>NC_080648.1:5147983-9947983 GCF_027579445.1 Ammospiza nelsoni
TGGGGTGAGTTTATCCTTTGCTCTAAGTCATAAAAACCCCTTCTAACAAACACACCCTTTGCCTCCTTGGTTATCCAGTAAGACTGGCTCAGCAATTCTTTTCTTCTATATCAAAACTTGCTTCCATCTCTATTCCTTCATCAAACTCCACATTTAAAAATCTTTCTGCTAAGCATCCAATATCTGGGAGACTTTCTTGTCAAACTTTCACCCTTCCCAACAGAAGAGATTGTTCCCTGTGAGGGTGCTGAGGTCTGGCTCAGGGTGCCCAGAGCAGCTGTGGCTCACCCTGGATCCCTGGCAGTGCCCAAGGCCAGGCTGGACAGGGCTGGGAGAACCCTGGGATGGTGGAAGATGTCCCTGCCATGGCAGGGATGGAATGAGATGGATGAGATGTCCCTTCCCACCCAAACTGTGCTGTAACTCTGTGATCCTTTGCTTCACGTGGTCCTCTGGAGGGTTTGGCCCAGCCTGCAAGAGGTTCCTGTGCTTTAGGACAGGAGTGTTAATGGGAACGCTGCTGTTTGCATTATTCCCAACAGCCTGGATGGCCCCCTGTGCCTCAGGGAGACATGTGCACACTGAAACCCAGCAAAGGCTGCAGCTCACCTGATAAACACTGCTCACCCCAAAACCACCCCATGAAATGTTTAAACCTGGGCCATATTTGGTAGTGTGATCAGTCCCTACTAGTAATTTTTAAACACATTTGGGTTTGTGTAATCCCCTATCTCTTCTCCCTTGCTAATAAAGGAAACACCAGGTGGACAAACCAGCACAGCACGATCTTAAATCTGTTGAATGTGCTAAACCATGACTTGGACTTCATGTGAGATTGATTGCACAGATTGGAAATGCACCACTGATTAATTTTTTTTATTTTGTAAATGAAAACATCTGCAATAAGTAGGGTGGGTGTCTGCTCTGCTCTCTTGTCCACTTGCATTTCAGGAAGTGTTTGTTTTCATGGATGTCTGCAGTTGTGGGCTCAACTGGCCACAAGGGATCTGTCACTGACAACTTATTAAAAGCTGAACCATCACTCCTGGGGAACAGATTTCCTCACTGTAAAGGTTGTTTCCCCTTGAGTAAAATGTCAGATAAATAAAAAGCTGAAATATCTCTTAAGTGTGTTCCACTTATAAAATAGAAGTACATAAGCCAATGTAGTAGTGGAGGATGTATGTTTGGTGGCATTTAATATTTTTAAAATTTTTCATTTTTCTGAGCTAATCAGAGCTGACTACCTCCATAATAAAGTTATTCATAATTCTGATTTACTCAATTCCTGTATCCTGGATATCCACTGCAGTATATATTGGGTTTAGTATTAATTTTTGGGCAAACCACAGATTTTTTTCATATTTCTTGTAGAAGTAAGACAACATCAATACCAATTGTTTTCTCCTTTTCTGGAAATGTATTTCAAACATTATTGAAACCCTGCACTTTAATTGTTTGTATGGTAAAGTCCTAATGCTGATGACAGGAAAGACGAAGTATCCCACACAGGCCTAAGTAATCTTTTCCATCTACTTCAAATTCTGTTCTGATCTTCCCTACGCTTTGTGTCTTGCATAATTTATTGCCTTGTCCAGCCTTGGAGGGGCTCCTCCTGCAGCCATCAGCAATGAGCTCTGTCAGTGGTCATTGGTGAGGTTTGAGGAGTGAATTGGATGTCCTGTGTCCCATCAGGAACTCGACACAACTGGCACAGGGATGGGAATCCTTTGGATCCTTTGGAAAAATCCAAAGGATTTTTCAGGAGACTGAAGAAGTCCAGCCTTTGTGTGTCAGAACCTCAGGCTTGGTGGTCACTTTAACAATTTCTCTTCCATTAGGTAAAATATGAGAGTCTGGAAGTTTAAATTGTATATAACTCACTTACCTAAATGGGACACTGGTGGAATTTTTTAAACAAGATCACAAGCTCCAGGTCCAGAGTTTGATAAAAGAAAACCTCATCCCCAATCCTGAATGGGACCCATTATCTGGGGTTTGAAATCTGCTACAAAAAGTCAGGGTGACTATTGCTATTTCCAGAGATTACTTATCTGCTTACTTATTTCACTGAGCTCTGCTTGCTGCTTTCTGGGCTGGTTATTCTTTTATCCTAATGAAGCACAGATAGATTCTGATGCAGCACCCATTGCTGCAGCACTGCCTTTGTATGAAGAGTAATGAATAGCAGATTTGGCTCTTTTCTGTTTTAATAGACTTACAAGAGTCTCTCTGACAGAAACAAACTCCAGAAAATACCTTGATTTAAAAACAGGCTATGTGGTATCCTTACTGTCCTTTTGATATAAAACTTGATTAAAATGGGATGTGACATCAGTTGAAAAAGTATGAAATCAAATTTTCTTTATTACGTACGTGTTTAGGCTAACCTATGCCTACAGTTTATCTTTGTGTAATTTATGCTGTCTTTGTGCCATGCCTTAATTTTGAATACATTTGTTGAAGATTTCCTGTAGCATTCATCTACGATTGTCAAAAGGAAGTTTTATTCTAAAAAAAGAGATAGTACTGGTTTTAATTATGAATATAAATAGCTTCATAACCAGAGTGAACTCTGAATTTACATCATTTTTATGATAGCCACACCATTCCAGGTTTATTGATTTTGTCATTTGCTTCATTACATTTAATGCAAACCTTTTGTATGAAATTATTCTGGTGCTGTGCTGGCCAGGGAGAGGTCAGCGTGTGCAGTCTCTAGCCAAAACAGCACAGCAATATCATTTCAGTGCAGACTCCATGGACAAAGGGGGGTTGTAAATACTGTCCACCAGCAGAACAAAGTTTGCCTTTTCCACTTGACCTTCCCAGCTGGACGAAGTTAAAACCACAGCTTGAGTTGTCTTTTTTTCCACTCTTCTTTTCTCTCCCCCTGTGCTTGGCTGCAGCTCTGTGGTCAGTGTGACAAATGCCTGTTACTGGGGAGCAAAAGGAGTTTGGGGTGGGTTTGGTGTGCCAGGCTGTGCTGGGAATGCCAGGGCAGCTCCAGCTCTGTGCCCATGGAGATTCCCAAGGGAGAGGGAGATGGTTTGCAGCAGAGCTGATCTCCCTGCTCAGCAGCTCTTCTCAAGAGCCACTTGCTGTTTCCTTTCAAGGCAGAGACACCCCAGGGTCTCCAGTTGTTTTCCCATCTCGCTGGGATTAAATTCTGATATTTGATTTTGTGAAGAGGAAACTGTGCCTGATTTGCTGTGCTTTTTAAGGAGTCCCTTAAAAAAGGAGGGGAGATGAATCTCAATGATCTCCAAGGTCCTTTCCAACCCAAGCCATTGTGTGATTGTATGAATAAAGCCTCTTGAGTTTGTAATTCATACTGCATCACTTTCTCCAGATAACACAATTATTCTTTTTGATCTAACTTAATTTTTAAAAGTGGTACAAACACTATGCAAAACAGGTGAGTAAATGGACCCTTGTTTTCCCAGAAGGCAATGCCTTAGGCTCAAAAATTAATTTCAGTAATTGATTGGGGGACCAGATTTCCTGCACCACTCTTCCTTGACCACAAAATGAGATGGATGTCCCCCTGCTTTTGACCCCAACTCTCACCTCAGCTGCAGCTTTCTGAGTGAGAGCAGAGCTCTCTATTTCAAACAAGCCTGTGCAGCTTCTTGCCACATTTAGAGCCCAGAAGGGAATGATTGCATTTCTCATTCAGTGATTCACTCTGCTCCATGACTTTGCTATCCTGCAGTTTGGTGGCTCCATGAGATAAAGTGTAGAAAAACAAAGCCACCTGCAATTCAATTCAATACAAAATTGATATGCCTTGAAAGGAAAATATTAAACTGTCATGGTATAACTGTAGTGTAGAGTTTTTCCATCACAAATTGGTTTTATATGAACATATGCTCACTGTGTTTGTACAGCAAGGGATGTTACACAGTCCTTTTAAACAGCTCAATTGCTGCATCACTTAAAAATGTCCTCAAAAGAAGCTCAGGTCATGTAAATCCTGCATGGACATTAAGAAAATCCTATGGAGGATCTTCATTTTATTCAAAAAAACCACCAGTGTTTTTGCTTGCATCTGCAGTGTTGTCTTCCTGTATAAAATAAGGATCTAAATCTGAGCAAAGCACAGGGGGAATTCTCAGGCACTCAGATATCTGCTATGAGATTAATAGAAATAAAGTTGATTATCTAGGTGCAAATCTGAGAATGGTTTTAGTATAATAGCTTTGAGGTAGGCAAGAATAAAACCCCTTTTGTTTAAGACCACATGACACAGGGGGAGCAGAGGCAGCAGCAGTGCAAAAGGCTGTGAGATGATGGTCTCATTTGTACAGCTGATTTCTGCTGCTGAATATCATTTCCCTCCACTCTTTTTTTTTCCTACCAAAGGCCTGTGGGATCTAATTTTGCTTTTGTTTACCCTTTGGTAGTCCCATAAAAGTCAAAGAAACAAATGAGAGAATTCCATCTTCATGAGGAAGTAACCTCTGCTCCAGTCTTTTGTGGGTTTTTTTAAAGCTCTTTTTGGAGTTATTTTTCCAACCCATTGAGCAGCACAGTAGCACTGTGGTAATGTGCATACACAGCTTGTCCAAGGTGCATTTTCACACTTAGGATTCTTCTTCCTTTCTCTTGTTTGACTAGGGAAAACAAGGGGTTTTGGAATTGTTTATTTGAAGGAACAGCAGAGTTTCACGAATGAACAATCAATATTATTTCCCTATATAAATTCTGCATCAATATCCTGTCAATCACAAGTTGCTTATAAGGCAGTCATGATACCTTAATACTGGAATATAGAGTGGTGTATAAAAAAAAACCCTCAGAAGAGCCCCAACCCAAAACCAAACCTCCCAACCCTAGAATTTAACTCATTTAAAGAGATAATGGGCTGTGTAAAACTGTGGTGTGGTGCACAAGAAATCTTAAGGCAAATGATTTACATTAAGATGCCCATAAGCAGTTCTTGCTGCATTTCCATGATCCCAGCATAAAGCATCCTGCAGAGCAGGGCTCTCTCATACACATCAAAAATGGCATTTTGTGGCATGGGGTGGGAAATGGAGCTTTCTGCTGTGAAAATTACCTTTAGAAATGAGATTGACTTTTTCCCCCTTTTTTTTTTGTGTGACCCTTCAGTAGCCTTATATGTGAGTTTCACCCTTGAACCTACTTTATTTAGTATTTAATTTATATGCTTAAACTCGGGTCATATGCAGCAACAGCTATTGATTAGGTCCTGCTTTTAAGCCCAGTCTTAGAGGGAAGATGACTGCTGCAAAGAGGTCAAGTGGTTTGCCTGGAATAATTCACTGAGTAAGAGGGACTCACAATTATCTGAGCCATTTGAGCAGGGGGTTCTTGTTGGGGGTGGATTTTTGGTTTGGTTTTAGCTCTGTGCCTGCAGCTCTCACTGATTTTCAGAGATGTGGAGCTCTCCCTTGCTGAGGAGCAGCTGAAAACATAATTAAGGGTTAATGATCAGGCAGGGGGGGAGCAGCCAGCCCTTCACAATAAGTTGGGCAACAAGCAGAGCTCTCAGGACAGGGACTGAGAAGGATGGGAGAAATGTCCTGTGAAGCCAATTGTTCAGGTATCCTCTTTACCTACTTACAAAAAAAAAAAAAAATTGTTGCTTTGATTGCAAAAAAGAAAAAAAAATGGGGCAGGGTTTTTTTCTGGCTGTTTTATTTCAGTGCTGCCATGTCTCAGTATGAATGAGGTTTTTGAGGTTTTGTCTGAAGGGTCAGGTGAGGTAACTGGTGTGATCTTGTGATCCAAACCTGCTGCCTGCTCTTGCTTGGGAGTCCAAGTTTTCTTGCATGTGGCTCCTTTTTGTCACAACAGCACTGGCAGAGGAAGCAGGTGCCTCTTTATGAATGTATTTATGGACTAATGTCAGGACAAAATACCCATAAATATACATCACCTAGCAAGGAAATTTCAAATTCATCTGGGTATGTGAACTTTTAAGATTCTTTGATAGTGGCTTCAAGTTTGTAAGGCTTGTAGAATCCTTATTCAGTGACTAGTGAGTAAATGTGAATGAACATTTCAGAATGTAAGCATTTATATTTAAGAAATCACAATGTCTTACTTGAAGGTTGTTTTAATGATTTCAAAAGGAAATACTTTTCTTAAAAAAAATGAAAAGCAAAATTTGCAGAGAAAAATACTGAAGTCTGTACCGTGTAGAAAATTCTGTACATAAACCTACCTCTACAGTATTTTCTGTTGATATCAGAAGTGCAAAAATTATTTAATAATACTAACCTTATGTCTAACAGTAAGCCATCTTCTATCCATATTTTTACTTTCAAATTGGGCATGCAGTTATCTCAGGGTGCTGTTTTTACCAGTTTCTGATGAAATAATTCTTTCACACTTAGATTCATTACAAGTCCTGCATTTATAGATAAAGTAGAGAGTTTTAAGTCGCTGAAATCTCCTGCAAGATGCAATAAATCCCTGTGGAGGTGACCTGTCCCCCTGCTCTTGCACTGTGTGTTGTTTTGGAGATTAGGGTTGTCCCTTGGTACTGGGGTCTCAGCTCTGTGATGTTTCAGCTCCCAGATTGAGTTTTTCCTTGCCCAGCAGGTTTTCCCTCCAGGATTTTGGCAATTCACAAGGAGAGCTGGGAGACCTCAGCACCTGCAATCTGCTTTTCAGCTCTCCCCAAGAATTAAGCTCATGTGAGGATATACCAGCAGGGATTTGATGACTTTTCCTTTCAAGCCCAGTAAAACACCAGTGCTGTTATACGTCCTTTACCTGTATATTTTTAAAGGTACTTTGTGGCAGTAATGACATCAATAATGATCTCCTGCATTGTGTTCAGCCCTTTTGATATAAAATTTACCTTCTGCATGTGGATGCTGACAGTCTGGTCAGAGAGAAATTCAGATAAACTTTCCCAGGCACTGTTTTGGGGGAGCAGGCTTGGTTTTAGGAAGCCTTTCTTTATGGTTTTTGTACCTTACTGCAGCATCTCCTGGTTTTTGTTTATTTAAAAAAAAGAAAAAGCCCATGCATTCTGATGTGAAAGCTGTTGGTTCTTGTGAGAGTACTATTTCATTAAGGTTGTCACTGGTTATCTATTAGATATGGGATAAAACACATAAAAACAGATTACAATGGACAAAACTTACCAATTTCTATCATGTCATTGCTCCATGTTTTATATTAGTATTACACCTGTCCAAAGGCTAAAGAAGAACATTTTAATTTGGAAATTTGTAGATTAGTGGAACTGGAAGAGATGAGTTCAGTTCCTAAAATTCTGTAAAACCTCATGGTGCTGCTGACAGCTCTGGGGAGGAGGAATAAATATATTAAAGGGTGAGGGACCCAAATGCCACAGCCATCCCATGAATGCCGAAAATAGATGGATGCCATTTGTTTTTATGAATCAAAATAAGCAGACCTATGGTTACACGTAGGTGGAAAGAGACTCCCTGGTGCACATGCACAAGAGCTGTCACATATGCTCCATGCCATGATTCTGAAGGATAAGTGGCAGTGCCACATTGATTTGGTAAAACATTGTTTGGGAAGCTGCAGATCTGCTAACAAAAACTGAATGTAGTCATCCAAACATATTGGGTGCTTCTGGTTCATATGGGTGTTCAAATGGAACATTTGTTGCAAAGTGCTTGTAAACAACAATCTGCAGGGTGGATTGCTGTCCTTACCTCGGGTGACAAACATTCACAGATGATGTGAATTTGGCTGCCTTGAAAACAGGAAAGCAAAATGGAAATGGCTTTTTTGTCAACTCTGATCCAGTTTGGTGTTAATTCCAGACCATTTCCAAAGTATTTAAAAACTGATATAATTACTAGGTGCCTAGATAACCAAGAAGAAAATTGGTTTTGATTCCCACTTAATCTATCAGGTATCTTACTTATTTTGGTTCCTACAATATTTTTTGGGTTTTTTTTAACTTTTCTTAAAGATGTCCTATTTTTTTATTCTAGAAACTGGTTATCTTTCCAAACACTTCTTGTTCGAGTTAGTTCTTTTTAAGGATTTTAGGCCTTTATTAGGTGCAGGTGTTTCACTGACAGCATAGATGAGTTTGGGAAGGGTTCTAGACCTGGTGTGCACAAAGGAGTATGGTGGCAGAGTGGAAAACAAGTCACAGAGGCAGAGCTGGTGTGACAACTTCAGAAATATGTCATAAATTATTAATTTGGATCTGGACAGCTACTCAGGGAAGAGGAATAGGTCTTCAAGTTCATGTCCCGCTGCCCAACAAACACCCCATGTCTATGAGTGGACCTCAGGAATGGAGATAATGAAGAATCAGCTGCAGGCTGGCCTGCTCAGGGCTTTTCTGTGACAGAATAGCAGATTTTACTGCTTATAGGAACCCTTTGCCACTTAGTCTAAGGGAAGTGTTATTTGCTTACTCATATATAAGTACATGTATATGTAACTACCTAAGTTACTTATATAAGCACACAGAGTGCTCAGAAAAAGTGCAGAGTGCTATTTTTATAAACTTAGTACAAATACAAATCATCATATAAAAGCACACAGCAAGATTTCACCCTTTAGTTACAGTTTTTGTAGCATAAGCAGGTAATGCACTGACCCAAATCAGGTATTGAGTTAACTTATTTGTTTGAAATCATGCAGAACAAGCAAATTTGGGGCAATGAGGTATACAGTCAGACTGTAGAAGTAATTCCTGTGAGACTCTGGATGGGGAACCTGAATTCATTGCCTTGAGTAGTGAGAATGAAAGTGCTGTAAGTGCTGTAAAGGCTTGTGAGGTCCAGGCTGAATTCCAGAGTCTCTCTCACCCTTAGCACCAATTCATCTAAACTCACCCATAATCTTATCTAGAACTGGTTGCAAGTCAGCCACAGGTCTGACTTGCAAAATGGGATGTGATGCTAAGAAATGACAAATATAAAGACTTGAAGTCACAGGATCAGGGCTTTGCATTGAAGCAACCACTGGAAAACAAATGTCAATGGTTTTTACAGTCATTGCCAGCCCTGTTTTGTGTCAGTAAGAGGCAACAGGGCTGTATTTATGTGGGGTACTTGTGGTGCTGCTCTTCCTCAGAGAAACCTGGCTTGAGAAACCAACCAGCAAAGCAGAGAAAGGGTTAGGAGTCAGGATCTGCAGCTGCACGTCATTAGAAGCATTTTTGTGTTAAAAACAAAACCTCTGATAATACCCAGGCAGGTCATCAGTGAACAGCACAGAACTGTAACTAAGCCTAATGCCTCTTTGTCTAAAAGTAATTTAAAACACTTTTTATTTTTGTTGGTGAGTTTGTCAGTGGCTGATTTTACAACAGAAATTACTAGAAGGGGATAAATTCCCTGTCTCAAAATAAAGCTGCTGTTGTCCAATCAGTATAGAAGAAAAAGGGTAAAGCAAAGCAAAATCCTGGAAGCACATCCTCCAACCCTGCTTTTCATCTGGAGATGCCACTTATATTCATCTGTGTGGTTCACAGGAACCCACAGCTGTGTTAAAGATGAAATGTCCTGATTTGGAACCCCTTAGAAAAGCTTCTGAGCCTGTGTTAAGCACGGTCAGTGCTGGAAATCCCTATTAGGATGATTTAAAATTAATGCAGCATCTTGAAATACGTGATTTGTGAACTGTTCTCCAGTGGCTGTGGGAGTCGGTTGAGGAACTGAGCAGCACCGTGTCAAGAAAAGTCCCCCAATCCAAAATGGGATGTGAAGATATGTAGAACTGTGATTCCTTCTCCAGCTTTAACTGGCCATTTTTGTTTTTTTTTTTTTTTTTAAATAGTCTGATAAAACAGACTTTGACTGAAAACTTACTGGTGTGTTGTACTAGGAAACTACCGTTTACAACTGAAAGATGTTAATTGGATAGTATCCATGAGTTTTTAGTATTAATTTTATAATTACAAAAGCAAAAAAATTACCAAAACAAACAGAAAATCAACTGTTTTGCCTAAATTTACCAGCTATGCAGCAAGGCAGACACTCCCAATATTTAGTGGCTTGGTATTGCAATATTTAGTGGTTTGGTATTGCTTCCTCCTAATTTTTATCCTGAGAGCTACAGGAACATATTCCAAGTGATTGTATGACTGCAGGTGATAGCATTAATCTAATGTGATATGGGATTTCAGAGGGCACAGATGTCTGGAGATTGAATGTCCAGATTTCCTTTTGCTCTGTCATCCCCCTAACCATGTAAACACCAGGCACTTGCCCTGGGCATGTTCACCTTCCCTGCTCTGCCGCAGCCTCTGTGCCCCACAATGTTTTCATGTTTGCTGGTCAAGTCCAAGCTTCTCAAAGGCAGGAGAGCCTTCATTCTCCTCTCAAACCTGAGTTTTGTAGGTTTTTTAACATAAAAATGTGTCAGCAAGGAGCACCTACAGAATTACCAGGTTTTTTGCTCAGTGTCCCTGTTAAACCATCTCAGTGAGCTCAGTGCCCCTCGCACGGGCTGGGCTCAGGGGCAGCTCCACCTGCAGTGGTGTCCCCGGGGCAGCAGGGATGTCACCCATGCCCAGAACATCTGTCCAGCAGCCAGGAGCCAGCAGAGCACCAGCCCAGCCTTGTTGTGTCACACTGGAGAGTTTCTTGCAGCCCTCTGTCCTGCTGAGCCCATTCTAAAAATGCCAAAGGCTCCAAACAAATTCTGTCTGTCTTTGACAACTGATACACTTTTTAATAGGAAGGGATGGAGTATTTTGGGTCTTTTTTTTTTTTTTTTTTTTTTTAAAGTTTTGGTTCTGTAATGAATCTGTTGCAGTACAGAATGACTTTAAGGAGAAAACCCCGATCCCAGCTGATGCTTGTGATGGTGTTCACAGGGGTCTGAGGATGAGGGAAGAGACGAGGATCTGACTCCATGTTTCAGAAGGCTTGATTTATTATTTTATGATATATATTACGTTAAAACTATACTAAAAGAATAGAAGAAAGGATTTCATCAGAAGGCTGGCTAAGAATAGAAAAAGAAAGACTGATAACAAAAGCTTGTGTCTCAGACAGTCTGAGCCAGCTGACTGTGATTGGCCATTAATTAGAAGCAACCACATGAGACCAATCACAGATGCACCTGTTGCATTCCACAGCAGCAGATAACCATTGTTTACATTTTGTTCCTGAGGCCTCTATGCTTCTCAGGAGGAAAAATCCTAAGGAAAGGCTTTTTCAGAAAATACCACGGCTACAGATGCTGCTGCACTGATGGGCGGTACCAGCTCCCCTGTGGGGTTTGTTTGTTTTGCCTTGGGAATGAATGGGATTTCTGTGCTGTTAGCTGCACAGAAGGGATGCCATGGTGCTGCAGGAGCCTGTGTAAGCACAAGGCACAGATTCTGGGTGAGTTTCAGTGCTGGGCTCAGGATGATGGGGCAGGGACAGCTGCAGCCTCCCCGTGCTGTGCCCCCTTCCCTGGCAGAAACACCCGAGAGGAGCAGGGGCTCAGGTGGGCTGGAAGCACAGCCCCAGATGAGCAGAGCCCAGGGCTGGAAGGCACAGCTCCTGCTCCACCTGCAGCAGCTGGGGGGATGGAACCACCTGCACCTCCTCCTCCGTGTGCTCTGTGCACATGACAAATGCCTGCTCTTTATTTCCTTTTAGCAACTGCGTGTTTTTCTGTGCCTCGCTTTCAGATTTTCCAGTTTCACAATACTGTCCTTAATGATATGATTTCCTATTAATATTCCTAATCTGATTCCCTGGTATGATTTCTGGTTAATAAGGTCACTTGTTGGTAGCATTGTGAACTAGAACTTTCCTTTATGTGTGGTGTTTGACACTTGTCAACATAACAATAAATAATTTAAACAAGTGCAAACCTTCAAAAACTGTAAACAACACCACAGTAAGTAACTTTCATTTTCTCAAACACCCATTTTATCTTTCTCTTTTCTTCCCCTTTTCCCCTTTGGGTCTGTGGCAGAGGAGAACAACAGATGGTTATCAGTCAAGAGTAACTAGGGAAACAGCAAAACCTGCCCCAATTGCTATGGAGACAGCCATTTCTGAGCTTGGTATGCACTATTTGTTACATCAGCAACCAGAGAGAGTTAAAAAAAAAAAAAAATGTTCTAAAGCACCTGATATTGAAAGGAAATCTTGTGTTTGTGTATATTTTTCCTTGTAGCAGGAGGAGTCTCCATGTTTGTTTGTCACTCAAGTTTTGCTTTAAGCTGATATTTTGGTTATTTTGTGACAGCAGCATTTTGATTTGTGAGTTAATGTAGTACAAACACTCAGAGTAAATACTTAGTAATTTTGAATAGTCTGCAGAATAATTATTCATAAGCAATTCTTCCCCTTCAAATCAGATATTCCTCCCTCCTTGAATTTAACAACCTGGCAGCACAGGTTGGGTAAGAAAACTGAAGGGAGAGAATATGAGTCTGCCCAATTATCTCAGGCAGATGAGCTGTTCCTGCACAAAGCATCAACCACAGCTTTTGGCAAAACTGAATCCTTGGGAACAAAAAAAAAAAAAGATGGGAATTTTCAAATACTTGTAAAAATCTCATAGTGAGATTGCAGCTTGATCACAACAGCTGTATCAATCTTTTATATTTTCTAATATAAGCAATCTCTTATAGAGTGACTTCAGTGAAGAATAAATAAAAATTAAAAATTGAGAAAAAATGCATTAGAAGCTACTTTGAAAGAACTTCACATTATTTCAATTTAATTGAATTTAACATTACCTCAAAGCACCATCTTTCCCCATTTATTGGGGCTTCCTCATCAATTAATACAAGGATAAGGACTTTAGTTTGTTATGTGAGAAATTTTAAATAGATGTGTTGGTGTCACTTTCCTCAGATATTTTAATATTCTTTAAGTCACATAAGGGCAAAATAAATGTTATAGAGTGTCTTTCTGATTCTTATCGGTTATAGAAGAACTTAAATACTAGAGTGCAAACTTTACAGGAAAGTGATGACGTAGAACCAGCAAGTCTGTATTAGAAACAAAATAAAAAAGGAAATGGAAAGGAAAATGTTATCCAAACAGGGATTCTTTTGAAGATATAATTAGCAAAATGAATTCATTCTAAAAATGATTCTGTAATATATATATATGTTTCATAAAAATAATTTATGGTGCATTTACCTTCCTGTGAAATCACGATAGAATTTCCTTTTAATGTTCCTTTACATATATTTAAAATTCCTTTAAATAAATATATATTACAATTCCTAACATGCATATATCTGGTTAAAAATGCAAGTCTTTCCTCAATGAGGAAATAGCACCTGCCTGTTTTTTATCTGCAAGTGTAGATACAAGCTATAACAGTAATTTTATATCAGTAACTGTAAACCTTAAATATGCAACTATGATGACACTGCTTTTTTATGCTAAATGTGAAAGATGAGAAAGAAATTTGAACAGTATATATTGCAGTAGTCATTAATACTGGCTTTTATTTAAATATTTAACTAGACTTTGGGCAAAATATAGAAAGAGGTTATAGTAATTTAACTACTGTCACAGGATAATTAAAAAATAGATTAGCACTTGAGCTCTGCAGTGGCCTTGGTAGTGTTTGAAAATGGAAAAAAAATCCCTTACTGAATAAAGTACAAAACACTGGTTATAAAGTCCATTATTGTTAAATGTTGATGCTTGAAGGGCCTCTTCTTTGTGAATGTGAGTGTGGCAAATTGCAGAAAAAATGCTGAAATCTATTATATAGTTGGTGAGCTGTGAAGAAATCTTTCTGGTAATACAAATGTTGGGTTTTACACAGAAATTTTTTAATGTTAATAAAAAAATTAATTATTTCAGTTTTGGTAAATTTCACCTTACATGAATTTAATTCTTTTATATTTTAGAATATTTCTGTGGCTTTAAAAAAACATCTTAAAACTAGTTACATGATAAAATTTTGTCAGCTTTGTTGCTGGGGATTTTTATCTCTTAAATGGATTTGAAAATTAAATATTCCTTATTGTTGTGAGCAAAACCTTCAAGGCTTGGTATTTAACAGATTATTTCAAATGGCAAAAGAATATCAACCTTGTAAAACCCTATTCCTTCTAAATAGTATTTGAAATTTTACTCCTATTTATGATAGATAATGCACCAGTCTAAATGGATAAGCCAGAGTTACACTGTCAGGGAAAAAGTGTTTTAAACATTTAAAGTGGCATTTTAGCCAAGCCATAGATTCTCCTGTGATATAAATCTGTTAGGATGTGGTGTTATTTCTCATTTCTTAGAAAGGTGATTTGTGTCTAAGGATTTTTTTTTCCTTTAAAACATCAATGTTAAGTTTTATCCATCAGTTGCATATAATGTACTCACATAATTTTCCTGCTTTTCAATAAGAATTGAGAGTAGTTATTGAGTCCACATTAGAGCCAAATTGCAGTAATACATATGGCTTCATGTATTACATCTCTGCCACATGAAAGATGTCTTTTCCTCCAAAGACTTTTATAAATTCTTGGATTGTTCATAAGCATTTGTCTGTGCCACACTCTGCCTAAATCCCATTTGCCCGTTCAATATTTTCCTTGCTCGAGTGCTTTGCTCTGCTCTCGGGGCTCTGTGGTGCTGCTGTCGTTCTCTGCCGGTATTGTCTGGTTGCTAATTGCCTGTCACGGAGCTCAGGGATCCCTGCAGCCCCCAGGGTGGCTCAGGGGGGATAATTCAATCCCAGGGGAGCTGCTGGCTGTCCCAGCTGGGATCTCAGCTGCCCTGCTCCGGCAGCATCACCCAGCCCAGCTCTGGGATCTGGGTCTGCTCAGCTTCGCTGCTTTGTGTCTGATGCGTGAGACGTTCAGCATTTCAGCACAAATCAAACAGCTCTCTGTGCAACCCAGCAAAATTTGGAAGTGCCACACAGCTCAGTTACTGTGGTTTCATTCATCCTTCAGCAGCTCAGTGTTTCTCTACGAGGATGTTTTTTGGTCAGAGGCAGCCAAATCACTTGGTAGGTTTAGATCAAGTCTGTGCCCAGTGCTGTATTCCTTCTAAAGGCAGAGTAAATACAGGTATGAAAAGTGATTTTGGCCACGTGTTTTTAAAATTGCCTCTTAAATGTGAGTTTGTGTTGTCTGACCTTTTAGCACCAGCATGTTGCACCACTACGTGCATAAAAACCCATTTGCAATCTCATGGAAAAGATTTTCTAGAAAGGCTGTGAGCGCTGACAAACAGAGGTGCCATTTAAACCTGAACCAAGGCTTCTGCAGCCCAAGGCCATCTTTACAAATTCCCGTGTAAGCCTGGAGCAGGTGAGGTGTGTCTCAGGAAGCTGGCCTGTGCTCTGTGTGCCTGAGTGCTCTGTTCAGGGTGCAGCAATGGGGAGAGGGGAGCAATATCACAAGGTTCCTCAGGGAAATGTAGATTCCACCAGTTCTCAAATATTGGGCTTTTTTTCCTCTTTTCCTTTTTTTTTTTTAAGTTGAAATTTTACCTTCTCTGCATGTGTAATTTTGTTCAAGTAAGATATTCTCAACAAATGTTAGGGATGTCTGTTTGGCCCCTGGAGGAGCTGCATGCACAGCCTGCCCACACTGAGTATGTGAGCTGACTGCTAGTCCACATCACAGGGGTTTGTCCACATCTCCATAGGCATAAAAAGATGTGCTGGACACCTTGGCTTTCTGTAAGAGTTCACTTAAACTTTGCCCAAAACTTTAAACTTATCACTTTGTTGTGCAAGGAGGACATTTAGATCTCAACTCTCAGATTTCTAGTCTTGACTGAACGGCTCACCAGGGTGCTGTACAGAGGCACAGAAATAGAATTTCCATCTTTACACACAGAGAAATAAATAGGGAGGCAGAGGGTCTTAAAACCTAATTTTAACACAACCAGCAGTTCTTTTTCTTTTGAGAAGAAATTCTCATGTTTCAATGCAGATGTAAATGTGTTGGGGTGATAGATACCAGGAGACACCAGCTCTGTGACAAAGGAGCATTAAACATGTGAGTTTCACCCCTGAGACTGTGAAGAATTGGTTATGGGCCAGAGAATCAGGGTGTATCACTAATGAATATGTTCCCTATTTACTGATAGCCCTGCTAAGTGTGTGTCTTGTGAGCATTGAGAGGTTTCCCTTGCTGTGATCCTGAGCATCGATCACACAGACTAAACCTGGCTGTTGGCAGTGGCATGACTGGACCTGTGGAAATATGATTAAAATGGTCATTACGCTTTTTCAACAAAAACCAATCTATGAGAGCAGCAGTTTTTTAAAAAATACAATACCCACCAAGGAATCCCTTTAATCAGAAGGCTTTGAGAGTAGCACACTGTGGGTTTATTTGCTTATTTTAGTGCATTTGGCAGAAAAATCAATATCATAGTATAACTCCAATAAAAATTGTGCAATATCTAGTACTTCCCATAGAAGGAGAGGGAGAGGTGATTCTCAAGTTGAGGCTCCATTCTCCTCATCGTGTTGATATCTGCCAAACTTCTGCTTAATAAAGCTAAGTGTAAAATACTTAATCATGCAGACAGCACTGTATTTAACTCATTTGAAGTTTATTCCTCTCCAAAATGCACCATCCCTTCTGTTGGAGCCACGAATTTTTGTCAATTAAACAGGGATATCAGCACAAGTCTTCTCAGCAGTCAGAAATAGAGAGGTTTTAGGATCTTTCACAGATGGTCAGAGAAACAGAGAGAACATAAATATGTATGTATACATTTTTCCAGATATGTATATATGCTGTGCATGAACTCCTACACACAGAAAAATCCCTTTTGGAGGATTGTACATCCCACTGTCTGCCAGTATTGGAGACTTTGCTGAAGTTTTGCCAAATTCACAATGTTCTCCAAAGTTAGCAAATGCTATGAGAAGTCTAAGTTGGGGCTTTATGGTTCCTAAGGTTTTTAGTAGACCTTAGAGTGTGAGTGGGTTTTTCTGTACTTTAACTCATAAAAAAAATACCATGTTCATTGATACAAACTGCATCACAAAGGGCAAGTGTCCCATGGTTCTCAAAGATGTACATGTCCAGGATGCTCAATGTTAGCAGATCAAACTCAGTCTTTAGAGGGGCTCATAAGGACTGTATTTGCTCTATTTCTGCTTTATTGTTGTATAATAAGAAAATAGCAGCAAATGTCTATTTAGGCCAAAAATTAGATAGAGCGAATAATTGGAAAGTAGTTGGTGAAGCTATATAACCATACTATACATGGGAGTAATATATTCTCTATAGTTATATATATATATATATATATATATATATATATATATATTTCATAAAAATCAGAAACTACAGTGTAATCTTTGTATCTTTATTCAAGATACTTTACCCACATAGTACAAAAGGTCTCTGCCTCATTGAATCCAAAGTTTATGCTGTGCAAAGGGCAGTAACCGATAGTCAGGAGCTTGCATCTACTTTTTCATGAAATGCAGATATTTTACTTGCATGTGACTGGATATGTAATTTTATTTCTTTAAGTGTAAAATTTAAGGGATCAGATGTCAGAAAATGTAATCACTGAATTTTAAATTGCAACTTTAATTCTTTTAAGCAGAGGAGACAGATGTAGCTGTCTTGCTGCATCCACATGTATTGCAAAATACATTTAAATCATGCACATAGAGGGAGACAAATGAGAGAACTCCACCACCCAAATATTAAATTACATGTTTTGAAGCAAAATAGTGTTTTAAGTGTACATGTGTATAATGCTTTTTGTCACTGGACTGCTCTCCCTGATGCAGTTAGACAGAATCTGTATTTAGTCAGAAATCTTTCAATAGAAAGGGCTACCAGATGGGACCAGTAACAATGCAGAGAGGCATCGAACCACCACAGACATTTGGTGCTTAGAATAATAAAAAGACTATAAAATTAGATTAGTTGAGTCTAATTTGGAGTTGGTATATTCCCTATGCACTCTCACAGCTCTTGGGTAGATAAAGCCTGAAGATTTAGTACTGTCAGGACAGAGGACTCCAACTTCCAGTAAAAGAAAAAACGGCATTCTGTGAGGTCACGGAGGGCAGCCCAGTGACCTCCAATGATTTACAGGCCTTTAGCTTAATGAAATTGTTTCAGTGACATGACGGTAAAAGCTCATAATGGATTGGATGCCCTAATGTAATGAAATTACTCCCTTCTGCCTTAAAAAAAAAAAAAGGAAAAAAAAAAAAAAAAAAAAAAGAGGCGCAATTAATATTTACTGAGACCTGACAGGCTTCAGTGTGCGGGAGCGTGCAGCGCTGTCAGACAGCCTGAGCAGCCCCGAGCAGCGTGGCAGCTGAGCAGGCGCTGCGAGGGGGTGGAGGGACACCTCGCTGACAGGGAAGCCCCAACCTGGCGCTCCGAGCCAGCCTTCATCCTCTCCCTTCCTTTCTGCAGGCAACTGGACAACAACCAGATCAGCTGCATCGAAGATGGAGCCTTCCGAGCGCTGCGCGACCTGGAGATCCTGTGAGTTGACTCGGTGCCGGGGCGGTGGGGGGGTGCCTGTCCCCACAGCGCTGTGTGCTGCAGTGCTGCCGGGGCTGGGGGCTCTGCACCCCGCTGCCCACCTCAGCAGGTGCAATGTCAGCCTCCCCCGGGCCGGCAGTGCTGCTAATTAAACCACAATAGGCGCCGTGTGCGCTCCGAGGAGCGCGGAGATCGCAGCGCTGGCTGCTGCCTGGAGCAGATGGGTTCAGCGGCGTTCCCGGCGTGTCCGGTGCGTGATCTGCAGCCAGAATCCTGCCCTGATGGCGAGCACAGCACGGGGAGCAGGTTCATGGGGAGCAATATTACGAGATAGGTGACCGCTGCCCTGGACAAAAGCTGTTTCAAAGGTGTTTGGTGTGTAAGAGGGAGGAGAGACGGGCGCTTGGCAGGCTTGTTCAGTGCAGTCATTGGCTTTTGGGGAGGATCCTTCTCTGAGGGCTGAAATAACACGACGTTGTGCTCTTCATGTACCACAAACTTTACACAGAGGCTGTTAAAGCTGCAGCACAGACTGAATAAAAGGTTTTGACAGTGAAAGCTGACTCTACCAGAGACGCAGCACATTAGATTTAGAGCGCTGTCATTGTAATGTAAATCCAATATTATCCCGAACTTGGTATCTGTGCAGATAATTGCTAATTGTAACTTGTTCACTTAAAGACTTTTTCTAGAATAGGTTTTCACAATATGAACTGCTGTAAAGCTTTCCCTGTCACCCCAAAGTTAATCCTGCAAAGCTGAGTGTCAGTACTTGTGAAAGCACATCATTCTGAGCTGAAATGGAGGGGGGCAGGAAGGACACACGACCTGTCCAAAATTCAAACCCTCCCCATCCACCGTGAGTTAATGGGAGAGCAGCCCTGACCCAGTGCACACCTTCCTACAGCAGGGAAGGCCTGCCTGGCTGCTGCAGAGCTTGCCCTTAGATTGCATGGGATGAAACAGCAAATGGTAGGTGCATCAAATGAGCGCCTGCCTCAGACACTGCTGGCACCTGGAGACTCAGCAGAGTCGCGACGTGTCCCGAGAGGAGGCAGGGCTGGGTGGGCAGCCCTGTGCCACTCCACGGGGGTCTGAACGTGCTGGTGATGCACAGGGCTGTCCCCAAGGGCTGGGTCCAGCTCAGGCTGATGCTCCAAGGAGCTCTGCTCTCTGTGTCAGCACAGGCTCAGCTGTCTGAGGCACCTGGTGGTGGCCGTGTCTGTCACAGCCCCTCTGTCCCCCAGGCTGGGTGGGACCCTCATGCGGATCACATAGTAGGTGTTGTTCACGTTGAGCTAGCAGAAGGTTTCTGCGGAGTTTCTTACCTGGCAACTTATGTTAACAACAGTATTGTTTGAATTCTCTAGTAATAGCACTTTTCAGGAAAAGTAATGTGTTACCACTACAAAATTCTACCTGTCTGTCAGATTGAAAAGTCTACTGTGTGGTGAAAGAAAAGAAGACAGGAAAAAAAAGAACTCCTCTAAAATTGGCTTTTTTTTTTTTTTTTTTCCTTTTGATGGACTGGTTGTCTGTATCTGCAGAGAGTGAATCAGTCCTCCCCTGACAGCAGACTGTGCTATAACTTTCACTAAATAGGCTGGACAATAAATGGAGCTCTTTTTTGCAATATACTGAGTTCTGCAGGCTCTGCAGAAGTTGCTAGGAATGCATTCCTTCTCCCCACATTGTAGTAAATGCTGAATTAGTTTATTTACCTCTCTGTTTTCAATTGGTTGCTTCTATGCCAGTTATTTATGGGTGGGAAAAGATGAGGCAATGAGAATATATAAAATAGATCATAATCAGTTATTTAGTGCATTTTTAATTTTCAGCACAGATACATTGCTACAGGAAAAATAATATTAATTCTAAAAGATGAGAAAACACATTGATAATATCTATTTCTAAGCTTATTTTTCTTGCAGCCACAAAATGTGTTTTATACTTCCAACATTATCTGAATTTTTTTCCCATGTTTATCTTCAAAGAAAGTCTGAGCATTTATTCTGTCAAAATAAATTTGTTAAATGCCCCAGAGAATATAATATCTTTAGTTGTAAAACAGTCATAAATGTTAAAATTTACAACAATCTGAACCATCAAAGAACATTAACCAAATGAAACCAAATTTCAACCTTTCAGACCCACTGTGTATTTTACGCAGATATATTATAACATATAATGCGATATGTAGAAAATATTCAATGATTCTTGCAAAAATAAATCCAATTATCTGTTTGAACAGTTTGCCAGGGTACTAAATAATGTTTCTCCTTTATCTTAGTGAAATCTTGTGATTTTTTTGATAATCAGTGTTTCCATTCCTGTACTTTTCTCCTCAAACACAGCCTGTCTACAGAATTCTAAATTT
Source organism: Ammospiza nelsoni (assembly GCF_027579445.1). Classification (NCBI taxonomy): domain Eukaryota; kingdom Metazoa; phylum Chordata; class Aves; order Passeriformes; family Passerellidae; genus Ammospiza; species Ammospiza nelsoni. Next base: position 5,168,740 of record NC_080648.1, read on the forward strand.
TGTCTATAACTCAAGGCAGAGCCATGCTCAAAAAGAAAACTAAGAATACTTTCTTTAGAACCACTGTGGTTTCTGGATTGCGCGTTTCATTCACCTTGAGCTCCTCAAAAAAAACATGACTTTGAGGAGCTTGGTGATTCAGTAGCCCTTCAGTAGAAAGAAAGGAATTTTTGTGCAGTTACCCTTCAAAACGCAGAGCACGCCGTGACCCGTGTGACTTATTTCTTCTCACCAACAAGTTGTTTTCATTAGTATCCTCATTTTCTTGTTTTGCGTTATAAATATCTTACCGTACCAGCTAACAGCACAGAGGCAGAGATGAAAACAAGGCTGAAATTTGTGCCCAAGATGAGAACTTGGCGAGGTGCGGGGAGCTGGGAACTCCATCTGCAGCTGGGGGCAGCGCGGAACGCGGCCGCCAACGCCTTCGCGCTCTCGGTCGCCTCTGTGCGTGGGAGCCTCTGTGTCCCCATGGCACAAAAAGTGCCACTGGTTTTATGGCCTCACCTACCTAGACCCCAAAGCAGGTGCTGAGTACTACTGCTGATGCTGAGTTTGGGGTTAAAAGATGCAAAAATGTTGAGTATAGAGTGTATTGGTGCCTTCGCTTGATTGTCTTTGCCTGTTCAGCAAGTTGAAAATAATGTCTGAGAAATGACCTGCAGAACTGATGGAGTTAAACATCCTTAAACATCTTACCTACATCTGGTAGTTCTGTGTTGGGGCTGGCTTTTTCCTTCTTGTCTTAGATTTTCTGAACAGATCCTCATGAAGGGTTTGGTTTTTATCTGTTGATGAAATAGGAAATATTTCTTTGTTGACGTAATTCCTGTGTCCCCTTTTTATAAAACATATTTCAATGGGTTTGGTCTTGCATTCCAAGATGTAGAAAAGTGTGCGCAACAGCTGAAACAGCGATAAAATGGAAAATGGGCACGTGTCCCTAAATGAGTGGCAAAAGGTACTGTCTTATGACTTGTTAGCATAGAAATGCACAGAAATGTTGAAGAAAATTGGTGGGAAACCTTTGCTAATTAAAGATTTTTTAGTAGGGCAAGGTCTCTGCTCTGCTTAATTTTTACTTACGTCCTGTGGCAATGTCTGGCAATAACAGTATTATTGAGAAATATCTTTTACTCTAGCTGTAAGTATGATTCAAGGTTATTAAAAAAACCTCAAGACCAAACCAAAAACCCAGTGTAGTCTTCAAAATGATCAGACACTATTCCTTGTGCTGTGGCAGTATGCTGTTCATATATTTTTTATGTTAGAAATTAGTCCATCATTTTATTTCCACATGCCCAAAATTATTAAGGATATGAAATAAAACATGTCTAGGGTTCAGAATTTCACCTCCAGTCTCTTGGGACACATGAATAAAAGAAATTGATTTCAAAATGGTTCAACAAGCTCAAACTGGATAAACTGGTAATATTGAGTGCCTGAGCATACTATTGTTATTAAACTGGGAGGGCTGAAGCATTTTTCTCAGTAAGAGACAGGACTCAGTTTAGCAAAAAGCCCATTAATTTATTTGTCAGTGTTTTGTCTCTCTGGAATAATGGGAAAACTGTGCGGTGGCATGGGAGTTGTACTGTGTGGACAGCCCAGAAAGAATTACAAGTCACTGTTGACAACTTAGGTGGAGTGTTTCCTTTTTCTTATTATATTGTAAAAGCTGTTTTTCTCCTGCTTTGTAATGATAGCCAGAGGGTCCAGAGCTTGAACACATTCTGTTTGTTGCATAAGATTTTATCATGGCAAGAGCTAATCCTAGGAGGTCTGTTAAAGAAGGCAAATGGGTTCTTGCTGTACAGAGCTAGTACAGAAATATTTGGGGGTTTGTTTCTTGTTAGCCACATTAATTGTAGGTCTTTCATATCATATGGCTGAGTTTAAAATCCTGCCTCCTGAGTTTCACCTGCTTTTGGAATGAATGAGCGCTGACTGCCGCTGATCCCGCAGCCACACGCGCTCAGGGATCCAACAGTCCACTTTGGGTCCCTTAGTGTGAAACCTCATGCCAATTCATCTACAAGTAATGATGAAAAAGTGCAAGTATAGTCATCCAAATATTCGTGACTTCAGTTCCAAATAGGCCCTAAATTTATTATATTAAAAAGATCATTTCTTCTGATTGCAAAATGTAATGAAGGTAAATAAAGCTGCACCACCTTTCCTTTCCTAATATCTTAAAGTAATGAGAGAAATTTAAATCCTTCTGTCGTGAATGCAGAATCTTTTCTCTCCAGATATTTCTGTCACACTCTTCTTCCTGCTCCATGGCAAACCCACAAAGGGTGGGTTTGAGCTGTAAGGGCTGTGCCGATGTTTTTGAGCTCCAGTTCAGCCCCAAGCCGTGTTGGGTGGGACGCAGCCGGTCTGTCACACCAGCCTGGCCTGCAGCCCCAGCTCTGTGCATCGTCTGCCACATCCAGGCTTTGCAAGCATTTGACCAGTGGGTAAAAACTGGGATTATTCCTGCCATCCTTATTTGGATTCAATATATTCCTGTTATAAACGATTCTTTGATAAAAGGTTTAGTCTGTGCAGTTCCTAATAGAGATGTCGTATGAGTGTGATTATAATGCGCACTGCCTTTTGTCATGGCAAACTTTTAAGAACTTTTCTGAACATTAATCAATATTTTGTGCCACAGCCAGGGTTTAATTGTTCCTAGGGCTGCCTCTGTATGCTGAACACTCAGTTATATAGTCAGTTTTACTTATTTGCAAAATGCTATTCTGGGCATGTCTTAACTAGATAGAAGATTTTTATTTGCTTTCACAACCTGGAGAGACAGGGAGCGAAAGTCATGACATAATTCTAAATATATGAGATGTCACTGCTTAATGAAAGCCTGAAAATGCCACACAAATGTGATTTCCTCCTCTATTTTGCTGCAAATTGTGATCGGTGGAGGCAATCAGGATCAAATTTGAACTCTGTAAATCATGTCCCTAGAACTGATACCAAAATGCCGAAATACAATAATGAAAATGAGAATTTTTTGTCAAATTATGTGCATAACTAACTTACTTATACTTGAGTACAGTGAAATTTAAATTATTGCAGTTTTTGATTTATGTTTTTTGTGGTTTGGGTTTTGGGGTTTTTAAGTTTTGTTTTTTTTGTTGTGGGTGTCTTTGGGGTTGGTTTTTACCTGAGGGTGTGTATTAGCTCAAATGTATGCAAATTAATAAATTAATAAAAGCAATTTAAAATCTTTACTTATTTCATCAGCCAACATGGAAAAATTATACTTGTAATAAAAAGTAATGGAAGGGAGTAACCATTGGCTGTTAATTGAAGTATGTACCTGCTTGGTGAAATTAGGTGAAAAACAAGGAGTTTGGCATTTCTAGGAGTATCAACAGCTTTCTGTGTTGAGCTTGTCTCACAGACAATCAAGTTATGCCAGAGGAAGTCAACAGTTGGTTTGGCAATAGAGAAATTGTGTGCCCAGAGTACAGAGGTATCAGTAGACAGATGGGAATTTCCCCTTCTCTTCACTCCGTTATTTGTTAGACTGTCCCTTAGTTTCTTCTCTTCCCGTTCTTCCTGCCTCCTGTATCCCTGTCTGCAAGGGAAGGAGAGAGGCTCCCAGAGAACCTGGCTGTGGTTACTACAAGGTTTCAGTTACATAAATAGTCAGAGATAAGATTAACTGCAGAAATGCCTTTTTTGGGTGAACTTGTAGAAAGTGGAGTGCCCCCCCAGTGCACCCCAGGGAAAGGAGATGCATAATCAGCCTGATGAGTTGATGGAGGGACGATGGGCTGCATACATGGTTGCTTGATAAGAAATGTTTTTATTTGGTGATGCATGTCTGTGGAAGATCTGGTGTCCCTGCTCAAGATGGGGAAATGAAATCTGAGATAACCCCTGTTGTACAGCAGATTACAAATGGGAGGTTGGAAGTACGGCATGGTGAAAGGAACACTGTCCAGATGGCACCATGGTGACAGGCTTTATATCAAAGACCAGCCGAGACAAAATAAGAGTGGCTAAGAGAGGGTCTCTGAAAATCACTGATGCCTGTTACAGATGTAATGTAACTCTCTCTTTATGGGGAGAATATATTTGCATAAATTCATTGATCAATGATTTTGCTAATCCTGCCGTATTTCAGGCATGTCCTTGCAAATTGATGAACATTTCTATCAGCCCTTGGTCCGGATGCCTAATTATGTTACGTATTTAGAAAGATGGATTTTTCCCTTCCTGTAGCATATGTAGTAGTTGAATGCTGTGCTCATTCTCCTTCCCTGCCCCATTAGGTTGGAGGGTTTTTTCCCTTTAAGAATAGCCTGGAGCCATGCAGGCTGCAGAATTTACCAAGATAAGAGCAGTGGCAGGTTAGAATTATTAGTTTCATGAATCACTGACCAGTATGCTTTTTGAGGGAGCCCAGTTTTATGGGTTGTGTCATTTAAACCTGGTGCTGCAGTCACTGCTCCGAGAGATTCCAAAGTCAAAACCCCAGGAGATACTGAGATTTCTGGCACACCTTCTCTCCCATGATATTAATTGTTTCATTTGCATGCTCTGCTCATCTTGTGACCTGCCCTCCCTCCCCTTTGACTAATACAGCAGTTTCTTCGTCAGTAATACAAAAGATGTAGAACAAGCATTTTGACTGTCGAAAGTCAAATGAATGTGAACAACTTAATCCAGAGGACACTCAGCTGTGTGTTTCATGCTGATGTGCAGCTCAACACCTTAACCAAGAGCTGAGCTGAAGGCTAGGATGGAATAGAACTCCTTGCTGATAAAGTTGAGGCGATGGCACGCTTCTGAGGGAACATGACGAGCTCAAGGGGGATGAGCAGTCATTTTATGCCGTACTCTGCAGTTCATTGTTTCTATGACTCCCCAAGGCAGCAGGATGACGATGCTCCAGGAGCTGGATGTGGTTCTGTTGGCACCACTGCAGCCTCTGTGGCTGGGGAGAGGCTGCATGTGTGTGCACCACAGGTTCCTGTGATATCACTGTCAGATATCCCGGGATGTCCTCAGCCCTCCTGCGACACCAGGGTCCGGAGCTGGTGGTGTGTGTGGGAACTCCTGCTTCCTCCGGGCTCAGTCGCAACAGCAAAAAATGATCAATGGAAAAACATTTCAAAACACATAACTATTTCCCTTCTTCTTTTCTGTGTGCAGCTAAAGGCATTGTTTGTGACCAGTAGGGTGGTAGATGGTTTGTCTTTCTCAGAGGTTGCTTTTGTCCCTCTGCTGTGCTAAGTACAACAGAGACAAAGGCTCTGAGCTGCAGCCAGTCTTTGTTCAAGGGAGGACTCAGAAGCCTGGAAAGAGAGAGTAAAACTTGTGGTAGCTCTGAATACAAGGATTGTTGAGCTGCCAGTTGAAGCAAGATGTCAGATATTTTACCTTAAACTGTAGCTGCAGGGACCAGGATACTATGCATTGCATATTACTGGCATTATCCAATATTTTTAGCTAGGACAATAATATTGTGTCTCTAATAAATTAGAAATTAAATCAGTAATATGTAGATAGTTTGGAACTTCTTGGAAGTGAAGTAGATAACTATATCTGCACTGGAAAAAAATGCATTGGTAAAACCTGCTTTTGATCTAAAGATCAAACAGTATTTTTTTTCTTGCTGTTCAAAAAGTTATGCATGTAAGGTAGGTACATATCTGTGTATATGTGATGATGAGAGCATGTTAAAGTTAAGGTTAAATCAAGAAAAATATTTTTTAAAACTTAAAAGGTAGGAATAAGATAAATATAGTTAGATTTTATTTATGTAGCTTATCTAGTCCTGGGCTTAGGAATAAAGAAAATTTAAGAGCTGCTTCTAGGACAGAAATAAAAAATAATGTCAAAGTCATAGGAAGACAAATAATCACTATTTCTACGTTTATTAAGTTATCATAAATGAACCCATTTCTTATTAACTGGTTCAATATTTTTGAAGCAGCATTACATTTCTTTACGTTTAGAAAGTGTCCATTACATTTCTATTTTGAGGTGAATAATCTGACTGCATTGGATTTAATCTTTACAAGCAATGGATGGCCATGCTTGGGACATCTGCACATCCTTAGAAACAAATCTAAAAATGCTGTAAGACCATCCAGAAACCTTTGTTATGATGTACCATGTTGCTGGAGTGTTTTAGAGAAAATAGCTTGGCCAGTTGAAAAAGCATCAATGGCTACATAAAGCCATTGATGGAAATGATGTTCAGTTGTGCCGTTAACTTGTTAAAATTGTTTGCAAGGGGAAGACAATCCCCCTTGTCTTCTCAGTGCTGGGTGGGTTAAGGCTTCTTGGTCTGCAAGCACCAGACTGTCACTTGGAGTGGGCTTTATTTGAGGGTAAAGAGATGAGAATACTTGGAAGCCAGGCTGATGGCTGTGCTGGAGGGGTGAAGCAGCACAGAGTGGGCAAGGTCTCCGTTGGGTTGTGTCTGGGAGCAGCAGGGCTTTGCTGGAGAAGGAGTGTGGGGCAGATGCCTGGTTTTGGCCCCCGTTGCAGGACGTGGATGGATGGATGGATGGATTGCCGCAATGCAGCACCGCTGCGACGCCGCCTTGGAGGCCGCCAGGAGCCCCCGCTGGTGCAGGAGGCGGCTGCGGGCTGGGCGGGCTCTGGGGAGGGGGAGCCCACCCCGCAGCACCCACGCTTCCTACTGGCTCCTTGGGCAATTCCAGTGGTGTCTTAAAAGGGTTGGGTCCATCCCGTCCGTGAGACATCCCGTCTTCCCGTCCGCTGGAAGGGCGTTAGGGGCCAGGTGAGCCGCTCCAGCCGAAACAGACCCTCCACGATGGCAGGTATATCTTATTTTGGGTGCATGCAGAGAAATGGTCGTGTATGGAGAACAATAGACTCCTTTTATTTAGCTACAGCTTGCGCTTGTAGAATATTCCTGAGCAGATCATGGGCGCGTCGAATTTTTTCTGTGTATATTTTATTTTGTGCTTTTTCTCTGTGGACTGGAGGCAAATGAAACGCTGTGAGTATTTGCTATTCAGATTCTTATGGTTTCTTACCTGTATTGCATGGATATGAGAAGCAGGTATTGCTGCTTCTCATGGGTAGGTGGAGTTTGGGAGAAACGTAAAAATTGGAAAGATAGGCATTTTTAAACATATTGACCTTTTTCTTGTGTGGTACACACAAGCACTGTCTAATGCCTTATTAAAATAAAATCCTGATGGAAAGCAGATGCCTTTCCAGCTTTACCAAGAAACGTAATTGCCCTTGTCTAGAAACTACATGTAGTCTTTGTTCTTCCATAGCATTTCTTTCCTCGAAAAATGTGTAACTTTTCCTTAACAACTGCCCATATATGCAAGTTTAAATTCACAAAATGTGTGTATCACACATTCCCTATTTCATTCATGTGGATTTATGCTAGCCTATATTTTAGCCTTAATTTCCAGCATGGATGAGTTGCAGATAGGTGCATGACATACCATTAGAATATAAAACTATTCCACAAATACCTTCTCAGTCTCTTGCACCTTGGGGAGACAATTTCAGCAGTTAAGGTGAATTGTTCCCTCTTTAAAAGATTTTCTTGTTTTCGTTCCTCTGCTGTCCAAAGCCAGGAAGTGCCTTTGCGGTTCTTTGCCGCACCATGGCCATTGTCCTCTCACTGGAGCTATGGAAGATCTCTTCCTGCTGCTCCCTCCCAGTGGGAATGCCAATGGCCTTGGGAGCTGAGGGGCAGCTGAGGCACTGAGATCAGAGTGGGCTCTGGCCAGAGCAATAAGGGGCATTATTTTGCTTGCAGGACCCGCTGGTTCTGCTGTTGGGAGAAAATTGCACCCAGGGATTCTGGCAGTCCCTGCTCTGTGGATTCCCATTGCCTCCTCTTAGAAAGTGTTGGTAGAACCTTTTACGTTTGGCTGAGCTGCCTCAGTGCCGTGTCACTGTGGGGCTGGTGGCTCGTCCCTCTTTGTTCCCAGAGGGCAGCACGAGCCCTGCAGCCCTGCAGGCGCTGCCGCATTGCGGCACTGAGGTGTTCATGGGCTGCCACCATCCCAAGGAGACTGAGCATGGCCACAGAGCGCCCACAGTGGGTGCAGAACAGCATTTTTATCATTTTCCCTACCTCAGAAAAGGCAACTAGTTTCTGCCTGCCGCTCACAATGGCTTTTCTGTTGGTGTGTGTTAGTCGGAGGAGCATGGAAGTGATGTTCATTGTAGGGGAAGGCTGTAAGAATAGAGAATATTGTAGAATTTTTTTTACCATAAAGCTGTAGCAATAAGCCTGCAGTGTACTCAAGACAGAACAAATTAAAACACAGCTTTGAAGAATGATACCGTTCCTTTCTGATCCAATGTTAATTAATTTCTTTAGAATGTCTTTTGGTGAAGTCCTGTAAGGAAATAGTAACACTCGGCTGACTGAATGCTGAAACATTTTACCTTGGAAATCTCCATCATTAAAATCCATCAGCCTGAACAAATGATCAAAGTTGCTTGCTCCTTTCAAATTTTGGAGTTGAACTGTGTTAGTTTGAATTGGATTGTGTTTATAAAGCTGTTTCAGCTTCAGAAAGGACTAATCTGAAAGAAATCTTTAGACAGGGACCTAAGAAACTGCTTTATTTTGCTGAGGAGCTGATGCAACAAATATAAGGTTTGTATAATTTCACTTCACGTTGTTGATTCTTTTTCATCTTTTCCATAAATTCACTCTGGTAGGCTTTCAGACCTCTGTGTGCATTGAGAACCCAATCCTGTTTCCATTGATTTTTGTCAGGAGCAGCACAGAATCCATAAACCACAGTTCTTGACATGCATGCAGTTGGGGGACACCAAGAGCCCTGCTTGGTATCTCTATAGCCCAAAAAACCCCCAAAACCAACTCTACTTAACAATGAATTGATATTAAAGTGAAATAATTGTACTGTAAGATTATTGTATTAATTCATTGAACAAGAGCTTTTCAAATGAATCTACAAAACAAAATTTAGGGGAGTTTAAAGGGAATGCAATTATATTTTTTGATTTTGGTGGCTCCTGCAAAAATCTGTGCCTAAATAAATGGATTTCAGGGACTAGATTCACTCCCTGCTGAAATCAGCAATGGGATTTGCTCTGACTTAGCAGACATTGGTCTGGGTATTATGACAATTGGAGTTGTTCCCAGTGGTTTTAGGCAATAATGTCAGCCCTGAAATTTGGTACCATAGAGAAACATCAAAACCACCCTAATGATGCAAAAGATTTACTCAGTGTTCACATAAATACTTTTATTTCTCTTAGTCCAAATCAAAATTGTGGGTGTAATTGGGACTTAGAGCCACAGCAGGCATTCCCAATACAGTGTACTGAAAATTGTGTATCCTTTGGGCAAAGACCTGAGAAAATTTCTTGATTCAAAAATAAAAAGGAAAGCCAATGTTTCATTTGCAGTTTTTGACTGTAGAAGAAAAACTCATTGGCGAATCCTTCATTCAAAAATAAAGCAGTGGCAGAATAATTTCAGCCTGCATTCTCTTGTCTTTGCACCACTGCTTTTATATTTTAATTCAGGCTGAATGGAATTTGTATTTTCTGCCTAGAATTAAAGTGCCATGTAAGAGATTGAAAAGCTGATTGAAACTTCTCTAAAAAGCTTTGTCAACTCTCACTAGGCATAGATGTTAGAAAGAATTGGGAGATGCAACTGGTATATGTATTTTGTACAGCTGATAGAGGTGATTTGATTGTGTGGGAAAATAGCAATGTCTTTCAGTGCACAGAAAGAGCAACTTCCTCTAGGAGAAGCAATAAGACATTTCATGTCAGACCACATGAATGACATTCTTGATTTAACATCTAACAAAGTACACAATTAAATTTGTACCCACTTTCTCTGTATAAACTTTATTATGTTTTATTTTACCTTATCCTGTTCTCTGCTTTATCTTGTCCTGGAATATTTTATTTATTTAGGTGTTGGTGTAAGTAAGTAAATTCAGGCATAATTATATGTATGTGAATATCTAAAAATATCTATAAATGATCTATAATTATCTATAATTTATCTATAAATTCATGGCTAAAGGTAACACCAGAAAGGTTTGGCAATATGTTACCAAAATCCTTAATTTTGCTCATGCTTGGTTTTTTTTTGGCCTTTTGTCCATTTCCGCTGACTCCCAATCTCTTTATCTGGGTAACTTGCCCAACATTTTCTTACTGCAAGTTCTCTTTTTTTCCCTGTCCCCTGTTCTTGACTTCAGCTCCTGGGCTTGCCCATCCCAGAGAATCCAGCCAAGGCACAGCCAGACTCCAGGGAGAATTAATGCAGTAATTACAGGAATTCAGTTTATATACCCTAAAGTTATCACTGTGAGCATCCTGGTTCTTGCCAGGTGACAAAACAGGCAAGTTAAACGTAGAATCTATTATAATAACTCAATTTCCCTAAAGCCTGATGTTTTTGAAAGTAATCTCACTCCTTCAAGGAGGAAAAAAAAATCTTCCTTAAACATCTGGCCTTTATAATAAACTTAAATAGCTAAAATCTGACAGTTATATGCAAATTAAAATTAGCCACAGAATGGGAAGAACCAGGCAATTGCAGCAGTAAACACTGTCGGCAGTTTTGTGTATAATTCTGTGCTAAGCTTATTTATTTTTTCCATACATTTCTAAAATGAAGATTTTCTTCCCTCTGTATCCCTGAGATGTTCATATTTCTGATGCCAGCTTCCCAAGTTAATAGTGCTGGAGCCTCTCACGTTGCTGTGATGAGAATATTTGCGAACACATTGTCAAAAGCCTAATACCAGAACAGAAACCACAAATTGGCAACCAGTTATTTTTATTTCAGTGGCTTCTTGGTGTCACCTGGAGGCTATTTAGTCCATTATTTGCCTGGGCTAACGTTGTGTTTAAAAATAGCACTTTTCTGGTGCCAACTCATTTTAGAGTTGGGTACAAATATTGAGACAAACCCCCAGCTGTTATTGCTTGTGCTGCTAATTTGAGGTGTCAGCTCAGAGCTCTGCTGCTCTGTGGCAGTGAATGAGGCCCCTTGTGAGATCATTATGTTTCCTAACAGTGCTGAGGAACAGATTAATCAGTGCAGCATCAGTTGCTTTCATTATCTGCCCACATGGTAGATGTGGGCTTTAACTTAAACAGTCTGTGGTGAAATCAAGGAATTGAGTACAAGAGGCACTCGGGGCTCACCACAGCTCGCAGGAGATGCAGTTGAGTTTTGGGCATTGCCTAACAAGCAAACCTTGAAAACTGAGGGTGGCTGCACTCACTGCTGAGGGATGGAGGGCTAAAGCCACTTTGCTTTTTCATCAGAGGCCATGAGAAACAGTAAATATTGAATTCAATACAAATTCCTCCTGACCTGTGTGAAAAATAGCTCTGTACAACTATTGGAAATACAGCTCCTTTTGCCCTGCAATCTGAAAGTTAATTACAAACATTAATTATGGCAGTGTTTGAAACTCAAGTCTTGTGTTTATTACTAAATATAGATTTAGATTCACTTTTTGGAATTGTTGCTGTTAGTTTTATTGGGTCTTATATCAAGGCTGGAGAGGGTCAGAAGTTGTCATCCCCTGTCCCTCCCTGGGCCAGGCCCATCCAATGCCATTCCTGACAAGGATTCATTTACTATTTTATTACAGGCTTCCCTCCCAATGGCTGCACACTCTGTAACTGCTCTTTTCTCTATTTTTCCTGTTCTTATTGTAAGAAACATTTTCCCTATATCTAATGAAAATCCCTCTTTCTGAAATGTAAACCTGTTACTGCTTTGCTTACCCCCTGCCTGTGTGCATACAAGGAACAGAGGGTGTCTTCATCCTTTGCAGTGACATTTTGTGTAGCTGAATGGAGCTTTAAAAGTAAGTGATGTGAAACTGCTAACACAGAGGTCTAAGGTAATGGCACTGTTAGCGCTAAATTATGCTGCTGGTCAGCTCCCAAATTGATGTTTCATCTCTGCATTTCAGACAGACCCTGAGATCCTCCTTTTATCTGCATAAATACTGATAGTGATGTCTAATCTTGCACAGACTCAACTGTTTCACTCCACGTGTGCACTGGGAAAAAAGGTTCCTTCACTTTTATTTACCAGCACTACACACACAGACAGCCCCCAAATCTTTGGGGTCTTGGATAAATCATGTTTCTGGCACTGCCAGGGACAGAGTAGTGTTGTATTTGAGCTCCATTGGCAACTTAGGCAGAACTGTTCAGCCTTTTCTTTTTTTTTTCCTCTTTTTTTGCCTCACTTCACCCACTTCTGAGTAGATGTAACATTATCAAAAAAACTATTAGCACGAGAGGCTTAATTATGCTTGGAGATGCCTTGGTTAAGTCTGAATGGATTTCCTGGTCTCATTTAGTGGATGTATAGTTGCACTGGGGATGGGAGCTGGGAGCCATGGCAGTAATCTGGGAGTATGACAGTAATTCACTCCAGGGAGCACTCCCAGCTGCAGACACACCATTTGTAGCTCTCCATTGCATGCACATGGATAATAATCTTGCATTAGGCCCAATTACATGGTGTTATGGACACACAACAGGGGGATTACACACCCAGCCAGGAGCACCCTGTGACAGAGCAGGGGGGTAATTGGAGGAGACAGAAGGAAATGTTGGTTGTTAGTGCTCCCAGTGCTGCAGGGCCTGGCACAGCTCAGCCCCACCAGCCTGCTCCCCTTGCCTCTGCTGCTCCCTTTCAGTGCCTCACTTTCAAAATCCAGGTTTATATAGAGGGAGTAACCCAGCACCACCTCTTCACAAACCGTTGAGAGAGTTTTGATTAGGAAAAGGAGCTGAACATCGTTGTTTAACTTAGAGTGAAGCCCACAGACACATGGAAGCCTGTGCTGCCAAGGAAGGGCTGGAGTTTGTAGGATTCCTGATATCAGATCCTGTGTTAGAAACCTGTAAAAAGTCTGCACTGCTCAAACATAAAATCCACTCAAACCCAGCAATAATCTAGTACATGAGATGGTGCCCTTTCAGATCCCTTCCTTCATTTATGGGATGTCTCACGGACAAGATGGACCCAACCCCTTTAAGACACCACTGGAATTGCCCAAGGAGCCAGTAAATGGGTCTGAATATTTCTTTCTAACTGAGAATTTTGCAAAAGCTGTGGTGTTTCATGGTCAGCCAAATGTGACACAGAAGCAGGCTGGTGTGGACCAAAACTCTCTAGTAACCATGGGAGATGCTTATTAAGCCTTGGGGAAAAGTGTTTTCCCAACTGGAATTGAGTTTGAATTCAAATGTCTCAGTTTGATTAGCTGTTTTGCTAATCAGCTGCAGATGTGGAATGGGAAGGAAACCAGTCCCTGTTACTGGCAAGTAGCAAAAGGCATCTTCAGCATCCAGCAGGTTCTCCCCTGCCCCTTCACTTGAATCAGTTCAGGTTGAAACAAGAAGGAAGCATCACTGTGGCTATTGCACTGGACTGATGCACATTCTGAAAATGCCTTGAACTTAGAAAAATGGAAATCTGCGTTGTTTTTTTTTTTCCTTTTGTCAATGATCAACTAGGATACCAGAATTTTTTTTTAATCTGGGCAATAGCAGGTGGTATTATCATCAGTGTTGTGTGTTAAACAAAAAAAAAAAACCCTCCTATACATTGTCCTGCTTAAGTGTGACTGGAAAACATTAGGACACTTTTTACTAAGTGTAAAAAGATATTTACTTTACTAAGATATTATGTAAGTAATATCTTAGTAGATATTTCTGTTCAGTTGTATACCTTTTTCTGTCAGAGGAGATCCTTTTGGTACTAAATCAGATTAGAGCATGTGGACATGTTGTCATGAAAGTATCTGATTTCAGATGAAAAAGCTGACAGGCATTCTGATGTTTATTATATGCTCTTAATTACAATAATTGAATTCTAAGTAATGGAAGCAAAATCTCTGTGTGATCGGTGATATACAGAAATGAGATTGAATATTGACCTGACAGCCTGGGATTTCTGCTCTCTGAATTCATCCAAGGGACCTGAAAGGGTGCTTAGAGTTTCTGAGTATTTAAAATAAAATATTTGTACTATTAGCAGGGTTGAAAATTTAAGTAGTTTCCTTTTTTCTCAAGGCTTCTGCCATAAAAGTTGTGTGATTTCTTCTAGAACTAGGAGTATTGTTTTTTTCTGACTCTAATCAGTCCTGTGCAGGGTGGAGAAAGGTGTAAAGGATAATGCATAAATATTATTGAAAAAACCACAGACAACACAGTCATTTCTGCAGGCTAGTGATTTTAATGTATTTACATTGAGACTGTGTCAGGGAACTGCAGTGGTGTTCATGAATTTGGAGCAAGCCAGAAGAGAACAAAAATGCAACTGCATGGAATTAAAATTGCACCAGAAGTTTGAGGAAGGAGATAAGTAATTGTTTTCAAATCGTGACAGGATTGCAGACTGAGCACTCTTTCCTTTAGGAAAATTCTGATTAGTGGGGGCTATAAATCAGCTTTCTATTTCAGAGGGAGGGAGGCAGCTCCACGAGCGCCTGTAGCCAGTCTGGGTGAGTGGCAGAGCACTGGGCTGGGAGAGCAGCTCCTCTGGGGCTGTAAATTGGAGTCAGTGGGGCTCTGACAGCTCTCAGGGCTGGAGGCTGGGCCACCTCAGAGAGTGCTGAGCTCACCTCCTGCATCTCCCAAGTAGTCCTTGGAGGATCCTTAGGGCTGCTGCAGTCTGCTTCTGCTTACCCTGCAGGATGTGACAAGGATCACAGCCCAAGGTGGGAAGTTGGCTGGCATAAATAACATTGTCTGTAACCCCAGTTTCCTGAGTCAGCACTTTGGGTGTGAATAGTTTACAGGGAGAGGACTTCTCAATGAGAGGACAGTGCTTTGTCAAGGGACGTGCTGGGGTCTGGAAGAGGTGGAAGGTTTAAGGGGCTGAGGACCACTCAGCAGGATATGTGTCCCCTTATGGTGCTGGAGGAGTCAGAAGATTCTGGAATTCCTATTTCTCACAGCTTCCTGGTATTTACAAATCTCTTTCTATGGATTTGAATTTTGGGTGGATCAATCTGAGGCTGGGACCTTGAAACATCCAGCAAACAACTGGAGCATCATTTATTTTTTCCCTTCATATACTAAAAATGCTGCTTGTGTTGTGTGTTCACCCCTGCCAGGGCACATCTCTTAAAAAATCATTTCTGGAAAGGAATGTGCTTGATAGAAAGCCTTGCAGGATGTCTCTAGAGCACATCTGTACCTGAACACGTTCCCACTGCCTGGGAGCTGAGAGCTGTGCAGCCACAGCAGCAGGGTTAAATCCCTGCTTGTATTGTGTGTTCACCCTTGCCAGGGCACATGTCTTAAAAAATCATTTCTGGGAATGATGTGCTTGATGGAAAGCCTTGCATGATGGCTCTAGAGTACATCTCTACCTGAACACGTTGCCATGCCAAGGTTCCACTGCCTGGGAGCTGAGAGGGTTCAATCCCTGCAGCTCCAGCTGGGCTCTGGTGCAGGCAGTTCACTGGCAATTAGTGCCCTTTGCAGTGTTTGGCCTCCTCTCTTCTGAAATAATTGCTGTTATCATAGATGTTTTATTGCCTTCATTATGGTTAACATTTAAATATCAATGAAATAGTATTCTACTAAGTTATCTGTGCAGTAGCTGTCTGCTAGAGTTATCTCTGAAATTTGTGTGTAAAGAGAATATTAATTCAGTGCTGCTTTAGGATTCTTAGAAGGAGGGTTGTATATTTGTCAATGAACTATGGGGAACCTTTGCTTATTTGAAAATAAGCAAGTATTTGAAACCCTTGCAAAACCTGAGCCACTCTCATTTGGTGTCTTGTGAGCAGAAATGCTGTGTGATTGGAATAATGCTTAGTCTGTTGAATATAAATATTTTAAGAACCCGTAAAATATTTTTGAATCATCAAGTCATAACAGGTGACCTTTCTGCATGCAGATGGATTGCACTGAGGGACAGGGATGTGCTCTCTGTGCAGAAGGAAGCTCACTGTCACAGCCTGCTCTGCCTGAATCCAATCCACATCCTTTAGAAATCAACAGAAAAATCTCTCTTGAATTCCTATGGCCCCCATTGACTCCTGTAGTGCCATATGAGACTGATTCAGGCATCAGCTACCTCTGTGATTTAATCTTTGTGAGCTGACTTGACATGTGGCTTTTATTTATCACTGCATACCTAAAATCTTCCATCCCACTGCATTACTCATTTTAAAGTAACAAGCAGCAAAAGCACAGGGTTGTCTCAGAACTATATTTTTATGTTTACAGAGAAAAAAAATGGTGATGCAATTATAAATTCCATTTCTGAGCCCTGTTTGAACGTCCCAACATGTAAAGAGCAAACACAGATTCTGAAGGGTGGGTGTGTTGATGTGTTTATTCATGCACTCTCAGTGGGTTTGTTCCCTTTCTGAAATTGTTGTTCAGGCTTGTTTTTGGCTCATTGACCACAAAAGACTTTGGTTCCATCACTGGGTAAATAAGGTAATGGAGCACTAGCATTGTGTGACAGAGGGGTTCATTTTGCCCCAGTGGGGTGTGAGTTGTCCCTGTGACCTCAGCAGGGACTGAGGCAGGGCTTGCAGCCCTACCCCTGCTGCTCAGGGTGCCACAGCACAGCAGAGCCCTGCAGGCACAGCTGGCACAGGGGCTGGCAGCTCCAGTGCTGACTCCCAGCTCTCCTGCTGGAGCTGACAGTGTTTCCCTCTTCATCTGGCCCTTTACATTTTTAGTAGGCTGCCTTTGAGTCCTTGGGCATTGAGAACCTGAATCCACAAACCCAGTGGTTTGTACACCCAATACTTGGCTGTGTGTTCCTTGTCCAATTTTTAATATCTGAATTTTCCAGAGGATCTGGAATGAATGCTACATGTGATACTCTAAGTTATCATGTGCTAAGACAGCTCTTATCAGCCTGGTGTGTGAACGTGTGTGACTTGACTGATACAGATCTCTGGCAGCGGACCTCAGATTTCCAAAACTCTGCTTTTACTGACATAACTGCTCACAGATTTGGAAAGGAAGGGTAACTTTGCTCTGTTGGTGCAGATTGCTGTCATGGCAATGTCAGCCCCCAAGCTGGCTCCAGATTGCCAGTGCATCCATCTGGTGCAGCACTCTGCTGGAATAGCAGCTCTGGAGGCTGCTTAGGTGCTGTCCTGCCAGCATGCAGCACAGCAGCAGCAGCAAAACAAGCTGCCAGTGTCAGAGCTGCTCCCACCCTGCTCCTGAGAGTGCCTGTGCAGGGCCAGGGTACCCTGCAACCTCCTGGCCTTGCCAATGTGTGTGTGTGTGTGTGTGTCTTCCTGTGTACCCAAAACCCAGCCTTAATAGGGTAAAATCTAATCAGCTGTAATCTGCTGATGTTTTAGATGATGGCTCTGCCAAGGGATTTCTAGGCAGAATTGTAAAAATGGTTTTTGAATTGGCAGATGACCAAGAAAGAGAGTTAACTCCTGGAAGACTTTTCTAGAGCTTTTGATTAAATGTCCTACACAAATAGATGGCATTGGAATAGCTGAGTAGTTCAGGGAAGGATGAGGTGCTGTTCCTGCTTCAGCAGGCATGTATTGAGGTATTCTTCAGCACATACATAAGCACACAAAAGCACTGTCTGCTGCCAGAGTGGCCCTGTGGAGTTCTGTGCCCTGTGTAGAAAGTAGAGGCTGCTTCCTGCCCTGCTGCATGTTTCAAACAGGCAGGGGCAGGACTGGCCACGCTGGGACACTGAGTGACACCAGCCCTGTCCATTCTCATGACAAACTGTATTTGCAGATCTGGTGCTCTTGCAGCATGGCAATTATGCCCTGTTGAAGTGCTTTCCATTTCCTGTGCTATCTTGATAAACTTTATAGCTTCTAATTTGCTGGAGAGTCATTGATATAATTAGGAGCTACACAAATGGGAGCAGCACACTCAGCTGATGGTAATCTCAGTTCATTCTTCCTGAGAAGCTCTAAGGGGGTCCCTCCAGCAGCCCAGATTTTCTCTTTAGGCTCAGCTTTGACAGAGCAGCAGCAATCCTTCTGTGCCTGGGTCAGGACATGCTTTATTACTGGCTGCTCCACTCCCCATCTATTTTTCCCTGAGGAAGGGGAGGATTGGGAGCTCATCCATCCTTGTGTTTCTGAGGAGCAATGGGGGCTGTCTGCCCATGGCAGCAGGCTGTGCTAACAAGCCTGGCAGAGCCAACAGCTCTCTTTTGGTCACAGTATTTCCAAATCCTTCAAACTGCCCTTAAATGCTGTGCCCAAGTGTGATGTCCCCCCACTCACATTGTAGTTGCTGGGAAATGCCCCAATGAAGGCAGGGATGATGAATCTGACTCCATGTTCTCAGAAGGCAAATTTATTACTTTAAGGCACTATATTATATTAAAAAATACTATACTGACTATACTAAAGAATACAGAAAGGATACTTACAGAAGGCTAAAAAGATAATAATGAAAACTTGTGACTCTTTACAGAGTCCCAACACAGCTTGGCCCTGATTGGCCAAAGAGTGAAAACAACTCACAGCAGAATCCAATGGAACAATCACTTATGGGTAAACAATCTCCAAGCACATTCCACATGAGCACAACACAGGAGAAGCAAATGAGATAAGAATTGTTTTCCTTTTCTCTGAGGCTTCCCAGCTTCCCAGGATTTTTTCAGAGAATGTGAATGCCACACACAGGCTGCACCAGGTTTTCAAAGTGGCAGCTGGACAGACAGGTCTGGATCTGTTCTAGTGGTTGATAAAATCTCATTTTCTGTATCCCTCAATACCTAGACATGGCAAACAGTGACCTGCAGCCATCCTGATCCTGCTGTTGGTTGATTTCCCTGAGCAGTGTCTTTCATGGTATGTCACAAATTGTCACAGCTATCAGGGAGTGTGCCTTGCTGCTTGCCAAGAATTTTAACAGGTTGTTTCTGTAAATGGTGTGTTGGTGAAGAGATGCAAATTATTGACCAACCTATTTTTTTTCTCTCTTTTTTTTTTTTTTCTCTCCTAACAGTACCCTCAACAACAACAACATCACCCGCATTCCTGTTACCAGCTTCAACCACATGCCAAAGATCAGGACTCTGTGAGTAGGATTTTATATTATAATACAATCCTGATGCTGTAAACCAACTTTTTGGCTATTTGTCATTTGTGGTAATCTCATTTCAGTCCCTCAGGAGCTGGGTGGCTGCAGGGCTGGGGAGCCCAGGTAGGGCTGTGAAAGGGCTGGTGCCCACAGAGCCCTGAGAGCCTCTGTGCTGGATCTGCCCAGCATTAATTAAAAGTCAGTTTTATCAAGATTTTGAATTTGCCCAGAAAATAAACTAGCTTTTTCTTTTTTTCCCATGGGAAAATCCATAATCTGAAATGTGTTCCAAGCTGGAGCATTAGCAAGATCGTAAAATCTGCTCAGATGGATCAAATTATTGAATTTTGTTAATATCCTGTGTTTAAATCCCATTTATTCTTTTCTAATTCAGAATGCTAATTTCTGAAACAAGACATTTTTAAAGAAGATGAAAAAGCATCTTTCCAGATACTTTCTGAAACAAAATGTCACTTATTCTGATGGATTTTTTTTTTATAAAAGCTTCTCTTATATCAAATCCATTTGTTTTTGAGCTGCATGCCATTGCACTGGAAAAGCTCTTTTCTTTAGTAGATCAAAATACAAAGACTGTGAAATTAGACTAAGCATTTGTATAATTTAGCCATAGCCTACCAAAACCATTTCCTTAAGTAAATTATTTCTTTAAATTCCTTTAGGGAATACACAGCTTCAGGAAAAGTCACGTCTAAACAAAGCACCCCTGTTTTTCCTCCAGATTCTCAAACTCATCCAAGATGTATTTAATTCTAGAGGCAAAGAAAGGGAAATAGTAGCTAGCCTGAAAATTTTCTGTGCCACTGAAAAAATACAATACTTCAGGGATGCTATGCATGCATGTGTAAAACCATATTAAATAAATTAACAGAACTGAAGGAAAATGGCTCTTACTTATGTCAATCTCTCTAAGATAACCTCTGACTTAAATTTGCATTCTTCATCAAATGATGACATTATTAGATCTTAATGTAAGTAATTAAATGGAAATGAGATATTTGTCTTTTAGAAGAGAATGGCTAAAGAAGATAAAGGTGTAGAGTTAAGGTTCCTGGAATTTTGCCTTTTCTTATTCAGAAAATTTGCCTGGCTTTTCCAGATTAGCCACTCCTGTCTGTTAGCAGAGCTCTGTGCCTTCAGTGTCTTCTGCCATTTTCCCTTTAGTTTAATTTCAGAGATGGCTTTGTATATAGCTCCCTGGAGACTTACACTGACTAATCCCCCTCTGCTGTAATTAAGGGGAAAAAAAGAAAAGAAAAAAAAGGGAAGAAGTCATAAATAGGATTTATAAAGGGAAGCTTTTCTATTGAATTCTGAGAGACACATTTTACAGAACATGAATGCTGCTCCACTCTAAAAGGATTTGCTGGAAATTTAATTTTGGGACTATGGATAAAAGGGCAACTTAGGCAAACTTGCATTTGTATTCATTCACCTGATGTTCTGTAAAGCCAGTTTCATCAATATCAAATGACAGGTTCCAGTCTCCACAGACTGACAAATGGCACACAGCACACCTAGCAGGGCAATGTAGGAATTTGTATAAAGATACTCTTTGGGGGAAGGTGGTAATATTTTCTCAAGTTTCTTGTTGGAATGTATAATGAATGATGCTCCTCACAGTTTGGTGAGTTCGCTGTTTCCTTAAAAAATGGTCATCACTGTGTCCACCTTCTCAAACAGCCTAACACTTAGATGTGCTTTTTTTTTGGGAAGCTTTTTTGTAGGAAATGCCTGCTCTGAATGTTCCTTAAGTAGGGATGAGCCCTTTTCCCAGTCAGCTGAGGCCCAGTGCAGTGTGGACAGTGTTTTCCTTTGTGCCTCTTTTACACTCTGGTGAGATCCATTAGCAGGATATTTGGGATGCTCCTGCTGCAGCTAGTGTGCTCTGGTGGTTCTGTGAATAAACAGCTTTTCTTCTTTGTGGCTCTCAAAACAATCTGCCTATGGTAGAACAGAGAGGAAATATAAAAAGTATATTAACCTTCAACATGAACACTCAGGGGAAAGAAGAAAAAGGGCAAAATGCCAGGAAGTTTTGAAGCATTTGAAGAATTCTTTGCTAAAATCAGCTCTTCTGTGCTAAGATTTTTTAGCTAACTGTCTTTTCTGTTCTTAAGTTTCATTGATTTTTAGCTTAGATTGGAAGTGACAGGAATTAGTTTTTATTGATCTGCTTTCCTTTGCTTGAAACACCTTTATTTATGATAAAGCATGTTCCTTCTACCTATTTGCTTAATGGTAAGTGTCCCGTTGTCTCTGCACCTGTGAATTACTGCTGAGACAGGTAATTACATTATTTATTTTCATTTTTTTTATTTAAGGTTAAACTGAAAATGTGTGAAAGCACTTCAGTGTTTTATGTGTTCCCAGGGAATTGGTTTATAATATTTTTGAAGTACTGTGAAAAGTCTTCTTGAGGCTGTATTTATTAGTATAATTATCAAAAATATATTCTGATAGGCTGCTTTGTTTAGATAGGGTCTCTAAATGATCTCCTCTCCAAGTGGAGTAGCTGTGCCAAAAGACAAGGAGGGCTCTGCTGAGGCAGAGAGCTGGTGGTTTGCACTGCTGAAACAGGAACCCCCAAAACCCAGATAAATCAATTTATTGAGGGGGAAAAACCAGCTCACAGAACTGGAGAACTGCCTAACCTAACCCTTTGTGTGAAATAGTGCTTTTCTCACTGATGCCTGGGTGCAGGGAATGGCATGGGATGAGCTCAGTTCCAGAAGGAAGCAGATCCTGAGTATCATTGTTGATTGCTGTGGTGGGAAGGATGAGACTCTGAGGGCTTAAATAAAACAATGACTCTCTCAGGTTACAAGAAATTCTGACTTAGGATGATTTCTGGCTAGATCATATTTATGTATTTTTTTGTTCTACAACAAAAAGGCAAATTAATGATTCATAACAGCTGAACATTTTACTAGAAATCTAACTTGCTGCAGCTCCAATTAAATAGCTTCACAATCTCTAGACTCAAGGTCTTCTAGCCATCCTTGTAGAACAATTACATTTTACAGTACTCCCAGGAGATTAGTGCTTTCCATCTCTACAGGATAAACTCCCAGCTTCAGATTTGTGGGGTTCTTTTTCCTTTTCCTTTATTGTGGCTGTCCACCCCAGACATACAAATCTGGGACTGTCAGCCTGGGCGCCACTGCAGGGCTGAGCTGCTGCTGTGCTGCAGGGACAGCTCACAGACAGACTGTGCATTGCTTTGGAGCATGGACAAGGCTAAATCTGGTGCACACCAATTGTGTGCCTGTAATATTAGTGAATAATGCTTTGTCTAACCATTTCTGACAGGATTTTTAATCTGGTTCATGATTTCATTTGGTGCAACACTCCAAATGCATGAGTCATTACAGGAATGAAATAATTCATGTCCTGGACTTTTGTTTTGACCTTAAGTTTGGTGGCTATTTAAATGACCAGATTTGTTCCCTGAACCCATCATCATTTTGCAGATGTGATAATGGGTCTGCAAATCCTGGCAGGGAGCTGCCCATGACCGGATCTTTCATAAGCTGAAAATTCTTTGTAGATCCTTTATACTTGTGTTAAATGACTACAGGAAAAAGAGCATTGATGGACTTGTACAGGCAACACAGACACAGAAATTATATCAATAGTCTCTGAAGTTTTATTTTACGTGTCATTTCCCAGAATATTCTTAGTTGGAAGGGATCTTGATGATAAGAATCATCAAGTACAAGTCTTCAGTGAATGGCCCATACAGGGATCATACAACCCTGGTGTTATTAGCACCATACTCCAACCAGCGGAGCTAATGTGGAGAGGTTCTCCCCAAAGGATGGAGAAGAGGAGACAATCATTCATCATCCTGTTCTTGAGCCTGGTCCTCATGTTTAGACAAGCCATTCTTTGAATTCACTCAGAGATATCACACTGATGCAACTCTTTCTGATGTGAAATCACAGACAAAGCAATTACGTGGAGCAATCCTAAATTCTGCGTATTTTTTTGTCTCTAGAATGGCCAGCTGTAGGTGGATCACCATTGAACTGAATTTTTTGAAAACATTACAAATAACAGCACAAACTTATATCTGACCTTTGTATAATATTGAGGACAGCCAAGCCCTGACTCATCTGTAAACAAGAACCGGGGATGATCCCACTGAGATGGCAGCAGAGAGAGGGGCAGGCTCGCGGTGATGGCTCCCTTTGTGTGTTTTGTTTAGAAAACCCCACTAACTGTGGGTCTGCTGTGTGTTTTGTCCAGAAACCCCCAGTAACTGCGTGTTTGGTGTGTTTTGCAGGCGGCTGCACTCCAACTTCCTGCACTGTGACTGCCACCTGGCCTGGCTGTCGGACTGGCTGCGCCAGCGCCGCACCATCGGCCAGTTCACCTTCTGCCTGGCGCCCGTCGGCCTGCGCGGCTTCCTCGTGGCAGAGGTGCAGAAGAAGGACTTTGTCTGCTCTGGTAATGCTGCCAGTCCTCCTTTGTCTTATATCTGTCTCATGTCTCCTTATTTATCTCTGGTTTTATGTTCCCATAAAAAAAGCGACGTGGAAAATGGCTGTGTCGCGTTCGAACGCAAACACAGCGATCCTGTTTGGTTTTGTTGTTGCTAAACTGTATGGGAGGAGATCAAATTGTTGGGTTTTTGCAGCTTTGTGAGAATTATTGGATTCCAGTTAACATTTTGGTTCTCAAATTACTTCTTCTGCTTTAACATTGCCAATGATATCAACATAAGAAATCAATTATGTGTGGATAATTTGGTATTTCTCAAGGGAATTGCTCTACAGCTGACTGGAATACAAAGGAAAGGAAATAGAAAATGCAAATCTGAGTCTGTTGACAAATGATTGGACTTCAGAACGTGAGGAGCAGATTTTATCCCAGAGACTGAAACAGGAATTCTGAGGGAGCCAATGCACTTTGCTGTTGTACAAGTTTCCACACTGATAAATGGGGCTGATGATACTCACAAATCATGTGTCTGTATGTTGGGCCTATTCATCAAGTCTCTGGAACTGCACTTGGTTCTTGTAGGATTGAAATACATTTTCCTAAAAGGAGGAGAAAAAGAACAAAAGAAAAAAATGACAAAAAGTGGAAAAAGAAATCTCTGAGTTGGGTTGAAAGGAAGGATGTGGTGGAGGAGCAGCATGGTAGTGTGTATGCTGTGGGAAAAAAAGATACCAGACATAAGTTTGGAGGTGGTTTTGCAGCCCCAGTGGTGACACAGAGGGCTTATTATGGAGATGATGTGAATCTGAACATTGACTGTGAGTCTTGTGCTGTTTTATTCCTTATCTCTCACAGCCTGAGAGCTCCAAAGCTTTATCCTATGGGTACACGGATTGGCTGATGGAAATACAGTAGAGCTGCTCGTGCCAGAAGTGTTTTAGGAATGCCTTTTTTCTGCCATTTACATGGCATTTACATGGCAGTGACTAAGAGAAATGGTTGCATTTAGAGAAAGAAGAAAGGTTTGACCCCACTCAACCGTGATTAATTAATGCCCAGCCCAAAGGTGTGCTGAAGTTTGATGGGCACGTGGAAAATGAAGTTGTGCATAGTGCTCATTGAGACATGATATTTCAGATATTTCAGAGTTCTGGGCAGATTCTACACTCTAGTGGAGATGATGGGTAGAATATCTGATAAGTTATATCAAAAGTTTAACTAAAGGAAAAGTTTAGAAATGTAACAGTCTTGGGAGAGGAAGGATAAAACAAATGGATAAATGAATGAAGCTATTAGCAGAAGCTAATTTTACCAAAGAGGCAACCACAGCTTTTTTTTTTTTCTTTCCTCTTGTGAAATGAAGTTTCAGATGGAGCATGAGTTCAGCTATTTGGATTTATGATACAGTGAAGTGGAGGAAAATGAGTTGTTTAAGTCAGGAGAAGAGATAATAATTGCTGAATGAGAAATGTAATGTGAACAGAACTCATTTAAATGGGGTTGTCTGTGCAGACTGAGACTTCCAAAAGTGACAAGGTTTTTAACAGTTCCCTGTTGGACCAAGAGGATATAGGCATTCTCTCATGATCGGCCTGCTTTTTGTAAAAAATACAAAATCATGAAAATTCAAGGAAAGAAATTTTCAGTGAGACAGTCCATCAACTGTATCCCTGTAACTCTCATTTGGGAAATGAAATGAAATGTACTGAAAAAGAAATTCATTTGGAGAGCTCATTTTAGTGGTGGATTTAGCAGAGAACTCAGCTTAGTACATGCTAGTTCGATAAAAACCTACATGGACAGCTAGTTTAAAGAGGATATAAATCTTCCCTGCTCCCCATTACAGCTCTTATATCTGATTTTACAGCATAATTTGTTAATGTGGGAATATGAAGTCAAACCAGGACAGGCGGTGAAGAGTGAACTGAACTTGTCCCTGTGCAATGGAATTTTGTAGAAATTAGGGTTATGTGAATTACTGTAACCAGCCTCAAGCTGGCAGGGAGAGCCACCTTGGCATCCCTTCCAGTTAGGAAGAGCTGAAATTCAAGGTGGTGAACTCCTCTGTTGAAGTACAGGTTCAGGACATCAAGCACTTGTGTTTTTATGGCAGTGGGAATATCACAGCAGCCAAAAAAACCCCTCAGCTTTTCCTTCACTGTGAAATGGGCTCCATCAGAGCATTCCAGTTCAAAACTGGTGCTGCTAGATGCTTCAGAGGGAAAGAGTAGATTCATAACTTGCATAAAGAAGAAACACAACACTGAAAATTGATTCCTCTTAATTCTTTGAGCCCTATGCAAAAATAGTGATGCTTTATAATTTTATAAGAAATATTTCTTTGGAAATAGATTTTAAATGCTACATGCCAAGTGGGAAAAGAGGAACTGAAACAATGATAGAAAAATGCCATAATAGAACCCAAGTTGCTGGATTCCCTGTGGCTGTGTCCTGCACCATGGTGTTTGCATTAGGAACAAAATCTCTCCAGATAATATTGCTGAAATCAGAGTTATGTGCAGATATATCGAGGTAAACTGAGTCATACCCGTGTAACCTGGATGTCAGTCTTTCAAAAACATTGTTCAGCTTGGGTTTTACAAATTATAAATTATTATATAAACATATAATATACATTATAAATATATAAAGCATTATTTGTATTAATTAAAATATTAAAAAGCTGATTCAGATGGTGCATGTAGGTCACCTGAGAGCAGTGGAGAAACTGTTCCAGGTTTCTCTTGTTTGGGCATTTGGCTCAGAGCTGGAGGTGAAGGTGCAGGATTCAGCAGTGCATAGTCGCTGTTTGGAAATATGTCTGGTTGGGTTTGTGTTACTGAGGAGAAGGGGAAAGTCAGGGACAGAGTGGGGCTGGGACTAGATGGCTCCTCGCCATCAGGGAGAGCGCCAGGTGCTGCTGGCACTGCTGTCACCCACCAGGCTGGCTCCTCCAGCAAGCTGTCCCCTCCCTGCAGGGGAATGTCACCTCCAGAGCCACCTCGGCCAGAGCAGCCTTGCTGGGCCTCTGCCTTCAGGGCCATCTGCTCCAAAAAAATTCCAATCTCTTCCTCCTGCACAGTTGGGTCTGCAGCTCTGGGATGCCTTTGGTGACGGCTCCTGCAAGGTGGGATGTGAGGAAGGGGAAATTCTGTGGCACCAGAGGATGAGCCCCTTGGTGATGTGCCGCACAGAGGTAGCAGGGTGTATTTCACCTGGATAAGGGGTGTATTTCACCTGGATAAGGGGTGTATTTCACCTGGATAAGGGGTGTATTTCACATGGATAATGAGTGTATTTCACATGGATAAGGGCTGTATTTCACCTGGATAAGGAGTGTATTTCACATGGGTAAGGGCTGTATTTCACATGGATAAGGGCTGTATTTCACCTGGATCATGGGATATATTTCACATGGATAGCAGAGTGTATTTCACATGGATCATGGGGTGTATTTCACATGGATAAGGAGTGTATTTCACATGCATCATGGGATCCATGCGAAATACAAATCACGGATAGCGGGGTGTATTTCACCTGGATAGTAGACTGTATTTCACATGGATAATAGAGTGTATTTCACATGGATCATGTTCTGTACTACACATGGATAATAGAGTGTATTTCACATGGATAAGGGCTGTATTTCACATGGATACCAGGGTGTATTTCACATGGATAGGGGCTGTTTTTCACATGGATAATAGAGTGTAGTTCACATGGATAAAGGGTTTATTTCACATGCATCATGGGATCCATGTGAAATACAAATCATGTGGATGGCAGGGTGTATTTTACATAGGTAGAATGATGTATTTCTCCTCTCTCCACCATAGCTTTGCCATTCACTGCCATGCTTCTGTGATGAAAAATCAGTGCAGTAAGCAAAGACAGTCGCACTTGAAATACTACCTGTATTCTGGTCTTGGAGAGATGTTTATTTTTATATTCCCTCAGGTAGCAGAGAAGCATCTGGGGGTGCTGGCTTATGCTCAGTACCTCTTAGGGCTTTCTCATATTTGCCTGGATCAAACCCAGCTTCCTTCCTGTGCTCATATGTTTCACTGTTGGACTGGCTTCTCCTTCTCTGTCTGTGTCTCTCAAACACATTCTCTCTCTCTCTTTCTGCCTATTTGTCTGTCTCTTGTCCTCCTCTGACCTCCTCATGATAGTAATTTTATTTAATTTTCCTCTCTTATAAGTTTTATTATGGCTCTTTGATTTTTCTTCTACCTGCTTCTTACTTATTGAAGATGAAATTAGCTTATGTATTGACCAGTTATGTCAAGTTATAATGTGTTTTCTCACCTGCAACAGCTGTAAAGCTTTGCAAACAAAGCAGTGGGTTCATGAAGTTGTGCCATCAGCAGCACCTTGGTTTTTTCAGGGCTCTCTGTGCAGAAGCCACTGACCCCATATGGAATTTTTTTTTGCTGTGATGAATTGCTCTGGTTTTCCTGAGTATATATGTGAGAATATCTGTGCATCTAAAGAGGAGCATTGTGTCTTGTACTGTGATCTGTCACATACTTCAGCTTGGCCAGTAGCTTGATAGTGGACAGCATTTATACTGGAGTATGAAGATTGGGTAAGATTTCTCAGGCTAGACTAGAGACTGATATTTCTAAGAGTTGATTAAATTTGTAAGTCCACAATATGTGATTATTAGTGCTTTTCTAAGATAGTTTTCTTTAATAATGAAGCATGAATTGTAGGAGAAGGAAGGTGGATCCATACAGTGTTATCTTTTTATATTAGAAACCATTTTCTTTGATTCCGACAATCTCAAACAATGTAAAGAAAATCAAGATGTATAATTTGGACTAAATAACTTAAATTTCAGTCTGAAATTGACTCGAGAGAAATTATTACCATAGCCAAGTGTTTTCTGGCTTAGTAAACTGATACTGATTTTGAGAAAACACTGGATTGACCCAAATCTCGGTTGAAGATCTAGATTTTCTGATTCGTGTGGTGAAACTGCAGCTGAGGTATAATAAAGAGGAAAATTTGTTAGCTTCCTACTGCTTCATGCAGACTGGAAGCCCTAATAAGGAAGCAGATTTATTTGTTTGGGTGAGGTCAAACAGTCTTCAAACATAGCTGTGGCTCTGGCCAGACCACGGAATCAGGAGATTGTCTTGCTCCATTTCCTGATAACTCCATGGCACGCTGCTGAGGAGACAACCAACAATGAGCAGCTAATAAAATAAAATAGCACTCCTCAGGCTTAGCATCTTAATGAGAGCATTCAGGAGATGCCAAAGGAAAAGTGTGTGGGGATAGGAACTCCCCCAATCTGCTGCTGGTTAAAACACCCTGCAGTCTGTGTGTGCACAGGCAGCAGTGGCACAGGGGGCACTGCCAGCACAGGGTGCTCCTGGAAGCTAAACTGGGGCAGGGACTGTTTGCTGGGATGCAGGTTTTGGTGGGGATGCAGGTTTTGGTGGGGATGCAGGTTGTGGTGGGGATGCAGGTTGTGGTGGGGATGCAGGTTGTGGTGGGGATGCAGGTTCCTCTGGGGATGCAGGTTGTGGTGGGGATGCAGGTTTTGGTGGGGATGCAGGTTTTGCAGGGATGCAGGTTTCCCTGGGATGCAGGTTTTGCAAGGATGTAGGTTCTGGGGATGCAGGTTTCCCTGGGGATGCAGGTTTCCCTGGGGATGCAGGTTTCCCTGGGGATGCAGGTTCCTCTGGAGATGCAGGTTCCTCTGGGGATGCAGGTTCCTCTGGGGATGCAGGTTTCCCTGGGATGCAGGTTTCCCTGGGGATGCAGGTTTCCCTGTGGATGCAGGTTTCCCTGGGATGCAGGTTTCCCTGGGGATGCAGGTTTCCCAGGGATGCAGGTTTCCCTGGGGATGCAGGTTTCCCAGGGATGCAGGTTTCCCTGGGATGCAGGTTTCCCGGGGATGCAGGTTTCGCTGTGGGTGCAGGTTTCCCAGGGATGCAGGTTTCCCTGGGATGCAGGTTTCCCAGGGGTGCAGGTTTCCCTGGGGATGCAGGTTTCCCAGGGGTGCAGGTTTCCCTGGGATGCAGGTTTCCCAGGGATGCAGGTTCCTCTGGGGATGCAGGTTCCTCTGGGGATGCAGGTTCCTCTGGGGATGCAGGTTCCTCTGGGGATGCAGGTTTCCCTGGGATGCAGGTTTCCCTGGGATGCAGGTTTCCCTGGGTTGCAGGTTTCCCAGGGATGCAGGTTTCCCTGGGATGCAGGTTTCCCTGGGATGCAGGTTTTGGTGCTGGTGCAGGGCAGTGCCCCATGAGGGTTCCTCTCCCTGCAGCCCACCCCTGTTCATGCAGGTGAGCTGCCAGTGGCCCTTGTTTTTAAAGAGCTGGATAAGCAATCCGGGGGAGGATGAGGAGGAGCCCTTTGTGTGTTTGAGTGGTCACTCTCTGCCTTGTGGGGCTCCCTCGTTGTGCAGCTGTTTTATTGCTTTTAGAAGGGACCTTAACCCCTTCATCCAACCGTGATCCCTTCCAAAAGAGTGACCTTTGAGTCGCCTTAGATGGTGGCAGCTCTTTTCTCACTGCTCTTGCTTTTTGTGATCATCCACTGGCCCAGTCAGTGCTCTTACAATGGAGTCTAGGAAGGGTTTAAAGACTTTTAAAGCCTTTTGGTAGAAATTGCTGTTTAAATTTGATCTTGGGAAATTTTTGTGGAACACTGATAAAATTTTTACTTCCTGTTGCAATTTGCTGCCACAAACTTATATTAACATTTAGTCTGAAGAAACATTTCAGTACTATGCATTTGTTAGTTGCTCTTCAAATGAAATTGTATAGGAAATTTGACGAGATGCTAATCACAATTTATCAGTTTGTTTGTTTTCAGTTTTCATTAAGTTTCTTATTACAAATCTAAATTTACTCCAGCACTAGCAGTGATGGTGTTTCATACTGTAGGAATTTGCTTCTTGACTTGCTTAGCATGTGAGATGCCACATATGGTGTTTTTCATTTAGGGGACCATCTTGTGAATCTGAAGGATAAATATGTATTTATTACAGCACTTAATACTTCTTTAAAGACCAAAGCTGAAAATTGGCTTTTAATTACAGTAAATTTAGTTTTATTACCGAAAATGATGTCTTACCTTTCAGTATAATTAGCCCTTTTTTCTGGAACTCTCTTTTCCCCAGAGCAGTATGTATAGCCCTTTAATGCTTATTTAATGATGGCAGGTTGGGGTGTAATTATTCAGCCACTGAGCTTTTGAACTGTTGCTGTAAAAATAATAACATGATTAGCTTTTATGTTAATGTCCAAAGCTGGTGGTTTATTTTATGAGTAGTTATGTTGGTAGTATTTTGGTACAGAAAAAAAAAATGCTTCATTGCAGTACCCCAGCTGTGCTTGGAGCTGTTTCACAGAGAGCAGTCATGGTAAATACAGAGCAACAG
The DNA here is from genome assembly GCF_027579445.1 of Ammospiza nelsoni. Classification (NCBI taxonomy): domain Eukaryota; kingdom Metazoa; phylum Chordata; class Aves; order Passeriformes; family Passerellidae; genus Ammospiza; species Ammospiza nelsoni. The sequence continues at coordinate 5,199,647 of NC_080648.1, forward strand.
GGTTGGCTTTGAGTGTGTGGAGGAGCCTGTGAATGAAATCTGTAATTTTTTCTATTTAATTCATGTAGATGATTGGCAACTCATTTATCAATTCACAATTAATAAGAGTAATGAAAGCAAGCATAGAGCTGCTTATAAAATAATTCTAGAAATTAATGGTGGGCAGATGCAAAGTTGCACAGAGTCACCGCCAGGTTTGTGTGAATTTCTGCTTTATTGGCAGTGACATTAGTGATGTTATGTAGAGGCATTACACCTGTGGTGGGTTGGCTGCTCACATTCCCCTCCTCACAGCACTGAGGTGAAACCAGGATCTGCTCCAGCACCTCTTTCCATATCTCATTCTCTGGCTTGGCTGCTCCAGGGCTGTTCCTCACAGCTTTTCCCTCTCTGCCCTGTCTCAGGTGTGACAGGGGCACCAGGAGCTGCCGGGGCAGGCTCAGCTGTGCACCCCAATGGAAGCAGCCAGAACTGCCCTGGCAGAGCTGGGCACCAACACCTGTACCCAAACTGAAGGGATCTCCTGGATTGTTGAATTTACCCCTTGGAATGGCAGGCTAAAATGTTTAGCTCTGAAGATCTGTAAGAATTTTATTCAATAATTTGCAGACACCTTAAAGAGATTAAATGTACCAGGGGCCTCTTGCAAAAGACCAGAGGCAACAACCCCAGCCTGTCCTAGGAAATGTCTTTATTGTCCCTGCCTTCCTTAGCATGTTCCAAATGCCAAAGAATCTGCTCTGTGGAATCCCAAGGCAGCCCAGGGAAGGGGATGGTGACTCACTCTTCAGTTCTTGCCCACTGACCTGGAAAAAAGCATTTCCTCCCTCCAGATCTGTCCGTGGGGAAGCTCATGACCAGACTGGAGCCCTTGGATGTCATTATCAGGAGACAAGTCCCACTGTGTGTGCCATCTCTGAATGGCTGTGTCAATCTGCAATGCCTCTGGCTGCGGAGAATCCCACCCTCCTCCTCCTCCTGCTGCTGCAGAGAGCAGCTCCAGTGCCAAGGCAGGGACAGCCCCGTGCTGCTGCAGCAGGACGCGGAAGCAAAGACAAACACGCGAGCAAACAAAGTCATGCAGTATTTAAAACTCCTTTTCAAACAGCACTAAATCAAAGCCCAAGGACTGAGAAGTCTTAAACTATTTCTGTTCCTTCCATAACTTCATCAAACTTTATCCTGGAGCAGCCCAGGATGGATCACCTGTTTGGAACTGAACTCCCTTCACTGGCTCACCATTGATCATGGCCATTATCTATCTTTTAACCTTGTGCAGGTGGCATCCTTTCACTTAAATAATTTATGGTCCCCTTCATTTTTATGCTTGAATATATTTATAAGTTCACTGTATTATTTCTGGACCTATATTTAAATGTCACTCCATGTGCACCTTCAGGAGTGCTGATACAAATTGTGGAGTTGGGATTAATGAGATGACTGTGCATGGGCACCATTTGAGCTGCAGCAGCACTGCATCTTTTAAGACTTTCTTTTAGAATTTTTTTAGTCATTGGAAGAGCGGGCAGTGTCCAAAGCCAGAGAACCAAATTCACACTGGCAGCCTTCCTTGTGGTGCAGTAAGTACAGAAAGTAAATTTTACAGAAAGTAAATTCTTCCTGCTTTAAAATGAACTTGCCTGTGCTGACAGGGTTGGAGAAAGACCTTGAAAACAAGGCTCAGACCGGGCACAGGGCATAGGAGATATTTTCAACCCCTCCTTTGGAAGGCTTAGGTGGAATTAATTTCCCTGAGAGCACTTTTGTCATGGTTTTATAGACTTCAGTTGTCTCACAGGTTCTGTTTTATTAATTCTTCAGAAGAACAAATTCACCTGTTCAGCCTCAGTTGTTATGGTTAAGTCTGCTTCTTTGTTCTACTTTTTTTTCATTTTTCCTAATTTATTTTTCTTATTCCATATAATTGTGGTGCTATTATTGTTAATTAAATAATTGCAATATTAGTGCTTTAGGATAAGGCAGTGTGAAGTAAGGTCTGATTTTCAGTGGTGTTACTTTACTGACAGATTGTGAAACTAAGCAGGATTTTGTAGAATAAAGTGGGCTTCATTCATTAAGCCAGACCTTCCTTTCAGTGTAGTTGGATATTTCCAGTTTTATTCTTTGATATTTATTTGTAAACTGATTAGTGTTGACTCTTGCCTTACAGAACTGTTGTGCTTATGTGCCATGAATTTTTAACAGAGAAATTTACTCTTTGGGAACGTGCAGCAAAGCAGACAACTTGAATCAAATAATGAACATTCATGACTGGCAACTTTTTGCATGCCATGAACTCAATGCTATTAACATCAATTAGGGGCTTTAGTCACTAATCATAAATCTTAAAGCTCAGTAAATAACTGTTGAACAGCCATAGATGGAAATATTTGCCTAAACCATTTGCTGCACATTTGTGTAGGATAAACAAATTCGTACAAATTCTGTCCATTAGAGGAAGATTTGCCCCCAGTAAGGAATGTTAATTTTGCATATGGTCAGTTGTGGCTCCCTTGCCCATCTCTCTCTGCAGGACTCTGTGCTCAAATGTCTCTTTAAACTGGGATCAGTCAGGAGCAACATCTGCTTTAGGTGTTGTGAAAAAAAATTAGTTCATATCACTGGCAATCTAGTGCAAACTATGGCTCATGCAGTAGGAATTGATTTCAGATATCCCAGCATGGTCAGAACTTCCAAGGCGTTATTTAATTACACCCAAAAAGGTCATACTATATCCTTGGATCTGCAATACTTGTAGTGTTTTGTTTATTGATCAATAATTTTGTGTCTGATCTACTTCAAATGATGTAAAGTCAGCACAGGTTTTTAACCAGGAAGTCCTGTCAGATTTATCTTAAAATCCATTGACATGTTTTACAAATAACTAATATTTTACTGGTGGGAAGGAGCTGCTGCACAGGTGATTGGATAGGTGAGGAGGTAATAAAACACACTGCTTAGTGTGCTGTAATTGGGTGTCAGTGCAAATGAGATTATTTCGTTTATTTAGTAATTGCAAAATTTATTTTCGATGCCTGTGACATTTAAACTGTCCATTTATACACCATAACAATTCTATTCTAATAGTAATATTAGTCTGTTTGCTGCTCTTAAAAGAGGCCAATGAGGGACTTACTTGAAAAAAGCATTTAATTTCTCTGTAAACATCTGGGTCCTAAGTCTCCCCTCTCTTTTCCCCTAACCCAAAGTCTGAGGCTGTAAATTGAGGTGGTGCCAGATATTAACTGCCATAATTATTGACACTGTCATTCCTCTGCATCAGGTAAAAAAAGCATAGTAATTTTTGTTAATCATGCTCCTATCCTGGCTTCCACATTTTGTTAGTGTTTTTCTTTTAGCAAAATGTATGATTGAGTGGATGATTTTTATCTCAGAGAAAAATATAATTAACGTGGTGGAGAACTAGAGCTGCTGTTTATTATAAAAAAATCTGCAATGGCATGATGACAGATTGTGAAAACAACTTCAGAAGGGGAATAATGTAAATGTAGCTGATTTGTCTGTGGCCATTTCCTTTTGCTGCAGCCATGCTGTGAGGAGTTTACGGCCTTGTGAAGGACACAAAGAGAAATCTTGGAATATTTCTGCCTTGCCTGTGTCTTGTCTTTTGAAAAAGCATTGGCAGCAAAAGGAAAATAAATTTTTAGGTTTCAGATACCCCTCTTTAGAGGCTGTGGTGCATCAGGACCCTCAATCATCTGTATGCTTATCCTCTGCAAACCTAGGAAAGTCCTAGCCAATTTTAATACCTTTATATTCCATAGCCTACTTAGACTTGTTTACTTGACCAGTCTTTTTTTGAGCAGTTCTCCACAACAATACAAACATCAAACTGATTAAACTTCCTTGGATTTCTTTGTGCTTTAATTCTATAGATCTGCAAAAAATGGATCCTCATTGAAGTGAGGCCATTAAATCCAAATCAGATATGAAATTCTGTTTCTAATGTTATTCAAGAAACATTGACCTTAACAGATGATTTTTTGTGTGAGAGCTGATGTGCTGGATGCCTGTTGAGTGTGCATGTGCAATAGAATATTTTGTTCTTTGCAAAGAAGAAACATTTCACCAGGATAATAGCAATTTATACACAAAGTCTTTTTATCATTAAAAATCTCATAAACTTACAGTCTAGATCTGCTTTTGCTCATGAAGAAGATAGAAATGTGCTTGTTGTGCTTTGGGGACATGGTTTAGAGGTGGTTCTGGCAGTGCTGCACTGATGGCTGGAATCAGTGCTCTTGGAGGGCTTTTCCAGCTTTAATGATTCTCTGGTTCTAATGCTGCTACCTGCTTTTTGTTCCACAAAGACTTATTTCTATATTTTCCCCTTTTCCAGACTGATTTATCCAATCCCCCCGTGCATGCCCTGCCTTTCCTGGCGCTCTGCAGCATCACCCAGCTGGGGAGGAGCTGGGCTCAGCCCCACTGTCCCTCCTGCTGCTGGTTCAGCTGCACAGGTGTCAGCAGCAGGCTCAGAGAGCTCCACCTGGCACTACATCAGCTTTGTGAGGCTGTGCCATAACAAAAATTTGGTGTGCTAGTGCTTCTCCAACCCACAGTGATATGTTGTGGTCCTATAACTGTGCAAAATGCATTTTTTGCCTGCTACAAAGCCTCTGCAGAAAGCACATCAGAGATGGAGATGTTAATGGTTGTGTGGAAGATTTGACCTTGTTGCCAGCTCTTTATCTCCCAGAGAGCAAGGATTGCTCTCAAGTTTGTTCCTAATTTGATAATTTCTCCCTGACCCTAAAACCTTGCAGTAGCTCGTCTGCACTCACTCATCCTTCATTTTGCTTTGGCCATTGTACCAGAGGGTGGGCAGACAAAGAGAAAGTGTAAAATGTAGGTAAATGTAGGTAAAATCAGGGCCAAGAACAAACCTCTTGTTCTTACCCAGACACAGCAGAGGGCTGTGTGCATTTTGAGGCCATATAAACCACTTTTGGAAGTAGTCACAGTTAAAGTCCTACAGAAACCTTAGACTCCATGAAAGGCAAAGCTGGCAGTCCTGTTGTGCAGACTTCTGTTAATTTTGCAGCAATTCCAATAACAGACAGTGGTTTTACGTGTGCCCTGCATTTCTATGGCCAGAAAACAAACCCAGGAGAGCTGTTTGTCCTGCCTGTTATACATGTACATGTTTAATTAGTGACATTGGTTTTTCCTCTTTAATTCAAACAGCTACCACTTCTGTGTTAAATGCATGGTCATGTCTACAGACTGTGTTAAGCCAATAATCAGATTTTGAAACTGGAAAAAAATCAAAGTTCATGTTGCTTGATAAATATGAATTTGTTTCTTTGGACCATATGCATATGGAGTTAGATTTTTATTGCATTATTGAATTATTTTTACAGTAGTTTTTAGCCCAGATGATTCTTCAGGGTGACACTAAAATGGTCTCTGTCATGAGATGAAAGACTCATGATGGAAATATGATGGAAAACTCCTTACCTGCAGCTGTCAAGGTGGCTGGAGAGTGGACTGTAAATGAGAGGGTATTTTAGCAGAGAGAGAAAGGGTCATTAGGATCATCTCATGGTGGAAGCAGCTGCCCACTCTCATAAAGAATGTATTTGACCCCTGCCCAAGCACAAATTTCCTGTGAGATCCATTTATTTCTACACGGTCACTACCTCTTAAAATCTAACTTCTGGATTGGAGCTCTGAGGTCTGGGCTGCCAAAATGCAGCCACTCAGGGCTCTGATTAACATCAGTGTTAATTTGTTTATCTGTGTTTAAAACTCAGTGCTATCAAACCCAGAGTTTTCTTCTGGTGCCCTGACAGAAAGCCGGGTAGTCAACCAATAAAAATATTTCAAACCCAGTATTCAAATTTGGCAATGTTTTGCCCACAATTGAAATGGTGATCTTATCCTGAAACTCAAGATTATATTTTAATATAAGGCAGTTCTGTCATCCCTGGTTAAAAAATAATATTTAAAGAGGATGACAGCATGCTTGAACTTAAGGAAACTCAGAAATATTGAAATTAATTCCCCTCAGAGTTCAACACCTTTCCAATGGAAGGAATGATTCCACAGAAATTGTGTTTTGCTTTCCAGGAGAGGTCACTCTGCATTTGTAAAGTCACCTGCAGAAGTTTTCAGCTGATGTCCTTTCAGACTGTGTCTGCCTTTGAAAATAATGATCCTTAGAGATGCCACTGGAATCTCTTTGGGATGTTGACTTTTCTGTGCTGGTTACAGGGTTGTGAAAGCAGGGACATGTGTAGCTTTCTGTACAAGCTGACACTGCTGTGCAGTTAGGAGCTAAGCCAAGCAAGTATGGAAGCATAAATCAAGAGAGGAAATTCATAGGAATGTTGCATTTCTATAAAATCTCTAATTGTCCTAATGAACATTGAATTATGAGTTGATGCAAATATTTTTTTCTTTTTTTTAAAACTTTTTGTCAGCTGTAGTTGGAAAACACGAAAGTATCCATCATGGGTCTTTTCAAAGACAAAAAACCCCAAGAATTAACAGCTTTGCGAATAGTATTTCCACATTCTTGTATGTATTCGTGTTTTGACAACTATGATGTGTTTAATTTTCCACCCAAAAGGCCAATCTCTTACGAATTTTGTCACTTCTTACCAGCCTTACAAACCTTCACATTTAGCCATCTGTATCTCAACATAAAGATTCTTGAGGCTTCTTGTGTTCCATGTACTTTGGAAATATGACTCACTATAAATAAACCAATAACTGCTACATCTTGATAACCTCAATTAGCATAGCAAACCCATTTTATCTATGGCTAAATGTATGCATATATCAAAACTTTAAATGTAGGAATCATAACCATTTGAGTAAAATTGACATAATTGCTACAGTTTCAAAAAAATGTAATGACACTTAATTAAGCCTGAATCTAATGAATTGAGTAGAATTTGTATGGAGCAATGTCCTCGTGCTACACCTCTGCTCTGTGTGTAGCTTTGTGTCTTTGTGTCTAGCTTAAGCAAGAGTTTGAAAGTTTGAACTCATGTTTTTCTAAATTCTTTTTATGTTTCCTTTAACTGCATTGTCTAATCTTGAAAAAAAAAATGGATTTGTGTTCTCAGTCTTCACACCATAACAGGTTTCCTTATTTCAAAAACATAAGTTGTCTCTGATGCGAGTCTTCTCTCAGTACGTAAAAGTACTCAAGATGTGTTTGTGTAATGGAAACTTCTGGAGAAAGATAACTTTTGGAAATTTGGAAATGCTACTGGATTCTAAAGCTTAATTTAAAAATCTTTGAATGAATTGATATGGGTGAGCATGAAGGAAGTGTTCATGAGGGGAAGAGATTGATAGGGTGGAGGCTGAGAGGAATAAGAACACACTTGTGACCGTGTTCACAGGGGTCTGAGGATGAGGGAAGAGACAGGGATCTGACTCCATGTTTCAGAAGGCTGATTTATTATTTTATTATATATATTACATTAAAACTATACTAAAAGAATGGAAGAAAAGGTTCTCATCAGTAGGCTAGCTAAGAATAGAAAAGAATGATAACAAAGGTTTGTGGTTTGGACAGAGAGCCGAGCCAGCTGACTGTGATTGGCCATTAATTACAAACATCCAATCTGAGACCAATCACAGACCCACTGTTGCCATCCACAGCAGCAGATAACCATTGTTTACATTTTGTTCCTGAGGCATCTCAGCTTCTCAGGAGGAAAAATCCTAAGGAAAGGATTTTTCATGGAAAGATGTCTGCGACACACACTTTTACATATTTTCTTTGCAGCTGATTTGTGGAATATTATATTCACTTGCAAATAAATGATTACCCTGTATAATAAGATGATCTGCAAAACCCACAGCCTGATGTATTTTGTTGTTAGAGCCTCACAATAATTTTTTAAAGCCTGGCATGTGTTCCTTGTGTGCAGGCCCCCAGTCCGAGCCGCCGTCGTGCAGCGCCAGCTCCGTCTCCTGCCCCTCCGCCTGCACCTGCAGCAACAACGTGGTGGACTGCAGGGGCAGGGGCCTGACAGAGATCCCTGCCAACCTCCCCGAGGACATCTGGGAGATGTAAGTGCCACTCTCATGCACGAATCTTTTCTATTTCTCTCCATTTTTATTCCATTTCATGGCCTCCTGTGTGTGAGAAAAGTGCACGTTTCAAAAAGTCTTCTAAGCAGTTGTGAGGTGTATTGTACTTGTCCTCTTTGATTTGTTCTTTTGATCTAAGGGCTCAAACCATTTTTAAAGTGTAAATTAAGATAGTTTGGTACTGTCCTACCTGAAAGCAAGATAAAGTTCTCAGGGCTTTAAGTTCAGATTGTGTTTACATTTCACAAACCCGGAATTGCAGTTCTATAGTCAGTAGATGAAAATACACAGTCCTTTCTTATTTCTAGTCAGTTATTTCCCCATGAGAAGGAGGGACAGCTTTTTAGCTTGGCAAGATGCATTTATAATAAATTAGAACATCAGAGCTCATTGTCTCTGCTGATTTTACCTTCTGTATCTTGTTTTCCACATTGTTTTTTCTGGTTCTTTAACAGTTTTGTGACTTGTGTTGTGGAATCAGATGCTTGTTTTATAGACTTGTTTGCCTTTACTACCTCTAGGAATTGGAACCATCTATTTCTGTGTCCATGACTTCACACTACTGTGGTCCTGAAATACTGTTACATTAAACCATTTCACTTGTGCTTAGTCCACAGGGAATGCAGATCAATTCTTTTCCTATTTAGGTTCTTGTTATACTGAGTTTTCTGACATCCAGCCAGCTTTTAGAGTCTACAGAATATAAATTCAAATATTTGCATGGTCACTGGACTTATCCACTTCTTGTTGCTGTAGAAATACTGGTACACAGCAAAATTGACCATGATAAAGCATAAATTTGTAAGATTGTGGGGTGTTCTGGGTTGGAAGCAATCCTACCAGATTTGGACAGGGACATTTTCCACTATCCCAAGTTTCTCCAAATTCCATCCAGCCTGGCCTTTGGCATTTCCAGGGATGGGGCAGCCACAATTTCTCTGGGCAACCTCTACCAGGGACTCCCCACCCTCACAGGGAAAAATTTCTTCCCAGTATCCCACCCAACCCTGCCCTCTGTCAGTTTTAAGCCATTCCCCCTTGTCCTGTCTCTCCAGACCCTTGTCCAAAGTCCCTCTCCAGCTCTCCTGGAGCCCCTTTAGGTATTTTCCCTTTAGGACAAGGTTTTAAGGTTTTCCCAGAGCCTTCTCTTCCCCCAGCTCTCCCAGCCTTTCTCAGTAGCAGATGAGCTCCAGCCCTCTCATTGTCTGTGTGTCCTTCTAATGCTCTGGGCATAAGAACCCCAAGGAACATTGAATTCAACTTGTTCTTGTATTTCCCCCTAACTCAGTATTCCCTTGTAATCCAAATTGCTCTGGTGTTCTACAAAAATGAAACACACAGCTGTTGCTCTAACACAGTTATTAAAGGTGACCTACATTTCACTCTGTTTCAGTATTAATTAAAGATCTTTTATTCAGCCTTCCTGCCTTTCTTCATTAGCATGGGTAGGCAGAACCTTCTCTGAAAAAGCTGCCAAAAAGTCCTAAGCCTGTTTTTGTTGATGAAAACCCATCACAAACCAGGAAACTCACTTGTCATGGGACATCAAACAAGCATCATATGATGCTAATTTTCCTTCTCTCACAGATAACTTAGAAGCCTGTTGTGTTACTCTATTACTCCTCCAGGTGTAGGACTTCATTGCAAGGATGTTTGCTACTAAGTAAGCAATTTAGGAAAGCTAGAAATCTGTACCCCAGACTTGCTTTTTCATAATTTCATAAAATAGGTAGCAAGAATGTAGAGAATGCAATTTGGCTTTTTATAAAGCTTCTTGTTCAGTTGGGAGCTGACAGCAGCAGCCAAATTGACTGAGGAAAAATGAGTTATGAGAAATTGAAGCTGAGGAATACAGACTGTGTGCTGAGTGTTACAAAAGAATGTCTGCTTACAAAGTGGTTCTGTTCTGCTTTTCAGAGGAGAAATGAACAGTTTGTGCCATAGAGAAGCACATGAGAATAAACACAGAAAAGTTTTGCATGACTACTTGGTTGAAAACAAAAGTCATTAAGCACCTGGAGGCATTTAATGAAAACAAATACCAAAATGCATGTGGTGTGGTGGTTTGCTAGTACACGAACAAAACAGTCATTCCCTATATTGGGACAGCATCTACAATAAAAGGAGAGGTTGCAGTTATTCAGAAAGGGCGAGATAAAAGGTAAATAGGGAACATTATGTGAGCGCAGAAGGGGCTTGATGCTGGAGAGGTGTAGGGAAGGAGAGATGACCAACAGAGAGGAGACAAAGCCTCCAAGAATTTGTTGTTCTGCTCAGATTTGATCACAACCTTGCAGCCAGTGCCTGTCAAACAGAGTGACAGCTCAGCCAGGGGATAGCAGAGACCTGTGACACATGGCTTGGGCTGCTCTGGGCTCAGGACATGGGCTGGGCAGATCCTTTCTGTCAGTAGTGATTCCCTGGCATCAATCAGCCAAAGGACAGCGTTCCTGCCCATGCAGATGTGGGCTCAGGGGCTGAGGGCACTGCCAGCCCTGGCTGCAGGGTTTCAAACAGAATTTGCTTCCACGAGCTGCCTACCACGTTTGTTTGGTGCCTGCCAGTCATGGGCAGGAGCAGTAACCCCCTATTGATCTTTTCCCACCTCACAACACTCTTCCTCTGCCCCTTCTTTAGAAGGAAGTTTTCATGCTGTTTGTCTGCCTCAGACTGATGCACTCATTTTTTATTTATCACTTGCAGTGTTTTAGGATGTGAATTCTGGGCAGGTCTTGTCTGAGGATGTTGTACACCTTAAAACAGTGGTGCAGGGACTTCCACTTGTGCCTTTGTGTTTGATAGCAGTTGGTACAAGACTTTCCTGGGTGAAAGCAGGGCACAGCCCCCAAAGGCAGGACACAGCCCCTCTCCTGGAGGCAGATGCTGGAGCAGCAACCACTGGCACTGGGTACTGCTTCTCTGAAGGATCTGCAGATAGCTTAAAAGAAGGAATTAATTATTTGATAAATCTGGAAGCTGGATTGTGGTTGGGATGCTTGAGAGAATGTAAACAAGCTGAGCCCAGTACAGAAAGTGATGGAAAAAGAAGGGTGAACTGAAATGAGGAAACAACCAAACACATGAGGAGAAGAATTGGGAACAAAGGAAATCGAGACAGGGTGAGCAAAGTGCTGTGAGTCTGAGAAAGTGAGGAGTATTTGGTGAAAAGGCCTGAGATTGGTGCCAGTGGACACCAGCTGTGTAGGCTGGCAGGAGGGCTGGGAGACTGGGGCAGGACACAGGGACACAGGGACACAGGGAAAGGTGGAGCACGTTTACCTTGGAGAGCCTTCCTGCCCCCTCACCACGTACTTGGGAAACCCAACAGCAATTTGAGTGTCTGTCCCTGTGCATTAGGGACTGTCTAGGCACAGATTAACTCTTAAACTACACAGGGAGCTCCTGTTTGCACTGTTGCTGTTCCAGTTAGAGAGCACTACAGGAGTCTGGGATTCAGACTTTGTTACACTTGAGTTTCCTTGTGATGGATGGAATCAGTAATTTCAGCTTTGGGGTTTGAGGTCACTGAATTAAGTGTTTGGTTTTGGTTTTTTTTTTTTTTTTCAGTAAAAAAAATAAATTAGAAAATGCTAGAAAATGCCAAAGTTAATGTTTGTAGCTGCAGTTGTCATTTGAAGTTTGTGTGTATTTGTGGTGGTATTCACTTCAACAGCAGCACAGTCTCATGCTGCTGTTGACAGCTTGGATTCATTTCTTGTTGCCTAGGGATGCATCAGGGATGTGTAGGGAAGGAGCCTGTGTGTATAGACAGGGTCTGTTCACTTGTTGCAGAAACAGGAAAACTGCAAAATGGGGGCTGTGGGGGAGATAATCTTGTGAATGCTGTTCAGAGAATTGGGTTGTGCCTCTTCTTGCCACTGGTTTTATTAATTGATTCTGGGCAAGTGACTTGCACAAGCTTTCCTTGGGTGGTCACTGGTGATGTAATCTCAGTTCTGGCTGACTCAGCTGAGACATTCAGCAGTGTTGAGGAGTCCCAGCTGCAGCAAAAGTCAACAGGCACTGTGCTTTGAACACTTTGTGCTCTGCAGTGTTAATTACTCTGAAAAGCCGAGTCTCAGTCATCTGCAGACTTATAAATCAAACTCCAGAATGTAAAGTATATCCTTAAATTTTGAAACAGGTCTGAGATCTGTTCACATCAAGTTTGCTTCACCACTGTCATTTACCTGTACCATGCCCTGTGTCTGGTGAGATTAAGAGAAATAGAATTGAATGAGCCAAGGTAAAGCTGGGTGGGATGTACCTGACTCAGAAACAATCCCAAACCATTTGTTTGAATGCTGATGCAGTTGCTCCAGACAGTAAAGAGGCTGCCAGTTCCTGAAGGAGAAGTGCAGTTTAGGCACCATGTGTGCTGAGATAATAGCCACAGCTTCCCCTGGCAGCTGGGCACAGCAAACACGGATGGCAGCCCTTCCAGCAGCACCCAGGCTTGGCCTAAGGGTGCTTTGAGTCACTTGTTCCACATGGGTTTAGTTTAGCATTTTCACTTTTGATAGCTGAATTGCTGGCTGATGTTTTTGTACGTATAAATAGCACGTGATTTTGGTGCAGAATTTCCACTCTTAGGAAAAATTCTGGAGTTGGAGCACAGGAAAAATGAAATGTTGGTTTTCTCCTGGTTCTGGCAAAATGAGCACAAACCTAATTTTCTGCAAGATGATCACTTCGTAATGTAATGTTCTACTTGTTCTACCTTTAATGAATGATTTCCTGACAAATTCAATGTCAGGAGGGTGCCAGTGTGCTGGGCAGTGTTGCGGAGCTGGAGGCAGACAGGTTTGCTGTGTTTGTTGTTGCAGGAATTGTCTCAGGAAGAAATTGCCTTCTCTGTTCCTCAGTACCTGCAGGAATGTGCATTTCCAGTTGGGAATCTTTAGGAAGCTTTTATGATTTGAAGAGAGTGATGAACAATTTCTGGGTTTTTAAGTTACTGGTATATTCAAAATTCATTTTCCTCCAACTAAAATAAAGTCAGAAAAGCTATTATAGAAAGATTGAGCATCGGTGACTATTCATTGTAATAAGAATAATTTTTTGTTATATAAATTATAAATTAACTACATGACAGCATTTTCATGTTTATTAACACTTGGCTTTGAAGTTCTCAGTTTCACAAAGGCAAGGAGTTTCATCAAGAACATAAATGTGTAGGAACTATAAACTTCATGGGAAAAGGAATGACAATTTTTAATTTAACATTATTCTTCCTCCTGAAAGAAAATTATAATAATTTTCCCAGGCTTCCAGTAAATAGTGCAGCTGAAGCCAGGAGAGTATTTTGGAACCTGCAGTAAATGCTGCATAATTGCCTCTGGTGGCAAATTCTCTGCCTGGGGAACCAGGTTGGCTCCTGTAGCTGAATCCTATAATATGATTTTCATTCACTGCTGAAAATTGGCTCTGGACAGCTTCTCATGTCTAACCTGACTACTTTGTTCTGGATCTCACCAGGCAAACTGTGTCTTGCATTCCACAGAGGTTTATTTTGTCGGGCCAAAAATATGTAGGAAATTTTTTGTGGAGTTGAAAACACAAAAATCATAAAGAAATAATAAATATTTTAGATTGATAGTCAGTGAAGAAAATATAAATATATGGAAAATTTTAAGAATAAAAGTGTTTTCCGTGCTGAGACAAATTAAGGAAAACAGAAAGCTGCATTTCACAGTTTTAGAAACAAGCAGAAACAGCAGGGAGTTTCTGCTGCAAGATCAAGGCAGATTTATTTCTTACATCTTTACTTTTATTTCTGAAGTTGTGTAACTAATGTCATCTGCAGGCACAGGAAGGTGGGCTTGTTTTGATAAATTTCTAGGTCTCATACACATGGTAATTTTCATTTCAGCCATATCAATTTTTACCTTCTTCACTGCTTTTGATAATTGGGAGATTTAGAAAAAAAGTTATGTACAGGTTAATTTACTCAGGCAAACTGTGTATGATTAAACTTAAAAGGTTTGTAGGTTTGAGATTGTTTTGGTTTTTAGTTTGGTTTAGGATTTTGGGGGTTTGTGTGTGTAAGTGTGTAAGTCTAATCTTTTTTTTCCCAGAGATATCACTTCAGTATATACACAAATTAATAATTACTAATAAAAATGAATGGTATAACCAAAAAGGCATATATATTTTATCTAATACAAATTTCAATGCAAAGCTCCTGTGTTGCCAAGCAAAATAAAGAAATTGCAATAAATAATGAGCATATACATTCTTAAGCTGATTGTGAAGAGGAAAAGCAATTACAGAAAATAAAATAGAGAGCATAAAATCACAACTTTGACATAAAATATACTAATCAGATTTTTACTGGATGAAATACTAATTGTCTTTTGGCTAACACATGTTCTGTTTATTTTGCTTTAAAAGACTGTGAAAGTAAGAAAGGATTTGAGGAATGTCTATTGTCAAATAACAGAATCTGTTGAGAAAATATTACAGGTGGCAGAATTTCAACTACCAAACAGCTACTTAATTTTCCTGCTAATTTCTGGTGTTCTGCCTTTTCCTTGTCAGTATTGTAAACGTGCAGTAAAAACAGATGTACAGAATGTACACAGCTCCTAATAATAAGCTAGATTAGAGATCAAAAAACAAAATTTTGGTTTTTTTCTGTCAGCTTACTTCCATTTTCACTAAAAGAATAGTTTTGTCACGCAACTTGACAAATTAAATGCAAATCAGCTTGAAATTGTCAGCATTGTGAGAAAACATGGGGAGTGATCAGGGCTGGAAGTTTCTTGAAATAATTGGAAGTCAATAGAGGGTGCTCAGGACTGACCTCCTCAAGCAATAATTAAAATCAATGTGATGTGTTTAGGGGTTAGTCTGTCTGGGACCTCACAGAGCTTCTCAGTGAAGCAAATATTCTGGGTCTGGCGTGTTAACAATGATCCTACAGGTTTATATTTATCAGGTTCAACCATTGGTGGATGATTGCTTTCACAGAGGTGCTGGAGAAACTCTCTGTCTCCCTTCAGAACAAAAAAGCCACCAATCTTAAAAACACCACCCCCAAAAAAAATTCCTAAAAATATCAGTGAAAAGTGCTCAGAGCAGATGCTGGAAGTGAATGCCAGAACTGGGCAGCACCTGGGGATGGTCTCTTTGGAGATGGTCTCTCTGTCTAGTCTAGACTCTGAGCAGGGAGGCATTATTGTGTACTCTACCCCCAAAACAGCTTCTGATTTACCCTGAACACCCTCACAGGTGATGGCTCAGGGGAGCTCACCTGGACTTGGTCATCTGCAGCAGTGGGAGGGAGCTCAGGGGGAGCCTGCACCCTCCGCCAGGGATAAAGAAAGGAAAATATATGGATTAGACTGGCAGGGACATGGCAATGATGAGCTGTGTACATTCTGATGAGAAGGGCCAAAATTTCCCACCGCAAATGTGGAGTTGTCACAGTGGTGGATGGAGAAACTCTGAGGTTTGGGAGAACAATGCTTCATTCTGGTGTTACTGTGGTTAGAGAGACGTTGGTATTTTGTCAAAAGATGTTTTGTGAAATACCAGTCTGTGGATTTCTCTGGTGTTTCCTGGTTGTCTGCGCTATATTTAATGCAAAATTAACATGCTACAACAGAGGGAATGGATTTCTAATGTGGCTGCCATCACAAATTCAGTGGTTACCAGCTGATACCTTAGTCTCACACAGCTGAAACTGAACTCACTGCAGTGTGTCAGAAGATCCAATGTCACCAGCACTGCTTTTAGAATAACACTGTGGTATCAGGAACATATCAAAACATCTGTTTTCATTCTCAAAGATGTCTTTTGGTGAGCAGAATTACCTGTGTAACTTCCCAGGTAGATTTATGTTGACAAGTCACTTCACTGTTGATGGGATTTTGTCTCTTGAAGATCTGCCCTCGGGTGAGTTGTTAGGAAGCAGTTCTGTCTAAAACTACAGCAGGAGCTCAACAGCTAGACCTGAAAATCAACAGCAGAGGGAATATGAAGGGAAACTCCAGTTGTCACCTTTATTAATACAGGTGGATGCTTTCCTGGCTCTCAGCTCTCCATTTCCTAGAGGCAGACTCCGTAAGAGGCATTTATAATTGTAATATTAATTTGATTTGGGAGTCATTCAGGTGCTGGGATGAAAGGCAGCAGTGTAAAACTCTTGGAGGACCCCATTTGTTTAAGGGTTTTATAGTGGTGGTAGAGTCTGGCTGGGGTGGAGGGTGAAGGCTTTAACTGTTAAAACAAGCAGTAAACACACACATCTAAAATCCTACATGTCCTGCCATCCCAAAGCACTTTGTTTTCTACAAAACTTGCTTTTCTTTTTCTTTTTTTTTTTTTTTTTCCTGGGGACTGAGGGGTGAGAGACACAAAAAGCTGTTCCCTGGGATATCTGTCCAAGAGCACTTTCTGAACCAGCAGACCTTGCACTGTGGCTGTTTCTGGTTTTGCTGCTGGATGAGCTGCAAGTCCTGACTGTGAATGCAGGGCAGATTCCTCCCTCCTCTCCCATCCAGGGCTGTCCTGGGTGAATATTCAGTGCAGCTACCCAAACCTGCTGTGCATGCTAGGAGTAAAGATTGTGTTTCAGAGGAAGAGGCAATGAAGGGTGTGAGAGCAGGGATCAGATCCAGCTCATACCTGGAATAAGAAGACCATGTATGATGGTGATTTATTTAGTATGATTTATTCACCTTGCATACTGAAAATACACCTGTGGACTTTTCTTCATCAGAGATCAAAATGCGTGATAATATATGAGAGCCTAAATTATGAGATAAATGTAGAATAATGGTCCAAGTAGCTTTTTATAATCCAGTTGTTTCAGTCCCTAGGTTGATTGCTGTGTTGCCTAGAAATTTCCTCCTTCCTAACCCAAACTGTTCTCCCCATCCCTGGCTTCTGTCACTGTCACAGACACATTTTATGAAAAATCCTTTCCTTAGGATTTTTCCTCCTGAGAAACTGGGAGGCCTCAGGAACAAAATATCAACAATGGTTATCTGCTGCTGTGGAATGCAACAGGTGCATCTGTGATTGGTCTCATGTGGTTGTTTCTAATTAATGGCCAATCACAGTCAGCTGGCTCGGACTCTCTGGTCAGTCACAAGGTTTTGTTGTTGTTCCTTTTCTATTCCTAGCTAGCCTTCTGATGAAATCCTTTCTTCTATTCTTTTTAGTATAGTTTTAATATAATATATATAATTAAATATTGACTCAAGCCTTCTGAAACATGGAGCCAACATTCTCATCTCTTCCCTCATCCTCAGACCCCTGTGAACACCACCACAGGTCACCACAGTGGGTGTCAATGCTCCTTCTTTCCCCACCCAGTTCCCTGCAAACCCCTGTTTATAGGGAGGAGGAAAACAAGGATTTTACTCTTCACACAGGCTGTGTGTCCTGCCAGGTGCCACAGGTTTGTTTCCCTCTCTCTGAGGTGTCTTTGGCTCGAGGCTGTTTGGTCATGCCAGCCCCGAAGAGCCCAGGAGCAACCTGTCTCATCCCCTCTGTGTCCCAGCAGGGCCCCAGTGCCTGCCCCATGCCCAGGGACGCTGGTGACACAGCTCCTGGCACTGTTAATAGAGCGTGGCTGGCTCATTTGTAGGCCCTATTCGTCTGACAGCTGAGAATTATCAGTACTGATGCTTCCCTCCCTCTCTTTTTCTCCAAGGTAGTGATTTGTCTATGTTATGGGTAGGTAAGCTTGACAAAACATTGCACATTAGCAGCTGAGACAGTGTTTGAAATGGGAAAATTGCTAGCAAAGTGCTCCATTAGAGACCCAAATAACAAATTCTTTCTTTCCCTCAATGAAAGGGAGATAGTTAAAGCCCAAATTAATACGTCTGTCTCCCCAGCTCTGCAGGGGGAGTCACTCTTCAAGACGAATGGCTCCATCACTCCTGAGTGTGAGCTGGCTCTGCTGAGCCCCTGTTAGCAGAGTTCTTTATCCCTTTGTGCTTTGCCATCCTGGGCGTGAGCAATGCAGGCGCCACGGGAGGAGGTGATGAAAAGATTTGCACCTCAGTGAACTTTGAGATGGATTAGCATGGGAATTTGAGTGCTTGTTCTTTACCCTGGGATAGTTTTTCATCTTGAACTGCGTGGTTTCCCTGGGTTTGTTTTGTCCTGGTTTTTTCTCTGATATGTTTACTTTTTGCTCTCATTGCTGCAAAGTCATTTAAAAACAAAAAGTAGGAAGAAGGAGGGCTTTATCCTGTCTAGCATCATGCTATGAAAAGAAAAAATGGACCTGAATCCAGTGGGCCCTCATCCTTTCCAATCTCTGATGATATATGAGAGAAAAGAAAGGAAATTGTTCCTGTCCTTTGATGTTGTTGTCAAAGCCTCTAAAATGAAGCTGGGAGAGGCAGACAGAGCATTGCTGTGTGTGGGGAGGGGGAGATGTGCCTCAGCTCATCTCAGCACTCAGATGGTGACATGGCACAGCCCCAGGGGAACAGAGGGGCAACAAAAACCTCTGGGAGCTTGAACAGGGCCAGTTCACTTTATCAGTTTTGGGAATTCTGCTTGGCAAGTCTCTTAAATAGAGCTGAGTATGAAATATCACAGGAGAATCAAGAAAAAATTTATTGAGTTGTAAGAAACCTTTAATGAGAGGGGAAGTAGTAATTTAAATCATCAAAATTTAGTTTTTTAGGATTGTGTGCCCTGTACAGATTTTTTTCAAATGTATTGTAAAATTATTTTATAGTATACTCTGGTAATACTCCCCAAAAAATGATGTTGCTTTGCACTAGCATAGATGGTTTTATAGTGTATGATAGCACTCCATAGTGTAGGGATACACCATAAAAAACACATTTTTCCAAAGGTCATGTTCTAGGTAATCTAGGCATTCTTCTCTGAAATAAAATGTGGCTGTAAAATTTACACTTTTTCACTTTTTGTAGGAAAAAATGCCAATGTTAGGTAAGAATACTGCTTTTCACTTTATTTCAAAGATGGCATCTCCAGCAGTTTCCTATTGTATGGTTTCTAATTAGGCCCTCGTCACCCTGAAATTTCCAGCTCCCCTCCTGGCAGAACCTGGAATTTGTTGAGATTTTTAATTGTCTGCTGCACTCAACATGTCATATATGAGCTAAACAAGGTGAAAGAGTAAAGTGTTAATACAAACAAGGTGTTTTCTGTTATTTTACTTGTGAAACTGCATTGTGCTTTTCAGGCTAGGTTTGCCATTTTAAAACATGCATTTATGTAAAAATTAAATAGAGGTCAGGTTAGCACTTTTATTCTGTTAAAGCACAGGCTTGTTTAATGCTGGACTTGGTGCCCTGGTTTGTGCCCAGGTTGGAGCCCACCTGCCCACACAGCCTGATGGGGCCCGTGGTGCTGCTCTGGTGCCACCTGCGAGGTGGAATGCACTGAGCAGAGCATGTCAGGAGCATTCCTGAGTCCTTCATTTGCAGAGGGCTTCGTGGAATAAAGCAATGTCAGGTGCTGTGGTGGAAATACAGCAGCAGGTGACAAGAGCCCTGTCCATCTATTTCTGTACAGGCCATCTGCTGCGGATTTTGTAGGAAAGGGTGAGGAGTTCATTAGGTAGCTTCAGAATGCCACTCAGATAACTCCTGTTTCTTGTGACCGTGTTCACAGGGGTTCTGGGATGAGGGAAGAGATGAGGATCTGACTCGATGACTCAGAAGACTTGATTTATTATTTTATGATATATATTACATTAAAACTATACTAAAAGAATAGGAGAAAAGGTTTCATCAGAAGGCTGGCTAAGAATAGAAAGGAATGAAATTAATAATAAAAGCTTGTGTCTCAGACAGAGAGTCCGAGCCAGCTGACTGTGATTGGCCATTAATTACAAACAAACCAACATGAGACCAATCACAGATGCACCTGTTGCATTCCACAGCAGCAGATAACCATTGTTTACATTTTGTTCTTGAAGCCTCTCAGCTTCTCAAGAGGAGAAATCCTAAGGAAATGATTTTTCATTAAAAGATGTCTGTGACAGTTTCT
Organism: Ammospiza nelsoni; assembly: GCF_027579445.1. Lineage (NCBI taxonomy): Eukaryota > Metazoa > Chordata > Aves > Passeriformes > Passerellidae > Ammospiza > Ammospiza nelsoni. The sequence continues at coordinate 5,219,714 of NC_080648.1, forward strand.
GTCTTGCTCTCTGCTTTTCCTAGAAATTTATTTTTATTTTCTTTTTATTTATTTTCTTTTTTTTTTTTTTTAATTTCATTTTTTTATTTCTTGGGACCTGTGACTAACTATTCCAATTTGGGATATTTTTTCACCCTCTCTGGGGGGAGAAAACTCTGTGTATATTTCCACTCTTGAGTCACTAAAATTACCCGGGAATTCTGCTTGTAAAGAGCTCCACGTTCCCCCCCATCCCTGTATTTGGGTTTTTCTGTAAGGGCTGCATGTGTGGTGTGGCTGAGCCCCATTTTCCATCCCCAGGGCCAGGAAATCGGGCAGGCATGACCCTCTTTTGTTCCTCGAAGTGCCTGCACAGAAACCCTTGGGAGCAGTGAAACACCCGGCTGGCAGGCTGACAAAAAGCCTTTATGGGAAGAGTGTGTGCTGCTAATTCTGGTGACAAACACCCAACAATAGTGGCGTGCTGGAGCTCGCTGCAATTTGCATTTCACTGTGGACTTGCCAGAAATGAGATGTGTTATATTTAGACCGACTGGCAGGGAAATCTCAGACACTAATTCGGATCACAAAGCAAGGAATAGAATTAACTCTGATCACAACCTTTAAAAAGTAGATGGCTACAGATATAAAAGAGGGCGAGCACGTTGGCTGTACAAGCTGCCTGTGCAAATATCAAAATATTTGTACTTCAATAGCTTCTTAGAGTACAAATGAGCTGGCAAATTATCTTGTTTTCAAGGGGATTCTTTTCTTTTGCTTATGAAAGCACAGATCACCAGAGGGATAGAGAGCTTACACATTTTCTCTCTACTATTCCCTAGTACTTTGCAAACCTTGATTTACTTCTCCCTTCTCCCATTTCACTTTATTGTCATTCCTGGTTCTAAAGTGTTTTTTCTCTCCCATCTGCATTGCTGCAGCAACTTGAAATGACTGGAGTGCCTCATTCCATCATTCCAGTATGTTTTTGTATTTCAATTCTAAGCCATTTTCAACCACAGATTTTTTTTACTATTTAAACTGTTGCTTTTTAGGACACTTCAGGGAAAAAAAAAATACACAAAATTTCAATAATAAATAAGAGCAAGGTGAAACCACATTTTGGTCTCAGTCCCAGCTGAGTAGAAATTTAGCTACCACGGTCAGTGGAATTTGTTGTTTGAGGATCCACTTTTACATTTCTAATGGAGATGAATATTTGAAGTTCATCTGAGGAGAAGCCATTCCTTTTAGCAGGAATTCAGGGAACTTGCTGACAAATACTTGAAAGTACTGTGGGGAAGGAACAGAAATTCAACTCAGTGGTTGCTGTAGGCGGTGTCTTAAAGCTGCTTGCATTTTATGTTAGTGATACATGCATTTATGGTACTTCATAAAGAATACTTCTTTCAAGTCAAATACTAGAAATAAAAACAGACTTTTTATGTAGTCTGGACCATATTTTAGAAAAATTAAAGTATTTGGTAGTTGGAATAGGAAGATACAGTTCTCTTTTTTTACCCTTTTAACATAAAATGCTCCCAACCCTCTAAAAAAATATGAATTCATCTTGCAGTGAATTCACTTTGGTTTCCAGCATGTTCCCAGGTTGTTGCTCCTGAATTGGTCTGATTGAGTTATTAATCTGTTTACTAAGTGTCACAGCCTATTCTAGCTGTCCATTTAAACAGCTACATTCTATTTACAACAGCTAGTCAAGGAAAGCATCTGTATTTTCTATTTTTTACCTTAACTTTAAAATGTGCCTACTATTATTTATTAATTCCATGAACCTTAAAAGTGCAATTTCCTCAGCTTGTGGCATTTCTTCTAGACCAATTTAGCAACCAGAGAGATTATTTTATTTTTCTAAGTATTTTTTCTATTTAGTGGACTTCAAAATAATAGCATATTTTGCATAAGGCCCTGTAAAATTGCTTTATATTTCTATAAAATGTACTGTCATAATTAATGTGATTCCTGTCCTGTAGCTGTGTAGTTAACATGTATATTGCTCTGTTTGTTTTCAGACGTTTGGAACAAAACCTCATCAAAATCATTCCCCCTGGAGCTTTCACCCAGTACAAGAAGCTGAAGAGAATGTAAGTTTTAATAAGACCAACATGCAAGAGCAATCATGAATCTTCTAGCTTCAAGTTCAGTATCTTCATTTTAGAAACATATTGGCAATTCTGTGTTGAAATCACTGGGGATTGCACAAATCATCTCTTCAGAGTGTAAGCAACAATGGAATTTGGTTCAGGATGCCTAACAGTGCATGAAATCCTTAATAATGCTTAATTTCACTTCCTATTATAAACGAAGTGATTTAATTAGTTGTTAGTCTGCTCAGACTTCAAACCTGCTTCCCCAGAATAGATTTGGAGTCCTGTTTCTCCTCTCATCCGTTTCTCCGTGTTTGCAGCACGTCAGGGTGGTGACCCCAGTTAGAGCAGGAGGAATTCTTTGCAGTGCCTTTGATGGGCTGATGGTGAAATGCTTTGACTGTTTACAAGAAAACAAAGAAACCTGCTGCAGCTTGTTTTCATGTCACTTAATCACCAGTAGATACCCAGATAATTCTTCCTTTTATTGCCCCTTTTGTTTTCTCTCTGGATTAAAAAAAATAATAACCCTGATGTGTAGCAGTGCTGTCATGCAGATAACACGGGGCATTCCCCCAGTCAGGTTTTTCTTTCATTTTTGAGTGATGTGTGAGAGATGATGTGACAGTTCCACGGTGATACAGATCATGGTAAAGCAGCTCAGCCTTGCTTCCCCACAGAAATGGAGATTTTGCTGCTGCACTGGAGCAGTAACTTCCAGAAAACATCCAGGCTTTGTGGATGAGCACTAATGCTGCTGGGAAAGTGCCTCTGCAGCTCTCCTCTGATGTGAACAATGCTGGAATCAAGACACTGTCAGCTCATTTCAGAGAACACACTGGATTATCAGATAGCTTTGGGAAACTGAGGTCAGCTTGCACCATACCATTGATTTAAGGGCAAAATTTCTCTGTTTTCCAGTCCCAGCTTAGCAAGTTCCTAGAGCTGAAGAGCTGTAAATATGGATCTGAATATTTAACAGGTCAAGTAATCAATCTTAGATGGTCTCTATTCTTCTGTCTCACTTCCAATATAGCTGTATCTATTTTTAAAGAAGTACTGTATTGGATAGTAAGATGGTAATTTCAGTGAATAATGACGGATCTCTTTTCAGTGACCTAAATTGTAACTTTTTTATTATTAAAATCACTACATAGTTCTTTCTAAGGTATGACTAATTTTAGATTTTTGTGATGTTTTACTGTCTTTTCATATTTCTTTGATGGGTGAAGTGTAGTTTTATGGGAGTTGACCAAAAAATACTTTTTAAAGTAGATAGCTGCCCTATCCAACGCAGCAGTTGCTATGTGAAATTATTAATGTTAGAATTTTGCAGCAGAATTCCATTAGCAAGTGGTGCTAACAACTTTTTGGGGTATAATTGGCATACTCATTGAGATCTCAGCTCACTATGAAATAATAAGTTATTGTGGCAGATGATCTGTGCCAAAGCTTAGTTACTGTGACAGGATCTTGTGGGAGAACCTGGGACAGGTATTTGGGCTGCAGAATGTCCCATAACAAACCTGATGTTTTGCCATTTGTTTATCCTCCTGTCTCCTTGTTAAAGTTTGGTTCCTGCTGGACAATGAGGCCCTGGACTGAGCAACAGTTCTGTTACACATGGTTTTATTGAGGATATTTGTTTCAGTATTTAAAGAGATTATTGACACCATCTTTTCAAGATTCCCAGTCCTTTTAACAAAAAAAAAAATATACTTTGGTGAAAAGATTATATCCTCAAACAAAAGAATCATCCATCCTTTTCCTTTAGAGGAAGGATAAGTTCAGTATCACTGAAGTTTTGTTAGCCTTTCTTCATTTCTGTCACTTTGATTTCAATGAACAATGCCATAGCAGGAAGATTTTCAATGTAATTAATGGATGCCCTACTGGGGGTACAAATGCAGAACATTAATATAACTGTTGTTATTGTTACCATTAACTACTATAATAATATTTTATATCATTCAGGGTATTAGCATAACCCTGTAAATTGTATTGTATTTTCCTTCTTCTGGTGAAAAAATATGCAAGAATGTTAGTGATAATAGTCCTCATTTGCAACCCTGTACACTCTGTATTTTGATTCTTTACTGAGTATTTCCTGCAAGATAATGAAGTTTCCTTTCCTTAGCTAATTGGATAACTGAGACTAATTATTAAATTAGATCCACTTGTCCAACATAATCTAGATATGACTTGATATTATTAGGTCAAGATGATAGCAGAAAATGTATATTAATTCAAGTGCTACACTTGCATATAGCTGCATTTTGCTGTTTAGAATTATCTCTTCATCTTCCAGGATGGGAGAGTTATTTTGGTGATTAGGTTTAGTAAAGGAGCTGAAACCTATTTTGTCTTGGGCTTAATCAGAATTGCCCACATTTCCTGTCTCTGCTCTTCTGAGGTTTTTACCTAACAAGTTTGTAGAGCACGAGTAAGAGCCAAGTACATGGAATAACTTTGAAGGTTGTGGTTGCACCTCTCTAGCTCTGATGCTTGTAGTGGCATTTCATGTTGTCAGACTAATTTTACCACATTTTAGCAGAAAACACACTGAGATTTCACAGGCTTGCCAGTAGCTCTGTGGAGTTGTGACATTTTTAAGCAGTTTCCACAAACTAAACTGTGTATGACATGGATTTTGCTGAGTACTCTTGTCAAATGAGAACAGTCCATTTTATAAGTTGGAGATAATCAAGTAATCTGTTTTTAATAATGTTAGTCAACAAGAGAGTATTCAACCAATGCTATTAATAGTTTTGCATTTGGCTGCATCTAAAAATAAATCTGTTTTGTTTCAAAACCTTTTACAGTGAAGACATTCAAGCCACACAGTCATGTGTTACTCAGCATCTTGCAGGGTACCCTTGCTCCCCTGGTGCAAAGTCAAAACCAATTTATGTCCCCAGCTGGTGACTGAGCACAGCCACCCTCCAAGGTGTGTGCAACAACCTTTTCAGAGGTTTCCATCACGCTGTCAGAGGTGCAGGGAGGGAGTGAGAGGTGACTGATATCATCCCTGCCTGAGCGCAGCCCTGATAATTTTATTACATTTCCAGTTGAAGAGGCACACTGCCCCTGAGTGATTCTGAGATAGCCTAAACTAAGAAAATGAGCCTCATGTCACCTAAATTGTCCCAGCTGTGCAGCTTAGGAAAGCCTCTCTCTGTTTTCATGTAAATGAAAGACAGAATAGGACAATCTCACCAAAGCAGGCCAAACACAGGGAACAGAAACACCAGGACAAAACTGAATCCCTTCTCTTTCAGGAGATGGAACCTCCTTATCTGACAGCAGTGGAACTTGGGCTCTAATGGAAGGCAAATAATGTGTCTAATTATCTTCTAATGCTGATTGTAGTGCAGCTGCATGAAGTGAGAGAGCAGAGCCCAGCGTGGCGTTGCTGTTGCTCAGCGCCATCAGTCACACACTCCTTGGGGTCCAGCCATGGGGGACAGCAAGGGTGGCCATGCTGGGATGCATTCCCAGCATGCTAAAACACTGCTGAAATACTTCAATCAAAATCCAGATCCCCCTTTTTAGCTGCTTGCTGTTGTTCAGCAAACTCGCCTTTTCCCGTGATTTTGTCTGATTTCAATTCCTCAATATTTAACATTCCTCAATATTTAACATTCCTCAATAAATATATAGGACTGATCCACTTCATACTTCTGCTTACTAGACAAAAAGCAGCATTCAGTCTAAACAAGTTTCACAAAAACCCGTATAAAAATAAAAACAAATGTTCCTGCTTTCAAGGTGACAAGTTTGGCTGCTGTAAGTTGAGCTGCAAAACCGAAACATTCCATGAATCCTGTCCTGCTAGGCAAGATGTTGTAGCAGAAAACATCAGTAGATTGCAGAGCCATTCTTTATGCATTTAAAAAAAGAATCAAACCTTAGAAAAGTTACCAAAAATCCAAACAAAAAAATCCCACTTTACATGGCTAGATTTGAAAAGAGTTTGAGGACCTCATTATAGTTTTAACCAACGTTATTTGTAACTCAAAAGATGTAGAGAATGGAAAACCTCTTAATTTTCTCATTAGTAAGTTCTCTTTCAAGTGATATTTTATATGGAGTCTACTTGGATCCATAGCACGTGCCCCAGTGGAAATATCAGTGAAGATGAACATGAAATACATGTTCATCATTTCTCTGAGATAATATGATCATTTACTTCTGTTTTATATCAAGTGTGTTCTTCCAATACAGTTAAAATATTTTCATTAAATTCCTGTTTACTAACACTTTTTAAAATCTTTCTTTTCACAGAGACATCAGCAAGAATCAAATAACTGACATTGCACCTGATGCATTCAAAGGCTTGAAATCTCTCATTTCCTTGTAAGTAGAAAACAGAACTGAATGGGCATTTGGGGAGAGCTTGCATGTAAGAGGAATAAAAATGATAATGTGCTGTCTGGGGGAACATATGTTTCTGTGTGCAACTGCCAGCTTGTGTGAAGCATCTGATCTTTTGTAAATGAAAAATTTTGTAAATGAAAAATGAAGTTCAGAAAGGAGGACTGTCTGCAAGTCTCTCATAAGGCTGCTGAATTCTGCACTTCAAATCACTTCAAACATTATTCAGTCCTCTGTACCCCTGCATCTGCAGGCTGCTCCATGCCCCCACACTGCTCATGGCACACCAAAACCTCACCTTAGGCATGACTGGAGCTCTTAATCAGGGAAGAGTTGGGGAAATATTTCCATACTGGATTTTTCTTCTATAGTAATGAAATTACACTCTTTTTGGAGTTTTCTGGCTTTGTGTTGTGGATTTTTTTCCTGATTGTTTTTTTTTTTTAGTTTTAGGGTTTTTTGTGGTGGTGGATTTTGGTTTGTCTTTTTTTCTTCAAACTAGTTAGGGAAGGACTTAATCATAAGAAAATGTTTATATGCCTTAGCTATAATTACTGCTTCATTAAGCTGGAAGGGGACTGAGATATGATTTCATACAGAAGATAAAAAGAAGGTATGATCTCTTGACAGCCATTTGTTTCTCTTTATAGAACACAGAAAACTGATTTAGCACAAAGTTGAATTTACATGCAGCTGTATTTCAGCCTAGGTACCCATAGCACTATTAAAACAGTTGAGCTTTTAATGTGTAAAAAGAGCAAAAATCAGGAGCTGCATATTGAGGATAAACTAGAACAGAGTGGTAGAAATGTTGAGAGAAGAGAGAAGCACAACTAGAATGATATTTACCTGTATTAATTTTAAAAACAGGATGGAAACAATTATCTCATTAATATTCATATAACCCAGCTTGGGTTATATGAATATTAAAAACCTGTAGTTTGTTTCTACAAGCTGACATAAATTTATTTTCTGAATACTGGGCAATTCTGAGAAACTGAATAACTTTTTGGCTAGAAGAATATCAGAAGGTTATTAAGTACTAAACTTCCATGTTGCAGTAAACCTCTGAGCCAGAATACAGAAGGATTGGCCCTTTTTTGTGCCCTGAATCCAGCTGGGAGAATGCCAGAAATATATATTAAGTGTTGCTGGTGTTTGTTAAATAGTTCAGGCGGTGTTATTCAACATGCTGTGGAAATGGTCAAATCCCTCACTGCTGTCTGGAAGCAATTCAGCAGGAGAGTGACATTCACTGAAGGCCACAGTTCTGGCTTGGTGTGAAACTGCTGCTGATGCTGCAGTGCTGCAGCTTCCTGCTCCTGCCAAACCTCCTGGCTAGGATGGGCAAGACATTTCCACTGGGCTTGTTTTCCCAAGGCAGAATTTATTCAGCTTTAGCACAGTTAATTCAGATACCCCCAGGTGGCCACAGGAGTGTGGGACAAAACACACCAGAGTGGGCAGGGAGGAAATGAGAATATAAACTGGGCAGGAGTTTATGGTGCTTTGACTTGCGGACAGAAGCAGTGACATGAGTGTGTATTCTCTGTCCAGTCGTCCACGGCAATATTTTAAGTAAATGATGTTTGAATATGTTCATATCCAAGTGGGTGAAACAGTGCTTTAGTTAATGCCAGTGAGTTGTGGCAGGGAGATGAGATGCAGCACAGCAAAGGCTGTAGCAAGGGAACTGCCTCCAAGTCTTCCCTTTGTTTTCCTCAGTTTCCCTCCACCACAGACACAGAGGTGTAAAACCAATTTCTCCTCTCCTTGGCAGCCTTGTTTCTAGGACAGTATCAACTCTAGCCTTGAAATTATCAGCCTCCTCCTCTAGGGTCAGTTATCAGCTGGGTTTTAGTTCCTTTTGAAAGGTTTTGCCATTGCTGTTCGTTGCAGGTAGGTCTTAAAAATGTTTTCCCTCTAGTTGCCAAGCCATGGTTAGTTCCTCATCTGTCACACAGACCTGGCAGGTTTCTCTCTGTAGTTCTTTCAGTTTCTGAGTTCTAGATATGTTTATGGAGCAAGATTATTTGCTGGTCAGCAGAATCTGGGTTTCTATGAAAGCTTCCCCAGGTGAGGACACCTTTGAGGTGCCTCCCTCCCAATGTCACTGCAAAGGGAAAAGAAAAGGAAGCAGGAATGAAGTCAGACAGTGGCTTACCAGTGTTTTCCCCCTTAGCAGCTCATTCTTTTGTGTGCCCAAGGCCCAGTAACTTCACTCAGCTGTGTGCCCTGGAGGAGCACTGCCCTGCATAGGAGGAACAGCTCTTTCTGTTCCTGCCCCTCTCTCAGGTGGGATTGGTGCTTGCATTTTAATGAGACATCACTGAGGTTCACTTTCTGCACAGAGCAGGATTTGCAGCCAGCTGAGCTCCACCCAGAAGAAAGGAGGAGAAAGTATTAATGCACAAATGAGAGTAAGCAATTGGTCTCCATTAAAAATGGAGTGCTGCTGTACAAACTAATATCCCTGTGCTCTTTTTTTTGTCTGTTTTTACCCCCATTTTGTGTTCCTCCCTCTGCTCCCTGCTTGCATGCAGTCACAGTGCTCCCTATGGGTCTGGGGAGCCAGAGTGCTGCTCTGGAAGGCAGCCAGCCTTGTTAGTGTGCCTGCCTAATGCAGGCCTGGATTTAGTGGGTTCTGCTCTGCTTTCTCCTGGACTCAGCTTGGCTTGGTGTTTCCAGGCAGAAATGCTTCTCAGAGCACTCTGCCTCTTGTACCTGTGTTGAGATGGTAGGAAAAAAAATGTGCATTGCAGTTTTCAAAACATGGGAATGTTTATAACAGAAGCTGTTTCCTCTAACAGGTCTAAAACTTAAATCTTTTAAAAGTGCTAAGTGATCCATGTGCTGGCAGGCCATAAGTTTTTATTGTAAATCTATATATTTTCTCTAATAAGAAATTCACCTATGGGGGTCAAACAGGACACAAAATGATTATACTTGAAAGCAACCATTTCTACCTTGGGTTTTCTCTGCATTTAGCAAAAAAAAAAAAAGGCAAATTTGTTCCTGTAGGGTACTCAAGACTTCTCCATTCCTCACATGCAGGAAGAAATAAATTATTTTCTCTATGCCCATTTTTCAGTGGATTTTGTTCCCTATTCATATTTTTTCTTTGGATCAATAAATTTCTACTTAGAAACATTTGGGGATGCACATAACTTCTTTTTTCTCCTGGATGTTACAGAATAAGGAACTGGAATCATTATGATTTAAGAACTTTTTCCTGGAATTTCCTGGCTTTTCCTTTTCTTCTTCTTGTGCTAGAAGAATTAGTCTTGCTATGCAATAGTTCCTTCATATAATTATGAGAGCAAATAGTGCCCTTGCATTGAGCAGTGTGGCAAAATTGGTTGTTTGCAAAGGAATGTGTTACCTGAATTTGAAGGAAAAGTTTGATAAACATTGTTTGCAGTAGCTGGTGTTTGTGTTCCATGGTTAGCAGGGCCTCTGCAGGAGCTGGGTGGTTAATGGTTAATAACAGCAGTGGTTAATAATGCTCTGGCATGGAGGACAGTAGCAATAGCTTCATGTTTCAAGATTGCTGCACACACTTTCTAAAGTAAATTAATTTTCTATTTAATCAACTCTGAATCTGTCTTGTATCAGTGAGAGAATTGTATCAGCATTTGGTTATTGTTAATGGTATCAGAGATAAATGTGATTCCTGGGGTCAGTAAATGTCCCACCAATGCAGGTTTGGAAGGCCGTATCCAGACTGTCTGGGGACATTTTATGGGATATGACAAAACAGTCTAAGCCTTCAGGGTGTTCAACTGCATGAATAAGTTTTAGACCATTGCAGAGGGAGAATTCCTTTGGTTTTGTTCATATACTGAATTAAGCTAGTGAACACTTTAAAAGCTTAGATCAGCCTGGGCACAAAGACAAGAGACAGCTTAGGTTTTGACATAGCAGTCCCATTTAGACCATCATCTCCTGGGTGATGATGTATGGGGTGTCATTCATGGTGATTTGAAATCTGCAATAAAACACTGTCTATTGCAATAGCTGACAAACTTATTTTAAGGTAACAAATTGCTTTGGATAGTTTTACTGTGATTTATTTAGCTTAGCTTGTTCTGAAGAAATATGAAATAGTGCAGGGGGAAAAAAAATTACAAGTCTAAGTTTCTTTTAGATATTAGATATTTATTGCTGTTTTTATCCCTATCAATTTGTCCTCTTCTGAAAACCTGAATTCGTGTTGAGCCTGTGCCATTGTACATAGCTTGGGAAATATAATTCTTCCTAGCAAGAATTGTTTTCACAGCCTGAAGGAAAGTTAAAAGCGTTCTGAGGACTGAAAAAGACATTGCATAAAGTCACAATTTGACACTTCAGTAAGAATGTTTCAGCCCAGCCAAAATAAAGGAACACTTAGCTGGAAACCATATGGTCTAAAGTCAGGGATTCTGTGCTAGGCTTTCATACCTCAAAAAGCTCTGTGTCACCTTCAAGGGGAAAAATCTCTGTATTCTGTGATCTGACTTAATGAAGCAGCTCAATTGCAGCTACATTTGCAAGTAAGGAAGCTGAGGAGCAGAGACATAAAATAAAGAGCACAGCAATTATTGTTTCACACCCCTCGAAGGTGGCGTGTTAAACGTCAGTGCATCTGAATGGCCGTGTATTGGTAAATCAGTGCAAATTCCCTCAGTTTGAAATGGTGCAAGAGGCCGGAATGGATAGAGACTGTGAAGAATCAGTGTAAATTTCATGTTTTAGGACCCTTCTGCTGAAGGTTTGGTCCATCACTGATTATATTCTCACCCAGCACATTTGTGGCTACATGTGGTTCCTGTGCTTGTTTTGTGTGTGGTGTGTCCCAGAAGTGCAGATCAATCTATGCAGGGACTATTCTCACTGTTTAATCTTTATTTTAGAATATCATGGGTTAAACAGCAAAACTCGAAGCTTAGTAGTAACAATTAATTATTTAATTGGAAATTTAATATCTAACATGTCTTGGGATAGATAGGTCGTTAGGGGACTATTAAAATATGATGCCAGAATCAGCCTAAAGAAACACAATGCCTCATTTGTGGCTGTTTTATATTTGTAAAACTTCTTGTTGCAGATCCATAATGACTCTTTAGGGTGCTGCTCCCAGGGATTTCCAAAGCTTGCAGTGCTGCCAGGGGTTTGTGCTTTATGTGCTATTTGTCAGACCCATGGCTGACTTACTCTCCTAAAGATGAGGAGCCCATGAAGAATCAGGACCCCACACAAAAAAACTTCATAATTTTTTGGTGTTCTAATTCACTGATTCACTGTCTATTGGCAGCAATTACTGAAATATTTTTATTTTTATTACATGTTAACTTTGTTAGTGTGTTTTTAATTAAAAAAAAAAATGCTTTGTGTCTAAAATTTCAGGTGCTTTGGGATAGAGGAAGGGTTGTGTCCCTGTGCCAAGCTTGCACATTGGCCAGGACACCTGCATGTCCTGCAACACGTGTGGGGAAGCAAGTGAGCACCACTTTTAGAACTTGTAATGCCAAAGGGAAAATCTCCTAAAATTTACCTCTGCTGGAAAAAGCACTGGAGATTTAAATGAAGCTCTGGAATTGAATGGGTCATGTTCCCTGTTATATGGCTTTATAAAGTTGGTAGTTTTTTGGTTGTGCTTTTTGTTTGTTTTTGTTTGGTTTGGTTGTTTTTGTTTGTTTTGGTTTTGTTTTTTGAGGGATTTTCTTGGTCTTTCTTTTTTAGTTTTTGGGGTTTTTTTGTGGTTGGCTGGTTTTTTGTTTAGTTTTGTTTAGTGGTTTTTTCGGGGGTATTTGTTTTTTGTTTGTTTGTTTTATGGCATTTTTGTTGTTGGTTTGTTGGGGGTTTTTTGGGGTGCTTGGGGTTTTTTTTTTGTTTTGGTTTTTTTGGGGTTTTTTTGTGGTTGGGATTCGTTTTTAATTTTGAGGATTTTTTAGTGTTTGGGGTTTTTTTTTTTATTTTGTTTGTTGTTTTTTTTTGGGGGGGGGGGGGGTTTTGTGGTTGGTTGGGTTCTTTTTTCATTTTAGTTTTTTAGGGGTGTTTGTGGGGCAGAGCCCAGCGATGCTCCTTGGTGGGATTGTGCTCTCCTGGCTGCCACAGACACACAGCTGTGAGCAGAGCAGGGTTTCTGTGCTTTCCCTGCACTGGGAGCTGCAGGCAGGGCAGAGCTCCCTCGCTGTGCTGCCCTGTGTGCTGCAGCCCAGGCATGGCAGCAGACATGGCATCAGCTCCTTTGGCTCTGAGCACGGCTGAGCGTGAATGTGAATTAGAGACAAGTGCCTGAGCTCTCATACTGACTTTTGTTTAGCTGCTAATCTGTTTGAATGCTAATGTGCCACATGCACATAAGCCAAATTAGCTTGGAAAAGGCTTATTTTCCTTTTGGTGGCTTCTAAATATCAGAGCTTTGCTTTATTTTATAAGTTACTTTGATCTATTTTGCTCAAAGTAATAAAGAAGATGTACAAACACATCCAAGGTTTAAAGTTCAGTAGCACACTGCACTATAACCTTTTGACTCTCAAATTAAAAAAAATTGCTCTGAGGGTCTTATTTTGATATTTGCATTCAGTAGTGCCATAGGACATGAGTGGTGATATTTCTTTAAGGTTTTGTTTTACGTCTACAGACAGAATAACCCTTAGGGTGGAGGGGGGATGTTTTTACTTTCCATGGGCATTTTGTAAAACTTAGCTCTCAATTCCTCTTTGCAGTTGTGCTGTGCATTATTGATGAGCACTGATGATCCTGCTCCTTCACAAAACTGAGGAAGATGTTTCTCTGACATCCCAGAGTTTGCAGTCTAAACTCAGTGTACAGATGACACACTAAAGATAAAGAAAGGTTTTTCAGAAAGACTGGGAAGTGAAGAGGAAGCATGCTGGGTTCTGTGGGCGTTGATGTTTTAACCTTTTGCAAATATTTTATTTGCAGAGGTTTTGCTTCTGCTTCCTCATACAGGTGCACACATCTTTGTGCAGAAGGAAATCTGTGAGTCAGCCTTTCACATGTTGGTTTAGAGCCCAGGGAAATCCAGGGACTTGAATGTTCTGTCTAAATAATCCTGTAAACCTTTCCAAGTTCAGCCACCATTTCTGTCCAGCTTTGGATGGATTATAAAAATCTTCATGTATTGCATTACATTTTGTTGAAATAAGAAATTGTGTGTGTTTTCTGAAGCTAAAGTTAAGAAACAATCAGAAAAATTTGGAAGCATTCATTGTTCAAAAGAAACACTAATGGGAGCAGCACATAACAAACACTTCCTGACTCTGTACTAGATAGAGAAATTGTTAAATTTGTTTAGAGAAAATAGAATGCTGGATGACCCTGAGTTTCTTGAGTAGCACTTCAGTTCCTGCTAAACTGCAGAAGCAATGAAAAACTGGGTTTCAGTTTGGGTTTTGGTATTTAAATGGTGTTGCTGTGTTTAGGCTCAGAAATGAGCTGCTCTGGGAAGGCTCCCACAGGGGTGATGGACTCCCAGTGACTGATGAAGAGCAAGCTGAAGTGGTGATGCTCTGGGAAGGCCAGGGGGTATTGGAAATGGTCTGCCGTGCTAAGAGTTTGGTTTTCAGCATGTTCAGCTCTCCCTAATATTTCAAACGTTGTCAGGCAGGGTAAGCCAGGATTTCAGCCAACATCCAAGCCTCGCATGGTCTTTTGATTCATTGCCAGCCTATTGTTCCACATTAAAAAGTGAGGGAATCAACAAATTTAGTGACACATAAGCAGCAGAGTTTTGGCATTTGCTGGTTTATAACCATTTGCCATGTCCTTTGTAGAGCATAGAAATTACATAAATTTTGGTTTTTTCCTAGTTTAAAATGTTTAGATAAGGAAAAATGTTGTGAGAGGGAGCCTCATCATCTTCCCTTTTACCAGCACTCACAGAAGCTCCTCAGCCACTCTCTGGTTTTACAAATGGTACCGACCTGCAGAAATGACATGAGCTCATGCTTCAGCCATGATTGAATTTCTGCTGTTCCTGTCATACATGATTTTGCTCTGATTACTGGGTAACACATCTCAGCATAATGGTGGCTCTGTCTCTCTTCCCCCTTCGTTCAATTTCTAAGGATAATATAAGTGCATTGCTCCATTAAAAAAAAAAAATGAAATATTTTTAATGTTAAAACTGAATCATGGATATCAGGTCATATATTTATGGTTGATTCAATATACACAGTGAGTCTCATTTTTGTTATTAAAGATTTACTGATTTTTATAACTAAGCTATACCTAAATTATTTTTGAGTTCCTGAAATATATGTCTATTTCCAGTTCAGCATAAATTTCTTTATATTAGTTCATTGAAATGGTAACAGCAGCTGGTGAAGCCATAATATTTTATCCAATGATGCCTGTGTCACATTTCATGCCAATTACTGTATCTTAAGAGACTCAGTTAAATGAAATTTTATCGACAACCAGCTTGTGCTCTCTGGCTTTTACATTCAGTATTACTGAGCAGAATTCTAGGTTTTTGCATCAGACAATGTGCCTTTCAGTGGCTAAAATATTTCTAAAGAGGATGGGAAAAAAAAATCCTTTAACAGAATGAAAAATATTTCAGATACAGTTTTTGGATGATGTCCAGTTTCTACATTAAAAATGCCTTCCACCAGACGAAGCCTGAATCATAACGACTCATTTAATGCCATGTGCTCTCTGAAAGGAAAATGAGATCAGTGGTTAAATGAAATGCCCACAGATCCTGGGCATGGTGCACCATGATCAATAAAGATGATAATGCAGAGATGTGGGAGGACACTAAACTGGGCTGTTATTTAAGATTTATTTTGTCTTCCTGAATCTTTCAGAGTGCTCTATGGAAACAAGATCACGGAGATTCCCCAGGGCCTTTTTGATGATCTTGTGTCTCTGCAGCTGCTGTGAGTATGATTCCTTCCTCTTCTTTATTTTACTGACTAGCTAGATTTACTGTTCTTTCAGCTCCTGACATTAATAGAACCACCTTTTCCACTGAAAACTCTCTGGGATGTGCTAGTCTGTTGTTTCTGTGTCAGGCAAGAGGGAGGCAAGGGCTGAAAAAACTAAAAAGGGAAGGTGTCAACAGTTTTATAGCAGAGTGTGTATAATGGATAATAGACATGGAGGATTTAAGTGTGGGGAGGAAATGAAAGATTCTGTCCAAGAAAGGAAATTTGGTCACTGGCTGATGCGTGGGTGGGGATGCCATCTGATTGTTTTTACACATTTAGCACTTGTGGTTCAATGTCTGGATCCTTGAGGGCTTCTGTGCTGCAAGAACCTGCTGGGGCAAGTGAAAGGGCAATGTGAGAGCTCTGACTGCTGCAACTCCTGCTCAGTTCCACATTCCTGTGATGTCAGATGGGGCTTAGCTGCAAGAAAAATGATTTTACAATATATTGTTATTTAAAGTATTTCATGCCATGTGTGATTTAACTTGCAGTCATGATCAGGGTAAGATATACAGAAAGATATTAATTGTGCATTGATGGAGAAGAAAAGATTTCCTAAGCCAAATGTGAAATTGCAAATTTCACTCACTGGTCTCTATGATCACATTAGGAACCAGTAACTCCTTCAAAGGGAAGGGAATCATCAGCCAGTCAGTAGAGGGAGCAGCAGGGAAGTGAGTTCAGAGTATTCCCAATGTTGTGATTACCATCATGGATGATACACTCCAAAAATAAAGGTGATGTATCAAAAGTGAGTCAATTCTGGTTTATGTCACATACAACACTCCACTCCAAACAGTTAATCATATTTAATATAGAATATGAAGTAGCTTTTAGACATGACACTTGAAGCCTTTCTGACAGTCCTGATGTAGCCAGCAATGACTTTCCCCACAATTGTCCTTGCCATTGGATGTGTCCCTGTGACTGCAGCCTGTGCTGCCCTTATATGGGATATCAAAGTAAGTTTAGATTTACATCAGCATTCATGAGCAAAGCCAAACAAGTGAAATGGAGTCACTGAAATGACTCTCTATGCTGAGTGAGGGACTGCTCAGATGTGTAATTTATCCGTAAGACCTTGATTGCAGGCATGGAGCAGAGCAGGGCAAGCACGAGCTCCTTTAGTTTGGCTGTCACAGTCCCTGGGCTGGGGCAGTGGGGAGCTGCCCATCGCTTCATCCTCACCCTTTTTCTGGCAGCTCCTTTCCTCTCTCCTGCCCCAAACTTCAAGTTTTCTGCTACTTCAGTGTTTCCCTGCCTGGGCAGTAAGAGAAATTTTGGGGATGGTTTGCCAGGTGTGAGGACAATAATTATGAAAGTGCAGAAGAGCTGGGACTCATCCTACTTTGAGAAAAAAACCTGTATTTTAAAAAAAATCTGAGATTTAAAACCAACCTCCCCAGCCCAAATATTTTACAGTTGCAACTTTGAAGTGATACTCTTCAAGACTTGTTCTGTCTCATCCAGGACACTTTACAGATAGAATCCTTCCCAGGAGGAAAATATAAATAAGAAAATCACTCAACACATGGATCATCATGTCCCATAAAAATATGGGTCTAGAACTTCTGCATAAGGCATTAAGCAATTTTTAACTCCTTTATAGAACAGTCCTAGGGTGCATTTAGAGCAGGCCTTTAGTGAAGTGCATATTTAACACAAGATACAATTGTTTTTAGTCAGAATTGGCTCAAGTGATGCCTTGTTATTAAGGAAACAAAATCTGTGTGCCAGGGAATTGCTGAAAGGTGTTTTGCTTCAACTGTTTAAACATTCTCAAGCTGAGACAATGTAAGCAGGTTGCCCTGTTTTGGGATTCCCAAAATACCATGACCCTGGAGCCTTCCAGAGTCTTCTTGAGAGTGTTTGTATGTAAAGTATCTTTTGGCAAGGAGAGCATTGAATGATCATGTTTTAAATGCAAAGAAATGTCTGCAGCTTTTTGGATTGTGGCTTTGAAGCAGCTGCTCTGGGATTGCTTGTAGTATTTTAATGGCTACTAAAAAAAAGAATAAATGGCATTTGTTGGTCTTAGACCTGCTGTTGAAGAACTGGAAGAGTGCCCTGTGATTAGATCTAATTTAGTGTTCCGTGGGCACTAGATTGGATTTCTTCTTATTAGTCTGGAGACACTCTGATAAGAGCACTCTGATTAAGGTATCCTGGTAGCCTGTCTGATTTCCTGAGATGGAGCAGGAGCAGTTTAGAAAATGTACTGGCTTTATGATAAAGCAGGGCACAATGAGAAAAAGGGAGTCCTTGTGGGTGCTGTATTATTTAGAAGGAAAAAACTATTATTTAGAAAGAAAATATTTTATTTAAAAAGAAAAAATTATTACTGTGACATTTCAGAACAGATAATATTTTTATTAATTGTTTGGATATAACTCATCAGAGTTTATCAGTCATGTAATTATTCTTCAGTTTAAATATAATGTCACACTATAGGCCAGGATTATTCTGTATTTTGGCTGAATTACTCTGTAAGGGCCTGGCAGCTGCAGACAGTAGCACTCTATGGTGTCAGGAGCTCCATAGAGAAGTTCTCATCTCAGGCACAGCCACATCCTCAAGTGTCCTGTTTAACTTTGGTGTAGAGGAAATGAATTCAGAACATATTTTACACCACCTGGCTGGCATCAGTATTTCCACATTCCTGCCCTATAAGGCAGAGATGGTAAGCCAGTATTATATTATATTTGGCAAGAAAATAACTAGGCATGGTTAGATAATAAGGGTTTGAGGATTTTTGTTGAGGGATTAGGGTGTGGTTTTGCTGGGCTTTTTTTAAACCCTATGGGTTTAATTCAAAATGTTGTTTCTGAAGTTTTCATTATAAGTAACCACCTTAAGTAGTTAACATTCCCCACAAAAATATTTGCAATAGGATTTTTGTTAAATTGCTGATTTCACAAATCTTATGTGTTTCTTAAGCATGCAATGGTAACCAACAGAGCAGCCAAAATCATTCTTCAAGTCCAGCTGCACATCTGTTCTGTGCAGCAGAAGCTTTTCTTGGACCATGGAGTTTTCCTTATCCTGTGTGAAGGTGCCAGAGGAGAGGATGATAGAAAGCTTTGTAGCTACTGTACCCCATCCTCACACATTCTTCTTTTCAGCAGGCTCTATCAAGTGTCTTCTGGGAGTTTTAGGTCAATTTGGGTTTCAGAGATCTATGTTGTTTTCCAGAAAGGGATATCTGCTTTTTTAGCTTTTGTGTTTGTTTTTTTTTTAATACAGTGAATTAAAATTTTTGTTTTATTGGAGGATGTGTCCAAGCTGTGAAACAGTGTTTGATTAATTTGTTTGCATTTCTTGCATTTAAATACCAAAAGAATGGCAAAGGCTTCAGCTTAAGGTGGAAGTTTTCAAGTAACCATTAGCTGAGGATGGTCAGTCCAGGAGACCTTCAGCTGACCTTGGGCTTTCTAGAAGCTGGAAGACATTTAAATGCCCTGCTCAGCTGTTCTTGAGTTCCCCTGGAATGTGGGCAGGCCCTTGCAGGAGCCCCTGAGCTTGCCAAGTGCTGCCAGTCACTGCAGGGGGGGCTCGGCCTGACCCTGCAGCTCCTGCCCTTGGGGCAGCCCCGGGACGGACAAACGGACCTGAGGCAGCCACCGATAACTCAATTTTTAGCTTTTATATTTTCCAGATTCTATTCTGCTTTAGTGTGTAAATCTAGTCTTCATATTAGGGGATGGTGAGCTCTCTGCACAGAGCAGGGAGACAAAACAATTCCTGCTCCAGCTGGGGACCAAGGACAAATGATCCAAATCTCAGGCCCAAGAGCATAAATGGTAAACTGAAGAGAGAAAACAAGAAGGATGGGACTTCATGGGCTAAAGCTGTAATTGGACAATTAGCTCCAATATGCTAATAGACCAAAATTTTAAAAAGTGTGAGACCCCAGGACCTGTTGTCCCTTTTTTTGTGGCCAATTTGGGTTGTGCTGCCCAAGGTGGATCCATTGAGGCCTGTTAATAAATCCCAACTTTATTCTTTAGCTCCATCTAGTCTCTGCTCTAGGCCAGCCTTCACAAGGCACCACCACAGGCACTGAGTTTGTGATATTTGTCATATCTAAGTAGCACACTTCCCTCCCTGCAACCAGATTAAAACCAACATTCTGGGAGCCTTTTGTTGCAGCTGTGCACGTTGTGACACTTTGCTCCTGGAACAAGGGGCTACCATCAAATCTCTGCTCTTTAAAGAGGCCGCAGAGCAGAATAATATGAGGGACGAAGTCTCATTTTTCAAATTTCTGGCAAGTATCAGTTTTCAATAAATCCTTTTCCTTGAGGAAATTTACTTTGCATAGTTGCTAATCATACAAGCGCTCAGGAGTGCTGATCCTAAATCTGCTCATGATCCCCATGTTTTACTGAGCAAGGAAAATCCCCATGGTGGGCTGTGTTTTGGTGTTGCTAAACATCAGGAGATCTGCTCCTGTGGTACATATATATTAGAATCAGAGGCTTGTTGTGTTTCTCTCCCAGAAAATGAAGCCAGAGGCTGACAGCCTTCTCCTCCCTCACCTAATATCTGGGCATTGGGGAAAACTCAAGGCTGCAGTTGGAAAGGACCAATAATCATACTGGTGCCTGGAGTTTGACATATTGACAGATAAAGTGATGTCAAAAGTGATGACATATTATCATCTAACCTGGGTTAAAATCGGAACTAGATATAATATTTACAACTCCAGCTGGCCCTAAAATAGACTTGTATCAAGTGACAAGTCATGTGTGTACTTTCAGAAACTGCTATCATCAGTCTTCCCAAAATTCAACAGGTCAAATTTTGGTTTGAGTGATTCTTATTTTTTTGTAACTTGATTTTTATGCTGTTTTTTTTTGTGATGAATAAGGCAGATACTTGGTATCCCCAGCTCTTTTCTGGTGAGGTTTCTTGAAAAGTATCTTCATGGTGGATTTGCCAAGTTTGAAGTGCTTGTGTTGTTTTGTGTAATTCTAAACTGAATGCCAGTACTGAAGAGCTTAAAGCAGGATCTACCAATTATTTATTGTGCACTTTTGGGACTTGGTAGAATCTCAAAGAGAATACTGTCTTGTACAAAGTCATTCAGAGTATTTAAAAACAACAGAACGTACATCAATTCCAATATTTAGCATTGTATACATTGCACTGTTGTATACATAAATATATTAACCAGCTATGTAAACAGTACAGAAATGTCAGAATAAAGAAAGTGCAGTTTTCCATTTACAAGTCTTTAATAGCCCCCTAGACTCTTCTCTTCCCCATAGTGATCTGGGCTTTAAGTGATGTATAAAATCTTATTCTGTGGAGTTCCTAATTTTTTCCCATGGAGAATAGACAACAGGCAGTAAAAAAAAGAGCCCTTGTGACTGATGTAAGGGGAAAACATTCTCACAATGATGTCAGGCATTTGGAGTAGGCTGCCCAAAAAGCTGTGCATCCTCTGTCCCTACAAGGTTTAAAAGACCAGACTTTATCCAGACTGGATGAAACCCAATCTGACCTTGTAGCTCATCCTCTTTTGGCAGCCTATCAGGACAAGCAACCACTGGAGCTTCCTGGAATTCTGAATTAGCCTGTGATCTGGTGAAATGCATTAACTGTGCATGAATGAGTCATGCTTTGAGTGGGTTTCAGACCAGATGACCTGGAGGTTCTATGCAACCTATGTAATTTCTGGGATCTGTGAATCTAAATTCTTAACAAAATGGCATATGAGCTTTTCTCTTGATTACTCAGAATATTTCTGGCTACAGCATAGAGACCCTGCCACCCTCATCCTTCCAGTCCAGCACAGAATGCTCTCTGCACAGACCTGTTTAATAGCTTTAGAATTGCTTTCCAGCCATTTGCCTCAAGCTTGTTTTTCCTTCAGATTTCTGCATTTAGGTTGCTATTGTGATAATGTTGCTAAACTCAATAGCCACTGTTAAAAGTGAGGGAGCAGCATCTGCCAGACTCAGAAATGCAATTACAGTCAAGCACTAATGACAGAGTGCAGCAGCAGCATCTGCCTTTCCTGTGTCGCTGGTGTGGCCTGGCTGCATGCAGGCTCCCAAAGCACTGCTCATCCCTGTGCCAGTGTGAGCAGCAGCCTCTGGTGCTCTGAGCAGCTCTCCTCACTGTTATTGCACACAAACCCAGCCCTGAAAGCTGGGAAAATGTGTTTGCTCCATTGTGCATCTGAATTATCATGTGGTTGTCTCAAACCAGCTGTGATCTTGCTTTCTGCAGGCAGAAGTTGGACACTGTTGAATTTCAAACAGCACAAGTCTGGGTGCTGTGACAACACGTGTTTATAATCCTCCAGGTAGTAACAGAAGTACCACAGGGTTGTTTTGTGGTGTTCAACCAGAGCTGGAGATTTTTGGATCAGAAAAGGAATTTCTGAAATCCTATTCTAAATTCCCACCAAAACAACACTGTCAGACTGTGCCCTGCACTTCCTTCTTGACTCATTATCAGCTTGTGACTTTTCCATTTTAATTTACTGTGAATAAATTTGTCATCACCATCATCCAGTTTCCTGAACATGGAGAAGCACTTGAAGCCGGCAAAGCAAGCATGATGATGATTTCATGCTGGTTATTATCAACTGAAGCACTGACAGGCTCTTCAGTGGTCAGTCATCACATTAGCAAATGTAACTTTCAGTAGATGTTTAAATATCTTGACACAGTGAGAGACAATCAAAATGCTCCCTGACAGTCCAGGCTATCTTAAAATGTTCCTGAAACTTAATATAATTATTTTGCCAATAACTAGGCAGGGGCACACACAATTCTGTCTGTAGATGTTGCTTTTCATTGGCTGCTGGGATGACCAAGTGCTTGACTAGATATTGCTGTAGTGACACTTCAGCTGTTCTCCTGTAAAAAATTGTGTTAAACCAAGTTTAACACTTGATTCCCTATAAATTTCAAGAGAAAATTCTGAAGAATTCATGCTAATTTTTTTTTTTTTAATTCTTGTAACAGATATTATATATTCTAAGGAAAGCTTTCTGCTGAGAATTCTTTCCTTGCTGCCTTGTAGTGCCTCTGAATGTAGGTGAAGCCTGCAACTACTGATATTCTATAAAGGTCATGCCTGTTCAATTTGTATTCTGCTGTTAGCCAGGCAAAACTGTTACCCAGTTCTCCTCTCCCTTACAAGTCTCCTGTGCCTCTTACATCTTTTTTTTCTGGTGAATTCTCATTTTCCCCAGTGGAGTCTGGCATGTGGGATGTGCCAGCCAGTTCATGGGATGCCAAACATTTTCATTCTCATCGTGTTGTCGTTGCTGTCAAAACACAAAGCTGGTGAAAAAGGAAGAGAAGCTTTTTCAGTGTCTTGGTGCAGCTTTTCTCCCTGACACTTTCCTTTAGTATTTAGGATGATTCCTGCTCTGTCCTGGAGCACCAGAGGCCAGCCTGCAGTCTCTGGCACGTGTAAGGTTGTCAGGCTGCTGCTGATTCTCCCAGTTTTGTGGTTATTTCCTGATAGTTTGATTACTTGACCTCACTGAGATAAAAATGCAAACATGGCTGAGGGTAAAAGCCATATAAACATTCCCATTTGCTCTTAAAAAACAATTTTTTCAGTCATTTTGGGTTTGGAGTTCAGAATGTTATTTAAATGTTAATCACTTGAAGCTGTGCTTGGGCATATAATTCAATTATGGGACCATCTTAATTATGCAGATGGTGCTTATGAGCAGCTGATACAATTACAGAGCCAATTCAGTGCACATTCATTTCAAGGGCTTAGCTGAAACACGTTATTATTTCAATGTGTGTGGACAAATCCACTTTTTTCAGGAAATGGGTTCATGGAATTGCAATAGTGCTCTGCTCAGCTCGTTGTTCCAATGGTGTGCAAACCACAAGGTTTTTAACCATTCTCCCTCAATCTGTGGTGGTCCACGGCTTGTGAGAGGTTTCTTCATGTTTTTTACATATCCAGAGGGATGAAAATGGAGAGTTGAGTTAATAACCCATCATCCCTCTGGGTAGCAGGTGGTTTTTTATTTCTGCTTGAATATTTAACCTCCTTTTCAATGGTGCCCCACATCTGGAGGCCGTGTGTAAATCTCATCCAATCAAGCTGATAACAAAATAGGAGAATTAGTGGAATTTACTTTCACCATGAATTGCTGCAAAAATAAATACTGGGTAATTCCTGCTAAAATAGAGCTCCACTTTTAATGTTGTTCCTTCTCTTGGTGTAAGTCCAATAAAGGAGCCCTTAGTGTATGTTTTATGGCCTGGTTCAGTGTTCAAGGAAGATTCTGCTTCCTGGAATATGCTTTTCTCATCTGCCTTTGTGTTAGTTTAAAAAACCTCTTAAAACCACTTTTAACTCCATGTGAGGCCTGCCTGGTATACTTAATTAAAAATTAGATGCCATTAGTGGAGCTGGGATAATGAAGAAAGATTAAATAAAGGACTGAGATTTATAGGGGAGAATATTCACAGCAGATATTTTAAAATAACTGGGAATTTTGAAGGGAATATGAACCTGAATGATTCTGGCCAAAAGTCATTATCTAAGTCACAGTAAGTCGGACGGGAAAATGTTTAGGGATTATGTATTCTGCATCCTCAGTTTCTCACTGATTCTGAGCAGAAATAAGTCCCTGATGTATCTCACCATCCACCTCCTATGGCCACACCTGTATTCCTGCTGAGCAGACTGTCTGTGATACACAGAATAGGTGTTGGCACCTCAGAAAAGCTGTTTAGGGCCTGAATTCCCACTTCTAAACAGTCTGCACATGCACTTTTCTGCTCCAGATTACTCTGGTGCTTGAAGAAGAGCGTGTTCCTCTGTACTTGTGGCTGTGTAGAGGATCATTGCTCTCATTTTCAGTGTTTGGCTCTAAATAAACATCACAGATTATATCACCATGAACATAGTCATCAAAAACTCATGCCAGGAACTTCGTCACTTTGTAAATTCTATTTTCCAGCATGGGGTTTATTCATGTTTCGTTGAAAGTAATGGGAGAGTGGATCTGGATTTAGTGTATTCACTGCAGTTCAGGTCAGTTTTGCTCAGAGGGTTTTCTCAGAGGGATGGATCAGTAATGTAGACTTTGTGCCTGATCTTTGCAGAGGATTGAGCAGCATCTGCCCAGAGCAGCTCTGCTGTGCCCTTCTGAGGCACCCCAAGAAGACATCCTGGTTACCCACACGTGGAAATACAATTGTAGTTCAGTTGTAAATTCTCTTCTTGCTGAGATTGCTTTCATTTTTGCCTTATACCTTGTTACAAGTACTTCTTGCAACATAAACCATAACTGTAATAGTGGGGAAAAAATTAACACCTAGCAAAATAAATGGAAGTACATACTTGTTTTCAGTTTTGTTCCTGGGTCGTTTCCCTCCTACTTACTGTGAGTTAGATGATGACTTTTGTCATGGGACAGGAACGGCCAAACCAAGCAGGTGTGCATTCCCTAAAATTGAGATGGCACCAGTGCAAAAGGACAGGGGATAGAAACCAAAGGATTTTAATGCCTAAGAGCATGTTCAGGGATATTGTTCAAAATTCAGTACCTGGTTCTGCATCCCACTGCCTTGCTAAGCCATTCTTTATGGAGAAGATTCTCTGTGAGCTGGAAAGAGAAATGCATGATGTGTGAGATCTGGGAGGAGGAGGTTGCTCTGCTCTGGTTTACAAAGGGCTGTCAGAAGCAGCAGCAGCAGGAGATGGCATTTGCTGCTGGAGTGAAGGAGGAGGAGCTGTTCCTGTGGCCCAATGGGAAAATTACCCTCTTACTTTTGGGGGAGCCAGCAGGAGTGTGGATTAGGTGTCATGGAAATACAGATTCCAGAGGGGTCATACTAGTGCTGCTTATGATTTCATAAAATTGTTTTAGCTATTAGTTCATGCAAAAATGTAACCTCATTTATCCATTGTTGCCTTCTATGGGATTTTCTCTTAACTAATGTCAAACTTCATTTTCCACAACATGTAAAGGAGGAAATTAGGTAAATTGATACTGACTTTCCTGTAGGCTGGGGAGGGGAGTTTTCCTTTGGAGCCCTCTCATTCCAAAGCGTTCCTGCTCTCCTGGAGCTCCCCATGCTGCCCAAGGCTGCCTGAGTGTCACAAACACTGTCACTTTGGGCTGCAGCAATGGCTCTGCCAAAACAACAGTGGGAGCAGAGAACTGTAATGAGCTTGTGATGCTCCAGAGGTTTCAGGAGTGTAAAGGCAGAGGAAGCATCTTCTGAATTACTTTTTGGAGAAAAGAACAGCATCACATGCAGCTAGCAAGCTTGTATTTCTTCCTGAGTGACTGCCCCCTTGTCTTTAGTGGTGTGTGTGCAGTTTGTTGAGAATGGAACTCCCTGTGCTGCTGTTAGAGGTGTCCTTAAAATTATGCATTTGCTTGCTGAGGAATAGAGGATATATTTTCCTCTTTGCCTATTTGTCTTCTGGTTTTGCATTAGTGTGCTGCCTCACAGAGAACCACATCGATGCAATATTTACTCCTTTAAATTCATTGACAAGAGAAGAATTTTGAGCTCAGAGAACTGAGTTAACAACATATACTGTTTGCAGTTTACCATTTTTCTCAGCAGTTCTTGGTAGTAGTAAAAAGATGTGGATTTTGGCTTTGCTAAGTAAATAGGTAATTTCCTGCCTATTTCCCTTCTAAGTGCAGGATACCACCTATGCAGATGACAGTGACAAATTAAGTGTTCTTGTGTTTGATTGTCTCAGCAGGAGATGCAGCTTGTTGTTGGGTTTCTATATACTTATGGCGTGGGGCAGAACTCTGCATGGATGAGCTAAGAAAACTTGCACAAGTACTGTCCAAGGTTTTCTTGCTGAACTGATTAGTCCCACCACCTGGTTGCTGTGCAGTAAAATATATGTTCTTTTTAAAAAAACATATAAATAAAAATTGTAAAATTTATTGTTTTATATGTAAAATAAATGTTTTTTTAAAAAATAGTATTTAAATTGCCTTTGTGCTGCTTTCCACAACTGCACAGGACTCTGGTGTGACTGGAATTTATAGAATTGTGGGACAGTAGAGGCTGGAGGGGACCTTGAGTGATCACTTGGCAATGGTCTGGGGAGCCCTTGCTTAAAGCAGAGCCACCTTACCAGGTCAGGGCTGGTTGCTCAGGGTTTATTTGGTGTCACTTTGAAAACCTCCAAGGACAGGGACTGAGGGCACAGCTCCTGTGGCAGCCTGGGCCCCTGCCTGGCTGTCCTTGGGTGTGAACTGAGTTTTCCTTTTTAAGTTTTAGCCCTGACCTTATGCTTCCCTCTTTCTGCCTCTCTGCAGAAACATCATTTTAATCTTCCCTTATCAAATTAACCCTACACTTCTTATCAAAAGATTTTAAGCTCCCAGAATTTCAGTTAGACTTAAGACAGCTGCTGGTAGAGAAAATTGAAAAATAAGGGTTCTTCTCCTTGTGGGCTGTGTGTGCATGGAATTGCAAGGTGGGGAGTAATTTTTATTCCTGTGTATATTAAACTGAAGGCTTCCTTAAATATTTGTGTAGAATTTTGAGTTTCAAAATTTCCCAATTTTTAGTCAATTGGGACAAGGCTAGGCATAAAACCCCCCAAGCCCCCCAGCTTTTAAGTATTTTAAGATGGCTAGCACTGTTATATGTCTCTATATCCTCCAGCTATGAGAGCACTCTTGTCCACTGTGAGTTTTTCACCTTTGAAATGTAACAGGCAAATTAAACTTTTCCATGTGATTTAGCTTTGATGTTTAGGTTAATTATTTTTTTTTTTTTAGATTTAACCCCGAAGTCCAGTCTATCTTTATTCGATTATTACAAGATTAATGAATTCTAAACCTTTTCTCTGTTTCCAGGCTTCTCAATGCCAACAAGATCAACTGCCTGAGGGTGAACACGTTCCAAGGTCTGCATAATCTCAAACTGTTATCTCTTTATGACAACAAACTGCAGACCATCAGCAAGGGGCTCTTTGCACCTCTGCGATCGATCCAGACTCTGTGAGTATGCAGCCAGAGCACAAATGACAGCTCTCTCCTTCCCCACCAAAATGTTGCCTGTCTTTTCATCTGACGTTTAGACAATTTGGAAGAGACATCCATGTAGCAGCCCCTCCTTTCCTCACTGAGAGACAAGGAGCAAGAAGAAGAAGTGTTGCATCAGTTCAGCGAGGGCAGGATCGACACAGCCTGCCCTTAGTGACAGAAATGTCAGGGCTCTGTGAAGCTCAGGCTGTTTGTTGGGGAGATAATGTGTGCATTTGACTCTGGATGAGATATGAACAGCACTTTCTATTAGGATCATTGCCTAGCAGTTTTTAATGAGCCAATGATTTGGCATCTCTCCTGCCTGGGTCTGAGTCCTGCTGTGCAGTTCGTGACTTCTGTAACCACATTTCAGCTGACATCCCACTTAAGGGGAATGATATGTTGTATTATTTGATCCATTAAGAAAATCCACTAAACTGTTTTGAATTTGGAGGCATTAGAATAGGCACCAGAAGCGAAAATTCAGAAATGATTCAATATTTTGTAGAAGAAGGTCTCATCCTAAAGCTGTGAGTAATAAGATAATAAGGTAAATAGTACTCCTTCAGAGCTGGAGTTGGCAGCCTGATATTCCAGTATTAAAATATCAATGAGTGTGTATATATATATATATATATATATGTATATATATACATACTGCAGTATCTGTGCACACACACCCTATAGTACTGCAATTTTTGTATGTAAATGCACATGTATATATTTTAATACTGGGAATGCATTGGCTGAATTAGTTGTAGAAATGTTTTAAATGATATACAAATGAACTGACAGCAATGATTTCTTGCAGCAGAGTTTCTGTCATGTCCTCAGGCAGCCACAAACATAACCTGAATTTCCAACAGATATTTGGCCAGTATGTATTGCTGCAAACCATTATTGGAATAGTCATGTACAGCACCCCAGCAGCTCCACCATGGTTTCTGCTGCTGCAGCTTGCTGTGTGTGTTCACACACGAGCTGGGGCCACAGAGAGGGTTCTTTCACAGAGGTATGTAAGGTTTGTCAGGTTAATCAACAGGCTTTTGTAATGTTTATAGCCCTAAGGTGTGAACATCTCCCATTGGTTTCCATAGGGTTTTCCTGGTGGCCCTTGCTTAGAATGGCCTTGTTGCTTCACACTGAGACTTTGTCACAAGGTTTTGATTCATTTTCCCATTTTTAATACTCCAAGTGATTGCCATCTACTGTGTTTTTCTAGAGCAGCAAAACCAGCCCCAAATTCTGTCTCTATGTGGTTCTTTGGACATTTCACAGCAGGAATGGCTCTACTGCAAGAGGAATCTTGAGTTTCTTCAGGCCCTTTCTGCTCTGTGGGCTCTCCCTTCCCAGTCCTGAACAGCCACTGCCCTGTTGCATTTTACATGTATTTTGTTCAGTGGCAGTTCATAAATATAACTGCAAACAGAAAAGGAGTTTCTACAAGTGGAAAACAGCAACAGAGGGAGAGAGTTCTTGTCAGGCTATAACTTTATACCTCTGTCCAAACCAAATTGAAACATCTGTCTTTTCTTAACCTGTCTTTGCAGTTATTGGAGAGCTGAGTCCTGCTCCCTTGGAGGTCAGAGGGACTGATGCAAGTTAGCTGAGCTGAGATTAGAGCCTGGCTCTGGGAAAGCCCTGGCAAACTCTTCTGATGCACTGCTCAGCTTTGTCAAGCAAAATAAATCAGAGCAGCGGCAGAAAAACACACTCTCTCTGAGATGCTCCAGCAGATTTCTGTTACCAAAGCCTAAATGCCCAGTTAAAATCAATGCTATGATACCTATTTCAATTTCATAGGGAACAAGTTGAGCAAATTTTGGTGAAGGATAGAGTGCAGTTGTACCTTGCCTAAACATTTCAGTCTTTAAATTAAAACCTTTTGCTTCAGGAAAAAATACATATGAAGGAAGTACTGTTAGAAATTATGAGTATGTGCAAATATTAATTTCACTCTTGTGAAAAGATTCTGGCCCTGCCTTTGCCCAAAGATCCAAGGTGCTGCTTTACTAATTCGTATTTTTGAGCTTGCTGATCAAATATCTTTTCAACCAGGATACAAAATGCCTTTGCCCAAAGATCCAAGGTGCTTTACTAATTCATATTTTTGAGCTTGCTGATCAAATATCTTTTAAACCAGTATACAAAATGATCTTCAGGTAAGGTGCATTTATTTCAAGAGGCAGCCCTTGTCAAGCTCTCAGGAGAAACAGTGGGACCTGCAAGACAGCAGCAGTTCTGTGTCCCTTAAAGGGTTCTTTGCTGTCTTAATTTTTGTTTCTTCTGTGGAGGACTTGCTGCAGATGTGTGTGCTCAAGGAATTCTCCCATTTGGGAGACAGCAGCAAGTCTGTGTCCTTTAAAGGGGGTTTTGCTGTCTTAATTTTTGTTTCCTCTGTGGAGGACTTGCTTAAGGTGTGAGCACTCAAGGAATTCTCCCATTTGGGAGACAAGTCTGTGTCTTTTAAAGAGAGCTTTACTGCCTTAATTTTTGTTTCTTCTGTGGAGGACTTGTTGCAGATATGAGCGCTCACAGAATTCTCCCATTTGGGAGACAGTGGTAGGTCTGTGTCCCTCAAAGGGGGCTTTGCTATCTTAATTTTTGTTTCCTCTGCAAGGAGGACTTGCTGAAGATGTGAGAGCTCACAGAATTCTTCCAATTGGTAGACAGGTCTGTGTCCTTTAAAGGGGGCTTTGCTATCTTAATTTTTGTTTCCTCTATGGAGGATTTGCTGCAGAAGGGAGCACTCACAGATTTCTCCCATTTGGTAGACAGGTCTGTGTCCCTTAAAGAGGGCTTTGCTATCTTAATTTTTGTTTCCTCTGTGGAGGACTTGCTGAAAGTGTGAGGGCTCATGGAATTCTCCCATTTGAGGGACAGGTCTGTGTCCCTTAAAGGGAGCTTTGCTGTCTTAATTTTTGTTTCTTCTGTGGAGGACTTGCTGCAGATGAAATCTCCCATTCATGTGTGGCCCTATGCAGCTTCTGCCAGGCCTGGGGTGGTTTCTTTTTCCAGGAGCCAATTCAATTACTCCACTCTTCAGCTTCGGTGGAGAAAAAAAAACAAAAAACAAAAAACAAAAAAAAAAAAAGAGAACCCCAATGCAGGAGCAGGGTGTCACAGGTCAGTGGTGATTAAACATGCCATCCTTCTCGCAGCCATTTAGCTCAGAACCCATTTGTGTGCGACTGCCATCTGAAGTGGCTGGCTGATTACCTGCAGGACAATCCCATCGAGACGAGCGGCGCGCGCTGCAGCAATCCCCGTCGCCTTGCCAACAAACGCATCAGCCAGATCAAGAGCAAGAAGTTCCGCTGCTCAGGTAATAATTCATTTATCCGGGCTCTGCTGCGCTCCCCGCGCGGGGAGGAGTGGGCCCAGAGAGCCCGCTAATCCAATCTGCCCCACAGCGTTTGCTCTAATGGATATCAGCGAGCGGCTTTGGAAATTGAATTTGGGCAAATTCGGTTAGTTCGACAGAAAGGCAATTACCTTATGGATTAAAAAAAAAAAAAAAAAAAGGAAAAGAAAAGAATAAAAAAGGAGTCTATAGCTGTCTTCTCCTAAAAAACAAAAAAAAGATAAAAGCTTGTGACGTATATTCATAAAAAGATACTAAATTATTAAATATTTAAGCAAAACAATGAAAATATATATGAATTCATGTGGGAAATGTTATATTTTGACAGGGTTGTCAGTTGTATGCAAGCAGAGCTCTTACTGACCTAATGAGAGCTGAGCTCAAGTTTAGTTCCCACACCTGAAAGGCTGAGAACAGTACAAGAACAGTATGAGAGGTTTTTGTACAAGTGGCAATGAGCATTTCTGAGCTGGGATGGGAGTGAATCTGGGATGAGGGAAGGGCATTGATGCACGTGCTTTCATACATTCATTTTCCTTACATCCATAAGTAACACTCACTAACTACAGTAAAATTGCCATCAAATTTGGTAAGATTTTTGGTTTCAGCAAGCTTTGACTCAAAAGGTGCATGAAAATTTAGGAAAAGTTTTTGTGTTTTAAATGGAATAGAAAAATGTTTCCACATGAAATTAACTTCCAAAATAACATAAACAGCTTTTTCTTAATCCTATCTGTTCTTTATTTATGGTTCAGCTGTAAGTAAAAGGATATTTCTTGTCTTACACAGCTCAACTAAGCAATGACGGCTTCTTCATGTGTTTTTCCTACTGGTTATATTGGTTATATCTATTTTGGATTACTGCATTTTTGTGTACTGTAAAGACAAGCAGGTTTCAGTAAGCAAATCTATTAGTGTGTACTGAGGAGAAAAATGACTGTTATTGATGGAGTACCTTGCGGTGTTTTCTATGAAAATTACTATGATTTTTCTTTTTTTTCCTCTGAAAAGCAACATGATTAATTGTGTTCCTGGTGGTACAAGATGAATGGCTCTAGATGGGGATGCAGCATGAAGCTGAGTGGCAGCAGCCCAAAACAAGCCGTTGTGCTTTGTGCATCACTGTGAGCAACATGCCAAGCTAAACCTTCCCTTTATGGGGGAGAGAAAATAAAGATAACTTCATTTGCAGTCAGCTTCTCTTGGGCAGGCTTGTTAAGGTCTTCAATCCCTTGTGACTGAAGCCACAACATTTATAATCAGGCCTGAAATTATGACATATTTTATCTAGGTTTTTGGATTGTGTCCATCATAGTAACAATGTAATTAGCCAGTAATATTCATATTTAAATAAACTGGAAATGAAAATGCATAAATATAACTTAGGCAGGAAAGCCTGCAGAAACAGATCTGTATAAACCTGTACCCAATTTGCCATTATTATTTTCTTCTGCTTTTATTAATGGGCTAGAGGAATTAATGTTATGTGTGTGCATGCATGCTTTGAACAAAGGTACAGGAGATTGGAGAAGGCAAACACCAGCTGACACCATTTAGGAGAGGTCATAGCTAAGAAGTGCAGAACTCAGTGCCTGGTGATGCTGAGAATAATATTTTGTGTGAGTTCTTATCGTGGGGGTCCTTTCCTTGAGGCATTAGGCTGTTTTTCCCTGGGTCTCCAGCTCTACATCTATATCAAAACCACATGGAAGAAGCATAAACCTGACTTATGAAGGAGGAGAGCAGGGATTGAGCAGCTTCAGAACAAAGATTTCAGCTGCATGAAAACTAATGCTGTTCAAAAGCTCAGTAGAGAAGAGATCTTTGCCTGTAGAGTTTCCAGATGGTGATGAGATGCATTGAACTCGACTTGCTGTCTGCTCACATGAGACAGGGAACATCTAATGGTTTAGAAAATCTTAGCTTGTAAATCAATCCAGGGAACAGACATCCTTGGCACCTGCTCTGCTCAACTTGTCCCTTTGAATCATGGCTGCTCCAGGCTTGGCATTTAGCAGGAATTTTCCATGTTTTCATTTTGAGGAATGTGTTTCATCCCAGGATCTAACCCAGCACGTCTCTCTGCAGAAATGTCCATGAGGTATGAATCTTCTTTTAGAGCATTGGGCAGAGCTTTGTGTCATCCAGGGATGACACAATCCCACTGGGATGGCAAGGCTTAGTAACTTGTCCGTGTCCTCACTGTCTTTGGAATTCTCTGTTCTAGTTTTTACATCTCCTGCTCAGTGTATGAGAAAAAAAAATTTCATTTTAAATTCTTTTGTAAATGTGCATCTCTTTCTCAAAGGGTTCTTTTTTCAGGATCCTTCTATTTTCATGTAGTTTGTGTAATATATCTAGTACATGTCAATGTCAGAAAGTTGTTTTTTTCAAAGGGAAAACACAGGGAATATGAGGGGCTGGTTAAGGAAGAAATTTGAGGGATTTTATCCTCACACAGTCTTTGACATTTGAGAAGAGATGAGCATGCACACAAAGTTTGGGCTCTGTGGAGGCAGAGGTAGTGCTCAGGCAGTGTCAGGATCACACCCAGGAGTAGTTAAGCCTAGGAGAGCTTAATGCTTTGATATCATGGGAAGGACAGTTTGAAAGTCATAAAATTCTGAGGTTGTCCTGAAGTGGTCTGTGTGTCTTCCACATTCCTTTTGACAAGGGCACGTAGTGACAAGAAAAGGGGAATGGCTTTAAACTGTAAGATGGTTGATTTGGATTAGATACTGGGGAGAAATTCTTCCCTGTGAGGGTGGGCAGGCCCTGGCACAGGGTGCCCAGAGCAGCTGTGGCTGCCCCATCCCTGGCAGTGCCCAGGCCAGGCTGGACAGGGCTTGGAGCAGCCTGGGATGGTGGAAGGTGTCCCTGCCATGGCAGGGGTGGGACTGGATGAGCTTTAAGGTCCCTTCCAACCCAAACCATTCCATGATTCTGTGATCATGAAAGGGACTGTCAGAAAGGACCTTTTATGAGAAAAAAAAAGTGTCTGTTCAGTAAATTAAGGGAAGAAAGGGAAGTGCTTTTTCTCTAAGAACAAAAGAGAGGAGTGGTTAGCAGTAACAGGGGAGAAAAGCTGAGGTGTTTGAAGTTTCATCAGTCTGAAGTGGCAGAGGAGCATCAAGAAGGAAATGTCAAGAGGACACAGAAGCAGATGGGCTAAGTAGAACTGTATTTGATAATTAAATGAAACGGTGAAGACACATCTACAAAACTTCCTTCTGCACACTCTTTCCTTCAGTTTTCATTGCAGGTCCCCACCATCCTGTTCAATAGCATCCAGCCTGA
The DNA here is from genome assembly GCF_027579445.1 of Ammospiza nelsoni. Classification (NCBI taxonomy): domain Eukaryota; kingdom Metazoa; phylum Chordata; class Aves; order Passeriformes; family Passerellidae; genus Ammospiza; species Ammospiza nelsoni. The sequence goes on from NC_080648.1 coordinate 5,253,782, forward strand.
ACCTTCTTTTCTCAGTTGACCAGTTCTTTCAATTGAGGCACTTTTGCCAGATGCTATTTCCCCACAGAACCCAATGACTCGAGCTTTTACCGATGACAATGGAGCAACATCTGCAAAGGTTATGAGTGGCCATAGGAAGGAGCTTCTGTGCAACAGGTAGATAATGTACATAATTCTTTCTAAAAGGAGAATTGGAAGCATTATAGCATGAAATGAAGGAACAGCAGGGAACAGGACATATTTTTGCCCAGGGCTGTGAGACAGGCAAAGCTTTTGAATATGCCATCAAATATGTTTAAACTTCAGATTGCAATAGATACTATTTTCTCTGATTTTTAGCTTTCCATTTGATGCAGTGCACCACAACAATAACAAATCTCCCCCTTGCCCAACTGTCCCCACAGCTGTACAATCTGAGACTAAAAAATCTGAGATGTTTTCTTGAAAGAGAAATCATAAGTACAGGCTGTGTCTAATTCTCTCTCTCTTCTGTTTAGAAAAGGGAAATACTGTCATTTTTAGTGGCATTAGTGAAATTCTAATGATCATTTTCTTTTTGGCTACATCTGCCCACTCTGACCACCTAAGGATCCAATGGTGCTTGGCAGCCTGAGGTCACTGGAGGCTCCTATTCTTAATATGAAAAAGGGTGGAAAAGATCAGCACAAATATCCTGCCCAGAAGCATTTGATTCAGTTCACTACAGAGCAGTTTTGTTTTCTGGGCTTTAGGAGTAAGGGAAATGAATCCATGAGCAGATTGTGTTGTCTCTGTGGTATCTTATTGTCACTTCAAGACTTGGCAGGTTCCTTGATTGCTGTGTGACACTGTGTATGAAATAGCTTTTGGAAAGAATTGCCTTTGCATTCAGCTGTATATCTATTTCTCCCTGTGATATGTTTGCATTTTTCAGTATATTGTGCATTTCAAAAGCGATGAAAGTTCCACCTGCTGTACTGACACAAACTATCTCTGATAATGATCAAAGCAATGTGTTTCTACAAACATCACATCACAAAAGCTCTTTATCTTCTAATTCTTAGAAATAAGACTTTTATCAAGAAGATTGCTCTTGGAAATACTCTGAAGTGAGCCTGTCTTATTGCTTCCTCCTGCATACATTGTGTCTAACTGCCTTTAATTAGTTCCTTCAGTTCCAGACAGTGCCATACAATCAAAAGGACAGGGGAGAGCAGGAGGAGGAAAACGAACCATCTGCCAGCATTATTCTCTCCTTTCTGGACACTACTTCTTGTTAACCCAACCCAAAGCAAAGGCAGCCTTTTTTGGGTACATTTGGGTCCAAAAATGGCATATTTAGGGCTAGTGTTATTTCTCTCATGTTATTCACAATTATTGCATGGAAACGTAGCTGCTTTTTGTTCACTCATAATTTTTAAGGCATTTGATAAAACCTCTTCTCACTAATTGCAGCTTTTCTCCTAATTCTTTATGCTCTTTATGTTCTTTATGTTCTTTTCCAGTCTCTGTCTTCATACACACTCAACTTCCTCAGGTTACCTGTCTCCTTTGGAACAGACTTGCTGTTTCTTGTAATCACCTCAAATTTCTTCCTCTCTTCTCTGCATTGTTGCACATTTAGAAGCACAGAACTGCCCTGGATGGAGTCAGGGGAGCACAGGCTGCATGTCAGGGCTTTTTGTCTGTGGCCGTTCCCACATTTTGTGTCCCTTGGACTCCTTGGGTTACCCTCTTCTCTGCTCTTAGTGGTGTGTAAACACTATTTCAGATTTTTGAGCTCTCAAACTGGAAGCTGCAGTGGCTTGCTATTCCTCAACCAGTGTTTAAAAGTCATGAAAGGCAGGTGAATTTAGCCCAGATCTTACATAATTTATCTGATTGAAACACTCTGCAGTTGTTCCCATAATTTGCCAATCACTCTGATGACAACTTTGCAAATTCCTTTCATTTTTAATAAGCAAATAGTCATTTACAGACCACGGGCTCATGCTCCTGCCCTCAGTATTTTCTGTTTGATGGCAAGCACAGGTCTCCACCTGCTCCACTGCCTTGTTGCAGTGCTGCAGGGAGATGATTTTTGGGGATGTGATGATCCCCCAGCAGCTCCTGAGCAAGGTCCAAGCCCTGAGAGCCTCTGGGTTTGCTCTGGATGCTCCAGAATTGCTCATATTTGGGGGAAATCTCATCTGAGATGAGCTCAGATGAGAGCTCCAGTACTTTTCTCACCATGGGTTTGCCCTGCTGTGAGGGAAAGGGATAGAAAACACTGGTTATGATTGGAGAAACTGCATTCAGATTTCTCTGTGGTTTGGTTTGGTTTAGTTTGGGGGTTTTTTGTATGTTTTGTATGTTTGTATGTTTTGTATGTTTTGGTTTTATTCAGTTAAATTCTGTGTGTTGAACCCCTTTTTTTCTCCCTAAAAGACACAAAGACTCTCCAGAACTACCTTCAGAAACCCTCTGAATATATCAAAACTGAGGATATGTTTGTGGTGCATAAGAATTATTCTTATCTGAATGGAAGGTTGTTTAACACCAGTAAATCACCTGCAGATTAAATGCTGCACTGAATTTGTAATTAGGAATTTGAATTTTTCATGGCCCACTGAAACTGAGTGTATTTGGGCTTTGGTTTGCATGAATTCTTCCTGAAGCTGAAGTCATTAGAGAACACAATCCAACTGCTATGACTAACAGTAATGGAGCTGGGTTCCCTTGTGCTGTGGGAGTGTTGCTGTTGTTAAATTAATTTAACTGTCCTGGATACTGGTTAAATCCTTCTCTTTTCTGCACATCTTTGACAGCAGTTCAGATCTTTGTGTTAAAGTTTGTGTCAGTTACTCTGAGCCTCCCTTAGCCTGTGCAGAACACAATGGTGGGGGGTTCTGGCTCTGCAGTGGGGGAAAGAATGGAAAGCATTTCACTCAAGGAAGCAAAAGCTTAACATAAACCAGGTGGTTCTGTTTGGCAGGGAGTATGGTTCCTAATAAGAAATTAAATTGACGTGTTTCAGTTAGGAAGTTTATTTTAGGCTCTGCCTCATTTTATTTTTGAGTTGAAGTAGTCTTCAAAAAAGCAAAATACCTGAACAGCTTTGTTACCCACCACCCTTATTTGCAATTACAGTAAAGGCACTGGGAATAGGGAAGATGACTCTTGAGTCACAGATGCATCCACAGGCATCCAAATATCACAGTTATCCTGGATTCCCCATGTAGGCAGAGTGCAGGGCTGTGCAGATTCCTCCCTTGAGATCTGAATTGTCCTCTTAATTAATTGTGATGGTGTTCACAGAGGTCTCAGGATGAAGGAAGAGACCATGTTTCAGAAGGCTGATTTAATATTTTATGATATATATTATATTAAAAGAAAATTATATACTAAGACTATGCTAACAGAATAGAGAAAAGGATTTCATCAGAAGGCTAGCAAGGAGTAGAGAGGAAAATGGAATGGTAATAAAACCTTGTGACTGACCAGAGAGTCCGAGCCAGCTGACTGTGACTGGCCATTAATTAGAAACAACCACACAAGACCACTCACAGATGCACCTGTTGCATTCCACAGCAGCAGATAACCATTGTTTACATTTCATTTCTGAGGCCTGGCAGCTTCTCAGGAGAAAAAATCCTAAGGAAAGGATTTTTCATAAAATGTGTCTGTGACAATTACCCATGTCAGAAAGCTGAGTGATTTATTGCTCTGCTAACCTCAGAAATTACACTGGGACAACGTTTGCTCTCCTCTGACATTGCAATTCCACGTGCTGAGGTTAAGCTGAGCCACACCAGGGGTGCCAAGGCAGCACTTTGTGTGTGTGTGGTGTCACTTGAGTGGGATACAGAAAATAACTGAGGAGGTGCTGCCATGAACAGAGCTCATCAGCTAAAACCAGTGCAAGGGTGTTGGTGCTGCAGCTGGACAGCAAATATTTCATCTGACTGTTCTGAGACTGCTGCTCCCCTGAGGTGGTGCACCCTGATGGGACAGTTAAAACAGGGTCCTGTGTACAAATTCTTTACAAAATGCAGGTTCAGTGACTGATTAACAGAATGTGGATTACAAGAAGTGAATGAACACCAAACCAAACAATGCTGCTTGTGTGTAAAGTATCTGAAGGGAGGGGTTTTCATGGAAGCTGGTACAGAGCTGGAGATGTATTTCACTTTTCAACTTCTTTTTTGCAGACATTTATGCAGGATGATCTTATGTACATCCAAAAGGCTTACGGAATTTATTTAAATGTAATTTATAAAATAGTGTTCTTTCCTGGTATTTCTGCTCTCCTGCATTCTAGGGACATAAATTAGGATTTTGACAGATTTCTTTGTGTGCTGGTACCTCTCATTCATTGCAGTTGATGATTAGTTGAGGCAGTTATTGTAAGTGGTGTTTAATTAGTGCAGCAAAGGAATAGAGACTTGTTCAGAATATTCTCCTGGGGTTTCTCAGGAAGGTGTTTGCAGAGCTCAGACTGCATTTGATTCTAGTAGGACTGAAAGAGTTCATTGACACTGAAATTGCTGAGTTTATTACAGATATCCCACTTAATACTGTAAATCAGTATATAATATAAAAGTCTTTGGAAGATATGAACTGTTACTTGTCATTGTTTAACAGAGTTCTGTGGATTAATTTGTTTGAAGAGCCCAGGCCAGAATTTCTGCTTTATTAAAGCAGTGCAGGAATAAGGATATAGGATTCTACATCCTTCTTCACTGGAGCCATACAAAATTATTGGCAGGAATGCTAGTTATAGATATAATTTCTAAGCAAATGAGGTGTGGATTCCAGGGTTATGCATACTTTGAATTAATCGGGCGAGAAAATTAATGTGGTTTTGTGCCACATTGCATGAGTCACAGAAGAAAATTAATAATCTAATGTTTTTATCAATTCAGAGTCTGGCTAGTTTGGCAGCCTGTGGAGATTGAAGATTTGTGTTAGGTTCCCCTAAAAAACTGCTTCAGTTTATTTCAGTTTATTTCTTAGACTAAAAAATCAAATTGCCTTACTTTCATTGCTGAACCAAACCCTCACTGTGGGGTGGCTAAGTTAACACTGTACTGATTTATTTCCTGAAGTTCCCAAGTAACTCAGAGTTGGCTTTTCTGCACAGCAGAGCTGGGTCATGGCAGAGTGGGGAAGCACAGACCCCTGCTGCATTATCTGTCATCTCTGCTCAAGCACTTGCCTTGTTCTCCATGTAGGTAATGAATAATCTGCCTGGTGCTGACTTTGTTCTTTGGGCAAACCCCTTACTAAGGAAAGTGATTTGTATTTAAAAGCACCAGCACTGACCTTCCCTGGAGTCCAGCAGAACTCTGTGAGCAGTTGCAGAGGACAGACACTCTCTCTCTCATCTGGGAATCCTGTAAGCATTTGAGATGTGACTTTCAAAATCATTGTCCACTGGCACAGCTCTCAGACAGTGGAGTCAGGGAGAGCTTTATTCCAGTGGGAGCAGTCAAGCCCGAACTGAATGTTCTGCTTTATATGTCAGAGTTGCAGGGATGAGTTACAGGAGCAAAGCTGTTGAAATAATTCAGGATGTCGGAAATAGAGAACGCTCAGCTTCCATCAGAGAGTGATGTACAAAACCCAACAAATGTGCTCAGAAACAGAATAACAAAATGCTGTCTGTGTCTGCAGTAGCGCGTGTGTGCTGCTCTGCTGGGAAGCGCAGAGGAAACCAAAATAAGAAGAAAAGAAAAGCAGTGGCAATTGCAGATTGTCAGTGTAAGTGCCACCAGCATGAGGGGCCTCTGGGAGCTGAAATCAGGCTCAAAGGGCACTCGGGGAGCATTTGAGGCCAGAGCTCGGCCATCAGCTCAGAATCTGCTGCTATTAGCATGGGCTGCGGTATTTCTACGGTTACATTTAAATAAATGGAGCAAACCTAAATGGCATTTTTACTGAAAGGAGACACCAGGAGAGAGTAAGTAATAAAAAGCAGTGTGGATTGGGCACTGAGTGTGTGGTGGGAGCTGCAGGTGCTCTCTGAAGGAGCAGTGAGCTCTCCTCTGGTGGTGTTTCTGTCGTGCCAGCTCTGTCTCTGAACTCGCCCGGGCTCTGTTCGTGTTCACTAACCCCAATTGTGCTCCAGGGTGTTCCTGCAGTAGCATAAAGGATGACCTCTTGTATCCAGCACCTTTTTGCATGGGTGCAGTGGAGAGCAGCTCTCCGTGAACCTCCAGCTTGTGCTTCTCCATGCTGCTTCCTCTGACCGCTCCTCTCTCTTTGGCGCTGCCTAACTCTGACTCTGGCTGTCCATGGGGTTTTCCTTTGTGCTTGATCTAACCATGTGGTAGAACAATACAAATGGAACATGGTTCTGTCAAGCACCATGGAAGGCTGCATACTCCCTGCAGCATGGCATGCCTGGATACTTCTGCTGGGGCAGAAGCATCGAAAGGTGAGAGATTCCCTTTCCCTTTCTCCCTCTGGGCACGGTGGAACTGGAGAAGTGTTGCTAACCAGGCTCCCAGGGGGCCACAGAGGTGTTTGCACAGACTTTCCACAGGGCTTGCATGCAGAATAACCATTTCTGAGTAATTAGAATTACTGCATTTCTATGTATTCCTAAGTCATTAATCTGTTTCACTGCTCTCACAATGGAGGAGTCAGGCGTTCTGTTGGTTGATAATGTTCAAGGGTGATTCCAGCCATACCTACAGAGATTAAAAATCACTTTTGTCTCCATACTCTGTGCATAATGTAAGCTGCATCTGTCTGTTTGAGCTGTCCAGTGAATCCTTCTATTTGAGGTACACTTGCCATTTCTGCAGCAAGACGCCTGCCATGCAGTGTAACTTTGGACCTGCTCTTAATGTGCTGGCATTGCATTGTGAACAAATATAATGCAAAAAAAAGCTTCAGAAGAGTCTGCAAAACATTGTTTTCATCTCTTGAAAATGACATGGCTAACATGGCCTGTTTGGGAACACCACTGTCCAATAATTCCAGAGGGCAAAGCTGAGTCAGCAAATCCAAATGGGCCATTTTAGCTTTGACAGCTTTCACGAGATCTTCAAAATACTTCTGCCTAACTCCCCTCCTACACAGAGATAATGACTCCTTTTCATAAAGGACTTTGAGAGTCTCATACAGAAGTTTTCTTACATTGAAATATTTCCTTGTCTTGCAAATTTCTCACATCTCTATTGTGGAACTGTCAAAAGAAGGACATGCAGGATTCTTAGATTTTATCTGTAGTTACTGATAAAAATTAACAGTAGCAATGTGAAATTATTACCAAAAAAATGCACTTCTTTTTTATTCCCTATGAGAATTGTGATCTTGTGGTTGTATGAAGAACTTTTGAGATTCCTGTGTCTTTCATTCAAGTTTTAGACCAACTGATCTCAATGGTCATACTTTTGGTGCCAAATTTGAGGCAGTTGGATAATTTTCTGGGATGAATGTGTCAGGTCACTTTTGAGGCAGCCCGATTTGTAGCAGTACAGATCCTCCAGAACTCCTCTTAAGTTCTTTGGACAAGGCTAAGTTTTAAAAACTGAAATCAGGTTTTCTAAACAATGCTTTATAAGAAGTGTAGAACAAAAATATATTTCTCTCTGTTGCCTGATTCTCCATGTGGGTATCAGAAGGGCACATAGAATGTTTGAGCACTTGGAAATGTGATGTTTCTTTATCTCAGTGCTGCTGTTCTGTAGAATGCCATGGTGTGTTTGTTTTATGATAAGAAGAAATCACAGTACCGGATAGTAGTGTCACATTGGTTGTGAAATAATAAGAATGTTATCAGAGTAAGTAACAAATCAAATAACTACAACTGCCCTCAGTTACACACAGGCCTTGCTGTTGCCTTGGCTACTTGTTTTACAGCAAGCTTTAATTCTTCCTCATTTGGGGAATTGCTAGAGACTCCTGGGTCATGTTCTGTCCCGCATCTCTTCTCTGTGCTTTCCATGGATGATTTTACAGTGCACAAGGAGTATTCCATGCCTGTGGGGTGAGCTGTGCTTCCTGAGTCCTGTTGTGTTCTCTCAGAGCCTGGCAGTCAGCAGGAATGGATATGTGTGTGTGCTTAAACAGCTCTGCAAGCAGATGGCTGCATTTCACATTGCTATCCCAGATGGGAATATCTTAATAGAGCAGCCACCTGTCCAAGTGATCTCGAGGCTCAGGTCAAACAGTAAATTTTATCTTGTTTTTGGCAGGTGATTCCTGCTGTCTCTCAGGCTAAGAGATGGCTGAGTACTTGCTGAGCACATACAGGCTGTTGATTCCTTTTGACTCCGTGATTACCCAAGTAACTCTTGTTTAAACTCAAAAAGAAAAATGAAAAAAAAAAAAAAAAAAAAAAGAGAGAAAGAGAGAGAAGGAACAAAAAGTGTGGAGGTGATGTCTGCTCCCTTCCTCTCCTGCTGAGCTGAGCCTTTCCCCTCTTTCAGTTGTGGTACAGATGCCCAGGCAGCATCAACCTCTGAGAGCTGCTGCAGTGTGGAAGGTTGTGTGCCAAGTCAAAGTGTGATAAAATTCTTTATTTGTTCAGCCAGAAAGCTTGAGAGAGGACCAAACATTTCTTTTTCGCCCTCCAATGTTATACACTGCTTTTTCTCCTTCATATAGAATTCCACTCTCCCATCCCCTTTTCCCCATGGGAAGGTGAATCTTGTATCCCTCAGTAGACTAAAAAATTTACTTAATAAATGTCTACCCTATGAAACTTTACGTTGTTTGTGATTATTTTTTCAACAAACACTTTTACTAGGAAACTTAGTAGTGCTTCAACAAGGTTGAAGTTGGAGATTTCCAACTTTCTGATCACTGATTGTTGGTGGGTTATTCAATGTGTACTGTAATTGTAGCAATTTTAATAAACTCTGGTTCTGATAACTGTTTGTCTTTGATATTGTTTCCAAGGAATCAGAAACAACCAAACATTTTGACTACCCAGCTTGGAATGTCTAGGACTGGAAATAAAATGTTAGATTTTTTTTAAAAGGATAAGTGTTTAAATGATAATGGTGTGGAGAAACTCTTAGACTGTATTTTTATAATGCTTTAAAATGCCCACTGGTCCTAATGCTTTAAGTGCTGTGCTGTCAGGAAAGTTGCACTTTACATGTATAATTTATAATAAGCCCAAAAACCAGCAAAGAATTTAGCACCACTGAAGTACCAAGGTACAAATCTGTATGTCAGTGTTCTCATAATCCAACTTGGAATTACAAAACTAAACCAAAGTGTGGCTGTGGGATCAGAGTGTTAGATTGCCTCTAGAATTGCTTTTTTTCACTGCATCACCCTGTGGAGATAATGCATAACATAAATTAAAATAATAGTGGATTTAGGAAATGTCATTTTTCTCTCAGAAAATAGTGCATGGTCATAAACTGGGCAGTGGTGTATTTGTCAGTCAGGAAGGGGGAGCAGGTGATGAATGTCATCAAGGCTCCATAAGCAAATTTCAGGTTAGGTTTAAGTTTTTGTTGATGTTTTTGGGTTCTTAAAACATTTGTTCAGCTCCTCTCTCTGAGAAAGTCTTGTAATTGACTTTTAAAAATTTGGAAACCTAGAAAAATGCTTCTTGGTGATTACAATCCCTGGGCCTTGCACAGGGCTCCTGCAATGGTTCTGGTGCTTCCATTATGAAATATGAAGTGAATGGGCAGGAATTGCATGGTGGGGGGTTGGCAGCGCTTTGCTCACACACACATTTATTAATCCTCCTGGTTCCTTGAAGCACTGAGATCGAGTTTCCAACCTGCTGCTATTAAACGAGAAAAACCAAACCTGAAAAGGACAGATTATTTCTGAGCCTAATTGGAAAAGCATTTCATTAGAATGGGTCAAAAACCCAGTCAAAGAGGTCTGGCAATCACTGTGTAATGGTACATCAGGGAGTGCTTCTCACTAAGTATGCTCTACCCATTCCTTAATTAAAATGAAAATTATTTAAACTGCTATTACTTTCCTTTGCTGTTTGTTTAACATAGTTAATAAAGATATCTAATTGTTGGAAAGTTGACAAGGTCGTCTAATAAAAGATTGGTCTGAAAAACAGCTCTAATAGCTGAGGTCTGTACATTTGGGATTTTCAAATGATATCTTCAAAAGTCTTTTGTAATTTGAATTCTTTCATGAGATGCCTTTTCCTTGTTGCTGGACTAAATTCCAGATGGGAAAAAACTGACTTTGCTGGAAAATACCTTAACAGGTAGGCTTGTTAGACAAGGAATTATTCTGTTAAGGGGAGAGTGAAAAACCAGGGACAAGCCTTGGGAGTAATTTTAAAAATTGCTGAGCACAAGTCCTTGGCAAGTATTAGAAGTGTTTGCAGGAGCTGGGGGATGACAGGAGGCAATGCTGAGGGTGGATTCCATGGTCACTGCTGTTCTCAACAACTGTTTGCTGGAATATATTTCCCGTTTATTGCAGGCTCAGAGGATTACAGAAGTAAATTCACTGGGAAGTGCTTCATGGACCTGGTGTGTCCCGAGAAGTGTCGCTGTGAGGGGACAGTGGTGGACTGCTCCAACCAGAAACTCACCCGGCTGCCCACGCACCTCCCTGAGTACACCACCGACCTGTGAGTGTGCCTCTGACAGGGCCCTGCAGCTGCACTTGTTGGCTTTTCTGATTTTTAAAGGCTGCAAAAGCAACTCAGATTGTTAAAGGCACCTTCTAGTTTTATCCCGGTGTGAAAATGGGAAGGCAAATTTTATTTCAGAGTTGCACCATCACTCTCATTTTTCTAGCACCAGCCCTGTGTCCTCCTCCAATGCTGGCCAAGCCCAAGCTTTGTCCTTCCTGTCCAGTCTACTCTGGAGTCCTCTGCCTTTGCACCATTTAAGAAATGGTTTTACCCATTTGAGTGAACCTGTGATTGGGGGCTCATTGCATCTCAGCATGGCCTGCTACTTGGGTGGAGCAGGTCTTACTAAATTAATGTAACTTCAAGACATTTGAGTACGAGAAAACATTTTTATTGCTTAGCAACTGAAGATTCTGGTTCTTTTCTTGCATTGGTAGCCCATTAAAACAGAATTTTCTTTTTTTGAGTTAGTGTTGTATTTATTGTGCTTATTCTATTTAAAACCTCATTAAAATTATTGATCTGAAGTTAAGAAAAAATATGAGAGACATCCAGAAACACGGCAGAGACTCTGCATAGCAAAATGGAGCTATGTTCAATCAGAGAACGAATTTTACATCCCAAGCCTGCCAAGACAGTGGCCTTCACATTCATTTTGAAGATCAGCAGAGTTTTATAGGAAAGCAGCTGAAATCAGAGCCCTTCTGGTTGCATGGCCCCATCTCCAGTTGCGTGCCTGGTGTAGCAGAGTGCACCACAGAGGTTCAGTCACGCACAGGGGGTTTGTGTGCAACGGATTAGCTCAATAATTCCTTTTCCCATGCACTGGGAGATGAAGGGGCTCTGACACTGTCCTTTGGCATTACACTCTTTAGGGCATCCTAAGCTTTCACTGTAGATACTCCTCTATGTCCCTTTTCCTTCAAAGCTAAGCTCTGTTACCTGTAGGAGTCTGGGGGAGATGGCAGGGAGAGCCTTGCTTCACAAAGGTCATGGATCTCTGTATGGCAGCCCTGAATGTCACAGGGATGTATCCACAGACATCTGGAAAGCATTAAATACCTCTCTGTTTGTTCCTCTCAGGCGTCTCAATGACAATGATATTTCTGTTTTGGAAGCTGTTGGACTCTTCAAGAAATTGCCCAACCTCAGGAAAATGTAAGTCTGAGTTGGAAGCCTTGGACTGGGAGGAAGGAGAGAGGGATGAGTTTTTGTATTTATGTACTGCAGTAGTAGAAATCACTTTTTTAATGTGAGTTTAACAAAACTGAAGGAGTTCCCTGTTGGATGGACAGGCACAGTTAAACCACACTGACAGATGAAGACCCCTAGGCTGACATTTCAGTGGGTTTTTAAGGCTACGTGTCTTAGTCTTTCACTCAGAGACTGACAGGAATTCTGTCCCAGAGTTTATTCCACTGTATGCTCATTGTTGGAGCTGATTATGACATTTAGCATTTTGGTTTTGTCTCTCAAATGTATTGTGTGCCTCCAGCTGTGGTGGGGTTGTTTCAGATAGTCAAAGGAAAATAATATTATGAGATATGGACAATGGCAGCTTCTGGTGATCATTATTGGTTTAGAGAGGAGAAAAAATTAGCAAACATATAGATCAGTCATTCAAATGTAGCTGTATAATTCTGCTGACAGTCCTGGCACAGTGCATTGTATATATTTAATTAAAGCAGTGTTTTGGAAAGAGAATAATATGTCAGATACCTGCTGATAGTCTTCAAAATGAATCCTTCTGAAGTTATTTAAAGTTGTAACCCTATGGACCCATTGCTAATGTCTCATTTAACTGTTTACTTTTAGTAAGGTTTTATTGTCTGGATCAAGCTTATTTAGGGAACCCAACCAACCCAGGCAATTTGTTGTGCATTTGTTTCACGTGGTTTCTGCCATCTGGAGCTTCCTGGCCATTTGAGTCCCTGTGAGATCTCAGGGGCTTTGGAGGCACCTGCAGTGGGATTCTGTTTAATTCTGCAAGAGTTTTAGATGCAGCACTGCAGCCTGGGGTGGGGCTGTATTTGTGTAAGCACAGCCCATCAGGCTTGGGGAACTAATCACAAACATTTGCCTCATGTTTTATGAATGATCAATAATTTGTAGCTACAGTGCACTCAGAAAATGATGTTGACATTGTTAAGTGCTCTGTTCCCTGTGTAAGTAGATAGTAAACAGGAATGAAAAATGCATGCTATGTAAGTGTATACACAAACTGGAAAGCATCTGTCCTCATCAAACCTTCAGGATTTATGTTTAGAAAATTGGAATAATTTGTTTTTATTTAAATCTTACAGTAGGGAAGTACAGTGCTGTCCCTCCTGTCCTCATCGATCACTCAGAGGGAGGGATGCCTCGACAGGGGCTGTATTTTGGGAATAAATCCAGCGTGAAATGTGAGGGTATTTTTGGGAGTTTATTTCCTGTGAAACCAAAGATTTCTTTATCTGTCCTTGGTAGCTGCTGAGATCAGAGGTGTGCAGGAGCAGGTCAAACTCATGGCAAAAGGAAACTGCACCCTACAAAGGGTCTCTTGCTGGGTTTTACTGGCAGCCTCCAAGCAGAGGCTCCTTAGGAAATCTTTGTAGCTGAGCTCATTTCTTTTGTTCTGCCTGATGCTCTAAAGAAGTTTCTCCATTTTAATTAAAGGGATTTTCTGAAAACAGTGGTTTTTCATATGAGGACAGCAACATTTCAACCACAACTTTACTCAGTGGCCTGATCCCTAAAAAGCCAGATTAGACATCTTTTCATGTTTCTTCCATTTTGTGAAAAAAGGGGTTACAAGGAAGAAACAAGCAAACAAACCCCCAAGTTATTATTTGGCCTTTACCAGGCCAAACCCCTCTGCTAATGAAAGGCCCCTCTCCACCCAGCAAGAAGGGAAATGTGGGCAGTGCCTCAGATGGGATTGGTGCTGAGTCAGAGAGGAACAGCATTGATCCAATCCCCAGTTTTTAGTGTGTATAAGGGACAAGAAACCTAACTATTATTTGATTGACATTGCTGACTCTGTCTCATCATATATTCCTTGTCTGCTTGAGTGTTAAAGGCAAACAGCAGATGGAGGAATCTGTCTGGAAATTGAATTGCTTCCTAGGCTTAAGAAAACAGCTCAGAGCTTTGCAGTGGCAGGGCATTAGCCTAAATAATATCATATAATATCATTTTTTTCCTTTATTTTTTCTCTGAAATACTATTTTTTTCTGAAATGAATCTGAATATCTGTAATATGGATATCTGAAGGGTATTTGAATGCTTGCCCTTTGATTGTCTTTCACTTGAGTTTAGGAGTAGTGACAGATCCATGCCAAGGAACTTGGAAAATAAACTTCATTTCAGAGAGCCACAGTTCCACTGTGGTTGTGAAGCTCCAGCAGAATTCCAGACAGAGTCAAAATGATGGGGCAAAAAAGGGAAGTATCAGACCACCTTTGCAACATGTGGTAGCACCAACCCCACCTCTAATATGTAATTAGCAGTTGTGTAATTTGTCTGCAAATAGCCCTCCTAAGCTGAACCTTATTGTATGATGTGTCAGCCTAGGGTTTAATACATTTTAATGCAAAACAAAATTGAATTCTTGATATAAAAATGTAAAGGTCAGAGATACATAATGCAATGTGATGCCACATTTTACTTAGAAATTAAATACCAAAGATTACCCTACTGGTTTTTAAAAGGTTAACATATTTGAATGTGCCTTTAAAAAACTAATCAACTTCAATAATTAGCTGCAAAATCCCATATACACAGTGTGGTTTTCACAACCTAAATTTAAATTTTCTTTATGTTTAATGCTTTTTACAGTAGAATGACAAGATTGGTGTAGATTCTTCTAGACAGGTCTAATCCAGTCCAGAAGTAATTCACTGGGTTCTCCAGTGACCTCTGTTTTGTTTTCATTGTGTTTTTACTGTGTGGCTTTACCTGATCTTGCCTGTGCGAAAGCTGAAGGCTCTGAAAGTCCCATCCCCATCCCACCAGCTTCAGGCTCCAAGGACTGTGCTGCTGATATTTTGCAGTGGTTGGCAAAGAGCACTTTGGATCTGCCTGGAGTGCAGGAGAAATACAAGGATGCATCTCTGAGCTCTTTAGGAGTGGGAGCAGCTCCAGCACTTGGATTTTTGGGGGTGTCCTAAAAGGGCTCCAGGAGCTGCTGCCCTCCAGCCATGGGAGCTGGAAGCTGCTGCCTTTGACAGGGAATTATGCTTCCAATGCAGAAACAACAGGGAATTATCTTGCAATGTTTCCAGGGAGATCTTCCCACTCAGCACATCAAGGTCTCATGTCAGGTAGGGAGAAGGGAGACATCCCCATTCACAGAAGTGAAGTTCTGACTTCTGTGGAAGCCAGCAGTTCCTTTCTTGCAGCAGCCACCAAATTCAGCATGAATCAAGCACTGGGAGCCCCACCACTCCCTGGCAATGCCTCAGCTGTTAATTAGAGAAAATCCCAATGCACTGTACTTCCCTACTGTAAGATTTCAATAAAAACAAATTTTTCCAATTTTCAGAACATAAATCCTGAAGGTTTGATGAGGACAGATGCTTTCCAATTTGTGTATACTCTTACATAGTATGCATTTTTCACTCCTGTTTACTATCTACTTACACAGGGAACAGAGCACTTAACAAAAAATCCCCAGTGCCTGGGGACTCCCATGGCAGTGGGAGCCTGGAGGGTCTCCTGGCCATGACAGGTTCAATGTCCAATGTCCAATGTCCAAAACCCCCTGGAGGGTCTCCTGGCCATGACAGGTTCAATGTCCAATGTCCAAAACCCCCTGGAGGGTCTCCTGGCCATGACAGGTTCAATGTCCAATGTCCAAAACCCCCTGGAGGGTCTCCTGGCCATGACAGGTTCAATGTCCAATGTCCAAAACCCCCTGGAGGGTCTCCTGGCCATGACAGGTTCAATGTCCAAAACCCCCTGGGTATCTGGCTCAGGGAGCGCAGAGAGACCCTGAAAGACTTGCTGAAATGGGATGCTGACCCACAGGCAGAGGCTGGAGCCCCCAGATGCCATCTCTAGAGCTTGCCCACTGCCCTGTGCCTACAGGAAATCATTCCCACTGTTTCTGCAGGGGAAAAAAAATTCAGCCATGAGCTCACATTCAAAAATAGAGAGATGAACTGCCATACTTCATGCACTGCTGGGGAGAAAGGGGACTGACCTCTTCTCTTGAGAACAAGAGTAATGAAAAATGTTTACCTCAAAACCTGAAAGGGTCATCTAACAGTTCATTCAGTTAAGCCTTGCCAAAGTTACAAAGTGAACATATAATATGGTTTTTATTATAAGAAATGTCAGGCTGGCTTGCCAATAGCTGGTACTGCCAACCCACCTCCAGCATGTAATTGCCTTTGGAGGCTTAATTTGGCTGTAAGTATTCCTGCTAGATTGAACTGTATGGAGTGTCAGACCAGGATCTGAACATTTTACATGAGAAATAAAATTGAATCATGATAAAGTCTGTGGACTAGAAGTCAGCTTCAAACCCAGGCTATCAGGTTTCTGGGGGAGGCAGAAGTAGTTTGTGCCCTTGGAAACAGCTGTTACCTGTTGTTCCTTCCCCTAAGCATGAATTTTGCCATGGCAAATGAGGCTGCAGTCATTTGTTACACAGAAACAGACTTTATTTTCTGGAAATGGGGTTGAGGAGTGTGTTGTGCTTTGTGCCATTTGGGCTCAGTGTGGTTTTTACAGCAAGGCCATCAGTCTGCTGTGCTGGATGAGTGCAGGGGTGGCGCTGGGTGCAATTCACTGTCTGTGTGCAGTATTTAAGGCTGTCAGTGCAATTTTACCTTGGTACTACTAGAAGATAATTTCAAAAACATAACACCCCCAACTCTAATACTCAATACACTATTTATTGTAGGGGTCTAGCTCCGTAGACTTAGGACTGTAGAAGGGGTGAAATACAGTGTTTTTCATCTAGCACTTTGCCCACAAAATACACAAGCAAAGAGCCAAAATGCAGCTCCTGAGCTGCTCACACCACCAAACCCAGCCAGACTATTGTAAAACCCTCTCAGCATCCTCCAGAGGAATGCTGCAGCTCTGGGCTTTTCCTCCTCATATGTGTTTAAAGATTCCAAGCACATCTCCAGAAGATAGAGATATTCTAGGGAAACCCCACTCAGAACAGGCTGGGTTTGTGATAAAACTGCAGAGTTGGAGGTGAGACCAAGCAGATCCCTTGTGGCTGCAGATCTCTCTCAGGGGTTTTCCAGATTAAAAGGTGAATCAGTAACTCAGCGCTTGGGAACTGCATTGCTGACATTGCCCCAGCAGGTACAGCAGGGTGAATGCTTCTGTAAATTCTGAACAGAATCCAGCTTGCTCTTGCAGTTATGAGATCAACAGAAATAATATTATTATAAACTTCAGCCCTGAAGTGAATAAAAAGTGACTGAAAAGTGAGCTGTGTGAACAATGTCACCTTGATAGCTTCTTGATCTCTTCATTTCCTATTCACAGCCCCCCATAAAGCAGACCCAGGCTTGCTGAAAATTTATTTTGACCTCTTGCCCAAAATAAAATCTGGAAATAGGATTGAATGTTATGACCAGGGTAAATCAGGAAGTCCTTATGGAAAAAGCCTTCAGGAGTCAGGCTGGCTCGCATTTGGGTCCTGCCAGAGGGCAGAGGAGTCTCAAAACTTAGTTTCTTTTCCACTGTCTGCCAGCATTTCAAGAAGAATTCCTGGTAGAAGCTCAGTGTTGCAAGAGGATGGGGCTTTTCAGTAGTGGGAGTTTGCTATAAAATGTCAGTAGGTTTTTTTCTGGTAAAAAAATTCCTTGTCAAGTGTGATGATCACATATAAAAGAATCTTTTAGAGCTAGGAAGGATGGAGTTAGAGGTCTCAGAGTTGCAGACCAGGCAAAAGGTTACAGTGCTTTCATTTTTTAAGCTTTATACCAGCTGATTATTTTTCCTGGTAACTCTTAGACTGAAAAGTATGTAGCTCTTCATGTTTATTATTCTAGCTGTTCAGACTGTAGGAGGAAACTTTTTTTTTTCCTTTTGGTGACTGAATGTTGTCATCTACCGCTTTTTTTTGTTGTATTCTGATATGGGAAACTCTAACTCAGGAAGACAAATAACAAAATCCAGGTTGGCAGAGCATCTGCTTTATCAATACTCCAGGCAGGATTGCAGGACTGTAACATCTTTACCTATTTATTACTGCAGAACTTCTCCTTTCTCTGCCTTGCAACTTTGATTTCAGCATAATGTTGGATTTGCAAATCTTTTGCATGGGAAAGGTATTTATAATTGGCTTCTTCTGAGGCTGCTGGCATATTTATGGGTAATTCTGTCTTGCTGAAAAGATCAGGCATTATTAACTCAAATGAGCAGAGTTGCCTATCTGCTGAAGTCCTTTGGCAGCAATTAAAATTCAGATGTTAGCACTGTATAAAGGTGCCAATTCCTTTGCAGATGGTGACCAGCTTTTGTCTCCAATATTTGCTCTTTTCTGCCTTCAGTATCTAATAGACCATTAAAATTGCCCCCCTGTTTTAATACATGTACCTAAATATCTTTTACATGGCAAAAAGTAACTAATAAAACTTTACAACTACAACTGTAGGTCAGTTTGCAATCTGCAAAGTCTTTGTCTGTTATAGCAACTCACCCTCCCTTCCCACCACAAACATTTACTCACTTATTCTGTGCAAATATTCATCGTGGCATGATCTTTACCAGGAGGGGCATCTTTGGGAGCATTTATTTACACCAGCATTCTGGAGAGATGTTGAGCTATAAACATTTCCACTGGAGAAATAGCTGAGCCCCAAAATTAAATGCATATGTCAGAATATCCTCCCTTGACTTGCTTTGACACTGAACATAAACTCTTCATGTGAGCCTTAGCACAAAGCACTAAACTTCTGGAAAGAGAAATCTGCCTGTAAGTATTTCTAGATGTTTTTATGTTATTTTTGGCTGATTGCTGGCGTGCTCCTATTCTTTCTGATCACAAGAAAGCACAAGAGGTGATGGGCCACATGCTGTAGGGCCCACTCTCTGACAGTTGTTCAGCAGACATAAACCAGTGTACTCCAGTTTCCCACATGAAACATATTTCCAAGGCTCTTTTTTTATTTTATTTTATTAAGTGATGACTTCTGAAAAGAGCAAGACCCACATTATTTCTATCTGAGGCCAAGCTGTCCTCTTTCCATGTCTTCTGTCAACTTTTATCCCAGTAAGATTGCCAGCTCTTCTGAGCAGAGTAACCCAGGTGTTAATCTGATACCTTGTCATTTGTTTTATATCACCTGGAATTGGATTTTGGAACTATTACTCATGCTGTGTCTGTGCTGGGATCATTTCTGGAATAATGTGCTATTCTGCATGAGTAATGGTGTTGGAATTTAGCATCTTCTTGGGAGCAAAAATATATCTTGTACTTTCTCCTTTTTGTTGTAGATAGCAAAACAAAGACCAGTGTTTCCTGTCATAGACCTCAACAAATAGAATTATTCATCATAATCTATACAGGACATCATGGGAGATGTTTGAAGGACTCAGGCTCAAAGTTTTAATGTGCTTAAGGCCTTCTATATAAATATTCTAAATAATTAAATGCCATTTATTTTTATGCATCTCTGATGGCACTTTTATCATTTAGAAATTGTCTTTTCATGGGGGTTTTCACAAATATGAAATATTCAAAAGATTAATTTTGCATTTCAGGAGAACTTCATTTGACTTTGTAGATCAAAGTTTTGTTATATGGATCTATAAGCAAACATCTTGTGACTGTATAGGCAGAGTAAACATTTAGAAAATAATGCTGTGTATTGCAGTGGCTGTGAATTGACAATTAAGTGATACTTGTTTCATTTTGAGTGATTTTTTTTATTTAAGTGCACATACCGAAGTTGGTATCAGATACATGGTACAGTGAATAAAAGTGGCCCATATTTCAATTTTTGACACCATTTCAATGGCAGTTACATTAACTGGCTCTTGCCAGATGAGCACCCACAGCCGAACATTGTCCATAACTTCATGGGCATGAATCAGATGCTGGAAACTCCCAATTACTGTTTGCAGAGACATGGATAAGAAACAACTACATGAGGTATTAAAATCTGGTAACTGCATTAATCTAAATTATCTTGATTTACCTGAAATAATTGTGGTTTTGATGAGTGCAAGGGAGCTATTTGTAAGAACAGTAGGAAACCTTTGAATTTCTGGATGCTCTCCTTGCTGGATGGATGGATGGATGGATGGATGGATGGATGGATGGATGGATGGATGGATGGATGGATGGGTCTCTCTAGATAACCCTCAAAGGAATCAATTCTCCCTATCTCCAAATCCTCCAGTGTGACGTTTGGAATGAAGCACTACTGATTTTCTTGTTGTCACTGGCTGTTTCCTTCCAGAAACCTGAGCAACAACAAGATCAAGGAGATCCGGGAGGGCGCGTTCGATGGTGCCGCGGGCGTGCAGGAGCTGATCCTGACAGAGAACCAGCTGGAGTCCGTGCATGGCAGGATGTTCAGGGGCCTCACGGGGCTCAAGACCCTGTAAGTGAGAGCCCTGCCTCTGTTCCTCCCTGGGCACTGCTCAGGCTCAGCAGTGCTGCTAAAATATCTGTAATTACACAGCCACTGCTGCTGCTCGGCCTTGAGGGTTTCAATCTATCTCTGCTCCTGGGCAGGTTTGAGATTTATGGGCTATTTCTATAAAATGGACAGATTTTCACAGGTCTGGCATGATGGGGAACATGTCAAGTGTCAAATTTGTCACTTCCAGTCATTTAATGCTTTTATTATTTTGTTATTTCCTCTGGAAACAAGACATTGAGGAACATGTTTGCTATCACTTTGTCCATCCTCCCACTGTTCCTCCACCCAAACTGGAGCTGTGCTGTAGAAAGAAAGCACTTGACTAGGTGGGGCTGACAAGAAATAGACTCTAGGAATCAAAATACAATTAAAATCTGCAATTTCATTAGCAAAAAAATACTACTTATGGTGGAAGGTATCATGACACAATTAGTACAGTCCTTACTCAACTGTAAAAAGAAATTCAAGTTTCATTTCAAGGACTTTGTTCTGTGATGACAAATATGGAACTTTTGCTGTTCCATTAATATTTTTTGTGGTTACAGCCATCTGTTCTTCAATTTAATGTATGCACTTTACTAAGGGATTTGAAAATACTGCCCATAGATATTAAATTAATTTTTATACTGTAAAGCAGCCTGTGGCAGTGCTCCTAAACAAAATTCAGCATTTTTTAATAAAAAGATGCTTAACATTCAAGCTATCCTGCTGACCTGACCTACATTTCCCCCAGCTGATAAAGCAGTCTAAATATACACAGCATGATATGAGGATTTGTGAGTCTAAGTGTTCTTTCAGGAAGGGCACACAGTGCATGGTGAACCATGATATGAAACCAAAGGCTTTGGCTTGAGGGACACATATTGCTATCCATTAATTGACTTTCTTTCAGCATTAAAATAGTAATCTTTTGCAAAGGGGCTGCATTTGTCAGGGTCATGGTCCAGCTTTTAAAAGGATTCCTGCAATGTAAGAAATCACTGTGCAGGACATTTTGGCATTGAAATTATCCCATCCTGCAGTTCTGCTGCCGGATACCTTCCATGCAGGGCAGGAGAAATGTTTCCTGCTGCTGCTAAGGGCCTTATTCTCCCATTTACTGCTTGTTCATTTTAGAGCTGGTGCTCTTCACCTGGCAAAGGTGTTTCTCTGTGCCCTGTGGGTCTCTCCTGACACAGTTTCACCCCAGCTGCAATCCCAAAATTACAGAGACCGTGATGCTGGTAACTGCACAGAGAGCAGTGATGCAAAAGCAGCAGAGTGTTCAAACAGGCAATGTCTGTGATGACACTCAGTGTTTTCCCAGCCACATCTAAACTCTCTCTGGTGATTTTCAGGTAGCATTGATGTAGCATTTCAGTGCCCAGCTAGCAGATACCGATGTGAGATGTAAATTCAAACTTCGCAGGGAGTCTGAATTTCCATTGTTCACTGGATACCCCGGAGTTGGATACCCAGGGGTTCACCCTCCTCAGTTTGGGGATCAATTCACTGCAGCAGCAGCAGGAGCTGCATGCATGTTGTGGGTCTTTGGTAGTGTGCTTTAATTACTGAATGATTTTTCACCTAAGTAGGAATATCACAGCAGTGCAGTGATGTTTACAGACCCAGATATTGATTGGCATGCAATGTAACAAATACACATGAGCCTTTTCTGCAATGGAGTGAAACAAGATACTCCAGTCTTTCAGATTAATTAGGCTTTATTGTCGAGTTCATTGTTACCATAACAACTCAGAGAGATGGATCTTCCAAAACACAGCACTGATTCATCTGCTACAAGCACCAAGCAAAGACCATTTTATAGAATGATTACTGAGTTTTGTCTTCAAAATTGATGATGATAATGACATTCCAGAGCTTGTGCCAGGTCTGGAAATCTTTCCTACAATATTCCTTGATTTTTGATGAGGATTCTGTTTTCTTCTATGCTTTTGCATTGTGGAATACAAAAAACATCCAGGACATGAGCAGAAGTAATGCAGCCAGTATTGTTATTGTCACACATTTCTGGCAGTCTCAAATGATCTCTGAAAATACATCTCAGCCTACTCTCAGATATTTATTAAATTGAGCCTTTAGGTTTTTATTTCAGGTTTGTCACTAGTAATAATTTTAATTGCATATTGCTTTCACATGTGCAGCTCCCATCAGCCTCTAATGCTGAGTGGAAGAGATGCATTTTAAATTCACAAGACCGTGTTTATATGAATCTAACCCTCCTCTAGCTGTGCTCTACTTCAGCAATCAGTAAAACCAGAATGATTTCCAAAGCATCTCTTTGGTGAAGCACTTCCCATCCTGAATTTTTAGCCAGTGGTTCCTAATTCCCTGTTTTAATCCTTGTAGGATGCTGAGGAGCAACTCCATCAGCTGCATCAACAACGACACCTTTGCTGGCCTGAGCTCAGTGAGGCTCCTGTCTCTGTATGACAACCACATCAGCACCATCACCCCTGGGGCCTTCAGCACCCTGGTCTCTCTTTCCACAATGTAAGTGATTTTATTATGGGATGAACATGGCATGGTGATGTTCTTCATGCTTTCCTTTTAAAAAAGACCATGTTTCAGTTTATGTGGAAAACATCATCTAGGGAAAGAAAACTCCATCCTACTGAAATCACAGGTTTGGAGGATACAAGGTGTGATTTTATTTTTTTTTTAATTGAATAGTTTCAGCAACTTGCAGGTCGCAGTCTCAGGCAGAATGACTCTGTTTTGCTGTGTCACAGCCCAGTGCAACATGCAGGAGAAGGTCATGTAAAACAATTTCTGCAGATTCAAAGAGTGTAGCTTATCACACACTCAGCTCCCTGAAGCTGCTTTAGTGTCAGAAGAGTCTGATTTTGTAAGAACAGCTTTCTTGGATTTCAGTTAAAGTAGTTAAACATCAGAAGTCTACTAGCTAATTCTTAGATTTTCAGAGCATCTGAAGAAGATAAAATAGTCAAATCTTACTGAATGTGAAAATCCCAAACTAAGCTTTATTTTAATTCTCTTACACTCTTCAGTCATTCTTTGAAATATTTCCCATGCTTCTTAAATACTTTAAAATGCTTTTTTAGTGTGTCCATTTTAATAAAGTACAGACTGATAAATATGGAAAGAAAGTCTGCCTTTTGTTTCCAACTGTGAGAGGGGACCCTGGTGTTGCTGTTAATGGAAATTGTCTGTCTTGAAAGTACAGCCTAATTGTCCAGTCAAAATAAACTCACAATCCTATTGCATTTCAGGATTGGAAAACATTCTTCATCATGTTTGGGCAGAGAAAGATGTGTTGAATCTCTGCTGTTTTGTTGCTGACACTTTCCTTTTGCTGTGGCAACTTTTCACCAACAAATCAGTTATCACTTTGGCATTAGCTCTGTGCAGCATAAGGAACACAGAATTTTCTTTCCTTTTACATTGTGCAGTCCCAAGAATCTCCTCAGAATTGATGGACAAAGAGAGAAACACAAGCAGATTATTTTTATTGACTGTTTTCAAGTCTCTGGTCAAAGCAAGAGGCACTTGCTGAAAGCTGTTGTCACTGTGCTGCAGGCAGTGCCTGCTGCCCCTCTGCTCTCTGAATCAGTCTGTGAAGCCCCTACCTTGCTTTCATGGAATTTTCCTTGTCATATTTTGTTAGAGAATAGCCCATTTTCTTTTCTGTGGAAAAAGATTGTTGCACTTTCTAGCAAGAGCAATTCAAGCTGTTGCTAATTGCAATGCATGGCTTAGGCACTGATTTATAATCCTGTTGGTTCTTAGCTGTGTCTTGGTGGAAGAGTTTGTTCTTTGACATATTTGCATTCTGTGTTTGATCTACAGGCAGAAAAGGTGTGGGTTTGACTTCTTTAGAGCCTGGGTTGAGGCCATGGTGATTTTTGCCATACAAATGCAGAATTCAGCTTTGTTCATTTCATGGCAGCTCTCTGCTGTAGGTGGATTTATTGGATGACAAACACCACTGAAGTTAGATGGTGTGACTGTTTTCCCTGTTCAGCCCACACTTTGGGAGCTAATGGGGTACTGTAATGCCTTACTTTTTACATCTATCAATGGGAGACAAAAATTCATGCAATGTTCCATTTCCATTTTTATATTGGCATACTTGCAGCACTAAAGAACATTGTTCCTTTTGTTCTTACTCTTTGTGAGTCAGTCTCATTGATATTTTAAAAAAACATGGTCAACTCTAAAAGTAATACCCTATCTAATGATTTTCAACAGAGGAAGAACATCTATTTGGTAGAAAAAGTTGCAATTTTTATTTTGTTGTTGGTCAAACTAGGCACTGTAGTATCTTAATTTGAAGATTGCCCTTGCAGTTCTTCACAGAGAAAATTCAGTCATGTCTTTTAGTCCTTACACAGTCAAGGGAGATATTTGCAAGCAGAACTGCTTTTCCTTGAATTATATTAAAATAACTGCATGACTGCATAATGCCAGAATGACATAAAACTATTCTTGTATAAACTTAACCTGAATTCCAGAATATATTTTCAATCTAATTTCAAAACCATCCAGATGTTTTCCAGCATGTTTTTCTAACAGGTCACTAGAATCCATTTAAATAGTTAATATTCTATGGCTTCTTTGTAATTTTGAAGAGGCACTTGTAGTAGGATATACATATTTCATTTCTCAAGACTTCTATTTCCCCTTGATTTTTAAAATATGTCCATGTCCTTGAGTAAACACTTCTGAATTTAATGTTAGTACAAAATCTCTGCTAAAAGTTTGATTGCTGTATTTCTGTCTGAGTGGGTAAATCACTATTGTATGTGTAGGAACTCTGATTATTACTGATGAGTTTTCACATCAGTTTTTCTGCCCAACATTACTGTTTCTGATTTGAGAACTCCACTTGAATAGTCAGTTTCCTCAGTAAAGCTTTGACATACAATTAGCCTTTCCAGACTTTCAATTCCATTTCAAGTCAAGTAGGAAATCTCTTTATCCATGTGATAGTTTAAGGAGGGACTTCATCTTGCATTTCTATCAAAAGTTGCATCACAGCCTTGCCATGGAAAGAGGGACATGTGTGTATGTAGGGACATGTATGAACTTCAGACTGCATTAAAGCTAAAAATCCCTGCTCTGCATTTGGAAAAGGATAAAATCTATAAGTTGCTAAAGTGGCAGATCACATGGAATTACTGACAAGATAAATTTCTTCTTTTTTTGCCTGGAGTGACTTGAATTTCTAAATGGGAGACTTGTTTATTTGTTAATTTTATCTGTAACAACCTATTTCTTTCTTAATTCCCAAGAAAAAGCATAATCCAACTTCTAAACTAAAAGAGTCCAAAAATTTTACCTCCTACCTTAACCTGCGTTTGCCAAGAAGAAAAGGAGGCTTTGTGGATAGTTACATTAAGTCAAAACAATGTCTCCTCTCTAGACAGGGATAATTACTATTTCTTGATACAGAGCATTTTGTAGATGGAATGTTTGTGAAAGTTTTTGGTAAGTCTTGGTAAGATGCTCTCTAGATGTACAACATGTCCTTTACCCTCAGAGCTGCTGCTTTTCATAACCAGAAACCTGGTTATGCACACCTGCTGTTTGTTCCCAGTTGTAGATTACTCAGTTCTGAGGCTTTGTGTGATGGGAGCAGCTCTGTGAACATGATCTCACTCTCTCCCACCAGTGGAACAAATGGCCTTTGAAGCACGGCCTCGCTCAGAGGTTCAGACATTTGGTTCAGGCACTCTGCTCATGCCAGAGTCTATCAGGGTGGAAAATATACAAAGCATCCTGCATGTGGTCCCATTATGGATTAAAGAGAATGGAAAACAATTCAGGAGGAAAGCAGTTAGAATTAGAGTATTGCTTTCAGTGCTTTTTTGCACATTCTGTATGAAAGCTCTTGTGTAACCTGTTGGGTTTCTCACCTTTCTGCAGCGTTTGAGTCTAAGTGTGAGGCAGGTGGAGTGTTTTTATAGCATTATGCTGAGTTTTGTGCTCTCCCCAGCTCTCCTTTCTCCACAATGTCCATAAGCCTGTGTTAAATCCACGTGGGATTAACCCCAGAGCTCCAGGGCAGAGCAGTGATTGAAGTAGGCTGTGCTGTAGTGCTCAGAGCAGCTGTAAATCATATTGTGGCTCTGTGATTTTGGCCTAGAACCTACGGAATGTAGGAGTTGCTTTGGGTTTGCTTTCTAACTGCCCCACCTCAATTGTGCCACATGTTTTTGTCTTTAGTACTATTGTTTTCTGATGGAATTGTTTGGCTGAAGTCCTAATGTTATTTTGACTGCATATTTAGGTTTGTGAAAGCATCTTGCTAGTGAAGACTTAAAAGCTACTTCAGCTACTACACCTGCAATTGAAGTGCCTGTTTCTTACCTTCAGATTTCTTGTCTTAAAAGATATGCTATGATTTAAAGAAATTTCATATTTCTGATCATATTTCTGATCATATTTCTTTCTGTACTACCAAAATACTAACTCTTGGGCACATTCAGACATGATGTGAATATTCTATCAATATGAGTTTAGAGACTTCGTTTTCAAAGCAGAGGCCCTGACAGCTCATTCTTCTTTGTGACTGAGGCTGTTGATTCCCCCTCTCTGTACATGGCATAGACAGCTCTCCCTTTTTACCAGGGAGCTCAGCCTCTTTCCTTCAGCTGCACTTTAGTTAGGAAGGAGCTGCTAAGCCAGGCTCTGTTCAGGCTCCATCCCTCTCATGGAGGCATGATCAGATGATTGCTTTGGGGGCTGCACACCACAGCACCATGCCTGGCCTGCAGATCTGGATGGAAGATATTTCAGGAGCTGCAGCAAGATTTGAAGCAGACCCCACAAAGTTCACAGGGCAGCAGAGCAGATGCTTTTCACTAAAGGTACCCAGACCTGAGAAATCTTCATAAGTGGCTCAAGATGACAGTGCTGCTATATTCAAGTTAGAATTAAGAAGAAAGTATTTTACAGAAAGAGTGGTCAGATACTGGAATCATCTACCCAGTGAGGTGGTGGAGTCATCATCCCTCAAGGAGTTAAAAAAAAGACTGGATGTGGCACTTGGTGCCATGAGCTAGTTGAACAGTTAGAACATCGGCTGGACTTGATGATCTTATAGGTCTCTTCCAGCCTTGAATTTCTGTGATTCTGTGATTCTGTGATATCTATATATCTATATATCTATATACGTACATGTACAGCACTATCCTAGCTGTTTCAATAGGAACCCCAAATTCAGCTTGCCAGTGGCTCCCTCCTGGCTCTGATTTGTGTGGGACAGAGGGAATGGGAGTGCTGGGGCAGGTACATGGTCATGGTGAAGATCATGGGTGCAGTTTGTGAGGTGAGTTTAGATTTGGGTGTGAGCTGTAGCTTGGGTTGAATTCCACAATAAATCCAGCCCTGGTAGTGGTGTAAGTATGTTTAAATAATAATTTTAAGCAGTTTGGTTTATAAACATATATTTATATATGCATAATTATATATATTTTAATTATAATTCCAGCCCTACATAAAACCTGCATCTGCAGGATGGAGTAGGGATCTCACAGGAACACAGGAAAGAGCCTGGACTTGGAGCCCCTCATCTTTCTGTGGTTATTTCAGTATTTCTGTATGTTCATGTGTAATGGAATCATGTTTTGTTCACTTTCAGTAATTTGCTGGCTAATTCCTTTAATTGTAACTGCCATTTGGCCTGGCTGGGGAAGTGGCTGAGGAAGAAGAGAATTGTCAGTGGAAATCCACGCTGCTTGAAACCCTTTTTCTTGAAGGATATTCCAATCCAAGATGTAGATGTCCAGGACTTCACCTGTGATGGTAAGAAATTCCAGTTTGATTTGGCACTTGTGGTAATGTTGAGAAAGCTCCTCCCTACCAAGCCATCCTGCACAGTAAACATTTTGGTTTGGTGGTGGAAGAAGCAGCTACCTAGAGCTGAAAATCACTGTTCTCTATCAATGATATATTTTTATTCTTGATTTCCAGTTTCTGAATTTCTGCTATCTACACCTAAATATAAGAATTAATTTATTAATACAATACATTAAATTTATTGTAGATAAATGCCCTGCTTTGTCTAATCCTGGTGCAATTCTGGGCCTTCCTTACTCTTAGTTAACACTCTGAAACCAGTGGGAGTCTTGGCTTGCTTGGAAAATCTCTTAGATTTGGATAAAGTTCAAGGTCACCAGTAAAAGGTGAATACAAGGAAATAAAAAAGAACCTTAGCCATTATTTGAAATGCTTCATGCTTTGATGGGTCTATGTGAGTTTAAAAGAAAATTCTCTGAGATTTCTTTCAATCTCCAGGTAGTTGTTGTCTTCTGGTCAAGAAACTAGTAAGGAGAACATTGTTTGATGAATGCCCTGCTAACTTGACTTGCAGCTTGTTGAGACTAGAGAGGCTGGAGGTGCAGTTAGTCATACCTCTAAAGAGACAATGAGAGTGATAGAAGTTCCCTACTTAGAGTAAAAATTAATTCCTGTCCTAGTCAAGCAATCTGGCAACAGGCCCAGGTTCTTGAGCTCAGAGCTCAAGAGACCCAATTTTAGTCATAAAAGAATAATTCACTTTTAATTTGAGAGAAAAAAGCCCCAAAACCAACCAGAATCCTGGTCCACAGACTGACATTCCCCACTTGGGAGAAAAGAAGAATCCTGGTGCACGAAATATCATTCCACAGTTGGGAGCTTTCTCTGTCAGGCAGTAACTTGGAGTCGAGGCAAATGGAAAGTAGGTGGTGGCAGGGTGTGAAACACAGAACACAGGGGAAAATTAAATATGCTGAAAAAACATGCTCTTTCTGCAGGTTTATGAAGGACTTTGAATTTTGTTTCCAGTCATTAAACTCAGTAGGGAAGAAAAGAAAAAAAATCTTCTCAATTCTTCTGTAGTCTGGTGGTGCCTCCCCAGCCCTCTGAATGCAAATGATTCCTACCCATACATTCAGGGGTAATTCTGTTATCTTCTACCAGGACTTCCAGTCTTTTCTTTAATCTCAATGCTCATGGGTGCTTCCAGCAGAGAGAAAAAAGAAGCAGATCTGTCTCAATTAGTCCTTGCATCAGTTAGGAGGAAGGAGCAGGCTGGGAGCTCTGGGTCTCAGCTCGGGCTGCCCGTGCTCACACACAGTTTTGTGCTTCCCCTCCCTGTCATCCCCAGAATGTGCCATAAGTGTTTCCTTTCACATCCATGTGATCCTGCAGCAGCCATGTGCCTTATGTTTTGCAAAGCCTGTTGCTTTTGGGGAAAATCCATGCTTTAATGTTCTGAGCTTCAAAGCGTTGCTTTCTACTGCAGAAACCCTATTGTTCTTCAATTACAAGATTTAATCTGCTGTTTATGGACCTTTGAAACCATTTTTGAAGAAAGTTGATATTTTTAAGTGTGCACAGATGGATTGCCAGCAGTTGGAATTGTGCTGCCTCAGTTTGTTGTTTGCCTGGTTATCGTTGTTGAAAACAATGAGGCTTTGCAATTCAGATCATAAACAAAGTGCCAGGCTGACTTTGAAAAGTAAAAATAAACATCTAAAACCTGCATTTTAAAAAAGTCTTCCAAAAGGAGAGCAGATAGGGGATATCATCTCTCTAGATGAACTTAAGGGCAATGTGCTGGTCAAGCTCTCCATATCAGCTGGTGGGGGAAGATTTGGGATTCATACATTGGATTGCACTATAATTTGCAGAATTACAAAGTAGATTCTCCTTAGAAAAAGAAATATTTAAAATATATTAAATAATACTTTAAAATATTTTTATTCAGTTTATGAGCTGTTCATGTTGCCTAGAGAACTTGCATGAGGGCAAGGTGATCCAAAGCACTGGATCTAGTGTAAAATGGGAAGTAAAAAATAAATATCTTTGGTAGTGATGAAAAGTAAAAAATAAACATCTAAAAGCTGAATTTTTAAAAAGTCTTCCAAAAAGAGAATAGATAGTGAATATCATCTCTCTAGATGAATGTAAGGCCATGTGCTGTTTAAGCTCTCCATTTCAGCTGGTGGGGAGAGGATTTGGGATTTGTACATTGGACTGCACTATAAAATTTGCAGAATTATGAAGTAGCTTCTCCTTAGGAAAAAAAATTAAATATATTAAATAATGTTTTAAAATATTTCTATTCAGTTTATGAGCTGTTCATGTTGCCTGAAGAGCTTGCATGAGGGCCGGGTGATCCAAAGAGTTCTCGTGTAAAATGCTGTGATGGTTACCCTGGATTCAGGCTGCCCCTCCCCGGTCCTTGTCACCAGTTATGTTCACAGTGGGTGCCCTGGGCTGCAGTGCTGATTTCCTCACGCCCTGCCTCTGTCCCTGTGCAGGTAATGATGAGAGCAGCTGCCTGCTGTCCCCTCCTTGTCCTGCCCAGTGTACCTGCGTGGACTCCGTGGTTCGCTGCAGCAACAAGGGGCTGCGCGTGCTGCCCAAGGGGATTCCCAAGGATGTGACTGAGCTGTAAGTTACCCTTTACCTACCCCCTCTCTCGACAAGTTCATCAAACTGCATCCTAGAGAGCCTTTGTGGGTCCCTGGGCGGTTTGCCTTTGACTTTATCATCTGTGCTCTGGTGCTTCCCGTATGTTCTGACCATTATTCTTATTCTTATTTGTCCCTTGACTGAATAAATCGCTTTGCAATGGGAACAGAGTTTATCTGTCCTTGTACCCATTAATTCTGGGTGTAGGAACAAATGCATTTATTAGTATCAAATAATCCTGTAGTGCTTCTGTGAGAGCCCAAGCTCACAACAGGCAGTTTGAAGGGATGATGAAAATATGTTCCTGAGTTACGCAGCTGTGAGCTAATTATCCTCTGAGGAGATTAAAAAAAAGGGAAAAAAGGAAGCTGGTGGTGGAAACAAGGAATTCTTTTCTCCAAACCTCATGAAATGGCTAAAATAACAGATAATTAGATTATATTGCAAAGTAAATTCATCCTAGTTTAGAACCATCTTTCTAGTTGTCTTTTCATCCACGCTTCAGTAGGAATTTATAGAGGATTTTCTTTCCATGGAAAGAAAATATCCTGGTGGAACTGCTTGGCTTAAGCAGTTGGCAGTAGAAATACTGAGATTTTCCCCTTTAGGCCCTTATTCAAATCTATCCCAGGTGAGTCATTACTGAAACTTGTTACAATCTCATCAACATTTCTATGTGAAAATAATTGGTTGAGTTGGTTGGTATGTTTGATGAATTTTATAATGAACTAAAATCTGGTTCTGCTATTTTCTAGTACCAACTATTATCTTTTACTCCCTTCCTGGGGGGAGAATGGGGTTCACACTGTTTTTACCAGTGCTGTGGACAAATACAAGGCTTTGTGGGTGAATGAGGGTCTTGGGTGTGCCTGGGGTAACTCAACATGGAAACTTTGCAATAATGAATGCATCCTTGCAGCACTGTTGACCAGGGCATGGTTAATGGTGAATTGAATTGCATTGAAAGGCAATTCCTGGCCTGGATTCCTTTATATATTGCCATCAGTGTTAAGAAGTCTGCAAGGTCATCTCTGCTCTGCTTTTGTTCAGGTTTCATTGCATTCAAATGTAACTTGCCAGCAGTAAGGTATCACAGATGTTACTTTGATTTCCACTGCCACACTGAGGAATTTTTATGTTTAAATTTTGCATATTGAGTTCTGCTGATACTATCTGATACCCTGATGACACGGCTTTCACAAAAAGAGTAAAATTAATCTCACATTCTTAAAAACTGCTAAATTTCTTAACCATTTTTTGGCAAATGAGGCAATAGCCTGGAAGTGAGCAGTCTGAGTTCATAGGAGTTTACGTGACTGTCTTCTTCAGCAGGAGCCTCTTGGCTGTGCAAAGCTCTAGTTCAGCTTTCTGCTTTCCATCCAGAAATGTGTCAGCAGAACACAGACAGCCATGGACTGCCTGGCTCTGAATATTTCATATTCTGCAAATATAACCTTTGAATCTGTCCCAGCTGTCTCAAAATTCAATCCTGATCTCATTCTCCTCTCCACTAACATAAACTGAGCTCCTTATTTGTTTCTAAACCAAAAGATGGGTTGCAGGTACTGAGGCATGAAATTTCATGTGTTTGTGGAAACTGTGACAAGAATGAAGTAAGTAAATAAAAAATAATCAATCTTGCTTGCCTTTCTTCTGCTTCCAGATTGAGACAGAGATGTTGCCCATAACCTGCTGTATCATGCAGGTTACCAGTGTGAAGTTACACATTTTTATTGGTCTGTGTTTGAGAATTTCCATTGTTGCTGTGTTAGGCAGCATCTCCAGTGGGACCCAGCCTCTTGTCTCATCTTGAGGACAGCTGGAACCTGGCAGAGGGAACGCAAAATCTTCCTGGGCACAGGGTGGATGAGATTTACCTTGTTCAGCCGCCCAAACCCAGAGTCTCAGGTGCCAAGGAGGTGACAGGGACATGCAGGACTCCTGTCCCTGTGTCCCACAGCTCCCTCCCAGAGCAGGGACAGGATGCACAGGAGCATCTCGGTGCATTCAGTTTTTATGAATGCACCAGTCTGACATTTATAACCTTCCATTGCTGATGTACTCATCTGCCAGGCACATTGCTTGCAGTGCTTTTTATTAAACTGCAGTGCTTTTGTGCAGCATGGGGTAAGAAAAAGAGCTGTCAGGTGTCTGCTTAAACCACTCTCTTGTGGCTGAATGTAGCCTTCTCATAAATTTCTTTAAATTCTCTTAGAGGTCTTAAAATAGTCTTAAAGGGGGAATCCTTTCCTTGTAACAGCTATTAAATAGCACTGTGCAAAAATAAGCATACCTCTATGTAAGCATACAGGCACACAGGGGAAATGTTGCCCTTTCTGGGTCAAATTTCACTGTACACTCAGCAGAGAGGATCCCCAGCAAAGTTTTATTGCAGGGTGGACAGGAGACACAGGCTCACTTCTTTCAGTGCTCATTCTGAGTTTCTGTTTCAATGTATATTTAGACAAGACATGTGAAAACCATTATCTCCTTCACATTTAGAGCTGGGAATGATAGGAGACATCCCTGTGTTTGGTTTGTGCCACCCTTGGGAGCAGGGATTACCTTGGCAGGGAAGGCTTCCATCTAGAAAAGAGCTGAAAAGATCACTCAGTGCTTTTTAGAGGAATGATGATGCAAGAAACTTCTATTTCCCTGTTTTTCCTTCAGAAAACCCTGTCATCATGGGCGAGCTCTCTTCCAATTTCTTGGGAGTAGGAAAATATTCTGTTGTTTCTTGCAAATTCCTTCACTGTATATTCCTCCACTGTATATTTACATACTGCCTACAGTTTTTCCCACTGTTTGTTTGCCCTGAAGAGAAACCTTGGTTTTTTTGAACATATTCAGTTTTCTGCTCCAGATGTTCAGAAGTAAAATGTTCATGCAATGAAGTAGTTTGGAACTCAGCCTTGCTGCTGCTTAGTGTTTTAGGCTTTCCTTTAATTCTGTTTTTTTCCCCTAAATCTGTTTGAACTTAGTTTCCCATGCTCTTTCTCCTTTAATGTATTACCTCAGTGTGTGAACACTAGATTTTTGCCTTTTATTCACAAAAGTAAAGTCTATTTCTAATAAAGTCTTATCTGACAGCATCCAGCTGCTTTTATGGACCTACAGCAAATAACATTTTGCACTGGGGGAAATCATTGGAGGCAATTATGTGGACGGCGTGCACAAGCTGTAGCACAATGAGTGTGGTGTGTTTTAGAATAAATATGTACCAATCATGTCATCTCTAGACTCCAAATGTTGTCATGACACTGAGCTATAGGATAGCACTGGTGGGATTGTTAGAAAAACCTGCACTCATACATCACTGTTAGGGATTATTTTCCCTTCCATTTATATCAATGCAGGCCAATATTTGCATTGCTTTTGCCATTTCTCTTTCTCTCCTCACAAACCTTCTCTCTCCTATTGCTGCTCCTTGTTCGTCCTGGTAGGTTGGTGTGTTTTACACATCAGTTGTCATATTTATTTGGAGGTATTTACCACCAATCCCAACCCTTTTTTTCCAGCTTCCAAGGCACTTGTGATTTCCTTGTGACTAAAACCAGTGGCTTTTACCTGGGCTGTGCTGATCAATGCCTCAAATATGCCCACAGCAGTTTGGATAGCTGTGGATTATTGTAACAGTTTAGCACCATTTTTCAGCTTGATCAAAGGGAAACTTTGGAGTGAGATATTTGATGAAAATCATCTGCTTGAGAATGCAAATGCTCTTGCTTGTCTGGCAATTCACACTGTTCTACACAATGACCCCCAGCACAGGCATCAGGGGGTTTGCCTTTCATAATAAAGGAGATAAACAATTAGGTTTATTTGGTCCTGCTCGTTTTCTGCAGAGGGGTATTCTTCCATTGAGAGGAGGGAGAGTTCTGGAGAGGATATTTTAGTTACAGATGTGTGGTGGGTTCGTGTTGGTTATTCACTGGTGCAGTTGCTTATTTTCTGCTGTGAGGTGGGATTAGGAGAAAGGCAGAGCAGGCTCAAAACTTTAAAAGAGTATAAAGAGAAATTTATTAACTAAAAGAAAAAGTAATAAGAATCAAAACAAAACCTTCGGGACACTTCTCTCCCTACAACATTTTCTTTACCAATGACAATGTAAAGAAACAAAATGTAAAATTTCAGTCCATGTACTACCTCTAGAATAGTCTTTCTTCAGTTTCCTTCTATTTCCTCATGAAATAGAGGAATTAAACTGCATTTCAAACCTGATAGTTTAGAAAAAGTAAATAATATCAATATTATCAAATAATGTGTTCAGTAACTGGTAAAGTTTGGGTCCATATCAGAAAGATGACATTAGTACTTGCAGAGACTAAAATTTAACTTTCTCTCCAACACAGCCATGTTTGTGTGTCAGACATGGAGGTTGTGCTCTGATGTACAAATACAGCAAAACCCAGAGTCCAAATATGCCAAAGCTTATGATCCAAGATCCATATTTGAACCTAGATCCACACTTAATTTTTGTTTCCTCTCAAGAAACTCTAATTGAAGCTCTTAAAATTCTTGTTTGTGGATGTTTCCTCTTTCCCAGTCCAATTCTTTTTTTAGACCATTAGGAAATTAAATTTGACTCAACATTTTAGGATAGTGGGTATGGACATGAATAGTTTTGGAGTGTAACTTAATTTTAGAGCTACATAAAATTGCCAAGTATCTTGTATTTAGTAATGCAACATTCTTTGTGGAATATTTAAAGGAAAGGTTTTGTGCCTTTTCAATTACTGCCTGAGAACTGATTTCTCTCTCCAGTTTCTCCTCTTACCACAGATTGCCACTGCAAGTTTGACTTCATGGCTGAATAGACACCTCAGCTCAAAAAGGACTCCAAGTAATTCAGATTGTTACACGATGCTCTGGCACCTTGGGCTGGTTATATCACCTCCAACCCAAGTGGTTTCAGTACAGAAATAGACAAGTTGGGAAAAGAGCAGCTGCCATCTTTTATGCACAGTTTTTAATGTTTTTTGTGCAATGTTGGTGTGTGTGAAGGATATGGATGAGCCCTGGGGCTGCTGCAGCCCCGTCCCACCCTGCCAGCCCCCCTGGCCATGCTCTAGAAGAAACCTGGCCAGGTAGGAAGGTGGTGGCTTTCTTTGAGAGCTGAACATGTATTTTGGGATTTTCTGGTTTGGTTCTTTCTCAGTTTTTGCTCTGGTAATTGCTTGTTGGTTACAAGTCATTAGTGAGACTTGAGGATTCTCAGCAGCATTCACAGGGTAAACACCAAAAACCTCCAATCTGATATTTAAACAGAGCCTAGAGACCTCAGGAAGCAAATGAGGTTGTTTTGGATAGCATTCGGTGTCTATTTTAAGGCAGCTGACACTCAGTCTTGACTCTGTATATTAATAACTTGATTCCCAGAATTAAAATTAGACACGTACTTTTCTTCATTCATACCAGAATTTCTTTGCATACCAGACACCATGGACATGATATTCCTTTGGCTAAAGGCTGGAAAGAATTAAAAATTTAATCTTCCTTCCACATTGACTCTTTTATGGCCATTTTGAGGGGCTTTTTGGCAGAGCATCTGGAGCTTCATCTCTGGTGTTTTTTTATTTATATAGATGCATTCATAAATACACAAAGTTTTGTGTCTCTGCCCATTTGCCCTCAGGAATAATTCCTTTATTCCCTGTGTCCAGCTTCCAGCCCCCTGAGCCCAGCAAGGTGGGGAGGGGGTGCCCTGCACCCCCAGCCCTGACAGAGGCACCTCGAGGCCCCTGCTGCAGTTGTTTGCCCCAAATTCTGCATCCCACATCCTCCTGGTTCTTGGCAAGCTATTCTGCCCTAAAAGCCTTGCTTATTTCAAATTCCCTGCACTTAAATGTGCTTTCAGAATGAATGCCTTCAGCTTGGAAAATGCTGCCACGTTTTGGATAATGGGGTGAGAGGTTTAGCAGTGGTGAATTGTTCTTATGGACGCATGAAAAGTCTGTTATCAGTGCTTTTTCAGAGTTAAATTGTGTTTATTCAGAAACTGTAGCACTGGTATGAGTATTGCAGTTTTCTGCTAGCACATTTATATAACCATCAAATTGCTGCAGAGCAAATCCAGAGCTATTCAGAGCAGATCTTCTGTAGGAGTTTAACTCCAGGGGTCTGCATGTTTGGGTTAGTCTGAGTCATGAAGCACTGAATTAAAATGTGCACCCTTGACTTTTGATTGCCCCAGCAAGCAGATGAGGAGGAAAAAAACTTTGGCTCACTACCATGAGTTTGTTTAAATTGCAGGCTGTTTCATATTGAGATCAACTAGAGAATATCCTGAAAATATGTTCCTGAACAATTCAACATATTGCAAGAGTCTCCTTTCCTAAAGGAAAATGATATATAACTTCCAAATACATAATACATGACCTGCTTTTGATTTCCTTTAGAAATCCTTAGAATTTTACATTTGGAATGAAGACAGGAACCCTAACCTGCCCTCTTGCATGGGTTTGAGATTTGTGATTTTCTGGGATGAAGGGGAAGGCACAGACTCCCAGCGTCCTTCTGCATGCACAGCAGACCATGGCTGGGGGAAAGAGATGTGGTTTGCCCTGTTAGAAATGTGTCATGCATGTCTGAACACTGAGAATCTCCAGTTTATAGTGGGAAATTACCAAGGAACTCCATTTTCACCATAATTTATAACAGATTCAGCCAAAATGAAGCAAGTGGCTTTCCACTTGTGGAAAATGTGGATTTCCATGGGAGGTGTAAGGGTGGCACAGCCAACCTGTCCTGTGGCTAGTGAGACTCTGTCCCTGCTGTGCAGCCTGTGCAATGCTCTCACTCATTGGAGGGGAGAGATTAATTAGTTCAGTAGGGTTTTTAATTGAGGAAATAATTTCTTTTGGTTAAAAAGTCATAAGCTGGTGTTCCCACATTGTGCAGCCGAGCCCTGGAGAGGATTGAGGTGATGTCCAATGTATGTCCAGGGGAACTCTGCCAGGATGGGATCCTGTGCACATCCAGAAGGGATAACTGTGAGCCTGGCTGGAGCAGTTCAGCTGGAGTTCAGTACAAAAGAGATTTGAAGCAGCAGAAAATGTTGAGAGGTCATTAAGCTGAAAAAAAAGAGGTGGGGGAAATAATACCAGCTATAAAATATATTATGTAAGAAATCCTGTTGGTTTTTATAGATTCTGGTTTTTTGAATGATATAAAAATAACGTTTGTGGGAAAATATTCTTGGATTTAGTTTACACAAGTATCTCTGTGCTGTTACAGTTAATGTAGAAGGGAACACAGGGCACAAGGATAATCTATTATTATTGCTGTTTGCTATAGTAAGTGCAGAATAAGGGAACACAGGGCACAAGGATAATCTATTATTATTGCTGTTTGCTATAGTAAGTGCAGAATAAGGAGGCCTGTTGCCAAAGACAAGGAAATTGTATGTGTGGAATAAAAATTCCTAACATGATTATCAGATTCTGTTTTCAGCAGCAGAGGCAGCACATGAAGTGTTCTGGTGTCTGTGGGCTGCATTTCCTGGCTACACTTGATTGTGTTTCAAAACATTCCATATCAATTTCCTTGCCCCATGTCTGCCTCAGGAAATATCCCTGCAGCACCATGTAAGGAAGGGAAATATCGTTTTCTCTTTCATCCCACCTGTGGAGGGAGGAATGCATTCCTCCTGCACGGAGCTCTCTGAGGAGGATGCGTTGGTTTCCCAGGCAGATGTTGACTCTGGAAGATGTCTGGAGAAACACCTTGGCAGTGCCATGGTACCACAGTAGTCACTTTCCATTGGAGCTTTATTACTTTGGTATCTCCCAGGGGTACCTAATAGCCAAGGTTAAGGAACAAACCCTCCAGCTCTGTCTGTTTTATTGTGATAAACAGGGAAACACCCACATCCCCTTGCTGCCACAGTCAGCTGTGCAGACAGGAGTACCCACACTATCTTTTAGGCAGGCTTTTTAAAAGTATTGTGTTTTTTCAGGGGGTTTTGCTGTGATCATGTTTGTTAAGTGGAGAAAAAGTGCAAAATGGAGGTTCTCTTTGCCTTTATGAGGACTTAGGATTATCCCCAAAGGCTTTAGCTCTTCCATGCCTGTGTCTGCATAGAAATAAGTTCAGTGGTTTCTCAAACACTGAAACTTCCACACTGGAAACACAAGGTAGGTTGTTAAATATATTTAGTGCACATAGGAGGAACCTCTGTTCCAAGAGAGTTTGGTCTTTGCTCTTTAATTTACACCAAGTTTTCCTCCTGTACCAGCCTGCTGTGAAAAGGAGAGGTGAGGAGGGTGCGTTGCTGTGGTGGATGTGCCACAAACTTGTGGATGTTTGTGTTGATGCTGGAATTAGTGGGACCTTTTGCAGCACAGGGATCTATCTGGGAGTGCAGCTCCTCTTCCCTTTCTGGCTGCACAAAAACCTTCCATGCCCAGGACAAATGGCAGGGTCAGGGAGCAGCCAGCACTGTCCTGCTGAATTTGTCAAATTTGAGATACTTGGGAAAGGTAACTCCAAGTTCAGGGCACAGGCCATGCAATTTTTCTCCCCTTCTTCAGCTGCTGTCACAGAAGAACCAAATGGTCAATTCTGTTTGCTGTAGGCCAGAGATCCTTTATGCACTTCCAAGTTTTAAAACAAATAAAGTAAGTCAATAAGCTGCTGTTGTGCTTTGCATGTGGGGTAATTCATTTATAAAGTAAAAGCTGTTAGAGTTTCAAAGCAATGAATCAAAGGTAATTTCATTAGTGACTGACTTTATGTTGTCCTCATTCATGGTGCAGATTGAGTGACGTGAGTTCTCCTTAATGTGTTTGTGTAATTGTCAAATGTGACTTTTTTCAGGTATTTGGAAGGAAACCATCTGCCTGCTGTGCCAAAGGGGCTCTCTGCCTTCAGACACCTGACACTGATGTAAGAAACACGTGCTTTCAATGTCAGGGAAATTGCAGGGATCTCTCTGCACTGTGCTGTTGGTGGAACATAAATAATTGGTATTTGGAGTGGGGTGGAGGGGAAAAAAACCAACACCAAACCCCCAAACCTTCTGTAATTTGAATTTGGAAAGAATTTCACAGTGGACACTGCAGCCAGTAACTGTTCATAAAGAGTGAGGTGCCTGGGAAGCCCCTTGCTCTGCAGGACCCCGAGAGGACAAAGCTCTCACACAGGCTGCTGCAGTTTCACTTGGCAGATTTATCTGTAAAGGTCATTAGCAGAGGAGACACATTCATTTGTGCTAGATGAGGCAGTATTTACAACGCTAAGGCAATGACAATTTGCATAGCTGTTCCTTCAGTGAACGGTCTTGCAGATAGAAACACAGCTAGACTTTGTTCTGTAAATTGCTCCCTGAAATACACAGGAGTGAAATTCCCTGC
The DNA here is from genome assembly GCF_027579445.1 of Ammospiza nelsoni. Taxonomy (NCBI): domain Eukaryota; kingdom Metazoa; phylum Chordata; class Aves; order Passeriformes; family Passerellidae; genus Ammospiza; species Ammospiza nelsoni. The sequence continues at coordinate 5,293,708 of NC_080648.1, forward strand.
CTGAACTATTTATCAGGAATTTTCAAATGCTGTTGGAATCAGCTGTGCAGATACTCCAGTCCAATGGGCTGGGCAACCTCAGACAAAAACAACACAGATGAAAAACTGGAATGCTTTGCTTTAAGAGTGTTTTTTATTTAGAAACATCTCTAATTTTGCTTTTCAAGGGAGATCAATAGCAAAACAAAATGTTCTGGTTGAGCCTAAAAGACTTTTTAAAATGAAAAATGAAACTTTGTTTCAGTTGCTGTCAATATGATAAGTATTTGGAAGTGGGGTGCCTTGAATGCATTGCAAAGCAAGTTGGAACAGTAAACATTCAGCAGTGCTTGTATCATTTATTCATTTGTTCTTTTCATTGAATGCTGTATGCTGGAAAGATGCCTTAATGTTTCTCAGTCTGAGGCTTTTTAGGAGAGTCTGATATGCTTTTCCTTTACAGCTCATTCAAAGTTGGTCAGAAAATACACCAGTTGATAATATGCAATTTTTCAATTGCTTCCAAGCATTCTGCTGTGCAGATATTATGTAATCTTTTCAAAGAAGCATTTTCCTTAATTCATACATGTAAATGATATTTTCTCTGTGTGTTTCTCCAGTGATTTGAGCAACAACAGCATCGGTGTCTTGGCCAATCACACCTTCAGCAACATGACTCAGTTATCCACGCTGTAAGTAGCCCAAAGTTCTGATAACAGCTTTAATTGCCTTTCCAACACCACCTAAGCTGTGGAGCAATTAGTGTACCTCTTGTTGCTTAAGCATGTGTGTCTCCATGCCTGTCTGTGGTTGAATTAGCAGTGAAATAAGCAAAGCCAGGCCAGAGTAGTGACTGTGCTCTCCCCTCTGCAGCATCCTGAGTTACAACAGGCTCCGGTGCATCCCCGTCCACGCCTTCACGGGGCTCCGCTCGCTGCGAGTGCTGTAAGTGAACCCTCAGTGCAGCTCTGCAGGCTGCACCTGGGGCAGGGAGGGGGCAATGGGCAGGGGGAATGAATTTTCACATCATTGGTGTCAGCTTGTTTGTGCTCTGGTGGAATTTGTCGCGTAGAAGCCAGAGCAGGTGAGCGCTAAAGACACGATTACGTATTTGCAGGAGGAGGGCAAATTCATTTGTTTGAATTTCCCTCAGGGTTTACATTATGGAGCTTTTCTCTGAAAGGGGCAGGAACTGTCATGAAAACAGGTGATAGCTCCTGCATCAGAGGAACAATCTCCAAAAAACCTCACAGAATCTGTTTCTGCTGCCTGAACAATGTTTGGGTGCTCCACAGGAAAAGGCTTTTCTCTTAGTCTGTATACATTTGGTTATAGACTGTGAGTTTCCATCGGATGCTTTATGGAAAACTTCTGTGCATTTCCAGAATATTTTCCATGGATGCAGATTTATGCAGGCGAGCTAGAATGGGATTTGAAGGGAAGTTAGAAGCCCCCACACTAAATCAGTGAATAAATCAGGCCAGTGGCTGGGCACCAGTAATGCTGAGATGCCTGTCTCCAATCTCCTTAAGTTGTGAATAAAATTACACCTCATATTGTCTGTGGGCCTGCTCGGTGATATCCATGTGTGGTTTATTTCTTGGGAGGTCCTTTTCTGCACTCCCCCTTTCTTTCCAGTGTGGCTGCTTTCAGCAGCTTTGTGGATTGAACCATTTGTTTACAATCTCTTGTGAAATTCATCCTTACATTGTCTCAGAGTGTGGGCTGTGGGGCTGTTCCTCACTGCAAGAGCCTCTCCCAGCTTTCCTCAGGCATCTGCAGGACTGGCTCCTGCTTTTCTTATATCCACTGCCTGATCAGAAATAAACCTGGGTTGGTTCTGTGGACACCTGGCCCATGTGCCAGGTCAGGAAGGTGGATAAGGAACCTTCCCATGGCCCAGAGACACGAGTGGGTCACCAAGACTTGCACAGTAGCCAAAGGGGATAAATTAAATGGCTTGTCTGTGTGAATTTGTTCAGTGTGCCAAAGGAGAGAGAGCTCTGAACACTCAAAGCTCAGGCGAGAGGAGCTGAAGATTGTCCTGAGTGCTTTGAAACTTCACATTGATATTTTCCTTTTTTTTTTTTTTTTAATTAGGTGCCATTCAGATGCAGAAGTTTGTGTTAATTTAAAGAGCAGTGGTTGTTGTGTGTTGGTTCTATAAGTGTGGAATCAAAGTGTCAGCATGGGCAGTACTGGGACTGTGGGAGCAATAAGGCAGAGCTGCTTGGCTGAGACCTTTCACTGTGGTTTCCGTGGTAAAACAGATATCTCAGTTTCAGCCTCCCAAATTACAAGACAGCTTTGGATTCCCACTGTTCATTAGCAAAAACAAGAAAGATTCGTGATTTGGATTTGTTGCTTTGAGTTTGGCTTGGGACCCTGATTTCTAGCACACTGGGATGGTCACATTTGAGCTGTTACATGAATCCTGAAATTCAGCCACAGATTAATATATTCTCTTTCATGGCCAAATAAATTATTCCATATGGAGCTGTCTTCTGGCCTGCTCCTGAGATGCAAGCTAGCTTGATTAAAGCTGCTGTGGGGCTCTCTACCCTGAATTACAGTGTGGATAAACCATGCCTCCCTCTTTCCAATAGCCACAATTTGTCTTTTCACTTCTGTTCTTGCAGGCCACATATGGGCAGGAACAGAGGGCAGTATTTTAATGGCAACTGTTGTTTTTTGGCTTTTTTAAATGATCTGTTAATCAAAAAGTTTCTTCCTCCTTCAAGGGAGAAACCTCCCATTGCCTTGCACAGAGCAGGGAAATGGGAATCTCTGCCTCTGCTCCCTGCATTTGGAAGCCTCCAGATTGATTTGATTTATTATGGCCCACAAAACTCTGGTATCAGCTACAACTTTTGCCACGTGTCATCACTGTTGCTACTAAAAATCAATTCTCCAAAGAGAAAATGGTTTCCAAGAGACAATAGGAAATCTGTTACTGTCAGTTTTTTATTATCCATGCTCTCAGGGGAACTTAAAAGAGAAAACATCAGCAAAACAATTTTCACTTTTTTTTTTTTTTTTTATAAAAACAATATAGGGATCTCATTACTTTTGGCTGTGCATGCCTTTGGAAGTAGCAGACCCTTCTCATGAAGGTTTTCCAAATTCCTTTGTTTTCTGTATTTTTGCCTCTATAGTAAATACAGTAAAAAAGTGCTTTGAAAATCAGAATAATCATAGCTGTATGATGCACTTGGTCTTTGACAGATATTTCGTTCTGAACTCCCTTTCTTAGATTTTTCAACCCAAGCTCTGAGAAAACTGCAGAGTCAACATGTTTATGTTTAATCCTTAATATCTATCAGTGTTTACACAATCAGGTCTTTAATCTCAGCATTCCCATGGTTTATCCATAATAGCAGCCAAAGGGTGCAGGAGAGCACAGGACATAAAGTCTGGAGATTTTTTTTTAATAAGCAGAAGTAGGTTTTTGAGCCAAAGCTGTTACAGTGAAAAGTTGTGGATTTGTTTTTCAGTTAATTTGTCCAAAGCTAGTCTTCTTAGAAACTAAATATAAACAGATTAGGGAAGCTGAGATTGAGACAAATTAGAAGTATTAGAGCTCTCTGAATGACCCGAACAGATTATTTTAAAGATCATTGTGAAATCACATATTTTTATATGTGACTTAGTTAAGGGGCAAAGTCCAAAAATCAAAATCATTCCTAAGGTCACTAAATAATTGTCCATGTTATAGTTAGGGGGAAAAGGGGTAAAATTGAATATTCTATTAAGAGATACTCTAGTTTTACTGAAAACTGATGAATATTTCCTGCAGCTCAAAGCTCAGAAAAACACTAGTATGTCTGATGATAAAGCTGTCACCAGTAATTTTTGGGCACAAAGTTTTTGCAATACACTGTCACTGTTGGGTGCTGCGCTGATTTGACCTAACAGAAGCATCTGGCTGGGGTTTTTTTATGTTTGGGTGGGGGGTTTTTTTGGTGTTTTTTGTTTTTTTTTTTTTTCCTTTTGTCAGAGAATGATTCCTTGTATTTATGCAGTCATTTTTTTAGAGCTCTGCTGTTGTGAGCAGTGGCACCGTGGCTTCCCTGCCATCTGAGCTGTGCTGGCTCCTGCGGGCTTTGGCAGCCTGGGGGCTCCCTGTGGTGCTCGCCCCTGGTGGGAGGTGGCTCTGAGAGCTCACATTTCTCTCTTCCCAAAAAACACATCCCCCTTGTGCCTGCAGGAGCCCAGGGCTGGGACAATGGGCTGCCAGGCAGGACGTGGGAAGGGTCCATGAAAGAAAAACAACCAGGAAACCCCAGCCCAAAAGGATTTGTTGAATTAATTTCCTTCCCTGAAGGCAAAGGAATAAGTTAGTGAGGTTCTGTGTTGAAGGAAGTTTTGATTTCAAGGATTCTCAAGCGTTCTGTTACTGTGTCCTCCAGAGGGGATCCGCATCACCTTAAATCCAAACCCCTGCTGTTTGCTGGGGCTCAGACAAGAGGATCCCTACAAGTTGTGCTTTTGAGGGAGAATACACACATCAGTGTCTGTGCTTTTACTGTCCTAATGTGAAAGGATTTATTTGACCATTTGCTTGTAAGGAGATTTGGTATAAAAATGTGTTCCTGATGTTGATCCAAGAGGAAAGATTTTGTTGCACTGTTGAATTCTCTTGCCACTATTTATTATTGTGAGTTTTAAGGGGGGGTTTAGCATTTGTCATTTCATTTTAGTTGCAGGAGTGATGATGTTGCTGACATGATTTTTTTATTAAAATGCAGGCACTTGCATCCATGAAACACCTCAGTGTTTGGGACATGTAATAAAGCAAATCCTTCTAAGGGTTTTATTTGAGGGGTTTAACTTCTTACAGATAAATGGCTATGTCATTCTTCAGCTTCTCTTGGATGTTTCCAATACACCTAGAAGAGAAAATGTACTCTTTCACAGGACAAATGGGACTGATACAACCTGAAGATTAATATGTCTGTTTACAGAGAATTGCCTTGCAGTTTAAAAGATCAGCAATAAGCTCATCATGAGCTTATTTAAATGTGCTCATTTCATTGACCATTTTGATGACAAGTGGTTGACTAGCTCTCCTCACACCACCAAAGTACTCCTTGTTGAATAGCTGTGGGTTTGTCTCACTCAGTGGGTCATTCTGCACAGAATTAGTGAGTGTGTTTTATCTGGAGTTACTGTGTGGGAGCTCACATCCTTCCTGTTCCTGTGCAGATTCATTTCTTGGAGATGCACCCTTATACATGGCAAGTTATTATTAATAGTCAAAACCAAGGAAGGCTTAAAGGAAAATTTCAGAATCAGGATGTTGTAAGGGCATCAGGTACATCCTGGTGCAGCTAAAAGTGCTGTTAGAGAGGAAAGGTTGCAAAAAACAGATGGGTTTTATTTTTTCACTTAGGGCGGTTGTCTGTTTTGAGATTTGGATTGTTTTAAACCCAGTGTTTCAACAATTGGTACACACACAAATAAAAACTGTGATTGCTGTGTCAGCAAATCACCAGGTAAGTTAGGAAATAAATGACTTAAGGGCAAGAGTGATCCAAACCTCACAGCAGGTTTCTGTTTTCCACTCTCCTCTGCCATGTCTGGAGCACTGACAGGAATTCCCATTTATGCTTCTCTATGTAACCCATGTACAAATGTGGGTCTTTTCTCAGAAAAGAGATAAACTGGGTGCTTAAATTGTCCTGGAAACAGTGGAGAACCCTTTCACTCCTTTCAGGGGTCCTGAAAATGCTGCTAAAATTATACTTTCTTTGCACAGGGTGAATAATGTCCTAAACCAACTGATTTCAGGTGCTTTCCTTGGTAGCACAGAGAGGTGGTTTTTACTGTAAGAATGGGAAAGTGTGGCTGTATTTACCCTGAGGGACCCTTGCTCTCTCTCCCAGGATCCCTCTGAAGTCAATAGTTAATTTAACTTTCACAATTCTGATTTCCCCTGCTCTGTTTTTGCTGTGCTTCTGGCTAATGGGATTCTGTAAGAGAACTCAGGTGTGGATGTGAGGGTCCACTTGTCATCAATACACTTTTAATGGCATAAATGGTTATGTCACCTTTTTAATTTACAGCAGCGCTCACCAACACTCCTGATTGCATTATTGTTTTAAATGCCAACACCTCGAGGCAGGAGTGATAAACCATGGAAGTTCATGAGTTGTGAAACTCACAGAAACTCTCAAAGAATCAAAATTAAATACCCTTTTTAAGAATCCATTCCTTCAGTTGTTGGGAGCAGAAAAAATGCTGTGGTTTGATACACTCCTGCTTCTCCCCCTTGTAGGACACTCCATGGAAATGACATTTCCAGTGTTCCTGAGGGATCTTTCAATGACCTGGTGTCCCTGTCCCATCTGTAAGTACTTCTGCCTGGCTGAATCTCTGGGATTGATGGTTTCAGATTTGTAAAACAGCACACATTGCTAGGATTGTAGGGCTTTTTTGGTTTTCCTGCTCACTTTTCATAATGTGCTCTGGATATTCATAGTGCATCTGTTCAAAGGAAATAAAAATTTCTAGGACCTGTTGTTATTAGTTATGAAAATATTTTCTTAAGGAAAACCAAATGAGCAAGTGTGACAGTTTTCTCTGCTGTGGACTTTGTGTTTAAGGTTTTCTTTCAGCATTGTCAATGTGAAATGCAGAGCATATTATGGTTTAAGAGTGAGGCAGGAAACCTCCCACAAAGAGCAAATATTAAGCAAATGTGAATTCTTTGCTTAATAAGTGTCATATGTTTTGCATGCTGGAATGTTGTCAGTATATGGACTTGTTGATGAATCACTACTACAGACATATATATTTAATCACATGGAAATTGGTCATTTCACAGCATTAATGCTTCATTCCATAGTTTGCAAAAATTATTTTTTGAGGAATATCACTATTACACTGGTAGAGGGCCAGGAGACTTTCAAATGCACTTTAGTTGATGAAAGAGCAGACAAAGAGCTGCAATGGCTCCAAACTGAACTTGAGTGACCAGAAAATGCTTTTTCACTGAGATAGTGTGTGATACCTCACACTATCAGATAATTGATGTAGGAAAAGCAATTTTGTGCAGCAGGTTTCTTGATTACTGTCCTCAGTTAATCAGAGGGCTGAGCATGTGTTGGTCCCTCAGTGAAGTGAGTGGTTTCACAGGCTGATACAGATGTTTTCTGTACACACAAGTAGATATGTGTGCATTTAACATATGTTTCTATCTATTTATTTTCTTTTTTTAACCTTTAACATGCCCTCCAAAACACTTCCCTGAACACCAGATTCAGACTGTGCTGAATATTTTCTGGGTAGCAGATACATCCCTGGCAGCTTTCAGTCTCTGGTCCTCTATGGACAGTAAAAAATAAAAATATCTCAGATAGGGACAGAAATCATGAGAGCAACTTGGGCAACTTGAGCAGAGAAATAATGAAATAATCTTCTCTGTTTCCAGCTTGCACCTTGGTATCATTGGTTTTGCACATTTGTTTTTCCTGTTCCCAGTTTAGTCAAGTCTTTTTGTGTGTTTGGGATTGAAAGTCTGGCCGAGCTGAAGCCCTGTACCTGCTTTTGGGAGTGCACTGACACCTTCCACACTGGGAATCTGACTGCTGGGGGTATTTTCAGAATTCCAGGAATAAACACAGCATGTTACATTTGTTTGAATTTCCCTCAGGGTTTACATTAAATGAAGTGGAGATCCAATTTTCCTGGGTAAACTGTTCACCTTAGGGAGTGATAAAATCCCCTTTGGCCCAATACAATCTCTGCACTCCTTTCTGTTTAGATGTATGTGCTGCCAGAAATGTAAAATACACAAAGCCCAAATGAACAGTAATAAATAGGATCCATAAAATAAATAAGACCTGTCTGGGGTGTAATTTGCACAGCTGAGCAGTTGAATTTTACAGTGCAATTGTGCTCTCCAGTTTCTTAAAGAGGATCCTGAAACTTTTAGCAACCACAATGAATTTTTTCTTCACATGCCCGAAAAAGCTGTGCTTACTCAAAATTGAGTCATAATAATTGAAAATAAATGTATTTTGAGTCCCTCCTGATACACAGATCTACAAGAAGAAAGCAGGCACTTGGGGTCAGTTTGAAATCATACAAGGATTTGCTGCCCATCACACTCTTAATGCATGGGAGAACAAAAATTTGCCCTATTTGTGCAAGGTGTGGGGCTGAGGGTGGGATTGGTGTTGTGGCAGGGCAGAGCTCAGTAGCAGGGTGTGGAAAGGATGCTCAGCCTGTGGACAGGACAAGGGGGACACCAAACTGGCTTTTAGAATTGCAGAGAGAGATATTTGTGTGGCATAGACAAAGCCATGGATTTTAGTCGGTCTTTTGCTACAGTTTTGAGTTGGTCTGTAATTGGAAGAATAAAAGTGAAATTCAGATGGTCCAATCACTTTCTCCATAGCTGTTTAAAGCCTACAGGAATATTTTCACCAAATTTCCTTTATGTCATGAACATCATCTAACTGCAATGGAAATATCAAAACAAACTACATAGCTTTATCTGACTGAATTTGGAGGTAGGTTTGTATGTGCTGTACACTGCTTTTGTTCACTCTTTATTACTTTATTTAGTTGAATCACATAATTGTCTATTTAAGCCATGACTCTACTGACAGTTTCAATCCAGGGCAATGATGAGAATGCTACAGCACTGCTGTAGGATTGGGTATAATATTAACTAAAAAGAGCCCAAAATCTGCTGGGGTGGAACTGGGACCTTCCCAGTTAGGTCAGGTCCTGCAGTTGCTGTCCTCACCATTCACTGGTGAGTGTCCCAAACTCTGCCCACACAAACTCACCCTGGGGCACTCCAGGGATTCCACAAACCCTCAGCAATGGGTGATGTTGAGTACAGCAGGTATTTCCAACATATTTCCCATAAACAGCTCAGATTTCTAATCCTGCTGAATTATCTTCTCTTTACTCAAATTTTTATTAACTGCCTCTAAAACTAAGTTGTCCCTTCCTCTTTTTTTCAGCATTGTCATGGATAGAGTTATTTTAATTAACTTTATTCAGAGTTGCCCCTAAACAACATAAGTGTCTGAACAGAAATATCTGCCCAACATTTTGAAAATGCTTCTGGTGGTATTTCCTTACAGCAGAAGATATTTTTACCTTCTGGAAATATTTTGCTATCATAGGCAAAGAAATTGAGAAAGTATGTTAGAACTCATGAATGAAAATACGAGAATTATCTCTGGTTCCTAGAAATAAATTTTTTAAAAATCAAAAAAATAACCCCAAGCCAAACCAAACCAAGCAAAAGAAAAAAAATAAATAAAAGGCAAAAACCCCCAAACAAAGCACAAACCACAAACAGAAGTGTGGAAAGATACATTTCTGAAGTTGTCAACAATGTTATGAGTAATCATTTATTTCTAATGTAGTTTATAAATATTAATTAACAGGGTAACAAGCTTTCCGTTGTCCTCCCACTCACATTTATATATGGAAGTTTCTCAACACTAAAAATTTCTCAGCTTTCACTGCTGCATTTTGTTTGACCTTGGACAACTGAGCCAGTTGATCACAGTTCCAGGGTCAAAAAGTCAACCCAGTAGTTTTTTTCCATTGTAAGCAATGGATTTACAGGAGGAGTGGATGGGTATTTTTTAATGCTGAGCTGCAGTACACATTTAATTTTGATGAATGAGCCCCAGACAGGGTTTGAACCCATGAACTCTCATTATGAATCTGTCTAGGGCACAGTGGGTTCATTAGTCACTCCAACAGAAATGTATCAACAAATTTACTGAGGTTTCTATCTTAATATCCTGCCTGATGTGTTTTTATTTGAAAGAAGCTTGAGTTTACAGTACCATCTTAAAAATAGTTTATAGCATATGCAGAAATTTTAAAGTCTAAAAACTGATTTGAATCATTGGTTTCTTTAGTATCTCTTCCTTGTGCTATTCTTTATTTAGTTTATTTTCCTTTCTTGTCAATTCAGGTGTTGTACAGCTGAAGTCTTACACTGACTTTAAGCAAAATAAATACAGACTTTCAACATGCATCTCTTCACATTTTAAACAATTAGTTGGCTTCAAACTGATTTTTCTGAAGTGTGAACTTTGTGTGCAATTGACTGATTGCCTAAAAAGCCACTTTCTTTAAGAGAAAGAGAAGTACAAATTAATCAAGGTAGCACCTAAATTTAAGCTTAAAAGATTGGTTTTCTTTTGGATAGATGTCCATGAATAAAGGAAAAATTCTGAGCATTATAATTTCACTTTATAAATGCATCTTCTACAACTGTTTGACCTAACTCAAATGATGGGTCAAGCAGCAAATGTGTTTTCAAAGTCATAAATAAACTTAGCAGGCACTGGGTTGCAGTTTGGAAAATGGAGGTATCTTCTGCATATGTGTTTCATCTGGTGAGGAGTCATTAATGTGAGTCATCAGAGCCAAACTAAATTACTCAATTCAGGGTTAGAATACGCTCAGGAAGGACAGAGAATTAAAGGGCATCAATGTGATGAATTTGATGAAAGCAATATGTCTGGTGATATTGCTCAAGCACAATTGTTTAAAAAAGGCATTTCTTCTTAGGTGTTTATATAATTTCCCTAACTAATGATGGGAAGAAAGGAGAAGAGCAGGAGATGAATCTAAAATCCTTCCTGAATACTCAACAGATCTTTGCCTCGTTGGGAAACAATAACATAGAATTGTAGAATAAACCATGCCTTGGCAAGATCAGAGCTGTTTGCTGTCTTTGCCTGCCAAATACCCTGTGCTAATTTAATTGTTGTGCTCCCCCAGGGCTCTGGGCACCAACCCCCTGCACTGCGACTGCCACCTGCGCTGGCTCTCCGAGTGGGTCAAGGCGGGCTACAAGGAGCCGGGCATCGCGCGCTGCCGCGGCCCCGAGGCCATGGCGGACAGGCTGCTGCTCACCACGCCCACGCACCACTTCCAGTGCAAAGGTACGGGCTGGCACCTCTGCCCGAGGCTCTGCCCACTGGGCTGGGCTCCGGCACCCTTGGTTTTGTGCAGGAGTTGGGGTTGGGGTTTGTTTTTCGGAGCGTCGCGTTCCTGCCAAGTTGTATCTGGGGTTTCTGGTGCTGAAATGGGCCCCAAGGTGTTAGAAAGTCTTTTTCTCCCAGCCCCATGACCAAAGAAGAAGTGGAGATTCGTCAGTTCTGCTTTTCAAGGTTGTTTATTTTATCTTATCTGTTACGTTCTTCCTCTGACCTGCTGAGATCTGTCCAGCAGGTTGGGTTGAGGCACACTGACTGCCCTTGGGGTGGTGTTATCTTTTTATACTAAGAACTACGTGTACTTTATTCACAATAATTTTCCAATACCTATCACCTATGTTGGACAGTCTGTCTCTATTCTAAACCAATCCAGAAGTGCTACCATCACAGCAGAAGATGGAGGACAAGAAGAAGGAGAAAGAGGACACGCCCAGATTCCTCCATCTTGCCTTTTGAACCCTCATTCTAAAAACCCCAAAATTCTACTTTTTCACCCTGTGACAAATTAACTATCATTCTAATCAAACTCTTGTGGCTTGTAACTCTTCACACAAGGTTGGTAATTGTTTCCATGGGCTAAAATCCAAGGCACAGGTGTTTCTGACTCTGTGCCAGGGTCTTGAGCCATCCAGGGCAGTCAAAGGAATGTCCTGGGTTCCGACAGTTGTGTTTTCTTGTGTTATTCCCCAAAGTGCAGTTAGCTGCTCCACCAAGGAGAGGAGAGGCACTCCACTCTCCACTCAGGCAGGAGAAGCAGGGAGCCTGAGAGCAGTGAGTGCTCCTGATGCTCACACCAGGTTATGCAATGACACATTAGCATGTAGGGTGTTGTTAGAACTTATTGGAATAAATAATTAGTTTTGGCCTGTGACTTATCCCAAAAAAAATTGAGAAAATAAGAGGCATTATAAAAACACTGTAGTTATTATGTACATTTGCTTGAAAACCAAGAAACAGAGAATTCTTGAAGCAAATATGTACCAAAAAGTACATCTTCATCTGCAGATCTGCAAACTGTTCCCATCAGAGGTGATTCAGAAACTGCAGATTACAGAAAACATGTCATGCCTGAATTCAGTGTGCATTCATTCAGGAGAGAGTTGAGGGGCAGCTCTGAACAATTTGGGGTGCTCAGTGGCAGGAGTGTACTGCTTAGAGAGCACTCAGACAAATTATCCACTTTTTGTGCATTAAGTAGCTCATTAGTGAGTGGTGGAGATTAAGACATATCTGCATATTCTCATAAAAAAAGGAGTTTCAGAGTTTTGCTTTGCTTACCAGCAAGTACTTGAAGATGGAGCTATATTTATAGTGGAAAAGATGGATCAGTAGCCTCTCTTAGAAATGGAAATGAGGGCATAAAGCCTGTTTTTATGTCTCTCAGAGTGCCATGCCCATTTACAGCACTGCTTGGCAGGGTGATTTTATAGGTGCTGGAATTAAACTGCTGAACAAACAAATGGTGGTGTTGGGGTGAGTTTAAAACACAGGTTCCCAAGGCTGAGTGGAATTTTATGTCCTTTCAAATATATCTTTAATAACTGTAACCTTACAATTTAATTGCTTTGAAATGTCAGTCTCAAAACTATCAGAATGCTGACCATAATTATCAAAGCAGAGACTTTACAATAGTCTCTCAAATGTGAAGTAAAAATATAAGAAGTACTAAAAATACCAAATAATGTACTGGCTCCCATGAAGTGAACCAAAGAAAATAATTTATTTTGTATATTACACAGGATCTGAAAACTAAACCAGAAAGAGACTGGCTGTCTTCTTCATTCTGAACCTGTGATATATCAAGAGTTGTGCTCATTTTCTCTCTGAACTAAACAAGCAACACTTAGGCAAGAGATCAGTACATCTGTGATCCAGGATATTGGATGTAGTCGTATGCTTTCATGTAAATATTAGATTGGTCCACTAGAAAGCTTGTGTTCTTTCTAATACCCCGAAGTCCCCATAGCTTGCTTTATCTGAACAGAAAAGGAGAAAATAATGTGTTGATTTGGAGTTGGTGTTTGCACAGGCAGAAACAGTTGATGGTCTGGACAAGTGGCAGTAAAGTTCAAGAAGCTCTTGGCCCTTGACAAATTCACCTTTGCTCACGAAAATACAAATATTTTGCAAACCAGGGCATGGTTTGGCAGTCTCAGTGCACTCTGTTCCCATTTCAGGGAGTGCTGAGCCCTGGCCCAAACCCTGGGTCCCCACCAAGGCTTGGCCTGTGCTGGGCTGGGCACCTTGAGCTGCTGTGTGAAGGTCCTGCTCAGATGTCCTCTGTGACCTCCAGGAACTTTTACATCAGTAAATAATGGAAAAAGTAGTTTAACTTATTCTTGTTAAAAATATGTTTTTAGCCTGTGCCTGAGCAGGAGGTTATGTCTCAGCAGAGCCAAGGAAATAAAAGTGTGTTATGTGCAAGTCATGCAAACTCAGCTCTGCTTTTTATTAACTTGCCCTCCCAGCTATGCAGTAGAGGAAAGGAATGTGCTGGGCTGAGGGCATTTTGCTGTATGGATTTATAAATCAAATCCACAAGGGCAAGGTAATGAACTACTTAACTGCTAGGATCTAACACTGTTCTTATTAGCTCCCACATTGATTAGCTTTGATCTATGCTGTAGAAATAAATGGAAAATGTACACCTATTATGAAATAAATAGCAGAACAAATTCTGGCTTACTGACCTCTAAATCTAAAAGAGCAACACTGCTGCCTGTCTCATGAGCTCTCAGAGGAGCCACCTTTGTTTATTCTTTGTTTATTTTACCATGAAGACAAATGTAACTCAGGTATGTCACGTTCCAGCCCCTGTCAGTGCCAGGAATTCAGGTGTGATTTCCTCTTCCAAGGTAAACCATGTATGGTGTGCAGTTAGACATAAACACAAAGATAGAATAGGATGGCAGCAGTCCTTCATTTAATTGTTGGCTTTTTTTCTTCCTGTATTTCTCCCTCAGTGCTGCCTGTGCAGTCCCAGTCAGTCCCTGCTGGCACCACCATCACTGCAGGAGCAGACACAGCCCCACTTGTGCCATGTTCCTACCCCTGCTGGTGCTCTGCAAGTGTTCAAAGTGAACATTTATAACTCATGCAGGACAACTCAAAGCAAATCCCTGGCTGGAAGGGATTTTTTCATCCCTAGTTTTGGTAACTCTTGCTCCACCTTCTCTTGAACATCAAATTTAAGCTTCTTTTCTTCACTTTCAGTATGTTTCACAATTTAGTCCTCCTTACCATTTATCATGCAGTAACAGAAGGTCTATGCCCACTTATGATTAGTACAGTACCAATTTTAAATTATTTTAAAAAATATTTCCTTGAAAATGAAATAAAATTACTTTAAGATCTTTACTGCCTGATATAATTTAAGCCACACTAAAGTGCTAGGTTTTATTTTTTTACATATAAAAGCCAATGAGTTAATACTTATTATTATTTAAAATGTAGCCATTTAAAAATCACCATGTTTTAACTGTGAATATAACTGTGAATAAAACTGCCTAAATTAGCTTTCTGTAAAATCTCAGCCATAAAATATTGATTGACTTGGGACCCCAAATGTAATTAGTGTTGTTTTAGTCTGTGTTTGTTTTCCTGCTCACCTACAAACTTCACTACTTCTCTGGAAGATTCCTGCTACAAATATGAAGTTTTTTAGATGGTTTAAATATGGCCATGTTATTTACTTGCATATATTTACCTATTTACATATTTGGCTTTATTGCCCTTTGCTGGGATAGGTCAGTGTTGATCATTCTTCTGGACAGAAAGGGAAGAAAATAAGTTTCAAACTCTAATATTAAAATTAAGGATGGTGGAGCACTTTGCACCTAAATATTCCCATAAGCCTCTAACTAAATCTGCCTTGTACATGGTTTTTATTTATGTTGTTGCATCTGCACTTTCATTCTTGTTATCAGCCATAGAAATGTCAGGTTACAGTTCCCTGGGGTTGCTGTTGCAGGATTTCCAGAACTGAGAACAGGAAAAATTGCTGAAAGCCATATATATATATATATATAACCCACTCCCTGGAGGTTCCCAACATGCTTTTTTCAGAGCATATGTTTGCATCTTCAGGAGAATATGAGCATCATTGAGACTTGCCTAGCACTTGATTTAAGTGCTTAAAGCCTCTCTGATCCCTGGGAATCCCCAGTGCACCTGCAGCCTGTGCATTTGTGCCAGTGCTTGGGGGCAGATGTTGGTGTGTGCATGGGAGGTGTTAATTCTGCAATCCAGCTCTCTGCTAACATGTTGGAACCCAGGACATCTCTCTGTCTGCCCTGGAGGACTCCAGACCCTGGCAGGGGGGCTCAGAAACCTTGGCACAGAGTCAAAAACGCCCGTGCCTTTGATT
Organism: Ammospiza nelsoni; assembly: GCF_027579445.1. Classification (NCBI taxonomy): domain Eukaryota; kingdom Metazoa; phylum Chordata; class Aves; order Passeriformes; family Passerellidae; genus Ammospiza; species Ammospiza nelsoni. The sequence goes on from NC_080648.1 coordinate 5,309,038, forward strand.
TTAGCCCATGGAAACAATTACCAACTTTGTGTGAGGAGTTACAAGCCACAAGGGTGCGAATAGAATGATAGTGAATTTATCACAGCGTGAAAAAGTAGAATTTTGGGGTTTTTAGAATGGGGGTTCAGGAGGCAAGGTGGAGGAATCTGGGCATGTTCTGTCTTTCTCCTTCTTGTCCTCCGTCTTCTGGGTGATGGTGACACTTTTGGATTGTTTTAGAGTAGAGACAGAATGTCTCACATAGGTGATAGGTATTGGAAAATTATTGTAAATAAAGTACAGGTGGTTTTTAGTATAAAAAGATAACACCACCCTCAGGGCAGTCAGAGTGCCACAGCCCAACCTGCTGGACAGATCTCAGTGGGTCAGAGAAAGACAATGTATGGGATAAGAGCAAATAAACAACCTTGAGAACCAGAGCCGAGGAATTCTGCCTCTTCTCCGGTCTCAGGGCTGGGAAAAAGAGACTTTCTGATGCCTCAGGTTCATCCCCACAGCAGAGACCCCGTCACTCACTCTGTGTTTGCCTCTGCAGAGCCCGTGGATCTCAGTGTGGTGTCCAAGTGCAACCCCTGCCTCTCCAGCCCCTGCAAGAACAATGGGACGTGCAGCAGTGACCCCGTGGAGCTCTTCCAGTGCACCTGCCCCTTTGGCTTCAAGGTATGGCTCCAATGAACTACATGAGGAGCAAGGAGCTGCTCCCCATCACTTGTGGTTCTTTAATGGTTGTGCTGTGAGAAGCTAATTTTACAAGCACTGGGCTCCAGTTCCTTGCTCAAGCAGGCTGTGTGTGACTTTTCAACTGTGCCCTGCCACCAATTTCATCCTGTGCAGTTGGAATGGCTTTGTTTTGTGCTGTGACTGCACAGATCATCCTGAGAAACTTGCTCTGGTTGCTCCTGTTTGGAGCAGGGTGGTTGGGCTGTACAATCTCCAGAGGTCCCTTCCAACCATGGGCATTCTCTGATTCTGGATGTAGATATCCATATAAAATGCCAAGTGGGTTTTATCCTCCTTTTCATTTCTTGTTTTCTGCCAGCAACCAGACCACCATTTCACAGGCTCCCAGCCACAGGGAAGGCAGTTCAGGTGACAATTCAGGGCCAGGTTGGTCCATGGTGACAGAATGTTGACACCTGGTACTTTACATTTACCTTCCACAGGCTCATGAGCAGAAGGGTGATCCCTGATCACACACAACCCCTAAATCAGCTCTCTCTGAATTCAGAGAGAATTCATTATTATGTCCACAGAGGAATCTGCAAGTATGAATCCTGTGGATTCCAGTCTTTGTGGGCTTCCTGATAACACAATGGGAAATGGGGAAAGGGTCATTGAGTAAAGCAGTTTCTTCAGCAGTGATGGATAACTCCCCTTGTTCACTGTGAGAGCTTCAGGACACCAGGACACTGTCCCAGAGCTGATGTAGCTGGAAATCCAGCTCAGGAGTCAGTAGCTGAAGGATTAAGTAATAAATGAGGCATATGATCTGTTCTCAGCCTGGGGGGTTTCAGGTGCTATGGCCAGCATAGGCTGCATCCTGCAGATTGGGATTTTATTATTGGCCTCTCTGGATACTTCTTACAGTGCTGGTCAGCTGGAACAGATGCTCATAAAACACAGAGTAATAAGAATTATAGGGGAAAAAAGGAGGGCAAAACCAGACATGCATGTGGGAAGAAAGCACAAGTATCTGTGTGTTACATTTCAGGTAGGATTTAGGAATTAATTGGTTCTGATGATATCACCATTTCCTGTCTCTGTTTTTTTGTTCTGATGCATCCCAGAGTAATTGACAGATCCCTGAAATATTGGGAAAGGGAAAATATAAAGCTTATTTCTTCTATTTCACCTCAGTGCCCTACTCAAGAATAATAACAGTTCTCCTAAATAATTGAAAGAGGCATTGGAAATTTTCTGTCATTAGAAATCTTTCTACCCAGTGGCATATCAACCAGAAACTTTTCTAGGATTTAAAACAATGTACTGTTAAAAATCTGTTTACCTGAAACTACTTGATAACAATCTATTTATCTCTTCAGGTTAATAAAAAAATAGTCATTTAAATTTGATTTTTAACATAAATTATGTTGACTTCTTCAGTTGGGAACTTGAAAAGTGAATTATTTCAGAACTAGAAGGCAAGCACATAAATCTTTGCTCTCTAAGATATGTATCATGGAGCAGGTATCCAGGTTATTCTAAGTAAAAATGTGTTATGACCATATCTTCTCCTTTTGGCCCTCAGATTTTTGTTTGCTGGTTGTTCTTTTGGCTTTTTGCAGTATTCCTTATTCCCTGGGATAGATTAGATAGAAGGTTACTGGGATAGATGCATTTATATTGCTGAAAGACATGTTTATGAAGGGAAGATTAATTAAAAAGAAAAATCCAGAATAACCCCCCAGTTTATCAGCACGTTGTAGTCAGGATGCATCATTTTCCTTGGAGGGGTTTTGGTAAACACTTGATGCAACTCAGTTTAAACATCTCACAGAGCATCCAGCTCTTCTCCCTCCTCTCTCACACACACTGTCTCAGGGGGCATCAGTGTGGGAATGCAAAACCCAAACCCACTGTGAGCCTGTAAGCACCAAGCTGCCAGCCAAGCGTGGCAAAGAGCAAACAGACCAGGCATGGAGCAGGGTTTAAAAACACTGGCCAACAGTTCAGGCAGAATTGGTGGAAATTGAATAAGCAAAAAAAAAGAACTGTGTGTCTTTACCACAGGTTTTTGAATAAAAATGAAATATGAAAGGTCCAAATGCAAACCATATGAAAGCAGCACTCTATCTACCACGCAGTTCTCCACCAGAGATTCATGCTAATTCAATAACAATACCTTGCTTCCTTCTCACCAGCCAGCACCAAACAGCTCCATCCATCTGGAAGCTATTTCCCAGACCTTGATAAATTGCCCTAAATCTGCCCTCTCAGCATTTGTTTTTCCTTGTTTGATGTAGATTTTAAAAAAATCCTCTGTGGAAGAGTGCATCAATAAAGTGAAAAACCCACCCTTTTTCCAAATTTAAGCTGACGGCTTCGTAATGTTCCCTGTGAGGGGGCAGGCATTACAAGAGGCTTTCTGGGGCTCCTGTGCTCGTGCCAGCCTTCAGAAAAACACAGAAAGTCACCTCAGTTAGCAGCTGCCAGAGTGGTGCCTGATGGACCAGGACACTCTCCCAGTTATCTGCATTCTCCAAGCTTGTGGTCGGGTTTTTGCTGTCACACTGATGATGGTTCCATCTCTCACTTTTCATGCTCACAGAGATGTTTTGGCTGTTGAATGTATGAATGTATACTCTGTGGGGCTTTTAGCAATTCCAGTGCTGCCCTTGATGGTTTGGGTAAACTCAAAGTGAGATAAGTCATGGAACACCTGAGCTGCGAGGGGCAAGGCTGAGCTGATAATGATCTTTGCTGCTGCTCTTGCCTTAAAATGGGTGATGAAAGTGCTTGTTGGAGATAAACCATGGCTGGCACAGTGCTGTTGTGGCTGTACTTTGGGGAAAGAGCCCCAAGGAATGGGGTATGGCACCTCCAGCATCTGGCAGGATCTCCAGGGTGCCACCAGTGCTGGCAGGAGCTGGCTCTCCATGTTACAAAAATCATGTTTTCATATTAAACACAGGCATAGGGGTCATTTTCCAGTGGGTTGTTTTTTTTTCCTCTTCTCTACAGCATTCTTTGAATGGTGATTTAAATAATATGTGTGGTTTAGATTGTAAAGTCTGATTGTAAGTGGAGAGATGGAGCTTTCTCCTGCTGGAAATGCTGCTGGCCACCTGCAAAAGGCAGAGAGTGTGAGTGCAGCTGGGGCTGGGAAATAGATAACAGGAGCCCACCAGTTCACTGATTCTGTTGAGTGTGGCTTGTAAGTATTCCCACTGATATTGCAAAACTGAGTCCATGGGTGTTGGAATTCAAGAGATTAATCAAGCTTGCAATCAATAAACTATTGGAAAAAACTTCACTTGAATAACTGTAGCAAAAACTAGTGTGTTTGAAACCAACACACTGTGTATTTTGTCATTGTTTTATTCTGAAACTGCCTTTTTGAGTTTTTTTGGCTGATTTTTGTCATATATACTTTCTTTTTCTTAAAATTGAGTAGCAACAAATAAAGAATAATTTGCTTACTTTCAAATAGAATTACTTGTGGAACTGGGGAAATAGTCTAAAATGCATTTTTGTTTTGCCTGAAATGAAGGAACATTGCCAAGCCAGAATAGGAAGTGCAGTGCCTGCCTAGGAATGTGCTCTGATAGCTCAGGTAAAGGAGCCAGAGCTGCTGGCATGCAGATGTTTGTCACCTCTGGGTCCTGCTGGCACTGAAAGCTGTCTGAAATGGAAAGTGAAGATGGATAAATTTGGCACAGCTCACATCCCTCACTCCAGGCACCAGATGCTGCTGCATGTCTGTGCTAGAGCTGCTCTAAATTTTACCCAAATCTCTTCACCTCCCTGTTGAGTTCAGCCAGTGTCCTGACTTTTCCTGCAGACCTGCAGTGACTTGAGGGTTCAGGCAATTTCACCAATCATCCAGAGTGACAGACACAATTGGAAAAATCCTGGGCAAAGCTCTTGGGCTTTGGAGAGACAGCGTTGTTTGCAGCCAGACTCATGAGGTGGGAGGCATTACAGTGCAGTCAGAATGATATTTAGTGAGGAAGCTGGCTCCAAGTTTCTGCTAGGAATCTGGCTCTTCCCCCTCCCCACCCCCACGCCTGCTTTTTGTCCCTGGAAACAAGTTTAGAAGTCCCAGAGCAGGATGTCTCTGGGAAATGGGGGATTCATACAAATCCCATTTTGTGCATTGATAAAAATTCAGTGCCAGCTCTTGAGGGGGTCAGTGCAGCTGAGGAGGAGCTGTGGCTGCTGACAGGAGTTTCTCTCAGCACTGTCCCTGTGCCACAGGTGCTGCCCTGGCTGTACCCCTGGCTCCTGGGGTGCACTGGCCCTGCCTGTGCTTGGAGCAGGGGTTCTTTATTTATTTATTTATTTATTTATTTATTTATTTATTTAAATAAATAAATAAATAAATAAATAAATAAATAAATAAATAATATATAATATTATACTTATAATATATCAGTATAATATAAATTAATATAATATAATATAATAATTATATATTATATTATTATATTCTATTGATTTATATTATATTATATTAATTTAATTTAATTTAATTTATATTGATTTATATTAATTTATATTATTATATGATTGTATAACATAGTATATATTAATATTATATGTACTGTATATTATATATAGTATATATTATATATAATGTATATATAATATATTATATAATATATATAAAATATATTATATATAATATATATTAATGATATATGATAATAAATTTATTTGTTTAGATAAATTTGCACTTCACCACAGCGAGCTTTTGCAGCCTTACACCACTAATCTGTGAGAGCCCTGCAGCAGGGGCAGCCTGGGGAGGACTCAGCACAGAGCTCAGCGTGGCTGTGGGGTGTTTGCTCACCTGGGGCTGACCCAGACTGTTCCAACAGGGCAATGTCTCAGTGATGCTGACTTGGGTGGGCTTGAGTTGCTGTAACCCCGGGCAGAGTTTGGCTTTTGCTGTGCCTGGGTTGTCAGGCTGATCCTGTGTGCAGATGTAGCTCTGTGCTTTTGTTTTGGCTCTGTTAACACACATGGGTCCCCATTATTGTGGGAAATTCAGGACTCCTGAAGAACTGACTAATATGATTAAGCAGAAGCTGTTCATTATTTACGTTACACCCATATTTCTAGATTCTACAAACTACTAAGTACACACTTCTTGATTGGTGCCTTTGTCTTGCTCACTCATTCTCTGCCTGCATTTCTCAGAGTAATGATTGGTTACAGCCCAGGTGTTTCACAGTCCTCTCTTATCCAGTTCTTGCCATCTTGGTATTCTCTTTTTTCTTAATTTAGCACAATTTATCTTTCAATAGTCTTGATGAATTCTTGAGGCTTTGCTAACAAACTTAGAAGCAGGCTGGCTGGTGCACCCTTGTGAATACATTGCAATACCCCACGTGCATCCCTCAGCAGACAAATAAAGGGAGAAGGAATTGAAAGGGACTCTGAGCAGCCTGGCCTCATCCACAGGAGCCAGGAGAGCAAACTCCTCTCTCTGCCCTGGGTCCCTTCTCTCCCAGGATCAGGGGACAGGCACTGCAATGTCAGCTCAATGCCAAGATTTGGTGTAGAAGAAATGAGTGCAGCAAAATGCTGTTTGTGTGAGGTGGTTCTGCCTTGAGCTTTCATTCTAATAAATTCTCCTGGAGTGTGTGTTAATGTGATCTGGGGTGTTGGTTTTTTTTTTTTTTTTGTTTGATTGTTTTAGCCATATTGAAAATGCCTATTCATGAGTGTCAAAGAAGCATTTTCCACTCGTAGTAAAATAAAAGAGAAAGCCTTTAGGGATGAGAGGTAATGGGTGGCCACATAAAATGAGTAGATCTTTATTTATGTGTGGATTTTTAGGGCAAACACCAGTGTAAGCACTAATTGATTATAATTTCATATAGAGCTCCTAGGGCAGGAAAAAAAATGCAGAAATCACAATATTTTCTTCCACATGCTTATTCTGTAAAATCTACCATGCAGCAGTCAGACTTGTGTTACCTGCTTTCTGCCCTTTCTGTTGTAGTAGGTGTAAAGAAAACAGAGATTTACATGTAGAAGAGCATAAAATGAGAGGCTTAGGAAGGGATTACTGCCCCAGTTGCTGGCTGAAGGCAGGAGCACACCCACCACAGGCCCTGTAAAAACCCACTCATGTACTGTGGCAGGCCCTAATGAGGGCTCTTAGCACTAAAGCCAGCTCTGAAGAAGGATTTTGATTTTTGTTGGGCCAGCAAGAAAGTAGATGTTGAGCAGCTTCAGGCATCCCCTGTGTTTGAGCAGTGCAGGGATGGGGAGCTGCACCCTCAGGTGGGCACTGCCACCTCCATTCTCTTGTCAGTGTGGATTATTCCCACAGGTGGGCACTGCCACCTCCATTCTCTTGTCAGTGTGGATTATTCCCACAGGTGGGCACTGCCACATTCATTCTCTTGTCAGTGTGGATTATTCCCCCTCACTGTGGTTTTACTACTGTTTTCCTGCTCTAGTTCTAAATGAGTGACCAGACTTCCAATCTTTTTTTTCCCAGGGTAAAGGAGAAGTTTTTATTGGCATTTATTCCGAATTTCAGGCTCTGGTTCTTATGTTTGCCTGGTCCTGTTACACTAAATAAAAATCTTTCTTCCTCTGTGGTTTTTCTGCCTTTCAGGTGATTGCTGGTTCCTATAACTCTGCTTAATCAAGTTCTGTTTAACCAGATCTTAATTTTCTGCATCCCACCATTTCTGCATGATTGAAGCAGTTGACGTAGTTGGCCCCAGCTGAAAATCCTTATTGTAAATTTCCTTGTGATTTTCTGTCATCTGTTATCCTTGAGGCTTTCTTGGCTCTGAGTGCACTCCATGAAATGGCTTTTGGGTTTCTTTTGTTGTCCAAGAACATGAGCAGAGATTGTCCTGGGAGGTTGATTGCCTTATTTTCTCCTTTCCTTGGGAGATGATGGAATTGATGAAGTTGCAATAAGCAGGCTAAGATGAAAAGAAGAGTAAAGCCCCTCTTGTTAATAGAAATTATCTAATGCCAGACTCGTTTGGGAATTAGATCGGGATTAGATTAGTGTGTAGGGTAAATGCATAAACACTGCAGGTAAGGCTGTCCCAAAGCTCTCTGCCCCCCTGGTCCCTGTGGGTTCATACTTCTGAGAGCCTCTGAAATAAATATTGTGCTCTTGCCTCACACAGTGGACATGCTTCACTTGTTTAGAAGTCTGTAAAATTCATGTGCATGTTTGATTCTGAAATCACTGAACCTGCCAGTCCAGCCCCCTATCAGATGGATTTCACAAAGGATTGCTGGTGTCTCTGAGCTGGGAAACCTTGCAGGGGAAGCTTTGCAGATCTTCCACAAGCCAAACAGATTACACTGACATTTCTGCTGAAATTGTGTGTATTTCAGTGAGAGACCTTTTATCTGTTGCAAACCAAATGCCTGCATCCTTAACAAACAGGGATGTGCCAGCAGAAGGTTCTTCCAAGGGACTGGGACTCTTCCAGCATCCTCAGCTCTATTTATTTCAGAAACCCAGCGAGATTTTTGGAGAGATTTTTTAATCACATAATCTCTGCCTCATGTTAGGCTTCATTGGGTTTCTGTTTGTAATGTGTGCTCCTCTCCAGGCAGGCTGTTCAGTAGCTTAAGCATTAGGCATAGTTAATCTAAAATACAACAATTATATGTTATTTCTATTTCTTAAATCATATTGACAGTATTTTTGCTATCTATACAAATGTCCAGTCTTTATAACTTTCTCTACAGAGTTCACATTGAAAAAGAGGCACTGACTTTGGATAGCCTGAAAGGGAAAGTTTTATTGTCACTGCAAAATGTACTTTAAAATAAATAAGCACTTAAGTATTTTGAAGGTACTTAAAACACTGTTCTCATTCATGAATAGAGACTACATAGGAAATATTCAGTGTTGGATTTGCATCAAATATATTGCGTTGTATATATACAACCCTCAGCAAAATTAACTATTTTCAACATCCCTAATTTTCTTCTGCATCTCCCAAAATGTTCACACACTGGATCAGTCAGTTGTAACCTTGGAAGCTCTAGAGCACCTGTCCCATCCAGTTTGGCACCTCTGGACTCATTTCAGACATGTGCTGTGTGAATTGACTGCTGATGGATTAATGACATATCTCCTGTCATTGATTAAAAGCCTAAAAGACCATTGAAACACAAAGTGCTCATGTAGGGAGAGGTTTGGAAGGGCAATCAAGATTTGCATGGTAATGAATATAATTACAAAATAAACCTCAAATGTCCACTGAGAATTAAATTCCACCCCCAAGGGAAAAGAACCAGAGTTTTTAAAAAATATAATATGATGAATCCTTGCACTTTGACTTTGACAGGCATATTCTTGATTACTAGCTGGAGAGGTAATGGAAGGTGTGTTATACCCTGGAGGGTCATAAATCTTTCTGATTGAAATAAAATGAGGCTTAAGAGAGCAGAGTTTGCCTAATTTGCTATAAATTGACAATTGTGATTTATTAACAAGGACAAGGAAGTCACTAAGAAGTGCTGCTGCCATGGCCAATTATTGTTTAATCAGATGCCAGATGAAGCTAGACTGACATAGGACATAACTATATAGTGGCTTTTAAATATTGTCTATATTTTTACTTCTGATAGTAACACTGAGAAAGTTTGCAGAGGGAGCTAAATCAGCTGAGTGTTGGGAGGGGCAGCACAAGAACATCAGGGTCCCTTGTTTTCACAACCTACTTTCTGTGCCATTTAACAAATAGTATTTCTCATGTTTATGAGCAGCAGGCAACTCTGTTGCAGTATGGACGTGTCAGTGTAAGTACACCTGAGTAAACAGAGATGCTGAACTGAAAAAATAATTCAGATTGTTCTAGGTAAACTCGGATTTCTATTAAAAAACTTCTATTCCAAACTAGAGGTGGATAAAATTAATTGTTTTTTCAGGTTAAATTAATTGGCTTCTGAACAGAAGTCCTCAGAAGGCACATTTTTATTACCCCATTGGGATGGGAGACTGAAGAGAAAGAATTAATCCATCCCCAGTGTGAGTGAGGATTCATCCCCGAGGTGTGGGTCTCTACAGCAAGGTCTGTGCTCAGAAGGAGGAGTCACAAGATTTTTGTGAACAGCAGATGATCAAAATCTCTCAACTTCCACCTGGCAATCTGAAAGCAGTCTGATCCAAAATTGCTGTGATATTTCCCGTGCCTTGCCAAATAATTTGTATATATGCCTGAGCAGATGGATCTAACACAGGCCCTGCCAGCTCTTCTGCTTGTTTGACCTTGCCAATGAGTATCAGATGCAACTTTTCCAGATTGAGGCTTAGCCACTGTGTCCATGGCCAGAAAGAGCAGAAACAAGGAAAATAGTTTCACCTGGATCTGCTGAAGAGCGTCCCACTCCTGTGTGTGTGTGGCTAGCAGGGTGTCAGCTGTCTGCATGAATCTCAATATCAGATATCTGTGTCTGAATATCAGTTTCACTGGTAAAGTAACACTCCTTCCCAATGCTGTAGTGTTTAGCCCTTCCTTTAAAAGAATTTAAGTCAATTTTACATTTGGAAGTCAGTTCCATTCTTCACACAGTTTACATCTCTAATTATTTGGTAGCAAATGATATTTGAAACTCACTGGTAAAGTAACACTCCTTCCCAATGCTGTGCTGTTTAGCCCTTCCTTTAAAAGAATTTAAGTCAACTTTACATTTGGAAGTCAGTTCCATTCCTCACACAGTTTACAACATCTCCAATTATTTGGTGGCATTCCCTTCCCCAAGCTGTGTTTGCAGGGATCCATCCAGTCCCTCATGCTGCAGTTAGCCCCACATGCCCTGCTTGCTTCCATAGCTGCTGTCAGCCTTGCAGTACATGCAAAACTTCTTTTTATGATCCCATTATAGCAAATACTGGGTTTCCCTGCCTTGAAAGGCTCTGAAATATACAACCATGAATAGAACTTGAGAGAATTTTTCCTACCAAACTTGTAACTTAGCGTGTTGGCTGTGAGGCTGAATTTATGGTATCGTGTTTCCTCGGTCAATTATGCAAAATTCTTCTTGTTTCTTCTTTGTATTTATTGCTGCTGAATGTGTTTATTACAGGGAAAACTGCTGAATGCCTCATTCTTTTTTCCCAGCTTAATTTTCTAGTGGAATTGAAGTTTATGTGCTAAAACTTTGTTCATGAGACATCACATTCCCTTCATGCCCTGGAAAATTTCAATTTACCCTCTCATTTTGACTATTTTTGGCAGAGGGATAAAGATTTCAAGTGGTGAAAGAAGTGACTGGTAAAAATGCTATTAGGTCAAAATTAGCATGAGTCTATACCTTATTGGATGGCTGCATGGCACACCTTCAGGAAAACGTTTGATCAAAGTTCTCACTTTACTAAGCATGGAAGAAGTAAAGCTCAAAGGAAAAAGCTGCATTCAGAAGTTCAAACTGAATTCTCTTTCTGTGCTGGGTGTCTATGTCTTTTGTTTCTTCTGGATTTTTCCCCTCTCCTTACCTTTTGTCCTATCCCATCTCATTTTTTTCACACAAAGCATCAGGAAATTATTGCTGCACACCACATTTATCCCTTCTCTCTGCTGTTGGACCTTGCAGGTCTGAATTTAAGGGGAAGTCCCACTGGCACATCCAGGTGTAGCAACACTCAGGTGTGTGCATCAGCCTAGATCAGAATAATTCAGAAATTGATGAAATCCTTGCCACACTGTGGGAGCAGAGCACAGCTCAACAAAGTGGCTGCAAGCATCCATTTATTCTCCATTTCCCAGGATGAGGAGGTTGAAATGTTAAAGCTGGCAGATACTTGTAGGCTGGAATAACATTCCTGGGGATGCTCATGGAACACAGTGTTCTTCTCAGTTATCATCCTGTGCATTTTCCTTCCAGCCTGTCATGAACTGGAAGATTTACTAGGCCTTTTCCTTTAATGTAATGGTTTCTTATTAACTTCTGACCAGGAAACCCATAAGACAAGTGTTTAAATATTTGTGAGACTGAGACTTGGATGTGGATGCATTTCTCCCACAATTAGGAATGTAAAGGACAGAGTGTGCAACACAGTGTCTTTGTAGATGTAATTTTGTCTGTTTTCCCTAAAAGCTTTAGCTGTATTTAGACCTTGATAATTAAGTTGTTTATGAAAATTTCCTGGTTCTTAATTTAAAGTCTCTATCAACTATATTTGTCTTCATTTAGTATTTTTGCTAAACACATGAATGCTACCATCTGTTCTCCACATACACCATCTAACTAAAATTTATTATGAGCACGTTGTATGTTGTTAACAAGTCGAATAAACTTTGGTATTTCTGTTGTAGAGCTCATTTTTCCAGCATGCTGTGAAACAGTGTAGTCATTGAACAGGGCTGTAATTAGCTGCAAAGAGCTCTCCCTGTTCACAAACCAGTGGGGCTGGACAGATTCCTGCCTGTCTGCAGGTGTCTCCCTGCCTGCCTGGGTCGTGTTTCTCCTGCAGTGATGGTTTTGCACACCAGGAGGTTTCCACCTTCTGCCTGTGCTGTGGTGGGGTTTCCACCCCTTATCTGTGCCCTGCTGTTGATAAAACAGGAGAAGGATCACATTGGGATGCACAGAGTTCCAGCCTCTGCCACGTGGATGTGAATGAAACTCTTGGTCTACACAGACAATGCTGATTCTTGAAAATTAATTGAAAAAAAATTATTTCAGTGGCTGAATCAGTGTCAAGGCAAGTGAGTGCCTTTTCTACTCTATTATCCCTTGTTCTTCCTGCTGAGGGTTCTTATTAGGTTTTGCTACTTGTTACGGGGTGTTTTATTGATCATGATATAATGTTCCCAGTATTGGATCCTTGTAAAAGCTGGAATTTGGCACAGCAGTGCTGAGGAACAGCTTGTAGATACAGCAATTCCCAGTATGGGTAATTTCAAACAAAAAAAATTATTCTTTCTAGGTATGGTGACTAGTTCTGTTCTCATTCACTGAAACATGGAGCTGGAGCAGCCCAGATTAAGTCTGGACCAGCTGAGGTATTTCAGGTTCAAAAGGACAGCTGGACTCTGATATTCATTAATCATAAATATTAATAAGTTGCAGAAATTTCCTGTTTCAATGCCTAAACCTTTCCACTCCTACAGAAAATTAGAGAAAATATATAAAAGTGTTTTGGATCTGATGCCTTCCTATCAGACTAGACAAAAAATTATTGTATCCTAAAAAAGCTCTAGAAGTAAAATATAGCACACACAGGGACCTTCATCCTCTTTCTGTGCATTGCTGAGACAGTCCTATCTTCTTGCCTGTCCTTGAAACAAGTCTGCACCTCTATTTCTGCTTCAGACCTCATTAAAAGGCTCTTTAGTCTTGAAGCAAATAGACAATATTCTCCTTTGTAACAATAGTTATTTCCAGGCAATGCAACTCAAGGAGTATTTCCCAACTCGCAGATAAATTAATTTTAGTGATGCTTGACAGCAATTCCATTTTTCCAGTAAGAAGTCTTACAGTAAATTGAGACTGGAGAATTGCGTTATTCATTTGAAAGATGTTTCTAGAATGTCTTTAGGCTCTTCTGGGTAGTGACAGCCTCATACAGAAATGAAATGGCCTTGCTTTGTGTAGATTTATTAGTACCACTATTTTCTGCAGTTTCTCTCCTCTCAGAGTTCCTTGTTTTCCAAAGTCTTCCTTGTTAGAGAAGTTGTGCTTGTTTTGTGGGCTTGCTATTGATAAAGTCAGCTCTGAGAAGATGACCCTCAGAGAAGGATTAAATATTGTTTGCCCATTTATTACAATGAGTAAACTGAGTCAGAGAGACTGTAATTTTCTTAAAGCCACATAGCAACTCATTGTTGCAATTTCCTTATTCAGCAGCACATTCTGATGGGTTTCCATGCTGCCTGAGGCCCAAAAAGCCAATAATTCAGCCATGTTCAGTACAGAAATGAGAGCAGAATTTGTCATGCAAAACTTCATGTGCCAGTGCAAGAGACTGAAAGGGCCTTGCTCTCATTTTAACATTTATCTCTATTAAATTTTTACAAGAACATTCAAATTAATCTGAGTAATTATAGTGGAAGTGATGGGCCTGTTTTACATGGTGTTCAGCCGTGACAAAAACCTTCAGAAAAACAGATGCTTTGCTGCTTGCTCTGCTTGGCTGCCAGGGGTTTAATATTTTAATGATACAGGGGTGAAGAGTTTGCATGAAATAGAAGTAGCTGATGTTAGTGAAGTACCTATATAACAATCATTTCTCCAGGGACACAGGAAAAGTATAAAAGTGAAGCTTCCAGCTTCACTACAAGAAGGTGGTGAACTGTCACTATGATATTTTCTGAAATATCCCTTCCCCAGGATTTCTTCTCCTGGGAAGCTGAGAAGCCTCAGAAAAGAATGGAATCATTAATTATGTGATTGCTTGGAATGAGGTCTGGAAATCGTTTACCAAGAGGTGCATCCTTGATTGGTTCCATGTAAATTGTTTTTAATTAATGACCAATCACCATCAGCTGTGTGAGACTGAGGAGTCAGGAGCTTTCAGTATCATTCTTGTTTAGCTTTCTGAAATATCCTTTCTCTTTCTGTAGTATAGTTTTTGTGTATAATTTCTTTGAATAGAATAGGATAGAGTAGAGTAGAGTAGAGCAGAATACTAAATCAGCCTTCTGAGAACTTGGAATTCAGATTCTCATCTCTCACTTCATCCTGGGGATCTCACAACACCCCAGTGAGCAGCCAGGACTCAGGGCACAGATGGAGGAGGGATGGGCAATGCTGGAGCAGGGTGGATCAGTGTCACCGTTCCACAGTCACATCCGCAAAGCGCCGCGGGCCGCATGGTGCCAAAATAAAACCTGCAGGAGCTTCCCTCAGCTCCATCCCAATCCTTGCCTGAGACATTTGGGATCTCAGATGGAGGAGGACAGGCTGCTTGGCACACAGGGCACGGATGGAGCAGAGAGTTTCTGTGCCAGGCCTTGGGCGAGCGCCGTGCGTGCTGCTGGCACTGCTGTGTGGGGATGGACTCGCTGCCAGCCACGGTGCCCAGGGCTCTCTGGTGGCCTTTGGGACATGAACTCACTGCCAGGCATGGTGGCCAGGGCTCTCTGGTGGGCTTTGGAAGTGTTTCTCTCCTGATACAGCCATGGAGAAGTCTGTCCCTCCTGTATTTGCAGGAATTTTAAAATGCAAAGCTGCGTCTCCTCACTCTGGGGAATGCTGGAGACAGAGCCTCAGGAAATACAGCTTTGTTAACAAAGCTCCTCTGTGGTGTTGGATGAAATTATAATATAAAATGCATAATATATGTATGTATCTACATATTGCTGGAGGCCAACAGTATGAGGCTCAATAAGGTCCAGTGCTGGGGCCTGTCCTTGGGGCACAGCACGCCCTGCAGCTCCAGGCTGGGGGCAGAGGGCATGGAAAGCTGCCAGGCAGGAAAGAACCAGGAGGAGCTGGTCTCCAAAGGCTGAACATGACCCCATGTGCCCAGGTGGGCTTGTACCAGAAACAGATTGTCTCCCTGTACTCAGCCCTGGTGAGGCCACACCTCGAGTGCTGTGTCCAGCTCTGGCCACCATCACTGCAAGACACTGAGGGGCTGGAGCGTGTCCAGAGAAGGGAATGGAGCTGGGAAAGGGTCTGGACAGTCCCCAAGAGTGGCTGAGGGATCTGGGCTGTCCAGCCTAGAGAAAAGGAGGCTCAGGGGGGACCTGCTCACTCTCCACAAGTCCCTGATGACAGGAGGGTGCAGCCAGGTGAGGGTCAGGCAATGGAACAAGAGGAAATGGCCTCAAGCTGTGCCAGGGAAGGTTCAGGTTGGATTATCAGGAAAATCTTCTTCACTGAAATGGTTACTAGGCATTGGAATGAACTGCCTAAGAAGGGGTTGATGATCCCAGAAACAGCTGGTGTGGCACTTGGTTTCTCTGGTCTGGTTGTCACAGTGAGGATCAGACAAAGTTTGGGTTTGATCCTGTAGGTCTTTTCCAGCCTAGTGATTCTGTGATAATCAGTGTGCCTCACTTCTTCACAATGACTCCTCTGTTCTTCACATGATGGCTACATGTCCTGCCTGCTGCAGAGTACTGAAGCTTTCAGTGGTATTTGGAGGACTGACCCATAGGACATGTGAGAAAGAGCCAAGCACCAGGAGTGGACAGACCAGATCAATTGAACCCTTTACTAAAGTTCACACTCATAAGCTGATTTGAGGATTTTTATGCCTTGGTTGGGCTTAAAAATGCACCAATTTCAAGTTAAGCACTCTAGAGACAAATTAAGACAAAAAAACCAGCTACCTGGACTGAGTTATTGTATCTCCCAAGATATTTTTCTCCTCTTGACAAAAGTAATCTACCAACTTTCCATCAGATCAGCTGGCAGAGGTCCACTGCTAGCAGGACCTTCAGCAGGAAGAGCACAGTGATCTCTTGAACTTCTTGTGATTGCTCAGATCCTTTGAGTATTGAGGCTTTTGGGTGGCTTCACTCCACCCTACTGTGTCAACAACTGAAAAGCAAAACCAAGCTCTTCAATGTATTTGCCAGTTTTACAAATAGCTTGTACTCATCAGCAGAATATAATGAGCAGAGAAATATGTTTATGCCTTGAAGGGTCAGTAAAAGTTCAGTAGCAGTGGAGGTGGCTCAAGCTGGTGACATTCAGTCAGAACTGAGGTGTGTTCTAGCGAAATCTTAAAGAATGGAACTGAGTCAGTGATGAACTCTTGGTGTGCTTTGTGCAGAAATTCAAGCTCAGCTCTGAGCACACCAAGGGCCTCTCCCCTGTGGTTCTGACCATGGTAATGAGCAGCCTCTGCTGCTGCAGGGTTTAACTGAGAGCCTGGTGAGTGCACTTGGTGAGTGCTGACTCCACGTGGGCTTGTGCTCACTGTGTGTGGCCTTCTGCTTACCTCTGGTCCTGAGTCATTCTCTTCATTGTTACTAACATTGAAGTGTGTTGGAGTGATGGTTTTAAGCTGTTTCCTTAAAACACTCCAGTGAAAGAGTTCATTACAGTCTTGAACCTGAAGTGATGCTGAGGTACCCACCAGTCCCATTGGATAAAGCAGCTGCCCTGCCAAATTCTCACTGAAGTCATGAATAAATCTGATCATCAATAAAGAACATTAGGGGATGTTGTGGGTCTGAAGACCACAGACCTCTTGTAAGTGGTGCCGCAAGTAGAGTGAAGGAACAAGAGACACTGATAACTTGAGTCTTACTAACATTGTTTCTTTTGAATTTTCCCAAATAGGGTCGAGACTGCAGTGTGCCCATTAATTCCTGCATTCAGAATCCATGTCAGAATGGAGGGACCTGCCACCTCACAGAGGCAAATAAAGATGGATTCAGGTAGTAGCACAAAGTTCATTTAAAATGAGATGATAAAATTTAATGTGTTTCTGCTTTGCATTAATGAACTGTAATGGCTGCTTTATAGAAACTGCTGCATGTGGCATTTCCATTTGCCATACTAAACTATTGCTTTGGTTTCCTTGGTGTGACATATCATTTCCTGTGAAACAGGCCTCCTGATTTCCTCATAATGCAATATACATTTAAGAGCTTTTGAGCAGTCTCTATGTTCTGCATTGTGTTATCTGTATCCTAATTTTCCTTGGGGCATTTCAGGCTCACATCTAAGCTGTTTTTGTATTTGTAAAGTGAGCATCTGTTGCTTGACAGCCAGATCCAAAATGTTTTCATACTGAAGAATCTTGCAGACAAACAGGCTTTAAAGAAACAATTAAAAAGCACGGGGAGATTGTCACATCTTAAGCATTGTGCTGCAAGAGAATAACCTCTGCAGCTGGATATTGTGGATTTCAGTTTGCCCATATAACAAAGATGTAGCATAGGTGGGGATGCTCTGAGAGAAGTCCAGAAATTTTAATAAGATAGCTGGGAGATCTGCACTGCTGCAGGCACTACTTCACAGCTAAGAAAATACAAGTTTGAGGCTTTGGTCACTCATTGTCATTCAAGTTGATTCAAAGTTCCTTTGTAAAAAAGAGCTGCTACAATTTTCATAGATTTGCTCCTCCACATTTGTGATGTTTCTTGCAAAAGAAGAAGCAGTAAACAGAACAAGTGCCCCAATGCTTCTCTCTGTGCCCACCCTCAATAATCCCCTGATTCCAGAAGCAGATGCAGCACATGGCAGGACAGAGGACACTGCTTCTGGTCACTGATGTACACAGCTTTTTCCAGCTTGTGCCAATGTAAAACTGCACCACATTAGAATATCTGGAGTTTGTCACTCAGTACCCATTTTTCGAAAATATAGCTGATACTAAAAATGCAGTAGTAAAACATTTTATAATATCCATAATACTAGAATGAGAGCCTTCCACATGTATTTTGGATTGGGTTTTTCTTTAGCATTTGTGTTTTGTTCTGTGGTAGAAGATAAAGAGTTTTGAATGGCCTGAATTGAGAGCTACTTCTGCATTTCTCTCATGAATTGAATGAATTTTACAATTTCAGAGGCTTTGCCTCAGTTCCAAATAAGCATTGTTTTTGAGATCCTTTATAAAACTGCAGGGGTGGTTTTGTTGCTGAACAACATTCGAGGCTTTATAGGGAAGGATTCTGCTTTTTATAGTTATTTATATAGTTTCAGTTGGTCTAATAAAAGACACATAAAACCATATCTCATCAAAACCCTGCTGCATGAAATTGAATGTTCAGCATATGCACTGCTCCATTTTCTCCTTGTTTTTAATTCAGTCAGTCCATAACCTCTGTGGCTCTGCAGGACTGTGGAGCTTTAGCATGGCTTTGGGAAATGTGGTATGGAGATGGAACAGAGTGACAAGGAAGATGCAGAAACATTTAAGATTGAACTTGGTTAGTTGGGTTGGGTTTTTTGGTGGGAAATCTCTCCAGTGGATGGCAGCAGTTAGAGTTTTGTAAATTGTGTTCACCAGGATGGGAAAACACTGCCCTGCATTATGTGCTGTGAGGAAGCGGATGTCAGAAACATTTTCATGAGAGGCCTCCTTGGATTTTTTTTTGTTGTGTGGCCTGTAAAAGAAATTATATCTTCTGTATATTCTCTTCCCTAGGGAAATATATTCATACACAAGCCCCGCTGCCAAACTTGTCAAATCTTTACTCTTGTAAAAAGGAAACTTAAGCCAAAGTTCTCTCCCTGTGAAATGCCAAGCCGTTTAACTCTCAAGTTTCTGTGGCCTTAGACAAGAAAATTACCATTTGAAATAATGCTAAGGTGGTGATGTTCCCCCCAAAGACAGGAAGCTCTTAGTTATGACTGAGATTCCAGCCCAAGGCCCCCGCTGTGCCTGGTGCCCACAAGGGCTGTCAGCAGCAGGGGCTGAGGCACTCAGGTTTGCTGGAATGGCAGATCCTGGTGGGACAGCAAGGGCAAAGGTTCAGCTGCAGTTACCCCCTCCTCTTTTACCCTTGCACTTTTTCAATCCTGAGTCATTTTCATATTCTCCTCCTTCAAGTAGGGGTGACCTCTGTGTTGAGGAATAGATAAGTGACATGGTGTGGCTCAGAGGAGTGGAAATGTGAAGTTCTTCTGTGGTATTTTCTGGGGTCCCCGTTGTTGGAAGGAAAGATGAATCTGACTCCATGTTCTTAGAAGGATTCTATTCTATTCTATTCTATTCTATTCTATTCTATTCTATTCTATTCTATTCTATTCTATTCTAATAGAATGCTATACTAAAACTATACTAAAGAATAGAGAATGGATACTTACAGAAGGCTAAAAGATAATAATGAAAAACTCCTGACTCATTCCAGATTCCTGACACAGCCTGATCGTGATTGGAAGTTAAAACAATTCCCATGAAACCAATCAAACAGCCACCTGTTGGATAAACAATCTCCAAACCCCATTCCAAAGCAGCAAAATACAGGAGAAGCAAATGAGATAATTATTGTTTTTCTTTTTCTCTGAGGCTTCTAAGCTTCCCAAGAGGAGAATCCTGGGCAAGGGGATTTTTCAGAAAATATGATGGTGACATTCTTCCTCCCTTTGAATTGCTGATTCTAATCTAATCTGTGCCTGCCAGGTTGTCCAAAAGGTCACTTATAAAGGCTAATGAGAGAAATGGCCAGTGAGACATGTCCTGGTGGTTCAGCACATGTGGAGGGGAGGCTTTGGCAGGAGCAGAGCTGTCACAGGCAGCAGCTGATCCCTGCTAACCTGCGGTGCTGGGACACAAAGGCTCTGGGTTATTTTAACTTTTCTCCATATAAAAACCCCCTCCGGTTCCCAGATCGCTTTTTTTAGCATTTTCCACAAACTGTAAGTGCCCTCATAAATGTAAAATCCTGGAACTGATTAACTGCCTAGTGTTAATTCTGCCTAGTTCAAGGAAAAACATTGCACTTCCAGACTTTCAGGCTACTCCATTGGGATCTAGACATAAAAGGCATCTTTACCATGTAATATTCCTGAAAGAATTTACTATATCTATTTAAAAGCTTTTTTGAAACTTGACACACTGTATGGCTATCTATTTTAAACAAACAGATGCTACATTTTTTTCATTAGAGTTTATTTTAAAAATCTAGTACAGTAAACTTTAAAAATTGCCAGCTTGAAAAAAAAACTTACAAAATGCTTTGGATCCAAAAGTTTACCCCTAAGTGTTGCCTTGAAACTTCATGGGGATAATGGGATGTTATGTAATTCTTTATAGGGAAACACAACACAAATCCCTGAACAGGAGGAATAGGGAATTTGGACTTTTATTAAAACACTGTTGTTTCCTGCATGGCTCCATTGTTTCCAGCATCCACAAGAAATGCTGTCTCACACTGCTTCACTACTGAGTCACTGCAAAGTTCTCATCATTGTCTCTGGAATTCATTTTCTCCCTCGGTCAGCTGGAACCCAAGTTTGATGACCTCCCAGTCACTCAGCAGACTTCATTTTTCTTCTAAGCTTTTTCTGGGATAGTACATACAAACAGTCCCAAGCTGCAATTCTTTCAACATGTGGTTCAATCCAGGTCCCAAGCTGTATGTTTTATCTTTTCATTTCAGGCCTCATATCTGGGACATTTGAAAGCAAATCAAAATAAAGAATTGTACGTAAGCAATAATGTAAAGACTCCCTATGCTACATAAGGACCAGTAGCCAAACGCCATCAATTACTCTGACATTTCCCTGAGTATGGAATGTGTCCTAATACTGAGCAATTTATGTTAACAATCCCAAATGAATTGTTACTAATGGTATCTCCACTGTGAACCATTACTGTGATAGTGTTTAATAATGACATTTTTAATTGCACACACCCAAGCTGTCCCAATCCTTTTGTGAAAGGAAAATGGTGTTATGTTCACATAAAAAATCACCAGCACAAAGCCACTCTTGTTGCTTTTCTTTAAATGGAGACAAAAAATTCTGTTCCCAAACTGAGACTTTGTCTTCCAAATTGCAGCCTGGAGCAGATTTGTATGAGCGAGTTATCAACCCCTGAAAATGGGGTTTTGTAATCAGAAATCTAGACATGATGAATGTATCACTATATTTAATTAGATATCTTTAACCCCCTCCCTGACACTTGCATTGCCACAGAAGATGGTGTGCCAGCTCTTCTTTCTGCCTCCTGTGATCCTCTGGCTCTGGGTCAGCAAGAGGACATGTTTTATTAGCAATAATGAGCTTGAGACAGGAAAAGAAAATATTCCTTATTGATTTATTGTGCCCTAAATTGAATTTATTGGAGCAGCTTGGTTTTGGTTATTCATGGTGAAGGTTTTCTAACCCTCATGACCTGTGGATGGTCCCTGCAGAATGAAGATGAGTTCTGAATGTGACCAGTGTCCCTCTTCTGGACCCATCTGGGAGATCTTCCTGTTGTGGTGGCTCAAGACACATTTCCTTCCCATTTTTTTCTCCTCTTTATGACTCCTTTCTGAGATTGCACATTATGAGGAATCTGATCCAGCCTGGGACTCCTGAGGTGGATGCAGAGCTTTGAGCCATCCCTCCCTTGGGACTCTGCACTCTGCTCAGGGTGCGGCACACAGCAGGAAGGGAAGGGAAAATCCTGAAGCTCTTCATGGATTCTGAAGAGCTCCTTTTCCCCCAGGGCTTTCCCCATCTCCTGCATAAAGCAGGGTAACCACCTCAGGTCCTCTTTGTCTGTCAGAGCTGGAAACAGCACCCTGCAGCAATGTCTGCCTTGGAAATCCTCCTGGATTCCAAAAGCAGTGCATGGCAATTAGTGTGACTGCTGCAGTGCTTTCTGGTTTTCATCCTCATCAATCAGGAGTGCTTTTTATTTGCTCAGTTTCTTTTCTGCCACCAGAGCCTGCATAAGAAAGGAAATGAACAGCAGAGGGAATGTGTAGTTTGGACTGGGACTGCAAACAGCCCTTTCTGTGACTACTGAACAGCAATGCTGGCACTTCAAAACTGACATTTCAAATATCATTGCTGGCTTCTCAGAAACCCCTGATATTACTGGAGCACTTAACTCCTGTTTCTGGACTCTCTTTTAGGAAACTCTGCCCTCCACCTCTTCATCACTTACAGATAGTTTAAAATATAAAGGTTCTGTTTGTAACTGTAGCTTCTAGATGTAGAGAGGAAATGGAGATTGAAAAAAAGAAAAATCAAGCCATTCTTCAGCCATTTAGTTTTCTATCTTCCCCCTAGGGACCATACATCACACTCCTGTGAGATAAAATGTCTAGTGCGATTATTCTTCACTAGTGTCCATATCCTCACAGGGCCATTACTGGCTGTGCCATGCTCTGTGTTTTAGCTGAATTATCTGGGCATCATCAGCTCTTCTCCAAATAGATGTGGAGGGAGCTGAAATCTTACAGCACTTATAAAAGCAATCATCCCCAAACATTTCTTGTTTGGACAAGTGACAAAGCAGTAGTGAGCAGAAAATTCTCATGTCTGTAAACTCAACTCAAGCTGCTGTTCTTTGAGGAGACTGAGGTATCTGAGAGCTGCCAAGATGTCTTGGCACTGGGCAGCCCTCAGCAGGCAGATGTCCACATTGTCACAAAAACAACAAGGATTTGAATATTGTGATGAATGTTTGCTCTCCTGCCCTGGAGTTGCTCGCTTCGGCTAAGGGCCAGAGTTCCCAATAAAGCAGCAAAGGGAGCATGGCAGAGGCTGGCTCCTGAGGATGAGTTTTGTCTCCTGTAAATAATTACATAACCCCAGGAACCATCAGACTGCATCTTTCACCAAACACTTGAGGTTAAATTGCTCTATGCCTCGCAGCAGCAGTGAATTTGGCTCCAACCAACTTTTATATGTTTTAATTTCAGTTCTATACCTCAAACCTCCTGTCCCTTTAGATCCATGCTAACATTTTTTTTTTTGTTTTTCTTTCTCCAAAGCTGCTCTTGTCCTCTTGGGTATGAGGGGGAGAGGTGTGAAATAAACCCAGATGACTGTGAAGATAATGACTGTGAGAATAACTCTACGTGTGTGGATGGGATCAACAACTATGTGTGTCTCTGCCCTCCCAATTACACAGGTAAGAAAGGAATCCATGAGGAGTGCCTGAAGGGAAGGGTCCAAACTAAATAATGTTTACTTAGTGCGCGAGCATATGATTAATTGAAAATCTAGTCCCCTTCTAAATAATCTGAATCTCTTCCTGGCAAAATGTTAATTTTACTAATATTGCAATATATGTGCTCACAAACATGGCCACTTTTCTGAGTCAAAATACTGATGCCTCATTGTAAAATACATTGAAATATAGTATTTAAGGGATCAGACAAGTGTCTGCTTCAGTGTGCACATTCTCAGTACTGAGCCTGACATACACCTGTCCTGAACCTTGGAAAACCTTGGCTTAGGGGGGGTTGGCTTTCACCTGATGTCTCAGGGCTCTGCATGTGTTAAATACAGTGAGCCTGCTGAATTCCTGATCTCCATTTCATACGTGGGTGGGGAAAGGCTCTGTAAGAAGCTGAAGGCTCTGGTGGTGTCCTCAGTATGAGCCAGGTCAGGGAGTGCGGGCAGCTGCTGGGTCCATGGTCACAGGGCTTGGGGATGGGAGTCAGAAATGGGATGAAGTGGAGTCAGATGGAGTCAGAAATGTCTTACATTGCAGATAAATTTCCTCCTAAACCTTCTGCAAGAGTGTCTGGGTTTGTAAAGCCAGATGTCTGTTAAGGAAGGCAGGAGCCTCCCTTGAAATGGAATATGTAAACCCCCTCCCTCTGAATTGGTATAATTTTGAATTTAAGGGGCTCTCAAGCAAAGATATAGGAATAGGAATAACAGTTCTTTACTAGGAAAACTAAAAATACAGATGTAATAGTACAAACAACAAAAAAAGTACTTCCAGAGTGAGAGCAGTCCCTGCCCCCTGTGTGTCAGGGGGTGTCCCAGCCCCATCCATGGGGGCTCAGCCCTCCTGCAGTGCCAGCTGTGGCTCTGCTGCAGCAGGGATCCTGCACAAGGGGGGAGTTTTCCTCTGCAGCTCCAGGGCTGCTGCAGATGGGCCTGGGCTCCCTCTGGCCATGCAGGGCAGCAGAAAGCTGCTCCTCTGGCAGTGCAGGGGGCAAAGGCTGCTGTGCTGTGCCAGGCTCAGATTGGATCCAGGCAGGAATGCTTGGCTCCTCCCCTGGGCGGAGCATCTCCCCATGGGATGCTGGGATTGGCTCAGCCCTGCAGGGACACTCACTGGCCATGGACAGAAGATAATTAATAATTAATGGCCCATTAACAAAGAGATCTCCTGGAGGGAGGATTGGCTGTGGGAGAGAGAAAGAAAACTGCCCCAAGAACAGGAGATAACTGCTCCACAGATAGGAATAGGATACACACCCCCATTTCCAGCCTAAGACCAAGAGCAGAGACTCTCCTGAGTGGAATCTAAAAATGGTTTTGCTCAAGGCCTTCTGGAGCATTCCATGGACTCATTGACACAGCCCAGCCCTCCTGGCTCAGCATGGAGGGTGAGGAAACACCTGCAGGAGTTCCTGCTCCAGCCTTTGAAATGGGGTTATTGCCTCCTGAGCATGGAGAAGCAATGAAGGGCTTCTTGTATGCTGGAATATATTGCATGTCAGGGGATTTAATGAGGATCAAGCTTGAGTGGCTGAGTAAGGCAGGAGGAAAGCTTCTAGAATTTCCAAACTCTTAAAATACTTTTGTGGCTGATACAAAGGAGGCCCATGGTAAATCTTCAGCTGAGCAAAGCCTTATGACTCAAATGTACATTTATTGGGTCTCTAAAATGATATTTCTGCCAAAACCTAAAAAAAAAATCAGCTTAGCAGAGTAAAGAGTTTTGCTTGTAGGATGTTGAGCCCATTGTGCTTACTTGTGCACTATTTATGTCAGCTACTCTTGGGTGGTTTCTAACAGAGCTCAATGCAAGGAGGCAGAGTCTTTACATTTACGACAGGAAATGGATTTGACCAGCCAAGAAAAGACATGTCCAGTAAGGAACTGAATCCAGCATATATGCAAATGCACTTTCCTTTCCACAGGATTATTGCAGAATCTTTTTTTTTTTCCCAGACAATAGAGGTAGGAAAGAACTAGATTGGGATTTCTTCTCAAATGGCCATCTGGATAATGGCTAGGGAACTTGTGTGATACTTTAGGAAAATTTTTACTCAACTTCCAGTGGCTTTTGTTTTGTTGATTTTTGGCTTTTTTTTTTTTTTTTTTTTTTGTTCTTGTTTTTTTGGGTTTTTGGGGGGTTTTTTTTTGTTTTTTTTTTGTGTGTGTGTGGTTTTTTTTAATCTGAATGTTTGCTCTGCTGTGCCTCTGCTGATTAGCAGGAGTTTGTCAAATACCAGAGCTCACTGTTGCCATGTGGGTAATATAAAACCACAGAAAATGTGCTATCATAGTGCAGGCAATAAGAAAATAAGGAAATACTTCCAGAAAATACAATATGAATCATAGGTGAAAAAGGTTGCAAAAATAGGGGTGTTGCTTATATTAGAATAGCTCATGTTGCTTAAAATAGGAAGAGTTTGGTGAACTGTGATACCAGAACTGTCTTAACCTGCTTTACCTCCATTTTGGAGAGGGATATTTCATCAAACCTGACCAGTCACTGGCAGGACTGACTGCAGTGCAGCTGGCTGGGCTGAAATGTCCATCAGAGCTGCTCCTGGCCTCAGAGCAGGACAAGGAGCATCATAGAATGGCTGGGAGGGTTGAAGCCATCAACCAAACAAAAGTACCCACAAGCCAAGCCAACCTGAGCAATGGTTTTGGGGGTCCTTATCAGTTGAATCCAAACAAGAAATGGGGAATCATGTGAAATGCTCAACTGGCTGAACAAAAGTGGAGGAAATGCCATGGAAGCACAGAGGGAAGCCCTGACAGCACACCTGGGAATGGTTTGTGTGTCTGACCTGAAAGAGAAGGGGCTGCAACCAGAGTTTGACTGAAGTCTGCTGGACATCCAGGGTATCTCTAGGTATATTCTCTTTAGATGAACCTTTTTTGTACTGAAGGAATATCAGTATCTGTCAAAAACAACCAAAAAAAGCTAGGTGCAGATGAGTTCAGTATTGCACAGAGTGTGAAGGCCAAGAGCTCAGAGACAAAGCCGTTCACTCCAGGGGTCAGGAGTGCTTATTCCTGTGCCCAGAACTGTGTTTTGAGGTACCTGCCTCTCTCTGGTGCTAGATGTTGAGTTACCAAACTCTGTGTGCTCCAGCTTTGCCAGGTGTATGGATTTGATCTCTTTATTTGAGAAGAGAAAGGCAGAGGTGTACAGTCCAGGGAAGGAGTTTTCCTGTGAGGTAATCTGGGGGACAATGAGCTCTCAATGGGCACGAACATCCACAGCCAGGCTGTATCTAGCAGGACAGAAAATGTAGGTGATATCTCTTTATGCTGTACCCAAATATTCTCCTTAGTTCTGTTGTTAACAAGTAGTAGACAGACAGAGTGAGCTCATCAACGCTTGTATGGAAAACAGAAATTTCTTTGACAGGTTGACTGGCTGGATTTTGTGGCTGGAGAAATCCATACCATCCATTTTATCAGTATGATTATGCAAGAGTTGTGGGTTCTATGTACAAATGGGATTTCTCAGCTGTAGTTAACCCCCATGTTCAGTCAGAGGGTCTGTCTGGCACTGGAGCCTGGGATGTTTGCAGTAACCTGAGCTCAGAGGTGCCCAGCTCAGTTATCCAGATTCCTGCTTTCCTCCCCTGCCAAGCAGGGAGCCTGAATCCCTCATCACCCCTGTGCTCTTGGATACCACAGTGCTGGTAACACTGCAGTGATATTTCAGTAAATTCTGCATTTATAGAACAAATGTATGCTGTAATGCAAAAAAACCCCACCAGTCTGAATGCAGGGAAGAAGATCCAAGAGTGTGTCTGTGTGTTGTTCTGTAAGAAACAGTTAGGGTCCCCCTTGGCTTAGTTGAGTAATGGTTAAATCATGATAGTAAATCTTATGTTCCTAAATGAAATACAAATTAAAAATGAATGTGTTGAAATTTTTGACTATTGACAGAGTCACAGTATCCAGGCTTTGGTTTTTTCCATACCTTAGTGTGTTCCTGCTCTATCTGCTGTCTGCCTGGTTTTACTGGTTATAGCCTTTTTAGGGAACAATATCCCAAATTATGATGCATGAATTTTGCATTCATTGGTTGGAAAAATGAAGGCCAAAAATCTTTCTTCAATTAATAAGATTTTGCAGTGTTTTCTTTTAAAATTCTTTGACAGTCTTTCCCCAGACTCAGAGCAGATGAAAAATGGCCAATTTGTTAAGTGACTGCTGAGGAAGGAATTTCCCACACTCCAGCCCCATTTCACTTTCATTTAAAAAAAGAAAAAAAACCACACCAAAAAGCAGCCCACGCTCACACAATAACCTCCTTCCTAGTTCTTTTCCATCTATTAACTTTAAAACAATGTGGAATTACAAATGGATTCCATGAAGTACTAAATGCAAGTTAAAAAAGACTGAGAGGAGGGAGAGAGCGGAATGCCATAAAAAAGCTTCAAACCTGTACCCACCATCACCAGGTTTCCCCACCATTCTTAAAATCAATATTTTCAATATTTGTTGCCTGTATTTAAATAACCAAACCAATCCTCATGCTGTGTAGCAGATCCTGATGGCTTTAATTGTCAGCTGATGTCTTATTTTTCCTCTGCCCCACTGGTTATTTTAATCCTGAAGCTGAATTGTAAACATGTAATTCCTCCAGGACAACCACGTACCCAAATCCAGCCAACTCTGAGGAGTCTGGGGCTGCTTTACAACCTGCTGGGACTTTTGGTGGTTTACAGCTCCTCCTTGCAGTTTTGTAGGCTCTCCTTCCCTTCAGAAAGAAACATTGAAAGAGCAGGATAGGCATTAGATCAGTCACCTGGTTCTTGCCCTTCTTGTGTTTTCCTAATCTCTGCTTTTTTGGCTGTAGCACGGCCTGTCCCCAGCCATTGATGCAAACATTGTGTTTTCCCTTCAGCTTTGTGGTGTGGGAATGTGGGGCAAAATTCAGAGTTTTCCTGTGACCGTGTTCACAGGGGTCTGAGGATGAGGGAAGAGACAAGGATCTGACTCCATGTTTCAGAAGGCTTGATTCATTATTTTATTATATATATTACATTAAAACTGTACTAAAATAATAGAAGAAAGGATTTCATCAGAAGGCTGGCTAAGAATAGAAAAGAAGGAATCAATAACAAAGGTTTGTGGCTCAGACACAGAGTCCAAGCCAGCTGACTGTGATTGGCCATTAATGAGAAACAACCACATGAGACCAATCACAGATGCACCTGTTGCATTCCACAGCAGCAGATAATCAATGTTTACATTTTGTTCCTGAGGCCTCTCAGCTTCTCAGGAGGAAAAATCCTAAGGAAAGGATTGTTCATAAAATGCATCTGTGACATTTCCCCTTCCTTTCCTTTTTCCCGTTCCCTTCTGTTACAGCTCTCCTCCAGCCCATCACTGCTTTGCTCACAGTCCTGGGCTCAAACACAGAATCTCATCCCTCCAAAGAGATCTGTCCTCAGCCTCTCTGCCCTCTGTGCCTCCACGAGAAGAGGGGTCCGAACATGCACAGAGGAACAAATGGGCTGCACCAAACATGCCCTGGGTGCTTTCAGTGCTTTGCTGCTTTGCCTGCTGGTTTATTTGGTTTTGTTGTTTGCTGTGACTTTTCCTCCTCCTGTCTGATTTTAGCAGAAGAAGAAATATGTAGCACTTACACACACACACAAAAAAAAAGCCAAACCAAAAACCCAGAAAAGGCATTCCTATTTGCCAAAGATCCTAAAAAGCCTCAACAATGCCCCCGCTTCTTTGTTCTGAAACCTAAAAAAAAAATAATTAGTGGCTTCCACTACTGAAAATAGGTCTTTACTAAAATACCCAGTAACCCATGGCAAAGAGAGGGCAGGAGCAAATGTTTAAAATAGTTTGCTTGCCTGGGAAAAAGCTGCGAGCAGTTTGTATCACTGAAAAAAAAATCCTTCTCAAAATAAATAGTAATAAAATAAAGCTAGGAACTATTTCTGGTTTGATGTGTTTGGAAGAGAAGGCTGAGATCTGTTTTACCTTAGGGGGACCCTGTGGTATCCTGTGGTATCTGAGAGCTCTGAGCTCTTTCAGAGCCCAGGTCCCTGTTAGTGATTGGGGGCTCTTTTCCTGGAGTGTCCCACTGTGGTGACTCTGTCTGGCCAAAGCCCAGCACCAATGCAGGGAGAGCTGCACCAGTGCAGGCAGACAGCACCAATGCAGGCAGACAGCTGCAGAGAGAGCAGCACAGTGCAGCCAGACAGCTGCAGGGAACAGCAGCAATGCAGCCAGACAGCTGCAGGGGGAGCAGCACCAGTGCATGCAGACAGCTGCAGGGAGAGCTGCAAGATGCAGCCAGATGGTTCCAGAGAGCAGCACCAATGCAGCCAGAGAGCTGCAGCTGTGTGGAGCTCGTGGCTGTCCCTCTGTCCTGGAGCCCCCCATGGCTGGCTGCTGTGGCACCTGTGTGGCTCTGTCCCCAAGCCACCCCTGGGCAGGCTGAGAGGGATCATGGCACTGAAGCTGCTTTTTTCCCCCAAATTTTTGCTACAGGAGCAAGGATGTTTGAGGTGGTGTGGTTCAGCTTGTGGTTCCACAGGGACCTGGGCTGACTAATAAATGCTGAAGGCTTAAACAAGTACTTAGCTATCAACTCCTTTTACATTTTGGAACTTCAGCCATAATTTCCTCAAGACAGAGAAAATTGTGGTCAGAGTTTAGTGTGTTTTCTTCCTTTTTGTTTGAAGGAGTTCTGCCTTACATGGAAGTCTCTCAGTTTTAGTTACTTGGCAGATGTGAAGTGTACTCACTTTCTGCATGAAACACAAAAAGGCACCCACATTTCCCAGTTGTGTTACTGGGAGTGAGAAGTGCTGGAAGACCTGGAAGGTTTGGGCTTTGTTCAAGAGCCTAAGCCCATTCCCAGCCCTGTTTTATGAAGAGAGAACCACATATCACTGCTATCAGATTGGACTCTTATCTGACCCTCTGGGAGGAAATAACACAGCAGCTGGCAGGGCTGCAGCCTGTCCTCAGCCTCAGTGTGGGTGTCCTGCTGTGCTGGAGTGCTCCAGCATCTCCTCTGGTCAAACTCCCCTCTCCCAAATGTAAAATGTCATGTTTGTGCAATAAGATATACCAGAGAATTATATACCAGAGAATTCCTCCTTGTTCAGCAGGACAGCATACCTGCAAGAAAGTGGAATGTCAGCTACTGCTGTCCTGTAGGATGAGCAGAGCGAATTCATCCTCAAATGGGATCTGAGGGTCATTAAATCCAGTCTGTCAGGAAACACAGTGGGAAACAAGGAAATCAGGCAGCTCCTGAAGAACTGTGTCCTGTGCAGGGGAGCCAGGCTGGAGCAGCTCTTGGGATGGAGCCACCTTGGAGGAGTCTATGAAGGACTGGGAACGCTCCTACAGAATCCCATGGGAGTTCTGGAGCAAGGAGTGCTGGAGACAAAGCATTTTTAACAGGCTCCAGCCCCATTCCCTGCTCAGATCAGCAGGAATCCACAGGGTGTCCTCTCTGTTAGCCCAGGAGGAACATCTCAGATGTGTGGCATCTCAGGTGTCACTTCTGCACTAGATTGTGTGGATAGCTGAACTGATCCTCAAATTATTCCAAACAACTGGAAAACATCCATATGAATAAATACAGCTCAAAAATGCATGGTGTCCAGCAAAAGAAGATCTTTCCCAGACACTGTGGTTCTGAGGAACAGTGCTTCAGGCAGGTCACCACCTTGCAGGGGCACTGGAAATTGTCTGGTTCAGTCAATGTTTCCCACACTGCATTGTGTGGCATTTGGCATGTTGAATATGGTTTTTCATACTCCAGCAGTGCACAGCACACATTCCTTCTCTGAGATTCTGAAACACTGAAAGGATCATTATTTCCCTGCCCAGAACTGGTTTTACCCATGCTCCCTTTGCTGAACCTTAAGCTTAGGGAGAATTTCTCCTTGAATCTGAAAAACAAGCCACTGTGGGAATCCCAGGATGGAATCAAACTTAAGGGTTCACACTTAGCAGGCCAAAACCTGGTAAGGGAAAACCTGGGAGTTTTTAGCAATTAAGACAGGATAAAAAGCATAAATAACTCTTTTTGCCTGCTAAGTATTGTGGGCAGTGTTTGTCAAGCAAGAGCAAACTTCAATGATCATGCAGAATTTACTCTGTTACAGTGCATTTCAGGTGATTTCTCTTATGTTTTTGTATCTAACATAACAGCATTTGCTGCTGAAGGATTTTCACAGAGTTTCTCATTTGTTCATTGCAAGTTGAAATAGTTTGGAAGTAAAATTTTTTTTTAATTATTTTCTTAGATGAGCCTCAAATCATTTTCATCAAACATCAGCAACATTCCTTACTGAATTACTTCCTTGGAGGAACACCCTGTCTGTTCCACCCAACAATTTTTAGGTTCAGTGTTCTGAAACTTCCAATTGGCACTGACTTCTTTTTAATGACTGAACAGAGAGAAGGGGGAAACAAAGCAACAGTAAACATTTCTTCCAATGCAATTTATTAGATATAAAATGAGTAATCTCCTATGAGAAGAACAGCAGAGTGTTTTTTATTAGCAGCAAGGAGACAAATTCCACTCAGGCTCACCTGGCAGAGTTCAGAATGTTGCACCACACTATTGAAGCCCTGGAAAAGTTTCCATGCTGTGGATGCAGGCCAGGCTTTCTGCATCCTTCCCTCACCATAAGCACGTTCCTTTTCTCAAGTAATATTGTGAAATCCTCAGCAGCATATTTACTGCCAGTCCTGCAGGCCCTACTAAAGCTTCTCTTGCATTAAGGACGGGGATATTTTCTGTGTTGTTTTGTCAGTATATTACAACAAAGTATCACCCAACTGACACATGGAACAAAAGAAAAATCGTTGAACTCATTGGTTGCAAATTGCTGCTCTACATTGTCTTCTCAGAACTGCAGTTTCACTTAAAGATAAATAAGTAAAATACTTTTACTGCATCCAGCCTCTCTTTTACTGATTAGGGAGGAATAGCAGAGCTTGGATCCTGGTTTTAAAAGTCTAATGGGGCATGAAATAAATAGCTCTCATGACAGCAGAGAACGGAAAAAGATAGATGATTATTAAACTGTGTGTAAAAGTCATCTTTATTGCCCTATTGTTGTTTTGGCTTCGCTCTGAGACGTGGGGAGCGCTCAGAAAAGCCTGAGCGTGTTTTTTGGCAGCTCTTCATAGGCAATGAGCCCTGTGGAAAGCCCCATGAAATTCATGATTCTGTTGAAAAATAAGGCCAGGAAAATGTTGCAAGAGACAAAAAAAAAAAAAAAAAAAAAAAAAAAATCTGTGTTTCTTTAAGACAATGTCAGCAAAGGTGACAAGGGAGGTGGTTTTGAAGGAGCAGAATTCCTTGGCTATTGTTCAGGGATTTTTTTTTCTCTTTCTATTTTTTTCCTTTTTTCTATTTTTTTCTTCTTGCATGAGTTACGAGCAAAGGGAGATCCACCTGTTAAAGTTCCACCTGTCACTATAACTTGGTTGTAATCTGAAAACTGAAATATTTTGTGGTTTATCAGACTGCTCTCTGTTTGCTTGCATGTTACCTATTCTCTTCAGATTTGATTAAAGAGAATAAGTATGCCTTGATGGAACAAAAGATTACTTGGGATTAAAAGAGTTGCTTAACTCTTATAAAATAAATTTAGATGTGGTTTTCCTCTCTGTTTTATAGAAGCCCTTCAGAAACCCAAACTGGAGCTGTGATTTGAGAACATGTAGGGGAGAGGAAAATGGGGAGGTTGGATGGTTTTCTACACTTGAGAAAGCTTTGCACTGAAGTTCTCTCTTGTTTTAGCATGATCAAATATCCTCCACAAAGAGAAGCAGTGCTGCTAGGAGCTGGCCCAAGATGAATGTCCAGTCTGTTTTTAGGTTCACATAACTATCCAGTGAGAAATTTGGACTAGACCTTTAATTGCTGCACAGAGAAGCAGCCCTGTGTCACTCCAAAAAAAAAAAGAGGATCACATTTTTCCTCTGATACTGACATTAAAGCGACCAATGAATATTGAGCTCTCAGGTCTGAGGGCAGATTTTTTGGCCCAGATAATTTTCTGAGTGAATAAAATATGAGAAAGACATTGTGTGGCTGGTGCCTTGGGCTTTGCTTTTCAAAAAGTGTTTTATTTCCCTGGCATGCTTTCTGCAGCATCTACTGAACACTGGTGGCGCCTGAAATAATGACCAAGAGGTATTTTCTTCCTGAGATGAGGCTGCTCCAGTTGCTCTAGAGCTCCCAAGTGAGCTCCCTAATGAGTGATAGATGGGAAAAATAACAGGAAGGATCCTTAAATGTTCCAAGTTTTGCATGAAAAATATCTCTTTTTTTGGATGCTGTGTTTGGTACCTAGCCTAGAATTCTCCTACTTTTTGATAGTGGTGTCTTCAGAATGACACAGTGAGTCATAATATTTGACATTTGGGGAGATTTTTACTGGATCTCTAAGCACTTGTCAAGACTGTTCAGAAGAATACTTTAAGAAGAATTATGATTTCCTTTGAGAGTTTTGATACTGTTCATATTTTTTTAAAGCCTGCTTCCTTTGCTTCAAAACAAAACAAAGGAAAAAATAGAAACTTCAAAAGTATGTATTGACCATTTATAGTGCAAGGACAGTTGAAGGCATCTATCCACACTCTCTTCAGTTATTAGAAGGCCTTCCAAAATTATTTCCAGCTTTAGCCCATTTGAGCTCTTTTCATGTCACCAGCCAGTTAATTTTTTAATGTTTATTTTCACATGAGATCCATAGCACACAAGGGACATGGGGAATATCAAGATGACAAACTGGCAGCTCTCCAAGCTTTGTAGCAAGGTGTGCCCTGCTCATGTTCAGGTCTGAGGGAGTGCCTTTGTTAGTTTTTGGGAGGGTTGGTGTCCTGTGGGCTTGGGGATGGCAGTGAACAGACCTGTCCTGTATGGGGATACAGTATGGGTAAATGAAGGTGGTACAGAATGTAATCTTATCCCCTAAAGAGTTGCAGCTGAACCAATTACTAAAGATTAGGAGGAGGCTTGATGTTAACAGGCCTGTTAACAGGTGTCAACAGCTGTCCCCAGTGTTCACAGCTATAGGAACTGAACATCTCTCATTGCTTTTGAGGAGCAGCAAAGTGCAGTGGCCAACCCCAAACCCAGATCTGTTCCCTGGTTCCCATGGATCTGCAGTGTTCAGTTTCCTTGGCACATCCCCTTTCCTCAGCTGGATATTTTCATTGTATTTGCACAGGGTTTGTCCAGGGCTGTGAAAAGATTTGGTAGCCTGTGACTGTGTTTGCAGGGGTCTGAGGATGAGGGAAGAGATGAGGATCTGACTCCATGTTTCAGAAGGCTTGATTTTTTATTTTATGATATATATTATATTAAAACTATACTAAAAGATTAGAAGAAAGGATTTCATCAGAAGGCTAGCTAAGAATAGAAAAAGAAGGAATGAATAACAAAGGCTTGTGTCTCGGACTCTCTGTCTGAGCCAGCTGACTGTGATTGGCCGTTAATTAGAAACAACCAACATGAGACCAATCAAAGATCTGCCTGCTGCATTCCACAGCAGCAGATAATCAATGTTTACATTTTGTTCCTGAGGTCTCTCAGCTTCTCAGGAGGAAAAATCCTAAGGCAAGGATTTTTCATAAAACATGTCTGTGACAGTAGCCTTTAACAGTGGTAGCTGCCTAGGATCCCTTGGCTCCAGGTGGAATTGCTTGTCCTGTAACTTCTGTGCACAATAAACTGCAGGATGCCATGGCAGACTCCCCTGGCAGTGCCAGCCCAGCACCAAGCCAGTAGGGTTTGTATGGCCCACAAGGATGGGGTTTGTGCTGGAGGTGCCCCCTCCCATGGGTTGTGTTCCTGCTCTCATTTACACTTGACAGCTCTCAAAAGCAGATCTAGGACACATTCATGTTTGAAACACACAAAAACAATTGACAAACACATATTATACTTCCATTCTCAGAGGAAGAGTCATACCAAGAGCTATGTATCTTGTGCTGGAGGGAGGCTGGACATGTGGGAGGGATAACCTGACAGAGCAGTAGCAGCTGGGGGAGTTAACAAACCACACCTATCAGCACCAGAATAATCCTCAAAACTGTGCTCTCAGCCAGCTCACCAGATCACAGAACTGATAAAAGATGGATGGTTCTGATTTGCATTTTCCATCTGAATTTTGATCTTTGTGGTTTGCTTGGCTTGTGTTTTCAGGTGTTTCTCTGTAACCACTAGAGTGTAGAGAAATGTGAGGATTTTTGAGAATGGCATTTCTCCCAGGACAGGCGGAGCTGCAGCTCCATGAAAACCTTCCAGAACAATGCCAGCCCACCAGTGCCTCCCACATTATCCTTTTTCCCCACCATTCCCATGGCCTGTTGGTTATGTGATGGTGTGTACTATGTACAGGCACAGAAAATATGTGTAACCTTGAAACCCTGCAGATGTAGTCCTCTGGTGGAGCTGCACAGGGGGTTTGGGACTGCAGATTTTTTGGGGTTCCATGCTGGGATTACCTGACCTTTGCTTTCCCTGCAAGGCTTTGGGAGGTGTGGGATAGGTTTCTGTGTGATTCTAGGGAAGGCAAAGATCTCTGTGGTCTTTGGCTGCATCTCAAATCCTGGGGTACTGAAGTGTGACCTAATAATTTAGAACTCAAAGAAGGATTGTATTTAAATAAACTATCACGGCTTGAATGTTCTACAGCTATTAATTATTAAAACTTATACAAATCCAGGGAGGTTCATGGCATGTTATACACCAGACCTAGAAACAGCTGAGCTGGGCTTACATGAGGTAGATTTTTTTTTCTAAAAAGACATCATCTCCTGTGAGCACAATAGAGCTAGTACTTCTCTTATAAATAGTGAATGTTTTATAATTGCATGCAGTCCTAAAGCTGGTTCCTATTATGGAGAGTCACAGAGGTTCTGGGGGGAGGGTTTGTGGCTTGTTGTTCTTTCCCAGAATGATGTCCAATCAGCTTCTTTGGCAGTGTATTAACCATGGCTGAAATATGTGCCCGTGTGAAAATGTTAGGGTCCAATGAGCAACTTCACTTTTGTGTCACTTTCTTGCTTTGAAACGAGAGGTTCTGGGTCAGGAGCTGCCCATTTGATCCCTTGTCTGTCTGCAAGTGGAGTTCATAGTCAGTGCTTTTACAGCAGGCTTTCAAACCCCTGTGACAGGAACAGTGTGGTCACTGCAGGTCAAAGGAGCTGATTTAATGAAGTCTCACGTGCCCTCAACAAGCAATTTTGTCACTTCCTGCTGAACTACTGAGCTGTCTGCACGTGGGGAGATTGGCCATCCCTGGACATCTTGGGTGTTCAGCATTGTTCAAGCTGTGTCACAGCTTTTTTTGCTTTTCCTTTGCCTCAGGTGAGCTGTGTGATGAAGTGATTAACCACTGTGTTCCTGAGCTAAATCCCTGCCAGCACGAGTCCAAATGTGTTCCCCTGGACAAAGGCACCAGGTAAGAGAGTGTGTGTGTTGGTCTCTGCACAGAGGGCACATTCATCCATTGGCTTGACTGGAGTTGTTCTGGCAATGAGTGGGGAGCAAAAATCTCCAAAATTAACACAAATTATGCAAGGCTATATACATTTGAGTTTTCTGTGCCACATTTTAACTTTAATCCATACATAAATACTTTTCTAGCTTTCTGTGGTTTACTGAAAATAATGGATGTACCCTCAGAGCAGAGGAATTATTCTGAAATAGAGCATGGCAATAGGAGAATTTATGGAGCAGTCACTGCAAAGCACCTTATCCTACATCACAAACCAAGGAGAGTTTCCTTATGTGATCCTTGGGGCACTTATAAATTCAAGCAGTGTAAGAGGAGCCTGAACAGTTCAGAGCTGGTGGCTCCAGCTCAGGAGCTGCCTTTTCCATTGGCTTTGCCTGGCTCATCTGGGCTTTGGTGATGTCTGCATTTGCATTTTCCTCTTGGGAATGACACTGGCTGTGTCTCAGGGGTGAGAGAAAGCCTCGTGTTCTGGATGGCAGCAAAGCACCAGGAGCTTTGGGCCCGGGGACTTGGAGAGGTGGCAGTGGCAGCGTTCGTGGCTTGTCTCAAGAGGGACTGGCAGAGCAATTTAGCAAATAGAGACAGCAGGAAAGTCCAGCTCTGTGAAAACCTTGTCAGGAAAAGATCTCAGGAGACAAATCCAGGAGAGGTGAGTGCAGAATGAGCTGCTCTCTGCCCCTTCCCTGAGGCTGTTTGGCAGGGCAGCCCTGGGGGCTCACTGATCCCCTCTGGGCTCTGTCCTCTGCCAGGACAGGGAAGGTGACAGGCTTTGCTCCTCCTGGCAACTTCCAGCTGGGGTCAGATTGCGTCCTGTGAAGTGACCAGCATGTCAGAACAGTGTGAACTGCCACACGGGACATTTCAGGAGGGTTAGAAGGAAATGAATCAAAACCTTAGAGAAGGTGGCTATCTCAGCTGACTCTCTGCTAGACAGGCAGTACAGCACCAGCCTTTCTTTTGGGTGAAAAGCCTCCAGACAGAAATGTTTCTAAATCTTGAAGAAGATGAAGCTATTAAATGGTGAGGACGGTTCCTGAACTGATGTGTAGGCACCAGACAAGGAGGTGTGTGCCAGTGCATCAATAGTTCCTGATGTTCTTTCCAGGTTTTGTTCCCAATTAATCCATCACTTGGTTAATCCAGCACTTTTGGGTAATTCAGTAGCTACAACATGTTTTGAGGTGAAGGCTTGTAACTCAAATTGCCTTCTTTTAGAGCATGGAGGGGTGCAGGCAGCTGTGAATGGTTTTCCCATTGCTGGAAGCATTGTCATACCTTCCACCCAAACTATTTGAGTAAACAAGATAGTTTTTCTCACATGCTTGCTAGAAAAGTGTTCTTCACAGTAGGGCCACTAGCCCTTGAGGGGAGCTAAATAACTGCTTTTAAGTATTTTTCTGCTACTCTTTGTTGTGTTATTCTTCCCACTATTCATAGAACACTGTCCCAGACATCTTTTATAAAAAATCCTTTCCTTAGGATTTTTCCTCCTGAGAAGCCGAGAGGCCTCCGGAACAAAATGTAAACAATGGTTATCTGCTGCTGTGGAATGCAACAGGTGCATCTGGGATTGGTCTGTGTTGGATATTTGTAATTAATGGCCAATCACAGCTGGCTCAGACTCTGAGACACAAGCTTTTGTTATTGATTCTTTCTTTATCTATTCTTATATTCATTTTTCTGAATGAAATCCTTTCTTCTATTCCTTTAGTATAGTTTTAATGTAATATATATCATAAAATAATAAATCAAGCCTTCTGAAACATGGATTCAGATCCTCATCTCTTCCCTCATCCTCAGACCCCTGTGAACACGGTCACAGAACACTACAGAAAAATCCATTATTTCTTTATTCTCCTGTCCCATTTTGCTTTCTAGCAGCCAAACTTGAGAAGTGAAGGAGCCTTGAATGTAGAGGTGTCCAAGCATTGCTATTTCTTTCATACTTTGGTGGCACCAGACCATTCAGAAATGAGCCCTCAGCAGTTGTGCAGTGATGTGTGGATGCTGCTGGGGCTCTGAAAACAGCAGCCTGTGCTCCTGTGCTGATCCCCTGAGCTCCTGTGGTGCAGGATGAGGCTCCTGAAGGAGGAATCTGGCTCCTGTCCATCTGTCTGTCTGCTTCAGAGGCAGGGAGTGTCAATGGCAGGAGTGCGCTGGGCATGTGAGCAGGACACACCAGTCTGTCTGTCCTGCTCTCAGCTCTGGTCAGTCTGCAGCTCTGCAGATGGAAGAAAAGATGACAAAGACAGGAAAAAAAAAGATAGGAAGCCAAGTTATTTATTGATGTGGGGAGAGAAATTCCATCCTGGCCCTGCCATAGGAGCTGTGATTCACGGCTTTAATACAACAGACATTGAGTGCATGCAGATGCAAATCCCCTCAGATAGGCCAACAATTTAAATACCACTGGACATGTTTTAGGCTCTCTGTGATACTGGGAATCTTGCCATCACTACAAGGCTGTAGGAGAAAACAAGATTTCAACTGTAGTGGTATCAGATGGTCACTGGGAAATGAGATATCTAATAATTTAAATTACTCTCTTGCCAGGATCAGAACATCAAAGTTTCTTTGCCACCTCCTTTACTACATCAGATTTTACTGATGGACCTTCAGTATGTGTGGGACTGTGGGATAAGGATGGAGTTACCATGCCCCATTCCCTGATGGCACAGACCCTGAGTTTCTAGGAGATGAGGAACTCATGGGGCTGAATTTCTCCCCTTCTGGACTTCAGGCAGGCATTTTTTGGTAGCTTCAGCTTAGATGTGACACTCCAAGAGCTCAGAGAAGACTGACCCAAAAGGAATTCCATGCTTCTAAAGCCAAGCTTGGAAGCAAACTGCACTATTTCAGTGTGTCTGTGGCTGCACAGAGCTCTTTGCTTTTGGAGTTAAATTTGCAGGTGGCTTTCCTCCCTTCCAGCCTCCACATCTTTAGTATGCTGTTACTGTATAGAAGAAGAGTAGCTTTCTATATGCCAGAAAACAAAACAAAACAAAACAGCCTTTAACACAATGAAATTACTTCCAAAAAATAACTTCAAGAAAGGAGCATGTTTTTCCATTCACTGTATTGATGTTGGAGCATGATATAAATATACTTTATTATTCTAAAGCTTGGAATTATTACCTGACAGCTTAAAATGCTGATTTAATGCAGCCCCGCAGAGAAAAGTGGTGGTTCTGTCATTACTGAGATAGCCAATACACATCATAAAAGTGATGCATGGCAGCCCTGAATAAGGAACTGCACATTGTTCATTATTACATCACTTTATATTAGGACTGCGGGGATCAATAAAAAACAACAGGATTAAATGCTGCCAGTTCCCCTCACAAAGCCTTTTGATTGACACTGTTTCCTTGCAGGTGTGTCTGCAATGCTGCCAGAAAACACTGCCCATTTCTTAGGGTTTGGGGCAGGAACACCTCTTGTTTTTTGCTCTTTGCTCTGATTTGCCATCTCCATTATGTTAACCACAGTATTCCCTGAGGCAGCAAGGTGTAAAATGGCAATGCACACATGCAGAGGTGGGAGATGGACCCTGCTGTGGCTGCCAGGTGATGGTGGGGCTGTCCTGGAGGGAGGGTTCTGCATGCCCCTACCCCTGCCCAGGGACAGACCAGGCTGTGCCCCATCTCCTCCTTCAGCCAGCCAGGCCATGCTCTGCAAGGAACTGGAGCTCACATTCGGTGTGAGTGACCCTGGGTGGGGTGGCTGCTGTCACCCTGCAGCCTCTCTGGCCACTGGCACTCACAGGTGACACTGTGGATCCTGCAGTGCCACCCAGCTCAGCCGTGGGAGCAGCCAGGAGCTGTCACTGGGGACAGCACAAGGAGGCTGCCTGGGAGTGGCAGTGGTGTTTCCTCATCACTCCTGTGTGTCCAGCTCCTCTGAAGAGGTTTCCCCCAAGTTTCCTCCTGCATTTACCCCCCCAGGCTGCTGGCAGGGAGGAGGAGGAGTAGACCAGATGAAGAGATTGATGGAGCAGTAGCCTCTCTCCTGATGCCACATCCTCAGCTTTATAATGTCTCTCTTCTTCCAGCTACCAGTGACTACCACACTGTGTCCAACCACAGGCTCTAGCAAGAGCACAAACCTCTCCTTTAGTGCTGAAATTCTCTGCAGCTCTTCCCCTGATTTGCTTGAAGTGCCTTTTGTTTTCCAGATGTGCAACATCCAGCTGGGAGGACTAAAACGTGTTTTATGGACTAAAGAGTGTTCATTACTAAACATTGCCTACAGGATAGATTCAAAAAAAAGGCTGCTCAGCAATCCCAAAAGATCTGATCCAAGTCAGAGACTTTGAGATGCATTTTCTATTGTCAGGTTATAAACTTCTGCAGTACTTATAAATAGAAATGCTGATGCAGCCTTTGTATAGCACACTTGAGAATTGTATCAAATGAAAGCAACAGGCAGTGTCTGCAGGTCTGGGTGCATCCCACTGTGCTCCATCCCACGGTGTCACCCACCCCACAGCAGAAGGCGCAGTGTCACCATGGCAAAGGACACACTGCAAAGACAACTTTGCACTGCTGCAGCAGCATTTTGAATGGAAATGAATTTTGCCAATGAATGGAAAGCAGTGGTGGTCTCAAAACTTGGTCTTTCTCTCTGAATTTGCTGAGGTTTATAGCTTGTTCACAGACTGTTTTGGAAGGTGGACCCTTCCTGTGTACAGAGCCAAGCTCAGCCACCCAGCAGTGTGCAGGCACTGGCAAAATCCTACTGTGGGGCATCAGGGGCACTGCCCTTGCAGAATATTGCCCCTTATTCTGTAAGGTCAGGGAGGGGATTGTCACCTTTAGCACAACTGGGACTCTGCAGGGTGAGCACCCCTCTCACAGACTCGGCTGAGGAGAAGCTGGAGGATGGTGGTGCTTTGCTCCAGTGGGATTTTAGCAGGCTGCAGAGCCTCAAATGCAGCCAGCCAGGAGGGACCTGGGCAGGAGCTGTGCTTGATGCTGCCAGCAATAATTGCAAACGTGTCCCCACCCCAAATCCAACAGGTGCTGGGCTGCCGGTGTGAAAGGAGCCATTAACAGGGATGTTGTGCCTTTCAGATGTGAGTGCCTGCCGGGCTACAGCGGCAAGCGCTGCGAAGTGGATGATGATGACTGCGTGGGACACAAGTGCCGGCACGGCGCCGCCTGCGTGGACGCGGTCAATGGCTACACCTGCGTGTGCCCGCAGGGCTTCAGGTACGGCAGGGCTCGCCCCGAGCCCCCCCAGCCTCACCAGCCTCTAACAGCACTGATCTGACATCCCCATCAGCCTCTAACCCAGCCTGATCTGACATCCCCATCAGCCTCTAACCCAGCCTGATCTGACATCCCCATCAGCCTCTAACCCAGCCTGATCTGACACCTCCACCAGCCTCTAACCCAGCCTGATCTGACATCCCCATCAGCCTCTAACCCAGCCTGATCTCCCATCCTCATCAGCCTCTCCCAGAACTGATCTCCCATCCTCACCAGCCTCTAACCCAGCCCTGACATCCCCATCAGCCCCTAACCCAGCACTGATCTCCCATCCCCATCAGCCTCTAACCCAGCCTGATCTCCCATCCACAACAGCCTCTAACACAGCCCTGATCTCCCATCCCCATCATCCTCTCTAGCACTGATCTGACAAATTCTCCCTGTGAACAGGTGCCTGTCCCTGCTTAAAAGGAGGTTCTAACAAGTTAATTGGATATTTTTGCTTGGAAAGCAGTGATTTTGGGGCAGTGCCATGTGAGTGAATGCCCCAGCCATCCCTGCTCACACACAGAGCACACTACCTAGCACACTCACCTAAGTTATACAGAGATAAAACCTGCATGTGCAGAGTGAGCAAAGGAGAATAAAATTGTGTTTATGAACCCTACCAACTGGCTGCAGGGAAAATGTGAGTCTGAGGATTTTGTGGCAGTGTCTCTGTGTCTCTTGGACGAGCTCAGAATGATGCAGGCTGTAAATTTCCAGCCTCTCATTCTGACAGCTGCCAATATATCTGACTCCTGGAAATCTCTGTCTGTCAAAGATAAGTGTGCTCCTCCAAATGGATTCACTAATCATTGCCTGGGGCTGGATACTGGCTTCCTTCCAGCTAAACCTTTTCTGTGTTTGAAATACACACATGAGACAAAGAAGGGGTACCTGTAAAGATCAGTCTTGACAAAGCAGAAATTGCATGAACACTTATAAATCATCTTCTCTGCTTTGTATCTGCAACTGTTTTCATTCTTCTTGCTTTCATCCTTGCTGGTCTGGGGTTTTTTCCTTCTCTCCCAACACACATTTCTGTTGCAAAGCAGACAGCCTTCCCTGAACAGGCATTGATATATAACATGATGTCAGCCCATGGTTTCACAGAATCAGGCTTGTTATTTACAAGGTATCAGATATCCTCTGAATTTCAAATTCATACCCTTCTCTCCCTGTTTCACTCTCTGCTGCAATCCATTTGGTGGCCTGAGGGATGCTGCAGATTGGTGACTGGTGAGGCTAACGTGACTGTGGGATGTAAATCCTCAGTGTTAGCCAATTGTTAGAGCTGAGAAATGGATTGCAAAGCCACGTCTGGAGTCAAGGCTAACTCCAGCCTGTCATCACATGGGGCTGACTTTTGCTGCAAGTCCCCTGATTTTTTAAGGCCTGTAAGCACTAGGCAGTGATGAATGTGAGGAGTTTTTCTGGGAAAGCAGAGTCACAGTGTTTGTCAGAGATGTTCTGAGCTGACACAGCTGGGTGGAGCAGCAGGGGTAGGTGGGAGGTTGGTCTGGTCCCTTCCCATGTACCAAAGAGCTCTCCTGGCAATTTAAACAGTGCCCCAGGTTGTCTGGTCTCACACCAGGGACATCAAGAGCAGGACCTGGAGCAGCCCAGTCTTCTCCCTTGATCAAATGAGAGCTCTCATTCCACTAACAGTCCTCCAAGGAGAGGAATCTTTCTACACTAAGCTCCAAAACTCAACTACCAGCTTAGACAGCACTTCA
The DNA here is from genome assembly GCF_027579445.1 of Ammospiza nelsoni. NCBI lineage: Eukaryota > Metazoa > Chordata > Aves > Passeriformes > Passerellidae > Ammospiza > Ammospiza nelsoni. The sequence goes on from NC_080648.1 coordinate 5,352,721, forward strand.
CAGCCCAAGGAAACCATGGGCAAGTAAAGTAATTCCACTGCCTGTCAACAGCACAGCCAGATTGACTTGAGTTCTCCTGTTTGCTTTCTTTTTTCCACTAGTCCATGCCACTTCCCTAAATTTCCTGTGCAAGATGCAAGGAAGACATGGGTCTGTGGGGAGGAAAACCTCACACTGAGCACTACTACACTCCCTGTGCCAAGGCAGACAGCAAGATGGAGCCCCATGTGTTCTCCATGCAGAACAGTCCCTGATCTTGTTTGATTTCAGGATTAAAATTCTGCTAACAAAACATGATCTCATTATTCTTCCCATGACTCAAGCCTTTTGTAGTTTAAAGGCCTCTGCTGCTCTGAAGGGGGTTCTGAGGTTTGGGCTTTTTTCCTGTTAAGATTACAAATGCAAATATGGTGATTGACAGAGCTCAGCCTTCTGATGTTCAGGGTTACAGACTCCCCTGTCCTCACAGCTGCCTTGGGCATGGGGATGTGTGACAAGGAGATAACTGTGCACGTGTTTGAAGGCTGCAAGTGTTGATGAAAAGGAGAAAACATGAGGGGTGGCCCAACAAAGGTAACTAGGAGACCTAAGATGATGATTAATAAAGTTTTTTGGCGAAGTATCAGGAATCATTTCCCAGCAGTGAGTTTGCAGAGTGCCCTCCCAATTATTCAGAGCTTATGCTGTTGTAATAAAGGCACAGACCTGTAATGATTTTATGGTTGTCGCTACGCTGTGTGTCAGAGCCACACATTAAAAAGATGTTAAAACTTCCATCCTCACACAGCTGAACAAATGGCATTGGGTAATTCTGAGCAGGGTAGGCAGGGCCTCATGCACAGTGAGGCTCTCATGACAGCCCCAAAGATCAATAGTGCCACCATGCACACACTCACTCTCCCATTTCACCCCTTCCCATTCACTGGTCAGGTGTAGCTGTGCTCCTTGCAGCACCTTTCCTTAGCACTCACCAACTCCTCCCAGCTGCAGAATCTGCTTTCCTCCTGAAAAGTTTTCAGTGTTTTCTTCCCAAAATAGCACTCATTTGCCCCCTGCAGATGAAAACGTTTTAGAGAATTGGTGAGCCCCGCTGAATAAACCCTGAGTTCTCCAAGCTTCCCTCCAGCAATCAGCCTCTCAGTGGTGCTGCCTGGTAAATGCTGCTCTGGTGGGGAAGCACACATTATCTGCAGAGCCTGATGGAAGCACTGCTCCTCTGTGCTGCAGATGCTCCTGGGCTCTCCACTGGGACACACTGCTGCAAGGAGCTCACAGTGATTATTTAAATAAATGAGATTGTACCAGGCAGAATGGACTTGGACAAGCTATGGAAGGAAGGCAGGCTGTGTTCCACATTCCACTGCTGGGGAAATAAATCTTATTTATTATTTCTAAATATATACTAATAAAAAATGTTTAAAATTAAAAAGGAAAGGGCCTTGACAGACCTGTCACTAATGTAAGTTCTAGGTGCCAGTATTAGGAGAGCTGCCCTGGTAAAACCATGCACCAGGGGGGGTTTCACAGCAAGCAAGGGTGTGCAGGAGCCATACCAGGAGCCTGGGGAATCTTTCAGAGCAGCACTAAGCACAGACAATCTGGCTTCTTCCAACATTTGCTTTCTGTTAGTGGAGGCTGTTGTGGGTCACGTGGATTTTTTATTATGATTATTTTTAACCTCCAAAAAATTAAAATTATATGCACTGATTTTCCTTCTGTTTCCTACTTGCTGCCAAAGACAAAACAAAACAATGGGCATTAGGTGGAAGGGAGCTCACAGGCTGGGTTAGCAGTGCTCTGTTCTGTGGTACCTCTGGAAAGGGATTCGCTGTTTGCAGAGCAGACTCAAATCACAGATGTAGGATGGGGAGGTCTCAGGTTTGGGTTTAAATGGCTCACAGGCTTCACTGGGAAGCTCTGCAGGGCACAGATGGGTGGAAGCTGTTTCAGCCAGGCTGCAGTGCCTTGCAGAGCTGAAGAACCAGAGCAAAGGGCAGTTCAGGCTGCTCTCAGTGCCTCAATGTCCCCCAGGGGCAGAGGGCATCCTTTGAATCTGCCAATCACTCAACGCCCTCCTGGAATGCCAGGACTGACAGACAGTGCCGGGAGGGGAAAGGAGCAGTGACTGACACACCTGGGAGGGATCATCAGGGGAGGGACCCGAAGTTCTGAGCTATACCCAGAAATCACAACACAACACGAGTATTAAAGACCTGTTTTGCAAAGATAAACAAAACTCCACAACTTTGTGAAAGTTGTAATGCTGGTATGTTTATTCCAGCACTGGACACATGTGGAGATTACTGTCCTTAGAAGATGTATACCTCTGAGAACTTCAGGTCCCTTTTTATCCCCCTCTCAAATACATATGCATACAATTTCACAGTAGGTTCATACATATTCATTTTTATGAATTTTGCGTGACATTTGCCGCTAGTTCTTTATCAGAAAGAATTCCTAGGTCAGGTTGACCTGCTCTCACAGCAGTCTCTGTCTCTCTCTATCACCCTCTGTCTCCCCCCCTTATCTCTGTCCTTCACCGAAGCAGTTTCTCTGAGCCTGGGCTTTTGCAGTCAGGCTACATAGCTATGTTTTCTAACCATAGACTCAAAGATGTACATTTCACCTAAATCAAAATGGACTTCTACTCTGGAGAATTTCTACTCTGTAGAATTTCTACTTTGTCTCAGACCTTCTGCTTTTATTCTGTTAATTCTGTCCAGCCTCTGTTTTAGGCATGATGCTGATGCTCCAAGGCACCAGCAGCAGCTGAAATAAATACAACAAAGCGCTGGTGACCGAGGCTGAGTTTCCCTTCCCTCTGCAGTGGGCTGTTCTGCGAGACACCGCCGCCCATGGTGCTGCTGCAGACGAGCCCGTGTGACAACTACGAGTGCCAGCACGGCGCGCAGTGCGTGGTGGCGCAGCACGAGCCCGTGTGCCGCTGCCTGGCCGGCTTCGCGGGGCAGCGCTGCGAGAAGCTCATCACCGTCAACTTCGTGGGCAAGGACTCCTACGTGGAGCTGCCCCCCGCCAAAATCCGCCCCCAGGCCAACATCTCCCTGCAGGTTGGTCACAGGAGGCTGCGCGGGTGAAAATTGATGTTTGGTGGTGGTGACGGTGATGCTGTGTCCTCCTGTAGTTGGAGGAAAATGCGTTTTCTAATCTGCTGTTGTGGAAACCCAGAGCATTGGGAATATTTCTCTGTTTGTTCTGGGGTGCCCTGATCCCCAGGGGAGCACTGACTTTGACCCTCATTCATGGAGAAAGTTTCCCAGGCTTCAAGATAGCCTGGAATCCACAAAAGTGTGAAATAGATTATAGAGAGTAGTGTGGGTGTATCACTTGGTGAGAAATTCAGGTTTTGGGATTTTTAGGATGTTGTGGATGGAAGCAAGATGGAGGGCACAGGGTGTTGTTCTGGGCTTCTCCTTCCTTCTTCTTCATGGGTTATGGTGGTATTTTGTAATTGGGCAGGAAAGTCTGCATTGTGGGCTCTGTGGGATCAGTTATTGGGTTAAAAGGGAAAATTATCTAGGTGTCCTTTCTTAATTGGACAGCTTAGACTTAAAAGACCTTGTAACAAGAGATTGTTGGCCATTTTGTGCCTTCTAATGAAAAGCTGCCAAACTCTTTTACTGATAAGAAGTAATAAACACTTGTGGATGGAAGCAAGATGGAGGGGCACAGGGTGTTGTCCTGGCATTCTTCTTCATGCTTCTTCTTCCTTCTTCTTCATGGGTTTTGGTGGCATTTTGTAATTGGGCAGAAAAGTCCCCATTGTGGGCTGTGTAGGATCAGTTATTGGGTTAAAAGGTTGTTCTTTCTTAATCTAGATGTCCTTTCTTAATTGGATAGTTCAGTCTTAAAAGACCTTGTAACAAGAGATTGTTGGCCATTTTGTGCCTTCTAATGAAAAGCTGCCAAACTCAGTACTTGGAGTGTTTTACTGATAAGAAATAACAAACACTTGAATCCCAACGAGAACTACTGCCTCATGTGCCTTCAATCCAGACCCAGAGGAACCCACAACTGGTACACCCACAACTGTAAAGTGTCAGGTTTTGGTGAATTTTCTCCTTGCAATTGTTCCAAATAATCAGTTTCTTTGTTGATATCTAGCATTATGTGACCGTGTCAAGACAGAACAGTGAATGTGACAGCCTGGCCAGAGAGAGAGAAAGGTAGATAAGAATCAGCCCAGGAGACTTTAGGAAGCTGGAGATAAGCAATGATAACAAATTATTAAAACAACCTGTAGGTGGTATTTTACTAATATTTGTTTTCTTGTTATTCTCACAAGATTGTTTACAAATGGGTGTCTTGTTAATTAGCTATTCAGGTGAAATGTTTTGATTAAATGACCAATCAGGCCCACCTGTATCAGAGCAGTGTAGAAAAGAAGCAGTTGCAGTAAGGATGGAGTGCTTATGCCACTTCTGCCTGTCTCTGTGTCATTTGTGACTTAACAGTGCTAAATGTGCAACTGCAGGGTTAGACTGCCTTAAATAGAAGGAGGAGGGCTGAACTCTTCTATGGGGTGAATATTTTTAAGGAAATTCTTGCCTGTATCACAAAAAAAAACACAAATGACAAAGGTAAGCTGTAGGAGTAGTTTGACCTTCAGACACTTGGCTTTTGAGGATACAAAATCCACAGATTTAATTCACTATTCACAAGAAGGAAAAGCAAATGTACAAGTGAAATCCATGCATAGAGACATTTAACCTGTAGCATGCATGTATCTCATGCTGATGGAACCGGGGCTGGTGGCCAAAGTCCTGGAAAAAATTGTGAGCCAGCTGTCTGCTCTAAAATCAGCGAAATGTGAAGGAGGGACTGAGGCACCAGTGTACCTTTGTGGGCACACATGCTGCCTCCAGAATCCCCCCAGACTCTGATTCCCAGACTGGCAACACAGCCAGGGATGACTCAGGAGTGCTCTGTGTCTTCCTACTGATTCTCCCTACAGCACAGTGGTTCATCCTGTACAACTTGGTGTTCAATGTCATGGTGCTTCTTAAAACAGGATGGCCTCCCTGTACAATATTTTGCTTGTTCAGCAGACAGAACTCCTGGGGTTTTGATACTGGTCCAAGGTTCAGAAGACAACTGAAAATTGTTTCTCATGTGAAATGGGAAGTTGGCCTTTGTGTGTGAGCCCAAAGACCTTTCTGTGCCTCCTGGCTCTTGCTCTCATTGCTGCTCACACATATGATGTATTAAAGCATATTAGAATTGCATGTATGATTTTGGTTTGATTTTAAATACAGGTTTATTCCTTTTATTAATCATTCCCAAGCAACCTCACGTGGTTATGAACGTTTCACAGGTAGCCACGGACAAGGACAATGGCATCTTACTGTACAAAGGAGACAATGACCCTTTGGCTCTGGAGCTGTACCAGGGACACGTGAGGCTCATCTATGACACCCTGAGCTCCCCACCCACCACAGTGTACAGGTAAGAGGCTGAGCTCTGCCAAGGCAGTTGGCTTCCAAAACTGGTGAGCAGAGGTAGGATTTTTCTAATAAATGTGCTTTGCAGAAAAACCTTTTATTTTACTTCAAGGTATCTCTTTTATGCATGTAATTAGATGAGAAAATCAGGATAAAGACTTAGCTGGAGGCTGCACGGGTAAAAATTGACATTTATTGGCAATACCAGTGATGCTGTGTCCTCCTGTAATTGTAGAAAAATGCATTTTCTAATCTACTGTAAAGTTTCGGCTTCTGGTGAATTTTGTCCTTGAAATAGTTCCAATTAATCAGTTTCTTTGTTGATATCTAGCATTAAGTGACTGTACCAAGACAGAACCGTGAATATGCAACTGAAGGGTTAGACTACCTCAAATAGAAGGAGGAGGGCTGAAGTCTTCTATGGGGTGAATATTTTTAAGGAAATTCTTGCCTGTATCAGTAGTACCTACACAACCACAAAAAAGAACAAATTACAAAAGTAAATTGTAGAATAGTTTGACCTTCATACACTTGGCTTTTGAGGATATGAAATCCACAGGTTTAATTCACTATTCACAAGAAAGAAAAGCAAATGTACAAGTGAAATCCATGCATAGAGACACTTCTGCAGGAAGGAGGGACGTGCTGCCCTTTTCCTCCACGGTGCCTTCAGCATCCCTCTCCCTGGTTGTTATTTTCAAGCCCTGTTGCTCCAGTTTGCTGTGAGCACAGATGCAGCAGTGACCACACAGAGCACTTTGGGCTGGGCACAGGCTCCTGGCACTGTGTGTGCAGCAGAGCTGCAATTCCCAGCCCACTCACACTGTGGGGAGAGCAGGGGACAGCATGGATGTCACCACGCATCACCCACCTCAGACTTCTCTCAGAAAGTTTTCTCAGCACTTGCTAACATTTGAGCCTCCCAGGGATTTTTCTTTAGGGAAATGGTGGCATTTTTAAGAAAATGAAAACATTCTTTCTGTATTAAAGCAAAGTGAATAATACCAATGCAGACATCTTGCCAGGAAGAGCACGGGCCTGTCCCCTGTAGGAATGAAGGGAGTAGTTTGCCCATAGATTTCACCAGCTGGATGGATAGGTGTGAAAAACATCTCTGTGTGTGGCTGTTGATCCTAATTGATCAGCTGGGGCTGATAAACAGTTTAGTGCTGCTAATTAGAACAGAGGCAAAGGTTGTTTTGTGTCAGGGGTGATGTGGATGTTTGCTGGCCATGTCACCATGGCAGAGTGGGGACAGGAGCTGCTGCCACCAGCACACAACACAAACAACACTCCATGGAGCTGCTGCCCTCTGGGTGGGTGCAGTGTCCTCCTTGTCCCCACCCTTCCCAGGGATCAGGGAGGAGGGCTCCATTCACTCTGGCACCTCATTACCATGAGATTAATGGCCTGTTCACTACGTTTTGTGCACCCTGGTCTGCTGAGATGGGAAAGAAGCTGCTTAATACGGTGCCCTTTCTGAAATGTCACTCTAATCTTTTATTAGTTTAAGGAGTGGAGCAAAATGGGATTAGCATGGAGCTCGATGGGAAAAGATTAGGTTGATTGAGAAAAACTGCAGCTAAAGAATGTCAGAAAGGGCCTCTAAATAGATTTAAAGTCTTGTTTTCTTTAAAGGCAGAAGAAGGAGCAGGAAAACCTGCTTGTCCCCTTGCAAACATAGGATTTAAGGGTAGAAGGCATAAGTGGATCAGGTTTGACCTCTCTGTTTGACTTTTAGCTAAGGCATGTGCTCTGTTTGGCCTAACACATGACTTCCAGCTTGGCACAGAGTTTTGACAGGAAAACACCAAATAACAGAAAATCCCCCATTTCCTTTTAGCTTGGACAATGGTCAATTATTTCCATTATCCAGGCATTGGCCATCATTTCTAAGTTGTGTCACTAATACCTTCTGGATTGTTTAGAGGCTTTCTCAAGAGAAATTAAAGTCTACTTATACCTGGACCTGATTCCCATGAGTTTATCTGGACTTTTATTTGTTTTCTCCTAATCTGCATTTTGATGAATTGAATGGCTGGTTCAGTGTGATGCATTTTTTTTTTTTTTTTTTATCACAACCTGAAGAATTTGGGAAACTCCTTTCTTTAACTTCTACAATTTTCATTTGTCATTAAAAACAAGGTTGCCAGGAGAACCTGTAACATCCTGGCCTCACCATTGCTAAAATAGTTTGTCTTCCCTATTGCTTTGTCCCTGCTGTCTTGTTTAGATGCCTCATTTCATTTTCACTCTCAGCTAAAGTGGACTGTTTGCCTTTGCAAAGCTCTGTTGAAAGACTGTGAGATTAATGTTCACACTCAATATCATGTCCTGCTCCCCTTCAAAGCAGTCCACTTTTTGGACTGGATGAGCAGGGCTTTGGCTCTTGGTTTTTCCCCAGAAGAGTCTGCCAGAAGAGGAGGAGGCCTTAAAATGCTGCCTGGTGGGAGCTGTGCCAGCTACAGCTGCAGGAAATCTGTCCCTGACCTGGTCCTGGGCTGTAACTGAGATGTTTTGCTGGCTATTTCAGGTACTCCCAGGATGGGATGTGGGAAGTCATTGGCCAGCCACATGAACTGTAATTCCTCATCAGAGTCTCCACGATAAGATTTATTAATAGTACTTGCAAACAGTAAAATTAGCAAAGTACTTGGCTAATACAGGTGGTATCCTGTAGGGATGAGATAAAAGCTGTTGTCTGGGAAGCCAGCAGTGACTCAGTCACACTTGATGGTACTTTTCCATTTTTCCGGAGAGTGGCTCTGCTGCAGAGCTGCTGTGGGCATTTCAGGGCAGGGATGTGCCACAGGATGGGACTGCCAGGAAAGAGATGTTTAACTCCTCTGGGAAGGCAGAGGTGTCCCTGGCTATCAGAGTGAACCTGTTCTTGTATTTTAGTCACTCCTTTGAGCAGATTGAACCAGAATTGCTTCACAAAGTCAGTCTGGAAAAGCCCAAGATAATTGGCTGTACATTCAGGTTTGCTTAACATGTGTTTGTCCCTGTGGTAGTTTGGATAGAAAGGTTAAAGTTGACATTGGGCTTCTCTTTCATTCTGGTCAGGTAAAGGTCAGCACATGTCCAGTGGAAATGACTACCTACAATTCCCTGTCATTTTTCGCCAAGTTAGAGAGAAATACAAGTTAATGCAGTAATATAATATAATGCAATGACAGAACTCACCCTTTAAAAGAAAATCTGGCTGATCTTTTACTGGAACCTGTCACTTGTGAGCTGCAGAAAAATGGTTTCCTGGACGTCAGAGTAAAGCTCTTACAGAAGATCCATATTTGAAACAGGATTCCAAGTTATTGTTTCTTTTATTCTATTTAATGGACAACTGGGTACAGGAATATTTTTCTGAATGCTTTATTGCCCCCCTGGTTTCTGCACTGCTCAGAGTTACTCCTCCATGCCATGACAGTGCTTGGTGCCACTCCAACAGTGAGTTCTTGAAATGAAGTAAATTTTTTACATAGATACTGTACCTTAATTTAAAGATGCCAACTGGTAAGGAACATGCTGCTTTTACTTACTACCACAATCCAATTGTTAAAAGTTTGAATTAACAAAGAGCAGTTAATTCCATAGTTCCAGCATTCAGCCAATGACACTGTTATCTGTTTAACTGTACTCTATAGGGAGAACTCCCTATTTTCAGTCTTTTTTTCCCACATCTGTTCCTTGAGCTAGAGATAAGACCTTACTTGTAAACTTTTCTCCAATAGATTTTATGCTGCCACACAGTCATATTGATTTGGATGCTGAAATAATCCTTCCTAATACAAATGGAAAACAGAACTTTGACACAAAGTGCTGATGTAATTCCCTCCAGAGTTCCCAGATTGCCATGTTGCATACAGACTGTCATATCTGGTGAAGAGCAAGATGCAGGCGTTGTTGGTGTAAAATCATATGTTTTCATGCAAGATTCCTGACAGCAGTGAAAAAGGAGGCAGTTAGGAAAAGATAAGAATTAATTATATTTGTCTTTCTGTAGAGACTACACCCAAATCACATTTTAATTCCTTTTAAAAGTATCCCTGAATAATCTGCTTTCAAAAATGCTCTATCATTAAAAATATTCCTTGTAGATTGTATCATGCAGTTCTCATGGTCTGGCTGACTCTTACACAGCATAGATGGATGTTCTTGTGGTTAAAGCAAAAGGCCTGAAATAAAGGAGCTCACATTCCTGCTGTATCTGTTTCACATGTGATGACTGCAAGACGACAAATTAAATCTGGTTCCCTGTGTAAAAAGTCGAGAAAGGCATGAATAACAGAAAAGGTGTTTCAGAAATGTGCTGCAGGGTGAGGTTCCTGTCCCCCTGTCCCTCTTGGTTGTAGAACAGCACAAGGTTCTTTATGTTGGTGGCATCTGGAAACTTCTGTGTCCTGTTTCTTCAGGCTCTGGAGCCTGGGAGCTGCTGGGATTCCATGTCCAGCACTGTCCCTGGCCAGGCCACTGCTGAAGGGAACTTTTGTCCTCTACTCAAATTTCTGCTGGTCCTGAACCGGTGCTTTGGCAGTGAAACATCCACACCTTCCACAGAGAGGGAGTTTGTGCCATTGTCTCTTTAGCTGGAATTGCTTATCTGCAGAAAAGCCTGGGAGGCTTCACCATTAATTCTCTGCCTTCTGGGGAGGAATGTGCTGGAGGAGTGAGAACATTAATTATTCTTAGGATCATTATTAGAGCTTGTCAAACTCAGTTTTTTGGTGAAAGTGTCTTTGCAGAGTGCACTGCATGACTGCTCCTGTTCTTCCTAACACCTTCACAGTCTGCAGCCCATGCTGTGCCCATCCCTGGTGGGATGCCTGTTTGATACTCTGGATGGGCTCTAAATGGAATGTTTTTCAGTCATTTCTGTGAGGCATCACTGAGCTCTTTACAATTCTGCATATTTGCAGTTCATTTTATTCTAGCATGCACTCCTATTTTTTCAGGTACCCCTTAAGGATTCTGTATCAAATATAATGAAAGAAACTGGCATTAGTCTCTGACCTGCATAAGAAAAATTGTAAAATTTGAATGTACTTGTACATCTTGCATGAGCCAAGGCAAAGGATAGCTGAGTTATTTTTTTTACTTTTATAAAGGGCTCTGGAGTACTTAAATGGGGAAAAAATGACAAGTGTGTGAGTACTTGTCAAGCTACAAACATTGCATTTCTCTAGGTTTTCCTGGATTTTTCTTTTTTTTTGCAGTAGGACAGTGAAAATGTAAGGTCAAGACCTTAAGTATCATTTAACATTTATCATTAAGTTCAGAATCAAATATTTGCTTTCATGAAATACAGAAACTTTTTCATGCTGAGCTGAAGCTTAGGAAAGGTAAAGTTTTGTCCTTCAGGCTGCTGAAGGACTTAGCAAGCAAAATCTTGCTAAGCTGAATTAATTTTTTTTCTTTGCAAATCTGTCCAGTATCTCTTGCAAGAATGACAATTTCTTATCTCCTCCCCCTCTGAGAACCCAGGTCATTCTCTGCAGTTCAATGTCCAAGCTGCAGACCCTCACTTCATGTCTCACGCATCTATTGGGTGTTTCAGGGTGAGCTTTTCACCAGAAGAAAGCAAAACCTTTCACAAAGTGAGCCAGTGCTGGCCTGTCTGTGGTACCAGGTATGGTTAGGAATGGGTCATCTAAAGCCACTTGTTCTGGGTAAAGACAAAATGATAAAAGTTTGATAAAAGTAATGATAAAGGTTACATTCTCTGAGCCCCAGGGCACCTTATTCAAGGGCCAAAATCTGGAGCTGTGGGTCTAAGCTGCACTCAGGCATCCCCTGTCAGCAGAGGCCAGGCTGGAAAAAGGTTGCAAATATGTTTTAAAGGCATTTTCCTGCTATACCATAGGTCATTGGTCCAGTAGTACATTGCCAAAGTTGGTTAATTCTGATTGCATCAGAGGGAGGTTGAAGTGTTTGCATAATAGACAGTGATGGAATAAACCTAATCATAGTCAAAATGACTTTATAAACTTCCTGTGCACTAATGACTGGCTCATGTCTTGAATTGTGAGGGGTTTTGCCTTACAACAACATGTAGCAAGCTAATATGTTTATTTTTCCCTGCCTGTAAATTTCTTGTGAACATGATGAGTAACACAAAGTTTAGATGTGTGCCATGTGTGATAGATTCATGTCCCATCCATCCCAAGTGCTGAGCTGGCTCTGATGCAATGGAGGCAGGCTCTGCTGGGAGCAGCACACACAGACCTGGAGCTGAGGGACATGGTGGAGGGGCAGGAGGGGTCTGTGCCAGGTTATTTCAGTGTTTCCTCCCAGTATGGAATGGCACCACAGCTCAGCACGGTGCTGGGGGGAAGGTGGGCATGGCAGCTGCTCTGGTGGCTGTCAAACACAATGGGTTTGGTGGAAGAAGAGGATCCAGCTATAGGTATGTTGCTGTAACAATTTCTAAATAGAGATGACTTCTTTTTTCTTGGGGTTTAGCCTCCAATTTCAGGTAAAGCCCATCATTCTCTGTCAATCTGGCTGGATGCCCTGTTAAGTGTACTCTGCAGTGGCCCTGCTCCCTGCTGCTAACAGGCAGATAGCTGCATATTTTCCAGAGCTGAAAAGAGGATGGATGGTGCAAGGCATTGCCTGATGTGCCAACTCTGTGAAGGCACCTGGTGGATTTTCTCATCAGAACCTGTGATTTGATAATCAGCTGAATGGCAGAGCTGTTTTTCTAGAAGGTGACCCCGTGCATCCTGCTCTGTTCCAAGCCCTGGTGTGGCCAGGGGCTGTGTCACAGCCTGTCCTGGTGTGTGACACTCAGCTGTACCCACACAGTGCTGGGGAGGATGTGGCACTCAATCTGCCACCACCCTGCTGCTGTGCCAGGGCCTGCCTTCCCCTCTGCTTTTTGCAGTGTCATTTTCATAAGGTCACCAGATTTCACACCGACCCAATAGCACTGCAGAATCTCTGACTGATTCTTTTTTTGTAATCTGTATTTTGTGGGTTTGTTATTTTGTCTGATGCTTGTCACTGAGAGGACACCAGTACACGGCAGCTCGTGACAGCACCGTGAGGAGCCAAGGCATCCTGGTGGGGAGGGTGGGCAGGGAGCAGTGCTCTCATCTGTCACTCAGGAGAGGCCTTGGACTTGAGGAGTGCATTCCAGCTGCTTTTAAAACTGCCATGGCACTTGTTTTAAAAGATTCTCAGCAGAATGAGGTGTCAGCTCTGCTGGTGCGAGTGCAGGAGACAGCAATTTCTGCTTCCAGCAGCTTCTGCTCCCACCAATTTCTGCTCCCAGCAATGGGGTTGGAGAAAGATCTCACCCAGCTCTGTGAGAACCCACTGCAAACAAGCGATGTTTGCCCTGGCTGGGTGTCTGACCCCTTTATGAATCATCTAGGGAAAGGGGTCAGGATTGTGTTAATTGCATGTTGCAGGGGTGAAAAAAGGTCCTTGCCTTTGCCTTAGAAGGTCTGTAACACAATGACTTTCACTGCTGGCAGGGGTGCTGCAGGAATTGAATTATGGTTGGAAATTAGATATGCATAGCCTGGCCAAACGATCATTAGGGGAGATATGGTAATCAGCTGCCAGTGTTCAAGGGCTGTAAACACCAGGAAGAGAAAGATGGTTTATTTGGGTGGTCTACAAAGTTGTAAGTAGGAGAAAAGGTATAAAACCAAGCAAATTAAAATGGAAGTATCAAGGAAAAAACTCTCAATGTCGAGTACTCTCAGCCTAACAGACCTAACACTCAAGTCATGTAACACAGGATTGAACATAACAAAAGAGTGTATTTCAAGCTGAAAGTGAACTTGAGTGCTTTAATATTCCTTTCACCTCTTATTTCCCTAGTCCTGTGTTTCATTAGCATTTTTCATACTTTTTTCTCAACATGTGGTTTTTATTCAGCTCCTGAATATGATAGTGCTTGAAGTGATGTGTTATTGTGGAGGTAGCACAAACACCACTCCAATTATGATTTTGCCTTTGTTGCCATGGAGAAGTTTAAATCTATTTTAGGCCAAGGACTGATTATACCTGGAACTAAGGGTAGGAGGTAAGTGTAGCTTGGAAAGGTGAAAACCCATCACTGCTGACAGCCACAGTCAGCCCAGCACAGTGTGAGTTTCACAGCTCCCAAACTGCTGACATCTCTGCGCAGTTCCCTGCAGCTCTCACCTTGAGTTTTTGATTTTGGTGCCTCTTTTCTGGTTCTGTAAGCTCCTTAAGCTCATTTGGACATGTATTTTTGTTTATTCCCTTCTACTTTAAATGTTCTCAAAGATTATCTAATTTCAGTGTTCCCCATGGCCTTCACCACCCAGTCTCTTGCCATCCTTGTGTTTCCTTTGTTTTGTGTGTCAAATGAGGCATGTCCCCATTAAGACAGAGGTCAGGAAAATCTGGAGACTGTAGCTAATGAATTAATGTTCTCATTTGCATAATTGATGGTTATATATCTCCTCAGTGACATGGTTTGCTGTGATACTTAAAGCTATTTTTGGTTTTGACTCCTCTGCCCTGCTGTTCTCTGCTGTCTACAACAAAGGTGTATTACTAGACAGTGAAAAAAATCTGACCCCAAAGCCCAAATTTTACAGGTTCCAGCTGAATGCTTTAATCCTTTAATGCATTTCTGTTCACTGGCATATTTATAGTGGCTCAGCTCTAAATCTCTCATGGGTGTTAGAGCAAGGGGAGTCAGTGCTTGAAACATCTGTGTGTGCTTGGGGCTGGAGTACAGGGGAAAGAAAATATATGAGGGAGAAGAGAAATAGCTGGAAAACGAGAGTGGAAATCAGTTCTTTCCTATATTCCCTGAGGTGTTATGTTTAATACACATCCCTTTCCCTTCCGTTCTTTGTGTCTTGGAGCCTGAGCTGCCATGTGCACTGTATGCAGTGCCCTGTGCACGGCTCCACTGGCTCACCTTGCTGGAGCTGCTCTGGCTAAAGAGGCCAGCTCCCTCCCACAGGAAATTTTAATTTCTCTCCCATAGAACCCTCTCTAGTGGCCTCCCTTCCCTGTTAGGGCAGCTCCAAGGGAACAGAAGGTGCTGGACCCAGAGCTTTGGAAGCTGAGGTCTCCTCACATCCCAGCATTTTCCTCTTTTTTTGGCCAAATTTGACCAGATGCCATGTCCAGCTCTGAGGCTAACCTCAGTGAGAGCAATGTGCTGGACTGTGCAAGGCATGTAAGGTGGGCTGTGAAGAGAGGAGTGTGATGGAGAAGAGAGAGTGGAGGGATGCTGTACAGACTGAGCACAGTGAGGGAATGCCTGACCAGGTGCCAACCACAGCCCCCAGCAGCAGTGCATCCTGAGGAATCACTTTGTGTCATGGGAAACTTTTGATTCCTTCTGCTGCTTACCTTTCAGAAAGTTTATTATTAAATTCCTGGAAATCCTTGCTTACACTTTAAGTGTTTACTCTTTAATCATAATTCCTCCGTTTTTTTCAACAAGAATTTGCACAAAGCTATACAATATCCAAACTATACAATATCCAATGGCAGTGGCACAAAGTGCTGTGGCTGGAACTCAGCTAAAATTCCCTGACTGCATTGAGGGCTTGGAAAGATGTCAGGAGCGGCACACGGTTTGTCAGCACCTGGGGAAAGGCCCTGGGGCTCTCCCTGCCGCCCCTTTCGGGTGTCCCTCGTTGGGCTCGCTCTGCTTGATTCGGTTTCACCGGGACGCGGGGCAGCGGGATCAGGCCCGGGAGCAGGGAGCGAGGCCGAGAGCGGGATCAGGGAGCAGGGGACGGGAGCGGGATCAGGCCCGGGAGCAGGGAGCGAGGCCGACAGCGGGGGATCCAGGAGCAGGGATCAGGCCCGGGAGTGGGATCAGGCCCGGGAGTGGGAGCGGGGCCGGCGCTGTCCCCGCTCGGCTCGCGGTGCCACGGCGCCCTCTGCTGCCCGTCAGCGCCGCTGCACCGCGCTCCGAGCCCGTATTCCAGGCTCTGGTCCCACATTCCGGTTCTCACTCTGAATTCCCAGCCAGTATCCCGCATTCCCGGCTGCCAGTATCCCGCATTCCCGGCTCTCTTTCTGATTTCCCGGCTCTCGTCCCACATTCCCGCCTCTCACCCTGCATTCCCAGCCAGTATCCCGCATTTCGGCTCTCACCCTGAATTCCCGGCCAGTATTCCGCATTCCTGACTCTCATCCCGCATTCCCGGTTCTCGTCCTATTCCCGGCCAATATCCCGCATTCTCGGCCCGTATCCCACATTCCCGACTCTCATCCCGTTTTCCCTCCTATCACTCCGCATTCACGGCCCGCATTCCCCGCTCTCACCCCTCACTCCCAGTCTGTATCCCGCATTCCCCGCTCCCATCCCGCTTTCCCTGCCCGTATCCCGCATTCCCCGCTCCCATCCCGCTTTCCCACACCCCGCATTCCCGGCCTGCCCCCGCCGCGCTCGGGGCGGTGTTTGCCAGAGGAACCCCATCAATCCCGACTGGAGGCGGGCACCTCCATCCGCGGGCGGCTCCAGAAGGAAGAGCCCTGTGGGAGCACCTGATGCCCTGTTTCAGGGAACGGGGAATTCACTGGGGATTTAACGGGACCCTTTAACGGGAGCGGGGGGCTGGCGGGGAGCGGAGCGAGCGCTGCTCGGCGCTGCGGCCGCCGCCCTTCATCCCCGGCCAAGCCACTGTCTCCAGCTGTCTCCGAAGATTGCCGGGGCTCCTAAAGGCCCGGCTGAGCAGAGTTCGTGCAGCTTTTCTCTCACCACGGGTCTCTCCCCCGCGGTTGTCTCCATCTCAGAAGCCCAAGGCGTCTGAATGCCTTTCCGTCAGCAGCGGCAGTGAGTGCGTGCTCTCTCTCGCACGAGTATCTGCTGCCGGGGGATTTCCTGTCATCCTGCCTGTCCACGTTCAGTCTCTCCATCATATCTCTGTGTCTTCTCAAACAGCAAATGAGTGCTTTGTCTGTTCGAACTTTATCTGCTTTACAAAACTGCAGTGTTGGGTGATGGCTGTGAGTTACTTTGTTTCTCAAAGTTCAGGCAAAGATTATTTTAATTCTGGGTTAAAAAGTGAAAAAATCAGAATGCAGTAATGCTCATCCATATATTCCTGCCGACTGGGACCTCTCGCTCCCTTTCCAACTAAAATACCAGCACTGGGTATGCTGAAAGGCATGAGCACCATGTGGGATGGCTGCTTCCATGCCCGGGACTCACAGATTTTTGTTGGCCTGCTAGTCAAGGCATAATCTGGACAAAGCACACCCTGTGGAGAGTAGGTGATGAATGCCTGTGAAATCCTGGCTCTGGGAAGAGCCAGTCCTGCCAGATGTGATAATGTTGTCCTCTGACAAATGGCCATAGCTTGGCCTTCTGCAGATAACCATGGGGTTTGTGTGCTAGCTTCAGCTATTGATCCTGCTGGGGAAGGTCTCCCTATCCTGCAGCCATCCCTCCCACCTCCACAGTGCTCAGCTCTCACAGCCCGTGGCTCCTCTTCTCCCTTTCACTGGCACTTCTGCACAGACCAACAATTACCCATGTGCATTTCCATTTATCTCACACCTTCCAGCTGAAGTCCAAGTGCTTCTCCCTGGGAATCAGGCACTGCAGAGAGCAATGAGATAAGCAGGGAGCACCGAGGGATCACCCAGTCGGCCTTGCTGTAGCACAGCTGCTCCTTGTAACGCAGCAGACACTTAGCAGAATTCCTGAGTATCCAAACACAAAGTTCAGTGCAGCTGTTTCCAAACTCACTTGGGTTGCTGCAGTGCCCTGGGGTGCAGTGGGGACAGGCCCACCCTTCCCAGGGCCACAGACATCCTCTGCCTCTCCTCCTGCACCACACAGCCCCCTGCCCCTGCCAGGGCCCTGCTGTAACAGCTCTGACCCACAGTGTCTGCTGGACCTGCATTTCTGTTCACTGTCAAGCCTTTATGTTTTTTCTTTAAAACGCTTTGAACTGTACCATCAGCTTCAGGTTCTTGAGTTGTCCCCAGGGCTCTGTCACCATCTTGCACAGGGGCAGCAGCCACAGCCCAGGGCTTCCCTGCAGGTCAGGAATGAGTGATTGAGCCAGCTGAGCTTTCCTAGGAGCTGTGGCAGATCTCTCTTATTTATATAAAGCAGGTCAGGAATGAGTGATTGAGCCAGCAGAGCTTTCCTGGGAGCCTTTCTGTGGCAGAACTATCTTGCTTATTTATGTAAAGCCACACTGTAAAGGTGTTCATTCGCTGCTCTGTTACCTTATGACCCATGTAACCTTACATGAACTTTTGAAGATCTGTGTGTTAGTGATTCATCCCAAAAACCTGTGGGGAGAGCAGAGCAGCTCTGCAGAGGCACGTGAGCACCAGTGTGCTCTTCTCCACCAGCACATTCCCAGAAATGCCTGCAGTGCTGACTGGCTGCCTGACATTGCTCAAGTACAATTGGTTGTGTCAGGTCTACCATAAAACACTATAAAAATGAAACTTCTTCCAGCAACAGCTGAATTCCAGTAATCTCCAAGGCATGTGATTTGCTTGTGGAGTCGAGGCCCCATTTCCTTGCTGCAATAGCCTTACACATCAGTTCTGCAGGGCTGGGCACTAAGGATGGGCAGCATGTCATCTGAGAGCTGGTCACATCTCAAAGGTGATTCACCCTCAGAGATGAGAGTGTCTCTTCCTCTCCACTGCCTGTGCAGAAAGTGTGGGTAAATAGCTCAGAGACAGTGACCTCGCCAGTTTACAAATCCCCTGAAAGGAATCTGGCCTGTGAATTTTTAACCTCCTGTGAGAGGATGCTGAGCTTATGGGCCTTTGGAATGAGCAGAAACCCAAACTTTGACACTGTGCTATGGTGTGCACCACGTGTGCAGCAATCCCAAACCCAGGCTGCTGTCCAAGCAGTGTCTCAGGATGCCCAAAGCTGGTGTGTTCTGTCATTACCCACACAGAACAGCAGCTCCAGGCTGAAGGGAGGAATCTGGGAAAGGGCATCAGTGCATGTGGGCAATTCACAGAGCCCACAGGCTGATTCCAGAACAACCACTACTGCTATCACATTATTTCTGTGTTCCTATGTGCATCTGAGTGCACATGAGATACTGTGCCTTGTAATCACACCCACAGCAGTGGGAAAACCCCATCAGATCTAACTCCCACCCTGCTTTGAAACTCTTTGCTCAAGAGCAGGTAATCAACCCTTGCCCCTCCCTGCTTGTAGGAGAGCATTAAACCCTCAGGTTGTTTTAGGGAATTTCACCATGCAGCATTAGGGTTTGAGAGCTGAAGCTGCCCTGAAAATAAAAATATGATAGCGTGATGCAAATGGAATGATATCACTGCACTTCTTAATGGCTGAGGGAGCGAACAGAAGATGAAGGTGAAGATTGTTTGATGTGCAGACTAGGAGGTTGCTGCAGGCTTCATGCATCTGAAAAATCAGTGCTAAAAACAAAGCAATGAATGCACACTACTTTACCATCTTGTCTGCTCACATGGCTGCCTGCTCCCTGCCCCATCACCCGACAATTCCTATTGTTTTATCCTCAACCTTCAATCTACACCTTAATGTTTCCCTAAAGGAGTAGCAATTTGTCATTTTTCCTTGTGTTCAGGTGGGATTGTCTGATATTGAACAAAGCACTCTGGTCATTTACAAGCCAAAACCTCCTGAATTCCTTCTCTGGCTTTGAGAACCTCAGTCTGTCCTTATTCCTTAGCACATAGTCCAAGACACTTCTGCTGTGAGGAGGTGCTGGTTTCAGAGGTCTCTGCTGTCTCACCCCAAACTGCAATCTCTCCTGACCCCTGTGAGGTAATTTGAGTTTAAACTACCCATAGGAGAAGAAATTATTTCAGTGATCCACCCTGCAGCATGAGCACCAAGCAGTGTGACAGAGGGCAGCCAGCTGTGCCTGAGAGCTCAGAATGGGATTTTTTGGTAGTTTTGTCCCCAAAGCCAGTGTAGCTATGCTCTTGCTTTTCTGCCCTGGAAAAAGCAACTGGAGTGGCTGCTGTCCTGATTAGCTGGCCTTGAAGCATTGCACATGTGTCAGTGCTGCCTGCCCAGGATCAGCTGAGGGTCAGTCTGTGCCTCCCTGCTGGAGAAAAGGCTGAGAACACCCTGGCTGCAAACTCCAGAGCAGCCCAGGGCTGTGCTGGGCAAGGTGTACCACGGGGACACAGGATGTCACAGGGGCTGCTCCTTGTTCATCTTCTAATTATTTTCTTTTTCTCTTACTTTTTAGTGTGGAAACAATAAATGATGGGCAGTTTCACAGTGTGGAACTCGTGATGCTGAACCAAACTCTGAACCTGGTGGTGGACAAGGGGGCTCCCAAGAGCCTGGGAAAGCTCCAGAAGCAATCTTCTGTCAGCCTCAACACACCTCTCTACATTGGAGGTACTGTGATTGCTCTAGAATTGAAGTTTTAACCTGTTTTCTCAGAAGCAAATTATCTTCCCTCCTGTGGGGAGGGCTCTCACACAGCCACCACAGGAACAGCCTGCTTGGCATTTCAGCACTCCCAGAACTGGCTGGCACCAAGCTGTGGTGGCTGAAGTGGAAGTATCAGTGGGAGCATCACAAATTGTCATGGCAAAAAAGCAAATCAATAGTCAGCAGGTTTAAATATACCATAACTGAGCATTATTTCTGCTGGAAGTTTTATAGAGGTCTAAAAATGGTGGGGAAAAAGGTGTGTGATTCAAAAACATATTAACACACAAGCTAAGAACACCTTGGTTAATAGTCTTCTCACTGGAAACTGAAGGCATAGTTTTAGACAGATATTAGAATTGCCCAAACCTCAGTTAAAAATTTTTTTCCCATTAAGTACTGAGTCTGGAGGGAAGAGGCCAAATGGGATGGGGAACAATGCCCAGAATAATGACTATACCACTGATTAGGTGTCTGGTTACAAGAGACAGAACAAAGGCTGGTCTCTGCCCAATGGATTGTTTTTGCCAGAACCCCCCTGGTCCTATTCTGGACTGAATGTTGAAATCTCTCTCTCAGTGACACGGAGTTCTTGAATTTTTAGTCAGCCTATTTCAAATACAAAAGTCAGCAGAATGGTAATAGGAAGTCTTTGAGCCTTTTCTAATGAGATAATTGAAGCCAATAGTAGAAACTCTTACCGAATTCAGTTGGTGCTGGTCAAGGCTTTTCTAAATAATTTTCTTTAATAACACTTTTCTAAAAGAGCCCTGAATATTGCCCTTGTAAAACAGAAAACTGGCTGATCTTGCTTTGTACAGAGCTGAACTTTTATAATTGGCTCCTATTAAGAATGTCACAGGCTATTAAAGAGCATTGTGCATCAAAGATAATCTGCTGGTGCAGAGGCCATCTCAATTTCTCCCTTTAGCACAGCACAAAAGATACCAATCCTGCAGCAGTTTATACACAGGGAACTTGGGAACTAATCCCATGGAAAAGTTTTGTTAATGGATGAGCATTATGGATCAATACTAATTCTCCAAAGGTACCTAAAAAATTCTCGGGAAAAACCTGAGATGTGGAATGAAGGATTGTTGGATACCAGGATCCATGGCCTCAGTAAAGACTTTTGCCTAT
This sequence comes from Ammospiza nelsoni, assembly GCF_027579445.1. Classification (NCBI taxonomy): domain Eukaryota; kingdom Metazoa; phylum Chordata; class Aves; order Passeriformes; family Passerellidae; genus Ammospiza; species Ammospiza nelsoni. The sequence goes on from NC_080648.1 coordinate 5,373,694, forward strand.
TAAAAATCTTCTTGCTTCTTTCTAAACCCTCCCTGTTCTTCATGTGCCACCTCTTTGTGTGCATGGAGGCAGCTGCCCTTCCTCTGCAGGTGGTGTAGCTCAAGTAGTTGCCTAAATTACCCCAGAATAATTGGTCCTGACCTACAGTAAGCTTAACACAAACCTGAACCTTCAGATGCCCACATTTTTGTCCATCTCACACCCACATCACCTGTTCTAGAAACTTTCCTCCTAACACACAGTGAAACAGGTGCTGGATTTGTTTTAGGACATTACCCATAGACTGAGTTCAGAGGCCTCACATGGCTGAAAATGGAAGGTCCTGCCTGTGCTAATGCAGCTGTACATCCAAGCTGGCATCAGTGGGGAGGGCACAAAACAACATCCCAAAGAACCTGCTAGCCATCCAACTGTGTGAACTCTTCCAAGCACTTGAACAAGATGGGAGGGACTGGCCACAAAGCCTTGGCCTGGCCTTTGAGTGTTCTTGCCTGTCTTTAGAGCTTTTCTGCACTAATTTCCATGGGATGCACTCTTAGCACTCCCTCTATTAACACTGTGACCCAGTAAAGCCAAACTGTCTTGTTGCATCCCAGAGGTGGATGCTACCTGCTGACAAATGAAGGCATTCTCAAACCTTTCAGAAGAATAATTGCTATTAAACTGTAGAGAAGGAACATTACCTAAGGATAGGAACACACATAGCCACCAGGCAAAAAGAAAATAGTTTTTCCTTTTTCTTTTTTTTTTTTTTTGGTCATGTACTTCTTACAGAAGATTGGGCAAGTGAGTTTTTTTTTCCTTTCCATTTCCAGAATGAGGACAGTGAGATTGTGCTACTTTACAAAGTTCCTATGCAAATTAGTTATTCAAAGATTTTAAGGGGCTGTGACAAAAGAAGCTTTAGCAATTATAACTTATATAATTTATAATTATATAAATTATACCAATTATAATTTATAATTGTAAGTGTAATTTAACCTTCCCCCTTTCCTTTTTTCTGAAGGGATCCCAACCTCTACTGGATTATCCTCCCTGCGCCAGGGTGCAGACAAAACTCCGAATGGTTTTCATGGCTGCATTCACGACGTCAGGATCAACAATGAACTGCAGGATTTCAAGGATTTACCCCAGCAGTCCCTGGGAGTCCTTCCTGGCTGCAAATCCTGTAACATCTGCAAGCACGGCATCTGCCGGTCCCTGGAGAAAACGAGTGTGATTTGTGAATGCCACCCGGGCTGGACGGGCCCTCTGTGTGACCAGGAGATTGGAGATCCGTGTCTTAACCACAAGTAAGCTCAAACCAACACTGACTGGAGAGCAAAAGCTTTACAGCTCGTGCATATTTCACATTTCATCTTGCAAAACCACATCTGACTGGTTTTGGAGGTGCTGGAGGTTATTGACAGTTGTGAGTCTGTGTCTGGAGCAGCTCTCAATTTCCACCTCTTGTTCAGACGTTGCTGACTCACCAAAGGAGCTCTGGTCCTGCAGGAGCTCAGGTGTTAATGCTGCAGGTCATACCTTCAGCTGTGACTCTACACATTAAAATACAGAACCTCCTGTTAATGGGCATGGCTTAACCCCAGGAGGTGAGAGCCTGCACGGATCCAGAGCAGCCTGTGAGGGAGAAGTACACATTTCAGGGGTTTTCTCCCTGCAGCACTGAGCCCAGTCTTCAAACTTACTCCCTGAAGACCATTATGCACTCCAGTGTGAGCAGTTTTAAATTTCCCAAATAGCTGACTTAAATATTACACTTTGAAATAGCCCTTTAAAGTGCAAGTTTAAAGGATAGCGTGGTGTTGCATGTGACGGGAGCATGAGTGTAAAGTATTTACAGTTCAAAGGCTCAATAACCACATCTCCATCAGAAACACAGGATGAATAGCTTTCTTATGGCAAATACACAGGAAACAGTCTCGTGCAGAGCAGCAGGCTGCATATTTCAGTGTTGTTTCATAAGCAGATGGAAGTACTTTTGTTTTAGAAGTTCCTTCAGTTGCTGTCTTGGAAGGCGCTTTTCACGAGCTCGTACTTTTGACAGGTAAATTGATGCAGTGAATAATCATTCTCAGAGATTTAACCTGGCAAAGGTACCATTTTCAACTTGCTTCTGGTTCTAATTCTGCAAAGTACTGAAGTCTGGAGGTGTTGAAAAGCACCTGACAGTTTACAAACCAAAGGTATGAAGACCCAAATGTTTCCTTGAATTTCCAGTGTCAACACAAAGCTGTTGTGGTTGGGCAGAGAAAAATAAGGGAGTTCCAGATGTTTACATGATGAGGGATTGTTTCTCTCATAGTCCAGGGAGGATGAGGCAATCATGAGCATAGTTCCTTGCTAAGGGAAGTAGCTGTGTGTATTTTTATGTTCACACACTGTCCCACCTTTCCTAAATCAGTTCAGCCTTTTGGAGCTGGCTCCCTAAAGCCCTGCCAGGTGTTTCCAGGGGAGTGTGGAGCCCTGCTGGCAGGTCTGCTCCAACACTCACAGGTTAATCTCACTGAGGAAATGCACCTGTAACCATCAGGTAACCTCTGGTTCGTGGGGCAGAAAATACTGCTCTATACAGACTGTGACCCCCTTCATTACAGTATATTACAGTTGCACGTCTGGAGCTCACTGAAACTGCTCTTGTAATCTTTCTTTTTTAGTTCAAAGCTTAAAAATTAAATGTACAAAAATTCAAGATAAACAAGTACTAATTTTGAAGTACTAGAAAGAAAATAGAAATAAGAGAGAAACGGGCTTATGTCAAGTTAGGTTATGCCAAAGTTTTTCCTTGGCTGGAGAGAGTTGCTTTCCTTGCTGTTCTGAGCCCACACCAAGTCTGCCCCTGTGCCAGAAGTGGGGACAGTGTCAGAGAACTCGCTCAGGATCACCACCCCACCCTGTGGTGTTCCTTGGAAATGCCAAAGCTCGCTGCAAACCCCAGGAGCCAGGGAACCCTCAAGTACAGCTGCCTGCTGATAAGTCTGTGCATAGCTTTGCCACCAGCACCTTCATTTATCACACTGGTTTTCATCACCTGATATTATTTGTACAGCAGCTCTGCTCAGGAAGCCTGGGCATGCAGTTTGATTGTTGGCACTTAGTTGCACGTGCTGCTGCTGTAAATGTGAGCTGTCTCCTGTGGGTGCCAAGCCTTGGTCTGTGCTCACCAAGAGCCGAATGTTTTCTACTTAGGTTCACAAATTCTAAATGTATTCTCTGAACGTTATCCAGTATTCACTGAAAACCCAACAGGTTTTCTCCAGAGTGTTTGACACTGAGCTGCTGTTTTTGGATTAGTATCCTGGAATTAAATGGGCAGAAATGCCAAAACCAAACATTTCTGGGAAAAGGAACTTTCACATCCAGCAAAGACCAGCTCTAAATGCTGCTGTTTCTCCAGGTGCCTGCATGGCAAGTGCACGGCTGCCGGTGCTGCTTACACCTGTAAGTGCATGGAGGGCTACACAGGCCCCTACTGTGACAAGAAGAGCAATTCCTCAAGCCCCTGCAGGACTTTGAAATGCAGCCACGGGCAGTGCAAGGTCTCGGAGCACGGGGAGCCCTACTGCGAATGTGACCCTGGCTACAGCGGAGAGCTCTGTGACAGAGGTAGGCTTGTGCTGCTGCAGTCCTGCTTTACACCTCATTTACACCTGCCTTACTCCTCTCTTCCCAGTCCCTCCCCTGACTTAGGGAGGAATGGCAAATAGAAGATAAAGCTAAGGCAGCCTTTACAGTGCAGTACAAGAACAGAATCACATAACAGTAGGTAGCTGCTATCACATAGAGAAACGGGGACATGGAGTGAAGAGTTTTATTCTTTATCTCCTGAATCATCAAGGTTTGCAGCTCCCAGGATTTGGGTGGGATGTTTAAAGAGCTTGTTGTGATGTTTCCCCTCAGCAAGCAGGGATCAGTTATTTGCACTGCTTTTATTTACAAGGAGGAACCACTCACCTGAAGTGGCATCAAAGATTCTCCTCCTTCAGCTTGGGCAGGTTTCCAGGGGAATCCCACAGATCATGATGGGCTTTCCTATGAGGGCAGAGGCCCAACTCTTCTGCCTGACCTGAAAAGACTCCCTGGAAACTCATTGAGTTTTAACTGCATCCTTTCTGCCTTTTTTTGTTCTTGTCCAGAAGGAAGGAGCTGGACTATATTATTTTTATTTCCATTGTCCCTTTCCTGTGCATGAACCACAGACTTTCCAAATTTTACACGTGCCCATCACCAAAATGTATCTGGCTGCTGCACAGGGACTGCAGAACAGCACAGACACACTCAGGTATCCCAGACCACTGGTGTCACACAGAGCAGGCTGACCTGTGCTCCAGAGAAGCAGACATGGTAAAACTAATTCTTATTTTGCAGGAGTGTTGCAGGACTCAACACTCAGCACTCATTAAAACACTTCCAGGCTGCTGATCAAAGCCAGCAGGCCTGCTTGGCCCTGGCCTTGCACAGGATATTACACATTTGTGTAGACATGCTCTGTTTTGGTGGCAGGTACAAAGCAGTAAAAGATTAAGGTTCTTCTCATGCCATCTGTTTGTGTTGAATCACATCATGAACCCAGGGCCACTCACCAATGTGTGGGGAATATCTGCTGTGAAAAACACGTTCACTGTCCTCTGAACATTTTAAAAGTTTAATAAAGGACAAAAGGAGACAAGGACCACAGAGCTAAGGTTGTTACAACCAGGTGCATCTTGGCACTCAGCTAAGAGCACCTCGGGGATACCCCTTAAACACCTTTTCCCTTACATCAGCCTGTTGCATATTCATAGACCCTTATGCATAGCAGACTTTTCCCCAAACTAGTTTACATGTTCCAAGAATTGTTTAGCATAGCTCCTCCTTGGATCCTCCTTTTTAGAACATGCAGATTCCCTGGTTGTGGTTTTAGTCCATTCTTATCACCTTTTTGGGCCCTGGCCCACGCTGTCTTCAGACAGTGGGTGCTGATGCTTGGCAGATCTGTACAGGTGTCCTCATCCTGTGTTCATTGGGTGTTATCACATCCAAGCAGGCATTTTAACACAAGCACGCTTATATCAGCTATTTCACTAAGCTTAATTAACAACAGAAATAAAAACTATATCTTTACAACAAAGTTACTTTAACACTACACATATAAAATCCATTTCAATATTTGCAAAAAGCCAATATTATAATATGTATCTATAACATTTGGCAAAATAGTTACTGTCATAGCTGGGTGTCCCCAGCTGGGTAATAATTAGCATTGACTCCATGATTCTCAGAAGACTGATGTATCTTTTTATTATAGTATATTTATTGAGAAACCTGTCTCCCTTACAGACAGTCACGACACAGGTGGACCCAATTGGTCCTTTAATTATAACACCATCACCATTGGCCAATTAAGAAACCACATTTTGGTAAACAAATCTCCATAACCCATTCCACATGTTCGCAACACCAGGTGCAGCAAGTGAGGATAAGAATTGTTTCTCATTCTTCTGTGATCTTCTCACAGCCTTCCCCAGACAATACCAGGGGAAAGCTGTGCGTTGCTCTCTGTGACCAGAGAACTGCTGCCACAAGTCAGCACCTTTCTGACTCCTTCCCACGCCCGTTGTCCCAGCAGAGAGCCTGTGCCAAGGAGACATCATTCGGGAAGTGGTGCACAAGCAGTCCTTACAGACAGTCACGACACAAGTGGACCCAATTGGTCATTTAATTAAAACACCATCACCATTGGCCAATTAAGAAAGATTTGTTTACCAAATCACCCTTTGGTAAACAAATCTCCATAACCCATTCTACATGTTCATAACAACAGGTGCAGCAAGTGAAGATACGAATTATCATTGTTCTCTCTGATGTTCTCACAGCCTTCTCCAGGACTATACCTAGGGAAAGCTGTGTGTTGCTCCCTGTGACCAGACAAGTTACCACATTACCACAACCAGAAAAGTCACCACATTTCTGACTCCTTCCCACCCCTGTTGTCCCAGCAAAGAATCTGTGCCAAGGAGACATCATTCGGGAAGTGGCGCACAAGTGGTCCTTACAGACAGTCACGACACAATTGGTCATTTAATTAAAACACCATCACCATTAGTCAATTAAGAAACCACCCTTGCTAAACAAATCTCCATAACCCATTCTACATGTTCATAACAACAGGTGCAGCAAGTGAGGATAGAATTATCATTCTTATCATTCTTCTCTCTGATCTTCTCACAGCCTTTCCCAGGACAATACCTGGGGAAAGCTGTGCGTTGCCCTCTGTGGCCAGATGAGTTACCACATTACCACAACCAGAAAAGTCACCACCTTTCTGACTCCTTCCCCCCCACCCCCGCCCCGTTGTCCCAGCAGAGAGCCTGTGCCAAGGAGACATCATTCGGGAAGTGGTGCACAAGCAGTCCTTACAGACAGTCACGACACAAGTGGACCCAATTGGTCATTTAATTAAAACACCATCACCATTGGCCAATTAAGAAAGTTTTGTTTACCAAATCACCCTTTGGTAAAAAAATCTCCATAACACATTCCACATGTTCACAACAGGTGCAGCAAGTTAGGATAAGAATTGTCTATCATTCTTTTCTCTGATCTTCTCACAGCCTTCCCCAGGACAATACCTTGGGAAAGCTGAGCTGCTGCCACAAGTCAGCACCTTTCTGACTCCTTCCCCCCTCTGTTGTCCCAGCAGAGAGCCTGTGCCAAGGAGACATCATCCGGGAGGTGGTGCGCAAGCAGCAGGGCTACACCTCGTGCGCCACGGCCTCCAAGGTGCCGCGGCTGGAGTGCCGCGGGGGCTGCGGCGGCGGCGGGCACTGCTGCGTGCCCCTGCGCAGCAAGAGGAGGAAATACTTCTTCCAGTGCCTGGATGGCTCCACCTTCACGGAGGAACTGGAGAGACACGTGGAGTGCGGCTGCTCAAAGTGCTCGTAAGCCACCCTGGGGTCTCTCGCCACTTTAATCGACTCAGAAGCGTTAATGGGAATGGGACCTGTTTACTTGCAGAGTGAAGAAGAAGAAGAAAAGAATTATTAAGTATATTGTAAAATAAGCAAAAAATAGAACTTATTTTTATTATGGAAAGTGACTATTTTCATCTTTTATTATATAAAGTATCGCACCACTTTGGGTATATGTATCATATAGTGAGCTATTTTTACCATGAAACTTTTTTAACGGTTGTAAGAAAAAAAATTTCAAAAGCTAAAAGGTTAAAAAAAAAATTATATATATAAAGAAAACATAGCCTAACAGGAGAAATGTGGGGTGACTTTATGTGTATGCACAATGAACAGACATAAAGGTGTTCCAAGGACCCACTGCCAGACTGATTTGGGCTGAAGAAAGCTCCGAGGCCCTGGCTGGGAGTTCCAGGTGAGCAGATCCCCGTGGCTGACTGCATCCAGGCACCCGAAGAGCCTCCTCAGCCCCTTCTCTTCCCAACACTGCCAACATTGCTCCTGTACAGTCGCCCCGCTTGCTGTCCACGAACTGGTTCCCTGGAGCACACAGGCACTGCCATAGCTTGAGGCTAATTACATTATTTGACTATTGTAATACTATAATAATACATTTTTTGCTGTGTATGTTGTATTTATCTGTGTTCATGTTATATTCTGCGGCAACTGTATCTATAGAGCACAGGCAGCTTTATCCAAAAGAAGGGTGCAAAGGGAAAGGAAGTGGAGAAATTTATGTTGCTTTGGGTAATTTGGGGGCAAAAATGTGAAATAAGTGCTAAGTGATGCCTAATAAATGACATAGTACTTTTGTGTAAACTCCTCAGCTATGTTATTTCCCAAGTTTGTGCCTTCTTGCTCCCAGTCTTGAGCCCTTTTTTGTATATGAAATGTAAGGAATGCACTGCTACATAGTTTATCACACCTTGACACTTTAACTTGCAAAGGTTGTAAAGAGCATGAAAATACCGCAGGTGCCAGAAGGCACCTGCAACGTATCAGCTGTTACTGCCACTGTCACTCGAGCCAGGGTGTGAGCTGGCCGTGGCTGCTGCTCGGCCTCTCGCTGGCTCTGAGCAGCTGCCTGCCTCCCCACGGCTCTCCAGGCGAGCAGAAGTTGCACTAAATCCATGTGAAGGTGTTCAGCTGGCACCTGCCCTGCAGGGAGAGGTGTCACAGCTCTGCCTGTGCAGCCTGAGCTGCTCACCAAAGCTCCTCCACCTGCCCTCGTGCCTCCCACTCACCTGAGCTGGGTTCAGAGCAACTGCTGAGCAGGAATTGGAAATCAATGCAGGGATGAATTCTCACTGTGGATGTGAGGGGAAAATGAACTCTGGGAGTGAGCTTGATTTTTGAAGGGTTTTTGTCAGGGCTGCCTTTCAGGGTCAGGACATACATGCAAAGAGCACCATGGATACCTTGAATTTTCTCTTGCTGTAAGTTTCAAACCTCCCCATCAACAACTGTTCTATTCACTGTATCATTTCTTTCTTTCTCTAATGGAGTAAGTATTATGATCCTTTCTTCAAGTTCTCCAAGAAAGGTAGTCAAAGATGCTTCCTAGCAGCCATAAAGTCCTTCTGGAAAGTTACTGATCCCACAAAAAGGCTTTCAGATCAGGAGATTCAGCAAAGGATGAGTAGGAAAGCTGAATCAAGAAAATGGGACAGCTTTGATCTGGGCTTTGTAAGGATGCACAGAATGCAACCCTGCCATGACAAGTAGAAATGTTTGTTTCACTAAAGCAAAGAGACCATCTAGCTGTAATACAGCCAGAAAGCTGTAACATGCTTGTTGTCCTTCTGCTATGTCAGTCTCTCCTTAACTCAGCAGTTCATTCATACCTCTCTGTTATGACCAGAACAATGTGAGCAGGAGGGACATAACCAATTTAACAGGCATCTCAAAGAAATCATCACAATAAATATCAGTACATGGAACTGGCAGTCAGTGACACATAAAACAATCACTACTTAATGTGCCAGACTCTGATTGATACAGCTCAAAAGCCAGGGAAAAACTAACCTTCGTTGCAAGTACTGTGGACTGCTTTTTATTTTTAATATAACATCAGCAGCTCATAGCAGCTGGGGTTTGTGATGTACGACAAAAATCACCTAAACCATAACCCACATGTTTTAAAAATTCATGTGAGTGTCTGCAAACACTTGTACAAATACGTGGCGGGCACAATACTACCATTAATGATTCATTCCTGCTTAAAACCATTTGAATTTCTGCAGAAGCAGCTGCTGGGGTGTCAGGCAGAAGAAGCCCAGCCTAGCAGTGGCTCAGATTTGTAGCCACTCTGGACTGTAGGAACACAGCCCCTCTTGAACCTGTCCAAAGCTGCTGTGCTCACTCTGTCACCTGAGCAGCAGCACGGTGACAAACAGGGTGACATTCACAGGTGGCCTCACACCTGCTCTGAAAGCAAAGGCAAAAGCCATCAACATCTTGTTAACACATCACTCTGGGATTTACTCAAGCCAAGCCTTGCAGCAAAGGGACCAGCCACAACTCAGCAAGGCCAGCCCTGTTCCTGGCCTTTTTCTGTCCTGGCACTTCAGTGTTAAGTGTCAGGATAAAGAACTAAGAAAATAACTATTTTGTAACCAAATGATGCAAATTTTGTATGCTTTTAGGCAGCACTTGCCACTGGAGAGTGATGCTTTATGTCTATGATTCTCTGACTTGCTATAGAATTATTTTAAAATAAAAAAGCATTCAGATGTGCCAAAAATGTGTGGTTAACTGAAGTGTAATTAGCTCTGAAAGTTCCTTTGTAACCTGCCTAATGTTACAATCGATTTCAAGAACTGTGGGTACAATGCAGTAGTTTTTACCTCCAGAAAATTTTAATATAAAGTGAAGAAAGATGCTTACCCTTTAAAAATGGCAATGCAGACTCGTGTGAACTGATGTATTTTATTATTAGATTCTCATTGTGATGTAAGTTTAAATAAATTGTTGGGTTATGGAAGATTGTAACACCTTGTGATGCAGATTATTTCTCTGTGTATTTGAGGTATTGAGTCCAACCTTCAGTGTCCACAGGAAATGATGGGGGAACTACAGACATTCCTCTTGGACAAAGTCAAAGAACAGCTGTAGTTAAAGGTGGTATTTACACTAGTTACCAATTTTTATGGCATCACAGCCTAGTATTTTAGGAGTCTTAATGCACAGGCAAAGTAAGCCACATAGTTTTTGATCCTGGGCATTTTCTTTAATTAAAATCTTTATTTGCTACATTTTTTAAACTGTTTGATAAAGACCTGCAGCAAAGCCACACTCATTAATTACTGTTAGAATAAATGAAGAAATGCTGGGAATGGAGCTGGAGGAGGCAGGGCTGAGGAAATGGAAGTCACAGCCAACTGTGGATGGAAGGGATCTTGTGATGTCCTGACACACCTGCACTCCATATCTGCTGCCACACTGCTGTAGATGATTATTTAATATTAGTGACCCCAGCAGCAACAGATTTCTGCTTTTCACTGCATTCCAGCCTTAGCATAGAATAAAATAAAGCTCCCAGCTAGTCCTCTGCCTTCCCTCACCCATGCCCCTGTGCAACACTCACATATTGCTAATTACACTTCAAACTATGATTCCTAAGAGTTGCCTTTGCAGTTCCATGCAAAACTGGTGGCAGCAGTTAGCCAATAAAAACACTCAACCTTAATGAGCATCATTAAATCTGAACTATGAAGGTTAATTACATAATTGTAGCAGATGGCAGCATTTTCACCTAAAGCAAACCCAGCTGAGCCCACTAAAAAAGCTAGCAGGGAAGTGTTCAAAAATGGCTGGGTAGTGGATGCTCTGCTCAACAGTTTGTTTGCATTGCTCATGGTTATGCAGCTTGGGGTTGCTGAGCTCAAGGAACTGCAGCCTGAGGATGCAAAGCTCCTGTTTGTGCTTCTGCTTGCACTGCCCAGGTACTGTTTACCAGCTGTGGTACGAGGCAAACAGTGATGGAAATTGTCTGTCCCATCTTCCTTTATTTTTGTGCCCTCCAGTCGGCAGGGAATGGCTGGATGGAGCTGCTGCCTGCACGGTGGTTGGCTGCGGGCTTTGGGTTGTTCGCTGGGGTCCTGTCACTTCTGGTCTCTGTCACTTCAGGTCTCTGTGACCTCTTTTAGGAGTCAGCTCCCAGTTTCTGCTCCTGCTCACCGCAGGCAGCCCTGCGGTTCAGCAGGCTGGACAGGCGGAGTTGGCTCAGCTCTGCCCGGGTACTCCTGATGCCTTGGTTTAAGATGTCACACAGGGTGCCAGTCCGGTATCATTCTGTGTGCGTGCTGAGGATGTTTCCAGATGTTTTACAGATGTTTTCCAGAGCGGGCCCCGCAGCTTTGGAGGACAGCGGAGGTGAGCGGGGTCCGCCAGCAGGTGGCGCCACAGGGCGGCCCGTGCCGCTCCGGGGGGACGGGAACGGGGATGGAACGGGATGGGATGGAACGGAACGGGACGGGACGGGATGGGATGGGACGGAATATTTCAGTGGAAAGGGACCCATAAGAGCCATCTGAGCAACTCAGGCTGACAGTCAACGCCCTTTGTTGAAGGCACTGTCCAAATGCCTCAAGCACTGCCTCTCCAGGAAGCCTGTTCAAGGCTTTCCACAAAAAACGCCCCCTGATGTTCTGTATAAACCTCCACGGTGCAGCACTGAATCTTTCCCATGCCTGCTGTCTGGATCCTGGGGAGAAAAGCTCCCTCTCCATGTCTCCTCCTCACAGTTAGTGCAGAGTGCAGTGAGGTCACCCTTCAGTCTCCCTCCCTCCAAACTGAACAAGCTTAGAATTCTCAGCTGCTCATCACAGGAGTAACATGTATATGTGATACACAGATTTTCTAGAAAGATTTAAATAATAACTTCTCAGGTTTTATTGATCCTGAGCCATCAACCTCTTTGAGTTGTTCAGCTGTGATGACAGGCATCCCTGCTGTCCCTTCGCCATGGCATGGATCATTGTGGCTATATCCCAGGAAACTGCATGAACTGGCAGCAGGAGAGCATGTGAGACCTGGGGGTCTCCAACACTTCTTCAACACCATCCCTGGCAGCAGGACAAGGGCTCCATGTGCTGGCATATGGGACAGCTTGTGCCCATTCACTGTGGCAGCCTCAGGACAGAGGTCTGGCATCAGTGTCACACGGCTGCTGTTGATGTTGATTATTTCCACGCTAGCACCTTATGGAATAACAATTGATTCTGCTGTTCCTACCCGATTTCTGCTGCTGTTTGCTCACACACACCGAGATAAAAGCACTGTGTGCCTGCAGGAGTTCATTACCCAGCAGGGTGTCCAAGCTGGCACGGCCTGTGACACCTCTGGTCTGTGAAGAAAGCACAGCTGCTCCTCCAAGCACCCTCACCCCCCAAGAGCCCTGCAGGCAGCAAGAAGCTCCTCGGGCATGGAACAGAGCATGAGGCAGAACAAGCAGCAGTAGCTGCCAGAGTGAGGAGCTTCACTTACCCGTGGTGCAGGGGGCACCCTGCAGTCTCAGACAGAGTTTTGCATCTTGTTCATGTGTGATCTCTTGACCTTCTCCTTTCCCAGGGCTCCTGAGCTTTCAAAGTACAGAGATGCTCAAGGTAGTCTGGGGATGACAGTGCCTTCTCTGAATTGTCTATGAGGTTTGTCCCCACGGCACAGGGAACACTCCTTTTCTGTAAAAATAACCTTTTACAAGGCTGTGTCTTTTCTGGGGAGGAAAAGTGCACATCCTGCCTCTGAGGTGTGGGAGGGAGGAAAGCAGGTAAATGAGTGTTCAGGGGATAGCTCAAAACAGACAGGAATCAGGCTATTTTGAGTGGTCCAGCTAATTTTTCACCAGCAGCATTTAACCAGCTCCTGTGCTGGAGGAAGGAGGGATGTTCAGAGTGACGGTGCTCATCTTCCCAAGTCACTGTCACCTGTGATGGAGCCCTGGTCCCCTGGAGATGCTGAACACCCACCCCCCCATGGGAAGCTGTGCATTCATTCCTTGCTTTGCTTTTCTTGCATGCACACCTTTTACTTTCCCAATTAAACTCATTCCAAGAGTTCTCTCCTTTTTACCCTTCCAGTTCTCTTCCCAATCCTGCTGACAGGGCAGTGAGGGAGTGGCTGGGAGGGGTTTCACTGCTGACTGGGGTTAAACCTCGACAGGCAAAAGCCTCAGCCCTGCCTTTGACACTTCTTGCAGAGCAAGGTTAAAGGAACCAAATAGCACAAGGTAATTTAGGTGGGGACTTTGCAGCACACGAGATAAGATCAGGCTTTCACCTAGCATGTGATAAGAGCAGGCACAACAGGCAGTTCTTATAAAGCAGCTTACACTTCCTTAATTACACACCAGCATATTTTGCATCTCTTAACCTGCCCTAGTTTCTCCTGGTAAAGCACTCATTGAACTGTTGGGGGGGAGGGAGATTTAATATTTTTCTTATATTTTCTTAATATATTTACTATGTTGAGGTAAACACCAAAGTACAATTTATGGGACCAAGACACAGACTATGTTGGTCACACCAATAAATAAATGAAATTCTTATATACAATGAAACAATTTTCATTTCACCTCAGTAATAACTGATTTTTTTAAAAGTCCTTGCCTTCAGGTGCATCATTTATATAGAATCCTCTCATCTGGTTTCATTACCCAAAGATGCTGCATAGTATTTTAGGACAGTCGTTATATAAGTGTGTGTGTATATATTTTTTTTTTTAATATATATTTATATTTTTATATATATATATACACACACACACATTTGTATTTATGTAGCTGATCATATATTCACCTTCAAATTTATTTATTCTTACTTAGAGGCTTTTCCAAGCAATGTGTTGACTGACATACCAATAACTCCAATCTGACATTGTTCATAACTAATAAATCAATTGCTCTGAAAATTAATGAACATTCTGAGCCTCTCACAGACCTGTGTTAAATTTCCAGTTTGAGCTAAGCCTCAGCTCTGAGATGGACTAAAGATAGCTGAGCATTGATCTCAGTTTCATTTTTTGGGGTTTTATTTCACATATTCTGTTTTAGCTGTAACATTCAGATAAAACACTGCAGCTTATTGTGAAGAAACTGAAACGTCAGATTTGCTGACCTTGTTTTTAACTGAACAGCCCTTAGCTCATTCATTATCACAGAGCCTTTATCTATCCAATTTTTCATGTGGAGAGATGAGTTAAGAGGGTTTGCTTGACACAATAAGTAAAGTGGGCAGAATGTATAAAAAAATCAGAACTTGCTCCTAAAACCCATACACAAAATATGCATTTTTGTCCGTGACAGAGTCCAAGACTGGGAAAACAGTTAGTGAATGTGCATTGCTGGAAAGGGAGAGTTTCCTCAGTGAAAGCTGAGTCAGGAACTTCTCTGCCTGTTTCAAGACAGCAGGAATCAGACAGCTATCAGGCTGTACACTATGGTTTTTCTTATTTTTCTGCATGTATATATTTATTACCAGCACTTCCCAGGGATGGTATTTCATTTCCTCTAGAGTTAGAAGGTGTGTAGGAAACAGTCAGAGCGTCAGTGCTGGGGGAAAAGTGCCTCAGAATTAAGGTAATAAAAAAATCTCCCTGCAGATCTGTTTTCCCCATCCCCACCAGAGATGTCTGCAAGATACCGGATAGCTCATTTTACACCAAACATTCCACACTGCAGAGTCTGGTGACAGGCAGGAAATTAAAGACTCTTTTTCAATCACTCTGTATATTTATGAGCAAGTTAACTTCCAGGTAGCAGCTATATTCTTGTATTGCCTAACATGTATGCAAATGCTTATATTTAATGTTTTAATAGTAAACTACATTGCAGTGAGAAACCACAAAACCACACCAAAATTTCATGCCTTTACGAGTAACACACGAGAATTTCCACAATTACACGTCACTTACAGAAAGAGAGAAGTTCTGCAGCCTTGCTAATACACTGAGAACTTCCTTTAAAGGATGAAAAAAGAACACTTAGAAGGCTTCAGAGTAAGTTTTCCAAATACAGATATTTCAGAAAGGAAACATAATACATGGGAAAGGACATTCACAAGAGAATTTTGGCTTTTTAATGAAAGATTCTGGATTAAAATGAACAATAAATATATGACAGGTTTTACATGTTTAGGAGCAGTGGGGGAATGGAGGGTGAAAAGACGAGGCTCCTGTCCTTACACAACAGGTTTGTGAGTAAACCTCATGCCCAGGAAGCTGAGCATTCAGTCTTTGGTTTGTGAACAGTTATTTCAAAAGAAACTTTTGCCAAAGCTAAACTCCAGACACAAAGAAACTTCAGTTTCCAAGACAGAGATTATGCCCAAATCCTCCTCCCAGACCAGAGCTTTTAGGTTCATCCTAGGTCACAGTAACTGATCTATAATTACAGAGCACTTTATCACAAAGGAGAGGGGAGAAAGTGGAAAAAGCCCATTATGAATCCTGGCTGGAATCCAGGGTTGTGAGCAGTCGGTGGGAGACCTCACCATGTCGTGCCACTGGCAGTGCCCCGTGACACCCTGGCCTGTGCCAGGATCGGTGTGACCAACAGGGCCAGGGCAGTGACTGTCCCTGTGTGGGCACTGGGCAGGGGCACCTCAGTTCAGCAAGGACATGGAGGGGCTGGAGCGAGTTTAGAGAAGGGAATGGAGCTGGGGATGGGTCTGGAGCAGCTGAGGGAGTTGGGAAAGGGCTCAGCCTGGAGAAAAGGAGGCTCAGGGGGGACCTTGTGGCTCTGCCCAGCTCCTGACAGGAGGGGACAGCCACATGGGGGGAATGCTCTGATCCCAGGGAACAGGGACAGGAGGAGAGGGAACGGCCTCAGGCTGGGCCAGGGAAGGTTGGGTATCCGGAAGAATTTTTCCACAGAAAGGATGATTAGATATTGGAATGGGCTGTCCAGGGAGGTGGTGAAGTCACCGCCTCTGACGGTGTTCAAGGGAAGACTGGACACAGCACTCGGTGCTCTGCTCTAGGTAACACAGCAGTGTCCGGTGCTAGGCTGGACTCAGTGACCTCAGAGCTGCTTTCCACCTGATTGTGTGATTAAACATCAGCCTGTTACACCAAGTGAGGAAGAGTTTCCAGGGCAATAAAGTTACTGGTGCCATCAATGGAGTCCAGGCACAGGAAAGAAGCCACTTCCTGAACGGCTCCAGTGCTTAATTGTGAGAGCACTTCAGTCCGAGCGAGGGGAAATGAAGCAAACGCCAACTACCCGTTTTACTTTACAACATTCGTGTGGCTCTGGCAACTCCCAGAGCGCGAACCTCGGCAGCAACTGAGGTTATCACAGGGGCGCGGGGCCTGTGCCCGCTGCCCTTGCCCTGGCAGTGCCGCTGTCCGCGCCCTTGTCCCGGGGCCCGCGGCCCAGGCACAGCCATTGGCAGCGGCCCTGCCGTGAGGGCGCGGGGCCCGCCGGGAGCTGTAGGCGCGGCCGGACTGCGGCTCCCGGCGCGCCCCGCGCCGGGCGGGGGCAGCGCTGCGACAGCGGCGGGGCGGGCGCGGAGACGCCCCGGCCCCTTTGTGTGCGCGGCCGCGGCTCCGGCGCCGCCGCCATCTTGTGCCGGCCGGGCCCGTGTCCGCCGGGGCTCCGCGGGGCAGCGCCGGGGCCGCGCTCCTGCACGGAGCGGCCGAGCGGAGCCTCGCCGCGCTCCCCCGCCCGGGGCCCGTCCCGCGGCTGCCGCTCGGCTCCCTCCGCTCGGCGCCTCGCGAGCGGAGCGCGGCCGCCCCGCCCCGTCTCCCCGCCCCAGCCCGAGCGCCGATGCCGCCGCTGGAGCGGCCCCTGCCCGGGCCGCGGGCGTAGCGGCGGGCGCGGCCAGCGCCGCTCCCCGGGAGGCGGGCGCCCGGCGGGCGAGGAGCATCAGGAGAGCGAGGCCCGGCCCCGCGGAGCCGCCGCCGCCGCTGCCCGCCCCATCAGGCGAGCGGCAGGAGACCCGCCCCGGCCGGCAGCGAGCCGGGCCGCCGCCGCAGCGCCATGAAGATCAAGGATGCCAAGAAGCCGTGTAAGGCCGGGCCGGGGGAGGGGGCGCGGGGCCGCGCGGCGGGCGGTGCCCATCCATGGAGCCGGGAGATGCCCGCAGAGACGCGAATCGCTCCTGTGCGTCCCTCTGAGCGAGGTGTCGGGGTTCAGGTGATCCTCACTGCTGGCGTCGGAAGGACTAGAATAGAAAGTGATATAATCAGTTTCTTGGGGATGGGTGCTCTTTTTGATGAACCACTTAACTGCTGTGCTGAGCATCTGCGCAGGTGGCTGCTGATGCTACAGTTTTGGTTTTTTAATCAATTTAAATTCTTTTTAGACTATTTACTAATATTTGGATCTAACTCTTTTTACTAAAATTCTGGATTCTCCCCTTTAATAATCACAGCTCTAATAATATTTCTTGCTATGTGTTGTTCTGGAGTGCCGTGTTTGTTTTGGAGGGTGTAAACGTGATTCAGACTCAGGTGAATATAAACAAAACGTCTTAAGATTACAGCTATTTCTTGAAAAGAGAGATTTGGGTTGAATATGTTTAATCTGTAGGCAGCTGATGTGCTCTCAGTGTAACAGATGCACAGCTGTGCCAGGCACCACACCTGTCAAGCTCATACAGGTGTGCCTTAACTGAGCTGAAAGGGATGCAGGTTTTGCTCCACTGAGTTTAGCATCTTTTTCTTTGCCATCATACCTAAGGACTTACTTTCAGGATGAGTTACTGTATAGAAAATGCCTAGTCCCAAATTTCTAGGCCTCGTGTGGTTCATACAGCGTGACTGGCTAATGAACAGCATACAACCAAGACAGGATATTGGAAGTTGATGTCTTAAATTTATTTTTCGAGCAGCCCAAGAAGAAGAAAATCACCAAACACGTATTTAACACAGGAAGTATTAGCATAGCTCTAGAAATAACTATAAAGGCTTTGAAAGTAGGTTGTTTCCTGTGGTCTGGTTGGGAAACCCTATATACGTACATATCTTGTAGCACACAAGTAACCATCACCTCTTGTTAGTGCCAGTCTGTGGAAATTGCTGAATTGACTGTAATGATGTTTATGAAGAGTAAAGTTCAGGCAGCATTGTTTTCCCCTGGTATAATATTAAGAAATTTCATCAAGACAGCAGTAGCTGGCTGTAAAATGTTACAGTGGTTTGAGAATTGGAATGGGGTGACTATGGCTGCTCCTGCTGTAGAAACCTGCTAATTTCAGGACTGTCTCTGCTGGACCTCAAAGCTTTTGTTTTCTGTAGTGGTGGATTTAAGCCTCATGGTTAAATAACAGTGCAAATGTTACCAAGAAGTTTTAACTGCTCAAATATGCTGCAGTTGTAGTTGCACTCTTCCAGGTCTTGAATTTGAACTTTGATGTTGGTTTCATGATGGGAATATGGGAATTAGAAACAGTTGGAACTGCCCAAGCAGGAGGGGCAGGATACAGTGTCAAACTGCGTTGTTTATTTCTTCTTGACTCTTGAACACACTTAGGAGCTGGTGGCTTTTTAAAAGATAATAGCGCAGAGTTTCTTAGGCAGTGAACTTTAGACTCAGTCTACAGATTTCTGCCCATGGTTAGTCACACTGAGAGAGCAGCTGAATGTTTGAAGAGGACCAGGTCCACAGAAGCCCTGAAGGTGGAAATTGATGTTCAGGGGTCTCTGGTGCCCAAATACTGCTGTCAGTTTGGCTTAAATTCTCACATGGACATGAAAGCTGAGTTGGGCTCACAATAGCATGTATAGACTGTTTACAAATAATTTGGCTAAGACACTTGTAGACACTTTTCAACACAATTGTTGAGTGTTCATTCCTTAGACCAAGTGAGTACCTAATCATCTGTGATGGAGCCAGATGTGGTTCTGGGGAAAAATAGATAATTGTTACTTAACTTAGGAGCCTGCAGAGTAGAATTGAGCAGATTGCTTTAATCTACCTGTAGTTTTGTCTGTGATGTTTAACATCAGGAAGGAAGGGCTGATTGCAGTGGTTGGCATGAGAGAGGTGAGGGTAAAATGGAAACATCAAACCAGTTCAGAGTTCCTGACGTGGGTACCCTGACTGCACATGCTTGTGTGGTCCTCCCTTCCAGATCTTCACCTGACTAATGCTGTCACTAATTTGATGGAGTAAAAGCTGTGAGAAACACAGCAGAATTTATGGAACACAACTTCTGAGATGGGCTGTCTTGAAAGAGGCTAGTAAAGGGCCATTTAAATCTCATCTGCTGATGATAAGAGGAGTCAAGCATTTTAAAGGAAGATAAGAAAAATTCAAATCCGGAAAACCTTTTACTAAAGTCAATGTAGCAGTGGGAGCTGGAGAGGTTGTGGAGTCTCCATTCTTGGAGGGTTCTTGAAAAACTTCTGAGGCCTCAAAGTGTTGACTGGACAAAGCTGTAGCTGACCTCATCTGGTTGTTGGCAGTTTTCCTGCTGGTGTAAGAGAGGTCAGAGTAGGTGACCTCCAGAGGAACCTTCCAAGCAGCAATTGCGTGATAGCTCTTCTGAGGAAATGCCCATGGGGAAGAAGGGCTGGCAGTTTTCAAGGAGATTTCCAAAGGTTATTTGTGGGTTGGGATGATAAATGTGAGAGCAGCGAGTGTTGCAGAGCTGCTGCTGTGTGGGATCTGCCCGAAGGGAAGGGAGCAGGAGCTCATTCAGAGCTGAGCGTGTTGGCGGTGCCAGCGTGCTGTGCTCTCCAGGGGAGCTGGAGCCCTGCCTTCCCCTGGCTCTGAGTGTGACCCGGTGCTGCAAAGGCACAGACTCACAGTACTTGATACGCTCGGTGTGTGTTACTTTTTGTAGTCTGTTCCTTTGGATTGTTTATTGAAAAGAGTTTGGGAACAAATGCCTGTATTTCCCTTGAGGTGAATTGAGACACACTAATATAGGAATGTACATTGCTGAGATTTGCAAAATTCTGCATCAATATAAAGGAAGGATGAAAATTTCAAGTTTATTTTCTCCATTGTGCTTCTGTGGACACATGTAATCATTGTGGACACGTGGAGGATTAGTGTAGTAAAATTGATGAAAAATCCATTTGGATTGATGGAGAATCCTGTATAAATAGATGGATTTTTTTTTCCCCCATGAAATTTACTACATAGGTTTTTGGTATCCTAGCATTTTCTTACTGGTCCTTGAAAGCTGATTATTAGCCCATAGCAGATGTTAGAGGCTCTCACTTGATTGCAGTTGAAAAATGTATTTCTAATAATGGATTAATACTGCCAGGAACAGTGCATACTAAAAGTGTTATACGCAGTGCATCTTTCAGTGTTAAATTATGCCTCTGCATTCTGTATCTCACCATAATAACACCTATCCCCAAAGAGATGGCTGCTGAAATGTCAACAAAATTACCAGAATGAGCAAGGAGGGAGAGGCTGAAAGCAGCGATATTTTGCCTTGTATTAAGCTTTCTGTGGTACCCACTTGTAGAAGATAGAGCCCATGAAGAGCAGTTACAGTAATTGCCCATTAGCACCTGTCCTCCCACCGCGAACGGGGCTTTGTGCGGCGTGATCAGAGCTGGCTGAGTGGGAGTTTGCAGAGCGTGATGGAGTTTTCCCACAAGGAAAATGGGAGGATGTGCCAGGGTGTGTCAGATACATTTAATTTGCATGTTAATTCTGTCCAGCCCAAATGTATTTTGAGCTGGACTTGGGATATTTGAACCAAAAACCTGTTACACAGCGTGTTAAGGAGAGAAGGTCTCCAGTGTCCCAAGGACTAAGGACACTTAAGTGCAGTTTTGCTCTGTAGAGGCTCATAGGCCGTGTAGATTGGTGTTCATGGGCACAGCAAAGGCATTTTGCTGTCCAGCCCTCAGGTTAATTTAATTTAATTTAACAGTTCAGCAAGCTTTGGTGTGTTTTCTCTTAACTTGTCCCATAGCTCACAGTAGCTGCCTTAGCCCCCCAGCTGATTTAGCTGTTAAAATTTGCCATCAGGTTGTACTTTGCTGCATGCTGATTTAGGGAAATACTGGAAGTATAAGAATGGATGCACATGCACATAAGAAAATGTATTTGGAGAAACTGCAAAATGCATTTAGTTAGTGTTTATAAACACTAACTGTGTAATAGTTCAGTAGAACTTTTAAATAGTTGTTTGCCTTGTCAGTATTCAGATAAGAACGGGATCAAGGTTAGTTTTGGTACCAAAGGCTGTGTTCTAGGCTGAATTAGATAAGTTTTGAGCATCAGAACTGATGATACTGCTTAGTTGCATAAAGAACTGTTGCAGTGCTGGCAGAAGTAAGTTCAAGTTTTTGTGGATTTCATGATCATTTTCCTTTGCTGTATTTTAAGGCTGTATAACATCATGAACCTTGGCACCCTTTGGCAGCTGTTCCCCAAGCCGTGTTTGTACTTGGAGTACAACAGTCTTATTTCTTAATAATGCATAAGCTTTCTTACAGAGATGACACAAGATGTGGTAGGCTGTTCTTTGCTGTCACTGACAGCTGTGAATTTTTTTTCCCTGTGGTGCCAAGCTCCCAGCTTGAATTAGGAGTTAGCTACTCTTCTTTGAAGGTTGGTTCTTGTTAAATTTATACAGGATTGACCCAGAGTGTTACTTTATCTTACTGGGAAAATGAAATATTTCTTCAAAGGTGTTTGCGTTTCAAATATGTCATTACATTCATAGGAAAGAGGTTGACAGGAATCAGTTTCTCAGTTTTTAAAAGCAAAATACAGCTAGAACATTAACCTGAGGAATCTTCAGCGTGACTGAATAAGGGAGGTGTAGTTAAGTCTTTGAGTGTGTACTTCCTACAGCTTTGGATCCAGAATGGGTGTACAAATCAGAATACAAGTGTATGGCCTGGGTGGAAATCTTCAGAGGTCCCCTGAAGAACCCATGGAGAAGGAAGACACTTCAGCCTTTGTGCTTGCATGGGCACAAACTTGACATGTACTGTAATTATTTCATTTGGCATATAAAGACCTTATATGATAAGATATAAGTAACCTTAAGACTGCTGCCAGTGACTGTGCACAGCACAAACTTGAGAAGTGCAGACACAAGAGAATGAGGCTTCCCTGTGCTATCTCTAAAGATGATTAAGGTTTAAATAACAAGCAGCAGCCACCCCAGCATGGGTTTTCTTACTCAGCACAACTGCTCCATCATTACATGACCACAGCACTCTTCCCTTGTGGGAAGTACTTTCTAATTGCAGGAAGCAGCTCTAGGGAATCCTTTTAAAGATCGTGGGGGTTTTTTTAATTCTGAGCAGGTTGCCCCTCAGAGCTGTCTTCACAGCATGTAGTGAGCAATCTGTTGCTTTATTGCAAGGGCTTCTGGTTGCTGTGTCTAGGTAGGGACCACAGTGGCTCCTGGCAGAGCTGGGGAGTGAAAGCAAATCTGGATTTGTAATTAAGGAGGTTGTATGTTATGGTATTCCACTTGGTGTCCTGAAGATAGTTAAGTTTGGTGTGAAGTATCACATTAAACACCCATATGGGTTTTGACTTCCCAGTTAGTGTTGTGCTTCATGTATCTGTCTCTTCTTGGATAGTATAGATCTGTATTTTGTGTATTCTTAAGTGGAGCCTGGCCTGACTTCCTAAAAGCAAAATGAAAGAATTTTATGTAGTTTATGCTAGGCTGTTGGGCTTGTTAAATAGAAAGCTGGATTCTTACTTTTCCTTTTTTCAAATGGTTACTGACCACTGCAGAGGAGGTGAACTTTGAAAAGTTGGGCCCTGGATTTGTTGTGTGGATAGCAGTTAAATTCTCAGCAAGGAATTTCTCTGAGCTGTGCATCACTTTTTGTGGAATATTCCTGGGAGTAACAGTCAAGAGGAAGAGCTAAAAAAATCTTTTAATTATCTAATCCCCACAGAGCTGTGGAGAAAAGTCCAGCTTTAGTGCAGGGGAATTGACTCTCCTTATGGATTGAAGCTGTGGAATGATGGTTACAGTTGTGCAGGTCTTCAGACCTGCTATCTGCAGACGTGTAAGCTTGAGTAAAAAGGTTGTGTAATTGGCATTGGCCTCATCCAGACATGCTTCTGTAACTGTGACTGCTGAAAGGATCTAGCTGATGTCTGGGGATATTTTTTCCTAAAGGTTTTGCTGCTGCCATTCGGTTCTTAAATCTTTCAGAGAAGCCAGACCCACAAATATAAGTATAAAAATACCTTTTGTAGAGTCATTTATGTTTTCCTGCATCCAGATGTGATGGATCCTGAGCCAAGATCTACCCTAAGCAAACCTGCAGCAGTAAGAGGAAGGTTCAAAAGGTTTCCATGTTGTGTCCATGTACAGTTACATTCAAATTCAGTAGAATCAGTATATTTCTATTTAAAGACAGCTCAGGCATAGATATATTTTGTATCCGTGCAGTCCCAATTGCTTGTGCCCTTGCCATTTGTGTGTATGTAGATCGCCTTCTGTGTTTGGAAAACAAAATGGCTTTCATTCTCCTGGCTGCACCTGTAATAAAATCCATAGAAATCAATCAAGAGTGGCTTGCATGCACAGGAACCCTTGTGTAACACCTTCTTGCTGCTGTAAATACTAAGTTAACAGTACGTGGGCCCAGTTGCTTGTCAGAACTCCTCCACCTTGCAAGTGAAACTTGAGCAATGTATTGCCAGCCAAATATTCACAAATTTTCAGCAGAAAAATGTAAAACTTTCTAGGGTTTGTCACAGGTGAAAGCTGACCTATTTCTTCAGTTTCAAAGTCTGTAAATGGCTGTTAAGATCATTCAGTTAACCCAGAAAACTGATCTTATACAGCATGATCCCATTTTTCAGCATAAAATGTGTTCTCATTTAAATTATGGAATAAATGTACAGTTCAGCTGTTCTTGTTTTTCTTGGTGTACAAGATCCTTAAACCTTAAGACTTACAGAGGCGAGACTAATGCTGTATTTGCAAAAGCTTTTTGGATCATTTAACATGGGATGGAGTGGATCTTCTGACAAACAGGCGTGACTTGCACCAAATCATCCTTAAACTCATCACATGAACTTCCAGCTGTTCCCCCCCGTTTCCTGTTTTGGAGGACAAGATCTCAGTTAGATCTTGTCTTAGTTAGGACAAGATCTCCAAGCCCAGGTAGTGCTTGGGTTGAGGTGTCCTAGTTAAATTCTGCATGGCTTGGATTGACTCCTACAGGCACTTTCTGGTCTGCTGGGTGAATCCACTGCCCTTCTTCACTTTTGTTCTTGTGACACCATTCATGGCAAGGGGGTGAAACTTGGTGAGGTCATTAATAAATACTCAGCTAATTGTGGTCAAACAGTAAGATGTCAGATTTTATGTCCAGAGTCTCAGGTTGAAGAAGGCTGGCATGCAGTCACAAACTCAATTCATGTGTATTTCTATGCTTAGTCTTATGCTTAGCCCTCAGTTTTATGGAAAAGATACCAAATTTGTAGAACTTAATTTCCACTTCAAACTACATTTTTTTTCACAGAATTTACCTTTGTATTTAAATTTAGTTTATCAAGGTAAGATAACCAACAATTTATTTTTTTTTTTCATTATGTCTGACAATATTCTCTTGATGCCCATTTCTCAAAGTTCAGGCATCCTTGGAGTTTCTTTTCTTCTTAACTTTAGCACTCAATAAATAAACTGACACACAGCCAGCCTTGCCTAAATACATTACAATATTTTGGTAGGTCATTCTTCTCAAGCATAGATCCCACTGGTAATGCAAATACAGTGTAATTGCATCTTGCTCATGATAAGCATATTAATATCTTTCTGGTTTTGTTCTTGGGTTTCATGCTTCTGTAAGATATAAATTACATCTGAAGAGATAAATTGGAACTCTAAAAAAGTAAGAGGAGGCAAAACCAAGCAAGTTACTGTGCCAGTTAGGAAATAGAATATGAGCTTCCCAGCTGGATATCCGAGATCTTTTTTGAACTGTTTCTGGGAAATGACAGTGGGAAAGCTCTCAGTTGAAGATGTTGGCTTTGCTGTAGGGTTTTTAACTACCTTTTTCACTGCTCTTAGTTAGGAATATTTATTGATACATCCATGTTCAAACTTTGGTCATGCATGTCATAGACAAAATCCCTTTTAGGAGCTGCAGTCATCTCACATAAGGGACAAAGGCAAAGCACTTGTGGTTTAGTGCTGTTAATTTGTAGTACAGAAATTCCCCCTTCCTAGCCAAGGTACCAAAATAAAAAAAGAAAAGAAACCAGAAAATGGAACCTAAATTCAGTAATATTCATTTTCTCTTTGCTTGCACTTTTTAATAGGACATTTTGTCATCCCTTTGACTTCAAGAGATAGAAATTGGGTATCTTAACTGTGTCAAAGTGTGCACTTTGTCTTAAAGTGCACGCAAATAAATTTCCTCTCAACAGCTACATGATGTGAGGGACTGTTAGAGGAGGAGTACCTGGGCTGCCCCTGTTGTCAGCTGTGATGTGGAACCCGCTTTCTTCAAGTGTGCATTGCAGTCTTTGGGCTGAACTATGTCAGAGCTGTTATTTTAGAAGTGATGGTTATTTTAATACTTTGTTCTCAATAAGAAAAGGTGGTTGAATTTTGTTTATGAGTTGGTCTGAAAGATAGGGCATAGTTGGGGAGTTTTTAGTTGAGCTTTCCGAGCACCTTAGAGCATTTAAATGTGTAGAGTTGCTCGTTTTTCCATTTTTATGTGAGGCCAGAGAGATATTTAAGGTCAGGTAATTGAAATGAGCACTAGTTCTTTTTTCCTGTGAGGAAAAAAGTTCTTTTTCCTGTTCCTTTTTCCTTTGTTGTTCAGGTCTGCCTTGTTGAGAAGTACAGCCCGGGTTAGTGTTAAACTCCATGTGTGGCTTTTGCTCTTCCACAGACCTAATGGCTCATTCTTGTATCTTCACAGCTTTCCCATGGTTTGGCATGGACATTGGGGGAACATTGGTCAAACTGGCCTATTTTGAACCTATTGACATCACTGCAGAGGAGGAGCAGGAGGAGGTGGAAAGCCTGAAGAGCATCCGCAAGTACCTGACTTCCAACGTGGCCTATGGATCCACTGGCATTCGGGATGTCCACCTGGAGCTGAAGGACTTAACCATTTTTGCTCGAAGAGGAAACTTGCACTTTATTCGGTTCCCAACTCATGATTTGCCTACCTTCATCCAAATGGGAAGAAACAAAAACTTCTCAACACTACACACGGTGCTCTGTGCCACCGGCGGTGGCGCCTACAAGTTCGAGGAAGATTTTCGCACAGTAGGTAGCCTGCCCTGCCTCTGCCTGAAGCTGATGGGTTAAAACAACCTGTAGTTTGAAAATAACCTGTTAAAACAACCTGTTGTTTGAAAATAACCTGTTAAAACAGCCTGTCGTTTGAAAACAACCTGTTAAAACAACCTGTAGTTTGAAAATAACCTGTTAAAACAACCTGTAGTTTGAAAATAACCTGTTAAAACAACCTGTAGTTTGAAAATAACCTGTTAAAACAACCTGTAGTTTTAAAAACTGGAGAACTCTAATACATTTTAGTACTAATTTTAGTGTGGTGAGGAGTTACAGCCTTCCTGGAATCCACAGCACCAGTTAGTTGTCTTTGTGCTTTATGAGAGAATGGCAGCTTAAATATCACATGCTGAACTGGAGAGAGCCTTAAGCCCTGCAGAATTTCTGACCTGTGGTTTTCCTGGGATCCTTGGAGTGTTTATGAAATTGCAAGGATAGTTAGTACAATGTCATTGAGCTTTTTATATGCTGATAGCTTAGAAATTACTGTTTTGACTTTTAAGATGGGGGAGGAGCCCAACAAACCTTGAACAGATTTTCAGATATGAGTTCCACCAAGATGACACTTAGTGGGGCCTTTAGGGTATTTGATGACCTTTGTATTGATTTAAATTGATGAGAAATGTTGTTAATTTTTCAATGGAGTCATGTCTTAGTATTCAAAAGTGTTCTTTGAGCTTACTGAAGCAAATACTTATACTGCATCTCTCTTCTTGAATCAGGTCTGAGATCTGGATTTACACTCAGATTAACTTGCTAGTTTAAGTTTTTGTATTCAGAATTTAGGTCTGAATTCTTTGTTGGCTTTATAGTGGCATTGCAATTCCTGAATTAGTCACATGAGATAGCTTCTTAAAGTTGGGCAGTACAAATATTGTCATAAATTTGTAGCTCATTTGTGCAATGTTAGAACATGTTGCCACAGTCTTTTTTTCTTTCTTAACACAGATTGGAAACCTCCAGCTGCACAAACTGGATGAGCTTGACTGCCTTGTCAAAGGCTTATTGTACATAGACTCTGTCAGCTTCAATGGCCAGGCAGAGTGCTATTATTTTGAAAATGCCTCAGATCCCGAGAGATGCCAAAAGATGCCTTTTAACCTGGATGATCCATACCCATTGCTGGTTGTTAACATTGGTTCAGGAGTCAGTATTTTATCAGTCCATTCCAAAGACAACTATAAAAGAGTAACTGGAACAAGGTAATTTTAAAAATCTACAGTGGGGTTCTTACTCTCTGGGGCAATGAAACAAGGATATTTCTTGTGAGGAAATGCTGTTTGAAAGCAATGGTTTTCTCTGTCCTTAGTCTAGGTGGAGGGACCTTCCTTGGGTTATGCAGTTTGCTGACAGGCTGTGAAAGTTTTGAGGAAGCTCTGGAAATGGCATCCAAAGGAGACAGCACACATGCTGACAAGTTGGTTCGGGATATTTATGGAGGAGACTATGAAAGATTTGGTTTACCAGGATGGGCTGTAGCATCCAGGTAAGCAGGAGTCTCTTTGTGGATTCTTCTCTTGGTTTATGGAGCTTCAAAAACAAGGCTTCAACTATTCATGCAGAAAGAACTGCTTTTCTGCATGGTTTTATTGTAGTCCAGTTACATTTTTATCCTAAAAGTGGGTATCCTCAGCTTTCCTGCTGGTTTAAAGCCATGTGCAAGTGCAGTTGCCTGCTAGGTCAATATTGAAGAAACCTCCTGAGGTATTTCATGCACAGCTTTGTGTGAGTCAGAGGGAACACGAGGTGATAGCAGGAACAGGGTGCAGAGGTGGTGTGCTGTAACCCAGCAGGCATTTAAACACCTCACAGCCACTCACTCCCAGTGAGATGGGGGAGAGAACTGGGAGGAAAAAAAAAAAAAAACCTGGTGTGTTAGATAAAGAGTGTTGAGCAGGACAGAAATGGAACAGAACAGAATGGTCTCCTCCCCACTCTGTGCACCCCCATTGTGCTCACTGGTGGGGTGCAGTGAGGAGCAGAAAAGGCCTTGACTGCTCAGCAATAACAAAAACATCCCTCTGTTATCAACAGTTTCCAGCACAAATCCAAAACACAGCTCCATGGTAGCTACAATGAGAGAATTAACTATCCCAGCTAAAACCAGCACACAGCTACTAGGAAGAAAATTAATTTTGTCCCAGTCAAAATCAGTACAAGAGAGGGGGAAAAAAAGTGCCAATTTCTTTTTATATTACCAGGAGTCTTTTAGTAGAGCCATTGTCTAGAGGGAAGGTGAGTGGGAGATGGCTTTTATGTTGCTCTTACAGTGGAGCAATTCCTAATTTTTTTTGGGAAATGTGGTTGTCACTACAGACATCTGATGTAATGTTTTAAGTACTTTTCTCACTGAAGAGGGCTGTTGAACACAAACAGTTTGCACCATGAGAATGTCATTGTCATCAACAGAGGACTTCTGTCACAGCTGCACACATTATTTCCATTGGGGAATATCATCAATGATATTACAGCTTACAAAAGATAAGAAAAATAAACTCTGCAAGTGAAAGCAATATGTACATAAGAGTGTTCATTAAATCTTTGCTGTTACTCCATAGGGAATCATAATTCATGGCAACTTAATTGTTCTCCCTCTCCAGCCACCTGAGTCCAAGCCTCTTGAGAGCCCATGTGCTGAGAGGTTTTAATGTGTGAACTTTACACTTCAGTCAATAATGTTTTACCTTGCTTTATGTTAGTACTTTCTGTTCTCATTTGCTTTTTAAGATCCTTAAGAGCTTTAATGGCTTTTTGAGCTCTACAATAATCAGGATTCTTGCTCTCCAAACTGGCTCAGAGTCCTTGGTGGTTAAATATCACACGTAGCTATGGATTCTTGTCTTTAGTGCTGTGCATGGCAAGGGAAGTGGCCTGATCCAGAACTCTTCGTTTCTGCGACCTAAATTGCATTCTGTAACTGTTCATTTTGTTTCAGAGGGTTGTGTTCCATCATAAAATGGTTTAATTATTGGAAGAAGACCTCTGAAATAAAATTAACAGTGACAATAGATGAGAAGTGGAAGATTTGCCAATCAAGCAGTGACTTAATTTACAGTGACTAAATTTGCAGAGTAGTCTTCTGTGAAGAATAAAATTGTTTTACTGTAGGTGGTTCTTCATGGAAGTCAACAATCTGAACAAAAATTATTTGCTGTAACACAATTGACTGATTCCTGTGAAGGAATAAATAGAGGTGTAGTGTCAAATTGCTGTATTTAATACAGACACTGAAAGCAAGTTCCTCAAAGTGGAAACATGAGACATAGGTTTTGTTACAGCATAAAAAAAATCCATTTTGAAATTATTTCAAATGCACATGAATCACTTTGTAACTCATGGCCATTTCTCCTATTCTAGTTTTGGGAATATGATCTACAAAGAGAAGAGGGAGTCTGTCAGTAAAGAAGATCTTGCCAGAGCCATACTGGTCACCATCACCAATAACATTGGCTCTATTGCCCGGATGTGTGCAGTGAATGAGGTAAAACCTGACCAGGAAATGATCTATCTACAGCTCTGTTACATGTCTTCACATGAAATGACTGCTAAAATGGTGTATCATTTTAAACCTTTTAATACATTCTCAAATGAAATGAGAAATGCATGTGGTAGCTTTGAGCTAGGCCTACAATCACTCTGCTTGAGCAAGGCGACTTCAAGTCCTTTATCAGAACATCCTGTGCTTACCTGCAGGCTTTGGGCTCCATTCTTTACCAAAGCTCCTCATCAGGTTCCCTCCCCTTTGGCAAAGATATCCTTGTCCCACATCTCCAGAGACAGTCAGAATATTCTGAAGCAATTCCTAATGCTTTAACCACAGAACAGCTAGGGGTGCAAAGCACAGAACAGCTAGGGGTGCACCTGCAGATGATGTAGTCCAGCTCCTTGCCAAGGCAGGGTCACCTAGAGAATGCATCCAGCCCTGAGACATGGACTGAGACAAACTCTGTGCTTGGAGGTTTCAAAATACATGACTTGAGCAACTGCAGCATTTAAGCTGCTGAAAGTCCTGCTTTAAGCAGTGCATAATGATGGCCTCCAGCAGTTTCTCCAAGCTGAAATTATCCTCTGATCAAAGCCTTGTTTCTAGATAAACATTATTTTTAATTTTTTCTAGCTCTTGAGACTTTAAAATTGCTTTGACACCTCTCATCTTGCTGGTTGATACAGAGAAGGTTTCCTGCCATCTTCTGTTTCTCAAAGTTCAAAAAAGAACGAGTATGTGTTCAGTATTAGTGTGGACGGCCAAGAAGCTGTGAAAGAATACTGAATTTAAGCATAGAAGACATGAGAGTCTGAGTAGCAGGGATTTCTTCCTTCATTATCAACAAACTTGTGATAAAATGAGGTTTAGCAATAGCATTCTTGGAGAAGACTGTGGGTAACTGAATTTCGAGTTCTACTTCAAATCTTTGCGTGTGATTGTCTCAGAAGTACCAACAGCCCTGTTAGCTGCAGTAATCCTCCTTTTGTTTAGGAGCCAGATTAATTATATTTTCTGGTTTTAATATTGTAACTTCTCCCTCAGTTTCATTATCTTTCTCATGTCTGTCTTGGAAAAGGAAGGTAATTTTGTGAGTGTTAATTTTGGCTTTTTGCTTTATGGCAAAGCTTAATAACAAAAGAGTTAAAATGAAGATGAAATTGAATGTACATTCTACATGTCTTAGGCAAATTATGCAATTTATATTTAAGGGTGGGAGTAAATGAGGACAAATCAGAACTTGTAAACTGCACAAACTACCTTTATTCAAAGTGGGTTTTGGTTTAATTCTAGCTATGTCACAGAACTACAAACTATAAGAAATAGCTAATGGGGATGCACAACGTAGTATCTTGAACTGATGCCTAAAGATGAAATAAATGTAATTATTTTGATTTCTTGCAGTAGAGCAGAATTCCATTTTTGTGTCTTAACTATGTGTCTACTTTTCTTCACTGGGAGCTAATCAGGATGGTTAAAAAACAGTTGCACATGAGACATTTGACTGCAGGTTGAATTGTCATATTAGTTATTGTAATAACTTGGAAATGACCATTTATTTAATGCAATTAAGTGCTTTTTAAAGCACTGTGCTAAGGACTAACACAATTACATTTTCTTTGGCTCTTCCTCTCGGGTCATTAAACCAGTGTTTAATGTTTTCACTTAGTGCTGGATTTACTTCAGTTAATGGGGAATATTAAGTGATTTTCACTTTTTTACATTTGACTGGATTAAATTCACAGCTCACTGGTAGTATTGAAGTGCTCTTAGTGTGATGCCAGGCTGAGGTACAGTGAGGGCTGGAGATAAAGGAGCATCTGTCATGTCTTACTGCCTTCGGCTTCTTTACAGTGCTGCCTTGTTGCATATGGATCAAGCAGCATTGTACAGGGCTATGAAGGCATTGAGTCTTCTCCACCAAACACAAGTATCTTTCATTTCATTTCTTTCTTAGCTGGCTTCTTTCTTTGGTGTAATTGCTGAAAATGCTCACTTAATTTGAAACACAAATGCTACTTGTCTGTAAATTAAGTCCTTTAATTCTTGAGGGTTGCACCATTTTTCTTTCTCCCCAAGTGTGCTATGTTTTAAATTTTGGAACCATGTTTTAATTGTGGGTTGTTTGGTTTTTCTGTGGTTTTTTCCTTGCTTGAGACAGTCTTCTCTTTCAAAGCTGTGTTAAACAGTGAAAAGACTTAATCCTTTGCTGTTTTTCTTTTTTTTTCCCTTTTTTTTTAGAAAATAAACAGAGTTGTGTTTGTTGGCAACTTTTTGCGTGTGAATACTTTGTCAATGAAGCTTCTTGCATATGCACTGGATTACTGGTCAAAAGGTCAGCTGAAGGCCTTGTTCCTAGAACATGAGGTATGCTGTGGCTCATTTATCTGTGTGTACTGTTTCACCATAAATCAGAAATGCCTCTATTGAGTAGCTCTCATGTGTGATATCCTGAGGCACCAAATGCTCAGTAAATATTGGAAATAACAGGAGGTTTGTCTTGCTGAATTGGTTCTCTGGAAACAGATTTCTGCCAGGGAAGTACTTCAGTCACTTTGGGGTTTCTCAGTTCATGCTGTGGATTTCTGGAGAGGGACAGCAAAATGTTAAACTCTGTGCTAAGGGTCAGCAGTCTTCCTTGGGTTTGGGTGGAAACAACAGTGAGCATTGTGTTTCAAAGAGTGCAGAAATGTAAAGCTTGGCCCTCTGAAACACTTGCATTGTTCTCAGCTGAGCTTGAGCAATGTCTTGAAAGTTAAGACTGCTTTGACAAGGCCTGTTTTCATTCCACAACAGACCCCTCAGAGCTGTTGTAGTGATTTTATGCTTTGAAAATAACCTGCTTTTGGGCAGCTTCTGCTGTCTCAGTATGCAGTACTGAGCGCTTTGACCTGGTTTGGTTAAAATATGAGCAATCAGTATTAATTACAGGTGCAACAGTTGCTGACTTACAGCTCCTGGGCAGTGGGTTGTGAATTTTTGTCCTCAGTTTCTTGGTCTGAAAATATTACAGCATTCATCTATTCCCTTCAGTTGATTTTCACAACTCTTTTCCTTTATTGTTTATCCCAAGACTGGCAGTCTGTTCTGATGGCCACAGTAATGGTTCCTTGGAATGGTTCCTTGTTAGCTCTGCCCTCTTCAGATTTTTCTTGGGTAAATTTTAAACTCACATTTGGTCAAGTGTATATTCTAAACACTTGAATACTTCTTAGTTATAGGGAGGGGGAAGATTTCAGTCCACAGTGGAAAAATAATTCCACATGAGAATGTGGTTCTTTGCATGCAGGTAGATAGACAGTCCAAAAGTGTGATGTGTGGATATAATTTGAGGAATTTTTCACTTTTACTTTAGAAATAATGTTGCTATGGGTATTGAAGATGTTTTAGCAAGCAAAAGATGCAGCTTCTCTAGGAAGAAAAAACCAAACCTGCTTTCCATGCTTTAGGAGTCACTGATACCTGTCCTAGTGATCCTGCAGTGTATAGTGAAGCAGGAAACCTCCTAAAGTCAAGCTAGATAAGAAGGATAAAATGTTTGTTTCACAAAGCCTTGAATAATTACTGTGAAATATTATACATTAAAAGTGTATCGTGTTCTTTCTGTAGCAGATGATTGTTGTCAGTAAAATGTGATTACTGCAGAATTTATTACCCTACTTAAAGTTGATTTTTTTTTTTTTTTACAGGGATACTTTGGAGCTGTTGGTGCTCTGCTTGGGCTGCCAAATTTCAGTTGAGATCCCAGATGTCACTACACTGAACTCTTTTCCACCTGAATGACACTTGTTTATGTCGATGGGAATCAAATCTGTGGAGGGGAGGAGAAAAAAGCTGATTTTCTGTAACTCTTTTTAAGAAGTGATGAAGCTACTGAGTATTGCTGTTGTAAGGAACGGGGTTTCACTCTGCTGGGCATTGGCAAGTGAACTGTTTGTGGCTGTAATTTATGTTCTTTGGTACGTGTAGCCAGTAGTGAACTTCTAATATGCAATACATCCTCTGAAAACAACTTTCCAGAAATTCCAGAAGAAGGAATGCCAAACCCTTAAGTGCTCAGGATGCAAATATTGCAGGTTTAGGCCCAAGGCTTTAGGCCCAAAAGGTTATATATAGAATTGATGACTAAAAAATTATTTTCATTAGTTATACTGTTATTGTGAGCACAAGATTTATGTGTTCTTACAGAAAACAAAAGACAGCCAGGTACTATTTACAAGATGAGGAAACTGTAGACAATTGCTTCCCACAGTAAACATAGTAATTATTTTATTTTTATGTGTAATATTAATGCTTTAATTTCCAGTGGGAAGAATAGAAACACAGAGAATCAGCCAAAGCAGCAGATTAAGCAGTTGATATTTTGAAGGTTTTCTGAAGATACCTTAATTTATTGGAAGATTCAGCTGGTATTTTGGGACGATTCCTCTCTCTTTGTTTGGATTTGGAAATGAGTTCAGTGATTAATGAAGTCAGGTTTTAGGGGAAGATTTTTTAAATTTTTTTTTTGAGGACATGAATTCCAAAATGCCTTCTGGATTTTTTTTTTTTTTTTTTTTTTTTTTTTTTGTCTCATAAGTTCTTCCATCATGAGTCATCATTTGTAAAGGTACCCTAAAGCCTGGGAGAATTGAGGAAATCCTTATAAAATAGACTAATTATGGGATCTCATAACTCTGATGCTTTGGCTTATTTCTGTAGAGGTTTGGGAAAATTTTTGCCCCATCCTACTGATTTGAAGTTGTGATTTCCCTGTAATTTTGTATGAGTTGATCAGAATTCAAGCAGATGTTGAAGTTGAAAGGTTACTTTTGGATTTGGAAGTTTGTTTTTGAAAGTTGAGGACAACATCAGAGTTTGTATTGCAGCAGCAAATGGACCAATATTTAATGCACTTGCAATATGGAACCATTCATCAAATTGTGGCCTTGGGATAAAATCCATGCTCTGGAACTGATTTTTGGGGTTTTCTGTAGACTTTTAAAATTTACAGTTATGATTATTACAATAACTTCAGTCCTGAAGCCAGGGCATGAGATCTTGAACTTACAGGACTATCATACAGTCAGTAGCTGTATGACTTTTTGTGGACTAAAGCTACCCAATTTTGTGATATTTTCCTGTTAAATTTATTTCCTGTAAGTGCATGAGGAGCAACCAGACCCAGACATGTTCATATCTTGGCGTTTAAGGTTTTTAAAACTGATTGCTCGAGTATTCCACAGCATGGCTGTGTTGTATTTACAGATACATCCCCCTTGTGTTAGAAACCCCTGTGCTATTTTCACTCTTTCTCAAAATTCAAAGCCCCAAACTAACATCATAGGGTTTTGCTTTTAAAATTTTCTGTGGTCCTTTCAGAGTACAGTACCTTAGAGTAGGCAACTCATTAAGTGCAATGCTAATCACAAATGCAGTTCCATTTATTGTTGCTTTTCCTGGTACCTGTACTCCATTTGCATTGTGCTTGCTTTGATGTTTCACTATAGACATAAACAACTAAAAATTACACTCACAGTTCAGCTGATCTAATGCTAAATCAGAGCACTTCAGAAAATAAGTGAATACAGGTTTTCTAGAATGTCTTTATAAATGCTGTAAGCTGTTCCTTTTGAGTTAGGATTGACTATCAAAAGTAACCTTTCTTTGGTTATAAAACTGTGTATAAACTTAATTTTCTGAATGTTCTGGCAGCCTGCTGAAAATTTTGCAAACTAACTGCATATTTTACTCACAAAGGGTGCTTTAGGAGACATACTACACTCCATTAGAAACAGTTCCTTTAGCCCATGTTTATTGCTACTTCAGTTGTGATACTCAGTCCTCTTGAAGCAGTAGTTAGAAGCTACTTGTATATTTAACCAAAAGCACATATAGAAGATGATTACCTAATACCCATAGTTCATTAAACCAATTGAAGTTGATGTGACCTAACATACATTTTTTTTTAAGTAAACTGTACAGAGTTACAAATAAAATAAGCAAATGGAGTAATTCTTGAATAGCTGTACTGTATAGAAACTACTGTGAGAATCAAAAAGTATGCCCTACCTCTGTTTTATTTCCCTTGAGCTTCTAAAAAAAATTGGCTTTCTGTTGCTAATTTTATCAGCACAATTGTTACTTCATTACAAGAGCAACCACAGCAGTTGTCAAGCCCTACTGTAAAGCCCAGGGCTCCTGTGTTTAAGCCACATCTTTGGGTTTCATCTCATTTTCTGTCAGCTCAGAACTTGTTACTAGGGTCTCCAAAGATTGACTCTACCACCAGGAGAAATGATAGGCATCACAAATAATTGCAAGATAAGCCTTAATGTCTTTTCTTCTAAATTCTCTTGTAAACAGGTTGAAAATGCTTGTTTCTTTTGTATGAGTCACTGAAGTAAGTTGCTTTTTCCTGCTAGTCTGTTTTTACTTGCACCCTTGCCATTTCTTTTCCTCAGAGCTAATTGGCTGAAGCAGCTTTAGGGTGAATTGTTTCAGTGTGATGTATTAAGGTAGAGAAAATTTGGAGGTTTCTCAGGACCACTGTGGTCTTCTCAAGTGGAAACACTTTCTAGAGGAAAGTTCTGTGATAGTTCTTGGAAGTAAAAGTAAGATCCATTTTGAATGTGTAATCATCTGCAGCTCAGTCAGCCATGTGAGTGCCTTTTGAGTTTTTCATATAATGCCAATTTTATGGTACTGGGACTTTATCTATGAGGTTTCCTAACCCATACTACTTAACAGAGAAATGGAAGGTAATTTTATTGACTGTGGAAATGATCCCTTTAATCCAGTGTAGCAGGAGATACCAGGAAAAAATCATCAGGTTTCTGGCTTCCTATCCCTGTAGCCCTTAGTCTTGGGGTAAGGATTTTGCATTTCTTGGTCTTATCCTTCCAGCTTGGTCCTTTCAAGTATTATGCACAGTTTTATTGTATCATCTCCCTAAAAATCATGCAAGTTCATAATGAGATAATTACAGTTGATTTCTGGGTAGAGAAGTTCAATCTTAGGTGAAGTTATTCCAAGCTATTACACATAACCACTTTGACCTTTCTAAGTCTACTTGGGTAATTGCAGTTTGAATGAAAGAGGAACTCTGACAATACATCTTGAATATTTAACAGGCTGGAATTAAAACATCCTCAGTGTTCTTTACTGAACTGAGCAGAGGTTTAAATACAAACAGTTTTTCATTCTTTTTAGTAAAGTCTTGATACATTTAGGAGTTGAGAGAGAAGCTGCAGTGATGCACCCTGTGTCTTAGTTTGCTCAAGAGTTCCAAAGTGTGTTCAGGTGTCTGCCCTGCCTTTTGAAGATGTTTAACTCCCTTGAGCACTTGTGTGATTTTGCCAACAGGTGCTCATAATTGAGAGTTCCAGGGTGGAAAGAAGAGAAACCACCCACATTGTCCCACTTGGCCTCAGCTGTATTTGCAAAAGCTCTGCCTTCTCCTGATGGATCATCTGCTCCTTCAGTGCTACTGTGACATTCCTGCTTGCACCTGGGTTAGTATAGATGCAAGGTGCCTGTAAGGGCTGGAATACTCTTTGTCTCTACCCAATACATGTTTTCAGGAAACACCTGCTTCCAGATCCATTGAAATAACTTCTCATTTCTAAGTATTTCAAAATAGCAATGGGGTTTTAATGTTTGGAACTAATTAAAGGGTCTTTTATCTAGAATAGATCTCTGCTCGATAAAGATTAGATGGTGTCTTTCACATCAAGTCAATAATTTTCATTAATTAATAAATTTGCAGTCAACCTGTTTTTAAATATCACTTTCATTGTGGGCATTCTGGATACCACTGCAATCCTGAGGAAGTGACTTCAGAGCAGAGGTGAAAGTCAGTGTGGTTCTGTTGAGCTACTTTTGGTCAGTTCTGGTTAGAACAAGACTAATTCTTTCCCTTGTCACTTCTTTTTTTCCTTATCTACATCTCTTTATGTAGGCTTAAAAACGATAAAATATGTGACAGAACTTTGCTGAGGTTAAAAAG
Organism: Ammospiza nelsoni; assembly: GCF_027579445.1. NCBI lineage: Eukaryota > Metazoa > Chordata > Aves > Passeriformes > Passerellidae > Ammospiza > Ammospiza nelsoni. The sequence goes on from NC_080648.1 coordinate 5,411,329, forward strand.
TTACCAAACATCTGTGGGTCAGGTTGGAAGTGTTTGAGCAAGGCCTGTGGGTCCCAGTGCAGAGCTGGGGACACACAGTTTCTGTTTGGGTGTGGTAATTCTTTCACTTCCCATTAATGCACAGTCACAGCTGGTGGGTTTCACAATCACTGTGAATAAAATGGGAGAATTTAGTGCTCAGATATGACCATGGCAGATAAAAAAAATACAGTCTAGAAGAATAATTCCTGCTCGAAGTTCTTTTAAGTTTTACCAATGTATCCCAAAATACATCAGCCGGAATTTTGTCAACTGTGGTAAAATCAGTAAATCTCTAAGTTAACAAAAGTCTGCAAAGAAGACTGTTTTATTAGTTTCATTTGCATCACACATGGAAAGCATATTAAGTATTCTTAAAAACACACTTTTGAAAACATCTCAGATGATGCTGTAATATGTCTGTAATTATTAATGTGCTAATGGAATATGTTTGAGCAATCTCAGTTTGCATAACTGAGTGTCAAATCCTGCTCGCTCTGTAGTTACTTCAGTAAATCATTCTTTTAAACTAATGAGCAAGATTTGGCCTCAAGGTCTTCTGCCTGGGGAACACAGTAATGCTACTTTGCATATTCCTGCTGGTGCTAAATCATTTGTTGAAAATAAAGATTCTAAATAGAAATTGTAAATAAAATATTTATGGCCTGGTCCTTTTGACAGACTTAAATTTTATCATTTGCCAATACTTTTTGGCCTTATTTTGAGTTTCCCTTTTGGGTTTGGTTTTTTTGACTGTGTGTGTTAATGTGGCAAGTCATTGGCAGGTGTGGCTTCCTGTGCTGCTTTATGTGAGGCCTGTGGCACATCAGGAGACAGATGGGTTTTCATAGCTGCATTTCCATGTTCATCTTCATCTTGTTTTGTTACTGTAGCCTTTTGCACAAATTTGTGTCAAGTAGAACACAATTGGTATTTGTTCTTTGCTAAAACTTCCAAGAATGTCAGCCACTACTGAAAGTGTTTAGGAAAGCTGTTGAAAAGTCAGAAATACACATTTAAAGTATTTTTAAATGTGTATGTGCTAATTAGTGTCACCTATAAAATGAACTGGAATATTGAGTGCTGGTTGCTAATCTTTGCTATAAATTGCTGACATTTCACAATTCATATTTCTGGCATCAGTTTAAGAAATTGTAAATACAGGCTTTGGGAGGAGGTGTATTAGTTTCAGATTGTGCATTATGAAAGACTAGTGAATTAGTATTTTGAGACATGAAATTACAACAGCTAGAACATGAAAATTAATGTGTTTGTGTTAGGGTATGGAGGGCTTTAGATAACCTGCACTTTTACATTCTTGAGTTTTGGCATTTTACCAAACAAACATTTAATTTTCCATTTACTGTCTCATCATATGCAGGCCTTGTAATCACCAGATGCTGTCTTCAAATATTTTAGTTAGCAAGCAGAGAGGCAAATGTGTAACTTGCAAGCCCTGGTAGGATGGAAGTTCTCTGAAGAGCCATTTGGTTAAGTTGCCTTATTCTATTACATTGCACTCATGGTTTGTCTCTGCTTTCCTGTTTACTGTTCAGACACCGAAGATGTGATGTAAAAATATGTGCTACAAATTTTTCATCATAAATTACTCATGAATACCTTCGTGTCACCTGTTAAACAGCTCTTGTAAATGATGCCTTTATGCCATCTGTAATACAGCTCTTGTAAATTGTTTAAATTATTTTTCTTTTTATAGATTCTCATTATTGAATGTACAGATTAGATCCCTTTAATATGTCACTGAGTAATTTGATTTGGGCCCAAATATGGACAGTGCTGTAATTCATCCCATCAAAACTGTAAATAATTCTTTACTGCTTGTTTGCATGAGTGAAGTTTGGATTTCATTTGCTTTGTCATAAACCAACTCCTCTGTCATGGGCCTACTTTTTACAGTTTATTTTCCTGGTTTTATTGCCATTTGTTCTGTACGAATGTTGAAACAGTACTTTGTCTTTTCCTAATAAATAATTTGAGATTGTTCATGGCTGGCCTGCATTTGTGGGTTTGGTGGGAGGGATTTTTGGGTGTGTTCTTTTCTTTTGGCATTGTAAATTTCTGCAACATTTGATACTGGGGGTTGTGGCAGAATATCTGTGACTGCTGTGGTTTCATGCTCTTATCTTTCATAAGCTGATAATTCACAGCTCTTGGATTCAGGTGCCGTTTTCAGAAGCACTGGATGGTTTGCAGTGTTGAAGAGTGAAATGTGCTCTGGAAGCATTCTAAGCTTTTCCCCTTCCAAATCCACCTGGGAGCACCTGCTGCTCCCTGCACAGGCACGGGGAGCCCAGTGTCACGTTTTACTGAATAAAACACTTCATGTGCCAAGTGCAGACTGTATCATTAAACTGCTCCTCTCTTGCAATTGCCCTTTGCTTATGTTTTGAAATGCCAAATTTTGTCATCCTGAGGTTGTCCTAACAGGGTCCCAGTGGGCAGGAAGTTTAGAGCAGGGGAGTGTGAGTGTGAGCCACAGCAGCATCCTGGCACTGCAGCTTGGGACAAGCTTGCTGTGGCACAGATGGTCCTTCAGGCTTCTCTGCAAATATTTCAGCCATCCAAACCACAAAGATTTGCTGTAAACTACCAGAAATGAAAGCTCCTTCCTGTGTTGCATTTCCAATGAGGTCTGCACCACAGTGATGATTTTTAGGGGAAGAGAAATTCTTTACACGTTTAGGGAGTTCTGATTTGTTCAGTGTGCTTTTTTACATGCAGAAATACCTCATGGAGGGAATTGCAGTAGCCTTTTGTGGAAGCTGGTCTGAATTTCAGCTGGGGTCCTTAACTGCTTCTGGTGCAGCCCATGTGCAAGCTGAGGGTCCAGGATTAAGCTTCATTACTTCTTAGCTGGTGATCTGATTTTTATTATTTTTAAGAAGTTTGTATGAAACAAGTGACTTCCTCTTACTCTAAGACTACTCAAGCCAGCTGTATTTGAATTTTTGCTGGACTCAAAAAATGCAAACCTCTAATTTAATTATACTTGTAACTTCCCTATTTTTAGAAATGCAGGTTAAAAATTAGGTTTGCCCTTAAATCCTGGAGTGGAACCCCCTGCCCTAAAGGCCTGTCTGTCTATCTAGAGGTGTTCTAGAAATATATCCACTCTGTGCAATTTTGGGGTACAGGAGTGCCAGGGTTGGCTTTGCTGTGCTGGAGGGAGCAGGCAGATGTCAACCAAAATCCACAGATTTGTGGGTGCCTGTCAGCCTGGAGAGCCTGTGCAATCCCTGACTGATGTGTGTTCTCACTTTCCTGCAGGGGCTGTGTAAATGGATCAAAGGTGGAGTCTTTCATAACCCAGATGGGTCCAGATATGTAAATCACTGAGATGCCTCTAATGAAATCTGTTCATGCACTTTCCATATCCCAGGCTTTGGGGTGGTTTGTGGAGAGTTACTGATACCATTTGATAGCAGACAGTAAAACTTCCAGGGAAAATTCCCTTGTAGGGTGCACAAGGGTTTAGAGCAGTAATTTGAGGAAAGGGCATCTCCTTTCAGGTCCCTGCTGGAGAGCTGCACAGGCTGTGGGCAGTGCTGAGCTTTGGACCCTCCCTGCTTTCCCCCCAGTTTCTGTTTCTCCTCTGTCCCCTGGTCAAGCAGAGACTTCAGGGGAGGATTTGCCGTCCAGGAAAGGCACATTGCTGACCTGCACAAACACCTGGGAGCAGAACACAGAAGGATAAGGGGGAAAGGTACAACCCAGACCAACACTGACACCCCCACATGCTCTGTAAATTGATACCAGGGGAATTGCAAGTGTGCAGCACCTGATAAACTGATCTCTTTTCTGGCCATTTCTGGGTATTTAGTGGCAGCCACTTTTGAAGACGTTCCCCATCCTCTGCAAACCAGCACTTTCCACCACTGCCTTTCCCAAGCCCACTGTGACCCACAGGTGCAGTTTTAGGCTGAGGCACCATCAGGAAAGGTGAAAATTCCAAGAGCCTGAGACCTTTTGCTTATAGAAGGGACCAGCTGATCCCTTCCAGCCTCTGCATGAGGTGCTGCTGACACTGGGGGCTGCTCTCAGCTTTTCCCCATTCATCTCTTTATCTCTGGGTAAACACCCCAGCTGTTTCTGGTATTTTTGGGGTGTTTGTCAGCTCAAACAGACCTGCATGAGACAGGAAAACACTTTGGTTCTCATATCCTTTGAGGATTAAGGTTTGATTCTGCTACGACAGGAAAACAGACAATATAGTGAAGGACAGAGTGAGAAAAAGCCTTCAGACAAACAGATACTCAGTCCTGCTACAGGGCAGTTGCAAAAAATGTGTTCCAGCTCCCAGCAGGAATGTGTTACAGATGTTATAAGCATCTTTCACATCAAGTGCTGCTGCTCTCTGCTCTGAAGGGTGAGAATGGGACCTCTGGGGATCTCATAAGAGGGGTGTGATTTCAACTTCTCCATTTTCAGCTGCTTTTCTCCCTCACACTGGGACCTTGAAGAGGGGCAGAGATGCCAATGCAAACAGCTCTGCTGCCAGACCAAGAGAAAAGCTTTAGGCAAACATTGCAGTGTGCAGGAGGCTCCCTGAGCTCAGATATGGTTACAAAACACTCCACGGCATGTTCCAGCCTCAGACATTAATGGGGTATTTATTTTAGGCTGACTGGTGACAGTTCACTGGCTGTGGCTGCACTTCAGCTCCGTGTCCATTTCCTCTGTAACAACTAACGAACCCAAGATTAATCTTGACACAAAAATAACTGCTCATTTCCCCCCCAGGGCTCTATAGGCTCTGCCCCAGTGCCATGATTTCCCCCATATTTTATCTGGGATCTGTTTGGGTGGGTGGGAGTCCCCTCCTCCCTGTAGCCCAGGCCAGTGACACTGGGCACTCCCCCCATATGGTTTTGTGTCACACAGAGGTGGCTAGAAGAAATCTCACCATAGGTGTTAAAAATATACCGTGATCCCCTGCAACCCAGGATGATTTGTGTGAGACCTAAATGCCCCTTCCTGTTACACTTTGGTGCCCTTTTTCAAGTCTGCATCTCTTTACCATCATCACCATTATTAATTTCACGTGCTAGCCATCAGAGGCATTTAAACTTTGACCAAAACACATTTTGAAAGCAAACTCTCACATCAAAACGGGAAGGTGGTTTAACCAGCCCAGCAAACATGCATGACTCTTAATAATCCCCCTAGCTCTCCTGGAGTTTTCTTGCTTTTGCTTTGAGAGTTTTCATCACCTTTGCAGGTAGTGACCAAAACTGGGGACATAGGCCTGCAAATGTGTGATGATGACTGAAACTGAACCAAGGCTGGGTCAGCTGCAGCTCCTGCTTGGAGGGGTCCCTTTGAGTCATCAGCTCCTCCACAAATGCCCCTGTAATTTTCAGGGAGAATTATTAAATATGTTGCGCAAAAAAAAAAAATATATTAAATATCTTGTGCAGAAGAAAATACTTAACGTTTCTTGATAAGCAAGAGTCTGTGTTAATCCAAGCAATGTGTTTGCAAAAGGAGTCACAGCTCCAGCTCCAGCTCTAGAGTTGTGCCTGAAAACTGGCACATCCCTTGGCTGGGCTTGCAGGGGTTGTTGTGGCTCTTCTGGAGCAAAGGAACCCCAATTTGCCTTGACCCCCACCTCAGAGCTCACCTGTAAGTTAATGTTGAATTCTGCACCTCTGGTTTGTTCCAGGTGGGCTTTGCTGAAAGGCAGAAGCCACTGAAGAACTGAACCTATCTCAGGGCCATTCTAAGGTTGTGGGCTCTTGTGCCTAGGATGTGCTGTTTCACCTCAAAAACAGCTTACAATGTCATTTAATGACACAGCAAAGCTTTGGGTCACTCCTCACAATATTTAACTAACACATCTCTAATCTCTAGTCACTGTAATTATTGGAACATATTTTTTTGAATCAGAGTGTTTCAACAAAATTCTCAGATAAACATCACACTTGGAGCCTCCTTCCCAGTTGCTGCAGCTCACGCTGATGGCAAGTGTTGGTGGAGTAAAAAAAATTCAGCATTTTTAGAGATTTCCTAACAGCCCTTTCAGCAGATACGAAACCAGACATGTTGAAGTAACACTTGTCATTTACATGTTTGTTTGAAATATGATTCTCATTCAGAGTATCATTCATGATTTCACTCAGATGCCTGTGTTCCCTGAAGAAACAGGAGGCTGCAGTCCTGTCCCCTCCAGCTCCCACGCCTACAAGAACAGAATTTCATTCAGAGGGAGGATCTCTTTCAGTCTCTAACAATGTGTGCTTGGCTCTTGGTTCTCTGTCCTCAGAGACATGATCCTCTTGGGCTGCCAATTTTTAGCTTGCTATATGCTTATAAGTTTATTGTTCTGAGACTCTGAACACTGAAGTGTGTTGGGGTTTTTTGCACAATATTTTCCTTTCAGAGGATTTCATGGGAAACTGAGTGCATCTTATTTTAAAAATAAAATCACTCCTTCAGCTCTGGACTCTTCCCTGCTATTTGACTATGGATAGTATTTGTGTAGATTACTGGAAAACATGCCTTCATTCTTAAAGTATTGTTTTCCAATCCCTTTTCATTAAACAGGTGCTGGTGTTTGTTTGTCAGGTGATTCCCTCATGGCTTGGTGGAGCAGCTCTGCAGGGCACAGGCTCTGCCCAGTGTCACCAGCCCTTCCTGAAGGGCAGAACTGCTGCTCTGGGGCTGCTGAGCACTGCACCAGTTTAGCATTGCTGGCTGGATGTCAGAACTCAGTGCATCCCTCTGGGTGTCCAGAGCTGCTGAGGACCCCGCTGGGGGGCTCAGAGATGCTGGCACACAGCCCAGAGCACCTGTGGGTTTAATTATGACCCCTGGAGCAAGTTACCAGCTCTGTATGAGGACCTGAAAGTCACAGAAGTTTAAATAGTATAATAATAAAATGATCACAGGGTGAAAATGTAGATTTTAGGATTTTTGGAATGGGGGTTTTTGGGACAAGATGGAGGAACTTGGGCATGTCCAGCTTTTCTTCTTCTTGGTCTCCATCTTCTGCAGTGATGTTGGCACTTTGGGATTGGTCTAGAGTAGAAGGGCACTGTCTAACATAGGTGATAGGTATTGGGAATTAAGTGTAAATATGTTATACGTAGTTTGTAGTATAAAAAGACAACACCGCCCCAGGGGCAGTGAGTGTGCCTGTGGCTGCCCTGCTGAGCAGACCTCAGCTGCACAGAAAGAAATTTTATAGATAAGAATTAATAAACAACTTCAAGATTGAAAAACTGAGTTCCGACTCGTTCTTCAGACGTGTGGGCCAAAACAGAGACACCCTGCATATCTTGGGGCTGCAATTAACAACCAAACTTCGAGAGCTGGAGCTGCTCCTGGAAGCCAGCAAAGCCTGAGTGCCTGCAGCACTGCATTTCTGGCTTGCCAGGACACCCAGGCCAGGGCTCACCAGGGCTTTGAGCTCGGATCTGGCCCTGCTGGAGCCCAGAGCCCCTCTCAGCAGCCCCCAGAGCCAGGCTGGGCACACAGGTGTGGTGGGGTTCACAGGGGTCCCAGGACGAGGGAAGAGATGAGAATCTTGGCTCTGTGTTTCAGAAGGCTGATTTATTATTTTATGATATATTAAAAGAAAGTGCTATATTAAAACTATACTAAAAGAATAGAAGAAAGGATTTCATCAGAAGGCTAGCTAAGAATACAAAGGAATGGAGTCATAACGAAGAGATATCATAAAGATAATATATACAATAAAATATTTAATAAAGATAAATCATAATAAAATCTTGTGACTGACCAGAGAGTGCAAGACAGCCAGACTGTGATTGGCCATTAATTAGAAACAACCAACATGAGACCAATCACAGATGCACCTGTTGCATTCCACAGCAGCAGATAATTATTGGTTACATTTCATTTCTGAGGAGCTTCTCAGGAGAATGAAAGGATTTTTCATATAATGTGTCTGTGATACACAGGTGTGGTGTGTACCTGGGCCAGCTGGCACCAAACACCCCTGGGTGCCCCCTGTGCCTGGTGTGGCTGGGCTTCTGTCACACACAGGGAATTCTTTGTGTCACCAAAGCTCTTGTGAGCCTGCAGAATGTGTGTAGAGGGAATAGAGATATGCTGGGCTTTGGTAACTCATTAAAACCATTGTGAGCCTGCAGGATGTGTGTGAAGAGAGCAAAGGAGATGTGCTGGGCTTTGGTAACCCTGGGCACCTCCCCCTTGGCAGGGTGATGAAGTCAACCTGCTCCAACCAGTTTTCATGAATGACTGAGCCTGAACAGAATCTCCCTGAAGGCTCTAAGCTGTTCCCACCAGCTCCTTTTAAGTCGTCTATTGCCACCTTCAGCCCGTTGCTGTCACTGGTGTGGCTGTGCTCCCTCAGCACCTCCCAGAGCTCATACCTTTCCTTCTAGGGCAGCAGCTCCTGCTCAGGGCCAGGGCTCCTGTTCTCACACCAGCTCCTGGTGGCAGAGCTGCAGGGAGAGCCTCCAGCTGGTGCTTACATTCAAATGTTTGCTCTAGCACGTTCCCACTAGGCTGCCTCAACAGCAAAATACTGAGTTCAGTGCACTCTCACTACTCGATGATTTTATCGTTTAAGGCTTGAGACAACTTGTAAATGCTTAAAATAGCGTGAAAATCCCTGTGCTGGCACGGGCTCCCAGCCTCATTGGAAGGCTGTCTGCTGTTCTCCTGGTGTGGAAGTTTCATATGTTCCAGGGAACAATTATGGAAGACCAGAGTTTTAAATGAGCAAGGCTATGTGGCAGTTATCATTTAAAAGGAAATCCACAGCTTAAGGGCGTCAGAACAACAAGCTGATTTAAAAATCAGAATTGATGAACAACCAGGTGTCCATAAATGAGCACCTTGGCTGCAGAGTGTTCCATGACAGGATCACCATCGATTTCCAGAATTTTTAAAGGTATTAAATGACACTCTTTTTGTATAAACTACAAATAGCTGCACTATTTCCAGGTTCTGCGTGTTCCTGGAATGTAACATGTAATGTAAACTTTCCTGAGTGAAGGAAGGGGGAAGCAGGGTTACAGGAGCAGCTGAGTGTCTGCTGCCTGCAGCTCAGCTCTGGCAGCTCATCCTGGGCCAGGGAGATGAGCTTTGGCAAAGGCTTCTCACCCAGTCAGGCTGAGCCCACCCTTCATTTCATCAGCCCTGGCTTGGGTTTGTTCAGGGCTCCAGGCTGTGCTCCTTGGGGTAAAGCTGCAGCAGGTCCTTGCTAGGAGCTGCTCCCTGCTCAGGCACCAAACTGGAGGCTGTGCTTGCATCCCTGGGTACCCCTTGGGACTCCCTGAGCCCTGCAGGTTTCATCCTTGCCAAGAAGGAGCCCGTGTCTGCTTGGGAGCAAGGGAAGCAGTGGTTGTGTGTGTGTTGTCAATTATAGTGCAAGAGTTCTTGCAAGGGTTCCATATTGCCAGAGTTTTGTACCCCCTTGATGTTTCTCACAGGCAGCTCCTCTGGACACTGACTCTTCCCTGTCCTCACTGCAGCCAACTGACTCCAGTTCCCCTCAACCACTCAATCCACTCTGTTATAACACTCTTCTTATTGGCTACAGCTGTGCTCCATCAGCCCTGCTCCTAATATTTAATAATTAACCCAGCTGCAACTCTTTAGGTAAGATTACTTTCTAGACTACCTCCATTTTCTTATATTGCATCCCCCTACATATGTGAGCACTGCCCTACTCTGCCCTGTCAGGACCCTGTGAGCTACCAAAGCTCCCACAGCCCCTCTGCTGCTGCTGCCACCCTCTGCTCTGGGGGTTCTGGGCAGTAAAGCATCCAAAACAGGATTAGCCTGGAGAAAAGGAGACTCAGGGTTGACCTTAGCACCCTCTACAGCTCCTGAAAGGTGTTCGTAGCCAGGTGGGGCTGGGCTCTTTCTCCAGCAGCACTGACAGAACCAGAGCACACAGCCTCGAGCTGCACCAAGGGAAAATCAGGTTGGATATAAGGAAAAAGTTCTTCACAGAAAGGATGATAAAGTTCTGGAATGGCTGCCCAGGGAGGTGGTGGAGTCCCCATCCCTGGATCTGTTTAACAAAGCCTGGATGTGGCACTGGGTGCCAGGGTTTGGTTGAGCTGCTGGGGCTTGGTTAGACTCAGTAATCTTTAAGGTCTCTTCCAACCCAGTGATTCTGTGATTCTGTGAATTCTGTGCCATGGGGAGCAATTCCCCAGCCCTGTCCCACCACCCAGAGCCTGCCCAGGGGGTGGAAGTGCCAGTCCCAGTGAGACAGTGTGAGCTGGTCCCTCACAAGGGACAGAGGACTTGCCCAAGAGAATGACTGCCAATGTACCTTACCTGTCTGCAGTCCCACAGTGCTGCTTGTCCTGCCTTGTATAAATAACCTTAAAATCTTGGTTGAAAACTCCTTTGGAGCAGGGAAGAACTGATCTCTGTGTTGTTTGTAACAGAGGGATGTGGCTGGGGCTGAGACCTGGGCTGCCTTTACCACTGTGGGGCTGTACTGGGGTTTGGACAGCAGACAGCAGGTTTGCTCTGAGTGGGCATTAACTGGGGATATCTGACCAGTGACAGCCTCCCTCTGCCAGGGAGCCTCTCCCTTGGCATGGCCTCTCCTGGGAAATGATGACTAGAGGGGAAGGAAATCTCTCGTGTTGGTTTCTAGCAGCTGAAATGGCCGAATTCTGCATGTACAGAAAAATCAGATTTGCCTTTTCCCCCAGACTTTCAGCACATTCTGCCATGGCTGAGGCACAGGGCACCCCTGAGCTGGCTCAAACAGCCATGAGTGCTGCCAGAGGCCTTTGGCTCACTGATAAGCTGCTTATCTTCAACCCATCCATTTTTATTTTACTCTGAATAAATACTCCTCTGTGCTAGCTAATAAAGATGTCTTTTTGGGCAAAAGAATGACTCGAGTTCAACCTCAGCTGTTAAGGTTGTTCTTTATCTTTTTTTAACAGTATGCACATGATCACACACTCCTTTAAATCTTCCTGAGAGAGTGGCAGTGTCCCAACACATGGTCACCAGCTGCAGCCAGCACTGAAAGCATCACACCAATGGTCTCTTCAGGTGCAGATGAAATCCAGATGCTCAAACACTTGAGTTCTCCACAAGGGAAAAACTAAGCTGTGCATAAAACCAGTTGTTTTACAGCCTTTAATGCTATGGACACATTCAGATGATTTTTGCAGAAACCCTAATGACCATTTGCTAGCTTTTTTTCTTTTTTTTTTTTTTAAGTATGTTGTTTTACCATTCTGGAGAATTAAAAATGCCAACATTACTGAAGCACATCTGCTGAGGGAGGATGTTTGCTTCATCTTGCAATGGCCTGATGTTTGGGGAAATGTTTGGGGCCTCTCAGGAGTCCCAGGGCAGAGATGTGAGTGTGAGAAGCCTCTAGGAATGTGGAGCTCTTTGCTGCTTTTTCCTAGCACAGCTTTATTTTTAGCACTCCTCATGTTTAAGGGCCATGGCTGGGAAACAACAGGAGGTACTTTAACTCCTTTCTATGAGCAGCCTGACTGTACACTGACTTTTTTTGGCTTTATGAAACAGATTTGCTTCTTTACAGCTTGGTGAAATTGTAGGTGACGGCCACAGACTCACTGGGGTCATCAGGTAAAAAGTGAAATGAATAACTGGTGCTGAGAGGCACCAGACCTGGAGCTCACCCATGCTGGCCCCACGTGGAAGGTGCCAGCTGGGACAGGCAGTGCCCAGTGCCCAGGGGAGAGCAGAGGCTGGGGAAAAGCTGCCAGGGAGGAGCCAGGTCAGCCCTGTGCCTCGGTGGCTCCTTCCTGCCCTTTCCTCATCAGCTCAAGGGGACCTGCACTGCCCTGGGGCCAGGCTCACAGCACAGCCCTGCAGGAGGCACAGAATTCATTTCACTGCTCTTAGAACCAAAATGCCCTGGGTTCTGTCAGCATAACTACAGTGGGAGGTGACACTAAAGGGATTTAGCGTTATGTGTCCCAAAATGAGCAAAAATGAGCATAATATTGTTACTTTGCTGTCTCAATCCCAGCTTCTCCTGGTGCTTTTCCCTCCCTGTGAGCAGCAGCCATGTCCAAAGGCTGTGAGATGTCCCCAGCTGCCATGGCCCTGCCAAGGAGCTCTGCTTTGCCCTTTTGGGGTTCAGCTTGTCCCTATGTGGCTCACTGGGGTGGAAAACAGCCTCCTCCATATGTGTGTCTACCATTGGAGCTCAGGAGGACATTTATGTAATTTTTCAACCCTAAATGCCTTGGTCATGTTAAGTCTCATCCTTGTGGAGGTGTAGTTCTGTGTGATGCATCCTGGATGTGGCCATGGATGTGTCACCCTGTGCAGGGCAATTCCTGCCCTGAGCAATCCCAAGGGACAAGCCAAGGAGGAGTGGGAATGGCCGCTTGCGTGGCCTGGGGACTCGTGCAGGGATAGCTGGGCATTGCATTTGTCCAAACCCAGAGAACTTTCTGTAATGGAACATATCTTTAATGCTTTCTCCTCATCCTGATACTAACTCCAGGCCTTATAGGAAAAAAACCAGTCCTGCATGCCAGTTTGTTGTCTGAAATGCATCCTGTGTGGCTGAGAGCCACCAGGTGTGCTCTGCAGGTCTCTGAGGAGGGCTCCTGTCCCCCAGGGCTCTGAGGAGGGGATGCTCAGTGCTGCAGCTCCCAGCTCAGAGCAGCCACTGTGCCTGGCAGCCCTGAGTTTCCCTCCTCTGGGAGAGATTAATTGAGTTATCTTAATCAGGATGCAGGCTTGCAGCATCAAGGAATCAGCTGTAGGGAGTCCCAGGGTGCTCTCAGAGCTCTCCTGGGGGCAGGGTGTGCTCGGTGAGGAGCATCCATGCAGCTCTGGGGGCTGCTGATCAACCAGCTGGGGCAGTGGGGAGTGTGGCACTGATGTGTGTGTCAGGGACGTGTGTGGCATTGATGTGTGTGTCAGGGATGTGTGTGAATCAGTGATGTGTGTTTCAGCAATGTGTGTGTGTGTGCCAGGGACAGCTGTGTGTCAGTGATGTGTGTGTCAGGGATATGTGGGTGACAGTGATGTCTGTGTGTCAGGGATGTGTGTGTGTCAGGGATGTGTGTGTGGCAGGGACATGTGTGTGGCACTGATGTGCGTGTCAATGACGTGTGTATGTGTCAGGGATGTGTGTGTGTCAGTGATGTGTGTGTCAGGACATGTATGTAAGTGACGTGTGTGCTGAAGCAGCTTGTCCCCTCTCCTGTGTGCTGAACCCCCTCAGTGAACCCCACTGGAACCATTCCTATGAGATACTGACCCAAACCTGCTGCAGCACTAGGAGTGATGATGTGTGACATGATGTGTGACATGTACCACCAGCTGCCACCTGCAGCCACCTGCCATCCAAGTCAACTCCCCACTGATTGCTGTTCTTCTCCAGGACTGGTTTTGCCAAGCGGCTTCACCAGTGCTGAGCTAGGAGCCAGGGATTTGCTTTTTATACATACACTCTTGCACTGTAAATATGTTTTATTCTCACATCCCAAATGGGAAGGAAACCTAAATTAATGGTTGCATGTGCTGGGAAGAACACACTTGTGTGGGCCCTATTTCCAGGCATGTAAGTGGACAGGTAAGAGGCAGAGGATTTTTTATATTCCCATTGTTGCTTAGAGAGTGGACAGCACAGGAAAGAAGCACCTTTGGAGTGCAGTTTGTTTTTGGAGAATGTTTAATCCAAGTCCTTTGCAAACAGAATGGTCTCTGCACAAAACAACCACTCAGGTAAACCCCCTAACACAGGAGGAACATCCTATTCTGCTTCTAGGCCGAGCTGCTCCGTTCAAAATGAACCAAAATAAGAACCCCAAGCATTGCCACCCTGTGTGATTAGAGCTGTGTGCAGACAGCTGACACAGGGGTTGGGAATGCAGAGGTGCAGAGCTCCCAGGATGTGCGTGGCCTCTCTCCTTAGCTCCTTATTTATCCTCCCAGTGGGAGGAACAGCTGTGTTTACAGGAGGTGGGAGCTGAGCCTCGGCAGGGCTGTGCTGGGGCTGCTGCCCTGCCTGCTCCTGCCACAGCCATGGGCAGCAGCCACCTGCAGCCTTCTCCTGCAGAGGCAGGAGCTGGGAGGATGGATTTGCCTTGGTCCTGAGTTGTGAAGCAGTGCCAGGGCTGTGCTGAGGATGAGGATGGCAGCAGCGAGGCCCCAGCTCAGGAGATGCCTCAGCGAGCACCCCGGGGGCTCCAGCAGCTGGGCCTGGGATGGCTTTTGGAGAACAGCCAGGGAAAAACGCCTTGCAGGTCAGTCCAAGGGCAGCAGTGATCCCACACTGCTGTCATTCAGGCATTGATCAAGGAAGGAAAATACCTTTACTTGTTTGGCGCTCCTTTAACGCTGCTGCATTTTCTGTCGCACCACAGAGCTGCCTTTGCCCAGGCTGCTCTTCCACTGGTGGGGCCATGTGGGTATTGTGAGCTGATGATTTGTACTCAGAGCTGGAAATATTGAGATTTATATAGAATTACATTTCATATTTTTTGTTTGGCTGGAGTTCTGTAGACTCTTTAAAACATGACAGGATCAGTCAGCCGTGCAGTGCCCAAAAGTGACCTGAGCCACTTTTAAACCTTCATTTTTGGTGCCTACAGAAACTTGTGAGCTTGAACCTGTGTGGTTTTTCAGGAAGGCTTTCACAGAGTGTCTGTGTCCAGCCACCTCTCCCCAAGCCTTGCACCCTGAGTTCTCCAGCTGTGAATTATTAGCACATGCAGAGGAGGACAGAGCAGACCCTGGGGCTGTGTGGGGATGGAGATGGGCTGCAGGGCCCAAAAGTGACCTGAGCCACTTTTAAAATTTCATTGTTGGTGCCTACAGAAACTTGTGAGCTTGAACCGGTGTGGTTTTTCAGGAAGCCTTTCCAGGGTGTCAGAAATAATCCATATCTGTGTCCAGCCACCTTTCCCCAAGCCTTGCATCCCCAGCTGTGCATTATTAGCACATGCAGAGGAGGGCAGAGCAGACCCTGGGGCTGTGTGGGGATGGGGATGGGCTGGGGGGCAGGTGAGGGGCTGTGCAGGGATCTGAGCACTGCACACAGGGCTGTTCCTGCTCTGGATGCCCAGCAGGGATCTGGCAGATCCCCACCAGGACAGGAGTAATAACTGCTCCAGTCACTGAAAATGGCTTTCTAGGCTCTTTTTCTATCAAGCAGCTCGGTGGGCTGTGTATAAATCTTTCCTCCTGGGGCTTGTGTTCATCTCACAGAGACAGGAGGATTGTTGTAGCACTTTAATTCTGGCCAGGTGGGTGTCCCTCTCCTCATCCCTGAGAGAGAGCTCAAAATGAGTAAAGGTATTTCTCTTTTCCCCGAGCCCACAAGCTCTTCACTTGTTATAAGCAGACCTTTCAGAGGTGCCAAGGGGCTGGATTGTTATTGTAAACATCCCTGTTCCTCTGTCAAAGCAAGAGCCAAGTTACCCTTTGGGCTGAGGTTGTCTTTCAGTTCACAACCAGGATGGAGCAAAGAGGCTGTCAGATTAACTGGGGACTTTCCGTGGGAGAACAGGATGTTGGGAATTGCTTTTGTGTACAAGATCTACGATTTTTGTGCCTCCAAGGTCCTCAAACCACTTTGAAAATCCTCAATTTAATCTGAGTGTGCTGGTCATGCCCCTGGGCTTTTGAGCTGGGCTGAAGAGCAGCACAGACCCAGTCACTGCTGGAGCCCATCCCAGCAGAGCAGCACTACAATCCCCTGCAAGCAGAGGGGGTTTCATCACAGGCTGGTAGGGGATGTGCTGGTCAGGAGGAGTGTCAGGCATGGCCACTGCTGAGGAGCTGAGTCTCACAAGTTCTGCCAGGGGGATGCTCTCTTTCTCCTGCAAAACAGCAGCCAGAACTCTTCTCTCTAGATGGTGTGGAGAAGGTTCAGCAGCATCAGGGAACCCTTTGAACTGGGCTGTGAGAAAGCAGTGTGGACATATTTTTATAAGTAGAAGGGGCAGAGCTGTGGGTGGTATTTGCCACCTTGCCCCAGGTGCAGGAGCTGTAACACAGCTGCTTCTTGGTTTAACACACGTTCTGTGAGGTGCCAGGACACCCCAATGCTGGTGTGAGTTGTGTGCACCAGCTCTAGGTGGCTTCCTGGAGGAGCTGGCAAAGATTGGCTGCTTTTATGACAACAACTGATGCCATTGCTGCTGGACTGCTGTCCTCAGCTCAAACACCACCGTTCAGGAAAGAAATTGCTACAGTGGATAATGCTTCCACTGCAGGCTGCATAATAGATCAGCTGGTGGATCCCTGGGATTCCTTCTGGCCACGTGGTGACCAACAGTGACAGAGGGGAGCAGCAGAGCCTGTGGTGCTTCTGCACTGGGCTGCCACTGAGGTGGGTGCAGAAACTCTCAGCACTTGAATGAACCCCAGAAAAAAGGCTTTAAAATTTACTAGATTTTTATTAAAGGAAATGTATCAAATGCTAATCAAAGGCAAGGCAGAATGGTGATGTTTTCCTGGTGCTCCTTCTGGTTCTCTCCCCATATCTGAAGCAATCCTTTGCCCCCTCCACGCTGCTGCCAGCTGCCTGCATGGCCTGTGCTCCCTCCCTGCAGGCTGCACACAAATGTGCTGCTGTGTCTTTGTAAACAGGCTAAAAATACCCTGGTGCTGCTGCTCGGAGGGCCGGGGAGTTCAGAGAGGCTGGGAAGGAAGCCGGGGTCAGGCGGCCCCAGGGAGCGGCGTCACACGAGGCACAGAGCCACCGAGGGGCTGGCTGCAGGGACAGACAGACAGACTGCCCTGCTGCACTGCTGCCCTGCTGCACTGCTGTCCCCCTGCCCTGCTGTCCTCCTGTCCTGCCCGGGTGAGCCAGCAGTGCTCTCTGTGAGTCTCCTCAGATTAGAGTTCATGGTGTGCAAGGTGTGACTTGGAATGCTCCAGGGCTTCGTGCTCCTCTTTTGAAGAGGAATTTTTTGTCTTTTCTACTCAGTTTCTGTGCTAGGTGTTGTGATGCAGCGTCCTGCAGAGTCATGGCTTCCCCAGGCTCTGCCACCCAGTCTGCTGGGCCCCTTTGCTGAGGGTGCCCTGTGTGAGCCTTGTGTCTCCACATCCTCTGGGAAAGGAAGTCAGGACAGCATATTCCTCCAGACATCCCATTCCAGAAGGCATCAAAAGCTAATTTCTGTTCTCACCACACCCATGTACCTCCTCAAGGGATGTGACTATCCTAACCACACCCTGGTCAGAGTGACCAGGACCTGAGTCTGAATGTCCCCTCCAGTGACACAGAAGCCAGTTCCAACCAGAAACCTCATCAGTGGTAGCAAATTTCAGTTTGAATCATATATGTTATAGGCATTAACACCTGGAATATCCTTATATTTTACTTCATTAGTGCTTAACCCTGTTAGCTGGTATGAGGCTGTGTGGCCTCACAGGGGGAATCAGCAATGAGCACCTCTCAGGCATCCTCTGTGTGCTGGGAGTGCTGAAAACACATAGCAGGGCCCAGCACTGCTCTGGAGCAATGACATGGCCCAGCACTGGCCTGGTGGCAATGGCAGGGCCCAGCACTGCTCTGGAGCAATGACATGGCCCAGCACTGGCCTGGTGGCAATGGCAGGGCCCAGCACTGCTCTGGAGCAATGACAGGGCCCAGCACTGGCCTGGTGGCAATGGCAGGGCCCAGCACTGGCCTGGTGGCAATGGCAGAGCCCAGCACTGCTCTGGCAGCAATGACAGGGCCCAGCACTGGCCTGGTGGCAATGGCAGGGCCCAGCATTGCTCTGGTAGCAATGACAGCTGTGTCTCTGCTGTTGTACCCTATCTGCTCTCTCCATCTCTGTCCTGTAATGTAAATGCAGGTGTCCCCTGTGTGAGCTGTGTCCCCTGTGTGAGCTGTGGCAGTGGGAGCTGCTGCTGCTGGGCAATTCAGCCACAAAGAAGGAATTCATGCAGGGCTGATTAAATGCCTCTGATGGGCAATAACACCTTAAAGCCCAGCCCCAGCACCAGCCTGCCCCCAGCCAAGGGAGCCCCAAGGCACAGAGCACTCTCTGAGCTGCCATGAAGGTGGGTGCTGCCTTCCCTGCACCCAGGGACTGCTCACTGCAAGGGAAACTCAAACCATGCCCAGCTGCCTCTGCTCCAGGCAGAATGAACTGCACAGAGACTTTGTGTTAAGGAAAATTACCTTTTCTATGCCAAAGAGATTCAGCCTAAAGGACTTCTGGTGCAAAAGCAGTGGATTTGTAACATGTTTTTCCCATCGCAGTGTCAGGGTGGTGCCTGTGGTGGAGCATTCAGCAGTGGGCTCTGCACAGAGCTCACCCTGCTGGGCCCTGCTCCAGTTCCTCGAGGGCTCCTCACTGACATAACTACAGTGCCTCGAGCACCTCTGTGAGCTCCATCCCCTCCATGGAGCACCTCTGTGTGTGCTCCATCCCCTCCATGGCACCTCTGTGTGCTCCATCCCCTCCATGGAGCACCTCTATGAGCTCCATCCCCACCATCGAGCACCTCTGTGAGCTCCATCCCCTCCATCAAGCACCTCTGTGAGCTCCAACCCCTCCATCGAGTACCTCTGTGTGCTCCATCCCCTCCATGGAGCACCTCTGTGTGTGCTCCATCCCCTCCATCGAACATCTCTGTGAGCTCCATCCCCTCCATGGAGCACCTCTGTGTGTGCTCCATCCCCTCCATCGAACATCTCTGTGAGCTCCATCCCCTCCACGGAGCACCTCTGTGTGTGCTCCATCCCCTCCATGGAGCACCTCTGTGTGTGCTCCATCCCTTCCACTGAGTACCTCTGTGAGCTCCATCCCCTCCATCAAGTACCTGTGTGTGCTCCATCCCTTCCATCCTGCACAGATTCCAACCCTGTGCAGCCTGTACTCATCCTGCCAGCATTCCTTGGTGTCACCCACGCCACCCACACCGTGGCACTGGCACCACACCCCGGGCAGTGCCCAGCACGGTCCCTGTGCCAGGCCAGGCTGCAGGGGGATGGCAGAGGGAGAGGCTGTGCAGGATCCCAGGGGCAGAGGGAGGCAGGGCCGTGCCAGAGCCCCGGCGGGATGCGGGAGCGGCTCTGGGAGCTGTGACCGAGCTGCTCTTTCCCAGGGAGGATTCTCCACCCCGTCCTGGGTGGGATCTCGTCTGTCCTGCTTAAAGCCGAGCAGATGGGCTCGGAGCTCAGCTGCCCCAGGCAGAGCTTGCAGGGACTCGGGATTTACTCTGCACAGGACAGGGACCCGCTGCAGCTGCCTCTCCCCATGGAAGGTAGGAGAAGTTTGTTTTCTTTCCTTGGTTACTCTATTTTTGTAAGGTTTTTAAACCAGCAATCAAACCAGAAAACAAGGCACAAACTCGGGAGGGAATGGCAGAGGTGTGGGTCTGGCTGCTCCCTGCTGGGATGTGCTGCTTTTATTTGGGCTCACTTAACAGAAAACAGAAAGTTTTTCCATTATATATTTTGTTTAGCATTTAGGAATTTTGAGACCTAACACTTCAGCATCTGCAAGTCCTAAATGCAGTGGGCATTTGGTGGCACAGCACAGCTGTCCCTGCAGAGAGGCAGAGTGGCACAAGGTCCCTGCCTGGCAAAGGTTTGTCCTCTGGAGGGGACCAGCCACCCATCCTGCTGCTCCCCAGGGAGCACCAGGACCCTCAGTGCTCCCACAGGAGGCTCATCCCCGAGGTGTGAGCATGGGAATGGCTCTCCCATAGGAACCAAGTGGGGTGGCAGGGCTAGGGACACAGCAGCAGCAGGGACAATCTGTGGGGACAGCATGTCAGGCCTGCAGCATCAGAGGAGCTCACCCTGAGCAATCATGGATTTTTCCTGAAAAGCAGAAGGGATCTGTTTGGTTTTTTTTCTGTTCTGTTTTCTGGAGGAAGGAATGTGAGAGGGGAGCTTTGGGGCGGGTGCCTGAGCCTGCAGCAGTGTGAGCTGTCACCCTGGGGCTGCAGAGGGACAGTACTGCTGCTCCAGGCCCCCATGCTCAGCTGTGCTCCCACGTCCCTCCCGTGTCCCCAGGGTGGTTTCTGTCTCAGCTGGCCCAACCCTCAGATCCTCTCCTGCCCCATTCCTGCTGTGCCCAGGTCCCTTTGCCAGGGCTGGGGCTCCCTGACAGCAGGAGCTGGTGCCCTGTGCTGGGGCAGCCCTGGCATTTCTCTGGCCATCAGCTGGGCCAGCCCCAGCTCCTGCCTGTGGCAAAGGCTTGCTTTGTAATGCCCAAAAAATCCTACAGCAGCTCCAACAGCTCTGTAGGAGGGTATTAAGCATCTGCGTGTCAGAACGTGGCCTTTGCTTTATTGCTTCATGTAAAACACTTTGTATTCCCTGGGCAGGGGAGGCAAGGGTGGCAGTGAATGTTTGCAGAAAGGGAATTAGTGTCATGTCCCTTCCCAGCAATGCTCCCCTGTCAGACAGACCCTGCTGGGGCTGCCCAGCCTCACCAGCAGCTCTGCTCTTACATGCATCTGTCTGCCAGGACCACAACTGGGAATAGCGCTGCTTTTCTTGTCCTTTGCCTCTCTATAAAATAAATCAAGCTGAGTTTTCAACCCTCTGTTTGCTGATGCTCTCTGGCCAAGTTTTGAGTCAATTTATTCCTCGTTGCTCTGCGTCACCCTGGCAATGTGCCGAGCACAAGAGCTGGGGACAAACACAAATCAGTCTGCTGCATTTCAGGCCAGGCCTCAGCATCCATCTGCAGCTTCACACAGGTCCCAGGCAGCAGTAGAGGTGTAATTTTTAAGGTAGGAAATTACTTGTGTTTTGGAAATGAATAAATTGTTGATATAAGCTGAGAGCCATGAGACAGGAATGGGTTGTGTGGCCAGGTATTCCCCCATAGGAGCATTCTGCCCTGGAGTGCTGCTGCAGTGACCACTGTGGGAAGTGACCAGAGGGTCACTGGAGGTCAGGGAGGGCTGTGCCACAGACAGGAACCCTCCTTTAGTCATGGCTGCTGTGCCATGGGGGTGCTGGGCAGGGAGCAGCCACCATCCAGCATCCATCTGTGGGCTCATCCCCTGGGGACAGAGCCAGCAGGAGCAGCAGGCATAGAGCCCAGCCTGAGGTGGGCAGCAGGGTGGGAGCAGCCAGGCCCAGCCGTGCCCAGGGGGGCTGTGCAGTGCTGGGGTCAGCACTTCTGCTGGCAGCAAGGTCCCCCCTGTCCCCATTAAGAAATGGGGAGCTGTTTCTGGGAGTGTTTTTGTATGGGTTGCTGTTCTTTTTGGTATAAATTTGCTGTTTCAGCTTCTGAAGTTCACCATTTCCAGGGTTCACACTTCCAGGGTTAACGTTATCTGACATCTACCAAAAATCTGGATCTCCAAAAATCTGACACCTGCCAAAATCTGTTCCAGCAAGCCTTGTGCAGCAGGGGGCTGAGCACACACACTGCCTGCTGTTCCCATCCCTCCTCCACCCCATCCTGCTTCCCTCAGTGCTCCTGGGAAAAGGCAGGAGCTGGAGCTGCTGGAAGGAATGCTTGTGTGGGAAGGGAACTTGGCTGCTCTGGTGAATAAATCATATAGGATCCGTTCTGTGCATTAAACAAAGCTTTATGAAAGGCAGATACAAAGCAGAGGGGCTGGTGGCTGGGGAGGTTTTGCTGTGGTGCCTGGCATGCTCTGGCACTGCAGCCTGGCACCACTCGTGGGTCCCAACCTGCTCAGACACACCTGAAGCCCCTGAGGCAGGGCTGGTGCTGCCCAGCCTGGTGTCACCTCCCAGTGCTCTGACCCTGCACACTTTAAGGTTGTTTCCATCATCCTCCAGGGCAGGGAGTTTGTGGGGGGCAGGTCTGTTGTCATTATAGTGCAAGAGTTCTATGGTCATTACATTGCAATGGTTCCATGTTGCCAGAGTTTCACACCTCCTTGATGTTTCTCGTAGGCAGCTCCTCTGGGCACTGACTCGTCCTTGCAGTAACCAACTGACTCCAGTTCCCACCAATCCACTCTTTTATAACACTCTTCTTATGTGGCCTCTTAATATCACGCGTCCTCCTAATCTTTAATAATTAACCCAGCTGCAACTCTTTAGGGGGTAAAATTACTTTCTATACTACCTTTATTTACTTATATTCTATCCCCCTACACAGGTCTGTGCTGTGGGCTTGTGTTGCTGCTGCTCATGTGCTGCACAGCAGCTTCCCACTTTGCTGCCCAGCTCTGAGCTCTCACAAGGAATGAGGATCTTCTTGAAATGTGACCTTTTTTCTCAGTTTTACTCCCCATATTTGGTATCTGTTTGTCCCTTCTCTCACAAAGCAGCCCAGTAATCAGATGACATCCCTGACTCATGCTGCCCAGACGTGCACCATGGGGCCTCTCTACTTGTTAGGAAAAGCCTATTGATTTAATTTCTGTATCATTATGCAGCTAATATGGAATATGTCATTGATGGTGGTGCAGGAAATCGAACAGAGTCTGCAAAAAAGGGTGAGCTATTAAATGATATATTAAATAAACCTTGCAAAGGACGGGGAGGAGTGGAGGTGAGTGTGCAGGAAGGGAGCACGGTGCCCTGTCTGCCGCTCCACTCCTGATCTGTGTGTCCCTGGCTTCTAAGGCCCCCTGAGCTTGTCAAATACCAGTACTGGTCACTGCTGGGGGACACAGGTTGAAATTCATGTCAGAAATGGCCCAAGCTCACCAAACAGGTCCCTGTCAGCTGCACACTCAGCCTGAGCAAGGAGTTGTCACACTCTCCCACAGGCATGCAGCTCTCAGTGTCACACAGAAATACAGAAATACAGGTTTAGGGGTACAGAGGCACCTCAGGAGCCTGTGACAAAGCAAACCTGTGTGGGCTGGCTGTCCTGGAGCTCTGGGAAGGGCCTGTCACACACAGCTTTCCCGGGCTCTGGGGTAACCTGCCACTAGATGTCACAGTGGGCTTGGGTTTGCAGGGACCAGGAGTGCCACTTGTGCTGGGAACCCCCACCAAAAACTGCTCCCTGAAGTCCCTTTGCTGGACCAAAGCACACAAACAGCATCTTTTTGTCTGTTCTTGTCCTCTAGAGTATTTTGGAAACATTTCTAGCGTTCATGTGCCACTCAGCAAAGCCTGACAGACCAGCAGGTGACTGGAGGGGTTCCCAGGTGCCAGCTCAGGGGGTGACCCTGGTGGGACCCTGCCCTGGTAGGATCAGTGGCTCTGCTCCCCCTGCAGCCAATGCCAGACTGTGATTAACACCAGGGGCTGCAGCAGGAGCTCTCTCTCTGTCCCACAGCTCTCTCTTGCTCTAAGGGGGACAAGTTTTGCCACTCCAGCAGCACAAGGCAAAGCAGGCCAGCCCTGTGCAGCTGCCTGGGGCTGACCTCTGCCTAAAGCATCCCATGGCTATTTATAGCACACAGGAAACCGTGCTGGACCCTGCACTTCCTCTCCCATCCAAGATGAATCTTTAATGGGCTCCCTTCAATAGGCAGCATTAATTGTGGGTGTTTTTCCACTGAGCATTATGCTGAGCAGGGGTAGGATGTGAGTGTGGTCAGCTTTGGGCAGGCTGGTGATGGCACAGGCAAGTCACCTTCTGTCACCTTCTGAACTTGGTACAGCTCTGTAAAAAACTTGGTATATTATTAAAAGACTGGGAGTGTATAAGAGTGAGAAGCATTTGCTGAGTAACTAAAGCAATGACAGCATTTAAAGGCTCCTGTTTGAAGTGCTTTATGGACTGACCCAGACTGGAGAGGCCACCCCACCCACTGCAGCTCTTGGGTGAAGTGTTGGATTAATTATGGCATCACTGTGGCTTTCATTTGCCACAAAAATCAAGCACAGCTTTCCCAATCTAAGATTAACAAACACACCAGGGATGTCCAGAGGCATGCTTTCCTTGTGCTCTCTGTGCTGCTGAGATCAGAGAGATCAGGGCAGGGATGTTGTGCTCTGCTGCTGGCGCAGCCTGGGAGCAGCTGCCCTGCAGCTCCCTGTGCCCAGGGAGGCTGGGGGGACACTGAGGGAGGGGAGCAGGGCTGTGCCTGCATCCCTGCACTGGAGAGCTGTAAATAGAGCTGGTGCCCTGCTGTCAGCCCCTGTGCTGCCCAGCACCCAGCAGGGTGAGCTCCCTGCCACAGACAGGATGGATGGGCCAGGGCTGCTGCTGTTAATGCTCAGCACATGAATCTTCCTGAGCACTAACACAGCTTTGCTTTCCTTTCTCTGGGATTGTGTTTGCCCCTGCCTTGGCATCAGTCCAGAATATCTCCCAATCTTGCTTAGTCACAGTGAGTGACTTCTCAGGACTTCTGCTGCTCAGAGTGACCCCAAGATACCCTTAAGTGTCTTTTCCCAGCCCAGCGGTTGAAGGAGTCCGAGCTCTTCATTTCTGAGTCTCAAGGTTGTTTATTGTTCCTTATCTATAAAATTCTTTCTCCTGTCCTGTTCAGCAAGACAGTCTAAGGCACTCTGCCTGTCCCCAGGGCAGTGTTACTTTTTATACTAAAAACTACCTGTACAATATTTACAATTACTTCCCAACACCTATCACCTATGTTAGACAGTGAGCTTGTACTCTGAACCAATCTAAAAGTGCCAACATCACAGCAGAAGATGGAGGCCAAGAAGAAGAAAGGCTGGACATCCCAGATTCCTCCATCTTGCCCCCTGAACCCCCATTCTAAAAAGCCCAAAAATCTATTTTTCACCCTGTGGTAAATTCACCATCATCCTACTTAAACGGTCATGGCTTGTAGATCTTCATACAAGGTTGGTAATTTGCTCCATGGGTCATAATCAAAACCACAGGTGTCTTGGGCTCTGTGCCAGGGTCTCTGAGCCCCCTGGCAGGGGTCCTGAAATCCAGGACAGCCAGAGGGATGTCCTGGGTCCTGACAGTGACTGTGCCTCAGGATCAGGAGCCTCCTAAAATGCTCCATGTGCTGCTCTGTCCTCAGAGAACAAGAGCTGAGCACAGCCATTCCCATGACCCTGAGCAGAGCTGGGAGAAGAAGGATTTGCTGTGCTGGGGGGCTGGAGCCCAATTCCAGCTCTGGGGAAGGGGTGCAGCCTCACAGAATTCCACAAAAACACAGCCACAGCCTGGCTCCTGTGTGACTGTTCACAGGGGTCTGAGGATGAGGGAAGAGACGAGGCTGTGACTCCGTGTTTCAGAAGGCTTGATTTATTATTTTATGATATATATTACATTAAAACTATACTAAAAGAATAGAAGAAAAGATTTCATCAGAAGGCTGGCTAAGAATAGAAAAAGAAAGAATGATAACAAAGGCTTGTGGCTCAGACTCTCTGTCTGAGCCAGCTGACTGTGATTGGCCATTAATTAGAAACAACCAACACGGACCAATCACAGATGCACCTGTTGCATTCCACAGCAGCAGATAACCATTGTTTACATTTTGTTCCTGAGGCCTCTCAGCTTCTCAGGAGGAAAAATCCTAAAGAAAAGAGTTTTCATAAAAGATGTCTGTGACACTCTTGCTCCAAGCAGCCAGTGCCAGGTGAGGCCACCTGCCCAAGCCCCAGAGACACCCCAGGGTGCTCCTTCCTGTGGCACAGGAGGGTGGCATTACAGATTCACTGCTGGAGGACAGAGCTAGGACTTGGAACAGCAACTTTTTTTAAGAGAAACCTCCAACATTAAAAAAAAATTAACATAAATCTAATTTTCTGCAGTTATCACCAATCTCAGATTAATTCTGCAGCATGACCAAACTGCTGCAAGGCCTCACACTAGTATGTTAAATATGTCCCAGTGCATGCCCTGAATGTGATTTCCAGACACTGAGGGCTTCTGGAGGAGGGTGCAGATAAGGGTGTGCAGGCAGGCAGCTGCCCAAAGAGCAATCTGTGGGCACAGACACATGCAGGGCCCCAAGTTTGCTTTCGCTTGTTGAGTCTTTTCACTCTTTTTCTGTCCTCTCACCCTCAGGTGTGTCAGCTTTCGATCTGCACCAGCAAGGAGCTGGATCTGGAGCCTGGCCATGAGAGCCCTGCAGGCAGAGCCCAGGGCAGGGGGGCTCTGCAGGGGCTGCAGGGGGGTTCCCTCCTGTCCCACAGCCAGAGGGCTTGACAGGCTTTGGCACCGCTTCTCTCCTTCCCCGAGCTCTGTGGGTACTCCTGGAAATGAAGTGCATTGGCTTCTCCACCTCCTGAAGGCAGAAGTGACTTTTTCCCATTTATCCCAGTCCCCTGTTGGTTGGGAATGCAGCACAGGCTCCCAGGGCTGGGTGCAGTGCCCCAGAGCTGGCATGTGCCAGTGCCAGGGAGCTCTGCACTGCCAGCAGTGAGGAAAGAGCCTCCCCACTGCTCTGGGCCCTGCTGCAGAGCTGCCTCGTCAGCATCAGGGAGTCTGTCTGTCCACACTCCCAGGGTTCGATGGCTGCTGCACAGCTGCCCCACTCAGCATCAGCCATCTGCAGGGAGTCTGTCTGTCTGTCCACACCCTGGGGTGAGATCCCTGCTGAGGGCTGCACTGCTCTCCCAAGGAGAGGAGCTGGAGCCTGGCAGTACCCTGGGTGCCCATCCCAGCACCCCAAATGTCCCTGGGTCCTGCAGTGGGGCTGGGCTGGGTGCACCTGCATTCTCCAGCATCCCAATGCCAAGGGAATCACAGAAGCACAGAATTTCTAGGTTGAAGAGACCTTTAAGATCATAGAGTCCAACCCATGTTCTAACACCTCAACTAGATCACGGCACCAAGTGCCACATCCAGTCTTTTTTTAAACACATCGAGGGATGGCGACTCCACCACCTCCCTGGGTAGATGATTCCAGTATTTGACCACTCTTTCTGTGAAAAACTTCCTCCTTAATTCTAGCCTGTATCTCCCTTGGTGCAGCTTGAGACTGTGTCCTCTTGTTCTGTCTGGGAGGGCAAGCACAGACCCAAATCCTGGGGTGCAGAGCTTGTCCAGCTCAGGGAAAGAGAAATTCCTCCCTGGGGCCTTTGCTGGAAGCAGCTGGAGGTGAGGATTGGGATGGCTCTGCCCCAGGGCTGCATTTTCCATTTGAGGGGCTGTGATGATGGACGCCCTGTTAGGGAAGATGAAACACGAAAGCCTTATAAATATGATTGCCTGGCAAAAGATTTTGAGAACATAGAAACTGTAAGTGAGATTGAAATGAAAGCAAGCTTTGAGATACCTCAGTTACTCAACAATGGGAAAACAACGGCATGGCTGGCTGAAGGTGATCCCCTTTTGATAGAACAACACCCTCTGCCTGCAGACAGGTCCAAGGGTCCAAGCAGACCCTGCCAGCTTGGCAGAAGGGGCCCAAAGAGGAGTTTTTAGGGTTTAAAATGTAACACAGTATGGGAATGTAATGATTCTTACAGGCAGTATGTAAATGCTGTGGTGTTAGTGAGAATCAGAATATTCAACACAGAAGATTTATTGTATTGTAACGGGAACCTCACTCTCTTGCTTCTTGCGTTTTCCTCTCTTACCCCTTTTACTCTCTTACCCCTCTTATTCTCTTACCCTCTCACCCTCTCCCCCTCTCTCCCCCTCTCTTCTCTCAGCCTGCTCTGAGCTGTGTTTGGCAGCTCCCAGCAGGGCCCTGCACCCCGGCCCTTTGCAATAAACCCCAAGTTCCTGACCTGGCTGCAGAGATCTCTGTCATCTCCATCCCGACTGTCCTGCCTCCCTGACACTCCTACAATGCCCCAAGGAGGAAAACCCCCCCAGCCATCCTGCCCCAAGGAAAGTGCACAGGGGAGGAGCAGCCCAGTGCCTGCCTGAGGTGTCAGGCTCACCATCCACCCCTGTGAGTCAATGGACATTGTTTCTTTTGGGAGATGACAGAGCCTGGGACCCCTCTGCACAGACAGGGAGATGCACTGGGGGCCAGCAGGGTGTGAACAGGACCCAAGTGTGGGATCCCAAAACTGCTGAGCCTTTCAAGGCAAGCCCTGAGTGCACCCCAAGGTCTGGGATCCACCCTCAGCCTGCCCTGGAGTCCCCACAGCAGCTGGCACAGGAGGGATGTGCTGCTGCCAGGAGCAGGGAGCACACCATGTCCAGGGAGGAGAGGTCAGGTCTCTTCCTGTTTAGATGTTTGCAAAAAAATGCTGAAGCATTTGAGTGGAAAAATGACTGAGGGAACCATCCAAATTAGGAAACAGGAAATGCTGCACTGGAATAAATAGAATTTTGACAGCTGAAAGGAGAGGCAAGTGGTTGCCAGGGAGGGCTGGTGGGGAGGCTCAGCAGCCCAGGGACAGGTTCTCGATGGGACACTCGTACCCAGCAGTGCCATGCCAGGTGCCATAGCCAGAGCCACTGGCTGTCTCACACCTCAGGCTCTCCCAACACAGTGCCAGCAGCCAGCAAGATGTATCCTTCAAGTGGAGAACTCCTCATGTTTCCAGCAGTGGATATACTGAAAGCTAAGGCACTAAAATGAGAATTTTATGGAGTTTAAATAGCATCAGATTTCCCTGTGCCAGGTTACCTGTGTGCAACTAGCTGCTCAAACCTAATGCCAGCCCTGCTCTTGACTCTCCCTCTCCTTCAGCAGATCACTGAGGCTCCCCAAGCCCCTTTACAGCCAGATGTTGAGTTGATGTGATGCTGCTTCTGAGTCTGTGCAATTACTCAGCTACTCCTGTATCTGATTGCAAGTTATATTCCCTCAGGGCTGTGCTTCAGTTCTGCCCAGTGATTTGCTGTGTCACCTTGAGCACCACATTAAATATACTTTCAATATTCAAAGGAATTTTGCTCGTTTTTGCCCATGATCATGCTCTCCAAATTCCTACTCTGCTCCCAACTTTCCAAGCAGAGTCTGTCTGTTATTTATTGCAAAATTTAAGGACAGGAGCTAACCTAAAACACAAAAGAGATCTGGGGGCTTATGTTCCATTCAAATTCACCTCAAGCAAGTTTCAATGGAGCTTGAAGAGCCTAAGAAATGTAGAGAGCTCTGAAAATGTCACCCCAACTGTACCTGCAGGCTCTGACATCCACAGACACCTGAATCATTCACTGAGCTCCCCTTGCTGCTCCAGCCCATGGCTGCAGAGCATTGAATATGCACATATTGAATGGCTGCTGTGCTGTGGGTGGAGAACACCTCAAAGTGAAAGCTGCTGTGCATTCCAATGTGCTCTCCAAAGCTCAGACAGCTCTGTTCCACCCCTGGCTGCTGGGCACAGCTTGGAGGGGCTGGGGGTGCTTTCATCCTGCAGGAGCAATCTGTGGGCGCAGACACACGCAGGGGCCCAAGTTTGCTTTCACTTGTTGGGGTTTTTCACTCTCTAGGGGCTGCAGGGGGGTTCCCTCCCTGTCCCACAGCCACAGGGCTTGAGAGCGGCTTTGGCACCACTTCTCTCCTTCCCTGAGCTCTGTGGATGCTCCTGGACATGAAGAGCACAGGAGGGGTGGGCTGTGGGATCAAGGAATGGTGTCTGTCTGTCTGCAGAGAGCAGAGAAGTGTGGGCAGAGCTTATCCTGCCCCTGACTCATAGTTCAAGGTTTGGAGAGTTTTCTCTTTTGCATGTTTGTATGAGGAGCAACTGTGGTTTTCTCTTTGCCTTTGCTGGAAGATGGCTGTGAAATAGCATGGTCAAGGAGCAAAGCTGCTTTCTGAATATTTTAAGAACTTTTGCCTCAGTTTTCTGTGAATGTTGATTAGGAGTAAATGAGGCTTGGAAAAACAGCCAGTGTGGATTTACCCTGGGACCATTCTGGGAATGAGCACACAAAAATAACCCTTTCCTAAAAATGTTCTTTCCAGCCCCACCCTTCAGGAATGATCTTCCCTGCAATGACCCCAGCCTGGAGAGCACTGGCAGAGCAGGGATGAGCTTCAGCTCTGGTTCACACTGAGCAGCTCCTTTTTACAGGGCAAACAGCTCCCTGGAGCCAGGGGAGGTTTGCTGAGGGCCAACATAGCAGGGTCTGGCTGTCTGTCACCCCCATGGTCTGGGGACAGGACAGCAGTGACAGCAGCAAGAGCAGGACCTGCTCCCCTCCTGCTGTTCCTCTCTGTTCCTGCAGTGCAAGGAGGTTAGAGGAGCTGTAGGTGATGTCAGCACACCTGTACCCAGAGCTGTGCAAGTCAGTTCTTGGAATCTGTAAAGTGCTTTGTGCTCCTTGTCTTGTGTAACAACACTGAAATAATGTGGTGTGTAATTTCTGCACATGCTCCAGCTTCCACACACAAGCCTGAAACCACTGAAACAGTCACCCAACATCAGTGATAGACCTGAATGCTTGAAACAAGTAAAGCTACAGACTTCAGCTGTGCTCTGATTATTTTCTTTGAATTTGCTTCCTTTCCACTGCTTTTTTTATACTGAGACATAAATAATCTTAAATTCCAGATCACCCATGGGTCCAAAATTTAGCTGTAACAGGGACTTCTGCCAACTTCTACAAAAGGATTTTGCTAACATGAAAGAAGATAACTCATAGATAATAAACACTCCTCCTGACCCACGTTATCCTTTTGCATTTAAGGTCAACTATCTCTGAAAGGGGGGGGGGGGTAAAAAAAAGATAAAGGAGATGCAGAGAGTCAGCTGCAACAACAAATGAAACCCCTGCATGAAGGTCCTCCTACCAGGGCTGTTCACAGCTGCCACTACATTTTTTCCTTGGTCTGAATAATGTAAATACTGGGATGGGGAGTGCTTTTCTTTACACTGGTGTAAATCTGGGCTGGAGCTCCCTGGCCATGCACACTCTTCACCCCTGGCAGCCCTGCCCTGGGGTGAGGGACCTGCTCCTCAGAGGAGCTCACCAGCCTTTGATGCTGTGTTCAATAAAGGGCTAAATTCCTCTTGTCTCTTGAAATAAACTTGCAAACCCCTTGACCTTCCTGAGCTGGAAGAATATGTTTACAGATTGTTTAATTCCATTTGTCTTCCTGAGTGTGGCTGAGGAAGGGGGAGCTGTGCTGTGTGAGCAGCCTCTTTTGATAGCAGAGACAAGCCACTGATGAATCCCATCATTTTGAAGGGCACAGCCATTCCCATTACTTTTTGGAAGGAAGGAATTATTTACTGGAATCCCCTGTAATTTTGTTTTATATAAAGTTCATGAGGCAGCAGTGTAATCTTTTGTGTTTTATCTGTTCTCACAACATCTTTAACCGGTGCTTGTGGACTTCTAGAAAAATACTGGGAGGTAATTCAGCAGCAGCAGCTCTTTCTTAGTGTTTAGATATTTACACCATCTAAACACATCTCCCTTACACTCTGATTGCCACCTGAAGTCAGGGCAGCCAGGAGAAACAAAGTTTATCAGAGGGCAGGAGGCAAAGCACAAGGATGGGAGGTTACTGACATGCCTAAATTAAAGAGTAGAGCTTTATTTAAAGGCTGTGTAAGCTGGAAAAAAGCTCTTTAAGACAGAAACCATCTTTTTTCCAAGGCCTGGTAGGCAGTGGGAGGCCTCATGGGTGTCATCACCAGGTACTTGTAATAATGTCACTATTTCCAGAAGTCTTGGCACGAGCAGCACGGCAGGAGAGGAATTGTGAAGGGGAGCTGACTGAGGATAATGGATAGTAGGATGAAATTGAGAGGAAAAAACTTAATTGGAATTAACTAGCTGAGAAAAGCCTCTTGATCTGTCAGACAGTGAAATTGCCTCCCAGGAGCAATGGTACAGTCTCAACCACGTGGGCATTTAAAGCCAGTCTAATGTCTGTGATTCCCTGAGTTAACTGGAGTATCTCAATAATTGGAACTGACACAAAGATTTATCTCCTTTGATTGACTAGCTTTCATAGAGGCTCATCTCTTTGTGGTGCTGCACAGAGCTTTCAGGGCAGCTGTTTGCACTTAAACTGCCAGGAGCTGACAGTGTGGATCCATTTCAGCTCTTCAAATGTGTTCTTTGAAAAAACACTCAAATGGCTGGAATAGACAGTGCTAATCAGTCTGCAGGAAAATGGAGCAGCCTTACCTGGGGCTCAGGGCTATCAATCTCCCCGTGCCAGGCTTTGGCCATCCTGCAGCAGCACAGACATTGAGGTGCATTACTGCCAAATGCCCAATCAGCCTGAAAAATTGGGCTGATTTGGCCGAGGCAATGAAAGGAAAAGGTGTTTTGCCAAATGTATAAAAACAAATGGTTGGTATTTCAGCGGTTACAGCACAGTGGGATTAATCACACTGAGATGATGGAAATTCTCTCCCATGCTCATTTTTCCTCATTTCAGCAGAGACAGTGTGGGGCTGGCCTGAAGGGTGAGGTCCTGGAAGGGCTTTTGTAATTTGGATTAGCCCATTAATTCCCCTGATGTATGACCTTGTGCATATCTCCTCTCTCACTTTGCCTGCTGTAGGTTTAGACCCACAAAAAAGCCTCTGGCCTGGCTGAGATCTGGGTTCCCACTTTGTTTGTAGAGGCAGCATGTTGGGAAGGGTGTTTGGAGTCCTTTCACTCCTCTCCTAGTGACAGACACAAGGATGGTGTCTTCTCTGCAAAAGATATTTAGATCTTACTGAGATGGGCTTGTAGTATGCAAAATAGCAGGTCAAGATGTTTTACAGAAAGTGAGAAATTGCTTTTCTGCAGGGCAAAACTCACAGGTGTTTATGTGTGCTGGCATCCTAACACTGACAGGAAAATGCGCTTTTTTCTTGGTCCTTCTAAAGCCTTTTACACAGGGAATGCAAACTTGACTTGTCACCTTGCCCATGTAGTTGATATGCACCTTGTTCCTTCCTAACCTAACTCTGCTCCAGCCCATGACATTCCTCCCGAGTAATGCTGGGGATACTTGCCAAGCAGAGGAAATGCTTGTGTGTTTGCTACCAGTCTGACTTAGCACCTTTAGCCACCACTGCTTTGAGAAGAAGGTGAAGATTTGCAGTGTGCTTCATACTCACTGCTTTGAGAAGGTGAAGATTCCTCCCAAGTCATGCTGGGGACAGCAGAGCTCTTCAGAGGAACACCTTCCCCTGTACTGAGGTCCTTTCTGGAGTGTGTAGGTAGAACCTGGGGCACCAAAATGCCTCTTCTGCAATGGAGAGGTACAGCACATTGGAAATCAGAATTTATGGAGCTCCCAAGGTGAGGATTTACCAACCAGGGATAACCACATCAGGCTGGGCACAAGAGAGGAACGAGCTGCTGCTGCCAGGGATGAAATCCACTTGTCCTGTTTGCTGAAGCAGCTTCAGGTCCCAGCTTGTGGCTGTCCCTGCATGGCTGTGGGGCTGACTCAGAGCTGACTGCTCAGCTCACAGGAGCCTGGCCCGCACAGCAGCCTGCAGGCTATGCATTTCGGAGAGTTACACAACCTCAGGCTGCAGGTGAGGAGCCTGAGCAGCGCTGCTGCCTCTCTGCAGGTTTCCTTGCAGCCCCAGCCCAAAGACTCAGCTTCACTCTCCCTCCAGTCTGCCCCACCTGGAAAAATGAGATTTCCGAAATGCTTCACACTGAGTGAAGCCATTAAACCTTCCAGGTCACTAAACATTTCAGGTTCTCAGTGCTCACCTGGCCACAGCCACCACTGCCTAAACAACCTAGTTGGGGCAATTAAATATAAAATAAATTAAATGTGCCCATGTATAAATATAATGTAAATTAAATATGCCCATGCTTTTGCTGGAATACTGTCAGGTATATGAGGATAATATTCTGATTTACTTTTTAAGGGTAACTGGGTTTTCATCCCACTGGAACATTGTTTTTCAAACTACTCTTTCTTCTGCTATGAAAAGTTCAGATTAAATATATCTATATAAAGCCAAGGAGAAAAGAAACGGAAAATTTAAAGTAAAAATTAAGGAGGCAGTCGATAGTAAATGGTTATTTTAAGATGGGGGGAGGGGAGAAAAGAAAAGGAAAAGAAACTGAAAATTTTAAGTGAAAATGAAAGAGAGTTGATAGTAAATGGTTGTTTAAAGATGGGGGAGGAGAAAAGGAAGAGTAAAAGTATACTAAAGAAGTGGGCTTCAGGTAACACATGCAAAGCTAAAACTGATTGTCACCATTTATTACACTCTTCTATTAAGTTTCTTCATTCACTCTGTTGTTTTTAGAGTCTCCTCAGGAGATCCTCTGTTCTGCTGAGCTGGACTTTGTATGTGGGCTCTGGGGTTATCAAATAAAATCCTTTTCTCAGAGAGCAAACCCCTTGCAGCCCAGAAGGGCCCCCTGAAGCAGCTGGGGCTGGCAGGGTGTGACACAGAGCCCTTGAGCTGACCCCCATGGACCAAATCCAGCGTTGGTGGCCACCAGAGTGTCCTGGGGAGGGCCCTGCTGTTCAAACGTGCCATGGTGGGAGCCAGGAGCATCCTCTCTCTTTGCTGACCTCTTTATTCTGCCCCACCATTCCCAGGCTGCTTTCCCACACCTGCTCTCCTTCAAAAAGTCCTTGAAGAGCACTGGCCTGAAACTGCCAGCTCATCTTACAAGCCACAAATCCTGCTGCTTCTCATGTTGTGCAAGAGTGCAAACAAATATTAGTTGTAAAATTATTCAGTCTTTATGAAACCCAGCTAGACCATTTGGCTTTTAATGGCATCAGCCCCGAATTACACGTCTGGACTAGACACAGAGCAGAGATTAATTTCCTTTAATTTGTTCCAGAGTAACTCACAATTTAATTTAAGTGAGCAGTTCCTTGTTCTCTTATTCTGGAATGATGGATTGTGAAATGCACTCCTTTAAATTAATCCAGACACTTGATTTTTGTCAGCAGAGTAATCTTTCTCAGCGGTATGCTAAGTATGCTTTTAAAAGGTATGGTGAATATGAATGATATGCACTTTGTTGATGATTTAAGTGTTTACACTTTCCAAACCTTGCAGAAAAAACAAATATGGCTTAGCTGCATTTTGTTTTATAACCTTTCAGAAGTGATCATTCAAATAACATCAAAAGGACTTAAATGGATTTCTAAATTTGATGGTACATGTGAGGGCAACTCCCCTCTCATCAGAGATTTTGAAATGGGGCTGAGCAAAGCTTGGACTATTTCTGATTGCAGGGCTTCCATAGATCATCCAGAAAGATTTCTATTGGAGCCATTAATGGTAAAATATTTCATGTGGGTGCTGTCACTGCTTACGCTGGCTTGATGTTGCAACAGAGCAGTGTCCTTCCCTTTTTGTTTTCTTTCCCTTTTGCTCTTTTTATTTCTTAAAGATGAAGTGGGGCATCTGTGGAGAGGAGCAAAGATGCTGTGTATGAATATTTTCTTTTTCTATCCTGCCTCCTTTAGAAGAACTGCAAAAAGTTATAGAGCAGTTGAGTGAGTGGTGTTGATGTAAACCAACCCATCAGGTCCTGTCAGCGCAGGCACTCCCTCACTCTCCATTATCAGAGGTAAGGACTGTGTGAATGCCGCAAACTGCACAGCATTCCTGTGTCCAGCTGGAACCTGACGGCCATAGTTATTCTTGAATGTGGGGAGACAAGGCAAAGCCTCCTGTCATAGAAATATGTGCCAGTGCTTTGTGGGCAAAGGTAAATGTCCCTAAACTTAGCACACATGAACTGCAGCACACACCTACCCATGCATTTCTGGAGGGTTTGCACCCACAGAAAAGGGCACATCCAGCCTCTGGCCTGGCTGAGATCTGGGTTCCCACTTTGTATGTATTGGCAACGTGTTGGGAAGGGTGTTTGGAATCTCTTCACTTCTCTGCCAGTGACAGACACAAGAATGGTGTCTTCTCTGCAAAAGAAGATCTTACTGAGACGGGTAGATCTTACTGAGACGGGTATGTAGTATGCAAAATATTAGATGAATATGTTTTACAGAAAGTGAGAAATTGCTTTTCTGCAGGGCACAACTCACAGGTGTTTACATGTGCTGGCATCCTAATATTGACAGGAAAATTTGGTTTTTTCTTGGTCCTTTTAAAGCCTTTTACATAGGGAATGCAAATTTGTTGCAGGGGATAGACTATAAGAAAAAGAAAGATAGTGCAGAAAGTAATCTTACCCCTAAGGAGTTGCAGCTGGGCCAATTATCAAAGATTGGGAACAGGCCTGACTTTAACAGGCCACAGCTGTGAGCAATGAGACGAAGATGCTATAAAAGAGTGGGATGGTGTTGAGATGGGAGCTGGAGTCAGTGGCTGCTTTGTGAAGAAGAAAGAGTCAGTGCTCTGAGGAGCTGCCTATGAGGAACACCAAGAAGGTATGGAGCTTTTGTCATGAGGAGACAACAGTATGGAACCCCTGCAATAAGAT
Organism: Ammospiza nelsoni; assembly: GCF_027579445.1. Classification (NCBI taxonomy): domain Eukaryota; kingdom Metazoa; phylum Chordata; class Aves; order Passeriformes; family Passerellidae; genus Ammospiza; species Ammospiza nelsoni. The sequence continues at coordinate 5,447,427 of NC_080648.1, forward strand.
GACAACAAATTTGTCAGCTCCGTGTCCTCTGATAACCTACTGGCACCAAGCTTTCTCCAGTCACAGGCAAGGACTGAGTGCTGCTGAAATCTGAAGTGAGCCAAAGCACATCAATGTCTTTTGATGTGGAGTGCTTTTATGAACAGGTTTTATTGGTTTGGGTGCTTCAGTGTCAGTATTTCTATTTTGAACATCTTAGCAGCAATCTTCTTCAAATTTAGAATGTGTGAAATACTCTTCTGGTGAGTTCTGAAAGTCTGTTGTAGCCAGATATAACAGCGGTAAAATAACCAACACAAAGGCTTTCACGTCTTAAAACCAAGCTTTACTGGCCTTGCTCTTTTTTCAAAGCAGAAATTGATTATTAAATTGGTTTGCAGTATTGCCTGGGTAGTGGATGCCTTTACACCCATTACCTGATAGTGGAGATGTTATGGAAAATACAGCCACATATCCTAAATGTGCATTAAATTAGGACTAAAATCCACCTGGCTTTTGTCTTCACACTGCTGTGTGACAGGAGCACTGGCTGCGTTAGTCTCCAGACTGTCAGCTCCATGTCCACCTACACAGCCAAGCCATCCAAGGAAAAAATGTTAGGCTCCATAAAGGGTTGTGTTGTGCCTGGACAATGAGAATTGATGCCAGTCTACCTGTGATGGGAGGCTGCATCCAGCTTTGCTCCAGTCTTAAGCAAGGACTGAGTGCTGCTGAAATTTGAAGTGAAGTTGCTCTCTCTCAGAACCAGCAAAGCTTTGTTAGCGAGAATGGGTGCTGCCAGCCTTTATCAGGACCAGCAAAGCTTTGTTAGCCAGAATGGTGCTGCCAGCTCCTCCAGGAGAGGATCTGCGAGCGGCCGAGGGACGTCACAGATATGAAAGGACCAAAAATTGGATATTGATGTCTTCAGCAGTGCCTTTGAGCTCTTTGTTATCCCCCAAATGAAATCACAAGTAAACCAGCACCAGGGCTGGGTGTCTGAGGCAGTCCCAGAGCGCATTCCCAGCGTGTCTGACCAGCCCTCTCACTGGGTGCTGAAAGCTCTGCGCCGCTTGCCAGGGCTGTGCACAGTGTGAGCTGCAGGCCACTCCACAGCTCAGCACTGCTGCAGGGCTCTGCTCAAAGTGGGCCAGCCAGCTCGGGTACTCTTGACATTCCTGGATGTCTTCTAAACATGTAATGCTGATAGAAATGTTGTTTAAATATTTGTGAGTTATTTAAAAATAGTGCGTCAAATGAGCAGCCTGGTGACGCCCGACAGATCTCTGGCTCGAGGAGTGCCTCGCTGGGGAAGGGGAGGTCAGCACCAGTTATGTACACAAGTCAGGCTCTGACGAGAGACGCTCTGCACCCATGGCACACATTTCATCATATTTACCCTGCTGAAGCCCCCCTGAAGCCCTGAGCAGGGAGGGCAGTGTGCTCAGGGCCTGCAGTCAGTCCGGAGCTCTGGTCCCCATGGCTGGGGCAGGAGGGGCTGCCCCACCTGGGGTTTGGCCATGCCCTGGTTCCCAGCAGCTGGCACAGCTGGGTGTGGAAGCAGAAATGCTTTCTGGGACCTGAGGACAGGAAAAATGTGCCAGCATCCCATCCCATTCTGAGCTGGTTAGGTTCTCTAGATAGTAGAGAGAGTATTGTCTCCCCTGCTTGGTGCCCTTTTGTGTACTTAGAGAACTAAATTTTAGGAAGGGGGAGTGAATTTTCCATCCAGCCATGAATGAAGTTTTTCAGTATTTTCTTCTCAGTATAATACTGAGAATATACTGAAAGACTTCAGTAGACAGAGCATTTTAGGTCAGTACAGGTGGGTGCTGGAAAGAGGGGAAATCAATTCCTGTGATAGACAAGACAGCTGGACATTGTCTATTTATTATGTTAAATATTTATCTCCAGAGCTCTAATATACTCCTAAAATATTTTAAAAGCTGGTTTTATATGTCAACTTTATTCTCGTCTTTCAGTAAACAATTACCATGCAGAGAATAAAACAAGCTCCCAGGCATTGCTGAGATACACTGTGGTCTATTAAGGAGGCTAAGCCTACTATAGCTTATGAATCTGCTTTTATGTTGCCTTTAAATTGATTTGACATTCCAGGCCTATTGTAAAAATGAGATACATGATTAAAGCAGCACTGTCATCTTTCCAAGGTATTTCCACTTTTCAGAGCTGCTGCAAAGGAAATTATTTTTAAAGCACTCAGAATATTGACCTGTTCCTTGGCTCTGGTCACAATCCATGGAAGGGCTGCAAGGGGAGCTCCTCTGTAGCTCCCTGACTAGACAGCACATCTTGTACACTCAGAAAATGGATTTGAAAGTTGCTACTGCAATTTTATACTTTGCCTTACAGATATTGATCTGCAGTTTCCTTTTCTTTTTATTCTTTCCCCTCCTCATTGGTTGCTTTATTCTTGCTCCCTTTGACATCATCTTCTCATTGAAAGTGCTGGAGTAAAAAGCCAAATATGTGCTGCTTTTCAGATGAAAATGCTACATATATTTATGGAATCTGTTGAGGCTATTTATCAAAATCTTTTGGTTGTTATTTCTCCCAAACAACCATTGCATTTTGAGAAGTTTACCATTGGCTAACGTTAGTGATTCAAATGAAAATTTTAAGCATCTGTCATAGAAATGAGCACATATAAAAACCCACAGGAATAGAAAAGAGATATTTTCTCAAAGATTCCAAGGAATTATTTGCTGATGATAAATTTGAGCCAGGAGATCAAGTGTATCATAAAATAATTTATTTGGCTCAAATTGACCACCGTTACTTTTTCTTTTTCTGTTATTGTCACACTCCTGGAAACAGATTGGTTAATGCTTGACAAATACCTCTGAAAACAGTTTCAGCTTATGGGGAGATGCAAACTGGACAGCGTCATTGTGGTGTTTGCTGCTCATAACAAAGAGCAAAACTGCAGGTAAGATCTTTTGGTCTCCAATTATTCATCTGGACAAAATTATGGCTTTGCAAATAATGAAGCAAGGATGTGACCACGGCCAAACTGTGGAGCACTCAAGCCAGTATTAGTTACATCTTTTTAATCATTATTTTATCAAAATCCTGATTACCTTTCAGGTTTTACTATTCTATAATTCAATTTCACCAATAAATTGCCAAAATTTCCAAAGTTTATACATTCTAGTGCTTCTTAGACACACAAGTCACCATACATTGCTCTTTGCTAATAAAACCCTCCATGTTCTTTTGCCTCCCATTGCTCACACTGATGGCAATGCCACACCACTGGTAATAACTCAGGACCCAAGCTCTGACATTCAGATTTCTTTATTTCTCTGGCACCTATTCAGCTCAAAAGCAAGGAGTTCTTGGAAACACTCACAAGCATACCTGTTCTCAGGGGATTTCCAGGTCTGACTGCAGGCACAGATAGAGAAACTCAGGACAATCTTTGAGATGGCACTTGCCTGTTGCTGCTTCCTGAGCTGTTAACACAGGTTGTTAGAAACAGAAACTATATTTTCATGTGCAAAATCAATCTGATAAAATTAGGAGGTACTGGCTTTGGCTGATGGGCAAAAAATGGACCTGCCCAGCTGTTTTGATTTGTTGCTGGAATGAGCATCCACTGGGCCTTTGAAGAATGCCCTGTCCAACCACTTTGCTGAGATATAATGAAGATAGGAAGAAAGATAAGCACAAAGTAGTGTTCTGCTGTTCTGGTCAGGAAGAAACCACTGTTTTTCAAGAGCCATGACTGAAAGAGGATGCAGGTTTGGACACAGATCCCATCTCGCTCAGTCTTGGTCCCCCAGCAGTGTCACAGCAGTGTCTGATCTCCAGGGGAAGGGCTGAGCTGTCTGTCCCTCTCTGTGCCACATCACCCCTCAGCCAGGGATGCTGCACACTGCAGTCTCTTGAGGAATTTCCCTCTGTGACACTGTTTCCCTGCAAACCAAACTCAAACCCTGGTGAAATGGTGGAGCTGCACCAGGGAGGGCTCCTGTTTATGCCAAGGCATTTGGCTCACACTGCCCTTGCTGGAGAAGGGAACAGCTCAGGGTGGGTTGGTGAACAACTCCACACCTGCTCAGGGGGACAGAGCAGCACAGAAGGGGTTCCTGTTGGTTATTGTATGAAAAGAGTTTTATTTCTCAAGTGTTGTTCTAGAATGGATCACCCATTCATGCCTGGTAAGACATATAATGGGCAGTCTGGCTTTATTTAAACATCTGAAAATGTCCTGGTGAGTCTGTTCTCTATGAGCTGCTGAACTGACAGTCCCTCTGAGCAGGAATGAGGTCCCCAGGTGTGCCCAGCCTGCAGAACCCTTCCAGGAGACAGAGAACATCACTGACTGCAGGTTGTGTCTCAGGGCTGAGACACAGGTGAGCTGTTTCTGTCCCCAGCTTCTCCCTCCATGTAAATATCCCTGTTGGACAGCAGCAGTGAGGGCTGGTGGAACTCCCATCCAGGGCACCACCAGCTGGCTGTGGAACAAGGCTTTGTGAATCCAAATCTGTGTGTGGGAGCAGTTGAAAGAAGATGCTTTTCTTTTCCATACAGTTCCACACATATTAAGTAGAGGAACTTCACACATTTTGTGATGTTCTGCCTGCTCCCATGTGTTTGTCTGGCTCTCCCACATCATGTAATGTTTTTGGCAATGACCACCAGTGTCCAAGGCAGGACACTGTGTTCACTGATGCCTGGGACACGTGCTGGTTATGTGAGGACTCACTCTTTTGGATTTGTTCCTCACATGAAAACTCTCAAGAGTTTTCTTCTAAGGAACATTAGTCTCAAAAATTTACTCTGGAGAGTAGCAGATTCTAGCTGGACTGCTTTGCTTGAAAAAACATTTTGTCATGTCTGAAATTATGTTTCTTTGATTAAAAAACAAGCATTACTGACAGTGCTTCTGTGTGGTGCACAGCGGTGAGAGTCATCTATTCCCAAATATCTCTGGTCCAAATACAAGCAGGTGCACTCTAAAAGCTTCCTCAGGACCATTTCAGCAGCATTCATTCCTCTATGAAGAGCCTGCTCTTGCTGGAGCATAAATAAACCAAGACCAAGTTCTGTTATGATCCTAGAAATGCATTTAAACAACAGAGATGACAAAACCCTTTAGTGAAAATACTGGGAGTAGGAAATGTAAGAGATTACAAGCAACATTTTCTTTTTTTCTGCAACCTAGGCAGAACTGTTTTTTTCAGCTTGGGCAGTCAGATGTTGACTTTAACTCAAACTTTTTCTGCAGTGTGCTTTCAGTCCAGTTATATTTATGCAAATCGTGGACTAGATTTTGGAAGAAGGAACTGGAAGAAGCCTCCAAGGCTGTGTTATTGATCAAGGCTTTCCCTCCTTGGGAAGATCTGGTGTGAGCACAGATTCTGCTCTGCTCCTCCAGAGCCCTGGCCAAGGCTCTGCAGCTTAAACTTTCATCTGGAGACTTCAGAAGTGTCCGTGGCTCTGCCTTCAATATCACCTTTGCTTAAAGTGGCTCTTGAGATAGAAGTAGTTCAGTGATGAGAAAATCAAAGTGCTTACTCTGCTTGTTTTTGTGGCTGGCAGGGGCTCAGAGCTGTGATTCTGCTCTGGGTACCCCATTCCCTGCACTAAATAAACTCCTCCATGCTCTGTTCCTAGATGTGGACGCTGGACATGGATTTACAGCTCCATGCACCCATTTCTCCTGAGATTTTTCATGTTAAATGGTCTCTGTGCATCTAAGAAACAAGAAGTTATGGTTTTTGTTGCCAGCATTCTCTCACCCACATTTTAGGAATTTCAATAGTTCTGAAAGAATTCTTCAATTTGTTTAGTCAAACCCTAAAAGTTCCTGAGAAAATCCCTGGAATTCATCCTGATAGCATAGTGTTTTCCTGTCTAAAAAATGCTTAACTTTTAACAACAGAAGGCAAAAGCTTAATTCCAGCTTGAGATTTGACCTGCTCTAATGAGAAACAGATTACACAATTTTAATGGAAATTGGGGCATCAGAACTTAAAGGAGGAAAGATCAAATCAATTGACACCTGCTGGCTGAGGCAAGATTGTGTTGTTTTCCAGGAACAACAATTCCACAATATTTCCTTTCATAACAACAGGAGTAGTTGTGGTTATCATAGGAGCAGGTAAACAGCCATATGAAGGCACTGACTTCTTAAGGATATAGGAATAACCAGGAAATTTTACATTTCCATTTTAAAAAGGGCTTATCTTTGAATCTCAGTTATTTTCTTGTATTAGAAGGGGAATTCTCCCTGGGTTTTATTTTGCAGGAATTTCCAGAAGAGTTAAGGGTGGGTAGGGTATGGGTAATTCCTAAAACCATTTTGTGTTGTTGTGACCTTATAATGGAAGGCTGGGTTTAGAAAGGAAGATATAAAAATTAGAATTAATGATGACCTGATCCTGCTAGGATACATAGCAGCATTTTCTAGAGTTCAGTTCTGTGAAAATAAGCTTGGAAATGGGATAATGCTTTATCTGCTGCAGGTTTCACTGGAATGTCCCAGTGCAAGCAGCCAAGCAAAGTTCATTGGGAGGTGGAGAAAATAACATGAAAACCATTTGGAAGTTTTTAATCATGTTTTAAGATTTTGATGGTGAAGTCTGGAAAATCACATCTAAATGGTTTTGATTCCAAGAGCTTTTCAAATTATTTGGACCCAAACCATTTTATCTTGACTTTCAGCAAAATAAAACATTGTTAATTTCAGAGGGCCACTGAATGTGCTTATTTTCTCCTACTGCTGTTCTCACACAGCTGCTTTCTGACAGGAAGTCCAGAGTAGTAACAAATGCCACTGCTATAATGTGATGGGTTTAGGTTTTGACTTCACCTCAACAGCATTTCAGCATATCCAAGAGTCTACATTTAACAATATTATTTTCCTCTTTTTAATAAATGTTTAAGACTTTATTCAGCTTACTCCTGTCACAAGAGAGGAAAAATAGTGACACAGTGGTTCTGCCCATAGATCTTTCCCCCTGCAATACAAGTATGTGCAGTTTGTCCAACCTCTCTTGCATCACAGATGATAAAGTTTCAATCTTTGCCCCTGGAGAAATACTTTTCAACCAATGGAGTTCCTTCTCAGGAATTTTTGGTTTTGTTAACCTTTTTTCCCCTCAATTTCATCTAATTATTTTCAATTTTAAATCCTTTTCTAGTGAGCTTATTAATTTTCTTCTTTCTAACTGACAGTTATTCCCTACCACCTTTAACATCCCCCTCTTTGAACGGTCTCAGCGTATTGCCTGTATCTTTTTCTGCATTTTTCTTCCCAATTGGTCTAACTTGTTAATTAATCATTTGGCTTCTCTCTGAACAACTTGTTTCCATAGAAATATCTTTCTTGATGCCTCCTAGTATAGTCACAGCTGAAGTTAGGTTCCTTGATCTCCGGTGTTAACTCAAGATGATCAGAGAAGACATAGAAAACAATTACTCTGGGATCTTACCAGGAGAAAGTTAGAAATGAAATGTCACTCATCTTGGATTCATGGAAAGTGTTGAGGGAGAGGGGAAGTGCCGCTTTCTCGGCTGTTTAGGTGGCCTGGAAAGGCCCAGGGTAGCCTTGGACAGCCCGGCGCTTCAAAGGACGAGGAGAGACTTCTGATCTTGTCTCGGTCTCGGTGTTTATTAATTGTTTATCTAAAAGATTTTCTCTCGGCCCGACAGAGATCTGCACAGCAAGTCAGCCATGGGCACACTGCGAGCCCCCGGGGCAGTCACTTATCTTTATACCTGAAGTTACGTGTACAATATTTATAATTTTTCCCCAATACCTTCTACCCTTATTAACCGGTGCACTTTTAGTAATAACCAATCCCAAAGTGCCACCATCACCACAGAAGATGGAGGCCAAGAAGAAGAAGAAGAAGGACAGGACATGCCCCAATTCCTCCATCTTACTTCTTTAGACCCCCCTGTACCAAAATCCTAAACCCTGTGTTTTACACTCTAACTAACTTATCCCTTCACCATACACCCAGTGAAACCTTCCCAGTCCTCATACAGGTGTCGTCTCCTGTGTCGGATCAAAGTCCAGCCACCAGACACTTCTGGCCACATTCCAGGACTCCCGAGCCCCCCAAGGGTGTTCTCGGCCACTCTGCACCTCCATCCTGAGGTGCTGAGATCCCACAGGGAAGGAAGAAGTGAGGTGATCTCTTGTAAATGTAAGGAAATATTACAGTGGCAGGAATTGAAATATGCAGGGAGCTTGGCTTTAATGGGAGGTGACCCCAGTGCTTGGCACAGTGAGTGTCTGAAACACCTTTGGTGACTTGGGGTTCTGCAGAGTTTTGGTAAAGCATGAGTGAGGGATTCAGCACAGCAGGCTCATTTCTAAAAACAGTTAAATTTGGTCATGCAGTACTTTGTGAAGTTGTTTAAAAGGACCCTCTCTAGGATTGTTTTCACCACATTTGATGGAGGTGGAATGTGAGTGGTTTGGAGCTGCTGTGGGCAGAATCCCTGCAGGAGCTGACTACAGTCAGGTTTGGCCAAGGCTTGGAAGGAAGCCCAAGGTCAGAAAGGTTCTGGAGAGCCTTCAGTGAGGGTAGGTGGGTCCAGAAAACAGGAAATCAAGCAACAAGGACCATTTGGGGAAAATGATCCCATTTTCCAGGTGTCAGTCCCAAACAAACAAAGCTTTGAGGCTCTAGTGATGTTATTGTGGTCCTTGGAGAGCTGCAGATCTGGGAACTGAGAAGGTGAGCAGAAACCTGGGAACCCAGGTGAGCAGGAAACCTTTTCTTGTCTCTCCCTCCAGCTTGGGAACCTCCAGCAGCAGCCCCACAAGTCATCATCCAGGCAGCTGCATGTGGAGGGTTTGAGAGGCTGTGAAATACCCAAATCCCCTTCTGAAGCTGAGACATCCTTATTGCAGACACCCTTTACTCCAGCATGGAACCTCTGTGTGTGGGCTGGACCTACTCTAGTGAGAGGCAGATGCCAGGATTCCCTGGGTTTGTTGTCCTCTAGGATATATAAAATGATCAAAATGGAGGAATGTGCTTCCTTCCTGCAGAGGCTTCAGGAACTCCTCGCTCAATGCTGGGTTGGACTGAAGGAGTTCACCCCTAAGGTTTTATGTGGGTCTTTCCATGGCTGGTAACCCACAAAAAACTAGGAAGCTTGATGGTAGTTTGCTGTTAAAGAGGAAGCAAATGAGCATTTTAGGGTTGTGCACTGTCATCTCATGGGAAATGCCCAAAGGAAAATGGGTGGGAAAGAGAAACTGCAGGCTCTGGTTGGAGCATTTAATTTCTATGGATGGGAGCAGTCTGCTGATGTTATCCCCAGATTTAAATGATACATTCTGTCTTCCTAATCCAAGCACATAGCTGCAAATTTAATCAGAGCAGGGTGTGTACTTTTTATATGGCTTTGGGTGGGTCTGGCAAAAAGCATTTTCTTAGGTAATCATGTCTAATGCCATATATCACAGTACTCTAATTTCTTTAGTATTGTGTCACCCAGTGCCAATATCAAACATCTTCTTCATTGTGCCAAACAAATTGCCATTTAGGAAGCAATTGCACAAAAATAAATCATAGGTCTGTGCAAATTTTGCGTTTGGTTGTTATACAGAACACTAGTGATAATGAAACACACCCATAAATTATAACCTCATTAGGGTATAATATTCCTAAATAAGATTGGGAAAAAGAAGATTTCTTCATCTATAAGAATACTTATTTTAATTAAAAACTTTTGTTTATCCATTTCATTCAAATTCTTATTTTCCCTGCTGTGTTTTGGACTCCAAACTCTTAAGAACCTAAACACTGCATGAAGTTTTTCTACATAAATTTAGAGTCTGGTCTGGCTTCCTGGAGCTGTTCACAGTCTGAATTACCTTTCAACCTGTGTAAATTAACAGCATCCCACCCTTCCAACTGTCCTATTGAAATGTAATGCCTGACAGTCCAGCAGATATAAAATTATTAGGGATTTAAAGTTAACTTCTACTGAAATAATTTTAAACTTTTGCTATGTTCTTCTGAGACCAGCCTACATTCCACTCTACCTGTTGATGGTTGTTCAGCCTGCAAAGACTGATCAAGGTTTTTATTTGATTTTGTGCTGCATCATTAAAAGCAAAAAGTCAAATCACAGCAGCAATGAACTACAGCAAATGCAAAAAAGTCGAGTCTGTTGCAGAGGTTGAAAAACATGCTAATATGATTTCAGCACCCAGGTTCATTGCTCAACTTCATGGGAGCTTTTCAGATCACAATCCAGACTAATTCCATATAAGCCAAATAAAGCCCAGGTTGTGTCTGATCCATGAAAAGCACTGTGGCGAGGGACCTGCCCTGCAGAGCACCGTGAGCTGGGGCACACTCGGTACCGGGGATGAGGGGTCGGGTTTAGGGATGGATCCCAACCCCAGCCCTGCTCTGTTCCTCCCGTACCGCTGGGCACAGCATCTCCTTCGGGATGCAGCGTCGGGCCGGTGTGTTTGGGCAGGGCAGAGGCAGCACAGTTCTGAAGGGAAAAAAAGGAGATGATTTTGTAAAACTTTGAGGAATTGGCAAAACTTGAAAACATGGGGGTAAGCCAGCGAGGGAAGCAGGGGATGTCGATTTGCCTTGGTCTGAACGAGTGCGGGGCGCGGGTGCGGGACAGCGGCCCGGGACGGGCAGGGCCGGGCAGGGACACCCGGCAGGGAGCCCGGACAGCCGGCAGGGAGCCGGGCCAGCCCTCCTGGGCACGGGTCGGGAGCGGGGCCGGGCGGGGCTCGGCCGGGAAGGGCGGAGACAGCGGAGGGGGCGGAGAGAGCGGAGCAGCGCCGGCGGGACACGGGGCTGTGGTAGGTGACAGCCCCGGGGAGGAGCCCGTGGGTGCAGATGACATCCCCAGGTGAGGATCTTGTGGGTGCTGTGGCAGATGACATCCCCGGGGGAGCATCCAGTGGGTGCTATGGGCAGATGACCTCCCCAGGTGAAGATCCAGGTCAGTGACAGCCCTGGGTGACGATCCCATGGGTGCTGATGACGTCCCCAGGTGAGGCTCCTATGCGTGCTATGGCAGATGACAGCCCCAGGTGAGGATGCCGTGGGTGCTGTGGCCAGATGACATCCCTGGGTGAAAATCCAGTGGGTGCTATGGGCAGATGACATCCCCAGGTGAAGATCCAGGTAAGTGACATCCCCAGGTGAGGCTCCAGTGTGTGCTGCTGTTTCCATCGCTGCTTTGTTAGTGTGACAGCAGCTCTCTGGCTGTCAACACTTTGGATCATGCTCTTCCAGTAGCTGCTGCCTTTACTGACTTTTTGGATGCACGTGGAAAGTTCCAGGTAGGTTGTCTGATTTTGTTGCGTATCTTCGAATATCAACAAGCTCCATCAGGGCAGAGTGACCCAGTAAAATTTTGTCTACTGCCCTGGCCTCAGCAGGCTCAGCACCGACTTAGCAGGGGCAATAATCCAGCTTGCTTTTAGTTACAACCACTTACTGGGCAGTCTCTGTTGGGTTAAATAGTTCCTTACATGTAGGTTGGACCTGTGGTGTTACTGGCATTTTGTATAATTAAAGAAAACTTAGTGCTACGCAGTGAAAGAGCACAGACAGTTCACTTGTTTTTGGGGTTTGTTACTTCTGTGCTACATTATATTATTATAAATATATATATGGTATTGGCTCTAGTGGCAGCCAGCAGTACCCTCCCTGCTACAGTTCCTCCCAGAAATCTTGCATCAATTTTTTCTCAGTCATGTACAAGGGTCCTGTGCACAAACATCCATAAGGAGCTTCTGCCTCAGAGAAATGTGGGATCTGTTCCTGCTTCACAGCCAGCAGGGCTGGAGCACAGTGAAGCAACATATCTGGGATTGGATTGCAGGGAGATAAATCCCTTACTTACTTGGATAAGGATTTTCCAGTGTGGATTGGAAATTAGAGAGTTACAGTCTCATTTCTCCTGAAGTTGATGGGAATTAGGTACCAACTTTCCTTGAGCCCTTCAAAATTGCCATAGAGCAAACACTGCCTTCTCTAACACACTCAGAAGCAATTAAAAGATCAGGCAGCACTGACAAACCAGTTAATGTGGTTTACAAAGAAAATGCCTTTAAACTTGTCTGGGTCCCAGGAACCAACAGGGGAGGAAAACGACAAGGACCTGAGTAAAGGCTTTACTATCAGCTTGGGAGTCCTGGTAATCAGCCTGGGAGCTGATGCCAAGGAGCTGGATAAAGATGCAATTAAGGTTGCCACAAAGTTCTGGGATACATTGCAGTTCCCAGCTGTGATAACTGAAGAGTTGGCTGCAGTTCCAAAACACCAGCATGATAGTAAAGTAGGAATGAAAGGACAAATATCTTGGCCTTTTCATTTTCCAGACATTTATGTTCACTATCTGCATGGAGCCTAAATTATCCTGGCTAAATTCCAAGCTATAATCTCTTTTTTTTTTTCCTTCTTCCTCAAGTGGGTTAGTAAAGTACAATTAAGCTTTGATATTTTGCATTGCACAAGAGAAAACAGAATAAACATTTCCACTTATTTATGATCCATCTTAGCTCTTGGAGAGTTGGACAGTTTTACAAGTCCCTGGCTGCTTATCTTGGTCAGTGCAAACACCCTCCTTTGAAAGCATTGCTTTTGAGCCTCCAGCATGGAGCAGACATCATGTTCCCACTCTCTTTTCAAGTAAAAGGATGTAATGTAAATAAAAACAGTTATTAAAAATCCTGTCACAGGTAAAATGCAGTTCTGACGTCCAGAAATCAGAGTTCCAGCACAGCAAATGCATTTTTCACAGGGTGTGTGTAAAGTGTAACATGAAATGGCTCATTAGCAGCTGTAAGTCACAGGGAAGTCACATCAATTCTTACAGCCCTAGGAAGATGCACAAAACAGAAAGATGTGATGGGAAACTCATCCTGTGATGTTCAAATGGAACTGAAAACCCCTCGTCACTTCCAGCAGCACCAGCAGCAAGGACAGGATCTGAGTCAGGGTGTGAAGGACCTGCCAGTCCCCAGCCCAGGGCTCCTGAGCTGCAGGAAGATGTGGGGCAGAGTTTGACATGAGGCTGCCAGTTCTGGGGGCTGGGGATGGCAGTGAGGGCTGTCAGGGAGGAGAGAGGCAGCAGCATTGCCCTGCTGGCACAGCAGGCAGGCTGGGAGCTGGGGATGGCAGTGAGGGCTGTCAGGGAGGAGAGAGGCAGCAGCATTGCCCTGCTGGCACAGCAGGCAGGCTGGGAGCTGGGCACCCTGGGCACCTGCTTGGCTCTGGCTGCTGAGGAGGATTGCTGCATTTAGAGAGGAAAAAAAGGTCCTCTGTGTAATGAGGGAGGTTGGGAAAGAGCAAAATCCTTTGGGATTGTTTCTGTTTCGTTACAGAGTGGTGCAATGTCAGTCAGTGAGGAGTCAGTCCTACCCTCTGCTCTGTTCTCCTGACTGCTGGGCATGTTGAGAAATCCTTTCTTTGCCACAAGCACCACACTTGCATCCCACAGAAAAGGGGACAAGGAGGGTCCTGCAGTAGCTAATGCAGGAGTGCTGCAAACAGCAAGAAAACCCCTCCAATTGTTCTTATTTCTGCCATGGTTTTGGAAGGTGTTCAGATTTAAATCCCTTTAATTCATGAAGTCCTGATCACCCTGTGATTCCTACCTGTTGAAACTGGAAAACTATTTTGGATGGAGATAGAAGCAATGCATCTACCATTGGTTTTTAAAACCTGTTTAAAAACTGCTTTGAAAAAGACCTACAATGAGACACCTCTGTGAAAAACAATACATTTATGTAAAGGTTTCACAGTAGGCTGAGCTCCCTGGCCTGGACCCACCACTGCCCTTGTCCTGCCACTGGAACCTATCAGAACATGTGGTAGCCAATTCAGAAAGCTAAAACTTCTTAAATCTCATCTTGCCAAACAAGAGTGATCATTTCCTGCCAGTTTGGCTGACAGGACCTGCTGGCATCAGCTTGGGGTGGCAGTGAGGAGTAGGAGCTCACAGCTGGGCAAAGGAAGAGGTCTCCTGCTTTGGCAGCAGCTCAAAGTCACACTGCATCCTGGCAGCAAGGTTCACTGTGCTGTGCTTTCAAAATGAAACTTACATTCTCCCATTTTACGTAGAGTACTTTAAAATTTGAAGTACAATTTGATTCTTTTTTAGCTGAAGTTTGCTCACCTCACAGTAAGGCTGCCTGGCCTGTTGGATACACTGCTGTCACTGGTTTGGGTTGCTGCCTCTGCCTCGTTTTTAGGAAAGTGCTTCTTGTCAGGAAAACATCTTAGAGACAATGCCCAAATACCCACATCTCAGCACAGATGTCTTTCCTTTGCTGCAAACAATCTGGTTAGCAGTGCCGTTCATTCTGACAGGGATTTAATTCACACTGCAGCACCTGGTTTGCAGGTTCCTGGTGAGGAGTGTGGGTCCTGCAGGCTGCTCTCAGGACAGTGCTCAGATGGGGACACAGCTCAGCCCAGGAGAGTGCAGTCTGCTCTCAGGATGGGACACACAGCTTCCAAACCCAGGACAGGGGCAGGAGAGGTGTCCTGTGACCGTGTTCACAGGGGTCTTAGATGAGGGAAGAGATGAGGATCTGACTCCGTGTTACAGAAGGCTTGATTTATTATTTTATTATATATTACATTAAAACTACACTAAAAGAATAGAAGAAAAGGTTTCATCTCAGAAGGCTAGCTAAGCTAAGAATAGAAAGGAATGAATAACAAAGGTTTGTGGCTCAGACTGAGAGTCTGAGCCAGCTGACTGTGATTGGCCATTAATTATAAACATCCAACATGTGCCAATCACAGATCCACCTGTTGCATTTCATAGCAGCAGATAATCATTGTTTACATTTTGTTCCTGAGGCCTCTCAGCTTCTCAGGAGTTAAAAATCCTAAGGAAAGGATCTTCATGAAAATATGTCTATGACAGTGTCCCAGCCCTGGTGGAGGCTCTGGGGCTGCAGGGAGGAGGGTGCGTGGGGAAGGGGCAGGGCTGGGGCACAGGCAGCACTCTGAATGCTCTGTGCAGGGGCCTGGGCACAGAATGTACCTGTGGGACACAGCACAGCCAAAGGGTGGCACAGCCCGTGTGCTCTGTGTTGTTTCTCATAAACATCTGGCAGTAACCTACCACCCCTAGCCTCGGGGAAATAGCTGCCTTGGCATGGAGGAGCTGCTGGCAGCCTCTAACCGAGGAATATTAAGTTTTGCAGGATTTGTTTTCCCCATCTGCTTAATTATGAAATCAGTTCAGGAGAGGGAGGTGAGACATTTAGGTCACTCTGCTATTTCAGTTGTGCAGAAAATACCCAAAAGGTGTTAAAAATTGTCATCCTCTGGTCTAGGCCAGGTTACTCCAAGCCCTGTCCAGCCTGGCCTTGAATATTTTGAACTTTTCCAGGGATGAGGCAGCCACAGCTGCTCTGGGCACCCTGTGCCAGGGCCTCACCACCCTCACAGGGAGGAATTTCTTCCCAATATCTAATCCAAACATGCCCTGTGATTGTGCAAAGGTATGTTAAAAGGCCTGGAGATTTCCATCAGCAAAGAAAATTCCCCCAGCTCCTCTGTCCTTGTTCTATGGAAGAAGCCAACTGTAAGTGTGTATTTTCAGTCACATTCATTGAAAATAGCCTCACTAGGTGCAAAATATTTTTCTGCCTTATTTTTTCTGTTCTATTTTGCATCACTTTTCATGGCTTGGTTTGGTCTAAAAATGGAGTTGTGCTTTTAATGTGTTGGGAACTGGGGAAGCTTCAGCCCCTCGAGAGTCCCTGTCTGAGCTGAGGATTGCTGTGCTCAGGCTGAGGTCTGAATGAGGACAGCTACAGTTCCTCCACAGCTGAGATGGCTGAGTGGATCTACTGGGGTTCTAAATGAAAATCACTTTGTGAAAATTTTTAGTGTTAGGCTGGTCATCCTCCTAGCTCTTTCCTACAGATAGCTTTCCTTTTCCTTTTCCTTTTCCTTTTCCTTTTCCTTTTCCTTTTCCTTTTCCTTTTCCTTTTCCTTTTCCTTTTCCTTTTCCTTTTCCTTTTCCTTTTCCTTTTCCTTTTCCTTTTCCTTTTCTTCTTCCCTGTGAATACAATGCTTGTCTTTTATTGTCTCCAGTAAATGCTGTGTTGTGGTAAAGATTATGATAAATTATCGCACTAAATATAGGCATAGGGGATATAAGCTAGTGGATATATATTTCTTCTTGTAGAAGAAATTAGTTTCTGTTCTGCAGTAGGAAAAAAAAGTTTGATCCATCTGTTTTGTGTAAAAATATCCTGGTCTTCCTATGGTATCACTTTATTCTCAGATGAAAAAGCCATGCAGTTTTGTGCAGGGAAGCCTCTGTTAGAACAGCATTGTTCAATTTGATTAAGTGATAATGGAAACAATTTTAAGTTTTAAAGTAGAAAAATAAAATCCTGGAAGTTGTGTGATATTTTTTGGTTAGTGTCTGATTGCACTGATGACTTACAATTGAGAAGCCTGAGCAAAGCAAGCAGTGAATTTGAACAGGTATGAATGTGAAGTGCCCTGGAATCCTAATCTGTGAGTGTATGTGTAAAGAAAATAGTTTTAAGGAACAGCTCTGTTCCTCTGGCCTATCATGCTACTCTTTAAGGTGCTTTAAAAACATTTCTCTCTACTGAGCATGCTAGATTTTCAGGTAGCTCAGCAATGCTCCTTTCTAAGAAGTCTTTGCTTTTAGGTTGGAGGCTGGTGTAGCGCACAATGGGATGCCCACAGACCTGCAGAAATGCATTTGGGAATCCTCTCCTCTTCCACAGCCCCAGACACTTGCAGTGCTCGGAGATCAGAGCTGGGGCATGTACCCATGCTGACCTGCCTGTTTCTGTGATTCTGTAGGGCTGGGCTCACAGAATGTGTGTGATTCTGTGGGGCTGGGCTCACAGAATGTGTGTGGTTCTGTGGGGCTGTGCTCACAGAATGTGTGTGGTTCTGTGGGGCCGGGCTCACAGAATGTGTGTGGTTCTGTGGGGCTGTGCTCACAGAATGTGTGTGATTCTGTGGGGCTGTGCTCACAGAATGTGTGTGATTCTGTGGGGCTGTGCTCACAGAATGTGTGTGGTTCTGTGAGCTGGGCTCTGCTGTGCCCCTGTGGGATGTTCCAGCAGTGCTGGCCACAGGCTTGCCCAGCTGTCACAGAGCGAGCAGCGAGTTCCTGACATCTGCTGTGCTCATTGCCAAGGGCTGGAGGTAGTTGGCAAGGAAATAAATATTGATAGAGCCTAGCAACAGGTACTCCTGAGAACTCTTGTTCTGGGAATGCTTAGGCCGTGGCCAGTGTTATTAAAGTTGTGAGAGCATTTTAAGTTTATTTATAGGGTTTGTTTGTGTCTTATCACCATCTCTCAGCGCTGGAATGCACGAGCAGGCTTTGCCATGTGAGGGCACAGATGTGAGCCCCACACCCTGCTCTGGTCACTCGTTTCTACTGGCAGTAGATGCTCCATTGCCCCCAGCTCAGGGACAGCTGATTTACCCACCCTGTGTGACATTCCAAGTGTGTGTTCAAATCTATCAATCCTTTATTTGCTTATCTCAGTAGTGTGAGTGACTATTGCAGAGCTACGTGCATTGGAGACAAAGATTTATTCCTTTTTAGCAATATCCTAGCAAAACATTAACGCACAAAATTTCAGAGAGTGTGCCAGGTGAAATTAGCTTATCACTGCTGATTTACCCTGCTGTGTGACATCCCAAGTGTGTGTTCAAATCTATCAATCCTATATTTGCTGATCTCAATAGCATAAATGACTATTACGGAACTTTGTATGTGCATCGGAACAAGGATTTATTCCTTTTTAGCAATATCCTAGAAGAACATTAACACACAAGATTTCAGAGAGTATGCCAGGTGAACTTAGCTTCTCACTGTCTCTGCTGAGCACTGTCCATGAACAACTGTGTGTTCTCCTTGCAGAAATTGAAGCCAGAGAAGCCTGCGACTGGCTGAGAGCTGCTGGATTTCCCCAGTATGCTCAGCTGTTTGAAGGTATGATCACAAAGACTTGCCAAGCAGCTGACACTGAATTTGAGTGGAATTGTTCACATAAATAATATATTTTAGAACCTGACACTTCTGATGGAAGCACTTCCAAATTCTGTTATATCTTCATGCCAACCTGGAGGAAAGGAGTGACCTGGTGTGATTTCTTGCAGAAGGGACATCTCAGCAGGGACTCAGTACAATTCTTTAAAGGACCAAATCTTCCCTGGTTTTCTTTTCCTATTGTTAGACTGTAACTCAGTCAAATTTCTGCTTTTGTTATTTTTAGTTGCTTATAATTTTTTCAGGCTCTTTTCCTTGGGGTGCTGGAAGTGATGTTTCCAACCACTGATTGCATCCAAAACTCCTCTGAGGCTCTGCAGCCTGTGATCTGAGTGAGATTGCTTTATTGGTGTTTTGAAAAAGCATGTTGCAAAAAATCATCTTGCAATCATAAGTGTTCAGGAGGAATATTCAGCAGCAGCCAGCCAGTCAAAAATGCAATTTCAGCATGTTTCTATGTTGTTAAAACTAGTAAGTGTGCTTATTTCTTGGGAGGAGGTATGGGTTTGTTGAGAGCTTGTATAATTTTTCAGGCCACACTTGTGCATATACCTTAAAACTGTTCTTCTTTAAAATATGGTTTTTGTTATACTTTAAAATATGGTTTTTGTTACAAACATTGAAAGTAACAAAATCTAACCTAATTTAAGAAATTTATCAAAGAACCACAGTTAAAGAACAACATGAACTGCTCTTATTCCCACCTCTCCTAGTCACTGCAAAATTGAAAATTTGCAGTAAAGCCAGTAGAGCTGGGTTTGAAAGCTGTATATCATGAAACCTGGAAATGCTTCCTGTCTGCCCACAGCAGATTGTGTTCCATAAGCTGTTTGTTGGAAATGTGCATTGCCATGCTTCTGGAAAATGAATCCCCTGCCTTACCTTGCTGCTTATGCTGTTTCCTGACCTGGCTAGCAAAATAAAGCTTATAAAATGAGCTAAGAAAATACATATGGACCCCAGTGGTTCCCTCATGTGCCAGGCTAAATCTCAGGAGCTGAAACACTGAACTCTTCATCTCCCAGCCCAGCATGATGTGTCAGGCTCCCTGGAGCTCAGAGAGTGTTTCTCATGAGCTGCATTGCACCTCACCATGGCAAAAAAAATAAATCCCTGCTTTATCCTATAGAAGGTGCAGAGAACCAAAGCAAATCTAAAGGTTATTTTGTGTTTCTCATCAGTGACTGCAAGCTCCTGGAAATGCAGAAGGGCTTGTCCACCTGTACCAACAGCAGCAAGCAGATCCTTGTGTTTGTTCCCCCCCTTGCCCTAAGGAACTGATCCTCACTTGCTGGAAGGATGTTTGCATGAGTGCACAGCTATAGAAATAGAAGTAGTTTCATTTCATCCTGTGATAAATAAGCTGCAAAACTGAAAGTCTTTGCAACTACAGCTCAGATTTCAGATTCAACTTCTCTGTTCACAGATATGCAGTTTCCCATTGATGTAAAAACTGTGAGGAGAGATCATGAGTTTTTAGATGGAGATGCAATTGAATCACTGTTCAGGTAAACATTAATCATGGATCATCTTTGATACCCCCAGCCCCCCAGTGACTTGTTACTCATCTTTTCATGCCTCTGCTTTTGTCAGAGAGGAACAAAGTCACCAAATCTGTGACTGAGGAAATCACTTCACCACAGTTTAGTGCCAATATAGTTGGTTATTTTAGGAATTAAAAGGTAAAGTAAGCACATGTCTGCACTCCCTCTTTAGCCAAGCTCTCAGGGATGTTACACTGAGCATTAAATATCTTTTTTGTGATTAGAAATGGCTGCAAGCTGATTAAAAATAACCAGCTCCCTGCAAGCATGGCAGGCTGCTCTCTAGGATCATGTGCAATGGAGTGCAGGAATTTCCTCCAACTCCTGTTCCAGCAGATAGACAGAAAAAAAAATTACCTGCATGAGATCTGCTCTGTTTTCCTGAATATTTTTTGGGTGAGAAGCAAAGGTACTGGTTTGAAGTTACTGCTTTGCCACAGCTGTTCAGAGCACACAAATGAACCTGCACTGGCAGTGCCCAGTCAGACTCAGGGCCCTGTGGAATTTCCCCAGGATCAGAGCCAGGACAGTGTGAGGCTCCTGCTTCAGCTGGTGCTGCAGGTACTGCAGCTCCTCATGAGGAGATTGGGCAGCAGAGTTTCTTCAGCAGAAATCATGATTTCTAACACTTACTGCAAAGTTCCTCTCCTGGCGAGGTGTTCTGGTCCTTTTCTGAGCTCCCGCTCTGCCTGCACCTGGGGACCAAGAGGAGTTGTTCACACTCACATCTCTAAAGCACAGCAGATGTTAGAGAACTTTGGGTATATTTTGTTTCTTGGTGTCACTCCTGTCCTGTTTGCTCCTTGGAGAGACTGTGTGCCTCGTGTTGATGCCACCTATTGTTTGACATCTAAGTGATTGACTAATGTGGGGACCTTACTGATTCCACAAGCTTTAATTAAAATTATAGATAATGAGTCCTTCCAGAGATACAGGTTAACATCTTCATTTTAATTTTTTTTTTTTTAGGAGCCCACATAGAATTTCATTTCTTTTCAAAATCTTAAATCAATATGAAGTTTTCCACAATCATTAGCACTAATGATTTTTTTTTTAATTAGATTGATTATTGTCTTCTCTAGTTTAAAGATGGCAGAACTGGAAGTGTGAACATCATGGTGTTGTTATTGGTGCTGGTTTTGGGGCCAGTGTATGGGAGCCTCTAGCAGAATGTCACTCTTTGACAATAGTGAAGACTCCCTGGTAGAAGATCACAACTAGTTTAGTGCATGTTTGTTTTCAAGCAATAAAATAGCTGAAATGTAAAACTCCTGTGTTTTTTCTCAAACCCTAGAAGGTTGAACACATTGAACAAGTATGCATCAATGAAAGTGGAAATAAGCCGTGACAGGAATCGGGTATGTCTGTAACATACAGTTCCTGTTCTGATTAAACATGTGTTGAGCTGTTGTTTCAAACACCTGGGTTCAAAAGTGCATGAAGGATTAGCAATTCCTGAACTTTCCTTTCTATTCCATGCCACAAAGTTCTGCTGTTTGCATGTTATGTTGAGAAACCATAGGGATGGAGATTGCTGCTATGTAATGTTTGAAACTTTGCAAGGCAGGTTAGGGGTGGCTTCTGAAACACTTAAAAAATTTGATTTGACACAGGTTACTGTCCAAAAATTCACTGTGGGAGGAGAAGTTGCCCCAAAGCCCCATCATGGCTATCATTGCTTTTCTATGTAGTTTCCCACCTTATGCAAGTCCTGAAAGGGAAATTTCACTCCTGTTGACTTAAAGAAATCCAAAGGGGAATCCAAATGTTCAGCCAATACAAGCTGAGTGGGTTTTAGCTGTGCTGTCTTTGTGCCCTGCCACTGCAGCTAAATCAGAGTGGGGCCCACAGCTTGGCTGGGCAGCCCCAGCCCTGCCAAACCTCTGAGCCACCGGGGATTAACTACAGGACTAGAGAGAAAATAATGCCAAATTCTGGGAAAATGTCTGGGTTTTGGAGAGTTCTGCTCTCTCTTGGGGCAGAATGGGGCAGGAGAAGAGGCAGGTGGCTCCCATCTCTGCAATGTTTCACTGTGCCAGTGTCCCCTCAGAGTGGGGACAATCCAGCAAAGGGCACCTGGTGCAGGTGGGAGCTCCAGAAGGGTGCACAGGTACTGATGCTGCACAGCCCCACAGCTAAACACTTCTTTACCTGAAAATGGATGGGTTTTGGTCACAGAAGTGTGAGAGTGCTTGATTTGTTTGACTTTAGGAAAGGCAGTGTAAACCCAATACAACTATCTTTCAAAATGCTTGGATTTGCCACAAAACAGGATTTTTCACCCTTAGATCAAATCTGTCACTTTTTCCTGTGGTCACTTCCCAGATTTATCAGCATGCTTGGGCATCATTTGTCAGCCTACTTTTCAACTAACTTAGGGCAGATCTTCAATGTCTGAGTGGTCACATTTCCCTGTGTTAGTTGTGGAGGTTTCAGAAGTCGGCAGAAAATTTAAGTCTACATTTTATATTAAACTGCTTTTTGTAATTTAAAATTTGCCAAACGTTGCCCTTGAATTTGTGTTGTTTTTTTTTCCTCCTTCCCAGAGTGATGACTCTGAGGATGATGAGCCCTGTGCCATCAGTGACAGGTGGGCCTACGAGAGGTGCAGCCAGCGCTGGTCTCGCGTTGGGAGCCTGGCAGCTCTCCCAGCAGAGCTGGGGGCTGGAGCTCCCACCCCAGTGCTGAAAATCATCAGCAATGAGGACAGTGTCTGTCTGGATCATGGTGAGAAGCATGATGTGTCCTCGGTTCACAGCACCAGCAGTGCTGACAGTGACATTGTTAACTCCCAGAAACCTTTTGAAGATGTGGAAACCAGCACGAGCTCCTCAAGGTGTTCCTCAGTTAAGGTACCTTCACTGGACTCTGCTTTTAGTTGTTCTCCTCCCCCCAGTGAATTTTTAACTATCACCAGTGAGGAGAAGCTTTTGGACAAGTCACCATCTAAAAAGAGGAAGAGCCTTCTAAAGAAAATGGAGAAGCTGCACTTAAGGAGCTGCAGTTTAAGGAGTGGTCAGTCAAAGGCCAAACCCATAATAAGTGAACCTGTTCTTCTGGAAGGACTTAATGAAGAAAAGATGAAGATGCTGAACTGTGTAAATATTTCTGACCTCTCTGGCATCCGAACAAAGAACAATTCTCCCTTTTCTCCCCAGAGCAGTAATAGCAGCCATCAGTCTGTGAACAGCAGCACAGGGAGCACTGCAAGGCCTGTTACAAAACCAGGCAGCCCCTGTGAAGGAAGGAGGATGCATGCAGAACACATGGACACCAGCAAGCTGCTGCTGGGGAACGATCTATCCCAGCAAAACCTAAAAAATGACATGACATTACCAAAGAGCCAGATGTTTCAAATACCACAAGGCCACAAACCTGGCACTTTCCCCACAGTGCTTACAGACAGCTCCCTGTCTGCAGACAGCTCCTCTGTCAACTGGAGGACTGGGAGCTTCCACGGGTGCAGGAGGAGCAGGAGCAGCTCCAGGGGCGCCAGGAGCCCCGTGCTGGGCAGGGATCAGAGGCTCAGTGTGTATGACAACATGCCCAGCCCCGAGCTGCAGGGCCTGGAGCAGCTCGGCGACGACGACGTTTTCTCAGAGCTGAACAGTGTCATTGCAGATGTCAATGGCCTCAAAAAGCTGGTGGATCAGTGGACTGAGAAGTTCTCAGATGATGGGGATTCTGACTTTGCCAGTGACTTGGCCTCTTTGTGTCCACCTTCCCCTAAGGAAAGCTCTGTTGAACCAGAGGGCTCAGAAGATAAGAGAGCAGGGGAGGCTGGGGGAGAGAGCAGCTGTGGCCTGGGCAAGGAGATTGGTTCTGCAGAGCTGGCATACATCACAGACTCTAAAAACACCAACAGGTCAGCCATCCTTGGGTTTGCCTTTGATTCTGTCCACTCAAATATAATTGGTTTACCAGAACAAAGTCTGTCCTGGGTAGCAGGGTCTGCCCTGCAGGTGGCAGGTACTGCTCCACAGGCACCAATTCTGACCTCTGCTGAACAGGGACACTCATAATCTGCATGAGCACTCAGGCATTGGAGCCAGGGAAACAGTTTGTATTGCCACAGCCCCTCCTGGATGGGAAGCACCTTGTTTAAGTGCAAATAACTGCAGGTCATTTAGAGTCTTGGGTGCTTCACAGACGCAGGTAGGAAACAGGGATGGGGAAATGGTCCTAAGGTTAAGCAATATTTGTCCCATAGGCACGGGAAGCAGCACTGGTGTGTGGAAGAGAACCTGGAAGGCCTTTCCCTGCAGACTGATGGCCAGTCAGCTGCCCAGCTGGCCCGCACACAAAAGCTGGCATTGCTGAAACTCACAGCTCTAATGGACAGATATTCCCCGTCCAGTAAGCAGGGCTGGAACTGGTAAGTTGTGTGATATTGAAACAACCTGAGCTGGAAAGAAAGGGGTTGATGTAAGCATGTGAATTTCCTTGTCTGCATGCATTGCATGTGTTCAGGATGAAGAATTTCATCCTATTAAATTGCCAGCAGCTCTGTGGTTATTTCCATGGCTCCAGCATTTCCTGTGCTGTGGGCTGCACTTTGGCCCCTCGCTGCTCTTACTGATTTTAAGGCACATCATAGTGTCTCTTTAAATTTGCCCAATTGCAGGGCTTTTTCAGAGGACCATCCCAGTGACTGTGGGACTGAGGATCCAGCCCTTCAGCACTGTCTGTTTGAACTAAACCAGTGACAAATTCAGACACTCAAAGGACTTACATACATTTTGTGATAGGGAGCTTGTATTTGAATATAGAAAGAATGAAAAAAACCCTGCAGTCCTATGGAATGTATTTCCCACGAGGATGCTTTATTAAAGTTAATTTCAGCAATGAAATGAGGAAGTCATCCCTGTAATTGATGATTTTCTGTCCCTCCTGGTGCTGTGTGTATTTGGGGCTGTGACAAGGTGCAGCCCAGCCCTTTCTGATGAGTGTACAGCAGCAGGTGCAATGTGCTGCACACCTGGTAAGCTGCATCTACTTGGTTTTCATTTCCAGGACCATACCAAAGTTCATAAAAAAGCCCAAAGCCTCAGACTACAAGGACAAAAATGTGTTTGGGGTTCCTTTACTGCTGAACATGCAGCGGACAAGCCATCCCCTGCCCAATGGCATTCTGCAAGCCCTGGAGTACCTGAGAAGCCACTTTCTCGACCAGGTATGAGCTCAAGGCAGCCCAGAGGAGCTCTGGGCCATGAGCAGATCTGCTCCAGGGAAGCAGACTCTCTTTCATGCTTTTTTGAAGGAGTTTTTTACCCCTGAGGCTCTGAGTAGGCAGAAGGGTGTAGCTCTGAGCAGGTGGCCTGTGAGGAAATGCCAGTGCTGATTCCCTCTGGGAATGCCTTTAGCCCTGTGCTGTGTTTCTGTGCCTTCCCTCAGTGAAACCCTCCTGGTGCAGGCAGTTTCTAGGCTGCCTTTGCCTGGGGAGGTGTCATGGCTCTGCTCCCCAGGGAGGCAAATCTGCCAATGTCACTGTTCCTCTGTTCTGTGGCTGCCGCTGGTAGTGCCAGAGCTGATGTGAGAATTAGTCTTGTTTCAGCTGAAATGCGCCACTCAGCAGAGAGAAAACATTACAGCACTGCCTGTTACAGCTTTTCCTGGAGCTCAGCTGAGTATTTATCCCCTGAGCGGAGATGGCAGAGGAAGTATGTGCTCTATATGGTATTTCCATAGCATAGCTGCAGAAATGAAGACCTTGTGACATGAGACATATTAGTTAAAGAGAGGACTTTTCTTCCTGTGCTTTGCCATTGTCTAGAAGTGTTATATGATGCCAAAGTGCAAAAGTGACAGTGCAAGTGTTTTTCATATAAATTCAGTTCATATAAATAAACCAGAGAGTGTAAACACTGCCACAGTGGCACAGAGTAAAACTGTCACCAGACATTTTGGTGGGTTGAGCTCATGGGAAACTCCTAAATCTCGCTGAGTTGACAATCACATTAAAAAGAACATCAAATTTTCCCTCCTAATGGCATCTGCCCTTTGCCAGCCTGTGGAAAAATTAGATGTATCAGGTGTTACAGGGAGCTTTGTGGATCTCAGAGTCAGTTTGTGTAAGCCAACAGCTGATGTATGTTTGTGTTTGGTGGGCACACAGTGGTGAATTTGAAACTTAGAGTTCCCATGTGTAAACACAGCCTGCCCAAGAGAATGGATATGTGTCAATGGTAGTGATTCTAAAAGGCAAAATAAGTACTTTTGTATGAAATAAAAGCCAAACAAAGATGAAAATTGGTATGTCACAGCTGATTCTGTGGGTACCAGGCATGGCTTGCCTCAGAGAAATGTCCATGTGGCTTCTGATACAAAAGTATTTTGGTGTTCAATCAATGATACCGAAGTATTTTGGTGTTCAATCCCACTGCCACAGGATATTTGCTGTTAGAAGGAAGGTGAAGGATCACTTATTTATCAAAATTTTGATTCCCAATGACTCCTCTCTTTGCCTCTAATAATTCCTTTTACCCACAGGTTGGCCTGTTCCGAAAATCGGGCGTTAAATCCAGGATCCTGTCCTTAAGAGAAATGAATGAAACCAGCCCAAACAATGTGTGCTACGAGGGGCAGTCAGCCTTTGACGTGGCAGACATGGTGAAGCAGTATTTCCGAGACCTCCCCGAGCCCATCTTCACCAGCAGGCTCTGTGAATCCTTCCTGCACATCTACCAGTGTAGGTACCCAGGGCTGGCATTTCCCTGCTCTCTGGCCACAGGGAATAACACACAGCTTTCCCAGCACTGTCCTGGGAAAGGCTGTGAGGAGATCAGAGGAAAAGAATAATAAACAATTCTTAGCCCAACTTGCTGCACCTGGTGTTGTGCACATGTGGAATGGGTTATGGAGATTTGTGTACCTAAGGGTGGTTTCTTAATTGGCCAATGGTGATGGTGTTTTAATTAAAGGACCAATAAAGTCCACCTGTAGTGAACTAGGGTATTAAAAAAGCAATGGGTTTTTTAATAAAAAAGAATTAGCCTTCTGAATGATAGAGTCCATATGTCATCTTCTTTCCTATCCCCTGTACCTAACACTGACATTTTCCAGTGCCTTGGATATCTTAATATCCATAAGGCAGTGGCCAGACAGGACTAGTGCCAAGACCCCTGCAGCCAGAGGGGACAAGGCAGGCTGGACATTTCTGACAAGATGAGTTCCTGTGGCTCTGGATCTGGGAGCTTCCCTTCTGCATCCTCTGAACCAGCTGGTTCTCTTCTCTCAAGGATGAGTGTAAGGAAATGCTGCGGCAGCCTCTTTAAACTGTGCTTTTAAAGAGTTATTGCCTTGTGCAAAATTAAGAAATAACCTGGTCTCCTTGTTCATGGCATGGCATAGCTGCTTGAGCAAGAAGACCTGATATATTGATTTATTTCTTTATTAAGGTGCCCAAGAACAGCTGCTGTGAAACAGCTGGGAAATGCCAGCAGCTTTCTGTCTGTGCTCACAGTTACTATCCTTGAGACTCAAACCAAAAAACCAAGAAAACTCAAAGCTGAAATACTGCATTTAATACAGTTTAAACAGGTTCTATTTCCAGCACTTTGCCCTCAAGGAATTCACTTTCTAAAAGCAGATGGATTGGGGAAGGAGCTTGAAGTAGGGCTGATAATGTTGTTGGGACAGACAAGTTTCTTCTGCTTCTGAGAAAGGGTTTTGAAAGACAAATTGTGAGCTTTCTGAGAGGACTGGTTTTGCAGCCTAACCCATGTGGCTTTTATTGACCTAAGTCAGTGAGCAGCTTCTGTTCTGTGTACAGTGTAGGTTCATGGAACTTCTGTTGGGTTTTATTTCATCACCTGCCAGGGTTTTAAAATTTTGTCAGAAAATGATTTATCTGTTTGAAATAAGTTTTCTTCTTGCATTCACAAAACCTCCTTTGTAAGGAGATCTACAATTCCCATGTCCAAAGGATGTATAACTGCTTTCCTCCAATTACTGTAATCTGGCCACTGTCTACCTCCTGCCTCTTGTTCTGGGAGAGAAACAGCAAACACCCAAATTCTATTGACCCCACTCACCCATCTTTTGGAGCAAGTGCACAGGTTAAATTACTCTTTTGGAGATAAGAATTATGCTATTTTCACCGAGTAGTGTTCTATGTATGTGAGTGTGTTCACACTTGTTTCACCAAGTGTGTTCTATGTATGTGCTTCTACCTGAAGGGAAGGACAAGTGATCTTCTGCCCTTTGCAGTGGTGTTAATTGGAGAAATCCTTGTGCTGGGGATGTATGGCAGGATGAACCAGACCCACATTCCTGCCAGAGCTTTGTGGCCAGACAGTCTCAATGGGGGTTAGTGTGAATTAAAATCTGTTGGCAAAACACTGGTCTCTGAATTGAGTTATCTGAGAGCATCTGTTCTCTTCATGCTTGAAGCTGAAAGGAAAAGACAGTAGAGCAGCTCCAGAGTATCACTGCAGAGTCATATTTTATGGGGAGACAGCTCCTTATTTGGATTGTAACTCAGTTCAGGATGTGTTCATTAGCATGGTGTTCAAGATAAATGGCAAGTCAGGCAGCAGCATGCCTGGGTGTGAACATGCACCTGACAGGCAGCAGGAGAAATGGTTCATGTTTGGTGGGATAATGGCCTTGCCTTGTCTGCTGTGAGCTCGGGACAAGGAAATGGATGAACCTACAGGCTCAGGGCCCTGCTGGGGACTCTGTGATGGGTGCTCCTTCTGCAGGTCACGAGGGGTATTTGTCACGGTTTGTGTTTTCAGGATTCTTGTCATGGTTTGTGTTTCCAGACGTGCCGAAGGACGAGCAGTTTCAGGCTGTCCAGGCTGCTATTCTCCTTCTCCCAAAGGAAAACAGAGAAGCTTTGAAAATCCTCCTGTTCTTCCTGCGAGACGTGGTGGCTTTTGTCGAGGAGAACCAGATGACCCCAACCAACATTGCTGTCTGTCTGGCTCCTTCTTTGTTTCACCTCAACACCCTGAGGCGGGACAGCTCCTCCTCCTCTACCAGGTATTGGCACTGCTGCTGTCCACACTGCTCTTGCTGGAGCAGTGCTTTCTGTGGCTGGCCTGGGCTCAGTGTCTGATCTTGAGGGGGAAATGGGCTGTGTGTGCCATGGGTTTGCCTTCAATCCGGTTGCTGAGGTGCAGCAGGAGCTGCCTGCAGTGCATGGAGCAGTGTGGTCACTCTGCCCAGTGCAGAGGCTGTGCTGAGGCCCCATTGCTGTGCTCCTGACCATTCTCTGTGTGTTTCCCTCACCCCTGGCTGCCCAGGAGCCCAGCATGTGGCTCATTGCTAGCCTTAAAGTGCTGCTGGCCATTGGAAATGTGCTACTGCACTGCCCACCTGAGCCCAGGTGTGGCCTCAAGGCCCTGCAGATACCTGGCAGATTGAGGCAGCTGGTTCTGCTGGGTGATAAGGGGATCATTCCTGCCAAATTGAGCCAGGGGATTCTGTAAATTTATCTTAATAAGTAAAAGTATCTGGGTTGCATAACATCCCCTGTCTGTACGTGCAGGGAGGAAGGTGCCCTTGGGCCAAAGCAGACAAATAATCTCTGAGAGCATTCGTGCCTTATCTGGCTCCTGGAGCAGGGCTGTGTGCTCTGCTGGTGCTGCTGGGCTGTGGACAGACAGACAGGGCAGGAGAGCTCAGCTGGCTGAGCAGGGAGCATCGTGCCCCCGACAGCACAGCGAGCTGAGCACTCACTTGGGGATCTGCAGGGGAGGACAGTCCCAAAGCAAAGCTGTCAGATGTGCTGTTGGCATCTCTCAGGCTCTGCATAGCACAGGGGAAGGGAAAGAAAACACTGAGGATTTTCTTTTCAATGTCACAAAGCATCAGAAAACGCCTCAGGCATTCCTGTGCTGAGCTGGCACCCGGGGGAGCCACGGGGCCACCACCAGGGCGCCTGGGGAGGGGATGCAGTGGGGGCAGCAGGTCCTGCTGCATTGCTGGGCTGTCTGAGCTCCTGGGAGCCACACTCTGGGACTTGCTCCTCTTTGCTTTGCATCAGAGCTGCTCTGAAATGTTAGCACCAAAGATAGCAATGGGGTTTTCTCTTTGTTGTCAGTGTTTAGAAGGCAGGATGCTTTGAAGCTGTGGCTCTGCTGTAACTGTGCATTAATGCCTTGGTGCAGGGTTCCCACTTCAAAGGGTTCCAGCTGACAGGACTGACTGAGGAGCAGCACTCAGGACTATTATCTTCCACCCAATTTTCAAGCCCTTTGGCAGGAATGTACATAGATAAAAGTTTCAGAAGCCAAGACTAATGATGTAATACCACTAGCATGAATTAAAAGAGGGGACTGTTTTTGAAATGTGTTGGGTGTGGTTTGGGCTAAAGGATTTAAAAGGTTTTGCATGGGTTTTGCAGGTATCAAAGGAGCTTGGTATTGGTGTAAATAAGCTTGGGGTCATTGTTGTTCTTGGCCAAGTGTGTGATGGTGTGTTTGGGGAATAAATTCCTTGACTTGCCCTTCTTGGGTGTCCATTACTACTGGCCAGTAGTGCCCTGGACACCTTTGGGATGTGCTGGGAGGGAATTGACCTTCAGTGGTCACACTGCATTAGCCATTAGCCCTGCATGGCACAGTGCAGATCCTTCAGTGCAGAGTGTTTAGTGTAGTTCCCAGCACTTTGCTCACTCAGCCTCCCTCTCACCTTCCCCTCTCTAGGTCCAGCCAGAGGAAGTGCAGCCTGGGGAAGCCAGACCAGAGGGAGCTGAACGAGAACCTGGCAGCAACGCAGGGCTTGGCCCACATGATCATGGAGTGCAACAGGCTCTTCCAGGTACGTCCCTCACTGTCACCCAGCAAAGCTCTGGCCATCCTGGGGGGAGGCTGGCTTGGAGCAGCAGCTGGGCAATGTCCCTGCCAGCCCAGCTGCTGCTCTGCCTGTGACAGATGGGCACCCTGCTGCTGCCACCAAAGGGAAAATGAGTGTCATTATTGCACTCCTCCATCCACAGCGTGATGGGACTTCACTCCATGGGCTTGGGGACAGCTTAGAGAGCACCTGTGGGGCAGTGGCTGCCACGTGCCCTGGCAGGGAGGCCCTGGCCATCCCTGCTGGAGAGTGGGTTGAAGTTCTGCTGCTGGGGCCTGGCCAGAGCAACAGCCATGCCTGTGCCTGGCCATTGACCCCAGTGATCTGACCCTGGACCTTGGCCCACAGACTGACTTCCCAGCCTGACCGTGCCTTTGCTGTCATTATGGACTTGCCTGGTGATCCTTACACTGTGGCTGACCCTGGTTGCTGTCCCTGGACCTGATCCTGACCTCCCTTCCTGGCTGGCTCACCTTCCTGGCTCCACCTGGGACCTCATCGCCGTAGCTGTGTCTGATGGATGTGTCTGATGGATGTGTCTGATGATCTTTTACTCTTGGCTGACCCTGGCTGCCACCTCTGGCACAGCCCCAGCAGTGTGGGACAGGGCAGCTGCCCTGCCAGCTCTGTTATCCCACCTGACCCTGGCCCCTTTCCCTCAGGGGTGCCGTCCACACTCCAACAGCCAGCTCAGACCTTCTGATCCTCTGCTCCAGCTGTTTGCCTGGGCAGGGGACGCTGCCCCATGGCCCCCTGCACTGACACATGGCCCTGCCCCAGGGCTCCCCAGCACTGATTCCACAGCCAGTGCCTGGCCTCTGAGTGACACAGCTGAGGGTCCCAGGGCTCTGATCCCTGCATGCCTCAGTCTCCAGCCCAGACAGGGCTCCTAAGTGCCCCCTCCACCCCCAGCCCAACCATGGCCCCTGTTTGCCCAGCAGGGGCCTGAACCCTGTGCCCAGCTCTGAGGTGTCAGGGTGCCCTGACACCCCTGCCCTGCACCCTCAGGTCAGCCCTGGCAGCACAGCCCTGTTCCTGGCTGCATGGCCCCATGGAACAGCCCATGGGAGCTCTGGGCTACCCCTGCACACACGGACACCCCACAGCCCTGCTGTGACCATTGCTGCCCCTCGCCCCGGGGTGCTGAGACGCAGGGATTGCCTGCAGAGGGCTGTCCCCTCCTGCTGGAGGCCACAGCTCAGCGTGGCAGCCCCTGCCATGCCCGTGCCTGGAGGAACACCTGGGTCTGCTGCTCTGGCCCCAGAGCTGGACTGGTCACTGTGGCCACCGCTGGACTTCTGCCCCTGAGGGGGCCCCGCGAGCAGGACCCGGCTGGCACCGCTGCCACCCAGCCTGCCAGCTGGCACAGGTAGGGTGGGACAGGGCCTGGCTCTGAGCCCCGGGGGCAGGGAGAGCTCCATGGCACGGGAAGGGCACAGGGAGCACAGCACACGGCTGGGCAGCTGGTGACATGCATGGCTGTCACCCTGCTGGCAGCAGCGCCAGGCCTGGTGGGCTTGTGGGCAGTGCTCAGCCACGGGGAGAGTGTGTTTGCATGGGTCTGCACTTGGTGAAGTGCCAGCTGGTGCCCACCACATCAGGTACTGAGCAGCTGTGAAAGCTGAGCCCTCCCCAGCGCTCTGCACATGGCAGAACCTGATACAGCTCTCTCTATATACATATATATATATATATACATACACATATGTACACATGCATGTCAGTGAGCACGTGCATCAATGCAGCACCTTCTCTCCAGCGGTACCATAGCTGCATTTTTGTGCTGCTTTAGGACTCTGGAAGTTTTCTTAGGAGGCTCACAGCAGAGCCTCCAACAAACCCCAAGGCAAAGGCAGGAGCTGTGGCTCCTTGTAGCTGCCCACCATTGATATGCACTGCACAAAGAGGTTTGCAACTCTGTAGGGATTCAAAACATTGCTGCTGAGGGGAAAGGCATTTCCCTTGTGTTTTCCTCAGAGGGAATGTAGTTTAACTGATCTGCTCCTCTCCTGGGCTTCCTGCTCCTCCAGGTAAAGCTGCTGCCTGCCTCCCTGCACCATCACAGATGACATCAAAGGCTGGGTGACATGCACCTAAGGTAAAGTGGATGGAGGGAGTATGGATCAGAGTATTGCTGGCTCTGGGAGCGTGGGTGGGTGGAGGGTTCCCTGGAGGTACCTTTGGGTGTTCTGAGTTCAAGGGCTTTGGCTCCTGCACTGAGAATTGCTCTGAGCTGTACTCACAGCCACTTGTCTGCCTCTGTATCTGCAGCTACTTAAGCCACACTCCTTTTCTTTCCTTTTCCCTCCCCTCTCTGCTTTTTTTTTCCCTTACCACAACCCCACTCCAACAGACAGAGAGAACTGCAGTTGTTTAGTCCCTTTATTGTCATTCCACAGGGAACTGCTACATCCTCTGCACAGGCTTAATGCCCAGGATGTCGAATCCTTTGGCCATGACGGTGGCAGTGGCTTCGCACAGCAGCAGCCTCCACATGTTCACCTTCACGATCTGGCCTGGAAAACACAGACACAGGAGCTGGAGAAGCTGCTCAGAACAACAGTACCTTCCACAGGGGAAGCCCCTGCACCCAAAACCAGGCCCTGGATGGCACATGGAATCCTTCCTGCTCTCCCCAAGCCAGGCAGACTGACCACTCCTCCTGTTTGCAGGTGCCTGGCTGCTCCCAGCTCTGCTCAGTCTTCCTGCTCAGTCATAACACAGTCTCTGTCAATCCTCCCACATGGACACAGCAGTGTGACAACAGCCTTTCCAACACAGGGTAACACCCTGGAGCTGGATGTAACCACAGGATGTGACACAGGCACACACAGCACCCCCTGGCCAGCACTCACCAGTCTGCCTGTCCTTCTCCACGCAGTAGCAGCTGTCATAGAACTCAGTGAAGGTGGTGGCCAGCTCATACAAGTAGTCACAGAGTGTGTGCAATAACAAGTCCTCCAGGATCTTCTGCAGGATCTCAGGAAACCTCAGGATGCACTTGCCCAGCTTCCACTCCTTCTCATGGTCGAGGACAAGCACCTCCTCCCTGGCTGCCTTCCGCAGCATCTGCTCATCGATGTTGGCCAGGCGAGCAATGGCCCTGGAAGGGTCCAGAACAGAGGCTGCTTGTGAGGGTCCCACTGCCCAGCCTGCCCAGGGCTGATGGCCTCCCCTGCCCAGTCCTGGGTGACCAAAGAGGACAGTCAGCCCTCAATCCAGCAGGGCACTGCAGAGGAACAGGGAGGGATGGGCTCAAGGCACCTGCATCAGCCAGGACAGCTGATACTGCCAAGCAAACCAGGGCTCAGGGTGCCAGAAAAACTGGGGTGTGGCAATACCTGAGCTGAGCAGCTGCTGGAACACATCCTTTTCCAACCACCTAAATCCTCTGCTTCCCAGGAACTCCCACAGTTCCCTCCCCGGGCTGTGTGTCACACAGAGGAGCCAGTTTGGGTGGCACTGGACACATCGTGTGCAATGACAAATAAAACCTTGTCCGTGGTTCATACCAGTGTAGCTGGCTTCTCTTACAAACACCCCCAACAGCACTGGTGTGACTGTCACCCCTTGGCCCACACGTCCCTTTGTGACACAGCTGCAGAGAGCACCAGCTCCTGCAGCTCCAGCACCCCTCTCACCTGATGCGTGTGAAGGCGTAGAGCAGATAGGCAGCTGTGTTCCCTCGGTCATCCAGCATCTTGTCAAAGGAGAACACGTAATCATTGAGCCTGTTGTGGGACAGATCTGCATATTTGATGCATCCAAAAGCCACTGATGTCTGGGCAGCTTTCAGCTCTTCTGGTGTCAGGACCTGGTGCAATTTGCAAACAGACAAGAGTCAAGAGGAAGAATAAAGCACAGTGCACAGGCCTGGCCTCTCAGCAGGGCTCAGGAGGAGAGCCCAGGCTGCTGAGGGCATTCACCCACCTGGTGCTCAGTTCACACACACTTCTCTGCCTCAGGGCACCAGACAACTCCATATCCATCCCTCACTTCTGCAATCCACTGGCACCACAGCCCTGCCCAGGTTAGGGCTGACTCCCTCTCCTGACAGCCCACAGGACCTCTGTGCCCCACAGCCTGCCAGTTGTGATGTGCTCTGCTCCTGCTTCTTACATGTACATGGAACAAATGTTGGTTGTCCTACCCTTATGGAGCATTTTGGTCAGTCCAAACACTTACAAACCCCTCTCTGCTGGAACAGTGACAGCAGGGCAAAGCACTTTGTGCCTGACTCCTATGAGCCCTTTAGAGATTCTCAAGGTTTTGTTTATCTTGCTTCCTCATGTTCCTGTTTAAAAAGGGACTTTTCCCTTCCCCCTACACTACCCTTCCCAATTCCACTGCCCCACACTGTGCTTGGTCTTTCTGTTACATTCCATGTCCCACACTACCCAGTTCTCTGCAGGCAGCAAGACAGACAGGAATCTCACTAAGCAATGCAGAGACCACAAGTCTGTGAACACATCTGGGAAGTTCTCAGGACAGAAGCAATCTGTCACAAGTACCTTGTCCCGTTCCTTGTCCTTCAGCTTGTCCATGGCTCGTTTCAGTCCCTCCTCCAGCAGGTCTATGAGACGCACCGTGTCCCCTGAACGAGTCTTGAACTTCTTCCTGAAAACACACAGCCAAAATGAGCACCTGCATAACAGGCAAAACACTTCCACCCTCTGCCTGGCGCCCAGCAAGCTTAGGGAAACAGCACATGGCAAATCTTTTTGTATTGAAGGAATTGCCATCACATGGACAGCTCCAAAAATGAGAGAGCACCCACAGCATGGTCAGCAGGAATGGCCACAAGGGACTCAACAGTGAGAACTGTCCAGTTCCAGGCATTAAGCAGCACACAACAGCAGTACCAGACTTCTCCCAACTTTTTGTTTTATCTACCATGGAGGTAGAGAGTAATGAAAATCATGGCCTTTACCACTGCCATCATCGCCCAGTGCCACATGAGCTTCCACCACCCAATCCAAGTGCCAGGCAGCAAGAGCCAAGCTCGAGAGGGAATGTGACCACAGCAGCAGTGACTGTGTGGCTCAAGGACAATGACACACAACACCATGACACAGTTACAGGTAACAGCACAGGAACCAGTGCTTTCTTTTGGGCTTTATTTTGGTGTGCCACATACATATTTGTCAGTGAATGAGAGCAAATCTCCTGCATTCACTCAAATTTTCTCTCCAAGGTACAGACAGAGGAAAAAGTACACCCAGACACTTACTTGTCTTCTCCCAACACCACTCCAAAGGCAGCATGGGCCACTCTGGTGACTTTGGGATCATACCAGCCAATCATCTGTCCAGCTGCAAACACTGTTTGGAGATGCACAGACTGCAGGAAAATAAAACACCAACAACTGGTTTTCAATCCACTCCTCTGGGTGCAGTTTCTTCATAGCTTTATCCTAGCCACAATGATGCTCTCACAATAAGACTTAAAGTGTTTCCAGTTCCACAGACAAATTCTGCTTTGAAAAGTTTGACCTTTTCAAGAGATTTCCAGCTCTACAGAAGCAGCAACTGGCAGATTCCCATCACTGCTCAGATAAGAAGTAAATACACCAACCACACTGAAGACCCTGTGGTGTTCTACCTGTGTTACTGCTACATCCATCATTTCACACACTTTGTGCTGCCCAGCACCAGCAGTTACAGCAGAGGGTGCTGAACTCACCTGGCCACTATCAACAACGTAGATGAGGATGTCACCCTTCTCTTCACACAGCCTGTGCTTCAGAGCAGCCAGGTCTGACGTGTCATAGGTGTAACCCCCGTCTGATTTCATGATTGTCAGCGGGACTGAGAAACCCGGCACGAACACGACCTTCCTGCCATCATCAACCTGCACAAATCCTGCCAAAGCACGGAAAACATTCTGTGGTGAACCACAGCAGGGAGCTTCTGGGCCAGCAGCAACACCTCCCCTCCCTGCTGCTCTTCCCCAGAAAGAAAAGGCTACACACTCACATAATCAAAAATATGAAAATACCTAAATGAGAACTCCCTTGTCAACACAAGTCCCATTCTGTCCAGCAGTTCCAGAACTATGCACAAGTGACCAGATCTGCATAAATGTGGCCTTACCAGGAAGGACCTAATTCAAAAACTCCCATCATTTGCATCCAGATCTGCCTGTACAGCCACAAAGCCATCACAAAATATGGCATTAAAGGCAACAGAAACTGTACAGAGGTATGATGAGGACTCTGCACAGAGTCTTTCTGAGGCGAGACAGTCAGAACACTTGAGATGGTGAGACTCAAGAACTGCAAAATCCAGACAGGAACACATAAAACCAGAGACTTTTTATGCAGCACTTGGCTTCTTGCCAGTTTCAAAGTCAACGTGATCCCAAAATCCCACTGTCTTCACAGAGACTTCTCAGACAAAGTCCCCACAGTCACAACACTAAGACTGGGTAGTCTGTCATATATTGCTCCTTGACTCTTTACTCAGAATACAATAAATTCCAGTAGTACCCTGTGCTACTGCCTACAAATATCACAGGTAAACTGCTTTTGATATCAGCAAGAAAGATTTAGGCCTCCTGAAATGAGGAAAAGCCACAAAATGTCCTCTTAGGAAATGTGGCTGAGGAAAAAAGCAAAGATGGGGAAGATGCAACTTGAAAAGCATCAGCCCTAAGCCCTGCTGAATAGGATTGAGGTCACCATGCCCATCCTCACAGCTGCAGAACTTCTGATCCAAGACCAAAAGCCTCACCTTTATCTTCAAATTCTTTCACAATGTCTTTCATCATGTCATGGTAGAAGGATTCCCCTCTCTCAATGATTGTGATGTCCAAACAGTTGTAGATTTTCTGGAATTCTTGAGGGAAACAGAACATAATACTTACATTAAAGGCACATAGTGAGAACTAGTGGCATGTTCCACCAGAAGCAGTGGGTACAGCAAGACCCAAAAAAGCATTATCCATTTCTTGGTCAAGGCATCAGACTAGGACTCAGGAGAGAAAAAGATTTAGCTGCAAGTCTCCACTTAAGACAGCCCAGTACTTTGGTTGTACTGGCTTTTTGCTTTCAGCTGCTCTTAGCAGTGTGGCAGTGATTTTCAAGGGAAAACAGAAGGGTGTGCTCAGACATAAAGTGAGGAAAGCCACACTGCTGTACAGCTGAGACATGATTCCAGATGTGTGAAGTCACCTCTGCGTGACACATCACAGATGAGATTCCAGGCTTTAATGAAGTCAGGGTTTTTGCTCTGCAGCAGCACCACACATTGGTAAGCTCTCTTCTTAAACTCCTCCTCTGTGTCAAACCTCTGCTTGGATTCCTGCAGGGAAACACATGGAAAAGCACTGCTTTCTGCCCTGAAACAAACCACCACACAGAACAGGCTCTCCAATATGCTCATCTCTGACAGAAAAGCTGTGTGTGTGCTTACAAAGGCCTTTGATCATGCCTCACACAGACAGTTCAATACCAGATACCACAATTCATCACCCCATGGCTGGTTAGCACAATAATCTACTAACAGTGACTTAATTCTTTAATTTCTCCAAAACTATGCTGCAATTTGTAAAGCTCCTCAATCTGCTTTGCTACACATACCTTGTAAAAAGCTTGGAGGTCCCCAATGGGAGGAGAAACACTTAAGTAATCTGGAAATTTGTCCTGGAGGTGAGCAATGAGCATTCCAAACTGGGTGCCCCAATCTCCTAAATGGTTCAACCTTGGAACAATTGAAGAAGATAGTAATAATAATCTCTTAAATATATGCTTTAAAATACACACATTTTAAAAATATATATTCTAAAAGAAACACACATAATGCCAAACATAATACCAGAAACCCAAACAAACATAATACCAGAAACCCAGCCCAGGCACGCTCCCCAGTTCCACTGCACTGAAGCTGCTGCTCACCTTGATTCCTCACCCTGCTACACTTGCTCTGCTTAGTATCAACTACCCATAAAGGGTTATTTGCTATGTGCTTATAAACTAAGACAAATACAGAGCAGAAGAGAGAGACAGGACTGCACAAAGAGCCCAGCAAGCCCAGCACACCAGGCAGAGCCTCACCTGAGAACATCATAGCCCACGAACTCGAAGAGGCGGCACATGCTCTCCCCGATGATGGTGGAGCGCAGGTGCCCAACGTGCATCTCCTTTGCAATGTTGGGGGAGGAAAAATCCACCACCACCTTGGGCACAGAACCAAAGGAACACAGGAATGAAAGGCCATTCCCACACCTTCATGTGTTTGATCTGGGTTTTGTTAGGGGGAGCAGTGGGAAGGAGAATCACCCCTGCTGACCCTGAGCAGGAACATCACAGTGAGCGTTGTGCAGCACAGCTGAGGGTCAGGGATCACTCCCAGAGTGACCTGGGCACCACCCTGAGGGAGCCCCATCCCTCAGCCACCAGAGACCACAGCAACTACAGGTGATCCACCCCATGGCCCCCAGTTCCTCTGCCACATCCCACATACTCTGCTCTAACACCCTGCTGACATGGACATCTGCTCAGCACATCCCTTCAGGGGGGAATTTAAAAGACACTGCAGTCCAGAACATCTCCACTGTAGCAAGGTGGCTGTGTGCTTACTGCTGTACCTTTTTCCTTTTGCCAATAGCTGGTGGTTGAACTCCATTGATCAATAAACTGCTCAGCTGCTTCGACACAAAATCCTTTCTCAAGTGGACATTGATAAAACCTTTGCAGAAAAAAACCAGCAGTGAGTGCTGGGGCTGCAGAAGTGCCTCAGATTGTTTTTTGTATCCTTCCCCCCCAGATTTCTGTTTTCATGCATCAAGCACAAGAGCACATCAAGTCAGCTTGACAAAACATTTTTCAGTCACAGGACAACAAAGCTGTCACTTGAAGACAATTTCTGTTCCCAGATTAGAAGAGCCTGTTCACATCACTACAGCCTTTACTGCAGGAGTCAGATGCTGCAAGCTACACCATTGACATAACTCCTTTTGTACACTGTCACTCAACAATCAATTTATAGAAACTATTTTTTGTGAGAAAATAAGTCATTTGGTTTCCAGAATGCAAAACCAAATCCTGCTTTATATTTTATTAAAAATTAATATACTAAAACATATAGTTTCATCTGGGATAATTCATGTTCATGGTATGACACTGTCTTACTTCTCCTGCTTCACAGAGCCAATGAACAAGCTCTAGCTCTAAAAGGGCTGTGCCAGGGGATTTTTGTGTTTGTGCTGAAGCCCTAAGGAATATGAGTCCTTTTATTTTTCCCTGGGTATCAGGGACAAAACAAATGCAGTAATTAATAACCTCCATGCTACTCCAGCTTCTCAGTTCTGAGAGGACAAGGTCTCCTCACCATGCGAGCAACAGCAAGAAGGGCTGTCCATTTTTGCTGTGATTTCCTGACTGTGGCTTTCTTCCCATCACCAATACTGAAAGAGGAAAAGCTGCTCCCTTAAGGATCAGTGGACAAATTGCTAATTAAAGGGCTCATCATCATACCTGCCAATTTTAATACAGAAGTAGATTCTCTGCTGCTGCACAAGTCTGAGTGCTACAAAGCTCACCAAGACAGAAGAAGCTAATCCACTGTGA
Source organism: Ammospiza nelsoni (assembly GCF_027579445.1). Classification (NCBI taxonomy): domain Eukaryota; kingdom Metazoa; phylum Chordata; class Aves; order Passeriformes; family Passerellidae; genus Ammospiza; species Ammospiza nelsoni. The sequence goes on from NC_080648.1 coordinate 5,487,372, forward strand.
AACTGCAGTTTTAAAGCACAAAACACTAGAATTCAACTCAGCTTCCCTCTCACAATACAACTGCCCTTTTTGCTTTAAGACATACAAAGTGTGTAAAATGAAAGTATCTTACCAGGACCAGCAATTTCAACCTTGTCAATGCATTCATTGGCAGGAATGTTTTTTACTATTTTCTCTGCAATTTCTCGTGGGCTAACCTTCTGTTCCCTGGTTTTGAGCAGTATCTGGAACACAACAAAGATCAAGGAAAATTCAGTCCTCTAAGCAAAACATCACAGATACTGAAGCACTGAAACATCCTCATGGTCCTTCATAATACAGAGATGCACACAAAGAGAAACATCTCTAGCCAGTTTTACAGATTAGATCAGTTCTCCACAGCACAAACCTGACTGGACCCAACATTCACCTCCTCCTGCTCAGACCTCCTCCTTCTTTCTATGTCAGAAGAAAATCTCCAAGCCTTTTTTCTAAAACCTGCTAAGTGCTTTGGTAAATTTATGTTTTTCTAAGCTAGTAAAAAGGGACAAACCCTTTAAAAAGCAACATAGCTGGCACAGTCCTTCAATGCTTCACAATCCTGTTGATCAGTCTCATGGGTGTCCTCAGCTCTGCCAGCATTCACATTTGAAGTTCTGAACTGTGCCTCCAGCAGATGCTGAGTGTGGTTTCAGAGCAGGTCTGTTTATTTATGATTAAACACAGCCAAAGCAAACTGCCTTCAGTCCTGTCTTAGTCTCAAGCTTAATAAATAAATAAGTGAATAGATTAATAAGTGAATAAATAAACAAAATCCAACAACCCAAGCAAACAAAGATAATCCCAGCACTACCCAATTTTCTTCAAAGAGCATCAGAAAAACTGCTGTTAAAGTAGTTTTCCTTTTCCCCTGGAGACATGAGCAGCCCACTGTGAGGAACTCAAAGAACAGGACACAAGTTTACATACAATGATAGTATCAGAGTGGTTTGAGTTGGAACAGACCTTTGAAGATCACCTAGTCCAACTACACAACTTCCCTGTCCATTCCCAAAGCATCTTCTCACATAGCTTTTTGTAAATCTTACATAAACACCCTTTAGGAGGATTCTGTAAGCTAGCCCAACCCATCCCATGCCAAACACTACATTCACACTTGTATAAAATTAACACAAGTATTTGTTTCTGAGCACACGATTTTCTGGTATTACTGTGATGTGTTTGAAAACAATCCCACTGAGGCCACAAAGATGATGGAGCTCTTTGTCAACTCAGAATTTACACTCACTGCTTGTATTTGCTAATTTGCTAATTTACAGTCTGCTTTAAAATGTATTTCTACTAAAGTTTCAGTTTTGTTTAACCTGTCATACACAGGATCCTTACAAGATGGTAAAGGCTTAAAAAAGGGCAAGAAAAACAAACCTCAGTAGCTTTAGTGTTACTCAAAGTGTAAACTACAGGAAAAATAAATGCAAACCCAGTTTATGGGCATGTTACACCAGATTACAGGCACGTTATGTGAACCATTCCAGAAATGGCTACCACACTCCTGTTGGAGCTCCTGGCTGAAGTCCCAAGCATTAATATGCTAATGAGCTGCCAGGAAAACAACAGGCATTTGTGAGGGTCCTTTCCACATCAGCAGCCTGCAGGGAGAGGCTGCTGCCTGGCACGTACCAGTGCTGCCCCAGTCAGGGCACTTCCCACTCTGCTGGCAGTCCCAGTGACCCTGACCCGTGTTCTGCCTGGGGGACACCCTGTGAAGACCTGCACCACAGCCAAGCCCCTAAAACAGGCTGACAGAAAGTCCCAAGCTGCTGCTCTCATCCCTGGCTCTGCCATGCTGACACACTGCCTGTGTGAGCACAGCCCCAGCCCCGTGCACTCCCTGCCTGCCCAGGAACAAACTCCTCAGCCAAGGCCAGCACTAGGAACTCTTTCCACCAGCACAGCTGACAGCCTGGAACTCGAGCCCTGGCTGGAAGGGGACTGATCAGACACCCAGTTACGTGAGCCACGCCGTGCTGGGAAGCCTGGGCTGCCCGAGCATCCCGACTGCGAGTTAATTGGGGTAAGGCGGCGGTCAGGAAGTGGCAGTGCAGTCACCCAAGGTGGCACCACACTGACAACATGCTAATGAGACTGAGGGGAGACACGGGCCCTGGGAGGGCAGTTCTGCCTGGCACCGCAGCCCAGAGCCTGCTGCCTGGCACGTATGGTGCCCCTGCTGCCCCAGCCACGCTCACTGCACGGGGACAACTTGGGACAGCAGAGCTCCACCAGTGGCAGGACAAGTTCAGTGTCACAACTGCCAGTCTAATGGGTTAATAAAGGTTAACTGACAACAGGAGGTGTAAAAAGAGGAGTTGCTTTGTTTAGATTGCCAAATAAAAGATCTGTAATTACAAAGTGTCTACTTAGTCACCCAAAGGCATCAGTGCACTGAAAGTTTGGGTGTTTCAGCACCCAAGTTAGAACACACTACACCTTCTTTCTCCCACACCTCCTGGATTTACTTCAGCACAGTCCCGGCCCACTGAGCTGGCTGAGCAACTGCTGAAGTGTCTCTGATTCTATTTAGGTTCTCTTTGGTCAAGCTGCCTGTACCCAGGGAATTAGCAAGAGATGCTAAATAAAGGACTGAGCCAGAGGAGTGTGAAGGGTAGTGCCTGAACAGCAATCCACACCTGGCTGGGCTCTGAGAAAGCACTTCCTGAGCACACCCAGGCCTGACAATGCCCAGAGCCTTCTGGCTGGAGCTCAGGGAGGGCACTTAGGGATGTAAGACACATGGATCCAAACTCAACAGAGCACACAGGGCAGCACCTGGGCCCCTTTGCTCTGCTGTGTGTGTCTGTGGGCAGGAGGAAACCACAGCACCCACAGCAATGGGAGGTGTGAGCCCAGAGGGGCAGCTGGAGATGTCCTTTTGTCACCTGCCCTGTGAGAAGGGGGTATGTGCACACAAAAATGTGGATATATTACACTTTCCTGGCACTAGAGAAGAGCAGTTAGAGGTATGCAGGTGTTTCTCAAGATTTTGCAATTCTCTAGAATCATGATTTATTGTTTTGCTGTTTTCAGTTCCAAACATACAACTCACTAATTGGTAGTTAATTGCACATCATTAGTAAATCGATGCAGCACTTAAATCCTGATTTGATTTAGATCCCACGAACCAAGCAGATTTTCTGTGCCACGCACATTAACTCCCTCATACCAGGCAGCTGAACAGAGGTTTAAAGGCCAGCTCTGTAAAGGCCAATGCTTCCTTTAAAATGCCATTCAATACTCACTCAATTCTCAGCCCAGAACAAGTCTCATATTGCACCTCTCACTGTACTATCCCTTAGCTTCCAACAGACAACATCCCCATTTTGGCTTCTTTGTTAAAAATGTTTACATCATTTACCTGTGATATGCCCATGGCACTGTTACACTGGTAATCCCCAAATTTGGGCTGCTGACTGGGTGTCACCACCAGAGGAGGGTTTTCTAAGTCTGGGTAGGCAGCCTGAATGGCAGCTCCAAAGATCTCCTGGAGACAGCTGTTGATATTAATCATGCTTTTGGTTGATTTACTTCTTTCCTCTTGAAGGCTCTGAAAAAGAAAACCACCAAAATCCAGAAGGCTAATTTCCCAACATCTGAGGAGTTGTTACATCCCACTTTTCTCCTTGGCTGCCTGGCAAAGCACAGCTGACAGATTTGGCTGACACCTCTAGGCACAGGAGCAATGTATACAACATAAAAATCACATTATTCTCCTGCTGAACCTCCCAGCACAAACCTTCCCCTGACTGCAGGGCTGCATTACTTCTCACACCTGTGCTAGTGAGCCTGGGACAGATCTCAGCTGGGCCACCTGGTCAAAAACTGCCCAAGATATAACCATGTGGGCTTACTGATCTACTGACATCTTCCATAAAACAGATTCTTGTTCAAAGAATCAAGAAATATCTGATGTGTCACCAATTAACGTGTCAGAATGCAGAGCCAGCATGCTGTCACACATCACCACTTATTTAGCTTGTCCTAATGACAACAAAAAAACCCACAAGGTCCAGCAATGATTTTTGATTCCCTTACCTTCTTCAGGAAGTTTAGCCGGTACTTGAGTTTTGCGTTTTCGTCTCGCAGCCCTTCCAAACTCGGGGAGACTCCCAAGCACCCAAAGTTCTTCAGACGCTCAATTTCTGCACTTAACAACTTGATCTCGTTTTCCTGAAAAGAAATTTGAGTTGTCACACAGTAATTCCTGGAGAGGGGACAGGAGGTGAGGAGCTGCAAGATCTCAGGCACAGTGCTAGTTTGCCTTGGAAAGGTAACAGCAATGACATGTAAGGTGATTAATTCCAAATAATATTTGAAGATTGTTTCTAGTTGTGTGAAAAACCAAGGATTCTGAAATACTCTTTAAAAAGGCAGTGAGAAAATATCAAGAAAGAAGTACAAGAATGACAACAAGATAGGCTAATGAGATAGTCCCCAAATAAGCACTTTCTCCAGCTTTAACAAAGATATCAAATTATTTGACTCAAAATTCCCTTTAGCCTGTTTCACCATCTCACAGGCCACAGCTTCAAAGGAGGAAAGACAAGCTCAAACCCCACCCAGAGACAGGAATGCCAAAGTAGTGTGCTGCTCCACAGGGGCATTTCTGCAGGGTGCACCCACTTCCACCTGGCCACACAACCTTTCCTGCCCTGTCCAGGAAGGAAATGTATGTCTTCTCCCTTAAAACTGACACAAGGCATTCAGGAGCACTTGGGAATTTCAGGAGGGCCTCTATGCTCCAAACACACTTCCCTGTGTCCCACCAGACGTCACAGCCCCAACTCAGAACAATCTGTCAGCAGCAAAAAGGTTTGAAGCTGCTGCAAGGAGCAGGAATCTTCCTCACCCCACACCCTAGAGAAACCAAACAGCTGAAGTTTCATCTCTGTTGTCCATCTCTTGTCCTCCCCATACCAGGCTTTGTGCCCTGAGCCACAAGGCTGGCTCTGACACAATGCTGGAGGCTCCTGAAGGTTTGAGGGCCTTGGTGCTGCTATGGAGGGGCAGTGAGCACTGCCCACCCTGGCTTGTCACCCCCTTGGCTCCCTCAGCCAGGCTCTCCTCTGCCAGCACTTCCACAGCAGGAAGCAGCTCAGGCTATTATTGCAGGCCACCAAACCTTATCAAAAAGGACTCATTTACTTTGCTGCTCTTCAAACAATCAGACTATTTAATTAGGAAAAAAAATTGGGCCATTGAATCTCTTGGTCTTGTACATTCACCTGAACAACAACTCGCAGGAATGCTGCTGTAACTGCACATGCTCAAAAACCCAGGCTGAGGCAAAACAATCTAAAGATTGGCCTATTTGTGGGCCAAGCTGAAAATCAGTACCTTTGAGGTCAGTCTTCAGGTGTGCTTCAGTTTATGGCACACTTCTGTTACAACCTCAAGGTCTCCTCTGCTACAGAGGAGAACACAATGCTGCTTCCTGTAGTTTGGATGTGAAGAAACAGGACTTTGAGAAAAAAACCCCAAATCTATATCAAATCCTCTGGTTTGGCCTTTACACAACTAAAATCACTGAACAGCACAGCTGTACCTTATAAGCAACTCACTTCAAATAGTCCCATTTCAGTTTTTCTTTACAAAACTCAAGGCAGGTGTCCCAAAAATCAATTTTTCTGTCATTTACATAAATACACAAACTTTCCCCCATAAGCAACAGCAAATAGATTTGTTCATTTTCAACTTTTCTTCCTTGCCTGATTTGGTAGCATTTCACATAGACCCATTTGTAAAATCTTCTATACTTCAAGTTAAAAATCAGCACAGGAGATTTCACTGTGTTTTTACAGCTGTGTCACTCTAAGTTTCAGTGCCATTACAGTGACATACATAAATCATCCCCCAAGCCTAGAATGTGCTTTAAACATAAGTGCAAAGGTATCTTCAGCCCCTAATATCACATAATCTGTAAATTCTGTGTCCACACATATTATCATCCCTCTAGTGAAGTCACCAGCCTCAGGACAGGGCTCCAGGTCCCCAAGGACAGTTCTGCATCGAAGGCAAACATTCTCCAGAACCAGAAAATCACATTCTGCTTTTGAAACTAAAATCTCTGCAGGTCCAAGCCAACCAGCAGCTCACAATGCTCCTCCTGCATTAGAAGACTCCACACAAGTTATAACTGGGTTTTTTCAGTACCACTGACAAGCTTTACCAAAGAGGAATCTGAGTTGGATTTTCCTACATAATCACAAACACCTCTGGCCACCCAAGGGAGGACTCACAGGAGGTGACATGACCAGTAACCCACCAGATGTTCTTTCCATCCTGTTACACCAGAGGTGAGGACAAGGCAAGAGGTTTATCCATGTGCAGGGTCAGAAGCCAGAACCACAGTGCCAGGAATCACCCACCCCTGGGCAGACATGTGGCCCAAAGAGCTCCTTTACAGGGTGACTGTCATCACTTGGATTTGGCCAGGAGATGAAAAACTCTAAAATACTGCCACAGTTCAGCAAGTCTCATCTACTTTTTTCCCATGACTGCATCAAACCAGCCAATTCCCAGCACTGGCACCTGGAGGCATTCAGGATGGCCCCATTTCAGATGTGGCCAAGCCCAGACTGTCACATTTTTCTCTCCTGTTTAGTGCTCCCCTTCTTCAGAAATTTCCATCAGGAGTCCTTATGCTGTTACTTGAGCGTGAACTGAGAGCAAAAGGTTTCACCATGGTGGCCAAGCTGCCTACCCCAGTGCTGCTGCTGCCATTTCAGTCTCCCTTATATTGTGCTCATCAACAGCTTATAAAGATGATGAAATGAAGTCTTCATTCAAAAGGACCCAGCAGAAAAGCCTGAACTCAGCAATGCTTCCAGAACTGATGGGGCTGAGATCTCAGCAGCTGGGCTGGGACAGCCACACAGCTGAGCACAGCTTTCATCTCCAGACTGGCAATGGGGGCACCCCTGCTCTGGGAACACCACTCAGCACTCTCCTCTCTCCGGAGAGCAGTGACAGGAGACAGGAAAATGGAATGCAGCTGTGTCAAGGGAAGTTCAGACTGGTTCAGAAAGGTTCCTCACTGGGAGGGTGCTGGTGCACTGAAACAGCCTCTCCTGGGAAGTGGTTGTGGCACCAAACCTGCCAAGGTTCAAGGAGCATCTGGAATATGCTCTTAACAATATGGTTTAGTTTTAGATAATCCTGTGAGGAGTGGGGAAGTGGACTTGATGATCCATGGGTCTCTTCCAACTTGAGGTATGCCATGAGTCTGTGACTCCTACACCCATAACCATGTTGTTGAGCTTGCCTGGAAAAAAGGTCTTCAGATGTTTACACCAGAAATGCCTCTCACCACAGCACCCTGTGATAAAGTTAATTCTCTAGCAAAGATCTGTGAATGCTACATGTTATTGAAAGGATATGAATGCTACATTCTTCCTAAAAAACAAACCACTCTACAAAACTTCAGCTAAGCCTTGTAACAACTCCTCTCTCATGGTACCATCCAAGTGAGGAAGAGAGACAATGCCAATACACCTCTGATCTAAAAGATGTGTGACTGAGAAAAGGAAGGGAAAAGCTGCTGTTCAGGTCAGGAGGTGTCACCTCCTGGTTTATTCTACCTGCACTCTCTAGCACAACTTGTCAGTAAAGGGTCATACCTGATGACCACCTCATGAGGAGCTGTGGGAATTACATGAGGCCATGCTGACATCTCCAAGGGCTCTTTGCTCAGCTCAGTACTAGAAATCTTCCCCTCACCTGTGAATACAAAAAAACTACAGCTTTTTCAAAGGACCAAAATCATCCTTACATTTTTCCTTAGCACATAAGACTGTCTTCCAAGAACCCTACTTTAGCAGGTGGGTAACATGAAACTTGCACAGGCTTCTGTCTCTGGGCTTTAACATGATACAACTTTTCTCAGCAAAAGAAAAAATCATAAAGGAGAGAAAATGGCCTGAGAGAGCATGGCAAAGGGAGCAGAACACCTCTCTTCCTTCCCCTTCTTGCATCCTGCTCAATTTTATCTCTACTCCTACTCTGCCAAGCCCTGCTGAGCTGGCTGAGCACACACTGCTTGCTCTTTGTTGGGTTATTTTCCTGCAGGCTGGCTCCCCACAGGCTCCAGGGCATGCTGCAGCTGGAAACAGGGAGCATGTGGCTTGGAGTGACAGGCAGAGTGAGGCTCAGTAATTCTGCATGGCCTCCTGGAGTCGAACACTCCTGCTCCCTCCTGCTCTGCTTCCAGTGCCTGGAACCTGCTTAGGGACTGCTGATCAAACAGCAGCGACAACAACAAAGGGAGAACCACCTCGCCAGAATACCTGAGATGTCCTTCCTCTCCTAGCAGCAACAAAGGACAAAGGGAAAATCAAAGGCAAGGAGCTGCAGAGATTCAACTGCCAGATTTAAGATCTCATTGCCTGTCATATATTTGTGAGCAGGAAGCACACTCCAAAGTTGCTCAAGAGCACACAAGTATGGCAGGCAAGAACCCAAAGGCCAAAGTCCAGGAGCTCTCAGCTGGATGCTCCTGAGGCAATGGGCAAGGCAGGAGAAGTGACCCTGGAGGAGTCACAGCTTTCCTGAAGCTGCCTCTGCACCCACTGTCAGTACCGGTCATTGACCAGGACAGACCTGGCAGTTCTATTTTCTATTACTACGGTCACTGAAAAGGCAGAGGTGTCACCACATTTTCCCAATCATAAGCACCTTGTGGCTGCAGCAAAGCTGTTAACCAGCGTGCCAGCACACAGGAGGCGCATCCCTCCCCGGCTGCCCAGGGCTCCGGGACCCGCCGGGCGATCCCTGCCCGGCCAGAGCACGGCACACACGGCACCGGGGCGGTGACACCAGGTTCTGCTGACGGCTCTGGAAGCATTTTCGGAACGCTGCCGCGATCCCGCCCTGGGTGTGAGACAGGGCAGCAATGGAGCCCAGCCCTCAGCCCGGCACCGACGGGAGCAGCCCAGGAAGCCCCTCAGCCCTGCCCGCTCTCCGCGTTCCCTTCCCAGACAGAGCTCCCGCTCCCGCGGTGCCCACCCACCCGCCGGGGCTGCCGGCACTGCGCGGGCTTCGGTACCGGGGAGCGCTCCCGGGGCTCGCCCGCCACCTGTGCCCCGCGGCTGTGCCGGTCGGGGCTGTCCCGGTCCGTGCGGTGCCGTGCCCGGCTGTCCCGTCCTGTTCCGTCCCGCCCGGCCCGGCCCGGCCCCGCACCTGCCGCGCCAGCCTCGCCGCGGACTGCGCCACGCGCGCCTCCATCCTCGGGCGGCCGGAACCGGGACCGGCAACGCGGGAACCGGAAAGCGGCCGGAGCGGCGCGGCCGCGCCTGCAGCGCCCCCGGGCGGCGGGGAGGAACCCGGAGGGGCAGCACGGCACGGCCCGGCACGGCCCGGCACGGCCCGGCACGGCACAGCACGGCACGGCGCGGCGCGGCCCGGCCCGGCCCGGCACGGCACGGCACGGCCCGGCACGGCCCGGCACGGCACAGCACGGCACGGCGCGGCGCGGCCCGGCCCGGCCCGGCACAGCACGGCACGGCCCGGCACGGCCCGGCACGGCACAGCACGGCACGGCCCGGCACGGCACAGCACGGCACAGCACGGCACGGCCCGGCACGGCACAGCACGGCACGGCGCGGCGCGGCCCGGCCCGGCACGGCTGCCCTGGGAACGGGGGCGGCCTGGACACCTGCGGCGTGAGGGGAACGGGAACGGTGTGAAAAACGCATGCATTTTATGATTGGCTTTTCGCAAATATTAAAATGAATATTATATGTGTTGTGTTTTAAGTAATGCTGGATTAATTCTCTTAAGTACTGTGTTAAATATAGTTTTAGGTTATAAAAATTGTTAAAATAGAAACGATTCTATGTAGGATACTTTTTTTAAAGAAAGGACTCGCAGTGAGATAGCAGCCACAGGACACCTGAATCTTTCAGAGAAAGAGAATTTATTGCCCTCTTATCAGAAGAAACTAACTTTTTCCCGCCTCGAAGGCGCTGTTAGTATTCAGAGGAAGAAGTTGGCGATGCCCGGACAGAATCCTGTATTTGAATGGAATTTATGCATCATGTATGAGGTGTATGACTGTGCTGTTGTTTTTAAGGGTTAATCCTTTGTTCACAGGTGACTTTTTCGGGCTCGTGCTGCCCAGAAAAAGGTACCTGGACGTCCATAACTCTTTGTCTCTATTGTCTCATATTGTCCTAATTCAAATTGTCCAAATTATTGTTACTCTAATTGTATTACTATTTTTATAACAATTTTATTACTATTAAACTTTTAAAATTTTAAAAACAAGTGATTGGCGTTTTTCACAAACAGGAAAGGGAACGGGAAAGGGAAAGGGGGAATGGAAAGGGAACGGGAAAGGGAAAGAGAAAAGAAGGCAGAAGGAAAGAGGGAAGAGCACCCCCACACCCTCCCCATTCCATGTCACCACCCAGCACTTTGAGTGTCCCCTCCCCAGCAGGTGGGTACAGAATGGGCACAGGGAATGTCCAGCAGGGAGGAAAACCAGCGATTTCCCAAGGGAACGGCTGGACTATGTCAGGGAGGTTGAGGCCGGAGATCAGGGAAGGTTCTGGTTCCCCAAAGGGTGCTGGCACTGCCCAGGCTCCCAGGGAATGGCCCAGGGGGGATTGTTGGGGTGTCTGTGTGTGCAGGGATAGGGCTAGATGATCCCTGCGGGTCCCTTCCAGCTCAGGACATTCCATGATTATATGAAATGTGTCCATTACAGCATCTCCTGTGACAAGATGTGAAAAGCTATATGCTTCCAGCTGGCAACACAAGAGAACCCCAGTTTAGGTGCCAGGGGATGAGAAGATTCACTCAAGACAAAAAACAAGAAGGCAGGTTTGTCCAGAAAGGTCACTTTATTGGAAAAACCTAAAATGGACTTTAAACCTGCAGCCCTCCTCCCACAGCAGTGGTTTCAATGGGCTCCCCACGTTACCTTAACAGACCCATTACAGACATGAGCTGTAGTACAAACGTTAAAAGTGCAAGTATTCTGAACTTCACACCTACTTTTATGACCTGGCAGGAAACACAAAATGCTTCACAGCTCACAGAGAATTCGTTCACAGCACTTGGGAGTCCCAGCTGGCTCCCAGCATTCCCCACAGGGTACAAAATACATCACTCAGAGGAGAGTCCGATGCAGAACATCATAGAAGGTAGGGGTGAGGTTCCTTCAAATTTATTTTATTGCAGTAAAACCTCTAAAAGGTAGAGCTGTACAAAAAGTCTAAACAGCATTATTTAAGAATAACAGCACCTTACGCTGCATTTTGTTCTTATTTAAAATTCTATTTCCCAAAAATACATTCCTAAATATACAAACTATACAATCTTGTCACTTTAATGCTGGTTTCTGTGATGATATAACTTTAACCTAAAAATCTTCAAAACATCCACATACTGACAAAAGCTCTAATATACAAATGCCTTGGTACCTTCATAATACCACATAAATAACTTCAAAACCCAATCTGCATTTGTAGAATTGTCCAGAAAGCAAATACTTTATGGTGATCACACATCGTCCGCAGAGAGCGTTGGGATGTTTATTCTTGGCCGTGTGAAAAATGCCATTTTCTCTCTGAAAGAAGATGATCAGTTGTTAATGCAACAGAAATTCTGCCAGAAATGTCCACAGGAGAATTTACCCCACCAGCTGTCCCCATAGGGAGCAGATGTACATCCTCTCACAACCTACACCTTTTATTTACTTATCAGATGAGTTAAAGCCACAATGCTGACCTTACCAAAAGCCATTTCAGGGCTTTTTCTTTTCTGGGTCTGTTACTTAGGGAAGCAAAGGGCTGCTTGTGTGTTACAGAATTTGTTGCCAGGTAGGGAATGACTTGGAGGATGCTGCTTGCCTTGATCATGTGCAGTGCTGCAACTAATTCCACCGAGTCACACCTTATACTTGGATATGAAAATACAGAAGCTCTTATTTAAGCACAACAGTTTCTGCAGAGATCAGTCTTCCTCATCAGCATCTCAGTCACCCACAGAGAAATCATGGTAGTAGTCAATTTTTCCTCCCCTTTACCTAGGATTACCTGAATGACTGCACTTCCAGAGGCTCCTTTCGACTCTGCCCTCGCAGCCTGTGCACATCCTTGGCAGCAGCTCTCATCATTTTATCAGCCTTGAGCTCACACTTGTGCTCTGGATTTTGCACCTAAGTGAATAATGGAGAAGAATTGTTTGTGTTTCCAGGAGGAATTTCTTATCCTGACTGACCTCCGTTTCAGCTGCAGGGCTGAGGGGTCTGGAAACTTTGACTCTGGAAGTCAGAAGCCACAGAAGCTAAACTGCAGCTTGACAACTAACCATTCTAAGGGAGAGAGCTTTTTGTAAGGTGCCCTTCCTGCTTGTGGTAAGAATAATGGCTTCTGTCAGTGCTCTCTTTGTACCTTGACAGATCTTTTAAGGCAGAAGATCAGCACACACAGCACCCCACAGAGCACCTCACACCACCTGCCTCCTACACCTGGTGCCAGCATAGCCTGGTCTCTGCCTGGTGCCAGCAGAGGTGCTGAGAAATCCCAGAAGCTGAGAAGGAGCCCTGTGCATGGGGGAGGGTGTGATGTAGAGGAAGGTAAGTGCCAACCACCACACAGCACACCTCCTGCAGACTGGGGGCACACACTTGGCACAACAGATGGCATCTGTGACTTTGTCGCATTCACACCTCTGCTAGGGCAGCAAATCTCTCTGCTGGTGAATGAAAGGGCTCAGGACTAACAGCTTGATAGAGCCATACGTGGCAGACAGGAGTGACTAACAGTGCCCAGGCTTCATTTACAGACTGTCCAAAGTCTCCTGTTCCCAAAATTTCTCCACCAAGTGGAATGAAACCCCAAGGCAGGTATGACTCACTCGTTTCTCCACAAGCCTCAGCAGCAGTCGAAACCTCTCATCATCCTTCACCCACTGTGGCAACTCTTTTTCACCCTGGCTTTGAGCTTGTTCCAGCTGTTCCTTCAGTTCCCTCAGCACTGAGATCTCCTGAACCAGCTGGTCGTGCCAGGTTTTGGAAGCCTGCAGGTCCAGCTCCAGGTCCAGCGAGGTGCGGATCAGGCGCTCGGTACCGAAGGCCTTGATTGAAGGCTGGGAGAGAAGGGGTGTGTGAGCACACTGAGGAGAACTGTCCCAACCACTCCACACACAAAGTGCCAAACACATTGTGAGACCCATCTTTCTAATGCTTCTTTTCACACAAACCATCTCTATTGATCCTGCTTTCCAGTCTGTCTTGAGACAGATACCACAAACTCAAGGAATTCTTATAGATAAGTGTTTTCATTTCTGTGCTTCCACTCAAGTTCTCCCTTGGCAGCATTTCCAAATTGAACAAGTCTTGCTTGCACACCTTCCTCCTAAGTTTAATGTCTCATCTCCAGATGAATCCACAGTGCTGCAGAAAAACCTGTGATTCCTTTTGCCAGTAACATATTGCCTTCTGCTAGTTTCAAACACAAGCTGTCCCAAGAAAACCATCTCCTTAGGAGTTCAGTGTCAGTATCCTGGGGGGATTTTAGTGATTGCCATCACAATGGGCACAGGGGTTTATTGAGTGCCATGGCATCACTACAACAGGGTCACATCATTCTCAGCTTTTCCAACTCCTCTATTTTATTATCAATACTTAAGAATCTCACAACAATAAACACAGCAAAACTGTTTGTGCTACTTCTCTGACAAGATGGAAAATACCAGGAACCATTTTCCTACATTAAATGTTTTAATTGAATTCTAACTTAAATGTTCCTGTCATAATCTGATATTTCAAAGAATCCTTGAGAGACTTCTCACACACAAAAAAAAGGTTGTGAATGAAAGCATGTGGCAACTGATTTATTTTTGCAAATTTTTCTTTCAAAACAGTTTTATTATTTTTGTGCTTGTGTTAGAGGAAAATAAAAGTGGTGATGCTCTTACCCGTTTCACTCTGACACTTCGTCTCTCCATCGCATTCCGCACGAAGGGAGGCTTTTTGGAGAGTGTGGAACTGTCACTATCACTGCGATTCAGCTGAAAAGGAAGGTGAAAACCACAAATCTTTCATGAAAGAAACACAAGCAGTGCATACACACACTGCCAGCAAGACCAGAGGTTGCTGTAAGCAGAACTATGAAGTTTTGTGAAAGGCAGAGAGCTGTCACCCCTGTCTCAATACACAACATGCACTGGCACAGCCAGACTCTGCCACAAGCCTTGAACTCTGTCCCTTTTTGGGAATAGGCTGTGTGCAAAGACAGACATCAAGTTAAGCTATGATATGGGACTGCCACACTGCTCTCCTCCTGTGCAAGTAACTAGGCTGGGCAAAACAGCCCAGAAAAATAAACTATAAGTAGTAATAACAACAATAATAATACTCTTTCCTAGCATATGTAAAGCATGGGACTATTTTATTAGACATTTCTGCTTTCTCTAATCTGTATCTTTCTATAACCTGTATTTTAAGCTAGTGGTGGAAGAGGCAAGTTTACCTGAAAGCTCTTCCCCTGGGATTATCAGCTGAAAAGTTGCCATGTTACACACAGCCTGCCTTGTTTTTTGGTTGTCTGTAGACCCTTACAAAGAGCTCAGCTCAAGCAGGATTTGATTTTAATTCCATTCTCATGTCCCTTCTCAAGATCTACACGTACTGTACCACTCCAGCACAGGCCACTTCTGCAGGATGAGTAGGGTTTGTTCCTCTGGAAGCACCTGCTGCTGAACCAGGGAGAACCCACACAGCAAATCTGGCCCAGCTGTATTAAAAGCTTGCCCACTTGGGACAGATCATGCATGGCAAAAGACAGTGCTTGCTTGTTTGCCAATTCCACTTAAAAGATGAGATATTTATAGTCTATTCTGACAAGATGAGATATTTATAGTCTATTCTGACCCTCAATTCAGGAAATAATTGTGAACAAACATTTCAAAGCAGGGGAAGTGACATCCGACCCAACACATGGCCTGTTCAGTTACCTTCACACAAGGCACACTGCTGACTTTCAGGCTTTACAGTTTTTTTGCTGATGATATCAGGTACTTACCTTTCCATTTCTATCAAGGTTTTATGTTCACCTCATCTGAAGTCAGATGGACAGAGCTAACTGAGTTAGCACAGAATACTTCAAGCAGCAGGAAATTGTTTAATATGCAGCTTATTCATCACTGTCTTACAGCAGCCCTTCCAGGTAGGTCTGGGCATCTCAACAAGCTGCACGTGCCACAAATATATGTGCACATATATATCTGATAAATTTGTGTTTAATGCTGTTAGTTCCAAGGCAAGATACTGACCAGGAGGTGAGGACAGAGCAACTTCTGAAGTCAGAGGGGGAGAGAAGAAAGCCCTGTTGGGTTTCTGTGAGGAACACAGAGTGAGTGAAGGCAAGCACTCAGAAGCTCAGGCTGCACTCTCCTTACCCGACACACATACTGACTCTGTGGTCCTGGGGAAAATGTTTTGGAGCGGATGATGGTGCTGCCCCTGACAAACTGACTTTGGGGTGGATTTGCTGTTCTTTTGTCTTTTGGACGAACTACAGTCGAGGACTGTGCAGGGCTCTCTGTGTTGGTCTCTTTATCCACCTGAAAGACACACAGAGCAGTGTCAATGCCAGCTTTCCATGTGCCCAGGACACCCCCAGGGCTGTGTGACAGCCACCTGTGCCACATCTGTGCTTGCTGCATTCAAACCCAGACATTCTTCAGCCCCTCTCATGCAGCATTCCCTGACACTTCATTCCTGGAGCTCTGCTGCATTAACTGGATTGCTCCCTAAGGGCTCTGCATCCACTGACTGCTGTACAACACAGCTGATCCCAATGGGCTTTGCCTGTGCATCCACACACCACTGTGACCTGGCAATCCCATAGAGAGCAGGTAGGATTTTAAAGACCATTATTTTACTTGTTGTGCACCTGCAGCAAAGATCCAAACTAATGCACAGAGAGAGCTGTGTACAGCACACCCCTGTTTGACTACAGTTACACTCAGAATTAAACAAGCTCCAAACCACTGTCGCATTAATGAAAACAGATTTCATGAGCAGCAAAGACAAGGCATGAAAAGGTGCTGTACTAACTGTGGGACAAAATGGTCACACAGAGTTATTTACAAAGATTTCAGGTAGATAAACATTTAATCATCAATGGTGAACTTCCAAATAACTGCTGTAGCCTTGCTCAGCTCAGCAACAATCCAGTCAGCTGAGTAATGGGAAGCTTAAATCATCTTTCTGCTCAAAAGGCCCTTGACTGTACCTTCACTGCTGTCTCTGTGTGCAGCTGGGAATTCAGACTTTCTTCTGTATCCCACAGCGATTTTCCAGCACAGAATTCTTCCTCCTCCTCTGCTTCATTTTCACTGATCTCATCCTGTTCTTCCAGGTCAGGAACCTCTTCATCTTGCCTGAAAAGATCAGCTCTGTTATTGAACTGGCCTGTGAACTGGCCTCTGGTGCTGGAGCAGGAGGTACCTCCTGTAAGCTGCTGGACAGAAACACGTCCCCAAGGCAGCCAGGTGTACCTGACAGGCCCTGCAGCCACTGAGATTACACAAACACAGGCTTAGAAAGGAGAGAAGCTGCACCAGAAGACCACATTACTGCCAAAAACTTCATCCTGACCTGGCTTCAAAAGAAGCAAGATGAGCGTTCAGCCATGTGGTCTGAGTTTAAGGCAAGTGCATCTTGAGGGGAGCTCTCAGGATGCCATTAATCTTAGTGAAAAAGTGTTAGTGGACAAAATTGAAGCAGTATTTTAACACCCTTTTCAGCTGCACTGAACTCACAGCAGGCTGCTCCATCAATCCCATTGGCCAGGCTTGCTTTCTATTTCAAATGTTGGACTTCTCTAAGGAAATCTGAATCTGAACCATATAAAGAACAGCCACATTAAAATTCAACCAAAGCCTTGCACCACAGAGGGGAGTTTTCAGGGCATCCATAGAAGACTGTACAAATAACAAAATTAGCATAGTGCTACTGACAATTTTCAACATTTATCAGTTTTGTTCTCATTTTCTAAGCACAACCTCCAGAAGAAACAGGATTTTTCACCAAACAGCAAA
Source organism: Ammospiza nelsoni (assembly GCF_027579445.1). Classification (NCBI taxonomy): domain Eukaryota; kingdom Metazoa; phylum Chordata; class Aves; order Passeriformes; family Passerellidae; genus Ammospiza; species Ammospiza nelsoni. Next base: position 5,504,460 of record NC_080648.1, read on the forward strand.
AGAAGAAGCCTCCCACAGCTCAGTATAATCTGTTTTTTCTTCTGCACCCAAATGCTCTGGTAACTCCACAACATGAAGATGGTAGGATGGCACCTACCAGCTCTCTCCACTAGTTAAAGTGCTTCTGCTTTCCTCCAGTTTCTTCTCCACAGCTTCCAGTTCAACAGCTGTCTGCTCTAAGAGTGCTGAGACAGAGTCCTGAGGAGAGAAAGAGGTTTTTTGGTGAGGAAACGACTATCAGAGAGTGCAGAGTGCCCAGCCTGTGTGGTGAGAAGAGCCCCAGAGCAGCCCCAGAGCAGCCAGAGCTCAGAGCAGCCCCGTGGGCACAGCTGGCCCAGCTCCCCCAGCCCGTGCAGCTCCAGGCTGAGCACCCTCTGTGCCCTGCATGTGCCAACTCTGCCCTGACCTGCCCAGCAGCTTCATGGCAGCACTGCAGGAAGGCTGGAGCCCACACATCACCCACTCATCCCTCAGCTTCCTGAGCAGAGATTTCAGTAAGTGTTTAGCCCAGGACAAGGGCATTTCTGGAATCAACAAGTTAATTATTTTGCTGCACTTAACAACACATTCAGGTTGTAAACATAAACCCAGCAGCCTTCACTTCTCTATAGTAACAGCCACACAAACCCTCTTGCTAGTCCTGTTTAGAAGAGATTTGTTCAATTGAAGCAGCTGTTCTTACTGTTTTTTCAGTGCAGGCTACTTCAGAGTGGCTGTTTCCTTGTTTACTTTTCCTGTTTTGCTTCTGCTGATATTTATAACTAAGGAGGTTGTACCAACGGGTTGATTTCTCTCCGGATCTGCAGATTTCAGCAAGGCTAATTTGTGCTCCACCCTATTGAGAGCAAAAACACAGTTTCAGTGTAATACTAAAATGAACAGCTACCACACCAGTCAGAAAAGAAAATCAGGGTGAAAATCTAGGATTGATTAATTTTGGCAAATTCAACAAAAAGAAAAACTGCCTGTTTATCTCATTTCAACACCACTAGTAATGCTTTATGTTCAGTTATTTTTAGCATTGCCAAGGGCTTCCAATATAAGTAGCAAGTGTTTCACTAGAGCTTCACTGTAACAGGAATCCAGAAGTAAAAACAGCGCTACTGCAGGAGGAGAAATTACAGGCAGAGTTTCAAAGAGGAAGGAACAGGAGAGGATGACACCCTTTCAAGAAATTTGCAAGGCTGACAAAAATCACTGCCCAAACCCAGGATGTTTTAGCTTTGTATATCCCATTTCTCTTCATCTGCCTTGTCATTTTTTTAAAATTACATTTAGTACACAAACTAATGTATCCAAAACCGAAGTAATTGGTTCTCAACTGCAATACCAAAAATGTTTTTAAAAGGAAGAAAACTAGTTAAGAGTTTGACAGAAGAAAACTAATTAAGAGTTTGACATTAGATCATGAAGGAGATATATCTAGTGGTCTGACAAGGTAGTTCTGTAACATAACACTTATCTCATAATTGTTTTTCCTGATGGAAATTGTCATTGCAAAGAACGCTGTGGGGGAGAGACCACATAGCTAAAGATTATCAGGAAGGCTTTCACAGAAACTGCCATACCTCAGGAGTGCAACATCGTGACTAATTAAAAAGAGGAAACAAACACAGACTTATTGAAACAGAGCTGGATACTCACCAAACATTCTTCAAGGTGAGACTTATCTACAGTGCAAACATCAACTCTCAGTGTCTTCTGGCGCAGCGCTGGGTAGGAGATGGAGACGCAGAAGAGCTCGTTGTACAGCAGGCTGTCGGCAGCGTCCACGGGCCGCGTGCGGAACAGGCAGCTCGTGCTCTCCGAGCAGGGCAGCACGGCCACACGGATGTTCCTGTGGGACACACTGCACTCAGCTCTGCCCTCCCTGCCCCTGTGCAGCTCCCACAGCCCTCACTGAGAGTCAGCCTGCTGTCTGTGCAAACAGGGAATATTTCCGTGTCTGCTCTGGGGTGCCCTGACCCCCAGGGGAGCACTGACTCTGACCCTCACTCATGGAGAAAGTTTCCCAGACTTCAAGATAAACTAGAATCCACAAAACACATTATAGAGAGCAGTGTAGGTGTATCACTTGGTGAGAAATATAGGTTTTGGGATTTTAGGATGTTGTGGATGGAAGCAAGATAGAGGGCACAGGGTGTCGTCCTGGGTTTCTTCTTCATGCTTCTTCTTCATGGGTTTGGGTGGCATTTTGTAATTGGGCAGAAAAGTCCACATTGCAGCTCTCTGGGATCAGTTATTGGGTAAAAAGGGGAAATAATCCAGGTGTCAGTTCTTAATTGGATAGTTTAGTCTTAAAAGACCTTGTAACAAGAGATTGTTGGCCATTTTGTGCCTTCTAATGAAAAGCTGCCAAACTCACACTAGTGAGACTGTTTTACTGATAAGAAATAACAAACACCTGAGTCCAAACATGAACTACTGTCTCAAGTGCCTTCAATCCAGGCCCAGAGAAACCCACAACTGGTACACCCACAGCTGTCCTTTCCTATTCTCTGGAGCTGCAGTCAACTGAGAAGAAAGGAACATCTTGTCACAGTGTCAGAGATGTGAAGTGGCAGGAGCTGCCACAGACTTCACCCTTCTGGACCTCATCCTCAGACATCATGGATCCTGGTTTACATGGTTGTTTACATCTGTGCAACCTGTCACACTGCTCACACCCTTCTGTCGGTAGGAACAGCAAAAATGAATCCAATTTTTGTCAGCTTATTCAGCACACAGCTGAGTTTAAAGACCTTGTGTTTAGAATGAGTCTAACAGCAGCTGCACATTTTCCCAATCCTGTACAGGTATCCAGGGAGTTCTGCAGCAGTACAAACTCTCCCTCTTCACTCAATCCAGGTGCTCAAGGCACTGCTACAATTAAGAACCTCACCCTTTGAGGAAGAAACTGCCCCTTTTTTCAGCCTACGGGTTTATTAGTTTGTAAGTGTCACCACATGATGTATGGAAACATTTCAGGAAAGGTAAATTTTTATGAGTGTGAAAACTCATAAGCCAATCTTCCTTTCATTCTCATTGGGATCCAACTCAAATATATCAAGTGTGTTTGTTTCACCCACTTACACTTTTTGATCTTGTTGTAACAGCAGTGCTGGAACATTACTCAGCTGGATGACCAATATGGCAAATTGTTTATTTTTGTCATCATATCTGAATCAGAAACAGACAGAAAAGCATTATTATTAGAGAATTCTGCCTTGGACTCTGTGGCTGAGTATTTCACACAAGCAATACAAAAAATTTACAAATAACAATATAATGCAACCATGACTCACCCACAGTTTAGAACAAAACCAGTTTCCTATGACATTAAGTTTTGCTATCAGAACATCCAGAATATAGAATAGTCCAGAACTTAAGGGTTCAGATACAATGGACTGTAGATTTGAAATAACACACACTGCTTTTCCTGAGGTCTAGTTAAATTGCTGCATTGTAGCTGTAATTTTTTGAGAGGCCTTAATGGCTGCAATATGGAAAAGTTATAAGTAAAAATACTTGAAGTACAACAGTGAGGATGTAATGAGTAACCTTTTGCTTTGGATGGCCGTGACAAATGAGCTTTGTACTACTTCTTTTTCTCAAATCCCACATAACTACCAAGAAGTCATTTAAGGAGGATGTCTCGGTGCCTGCCCTCCTACACCTTACCCACTACTGTGGGGTAATTCTTAATTTCACTAAAAAAGGGCATCACTTAGTTAATACCAATAGGACACAAGAAGAAAACAGCACAGAAAGCACTATCCCATTTATCATCCTTCCCACTGGAAGGCAAATCCATAAAATATGTGGCACATACCTCATTGCAATTTGCACTTTGGCTGTTCCAGCTGCTTCTGCATCATCACTGTCAAACACCATCACTTCTGACACACACGGTCTGAAAGGAACCAACAACAATTAAGGATTTGATTTGCCTCTTATCGAAGTGTTTGCATTTAGGTGATACAAGATCTTTTCCCTTCCATTCAGGGGTTTGGTATATGGATTTTGTAAAATTAGCAGCTAAAAGAAAGCCCATTTAAGAAGTAAGTGCAATCAGCCTTAGAGGTATGTGTTACAGTGCTTATCAGCAGAAAGTCATATGTCTTCCCTCTTCACTGCCAAAAGAAAAAAAAGCCACACAAAAGACTGCAAAAATAAGGCAGTGGGGGATTTTTAAAGGGTTCCGTTGACTGGTTTTTAGCAAAAACGGCTGACTGCCCAGCAAGAGAAATGTGACTTAACAACTGCAATCCTGTCCTGCATCATGACAGCAAAAATTCTCAACTTTTATTAGATTTAAGTAATTCCTTTGTTTCTTTAAGAAATCAAACTTTCTTAAGCACATTAAAAGTGACAGAGTACACTGACTGGCCTTGCTGGAAACAGCTATTCTGCATCATTTCCCTCCCAATGTATTCCTCCTCCCAAGTTTTATGCACTGAAAGTCCCCAAAACTACATTCATTGTCTAATTGCCTCGAGAGGCTATGCTGTAGCACATGAAAACAGGATTAGCATTCTTCTCTTCTAAGTGCTTTCCATATTACTGCTCAGCACCCTCTTGCATTTTGTTACATTTCAGCTGCAGAGGGTGGCTCATCCCACCCTCACCACTTGGACAGGCACCAAAATGACACTGCAGGCACCACAGGGGCTGGCAAGCTGATAACCCAAACAAAACTAGCATCAGAGATGTGAGTGTGCATGGGATGCCTCCTGTGACTGTCCCAATCCCCTCTCCACTCCCACAGAAGGGACACAGGGCCCTGGGACACCCAACCCTGACTGCTTGGGCCCAGGAGCTCAATTTACTGAAGCACTGTACTCCATTGTCAAAGTGAATTGTGCTGTAAACATAAAAATTACTAATTTATCTAGAGAATTAATGAAGGTCACTAATGAACAGGGGGCATCTGAGATGAGTGATATATCACCTCTACAGCTGTGTTTTGCAACTAACAACCCTATAATTCACCTGAATGCTAATAAAAGCAGTAAGAAAACCTACATGAGATGCAGGTACCAGTAAGATCAGTCCCTTCCAGGGAACACTTTGACAAAGCCCCCACAGACAATCCAGAAAACCAGCAAGAGCAGTGACTCCCTGCTGTGCCCTTAGTGGGAGAAGGCTTGTGGGCATCACAGCCTGCTCTTGCTCCACGCACTTGGGAACTGCATCACATCATCAGGCAGTTCAAGGTGCTTCCTTAAACATCCCAAAGTTGGCTGAGGGGTGTCACTGACTGGGAGGAGAGGAGCTTTGCTCCTACCCCAGATGGCTCCACTTCCCCCTGCCAAGGCAGCACCCAGGGCTGAGCAGCACCTCCACAAACAGGCCAGCTGTTCAACCAGCTCTCTATGAGCTTCCTTTCAGCTGCTTCTCTTATGGGAAGCATAGGTCATTTTGATAATCAAATTCAACCTGCTCGCAGTTTTTTTCAGAAGTATTAAGAAACCTGAGATTGAGAACTTTAGCCATCAAATTACAAACAAAGGTCATAACCAGCAGTATTGCAGGTGACTTTTGGCAAAGCTGAGTCATTGGCTTGGTCCTGGAGAGAGATGTGATGTCTACCTTTGTACAGATGCCTCGTACACCCCGCTGTCTCCAGCAACAGATTCATCAGACACTGCAGCTGACACACCTGCCACCTTCAGAGCTGTCCCTCCAGCTGTGTTTATACCTAGGAAAGCACAGAGGAAAAGCAAAAGCAGGTGTTAATGAAAACAAACTGTCTGGATAAGCAGCAGCTTTTCTTCTTATCCTCCCCGTGAATTGCATTTTTTCCCCCCTGCCAGGTATTGTTAAGCAACAGCACATTTCTGGAGACTCAGGGGACACAGGTAGGGCAGCCTGGGCTCAAAGGTGGCCTTGAAGTGAGGGAATGTTTCAAACTGCCCTGAAGAACACAAAGTCCCAGGAAAACAGGAGGAACAGATTGTGTGGTGGAGGTGAGGGAGAGATTCATTGCACAGCGAGTGCCCATTTACTCCCTGGGCCCTGCAGCAGTGTGAGGGCTGAGATTACACAGGTGTGTTACGGCTGCTTGCCCTGGCACCTCTCTGGGCACAAGAGAGGAGGGAGAGGCAGGAGAGGCTTCCAAAGCCCTGGAAAGGCAGGGAGGTACCCATGACATGATGAGCAACCTTCAGAAACATCAGGACTTCTAAATTCTAGTGAACTTATAAATATGGACCAACAAAGCAGCTCCTACTGCAAGGCACCCTTAGGCAGGCAGCAATCACTCCAGAGAGCAGGGGCTGGGCAAGCACTGCTGAGCTGGCTCTGGCTAGGCATGCATCATGTGGAGCTGCATTTCCCACCTGGAGAGCCCATACCAAGAGGGGAACAGCAAAAAAACACCACCTAAATCCAAATGTTTGTGTACACAGGACAAAAGGCAGGTCCAGAAAGACCAGGTTAACTAGCTGAACATGGAGAGAAAGACATTTATGGGATTCAAAAGAATTGTTATATGCAGGAATACAGGGAAAAGGAGATAGGGAAGAGAAACCAAAGAAGGTGAAGCAAGTTTTGCACAGAGGTGTTATCTCACATAGATTTCTTGTGCTTCAAAACACAGAAAGGTTCTCCCTGGAAACCTGCAGACTCCGCATCTTACAACATTGCAGTGGAGTGGAGCTGCAGCCAAGAGTCTGGAGAGCTCCATCTGCCAGTGTGGCTAACGAGTGCTGGGCTGTACCCAGCTCTTGGCTCATCCTCAGGGATGTGGGAGACCTGCTCCAAGAGTGAGGAGTGCCATGTGGAGCAGGGGAGCAGCTGGAGCCCCACAGCAGCAGGGCAGCACACTCCTCTCCAATGGGCTTTTGTTTTTCACAAGTGATCCTTCTTTCCCACAGACTCAGACGAGCACATGCCCCCAAGCCAGTATATGGTTCCAATGCTTATTTTCTTTATTACAAAGGAAGTTTGGGTTCTGGTTGGTTTTCTGGGGTTTGAGTTTGTTTTTTCTTTTTTTTTTTTTTTTTTTTTTTTTTTTTTTTTTTTTTTGTGTCGTTTTCTTCACAGTCTCACAAAGCCACTTAAAGAATTAAATCCAGCTTTGAATAAACTGGTGGAAAAGTGGGCAAGGCTTATGGAATACCATAAGGACATAAGGACTTGGAAGCCAACAGCAGAGGGTGCTACAGGTAACTCCAATCCTCTGAGACACCTGTGCCATTTTGGGCCCATTTATCCATGGATTTTTTGACACCAAAAAATGGCATTTCTCATTTGGTACTCCCATGGAGCCACTGGACAGAAATGGAAGGTCCAGAGCTTTTCCCCATAGGCCAATCCACATGAATAGAAGTTAGCACCTGTAACACAATGTTTCAGTCATTAACTGAAACCAAGGGATCCATTTGACACTGGCATTCCCAGTTTAATCCATCCTGCCATCTGCCAGGGCCAGGCTCCTGCAGTGCTGTGGATCACAGGCTGTGCTAGAGGTACGTGGGCAGGGTCAAAACTTCTTTCCTCAATTCTCCTTCATACCTCCTAGCCCATGGTTTTAATAGGAAAATCACTTCTTCCCCACTGGCTGGCTCCTAAATCTGATTCTTTGAGTTTTACACCCCAATGCTGCTCTGGGAATCCCTTTCCATGGGACTGGCTCCCTGGGAAAGGCACTGCAGGTTGGCCTCCACACACCAAACTTTTCTTTCTCCCTCAGTTCCCACTGCCATGGAGTCATTCCAGCACAGAAAGCCTCATTCCTGACCACCTCCCCCAGCACCTCAGGCCAAGGGGTGAATACACAGAGTGCACAACAGTGAAGTGAGCTCTGTACAGCAGGGTGCTACAGTGTAAAGCTGAATAAAGATGAATGGTTCCCTGACAACAATTCCAGCCACCCCTTTCCTTACTGGTTTTGCAAAAGACTTGGAAAGCTCAGCCTTTTCATGCAGCTAATTAACAAAAGATTTGGACTTTCAGCTTTTAGCCTTAAGTCTCTGAAGAGATATCACACTAATAAGAAAGTTTATGGAAGAGTTCAGAACTAACCCAACTCTCCTCCATTTTTCCAAGCAGGTGGATAACACTACCTGTGGTGTTTCATGGATTTTTTCAATCACATCAAGAATTTAAAGTTTGCTCTTCTCTTCCTGCAATGGGCCTTGAAGACCCAGGCCATGCACTGTCCTCACATCCAGATAATTTAATCAGAGAACGCTGGACCTGCCAGATCCCAGGTTTTGCTACTAGCTTCCCTTAAATCACTCAGGTGTTCTTCGGGTGAGAAAGGCAACCTTATTTCAGTTTCAAAGCAGAGGAGGTTCTGATCTAGCAGAAGGCAGCAGCAGCAAAGCCCTCAGACACAGTGCTCTGCTGTGCTTCCATAACACGTGAGCGTGCTTTGCCCAGGGCTGACCACCCCAGAGCCAGCCCCTGCATTTTGGGCTACACTGAGCCCTCACCTCCAAAATGCCTCAGGAGTGGAATCTCATCTCATTATTGCCCTGAAATAAACTACTTATGGTGATTATTTTGTCTGCTGACTGGCTAACGGCAGTAATCACTTAATCTGCTTAACACCTGAGCTTTCACTTTAACAGCCTTGGCAAATCTTGAAGAGCTAAAAAGGTTATAACTAATCAGCATCCAGTTCTAATAAGAATAATTAGTGTTTCCTACTCAAATGCATAATACCTCTTGCTTGTAGGAAAATGGCAGCTCAAAGGGAAGATTTGCACTTGTGTTTTTTATTGTGTTTTAAATAATGTCGGGCTTCTTAATGCAGAAGGTGGTGATAACATGGCACTGGTTCCCTTTATTCACACAGGCTGTTCAATAATCCCACGAAAAGCAGAAACAAACTGTTCTGCTGCTTCACAGGACTGTAGCTTGCAAGTTTATATTGCCTTTAAAGCTCTTCCTCACTGCAGCTACAAATCCAGTCCTTTCACTCAATCCTTGTTGGATTTAACCCAACTACAGTCACAAGGGCTTCAGACAGGCCCTAGCACTGTGCCCTGCCTGTGCCAACTGCTTCAGCCCATCCATTCCAAAAAAGGATGAACCCTCCCCACCCACCAACAAGCCATATGCATATATGAGAACATCCACTACCTCTAAATGTCTTATTTTATCATGCTTACAATCTAAACACGTTTTTGTTGCTAAGAGACCAAAACAGCAGAATTCAAGCACAGCCTTGACATGTCTGCTCAACTGAAATTAATAAATTCATTGCCACTGATTTACTGGGAACCAGAGCAGGATTTTATGCGTACCAAGATGGTGGGGAGGGATTATTATCACTAAAATTTGTTAACTATTAGGCTAAATGGCTTTTCCAGCCCTCCTCAAAAGCTTGATCAAAAACTTTGCATATCAGTATGGCACTGTGTGTCTCCCAGACCCAAAACAATACTTGACATTCTGAATAGCTCAGTGCCAGATCAAACCAGGAATCCCACCATGACCATCTATATTTGCACATGAAATCCCTGTGATTTCATGTGCAATGAAATAAAAACACACCTAAATCAGTCTCCTGCAAGACTCATTAGATCAGTATTTTTGTGTACAAATGAAAATACCAACCCTCCCTCCCAAACAAGACAGAACACAGAGCTGAAAACATTTTTCAACATAAAGATAACAAGATGACAGCTTCTGAAACACTTGCTTCTCAGTGCTTTATGAACTACATTAAATATAAATGCATGCAGTGCATGCAAATCTTTTCTTACCATACCTTGACCTAGATGTTTATCTCCTACTCGAGGCTCTTCCAGTCTGCAGTTGCCACTCCCAGAGTTTAGGGTGAGTTCTGACAGATTTGCACTTATCTCTGCATCATCAAAATCCATATGGCTTGAAAAGGCATCACCAGTTAGGAGTGGGTCTATCACCAGTGGAGAGCAAGGTGGGGATGGAGAAGAGAGAGATGACCTTGGGGACAGTGATGTCATGGATTTGGGAGTACCAGACAAGGACCTCAGAGCCTGCATGCGACTCGTGCTATCTACTTTTTGAGTTTTTGCCACTTCATTCTCGTGAATAGTGGTGATACAGCCTGATGGCCTAAACCCAGTGGCTCCTTCCAAGAGCAAGTCAAGCTTGTTTTGATATTCTGAGTCCAACTGCTCCAGCTGCTCCAGGTGCTCGTAGTAGAGATCAGTGAAACTGGCCGAGGTGGACGAATCCTGGCTGGAGGTGGCAAGAGATCCTCTGCTGGATGCAAGGGAGCCAGGGCTGCTGCTCGAGGAGAGGGAAAGCATGCTGGTGGAGAGACTGAAGGAAACAAGTCAGAAAACCATGACATTTGTGATTTCTCATGAAAGCACTGCAGTGTCAGCACATGTCTCAGCCCACAGGTGCTGCTTTGTTAGCTCAGGCCACACGCATTAGTCCCCAGAGCAACCCAGAACCACAGTCTGCACAGCAGGAACACTGGGGCACTGCTCAGTGACACAGTATCCATCATACACATTTCTCTACTCACCATCTCAGACTCCTGAGAGTCCTTGTTTAGCCAAAACAACTCTAATGAACAGTTTCAAACCAATTAAAATTAGTGCCATCCCCCTCCTCCCACATCTCTCTGGAAAGTATCTATGGCTCCTGTTAATCTCCAAAGCAGACTGCAAAAACCAGCAAGGCCCATGCAAGAAGATGAAGTTATTGCAATGAACTGTCTGACCATGTGGAAATTTCCTTCCATTTGCCTCAATCTTGGAGCTGCAGCCAAAAGGCAATATCACAGCTGCCTGGAGCTGGCCCTTAGAGATCACAGCAGCCAGCAGTTCCCAGGAAGCTGGCAGCATTTATCCATGTGAAAGGCTGCTACATGGAACCCAGGGCCAAGAGAGCAAGGGAAAAAGCTGGGGCTGGGCTGTGAAATCAATTCACACGCCTTATGTATCCCTGGAGTTCTAGGTTCAGAACATAACTGACAACAAAATTAATTTTAAGCAGGTGCTGAATAGAAGTCTGTCCAGATGAGAAAGTCCAGACACCACAGCACAGTTTTCTGCTCAGGAGACCCAGCAAATATTCCAGTAGTGACTACAACATGTACCATCTCCAGAAATTCCATTTAAATCAAAACTACTGCTCTGCATATTGAAGACCTTGGTTATTATTGACCCTCACTTCAGATGGGGATTAGCTATTGAAAAAATTCTGAATATGTATAAGTGCCTTATGTTGCCCCACTGAAAAACAGTGAGATATTAATAAGCCTAATAATCCCATATTTATTATTTATAGGGTAAAAGCTGGAAGCTACAGTTGTATAATTACATCCATGACCTTATGAGAAAAAGGCAAGTATGCTGTATTTAGTATAATTTTGGCAGAAAATGTCTTCTAACAGATGTGCACTGCAGCACATTTGCTCAAAAAAGCTTCTGATAGATGTTTTTCCATATTGGCAGTATATACACATCTGTTGAAGCCTAATGAATTTACAGCTTTTCAGTGTACTTTACTATGAAAAAGGAGGAGTTTTAAATTAATCTTTTGCCTGTCAAAAAAACTGGGCTCAATTTCCTTTTGTACATGCCCTTGAATGCCAGACATTTTGCATTAGGGGTTAATAACAAACACTTATTCTTATGAAGGAGCATGCCAAGAACACTGGGCACACAGTTAGGAAGAAATTAGTTTCACATGCTTCTTGGTCACCTCAAAAGATCCCTAATCAGCTAGGTGAAATGAAAATATGATGCATTTCCACTGCATAAAAGCCTCACAGATAGCTATTCTCCATGCTGGCTTATTTACATGTCAGTCTTGCACTATGATTTCTTTCCAGTCTTTTCGGTGTCATCTTCACAAAATGAAACAGAATCCAAGTGGAGCAGAAGCTACAAACAGAGTAAATTCAGTACACACTGGTAGGAAAAAACCTCAACCAAACAAAAACCCCACCAAACTTTCTTGCTGTCAGAATAATAAAAACATACTTTTAGCAAAATGATTTGGCCTTAGTGCCTGCATTAGTCTGCAAATAACAATCCTGTTTTCTCCCAAAACTACAGCCTGAACTAGAAGCCATTCTTTACACCATATGAACCACAACAGATTTGGGAATATCTCCATATATATTGTCCACATTGCAAGCCACAGCACACTTGGAATTAGAGAAATATGATCATTCATCCATTAATGTGTAATTGCATTAGTGAGATTCACTCCACTTGCTGTCGAGCTGTCATTAATATACTTTATTCATGTACTACTTCAGTAATTCAAACTTTAGTGAATAAATCTCAGCTCTCCCTGGTCACCTGAATATTACTGAAATAGAAGCAAAGTCCTGCTGTGAGACAGAGGCACCACCAGGAGGTTGAAAAGCGCCCATCTAAACTGACCTAAGATCCCAAGCTTCTCCTTCCCCTGACTACACAGGGGCCTGAGGTCACTCCTGAAAGGCCTTTCAGCCCTCAGCTGGGAGCTGGGGCTGTCAGCAGAGAAAGGCAGTGGCCCCATGTGCAGCAAAGGCAGCCCCAGCTGCTGGGAAGGGTCACCTACCTCTTGAGCTGGGTGTGCAGCACGGCCACCAGGCGCGTGGTTTCCTCCAGCTCTCGGACAAGCTGATTTCTTTTGCTGTTCAGCTTCAGTCTAAGAGAAGGTCAAACAAAGAGATAAGCTAAAGCAGCATTTACTATTTTAAATAAGGAGTAAAGGAAAAAATCTACTTTTTTTTTGCTGTGAAATCCTACAAATTTGATAGGAATACCCAGGACAGAATTTGGTCAAGATGTGTAAGTGTTTACCAACTTCAGAAACTTTTCAAATGCAGAACTCAGTCCTGAAAACATTCACAGCAAGACAAAATAATTACAGCTGGTACCATAGAAGTAAATGCTTCTAGGATCAGGCCTCAAAAGTGCTGGGCAGATTTTACTCACTATACACTATTGCATTCCTATAGTTCCTATAATGTCTTCATTTCCTTCCACTAAAGTCTATGGATGATTAAGGGTTACCTGATTTAGTTATTAACCATCTCATTACAACTTTACATTATTGGCTTTAGCAGTATCCCAGCTTTATTTCCCCCCTGAACTGGTTTGAGACAAACACATGTGCATGTGGGTGCTCACACTCTAAGTGAACAGTCCTTTGGACACAAATCCTTCCCCATACAGGTGTAATGTCTTTGGCACTCTAGAATGTGGTAATAATCCCAAAAATCCCAAATGAAGGGGTTCACTTAAGGCAAGACAAGAACCAATTGTCAAACCACAGATATTTCAGGCAGGTAAAAGTCTCATGGTCAAGACATTTACATTTTTTCCAGCATGATAAAACTATGAAAAGCCTATGCAGAAAATTGGTGTCAGCTGGACAATGACCATGTAGAAGAAATGAAAAGATGGAGCCAAAGAGAGAGTGAATGCAGTGTGTCTATTCCATATATGTTCAAGGGACTGCAGCTACCAGAAACGCTGCTGAGGCACCCTCATTTATGCATCCAGACTGTAAAACACCTGTAGGCGATGCCTCATGCAGTATTCATCCCCACTGCACGTTCCCCTGAGATCTCCCCCTGCAACACACGTAAAATTAAGGAAGAAAGTTGGCATTTTTTTCAGTTAGTTTAGATTCACAGGATATTCCCTGCAAGCCCCACAGCCCTGTCAAATACCAGATCCTACAGGAATCACATACAAGGATGCTCAGAACAAACAGCAAATTTAAGGAATTTAAAATTCCATCTGCTGACATTTACCAAGGCCCAGACTGCACAGCAAGTGTAGAAGCTGATGTGAGGTGCTGGCTGCATACAGAAATGTTACACTACACCAACACTACACTGGGCTATTTTCAGCACTCTTTACATTCCCATAAAGGATCCATTGTAGGAACAGCAACCTTTCCCCAGTGGCACAGGAAGCCTTGCAGATGGGTTATTTGGGAGATGAGCTGAGAAGCTCTCTGAGTAGAGTGTGCTGGGAATGTGAGGGCACTGCTGTGGGCACTCAGCCAGGGGATGCTCGTGCTTGCTGCCAGTCACCTCTTGTCCAAAAAGGCCCTGCCCTGTGCCCACTAACCCACCTCTCAGTGAGTGCTTTGCTCTGAGTGTCTCTAGCAGCCTGAAGGTCTTCCTCCAGGCGCCTCCTCTCTGTCTCCAGTCTCTCCACCTCTCCTCGAGTCCATTTTCTGGGGCTGATAAATCTCATTTCTTTCAAGAGCTCCTCCTTCTCGTTAATCAGGATCAGTCGGTCCCGCTCAGAGTCCAGCACGCCAGGCCAGGCCTCACTGTCAAGCTTGGCCAGCTGGATTTTCAGGTTTGCTATTCTGCAGGGGGGGAAAAAATGCAAGGGAGTTATTCCCTGAGGAGTGCCTGACCTCCTGCTCCAGACACACAGAGGGGCACCATGACCAACCACATCTTCCAGAGCCCTGAGGAAGGCTCTCAGTCCAGGACAAACACCCTCATGTCCCCCTGACCAGAATGGTGCCAAGTGATAGCATCATTGCACATGGAGAATGGGATTTTAACTCACATTTGTTCACAATGGAAAATGAACTTTCTGGCTAATATGCAGTGTCCACCAGTCAGAGAATAATACAACAAAAGTTCTGAATGCCAGAAAAGGTGATCAGATATACTGTAAGTGTTTTATATGCATTACAGCTGTGACCTGAGAGTAGTTTGTGTGGAGGGTGTGATGTGATAGTTACCTAGTCTTTAATCACTTTTATGGAAATAACTGTGTTCTCCTCATGTACGATTCAGATAAAGATCAGTGCTTAGTCAAAAGCTTAGAAACTCTTTTTTGTCTTTGCAATGAGGAAGTGAATCATATCTCCATGCTGCTACTGCAAGAATCCACCTGTTGATTCAACACTCTGGACACTTTAAGGAGCTACTTCTGGTGCAATCTGCACTTGATATTGTGAGGAGCTGGAGAGGCAATGTGATCCTACCAAAATCCAGAGCTGCTTGTCTGCATCAGAATCAAAGCCTATTTTCATTACAGGTATCATTCCAGATTTCAGGTGAAAGCCTGTATCATCAGTCCTTCAGCACCACATCAGCTCAGGGAGGAAGATAATGACTAAAAGCAGCAACAATACAGATGCAGAATTGAGCAAGAGCTTTGATTGACAGAGGAGGAGAGCACAGCTTGTGGCAGGTAAGGAGGCTGCTCACTCCAAATATCTGCCTGTTCTCAACTTCCCAAATATCTGACCTGCTCAGTTAGGTCCACAAATGATCAGCTTTGCAATGCAACACACAGAGAGAAGCAGAAAACCAGCAGCAGGCCAGGATACAGAACCAAAGGCAGTCCTCCCAAAGGAAGCTGCCTCCTTTGTATTCACTAAACTGCAACTGCTCAAGACCTGACAGGCTGAACATGGTAGTTTGCTGAGAAACAATAGTACAGATAAATCTGAATTAGAATTACCAAGGATCTGTGTTTCTGAACCCCCCCAATCCAAAAAATCAAATGGGAAGCAGGGAATGGGAAGGACAGAATGGGCTGAGATGAAAAAAATTTGAAAAACTTAGAAGGCAAACAAGGAGAAAAAAGTACTTTGCAAGATATTTGCAAAAAAAAAATCATCTGACCGAACATCAGAGAGGCAAGCCATATGTGCCTCTTCATGTAAGGAAGTCAGGTTAATCCCTCACTTGGGTTTAGTAAATACATAAGAAATGGAAGTGACATGTAACATGAATGTCCAATATGCTTCTCTCTTTGAAAAGGGCTTTGTGATCTGGTGACAGACTTACTGGACTTAAATCAGGCACAGCAAATAGTTGCAGGTACTGATGTGGATTCATCTCTGTAGAATTTGCTTTATGCTGCAGAAGTGCAGAGATTGGTGTGTGCTTCCAGCAAAACAGCACACAAGGCAGCCACAAAGCAAAAAACAAAGTGTGTGGAGTAAGCAATAAGATGCAGATCTGGGCAGCAGCAGCTACAAGGCTCCTGAATGGCCCTGAAGAATAAAGCTTTGTCTTCCAAGCTCCAGAGGCCAAGAGGAACCTGAGCCCAAGAGAGCCTGTGAGGGATCAGGCTCACAGACACTGACCTGCCTGCACCACCACAGGAGACAGACATGAGATCACCCTTCTGAAGAGAAGCATCACTTTCTGTAAACCCATTTCCCACAGCAGGTTGCTTACTCTAATAAAGTTCCATAATTGATAGATATTCAGCTCAACTATTTTTAGGTCGTCTTAAGAGCTGCTTTGTTTTTGAGTGCCTGATTAAGTGCAATACTGTGCTCCAATGAAGAATTAAGTGGCATTAATTAATAATCCAAGAATTCCTCAGTGCATTTTGAAGGGATATGAGTCTAAGAGGATTGGCTGGCATAAATCTGATCACTTTTGGCATACATTTGCATGCATATGGCTTTTCCACTGGAATTTGTTCTCTATGCATTTCCGAGTCTAAAAGCTTTGTTAAACTAACCTCCAGTTCTGCCTTTGGTACATGATCATTATTTTCCCCCTTCTCAGCTAAAATGAGGTTTATTACTTTATTTTTCCAATGGAACAGCACCATCACAAAAGAAACACGTTGCAGAAGGTCTGCACTTGGCTGAACACTCCAGCCTGAGTCTGAACCAGTGCTGAGCCAGGCTGGGCTTGCAGTGCTGGCCTCAGGTCACACCACCTCTCTGAATGGCCACCAGACTGAATATACACAACAGGAAGCTCAAGTTTTATTTAATTGCTCTCTTTCTACAAAGAAAAGGCAGTGAGATGATTTATTCATTGTCATAACAAGGCTCTTTTTTTGTTAATTAGGGAAAGTTAGTACTTTCTATTATTATACAACACAGGCATAGCACATAACATTTTTAGTGTCTCCAGAGATTGTTCAGAGCACATGCATCTCCACAGGAGCACAAGATGTGTATCTACAACTAGTAATTAACAATCCTGTACCAGATAAGCTTCTGCTCTTGAGAAAAAAAACACAGTCTAAGTAGGAGGTGTGGTTTAAAAACTGACCAGTCAAATACCCACCATTGTTGTAATGTTGCTTAATGTGACATTAAAGTATTTCATTTTAGGAGATTAAAAAAACGTACTTCTAAAATCCCTGAGTTACCACCAGTCACACAGAACCCAAGCTGAAAGTTTAACTGCTGCAGAAATCAGAACAGTGCAGGGTGTAAGTGTTACACAACTGAGTTACTGCTACGTGTCTGAAGCTGCACAACATAATTTAATTGCATCTCTGATTACATTTGTGCTGCAGCAGCCATCTCCTTGCTGAGATGTAGCAATGACAAGCTTTTTGACATGATGCCATTCTCAGTTTTGAATATGATTAAGCCAAAGGTTTGTCACTGTAGCTGCCCTGTGTCTGTTTTTTGGTTTTATATTACCTGCTCTAGGGGTCTGTTGTCCGCCTGAGCTGTGACAGGAAAGGAATTAGTGGTGGGGAAGGGGACTGGGTCCTGGCAGTTCTGGTGGTGAACTTCAGTCAGATATTCACCCACAGCTGAGCCTTTAGTCTGGTCCACAGAAGTGGTGCAAACAGTGTCTGCCAGAGCCTTTCTAAAGCACCAGCCCCTTACAGATCTAGTACTTCTAAACTAATTAATATGAGGACCAACTTGATTTCAAACCTTAAGTTTTAGCTTTCCAGATACCACAGAGCTAATAAAACCCATGTATTTCCATCACTTGGCTCCTTCACAGTTCGTGCGTGGGCAAAGTACTTAATCTTCTATTGTGTGTTTGGAACATTTTAATGCTGCTGTGGGGACAGGAAACACTTCAAACATCACAAGGAAGAATTTTCACAGGAACAGAAGGTTCCTTGTGAGTCACTATATCCATAGTATTGTTCCAGCTTTAAACCAGTCAAGGTATTTGTTTCTGCAGCTCCTACTAAATACTAGTACTTGTACTAGTACAAGTACAATACTTGGTAACACTGTGCCAAAGCCATGGTACTTTGATAGCTGGAGATCTTTCTATTTTAGCATCAACTATTCATGTCCATTTAGAGCTATCTTTCCTCATGAAAAGGTTTTTTAAACTTTGAGAAAAACCTATAGATAAACTAAGAAAAATATGGGGTATGAGCAGCAAGTATTCTTTAACTGCAAGGTGTGTTGTATGCTCCTCATCACCACTTCAAATGAACCAGAGTGCTGCCTTTATAAAGTTCTCTTTCTTTATAAAGAGCATATTAAAAGAGCAGGCTTGTCATTATTCACTTGCCCCTCCTTGGAAAAGATACAGGATAAAGGAAGAGTATTCCTCTTCAATCTGAATGTGTAAAGTCAGTGTGAATTAAATTGAAGCTTTCAGCAAAGCTTAAAAGTAAAAGGCAATTTTAACATGCCAAATTAACCACTGCATCTGGAACGGTATTTTTAATGTTGCTTTTAAAAGTCACTGAATCATTTAAATATCAAGGTGGTTTGGCAGATCTTGGACTGGCAAAATAAACAGTTCTGATAAAATTGCTCCACCTAAGAAAAGAAATATAAATTTGTGTCAGAAGCAGTTGGGCACACAGTTTTTGACAACTGCCACAGACACAGACCAAATTTTATGCCACTGAGAAGCATGGCCTACTGGCCACTCCAGAACACCAAAATGAGAGCATTATGAGTAACCTCAGCCTGAAGGCTCTTACTTCTAACCAGAGGCTGGAGAAGAAGCCTTCTCTTTGCATGTATCCCAAGCACAGATTGTACCATGCATCTGAACTTTGGTATTCTGGAGTTGCAAAGTCCCTCTAGAGCAGTTAAAAGTGAAGAAGATCACCACCAGCAATGGTTACATTACTGAACAAAGACTAGGCCAGCCAAAGTCTAAGTAATAATTCTTGGTGGTTTTTCATTTAACTATGCAGTTGTGTTAGCTATTATCTACTAAAAAGTAAATCCTGGAAAGCTTTTGCTTAAATTGGCCTGTTAAGTAGATAGAATATTTTTTTTATTTATTCTTTATTCATTTGAGATCAGAGGGCAAAGGTGCAAACTTACATTCTTACAGATAAGCTCTGGAATTGCAGCATTGGCCCTATTTTGATGTAAGGTGTTAGCACAATATACATTTCTCCTTATCACACTTAGGCACACAAGCATTCATTCATTTCAAACAAGGCAAGGAGATCCTTGCAGTACAGTCTCCTTATTAGGAATGGGGAAGCACTGGCAACAGGTAGCAGAACCACTTATGTCCCCATAGGTGTGGCCAGACTGAATTCTTCATGCATTAGTCAGGCCTTAGTAATTTCTAGGATGGTTATTTATTTCTTGAAAGATAACACTGGCCCAAAAAGCCTACTGTGTCACTGGCTCAAAAATGACCACATTTACTAAGCAGCAATGCTGGGTTTCAGTCTGGTGGAACCTCTTCTAGTGAATTTTGTCCTCAGAATGAGCTGTGTGACAACCAAGGAGGGCAATGGGCCAAAGGATTACCTTCTCTTTGCCTCTTCATACTGCAGCCGCAGTCGCACCTTCTCGGCCAGCTGGTTACTGCTGCTGCCCACAAACTGAGACAAAAACACCACATCAGCAACTCAGCAACCACCCCTCCTTTGATATTTCCTTGACACTCTTACAAGTGACACTTGATCTTAGCAATTTCCTAGTTAAAACAATCACAGCACAGGAACATGATGCACTTAAATACATTTTTCATTATTTCTTCAAATACTTAAACTCCAACAAGATTCAAAGGCCCTTTCTGGCCTAGAAAAAGAGAAAATCCACCACATCTGTCTTGGGCTTCTATTTTTATGAACACACAAATACCTTTGCAATCCTTCATCTTAAATGCTCTTTTCATCCTTAAGTGCTTCACTGCAGTTTGAATTGGATGACATCTTGCTTTGGCTGTAAAATCTTATAGACAAGGGACATTTCATCATGCCCAAATCTGCAGATCTTTACCAACATGTGTGGCCCTGACTGCAAGTGGCTGCAAACCTTTACTTAAAGGCTCACAGGAGAGGCTCTGTGCTGTCCTGTGAGAAATAAGATGTATCCTCATCACTGACTGAGTCCTTACCAAGGCTGGGACCAACCTGACACTTCTGATCTCCTGGCACGTGTGGGACTAAAGGTTTATGAGCACTACAGCTTTGGTGGTGGCATCAAAATAGCTGAAAATATGCTGTTGCTGTCACTTGTAACCCAGTGAAAGCCAAACACTCTTAGGGAAGGAGTCTTCATTGAAGCCCATACAGAGCTGCTCAATGTTTCTTGTCTCATAAATTACTGCTATAAACAGCTGAAGGGGTGTTTGTATCACAAGAAGCTACACCTACAGGTAAAATCAAACCTCCTTCCCTTTTATTGCTACCTGGGTTGCTCTGATAGAGACAGTGTGGGGAAATACCAGGCTGCCCCCAGTGATACATTAACACTGCACACAGAAACAAAGCCACGCTGCAGTTCAAACCAGAAGTTATGATTTCACAAAAACTTGTCCATGCTTGGAAACTCATGGTGAGGTAGCTCTACACACAGTTCAGAGGAATGTCTCCATTCTCACACATTACTCACATTTCCTGACACATCTGTCTGGGAGCTGACATCCAGGTACTGCCGGGGCAGCAGAGGGCTGGAGCTTTCCACAGACACGCTGCTGGCCCACAGGTCTGACTGGGATCCTCTGTCATTCACAAAGCTGTCTTTTAACCTGGCTAAGCTCTAAAACCACAAAAAAAAAAAAAAAAATCATGAGGTGAGCTCATTTCTGCCCAAAGTACCTCAGCAGCTACGTAACTCCAGCCTAACCCCATGACTCAGATCTGACCATGTCTGCTGTGCCCACTCAGACTCTGCAAACTCGAGGTCAGGCATGGCTGGACTGCATTTTATACTTCTCATTTCCACCATCTGAAAGAACTGCAGAGGCTGTGGTTCAACCACAACACAAAACTAGTTTAATAAAAAACTCAATTACGTATCTGAAATACAAAATACTTAAATTACTTCTCAGAAATTCAATCTTCTAGCAATGGTGACACAAAATACTATAAAGTCATCTTGTTTCAATACCTGAATAAGGTCTTGTTTTTCCTTCTCCCCTGATGTAATGGCCTTCTTGAGAGCTTTCATTTCACTTAAAATGGCTTGTGCCTCATCAAGTTTGTAGCCACCTTGAGCATCAGACATTTTCATGTCAATTCTGTATAGAAATTTAAAAAAAACAGTAAGCTAACACTTAATAACATCCTGTTAATTGAATCATCCTAGATACATGTGTCTTGACATGGATTTTTAACAAAAAACACTCCAAACTGTAACAAGGACAACAGAAGGAACTAAAGACCCCACTCCCTAAGTTACTCAGCAGTACATTAAGCTTCAGGACTCTGCTTTCAGCAATATCATCATCTCTTTGACTCCTTAGGGAGGACAAAGGTGCATACAAATCCCCAAAACAGTGTGTTAGGGCAGACTGCTGCTAGCTGCCTCGTTTCTAACCTAGAGAAAATCAGCTTAGCCATCTATGAGAATTACCTTATTTTCAGTCATGATTTCAAAAACCAGGCACAGACTCACCTGCACAGATGTTTTTGCTTGCACAATTTAATTACAAGCCACTTCATCCTTCCCTTTCCTCAAAGGAATTCTACCAGGGTTGACCCTTATAATAAATATTTATTTGAAAGATGCCAGATGTGACATAAAGGCAAATATCTGAAACTTTTCCTCCCCCTCCACTCCACCCCCAGCTTTTCCTCATTGCCCTAAATCAGTGGCTCTTATAATTAACACAATGAGCTGTAGTGTCATCCATATTGAGCAGTACTGAGTAAAACAGAATATCAGTTAACTGTTCAAAACCTTTTTGCCATGAAGTCAGTTCTAATGTGGTCAATCCCACACAGGCACTGATTTGAGAGAACTCCCCCATGGCTGTGTACTGCCTTCAGCCTAAAGATATCATCAGCAGCATATTTCAGCTTGTTATTAGGCAGCTATGTAGTGGGGGATGCATTGCAAGCCAGAGATGTTGTGAAAAAAAAAAAAAAAAGATCTTGAGAACACACTTACTTCTTCAGGGTTTGAAATCCATGCTCTTTGTACTGGAGCTCCTGCTTCATGTGAGCTACTTCTCTCTTGAGTTTATTAACCTGCAGCAAGGTGTCACATTTTTAGAATGCTATTTTATATGAGTATTTAGGCACAGTGCTACCTATTCAGTTTAAAACTTATTCAGTGTAGACAGTACTCTAAAAAAAGTTTCCAGGCAATCAGCTCATGTCAGGAGCAGGAACAGCCCTGACTGCCTCCTCATCAGAACTTTATCACTGGCCAGAGCTTTATCCAGTAGCTGCTATCACACCTCTTAACAAGGGGCTCAAGGAAAGTTCCAGCCACGTAAGTGGAAAAATGGACAAAAATTCAAAAAAGAGAGCAATGAAACACATGACAACTTTGCTCAGAAATGTTTAAAACCTTTCCAGTCATTATTCCCAGCATCAGGACAGGAGTTACCCTGCAGCACCTCAAGCCACGTCCAAGCTCCCCAGAGAAAAGGCCCCACCGCAGGAGTGGCACAGCAGGATGATAATCCATACTGTAAATGCACTGACCCTACAGCTTGCTGTTTTATATTCCTCCACAGAGGCCACACTGACCTACTTTGCTTTAGTCCTTTCTTCCTCCCAAACTGAGCTCTGCATGAGAGCACACCCTCCCCTGCTGCCAGCCTGCACTAAGCCCTGCACACAACAGCTGCCAGTCCCTGGGGAGCACCCCAGCTCTCCAGCAGGCAGCTCCACATCCCACAGCCACCCTGCACTGCCAGCTGCCAAGCCAGGCTCAAGTCTAAGGAGGAAAAAAAAAAAGCTGTTTTAAATTCCTAAGACTGCAACGTTAGAAAATTGTGATAAACGACCTCCTAAATTACAACATTAACTCTCCCAACTGCTTTGGCATCTCCTTTCAGTATTTGCCATGAGATCTGGAAATACCTGAACATTACTCATGGCAGGCAAAGGTCAATTTGTACTACTTACCCTGGATTTTGTAGTAGCAATCTCTGCTTTGAGGATCTCGGGGTCATACTTGGAACTTGACGAGGAGCCAGAGAGCACTGGAACAAACACAGAGCCAGTTCAGCAGCTCTGCCTTCCTCCCTACACTTCTACCAGCCCCACCACAGACAGAGATCTCCCATCTGCACACCCAAACCTCCACACATTGGGTCTGTTACCCAATTTCCACTGCTCAAAGGCAGGGCAAGGCAATAGTGCAGTCAAGTACTGCACAAAAAGTGCAGACTGAAGGGGCCAAAGCATGTCCTGCATCTCCAAAGTCTGGATTTGTTCCAGGTTAACACACTTAACTCAAACTCCCAAACACATTCACTCCATTCAGTGGTGTGGCTTCCTGCATTTCCAAAGGCATTTAACAGAACTGAAGGGACAGGCATTGCAGGAAGGTTTACTTAATTTTTTTTTCAGACTTCCTCATTGAGCAAACAATCCACTGAATGTT
The DNA here is from genome assembly GCF_027579445.1 of Ammospiza nelsoni. Lineage (NCBI taxonomy): Eukaryota > Metazoa > Chordata > Aves > Passeriformes > Passerellidae > Ammospiza > Ammospiza nelsoni. The sequence continues at coordinate 5,527,872 of NC_080648.1, forward strand.
TAGAAACAAAGGAAAGAAAAGAATCAGAAGAAACTGAAAAATGTGATGCAAGCCTTTTCAGAGCCTTGAGGACATGACCAACCATACAATGTGTCACACCAGATTAAATCAATATCCCATTAAGAGCAGAACTCTCAGCAGCAGTTAAACCCTTCTGCCTCAGAAGGTACAGAAGCTCCCCAATGTGCAATGCTGTTAGAGGTAGCTGTAGGCAAGGGAGATATTTTGCTCCTTGCAGCCATCAGTTTATGCCCTATAAAACATGGGAAAGCATTTCTAGTTATTTCTGTTTGGTTGTGCTTTTCGAGGCAGATCCCATCTCGGCCATGTAACTCATGCTGTCAGTGCATTGCTCTGGGTAGAGAACTCCTAAGAAAAGAGCAAACCCAGTTCTTTAGAGATGAGGGACAGCCTCCTTGTCAAACAAGAATCCTTCAGTTGACAGAAAACTACTTAAAAATGTTAACCAGGCACAGGATTAGCCAGTGGAATTCTCCACCATCAAACATAACTCACAAGAGTGAAACAGGGGGAGGTTCTTGGCTGGCAAGAACACAGAAAATCTGCAATACTGAGGATTATAACAAAAATTCTGGAATACATGCAGGAAATAAATCCTGTTCTGGATATTTTCTAGCTCCTAACTAGTACCAGTAAGGAGGCAATACAGCATTCTATGAAGATTTCTGTACCAAATCTTGAAGTGACATTGGTATTGATGTGCTGTGACACAGAATATGGAGCACAAACTGCTGTTCTGCACACACAGAGAGGCAATCCAGCAGTGGTGACTTGGAACATGGCATAAAATACAGACCCTCAGCTCCCCTAGACCATCACTCAACTACCTGGGATATAAAACTACAAAAGGGCTTGGAAACACTATCCAAGATGGACCTTCTTGCTGTGTTTCTGTACTTTAAAGAGGGAAATCAAGGAAAATACCATGTAAGTTAACTTTTTCACACTGAGCCAACCACCACAGTTTTAGCATTTATTGAAGCCCATGCAGAAAATCTGCACACTGACTGCAGCGACTGAGCCACACACAGGAGTGTGTCACAACCATCAGCCTCTACCAAACAGGTGCTGGGCAGACACCATGTCTGAAACAAGGAGTGCCATGGCACACCATCCCAGTGCCCCATCCAAGGACCAGCTTCGTGCCTGTTACTGCCCTACAGGGTGCACAGCCGAGGAAAAAGCAGGTTCAGAGCTCACAAAGTACTCACAGCTGGTCTGGGAGCCCAGTTTGTGCTCCCAAACATCGTGCAGCTGCTGATACTCCTGCTGGGCCAGCTCAAGCCTCTGCTGTTTCACTTGGTAGATCTCCTTCTGGGCAGCAATGGCCTCCTGGGCCAGGACAAGGTAATCCTTCAGCATGTGCTCCTGCTCCCGCCTCCATTGCACCCGAGGGTCCTCGATCTGAGTCGTTTCTTGGAGACAAAACAGAAGAAAGCAGGATCAACAGAATGCAGGTTTGTTCGGCTTCTTGGAAAAGCTCCACTGTTTATGACATTTTAAAATAGTCTCTTGCCCCATCCCTGTGATAAAAAAGTTGAATGAAAACATTTTCCTTTTTTTCTAAGGAGGTGACTGTTAATCCATAATGAATTCCAATGAGTTCTGCCATGCTGAATAGAACAATTCACAACAAATCAAATAATTCGCAACAAAACTGTCATATAACTCTTCATCTCCTCTGCTGCTGAAGCTGCCCTGGTTCTGGCTCTTAAAAACATCCACCCAAGAATATGCATATACAGTTGTAAGATACTGACATTGACTGTTATACTTATCTTTATTGCAACTGCTTTATAACATTACTAATAAAATAGCTCTACTATTTCACCGATAAAACTTATAGAAAATATCATTGCCACATAACTGCATTATACTGCACCTGACAACATGAAAGCAATTACAACTCTGCCCATCCTCTTTGGCTGCCAAATGGCTTTTATTGCAGGGGGGAAAGAAAACCTGCTCACTCAGATTCCAGAGGCAAGCAAAAATAAAGCCTGATTAAATCACAGATTTGTGGAAGCATCTTAAATGACATTATATTAACAGAGTCTCAGAGAGGAGAAAACATTTCCTTTAGGGAAAGCAGGCACAGCAGTAAATGACTGAAGAATATGGGAGGTGGAGTTTACAGTAACAAGGGAATGCAGCAGTTACAGCACTTCCATCTCCATTACCCCAACACAACCAATCCATTCCAGGTTTCTAATCATGAAAAAGGGGTAAGGTCATAGACATGCAGCTAGTCCTAATACTAACGAGGTAAATTTATTGTCAGTGTTTGTTTTGTGAAGAAGCGCCCAAAACATTTTTCATTTCTATTTCAAGGCTATTTCATGTTCTTGTTTGGAGCAGGTTCCAATACTTAGTTGACCAAGTGCTCTGAACTGTCTAAACTAACATGCTTGAATAAGGATGCCTAGTTACCACATAATGAATAATTAATAGAAAGGACTTGCTTGAAACTATCAGTGGGAATCTAATCTGCATATCTTAAGAGCCTCTTTAAATATTTAGTAAAAGCTGCCAGAGTGGAAGGTATGAGCAGCTCTTAAGTGAGTCAGGCATAAGACTAACACAGCAGTACACAGGATGTGGGGAAGAGAAGTTAGACAATATTCTTAGCAGCAGACTAGAAATAAAGGGTTCACCCAAGGGATGGACACTCAATCCTTCTCACAAGCTGTCCATGATCATGCTGAGGAGAAAATTAATTGGCTACTCCAGCAGTAAGTTGTTTCTAACAATATCTCAAGACCCAAAAGAGCACATGGCACTTCAAATTACATGGCAAAACTTGGAGAAGGCACAAAATGCATCAAAAAACCTCGTATAGTCTGTAGAAGCATTTAAATGGACCTTTACAGCTCCTGCAAGCAGAAGAAATATTTCAGCTGATATAATATTAAAGCTAAGCTGGGCCTGAAAAACTGCCCCAAAATAATATGAGGGAAAAGCAGCTGCTTGTACCAGGTGTAGGGGCCCTCATGGACAGCACTGTGGTCTGGAGGGAGCAATAGGAAGACCAGGAGGGCACAGAACCTGCAAGACTCTGATGTCCCCATGCTCCTGCCTCGATTCCTGCCCCCAAATCCCATTCTCCAGATAACCATTACCCACACCCAGATGAAGTAACCCCTTTCTCCACAGTTGAACCACAAGGGGAAAGTCTGCTGTTACCCAGGGAGCTACTCCATATTCGCAGACATGCAGTTTCCCTGGACAGTCAACAGCAACTGAGACTTAGGGCTCTCTAATTTCCAGCATCAAAAGTATGTTGGCAAAGTGCCTGTGGCTCTTGAATCAGATGCAGGACACTGGATTGTAAGTCTACCTCAATATAAGTCTTCAAGCCTGGTTATTTCCAGGTTTTCCTTAGACTAGCAGCCCATTCTTCCTCGAATCCCAAGAAGGGAGGCAGAAGCTGCTGCAGGAAAATTCCTCTATTATAAGCAGTGAGGAGGAAGACTGCAAAAGCCTCCAATCCTGAACACCTCTGTGAGGTGGTGAAGCACTGCCAGTGCTCCAAGCCCACCATCTGACCCAGGGAATGCTCAGCAGACAGCTCACACAGAGGATGGACAACACACTGAGGTATTGAAATGCTTTGTGTCCAGATTTATTCTAAATATTCACCTCAACCTTTTCAGTAATCAAAGCACTAACAGCAACCCCTTGATTGCAGCCCTGAGCTCTGATTTTCAAACATGTAAAACCAATCAACAAAAATGTTGGCCAAGGGCTCTCACTGAGCCCAGCTACTGAGAAATGCATAATACATTCAGAAGTGAGATGAAAGAACTATAGAAATGCAGGCTATTACATCATTTGTTGTCTTGTGAATTCCTAATTTAATGTTGAGCTTGTCATAAATAAATCTGCTTGCTTCGTGTTGGAGGAATGCAGGTTTACAATTCTTGCATCAGCATCATTTCTTTGAGCAAATCACACTCCAAAGTTCTCCCAGAGAGGCACACTCAAGGCTCTGCATTAATACTTTATTAGGAATATTCTGGGTACTCAATTCAATTTAATTGTATTTATTTTCCCCCAGAGAGGTGGTTACAATTGTTCTCCATCTTGCTTCTTTTAATGGCTCTTGCCTTTCGATTTCAGTCAACTCTTGGGCTCATTTTTGATAATGAGTCTCAAATACTTGTGCAGTATGAGCAAGACCCAACATGGCTTCATCCCCTTCCCACCCTGAGCAGTTCCTTCCTGCCAAGGAATCTGCCAGACACCTTGGAGAGGAAGAAGGTTTTGGACACTCTCCAGAGGATACTTCAACATGAACCACAAAGCTGAGCTGCTTGATTAGGTTAAGGTAAATGGATGTGCTCTGCTCTGTCATGAATTGGATTAGAGCTGGCACAAGAAATCTGTCATGAGTTTGTTTCTCTTCTCTTTAACCTTTTAGTTGGAATTCTCATTTAAATATTGAGGCCTCTGACATCCCACACAAGTGGAAGTTTTTAAAAGGTGCTGTTACTGTGCAGGTGTCAGCACAGCTGATAGGCTTCTCTGCATGCCCCTGAATCCTGTGGTGCCTGTGAGTGGCACAGACCTGGGGTAACTGCCCCAGACCTTTGCATGTTCACCCTGCACAACTCCAATGTATAAATAAATGTATAAATAAAACCATGTTTGGTTTGTCCCAACTGCATTCATCCATTCAGGCTGGAAAAGGCCTTTTAGGATCATTGAGTCCAACCTCAAACTTAACAATGCTGGAGTTTGTGCCAACTGAAACACTCCAGGGGTCCAACAGGCTTCCATGTCCCACAGCTCCAGGTCAAGGCTAATTTCCCATTCCCAGACTGTGAAATGGACACCAGACCTGGTCTTACAGACCTGTAAGAGATCCAAATTTGTGCCTTGCAACTTAGCACCTTCTAAAGCAAAGTTTGTCCTCTCCTCACCCCTGCTGATCTTCTTTGTGTGGTCCTGTAGCTTGCCTACCCTTTCAAACTTCCCAATAAAAAGAAAAACCAACATCCCCTACCTCACAGAAAATAGTTAGGATGAAGCTATTTAAAGATATGTCATCCTAAAATCACAGGATTTACATAAGTTCTAAATAAAAATATTTGTGTCACCTTTACATCTGGAAACTTATGATCTTTGTATTGTATATTGGGGGTAAGTTAGAGCTTTTGGGAATAGGTTTTTTTCATTCTGCATTTTTCACGCTCAAGAGAAGTTGCTAAAGCTTGGAGGGTGCAGTCTCAAGCCAGGTGAAGTTGTGGCAGTTTGGAAAAAGGGAAGGGTGTGAAGATGAAGATATCCAAGGGGGGAAAAATCCTCCAAGGAAAAAAAAACCACACCAGACTTCCAAATTTTTATTTCTAAAAACCATTTAATTTTCTAAAAAAAAAAAAAAAAAAAAAAAAAAAAAAAAAAAAAAAAAAAAGTTTAAGTTCTCAGTTGAAGTCCTAGAAGAAGATTTAAAAAACCTTACAACTTAAAGGAACTCAAGGCACTTTTGTCTTTTAAAAGTTTCCCTCAGCACAAGTTGCAAGGGTCCCCTAAAAGGGTCTGGACATGGTTCTGCTGTCAATTTTTGGGCTGCAGCTGGAGTTATTCTGTAAAGAGAATCAAAGTCACTGATTTGTTTTGCTTATTACTTTTCCAGGGAATTTGTTCTAGCATAACCCATTACAGTTATTCTATAATGTCTGCAATGATACAACAAATGCTGTATTTTCTTATAATTCAAATGAGCTTACAAAATTAACTCTTGGTTTATCAAGCAATCTAGCAAAGGGTGTTAGCAGTGGCTTAGTTTGAGGGCACAGGATAAAGGCCCTGAACAGCTCATCCCAAGCTTACTTGAGGGTTTTGCCTCCAGCAAAGGCAGTGTGAGCTCCTGCTGCCAAGGGAGCTCATTCAGTTCACCCCTGCCAGGGGAATCCACACAAGACCTTTGCCCTGTTTCTGATGGTCTTGCCACAGGGACAAATTCCAGGTGTAGAACAAACTCCAGATCACTGCTACCCAGCTGGACTTGTAAGCAGAACCAAATCTGACAGAGGTGTGTCCATAGTATTGGCTTGAATGTGGCTGCCAGTTTGAAGATTGCAACCCAAAAGGTGTCAAATTCCTGCTTAGAGAGGGAAATACTTTGTATGATGGAGAAGGACAGGATTTGATTTCATGAGCTGCAGATCTCATTGACTCTGAAACATGCTGTTAGCAACTCTGTGGTTTTGTGTTCAGTAAACTTTAATAGAGGCACAAATCACTCTGCAAAAACACAGTAGCATGTCACTTACTGGTGTTGTGGTCTATGTAATAGACTCCAACCTGAGGGTCATAAGCTTCTTCCCATCCTAAGGGCAGCTCATCACTGATGCAGTCAGCAAAGGTCAGTGGTTTAGTGTACCTGAAAAGCAAAATAATATTTAGCATGAATAAAAGAACACTCCCACATGGCTGCTCCAAACAACTGACCAGAAAACAAATGCCACAAGGGCTTCAGTATCAAAACCACAGAGAACTGAAAACCATTTTAAAGCCTTTGCTCTTATAAAAATAATACACCACCAACTCCTCCTTTTCTCCATCTGAAGTTAGAGCAAGATGAATTCATTCTGACAGAGCTCCAGAGCCTTGCCCAGCTCAGCCAGTACTCGCTCGACAAAGGAACATTAAGAACTTTGCCAGAAACAATTCCTGCTCTCCAGTGAAAGAACAAGACTGTTTGCAGGCAAGTCCTGTACCAAAAATATGTAGACAAGAAGGAGCACGATGAGAAATGCAATTTGCATAGCATGAATAAGTAAGGCTGAACAATCAATAGCAAGTGCTGAGGACTGTGGGACCACTTGTCATGCAACTTCTCTCATTTGCATTGCAATATGCTCTGTTTCATTAATGACAAACAAGATTAGTTTCTCAGTATCAGAAAACGTGTAACTCACTCCGTCTGAACAAGGAAGTATTTCCACAGCATCGCTCTGAGGAGTTTTTCTATTACAGAGCACAGCCAGCAACACTCTGAAGGCCTGTGTGGCTAAACACAAAGGTGAGAGTACCCACTCCTTGAGTGGCCACACAGGTTTTAATCACCAAAAACCTCGTCCCTTTCCTCCCTTTCACTCGGAGTTAATGAGGTTCAGCTTGCACCAACAAAACTGCAAACCAAAGAGCACTGCAGGGAGGCACAAGGCAGGAGGAATTAATCCTGCAGGTGCCTCACACCCCCAGCTTCCAAAAGCACAATGTGCCAGAGGCCCAGAGATCTATCACACAGGCCCAGTGCTCTGCGTGGAGGATGGATGGATGGATGGATGGATGGATGGATGGATGGATGGATGGATGGATGGATGGATGGATGGATGGGTGGGTGGGTGGGTGGATGGATGGATGGATGGATGGATGGATGGATGGATGGGTGGATGGATGGGTGGATGGAGGCTGAGTGTGCCCTCCCAGAGAAGCCCTTGTGGCAGAGAGCACAGGACACACTGTACAACACCACTGTCCCTCCAGGCAGGCGCACTCTGAGAGCAAAGGGGTGAGCAAGCACCTGCAGAGCTGCACCCAACTCTGCCACACGCAAACAGCACAAAGGGGGACACAGAGCACCTCTGCAAGACACTGGACACACAACTACAGACAATTATTTCACTTTTGAGACTGATATTTTCAGCATATCTCACAAGGAGCACCCATTACCAACACTTGCTTTCCAGCAAGTCTTCCCTACCCAAAGGTAATTAAGGAGGGCTGACAGACAAGTTTTACTGAGTTCTGAGCAGATGTCATCTGGAGGCACTGAGAACCAGCTGGTACTCCCATATTAACATCTTACAGTCACTCACTGTTAAGAGGAATTTCAGGGAAAAAAGCCTTCAGCCAGAAGATATCGCCTTCAACTTATATATAAGCCTTCAACATAAAATCAACATTTAACAACTAATGTAATTCCCCTAAATATGACCTATAAGTCTGGTATGCAGTAAGAATGGGGTGGGAACATTTTTGTAAAAGCCATGTAAGCCACTAACACCTCTAATTTACCTGCTGTTGCATTTCCCCTTCAAAGCATTGCCTATGCCATATAAAGGAGAGTTTCAATCACTATTCTCTCAAAAAAATTCAATTTAATTTAAAGCTCTGCTGTGCAAAAGAACTCAGAGCTTCACAATATGGAACTGTGAAACTTTCTCAATAAAGTTTCACTGCAGGGTTTATTTTTACAGCTCTTAATCTAGACTGTGTACCAAATGTGTGTTTGTATAGAAAACAGAGATTACCTGAAAATAAAATAGAATCTCAATGCTTGTGATTGCTATCCCTTATCCCATGCTCTTCCCTGTGGATCAAGCTGTTTCCTCAGCCTGAGTACCCAATATGTGCTGCTCTGAGTTGATCAAATCAAAGATGCACAAGGGTAAAAATGCAGAGCAAGGTCAGATACAAGCCACTCTCTGGAGATAACAGAGATGAAAGCACTGTAGCAAACGTGTTGGCAATGTTAAGTTAAACTCCAGGGTTAACACCTTCCCCCTCTCTGAAAATGGCATCTGCTTTTATTTAACCATGGCGGTTCACGTGGAGGCTGCACAGGTAGGGCAGAGGGAGGGCATAGAGCTAAATGCTGAACTAGATGGAGCTGCTCCCATCCCTGAGAGGGGCACAGTCACACTGGGACCACAGAACCATGGGGTATACTGAGCTGGAAGGGACCCACAGGGATCATCCAGTCCATGCCCTGGCCCTGCACAGACACCCCAACAATCCCACCCTGTGCATTGTCCAAACACTCCTGCAGGGAGCTCTGGCAGCCCTGGGGCCATAACCATTCCCTGGGGAGCCTGGGCAGTGTCCCACCATCCTCTGGCTGAAAAAACCTCCACCTCTCTCCAACCTAAACCTCCGGGCTCAGCCTCAGCTGTTTCCTCAAGTCCTGTCATGCTCATGGGTCAGATGGTGCCTGCTCCTCTGCTGCCCCTCACGAGGAAGCTGCAGACCACAATGAGGTCTGCAGGACAGTGTCATCTCTTTTAACTAGGCCAGTCTGGGTTTCATAAAAAGTGTTATATATACAGATCTTAATTTTGCCCCTTGGTTCTCTCTTTGTGGCTGAAGATCAGAAGTCATAGACTCAGGATTTTCTGAACTTTTGGGTGCATTGCTTTTGTGTGAAAACTGAGTGAATGCATCTGAAGGTTTCCCTTAGGAAGGAGGGTAAGGAATGCTCAAACCACTTTGCAGGTGCCCTTCCTTAGTTACAGGCAGGTGGTGACAGGGGTACATTTCTGTGCATTGCTGCTTTGAGTCCAGCTACAGGGAGAACCTATTGTGTGCTAATGTGGTTTGCCTGAGCTGATGAGATGTTTTTCAAGGCAGCTAGGAAGCTTTGTAAATTGAAAAGGAGAGGTTTCAAAGGAATAGTCCTGCAGATGTGTCCTAGCTTTAACTTCCCACACGCAGAGGAACAGTCCTGTTTTATGCAGCAGTAATGCACTAACTAAATCATGTCCTGCTGGGAGAAAGAAGCTTCTCCTTTTACTCTTTAATCCATCATTGTGAGTATGCTTGGGGAAACACTGCATTTTTGGATCTCTTCTGGAAAATTGGTTTATTTTAGTCTTCATAACAACCCCTAAAATCATATCTTATAACAAGGAAATAATCTCTTTTTTATTTTTATGCTGTATTCAGAGGCTTGCTACGCAACACATTACATGTCTTTCATCTAATTGTGCCACTGCTACTTTGATTTGTAACAGTTTTTCCCATAACAGCTAGGGAAAGGAGCTTAGAAAAGTAAGTAATATGGTTATGAAGCTGCAGTTACTTGGGGAAACAGCTATTTTGTCTATAACAAGTGGAATTACACTCTTAGTTATATCACTAATAATTATTCTGTTTGCTTCCTGAATGACAGATTTCTCCTCTGTACAAATTGGATAGTTGGAAGCTTTGGGCAGCCAGGAAGGAGGGCATTAGTCTGTGCTTGGTGATGGGTGCTCCTTGTGAGATATGTTGGAAATAACAGTCTCAAAAAGTGAAATAATTGTCTGTTTCTGAGCCCTAGTAACTGGCAAGTCTCCAGTTGGCTTGTGTCATTGCTATAGCAGACTGATCCTGCTTTTTTCTTCCTTTTTCCAAAACTCTAACTGAAAGAACTGGCTGGATGTAGTTCATGCACTGCATTTCATATGGAAAATAGGAATACGCATCCTTCAGTTGCTTGGTCCTGGCTTCCTATTGAGTCTGAGAGTTTCTGAGCACTTTTATAGGGAATTCAGCTGCTCCTAACAAAATAAGACTGGACAAAAGCTGAACAGAAGCTTTAAAAGTTTGGTGTTACACTTTGGAGCACCAAAGTTGGCACTACAGTGCCATTCCCTGATGAAAGTATTCCAGAGACCCAGGGCTGATAGTGCAGCTCCACACTGGTTTTTGTTTTTTACCAAGACAGGGTTTAATATTAATGTTAGATGGAATTCTTGAGCAGAATTCTGCAAGAAACTCTACTCAGTGTGCAACACAAATTAATTTACTGGCGTGTGTTTTATGCCTGCAGCACACCCTCACCCAATGTACTTCAAGTATGGGTTTAATTACTGCTCTGTGTTGAGGGATTCTTGCTCGGGTCCCTCACCAAAGCTGTTGAGCAGTGCAGCTGGGACATGGGAGATGCATGGCTCCAGGTTTAATCACTGCAGGGCTGGATGGAGCTGGTGTGCAGTGCCAGGGACTGCAGACACAGGGTGGAATTGCACATCTTCTTACAAAGCACCCTGCAGAAGTGGCAGAGCAGCAATCATGCCACCCATTCACAGCAGTGTTTAGAGTGTTATAAACAAGTGGTGCACTGGAGAAAACACCTGGGACTGCCTGCGCCTTGTAGCCCCACCTCCATTCTTGGGGGTGGTTGTGGGCACCACAATATAAACAAAGACATTAAACCATCAGAGAGCATCCAGAGGATGGTGAAGGGTCTGGAGGGGAAGCTGCTTGAGGAGTGGCTGAGGGCACTTGGTTTGCTCAGCCTGCAGAAGAGGAGACTGAGGGCAGTTTGTTTGCATCTCCCAGCCATGCTCCCTTGGCTCTGACACCCATCACACATCAGTTAGGTCTGAACTATTCTTCAAGGGCTTAATCTGCTTCGAAGCTGGAGGCTGAGCTCGGCACAGGAGCTCTAAAAGAGAAACTAGCCTGAGCTAGAGAAGATATTTGTAAATCATAGCCTAACTCTGGCCTTCTAGCTCACCCAAAAGTAAGCCATACACTCACCTCACAGGAACTCACCCACATCTCACATTCTTCACACCTGTGACTGCCATTCCCCCATAGGTATGTTTCAATTGGGGTCATTATTAGGAATAATTAGTATTTTGAAAATAACATATCAACCTACATTTATCCATTTACATGATATTTTCTCATCTTCCAGTATGCAATTTTTGTATTTCATTTCATTCAAGAAATACAAATTTACTTGAAGAAGTGCAATTCCTCATTAGGACACCTGGAAAACAGGTACCCACAGCAACCACCACACACAGCAGGTCAAGGTGGCTGTTCAGAAACTAATCCTGGTAACAGAGCTACAAGAACAGCATCACCCAGCTTCCTAATCTGAGGAGCATCTGACAGTCTTCAGGCAGAGGGTAAAGCCACAGCTCCCACCAGCCATGCTGAACATCCTGAGACACTTCCATCTTTGCAAAATGTTTGCCCACAGTAGCTCAACTATTTGTACAGCAAATGATGTCCAAATCCCATTCCCACAGCACAAAAGAGAAAGTTAGCTTCCTACCTCTGTGTTCTAAGTCACATTACTTTAAAATGAGAAGGGTTTCTATATTTCTGATTTTTGATCACCTTCATTTGCTATCACAGATAAAACTGGAAGCCAATGTTATCATGTGCAAACAGTATTAAATGAAAACTTGCTCATCTTAGATTCAGAAAGCCTTTCTATATTCTTGAACTCCACTGTTGTCAATCAAAAACCTCATTACATGGGAAACTGAAGGCAAATAATCCCTGTATAACCAGGTTTTGATTGACAGAAGGTTTGTTAAACATGGCTGTACAGAGATTCCTAGCAGGAGCTGGAGATGGGTGACCTGTGCCACTTACAAATCTGCAGTTAATACTGCAGTGGTAACAGAAATCAATTCTGAACTGCCTAAACCAGGAAATGTTATTTCTGTAATTACTGCATTTTGGTACCAATTGGGCAGCTCCTGGTGAGGCTCAGAGCCACCAGGATGGAAGTGCACACAGGTGGATGTGCACTTAGCAAACACTGAGCTTGGGTCAGCGAGAAGGGAGGTTTATAAACCAACAGCCAGGGCCAGGCTTCCACAGCATGCATAAACCCACTTAATCCCTGTGTTTGCAGGGCTCCTCAGAGCCCCTAACAAAGTAAAGCCATTTAAACAGGAGAGCCTTACTGTAATCAGTTCAGCACAGATCACATGGCCTGGGATGAAATCCTTCATGACTCCACGGTGAGAGGACAGCCCAGGGGATTTCCTGCACTTTGCTCACCCACAGCAGCAGCAACAAAGGCAGCACCTGGATCACTCAGGATCCTCCTGTCAGCTCCTCTTCCAGCCACAGCCTGAGCCACCAGCCCCTGACAAACACCCTGCCAGCCCTGCTGAGCTCTCCCCTTCCCTCCTGCACTCACAGGTACACAGCAGGTGCGAGGCAGACAAGCCCTTGGGCAAGAAGCCAAGCCAGAGGACACAATCATGAGTTGTGGCAGATACTTCCACTCATACCATTTCTCTTACAAAACCAAACAGCTTTTCAACCCAGCATTTTACAGGAGAATCTTTGCAGTCAGGTTTTATTTTCAATGGCTTCTGTTTAGTTATTTATTTTTCACACAGCATATCCTCATTTCTGGTTTGAATAAAACCCGCTGCTCATCATGTGCTACACAGACCAGGATGAGCTAAAGGCACCTCAGTTCCAGCTGTGACACTGGGCTTGCTGTGCACACAGAGTTTTGAGGAACTCAAACTTCCAGCAGAGCTGTGGCTGGAACTCAGAAGGCTGCTGCAAGAATCACTGCCAGGAGGCTCCACAGGATGACATACAAGCTTCTTTGTTTTTAATGAGGTCATCTCATTCTCAAGACAGACGATGATTATTTTTAAACCTCAGCACAGAAAAACCTATCACTTTGCTGTAGTCCTAGAAAATTTGTCTGCAATCTCCTCCTCACAAAAGCTTTTAAAAATAGACACCTACACATTTATTACTCAACTTGGTGATCCAGCCCTCAAACACACCAGGGCCATTCGTCACTATAGTAACTATTTTCCCTGGGAGCATCTTCTCACTGTAGGGAGGATTGCCTTTGGAGGCTGCAGGTGTGGCAGTGAATGTTTTATGATCTTGCTGGCAAAGCTTTTCTCACCCCATCTCCACACACCTGTGCACCATGAAATGGTCCCTTGGATTCCCACTCCAACAGAATTTAGGAAACAGGCAATGGGAACAGCTCATCCCCAACAGCATCCTCAGCAGGGACACAGCAGGGACACAGCAGGCAGCTCCAGGCCAAGTGACACCTCAGTGGCACCAAAACCTCACCAACTGGAGCTGGAGGAGGAGATCTCTACACCCAGAGGAGCAGAAAGGCCCAATTAAGGATCACCATTAGCAGAGGAAGACCATGAACAACAATGTGCTTGCCAGGTAACGAGGAGAAGCTTTTAAAAAGTGATAACTTTTAAGATTTCAGAAGCTTCTTAACTACACCCAAGGTGAGTTTAGTTATGAGAGATCAAACACAACATTTCAAAGTTTGGAAGGGAGACATTATGCCGAAATGTACACAAATGCCCAGTCACCTTAAACTTCTGGTTACCTCAAGCATATGTCATTTAAGTGACTGCCAGTGTGTGGTCCTGGTCTTAACTGGGAACAGAATTACACTCTTGCAGTAAAATGGGGTCTCTGAGAAAAAAAACCTCATATTTGAAGCTGTTAGTGTAAACCAAACAAATTTGCTTAAACTACAACATAAATATTACCAAGAGAAATGGCTTGAAATAAACCACACATCTCCTCAAGCAAGTCAAACTGCAGAGCTGTTTGCTTTTCAGAAGTGGTTCTTTCATTGCCGTGGTTATTGAGCATCTTCTCAGCCTCCTGAAGACCTCCTTCCCCTTGTATTTCCTCCTGGCCCCTGATGCTTCATGCACTGGGCCACCTCTAGGATAAGCAAATCCAACATCTATCCTCAGAGCTTATTTTCCAAGCTATCCTAATTTTATACATTTTTAGTGACACTCAAGAACTCAATGATGTTTTCTGGCCAGGCCATGAGGGTAACCTCTGTACCTCGTTAAGGTGATCTTGAGTTGTGTGTAATTTGCAATTAGACCCTTTAGTGCTTTCACATGTCCAGGTACCACTTAAATTCTTCTTTTATACAGAAAATAGTCACGTACTGCCTAAGTAGATTCTCCGCAAAAGAGATCAAGAGACACCAAAGACACCTGAAAGTCAGGCACCAGGCTGTATTTCAGGTATTCTGAACACAAATGCATTTATACATTTTTATTAGTCAAACAGATTCACAGAAGCATTAATCTATATAATACATTGTTTATGACCCCACCAGGCACAAAAAGTATGCCCAGAGCACCAGCACAGTCAGCTGCTTGCTTGCTCTTTCCACTTCTGCAAAGGCCTGCATGTTTACAAGCCCTGCTCTGCACACACTGACAGTCTGTTTGCTGTGTATGGCTCTTCAGTGCAGATCATTTACCTCTGGAAGCAAAGAACAACGAAGTTATTTGCAAGGAGAAGGCTATCAAAAACCACTTGCAGATTTTAGATCATTCCCAGCGATTAACAAACCGGTTCTGCAAGCAGGAGGTCAGTCATACCTTCTAAATCACTCAAATGCAAAAATTCCTGGGATAGTTCAAGGTTAAAAAGTCAAGAAATGGGAGATGAGGCTTCTCACAACATTAACTTGCCTGCCAGCCTCTATATCCTGCATGCTTTCCTGAACCAATTAAGCAGAAAAGATATAAAAGTGTAAGGTACAACTTGATGAGAACAGTACAACACCACTGAATTAAAAGCATGCAGGAGTTGGAATTTAACCATGCAAGTAATTCAAACATCTTTAATTTTAAATAGCTGACACTGGTTTTTAAGTTTGCTTTCGGTTCTTCTAGGATGAAAAGCAGCCTTGCCCCAAGCACAGCCTGAGCAGATTAAAACTAAGTCAGCTTTCTCTTCACTTGGAAGCTCAACTGTTCTTGAATAAGGGGACTGGTCGCTCAATTTATGGGGTAAATTGCCTCCCAAGCATCCAGAGTAGTCAGACTAGTTCTCTGACATATTTGGGAGATTATGAACTGGAAGGCTCTGTCTCTGCTCCTACAGCCTGCATTCCTGCTTCCCTGAAAGGCTGCCTAGTGTGGGTGGCAGCAGTTTATATTGGCAAGATGCCTCGAGATAAGGAGGTGTATAGGACAAACTCCCCCCACAGTACAGCTCCTAGAGCAGGGAACCAATAGCTACTGTCAGAAAAAGATAAATATTTGAGATCTCAGCAAGGAGGCAAGTATGGAAGAATTGCCCTACCTCAGCATTCAGGAACACGTGCAGTGCAGGGAGCACTGGGCTGACCATCCAGGAAGGAATGATGGGCAAGAGATTTGGGACAACTGGGCTTCAGACACTGAATTTACACTTCATGTACAGTGATTACAAACCTGAATTCTTTCAGAAGAAAAGCATGGTCCTGTACTTCTCCCCAGCATCTGTGAACAGCAAATGCCTCCTGCAACAGCTGCCTCTTGTCAGCTCCTGTGCCCTTTACTCACATGACATTTGAAGTGGGAAGATAGACAACCCCAGGGTGGCCTCACTGGACTCACCTCATCTCCCCAGTGTAGAAAACAAGCATTGCTAGTATGAAACCCTATTTAGGAAGGACAAGGGAAGCACAGGGGTTTGTTTCACATGCACAGAGTTGGCAGGCTGCTCCCTGGTTCACCTCCTGCTAGCACTGGGCTAATTGCTCATCCATACAGCAGCTTTGCTAGGGCTGCCTGCTTGCTACTTTCATTTTAAATGTTCTGACTGAGCTATAGAGCTATCTGATGGCCCCAATGTACAACAGCAACATTGGCAGGCTCTCTGGTCTGCACCCCTTGCAGAACACAGTCCAGGCAAGCAGCAGGGCCTCACCAGAGCATCTTCTGCTCCTTGCCCTGAGTCAATTCACCTGCAGGCATTGAGCTCTTCTGCAGTGTCTGAAAACCTCACTGCATGGCTCTGATCTGACACCAGCCAGATAGAGCAGAACCCTGCTACACAGAGGAAACTACCAAGGCCCCAAGGGGCCTCAGAGCACCCACAGGGCTCTCTCAATGCCACTGTAAACTCAGCAGTACCAGGTATGGACAGGAGTATTTCAGTACCAGGTATGGACAGGAGTATTTCAGTACCAGGAATGGACAGGAGTATTTCAGTACCAGGTATGGGCAGGAGTATTTCAGTACCAGGTACAGACAGGAGTATTTCAGTACCAGGTATGGACAGGAGTATTTCAGTACCAGGAATGGACAGGAGTATTTCAGTACCAGGTACAGACAGGAGTATTTCAGTACCAGGTATGGACAGGAGTATTTCAGTACCAGGAATGGACAGGAGTATTTCAGTACCAGAAATGGAAAGGAGTATTTCAGTACCAGGTACAGACAGGAGTATTTCAGTACCGGGTACAGACAGGAGTATTTCAGTACCAGGTACGGACAGGAGTATTTCAGTACCAGAAATGGAAAGGAGTATTTCAGTACCAGGTATGGGCAGGAGTATTTCAGTACCAGGTACAGGCAGGAGTATTTCAGTACCAGAAATGGAAAGGAGTATTTCAGTACCAGGTATGGGCAGGAGTATTTCAGTACCAGGAATGGACAGGAGTATTTCTGGCTGCCTGCAAGGATCAGAGCCGATGCCTGGTTGAGATGGTGTCAGAGCAGTGGAGAACACAGGAGAAGAAAAATCCTTCTGCTTGCAAAGCAGCTGTGAATTCCAGATACAGAACACTCACCCGAGCATAAGCACAGCCCTGCAGACTGCAGTCCCTGCCATTCCTTCAAGAGTGGCAAACCAAAACTATTTCAGCAGACTCAGCCTTGTGAGTTAGCACTGAGGACAGCCTGTGGAATTGAAAGCATGGCAACTCACTTCTCATACAAAGCACAGGTTGCACAGCCCTCAGCTCATGAATGTAGCACTTGGAATTCACAATATGAGCTTTACAATCTACTGCTGTTGCTTTAAGTGTTGAGGCAATGTGTTCTCAGATCCTGAAAAGCCATACTGTATAAAAATGAACAGGAATGTCAGAGTAAGAATGAATTTCCAGAACAACCTTCTGAGAGTAAAGCTTTAGGAGATGTAGAGTTAGAAGGTAAGAATATAAAATTAATAGGTTTAGTATCTTTTTCATCCAAAGTAACAAAGCCTTGATTTACCATGTAGTTAAGCCACAAAAAAAATCATGCCAAACTGTGTTTATAGGCAGAACTGTACAAAGCACTAAACATAGCTCAGTACTTCACACATTGCAAGGGAGTCGATACAAATCAACAACTATTGAAGGCTGCTCACGTATCTGAGGACAGCAAAAGTGAGATTTGCATCACCAAGTGAGTTTGATTGATTTACTCTCACAAACATTGCTTATTTTTAATGATCCACTATGAATATATTTTGCCAACAGATCAAACTGGTGTTAACATGGAAGTTATAATGCCACTTGCTCTCTTGCATTCCCCTTTCCCACCTATCTTGGGTGGTTTAAAGCCCACTTAACAGTCCTTCTGCCAGCTCAGATATGGCACAAGCTAGCTGAGGATTTGGTTTTTCAGTTATTCCTCAGTTCAAAACAGACAGCATTTCTTTCCACTAGGCAGATACTCAGCATACATATCACTTTATCACTGCTGCTCACACCTCATGCTCCAGGTATGTGCCAGAGACACACCTTACATAGTCTCATTATTAATATTTAGCTACTCTTTTACTTTAGTTTATGACCAAGAGCACGGGAACCTCCTTCCTTCCAAAGGAACAATCTTCCTCTTTCCAATACACCCTGGTGAAGGTGGTTAAACCCACAGATTGTTTGTGTCTTTTTGCTGTCTCTGTACTCCCACTTTTCCCATACCTATGCAGTAGGGATGTACCTCAGACAAGCTCCTGGCTTGTATGACAGCAGAGACCCAATGTCACTACCGCCACCCTGGCTGCTCCACACTGCAAAATGAAGAGATGAATCCCAACTAACAGGGTGCATTTCATCCCAGCTTTACCAGCCAGATAACCCCAAAGAAAAAGGCCAGAGATGCCAGATTTGTTTTAAGTATCGTGGGAAACAAAAGCTGAAGGCATGGCACAAAGCTCAGAGCAATGAAGGAGCTGGGCAGCAAGGCCACAAGCTTTGACAGAAAAAGTGTGCTCACACCACCCTGTGCTTTGTTCAGAAGCAGGCTCTGGACATGCAGCACATCCTCTGCAATGCCACTGGATACAGCACAGCCTGTACCAACCCTGACAACTCTGCCACTCAACACAACCAAGTGCTGATTCCACAGGAGCACCAGAGCTGATGGCATGGCTACTCATGTCACTCCTCAGCAAGTTAATTCAGCTATGCAACAGGGAAACAAGTCCTCATGTGCTACAGCAACGGGACTTTCCCCATCAGCAGGGGCAAGTTCCACCTCCCTTGGGTGAGTTCCAGCCTCCCTTGGGCTGAGGCCACCCCATTCCATAGGACCTAAAAACAAATGTCCCAAGGTCATTAGTACACATCCAAATTCCCAGATCCTCTAAAACTGAAAAAAGCTGAACTTGTTGAGTAAGATAACATTTTATGCAAATGCTCTAAGCTAAAGCATTTAGAAAGGAATTATCGAAGACAACAGTAAATGCCTGAATTCCTCCAACAAAAACCCCACAAGGTTATGTTCCTATAGCTATGGAGAAAGACAGGTTTTATTCTATCCCTGTCAAGAGGAAAAAAAAAACACCACAAACCAATGAATTTTAAGTATCTGCTTCCAAGCTGCAGTGCAGCCTCAGCAACAGAAGTGCTATACTCAAGCTGTAACAATGCTTAGATTTCTTCAGGAATGCAGCATTTTTCATTTCACAGCACATATTCATAGAAGCAAGTGTTGATTACTTTTTTACACAGCAAGGGTTGCTTTATCTGTACAGTGTCACTTTCCTGGGACGTGCTTCGGGATTAGAAGCATCCAAAAAGCATCTTAGAAAAGGATCAATTTCTAGGAGATGCAGTTATTTAACCTGAATTAGCCTGCGACAGTACAAGGGCATGTGTTAGTGCAGGGGAGAGAAGGAGAATCGTGTTGGATGCACATCAGCAACTGAGCCAGGCTAAGGGTTTGTTGCTCCTGTAAAAAGCATCACTATGCAGCTTTTCCATGCTCCTCTTCCCAGACCAGCAGCTCTCCAAGTCCTCGCAGGAACTGTTTGTGCTCAGGAACAGAGCAGAGCAGCCCCAAGACCCTTCTGACCAGGGCATCCCCAGCTGGGTTAGGGGCACCCAGCAGCCTACAGTGTGCCAGGGACAGAGGAGTGTCAGGAACAGAAGCACACAAACGTGGGGGTTTTATGGGGAGAACCACAACCCCCCTTGCTGGTTGGGATGAGCTGTCTGGCTGCTCACACAATTTCTGAGCACCAAACTCACAGGTGAGCTTCACCTGCCACGGAATTATAATTAAACCTGCTCCTCTCAAGTGGCCCATCTTCTCCAGCTGCCACAGCTCGCCTTGCTACTGCCTTCAGGCTCATTATTACTTATAAATGCATGGAAACAGTCAATGCAGAAGCGATCCCCTCGATTCACACAGGCTGAGCCCCGGGGGTACAGCCGAGCTGTGGGAAGGCATCTCCCGGCACCGAGGCCGCAGTGCTCGCTGCCAGCCCGGCCGGGCGCTGTGCGCGGGGAATTCGCTCCCTCACTGCACCTTTTCATCTCGATAAGGATTTTCAAGGTCATGCTCGCTCCCCTGCTGCCAGCTCAAATGAAATCCCAAGCACGCAGCCCTGGGTCCCGGTGCTGCTCCCGGACACCGGCACAACCTGTCGCGTTCCTCCGGGCAGCCCAGCACTGCCCAGCCGGCACCGCCGTGCTCTGGGCCCAGCAACGCCTGTGCGCCTGTGCTGCCAGGGCCGGGAGAGCTCTGCAGCGAGCCTCGCCACCTGAGCGAGCAACACTCCTCTATTAAACACTGCAAATAAAGTCGGTCTCCAGCCTGGGCCGATCCTCATCCACCCGACTGGCTCCGCGGTAGCGCAGGCCGCGCACACAGAGGCGTTCGGCCGCACCATCTGCCGAGCCTGCCTTCAAGGGCACTGCCTGGGGACCGCCTTGGGGACAGCCCTGTCCCCAGAGCAGCCAGCAAACCAGCCCAGAAGCAGCAAACAAGGGGAAAAGAACTGCTGGCAGCTCAGGGACAGGCAGAGGTGGTGGCACCGGGCCTGGGAAGCCTTTCTGTGGGCACAGGGCACGCAGCCCCTCTATTGTGCCCAGCAGCCATCGCTGCATGGATACAAGCAGCTTAAGGACCTGCATACACTCCCTGCACCACACAGCGTTTTTAGGGGGCTACTGGAGAGTCATACATGCTGCCAGCTTACAAAGCCAGCTAATTATACAATCTGTTAAGCATGTATGAGCACACAACAGTGCTTTGAGTCATTAGAGGACGGGATTTATACTTCACTGCACGCATCTTGCTCTTTGTGAGTGCGTGCCTGGATACAGCCAAAACGAACACAAGTATCTGGAATGTCTGCAGCTCGCAGGCCAGCGCATCTGAATACAAAGCTGAGCCCTGCGAGGCTCAGGCTCAGGCTGGCTGCTGTGACCCTCGGTTGCACATATCCCTTCCCCAAAGAGGGCTAAAATCCTCATTCTCTCTTTTATCACTCTGAGCACCTGGCAGCAGGCTGCAGCACAATGTTGGAGCTATATCCTGAAGCTGTTAGGAGGGGTGTTGGGGAGGACACGGCAGCAGTGCGGGTGATGGGGTGTGAGGACAAAGAGCTCGAAATCGAGCCCAGAGCGGGGCTGTCCCGGGCTCATCCCGGCAGAAGGGGATCGCGGTTCCTATGGCAGCAGCCGCTCCTCCAGGGCCCAGCCCACGCCAGATGGAGAGCCCTGTGCTAGGTGTTTGCCAGACAGAGCATGCTGCAGCACGCCAGGGATGTCTGCTCCCTTCAGCCATCACCAGTTCATTCACTGGTACCTAGTTTTGCTCCACAAGACTCTCCTCAGAGCACCCCAGCAGCCCCAGGTCTGCAGCTCAGACCAGGGCTCCCCACCATGCTGCACATGGCCAAACCAGGGGCTTTTAAAAACTGAGAGCAACAGCTATGTTTTTCATAGATTATTTTATTTTTCTGGCAATTCTTGAATTTCTTCTGCTGAGGATTTCAATTCAGGTTCCCAAATATCTAAATATCTGACATGACATGCTGTAACCACTCCAGCTGGCTTCATGCATATGGCACAGCTACATCCTATGGACAGCCCTATCCTCAGCAATCACATACCTACAGCTTATGCTATACTTTCAAAAGGATGTAGTTGGCACTGGATTTTCCATTTTTAATTGCCTATTATTTAGTGTGAACTCCAAAATAGGATTTTAAGCATTTGGTGCAGAACGCACAGAATATTATTTTGGAGTTTTGCAACAAGTCAAGCCAAACCACCTCCGTTTTCACATGTTTTTCTTCCCTGCAAGTTGAGGAAAGCAGCAGAAGGCATAAATCTGTAAGAGTTTCAGCTTTGTCTTGGAAAATAAAAGTTGGTCAAAATAAGTTGTTAAAATCTAGTAGAGGCCACACAAACCTGGCACAGTAGAAAATCACTTTTTTTTGTATTGTGCCATATCAAGCCCCAGCTCCTGCTGATCTGTAACAAGGTATTTTCTTTCTCTCAGTTTTCAGGGGATGTAGTCAGGAAAGGAAGATGGTGAGCTACACCTATGCTCTCCTCACAAAAATAAGCCCTCTTTGTAAAGTAGCCTAGCAAACAAGCTGCAGGATCTGCAGGTGCTTTAAGGCACAAGACATTTCACTCCTGAGATTTTCTTGTGAGGCCTGGAATACCCCAGGTCACTACTACCTTCCCCTGAATTTAGAAAGCAAGGTTCTGAAAAACAAGCTGCCTCAAAGCCAATCTTCTCTATGGATAATCCAAATTTTTTATAGATGACACTTAGAAAGACATTCCTGTACAGCTTACCTCAGTTGTGCTTTCTCTTCTTCCATCCCAATAAAAAAAAAGGAAAAAGCTGGGTTTGGTTTTTTTCCCAGACAGTGTAGAGTAGTATTTCTAGCCAAGATCCCTCAGTAACACTTTTTCTCCATCGCTATCAGGTTTTGCAGCCTTTATATATGCCAAGGGATAAGAAGCAGCTGAATGAGTCAGTCTCCCTCAGTCTAAACCAGTATTTGTTGCAAGACACTTGAGGTAAAACTAAAGCAGCTGGGGAGGTGAAAGTGTTATCTGAACACCCACTCCTCTGTGGGCACAGAAAAGGAGGAATTCAGGAGCACAGCCTGCACACACCATGTGTGCTGCTCTCCAGGCAAGCCACACCAGACACTCTGCAAATCATCAGTTGCTCGATCTGGCCTCAGCTGAAGCTTGTTTATAACTCACTGAAGCTGCTCCAATACAACCATCACTGTTGCTCAAGGCAATTACCTAAAATATCTCAGCTATTCATTTTCATCCTTACGTCAAAGCTGTGTTTAATGGATCTGACACTGTGCCTTACAGTGCTGTACACCTGCTATTAAGCAAGCCATCCTGAGAGCTCACAGGTTTGAAATTTGCTGTTTAACTCACCACTACTTCACCAGCAGCACTTGAATGAAATGCAGCTCCCATGCCAGTATTTTTTTCAGCATTTTCACTGTTACCCTTTTTATTAATTTCTACCCAAATGCTGATCTACAGCACCAATGCAGAATTCACAACATGCATATTAACTTACTCCCACCAGCTCAGCTAAATAAATCATTATCCACAGCTCAGCTCACCTGCAAAGATCAAGATGAAATTCTCTGATGGACAAAGTACTCCTGCTGCCCTTGTCTAGTAACTTTAATCTGATCTACAGACTGATCCAGAGAGCCAACTTGCTATCAAGTTCCAAAATCAGTGATGAATCTGCAGAACTAATAAAAACACAGAGCTTTGGGCAGAGGTGTTTGAACACTCTGAATAATGTCCTTTGTTCAATGTCCTTCTAATAACTGCCAAATCAATGGCATAAACAGATGCTTCTACTGCTCCAAAGCAGTGAAGACAAAGGGTGGTGATACTGCAGAAACTGCAGTGATCAGGATGAATGAAAATATGACACTGAAATTCCAGCAGCACTTCAGAGAAAATACTGAGTGTTTTTCTAGACTCCCAAACAACCACATGGTGAGCAAGGCCAACAAGCAGGTGAAATGGTGCCTGCAGTTGTGCATGCAGAAGGCAGAGGGAGGACATGCAGGAAGCAGCACATACCTTTTCAGGTGTCACCTTGTCGCAGCAGATGGAATTACAGCCCGCAGCGCTGAGGAAGCATCAATCTGATATTTAACCTGTCTGCTTTGAAAGACAAACTGCAAGTGACACAGCTGCCTGGCTGAACCCACACTCACCACCCGTGGTGCCAGGCAAGCACAACTGCACTGACAGCAGCTCAGGAGTGAGCTGTGACTTCCAGGGGAACCATGCTTGGCAGGAAGGTCACTCCCACCTCGACTTGTCACTGCTGCCAGACCGTCCTTGGGCTGCTCCAGCTCACTGCAGCAGCTGAAACTGTGCCCAAAAAGAGACGGAGCAGTTTTCTGCAGGCCAGCAAAATCAGTGAGGAGTCAGATGGGCACCTGGGCTGAAGGAATGGCCACCTCCCACAGCAGGATGGCTCAGTGGGAGCCAGTGGCTCCTCAGCCTGCTCCAGCCCTGCCACTGGGGCTTCTGCTCAGGCCCACAGCCAGAAACAGCCCCTAGGGCAAAGATTTTTACTGCTTCCACCAGCAAAATTGCAAGTAGTTACAATACTGTAAGAAATGGTTCACTGCAACCTTCTGAGGTCAATCCAGAGGGAAAATCAAATTCACCTCCCATCCAGCCTCTACCTGTATAGCATTATTTTAAAACATGGGATTTGTTAATAACTTTACCTCTTCTAGCTTTCCTCGTCAACATATAATAAAAAATACTGGCATAATACCATACATCTCATACTTCTC
The DNA here is from genome assembly GCF_027579445.1 of Ammospiza nelsoni. NCBI lineage: Eukaryota > Metazoa > Chordata > Aves > Passeriformes > Passerellidae > Ammospiza > Ammospiza nelsoni. The sequence goes on from NC_080648.1 coordinate 5,552,208, forward strand.
ATACATCTGGTCACAGTAATTAGAAACACCACACCTCACACACCAGCTATTCCCCTGTGTGCATCTGAACTGCCTGATGGGTGAAGTGCCCACCCTATAAAGCCAAGAAGTCACCAACTCAGGACTCAGCTTAGGGAGAGCTGGGTTTGTTTAGCTCAATTTTGTGCCTCTTACAGAACTACACCAATTCATATTCTTCAAGGACTCAGTGCTGTATCCTCACACCCGTGTGTGACCAGCCACTAGCTTAGACACACTGCAGCTCTGACACAGCAGATGATACAAATTCTCAGTGCCCATTGTAAAAGCAGCAGCTTTTCACAGTTACCTGGAAACAATATTTCAAATCAGCTGAAGCACAGCTTTGTACAGCAGAGCCCCCAGGCACGGGAGGGACTCTGCCTATGCCACATGCCCCCTGATCACAGCACAAGACAGCAGCAGGGGATCCAGGGCTCTTCTCTGATGCCCAAGGAGCAGAACCTACCTGTGACTGAATGAGAAAAACAAGTAAACAGGACTAAAAGGGCAATTTGCTACACCTGTGCCAGCCAGAAAAATGCATTTATAGTCCTTAGCGAGTTGAGTGCACTGCTCTGTCTTCTTGTTCAGCTCAATCAAAGCATCCCACAGGTGAGCTGTTACAGAACAGGAGCAGGAAAACTAAATCAGACAACACAACTTTCAAAGAGGAACTAACCTCAGTGGTGAAGAAAGAACACGAGAACTCTGCTGGCTTCTCCCATCCAGCATCGATGTACTTTATATTTTGCCAACACAAAACTAAGCACAAAGGATAAAGAGTTCAGAAAGCTACAAAAAGGAGCTCCAAAATGAGCCATCAGGAACACCAGGAGAGCACAGTAAGAAACAGTTTGTGGTGGTCCAGATACAAGAATAAACCACAGCCTTCCCAAAGGGTATGCAGGGAATTTACCTAGATGGAACTGACCAGGTCCAGTTTTAGGAAGTGAGAAGAGCTCTGGTTCATTAGTGATTGCCCACAGCAATACATAAACACCCACACCAACAGCAGCCCAGTGCCACAGGGCCACCACTGTGCTGCACAGCAGAGCAGCTGGTGCTGCGCAGGGGACACTGTGTGGTGGCTGCCACTCCCAGCTGTGACAGGATCCCGAGGAAGGTGAGGGCAGGCACAGAATCGCACCACAAGTCCCAACCCCACCTTATCTCAGATGTTGGAGGCACAGGCTGAGCTGTTTCTCAGCAGGATGCCTGGCACTTGCTGTCCCATTTCCCAGTATCATGCAGTGTGAGGACTGACGGGCAGGATAAACCAGTTGCATCACCACACCCTGCCCAGGAACGCAGCACTGTCACTGAGCACTCACCAGCTCCATGAAACACCAGCTGCAGGAAACAGTTACTCCACAGCAGCATTATTCCCTGCTCATGATGTTAGAAAGGATGCACCTCACCTACAGCACTTAAAGACTTTTGAAAACCTAAAGCATTGGCAACAGTGCATTCATATCCATCTCCTAGTGAAGAACTGAGGCTACATTCTTTAAAGGCAATTCACTTCCACTTGCACAAAGCTACTTTAAGACAGCTGCCCTTCAACCTGTTACTAGTTCGACTCTGTTCTTACCTGTGGGATATGAAAGTTTAGATAAAGGTATTTGACATTAAAATCAGTTGAGAAAAACATCCTAACAAGTTCCTAAGCCTATTTGCTTTTCTTAGCATGACAGGCTTTACAATACTCCTTGCAATTCTCTGCTTCATGCTTTGTTCAAAACTTCCTGATTATACTAATAAAATAATGCCCAAAGCACACCAAAAATCTTTTAATAGAGTCAAAATTAAAGTATCAGATCTATTACACCACCCAGCCTTTCCCCTCCACTGGAGCAGCATTAGAGCCTTTGGACGTCTCATTTCAACAAGAAGGTTATTTAGTTCTTGAGTTTGGAGTAAAGTATTTAATCACCAAAGGATTTGCAAATTACACATGAATATGCATGTAGCACTTCTCACCATGACATAAATCCTATTGTATATTTATGAATGGATTGCTTTGCCTCCAGCTTCTACATGTATATAAACACAGGTTTTAATCTTCAATTCCTTCCTCCCTCCCTCCTTTTTAAGAAGTTGCTTAAACAAATTTGCATTTTTGGAATCTATTACCTACAGTGTATTTCTTGCCTTTTTTTTTTTAACTCTACAAACCTTTTTCTCCCATCAGGCAAAGTGCTTACTTTTGAAAGGCTTTAAAGACCCTGCAAACATGGCCATAAGGGAAATAAGCAGCAGTGTTATATGGCTTGGGAGAGAAAAAGTTGAAGCAACAATCACTGGAAAAAGGAGTGCAGAGAGCTGGGAGCACAGAAGTATAAAATGACAGGTCAACAGCTTGCCTTTGACTGCAAAGCCACTAGCTAGGGGGGAGTAAACCCTCCATAAATATTGAGAATGCAACATAAATAATAAAATTATTGTTGTGAAGCTCCTAATTCATACTGACATAGCCTCGTTATTCCCTACACCTCTGAACAGGATCTAGGCTGGCCACGAAGCAGCTGGACCAAAGCAGCATTCAAAAAAGACAGTGTTCAAAAAAGACAGCCAAGAGGCAGTACTGTCATTCAGAGTTGCTGCCACACAACTGCCCAACTACTCCAGACAAGCAATTCAAACAATAAAGCCTTTAAAGGGAGTTGTTAAAATTATCAAACTTTGGTTATTTCACTGCAATTCTGCTCAGTAAACCTGACTGCAAAGGAACACTTGCCAACGTGCCACACTCCATCAGAAGCGAGTGCCACAGCAGATTTCCAAGCAGGTTTACAGGTGTGAATACCCCTTGGGCTGTTCTCATTCTTGCTACCACACACAGCAAAACCCCAACACTAGGGGCTAACTGCACCTTCTCCCAAGGACCTGGTGCCACCTGGCTCTGGTCAGAAAGCCAGAGCAGCCTCCAGGCCCACCTTGCTTGCAGGGGCTGTGGCAGCAGCCACAGAGACACCATGGGACAGGTCTGACACAAGAACAAATCCTCCCAGGCCTAAACCTGGCTGTGAGCTGCAGCATGCTCTGCTGCACTCAGGCGTCCTCCACCCATCCAGAGATCTTTACCTGACAGGAAGAACCACCACAGCACCTGAGGCAAACCCCAGTGACTGCACTGGAAGGGACCCCAGCCCAGCCAAGCTACTGAAGATGCAGCACAACTTGTGAGAGGTACCACCCAAGGCTGCAGGAGGCTGCACCTGGGAAACAGAGAGAAAACAAACCAGGAAACACTCTGGGCTATTAGCTACACACTACTGGACAAATAGAGAATAAAGATGAGAAAATTCAACACAGAACATTTGCTTTAGGGATAAGAGTGGCATTTACAAAAGATGTGTGAAAACAAGCCTGAGTGGAAGACTATGTGTGACCAGTTCAGTTGCAAATCTTTGCAAACTAAGATTTTTATCCATGTAACCCTTTTGCAAATGACCACGCCAGGCTCCTGCCATGCACCTCTCCCCTTCCATCCATACAATCTTCTGAAAAGAAATCTTAAAAAGGAAGTGAGGAGTACTGCCCAAGGAATACAAGAGAAGCAAATGAGATGTGCTTTAAGAAAGTATTCACATACAGGTTATGCTTTCATTAGCATCAGGGAGATGATGGCAGATACATTCCAAACAGAATCATCAGTAAACCAGTTGTATGAGAAACTCACCATGGCTGCCACACAGCAGTCACTGACTAATTAACAAATAGATGACAATAGATATACCTTTACTCAGAATTATCACAGAATCACAGAATTTTCAAGACTGGAAGAGACCTATAAGATCATCTAGTCCAGCCGATGTTCTAACTGTTCAGCTAGATCATGGCAGCAAGTGCCACATCCAGTCTTTTTTTAAATTCTTCAAGGGATGATGCCTCTACCACCTCACTGGGTAAATGATTCCAGTTTCTGACCACTCTTTCTGTGAAGTATTTCCTTCTTACTTCTAACTTACATCTAGCTTGACGCAGCTTGAGACTGTGTCCTCTTGTTCTATCCGTTGTCGCCCGGAGAAAGAGGCCGACCCCCAGCTCACTACAGCCATAGACCAACTCAGCTGAGTTTTCACATCCAAAAGCAAAACATGGAAAAGTTAAGAAGTCGAAGACATCTTTAGTGCCACAGAAAACCATGGGACATGGCAGAAGCCATGACATTTCCCTTCTCTCCACATACAGATCAAAATAAGTCTGATCTCTTTGCCAGACAAATCTGTCCATGTTTAGAACATTGGAAAACTTTTTGAGAACTGCTAAACAGCCTAAAGCCTTCTATGTATGTGTCCATACAGGAATTCAACAGTCCCATCAAGGCAATAACTTGTGCTAACTCTGATGATTAAACCTTGTGGTGTGACATAAGAAAAGACAAATATCAAACCTGGCTTACTGCCTTGCTGGCTGACAAGCTGTTTAGGTTAGCTGGATGTGGAGATGACTTCAAGGAATTTCAGCAAAATCTCAACAAGTGGGTCAACTGACAGCTGAAGTGGAGAGAGACCAGATGTTGAGAAATGTTGAATAATACACTGAATGGGAGAGTTTAACCTCCTCATTCTCTTCAGAGTTAACACACCACTAATCAAACACACCTGAGCATCACCACATCCATATCCTAACAAAAAAGCCTGTACAAAGTAATTATTTAATTTCAAGGTGAACTCCATGCCAAAAACTCTACAATACCAAATGTTATTCATGCTAAGAATATTTATTTTTAAAAATTCCATATGAAAAGATCACCTGGAATTAGACACAGTACAGGTCATCAGAATTTACATCAGTCTTACTATTTAAAAAAAAAAATATCCAGCACCACCCAAGACAGGCCATCAGCCTGAGATACCTCCCAGGAAACAAGCTGGATAATTCAAAGAGCTGCATCACACATGACAGCCAAATGCTTTCCATTACCATCCCCACCCAAATCCCCTTTGAGATAATTTGCATAAGCAGCTCAAATATATACTCAGTGTTTCAAACAGTCCAACAATGGTGCCAGTGTCCAGGATGAGGATGTCAGGAGATGACACCCAGGGGCTGTGGTGTGACAGGTTTCTGCTGCCAAGCCATGGTGCCAACCTGCCTGAGCCCCTGGAGGATGTCCCATGGGATTCAGGCACCTGATGGCCAAGGGGACAGCCTGTGCAGTGTGCCACCAGCATGTCTTCAGGTGCTGCTTCTAGAGGCTCAGCTGGCTCATGGCATCCAAAGCTGTGCTTAGCACAAGCAATATTAACCACTAAATAATCCACAGTACGGTTTCACACTGCACTTCTGGGGTTACCTACATCTTCCTGTGCTGCCTGAAGGGTCCAGAAGGTTATTTTAGCCACTGCTGCTCCTCTGCAGGCCAATCTTCCCTGTGGGGCAGGGCTGTGAAGGATGAAATAGCAGAGAGCCCTGTGCTTGGCAGGGGACTGCCCTTGCTCTCAGTACAAGGCTATTAGGCAGTTGAAAGTCACATATGAGAAATCTGCAAGCTGCTGCAGGGTCATTTAAGCAATAGCTTCACTTACACTTTGGTTCAAAGTAGCTGTGTGACCACCTTGCATCTCAACTCTGCACAGAGCAGATATGAATGGCTGCCTCTTGAAAGCAATCCTGTTTATTGCGTGCTTTAAATCAATAAAGCTTCCCTCCACAGAGTACATTCTTCTAAAATAGTAATTAGGCATTTGAGGAGAACCAAACAGTTTCACTAAACAATACCATTAGTCTTGAAACGTCAGTTTGACATCTCAGCCAGAAAGCACTTTGTCAGAACTAATTAATCCCTACAGCACCTCCATGAGATTGAGAAAGCAATTCATCTGTTTTTTAAATGTGTTGGGTGCTTATGCTGCAGAACATGGTGGCTGGGGTGGAAGCCGGAGGTATCAGCACAAACTGAGAACAAACCAAGCCAGGAGAACCCTTCCAAGAGCATAAAAAAACAGAGAACACTGACAGCTGTAGGATTTGGCTTCTTTGCATCTTCCTGTTACACACCAAACCTCCTGTGACTATCTGGAGAGTCTTCCAGATGCCACTTCACTGAATGAGTGGCAGTGAAAAGCAGTTATTTTTCTGCAGGGAGCAGTTTGCCCACTGTTTGTTCAGCCAATTATCTATGCATGTAGCTTTAAAGGGAGGAGGGAACAGTAACCTTAGGCCCTGTGAACAAGAACTGAGCTTAAAATGCTCAAATAAAGCCAAGTCCTCATTACCACAAGCAAAGCACGTAACCTTACTAAACAGGTCTCACAAATGGCAAGCAGCCAGAACGAAAAGTATTTCTCTCCAAGGAAGTGGTCAATCTGCATAGCTCTCCTACAGGTGCATGCAGTAGCACCAGTCTACACACCTCCAGCTGACTCTGCCAAGCTGCTGCCACCCCTCTTTATTGATTAATTATTCCAGCTAACACTCTTGCCCTGCTGGTGCAGCACTCAAGGCCACCAGGTTCAGCCAGCCCTGGCACAGGGAGACCAGCAAGGCTTTCCCAAGCCAGCTGTATGGTCTCTCCCTGTCTCTGAGAAAGGCTTGAAGGTGTCTCCCAGGACACCAGTGAGAGCCAAGGCCAGCCCAGGACGTGTCCCTGCTGTCACAGGGGAGCTCAGCAGTGTCCCTGCAGCAGGAACGCTGCTGGGAATGCTGAGCACAGAGCAAGGACAGCCTTGGCAGCCTGCAGCCACCTCCAGGAGCACACAGCAGCAGTTATTTCCTAATAGACTCCTCCAGCAACTGAGATTAGAGCCAGTCCCAAAAGCTGGAGTGGTGGGTCAGTGACAGGACCCCCCTGAGCCACCTAGCAAACATCACTTCTTTACATACAAGTGATTTCATTAAACTCCTTTGGACAAATCTTCCAATAAATTTTCTGGCACAGTCTAGAGAAATCTAAATCAAATTCAGACATGGAAAATTTTGCTGCAAACTCGTCTTCCCCTAACTGTGCTAGCTATGAAGCTGCCCTGTGAAGAACATCTTTAGGAGATGCTCTGCCATGGCTGGTTTCAGATGGGCTCTGACAAGTAAATACATTCTTCCTGTAAAACTCAATCAGAAATCATGGGGCAGAGCTAAGCACCTGGGAACACCTGCTCAGCTGGGCTGGCAGAGAGCCTGGCCAGGTCAGGTGCCTGGGGACAGTTTCACAAGTGCACCCTCAGCAGCATTCCTGGGTTGCCACCAGAGCCAGCCCCACTCCCACTCCTCCCAGCTCTGCACAAGCACACACAGCCTGGATCCACTGTTTCTGGAAATGAACCCAGACAGCAAAATTACATTTTTCAGCCAGACCACCTTCCAGACCTCACTCCCTGCACTCATACAGAATTTCACCCTGGCAGAAATGGCAGTTTAAGCTGCCCTAAAAAACAACAGCAGCAAGCAGCTGCCCCAGATGCCCAACACTGCAGCCACCTCTCCTGTCATTCCCACATCTTCTGGAATTAACTAGCCAATTTCCTGCCATTCCACTGGATGGAGATCAAGATAGCTATGCTGATATGAAAATATATGACCTACATAGGGATGGAATTGTTGATTCTGTTGCCAAACAAGTTTCCAGTCAGTCTAACTTCACACGCTGTCAGTTTTTGAGGCAAAATTAAAGGAGTGAACTTGTGAGCAAGATGACCTTGCCAGAGCAGAAGATGAAGCTCAACCTACGTATTTCTAAACAATGTGATGTATGGAGATTTTTTCAAAAGCATTTCTGATCCTTTAAGACTCAGAATTCCCCAAGATTCATTAAAAAACTGCTGAGCTGAACAAAGCCTCACATTTCTTTTTTTTTCATGTTCCATAGGGAAGCAAGATAAAATAATGCTTTTTGTAATTCTAAAGTCACTGCCAACATCCTCTGTCTCCACACACGTGTGCATACCACACCTTTAGCAGTGATGCCCTTGTTAAAAGCATCACACCTGTTGTTTTCAGTTCCCTCCCCACTGTGAGGTGAGCTGACACAACTCAGGATGCACACTGGCTCTGAAGGCAGCCCCTGCAGTCTCCAAAACACCCAGGTTTGTCTGGGTAGTCCAGGGGAAAAAAAAAATATCAACCCAAAATAATAAAGTCTGATTTTCTATAACTGAAGCAGTGTGATGGATTTCAGCTCCAACCCACTTTTCCAATCTACAGGTGCATTCTGAACTAACTCATCTTGGAAGAAACTTGATATTAATAAATTAAAATTATTTCCAGTGTCACCATAATCTTACTTGCTATCCTTGTTTCCTTATGTATTAGCACCTACTTAAACCAATCATTATGGCAAAAAGTGAGAACAGCACAAATTTCTAAAAGGTGGCATTTGGATGACTTTGAAGACTGAATATCTGTCACTCCCTTCTGCATTTTCCTTCATGGAAAATGGTCATCAGCAGTTTCTATGGGCACACACTAAGCTCCTGTTCCTTACAAAGCTGTCAGCCTTTTTGGGGAATGCAAACAGGAGAAAGCAGCAGATTCACATACATATGACAGGGTGCTTAGCTAGCTATCAGCACACAAAGGCAACAAGAGGCATCAAACTAGCAGCCTTCAGCTGCATGACCTATGCCACTGGCACTGATCAAAGAGCATTTCTCTCCCCTGGTTTTGCTATTTTGGACAATTTTTCTCTCATCTCCTTATTTTTACTGATTTTCATCTACAGAAGAGCACAACGCCTTTTGTTCCTGCTGCCTTTTACTGCCCTTCCTTCTTCCAGCCCTCTTATTTTGAAGGATTCTCACACTTAAGTTAGCTATAGCAGCTTTATTCCAGTCATTAAAGTTATTCCACATTTAAGCAAGTAATTCAAGGAGGAGACAGTTACATAGGAATTTTCAGCACAATGCTCACATTTCTAAATCTTTAATAAAGGCAGTTTGCAGACCAAGTGTGCAGAGGAGACTGGGGATGAAAAGCTTAAAGATCAGAATAATGCAGAGGAGACAATACTCTGCAGCACTTCTCATAAAGCCTAGAAGGGCATGGCTAGATGATGGTGCTCTCCATATTATATGCCTGGCTTTTCTCCACTGAAATCCTCAGGCTCAGCAAAGCTGAATTTTCCTGGGTAAATAGGCAACCCTAATATTGAAAATAGTCAAGATCTTAGACATGACACCACATGCACTGGCCCTCAACCTTGGTAAATCTCTTCACCAAAACTCTGATTTGGAGGTTCATACTAGAATAACCTGCATGTGGAGTAGGAAGGGAATTCAGGTAGCAAATGCAGAATCTGGGCTTTTACTTAATGAACATCTCCCAACCTTTTACAGCAACAAAAGCCTTCAAAAAATGAAGGGCCATCAACTAAGGCACTGCTGCCTCCCAAAATATCTGATGCTGTTTAGTTATTTCACCAAATTTAAGCTACAATTGCTCCTATTTCAATAGCTTTTATTCTCAGCAGGACTCCAGTGATAGAAGTGAAATGAGAAGTTCAGTCAGCTCCATCTAAAATAACCCAGAAAAACCTGCTTACACCACCAGGTCAGTAGGAGAGTACAACAAGTATTCAAGAGTGAGATGGATTATCAGGCATAGCCAAATTTTCAATGCATCCTGCAGCTTCTGTGTTGAAAGGCAAGGAGAAGTTGAAAAATTTATCCTCTTACAAGACAGCCTGAAGGAGGGTGTAAGAGCCCAAGGACAGCACAGCACTGGAACAGAGATTCCCATCTCTAATCCTCACTTCTGGTGAAAGCTGAAATGTCACTCAGGGCACTCTGTGGTTCAAGTGCTGCTCATGCTGATGCCTAAGAACAGGCAGCAGCTGGTGCTGAAGTTTTGAGACACCACTGGCATTTTCTGTTTGGCCACCAGCACAGCAGCTCCCAGGGCAGATGCACTCTGGGTTAAAGCAACTGAGACAGCTCTCTGGCATGCTTTACCAACTGGTAGGTACTGGTGCAGACTGAAAGGTCATGCTTAGGTTTAAAACCAGGAATGACAAATTTTCTCCTTCAGCTCAATAAGGTTTCAACTCCTGTCACACTGTATTCAATTCCAACAGATCTACCAAAAAAAAAAGCAGCTATGTGAGCTTCCTCTTACAAAAGGGAAAACACAGCAGGGTTTTGGTTTTCCCCCCACCTGTTCAGAAGAACTGCCTTAGAGCTCTTTAACCTGAAATTCCTGTAATGCAAAGTACCTTGATTCCTGTCTGTTACATCACACCACAGGGACAGCAACAGTTAAATCACAAAATTCTTCAGATTATTTAATCTTAGATGATTTCCCAAAATGTTCCAGCATCCACAGGTTTCTCAGGACTGCCCTGAGTCTTAAAAGGTACAAGTGCTCTGACATGCAGCTGAGCATCACTGGGGTCACCTCTACAGGACTCTGAGGTGCCACCAGGTGCCAGGGATTTCCTCCTGGCAAAGTCCAACAGCCCATCAGCAGAACTGGGGCCATGGGCTAAACAAGAACTGGAAAAGCACCAGCCCAGCTTCTGATTTCACAGCCCAGGCCCAGCTGAGGTCCCACCTTTCACCCCCTGCTCCCCATCCCTGCTGCAGACCCCGTGTGCCCACAGCCAGCTCTGCTTCCCTGGCAGCCTGCTAAACCAACCTCAGCAGGACTGCAAACCTGCTGGCACTAAACAGTGGGACTGTCCATGCCCTGCAGCTAGATGGTATCCCTGCTCATGTTTATTTCCACTAAATTAAGCCAGAATGAAAGATTTAGGGAAGGTTTAAAAACCTGTGTTCTATCTTTCGCTACCAGTTGCTACTCGCTGATCAGGATTACAAAGGTCCCCACTGACACTGGGTTCAGAGTGAGCCCTGACACACACTTCTTCCTCCACATTCCTCAAACTTGCATTTCCACAGCCATGTTACCCCCTATCTGTTGCTTTTTGCTGGGTTACAGACACAATGTGTGAGCAGAGCACTGTAGCAAATTCACAAACACACATCTCAGCTGCAGCAATTTTAAATATGGCTTGTAAAAGGCTAACCTTTCAATCATTTAAACTTTATTTTAAAGTGATGAAGTTCAATGCTCAGTGTGTAAATCCAAGTTCACTCCCCTGCAGGGAACAGGCATCTTATGACCTGAGCTGATGAGAAATCCCCCATCAACTGGGTTCTCAAATCACAGGCAGTGGTAATTACTTGGCAGAGAAACTTCTTTCCTGTGTGGCAGAGGAAAATTTCAGCTCATACAAGCTCAGGGTCCACCAGATGATGGGTAAATGTTGTGCCACATAGTTCTTCTACTGTGGACCAGCAGACTGTTCAAAACCTTGTGGATTTTCAGGGGCAGTTTCCTTGGTAGCACCACTGGATGATGACTCAGACACAAAGCTCGTCAGGGCCACGTGTATTCAGGTGTATTTCTATGTGCACAACAAGTGTCATGTGATAAGAGTTATCAGAATGTTTTTGATTATTCTCCTCCATCAGTGGTGAGCAGGTAATGATTCTGCGACAGCTCAGTACACATGGCTAAATAAGGCACCCATTTAGTCATTTCTGTCATTCTTGAATCACCAGCCAAGGACACACAGGAATTTTTATAAGCCTGCATTAGGCCTATTAGATTTCTCACTCATCTTCATTCTCTGAGCAGAATAAGGATGCCAGGAAAGCATTTCTCATTTAAGCTTCCATCGACTTTTATGAAGGTTAAAGAAACACCTTGGAACAACTCTGTTACTGGCCCCTCTCCACCACATTCCTAAAACTGAACCCCAAGAGGAGTTCCAAGGCCCTGGCTGGCAGCAGGTTACATTTGTGTACAGTACACACAAGGATTATTCCTGGAATGCAGAACACTCCTTGAAATCTTGTAAAACTGGACAATCATTCACTTCCACGCGTAAGAAAAAACCCATCTAAGTAAACGGAGCGAAGGCAAAGTCCTGACATCCCACCAAGAATGGAAGGCCCTTGAACTGATGGCTGAAGCAAGGGGAAGAAAGGAACACGGATTCAGAAATTGCCCTTTCTGCCCCACAAGGAAAACGCTCACTGTCAGACGGGGAAGTGTGTGAAAGTGATCAACAACAAACCGCATACTTCAGATTGCTGGAATTTCCAACTAGGAAATTCACTAGGATGGATTTTTGAGTTCCTGTTTCTGGGAACTTCAGCTAACAAGGCATTAAACGAGAAAGTTAAAAACTTCTAATTTCAGTGGTGATCCAGTAGTTGAGCTTGCTGCACGTCCAAGCTCCTGTGCTCTGGCTCACCGTGACTGCCTCAAGCATGGAACCACAACAAGCTAGGACAGAGTGTTGCTTGGAAATGACCCCGCTATTGAGCAGCACCCTGATTTCTGTTTATCGTACTTTTCTAAGTGAGCGCTGCAGGAAAAGAACAACTCAGAGCAAGCAGGAGCGGGGGGACACCGCAGGGAAGAAGGCGGCAAAGAGGGGGCGAACAGAGACACACCCAGAAGTCCGTAACCTCTGCGATGGCCAAGCTCGGTAAGGCCACGTAGCTGCCCGCAGAGGTGGGCCACGATGCAGGACAGGGCCCGCCACAGCCCTGCGAGCCCAGCCTGTCCCTCCGCACCGCTCCGAGCCACCGCGGCTCCCGCAGCCCGCCAGGGCCGCATGGCCGCGCCGAGCGCAGCGTGCGCTGCGGCTCCGCAGCACGGCCGGGGCCGGCCAAGGGGAGCCCCGAACACAGCAACACAACTCGCTGAGCCCCTCCATCCCTCCGCTCCCAGGCGCCACTGCCGGCCAGGCCCGCAGGTAACGCCGCCGCCGTCCCGCCCTGCCCGAGCGGAGCCAGGGCACGGCAGCAGGGACCGGCCGGGCTCGGCGCGCACACCGCGGCTCCCCGCCCGCCGCCGCCCACCTGTCGCGGGGGTCGACCCAGCTGGTGGTGCGGCTGCCGTGGTCGATGTAATACACCTTCCCGTCGTAGTCCCGCGCCTCCTCCCAGCCCTCGGGCAGCGGCAGCTCCTTCCGCGGCATGGTCCGCACCGCCGCCCCATGCACCGCCGCGCTGCGCTCCGGGGGCCGCGCCGGGGCTCCCCTCCCGCGGGCGGCGCGCAGCGGTGCGGGGGCCGCGCCGGCCCAGCCGCGCAGGGAGGCGCCGCCGCCGGGCAGCCTCACATGCCGGCCCCGCGGCGGGGGCGGGCCGGGGCGGTGCGGGAGGGCGGCGGCGGCGGCGAGCCCGCGGTCAGCGCTGGGCGCGGAGCCCCGGCCGCTCCACCCGCTCACGCCTCCATTTCCTGCTCCGCCGGCGGCCGCCCCGAGAGTCCCGCGGCGGCACCGCCCCCGCCCCGGCACCGCCCCCGGGCACGCCCACCGCGTGTCACCACCCACGGCCACGCCCCTGGGGACACCCACGGCCACGCCCCCCGGGGACACCCACGGACACGCCCCCCGGGGACACCCACGGCCGCTCTCCGGCCCCGGGCCCCGGGGACTGCGCGCCCCCGAGCGCCCCGTGGCGGCGGGGCCGGGCACAGGGCTGTGGGCCCGGGACAGTGCCAGCCTTGGGGCTCGAGATGGTGCCAGCCTTGGGGCTCGGGACGGTGCCAGCCTTGGGACTCGGGACAGTGCCAGCCTTGGGGCTCGGGATGGTGCCAGCCTTGGGGCTCGGGACGGTGCCAGCCTTGGGGGCCGGGACAGTGCCAGCCTTGGGGCCCGGGATGGTGCCAGCCTTGGGGCCCGGACGGTGCCAGCCTTGGGGCTCGGGACGGTGCCAGCCTTGGGGCTCAGGACAGTGCCAGCCTTGGGGCCCGGACGGTGCCAGCCTTGGGGCTCGGGACGGTGCCAGCCTTGGGGCCCGGGACAATGCCAGCCTTGGGGCCCGGACAGTGCCAGCCTTGGGGCTCGGGACGGTGCCAGCCTTGGGGCCCGGGACGGTGCCAGCCTTGGGGGCTCGGGACGGTGCCAGCCTTGGGGGCTCGGGACGGTGCCAGCCTTGGGGCCCGGGACGGTGCCAGCCTTGGGGGCCGGGACGGTGCCAGCCTTGGGGGCCGGACGGTGCCAGCCTTGGGGGCTCGAGACGGTGCCAGCCTTGGGGCCCGGGACGGTGCCAGCCTTGGGGCTCGGGGGCCCCGCGGGACCGGAGCACCGGGCCGGGGCTGGCGACAGCTGAAGCACCGAGGGCACAGCGCGGGTGGCAGGGAGTGGCTCGGGACTGCTCGGTGCCATAGAGGACACGGCCAGTGCCGGTGCTGGCAGCGCACAGACCAGCGCAGCACTCGGGTGCCCCTGGCAGGAGGTGGCCCTACACCAGTGCGCTGCCCTCGGGTGCCCGGCCCAGCCGCGGTGGGCATCCCGCAGGGGATGGCACGGAGCCGGGAGCCATCGGAGCAGCCCAGGGAGTGACAGGGCTGATTTCCTGTGGGTTCCAGAGGGAAAGCTGGTGGCAGCTGGCACCTGGATACACTCGGACCATGAGGAATGCAGTTATAAAAGTAGTTGGGGTGGCACCGGGGCTCTACCGACAGCCCCGGTAGAGCCGCACCCGCAGGGAGGGTGGTGGTGCCCACCCCGCGGGCACCGACCCTTCCTGAGCAGCCGCCGCCCATACCCGAGCATGGCTCTGGCACAGCTGCCCTGCAGCGTGGAACCAGCTACGAGGACGTGCCAACACAGCCTGCTCTCCCCACATTTCAGTCATTTCAGTTTGAACAGCCAGCCCATGACAGAATGTCACAGTGAGAGCCCAAGCCCATGCAGTGACACGCGATGGGGCCGGGAGCTGAGGCAGTGACCCCAGGGTGACAGCAGGTGCCCAGCATGGCGTGAGGGCAGCTCGGTGAGAGGTGGCACATTCCCTGGTGAGCAGCAGCCAACGCCGGGCTCCTGCTGCCGAGGGCGGGGGAAAGCCAGAGTTGTGTGGAGCTGCGGCTATTGAAACTGCAGAATGGAGCAGGGATCCCTGCCAAGCATAGGGGAGGAAAAGGAAACTGGAGGATGGGGAGAGAGGAGCCTCGAAGGGCTGAAGAAAAGTAAAAGTGAAAAAGACAATTAGAAATAACGTCTCACTTTTTGTGCCATCCCACTTTTGTGGGATTTTTTTCTACCAGGCTTTCTGACAGCCTGTTGGGAGTCAGAGCTGCTAATTCTCTGGAGGCTGAAGCAGAATGTGGTAGCAGTTGGCCGATGAAGTGGTTGAGCAGGGAAGAAAATGAAGACAAGGAAAACTGAGAGTGAGGCATTTGGAAAATAGCCTGGTTTAACCCCATTTTATCTGAAAGCCAGACTTTGTGTGGGCCACTAAATAAGTTGCTGTTATGAGCAGCGCTATCCACAAGGCTTTTAAATTAATAATAAGTGACGACTAAATGAATAAACACTGTTTCTGTCCACAACTCTAAGCATGGCCTGAGGTTTCTTTTGGTAGGAATGAGTGGGAGCTCTGGGAGTACTGGGAGCACTGGGAGCACTGGGAGCAGTGGGGGCACTGGGAGCACTGGGGGCAGTGGGAGCGCTGAGAGCATGGGGAGCACTGGGAGCACTGGAGACACGGGGAGCACTGGGTGCACTGGAGGCAGTGGGAGCACTGGGGGCACTGGGTGCACTGGAGGCACTGGGAGCACTGGGAGCACTGGGAGCACTGGGAACAGTGGGAGCACTGGGAGCACTGGGAGCACTGGGAACAGTGGGAGCACTGGGAGCACTGGAACACTGGGGGCACTGAGAGCACTGGGAACAGTGGGAGCACGGGGAACACTGGGAGCAGCGGGAGCACTGAGAGCACTGGGGGCACTGGGAGCACTGAGAGCACTGGGAACAATGGGAGCACTGGGAGCATTGGGAACACTGGAACACTGGAGCACTGGGAGCACTGGGAGCAGTGGGAGCACTGGGGGCACTGGGAGCACTGGAACACTGGAGCACTGGGAGCATTGGGAGCACTGGAACACAGGAGCACTGGGAGCAGTGGGAGCACTGGAACACTGGAGCACTGGGAACAATGGGAGCACTGGGAGCACTGGGAGCACTGGGAGCACTGGGAGCAGTGGGAGCCCTGGGAGCACTGGGAGCACTGGGGGCACTGGGAGCAGTGGGAGCACTGGAGCACTGGAACACTGGAGCACTGGGAGCACTGGGAGCACTGGAACACTGGAGCACTGGAGCACTGGAACATTGGAGCCCTGGGAGCAATGGGAGCAGTGGGAGCAGTGGGAGCAGTGGGAGCAGTGCTGCTCTAGCAAGCAGACACCAGCAGCCCTGGGCCAGCTGAGGGCACTGCATTTATGCAGGGCACTGGGATACCCACTGCAGCTTTTAGTTTCTCTTTTCTGCTTTTAATTTCGTGGATAATGGTGTTTATCTCTTTGTAAAGCACTCAGCAATGTGCTCAAGACATTTCAAAAGGGGAAATGTGGAAATAGGAAAAAAAACCAGTAGCAACCAATGTTTTTAAATATTACAAGAGAAGTAAACAGCAAAGTGATATCAAATTATTGTGTTTTTTCATGGTCCTGTATTTGTGGTCCTGTGTTCCAGCACAGAGATACTTCCAAAAGGCATGTTTATTTTAATGCTTTTTTTTCAAATTTTCAGACCACATTTAAAGCATATAGCCAAAGGCTGTATGTAAAGAATCTGTCCAAATACCCTTTCTTTTCCAGATGTCATCAACTGTATTTAGGAAGAAAATAATTGTGTACATTTTTTAAACATAATTGCTTTTGAAATAAATACCTCAGAAAATATTTGCAGGTAGTTCTGACTCAAGTCAAAAGATTCTATTTGTCCACTCCTCTTTATTTATTAACTCAGAAAAAGCCCCAACCTGTCATTGAACCATATGAATTTATAAATGTAATCAGGAATGTGCATGTGTAACTCACTCCCTTTTACCACTCACATTCACAACAAAGGAATTCAGCGTTATCAGAGCCTGTTTGAACTGTAAAACAATAAACAAACAGGTGATTGTTTTCTCATGAGCAAAGAGGTAGGTTTGGTTTGTAGGTAAGCTCTTAGCTATGTGAAAAGGAAGAGCGGAGCAGAGAACAAAGTCTGCAGAAAACGAATTGTTTTTGCCCTGGGGTCACCATCTCCAGCATGAGCTCATGTGCTGCCCCCCCAGTGCCAGCAGAGCCCACAGCAGGCTGGTGACAAACTGCCCGGTAACAGGAGCTGCTTTATCTGCGGCTGCTCTCTGCTCTAGAGGAGCTCGCTGCTCGATACTCGGGTTTCTTTTCTCCTAATACATTCAAAAGTCTCTAATTTTGTACTTGACACCTGAAGCTCTATTCTTAATTGAGTGCAAATAACAAAAACTCAAAGGTGAAAAGTGGCTGAGGCACAGTATTGGTCTCAACCAACACCTTCAGATATCTGAATTGAAATAAGCGGAAAAATGGGTTTAAATTCAATTACCAGGAAGCAATTACATTTAGCCAAAATGCTACATTTTATTTAAAACCTCCAGCATTTTTCAACTTGAAACACAGTGTCATTTCTGTGGAGACCTCCCTTACTGTTCTAGAAAGCCTCTTCCCTATCCTGCCCACCCCCAAACTGTATGCCAATAATTTCCCTTTCCAAATGGCATTTTATTCTTGAGAATGGTCAAAACCTGGTTTGGAGCAATGGAACGTTTCATTGTGGAAGTAACCCGAAGCCTTCGTGCTTTCAGGAGCTGTTTCTAGCCCAGCAGGAGGAGCAGAGGTGCCCAGGAGGCAGGGAAGAGCGCACACAACCTGCTGTACTTTCGGTGCCAACATGAAAGGGATTTTCTGTAAACAAAAGCCACCTCATTGTTTTCTTTCAAGCTACTCTTTCAAAGACCCATTGCTGGAGGCCTTAAATAAAAAGAAAAGGCAGCTGACAGCCACAAAGCCATCCTGTTGGTGAGGCAGGTGCTGGCTGCACCGTGCCCGGTGTCCCCTGGTCCCAGCACTCCTCGTTCCGTCTGTCCATGTGTCCGTGTGTCCCTGAGAACGTGTGGCACAGGGCTGCCCCACACTGGGCGGTGTGGCTGAGGAGGGATGTGAGGGATGGGGAGGGTCACAGCTCCCTGTGGCCAGGTGACCATTAAATATTGGCCATTAAACAGGAGCTGTGCGGCAGCTGGGTGTCCCAGGACACCAGGAATCCTGCTGGGTGGGTTTTGTCTTCTTGAAAGTGGGTCATAAGAGGTTTCTGACTAGTTTGTTCACCAATCAAGGTGTAATAGAACCACATAGATTCACTGAGGCTGGAAAAGACCTTTAAGGTGCTCAAGTCCCCAGCGGTGAGGCCATTCCACAGGCTGAGCTCCTGCAGTCTGTGGGACAGTCCCCAGCCACCCCTGACCCAGGGTCAATATTTACACTGGTGCAAATGTTCAGGCCATCCCCTGCCATGGGCAAGGCTGATCTAACAGGGCAGCATCCTTGCCAGCATCCTTAACAGGGCAGGAAAGCCCCTGGCAGCTGAGCCTTGGAAGGACAGGACACAGTGCAGGACACCTTTGACAGCTCCTGTGACTCCTGTCACAAACACGTCACTTGGTTTGCTCTGTGCTGCCTCCCCAGTCCTTGGCACTTTGTACACCTGCATCAAGATCTTTATCTTTCAGCAAACAAGCCTGCAGCGAGGGAATAAATTCCTGACTATGACCTTTGGATGCTCAAGGTTTTTTTCACCTATGAACAAAACAGTAAAAGGTGGATTTTTACCCCAAAATAACCCTTATCTCTGTTGCTTTATTAAGCCCTTTTGTGCCCATTGGAAGCGCTGCCATCATCCCTCGACACTGCTGGGAAGTGCAGGTGTCTGTGTTCCCATAACGTGTGGATATGCCTTGTCACAGGCTCTGGGAGCTGAGCGTGGCTGTGAACCTTCTCCCCTGCAATAACTGGGAACTGCTTCATCTATCTGGGAGATGAAACTGGAGCTGTCCCCTGTAGAGCATGAGCAGCTCTCGGCAGCTGCTGATGTCACCCAGGTGTCACCAGCCCTCAGGAGTGGCCGTGGGGCTGGCACTGAGCTCCAGAGCACAGGCAGAGACAGCTCTGCCCCCGGCTGCCAGCCCTGGCCTGCGATGGGAATGAGGAACGGGGCCAGACACTCACTCCTTGTTATAAAAGTTTAAAGATAATGGTTAATAAATAATAAATTCCCCTCAACCTGCCATGGAGATCACGTCTGGCAGAGAAATGAATTGGTTCGGTGTATATTGCTTTTATCACCGGCTCATTATTTGCTCAGAAGTCAGAGGGAACTCCTCCCGCCAGCGGGATTGTCCCGATCACACGTCAGCTCCCGAGCCTCCCTCCGCCTTCCTGCCCTGCGAGCGAGAACTTTGGCATTGCTGCCAGCAGCACGTGTGTCTGTCCGGCACCCATGGCATGTGTCTGTCCAGCACCCTGCCGTGTGTCTGTCCGTGTGTCTGTCCGGCACCCATGGCATGTGTCTGTCCAGCACCCTGCCGTGTGTCTGTCCGTGTGTCTGTCCGGCACCCATGGCATGTGTCTGTCCAGCACCCTGCCGTGTGTCTGTCCGTGTGTCTGTCCGGCACCCATGGCATGTGTCTGTCCAGCACCCTGCCGTGTGTCTGTCCGTGCACCGCTGCCGTGTGTCTGTCCGTGTGTCTGTCCATCACCCTGCCGTGTGTCTGTCCAGCACCCATGGCATGTGTCTGTCCATCACCCTGCCGTGTGTCTGTCCAGCACCCTGCCGTGTGTCTGTCCGGGCACCCTGCCGTGTGTCTGTCCAGCACCCTGCCGTGTGTCTGTCCGTGTGTCTGTCCGGGCACCCTGCCGTGTGTCTGTCCGTGTGTCTGTCCGGGCATCCATGACATGTGTCTGTCCGTGCACCCTGCCGTGTGTCTGTCCGTGTGTCTGTCCAGTACCCTGCCGTGTGTCTGTCCGTGTGTCTGTCCAGCACCCTGCCGTGTGTCTGTCCGTGTGTCTGTCCAGCACCCTGCCGTGTGTCTGTCCGGGCCAGAGTCCCCTGGCACCCGGGCGGGACAGCGGGACACGCACCGGGCACGGAGCTCATCCATCACCCCGAGCGTGCCGAGCGCCCTTTGCTGTGCCCAGGAGGGGAACTCCTGCTCGGGGGCAGCTTGTGACAGAAATGCCCATTGCGGTGACACTGAGCTGCACAAACGCGCCGGTGGCACCCGGAGTGTCCCCAGCCCAGCGGGGATGGATGCGGGGAGCGGCACAGCCAGCGCTGTGTGCGGAGCCAGGGCAGGGCAGGGCAGGCAGGGACACTCGGCTTTGCCAGCACAGGTTTTTTCTGTGTTTCTCACCTACAGATGGGTTTCTCTCGAGTGAGGCTCCCCTCACTCTGCGTCTGCAGATGGGACTCAGGCGGAGCCTCTGTCCCCGACAGGGCCCAGGAGCAGCCCTGGTGGCACTGCCTGGCCAAGGGACAGGGACAAGGCCACCCTCCTCTGTGCGGGAAGCGGCCAGGAGAGGGACACTGGGCTGTTCCCGTGGGCAGGCTGCTGCTGGGACAGGAGCCAGGCGCCTCAGCAGCCTGTCCTGCTGCCTGGCGGTCTGTCCTGCTGCCTGGCAGCCTGTCCTGCTGTCCGCAGCTGCAGAGGGCAGGGCACAGCGTCCTGCCCTCCCTGGGGCTGGCGGAGCAGGGTCAGGTCCGGGAGCAGCAAAAGGATCGTGGACATCCCTGTGACATCCCTGTGACATCCCTGTGACATCCCTGTGAGCTGCGGGGATGCAGCCCGGAGAGCCGATGGCACTGCCAGGCTGTTCCCTGCTGGTCTGGAAGTGCCACGGCAGCTGGGCAGGTTGGAGGCAGAGCAGCTGATGAACCAGAGGGTCTCCTGCCACCCCGGGGCACAGGCTGGAGAACGGGGCTGGTGGGAGCCTTGTGGGATCAGCAAAGGAAGGTCAGAGTCCTTCACCTGGGGACGAACAACCCCAGGCACCAGCAGGAGCTGGAGGACAGCCAGTGTAAAGGAGCTTTCCAGAAAAGGACCTGCAGGACAAGGAGTTGGTCCTGAGCCAGCACCATGTTTTTGTAGCAGCACCCTGAGCTGGGCTTGCCAGGGCATCACCGAGGGGCTGAGGAGGTGATCCCTGCCCTCTGCTCAGTGCCTGGAGGGCTGAGTCTGCCTCTGCGTGAGCAGAGTGCACACGAGACATGAACGTGCTGGACAGAGCCCAGCAAAGGGCAGTGAGGTGGTGAAGGGACAGGAGCATCTGAAGCTGAGGGAGCTGAGGCTGTTCAGCCTGGAAAGGAGGTGGATCAGGGGTGATCTAATAACTGTGTACCAGTATCTGAAGGGAGGAGTAATGACAAGAGAGCCAGGATTGTCTCAGTGGTGCCCAGTGACAGGGCAAAGGAAAAAGGCAAAGGAAAAAATACAGAGAGTTCTGGTTAAACATAAGACATACTAATTTTGCTGTAAGGCTGACTGAGCATTCAATAGGTTGCTGTTGCCAACCTTGAAAATATTAATATCTCAGCTGGACATGCTCTTAAAATGGGGTTATCCTCACCTGTCCTGGCACACTCTGGAACTAAAGAAAGAGCTGGACTTCAATCCTCCAGCAGCCTCCACCCACACCAACCCCTGCTTTTCAATAAGGGCCCTGTGCTAAGTGTGAAAACTCTCCTCTCATGTGCTTTGTCCCAAGGTTTTTAATTACCTGCCTTCCCCACCTGGGCACAGACCAAGGCATTGAGATGGGGATGTTTTCTAAAAGATCACAGCCTTCACGGGCAAGCAGGAATCTGGTTTATATCTCTACAGAGAACTTCTGACACATAAAAAAGTCTGTTTTATCAACTACTGCCTATTGAGTCAGTAACTATTGCCAACGACTAAAAATGAGGTAGATGAATTACTGATTTATAACACTAATATTTCTTAATATTTTACTTTCATTTGTGTGGTGGTTGCAGCTATCACAGTGGAGTCTGAGGACAGAGAGGTATTTGACACAGTCACAAGGCCTGGGTTTTAGCAGCATAGTCAGTGGTACAGCCCAGAGTCCTGCTGGCCAATTTTCCTTTTGTATGCAGCCACCAAATTAGACTAAAGCCTGCCAAAAGCTGTCATCTAAAGATGAAAAACTTCTGTAAATACAATTTCTCCAGTAGCAATGCTGCTGAGCTGCTGCTGCAGAGCACAGACAGCATTACAGAGCACTGCCTGCCACCTTTGGTACTCATGATGGCTTAACTGCCACTTCCATTGTAAATCCTATTTGTTAAGGATTTATAAATTGGCTGCATTCATTTGCTTGTCTGAAAGTTGGCACACAGCTCTCTCCCGTGGTGTTTTTACCACATTTTGCTTTATTACTTGCTTTTTTTTTTGTCCCCCTCTTTGGCTCAGAAGTAGCCTGACTGTAACCATTAAATCCTCCTAAGATGCTACCCAAGTATTTTAACGAGCAAGGAAATGAGGGGAAGACCAGCCTGACACACAGATGTGTGTTTTGAGGAGCTGCACCCCATTCCTGCTGCAGGAGGTGTGGGGAAGACTGGGCAGGGCTGGTGGCACCGGGGTGGGTGCAGGGACCTGCTGGGCTCTGCCTCTTGCCCTGGTGCAAACCCCACTGGCAGCAGGGTGCAAGAGGCTCCTGGGGCTCCCGGAGGAGGCTGCAGGGGGCAGGGTGCAGGCAGACCCCAAACTGTGTGAGGGAGAGGCTGGCACGGTCAGCCCCTGCCCTCCCTGCCCGGCTGTTTCCCTGCTGCTCACCTGGCTGCTCACCTGGCTGGGTACCTGAGCACATCACACAGGTGCCTCCACCTCTGTGGCTTTGCTTATTTCTGGTGATTGTGGTGGGGAGGCTGAGCTGGCACAGGGAGCCGTCAGTCAGCTGAGATTAAAATTACCAACTTAACCCCTGAGTGTGATGGGCCCCCTGTGAGGGTGCTGCAAAGCATTCTGTACCTGCATTTGTGTGTCCCACTCTCAGCTGCTGGTTAAATGCCACTTGCTCAGGTAATCACCTGCCAGGTGTTGCTGCTGCAGACACACACAGCTCATGGCCACAGCTCCAGATGTGCCCAGCACTGCTGTGCTGGTTTGAACCCATCTGTGCTGGGTAAGGCAGAAGCAGAAAAGGCTTTATGAACACAGGGGAGCTGGTGCTTTGGCACTGGCAATGGTATTTGCCTTCCTAGAGCTCTTAGTCATGCTCAGATATTGCTGTGCTCATTGGGGACATGACAGACACGCAGGGGGAGGATGACAGAACTGTTCTGATATTACTGACCTGACCAAGCAGTTCCAGCACACAGTATTGGTCTGTGTATTGGCACCACCAGCAGCAGAGCCTTCAGAGACAGACCCTGCCCAGGCTCCTCCACTGCTTTCTGTGGGCCCAAAGTGGCTCTAAGGCTCTGAGATCTTGCTGCCAATTCAGAGATGTGCAGAGTAAAACACCTTTTGCAGCTCTGTCAGCACCTGCACTGTGGTGGATGCTGACTCTTTTCTGCAGCACAGCCCTTGGAGCTTGGTGCCACAGAGAAGTGAGTTTGGTTCCAGAGGAGTCACAGGTTTCAAATGCAGTGAGTACTGTTTAAACTGAGTAATCCTTGTAAATAAAGAAATTTTATGCTGTAGGCTGTGGTGGAAGATGCTGGGAAGGAACTTTTATGGTTGTCAGAAAAATTCAGCAAAAGCAGGTCAGAGGCAGAGAGATCCTGGTATCACTTCATTACACCTGCCTTAATTTGTAAGGTAAAATCCCCCCTTTGAACTGAGTCACAGTTCAGAGGCCACCTGAGTTTATGACTGACCTTCATGTGGGGTTCACAGATGAACACAGGACAGTGACATTCAGTGGCTGAAACCTTTACATTTGGAGATTCTTAGGGCTGTACCCTCAAGGCTGTGTGTTGAAGATTTTCCCATGTTTGAGCATTATTGAATGCTTATTTGAGTACTGTTGTCAAAGGGTTGAACCTTACAGAAATTACAGCACAAAGAACTTAATGCAAATTATTCAGTGGCATTCAAACCTGATAAGGTTTTCTTGGACTCTTAAACAGGAAATGACCAGAAAACATGAAGGGCCTTGGAAGGCAGTGCCGTGGTCACATTCAGGGCAGGTGAGGGCTCTGTTCTTACAGCAGAGATGAACCTGGACTGCATGAAGATCAGGACTTGGCTTACAGAGGGGTTAGCACATCCTTTCTATCAGGATCAGGAAGATTCTGAGAGGCTGCATTTCCCAAGGGATGGGAGGTGAAAACTGGAAGTGCCAGAGCCAGGCTCCCAGGCAGGTTTCAGTAAAAACAAACAAACAAACAAACAAACAAACAAACAAACAAAAAAGCTAAAGGGCTCCTTCCCTTTACTCATTCCCATAAGAGTTTTGTGGATGCTCTGTGTGCCTAGCTTTGGGAGGAATGTCCGTGTGTGCCTCAATCTGAGAGAACCAACCCCTAAGGAAGGCTGACAGGGCACTGCTGGCACTGCTGTGGGCAAGGCAGTGCCAGGAAGCAAAGGCTGGCACCTCTGGATGTCTCCTTGGCAGATCTGCCATCATGTGGCCAAAGTGCCACCTGGAGAGGCAGAACAGCCCTGCTGGTGAGGAGGCTGTGCTGAGACATGTGCTGCACACACAGCCAGTTCACACCTGGGGATAGGTCAGGAAATAAAACAGGGTTTTTTTCCAAGCTGAAATGCAAAGTTATAAATGCCAAATTCCTTCAGTTACAGCAATCCAATAGGAAAAAAAAGGAAATGTACTCTAAAGCTGGTTTTCCATCTGGTTTTAGCATCAAACAGAAGCCTCTTCTTGGATTCCTGCTCTCTCTACAAACAAGTCAGCTGCACTCAGGTGAGTTGGGAGGGCAAACCCTTGCTCATGGCACTTAGGCTGGCCTGAGCTCATGCTCTGTGCCTTCCTCAGCCAGGAGTGCTCTCCAGGCCAGGCCCTTTGATGGGTGCCCTTGCTCTGTCCTGGTCACAGTGCTACTGGGGACACACACACAATGTCACTGTTGGAGCCACCACTTCATTACTCCCTCATAAGAAGAATCCAGTTCACATCTCCTTGGCAGTGCTTTACGTTAAGCATCTATTCCATATGGAAAAGTGTAGCAAGGAAAAGGGAGGAAAAGCAAGAGCTTTGAGAGGAATGGGAGATACCAGTCTGAGGTGGGGAAAGGAGAGGTTGTGGAAAGAAAAAGGGAGAAACAGATACTTCAAGAAATGGGAGACCCAGATGGGACCACAAGAGAGCTGGTCATGGCCACACCAGTCCAGTTATCTCCCTCATTTGTTAAGTGAAAACTCTTTAGAATGGGCTCTACCAGTCAGCTGTTTTTTCCAGACATGAGAGAATTCAGCTCTTTTGTCATAATTACAAAAAATACAGCAACTCTTCCCATCCCTTTGGTGCACCACACAAGGTTCCCTAGGTCACAGGGCACAGAGCAGTTCACTGGCCAGAGGACAGGCTGGGTAATCCATGTGGATGGGAGTGGGGCTGGGGCTCTGTTTGGGAGCACAGGCAAAGGGAAGGGGCAGAGCTGGGAATGACCTTGCTCAGGTCCAGCACGATGCTAAGCTGGGCCTAAGAGCTCAGGTGTATTGCTGGGCTTTGCACACAACCTGTGCTGAGCTGCACACTGCCTTTGGAAACTGCAGCTGGCCCTGGGCCAGTGATCTCGGGTGAGAATTTAGCACCATCTCCCAAAACTCTGGTTAAGAACATCCTGATGGTGTGTGTTAGTTGCAAAGGAGATGAGCAGGGAGTGCTCATCCCCTGAAATTTGTTACATCTCCTCTGATAGTCATTAATATTCAAAGGATGCTTTCCTTTTAGCTTAACTGAGTTCCCTTTTGAAGTAGCAGGATCTCCAGTTCAGAAGAGTTTCAGCTTTAGGAGAAGGGTAACAGAATGAAGGACACTGGGGACTGTGCAACAGGTTCTCATTTCAACATTCTCAAACTGCAAGAAAAATTCTATCCCAAAAAATGAGCTAAGCAGCTTACCAGGACAGGGCCAGGTAATCCAGACAAACTGCAATAATGCAAAGTGTCTCTACTTCGTGATTTTGTGTTTTATTCCCTCATTAAAAAAAACACTTCTTTAAGAGATTTCACTTGTAAAGAACAAAATAATAATGTAACAGCACTCTGAGTCCTTCAGCAAAGAAAAACACCTGCAGTGATGGACAGTCAGACCTTTATCTAAAAATGCAGCCAGACTTCATCTTCAGAGGATGAGAACCAGGGCTGGGGGTGCCATGGAGTGCCCAGGTAGGTGTAACTCCCAGCCAGAGTGGGGTGGCTCTCGTTTGCACAGAAAAATGAGACATTTTCTGAGAGCTCCAGGTGCTGCTCCACACAGGCACCCAACTGCTCGGCTTTAAAAACGCCCCAGAGTCAATTTATGCCCATAATCAACTCGAGCATCTCTGCTGCTATCATGAATCATTAAAAACCTCATTTACAACCCCAAAAGCAAAACTGTTCTCAAAATTAAGTAGAGCTCCCCAGCTACATCCTTAAATGAGATAAAAGCGGCAGGGCTCTGGGTGATGGATGGCTCCCTTTTATCATCACCAGGAGTGACTGTTTGCTTAGGAGAGGCTCTTTGATCTTACCTCCCGTTTTAAATGTGCTAGAAATAAGCAATCTCCCAAAGAAGACAGATTTTATGGAGACTTCCTGGCTCACAGCACAGCCTTGCATGTTCCACTTAATATTATGTTACTACATTTTCAAACTGTTTAGAGGTTACTTCAGTGCAATTAAACTAATTTCAGAATTGAAACACAGCAGTTTGAGGGCTGCTAGTCATGAGGTGCAGAGAGGGAGGGCATTTCTAAAGCATTTACCAATTCTCTCCTGTGTCCTAAGCAGATTTTTGGGTGATGTATGTGAAGGACTTTGCTTACCCAGAGATCAAAGGAGCAGCCCCCTGCAGGATCCATTGAACCACAGGAAGTCATTTCCACGTACAAAATGCTGCGTGCATTAGAAACAGCCAGACAAGAATCTCTTTTTCAAGATTTTGCAATGGAAGACAACTAATTCACAGGAGTTTTAGAGACTTTATTTATGTATAAACAATTTAAACACTTTGCCATAAATTATCTTTGCCTGTCTCTAGTCTTTGCTTAGCAGCAAATTAAAATTAATATAAAAACTCAATGAACAATTCATACATGTATATTACAAAAAAGTTCTTGTACCAAAGTTCTTATTAGACTTTTTTTTTTCTTTTTTTTTTTTTTTTGTGGTGACCGTAATGTGATTGTCTCAGTTTCTCGACCAAACAAACACACTAATAATTTTTTAATCTGAAACAGTGATTGTGCCTTCTGGCTGATGTATGTACAGGGTGATCTGACGTGGTGCCCATTTGCAATAGTGTAACACAATGCCCACAGCTCTACTGGAACTGATACCAACAAACTACTGAATCTAAACAGACTACACCCTGTAACTGTGTTATACTGTCCACAATGGAAATCTTCAAAGACAAACAGAGTATGAAATTTATCTGTAGTGATTTATAGCCACCATTTTGAATGTAACTTTACACTCTGCCCTCTTTGAATAAGTTAAGCTTCAGGCCAGACAAGTGGAGGGTCAGAGTGCAAGTCTGGTTTTGTTACTTTTAAATATATTTTCCTTTCCTATTTCCAGTGCGCTCTCACTTGCATTTCATTTGTCCTCCATTCGCTACACACAAATCACCCCAAAGTCATGTTTTAAATGCATCTGTATTTTGCTTTAAATGAAAACCTCTTGGATATTTATCAAACAAGCAGTCTGAATCATCTGTGTTTCATCAGCTGGTTAGTGAAAGTGGCCCACTTGGATTTCTTAGTTTGCTCACGTGTGAATGGAGTGAGGTAATACAATACGAGGCCTTCTTTTTGTTTTTCTTTAGACCCAGAACAAGTGGGTAATATTTCAGGGGTACTTTTTAATTTGTACGGTTAAGAGTTTTCAGTCTGGCTTTAGTCCACTTCAGGATGTGGTTTTTAATCACTTGAACAGTAGCATTTAACTCAAAAAATATGAGCTTTTTTGCCACTTACTATCCCAGAGTAGCTCAGCCTAGTGCCCCCATTTAGGTCTTCATCTCCTTAGGAGAGGAGATAACAGTTATGACTACTGATTCATCCAGCAAAGGATGACAGCAGGTTAATTTGTTACCTCTTTCCCATTTCATTCTGTCTTAAAAACTGGATGTTGCTGCTACTGTCTGCTAGCTCTGGGTACTGCTCCACGGGCAGGACATAATATCCCTCGTAACCTTGAACCCTTCCCGTGCTGAGGAGCTGCTGCCTCTCTCCGTCTGTCCATACGCGGCTGCCCTCGCGTCCGTCCCGCGCCTTCTGCTGCTCCTTGGCCCAGGCTGCGGCCAGGGCTCGCTGCCGAGCCTGCTCCAGCACCCTGGCCTTCTCCTCGTCCAGCGTGTCGGCGCTCAGCCCGTAGCGGATGTTGATGAGCAGCGTGGAGTGCTGGAACTCAACGTTCGTAAACCTTCGAGTCCTGCCGCTGACCAGGAGCGTGGGCTGCGACACGGTGACGTTGATGCCGCTGTCCAGCACCTTCCTCCCGCTGGTCATGGCCAGGGTCACCAGGTCGCTGTCGGCCGAGCCCACCTTCACAAAGTAGTGGGTGTCCTTGCCCTCGATGCTGTAGTGCATCTTCTCCAGGTAGTGAGCGCCGTTCAGGACCGAGGCGATCTTCCTGCTGTCGTCCGTGGCGATGCTGGAAACACCGGTGGTGACACGGCCTTCCTTCACGGCAAACATGATCCCTTTCCCCACGATGGGAGTGCTCGTGGCAAACCAGTGGCCTGCTTTTTCTCTAATTTTGGCATGTAATCTTTTAGATATGACCTGTCCCTCCAGAGCCATGAAAGCCTGGTTGTGTCGTTCTGTCGTCTGCTGCACTCCTGTAATTAGCTGGGGAAAGAGGAACAGAACAAAAAAAACACCAAAGAAGATGCAGGTCTGAACATACTCAGAGACCAATAATGATCTTTGCTTTGCTTTTTCAAAGGAAAGACATGCAGAGAAAAATTGTACACTCCAAAAGACCACCCTAAGTTATCCATCCATCCATCCATCCATCCATCCATCCATCCATCCATCCATCCATCCATCCATCCATCCATCCATATCTTGTTCAGAATCAGGTAAATACTCATTCAGCAAATCATTTTGCCATCTGTAAGACCAAATAAAATACTTCTCATCACCCTCTGTAGCATATATGCACTACACATTTCAATTTTGGCCAATCATATAATGCCCAGTAGAAGAATAAGAAAGGCCCAAGTCTAGCACAATTTTAATCAGAGCTGAAAACAAATAGAATCAGTGTATTTAAAAGGTGGCATTTAACTTGTGGACACTTTATCCCAGAGATTTCAACCAGTAAATATAACTAAAAGGCTTATGAATATAAGCTTTTTTGTAAATAGATGAAATTTGGGCCCAAAAGCACCAAAGAATTCCTGAAGAGGGGGTTTAGACTCTCAAATTACTTGGAAGCCTGGGAAAGTGGTATGTTTAGGTTTATATGATTATTTTTGTTGTATTACCACAAAGATGAAATAAGCCTAGCAAAGAGTAGGATTGGAATTGGCCTAGTACTCTTCTTAAGTTTATTAAATGGGCTGGAATTTATTATGAAAGTTAAACCTATATAGTGTTCACCATTAACCTGACAAGTATGAACACTGTAACTGAAATTAAATGGAATAGCAAATCAAAACCTCTAAATAGAAAAATGACAAAAAATGGCAAGAAAACCTCTTGCAGGGTGAGAAGTAGAACCCTTTTTACCAGTAAAACAAATACCAACCTAATTTTATTGGAACACATTATTAGGATGGTTTTACCAAAGGTACAACAGATGATAAATTACCCTGACAAAGTCTCCCTTTGTCATTGCTAATCAAGTTAATCGAGTTACAACTTGTTAATCAAGGAATAACTCAATAAAAGACAAACTAATGACACTGTAATTATGATAACAACGAAGGCTGGCAAGAAAGGCATATGTTCATTAGTATAAAATGTAGCTATACTCACTTCACTTTACACTGAATTAAGTGCTTGGCCTTCTGCTGTAACTACAGAAGAGCCAGTGATTGTATCCATAGAGTGGGACAAACTTATAAAAAAAAAGTAATTTAATCTTTCTGCCTACCTGTCCATTTTCACATGCTTGACTCTCAGACAGCTCGTATGGTGGTGACACAAAATACATTTTTGCTCTAGGGAAACCAGGAATGATGTTGCTAAGCTGAAATCCAAACATCACCAACCAGCTTTTGACATCTGAAAGTTGAAAGAAAGCAGTTAAGTCAGAAATACATGTGTTTAACAAATAGAGAAAATAGAAAAATTAGGAAATCCATCTTTGACATCCCTAATTTCAAGTAGCAAGTGAAGTCACAATTAATATTATTGTGTGGAACTTTACAGAACTGTAGCAATCCACTATGAAAAGGTGGATTGCTACACTGCATTAAATTTACCCTAAATACATCATCAAGGATATACCAGCTTTTTCACTATTTTCCATTAGAGCACATGAATTATCCAAACATTTTACAGTATACAGTACTTGTTCCATCTCTGACACCTTCTGATATGGGCTACTATATGTAACCTATAAACTGTATTGTATAATGATAAATTATTAGGTTAACACTCTAAAAACATCTGCAAAGTCCTTTGGGGAAAGACATGGCTTCTCCTCTATGTCCTACTTCCATCAGCTGTCATCAGGTCTCAGGAGGCTCCATTAAAAGCAGTGAGAAGCTAGATTTGTAAATCAGATGTCTAAATTTAGGCAACAAAAATATCCTCCCCATCCCTCTAGGGAAAGTATGAGCTGTGTGAGAGTGTTAGAGCTCAGCTCTGAGGTGAGCCTCTGCAAGTTCCAGATGTGGGATCAACAACAAAAACTCTATCTTCAGATCTAGCTGTAAAAACTAAGAAACAAAGTTAATAACAGTTATTCTCACTCTGCAGCTATTAAGAACTAATTATGTATTTTGGTTATCCAAATGATAACTCTTTTAACAAAAAAGAATCCATGACGACCTCATTTTACATTTTCTGTTTCCTGAATTCATGATAATTTTTGCTTAAAAATCTCTCTTGTCTTTCCCAGTGGCCATCTCTCCTCCTCCAGTGGCCTACACTGGCTCCACTTCTGTGAGCTGAGCTGTTGCAAAGCCTGTCTTCCCCAAAAGTCTTTTCTTTTCTTAGCCATTTTGACTCTAAAATTAGTAGCAAAATACTCTGCCTCCATGAGGTATCTGTATCCATCTTCCATCACACAGTGCCTACTGTATTTTCCTGAACCCTTGGACAGCACAGGGTTACTGCTCCTCATAAGGCTTCAATTTTATTTTATGGTAAAATGGTATCTCCTGAACAATTCACTTCAGCTGTTCCAATTCCACAGAAACCAGAGCAGGCCCTATATACAAAACAGTTACTATTTTGCTGAGCTAATGTGCTTTGCAGCACTGCATTTGCTACAGGAACTTGTTTTCAGCAAAACCTGTGAATAAACTCCTGTGTCAGGGGCTAACAGTAAGAATGGACTGCAGAGGAGGAATTTTTGGTGTTTTGTTTTGTTCTCTCTTTTTTTTTTAACTATGACAACAAAGTGCCACCATAATAATTTCTTGTCTAATTTTATCTGTTCAGTCCTACAGCAACAAATATTTGCATCACTGATTAAGTATTTTTACAGACTACAAGGTGTGTGTTGTACCTAAATGCAATTTATCTTATTCGATTTAATCTGGTGGATAGATAAATTAAATAAATACAATTTCGGAATGTAGAAAAACATAGTAAGATGATGTTGAAAATGAAGATCAAAGGGTGGTGGAGGAAAATAGGACTTTTGTTGAATTTAGGACAACAAGGTAATTTTAGTCACCAGTATTTTCACACTATCAGATACAAATCACATTATCTCCTAATTGCAAAGTTGCTCCACTAGAACCACTGGTGTGTTACACCTACTATTAGGTTGCAATGTACTAATGAAACATGCTGTGATTTTCCTTGAAGGAAATGCACACTTTTCTTGAAATTCAAATTACTGCTAAAATTAAGATCATTCCTTTTAAAAACGGTATCACTACTCTAATTATTGTATACTGCATATTCAATTCTGAAAAAAAGCTTTTCCTGAAGACATATTAATTATCTTTCCTTTTAGAAACTGCCAGCAGCTAGTTCAAGTACTGTGTGATGTTACTAAGGGAAAAATTATTCCTAATTAAGAAAGGGTTACAAGTTTTACCCAATTCTAACATATGTGATCAAAACTACTTTTGTTTCTCGGCTCCACAAAATCCATAACATTTATTAGTCTTTCAGGATGAAATAATCTTAAAAAACATCAAGGATTTAATTTTTAAGACTAAAGACTGTTTGCATATTAAAAGTTAAATGGGAAAAAGAGGTCTAATTAAATCCATTCTTGGTGCTAATTCTTAATGTGCCCATGAGCTCAGACAGTGGTTAATTTTGAAAGTAGCCCTGAAAGAAAGAGATCTGAACAGTTCTGGATTGTGATACTGAACCAACCTGCCAGATTCCCATACATGACTTCATTTTTCTTGGTACAGAATTAGAATGAACACTTCTTTACAGAGTACTAGTTCAATAGGAAGAGCACTATGGCTGTGCTGAAATTTTATATTCAGACCAACATATATATATTTTTTCCCTCCATAATTCATCATGGCTTCTCTCTTAGAGCCCTTTGTTCAGGGAAGAGTAGTGCCAAGGAATCAGAAATAGCCACTTTTAATAGGCAAAAGAGGAAAAACTTGATGTGAGGATTGAGCAAAGGGCTCGTAAAGAGAAGCTGGATTTCTTTCCCAAATCAGCTGCCAAGCTGTAGTGTAATGTATTATAAATGTGAAGAAGTCTCACCTGTTACATAATTCTTTAGATCCAGTTCATTGCTGAGAGGGTTGTTACTCTTGAACATGTACAGATTGAAAGGAGCGGGTTCTTTGCCAATATTTTTCCACATGGTGTAATCAGGAGATGTCCAGCGCCCAGCCAGGACATCGTAGTCCCTTTGGGTAAAATGCACGAGTTTGGTTAAAGGATCATACAGCCCTCCATGGAACCCAATGACCAGCTGGAAATCTGGGTTGGAGTCATAATAGATCTCCCCATAGGCTGTGTACTGGAGCTGCTTGATCATGAGGCCATTGATGCTGAACACAGCTAACGGAGTGCCTGTGTTATCAGAGGCCACGTAATACTCTTCCCCGCTGCTGCTCTCCATTGCAAACAGGTGCCCTTGCAGATCGTAGTACAAAGAGGTAATTTCAGAGTTGGAATGATTGTAGACATGAGTTACCCTGGTTGGATTGTGAAGATCAGCATAAAAGTACTGCAGATGATGCCCCAGGTTGGTCTTGCAGGAAGCCCTTCGGCCCAGCCCGTCGTAGCGGTACTGAACACTCCACCCATTGGCTTTGTTGTAAGCTCTGGTCAGGAGCCCTTTGGAGTTGTACTCAAACACGTCAGCACCCCGCTGCCACAGGTACCCATCGTCATCAATCTTGTAGGGGATGTCACCCAGGCGCGTGATCCTGTCCCTGAGGTCGTAGCGCAGCGGCATCAGCCGGACGCTGTTCCCAGGGTTCAGGAGGTGCAGGTTCCCGTTGAGGTCGTAGCTGTAGCGCCAGGTGGGCCTGTCGTTGACTGCCACGCTCTGCAGCTGCCCATCTCCATCGTAGTCATAGGTGTACTTGGTGGTGTTGGCGTAGGGACCGAGTTTCAGCTCTCTTTTGGTCACCCTTCCCATGCTGTCGTACTGCACGGTCATCCAGTACATCAGGGAGCGGAACATTTCGTACTGCACTTCCTTAATGCGCCCGTGGGTGTCAAAGTGCTTACTCAGCGTCATAACTGCCGTGGTGATAATTTGGTTTATATCGTAATAAATAACTCCAAATTTGCCAAAATGCTCGACTTTGCCAGAAATCTCATCGTAACGGTAAAGGTCAACTGGAAGAGGCGTCTCACTTATGATGGGTTTGATGCTTGCGATTCGGAAGCTGTTGTCATGATATGTATAATCAAACCTTGCATTGACCATCCCTTCTTCAGAGAACCTGTAGATTTGTTTGTCAACAAGAGGACCAATTTTCCTATAGCGAATGGTACAAGAAAACCCTCCACTTTGCAAATTCACCATTTTTAGGACACCCGTGGTTTCATCGTACCCAAAAGTAACCGCCGTGCTGTCGTAAACAATTTCAGACAGCTTGGACAGCTTTCCATACTTGTAGAAGACTTGCCGGCCGGTGCCTAAAAATGATGTTTTCAGAATCCTGCCGTCGTCGCTGTAATCAAAAATGACGGAGGCGTTGCTCTCGGGGGGGTTGTAGATGTTCCTGATGTAGCCCACGGAGGTGTGGGTGGACATGCTGTGCCGGGCCACGCTGGGCATGGTGACGGCGTGCAGGCGCTCCGAGGAGTCGAACTCGAAGATGTACTGGCGCTGGCTCTGCAGCAGCAGCACCATCGACTGCAGGGGAAACAACAACAAAGCTATCAGCATGTGGCCCCAGAGAGGGAACCGAAGGAAAGTTTACTGGAGAGGCACTAATGTTAAATGAGTACAAAGAGAATCAGATACATTAGTCAGGGGCACGGAGCTGCTCGGGAATATTGTCAGGTTGCCAGATGAGAGGATCTGCTCCTTGGAAATCAATAGGCTGACACTCCAGAGAAAGTGTAGGTTAGCAACCTGTGAGCTGTCCTCCCTGTAGGAGGACTTTTTTTTTATTTTCCTTTTTTTTTTTTTTCCTGAGGCATGCAGAGGAGTTAGATAAATGACTTGATTTATCTTTCTGCCAGCAGTTGTAATTCACAACTGTTACCGTGAAATATGTGAGAAACTAAGCAGAGAACATCAACTCTGGTTTACTTAGAACAACAAGAAGGGAAAGGGAAAACAATACAGAGTTCTGGAGTATTTAACACACTTTTATTACTGAAGTGTTCTAATTAGGCTAAGTAAAAATGCACTACCATACTTCCATTTAATAAGTAACAATTAGAGATGAATTACCTGTTTCTACATGAACCTTTTGTTAGGTTTAGTCATGCATTTTTGGGCTTAATTAAGCACAATACATTGTCTTAATTTGTTGCCATTCTACAGCAGGAAAATATCAAAAGACAGAAACCATGAACAAAATATTTCCCATTAAGAATTAGTCATATTCAGCTGACTAAATGAAAAATAAGGAATTTTGAGACCAGGGATGGCTAACGGCTGGGATACACCAAAATAAGGAATTTTGAGACCAGGGATGGCTAACGGCTGGGATGCACCAAAATAAGGAATTTTGAGACCAGGGATGGCTAACGGCTGGGATGCACCAAAATAAGGAATTTTGGACCAGGGATGGCTAACGGCTGGGATACACCAAAATAAGGAATTTTGGACCAGGGATGGCTAACAGTTGGAATACACCAATCTTAGCTAGCGGGTGTGCGTGATTTATGCGCCACAAAGCCAAACAGAACTTTGTGTCCTTCCAGCTTGTGCCAGGAGGAGACACTGTCACAGACATATTTTCTGGAAAATCATTTCATTAGGATCTTTTCTCCTGAGAAGTTGGGAAGCTTTAGCTTCTCCATGTTTTGCTGCTTTGGAATGTGGTTTGGAGAATTGTTTACCCAGCATGTGAAATTGTTTTTACTTAATGACCAACGACAGCCACCTGGTGTGGAGGCTGTGAGCAGTCACAAGATTTTTATCATTCCATTCCATTCCATCCCGTCCCATCCCATTCTTTTCTAGCCTTCTGATGAAATCTTATCTTCTATTCTTTTAGCATAGCTTTAATATATAATTTTCTTTTAATATCTATCATAAAATAATAAATCAGCCTTCTGAAACATGGAGTCAAGATTCTCATCTCTTCCCTTGTCCTGGGACCCCTGAGAACACCACCACACACACGACACCACCTACGTTTTCCAGGTAGGTGTAGCTCCAGACTTTGCCGTCGGCGAACATGCGCGACACGATCCTGCCCTGCTTGTCGATGTCGGTCCTCTCGCTCATGGCCCCGCGCTGCAGCCCGGCCAGGCGCCCGTTGAGGAAGTAGGAGACGTTGACGGCGGCCAGGCCGCTGCTGGGCAGCCAGAGGAAGGGCCGGCCCAGCTGGTCGTAGATGATGCGCAGCGTGAACTTGCGGTGGTCATCGTAGATCTTCTCGGTGCGGATGTTGCGGTCGTAGTCGATGGACAGCAAGTTCCTGCCGTGCACCTGGTGAGGGAAGGAGGCTGAGCTCAGCCAGGGCTGGGCACACCCAGCTTACAGCGGGGAAAGGGGAGGCCTTTGTGCTATCATGGGATCAAAGCCCATCTGCCTAGTAAATTGGAAGGTCCTAGCTTAACTAAAGCACCTGAGTCGCATTTAGGTAATGGCCTGCAGACTTTAGCAGAAATTAACAGGGTTTAACTCTTGTTTAAGGCTTTGAAGGCCTTCAGTTTAGGTAATCCTAAATTTCTTAGATGATGGTAAGGATTATAGGGGAGATAGGAAGGAGGATGATGAACATGGTGGTTAAGATGGCAATTATAATGCTGGTTGGCTTGTTAGTGCATCATTGTTTTACATGGTTTGTGGTGTAAAACAGGGAAATTCTGTGAGAGGTGTAGGGCTCTTATCAACTAGCTTTTGTTTTCTATTTGGTGATATATATTGAAATAATTTGGGGTCTTACTGGGGTATTTCCCATCTCACTGCAATATGGGAGGTGATATCCTACAGTAAAAAGCTTTCATCATGGTCAGAACAGACAGACATTCTGCACATCGAGGTCTTAAAGTTCAGAGAAACAAATTATTTTGCATGGAATATTTTTCTACTTATTCTATTTTTCTATTTTCTATTTTAATTTTGTACTTCCACCATCAATTTTTTTTTGCCCTTTCCCCTACAATCACTCTAAGAACAACAGAAGAAATTTTTGTGTCTTTATTGAGGTTTAGCCACTTCTATAATTGCAACACCCTGCTTAGAATTCATTCATTTACTGTTTTCTTCATTTACTTTCCAAATATTCAATAGATCCTTCATTTGGGATGGGCTTAAAAATCCTGATCATACAGGCTGGGAAAGATGGTCTTCTAGTGTTGAAAACAAAGGTGCTAAATAATTAGGTTAAATATTTTTCTTCCCCCCCCTCCTTTTTTTGTTATAATTTTCATTCAAAGTACAGCATGAAGTGTTTCAGTGGCAGATTTATTTATTTATTAATTTAAAATAAATGAGCAAACAGAGGCAAAGGAGAATAAGAATGCCAAATGGGGAGCCTTCTAGGGAGAGTGTTATAATGAGAGATACATAAATATATTCACTGGGGGGTAAGGCATAGAATTCAGATTAATGCTGTAATTTGATAAAGCTTTTTAAGTAATTTAATTGTAGATGTGTCATTAATAAAGTAGAAGTTTTAAAATTAGATATAATTTCAGAGCAATGACTACTTTAAAAGTATTCATCAATTTCTGGGAATTTGTTCTTTAGCTTATATTTTACAGTGGCTTTGATAATGCAACGTTTCCTCTTATCCAAAATTAAACTGTACATCAAACAATATGTAAATTAACCCTGAGCCTTTCTTGAGGATATAAAAATTATTCTGAGATATATTCACTGGCAGGGTAAACCCAATTCCCACCCCAACCAACTCAGTAGAAATTCAGTTATACAGACACATTTAAAATTAATACAGTTTTGTGTTTGTAAAGAAATAATTATTTCAAATTATTGCTCATTACCCTAATTTTTTCCATTAATGAAATTAATCTCTTTAAGAGTTTGCATTTCCTCAGTGGGCAATTACTAGGGAAAAAAAAGCTCTTTTCTTTAGGTTTTCCCAAAGGTTATCCCAGCAACAACTTGCCCTGTGATTCACAGAAAAGACAGAGTATTTTTCTTAAAACACCTTGGGGCAAAACAAGTCATATTCTGCTCTCCCATTGCAATGAAAATAAAGCCAGGGAAGCCAAACTCAGCATTAGTAGTTTCTCAGCTGGTTACTCTTGTTTTGTAGGATCAACCCTGATGGCAGACATATTGAAAAAAAAACCCTTTTCATGAGCAGAAGAGAGCTTTTACACCTCAAAAACATTTAGCTATAGAAATAAAGGGTCAGTGTATGACTGAAATAGCCCAATTTCTTATGGGTAAGTAGATTTTCTAAAAAAAAAAAAAAAAAAGAAAAGTCTTTCAGATAGATTATGAACTGAATTTTAGCTTTGGGGGTTTTGTTTGTTTTGGTGTTTTGTAACTTCTGAAGCTTCATAAATCAGTCAGGATTTCTGGGTTTTGTTCTCTCCATTACAGTAACTGCAATAGAAATCTGCACAAAGGAAAGTCTGACTGCAGGTATCCCTTCTTTTCTCAGAAACTTTATAACAGTTATTTGGTTTTGCCATAGAAAACAAAATTATTAGGTTTTTAAAAATGATTACACACACAAGAGCCGTGCACACACACAAATATCACTTGGAGATGCACACACGCACATCACCTGCTTGGAGAATTCAGTACCTTCATTTGCATTTGTAAAATGAGTAAAACCAGAGACTGTAATTGCAGTATCATATTAATTATATAGAAACCCAAACAGACTGATAATTCCCACCCTTCCTGGGGACACTGAGAGCAGTCACAAGTATCACAACTGCAGATTGCTCAACAGGCCCTTTCTCTTTTGTTCACTAATCTGGTTTTCCCCTGGCTGCTGCTGAGGTGGCCCTAGAGATGAGCCCTTTGTGCCCTGGAAAGGTCTGGCCACAGGAACCACTTACAGGATGCTGCTCCATAACCAAAACTCTTCAGACAGGAATCTCAGCAGGACTTTATCTGAAACTACAGCAAGACACTGAAGTGTGGTGCATCGCACAGCAGCAGTGAGTGGGGTAAGATAAAGGTGCAGTTCCTTCCTCAGGTTGATGAAACGTGCCCAGGCAGGTGTGCAGATTCCTACAGGTGCGGCTGGGAGGGCAGAGCCTGGGCTCAGGCAGCACCACTGTGTGAGGGCTCATACAGCCTGCCAACACGTTGGGTTGGAAGGAACCTGTGAATCTCCCAGTACAACCCCTCTGCACTGAGCAGGGACATCTTCAACTGGAGGAGGCTCTGCAGAGCCCTGCCAACCTCACCCTCAATGCTTCAGGAATGGGGCACCTACCACTGCTCTGGGCAACCTGAGCCAGTGCCTCTCCACAGCACCATAAAAAGCTTCTGTATCACTACTTTACATCTACCCTCTTTTGGATAAAGCTGCCACACCTTGCTCTATCACAACAGACCCTAAAACAAAGTCTCTCCCCATCTTTTTATAAGCCCCCTTTAAGAAGCACAGGGGCGTGGGCTCCAACAAATATTCCCCAGAGCACTGTGGGGTGAAGTACTCAGGCAAGAGGTGAATCACCAAGAATGCCCACCCTCCAGTCACACTGATGGTGAACTGGGGCTCCAGGAGGTGGCCCTGCTGCTCTGTCAGCTCTGCAGCAGTGCCCTGCTCTGTGTCACTGTGTGCCACCTGCTCCCCACAGCATTCCAACACACTTGCTCTGCTTCGCTCACTAAGCAACTTGTAAAGATGAATCAGAATAAATGAGATGCAAATAAATTCTATGCTTTCTCCCTTGTTTTCAAATTTCATTTTCAGTCCACTCAACCTGTGATAATCTCATAGTGATTTTCATTTAAAAGAGCTAAATGGATATGTGATTATTGTTACAGGAACTAACACCAGACAATTAAATGTTGAGGTGTTGCTAGATAAAGCATTGTTTTGATTTGCATAAACATGATGCAAAAAAACCTATCTCAGAAAACCTATCTATCTCAGGCAAGGTTTCAGCACTAAGATGTGCTTAACTTGAGCTAATTACCACAAGTACCTCTATTAAATTTTTAGTATTGGGAATTAGGATTACTGCAATTTCATTTCAGCATCTTATTTTTATTTTGAACAACACCTAGTCAAAATGTAGAGCTGACCTGTTTTCCACTTCTAATCAACTGCTGCAGGTCAACACATCAAAAATCAATTACACAGACATGAAATTTAGTCATTAAGGATTAGCTGCTAATCTCATTCAATTTTTTTGTCCAGCCTTCCCCCTCTCCCAAGTAAGTACATTCTGAGCATTTGTGAGTTACGATTTGTCAACTCAACACTGGGAATAAGATGCTAGCAATAGGAAAATATAAAAAAATTAACATCCAAGCCTCTTTTTTTTTGGTAAATCACTACATAATTGCTTGCATATAGTGCATTTTCTATGTGATCTTGAACACACTGAACTGCACTTTGTGTTCAGCAATGTTGAAAGGATTGCTAAAAGAGTGAGGACTTGATCAGCACTGCATTTGTTTTCTGCCCAGTATCTCAAATCCCTTCCTAAACTGCACATACTGAAGTAGTCCAGTCAAAAAAATCAGTGAAAATCTGGCCAGCAAAGCACAGAATGGGATTAATCCAGCTGCAGCAGATCTTTAATTTGGCAGGGGACGGATTACATGACCTGACTGTCTTCCTTATCCTGTGCTTAGGATTTTGTAATTATGGCAATTATTTTCCAATCTGCCATTTGGGAAAGGGAACAAACACAACATGCCTGTCTCAGTGAGTCTGTAGGGGGATTTCACAGCAGCAGAATGCTGTAGTTGTGTTTGCTCCCCAGTACCAGCAAGGGTAAGGCTGTCCTGGCAGTTTTACAAGTGGTGAGTGCTCACATTCCCACTCCCTTGAGAGGCAGGGAATTTTGCAGCAACAGGGCAATGAAGCAGGGGGAGGCTCTAGAAAACACCTTTAGAGGAATGGCTGAGGGAGCTGGGGGTGTTTAATCTGCAGAAAAGTTGGTTTGGGGGTACCTAATTGCTCTCTACAAATCCCTGTAAGGAGTTAGCAAGATGGGAATCTCTTCTGCCTCTTCTCAACTGGAAGGACAAGAGGAAATGGCCTGAAGTTGCACCAGGGGGATTTCAGATTAGATATTTGAAAAAGCTTTTTCACTGAAAGAGTGCTCATGCATTAGAATATGTTGCCCAGGAAGGTGGTGGAGTTACCATCTCTGGATGTGTTCCAGAGGCATAGGGATATGGCATTTGGGAATATGGTTATTACAGGGCTGGGGCTATGATTGGACTACATGATCTGGAAGGTCTATTCTAACACTGATGATTCTGTGATTCTGTAATATTTTAGATATTTTTACCAATCTCTTTTGGAATACTTTTAGTAACAAAGCTCTACAGCTGCTTGCAGCAGATGATCCCATGCAGCCAACTGAGCTCTCCAACAGTGTCACACCAAAGACAATCCCAGAGCTGTACATTTTTAACAAGCAAAAGTAACATCCTTCCAAATAAAAACAAAAGAATTTTCTGCCCAAAGAAGAAAGGATGATTATTGTAACAACAGGTTCTACTTACCCTGAGCTTTCTTCCAAACACCGTCACTTTGCCTTTAATCTGCTCCTTCCTCAGGCGCCATTCAATTGAGTTTAAACCATTTTCCATGGGCAGAGAAATATTACAGCGTCCTATGGTGGGAGTCACAGTCCCAGCCAGGACATGAGGCTCGCTGTGAAAGCTAATGCTCATGCCATTGGCATACATCACTCTCAAAGTACCATTATTACAGAGCTGGTAGCTGTTCCTCACTTGATCTACAGCAATAATGAAAAGAAAATAATTTAGCTACTCCAGTCATAAAGAAAACATATAGCTTAATTTGATTGGTTTTTTATTGCACTCCTGTTGATGTTAAATGAAGTCAGCCTGCAATTACCATTTACGTGGTACTATGGTGGAAATTACAGATGTTACTGATTCATGTAAAGAACAGTAGTGTAACAGTGAGCCTGCAGAGAGATACTGTGTTTATTTCATTATCTTTTCCCTTCAGTCTTAATTGTGAATCAAAATGCACAGTGATATGTGTTGAACCATGTAATTTATTTCTGATATGAACAAAAACTCCTGAAAACTGAACTGCTGGATAAACAACAAAGCATTAAACTCCAGGACAAAAAGAAAAAGATGATGATTGCTGGACTCTTTTATAAGTAGGAAGAAGTGCGTGCCTCTTCTTTTTTGTTTCCCTCTGTTTAAAAACTGTCTCCAAGCAGAGGTTTTGTACAGAATTACAGCGTGGCTTTAAACCCTCAAGGTGTGAGGCTCCAGCAGTGCAAGCTGGCAGCCACAGTGGCTCCCTCTCCTGCCCCCCCTCACTGCCCTGATGTGCACACCCAGCCCCTGTTTGAGAGGAGTTACAGAAACAAGCCTGTGCTTCTCTGGCCATGCTGCTCTCCAGCTGTTTGACACAGCCAAGTCCCCTCTCAGCCAGGATGGAGTGCCAGAGTGTGCAGCTGTCAGCAACACATCAATATTTGCTTGACAGAAGGACAGCATCTACGTAATTAATCATCTGCTATAAGAGAAATTAAGTCTTTGTAACCGAAGCTGTCACGGTATAATAGTCTACAAATGTTGACATTTATGTCAGGAGGAGACTATTGTTTGATGGTGATATTCTCATTCCAGTGACGTTATATCTTAATTAAAAAGCCCCACCACTCACCAAATCCCTTTCAGTCTGTATTTGATAACTGACCCCACTCCATCAGATGCAATGCCTGGGCGGTGCTGGAATGCTCTGCACAAACTCTGAGCCTGTGCTGCTGCTGCTGCCTCCTGCCACCCTCAGGCTGTAACTCTGCTCTGGGAGAGCCAACTCTGGCACACACCATCCACTGCCCTGACTGTTCTACACTCTTATTAATGGCAGTGTATACATTTAGAAGATGTCTTCTACTAGAAGGCTTCCTGAGCCTCTCCAGAAGGATCTCCCCCAGCAGTCAGGTTGCATCTCTGTGGCACAGAAGTCAGAACCAATTTTGCAGGGATGTACAGAGAAATATGCAAGTGGGTGAAGTGACCCTGACCCAGGAGGCAGTGGCAGGATTAACTTTCCCCAGCAGACAGTGAGCATAATTACTTGAATAAAAGCAGGACTGTGAAATGGCTCTTACCTGTCCTGAAGACCTGTCATTTTAAGAATAAGCTTTTTGGGAGTTTTTCTTGCAAACCTTACACGGTTTCCCCCTGCTCATAGGTGTACTAATGACACGAAGTGAATTGCTTTCTCAGGCTGTGTGTGTGGTTAGGAGTGTGCTGAGAGGTGTGCTTTGGTACCTTGAACAACTGTATAGGAAGCCTCCACAGAGGAGAGATTTGTGATGACTGTGACATCGTCATCCCGATTAGAATTCTCAATGTCGATGGTAATGGACTTTTCCATTTCCCGATGAAGGCTAGTTACCACTCCAGTGGGACGTGTCACATTGGTCAGACGCCCTTCATGATCATAGCTAATAGAAAAGTTAGTGAGAGCAAAAAAGCATGAGGATATATGTTCATTTCAATACCCAATGTATTAATAATGCAGCACATTTGTGCAAAAAACCCCAGACTGAAGCAGCTTTTCAAGAACATCCTGGCCATATCTATTTCTCTGTTCTTGAAAGAGTCTCTAATGATGAAATAATAGTTTTTAGATACTGATCTCAACTACATGGGTGCAAATCCAGGCTAGCATCTTTTGAATTATTAAATTAATTAAATTATTATGAATATACCAAGTGATATTTGGCTCAAACAATTATAACTAGTAAATTAGTCTGCATTTTAATAGTTGCATTTCACTCTAAGGAAGTGGACTTCTGATGGACACTGAAATAAACAATTGAATAAACTGCACATTTGCTTTTGAATACCTAGTGGAAACTAAGTATAGTCTTGAGTGACATATCAAGGAATAAACTTGCCATAAAGTATTAAAATATACATCAGCTTGACAACATTATAATTTCATTTAGATCTTATCTGTGGTATTGAACTGCATTTTGGGGTCAGTATTTTGGATCATAAAGATGAAAGATGAAAAGTAGAAAGGGCAGCAGCCAGCACTCAGAATAGACCTTAGAAAATTATTTAAATGCTCCAGAGGCATAAAGATTAAAAAAAAAGAAAAAAAAAAGAAAAAAAAAGAAAAAAAGAAAAAAATATTTCCATGATTTTACAGAGTTAAATTTCTTTAGAAGTATAAAGCCTGAGGAGGGGGGAGAGAAGGAATGCTGCTGGAAATCAAATCATACCCTTTCCCCCTTTCCTGCAGTATGCTCTAGCTGTGTGCATACATTTGCTAAAGAAGCAATCCCTTGGATCTTAGGGGCAAGAAATGGGGACCTGAAACAAAATCAGCATTCCAGTCTGACACTCTGCTTGCTGCAAGTCTCTACTGGTGCAAGTCTCTCACCCAGCCGCTACCAAAGCACAGGCGCTTCTAGAGAGCAGAAAGGCAAGAAAAAATGTCCTGTGTAGATAAAGGGAAAAGTTTAGGCAGAGATTGAAACCAACTGGTCATCCTTGGGATGGAGAGATGCAGGGAGCAGGAAGCCTGGAAGAGAACTGGTAAATCCATTGCACTGCCTGAGAGTAACAGAAGAGAAGAGGAGCACGTTTAGTAGCATGGAGCCAGCTCAGTTCAGGGTAGGCTGTGGTTAGCTGTAAAGATGAAAACAAAATCAGAGCTTTCAACATGGCTTTACAATCAAAACACTCAGACACCTCAGACTAGGCCACCTGAACTGTACAGCACATCTAAAAAATTAAGACACAGATTTTCTCCTCAGTTAAAATAAACAAAATATATGACTTTCAAATCCATTGCAAATGGTTGCACCCATTCAACTGAATATTGAGGAGGAAGGAAAAAGTCACCTGTGGAGCAACAAGCCTTACCAGAACCAATGGAAGTATTAGGCAAAGAAGGAAATCAATAAAACAAAGCATCATGGGACCTAAAAGGGACCAATAACACATG
This sequence comes from Ammospiza nelsoni, assembly GCF_027579445.1. NCBI lineage: Eukaryota > Metazoa > Chordata > Aves > Passeriformes > Passerellidae > Ammospiza > Ammospiza nelsoni. Next base: position 5,597,043 of record NC_080648.1, read on the forward strand.
GTGTTCATTTAAGTGGCTCAGGATCAAAGAAAGATTAAGCAGCATGATTTTCCCCAATATAGTCACAAGTTTCTCCCCACAGATACATATATATTTATATATAGATATATTATCATATCAGCAAGATACTGAAAAAAAGATAATATGTTGAGATAATCTATGAAAGTGGGTTAGGTCTTTATAGAGGTCTTCACAAAAATATTGAAAAGTACTCCAAAAGAATAGCTAAAGGAAGAACTGGATCCAGCCAAGCATCTGTCTTGCAGGGGAAAAATAAAAAGTACAAAAATGGACAATTTCAAAAATTTTAAAGGTTAATAAGGCCCCTTAAGAGTCTGTATGTGGTGTGTTTCATGATGAGCAGAGTGAGGAAGAGAACACTTGGATGTCAAATCTTACAGCACAGGCAGTGTTATTTAGGACAAACTAGAAAAAACTATGAGTGTCTCCAGTGTGACTCTGCAGCACTCGGTGAACTTCCAGAAAAATGGCTGGTGAAACTCCCCATCAGCAAATATATTTTAGGCAATGCAAATGAGACATTAATTTAAAGTTTTCATTCACATTGCTGGGTTTTTAATTAACCTAGGAAAAATTCCTGGGGATTGCTGTGGGCTACTCACTGGAAATCTCTATTCAAAGTGTAAGGGCAGTCTAAAAAGTAAATATGGATGTGGATGTACTTAGATTGAAGCGGAAAAATGGAAATATTCCAGTGCTATTTCAAGAAATGATTGTTTTACCCCTGCCATGGGGTGGGTTCCCAGTGCTGGTCACAGCTTTGAAAGCAGCAACAGTACAGATTAAAAGGACTTTAAGCAAGTGATGGATACAAAATACATACAAAAGAACTCTCATTGAAGATCTACAGACCATTTAGATTACGAGTGACATATAGAAAAAATTCACTACTTAAATGATATATACACACTCTGATACCAATAAAGAAGGCATTTCTACTTTGTCCATTGTATGAAAATAAAATCTTATTTAAAAAATACTTTAAAGGTAAAAAAATTAAAATTAATATAACAGAAACCTTTTATCGACCACAAAATTTAAGTGACATATTCCTGAGGTTTTTTTAGAATTTATGCATTAAATGAGAGCAAGTGCTCAGTAGAATACAACACCCAGACATTTATCTGAATAATAAACTATATATTAATTAAATGACTATGCACTTCTCTTCTTCATGTCATGAACCTGGGTCTGATGATGTAAAAACCAAAAATTTACAATGAAAAATATATTAATTGACATGGTGTCTTCTTCAGAAGCAGTCTCTGCCTACTGCAATGTGTGACACAGCATCAGCCTGGATGAATCAAGTCTGATAAGGCAACCTTTACATTTTCAAATGAGGTGGGCTCTGGGTACTCTGAAATTCCTGAGCTTTTGTTACTGAGTTCAGTTAGAGTAAGGCTTCATCCCAAGTTTTTCTACTAATAACATTACAAGGTCAAACAAGCTTTCTTTATCCCAGCACCTTAAAAACCAACAAACAGCATCTCCCCACTGCTACCTCACCGGATCTTTGCTAACTGTGACCCAGACCCCCTGGCAGCAGGCAAAGCTTTCCCAGGACAGCTCTGGGTGACAAAGCTGGCGGCTGTCTCTGCAGCCTGATGGCTCTGAGCTGCCCATGGCTACACCTACAGCTCAGCCTGGACCATGGGACACAGCTGAGCACCTGGCACCTTCTCAGGTAGCCACAAGCATCTGTGCATCCATCCCTTCAGTGGGCTCGTGACAGTGCCCTGAGGGCTGCGGTCCCTGGCCACTGCTGTGGCACCTCGAATCCTCAGGCAATTTCTACGAGCAGCATCCCAGCCTCAGGTTTGAGTTGTGCTCCTGACAGCTCGTGGGTGGAGCAGGAAGGGCAGGGCCATAACCAGCACTGCAGAGAGGAGGAACAGCAGCTTCTGACTGAACACAGAGCTGGGCAAGGCACAGACCCACACACATTTACACACACCCCTGTCTTCTCTCCCTTTTAAAACTGATTCCAGAAAAAACTGCAGCACTCTCTCAGGATGCTCCCTAGACCGAGAGGAATACCACTGGGAGCTGCTTCAAAGATCTGTGCTTCATGCCCAAGCCAAGCTTAAATTACCCCATGTGAGCCTGCTGGTAGCTGTTCTATTATTGAAGAGCCTTGGCTGCTCCTGCTGCAAATGAGCTGCATGCACGTGCACAGATGCTATCTATAGAATTCACATATGGAGTGTGCACACACACAAACCAGCCTGTGTCTGCAACTCTCTGCTGATGCAGATGCACACCTAGATTAACTGTACAAATTAAATTCTGAGAGCATTTTCAGGGTGAAGTTGAAATTTTAAAATTTAAAATTGAGAGGAATATACCCAATAAGATAACACGGCACTTCAGTGCCTGGTTGATATAAATGCACTGACATAAATTTTTCATAAGAACTTTAGCTCATGTAGTACTTTACCATTTAAAAGACCTCTGTTCTTTTCCAGTTCTGCTGCCATATTAACAATTTTGACTGCTGATTATGTCTGTATGAATGCATGAATGTAACTGCACAGAAAACTATTTTATTGTCCTTATAAACTCTCATTGGCTGAATACTTCTTTCATCTTAAATTGATATTAAGTTATAGCTACCAAAAAAATTTCAGAATGATGAATACAGAATTTTCTCTTAGGAGATGTTCCAAAGAAAAAACAGAAACCAGAAACCAGTACTGAGTGACTGTGGACTGTGATTGTTTAGGTTTGTATATTCAATTTAAATAATGTTTTTATGGTTCTCTCATCTATGAGCTCTATGCTTATGAGAATGTATGTACAAATTTGGGAGAAATGAATTATTTCTGCTGCCTCATCAAAGTAACTAATTATCTAAGACAGTACCTCAGGCTGTAATATTTAGATCTAAAGATGGCATTTAACTTCCACTGACCTGAGGCAGAGGTTGTGCATCTTTTCTTATTTGATCTTGGAAAAAAATTTGTAGCACTATGTACACATTAAATTATATTTTCAGCTGATCTCAGTAAGACATCAAAGCCTCTACCTTCTGTATTTCCTTAGGAATCATAACAGAATTTTGCTAATAAACCATGTTAACTTATCACTAGGTGTGACTCTCAGACACCAGTTATACCAGTTTTGTAACCAGTAACTTTCTGATGACATTTTTTAATGTTTCATGGATTTTCACATAGAGTTTTAAATTAATTCACTATTTAGTTTCTGGTGTTTTGAGAAATACCTAATTTATGTGACTGCACCTTGAGCTGCCTATTCAGGAAAAAAAAAAAAAACAACAAAAAAACCTTCTCAGAAGGGCATTCACATCTCATCAACAATAATATGAAATTTATTCTGTCTAGTCCAGTGAGCTTTTAATCGAGCTTATAATCAGCAGGTAATACCTTCATGTGGTCATGTAACTGAATTATTTGTGGTGAAGAATTAATTTTTGCCAAATATGAAGGACAAAGAAGGCCCTGCCCAGGTGGAGGCCCGGGCTGGAGGAGAGCAGTGAGTGGTTGGGCATGCAGGGCCCCACGAGAGGGCACTGCTTTCCTTCCAAAGGGAACTGCGTGTGCAGCATCCCTGCTGAGCAGGGCAGGCATTCCCAGCACACTGAGCACAGCTCCCTCCATCCCTGCATTTCTTATGTTTTCTCTGAACAGAGGAAACAGGTGGCCAAGCTGAATGCATCAATAAACTAAGAGGTGTGTGCCATTGCTAGGCTGTGACTTGAAAATAAGCCTGCCATTTAAAATTAAATATAAAGCTTACTCCTATTTTCTACTCACTGATTTGGAGAATGATATTTTTGAATTATTAACTAATTCAGACAAAATATATGGCATCATACTTGCCATATACTTAAATATATTTTTCAATATGTCATTTAGCTTCTCTTTTTAATACTTTTTGATCAAAAAATGGCAATGAGACTACTAAGAACAGGATAAATATTAATAAAAATTGGACTAGTTTTTCTAGATTTTTAATATACTTTTGAAACTCATCTCTTCAGATGAATTTCATTTAAAGAGGAAGTTCTGTCTATTTAATCTATATGCTCATGAACACCAGTGTGCTTTTGGGTTATCTACAAATTATGGAAGTTACACCAGGGGTCTGACAGATAGCTGGGGATCTAATTTCCTCACTTGTCTCAGGAATGAACAATCATTGAAGTTAATCAACATTTTAACAACCATGAGTAATATATGAGGCTGAACAGAAAGAGAGATAATTTGAGTTCCAGAAGAAGCTGCAGCATGAGGGCTCCTAGAGAGAGCAGCTCTGTGGGAGCTGCAGGGGGAGTGCTGGGCTGCTCTGGCTCTGGGCAGCCGTGCTGACCATGAACAGCAGCTTAAACTAAGCTGAGGTTCTGGCCATGGCACAGGTTCTCTGTGCTGGGTGGGGATGAGCTGCCCAAACTCAAACCCCAGGCAGGGATTTAGGGGGATCAGCACCCACCCAAAGGACGCCATCACAAAGCCACTTAACCATTTCCAGCATCGCTCTGGACTGAGGCACAATGGCCTTACTCAGTATCATTGAAAAACCTACAACAAACTGCAGAAGGGTCAGCCTAGGGCCTACTGACTACCATTTGAAAAAATAAACATACGCTTTAATATATCCAAAAACATTCTTACTCATAAAACGTTGTCCATCCTGTTTCATCACTCTTCGTTGCTAAGAGACCACTGTTTCCATTATATGTCATTAATCCGAGCTCCAGGGTCTGTGTTGAGACCAGCTTGAGTCCCCCATTGGTGCCAACGGCCAGGGTGACAATCTGATTGTCCGGCATCAGCAGGTGGCGGGGCATCCCGCTGGCGTCCCGGCGCACCTTCAGCGAGTTGCCGTTGTTGTCCATCACCTCCGTGACATCGTTATCGCTGCTATAGGTGAAATTGTACAAGTACTCCCCAGTAACGAGGCTCAGAGTGTACTGGTGAATCCCATCAGCATTGAAGACATACAGCTCCTGTTCTCCTGGAGATGCAGCTTCATATTGGTTAAAGGAATTAAGAACGGGCCTGTTTTTACTGACAGCCCTAATGCGGATATTTCCGAGATCAGCTATGTAGATGGTACCATCTGGGGCCACAGCTAAGGAAGATGGTGAATTTAAGATGGCATCAGTGGCATACCCATCATCCCCAGCATAGCAATTACAGTTGACATCATTTTTGCAATCACAGTCTGAAGCTGCCCCTGCAAGAAGGCATATTTCTCCATTGGTAGTTACCTGGCGGAGCCGATTAATTTTTTTTTCATCTGTCTCACTGATGTAAAGAACTCCTGTGTGTGAGATGGCAATGGCACTGGCTGATTCAAGTGCAGAATGAATAGCCAGTTTGCTAAGAGAGTAGTCTATACCAGGAACCTGGCAGTGCATGGGGCGTCCAGCAATAATGCTAACTTGATGGTTTTCTGTGATCCGTAAAATAACATTGTTCTCTAGGACATAAAGGGAGTTGTCCATGGGATTGACAGCGAGATCAGTAGGCCACTCCAGCCGTACCTATGAGTTGCACAAATTATTACTGTAAAACTCGAAACTGAAAAGTACACTCCTAGTGTTTAAAATTCCACGTGTAACAACAGCAAATTAGTGAGGGGTTTATCAGTGTAAATCATGAAACCAAGCCATGAACAGCAACTATTTCAAACAATGATTTTGTTTTTCAGAAATATTAAAGCTACGTGCAGTTGTAACTTTGGCTAATTGTGTTTCTGTGCAAGAATGAATGCTACGTTGTGGAAGCTCTACAATAATTACAGAAAAACAGGCAATTAAGACAAAAACTCCCATTATCTCAACCTTATTTCTCTATAGTTGCATAAATAAACTGTGTTAGCCACAGTAAAAAGGATGGTTCACCCATTTCAGTAACAAATCAACTATGTTATCATCTTGTGCTGCATAATGCATTTCTTAAGTGGCCAGGCAGTCATCCAAAATAGATGCCCATCTCTTCTAAGACAGAGAGGAAAATAAATGCAGTAAGAATCTACCTGGGTGACATCCATGCTGGAATCACAGCTGAGAGGTCGAACGGCAGTTAGGTCATTGGAGCCCAGCAGGGTCGATATAATTCCATTCTGATCCACTTTTCTAATCATAGTGGCATCCACAAAATACATGAGTCCATACTTATCCACTGCAATTCCTGCAAATATAAAACCCGGGCTTCAGTGCAGCAGTGAGGCTCCTGGCTTCAAGGCAGGCTTTGTCTTGTTTACAAGATGGTGAAATTTGTTCACGTCCCCTGTTCCTTCCTCCCTCCCAAAACGAGCACAGGTTCTGGAACCCTCCAACAACCCATAGTTCTGCCACTGAAATGGCATCAAGCAGGTTTATCCTTCAGGGCTCTAAAGAAAACCACAGAAATCCCCAAACATGCCAAAGACCCAGCAGAATGCATCATCTTATTTCTAGATTCAAGCTCTCTGATATATTACATAAACCCAATTAAAAAATTATCTCCTAATTTTACTCAGAAATTTGAGGCATTCCTTTCTTAATCTGAAGAATCTAATGAGGATGAAGAATTTTTAAAAAAGCTTTTAAAATACCTCTAATTTTTTTTTTTAAAACTAAGAGGACATTGTATTATTTCTAGATGGTTTTTTAATTCTTTGACCTGTTGCAGTGAAAATACAGAAAGAAACTCTGGTGTTTCCAGATGAAGACACAGGGGTTGCCAGCCTATAAAAAAGGGAAGGTTCAATGCCTGTCACACTGTGAGTCCTTAGAGAGGAAAGGCACAGAATGGAAGGGTGCTCCCTTTCAAGAACAGACAGATGCTGCTGCCTGTTGGGAAGGAGGGCAGCCTTTTTCTCACTTGCCTTTCTTTCCTGCTTTGATTTGGTGCACGGCCTTGTCCATTTCTCAGGCTGAAAATAAAATATTGATTCTGTCCTCAACTGGTTGCAGTGCTCATCCCACTGGGCAGTGAGAGAAGATACAGCTTCATCTTTTCAATTTCTACGTGTTAACTGAAACTACTTCCTATACAAAGAAACTAGAATTTCCATTTTTGTGTACCTGTATGATCATCTAGTTATTTTCAGCCACTGAAAAAACCCAAAGATGTTTGAAACACATGGCAATACACCTGATTAATTCATCCTTACAATTAAGATGAAACAAGAGAGAAAAAACAAAAGCCTTAAACACATCTCCAAATCTCTATATCATCTTGAAAACCTTTTGTCAAAAATTAGAAACTGGAAAGGGCAAAAATCCTTTTATTTTTTTCTCTGACTCTGAAGAAAAAGGAGATACATGGAGGAAAAACTCAGAGAAAAGACACAGCAAGCAATTTCTCTCCCCAAAGACTGCATCTCAAACAGTAATCAGTTTCCCAGTTCACACGCTGGCTTCTTGGAGTGAACGGTACCCTGCTAATTTGTGTTCTGTTCTCCTTTTGCAGCACTCACTGCCGGGGTAATAAAGTTTGCTTTAACTAAACAAAGCACGAACACTTGCCAATCCACTGTAATTAAAGCCCAGAATAAAAATCACCAAGCAAGGAGTGATTTAATTGCCAGATAATTATTTCCACATCCAGCCTAGCTGCACACAGCCATTCTCTCAGGCTTCTTTTCCTCCTTTACCTCGAGGGCTCATTAGGGTTGCATCCACTGCCTTCCCTCCATCCCCACATCTGGCTTCATCAAAGGGCAGGCACTGCTCTCCTGTCCCTGCCACCACTTCAGAGTTACCAGCAAGGTCCTTCGTGCCCGTGAGGGACTTGACTCTGTAAATCCGTCGGCTATTGGTGTCCGACACGTAGAGGGAGCCTGAAACAGGGTCCACGGCCAGATAGTATTTATGAGCAGGATTGTTGCTTTAGAGAAAAAGAAAGCATAAAACAGAAACAGCTGAGCAGTCTAGAAACTTCACAGGCTTTCAGAGCTTGGATACTCATCAGGCACAGAAAGATCTGGAAAGAAAGTCTGACACCTTTGTACGGAGGTGAGGTCTGAAGGACCATCACCTGAGGACCTGACTTGATTAGGGCCTGGTCAGTGCTCAGAGGGATTGTAATTTTAAATCTCACTCATTCTTCTACACTGAACCCTGCACAGCAGAGCCCAATAAGCCAGAGCTGCACAGCAGTCTTTCCTCTTGATCTCTTTAGCCCTTTAGATCTGCTCCAGGTCAATTCTCTTCAGCTTATCTGTTTCCCCCCTTCCGCTACCTTGTTTTAACTTCCTTTGGAAGCAGAAGTCATAGGAGTAGGATCAAAGAATCAGCTTCTGAGTTACTTAGATTACGCCACAAGATTTGTGAGGTCTTGTATAAATAGAAGGCAGAGGCATAACAAATTTATTTCTAAAGCAAATTTGTTCTCATTCATTCTTATCAAGAATCTCATTTACAGCAGATGAAGTTGGTTATATAACTAAAACCAGAGACCCCAAGTGTCTGACTTTAACTCCAAACCTTCTGTTATTGAAAAACTGGTCCTCAGTTTGTGATTGGAATGGGCGCTCATATGGAAAGCTACTTCTCTTCTGAAATATATGTTTTTTGACAGCTTGTCACATTTTGGAACTACTTTAGCAAATCATCTGCAAATTGAGAAATGTCAATCTTCACAATATATATACATTCACACACACAGAACTGCAGTGCAGAAATATTTTCAAAATCTTGCCTGGCTAGTTTTACTCAGTTTATTTGGATTTTAAGCATGATGTGGATTTTCCAGCCTTTGGAGCCTATGGGTGAGCGTAAATAAGGTCAATGATGGTTTCAAAGCATAGAAGACAAATGAAGACGGGAAGAAAAAAATGAAGGTTACTTACCAGTAACCAGAGATATTTGCCTCCAAATATCCACACTCCTAGTTTCATGTGGCAAAAGTGCCCATCTCCAAGAGTGAGGATACACAGAGGTAAGCTATGATGGATTAGGCCATTTCTCGAGCAGAATCGCTGAAACTATCATAAAGCCACTTTCGGCAGATGGATCCATCGGCACACCAAGATAACTGTGGCCATGTGGTCATGACCACATTTGGAAGAATGAGGAGGCCCCAAAATATCACTTTCTACAGTTATTTTCCTCTATGCCAGTCTTTGACATGCCATGGGTTTAGGTCAATAGTGGTTTGTTCTAAGACTGTAGAAAGTAGGAAGGAGATTGGTTGGATCTCAATTCAGTAGGCAGAGGCAATACCATCTGCTGAAGTCTAGGAGTGTAGAAATTAGAGATGAAGAAATACAATAAACAAAAAAAATACTTGGCAGGTTTATTTCATGCATGGATCTCAGAGTACTTTAAAAAGATGGGTGTAGCACCCATTTTACAGAGGAGGAAACTGAGGCACAGAGAGGTTAAGTGGTGTAGACAAAGTTATGCAGGGAAACTAGTGACATGCTTGAGATTAGAGGACAATCTCATTATTCCCCAAGTTTGTCTTATTATCTTCAGCAGCAGACTGCGCCTCTTCACTACACCCTTACCACATTCCTTCTCATCCCTCCAAAATAATGCTCCATAGAAAAATAGCTCTTTCCACTTTAGAGATTCCTCCAGTCTCCCAGGTATCTGAGCCATACTAACACCTGCATGTCTGTCATTGCTTCCAAACGCTTTCCAAACTCTGCTCTGTTCTCCCACCATGCTTTCCCCTCACACTGAAGAACACTCTGCTGTGGCACTGGTGTTGTGCTGCACCTCACAAACACACCCAGACTTAGCTCAAGGCTGCCCTGCAGCTGGTGCCTTTGGCAAGGCCCTTGTGCAAAAAGGTACATCCCCCATCCTGGCCAAATGGGCACCTCCAGGAGCTGGGCACAGGCTGGGGCTGGGCACAGACACTGCTGCTTGCCCCTGGAAGGGAGGGTCCTGCTGGAGTCAGTGCTGAGAGAGAGCTGCTCACACAGCGCCCAGGGGAGCAGCAGCCACCCTGCAGGAACGGAAGGGTCTCTTGTTTTACACATGGTTTTGCCAGGCTGTGCCCACCCCTGCCTCTCCTCTGCCCTCAGCCAGCCCTAGGTGTGCCCAGGATGGGATAAGACATGAGTCAGGGTAAAGAGCAATGGCAGAACATGGGATATGGGAATATTCCCTCTCCTCTCCTGCAGTCATGGTGCATCCATGGAGCTTACCCTGCCTTTCTCCTCTGGAATCTCCCCCAGGGCAGCTGTGCCAGGGGTCAGTCACAAGCTTTGGTTCCAGATCAGAGAGCAGCTCACTGGAGCTGCAGACCTGTTCCATACTCCTCCCCTCTTTCCTGAACTAGGTCAGAGAACAGTGATAGTGGAAAACTCAAAGCAAATTTTTGAGGGAATTTGACAGAAAATGACTGCTGGAAGGTAACATGCACTCTTTGTGCTCCCAAAGAATCAATGAGACTATTACCTCAAACAGGGATTTGTTTTATAAATGAGTACTCAATATTTCTCAAACTGGCATCTGAGCAATTAAAGAGCTCTGCCTCTCTTTTCTCTGCACCCTTGCAATCTTTCACTTGAATTATAGAAGGCCAAGGATTGTAACTTGCTTTAAAAGATTCTCCATGGCATTCAGGGTAGCTCAGAGGCCACTGCCAATAATGTCTGTGGCTCCAGCCCCCGAGTGAATGTGTGGTCACACCACCTGCAGCCTCACTCTGCTCTCTGAGGGACCTGGGACCCAGCAGCAAGTGCAGCTCATTCTCCCTGTTCTTCTCACAGGTGCATCAAATTCTGTTTCAACAGCAGCTTTTCTTTAAGCTTTACCAAAAGAGAAGCTGTCCACAGCAAATCTCTAAGCAGATGGAAAACTAACTAGGCTTAGTTAAAGCAAATGAGGAGCCTCCAGCATCACCAATAATCATCAGCAAATTGTGAATGAATTCACCCAGATAAGAACAGTTAGGGGTGTTTCTATGCCAAAATATATTGCTAAGGGGAAATGATCCTGTTTAGTCCAGACCATCTATTCCATCAACTTGTCACAGAAATGGAAAGTATGGTTTAAAAAGGGTAATGCACAGGACACTATGAAACAGTTTACAAGAACTCTTCTTGTTCTTGCCCTTAATTTCCTCCAGGGTGAATATGATCCCTGTCCCAGGTGTGGCATGTCAGGAGGCACAAGTGTTTCCTATGCTGCAGCCATCCAGAAGTCCTAGTGCTCTCCTCCTGACATGCAGGAGGGTCAGGCCTCCCTCCTGAATCTCACAGTGACTGCTTCTAGTGGTTGCACACAGCCAGCCCCACAGGCTGGCTATTAAATGGGTTTGAAAAAAGAAATATAAACTAAATTATGGCAAAAGACAGCGGGTTCAGAAAATCATTAATGACCAGAAAATGAGTTTTTGACCTATATGCAGTCATTAGTGCTTTTGTGAACCCTTCTGGCATTTGTGAAAATGCTGTTGTAGTTTACCTTGACCATTTAGACCAATTATAGACAGCAGGGAGAGGTGTTTATCTAGAAGTTAGCTTGGGGTTCATTATACTTGCATTCTACTAGAAATTTCTAATTACTGTCAGGACTTATTGGCTGCTTTTTGACTGCATTTCATAATTGCTAATGCTTATCATATTCATAACACACAATTAGCACATAAAAATGTTTCTATATATGGTACATGAAGAACATAACATTACACAAGAAGCACAACACAAAAAGCAAACACAATGAAGCAAACAAACCATATCAAATTATATGGGAAAGAGCTCATGTCTTACCTATGTTTAAACTCTTTATTTCTTTATAGAAAGGGAACAGAAGAAAAAAGAACAAACAGTTAGCTGAAGAATAGATGGTAAAGCAAACATAGTATTTGTTTTATTTTACAAAAGGACACAGGAGAAGATATCTCTTTTCAGCACTAGCCTTAGCTTCGTTTCCAGATGAAGAATGAGTGGGAGGGGTAGAGCTGCAAGCTAATTCCCTGTAGGACACCCCTGCCCCCACCCCCCTCCCCTCATATTTACGAAAATTTCTGAACCACTGAAAGAATTTTCCCATGGAAATGTGTGTAGCTTGGGGGCTAGGAGTGAGAGAAACTGGCAGTTCTCTGAATACAGAGCTGGGCAGGGGGAAGTACTGGTTTTGGACATTGTCTGCCAGTTGGAGGCAACTTCTTTAATCAAATAGTTCTCTAACAGGCCATTTCTAGACACATTTTTACTATGCAGTTTGTTTTTCTCTCCTCCTAGTCTCTAAAATAATTGCTTAAAGCAAGTTTGGATGCTCCTTGGTGTCTGTTAAGCCTATCAAAGCCAAAGTCAGGGTAAAAAAGCCCCTTCTAAGTGAGCAGTAAGGTACTGTACAATGGGAGATAAACAGCATTAACTGATCCACAGCTTACTGCCCAGACACAAAGCCCAAGGAAAAGTGCTCTCTACTTCCCACAAGAAAATGAACACACTCTCCACTCACACAGCATCTCACTGTGTTGGTGTAATTTCCATTCAGGAATATGCACTGAACAGAGCAAGGGGGTTTGTGACTCCTGAGCTGCAGCACTCCAGGCACAGCCCCAGCTTGCAGCCCCACGTGCAGTGCAGCCCAAATTCCTGCTGGACATTCAACCAGGCACCTTCACAAAGCACAGTGTGAAGGAAACGTGCACACTGGGATATATCTGACACATAAAGGCACTCAGGATTTATAGGGGCTTATGTGAAACCAAAAGGACATCAGCTGTGAAATCTAAACAAAGCGATGTTTTTGGTTTGCAATATTTGAGGATGTACTGATTGCAACATAACCCAAATTACTTGATATGAGCTGAAGACTCGGCTCTCATTCACACTAAAATGGCTCAAATCTTCAAACTCTTACCCATGTAACTCATGCAGATTTCAAGATGAGCAATGAATCACAATTACTGCTATATAGATTATGTTTGCTGGAATGGACCTTAATTCCCTTTAGAGGAACGGGGGGTAAAAGACATCATAATGCAAATCCTAAAAATCTGTATGTCAAGTCCTTTGCAGCTGTCCAACAGCACTCACAATGCATCAGCTTCATTGTTAATTGCTTCTAGTTATAACAGAAGCTAAAGAAACTATGCTATGGAAAACAGACTTTCATAAAGGAGGAAGTGGACAACAGCAGATAAAAATCCATCTTCTATTTCTTTACTGATGTCCTTTCCAATTTTCCCTCACACATCATAAAAACCCATGTTCCCTTCAATCTCTCTCACAGAGAGACGAAGCAAAGTACTCACACTAATATTGTTGTAAATTTTGAGGCAACATTTTCAAACACAAGGTGGGCTAGCAAACTTTCACTGGCTGATATTGGTGAGGTGCATATAAATGCATTATAAGAAATATCCTAATCTGAAAATGTTTCTCCTCACCTATAAAGCTGTAGTCCTATTTACTACAAAGATAAAATGATCTGAACAGCTTAGAAAAAAAATAATTAGCATATTCTGTATAATGCAGAGTTATAGTGCATATTGATATAAATATTTATAGCAGGTCACACTTCCATGCCAGCTACCTTCTGTGGTTTAAACTGAGCTGCTAGTAGAAAGCACTGGATGATCCATGACTTTAAAAAAAAAATATAATGAGGCAGCCTGATGGTGTATGAGGTAGGTGTCAGAGAGTGATTTCAGAGTTGAATTGGCCTGAATCAGATCTCTTTTCTTTTCTATAGAATCAGAATTCACAATAGTGACATCAACAGAATGACATGAATGGAAGAGAGGTGTAAAATAGAGCTAGGCCTCCTATTCTTTAACAGTCCAATCATTTTGCACTTTTCCCCACTAATTAAAAACTAAATGTGGAAGCAGAGGAATTGCTTATTGGTCATATCATTAAAAAAAGACTTGTGACCTAAATTCACTCAATGTACGTTGCAGTTGTATCCAATTTCCAGGAGGACCAATGCTGCTGCCTGAGTGGGCTCCAGGAGGGGCAGCAGACAGCCAGGGCATGCAATTTTTCCTCATTTTTCTGCAAATACTCAGTAGTGCTGTAAGTATAAGGTCAGTTACATGAGTTAGGGTTTGAAGCAATAGCTCTTGCCTCTCCTGGCAAAATGAAAAAAGGAGATGGAACAGAAATGGGTGAAGTGGTACATTCTACACTCATGCCTTCCCTATTAAGTGATCAAATCTTAAGGCTGGAGCAGGGCACGGGACAAGGGGAAAGAGTTAAAATCTTAAAAAGAGTTCTGATGATGCAAAATGAATCTGTATGTCAACCTGAACTGCACTTGTCAACCTAGAGAAAGAGACTCACAAGCATGGAGAAGAAATGTGAAAGTGGATCTCAAAACCACTGGCAGCAGAAGCTTCCCTCTGACCTCATGAGATTGTTACACCTCTGCCTGTCACTGTGGCTCAGTACCTAAGGGCAGTCAGTTCTAGACTTTTCAAACCAAACTAAAAGATGCACTGAGGGAGGACAGAATCAGTGATTACTAAGGAGACAGAAAGAGATGCTGTGTACTTTCTGTACAAGTTGATTTCTGCTCTTAAATCCTTCACTTTAGTCACTGCTCAGGTTAAGTTACAGACTTTGAACTATGCATTTCTGTGCCCCATTTCTCCACTGGAATTTAAATAGGTTGAAAGCGACAATGTTTTTCAAAATTATAAGAAGTAATGGTAAAGGCTGATTTGAGCACAGGCTCCAGAAGCGAAGCGCTGAGGTGAAGCCTTACCTCAGCTCCAGGATGCTGGTGACATTCCTGGAGGGGAAGATACGCCGGATATAGTTAAAATCCCCAACAAAGAGACTTCCATCAATACCCACTGCCAGTGCCACAGGGGCCAGGAGCTTATTTCCTTCTGCCAGGCCATTGCAGCTGGGACAGGAAATGCTTCTGCGGCGCCCGTTGCCCATAATGCTGGTTATCACAGCTGGCTGCTGAGTGAGAAACTGATTTTCTCCGTTGCCTTTGTGCAATATACCTAAGGACAGAGAGGAGAAGAAGTGGTTATTACCACTGTTCATTGCAGGGGACTTGAGGCTGTTTTCTTTTCAACAGCCGCTTTTAAGGACTGTACATTGAAATGACTCTGGCGTTCGGATTTTCAATGGTGCAAAAAGAGCAGGAGGATTTCGCAGTTGTAAAAATAAAGGTGTAATGAAGATTCAGTGTTAAAACCCACACACATACACACCCACAGACTCAAACCTACACTCAAGAGTCCTCTGGTATTCATTATGAAAGAAAACCCTGCCACACAGCTCTGGCCTGGGACTGTGGTTTAGGTTTCAGAGTGGGTGGAGAAGAGCTGCTCCTTATTTGTGTCTCACTCCAGTTTCCTGCATCATGTTTTGTTTGGAATTCTGTGCCAACCTTACTGTTCTCTTTCCACCTCTCAGTTCTTCACACTTTTTTAATGGAAAATGAAAAATGAGAAATGGAGGAACCAGAGAAAATGATAGCTCAGAAAATGAAAAGATAGGAGAAAGATCAAACTCCCAGAAGGGCTGCTAAGGATCAATGATAAAAGGCAAGAGGGAAGCTGGTGGTACAGATCTCTATTAGACTTCAAGAAAATACCTTCAAGATAGGATTTATCTTCAAAATATTTGTTGAAAGAGCAGACCCCTGCTCCAAGAAAGGAGTGGATTTTCTGACAGTGTGACCATATTCTGGGGCATCAAAAACTGTGGAAATCTGGCTGGAAACTTTCAGCTTCACGTTCTTGTGGGAATGAAGTTGCATGACCCTAACATAACTGGCTCCCCACTGGTGGCAACACTCTCTGTTGGCATGTGGACCCAAATGTGGATCCACTGCCCAGCACTGGAAGTGAGTTCAAATAGCCTGATCTAGCCAATTCTGAACAATACTTTAGATTTATTAAGCAGAAATACATTTTCTTACTTGGTAATGAGCAGCAGGAAGGCTGCAAATGACATTTTGCAGGGAACAAATAAAATGTATGCTGAGCATTCAGCTCCCAAAGAGTTGTTGGCAAAATACAAAGATTATGAAGATTCAGATCAGGATATGGGAAGACAAAAAAAAGGTGAGGAAAAAACAAACAGGTGACTATTGAGAAAGGCAAAGGAGACTCAGTATCTTGTCCCAGACTTATATTCCTTGTAAGCTGCATCTCAGGTTAGGGGGAAAAGGAGGTCAAGCAAAAGGAACCAGGAATAGATGTGGCTAACATGAGAAAAACAGGGAAGACAGAAAGATATTACAGGGGAATAAATGAAAAACAGAATAGAGGATAAAGATTAGGACTTTAAGAAATTCAGCCTGTGCAGAACAGTAAAAAATGTGTTAAAATTCTATAGAAATTTTCTGACAATGGAAATATGTCTATAGACAATTTTCTGACAATGGAAATATGTCATATAGAACAGCAAACACAAGGAATGAACTAACTCACCACTCTTGACATTAAGTACATGATGTTTATCCAGAGACCATCCTCCTAAGTTTGAGGGATCCAGTTCAAATCCTTGCAGCAGTGCTGTCCTCTTCTCCCATAAAATGAGACTGGGGCAAGTCTCATATTCAAACCCCACAGACACTGAAATGAAATAAAATCTAATATACTTGCTGAACAAACACTGAATTAAATGTCCAGAGCAGGAGTATTCCCGTCCCCCAGCCCCCTCAAGAAGATGGAGTGATTACATTCCTCACTTTTATTCTAAAATATTATATTCAGATCTTTGACTAGACACAAATTTAAAACTTCATTCACATGTACTCTGCAGGGACCTGATCACTTCTGTTTTAATAGCTCACACTGGGAAGTGATGGGTTTGCTGAGAGGAGAGTGAGAAATAAAATTTTTAAAATATAGTAAAATTTTATTAAATAATTAAAACTATCAGATAGCAGGACAAGATAAATTCTTAATTTGCCAGATGTTCACAGCATTTATTTAGCATATTCATTTTACATACTATATACCAAAGGGCAGTGAAAACTTCGTGTGCATTTAAGCAAAATTACACTGTAAGCATTACACAGGAAAGCAATATCCCATGTAATAACATAAGAAAGTGAAACTATAGCAAAGAATAATTTAGAAATTATAGAAAATAATTAAGATTTAAAAAAAAAAAACCTGCTCTTTCCACATCGGCACAGCTCTGATGCTCATTTTTAACACTGCTGTATTAAAATTATTCAGACAGTCAATGAAAACTGAAAAATATTATGATGATCACTCTTCTTCCTACCCACTAGAACCAAGCTAACTAAAAATAGCTGTAGAACTACAAGACTGAACAGCATTAGAGGAACAGCATTTTCATTTCAAATGTGTTATGGCACAAGAGACTACAATAAGGGTATGTGTGAAAACCCAAATGCACTGCAGACTGCCAGCCAGTCCAGCATGAGGATCATTTTATAACTAAAGAAAACAAAATTATAATGATGGATTAGGTTTCCCTAAGTTCCTATGGCCAGTTTTTCCCATTGCCTGGTCTAAACCTTCTAAGTCAGGTTTAGAAACCCAGGAAACCCAAGCATGTTGATGAAGTTTAGACCTCTGAACATGATCCTGAATGTGTAAAAGAACCATAATAGAAAGATAAATTGTGTCAGGGAGACAAGAACTGTTCAGTCTACATGTGCTCCTCCATAAGGAAGTTTGCAGTTTTCTTATTTAGAATTATAGGTGTTGCTTGGAAACTCTTGGAGCTTGTATATGCTGACTTACCTACAGCATCTGACAACCCATAAACCTTCTGACCATAGGCATCTGTTTTGTCCCAGATAAATGTATATGCCAAGTTGGGAGATGCCTGAAATGATTTTTGGAACAAATGCCCTTCTACTGCTACCATCAAATGAACTTTGATCAGATTGAGTGGCACCAGGGTCTGAGTCATGATGATCTTCAGTAAGGATTTGTATCCAGCAGTGCGGGAACTCAGGTAGCTGAGCTTTATACTAGAGCCAGGGATCTCAATTTCCTCATGAAGAACCTGGGAAGGAAAGACATCAAACACTTTACATTATTGATTTTTCTTTTTTTTTTTAATGTATCACCTTGTGTATTCTTCTGAGCTTATGTCTTTCTCTTACTGGGAGTGGATGTCCTCAAACCAACACAGTTCAGGTGACATTTCTGACAAATAATTATTTGGTGTCTGTGTACACAACTTTTTAAGAGCCCACTGCTGGCAAAATGGCAAATAAGTACAAACATTTTTTACTGCAAGTTATATGCAAGGGTAACATAAGAAATATCATAGGAACCCACAACTTCCACTAACAGTATAAAACTGAATACAGCAGAGAAAAAAATAGCACCAACAGAGTTTGCCTTTGTCCTAATTAAGAAATAAGGAAACAGTCTGTGGTCAGCACCACATGCCAAGCCTTTGCAAAATTCTCTTCAAACACCTAAGCTGGCAACTGAAATAAACAGATATACTTGGTATGTTTTATGATAATGGGAGAGTGCAAGGCGATCAAAGATAAACGTGTCTGGGTGACATAAACCTTGGGATATCTCCTGCAGCCCTCATTAGAAAACCTGGCACCTGTCAGAACAAAGGCAGCTCTGCAGAGACATTTGCTGTAGTAATTGCAGGGGACACGTGGTGGCCCTGTGCTTGGACCAGAACTGTCACCTGCCCACTGAATTCCCCACCCTGCTCACTCACACTGTTCTTACCTGGGTTTCTGGCACGATGGGATTGCGGCTGGGAGCGTCACTAAAGAAAGTTGAAAGTGGTGATGAAATGATGACTGGGTCAGGACGGACAAAGCCACTGAGATCACAGCTGGGAATGGAGTTCTCCTCTGTCTTCATCACAAGTGTGTCCATGGCATAGAAGCTGTTCCATGGCAGCCACACTGTCCTTTCCTGGCTCATGAACGGGGCCCGCTCAAAGTGCAGCGTCAGGGATGCTCCACCATTTGCAACCAAGTCAAACCTAGAAAAGTGTGGCCTTTAGAAGGGCAAGACTGAGTAATTCCAGTAATCACACTCCTGGCTAATGAGACAGCTACAGAGGCATACCAACAGCGATGGGTATTTATCTGGTTTTGGCTGGGATAGAGTTAATTTTCTTTCTAGTAGCTGGCGGAGTGCTGAGTTTTGGATTCAGGATATAATGTTGATAACACAGGGGTGCTTTTATTAAAGCAGAGCAATGCTTACACAGAGTCAGGGCCTTTCCTCCTCCTCACCCCATCACACCAGGGAGTAGAATGAGAGGCAGGAGGGGACACAGCTGGAAGAGTTGACCCCAAATGAACTGAGGGATATCTCAGATCATAGAGTGATATAGTAATATACATTGATATATAACTGCCATTATATAAACTAGGAGAAAAGCTGCTCAGAACCTGGCTGGGAATTAATTTATCTTTCTGTTATTTTCCTTTTTACTACAGTTTTTATAATTATTATTCCAGTTATTAAACTGCTTTTATCTCAATGCAAGATTTTTCTTACTTTCACCCTTGTGATTCTCTCCCCACATCACCAGAGGTAGGGAGAGTGAGCAGACCATGATTATGTTTTAAATGTCATGGTTCCAATGATCAGTAATGGGATGTGAACCTCTGGCAACTAAACTGCTAAAAACCAGCCAAGACAAGCAATGATTTGAAGTCACTCGGACAAAGCTCATTCTGATAAAATTATAAATCCTTAAATATTAAATAATTTAAAAAATACCCAACCAACAAACCACCACATTTATTATTACAAGTAACCTTTATATAGAAATAGCAGAGAAGCCAAGTGCATTCTGAGCAGAACACTGAATTATCCCTTTCCTAAAAGATCCTGTCCATCAAACATAAAATGGGACACATGGCAGTAAGACAACAGTAATGAGAAGCGTTCTACAAGTAAGAGTTCCTGTCCCCAAGATAACTGATCTATCATTTTTAAGAGAAATTAGGTGTTTCAACCTAATTTCCTAAATTCCAACTCCCTACACAATCACAGCAGTAATGTGGAGCTACGCAGGCATTTCAAACCTGGCTTAAATGAGAAATGCTTCCAGGTTGTTCTGACAACAGAAACAGGTATATTTGTTTTATGTAAATGCTGGCAACATAACAAATTATTCAATGACATCAATAATCTATGCAGATTTAAATATAGTTCAGCTCACCATTTACTGCAATTTTAAACTACTGAAATCAATATTTTACTTTTATTATAACAGATTAATATTCTGGAAAGTATGGAACTTCAATACTCCCTATAGTTCAGTTGACTTGTATTAATTATATCAATTCCATTGTTTTTATGCAAGACCAAGATAAAATGGCAAATGTTTACAATGCCTGTGTCAGATAAACTGTTTTAGTTACCACAGCCAGTAAACCAGATAAACCATGACACAATGACTTTTGTTTATCTGAATTTGTGTGCATTTCAAATAAGCTGATACAAGGGGGAAAAAGCACTTTTTTGCACAGCAGGAAATTGTCTAAATATACTCAATTAGAATCTTTTGATTACATTCTACCCTGAAGAAACTCAAAAGAGAGTGTCTCTTCAAAAGCAAAGAGAAACAGAAGGGAAATTTTAACAAAATATACTATTCTATAATGATGCTTTCTTTCTTTCCTAGAAGTGTTAGCCTGCTCTGCATTTTAAAATAAAATATTTCTTGTCTCAGCTGGATATTGCTGTAGCCCACAAATGTTTTCATAGATACAGAGCAATTTATTTGAAAGGAGTGTGCCTGCTAACACGTCATTATCAAAGTCAGCCTGTCCGTATTTACATGCAGTTAGTATTCAAAACGCCGTGTGAAAAATTACTTTTGTGTTTACTTAATAGCTCTTTGCCCTGGGAGGAAGGCAATGCCTGGTGCCACATGGTTCCATTAGATGACACCATCTGTTAATCAGCAAAGACACTGCAGAGCACCCAGGGGCTCAGGGGAGCAGGGACACTCACGTGCCATCCTGGCGAGTGATGGTGTAGCCGTACTTTGGATACTTGACAAACGACACGTTGACCCCAACTAGGGGAGTCCCATCTGTAGTCACCACTTGGCCTCTTATGAGAGACACAAGACTGGAAAAGAAAGAGAATTAAAGGTAGTAAAGCTAATTACAAAGGGAGGTTATGTCATTTATAAGTGAAGTAGTGGAACACCTGTACCGCATTTATTCTAAATACAGTTTACTCCAAAGGTTTTTAGAATACTGAGGGACCACAATATTGCCCAGCTCCCTCTATACACCTAAATCAAGAAAATGCTTGTTTATGCAGTGAGAAGTGCACACAGAATGGCAGTCAGTGCTCTTCTTACCTAACAAGGGTTTGCCTCATTGTCTAACAAGGCTTTGCAGGGTACAAAGGTCCCTCCCATTCAGCCAGACCAAAGCTGTGCCCCTGCAGCCACTGAAACTCCAAAACCTCCCTGCAGGGCACAGTACCACTCCTGTGGGTGCCTGACACACTTGACAAACATGGAGCAATGCCACATCTCTGTTTTGTACCACCAATTCTCCACATCAAGGTTGAAATTCCCTCATCTCAGGGAGTGACTGATACCTGCACACTGCACTCCAGCCTGGTTTGGAACCCTTGCTTGCACTTTGCCAAAAGGAGGATTTGGTTTAAAGTCCAGCTTTACACACAGGCAAGACAAAGCATTTCTTTGGCCAGCAGGATAAGCAGCTTTGTTTAACCTAAGGGAGATGAAGATGAGCTATTCCTCTAAGAGGCACAGTCAGATTTTTTCTTTGGCAAGTGCTCTGCTGCTGCTAAGTGCACAGCAGGCACAAAGTGCTGCTGCTCCCAGCTGGAGAGGAGTTCCCAGCCCCTGGCTCCTTTCCCTTCCATCCTCCTGAGCCCTGAGAGAGGCAGATTGGGGAGGGAGAAACTGTTTGCTAAAAGGGCAATGGAAAAGGAAAAGCTCTTTGTGATGGCTTCCATTGCTATACTGGAAATGTGAAAACTGGAGAAGGTGAAAACAGGCAGAGTGAACTGCTCTTAACCCATAATCTCAGGGATTGTAAAACTGCACTTTTATATATTCACCAGTCTGTGCCTCCAGCAGGAGCCTCCAACTCTGCTCTGCTGACAGAAGGGGGATGAGGAGCCCTTCCAGCAGGACTGGGGCTGCTCCCAGAGCTCAGCAGGCTCCAGGCACAGCACCCTGAGCCAGCCATGTCTGAGCTGGGCAAGGGGACTAACCTGGGCTGAGCTTGGCTGGGCTGGACACTGACCATGGGCCCCTGGCACAGGACAGCTCCTTCCATCAGCGATACCAAGAACGGTTTGCAGCTCTATTCTGCCCACTCTGAGATGTGCAGGGGCTGGGAGGTACATTTCTAACTGTATTATATTGGCTATTTAACTGCTATTTCCTCATATTTTTATTTCAAATAGGGTGACATATTTTCTTCAATACTGCATTTAAAAAATCTAATTAATAAAAACGAGCCATTTCTGTTACTTTTCTTTTAGGATTTTCAAGTGCTTTTTCACCCATCAGGTCAATTTTTAATTTGCTAAATCAACATTTTGTAACAGAATATGGGATTTAATAGAAATTGAAACCTGTTGAGAAAAATCTGCTTGGGAACACATTGGACCAAGATAATTGTCTTGGCATTATTCATTTTGCTTGAATTATTTTATGTGACAAACACACAGAAACAGATGCAGGAAAAAAAGTCACTTAAGCTTCTCTAGGAAAACTGTGCAGAAAGTAGATTTAGAAAGAAATTGTCAGATGGCAGAAAAAAACTAATAATGCCCATGACTTAATTTTTTCTACCTTCAATTTTAGTATTTTAGGAAATAATTTGAATAAAATATTTTGGTCAATAATATTCCTTTTTATTTCTAAAATTTTAAATAAGGAACAAAATAGATATTAGAATAAGCTAAAATGTAGCTAAAATATGGACTTATAAGAAGCAATGTTTTGACTAATAGTCACACATACAATCACCTTTCTTTGGTAATCTTTTAAAAGTGTAACAGAAAAACTGAACTGATACAAGAATTATATATATATATATATTTTTACCAAGGAATTTAAATGTGTACAAACACAGCTTTTTTTTTTTTTTCCCCCTGGAAACATCATTTAATCTTGTTTCTGCACAGAAAATAATAATTGAGATTTACCTATTTTAGCAATCAATAACTTATGTTATTTTTTCCTTTATAGTAGGAAATAACCGTTTTTCTTAAACTAAGACTGGAAAAAAAACCCCAAACCATTATTTTGTCTCACTTTTTCATGTCTTTCAATGGAATGACAGACTGAGCTCAGTAAACAGCTTACAAACACAGGAGCTACTTTTTGAGACAATGGCAGCTTCAGTATATGGAAAAGTTGGGATTTCAACTTTGTGGCACTTTTAAAAGACAAACCCATCAGTTCTAAAACTTACAATTTGACCCTATACATTAGATTTGCCTAAAATTGGTACCAAAAATAGCAGCTGAGCCATAGAATTATCAGAAGTACCTTTAAAACTTAGAGGTGAAGGCCAATTTTAACATCATTAATAGGTCATTTGCAAAGATGTGTTAAAATCTGCAGTGTAGCTCAGATGAGTAAAACAGAACTAAGAGTCCTACCATGAGGAACATTTAAAAAAACCCCCAAAACTAAAGTTTCCAAAGAGTTCTTTTTTTTAATGGAGCCTCAGGACTGAACTGCTCAGCTCCTGTTTAGTTTAGAGCACTAATTCATAGAACCATAGAATGGGTTTGAAGGGACTTTAAAGATCATTTTGTTCCAACCTCCTGCCATGGCCAGGGTCATTTTCCAATAGATCAGGCTGCTCCAATCCCTGTCCAACCTGGCCTTAAACACTTCCAGGATTTAAAAAAGGTGAAAGTAGAACAATTTTTTTTCTATTTTTTTCAACAACTCCACATGTGTATGCATGGAGTATTTTATAGAACAGCATAAAATCTATATTCCATAGAGTAGGATCCAACAGGAGTTTCCTGATGGAATATGGAAATGATTGTGCACAGCACAGGGGTGAGTACAATGGGGACCTGCCTGGTATATCCAGAAACATTATGATCCTCTTTTCACAGACAAATATTTAGGGACATGCTCTACATCACCCACTAAGCCTGTAATGGGATCCTGACTGAGAAAAATTCCTGTAATGAAGTGCAATCCTTTGGGTGTTATCTTAAATGAAGCTCTTTCTTCAGTTTTAACTTTGGTGATATGAACATAAATAATATACTCATCAATTTCTTAGCATCTTTCCATGGAGACCTATTTATATAATATTGATAAATACCAATCTTCTTGTAAGCATACAATGGCATCAAATATTAATTAATGATGTGCTGGCTTTTAGATTCATTGCAAATATATAATTAATAGTCTTAGAAAACACGCATAGAAAAATAAAAAAACAAGAAGAAAAAGAAAACCCAGTCAGGTGGATCAATGCTACAAGTAAAATGGTTTAATGTAAGGAATAAATAATAAAACTCCCTAAATCAATGGATTTTTAAAATTATTTGAAATGTTATTCCATTATTGAAATTTGTGCTAATGGCACTACATTATAAATGAACTGGAACTAGTTAGTGTTTTCCCTTCCTCTAGACTGCAGTCTTCATAAAATATAAACCTCAGAAGCTCCTGCTCAGTGGAAGAAACCTTCTTCTGGGCGTTGCCAGACTGCTGAAATGCTAATAAAACTCTGTTATAAAATAGAGGCCACATCATAAACTGCACCAGCGTGGCCTCAGTGTGATCAATGCCTGAGATGAAGCACCTGCAAGCAGCAGCTCCTGTTAAACCACAAACAGAATCACTGGCACAAATTTTCCCATGCAATGCACAGATCTGGTATGTCTTAGGTTGAAAATGGGGGTGTGTATTCTATTGCCATCTGTTAGCGTGGAGCAGTTATCTCCTGTTCTTGGGGCAGTTTTCTTTCTCTCTCCCACAGCCAATCCTCCCTCCAGGAGATCTCTTTGTTAATGGGCCATTAATTATTAATTATCTTCTGTCCATGGCCACTGAGTGTCCCTGCAGGGCTGATCCAATCCCAGCATCCCATGGGGAGATGCTCCGCCCAGGGGAGGAGCCAAGTATTCCTACCTGGATCCAATCTGAGCCTGGCACAGCACAGCAGCCTTTGCCCCCTGCATTGCCACAGGAGCAGCTTTCTGCTGCCCTGCATGGCCAGAGGGAGCCCAGGCCCATCTGCAGCAGCCCTGGAGCTGCAGAGGAAAACTCCCCCCTTGTGCAGGATCCCTGCTGCAGCAGAGCCACAGCTGGCACTGCAGGAGGGCTGAGCCCCCCTGGGATGGGGCTGGGACACCCCCTGACACACAGGGGGCAGGGCATGGTCTGACTCTGGAAGTACTTTTTTTGTGGTTTGTACTATTACATCTGTATTTTTAGTTTTCCTAGTAAAGAACTGTTATTCCTATTCCTATATCTTTGCCTGAGAGCCTTTTAATTTCAAATTTATAACAATTCAGAGGGAAGCGGTTTGAATTTTCCATTTCTGGGGAGGCTCCTGCCTTCCTTAGCAGACACCTGTCCATTCAAACCACGACACGTGTCACGTTCCCAGCTGCTCCCTGCAGTTGAAGGGGATTTCTCACCTGCAGTTGAAGGGGATTTCTCACCTGCTATTGGAGGGGCAATCTCACCTGCAGTTGGAGGGGATTTCTCAACTGCTATTGGAGGGGCAATCTCACCTGCAGTTGGAGGGGCTTTCTCACCTGCTGTTGAAGGGGTTCTCCCCAGGGATGATGTGGGTGCTGTCCTTCCCCACGAGCAGCTTGATGCGGTCGTAGAAGGAGCGGACGGCGGGCGCGGCGCCGTGGCTCTGCTGGATGATGTCCAGCGGGTCCCGCGAGCCCCGGCACAGCAGGCTGTTCTGGCAGGTGGCCTGCAGGCAGCAGTCAGGGTCCAGGCAGTCCACCAGGCCATCTGAAAGGTAACAGGCACCACTAAGATCCAGCACGGAGCTGTGGAGCAGTAATACCCATGGAAATCTTAAGGCACTGGGAAAAACGGTTAAAGTTCAGTCTTCATAGCATCCCCATGCCCCAAACCTGGTAAATCAGCCAACAGTGCCATGAGGATGAGGCTTTGAGCACATTCCTTAAAAACCACTACAATTAATGCAAATCAGGGTTAGATGAGGATGAATCTCAATAAATCTGTCAAGGACTGAAATTAGGCAAAAGGAAGTGGAAACAATAAAGGATTTCTGTTTAAGTTATTTGCTTGTTTGGCTGATTTTTTTTTTCCCTGTCTTGAGAATTATGCTGTTTGATTTTATTTGTTCCATTTGAAGAGCTGAGAGGAGATGGAGATGACAAAGCTATCATTATCAAAGTAAAACACAAATGACACTGTAGCCATTTTGGCAGTTCCCAGGGAAGGGCTGCTGGAGCTCCCACCTCCCATGGATAGCTGGCTCACAGCTTGTGTGCATGCTTGGACAAGGAATATCAGTCACAAAATTGGTGGGTTCAGTCATCATATTACAGATTGTTATCTATCATTAATATTTTTTAAGATGCATTTTTAAGAAAAAAAGAGAATTTTAACACCAGAAATTAAAAGGGAATCAAGGGAGAGATCAATCTGTATATTTAGATAAATAACAATTTTAGCACATGCAGTAACAATTCTATCATCATCTCTTCATTTGGTATTATTATTTAACTTAAATATGTTCTCTCAATGGAGTTCTACTATAATTTAGAAATTATTAACCATTTGCTTTGAAATATTATCATCTCTAACAATTTACAAACATTTGTTCATCTACTCTGGCAAGAATCAGGAGTTCAATCTGCAATCTACTTATGTCTGTAACACTTTCCAAGGTGTATCAATCTGATTTTTGAATGCAAATATGGCCTGGATATACACTGAAAATCATACAAAAGAGAGAGCATTCCAGTATGGAAGCAGACAAAAGTACCTCAGGTTAAGATCATGACTCATGCATTTTCAAGATTTTCAAGTGCACAACAGACCAGCACAACTGGAAAAACAACAACCTAAAGGAAAAAAAACAATCTAAAAACTACAAAATACTTTCTTATTTTACAATTAGCCTTTTATATCCAACCCATTTTGTGTGCCTGAAATGACTGTGCCTGACCTGATTTAAAAACAAAATTGCCAAGTTATGCTGACAATGTTTCATTCAGGCCTCTAAGGAGATTTAAGTCAGACAAACTACCTTGTTGTGAGAGCTATATGTTGCTTTAAGGTCACTCGCCTCTTCACATTAAGAGCTCCATTCATCTTAAAATTCTCTCCAACAAGGCTGCAGGATCTTTCTGTTTTGTTACATCTAATTTTCCCCCCACTTGATATAATCATTCTGAGGACATCATTAGCTTCAGGGTATAACTCAAGGCAGTTTTCCTATTTCTGAGAATTCCTCAGCTTCTCCCCCATTCTGTGAGACCTCTACAACTCTGAACTGAGCTTTGCCCACTGTTAAGTCCACCCAGTTCTCAGATGACCACCAAGCAAGGAAACCCTATCAACACACTAGAAATAACAGAGGCAAACCACAGGATATAAATTACTCCCTCTGACAAATTTACATTTACCTATTGAGCTGCATCATATTTTGGCATAGCTGTTATTAGAGGTGAGCAGAAGTTCTGCCTGTAATGACCTCATCATGCAGCTGATTATGGGATGCTGTGGCCAAACACTTGTGATGACACCCTGAACTTGGAATGGCCATATCAATCCCTCAGGCTCCTGTCAGTCATGTGAATCACACCTTTATGCTCATGAGCCCCCTTGGATATTGTCTGACATTGCAATCTTCAGTAAATTACCCTGCCACTGCCAATCTCACCGTTATCTCACAAACAATCAAGCAGGCAATCAAACTGCTCTGAATTGCCAGTTCAGGACCTGGGAGGCTGCAAACATCTCCACTCAACAGCAGGGAAAATCCTGCCTGTGATTCCTTCCATGTAAGAAGGTTTTGCTGCAGTTCTGTGAAGTCAGACTCAGATGCTCTCAGATGCATCTTAAAACAATATTTAGAAAAGACGGGCATAGAGCATAACACAATTTACTTTTTCTAACATTATTACTTATATGGCTCTATTTCCCTGTAGTAATTTATCCTCAGATGGCAAACTTCAGGATTTAGGATATTTTCACCTCATGTGAACTAGCTGATCCAGCTTGTTGCAACAGCAGAGTGAGCTCTGGGTCTGCTCAGCACACACAGCCAGGCCCTGGGCACTGCTGCTGGGTATCAAGGGCTTACACACCCCTGTGCTGCTCACATCCACAGCTGCTGCTCTTATTGACTCTGCTGCTCTGAAATCTCTGCCTCCATGCACCAAAGAGTAGTGGTTACTGTCAGAATATATCTGCTTTTAGGCCATGTTTGCCTAATTTGCTATCTGGACTATTATTTCAGAATGGCTGAGATTGGCAAGGACCTCTGGAGGTGATCAGCTCTGGCCCCTGCTCAAGCAAGGCTACCAGACACTGGATGCCCAGGTTGCCCACACAGCTTTTGAAATGTCTTCTAGGATGGAAACTCCACAGCCTCACTGGGCACCCTGCTCCACTGCTCAGTCACTGGACAACGTGACACAAGTGACATTTGTGCCTGGGGTTCTTCCTCAGGTGCAGGACCTTGCACTTCATGAGGTTTCTCTCAGCCCATTTTACCAGCCAAATTGTACCATTATATATGAAGTAAATTGTTACAGAATCATTAATTTGCATTAGACTCAGCTGATTAAAAGCAGAGTTAGAAAAAAAGTACCTTCTGTAAAAGAAAATTCTGCTATTAACATAAATTTTAATTAGAATTCAGTACTGTGGGTTTTAATATATATTTCTGAGCTTGTCATCCTCCAAATTTCCTCAGGTATGCTGAATTATTTATATGGTTAATGACAAACCCTCACCACTTGCCTCACCAAAATATTGCTGCTTTTCATGGCACACAGAGCTGAGTTTCAAGTGGTTAGTGACCTCTCTGATACTCTGCATGCTAAAGGGAGGAGGCTGGAGAGGGAGCTGAGATGGTGCTGAAACTCCTCCAACAATTTGCGACCAACACAAGTCCTGACTTGGCCTTAACTGAGATGAAATAAATAGGAAATTTTGATCTGATTTAAACTGGCAGCACAGGCTTAGCTCTCCATTGCTGTTCGTGGTATTTCTGAATTCTCAAATCTTTTCAGAAATGAAGCAAGTGACATGGTATCCCTCTTGAAGAGTTCACTTGGTTAATGGATCCACACAATTCTCAACTTTCTCTGAACTGTTCCACAAGCTTTTTGGCAGAATTCACTACACAGCACAGAGAAAACTTCAAAGAAACACTTGAAAGTAGATTAACCTACTCATGCATGTCATATTTATGACTGCCTTACTATTGTGTTCCTCTTGACCATCATTAGAAGGACTAAAAAGGCTCTCAGGAGGAACAGTGATATTTTATACCACATTACTGTTCTAATGTGTTTAGAACCTGTCAGCACCAGTGTTCCAGCATCACTGAATATATTTCTCACCATGTCCAGGTTACTGGATTGTAGAAGTAGAAAGGTGCTACATATTTCTGCAGAAAGCTGATGCTTGAGCTATTGGGGTTTATAAATCCCAATGAGTAAATTATCTACAGTTTCCACACTTCCTCCAATACCTGCAGGTTGTGCTTTGGGTTCAATTCACTATGCACACCAGAATGAGTGAACCTTGACCTGACATCCAGCCTGCTCAGCCAATGCTTTCTGTACCCACAAGGGACAATTCTGCTTCCAACCCAAAACTCCTGAGCCCACGCTCAGCAGAGGGCATCCTTACACTGCACTAGCTGCAGGAGCTGGGGACTTTCAGAGCCTAATTCCTGGAAATTTTTCTTTTTCCAATAAACATTTCAGACTGATGATTAAAATGGAGGTGGGGAGGGGGGGGAACAGCAGCTACTACAAACCCTGAGGGCAAAAGGGTCTTTGATCACTCTAAGGGCAAATTAGTTAATTTATCATGAACCGATTTTAATTATGTACAGTATTAATATACCCAAGGTGAAAGAATTAAAGATTCTCTATCAGATTATCAAAAGAGTAGGCCTTCTCTGCCAACACAGAAATATATTAATTGAGCTCTAAAACTGCATGCAAAACTCCTTCCACAGGCAGGCTATGCCACAGCCCAGGATATCTTATTACCAGGAAGTTTATCTAATATTTAACCCAATTTTTCACACTTTTGTAGCTTGATCTAATTACTGTTATCTATATTGGCATGTATCATTCAAAATAATTCCTCAGAAGTTTCTGGTGCTCACAAGAAAGGGAATGCTTCTATTCCTGCTCCAGCCCTGTAAAGACTCCCTGTAAACCATCAGGACATTGATTATAACACTGGCTTTTGTATCTAACTGTAAGCATAACAGAGTATTTTTGTAACCCAAACTGCCTTTCAAGACAAGCTGGATTGTAAATCCCAAACTGTGGTAAGATAGAATGAACCTGGAGATTGGTTGTGCCTTTGAATACCCCAAAATTTTCCCAATGATGTTTTAAAGTACCCTGGAGGATGAGTGGTGAAGCACCCACCCCACTTCCCTGGCCCACTCGGGATCCCTGTGCTGCTGAGTTCTGGCACGAGGAAAAGCCTCATTCCTGAGAGCAGCACTGCAGGAACCCACTGCAGGGGTAGCTCCAGCCTGGGGGTCCCTCAGAACCTCTGGAGAACTGATGTCCTAAGTCCAAACCACTCCTTGCTCAGAGCCAGGCCGACCCAAAGGGCTGCACTAAAAAAAAATGAAACTTGAAAAACAATGTTTGCCCAGCTCCAGTGTACATGGACACCTACAGGGGTGCTGGAGCCTTTCCAAACCATGGAATTTGCAGGCTCTGAGCTCCTTGTTTTCCCTGCAGTGAGGCACTGCAGACCACATCCCAAGGGGGACAGGGATAAGTGTGAAGGTGAGCAGAGGCTGACATGGAGCTGTAACACAATCACATACAAGCACACTCATTAGCTCTTGTCAAAATTTGAGTGCCTACTTTTGATACAGATTTTATACCCGAGCCTACGAGACTCACTCTGGCCCCCACCCACTACAGATTTCAGCTCCTGATTGCATTTAATGTTCCACAACTGACTATTGCACAGGCTCTGGGAAAGGTATTTTCTGTGCCAAGAGTATTCTGGGTATTTATATTGAGAACTTCATAAAATCTTTTGTCTGTGCTGAATTAGAGACCCCTGCTGAGGCAATGCTTGTTGAGGCAAGCTAAATTACATGATTTGCTTTTGTACTGTGAAATACTTGTATTATCTTAAATGTCATGAGCCTGATGCAGTATCAAGTCACAGGATTTGTAATTTTCTAAAAGCAATTTTTTTCTAAATGTTTATTGCAGGAAGACACTTCTCTTTTCTTTCTATTTTCCTTCTGTCTAATTTCAGAGATGAGTTTTCTAAGACAACTCAAATAAACAGCCTTTCAATCAGTCAAGTGCACTGTCCTGACAGTGAACTTCACTAGAAATGCATTTTTCTTGTGAATTGAAGAGATTTCATGATGGAGCAGCTAGTTGGCTTTCTCTAATTCATTATTTTTAATGTATTGTGCCAAACAGAATTACCACCAACTGTACTTCCTGGTGGGGTTAAAGATATAGAGTAACAAATTGAAGGGCAAAATGTGCCTTCTGAGAGATGCACATCTCTCTTTGGAAAGCCAAGCGGAAAAGAAATTAAAATGTATTTTAAAAAGAATGTGCTACTTTGCATAACAAATAAGAAATTCCTCTTTTCTGTTTGGCTTAGTATTCTATACTGCTAGGGGTTGCTTCCTTTCCTTCTCCTACCAATTTTAGTCCAGATAATTACATTGTGAGGAGAAATGTGATCTGGGAAGTGATAGAAGCAGTGACTGCATTTAAGCTTTTTTAAAAATTTATTTCTTTTTAACCTGCCTGCACCTGCCCTCTTCATCCTGATCAAATACTAAACAAATTTAGCAAAACTTTGCTTATTTCCTGTTTTTCATTCTCTGAGACTACATAATTTAACTCTCTTGCCAATAAAAACTACAAAAATGAGTAAATTTGAACAGATGCAAAAGGGGGAGAAGAGAGAAAGAAGGAGGAGAAAAGCCTAGAAGGAGCAGCCCCAGTGGGCAATATGGGCTTGTGCCAAAGCTGCCTCTGCAGAGGACACGATTCTTAAATCTCTTTCCCAAATTATCTCAAGACATTCAGGACAAACATTCCTAAATGTGATGGATATCAACTGCATCCAACATTTAGTGAAACTATAATTTAGGAAAGACATCTGAGTTTTGCTGTGTATCCCATTGTCTCATGCAGCTGGAAGTGCTGCAAAGTCTAAGGTGAAATTTAGTTAAACTGAAGTAATTTAGGGAAACTAAAAATATTTTTCTATTTAGGAACAAGCAAATTATTATAAAATAGTTATTTCAAAATGATGGGTATAAACAGCCACAGTAGTGATTTCCTTGTGCAATATGCCAAAAGAAATAGGAATGTAAAAAGTAGCATATCCTCTCCCATTCCTCAAAATACCATCAGTAATGCCTAATTTCCTAAAATAAAGCCATGGTGAATTAAATAGGTTATACGTGTCTGTTAGGGGGATTATATATTGTAATCACAATTACAGGTCTTAAAATAAAGCTATTTCTAATCCCTCCAAAAGATGCTTAATAATGATTAGATTACTGAGGGTCTGATTAAGGGAAGAAATTAGCTTTAGAAGCAGCCACAGTGAGCAAATTATGTAATCCAAACATGGTTTGGAAAACAGAAGCACTTTCCAATTTCGAGAGATGTTAAAAGTGAGGCTATGCCAGAATCCCCTCACTTTTCAGTTAGGCTTTCTCCTTACAGAGAAATGGAAAAAAAACAAACAAACAAAAAAAAAAAAGCAGCAAAAGCAAAACGAAACCCAACCAGTAAAAGCCCCCAAAAAGATAAATAAGAGGTTTTCAAGTTTTTTCAGCAAAGTAGCCTGTGCACCATGGTAACCCTAAACACGTTCATTATGAATCACAGAACCACAGGCTGGTTTGGGTTGGAAGGGACCTTAAAGCTGATCCAGTGCCAGCCCTGCCTGGGGCAGGGACACCTTCCACTGTCCCAGGTTGCTCCAAGCCCTTCCAAACTGGCCTTGGGCACTTCCAGACCTAGATAAGCCATATCTTGATTTGCCATGTGATGGCAAGGGCAAAAGCAGGTGAATTTCCCAGTGTTACCTCAGATCATTCACCCTGCACAGCCCTAGGAGGAGAAAGCAGCTTTGGAGCATCTCTCCTCTCGCTGCTCTGGAATCACATTTTATTCATGCCAGTAATCCACACTGACATCTCATTTAAAATGAAGATTTGTAAGTCTAAAAGAGAGGGGGACTCATCTGCCTCTTCTAGGAATAGACCAACGAAAGGACATTAATCTAAAATGGAAAGAAAATATTAAGTATAATCTTTCATTTTTCTCTTTTTGAACTATGGTATGGAGTTTGCATTGTGGCAGATAATAAGACAAAGCAGGACAAATGGGAAACCCTCTGGAGTCAGTGGCAATGCTCTCCTTGACATCCATAAAATGAAGACTTGGCCCAAGGCATTTGAATCTGATTGTGAGATACAATTGCAATAAGAATGGCTGAACAGGGAAAAAGCTCCAAAATATGTTAAATCTGCTGCCACAGAAGATAGGAAATGATAGTTCCCTTTCAGTGACATGCTGAAGGAATTGTATTTTAACAATATGCAGAGATGGACAGAAAGGAAAGAGGCTCAACTGTCCAGAAAAGAACTCATTTAGGAAAAAGAGGGAAAAAAAGGTATTTTTAGCTACCCTACTGCCTTCCAAAAGAACAGCTTGTGTGTTCTGTACTACCCCAGAACTGCTTGCTTATGTTAACAGAGCAATGTTGGTAATGGAGCAGCAAATGAGTTCAACACTTTGCTGCAAATAAACTCAGCTGAGTTTCAAATGAAAAGAGTGACTGGGAGAAGAGGCAATTCCTTTAACTTCCAATAAACTTGCATTTTATGTGAAACTTGGCATTCTGGTAACTAGCTGGATCCTTACTATTGATTCCCATAGTACACTTTTCAGCTTTGTCTAATGAAAAAGCTTAATTTTATCTGTTCCTTTAAATAGAGAGTCACAATTACATCAAGGTGCAGCTTGAAGCACAGAACACACACAGCCCTTCCACCCTCTCCATTCCTGCAAACTCCCCTCTGAACACGGAGCCCAGAGCACAGACTCCTGGCCAGGTGTGCAGAACCAGACATGTACAGGGCAGTGCATCTCAGGCAAAGGCAGGGCTGCATTCTGAGATTTATTAATCATTAAGGGATTAATATTATATTTGTCTTTGAATTTTGTTGTAGTTCTTGTGAATTTGACAAACTGGTAGTCAGGAAAATGCCTCTGTCCTCACAGCACACATGAGACAGAATTCCAGGACATCTCAAGAGGAATCTGAACCCCAAAATATGATGGAGCAAACTGCAGCAGCACAAACCACCAAGGCATGGGAGAGACTGAGAGCGCTGCAGTGGCACAGCCTGAGGGGAGCAGCATGCAGGAAACACAGCAGAGCTCAAAGTGCCTCTGGTTCTTCAGAAATGCCTGGAAAGCTTGAGGAGAAGCAGCAGCTGAACAAGTGTTGAGCTCCCTTATACAAACATTCTATGGGAATTAGTGAGGATGAGACTACAAGAGCAGGAATGATCATTGAATTAAATTGCTGAGACTAATTTCCACCTAAACCCCACGTGAAAACATGGGGGTCAAAGGGACTTCTCAGGTTGTTTGGATCTTGGATCAAGCTTAAATTTTCAAACTATTTACACTCACAAGAACCAGTGACCAGTAACCTCTCTAGAATCCAGAAAAAAATTACTTAAAATGC
This sequence comes from Ammospiza nelsoni, assembly GCF_027579445.1. Classification (NCBI taxonomy): domain Eukaryota; kingdom Metazoa; phylum Chordata; class Aves; order Passeriformes; family Passerellidae; genus Ammospiza; species Ammospiza nelsoni. Next base: position 5,631,876 of record NC_080648.1, read on the forward strand.
AAACACTGAGAACATCTGGAGAGTTCTCCCCTAAGCCTTTCCAGCCTTCAGCTAGACCAACTAATTTTCTTTCAGGTGCTTTACTATGGTAAACCAAAATCCATGCAATTCACATGATAATGGAATATACAATTCTGCATTAATTATTAATTCATAATATGATGTATCTGTTGTATGGCAATTCTGTCTGTATTCTTTGCCTCTGATGAGCTCCTGTTTACTCTCCTTGAATAAGTTTTACAATTTTACAGTTTTTCATCAGGATGAGCAGCAGAATATTGTCACTGGTCATTTTTTCCCCTGCTTGCCTGTCTGTTTTACAAGTGCAAAATAATGTCCTGGGTAGATAAATAAACCTCTTATTGCAATTTTTCTAATAACATTTCCAACCTTTTTCCTTTCTTTGAGGAAATTCTAATAATACATCTGTTTTCAAATTTCCCTTTATAATCTTCAAAGCATGTAAAAACTGCAAACCTAAGCATTTCACCTTTTAGTTTCTTACACTGAATATTAACACAAGTTTAGTGGGTTTTGTTGTATACTTAAAAGCCAATTATTGTACTCTGGCAGTTAGATTCTGCTTTCTATAATTCAGTAACAGCTATAAAGCAAGTTCTAGTTCTCTGAAACTGAAATAGCTTTTGAACTTCTAAAATACTTTTGTAAGCACTGAGCATGTGAAACCAAGGAACTAACAGAGGATTTACAAATTAAAACAAGTTGATGACATTCAGCTGTTGTTAATATCATGTAATCAAAACCAAATACACCTGTTCCTCAGTTTGGGACTTACTTAAATTAAAATACTCAGCCTAATGACAATTCTACCCTTGATACAGCCCAATCTTGCTTTGCAGTTTTAGGAAATAGATTTATAAAATATTTATTAATCAGCAAACGGCGGATGTTTTCTTTAGATTAATTATTGGCCAAAGGAAAGGGAAGGAGTCTCAAGGAAAAAAAGCTGTGTCTGATGCTTGGTTTATAGCAGATAGCAGAAGCATATGAAAAAGAATCTGTGTGACTTTCTAAAGACATTATATTGAAAGTTAATAAGAAAGTTCCTTTAAATTAAGGAGCAAATTAACCAATCTTTTTGAGAAGTAAAACATCTCAGAACTGTTTTCAGGCCACCATGGAAGGCTCAACAAAACCCAAAAAACATCTTTGAAGGGAAACACAGGACACATCCTATATTTAATAGTGATATGCCTGACATAGGGCAGGGAGAGCAGAGCAGGGATGTCAGCCCCTTACCCTACATGCACATGGAGCACACCTCACCCTGCCCTGCAGAGCCTGGCACAGGGACTGTACAGTGTGACAGCAAGGGACAGCCTGGCAAGGGCAGTGCACAGCAGGGACAGCCTGGCAGAAGCTAAGGGACAGCCTGGCATGGGCTGTGGGACACCAAGGGACAGCCTGGTAGGGGTGAGGGACAGCAAGGGACAGCCTGGTAGGGGCTGTGGGACACCAAGGGACAGCCTGGCAGGGCTGTGCCCAGCAGGGACAGTCTGGCATGGGGACTGTGCAGTGTGACACCAAGGGACAGTCTGGCAGGGCTGTGCCCAGCAAGGGCAGCCTGGCAGGGGCTGTGGGACACCAAGGGCAGCCTGGCAGGGCTGTGCCCAGCAGGGACAGTCTGGCAGGGGCTGTGGGACACCAAGGGCAGCCTGGCAGGGCTGTGCCCAGCAGGGACAGTCTGGCAGGGGCTGTGGGACACCAAGGGCAGCCTGGCAGGGCTGTGCCCAGCAGGGACAGTCTGGCAGGGGCTGTGGGACACCAAGGGACAGCCTGGCAGGGGCTGTGGGACAGCTGGCAGGGCTGTGCCCAGCAAGCAGGGGACAAGGCCAGCACGGTGGCTCTGTGGCCGCTCCGAGGGGCACAGGGCGCTCCGTGCCGCTCCTCAGCAGCAGCGGCAGCGGCAGCTCCGCTCGGGCCGCGCTCCCAGCCGGGCTGGCCTGGCACCGAGCCGGGCTCCCTGCGGGTCCCGCCCGGCCGCAGCTCGCTGTCCGTGCTGGAGAGCAATGTGACCCCTGCCAGCAGTGCGGGACATGGCAGGACATGGCAGGACAGTGCCTCCCGAGGCCCTCTGCCCGCCGGCACTGACGAGCCCCGCTCACCTCCCTCGTTGTCCTTGCTGTCGGCGCAGGCCGTCTCCATGGCCACGCTGCAGCCCGGGCCCCTCCAGCCGCTCTGGCAGACGCACTGCCAGCTGTTCTGGCCCAGCGTGCACCTCCCGTTGCCGTTGCACAGGTCCGGACAGCCATCTGCGAGGACAAACGGACAAGGTGAGCCCCGGGCACCCCCTCCCCGCTGCGCTCAGGCCGTGCTACTGTGCAGACAAAAAGGCTCGGTCCTGCCACCGCCGGGAACGCTCGGTTAACGAAGGGACACCCTGCAGCAATGGGGATCTAGCTCGGGAGCCCTACTCCTGTAACACCTGTCTGAAGGTCCAGACCTTGAGCTGATAGAAATGACAGCCTGCTGACAGATCTGTCTCTTATTTTTCCCTCTGTATGTGCATACGCATCTTCTTCATCAACAAGCTTGTCAATGCTCAGAGGACTTTTTGTAGTGAGTATCGCATTATTCTCCAGAATAATTTATTTAAACTTTGTGTCTAAACACAAAGTTTAAATAAATACTTCTATCTATTTAAATAAATGAATTAATATCTTCCTTCATTGATGGTAATTTTAGAATACCTACTTATTTAACACTAAGTTTACTTATATTTTGGTGTCACATCTTACACTTTCTGAAAAAAACATATTAGAAGAGATATCCCCTCAAAGATGAGTGTTTTGAATGGACTATGAATATGACATGACTTATTGTATAGCAAGAGCCAAATTAGGAACAAAAATACTAATTAGCTAAGCTACTTACATGTTCTAACAAATGTCCATAGGTGATAGAATACCTCAACTCCTTTCTCCGGGAAGTAAATGAGTCCCAGGAGACATTAGAGTATCTTACTGAATATTCATTATGGAAAAAGGTAAGAAAACCAAACTGCAGCCTTGGTTCATACAACCAGATCCATCAATACCCAATCCGCACAAGCACAGCTATTTTTTGTCTGTGGGGTGACAGAAGATTTGAGGCCAACCTCTCAGAGCACCTCTTTGAGCAGGAGGAGAAGGCTGTGCTGCCTGACAATAGGTTTTTTCTTTTACAAACCTGTTCAGAAAGCCACAGCTCTGAGTTTGTCTCCTCCTACCCCTCCCAGCTGCCTTGGCTGTAGCCAGGTGAAGTCAGAGAGCAATTTCTCTGACCCCAGACTCATTCTCACAATGCTGCAGCAGCTTCCCATACAACAAAGTGATGCTCCTGGAACTCACAGCTGGTATCACGAGAGGTCAGAGACTCTGAGTCCATGTTACACAGAAAGCTGTTGGCAGACAGAAACAAGTCCTACAAGTTGTTGTGTATTAAAAAAAAAAAGTCTCTTTCACTTAGATTTAGGATTATTTTGCCACTACATATCTTAGCTTAAAAAAAAACAGTTACTTTTGCAGCACAGGTAATAGATTTTCAAGACATTTCGTTTATCTCTTCCATTTGTCAGGTTGTTTGAATGACCAATATGTTAATGTTTGAAAGGAGGAGGCATCACAGTGTAGGACAAATTATTTGTTTTAAATGAAAACCAAACAGTAATTGTGAATATACCCATGTGGTTGGTTTTCTACTGAGGCACCGACAAGAATTAAATCACTGAAGCAGTTTGCCTTGCAGCATCTGAGCAAAATGAAAACATGAACAGTGGGGAGCTAGCAAAATCCCTGAAAAGTTTTAAGTGCAGCTGGGGATTAATGGACATGACTTTGCTTTTAGAGAAGAGAGGGAAGGCAGCACCAGTGCCACGGACATGGTGTTGCTAGGAAACACGATGCTACCTCCACAGAGCTCATTTAACTGCAGCCTTCCAAAGGGTTTGAGGAGCATAAATATCAGAAGGAAGGGAAGGAGCAGCAGTACACTACAATAAGATCTAAGTACTTGGACAATAATGTCTTCCTTAAAAGATCTATTTAGTTAATTATGAATTAGCTTTGAAACAGCTTTAAGTAATGGCCAACTAATTAGGTGTTTTGCATGGTTATGTCTCTGTACATGCCTGTGTGCATCTATGGATTTCAGGTTTTGCCTGTCTTCAAGCTAGTATCCATATAGCATTCTAGTCTGTTAGACCAACCAGAAATCAGAGCTCCATTATGATGTAGTAATAACATTTTTCTTCTTTAAAAGGCTTATATTTAGCAATTGCACTGCCTATCTCTGTTTAAATCTTCCTACCAGTGCATGTGAGCAGTGATTGTTACTGATGAACACCTGCACACACAGGATTTCCACATATCTCACGGGCTTGGTGGCCACCAAGGGGTTTGGAGAGTGGACAAGGTGACCAAGTGCCTGCCTGAGGAGCCGTGAGAGCCCAGGCTCAGTGGCACAGCTGGACAGATGGCCTTTGCTGGCCAGGCTCCCTGCAGGCAGCACCCCCAGCTCTCCCTGCTTTGGCAGAGCCTGCCTGCATTCTGCAGCCACACTCAGCCTGGGGAATCCTCCCAGAGCCACACAGGGCAGGGCTATCAGCATCTCATCTCAAGAAGCAATCCCGTGTGGGATGGAGCTCTCACTCACCGCTCAGCAAAGGGCCCTTGGTGCTAAGCAGACAGGTTGCTATTCCTGGTGTGCAGAGAAATTCTCCTCATCTTTTCCATTACAGTATGCTTAATGGAAAATGTCAAGAAGCAAGGTTAAAAAAGAAGAAAGTGCTTGTTTAAAGTGCTAGATTGACAACCTATTTATTCACAGAACAGGCAGAGTACAGGCAACAGCAGTTTGAGTGTCTCACACTGTTCTAGCTGCTGCTGAAGGTGAAACACTAATGCAGCCTCCCTCCTCTCTATCTCCAGCTTGCCTGTGGAATTGGAAGCTGAAAACTTTACTACAAATACATATGAATTCACAATTAAAACAGCAAGAAAGATTTCAGAAAGATTTTTCAGTGTTGCATCAGGAATCTGTGATGAGCATATGAGAGATATCAGAAAGCAAAAACCATGCTATGGACTGTGCTTGGTTCAGAAATGGAGGGTGCTGGATATATTTACAAGAGAATACTCCCAGCTTTCATTGACAGTGAAATTATTCTGAGATTAAATTGTAAGGTGACTAGTTTATATTTGAACTCAACAAATTAATTTCCAGTATCTAGGCAGTACATTAAGAATTCTAATCCAATTTTGGATAAATTCTGCACAGATTTCCTTTTTACTCTGGTATTCCCAAACTTCAGGGATACAATTACACATGTCCAGCTTCCCACACATATATGGATTTTCCATTGCATAAACTACTTTAAACTCCAAAACAAACATTTTAAATAAACTAAACCATTTAAGTAAAATAAACCAAACTAAAGTCTGCCCAAAAATTTTTTTGGTTTCAGCCAGAATCTTCAGAACTCCCATTTATTGTGGGGCAAATCTTTCTCCAAAAAAGGAACGGAAAGGGCAGCCAGGGAAAGAGAAGTCAGAGACTTCTCTTTATAAGTTTCCAAACTCTGATGGAAGTCTCTTAGTATAATGAAAAGGAAGAAAAAGAATAGGAGAGATGAAGGGAAAAAAAAATCTAAATGGTGTTTCAGAGCCGCTTAGAGAAAAGCATTATGCTTTTAGCCTCTGGTCAGTTTGTACATGGAAAAATAGAAGTAAATCAAGAGTTTGTGTCTTTTGAGTCCTTCTGATGCTGTGCCATCAGCCATTTATTCTGCAAACAGCATCTCCCAGCAGAGTGGGCTCCCAGCAGCTGTCCCCATTTAGGGCACATGGGCACAGCTACATCTGGAATGTGGCATCTCCTGTTTATCTCTCCACATGACCTCATCTCACACACCCTGATCCAAAGCCTGCTGGCACTCACTGCAGCCTTTCCAGTGACTTCAGCTGGGGCTGGATCAGGTGCTCCTGTGGGTGCAAAGCCCTGCAGTGAAGAGTATGTTCTACACACAGTGTTTTCTCACTCACTGGATGCACACGAGTTTCAAGGGGAACATTTAAATTACATTTCAATCCTCGTCTTCTCATTAAAGCTGTTAACTACAGAACTGGAGCAAATAAAAGTAGTCTGGGATATGATGGTACCTAAAGAATTTAGAGAAATGACATAAAAGCAATAATGACAATAGCCTGTTTAATTTGGATTTTAGAGGATAATCACTGTTTCCATATTTTCTGTTCATTCCTTCGGTGAGCTGCTGGTATGCCTACAGCTATCTAATAATAAATGAGCTACATAGAATGAGGTACCTAGCAACACTGAAAATAAAATCATGCTTTTTATTTGCTATTGTTATTTTTTAATCCTTCAATTCCAAAGCCTTCAGGGCTTAGTTAAAGCCAAAGAAAGGGCATACAAATAAAAATGACACAGTGTTATGGTAGGCACAGGCACAAGTCATTTTCTACAGAGTAATACTTCAACTGAAATAAACTCAAACCCCAAACACAAATGAAACACATGTCAATGAACCAGAGTGTTGGTTGAGTGGGAGGTGAGGCCCCTGTGAGTGAGTTTTGACAGTTCCAGAACAGGCTGGAGCCATGCAGAGGCACCAGCCCAGGGCTCTGAGGCAGGGCAGTGACACTGATTGACAAATTGCTGAGAATGAAGCCAGGCTCTCAGTGCAGCACACAGCCACTGCCATGTACCACAGCAGAGCTGCTGCTTCCACACAGGGCTCACACACAGCAGGAGCCTCTCCTGGCACTCAAGGGTTTGTCACCAGCATGCTCTCACTGGCTGCCTTGCTATTTCTTTTTTTTTTTAGAAAAAAAATTTTTTTAAAACTACTCAACACCCTAAGTATTTCATTAAGCAACATATCAAACAAAGAAATAAAGAATAAATATCTACTTGCACATGTGCTGTGCAGATGAATATATGCCTGAGTTAGAACTACAGACTGGCCCAGCTACAATTGCATTTATTGAACTGGCTGAAAAAAAAAAAAAACAACCAACAACAGTCAAAAAGTATGTTTAAAGAGCCCTGCAATCTTCCACTCCAATGTTGGAATCCATAAAGTTAGAGGGTTTTTAGGAAATGGTTAAAAAAGTATAGGCCTCAGACTGAAGTTTTGTTAGCATTGCAAATACAGCAGAAAAGTTTCCCAAGCAGTAGAGCATACGTGACAAACAACAATAGGCCTCTGTAGAATTGGCTTAAGGATGGCAACAAGGTTATTTAATGTATATCTTTAGAAGGTTAGCATGAATAGAGCTCTGTTCTTTGTCTCTTATGAACCAGTCTTTGTTTTAACTACCATTACGTGTGTTTTATAAGATTGGATAGAATGCTTGTCAATATGTGTTGTTCTATGTATGATTGGCTGAAATCTAGACTGAGATGGTTTTATGTCATTCTATATTACCCCACCTTCCCTGACATTCCCTGTGGATCAGCGAGCTGTTAACATCCTGTCTCCATTGTCTAACAATGTCCTTAAACTGATGTGCTGAAAAAATAAAAAAAAAGCTCTTCACTGGTCTGGTTTGTCCAGTGTTGTCCATATTTGGACATTCTGCTGCGGCAAATGGGTTCCTTTTTTAAAACGTGGGTTCCTGACACAATTGGACATATATTTCCCATATATACCCTTCCCCCGCACTCCAATACTTCCTCTGCAGATAAACAATTAGGAATTTTAAGTAACATTTCTTAAATTGCCTGGGATATGTATTTCATAACAGAATGATCTATCCTGCAAATCCAGTCTTTCTCACATAAGGGCAGGAACTCAGGGAACACCCAACTCTCCAAACAAAACAAATAGGAGAAAAAACCTGTGACTGTTTAGAAGTAAAGATCTCACAAAAGGGAACTTCTGGCATGAAAAAGTCTCAAGTACAGTCACTTGCATCTTTCTGAAAGAAAAGAACAAAAGAAAGATACAGAGACACACACACAACAAACAAAAAGAGAGGGAAACTCATGTTTCAGCAGAGAACACAAAAATTTGAGATTGAAGAAAACCCCAGGGGTGCAAGAGCTTCACACCTTGTTAACAAGGGATTGCTGCCAGAACTTTCCATGTTACCCAAATTCATGTTCAGTGACTCAGGCAAAGGGGCTCCTGTGATTTGGGGAGAGACACCCTCGAGCTCTCCCTCTTGTGCACAACCAACAGAGCTCTGTCACCAGCTTTGGTGTGACCCCTCCAAGCTGCTGGGCAGGGAAAAGAGGAGGACAGGTTGTGCTACACTGTCCTGAGATCTGGGGAAACCAAACAGAAACCAACCAAATGTCCATGTCTGCTCAGAATGCTGAGTACACACACACAGAGTTTCAGCTGAGCCCAGAATTTGGGCTCCTAATACACAGCAAGGAAGGGAGAGTGCCTTATGGGAAGGTCAGCATCAGACTGAGGAGCCTCTGCTCTGCTGCAGTCCCAGTGCTCTGTGACAGCCAGGCAGGGCTCTCTCTGCACCCCAAAATTGTAAATGTGAGCACAAGGACAGCTCCTCCTGCACAGAGCCCAACATCACGGCTTTACCAGCATCAGCAAAGGACTTATGTGAAATATAACCTAAGAAACTGCTGCAGCCCAGCCACACAGCTCCTTCCAGAGGCCAAGCAGGTTATTTGCTGAAATTTTGAGCTAAAATTTGACCCTACCAGCATATTTGAGTTACACAGTGTATTCTTTTCAAACAAGACTCATATCCAACTCCTATTCATATCCCCAATAAAAAGATATATAAAAGATGCAGTAAAAATTTGTATTTAAGATAGCTGGGTCTTTCAAATTAATCTTACTGTAACAAAATCCATTTAGAATATAATTCCAGGTGAAATTGCATTCATAAAACTAGTACCAAAACCATAATCTTTTATTGTATTAATGTTTCTGATATCACATACAAGCACTGGCATCATCCTTTGTAATATGTAATATCCTTTCTGAGAAAGAAGCCTTCTCAAGCTGAATTTATCTCTAAAATAACGTCTATTTAAAGAGTTTTGTGGCAGCATAATGATAAAGTGACCTATCAGACAGGATGTATAAATTCAGTCAATTGAAGGGCAACATGCAAAACACTGACTTCATGTTTGAAAGAATAGCTAACCTAATTACAATGTATACTAGACTTAATGTAATTTAGGATTTTTGTAGGAAGACATTCTCAGTTCAGTCATTAGCTTCAAAATACTTTTTTCACTTCACAAATCCTCCACATATTGCATAGAGGAGGAATGAATTCCTTTCCTCCTTAGACAAGAACCTCCACATAAGATAAAAAATAAAAATCTTGTTATAAATCATGTTAAGAAATGCTAATTGCATTTTTTTGACCATAACTCCTTTAGTGTACAAAAAAACTTTACCAAATTGAGGAGTTTAAGTCAATCAAAATGCCCAGGAAGCCAAGTTAGCATTCAGAGTGACCTAACAGAACTGCTCCCCTTCTGACAGTGCTACTCAATAGTAGCTTTCATCAGTATTTCAAACTCAATTTGAATTCAGTAATGTGAGGGAGTGGGATTTGTGCACACACACACGGATACACAAGCAGGGAGCTGCAGTGAGAACAAGCAGATGTTATAACCTGCTTTAGCAGCTCAGTCCACTGCAGAAGATGCACAGCACCGAGGGGTAGCAGCCTGTAGGGGTTTTGGAGGGGCTCTGCATCAACATTTATGGGTCCAAGTCTGGTGTCTGACCCCAAAACCACCCCACTCTGAAGGGTGCCTGGACCAGTTGACCTGCTGACATCCCTCCTAAACTGAATTATCCACCATCCCTTTGGTTTTAGAGCTTTATATTTCATAATTCTCAGGGCAGGGAATCCCAGTTTTCTCAGGCACTATTAAAATATAATTGCTTGCTATTCATTAGATATTAATGCCTGCATAGAATTTATAATTTAGCAATTAACTTTCAGGTATGCAAATGCTGATCCTGTGTAAGTGTGCAGGTTATCTCTGGCAGAAGAATAAATACGAGCCTCAACAGAGGCAGGCAGTTTCCTCTCTTACTGTGTGGCAGATTAGTACCTTCTGTCCCTCAAATTTGGCACAGAACTTTGGAATCCCTTCAGGATGAAAAACACTATTTAGACATGTGCATTATATTTTGCAGCTGATCTTCTTAAAGTATTAATCACATGGATTCCATTAAATGGCTGCACACTGCATGGGTTTGGATTTCAGAGCTCCAATATTCCAATTTTCCAAAAGAAAAATCCAAAGAAAGTTCCAGAGAAGAAACCAGAAGTTTTTATGAAGTTTTGTGGAATAGTTTGGAATGAAAAATATTAGCAATGCACTAAATGTTTTATGCCTTCTGGCTTGCAGCAGTCCTAAATCTTCATGACATTAAAATATGATTACAAGTGACCAAAAATAATGGGTATTTGAATATTAAAATAAATATATCTCACATGTCTGTTAAGGCTAGAATTTATGGAGTTTGAAAATAAACAAATATAAAGTATGAAATAATGCTCATGACCTAGGAGCAGTATTCCATCACATGGGCAATGTATGCAAAACAAATTAAAATAGATAAGCAATATATTCTGAGTTATGGGTATGCTGAGTTGTTTGGCAGATATAGGATAGAGGATGAATATTTCAATACATAAAATATACTTTATAAACATTCCTTTAATTCTAAAGTGCAAGGCACCATTCTGCATCCCTTGTCAATAAACATAAGCCTCACGAATATCATACCATTTTCCAATTTTTATATCTACCAACTGCACAAATAGCTAATAAAAGCTACAGAAATAAAAATGTTGCGCTCTCAAATGAACTGCTTTAAGTCCTGCATGCATAAAACAGTTATCTTTCTGTTCCTTTTTTTATCTGTTTACGTGGCAAAGGAAAAAACATCCCAATCCTTCAGATCTAGCCAGTTGCTTTGATATTTAAACACTAAATAAATCTGCAAAAGTGATTTTGATCTACAAGGGAGCTCATCTTCTCCATCTCACCCCAAAGAAAGCCAAGAGTATTAAATCTGCACTTGGAAGAAATTTGGAAGACAAACGAGCTCTTCAAGCTCTGCTTGCTTTACATTAAACATATTTACTACCAGGCAGCTGATGGCTCTGCTCCTCCCCTCGCCTCACCACAAGTGTCCTTAATTCTCTGGAACGAATACTTAAGTCTTTCTGCTGCTGGGCAGAGCATTTATTTTCCATTTCTCTGTAGAAGCCATCAGAAGCACCAATGAGACTTTTAATTTGATTGCCTTGCATCTATATTTGACAGCTTTTAAGCCATCCCAGGGCAGGCAGGTTGTTACTACTTCCACTGGGACTGTATGCCACGAGAATTTAGGAAGGGAAACACAAAGTAAGGGAGTGGGAGATGAAGCCAAGAAATCTGGAGACCACTGTGCCCCAGCTCCAACAGGATTGTGTGACCAGGAGAATCAGTATATTGAATTAATAAACTCCATTCACTGATTCATGCCAAGCAAAAAAGTGCAGAGCTATGTATTGTCAGGATATTTGCTTTAGTTTAAAAAATCAACAAAACAAGGTAAAGCAGAAACAGATCAGTTAAAAGGAATTTCCAATAACAAATAAAAGTAGTGGTAGTAATAATAATAATAATAATAATAATAATAATAATGATAATAATAAAGAAAATCTATGGTCTATGCAGGGGACATCTAAAAGATAATATTGTGTAATTACATTACATTTTGTACATTAATAATGTAAAGTTTTGTGTAATTAACTCTTTCTTTGCAATGCTGAAAACATGTGAGTAACTCATAGGATCTCTAAACATAACAAACAGATGCCAAAGAAATTTTTCTTTTCTATCCAGGTCATCACTTTTCTTAGTGTTCCAGGGGAAAGGTACCAGAGTATGAGACTGCCCTGAAGATCAGCATTATTGTTCCTCAGCATTCAAATAAAATCAGAATTTAGGTTTCCCCACTCTGCCTGTGTCCCATAATTTCACTGGGGAATGGTGTCACTGTCGCTTCTTTACAGCTCAACTGCCACCACCACCTTTCAAGGAGCATGTTAGAACCATGTTAATTAGGCTTTCCTGTAGCTGATGGCCATTTGTTCAGAGCTGTGAACTGAGCAGAGTGCAGCCCTTTCCCACTGCTCAGCACCAGCACAATCCTGCTGGGCTTGGGCTGCAGAGGAGTTCCAGCAGGTTCCCCTGGTGTGCCACCAGCAGCTGCCAGGGTGACACAGAGTGGTCCCCAAGGCTTGGTGCAGTTTGGTGCAGGTTCCCCTGGTGTGCCACCAGCAGCTGCCAGGGTGACACCAGAGTGGTCCCCAAGGCTTGGTGCAGTTTCACTCTCTGAGATCTCACAGATCACAACCCAGCAAAGAAAGCTGGGGACAGCTCTGCCTTTCAGGGTAAACACATATGTGGGAATAGGCTTAATCAGGCACAGTGCACATCCAGTTTGCTCTAATAACTGCTGTAAGCACTCAGGAAGTTTATGTAAAAATCCTTTTTAATGGTGTCACTCACTGGAAAATCTCTCCTGCAGTTTAGTGACACAGCCTGGCTCCTCAAGGTACAAATCTACCCAAACCTGTATGTGGGTTCTGCAGCATGCTCACTTGCTTCTCATCATGAAGGAAACCACTCACCACCTGCAATTATTTCCTAGGCTGGGCTCAAGTTACCTAATTCATGTAAGGGATCAGTAGCACTAGCCCTGTGGAAGTTCATCTTTAATAAACCTATAATCTTGAGTCATAGGACAAAAATTCAGAAGCAATACTGATGAGAACTGACATTTTCCTTTTCCCTTCACTGTCATTTATTCACTTTTGAGTGACATCCCTTCTTGCATTTCATTACGTTTTTATCTCAAGCATTAAAACACAGCAAATAAATTATTAAGATCTGGGGACATATTCTGCAAATAACTTTATTAAATCTCCCTTTTAGTATCAATGGGAATGCTCACTTCAGAAACCAGAAACATTATATGCAACTTACTAGGAATTTTTAAAACTGCAGTGTTTAGTATCAGAATTTCTGACAAAAATCCTCAATAAGTAGGGGAAACTGTAACTATAAAAATTGAGTAAATAGATGCAGTCTTCAATGGAAGGCACACATCTTAAATCCTCCCAGTTCTGCTGAATAAATATTTCCCTTTACAAAGCATCTCTTACTTTAAAATTTTAATGCAGTAAAAGCTTTTAAATTAGTTAATGAGGATCTTAGGAATTTCATGGTAACTAGAAACACAAATACTGGTTAAAGATGACAGATTTTACTGAGCATATTCTCTGTGTATGGAAGATTGAAAGATTAAAAGGAATGGGGATATAATTAGATTGTAATAAGCATTGTCTTAATTGTACTTAAAAAAATCCCAACAACTTTCATGTGGAATGGAAATATTAACAAATTTAGGAGACATTTCAGTGTATCCAAAAAGTCTGCTGAGTGATATTTCACTGCTAATTGACACTTTTGATTAAGTATATAAAGTACTGTTTATAATTAAGAGTGGGTCTGAGTGATTTTAATTCACATTTTTTCTCAGCATACAAGCAATCAAAATTGTTATGGAATATATAACAGAAGACTCCAATGAAAAATCAGCCAGTGTCCATTCAGCCTTCACAAATAGGGTGACCTTGACTTTGATGCCCTGTTCTCTAAATATGGCAGGCTTTCTCCATTCTAAATCAATATTTCTGACTTATTTTGGAAAAAAAAATGTTTCAAACATTCATAGGACACACTGAAGATATATATGGATTGGTTTCATGATAAAGAATCAATTAATAATGATCCAAGGGAGACAGGAACAAAAAAAGCAGTTTTACCCCTATTCCAAAGCCAATAAAAAGATGAATTGTATCTAAAAATCTGTGTCACTCTACTCCCTCACCCTGATTCAGCTGTTAGCAATGCCACATGGGAGCAATGTTAACCTTCAGTTCAGAATCCTTACAAACCCTATGCAGTGATTTTCTGTCCTAAGCCTAAAGCATCTTTTCAATTGCTTCTGAAACAAGAAAAGGCACATTACTGCTGCTTTTCCTGCACTGTTATAAAGCTACTCTTAAAAGGAAAAATAAGGATTAATCAGAATCTGCAGACATTTTAACAAATTCATTCACTTTTCAACAACAAATAATGATTCATGGCTTCCTGCTTACAGTAACACCTTTATGGTCCAATTGCAACAGATTCTGCAATTTAAAAACAAAATATGGAAGAGGAAGAGAAACACCCATTTTTTATAGAACTACTTCATTCTGAGCATACTATCTTCCATTGTAGGACTGGATGCTATAATGCTAATTCCTCTTGGTTTGAGACATAACTGGTCTGTGACCCAGCATACACACATTCTGCCCTGCTTTATGGAATGGAAAGCAGTCTGAACAGTTTAAATTTAAACTGTGCTGAAAGGTGGATGGCAGCATGCTACATCAGGGACTCAGTTCTGGAATTCCCAGTGGTTTAAACAAAAAGTCAGTTCTCTCATCTGTGTCTCTGTTTTTAGGAGAATCAGCATCTTCTGGGACATTTAGGGGTTTGTGTTTGTACATGCTGAAGTTACGAAAATAGCTTCAGTGCTATCCTTGAGGAGCTCCTTCACAAGAAACTCAGTAATGCCTTATGATTCCTAACAATTGGAAAATCACACTATTTGAAGCAGCACCACTTTCAAAAATCAATAAACCATCATGATCCAGGAAAAAAATGCTATTCCTAAACAGTTTTTTTGTTGTTGTTGTTAATTTGTGCTTTTAGATAATTGTCCTCTTAGTATTGCTTCTAAACTAAAATCACAACCTAGCAACCTAGTAATATTCTCCACTACAAACTGATTTAGTTTTTAATTAAAAAGAATGGTTTTAATCACAATTGCATCCTTATATTTACTTCTTAGACACCAAAGTTATTATCCCTACTAATTCTCTTCAGAACAGAGACTGCACCTTGATGCATTGTGGTTCTTTGGCTCAGTTGTTCAATGCTATGAAAAACTATTTGAAAGAAAATGAAAACATATATGGTCCAGATGAATTAACAATCTTAGTTATTTTTCAAACTCTTGAACAACTTTAGTCTTCCAACACCTACCTAAAAAAATACTCATCTGAAATTTTATAATTAAACAGAGAAGAAATTAATCTTCACATGGGTTCATGTAAAAATATACTGAAATGTTAGAAGTGTTTATACTTTTCAAATATATGAACAATTAACTATTAGCTCATGCAGTTCAATCTACCCTAATCAAGCCAGAACATCTAAAAAGAAATATCTAAACCTTTTCTCACAGCTATTTTGATGCTATCTTGTTTTTACAGCATTTTAAAAGCAGGATACAGTCCATTGATGCTGAGTTTGATCAAACTGCTTTGCACCGGACTCTTAATACAAACTAAAGATACAGTGGGATCAGGAAAAAAGCAATAAACTTAGATTTTTTTTTTTTTTTTGGTCAAAATGATGGCTCACTAGTTCCAGAATTCAGGAGTGGCATAGAGGAAGGCAAGTGAGGGGGGCAGGACTTGGGGGCTACTTTGCAAACCATGTTTGAGAGACCCCAGAGCCTGTTTGACACTTGAACAGCTGGGACTCATAGCCCAGCTCCCAAAAACCAGAGAGCCACCACAAGAAAATCCACCCCAGATGTCAGACACCACTCATGGGCCACACAGCTGGCTGATCACAGTAAGGCAAGAATAAAAATATGTTTTAAGAGTAGTCGAGTTAGAGGAAGAAAAGCTTGATGTGGATAAGCAGACAGCCATGTCTCCCCTGCCTAAATTTTCATTAAGGATAATGTTTTGATCCATGTCACAGCAAATCCTTCATGAAAGCAAACTTGCTACTTTTCCATGAAAACTGCTTAACTGTTTAAGAGAGGTGCTTTTTTTGAGTGAAATATTTAAGTGTGCAGTGCTCAGGGTCAGCTCTCAGAGCTGAAAATCCTCAGGGAACAGCTGGGCCATGAATCCTTTCTGCTCTAATCCCGTTAGTGAATGAAGAGGGGATGATGACAAACACAGCAACCTCAATATATCATGTCCTGCTTTTCCTCTGGCTTTCAGCAGCCTGGCTCTGAACTGCTGATTAATGAGACACCAACACTGCTTTGTCTCCATCTATCCCAGCATGGATGTGTTTTGAAGACAACTGACAGCCTGAGATGGACAGTAATATGTCAATCAACACAACATCACTGAAAACACGACAGTAGAATGTGCTGGAAATTGTAGAAATCTACTCAGTTGGACACAATTTCTTGGCAGCTATAAATCAGGTAATAGCAACCTCGGGATTATTCCAATTATTTTTCACTTTCAACATGAAGAGATGAAAATTGACTGAAGCATCAGACCCAAATACCTTCAAGAATACTCAAGTTTGTATTCAGCTCTTACATTTCAGTAACCCAAATTATGTTTGCAATTTCTTTGGGCAAATAAGATATATTATATGATGATTTCTGTTTCTTTTTATATGTATAGAAAGGCTATATGTAAAATGAAATAGGCTGAGGCAGGAATAATCTCCAGAAGCATCGTTATCCTATTGAGCATTTCATAAGCAGGTCAGAACAGGGCTGGAAAGAAAGAAGGAATAAGAGAAAAGAGCTGGATAACATAAATTTTGTAAAAACTTTCTTCAATAAGAATGGCTCATGATACCTCGTAACTTGTACTCTGAACAAGTCCCCATATTCATTCCTTAAGATCTGTTAAAAAACTGGCTAAGTAAGGGCTTTTAGTGAAAGAAGGATGTATCAATATTCAGCATCAGTGTGTATTCATCCTCAGTGAGTAGTTACTGCACAAGAGAGAGCTGGCAGCTTAGAGAGAAGCCTTTCAATAGTTTCATTTTTCCCCGAAGCCCTAAATAGATCACACAGCAAAATCCTGAACTGACACCTCAGAGGTTCTACAGAGACGATTTTTTCCTTTTTATTTCTGACATTAATATTTTTTAATACAACATTAAACTAAGAAAATATTGAGCAGAGAATTTCAAAAGCATCAAATATCTTAGGAAGACAAGTCTCTAACTTATAATGCATCCTACTATTAATTTGATACTAAATTGGCAAGAAACTGAAAAGAAAAAACAACCAACAAAACCCTTTGCAAAGCTTTGCATCTGAAATATTATTCCACCGAGTTTGCAGCAGTCAGGCAAAACACATTTGACTTTATTTGCATCTTCAAGCATGAAAGGTTATGTGAAACTGATACTGAAGATGCAGGAATGATACCTTGAGAATGTATAAGTAAGAATAATAGTGATCAAGAAAAAGGTAGCTTTAACAGGAATATGAACAGCAGGTCTCAAAAGCATGGACAGCTATTGTTCTCTTTTGTATTTCTTTCCTAGTAAGTATAAATATTATATATATGTATATACATGGCTGTTTCTCAGGGTCCAGCTCTACCTTTCTGTCTCTATACAATCCATGCCACTGACCTCTCACAAGCATTCCTGTGGCTTTGTTGTTTTGTTTCCAGCAACATTGTGTAATTCACTCCCTTGCTGAAGCTCTGCTTGACACCACAGGGTACGAAATAATACAGAAAATATTATCTGCAGGAGAAGAGAAGATTGTCTGGCTCCTGGAATACTGCTAGGAACAGCATAATCGGCTCTGCCCTTTCAAAAGTTAGATCAGCTCCCTGATTGATTGCCCTCCCTCACTTTTTGTGGTCTTTTAAGAGTTCAAGAATTGGCCAGAAAATCAATATAACTCATGAAAAAAACCCTCCAAAAGGAAAAAAAAGAAATGTGGTTTTAGTTTGGGAAACTATTCACCAGGATCTTCTGGGCACACCTTTGAAGTACCAGACAAAATGCAGGAAGTTTAGCTGAAAACATACTCATTAAATTTTTTGGGCTAGAAAGGAAAGAAATAAGGTCATGTTCTGCAAATATCCTGTAAAAAGAGAAAGAAAAAAGCTACTCAAGTGTTCTGACACTGAGCTGTGACATATTTCAATCATTTACAGGAAGCCCTCAGCAAAGAATGCAAACAGGAAAGTTCTTCCTCATGAATAAGCTTGCCTTTCAGCCAAAAAAAGATGCCTAGCTGCCCCCTGAAAATTCTGTAAATGAAAAGGAATTCTTTTTCTAAACTCCTTGAAAGTCAAACCACTCTCACTATACATAAATCTCTACACAGAATGCTTCTTTCCAAGTATTCATAATCAGCTACCTTGCTTGGCTATGATAAAATTAAGTGGATGTCTATTGTAATTCTGGATTCCTTAGTGCTACAGATATTATTTTGAAAGTTTATTCATCCCTGATCCACAAAAGTAGCCAGTATATTTCAGTTTTCAGCATAGGAATATGCAAAGTTACAAACCAGAACCAGAAATCCCAAGCAAAAGCCATCTACATAATACAGAATCTGGGGACTCTAAAAAGAGATTTTACTCAGAAATAAAAGATGACAAAGGCAACCAGCAAAGCACCTCAACAGCAAATGTAGCTGGGAAAGATAAGAAGCATCAGATTCCCAGGGAGAAATTTATTTACCAGATATTTATTTACCAGGAACTCAGACCTTTGCTGAAGCACAGAGATGCTTCACTAGATGAGCACTTATTTATCCAAGTGACGAGAACATTTCCTTGGCTTTGGTTATAAAATGGAACATGACATAACATATGCTCCCAAAATTCCACCCTATGAGGAAGATTTCTACCTTTTGAGTCTCTCTGTCTTTGAATGATGGAAGTGAAAATGTGAATGATGTGCAGCGAGTGACAGAAATAATTGAGAATCTCTCAAGCTGCCTCATGAGGTACCTGCTGCTCCTCTGCTTTGCTGAGGAGGCACAGGGGGAGCGACTCAAAGAATATATCTGTAGAAATCTGCTTCCATGTATAAAACAGGGAGATGACTTGTGAAACAGGTGATGAACTGGAAACTGCACATTCAGGAGCAGCCAACATCTCCAACATTTTGGTCATGTCATCATATATATATTACCAACACGTTTCAACGTCTGCAGTAATGAAAAGTGGTCATGACCTAAATATTATATGCATTTTTCAAATAAAATGAAAGAAAAAAGTGTTCCTCCTTCCTCAGAGCATGCAATCTAAATTCCTGTCATCGTTGTTAGAGGGTTTTTTATGCCTTGATAGGTTATAAACTGTTACAGATTAATTTTAAGTTAGAAATCCATTGGAGAAGTCTAATATATCTAGCTCCTTCTAAATTGCTCTTTGTCAGATACGATGGCTTTCCACTGCCTCCTCCCACACACTTTCCATCTCTCCTGAAAATTGCCTCATCTTTGAATCATTACCCTTGTAATTACAACAAGAGAAATCAGTAGTAGAAGAAAAAAAATCTTTGACACAAAGAGCATTATCAGGGGACAGAAATATCTTGCTATATCCAAAGATAACACAATGCCACATCATTAATGTTTCCATTGATTATTGAGTCCATGATGAGGTAAAGAACTAAACCTTTACACTTTACTTGTGGTATTCCATCCAGCTGATGGAAAATATAAACGTGTGTCAAAGCTGGAAAGGTCATCCCAAAGCACTCTGGGGGGAAAGGTTTTTAGTAAACAATTTTTTATTAGAACCAAAGGTGAAATATGGTCCACACAGTGTTCACCTTTAAAGGGAGAGTATTTAAAGTATTTCCCTACTGGGTGTGAGTTTGTGTGGATGTTTCAGAGTGGCTCAATATCCACATTGACAACCCATTGTTCTGCAAATACAGAACACATAGATCAGTCTCCCTGCCTGGATAAATTATCAATTCTACTTCCAACAGTGGCATTGGATTCTTAAAGGGAATGACAGTACAGCTCTTAAGGTAGGCCATTAAAAATAAACTCCTTAGAAGGAATGCTTCCTCCTATGCTCATTTAAAAGGAGACTGGAAGAGAGCTCATAGAGTTCAATGATTTCTGGTGAAGCTGCTGCCCCAGGGCAGGATGAATTACCTCTGTTATTCCTGACTAGTTTGTCTAAATGGTTCTTAAAACCTCCATTGATGAGGAATTCACAATTTGCTTGGACAACCTCCTACAGTTTTTTCATTCATTGATGACATGTTTTTTCCTAATACAAATACCTTGTACTACAACTTAAACTTCTCAGTCATCCTAGACACAAAGTCCTTTCTTTTTTTCTGTACAGTTTTTGCATCTGAAAACATTAGGTTATTTTACACCATGTAGGTGACAGAATCCTAGCTTTTTAAAAAATCTTTCTCCTTTACTCAAAGCCTTGAATACATAGAAGATAAGATACAGAGCTAATACAGATTTCCAAACCCCTTCTTCACTAAGGAACTTGTTCTCCAGTTTTGACAGTTTTAGGGCCAAGGACCCAGTGGGGCAAAGTTGCTGATGCCCAGCTCTGGAGTTGGATTTCAGAAAGCACTACCAAGGCCAGAAGAGTGTGAGGTTTGTGGCTGGACTTGATGATCTTAAGGGTCTTTTGTAAGCTAAATGAGCCCAAGCAGAGCCTGAAGAGATGGACTCATCACCTGCTTGTGTTTTGTCAGGCAGGCAGGTGGAGGCTCAGCTACAATGTCTGTACCAGGGGTATAGCTCATTTGCATAAAAATAATTTTAAAAAAGAACATAAGAGATAACAACTCTCTGGATCAAAATCTGCAGCAGAGTATCCAGGTTACCAAATAGCCCTGAGTATAATTTTTCCCCACTTTCTGTCTGAAAAAGAGTGCCTAACCTACCTCTAATGGAGGACATGAACAGACAAGAGCAAGGCTTGGGAATATGACAGGCAGCCCCAAAGAAAACTTCACACATCACCTTCTGGTCAGAGCTCACCTTAAAAGATCCATTTGCAGACATTTAAATTTTACTTGCAAATATTTAGGATTAAATCCTGCTTTCAATGGTCTCCCAGTGAGATTTTTACCAATAACTTAATAAGAGACCACGCTCAGGGATATGAATTACAGATGGAATTACACTTTTAAAATGGTATTTCTGACTGTTTCATAAGATCTCCATATATATCACTCTGTCCTTGGAATGCTATCTTGACAGTTTATATGCAGAACATCCTCTGCAAGCATTTAAAAACAACAGTTTTAAACATCCAGATAATATTTTCAGTGAAAGTAACAGATCTGTTTTATAACAGTATGGTTTAAAAAACATTAAGATGATTTAAGGAAAGGCTGAATCCGCCATCTTAAATTTCTGTCATGAAATGGGTTCAAGATTAACAACTTCTATACCTTTCTGTCACTTTGTTATTAGTTTTCCAATATTTTTTTTCATCTAGATTACCCTCTATTATTTAGTTATAACTTCCTCCATAATTGCAATCAATGAATAGTAATCACTTAATAAACATATCCTGACAGGTCTATTTTTGCACTGGGAAAAGATTAATTTTCTTTATCACCACTCCAGTAAGCAATTTCTTTTCTTACCTGAAGTAGCAAAGTGAACTGAAGTTCTGCTCTGCTTCGAAAAGCAGCTGAGCAAGACCAGACTCCTTTCACTTTTATATTATTTGGATATAGATTTATCAAAATCTGAGTAACTTGGAACATGCATGCATTTTTATTTGCATTGATTCTTACACATAATTCTATTGCACACAGGCAAAAGCTGCTTTGCACAGACACTGTGCTAACACTGAGCTCACACTGCTGTTCTGGGAGGATTTTCTGAGTGCTTTCCTTAAACCAGGTAAAACAGAGAAAAAAAAATGCATTTCTATTGAAACTTTTGAGTTTAGATACTCAACAATGAAATGACAAGGAGTGTGCATTCTGTCAAGCATCTATTAAAGCCTCATTTTGATATTAAATAGGATTAAATATCTGAATTAGCTTGGATACCCACAGTTTGCTATGATGTTTTCTTTTCCACTGCCATGTAAATATAGCACAAAGAAACTGGTAAAGAAACAGAAAGAAAACAAATGTTTTTTTATATAGAAATCTCCTTTTCTTCCTCACAAATCAATTTGTGGACTTGGACTAAAGTCACTGAAATCAAAGCAAGTTTTTATTCTGACTTCATTTCAGACGAGGTGTAGCAAAAATGGAAATTCAGGGTAAATAACCTCTCCTACAGGATTTGCATTTCCTGCCTTAGGACAAACAGCCTGTGCAGTTTTCAGGTACCTTCCAGAAGGACTAATTGGTGGCATCTTCCTAGGCAGACACTTGTCAGTAATTCTGACATGAAGTGCTGTGTCAAACTTTCAGCTGGAACATGAAGGCAGTACTCTGACAGTGAGTTGCTGTAAAATTTAAGTGCACTTTAGTTCTTCACACCAACGTTTAAAACATCTTGAGCAACTCATCATTGTACCAAAGCATCAATTCACTCTAAGCACAAATTTTCCAGTGTAACTTCAAGAAATTTCATACCAATACTGACAAAAATCCCTTTTACCATCCTTTTCCTCCAAACTCTGTGCTTCAGCTCCCTGTAACACGAACCAGTGGGGTCACACTGAGCTGTCCCTCTGAACTCAATTCCATCCCTGGCATCAGCCTTTATGCTTTTGTAAATGTCCTCAGGACATAACCACGTGAAAATCCTTACTGCTACAGGCCTGTCACAAGAATCTCTGTGTGCATGCAACAGACAACTTCTGACTGCACAAACTTCATCCATGATAACTAGAAGGGCGTACCTGAATTTTTTGCACTAAGTCTCATCTTTGCCACAGGCAGGACCACATTAAGTTTCAAGGAAATCTGTGTAATACACACCAAACAAAAAAAAGCTTACGCATATTTTAATCACTTTAGAAATATCACCCTTCCTCTGGAAAGAATTGATTATACACATTAGTAATAAGGGAGATATCTAGTTCAAAGCTCTGAAAATTAGGTTTAAAATCTCACTTCAGAGTTCACTAGTTCAGCTTGCAGTTTTCAGCCTACTTTGAGATCTTGGTAAAAGGCATCTTTTTGTCTGCACAGTAATGAAGACTTTACATACACTAATTACTTCTAAACATCGGCACATTACTAAGAGATTATAAAGCAAAACAAATTTTGTGCGAAGCATCAACTTCTGAAATAAGCAATTATTACAGAATTTAATGAAAAAATTATATACTAGGCATTTTGTAAAGATCTGGGAAGAACTTTGAAAACAAAATGCCTGGATTAATCTAGCAGAGGTATGTTGATATGATGGAAGTCTGAAAGCAATTATGAAATAAACACTCTGCATCTGTGCTGGTCACAAAGTGTTCAGTCATAAAAGCTTTGATTTAAATCATATTAGCACAGTGTGAAGGAAGCATGCAGCACCACAACATCAAAGGATATGCCCTGAAAAAATGTATCAATTTTTCTTTTTTTTTTTTTTAATCTCTCCAATAGGAGTATACTTTTATTTTCCAACTCCTGTGTTGGAAATGGTTTGTATATCCAAAGATAAATCAGAGGGGAATGAAAAAGAAAAACATCTTGAGGGATGCAAGAATCTCACCATACGTTTAAGTAAAGAAATAACAATTCACTTGTAATAGGACTGTCCCATTAGGGTCCCTGACTGCCACAAAAATCTCAAGTGACCTACTCTTTTCTTTCTTAAATTCATCACCTTAAGATAATGAAAACAACATGACTCTGGATTTGGACTCATCAGATTTCTTCTAAGGCATACTTCAGTTCTCCAAAAATTCTCTGGAGAAAAGCACACTTGTCTCAACCTCACAGTCTCAGTAGATGGGATACTCTTGTTCAGATAAATCTGCTCAAACTTCTCAGAAGGGATGTGATCACTGAGAATTTCCCATTTTTGATTATAGCTCACAGAAAATAAGTTTTCTCCTTTGAGTAAATTTTCAAAACAATCCAAATAGAGTGCCTGACTGCTTGTAGAGACAAAATAAAGAGCTTCACTAAGGAACAATTAATTCCTCTTTCAAGTAAATTTTCAAGCATGGTAATTGAGAGGATAGAACATCATTGCTTTGTGTAAGGATGACCTTTTTGAGCTTCCCAGGCTGGCAGAGCCCAGCTGAGATTGTGCTGCTGATGCTGCAGTGAGCTGCAGGCTCTCAGGGAAGGGGCTCGTGGGCTGGCAGTCTCCATGCAGACAGCAGGGCCACTGTCCCAGCACAGCAGGGGAGAGTGCCAGGGAGCTGCTCCTGTACCAGCAGGAACAGACATTCCCCAGCGCTGACCCCTGCCCTGGGTGCTGCTGTGGGCTGTGTTTCACATGTGATGTACAACAGCAGGAGAGCACGGATGGGTCAGACGGGGAAACTGAAAAAGGGGCCATTCACACAAAGGAATGCTTAGTTAGGTTTGAAAATCATTCCAGTTCAGATGATACTGAGATATCATCCATAGTACCAAGTGTTGTATTTGTTGATATCACATATGGTACCATTTTTTCCATCTTTACTTACTAATGTGGAATTTGTTGTTGTGTTGGTTTTGTATGCTTTTTTTTTCTCTATAAAAAGTAAAAAATCTATAAAAATAATTGTTATTGATTTGAAATGATTCCAAGAGTCCACCTGCACTTCCCCCAATACATTTTGAGTCAGGCTTGATAGCTGAGAGCACCTGGGTCCTTAAGGGAACAGCCCATTACGGTCCACGACAGTAACTATGTCTCTACGATTTATGAAAAGAAAGCAATATGTGCCTGTTTCGGTGCCTGTCGTTTGCCTACCAATGGTGCAGTGCTCCCCATTCCAGCCCTCTCTGCATTCACACTTCCCATCTTTACAAGTCCCGTGCTCGGTGCAGCGGGGGTGGCACACACGCTGGTCACAGCCCGCTCCCGTCCAGCCCTCCTCGCAGCGACAGGCCCCGCCGATGCACACGCCGTGCGTGCCACAGTCCACCGAGCACACTTCTGCGAGAGAGAACAGCAGTCACGGCCGGCCCCAGGGCCAGGGAGCACCCCAGCAGTGCCTCTGCAAAAAACCACACTCAACAAAAGCTGGCCTGCTCACCTTCTGATGAAAGCCGGCATCTAATTTTTGTTTAAAAGCAGACTAAATTAAAGGTCGCTTTGATATCTTAAGGTTTTTCAAATGCCTTTATATATTCATATTTTTTTTGTTTTTTAATATAAACACCTTTATATTTTTTAATATAAATGCCTTTATATGTCATAACCCAGGAAATTCCTCTGAGTGTCCTGGATGGCTCGAGCCCCTACCAGGGGCTCAGAGACCTTGGTACAAAGCGCAAGATGCATGTGACTTTGATCTTGACCCATGGAAAAAATTACCAACCTTATATGAGGACATTCAAGCCACAAAAATTTAAGTAGAATGATAGTTAGTTGATCACAGGGTGAAAAGTAGAATTTTGGGGTTTTTAGAATGTGGGGTCTGAGTCCCATGATGGAGGAATTTGGGCATACCCTGTCCTTCTTCCTAACCTCCATCTTCTGGGTGATGTTGCCACTTTTGGATTGGTTTAAGGTAGAAACTCACTGTCTAACATAGGTGATAGGCATTGGCAAATTATGGTAAATAATGTACATGAAGTTTTTAGTATAAAAAGAGAACACTGCCCTGAGAGTGGTGAGTGTGCCACAACCCAGCCTGACAGACAGACCTCAGTGAGTTGGAGAAATAATGTAATAGATAAGAAATAATAAACAACTTTGAGAACAAGAACAGAAGAATCCTGACTCCTTCTCTGACTGCCAGGCTGGGAAAAAGAGGCTTTTACGTACCTCAGAGTCACTCTGATCAGCAGAGATTCTGAGATTTATATTTTAAATTGTTTTAATCAAAATACCTTTATATTTTTTTCATATAAATGCCTTTATATTTTTCAAATCCTGTACTGCATTGGTACATAACTCTAAACTCCATGTAAAGTGTTAGCTGCTGTCTACACATTTTGGTCAGATGAAACAATCCCTCTAGGCCTGTAACTCAAGGACACTCTACTGCCTCAGGCCATGAAAAGTATAAACAAAAGTGAATTGGGGGGAAGCAAATGGGGGAATATGACTTCATTACCTGAAGCTGTAACCCTTGATATGTAAATGGACCTAAATTTAAATTGTCTGAAAAACTTGTGACCATCATTTACCTTGGGTGGAGGCTCTCTCGGAGTATTTTGATTGCCCAAGGTGCATCTATAGAAGGTCTTTAATATTATTAAATACCCACTTCATTCTCTTAATCTTGTCTAATCTCTGTTCTAGGCAGCCACTCCAAGGCATCAGTTTCAAAAAACCTGCTACTGTGCACTGGACAGAGCTGCAGGGCTGCATCCTCCACACAGACACAAACATGTCAGAGGTGCTGTCCCCAACAGCACAGGAGGTGAGCAGGTGGCTCTGCTCTCCTCAAACCTGGACCTTGGGTGATTTTGACAGATATTGATTTGCTAAGAATTGAGACTGAAACTCACCTGAAACTCATTTGGCAGAGAATGGCAGCAATTCAGGGTCATTTAAAATGATGGGTAAAAGTCACTTTCCAAGGAGAGATCTTGTATTCCTATTTCTAACATGGTCAGTTATCTGGTGTCTCACTGCAAAAATTCTACAGCTCTCTGCCAGCTGAAGTTTCAGATAAGCAGAAGGGTCTTTTGCCCCACACATCACCAAAGAAAGTGGCAGCAAAACTCTCATTCTTGAATTTTTCTGACTGCTTATCCATAAAGCAGAAAACACATCTTGATATTCATGTCACTGGTAGGGTATTCCAGCTGATTAACCTTAGGAAATAACTGAATAACTGTGAAAAATGTAAATATTTGTCTCCATTTGTCTCCAGTGTTTTGAGACACTTGGTTTTGACCTACAGCAGCATCTCAAGGTTCAACTGAAAATGTAAAAGCAAAATTCCCCATATTTCTTTCCCCATAAATGGAAACATTGGGACATTTTCATTTACAGTTGGGAAACAGAAGTACACTTATATAACCTTTTCAGTCTAAAAGAGAACCAGTGTTAGAACAAAATACAAACGCCTAACCAAATTAAGAATGTCACGAAAACATATATAGAAGTACATCCACAGTTCTTCCCAACAAAATGAAACAAGCCCAATCATGCAACAAAGACAACTTTCTCGATTATTACTGCATTTCAAACTCGACATAGGAATTAACCTTTGAACAAAACAGCAACATGATTGCAAAATGAGGGAAAAAACCTTTTTCTTACTGTGGATGCCATGGGACAGAGGGAGAGAAAGGGCCAAGGGACAGAGGGAGAGGAACGGCCATGGGACAGAGAGAGGAACAGCCATGGGACAGAGAGAGGAACAGCCATGGAAGAGGGCGAGAAATGGCCAAGGGACAGAGAGAGAGAAATGGCCAAGGGACAGAGAGAGAGAAATGGCCAAGGGACAGAGAGAGAGAGAAAGGGCGAAGGGACAGAGAGAGGAATGGCCATGGGACAGAGAGAGAGAAAGGGCCAAGGGACAGAGAGAGGAACGGCCATGGGACAGAGAAAGGGCCATGGGACAGAGAGAGACAAACGGCCATGGGACAGAGAGAGAGAAAGGGCCATGGGACAGAGAGAGAGAAAGGGCCATGGGACAGAGGGAGAGAAATGACTATGGGAGAGAGGGAGAGAAAGGGCCAAGGGACAGAGGGAGAGAAACGGCCATGGGACGGAGGGAGAGAAAGGGCCATGGGACAGAGAGGCAAAAATGACAAGTGTTTCTCACAGCGGCTTGTGAGAATTTTTAGGGAGTTCTAAGCACGTGATAACCTTTTAAGTATAAACAAGCTGCAAGTGGTGTTTTTCTACTTCATCTTTTTGTTCTTCTCAAGGAGGGTGTATGAGGAAGGTTTTTTTGTTAACTAGCCAATCAAATAGAATGTGGCGCATCACTCTATAAAAACCGCGCGGTTTTCTCCAATAAAGCCCTCTTTGCTCTTTCTGCAGCACTGCCTCCCTCCTGTTCCTGTGCCACTGCTGGTGCCAGAGCGAGCTCTTACCGACGGAGCAGTCGGGGCCCATCCAGTTGGGGTCGCAGGTGCAGAGCCCCGTGTCGGGCAGGTAGGAGCCGTGGCCGCTGCACTGCTCGGGGCACTGCGCGCGCGGCAGCTCGCAGCTCGCGCCGCCCCAGCCCGGGCTGCACAGGCACTCCCCGTTCACACACACCCCGTGGCTGGAGCACGTCGGGTCCAAGCAGTCCACTGCAGGGGGAAACAAAAAACGGGTGCAGAAGGGTCACTTCACACCAGGGAGAGTGTGGAAAATGTGCTCTGGAAAGTCTGGACAGGGTGATAAATAGAGCAAACTGAGGGAGCTGTCCAAGTCATATTAATACCTGGTCTGAGAAGGGGAAAGTGAAGTAATTTACATTTTACATAAAATAAATCAAGCAGGGTTTGACTGTGCAATGACAGTTTACTGCAGGAACGCTGTGGTGGAGAAGCATGAAGACTTAAAAATAGTACTTAAATATATATATAGTCAGAGTTCCACACATAAACCTGGAGACATTTCTTCTGAAACCATTGAAGCTCTGATGACTCATGTACTGTATTTCAAGTACAAAATAAGTTAATAATTTGCAGTTTTAAAGGACTTTTTATTTGGAGTATCTTTATAAAAACTGCTATTATTACTATTAAATGTTAGAGCACTGTTTGAACATTAGGACAGCCACTTCAAGTACACAGAAGTCAGAATGTCAGTGGCTTTCAGCTTAATTTAGACTCTTAATCATTCAGGCACTTCTGAATGTCTGATCCATGGTCCATTAGTATCTGAGCTGTGAAACTGAGAACCCTGGTTACTTCAACACATATTCTAAACCAGGAGATTGTTTCTCTTAAAGAAGTTAAACCAGAAACATACGGATTTCAACCCAGAAACAACAAAGTGAACATAATTATGATGGAAAATGATGCAGTGGAATTTCAGTTGCTATTTCAGTCCTATAAAGGAATGTTACAAGCTGTCTTTCAAACAACTTTATCAGTAACATTATGAGTTTCCAAATTTTTATCTTATATAATGAATCTGTACCAAATTTTTATCTTATATAATGAATCTCTATAACAATACTGTGCTTTACTGCCAATACCCACATGGAGGCTTTACCGAGTACCTTTTGCTGTGGAATTGAAGGTCAAGGTCAAATTCATGTCTTAAATAACTTGAATTCATCTCATGACTGGTATATATTAGCTCACAACAGCAGGACCAGAAATGATTTGCATTCTCTCTCACTGCTCCAGGAAGATCTGAGTTTATAATGAAAGTGATTTATCTCTCATCTTTTCCAAACTGATCCTTCTAAATTAAGGCAAAGACATTTTCACTCCACCTGATGTGAACAATACTTGATCTTTCAAATCTCAACTTTTCTATGAACATAAAGCCCTGTCAAACTATTTTATTTAGTTGTAGAACATTTAAAGCAAGTATATAGACTAGATACAGGCAGAGGATTGAGACAGATGCATTTAGAGATGCAATAAAATGAGTTATCAGAATACAATAGTATAGAACTCAGAATACAGTAGTACAGGAAGAAATGACTGTAAAATTTCTTAAAAGATTTTCATTTTAATGATGACACTGGCTATCATTTTGGGTTTGCTTTTCCTTTTTTTCTTTCAGATTTAAAGCCAAGTTAATTTGACATGAAAATATAATGCAATTTCATATTTATAGGTAAACCAAGATTGGTTTGTGGTTCACCTCGAAGTTGATAAATTCATAAGCTGTTTTAAATTACACAGAGTACTTGTCCTGTATTGTTACTCCTTCTTTGTGCTTAGCCAATTATAACCTGTCTGAAGTTTACAATGCATCTTTTGTACAACTGCTGTTGAACTCAAAGGACACAGAGCTGTGATAAAACAGTCTGATTGAATAAAGAAGTAAAGTATACAAAAAGTTAGGTCAATCTTCTTTAAAGATGAAGGTTACTTTCCTCCCACATTTGGTCTGTTCTGAGTTTTTTTAGAATATATATTTTAACAGAAAATGTAGAAGGGTAGTACGTATATAACCTCGTTATAGGACAGCTAACTTTAGGAGATAATGATAACTCATAATGTACTCTCCTTGTCAGGAATGTATCATCTTCCTTCTCAAATGAAAGCACTAATGAAAGGAATGTGGAGCATATGAAAAACACCACCTTCTGTTACATAAATTAACTGTCTTCCCTCTATCCTGAATTACAGTGCTCATGCAGCTTTGATTTATTTCTACAGAATGAGCCTATCAATGCCCCAAGCCCCCAATTTCCCTTGCTTTACAGGATAACACACTAAACACCTTTGTCCTTTGTTCCAGACAAATGTGCTTTACAGCTGTTTTGTTCTATCATCTGGGTAAGTAGCAGCTTTCAAAGTTTAAACTGAGGAGAGTTTTTACTCTGAGCTCCAATCTTGTTCTATTTTAATACATACTCAGAGTTATCATCTCAGGCCAGATCCTCGCTGCTGAAATTAGCATAATGTGATTACCTGCAACAGAACTGCACTGACTTGTGTTGCAGAGGTTCTGGCCCTGAGGTGTAGCAGGGTTTACAATGGTATTTAATCAGGATTTATCCACAGACCCTCTTTGGTGTTTAAACAAAGGAGAATGCACCTTAGCAAGTATGTTAGGCTTGGAACTCACAGCCCCCTGGCAGCTCAGATCATTAGAGCTCATTTAGTATTGGGCCCTCTGTAGATTTGACAAAAAAAGGTACTGAAAGCAATTTATATCCTTAAGGACAAAAAGGAGGTCAAGGAGTTTTTCAAACAATATGTACCATGAAGTCCCCAAAGAGCCATGAATTACACTTATGAAGTTAAATGTCATTGAAAAATGACTCGAACAGGAAAGTGACAAGAAAACCACCTTTAACTTAACCTAATTTGGCAATTTCACTTGTGTCCCCCCCAAAGTAGACTGAATGAAGCCTGACAAATACCCCACTTCATCTTCTGTGCAAATTTGTTAATAGAAAAGCAGTGTTTATGCTGCAAAAATTGTGCATCAAAAATATTGATTTTGGTGTCACTTTCATTTCAGGTAAATTGTTTGAACAATATAACCATGATGAATATCAGAAATAAAAAGCTATTGGGAAGAAAAAAAAATTGCTGACCCACTTATTCTAATTCAATATCCTAGTTGGAAAATGGCAAATGAATCAACCTTTGCCATTCCTTTTGGAAGTTCAAATCAATAGAGGAGATTTCATATATTATATAGAAATACAGTCATATTATTTCTATCATTCTACCATTAAAAGTGTAAAAGTTCTAATAATGCAAAAACTTTAACTAAGACTAGATGATTAATTAGAGAGACATCACTTCATAGTGTACCCTTTCTCCCATAGCACTTGAATTAATGTGAGAAATATGTACAAAAGAAATGGAATGCTAGAGTAGAAACATGGTGGTTGATTT
The DNA here is from genome assembly GCF_027579445.1 of Ammospiza nelsoni. NCBI lineage: Eukaryota > Metazoa > Chordata > Aves > Passeriformes > Passerellidae > Ammospiza > Ammospiza nelsoni. The sequence goes on from NC_080648.1 coordinate 5,663,244, forward strand.
TTATTTATTTACAAATTAATTCATTGACTTATTTATTGCCCAATCATATATGCAAAAGGGTGCTTTAACCTTTCTTGTCATGTTATTGGCATCTTCCAAGTTTGCAATCAATAGCTCCTGCCTTTGTAATTCATTTATCTTTTTAGGAAGAAACGTATCCTTCCAAGCACAGTGTTGATTAAATGTAAATCCTGTCATCTCACATAGCCATTCACCTCCCAAAAATCTCTGTTGACTGACAGATTTGTTGTGCTCCCAATTTTGGCTGGAGTTAACCCAATACCTTTGCCCAAAGGCCTGCACTGGCTTTTTCTAGAAACTTCTCTGGAGCTGCTGATGTCTTTGCTTCACCATTCCAAACATTCACCTGAGGATAAGATGGAATTAGCACTACAGGAGCCTATTTCTCTTAGAGGAGTTTGGGGACCCAAGGCAGATAGATCCATGGGGATCCATGGCCCAGACAGACCACAGCCATTCTAGAGAACTGAAAGCAGAGAGAGAATTCCATGCAAGTACCTGGAAATTACAAAGTGAGGGAGGAACGGCTTGCAAGGTAAAATTTCCTGAATTAAATGAAACAAAGATCATTTTAGGCTACCTGCCATAATCTCTCTAATAACTCAAGCATTTATACAACAACAGAAAATACAATGAAATGCATAAAACTTAATGAGACCAAGCAAACAATTGCAGTTAGTACCAGAAAGGGAGGTTCTACAGTCCTGGGGAATAGATTGGGTGCTGCAGAGCATGTTAAAGACAGTCTTTTCCATTTTGATTTTCATGAGAATGATAGTTAAAGCAAGGCATTTCAGATAATTTTTGAAAATCTCCTAGTATCACACACTCAGGGTGAACTGAGAACTATAAATTCTAAGGGGAAAAAAAGATATTACAGCATTTTCTGGATATAGTTTAAAACATAGCCCATTAAAAACAACACAAAAACTCGGCTTCAACTGAATTGTGGAGAAAAGCTCTAACAACCAGTGTTGAGAGGATTTAGTGGAAGAAGGTGACAGGAATGAACTGAACAAACAATTGCAGTCCTACCAATGAGGATCCTTGGTTTGTTTGGTTTTTTTTTTCCTTTAACTACAAGTTCACTCAGACTAATGCCAGATCTTGTCCTAAAGGTGATGACAATAAAACCCTTAGTAGTTTGTTTATCTGCAGTTTTTTTCTCTTTCTCTTCTGATGGGAGAGACAGCTGTTCACTATAGGGTAAGATGAAAATTGACACACACAGTATCAATACAGCTCTGCAATCCATTGAGAATAGTCCAGAGAGACTCCTCAGCCCTATCAGAATGACATCCCAGCCCTATCACTTCAGTACTCAAGCTGGTTCTCTGTTTGGAGGATTAATAAACCCTGGAGCACAGTAATATATTTTAAAAAGAAAAGCAGTCCAATTTACATTGTGCATTCTAACAGAAAACAGCCATTATTGAGCTTAATCTATGACCACATTTTGCATGGCTTATTTTAAAAAATTTCTTCATTCTATATACTCAAGGAATTGGACACTTTGAATCTGAAAAGCTTTTCTGCATTTAAAGGACAGTTATTGTTCATGTGTGCCATCTACCTTTCCTTAATCCCATATGATTGCAGCCAACAGGAGCAATTTGCCCCTCATTAAGTCTGTAAGTAGCAAGGATATCCAAGTCTTTCAAATATTTTTCATCAGTTTCTGTCTTAATAGTGATTGATATGTGCTTTGTGTGAAGTTGAAGCTATACAATTTTGTCTACCACGGCTCCTTTTTCCTCTGCGTTTCACATCTAAATTGTTCAGTAAATATAATCCATAAGAAAAGATTTTTCTTTGCTCTTCAACAAAGGAATTATTCAGGTTTACTTGTGGCAGACACTCTTAATACTGCAAAGCAATGTATATAGAAAGTCTGAACTCTGATAGATCAGAAAAATTGTGGTAGACTACATTTTTACCCTCTTTTAACTGCTACAGCAGTTTTATATTTAGATTTTTATTGCATTCTTTCCTTTTTCCCCAGCCATTAAATAACTCCCAAACCCAGAAAACAAACTAACAACAGAGAAAATGAATATCCTACCTTCCTCACAGTTTTCTCCTTTATAGCCCACAGAGCAGACACAGTTGCCCTCGATGCAGGAGCCATGACCTCCACAGGAGGGGTCAATGCACTGGCTGATGGGCACGTCACACTCTGGACCTTTCCAGCCACTGTAGCACAAGCAGGTGCCTTTGGAGTACTGACCATTGCCACTGCACAGAACGGGGCAGGCAGCTGGAAAACGGAAGGAAAAAAAAAAAAAACAACACACAGGGTCATGCATGTAGTTGTGTAAAAGTGCACTAAAAATCCACTATCACACACTTACACTCAAATATGTTCAGCTACTGGGGAAAAAATTGTGATAATTCGTAGTGGTTCAGTTCTTCACTTCCCAAACAAATAATTTGATTGCTATTTAAAGCACATAATAATAATAATAAAGCACACATGTGTTGGGCATTCTGAGAATACAACTCCTATTCTTTGGAGAATATTGATAATATTTGGGATAACTAATAGGGTAATGTGAATATATTTGAGTTTGACATTACTCTGCTTTGTTTCTCTAGGTAACATCCAATTTTCACAGATAAAACACAAAACATTCAGTCCCCACAACAGCTTATTATATGGCATCTTTCTTCTACCATAACACTTCTTTAATGTAATGTCCCCAAACTTTTTTAGACCCTTTGCTTTTCAGTAAGAATCTTGAACACAAGAATGACATAAGCTTTCAGCTACTACAAATGCACCTTGGCACCACTATCCCTGCTGAGCCCTGTTTCCCTGAATCCCAGTGACAGCTTTTACCCTGTGTGTACTGGCAAGAAAGCACCATTAACCCTCATCCCTCTCCACTGTGTTATTAAGGGGGTGAGACATTCTCAGCAAATATTCATTTATGCAAATAAAATGAAGCTATGAATAATAAAAGTAGTCAGTAGGTTTTGGGTGCCAGGAATCAGATGTTGTACATATGCAGAGCAATGGAAAGAAACAAGTGGTTAATTAAAACCCAGGTGCATATAAATGTTTCCCTAAGTCATATTCACTCCTGTGTGCTCATGTCTCCCTTGGGAACACGGCAACCTGTGAGCCTCTGGCCCTGTCAAAGCCTGGCTGTGTGGTCACTGGCCAGAGAAATGGAAAAAAACCCCAGAAAAATAACAGAAAATGGGAGTAATGAAGTGAGTCTTTAAGAAAAGCTTGGAGCACTTTTGTGCTCTTCTCTCTGATGCAGTTTGATAAAGACAGAAAAGTATTTCCCTGTCTTTTCTCTCTTCAAAGTAATTAGAAATGAACGCCCGGTGTTACAGTGCCAAAAATATACTCAAAAGCTACTATTAATCATTAAAAGGTCCTAATGCCTTCTTGGCTTCTATTATCCCTTTAACCCCAATGATCAAGAAGAACCCAAGTAATTGATTTCCTACAAAGAAATGTGCAATGGTCCAGTTATCCAACTTCTCCATTGTTCAGCCCTGCAATCCTTATTAATCTTAGCTGTCCCATTGATCTGCTGCAAAAACATATTTCAGGACAGATTTTTTTGTGAATTTTCTTATTTGATAGGTGAAAAAATTGATCAGAAAAAATAAAATTCAGATTTTCAACCTGAAAAGTTGGCTAAAATTTAGAGTGCTGAGAATTATTTCAAATAAAACTACAGATTAATGGGCTGCATGTCATATAATATGTATAATATTTTTTGGCCTATTTTTCTTCTACAATAGAACAATTTCAAAGTCAGTATGCTGAAGTTTGGGGTTTGCTACTGCTCCTATGTCTTAGATTAATATTATCCATCCTTTGTAGCAAGAGAACTTCATTCTGCTTCATTCCTGATGTTCTCTCTTACTATAAGTTTAGTCCAGATGCTTTCTTATGCAAAAATGAACAGAAATTTGAACAAAATAAAATTTCCATCAGCAACTGTAGGTGTAGCAGAAGGGATTACAAGTGACCTCACCCTGGTAATTCACAGTAGTCCTAATTACCAGAAGAAAAGAACAGCCTTGCCCTTAATGGGTCACAGTTGTGACTAATAAAAAGTGTGAGAAGGGGTGGGCCGGCTGGTCAGGGAGAGCCTGGGGGCAGAGGAGCCCTGAGGAAGAAGGAAAGATTCAGAGAGACAGAAAGAACAAAACTAGGAAGAGAGCTGCTGCTGCAGAATATCTGAGTCTGATGGAGTTAGAGCTGCTGCTGGAGCCTGCAGTCACAGTGGAGCCTCTGTGGTCAGAGGCAGCAGGGAAACACTTCAGACACATTCCAGCAGGAGCAGCCAGGGCTGTCAGAGAAGCAACAGCAGGAGCTCGCTGTGGTCACAGTCAGGATGGTTGAACTGTAAAGGAGAATAATCTGGGACCCTTTTCATGCTTTAAATGAGAGTCTGTCCTGGCTCATTTCTACCCTAGCGAGAGGTCTGCTGCAACAAGCAACATTTTCATTTCAGATGAGATATACGTGCACAAGTGCTTTACTGAGTTCACTGAAAAAGTTGATGCTGAATTTCTGTTGGTTTCTGACCTAAGTTTACTGAGCCAGCTGTATTGAAATACCACACAGACAAATTGTCCTCACACTGCACTCCAGGACAGTCTATCTTACATCTTTTTGCACCTCACCTTTCCATGATGGACCACACACTGAACTAACAGCAACTTGAATGCTGCATGACTATTCCTTCTGGCTGCATGTTGCCCTGAGCAGCCTGGCTCAGCTCCCAGCACAGCCTTTCTGATCAGGTGTGCACCTCCTGCAAGTCACCAGGTGAGCCAGAAAGAAAGGGATCAACCTGGCACCAATTCCCCTTTTTGGCTATGAAGATCTGGGGGCACAATTCCTTTGTCCATAACTCTCAATTTCACTGCAATTTAAAGGCTTGTTTTGGGCTGACACTGATACATTTTCTCAAATCAGTATAAGGAAGGTAATAATCCCTGTCCTGCTCTCTTTGCACAGTGTAGAGGATTTTGGGCAAATGATCAGAAGGCAGCCTGTCCTGAAGACCTGGAGTAATCATGAGTGTCGAGTTTCTTGGTGTCATCTTGCACACCCTGAAACACTGTACAGACCCTGCTCTTTTAACTGGAACTCACTTTAACACAAAAAAAATCTCTCTAGGACAAGGCTCCTGTGTGTGGTGGTTAAGCCTGCAGTCCCTTTGGTGAAGTCCACTACAGAAGGCAGTAAATATTGCTGGATGCAAATCCTCTCCATGTTTCCATGGCACTGCAGAGACTCAGAGCTGTCATTGCTGAGGGTTTCTCAGTGTGCATTCCCCAACTGCACTAGGACACACTTACTGAGCCCACCCAGCTCCTCACCACACTGTGATAAAGCTGCATGGCAAGAACAGGTCCCAGGAAGGCTAAATGAATCTGGGGGCAGTTTCTTTGGACAATCTAATAGGCATTAGGCAGTTTCTTTGGAGAAACCATATTTGTTCAAGTAGTTATGAGGACAAAAACTTAAAGCTGACTCACAAGCTGGATACAAGTGAGGAACAGCTCTTGTTTTCCTGTTCTACAGACCAACATGTGAATCAATTCCTGAAAAGATTTCTACTCTGCAAACCTCTCCTCTAGCATGAAAACTCAAATGAAGACAGTAACTCTATTTAAACAGCACACTACCTTGAAAGCGGGACTGAGCAGAAATAACCCATTTTAAAAATAAATAAAAGAGAAAACCAAAATGACAAAAACATCCAAGCCACTCAACTATGACCAGTCTCGACATAGCTAGAGAGGTCTGGACCTGTAATTGTGTGCCAGACACCTGCTGTAAGATCGCTTCTCTGCTTGCTTTGTCCCCAAGTCTCATTAAGCACTGGGTAACTGCAGTCCAGTTAAAGGCGATGGGTATCTGCTATTTGGAACTTGTCTGTGGGGAAACCATTCTTATCTCCTGCTTTTGACCTGGATTTGCATGGTTCAGCTTCTGGGATACCAGAGCCTGGCATTGCAGAGGAAAGGTTACTGGGTGGTGCTGGCTCTTGGGCTGAAGAGCTCCCACAGCAGTTTTTAAATGTTCTCTGACTCTGCTATGGTGCTTCAGGAATTTAAGAAAAGCTGAAAGCCATGTCACAGCTTTTCATGCCTCTCTTCATGTATCTATCAGGTCAAAGGTCTTGCTGTGGTTCATGGATCTATTCAGTCCTTGTGCAGCTTGTCTGTAAGCTGAACAGCAATCTGCCTTCAGGGGTCTGCCAGGGCAGTCACAGTGCCAGTGACACCAGAACTGACTCTGGACAAACAAGAGAATCTGTCACAACCTTAGGGATGAGTGGATAAAGTTAGAATTAAGGCACTTGCAACTTAAAGCCACAGTTTAATCTACAACCCTCTGCTGGAGTTATTCTGCAGACTATAGGAATATCACTTTGAGAACGAGAAAAAGGACAGATTCTGGGATAGATTCTAGCATTTCCAAGACTGCCATGTCACTAAGATTGCAGGAGAAACATGTAAGCAAGAATGCAAGAAGGTCTAGATTATTACAAGAAGCTGGCTTGTCACTGCTGTAATGAATAGCCCTTCATGACTGTTTTTGCTATGGGTTTATAGTCTGTCCTGTGTGAGGAAGAGAGAGAACCAAGCTGCTTTTCTCTAGAGAACAGGAGCAGGTAGCCTAAAAAGAGTTCTGCTATGCCCATTTCCTAGATCATTTTGCTGCAGGATGAGACCCAAACCCGTCCACCCTCATTTTACATCCTGGCAGCTTCAGGTGATGTGGAAACTCCTCAAAAATATTCTGGATTTCTTGTTATCTAGGACTGTTTGTGTGACTAATAAAGATAAGTGTGATAGTCAGGGAGAGCCTGGGGGTAGAGGAGTTTGTTTGGAAGTGGGCAGCTCCTGGTCCAGGACAGAACTGATTGCTCAAAGTCTGATGAAGCAATGTGAAGGAAGGTGGTTTATGTAATGTAACAACCAAGCTCCATCTCATTTCTGTGGAGATGCATTGCATATCTTACACCAGCACTGGCAAAAGGTGGACAGAGATCTTCAGGAGTAGTTATGGCAACACTCAGGCAACTTAGGCCCAAAGGTGCATGTCCTGAGTGAGGTCTGGATGAGCACAACAGCTATTAACTTTTAATGTTTTTTGGTTATGGGATTATGCCCTTTACATGTATTTGAACAAAATCAGACTAAATTTTTAACATGGGGCTCAGCTGATGAACAGACACTGCAGACCCCTGAGTCCTGCACGTATTTGAGAACAGTGATGCAGCAGGAAAGACAAGCCAAGCATCCCTCTAGAAGTCCTCTCTCTAAAGGGTATTTTGGAGTAATGTTCATATTCCCTGAAGCATGAGGAAAGGTGATTTGGTAACAGGCTGTTACACACAGATGAGGAGCAGAGATGGCCAGGGCTAATGCCCAAAGAGTCTGGCACCAAAAGCCACCAGCTTTTGTGTCCCAGCTGCAGCCTGTGCACACACTCCTTGCACCCCCCTCCAGTGTCCACACACACATACTCACCAGAGCAGTTCTTCCAGAGCATGGCAAGAAACCAGCAAAGGATATCTGAGGAGACAAACGCTTGGAGGCTGTTGAAGAACTGGATTAGTTACACAGCTGCTGGGCTGAGAGGCTTTTCCCTGCTACTTGAAGCTCCAAACAGGATGGGAAGGCAAAGCTCTGGCTTGGTTTCTCTTGCTGTAGAGCAAACATTACCCTGGTGCAGAGAGAGTCCTGTACCACTAGGATCTAGGCTGCCAGTTCTCTACTGCAGAATTTTTTCAGTTCCTCCTTGTAAAATAAACAAATTGGTATATTTCTCTTGAAAATCATTTGGGTCTCTGGGCACAAATATATGCAGACTGGAAGGGTTTTGGAATTTGCATCTATAAAGCTTCCCTGTACTGGACCAGGTCAAAAGCAATGCCTTTGTATTATTCTTATTTTGCAAGCAGCTCAGCTTTTCATTCAAATGTAAATTTTAAAACGTGGCAGAAGAAGAATATAATTTTTGGTCCCTTCTAATTTTTAACGTGTGTATCGCAGAATTTTGTGGTGAGATGCCCATGACAAAACTGCACCAAAGGATGGTATTTGGGTAAGGGCCAGTATGGTTGTATCCATAACGCTTGCAAGCCCTAATCTTGCACAGAAACCACATTTTTCTTATCACAAGCGGGAGTACAAAAAAAGATGAGCTTGGCTGTTTGTTCACCATGTAAATAGTATGGAAAATCAGGACTGAGCATTCAAGTATGACCTTAAGACTGAACTAAAAGAGCACTAGGAAATGATCTGCAGTGCCTGAGCACTGCTGACTGTTCCATCAAACAGTTTTAACAAGATTAATTGACATGTTAAAACTCATAGAAGAACATTCTGTGATTGATCATAGAATTTCAACAAATTCATAGAATGAAAATCTGCAAAGACTGCTGAACACAAAGAGGCTTTGTCTGTTGTTGAAAGTCCTAGTACACACTACCTCTGGAACCAGAAGAATTTAATGGAGGAGCAAGAAAGGCAAATAAAACTTTTACTCTCCTCAGCTATCTGCTGTATGTCACCATCATAGCTAAAATTCTGGGTGAAATGGAATTTTGGTCTCAGCCATTACAGCTTTACTTCCCTCTAAACAAATAAACACATTCAGAAAAAAAGCATTCTGAAGAGACACAATTTATACTCCAGTGTAAGATATGTTCAGTCCTTGTTGAACTGCACAGAATTTTGCCACATCTAAGAAAAAAAAAATTATTTTTATCTGTAGTTGCTCCTGTTCAGGAGGAGGAAGTAAATTTCAGTCACAAAAATTCACTGAACTGATTTGGGCTGCCTTGCCATGCTCTTTGGACATGGAATCGCACAAATTCCTTGTTATATAAAGGAGTGGATAATGCAAGCACACTTGCATAATAAAACTGAAGTTGTCTTTTTTTTTTTCACTGACCACCAGGAACTGAATTGAAGACAGATGTAGGTCAAACTTCTTAGCACTGAGCCCTACCAGGGACCCTTCTGGGTGCAGCTCCTCTAAGGGATAATTAATTCAGCTCTGTAATACCTCACACTTGGACTTCCTTTTAGCAGAGATTAGGCTGCTACTGCTGAGAGATTATGCACGATTTTGCCAACATATAAAGAAGATGGATTCCAGTTTTTGACAGCCTAATCTGAAGCCTATAAATGCACTCCAGGTCAGCTCCAAACTGGAGCAGAAATAGAGGAAAGAGCCAAGACAAATGTTGTGTACAACTGCCTGGTTCCTAATGTGATAGATGAGAGCAGAGTCACAGTGTACTGGCATGTTTTTTCCTCCTTATGCTGGTGAGGTATATGCAGCATTTAGACTACACATATTAATTTATATTCAATGGACAAATTAGATTAATAAGTAAGCAGGTGAAGATGTGTTTTACTCATGCAAGAGTTGAATCCTACAACTGTCAACCAAAGCCCCAAATAATTTTAGATTCACTGCAAAAGCTACAATCAAGTTTTTGTTCTCCTAACCTATTTATGTATGAACAATCTTAATCTAAATGGTCTAAAATCAACAAAATTACTATACCCAAAGGAATCAAAAGCATTTGCATTTTAGAAAATCTGCCCAGTTATTAAAAAAATTAATTGCTGTCAACTTGAGTCAGAACATCGGCTCCAGAATTTATATGAATATTATAAACAAAAAAGTATTGAGACATCCCTTGTTTTATTATACATCCCATATAACACCAAATATTTGCCCTTAAATCTCATATCCCTTGTTACACCAAGTATTTGCCCACAGACATTTCTAAAAAATTAGAAGACATAAAAATCCATTTCTAAAAAATTAGAAGACATAAAAATCTATTAGTTGTATTCTGAAAATACAATGGTTTTGACAACACTTCCCTTCATATTTTCTGTTTAAACCTATTTCTATCAGTTGGCTGCACATTTCACTACTTGTCTGCAAACTTATTTGTTTTTACTGAAGTTCATTTGTGGATATGAAAATCTGAAATAACTTCTAAGACCACTTCACGGTTTGTGTTGTTTCTCTTTTACTAGTTTATGCTAATTTTACACTACTTGCCTTGGGAGAAGCTGCTCCACCCTAGCAAAATCATGCCCAAAAAAATCATTCTGGAATGGGAAAGTCAATGAATCCAGGACTGTGTTCTCTCACCTGCTCTTTGTGCCCCACAAATGTGCTATTTGCATCGTCAAGAAGAATGGTGTTTGACTAGTCTGGTGCTCTTCAGAGATCACTAAATTCACTAACTCCCATCAGGCTGAAACATTCTTAAGAACAGTGACAATTAGAAAGATCTACAAAGTCTTTTTTAGGTTGCTCTAAGAGCTTGTGCTCTTCCAAGCAGAAATCATCTAGAAATTCACCCAGAAGCAGGAGAACGCACAACTGTGAACAACTGTCCCTGGCATGAGGTGCTTCAGCAGTGACTCCATGAAATGCCTTGACTGCAGAACACAGAACTATTCAATGGTTTAACAGCAGTGCTGCTCTGCCCTGGCTGGCACCAGGTCAGCATCAAGAAGGAAATTCTCTCCCAGCACTCAAGCTCTGCTCTTCCTACCTCAGGTGCCCAACACCAGCCCCACCAAGCTCTGCCAAACTGCACATTAGCAAGCAAGGAGGAAACCCACAGAAGAATTTCCAGAAGGACAAAAAACCCATCAGGTGTGTCAAATCTCTGACATTCAGAAACCATTTGGGGAAAGCAGCACATGCTGACTTAAGCACTAAAGGATGGATGCTTTAATTAATCCGGGGTGAATTTAATTGCTTTAGTTAAGTGGAAATCGGGTTAAAAATGATGCAGAGCATGCTGGGGTGTGTTAAAAACATGACATATGAGTTGGATGAATCGATAAATTAAAACTGCACAGATGTTTTAATTAAACCAAGGAAACTTAACGAAGATCACCAGAGACTTTTAAGCCTATGATTAATTCAATTCATTTAAAATACCTGTAGAGATATGGGGATGCCTCCATTTTGGGAGTTATAGAAGTTCTCAATCGATAACTACTTAAGCTGTTCTACAAAAAAAATGGGATGATTTTTATAGAAGTGACTGGACAGCATTAACGGCACAATTAATATTTACATTCTTCTGAACACTCAGCAAACTTTTGCTTTGGCCCAAATTTATCACAAAGGTCATATTTGTTCTCATGCCTTCAGTGTGAGCCTATCCATCAAAAAGAAAACACTTGCTGTTCCCTCCTCTACCATTGGACAAAGTACCTGTTTCCATTAGATAATTGCTTAGCTTAACAACTGTTACAAAAAATCTATGTAAGAAATACAAATGTGTCTTCCCACACTATAACCAATTTCCAGAAATGCAACATTTTTTTCGAACAGTGTCTTTGAGGTTGCTCAGTTGGTACAAGTAAATTTTGCTTGACTATTTAACCCCTGTAATATTTGCAGTAACAATAATGCAGTCCATAAGAATAAGGAAATCAAAACTAAGCCAATATCAAATACCTCAGAACTATTTTAATGGTGGATTGAGAGGACTGAAGCCCCATTACTGCTTTTGTGAAGATAAGCTTGGACAATCTCGCTAACCACCAACAAAGATCTTAGATGAAGATGTTGGAGTGCTTCAGGGGAGGGAAAGAGACCACTGTTCTGTCTCCCTGGAGAAGGCACAGCCGCACATAAAAAAAAGAATTTCAAGTGGCATAAAACAAACTACAAATTGGAGATGGAGAAAAAGAAGGACATTTGAGTGTACTGACACTGGATAAATCAGCTAGCTGTGCCAGGACTTGGTTCTGTCAGTACATTCTGGATTCAGCTCTTGGTCAGCCAGGTTGTTTCTCTCTCCACCATGGCAGAAGCTCTGCCTGTGCTAAGGGAAGGGTGCAGTTCCCCACACAGTGCAGAAAATGATTTGCAGCCAATCCAGATCAGGTCCTGCCTCTCTGCTGCACCCTTAAAGAGCAGCACAGTTCAATCTCTTTTTCACATGCATCAGTGCATTCAAGGAAATGGAAGTTCCCTTGCTCTGGTTCTGACTTACCACAGAAGAATGAGACTGATCAGTTTGCCACTTATTTTATGCCTTCTAAAAGGAAGGAAAAAACCCAAAGCAACCAAACCAACTCTTTTTCTGTGAGTAACACAGAATCAGAGCTGTGAAATTCCTGCTTTAGATAAAAGCAGTGAAGTTGCTACAAGACCACGCAGAGAAACAAGTTTTGCTTCCTACCAACAGATGGGAACCAGCAGATGTTGAAATCAGCTACTGTCATAGACAGGCATGTAGATATTAATTCCTATGTTTTGATAACTTCATCACTAGGAAAACTGTGGAGGAAGGCAGAACTAAACTATTTCAGAGTGTTCAGTTGCTACCTCAGTGGAAAGAGTCAGTGAGGAGTCAAAGAGATGATGCTTCAAAAGAGCAGCAGTGAGATGATGCTCACAAACAGGAGTGGTAAGGACAAACACCAAATACCAGAAATTCCCTTCCAAACATAAGTGTTGTGATCCATAACAGAAAAGCACTAACTGCACAAAGTCACTCACGAACTAGGAAAACTTCTTTTAGAAAAAGGAACAAAAAAAAAAAAAGTGAAATATTTCTTAAAATATTTTTGTAAGTTGAAGTTTTACACCATTGCCAGTGAATGGTGTAAAAATGCTTGCTCCTGTGGTAGTGGCTCAGCTCTGGCTAAACAGCAGTGCAATAGATGCAGGACTGCACCTACAGCCTGCAGCATTCAAGGTATTTAAGATGCAGGCTGGTTTGGTTTCATTTCAGTTACTATTATTTGCCTTGTTAAATCTACCAGAAAACTTAAATCATAACATGTTTAACTGCACAGTTCCACATTGGCTGCAGATATTTAAACATTTTTCTACATTTGAATTAGAGATTTTTTGTTTGTTTGAGAAAGAGAATGGGGATGACAGTTAACTGAATTTAATCTTACTGAAGTAAGAACTAAATATAGAAAATAACTAAATTACAGTTTTGAATCCAGATATAGTGTAGGTGTGAACAAAGTCATGCATGCTGAAATCTGAGGCTGTGATTCAGGGCTGTTTCTGTTATTCAGGGATGGCAAATGTCTAAGGATGTCTGACAACAGCTGTACTTCTATAATGTGATTCACAATACTACTTAATCATAGTCACTTCAATGACATTTACCATCATCACAAGGACTACAAGAAGATCCCAACACAACTGCCAGGATGAACCCTTAGAACTTAATAAAATAAACACCAGTACAATTCCAGGGAGACAAAGCAAAATAAAACCAAAATGTAGATTGCAATACAATTAGATAAGCTAACCAATTAAGCACAAAAACAAATTACAAGGCATACAGCACAGTGAGCACAATTCAGCTCAGCAGAGCAGAGTGGGAGCAGAGAAATTCTTGGCCCCCAATGGAAGTATTAGGAAGGAAAAAAGCTTTTTGGGTTGCCAGAACTAAGCTGCACAATGGTTTTTGTCCTGCATGTATTTATATGGATGTCCACTTCCTTGCTGCACTCAGAACCTTTTGAAATATTCTACCTACTGGAACTCCACTGAAACAGAAGATATTTGTGCAAATAGATGTGCTTGTGCTGCACATGTTTAAGAAGGGAAGAAAGAGAAGTAACTGATAACACAGCAGTCTTCAAAGGCAGCTGTGAGAGATCAAATGAATATACCCAGGTTTTATTAAGTATGAAAATATTACATAATTCTGTTAAAGAAAAATCCATTAATAAGATTTTGCTGTGTTTCCATGTGCTTTCCATCTTGGACATGAGCAAAGCAAACTTTCCAATAATACTAAGCCAATAAAATTTGGTTCCAGCTCAGCTACAGTACTTACTGCCTGTGGCTCTCTTTAGTCCCTGAGTTTCTCCAGGTGGGGTAGAGCATGATCACACCAAAATACCTGAGTGTTTGCTGAAATCAGAGAACTATAATTCCTTACATGTCCACTTTCCACCTATCATGTTTTGTCCATCACTGGCATCAGTGACTTCTGTCAATTATTTTCTTCTTCATCCATTACTGAATTCCTCAGTATTCCCCATTATTTTTTTTCTTAATCCTTTCAGCTTTGTCTGAAACTTCCTCCTGCAGAATAAATCTGCCTTCTTAGCTGCACCACTACCCTACAAGCTCTTTGGGAAAAGGAATCATGCATAATTCCAAGTTCACAGGCTGCAGCATGAACTCAGATACACATGAAAGGACAATGTAATTCACACGGAGAAATTTGCCTGTATGTTTACTGGTGGTTTAATAAAGAAAACATGCTAATAAATTGCTACATGAGATGCAACTATTAGGTGTATTTAACAACATTAAATACATTTCGTTAAAAAGTTTAAAGCATTTTTGTTTCCCTGTAGAGCCCCAACCATAACAAAAAGAATGAAGGATGTACTTCTAAACAACAGGGGAATCTTCACTTTAAACAATTCAGGACAAGACCTTTTGCAGATAAATTCTTTATAACCCTAAATTCAGTGCTGGAATCAGCAGAAGCTGTAGAAACTTTAAGAAGAATGTGAAGTTAATATTTTGCATGTTGAAACTTATATTCTTAAAGTATTATATACTCAAATACTTAATTATATCTCAAATACTTGAAGTATTATATACTCAAGTATTCCTTTAAGGAATACTTGAATTCCTTTATGCTACAAGGAGCTCCTGGGTGCTATTTCAACTTTGCAAATACTTTCTTACAAAGAATGCAGAGGGTAGGAGCACCAGTTCCAGCCTGGTGCAGAAAAAGGAGCAATCTGAGCACTGCTAATCCTCCTGTTCAATCTACACTGTGCTGGAGGGACAGGTACACATCTCTAGGCAGCAGTGAAATGTTATGTGTTAAATGCTTTGTGTTGTAACGAATTTAACAAGGAATCTGCTGCAGAATTCTAGAGCCCAGCCCCTCCATCCAGCCCCTGTTCTTATTTCCAGTCTCCAGGAGGATCCCTGAGGATTGATGAGGAAGCTCAGACCAGACACGATGGCTCCTGTTGCCCTGAGCCCCTTCTGGAGCCATGAGCACTCACAATCTGAAAGAATTCAGCCTGTGACCCCTCCAGCCCCTGGCTCCTGCTTAAATTGCCAATTAGAAAGAGTTGCAGTGATGGATTTTGTGTTGGCACCCCTTGGCTGCCTGACACTGGATCAAAGCTACTATCTCATTTCATGCAGGCCAGCTAGCAGCTGACAGACAGCAGTGCCTGTCAGTCATTGTCCAAATAGGCTGTATGTCTATTTATTTATTCTGTAATTAATATTAGCCAGAGTTAATGGCACAAGCTCCTTTTTAGAGTGTAATGCAGTTCTGTAAAACCAAGAAAAACAAGGGCAGGCAGGCAATCACTGCCCTGTACATAAAAACCTGTCCTCAACTGAAGACATGACCAGTTAGCAAGAAATGAAAATAGCCTGCTAATAAAATGTGAGACTGGGAAAACAAGAAGAAAATTTATAACAAAGGCACTTAAAGGTACTGAGTCAGAGAGGTGGGAGCTGCTGGTGGGGAACACTGCCAAAGGCAGCCTTGTCTGTTCAAGTATCAGAATGATGCTTCCACCCACTGTGAGGGAAGATTTGAGTGACAAGCCAGGGCTGCGCTGCTGCAGCACGCACACAAGTTGGCACACATACACACATAAATACACAAAACCCAAAAACAAACCCACCCAGAGAGAGGTACAAAGAGAGAAGCTGAACATGCTGGATTCTGTCAACTGCAAGAAAGGATGTGAGATGTGTGTGGGTGACAAGTCAGGAATGCAGCATTTCCAGAGAAAAGCACACTTCTTTTTTCTTCCTTCAACAGTACAGTGTAAAATGATACATGCTATGATTATGAACATCTAAAATGCTTACTAATAGTTACTTCTTCTTTGATTTACCTTTTTTTCTCTATCTCACTTCTTCTCAGACCTACCCTGCATTCTTGCTCTATCAAAGTGGAAAATACCATCATTCTACTTTTCATTGAAGTTCATAGTCTGGATTTTTTTTTTTTACTTTTTTTCTTGCCTCACATTCAGGCTTTGACAAAGTTTTTTATGGACTTGATTCTGCATTGCCTCTCTAGGTCAGAATTCTGCCCTGGCTTCCAGTAAATAAAATCTACATTAAATAAACACCTTTTTCTCCACATTGATAAATTCAGTCTTCTTCAGTCATGTTTATATGCAACACTGCTTCACTAATTACATTGCTAATTTATTAATCTAACCTTCATCTGTGTGCCTCTTCTTTCCCAGTCTTGTTTCAGGTCTTTTATCTTATGGAACATGAACTTCATGCTCTAACTCCAGTTACAGATCCGCTTCAGCCCACACTGCTCACTGCTTGAATTCTGACTTCAACCCTTTTAGAAGTTAGGATAGGATGCTTTTGAAAGTGAAATTTTTGAACTGCTTTTTCTTTTTTTTTGAGCTGTTTCCTGTGCTCAGTCTCTCCTCTGAAGGGCCCATTTCCCTCCATTATCCACAAAGATGTTATCTGCCCCATCACCCCCTCTTTCAAACTGCCTTTACCACAGTGTTCCCCCAAGACGACAACAGTCACACTGCTGGTGTTTCTATAACACTGCATTTCCACCATTTTTCCCTGTACCTTCATATCTGTCAATTGGTTCCCATACATTCCCTTTAAACTTGTATTGAGGTGGTACATCCCTGGAGTCAGGTGCTGCTTTTGTCTGCTTTGTGTGTAAAGGATTAACCACAACAGGTCACCTTTAACTTATATTATTGCTCAGGACAACCCTGTAATAATGCCACCAACCTGCCATTTTTTACACTTCTCCTTTCCAGCTTTGCTTTGCAAACCCATCTGGTGATGGCAGCACCATGTTTGATCCACCCTCCCTCATTTCTCTGATCCTGTTACTGCATTTGAAGGGAGCCACTTGAATAGTTCAAGACCCTTTCTCCAGTTTGACTGTGCCATGGAAGGCCCAAAGTGCTGCCCCACCTCAGCTTCCACCTCCTCTGTGAGGCCATGGCCATGTGCTGCGGGCAGAGGGAAAAGGGGATTCAGCATCCCCTCACCTTTTCCTTCAGAGTCCAGGCAGCCTCTGTGTGCTTAAGCTGTTTCCAGTTCCTAAAACTTCAGCCCAAGTTCTGACAACAAATAGTGATTCCCTGAGTCACACAGAGAGGAGATGTGCGCGCCTATAGATCAGCAGCTGGACATCATCCATTCCTGTGGGCCATGTGCTCTACAGCAATGAACCAGGTACTGAGTTATTCTGCAGGATGCACCCCAAAATTTAATGTTGTCCCCATTGCAATCACTCCCAGAACAGTGTGTGCCACTGGGAGCATTCTGGACACAACACAAAGACAGCAGTTTCAAGCAGTGTGTTCCATGGATGAAAAAACATTATTTTATGCACTGTTGTCAAAGCAAGAAGCCTCTGAAAAGCTTCAGAGCAAGATGAGTCTCAAACAACAGAAATTAGATAACAACTACAAAAATGCAAGAGTTGCTACTTCTAGTAATTATACCTTACTTACCTAATAATTGACAGTTTCTTACATTTTTTGTACAGAGATTAATAGACCACACATAACAAAGAAAATGACAATGGTAGGAATTCTTACTATGGTGCAAACAGCAAATCCATTAGAATAAATTTAAAGAGAGAGAGACTACACGTTACAGATTTGTAACTATTTCAAACTAAATAGATGTTGCAAAAGAAATAAAAGGAAATTTAAAAAAACCTACCCTTCTTTTTATACTTATTAAAGTGGCGCCGTCCTTTGCCAGTAAGCCAAAAACAAACAGAATGAAAATAAAATAATGAAAAACCCACACAAGGAGAACAGGAAAAGAAATTGCGAATAACATAAATCTGAATAATTAGAGTTCTTAAAATCAGATTAAAAAGTCAACTGATCAAACATCGCACAAATTTCTGGTTTAAAAAAAAAATCCAAAAGCCTTCATTTCATTTAGATTAAAATATTAAACATGTTTCTTATTACATTGCATAATCAACTAGAAGTATCTGCTAAATGGCAACTTCATGGCAGTTGACATAAGCTACTTGACTCCATTTTTGTCCTTCTTTCACAAATTGGACACCATCTCTTAGCAGGCTATGCTCATCATATCAATGTAGAAATCCTATGTGATGGTGCATTGTTCACCTTTTCAGATTAGCTAAAGATGCTTATGATGCAAATCCAAGTATTTTAAAATGCAAAATTAAAGGAGGCTCTGCTCACAGTTGCAAAATAGTATTTGACAGAGTCTTTGGAAGTGGTTTTGTTAAAGGAGTGGAAGAGTTGCATGCCCTTCAAATATCTTATGAGATGAAATGAAATTATAGCCAAGTCTGAGTCACTTGTAGAACTCAACTCATTGTAGCACTGAACTCCATTCCCAAGTGGTGAAGGGCAGGACATGCTGATGGATGCCTGCTGCAGATTCACCACAGACCTTGAAAATCCAAACTAGGATCAGACATAAACAGCAACAATTCTAAGCAGGGACTTTTTTATATACTTCAGTGGTTTTCAGAGCTTTTTCAGTGGTACTTCAGTGGTTTTCAGAGCTTACAGAAAAATAGAGATGAATAGAAAAAGGTGCAAAACACCAAAAAATAACAATAATCACAGCTGCACGTCTGATTCTTTAATTGATCCTTGGCCAGAGAATCGCTTTTCACCAATAGCTCCTACATATTATTGTGGACAAGAGGTTACTCACAGTGCAGTTCAATTCACAGCAAATCTTCCACTGGCTTTAACTGTACACACTTGCTTTATCAGGACACATCTCTGCATGGAATTATCCTTTGATTATCAGATTTTCTTTTTCTTTGTATGGCATATCTTATCCACATGAGATCAAAATGTATCATTACCTTTTTTGTATGTTAGATGAAATTCTTTAACCTTAATAAGGATAAACTCCAAAGGGAATTTTGCCTAAGCAAGAATGGAGTAAATCTGCTGATACTGAAGACCAGATAATAAGCTATTTCCACAGAATGAGAATGAGAAATACCCCACACAGGGTTTGGCAGGAGTGTTTGAGAGGGTGAAGTTTGTTCCATTCCAATCAGGGTATGAAAGTGTGTTACACCCTGTGGGTTGGGCCAAAAGTTCATCTCTTTCCAATAATTTTCATAGTGTTTTCTTGAAGCTAATGGATCTGAAGTCAAATCTGTGCTGTGTCTCACAGCTTTCCTTCATTTTTGTATTTTAGAACCACGTGGATGGAGGGGTCCCTGTGCACTGCCTGCAAATGGTTTGCAGAGACTCCCCTGATGTCTCACTGCCTCTGATGGCCTCAGGATCAGCCCTGGGATAAAAGATTGTGTTTTACATCTGTCAGACTTGGGGTTCACACAAAGGGAAGCTCCCAGATTGCTTTTACTGCATGGACCAAGTTCTCAAAGCCATCTGAGGAGCTTGCTCACATTTTCTCCACATTTGAGTCTTGACTCAACTTATTTTATGGTGGAGAAGTGAGACATTGAAAGATGCATTGCTAAGGAAATAATGATTGAAAAAATGAAATTGAAAAAAAACCATTATCCTTCCATACTTGTGACAGTTCAAATATAAATTTAACGTTACGGTAGATGTACATTAAACATGTGTCCATACATGTAGTATGTATGATGTAAAGGATGTGATTCTCTGTCGCATTTTACTGTGTTTACCCTGCATAGAATTCCAATTTTGATTTCTGAGTTCTGAAACTGCTCTCACATATGAAGAGCATTCAAGTAAGCAGAAAAGCCTGTGGCTGTGAGAACAGGCATGAAAGGGGTGAGGCAAAAACCCCTTCCACCCAGCTCTCAGGGTAACACTGTGCAGCTGTTCCAGCACAGAAACACGAGTTCTGTCAACACACCCATGTTCTCGTCTTGTGCAGTTTTTCAGGCTTCTTTGTTCTTTAGAAATACCATCATGTCTGACAAGAAAACAGTACCAGAGTTGAAGGAAGCTTCCATGAAACCATTTCTGCTTTTGAGGGGAAAGAGACAACACAGAAAGGACAAAGCAGGAAGCAGAGGGAATGCACTGAGGGGCAGGAGAAGCCTGACAAATAGTTTGACAAGCACCCTATTCAAAAGCTGTTTATCTGTCACAGCCTGAAGGAAGTATTTTCTAGCACTAACACAGCACACAGTGCTACACAGAGGTTCAGTAGACAATGCAGGATTGCTGCACAACTCAGAATGCAAATGAGTTGATATAATGGCCATGTATGTATGAAGGGTGGCAGTGAAGCACACAGCCACTGCATGCATACTTTCACAGGTTAACACCACAGAAAAGCACAGAGCTGTCAGTCTGTATTTATAGCTCACATTATCACACCATTCACTTTGTGCAATACAGATATCTCCTCTCCAGATTTACCAGCTGTCTTAATTTCTCAGGTAATCAAACAACTACTTGAATGTTCTGTAAAATGAGCAGGGTGAACGCCGAAATAGCAGTCTTAGCTTTTCAAGCCCCTTGGGGTCTCTATTTCTCTTTTTTTTTTTTTTTTTTTTTTTTTTTGTACTGGGGCATCTTCAAGAGGCAAGTGTGGAGACAAAACCCAGAAATTACTCACTCCAGTACAACTATGGCAGCTACTCAAGGAGTATTTGATCGACACATGGATGTGCCACAGCAGTGACAGAGATGGGGCACAATGAACTCTCCCCATGACTGCATCAGGAATCTAAGAAGAAATGAGCAAATTTCTAAGGCCCTTCAAGTAATCTTAAAAAGCTTTCAAACACCAGGCTTTCCCCCTTGGAACCCTAAAAACCCCATGGAAAATAATTGTAAGCATGCTATTGATAGTGTGCCTAAATCTCACACAAACTAAGAAGGAAGCAAACTGTAAAATGTCCTGAGTGTGCTCAGGAGCAGAGGGCAATAAAACCAAGCCACTGAATTTAAACAACACATCTGCTACTGGCTGTACAAACTAAAGAGGTTGTCCTTTATGAATCATTTCCGTACCACTGCTATCCAAAACTCTCAGAAAAACCTAATGAACACATACTGCCAATCCCAAGATGTCATTTAGATTTCTAGTTAATCCTTGATAGCAGTGTATTTCCCAGTTTTAGTTGTTAAAATTTACAATTGACATTTCACAAAATGTTTATTTTAAGATTTTATCAGGTCCTACCTATTTTCCTACAAAAGGCAAAGTTCCTTTGGTCAAAGAGTAATTTTATATGCAAGAAAGATGCTTTGTACTAAAAGTAAGGCTCAAGCAAGCCAGAGTATGTACTACACTCTATCAATGAAGACAATCAGTCTTTTCTTGCAGACCAGATTATCAGAAAGCATTGATAATTCATCCACTTTTCCAGAAAATAAATATTTTCTGCCATTTCTGTCTACTACGTTTGCCACAAAAAAAGGCTGTAGCTATGCAAGCTCATTGGAAATGCAGCAATACTTCCTCAAGATCTAAGAATAAACAAAGCAAATTGTCCTATTTCAACCTAACTCAGACCCATTCTAGGTAGCAGGCACTGTAGATCAATAGATGACAGACACACACTGTGGTTATTTGTAAATATAGGGAAAATGATACCTTTAGCACAGTCTGCTCCATGATATCCTGGAAAACAGTGGCAGACACCTGAGACACACTCGCCATTCCCATGGCAATGACGTGGGCAGTCTTGCACTGAGTCTGAAATTGAAGCATCACAAGTACATTAATTGGTTGGTTCCTTCTTAGGCTACAGATATTTTGCTTATTTTTTTCTTCATTTGAATTTGTCCTCAATACTTAGAAGTGAAACTCCTAACAATATTAGCAGCACAAGGTTCAGGTGAGGCAGAATGCACAGTTTCATGAGAGCATGAGTACATGTAGAGTTCTAGTGACACTAAAGTCACATATTAAGTTCTGGGCTTTATCAGAACCCAAGGTCTTCTGACAGTGCTCAAATCCTCTGCTCCAAAAATAGGCAAGACCTCTTCAGACTTCTACAGCCATGCTGAGTTTATGTTGTGCAGCAAACACAATGCTTCCTCAGAAAAATCAACACTCTCCCTTTTGCAGTGAGACTGTTCTTGCTCAACCACCCTGCCATGGGAAACTGATCATCCCAAGGACTGACTGTGTCTTCTTTTCCTTCTACAGGCATTTGAAGCCTCATTAATTAAGCTGACAAAAGTATCTGCTGAACATGATAAAGAGGAGCTCTTTTGCTGCGGCAAATCTACTCGACCCTTAAAGAAATGAATTAAAAGATGCAGGTGGCTGTGCAAGTGAATGAAGAAGAGTTCTGTAAAACACAGGACAAAGTTTAATATCAGAGTTCGAGTGACTGACTGAAATGCTGATGACCTCAATAATATGAGAAGAGTAGACACATAAGCCTGATAACATTTCAGCTGCACCAAAATACTTATTTTCCACAATTTCTGTTATCATTTGGATAAGGCACACACTACTTTGCATAAAAACAATCTAAAGATAAAACTCCATTTTTGAAATAAATTCTTAAAATTATTTTAATTTGAAAGCTGTTGGATTTCAGCAGAACATATTTTCAACAGGGAATTATTGGAACAAAAATCTAATTGGAATATTACTCTTCACTATCATTCTCTGTTGTTGTGGGACCTGTGGTTCCAAACTAAATGGTTCTGACAGCCCCAGGCACCAAATCAAGCTGCTGTACAACACAGAAAAGAGAATTTGGATTTGGAACTAGCAGAACTATGGAGAGTATTTTTATTTGTCAAATAAAACTGCAAAGAAGAAAATGATTCAAGTAGAACTTTAAATCTAATTTCACAGTTACAGGACACTAAAGCAAATTTTTAAAGATATGTCATTAGCTTGGGCTCTTGAAATGAGTCATATAAACAATGGAAAGTAAAAATTGAAACGTAATTCTCAAAGATATCAATTTGTCTCATGAAGAAGCTTGTTTATAGATTTATTCATTATTTTGCTTCATGGCACACAAAAGCATTTTCTATGTATTCAAAATCATGGTGAATTTAGTATTGTCTAGGAGTTCACATAATTTCTGTTATTCTTCCTCCTCTTCCACACCAGAGAGATGTTCAGCTGTCTCAGAGCCTTTCATTATGAAGCATCTGATACAAGGTGTGTAGAACCAGATAAAACACTATATTTTTCTCCAGATTTCATTTCAATCACTATCATTGCTCTATCAAGTAGCCTACCTGGCTATTACACCTTTGATGCTCCTGAAAGCAATAGCCTTGACCTGGCAACCCTGTAAAGGGCAGCTTATAATATCCCAAGGTTTTCTAAGCACAACAGGGGCAAAACAAGATATGAGCACAAATATTGTTGGTTTTAGAGAAGTGGAAAAAGCCTTCTATGGAAAATATGGGGAAAATTATATAATGTCATAGTTTGGCAGGGGAGGAATTTAGAGAAGTGATGCAAAAGCTTTTTGTGTAATTGATAGTTTGTGGAACCACTACGTATATATACTAATTTTTTAACATTCACAGAAAAGTATTTTTTCATCTTAATTCAGGGTAACAGAAACAATTATATTTGTACTTAATGACAGTGTTGATTGTTCACCTACACCCTTTGGGATTTAGGCAAACAGACTGAATGCTATATTAATGTAAAAGGAAAAAATCTAAGCTACATATTAATTCGGCAAGACTAGAAAACACCTCTGACTATTTTTCATCAAATCTAAACCCTCATTTTGACTTTTTACACCTTCCCTGAAGTAAGAGGAATTACAGATTTATGCAACACAGTGCCATTTCAGACTTCACCAGCCAGGACAGAATATCACAAAGGATACCTCAGAATTTGTTACCCCTCTGTGGAAAGATAGTCAGCAAAGTTCATTAAGAGCTTCAAAGGACAACAAATCTAATAAAGCTTGGAAAATTTAGACTCAGTTTGATTCTGAACTGAATGTAATCCTATTCTAACAAAACTGCAGCTGGATGTTCTTCCGCCACGTTGAGGAGATGACTCACTGCTAGGTGAGTGGTAAGCTGTAAAGCAACGTACAGCTAATTAACTGGCTCAATTAATCTCTAGGATGGCTGCAAACAATAATCTCATTTGCAGGTATCATTTTCTTGAGCTGTCTTTCCACCAAGATTAAAGGAGCTCTCCTGTTGGATACTATACCACCTGGGTGTAAAGAAGCATCTTCAGAGAAGCAAATAAAAAGTATCAAAATGACAGAGATAAGGGAGCGGAACATTAGCTGGGGAATGCTTCAAACCACACTGAATTTTCTGAGCCTTGATTTCCAAAAGTAAACTCGAGATCTATGGGAATGCTAAAATATTAAGAGAAAAATTAGTGAATTAAAGTCAGCACACCCCATTACTGATTCTTTGCTAAAGCAGTGTTGAGGAAAAAAGTGCACAGCATCACATAAGGACAAACAGGCCAAATACTGCAGGAAAATATTCCAACTTTGGGTAAGGCAGGGTATAAACAGAGAGGAAAAGTGCCCAGCTGGTGGGAGCACCTACCCAAAATGACTGTGCTGAAGGAGACCACCTCCTTGTCCTTGCCATCGTTGTAGAAGGCCAGGTGCCACAAGCCCACGTCCAGGTACTGCACGAACACGGCCTCGTTCTGCACCAGGGTCTGCACGCTGCGGCGCTCCCGCGGCGACTCCACCACGCTCCACTTCTCCTTGCCATCCAAGCGCTCCATGAAATCGTACTGCAGGGGGAAAAAACAAAAACAAGGGGGGAAAAAAAAGAGAACACAAACAAAACCCCAAACAAACAGACCTGAATACAGAACTGAATACAAAAATCTGCCTCTCTATTTTCTCCTCTACCTTGTTATAAAATGGTATTCTGGAAGAAATGGGAAACTAACGTTTACTAGCTGACCATGGAACACAAAGAGATTCTGTGACTTTTATTCTTTCTTAAACAGTGACCTAGAATTATGCATCTTTCCTCTGCATAGGTGATCATAAAACGTACAAACTGACAGGATGGTTTTTGAGAAACAATTTGAAATCTATTATTTGACCCATTAATTTTAGGTTCCTACACAGCTTTCAGAGATTCAGGAGACCCACACCCTTTTCTAATCAATTGCCTGCAATAAATTCTTTTTGAAACAGGAACAGATCTGAGGTGTAACTCCAGACATAATGTTGAATGGAAGCCCCCAGAAAGTGAAACAGGAATAGCACAGACAGGAAACGTGTTTGTCTAATGTAACTCATGACCAGATAAACATACACCGCACAAGTTTTACATCACAAAGTTGCTTACCTGAGGTTGTATGAGGAACAATCAGGGCAAGTGTGATACAAAAACCAGAGGGAGCATGGAAAGGAATAACACAAATAAGGGAATTGAACATATATTAAGGAAAATTGAGAATTTCTGTTTGGATGGCTTCCAAAGAAGGTAGAACATTGCATTAATCTTTGGAAAAGGGATCAAACAGAGCAAGTGATTATTTAGAACATAAGAGCGATGGCACCATTAATGGCATGAAACTAAAAAAAGAAAGAAAGAAATTTAAGATGAATGTCAGATAAGCTTCCCATCTATTAAGCTCAGTAAATAGCCTCCCAATGGAGATGCCACAATTAAGCAAGACTGGAAGAAATATTGGTTAGTCTACAACAGGGAATAACTCTGCATAACAAAACAGCTGGGAGAGCTGTCCTAATAGGCTTTTTTTCTGTCATTAATGTCTGTGATTCTGGAGCTCTCAAGCTCAACTGAGTAGATCTCATAGTCCCTATCTAAGGGAAGCCCTTAAGAAATACCAAAACCAATATATCTAATCTTTTGATAGCTGTATAACAAGTCCCCTATGAAAACACATCTTGTTTTAGACACATTTATCTGTGTAGGAGTAGATAGAGATAGATAGACATGTCTAAAGAAAGATGCATGTGTTCAATAAAATACAGTAATAGTATGTGCTTGCTTGCCAGTAGCTTCATTACATTTCCCTCTGCATTTCCAGGCTGTGCCCACAACTATGAGAAAACATCTACCTTCTCCTACTTTCAATTTAAACAGAAATCTGTAACCTTGCCTCCCAAACAGAATAAACATCCAGAGAAGGACACACAGATTGTCTTTCACACTGCATTCCACTCAAGAACTGTGAGCCCTAGTAAATTATTCACAATTTGTGATAAAATAATGAAGATTCTCCCTATTAGTGGAAGACAGACAAATTTAGCACTCTAGTGCTATCACATCTACCCAAAACTGGGGTATAAAACCTCACCTTTCCAGCTGAAAGCCTCTTATGTACCAGCATTACAGAGCTGGTATGCTCAGCCTTGCAACAAAGGGCAATGTCTGCCAGAACTATTGTCTTGCTGGTAAACTGTGGAACTGACACTGACCTGCAGCCTTTCCACAAAGCAAATCCATGGCAGGGAGGAATTTGAGCCCAAATCTACTAATGTTGAGAGCTATCATCACAGTGAGTGCATTATGTACTCTATCTATGATTCTATGCTCTTAAATGAGGGACAAAGTAAGAGAAGTGGAATAAAAAGTTTCACTCAATATCAGATTGCCATCCACTCGAGCCTTTTCCATATATGATTTAAATGGGAAAGGTAAATCAGATAAATTAGTGAAATTCAGGCAAAGCATGCCAGAGATGTAGAGAATTCTGGCATGCCAGTAACTTTCAGCATATGTGAGGTACCAAACACACATATATCTATCTCTGAAATCAATGGCATTTGGGAAGATTGCTAAAAGCCATTGTCTAACAGTCAGAGGTTAAGGACAGACTCATCACCTCCTTGGGAAATGTTATTACTTGGGCAACATCTTGGGAAAAAGAAATTGTGCTCTTCAGAACAATTGTTCACAAAGGGTCAACTGGGGAAGCAGCAATAAAAGCTGACATTTCTCACTGGCAACACGCTGTTCCTCTCTGCTTGTGCTGGCAGGTTCCTCTGCCTCCCCCTGTTTGATGCTGATTCTACCTCATATAGCAGAGAAGGCTCAGCAGTTGGCCAGATCGAAGGGGAATAGTTTTCAGCCTGAAGCTGCTTGAAGTAGTTTTAGCTGCACAATCTCTTTTCATGATGATGGGGTGTGACCTGGTGAGAGCAGGTCCCTTGGCACGGTGATTTTAACTTGGTACAGTTAAAAGGGGTATTGCCCCTCTTTAATCAAACCAGGACATATAATTTAATGGCCAGGCAAAAGCAAAATGACTGAATCTGGATAACTCTGAATGCTGTAGTACTGGTGCAAAGCGATATAGAAAACAATAATACATTTTTATCCCTCTTTGGATTTCTCAGGACTGAGGGAAAAAAAAGAAAGAAGGAAGTTAATGTATCTGCTGGTCCTTCCCTGGGTATATTAATCTTAATATGTCAGTAAGGACCAGGCATTTGTGCCCCAAAATCGAAAATCCCTGACTGAAGGGTCACCAAGAAGACACTGGGAACTCATAAGCAGATAAGATTTCTTCACATGCTTGGCTGAATTATCATTTTGCTTTTCATGGCCCTGTTGATTTTCTGATTTACCACCCTTGCATGATTAATTACTTTTACATAATGTTGTGCTGAAGATATCACTCTTGCTTTAAAGCTACTTATTGGCATATATGAATAGATTAGAAAACCCATCTAGGAAAAGGAGGCAAGTAATTTCATGATCATTAAAAAGCAACTGTGGAATCCTTAATCTAACACACACACACACAACTGCTAAGGAAGAGGCCACTAAATCACATGAATTAGGGAATGGACATGTCAAACCAAATTAAATCAGTGAAGTAATTTGGAAGTTTCACTGACTTTTGGCTTTTTTGTTTTCTTTTTTAATGATCCTTTATAGTTCACGGCTTCATACTGAAAGTCACAAAAATGGCTAAAACAGCTCAGGAACAACATGCAGCAGAAATCCCAAATGACTACATCATCGGAGTTCAATTTTGCAGCAGGGAGTACTTACTATGATTAAAGCCCAATATAAGCAACTGACTTGCCAGCCTACACTGCTAAACAAATTCCAAATTCTCTCTCTCTTGGTGAGTTTGTTTATTTTTACTACCCAGCATACTGAAATCCTACTGCTTACTTTTATTTACAAACCTAAAACCTCATGCTAAGTTCTTTCTGAGCAATTTGTTTTTATAATTTCTCCATTCAGGGCTCTCTACCCTCTGATGCATTTTATTCATGGGCTAATAAAGGCTTTCTTTTTCTGGTAACCATGGGGAGCCAGCAGAACAGTTTGGGAGCTCCACACCTATGGCTGTGAGTCCACCACTGCACAAAGCCACCGAGCCCAGCCACACACAGAGGAAAGGAACCACTTGTGACCACTGTGGAGCTGAGGGAGCTCACAGGGCTCAGGATTGGAAATGCAGAAAACTGCCATAATCTTCAGGGATTTTCTTAAATTTGAAACAATTTGCATACCTCCACAAAAAGCCTAGGAAATTTTTGAGATTAGGAATTGAAAAGAATGATCTCTTAGAGCTCTTGTCTCAATGAGGGATGCATGTTCAACAGGAGAGGGGGAGCACACCTGGGGTGGCGGCCAGCATTCGCCTTTATGCCAAAGCCCTGTAGGATCTAAAGCAGCCAGGAAAACATATGGCAGGGAAACTTGTTTGCAAAGCGCTCTAAAATTAGTTCTTCATAAAACCCAGTCAGTAATTATTCATTAAAACACAGCCATGAAACATCTGACAACCACGATGGCAGCCAACCAAGCGGTTTGTTCCCACATTTGGAGTTCCAAATCCAGCCAGTTCAGGCCAGCCCCGTGGCCACCAGGCAACTTGAGGTGCTCAGAGCACCTGAAAGTGTTTGAGCAACTGCTAAAAACCAAGAAAACACTGATGCTCCCCTGCTCTCAAAGGTTTTTTTTCAAATAAAGCCATTTCCTGGTCTGAATGTAAAGAGTTTTCATTTTGACATGAAACATTTATAAGTATAAGCCACGCTGCTGGAAATGAAAACAATACAGCCCCACACATTGCTTTCTCCAGACATTCCAGGGAAGTTCCTCTCAGGTTACCTCATTTCATGCATCATTTGGAATGTGCTACCAGCATGTAGCAACACCACAACTCCTGTAAGCTCTGCAGAGTCACTTCATGCATTATTTGATATTTACAGTTCATTTTCTATACATTATCAATTCTATTAATATGACTCTCTTCTGCTAAATTCCTATTGATCATTCAAGCCTGCAATGTGCATTTTTTTATTTCTGCATAGGATTTCTGCATAGCAGTACACAGGTTGGAGGGATTTTGCCCAAAAGCTCTGCATTCCTGTTTGTACTCTGCTTGCCACTCAAAACTGCATTTTGGCCTCTCCTCAGAGCTCCCCTCCCCATGCACACAGCACACAGACTGCATCCAGACAAGTTTACAGCTACATCAGTTTGACTGACTAAACCAGGCACTTGGAATATTTGCTAAACAGTAATACTGAGAAGGTTAAATCTCAGCAGGGCTCTCAGACAGGAACTGCATCTTGTTGTCTCAGGTTAATCATGTACCTAATTTGCTGATTATTGACTTGTTCCCACAAAGGATTTTACTCAGCTTGACATATGAGCACTGATCAGTGATGAACTGTCAAGCTGTTCACTGCTTTAGAGCTCATGTCCCTAACCTACAAAAACAAGGATTTTAAATTTCAATTTTAAAATATCGTCTGGTGTCAACTTCAGACTGTTTTCATTCATACAAAAGTATTGTGCTCCTTTCTGTCAGAACAAGGCTTCTTTTCACTAATTCAGGTCTGTAACAGCTTGCATTTCTTATTCTAAAATAATTTCTCTTGGTAGCAGCTTGACTGAATTTTGATTGCTGGGCAAACTACAGCAGGAACCTCCTGCTGTAGCACCCTATTAACAAGCACCAGGACCCTGCCTCAATGTGGGAGGTTTATGCTGGTTCATATTGCAGATTCAGACCAGATCTATACGAGTTTATACACAGTGTGTTTCATTAACCCCACTTATGAAGAGGTTTAGAATTGCTTCCTCAGAAGACTGGAAAGCAGGTACCCTGAGGAGGAATCCAGCTCAACAGGAAACAGATGATATTTCTCATTATTTAATTTAACAGAAAGGTCACAAAATTTCTATTCTATCCATGTGAGGTGGAGCCAAAGGAAAAAAAAACCTCTGCCTGATCACAGCCTTCTCAGATGAGAGCATCATAATGAAACCTAGAACAAATACATCTGATCATACTGCAAAATAAAGTTCATCCTGAATTAAAAGAAAATATTTTGTACTACCAACTACTTCCAACTGGATTTCTTGTAAAAGATACAGGTACACTTCCCTCATGTCTTAGTCAAAAAATTAAAATTAACCTGTATTTACAGCAAACTTTGGTGATTGCTTCGGAGCTTTGGTTGCCAGAAGTAATTTTCATTTAATGATTTATACTTTTGTTTGTTTTCCTTAAATAAATTCCCATTTTATTCATGGTGGAATAGGGTAAGTGAGCACTAAAATTCTGAATTGAGACATGTGCAATGAATTATGCCATGACATCACTGGAACAGCTGAAGATCCACAGACAGAATTTCACCCTTAAGACAGCATACTGAATGAAGCCTTACAGCCAAAATCAAAACATTCTGAAGAAATGCTCCCACCCTGGAACACATTCTCTGAAGATATAATTTTTGCGCTGCCTGCATGGCTGGAAATGACTGAAAATCAGTCAGCAGCCCTCTGCAATTTCCCAATTTCTCCAGCCTTTGTATCAAATTTCAGGACAGCATATGCTAACATGGAAAACTGACCAGATCCTCCCCTCCTTGGGCTGTGCACTGCTGATGCTGATTTCTTACCACTCAAACACACCCATGCAGTAACTCACAGAACATTGGAAAACAGCTTACTACAGAAAGCTGATGAATTTTGCACAGCCAAAGCTCCTTCTGCACAAATTCTTAGAAGCAGAGGTAATAAACCCAAATCAACCTCCTCACTCCTTTACTCTCAAGTCTAATCAAAGATTTTGGTCTTCAACTCATCAGTTTTGTCTCACAGATAACTGGATAGTTTTATCCCAGTTTGTACCAAGATTATACCAGAGAATTAACACCACATTTGAATAGCAAATACATAATTTCTTATTTTATAAATTTATTGCTTTAACAACTCAAAAATGTTAAGATGAGGGTGGTTCAGTCAAGTTAGACAAATGAAGGAATTCAGGAAATCCCAAAACTTGAATTCTGTAAACTCCAACATAAACCCAACAAAGATGATCTAAGTTTTGCATTCTGACATTTAAAGCCAACAAACACATTGATAAAGTACCTGGGCATGTGATGGTGGGAGTCCTCTTCTTATATAAACACCAAAAAGAGCATCCTTCCCTAAGGATATGTTGAACTTCAGGAATTGTGGCTGGCTGATATGGATCTGAGACCTCCAAAAAACTCCTGGGGGCACCTCCTGGGTGACCCTGTGGCCAACTTCTGTTTCTCCACTATCTATGCTGCTATTCCTAGTGACCCATGGTCCTGTAAAACAAAAGCAAATATAAATCAAATGAGACAACTGGTTTTAATACAGGTAGTTTTATTCATTCAAGATTAACAGCTGTGGCAGTGACGCCTCTTAAATCAAACTGTAACTTTCTTATTCGGATGCAATCTGCCTGCTGTTCCAGTCAGGATGTAAGAATTTGGCCCTTATATTTGAAGCAAAAACTCTGCAAACCTCTTTTTTTTTTTCATGGAGCATCAGCAATCTCCTCATCCCTCAAACCCTTTAATTCTGTGATTGCTCCTCAGTGATCAAACAGCAACAGCAGAGTCAATTAAACACACGTGAATCTCCTTGTGCTTTTTTCAGTTGCATCTTGTACACAACTGGGATATAAAAAATCACCAGAAAGGTGAAAGGAAGGGTAACTTCAATGTAAATTAACTGATTGCAAATTTTTATTACCACTGTTTTCTTCACTGAAGTAGTCCAATAGACTTTAGGTCACAGAAAAGAGAGTTGACAGAAGAAATGAAATGCACACAAAAGGCTTTAGAGGACAATGTCTGTGCTCTAATGTGCATCTTCTCCTTGAAACAGAGTTAGCACAGCTCAGTGCAGTGCCTTTGAAGCTTTCTCTGCCTCAAGCAGGGTCTATCTACAAGTCTTCTTCCCCTATGCTCTGGTTAGTTAAAATCCATCATTTGTTGGTTTTTCAGCATGCATTATTGAAGACAAGATACAAGGCCTTTCTGGTTGAGTGCTCTGGCTTCCAGCCCATGAAATAGTCAACTCTTAAAATATGGTGCAAATCCCTTCTGTTCTCAACTGAACAGGTTCTGAGGCTACACATATTTTAAACATGGAGTGCAGAACATGGAGTTAGCAGTGTTTTTAAGCTACAGTATGCAGCATTGCTTGGTTTTGTGTTCTGTATTCCCAAACAACATGGTGAGAAATCCATTTAAAAATTCTTACAAAGACACTATAATAAACCAGACAACCACAGAAAATATCTGTTTACAATCACAGAAACTTAAAGGTATCACTAATACCACTATTACCATAGACTGGATGCTAGTGATACCTCTGATAAAACCTGACAGCATTTGTAAAAAGTGTTTACTTCATGGGGTTTTTTCTGTTTACTTCATGGGGGTTTTTCTGCTGTGGTGTAATGCTGTTTTCAATAAAGGGCAAGTTACTTTTGAAATACCTTCCAGCACTGTATGAATGTAATGGGATGGCACAGAACAACATATAATTCCAGCAGGTAAGTACATAACAGCTTTTCTGTCTTGACTATCTTTAATTGAGAGAGCAGCAAAAGCACGGTTTCAATTATAGATTCTAAATTATCTATGTTAGCAGCACTTACACTTGTACATAATGAAACAGATACTATGTTGGCAGTGTTTTGAAATGGTAAAAGAATGCTCTGAATACCAACTGCTCTACAGTTTTTGGCAACTTGTTTGTTTTTTCATTTTCTATGTTAATGGGTCTACAATAACAGCACTGACAAAGAAAGGGAAAGCAGGAGAAGCTGCAACAAGAGGCTGCAAAGAAGGGAAAAATGGCTGAGAGGGTCCAGCAATGTGCCCTTAGTGCCACAGAGAACAACCACATCCAAACACATCCTGCTTCATGGAAACTACAGAATTTCACTTCTAATGGATTACTGCAACAGAGGATATCTCAAGGTTCCTGTCTCAGTGAAGGCAGGCACCACCTCACTAGAATTTAAATTAGTTCTCACCCACCTACATGGAGAGGAAAACCAGGGGCAGAGAACACACCAAAAATCACCTGTGGCATGGTACACTATCGCTGGCAGAGCTGGGAAGTCAGCAAAGACTGCAGGCACCTTCACCTCCTTTGAGAACATTACATTTATTTCATAATCCCAACATATGGTAATAAATGATGAATATTTTTTCAATATTTAAAAGTAGGCTGTAAATAATTTCTTTGGAAGCGTTCTTTAATGAACATCAACTGTATCTAATCTGCAAAAGGCTCCTTGACACACTGTAAAGAACCTTCTTCTTCAGGAGCAAGATATCCATAGCCAACCAGCCAAAGAAAAAGCTATTTCCAGGAATTATTATTATTATTATCCAATGCAGCAAATGTGCAGAGGCCACAATGGTCTCTGTTGGCAGTTATAGTTTCACTGGCTATTAAAGAAACTCCAAAACTGTCAGTGGCTTTTGCTAATTATGTATGTATTCTCTAGAACTGTAAAGATGTAAACTGTAGAATAGAATAGAACTGTAAAAATAATTTAATTCTAATGGAGGATAAGGTTTTAGTATTTCTAGATAAATTTACCCTTAGTTTCCTTTGGATATCCAAATTTCTGCTTTGTATTTCTCTGTGGGAAAGGGCATTTTTCAGGATTCAAGGATCCTCAAATGTATCAATTAAGCTAAAATAATAAAACTTCAGCCATCAGGAAAACCAGAGTTACATTCATACTACTTCAGCGTGCAAAGGTAAAAAAAAATATATTGGATGTCAGACTTTCCTCCAAAAAATTACTACAAGACAATTCCTTTGAATTTCTCATCAGCAGGTTGAAGTTATCACGGTGAAATAAAAATTGGTGAAAACTGCAGATAAGACAATTGAATTTGCAGTTATTACTGAGCCCAGAGACTTGATTCAGGTTTATCTAACACTGAAATGATTCTGTTCAGTTTGATATCGTCCTTGGAAGCATCTCCCCACAGATACACTTTTATTTTGTTCTACAACACAAATGACCTGGTTCCTAGTTCTTCTCCTGGAACATCTTAGGAAAATCTCCCTGGGAAGGGAATTGTGACAGGGGTTCACCCCAGCAGAGGATTTTAAGAGCAGGTTAGATGATCAGCTCTCAGAAGTGGCTGAGATATATTTAACCTGCAGCAAAGAATGGGGCAGATGGGTGACTCTTGTCAGTCTGTATTTCTGTAGTGTTTCAGAATATTTCAGAATGCTCTATACCCAGCCTGTGCCACATTTGCAAGGAACAGCTGCTGCCTCACCTCTGGCATGCTGAAAGGACCCTTTCCTTTTGCTTTTAAGAATTTAAATCATGGCATCCTGTTTTTATGGAGCTACATTACAATGCTGTAATAACAAAATTTAGAAATGCTTCAAGTTATACTAAAACCCAGGTTTCATATTTGCAAGCTTAGCTAACAACTTATAAAGTTTTAAGTTCCACAAGATGTCAATAAACTCTAAAGATTATGCATTATTGAATCATGCTCTCATAAATTCCTGCTGAATTATCCTTGTTGGTGACACAAAACCAGTGACAGCATCTTGGCTCTGCTCCTTGCTCTGATACTGCCATTGCACCTGGGTTGGTCATGATCTTGCTGCTCTCAGATGCCTATTTGTAAAACAGAATTATTAACAATGACCAGTGCTCACCTTGAAGATGAGGAAGGCAGAGCAGTAAATATAAATATTACAGGAGGTGTCTAGGTGTCTCAGTAGTGGCCTCTTCATACTGTTTCCTCCCAGGATATAAATACAGAGAGGAATGCAAAGTAGATATGACCACTGAATCTACCTCAGTTAATAGGCTAAAGTTGATTTTTTCTTAAACCTGAGAAGCAGACCATCATCCCAACTTTGTATTTGCAGAGCCTTTTTCTGCACTAACAGCTTCCCTGGCAAAGCATGTCACTAGAGACTCAAACTTTTTATAGCTCCCTTCAGTCCTCACCTCCTAATGCAGAGAATGTATCTTGCCACCTGACTCACTCCCCTCCAGCTATTTTTAGAAGCTTTTCCAATTGATGGACCACTGCAGATCACATTCAAAGAGCATCAACTGCATTTTAGTGAAGGTACAGATGTGACAAACTGACAAATCTGTGAAGAAAGACCAACCCAAACTACTCATGCTGCTGTGAACAAATGAATCCCAAGATCATTCTCTCTGTTGTGGGTGACTGTTGTAAAGTTCTATGTTTATCTCATAACTCCATAGATACTTGATTTTTTTTTTCCCCTGTCATTTTCTCTCTATAAACATCTACAAAAGAGTTTTAAAAGCATACTTCTTCATCTTACCCAGGGGAGCCATTTCAATCACGCAGTCAAACATATATTCATCATCTAAATAACACTTATTCATTTAAACTGCTGGTTTATTTACCCAGCTGAATTACTATTTTGGCATATACATTTGAAAAGACTGTTTTTAGCATTCAAGTGTATTTGCCTTTGAAGCTATCAGACAGGCAATCCATGACAACAGCAATGCAAACTCCCCCTGCTAAGTTGTCAGCAGGTCTCATCTGTGAGCTGGAGGTCAGACTCAAGGTGGCAGAGGATGGGACATACCCAGCCAGCCTTTGATTTAACTGATGTCAAGCAGTGTCAGCCATGGAGGCAGAGCTGTATTTACTTGATTACAGATATACTTGATTATTTATAACTACAGTATCCTACACTGTACCTAAAATTAAAAATAAAAATGAAATCTGGCTACCAGCAGTGTCACACTACAGACATCACATTGAAACAGCAATTAACTCCAGTGCTGTGGCTGTGTGCCTCTATCATGGGGATGACTGCAAATTGCATCTTGATGGCACTCTTGAAAAATACCTAGCAGAATAACCATTCCAGTGGATCTGAAATGAACTACCAAGATAATGTGGACAAGATCAAATTAAATATGAGGAATAAATATCATCAGGGTTGGTTAAATTCTCTTTACCTTCTTTTCCTGTAATTCTATATTTCTAATAAATCACTGCTACAGACATAGCTTATCTTTTTATCTAGCTTATTTTTCTGCTGTTCTTTTATATAGCCAGGGATTTTCACAGATGACTTGGAATTCTGAAGAAATTTATGGTACAGCTGTGTAAAGGAAACCATTCAATATAAAAATAGACTCCACTGACTTTTTGCCAAAAGAGACCATGTGAGAATTACTATGGTTCAGCACGATAGTTTAACTTTTTTCCTTAAGTAAATTTGCTACTTATATGGCCAGACATGTCTTATTGTTCCAGTAAGGCAAATAAAATAGAGTAGAAAATGCCTTTTCCATACAAATATCTTCAGTGGAAAAATCAGTGCTATGCACTGTTACCATACTGACAACTCCCTGTATGAACTTACACTTCAAATTATCTACTATCACCTAAGTGCCCTAGGACTCAGGTGAGAACAGATTACCTCTGGAATGTGTACAATAGATTGACTGCTACTGCAAAACAAATTCCCTCAGCTGCAATGAGCTAAAAAGCCAGGCAATGAGAGTTTGTCTGCAGGAGCTGCTGTGGCACATTTGAACTTCAGTCACACTCAAGATGCTGAGGCACCAATGAGCTCTGTTCTGGAAAGTGAGGAGGAAGGAAGCTTCTGAGTGTATGAGCTTTCAGAAGTACAGAAAAACAGATTCTAGTACAAAACCAAACCCTCAGGTTGTCTGGTCAGCATCCTAAATGCCTGTTGTGGAAAGAGGAAAGAAAATCTTCAAAGTGAGTGTCTGCATAAAACCCCAGCTCTGGCTCAGCTGCAGCCAACCAATGTGCAGGGAAATGAAGCAGTTTGCTTTTACTAAAACATGACACACCTGATACACCTAAAAATTTAGGCACATCTTCACATTCATGTGAGCATGGCTTCACAAGAGCCATTGCTTTCAGAATCAAAAGCAAATTATAACCAAAATATAATTAAGATCTGTTGGTTTACTGCATTTCACAAAGAGCAAAGACATACTAGTATGGATTTCTAAATCAGGATAGCAATCATCTCTGATTGTTCATCTCTTTGGTGCCTGAGTGAGAAGTAAGGGCTTCTATAATTGGAACCTTGGACATGGCATATACCTGTTGTCATCTTATCACAGGGGTTCCATACTGGTGTCTCCTTATCACAAAAGTTCCATACCTTCTTGGTGTTTCCCATGGGCATCCCATCAGAGCACTGACTCTTTCTCCTTCACAAACTGACTCCAGTTCCCCTCTCACCCAGCCACCCCACTCTTTTATAGCATCTTCTTCTCACTGCTCACAGCTGTGGCCTGGTGAAGTCAGGCCCGTTCCTAATCTTTGATAATTGGCCCAGCTGCAACTCCTTATGGATAAGATTACTTTCTACACTATCTTTATTTTCTTATATCCCGCTACATTTACCAAACTTCATCACCTAACTTTGAACAGAGCAACTCATGCTATCACCATTAACACACCCACAAAGCTAAAACTCCTCTTCTGTAGAATTTAGCCAAATCCTTTGCTTTTCTGAGACAGCCCTTAAGTCTGGTCTATTTCCAGAAGACCACATCTGCTAGCCTTCATAGCCTCCATCTTAACAGTTCTGCTTGCTAACGTGTTAATTAAGATCTACATTACATTAGCCACATAAATACTTAATAAGATTAATCCACCTGGAAAATGATGGCTTGTCTTGATTAAACTGAAGGAAGGTAAGAGAAGTGACATTTAAAACACACTGACTGCTATTACATTCTGATCGTCTGTTTCAAGGCGTCTGACAGGAAACAGCAGAACCGGGAGATTCATGTTGTTTACATTGTTAATGAGGGATGAGTTTATCTTTTACAAGGCGACAGAGAGTTCCCTGCAGCTGCTGCCGAGCCCTTGCACGGTGTGCTGGGTGGGTTTCAGCAGGAGCACAGTCAGGGGTAGCACGGCTGCCTCAGGCAGTGACTCACGAGCTGCTCTGCTGGCATCTGAGCCCCAGCTCATCCCTCTGGCAGGATGGCACATCCTCCCCTCTCAGAATCCTGTCACTCCTTTAGCACTGCCTGTGTGCTGCATCGCTAATAAAATATCTGAACTATTAGAAAACAATTTGTGTGCAGCCCAAAATGTGACTTGCAGCTGCAGCATCTGGCAGAGCTCTCAGCGTCATTTGGAGAGAGCTGAAGACGACCTGTACAGCTCCACAATGACTGCTGAGCTCAGCTTCCCACATCCATCCAAGGACAATTTCTGCTACATCAGTAGAAATCTGGTTTTCCTCTCTCTCTCAGCTCAAGCAAGTGAGGTGGTGCCAAATTTAACAGCTAATTAAACTTTCTTCGTTTCATTATTGACATTATATTTGCAATTCTGAATTTGGTATCTGGAAACAAGTATTTTTCATGACACTTCAGTACTTTAATATTTAATAACTGCAATATTTTTGAAAAAAAAAGTCTTTCTGAAATCCACATGCACTGTGGTAGACTTTGTGAAATACCTCAAACTGAGCATGAGCTTGGATCAGGTTGGTTCATCCAAAGAGAAGCAAACCCTGGATTAT
This sequence comes from Ammospiza nelsoni, assembly GCF_027579445.1. Classification (NCBI taxonomy): domain Eukaryota; kingdom Metazoa; phylum Chordata; class Aves; order Passeriformes; family Passerellidae; genus Ammospiza; species Ammospiza nelsoni. Next base: position 5,702,022 of record NC_080648.1, read on the forward strand.
GTGAATATCAAAACACAAATTAATATCAACTTTTTTTCCAAAGGTTCAGTGTATTTATTGTACCTAAATTGATCTTTCTACAACTGTCCACAATTACTTTTGGTGTCTTTTAAAATGGGAGGTTCTAGAATCAGAGATCACAATCTCTTCCTGTGTTTTTCAGCCTTCTAGAGCATTACTATAGCAAACAATCTAGATAAAAAGTACTTAGACAGTTTTGAATTACTATAAAATTTGCTATATTTGTGAGCACATCAAAGACAATATGTCCTAAATGAAAAAGTTGACACCAAAGCAGTCTTTATATGGGTTTTCAGCTGGGGTTAGTGCTGGTGTATTCTGTCAATTAGAAACATGGTCACAGATTTTATGGAAATGTGTGTCTAGCCCACCACATAATTTTAAATTTAGAAAACTTTTGGCATAGATGAATAGAATTTAGATACAGATAAATCCCATAAGGTCATCTATTTCACTGCTTTTTGAAGAAGCAATTATTCCCAAACATGCCTCTTTTCTTTTCCCCCACTTTCCCCCTTAATTTAGATTTATTACACCCAAATTCTAACGTTATCCTTATGCAACATAAGAGATAAATGGGCTTTACTCTCAGAAAGTTTTTTAATGTCATAATAATCTATCTCATCCCCACAGAAATTCCAAGGCAGTATCAATTTTTGAGGTTTTATGCACTATGAAGGGTTACTGCCTTATGATCTGTATTAGGAAGGGAATTTTTGTCTTCTAATTTAAATCCCTACTTGAACACAACTTTCACAGCATGGTGGACTTCACTTGCAGTTTTAAAGCAGCACTGGGGATTTTTCTGCCCATTGCACTTGCCTCCTCCTTTCAGACATACCCACTATTAGTGAGATGTAGTGTGTAATTACAAAAAACCTGAAACTGTGTTATCTTAATAGTGAATTTTGTTTTCATTCAGATAGGAAAATGCAGTAATAAAGTAATTTACATTCCCCTTAAATTGCAGTTTTATTATTTCCTACCAGAATTTAGTCTCTTAATAAGGAACAGGCAGATCAAATTGAATACCTGCTTTATTTTTTTTTTCCTCCTTTCAAATTGCTCTACTTTAAAATGCTTTGCTTGCTGAGTAGGCACAGCTTGTGTTTAAGTGGCCCTTCTCAGAGTAGGGGTTAAAGGTTTCTTTGGGAGACCCGTGTTTTGAAAAGAATGGCTTCATCCTGAGTTGTGTCAATTATAGAAAGGTCACTCTCCACAGCCAGAGCCCTGAAATGGTTGTTGTGTTAAAAGCTGTCAGAGGCTTTTTCCTAAAAACTGCTGGGATAGCAATTTTAACTTGGACATAAAAAGAAAGGTGAGGTAGAAAAACTTTTCACCCTTCCCTGCTCTAGGAATTTGTCTTCTCGATATTCCTTGTGTTCACCCAAACCTGTCATTCATTTTATTCCACTGTGGAAGATTACTTGCCTAAATATTGTTCTTCCTCCTTCCCCCACCTTATCAGCATTTCAGCAACCTTCTACAAAATGTCAGAAGAACAAGCAAACTTTTCCAACATGCTCTGAGGAAAGCTAACCGCAGCAATTTAAGACATAACCAGCAGTTCTGTCTCCTTGTCTCCTCTACAGGAGGCTACCACTCCCAAAACAGCATCTCAGCCTCTTCAAATGTGCAAAGCTAATTAGAGTGGGGCTGGGATAAACTGCCAGAATTTGCACTGAAGTGCCCCAGGCAGATGAGCCCATTCCAATCCTGCAGTCCTGCTGCCCTATATTTGCACAGAGATGGCAACAAAAAGCTGCAGGGAGGGAATTGGGAAAGGTGTTAAAGCCCTGCAGTTGTCTGCTAAATGACCATAATTGCCGACCTGAGCTCTTCAGGTTCCTGCCCAAAACCACAGGGTCTCTCACCTGTGCCCAACCTGGAGGCAGTTCAGCAGCAATGAAAACCTTCTGCCTTGCACTTAGGGATGTGCTGCTCATGCACTTTCACCTACAGCCAGCCAGAGATGAAAGCCAAACCAATGAACACTTGTCTAAAAATTTTCAGGTTTTTGGCACTAACAGGATGTAGCATTTCATCACAAGGAGGAGGTAAAAACTAGATCCTCCATGGAAAACATGGAGAAGCTGAGGTGCAGCAGCATTTATTGAAAAAAAGAAGCAAATCCATTAAATGATCAAGCTCATAAAAGAACAACTCAGGTTCCTTTCCCAAGTCTATTTTAACTGATTGTTTTCCCAATACAAGTATCCTGTGTCAGCATTTGCTTCTAACACTTGCTTTGGCAATTACCAAGTTTCACATGAGACACGGGTCCTGAGTGCAAAGCAGTGCTCAGCCCCTGGACAGAATTCAGAGACATTTCAGCTGACAAAAATCAAGTGCTCAGACTTCTGTTCCAGTCATGCCATCCACCATCCCAGCCCACTAAAGCGTGGGAGGTGCTTTGTCTGATTGTAACATTCTGTTCTGCCTTCTCCCCATAATTTTTATAATAACCAGAGAAGACTTTACTGTGATGTAGCAAAGAAAATCCCTGAACCTCACCTGTAAAAACATTCAACTTAAATGATTAAAATCCTTTTTGTGACATGTAACTTCTCTGTGTTTTTAACACAGGTTTTCTCAGTTTAATAAAGTGTTTCTGGTTCTAGGTTTTACTTATTTCCCCTGCCACATCTTTGTCATCCTCCTCTGGAACACAGTTTTTCTTTAAGAGAAAAAGAAACCATTTGTTGTCTAATTTCTCACATTAATATCACAAGACAGACCATTTACCATGGGTCAAATTCTGCTGTCCTTGGTGTTTGCTATTAGAATTCACTGAGAAAGAAGAACCAGGGATGTGGTCCTGGCTGCAAGCCAGTTCTTGAATTCTCTCAAGCACTACAATGCTTGCTTTTCACAGAATCCCAGAATGGATCAGGCTGGAAAGGATCACAGTGGGTCAATGTGGTCCAACCCCCCTGCTCCAGCAGGGTCATCCCAGAGCACAGGGCACAGGATTGTGTCCTGAATGTTCTGGAATATCCCCAGTGAGGGAGATCAGGCCAATATGATCCAGTGCTTGGTCATTGCACAGGAGTTCTGCCTCCTGTTCAGGTGGAGCTTCCTGAGCACCAGTTCCTGCCTGCTGCCTCCTGTTCTGCTGGCTGGGACCACTGTGAGGAGCTTGGTCCATGCTCTGAGCCCTCCCTGCAGATATTTACACAATTAATGAGGTTCCTCTCAGTCACCTCTGCAAGCTGAGCAGCCCCAGCTCCCTCAGCCTCCTCTTTCTTTGGGATCTCTAAGCTATGCCTGGAAAAAGAGCATGCAGCCAGTAAACACAGCACATTTCTGAGAGCACTTCCCCAGCATCCTCCTACCACAACTTCACTGGTGATAAACCAGAACCTGCAGGATTTGGTGTGACCATGGGGCGTGCTGAGAGCCATGGGAGGGAGACGATGGGTGGCATTTTGGGGTGGTTTGGCAGCGTTTTGGGGCAATCTGTGGGGGTTTGGTGGTGTTTTGGGGCTGTTTGGCAGCCTTTAGGGGTGACTTATTGGGGTATGATGGTGTTTTGGGGCAGTTGGGCAGCATTTTGGGGAGGATTGTGGGGGTTTGCTACTGTTTTGGTGGCGTTTTGGGGCTATTTGTGGGTTTGGTAACATTTTGGGGCTGGTTTTGCAGGTTTTTGGGGTGTTTTCTCGTGGCTTGGGGGCATTTTGGAGCAGTCTGGCAGCGTTTTGGGGTGGTTAGGTGGGGTTTTGGGGCAGTTTGTGACGGTTCATCGGGGGGTTTGGGGCACTGTGGTGGTTCAGGTTTTGGGGCAGTTCGGGTGGTGTTTTGGGGCGGTTCTTGCCAGTCCATCTGGGGTTTTGGCGCTGTTTGGGGCAGTTCAACTGTGGCTTGAGGCAGGTTGTGGCAGTTCAGCTGGCGTTTGGGTCAGTTCAGCTGGGGTTTGGGGCGGTTCGCGTCCGTTCGGCCGGGCCAGGCCGCGGTGGGGGGCGCGGCGCGGACCCACCTCTGCCGGCAGGGGGCGCGGGCGGGCCGTCGTCGCCGGGCGGGCGCAGGCCGTTGCTGAAGGTCGGCGGCTCGGCCGGCTGCAGCTGCCAGTTGAGGCCCAGCAGGTGCATGGCTGCGGACACAGGGACAGACAGCGGTCAGCGGGGACACAGGGAACACAGACAGGGACACAGGGGACACAGACACACAGACAGCGAACACAGGGACACAGACACACAGACAGCGATCAGCGCGGCCGCGGACACCCGAGCGCCCTGCGGGAACGCCCCAGAGCCACTCGGCTCGCAGGGATGGGGATGTGCTGACAGAACCGGCAACAGCAGCAAAAAACACCCCCTTCCCCCCCATAATAAATAAACAAAAGCGATCCCTGGTGATTCACACGCATCTGTGTGGCACTGAAATATAAAAAGCAAAATGCTCACAGCTCTGGGCAGAGCCAGCCACTTTCCTGACTCGCACAGTGCGGGGACACATCTCGGGAAACAAAGCACTACTTGCTGCAAGTACCAGCTCCGAGTTTAAATTATAGGTGGTAATTTATATGTTGATTATAAAATTGGCTTTAGCCCTGTGTAAAGTAGTGACTTGGTAATGCAATTATTCTGTGTTTAGTACAACTTATTTAAATCAATACATTAGGATAATAGAATCACACAGAATGGTTTGGGCTGAAAGGAACCTGCAAGATCATCCAGCTCCAATCCCCTGCCATGGGCAGGGACACCTTCCACTGTCCCAGGCTGCTCCAAGCCTTGTCCAACCTCACCCTGAACACTTCCAGAGCTGGGGCATCTCCAGTTCATCTGGGCAACCTGTGCCAGGGCCTCACCACTCTCACAGAGATGAATTTCTTCCCAGCACCCAACCTGCCCCTACTCTCATTCACTCTGGAGCCGTTATAGAGCCTCTATCTTCATTTTGTAGATTGAGCTTCCCTGACCAAGCCAGGGCTGCTCCAATCCTTTCACCTCCCAGATTTTTGACACCACTGCCCCAAATCCTGTAACAACCCTGGGCAGTGAAGGTTTGCCTGCTCATAGCCATGGCTCTCCAGCCATCCCCGTGCCAGGCACTGGTCCATGTGTACATGTCAGAGGCTGTGCAGCTGCACCTGCAACTCGAGCTGAGCAGTGGGAGCGAGGCCAAGCACGCCCTGCACAAGTGCCTGAGTTATAGGCACTGTGGCAGGGCTAATTGAATAAGTCCTGTGCATAATGCATGAGACTTGACAGGTCTGAATCATTCAGCCAGTGGATTTATGTGCATCTTCACCTTGTATAAACACAGCTACCTGCATACTCTCATCACATTATCCCCATGGCACTCTCAGTACAGTAGAGCAGCGGTGGGGGATAAAGCCCACCAAAGCTGCTGCTTTCCTTTTCTTTGCATCTTTCTGCTTACACAGGATGTATGTAACCTATATACCACAGGGAACAGCATTTCCAGTTATGTCAAAAGGTGTTTGAGAGGATTCACTGCCAATTTGCAGGCAGGAAAAAAAAAAATTGTGGGCACCCTTAGAATCGTTCTATTCTGCAGTGTCAGAGCCACACAAGATTATCAGATATTTTGCATCCAATTCAAAGTGATTATAGTGGTTACAAACAGCCCAGCAGTGGCCACACACTCTGTTCAAAGACTAAATCTTAGGGATAGGAGAGACAAAACACTCCTCACAGAAACTGCCATTTACAGTGCTGGAGCCACCACTCAGATAACCTCAGAATCCATTTAGATGTGAGTGATTCACATGTGCGTTCCTAAGCCCCAAGAAAACAAAAAGCATCCCCCACCACCCCCAGAATCCATCCATCCATCCCAACCCCTGGAAATCTCTCAGCATGCAATCTATGCAGAGTTTAACCTCTGTATTTTTGACAAAAGCAGCAGGGGAGCAAGATATCTTTCCTAACACCATCTTCCCCTGGACATCCTATGGCTAATGTCTGAGCAGATATCTAAGAATAGTAAGTAAAATCAGGAGACCTTTTCTGTGAAGAGGGCAGCTGCCAGATTTCATATTCATGCTGAATTTGCAAATTTTGTTTCTATTATGTCAAATAGCTCAGAAAAACAAACAAAAAATACCTTAAAACCTCTGGTATGTTAAATACCAGACATGAACCTGAAAAGGATGTTTTGCAAAGAAATTATTCAAAATTTATTTGTTTAAGAATGTTTAAGAAACCTTGGAAAATAGACAATAAATTTCTATGGGATCAAATTAATTGTTCAATTACAACTTGTCTTGCCAAAACAAACATTTTAAAAGGTTATTTTACTCTAATCTCAAGCAATGAATTTTTTTTTTTCCTTAAGTATGGCAAAGGAAACTGAAAAATCATTCACAAGGCTCAAACCCCACCAAAGTGCACCTTATCCCCAGTGAGCAGAGGCAGCTGTGCTGGGGCTGGGACAGCAGAGAGCAGCTCAGGGTGTTTGTGCTCTCAGCAATTCCCACTCCCTGCACAGGCACCAGATTCAGCTGGACCAGCCCCGAAAGCCAAGAGTACATAAAGATTAAGTGAATTTCAAAGCCCCACAATGCAAACAAGTCACAAAGGAGAATCAGACTTTTGTGTTTTATACTCTCAGTGTGTCTATTCAAAGTTGCCTTTTTTTTTTTTTATTTTACTGTGAGCATAACCATAAATGTAGGTCAGTTGCAGAGATGAAAGCCTGCTGCTTCAAGTGTGAACCAGTCTTTACAACAGAGAGATAAAAAAAATCCCAACTAATAGTCTGTCCAAGAAAATTATAGTTGCTACCTTATAATTACCAGGTAAATTCAGACAGGGAATTATAAAAGATCTTATTAACATGGTATTAAAAACTACCTGTGATCCATCTGCTTCCAAGCACACCATGGTTTCATTAATAACTGTGTTTTAATCAGGGATGCACGTGAGGTAGGAGCAATTAGAGCTCCTTCCTAACGGGGCAGGGATTTGCAGGTCTGCTCCATCCCTGGCGGAGGCTGAGGATCTCCTGCACAGCTCCCACACCCGTGAGGTGATCTGCAAACTTCCACTAAGACAGCTGCAGTCACAAACACCAGGAGTGTTCCCTTTCCACCAGGAATGAGTGGAGAAAAGTGTGTCACAGGGGCCTGAGGGGAAAGCTCTGTGTCTGCACTGCACTGAGCAGGGAGCAGAGCTGAGCAGGGGGAACAAGGGGAAACCTTCTCTCTGCTGCTTCACAACGCTGTGAGATGGCAAATTTATATGATTAACCTTTCCTTCTGTTAATCAAACAAAATGCCTCCAGCAAAGGAATAAGTAGAAGCCCGTTTAATTAGAAATGTGGGGATCCACACAGAAGTTGAGTGCATGTGTCTCAGAGGAGAAATTTGGGCTAGTCAATTTGTGCCTGTTTGCTGGTTTTGCTGCTGTTCTTTTCTAGTTTGAAATGGACTTTGCTTTTTTTCCCAATAACAATTTGTGTATCCACAAATTATATTTTTACAGAGTACTTACAGGTATTATTTTTCTGTGTTTGCTTTCCTCCACCTCAACATTTAAGCATATTTTCAAAGTTCTTCCATATTCAACTTGATTTTCAAACACTAAGCTTGTCAGAATTTATAGAGTTCATTTACACTAATATCTAGTAATTCAGAATAGTGTATTCATATTCTTTAAGACATGATAATTCAGGAACAATAATTTTGAAGAAAAACCTTTGAGGTTTAAGTAAAAAATAATAATCAACCTCTCACTCCCACTCTAGCACCATACAGATACAGAGAGCAAAAGCACCTGGGAGCTAAACCTGCATGCCCAGCAAGAACAAAAGCAGAGACCTGGCTCATCACTCCAGGTGGCAGAGCTGCCAAGGATCAGTCTAAGACTTACATAAGATAGAGGCTGTAGAGTGAATCACATATTATTTTAAGAAGTCCCAAAAGGTACACAAATCCAAAGGAAATTGATAGAACTTACATGCAAATTATATTGAGATTCTCTAAACTCAGTGGTGTCCTCACATTCCTCTTTCATTGGTCTTCTCTCATTTTGGCCATGAACCCACTGCCCACTGCAGTCAGAGTTTTGTCTGAAGGACAGTGGTTCCCAAGCTCAGGAAGCTCTCTGTCTTGTCTTTGTGCTCTTGTCACTCTTGACCTTGTACTTCTAAAAGGAGAGACCTCTGGTGTTTTTGGGAGCTGGAGATCTCCCTGTAGTGCAGCTCAGTGTCTGCCAATAGGCAGAGCACAATGAGGATTTTTTCACTTATCCCTTTCCTCGATTTCTTCAAGGGAGAAATATGCAGCCTAATGATCCATCATCTCTCCCAGTCCTACTGCATCCTCCCAGTACGGGTCTGTAAAATACACACTGCTTCCTTGTTGGAAAGTTCAGTATTCCCTAAGCAACTCAAAAAGATGGGAAGATTATACAATTGAAGAGAATTAAGGATGTTTCCATAATTTAATTTCCAACTATCATGCTTATTAACCACTGAATTATCATCATCCACCATGAAGCCATCAAATATGGCTTTGTCAGGATATATTCAGTGTCTGTCTGGAGCAGAACAACCTCTTTTCATATGAACAAGAGATCACTCTATTAAATCACGAACAACATGAACAAACGTACCCTAAAAGCACATTTTCTGTTCCAAGGCCATTGTGTTATAGGAGCAGAAATGTTCAGAGTTTGCTTTCCATCCACTCATGAGGTGAATGATGCAACTCTTGTTATTTATTATGCAGTTTTCAGCAACATCAAATTAATTTCCAAGCCAGGTCTAATGAATCACAGACATGACGAAACAAAAGGTACCTAATAAATCTCAGCATAATGGTAATTTCATAGCATCTATATTCACAGACCTATTTTCACATCTATTTTTTATTTCATATCGTCTGAACATTGTTTTAGGGCACTACAATGTTTGTATGAAGCAAAGGATATCTAGTATTTTGCACTTCTAGGTGCATATAGATGGGTACCCAAAGAACCTGAAAAGAATAAATGTATTCCCCTCCAAAAATTGAAAAATAATTAAACATTATTGCATACTTACTCATATTAAATCTTACTAAGATGAGACTCATGGTCCTTTATTAGTTACTACTTCTTGATCCTGCAGCAGAACTTGAGGAATACCAGAAATTGATCTCACTGATCTCAATTATTATTCAAAAAATAACAGTTACTCAAAGGATTAGAAACATAGTAATTTAAAGTTTTATTATTCCTCTGGAGAAAGAGGTTCAAGTTCAGCCCAAGTCACAAGTGAAACGAGTGCATTAGGCCTATTCCCCGGTGATTACTTGCCCCCATTACAGAATGAATGCACAATCCATCACAGCTGACAAGCTCTCCTCAAGAGATGCCCGAGACAGGAATAGCAGGGGGCTGAAAGTCAGCAAAGAGCAATGGGGGAACTGCATGGGGAAAACTTGTGCAGTGCTGCAAACCCTCCACTCCATTCTGACCAGAGCTTTCAGGGCTCTGCTGAGGAGTGCTAAGAAGCCTTTCCCAGCTCTTCATATCTGAAGAGGTTGAAACACAGTTCCCAAACACACAAATGATCAGATTTTGCTGAACTAAATCGCAGCTGAGATCCATACTTTGCTAATGTACCTTACAATGAACAGGCACTGAACAGAGGACAAGGGAGGCTCTGCCGCATGGGCTGCACTGAATGTGCTCCTTTTGGGGACAGTCTGTAACAGTCCTCTCCCATAAAAACTGGACATGGCAACACATATGCCAGACAAGGATTTCAATAAATCACAGATGATTTAAAGAGACTGGCACCACCTTCTGCTCAAGAGTTTTGTTGGCCAGCCTGCAGCCACATTTGCAGCAGGAGCAGTACAAGCCCTGTCAGGATGAAGCTGTGATGGGATAGGGGTCCTTGACAAGAATAAGGAAGGTGTGTCAAAGAGAGCTCACATTTATATTTATGCCCTTTCATATTCTGCTATTGGCAGAAAGGGACAGTGTCTCCAGGAGCTCTAGTCTGCAATCCACCTGTTAAACATATATTAAAGTGCTTGAAATGTCATTATCAAAGAACATGAGTCTTGCTGCTTAAAAAGAGCAGTCTTAAAATAAACAACGTGAGCAAGTAGCACCTCTCCTTGCTAGAGGAACAATGACGTCTCTCCTAAAATTCAGAAGTGTCAGAACTTTCTATTCTTCCTTGAATACCTCATGTGACTGTGACAAGGATGCCAGAGTTCTCCTGAGATATCCAAGAGATGTCACAGAAATTGATCACGTTCCCACGCCTTTCTCTAAAACAAAACAAAAGCCACATGGCTTGCTGGGTGGACATCTGCCACTTTTGTTATATTATCTACAGGAATGTCTAAAGTACGAGTTTAAAAAGTCCAAACCTAGCATAGCTATGATAGAATTCCAAATGGAAAACAGGCCAAGCAGGGAAGGGGGCACAGTCTGCTGCTGATAATGCATTATTCAAGAAGAGACCTGACTGAGAACTGCACAAGGACATAAAATAACTGAGCAACTGGGCCAGAAATTGGCAGATGAAGTTCAAACGCGTAAAATAAAAGTATGCTGGAGAGGAGTAATTTTAACTCCACGTGTAAAATAATGAATTCTGAGCTGACTAATATAAAATATCAAGGAAAATTTTGGGCTAGATCATAATGTCAAGTAAGCCAAACGTCTAATCATTATGGGAAGTATAAACAAAGCAAGGAGTATTGTTATGCTATTGTTTCTCCTCTCCGAAAAGACTCAGAATGAGCAGAAGTTGGAGAATGAGTAGGGCAAAGTACATACACGATTTGTCCTTCTAACAAGCTAACCATTTTTGGGTGCTGGACACAAATGGATAACTTGACTTATATCTAACCCAACACAGCTGATTCTACACATACACAGCACTCTGGAGTGTATCCAGCTGTCCCAGTGTTTCTGGATGTGTTTGATACAAGCTGATGCAGCATGACCCTACCCATCCACCAGGCCTGACAATATAGGGAGTGTTTAGTATGACTCAGGCAAACCCTGGGATTTATATGCCATAAAGCATTTCCTAGAAGCAGCATGATTTTGGGCAGAGAATGCAGTACATAAATGGCAATTGCTGATGTGCCACAACTTTTGCGCAGGTGTCACAACCCAGTGTAGCTGTGCATCAGTACAATGGGAAATAATCTAATTAATAGCACAGCAGAGTCAGTTATAATTATGAGAGATGCATTTTCAAAATATTTCGTTGGAGATCCCAGGGCCACAGCAGATAAGAATTTAACTTTTACAGGGTTGACAGCAGAGATCAAAGATCAGCTAAAAAAATGCATCACTCTCTGGACTACAAGTACTTAGGGTATTTATGAATCTGTGTTTTAATATTAATGACTCAGAATCCTACAGAGCTCATATAAAACATTTGGATGTATTCCTGATTATATTGCCTCTTCTACTTGTGACCACTCAATTGTTTGTAGGCAAGGTTAAAGTAGCATTTCAAAAATAGATGATTTGATGTAAATTTAATACTTATTTTGTGGAATATATGCAAAAAGTCCTGCTTATTGACTGTGACCATTGAAACTTAACAACAAATAGATGGCTTATTTTCAAGGTCATTCATTCTCAGCAATTCATCTTAATCATCAGTATGCTATTTGCTGTGCACTACGTTTTTGTAATAAATCTAAATTAAAAGTTAATTTGGGAACTCCATATAAAGCATTATCAAAAGCCACAACTTCAATTACAGAATTTACAGATACCACTATTTTCATTAAAACAATACGCTTGCCTGTATTGCACCTAGAGAGCACAATAAAGAACCATTTTGCTGTGTTATTTATCCTGCCCATAACATTGAACAAGACCTCTCACTTCTCAGAGTCACTTTTTGCAGTTTACAATGCTAAAAATGGAAAATTCCATTAACTATAATGGCACTGTTGTGTATTTTTATATCTTGTTGCATGTTTTTTTTCCCACTTCTCTATCAATTGAATTAAGCTCATATTGCTACCCATGTACAAGCTTCTATATGTTACCCAGCCACAGGTTTGTGCTCTTGTTAATTGTGCCTGACATCTGCAATAGTTTTATACTTAAAAAAAACCAACAACAACAGCAGCAACATTTTGTAACTTTTGAAACAGAAAGTGTATTTTCTGGCTTCGGGAGGAAAGCTGTGAGGATTGTTCATAAAAAACCAGTGTAAGGGATCTCAGGCTGCCATTCCCTCTGGCCTCCTCACTGCTGCAGGGAGAACCCAGCTCTGGGCTTCTCTCACCCAGAGCATTCCTATAAACACCACAGACATGGGAATTGGGAATTCCAGCACCCAAATTTCTGGGACATGAGCCAAGGGAAGGGAGGCAGACCCTCAGCTTTGGACAGTCCTTGCTGCGGAAGAGGGATGAGCTCAGTGTCAGCTGTGCTCCCTCTGCTCACCAGGGAAATGCAGACACCATTGGAAAATATAAGGGAAAGCAGAGCTGATATGACACTATCTTAAACATAACAAAGAAACCCTTGGGCATAATTTCACCCTCAGCATGTGAACTCTTTTAGACAATAAACTGTTTAGAACAAGATGTTTGCTTTAAAGCACCCAGCCCAAGAAACATTTTATAGAAATACCAGAAAGGATCTATGAGTGAGTGTATTGTTGTCAGCAGCAGGAAAACTTCTGCTAGGAATTAATTGCTTTCTTTTGAATAAATGTTATTTAAGATTTAAAAGGAGATGGAAGAAGGGCTATAAGATGCTTCACTGTCACTGCGTTCACACAGAAGAAATAGGGGGACCCAAAAAAAGTTTGTTTGGTTTTTTTTTTTTCAAATTGATCACCCCCCTCCAAGCTGCCTGATTTATTTCCCTGTGCACGTCAATAAACTGAATGGAATGGATTTTCAAAGCACAGCATGAATGATATACCCACAAATCCCATTAGGAGTAATGTGATTTGTGTGCTTATCTGCCATGCAACGCTTTGAAAGTTCATTCCTCTATTTCCATCTTCAGTTTTTCTACTTCCGAAAATAGTTGAAAAGCTCACACACGCTTGCAGCTCCTTTGGGGGCAGGGAGAAGTGGAAGATGTGCCCAAATCCCAGGATAAAGCTGGGTAAGCAGAGTTCCAGCCCAGGAACACGAGCTGTACCTTGGTGGGTGTTTGTTCCCAGTCCCCACCGTGATGGGATTGGAAGGATCCCTGGCTCAGGCCTCCACTTTGCTTCTCTCACTCCTCTTTACTGAAATGTTTTGATTTTGTGCCACTTTGAGCAATCTTTTTGTCACGAGAAGGGTAACAGCATTGCGTGCTGCCTTCAGAGTCTGGAATCTCATGACAAAGACCTTAAAAGAGAAGCAGAATACAGTGCACTGCTCATTTATTCTCATGACAGGCTTTAGATTGTACAGAGTGCAGAGAACTGGCACACGATTAATCAGTTCCTGAGACTGTGTAACGTGAACTCACTTCTCATGGCAATTTCAGGAGTCAAGGCTGCAATCTTTTTGGTCTTGCATCTGAACTAGATGACTGTAACTAATAAGAAAAGTGTATATATTTTTATTTACCCAATACAGCCTCTTTCAGCCTGGAGGATCCCAGATCACATTATACAATATCCACTTTACCAGCCTTGCCAAAACACTGCCACTTTTGAAACAGGCTTAGAAGAGCAGAAAGAGATGCTCTTAACTCAATTTTGCTCTATTTTTGAGCAATTGTGAGCATTCAGTGTTAATACAAAGAAAATTGAATCAAATTTTAATTTCACACCTAAAAGACACCATTATCATGAACAAAGTACCCAGCTTGTCTTTATTCTGTTTCCAAGAGGAGGAAGAACCTAGATGAGGCTTGAAACTGGTGTTTCAAGGAATATAGGCACAAATACTCTTGAAAATCACTGAGGCCTGAACTTACAAGAATTAAAATAACTGCTTTACTTTTAATACTGATCATAAACCTAAGGGATATCACGTCAAACATTTATTCAACTACGTTCCTCTTCTGAAACTGCAACTGCCCTAATTTCTACAAACATGTTGAACAAGACTTTAATAATCTCACTGTTCCAAAGCATTCAGACCTTGACTCAACCTCTGTTAGCCACACTGCTAAGAAAACAGTTTTCAGCTTTATTACTCCTTCGCATACACTGAATGAAGTGAAACTGCATTACTCAGTGGCCAAATTTCTGTCCTCAGTACAAAAAAAGGGTAATTTCTAATCATAAAGTATATTCTTCCCTTAATAGAAGTGATACAGAATGGCCTAATGTGATCACCTGATAAAATCACAATTTAAAACACTGCATGAATGATAACGTTTAACGTTTTACTCTCTACACAAAGTAATTATTGGAGTTAAAAGTTCATTACAAAGAGGAAATAAATCCAAAGATGAAAAGCAAATATGATTTCTTCTCCCAAAGCCTCTAATTCATTTTCAACACTATAAGCTGTTTATATTTCTTTCACAATGTGCTTCAAAAGGTGTATATATAAACCTAGCCTCAGTCATATCTTGATACTGACATAAAGGTACAGATTATATTTAGCATCTAAGCAGACTGAGACTTTCTGTAAGCCTTGAAAGGCTGCCATTATTAATGTATTGTGATTTAGATGTCCTATGGTGCCAGAATAGAAACCTATGAAAATAAAGTGTACAAATTTGATAAGTATCTTACATAGTCAATCAGTTACAGCCTTGTAACTCATATTCTTTTGTGTGGGTTGTTTTTTTAGTGGCAATTTTGAAAGAAATAAACAATTATCAAATTGGACTATAGTTACATTTTTGAGAATTTTTTTCCATTGTCCTTACATGATTCCTGTTAATCATTTCCCATAATGGGTTTACTATAACTGTTTCCAGCATTTTACCTGTCTTCTTCTTAAGTTTGATCATGCTACCTTCCAAGGAAAAAGGAAAAAAAAGTTTTACAGCAAAATTTTATAGTTTTCAGAGACTAAAAGCTGGCCCTCCTGCATCTGTGCCTTCTCCTCTAGAACTGCAGAGCTGCTAAGGGAATGCAAGCTGCAAGTGAGGACAGGATTTCTGTGTGATCACACCAACATGGAAACACACGAGAAATCAGTGAAGGGTTTCATGGTGCCAGGATTTTAATTTCAGATCACTGCCTTATTTTGAAGTGCCAGAGCTGTGAGTTTTCAGACTGCAGCAATAGACATTTCACAAGGAATTCCTCTGTGTGTGTATGCTCATATATGATTATGAGTTGCATCACCAAAACATCTGTTACACAATTTCATCAGCCAATACAGGAACAGGAGCTGGTTTGTGCATCTGAAATCCCAAGAGACACCATGAGAGCACACCACAGTCTAAGTCCACTTCAAGCACTGTGCACCATTAATAATGGAAAACATTTTTATTTAATTTGGACACCTACATCCTGATTAATCTAAGGAACATCAAATATACAATTAAATATTAATACTTGTATTAATTTTCTTTATCTCTTATGTCTCAAATTGCCTTTTAGAAGATGGGGTTTTAAGGCTGGCTCAATTTGATCTTCTTAGTATATCAAAACTAACCACGGCAGAGATTGCAGAAATCACTGCTGCAGATGGAGCTGCTGTCCACAACAGAAAAGTGATGCCAGTTTAATGCTCAGAGCATCTGATACCTGATCAATTTAATGAAGCTTTCTGTATTGCATAGGAAATGCTGCAGGAGCCTCTGCACTGTCTGGGGTCAGCAGCACAGGATGCTCCTCATCAGCCCATTTAGGGCTGGTTAAAATCAAGGCCCATTGTAACCAAGGTCAAAACCATCACTGACTTCAGTGGGTACAGCTCCACTTCAGAACTGCTCTATTTGAGGTATTTGAGACTGCAACTATCATAACAGTGCCTGAAAAAAACAGTGTTTTCTACAGGCAACAGCAAAGCATCCCATCAAAAACTCAGTGGTTTGACCTGCAGGGTGAATTGGACATGAGCTGTAATGCATTAGCACATGCATCACTGTATACAACTAATTAAAGCATCATGGGATAAAATACAAGCTAGATTACACACCCTCAGAAACCTTTGCCTTCAATTACATGCACTTTGTAAGGCATAACTGAGTTATGTTAAATGATTAATACAATCATAATATATGGAACAGCTTTACTTAGTAATAGCAATAAAATAACCAGGAATTATCCTTTAAAGAGAAGATAACTCACACTACAAGGGGCAAAAAATAATATATATATATATATATATATATATATATGGTAGCTAGAATTACACACTGATGCTTCATTGCTAATACTCAAGTTCTCCTTCTTTATGTCTGTTACACCCAGTTGGCTGGCACTCAAACCAGGATTATATATCTTTATTTTTTTCTTTGATGAATGTAACAGTAAATACTATATTTTAAAGGAACCCCAAAACTTGAGCTACATTGAAAATCTATCTAGAATTTCAGCTTCACTTTTCACTATGAAATTTATTTACCTTTTTTTTTATCTTTTAAAGAATTTGCTTCAGCTTGAAAGCAAGTATCAAAGCAGCTCCTCAGCATCTTAAAAGAAAAATGACTAGGAGCTCCTCAGTGTCATTGTACCTGACAAGTTTCTGCAACGTATTTACCTTCTTCTTTCACAGCACTACGAACATTAGGAGCACAAGAAGTACCACAGCTGAGATTTTTTTTTTCCTCATCCATCCTGATTTGAAAAAGATGCATTTTTTATTATGATCTAATAGAGAAAATCTGCTTCTGCCTACTGGAAGTGGTTGTCCATGCTAATTAGTGAAGAATAAAATACACACAACCTCTATTTTGCTAGGATATAAACAAAAATGAAAATGGAGATACTTTCATATATTTCATATTCATAAATCTTTAAAAATCTCACATTATAGGACAGGTTTAAGAAAACACAAACAACTCAAAACCACCCCTGAGGTAACAGCTACACCAATTTTCCCATTTAAATATAATTTAAAAAATGTGATGACTGCATTCTTTCAAAAATAACAATGGCATTATGTGGCTGGCATGTAAATGTAACTCAGGATTGCTATCAGTTAATAAAATTGTTTCAGAAATCTGTTCACATCCCATGGCTTTGCAGAGTTTACATGAACTGCACCTCTCACTTTGCTCTCAAGAACTATTTTAACATTTGCATTCAGGTCCTCACAGGGAAGTTTTGAGCCGAGATGCAGAATTACCAAATTTCCATGCCTATCCTATGTGGTGGAATTTTACACAAAGGCAACTCTTTTCTCCCCCCAGCCTCTGGGACACTGCTCTGCTCACAGAGGGCTGCAGACAGCCCGGGGAGGAGCAGGAAAAGCTGCTGTCCCTCTGTGCTGGCCAGGGATGGAGCTGGAAGGATCAGACACTGCTCCAACAATGGCACCGACTGCTCAGTGCCAGGGAGCTCTGAGCACTCCGTGCTGCTGCATGGTTCAGAGCCAGACCTCTGAAGTTCTTTTGAACCTTTGCTGAGCCAATTTCACATTTGAAATACTGTCAGAAGTTATCTTCTCCATTTTAGCAAGCTAGACACAACACACTCCCCGGCTCCTGGCAGGGAACAATGGAGGGACGGAGCGTGCAGTGGCTGAGCACTCTCATTGAAAAAACCAGGGGATGCTGCAGTAATTGTCCTGAGAGGCTAGAAAGGAAACAAGCCTCTGTGCTGACAGCTTAGCTCAGCGTGAACTCTCATTTTTCACATGGAGCTAATTAAAAACTGAAATTAGTTAAATATGGAAATGACACTTGCAAGCACTTTAGCTGAATCCTGGCGAAATCCCTCTAGAGTGCTGAAACACTACCTGCTGCTTCAAAACTCCCCAACTGAATTTCACAGTTAAAAGGCTGAGCAAAGGGAAAGTTATTACAGAGATTTCCAATTCAAAATGTGTCTGTAAAATCCTAAATTAAATTTCATGGTAGCCCTTTCAATAACGAGGGACATACTGTGCAGTCCAACGAGCTGGTGCTCCAATAATGTCCCTGTGTGTATTCTCTGATTGTCTCACCTTTGGGCCCTGTGCTGGTTGTGCCAGCACTGTGATGCTCACAAGGATACCAGCATTACAATGCTACAAAGATAAGCCCTGTACTGCTGCTGAAGGAGTCATTTGGAAAGCCTGGACGCACAGCACATAAAGGATTTACTTCCACTGTCTAACAGCAGAAATCGGAGAAAATCAGAACCCACTGACCAAAATGTTTTATGCCCATGATTTTAATTTATGTGATGAATACATATGCAGAGAAGAGTCTACATTGCAATAAATTACATGGCCTATATATCTCTATCTCCATACTTTACAGGCAGTGTAATAATAAAAAGCACTTCTGCATATTTAAATGGGCATAAAGAACCAAGGGACTGGATATGCATAAAAGGTATGATGACTGACATTAGCTTTTTGACTAAAGCACCATGTGAATTCCATTTTAGTGCATGTGACTTGCCTGCTGTGCATAAAAGCAAGGGTATCTGCCCAAGGGCAAATATGATTTCTGAATGCAATTTAATGAAACCCGCCCACAGAACAGCTCATTCTGGAGCCAGACCAAGGCATTCAGGATAGCCAGTCACTTTCAAAACAACTGGAGTTTTTTGGGTTTATTCTTTTTCCTACATTCCATCCCTTTACCCTTGAGGCAGTCCCCTCCCCCTGGCCTGCTGCCACTATTGCACCAACAAATTTCTGTCCAGGAAAGGCAGCAAAAGATGCCACGTAGCATGAAATCCACTGTAACTCACTCCCAAGTCTTCTGGCAGGGGGTATTGCTGTACCCAGCCTGCCAAAACCTCTTCCCTGGCAGCTATCTGTATAATCTGTACATCACACCCAGGCTTTGCTAGTCCAGGGCCTTGAAACATCTCAGCTAACCCAGCTGGAGGGGATATGCTGCAGCTGCACCATCAGACCCTCTTATTTTATTGAATTTTGAATATGCAGTTTCAAAGCAATTCAAATGAATTTGCCCAAGGCCTCAGATCAGTAAAACTACTGATACCACCTGCAGCAGGCTTCCTACATTTGAAGCATTTAAAAACAGGTGACAGGATAGGAGCTTTCAGTGTAAGGGCTGACTCTCATGAAAAGCCTGCTAAACAAACTTGGTTATGCCCCATTTTGGCAAGGAAGGAACTGTATGGCTTTCAGCCCAAGCCTTACAATAGCACTAGGAGTAATGGGAAGATCCAGTTAAAATTATTTTTAAAATCATGTATATATATATATTTAGGTTAAAATGAAGCATTTACTTGACCACTGAGTTTCATTTATTTTCAAGCATCTATATGAGTGGAGATAAAAAGCAGACTTTGATGAACATGGACTCATTAATAAGAGGGTGCATTAGGAAACCCAGAAACAGACATCTAGCAGGTTGAAGCCACTTAATGCCATCCAATTCTTCTTCCAGCAAGCAGAGGCAAAAGAGCAAATTCCCCATCCATCAGTTTTCCACAGCCATGGGCCTTCTAAGTATGTCTGATGGACAGGTACAAGGTGAAAAACTACTGGGACAAATACCTGGCTGGGTATGGAACCAGGAGCCAGAGCCTCAGGCAGAGGAACCAGAGCCTGACAGCCAAAGCCTTCTTGTTCACAGTGGGCTGCAGAAAGCAGCAAGAACTCTGAAAGAAAGAAGCAAGAACTCTGTGGAGGTGGTTGTGGTCCTTCTGTCCTTTCCTTCTCCTGTGTCTGCAGAGACAGCCCTGGCAGGAGCAGTGGCAGAGCAGATAACCAGAGCCTCCTTCTCCTGCCCGTGGGTTTTAACAGCACCCATGTTGTTTGTACAAGGAACTACCCTACCTGGGATCAGTGTTCTTAAAGAGATAAATTATTTTTGTAATCTCCTCCTCCTTCTGTTGTCCTACCTGAGTACATTCACAGGAACATACAGCTTGGTGAGGGAGCTGGAGACAGGAAAGGGGAATCTGGGGAAGGGCACTGTCAGATACAGCCAGGCAGCTTACTCTGAATAGCAATCACAAGGCAATGATTTGTGCCTTTATAAAGATCCCTAAAGGATAAACTGTAAAGAACTGTCTGGAAAGAACAACATATATTCCAATCAACTTGTGATTGTACTTGAGATGTGCAGGGAACAGTCCCTGTCCCAAGGCAGCATGTGATCCACATCTGGGTGAGCACCCCTGGGATGGGACCCAAGGAACACGAGGGGACATCAACACAAGCTGCTTTTGTCACTAATGCTTCTGGGAAAACATTGACTCAAGAAGCAAATGGATAGTGGCTTAAAGGTGAGAAATTAAGACTGAGGATTTTCACTTTCAGGCCCTTAAAGGTACCTAATAATTCTCTCATTCTTTCCCCTGCTCTTGCATTCAGAAATTTCCAATAAAGTTTAAAAACTTGAATCAAGGAGAAAATCTAAGCCTGCAGCCTCCCTTCAGGGAGAAAGAAGACAGGAGGGAGCAAAGGGGACTGACAGGCAGAAATACATAATTTATTCTTTCCAAGGCAGCACAGTGGGGTGAGCCAGGGAATTCTGTGCCCAAGCACACGTGCTCCATCTCTGCCCTTGCAGGGACTATTTCAGTGCTTGGAAGATGCGGCATCCACAAACCCAGCAATGTCATCCCCCTGACATAAACCAGTTTCCACATGCACAAAGCAGTGGAGTGAAGATTATTCCCAGAGCTGTGGCCAATGAAGGGCTGCTGGTTCCAGAATACCCCCAAACCAAGCCAGGTACTCCCCCAGAGTTTAGAAGCTGGTTCTTCAAGCCACAGGCGAGAACAAGACTCCTAAGATCACTCAGCCTCTCTCTGAACTGCTTTCCTCTACTGAATTTCTCTGTAAAGAGAGTCTAAAATCATCCCATGAGAGGCAGATAGAGCTTCTTTCTCAAACACAGGGTCCTCACTAGGAGTAAAACATAGGTTTTGCCCCATAAAGGGATTCTGAAATTCCATACAGTCCAAGTCATTGCATGAATTCTTTGAATTGCAAAACTTTAGTCAAGGTCATTTGCAAATGCAAACCTTGAGTTCAATTATGTTTTAGCAGCAGATGACACAATTACAATAAAAAAACATCCCCTGTTTTTATACCTCAACAGCTTTTCCCCTTGGTTATCAATTTTTAAATACAGGGCAAGGATAAAAAGTGTGCTTTTGAGAAAATTCTGAACACATAAATGTTTCAGGTCTATTCGACTGCACAGAACAAGAAAATGCTTCCTTTAATAGTGTGATTTGATGTAATTTGCCTTATGATTTTTCTTAAGGTACAGCAAATGCTGAACAGAAAATGGCACATATTTCATTTCGAGAAACAGAGCCAAATTCATCCCTGCATCTTTTTCATGCCCTATTGGTTTGAGTCAATTATTTTCAATGTAGCTATATCAGTGTGGAAGAGGAATAATGCAATCATGAATCAAGTCCATACTATTTTTCACAACAATTCCACTTGAGCATAGCCTCAGATATAACCTAGTGAACCACAGATCACAGTCATATTTTATAAAATTTATTCAACAAAATGTATTAAATAAACTTACCTTTCTGCCTGTATCTTAGCAACTTAGCAACCTTTGCAATATGAGAATGCTGGAAACAAACCTCTGAAGTCTACAAATGCAGACTTGACTTTTAAGAATAGGTGTGCCAGCAATGAGGGCCATAATTGCAAGAATAAATTTTGCTGAATGGTGCCATAACACACATTTTCCTGTATCTGCACCCAGTCCTTATGGAATTCCTTTATTAATGGCAGCATTTTCTAGGCTATTTGCTAGATCTGTCATGTAAATTCAATGGCAAGGATATTAAGGTTTCATTACAGGAGATACCAAAAGAAAAGTATCCCCACAGTGGCTGAAGTATTCCATGGTCACACATTCCATGGTTTCCAGTGATTTCACTGCCCTGAGCTGCAGGAAAGGACGTGCCCTGTGGCACTTCCAGCACCAGCTTCATGCTCTGGGAGCAGCCCTGCCCAGCAGAGCCCTGCACACACGACACCTTCAGCTTGTACCTGTCCATCAGGCATATTTACAGGGCCCATGGCTGTGGAAAACTGATGGATGGGGAATTTGCTCTTTTGCCTCTGCTTGCTAGAAGAACTGGATGGCATTAAGTGGCTTCAACCTGCTAGATGTCTGTTTCTGGGTTTCCTAATACACCCTCTTATTAATGAGTCCATGTTCATCAAAGTCTGCTTTTTATCTCCACTCATATAGATGCTTGAAAATAAATGAAACTCAGTGGTCAAATAAATGCTTCATCTTAACCTAAAAAATATATACATGATTAAAAAAAATAATTTTAAATGGAGCTTCCCATTATTCCCAGTGCTATTGTGAGACTTGGGCTGAAAGCCATACAGTTCCTTCCTTGCCAAAATGGGGCATAACCAAGTTTGTTTGGACTTGCTTTAGTGGGGATATGGCAGTGCTGGGCTAGGGTTGGACTCAAGTATTTTAGAGATCTTTTCACACCTTAATGATCCTGTGTGAGCCAAGAATGGTGCTGCACTGCAGGTGGGGAAAGGAAACTTAAATCCCCATAGGAAAATGCAAAGGGGCTGTAAGAAAACCATAGGGGCTGGTCTGCACCAACCCTGGCCATGTGTTAGATGGCAATCAATCCTTAATGCTGTATGGAAAACTGGTTTACACTAGAGCAGCCTGCAGTTTTGCCATGAGAAGGCAAGCAGCAGCTCAGCTCTGCCCAGGAAGGCACAGCCACTGCCAGCTGTGGGACACAAGGACAGCAGAGTCACAGGGATGTGTCCAGTTGATACAAGACTGAAGTAAGAAATCTGGGGTTGCCCCCTGCACCTGTAACTCAGGATTACTCCCTTGCTGCTCAGCCCCTGCCTGGCGGGGCACTGGCACAATGGGGGTTTCTCTGCACTGCCTGAAGCCCTGCCAAAGCTGCCTATTCCCCAAAAAATGGGAAACACGTGGGCCCTGCCGCTCCAGAAATGTGACCAAACCCCATCAAATAAACTTGGGAAGCAGTGCAAATGTTCAGCAAATGTAAATATCAGTGCAGCAGATGCAAAACACGATTTTAGCAATGGCTCCTGTTAAATGTCCTCATGTTGGGTTCATCAGAAACACTGACAAATGCTGCAGCCAAAAATCTGAACAGTTCTCAGTGGCCCCAGCAGCACGGCCCAGGTGCATTGGCACCCTGGAGACTGAGGTGCCAGAAAGTTATGCAACAAAGCATGAAAATCCTGTTTTTCTAGAAGAATCATATGAATTTGCCATTAGTAACAAGTTTTCTTGGCACAAGCACTGTGAAGGACAGTGGCAGAGATGCAGAGCCAGCGTGCTGGGGAGGGCAGGGATGGCTGAGTGTGCTCCTGCCCCAGACCCTGGGATTGCTCAGGCACAGAAACTGGCTCTGCTCCCTCACCCTCCTCTGCCAGCTCCCAGCTGCAAGCCACAGCATGCTGCTTACCTTAGCTTGCCTTAAATTCTCCTTGTGGATGGCTGCACTACACCTTTGCGAGGGCTGGTGATTTAGTGCTTGCCGGCTGGTATCAGAGGGAGAAGCATTTTTCCCTTCAGCGCTCGCTTTGTAAATCAATCATTAAATTATGTGCTACTTCATTCACATTTTTGGGGACTATATCTGCCATAAGACACCTGCTGTGGTGACAACTGACAGAATTTATGGAACCTGGGGAGAGGATGAGGAAAGAGAAGAAGGAGGAGGACTCTGACTATCTTTGCACATGCGACCTGCTGGCAGAAAGGCTCAGGCAGAGGCACACAAAACGCTGTAGATTGAAGCTATTGAATTTTTCAGCAGCACCATTCACTGCATAACTTTGCTGTGGCACCAGAACACGAGCACTTAAAGAGCAATCTTCAAAACACTAAAATAAGACATACCCAGCTGTGTTTCCATTCATATACATCAACAAGGAAACATGTAATTTTTACACTAATTCCACAGAGAAATCAAATAATAAAAAGCTATCAAGAAACTGAATAAAGTTCGACAAACACTAGCGATCAAGAAAAATAAATCTAGTTTTATTAATCTGCATCAGGGAAACAGAAGTGATTTAAAGCACCTTTGCAATGTGAAAATCACAATTGGAGGAAATCACAATTGTATTGTCAAGATCAAAATACTCACTTCTTCTCCAGAAAAAAAACTATTAAAATTTTTAAAAGCAATTTGGGAATGTTGAGAGAGTTTTCGACATCACA
This sequence comes from Ammospiza nelsoni, assembly GCF_027579445.1. Lineage (NCBI taxonomy): Eukaryota > Metazoa > Chordata > Aves > Passeriformes > Passerellidae > Ammospiza > Ammospiza nelsoni. Next base: position 5,726,201 of record NC_080648.1, read on the forward strand.
CTCAACAGGTACTGCTAACACTCACATCTCATTATATTTTATCTTTCTTTCTCAAGTCCTATTTTTTTTTCCCAGTAGTAATGTACAAATTGCTTTCCTTGGAATCAGAATGAAGATCCCTGCAGATTCTTAAATGGAAAACACGTTATCATCACTAACAGTAGCACAAACACAAAGCACAGCCACTCCTACTCCTGACAGCACTAAAGGGAGGAGTGTGGAGTATCAGCATTGGAAGATAGATGAGTAAACCAAAGGTGGGAAAAAGAAGATTACTGTTCAAGCAGAGTAATTTTGAAAACTTTACTAGGGGGTTGAGGTCTGAAAAGAAAACCAGAGAACAGAAATAACACACCATTCTCTGTCCTTGTTCTGTGAACATCAAATTGTACCGAAAACAGAATAAAGCTTGTCTTCTTCCCTTCAGACCGGAGCATTAATGTAAAATATTTTATTATTTTTACACCTTCTGCCACATTAGATTGCACTTTAACTCTTTTTAATTTTTTAAGTTGACCATTCTGCTAATAAAAGACACTGGATTGATGGTCCCAGAACCTGGTACTTGCCATTTATTCTCAGAATAGGCATAGCACTGAATGGTTCCTCAAGTTGTCCAGCTTCACTCCTCCTCTGAAAAAATTACTGCTTTGTACTTATAAAGGATATAACTCAGCTAAAACAATATTAAAAAGTGACTTTGCACTGAGTGTGGGCCAAGGGTGTCACAACTGATATTCTGGCAGAAAGAATTCACTGAAAGCCAGGGGCTTTGCTCCTCTCAACAGAACCAGCTCAGAGCTGGGCAGTGCTGATTTCTACTTCCCCTCTGCTCAGTTTACAGAAGGAAAATGATGCAGCAACAGCTGCACTTCCACAAGAAGCAGAATTTCCCAGAAAACAGCCTGAAGAACTGTTTGCCCCACCAGAGAGTAACTTGGGGTCCCGAAATAAAACCGGATAGATAACATTGGGCTTGGAGAGCAAGTCCTGCATCCTGAGAGACCAGAGGAAGATTTAACTGATTTGGAACCCCCCAAGGCTACAGCCCTCTCCTTGCACAGCTACCTGGGAAAATCCAACGAGCTAGGAACAAGGCAGAGCAGGAGAGTGGGCAAAGAACTCTGACACACAGATCCCCAGACTTCTGCTGCCCCTCACCGTGGTGGTGTTCACAGGGTCCCAGGATGAGAGAAGAGACGAGGATCTGACTCCATGTTTATGAAGGCTGAATTATTATTTTATGATATAATATATATTAAAAGAAAATTATATACTAAAACTATACTAAAAGAATAGAAGAAAGGATTTAATCAGAAGGCTTGAAAGAAGTGTAATGGAATGATAAAATCTTGTGACTGACCAAGAGTCTGAGACAGCTGGACTGTGATTGGCCATTAATTAAAAACAACCACATGAGACCAATCACAGATGCGCCTGTTGCATTCCACAGCAACAGATAATTATTGTTTTCTTTTCCTCTGAGGATTCTCAGCTTCTCAGGAGAAAAAATCCTAAGGAAAGGATTTTTCATAAAATGTGTTTGCGACACCTCACCTTCACTTTTAATAGAACACCAGAACTCAAAAAGTATATACTGGTGTTCTTCAATACAATAACTACAGAATGTTAACTATACACAAGTAAAGGTGTTGAGATGCTAGCCAGAACAAAAGATTTTGCCTGCTATTAGGGAAAGCACTTTGTGAAAACATTGCTCCAAATGTGATGGGAACACGTAGGGTTCTTTGAGGAGTGAGTATAGAGCAGCTCATGTTATCATTCCAGCACTTGGTGAAGAATTCTCTCCATTATCCCCACACACACACGCACAGATCCCTCCTCCTGAGCTGCCTGGAACAGCCAGGAATTGCCTGTCATGCTTTGCTGTCTCAATAGGCACCAATTGTCTATCACACTTCACCACCTTGGGCTGTGATTTCTCTCTGAAATGCAGTGCTCTTCCTTACATTTAGTTCTTATGATACTTTTAAATATCAGAATATAGAGGCTGATACTCCTCAAAAGACACTCAAAACCAGCAGACCTAAGATCCATTTTTTACAGTAATGTAAAATATATCACTGAAACTCAGTTTAGCCATCTGGAGTGCAGGAATAATAACATTTACTTTCCCCACAGTAAAATGTTTCTAAGCTAAATTAGCATTAAGTATTATTCATCTCAATTCTGCAAAACAGTGAATCATAACCTTAACTTCAAGCATTATTTTTTAAAAAAATTACTAAGTAATTTCATTGAGCAGAAAATAAAACTTTTGTCTTACTTTTCAATTCCTCCAACTATCATTATTTACCAGATGCTAATTTAGCCTATTTACAGAAAAATCAAGTTATTTTTTGGCTCCTCTGTGCTAGAATTAATCAGAAGCAGCATGATACCATGTTTAATTTCAATCACAGCAGCTATTGCTTTACAAATAAATAAAACTTACAAAATTTTTCACTGCTCTTAAATCAGATGCTATTTTTTTCTTTTTCTTAAGGAAAACAAAATTTACAGCACTGGCTTCTACACAAACTTCTCTTTAATTATGAGAGCACCACAGAATGTGGGCTTTTGCTCAATAAAATCAAAGAGTATAAATAAAACTGCATTTTCTAAAAAGAAATAGCAATAGCTGGGTCATCAGGACGTCCAGACTGTTAAGAATTAAAACACCCATAAGGAAATACAATCTTGGGGGAGGAAGTGGGGGGGGTAGAGGATGGAAAAGAAAATATAAAATAAATCTATTGACTTAAGGCAAGTGCTGTGGAGTGGTACACAAAATTCCTTTTGTAGATCTGGGCCTCACTTATTCCAGCTTCAGTTGGAAAAGCTGGTTATCCATTTTCTAGCTGGATTTCAGGAGAGGACAGCAGAGCTGGCCCCATCTGTTAGTCCTTGGCTGGGAGAGCGGTGCTATTTGTTTTCCTCCATGGCATCCCAGGCTGCAGAGCAGATTGATGGTGCCAGGGAGACACCAGGCAGCGGTGCCAAGGGCAGGCAGGGACAGTCACATCCAGAGCATCCTGCACCAAGGCGGGAGAGAGTGAACAATCTGCTCTGCCTGCTGCCTTCCCCAGCCCAGCCTCACGGGAGGCTGATCTGACCTTCAGCCAGGGAACACAGCGCTTGCCCGCAAAGCTTCAGAGGCGCACAAGAACACTTTCAGCCCGAGTTTTTCTGGTTTTAAACCCATTCTGTCAAGGTGAGAGACTGCTTTTGTCCTAAATGTCTTGTGCTTTAAGATTTTTATTCCCTGGTGCCCTCTTTCACAGCAGCCTGCACAGGGAAGGAAGGGTGGCTTTGTGCAGACCCAGCTGATCTGCACATCTGTTGGGACAGTCTGGATTTAGTGTTCAGTGACCCCAAGCCACACTTAAACTTACCCAAAGCATGCTCTGAGCCTGCAGTAACAAAGGGTCTGAGGAACACTCTCCTCATAAAAGAGTCCAATTTTATTATTACGAGTATTGGTTGAAATAGGTACTAGATTCCTCAAAAATACTGAGTGCTTCAAGATACTGCAAATTTCACAAAAGAAAATAAAACTATTTCCAGTTACTGTCACAGCTAATTTTGTAAACTTCTCCCCTGCTGCAGAAAAGTTCAGACAAACTATAATTTTTCCCATTCCCGACTTTACTGATATGTGCATTTCTAACAAACTTCAGAACAGTACATATGGACAATTTTCAAGAATGGGCCTGGGCTAAAACTCTGAAGAAATATATGAAATAAGCAAGCTAAAAAGTAGGGTAAATATGCTCATAATTTCTGTCAGCTCATTATAATATTATTTAATTTTAGGAAAGTATATATACATCACAAAGTACTATGTGGATATGACTTAAGAGCATGTAGCAGCATACAACAAAAAGCAGGGGAAATAAATCAGTAAAATCTATAGAGAAATCAGTTCAATTTGTATGTATTTGTACAAAAACACAATGAGCAAGCCAGAGACATGTAAAATATAATTCTGTCTACTACCAATTTGGCCTTTTCATAATCTGCAGCCCAAACTCTATTATGATCTTGCCATTTCAATCCAGACCTTTGACTTCCACAAAAAGGCTTTAGGGAAAAAACTGCTTATATTTAGAAAAAGCTTTGAAAGGTAAAACTACCATAGAATAACATTATCTTTATCTTAGCAGGCCAGTCAGATAGTTCAAACTGAAATGGCATTTCATGCTCAGCAATAACGTCTCCATTCATAAATGGCACTTACACAGCTGAAAACCAGGGATTAATGACTGCAGGATTCCCATTTCTTGAGTTGACAGAGGGGATATTTTCATGGAGGTGACACTCATGGGTTTCAGAGGCCTCCCCAGCCCAGAGCTGGCACTGATAAATCACTAAATTTAGTGACTTGCTGAAGACTGTGTGCACACTGCACGTTGGCATAAATCTCATATAACAAAGGACACCCCAGCAGAGGGGCTGGGAAGAAGCCCCACAGTCTTACAGACCCTGCAAGGGAGGGGGAACCATCTAGGATTGGTGTTTTCCTTCAGCCAAGAAAGGACATGACTGGCTTTAAATTTCTAGCCAAAGAAAACAAAGATTCACCGTTCCCGTCCACACAATGGCAAACATTCCCCTTTCCTACCAGTGCCCTGTGCCTGAGCACTGAACTGGGACCAGCTGAGGAGTGAGTGCTCAAAAGAGCCAAACTGCCTTCACAGCCATTCTCCTGCCCTCTGATGAGTTACTCTTGCATCACAAGATTTTCATGAGCAATGTTACTAAGCCAAGTGAAAGGCTGATTGTCTGCTACCTCCAAACCCCCAAATCTTAACATTGGGTGTCTGAGACCTGTTTTGCCTTGCAAGAAATTATAAAAATCTTTTGTCTCTGAAAACAGAAAGATTTGGGTTCACACAATAAAACTGGATTTTTAACAAAATCACAAATTTTGGCTAACAGCATTCACACAGATGCTTACTGGTGACCTGTTGTGTTCAGTAATTTAACCACGTGCCAAATCCCTGAACACTGAGCTAAGGAAACTGCTATTTACAGCTATAAAAAATATTGACGATTCCAGAGTCACCACTACACTCAGGAAAAAGCAAGGTGTGCAGTACATGCAGCCATTACCTCTTTTGCAAACTGCTCTGGGATTTTCAGAGTATGCAAGTTGTAGCACTCAGCAGAAACTCTTAATGGAGAGCATTTAAAACAGAATCTGCTGAAAGTATGTAAAGGATAGCTTACAGCTGAAAAATGGAAATATGTTAAGAGAATTGTTGAGAGAATTCCTAAGCTTTGGGCCCTGAGCTTTAGTTTGGATTTTTCTAATAGGAAGAGCAAAGATCTGTGCTCAGAATAAGGCTCCTTACTCAAAAGGTAGCAAATAAGATGGATTTTATGAAGGCAACACAAGGCTTTGTGCTGCTCCATCCCTGGGAAACGATTCATCATCAGGGACTCACACTGGTCCCAGGCAAGGGCACCCACTGGGCAAACTGGAAATCCAAGGTCCCAGCAGCAGAACTGCCAGAGCAGGATTTGCAGCACAATCCACAACCTGTAGTTTGTGCTTCTCCTGTGACAATAGGGCCCTGCAAAAAGAGTTCCAGAATGAACCTAGGGATGCATGGATTGTTCTGGCAGCCTGCACTGCCTGGTGGTCTGAACCCCTCAGCTGCCCTGCACTGAACTCCTCACCTCCAAACTCCACCACCATGCTAACAGTAGCTACTCAAAGCTCTCCTCCTTCAGACCAAATTCATTGAAATTCCAAATTCCAGGAATTCCAAGTTCACTACAACACTGAATTCTGTACTGAATATTGGCTTCTCAAACCATGGGCAACACAGGAATCTTTACACTGAAATACACAGAGAGGCAAAGCAGAGAAAACTCCCACTGCTAAGGTACCTGCTGTATATTTGGTACTCCAGGAGTGCCAAAGCAATGTTAAGTAAATTGTGTTTAAAAGCCTTTTTCTGTTCTAGCTGTTTACAGTTTTCTAATGGTAAATATGGGAGAAAAGATGAATGATTTATGACTGCTCAGTGTAAAAAGTCAAACAACATATTAAAACAATGCTTCATAGCATGGGGAAATGGAGTTAAGCAGACCACTTTCCTGGTGGTTTTTATAGACAGGAAATGCATAGTTTTTTGACAGGGAAAAAAAATCTAAAGATAAAAAGAACGGTGTTAAATATTGTTAAACCTTTATTTGGCCTACAGCAAAAGATAAAGCTCATTCTGTCAGATATCTAAGAGAAAAAATCTAAAGAGATGAAAACCACAGCTTTTTAACTTAAGTAATTCCCCATTACAAATATTCTCAGATGAGATTGAGCGAAACCCTCCACCGAGCTACATCATGAAAACAAAACTATTCCCACTCTCTCTGTTAATATGAAAGTGAGCAGTGCTGATCAAGTGACAGAAAAACAGTGGAGGAGCAGGGTGGATCCTGCTGTTTTCCTGAACATCTCTGAATTCCGTGCTCCCAGGACAGCAGCCCCTTCCCTTCCTTGCTGCAGGTCTAATGGATGGCGCATTGCTGCTCAGGCAATTGCCCTGACCCAGTTGTGCAAGGAAATAAAGAGCCCCTGAACTGACTAAGGAGTGTCACAAGGACAGAAGGAAAGATTGGCTAAGGGAGCACATCGGCAGCTGGAGGAGCATCCTCAGGTGGTGCTCAAGGAGAATGTACATTTTAATTTGTAGCCCATTTACTGCAATAGGACACAAGTTTAGGACATGCCATGGAGGACAGGGTGGCAATCCAAGCAAAGAAAGGGAAAGCCAGTTTTCTGTATTTCTGAGAACAAATAGCTGTCTCTAGCACCACATCATTGTTTTACTATTACCAGCTAATACAACAGCAGACTGGAAGTGCAGCTGTGGTCCACAGAATATTTGGCATTTCTGGCCCAAGCATAATCCCTCAAGTAATGAAAAACCTATTTCTATTTCTGCATCCTCGCTACTCTTCATACTGAAGAGGCTGCGTCTGTCTCCCATTTATTGAAGCTTATTCTTCATCTAGACAGCCAGAGCTGGTTTGTATTAGAAATTAGGTTTTAAATCACTATTTTTCTATTATTTGTTTTAGGATTTTCAGGAAGCCTCGAGAGGTGCAGAAAAATTCTGCTGGTTGGAGAAGGCTAATACTGTTCATGAGCCAAGCACCAAATCCCTAAACACTTGCATAAGAACTTTGATGCTTTTAAGGTTCAGATTCTGGCCATGAAGACAACATGATAACAGTTAAAATTACATAAAAATGTTTTTTAAAAAAGTCAAACTCCCCCTGCAAGAGTAAGATTAATCAGATCCCTGAGCTTTTCTTAATGAGCAGACTCCATTATGGTCTCTCTTTTCTCATGTGGTTGGAGTTTTGCATTTCAGTGATTAATAGATTCTCATGATGTAAAAGGGGGATACGCATGAAGAAAGAAACAACAGGTAAAATAAATTTTTGGCTCAATAAATCAAATGAACCTAAATTGCCTTTCTTTTCTCTTGCTGCCCCCTGCTACCTTGTGGCCAGTTTTAACAGGATTCTCTATTTTCAGATCCCATCCCTGCACCACATCCTTACCAACATGCACAGGTCTCTCCTTGGAAAAGGTTTGGATGCTAAAGGCACATTAACCCATCACCATGAGGTACACATAGGGCTTTGGTGCTCCATTTCCCAGCTCTGGAAATTTTAGTGTGCCTGCTGTGAAATTGCTTCACTTCCCTTTCAGTCTAAGGTTCTTTTGCATTTTCCACAGACCAGCAAAAATGTCACAAGTTCATATCCACTCCTATATTACCTTGGGATACTCGCTGTGTACTCCTGACATTTTCCCAGCATTCATTAATTTTCTCAGCATATCAAGCACTATTTACCTCTCTTTTAAAGCTTTTAATAACTGAACACAGAAATCCTCTAGTGACAGAAGGAGTCTCTTCCTTCTGCAAAAGAAAATATTACCCTTACAACTCCAATTCCAACTGTCAGGAGCAAAACCTGAGGTTGTTGACAGCCCACCTGCCTTGGATTGCACTGGTTCCCCTGGAATTACAGATGGGTTTCATGGTTCTAGATTTAGGAGGCAACTTGTAGTAAAAAAGATCCCAATTGAGAAGTGAAATCTCTTGATGGTTTTGGAGGTTCTGTGAGTACAATTGCGTATAAGTCAGTTTTTTATGTGAAGCTGGGATCCTGAGCAGCAGCAGCGGATCGCTGGCATTCTGCTGCAGCCAGGCTCTCTGAGCAGCCCCTGCACCCCCAGCTCATTGCTCACCCTCTGCACCCCCAGCTCATTCATCCTTGCGTTAGAGACCTGCAGCCACCTGCACCTCGCAGAATGTGGAAGCCTCTTGCAGGAGAAATAAGTGAATTGAAAGAAGAAAATGAAAATGTACAGAAAATACAAAAGAGAGCTGCAGGGATAGTGCAGTACACCCAAACTGAAACAAAACAGCTGTTAACATGCAGGGATGAGCAGCATCTATGGAACAGGCTGTCTGACCTTTCCAAGAGCCTTGTCTGCTCCAGGCTGGCTCCTGCAAGGCACAGGTGCCACAGACACACCTTGTTATCCAGCACGTGGGGAACCTGCTCTGCCACACTGGCAGCAGCATGTGGAAACATTTCCTATTCTGTGCTTTTCTCAGAAAGTGTTTAGTAAGAAAAATGTTGGAGGAAATCAGCTGATCAACCAACCAGCAAATTAAAATAAAGCTTGAAATTCAATTAACTGCAGCACTGTTATGCATTATGTATAGTACATTTTAAAAATTAAATATGACACAGAGGGATAAATCTGGACACCCCAGAGAAGAAAACAAACTAAACCTAGAGCATATTTACAGCTTTAGGTAAGGTTCTGTAAGATCAACATTAGAGAATGAAATTCCTTTTCCATTCAGGAACTGCATTAATACAATGCTTGCCTTTCCTAGTAATTATTTAGTAATAGCCAAGATAAAGACATTAAGAGTGTTTTATAATCACACAGTGGGGTTCAATACTGATTCTCTCATTATCAAATCTGCTCAACATACAAGTCAAAACATGATTTTTCTAACCAACTACATTCTTCACTTTGGCATTGTAATCCAAGCTTCTGATGTCAGAAATGATTATGAGAAATTCAGAGAGAGTTTGCTGACTATAAATATACATGCACCAGTCCAAAAGGGAGCCTCTCCTTCCTATGCACATTGCTCTAATAAATAAAATAATTAAATAAAATAATCTTTGGCCTGCCTCTACCCATTCAAAGCAGCCTGTTGGACCTCCAGGTCATGAAGAAGATAAAGCCACACACAATCTCTGTCCTTGGGGCTCTGCAGGAGCAGAGTGGACATAAGAGATGACCCATTTGGAGCAGAAGAGACATCCAGAGGTGCTTTCCAACACAAATCATCCTATAACCTTGCAAACCCAAATCTGGAGTGCAGAATTTGTCCTGGGGGTCAGACAGGTTGTCACAGAGGATGTCATTTTTCCTGTTTATAGCTACAAGGCTATCTTGTAAGGAATTAATAACAAGGCACAGCATCACACAAATTTGGTGTATTAGCTGCTCAAACTGTCTGACCTTGCCAAGTCAATGACTTTATTACTGGACATACAGAATATATATGATGGCTGGGATCTGAGCAGTGACATGAGAAGGCAGGTCAAAGGCTGATGCAACACTACATAAAATTAAACCCTGAATAAGCAAAAGCTGAAATAAACCTGAAAACTGTTTCTTAAACAGCTTTTAAATCACTGTGCTCAAGCTTTACTTAATGAGTAAAGTTTTCTGTGATATGTAATTTCTCTTTCAATTTGTTCAACTTCTTTTGCTCCATAAGTTCCCTACTGTTACCCTATCTTATTATTTTCACAAACTGAATTTAATTTTGATTTTTTATTTTGTCTCCCTTCAAGTTCCTTGAATATTCCTTGACTATTAGTTTATAGTACCTTTAAGTATTTTTGTGGGGTTTTTTTAAGGCATTCATAGTGCTGCTTTAAGAGCTACATTAGCCACACTTACAAAATCCATGTCAAATCTTTCAAGACTCTATGAGCCCACAGAGCAATATTTCTGTTCCTAAAGGCAAATATGTACTGCTATACTTAAATAAATAAAATCCATAAGCACACTGACTGCAAAACAACACAGTGAGTCAACAAAGAAACACAGCAACAAATAATCAATATAAATGAATCTATAAATGATCAACTGGTGATCTCAATCTAAATAACTGCTAAGAGAGCAATGCCTCCCCAGGAAGAAACGAGACATTTTACCCTGGTATTGAACATTGACTTTTCAGAGAGAATGACCACAGCTTTATTTGATAGGTATCTCTGACTTGGCATTATTTAATCTTCAATATCCCTTATGCTTACCCTTTCCCCGAAAAATGGCCTCAGCTCAGTTTGCTGGGCTGGGTTATAAAGCATGTCTCACTAAAATATCTCAGCATTTTTTCATCATTTTCCTCCCTGGCTTCCTGCAACTCTTATTCTGCATCTACTTATCTCTGCTATCTCTTTGCCCTGACAAAGCTGTGTTCTGGGATTAAATCCTAGGCCACCAAAACATTCATAATATTAGGTATTTGCAGTGATGAAAGTGAGAATAGGCTCTGTCATGCAGCCATCATCAAATCCAGCATATTTTCTAGTTTGTGCATGGGAGGATGGCAAGGGCACGTGAAGTACAACCTGTACTTCACAACTGTGAGACAAAAGAGAAAGCACCTCTGAGGAAGCCATTCTTGCAGCTATGATTAAAAAACCCAACGTTTCTGTTATATAACCAAAGACTGTACTAATAAATTACTAATTGTAAACAGCATCTCTCTGTAATATCTGGGTTGGCCATTTCTGTCCTGTCACATCACAGTGCTCATTTCCTTGGCACTAACCTTGGCCAAGCAGATGTTCTGAGCAGTGCAGGCACAGCCAGGACAGCAAGCTCTGGCCAGGCAGTTGTGTTTCTTTACTCAAGTTGAAAGCAATATATTTTAACAGCTCCTGGGGAGCACTACCAGCATGTGTGAAAAGCATTTCCTCAGACCCATCCTAGATTGTGCTGTGCAATTTGCATTAACAACCCAAAACGTGCCCTGAAAGCACAACTCCAGTGACACATGGAAGAAAACATTCTGTGATCCTCCCTGTCTCCTGCCAAGGCTTCAGAGTGTGCTCAGCCTGGTAGCTGAGCAAGAAAGGTTTTCAACTGCAAGAGCTGAGTATGGCTGGCCAGGGGCTCTGTACAAATCACAAACGGGACAGGGCTGCTTGGGAACGTGCCTTGAGCTGTTTGATTTTCCAGCACAAGTCTCATTACATTGTTATGGCAATGGGAAGATGCCACCAGCTCACATCCCAGGCAGCAGACCAAGAATTTAATGTTACAAGTTACTTTATAAGTTATTTGACCAATCACACAAAGCAAAAGCACGCTGACAGTAGTTCTATCCAACCACTAGAAGCACATGTACCTTTGGTTAAAAAAATGCTTGCTTATTTCAAATACAATACCTGCTTGTAAGCCTTAAAAGACAATGCACAGAGCTCTATTAATTATCTTCAAACTTCCTAATATCTTGCTAGATAAACTTTTCTGTAGCTTACGGAGTTATTCTAGACAAGTGTTAATACACAGACCATTGTTCTATTTGTCTTTGCTTTTCTACTTTTTAAATAATTTTTCTGCTGACCAATCTCATGGCTGCTGCTTAGCTCTAATCACAGTTTTGCTGTCTCTGGGGCCTGTCTTTTGCAGCTTTCCCAAAACCCTCTGATTTTGTAGATGGCCACACTAAGCTGAGCACATGACAGCACTTTGGGAGTCATGGGAACATTGGGCTCACTCCAGTTTGAATTGCTGAGTTTCATGGTATGAAAATGTCCCACAGACAGAACTGCCCAGGCTGTGAGCCTGCCCCTCCACGTTGAAATCCTCCTCCTCTCCTTCTCCCAAAATCTCTGCTAGGCAAAACAATAGTACATTGGCTTTTCCTGGAACAGATCTATGGATCAAGCTCTGGTTTTTGACTCAGGAAAAGCCCAGGAAAACGATACCCAAGGAATTTCATGTCAGAGTGCTCCTGTTCTTTGTGGCATTAAGCACACAGCGCAGCTGGAGCAGCTCGTCTCCAGGAGAACTGTCCTGGTAACATAATGAATCTCACACCTTTGGACTGTGGAACAGGGAAGGGACACTTGCTAGGCTAAAAAGCCACATCTGAATTTTCTGGACACAGGCACCAAAATTCCCAATCCTAGCACCTGTTTTTTTATGGAATGAAGCCAGATTGTTTTTCCTAAAACTCCTCAGAGGTAGCATCAGACAAGCTCGTTGAGCTACTACCACGCTTTTCTCACTCAGATTGACTGATAGCAGTCAATAAGAATCACTGAATGTGTGACATTTAAAATATGACAGGCATATTCTAAAATTTAATTATTGCCCCTAACTGACACCTATTTTCAATGCAAATTTAAGAACAGAACCTTCTGTCATCAGCTAATCTTGCAAGATGCAGCATTCCCTTGGTTTACATTGATTTCAAGTGAATCTGATTGCAGTGATTGGCAGCCAGATGCCCTCTGCCTCTCAGAGGTTCCAGCCTTGCATGATTCTCCCTTTTTCAGTCTGGCTTTCCAAAATGTCTAGCAAATTTGATTTCAGCGAAGTCTGGACAAGTCAAAGGCTGTGGTTTTCTGACTGCACAAGCAATAAACAAATGCAAGACAAAAAAATCAAATGAAATGGAAGCTCCTGCTTTTAGAGTACAACTCAGAGAGAGAGAAATAGAAAACCAATGGGTGCATTAGACAGGCACTTCAGCAACCTATTTTGATGAATCCTCATCTATGGAATCAGAATCAAAAAGACAACCTGAATTAGGTGTGGAAGAACTTACAAACAGGAATGAACAACAGACTTCATCCAAGCTCTTACAAACTGACCCATTTGAGGGAAGAAAATAAGTTGATATCAACACCTGAAGGATAAAATTTTATGCAAACTGTACCATGTACAGATATTTGATGCAAAGATGAGACTTCTACTTCCAAGTCAGAAATCCTAATAGACTTTTTTTTGTCTGACTCTTACACAAACAAAGGAAAACTTCTTTGGTACAAGTGGAAAAACTACATAAATTAACCATTTATTTCCCTATATCTTATAGTCTGTGAATAACTATTTTTCAGGTTCTTATTTCAAATTCTAAAAGAAGGACATTTTCATTTGCTTAATTAACTGCCAGACCCTTTGGCAATTCAGTCCTTTCTGTGGCCCTGAAGTGAATATATTATTTCAAGTTTATGCAGAAACCTGAAATTTATCTTAAACCTCATGTGTCTTTAAGGTCAAATAACAGTGAGGAATAAATGACTAATAATACTTTCATGTGCAACATAGGCACGAAAGGTGTGGTGCAAGCTTGCTGCTCTCATAGTTAAGTAATTTTTCTTTAATTTTTCTTGTATCTTCTTGTATCTTCTTGTATATGATAGCAGATAAAAATAGCATCAATATCTATAAGTTTCAGTGTGAGTATCAAGACACTATTTTCACGTGAAACATCTTTAAACCCATCACAGCTTTTAATTTCCACAGGAAATAACAGTCCAGGGTTTTGGTTTTTTTCCCTACAGGAAAGTCTAAATATTTAAATTACCATATTTTTAATGTACTGACATGTTGATGGTCAGATGTTCTTTGATGCTCACAGATAGATTGGCAGAAATCAGAGCAGCATAGGGGCTTACAAAAATGTGGTATTTATGTTTGGCAGCAATTACTTTGTGAAAAATGCAAGGTGACTCTTCTTACGCTCCTTCTTTCTTCTTTTTTATATTTTTCTTCTCCAACTTTGGCATGAATCAAAAGAGCTAAAAACTAATTTAACATGACAAATGCTTTCATCACTCCCTTAACCTCTGAAGTGAACACTCTGACAAAGACAATATGTGTGCTATATGCTTTCCTTTTGACACTTTATAAATTACTTTCCTGTAACTGGGTTTTACCAGCAGCCCAATATCTTCAGCATGTCCTAATTTGAATGGCTGCTTCTACATTCTTCATATGTCAGCCCTGGATAATAGGAATTACTCCTGGGCTCTGTGAAATGGTGCAGGAGTCTCAGGGAGGAATGGGACAATTTCATTTCCATCCTGCATGCTGTAGTTTACCAGAAGGCTGTGCAATACTAGCATATAATACTCTGAATTTTGCTCACATCTGGCTATTGAGAAAACAGGGAGCAGTGACCAACCTGGCTTTAAATGTGCAGCCACCCCTGTGAATGCCATGTAATGGAAAAGTTAATTGAAGTGACTTTTTTCCTATTCTCTACTATTAAAAACAGTACAACAATTGGCCATAGAAACATCTTAGAGTGCTCTTTCACACACCCCATCTGCACTTTGTTGCTCTCTAGTCCTTTAATAAGATGACCAAAACTCACCTGCTTTATTTTCAACCTGGTGAATTTGATCTGTGTTAAAGTTTCTGCAGAAACCTTGCCAGTGCCAAGGAACTCAGACCTGTTTGTCTGAGAGGGAAAATGTCTGCACACAGAACCCAACCTATCCTGCACAAATGGGTGCCCTAGCACCCTGCACAATTTTCTCCCAGACATCAGTCAGGGTAATTTGCAGAGAGATATTTAGAAAATTTCAGATAATAGTGGTACTGACTGGCCTAAAAAGAAGAATCTACCTAAAATAGCCAGACTTTAATGACATATTATGATATAAACAATCAATCTATATGCAACTTAAAAAAGAAAATAAAACCCCAGGTTACCTTCTAACAAGGCATATTGCCATTATTTTGACAAATGTTTAACTTAACATCTCAGTAGTATCTTTATTTAACATCAATTATGTAGTGTGGCAAAAAGTTCCAAAGGTTATTTATGCACTATGAATTTATTTTTAGAGCATTAAACATACTGCTTTTTAATTTCATTCATTGTATTTTTAGTTGTGTGTTGGAGGAAAGGCAATAGGAATGCCTAATAATTTTTAAAATATTTTTCTTTTCCATCAGTTATGGCTTTTTTTTCAACTTCTCCTTTAAATCACCCTTATTATTATTTTTTTTCATGCCAGCCATAATCTTCTGTAATCTCAAAGCCCCATGTTTAAACATGTGGACATCATTTTTTTCAATGATCCACCTATATCAATTCTCTCTTATGATAAGACAATTCATTTAGAAATCCTGAGGAGTATAAGAACTTCAAAGTACTCTTTGAATATCATTTACCCCATATTTGCCATCACTGCCTTTTGCATTTGGTCCTGCAAGAGTCTGGACCAGCATTGACACAGTCACATTCCCACAGATTCCCTGACAAACCTAAGGGGCAGAACCATTGGCTGCAAATTTTGATGAATTTTTTTTACTTTTAGCTAATGCAACCCCAGTGATGGAACCTCTGCTATGCTAGAGTGCAAGAAATTTTCTTTGTGGACATGTAAGGCAGAAATACAATAGCAGCACCTTCAAAGCCTTTCCTTTTTTCAAATCAGGAGATGATTTAGCACCTTAAGTCACACTGTTGGAGGACAGCAAGGGTTAGTTTATAGCTGATGGTCCTACTCCTGCTCTTTGTCATGTGCAATGAATTGTATAATTTTTTGCTGAGAGTGAAGGAATTAATTTAATAAATGGCCTACCAAAAGCACTTCACTTTTACCTTTCTTCTCATGCATCTAAGGCTACAGCACTGCTTTTTTGTTTTTTTCTTTTCTCTCTCTTCCATCACTTTAAATTATGATCAAAGTGGATCTATCAAGTTTATTCATAGGATTAATTTCAGCTATTTTCTGGTTGTGACATGTACTTATTCTTTCCTATGTATGGCATGAAGCTTGTCAGGTAACTTCTCATTATTTAAACCTTGAGCTAACACTCTCTCCTAAACCCTTCTTTGTTGTGTTCACTACCAGCTCTATTGTGCTCATCATTCTTTCAGCTGGAAAGAAGACCTCAAAAACTTCTGTCAAAATGGATCAGTTATGTCGTTCCTTGAAATGATAGATCATTCATCAATTATTAAGAGTCAATACATTTCCTTACATTCTCTCTTGTCTTAAAAATGAAAGTGTAAAAAGCAATAACCACGTTGCAAAGATTTGCTTAAGATTACAGCAACCTAAATACCAAGGAAAAACCACATTTCATAATCCATCACTTCAAAGTTATGCACATGATTAAAATGTTCAACTTGCAGTATATCATTTCCCATGTGCATAATCACTCTAACAGGGAGCTGCTGTATGATAACTGTCAACTTCAATGAATTATGTGCCTTCCAATCTTTTCATTTAGACACCAAACTAAGCTTGTTATTCTTCTGAGGCTTTCTACAGGGAAAATACAGAAAGATGGTTAGATCTGTAGTACTCAGTGTGCTGGGATGTAGGTCTGGCCTAAACAGACAGCAGGGATAGGCAGACAGTTCTCTCCTATTATTGTATAAATTAATCATATATGGAAGCTCATTAGTATGAAAAATGGGGTTTTCTTAGAAAATGGTGTCTATCCTGAAGAGTCAGGTTATATAGGATCAAAGAAAAAAGAAGAAAAAAGAGAGAAAATTCAGCGCATCTTTATATAGATCTTTTGAGTGCTATATGTGAGAATAGTTTCAGAGAGGAAATAAATCCCACAAAGAATAGGTCTGGAAAGTATTAACAGAAAATATTGTCAAGCTACCATAATTTTGCCATTTACTCAAAGAGCCTAAAGAGTGGGCAGCACTTCACTGTCATCAGCATATTGTTAAAGGCACTGTAAAAGGTACAAATACACTGGTAGTTTGTGCAGACACCTAAAAAAAGACCTCTACAACAACAGAGAATGAGAGACCAGGGGAGGGTGAGGAAGTCAGAAATTAATGAAATTAACTAAATTAAGAAAGACAAAATCTCAGCCGTTAAAAACATCTCAGAAACCACAGAAAGGATTGGAACCAAGTGTGGTCACTATTCACATATGAATCATGGGAAATAAACACAACATTCAGGGTTTCTATATTTTTCCTTACAAAATGCTAAGGATGAGTGGAATATAGAAAAGAACTGCATGCAAAATGGAATCACCTTATGATTCAAATGTAACGCCACCAGGATTTAGGCACACAGACCAATATAGACTGAGAACTAGAAATCAAAATATTTTTTTTTTTTATCTAAAGGCAGAATTGATGGTAATATCTGAATTCAAATGCCACTGGCTTCTGTTCCTTATATGAATTCACCACCTATAAATTTTTTTTTCCAAATACTTTTTAAACATATGTCACTACATCAAAAAGCCATTAAATCCCTCTGTTTGGACCATTTATGAGATGTGCATATCTGACACCTAAAGTTAACACTGCACGTTGAGAATCCTGAATCAATTTCTTGCTTCCACTGCTCTTACAACAGTGAACGTGACTGGAACATTTGATTTTCCCTCATTAATCAGTATAAGGAATAATAATATTCTTTGCTCACTGCGAACACACATTTTTAAAACACATCGACCATCCTTTCATGTGCTGAACTCTCATTTTGTGACACAGCCATGTGATTGGAGAGAGGAAACACAGCCTTACCTATGAAATATGCTAGCAAGATGGCAAGCAGGACTGCAGCAGCAATTGCAGATAAAGCAGCACATTTCCAGCTACAGTACTTGGAGGGCTTTTTCAGCTTGAATGCATTCCTGGAGAATGTATTTCTAGGTAACAGCCTGGGAGGTGGAGTGTAAACTGTTCCTGAGGTCAGCGGGTAACCAGGGGAAGAACTGCTGAACAGTGGAGTAGTTCCAGAAGATGTCTTAAACAAGAAATGCCTGAAAAACATAAAATGGAAGAGAGTTGAAAATGGCAAGTCCTGCAGTTAAGAGAGAACATTTCCTACTCCTGTACCATTCCAGCTGTCACAGCCTGGTAAATTCAACAAAAAAAGATTTTGTAGGAACATATAGAGAAATGAAAATTCTCCTTTTTTTTTGCTACCAGATCCTAACAACTGGCAATAAAATACAGTGTCAGGATATCTTTCTTAATCTTTTCTGGAATTAGATGCAACTTGACCACATACCAGCTAAAACACCAGCATGACCCATGTTTGGGAGCTCCCTCTGGAATCCACCACTCAAAAAATGTCTTAAGAACACCAAACTGAGTGTCATTTACACTCTTGGCAAAAGCTCCCAGCAAAACCACTGAGAACATACTGAGCAAAACCCATAGTCCTGTAGGAAAAGATCTTGCCAGAATTAGAATTAACCATGATTTTGTGCTTTAACAGTAAGCAGGTTTGGTTTGAACAGCTAATTACAAACAGCACATGACCCAGCAGATAAAACCAGGATTTCAGCTGCCCATACATTGGTTAGGAAGAAAATAATAGAATACACTCAAATTAATCTCAGAAAATGCTGTCAACATATTCCAGACAGAGGAAATGGAGAAAGCAAACTGGAAGACTGATTTCTTTACATTAACTTCTCACAGTCAGGAAGAACCGACTACAAACAGTTCCCAGTAAACAATAAAAACAGAAGCACAGAATAAAGGCTGTGGTCTTACAGAAATTCACTGGGTTTAGGACAGAGAGCTCTGAAGACTTGCTCCATACCCTCTCCCTTCACAGCTCTGAAAAACAAGTGCTTCTTGGAATCAAACAGAATGAAGACACTCCGTAATCTCCAAAATCAAAATCACAGCCTAAAATAACCCAGGTCTGACTTCCAATGTAAAATATGTTGAACATTTTTATTCAGATACAATCCAGCATGTCACTCTCAAACCACCTGTTAGAGCTTTAAAATCCATGTCACTCACTGACAACAACAATTTGGAAGTTGGAGGCTGAAATGTGTTTCCCAAGTCTGCTTTCCAGCCCACCATCATGAATGTGCCTACTGTCAAGCATAGATTAGTGTATACCTATTCTACAGAATACCACAAGTGATTTTAAAGGCATTTTTTTGAAATATTTGTTTCTAAATAAAACCCAGAGCATAAGAGATTGCACAGAACTTGCATACAGGTAAAAGACAGTAAAAGGAAGGCTGGCTAGGCTCCCCAGATTTCTGATTACATGTTTCCATTTGAAGACAACCTCTTAAAATATGTTTTTGTGGGTTTTTTTAATAAATCAATTATAAACTCTATTAATGAACATGAAAAATCACTTTGACATTGCCTTTGTTATTGATTTTAAACTTCAAGTGGCCTTGTACATCCCTTTCAACAGTGGCCAAAATCTAGTTTATTGTAGAAAATACACAAAAACCGTGGCAATATCTATCCACTGTTACAACTTTTTCTTTGTGCTTTGGAGGCTTCAAATATACAATCAAACTCAGATTAATTCCAACCAGTTACTTCACAGAAACATTGGGAGTTTTTAACAAATAAAGCCACACTTCTTTTTTCTTTATCAGTGAGGGATATTAGGGGTTAGAATCCTTTTCTGCACATCATAGGTGATCTATGAAAAAAAGCAATAAAGGCAAACGCTAAAAGACTTCCCCTTAAAATTAGCAGCCTTTTAAATTATGAAGAAAATCTTTCAGCTAAAAGAAAGCAAGAAATAAAGAAAACCTGATATCTTGAATCCTTTATTTTGAATGGTTATTTACTTTGCAACAGTTCAATTAAAGTCACTGATGGGAAAACAATGTTGTGGGGCTGATTGTGCCACACCAGATGTATTGACTGTTCTGCTCCTTCTGTCTGGGCAGAACCTGATTAATTGGTCAGCAGAAGCAGGTTTGGTCCTTTCCAGCTGCTCCCAAGTGTTGGAACACAAGATCACTTCCATGGTCGGATCCAGGGAGTGAAATGACACCGAGCACGAGGAGCAAGGGGGAGCCAGGAGGGAGAGAGCCCCAGTGAGACAAAGGCAGGCAGGAAAGCTCCTCTCTCATCCAGGATAACTCTGCCTCATCCCAGGAGTCCTTCTCCTCTGAACCCTCAGGGCAGGAGTGACCCTCTCAGGTTTGGACAGAAGGGTCTACAACAGACAATTCTCACCCTTTCCCTGCCCCAAAGCAGATCTTTCAGAACCAAACTCGAAATTACAGTCCTTGGAACTGTCTTTATCTGAAATGCCTTTAAACCCAGGAATTTTATGTCCTCTTTAGCTGAGAAGGCAGCTACAGCACCAACAGAAATTTTAATATAAAGCATTGTTAAAGTAAACTCAGATATATAATGAAACTCTGCTCCCATTAAAATTGAATTAATGAATATCCAGATATGCTTTAATAGAACATGTCAATCATATCCTGTTGCATGTGAGAAGACAAAAAAAGTAGAACAAAAAAGCAGCTCCACTGTGATCCACTTTGAGATACATCAAGTATATAAAGAAAACCAAAACACTTATCCATGCAAACAGGATCTCTATGATATTGTTAAAACTAATCAGGACTTGGTAGAAGAAGAAAAAGCTGACTGAAAAGGAGAAGATGTCATTCTCAAAGCAAAAAAGAAAGAATGTCATTGGATAAACCCTGAATTTTGTCACATTTTGTCCTACCCAGGCATTTCAAAAGCTGAATGTTCATTGTCTCAATATGAGAACACCTGACAAAGTGCAGCTATCAGACATCTTGCCACCTGAAAGTACACAAGTTCTGCCTTCAAAAGTTAAAAAAGACATTTAACTAAGATGTGTTAAATGTCCCCCAAGACACTTTGGAAAACTGGCAGTGCATTCCAAAGCTGGGGGCCAGGTTAGCAGAAGAACCCTAAATCACAGCAAAGCACCCCAGAAAAACTGGGAACATAATGGACAAAACACTTGGACCCCCAGAGTTTAAAATCTAGATTCAGCTAGTAATGGAAATAAATTGACTTGTCTCAACTCTGTCCCTAAAGCCAATGATCTATAGCCATATTTTTATGTGAGATTTGACATGCTCTGGTACAACCAATTGTCTTGACATGCTCTGGTACAACCAATTGTCTGTGGGCTGAAGCTGCACAGAGAGAACATGAGCATTTATCAACATTAATTACAGCCTCACAGTGGTAAGGCTGGGAGCATTTTACAATGCCTGCTTATGAAAAGAAATGATCTGATTTGTACCAGTTCACTTAATTTCAAATACACTCCATATAAGAATTAAAAAATTGTATTCTCTGTCTTACCTGTTCACCTATCAAATTATGAAAACCACATTTTCTACCTCACAATTAAGCATTAGCAATTTGAATTAGACAGGGACTAATTTTCTGTTTTGAAAACATGGGAATGAATTTGCTAAGTCTCAGCCCAGTCTCCCTTATTTCTGTGGATCCATAAGACAATTCCACACTGAAAAATTCACAAAATGTGGTTGCCAGCCTACGATGATTCTGTTATTTCAGTGACCTTGGAAAGCTATGGAAGGAGCTTGGGTGCTGCCCACAGAATAGGAGTTTATTCTGTAGCTCACTCTGTGCTTTGTTCTCCTCTACCAGGCTCTGGCTACAGAATTTGGGATTCTCCAGGACTCAGGATACTCCAGAATTCAGAATTCTCCCCCTCTGTTGCCAGTCCTGATGCTGTGGGGTCACCCCAAAGGTGATATCTGGGAAAGTTGAGCTTTCCAGGGGACATTTGAGCACTGCCCTGTGCACTAATGGCAAATGGCAAAAGCTCTATTTTGCTTTCTTCATTAATTCAGAGCTCTCCCTAGCATGTGCTGCTTTCCCACAGGTCAAAAGGACCTCTGGTGTTCAGGGAATAGTGGTCTGACAGAGACTGTATTAACTTCCGTATTCTTTGAGAGAACAATCAGCTTTTCCCCCCCTCCTTTCTGGACAGATTGTCATGGCAGCACACTGCAAGAATGAGTGGAGGGAAAAAAAAAAAATGGTTTTGCGATGAAAAACTGTAATAGAAAGGAAGAAAAAGACATTTTCTAACATAAATTGCTTTTTTCCCCTCCTCATACTGTCCTAAACTTATTCTGTATGAAAAAAGAAAAAAAAAAGACAGAGAGAATTGTAATGCTTAAATTGTCTTTTTTATATTTTATAGGGTTTTTAATAGTAATTAATAAATAGAAAAGCTACAGGTCAAGAGAATAGTAACAGCTCAATTTAGTTGTTCTAGACTTAAAAATATCTTCAAGCTGTGGTAAAATCACATCTGTCTATCATTTTATTGGACATTTATTCTTAGCAGAAAACAATGGGATATAGAACATAATACACTGGCTTTCATTATGATTAAAAAGAAACCCTTCTGCAGTTTTCAAAGTCTTCCAAAAAAGTAGCCATGAGTCATTTTATGTCAGTGGAACCCTCAAAGTGGCTGCCAAATTCAGACAGTGAAGTTTTATGGAACATTCCTGAGTTCCAAACAAAAAGAAACCAAGCCTGAAGAAAACCATGAGCTGTTCTTATGCCTGTTATGGAAAAATTAATTCTGAGGGGTAGACTGGTGCAAGCTTTGGTTACCTGTGTCTCAGTCTTTCCCCCAATCAGATTTATTTGTATGTTCTCTCAGCTTTTTGCAGAAAACATGGGACCATCAGCCACATTTCCACAGCTGAGGGCTGATGTGGCAAAACTGCACAGAAGTTTCTACCCTAGAACTCTAAAGCCATCAATAAAGCCTAACAAGTGTTATCTATTTGTGTTTAAATGGTATAGTTACAAGAAATTGTCTCAATCATGTCAAATCCACAGATTAAACTCAGCAAAACAGATTTTTCAGTAGAAAGCTGTTTAAATACACATCTGTATAATCCACTGGGCATTTTCCATACCTGTGTCTTGTGCACCCCACACCCAAATAAATGCCTGTGGAAACAGAGGACAGTTCTCATGATACCATTTCAGTGATTTTCAGCCTGCTGCAGATACTGATACAGAAACTAAGAAAGAGTAATAGGGAAAAAATGAATTTACTACACTGAACAGTAATTCAGGATGAGCACCTCAGTATCACCGCTGCCACACTTGTACCCACTGCCACCTCCTGACCCTTGCAGCAGCCCCCAGCACCCAGAGCAGCTCCAGCTCCTTAAAACCCTTGCTGATTCCTTAAGGCTGGGTTCTCCACATGCCCAGGCCAAGTGTTCTAAAGACTGCAGAGAGCAGAGCAGTGTCACAGGCTGCTGAGAGCACCAGGCCGGCTTGTCACCACTGCCACCCTCCAACCAAGGCACGGCTGGACATGTGAAGCACAGTAATTGAACAGTGCCTGACAGCTGGGCAGGGGGGTGGACAGAAAGGCAGGTGCCAACCTTTGGGCACCTTGATCTGTCATTTTATGAAACAAAAGCAAGCAGGCATTGCTCACAAAGGCACAGAGGCAGAACACCTGCACTGAGTGATGGCTCTGTGCGGGCACCTCTCCACAGGACACCTGCTCTTCATCTGCAAGCAGAGATCCTCTTGGATCCACTTTTATCAACTTCTCTCTCCCTAATCCCACTGTGAGCTGAGCCCTGGAGCATTCTCTGGGGTCTCTCACCACGTGCTCCCAGCTCTGGATTGTCCCCACAGCCCTGCCCTGCCCCAGGTGCTCAGAGGCTGCTGAGCTGTGACACTGCTGAGCTGTGAGAGAGGTGAGGTGGAAAATATAGAGACATATATCTGTACAAAATACAGAGACTGCTGAACTAGGGATCACGAGCAGCTCAGGAGTTTGAGATGGAGAACACCAACTTGGAAAGGCATAAAATCTAGAAGGGGAACGTGCACATGGCAGCTCAGCAGCTCCAGGGCCACCCATCACCCTCCTGACTGGTGGCTCTGTGGTCCAAAAGATTCCAGGTACTCTGCAAGAGGTGTGAGCCCACCCATTCAGCCTGTCTGCCTGAATCCCACTCAGCTTTTGTGGGAGTTAGCCAGTCAATAGCCAGCTTTGCCCTTCAAATTGATGAATCTCCTTCTTGCACTACTGTTTATTCTCCAGGAACAGAGCAATCAAACTGCTGGTTAATGCCTAGCAAAGAGTAACAGGCACCGCTACACGCATAAACACAAAAAATCAGGGTCTTTGCATGTGTATGTACATGAAAGTGTAGCAGGATCAGTCAGCAGATCCAGGAACATTTAGGAGTTCTGAATCAACTCATCTACAGGAACTTTCTCTTCTTAAGCAGAAAACCTTGTGTCTTTTTTTGCCATAGGTTCTGAGTAGTTGTTGCATAGTGCCAAGTGATGAAGTGCAATGCCTCCATTTGTTATTCCAGTGGTGGGGATTATGATAACAGTGTTTTGCATTTCAATGGGTCCATGCAGTTTTAACTTTCTACATCAATTAATGAACATCATTTCAAAACACTTCTATTTTAAAAGGCATACATGGAAGCTCTCCACTATCTCTTCATTCAACTACTCACTTAACAAGAAAGAAAGTATTAACAGTGCTACTTCAATTCTATAAGTAATAGAACAGAATAATAAAGCTCAGATAAATTTATCAGTCAACACATAAGCTTAAATAAAGAGGAACTAAAGTCACATAATTCTAGACTTTTCTTCATAAAGACCCTAAACATGCCTGTCTATTCCTGTGCAGTCACTCATGCTGCCTGTTCACTCTGCACAACCCAGAAGTTAAAAATGCAAATGACAAGATCATGAAAACATGCAATTATCTGCAATCAGTAAAAACTTCTCTGAGCTTATGTGTACGTGAGTGGGAGTACATCCAGATCGATTTTCTGAATCATCATTATGTATCCTGCTTTTGTAGTGTTCCCTTCCCCCTTTTCTCCCTCCTATTCATGCCTATATTTCATTTGTTATGAAAATGATACTCCAGCAGCCTGCTAAAAATGACCTTTTTACAGTGCTTTTGGTGTCCTCCAAGTACATGGCCCAAATGTGTTTAAAGTCCTTGGAGATGCTTCTGACTGTGCTTTCCTTGACTCTTTAAAGTGCTTTTGATTTTTAGACAGGCCCAGAATCCATCTATGCAGATTCCAATTATTTGCAAAGTCCCCACAACCTTTCTGCAGCCTTCACATGCAGGAACAAGAGAATGAAGGAGTTAGTTCTTGCCCCAGCCTTCAGTCTCAGAGATAGAACCTGCTCTAGCATGTGAACCTGTAGCTGCAAGTAAATGGTAAGAGAAAGTCACAAAAGACAAAGCAAAATTAGAGTGAGGACTCGTTTCACTGCTCCAAGTAGTTGTTTGTCATGCTCAACATATCCTAGGAAATCACATTAACAAAAGGAAAGGAAATTTTGTTTCACTGTTCTGTTCCAGAACATTTTGCATCATGTACAAAGATATCAAAATATTGAGACATCACTGAAAATAGGCAGACAATTGCAGAGAGCAGTTGTAGCTTGGAACTTCAACACATTCAGAAACTTCAAGTTTATATATTCAGTTTAGAAGTTCTGCAGTTGATCTTGACACCCCAACGTGGTACAAAATGTGAACGTGGTATTAAAGAGACATGTCAGATATTTAATTTCTTTCTTAAAAAATTAATATTGCTTTCTCCCACTGTTAAATCCCTCTCTTCAGTGCCCTATTCTTGGCTTTTTTGCCCTGACTGCTACAGGCTGTGCCCAGGCTCAGTGCACTGTGTGCATTTCTGCACTGCAATGAGCTGGAGCAGTGCAGAAATGAGCTGGGTGCAGATGTTTCCCAGCTGTGCTACCCCACAATTTTGAGTTCAAGCTCTGCATGGTGCACACTGGGATCAGCTCACGTTGCTGTTCCATCCCTTCTGATCTCACTGCTGTCCTCAGGCTCACCTGAGTGACTGTGCTGGAACCAGGCTGCCAAAGTAACAAATGCAGCTTGAACCCCAGGAGAAGGCAAATATTTTGAAGAGCTCTTTTAAGGTTCATAGCAATTCTTTCCAGGCTCAATTTTTGGATTTCTCAATCTTTAAACTGAACTTGGCACAAATGACCTCAGATTTGGACCATTGGTCTTATACTACAGTCCACAAGATCTAAAGAAACCTATTTCATAATCACCAGAAGAGTGGCCATCATCCTTTCTCCTGAATCACAGAAGAAACACTAGGATGTTACAGTATTCCTTAAAGCCTAGCATCACATCCTTGTGAGCAACACAAAGAAATTATAGATATAAAATTATCTTTGTAACTGAAAGATTTGGACCGAAAATATTTCAAATTACGAGGCTAATAATGAGAACTGAAGAATAAGAGTAATTTCTATTTAATTCTACCATTTTTTTCTCCTGAATTAAGTATTATTAGTTATAATGGTAACAATTATTTTCACATCAATATAAAGTACTGAAAGAGGCATTAATAAACCAGGCCATCTCAGTGAAACATCCATGCATGGAAGCTCCTCTGCTCCCCTCCCTCACCAGTCACCCCAGTGCCCATGTGGGGCTCTCATCCCAGGGGATTCCTGCTGTGTGAGGAGCCACAGGAGCCTCCCCTGAAAAGCCATCCCTGCCTCCCTGTGCCCTCAAAGCATTCCCAGCTTTACAGCAGAGCTCTGCCCCTCTGGCTGTCAGGAGGGAAGGAGACCCACCCTGGGATGTTCAAAGGCAGCATTTTCACCACACATCCCCCTGGAAAGCAATGATTAAAGCAGCAATAAAGGAACACCTCTCAACTGGAGAAGGTAGAAACCAGCACTTTGTTACGAGGAGGAGGAGATGCTTTGAAACACACTGCAAGAGGACAATAAAAGTTAAAGAGCATTAAACAGCAGCTCTGAGCCTAAAGGTAAAGCAGCTAAATACTGCAGAAATGAACCATAAAAATAGCACCATAAAAATGCTACAGCCATGCATTACTGTGTCCTTACTTAGAGATATTTCAACCCTTCCATTACAGGCCCTTATTTCAAAGAAAACAGAGTGATTATGCAGCCAGCCTGGGAGCCTGATGCAGCCACAAAGCAGGGAAGGGAAGGCACAGCCCCTGTTTGTTCACCTGAACCAGGAACAACCACCCCAAAATCAAGCACACATCACTGGAAATGTTCCAGGCCAGGTCAGCCAGGGCTTTGAGGAGCCTGAACTAGTGGAAGGGTCCTTGCCCATGGTGATCCTTAAGCTCTTTCTTACCCAAATCATTCTACAACTCTAAATAAGTGCAATTAGGAACTCTGCACAGGCATGTTGCAAACTCAGAACTCCACTAGAAGCAATGAGCTACAGCAATACAGATAAATGGAATTATGTAACAAATACAGCACCACAAAGGATCCACAAAGATCCGAGCACAGTTGCCTGAAAAGGCCACATGAAAACGTGTGCAAGCAGTAAAAGCTTCCTTTACATCACAGAGAAAATAAACCAAATGTGATTAGCATCCTCCAATCAATATTGAAACAAGAGATAAAGGATATATTTGGAAAATGTGATGTCTCCAAACAGTCTGAATTTAGCCCAAACTGCCTAAGACAGCAAAGGAAGAAAGGGAAGGTTAAAATATTCTTACCAGAAAAAAAAAAAAAAGAAAAAAAACAACATGCAGACGTGTGTTGTATTATTCAATGGTTTCAGCACTTGGTACTGTTAGATAAAGAGACATCTGGAATCTAAATTGTGATCTGAGTTTTGTACTGCTGACACAAAGCATTCCCTTCAGACAGCTCAGGTGCCACCTTTTGTTTCATAATCACCAACGTGACCACTTGCACATCATTGTCAGTAGAGAGCAGAATCTACTGAAGGCAACTGAAAGATGAAAACTGAGAGCTATGAAACCCTCTCTTGATAAAGCAGGTGCTCTCAGTGCTGGCTTTGCCTCCTGAGCGCTCCTATACTGAGATTAATAAACAGATAACAAGATAAAAAAACTAGAGTCATGCACTGTGAAGGGGCAGCATGAGAGGGGTCAATGTTCTGCAACAAGCTAAAGCTTTAAAGTAAATGCTGCAGTAAAAAGTTACCAAAAATATACCTCTTTTTTTTTTTTTTGTGGCTATTGGTGTCAATGTAGATGAAACACCAGTTTTAAGGGGGAAGAATTACAGGCTAATTCTGAAAGTCTCAATGATTTCACAAGCATCAGTTTCAGTCATTTTTGAGTTAATATTCTTGTGATGAAACTTGTCATCAAGCCCTGTCAGGTGTGTAATTTCAGAGAAGAACTAAAATCGATCCTGAAGGAGCTCTGGAATAGTTTTGGAAGACAGCAATTCTGCCAGGACATTTTCTAATAGCTTAATGCTTGCCTGTGACAAACCTGTCTTCCAAAAAACTCCAATTAACTGTCGGGCATCCTGCAAGCTCCAAAAATAACAGTATTCACAAAGTAACCTTTGTCATGTACACACACACTCCCAGAGGCTGCAGGATAAGAAAAAAAGAGAAGAACCAAAGTCAGTAAAGGCATTCACAGTCACCTCTGGCTGGGAATAGGTACAAAATCAGACAGTAAAAAATTCCAGCCAAACAAATTCCCACTGCTGTGGCTCAGGATGATGGCAAAGAATCATTTTGTGAGTATACCAAGGAACTCCCTCCAGGTAAAGTGATTGGTAAATTGGGACAGTCTTGAGCCTTCGGAAATGATATATTTAATGCATTGTTGTACCCAAGAACAATTTCATGCAGGAAGAGGCAGACCAGGCACAGCACATGGCCACTCTATACCAGAATTAAAAGCAGGTACTAACACTGGGCAATGAACCACACTGCAAGAACTTATCTAGCTGAAAAGGACCAACACTTCTACCTTGTAATTCTTACCAATAAATAACAAATTCAGGATGTCCAAATTGGTTCTATAAAGTAGCAGAGGTTCTCACAGAAGCAGCAGTTTAGAGTTAAGGGGTTTTTGGGATTTTTTTTAATTTCTTTTTTTTTTTAATTTGGCCAAAGTTAGCTCCAAACCTTCAGTAAGCAAGAATACCTTTCCCTTCCTTTTTT
The DNA here is from genome assembly GCF_027579445.1 of Ammospiza nelsoni. NCBI lineage: Eukaryota > Metazoa > Chordata > Aves > Passeriformes > Passerellidae > Ammospiza > Ammospiza nelsoni. The sequence goes on from NC_080648.1 coordinate 5,755,046, forward strand.
GGCCATCTCAGCTTTGGATAACATGAATTTGCTTTCCACTTCTTCATGGCACCCGTGTTTCCATTTTAGGGGAGCAGGACAAAGTGAGGTGTGCCCTGTGCACGCCCCAGCCCAGCACAGACTCCCTGCCCCTTCCAGGCTCATTTCCTCCCCATGGAGCTGTAACCCACCACTGATTAACCCCGGAGTAACACCAGCCTCGGTGTTGTCAGCTCCAGCCCCAGCTCCTCCCAGAGCTCCAAACCAGAGGAGCAGTCTTTAACCAAGCGTTGGAGGGGCTGGGCTGGGGGTGTAACTCCCCCAGATGCTGGGCTCTCCTTCCTTGGGGTGTGACCCAGCAGAGCCCCATGAAAGCCCTGGGAGGCTGCAAACCAAACACAACATCCCAGAAGCTGTTGTGCAACCAAGCAGCTGAGACCCTGGCAGGAGCCAGTGCTCCCAGCAGCCCAGCTCCTCCACCTGGCTCCTGTGTTTGCCACTCTCTGGGCAAGCAACACCACCCTGCTCTTCCAAGCGCTTTATTCAGCACCACAATGGCTAATTTTAAATTCTGAGAGATCAGCTCTGCCAACTCTGCTATTTAAAGTGCAAGTTAAATATGTTTGACATTCCATACCCCAAATGACAACAAACCAGAATATTTAGACCAGCAGCATGTCAGGCATTTATTTATTTATTTCTCTGTCAGGCCTAAGTGCTGCACCTCTTCATTTATATGCTGCTGTTTGCCCCACAGGCATCAAGCTGTTAACATGTACAGAAGAGATTAAAATGAACTTGCATGCTGGATGAGGTATAAATTAAAATTATAGTACTGTCAGTCATGAATCTCGGATTGTTTCTCAAAGTCTCCCAAAATGCATAATGTCAAGTGAGTCTCTGTTTGTTGCTTCAGGAAACGCAAAATGTATAATTTTTCAGCAGCACAGCCAATATGAATTCTAAGTTGTCCCTGAGCCTGTGATATAAATATGCTGTATTAATAGCATGAGTTGTGTATGCAAGGAAGCTCCAAGTCAATAAAAGGCTTTAAAATGGGATGTGAGCAGTGATATTCACTGTGCACCTTCCAGTGCAAAGCAGATTGGGGCTGCTGGCTGTTCTAATGCCACTCACTCCCCATGCTGTGTCAGAAAAACCACCTCTGACACAGAGGACACCAAAAACAACTCCCAGCAAACCGAGTCTGCTCTCTGTGTGCTTTGGAGGACCACCAGTGGCATCCTCCAGGGTGTCCATCCCCACCACCTAATGTCAATGCATGGTGAGCCCTGTGGCAGGGAAGAATGATGCTCCACGGTGTCAGAAGGCTAATTTATTACATTATTATAATATATTATATAGAAGAATACTGTACTAAAGAATACTGAATACTATACTATACTGTGTAGAATACTATAATATACTACAATACTATGCTAAAGAATACAGAAAAGATACTGAGTGCTAAAAAGATAATAAGGAAAACTCGTGACTCTTTCCAGAGTCCTGACACAGCTTGGCCCTGATGGGCCAATGAGTCAGAACAACTCACACCAGGGTCCAATGAAACAATCACCTGTGGGTGAACAATCCCCAAACACATTCCACATGAGCACAACACAGGAGAAGCAAATGAGCTAAGAATTGTTTTCCTTTTCTCTAAGGCCTCTCTCTCTGCCTTTCAGCCTCCCAGGAGAAAAACCCTGGGTGAAGGGAGCATGTTCAGAGAAAGTGCATGCCCCGAGCACCCACCTGGTCTCGAGGGGCACGTTGCTGTTGAGCACCCAGCTGTCCTGGAGCTGCACGGACTCGGGGGTGGTGGCCAGGTCGTTGGGCGCCGGCGCGGGCGCGTGGATCTGGTTGCGGCGGTTGGTGAGCGAGTTCCTGTTGAGGGAGTTGGCAGAGGAATGGTGATGGGACAGGGAATGGTTGTGAGGAGGAGGGAGAGGCGGCCTCAGCGTTGATTGGCTGTGATGGTTTGAAGGGCCTAAAACAGAAAAAGAGAAACAAATCACAAATGTGTGTGGTGGCACCGCTCTCCTCGGCATTTTCAAGGGGTCACTGCCTGGGAAAAGAGACTGGGCCTCTTGGACCTGTGGGCATCAAAGGGTGGGCAAACCAGAGCAGTCATTATTGGAGATAAACACAAAACAGTGCTTCCAGCCTGCACAGCTGGCATGTTGACAAGGACTCTATTTAAATTTTAAAATACTTCTTCATGGATTCTCCCTGGAGAAAGTGTCCTCAGTGGAGCAGCCAGGACAGCAGCCTAGCTGGACCACTCCCTACATCTACCAGGGAGGAAATTTACCCCCTCTGTTTCTATCAGGGACTTTGAGCAGATGAGCTTTAATGGATTAAAAATAGCCTCTGGGAATATGGTCTGTAGGCCCCTATAAAACTTAATCAGAGAAATCAATCTTCTTTCATTCACTGTATTTTACCAATCAGCTTCAAATGAACAGGATTTGTGCCAGCACAAGAAGATTAAACTCCAAATATGAAAGGAGAGCAGCAAGGCAGTGATGGTATCTTTCATGTTATTCCATGTGATCAGGATTTGGCCTGTATTTTTCTATTCAGTAATGCCACAAACACACAGCAAGATCTGGAAATTATGCAATTCTTTCAGACTCTTTCATTCAAAAATGACAGATGATATTTTTAGGGATAAAGAAGGATATAAACTTTTCTCATTCTTTGAGTACTGATATGCTTGCACTGATAATGAAAAATATTTTTTTCTAATCATTAAGGCAAATGTATTAAAATAACAGCACATGAAAAGAAAATCTGATAAGCAGGTGTCATTCTAACATTGTCACTTTTCTAAACATAAATGTAGACTGGTAAATAAGGTCATGTACAATTCCACACATTACAATAATTTATGTCTAATAAAAACAGCAAAACAGTAAAAGAGAATAAAGAAAACAAACACTATAATGAACTGTATGCTTTAGACATTGTATCAAGTTGTTTTCTAGTGAACATTAATCAGTAATACTAGAGAAATGATAATTCTAATGATGCATGTTTGTTTTTAGAAACTGAAGCAAAGTACTTCATTGTACTTAATGAATCAAATAATAAAAAGAAAACATCACAAAACATCATTTGCAGCAAGACTGATCTTTGTCACATGAAACAAAGAAGTCTAGAAAAGCTGCTGAGCTGAGTAATTACTGTAAGTTAATGAAGGCCAATATTTATTAAAAAAAAAAAAACACCCAAATAAAATAGACACAAAATGACACCCCAACCTCAAACCACAGAGCAGCAGGAGGATATTTCACTGGCATGGAGCCCTGAGCTGCAGCAGCACTTGGGGACGTGGTTGGGGTGACCTGCCAGGGCTGGGCTAAGGGTCAGACTCGAGGATCTCAGAACATTTCCCAGCCTGAGCCAGGGTTCTACGGCAGCCCAGGGGCAGCTCTGTGCTGGCACTGCTCTGCCAGGGCAGGGAGAGGCAGGCAAAGAGCCTCTCCTAACAGCAGCACAGCCAGGGAGCAGAGACAGCAGCAGGTTTGGAGAGAGGCTGCTCATGTGCAGCATTTCTGAGGGAAGCACAGGCTGCTGAGGAACAGAGCCAGGTGTCCTGGGGCTTGCACAAGGCAAGTATAACTTCTCCTCTGATAAGAAACTTTAAAAAATGAATTATAATAAATTCTGCATCCTCCCCATGTTGCCTTAAATCTACACAGCAGTTTCTTTATCTTTTTGGAATGTCTGTTGCCAGAACGTGCGCCCTGTGGGAATGTCAGCTGCTTGAAATACAAAGTCACCTTTTATGAACACATCCTAAATTTTAAGCCCATCATATGTGCAGCTCTCCTCACTATCCTTGGCTATGTCTTATCTAAGCATAAAAGGGACTGTTTAGCCAATAAAGTTTGATGTTTAAAACCCCCATTTGGACCTCCAAGAACATCAAATCAGTAATCTGTACTGGGTCCTGTGCCATTCCACAACAGCATGCAGAGCAAGACACAGCAGGAAGAAAATATGTTTGGACAATATCCACATGCACAGAAGCTTAAGTGGAATTACTCTCCTAGTCTGTGTTCTGACTTTAAACAAAGCATGCTTGGATTTCAATAAGCGAATATTTATGAGTGATAAAATACAAATATGTGCCCTTGTGTTAATAGTTGCTTCAAAAGATTCATGTGCATCATGTTTTCTCAACTTACTTTAGATGCAGATTTTCCTTCTCAAGGATAAGTACAAAAAAAGTCATTCCCACATAAACAAAACAGTTTTGCTCTGAGAGCCACAGTAGCACCAGTCAAATAAAGACTCTGAATCTTGTCACCACAATACCATGGAGGCTGCTTTTAAAAGTGAGCCAAGTGCACATCAGTGAGAATGAACAGCATTTCTGTAAGACTAAAAAAGAGCTGAAATCAAATTAGCACAGATTATTTAATCTGCCTCAAGATTCAGCTCCCACACAGTAAATGTAGGATACTTTGCAAAATGAGCTTTGCAGAGGTAACTGAACACACATTGCAGCTGCAAAAACTCCGAAACCTGGTGCAAGACAAATGTAGCATTTAATATAGAAAAATAAACAAACACCAATATTAACATCATATAAATGTTATATAGCTTCTATTAAAATGTATAAAAGCTTATATATATAAAAAATACTAACTAGGGACATGCACACACTTGTGAATATATGAGAGAGATAAAAGCTTAATGTGCTGCCTCTTCATAAACCTGTTCAAATGAATCAAAAGCAGGAGACAACACTGTTCAACTTGCCAGGGATATAAAACTGGATTCACATCTGAACATCTGAGCGCCTCTCTGAGAGCATCTTTGCCTAAATTAAAACTTCACCAGCAGTACCTGCAAATCTGCTGAGCTCTGAAGTCCAGGGGAGGAAATCACTTGTCCCATAATAAAGGATCCAGAGGGATTGGCCCCATGGATCCCATGGCATGACACACTCTGGCCCCTGGAAATTGCATTTGATTTGGAAGTTTAAACACAATGATTGTTTTGATGGAGTACATCTGGCTTTTTACATCAGGAAATGGATTTTATTTTTGGTATAGCAGTAGCCAGTATTGGTCTGGGGGACAATACTGAGGAAATTATGCCTTTTCTCATTTATTAGCGGAATTAGTCATTGCACCAGGATACACTACACAAGCTCAAACATTTAGAATTTAAGGAAAAGTCTTTCAAAACCATAGTGAAAATCAAAGACCTGGAAATCTGAAATACTGGTACTCTCCACACTTAGGCTTTTAAATATTTTCAAATTTCTCATTTAAATTCACAGACAACATATCTAATTCCAATCAATTTTAGTACACATTGATTGTGCTGAGCATTTCCAAAAAATCACGGCCTGGTGTCCACATAATCAACATGTCATTCTTCAAGAGATCTTACTGCAGTCAAGAATATCAGCAACACTCATTGCAAATTAGAAGTTGAGTGAGGGTAAATTTTGTTGTAATTAAGTAATCTGAGAATACAAAGTCTGATCTGGGTAGCTTTGAAGCAATCATAAGCTACCCAATTGACTTAGTAGGGTTTAATCAGAACAAGAATACTAAAAAAAAAAAAAACCAAAAAAAAAAACCCCAAAAATTTGCTCGGTTCATTCTTTTATCTGGTGAAACATTTAATAGCAGTGCTATTGTGGCACGGCCTGGCAGCCCCAGGGGTCACAGAGAGCCCCTGGATGTCCCAAAGTTACAGGTACGGCAGTGATGGCTGAGAGCTCCTGAGCACACATTCCCAACATCACTGCTGGGCTTTTTACAATCCAAATGCTGACTAGAATACAAAAGAAAATTCAGATCTGCTTTAATATGGTCAAATAATTTTTCATAGTTCTTCCCAGGCTTTGGTACACTCAACTCATGCACTAAATCCAAGTGACACAATGATCTGAGGAGAACAAGTTGATTCCCACCTCACAAATGAAATACAAAGCAGGAAAGGCAGCATCCTTAATCTCAGCAAAGCAATTGCTTCCCTGCATCCCAGTTCTTTGTCAACACTACCTCAAAAAGTAATGGAGATTATATCTTAGTTGTGCTGAACTATCCTCTGTGACATTATTAAATGCTAAAGAGCCATTACACCTCCTCATCCTTCCTTTTCACAAAAGAAATAAAAGGGAAAGCCCAAACATGTATTATTTTTCTGATATGAACAATGACACAGATATTTCCTTGTGCTTTAAACAATGCAAATACTGAAAAAAAAAAAAAAAAAAACCAAAACCAAAAAACCACAACCCAGAACTGTAACTGATGAATTTAAAGAAAATCATTAAAGAGCCCACAGACAACCCTTGTCAGGCAGCATTAGAAACCTTGTCTGCAGCACTGCTGGCTCTTTATTCAAATCCCTCTGCCGCTCTGTTTTCCCAAGGAAACCACATCATGGCACCCCAGTGAGTAAGGGCTATTTCACAGAACCACAGGGCCAAGCCAAATCCATCTCCCAAGGCAGCTCCCATCGCTCTGAGTCAGGGAGAGCAGCAGTGTGGCAGTGCCACAGGAGCTGCTGTGCCCAGCCCCATCCTTGGGGACCTTGGCAGGGTGGCACCAGGGCTCCTGCCCAGCATCGCAGGCTGGGCTTTGTGCTGTCTCTGCTCCAGTTCTCCTGTTTGTTTGCTGCATTCTCTGCATTGTTTTGTGCTAGGCCATAGCTAAATGGCATCTCAATGTTTTGAAAATGTTCTCAACACATGGTGTACAGAAGAAAGTTATCTCACTCCTAACCATGGATACCATTACCTCTCTCTCTTGTTGTTTGAAACCCGAGACATTTGCCAGGTGTTCCTTCTTTTGTGTGCCTGTTTTTTTTTTTACACTCTTTGAGGCAAGAATAGGTTGAATGACTGGCTGTCATCCCAGACTGTACATTTCAAACTGAAAATTCAGTAAATGTGTGATATGAAACAGTAAGTCACTTATCAGTGTCTGCCAGTGCATTGCAGCCATGGCCCCAGCACAATATTACAGCACAAAATTAAATGTTGCTCTGACAAAAAAAAAAACAAAAAAAAACAGAAACAAACACAAAAACCCCAAACCAACAAAAAAAACCAAACAAAGTAAAAATACTCCACTTCTTGCCCACAATATCCAGTGCACAGTCATACAAGCAAAAGCAAAGCTGGACTCTTCAGCAGGAGTCAAACCTAAGGGATTACAGTCCCACAACCACTTCTCTCAAGTGAGGGTCACCTGCAAAAAGGTCCAAACTCACTGCTCTAAAGAACAGTATTCCCTGAGACACCATGTACTAATTACATTTGTTGAAATACATCACTTAAATATTCATTATCACACTGCCTGAGGTACATGGGCTGCATGAAATAATGTCTGGTCAGGGGCAAATGACATCTCTTCAATAATAATGTTTATGCAGACTCTATGTCCTGTGGTACTTTACATATGTATATGTAAAGTACCACAGGACATAGAGTATATGTTATACATATATGGAAAGGTAGGCACACTATTTCAAATTTTGAAAGAGAAGTTGTAGTTTTCTTCTTTCTAATTGAAAAAGAATCATCCATATCTTTTTCAATCTATCTTTTAATTTAGTTTCCAAATACTGATATAAATATGAAACATATTTCAGAGAGTTTAAGGATGTATTTATCTTCAGCTCAGGTACGTGAGCACTATTCACACTATTGTTTGAAGAAGGCACTGAAGTAAGAAGAACTAAAAAGAAAAGCAGGCAGTTCTGTTTCTAAGCAATGAAGCTCATTATTACTGTCTTCATTACTATGGAACATTTTAGTGCAGAAAGGTAAATGTTGTTCTCTAGGCTTGGCTCTGCAGAATGGGAAAGAGCTGGACCCTGTCTAAAGACCCAGACAAATTCTTGCCTGAGCTCAAACAATTTGAAGCACTGGGAATCACACCAAAGGGAAAATTAAGACACAGATTTTTCTGAACAACAGACAGAAATTTCCGAACAGAAATGTTCAGGCCAGCAGTGGAACCTGGTGACATTTTCCTGATAGAATTATGGCCTGAAAGCTGCTGCTTCTCTGAGTGGCCTATGGAGGACCCCAAAAACTGTCATGGTGACTTAAGAGTAACTGTGCCATAATTTCCAATTAATTGTGAGTCCTGGTCTGGTGCAATAGAAAGTCATCCCTGAAGCTGTTACAGCAGCACTGAGGATCTTGCATCACCCACTGAGCTGGAACTCTCTTGGTTTCCAAGGGGCAAAAGAAACACCAGCCACGGGTGGTTTAATGCAATGCACGACCTTGATTATTTCAGAAGTGTCACAGAAGGTATTACACAGCGTCCAAAACACTCTTTTTTTTGTTAAACCCAATCTCCTAAAAAATTTACACCAGAAAGAGTCTCTCAAAATAAATTTCTAAAGTAATTATGCCAGAAAGAAGATCTACTAGGAAACAGCTTTTTAATAAATCAGCTTCTAGGTGCTGCAGCTCTTTGAGAGAAGGAATGGTCTAGCAGCAGAGTAATGATTTGGAATCTTTCTGCTGTTTGAAGAATCTGTAAGGTCAAGTTGCACCACTGAGAAGTTTGGCAGCTGAACTACGACTGAAACGAAATATATTGAACCAGGCTTTCAGCAGCACGTAATTCCTCTGTTTCTCAGGCAGTATTGTCTCTTCCCAGCAGCACTAAATTTTTCAACTTCTGAATTTTTTTTCTTATTCCATCTTATACTACTGCCTTAGGACAACTCACCATAATGCACAGTGCACACCAATCTAGATTTTTTTTTTTTCAGTTCAACAGCAGGATCAACAAAAATATAATATTTTTGTTGTCTAAAAGAAAAAAAACCCAGCAAGTTCCATCTTGCAACAATGTTCTTCAATGGGTTTTCAGGGTTTAACCAATTTTTTCCCCAAATTACTTAGAATATAACCCCTTTAGCCCTCAAAAAGCATGAAAATATTAATTAAAAACAGTTTTACTTTTAGGGTTGAACCAACTGATAATCAACTGATGGAAATAAATACTGATATATAAGCATCATTAACATGAAGGCTCACTGACATATACCAGCAAATAGAGGGTTCCTGGAGGAGCTACCTGGGAGAATTCAATTTCATAGCTCCTGGGAAGCCAGTTATTTACTACCTGGACCATCTGTTTCTCAACATGTACAACAGGTAAAAATAATTTGTGTGGAATATATGGAAAAAGTAAGAGGAATGTTGCATAATTCTAGAGTAAAGAAAAGCAAATACAATGCAATGTACACATTGCCCTGGATCAGGCTTTTCAATGGGTTATTTCTCTTTTTAAAAGCAGGCAAGATACAAGGAAGTACAAGACAGAAACAAGGATTTGTCTGCCTCCAGGGTACTGCAAGCTGCAATACTACATGACTGGCATTTCTTTCACAGGCAGTGAGATTTCATTTGAATTCTTTATTGGTTGTTATTGGACTAAAGAAGGAAAATCACAAACTGTTCAGATAAGAAGTCGTATTTAAGTTTCCTGACTTTTCAAGGTATCAGAGATGTTATCTTCAGCTACAACAAGATTCTGTTACTCAGGTGAAACCATGGGTTAATGAATAAAATATAGAAAAGTGTTTTATTGTAAAGTAAATTAATTTGTAATTAATGGTGAAGTGCTGTATGAAAGGCCTCACACAATTTATCACTCAGATGAGGCACCCATGGAGCTTGTGATAGCCAGCAATTCTCTCAGGAGCACTGCAGCAAATACTTCCCTACCACTGCATTTACCATGGAAAAATCTCCTGCAAGATACAAACTCACTCTGCAGCACAGCAGAAAGGAAACAGCCCACTGAAAACTTTGGGTAGAAAAATCAAGTGTTGTCTTCTCTAAATAGCATTACTAACATCTTGCAGAGACTCAATCCTTACCAAGACATTGAACCTCTATGCAATTCTCTATTAAGGGAGCTGGAAGAGAAGAACAGGGCTATTGTGGTACTCACATACTCTTGGAACAGAGGGACACATAATTCTCTCTCCCAGGATTTTTCCTGGGGAAGGCAGTGAGAAAGCTCAGAGAGAGAAAACAAATCTTATCTCTACTTGCTGCTCCTGTTTGGCACATGTGGAATGTGTTATGGAGATTGTTTAATGAAGAGTGATTTGTTAATTAGACACTGCTGATGGTTGTTTGGACTGATTGACCAATTAGGTCAAAGATGTGTTGTGACTGCCTGGTAAGGGGTCACAGGTTTTTCTCTAGTACCTTAGTAGTACAGTTTAGTATTAGTATGTAATAGAACTTAATGTAATATAGTGTAGTTATAGTATAGTGTATATATATTAATAATAATATATTAATAGTAATATTAATAAAGCAACTGTTCAGCCTGCTGAATCATGGAGTCAGAGCACATTATTCCCTGGCTGGGAGCTGTCCTGCATTGATAGGCTATGGATCTTTTCCATTTTTTAAAAAAATTAAATAAGGCCCATCAATTGCTTACAAAATAGTGAAACAGGAAACACCATCACTTCCCACCTCCTGGGCTGTGCTGCTGCTGCCACCCCTGCCCAGCTCCCCAGGCTATGTCCCACAGCAGAATGCAGTGCAGTGTGCTCTGGGCTGCCACTCCAGATCTGCCCTGCTCTCCCCTCTCCAGCATGGGAAGGCAATCCAATTGCCAGCCTAGAGAGGCTGTGTGATCATCCTGGCAGGCACCAACCACTGGAGTGCTCCCACATTACCAGAACAAACAGCAGGCAGGGAACTGAAATGCCTTTCAGCAATGCTGCTTGCTCCCAGTGTGGAGGGGAGAGGGATCAGCACAGCCCTGTCCATCACTGCACTGAACTCATTTCTGACAGCACAGCCTCACCCCAGCTCCTCACACCAGCACAGCTCCACAGGCCTGGCTCATCTCAAGGCCATGGCTTTATTTTTCTGAGCCCAGCAATGCAAAGTCAAAGCCACAGAAATATGGTATTAACTGAGAAAGGAGGAAACAGATTCCACTTCCTACTTAAGGTAGAAAAAACAGCTATCATAATTGCATTATATACTGTTTCTTCCTTCAGAATGTCTGAGGCTGCCACAGAACTACGTGGTGTTTAACACTGTGAAAAGAAAGTGAAAAAAACATTCACTCTGTAGCACAGCCGAAAGGAACCAGCCCACAAGTGCCATACACCTCTCAAGTGCCATGCTGAATTGATAATCATGACAGTGGCAACACTAAAGAAGAATTTAAAAATGGGAAAAGAGGATGACCACAATATTTTATCCAACTAAAGACATAGGAGACTAGAGAGTAGTTAAAAATCCAGATATCAATTTGGGTAAAACCTCTGTGACTCTGCAAAAATTGCTAGCAGCTTTTTCTAATGGTGTGAAACAAACAAAATCTCTGCTTTACACTAAGTGTGGATTGCTGGAATCCCTTGGACAGAAAAGGCTCAGGACAGGTAAAACCATAATATGATAGATGAAATTCAGCAAATCCACCAACCAGGAAGAAAAGTTTTTGACACTGAAGTTGGCTTGTGAAATCATGGCAGAGGAGGAAAGAAGAGCATTCTGCAACTACTCGGACAATTTGACTTCTTTGAGATATGGGGCAAGGAAAGAGTCAGAAGAGGAGAGAGGACAAAGACACAAAATCAATGCAATCTAAGAGCTCCTACAGAAGCTTCTCCCACAGAGAAATGACGCTTTTGACAATTAAGTGTGATACATGCATAGGCCACAGGCAGATCAGCAAGGAGCTATCAGCAGATGAGAGCAGAAGCTCACTGACACCCTGGTCTGTTCCAGATAATGTCTGGACAGTGTGGGCAGTAAATTTGGATCAGATTTAGTCTGACAGACCTGGAACAAGAATCTCCCCCTCCACAAGTTTTGAAGAGTCTCAGAGAGCCATTGTTGTTTCCACCTCTCAGGAACCCACTAGAAGAACGAGCCCATTTGCATTAATTTGTCAACACTTCTAACACAGCAGATATTAAATTGCAATTCTATATTTGAAAAGTCCAATAACATTATTTTAATTTGATATCACAACTAGGATACAGAATGATAGCACACAATCTTCCTATTTCTAAATTAATATGCAAGAAAACTCTGTGTTAAATCTTCCACAGAGACATGCTTAATACATCAAGACCTTTCTTCACAGACCTTCTATGAACCACAATGTCAGAGGAACATTTAGGAACAGATGTGTTGTCAAGCTTAAGAAATTCCAAAGCACAGAGGACTTCTTTTCCCTTAAACATGTGTAGAGTTGATAGTAAAAGTTGTTTTTTGTTATGTTTTTACCAGTAAATTACAGATATCTATGGTTTTAGGTAGTGGGATACTTACTAGGTGTCCATGCTTATCATGGAATGAATGAAAATCAAATTACTTAAAAAAATAAATGTATCTGAATAAATTATTGCTGTTGGGTAGCTGTGACTCCGCACCAACAGAAGTTACCTTACAAATTTTAAAATAATATTTTAAGATATCCATTCATTTTTAGTAATTTTTTTCATCTGTTATGTGTGAAAGATTTTAATTCACACTCATTTATCAACTCAGACAATTTCACTAATGGAGGAACTCATTTCAGTTTCAGAAGGTTATCAGAATATGGCTACATGGACACGGATCAGGAAGAAGTATAATTTTTTAACATAATTCTTTAAAAATAGGGTTTTCTTATACAGTTCTAAAAAAATATGATGCCCATATAGAAAAGATTTCATTTCAAATGAATGCGCCTGAAAGAAATATTCAGAAACATGGGAGGGAAGAGGAGACATTAAACTGGGCAGTTAAACATGGTAGAGAAAGGGATCTTAAACCAAACCATGTTGTACTGTGGCAACCTTGACTGTGGAGTTTTTATCTCCCAAAAGTGATTGCAGTCAACGACACACACATGGAAATGATCAATACCAACAACCAGAATGTAACAATAGTGATAACACCTCGTGTTCTCCACAGGATCTGCTGTGTGTTCTTTTCACATGCTCCACAAAGAAACCCAGTAAGGAAAGGATGTTGTTGGAATTTAACTGAAACAGAGAGCAGAGAAATCACACGGAATTGTGTGACCAAACCCTGGTCCACCAGATTCACCCAGATCTTCTTCAAACAGGCCTTCAACATCAGTCACAATAAACTAAAACACGTGAAAATTAATTCCAGTGGGTGCTAATAGAAAGTGTCCCACGTTTAACTATTGTTTCAAACAGCTTTGGTTTGGGTGTTTGGTTTTTGGTTTTTGTTTTAAAGCAGAATATTTCAATTACACCTCTCAGTAAGCAGAAACAGATGAGGAAACTTCTCCACTGGATGAAGATCTAGAAATGCAGTATTGTTCTGCCAGGCCTCTTACACCTGTTAAAAAAGAGGAACAAAAACCCCCTAACCAACATCCCACAGCTGATCAGAGATTTTTCTATTTGATACATAACACAAGTCCCACCCATGGGGCAGGTTTAGATTTTCAAGCTAATGTCAAGTTAGCTTGAAATGAGTATATTTTAAGAGAGATACAAGAGCAAAAACTACTCTCTACAGGGCATGCAAGCCAGTCATCCTTAAAGCTTGAAGACTGATCTATGCAGATTTTCTGCATCATAAAATAGTCTGGAATAAACCCCAAACTGCACATCAGTGTAGGATGCTGATAGACATCTTGATCTGGCTTCACTATTTCAATTTAGCTGCATATTGTTTGATACTGCTCATGGAAATATGACAAGCTGTGCCACGACTGGAAGGGAAGAGAACCAACTCTCTGTTGCTGTACATTATATTTTTATTAACTGAGACTCTAAATTTATGAAATACTGAAGAGAAATTATTAAATTATTCATCAGTGATAAGACAATTAAGAAGCAAACTAAGGAGCAAGTGGAAGCTCGGTCCTGAGGGAGAACAGCTGGTCTTCTCATTAAAAGTATGTTTTGGCAGCAAAATACCCTATGAACAGAGGGAACCTGCTGCTAAAGCAGCATCTGAGTCAAATTTAGGAGCAAGTGACGAAGACAGGCTGATGTGAAGAGCAAGGTGGAGCACTCTGGGTAGCAGCATGGGGCTGGTGCCAGCCACACTCCCCCTGCTCCTGGCACAGGGCTGAGGTGACTTCATTGTACTTTGGAGCCACCACACGACATGGGAGCTGCCTCAGCCATTTGTGCTCATGCTCCAGACTACAAAGAAATTAACTTCAAACTCAAGAAAAGTTGTTCTTTGTACTGAATGAGCCGGCAGCTGAGCACAGAGTCCAGTGGAGATGATGGTGTTGGGGTCACTGAGTCACCCCGTGCTCCTGCCTGACATCCCCTGCTCATCAAACAGCAAAGCTGCAGAGCCCAAAGGGGCACTGGGTCAGCACATCCTGGGGTTTCCCCAGCAGGGCAGGAACGTGCAGGATGTGCTGAACATGAGCAATGTCCATCTGCCCAGTGGGCAACCACCCCCCAGGGCAGGAAGGGAAATTCCACCTCTGAGCTGTGCTAAAAAGGAACTGCATCTTGTTAGAGACACACAAAGTCTTTCAGACATGGAGAAGAGAAGGAAAGGGAGTGAGAAAGGGAAGAAACAGCACTTTGGTGCAATGTATTTTATAAAGCTGAAGCATCATATGCAAAGGAACAACAGGCTGGAGCAGGGCCAGAGCTCTAAGGGGGTCTGAAAACTCTTCACGAAATACCATTGCTCCTTTCCTTCTCACCCCTCTACTACTCATACCTATTACTTCCAGGATTGTGGGGTTTTTTAAGGTTGGGGTTTTGCCCCATACTTTTCTTTTGTGTTTTTTTTTAATTCTTTCCCTGTCCTGCCATCAATAGTTCAGGAGATTTACCCTTGGCTCCTTACTTACAATCCATCCTCCAAGATCATCCACCTTAAACACTCAGTCAAACAAAAAAAACACTGATAAACCAGCTCTCGCCCACAGAAACACAAAGGACCTCTTATGAGTCCATTGCTGAAATACACAGTGATCTGTGTTTTTTAAAGATAGTATCCTTAAAATATGTCCACAGCCAAAAAACCCCCAAACATTTTGTAGCATCTGCTGAAATATGAAATACCCACTCACTGGCACGCCTTGTTCTAGATGTTTGAGGAGTTTTTTCAAGTACCATCAAGGTCTATAATTTTTTTTGTAACATGGAAACACAAATCAGATGCTCCATCTTAATTTTGGACACACTTCCTAGTTAGATAAAAAACTGGTAATTTTCATCCCTAATGCCATTCTCTTTCCTGTATTTCCCCACGTCTGTGAAGTATCTTTACAGCTGAAAGCAGAAAGAAACAATAGGTTGATTCCTAATCAAATAATTCTGCTTAAAATTGTTGCTTCCATTCTTGCAAAGATTCAAACATCTTGCAAAACTAGCAGGAATTCTGACATCCCTGCACAATACCAAATTACTCTGAGCCTGCTTCAAAGCCTGATTGATCACATAAAATATAACAATTCCCACTCCAATCTTTCTGTACCTATTTGTTCACTTAGGTTAGCTGGCAAAATAAGCATGTTAGCCTTTTCTCTGCTCCAGATATGTCATAGCAAAGTGGGTTTTGCATAAAGAGAAATGGCATGCTACTATCTTTGTAACATTTTTAGAGCCTTGGTTATAAATACTTCAGATGATGCTCAGACAGAAACTCAAGTGATGCAGATTTCAGCTCTTCACATGAACAACAGGGAGAGTTACAGCTTCAGTTTGATTTGGACCTACACTAATTTACCCCAGGTGATCAACAAAAAGGAGAGCATAGCTAAAATAGAATTTCTGAAGTGATGGGATTTATACATCTCACATTAAAATGTGTTAGGTACACAGAGGTATCTGGACATACAGCTACACACAGGGCAACACTCTGATGCACGAAAAGGGGAACAAGTGATGAGCAGGTGAAGCAAAAACCCTGCCTGGGGCTCTTGGTGAGGCCAGACTGGGCTGTTGGGGCAGGCAGAGCCCTCTCAGCCCAGAACCAGGCTGGGGAGAGGAGAGGGATGTACAGGATCCACTGGCTGCACCTTCCTCAGCTGAGAGGGAGCTACAAAGGGACACAACCACGAAGGCAGACCAGGAGAGCTGGAAAAGAAGGAAATAAAATGGTGCAGAGCTCCAAGACAGTTGCATTTTTCTTTAGGCAAGATTCAGAGTAAAAAATAAAAAAGAGAGGGAAACAACCAGGAGAGCAGTGAAGGACAGGACAAGGGAAGTGCATGGGCAGGAGGAATGCAGAATTGAGCAGGGTGAGCTTTGCTCCCCACTTTGGGCACACCTAGATCACACAGAGCCAGCTCAGACATTGCAGACTTATCTATATCTGTAATTACTTACAGATACAAATCCATTCCTTTCTGGTTAGTGTTAGATGTGAGCAGTTTGTGTTACACAAACCTTCCCCTCAGCCCAGCAGTACCATCTTGTTTCCTACTTCAGAGACATGACTGCAAGCTCCTAAGACAGATCCTTCTTAAACCCCAATACTGTTTCAGAGGGTTTAGAAAATAGGGAGTCCACAGCTGTGCACCTGTAAAAGATAGTTGCATGGAGACATCCTTATTCTTGCACCACTATAGCTTCTGCAAAATTAAATTCTATTTCTTTCTCAAGAAGGAACAGTTTTTGCAAGCAGTGTTTCTGTTAAGGGAAAAAAAAAAAAAAAAACAAAAAAACAAACCAAACCCATGATCTTAAGGCATGTTAAAGAAATTATTTAAATTCTGCTACTTAACATGTTCTGTTTGGAGGCCCAGCCTCATCCAAAGGAGAAAAGACTAATAAAGGAATCCTTTGAACCTCAAACACTTCAATATAGCATTTTTTTGAGTCAATCCTACTCAAAGCAACCAATGAAAAGACAAAATTAATATTTCTATGTGCTATTCTATATTTGTAAAAACCCAGACTCCTACTTCCTAAGCTGACAAACTGAGCCATCTCTTTTTTTATGCATTAACAATTAATATGGATTCTCTTATAGACATCTGTAATGCTTTGGGCTGTATTTATGGTGTGATAATTGTCATTTTGAGACATGGAACACCAAGATGATAGAAAGACATAGCTGAACTCTTCACTATCTAAGGGACAACACTGCTATCGTGTTCAAAACACTGCCCCAAGCAATGAAAAGTTTCATAAATCTTTTTTTTCCCTACCACTGTTGTCAGCTTCTATTTTTGCCCATGGCTGAATGTGATTATAATCTGTTTCCAGTGTACAAGAAAACAAAGTGATCTAGAATATAATGAGTGGGGAACATTTTGGAGCCCTCCTGAGCTGCAGGATATTTCCAGCTGCTAGCAGAGCTGATAACAGACTTAATAGAGCTAATGATTTCTAATACCACTAACACAAGGCTATTTTCACAGTGGGTAAATAATGACTCTTGTTTTGGAAATAGTTAAGGAGTCATGTAGATGTTTGATAAGTACATGATACAGTATAAATGCAGCAATATTTGGGTAATTAATGGTGGATTACACCATAGCTAGAAGATAATATACTTCTGTGTTTCCTTCTAAGAACTTAAAAGTTTATAACCCTGTTAAGACCAGCATGACAGAAAGGAGATTTCACTGTAAACAATTAAAAGTAATGTTTTAATCTAGGTGTAAGAAAGCATCCATTTGTTTCAGTGCACTGCATCTTTGTTTTTATGTTGGTAATTAATATTATGAAAATTCACTAGAAGTAAAATAAAAACTAATTGGATAGTAAAATAAATTTTCTTGAGAACTGAATGCAAAAACTGCATCAATGGGGCAAACTATGAATAGCACATATGCCTTCAGCATTTTACTTGCTCATGGCTGCATGTTTCTGATGAGGATTAACAACATTTGCTTGGCTCCCTCCTTTCTCAGTGTGCAATCTGAGTTCCCCATTCAAGGGCCTGTGCTCTCATGAAAGAGAATTCCACTCTGTAGGCTGCAAAATTCCTTGCAGGTTTTTTTTGTATGTCATTATACAGAAAAGATTCCCTATGGTAAAAATGCATTTCTTCTTCTTTCTTCTCTCCAGAAATTACCTTTCTATAGAGGCTGCACATATGGAGCTCCTATTTTTCCTTTAAGACGTCTGAACATTATTTCACATTAAGTTCATGGCAGCTGTAAAGAGTGGTTGGGATCTCTATCCTGCAGCACTCAGGGCTTCATGCCCCTGCAGTTTTGCTGCTTTTTCAACTGTATCCAATCCCAAACAGGATTCCCTGGATGGGACTGTGTTTGCACATGCCCATCTGTCACCCAAAATGGGTGGTGTCGATCAAGCTGATAACAATTCAAACTTCTTTATGGGAATAAAGAAATAATGATAACTCTGATGAAGACAAAACTTTAAGATTTAAATAAAATAATTCAAGCTGGGCAGAGCTTTCCAAGTCAAAATGAAAGAAATAAAAGGACGTACGATGTGAAAAGAGTGAAAGAAATTGTGTAATGCAATAAAGCAATATCTACCCATTATAAACTTTATAGATTTTAGGAAAGCAGATGATAACCCCCATTGTGATTCATTTTCACATATCTTGAAATATTACAGGAAGCAGGCAAAAATAATTAAATTTACCTAACTGTATTTCAAGGTATGTCTTTGCTGGTTAAAGAAAATGCAAACTTAAGCAAAGAGTCTGATACAGCTGCTGGTGTCAAACTGAGAATGCAATCTCTTCTCTGGTTTGTTACTGCCATTGCTTCATTAGGAGAAGAAATTGTAGATTGGAACAACAGAAATATTTCATGGTCTAAGAGTCAATATCAGATTTTGTTTGTGCTGGTGATACAGCAGTTCTAAATGACAGGTCAAACATGCAAGGAACAGCACAAGATTGTTCCACATCACAAGTAAATCAGGTTAAATATTGTGGAAAATACATCCAGTAGGGACTCCAGCTTCCAAATTAGGTTTCGTATGAGAAGGCCAAGAAATACAGGGTTTGTAAATTCATATATTTGACAGGCATGAGCAAGTCAATGAATTTAATAATAAGGAAACAATAGCATGATCAAGGAATGTGACAACTGCAATCACTAACTTCAACGACTTGTTCAAATGTTTCTTCTCCCTTAGCAGATAGACAGGGACAAGGAAAGCCACCAGATGCTAACACTTTCAGAAAATACTAGGTATCATATTAATTAAATCCACCTTTTTTTTAAAATAGTAGCAGAAATAAAGACAAACCCAAGAGACATCAGAAACTGAGCTTGAGCAGAGAACACAGCAGGTACAGCACTGCCAGTTTGAGAAGGATGTCAAAGGCCTACACAATGTAAAAACCAAGAATATTGAACAAGTTTGAGAACAAGATGGCTAAGCTGTTCAAAGAATAAGAATTAAGGATTGCTTAATTAAAAACCACTACAGTATCACAGGGCAGAGCTATATTACATGTATTAGCATATAAAAAATGAAAAAGTAGGTATTTTGGAGATCAAGGAGCTCTTCTGTACTGATATATGAGTTGTAATGCCAAACAAAATTAGATTCAAACATGTAGATCAGGAATTTACAATAGGAATAGATAGCTGTTAAAGAAAAGGATAATAACCAGGCAGTGAATTCAACATTTTTATATGGAATATGTCTAAGGAATGGAAAAAGTCTAGTAGAGAATTCTTAACAAAAGGTCTTGAAAACTGAGAAGATACAAAGGACACAAATCTTGCTAAGTCTAAAAGCAACCACATTTTCTTAAAAATAATTAAAATACAATGCACTAGGCAATCCTTCAAAGGGAAGCAGAGCTTTGTAACAGGTGGCGGGACAGAAGATGCAATTCAGTGTTGACAAATGCAAAAGCAACTTAAAATTCGTCTACTAAATGCTGATTACTGAAATGAACACCAAGAAGAAAAAGGTGCGGAAGGATGAATTTTTGTGAAGAAAAGCATAATGCAGCGAATATGCCAGGATAACATTCTCAATGCATAACAATGGAGGGAAATAAAAATGCAGTGTATGTGCTATGCCAGGACATCAAGTGCTGCATCCTGTTACAGAAGAGAAAGACAACCAGGGGCTCCCTTAGAACATGCCTTGTGCACACATCAGAAATGAGCCAAGCTGGGAAGCACAGCCTTACTCACCCACAGTGACTGGAAGGTGATCTGGGCTATCCCTCATCCCCCTGCCTCACTCCTGCTCAGCCCTGAGACACAAGCAGCAAAATGTCTGTGTAACACAACTGCTGCTTTTAAACCTGAATTACCATTTAGCCTGGGAACTGCCAGTGTCCCCCCTGCAGACAGAGCTGTGCTGGGCTCTCTGGGAGCACAGGAAACAGAATTTCCACGGACCTTAACACATATACCCTGCTGAGATTCAGGCGCACAGCAAAAAACATTCCCCAAAACTCTGAGAGCTCTGCATTTGCAATTGGGCCTCACAGAGCACAATCCCAGTGCCACAGACATGTTTTCTGAAAAATCCTTTCCTTAGGATTTTTCCTCCTGAGAAGCTGAGTGCCTCAGGAACGCAATGTAAACATTGATTATCTGCTGCTGTGGGATGCAACAGGTGCATCTGTGATTGGTCTCGTGTGGTTGTTTCTAATTAATGGCCAATCACAGTCAGCTGGCTCAGGCTCTCTGTCCAAGCCACAAGCCTTTGTTATCATTCTTTCTTTTTCTATTCCTAGCTAGCCTGCTGATGAAATCCTTTCTTCTATTCTTTTAGTATAGTTTTAATATGATATATATAATAAAATAATAAATCAAGCCTTCTGAAACATGGAGTCAGATCCTCATCTCTTCCCTCAACCTGAAACCCCTGTGAACACAATCACATTTCCTGAAGCTGTGTCTTTCCCACGTGGGCAGCCTGGTAAAAATCCAGTGCCAGGGCAGAGGCCAGGCTGGGACACTCTGAGGGAAACACCATTTTCCTTCTGGTTCACCCCAAAGGATCCCTGAGCTGTCCAAGGGAATGAGGCACCTCCATCTCCAAGTGCAGGGGTCCTGTGTTCATGTTCTAAGCACAGTTTATACCTGAACATAAACTGCTATGAAATGGTGCAGCTTCCTCTTCAATCCAGCTACTGTGAATTATATAAATTATTTTTTTTCGCTCCTGAGTCAAGGCAGTTATTGCTGGATATTGCTCATATGAACTGCAGCATCATCAGAGCCAAATAATAACAAAGGCATCACTTAGGCACAGCCTAAGTAGTGATATTTCTGTCATAAATGCTAAACAATAATACATTGTCTTCAATTTTCTAACACTTCATAACTTTTCAGTGAAAGAGACAATACTCCTCTGTTCTCATTTCTTGGTAATTCACAAAGCTCCTACTAAGCAGTTCACAAACAATTAGAACACATTTGTTCTCCAAATATTATTAGTTTACACATCTGATTTTTTTAACTCCAAGCAATTACAAGCCCAGTGCAATTACAAGCCCAGTGCACTGCAAGCAAAGCTGCTGGTCAAGGAGACAGCGCAATAAAAACAGAATAAAGCTTCTCAAGATCAAAAATTAAAGAGCTACAGCGTTACAGGCATTGTTTGTTCACATTTAAGAAGGCTGGAAGAGACAGGCACGCTGTCTGCCTCAGTTCTGTGGGGGATGTGGTAAAGAAAAAAGAATCTCATGATTTGGAAGAGCTAGAAATAGCTTATCATTTATTTGTGGTCCCTGAATTATCTGTCTGCTGTCAGGCCTGCACAGGCACACTGCTGAGCAGCCTCCACTCCCATCCCACAGAGCAGGACACCTTTGAAAAAGGACAATCTATTTCCTTTCTGATGTTCTTTCTAAACGTCATGTACTCCCCAAAACTGTATTTATTTCCTTTAAGTAAAACCAACAATAATGGTTACATGAGAAAAGAGGAAAAAAAAAACAGGGAAGGAGATGGAAGTGGGAAAGACTGCCACTGAGACACACTGCTGAAAGAAACACACAAATGTATTCACTTGCTTTGATGTTCACACTGGTAGAGCTTGCAGACCTGAACCAGGCAGGTGATTATTATCTTTGTTTGTCTTTATATATATATATATGCATGCATATATATATATATTTATATCTCACTGCCATCATCAGTAACTCAATAAACAGTTTAAATGCACACAGCACTTCCTTACGACGTTTCTCCAATTACTCCTTCAAATTTTGACAAAGATTTCTTCCTTCCTAAACATATCCATCAGCACTGTTTCCTCCCAGGCTGGTGACTGTCACCTTCTATTCAGTTGGCATTTATCCTGGGATATAGAGGAACGCAAGCAGCTTTTTCCTCCCACACCAAGCTCTTCTGCAAGGTGCAGCTTGTTTCCCTGCTGAGGAGGCAGAGTGTGCCACCATCAGAGTTTGTGACAAATGGTGACCTTGTGGTGCATGGAATTTACCCCCAGCAGAACAGAAGGGTCACTGAGGCACCTTTGGGAGGCTCTGTGGTGGGTCACAGGTTGCACACAGCAAAAGGGAGCAGGCAGGTGATCTCATTTCTACCTCTGATTATTTTATTAGGTTCCCATTATCAGCTTGCACACCTGAACTGATCTGTGTGGAGCTGCAGAGCCCCTTTCCACGCCTGCTCTCTGCCAGCCTGCTCTGGCTGCCCTCGTTATTCCTCTCCCCAACAGAGAGGGATTCATTACTCCATGCAGCAAACTGACTCGCTCCAGCCCTTTGCTTACAGCTCCAAACCTGTCACCACACAGATTATGCCACTATTTCTTCCCTCCTAAACTGTTTGACATCACAGCTTTGATGAACAGGGGAAGAAATAGGGGGAAGGAATGGAACACAAACTGTTAAAATGATTATTAGAAAGCAAAGAATCCACAGGGAGCATCACAGCTTCCTGAGGCCGCTGGAAATTCAAACATTTCTTGTTTAAT
Organism: Ammospiza nelsoni; assembly: GCF_027579445.1. Lineage (NCBI taxonomy): Eukaryota > Metazoa > Chordata > Aves > Passeriformes > Passerellidae > Ammospiza > Ammospiza nelsoni. The sequence continues at coordinate 5,777,861 of NC_080648.1, forward strand.
TCCCATTTATACCGAGAAGTTTTCAAGCCAGTCAACTGAGAAAATTAAAACAAAACCTATTGTTTACAGAGAGAGCACCTGTAGAGCAGCCCATGCTCTGCAGCTCTCTGGACTTCACTCAGCTCCCTGCTAAGAAAAAGGAATAATGCTTTTAAACCATCATTAGCTTTCATTCTGCGATTCCCCTTCTGCTGCCACAGTATTCCTCTATGTAAATGGCATTTATTTATTCATAAGCACTGGCATACATTACTTTTGTCAAAGCCGGTCTCTCCCAGCCTGTTGTCTCTGTGCTCCTATAAACGAACTGGAAAAGCAATTAAGATCCCGGGATTTGGGGCGGGGGCAGCCGTAACGCGATCCCCGTGTGTGACTGCAGCTCTGGGCACGGCGAGATAAGCCAAGTGACACAGATGAAAACAAATTGTTGATCCCTACCAGAGAGCAGCTAGGCAAACAATAGCAGTAAAAGCATAAATGTCAATTTGGAATGATAAAGGATACAATCTAAATGTAATATGAGAGGCCCCCAGACAAAAGGGAGAAATAGAAATTACACATTACCCAAGTACCAGATGCAATAAACAAACAAATATGTAAACACACGCATGAATATGCATATGGAAAAATTCAGATCACTGGATTGATGGCTAAAGTAGTTGGATTTTAAAGCAAAATACTGAAGCATCTTTAAAAAGTGTGACTGCTAGATTTGAAAGACAAAAAAAACCAATCTTATTCATACTCCCGGTAATTTTATTTAAATTTTGAATAATCTGCAAGTGCCTCAAAACATGCTTTCCTCTACATTCTACATTTGCATATTAATGACACAACTGTCCATAAGACACAAACCAATGCCAGGAGACACTTTCCTTTCTCCCAAGAAGCTGGCTTTTTATCTGCTGAAAGAACTGTCAGAAGGGTTCTCTAATTGCTTTCAGAATTTCCTCTGCCTGTTCCCTTCATGTTTTCTAGTCCCCTACAGCAGTTTGCCAGATGAACTATAAGGTTTCAAAGCTCATTTAAATAATCTTATGACTATTCTAGCCCTGGTGAAAGAAAAATCGAAATAGTTTCATCCAAACTGTGACCTAATAACAGATCAGTTAAAAGACCTACCCAAGATTTACTTCTGACAGTCTACCTGATACTGTTGGATGAACCAAACATTTATTTTGTTATGGGAAGACGTTTGAGTTTAACTTAATGAAGAAAGGTCACAAATGCAAAGGAAATTATCAAGAGCTATATGTAGGAATCAGTGTGTCAAGCACAGCTCTGTACACAAAAAATTTTCACAGTGCCACTATACTGGGAGAAAACTCATTCCAGGTTTTGAGCTGTATCTGGGATTGTCCCATCCAACTGTCAAGAACAAGTTCTTGATGCAAGCACAAACCATCACAAAACCAAATTAACCAAAAAATGTGCATATTCAGACCCCCAGATCTCCCCAGAAACACCTGCAGCTGTGACACAAGTGATGCTGCACCACGTTGTGCATCTCAATAATGACCCAGCCCAGGTGCCTGAGGTGGGGCCATGCTCAGACTGCAATAATAAATGATGCCAGTGGCCATCAGCACAGCTCCCTGCCAACCCATATCCCCCTCCTTATTTAATATCTCAAACTCTTGCCTTCAAACATTTAGAGATGAGAGGAGGTGCAGGAAAATGAAAATGTACATTTTATTCCTCCAAGTCTGAAATGCAATTCCTATTTGAAATACAGTCCCCAAACATTAGGTGAATAATTTTAGATTAATAAAAGATGGCATTACTGCTGCTGTGTTTGAGTCCTTCAGGAGGCTCTCTATAACTAGGGGAAGTTACTGTTCAAACCTCTGTTATGAGGCAATTATACTGCCTGACATCTAACATCTTGCAAGGCAATCTCACTTTTGGGCATTAAGAATTAGCTGTGCTAATCTCATTTTATGAAAGACATAATATTTTCCTTTCAAGTATTCTTTTTAGAAACATGAGCTGCCAAATCTGTCTTCTAATCTAAGGTTTCCATTCACAACTATTCTGTATTCTACTCATGTCAACTTTGTTTTTATTTACAAACAAACAACACTGATTCTTTGTATTTTCAGTGTTTTAATTTTTGCTTCTATCCTAGAAATATATTAAAAGGAGATTTAAATATGCAATAGAGCTGTTTGAAATACTGCATCTGTTCATCATCATTCCAAGAAAAAATGTATATTTATTTTGTAAGCATTCTATTATTTTCTGCACAGGGAATTCTTAATACTTGCCTTATTTTTAAAGATGTAAATAAAAAGATTAATTTCAATGTAGCTGTTCCTCTGCCATTTTTCTAAAGATTAATAAAACTGATAAAAGAATTTGAATGACAAAGGAATATATCAATTTACACGTCTACCAATATTTTGACAATGTTCCATCTGTACATACACCCCATACACTACAAATTCCACCATTTATCAATCTTTTCTGTGAATATTCTGGTTTTCTCCCTCAGAACACCCCTAACAACCTGGTCATCATTCTACAGAAATTGGCCTAACCTTGCTTTGGGAAGAGTCAGGTTTTTCCGGGCAGAGAGGCAGCAGGAATGTTCTGCTTTGCCTTGCTCAGGAGAAGAAAGGAACATTGTGTTTGAGCAGCACAGGCAGGGCTGTGGAGGTGCAGTGAGCACTGGTGAAATGCTCCCTGCCATCCCTGTGCCCATGGGCACCACAGCTCCATTTGGCTGCCCAAATTCCACATCTCCAAACACTCTGCTGCCAGGATCACAGACAGGCTCTCCTCTCTGCCCTGCCAGGGGGGCTCCTCCTCTAAACCCTGCCTGGGACAGGCAGTAACACAAAGCCACAAACATCACATTGTCCAGGGCACCTGAGAAGAAATGCAAACAAAATAATGAGAAACTGGCAGCAGCAGCCTCATGCTCTCCCCTGGCTGTCTCTGCTCCAGGGACTGGTGATGGAATCACCCAGAATGGCCTGCAGGGTGATGGAATAGGCAGGAAAGCCTGGAAGGGGTTAACATGGTGCTGCACTATTGTAAAGCAAAGGTGACTCTGAAGAAAGGGAGAGAATGATGGGGAGGACTCCATGGATATCAGAAGGCTAATTAATGACTTTATTATACTAAACTAAACTATATGCATTTCATCTAAACTGCATCTGCCAAGCACTCACTCTGCTCACGCTGCCCTGAATCTCGTGACTGTCCCCCAACAATCCCCACACACACTCCAGGCTCTGACAGGCCAAAGAAACAAAACACCATCACTTTGGGTAAACAATCTCCATATCGCATTCTAGTTTGGCACAACACAGGCACAGCAAGTGATAAGAATTGTGTTTTCCCTTTGTCTGAGGTTCAGAGAACGTGAATCTCAGAAATGCTTGGGAAGAACTGTGCCTTGCTTTTCTCTGTGAAGAGAAATGTGGCAGCACTACACCTCCTCAGAGAGCTGCAGTCCTTCTTCATCCTCTGCAGCAGGGAGAATCGCCTGAATGTCTGAGGATCTCAGGGTGGCTGATGCTGCCATTTATTAGTCATGAAAGGAGGGAGACAAGGACTGAGAGCTAAAAAAGATTGAGGATGAGGAGCTGGGAAATGGAAAGCTGTCAGTCAGGGGGATGGAGCCAACCAGAGAACACATCAAGGTTCTGAGAGAAACGAGACAGAAAGGCAGACCCGACAAAAGGGAGAAAAGAGATATTTGGAGTTCCCAGTAGAGGAAAGAAGGACTAAAAACTATTGAGAAAAGTGAGACAAAAACCCAAACAGGAAAAACCTGACACAGAGCCAGACAAATTAAAGGGTGGAAGTCAGTTTATGAGAATCATAGAAGATGAGCAAGGGAAATGAGAATTAGGATTAGACAGAGAAGCAGAATGTGCACTGAATAACCAGCCAAGCTGGAAAAGGAGCACCAGGAGCAGGGTGGGAGGGGTGCCCTGCTGCCCAGGTATTCCTAGGCTGGCCAAAAAGCTGCTGGGGCAGAGCAGGGCTGCAGCTTCTGGCACAATGGGCACAGCCAGCCTTATTCCTGAAAATCAGAGGCTTCTCCAGGCTTGATTCTGCAGCTTAGGCTTCAGATCCTTTAAGGTTCTGTGTGTTTTATTTTCTTTGGCCATTTTGTTGTAAAATAGAAAATTACTCTCAGTGATCAGAGACTGACAGCTTCAGCTGGTGAGCAGGAGCTGTGGCTGCTACCAAACAACACACAGCTATTAATTTATTTGGGAGTTATTCTTATTATTTCTCAACACAATAACATTAAATGAGCTATGTACATACACTGATGGAAGACAGACTTCACAGTTTCTGTCAACAGTGCTGTATGTGTTACAAGTTTGAATTTTTATTTGAAGTTTCCAGAGCTGCTTTGTTAGCTAGAGAGTTGATCTCAATTTTATGTTGACACCAAAGCAGAGCAGATTAACTTGGAAATGATGCCCAAAGCTTGAAGTGCTGTTGGATCATTTGTCCTTATTGAATGAAGGCAGATTTCTGCAATATATTACACACTGCTGCTGATGCCACAGTTTTAAATATTGTTCTTTTCATCACTCTTTGTCAATTATCCTACGTTCAGAGTGTTTTTTAACTAAATAAATATTCGTGTGTGGTGACTGTCAGCATTAGTAGGAAAGTCCTGAAAAGCCAGCTCATAAATGAAATTCTGATTTCAGCAAATTCATTCTTCTCAGATAGCTACATTTCCAGAACAAATGATCATCTCTAGTATCATTACCTGAACATAGCAAACCTGGATTGTAAAGGATCTTGGCAGTGAATGATGATAGGCATCAGAGGCTTAATGTTTAATTACTGAGCAGAGTTTTGTGGCAGAATATTGTGGTTGTTGCTATCTGTCAGGGAGAAGTGATTCATAAACTTTGCTGCCTGCTCCTCATAGGCACAGCTGGTGGGAATAAAAAATGGACAGCTATTTATGGCTGAAAATCCCACCAGGAAATGTCCTGAAACCCACATGAAAAATAAGTAGAAAATTTAATGAGAAGAGGATGGTGTATTCCTACACACTGCGAAGCGCAGAACACAAAGAACACAAATTAGTTACTGATATTCCCTTGGACCTGTGTGTTTTAGGAGCTAAGGGAAAAAAATTAATTCTCAAGATAATTAACAAAGGCATCACTCTACTCAATGAAGAGAGTGAAGCAAGCTGAGTTTGGCATCTTAATACCCTCTCAAAGTAAACTGTGCTGGAATAGGATAAAGGAAAGGGAGAATTGAAGAAGATTAAAATGCTGACTTTTTCTTTTGCTACAAACAGCATGGTGAGCTCTAAAGGAACCAAAGGACATCCCCTGTAACCCAGTGGCAAAGGTTTTGTGGGGAATGGCAGGTGTAGGTGCCTGGCTCACAGACCTAATGCGTTTTTTTCTTTCCATCAGTCTGTTCTCTTTTGTTCCAAATCATTGAGAAAACTGAAATATAGTGAGTTAAAGACCCACAACCCACCCCAAATAACTGGAGAACAAAATTTTTCTCCCTTTACCCAGGAATGCTCCAATAGAGATTGCAGGAACATTCAGAAGTGCTGTGAGTGCTCCTACAGGCACAGCAGCTCCCCAGGCTGAGGCTCCCAGCAAAGCAATCCTTCCAAAAACTTCCACAAACTCTGAGCACCACAATTGAGAATGTTCATTTCAGAGACAATTTCAACAGGCAAGAAGGTGCATCTCATAGCTGGATGTGCTGAGCATAGTAAGAACAAGTGTTTGTCATGGTGGTTCTGAGGCTCCTTTTCTATTACAAGCCTTTTATACTTAAAAAATGCTCTATTTAAAAAGAAAAATTCTGCACTTATCAGTATTCAATTGTTGCTTTGTGTGCATGGATGGCTGCATACATGTTTAAGAGTGAAGGCAAAAAGAGGGAGCTTAAATGGAGATTAATACATGAAAATCTGAAGCTTGATTTTAGATATTGGATACTCATTTAAATTTGTCTGACAGAGCTCTGTTCTCCACTCTCATCTGTTTCAATCTAGTTAATGAAATAATGTTTTATATAATAAATAACAGGGGAATTAAGCCAAGGAGTTAACAGTAAGCACTAAATAATGAATCAATGCAAGTCTGGCATATAGCTTAAAGTTGTTTGCAAGAGAAATACATCAGACTTGATCTTTAAAAGGGAAGCAGAGCCCTGAGTTACTTAGGAAGGGTCATCTCTCCTATTTTATATCTGGTGATTGAAGGCCCTGTGATTCTGCCATGGCTGCAGTAAGAACTGAACCATTCACTGATAACTGGAAGAAGGAAGAACAATAGGAGGTGAGAAGAAAGAAAAAAACAAAACCAGCACAGAAAGGCAAAAAGTAGAAGAGATAGAGCAAAGTACAGAGTTCCTTATCAGAGGAAGGACCAGCAAGAGGCACAGTGAGGCAGGTGCTCCAGAGAGGTCTGTCACAGACATCTTTTCATGAAAAATCCTTTCCTTGGGATTTTTCCTCCTGAGAAGCTGAGAGGCCTCAGGAACAAAATGTAAACAATGGTTATCTGCTGCTGTGGAATGCAACAGGTGCATCTGTGATTGGTCTCATGTGGTTGTTTCTAATTAATGGCCAAACACAGTCAGCTGGCTCGGACTCTCTGTCCAAGCCACAAACCTTTGTTATCATTCCTTTCTATTCTTAGCTTAGCTAGCCTTCTGATGAAATATTTTCTTCTCTTCTTTTAGTGTACCTTTAATGTAATATATATAATAAAATAATAAATCAGCCTTCTGAAATATGGAGTCAGATCCTCATCTCTTCCCTCATCCAAGAACCCCTGTGAACACAGTCACAGAGGTCAGCAAGGAGAAACAGTTTGGACTCACACATGAAGAGGAGAAGGAAGAGCAGGACATTCTCCAAAGGAGACCCTGGATCCCAAGCAGAGCTCATTAGAATCTCATCTTTACACAAATATCTCTAAGAGTGCAGCTTTCCAGCTGTTTTTGCAAAGTGCAGAGTGCTGCCAAGAGAGGCAGTGCAGCCCCTCTCTTGCAGCTGGCAGGTGACAGCAGCAGTGTCCCTTGGGTGACACCAGCCCTCCAAGGGACCAAACCCTGTCCCAGGCTGGCTGAGCTACCAGGCAGGGGCTCTGAGGACACAAACACAGAGCTGCTGGAGCTGGCACCAAGGCAGGGAGAGCCTGAAGCCAGGACAGGCAGCTCAGTGTTGGGCTGATGGCAACCAGGGGTGAAAATCAGACACCAAACTAAGGCTGTGCCAGGCTTTGTATGGGAATGAACTCTTCCACAGCTGCCTGTGGCACTCTCTGAGTAATCTCAAAGATTCTCTTGACCAAACATCATTTTTGGCCAAGTCTGTCCTGCATTTTGGCAGGTGGCACACACATACAGGTACAACCCCATGAAGCTGTGCAGCACTTTGATGAGAACGAGGTACTTTCTAAACATGAATTCATTTCAAGTCAGAGCTGTCAGTCTCCTGTGGAAGTGACATCAGTCACTCCTTTTTGGGAGGGACAGGGCTGCTCAGCCATGGCTGCTCACAGCAAGGAGCTCAGCTTGAGCTAAGGCAGGGCTGACTTGAGCTGCCAAATGAAGGCAATGTTTTGCCCACAAGTCTCGGCTCTGGTGAATAATCAAAAGCAGAAGCTCTCAATGCAGGCATCATTACTGAGACACTTGGAAAAGGGGGATCTTTGGAAAAGCCTGGATCTGAGGCTTGCTGCTTGTCAGCACCACTGATGAGCCTGAGTCCATCTCCAGGCTGGTGCATCTCAGCCCTGGGCAGGAGGGAGCAGGGGCTGAGCAGGGTGGGGAGGAACTTCTGCAGCAGGGCTGTGTTCCTGCATGCTGAGGGAAAGAGTAAAGGTCACAGGGACAAAATAAAATAAAACAAAATGGGTTTATAGCCAGTTAAATGAAGGGGAAAAGGTTAAAAAGTGAAAAATGTTTTTCCTTTTAGAAAATGTAAGCACACTCTTCTGTAGCTCAGGTAGGCTTTTTGCTGCCTTTTACTGTAAGTTACAAATTTTGACTGAGTTTCTTAAACACTGACCGCTCTGTAATCTGCTCTATTAAAGTAAATTTAATTGATATAAGTGAGAACACAGCATGCTCCCTAATATTACCTGACTGAATTGATCAGTTCGGAGTGTTCCATCACACTCCCACCCCTCACTGGGATCCTGGCCCCTGCTTTGCCAGCTCTGCAGGGCTGTTTCCCAGCTGGAAGAGCTCCAGTCAGGCTTTCTGACCTCCAGAACACAGACACCAAATGGCTACTCAGAAATACCTGCAGACTTCCATGTCCACGGTTTAACAGAACTTTAAAAAACTAACCTTGTAGCAGAGAAAATGACAGAAAATGGGGTTAGGCTGAATAAATGAATCAGTTTAACTTCTGCAAGGAAAACAGGTTTCTAGTCTCCCTACTTGCTTTCACATAGCTGACTTCCATAATACTCTCTAAAGGCATCACCTGGATTTCTGCACCTTTTCTCAGTTTTAAACTTTCATTACTTCCACAGAAACAAGCTCTGTCTAAGGCTTAAATTAAATAAGAATTACTTATGAGGGAAAAAAAAAACCCCAGCAAGAACCTTTCCAACAAGTTTTTATAAGATCTTAAATGCTCTAAAAGCAAGGTTAGAGCAATTTGCTGTTGATAGACACTGAAGAAATTAAAAGTCATTTGAGTTAAACTGAAAATAAAACTTTTCCATATATTACACTTCCAAAAATTTGTATCAGGTTCTAATTCGAGAAGATTGTAGAGAAATTTCTTTTTTCACTATCCAATCCAAAACTTCATTTATGACATAATTTCCTTCTAATAAGAAATCTGTTACATATCTGCAATAACCACAAATAAAGATGATAAAATTAACCTCAATGCTTAATAGTAATCTAAGAACAAGCAACAGAAGTGTTTCTTCAAACAGTGTCCACTAAAAATAATGGTGTTCCTCTCTATATTTCTGTTTGTATCTAATTTATTCTCAAACCAGCTTCAATATTTTTGAAACACAGCAAAACCAGAAAACCACCAAATTTCTACTTGGAAAACGTTACCAAAAATCCACAGGAAAATCTCCGAGATGTTTCTTAGAGAAAATTTCATCTTACAGAAAGCCAGCACTGCTTCTTATGGCTTGGATCCTCTCCCCTGCTATTTGGGCACAAAAACATTTTTACACAAGTGGTGTGATATATTGTTTTCCTTTACTTCAAAAAATAAATTCTAATTGCATGGGTGAGCATTCATGCTCTGTGTAAAAACATGCAGTTGTTCTGTAGAGAAAACAGATAAGTAATAGATGATAAATCTTCTCAGAGCACATTTTTGATGTGTAATGAATGTTTGTTTAAAGTGCTTCGTAACAGCATTTTAATGAGTCTTTTGCAGAAAATTTCCTAAAACACAGTGAAATTTGAGCAGTGTAGCTGTGTATATGAAAAAAACAAACCTGACGACAACACCCCCCCAGCCAACCCCCCCTAAATCTTACCCAGTGCTGTCTCCCAGGAAATTGTGACAGATTCTGTGAGGAACCTGGGTCCCGTGCACATTAGGAATTCCTTCCTGCAGGGTTAGCAGGTGTGGGCTATGTCAAACAAATTTATTGCAGTCTGTGCTAATAACCAAAATTATAGAAAACCTAGATGAAAGTGCTCTGCATCCAGCTAATTTGAAGCTACCTTATGAGACAATAACAAGCTTCTAACAGTTTTCCCCTTTTTTAAAATACACTAATTATGCTTAATGTTCCCTGTCGCATTGGCTTTCATGGTAATTATATTTCAAAACTTTTGCAATTAGGGTACAGTTAATATTGTGGAATATTGCAATTATTTTTCATTGTGACACCTCTATTGAAAACTGGTGGCATAATGATCACATTGTTCAACTAAATCAGAACTGTAGAAATATGGCAAATGAACCAATTATAGATTATTATTTCTAATTACAGATAATGCCCTTTTGCTTGCTTTGTCCAGAACAATCTCCCAAATACCCAGACTCTTCCTAATTTAAAAAAAAAATACCCAACAAACTGATTTCTCCACCTTAATTTTTCTTACACACATTCTGATATATTTATATTTATTTGTCTATATTTTGTGATTATATACAGTACATTATATACTTACAATGTGTGAGCATGGACAGATGTGGACAGGCACACCAACACATATAGACATAATTTAGGTTCATACAGGTTCAGTCAAGTGCAGCTATAAATGCATTTCAAATGCACTCTGCAGCATTTCTAATTCAGCCCCACACAACATTTCCTTATTTCTGCTCACCCTCCCTCTTTAATAAACTCAAGGGCTTTGGCTCTCTAACCTTAACCCTCCTGCTCACATTTCCATCATTAAACCTAAATATCAACCTCTTCCCATTTACAGACTGGGTTCTGTTTATTGGTGCTGAATGAGCTCAAGCCCTTGATAAATGACAACAGCAGAAATGCCTAAGAACTAATATATATAATTGTGAAAATGTGAGGTTCACTCTGGGGTTTTGAAGAGCTGCTTGTAATTAAACCAGTCTATAATTTGGTAGGACAGACCACTATTACATAAAAGTGCTTTTGGAAAAAACACAGCAGAGGAGTTGGAGAGGTACTGCTAAAAAAAAATAAAAAAGCAGCCAGACAGGTAATGGGAGACATTCTGTTATTTTCAATACTTTAGCAATTCTGAGCTTAATTATCATTTACCATTTACATTCTTCATATGGAATTTTAATCAACGCTCGCTTAATTAAGTTTTCATTTAAATTACACTAAACCAGTGATAAATAAATCAACGATCAAATCGCTGACTTCAAACAGAGAAGACCTTTACCAAATTCCCTGGCTTGCCAAACCCCACCATCTGTACATTTCCCAGCTACCAGACTAATGAATTTCAAGGTTATATTTCCAAGTGTAAGATAGAATTTCTGGCCAGCATCAGACAGGGGAATAAAGCGTGTATGAAATGCTTTCCCATCATTTCTGACATGAAAAGATCTGGGGACAACTTTACGTGACTCCTTATTCCCTTCAATAAAGGGCAACATAAGACTAAAGTAAAACTCCTACAAAGATGATTTTGGGCAGAAATCTGAAAATTGCAAATCTCAGCTCATTCAATACTGTGGAGTAAGGTTTTTTTTAAGAGCAATTGCCTGAACAATGAGCACATTTTCAAAATGAACTATAACTCTATCTCCTCTGACCCTCTGAAACTCTAAAAGCTGATTTGAGTGATTAAATGACAGCTGCAAGTCATGAGAAATCTGGCACAGAATATAATTTTAAAGAATGCCTCAAAGTCCTGCCATCACTAATGTCTGTCATCACCCACCTTTCCATCATTTCTTGGCTCATATTAATTGATTCTTTTTTAAGTTTACGTGACTTATTTCTCTGGACATAGCATTTCTCATGCAATTTTTGTTCCCATTAACTTGAGACACACAGTCTCCACCATCTGCTGGGCACTGACAAAATACAGGATAAATAAACTGTGCAGGGGAATGTGTTGCTTCCTCTCTGGGTAACAGCATTTATTTACCTGTATGGATGGGAAGGAGAACATGACCACGGGGGTTATGTTCATGTATAACCATCCTCTATAATGACACAGCAGAACTCCATGGTGCTCTGAGCCACCGACATTTAAGTATTCCCAGAGTAAGTGCCAATGGCTATTTAGGAGCTTTTCCAATATTCAAAAAAGGGACCTAGCTTCACTGTCATTAAAAACAACAGGATTAAATTGTATTTTTTTTGTCTCATCTTTGAGAAAATTCAACCTTTTTTTTTCCCCTGGTGATTCAGTATTCATCAATATTGAATGTCTAACATCTCATAAAAAGGATCCAACCAAGCTCAACAGAAGTGAAGAAACCTGAAGTTTGTTTCTAAATTCAAAAACTTCATAATACTGTCCAGACTAATAGATAATATTTGCAGTGGACCAGTCAGTAAACCTGTTATTTCAACCTTGCTTATCTATTAATTTTTAGATCCTCTAATAAGCTTTTAACACTTTCAGCTAAAAAAAGTGACATAAAAATGTATTAAAAAACCCTTAAAGTTTCCATCACGACAACACAAAAACAATCTGTATTCTGATATGCATCACCTGCAACTATGAGTGGGTTTAATATCCTTACATCACATTGCTAGCAGTGAGAATTCAACTATAGAGAATCCTTTCAATGGAGATTGCCACATGAAAAAGTGCCAAAAGGAGCACTAGGCACCGAGTTAGAGGCTCAAACAAGATTTAAGAACAAATAAAAGCAGGCGAGCAGTTTCATTATGTGAATTTTGATGAATAGGGTGCAAACAAGAAATCATTAGAGAGCCTTTAACCATCATCTAATAACACAGATTAATAAAAGCAGCTGGGAGAGCTGTAAGAAAATCAGTTCCCTTTCATTTCATGGAGCCTGTCAGAGCAGGCAGAGCCCAGGCACAGCTCCTTCCCCACCTGAGCAATTTGCTCTGAGTGTTCTCCATCCCTGTGAGCTCCACTCATTGGAATATTCAGCAACATTCACAAAATATTGTTGTTAAACTATTAAATTAACCATGTCTCATACCTTCAACAGACCCCAAAGTGCAAAGCAAAGGTGGAAGAAAGCATTAAATCTTATGAAAATATGAAGTGGGCAGTTTCTACAGGAGCACAGTGGCCTGGAGAGCCACGCATGGCTGGGCTGCTGAGGGAAGCTCCTACCCAGTGATGTTTGGAGTGGCATCACCACCCAGAACAGAGGCTGGACAGAGTTAAAAGAATTGAGTGGGTATTTATTAAAGGCCTTTAACAGGTACACTTTGGGCAGTCAAAAGCCTGGCAGAGGCTACACCCAAGGTGGATGATGGTCATGAGTTTTTTAGACGGATAGAAGTTTGGTCCATATGCTTATCAGGGGTTAATTGTCCAGTTGCAGACTCAGGGAATGAAGTCACATTGCCCCAGTTCGCTTCTCCCCCCTTAATTCAATTTTGTTTGTACTTCTCAGGGCCTGAGGCTGTGATGGTGGCCTGGGTTCCCAGGCCTGGAAGGATTGTCTTGTCTGCCCAAGCTGTGAGGAGAGCTTGCTGACACTGCATGGAGTTAGAGTTGTACACTAGTGCAGGGCAGGGTCTGAAAACCACAAAAACTCAAACTTCAGGCATTACCAGGTCATTTGCTCAGTGTTTGCCCTGCAGTGCGAAAACAAAAGCAGGCCTGGAAAAGGAACACAAATCTAACAGTGGCTCAGACTGGGGACTAACGGGGAGATGGAGAGAGTTTCAGCTAGAAAACACATGATGGGGTTAGAAAAAAACAGAGAGGGAAGTTCTCCTTTTTATCTTCTCTTTACTTAATATTTTTCTAGTTTTGATAACAGTACATTGAAATCAGAATCTGAAATAATACAATTTCAGAACAGTGCTCAAACTTTTTAGGTGCTCTCATAAAACCATCTGAGAGCATTTTGTGGAAATGAGAAATAATTCAACAGCAAAAGTTTTACTCAGTTTTAAACCTAGTGGTCATATTTCTGTAGATCCTCTCAATATATGCCTATAATAACAGACTTTTTCATTAATCAAATGAACTGAACAGATTGGTTATTAAAAACAGTTCAAAATTTAAGATTTGCAGAGAAAAGAGAAAGTATTTAAGGTGGACATTCAAACATCCCCCAACAACCTGACACAAACAGGTATCCAAGTCTCCTACCCTTTTCCCCAAACCAAACAAACACCAAACCAGCCATCCAGATTTTGCATTTGTGCCTGTATATCCCTTAGGAACTTGGAATTTTGAATTGAACCTGCCTGTTCTATAAAGAAAACACTGCTCTATGCTACGCTGTCAAGAAACCAGTGGATGCAGAGGCTGCTGATCCAGCAGGATCCAGCAGCAGCCCTAATTTGCTCAAAGCCATGGAGATGTTAAACATGAAGCAGCTGGCACCGGCTGAAGCCAGCGCGGCTGCTCGGTGCTCCCCGCGAGAGTCGGCGGCACTGGGGGGTTCCTGCTCTCAATGAGCAATTGCTGGAGCTCCCCACAATAAAACTGCCTTGATAAAGAGCTGTGAAACAGCACCAGTTGCTTTGTGACAGCAGGATATTAATGGAAATTGTTCCAAAAAAAGAAATGGAAACAAGAGTCTCTAATGCATTTGCGTTTCTGGCATGATCTCAGAGGAACTGAGGAATCCAGGCTGTGAAATGCTTCCAGCAGTCAACAGCAGAAAATAAAGAGAGGAAAAAGATATTTAGAGCTGGCCTGTAGTTAGAAAGCAAAGGAAGAACCAGGTTTTGTGGCCATCTATGTACACCTGGATGACAACTGCTAGTGATTGGTATTACCCCTTTCTCCTGTAGATCCTTTGGAAGGATGGCTGTGCCCCTGGGACATGGGCTGGCCTTCAGCTGCTGGCAGGGCCCTTGGGCAAGGGGAGTTTGCTGCCAGTCTTGAGTCTTTGCCTTAGATTAGTTCCGTAAGGACAGTCTCTCACCAGCCTTTCTGCAGTACCTCCATTTCTCAGCCTGCTCATACACTTCACTGTCCACAACCTCCTAATCCCATCTTGATTTCAAGCCAGTCTCAAACTAGAAATGAAAGTCTTGGAAATACCTGATTTTCTTCAAGGCACCCTGTTTTTCTCTTTACCATCTTCTCCAGCTGTAGATAACACTCACAAGTGTAACTGACTGGCCTTAACATGTCCACTAAATTAATGGATTTTAGAATAAATAGCTGGTTTCTGCTTAGTGTCTGCTTCAGACCACAAGAAGACAAACTTTTCACAAATATCTAATTGAATCTTGCTACATTTTTAGCTGAAAAAAGATAGAGAATGAAGAGACAGACTTGGAAAATAAAGAAACATTAGGGAATTAGTTTTTGAAATTCAGAACCATTTCATTTTTAAGCCAATATTTTCACCTTTCATTTTGACAATTTACGTGTTTTTCCTGTTCTTAAACCCACACTGAAAAGTAAACCACAAAGGTTGAAATTAGAGTGAGAAAAAACCTCATCCACATTCTCCTGTAGATTGAAGTGTTTCATATTACTCTTCCTAACCAAATTTACTGATTGGAAAAGCCCAGATTTTTTCCTTCATCCCTCCTAAGCCTTATCAATGGTGTTTTTATTTTTTTGGCCTCCATGTTACTCCATTATGGTTTTACAGCAAGTTTTTTCAGGTAAGCTGGAAATGCAGGTGCCAGGAGTTGATGAAACCTTCATGGCAGAGTAACAAAGGTTTTATTTCCCCAGTCTCAGCCCTTGAGAGAAACACTCACAGCCATCCTCTACCACTTGAGTTCCAACTCACCAGACTCTCTCAACTTTTACAAATTATTATAATTATTTTACTTTTTTAAATTACTTCAATTAAAATTATTTTTAAGAAACCTGAAGCTCACAAGCTAACAAAGATTTTACACCTTTCCATATTTGCTAGTGACTGCAATTGACAGGTTTCTGTCAAGTAAAACAATTATCCACCTGTTTGCAGGAAAAAGTATTAACAAACATGCTCAACACTGCTTTGTTAGGTAGAACATTCCACACCTCATTACTTAACTGAGGAGTTAGCCTGGTGTTCAGTGTACAGAATTCCTGCTGATTCCAGCAGAATAAGCTATTTGTATGCCCCAAAACAATCATCATGTCATATACATTACAGATTTAATTAATTCACAACACATTATTAAAGTCCAGATTTCTGAGTTCTTCCTGAATCAGGTGGATTTGCAGTTGGGACTTCCCATTTAATGCCATACTAATAACTGTTGTCCAGGTCTGAAGACCAAGAGGGACCTTTTGAAATAACAGGGTCAGTAATTCAACAATACTGAACTTTTCTGTTATTACAAATGGAGCTTTTGGGGCAAGGCAATTCACAGCAAACCAAACCCTCTTTTGCAGATTTTTAAAGATCTATCAGCACAGCAAGAGGCCCAACTTTTAGGGGTTTGGGGTGTAAAGGTTTCTATGCCCACAGATGATATTTTATAATTCATAAAAAGTCATTCTCATTTTCTACAGTATTCTAGCTATTGCTCCTAAATTAGCAGAGCATCAGGTACAAGGAACCTTCTCAAAATAACCCAATTTCCATACTAAGTTGCCAATTTTCCTTCCTTTTGATTTACTAGGTTGCTTTTTTGCAGATCCAAACTATGCAAGATAAGCACCAGTTATCACTACAGTCGTAGGGATGCTGTTTTGGTTCTGCTTGTAGGTGTGCATTTATTTATTTATTTATTTCACAAACCATTACCCCTGACATGAATAAAAGGAGAGAAAAGCTCAGTTTCTGAAGATCCCACTGTTGCAGCCCCATGACACCCAGCACAAGTGCATTAGACAGAAAGGAACCATTGTACAGGAGCAACGTGTGAGGCAACACCTTGGTGGGGAGAGGCAGGGGTCCAAGGAGAGAGGAGTGACAAATAGCATCCTGCATGGATGGAAAAGGTCACTGCAATAAAAGCAACCTGGGGAACTGGGAGCAAGTGGAGCATTGCTACAGACTGGAAGAAAACACAAAATACAAACAAATGGAACCGAGCAAGAGACAAAATTTCCTTCAGACAGAATGAGCTGTGGAATCATTTTGGGAGCTGATAAAATGGAGAAAGATTCCCTCTATGCCTTGATGTGAAATGAGCTGAAAATTAAGCATTTACTCAGGCCAGTAATTAACTTCTACAAACATTCAAAGTCCTCGGCTTTCTGTGTAACAATCTGTCAGAAACATGAATTATGCACATTTGCCATGTAATAAAAAAGGCAGTGTTCGGTTGATTTCCCTCCATGAGAAAAAAACCCCTCATTTGTGGTTTTAGTCTGCAATCATTTCAAACACTGTGGGAATTACAAACTCCACAGGAACTGGATCAGTTCAAGACTTGCACTGGATTTCCTGACTTTTGTGCACAGGCACACCAGGGCAGACATGGTGAGAGCCCCAGAGCATCACCAGAGAGCCCTTCCAAGAGCACACTCAGCTCTGAGTGCAGCCCATCTGAACATCTGCTGCTTCTCCCAGGAGAAATCTGTGTGAAAATGCACCAAAATAAAGCAGCTGTTTAGTGGAGGAATCTCAGATTTTTATTACATTCCCACTGTAGCAGTTCCTGCAGCTGAAGTTGAGACTGAGAAAGACAAAATCCTGGTCTGCAGAAGCACTGAGCAGAAGACAGGAGTCATCCTTACAACATGGCTTATGCATTTGAAGAGCTGGGTTAGGAAGCAACAGGAAAGGATAATTTGCTTGGCTGAGCTCTGTTTTCAGCTGTTTTCACCAATCAAGCTGTATTTGCAAACCCTCTTAGGGCACGTGCTCCCAGAGGGCAGCAGGGCTGTGGCAGGGAAACACAAAGGAAAAATATTCAGAGTAAAATGACAGAGTCCAGATTTCTTGCTGTTTATGCTGAAAGGATGTTGCAGACATGCATGGGAGAACTGCCAGGCAAAGAGTAAGGCATTAATAGGGCAAGCAAAAAAATAACACTGAGAATAATTAGTAACCACTGATCAGTTTCTCCAGTGATGTGCAGAAGTTTCCCAAGTCCTCTACTTCCTAAAATAAGACTGAGTGTCTTCTGACGGAAAAAATCCTAATTTGATTGATTTAATCGTGCTTTACATGAAGACAAACTCAGTTTCTGGAGATGTTAATGTGATAAATAGGTGGCATATATTTACAGTTTGCCTGATAAGATGCTAATATATATAATCATATTAGAAACAGGTATCAAAACTGTAAATCCATTAATGTAATTTTATAACTAGGAGTAATAATTAAGCACTAGATAAATGCACAATTTATCATTTAAATAAACCAGAAGTGTATGGCATATCAAAATCAGAAAATCCATAAGACAAGATATTGACTCAGATGAAAAGTGTCTCCTTGCTTTCAAGTGTTTATAATGGCACTTATTTGGATTTATGGGGAGAAAAAAGGAAGTTATTAAACTTTCTGCTGTTACAAAACCAACCAACTAAGCCACCCACAGAACCTTCTGTATACAAATATTGCAAAATATTTTGAAAAAAGGATACCCGAAATTTTAGGTTCTCTACTTTATAGCCATGAAGTGCAAACAATTTGTATACGCTCAACTCTTCACTTTCAGTCAGCTACAATATTGTGTTGGAGGCACCTAAAAACATGAAATGTTTTCTACATGTTGCCTTTCCACATAAACAGCAGCACTATCCACTGCGGAAGTTGTCAGGACTGTGCCACTGCCAGTGAAAGGGAGATGCAGTTCAGAACATTTAAAATTCTGTATCAAAAGAAAAAAATATTGAAAGCATGAAAAGTTCTTCCCACATGGCATCACTTACAGCAGAGACTGTTAGCAAGAACATTTTTAGCCTTTTCTACACACAAAGGAAAAACACACAAACAGCATCTGGACTCAGCATACGAAAGAAAGGAAAGAACAAAAAAGATTTTCTGCTTATAATTACAGTATTCTCAGTGCCTTTCAGTTTTCAAGTGAGGGACCAAGCGTAGGCACTGATTTTCTTGGTGCAATGACACTGAGCAACAACATCGAGCCTTTAAGCTTCAAAAGCTTCAACAGCTTTCCAAAGTTTCCCAGTTACTGGTGATGTCTAAGAAGCTGCCACGAGACAGAATAAGCATTGGTAATGAGAAAAGGCCACAGCCACTGAGGTGTGTCCCAGCCATCAGGGAAGCTGTCAGAAAACAGCAATACACAGAAATGTAAAAATGGAAATTTGGGAAGTCTGTGCTGCAGCTGATTGCTGGGGGGGCTTTTATTGCTACAGAGGTTCCCAGTTCAACACATTTACAAACCTTAAACTATCAAAAGCAGCTAAAAAAAAAAAAATATATATATATATATCTGCAACTCTCAAAACCATGATGAGCTAAAAAAATCCCCGTAAACAACAGAATTCAGGTCTGTTCTCAATTCTACAGCTTTTTGTAATTCATTATCATTTTTATTACCGCAGAACCTTCTGTTTGAGATTGGATTGTTGTTATTATGAATTCATAAATTAATAAATGGAATGTTTCTGCCATATCTTACTATCTGGAATCACGTCTTCAGGCAGAAATTCAGACATCTGCAGGCATCATCAACACAGGGTACAGAGATTAGCAGTAGCAATAATATCAGTAGTAGTTGCAGCAACATGGAGCTGATGCTTCAGAAAAAGTACACCCTTCAGTTTCAGTGGGAACACATTGGTCATGCTGTTCCCTCCATTTCTCATTCCAGATCTAAGCTCTAAAATTAGACTCTGCTCAAGAGATGTAACAGAATGGGAATGCAACTGGTCATTAAGGATTTAGAGAAGTATTAGAAACAAATTTTGAAAAAAATTATTTGTTTGAAGGCCTTGCTGCTACATCCACACACTGTTTAAACAATACATGTACAGAGACATTCCTCCTTACAGCCTCAAATCTAGGCCTGGGTCTATAGCAGAAACAAACACATAATTTACTTTTAATTTGGAAACGGAAACAAAAATATCAGTCTATCACCCTTTTTCTGCATTGCTGTAAAACATCAGAAGCAAGTTCCTTATGGCATTTCCTTGTGAATATATTGAGTAAGAGCCACCCTTTCTCAGGAGAATTGCAAACACAGCTGCAATGCAGGGCTGCCTTTTGGAGACAGTTATAGGAAAGCACAGGAAATAATTTAGGAACCCCGGGCCTGGAACTTTAACTGATTTTAACTGTTGCTGCCCTTGACAACAGTTAATTTGTCAATAACTTGACAAATTCTACAATGCAATATTCTGAAACATGTTGCAAAAGATGCTCCTGAAATCTCAATCAAATACAGCAGCTATGACAGGAAAGTGATGCTGGAGGAGGCCAAAATTTTATTTCTGATTACTGTTCCTCCCTACCTGACCTCAGAAGGGATGCACAGAGATCAAACAAAACCAAACCAAAAGTAAACAAACACAAGAACAAACAAGACACAGAAGAGTAAAACAACACCCTCTCTCCTGGCCCCAGCTGCAATATTGATAAGGGGAGGAAGATTCCAATTCCTTTTCTCCCCCATTACCTACTGAGCTATCCAAACTCTTTTGTTTATTCTCTTAAATAAAACAAATGCAATTGTTCATGAGGATTAAAAAAAGGAAATAAATAAAGCTATGGATTCTCAATATTTGTGGCTGCCAATGTATTTTCTGTCCTGTAGGTTGACAGGTACAGAAAATTGAGGTTTCCATTCAATAGGGGGTGATGCTTCATCATCTGAAGGGATGTAATCATTTTTCTATAGGATTCATTTATTTCTTAAAGATGACAATAGTTCTGCATTTTGGTTTGCATTATGTTGTGGTGTGCTGGGAGCATTTTTTTCCAATAGCATTATAGAGTAGAAACTGGAAATACTTCTTTATTTGATGCCAGATTGTAAGAGGGCTATAAAACAAATACTTCCAAGCACTCCCAGCAGAGAATCTAAAATAAGTTCTCCAGCTACAGTGCATTAATGAAAGCTCTGGCTTCTTTCAGAAAAGATTTTTACAAACTTGATTAAACTGCATGGAGGTGGTGGTAATTACACATTAATAATAATCTAATTCTATAGACAGGTAGTATCTATGGAACACAGGAGATCCATCTAGATATTTATACTAAAAATAATGAATATTGATATTTTATATAATATTTCCACACAACAGGCTCATAGGAAAAAGGAGTCTTATTCTTTATCCCAACTCTAAGTAAAAGACAACACTAAAGAACAATTATTTCCTTCAAGCCAACCTGTTTCTCTTTCCTTCTCTCCTTGCTGCCAAAAACTGCTTGTGAAAAAATCAAAGCAAACACTGCCTTCTGAGCAGTGTCCAAACAACTCCGTGGGCTGATATTGTTACACTGAGCCAAATGCTTTGTGTCACTGTTTCTGAGCCAAAAAGACACATTAACACCAAAAAATGGGTACCATCCCTCCTTGCAGTTAAACTTCAGCAAGTTCTTGACAGCAATCATGACAATATCTAAACCACAGGTCGGAATTTTCCAAAATATTCCAGAGATCATTCTGCTTCTACTTTCTCATTGTTTGAGTGGTTGAAGCTGATGAAGGTGTCAATTACAGATCCATTATATGAAAACCTAATGTGTGAGTAGGTCTACCCTGTGTCTTTTACTTGGACTGAAAAATGAAGAAACAAACAAATTGGTTTTGTGTTGTGAGTTCAAAGTTTGGTTTAACAGCAATAAATCCTCTCTAGTAAAGGCAAAAGTGCAAACAACAAAAACCCTTCTCTTTCTTCCACATAAGGTTGAGAACCAGCCTGTTATATTGTATTTTGACTGAAGCCATTAAAATGGCATTTCAACAAGCTGAGTTATATTACCAAAACAATTATATTAAACACATACAAGAAGAAGAAATAAACCTGTCCTATTTTTACCTGTAAGAAACCATCTCAGGAATAGGTATGGCAGGAACTGACCTTCTTTTGAAAGGGAAAAGAAAAACCCACTACCTTTTCATGGCTAAAAGGTCTCATTTCCTTCTACAATGTTTGTGTTTTTCCAAATACTATCAGCAGGTGCACTAGATTTCAAAAACCTCTTGTCCTTCATCACATATAATTGTGCTGCATATTATATTAAGAAATACAAGCAGAGGAATGTAAGTGATGGGAGTTCAATTAAAACCAGCATAATATCTCATTGCATAGAAAATGATCCTGCAACTGAAACAGGTTCTAATGAGAGAAAAAAGGAATACATTTCCACATATTTTTAATTACATAGAACTTCCTCAAACATGATTTTTAATAATATATTCCATTAGGTTAACATCATAGTTAAAGAAAGTGCATTTTCTGATTTCATTTCAAGTTTGATTTTGAGCAATTATTGTGTCATTGTTCTGCAGCAGAAAGGTTGAATTCATTTACTGGGTGGTTATGCTAGTTATGATTGATGTCGCTTCTCCAAATGATAAACCAATCACCCCGATAATGCAATGTCATTTTAAGAGTGCTATAATCACATTTCTCTCAAACTGGGAGTTTCTGATGAGTTCTAACAAAGATTTATTGTAGATTAAAGGCCTTCATAATATCAACAATAGATGGCTCATTTGATAGAATATTTGATTAGGTAGTTTTTTCAGACAAATTATTTTTTCCATATATATTGAGCATGGTTCTTGTGAAGGGCACAGGGCAACACATGGGGACGAGTGGCCCCTCACACCCAAAAAGGTTCATCTTAAACCTGTTGAGGAACACAGGTGAACCTGTGTTCACCTGTAATTACAGAGCTTGAAGCAAGAGAAGCATCCAATCAAGACAAACAAGAGGAAGCATCTATAGTGTAATTAGTAGATTACACTATTTCGTGTTGTGTATTCATATTCAATATGAATATTTCAAATATTTCATATTCAACATGTACTTTGAAGACTGGGATAGAAATATTTAAAGCAGCAGCTAGAAAAAGCTAACAAAAAGTTATGAATAATTGTCGATTATCTGGAATCTAAGCCTTCCATATAAGCATCTACAAATCTTCCTTTTTAACCCAAGCCCAAATTTAAGCAAAATATTTACATTTAATTACTGTCTCTCAAATTCAAATGTCTGGGTCTATATTGCTAGGTTTCCAAAGGAACTAAAAAAATATACTAAAAAAAATCAAAAAGAAAAATAAAGGAACACAAAAAAACCACAACCAGAGCATGGTCAATGTTTTCTTGTCATGTAGATAGTAAAAGCCACTCTGAAAATCTTTCAAGGATAATGATAAGCCACAAAAAGTAGTAACTTTCTCCAATTTAATGTATAAGTCATTATCTGTCATATTTTCTTATAAGCTCTAAAAAGAAACATTGTGAGAACTAAAGAAAAAAAGTGACACCACTAGGAAATGCTCATTATTTTCCAGAGGATCCATTAGGTCCAGAATAACTCATGCTACAGAACACTCTGTGGTGATCAAGCCATTATGCATGTGTGCATAGTAAAAGATATTTTAAAAGGACACCTACATCTTACACTCTGAAAATTAAATGTCATTATATATTATATTAGTGTTTTTTAAAGAAGTAAATGGCATGTGGGGAAAAAAGTTTTAAAATGTAGAATAAACAAAGCAAAGCCAATCAGAGGATGCCAGAAAAGTTCCTTGGGTCAGCCCACAGAAACAACTGTTAAGCACAAAGCTTTTCAGGATACAAAGAAACAGTGATTATGATTTAAAATGAAACATAAAGAGCTCTTCCATCAAATTTTCTGATGTTGTTTTACTGCCACTTCCTTCATTCGGCTTCCTAAGAAATGCCATGCTGCTTCCCTCAGTCCCAGCAGTGTCTGTAATTACTCAAGTATCCACCAAGCCTCTTTTTTTAGCTCACATTCCCTGACCTTGATTTTCTTCTCCTTATTTCATCCCTCTCCCATTTACTTTTTCCATTCCCCTTTAAAAATCTCATCAAGTGCTTGATCCACCACACCTTTCAGACAGAGTCCTCTCACCCTTATTCCCTCCTTCAGCTGTGAGCATTCCCTGTTCTGAGCTCTGAGACAGGCAGGCATCCCCCCTGCCCACAGGTAATGATCCATCACCAACCCAGCAACCAGAGCTGCTTTCCCATGAATATCCCTTTACATTTCTCTGCCCTGAGGTCCCCTGTCATTTTATTTCCCTGTTACTTGGACTCACAGGTGCTTTTGTCAATCTCCACAAGCTGACCCTGTTCTTAGCACCCTGCCATCACCTGCTTTCCTACTCCAACATCTTCTCTGAGTATTTTAATGTCTTGTGAAAATTCACTGGGGAGCTCCAACTTCTGCTCACTGTCTTTCAAAGAACTGCTCACCATGCAGGAACCTTCCTTCTCACCCTGTGCTAGGTTAAATGCTTCCTTGAAGGCATTTAGTGACAGATTTTGCTGAGACCCTTTTGAAAACACAAAGACCCTTCAATCAGCTGGATCACCCTTTTCCAGAAATGGCTGAGCCCTGCAAAATCCTCTTGAATGCTTCTAAGGCATGAAACTACATTGCTGCAAGAATCAATCACACTCACTTCCATGGCTTCTACAGGGCTGTCCATTACAGATTTTGAGACCTGCAGCTCCCAGATCACCTGAAATCTCTTAAAACCCCCTCAAAAGTGGCATCATATTTTCCAATACGCTCAAGGAGCAAGGAAGCACATTCAATTTCTGAATTATTTGTTGTCATTATATTGCAGGGGTTCCCTATTGCTGTCTCCTAATTGGAAGAGTTCCATACCTCCTTGGCGTTTCTCGTGGTCATCTCCTCAGAGCACTGACTCTTCTTCACAAAGCAGCCACTGACTCCAGTTCCCCTCTCACCCAGCCATCCCACTCTGTTAGAACATCATCTTGTCATTGTTTACACCTGTGGCCTGTTAAAGCCAGGCCTGTTCCTGATCTTTGATAATTGGCCCAGATGCACCTCCTTAGGGGTAAGATTACTTTCCATACTACCTTTATTTTCTTATATTCTATCCTCCTACAATTATTATTTCATTGTGCAATGATATTTTAACATGCCTGAACAGGGTTAAAGGATAATTCAGGATGGAAGGAGTGACAGGAGGTGCAGCACATGTTGCAGTTGAGACAGCCACTACGCACAGAGTATCATCCTACAATATCAGAAGGCTTCACGCATCTTCCCTTCTTGTTCTTTAGCCCAACCTTTCATCCCCTCCTGTTGATGCCCTGCCCCTGTGTGCCCTCTGCTCCCTTTGGTGGTTGCTCAGTGCCCCTGGGCACTCCAGGGCTCATTGCTGTCAGTGCTGCTCACAGCTGTGCCCATGGGGACGGGCTGGGCCAGCCCCACTCCAATCACCACAAACTGGGTGCCCACAGGTGCCCAGTCCAGTGCCCTGCCAAGCAAAGGCAGCTCTGAGGTCAGAGCAGGTAGCTCAGGATTTCAGCCAGCACGTTCTCAGAAAGCTCCAAGCACAGAGGCTGGACAGGCTCCCAAGGCCACCTGCTCTAACCCAATGCTTAGGGAAAAATTATCCCTAATGTCCATTCTGAATGTTCTGTTTCAAATTCTGCTGCCTGCTCACCCTCCCAGCACACCCACAGCCCCTATTAAAGAGGATGTTCAGGTGTGCAGCCCACAGTCCCACACCATACACAACCTCCAGAGCTCCCTCATTACAGCAAATTTATCCCTTGGGCAGACCAGAAACTGCATAGAAGCTCCACACCTACTGTGTTCAGTTAAATAACACACAACATGTATCTTTAATAATAAAAAAAAGGTGCTAGAATAGCTTCTTTTTATTTGTCTGTATTTCTAAAAAGGGACTGGATCTTCACTCAGTTTTTGGCTGTCAAAATGAAAAGTCAGCACCTACTAATAAAAATTAAAATAGAAAAATGAAAAGAGAGGAAAAAAGAAGAAAGAAAACCCTAGGCATTACAGATTCCATGAGTGATAGAGCTGCAAATGTTTTAAAACAGTGGCCTGAAAGACAAGAATTAATTTGCTGAAAAATAGCAGATCTTAGTTAAATGTGACATTGTAAGTACAGAACCAGACAGATTCAGAAACAAGAACAGACACAGACTGGCAGAAGCAACATGCATTTTTTCGATACAAAACCTCATCACCAAATGATATATTACATTAGCCCATGCAGAACAAAGAACCATTGTGTGTACATTTCTCTCCTACCAGATGCAACAAGGAGCAGGAAACCTACTTTGAAAAATAAATCCCTCTGATGACAAGAATTCAATAATATTTTTTACACAGCTCCTACCATACTTCAAACTAAAAATCCCTCTACAGTAAAATGAAGGAACACCATCTATGATGGATTGCATTTCCAGGAATTTTCCATTAAATAAACCAGTAAGATTTTCTTTGCCCCATTTCCGTAGATGCTCTCAATTTTCTGCTGATGCAAGAAAACATTTGCACACATTCAAAAAGAAGGCTTAGAACTGGCACAAACATGTCACAAACAAACTCCATATGTTTGCAATTTTCTTACCACTGCTGGAAGCCTGCTGTGGCCCCGAACACGCTCTCAGCAGATAAGAATTGGGAGAGAACTCCTCGTCAGGGTTGGTGTCCATGATTTGATGGGACGTGTTGCTGTCTAGCAAAGGCATCTGGCAGCTGACTGGTGCAGGGTTGTGGGAGCTGGGCAGCTGGGCAGAGGGGAGAAGGCTGGACGAGGATGTGGGTGGAAGGGGACGACCTGGGAGAGAGGACAGAGGGATCAAAGATCAGCAATGAGTGCAATGGGAAAACCCCAGCAGCCAAGTCATGGCACTGTGACCTGCCGTGGGTACACTCCAGGACTGCCACGCTCAGCCCCACAGCCTCCCCACTGGTACCAACCTGGCCCTTTGTGTCACATTTCCTGAAATTACATTACATCTGTACAGTTCTTAAAATAACAGTAGTGGGCTGATTGTTTTTTTTTTGTTTTTTTAACTAGGAAAATTGCTGCAGCACAGGAATCTCTCAGAGGCAGGAAACAGCCCAACAAGGGCTTTCTTTGAGCTAAGAATGCTCTGGACCTTCCCAGATCCCCCTGAGAGATGTGACAGGAGGGGACAGCAGGACTGAAAGGCAATTAATTATTCCATTTTAAAGATGGGCTAAACTGGAATCTGGGCTGACAACTCTCAGTTCTGCTGTCCTTCCTCTGCCATTGCTTTCCTCACCAGAGCTGTAGGAGCACAATTTCCTGCCCAGCCAGGTTAATTCCAACCCTGAAGCCCAATCCTTAATGGGTATGAAATACTTCAGCCCACAGCAACAATATGGTCTTGGTCACACAAAGCTGTGATATCAATTCAACAACAAAAATGTTCATAATTATGCATCCTATTCTTTTGTGAACTCTCATAACTTTACATTAGTCCATTCCATCAAATGCGCACAGATGAAGACAGGTTTTTTTTTTATTCTCATTGTGTGGTGGGTTTTTTTGCATTGCAAGTTTATCTAGTACATTGAAGAAACTCTTCATGAATAATTTAAATGTAAGAAAATATGACCTTTGTGATACTGCCAAAGTCTGTAAGGCAGAGATCTGCTACAAATGTTGAAACACAGCAAAACTACATAAAATGCTGTATCTTTATTTCCATCATTCTTAAAGAAACAGTAGAGAGAAAATACACACTGATTTTCTCACTGGTTATACCTTCATTTTCTTGAATCAAGGATCCCTCATTTTGTATGAATTACTCTAAGGTTTGTATACCATTAAGTAAATATATGGAATCACACATGAATATCCAAATGAGGGGGGAAAAAAAGCAAGAAAATGAAAAGTCCCAACTCCCACATATAAATTTTATCTGGGATGCAGCAAAATACCAAAGGCTCACATAGATACTGAAAACCACCAACTTTGTACTGCTTGGTACCAGCAAATAACATGAAGTACTTTTTTCCCTTCGAAAACTTTTGAAATAAAATAAATACTAGAACACATGCAAGTGAGTTTTATGATTATTTGTTATTCATTTTTTAGTCCTGGATAAATTGATAAGACTGAATGACCAAGATATTATATGACAGAAATGGATTTAATCTACTCCATAGTAACTCCCATCTGCAATCTTTTATGCAGCAGAAAATTCAATATGCATTGAATATTTTCATTGTGGACTTGCATTTGTGAGGAAATAATTCTAATACTGATGATAGGAATAATTACTGTTATTATTCATGATTATGCTATTCTTATGAAATACTACCAGAAAATCCTAAACATTCCAGGGATGTGATTGAGCAAAACCAGCTTCTAATTATTTCTTTGCAACGTGCAGAAAGAAGCAGAGAGGCTGAGGTTTGACACACCTCTGACAGGAACGTGACACTCGTGCCCACTGTGTGCATTTAATTTTCACATATTCTGGCTCTGCTTCAACACTGTGAAGTTGAAAGAAGCAGCTTTATAAATTCTAAATCTGCACTGACTGCATGTATCATATGGAAATATATTACTATACTATAAAACTGTTGGATGTGTGAGGGTATGTGATGAAGGAAAAGATTTTTTCCTTTTGTGGAAACTACATATGGTATTTTAGAGCAATTTAGGTACAATTTTGCAGAATACATTGAGAAATGAAAAAAAAAAAACCTCAAATCCTGAGAATTCTTTTGTCAGGAATGCTAATGACATTGTTACCATCATGAAATAATACAGCCCAAGTCCCTGAAGAAAAGGCAAAATGTCTAATTACTGCAGCTCTGTTTGTAGCTGGGAGGAATCAGAAGGTATGGAGCTGTTAAAATGGGGCATCATTTTGGTGGGAAGTTTGCTCTTGAGGAAGATCTGCCCACAATCACGTGCTAATGGCAAAACAGAGATGCCTGTGAGCCACAGAACCCACTGCCAGTCCATCCTCATCCAATAAACAGCCAAATTTAATTAAAATTTTTCTTGTTGAGACGGTCTTGGTCTATCAAGTTGATTTTTTTTGCATCTACTAAACATTAAACTCCCACTACAGCCTTACCTACCCTCTTTGTGGGACTCTTAAAAAACATTCTCTCTCTCTCCACTCCCCGCCCCTGAAACACACAGGATCTCTTAAGACACCCAGATTTATGTAAAATTAGGTGGGAAATAAATTGAAAAATTACTAAACAGGATCAGAAAGACTCCATCAAGCTTTTTTGCCCTAAAAAATTAATCTAAGGGGTAACTATCTGTAGCACCAGTCAAGAGAATGGCTTGTGAAAGTCCCAATGTGTGGGGATGCAGTTAGGCTATAAAGAGCATCATATATGTAATTTATTTGTTACTATACATTCATAAGTGAGAAATGAGAGGTTTGATTCATACTTACATTAATATCTTGGTCAAATAAGTCCAATGTAACATTTAAAAGAACAGAGTAAGCTTTGCATGTTCTATAAACCTGTCAGACCCATTCATGTGTCTGCAGACATCTCAACAGTCATATTTTGAAACTTCCCAGCTCTTTAAAATATTCTAAATTTCCATAGCTTCTCAATGGGATTTGCAATACCCTACGGTCTATAAAAATGGTGTGACATATGATAACATCATATTCTATTACACTGCTGTTTTCAAAAGTTAAGTCATAATAGAAGTTCCTACAATTTGTCTTCATATAGTAATATATTAAAGCTTCTCTGAACAAGTTTTTTATCTAGGTGAGCATTGACAGAATCCTATGTAATGGATACTTACAGTGACAGCAATAATGTAATTGTGTAACACAGTCAAAGAAACATAAACCAGATACAAATGCTAGAAAGGGAACCAGGCTTAAAGCTGATATATTACATTTTCAAAAGGGAATTGTATCAGTTCTTTTCCCAATATCTGTTCATATGCATGCTCATACTGCATATACTCATGCATGACAAAGACTTGTACAGATACTGAATACAGCACTCGTAAGGCATTTTTCAAAAAGCAAGCAGCCAAGAAGAAAAAACAAATTTCCTCTCCTCCCACCCCTTTCTCCTGTCATTTCTCTTATCTTGCTTTTTGAGAGTAGAGTGAAGGAAGAAATGTGGTAACTCTTCATTCAGATTTGGGCTTGCTTTGGGCTTCCACACCACACAGCACCTCAGCCTGCAAGGGCCTTCTTTACCCTCTTTTCACCTATATTCCATTTTCCTTTTAAATCAGGCTCATGTTTCTTCACCAGCCCAGGAATTTTTATGAAACCATTCCTCAATTACTGCCACACTTTAAGTCCCCAATGCTTAAAATCTGCTGTAGAACCTACATTCAGAAATCAGACCATGCTCACAGCTGGTAATGTCTCAAGTCCAGACAGGGAAGAAGAGTCCTGTTCATCTCAATCACAATAACACATTGGGAAAAGAGATACTTCAGTTGGAAGACCACACCATCACCAGAAGGACAAAAAAAAAAAATACAAAGGAAAAAGAAAGACTGCCTGCAATCACTCCCAGCATGAATATACATAAATAAGAGACACAATCAAAGAAGAGATGCAAGCTGCTCATCAGTTACTGAAGGATATTTGAGATACACTTTTCATACTCTCTGTTCTTCTTCCGCCTTTAAAGGACTGATAGGGTTTTGTGGATAAATAAAGCCCACATGTGTGTAGAACCCTGGCCTCCATATTACACCATGGTGCAAATAGGGAACAAAAAAAACCCCTGGAATTTAACAATTTTGTGCAGCAATTATGGAAAAATGCATTCCAATATGTATGTGCACATATTTATATACTTTTTTATATATACTGAAGTATAGTTACCCACAGAACTCTAGATAGACATGCATAATATCCAAACCATGTTATTTTAACAGGTATAAAGATGAATCCAGACTCCTTAAATAGCTATTTTGCCATTAATTTGGACAGGAGGGAAGATCACAACCTATGTGTTGCCATCTCACACTCTTAAGTTACTCATTTCAGTCAATCCTGTCATTTACCACCACTGAGTCCCAGGTGTGGTAAATACTGATGTCAAAGCTTCTTGTATCTGTAATGCAATTCTCAAGCTTTTTCCACTAGCAGAATTTCTCTTCTAAGGTTAGATATGTGTAGCAAACATCTGTGTAGAGTGTTCAACCCTGTGCATTTCAGCATGATTGTCATACACCTAGGCAGCATATTGATAACTGACATTTATGACAGAAAATCTTTATGTACAGGCTTTTATAAGCAAGATCATCTTTCAAAAGTTTCAACAGCTGTTAATTTTCACTAGCAAGGGGTTATCATATAACTGCTGTGTTCTTCTCTAAGGATATCTGCCCAGTCAAGCAGCCAATAAACAGAAATGCCCTGTAAAAGCTAAATTAGTCACATAAATTGCTACCAATAAAGCCCTTTTGTTCTACAGCTCTGGTCAGAAGGACCAGGGCTCAGGTAGAAAAGGTAGACACAAGCCAACATCTCCCTGTGCAATCCCTGGCAGGTTAGATTGCAGAAAGAAGGGAAACTTTAAGGTAATTGTTTTTAAAAAGCAGCTCTTTGGAAGATGTAGTGGCATGCAAGTGTTAATGCAGGAAGCTGAGGAGGCAGAGTGAGAGCAGAGGAGTTGTTTCTCCATAACTGATGGCATCAGAAACACTGTGTAAAATACTTAATTGGCAATTAAGATTTTGACATTTACTGATTGAAGCTGCTGATATTCATGTTACACCAATACAAAGTATAGGACCCTGTGCAAAGTAATCCCATAAAATTATGTTAGTGACTTATTTGATGGACAGGATCATTAACTGCAGTTGCTGCATTGCTCATTTACACCAAAATGATACACAGAGGGCTATCTAGCAATGGAATGGGGGGATGTTAACTGGAGGTGATAAAAGAGAAGGATCAGATCTCGTCCTCCTTTGCCCCCTTCCATCAGGAAAGCTGGACAGAATCAGAACAAGGACCACAGGCAGGACCTGTAACAGCTCACAGCCTCCTCCACCTAACACATTCACACTGCGTTTTCAAGTCAGCCTAAACTGAAGCACCTACATTGTCAGCATTGCTAAGTTCACTGTAAAGAGTGAGAAAAGCTGCTAAATGTGTCAGGAAACAATTAGATAGGTAAGGTGCACATTTTTGCAGTGCAAAGCACTATGAATTTAGCAGGTGGCTGATGAAGGTGAAACTTTCCTGAGGTACAGCACATTCAGCAGACTCTCCTCTTCCTCCCCAGAAAAATTGCCTTCTGCAGAAGAAGAAAAATATCTCCTTCTAATATGAATGCACAGCACTGCTCACCACTGGCTTGGGCCCTCTCAAGGCGGGGGGCAAGAGTTATATTTAATATATATATATTAAACATATATATATATTTATATATACTATATATAGAGAGAGTTATATTTTATATAACTATATATAAATATATATTGTTTATATATGTATATTTAGTATATATTATATATATATATATAGAGAGAGAGAGAGAGAGTTATATTTAATAAATTAAACATATATTGTCCTAACTGGCACAAAGAACATAAATATTTTTTACTTGGTGAATTAATACATTTAACTGACACGGATGGGGAGCAGCATATGTGATTTTTGTAGCTAAACTGACCTCTGTGCACTGGGGGCCAGCAGAGCCCCAGCAGGGAAAGCTCTGCCCAGGGGAGAAGGTTCTTCCCCCCAGAGGCAAGCAGGCTGTGCTGGCTGCTCCCAGGAGAGGCAGGACAGCTCCCAGGGGTTAGCCAGGAGCAAGCAGCAATGCTCAGCCAGCTGTGCAGAGCCTTCCCTTAACCCCTGACTGCACTCAAGTGCTGCCTTGAGCAGGCTGACCTAGAACAGAGGCTAGGCAGAGTGAAAAAATAAAGTAGGGATTTATTAAAAGGCCTCAATGGATATTCCCTAGACAGCACAAGAGGCCAGCCAGGGCTACACCCCAGATGAACCCAAAATGCATGACCAGTTGTAGCCATATTTTCTGAAAAACCCTTTCCTTAGGATTTTTTCTCCTAAGAAGCTGAGAGGCCTCAGGAACAAAATATAAACAATGGTTATCTGCTGCTGTGGAATGCAACAGGTGCATCTGTGATTGGTCTCATGTGGTTGTTTGTAATTAATGGCCAATCACAGTCAGCTGGCTCAGACTCTGTCCAAGACACAAGATTTTGTTATCATGCTTCCTTTCCTTTCCTATTCTTAGTTAGCCTTCTGATTAAATCCTTTCTTCTATTCTTTTAGTATAGTTTTAATGTATCATAATAAATCAAGCCTTCTGAAACATGGAGTCAGAACCTCATCTCTTCCCTCATCATCGGACCCCTGTGAACACCATCACAACCAGTCATTAAATCTCTCACTTTTATAAGTTTTGGTCCCTTTTCATATTGTAGTTAATATTCCAACTATAGCTTTAGGTTATGAAGTTCCATCCTCCTTGTTTTTCTCTCTTCAATTCACCATTTATTTATAATGCTATTTATTATACAGTTATATTTTTGGGCCTGGAGCTTGTAACAGTTGTCCTTGGTCAAGCTGGAAAAGGATTGTTCTGTTTACCCACCCTGTGGAGAGAACTCACTGACACTCACTGTGAAGCTCAAAGCTACACACTAAAGCAGCACAGAATCTGAAAAACACAAAAACTGAAACTTAAGGCATTACAAGAGGGAGAGACGAAACAAAAGCCCCAAATGAAGTATGTGAGAAAAAGAGGGAAAGGAATCAAACAGTCTATGATCGTTTTCTTCAGCTCCAAGTTGTTTCCTCTTGCCTAAACTGCTGCACTTCTTCTCTAGGGCAAACAGGATTCAAAAAGAGCAAAAGAAAAAGATACAAATCAGGATTTGGATGACAGAGAGTTATCAGTGAAGAAAAGTACTTCCAGTCCTCCTGAAGCTCCTATCTCCAAAAGCAAACAGGCACAAAACCAGCCAAGCTAAGAAAAAGATTTTCACAGAGTCTATTTCACAAAAGTCAAAGGACAAAACATGGTCTTTCTAAAAGCCCACACCTGTTTTCTGATGTGTGTAGGTATTTTTCTGCATCACAACAGACATTAAGGGCCACTAAGGATGCAGCTGATGCCATCTCATCATTCCAGGCAAAGAGAAAATGGTGCTGAGACAATTAAAAGAGATTAGCAAAAGAGAGATTTAGACACAGTAAGTCACCACCTGTGATTTATACCACAGTGAATCAGCAAAGGCAATTCACTACCACAGGTTTGTGTTTTTCCCATTTAACAAAATTAGTAACTCCCTACCTCTTGCTTAGTTTTCTCAACATTTGTTCAAAAAATTTAATTATTTATTTTACAAAAAGCAAAACAACAAAACATAGAAATATATTCGTATTTTATATATTTCTTTTCCCTCTTCTCTGAAGTAAAACCATTACTGCACAACTAGGAATAGACTCTGAGAACTGCAGATAATAGAAAAGGGATAGATGAAGAAACACCAGCAAGTCCTGATCCCTGTTTTTTTATTACAGATCCATTCTAGAAGCCTGTTTAAGCTTTGTTATCTTCTTTAAATCATTTGACCTCTGTACATGATTAATATTTTCTGCAGTACTGCACATGTGTAATCTTTGAATATGAAAATCACTGTACCAACAGAAGATATTATCATTGCAAAAACTCTGCAGGAGAATGAGACTAACTTGGAAATCAATCACTTCTGACTTCCAGTGCTGAAGTTAAATTATTTTTTCTAAGCAATCCATCTACAAAATGTATCAGTTTTATGAAATTTGGATATTAAAAATAAGGAGACAGTCATGACTTCAGAATTATCTAAACCAATTCAGTATGTAAAGGAATAATTTGCTGCTGTCAAAAGCTAATGTCACTTAATTCTTGTCTTGTTAAATCATCTGATGCCCCGTTCTTTTTTAGTTAAACAAAGATAAATAATAAAAGCAATTTACAGCTAGAAGATGTTAGGGTTCTGCAGCTGTTCAATGTCTTCTGGGCAGATTAGATTCTGTAATGAGAAGTTACTAGCCTCATTTTATAAAAGCTGTTGCTGTCTCGGGAAAAACATCAGTGAATAAGATTAGAAAACCCTTTTCCTTCATGAACCTATTACACTCACAAGCTGATTACTTGGCATATGTTTGATACCTTCATAGCTGGAAAACAGTAATTTGTTTCAATGATTTTTTCCCATCACTCATAAAGTCAAAATGTCTCCTCTAATATTCCCCTACCTCTGATTCAGCCAGGAAAACCAGAGACAAATCCATGGGAGCAAAACTCACACCAAGCAGAATTTAACTTCCCTAAAAAAGGTTCCACTGAACTAACTATAACTAACATTAAATTGTAACAACTTATGAGCTGCCTGTTCCTTGTGGGACAAAAATAACATTCTAAGATTAGGAATGTATTTAGAAGAAACTTATTGGAAGATCCACAACCATATGTGAATGAACTTTATGCTAACTTAATAATATCTGCAGCTTTTAAAAACTGGGAAGAAAGAAAATTCCCTGTTTATCAATCTTACCAGCTAAACATTCATGTTAGGGAGTTCCACTAACAAAAGGGTGGTAATTAGGCTCTGGGTAGGTAATTAGCAGGCACCCTGTGAAATCTTGCCTCCCAGATCAATCTAGAAGTACTTGATTTCATCTTCATTCAGGGACACCAGGAATTCAGACTGAGCTGGGCTACAATCTTGTTTCCACTATCCAAACACCTTCTGTTTACCTTCACCTAATTTTAGTGAAATTCTAAGTACTGTTAAACAACCACTCACACCATCTGCACTGCATTTATCCCTGAATGTTGGCTTTATGTCTATTAGAGAAATTTATTTCCAGGGATGTTGCAACACTCAGCATTTCAAGTGCCTGGAGCCACTAATGGGTGGGATAAATAACAATATCTTGAACAAACATGAGAAAACTCCAACCTGTAATTATTTAACAACTCTGTGAGAGTGGTACCTAGTCAGTACTAACTGGTGGGAGTTGGATAATGATTAAGGGATTTGTGTTGACTCTTTGCAGCCTAATAAAAAAAAGCAGCTCCATTTTCTGGAGGAAAAATGAGAAATGAAAACAAGGCTTCACATGACCCACATTACGTAAATAGCCAAATAATTTAAATAATATGCTTAAAATCTGCTCTATCATGTGCCAGTGCTATATTCTGGCTAATTCTGCTCCAGGCTATTAAAGACTACTTTTCTTGGTTCCACCTACAGTTAAAATATGGTGTTGCTATTTGCTTTCGAAATGTGTGGTGAACACAGTCCTGAATTAGTGCTGTCCCACTGCTGTGACACACTCTTTGAGATGTTTTTATTTTAGTGCTGCCAGATAGGGAGGTGCAGTTAGAACAGCAACAGAATGATGGGAATTATTCTTGATAGTTGAATTTACATGACATAATCTTGAGATTTACATTTTCCTTGCCTCATTTGGTTTCTTCTCTCAACATCCAGCTTTGCATTTCTTACACCACCCAGATTGACTGAGCAGGAGTTTTGGGTGCACAAGCAAACTAAAAGTTTGACTTTCCAGTCCTCTCTGTAACTGGTGGGATTTTCCAAAGCACAAAAGCATATCAGAATTTAACTTAAACATTTAACAGGTGCTGCAGATGTGTAAAATTGTTGTGATATTTTACACTGAACTCCTGTGTGCCCCTGCTGAAGTTAACACACCTGTAACACATCCTCCTTCAGGCTGAACACCCATCCCAGCATTTAACAGCAAAGCACAGTGAAACCTCCACGTCAGTCAATGCAAACTCTATTTTTGCCTTCAGCACAGCCAGGGGTTCTGCACTTTTCTGAAGCCCTGAAATGCTCCCCCAGCTGCAGTCTTTTCCTGACTGCAATACCAGGCTGCTGTGCTCATTCAGCGCAGGACATTCCTCTGTGCTCAGGTCTAGGAAAACAGCCTAGACCCAAAGTGAAATTTAAAATCTAAGGCAATGTGAAATACCATCACATACATGAGCTAGGCCCAGCTAAGCCTTTAAGGAATACACAATGTATACCAGCATAGGATTATGGACAACCTATCAAATCACTTACAAATAAGCAGATGAAATTTTGTTCTCACCTAGTATTGAATAAGGTTTGAAATATTTCCATCTTTGTAAAGGTGATTTCTAGTTCAGAGTTTGGGAAGTAGACTCAAATAAAGAATCAGAATATAAACTACAATCTATAGACCACACCTTAGCTGAAGACTGGAATCTGCTCACTTACATGAAAACTGAAAACTATTTCTTCTTAAGTGAGAAGGCTTGTGTCAAATTTCCCTTTATGTGGAAAGATTTAGCCAAAATAAAACCTGAGTGGCAGACTGCAACATAACAGTGATCAGACCATTAATTATTTTACCACTGCTGTGTATCCCCATAATTAATGGCACTCCGTGAGACCAATACAGGAAATTAAAATTTCCTTTTAATGAAAAGAAATTGCAGACATGAAAGGCCACTATATGAAAAATGGGTCTTGATTCTGCAGTACTAAAAAAACCTGTAACCTGATTAAAAGGCATTTGGAAGCACAAAACTAGATGTGCTAAAAAGGTAAGAAATCAGAAGATTTCTTTTTCATTATAGTTACACTTAAAGTTGCCAGAATGAAGGAATAAAGATACATGTTCTTCCCTTGCAACAAATGGGCTCTGTTCCATGCTTTTTGGTAAAGCAAAAACCCCACTGAAAATCAAACAGGCTACAGAATAGCTTGAATGTACCATTCTGTATTTCAGCACAAACTGTATCTTTAAAACAACGACAGTTTCTCTCATCTTTTCAGTCTTAAAGCACTTTAAAACTCCAGCCCAGAAATACATGGACAAAGAGAAATTAAAGCAACTGAAGCTGAAATTTGCTACTTAGGAATCCAAAGTTTGTTTACACCATTAGAAGGCACTCAAATATATATCCCCATAAATGACAAGGTCCCAGCAGCAAATTAACAGGAACAATTTTCCCATCTCAGGAGCTGTCAAGATGGGCTCTGTTAGCCAATTTATCTTACTCTAGCACATCTCTGGTGCTTGTCAATCAATATGTGAAACATTTGGTGTTGATTGCCATTTTTCTATCCACTTCCTTTTGCCTCTCGTACCAGGCAATTTACTGCAAGTCAATCAAGGTTGAAGCAGACCTTGTTTAAATAAAACACTGTTGAGTTCTTTTCACACCAACAATTTCAAAAACAGAATGAGCTGTAGCTCTTCACATTTACATTTATACTACTTTTTCTGTTTTTCCCAAATGCCATGCTCAAGCTATAAGTCATAACTAAACTCAGCCGAAGGCTTATGGAGAAATCAGTCAAGGAAGATAAACTGCATAGAACTGTAAATTCTTTTGCTGTCAAAAATTCAGGCTATCAATAGAGACAGACAACATTAAAAAGTACTTAAATAATCTGGGATTGTTTCTTTTTTTACCTTTGCTTGAAGTCAGGTCTCCACACCAGAAAAAACAACTTCTAACTTGTCTGAATTTCTTAACTCTGGATAAATATTTCAAATATTCATTTATGCTGGTATTTTAGGGTAAGAGGAGCTCAACTACTGTGTTTATAGCTGTGGTTACAAATAAATGTCTGAAGAAAGTCAATTCTCCCAACAAGAACTTGGTCCCACATTAAGCACACCAGCTGCCTCTCACATTCAGATGAGACAATTGCAGAACAATCCCAGGACACACCACAGCTGATTTTAGCACTACCTTGGCATCACCTGTCAGCAGTGAGGCAGGGAAATAGGGCAGAAGAACACCCTTTGCACCATGTAATTTTACAGGTATACAACTGAAACAATACGCACTTACAGTATGCAGCACTGGACATTTTTCAAACTTTCTACACAGTAACTTGGTTTTACAATCAACACCTACAAAGCCTCTCTAGTGTGCTCAATCTTGTTTCAATTTTTAGGTTCACCTTGGACTGCAAAATTTACCCCACAACAATTCACAGCAGTGGCACACAGAATGACTGTCTGCTGGGTTGGAGCAGCCATTCAACTCCTGCCAGATGCTACAAATGCTTTTAGGTGCCATAACTAGGGACTGGCATCCATTTATTAAGCTTAACACCATTATTTATCCTATTCCCATATGTATAAGAGCAACAAAAGAAAATGTAAGTCAGACCAAGCCCTAAGATCTCCAAAGTAGTAATCCCTTATGGATAACCCAGAATATATTCCCTTAATAACAAAGGGAAAGAAAGCGACTATGTTACTGTTATTAGTGAGATCATCCACTCCTGCCCTTAATTCTGAAAGACACAAAAGTGCAAGACATTCAAAACCCCTACAAGCTTAATCAGATATACACATTAGCATACCTGAAATATAAATTTTTAAATATATATTATATGTAGACATGTAAGAGAGTCAAAACATCACTCTCTCTATGTTAGAAAATGAATGGTCATTGAAAGATAAAAAAATCCTCAGTTCCTTCTTTGGTCAACAACTTAGAAATTTGCAACGACACCAAATTGCCTATAATTAACACCTTGTAAAATTTAATGACAAGAAGATTCCTGGTCATTTGCTTATACTTTCCTATGAGACCTAATATCTTCTTGATCCATAGCACACAGCCGAAAATAGATAAAATGCCTGAAACATAGTCAGAGACTGAGTGAAAAATAAAAACAAGGGTATTACAAGGCATATACAATCACCAGTCCCATCTTGAGCAGTATATTTAAAAACTATGCCAGCATAACAAGCACCACAACTCAAATGGGATGCATTTCACTATCTTTAGGGTAAAGAATGCTCCAGATCTCCAGATTAATTATAAAATAATAAATGTTAAACAGTTTAGAGTACTAGTCTCAGGAAGGAAAAACCTCTGATGTTTATCCTCCTCAAGGGGCTACTGTAGGTAACCCTTACCAGGCAGGCCCCAGTTAAAGGATCCTCCTTTACTCTGCTGCAAGTAATAGGTGGGAAAAAAATTATCAAAAAACCACAAAATTCAGTTTATATATAAGAGCTAGGGGTATATCATCTATATGGATGTTTTATAAACATATACAAATATAGACGTACACACACACAAGTATATGTGTATTATGCACACTGGGATATGTGGGGTCCTAACACCACCAAGAGTTGATCTTTGAGTTATTTTCAGAAAAAATTCTCATTGGCCATGAGAAGGAAGTTATATGTTTCACTTGACATTGATGTCACTAAAACAAAACTAACAAACAACAAACCCAAAATCAACAAACCAGCGAGCTGGAGGCATTAAAAAGTATGTCCTGCAAGGCAAAACCAGTTAGCCTGATTTATGCCAATATGATCCATGTTCTGCTTCAGTAACAATAGCCAGGAGCCCACAGTAAAAACTATCATAAAAGTAATAAACAATTCCAGATTGCCAGTTTTAATTAAGGGTGATTTCCCTGCTGTCCTCCAAAAGATGCCTCCTACACTAAAGCACAAAGAGCCACGCTGATATAACATTTATTTTAGAATTTTCAGTGATTTTTGGTGATAGGAGACCACTTAAGACATCACAAAATTTCCCTTTCTTTTCTCTGCACCTATCTAAAACATACCTTGAGAAAAACCTTCAGAAATCTCTGGGCTTCTTTGGATATAAATTTTGCCACAGGCCAAGGCATGCATGAGATTTTTACAATCCTCTCAGCTATGTGGATGCTACTCAAAGTTTGCAGAAAGCTCATGTCTGGAATTCAGGTTTACAGCTGGGCTCAGACAAGTTATTGGAAAAGCATTTCCTCCAAAATAAACTCAAACACAACAAACAACACCCTACACCTGCTGAGGAAGTGTTTCTCTTGCTCACAGCAAAGCCTGTCTTTTCAGCAGTAGGATTTTCCCCAACATGTTGTACCAATTTTGTGGTATGTGCTTTCTGACTATGAATTCAAAAGGCAACACAAGATGTTTCTGCCACAGAAGGAAGCAACAGGTGATGGGTGATGCAGTTATTTATTAACTGAATACCCTAAATCAGCAACTGGCTCAGGTCAGAGCAATTCACTGCCTGTCCCCTCTCTGCCCAGCCCTGTCTCCAATACCTTCCAAATCTCCTCAGATTTTCCACTGGGACCCTACAAAGGCTGAACACAAGGTTTGATGGATTTTAGGGAATGTAGATGAAGTTAGCAAGACAGAGAGGCTCAATATAGAGAGAAGCAGTGTTCACTGCCAGAGGGTTGCAGAGTTAGTTACCATCCTCTCTGAAAAGGGGATCACATATTTCACTATCCTTACCATCAGACAGAAGTCCAGGACTTTCATCAGTTCCTACCCTCCTTTTTTCCCCCATCCAATACCAGATTGCTTGAAACCTTAATTTTAACAAGAACCTGCAATTTTAGCTGCTAAGAGAACTTCACTTTCCTGTCTCTACAGCCCCAGGGACTAATTGAGAAGATTACCTGAAGGCTTGAGGTCTAAATGCTCCAGAAAGAAAAACCTGCTTAAAACAATTTCTACAAAGAATGCTGACAGAAATAGGAACAACAAGGAGATCTCCCTGTCAGTGCAGGGTTTTACAATCACAAATGAGAGCATGCTGTATGTTATCATGTGTTGGGAAAACCAGTAATAGCACAGCAGGTTTCAATGATTTATTTTATTGTAGTACACAGAAGGGTGATAGATAAGGAGCTTGTTTTCACTACAAATCACAGATCTGAAAAAAGGTCTTGATCTAAAACTATTATGAACTAAGAAGGCACCAAGTTTTCTTCTGTCCTTGCTAACTTGCCGTGGTGAAAGATGAAATTTGTTAAGTGTC
This sequence comes from Ammospiza nelsoni, assembly GCF_027579445.1. Taxonomy (NCBI): domain Eukaryota; kingdom Metazoa; phylum Chordata; class Aves; order Passeriformes; family Passerellidae; genus Ammospiza; species Ammospiza nelsoni. Next base: position 5,819,090 of record NC_080648.1, read on the forward strand.
TAAGGCTGAAATAATGCTTCTCTCAGCTACCACGGAGATCATATAAAAGTGGGATTGAGAAATAAGTGGAGTAGATATGTAAGAAAGAGTCAAAGACAATTTTAAAAGATGCCATTTTACCTACACTTAGTGAAATGAAAACTAGAGAATCCACCCTCCTCTTCCATCAGAAGTCATGACCCCATCAGAAACTGATGTACAAAACAGTTCCAGCAAGGTTGGTTAATAGAAATAATACATCACTATCCAGCCCATTTGGGGCTTTTGTTCTTAAACACTTCAGTAAATGGGCCTGTTTTTTAACTCCAACAGATAATTATGAAGTGCAATAAAAAATTCAAATTATGTTAATAGGCCAGAGAACAACGGCTGTTTCTGAAATCACTGGCAATTACTAGACATAATGGTTCTCAATTAAGCTGGAGGGTAGTTTCAATCGTTCATAATTCACTATTTTAAAAGTATCATAAAAATATATAAATGTGAGTTGTTAATAAAACTTTCAGACCAACCATGTAACTGCATATGTCACAGAAAGTAATACTTATTTTATTTTGATGGTGCCTTTTCCCTTGTGAATGATATGTGAATTGTGAGTGAAGAGAGGGTAACTACCTGGGATTTGTTTCTCTCAGTGCTCCTAAGTGGAAGAGGAGTGATATTTCTTTCTTGAGCAACTTCAGTTTCCCTTAGGAATACATCAGCAATCATACATGTCTTTACCAATTCTATTTTTATATCCTACAGCTCACAATAGAAACTTTAATACATATGTGGATGTGAACCAGAGGCATCAGGCTTGCCCACTTTCAGATTGCTATTTCACATGTTCTTCAAAGCAATAAAATGGACCAAAGTGGAAAAATTAAGGCCTAAAATCAGAAATCTTGAGGATCATGAAATGGCAAATCCTAAGCACCATCTTTCAATTATGAGCTTGATTCACAATAGATTTCTACCAAATCAAGTAAAACAAAACAAAATGAAGCCATTAAGGAAAGATCAATTGGTGATAATTACTATCCACACTTCACTAAAACTAGCATTTACATGTCCACCACATGTTTAACCTTGCATTAGGGAAATAGCACAGCTGCAAATTGCTAAGTTCTCATTGTAACTTTGCTATATATGATTAATGATCAGTTTTCTGGAGACATGCCTGAACTACCTGAGTATATGTATTTGAACACATGCGTGCATTTGTTTTATTTATTTATTTCCAAATCAATGACACCTTAGAAACATTTTCTCTAATTCAGCCACTTCAACCCTCCTCCTGCCAAGAAGAAAAACTTTGATTTTTATTCAAATACATTTGCACACATATTACTGAGAAAGAGTAAATCATTCGAGAATAGTTCCTAACTGTAGAAATTAATATTTTCATAATTAAACAGCAACTCAAAGATTGAAGCATGACACAGTAATTCATCAGTGAAAGAGCCATTCATCATCCAGACTTCAGGATCTGTTGAGAGTCTTTATTACTTTGGCCTCATTAAAATGGTGAAAACCATGAGCTAACATAAATCTGAATCTCAAAGTATTCTATCCCTTAATTTTTAATAGCTCCACAAAAAGAGAAAGGTTAAAACCAAATAAAAGAGATACAAATAGTAATACAATTGCCCTAATGAACTGTTAGTTATTGGTTTTAGCCATTTCTCTTTAAAAAAAATTAGTTCAATTTCTGAATGAGTTAGTAATTAGACTCTTTATTGACCTTTCTTGGTTTTTGTTTTGTTGTAGGATGTGGTGTGTTGGCATTTTTTAATCCCTTCATTTTTATTCCCTTTTCTCTTTTACTTCTTTCACTTTTAGTCTCAAACTTGCAGCTAAAGTAAATCTCAAGTGTTACAGCTGGACAAAGATATCTACATAAGGACTACATTGTAATTCAAACTTCATTCCAAATGGGACAGAAATATTCTGAACTCATTCCTATGCAGAAAACAGTTGTTTTTCTATCTCATTAAGATCATCATACAATATCAACAGATGCTTAAAAGCCTCTAGTGCTCAAGGAATGTTGAGAAAATTGAAACACAAGTACTTATGAATGGTAATCTAATGATACTGCAAAGATTTTACTTTTCTGTACTACATCTACCAAAACACACATATCCCAACACTCCCTCCACCAAAAGCCAAAATCTGTCATTAAATAGCTTCCATTTTTATGTTACTTCTTACTGGTTGGCACTGTTCATAATTTTACTTCAGAAAAAAGTAAAAATAAAAGAAAACAGGCTGGGTTGAAGTTTCCCTGAATTGCCCACGCCCTCAGAACAGAATATTACCATTACATTACAATCACAGTAAACAAGCATCTGGCTGTCACTTAAAATACAGCTTTTCTCTACTGGTAATAAGAAACATTTTCTGCTAATTTCTGTTATCTGTAAATCTCTCTTGGCATTCCAACTCTGCACTTAATGTGCTGTACACACTCCACTTTATGCACAATGAACATTGCCATCAAATGTCAGCATGTCTTCTTGTTATCTTAAAGATAAGCAGGGATTCACTCAATGAACCATCTAGAGAGTAAGAAGATAGAGAATAAGGAGATATTTTTTTATTATGGCACAGATATTTAACAGAAACACACATACACACATATGCATGTATATTTTCTTCCTTTTACACCAGGGAAATAATCATAGTCATTTGCAAAACCCCCTCACTATTATTTCCTGGCTAGCTCTGTTAATTTAATTGCAGAATGGGAGTTGAAGGCAAGTTTAGACCAAGTTATGCATCCATCTACCACATCTCCACAGGACATCAGCCCCAGGTTAATTGTACCTGCTCATTTTCAGGTACCACTGTTGGCTCCCTGCTACTCCAACAGCAGAAACCAGAAGCTGAGTTTCAAGGCACTGCCCTATTTGTTTTTCATACCTCTTGTCCTTTTAGACTACTGGAAAATTAATCTGCAAATGACCCTTAAAAACAATATGAGCACAGTGCACAGGTGAGAAACAGCAGCCTTGAAAAATTAAACTTATGTAATAAATTTTCCTTCTTGATTTAACAGTGAAAAGAAACCCAATTGACTGAATTCACTAGTATGAAGTCAGTGCAAGGAATGTCACAATTCTGCCAAAGGTTTCAAACTTTAAAATGGACAAAGTGTTTCATATGCATCAGGAATAGCAATATTTTGGTTAAATAAAAGAGAATTTTTAAAAGTCGTGACCTCTAATTGAGTGCCTATATTTTCAATTTTTATTAAACTCTGTGTCTTATTCTCCCCTCATTTAGATGCTTGCAAAATAAATATAATTATATCCAACTTAAATAACTTTGGAACCTTGAGCTGCAGGTGCTGGTATGCTGTATCTATTACCATATTTTAAACCCTTTTAAGAAGATTGCATTAATTTCTATGATAATTTAGAGCCCATAATGCATTCCAAGATGTGAATAGATGTTAATCACCAAGGAATGATTCTCCTGTATACTAACGAAGTCATGCTGCAACCAGTAACTACTACTTTTAAAATTCAATATTTCCACTGAAAGAGTTAGATTAAGATTTGTTAAAGTAACTATACCCCTGATATGGGCTAAAAAACCCCAAAGTAATTAACAACTACATCAATAGCTATGGCCTTCCTATCTACAGGAATTATTAGGACAGAAAATGTTTGTAGTATTCAGCTCATTCCTTGCCTGGTATTATTAAAACTTAGCCATGCATAGTCAACTTCTGCCACCACCACAGAGCAGGAGAGCAGCCAGCTCACAGACAGCAGGCAGAAAAGAGGCTTTATTCTCACAATGATATTATGTTTAATAGTACAGATACATCACTGAGGAGAAGCTGACAGCTGTGATTGCAGAACTATTCTGATATTTGGATTGCTAACATTCAGCCAGAGTTTACCTCTCGTGTAAGTCAAAGCTCAGTTTGTTCCATCAGCCTCTAACAGAGCAGCATTCAAATTGAAATATCTCCACAAACAGGTGAAAATTGGCCATGTTTTCCTGGAACAAGGCAGGAAAACACAGCTTTACCCCAACCTAGAGGTAACTAAGCATGCCTTTTTGCAATAACCTGCTCACTATTGCTCTGGACAGCAAGCAAAAGCAGGATGCAGCACAGGTGAGCCATTGCCTTGTCACTGTCAGCAAGGAGACCCAAAGAGAAGGAGCACTGAAAATCCAGGTGACCCCAGCTTTGGGAATAGTTGGCATTTGACTCCATGGCTTTGGAATGCTGAATGCTTGCTTTATTAAAACTCTATTATACTATATTAAAGAGAGATGCACTGGGATGTCCATGATTATGTCAGAACAATCTCTGAAACACATTACAATGTGCTGGAAGAAAATCAGCTCCTATGTGAAATATGAGCCAAAAAAATAAATTCAGAAAACTTTGGGGGGACTTCTAGATCAACTTGTGTTATGACTTAAAAGACTTTGCACTCTTTCTGGCATCATGCTTGACACTGCTGAACACTTTCAAATTCTGCTGCCTTCAACAGAAGTTCATTATGCCTTTCCAAAATGTGTCAAAAGGTGGCAGATAAAATTTAAGACAGCTTAAAAGGTCCCATATCCTCTGAAACCCAGAAATATAACATTAGCAATGCAGAACAAATTTGACTTTTGAAATGCATTGAAGGATTTTGTAGAAGAATAATTTATTTACTCTTCTTTTACATATAAATAGTTCACTTTACAAGAATAATATCTAATTGAGAAATTAAGTATTTGATTCTTTTTTTTTTAAACAACAATCTGGGATAATTTGATGGTTGTGTATTTTTGTAGCAGCAGTCAATGCCATTTGAGCAGTGACAGGATTTAAACTGCCACCAATACAAATTAAATCATTAGCTGCTAGATGTAGAAAAATTCAGAATCGTGAATTTCAGTCTCAAGAGAGAAAGCATTTATTCTCACACGTTTTATATAAATAATCACTTAAATCTGTACTTGTTAAGTACAAAATATGTGTTAGCATAACAAAGTATTTGGTTCATATAGATGTGATTCTTGCCTTTCTCACTGAAAGAGAATAAACTATTTAAAAATTATAAAACAAAGCAATGGCTTGAGGAATTGAATTGCTAAACAAGCAAAGGCAGAATATTTACTGAAAAAATTAGAATGGCTATAGCATCTTATACCCACGAGTCACACAGAATTTTAATAATAAAAGTATAAAAAGGTGAATAAGGATCTAAGCAAAAGACTCATCTGGAGAGCAGTCAGTGAAAGAAGATGCAGGGAGTGCACAGCCCCAGAAACTCCGCACTTCCAGCTGTTTATACCTGGAACCCTTCTGTGCTTGCAGGAATTTCAGACCCCATGGGCTCACAAGGACATCCCTGAGCTTTGCTCCCCTTTTCCCCATGGGGCAGAGCCCCTCCTGCTGCAGCTGGGTCCAGTGGGGCCCTGCAGGGGGGGAGAGGAGCAGGGAGCCCAGGGAGGGGTGACAGAGCACCAAAGGAACCCATCCATCCATCCATCCATCCTTTTATCCATCCATCCATCCTTTTACCCATCCATCCTTTTACCCATCCATCCTTTTACCCATCCATCCTTTTATCCATCCATCCTTTTATCCATCCATCCATCCATCCATCCATCCATCCATCCATCCATCCATCCATCCATCCATCCATCCCCTTTCCTGGCCATGGTTCCATCCAGGTGACAGCCCTGGGCTGCCCTGGAACATAAAACCTTCCCTGGGGCTGAAGGATGCAAAGGTTAGGGTTAGGGACAGACTTGCAAGCCACAGTGGAAAAGGTGAAATGGACAAAACAGAAGTGTGGAGTTGTAAAATGAGGCAAAATCCATTACTTTTTCCTACAGCAGACCCCAGATATTCTAACAGCACAGTCCTACAACACAATCTGTTCCTTAATCAGCATAATAAAAAAACCCAGACAAGACTTGGTATTTTATTTGCTGCACCTCCACCAATTACGCTCAATATAAAGAACTGAAATGAAGAGGAAAATCAGGCCTGGCCACATAGTGGAGTAGGAGACAGAGAAAAAAAGCAGAAATTAATCTAGAGTACTCTCACTACAGGAAAAAAAATGCATGCTACACTTGGTCAGAAATCTTTTCTTGACAAATTCATGCTTTACACAGCTGGAAAAATGAAAGGGCCTGAGCAGGCACCAAGATTTATGGATGTCCCTGGGAGCTCTGGGGTCTCCAAAAGACCAAGAGGTCACACTGAATTAACACCAGCCACGGGCACTGAGGAGAGAAACAGGGAGAGCAGGACACAGAAATATCTGTAATAACTCAGTACCACAGGAAATCCTCTATTGTGGCTCACAAATTCTCCTTCCTGATGTCAAGTGGCCAGCTGGGTAGCTCAGAGAACAAGACAACCAACAAAATGCAAACTGAAATTATTAAAAGCAGCAACACTTGAATAATGATGATTTGCTTGTTTTCCTTGTAAAACAGGAAATGTAATTTCACTGATAAATTTATAAGGGTTTCACTGCCAGCCATTTAAAAAATGTGGAGTCCTTGACTAGAGGGTATGCACTTCAGCCCTTAAAGAAATAATTGTAATACTTAGAATTAATGAAAACTTTTTTCCAAAGTTTTTTCCTTTAATTGCAAAGTTTAAAAGGAATTTTCTCTCATCTAACTTTTCATGTCAGTCAACCCACAAAACACCTCAGCTAGCATTAGGAAGAATTTCCCCATTTACAGCATCACATTACAATATGTGTACTTTATAGATGTTTTTATGACTTATAATAAAGCATTTGCCCTTTGTCACTGTCAAAAATAAGACAATTACTGCAGCTACCCATTCAGCCTGTTGTGCTGTATGGTTGTCTGGTATATCTTAGAAAATGAACTTTTTAAAACATATTTTTAACTTGAACTGCACAATGGATGCAGTTAAAAAAGACTGCATAAAAAACCTGACTGTTAAAAAAACTTTGTATACAGCTGGAAAAGATATTCCAAATTCCAAGCATAAAAAAAAAAAATAAAAAATTAAGACTTAGAAGAGTTGAAAGCTGAAGACCTGTTTAAAAATTAAAACCAGGGGTGATGCTCAGAACATGCCAAACAAACACCTGATCAGCATTATTCTTCAGGACATCTCTCCCTTTTAAAGTAACACCTTTGAGTGAAGTGTCTTTTTAAAAGCCACAATTTCCTAAACCCTTTCCCCATCTAGGCTGTACTACCTAAGAAACAGCTCAAATATCCTTTTTCTCCCTTGAATGGCCGTGCATATTTTGCCAGAGAGAGGAAAAGTCGAGTGCATTTGTGCTGATGCTAAATGTTAATAGATTTGCCTAAATGTCTGCTAATAGCCCTGCCAGAATTAGCTAGACTAGTAGTGCATGCCTAATGTGTTGTTTTTGTTGTTGCTGCCTTAGCTGTTTTCCCCTTTTTTTTCCTCTCAGAAACCAAAATAAAGGAATTTTTAGTAAAATGTTCCTATACATCTGCAGCCTGAACAGCAGCCGTGCCACCACCACGGGGCTCTGACAGAGCATCACTGGGATTGTAAATCCCAACATTCTACTGTTCCTTTCAATTAAACATGAAAAGTTTAATGTTTTTGTAAATTAAACATGAAGCCCTAACTTTGCCAGCCAAAATATGTCCTTCTATCACCTCTTCTAATTCCTCCAGGTCAGTTCTTTTCTTAGCTTCACACAGGCAGAGGCTGATGCTCTTTTATTGACGTGTACTTGCAGAATGTTGTGGGAGAACAAGGCCTTTGAAAACATTTTCTACAGGCCAAAACATTTAATAAATATGCATTACATTCCCAGAGCTCTAATTTGCTTAGAATCACAAAGCCATTTACACATGTAAAAGATTTTCAAAATAAACAGCTCTAAGTGGCTTAATTGAACAATTGTATTTTTAAAACGGAGTAATCTGTGAAAATCAGATAATAGTGTACTATTAAAAAAATCTGATTTACCAACTTGTTTTTGCAGCCAGTCTACAAATGCACTGTTTTTCCAAGTCTTCTACTGTTTCAAAATACATTTTTATGTAAAAATATCTTAGACTACACCCCCTTCCATTTTTATAAAGGACTGCTAATTTCCAATTGTTAGTTGACTGAGCCACTTTGAAATATTTTATTTTTATACTTCCTACTGTTACTGTAGTGCAGAACAGATACCCATTGCTTCTATTTCTGTTCAAAGTATATTAAAAGGCTCCATTCTGACTTTAGGCTGCAGACAGAACATTTACTACCCATTCAAAACACACACTGGAGAGCAGAAAAGCCAATAGTTCCTCCAGGTCCAAGAAACTTTCAGATCTTTAATTAGAAATTCTGGTCCATAGTCCAACTATGATAATATTAAGTAAAAAAAACTCAAATCCAAACCTAAAAGTCTTTTAATCTATGCCAATGGAAACACACGACTGAGAAGGAAAAATAGGAAACAAGTCTGTGATTATATTACCTTTCAGAAAATTTGTTAGCATGTTATTAGCAAAATGTTTATTTGTTAATTATAGTTTTAATTAAGATACAACAATAAATTATCTTTCACATTTCTGCAGATATTTACCACCCCTGAGACTTAGATATCTCATTCTCTGTCTATAAAGCTGACTGAGGTAAATTAAAGTTATACCACGTGAGCACTTTGCTCACAGAAAATCCTCTGAAACTTGGAAGGAGGAACGTGGTGCTCCTCCAGATGCCTCAAACCTGATTTTCAAGGAGGAAATTGTTGATTTTTCATTATTTTATTATTTTTAAACTAATTGCTACACTGTTTGCATAATCTAGAATCTTGCTAATGCTGGTCAAAATTAATGAGAGATGGCATGACTGGTAGGGAACAGCCTGTACAGACCAGATCCATTTGCTATCTGTCTTTGGTGTCACCTGTTTTCTTCATCTCAGTAACCTGAAATTCTCCTTTGCAAGACATTTCTGTTAGGGGATATCATGTGCAGCTTTTCTGCAAAATGCAGCATGTTCTGCCATGCCAGTCAGTAAGGCACCTTAAAAAGTCTGATGTGGGAAGATGATTCCAAAATGAGCTGCAACGACCTTTTTGAGTGTTTGAGGGCTTGTCTGTGAGCCCTAAGTTTATGGCACAACTTCTGGTTTAAGTTTGGCAGTGCTGCCTTCGTCACCTCTCACAGAAAATACAATACAAGGTGCATGGACACCTCTCCACATCCCAGCTTCCCATGAGCCAGAAAGCTCAAAGGAATGCAAATGTGAATATCTGCAAGGCATTTATTGGTTGGATGATGAAAGCTACAAATCAATCCAATGTCAAATCCATCAGTCCTGGTTTTTGTCAAGGACACAACACAACAGCACTCACAGAACCATGTTACAACAGTTGCTTTTTGTGTGTGTGTGGTGGGGTTCAGATTATTTGTAATTTTCTCATTACCTAACAATTATCTGGGGTTTTATGGTCAAAGCATAACAAGGCCAATATATTTCTGCCAGGAAAGCTGCAAACAGAAACACGTTCTATAAGCAAAGCAACAATTACTCAGTTTGACACCGGTGATGAGGTCGCTGCTCTGCTGACACACACAGAACTTGTTCATGCTGTGTACCAGAAGCCTTAAAAAAACCACTAAGGGATAGATGTGTGCAAAATGAAAAATAAGCTGTTTAGACTGGATTTAATTAGTGTTTCCACACAATTATTAACAAATTAATGCTAGATAAAAGTATTGATTTTGCCCTTTAGTTGCAACTCTTGCAAATGTACAGGAAAAAAAGAAATTGTACACTATTACTCAAAAGCATAAAGTTCATCCAACTGAGAAGGTTTCACAGCTTTCCAACCAACTCCCCCCAGGAAGGAAAATTGTTCTTCTTCTCCCATTTAAAAAAAAGAAAACTGTTTTTCCTCTCTTCAGCTGAAGATTTACAGTAGAATGGTACTTCAGTTTAAAAGGTACTGAGGCTGTTTCTGCCTTAAAAAGTCTTTTGAGTGCTGCTATTTCTGTATCCCTCCAGTATGTATACTTTGCTACTTTATTTTCCAGAAAAAAGAAAAAATATTAAGTCAAGTATGTAAAACCACCCCATGGCAGAACAAAGAGACCTGACCACTCCTATCCTTTTAGTGCTGTGTTGCTTATTAATGTCATAATTTATCCTAATAATAGTTAGACACTAATATCACAATATTCCATAATGACAACTTTTACTTCATAAATATATATACACACACACATACCTGTGCTCAAGCTAAAAAAATAAATTCCTGAACAATATCCTGGGAGAAATGTGACTTCCTACAGCAATAGCAACTGACAGCAAATTACTTATCTTGTTTCATCAAATTTTCAAAGGATACACATAATAATCATTGTTTCTGCAGGCATGCTATTTGATTTCATCACACAGTTGAGCAAAATCTCACATTTAGAATGTCTTACACTCAAAAAGGGACCCTCAGCTGGCCAGATGTATTATTAAACATGTTCAAAGCTGTAAACCAGGGACACAAATGGGTCCAGCTGCACAAAGCTTACACTGGGATGGCAACATGGAGCACCAGGCATTTCACTGGATCTGCTCTGAAGTTCTACTGACTTGTTGTGGCTCCTTCTTATTTTTCCCAAATTAAGGAAGAGCACAAGAGGGGAGACTATTTGATTTTAATCTCAGGTCTATTGCAGTTAGAATGGCAGGGATTTGTTAGAAGCATAATAAAAAGTATGTGAATTGATAATGGAAAGGCTCCCCCAGGAGGAAATTCCCTTTGTAAACACTAAAACTAATACTTTCATTAGGAGAAGTATTAATGACAAAATGTTAGTAGTGTCACAGCTAGGAAAAAAAAAAACCATGAAAAATCAGTATTATTTTATTTCACCCTGTGTATTCTGAGAGAAGCAAACAGCTTTGGATTTTGATTAGATGCCTTTAATCATCAAAGTTCAACCTTTGACAAAGAGCTGTTTGAGAAGCCCTACTTTGTCAGCTGAAGCCTGTACTACATAGAGACATTTCCAGTAGAAAGCCAGGAAGGAAACAGAAAGCAGAGTTACCCTTTCTTCAAAGATCCTGGCATAATGTCCTAAAAAACCCCACAGGGCATACTTTTCTCTAGAAGACTTTATCCTGCAATGTGATCATGAAAAATATGCACATATTTTACCCTGCACACCTCCACAGAGGTGCTCACAGTCACAGGCAGTATCTGTAGGGGTGCTGCCAGCACAGCTGTGTGGAGGGATAAAAGGTTTGCTGCATTTAGAAGGTACCACCTTCAGCTGATAGTGGAACCCTGGAAAAAGTTAAAGATAGAATCTAAAATGTTAGGCTTTGTTCTTTCCCAGATCAACTGCACCTGCGTAAGCAGTATGATAAATTATATAATTGTTAGATGTGATGATTGTTTAGTAATTAAATGTAATTATTATATAACCATAAGAAGAATAGTGAGAAACTATGTTGGAAATTCAGAGAGGGGCTAAATTTACATATACAATAGAACAATATAAGTTTAATAATTAACGTGAAAGTTGTATAATGATAGAGTATAAAACATGATCATTTCGGATGTATGGTCGGAGTCAGATTTGGGTTGAATACACCCCGATTCCCAGAGCTCTTAATAAAAAGCACCACATATAATCGTTCCATGATTATGTGTTTTTGAACACTAACACAGTGACACCTTCTAAATGCAGCAAATCTTCAGTGATCTTCAGTTCCAATGCCTGTAGCTCATGGAGTAGTTGGTGATAGAAAAGTGGACTACAGCTGACCATCACAAATCATCCAGCCCATCCCCTCCCTGTCCAACCTCAACCTTTCTTTGCCTTCCCTTTTTCCATCAATCAGCAAATGATTCTCCACACTAGGACCCTCAAACTTGTGTTAAAGTATTCTGGGCACATGTAAAACCATTCTGAAATAAAGACAGCTTGAGCAAGGTGCAGTCACCATTACAGAAAGCTTCTCCATCTTGAAGCAGCTCAAACACAACCCAAAGCTGAACCAAAAGCTGCAGTGGATCCCAAGCAGCAGCAATCTTGGGCATCTACAAATGCCCAGGCTCTGTATCATTTGGGACTTAACCTGCAGCACATATGATAGCCCATCATGACAGGGCTTTTCACAAGTCTCTGACCTTCCTTGACATTTAGCAGCCAAACCTGGTCCTGGTCAGATGGCAGGAGCACAGCTCCCATCCTCTGTGCTGAGGAATTGAGCAAGGAATTTCAATTCACAAAAATACAATGACCCAAAGTGGACCCAGTTATGGGCTTTGCCTTACAGTTCTTCACAGAGCTGTATCATTTTCATGAGATGCTTGTTGCCCTGTTTATCCCCTTATATCCTCTTTTTATTCAGTGAATAAGTTCCATTCAAGCCTCACTCTGTGTTTACCAGTATGCTACTTGTTTTTCACCCAAACTTGTATTTAACTGACCCTGCTGTTTGCTGACATTGCAGAAGATTTGCACAGATAAATATAACATTTCTCCACCTCCCTCAAGGTGAAACCATGATAAAGAGTGGAAGAACCTCCCAGCTGTCACAGCCCCATCCTGACCTGAAACTCAGCAAAACCAGGCTCTGTATCTGTTTACAGAGAGGCTGATAATCTAAATATTCTCACTGGAGGCCTCTGAGATGAGACAAATGCTGCCACACCTCTTCTCAATCTCATTATTGATGTGTATGTACCTTTGCAATTCTGGCTTCATTTGTTGTGCTTACCCGTGCCATTTCCTGTCTTCACGTTGTCAGCTTGTGTTTCATTCTTTTAATAGAAAATAGTTTATGAGTGAACGCCTGGAGGAACGAATCCTGAACGATGTGTGCTTTTGCACTTGTCAATCTTCTCCAGTCTTTAGCTTAAGATCTTTTGATAATCTTTATATTTGAAATGCTGGCAGGCTGCAGTTTAGCACCATTTTAGTTTGGATGAACAATAGCATTTAGAAGAGAGTGACAGAGGGGATTACTGGCTCCTGAGAGCTGCTGTCTGCCAGAGATCTGACCTGCATCCTACATCCACTGCTCACAGATGGAGAGCAACTTGTAAACGTGGTGCTTGATAATGCAGAAATTCCCAACCTTCTCAAATCTGCATTTTATTTTGCTTCCAGGGATTTATTCTCTTTTTTTGCAGATTTCTCAGTCTATGCCTCAGAATGTTTACTGCCTACATAATGCAACGTCCCCCTCCCAACTCAAAATTTAATCTCAAAATTCTCCTTACATATTTGGTGTCATATGCACTAGAAGCCTCCAGCTCAAGTACAAGTTTCTTGCTTTAATCATAATTCTTTTACTTCTCAGTAGGAGCAGCACTGCCTCCCCTAAACAGGTCACAGCTCAGTGTACACCTTGATAATAATATTTTAGTCAGTGTGAAGTGTGTGACTAAGATATATTAACCTATGCTAGTACCCTGCAGCCCCAGCAAGGCACAGAACAATTACTATTATGTTTGCAGTTGGATAGAGTCCCATGTTTTAAATATGGAGATTCATTTAATTTCTGAATTAGCTGTTAATTATATGAAAGTTTACTGTTCTAGGCTTAAAATGAATCACTGGGATTTTCTTTTAGAAGTAATAAAATCTCTGGAACTTATAAACAGTAGCAAATGCTAAGCTAAATTCACCTGCTTCTCTCAAAGCCCTAAAAACATAAACCACTGTGATAACCTTGAATCAATCCAACTCAAGATATTTAATATTAAAGTGTTAGAACTACTGTAATATTAATAAGAACGTTTCAAATGAGGAACACGACTCCATGTTCTTTGTCAATACTGTAACTGCAGTTTATATTTTTTAAAAATGGTATTCTGCTTCGCAGCAACACACATTCTGGCAGAAAAGTGAATAGCCATTTCTTCCACTGCATCTAAATCTTTGCCACAATAGCTGCGGTCTTTTCAAATAACCCTGTTCTTTAATTTGTCTTTTCACAACTGTTTACAAAACACAGCCATCAAAACCAAAGAGATAGAGAATCAAATAAACCAACTCATTGAAACCTCCTGCTATGAAAGTGAAAGACAATTATAGATATTCCTAGGTAGTCTGAGAACCTCTTCCTTGTTGTCCCTGTGCCTGATGGGGCTCACAAGCTCACCAGGGCAGGGATCAGCCACTGAAAAGCTCTTAGTACTCTATACAGGGTACATAAAAAATGCAACAACTCTCCAGGTCATGAGGTGAAAACAAAGTACAGCTGAGGAACACTCACAGGAGCTTATATCAGAGTTACCTTCATGAAGCAGAGATGATGAAAAAACAGCAAATCAAGATGGAAGCTGTGTGAGCATCACACCTTTCAGGAGTAGTGGTTTAAGACAAATAATAAATCAATATTTATACTGATTCCTACCTATTAGCTCTTGAATGAGAAGTTGTAATAGCTCCATGATTCACTTATGTCTTTGTGACACCACAAACACATCTTATTCCCCTCTTTCCTTCCTTCTCGCTGTATTTCTCCACACAAAGTGTGCAGCAATCCTGCCCTTCACAACAGCCACCCTACTGCCCTGGCTCAGCAAGCAAAGCACTACATTGTTCACACATTTAGGAAATCCCCACTTTAGGGAGGCTGCAGAGGCTCTTCTGGACCTCCTGCATGTGCCATCACATGAAGAGTGACAGGTACTTCAGCAAGTGGGAGGTTTCCATTAGCATTCTGACATTTGGGTCAAGATGCAAGAAAAATAAGAAGCAGCAAGGAAGCAGCTAATTTAATGAACTGACCTTCAGTATCCAAACCATCCCAAAGTTTTAATGTAGATTGACCAAGTGTTATAATAAATATTAATCATTAGCCATTTCTTTGAGAGCCTCCTATTTTTGACATGTAGAGCTGATGAAATGAATGTTTACCATGTGTTTGAAAGCTAACTGTTCTCCTGCCTGAGAGCAGAAACAGAATCAGAATATGCTGAATTTAAGGGATCCATCAGCATCACTGGGCCCAGCTCCTGGTCCCCACACCCCTGGCTGTGCTGGGACACTCCACATGCATCATGCCATTAGTGATCCTTACACATGGGCAGAAAATGTTTTTAGACTCCCAGACAAACATAATCTTTGGGCATCATAACCTCTTCATTGTACTCTATTAGACAGAAATCTAATCAGAAAACAAAGGATTTAAATAGAAAATACATGACCACTATCAGGCTCGTTCATCTTTGTTACTTTCAAAGATTTACTTTTAATGGGGGGGGAAAAAGGGACTTATAAAATTATAATATTGCACAAAAAAATCCAGGAAAAAGAAAATCAAGGCCAAGAAACAGAATTCTTGGCAATTCAGGATGAGTGTTTTTTAAAGTAATAAGTTAATAAGCAAGTGTAGCTTTCAGTCATATTCAGCAAGTATGTATGCACGTCTTATACTTTTGGAATATATTTATAATATGTTTAAATAGTTCAATGAAGGCAATAGTAGCACTGATCAAAATATGAAAAACTATAGATTATTTCAAAAATACTTTTTATAACCACTGAGATGAAACCACTGTGAAAATAACTGCTCTTCAGAATGTAACAAACAAATTGATGTATTATTGAGGATGGAAAGTAGCAGCTTCATAACAAAAATACACTATGGAAAATCAGACTATGGGCATTGAAAAAGATCACAAAATTGGTTTTCTCATTTTTTCTGTTTGACTTATAGAGTTTGTCATTAGAGAATTTCTTTTAAGTCATCAGATATTCAAGGCCTGCCATATAATGATGATATCAGCTAAGCTAAAACTTAGAGCAAGAACAACCCCCTGAAATCTCTTACCTTGTCTCAGGTACTAGAGTGCACTGGACAGAATAATTTTTGTCCAGTTGCCTTCTATAATTTCTGATATCACTTCAACAAGCTCTTGTTTTTCCTGTCCCTTTTCTAATTCACTAGAACAAGATCAAAAGCCAATAACATCAAGGTAATCAGAATCATTTCATGTTCAGCCTGAGAAGAAATAATTTTAAATGAACACATTCATGCTAAAGGAAAATCCATACATTTAAAAAAACCTGAACAAACAAACAAACAACTTTGGTTGGTTTTTTGTTAGTGTTTTTTTTTTTTTTTGAACCCAACTACTACCAAAGTACTTTAAATTATCCTAGGGCATCAACAATTTGAGATTATCTGCTGGCTTCCAGCTATTACATAATGGGTAATTAGATGCTGAAAATTCCAGTGACTTAGAAAAATAGTCTACATGCTAATTGCTTTTATGAGTCCTTTAATGCAATCTGGGGACAGAAAGAATTTTGGACTGTCTCTGAATAATAACATTACTGGCAACAAGCCCAATTTCTTTTCCATTTTTTCCCCAGACATTTCTTAGAGGTTTTGATGATTTCTTTCCCTCTCTCTGTACACTATATATGTATACATTTTTACTA
Organism: Ammospiza nelsoni; assembly: GCF_027579445.1. Classification (NCBI taxonomy): domain Eukaryota; kingdom Metazoa; phylum Chordata; class Aves; order Passeriformes; family Passerellidae; genus Ammospiza; species Ammospiza nelsoni. The sequence continues at coordinate 5,835,473 of NC_080648.1, forward strand.
CCACATTATTACATTTTCTATTTAATTGCAACCAATGGTCACTGACCATTTCTGATGCAGTACCACAGCTACCACTAAATTGCTACACCCCCATGAAGATACAATTGTATTTTCACTTAGTTATTTGTTTCTAGTTCCTTGCTTCACACCCTTTTAAAGTTACATTATAATTGAAAGAAAGACATTTGCTTTCCTTTCTCCTTCCAAATCCTCCCAGTGATCTTTGACATTTGACTTTCCTCCAGACAGGGAACCATCAGCAATCTCATCTTGCTCTTGACAGGCTGACAGTGGTGAATTTTTTGGCAACAAAACTACTACTGCCACAACACAGGCTGCTAGAAGCTTGGCATGGAGTGCTGCCTATAAACACCTCAAGAAATGAGGTGAATGTCTAGTGCTAAACTGTCAAAAGCAGAATGTTTGTGTGATTTAGTTGAGAAAACATTGAGTGAATTTGGGAAAACAGAAAACAAAACAAAAAACCTGAAAAGACTGAACACCCCCCCCCCCCCGCCCCAGAATATTCAAAACTAGTATGGAAATATAGTAATACAGGAGCTTCCAGAACTCCACACTGACATCATCCAGTTAAAACTTTTTCTTTCAATCATTTATATGTATTAGCTAGAGGGTAACCCAGAAAGTTCACAAGTTTCCATAAATTTATGGTTTCCCTTCACCACCTGCTGTAATAGTGATGCCAGTCAGTGGCAGGAGAGCAGGGTTCAAGAAACACAAGTTTTAGAGCAAATCAGCCTAAACACTCAAACATGCCAGCACAAAACAGATGAAAAATTCTAATTAAAAAGGAATCACAAGTGATTACATTTACTGAAAAAAAAAGAGTGGGTTTTTTAATCTGTTTTATCATGCTTCTGGGGATATAACCCAGGAGTGTGCAATAAATGACACAATTCTTCTAAAAACTGCATGGATCTCCTCTTTGACAGCCCAGTGCAAATCTGAGCATACTGACAAGGACCTTGCTTATCAAGTCTTCCTAAAGAATTGATTATCTTTAACCACAGAATTCTTGAAGAAAAGCTATCATGGAGCAGCCTGTGCTACTGTGAACAATGGGCTTCTGGGCTGTTAAAGAAATCTATAAAACAAAACTGCTTCCAGAATGAGATGGGTGGGAAATAGTACCTGGATTCTCTTCAGAGAAAGCTTACAAGGGAAGAACAGATAAAACCCAACTGTTGATGCACAGTCCCTGACTCAAGTCCAGCATTTCCTGAAGTGACAATTCAGTTACCAATGTTTATTCCACCTTCAGTCCAAATGGTTTCTGTAAGGGACTGACTGACCAAACTCTGTCACAAAGGGCAGAAATACTGGCCTTGAGGCTGTGTACAAACAGGTGGAAATGAGAGTTTTGCTTGGAAAGTGGCAAAGATTAATCAAAGAGCTCTCCTACCAGGAGGAGAGGCAGGAAGGCAGGAGGTCAGCAGGAGGAAGGAGAACACTTTTGCCTCCAAGAACTCTACAAACAGAAGACGACCCAGGACTCTGATTCCTGCCTCTAGAGTCAACATGATCAGGACTGCAGATGCTACAAGCCCCTTGCTTTTTTGCCTTTTAAATTCAATTTAGTCTCATTTTCTCAAGATTTCCTGCTCACGGTCCTACTATCACTTAGTTACACCTCTGATCTAATAAAAATGCATTGTTATCACAGAGCTATTTAAGTAACAAAAAGAAAACCACAAAGAGCAGATTACCAACATATGTAATTGTCCAAAGGAGGCAGACAGGTCTTTTTGCAAAAGTGGTTATCAGAATTTAGAGTACAATATACCACTGTATTACATACACTAGTGGTGAGCTGCAATCAGCCCGTGTGCAAGTAAGTAAAATTCAGAACAAGAGTGATTTATAATTAAACTAATCAAAATCTTACAGGTGGCATAATAAGTGCTTCTGAATTTTCCATGTGGCATGCTGATTGTTAAATCTTGATAAGGGCTGCTCTACATGATGCAAGCACCCCATTGGGCTCCATCAAATAAAAGTCTACATCTTAGAAATCTCAATTCCTTACACAAATCAGACCACAGAGACTGATGTGTATTGCTGAATGAACAATTGACCTTTGTGGAAAGAACTTCAAGGCTCTGAGAATGCATTATGGTGTGCAGAGTCCTTTGGAGCTATAATAATCCATGTGCTTACCCTCCAGTGCTTAGGAACACTTTTTTCCTAAACAAACAAAAACTCCACACTGCAATAAAGTTTCCCATAAAAAATTTATCAATTTCTTAAGCAATCAACTAAAAAAATAACCTAACCAAACTTTTATTTTTGTAGCTTCATAATTCGATGTCACTACAGTCTCTGCTTACTCTAATAGGGTTAAGCATACATTTCATCAACTGCTAACACAAATGAAATTATTTGATATTGTTATAGCTTTAGCTCTACAATTTTGACTTAATTTAGTGGGATTAAGATGTTCCATCTACTTTAATGTGTACCTGACCTCGGATTCTGACATGTCAATTACTTAGAAGATGGTATTATCTTCTAAGAAAGACAGTGATTCAAACAAGTCACGATGCATTCTCCTGGCAAACACGGAATTCAAAACACGTAAAAATTAATCTTTCTATAAATACTTCTTGATTATTTTTAATTACTTTAACTCTAAAAGCTACACTCCTCCCAGAAGCATCAGTGCTTTTGCTTTACCAAACCAGCCTGGGAAGGGAGTGAGAAGGAAAGCTGTGCCAACTCGAGTGCGGTCAAGTGGATGGAAGTCTGCTTGTGCTATCTCAATCACACATTGGCAGATGAAAAGACATGCCTTTTACCATCTGTAAATTTTAATGCACCAGATTTTGGCTGCCATGCAACCTAAAGTATTTACTCCACTGAGGTACACAGAAGGAAAAGAGGACATAAGTTTTTATCTAGATTTAAGTGACAGCACTAGATAAAATCATTTTATGCTACCATTCAAACTTATGGACTGAAGTAAATTTCTCATCTATATAAAGATGTTCTGATGGAAAAACCCAAACCCTGATTGTCTCTTGATGTCCCCATAGCTTCCTTTCTGCATTTTAGAAGAAAACAGGCATGCGGATTTATTCAAAGGTTTGAAAATGCCATTTCACTAAAACTGAAGGTATCTACAAATGTCTGATCCTTTCAGGGCTTGTAGTCTCAAAAGACCATTGCAAATGCAAATAGCTACAGTTGTTACTGAGGAAACAGAAACAATGAGAAGGATAAGAATGGCAGTGGCAGAAATTATCTTCCCTGCAGCAGCAAGGCTGGAACCAGCCCTGTTTTGCCATGTAACACTGAGGGTAACTTCAATCAGCTCTCTGAACCTCACAGCCAATTTTAAATAACCATGATTTATGCTTTGTCCAAAGTGGTGCAGCAAAATACCTTTGGCATATGAATACATTTGCCCCATTGCTCCCCCCTTCACTCTTCGATCTCCTTCATATTAACCCCTTATTTCTCAAAACTCTGTACTGAATAAACTGATATTAAGCTTTCCCTATATTGGGTAATTATTTTCAGGATAAATGATTGTTTATGTCTCTAAAGCCAGAAATGTACAACAGTAGTTACACTCTTGCATTGTTGCTTTTTTCTTGGCACTAGCACAAATAAGAAGGTAGTTTAAAATTTAAAGACTAATTCCCCTCACCCCAATTTGTGGGGAGAAAAAAGTACACAAAAGGCAGATGTGAAGGCATGTTGTCTCTCCTATTGGTCTCATTTAAATTTGGCAGTTCCTTTACAGTCTTTCCTTGTTTTCACATGTTTAGCTTCAAGGACCATAAACTTCTATCTGAAGAATTTACACTAAGTAGCATGAATAATGTCAAATTTACGCAAAATGTAAGAGAATTGCTGCAGATTAGCTGTAATTTTGATCAGTTGTATTCTAAAATGTAGAAAAATCCTTCACAGATATGTGAAGCAAAATCCACTATTTCTGAACAGAAGGAGGAAAAGCAACAAAGCCACAGAGGTACTGCACATATTGTAGAAAAGTCTTTAAGCAAATGCAAACTGGCAGAATGAAACTATCTGAATATAGGGAAGAAAGAACAAAATGGGACAAATCAGATGAAAATGGTGCTGTTCATCTAGCTAAGGTGACTTCAACACCTACTGAGAACAAGAGAGACATTCCAAGCTGAAAGTGTTTTTCTTCATTCTGATCTCTCAGCATCTGATACTGAAAACAGCACCAGAGATACTGAACATCTGGAAGCTTTAAAAAATTTTATCACTCTACCAAACTAGAGAGGTTTTGTGAGCATTGTGGCTGCTGAAGCTCATGAGAGCTCATCCTACAAGCCAAGCCCCACTGAATGACAGGAACATTTCTGTTCCAAAAAGTGTTTTTGTGTTGGAATATATCTTTAACTTGGGGAAAGTGAAAGCACAGGTACAACCTCAGCCTTCAGAGCTGCAGCTCTCCTGGATCACCACTGACCACCTTCCCCACCCAGACCTGTCCCCTTTTGCTGTCACCAGAGACAAAAAGGCAGAATTGTCACACGTGCACAGAACACAGGAACATGCAAATGACTTCCACATGTCAGAGATGGAAATATCTTCCAAGGCCCCCCAGACACAAAGGCAATGTGTGCTTTAGCTCACTGTGCAGCACACAAGTGGCTCTGTTTGCAAACCCTCCCTGCCAGAGGCCATCAGAGGAGTCCTCACAGACACCACACGTCCCCCATGGTACAGTGAAAGGACTGAACATCTCAGCTCTGATTCCTGTGATTTTCAATTAAACTTCCTTTTCTGCTGGAACACAGATCACCTGCTCCACCACGCATACTTCTGTATTATTAATTTGTTAGCTTGCTGGAATCACAGTTGAAAACCTTTCGGCCTTGGTTTGCAGCAATAAATTCAACTGACAGCTGAAATTTGGAACGCTCACTTAATATTGATTCTGAATGTAATAACAAGCGACATGACCTTTTGGAGGGTGTAAAATATGGCTGCCACAACATCTGTGCCACATTTCTTGCTGTGTAGTAATATGCTGTAACAGCACGGAGCTGGCACTGAAGTTAAGCTTTATTATCAAGCAGATCTCTCCATCTCTCTGGCTTCATTAAAAAAAAAAAAAAAAAAAACCAAACCAAAAAAACCGCAGAACTTTACTCCTCACCCCCAAAATGCTTCCCACATCCAGAACTCGTGCACATATGACTGTTTCTGAGACCCAATTTATCCTGCAGTAAGGAAAGGGATTTTGGATGGCTAAAAGAGACCCCCTGTGTCAAACACAGCAGTTTCAGCAGACTGAAAATCAGCACATCTTCACTCAGACAGGAATCTTACACAGAGTATCTCCATCAAACATCTATTGAGTTATACTGTTTCTTATCTTCCTACCTAAAGGGAAATAAATACCTTTACATCTTTCCTAAAATAAAGAATGCATTAGTAACCATCTTTTGTGAGCTATGACACCACAAATATAATTTTCATTTAGCATTACCCCAGGGTACCTTGAACTCATTTTGCTAGGCTGGATACAGGTTGGTACATGGCAGTAAATTCCTTTGAAGTGCTGGTATCTTTAAAAAATATAGTCCATATAGACAGAATATAAATGGTTTTTTTAAAATCCAATTTATAACTTCAAATTATGCAAGAAGCCTGAGTTTGAAAACCCAAATTCTACTACAAAAAACACACACATCCCTCTTCAAGTATTATAAACAACACTTCAAATATCTGAATTCTTTTTGGCTAGCAGAACAAGTAAACTGAAACAATTGATCTCTTTATCCTTATGAAAAGCACCTATTTTATCTCTTAATGAATACAAAACACAATGAAGCAGATATTTACCATGACATTTTAATCTTGCATCTTGTGATTTTAGTTTCCACACTGCCAAACTCTTGGTAGCAGCTAAAATTTTACATGTTTTAAAACTCATTGTCCAAGAAAAATTAAAAACTTTTATATTAAAGCTTAAGGCACTCTAAAAAATAGATATGTGAGGATTTTTGCTTTTTTGCACTCTTTTCTAGGACATGTACCTGGGCTGGCCTTTGGGACTGGGGTAACCTACCCCAACCACATCACCACACCTCACACGGTTACAGTCAGAGCCAGAAAAGTCTTCTTTTACTAAAATTTCACAAGCAATGGAAATTTATAAAAATACACCAGGTGTACAAATACATTCCTTCAGATGTAATCCTGAGGTAATGGGAACAGATGCCCAATATGTAAGTTTCAAAAGGCATTAAACACCACTGCATACATGTACTGATGCATATGGATTCACACATTTTACATTTAATAAATGTATGTACATTTGATTATTACTGAAGGCAGATTGAATCGCTAATGAGGACCAATATGTACAGTTTGAATTTATTAAATCTATTATATATATATGCTAGCACAAAAAAAATGGATATTTCCTGTCTGCCTTTCTACTGCTGTAATCCTAATTTCATTTAATTGTAAGATCAGCACCTGAAGCAATCAACATTGTGCTACAATAGATGAAGCTGAGGCTCTAACAAAACATGAAGCCTGAGCAAGATGTGAATTACTAAAAGAATTGTTAAATTCTTTTAAATACAATGAAGTCTAGGACTCCTTTGAAGGAGTTGAAGAAGAAATTGGAATACTTTAAGAGCTATAGCTGAGCTCTGAGTTCCCCTCCATCTCCTAATTATTTACTCCTAATAAATCCCAGGAAAGTAGTAAAAGTGTTATTGGAAAACAGAAAAATGCCGTGGATTTGGTCTTTACTCCAGCTTCCATATTACACACAGAGTGTCCAAAACCTCCAGCAGTTTGATCTCTGCTGGGGAGTGTTTGACACCCACACATTTGACCATTGTTCCCTTGAAATCAGCATTTGTAAGTCCTACTGATGGACTTTGGGATCAGAGACAGAGACACATTTCCCGCTTTGGGGAAGGTTTCTCACTGTAATTGTGGGAGACTTGAGAGCTGAACTGCCCAGCCAGGCTTGGGAGTTTTGACACAGACACCAAATTCTCTGGATTGGTCTCACATCCCCTCAGAGGGTCAGCCCCACTGCTGCCTCAAGTTTGAGCTTTTGTGTTTTTCAGGTCCTGCCCTGCACTAGTGTACAACTCTAACTCCATGCAGTGTCAGCAAGCTCTCCTCACAGCTTGGGCAGACAGGACAATCCTCCCAGGCCTGGGAACCCAGGCCACCATCACAGCCTCAGGCCCTGAGAAGCACAAACAGAAGTGAATTGAGGAGGGAGAAGCGAACCGGGGCAATGTGACTTCATTCCCTGAAGCTGTAATTGGACAATTAGCCCCTGATATGCAAACAGACCAAACTTATATCTGTCTAAAAAACTCGTGACCATCATCCATCTTGGGTGTGGCCTCTGGGAGGCTTCTGACTGCCCAAGGCCTTTAATAAATACCCACTCTCTTCTTTTAACTCAGTCCAGCCTCTGTTCTGGGCAGTGATGCCACCCCAAGGCATGAGCACAGCCCAGCCCTCCTTCCAGCCTGCTGTGCACCCTTGGAGGCACCAGGAGCAGCAGAGGTAAACAAGCACCAATTGGATTACTCCCACAGCCTCACTGAGACAGAATTCAGGACTAATCTGATTATATGTATATTACAAGCCACTAAGAATATTTTGGCAATAATTACCAAGCTTCTATACATAAAATAAGGGCATTTTATTTAGCACTGGGCTAATCTATCAAGTGGTAAGCTTCAAAGGGAATGTTGGGGAGGGGAAAAAAACCCACAAACAGAAAAACCCCCTGAAGTAGGTTTATAAAGCAGAGATATTTCATTTTTACTGAATGGCAAAAAATTATTCCAGACTCTTAAATGCACTAAAAGACTTTCAAATAAAATAGAATTTCTCCTCTCAAAGCTTAATTTCCAGTGATGAAACTTCTCTGAGTTCTAAAAGGCTCCATAGAAGGATTTGGAAATGCTGCCACTGTTTCTGATACACATTTCCAACCCAAGAGCTGTGGTGGGTTTGGGTGGAGGGATGGAATGCAAAATAGCAGTGCCTGACACCTGCCTTAAAAATTAATAGCCAAGACTATATGACAATTACATTTCTGCTTTATAATTGCAACCAAAATTTGTCAAGCAACTAAGTACGAGCTGTGTGTTTGTTTATAGATAATACAAGGCTGGAAATGAAAAACTGAAGCAATACAGTATAATGTTATACATGCATATGTGCTCATGCACATCTGTAAAACTCAATTTTTACCATAGCTGTCAGTAAATATATTAACATAGCCCCGGGGGTACAAGCACACAACACAGACTGAAACAAATGTAAAGGAGGAGGAGCTGCAACTGGAGGAGTCATACAGGAGGGAAAACAAGAGGCACTTTACACATTCTTGCCCTTAAGAGAGGGTTTTCAGAACCTTCCTCAGGTGTCTGTCTACTACTGTGCAGAGTTTGGGCAACAATCAGGAATAAATTCAAGTTAATTCAGTGATCTGTGACATGGCCATGATCAGAAGGAAGTGTATGAGTGGAAAAAATGGCCATTGATTTACAGAGAATGAGAAAGGGAGGAAATACCACCTAACTGCACCAAATATCACTTTTACCCTGAAATGAGTGAGTTTGGAAAGCCTGGGAAGGCAACTGGCAGAGATTTGGGACTCCTGAGTGTAGTCTTTGGTGTAGCCAGGGAATTGCTGCACAGAACATCCAGGGCAGAGGCTGAAGGTGATGCCCAGGAGCTGTGGCACACAGGGAGGGGGCACAAGGCAGGGATGGATGCACAGCACTGGATGGGGCTTGCCAAGATAGCTGAACAAAGCTGGATAAAGTGACCTCATTTGGGAGAAATCACTGTCAGTCTCCACCTGGGAAGAGCTGACTGGCAGCCCGACCAAAGCCTACTTTCTTTAGTTCTACGGAATTCTTAGAGCTCTATTCCATGACCTGAGCCTCTGCAGCCAGCATGAGCCCAAATTCACAATCTGAGTCGCCAAATCTAAACACCTCAAAGACAAAGCAGCCCCAAACCACTGAAAATATTTCTTCAAAGAATTCTCAGCTAAACTTCAGGGGACAGACTGTCAGATAAACTCAAAAATGGTTATGTGTGTCTGTGCTGTCTTCAAGCCCCAAATATTTCTTCAGAAGAGCTCTCCTGCATTAGCCTGAGTGTTCTTTTGAGAAGCACAACTGTGCACACTGTGCACCAGCACAGGACTTCTTGAAGTTCTACCAAGATACTGCTCCAGTGGGCAAGATTTGTTTAAAAACATCTTTACATGACAACCACAATCAATGCTGTTGTCCAAAAGTATTTTAATTCTTCACTTTAAGAAATCAGTTTCTAGGTTAGCATTGCTGTTGGCTTTAAAAATTGTTTGTTTGCAGATGTTAAACTTATTTACCATAAAAGATAAGTCAACAGAAGATTGCAAGTAGGGTTACTCTTTCTTATCCAGTTTCCTGATAGTATCTGCAAAGTGAGACAAGTCTTGGGAATATCCAAATTTAAGCTATGACTCCAAAGAGCATTCAAGTGACAGCAGTAAAAAATTAGCACCTCTGGTGTCCCAGTGCCCTCCATGGAGAAGCAAGGTGACAAGAAGACAACTGATGCCAAAGGACAGAGCAGAGCATTTAACTTGTGAGAGAATTCCAAATGAAACATGCTTTTCTGTCTTAACTCAGATCTTTAGGATGAGCTTCAACTAATTCAAAAATAGTTCCCTAATCATAACTAGTCCAGCAGTTACCTCTGCAGTTAATGGACAGAGATGCACACCAAAGCAGGGGCATTTCTCCCATGCCATCCCAAGATGAAGCATGCAGGATGGATCACCCTGTGCTTGTCTTATTTTACTGATGATTAACTTTGATTAATAGCATATCGTTTATATTAGTGCAAATTAAGACAAGATTAATTCTATCTTTATTTCCTTATTTTCAAGTAATAAGAATCTTAAGCCCTTGGGCCAGAGGTTCTTTGGAGCCTATAGAATGGCAGAACAATGCAATTTGCCTTAGCATGTCACTTGTGCCACCTCCTTTAATCTCTAATATATTAGCATATGCCAGTCTTTATTAGCCTGTTGAATCTGGTGCTATTTACATCCACTGAGTCACGAATGTTCTGTTCTGTTAGTTCTGACTAACCCCCTTATTTGGTATTTTGCTTCAAGCTCCCACTCCTGGAAAGGGCTGATTATTTGAAAGCCTCAGTGTTACAATCCCCCAAACTCCACAAAAAGGCTTTTTAAAAAGGATGCGGGTGTAGCCTAAGGATGTAAAATTAAAAGGCCTCTAAAAATAATCCATTTATAGAAAATAAGCTCATTGATATTGTCAGACTTAGTCCATAACCTGCCCTTCAAAAGTCTTCTTATTTTTAGATCTGTTATTTAACTGTACATATACTTTAACCTTGTTGATGGAAAGAAGCATGACAGGCACAGAATCATCTAGACAAAACACCAACATCTCATTTGCATGCTTACTAGTATTGTACATTGAAACACGAGGGCTTCTTCTCCCCAGTAACCTCCCTGGCAGTGTCAGAGCACATTAGTGACTGCTCTGGGTATTTTTAGGCCATTCTTTCATTCCATTGTTTTTGTGTGTGGGGAAGCTCCTGACAGGCACAGTTCCACCCTCTTGCCAAACTCTGCTGAGCACGGAAGGCACATTGGCTGCACCCAAAGGCTGCTCTGCCACACCAAAAAACACAAACCCAGCCCCTTTCCCCACCACCTCTGGAATCTGGGCACTGCACAAGTGCCAGGATGGCGATCTCAGGCTGTGGGTGAAATTTCTCTGCCAGAGCTTTATCATTCTATGCCTGTAGTAGATAAAGCTCGCAGTGGATGTTTACTGTGGAGCTGGAGAATTCATCTACATATCTATTTGCATGCACACTTCAGTCAGTTGTAGGAAAAATAGCACAGGATTGGTAGAGCTCTCCATTGACACACTGAGCATGAACATTTATCCAGCAATCATAAATATGTATTATTCCCTCCCAATATGCAAGTGGAGACCAGAATAGCAAAGAGGACCGAAACAGACCCTCAGAAACCCACAGATTCCAAGTATTTTTTGGGAATATGAAATCACTAAGAACAAACACACAGAGGACATACTCTGGAGCCTCTGTAACAATGCCTTTTTTGTACAGGTGAAAACTCACACAGTCAAGTGGAAAAATATTCCAAGCAGCTTATTAATCACAAATACAGAACAAATGTATCAGTGCAACTGAAAATCACCAATGCTAATGCAGAAGGCATCTCTGATTAGAAAATGCTCAAAAATGATTACACAGATGAGTAAGCCTGATTTTTGGGATCATCATCTTTCTACATCTGACATGCAAATGTAACTATTCTGATAAATCAGAGTGGGAAGTAGCATCAAAACACAAAAAGTTGTATTTTAGCTTAAATTGATTTGACCATTTTTTTTTTTAGTATGGAAGCTGTGATGGACTGTATGGTTATCTGCTGTCTACAGGCAGGTTGCAAAGTGGAGATGCAAAACATGAAAACCACATTTTGCACAGAGAATCAAAAAATCTTCTTTTTAAACTGAAACTTCCTAGGACCAATATTTTTGTAATTTTGTGAAAAGCAAAATAATATGCCAGTTTAAAAGGGAAAAAATAATAGAGAGAGCCAACAGAGGAGTTAAATCTTGAAAGGACTAGGAAGAAACCAACACAGAAGCCATTTGTCACCAGTTCAAAGGACACTATATGTAAAGAACAGGAAATATCACCCTTTTCTTGCCCCAGTTTCTCTGCTGAGCCATAATTTTGCAGAAGGGTTGTGGGTGACTCACAGGACACATCTCCTGGCTGGGCAGGGCTGCTGGGACTGCACTTGGCACCCAGGGCTGGAACACAGCAATCTCATCACCACCTTCCAGAGTGCTCTGCTGACAGCTGGCCTACCAAAAAACCACTTCCAGCTTGGCAAGGAGCAGAAAACACAGCCCATGCAGCACATGCAATCCTTCTCATCCAGCAGATGAGCAAAGAGCAAGCTGCCATCACTGAGATGAAGGGGGAATGCAGGAGAGGGAAGAGCAGGAGCACCACTGGCACCTTATGCTGGTAGCTCTGTGTCACAGACATCTTTTATGAAAAATCCTTTCCTTAGGATTTTTCCTCCTGAGAAACCGAAAGACCTCAGGAACAAAATGTAAACATTGGTTATCTGCTGCTGTGGAATGCAACAGGTGCATCTGTGGTTGTTTCTAATTAATGGCCAATCACAGTCAGCTGGTTCAGACAGAGTCTGAGCCAGCTGCCTTTGTTGTCATTCATTCTTTTTCTATTCTTAGCTAGCCTTCTGATGAAATCCTTTCTTCTGTTCTTTTAGTATAATTTTAATGTAATATATATCATAAAATAATAAATCAGCCTTCTGAAACATGGAGTCAGATCCTCATCTCTTCCCTCAACCTGAGACCCCTGTAAACACGGTCACAGCTCTGAGCCTGCAGCCATGTCCCTGCTGTTTCTGAAGGATGGGTGCTACTCAGCTAAATGTCTTCCTTTCCCAGTTTTAGGGAATGCTCTTCCAAAATGTCTTCCCAGATTTGAGATAAGGTGATTCCCTTAAAATTAAAACTGTATTACAATGTTAAGCACTTCTTAGGGTGGTTATATATTTGAGCACAAGCAGGTGCTCACATCTGCTCAAGGTAAGGAGACATGGGTAAGGATACGGAGAACAAAGCTGGACTGCTGGGGCCTGTTTCCATGAATCCCTGATGCTCCTGCATTGGCACTTTCTATTTTGACCTCTCAGGAATCAATTAAAAACAGTCACATTCACTTCAATAGCACTTCAATAGCTCTGCTGGCAGCAACACTTTGTTTGACATTTACTGATCATCTGGTAAGCTCAACACTGCAAATTCTAAGTTGCAGGGAAACAAAACTAAGCAAGGAAAAAACAAATACCAGCATCATGAGTCTGGAAGAACAAAGCAGCCATTCCAGCATTCTATTAAACAACTTGAGACACAAACATGAGCAAGGGAAGGATCAAGCACTAGGGTTAAGTTGTGCTCACTGAAGTTCTTTTTCTTTTTCATACACCTAATGTCTTAAATGGTAATGTTTCCCACTAAAAAAAAAAACAACCCCCCATGAAACCCTCAGTGCAAACAATATTTCTCTCTTTTTTTTTTTAATTAGGCCCCTCTTCCTGCAACACTTAAGAGTAACTTATCAGGCTTTTAACACAATGCCATTAATAAAACATTGTCTGAAAATGAGGATTGAAATAATTAGAGCACCATGAAATCACATCTTCAAATCCCATTAACGCTGACTCAGACCATCATTCAGAAAAGTTACAGAGAGCTTCTTGAAAATGACACCACTTTTAAACATTAAAGGATTCAAAACACTTTTCCATTTATTCCTTCTCTTCATTGGTGCTTAGTATCCATTACCAGGATATAGCTACAGGTGCAGTACTAGATGTTTTCCTCAGAAATAAGAAACCAAAAAAAAAACCCTAGAACCAACTACTGAAGAAGTCCAGCCCCACACATTGCCATTTATTTCTTAATATTACTCTAAGCATATTTGCACATTGTAACAAATATTAAAATTACAATGAAAAATTTCACCACCCAGATAAAAAAGTTGTGAGGATCTGGAGGTGTCACTGAAATTCTCAGGAAGCCTCCCAAAATGATCAAATTCTCTTACTTCTTTTATGCCACCAAAGAATAAAGATTTTGCTCTAACCAGAACTTTAAATGGTCAAAATTACTTTCATTTCTGAGCCCAACAGACAGAGTGGGAATCAAAGTATGGTTCAAAGGAACAGTCAGGTCCTCAGGCTAGCCCCAAGCACACTGAAGAACTACAGCTGGTGAATTTCTTTCCTCAATAAGTTCATTATTTACAGTTGTGCTTAGGTTTCATTTGAGAAAGGCAATAAACCAAACTAAATTTATGCAGCTTACAAAAAAGAAATTAAAAGGTGTTTCCATGAAATGACAATTCCATTTATAAAATGCAATTACCTAATGTTTTCCCCACCTTCTCCTACATGTCATTGCATGTCCTTCTCTGCTCAGAGGCAAATTTTGGGCAGAATCATTTGCTTTATGGTTTATATCCTCGTGTGACATAAAAATGAAAAGTATTAATAATTGTTACTGTTTTGTATTTAAGAAAACTGAAGACGAATCCCAAGAATATTAATCCAATTCTACTCCCCAGTAAGGCTACAAACAATTATTGCATTACACAGAGTGTGCGGTCCTGTTTCACCACCCTGCACTTCTCTTTGCTCAGCTGTTTGGAGATCTATGACTGCAACACTGAACAAAAAATTCAATATATCTTTACATTTGAGTCACCTCTGCTGCAGAAGGCACAGTCCCTGCGCTGCCCTTGCTGCACAAGGTGACAGCAGCAACACCAAGGCACGCAGTGGGAAGAAGGGTGGCACAGATGAAGCACAGAGATGTCCTGGGGGATGTGGGAGCGCTGACCTTGCACTCCCCAGTCCCAAGGGATGTTCAGGGCAATGACAGAATGAGCTCCACAAGGAGAAGCTGACCCAGCAGCCCAAGAACCCATCCCAAGCCCTGCTGTTTCCCACACACACAGGTGAGGCAGAGCTGGGACCAGGAACGTGCTGTGCAGGGAGCAGGAGCACTCACTGAACAGAACACCAGAGCTTGACACCACCCTGGTGGCTCTACAAAAAATGTCATTTTTACTAATATGGACCAGTGATGCTGTCTCAAGTGCAGCACAAGGATAATTCAGCTTTTATGTCTTCCTCTGACAATGATGTGCAGTCCACTAAGTTACACAGGTTTTTAAGCATCTGCTTAGAGATCCTTTAAAAACTTCTGCAACAAAGAATTTTTCCTTCATCTACTAATGAACTATTTGGCAGGATTAAAAAAATTCGCTGTATCCTACTTGTATTTTCCCCATGTAGTTAGCTACAGTTAAGTACAGCAAAAACAGTCCTGCTGCAGAACATGAAAAGTCAAATAATGATTACTGCTGGAGTAAATTTGGTTCAGTATTTGCATCTATTTGATGTCAGTGATGCTGTAATGCACAGTAATCAGAATTTTGGTCTAATCCTGGGGAAAAAAAAAAAGAGAAACAAAAAGGGATTTTTTTTTTCCTTTCAGTTTCTGCCTTCTCTGGATTCATAACAAGAAGATGAACTCAATTACTGGAATTTATTCACATAAGAAAAACACCGTCTTAATGAGAGCAAAATTAGTAACAGAACATTTCACTAACTTGAAAAAGACTTTTTTTTTTCAACTTTCAAGTCTATATAATTTTTTCCTCATGCAGGTTGAACTTTAAAATCACATCTACCTGAACCAAAGGATCGTTTAAAATGTGATATCTAATTTTTCTTATGATAAACAAGGCCTTATTTTTTCACTGCATTCTGACCATATTATAAAAACCTTCCTATCAGTGTCAACTGTGATTATATGAAATAACCATAATAAATATTAGAATTTTGAAAAAAAATGCAATAAGGAAAGGAAACTATTTGATATGAATCTGAATTTTCATTCACTGTTGCTTCTTTATTTAATACTGCTGCTAAATTATGACAATACTGATTCCATCATTTAGAGTTTACAGCCTAAAAGAGAATAAAAATCCTAACTGTTTGCATTTTTGGTGTATTTATGAAGGTCTCTATGGGAAACAGTGTATAAAGAAATTGTAACCACTCCCTATATTCTGTGTATTCATTAAAATATTGCTTTCATGCAATACTGTCCTGCAGGAAATTTGGTTTTGAACAGACAGTGATACTTTAATCCCATCTCCCTCACCGTGCTCCTCAGGCTATGTGCTGTGACAGCTGTGTCAGATTAAACCCCCACAGCTGGAGCCAACAACAGGAGCATCACCAATGGCCCTGCTGGGACAGAGCTGTCTGGGGCCAACAGCCCCTGCTCACGTCAACAGTGCAGCAACCAGGGCTAAGATTTGGCACAACTGACAGGAGGGGAGAGGTGAGAAAATAGCTCAAATGGCAAAACCAGAGATTCAGCCCCTGCACCCCTTCCCTATGGCTGAGAGGACCCCAATAAAACCCAGCCATGCATGCTAAAGGCAGCAGCTCATCAGCAGATAATATTTATTAAACACATGTGAATTGTAAGACAGGATTCTTAATCACTTTACATGCAGCGCACTAGAAAGTGCCCATTTGTACCTGTGCTAGTGAGCTGCACAGCTTGACTCATGTTTTGCATAAAATATGGAATTTATTCCAACTCCACAAAGTTCTCATACAGCGTGACTGACATAACTCATGGTCTTCTCTTAAAGAGGAAAAAATCCTGTTAAAACACCTCCACAAAATAAACAATATATGCTTCTACCCCTAGCCCTGCTTCCTCCCTGCAGACACACTCAGCGTGTGGTTCCTGAGGAATTAGCTGTAGAAGAACTCCCCTGCTGACAGCAAAATGCCAAATGCACGTCCTGCACATGTAATGTGTCTGACATTTCCACATCTCACCAGGTTCATGTTTCTGACAAGTGCTTAAAAATATATGTCTGTTAAAAAAAGTGTTTTTATTGCTACCTTCTCAGCTCCACTTTACAATGTTTTAAAATGCTGTTTTACTCATGGAAACACCTCCGCATTTGTCTTTTGATTTGAGTAGAAGTAATTGGTTTTTCAGGGTCAAACACCTTTTTGGAATCAATGGTACATTTCAGTTGATGGATGCTATAAAAAGTGCAAATTTGATCTTCCTCAAACAAACAGAACTGTGAAAAACTGAGAAGACTCAACATGATTGACACATTTAACATGGGCAGCACTGAAAATATTTTAACACCCTACCTTCTTTAATGTTGTTATTCTTTGCAGTAGGAGACCTTAGGAAAATCAGCAAAGCTTTCAAATGTTAAAGGTATTTCTTCCCCACTTCTATTTTTTCCCCATGCCAGTATGAATTCCCAGTTGGGAACTTTTAAAAACTAAAAGAGGATCTGGCACAGACACAGAACTGGTGCATCAGCTGCGGGAGTTGAGTCACCACAACAATTTCTCTTTAGAGCAGCAGACAGCATTCACAAAAGTGCAGCACTAACACCTGCTGAACAGATTTTGTGCACACCCTCCACAAGTCTTTGGGCATTACACACAGTGGGCATTGTATTAATTTTTCTCAGAATTTTCTAAAGTGCTTCTGGAGAATAGGTCAGTGCTCAGATTCTAAATGTGAATCATGCAAAGGGATTTTATCTAAGTCACCTGGAGAGACCCTTGCTCTGTACCTGGCTTCATGTAAAATAATTCTAATATGTATACACACAGCTACATACATTTACATATGCAGTTTATATTGGCTTTTGAATTCAAGTTTAAAACAATTTCTCCTCATTAAATATATATTTTCCTCCCAATAGTTATGATATTGTCAATGACAGTAACAGTCACTGATGCTAATGAAATTTTATGATTTTGCATCGAATTTCATTAATTAATTTCTTTTAGACATTCAATTGAATAAATAAAGAACACTTGGAAACATGCTGTACACAATAAAAGTGACAAAGCCCAGAAAACCAGAAGAATTTTCAACTCTGCTACAGAATACCTGCACAATTCAGTAAAGACACTTTTTTCCTTGCTGAACTGTCAGTCTTGTACTTTTTAACTTAGCCTGTCCCTGATCATGATAAAAATAGATTTCAAGGAAAATTAGAGGGTTTTGAACCTCCTTGGTATCCAGTCAGAGAGGTCATCCCTGTTTCAAAGGAAGACAGACCTTGTTGGATGCAGCACAGAACAGCAAGTTCTCTGTGAATTCCTGCTATCTGACCCAGCCACAACTACTCATTTTTCCTTCTAGCTCACAATAGACACTGACAGAGTTATAAGGAAGATGGCAAACACTGTCATCAAAATATTTCTCGCTTGAACTGAAATCACAATATTTCAAAATATTTCTCATGAATCAATAAAAGACATGAAGTTGATAATTCCACTTAAGAGAAGATAATCCAGCTCAATGCCCTTGAAAGAAAAGCAAACATGAGAGAGGACAGAGTGACTTCAGACTGGCCTCAGGTTCAAGAACAAGACGGCATCACACTGAAGACAAGCTCTCAAAGAGGTGAATTCCTTTTTTCCCCTCTGAGGATCCAATGTTTGGTACATCAATCCCTGTTTTAAGTGCCCACCTTCCAGACTACCACTCTGACTCACCAGCCAGACTCAGCTTGTGATTGTTTTTGGCTCCAGACACCAGGATTTAGACTTCATTGTGCATATTTTTTATCCCTGCTTTCTTTCCTCAGAAATACCTTCTGGATGAACCTGCTCTAGAAGTTCACCAAAAGTTTTAATTTTTAACAGATTTTTCATATCTGACTCATTCCAGGCTCTCTGTCAATTCTGAAACTGTGAATACCCTAACACTGAGAGGAGGTTAATAAAGTTTATTTATCTGATCTGCCTTGTCAATCTGTTTGTGTGCTGGAGACAGTGTAACCATGCATTCAACTCATTCTGAAACTACCAAAATGATCAAATGTTCACCTCTTCACACATACTTAGGATATTCAAACACTGTCATATGTGAACTGTATCCTCTAATTGCAGAAGACAAAAAGTGAAGTTATTTTAGAGACTTTTTCTGATAAGTTTTGACGTTATTAGTCTCCTACTGTGCTTACTAGAGCCTCAAAAAAATCTTACTGTTTTCTGTAAATAAAGAAATAAATAAATGACTACAATCAGTTTTATCACTCCTAATGGTCACAGTCTCAGGCCAGGTAGCAGATCCCACACTAGCACTACACTGGTGCACAGGGGGCAGTTTTGCCTTATTTTGCACAATCTAGTCCTGCTGCATGCAGCATGATATTTCAGCATTTTGCATTATGCTATTACATCGTGTATCCCAGCTACAAGAAAGATTTTGCACATCACAGGACTCTCAGGAACTAAAAGAATTATTTTCTCTTCCTCCATTCTCCTCTTTTCATTTTAATATTTAAGGCATATATTTCTTATAAGACTTCAATATAACTGATTTATTTTTAATTTTTAAGTTATATCTTTGATTCCTTTAAATTATTATCTCAATTTGAGCAATATCTTCCCCTGCAATTACATTACTGTAAATATTATACTGTATTGCTAACTGCATATTAAACTGCTTCGTTTCATTACAAAGTTCTCAAAGCCTAAAAAATTTCTTAAACTCTTATCTAGCTAACAGATTGAATCGTGATTGTGGAACAGATTGAAATCTCCATAATGGGAGATCATATTAAAATTCCTCTGTAAGTCTGCTACTGCTTAAATGAACTCTTTAAGATGCAGGGGAATACAACTGTGGGGGAGAGGGAGAGAAAGAAGTGAACTGGAGAGTTCAGCAAGGGAAAGGAACTCAGCACATCAGATACCCAGGCTTGTTGACAAGGGAGCTGAAAACACAGAGAAGGAAGAGCTGAGACTAATGGATTTATTTTAACCAGAGGATGATAAAGAGCACCTGTCTGCCTGACTCAGGGATCAATGTGGAAAACACAAGCCTACCTGGCTGAGAAACTCTGGCCAAGATTAGACAAAGCAAACCTGTCCTGCTGTGCCCCTACACACATCTAACAGCACTCACAGACCCGCTGAAAGGGAGACAAACCAACACAGGAACTTCTTCTGTATTTTCATTTTATTACTGCTTTTCCCTGTTTCATTTACTAACATCAGGATGACTAAGTCACACAGCACCAGTGGAAATTCAGATGGTAACGTGTAAATCATTTTTTTTGTGCTCCATGTTAAAGATGCCACTTAAACACTGCTCTAGACACTTGCATTCCCTACACAGCATGTGAACACTGCAGTGACATGCCTTGAGTCAGACAAAGAAAGAGGATTTTAGGAGACAATTCCACACACAGGTTACCAACATCCATCCCCAAGTTATTGTAACTAACAAGGGGAAACAGCCACAGTTCACCAAGTAAAGCTGAGGAAGCCGGCTCCAAGAACCTGGACCAAGGATTACATAAAGGCTTTGACAACCAACATGTTTGAAAAGGGAAAATAAAAGCACATTCCTGCGAGGAGCAAGAGAAACATTGCACTCAATGCTCAGGATTTCTTCTGGACAGTGTGAGACAGCCTTGACTGTGGAACCAGCAGTGCCCAAACTGCACAGAATGACAGCACCAGACAAACTGGAAACAGCTTTCTAACAGTGAAACCAACCAACCAACCAAAACTTCATTGTGCCTCTAACACTCAATCCTTTTTCTTTTTTTTCCACACAGAGTGAGGCTATTGTACTCTGTCTTTGTCCAGGCTCCACCAGTGTGATAATGTGATGTTGCTCTAATTTAACCTCATTATTCTTTTGTCTTTCCCAAAGAAAAATGCCACTTCTCTCCTTCCCTTTGAGGCTTATCTCAAACAAATGTCTTTGCTCTTAATGAGACCAATCCATATGTTTGCTCCTGCATATTGTGTTTAGTTAATGGGAAGATTTTTCTAACACCATAAAAACTCTTCTATTATTTGTCCCAGGCAGCTTTGTGTTCAGTAACTGCTGCAACTGTTACCTTTGACAAAATGTCCCACATTCACTATGTTCTGCTTCTGACTAGTCATCCTACCCTTGAACTCAAGGTTATTTATGTCCCTTTAGCATATGTATATCTCCTTTCCTCAATTTACCTTATCATCATCTATGTGTTTAAAAAATGAAATGTACAGTGAAGGCACTGATCAGGCAGCCTGCAGCAAAACACTACACATCAATTGATGCATCAAAACTATAATATAGGTTATTTATCAACAATTAAACTTTTAAATATTTGCTTTTCTGATTACCAATAAATCAACAGATAGTCATCAGGAGAAATCTCATTGTTTACTTTCGCTGTTTTCTAGCTAGTAATCAATGAACAAGAATGTAATTATGCATGCTAACTACTCAGGATATTTTTTCAGTAAAAACCAGAAATATGTATAAAAACAACATAAAAGCAAGTAGATTATTGTGAGTTTTATAAGTGTACACACACACTATAAAAATACAAAATTCACTGAAATTATTTGCTGATCTTCTAATGTGTAATAGCTTAATGACTTCCTTGATTTAAATGTAGGCTCCTGCAGCTCCAACAAGGTGCTCTGGCAGCCAGACAGGGCCCTGATATCATCAGGTCTCTGATACAGCCCTGTTTCCGTGCCATGGCACCTTGCACAGGAGCTGCAGAACCGTGTGGCACAGAACAGCAGCCCTGCGCTCCCCATGGCAGAACAAGATTAATCCTGGGGAATGTCTGCTGTTATCAGGCACCCCATGTGCATGCTGATGTTTGTTGCTGCTTTGCTCACAAAGGAATGCAGAGGAGCCCTAGTGGTTTACATAATATTCCTGATTTTCTTTTTAAATGGATCTCCTGGCTCTGTAGGCAAAATACACGACAGAACACAGGAGCTCACAGGATTGATTCAAACCCTTTGCATACAGGATGCATAACAGCTGTTTTGCTTTAGATTATGGTGAACATGGGCCTAATAATTTAAATTCAATTTTATCTTCTAAGCTTAAAAGCAGTGAGAAATGTCTTCTGAGCACTGTTAATTCAGTTTTCTCTCAAGTCCTTTCCCCATCAGACAGATCTGAATTCTCCCAAACACTCTGGCCCACTGTAGTCTAAATGCTATTACATTTATTTTGAGCAAGTTTTCAATTTCTCGTGGTAGCCTGCAACTGCGACAGGTTACTGAAACAACTTCCTTTTTTCAATGGAATGAAATATAGAAAGAGAATACATGTTTCTTCACAACGGGCTTAACACAATTATTAGAACATCACCCTTTACCAAATGCCCTTATTTCAGGCAGGCTTCTGGAACTTCTGCGATCACATTTTATTTTCCCAACAAATAAGAGCTCAGACTAGAAGCTGGAGAATTGTTACTACAGTTTGAAAACATACATCAAACAACAATTAACCCCTCTCACAGCCTCCCTGCATGGGGCTGCAGTAGCCATCCAGTAACCATAGCTACTCATTTCAATGGAAAGAAATTGCTATGAATAACAATGAAAACATAAAACATGTCCTGAAGAGCCACACCAAATCCTGAAAGCTAGGAAAACCTTCCCAATGCAAGGGAAAATAACATTGGCAAAACATTTTGGCTTGATTTCCCACAGACCTACTTACCTTTTCAGTAACACATCCCAAAAGTACATGTGGCCATCCATGTTGGGACACCAACAAAAGAATTCATCAGCTTGTTATTGTCAGAGAAATAGCAAGAAATTAACAATCTTTGCCACAATCCTCTTACATCAGGTATGTCAAGTAACATTTCTGGCACAGAACATGAAGAGAACGAAGGAAACAGTGTGTTAGTGCCTTGTGAAATGCAGCACAGCACCAAACTCTCCATTGCAAATTCACATCGAACATTCTGAGGCTGAAATGTTGCTCTGGGGCTGGCAGGCTGCCAGCCTGTACAGCAATTATCACTGCCCACCTTCCCTGGCACCGTGCATGTGTCCTGAAGATGTGCCACCACACAAACATCAGCTGCTTCTCCCCACTACAACGTGGGAGGGACAGGAACACTTACAGCTTGTTAATTACTTACTTAAAGAGGGATTTTAGTATTTTTAATCCTGTTTATGTATGGAACCAACATCACGTTCTGAGGCAGTCAATCTTTTGTTACAAATAGCAACAGTGCTGCCTTTAAAGCCTGTGCATCTGGGAAAAAACAGCAGTTTATCATCTGGCATCCTCATACAGTTTATTGTCCAATACAGAAGTTGCAGTACTGCTGTCTCATGTGCAGCACAGCACTTGGTGATCAGATGCGATTTTTCTGATGATATTATAAATATCCGTGCTGGGAAGTACTCTAAATTTGGGGTTTATTTCAGAATGGTGGGTCTATCCCTCTTACCTACTCACACTGCTGGAATAACCTGCAGCACTTACAATGGACCAAGCAATGATCTGGGTTCTGAACAGATGAGAAGTTCCAAAAATGGTATCAAAAAACTCAGTAACAGAAGGGCCTATACTCAGGTCAAGATTATTAGGATTTCAGGAAACAAATTACAGGTCTCACACAAATTAGTTACCTCCCTTCCAAGTCACAGGGAGATCATTAATACAGACCTGTAGAACAATTAAGTTGAAATGGACCTCTTGAGGTCATCCAGTAGAATGCTCTGACCCCAAAAGCCAATCTTGAAGTCACATAAGGTTAGCTCCTCACTCAGCTCATTCCTGAATACCACATTTTCAACCTCAGATATCTATTTTTGGTGCCTCAAATAGGAGCAGAAAGAAAGATGAGCTGAGAGCCCCCACCTTTGCTACTGATGACATAAGAAGTGCAAATTTTGCTGGCACAAGCACATGGGCTCCACGTGCAGACTTCAGCAACAATCAGCATTCTACCCTATGCACATTATGTTTCTATGTTCAGACAAATTATGCAACGTGCCTTTATGTGAATAATGGAGGTTATTTCTAGAACTTAGACATTTTTTATTTACCAAAATCCATCTGAAATAGCTGACAGCAAGGCACAATGTTCAAGTGACTCCAGCATCAGAGCTTCAGGCATTGGGATAAACGTTTCTCTCTGTCAGAGCTGGTGTGATCATAACTTACTTGTAAATCAGGAGCACTGTTTCAAAGCTTGTTTACTGAGTGATGAAATCACATCTTCCTGGTAACCCCAAGCATGTCATTTATCTATTTATCTCCATCAGAAGAAAGCCTTTAATGAACATAAAGGAAGTGTCACCACTTATCATTAACAGGAAATCTGCCAGCAATCCTGACTCTCCCTGTGTGTGACACGGAGGGGAAGGAAGAGAAGTGTGAGCATATATTAATAAGAGCATATATAAAAGCAATAGTTGCCATTTTCACATAATAAAATATCTTTGAAAAGTGTGAGTTAGAAATAAGGATTTGCCTTCTCCATTTATTGTGTTTTCAGCAACTCTTGCACATTAACTAATATTCTGTCTTCAATTTTCTATTGATATCTAAATGCAAATCTTGCATTTTTTCAAAATGAACTATTGCATTTACAAGGAATTGTAAATTCCAATATTGACATTTCTTTGAGGTGAGTTTTTTTTTTTTCCTTTAGAAAGAAATGAAGCAATAGTATTTTGTCACATGACTGAAATATGTGCTGCTTGCACCAACACAGAGCAGCAGGTGCACTGTGCCTGAAATACTGCCTCCTACTACGACTTGCCAGGTAAAATTTATAATACATCAAGATGAAAATTAAAGTAAGATTGAACAACCTCACAGAGCTACGGAACTCCAGGGTTACAGATGTTTAAGTACAGACGAATTGGGAAGAATTATAATTAAAGTTCCAGTTCTACAAAACATATTAAACTGTCAAAAGCCTGCTCAAGCAACTTCATAGGAATAGTTTGAATGGCAACATTCTAGGAAAAAAAAAATCTGTTAAAGATACTTGAAAGCTCAAAGTGTAGTACACAGTCAACAACGTAACTGAGTGTATGAACACCTCAGTATGAGATAGAAAAAAAAATAACAATAACAAAACCCCAAAACCCACAAAAAATTCTGCCAATAAAAACCCCATCCTGACCTAGCTGCAGGAATAAAGCATCTTGGATTAACTTAAGATCTGGCAGGTAGTTAAGACTCACAAGGATCAATATCCTGTGCTTCCAGGGCTCTGGAGCACACAAACACCAGTGTAGATAAAGCTAGTTTAGGTAGCACTATCCAGGAAGGGCCAATGCTGTCCTTAAAAGCAGCCAAGAGAATGATTTATGTGCTTGGCTTGTGCACTAAACTAAAAGAACCATATATATGATATTCGCAGGGGAAAAAACCACAAAACACAACAAGAAGAAAACCCAAATCAAACAAAAACAAACCACCAAAAAATTCTAGCACCTCAGTGCTCTTTTCCATCCATACATAAACTGGTTTCTTTCAACACAGTTCTGTTCACTTTTGATTAATTTTCAGCTCTAGAGTATTAATTGTTGAGTGCCTTAACTAGCTGATTGAAATTCAATACAAAGTGTATGCTGCACTTTTTTAAAAACTTCAGTTTATTGAAGAAGGAATTACATTAAACAGCTGCTGGAGTACATTTAGCACACAGTTTATATCTTGTGTATGTTTACCATAGATTACCTACACACTGTGGCTGGCCATGGTCACTCAGCAGAGCAGGACTTGCTCTGCAGAGCAGATCAGGGCTCTTTGCCTGCCCTTCCATGGGATTTGGGAACACTCAACACGTCCTCACCCTACACCAGCCTTTGAGCAGGTGAGCCATGCTGAGCAATAAAAGCACTGCAAAGGCAGCAGATTTGGTGAGGTGGGCATAAACAATTCATAAAGGAATGCACATCTCATATTTAACAACACAAATTCACTAAAACCAGGGCTTGCCTCTTCAATGGAATTTGTTTTTTATGTCAGAGTGCCTGCAGCACACACTGATGCTGGTTTTCAGCTAGCAAAGAAGTGCCACAGAGTTTATTCCTATCCAGCCTTCAACAAAGCACCTGTTAAAGAGCCTTACTTATTTTAATTCTACATTTTTATGATATTCATCAAAGAACTGAAAGGACACATCAGAAATTATAAGAAATTGAAAAAAACCCCATCATTCTCAACTACCTTGCTTTCTTTAGGAAGCACACTCAGCATAAAACACCTCAGTGCATTTCTGGACATGCAAACTCTCCCCATAATGGAAGAAAAACTTTGTGTTTGCATCCTACAGTTATGAAAAACCAACAGTTTAAACCCAATCTAATTTTACTGCCTCTTTAATTGCACCTTCTGGTGCCTCACGCCTGAGAAGTGATTTACGTTTAAGCTGATAGGTTCAAACACTGCTTCAACAAATTAATGACTGAGAATTACCCACTCACTGAACCAGAGCCAGGGTTTGCTGACACTCACAAACCTGTGCCTGCACAGGAGCAGCAGCTGAGCTCTGCCACACAGCACCCAGCTAGGAGATTGCACTGGGGAGCCAAAAAATGCAAGGTGAAATAGAAAAAATAACCTCGACTTTTGATAGCCAGAGCTTATCAAGATGCAATTGATGAAATCAGATTGTTTATTTATTTTTAGCCCACATCCCTCAATATGAAATTCAGCTTAATTACCTTATGTCTCTGACAGTAATAATTGCCACATACAAGATACAGAGGAAAAGGAGACATGCAGTTACTATGGAGGAAAGAGAAAAGCTGACAGAGATCAGGTTCAAAAGTTTAAGTCTTTCTGGGAATTCAGAAAGTTACATTCTGTACATTTTTCTATTAGAAATTAAACAAGAAGAGAACCCTTAGCATATATATCTGAAAAACAAAACTGAAGTTGTGTTACACATTGCTCCTCAACTAAAATAAGTGTTCCTCTGTCACTATGAAGTGGAACCACTTCAAGAGTTGTGCCTGTGTTTCCCTGCTCTAAGCACATAAGGCAAGGAGGGTTTCTCTGTGCACAGGCTCTCACAGCACAGCTCAACACCAGCTTCAGGTTAGAAAGAAGCAAGAACTAAAGAATAATTAAAGCAGGTATTTCTATATTGAGAACAATGAAGGAAAAGGAATTACTAAATGCTAATTTGATTGTCATGTAAAACAATGGTCATAAGCAGAAACCTAGACAGGGAACCAAATTTAGAACTTCATTTAAATTAATTAAAAGCTGAACAAGGAATTCAACTATGTGCACATATTCAGAATACAAAACCATGTTTTTCTGTATTAATTTGATGAGGAAAACAGAGCTAGGAAGATTGCATAACAGCAGCAGCTGTTTTTATATAACATTTCTTGATTCATATGAAGCAGCTCAGGTGCTTGGATTTTTAGTGACTTAAAATATTGTCCACACGGATCTCCATAAGTATTTGTGTATTTGTGTACCCACACCTAAGAGATATTTCTCTCCTTTCCCCTTACTTCATGTTTAACCTCAAGACAATTTGATTTCTTCTATCATCATGGATTTGGAAGGACAGATCTGAAATCAGCACAGTAAAGGAAGGCAAATATAATTTACATTTTTTGTAACTGCTAACATCTGCAGTGCTTTTCACATTATTACTGCTTCATTACCTAAGCAGCAGCACTGTATTAACCACTCTGGGAAGTGACATTGCCTGACATGACATTGCTTCCTGACAC
Organism: Ammospiza nelsoni; assembly: GCF_027579445.1. Classification (NCBI taxonomy): domain Eukaryota; kingdom Metazoa; phylum Chordata; class Aves; order Passeriformes; family Passerellidae; genus Ammospiza; species Ammospiza nelsoni. The sequence goes on from NC_080648.1 coordinate 5,862,705, forward strand.
CACACTTGGCCATCTGAGTCACCTGAAATGGAATGCCAATAATGCACATCACACAAGTGACTCAGAAAATGCAGAAGTCGATACAAAACACATCTTTATCTAAATCTATCCTTATCTTCTTTATCTAAATCTATCCTTATCCATCTTATTCCTAAATCTGCCCAAAACATGTTTATCTCAAATCTATCTCTGCAGAATTTGCATCTTAGAGCCTTTATTACATGTAGAAGTACTGCACAACCAGGGCACTTATGGCCTTGATTTCCTGGTTTAGTCTCAATGTCCTCCTGTATTCAAGAGATTGTTGATACAAACCCTAACTTTAAGCTGCAAATACGCTGATATCAGCCTGTAAGACATGGAGCTCACGTGCTCTTTACAAAATTTAAATCAGACAATGGTCAGAAATCAATCTAGAGTGAAGCCAGTTCTGAGTCAGATCCAAAAAGGGAAGAATTCAATCCTTACTGCCCTAAGTGCAGTGCTGTTATTTTGATAAAGCTTTCTATGACAATGAGGAGTGATGGTGACTAAACGAAGAGATGCCTTTTATTACTCTGAAAAAGTCAATTCCAGAGACTAAAGCAGGCCCTTGCTCAATCTCAGCTCGTGGCTGTTCAGCCTGTGCTGTGTAAGAAGCTGCCAGGGAGGGTGCACAGGCTGTTTTTACTACTGAAAAAAGAACCAATAGGTGTTCACCTAAATGGTGATCTTGTCACAGGATACACAAAGTGAAATTCAGAACCCAGACTCAGAGGAAACCTCTCCAACTAATCCTAGGAATGACCAACCATCCTTCAAGTGGAAAGAGAAGGGAGGGCAGTAGTACAGTTTTGCCCTAAAAATGAATATTGTACAGTGCTCAAAGGCTGAAGATTTTGCAGGCTGGATAGGTAAGAAATGAAGATTTCTGGTTTGTAATGAGAAACAAGGCACCTGATGCTTTTTTGTCCTTGTTGAAGTTCATTTACTTTTCCAAAATGCACTCAATTTCCCACTTCCACCTGCTATTTAATCATATCAAAATCATGTTTTACTTTAGAAAGTGATTATATCAGTAATTTTCATTAAGTCCTTTCAGGCCCCTCCTGTCATTAACACCACATTCAATATTTCATTAATTGGGACCAGGTAGTTCAGGCCATGTGGGATTTGAGGCACAGTATTTCCCTGTGCCAGACTTTAACTGAGAAAGCTTCTATTCTAATAAGTAAAATCAAGCATGGGCAGATACTGAGCAAAGCACTACAGAAAACTCTCTCTGAAGCACATTCATGCTGCTGAACCATCACACAAAATCTAAACAATTATACAGGATCAAATACTAACTCCTAATGATGCTGCTTAAGGACATAAATTTTGAAGAAGCATGAAAAACTTTTATCAGCTGTGTCTGTAAGTCTTAACAACAGGAGGAATGCTTTGAATTTGGTTGCAAATACTGAGCTCACTTATCCCAACAAGGAAATGGATATCAAGACATGGCCTATGTGAGTCAGCTTTTCACCTCTGCTTATTGTCCCAAACAGATTTCAATCTTTAGATCCAATCAGACCATCCACTACATTTCTATCAAAATACTTGGCCTTCCACTGACAACTTGTGAGCGCAGTTTTGCATGGTTAAAGCAAAATTCTTTAATAAGCAGAAGGGTTTGGAAGCAACATAGTCCAAAACCATGTGCAGCCATCATTTCCTCATTGCTTCTCCATATTTAAAATACCCTGTAATATATCATGTAATCTGTTAGAGGCTATAAAAGTTTTGCCACAGATGCAAACCCAGATTGGAGTAAAGCACCTTCACTTCCAGTCCCTAATCTGAACAAAAGAGTTTTTATAAAAGCAAGCTATGGATATTGATGAAAAAACTCTGTTCTGACCTGCCCCACTTTTACCTTTAACACTGGATTGAAGTAAACCTAAACTATGGAAATATGGCACGAGTGTAAAAAATATACATATAATTTATATTTTAAGTCAGTCCTTGTTATCTCCCTCCTTACTCAAGTTTCACAGCATACATATGGGTATGAATAAGCAAGGGATTTTTCACCCTTACTTCATGAACAGCAGCTTGAAAAACGTTTCTGATTACCATAAATGATAATACACGTACATAAGGCTGTCTTTCAAAGAGGTTTGATAATTCATAAATGAAATGTTTACACAGATGAGGTCAAGCCAAAAGGTTTGTAATAGAAGTATTTAACGGATGTAAATCTGTTCATCACTGCTAAGGAACATGGGATGACTTCAAATATTCACTATTTGAATGTACTTGAGCAAATTGCATGAATTCTCATTCCAATTTTTAATTACTATGCAGTCTGTAAAGACAAAATATTCAAGAGTCAGATTGCTCTTTTTTTTTTCTTTTATCAGAACAATTAACATTAATGACATATTACTCACAGCACTTCTATGCATTCATTATCAAAATGATAAATTTAATGAAGTCTGAACAACAGCAAAACAATACCTACAGGTACAGATGTTTACCCTTACAAATATTTCTATCAATATTTTCTTAGCCAGTGTTCATCAGGAGCTAAAGCAAGGCTTAACAAAACAAAACCCCAAGCAAATCCTTTAAAAAAATATTTATACCGTGTTGGCATTTTTTTCCCAGATCTAATTTTCTTCTTGGACTGTATAGAGCTTTACTTACATAACTCAGTTTTTGTGGTTTTATGAAGACATAAAATGAGGACAAGGATTTCATACCATTCAACAGACCCTGGTGGCCCAGGAAGGAAAGACAATGAATTTGTTTTCACATGAAACTTTTAGACAGAATCAGAATTCACGTCTCCATCCTGGTTTTTCACCTACCAGAGAATAACATAACCAAATGTGGTTTTTCTTTTTTTTTTTCCTCTTAGGGTTTCCATGGTTTTAATTTCCATCTCAATCTTAAAATTAAATATTAATAATTAAAATTAAATATCCACCCATCCACATGGAGATGCAGACATTTAGTTATTTGGATTTATTAAAATCTACTCACACTGATAACAGCATCGGGACGTACGATTTGGCAGGGTAAACACAGGTTTAACAGCCTAATTGCTCGGAATTTTGCGGATCATTATGCTAATGCCTCTGCAGCAAAGCGCTAAATCGGAATTCCCATCACAAAGAATTCTCCTTGCTGACTGAGGAGGGAAAACTGGCACATCCTGGGGAGATGGGAAGAGATTGTTCCTCAGGGACACTCGAGGGGGATTTTCAAACCACAGGACCACCGAGCTCTGCCAAAGGGAGGAAAGCAAAGCCTGACAGAAAACATCAGGAATTACAACTTGGTCTGCCCAAAGCAGGGACTCAGACAATGACACTTGTGGTGCTCGGGGGCAAGAGGGATTCATGGAGCTCTACAGGACACAGACACACTCTATGCAAGCAACTCTGCATGTATATACAATTTTGTGTTGTCCAAAATTCAACAGGACCTTGAGCTAAGCCCATTATTTTGTTGTCCAACTCCCACAGTACATTATGTTCCCTTAAATCTATTTTATGTAAGCAAATCCAACCCTGATCCCCCAGGACACCCAAACCTGCTCTGACCCCACACCCCCAGACCCACAGATGCCCTACAAAACCAGGCTTGCTTGGAGAACTACAAATGTCCTACTGGCAAGGTTTTTGTTTTGGTAAAATAAAGGCCAAATGAGAAGTCTTCCATCATAAATATGAATTTTGAAAGAACAAATATAATTTGAAATTTTTGATCCAACAGTAAACAAGGTCAAAATAAAAAAAAAAAATAAAAGCTATCAACACAATTTGTTGGCTCCTTATGGCACTGATATTTTCTTCAGTTTTCTCAAAAAGTTTTGTTACTGTTTTCTCGGATCCTGCGTCCACATTTAATCACCAAAAATGCACCTCCACCACACAGCAGATGTGTCATTAACTATTTCTGAAAAAAGGTGAAATAAAATCACCCAGCATGAGAGGGCTATGGAGTAAGCCAACATTAGCAGATGGTGTTTATTTTGTCACAGCTCGTGTTAAAAATTGTCACCTATTTCATCAGTATCTTTGAGGTAGAAACTTCATGCAAAAAGTGAAAGAGCTGCTTTTTATAAGCTGTCACAGAACCCCTTAAAAAATAAAATGTATTCTGTTTGTAGCTTCTAGTTTTTAGGACATGGTGCATTACACAGGAGATCAATTTGTGTAAATCTGAGGTGATTGAGAGCTTTGCCAGCAGCTCAGCCCTTCATCACACAACCTCTTTTGTTTCTTAAGCAAATTTCAAATCCTTTATTTCCAATACTGGTGCTGTTCAAATTCTGTAACATTGCTCCTAGAAGAGGCACCTGTTAGAACTGTCTGCTTGTTTTCTTCTAGGACTCTTTCTTCAGCAAGGGTTTTACTTCTCCCTCAGGACTCCCTATATTTTTACTATTTTATTTTATCACACACTTTTGCCTCTGTGGATTGCATTCTCTAGCTGACAGTTTCTTAACAAAACAGTTCCATGAAGAGTAATTGCACAACCCAGATTTGGCTATTTTAAGAAATCACTGCTAAAATCCCATGATAAACTCAGGTCTTGCTTGTGTTGTTTTGAAAGAACACCTACTAGAATTTGAACCTAAAAATCCCCTGTTAGTGCACTGCAATAGGTTTGACTGACTCAGTCCTTTCCCCCTCACTGTCAAGCCTTCAAGCTCAGGCTGGTTGTACACACTATACCAGGAGCTGACCCTTTTGCCTTTAGCACTTAATGGGGCCTTTCAGGGTCTTATTCACATCATACCCCAAGCAGCGCACTTCTACATTTCTTTATATAAATAAATAAATAAATAAATAAATAAATAAATATGCATGCATATATATACATACGCACATATATACTCAACATCATACTTCTGGAATGCTTAAAAAACATAAATAATTTTGATAAATAGCTGGAATTTTGTTACATTGTTTTACAGCTCTGAAAAGAAGCCAGGGCTGGTCTGGTTATTTTGTTTGTTTTTAAGTCTAAATGCTTATTTTGACATATATTTGAGATTTTGGGGGTGGTTGGGGTGGGTTGTTTGTTGCAGTTTTTTAAATCTACTAAAAATTCTTCTTCCAGAAAAGGAGCACTCAGAAATGGTGAGATTTAGAACTACTCCGAATACTAATGAGGGGAGGTGTTTTTTCTGTAAGACAATTTTATTCTCTTTCCTTCCAGAGCCAGACCACACATCTGACAACAATCCTCCTGCCTGCATTTCTGAGCCACTGACCATTCCAAGTCCCATGTTCAGCACTTCATCTCCTTTTCTGTGGCTGCACCAGCGGCACCTCTGACCTTGGCAAAGCAAAGGCAGAGCAGATCAAGAAACCCATCATTTTATTAGAGCACTGCAAAGCAATCCCTGCTCTAGATGAGCACACATGAGCACTGGGTACCTTTGAAATGCAAAGTCTGAGGGCTCTTCTTATGGTGACACAAAGAATCCTCTCCTGTTGACACAACACTGAAAGCTTTGCAACACTATTTGGATGCATTCTCAGTCAGCTGAGGCTCTAAACCAAGGTTAGTGCCATCTGTCTGGTTTTGGCAGCATCCAGATTGATGTAGAAAATCCTATGGCACTGTTTAAAAGCAGCAGAGATAAAGCTTGCTTTTGGTCAAGTCCCTGGAATTATTAACATCAAAGATTTGGCTGATACTGTCAGGCAGCACATCTGGGTCAGCAAACTCATTGCACCTTTCTCACCACATTTACAGCATTCTACAAACTATTTCACTACTCAGATCAGATTTAGCATGTCCAAGAAACGAGACTCATAAAAGTCATAAAAGGTACTGCTTTCTTGTTGCTTGTCTCAGTTCAATTATTTTCTTAAATGCATGTTTAAATCAAGCCCATAGCAAGCATCAAGTATTTTTGAGTTATGATATAGTTATTAGTACATTTCCACATTCTTCTTGCATTCTAGAGCCCTGAACAAACACAGTACCAAAAACTGAAAGCAATATATCAAACAAAATCTGTTTGAATTGGGAAGAGTATCAGGTTGCAAGGAAAAAGAAGCAAACCAAAAGAGAAACAGTATTTTGTTTCTATAAAAGCCTCAAAGCTTCAAATGAGGAAAGACATTGTTCAGTTGGATGCAATTTGTTAGGCAAAACCTGTCTGTGATCCTGGAAAATGCATTCAAGCATTTTCTTCGAGATATAGTAGAGCATGAATAGCATAACCCACTCACTTCACCTGTGCCAAAATCCTCCTGCAACACCAATAATCATGAATGCTTCAGAAATGCAGAGCTATGTACAGGATCAATTCTGTTCTTTATTAATTTCCTCTTTATTACCAACCATACACACATTACCTGGGGCAGTTTTTAGCATTGTACAACAGCACTATGGAAATTTAATTTCTCTACCAAAAGCTCTGGCTCCCATGCTTCTAAGAAGCATGGAAACACAACAAATAGTTCTTATCTGCTGTCTGAAATCACACTGAACCCTCATGGGCTGCATTGACTAGGAAATGGTCAGAGATGCTCAGTCCTTTCCAGAATCTGATTTAAGAAACCATTCCACCATATAGACAGTCCAGACACTGTCTGAGATTCAAAGAAAAATGCCATTCACTAGTTTTTACCAAAAATCAGGCAATTATGGAAAGAAGTACATCAGAAAATGAGGGTAATGAGAAAACCTTGGTTTATGTCTCATTTGAATATTAAGCAAGCAGAGTATTAATCCTGGTTAGGGCCCTCATCTTCCAAAGCATTTACTTAAGTGCTTAAAAAAAAGAGCCCAAACAGAAAGGCATCTTTCATGTATGTACTAGGTCAGAGGTGCAGTGGAAGAAAGGAATGAAATAACAAAATCCATCTTTCATCTCTCTAGGCAATCAAACACAAGGTAAAGTTTGCCAAGTCAAGGAAAAAAGACTTTATCAAAAACAGCTGATACTAGAGTTAGTATAAGTGTACATATCCAGTTAATGAAAATAATTCTTGAATTACAGAAATATCAAGAGGAAGATGTCACTGAATCATTCTCTTTGAACTAAAATTCCTTGAGACGTCTTTTGATTTACATTACTACAGTCTGGCAACTTTTCCTTTTTCTAAAAAAGTGCATTGCAGGTTTTTTCCCCCAACATCCTCTTCCTCCCAAAGGAGTTTTACTCTCAAGGAAGCAAAAGTGTGAGTGTGTATGGGGAACAGTGATACTTCAAAAACCCCTGGCTGGCAATGCACAATTCCTACAACCCCACAAAAACCAACACAACTCCCTGACTTGCACAGCCCCTAAGATACAAAACTTCAGGGGCACATCAAGTGTGGCTGTCTGAATCTCATCCTCTTAGAACAAAAGAATTCAAATCAAGACTGAAGATGCAGAGTCATCACTAAATCTTTCACTCAAAAGTCTGATTGAAGAATCTCTGCAGAAACTTGTGTCCCACGCAAACTTTTACCAATGGAATACAACATAAGCAATTGCCTTGGTGAAAATACAGGTGCAGGTACCATTTTGTTTAAAATTATGCCTGTGGCTACCCAGAGCTGGCATCTCTTCCATGCCTCAGCTCTCGTCCTCTCATGGGATGAGCCCCACATCACAAAGCACAGTCGGCTCAGGGAAAACAGCTCCTTCACCACCAGCCCAGTCTCCCACTGAAAAATCCCTAAATTAGCTCAATCCAACCAGGAAGGTCATACTGAACAATAAGATAGAAATGAGTAGTAGAGATCAGGTTTATTCAACACAATATAAATTCCCAGGAAGAAAAAAACCCCAACCAACCAAAATCCCACAACACATAACAAACAGAACATAGACAGAACAAGATTAAGCATTGCACAACACACAAGTTCTAAACTAGGTTCTAAGTTGACAAGGAATACAGTTTAAGCAAAATAAAAACCTTACGTATTAGAGAGTTCTTTGTCTCAGCCAGCTGCTGCCAGCTTGTCTGTCTGTCTTTCAATTTCTCAGAAAGGTGTGTGTGAAAATCTAAATGAAATAAAACAAATAACATTTTAGAGATGGCTCTCCTTGTTTTCTTCCATTCCATTCATCTTTGGTACAACAACCAATAGAATGTTTCACCTCCTCCCACCCAAAGCATTCCTCAATAGCCAGTAAAACACATTACTCTTCATTATCTAGAGATCGAGAATTCTTTTATCTTGCTATCAATGGCATGAAAAGGCAGATTGAGTAGCAGAGGTTTGGTGCAATCTCGCTTTGCAGGCAGTCCATATACCCACTCTCAGCATCATTAACCACAAAAAGGCCTGAGTGCATAAAAATCTCTCTCAGATCTCTCTTTGGGTAGAACTTGACTCAAAGGCCAGCAGTTTCCATCCAGGCTGTACAGGAGGTGCTTAAGTTCACACTGATTTATTTGCAGTGTACTATCCATTACTCCTATAGTCAAATACATATCACTACATCCTTTTAAAAGATCATTTTTGTTCTGTAAAAACAGACTCCTAAGATAAATTTGGAAAATGGACACTTTCAGCTGTAATAATAATTTCTTACAGTTTATTGCAGCAGCATTATTACTTTTACATTGACTCTCAACATAATCAAGCTTATTCTGGTAAATCTCAACTAGACAGGAACCAGTGAAACTCTACTGTTGCAAGGAGATTATTTTTTTCTTTTCTGTCTCATAAAAACTCTCCATCTTTAGGAAAACAGATTTTAATACTTACATACAAAAAACCCCCTTTACTTTTGAATTTACTCTCTCAGACTAAAAAAAATGAATTGAAATAATCCTGGATTTTGAAAACATGACATAATCAAGGAGTCCTCTTACATTTGAAAAGCTTGAAATCAATTGAGAAGTATTATTGAATTTCATAACAACATTAGGAAAATTTTCAGATGTAGTAAACAGGAAACATAAAACCTATTTTTATTTATTTACATGATTTTCCTTGCAAAAACCAGCAAGACCAGAAGACCAATAATTAATGTGTGGTCACTCTAATTCTTGTTTTTCACTGGAAAATAATTTTACTTGGTGCATCTCATGCTCAAATCCTTCATAATATTTATAAGATAATAATTTAACCTTTCACCCAACACCTAAACAAATCAACAGTGAAAATGTGTTCTGTAAACACAGCAATTTATTATATACAAAGAAAAAAAGGCAACACATTGACATAAAATAAAAAAGAGCTGACCAAAACAATAGAAAACAAATCACTTTGCACACTAGACAACAAATTAGATATTTGTTAGGAGCAGAAAGGCTTTGCTTCAAGTGCAATAATGTGAAAGAATGACAGATCCTGAGTCTTACATCTCTTCTCTGAAGGTAAAGGAATTTCAAGTGACAAGTTACAAACAATAAAAACCAGGCAGAGTTTACTGAACTGGCTCAATGTCTCCCTGCCACACATGAAGTTTTGCTAAGGTAAAATTGTAAGACATTTTTGCATACTTTGGCTCACATCTGATTATTTCAGCTTTACTTTTAGGGTACAGAGTTCTGATTTAAAAACAAGAAAAGAAAAAAAAAGATTTTCGGGAACACTTAACAAGAAAGATCATTCAAAGAACAACCAAGTCAAGCAAAGAAATGTGAAGGGCAGAGCACTGTGGATATGAATGTAAAAAAGCTGATAAATAAAAAATTATGGCAAATTTCTTGTTATGGTATTACCAGCAATTTTCCCCCAAAGCAAAATACTAAAAGTTGGTATTATTTTCATATTTTAAAAAATGGGAGAAATGAAATATAACTAAACACATGCATGTGCAGGAATATATCAAAGAGGAAGTAATGGAAATGTTTTGTGAAGCTTTTTTCCTTTTCTTTTTCTAAGTGAAGTTGGAACCAAACTCTTAAATACACTGCAATTCTTCTGCAGTACTTACAGCTAAATTAAACCATTTTAGTAGTTTGCAATTATACTATTTCTGTTACATCCCTCCCATAATATGACAAGTTTCAAAATCTTTAATGTCTCTATTTCTGTTTTAATACAAGCTTTAGCTTTCATTTCTCTTTTATGAGGAAAACCAGAATTAATCCATCAACAACTCATCCATTGACATTTTATCACATTACCCTTTAAGCTTGTGTATGCTACTGAATCTGCTATTTTCTCTTCCACCTGCTTGTGGCCACCTTGGGATATTTTATCCTTATAAAGGGCACAGATGAGGACAACAAACTGCTCAGCCAAGGAAGCTGAACCATCCCTCTTTTTTGGGAAGCACCTAAAACTAATTGCTAAAGCCCAAGTTGCCAAGCACTGTTACTCCAGAAATCAAAAAACAAACAAATTGTCACCAATGCCCAAAGGAAAGAATATTTCAATGTTAAGACACTTTAAAATAGTGCCATCTGAAGGGAACTCTCCATGGGTATTACCTTCCTTTGACACTCACAGGGAGTTAAACCTAATTGCATTTAGGGTTATCTCTAGCAGCTACATTTGGAATCAACCATCCTCAGGAGGAATATTCTTCTAACTAATCTACTTATTAGGCTTTTATTCAGATTTAGTACAGCCTTTTATAAAAAACATCTTGAAGGGACAGTAATGGATTTTGCAATTATCGGCAGGAAAGAGAAGAATATGACCTACAATCTTTGGCCTTAACAAAAATTAGGAGAAGAAAATCTTTTGTAAGTAAACTTAATGTTCTAAAGATTAATTTTAGTCCCTATCAGACACCACAGTTATATCTGGAAATGTAAAACCTGTGTGGATTTCCTGTGCTCCTCCTCTACGTTCCCTTAAAACACAGCTCCTCCCACAGTAACTGGCAGGGAGAAAGGAACTTGTTTTCTGTCCTTGCCTTTCAAAGATGAGTGAGCAGCAGTTTTAGTTTGCTGTCTCAAGCCCCAGTTTACAGGTGATTTCTGATACCACTATCAATCCTGGCAGCACCTTTTGAAAACTGAGAAAACAGCCACTGCAATTCCTGACCTGCCCTCCCATGAGGAATACAGTGTTTGGACCAGCTCCTTGCCTTCTGCATATTTTAAATACTTCTCTAAATTGCCTCCCAGCCCAACAGGCTCCCAGGGCAGCTGCCACTCTGAGGAACCCATTCCCTCCCACAGCTGGGAAGCACATCTGGACACCAGCAGCCAGAGGTTCTGCTCCCCAGGATCCCAGTGTAAAGCTCACCTGGCCCCACAGGACACGTCTCTGTCCCAGGAAAGAGGCTGTCAAATACCCAAATATCCTCTTGTTCTTTGTGCTAATCCCTCTTCTGAACTGTCCTTCCAACCACCCACAGCCATCAGCAATCCAGGAACAAGCATCACTCCTCTCCCCTCATCCCCAGTTGTTTCCCACTTTTGAAATTCTACCCTTCATGGTTTAAATAAATGCTTCCTGCTATGCAGTATTAATTTCCAATCTTATTAGCTCACAGGTATTCTGGCATTTTGCTGTTTAGCATTTTCCAATTGGCATCACTAAAAGCTGGGTAACCAATCATGTAAGATGTGTTCCACCCTGTCAGACGACAGCACATTGTTTATGGTTGGGTTGTTTGGGGGTTTTCTTTGTACATATGAGAACTTCCTTACTTTTTCTAAGAGTTGCTTCCTCCACCCCTAAGTCTGATGTCAACATTGATCTAAAAAATGACTGTGGGACATTACACATGACCAGAGCCTAAACATCCTCCTAAGCTCTGTTCTCATTTTTCTTCTTCTATTTATCAAAGTGGCATAACCCAATTTTTACTAGTAATATACAATAAAAAGCTGGTTTATTTTTATAAAGTAGCACTTCAGAAACCTTGAAAAAAAGCCTTACAGATAAATAGCCTAAATTTCTCAAGCTGCTTTCCCTCCCTCCCCATATTTACACAAAAACATCCAGTAATAAACCCTTGCTCCTTTCCTGTCACACCTGTGTGGCTGAGACCTGTCCTAAATATCTCCGATTTCCTTTTTACTGACCGCTTTCTGTGAGCAGAATTTTCTCCTCTGCTGCTATCTCAGTGCATTTTCATTGTTATTTGCTCAATGATTATTGCCCATCATTATGAGTGAGGAACAGGACAAACCCCATAGCAAGTGACAGAAGAGTCTCTCAGTACCAGACAGGTTAATGCTCTACTCTGCCCTCAAAAAAGAGGATTTTTTCCCCATCACACTCTACCCTAATGCTTCAGACCATGCCTGGTGGGCAGATGGTGCTCACCCAGCACTCAACCTCTGTGCACACCACCTCCAGCTGGAAAATACCCCAGTAATACAAAAGTTGTGCACAAAGGTGTGGGAATAAGAACTGCTCTGCAACAAAAAGGCCACACAATTTTTCTTTTCCCATATTGTCTTGGCAGAATTACTCTCTGCTGTATTACTCCATTATGTTCTATTGCACATTTTATATCCAATGTTTTGTTTGATCTTTTGTGAAAGTTGTGTTCGGTTTTCTCTCCTCCGAAGCACATTCAACAACTCAATTAGGCTCAAAAAGCTCTACCTTCAGAGTGTACTGGCAACTCTCAAGCACAATTATTCTCCAATGCAAAACACCCACAAGACATATTTAAGAGTATACTTCCACAAAATAATATGTTAACACACCACTCAACGTTCCTGCAGAATTGACAAACACTACAAAGGAAAATGCTCCAGTGCAGTTCAAGGATATCTGAAAATGTATTTTAGTTCAATGCACTCCACAGCAAATACACCATTTTCTCTCTCCTCAGCCTAAAGGTAAGGATATAAAATGGGAGGCAGAAGTTTCTACTTGCATTGCAATTTAAAACTTCCTAAATGTTATCAGTATGACAAGCAACAGATCTACTGAACCAGGAGCTGGGTTTCCAAGGGCACTATCCATGTCTTTTACAGAGAATAAAGCAAGTATTTAGCCACATTAGAGACAACAACACAGAAATTAAAATTAAAAATACTTAAATGTTTTGTTTTCATTTCCCATGGAGCACTAAAAGCACTGGGATGTCTTTCTACCATAAGAATCACAGAGACATGCATAATTCACATCAGTACTTAAAATGCAGAGATGTGTCTATTGCTTTGTGTAGAAGTCTGTTATAGCTATGAAGTCAAAATTAAATAAATCTACTTGAAATTTAGGTTCAGTTAAGTCAAATTAAATGATTTCTATTAGTCTTATCTCCCAAAAGAATTAAATACAGCCCTATTAAGTCCAAGTGATTATGTCTACATAGGAGTGTCAATCAATTTCACAATATCACATTAAGATCATGCCACTATGTATCTGGTAATTTTGATAAATCTCCTCAGATTCCCCTCAACAGCCAAGCCCAAATGTTTAAAATATTCATAACTGCCTCTTAATTCAACATGGTCATTGACTCACACAAAAAGTAAAACTCTAATTGAAACTTCCAACATTTTTTCCCTTCTGGTTTTACTTTGCCTTTGGAAGTAAAGGTCAATTCAACAACGATTACTTCATGCTGTTAGGAATGGCTCAGTACCCCCATACAGACCAATGACTCAGTTACCAGTCATGATTTAATAATTATGGAGATGTGAGTCCCAACTCTGATGGGAATAATTTATTAAAAATTAAGAAAAGCTTCAAGAAGCAACTGAAGGTTCTCTATGGTTGCTTTCTCTTTCTTTAATACCTTTCCCTGCAAGACTCTCACAAATAGCTCTTTACTCTGTGCCGATGACTATGTTTTAGATCACAATCATGTCTCTAAACTGGTTATCCTTACATAAATATGGTGAAAAAATTCACATAAATGAAATTTTACAACAGAGGCTGTCAGGTGCAAAATTTAAAATGTAGAGTAGACCACATGCACTGTACTAAAACCACGCAACACTTTAATTTAGGCACCCAGTGCTTTTTCTCCTCACTTTTGGCACCACACAAAACTGCTTAAAGAACTTTTATCAAGAACACTAAAATCAGTTTAAATCCTAGAAGTAATTCCATATAAATTAGGATTTAAACTGATCCTTATTTCAGGATATGTATTTTTCAGCTTGAAAGTGTGAAGAGAGGATAAGTCAACCAGTAAAAGTTTTCTGACCATTTCTTTTATAGAATTAGGGAAAAACTAAGGGTAGCTGCTCTTCATTTTTACAGCAACCTGAATATTACACAGACACTACAACACCCTGTCTGCCTCTAACACTGTAGCTCATTACTCATTTAAAACCAAGCAAGCTCCTAAAATCACAAAGAAAGTGATTGAGATCAGTGTTCTAGCAATAGCAGTGCCTCACAAAACAAAACAAAGCTCTTCAAGTAATAACTTCAGCATCTGTCTTCCTCATTATTCATTTATGTTCTTCACTGTTAAGAATTATTGTTTCTTTTTAAACTGCTATGGCAAGTTAATTAATTGATGAGCCTCAATCACCTTTAAACCTACTTTTACTTTCTGATCTCTCTTGTCTTTCTGCAGCAAGTTCTACTAGTGAAAAAAAAATCAAATTACAGTTCTGAAGTAATTTATTTGGTAAGAACTTATTTGTCACCTGTGTCTGTAAACAATTTTGAGGAACTAAGAACTGACACACAACTCTCAAGAAGACAAGCTTACTGCTTCATTGTGGTTTTTGCTGGGGAAAAAGATGTGAAGAAGATTTCTGTCTCAAACTCTACCAAATATCTGTTCAGCCTCTATAATGAGCTCACCTATAGCTTTGAAACAAAACTATTCTCAGGACTCTTTGATAAAGAATGTAAGTACAATGTGTAGTGAATCATATCAAAGATATTCTATCACTTCTCTAGCCCAGGGAAAGGTATAAAACTAGAATAAATGCATGAAAGTAATACTTGAGAATATCCTCTGCAACTCCAGGAGCTTGCCTCTCCAATTTCCTAAAAATTTTATTCACCAGCTCTGGTTGGATTTTTCTTCCATCAGTTCCTCAAGTCTGGCTCTGAGCCATTGTAAATTAATAGTATTTACAACATCTAGGGACAAGAAGCCCTGAATGTACAGAAGGTGGATTTTTGCTCATTTTGGATCTGCCATTTGCTAATTTCATGCGGAAAAGTTTCCATACAGGCAGTGAGCAATCATTCATTTTTCACATTTTTATGTCATTCACCGCAGCAGAGTTATGTTATGTTCAGTTATGTCACCAGTGGTTTTTACACTGAAGAATATTAAAGTTATACTTCACATGGAAACTATGCCATACTTTGGCTAAGTCATCTCACTACCTTCTGCAGTTCAACTGTATAATTCTTTAAAGGAAATAATGAGAATTCAACATATTGTTCAATGTTTATGGACCTTCCACACCTTCCTATAGTGGCAGTGGCAATATTTTCTGGTTTCTTTAGATAAACTTCCCACTGCTTCCTAATTTTGATATGTTTGTTTGCATTGTTGTAATATCGCATGGGTATCTTTCCACAGGATTGTCCACTGCTGTACTAACATAACTTTCCTGAATCTTAATAGACAATTCAAAGCCCATCATAATTCCTCAATATTTATCCATTTCACCTACTGGTCACACCTACCATTTACATTGTGAGATTATTCAGGAAATTCTCAACATCTTTGTCTTCACTATACTGCCATACAGAAATCAATCACTCCAGTACTTTTCTGTTTATTCTGGTCAGTATTTTTTGCTCATTCTAAAAACCACCAAAATCAAGTTTGCACCACGAACAGAACAACAAAGTGCAGGAAGAGGCTGTAATGCTCAGAAAAAACCCAGATAAATTCAGCTCTTTTCTGTAACAACATATGTTACCTCACACGTGCTGGCAGCTGCTCCCCTCTGCACACACCATGGGCTGACAGCAAACACACTCATCTGTTTCCTGATGGAATGGAGCCCTCAGTGCCCAGACTGCACAAAAAGCAGAAAAACTGCCCTGGACAAGAGACACACACCCAAACACATCACAGCTTCATGCTGTGCACAGTTACAGAGAAAGCATTACACTCCCTGACTCAAAGGGGATAGGAAATAAACATAGATAATACTTTCTCTTCTACCAGAAGGTATTTATGATGTGAAAAACACTGCAATGTTTTATCCAAGCTACAAATACTGAGTCATGTGGTGACTGACCTAGTTTCCTGTTAACTTTAAGTGTAATTTTAGTTACTCCCTGTTGATTTATGTTTTCATTAAAACCTGAGGGAAGTGTCTTTTGAAGTCTGCTGGAGAATGAATGCAGGTGTGATGCTTTGCAGAAGATGCTGTGGCATTTTTTTCCCCAATGTTTTCTCTCTCTAAGTCACATGTCTAGTAGGAGCTCAACTGAAGAGCAAATAAACATCATTTGTTTACCTCTATCTTATCTTCCGTTCCCAGAAATTTAAATGCAAATGAAAAATAGAACAAATACCAACAAATGCATCAAGTGGCAGTGCAGTGTAATGACTCCAGCCCACAGAGTCTGTGCTCTGCTCACTGGCACAGCCCTCTGCAGTCCTGGCAGTGACTCCCCTTCTTCTGCTTGCAACTGAATATACACAGAAGTACTTAGAAAATCATCCCAGTGTTTATACAGGAGTGATGTAATTAATTTTCAGAGTTTTGTGGAATGACATATAACATTCTATATAGACTATTAAGGAGATTGCATTGATTTGAAATAAGGCAGAAAACCCACCTAAGCAAAAGAGTCCTCTGAGTGCTTCCAATCATGGAGAAGATGCATTAAAAGGGTTTTCTTTTTGGGAAATGATGAGCTTAATTTGCAGTAAGTAAAAACTAATTGTTCTCAGACCACAAATGTAAAGTCAGGGAAATCAGGTCCACTGTTGCCAATTCTTTCTTAGTATGAAAATGGACCATAAAACTTAAAAATTTATGTATGGACTCCAAAGGTTCACAGCAATCCATAGCTGATTTTCTTTTTGCTTGTCTTGCCCCTTGTCTACCACTGAATTAAATTACATTAGATTTTGTGTAGTAAACAAGCACAGGGCCTAGCTTCAAATGAAGGCTCAATTTCAGTAATGATCTTGATAATTATATTAGGACAGTCTAGGTTTCCCTACAGCTTTCTATTTTTCAAATTTAAAGAGAGCTATGTGCGTGATGACAGCTCTGTGTGCTCACAAGACTATTCTTACTTTATCCTGTCTACTTTCACACTCTCCAGAAATTCAGTTTTAAGCTGCAGTTTTCAAGTATTTTGTCAATCACAGTTTATCAAATGCATTCTGCTAAGGCAGCTGTCAGGACAAGATTCAGCAGTGACAAGCTGTCTCAGCTCCTGTTCATTCTACCCTTTTTATCTCTGAGGAGGAGAAATACTCTGCTAGAAAAGGCTCTACCTGCTCACTAAACAGGCAGAGGAGTCGCTGTGTTGGCAGAGCTCCTGATCAACAGAATGAGGACTCCCAATAAATTCTCAGCAGCCCATTTATGCCTACTTCTTCCTTATCATAAGTGCTGCTCTGAAAACACTGCTGGCACTCTGCACACAGAGGTGATTGAGTAAAAAGACACAGTGCAGGTTGTCAATTTATCCTGAAATAGCTTCTAGAAGATAGATAAAAGCCATGTAAACCATAGCACAAGACTGTGCTATTACACAGAATCCCCAGACTTCCTACAAAAAATTCCAGAAAAATACTCTGCCCTCTGTTACACACACACCAAAACTATGGCATCATACAAAATTAATTGTGTATATAGTGAAATATCAGTGCTTACTGAAGTATATTTTATAAATCCTGGCAATTAAGAACTTCATGTAATCTCACTCTGTATAAATAATATTTCAGAAAGGCAAAATCTGGGATCATGCCAAACTTGCCTTTTAGCTTTAATTGTGTTGACTACATTACCTAAAAGAATCTTCACTTATAATGACAAATCATGACTGGGAGAACATGTATAAGTCAGATTTTCTCCTCCTCCACATATATTACCATGGAAATGCCAAAAGCATAAGACAGTTCACAGACAGCTTATCTCCAAATATTTTAGTTGATCAAAATGATGCCATTTGATCCTATACATTTGATCTGTTGTGGGATGAAGAAGGGTGTCTGAAAAGTAGAGTCAGTGTTAATCTACATCAAATGCTTCTGCTTTTGGGAACAGAATGAAGAAGTTTCAGTCTTCATTACAGAGGAAGCAAGAAAAGGCCAAGTAGCGACTTGAACTTTAGAAGTGTTAAATAGAATTTGAAACAGGCTGACATTTGAAAATTTTCAATGGTTGTCCATTTTTTAAGTGTCCATCATTGTTCATAAATGTCATATAAAGAAGAACAAAGCAATAAATGGGTCAGAGTAATCTCAGAAATAAGAGAAGAATCATTAGGGTATGAATAGGAGCAATTAAACTGCCTTAGCACAGTGTCTCATTGCCAATCTCAGCATGAGGAGAGAAGCAGAGCTGGAGGCAAGAGTGGGAGCAAGGAAGAAGTGAGAGATAAAAAATACAAATAACACAAGAATGACCTTAGGTGTAAACAGAAATCCAAGTCTCAATCTAGATGTTCCTACAAAAACTACCACATGTTGACAGCTAGTTTTCCACTGCACACTCCATGTTGCACATAATGGAGCAACAAACTACAAAACCTCCAGGAAAAGCTGGAATCAAAGACTTGAAAAGACAGCCAAGAAGGTGAGAAAACAAACATTACTGGTTGCAATTCTGTTAGAGCTGGGAAAAAAACCAACTCAAAAGCTCCAAGGACCAGGAATCAGAAGACTGGCCTGAAGAAATACATTCAGACTGTAATAGGTGCAGCTGAGCATTTTATTCCTCCAAGGTAAATAAACTGGACACATCACACATCCTTTGGATCAAGGATTAGATGTTGCCCAAACACTAGGGCTCAGTTCAGAATGTGGGAGGGGGCTGGCCCTGTCCAGAGGCTGAATTTCCTTTCCTTGCACTCCTGGCATGGCAGTCTGTGCAAGCTCCTGCCTTCTCTCTGTGCAGGGCACAAATCCTGAACACATCCCAGCTGTTCAGCAGATCCAAAGAGTGCATTAGGATGGGAGGCAAGCATGCTCATGTATAAAATACTGCACACAGCTTCTCTGCCAGCTGATGTAAAAACATGACAAGAGATAAACTTAAAAACATAATAAGAATTTTCACTTGCCAGTAATTTTTTTTAGACTTTCTTTTTTAGTACTAGCCATAGGACCAAGATATATCAGTCAGAAGAAATAATTTTCTGCTTTAAATTTGTGTAATATCTGCCAAATAAGAGAAGAAAACACAAAGACAGGAGGAGATGAGTCAAGTGAAGGGTCACTGGAAACCTGCCTCAGCCCAGCAGTGATCCCCCAATTGTCACTGCTTTTATCACAACACCTCTGATGCAGGTTGGGTCATTAACTTGGGATATTAAACATGCCACTAGTCACCCGTGGCCAAAAGCTGTATTCAATCATCTGGGAGCAAAGGCAGGTTTTTGAGCCTAGAATTTAAACCTAGATCATTCCTGGACAGAGTTATGTTTATCACTGAGAAAATCCATACAGCTGCTGACCCTGTTCCAACATGAAGCACTGAGCTGTAAAACCAGCACTCTTCTGAAGGAGACAGCAAACAGAGCTTGGAACTGTGACAGAGCAGAACTTCTGTTTCACAGGGGAAGTTGCAAATTCACTAGAGTTCACCTCTGGATGAGTTTCTGGATTAATTTCACCAAGTAGAGTATCATCAACTCACACAAACATTGATCACACAACCAAGGGCACTCTGACATCTTCACTAGTCCCTCCCAATTACTTGGTGGTCTTACCCCATCACAAGCATTTGGAACTTCTAAAATGTCCACATATCAAATTCTAATTGTCAGTCATGACAAACCCTAGATATCATCTGGCACAGAGGCGCCATCAGGCAAATCACACCTATAGTGATACTTTACAAAAGGGACCACTACAAGGTGAAACATCAGTTCTGGAAGGCTCAAGTGAGCAATATCTCAGCCGTTTCACAAACAAATGTTTCAAAGTTCATCTTTATGACCTTTCCTTTCACCATCTAACACTGAGAAAACCCTTTTAAGCTGGTCAATATGTCCAGCATGCATTAAAAACCCATATAGATGGGATCTTTACCTTAGGCACTTAGAGCATTGCCTGATTCTTTACAGATAAGCCAAATCTATTCTCTGCAGTCAGAGGAGAGAAATAAGCACTCCTGAGATGTGTTCAGAGGGAGGTCTTGTCCACCTAACTCAAATGAGTGAATTAATGACAGAATGGTCTTCCTCTGGAAAATATCTAAAAGCATCTGCCACTCTCTGCTGACTCCAGGAGGAAAATCAAGCACTTCATTGCAGCATGGCCTCACCAAGCACAACATGGGCACAGAACTGAGCAGATTAAAGCTGTGTGTTGGACACTTTGCTCTTTTAATCTTCAAAACAGAGTGCAAAACCAGCCTCCCTAAAAAAATACGTTCTTGCATGACTGGGTAATATAAATTGATAAAGGAAGGAAAAATGTTAAATTTAAATGTCACTAAGCATGAACAACCATTGCTGTGTTAAGGTGCGAGTAGTGCAGCCCAGGCAACAATTCACTCTGAAGAGAGCTCAGTCTGTGACTCAGCTTCCACTGCTTTTCACCCAATTCCTCTGGCATTGCTCCTGGATTCTGAATGTCCAAGCAGCCCACTCCTTGCACAGGTACTCAAATTCCATTACACATCACTGGTTTGAGGTAAGCAGTGTATACAGGCACAGCAAGTTATAAACTCACACTCAGAAATCATACCTGAGGACTTAAAATGGAGAACTAAAGTAGTCTCAACATTGAAATAACTTTTACTGTAGATGTTACTACTTAGAGGATTTGCCAGATATCCCCATCACAAACAGGACAAACTGAAAGAACACCTAC
Organism: Ammospiza nelsoni; assembly: GCF_027579445.1. Classification (NCBI taxonomy): domain Eukaryota; kingdom Metazoa; phylum Chordata; class Aves; order Passeriformes; family Passerellidae; genus Ammospiza; species Ammospiza nelsoni. The sequence continues at coordinate 5,883,501 of NC_080648.1, forward strand.
AACAATTCCAGTAGATACACAATTGTATTTAACAGAACATTCCTGCTTTAGATGTCTTTTGTACAGATTCAGTGTAGAATTACATATTACCATACCAGTTCTATTTATTTCATAACTTATTTAGACTCTCCAGTCTTACCTCAAGGTAGGCACAGCAGGTTTTTTAAAATAAATTTTGTTGACAAATTAAATTGTGTGTTTTTTCAAAACATCTGTGGTGTTCCATGAGTCTTCATCTAAAACTGTGAGATCAATGCCTCTAAGTGGGAAGTTCAGGACAGTAACTATGTTGCATATAGCAAATACAACATGCAAATATTGCCACAGTTTCCCTTACGTGAAATCAGGGTACAAAGGAAGATTATATCTACAGAACTATGATACATTGAATTAATTTACCTTCAAATATTAGAAGCAGTAAATTTTCTGCACATTTTCAGTTTTCTAAGAAATCTCTTAATACTAAATAAGCTAATATATCTGCACTAGTGAATTCACTTTTATACTACACTGTTCTTCACAGAAACTCAGGATTAATAAACATTATGTATACTTTATTTATTCAGCTTTAAATTTTAATTATCTTTCATAGAAAGTAAATGTTCCTATTGAATGTCAGTAAAACTGGTGCAAGTGAAGAATGGTAAAGCAGAATTGTTATAAAAACTCTTCTTGTTTGGTTCATTTAAGACAGCAAGATATAGAAACCCAAAGTGGTTAAAAAGAGTATTTAGGACTGGTTATTTAAAAGTACCTGCCAGAGCTGCTTAATCAAGAAGGATAACATCCATGCTACAGCAGAAGCATTTCCTGTTTTACAATAATCTTTACAATTTAACTAGTATGAAGATTTTGTTGAACTGCAAGAGCTAAAGATGATTTTAATGCTATTGTGAGTAAATTAATTTCTGGTTGAACTTTTCATCAACACAAAACTATATCTAAACCCTCCTTGCACCCTTCCCCCCTCCCAACTCTCACTTTTGCTACCTACCCACATAAACCAAAAGCTGCAAGAGAACTTGTCCATGGCTATGGCAGCACCCCTTTCACTGAAGCAACACTTCACCATTTCCAGAATAAATAAATTGTTCTACATTAAGTTGATTCATCTCTCACATCTCCACAGTGCTACTTTAGATTTGGGTTATAAACCAAAATAAATTCATCTGTTGTTATATCATGATGTAAATGTAGTGATCATTTTTTATATCCCATTTTTCCTCAGTACTTCTCCTATATAGGACCAAACCACTTCAAAAGCCAATCAGTTATACTTTTCCCCCCTTTATGTTTGTGTCAGACCTTAATGTTCTTCAATTAGATGCAGATATGGGCTCTGAAGACAGCAAAGTAAGGTCATGCCAGTGGGAAATTACAAGTTACCAACCATCCCAACTACATTACAGCTCCACAGGAATTTTACCTCTCCAGCAAGTTAATAACTCATCTTGCATTGCTTATTTTATAAGCAGGGAATTTTTCCCCACTATTGAGAGCACCTTCTCTAATATCAATACCATCTAACAATTTATGCAATGCTTACACTTCCATAGATCTAATATTTAATTGCTTTATAATGTCCCTGACCTCACTATTTTGGGGAACAGAAATACAGCAAGAAAGGACAAACCGAGGTGATTGGGTAAATGAGTTTCACAAATCATTAACACCATGAAGAGCAAGGATTCGGAGCGTTACTTCAGCTTCATAGGATATAATTACATGTTTTGATTAGCAGATATATTTTCCCAGCCTCAGGTGTCAACAAGGGTTCAAGTGTATAACATGTATAAATGGGTGCTAATTTTACTAGTCATGAAAATGTGTTTCGCTAATTACATTTATATCCTCTTAGCCCATTTCCATTCCATATTGCTTCTCTGTAGTACCTCTTCCTGTTTATTTCCTTACAGTGACATTTGAGCTCTTCCAAATGACACAATGATTATAAAATTCACTAGGCATGGCAAGTTACTTCCCCACTGAATAGCTGTTGTAAGCTTTAAAGAGGAACAAGACTTACAGAAGTGCACACGACTTTGTGGTCATTTCTATACTTCTGTGAACTGTATCCTCTTTAGGGTGGTATCATCTGGGATGGAAATCTAGGTGCTTTTCTTTCACCTAATTGAGTCTTGTTAGGCATGCAAGAATTTCTGACTCTTGACACCAAAAATTAAGGGAGCAAACCTGTTTTAAGAGAGCGAAGCCCTTTTTCCTTGCCCTGCACTTTCCTGACATGCTTTGTTCACAGAAATGGGATCAGGATCAAAAACTGGAAGAGCCTCTTTTCACACAACCAGCTACAGAATGGTTTGGGCTGGAAGGGACTCAAAAATCATCATGCCCTAATCAAAAACATGATGGAAAATGTTTAAGGCTTTGGATAAAAACATGGGATAAAGCTATTAACCACAAGCTGCTGGACATTGGAATACCTAGATAAGGACATGTTTCTATGATTCAGATTGCAAAACAAGAAAAAGATGCCAGAGGTTTCCAAGTGTGACTATAGCAGCACAAGGAAAGTAAGCACCAGCATAATCAGTTTTACTGTCTGTGCACCTTTATTGCATATTTAAACTTAAGAGTTTGTTTTCCTTAAAAAGAATAGTCACGAAGCAACTTTTTAGAATGACATTAACATTTTCAAGCTAATGCTGTGATCTGTAACCCACACAGATTATTATGGCTAATATGAAGCCACACTTTACTAGGAATTACTTGATTTCAACAAACAGCCAAAGACCTCCCCAGCTCAGTCCTTTAGCTCACCATGTGGCATCAGTGTTGTTGGCTTGGATGGGGTAAAATTTCAGAGCACATTATAATAAGAACAATAAGACAAGGACAGAAAATTCCATTATTCATAAACACATGACAATTGCTGGTATAATCTCCTCAGAGCCTTCTCTTGCCACTGATACTTCAAGACTTGCACTAAATATTCTAAACACTATGAACTCAAAATAATAATTAGGGGAAAAATCAGATGGAAATTACCAGCATATTCATATGTGTAAAGTTATTTCAGTAAAGAGCAGGTGTAGAGACTGGATTTCTAAACTTTGGCATGGATTGCTATACTTGCATAACACAACTGATAGACCTCAAAAAACACATTAAGAACTCAGTGCACAGATTTAAAAGTAGTCTAACCATGCCACCAATACCAAGTGGAGGTGATTTACGCTTCCCTTGTAAATATTCTGAAACATTATTTATAGAATCAATACTACATATTATTCCGATAGGATGTGACGACAACTTATGCTTATTCAGTAAATAACAGAAATTCTGTCTGAAAGCCTATCTGGAACTCTGCAAGTACACAGTGGCAATACATTTACAAAAACAGCTAAACAGGGATTGAAACCTTCAACTCTTAATAGGTACAGGATGGCAGGTAACTGAGCCTTGCAACACTTCACTGAAGCTGAATGAAAAACTTACTACAAATATAAGGTTTAAAAAACAGCAACTACATTTGCATAAAATACAACCTTCTACCTACTATGGAATGGCTGGCACAAGAGAACAAGTGTGATTTCTTTTTTCACTCTTCTCCTTTGCATGAGTTGGAGTTTCAGAATTACCCATTTGGGTGGAAAAATGCAATTGAAGGAATGATATTTATGATGAGAGGCTTCTTTTCTTTTGCTGTACTCTAAAGGCTGCAGATAGCTTTGCCTTTCTTTTAATATCTCAAATTTGAACAATGGGAGCAACAAGGGCATATAGTCAAAGATATCGTAGGCATGTTCATTTTAATGTAGTCATCAGTACTATTTAGTTAACAATGCACAAAACCTGTTCTTTCATATGGCCTTGCTAAATGTTTTAAGGACAAGCAGGCTCCTTTCAGAGAATGGGAATACTCGCACAGGAAGGTAAGTGCACCTTTAAGTGTTTTAATCACAGGGGGATTAAATGTGCACATTCGGCACTTGGCAAAAAAAAAAAATTACAATCTTCTGCATTTAAATTCTTTCCATTAAAGTTCTTTTACTATATATGAGAGCTTTTTAGCAAGTCCAAACAAAAGCCCTGTGGATAGCAAAGTATTTCACATATGTGAAGAATGTTTAAAAATTAGTTCTTCAGGGTTTTAATTGTATATACATCAATTCGAGTCAGCTGCCATAACAGAACAATTGCTACATTCATGCTGTGTGTTATGAACTCTAATTGTTAGAAACGCTTTTCATTTCAATCTTGACAACATCTATATTAATTTTTTCATGATTTCTTTGTGGGTTTTTTTTATGCTAATTCTGTTAATAACAGAATAAGATTATACATTGTACTTTTATTCCTGATTATTAGAAATGTAAAGCACAACATGAGTCAGAAACTGTAAGGAAGAGGAAAAAGAAAAAAAACCCCTTAAGTAAAAGGGAGGAAAAAAAAGAAGGCAAGTTGTGCTAAAACTGGATGAATTCTTAACAGAGATTTTGCTTTTATCTTCAAAAAGGGACTGCATTATAAGTAGAACTTACAATTAAAAGAAAAACTCTGTACAATTTTTTTGAAATCTATGATAAAATAATATTTAGGCATTACAAATATCTTCTCATCCATAATATCAAAAGTCGAGCCTACAGCTTTTGAGAAAATGTTTGAGAAAACAACCAAAAAAAAATCTCTAACCAATTTGTGATTATCTCAGAACACTTGGAGAGGTGAAGCATCCCTGAGGAACACAAGCAATACCTGCCTTGCAAAGTGAGAGAAGGGGAGGAAAAAGAAATTAATAGACCTGTCAGCTTAACTCTGATATCAAATGACATGGAACCAATTGCCAAACATGAGTTTTGTGAAGATAAGAAGTGAAGATAAGGAACAGTCAACATAAATTTGTAATGAGCGAATTAAGAACAAATTCAAATTTGCTTCTTTAGCTAAAAGGGCTTTGGCATTCTTGGAAAGGATTTCAGTGTGGTGTACTAGATGAAATTAATCTTTACCATGAAAAGACAAAGGAAAGATGCCTGGCCTGATGGAGGACACCAAGTCACTCCTGAAAGGTACTGTAGAAGGTTTTTATCCCTCAGGACCATAATCTTGAGAGCTGGTTATCCTAAGAGACAGTGCTATGTAGTTTTATTTCGTAGGTTTTTAAGAACTGTCACTAAGCCTTTCAGAAATCACTCAGTAAATCAACAAGTAAACATCTCACCTAACTCAAAGGGCATAAAATTCAGCTGTATGTTTCAATCATTTAGACCACAAAGCTACACTGCATTTAAAAACTACTCTATCAATACTAGATTATTGTATAAATATTATTTATGACAGTTCTTACAGTGAAGATTTCCAGCTGAAAAGCATTAAAAAAAGTGTTTCAGAAGAACATGAAGAAAAATGAGACTTGCTAGAGAAGCCATAGTCTTAATAAATACATGTGATAAAAAGGGAAGCAATCCCTTCTCCCCTGCACCTCTCAAACTTATTTTGAAGTGACAGGAAAACAGATGATATGCCACCTTTTTAAAACTGTTTGCAAACAGACCAGTGAAGAGGAATGAATCCTTCCAGAAGCCATAGACAGCATCATTCCTGCAATATTAGTCACAAACCTTCCTTCCACACCTGTAGCCACACTTAGAGAACAGGATTAAAGGGTTTTTATTTTGCATTATACTGGTTGTCACAAATTTAGCAAGTCTTTGTGATGGTCAAATATTAATTTTTTTTTTTTTATGGGATCCTGGGCCTGTATGAGAAATCCCATAAACTGAACTGCAGTTGTGGAAGGGAATTCAGACAATTCCACCAACATTTCACATGCATGACCTTCTCTGTTTTCTCATGGAGCCAAAAAGGGACTGACTGAAAAACGAAGTCAATTCTTAACACACAAATAAGATATAATGCAAGCCATGTCCTCCTCCAAGTGCCGGGTTTAAAGTCTCAGTGTAGTTTGCCATAAATTCTACCTTGGCTCCTGGTTAACATCATCTGGACACAGAAAAAGCCTGTCAGTCTCCATTTGTACTCAGCCCTGTGCAAATAATGCTCTCTGCATTCAGAACATGCACACACAGAATCAGGCACTCAGTTATATTTATTTTTCACTAGAGGAGCCTAATTTGAGAGCTACTTCCAAAGTTTAGGACCTGACACTTGCTCTGAAAGATGAGAGCCCCATTTCTTACTGCACTGAGAAGGCAGCAGCAGATGTAAAGCTCCTACTGTGCTGTACACCCCGGCTGCCCATTCCAAGCTCACATAACTCCTGCTATAAAACATCCCAGCTGCTATTTCTGTGCTTAATTCACAAATCAACAATTTTCAAGTGAAATACAAAGACACCATTATCTTACTAACCCTAAGCTCACCCTGGATGTACTTTCAGGCTATTATTGGTTCATCTAGTTATTCAGACACAACACGACACAAAAAGTGGATTTCTAGGCTAGCACAGCATGCCTTTGGGTAGCATTATAAAGTCTGAGAACTGAAATAAGCATCATAAAAATACATGGCCTGCCCTGCAGATGCTACTTTAGAAAATGAGTGGTATTTAAAAATAAGAAAAGGACCCCAAAACCACAAAAAACAAACAGTATTTCAGCAAACACGGAATGACGCCCCTATCAGAGCTTTAACAGCCCTCCAAAATATATTTTAATGCTAAATTAGCTAACAAGTAATTTCTATTTTCTTACTATAAAAATAATTTCCAGTTTTTGTCATGAATCATGTTGTATTTTTAGGACTTCTATCAGGGAAACCATTATTTACAAAAACCTTTGGACAATCTCGCACACATAAAGTAAAAAAGAATTCTCCCCCAAAAATCCAGAACAAAACAAACTCCAAAGCAGTCAAACAAAAACCCACAAACCCTTCAAAACAGAGATTTAATACATGGAACAACTACATGTGGTGCACATGTTTGAAAAGCAAGGAGCCTCAAGCTTATTTTCTCCTCTTCAAAGAGAAAGGAAAATTATCAAGGAGAGAAATAAAAGGAGTAGAAATTTGACTGTGCCCTTTTCACACAGCTGTATTTCACAGAAATGTTGAACACAGCACTGAGCTGCCTGTGCTGCTGGTAGCAGTATTTACACAGCGAGCGTGTGGCAGAACAAATATTCTCCACAATTAATTCACTGTGTTACATGGGGGTTGTTGCTTAGCTATTGATGAAAACATTGAATTTAATAAAATGCAGCCTTTCCCTCTGTATTCCTGCTCCACGTCCCATTGTCTCTAATTGCAGCACCTTCTCTCTCTCTCACAGGGAAAGCTGCCAAGCAGCTCCCGCCGGAGCCAGTGTCACGGCTACTTTTCAGATTACTAGGAGGGGATGTGTAAACTGCACTGCCAAGTATCTTATCCACAGGGATTAAGAGTGTCATTTCAGAATCCCCAGTCTCAGATGAGTCACTCTGAAGCCCTCTTGCTGCACTGTGGTCTCTCAGTGAAGCCATCCCTGCTGGCAGCAAGTCACCTCAGACTCAGCTCTTACCAAAGGCAAAGTGTGAACCCTTATGTTTAAATTTGGTATCAGAAGATTTTAGTACCAAAGCTCCCCATTCACAACCAATGTATTATATAATTAATGTTTAACTTGGTCATTGTGGTTTTCAACAGTTCAGAAAAAACAATTTTTTTATATGGCTACACAGATTTTTGCAAACCCAACAAAATACTCCACGTCTGCAAAAACTTTCATCACCCTGTTCTGCTAACGCTCATGTAGAGAGACTCCTGTGCTGAACTCTCTTATTTATTACTCCTTATTTCTCCTTGTTGTATCAAATATCAAACAAAACCAAAGCCAAACAACCCTCTCACTGTCACATTTGAAACGTCTGTCATTTCTTGAGCTGTAAATTTGTGAAATCAAAAAACAGAAAAGAGGCATCTAAATCTTCTTAGGTGACAGCGGTGATAGTCTGCTCACCCAGATCCAAATGCCTCCTTAAACTCCCTGCGTACGCTCACAGACAGGGATGAGGTCCCCTGGCTCACTTCTTCTCCTGGCTATACCCAACTCTCACAACCTCTCCTCATAACCCAGATGCTCCACTCCATTAATCACCTTAGAAATGCCCTGCTGGGCCTGCTCCAGGAGCTCCAGGTCTCTCTTGTACTGGGGAACATGAAGCTGGACAAAACATTCCAAGTGAGTCCTGATCAGGGCAGGAGCAGCTCCCTGACCTGCTGGCAATGCTCTGCCTGTTGCACCCCAGGACACACTGCTGGCCCAGGGACACAGCTTTTCCATGATCCACAGCAAAGGAACGATGAGTAAAATATTGAAGAAACCAGTATTCAAGCAAAATTTAATTTCACTTTGTCCAGAATACTCTCTTTTATTTCATGGAGGGGAAAAGAAAGTAAAAAGTTCCATATTATCTCATTGAAATAAACAAACCAAAACCCAAAATAGTGGCAAGTTAGCAGCTGTTTTGGAAGACAGACAGAGATAAATAAAAGACAAAGCAAACAAGAAAAGTGATGATTCCCCACTCAAGCTCCTCTACAGCTGTTCAGATGTGTACATACAGAAAATAAAATAACTGTAGGGTTGTTTTTGCTTCCTAGGGGAACTGCTGTCTTTTCCATCACTGCAAACACCACTTCAAGCAATTTTCATGTCTGAAGATCTCTTTGCCTCCTCTGGATGTTTTCTTAACAAAATGCACTATAAAGGTTGAACAAGAATGGTATGGAGCAAAATTGTCACTCAGATTTAAGTTTACTGAGGGAATTCTTTCATACGCATACATTTTAAAACACAGAGAAACCAAGTATTTATTTCTTTATCCCCTTGAAGCAATATCTTACTATTATCTGATCAGAGAGGTCAACCTTCCCAAGGAAAAGCAAGCATTATCAAGTTCCTTAATTCACCATGTTCATAAAGAATAAACTTAGAGTGCTAAGAGAAATGGCAAACTAATACAGTGTGACTAAGGATAAGCATGCAAATGGTTTAGAGAATATTCTTGATGGTTGGAATGTCTCATGAATTTTCTCTCTGCCTGGTTTAATAATTCTTTATGGAATATTTTGAGCACAGCATGAAATTCTGAAGATATGCAAGCAGTATTTCTAACCAAAACCTAAAGAGGACTTGGACAGTGACGGTGTCCATTGTTTCAATACTTTCTGGCAGCCTCTACAAAAAGTGCACTGGCAAGGTAAAGGATCAGTGACTTTTCCCAAAAAAACCCCAAAATCTGCAAGAAATGAAGATTCTTTTCAAAGAAACAACAAACTTATGTACAAACCTAAGTGTGTATATTTTTATGATTCTAGTAGTATTTGTTCAAAAAAGAGTAAATTGAAAAAGAGCTTGTCCCCTACAACTTATTGATTTTAAGCACTGAACTCTGACACATTCAGTACTGCCCTGTCTCCTTGAAATTTTAATATAAATAGGAAAGCCTGAAAAAGCAGACACACATACAGGCTTAGAGTAAGAAAGATCACGTGAGCCTAAACTTCCATTTTTGACATTTGAATGAAGGCATTCTCTCACTTTTTGGCACAATATTGCTGGTTGTACCAGACAGATAATTTAATGAAAACATTTATCCATACACACCATGTGCAAATGGATGATCCTATTTGCATTCTGTGACGAGTATGCAAATCCATCAAGCACATGCAAAGTGAATGAAGCAGGCAAGCAACAATATCCATTAAGCACATATAAATAAAATAATCATTAATTAGACAAAGCGCAACTTCCTTAACACAAAAGATTGTAGGGTGAAGATCCCCCCCATTGCTGTAGCAGGAAAGTTCTGCCATATCATATTTCATAGGGATTGATGTTTTTTGGCCTTGCTTCTATGTCGACTCCGTCGTGTTGGGCACTCAAGAAACTTTTCAATCATCACTATGTAAAGTTTCTAATCCTGCCTGTTTAACTGTCCCACTGTACAGTGTAAATAAAGTGTTTTCTGTGAAGGTCCCAATCCTGCCTGTTTAATTGTCCCACTGTGCAGTGTTTTCCCCAAGTCCTGCTCAGGCCATTTGCAAACGCGCCGGTTGCCGCGAGTCAGCGCCGCGAGCCTCTGTCCATTACCGTGACAGGGAGTGCTCCTACTAACAACTGCTTTTTACTCCCCCTGACAAATGTGCTCTGTGCCACGGCTGACGTTTGTGTAGTAATCAGGACTGATGGATTGGGACGCTGGTGCTGCCGAAAGTGCCCCCCATTTTAATGTGAGCGATTTGTCACGCGCGCCGCTATCGCGCTGCTGTCAGGCGCGGCCGGCACAGCACTCCGTCATCTTCCCCCCGACCAAGGTCACTTTGGCAGCCACACGAGAGCTCCACCACCAAATTTTCATCCTTGCTGGTGGGGTAAATGGCCTGGTCTTCAAAGCATCTCTTTATTTCAAGAAGTCCTTTAAAGTCCTTGCAAAACGTCCACGGTACCAAACGCTAAATTAAAAGATCAGAGTAAAAGCACGTGGAAGCAAAAGTTACACAGCCGGCTATCAACACAAACTGGGAGCTCCACAGATGCAGGTTCTCACAAAGACATACTTCATTTAAGAATTATTTAACATTCCAAGGACTTTTGTCACCAGAACACCTTAAAATATATAGTCAGAATTGAACCATGATTAAAAGACCAAAGTGATATATCTATAAGATAGATCTGTGTAGCCTCATGAAATTTTGAATAAACCAGAGCTTCCAAAAACAAAACAAAGAAAACTAGAGAAAAGTAGGACACTTACTCTCTACCATATAAAACATAGAAAATTAATAACTTTTTCTGCACTAATTACAGAAAAATCTAAAAGCATATTAATCTAATGATTATAATCTATATTATATATCTATAATGTCTATTATATTATCTATAATCTATATTATATATCTATAATAATTATAATCTAATCAAAGCATATGAATTTTTTTATTTTGCAGTATAGGAGCCTTAGCAGCTGCCAATTAATTTTTTATTATTTTCCTTTTTTTTTTACCAACACCCAAAATATAATCACAACAGTGAGATTTACATGCTTCTACATTTTAAAAATAAGTTCTCTATGTCCAGTCACTTATACAAATGCACAGTGTTCAGTGCCAAAAGAATTTAAAGAAATTAGCTGAGGAACTTAACACATTATGTGAGAGGAAGGTTATACCAAAGGCATTTGTGAAGTAACAAATAACAGCTCCTGAATAACAGTCTCATACAGACCAAGGCAGAATGCAATATGTAAGTCACTCTTCCACTTAAAGAAACATGAGTTAGTCCGTGAGGCAGAATACAATCAGCACACTTGCCCACATCTCCTTTCTAGATCTTGAATATTTGCTGCCAAAACTCAAAGCCTGTAAGAAAATGCCATTCAAGATAAAAAACCCCTAAGATACACAGGCAGAAAGCAGCTGTACTAACTGAAAATGAGAGAAATCAAACCACACTCATCTTCTGCCTACTACAAAAACCTGAGGGAGGTGGGCAGCCCTGCCCCAAGTTACTCTCACAGCTGCATCCACCCCAATCCTATTAGCAATTACTTCTGTTTTCAAGGATTGCAAAGATGAAAGCAAGAATCTGGTTTAGAACTGTTGATGCTGCATGGCTTTTTTGCTGTGCATTTCCCCAGAGCTCAGTAAGAACTGGCAACAGCTGAGACAGCCTCCAGTACTGCAAAGTCACTCACATCCTCAACTGCAGGGAGCTCTGAGCTGTCTGACAAAGCCTCCACCCACTGTAAATGCACTGCCCCCAGCCTGAGTGGACGTTCACTCTCTGACTGCTACGCAAATCCACATTTACTGCTTTAATCACTGCAGGAAAATTGCCCTCTCTCTTTTTTCTACAGCATATCATCACATCAAGAGAGACTCAAGGATTAAGGAAATGGATGTGGGAGAGTCAAGAAACCAAGAAAGGTAGACATTGCTTGTATCTTTAGTTATTAGGTAAACTGTGAACCTCATGTTTAAATTGGGCACCAGAAGATTTCACTTTACCTTTAGTTAGAAATTGGTCTAGCCCAAGAATGGCTGTCTCGTACAGAGCATGTTAAAAACACACCAGGACATCTGACTAGTCTCTCTTCAAATATCTGCTTTCCTTCTGACAATTTCTGTAATAAACATTTGGATCAGGTGGTGATCTCAACTTGCTGTCAAGAATGTAAACATGACTTCTGTGCCAGAAGGTAGGTCTGTGTTTGGGGCAAAACATGGCTGGGCATTACTATGAGCATAAAAGGTGAATAATGACTAAATATCTATGCATCTAAATATATAAAAAAAATCTATCTAAATATCTAAAAAAATTATATTTTAGGTCAAATTTATGTGAAGCTTTAGAAAACTGACAGCAGAGTCTGGGATTACAGTTAAGGGAAAAGACAGCTTCTTGTAAAGAAAGAATTTGTGCTGTTTCTGACGTTGAAATCTTGAGTACCTTCACCTTACAAGAGATGTGGATGTATGTGAATAAACTACAATCATGAGTGAAACTTCTGCTGTCATAAAAGTTGACACCAAAATATTCAGTGCATGACTCCCTGAAAATTGCCTCTTCTACAGGTACAGTACAAATCAAGAATAACAGAAAGATACCCCCAGACCCTACATTCCTTAGAAATTGCTATTGCCACATAAAAGTCAACTAAACCTTTGTGAAGTTACAGGAACAACAGGCATTTCTAGAAATTTATGCACACAGAGACAAATCATATTATAAAAATGCTACAAGTTTATCAATTACTGAAGAAAAAATTTTGCCAATCTCAGTCAATTTGTCCAGAGCTCTCCTCACATGAAAATATCCTCACATAACCAGTTCTCAAACATAAGAATTTGCACAGATTATATCTGGGCAATTGCATGTAAATATACACATAAACACTTTACTAACACATAAACAAAAGCATATGGAAAAAACATACAGGTAGAATCCTTTGGGGAAAGGAGGATTTTGGACACAGCCTTGAAAAAATAAATTACCACCACACAAACAAAAAATGTCATGATCAAAACAAACAAAATAAAAAGAGCAATTTCTAATCTACTCTGACAGTGATATTAAGCAAACTCAGCACTCCTCAAACAGCAAATATTCATAGTCCCATTCTCATTAGTGCCTTGCTGACACTATTCCCTCTAAAGGAAACAATAAACTGAATCCACACACATCTTCCAGTCTCCTCACCTAAGTGCTTCATGATGCCTATCAGATATTTGAACACAGTTTAGGAATTAGCAAGTTATTTGAAAAATACTGAGCTGAAAAAACCCAATTTTCCCCCCCAAAAGATAAAAGGAAGCATAAACCATACCTCAAACTTTATATTATAACTTTGTACAAGATTTTAGACACACTTATACTTCAGTGTCTTTTGGAAGGAACTAGAAAATTACTCAACAAAGAGTTATTAAGCATGCTAAATAATGGTAAAATGATAATTACACTGGAGATTTGTGATAATAAAAGAGATTCAAAGGGGTCTTTATTATCCACTCAGGTGCACGTAGAATTTAATTAGTTATCACCTATAAATGCTAATGGCAGAGCTGCCAATCAATCAATTTCCTAAGCAGGAACTGAGGAAACCCCAAAACATGAGAAGTGAATGCTGAGGAAGGCTTTGGTTAGAAAACAGTTAACCCAACAGCAATATGGAGAGAAGGAACTCCTCAGAGAGCCTAAAGAAAGATGTTTTCATCTCATTACATCTACCTTCATAATTATAACAAACTCATCAGCCTCTAGATGAATACCACGTATAATCATTTTCCTGCATATTTTCCAAAGCAGGAAACTTAACAAGATATAAATGCTACAGACTAATTTAGGCTATTTGCAGTTCTCATCTCATCTTGAACTGAAATAAGAAGAAAAGTAGTATAGTTAAGCTAAAAATAACTAGATAGAGACTTAGGCTTGTTTATTTCCTGTAATCCTTGCTCAGAGCCAGGCAAGTAATAGGTTTATCCTTTTTAAAAGGAGGTAAATTTAGAGCATAGTTAGACTGTGGTCTTTAAATAATAAAAAATCCAATCCAAATAGGTAAAAATGCTGGTAAGCTTCTAATGTACCTAAATGGATGCTTCCATTAAAATATTTGAAAATACATAAGCCCACCAAAAAACTGAAATCCCACTTAAAAAAAGAAAAAATGTAAAGATTACCCCAAAGATGAAGTTTTCATATGCTGATATTACAAAACAGACCAGGGGATTACATTCAGTTGAACAAAATCAATCACATATAGAGTACAGCAGTGAAAATCAGCAAAATCCTGACCCACTCAGTGAAGTGGAGCTCTGCCAAAAATACATTTCTTGGCAGGGCTCTGTGCCTACTAATTAGAGCCTGAACCATTTGGGGAGAGCTGCTCGGTGTCCTCGGGAATTGATAGAGAGCTCTCCAAGCCCACCTGCCCCTCCAGCAGTGAACTGTGTGCTCCCCACCTTGGCACAGGATGGGCAGAGGCTGCAGCAGCCCCAGGAGGTGCCAGAGGAGCTGGGGGATCAGGGTGGGTGTCTGAACACCCAGGGTGGGCATCTGTACACATGCACAGCACCTGCTTCCCACTGCCCCCAGAATATCAATAATTTTGGTGGTTTTTTTCATTAGCTGCCTGTGCTGGAGATTGTGCAAAGCTGCCAAACCTTTGCTGCCACCTCAGCAATGCTGTTCCAGAGCTCCAGCCTGGAGACCACTGAAGGAACTAAGAGTCTATCCCCTGGATACAGATATTTTTGAGGACACAACCAAGTAAGAGAAACAGTAAGTATGCATGTACACTTTGGATACCAAATACAAATACAAATTTCCTCTTTAATCCCAAATATTTCATATTTTCTTTCATGTTTTCTTCACAATCTCACAGTATCACGATGGAACTGCACACTGATTCTGTTTTGAAGAACCACATATATGTATGTCTTAAGTCACCAGGGTAGCTTGCTTCAGCAAGCCTTAAAATCTGGCTTGATAAGGAAATTGGTTTTTAACATCTAATATGGACTGGAATCTCTCTTAACACTTAAGAGCAATAGGCAGCTTTCAGGTGTGCCATGACTAAACTGCACACTGAAGGAGAACCCAGCCTGCTTTTTCTACTTTGCAATGTAGCAAACTTAAATATCATATATTATGAAGAAAGTACTTAAGAGTGCCCCTGCCCCAAATCACAAGCAGTATTAAGAGATAACAGCGGGCAAAAGCATATGGATGGAGTGAGTTAAAAAGAACTGACACAATAATCTGACAAACTATCCACATTTAACACAAAAAAATTAAGTTTCATTTTAAATGCCTATTTGCTTGCCAAAAGTGTATTTTGCAAAAGACAAATTGTATTGTCTTTCTTCAAGACTATACACAGCTTTGCAAAAACAACTACTATGGCTGGAAGCTAAATTTGACCTGAAATAAAGGGTTGAAATTGTGCTGGTACAGAGATTTTATAACTTTTTTTTGATCCCACCATATCACTTATCTCACCATCCTTCCTGTCTGCATGCTTTACACTGCCTCTGTGCACTGACTGGTGAGCTCGGAAGGGTCATAAAAGAAAAAGGAAAAACCAAAAGTGGAGGGAATATCAGAGTACCATAAAACAATCCCAAATGCTGACTCATGCTGTAGCCTGAGAGAAATGAAAACTGGGCCACAACAGAGAAATTATGGAGAGCCTGAAAAATCCACTGCCATCAGTAAAGTGCAAAACTGGCATTTAATACAACAGCCTACAAAGGAGGAGGCCAACTTCCAAGCAAGAGCATTAATTTGGAAATCTTCTGGAATGCATTGGTGCCCTTAAGTCCCAGTGCAGACAGGAGCAGGCTCTGCTCTGCCAGCCCTGCTCCCACAAAGGGCAGCCTTGTTCTGCACAGCACAGACACTGCTCGGGATCTCAGCTCAGATCCTGAGCACTGAGGGACCCTGGAGACCCCACCTGCCCCACTCTGACCCTCACAGCCTTTCTAATCTAATAGTCTGTACTAATCAAGGAAAGCAGACTAATAACTCCCCTATTCAGACATAATTCATTATCCTTATTTACCCAGGCTGGCAACATTTAGAAAGACCCTTCCTTCCAGCCTTTTTAATTACTAAAATTCTACTTGCTTTAAAATACCATGGTCTCCCTTGAGTATTCAGCAGAGCTGAAGATCACCATGGCAATAAGAAAATGGTGCCAATGTTATCTTGGCACTGAGTGTCTACAGATCTCAGGAGACTTAGCACAGGAGAAAATTGAGCTCACGTAAAAGCAGGAACTCACTCTCTCTAATGATTTTAATATACCTTTTATTTCTGCTAATTTGATGTTAAAGACCTTGAACAAAACTCCTAAAAACCCTAGAAGCATACATTTTCCTAAACAGACAAACAATTCCTAATGTGTTTATTATTTCAAGGTGAAATCCACTTTACTCACACAAAAAAGCAATGTCCTACAGTTTGCTGGATGCATGGGAAAGTGCTGTCAATGGATTGGAGTATGAAAAACAAGCCACATGAAAACAAAGTCTGAGCAAAATATCCCTTTAGATCTTAATTTCAGTCATGAGACGAAGATTTTCCCCACAACCACAACATGCCAAAATCCACAGTACTGCTGCACAGCAGCACAATGCCTATGTTTGGTGTTTGCTTGCTTTTTCCCTATTTCTTTCCCCTTTCTCTAAACTGTGTCACAGAGACAAGGGACATATCTTTTATCAGGATTATATCTGTAAGCTAACACACAACATGTCACAAAAACTGGCAGCAGTACAAATGGACAGCAGTGACTTCACTGTTCCCAACTTTTAACCTGGACTTGGGGACAAAGCCAGTGCAGCACAGGAACATTTCCTGCAGGCAAGGTCCCACACAGCCAACAATGCCAACATCTACCAGAACACACCTCTAGCACAGAAAGAGCATCTTCCCTTCCAGATTACTGTAGTGCCAGTATTTCTGCAGCTTTTCCTTCTCCTGGTATCAAACCAGCCACTGGTACATTCCATTCTTTTGCAGTCAGCAAATGGGACAGCAAGAAAATAAGACTACATATCATCCCAATGCCCACACACACAAAAGGAAAAATTAATTCTCTACTAGTTGAAAGATGCATTCAAAATTGCAGTGAAGAATGAAAATGAAAACATCCAGAGAGGGATTTAACTCCATATAGTGCTGATCAAAATAATCACTCTGAATTAACAGGCTTCAGACTGAAAAGGAATTGCCAATTCCCTAAATTCTCATTTTATAAATCTGGTTTCTAATTTTTCTCTGTACCACTTTTTCCATATACATCCAGAGGGATTTTGTAAGTGGTTACTACAGACTTGTGCTGACAACTTTGTTGAGGAAGTAAAAGGAACGTATCAGAACATTGCTTCACAATTACATATTAGGAACATGAGTATTTGTACTGAAGATAACTTTCCCTTTCTAAAGTAGAAAGATTACAGTGGGGAAGCCAACAGTGACTCTTCTGCTTTCTGACGGCCAGAATGTTGGCATTTCATAAAAGTATAAGCAATGTCTGGCTTTCACACAGTCAGAAGCATCTAGAATAGTCAAACCTTCTCTCTGAATCAGATAATTTGCTGCAGTCAGTGTCACTTTTGTCTCTCAAATGCCTGAGTTACCAGAATACAAATTCATTCACAAATTCAACTCCATGTTTTCATTAAAAAGCAGAGCAACTGATGCAGACAGGCTTTGTGTTAATGTAGTTGAAAGGGTTTTTTTTTCCCCATCGGAAGGCAGCAAAGGAATAAATATTAAAACATTCTACATGTGCCACCACACAGAATTATTGATATCTGAAGAGCTCTAGTTTAATATACAGGTATTGCAAACACATTGTACAAAAACTGCAGCTGAGCAAGGGTTTGGAACACAATGCTGAGATTGCATAGGAAGCACTGCTACTTGGCAAAGAGGATATTGCATTACACAACCCTGAATGAATTCAGAGTATCATGAATGATACAAAAATAATGAAAATTCCATTCTGAGGTCAGAAAGGCTCCCTGCTTAGACAAGCTAATGAGAAATTCTAAGCAAGAAATCAAACAAGTAAACTTGGTTAAGTATGGATGGTAAAGCTCCCATAACCAGAAAAGGGATATCCTGTATAAAATCAGTTTGAGTCTGACATGGACAAATATGAACAGAGATTGTTGTCCTTTGCCAAACTCTCTGAAAGGTCCAATCCCACTGGTCAGTTAACCTGAGCTAAGAAAAACTCCAATTTGCACATTTCTGTGAAAAGACTGTTAGCTGGTCACCAACACGCAAAAAAACCTCAAGAACTAATCACCATTTCTTATTTATTAATAGAATTGTAGGTGGGCAGATTTTTCTGCCCTCAAAACATCAATTTCAAATCGACATCCCTGGGAAAAGATCTCTCAAACTTCTTAGGCTGGACTTTTCAGCTGATCAATGTGAAACTGCAGTTCCTGCTGTTTAAAACAGCAGGGGTGGGAGGCAGGAGCAGGATGGCACCTTTCAATCCTGGGCCTCCTGTTACCTCAGCAGACCTTTTCAGAAAAATAACAGACATTTCTGCTGGTTTACAGCAGAACAAAGATAATCCTGACTCAATTAGCTTATTGGCTTTTCCCCCATGTGGCATGCCAGGATAAAAACATTGAAAGCAAGAATTAATTTGCAGGGGGTTTCTTAGATAATAAGCTCAACCTTTCATGTTACCTGCCTTTGCATAACAAGGCTCTACCCTTCCCAAATCAGTTCTTGTAAGGAAGTTCTTCCCAATGTGACCAAGAGCAAATCTGTGATCCAAACAACAACTGATCATCCTGCTTAGGCTCCATGTCCACTGCAGACAGAATGTCACAGCCAAGGACACCCAGAGGAGCACAGGGCATCTCCTGAAATACACCTGGGGGCAGCAGGTGCCTGTCCCTGCTCTGCCCACAGCAGCCAGGCATTCTGGGCCTCATCCTTCATTCAAACCCATGCAACTGAAACCAAGGAAAGACTTTTGATCTGTCACTGAAGTGAAGAACTCTTTAGTAACAGAAGTACACAGAAAAATCACATCAGCTGCAGAAAGGTCCTTCCAGCAATCAAATCTTTTTGGGGGGCTTGAAAGGACCAGCCTACTTGTTTGGATTTCCATCTTCCTTTTGAGCCAATTTAAAGTACAATAAAATGTTACTAAGCCCAGAGAGAAACAAATTTCAATTCAAAAAAACAATTAATAATTAGATCAATGATCTTCAATAGTCAGGTACACTCTTTCATTACATTACAGAACCTAGATTGCAACCTTTCACTTAAGTTATTAGTCCAGGGTTTAACAACTGACCACTAGATCTGCATCAAATTTATTTCATTCCTGACAAAGCAATTCTTAACCTCTCTTTTGGCTACTTCCACCTTTGCTGAGTGTTTCCCCAGTTTTAGTTTACAGATTAAAATGAAAATACTGCATATGCTTTATTAGATTCTGCTCTCTTATTTGGGATGAGACATCAATGTTGTTTGCTAATTTAAAAAGCAGCTCTTTGGCACAAATGTTTTGTTTGTTTGTTGTTTCCCCTCTCCACCTCTCTGGCATATGTCAAATGTTTAGACAATATGATTTTGATGGCAGATTAATTTTAGTACTTACAGTACAAGCTCAGCTTTCAGATGCAAAAAGCCAACTAAAATAAACTTAATTGTTTTAAAGTTTGGGTTTCTTTATGTAGTTTCAGTTTAATCACAATGTACTTAAAATAAAACTTGTACTCTAAAAACAACCCCCAAACACCACAAATCTACACTAGCACTTCCCAGTATACAACGCATTCTAAGTCAGCAATTTAAAACATATAAACAAAAAATATATATTATATATAAATATATGTTAAAAATTCAAACTTTTGTTTCAAATCTACACTGATATATATATATATACACACATATATATATATCTCAGTGTAGGTTTGAAACAAAAGTTGCAATGTTGCAATAAGTGGCTTTTTGTGGAAAAGGTCTTCTACTAACTATATTCCTAAGAAAGTGTAGCACTATAAAACATAATCCAATATAAAATAAGGGTTTCAAATTAAAACTTGGCTGTATAGGAAGCACACCACACATGTGTTCTGACATCTCCAGTGATCACAGAGGCTGCACCCCCTGTTGGATACATAAAACAGCATTGACCAAATGGAGCAGGGCTGAAGGCAACAGCATTGAGATCCTTCATGTCTCTACTGGACATCACATCCCGGAAAAAAATGAGCTTTTCAGATGGTCCTGGTTCACACACTGGGCTCTGCACCTGCACAAAGCAAACTCTGTCACTGCTGGTCATGATGCACATTTCCCTGGTCTACACAAAAGTGTGAGCAGAAGTACTGCAACACTGCCCTTGGTTACAATTTTGTGATTACAAGGATTATTTTTAGAACACCTTTATTGTAAAACCTTGTTTATTGAGCCCCACCATTTTTATACATCAGAGTCTGCAAATTAATTGGGATTAATACCAGTACAGCTACTTTGTGATTTTTTGGTTTACTATGCTCTGAAATGAAAACAAAACCTCAATAAAAAAATGCAATATATCTTCTCTCATTTTATTATTACCTAGGTCCTACTGATTAGAACAAAGATCCATTCTGAGATTTTGTAGAACAAAGCTGTTTTCTAAAGTAAGCACATTTCTTCTAGTAGAATCTTGTTTAAGTTTGCTCATAAGCAAGAAGAAAACCCTTAAAATATTTAGATACTACAGCTTTCTGTAAGCAGACTATAATTAGATTATTAACTCCAGGAAGCAGATCATACCTTCCCACAGACTTGTTCAGCACTCAGCAGAACTAGACTGACCTACATGGACTCCACCCAATGCAGGGTCAAGAAGAGGCTGCTTTCAGGAGGGAAAATAGCTTTCTGACAAATCAGTTGACTTGGTTCCAGCTATAACACTGACCTACTTGTACAGCATACTGCCAGGCATTTAAATTTCACTGCCTGTAAAATAGAACCTATCTATTCCCCAGGAAAGAAACTGGGTTACTGGTCCCTGATTTTATAGTTTAAGAGAACAGATTATCCATGTGCAACTCCCACAGCAGATGAGTCCAGGCTCTCTCTTTCCAGCCCTCATGGGAAGGGGGAGCAATTGTGATGCTCCATTCTGGGAAGGAATGAATGCAGAAAGACCAGGAGGTAATCAATCAATTCTCTCCAAGACCCAGCATTACCAGTGTCAGAACACAGATCTGGCCACAGAGGAAGAAGTGTGTGTGTGCAACATCTGCAAGGGCCCACAAAATTAATGAGGGAAGACTGCAAAGATGAGCTGATCAGTTTTTATAGAGCACTTGATCTCAAAGATCTTGCCTCTATAAGGATGTCTCTCTTTTGTTTTCTTGGGCTCTGTTGCCAAACATGCAAAAGGCACAAATAAATACAGGAAGGACATGAAAGGCTGTTCACATGACCTTTACTCATTAAGCTTTAAGCAGTAGTCACTCATCTATCAGATTATGCTCTACCCCCCTCACTGTTTGCACACAAGATCTTGGTTATTCATAATAAAGCTGCTGTATTTATAGGCAACACAACAGTTGAACCAAATACAAACACTGAAGAAAACAAAGGAAAACTAGTTATGAAGACTCCAATCCATACAAATACCCTCTATTTTCTTAAATAAATAATGGTAAAGTAACTGCCCTGACTAACAATCCATTTTATATCTAATTAAAAAGAAAATTATTAGCTGGAAGCATCTCATGAATCAAACTAACCCCTACTCAACAGAGTATGCATATCAGTGTATCAGATTTAGTTTATTAGAAAAGTTACCCTGACAGGTCCCTCTCAGCTGATTCTGCAGTATCTGTTTGAAATCACCCCCTTTTTGATCCTGTTCTGAAATCAGAAGCAAGTTGCCTCTAGCATTTGGAATTTAGCTGTCAAATCAATCTCCACAGAACACTTGGGGGAAAAAAAATCATATCAGGTGCTGAAAAAATTTACATATTGGCCTCGTGCACAACTGAAGGCAGACAAACCCCCTGCACATGACTTCTTCTACTCCCTCTTAATAACTACTAATGCTTCACATTCCTTTTTAGTGAAAACTTTAAAGAGATTACTCCTCTAGTAAGACTATCATTGGAGGTAGGTTATACAGATCAAAATAAGCAATCATTATTTTATATCCAAAAGTTTCACTCTTGCTCTACCATTTGTTTTCTGCTCCTTTGCTTTACATTTTGGTTTACACTGAATTTATGGGGAAAGGAATAGGATACTTTCATATATTTGTAAACCAATCAGAATACTACAGCATTGATGCAATTAAATAATTAAAAAATAATGATCTCGTCTGAAGAGGTTTTTCAATATACCTCTTGGCACAATGATAGCACTCGAGAACTCTCCTATACCACAGCCTACTTGGCACTTATTTATCAACTCAGTTCTATTGTGTTTACAAAGTGGTGCTAATGAAGGAAACCTCGAGGGGTTCTGGTGGGTTTTTGGGCGTGGGGGACTTGTTCTGGCTGCAGACACTCTCCCTGCAGGAAGGAAAAAACTCCCACGGAATGATAAAGGACTCACTGTTACACTATTACAGGAGATGAATTGCATTAACCCCTGCCCTTCCCCATTGTACTTGCTGCCCACTGAAAACAACAACAGAATTACTAAAACCCCACACTCTCTAATGGGATGGTAATAGGATTCAGAGGCCATTAGGGTAAAGGCAATCCATATTTTACAGTTTAATAAGCTCTTGCTGAAGATGCTGGATCCCTCTTCAAAGCCAACAATTACTGATTTAGTATTAACAAATCCTCAACTGTCAAGACTGCAGAAGCATTCAAGATGAAGTCAACAGCTTATAGTGACAGACTTTAAAAATGTGTGCAGAAATATGAAATCACTTAAATTGAAATAATTTGTAATTTTACAGTGATACTGGTTATTACTGTCATTTCATATTTCTCTAAATCCAGATCTCATGGTTATTCAAGTTTGCACATAATTCAGAGTTCTGTGGTGTTTGTTGTAGAAGCCAAGAACTTTTGTCCTGTTTTCTAAGCATACACATCTTCGCACAAAGAAATAAAACACTCAACAAAGCACTATGGGACCGACTGAGTAATGAAATCAAGTTCTCCACAATCACAGCTAATTACATAGACTATTCTTTAATGTTATGATTACCTATGACTGGATTGCCTACTAGGCTGTAAACTCAAAAGAGCCCAGCATTTCCTACTAGTATGCCTTGAAACATAGAGTGAACAATACAAACTAACTCTGCCTGCTGTTTATTATTGTTTAAAACCATTGGTTTATGTATTTTTGAAAGGTAAATGTCCTTTTAAAAAAACCACAAAATCTTATCTCTGTTTTTGCTGTATCCAGTAATTTCCCATTCCCTTATGTAACTGACTGGGGATATAAGGAACAATCCACTCCTTTCATTTCCTGAAACCAAAGGTACATCTCCACCATCAGTGCTGCTGGGTCTAATCCCCACCTTCTCACTGTTCTTTTGCTTGCACTTCTTAAAGGGGGGGAAACAATCAATATGACAACAGGTGTTTTTTAGAAGTGATAACTCTGAAACTCAGTTTTGTCCCCACAAACATTAACACAGTTCTCAGATAGGTAAGAGACATTGTAGCTAAAAATATGGACCATTACTGTTATAATATAATTATTTTGTGCCTAATCATACAAACAACAGGAAAGCAAAATAAAATATATCATCATAAACCAACTAAACCCAAAGGTCTGCCATAATTTCAAATTGAGGAAGCCAGTTCTTCACCATGTACAGAGGCGATGTTTTCATATAATCAGATATTGCAACTTCACACACTAGAACCAGGCTGATCTTCAAAGTTTTATGTGCTGCTTATGTGGAGAACTATTAGACTGCATTAACATCAACGCATATTCACTATTTATCACAATGTATTAATGATGAACCCAAGTACATATTTTATGACCGTCACAATGTTATGTTAAAAGCATAAATTTAATACAAACTGAGCAAGTGGCTTTCCTGTTTCTACAAAAGCAGATACATTGATGTTTGAGATCCACTTCCACAACTTCATTTTGTCACATCTAATTCTTATAGAAAGTTTTCAATACACTCAAAGAACAGCAAAAAAAGAAAACCAGAGTGATTCCTGCAATAATTGACTCTGTTTAGCTCACCATTAAAACAAGTTGTGTAAACTACTTTGAAAGATGTCTTCCAGAATATCTAGGGAGATCACAGAGATTTTTGAAGCATAGCTTCCAGGCAAACTAACAAAAATAACCAGAAGGCAAATAAAAAGGGAATTGACGATCTAACTAATTCCATGACAGGGATTGTTCTATCAATATTTCACAAGGCAAAGCAGAACTACAACATGAAGAGAAGAAAGATGTCAAATACCACCCAAAAAGCCTGTTAATGGAGAGAAATGGAGAGCATATGAACCATTAATTTCTAAAGACCTTGATCTATATATATATATATAACAATTTAACATCTAACTCCACTTAAATCTAACCCCATTGTTTACAATACAACAATACAGATGTGTCATCGTGACTCAGCCTGACTCTGGAGTCAGGATTTCTTTCCAGTCTGGATAATGTACTGCTGGAGCATGTCCAGACAAGGAAATGGAGCTGCAGAAGGGTGTGGAGAGTCAAACAAGTGAGGGAGCTGGGGGTGTTTATTCTGAAGAAAAGAAGGCTCAGGGGGGACCTTCTGAACAACTCCTGACAGGAGGGGACAGCTGGGTGAGGGGCAGGCTCTGCTCCCAGGGAACCATCAACAGGAAAAGGAGAAATGGCCTCAAGCTGCACCAGGGGATGTTTAGGTTGGACATGAAGAAGAATTTGTTCACAAAAAGGGCTGTCAGGCATTGGAAGGGGCTGCCCAGGGAGATGGCGCAGTCCCCATCCCTGGAGGTGCTCAGGTAACAGCTGGGTGTGGCACTCAGTGCTCTGGTCTGGCTGTCACGGTGGGGATCAGCCACAGGTTGGACTCAATGATCTTGGGGTCTTTTGCAACCTAAATGATTCTGTGATTGTGTGCAAACAGTTTTTATAAAAGGAAACAGAACCTTCAACCGCAAATGATCAGTTAATGCAGAAGATTGCATATTAGAAAGTGGTGAACAAGGATGAAACAATGTTTTAAGGCTGGCCATGGCTAACAGGGTAAACAGGAAGAGAAAATACACTGCCCACACTGGAGCCTTGATTTGCTTTGCATTTTTGACATGTGCTGTCTCAAAACACCATTTTAAATTTTATTGCAGCCCTTCTACAAGATCCTCTCAGAAAAGGTAGCAAGGAGATGCACTATAATGAGCTATAATACAATAATCATGCTTTGGATCTCTGTCAAGTTTCTCAGAACGCAAATGAGCATTTATCAGGAATTTGCCCAAAACAAATAATTTACACTCATTTCCGCAACACGACAGACATGATTCTCCTCCATTCAGCTCTTTGTTAACTCTGATTAATTACTTCACTTCCAAATTTCATTACAAACATATTCATCTTTTTCTAGGTTGCAACAACTGATATGCTGCATCTCAAAGTCTCACATTAGAAAACTGAACATCTGTCCATTCCTTACATTCTACTGACCTCTAGAGACTGCATGTATATATGTATAGCACATATACATTATTTATGTCCATGCACTCACACCACAGCAATAGTACAATAGGTTGACTTTAAAAGAAATCTGCATTCAGTCTCTGATGTTACAGTTTTGACTTTAATCCCACACTGTTCTCAGAAACGGTGTCTCTCCTGCAAAAATCTCTTGCTGTTTTTTCTCCTCTCTTCTCTTTGTGTCCTTCCAACACAAACACACCACACCTTATCAGTTATGCACAGAATCAGGCTACAACTATGAATATCGATATAAATACTGAGATAAACCAGGTTCCATTTAGCATTAATATCTGCTGGGGAGGGAGTGCTACAGGTCAGACACACTGAATTACTGAAAAACAGACATTATTGTATGTGGGGAGAGGAGACCAGTCTCTCCTAGCTCAGTAGAAGCCTTGTTCTCCCACCAAAGGATAACATCTTGCAGCAGATTCCTTGTCTCCATTGTGCTGCCAGGGAAAAAAAAAAAATCCTCCACAAAAGCCTGTGTTGGGTTTGACATTTAGACCAAACAGAAAGGACTGAAGGAGTTGAATTTGTCAACTAAAATCTATTCAAAATAGACATTAATCCAGTAACAAAGAGAAATGAGGGGAACAGAAGAGACTGTGTTCCTCCCTAACAATGTTAGAATAACTGACACCGTTAAGAGCCATTACTTGGTGGGACTGTGTGGTCAAATACAACAAGAGGCATTCGCACAAATATATACAAAATTAACAGGTGACAATTCAAAGGCACATTCTCCAGATGAAAATACTCAGTATTCAGTTCCATAACAAAATTCCAAGCAAACATATATTGGGTTTTCCAACACTTCCAATGTTTTATAGAGAAGGCCCACATATAAGACACTTCCATATGATTTTATTCCTGAAATCCCACAGACAATGGTAAGTTTAGGAGAACAGTCTGAAAACAACAGCCTGCTCCAAAAAAGCTTCCTCAAAAAAGCTTTTTCACTTTTTAGAAATAAATTATTCTTGAGGGCAGGGGGATAAAGCCCTCTAATGCAGTGTTTTACCATGTTATAATCATATTCCATGTGATAACAGAATCCAAATTTTATTTGATTTGGAATCAGCTATGAGCTACAGGTTGCATTTTATTAAATCAATAAAAGCTCTAGATAGCAACTGATCTCTGTATCTTCAAAAATTGCATGCATAGAGTAAGAACTCTGCTAGCTAAATATATTCTATACAATCCAGCTCAGAGAACTTACATCCCATACTTTGAGTTACTGCATCATTAATGAGGAAAATATATACAACCATGTCCTCCTGTAGATTTTTAAGATGACTTCATTGCCAAATCCTATTTCTAGTTTTTAAAATCACTTTTTTTCGCATTTTTATTTGCCTATTTTAATGGTACTATCATAGTCTCTGATATGGATGCGAGCCTCACAAATAAGTCATTAAATTACTATTATCTGTAGTACATTTTCCTGTGTACACATCCCAGCTTTATGTGTCAATAACTTACTGCAGATTCCTAGCTATCTATTCCTCCTCAGTTCCAATAACGTGAGACCAGGTAAGTATTTTTAAATTTCAAATGGGCTTAAATTAAAATACACAGATTCAGATTTTTTATGTTGTTTACACATAAATAAGCATCCAGAGACAAACCTAGAAATGCACTATTGCTGCTGCTGATAATTATGGCACTAAACTCAATTGTGGCCAGAATTATTGACCTTGTGTAGCTATTCTGAGCTTTCAGGAGTGACATCCTAAATAAAATTCCAGTATACAAGTATGCTTGCTTTTCTCCTCATGACTTTGAGAACTGAGAAATACAAAGATAAAAGTTTATTCCTTAGGGCTATATTGTGTCATAAGCTTTTAAACTGAATTTGCCAATGTTTTCAACAGGGAATTCTCTTTAGAAACTGGTGACATATTACAATCTTTTAAACTAAATTATATACCATTTCATTGAATTGACAAGTCTGGGAGCGAGGAAGGTACGAGAACATAATTCTGGTGATGTTCTCACTGGAAGAAGTCAGGCTTAGTTTTTGGAATGACGCAGAATCTTAAAAATGTCAAAGTGCTCGTGAACTTTGGGCCATGGCCAACTGAGACACAACATTTAATGGCCACGGCTAATGGTCTCTAAAACAGTGGGAACTACTAAGTTTGAAAACAAAAACTACTCCCCATTCAATAAATACATTCAGTGTTATATATCCTAAACTATACTCATGAAATGCAGAAAAATTTCACTTCCTCGGCATACCAAGTACACAGCCAGTTTTCTGAAGGTTAAGAAATTACCTTAGCATGTACACAGTTGTGTGCAGGCACAAATTGAGCAATAAATTAAAGAAGAAGAACATTAAGGAAATCCCTATTAGCAATAGCAAACCTATATTGGAAATAAAATCCCAAACCAAATCAACGACAATAACAAAACTCCAATCAACATAAAGCTTCTCAGATTAAAGATATTTTGGCACATGCATCTGCAAACCCCATAAAAATACTAAATCTAAACCACAATAAGTAAATAGCATACAATGCTAATTACATGAGAGGTGACTGTAGAGATCTGGCACACATTTTATATGTACATTTTTTCCCCAATTATAAGCTAAAGTTGAAATTTTCTTACACATTAAGTAACAAACAAAATAAAAGCATGCTCCTATGTATCATAAAATTCAGCCAAACATAGTAATTTTAATTATATAAACTGAGATCTCTAAAAAGTCTTCAAACAATTCTAGCTTGTCTTTTATTATTTAAGGTACAAATAAGTACAAAGCAGTTGCACACAGAGAGATTGTATTTTTAGCATGACTAGCCTAAGTTTTGCATATTTATCCTGCTTTACATGAAAAGCTAGGATTAAAGAAACAACACACATTAGTGTTTTGAATTTGAAATTAGTTACGGTTGATGATCACCTCCAAAAATAAATATTCCCACAGATAGAGGTCAGTGGTTGCCTGAAATTGCATCAGTTAGTGCCTGTGTACTAAAATCCTCCACTCCTTTGGGACTGCTTTATCATTTTGCCAGATTAATTAAACCAGTAGTTTTAGCATAGAACATCACAGTTTACTATTCACACATTTGCCATTAGGTGCTTCCAATTTATTGATCTGACACTCATCAGGGCTTCTCTCAGAATTTACTCACATAAGAAGATGGTAACTCACAATTGTTAATAGATAAAAAGCACACATAAAATAACATACAAATTAAGAGGGTTTTTTTTTTGTCTTTTATGTGTTTATTTGGTAAGCTCTTGCTGTTCTCAAAGGAAAGCAACTCCACTGTACTAGAACTCTAATTTTGAGGTGGCATGCATTTATTTATCTTACCTTAGTTTATAATTAAACACCTGTATTTTATGGCTTTATTTAAAACAAAACAAAAAGCACAACAAAAAGCCCCCTAACTTTCAGGGATGTTTCAGCCCTTCCTTTAAGAAAACCCAGATCAAACATTGTCAATAATAGTGATAAAATTTGAAGAGATAAGGAAAAACTAAAAACCTTTAAAAAAGACACATGGTTGTATTTGCCTGTGCCTCATTTCAGCATGTGTCTCTTCAGGTTTTCAGATGGAACAGCATCTACAATAATGATGTAAAAATTATTGATCTCATAGTATGGAACTACCAACAGCCTTCAGGTTTTTCTTTGGTTTTTGTAATCTCACTGCATTTCTTTCTCTAGATGAAGTAATCTTAACTTTGCTCTCCAGCAACATCTACTGGAACATCAGTAAAATGCTGCTATTTCTATTAATCACCCATTTAACATCTAGTAGGGCAGAGTTAGCAAATGCCAAAAGCAGAGATAAATGCTCTGCAATTCAGATCCTGCATTCTGGGCTCAAGCACATCAAGGTGGCTCAGCTTCAACCTTCCACTCTCCTGCCATTTCATAAGGACCTCAGTCTTCATGACTAATTCCTACCAGAATTCATCTACTATTTATACTCAGATATACTTTAAGTCACAAAATACCATTTAAAGTACCACATTACATCCAGAACTTCTATTTTTGTCAGAGAATTTACTCCTAATTTCAGTTTGACCCAACATGTGCCTAAACAGAACTGAAGCATAAAAAGAACTTGGAAGAAGATACAGAAACATTTTCAAAGGTGAAACAGATCTGGAGTGGCAATTCCAATGCCAAAAAATAAACAAGTTCAGCAAAACCATAGATAAGAAGCAAAAATATGCACAGCAAAACAGTGAAACATTTCCAAGTTCTGATCACAAGTCTTGAGGAAAAAAAAAATAAATCTGTGCCTTTGTATGAGGATGAAAGTGCATGAATAACTACCACTGGAGGAAGGAGCAGGGCTTGAAGTCCCCTTCACCAGGGGAGACTGTGCTGCCCTGGGGGCTCCAGGCAGCCCTGCACACACACCCAGCCCTGCTGGGGCACTGCACGCTCAGGGGGCTGCAGGCAGCACCCAGCCTTGGGGGGAACCTGCAGCAGGACCAAAGTTCTCAGGTGAACAGATTGATTTCACTCTGCAGGTGCTCATCTGGAGCTCTGCACCACGACATTCTGCCCAGCCATCGATGTTGATGACAGCTCACCAAGTTGGCTTCTCCCAGCTCTGCTCAGAGCCAGGCAGCAAGTGCTCCACTTTGCAAATAACTCTGATCACCACAACAGGATTTGCTTCCTTCCCGAGCCCTAATAATGGTCTAACTCTCCTTGACTGCTTGCTCACTCCTCAGTGTGACAATGAAATTCAGAATATCGCTGCTGCTCAGAATCCCTTCCTCCTATTTTGAGTCAGTTTGCTGATACACAGAGCAATTGTAAAATGCAGGGAGAAAAAAAGGCACTAAAGCCAGTAATGAACAGAAACAGGCATCCCAATAGTTAAATATTCCAGCTGTGAATAAAAAGCACTTACTAAAATTATTTTTGCCTTTTGAATCCCTATAAAACCTTAATATATTTTTATAGAGAATAAAAGGGCACATTTCCCAAAACCACAAACCCTTTAGGCTATAGAATTTTATATTATCACAAGACTTAAGTTCAGAGGCTTTGCCTGATAAATTAGCTCCTCTCAATAACTGTTAAACAGAAAGCCCTTTATTGTAATCCAAGTGCACTTGTGGACAGCACTTTCAGAGTTAACTCCATTTGACAACTGACATAAATCCATTATTCTAATTTGGTGATTGCTTTACTAAACACAGATGCATTTTATGAGTTTTAGTCACGTATTTCATTCAGGATGCTACTTAATCTCAATTTACAAAACAAACACGAAATAGGTTTTACAGTATGTCTGAAAGGGTATAGCTATTCATCCGACAGAATGCCAGGCAAACAAACCATATTCACCTAGATCCAAACTCAATGCTAGATTTTACCTTACAATAAATTGTAAATAAGTAAATAATTTTTTAAATTGAGTTGTTGCAATCAAATTGCAGAATGCAAGCTCCCTGAGGGTTCTAAGACTCTAAAGCTTTTCTTACACTGAGATTTCAGCACTGAATTTAACCTTAAGCGAAGTCCAGCTTTCACAAAAGCTGGCTCTCTGATTTATTTTGATACACAGAGAAAAGGGGGGAGAAAAAAACCAAGCAGTCATTGTGAATACAGTGCCCTCAGAACCCCATCTCTAATTCAATTTCCAGCACAGACTTTACATGTTAAACAAAAGGAATCTGATACCACACCGATGCTGCCTCTTGCTGCAGTTGCCTGCCTCAGTTACCGAGGGCTGAAATCCGCCGCTCCGAGCGAGCACTCCATAAAACACTGGGATTCAGACACTTCTTACCTGCCTCAGTTGAAGGCTTCCTTCCCTTGTTAGCAGTATGAAGCATCCTCCAGCCTTCCCAATCCTTAGCACCGGCCTCGAATCGCACAGCCAAGTCCCCTTTTCGCAAGAAAACGCTTATTGGAAGTGATTAGTTTTTGTTGTCCCTTTTAAGTCCCTCCTGCGGGAAAAAGCCGGGGAGCGATGTGACGCCACCTTTTAATCTTTGGCGAGAGCGAAAAGGCAGAAAAGGAGCGCTCGATCAAACTGAGCATCACACATGACTAAAACTCGGCGGAGAGGCTGCGAGCTCTGGCTGAAGCACCACTAGGCGTGAGTGTAAGAACAGAGAAGAGCGGAGAGTCAATGAAATGTGACAACGTATGTGCATCAAAGACGGGCAAGAGGGAGAGAACAATGAGAGAGGGATCGCGACAGCAGCGAGCGAAGGAGGGAGAATGAGAACGGCAGGCAGAATGAGCCGGAAGAAAAAAGGAGAGTTTCGAAGCAAAGAATTCGCAGAATAAAGCCAAAGTGTCTGGCAGCTTCTGTTTTTATCTCAGTGAGCATGACATACTGCTTCTCTCATTTAGCAACACGTTCTTGTCCCTTCCAGGTTTGAAAACTGAGATAATCACAGTGTGTGCCTGTTTGCGCCTGACTGGCACACTCGTGTGCAGCCTACCTGAGATGCCCCCCACCCAGCTCCTGGAGATGCATTTAAATGCAATTAACTTCATATATTCATTAGCAGAGACGCCTCCCCCTGCCCCCCCAAAAAACAGGAGCTGCTAATTTCTCCATTAATTTACAATATAGTTTAACTGGCAGATGGAATTCTACTTATAACTACTAACAAACTGCCACTGATAAACAAATGAACTGAACAAATGTTTAATGTTGATAACTGAGTTATCATGGCAACAAAACATATTAGCGTTGATAAATCTGTTTTTAAAAAAGGTATTACAGACAATTTTATTAATCCTGGAATTTCTAGATGAAGTTGCTCTAAAGTGGTAGAAGAAGAATAAACTGGACCCAGGACTAACATTTTTAAAAGAGTGCATCAGACACATTCATATCTCCAATGTTTTTTAAAAATCAGTAACAAGCTAAAGCTCAAATTTAATTTTGAATTCCCATTAGAAGAGATCTACACACTTAGTCCTCATACAAGCAGGGTTCATTTTCATGCAAGATGAGGGTGGGATGTGTGTGGATTGTTTGGGTCTGCGGTTGGTTGGAGGTTTTTTCCCTAACCACAACACGTAACATCAGGGCAGCCTCTGTGATTTGCTTTGTCCATACCATCTACCTTTACATGGTCAAGGCAAATGGGCTTTATGCCAACTGGCAATTGGTCAGCTGGCCCAAAGCACACCAAGTCCTTGTCTGCAGAACTGACACAAGCCCACAACCACACTAGGATTTACATGAAGCCAACATTAAATAGGAAGAAACCTTAAAACAGACATTTTCTTTGCTGCAGCACCCTATTTGGGCTGTTGGATCCTACCATGTCAACTGCATTAGGGAAAAGAAAATAATGTAAAAAATCTGGATCTAGCTCTGGACTGTGCAGAAGAGTGCTCATGCAAGCCACACAGTGCCACATTCTGGCATCTGGGTCTGAAGGTACTCAGGTAGCCTGAAGGAATATTGCAACAGCTTTAAATAACTTGGTATTCTCTTTTGTAAGGGTTTTCCAGTTCCAGAGAGGAGGTTATAAGGATGGATTCACAGATGATTATCAGGGAATCGGGTCAGTTTCAACCCCAGGTAATTTCATATCATTATTGTATCACAAAACTTGTAAGAATTAATGTTTTTCTGTGAATGGTTGCCTCCAGATTCTCACCAAAAACCATCACAGTAAGCTCTGGACAGATGGAATCCAGTTTTCATATCTGTATAGCAACACTTGCAAAACAACTCTTTAAACTTGCAAACCCCAACCTATTGATAAATTTGTGATTGCTTCAGCATTTCACCTCTTATTTTTTGATCCCTGAGGACTGGGAATCCACAGACTTAAATACAGATCCACTAAAATCAGATTCTCACTAACCTTCTTAAGCAGATTTCATCATGTAAACTTAAAGTTACCATAAGGACAAAAATATTCACGAGAACAATGGGCTTTTAAATCTCTCTGCATGTGTATCAATGCACCACTAGCTGACCCAACACAGCAGCAGTGTGTGTGATGGATCAGGAATTCCTTCCTGCTCTGCTGCTGTAAGGAGTCCAGTGGATTCCTTACACTCTTTTAAAGGTCTCCTCTTTTATGGAAATTAACACCACCTGAAATTTCCCAGAGAAAGATGAGGGAGAAATAGAGATGCATGAGTTTAGTTATTGCATTTTTTTTCCCAGAGTATTATTAGTCAATACTCTAAAGGAACTGCCTCACTACCTTTTGAAAAGAAAACAAGCAAAAATAAGTCCCAAGTGCTGTAAGAAGCTCCTCTGCTTAAAATGAGTAAACAGGAACAATTAGGGGAGAGATCTTTCCTGTTTCCCATTCATTTTGTGTTTTCTCACCCTTACTTGTAAATTGCTTTTCTCATGCAATTCTTGATAAGAAGTTTCCACATCTCTTACAATGTACTAGATTATATCCATGACAACAACTTTCAGGAAATGCAAACACATACATACAGTACTTCTAGAAGTATTTATTCACTCTCACAGGCCTATCTACAAATTCACAATGGAATTAAATGGCTGCATTTGCATCCAAGGTCAACAAAAAACTTGAAAACATGCATGCAGCTTGTTTGTTTTCATGAAAGGCATAAGGCTGCATGGCTAAAACCAAGCATGAGCTTATACATTGAAGAAAATAAATTGTTTTCTATAAGAACTGACCTTGTGTTCAAACTAAAAGTGTTTGGACACTGAAGTGCTTGACTCCTTACAGCTCCAGTGAGCAAGGCAAGTCATTCTCCTATGGAAGTTACTCTATAAATCAGCCACATTTCCATAAGACAGGCAAGGCTTTGATGAACATGAGTGAGAAAACTCTATTTTACTGCTGTTAAATGTGCTTCCACTTAAGCTTCCTCAAGCAGTACTGCAGGAGTAGACCAGCACCACACCATTACAAAATAACTACACACAGAAATGTACTAGCAATGCCATTTTGTGCAGAGATATAAATAGCTGATTTCCAGAC
This sequence comes from Ammospiza nelsoni, assembly GCF_027579445.1. Lineage (NCBI taxonomy): Eukaryota > Metazoa > Chordata > Aves > Passeriformes > Passerellidae > Ammospiza > Ammospiza nelsoni. Next base: position 5,918,095 of record NC_080648.1, read on the forward strand.
CTTTTCTTAGACTTTCGCCATTACAGAGAAAATAACTAAACCAGAGCTTTCCCCTCAATCTTACCTGACGAAGCCAGGTTTGAGTTTAATCACAGAAAGCCTCTTGGTACCATACTTGTCTGCTCTGCCAGCAATCTGGATAGCTCTGCTGCGTGTTTTAGTCCACATGCAAACACAGCCTCAGTGACCCCAAACTTCGGGAGGAACAGAACAATTTCAGAACATGCATCACACTGCTGTGTTTCAATGGTGCTGAATCCAGCCCCAGCCCCTAAAAGCCTCAGGAAAAGACACGGCCTCACGTGGGGCATCACACAGCACAGGATGGGGCAACAACCTGGCAAATGGCTGGGAAAGCTCCCACACCCATCACAGGGACTCCTTGCCAGAAATACTCATTACAAGTCCTTTAGAGCTGAAGGAAAAGCTCTGGCTATGCAGAAAGGCCAATGACCACTTTCTCTTAGCAATATCCTTCTCTATTTTACATCTAGCAAAGACTTCCTTTGCCAGTTATCTATTTGGGTGACACAAACACAACATTAATTTTTCCAGCCTTTTGGTTTTGTTTCCTCTGTTTCAGACCTGAAGACAGACTGTCTCTGAGAGCATGTATTTTTTTTTTCCCCCAGTTACATCTGTTGGTTTAATAAAATGTAGCACCTTCATCTCCCAAAACCCTGTTTCAATAATACCTGTGGATCTCTAACAGCACAAGCACTATAAAATTATAAGGCCACAGTGTGGCCCTTCATCTCTCCCCAGCCTCCATTCCCTTGAATGGATCTGTTCACTGCTCAGAGGGAATGCAGGAGGAGCAGAAGGGCTAGAAGGAAGGCAGAGCATGCAAGAAAATCCCTTGTGCCTTAAATTGCCTAAATTTAACTTCCCAGCACCCAATTTACAATGAGAAATGCAGTTGGTGTGGTAAAAGAAGCATCAGGATCAGACATAATTTTAGTGGTGAGAGGCACAAAATAAAGACCTTGCACAAGCCTAAGCTACAACATCCTGGCAGGGTGAAGAAAAACTGTGATGCTATTGCTGCTATGAATAATAAAACCACTTAAACTCTGCTTTTTGAGCATAACCGAATACATGTGATAGCATCATTATAAATTAAAACTGTATATGACCTCCATTTGGTCCAAACAGTACAACCTTACTCACCATATGCATGGTTGAACAAATTGATCTATAACTGCCTGTGTTACATGATAGAAGGGATAGCCAAGTGTTCTGAAAAGGAAACAAAAAGAAAACCCCAGCAAAAGCAGCTTGTAATGACTCATGCAGATTTCTTAATGGCTATTGAAAGTAATCTTTGATTCCTATCATTGTCTACTCAGTAAGTGATAATAACTAATACCTAAGTTATTATTTTATTTACATAGTTAATTTCTAGTTTTCTATATTCCATAAAAAAAGTGTTAATATGTTTTGAAACCAATCATTTCATGAATGAATTGGAAATCAGTACTTCTATAAATTCTGCTAAAGTACTAAAATAGGAGATAATCAGTACATTCTTGACTATTTGGGTACAGAATTTTCAAAGGACATGTAATTCCACCCCACCCTTGTATTTATTTGTAAAACCATAGAGGAATACACATTAAAATAACATTTCAAGAATCAGACTTCTGTAGAACTAACTTGTTGTCTGCTTCATACATTTCCATTTAGAATTTTTCTCCAATTATAGTCACATGCTGAGGCCTTTCAAGAATCCTCAGTAGCTCAAACAATTCCTGAAGTATCTCCCACAGAAGACTTACATTGTTTAAACCAGCAGTAAACCAATTACTTTCATCTGTGCCTGAACAGCAGCCAGTTCAGGTGAACCTCCTGTGCCTCAATTAGCATTAGGGATGGAAAGAATAATTTACCTGCAAGGTTCAGGTGTGCCTAATTCTTTCCTGCCACAGGCTGAGAGCTCCTCCATGCTCTGTAGGCAGGTTCTGCCTGCAAAGACAAAGGCTGGCTTCCAGGAGAGCACTGAGGCTCCTAAAGCATGTTCTTCACTACTAGGTAATTTAAGTTCTCTACATGAAATACAAATCTACGCTGAGGCAACAGAGCACACAATTTATGTCAGAGTACAGGGCAACACACTTAGAAACTGAACAAAGCCCAGTTTCACTGCCCAGTCCCCAGAATTAATATGCAACATTGATACCTTAAGTATACCCTTGAGCACTCTCTGAGCCACAGCTTTGAAGATGTGTTGGTTTCCTGTGCACTAACTTGACCTATATTCAGGCTGACTTCTATTCTGAGATTATTTCTGCTGTGAATTCAATTCCAGCCTCTATAGACACTGCTTTGCTACACCTATGATACAGATGGCAAAAAGGAGAAGGATGTCAACAAATTAGAAGGACACTGCTGTCATTGCCTTACAACCAGCATAATCAAAAAACTCTTCTTTTTCTTCGTCAGCTGATCTTGACACAAGCACATTTCCTTGAAAATGTGGAAGCACAGAACCACTTCTATAAACCTTTTAAAATTGTTTGCTTTTATGTCAGGATACAAAGACCTGCTGCCTCGCTGGAGCCAAGTTTTATTCATACCATGAGCCAAGGATGCCAAAAGACTGCAAGAGATGACCAAAAACGGAGGCAAAGAAGAAATTTTATTTTCAGAATGAGTATTTTATAAATTACTAAGTTTTTATTTTCAGAGTAAAATTACAAGATGGAAACACAAAATTGGCTCTCTAATACAGGACACTACAGAGGAAATGAAAAACAGTAACAAACGTCTTATATTTTTCAAACTTGCTCCTGTTTACTTGTGTCCTGATCCACAATTTTTGTACCAGAACTCCACTTTTCCCACTATATTTATAGCACAGAGGTCTTACAGGATTAGGTCTACACCCTATTAGTAACAGCTGACAATTCATTAACTGCTTCAAGTTGTTCCATGTAATGATCAAGAGGACTTGTATACCATGACAGAACACCTAAAATTCCACTTAGCTCAAAAACCAAAACCTACTTGCCATAGGAGTCAAAAGCTTCTTTTATTAAACACCTCCATGCTGTATCTAGACTATGACTCAAGCCAGTGAGTTGATAAGAAAATGGGGAGGCAGGGTCAGGAAAGTTTGGTTTATTCCCCATCTGGTTTGGAACAGCACATGGAGGAAAATTCCACCAACAAGGGTTGACATGGCATAAAAAGCAACCTTAATTTGGCATTTCCTCAGCTCTCATCAGACACAGGACACTGTTTTTGACAAAGCTGTAGTATCAACCACAAAAGCTGTTCCTGCCTTTATCCCTGCCATACCCCTAAGAAAGTGCACTGAAGCAAAAAGAAATAAAATTGGTAAATGTGAAGTGCTGATTAGAATGTTGAGAACAGCAAGAGCTTGATGTGATTGACCCTTCAGAATTTTAAGATATAGTATTTTTAGTAAATTGTTAAAAAATAACAGAAGCGTTCAAAAAAAGCATATGCATATTAAAAATGCTATAAAAAGTGAATATGACATTATATTACAGATGATTAAAATGTAAAAAAATATTTAAATGCACATTTTAGGTCTGGTTTTATGTTAACTGTTTCACAGTTCTGAAATGCAACCAGATCAGATTATAAATAGCAAGATATGGATTTTTAGATATATTCATTCTCTTAAAGTTATCAATAATAATTAATATACTATATTTAAGAAAGATCCCAATTTAAAAATAACATTTTTTTTCTCCTAGATTTTTTTTTTCTTAAGAACATACAGATTTTGATTCCATGGAAACTCAATTGAGACTGTGCCACATCTTTCATACAGCTGACTAAGAGCATGGGTGAACTATCTGGCTGTTATGTGAAATGTTCTTCAACTTTATGAAGACAGACTCATTAAAGCAAAAGCTTTCTCACAAACAGTTTCTGACAAAGTGAAAAAGTAATTAACACAAAAAGAAGAGAGAACTATTTTTACTTTTACTATTTTTCACCCAGCCAGTTTATTACAGGCATTGTCATTTTTGACGTGCTCTCTCCTGTGACAGTCACGGACGCAATTCGAAACTTTGCTGAACAGCCAACGCTCTTTGACAATTACCTCACCCTTGCTTATGAAATCTGGGATAAAATGGTGCAACTTCAGGTTCTGAATACCTAAAAAAACCCCACTGGAAGCTGCCAGGAATAGATAATAACTACACTATACAACGTGACAGAGTCACCATGCACACTTCCCAGAAAGTGCTCATCTTACTGAGCACCAAAAGCACAACAGTTAAGGGATATAATTTAGTTTAAAAAACCCAAAACCAAAAAATAACCACAACAACAATCCCAAACACACAACAAACCCAAACAACAAAGCAGACAAGCAATCTTGTAGTGATCAAATTGTCTAATAACATCCATTTCCTCTTTCCATGAACCTCCTGTTTTCTTTTGCTGTTTTTTTTCATCTGCATCTAAACTGTGCTTGTTGAACTCAATGGAGAAACACATGGATCCCTGATGAAATTTCATATAACTTTATTCATTATAGATTTTTCTGCTGATTAAGGTTTCAAAGTAACTATAATAATGTAAAGCAATACCATGCTGCTGCTGTTTTGGGGGTTTTTAGCATAAAGGATATGAGTGAAGCCAGACAAAGCATAAATCATAAAGCATAAAATCAGCACTCTGTTGCCCTTATCACTACTATAGCACCTAGTTTTTGTTTCAACTAACAGGTTTGCTGTCAGCCAAATTCACAGACTATTAATTGTCATCAACATATATGTGTTCGTGACAAAGAAACTAAATGTGTGAACAAGCACATAGTACTGTGAATTTCATTTTCAAAACGCTTCTCAGTGTGTTAAGAATTAGCTAAACCCATTGTAACATCACAAGTAATGCCTGATCCAAGGCCCAAATAGTTCCAATGCATGTTCTGGTATTCACCAGAATATAAATATTTACGTTTATCAAGAGGTCCTTTAAGAACAGTGAAAGGATGTTATTTAAATACTTCCAGCACCTGCTGATGCTTAAACTCCACAAGATAAAACAAATGTTTACCATAAAAATACCAGGAGGAAACTTTTTGTCCTGGATAACCCACCCAACACAAAAGACAAGAACATTTTTCTTACTTACAGCATTGAAATGACATCCATGGAAAAGCAGCAGACAGCCTTGCATTTGTGGGGCCTCGTACCACCCTCGTGTAACTCTGGCTACGATGGTGACCCTGAGGCATTTGGGCTGCACAGACCAGCTCAGAGTGGAGAGCTGACAAGTGCCCACACCTGTGGCCCATTCGCTGTGCCCCACTGAGCTGACCCGGGGACTCAATCACCACTGCAGGGACACCAGGGCAGGGAAATCACAGCCCTTCCCCACTGCCCAGGTGTGTCCATCAGAGGCTGCAGGCACCTCCTGCCCAGGCACACAGCCCTGGAACCTGCAGGTAGGGCAGCTACCTGCAGTACCAGCTCTAGGGCTTTCTCTGCAGGTCTCAAAGCAGCTCACAGAATTAGCCAAACACCCAAGCACTCTGCTGTGTCACACTGAGAAAGCTCTCCTTGCTGAGAGGACTGCTCAGAGGTGCCCCAGTGACTGCCACACCTCTGCCAGCAGGGTCAGCAGGGAGGCTCAGCCTGCCAAACCAGAGCTGCACACTCACTGACCCTGTAACACGGTCACAAGTTTTGTTACGAGGTGAGATATTTACTGAAACGGCAAATAAGGAGGATGCCACTGCTCAAGCTATTCAGCTAGAAACACAGTGGATTGTCCCAGAACCACTGAAACTGAGTTTAACACTCAGCAGGACAATTTGCATCCACACCGAGGGATAGGAGAGCAGCATTTGCTTAAAGCTGGGCTCTTTGCAGCCCGAGCCTCTCCACACCAAGGTGGTGGGACACAGGCACCCAGTGCTCCCTTCTCCCCCTGCCCAGCCCAGCTGCCGCCTGGAGAGAAAAGTGAAGAGAAGACAGAAATTCCGAGTTTAGCTCTGGCTGTGGGGGTATTTTTTCTTTCATATAATCATAGAGTGGATTGAGTTGGAAGGGACCTTAAAGATCATCTGATTTCAGTCCCCCTCCCATGGTGGGGGACACCTTTCTATTGAGGAGGCTTTTTGTTGGTTGGGCCACAACAAACCACCTTTTGGGCAAACAAACCGCCTTTCACACGAGCGCAAGCTGAATTCTTCCTGTTGCCTTTGCTGGGGAAAGGGAAGGATGGTTCCTGCTTCTCTTTTCCCCTGAAGCTCGGCCCCCGAGGGCTGAGCCTCGGCCGGAGCGGAGCCGCTCCCGCTGCCAGCCCAGCCTCGCTCCATCTCCTCCCGGCCCCGGGCAGAGCCTGCGGGTCCCGGCACCGAACGGCCCTCGGGGAGCGGGCGGTGCCCCCGGACCTGCGGGGGACGGGACCGGGAGATCCGAGGGGTGGGGGATGCGCACAGGCCGGGGGATACGCGGGACCGGGGAGGATCCGAGGGAAGGGGGATGCGCACGGACGGGAGACCCGAGGGACGGGGGGTGCGCACGGACGCGGGGATGCGCGGAACCGGTTGGGATGCGCGGGACCGGGGGATGCGCGGGCGCTGTCCCCGCATGCACGAACCGCACCCGGGGCGCTGGGGACGGCACTGAGCGGCGGTACCCCTGCCCGGGGGTCCGGCACACGGATTCTCTTTAGAAGCAGCGGAGATGGCTGCTCTGGGCCGGGGAGCGGCACGGCAGAGCCCCGGAGCGCCGCGGGCAGCACCGGCCGGCCCTGCGGAGCCGCGGAGAGCAGCGGGGCTGAGAGAAAGCAGGACTGACAGCGGCTGAGCACAGACACTGCTCCAGCCAGGGCAGAGCGGGGATCCTTCGGAAAGCACTGCGGCTGCGATGTGCGGTGAAGAGCGGAGCAGCCCGGCTGCGCTCACCGAGCACAGATGCCAAAGGGCCGGCACTAATGGCAAGGCTGTCTCGCCACAGTCATCAGCTTGACAAGGCTGATGCTGTAGGTGCCTGGAGAAACAGATACTTTATTTTCTCAAAGACGCAGGTATAAACTATGGGCTTAGCTCATGCATGAAACCCAAAATGAGCAGAACTGATGGCTGCTAGTAATGTGAACAATTAAGGACTATAGTTTTCAGTTTAGAGTGACAATTTTAAACACAGGATTCCAGTGAATTTTTAGCTACACTGCTGCTGAATGAAAAAAACAAGCCCATAAAAAACAAGCCACCTTTTACACGAGCCCAAGCTGAACACTTGAAGTTATAATCAAATAAAACCTTATTAAAATTTACTTGCCCCATTAGCAACTCGGTTACAATTCAGGAAGACCAATAAAAGCCATTAAAAAGCACACAAAAAAGAGTAGGAAATTGAACAACAGAGGGAGACAGGGACATGCAGAATCAGTACATATTCCAAAGAACAATATGCAAACATGGAAATACTTTTGCTCTGGCTAGAAAGACCACGTTCAAGATGTGACTGTTTCAGTCTGAAAGCAAATCAGTAGCTTGGAATCTTAACTCAGCCAGTTCCTCTGTGGCCTCAAAGTACATCAAACTCATCTCCCCAGCTGCATCTTGCACATTTGGCACACAAACTTCCCAGAACTCAAACATGCCCCACTGTCCCTGGCACACTGCTGGGCCACAAAGGGCAGGAGGGAGTGAACTCTGTACTCGGGCAAAGAGACATTCCCACAGCAGTGCTTACTCCTTCCTAGCAAACTGATATTCCAGGTAGAAAAAAAAAAAAAAAAAAAGAAAAAAAAAAAACAAACAAACAAACAAAAAAACCCCAAACACTTAAAAACCCAACAGAAAAGCCCACAAGCAAAGAACTCTTGTTGGAAAAGGCAGAGAGGGGAGCCCCGGGTGACCCTGCCCCTCGCAGTCTGTCTGCACAGGTGACAGATGCTGCCTCCTCCCAGCCCCACGCTCACCAGGGGGAAGGGAGGCTGCAGCTATCTCAGTTAAGTGGATAATGACTCCATATGCTGTCCTGCAGCCAAGCAACAAATAAAAATCATAATGTACAGGCCAAATAACTTCCTTGGAATCTAGACACATTACTGTGCATAATTCCCTTCTTAATGGTTATAAACGGACCAGAGCAATATACAAAAATAACATCTACACAGAAGCACGATTATAATCAGCTATGTATGACATTTCTGTGCCATTTGGGTTGACTTTCAACAGCATTCTAGCAGAGTTTGTCATTTTTCAGGTAATATCTTGCTTCAGTAATTCTATTTCAAAGTAGAAAACAACACCTAAGGTTACAACTACTAATAGAGTTATACAGAAGCCACCCTAAATTCCCCAAAAATATTTTTTTATTTGCAGTAGGGATCCCCAAAAAAACCACAGGGCTACTACTGACAACTAATTTCTTCTATGATATCTAGAAAACAGAATGTAAACAATATTTTTTATTGTTCAGACAAGTTACATTGAACTTGGAGTCAGTGTTTTAAAGCATGCAGAATCCATGGCTGAAACAGAGCCTTGGAGATCAAATCACATCTCAGTTTGGGATTCATTGCTGGGTCTCGGGAAAGACAATTATCTTTGATGTGGTCAATTTTTTCAGTTTATATAATGGTGGTAATGATACCTCACAGGACTCATTTAGGGGTTTAATAACTAATGCTTGCACAAAATTTCCAAGTTGCTAATTATGATTATTTAGCTAAGTGTTAACCTAATGCATATGTAAGGAATCAACATTAATGTATTCCCAGAGACGATTATGATCATAATTATTAATGCCACATGGACAAGTGCAATTGTTCCTAGCCCACCCAGGTGTGTGTGACACACCTGGCAGGAAAGGCAGGGCACCTCACATGTCACAGAACATGGAAATTATGCTAGAACAGAGATGCTGGAAGGAAAATATGCTCTCAAGCCCAAGTTTAGAGTCAGCCTTGACCATTGAGATTTCACTGTGAGTGCCTGGCTGGGCTGTCAGGAAGGGCAGAGCTGGGAGGTCAAGGGGAAAGCAGCAGCAGCCCAAGGAAGGGGCAGCAGCAGCCCTGACCCAGAGGAGAAGGAGAGAAAGCAGCAGGAGTTGTTGTGAGAATGGGAGGGCACAGGGGAAACAATGCCATTGCCAGTTTTCTCAGCTAACCCAGAAAACTCTGGGAAGAACTGCACTTGGTGTAGTCCTCCTCAAAACAGAGGAGGTTTTATCCCAGCAAATATGAATACATTAGGGAAGAGAATAATTGAGAAGACTTTAAAAGGCTTCAGGAAAAGAAAAATCCTGTAAACAAGATTGAGCAACAAGTCTTTGAAAGAATCCTTTTGTTCCCAGCACAATGCTCCCAAAATCTGCTTCTTCAGAACAGTATTCATTTAAGAAACAGAAAAAAGAAGAGAGATAAAGGGAAAGCCAAGAACACATTTTAAGGCAAAAGCACTTAAAAACCATTTTCTTACTCTTCAGATTATTTTTTATACCTCAGCCTGGAGGTACATTGGCCATGCTCCATAACACTGGAGGTTCTCAGGCTCTGCTGCCTGCCTGGCTTTGACAGGGCCAGCACATACCCTCAAACTCCCACAACCCCTGGCCTGCCAGGTGGGGATGCCATGGTCTCAATTTCACACTGGGAAACCCCCACAGCACCCATTTCCCAGAGGGGTTTTTAGAAAATCCCACTCTGTTTTTGGCCAGGGTGTGCCCCTGCAGAGGGAGGAACAGAAAGAGAAGGCACAGAGTGAGGCTGGTGAGAGGAGGGTGAGAGAAATCCAGGATTTGGCACACCCTGACCAAAACCAGAGTGGGGTTTTCCAAAAACCCCTCTGGGAAATGGGTGCTGTGGGGGTTTCCCAGTGTGAAATTGAGACCTGGATGTAGCAGCAGCCCAGGGGGAGCAGGGTGAGCTGGAGACAGTGACCCTTCACTCTGACGGGACTCACTGGTGGCATATTTAGGATCAATTTGTCATTGATTAGCTTAGGGTGTGTCAGACCAGAAGGAAGCTGCAGCAAACTGAGGATTTCCCTAACAAACAAAAGGGACTGCTATTAGCATATCAAACAAAGGCACAGGTTTCATTTTATTAAGCAGTGTAGGAAGAAGCCAAGCTGTTAATACCTGCACTTCCTGCTCCTGTAGTGGACTTGCAGTGCAGCCTTGTAATGGCTGTAATGGTTATTGTCACCTCTATTAAAGATTATTGCCAATCTACCTCTGCCCAGAAAAGCCAAGGCCCATGCTTCAGATTGTCACAGTCTGACTAAAAATGTCAACACTTGAAAGTTATCATATATTCAAAGTATCTCATGACTCCTAAAGAATAGACAGAGAGGAAAACAAAAGTTCTAGTTTCTATACCACTGGCTTTAAAAATCAAAAATTAACTAACATTGGTACCTTCTTCCTGTGTCTCTAAGAAAGTCTGCTTCTCTGTCAGTACTTCTTTGAAATACTCAGCTGGGTACACACAAATTTGTGTCAATCTCAAAGCTCTGAAATGCCTAAAAGTCTCACTGACTACCGCAAATGAGCAGAGATCAGCTCCCTAGAGCCAGAAGGGCTCAGCCACAAGCCTGGAATTGCCTGTTCCATCAGATGTGGCCAGGACAGCCTGTGTTCTGCTACAGAGCTGGGGCAGGAGGAGGGAAAGGAGGACACTCCAAGCAGGTGTGAGAACAGAGGGTACTGCTACCTGGAGATGCCCAGTTGGTTGGATGGGGTTTTTTATTCCCACATGCCAAAATCCTAAAATGCTACAAGCTCCACTGAAGTCCACAGGGCTCTAGCAATGTAAAATAGCTTACAATGTAATGTTTAAAATGTACGTTTTCTCTAGTATTAGAAACCCATTTTCCTCACTGTAATGAAATCTTTACTAGAGTAAACTTGTTTCTAAAATACCCCAGAACAGTTTCTGCACCTTTAAGACACACAGCATATTTTTCAAACAAAAAATAAAATAACGAGCTTCGAAAAATCCCCCATAATTATAACGAACATGGATGTATTTTGGCTGCAGCCAGTAGTAAAAAAATACAACTTACTGCAAAGCAAACCACAATCAAACATATTCATGGCATTCAACATATTAAAATTAGATGACAAATCTAAGACAGAAGTGACATTTAAGTGAATGATTTCCATAGTCTCTGTCCCCATATGTTCTCCAGATTCAAATGCTGCCTCTCTGAAAACACCACAGTGACACTGGAGCCCACCAGAGCTCCCTCTGGGGAATGGACAGTTTTGTGTTAATAACTAATGAGATACAGGGACTTATTGCAATACTTTTATATGTTACAGTTGAGATGGCCACAATACACAGACACCATCACACAATTTCAGGAGGCTTCAACCCACACAGAGTAACACCTTACCTTATCAGAAAACTTCAGGTATTCATCCATACAGAGCAACACCATGCCACGTCAGAGGGCAGCAAGGCTCTGCCCTTCTTGTTCCTCAGCCCAGCCTTCTATCCCCTCCTGTTGATGCCCTGCACCTGTGTGCCCTCTGCTCCCTGTGTGACTGCTCAGTGCCCCTGGGCTCTCCATGCCTCGTTATCTCCAATATCATTCACCTGAGCACACAGCTGTAGCCCATTAGGGATGAGGCTGGGCCCCAGCCCCACTCCCAATCACCACAAACTGTGTGCCTACATTTATACAATACTCTTCCTGCCTTCAACCTAAACCCAAATTAAACCACGAATGAACAACACAAGATGCTCCCTGAAGGGCTGTAATGGTGTGGGTGACACATTTCTCATCTCCCTAGGGGTTAAGTACATCACATCCTCAAAACTTCCAATCTTGCCCCTCTGCAAAGCTGCTGAATGTTCCCAGAGCAAATTATCTCACATTCACACAGGTTTTATGTGCGCTGGGACTGAAAAAAGCAAAACAAATCCCCATTTTACAACGGGGATACACAATCCCCCATTATAAAATCCCCACATACACAAATCAAAACCTAAGTAGAAGAAATGTATACAAATAAATTCTGAAATAAATAACTTAAACAACTCTAATGTTGGACTTCTAGTATGCCTATCTATCAGAAAACACTGATGCAAGCAGCCAGTTTAGGTTTCACTGACTTGGAGGTAGCAGGCCCATTGACTTCAATTAGGCCAGGATTTCATTGTGAATTTACTCTGGAAACATCTCTTCTTGCAGGAGAGGGCAGGGCACATGGCTACATGACTGAAAGTGGCACATAAAAGCAGCCCCAGAATGTCACCAAGACACACAAGCCAGAGCCTGATGAATGAGAACCCTGTACAATGCAGTGCTATATATTGCATTAAAGGCTTTTTGGTTCTGGTCATTATTAGGACCTGTTATTACAGGTTTTTATTAAAATTATGCATAATTGTAATTGCTAATGTGTTATTATATCCTCCTCTACATGAGAAGTAATGAATAGCTTAAATTAAGCAAAGAAACAAACCTGTAGGTGAATGCAGGCTTGTTCCCACTGTGATTTACTGCAGGATGTACTTACCATCCTAAGGACTGCTCCAAGACAAAAAGGCAGAGCAACATTTTCAAAGGTTTCTTTACCAATTTTTTTTAAAATTTGAAACATACATTATAAAGTGATCCAACAGGTTAGAAAGTATTAAGTTCTGCTTTTTAAATTTCAATTTTAAAAATTAATCATTTAAGCCTGTGCATCTTCCAGTAGTTCACAGGTAGTGCAGAGCTGGGCAAGCTGCAGCATAGGTGCAGCTCACTCAGCCATATGCTGCTTTCCTTAAGTAACCCATTATACAAAAAAAATAAATATCTTGTGACAGATTGTTTTGACAGCTAAAAAACATTTAAATTTTTTGAATGCATTTGACTGAAAGGCAAAAATGTTACATAGATGTTAATTTAACAGATGTCTAGTTTTGCATCATCAGCCTGAAACAGGCAATTTCTAGCAAGTCTCCTTGCTGCATCACAACATGAAATCCTATGAATTCCATAAGGATATGCCTTTCACAAACTTCAAATGAGCCACACTCATTGAAAGGGAAGTGAAATTGTTGTAAGAAGATGGAACCACCTGGTTGTACTTCAGATCAAGCAAGTAAACACAGCCAGGGATAACCAAACCAATATATTGTCACTACATTTTAGTCTGGAATAAGGGGGCTTTATTTGAGGCTGTATGCTAGAAGCATTCATTTACATGAGAGAAATAAATAGGGTGGTCTCCTAAAACAAATAAATTCCTGCAAATCTAATTATCCTATGGATAAATATGAACCAAAGATTTTCTTATTTTGTTCTGCAAGTCTTAAATACAAATCTTTGTATGTTGAGTATACTGTCATACTCTCTACATGCTTTAATTGTGGTTCTGTACTGATTGTAGAAGAAACTGAAATAATTACAGACCAGCTAAAGCTGGTGCTGCTGGCACAGCAGTCTTAGAAAGATTTGGGATTCAGTACCCATCAAAAAAAAATTATATAATACATATAAAATAGTTATATTTATATATTTACATTTATCTACATGTTAGATAATAATTTACATAAATATATATTTCATTATATAAATAACATTATATATATATTTAAATATAATTTGTATAACTATTATATAATTAGAATATTTATGTTATATTATAATTATAATGTATATTTTATATTATTAATTATATTTATGATACCATATAATACATTATATAAACATAATAACATAAAAAAATAATAAACAATAAACATAATAAACAAAAATAATTATAATGTAATAAATTATATTATAATGAGACTAAATATTCTATTGTTATAATATTCATTATAACAATAAATATTATAGGTTATAGGCAGAAGAAGTTTTACACAGGGAGAATTTCTCCTCAGAACAGTCCCACACACTTGGCTATATCCATTTGAGACCTCAAAAGCAGCAAAAACTGTTCTGTAAATTTCTGTATCGAATTTGCACATAGTCTTACTGTTCTTACTTTACAGAACAGGAAATAGAAAATAAAGAGATTTAATTACATGGGAGATTGAGAACTCCTCACAACTGATTTCAAAACGATTTTTACATTCAAACTGACGAGCTGGAAACTGGTGCTGAAATGTAATGTGTGTTTGCTAATGCCACCTGATCTCTAAATAATGAGGATCAGTGATATTTACCTGCTTAATAGGGATATTATGAGACAAATCTAATTCATTTAAGGGTACTTAAAATCACACTCTCTGATTTATATGCTGATACAAATTGCATTTACCTGCTCTAGTTGTGATCTACATATCATGGCAAGCCAGGGCATTTCTGCAATTGGTTCCAGACTTAAAATCTGTGCTTTTGAAAAGGGCAAACATGCTTCCCCAGTGACAACATTCATCTGCTCCCATTTCCTTATCAAGTTTATCACCTTCAATAAGCAGACACCTGTTATTTCATGACCCCAACTCAGTTTTAACTCTTTTTCAGAGAAGCATTTGGGTTGGATCAAAAGATCCAGTTTTTTCCTAATTTGGAATATGTCCCATTTTTTAATTTTTTTTTTTTTTTTACTAAGACATAACATTGCAACACATAATTTCCACAAGCTGAATAACCTTAATGACACCTCCATGAATTCTGGAAGACAAAATGCCTTACTTTCAAGTTTTTTTTCTTCAACATACACAGAGTACAAAATGTCAAAGTACATTCAGATTATTCAAAACCAACTTTCTCAAGAATCAAACCCAAAAAGTTAAGGAATGATGAAGTTTCTTTCTCTGGTGAAGCCATGCCCTGAAGTGACTTAAATAAAGGTTTTGAAATTTATGGAAACGCTTCCTCAGGGTAATTTCTTGTAATAGGGGAAGGTTAAACCCACAAGGTTAACATAATCTAAATGTAAGAAATACAATAAATAGAGACCCCAAAGGAATGGTTTTGCTTTAACTGTCTTAACTATGTCACTACATCAGGAGCAAACATTATTTTTTAGTATATCTTTACAATAGGAGAATCATTAAATAAAATGGGATTTTTTTCACAAGCAGTAAATCATCATGTGATATCAAGAATCTGCTTATGACTCATATTTATGATCTGGTCACTGTTGCTTTATAAATACACCTTTGATTTTTGACCTTCCTAATTAGGCTGTGTGCAAGTACTATCAACTGCTGGAGACAGATGTTAAACACCTGCAAATATTCCATAAATTGATGTTTACATGCCTGATTCCATCTGCTTGACTTAACAGAAATCTCACAAATGCTGAAAAACATTTCTAATGAAAGTATTCTCGATCATTATTTTTGTTTTGCCCAGTGCAACAATTCCAAAATTTTCATTATTTTTATTTTGATTCTTATTCTGCTACATAAAGTCCATACAGAACAATAAGTCTGGAAAAATGGAGCACACCTCACATTGATTAAAACAAAAAAAAAAGGGTTTAAAATGAAATAATATCACCTTCTGTGGACTGACACAAACTAGAAGATGGCACAAAGGAGTGGATCCACTGAAGGCATTTCCAGAGATCCTTTGAAGAGAGGGTAACACGGTGCCTCCGTATCCCTGTTACCCATGGAGGGGTTGCTTTTGCATTTTCCTTGACATGTCAGTTCCTTGGAAGGGGAGCAGGAATAGAGCCTACAGGTGTTGAGTTATAAATTAGGACACTCAAATTGACAGAGAGATGATTAGCTCAGAATATGAGGAAAGAAGAAAGCCAGAGTCCTGCAGCATTCCTGGTTCTTCTTCCATGTATCAGTGGAATTTTAATACAGACATCCTCCAAAAGTTACATGACAAAGTTCTTGTCCTGACAAAACCTGCCCTGTCCTGATAAACGTGAGGAGGAAAGAAAATAAATACTCCTCCCATGTTTAAAGAGACATAAAAATAAACCCTACAACCTAACAAGAAAATTACTATTCAATAGAAGAAACTCTTCATGTGTTGAATTTTCCAACATTAATAAATTTAAACTAAATATGTATTAAAAACAAATCAAAATGCTAAAAGCATTATGTATTCTGTTTTACAGCAATTCTTGACCAACTACAACCTTAAAAACCTTTAAAGTAAGACCTTTTTTTACCTCAACCCAGCAGTATATGCTTTAATATTTTAGTAAGAGTCTAATTTCTGGTACAGATAGTGAGATAGTGGGGACAAGTGAACAGAGAAGCAGACTGGGGTTTGGAAAAGAAGGTTGTGTTCTCAAATTTCCTCCAAATAATTTTCCTGCCTCTTTTTTCATGTTCTCATCTGTAACTGGGGCTGGTGGCAGCAACCTTTCCCAGGGAAATACTTTGCAGTTCTGAGCTGAGTGTCAGGGCTGAGCATCACCACTGTAAACAATGGTGAGAGTTAGAAAAGTCACAACGGATGGAAAATTGCCATTAGGCAAACTATTTGAGCATCATTCTGATGATGAAAAGAATGTGCTGATATGCCCCCTTAAGTTGCAAAGAACATCAGCAGACCATACCAGTGCAAATCAGTCCATTTCCAATAATGATGCCAAGCCACGCATGGAAGCTCCTATAAAACACACTCATTTTCCCATTTTCCCAGATTCAATGCACAGGAATAACATCTCCTTCATTTTCCAGAGGTCTCTTTCAAAACTTTTTTTTTCTCCCCCCCCAACATTTCTATTAAGTCCTCACACAGTAATCCAAGCACCATTTGCCACACTTCATTTTTATTCACATATTTAAAAATTTCTGCTGTAACAAGTAACCCAAGCTTAGGAATTCACAGTGGCTTTAAAAGAAGCTAGGATAGAAACCAACAAAAGGTAAAAAATCCCTGTAATTAGGAATCAACTGGGATTGAGTCTGGGGAATAAATATTTTGCTCAGCAATATGATGGGTAAGATTTTTAAAAAGCTGACACTTGATATTGATAGTCACTTCCTTTGTATTGTTGACCAACTGGTGGCTTTATTAATAAATTTGGGATATAGATGTTAACCCCATGCAGATCTGGCTGCCTGAACAGGAGGAAAATTAAACACATCCAGCCTTTATGCTGTTTATTTATATTTGTTTTCCATTTGGCTCCGTCGACAAAATATTCCATTTCTGTAATATTTAGGAAGCAGATTCTGGAGAGTATGACAATCTGATACTGTGCAAATATTGCATCATTAGGAGGAAATATACTGCTGAGGACAGTTGAAACTTCAGGACAAGCCATTTCTGCTGAAATGGAAATCAATTCAGTGGAGATCACAGATGAATTGCTTTTTCTCCATCTAAAAGCAACAGTTTGAACCCACATTATCTTTAATTTTAAACTGATAGTAAAAACTTATTGAAAAATGTTTATGAATATGAATTAGAATGCACCCAGATTCCATAGACAGACATTTAATTTTCAGGAATTTGAGCAAAAAAGGGTTGTGCTATCAAATTCTGCAGAATCAAAAAAGACTAATTCTTCAGTCCTGCAGCATTTTTCAATATGTTGTTGCATATTTAAGCAGTATCTAAATATTTTATCATTAATATTATTTTCATACATTTCCTACAGTCTGTCTACTTTCAAAATCAGGCTCCTGCTTGTACTATTTTGGAGTGAACTTAGAAGTGTTGCTAAAACCAGGCTCCTGCTTGTATTATTTTGGAGTGAACTTAGAAGTGTTGCTAAAACCAGATGTGAAAAATAGTTGGTTTTATTTCCTCCTTCACATTCATAATTTTGATGATGACAGAAGCACAATGCTCTGTACTGAACACTGTTTCTAGCTAAGATGTATTTATCCACTCTGTGACAAAATAACTACCAAGGTAGATTCTGTTTGTATATAATTTATGTCTCTCATAAAAGAAAATGCAAAATAAAACCCACAAAACTTAATAATTAATATTCATAACAAGAAACTTATCACCATGACACACTTGAGCTATAAAACTTAAAAACAGTAGAATTCTGAGAGCATTTTGATTATTCCCTCCTTGGCTGCATTCTGTGTTCCACTCATTTGGGGTATACACAGTTATCTGTTCTGTAAAGAGGAACACTACAGATAGTCCTTCACCTGGAAAGCAGAATCAAATCAAATTAATATTATATTCTGTTTGGTCTAGTGAATTTACCAGCATCTGAAGAAGTTTGAAAATACCTAAATTTTAATTTTTCTGGATCTTGCCTCACTCTTTATGAATGCATTCATTTTCCCACCCCCAATTATTGGAGCTGAATTTCGCTTTTTATTTTTAATTCACGCAGTTCAGAGAAAAATAAAAGTTAAAGTTACTGTACCTCAACAAATGTACCTAAAGTGGCACTATTTTTGCATGCATGAAAGCTCAAAGCCTCAACAACTCCCATGAGCGATTACTCTTCTAACACTAATTAGATATTTGCTAATTAGTGTCTGATGTGTGAAATGAAAAACATTTTGAAGCTGAAATGGATAGGGTCTATAAAGATAGCAGCGCTATCCCAATTCCCTTTTTTCTGTTATCATATTTCATAAATATTAATAAGATCACATGATACTACCCCTTCTATAAAATTATCTTTCTGAAAGCAGTCTATTGTTTGGTATAATAGGGCTGTGTCAATATTTTGCATTAGCTGTAAAGCACTCAATGGAGGGAAGTGTTTTCTCTCAGTGTTAAAGAGATGTCACATTTCATGCATCATCTTTACGCTGCGTTAACCGGGCCCTCTTTTTAATAGTTTATCTTCAATGCACTGAAACTAACAATGCAAAACTTTATTGAGTAATCCTTTACATTTCTGAATAATTCACCAAACTTATCTCATTTCAAATGTATCCCAAATGAAATACAAATGATGGAATAGCTTTTTTCTTAAGCAGATGCTGAGAATATCAGTTCTTGTCTGTGAAGATCATTTCCAGGAAAGATTTTGGTATGCTAGAATAATGTACTGAAAAGTAACTTCTAAATTTGTATTACAGATGGTTGAACAATATCTACCTGTGATCATGCACAGAAAATTGTTCCAAACTGCCAGGGCAAATGATCTGTGTCATTTAATGATACAAAACTATTTATCTATCAAAATACTAAGGTCTAAGAAAAAAATTTAAAGAAAAAAAAACCATTAAGGTGAATAATTCCTGATGAAGAAACTAATTCCAAACAGGAACACTGAAGCACTGCTCACCTGTAAAGACTGGCCACATCACACCTGGAATCTAATCACAGGATTGGCACCAAAATTTTAAATAGTAGCTAAGCATGAATTGACAAAGATGACATTGAAACAAAATAACGATGAGATTCTCACTTTCCCCAGGCTGACATTTGTGATTCTAATAACACCCATCAAGGTGATTAAAACGATAATAAAAGGCAAGTTCTGAAAAAAGAATAAAACAGACACAGGCAAGATAATACGTGACAAGTGAAGCTACAATTTTGCATTTCACTTTTTTCAATGAAAATTCTTCATTTCAGATTGAAGTTAGGCAGTTCATCAGTCCCAAAGGTGTTTCTGAAATAGAAACCGCCTTTTCTACCAATACACTGTGCTTTTCATTTCTCATGTACTCAACAGAAGAATAAGCTCTTCAATATCTATTTATCCTGAGACAGTCATTTACACTTCACATTAGCTTGATACTTTTATCTAACTTCAAATAATTAAAGCATCACAGTATGCTTCACACTGAAGTTCAGGGGCAAATTCTGATTTCATTTAAATTTGTTTGTTTGCTGATGTAAACACACTAACAGCAGCTACAATGGCTATGCCTTCTACCTTTAACTACTGTTCCCTCCTTGACAAACATTATGGGCTAACTTCTCTCACATACTGACAAATTTTGCCTTTTATAACCCTAAAGGTCACTGTGGTGACAGACAGCTATAGAGATGCAAAGTTCTGATTAAAGTCCAAGTGGGCCATGGAGGTGGATAAAAGCTTGGGACAGACAGTGTGACAGACAGACAGACAGACAGTGACTGTCCTGTAATCCTGGGATTACAGAGAGCAGCAAGGACCAACCAAGAGAGATGCATGTGACATGATACAGTACATCCATATCCCAGTGGGGGTTTTGGTACACCAGGAGTTTCAGGTTCCTGTTACACCCTCCCTTACACATGGCAAACCTTCCCCAGCTTTGCCTCAGGACTCATTCTCCTTCCCAGTCCACGACAGAAGTGACAGCAGTCACCAAAAGCAGCTCCACTGTAAAAAGCACCGGGTTCTGTCCTTGGATGATAAGTGCAGTCACTGCTTCTGTAAAGTCAAGACTTGTTTGGTTGGGCAACAAAGGGTTTGCACTCAGCTGCCAATTAACATGAGCTAAAATGCTTGTAAATAATTAAACTTTACATTTCTGAGTTCTGCACATATTAATCTATTCATGCTCTGCTGACACTGTGAAGTAAAAAAGAATCACAACATATTTGTTTCTTTGATCTGTAAAATAAATGACTGGTTAGAGACAAATGTCTCACAAATACAGTATTTATGGGGCATCTACTAGGGAGATAAAAGGCAAAAAAGCTGAGGTACTTGGACAAATGGATAAGCTGTTAGGAATAAAAAGACTGTAATAGTCACTGAACTTGGACAAGCTGCTGTGCTCAGGGATGTACAACTGATTCTGAGAATGGATAAAATCCAGTTTTTCACTGCATTGGATACAATGAAGATCTTTCCAACAAAACACAGAAACTGGTTCAAACACATCACTTCTAAAACTGAAATGAATCACTGGGCATTCTGAAGCAGCACAAAATAACCAAAATGGTCCGTGCTGGAATGTTTCTGATCAAAGTTTTGCCAGTACTTCCAGAACTCAGTCAGGTCGTGCAGCAGCCCCAGTGAGAAGTCATGTCAGGCACACGTGCAGGCTGAATGAACACAGGTTGCTGTTTCTTGCAGAAATCATTTTGGCCCCAAAAGAATTGGTCCTATCTCATCCCTAAAATGTACCCACTGTGTCATGGATGGAGTAGGAGCAGCTGCTGTCCTAAAGCTGTCTGTAAGAAACATTTTTACCAGGAATGATCAAGGGACAAACCAGACTTTCCTTCTGAAAGCTGCTTTTACTTATGCAAAAATAGGAGAAGTCTTGGAAGGACAGGAATATATCTATTCTCAGAGAACATGTAGCTCAAGCAACAAGCCCTCTTTTTTTTAATAGGCAACTTCAAAGAAAACCTACATCATTCATGTGTGGCATACTAATAACCTGCACCTTTGTGTTCTTCTGTTTTACATCGCTCTTACAACCTGTTAAGCATACTTCATTAATATATTAAAAATATTTAATATCCAGCATCTAATTCTTTTAATTTCAGCTGCTTTCTTGACACTCTGAAAGCACAAATGTATGGAATTGTAGTGTAGGGCTAATCAGCCTCACTGTACGGCTTTAAAAAAATCCACTAATTAAAATGAATCTTTTATAAGAGTCGTTTTCTCAGCCATCATCTATGCTTAGGAAAGGCTTGTCTGCAGCAGCTCACCACTTTCTGTGCTATTTCTGCTGTTTCCTTGCAAAATACTGAATTAACTGAATCTCTAGAAAGCCAAACTACTTATCCTTCATATATTTAACAGAGAAGAGGATACACAGAAAACAAAGAGAAAATAAGAAAAAAAATACCTTTCTTAAAATAAAAACAAATTCTTAAAACAGTTTCTGTTATGGCTAAATTTTCTTCATTTAAATGTCTAGAGAAAGAGTAATAGCTTAAGTTCTAAGATAATGAAACTCACTTTCTGTGAAAATGAAATGGCATTATATTGTGGAATAAATGATTGTTTCTGCATTTTCTCTCTCTTCCACTAACTGAAATTTGACATTCATTGGCAAAGTTTAATTACTGAACTTTTTATCAAAATAATAAATGGAGAAGAATTTGTCAGAAGACTGATTTTATACACCTGTCAAAGAATAACAGCAGGTATTAAAAGTCTTTAATAGCCTGGATTCACATAGCTACAGATCTTTCCACACCTTGGTGAAAAGACTGAAAACCCAATTGCATTTGCATGCTCTCCTAATGTTTTCTGGCACATGGAGCCTGCTATTTTTTATCTAATGAATTTTAGTCTTTCACACAATTCCACTGTACCTTGGAACTGTTCAAGTTTCTACATTCTCTTTTTTTTCCCAAGTATTTCCAAGTGCATAAGCTTTTATTCCGAGAATGAAAGTCTTGCATGACTGAAACTTAATGAGCTGAACATTCTGCTTTAATGTTCCTCCTAATGGATCAAATGGAGGATGTGTTCAAAAACAAACAAACAAAAAGCAAACAAAAAAAAAAAAGTCAGAAAGTTTGTGCTCAGGAAATTAAGCAAATATGTGTGCCTCTGTCATGGTGCAGCTGTTTTCAGCCTGCCCTCCCACATTTTAACTCTGTGCAGTGTGAGTCTGCTCTGGTCTCACACTCATGGGAAGGTCAATGGTAGGAACTGCTCTGGAGAAAAAGAAAACCTGATTAAAGTCACACATCTTCCTATCATGGAATCCCAGCATGGCTTGGGTGGGAAGGGTCCTTAAAGCCCATCCCATCCCACCCCTGCCATGGCAGGGCCACCTTCCACTGTCCCAGGCTGCTCCAAGCCCCGTCCAACCTGGCCTTGGGCATTTCCACCAGGGGCAGCCACAGCTGCTCTGGGCACCCTGTGCCAGGGCCTCACCACCTCACAGGGAGCAATCCCTTTCTAAAATCCAACCTAAATAAAAATAATAAACTCTATAAATCTTCGTGCAGCCACCAATAGCTCTCCAAGGCTTCCATTTTTCCCCTTGACAATTTACACATTATATATACATATTAAAAAAATGGTTACAAAAAATAGTTACAAAAAATATAAATGGTTACAAAAAAAATAAATGGTTACAAAAAAATAAATGGTTACAATAAAATAAATGGTTACAAAAAATAAATGGTTACAAAAAAATAAATAAATGGCTACAAAAAACCAAATAAATGGCTACAAAAAACAAATGGCTACAAAAAAAAATTGTTACAAAAAATAAATGGTTACAAAAAATAAATAAATGGTTACAAAAAAATAAATAAATGGTTAAAAAAACATTTATTACCAAAAAAATTGTTAGTCCAGTGCCCTAGGACTAACAGAAAGAGAAGCTGGACTGGTCACGCTGAACTCCTGACCTAACAGTAAAATTCCCATGGTAATAAGTTGCACGACAGAGTGGCCCCTAAAGCAGCAGTGCCAACATGGCTCTAGATATTGCTACCAATGGTGCAAAGCAGTTCTGGCAGCACCAGGATTCTGAAATACAGCTGTATTGACGTACTGCTTCTCCTAACATGACTGATTTTCCTTTTGTAACTTCAACATGATAGATTTTGAAAGAGTCACTCTGGTGATCAATAGCAATTTTTCACAGCATTTTTGCTATTTCAAACTTCCTTTTCCTTAACTGTTTTTACATTCAGTGCACACAAAGGATTCATGTCAGTCTCCATTCAGAAATTATTTGAGTTTAAGAAAACATATGCATTCATTTTCCATATCTTTGAAAACCTCACACGGTTGAATTCCATGGAGCTGTTCTGTCCTGTCATGCTCAGGTAGATGAGCATGAGCCCCACCTAAGTATAAATAAGTGCACACAGGGATGACAGGAGCAATGGGCAATTCTGGGGGAAGCAGACAGCAGAGCTCTTGCTGACCTGTTTGTGCAGAAGAGGCTCTGGCAGTGTTTGTGGGGTGGCAGGCTCTGTGCCTCTGGCCATGCCAGCCTTGTCCTGTCTCACTGGAGCTTTGCTTTTGGCTCTAATGATTACTTTGTTTAATAACCAACTGCTATTCTAAGTTTAATTAGTGTTATAGGTCCTCAGCTTTGTATAGTCACATGAAATAACCACAATTTATAAAGAGAATGCAGTGATGAGTGGTCAGCCTGGGCAGAATTCCATATTTCTGACCCTACTGTGATGCTGCAGCTCCAGTCTGACTGCAGAGGGAGGGCACAGAGTGACATGGAAAACACTAGCACTGTGAAGGTGCCACAGGTCCAGGCCTGGGAGGGACAGAAGAGTTTTTAAGAGCAAGGAAGAAAACAGTGAACAGTCTGTGACACACAGCACAGACTGCCCAGACAGAAAATGCAGTGTTACGGAGCCGCAGATCTGTGGAGAAGGAGCAAGGTGCAAGAACACATCAGAACGATATGATATAATGAAACCTGTCATGTGGCAAGCCACATTCAAACAGATTTCAGTGTGTCATGTAACGAGTATTTTATGTTTTATTCTGTTTAGTGGTTTAAGTTCACTCATTTATGGGAACCCCATATATTCCCGAGTGAGGAGGATGAAAAACCCCCAACAGCAGCCTGGTGCTTTCCCAGGCAAAGAGCAAGATGAGCCCTGGCCAGCAGTGCCATACTCCTCCTGCAACAGGAATGCAACAGGAATGGCTCACTAAAACTTTCCTGCAGGCTGAAATCCACAGCCCTCGCACCCAGGGACAGTGGGAGTGCAGCAAAACATGAGAAAGGAAGGGGTAGGTGCTCAGTAGTATATGCAACAATTTTAAATTTATTACTTGTATTACGGTAGGGGGATAGAATATAAGTGAATAAAGGCCATTTGTTGTCATTATAGTGCAAGAGTTCTATTGTCATTACATTGCAAGGGTTCCATATTGCCAGAGTTTTGTACCTCCTTGACGTTTCTCATAGGCAGCTCCTCTGGACACTGACTCTTCCTTGTCCTCACTGCAGCCAACTGACTCCAGTTCCCCTCAACCTCTCAATCCACTCTGTTATAACACTCTTCTTATGTGGCCTCCTAACATCAGGCCTGCTCCTAATCTTTAATAATTAACCCAGCTGCAACTCTTTAGGGGGTAAGATTACTTTCTATACTACCTTTATTTACTTATATTCTATCCCCCTATATATTACTTTTTTATTTATTGAGACTTGTTGTGTAATGGCTTTCTCCCCTTCCCTTTCCTCCTTTTTCTGTAACAGCTACATGTGGCCTAACAGTAATTTTTTTATTAGCCTGCTCTGTTACATTAACAATAAATTCTTGATTTTACATATGGTTGTCTTTCTCTTTTTCCCTAACTAAGACTTGCTAAGCTGGAGTTCAGGCTAGGTCCTCTGTTCCCCAGTGAAACAGTGATCTTTACACAAAAAACAATGATCCAAATCATCTTATGCTTCTGTAAGAGAAGGACACAAAAGCATAATGTATTCTTCTAATTACTCATGTTCAAAATCCATATAGATTATGTTTGGAAAGGCTAACTGTGATTAAAGAACAGAAGGAAAACATATGTCTCAAGAAGCACTGTTAAAAAATACTTCAGGAAAATCTTTCATTGCACAAACCCCCCTCTAACTTCAGGAGCTATTTAGCTGGATATCTGCACACAACCAAGAGGAAAAAATGCCTGAGTCACTCGAAATGAGTGCGAGTTGGCAGCTCTGCAGAGCTCAGCGCTGTCTCCCTTGCCAAGTGTCATGCTTCATACAGAAGACTCACGCATCAGGTGTCCATGTCACACTTTTATTTCACTCTGCATAAATCTCACACAGAGAAATCTTGACAAGGTTTGTTTTATGCCAGCACAGTACTCCATAAGCATTTCTCTGATAGGAACTGGAAAGACCAAGAGCTGGCAGCTGGATCAGCTTAGGTGAAGTTTTGATTCCTGCATCAGAAGTTATCCTGCAAACTGTTGTGCCAGCCACTGCTGGAGCCTGAGCACTCACCCAGGAGCTGTGTGTGATGTCCTCAGAGCTTCCCCAGCCATGCTCTGCTGCACTGGCAAATCTAATACACAGTGACCTTGCTTATACTCCTGCTTTTAGGCTCTGGAGAAAACTTCTTTGTTTTTGTCAAATGAATGATATAATGAAACCTGTCATGTGGCAAACCACATTCAAACAGATTTTAGTGTGTCATGTAACTAGTATTTTATGTTTTATTCTGTTTAGTGGTTTAAGTTGACTCTTTTATACAACACTCACATGTTTTGTTTAATTCTGTCTATATTTCATTCTATTTTGTCACATCTGATTAAGCTCTATTTGAAACTCTTACTTTGCATTAGCACACTGGCTCTATTCCTATCTGTTTTGAGCTACGTGGATAAATCATGTGCTTGGAGCAGTGCCTCAGTAATCAAATTGTCTGCTGAGAGTGCAGTTCCATGCTGTAATTTTTGCTAGTGCTGAACCCAGTGTAAACAGATCCTGCCCTCCTCCTCTCGTACCCACTCATCCCTGCCTGGCCTGCCAGCTCTCCCCTGCTCAAACACAACTGCAAACACAGGGGCTGAGGAGCTGACTTAGGGGAACTGCTCCAGTCTGAAAAAAAACCCCCAAAACAAATGAAAAAAAAAGCAAACAAAATGCCCCCTCCAAAAAAAAACCCAAAACCCAACCAACCAAACAAAGACAAAGAAACCCCAAACTGTGTCGTTTATAAACGGATGTGGAAACTCCACCTGTGCAATTTCACCTGCACAACTCCAGGATCACAGGAGGCAGGAGGGAGAGGAGGGGTGGGAGCTGAGCAGGGAGGTCTTGCACCAGCCTTGCTGGAATTGATCATCCTGCAGACCTCTGCTGGCAGGGAAGGGAGCTGATGGGGTTCAACAGGCACCTTAGGAGGGAAAGGTCATGATCCTGTTCCTTCCACAAAGAAGAGAATTTGCTCAAGATTTCTTCCTCTACAGAGACACAATTTTGAGCTCAGTTGCCTTTGTGTACTTTATTCACTATGTACCAAGACATCCATCCTCTATTTTGCACTGTTTGAAGAAATAAAGGTATACACTCTGCAGGTTATGGAATCTTGGCACTACTCCCCAGCAATTTTGTGTTCTGTTGCCTTTTTTCTCTATGTATTGTCCATGAAAATTACCCATTTATTTTTAAAATATCTTTCAGATATGTAAGCCATATAGGGAAGAAATCCATTCTAAGAATCACTGAAAGCTAACAAGTCCATAGCCATTTTAGAGAGGGGTTCCTCCATTTATGAAATCCCCGTAGTAGCTGCTGAGTGATTCAGACCAGAGCTAAGCTGAGACCTGCTTTGCAAGGCTCAGGAACCCTCTGCATGAGGCACCTCCAGGTCTTGTCCTTTCATGTGATACTGGTTCTCCCTTTGCTTTTGTTGCCACCCTTGATCTTCCCACTGCTCTGATGCCACACACAATTTGGCTGCTGGCTTACCAAGAGCAGCTCCTCCACAGAAATGTACCCTGTGATCATTTCATTCAGAGAAGGGGGTTTCATCCTGGGAGCAGCAGTTTTCAGAAAGAACAATGTTTATCAGGAAAAGAAAAATCACTGTTCCTTATGGTATTTTATGAAAATTCCCTGGAAGAGTATACAGGATAAACAACTTATGCATAATGCCTTCTTAAGCATGAGATTCCTTGGAAACTTTGTTCTCCAACAGGCAGGATGTTAAAGCTGCCTGTGATACTCATCTCCTCCACCTGCACATTCATTTCCCTACCTTTTTAACTCACTCCTTTAAAATACTTTACAGCACCCTTGATATTTGGACCAGCTAAGGCAGTGAACTCACTTTCCTGCTAAAAATGACATTCAGCATCCCACACCTGAAACTTTACTAGCCCAAACCAAGGTGAGATAATTTATTAGAGAGGAATACAACCTTCTACATTAGGTATGATAATACATGTGCCCCTTCTAGTGACCATTTCTCGACTTCACTGTCAGCATCCATTCTATTCCATATGACAGTGGAAAGCTGGAAGAAGAATCACTGATACATTACTGTACTTATGTTTACCATGTGTGGCAAAACATTCTTAGATAACACCTCAATTTGTCTGTGACACAGCAGGGAGTAAATGAAAATGTTTATTCTGACCCCTCAGCAGAAAGAACTCCCTTAATCCACTCACTGATGAGATAACACTGTAGGATTACAATAATCAACTTGCAGTACGTCCTCTATTAGAGCACTAAAGATAGAGAATTTCATATCCACTGGGAAATGATTCTTCACTTGCGTAACAGTGACAGGCTTTTGCCCTTTGAGATCACATTTTTCACCCCATGCTGAGCCCTCAAACGGCTTCTGTATCAAATGGCTGATATTAAGCAAAATACTACAATTCCAAAAGCCTGTAACTAAAAGAAAAATTGTCTGCAATGCCCACTATTGATTTAAGTAATGGAATGATAAAGAGACGGATGTTAACAATATACTTAAGCTTCTAAGCATCCTCATAGGGGTAGAGTTACAATGTGCTGCTTGTGAAGGGCTCTTATTTAAATGTAGATACAAATCCCAATCACTTCCTGCCCTAAGAAATTTAAAAACTGCTAATAATGTAGGGAAAGAGATTGCTCCATAGATTCCACCACAGTTCCTCATGACCACTGCCTTATGTCATGCAGGAGTTTTCCATTTGTCACAGAATTACTGAGTTTTGTCAAAATTCAAATAAGGAAATATGGGGAGGAAGGGAGGGAGGATGGGAAAAGTCAGATAATTCATTCAAACCAGAGTTTTTTCCATACACTTTTCTAAAGGAAATTTTAAGTGTCAAAAAATACATATCTTGTGCTCATTATTAAATGCTAAATACCACAGTGTTTTGAGCTGCCTTGTGGCCATTGTAAAGAAAACAGGTGTTCTGATAGATTATAAAGTGTGAGTCAGAGGATGTGCAGAACAGAATTTTAATGAGGCTGCGAGCACACAAATCTGACTAGCCTTTTGAACATGATGCTAAAACACTGAAAGTAGTCTTAAAAGAGACAAAAAGCAGGGACACAACTAAAAAATCCTCATTAATGTACAGCAAGTGAATGCGGTGCAGCGAGTCATTAA
Organism: Ammospiza nelsoni; assembly: GCF_027579445.1. Taxonomy (NCBI): domain Eukaryota; kingdom Metazoa; phylum Chordata; class Aves; order Passeriformes; family Passerellidae; genus Ammospiza; species Ammospiza nelsoni. The sequence goes on from NC_080648.1 coordinate 5,946,848, forward strand.
GTCAGGTTTTGTAAGACACCGGTGCCCGAGGTCTGCGGGAGAGGAGGAGAAGCTCCGGACAAACCCTCAGGGGTGGGGCTGCCTGGTTCAAAGGGGCATTCATCATTCCTGCCTTTGATCTGTCCCACTCCTGCTGCTAAAAGATGCAAATTTCTTAATGATGCGCTCGGCTGTGCGAAGGGCCAGCCTGACAGTGCAGTAACTACAGCAGAAAATCTCCGCTGAGCACCTAAGGCAGCCCCATCTCCGTCTCCTCCGGTGTGAGCACAGATGGCACAGAGCCTCTGTGTGGGCAGGCTGACGTGTGCTCAGACCTTCCCAAAACAGGAGCTGGGAGCGTCCTTAGCACAGCACAGACCCACCCAAACCACTCCTTTCATGGCACCAGCACAGAGCCTCTCCAACAGCCTTAAAAGGTAATAAAAAAGATATCCTGTAATTGGTATTTAGGAATAAAGTAGTTTTGAAATAAAAAGAAAATAATTCTTGCAAGCCCCATATTTCAGAAGAGCTTTCTCTGACTGATAATAAAATTGCTGACTTAAAACTAAAACTGGACATTACTAACAGGAGAATATCTGAAGGTGTGGGGGGAATAAAAAGGAGGGAAAGTGGTCTCCCAAACTGACACCACACCAATTGCTCTGCAGTTTTCCTCACATGATTAAACCAAAGGTGAGGGAAAAAAAAAATCTCATCTCTATACCCAGCACAAATGTGCAGTTGCACACATACCTGGTTTTGAGACAGCATTTGTTTTGGTATCTGTGAGCTTCAAGTTAAGACTGAATCTAAATACAGGAGTGGATCTTTAGTAGAAGGACTGCACCAGACACAAACCCATGTGCAAAATATACAGAAACAATATTTTGGGGGAAAAAAAAATGACATTTGCTTTATGTGAGTTAACTATTTCAGAATAATTCCATTGGACTGCTGATGATTCCCACCCTCTACTGAGGTTATTCCCTCCCTGCCAAGCACATGCTAGCAGGAGCAGCACTGTGTTCTGCAGCTAGCTGCTCCATGCTTTGTCAAGCACACAAGTTGTTCAGCGTATGCATTTTTTGCCTCCCACACACTTTTGGACATATGCTGTTTACTTTTTAAACTCCAAAAAGTGAGCATAGAAAATTACTTCTACACAGAGGATTTCTTTAGCTCAGCCTCAGAAGCAACATCCATTTGGGTTTCTGGCATTGGGAGCTGATGAGGAATGACAGAGCATTAGCAAAGGGAAGGAGCTATTCCTTTCTGCAAGGCTACCTTAGAAATATCAGGTATAAGAATCATAATAACATACAGAGCATCAGTCTTTCTTCATAAATCCATTGTAAAACCAATAGGCAACATCTTCTGACAATACATGACTTCTAACACATAAGGAGGATCTACAATCTTGAATAATAATGCAGAACAGCCTGATCAACTGGGCTCTACTAGTTTTCAGTAGAGTGGGACAAGGTTTTAATTATTTTCCTGAAGGAGAGAAGGTAAAATGGCCCAACAATGAGGGAACTCCAGAAAACATGTGAAAAGGCCAGGTGAGAACTTCCAGAAAATCTGAATAAGAGACATCCTTGGGCAAGCCAGACTGACAAGCCAGGCTTGGCTGGCTGGCGTCCTCAAGGGACCTGGGAAATGTAAAAATCCAGAATGCCAGGTTTGAAACCCAAAGTGTCAAAAGCTCCTTGAAAAATGCAGTCACATTATTTGTGGGGGAAACTGTGATCTTCTGATGCTCATGTGGACACATGAACACATAAAAGAATGTGTGTGTGATATATTTGTATGTACGTGGGAATATAAATGAAAGCATCAGCTTCAACACAAAATATTCCCTAGCAGGGGTAAACCTGGAGTGCATTTCTCAATAGCAGAACTCATAAACATAGGACAGGTGCCTACAAAATACCCCTAGGAGTACTCTAATCCTTTCATTAAGCCTTTAACCTTGAAACTGTATACTTCATGTTATTTTCTGTCAGAGTTTTTAGGTTCTGGATGGATTTCCACATTTTTAGAACTATGTAAAGTTAAATTTCTCCATATTTAGATAATATTATAAAAACTTAAGGGATGTTCCCTGTACATTTTTACTTTTCTCTCTGCTATTAAAACTTTAACAGTTATATCAAACTTGGCAAAGCCTAATTAAGAAAATCAGGAAGTTCAAAAATTGCGTTAAAAGAAGGGAACAAGCAATTGAAAGAGCAAGCGTGTTGAAATTCCAGTTTGCATCCCTACAACCAGAGAAAGGATCTAAACTAAAATGTGTGCACCAATGCCTTAGAAAGTACAAATATAATGGAGCTACCCTGACTTACAGTGAAGTGCAGCCCACACAGAAAACGCCTCTATTATTACAGCTTAAAGCATACATGTAGGTGGTGGGAAAGGTGACTAGTTTCATTTTCCTTGGCCGTACACCCTGGTCTTTCTTTAGAAGAAAAAACCCCACAACCATAAGAAACTGGAAAAACCAGAGTACCTTGGGATGAATACATCTAAATTATTCTACACACCCACCTCTTCCAATCACAATCAAAATAATTCATGATGCAGAAAACCTGTGACCTGCACACACTTTCTGAGCTAAAAATACGATTTATATGACTTATTTGCAATGCTCATTAACAATACAACACAGGCAGTGGGTACATCTGTATCACAAGCATTCAATCTATAATCTGCAGAGCACCTTTAGCTAATTATTTAGCATTCCTGATTTCCCCTTTCAGTGAACTGGAGATCACTGGTGCCAAGGATATTCATTCAGCCATGAACACAAGATCATATCCAAGCACTTTCAGAATTTTTCTTTTATTAAGCTTTTTAATGTATAATTAGGGATTTCTATACCAAGTGGATACTTGTCAGCTCTTTACAACCTAGTGCAAAACATATGTTCTAAAAAGATATTAAAGAATAACTTGAGTGGGTATTTTGCTTCCTGTATGGATATTCCTGCAGATACTGGACATTTTCAAGGCATGTATTTACACACATTCAGCCAGAAAACATGATCCATTAGAACTATATCTTATTTTGATTAAAATAAAAGAAGCTTCAAAGATCTCTTTCTAGCATGGCCTCTATTTTCACTGGGATTTGGATTTCAATATATAAAAAATGAATTATAAAAATTGGTATTTTACAAGCTTGCTTTAGTTGGATAAATATCCCTGTTTCTAAACCTGTTTCACCTACCTGCATGTTCTCTCAAATCTCTATTAGTATAATCCAGCTGAAGTGTTAGGAACAGATATTACTCTTTCAATTATCAACAGATGGCTTTCATGCATACTTTTTTTCAGTCTTGTGATCAAATGAAACCTGCTCTAACAACAACTTCTTCCAAGTTTCTGTTTTTTCAGAGTCAAGGTGAAATAAAGGAAAGGAAGCCTTTTCCCAGCTTCATGGAAAATGTGTTGAATGTGTTCTTACTGACTTCAGCAACAGAAGTTTCCAGGAGTGAAGCCTGGGCTCAGTGCATGTAAACACTGAAGTTTTTGTGTTAGTTTGCTATAGGTACCATTTAAGTTGCATTTTAAAATACCTCTATTGTAAACAATGCATTTTTATCATTTGCCTACAGAGAGTAGGTAGGAGTTTGACAGTGTTGCCAAAGAAATGTCAGTAAATGAAAAGCAAGTGCCTAAATTTTCAGTTGGAGAACAATCAACCTTCTAATTATTGCACATAAGTTACAGCCATTGTGTAGTAAACACCAAATAATCAGGAACTGAAAGTTCAGGTTTGGAAACAAAATTTTTGAAATATTTAAATGACAATAGTAGTGCAATGGCCCTTTACAATTAAAATGCATGAGGTTTAATAGTTTACACCCTACCAATTCCCCAATTACGTCCAGAATGCTCAGATCTTCAAGGAAATAATCTTAATGTTTTCCATAGCACATAAAAGAAGAACCAGAGCAGAAAAGGACCATATACATTTTTCTTTTCTTTTTTCAAGTTGATTGCTAGGCAATACCAGTGAATGAGCATGTCTATAAATCAATTCCTTCAAAGACTTAATCCAGGCAACTAACTAATGAGAAATGCTTAATTGTCTCAAGAGGATCTTTAGCTTTTCTTCCCTTGCTCACTGAAAATGGCATAAATGGCACCTTCTTTCCAATCACAAATTTATCAGATGCTGACCTTGTAAAAACCAGTCTGCCCCAGGCCAGAGAGATGAATTTACAACTGATATCAGAGCTGTATTCTTTTTTCTTTATCCACACAAAGTAACTTTGTGCTGTGTCTCAGAGGTCCAGGTGGGAGCGGTACAGCCCAGCTGGGATACAGGGACCCCATAAATCTCCCCTTGGACCACAGAGAGCCCCAGCACAGCCCCACCTGGCCATGAAGGGCACTTTGTGTGGCTTTCAGTGACTTGGAAAAACAGGCAGAGGTAGCAGATTGACATTGGTGCAAGAATGCCAACAGACTAGCAAGCATATAAAGTTCCCCACTCCAGTTACTACTGCACTAAATAGTCCACCAAAGTTTACCCTTAAATACATACAACAAGACGTAAAAACCACTCCTCTCATTTTGTGCAGATATTACATTCACAAGAACAAATCATCCAGAGGATTTCCATATTTGAAGTGCAGCCAAAATGGTGCAGTAGGAAACAGCTGTAACACAGCCTGGTGGATGTATTCATTTTTGTTTTCTGAGCATCATTCCAGTGGCACAAATGCTATTTCCCACATGCCCTCAGTCTGCAAAAATGATGATGGAAGCTTCATAAATTACTGATGCATTGCTTAGACATACTTTATAAAATTAATAAATTCTTCATGAAGCAATGGAATGATGTGCAAGCTTCCAATAGAGATTGCATGTAGATCTTCCTTGGGTAGTTGCTATAAAGAAAAGGCCCTTTAGAATAGAGATTAAGATGAAGCAGCTTCATGATTAGATAGAGCACTCACACAGCAACAAAATCAGAGCAACTTCATTATTTTCCAGCACTCTAAAGAAGAAGTGTGCACAAAAGACTAATAAAAGTTACACAGCAAGAATGTAAAGAAAGAGATTCAACACTGCACTGGGTGAAGATAGGGCTTGGCTGTGATTGCAGGTGTACAGCAGCACAAACAGCTGTGTACAGCTAACACCAAGCAAAACCTCTCTTCCTTCTATTTTCTCTCCTGGAAAAATGTCAATTGAGAGTAACTGACTTTACAGTACATTAATTAGTGCATGTTGTGTATTTAGCAACAACTTCAAGTTCTCACTTGGGTTACAGAAGCTCCACAAGGCCTGTAAAGCCTATACTAATGTCCTCTACTTTCATCAAAGGGACAATTTCTCAGCCCTAGAAAACTCAGAAAAGTAACACAGGAGAACAAACTCAAAGAGATACATATTAAATAAGTATTAAAACTTTCAAATTGTTTAAAGAAAGATGAGGTCTGCCTTCTCTCAGTGGAAGGCAGGATTTCAGAGGTTCATATTGTCTTTTTTCCTCTGAAGCTTCAGATGTTTCCTGCCTCTTATTTCACAGCTGAAGATGCAGGACTAACCTAAACTTGCCGCTCCTCTAATCCTGCCTGGCTCATACAGAATGAAAACAGTCAGGCTCTTCTGTAGTGGGTTTAGAAACCACACACAGGTCACACACCAGCCTTATGCCAGGACAAAAGAGACAAGGGGGCAGCTGCCAAGGGAATTCTATCCCAAAGGCCATGGGCCATGTAAGGAGAGCTGCTGTTCCCCAGGGTTAGCACTGGGCAGTGCAGGCTGACCACTGCACTGAGACCCCTCCTGGACACCCTCAGGGACGTGTGGCAGGAGAATCCTTTGGGACCAGGGGACCCTCAGGGAGGGAGATGGACCCACTGAGCTCCCTGAGCAGCACCTCAGCGTGCACAGGGCACTGCAGAGGGTCTGGGGAGATGTTTGAATGAAATGGATGGCAAATGGCTGATCATGAAAGCATCTGGCAACCCTGCTGCAAACAAGACTTGTATGTGAGTGCCCTTGTGGAGCTCACCATGCTGGCTGAGGAATGCAAATGCTCTCAGGGTAAGGGCCTCTGTTGTTTGTCACAGTCCTTTCCTTTCTACATTAGCATCAGTCAGAAAACCTTCAAACCCAAACAGAAACATGGTGCTTTCTTTCCAAAAGTATCATCACGCACTTAGGGCCATCACTTGTGCTGCAGCTGCCTTAAAGCCATGACAGGCTCTATTACTGTATTTAGCTGCAATGATTGCCATCATTCCTGCAATGCCATAAACAGGCCTGGCATTTAAAATATTAGTTTATTTCTCAGGTTTCTTGGATGCATAATTGCAATATTGAGCTGTTTAGAGTTACTAGATGCTATAAATTCTGTTGTCATTTCTAGGAACCATTTCTTTATAATACATATCCAAAGGTACCTTAAAATAAACAAATCCATATAGGAGAATTTAATTCCTTAAAATATGCAATGGGAAACAGAGACTGTTTAGAATATGAGGAAGATCATCTTTGTAAACCCATCCATAAGCTTGGGATAAATGCATATTTTAAAAGACATCTTAAATGGATATACATTATGGAATTGAGCAGAGATGTTCATGATTAGAAGAAAAATAAATGAAGTTGTTTGAAAGTTTACAGACTGGAAAGAAGCAATAAAATGCAACACTTTACATAAATGACTGTGCTAGTATTGGCTGGTGTAGAGCTCATTTTCTGTAAGTATGGTATGGGCTGTGTTTTGGATTTTGTTGGAAATGGTTTGCTAGCACAGGGATGTTTTCCTTTCTGCTGGGCAGGGCTCACACAGAGCCAAGGCCTTGCCTGCTCCTCACCCCAGCCCAGCAATGAGGAGCCTGGGGGTGCCCATGGAGCTGGGAGGGGACACGGCAGGGACAGCTGACCTGAGTGACCACAGGGATACCCCACACTGGATGGAATCATGCTCAGATATAAATCTTCCCAAAGAAGGAAGTGGGGATGTTTACACTGATGGTGTTTGTCTTCTCAAGGCACCAGTGTGTTGTGAGGCTCTGCTCTCCTGGAGAAGTGGTGAATGAGTTCCTTGCCTGCCCATAGGAAGTGGTGGATGAATTCCTTGTTCCCCTTTGTTTCCACTCAGGTTTTGCTTTTGCTCTGAAACTGCTTTTATCTCAAACCACAAGTTTTCTCTCTTTTACCCTTCCCATCCTCTCCCCCATCCCACCAGTGGGCAGAGAGCTGTGTGAGGTCCAGTTTTTAATTGGGGTTAAACTATGACAGTCGGTTTTGGTGCTCGATGTGGCGCTCAAAGGATTCGAGATAACGACAGATTTGATTGGGATGTGCCAGGTGGAATTTGTGGCTGTCATTGCAGCCTGGCTATTAATCAGCAGCTCCTGTGCCTGCCATGGGGCTCTCCTGCCTGGCTGCTGGAGTCCAGTGCTTGTTAGTGGCTGTGTTTTGCTCTCACTGCTGTGATGTGCCCTTATCACCTCACTGCTGTGCCTGGGAACGGTTTGATAACAGCAATGGCCACACACCTGGGCTGGAAGGAGGCCAGGGCACCTGTGCTGGACAGGCTGGAGCTGCTCTAGAACTCCTGTCCAAGGGACAGTGAGCAGAGGGTGAGTCCAGGCGGGACTGGGGCACCCTGCCTGCCTGTGGCCATGGCCAAGCCCAGAGCAGAGCAGGTCCAGCCCAAAGCATCCCTGGCTGTGGCTGTGGAGCAGCAAGTCCTTCCCTGGAGGCACTGTGGCCCAAGGATAAGGCCATGCTGCAGAAGATGGACCCCAGTAATAGATAAATCTATGCCACAGCAGTACTTTGCAATTATAGAAGTATTTGGGGTTCATTATTTCTCAATTGTGTCTTTCACAAGCAAATTAATGCAGCATTCAAACTACTACAAATAAAACTTACGTATAGAACACATGGTTGGTGTATCAAAGTTACTCAGGAGAGTGACAGATTACATTTTCCAATTATTGTTGGCAGGCTAAAACTAGAGAAACGTTCTTCAACTTCTTTTGATGACTATTTTGAGTTGACACAAAGATCAAGGTCAAATATGGTCACCATACCCTAAGGAGGACCTTGTTAGCAAAGCAACCCCATATGAACTGATTGATCACTCAGTGCAGCCACTTTTAGAAATGCTTTTCTCTAACAAGAGGGAAATCTGGACTTCAAATACCTTTCTAACCATAAGGATTGGTATTAGTCTCCAGTCCAGGAGACTAGAAATGGATTTAGTGAAGGGATGAGCTAACTTTTTCCAAGTGACTTCCCACCAACTTTAATGACTGAGACTGATGAGGCAGGAGTTCAGTGTCAGCACAAGCACAGGTTCGAGAAAGAGAAAGGAGGGCAGGAGCTCACTCTGCCCATGTCAGTGTCCCATAATACTTCTGGTACAAGGCTTGGACAATATCTTGCATCTTTCCAAAGAAATGACTCGTGAAACCCCATGTTGTATCTACAGAGCCCAGGACCTGCCTATCCGTGGTACAAACAGGGACCTCACAAGGTCTAATATGGCCCTGGAGCCACCCAGGGGAATCTGTTTAGTAATGTTGTAATTAACATGCTGAGAACAAAGCCAGCATCACTCTGTAGCAGTTACCATTAAAAAGCCACAGACCAAAAAAACACCAAAAAGAAGAACCAAAAAACCAACAAACCAACCAACCAAAAAAAAAAAAAAAAAAAAAAACCAAAACAAACCAAAAATCCCAAATACCAAAAAAACCCACAACAAACAAATGAAAAAGATAAAAATCTAAGAAAGGCATGGCCAGTCCAACCAGGTAGAAGACACTGGGTAAGAACTTCATGTTCCTGTGCCACAGAATGACCTGACACTGCTGATTGTGAAGTTTGGGGACATCCCAAATGACTCATTTTCTGTGATCCTCTAAGAAGGTCATACCCACTCATAAGAAAACACACAGCAGAATTCCATGCAGACAGAAAAAATGAGACAGTGCTCCTTGAAGGCTTCAGTACATCCCATCCCATGTAACACAATTTTTTTTTTCCTGCTGCAGAGTTCAATCCATTAACTTGTTTGGGTTAGAGACTAGAAAGCACAGCCAACAAGACCATCTTGAACTGTTTGACAAGGTTTTTTCCCCTTCCAAAAGCCACAGATTGTGAGCATCCATCAAACCACCCTTTCTAATTTAATTGGGTTGTAGTTTACACTCACAACAAACAATAAAGTTAGAGTAATGAGTTTCAATCACAGGACTCTAGCAAAGAGTTTAATTTATACACGTAATTAAAGTCACCATCTTACTGTCCTTTCCTTGCTCTTGGTACTGTACTAGAAACTTTATCACCAGTTGTCATCTCATAGCATTAGAAAATTCTACAGGCATGGGCAGCAATGTTGCCACCTGAAACCAGTATCAGGCTTCACTGCACTGAAATGAAATTAGCAGAATGCAATCCTGACTTCTTTTACTCAACCCCATATTTTTTAAGATCCAATAATACATTTTGAAAGGGCTGCTAGCAACTCGCTAGGTTTTAATAGCATTTTAATAGTATTAATAATTAAGTAGTGATTTTAAATGCAGTAAAACCCATGTACATCTTCTGACTGAATGATTAAACAGGTGCAGCCCAAACTTAATCAAATTTAACTCGGCATTAATTTTTTTAGTTCATTTAGAATCGAGAGCATGTATAGTATTCAAAATGCTAATTAGCAACATGAAAATAAAATCCTAAAATGGTTTCAAAGAGTAACTTTTGCACGATTTCTGAATTACCCTAAGCCAATCACTTCTTCATCCTAAGAATTAAACAAGAATTCAATTAGACGAAACCATTAAACCAGCAGCTTTAAGAGCAACTCTTCTTTCTGCATTTGAATATAAACACTTATCTTAATACCAAGCCAGACATCGTTAAAGTCCCTTGTATTCAAGAGAATCCTTGACTCTTGTTATAGGAAGCAATTTTGATATCAGGAAATCAGTTGCTTGATTATTTTTTGTTTATTTATTTATTTTCCCAACTAAATTAGTGTTTGCCAAAACACTTCAGAATAGAAAGCAGCCTTATTATGAAATTACAGCTGGTTGGTTCATACTTCCTGCAATCCTCAGTTCATGCAAAATATCAGGTTTACATACTTTGAAGCAATCTCAGCAACCAGTACCAGAAGAACCTGGACAGAGTATCTACGTTTATTTCCACAGATCAGAAAGAACTTTTTAAAATGAAACATTTGCAAAAACTACATTCAAATGAGGACTGAGAAACACTGAGTGCCCCTATTATTCTGGGATCCCTAAAGGAAAACCTTTTCAACACTCTCACAAAGCACTGCTTGTACTTCACACTTCCATGTGTATGAGAGCTGGACTGGAAAAATGGTAACAGAAATCTGTTGGGGTGTGAAGGTGAGAGGAGCTACAGGCACGGTTCTGCTGTGCATGTCAATAAAAACACCAGATAATTAGTACATTAATGGTTGTTTCAATTGCTATACATGTTCATCAGAGTATTTTCTTAGCACCAAGCAATACTAGAGCCCAGTCACTGTAAAAAGGAGAGATTTCCTTGAAAGGAGAGGCACAGAACCACCTGCTGCCCCTTTGCTAGAGGATGCTCACCTTAGAGAAGCACCCCGCACCTGTATGTACAGAAAATGAAACCAAAGAGCAGCACAACCACAACAAACAGCCCTGTACCTGCCTGTGCCAGGCTCCTCATGCCCACCACAGCCCTGCTGGGAACAGCAGGGGACACGAGAGCAGGAGGGACAGGACACAGTCCTGGCGGCCACGCTCTGCTCCGATCTGTTCTGAGCAAGAACACCAGTTCATGCAAGAGGGACATGAAAAGCCAAAGGAGGAAACCCTGAAAAATAGCAGATTTAAGAGACCAAGGGAAGGTTAGGAGGTCATGAGGGCAGGAAAGGAGCCAACCAGAACTGACAATTGGCTGCAGAAAATGCCCCGTCAGAATCTCAGCCATCCCTTCAGCGAGGCAAACTCCCTCCTCTGGCTGCCTTTTCAGCTGCTCCAAAGGGGCTTTCTCCTGCTGCATGAGAAATGGAAGCACCAAAGTCCCACTGGCCTGACAATTCCCCCTTCCAGGAAGAACCTTTGCACATTAACAGGTAATTAACAGCAGGAGCTAATTCCCCTCCAGGCAAGGGAAGGCAGCTCCTTGCAGGTGATGCTGCCCAGTGCTCTTCTCTTCCCTGCACATGCAGCCAAGCACCAATTTAATGAAGGAAAGTAAAACAGCTCTGCTGCCCAATTTCCCTGCCTGACAAACACGAGGACTGCTTTTTCCTGGATATGCAAGGCTTTGCTTTTCTCTCTTGTGTTGTTTGTGTTACAGTATTTTGCTTTTTGTAAGGCTACACTCCAGCATTGTTGCAACAGGGTAATTATATTCTATTTCAATAACAGTCTTGGTTTAACTTCTGCTTGTATGATATTAAACTCTCAATCTCACCCCTGCATCCTTTTCCAAAAGGGAAATATCAGACAGCCTGTGGTGGTTATGAATTTTTCTTAGCCTCTGTGATGGTTTTTCCAATACATCTTATTAATTACTACTGCAAATGTTCCGAATCCAGTACCTGCAATGGTCTTGGTGATTGTACTCGATAACTCTCTAACTCTCAGTGATCATCTCAGCCCTCACAAATGAAAATGACTGCTTCTCCTCTTCAACCTCTCATTTTTGTACCAGATCAAGGACTTTTCCCAGTGGAAACTACTGGTCAAATGACAGGCAAAGGGACACACTCATGTTCAAAACATTCTCTCCAGTTTGTGACTTCTCAGGATTTGCTGCCCAGCCATTGTCTCCCCACCAGCTGCAGGGTTTTGGTTACTGGGGGAACCACAGTGACATGAACACAGAAATTACCAAATCACACTCAGCCCCATACTGTCTGCTCCAACCTACACAATCCTGGGGAGAAATAAGGAATTCAGTTAAACAAAACAGCCAAGGGAGAAAGGAAACCCACAGGCAATTCCTTCTGATCAAAAGCACGGACATGGAAAAATAAATCTCAATTTCAACCAGAGATTGTGCTTGGGGGTGTTTCCCAGATTTGTCTAACTTCAGGATTTCCAATCCTGTGCTGTATTGGAGCCCTTCTGCTCACTGCCAGGCTAAAGAAATACTTTATCCTTCAGAATGCACAAGAGTTTTCATCTTATGGCTCTAAGAGAAGCTTCATCTCCAGGAAATAGAACAAAAAGGAAAATCAATGTTGTGTAGTATTAAGATTCTACATATCTAAGTAGTCAGATGAATTAATCATAGCAAAAATTATCTGCACAGAATAAAGTCAAAAAATACATTGAACTTTAAAATTTTACATTGAAGCAGAATAACCCCCTCAAGTTATAGAGTACAATTACCACAACACTATTTTGGCTGTGCACAGCCAGTTAAATAGGATTCATTTAGCAACTTGTAAATACCAGTGAAAGGCAAACATCTTCATGTATAGGCCACGCTCACTCATTCCTGTGCTCTGGAGTGTATTCAGAAATGATTTCTTCAATTAGCCAGACACAGTGTCTAACGAAGGACCTACTTCTCGTTAAGGATTATTTAATCATGTGGAGATTGGAAGGCATTTTCTCCAGCTATTTTTGAGTTCTCAATTAATTAAGAGATGCTTAAAATGTTTTTCAAATGTATTTTCACCCCATAATAATCCCAAAGAATTTTCCCTATCCTGATTCATTTCTTTGCCACCGTCAAGCATCAGGAACACACAAAAGTTGTCAGAGATGTGCACCAGACCTCCACCTACAGCATTCACTGCTCTGAAGCCTGCAACAGGAAAAGGGGGAAAAATAAAAGTCCTTGAAACATTGCAGAATAAAAAAGCAAGAGATAATCCTGCTGCATGATTCCACCTGGCCTTACTTGGCTTTGCTTTTTAAAATCTGTAAACCTCTAGTAGTATTGTACTTTATTCATATTTTGCAACTGAAGACAACACCTTAAAAAGCTACAGCAGTAGCAGTACATTCAGTTATTACCTTATTATTACCTTGGCTCCCATCTGTGAAAGTTTCTATTAGACTACATAAGCAGGTACTTTTTCAGTCATATGGCTGAAATCCATACAGAAATGCATTACACAAAAAAGGCCTCTCATAAAATACAGTTTTCACTCTAGACAACACAGACAATGAAGGGGAGATGAAATTTTTAGGATAAATACTAGAGTAAAATAAATAAAGCAGTAGCTGTCAACATATTAACAACAACCTAATCTCTTGAAAATGAGAAGCAGAAATGAAATCAGAAAGAATATTCCCGACAGCTACAGTTACAAGTGACATACACAAATCCTGTTTATTGTTCTCTTCCCATGTGAGCTGGTATCTTCTATATCCCACTGCTGGGGAGTTGATTATGAAAGCAATGCTGGGGTCTAAGATTCTCTTACAACGATTCCTCTGAATTCCCATAAGAAATGCAGAAATAGGTCACACCAGTTCTCATGATGCTCTGCCTTGCTAATTTGGCAGACTAACTTCTATTAGCAGCACACTGCACTTGCCTGTAATACATCACAGGCTGCTGACACTTCCATACATACAAATAATTGCTTTTAGAGAAAGAATTACTGCATCAGTACTAAGTTATGGAGTACTAAGTAATTTGTAAGAAGCTCATCTGAGAAGTCTACCACATGGCAGGGTTTCCCATTCATTTAAATAAACACAGCTGAAAGGAAAAGTCTCACACTCTAAGTGTTCCTCTTCCCTCTACTATTATTTCCATATATCATCACGAATACTGAATGAGCTTTAGCAAATGCAGAGTGTGACAAACTGTATTGCTTTTGGTGAGAGAAATCCTTCCTTCAACAGCCTCACGACCACGTTCCTTTCTGCCTTATCTCCTGCTCTATTCTGCGCCTGTTCAGAATGATATTTTCTCTGCCAATCTTCTAAATCCTTTCCTTTTCTGTTCCTCACTTTCTCCTTGCTCCCATTACCACTCCTGCTTGTCCATATTTTAGGTTTTTTTTTCTCAGATACAACCCATAAGAACAGGGTAACTCATGAAGAAAGGCTAGAAACCAGAGCTCCATTCCTGATGTACCTGTCATGCACACATCATCCCAGACCCTGGACACAAGGCATTGAAGTAAATTCACCAGTATCAGTCGTTTTCCCAGTTCCCATAACCAGACAGCAATGTCATTAACAACAACCCATTTTCTGTGACATTTTTGCCTGAGTCCTTTTTTTTTCCCTGAACTGATAACAAGAATAGAAAACAAATTACATGGTCTATACACTTAAGTGATTTGTAATGGATTCATTTCACACCAAGACGTGGTAAGTAACACCATCCAGCACACCATGTCAGTATCACAGAGTTTGTGATTAAATGTGAACAAGAACTGCAGAATGCAGGTAAGAGATCTCAGAAAAACTGCTCCCAGAGCCTCTCAATGCCAGCCCACACCAGGCACCTCCCAAAGGGCCAGAGTGGCAAAAGTTCAAGGAAATTTAGTTACAAAGGCATGGCTGTGAGATGGGTCCTCTTGATTCCTTCTGGGGAATAAGAATTCATCTTCAAAAGCATCACCCTGGACAGGCCAGAGGGACTGGAAAAGCTTGTGGGATGGTTGCAACAGCTGTAATATATCGAGCTCAGAACTAAAGAAAACTCCAACAATCAAAAAAAACCCACCAGCTGTTTGTGAAGGGGGATCTTACTCCATATTGAAATTTGTTTCATTGATTTCTCTTAGTAAAGGAAATGAAGTTGTCTCAATAGGAAGCACAGGTTTAAGTCCTGTGCAAATCTATTTTCTTTGCCTCTGAAACCTTGCAGAGCCCAAAGAGGGAGAAGACACTTCAGGATGTTGAGAGATTCCCCAACACAGTCTTCACAGATGACCAAAAAACCCAGTGTTGCTAGTCGTGTATGATGGAATAGACTTCTTTTAAAAGGTAAAATAAAGAAACATGACTAGGAATTGCAAAGCAGTATTATTCATTCAAAAAACCCTATGGCATAGCAGAAAAAGAAAAGTACAGACCAATGAAAGTATGTGCAAAGTACAATCAAAGTACAAAAAAAATCTGAACTAAAGAAATAAAGGTTAGTAGAAAAGCAGAGGTCACCAATTTCACATAAAAATTTTGTTCATCGGGATGACAGAGAAACACTAGAAAAGGAACAACTTCAAGCTTAAGCTGATAGAACAGGGAAGATCTCACCAGGTACACAACAATTAATTAACATAAGAGTACTGTAAAAGAATGGAAATACCTCCAGTTGATTTGGGTTCTGATTTATTTTATTGTTGATACTTAATCCTCCATTTACTTCCTTTTCCACTGACTGGGCTGAGATAAGAGGACTGCAGGACCACTCCAGAGATAACCTCCAAGAGCTTCTGGGGTCAGCGCTGACCTGCCCAGGGCTGCACCAGGTGCCTGCAGGGACAGAGATTTCCCCCGCCTCATTTGGGCAACACGTTCAACAGAATTCTAACCAAATCTAAAGAGAAAATGGCATTAATGCTGACAGATTATGAAAAGCTTGAACAGAAGTTGTGAGGCTTAAAAGTGTATTTTCAATCTGGTTTATATAAAGCTACCTACATACAGTGAGTGTGCCAACGTTTGAGGCCTCGTGCCTCCTGCCTCAAGAGCTCCCTGAGAGGGAGAAAGCATTCAGGATTGCTCAGTGGGAGTTTTCACTTTATTTAGGAGGAAAAAGTGAGCAAACAGAATTTTAGGGGGAAAAAGCTGCATAATTTCGAGTTTTACCTTGCTTAAACTTTTTCATTCTTCATTATGATGCCTGATAGAAATGGTACAGGCATGAAACTGATATCATCCCTTAAAATGATTCAGGATAACTGCCTCAGCCTATTTCTGTGAAAACTGTGCATAACCCTTGGCCTAAATATAATATAAGTAAGTCTCAAATCAGAAACATAATACTGAAATCAAAGGACAGGGCTTGCTTGTGCCTCCTTTGACCAGCCTCAGCAGTTAAGGCAAACATTACAAAGTTTTCATGCTTACTGTAGCATTAAGAAGGAAGCAAAACAAATGTTTCAAGTATCTTAAATGTTGACACTTGAGAAACACCTCAAATAGGCACACAAGACATTGTGCCTATTGTTGTGCCTCTGTGAAAGGCTGGGTCTGTTAGCTTAGATCTCCCCAACACTGGGCTGTTTGATTTCTCAGCCCTAAAACTGCACAAATTTGATGGTAGCTTTTGCACTAGTATTTTGTAAAGCTGTGTGTCCCAAAGGAGGACAAAGCACCTAGAGCACTGCTGACAGGGAACAACTCAATCGAGATTTGGGATAGGAAATTTTTAGGGACAGGATTGATACCCCAGCTACCCATGTTAAAAAAGAAACCATCCTTACAAGAAGAAAGGAGAACATTGGCTACCTAAATCTACATAATCTTGAAATCAACATGAAAAAGAAAAAAAAAAAAGAAAAATAACACACCAAGATTCAGGCTGACAGATCACAGCCATTGTTACATTGACTAGAAGTTTTACCAGATGGGTACCTTTGATTTGTTTTTGAAAATGCATTGCTTGAGGAATCTAGTAATGTTTAATCCTGGTATTATGTGTCTTATTAAAATCCTAGCTGGTTCCACACTTGTGGATTACTATGAATTTGAGAAGTATAACCACACTGTAGAAGAAGCTTCACCAATTCCTCAGCAGACAAATCCCTACTTCTAAATATTATACAAACTCCTGCTCAGGAAATTTTATCCCACTGAACCCTTTTTTATTAGAAACTTTATGATTATAAACGTCAGCACAGTTTAAACTGTCGGAATACTTTTCTCCCAGAAATATATTAGCTGTATTTTACTGTAGCATTCTGCATGGCTTCAGCTTCAAATCCTACTCATAACAGCTACATTAGCAATAACACAAATTACACATAATTGGATTTTTTTAGACTGCTAGTCTCCCCCACTCCAGCAGCAGAGTGAATAGAAACCTCTTCATTATAAAAACCTTTTCTTTTTTTTTTTTCACTTTTGGTTTTTTTCCTCTTATGAAATTCCAATAGGGAGAGGATGTTATATAGCACATTTACTATGTAGCAAATTAGGGAATCTTTACCAACTGCTAGTAAGTCTGAAAAGAAATGGTAAAAATTCACCGTAATTGAGAATATGTTATAAAAGAATGATGTACTGGCTATGTAATTACATTATTTCCCTTTGAATATAGGTGGTACTGACAAAAGGATACTGTAGATAATTAATGCATTAAATTCCTTTTAAGCATGATTTATGATAGAATGTTTAAATCTCATGTTTTCTGCATAGATTGAAACCTAACATATTTTCCCAAAGATATTACAATTTTTGCTAAAAATATTTACTTTGAATAATTGCAATTATTTATCATGTACTATCTACTCCTCTATTTGTGAATTAAGCTATATTATAAAATATATATATTGAAATTAAAAACTCAAAATAAAATGCACTTCTCTCCCACTCACCAAAAAACCAAAAAAAGAGGTGGCATGAGGTGCTTCAGGAACATTAGCATTGTTAAACTAAGGTGATTTGCTCCAGCTGTATAAACTGAGGGGTTTTTGCTCTGCTCCATTACCGGTACAATCACTGGTGGAAACCAACCATTAACTTTGTGTATTCACCACAGCAAGAATCCCAGCCCATTATTCCTAAGGAGTGGGTTTTTCGAAAGTTCCCTGTGATTTTTGACATTTTGGACTGAAACTGATGCCTTTTCCTGGTCTTCAAAAATTGAGAGACAGACAATGGTTAAGGGAAAAAGGCTTTTTACCTCAGTATTTTAATTAGGACCTTTATGGCACCCACTTCAGCAAGGTGGAATTGCCACAATGCACACCCACAATGGATGGTGTGTACAATTACAGACCTTAAAAATTAACATCTCTAAGGGTGCTAATTAGCATTAGAGATGTTAAATTAGCATCTCCAAGGGTGCCCGATGGGAGGCCTGGATGAATAGTGTGTTACTCTCCCTTTGGAGGAATTCCTCCCTGGATGGGCCAAATCTCCAGTTCACAGGATGTGTTCTAAAGGGAACCTTGCTTTCCCAAGATAGTGGAGGGTGTTTTGGCCTCCTACTATGAGGCCTTTAGGATGTTTGGTCTCCTGGCCTAACAAGATATTAGGGTTATGTTATCAGACTTAAGGGATTACAAGTAAGCATGCTAAGAATACTGAGGATAGATAAAAGTTATATAAAAGGTAAAGAAAAGGCAAAAAATCATCTTGGCACCAAAATGAGTGAGTGGGAGGGTTAATTAGCACCTGGAGCATTTGCAGGAGCTCTGCTGAGAGCTTTGGAGTGCCCATGCCAAGGGAACACCAGCAGCCTGGCACACCTGGAAAGGAGCCCACACACCTGAACTGGCCAAAGGCTACCCAAATTCAAGGAAAAAAACCCAAACTTTAAATTAAACAATTTTAAATATCTTCCAAAAAATAAAACTGCTTTAAGTTTTCATCACAGAAAGAGATCCAATCTTGTATCTCCTTTTAGAATTTCAGGCGTTCCCAGTGTGCTTCTCATCCTTAGGATGACAGACCTAGTGCAGCACCAAGGACTTAAAGCAAACCCAAGGACAGCACATGAATATCTAATAGAAATAAGATTTTAGAAAAGTTAAATTAAGCAAAAAAATCTATTGATTAATGCAGTATTGTAAAATGTACATGTGTAGCTTAATACAAAATCAATGGGGCATTCATTACCTTGGCAATTTCCAAAGTTCATTTCATTTGGTTCCTTTATTTACATTTTATTTTTATTTGGTTCCATTATTGACATTTAAGAAACCTACAGGAATATTTGCAAGACAAAAGAAACACCACAAAAACAACCTCAAAATTCTTTGAGAGGAAAACTGGGGAAACTGGAGAAAATGCCTTAGTAAACACATATCATACTTACAACATAATGTAAGATCTTTATGTTAAAGATACAGGATAAAGTTGCAAAATACACTAAATGAAAGCAAAATAACTGTGATTTTTTAACCACAGCTACAGTTTCATTGAAACTAAATTCTGATATGTTTTTATAAATCATGGTTGGCTTTGACATGCCAAATATAATAGAAAATTTCTAAATTGTCATGGAAGTGAAAGAATATTTAATGTTTGTACTAAAAAGACAAGAGCTACAAGAATGAATCACTTGTTCACAACAGGAGTTGCTAAATAGAACAGTCTGTGAGATATTTGATAAGAGATTCACACATGCCTGTTTGCCAGAGCCAAAAGAAACACTTGTTATAGTTTTTCTGCCTTGATTTGTATGTGTAATTTATTCAAGAGACAAGTAGGTAATAAATTATCCACAGACCTAATTTTAGCAGCAGAGCACAGAGGGTCTTGTGGCTCACCTGTGGGCAGCTCTCAGTGCCCAACAGGCACTGCTGCACCTTCTCTTGGGGAAGATGAAACGGGAAAGCCTTATAAATATGATTGCCTGGCAAAAGATTTTGAGAATATAAACTATAAATGAGATTGAAATGAAAGCAAGCTTTGAGATACCTTAGTAACTGAACAACTGGAAAACAATGGTGTGGCCAGCTGAAGATGATCCCCTTTTGATGGAACAACACCCTCTGCTTGCAGACATGTCCAAGGCTCAGAGCAGACAGCTTGGCAGAAGGGCCCCAAAGAGGAGTTTTTAGGATTTAAAATGTAACACAGTGTGGTAATGCAATAATTCTTATAAGCTGTATGTAAATGCTATAGGATTTGTATATTGTACTAGACTGGTTTGTGAGAATTAGAATATTCAACACAGAAGTAGATTTATTGTATTGTAATGGGAACCTCACTCTCTTACCCCTTTTACTCTCTTACCATTTTACTCTCTCACCCTCTCATCCTCTCTCAGCCTGCTCTGAGCTGTGTTTGGCAGCTCCCAGCAGGGCCCTGCTCCCAGGCACTTTGCAACAAACCCCAAGGTCCTGACCTGGCTGCAGAGATCTCTGTCTCCGTCCGTCCCTGTCCTACCTCCCGACGCTCCTACAACCTTCCATTGGGGATCGGCACCAGTGAGGAGGCACTGAGCCCTGCTGACAGCCCAGCTCAGAGGATAACCTCTGTGTGCCACCCTGCTCTTTGTATTGAAATGGAGAAAAAGGCTGGACACCCCGAGAGCTGGGGACACAGCTGGTGTCACAGCCGTGCTCGGCAACTGCCCGGCTTCTCTTTCATCAGCTGCCACTTCACAGAGCTCTTTTCCTTTGCATCTTTGAGCAAGGCTAATCAAAGGTATGCTGATGAATACTATCACAATCAGAGTAGGAGTGTTACAGAGAGTGAGAGCTAAAGGAGAACTTTCAGTGAGTTGCTGGAATGATGCAGTTGCCACTTCACCCCCTGGATCCTGATGATGTGTGGGAACAACACCTGGTCCCACTGCCCTCCCTCAGCAGGAGACTCTCAAATCCCACTGCTGCCAAATGTGCTTTGAGTACATCCCCATGTCCTGTGACTCTGCCTGCAGCAAGTCTCTAGAAATTTTTTTGCTACTTTTGCAGCTCTGATCATCAAGCAGATTTCCAGCTTTGTGCCTGTGTCTGAGTAAAAGTGCTGCTCCTACAGGGTTCCTGCTATACCTGCCTCTTGTCATCCCTGAATAGTTAAAAAATGTCCAAACCCCATGAATTCTTTACTAAAGAATCTTACTGTAGCTGATGACTTGTATCATCAAAACAGTTTTCTCACACAGAACTTCTTCAAAATAAGGCAACATGTATTGTGAAAGAAAAGAATAAGTTCACTCAAAGAACTAGAGCAATTCAAAGCTATTGCTTGCTTGTCACTTAGGAATGGGATTTTCAGTGGTATGTACGCTATAGTACTTGAAAAAATATATTTTTTCCTTCCATTGTGCCCATACTCAGAAGCACACAGAGTCTTACTGACTGAAAAAAACCCCAACCCTCTCAGGGTGACTGATACTGTTTTTGTAGCTGTGCACATCTATTTCAACACTGCACTTTACATTAGTAGTTTCACAAACATTTTCTCTGCCTATAGCACTGATAGGTATAATCAAACAGCTCCAGTGGATTAGCCTTACAAACCAGAACTTTCATCACAACAGGATGAAGGACTGGTACAGGAATTGAAATGGACCAACTCCACAGCTGGAACTGAACAAAACAATTGCTTTGCAAAGCCTTTACTACTGGAGCTTAGACTTCATTCCCTGACTTCAGTTTACATAGGCAAAGGAGGTAGATCACAATTAAAAATGTAGTTAGAATACTTTAAATAAATCCTCCATTAACCTTTGAATGCCCTGGAATTGCTATTCTTACCTGAGTGTGGATTATGCATTTTTAAGGAAGCACTCCTAGCACTTACCTGAGTAAGGCATAAATAGAACTTCTTTTATGAATAAAGTTTTTTCTTGCCCCAAGAGCCTGTCTGGTATTTCTTAGTCATGAACAGCAGCATTCAGGTAGGTGGGACATCTTCTGCGAATAAGGTCTGAAACCCTCAGCTTCATTTCTCAGGATTGCTGTATTCACTCGACGGCAATTGAATAAAAATAGTGTTCTGCAAACCTCACACAGCTGCCTGGAAACACACTGTTCCTGCAAGGCTGACAGATTTGCTTAATTGTGAGGAACACCTTCCCTCATAAAATGAAATGGCTTCATGTCAGTTCAACAAGTGTGTACCTGGGAACTACAATATGAATTACTCTTAATTTATCTGCAGTGCTGCCTGCATGCTTTATGAAAAGTATATGTGTACATATAAACAGGGCAGAAATTAACTTGTGCCTTAGGCTACCACCAAATGTCAATTAAGCTGCCAGACTTTAAGGGGTTGGTATTCTGTCTCTCTGCCTGGGGGAAGATTTGTATTCAATTTATTGTTGAATAAGACAACCAGTTTGGCAGGGAAAGGAGATTAACAAATTACAGACTATTTTTTTAAAAGGCGAACATAACTTACTGAAAACAAATTTTAGGAAGCTTTCTTATTATTCCTGAAACTATTTTTCAATGTATAAAGCTGGAGAGGGGGAAAAAAAAACCCATTAACTGTCTGTAAGCAGGATCTCATACAAGCAATATAAGTTAAAAATGCACCCTTGTCTTTGTTTTATTCTTTCACTATTTTATTAACATATAAATATCATTGGGAGAAGCTGCTGCCATACTCAGGCAGAGGATGTAAAAAACAATTGTGCTTCTAAACAAGGCAGTAATTCACTAGCTGTTAAAAATGCTTTGTTTTTTCTATTAAACAAACACATAAATTACTTCCAAGTCTGTCTCTGTCTTTACAAAGAAACCCTTCTTACCATTTCAAGCTGTCTCAATGTTGCCAGACCTTTAGAACTGCTCAAATAGTTAGGTGCCAATTGTATCCCAAATACAGCCATTCAGGCCCAAAGTCATTAAGTACACTAAAATTCAGAGTGCTGATGCAGACAGAGAGGGTCTCAGGTCTGGATTCTCCCCACATCACACTCACACTGGTTATTTCTTCACATGGACTCTGTGCTTTGAAGGCTCTTCCCCACTCCTGGACCCTCAGAATGGCCAAAGTTTCCCTGTCAATGGGAATGTACAATTTCTAGCATGCCTCCATGTCAATGGAAATGAACAATTTCCAGCATCCCTCCATGTCCAGGGAATGTACAATTTCCAGCATTCCTCCCTGCCAGGCTCTCCTCACATGGGTGCTTTTCCTCAGGTTGGGAGTTCCAATTTAAAGCAGCCAATTTTTGGCACTGACTCTGCTGAAGCAAGCCCCATTTTGTTCACTCCTATCATTACACACATGATCCAATTTAAGAATGTAAAGTGAAACATTCTGATGCAAAAGACCCACATGCAGGCAAATCTATGGAGGAAACCTTCACCCAGCTAGATGTTCACAATATCAATCTGTTATTGACCAGTATGGCTTGGTATTGGAAAGGGAATGGGATCTCGAGTAGGGTATTTTCCTCAACTTTGAGTTTCTCCCTTCTCTTATCTTGTGATCTGAGGAAAATCAGTTTTTACAGAATTTATTTGTGATTGCATGGCCAGTCTATATACTATCTATATGTACTATATACTCCATAAACTCTCATACATATATATATATATATATATAAATAAAACTGTATATATACATAGGTACACTATACACATAAATGTATATAAGCACAGCCTGTATGGAGAGAATTTATATATGTGTAATTTATATATGCCATATATAGAGAGAAGATATACATATATATAGTGTATATATATATGATATACTCTATAAACTCCCATACACATATATGTGTATATATATATAACGGTATATATATACACACTATACATATAACTGTATATATATACACACTATACATATAACTGTATATTAATAGTTTATATATGTCTGTATATATATGTATATATATATGTGTGTATATATATATGTGTATATATATATCTATATATATCTATATATAGATATACATATATACACAGTTTAGATGTATGTATGTGTGTGCCTGTGTATATTCACACAGTCTCACACCAGAGGAAAATATATATCCCAGAGAATGACGTGAATAATCTGCTGGATTGATCAATGTTCAGGCACCACTAGAGAGCTGCTCACACAGTATCTCCCAGCAATCTGGCACACAGGGCATTGGCTTTGGGGGACCCCATTGCCCAAGCTGTGCGAGAGCTGAGCTGAGTTTCTCCTGCTCACCCCAAGGAAGAGCTCTGCAGGCATTCTGCAGCTCAGCTGCTGGGAGCACACGCTGTCACACGCTGCCACCATTCCCCAGGCACGCTGCAGTGCCTTTGCCACTCACTGCACCCTCGACTCCTGCATTTCCAGGAGCCACCAAAGGTCACCAACGTGCTCACCAGCAGCTCCTGCTGTTTGGAAACAAATATTGGCTAAAGGGCTCTTTGCTCCATCTGAATTTGCAAAAACTTACCAGTTTACAAACACAGAACATCAGAAATAAAAGGCCTGACAGAGAGCTGTGGCAACCAAGAAAATCCTCACAGATGGAGCATCTATTCTCTCATTTTCTCTCCAGGAGCATTTTCAGCCACTTAGGTTCTTCCCACATTTAGTCCTACAGTAAAAATATCTTTTGGTGCCTTTCCTCAAAACATAATTTAGTAGAGAATGGAAAAGAACTGAAACAAAAGTGTGAAAACTACTAAAAAAAAAAGTGCAGGATTACTGTACCTTTATTTTTTAAAATATTTTGCCTATTTTTTCTATATGAATTTTTCACATATACTAATTTTCTTTTTCCAAAGGGCCAGATAGGCCTTAACCTCTGCAGTGCTCTGGGCCTTCTTTCTGCAGGTCCACAGCTTATACTTTCAAAGACAAATGTAATGTCAACAGGAAACTGAATTATCACCTTAGCAAGTTTTCTGAATCACTATCACTTTAAGACAAAGGGACAAACAGGGATGTCAGCAAAATAATCAAGTTTCAAAGGGAAAAAAAGAAATCTATCAAGGCAATTGTACTTGTTATAAAAAAATGTATTTTTGATTATATTTTTGACTAGAATGCTAAATATTAATTCTCAGGGCAGTTGTTTTTTGTGGGTTTTTGCAATTATGTACAAGGACACTGTTTAGCATGGCAGCTGTGCCCAAATCTCATTTATTGAATGGACATCATTAGAGGCAGCAGAGCTCAGGAAGGTTATTAGAGCCTCATCTGAACGACCACAATGTCAAGTCAAACGGGAATGGTGAACAGTGATATGAAACTTTTTCCAGTTACCTCATGTTAACAAGAAGAAACAAGCTGAGTTTTTACCAAAAACAAAACAAAGCGAGGAAAACAGCAACACAGATGTATTTGTGACTACAGCCATTGAGATACCCATTTTTTAATATTCCTCATATTTAACATCATTAAAATGATGTTAAAAGCCTCCTGCCATTAGTTGATTATTGCTTCTACCTCCAGTCACCAATCAGCTTTGGAGTGCTGGTTACAGCATGGACAAGGAACAGCTGTGGATACGGAAAACAGCAAAAAGGGGGGTGAAAAACAGCAAAAAGCCTCTGTGGAAACAGTGATTTAGAACTGCTCTCCTCCCACTACTAAAACTCAAGTGTCACATCACTTCTTTTTTATTAATTTTCCTTGTTTTCCTTTTTTTTTCCCCCTCATTTTATTTGATGAAGTCAGAGAGGTCTGAGAAGATTTTAGGAAAAAACAAGTACACAATAATTCTACAAATTAAAAAATCAAATCCTTTCAGAATCCCTATTTTTCCTTGACACACCTGAACTGTTTTAGGGAGAAAATGTCTTAGAGCTGTCAAATAAATGTGTGACTAAGAAAATGAATTTTTAAAATCAGTTTTGTGATAAACTGTTGTAAACCAAATTAAAGTAACTTTTGGGGTTTTTTTTAAGATATATCCTTCCTGTTTTTCAGCTATAGCTTTTACACATGTAGGAAACACACAAAATCAGAGGTTACATGTGAAATACTGCAAAACCCCAGCAGAGCCCTCTGATCAAGCCCTGCCTTCCACAAGGGCTCACGTGCACTGCACACACGGGGCGCGCGAGGTTAATGTGCACAAAAAAGAGTTTTCTCAAGGCCAGTAAAAAGTGTTGGCTATGATCTTTTTTTCTTCTTTAGTGTACCTCCAAATGTTATTTTTCTTTCACATTCTGTTCTACAAAAGATCTTTAGCACCTATTTTGGCAGAAAGCTTAAAATACCAGGGCAATCAGAAAAGAAGTGCAACAGTGACTTCACAGAAAATTGAAGCTGAGCAACAGAGAGGAAAAAGGATCTTCAGTGATCTGTGTAGGGCATCTGCTTGTTGTTTCCCTCAGACCTGCTTGCTATAAATTAACACCTAAATTTTGGACAGGGTTTTGTTTTTTTTTTTAAAGATCTCTTCATTTTTTCAGGACTATGTTTACCTGCAATTCTATTAGTTATTATCCAGATAAAGCAAAATCATAGCAAACAGGACCTGAATTAGAAGACTGGATATTTTGTGACAAAAAAAATTAATTCAAGCATTATTTTAAAAAATAGTATTATTAAAAAATAGTAATGAACAACTCACACTGCAGTCCTCCTATACATTTCACAGTAAAAATACTATGATAAAATAACATTACAATGACCTGAGATGACATCTTCAGAAATTAACAGGCAAGAAGTGATACATTGTTTCAAAAGTTTCACTTCTTAATTTTCCTTGTTTCTGCTGATTGAAGGCCCTGTGACATTGACCTGTTCTGGGGAAGGATTCCAGTATCACTGTCTTTCAAGGGACTGAATAAACCTGGCTCTGCAGAGCACATTTCCAACCATAAACCTGTGCATACTCACACATGTCTTGCAGTAAAGCCAGTTTACTGAACTTAAATTTGAAAATAAAAGTTTCTGGAGGCCTGATATGGCCATCAAAACACTGTAACATAAAATGTCAATACTGAGAGACTTTAAACTCAGGCCTAAATAAAGTGACCCCAGAGCCAGTGTAGCAGCTCAGAACAAATGGAATCAAAGCAGAAAGGGCACAGGCAGCACATGAGAGGGAGAGGGCAGGGGAAAAGCCAGAATGAATGAAGAAGGAACAGAACTTGTGCTCCAGCTCTCCCAAAGCCATGGCTGCAATAGTTCACAAGGTTTGAAACTTGAAAGGCTATGTTGCCTTATTAAGAAATGTTATCTTGATCTGTAATTACATCTGGACCATATAAAATAAGCAATTAATTTTTATCAATACAGATTAGTACAATTTCTGT
The DNA here is from genome assembly GCF_027579445.1 of Ammospiza nelsoni. NCBI lineage: Eukaryota > Metazoa > Chordata > Aves > Passeriformes > Passerellidae > Ammospiza > Ammospiza nelsoni. The sequence goes on from NC_080648.1 coordinate 5,973,623, forward strand.
ATTTAAGATCCAAGGAACTGATCTCTGTGTTTGCAATCTTTGCTCATTTCATTTTGTGAGGCTGTCTGTCACTGGCTTATTAAAGTCTCATTATATCATCAAGCCCAAATGTCAATCCTGGTCCCTGTCCAGGCTCTTCTCTCTGGATTTAGTCATTTCCCACAGAAGTATTTTCTGATAGCAATGAGTCTGACACTTGTGACCAGTCCAAGGTTTACAGCAACACTCCAAGCCTTCATTTCTTTGGCTAGAATGCTATAGTTACTCAGTGCTCAGCACATGCAGTATTGTGGAGCAAGAAAGATCTTTATATCCATGCAGACATGCATATCTGTCTGTATAGGAAATGATCTACACAGAGACATTTTCCATGGGGAAAGCTCCCAGCACAGGTGCCCAGTTCAGCCAGAACTGCCTTCCCATGTCAGAACTGCCCATTTCCCAGCACTCTCACACCTTTATGGGGCATGGGCAGAGCATCCCTCCAGCTCAAGTCTCCAGCTTTGATGCCATCTACAAAATAGAAGCAATTATTTGCCTTTTAGCCCAAGCTAAGTTGGTCTTATTTCGTATAATTTTGCATATTCAAAATAATTCAAAATTCACCTCAATAGCTATGACCATAAACCAACTCAGACCAGCTCATTCCTCCAACACATTTTGTTCTGAATGGATTACAGCCTGAAATTGGAATTAAAATAAATGAGTAAAATAAGTTAGAACTTCAGAAATTATTGCAATAATGGCTTCATCCTGCAGTTAGGAGGAATATGGAAGAGATTTCCAAGTAAATTAGATGCATCACTGTAAGCCCAAACAGCACTTAATCATTATCCCAAAATACACCGAATTAGCAATTTTAAAACTATTTTCCATATTAGAACAAGGTGACCTAATCTACCAGGATCAGCTTCCAGGATTCTGTCGGATGTGTTGTCAGTATATTTCAAGTTCAGAAATTTGATTTTAAAAAGCAACAGATTTTTCAAAGATTATTCTCACATTGGCTAAATATGATACCCATCTGTGAATTAAAATAAATACATTTAGGAAACTATCATAGGAAACTATCAAACTGTTCCTTAAAATCAAACATATGGTAAGTGTTCACTATGTCAGGCTCGAGCTGGGACTTTCCAAAGCTGACCAATCTCATGGTTTGGGTTCTGAATTCTTTTTTTTTCCCATAATGTTAATTTGTTGAAAAGGCTTAACAAGATCATCAACACGAATATCTGTAAGACCTGAAAGAACAGTTCACATGCGGATCAGAAACGTATGGTATTTTTGTTATTTTTAGTTTAGAAAAAGAAGCACCATACTGATAATAGGTTGCTTATTGCAAGGAGAAAAATGATGTTTAAGTGGCTTTTTGGAAGAACAGCCAGACTAAAGGAAAAGGCCCAGCTTCTCAGCTTAGTCACTAATATTTTACTGTGTTATGATGCAAACCAATTCCAAATAACAGCACCAGCAAAAAGTATCTTCCCTCTAAGACATGCACTCACCTGGGAAAGGACATTTTGTTGGGACAAGGAGCTTTGATAATTCTAAATATTAAAAAAGAGAAGGGTTTTAAAAATGAAAACCCTTTCATGCAGGCTTTTCAATAAAAGGGGAAAAATATTATGAATAAACCATTTCAGCAGGTCAATAGAAGGGACAAAGAATGGAAAAGGAAAGCAAGAAATAAATAGTAGACTAAAATGATAAAAACTGAAAAATGCCATTTTTAAAGTTAGAAGCCTTCTTGAACTTGGGTCAAAACTCCAACCATCATTTCCCTTCCTCATTTTATATATCTAATTATTAAATGCACTTCCATTTCAGTATGTTACTTAAGAACTCAAATGTGTACTGTTTGGGGACACCTCTTTCTCTTTGAAACACTCCTGGGAGACAGATTCTTGGGGATAATTGATTTATTCCAGTTGTCAGGCTTAGAACAAGGGATCCAAGGGATGGGTTTTTCAGATTTCTCTGGTCGTTTTTGCTGGTTTTATGAAATATATAACAATTTATCAATACTTCCAGCACTCAGGATGGGCTCAGGATGGCAGAGCTCAGGCAGCTGAGGAAGCCTTGCCCTGCTGCAGGAGCAGAGGTGAGCACAGAGCCCCAGCTGCAGCTGGAGAGGGGCATGGGGGCTGCTGCCAGCTCTGCACACCTCAAAGGCTCAAACTCCCCTCCACTGGGCTACCCAAATTGAGGGGTTTGTGCTCCTCAACCTTTCAGCCCGCCTTGGAAAGTTTATTAAGGAAAAATAAAAAATCATCCATTTAAAGTTGATCCAGTCCATTATTTTTAGGCCGCTGCCTTTGGAGGCAGCAGACGACAATGGAATGGAAAATTCCTTTCCTTCTGCAGCTCTGCAGGTGCACTTGCATCATGAAGGAGCTTCTGAATAAAGCAAACTGTACATATTACTAGTGCCTTCAAAACAGCTTATGAACTTTTCAGTCCATTGTGATCACAGTTCCCTGTATTGGAAGGGAGCCTATGCCCTTAAATCTTAACTCTGTGAACTCTTCCCTTTAAAGTACCCAACATGAGAACTTTTTCAGGAACAGGAAAGTCTGAGCTCTAATGAGATCCTCTCTGACAATTGCAGAATAAAACCTTCTATTATATATACTACAGAGATTGGAAACACATTTGCTATACCTCTCATTTTTCTTTACGATCCTCTCAGTCCCTTAACTAGAGTACAATGTCCCTGACTTGAATTTATATCACGCTTTTGAGGATGCAATAAGCAGCAGATTGCAGAACCTGATCGCTTAAGGAAAGATAACTTCATGGAGAGGCAGGCTGCTGTGAGCTGAAGTGCACAAAGCAAGAGATTAATGCCTGCAATAATAAATACATACATATGGACAAAGCCACACTCCTCCATATTGTCTTGGAAAATCGACCAATTGAATGACCGAGCACCAATCCAAAAAATAAAATAAAACAGAAATAATTCTGTAGTGTCCAGAGTAAAGCAGATTTTCTGCAGTGTAGCAAATGACAGAAGGTTGCACTTACTCCAGGAGGAAGAATCCAGGTATCTGAGGCTTAGTGAGAAGGAGAGGGAGGGAAGGAGACAATGCACAACAACCCAACACAAGTCCTGGTAACCTGACTGTACAACCTCTGCTATCCTGCACTACAAATGTAAGTGTGAGGCACAGAGAATAAAACATTAACTCTGAAGGCCATCTGAGGAGATCAGCATGATGGGGTTCAAGAGTCCTCTAAAGCTCCCATAAAGCCAGAAGGGAAGTAAGATTTCCATTCCCAAACGAATGGGATATCAGCTGCTGTTATTTCAGAACCAAGGAAATAGCTTTATTGATTTCAATTTTAAAGTTTAGAAACTGTGGCCTTCATAAGCACACACATGCAGCTGAACAAAAGTACTCTATCAAGATCATAAGATCATAAGCTTCAAAGAATTCTCTTCATACACGCTGTCAATTGTGGCCAGAAATAAAGGCCAAACTTGGAAAACAAGACAGTACCAATGTTATGGGTTGGTGGTTTTTTCCTTTGATGGGATTTGTTTATTTTGTTGTTTTCTCCCTCCAAAAGGACCAGCTGCTGAAAGATTCTCTCAGCTATGTGTGCCATCCTATCACTCCCTCTCTTCCTTACAGTATCATGTCTATCATTAAATCAAACTATCCGCCCAAGCAACATGGAGCCTCAATAAAACTCCATTTCTGCTGAAAGCAGAGCACAGGTTACTTTAGTGCCATGTTGTCAGATGTTTCCCCATCTCTATTTGGATAGTGCCACCAGTGTTTGAACTGAGGGTGAAGCACCCTTACCTCATGCCAAAGGGGAGCTGGAGAGTGTTACACTCACAGAGAAATCCTGTGAGAGGAACCAGCACTTCAGCCCCCTTGGCAGATGTGTTTGAGCCCTTTAACTGCTGCCTGAAGTTTGAGCTTTTATGTTTTTCAGACTCTGTCCTGCACTGCAGGGATGCAGTGTCAGCAAGCTCTCCTCACAGCTTGGTCAGACAAGACAATCCTCCCAGGCCTGGGAACCCAGGCCACCATCACAGCCTCAGGCCCTGAGAAGTACAAACAGAAGTGCATCAGGGTGGAAGCAAACTGGGGGAATGTGACTTCATTCCCTGAAGCTGTAATTGGACAATTAACCTCTGATATGCTAATAGATGAAACTTATCTGTCTAAAAAGCCATCATCCATCTTAGGTGTAGCCTCTGGGAGGCTTTTGACTGCCCAAAGTGTACCTGTTAAAGGCCTTTAATAAAAACCCACTCAATTCTTTTAACTCTGTTCCAGGTAGCCATTCTTGGCATCATAACCACAGCCAACACCAGCAGGGTGCAGATGCACAGCACAGGCCACTGAAGGGCCCTGAACAAATTTACACACCCATGTCTCACAGTCCAATGCATCCTTGGGGATAGCAGATGGCACTGCTGGTCCTGCCACCCTACAACTCGGACAAGGGGCAAAAACAAATAAAAAGACTAAAAAATATCCTTAAAGTCACAAGAGTCACAAAAGAAGGAACAGCACTCAAGTCCTCCTCTGCTTCTTTGGTCATTATCATCTCTTGCAACAGCAGTGAGACAACACTGCCTTCTATCTGCACACAGCACCTCCAGAAGTTTCTTCCAGAAGAAGGACTTCTGGTTTCATCACAATATTCTGCTTTTCAATATTGGAAATATATCTCAAAACAAAAAAAGATGAGTCTTCAATGCATCCACAACACTGTATGTTCTACATGAGGATTTCCAGAATGGCAAGAGAATAACATTTCAGTTATGTAGTATAACATGTCCTTCTAAGCCCATTGTTTACTTTTATCATATTCCACCTATGAGCTATTTACAAAAGCAGAGTGTCACCAAGAAGGATATTCTCTTAAAATGCTCCTTTAGAAGATCACAGTAATTCTGGTTGGTTTTTTATTTTTATTTTTTTAGTAATTGTTCTACCTCCTTTTTTTCTTGACTTTTTTTTTTTTGTAGGAAATCTATTTGATGAAAACACTTCATGTGTCATACCATATCTTCTAAAACTAAATTTTAATGACTGTATTAAATAGTGGCCACAGGCCAACAGGAAAACAGCTTGCCTGGCAGTTTAATTGACAGAGCATCTGAAGTGTCCTTGAAAATTATTAAAAGTTTATTACAGTCCTGGAGGTCAAGAATGAAAGGCTTCAAACAGCAGTTCTGTGGAGGTCCTTCTCTGACCCAGATGCTGGAGCTTTGATGTTCCTAATAATTCAAAAATTTAACTTAACACACAGACACCTTCAAAAAGTCTCCTCTTTTGAAAATTTGCAATCATTCATACACCGTAGAGCTCAACAGTGTTTGAATCTCTGACTGGAACATAAATCTGTGATGAAGCATAATTACTTTAAACCAAATAACCTACACGATGCCACGAGCAATGGGAGAACACATTTAAAAGTCACTAATTTATTATGCAAGCTGTAAAGAAGTGAAATATGTTGAAAACAAGTATAAAGTGACAGAAAGTATTTTATGTATTTATGAAATACCTCAGAATATACCTACTGCATTCATAGTTTCTTTTTCTCATTAATATTGTCAGTGAAATAAACTTTTCATGATGATATTTGCTAAATAATTAGTTACTGCTGTACTTACCAATAAAGTTTGCAAAATTTACATCACTCATGAGGAAGGGAGAATATTCTCTCTGCCTCCATCGGACAGCTTAGGATACAGTTTATAGATTAGAATTAGATTAGCATACAGATTTTGCATAGAAAATAAAAAATATCTTCACACTGAATGGAAAACATAAATTTTCATTCTGCCAGAGAACAGTGAATACTTTAATGACTGTGCCACATATACAAAATTATCAGCATGGAAGGCTGACAAAAAGGAGGTTAACTGACAGATACAATAGCTTCACCTTAACCCAGATGTCAGGAAACTTGTCATTATTGATATTCAAAGCTAGAAAAGAACAGTTAAATGACTCACAGAGAGATGAATAGGCTGGCATTTAAAACATCATGTGTGTAAAAATTATGAGGTATTTTCTGCTTTGTTTTTATTTCAGAACTTATTATTTTGTTAAATATCTTCTCTACATGGCTTGGGATGATTCTATAATATCCACGTGTGGTCTAAGATAAACTGACCATTTTTCCCTCTGAGTTTTCTGCATTAAATCAACAGAATTATCCAAAACTTTAAGAAAATTGGAGCTCAGAATACAGCCTAACTGATCTCAGTGTTATGCATGAACATAATCTCTTTATTCAATCCAACATGAAGCACAGTTTAAATGTGTTGATGACAGTTGGTCAGAAAATGTACATGGTGAGAAACAAATCTGCATGCTTCGCTTGCTTGATTTTCAAGAATGCAGAGCATTTAACTCATGTTTAAATTATGACAAAATAGGATAAATATTTCAAGGGAAATGAAGGAAAACAGACACAAACTGTGGTTTGAATTAATTTCTCCTGTTCCCCAAACATATCAGGTATTTTTAAAAGGATGTATGAACTGTTCAAAATAAGACTCATCCTCTTATTACTTCCCCAACACCTATTTTTAATATCTAAAGAGCCCAAAAAGGTGCCTGATCACCATGACACATGAGAACCATAGAGAACACCATTCCAGAGGATCTTGTTCTGGATCACAGCACATGCTCACACCCACAGAGTATCCATACTGGTTCCCTTATTCAATTACCTAGTTTGTCCATATGTCCAGCAAAAATAGAATTAGACATTTTAGGGTAATTTACTCTGAAAGAAATCAGCCTCTTGCTAATACCAGTGAAGGGAAAGTGAACGGTGAAAGGACATTGAGCCTTAGTCTGAAAAGTGCTATTGGCTGTCAGCTCCAATCACTGAAATTATGATATAAATTAGTATCTTCTAGACATGTGAGAAACCTTTCTTCACTTTCCTTTGAACAGATTTATGAATCTGGGCTCCTCAGTGGAGGTGAATAATTCACGGTTCCCCACCCCTAACTTGATAATGAAAATGAGTCCAATTTGAACTTTTAGCTCTTTGACATTGGAGAATATAAAATGCAGAATTAGACTGTAATATGAATGCAGCCTAGATCAACCTATTAATCATTTTGTGATCTTTGGAAAAAAAAAAAACAAACAAAAACCAGAAACCAAAAAACTATTAAGAAAATTGGTTGTTCAAATGAATCATTACATTTCAACAAATGTTAGCTTTAGTATTCCCCATCTAAGAGGAATCCTTCCTTTTACCAGAAGCATTTCTCCAGTAATCTTTTTTTCTAAAACAGTAGACTACAGTTATACCCAAACAAATTTGTTCTCTCAAACTTAAAATAAAAATGTTATTCTTAACACAGAAAGAAAAGTCTTAAGCATTTCTTCGGAAAAAAAACCCAACAAAATTCTTATTCACTTTTGTGCCCATTTTTGTAACTGCATTCACCTTCATTACAATAGCATTTAAAATGTTATAGAAGGACAACAGTGAAATAACAGCAAGTTTATCATAGCTAATACTCAGGTGACCAGATGACTTCATACTTTGACTAAAATCACAAATTATGATGCTTTCATCCCTTGGTAATGACATGGAATGTTTTCTACTGACAAGATAATGAAATTAGTCACAATCTTCTCCACAATTCCTATCCCAGCAGAATTTCAATTCATGGCAAAAGGAAAAAAGGAGGTCAATGTACAAAGCTAGACAAAAAAGAAGACACCTGAGCAGCCACTGAATATTCTATTTCAAGCATCCATCCTTGACAAGCTAGCTGCAATTAAGATAAGATTCATGCATCAAGCCCTTCAGTTGGATCTCTGAGGCTGCACACACTTTGCTGCACTGTTGTTAGAAGCATCAGTTAAAATGTTCAGCACAACAATACATAAAACACTATCTGAAATAACAATTTTTTCTTCTGCCATGGAGCTGGTCTGGTGCAAAGACAGAGAATGCTCTGAGCAGCAGCACACAGATAGAATTCCTTTCCCAACTCACTGCCAGCCTGGACAAAGCTCTTCCCAGATCTCTGTCGCCCTCTCCAGTCTGTAACACAAGGGCTCACCAAAATGGTGAAGTGATACTGCAGCAAGAAAATTAATTCATCAATTTGGATGCTATTTAACCACCATGCCACAGGGACTACTGTCACCCAGTGTATGAACATTTCTTTTTACGCAAATCCCAGTATTCCAGTGGAGCTACTTCCTCAGCCAGGGCCCCATCTTCTTGTTCATAATCCTAGGGAGAAACCAATGAATTGATATTTTGTCTGCCCACAGAGCTTTCCTGGGTCATTGCAATAGAATAAAATCCCACACCATGACTTCCAATATAGGCTTAGAACCCCTAACTTGGAATATCCAATAGGTGGATAACAGGAACTCAACATGGTACCAAGATATAAACCAAGAAAAAGGCATAAATTTGGAGAACATGGAAGACTGGAAACAGTTCCTGTGCTGTGCCACATTGTAACAGGGCAGAAAATAACATTCTACGCCATTGTTTAAATTCTGTAACACAGGAGTGTGACTCAAGGAACCTCAAAAGGCAGAGGTAAATATCAAGGCGACATAACACTGGTGCCACTGTCCAGCATGCGCATGACTGATCATTTATCTCTGGAAAAAATTTAATTTCTCTCTTGAAAAATATTACCAGGACTGGAATTCCCTTCTTCCTCCTCCTCCTCATTATCTGAATGCTGAGCCATCACCGTGCCAGTGAACATTTATTCTTGATACTTAACAGGCCAGGAAGGAGAACAATGAATTCCTCAAAGGGTTCACAAAACCAACCTAAGAACCACATAAATGATTAAGCGGAGTGAACTGAAAACCACCACCTAGAAATAAGAAAATTGGAATGCCTGGCAAATTGTAAGAGCAAATAATGTCCTTTTGAAAAGCATGCCTAAAATGAGCATGAGTACCAAACCCCAACCTTTTAAAGATGATAAAGCCAAGAACCCAAAGAACTAGACAACAATGTGTATGGCTTTAAGTACATATCTTTTTCACCTGTACAGCCACTAGTCCAATTGAAGGGAAGTTTTGTTGTTTTGTTATGGCTTGCTTTGGTTTTTGACTGTTCTTTCCCCATTTTAAAAATGCTTTAGTCCATTGTTGCTGAAGTTAGGTAAGAGCAGGAGTTAGTAATCAGATAAACATCTAGCACTCAGACTTTTAACAGCCTTAAAATGGTCAGAGATGCTGGATATTTTTACACAGACCCATTCTCTCTTGTATATTACAACTGAGAGACCGAGAGAGAGGGACCATTTAGGTCATTACAGAAACATTTTCTTCTCACCTGTCTCCAGAGCCTGAGTCCATTGATTTTCCCTGGGACTTATCTTCCTCAGTCACTCCAGGGCTTTTGAAGATGTCATCATTAAGCAGTAATCTAATCTGTTTCTCATCAATTGCTACCAGCCCTGACCAGTGGAAGTCAGAACCAACCCACTTGCTAGCTTGAAAAAAAAAATGCTTGAAACTAAACCACACAGCAAAATTTTGGTTTGCTATAAATAGTATTGACTGAAGACCACAAAAAACACACACTTTGGAGAGCTGATGGGTGTTGCTCAGTGAAGAGAAACAGATTAAACTAGAAAGGTGAATCCCCATTAGTCATCCAGCCTATGAACAACACACAAAGCTCCATCTTGCCATATTTTTTTTTCTCCTTTAATAAACTACTATCTTCAAGTATGAAGGTGGTTCAGGACAATTAAACTGCCATCTCAGACAGGCTAACCTGGCACAAAATTTTAGTCATGCAGCTAGATCTGATCTATTCTGATCTATTGCAGTGTGATGAACCATGTGTAGTATGACAGTGAGTAAAACCCCCCTTACTATGCTGCTAAAAATACCAGCACCATGCTAGATATAAGCATTTAAGCCATAAAAAGTGCTTAAAAAAGGAGAGAAAGCTAATTAAATGTACATTTCTCTATTTATGTGTTATGGGGAAAATTTGCAGCAGCTCAGATTCTTTTTATGTGCACCTCACACATTATTGTTATTGAAAAATGTTCTCTACATTTGAATACAGCCAGAAGACAAATATGACTGACTACTTACTCCCAATATAATCAGTAAGACATAGAAATCAGGATAAGTTCCAAAATATTTCAATAGTCAATTCTAATTTTCATCTCCATAAGTTGCAGATCAACTCCCGCTCTCCCTTGGGTTATTTTACATTTGATCCTTCCAAGGCCAGCCCTGACCCAGCCATACCTCTCCTCTCAATATTGGGAAGTTGGAAGTGTAAAGCACGTACCAGCCACATGTTCATCAGGAATTTTGGGGATTTTTCTTTTCCCGAAAAACCTTTTTCAACCCTGTCCACGTTCCTGCATTTCATGAAAACATTTTGTATTTTATACTGGCAATCTTAAAAAACAGACCCATTTTTTTACAAGCAGACTTGAATGGAATCTATCTGCAGGACAGAATTAACTCCAGTGATTATTCCTTGAATATCATGTTTAAGGTCATGCTACCCCCCCAAAAAGACAGAAGGATATGACTACACAGCATAAATGTTGCAATTTCTCAGACACCTCCAGTTGCAAGATAAGCTCACATCCCTTATATTTGTGCTACATCCTGCTGTCTTGTAGGTCAGTGGAAGGGGATAAGGAGGTAATTACCCTGCCTCCTTCTCACTCTCTTGGTAATAATTTCTTCCCTTTATCCCCTTCCTACACTTGTCAGCATACCTAGCAATAGACAAATGCTACTTCCTCGTGAATACTGAAGATTACTCCTACCTATTTTACAAAAGCACAACAATATTGTGAGGAACATTACTAGGAATATTAGTTGGCTTAATACCTCCAGTTTGGCCAGATTTCAGCTATGAAATGAATTAAGCTGGAAGAGTGTCCATTTGACATTTCTACAGCAGCTTTTGTGCCGAGTCTGCCACAGAAAATCATGCATGTAGAATTACTCATTCAAATTTTCTTTTACAATAAAGCTGTTTGATATGTATTTCAAACTGATGAGACCCAAAACCAATTGCCAGTTGCTAGTTGATTTTTGGAGCTTCATTTTAACTGTGCTAGCTCCTGTTTATTAAATTTAAGATATGTATTTTTTATTTTTAAACAGCACTTTGTAGTTCTTTTCCATTGCTGGCAATTAATTTGTTCAGTGAAGAAAAAAAGAATACTTTCATGTATTGCTATGTTTTTTAATTCTGTGCTGATGTGTGATTAAGTATTCTCTTTCACACAGAACAAAGAGACTTGTTTCTGTGTTATTTCCCTCTCTTGTTTTAGGAAGTACAGATGAATCCATTTTATCTTAATTTGATATATCTAGTAAAAATTAAACTGATGTTTCACTTTTTATAAAAGTAAAAGTAATTTTTTCCCCAAAGTTAAAGATAAACTGAGAATTATGAGTTTTATGCAGAACTTTTTTGCCTGGCTGTGATAAATACAGTGAAAGGAAGGTTACTGCAGAAAGTTTAGACAAAAGTTTGATATGAAGGTGTAAGTCTTAATTCCAAACACATTTCACATTCCACAAGGATCTCCACAACTCAGTTCACTTACATATTTTCACTCTCAACCTTTTCCAAAAGACAAAACTATTTTACGGAAATAAGGACCACGTAGTTAAATGACTTATTTTATATTTTACATATCAGAACAAGAAAAAAATAGTTGGATCTAGTTTAAATTTGCAAATATGAACCAGAGTTCTCACCCTGATTCTCCATTTCAAGATATGAAAATTCATATCAAATTGAAGTTGCAGTACTTAACAATGGCAGGTGTCAATTCAGAAAACAGAGACAATAAGCTCAAGGAAGCAACCACCATGATTTGAACAAATAATTGTGATAAACAGAGAACAAGAAATCAAGACTGAAAAAAATTAGATATTGGGTTATGGTCTCGTCTTACAAAAAAAGAGGAAAGAAAAGAACAGCAATATTAAAGACAAGGCACACTGTTGCAAGGTTAATAAAATGGAAATCAGATATTAAAAAGATGTTATTTTTGGCAGCATTAGCATTTACAATGGACTGCATCCCCAAACCCATATTTATCCAGCATTTATGACATTTTACTGCTGCTTTTGGGGAAAGGAAGGAAGTATTTTAAAAAACAAATGCTTTGTAGCAGCAGGAGCCATTTCATATGGAGTTAGGATGAATCCTAGCCAGGAAGGCTGGCTCAGGAATGTCAGATGTTTGTGTGAGAGAGGTCATGTGTGGCAGGCAAATCTCCCTGGATGAGAGGACAAACCAGTGAAAAGTGATAATAGAATGCATGTTGGAATGGCAAAAAGGAGTGACTCCTACAAAGTCCTGAAGTCCTTTATAAAAAATGGTGGCAGTTAAACAGAAACAACTCTGAGTGACTGACAAACTCAGTTAGATGAAATACAATCTTTTTAAAGCAAATATGCATCACTGGATTTAATAAGCATCAACACAGCTTATTTTATAAAGCAAGTTGTTTTCAAATGTTAATACAGGTAGACAAATAGATAATTACCTTTCCAATATATTTTTATTAATTTGCTTTAGCTGTACATAGCAAATAAGCTTTACCAACTACCAACTTATACATCAAGGCAAACCTGCTCACAGCTACAGACCTTCAGTTACATTAAATGATTTCAGTGGAAGAAAAGTACTAAATACTCCACAATTCCTACTTTGCTTAATCATTACAATAATAACCTCGTGTAGTGGCAACTGGAAATCTGACTATATTATTCTTCCATTTTAATAAGCTTTACAACTGAAAATCTATTATGCCTAAACAGCCCGTTTAAAAAAAAATAATAAATTGAGGCTATTAGGAAGCCTTGGCTCCATTAAAAGTGTGCTCAAAATCTTTAGAAAACATCTCAGAGCACTTAATAAAGTGATTAATTCTCATTCCATTCCTGAGCCACGGGCTCTGTAATGGAGATGAACAGAGCAGAGGTCCATGGGAGGAATGTCACCAGGTCCCTCTTTGCTGGGCAGCCCAGGACAGGTGGCTCTGCACAGTCTCCATGAAGTGCTTGGCATTGCCAAAAATCACTTATTCTGCAGCCTCAGTGTCCCACGACAGCCACAGAGGCACGATGCTGCAAAAGCTAACATGACACAGAGCCTGCAAAGACCTCACAAGGGCTTTGCCATCAGCTGGAGCAGGAGCCCTGGTGCTGCTGGCCTGACCCAGAGCAGCAGCGTGGGGCTGGCAGCCTGACAGGGCAGAGCCAGGGCTGCCCCGAGCATCTCACAGCCTCAAACAGAGACTGCTCTTCTTTCCCAGGGAGCAGGGGGCACTGAGGCTCCTCCAACCACAGCAACAGAGACTGCAGCTTCTGCAGACACAAGGACTTGCCTCCCTCCCTCCCTCAGGTTGTGGAGGTGGCCAAGAGATGACACTGCTGGAGGTGCAAGTGATTTAACTGCTAAGTAATTATATGAAGAGGGGACTACGACCTTTATTTTGCTAACTGTCTATTAGAAGAACTTCTCTAATTTTGACTGGGACAAATTAGTAATTTCTAGATATAGTTCTTGACCTTGAGCACATAAACCTTGAAGGCAACTATCACACAGCAAATAATTAACTAAGTGATATATTACCAGATCATACTACAGCGTCCTTTAACAAGATGACATTCTACATATTCAAGCAGTGAATTCCTATTTTCCAAGCCTGAGTTCTGCACAGATAAAAGTGAACATTAATAAGGGAACAGAAACCAGAGGCTCAAGTATCTGAACCATGAAGAGAAGCATTTAAATTGTTTCAATCTTTTGTTTCTGGCACCATGCCATCTACTCACATAAAGCTGTAATTGAAACCACACCATGTGTATAGTGGGTTCATTACTGGCTCTGACTGAACTGTCTCATGTGCTAACCATGGACTGATTTTTTTTTTGCATCCTTAGCATTAAGGATTCTTCACCTATGCATTTGTTAGCACATATGGCTTCTTATTCCTTCTAGGAAATTAAAATTATCTAATATTTAAGAGCCACAAATTGATTTCTGAGTCCAGCTCCCACAGGACAGTGAATGACATGTCTAAGCATCTGCAAAATAAATCACCTGGGAAGATACTATATTCATAGAAGTAAAATATAACAATGGTTTAAATAATTGATTTGTAATACTTTGCTATATGATAAATATTCAGTTTACTGGAAGTCCTTTTTTTGCTGAGTACTTGCTTTCCACTGCTAAAAAGAATGAATGCATTTCAGAAGGAAGTACCTTGCCCAGAAATAATTAATACAGCATTTTAACATTACGTATAATTTTAATTACTTCTGGAGGAGATACCACCTAAGTATCTCCTCTATTGTGCCCTGAAATGAAACGCATATGTTTGATGAAACATATAAATTTAAAGCCCAATAATGACACATTTATAGAGTTTAACACCGTATCTGTTTCATTAGACTTTGTAACAGTTCTAAGACAATGAGGAAACTCATTCAGAAAGCACAGATGAAAATTCTGTGACTGTTCAGAATACTCCTTGTCCTCCAAAGTAAGGCAGTGCCAAATAAGCTGAGGCCACAGAAAAATACAAAGACACAGGTCTCTGCAGTGCAAGAAAGCTGTAAATTTTGACTGGAGAACAACAAGAGGTTTTCAGACCAAGTACTATACTTTCAGGCTCTAATGCAACTTTTTTCAGAAGTGTAAACAACAAAAGTACTTCACACATTTGATGCAGTTACTGCCACTCTAAAACTCTGAAATTTGTTTACTATTGTATGACAATTTCTGCTCGCTATAGTTAAGACTTTTTAACAATTCCATAAAGAGTTCAAAACATGAGGATTATGTAAAAAAGGAAACATCAACAATCTGTCTTTACTCCCTCCCTAAAATGTTTTCAGTCTTCAACATGAGCTTGGGTCATCATGCAAATCAAAATTAAATTTATGGTCAATGCAGAAACAGAAAACAAAAATCAAGCTCCCATTTTTAGTTTTACTAAAGTATCAAAAGCTAAAGTATCAAAAGGTGGGGGAGTGGGGGAGAGAGATGCAGAGGAAATGAAGCATTCATAGATGACTTCAGTTCCATCCTGAGGTCAAGATTTCACCTTTCTTCTTTTGGCTGTTCCATCAGCCTATGAAACCATAAGGACTCACCTGTATTTTAAGCTCTAATAATCCATATCTGCCCTGGGAATTCATGGGGGGAGTTAAGCATTTCATCTTGGGAAGCAATATTATTAACATGACATAGTTCAATTGTATTTATTTGTGAGTTTGAACCTGGACTGTGTTATTTGTGAAATTCCTTTATAGCTATAAATGAAATCTTGTGCAATTCCTAAATAAAAAATGTATTGTTCTTTGCCACTATAGAGGAGTTGATCATATTCCTGCCTGTACATGTCTGACCAAGAACAACTCTGATGAAGCAGCTGATCTAAGCAAAGCTGTTTTGCTATTTATAGGTACAAGTCTTCTCATAACAAGTAAAGACAGGAATATTTTAAAACTAAGATGGTGGCTTTTCATAAAGAACCCATTTTATTTACACTAAATAAAAGCTAAGCTATAGCACAGGATTAGTGTAATATTTAAAAGATTCTGTGCAAACAGTCAGCAACTTGTAGACATCCTCAGCGTGATCCATTTCTTTCTGTAGCTTAGCAACATTAAGGCTATAACAAACAAAAATTAATTGTGCCAACGCTCATTTCCATATGTGATGCTTGTCCAAGTTCACTGGAACCCTTTGCAGTTTAACCTGCACATCCCCTCCCTCAGAGCCAGGCAATAAATGACTGCAGGGCAGCTCAGGTGTGCAGCTGTGGGCAGCAGCTTCCCCGTGCTCGGTGTCAGTGCAAGCTGCACTGCTGAAGCAGATGTTTCATGTTGACAAGCAGAGTCTGGAAAAGAAATTTCTACACCACTTTTTCTTTTTTTATTTCTCTTTTTTTTTCCTCCCATATTTGGCAATAACTGATTTACATATTTGCCATGTGAAGCCCCTCTGCTTAGAGTAACTTCCTCACCTCTTTTCCTAAATCCAAATAATCATTAGTTGTGCTAAATCACAAACCACCTCCTTTCAAACTTCCTTCTCACTCCTCTGGTTGGAAGCTCTCTCTTGCTGTCAGATTTAACTTTCTTTTGGCTATCCTTTCTAGGGAAAGACACAGCCTATGTCAATACTATTAATCAACACAGCTATAAAAATTCCCATACAGTGGGAATCTACAATCTAAGGCATATGTTATCTTACTGCTAAGAAATCTGAATTACAAAATGCAAATTTCAGTACAATTCTATAAAATTGTCATTATATCCTGTGGTATCCACAGCATTTGTTAAATCCACCACAACTTAAATAATCAAAGCTGAAAATGAGGCAGAACTAAAGAAATTCAAAGACATTTCATTATGACCCTAAGGAAAACAGATAGGTGGGTACCAAAGCAATCCACATGTACAGAATGTTGGAATGACCTTGGATATCCACACCAGCTACAGTCCTCCTGGATAGTGTAGTTCCAGCACTTGCCTCCACTTTTCCCTCTCAATCTTTAGATTTGGGAATAAACTCCTTTTTTTAGGTTACATCCCAAACTACCTATTTTTTTTTCAGGTGTTCTGCAGTTTTTATCTCCTTCTCTGCAAAGAAAGGCCATATCAGCTGTACACCCCAAATATCTGGGAGTCAACTGAGCAATAAGGAACTTCAGGAACTGCGTATCCACCTGAATTTCTCTTTAAAAATTTAGTTTATAAATCAGGTTAACAGTTTACGAATAGAGAACTACATTGGAAAGCAGAATGGAAAATGTGAGCACACCACTCTATCTCACTGCAACCTAAGCTGCAATAAATAAAAAATGCATGGGAATCTAACAATGAGAAATTATACCTTCCTCAGTGGTTAAAAATATTTGGAAAAGGAAAAATAATAAAAAAATCTATAAAACATAGTCTGGAATTTATTGTCCTTTAAAAGCCCTGTAATACTAGCTGCAATCACATCCCTACAAATTAAATATATATTAGGCTATGGAAATCAATGTAGTTAGAGAAAGTAAATCAAAGGCAGAATGTAGCTTACCGATTATAGTGAAAGGAGCTTGCTAAAAATGTAAAGACTCCTAAATACTGTGAGGCTTTTTAAGATACTTGCTTATCATTAGGCTTCTAGTTTTGTGAAGTCAGAAGATATTTAATGTTTATTAAAATTTAGTTGCAGAGGACTGCTAATCTGTAAAATTCTATTTTAAGAAGTACAATTTATTTAATTAATTGAATTATTTGAGTAAAAATGGCTGGAGTAAGAGGACGTAAGGGACAAATTTTTAAGAGTAGGCTAGACCCTCGGAAAAAAATTACTACAAGCCAATCGTATAATCTACAGTGCAAAAATCTTCACAAGTAGTGCAGGAAGCTGCTGTTTTAAATTTAGGTTGTCTTCATTGCTCAATTGCAGTGTGCAGCCTTTTCCCAGTCACTGGGCAGGGTAACATGGGCACAGCTTCAGAAGCCTGTGAGCAAAGCCCAGTTCCTCCCAGCCTCTGCCTCCCCTTGCCACGAGGTTTGCCTGGAGGGCTGGCAGGCAGGAGCTGCTGCTCCTCCACCCTGGCACAAACCCAGCCCAGGGCAGAGCCCTCCCTGGGACGCTTCAGGAGGGAGGGATCAGATCCACTGGTCCAGGTCACCCTGCTCTGGCCACAGAGAGGGAGCTGAGCCTCTGGGTACAGAGGAGAGAAAAGGGAGACTGCTGGCTTTGTCCCCTTTGAGAGATGGGTTAAAAAAGGGAGAGCTTGCACAAGCAAGAATGGCTGCTTGGATAGATCCAAACTGCTCTGGAGACACGGTTTTGGGGAGGCATTCCCCATTTAGGTTATGCACGGGAATCTGGAATAACGGTACAGGACAAGAGAGAGACCCCTGACAGAGACCTTCCTGGAAAAAAGAACTCACAGAAATTGATTTATTCAAGCAAGTCACTGCACACAAACAATGAAATATGGGAAGGAACAGGGTAAAATGCTCTGAAGCACCTACATGATTTGGCAATGTTCATTCTGGACACAGATCAATTTTAGTGGGAGTCTGAAATTCCTCTCTGCATCTGATGGCATGTAAAAAATCTCACTTAAGTACTGTGAAAATTTTACCTTGACGTAAACCATTAAATCTGAACCAGAAGGTGAGCTTGATTTCTTATCTGCTGGTACAGTACATTTAAATATATATATATAAAAATACATAGTAAGTGTACTACATGAGCAACAGAAAGAACCTGGATTTCTTAAAACTTGCATTAAAAATGTAGCATGATAAAGACACCCTAGTAACTGATAAAGACATTATGATTATTATTATGTGTATTTTAAGTGAGAAAACACAAAACCAAAACCAACAGACTCCTATGAACCTGCTGCTACACAATCACACCTGTGCCTTTGGGCATAAATTGCTACGTCACAGTAACTTTCTGCATAAAAAAAGAACCATCTTTCCATCTGGATATAAACTAATCATTTGAATACCATTACAGTTCTCAACTTGGTGATTTTTATATACACATAAAGCTTCTAATCTCTTTTCTCTTCACCTATTCAACCTCTGTGGTACATGCGAGTGGTCAAACATTTAGTTTGTTTGAATTAACTAATGGCTGAGGGGTTTGTGAAGGTCACCATCCTGGTTTACACACATGGCTGATTAACACACACCCAGAGCTAAAAGCATCAGATATTACATTTTGATTTAAGCATGCTTTCTAGCAGGGGCTGAAATCACCATTTGCAGCACTGCCTGCCTCCAACCTTGACACTGCCCTAAACGTCAGGCACTGCCACCCAGCCACCAAACGCTGCACCCTCCTGAAGGTCACTGGTTCCACACGGTCCATGCTGAGCCCAGCCAGTCAGCTCAGCATCCCCTGCCCCCAGCAGCATCCTGAGGGGAGCTGGGCTCCACCTGCAGCCCTTCAGCACAGCCAGGCTGGCTCCTGCCTCCCTCTCCTTCCAGGGAATGTGGCACCCTGTGAGGAAAGGAACCTGCCAAACTCTCTGATCTGACAGGTCCCATCGTTCTGGATCCACCATATGGCCCCTAGTCCTACCCTCAGAAGATCGGGGATGAAATACACCCTCAGCATCCATACAAACCAAAAATGTTTCTAAAACTGCAGAGCAGATTTAACACCTGAGATGCTCTTTACTGTCAGAAAAAGCCCATCAGTATTAACTATGTAATAGTCAGTAATGGCAGCTTCTGCCTTTTCCCCTGTAGCAAATTTGCTGAAGCTACTGCTTCCACAGCACACTGCCAAAACACAAGAGAGGAGAGAATGACAAGAAAAGAGAAAGAAGAAAGAAGAGCAAAAACTTAGCCAAAACTTGCTTGGCTTCGACACTTACAGGCGGAAGCAGCCATCTCCCATAACTGCACTTGACTGCAACCCATCACAGAAGGAAAACACAACAGGCAAAGAAGCTGCAGCTGTTACTGGAAAAGATGTATGAAGAAATGCTGCCAAATTTATTTCCAAAAGTATCACAAACCTGAACATCCCAGGAACACTGAGTGTCTGCAATACGGCACCATGGAAAGGAGATAAGAAATGCCATTCTGAGTGTTTGTCTGCCTGCATCAAAGAGAGGAAAATGTAAATATTCATTCCCTCATAAAAATGAAACAAAACCCCTGAAAATTTTTATCAATGACTGTGAGGTCAAAGGGATAAGGAGCAGCAGACCTTGACTGGGGAGAGTGGCTCTATTTAGGGACACTTGTGGGGTGTTGGAAGTGATGGTAACCTTTTATTTCAGAGCTCTTTCCAACACATCATTTAGGTGTAAGATATTACATGGAAAAAAATGCAGAGTCACGTAAATGTAGGCAAAAAAGCAACAAAAGATGCATAGGTATAAGTTGTATAAGCCAATGTTACTAGAATTGCAGATACTTTAATTATATCCATTAAAATTTTACAGCTAGGAGTTTCTCACAGCATGGGGTACCAATGCACTGTGGGCAGAAGCAGAGGCATGTTGCACATATCTGAGGATTTCTAAAACCTTCCTGAATAACTAAAAAGTAGACATTTAAAAACCTCTTTGTGATCACAACCAGAAGGGCTACCTTAACTTTCACATGTTATCCAGACCCAAGAGTATTTTGTTGAATAACAGACAGTCACACAGAATAACTGTGCTTAGAGGTGTCCAACACTGCTGTTCACCCCAGGCCAGCACTAAACCTGAACCCTCAATCCTGGCTTTAGCTCTGGGCTCTGTCAGCTGCCTCATCCCCCTTCTCACCAGCCCAGAGAGGTGATGTGGGCACCCCTGACCACCTGGCCATGCACAGCCAGCATTTCAGGGAATGCAACACTGAGCCAGGTTCAATCATTTGTGGGCAAAAGGAACAAAACTTATCTCACAGCATCCATTTAGGACTTATTTAACCTGTACCATAAGCCTTAACCACCCTCCAATATGAAGTGTATCTTGGAGTCTGACCCTGAAGGAAAAAAAAATCCCATTATGCTGAATGCTCAAGGAACAAACAACAACATTAATTGTGAGTCATTATTAACCTAACAGACCATCAAATGAAATACTCTTAACTGTGATTTAATTAATGTTTTAATAATTACAGCTTTTCTTAACAAATACTTCTATGCCTTCTACAGATGATTACAGAAAAAGGAAATAGAAATTCAGTTCCATCACAATAGAGCCAAAGCTGTGCTTCAAATGAGGCTGCATTTGCACAAAGCAAGCTTGAGGAGGCTCCCCAGCCTGACCAAACTCCTCAGAGCTCCACCTCAATCTCGTTTCTCACACATCTCACTAAGAGCAGCCCCATCACTGCTTTCCTTGCCTGCACCTCCCCAGCTCCTGCAGCACAGGCTGTGCTGTCTGGCTCTGCAGAAAGGGCACCAAACCCTCCTCCTGGGCACTGCAGGCATTTCTGCTTCAGGAGACACCAGGGCAAAGTCAAGCTTCAAGTTTTCTAATTGATACAACTTGCCTGAGGCTGACAGGTGTGCACCTGTGGGCATGTGTAACATATATATGTATATACCTTCTCTTTTCTCTCTTGATACCCCAAGAGTGACTGAAATGTCATGTGGAAATTCACTGAATAATCTGAGAAATAAAATACGATTGATTTCTGCTGTTTTTGATGAATTAGTTGTACATAGACAGGCGATGCCAGCAACAGAGGCCATACAAAAAAAACAACAAACCAAAAAACCAGGGAGCAGCACTGTCAGAAACATTCCACCTGTCACTCAGGAGGACAACACATTAACTGATGATAAATCAAATCCACAACATTTTAGTTTATGGAAGCCAATTTCAAATCCTGAAATGTACAACAGTTAAGAGCCCTGAGAAAATTAAATGTTGCTTTGGCTTGCAAGGATTTGGCTTTGAGAGCAGCAGGAGATAATATGGTAAACACATGGGAAAAGATGGGATTGCTCTAAGTGAAGCAGCTTCCAGAAAAGGGAATCTTTGAAGAATTGCTCTCTCTGGTTGGAAGGCATAAGCCATGGGCTAAGAAAGGAACAGTAGTTAACAAGGAAGAAAGAAAAGTCATTGCAAACAGAGTGGATTTTCTCACTGAACCTAACTTATCCTAAACATGACTTCTAAAATTAATTGAACCCAATTGCCCAGGTTTTCATATATGAAATGAAAAAAAAAAAAAAGAGGGAAGGGTAAAAAAGAGCTAGCAGATGTGTTGAAATGAAGTTGTAATATTTAATCAGTATTAAAACTGAGTTGGGAGCCAATCAATACCCAATAAATTAATTTTGGTGGAAAACTATTTAAATTACAGGCTATTAAAGGATTTCTCCCCTCTAGTGAATTGATGTCTCACTTCCATAGAGAACTTCTGCAGTGTTTTATTTAAAAATTCAATTAACCCTTTGATTAATGAAGCCGTAATTTGTTGTACAGTTCTGACAGTCAAAGACGTTATGGACTTAACCAACATTTATAACAGATCTATTTTTAAATTGTGAAGAACTGTCTTTTTAATTTTATTTTGAGAACCAATGCCTTTTCCCCAATAGCTGGTGCTGATGGGGTGACATTCACTCCAGCTGCAATGAAGGAACATCCCTGAGATCTGGGCAGGTTCAGCCTCCTCAGCCCCAGAGCCCCCAGTTCCCCATCCCTGCTTTGGAACATAATCCCAGGACACAGAGCCCAGCTGGAATTCAGATTGCTTTTCTGATCCGGATTATAAAAACAATTGCTGTTCTCCAAAAGGCACTGATACAATTGGGGTTGGAGCTACAGCAAAAGATAAAGTTTCATGCAGCCATTGATCATTCCCATCTGCATAACTGTTGCTAAAATCTCGGGAGCTTCCCCGAATTTTGCATTCAATACAGACATTTTACCCTGTACCACTGTGTTTTTGTTATGATAATTTAAAATGTACAACATTATTTTTCCTGACAAAAACAGTTCATGATATTACATGAATATTAACATTTCAATAAAATATCTGAATTTTTATAAACCACAATGCTTAAAAAGTTATTAAAATAATCTGAGTCAGATTTCATTTTTTTTCTTAAGCTGCATAGTACAAAGTTCCCAGTATTTCATAAAATCTTATTTTAAAATGTATGTGGGTTCCTTATTCTTCCTTTAACCACATCACAAAAATAAGAATCCCTGCACATTGGGTTGTGTGTGAACATCACTGTAAGACTTAACAGAAGAATCAGAGAGAAGAATGCTTGTCACATATGAAAAGCAGCACCAATAATTATTCAATGAATTTAGAAATCAACTCCAGCAGGGAAGTGTATGAGATTCCTGCTGATATTGGTCATCTGAGAAATAATGATTTATTGCTGTTCAGTGCATGCTCACTTATGTGGATACAACTTCCTGCTATGAAATAAAAACAAACTGAGAAGTCCAAACATTAGCATGGTTTCTTCAAGACACTGGGAAATAAATTGAATACTAATAAGTATGTTTAGCACAGCTGATTTAGTCCATGTTCAAGAAGTGTAAAACATGAAAAACTCCTAATGCTGTTAAGTTTGTATTTTTTTTGTTAATGTCTTAAGAGCTAAGTGTTTCTCTGCACAAAATTAGAGGGAGATTCTGTAATATTCATTTTTTCAGAACATTCCTTATGTTTTCTATTACTTATCTTAATCTCCATTCACAACTTTGCTCATTTGAATGCAGCTATTTTTGATTTACAGCAAAGCATTCAGACTCAGCCTGTGAAATTTTAAGTTAACTGATGGTGTAACAGGAGGGAAAAAAAAAAAAACCAAACCAAACTTTTAAATTTGGCCTTTCAATTTGTGCCTTGAACTATACACACATTTGATGGGTGGACATGAAATGGGAATTAGCAAATGCATGAAAAGCAGCCAGGTACCACAGTAACACAGAACATAAGAATATGAAGCACTAGAGACTCATCATAAACAGGACTGGAGACTAGATTACTCAAAAGAAAAGGGGAATACCCCAAAAAAGTGGTATTTAGGGTTTTTTTTTTAGGAAGTACTAGAAAGCCTACTCAGTCATAGACTGAATTCCAGTCTGTCCTGCATTACATACAGATCTTCATCATTGGCAGGGTCAGAAACCTTTGAAATCAGCACCCTAAAATCCAACCACACACCCAACCCTCATGGTCATGAGAACAGAAGAAAGCCTTTCAATGTTCAGAGAGCACTGAAGCAGGTAAAGCTGCAGGTTTTCCTGTTGTGAGCAGCAGCTCTGCACTCCTGCGAGCAAAGGGCAAAGCGCTGCCACCGATCCCTGCAGCAGCCTCAGCGGATGAGACACACAATTCCTGCTGCCTATTTCCACACAAGCCATGCTATCACCATTTCTGGCTCCTCCACTTGCCCCAAAGCATTTAATCAGTAACTCCAAGGCTCCTGTTTTAACTACAAAATCCGCACTTGGAACAAATAAAACAAGTTTTCAAGAAAAACAGAAAAGCAACGAGAAACTGTGTTGTTTTCAGTCTGTAATGCTATTCCAACCTAAAGTTGGTAGAATTAACAATTCGAAAACTCTACAGTAATGCCAGATGCTGCAGCCAGTTGTTGTTGACTATTTAAAAAAAAAAAAAAAAAGTAATTTTGAACACATCCTGACAGTATGATGCTCTTACAACTCCTTCGTTTCTTAGGCTCCCAGCTGGGAAATGATAACTGGAAGACATCTGTCCCTATATTCCAAAAATCTGTAAAGGACAAGCTTTTTATCAGACTGGTGACAGCTTTTTTTTTGAAAATATAATTTCTCAGTTAATCAATTATCTATCCAATTAGATAGCTTTTTGAATAAATCCATCTTTTCAGAAAAGGGAATGACAACTCCTCAACCTCCCACTAATATCCTACAAATATCCTAATCAGCTTCCTACAGTCATCCATGCTCTGTGAAGCAAAAGCCTGATTGGGTCTCCTTGTAATTGTGAGCCTAACTTCATCTAATAGCTCTTGCTAAGTAATAAGCTTACCAGATATCACACAAAAATTATGGCACCAAGTTGAATGCATACTTTGTACTGCTCCTGAATGAATATGAATGCCTGTTTAACTTTACTTAGCTCTTGATCCTGATTCCATTCAGCTCACAGAAGAAAAACAGTCCTTGATATTAATGCAGTAGAATCGAGTCAGCAGGCACATAACCCACTCAATTTCTGCAGAATACAGTTAAGAGTATTTAACTCTAGTTAAATTAATGCCTATGCACTCCTAAGATTGGGTTCAAATATTTGAAATTCAAGAGCCAGCTATTACAGGCTGGAAGATGACTCCACTCTGATCCAGCTGCCCTACAGCTGCTGACAGGTTTGGGCCAGGGTGACCAGATCATTCTGTCACTGAGGTGACAGCCCTTCCACTGCAGGCTCAGAGTGTCTGCCCAGTGGTGGGGGACACGTGGCAGGAGGAAAAAAGGACTTTCTGAAGAAGACAGTGACCTCCAGATGATCTCCAGCCCTTCCTCCCAACTAAAATGCTCTCTGGTTCCCTGACACAGGCTTAAGCCCAGGACACCAACTGCCTTTTTAAAGCAGAACTAAATAAAAGGATTTACATAGCTCCAGTATGAGCCCACAAATAGAACCGGCTGTTGAAAAGGATCTTTCAAAGCCAGAATTGTGCTTTTTGAAATCTGATTTATTTATGCAGTCCCCCATAAAACATAATTGCCTGTGAATTGCCTAAAATTTTTACACTTCCACTTGAGATGAGAACAATCAGGCATGGACTTAATTCCACTCACAACTGTATCCCAGGTTACCTACCTTTTCCCCTTCTCAGTTATGATTGCACACATACTTAAGAGAAACTCACAAATGAGGAGTCTTTTGATGATAATTTTAGCCTTAAAATTCACCTTAAAATTCAGAAAAGTAGTTTGCTTTTTTTTTTTCTATGTGACTCCCTTTAAGATCTTCCAGTGGTTTTTATTAAATAGAAATCTTGCCAAACACCACAGTCACATGTTGGATACTTGTACTCCATCAGTAATTTCACCGGTCAAACAGCAAAGTCAACCAATTGCTACTTTGTTCTACTTCCCTTAAAACAGAGGAAAAAAATTGCAGTGGTAAGCACAAACCAGAAGGATTTGAATTTCAACTGGAACTAGTAAGGTCAAAATGATCTGTGCTTACACAGCCAAGTGGAGTAACACAGGGTGTGAAATGACATTGGGTGAGTATTCCAAGAGTTAATGGATACCAAGGGGGGCACAAATAAATTTATGTTGATATTTTGATGGAGAATTTGAAAGAGATTAGGTTTATGGTATGCTCCTGAGGGAGCCCTGACCAAGATAAGGAGTATGAGCTATGAGACTTCATTTCTGAGAATTACTTAGAAAAAAAAAATAAATAAGCAGCCAGAGAAGTTTTGATGACTGGTATACAGACACTTATACCTGGCTTGCAGTCCTTGGGGGAGAGTTAAAAAGAGTCCAAGAAATAATGGATTTTCAAGCAAAAATGTGATATACTGAAAACAAGTGAATAGGAAATACAAAGGCAGTGGTGGAATTGAAAGCAGGATGATTCTGGTGAACCCAGAAATCCAGCAAATTGTAAATAAGACATTTAAACCAGAATGAAGACAGATTCATTGAAGTCCTTGGGATCTAAATGTCATTGTTCTATTTTTAAATGCCTGGTATTTAACACAAAATATGACCTGTAATAATTGATATTTAACTACTATATTCAATTTGTAAACATGATAACAAGGAAAAGACAAGATGCCTGTTTATAGCTGTTATGAAGATGGCTTTGCAAGGACAGTGATGAAAATTAGAAGGGTTTAGTCTACCTCCTCTGAGATAGCATACTGTACACATCAGCCCCTCACTGTCTGATTCACTAATTTGCATGAGCACTATAACTGACAGCTTGTTAACAGCTTATTAGGGACTCAGAAACCCTGTAACAAACACCACACGAAAAACAAGAGTGGACAGAGGCTCGAGCCATAAGTGCTATTTTAATGATCCCAGCTGAAACCTGCAGATCAAACAGTGCCCCTTGATTGCAGAAGGAATAATTATGGCTGGGGTGGGGCTAGAAAATCAGCAGATAGAGGAGTGAGAATACACGAACAGCCACACCAGGTCAGGCAGACGGTCAGTGTACTCAGCTCCTTATCTCCAGCAGCAGCAAGCACAGGGAGAGCTCCCACACACTCAGCCTCAAGCAATCTGCAACTCTGGGACTGCCTAAGCCAGGAGTGGTAATAGCCACTGATGGATTTTCTTTTGCTATGAATCTCTCTAAACGCATTTTAAGTTTGAGCACAATTAAATGGTTTGGTATACCTTGCTATTGCAAATCCTTCTGTAGATAATATCCTAGCGCTCGTTTCTGGGGGGTAAAATAAACAAAGCAATTAATTCTAAGCTGCAACTCTGATTTTTTGGAACTTCTAAATGTAATGTAGTTACAACATGGCGTTACCTCAGCCCACGATGGAAAATGTCTATTAGCATGAATTGCAACATATCACATGAAAGACAATAACAGCATCATAACACATAGAGAAAGCTATTTGTATTTTCTGGTGAGGGAGTACAGAGCTACTGAATGTTGTCCTTACTTATCTTAGGATGAAAGCCTTATTATAAGCTCATTTCAGTTGAACAAATCTCTCTGGGCTCCCTGCTGAGCAAGGCATTTAAACTTTAAAGCTAAAGGCATTCATTTTGCTTTGCTGACAGTGAAGACCTTCCTGCACAAGCTCCACGATGCACAGGGAAGCTTTTAGAAGGCTCGGTGGCAGAATGCATTAAGGCATTTAGCTGCTTACTGCGTTTCTCTGCAGTGCACGGACATCAAAGGCATTCATTTCCACGGGCAGCCAGAGTGGACTCTTCAGAGCAACTATCATCAGCCTGCTCAGGTTTAAGTGCTCTTTAGATTCCAAATACAGAGCACAGTGACAAAATATCCTGGGCAATATTTTTTCCGAGCATGCTGAACTGGCTGTTGTTGCTGAGGAGTGCTTAGTGCAGTGGTGCAGGCACTGGGCAGCTGAGAGGCTCTTGGCTGGGTCACGGCACCTGATAGCCAGCAGTGGGGAGCACATGCCTGCCCCAGCTTCCTGATGTGCACTACCCTTATCCCAAACAGCTTCTACCAGCAAAGCTCTTTCTTGTTTCCTTTCTAAACAAAATAATGCTTTGCTCTGTGGAAAATGTGCATTTTACAAATGAATTTTGCAAATATTAAAATGAATATTATATGTGTTGTGTTAGAAAGTAATGCTGTATTAATTCTCTTAAGTAGTGTGTTAAATATAGTTTTAGGTTATAGGAAATGTTAAAATAGAAACGATGCTGTGCAGGATACTTTTTTTTAAAGAAAGAACTTAGACTGAGATAGCAGCCACCGGACACCTAAATCTTTCAGAGAAAAAGATTTTATTGCCCTCTTATCAGAAGAAACAAACTTCTTCCTGCCTCAAAGGTGATGTTAGGATTCAGAAGTTGTTGACAATGACCAGACAGAATCCTGTGTTTGAATGGAATTTATGCATCATGTATGAGGTGTATGAATATGCAACAGGCTGTTGTTTTTAAGGGTTAATCCTCTGCTAACAGGGGTCCTTTTTTGGGCTTCTGCTTCCCAGAAAAGGTACCCGGACATCTGTAACTCTTTGTCTCTATTGTCTCATATTGTCCTAATTCAAATTGTCCAAATTATTACTACTCTAATTGTATTACTATTTCTATAACCATTTTATTACTATCAAACTTTTAAAATTTTAAAAACAAGCAATTGACATTTTTCACAGCTCTTTCCTAGACAGTGATCTCTGTCTATGAATAGTTACTGCCAAACACAAATACTCTGGAGTCTGACTACACACTGCAAAAAGGACCAAGCACTTCTGCATGCACACTCACAAGCAAGATCTTAAAAGGTTATCTGCCTCTATATTGGGTGAATCAGAGATGAGAACCAAAGTTTAATCACTTCAGGTCACCCAAGTGTAACATGACCCCAAATTGAACACCCTAACTGTAGAAACTCACTGCAATAAAAAGCAGGGCAAATAAAAAATAAAATCCTTTTCATTTTGGGCCTCTTTTCAATTTTACTTAGCTTAAATTTTGGCTCCAGCCTTACACTCACTAGCACCCACTGCAACCAAGAGCAGCCTGCAAGGGCAACTTTTGATCATCTATTCTCAGAAGCTGCTTCTATAGGAACACCAAGAAAAGTACTTTAAAATAATGATGCTGTAAATGTGGCAAAAAGAACAACTCAAAAGAAATACTACCTTGTCTGTTATATTGTGGTGTGGGGGGAGGGTTGTTTTTTAGTCTTGGTTTTTTTGTTGGCTGTTTAGGGGTTTTTTTCCAACACCCAGAACTTACCATTGCCAATAAGCATGAGAGTATCTTAGTGCTAATTGTTATGAATACATAGATCAGGAAGATTAGGAAATGTGACTGCAGTGTTTGTTACAGAGGCTGCATGCAGGTAACAGTACAAAGCTCACAAAATGCAAAAATAAAGCTTTAGACCAAGGCAAAAGGTCAGTGAAACATGGGCTGATCAGTATCTGAAGAGTTAAATGCAGTAATTATGGAAATATTACCTTAGCAGACTATGGTTTTAAATAGCTCTATAGTAAAGGTAAAGGCAAAACACAAAACAAAACCCCAGCAACCCCATTATCAGTATTAGGTTACAACTTCAAGGAAGATTCTGTTCAGGCAAGTCCATACAAATAGAGAGACTTATCAACACATTTTGTTGCTTGAAAAATACTTAAATCTTTGTCTAGAAAATTAAGCATTTAAGCCAGCAACATTTAATTTTTTGAGTATTTGAGATATTTTACTTTGAAGTCAAGGGACTACTTGCTTTAACTTAAAAACTGTAGAAATGGTATTCTTATTTAACACCAGAATTAACAGCAGTATTTAACTTTTTATTAATTGTAGGATGCCTACCAGTAAAATAGCAAAACTGCTGTTGGTTCTTGTTACTGAAAACAGTGGTGAGACCATTATTCTTCTGAATGTATTAATGCTACATGTTTTGCTTAGTATATTAACTCTGAAAAATTAATATAACTCAAATAGATTATAAATTAACCTGATTATTAAATTAAGAAAGAAAATTTTAAACAGTAGGAAAAACCCATTCTTCATTTAAAAAACAAGCAATAAAGGGCTTCAGCTGTGGTAGAAAAGACTCAAACACTTACAGAAACTTTGTGATGAGAAAGCAAGCAAAGCAGAGGAAGAGAGGAGTGGAATTGATCAGATCATGTGTATAAACTGTTATGTCATACCCATGGACCAAGTAACCTTTAGAGGTCAGCCTCAGACTGCAGCTAGGAAATGTTTCTCTAATTAAAATTGGAAAGTGGAATTATTTTATGAAAACGAAAAATTGTATTTCCTCCTAAGGCTGAAATCGACATGTGCTAAGGAGAATCTGCTGGGGCAGACACAGGGACAGAAGCAGCTCTGCTCTCAGGGCACCAGGTAGCAAACAGAGCAGTCTGGAGGATCATCCCCAGCACCCACAGACCAGGAAAATGTCCCAGGAGGGACCAACACTTGTGTGTAACCACCACAGTAGTGGTTTCCTGTAAGATTAACAATTCCTCTTACATCCTGTCACTTAACTGCTAAAAACCTATTTCACATTTTCCTTTCCTTTCCAAAAGTTTGAACTGACATAACCAATATTAAGAAAAATGACTTAACACTCCACTTTATAAAGTTTAACAAGAATTTTAGTCTGATGTTCAGCAAAGATTACAGATTCATAGTGCTGCTGATAAACCATTTATTAGGCCCACAAAAAGAATGAGCTAACTACACAATCTGCTGTCTTTTGTCTTAGCCCACTTGCTTTTACACTCAGGCTCTGCCTGTTACTACTTTGAAAATATATTTGTGTAATTGGCTTTAATGATTAAGAATAAAACAGAGAGAGCCAACCCACAATACAGTAAATGCAAAAATGACAAGATTTTAAATTTAAATTCCAAGTGTCCAGCAACTAAGCAGGGTAAGCTGAAAAGAGTGGGAATTGCTACAGCATTGGCCCTGAGTCAACTCTCACATGCTGATTACCTACTGTAACTACCAGTGATTTTGATGGTGTTTGGCAATCTTTATTTTACTTACAAATACTTGCATAAAGGCAAAATAAGGCATTTTAAATAGCCTCAAATCATTGCAAGAATAA
Organism: Ammospiza nelsoni; assembly: GCF_027579445.1. Taxonomy (NCBI): domain Eukaryota; kingdom Metazoa; phylum Chordata; class Aves; order Passeriformes; family Passerellidae; genus Ammospiza; species Ammospiza nelsoni. Next base: position 6,004,384 of record NC_080648.1, read on the forward strand.
AAGCCAGCTGTATTTACTGTCCTCCTAAAAAGGCCCTACTGCTGCTGTACCAAAATTTGTGGTGCTCCATAACTACTGAGATTGTGATACAAGATTGCATTCACTTTTACCTGACCCTAAGCAATACTATTTTCTACAACTCTAAAGGAACCACACTATTATATGCTATGCACTATCATATTATAATCTAAAAAGAACTCGCACAGCTACAATAAAATCATCCTTTTTTGAAGCTTGTTCTTTGTAAATTATCCAAATGCTAGCAGTTGAGGAGAGCCTTTAGTTTCTTTTCACGTTGGCACTGTAAACCCCCTCTTGTTCAAGACTCACATATCCCTCAACTTCTGTCAAAAGCAAGAACAAATTTCCTAACCAAAACTGAAAAGTCCTTGGCTTTTCAAATGACTATAAATTGCATGGCTAAGTGCATATGGCCACAGGGCTGTCACAGTTACTTTTCCTGACAATTCATCATAGCATACTAATTCTGTAATATCATTACTGTGTCTCTTCTCACTGTACTGATCCAGCCAGTTAATTTAATCAACTAATAATAGATTCAGAAATGGATGCAAAGGGCCCTAGCACTTCAAATTATATTACTAGAGATGCACAGCAGTGAAAACAATGTATTCTATACTTGCCATTAAATATAACCTCAGCAAGCTATATGCTTTAACTATGTTGGAGATTTTCCTTTAAAAGGGAAAGAAAAAATATTTCTACTGATTTAGAAAAGGTTCTTTCAACAAGATAAAAAAAGCAGTTTATTTCACACTAAGCATAACTTAAAATTACATTCCATTAATTTGAAGAAAAAATAATAACCAACAACTTAATCAATTATCATAATTACAGGTGAGTTACAAGGTAAAAAAAACCACTGCAGGAAAGAAATACCCATCTGCAGGGGAAGCTAAAGGTGTGTGATTAACCGCAAAGTGAGCCATTCAAAAATGGACAATTAATTTTATTAAATTTTAATCTTCTCTGAAAATGTCAATGATGATTAAAACATTATTCTCCAACACCTCAGACCATTTTGCATGTCATGAAGACTAATACTTAAACTTTGCAGGATAAAAAAAAAGTAACCCAAAATGTAAGCAAGACTAGAACATGACTGCATCCAATCTGTCTTCTAAAACATTCACAATCAATGCAGCACACTGTGAATGCTTTGAATGTGCAACACAGACTTGGAGCTGATATCTGATTACTTCAGCTACAAAATGCACACACCCCAAAGGGCACACCCTGCCAGAGGCCACAGACTGAACACAGGAATAGCCGCACTTCGTACAGCAAATCCAAAAAACACAAATGTGTGTGTGCACAGCTGGAGCTATTAGACACATCTGTATTTCTAAAGAACTCAAGTCCTTCAAGACCAAGGTGGTTTTGCTGTCCTGTTCTCACAGGCTGGTGAGCAGCACTCTCTCACACGAGGCACCAAGGGCAGAACTCGCTGCAGCTCCTGGCTGTCCCCACTCCCTGCACAGGGACCACCCTCACCCGAACCTTCTGGCTGAGCTGCCTCAAGTCCCCTTTGCACTACTGGAGCAGTAAAGAGGACAAGGATACCACTCTGGATATAATGCATTGTTAGAAAATCATGTTCAAAAGACCCAATTTCAACCCCCACACGGAATTTTCTACTTAAGACTAAATCAAGAGGAAATGTTAATGCCAATTCAATTTATGTTTTGGGGACCTTAGACTAAAGTCAATGAAACTCTTCACTTGGTGAAGCAGTTTATGTATTGGGGCCTAAAATATGGCAAAAAAGGTGTTTCCTGATGTAAATAGAATTCATTTTGGCAAAATTCAGTGAGCAAGGGTGATAGAGATTTATAGACTTACTCTCTGGCCATGATTCAGGAAGGCAAATGTTTAACATTTTAAAGGCAATTAGAGGCCTCGAAAATGCAATTAATCTTCTGTAACTGCCAAAGTACCCTCCCTGAAACAAGGGTGCCTGAATTCAGACCTACATTAAGTCCAGACTAAATACATCTTTCTTAAAACACATTATGCAGAGTTCACCGTGTACCCTCCCTTTCAGGTGTCCAACGTCATTTGTTACTAAGAGTGACTCCAATTATGCCAACCCAGCCTAAAAGCAAGGCATCTGCTTGAGTACCATAATCTAACAAAACAAATAATTTTCCTTTCATCAATATACAACAGCTTTGTTCATTACTGGGGAGCGTTAGGTGGTGAAGTATTGAGTGCTATGCATTTTACGCTTAAATCAATGTACTGTCTTGCAGTTATGCCACCTAATGTGTTTTTAAGCCATGCGCTACAGAAATCAATGTGGTTCTTATTTGATATTCAGTGTTAAGTTCAGCCTCATAAATTTAGAATTGCACTCTGTTATTTTGATGGTTATGTATTAACCATGTCCTGTAAGTTTTATGATTTTATATTCAGCCGTGCAGTAAATCACGCCAGTTATACACAAATGGCGTGTGCTGAATTTACTTTTACTGTCTGTTCTAAAAGAGAAAGTAAAGGATGATTCATTTGACCTATTGGGAAAGAAAAATACAGTATATCAGATAAAATTCAGAAGGTGTATCAGTAGAAGAATTAGGCTCCATATAATTTAACTGGGTCTTTTCTGAGACAAACTGATTTGCAGCAGATAAATGTGTTTGATATACTTCATCTTACCAATATTTTACACGGGAACAGGCACACAACAGTTGATCATTCTCTGGAACACATCTAGCAGGTGCTATGCTATTGTACAGAAATCTAATGCTGCACTGAAATTATTTAAAAAATAATGGATATGTACGTACAGAACAAAACTCAAGCCCTTTCCCAGCAGCTCCAGAAATGTTTTTATAAGGGAAACAAACTCTTAATTTGTGTTTTTTTTTAAGTATCCAAATAATTTTTTCTTGTATAGGAAGTATAGATACGAGAAAACAAGTGCTCTGCAAGATATGCTTTTTTCAAGAGGAATTTTTGATTTTATTTCTATTTGCAATTGAATGTCTTGCCATGGAACAAACAAGAGGTGCCTAGATCAGGTGGAAAAATAAAAATAGTTTGCCCATTTCATTAGATATAGTGAGGCAGTGCAATGCCCTTAGTGAGAGAGAAGACTACTGATGCAGCCAAATTCTTCTGCTGCCTTTCACTTTCTCAGGTCAAATCCTGGAACTAAAATCCTTTCATGTTCCAAGAGCTGATAAGACAGGAACAACCATTTAAAATTATGGTGTACAGCACTGAAATTTCAGTTTTTTTCTAAAGCCATTAAAGTTTAAAAACCAAATGTTTAAGAATCACATGACGGACTTCGTGCTTCTCCTGACAGCAATTCAAATAACATGAAATAATGTGACAGTAGCTACAGTGTAGTGCAGGAGAAAAACAAGAAATACTTCTTTTAAATCTAGGGATGTACGCACTGGACATTCACATGGATTTCTGACTGCTCAGACCTCAACAGCTCATTGCTAAATCAGAATAAAATCATGTTAATTTATGTCCACCCACTGGGCTGGAGTGCCCTGACTCCAGGGAAGGAGGAGCTGAGCTCTGCCCACCGTTCACCTTGTCTGAGTTTCTGGGAGCCGAGCCCTGCACTTTGCAGAGGAAGGCATTCAGAACACCTCATTCCACCTATTCTTTTTTCATTTTCTCTGCAGAAGGAAAGAAAAATTCCTTCACTACCAGCACATCTGTCTCAGTGCCAGCACCACAGCCCAGAGCAGCCCTGCCTCAGGCACTGCCCCTACCACAGGGTGCCCTTCAGGGCTTGGACACTGTCTACAATGCTCATTTATGTATCCAAGGTCATTAAAACTCTCTTCTACCACACACAGCAATGCATTATATCCATCTTTTTTAATCTTTGCTTCTCGGTGGGAGAGCTCTGTGCTTTAAAAATCTGCAATGCCTTTTTTTTTTCCTCCTTCCTACCATGGGAAAAAATTTCCAGCAGCCATTAGCTACAGCCATTTTCACATCTCATTTTAACAAGCTATAAAAGCAGAACAACATGCCAATTACATGAAATAAATAAAATGAGTGGGTACAAGATGGCGAAGAAAACCTCTTGCACTGCATATATTTGTTAGAGAGTGTATTAGAGTTTCACTAATGCATTTATAATCCTGCAGAACAGTCTGGCACATCTGCATCTTCAGTACAACAGAACGGCAAAGATGATAGAATCCTCAGAGAATTTCTATTTGAAATAATTTTAGATCTGTTTTATGTATACCAAGGAAGCTGCCAGTCAATCTGATCTTCAAACACGCTGAACTCCACAGAGGGAATTCTAGTAAACTGCAGACTGTTCACCTAAATTCATTTATTTCAGCAATGTGAAAACTAGTAGCTGTGTTTGGCTAATAATATGTTGCACATTTGGAACTTGGTTAAATACCTTAATTGTGTAGCACAGAATAAGGCAGTTAATTTACACAAAAGGACACAGAGGTGAATTCTATGTCTACATCTTTGAACAAAATAAGCAAATTCACTGAACATATGGCTTATTAAATTTAATAGTTCCTCTCCAAGATGATTCTGATTGCCATGTTTTGAAAGATAGGATTTTAAAAAAATTTCTTTTGGATATTTGCCGTTAAGCAGATATGCCATCTGTCTCTCCAAATGAAAAGAAACTCAAGACTTTGATTACTATTTTCCTAACCAAGATTTAGGGTAATGTATTTCTAGTACACTGATTAACTAGATCTGACATCACATCTTGGACCTGTTTATTATTCTTTTTTCAAAGAACTACCCACATAACGTGCCCAAATGTACTACATGATGTGTGATGAGAGAAGCATAAGGAAGCACCATCACCTCTCACATCACTTGCAAGCTCTGCTGGTGACACCGTGTTATTCAAACAGGCATCTTGTATTTTCACTCCACTTTTAAGGACACAGATGTCTAAAGCATAACATAATGCTCCAAACTGGACTTGGAATTTCTGTCAGAAAATGCTCACGCTAAAAGAAGAGAAAATAAAAAAAGGAAGCCACTAGCAAATTTCATTGTAAAAATCTATTGCAAATAGGATGCTTGACTGAGCAGGTCACACAAATTCTGTATATCAAGGGAAAAAGTCTAAGCCTGACAGTATGCCAAATTCTTGTAATTTGCATATTTTATACTTCAGATCCTCAGAAGCCCAGCTCATTTTTCCTGCCTAGTTATTTTCTGGGGAAATCTTTTTCACCAGTAGCCTTCAAGCCCATCACAAGCAGTAACTCACCTGTGTCTGAACAAAAACGACTCTTTGCTTCCCACTGATAAATGCACAGATTGTGCATCTACTTCCTAAGTCACTGAGTATCTGTTTCAAACCGTGTATGAGGCAGGATGGCAGCCAGGAGCAGCAATCAATGGACTAATGGCCCCTGCTCAGCCATGGGGATAACTCAGCATTGCTGCTGCAGGAGCACAGGGAGGTTCTGGCTCTCAGGTGAGCACCCTGCCACTGAAATCACAGGCAGCCCCAGCTCTGACTCTGGGGCACATGGTGTTCCGCACTTCAGAACTGAGCTGAATGAAATTAACCAGTGATGTACAGTGATGGGCATGGCAGAAATCCACAGCAAACAAAACAAAATCAAAAAAACCTCCAAAACGCCAAACCAGATTTTGGCACTCAATTGCTATGTATATTACCAAAGCCCTATGACTTATTGCTACAAGGCTTGTCTGCTGTATCAGTCCAGTATTAATCAAAGCACTTCTGAATGAGAGCTGGACTCCTAACCCAGCCTTGACTCCTAACCCACCCTCACTCCTAATCCAATCCTTCCTAACCCAGCCCTCACTCCTAATCCAATCATTCCTAACCCAGCCCTGGCTCCTGACCCAACCTGTGCCCCTCAAGCAGTGAAAGCTCCATGTGGCACTGTCCCCTGTGCCCCTGGCCACCATCCCTGTGACACTCCTTTTTCTGGACACCATAAACAGAAACAGGTTATATAAAGGTTGTAAAGATTTAACAGAAATGGTTTTAAAAACTGCATTTTAAGCTATTTTTTCTTTTGTGCTGGGACAGCCCAGCCAAAGCAGGGGATGCTGTATCCCTCAGGCAGGCTGCCTGCCTTCTGCCAGAGGAGCTCTATGTTATTGTCATCTTATCACGGGGGCTCCATCCTGTTGTCTCCTTATCACAAAAGCTCCACACCTTCTTGGTGTTTCTCGTGGCCAGCTCCTCACAGCACTGCCTCTTTCTCCTTCACAAAGCAGCCACTGACTCCAGGTCCCTTCTCACCCAGCCACCCCACTCTGTTAGAGCATCATCTTCTCATTGCTTACAGCTGTGGCCTGTTAAAGTCAGGCCTGCTCCTAATCTTTGATAATTGGCCCAGCTGCAACTCGTTAGGGTTAAGATTACTTTCTACACCATCTTTATTTTCTAATATTCTATCCCCCTACACAAGGTAACACTGGCACAAGGTACCAACAGCACAGGAACACTTTTCCACATTTAACTTTGCAAGAAGCACCAACAGCAATAAGGCTGAAGCATTCTGTAATGAAGTTCAATGAAACGTAAATAATATATAACCCCACAGGGGCCAGAGCAGAGCTGTGATATAGCTGGACAAAAAGGACATAGGAACACATGTGAGAACAAAAACTTGACAGATAAGAGTGGCAAAAGAAGCAGCAAACATGTCCAGAGGAACATGGAGGAAAAGGAAGATATGTTATGCTAGGAGGAGATGAGATCCTTGCTCTTTTGGGGGAGAAGGACCAAGAAAACACTGAGGAAAGGGGAGGTCAAGCAGGGAAGGCAGGAACCTCACTGTGACAGCAGCAATGCTCAGAGGCTCACAGGACACCACCTCAGCTGTGACTCAAGCCCATGTGGTGAGCACACATCAGGTGCTGCCTGTTGCAGCCCCAGGTGAGAGTACACCTGGGTGACCAATAATCCTTAGGTAACAAAATTACTGTGAGGTGATTTTTATTTCAAATGTTTCATTCAGATTGTGAAGCAGAACTCAAGCACTTGTTCAACATCCATGAATTTAGCTGTTTAAGCTGAGTTCATGTAAATTTAGCTATTTTAGCTACTGCTAAAAAGGGCTGCTTGGCAAGGGCTCTGTATTAGCACCTCAGTAACAGCACTAAAACACATTTACCTAAATGGGATGGAGCTTTCATAGAATCTCCTGTATAAAATTATCACAATTCACTTACTGGACTTTATGTTTCAATTAGATAAGAAAAGAGTCTATAAAAAATATTGCCTCTGACATTTTAATGCCTCAGACTTCTGAAACTCTTTAAAAGACAAGTCAGTATTTTCAGACCATCAGGATACAGAACAAACTACGTCAGGTTTGCAGCCATTTCCCAGACTGGTGAATGCTTTATTGGGCACAAATAAATGGAGTATGGACTTCACTCTGGTACACTGAGCACCGCTGCAGCTGTGCAGGCTTATTCCAGGTTCCAGACCTACAACCATCAGATTTTTGTTGCATTGCCATAAATTCAGTTTCTATGCAGACAAACCAGAACTTTCCTTCATTATTATTGATCAATCCTAATAATGAAGTTGCTCTCTGATTATTTCTCAAAATCCTTTTTGAAATACCATTAGTATTGTTTCATTAAAGCTGACAGACTTGCAGAACCAAGATTTTAGTTTCCAATTCTTGAAGAATGTTCAAGAATGTTCCTTTCAATGTTGAGATGTACTAAACTTGATTACAACCTATTGTGGTTACAACACAAGCATCATGACAGCTCAGAGACTTGTGGAATTCAGCCTGTCATTAATAAGTAAAATAGATCTTGAGAATTAGATAGACTGTAATAAAGAATATAAATTTAATTACTGTGTATTTTTGTTTTGAGGGTATAGGCATAGCTTATCTATCAATCTGATGTCAGAATCTCCAATAGACTCTCCTTTGCTGCTGCTGGCTTTTCTTGCAGCTGATCTGCTAGAACAGCTTCCACTATGGTTGTTTTCTAATGCAAAAAATATTAACCAGCCAAATGATAAATGCATTCACAACTGCATTTAAAGCATGAATGAGTCATATACATGCTCACACAAGAAATCTGAAACAGAAATTATCATAGTGTGAGGTGTTTTGGTCCAGCATTTCTTTTAGATACATATGTCTAGTTGCTCTGAAAATCTGTTGGGGTTTTATTAAATAGCTTTTTTTTTTTCACAGTTACAGAGTCAAGTCTGTTAGAATTCCTGTCAGAAATACACAACTTGGGTTCATACTGATCTATGTTAGCTGATTACTTTCAGCTTTAAGCATCATTTTGGGTTTTTATTCTTTAAGGGAATCGCAGGAGGGCAGAACCGTGTTCCCCTGCTGAGCCCATGGTGTGAACAGCCCCTGGTTATCATGGCACACCATGTCTGATAAAATGAGGGTTTGAGCTCATTCCAGGTTCCCTCATCATGCTCCCTCTGACCCAGCTCAGGTTCTGACAGGTGCCTGGGTTACAGCTCTGGTTCACGACCAGCTCCTGAGTGTCTCCAGCTCTGTGCCTGCACTCATTTCCAAGTCCCTGTCTTCCTTCTCTCTCCTTGTGCAAGTTTGTACATCTTTATAATACCTTCTGATTAATTTATCACATAGTAAAGATTTTTAAAAAATCATTATCCTTTTGATCTAAAAATCCTTATATTTCATCTTTAATATGTTCTTTTGAGACGTTCTTTCTGGAGAACTTGCCACATATGTTCTACTCCTCTGAGACATAACAGAGAAACTCAAGAAATACTTCAAATCTAAAATGGTTTGAAAAGATTTTGTTTGCAGAAAAAAAAGCAACATTTCTTTCAAGCTAAGAAAAAATTATATTGCAGTACATACAGCACAAGAAGGCTAACAAAAAGGAAATACATGAAACCAATATTTGAAAGAGTGTCAAAATTTATCACCACAGAAGTGATCTGAAGAAGTTTAACATTCCATTACTTCATGAACTAGACTCAAATAAGGAGGGACAAAAGTCAGGAAAAGAAAAATATTGATTTCTTCAGATGGTTTTTTCTAAGATGATCATTATTTCTGTAAGATGATCTGTTCCTCCATTTGTTTTAAGCCATGCAAAGAATTCATCAGATGTAGAGAAAGAGAATAACCCTCACTTTGCACATTAATACTGTGATATTCTGCTCTATAAAGAGTGCTTTTAAGCCATCACGTGTCAAACAAGACTAGGAGATTATCTGGAACCACATTAATGTCTTAAACTCAAGGCACTATGTTACATTAGAAAAAATGCAGGAAAGCGGAATAAATTATCTTTCAGACAAAGGCAAATGCCATAATATTTTTACCAGGATTGAAAATTATGGGGGGAAAATATGGTGAAAAGTATCAGTATAAAAACCAAAAAACCTAGAAAAAACCCTTTAATATAAAATATCAGGGAACTGACCAAAGTCAGAAAAAGCACAGTGATGTGCTACCTCCTTTGCTCTTCACCATGTAGAATTGTTTATCTTCATGATGCTGACTGTGAACTCCTCAGAATTCTGTCCAAATCCTCCACCTCAGCTCCAGCCTTCAAGCTGAAGCACTGCAGTACTGGCTGTTCCCAGAGTGTTTTCTCAGGATCTTTAGCAAAACAGCTGGACTGATGGTAACACAGAAAACACTGATTATTAATGTCTGCCTACTGTGGTTATAGGGCAGGCTCCTAACATTTATCACAAGTCTCTTAATATTTTTTCCTTTAAAAAACCTCTAAAACTCCCACATAGCTGTAATCACACTAGACTGTCTTCATCTGTCCTGCTACCTAGAAAAGCGAAACAAAATTAATTAATTCAAACCACACAAAAAAAATAAAATTAAAACATATGAGAAATTCTGCTTTAAATGAATAGAAACCTTCATTTGGAAAGATTAGATGGCACTCTGTCACCCACAAGAGCTGATGCTGGACTCCATTATGTAAAAAGTGTCCTTATTGCTGTGAAGGACATTTAGCCCACAAATAGGGAATCTTCAGGGGACAGGACAGGGAGTCCTGATTGAGACAGAGGACACACTTGGAGTGTGATTCAATCCCAAAATGTAGGACTAGACTGAATATGCATACCCATCTTCAAATACTCTCAGGGAAGTCAAATTATAGGTTAAGAAATAAAGTATCTGAAAGAATTAAATCTGGCTAAGTATCACAACAGAAGTGGTCTTGAAATATGCAGTAATTATCCAGAAAATTAGAACTGGCAAATGAATATAGATGATTGAGACTCAAGGAGCCTTTGAGAAGCTGCCCAGGGATATATTGACAGGACTGGGCACATAAGGATTATTATTTCACTATTTAATACTGAAAATGTAGAGAACTCTGTGAAAGAAGGAAACTGATTTACATACATTATTAGCTTCAGAAATGCAGCTTGGGAAGTTTGCTGTACTAAAAGAGGCTTTAAAGTGAACCAGAATTTATATAGATATTAACTTTCAGAACTTACTCTCTGAATTGCTCTGGGCTGTTTTTGCAGAGCAGCATCCCCAGCACGCATGGGGAGCAGCTGGTTGGGATGGCAGATTCCTCCTTCCCTCACAGATGTGGTGTTCCATTGCTGCCCCAAACCTGGAACTCCTTGGACTCCTCTTTCCTTTGCCCCTCTGGTCAGAGTCCTAACCTTGACCCAATCCTTCCTGCCCCACACCAAACAAAACTGATCAGAAAAAAACTTCTGAACACAGGAGTCAGTGATGTTTCACTGAGCAAAACAATCTTAAATAGGAAAAAAAATAAAAGAACCACAAAAAAACAAACTCCAGTCACTTAGGCAATTACAGCCATCCCTTGTTTTGTCCATATCCACACTGTGTAATATAGCTGGAGGGTACAGCATTATGTGGGAGGTATAAATAGCACATGGCTCCTTAAAATAATTCCCCTCCTAAAGAAAACTGGAAAGAGGAGTAACTTCACTGTAATTCATCTCATTTCAAGTTTACTAAATATAAGTCTTCTGTGGAAAATTGATAAACCTATTTATCTAGTGCCACTCAAGTTAAAAAAACAAAATAAATTCCCCCAGGAATCACGATTACTCATTCTTACAACTCAGCATCTGAGGAAACAGAAGCTATATTTTCACTCTTGAACGCTAATTTGATGCTGAGAAAAGTCCCTTAACCATTTGTGTGAAAAAATCCAACTGCTACCTTTCAATATTTCTGAATGACAGTCATGGCTCTGAGCAAACAAATGATGCTCACATATTGTGCCTTGCCTACAGGCATGTTGCTGTAATGGAATGATTTTATGCCTTTTTACAAGATGCTGTCTCAGTTTCAACAGGGCAAACAAGGCAAGGAAGTTTTGGTTTCCATGGGCTCCTTGGACTTTCAGGCAAACACAATTTCACCCACTCAGTGATGATCTTCTCCCATCAGCAACGTGCTACTGAGAAGCCTGAATGACTCCAACAGTCAGCAGTTCCTGAGATATTTATAACAACTTCAGAAACCACAAAAGTCATCCTTTCCACTGAATAGCTGCTCAGCTGCAAGAGAGATGCTATTTGAAGGACCTCAATAATACTAGCATGCTTCTTAATAAAATGAAAACTAAAAAACTACAAAGCATCTTCTTCCATCTCAGCCTTTAGGAAGTCAAGCTTGATAAGTTCATCTTTTTTATTTCATTTACCCAGATTGCTGCATTATGCATTTGGGAGCCCAGAGAAAATATCAAAGGACAGAAGGTGTAAATATGAGTTGGTATTGCATCTAAATACAGTCTGATGTGCTCTGGGGATGAACTGTACTTGTGATACATTCCAGGAATCATGTATCTTAGAGTCCAGCTTATGTAAATCTCTCTTTCAGACCTGAGCACAGATGGACAATCACTGTGCAAGCACAGAGTAATGAACAAACAATACATACAAGTCTCAGGATCTTACTCACATTCAATTTTAGAGCAGGTGCCTCCAGGAGCCAGCATGGAATACACTAGCAACTTTGTAGTGGCTACAGCTCCTTCTGGCACTTTATTCACAAATAAAATGCCTCTTCCTCTGACACCTGTGCTGTTCTGCTGCACAGTCCTGAGCTCCAGAAACTTGTGGTTATTCTCAGGGTAAGGAATGAGTTTGTACATCACTACAGTGTAAGTGGTGCTGATGAAATGTAAGAAACCCAAATGGACACCAGGGAAACAGCCCTGTTTTAGCACAAGGTTGTTCCAACTACTGTTTCAATCTACACATACCTCTTTTGCCAGTTTTCTCCATAAGGCCACATTTTTGCCATTTCTTTACACAATCAAAAGGAGCAATACCACATAGAAGCAGTGCCTCTTCCAAAAATCAGTGGGTTTAGCACATGAACATGGAAAATCACAGCAATGCACCCTCTGATGACAAAGAGAAGCACATAATGGGGGACAATTATTTGGGCTTGGAAAAACATTTAAAGCTACTTCACATGGACAGGAGTCCTACTGCAAGCTGAAAAATGGAGTTAGCTTTAAGAACAATGATAACAAGCCTTTGAGAGCAGGTAGCTTTAGGAAAAGACAAGTTCTTCAAGGTACTTCCATCTCCCCAGTATCATCACATCTTTCTTTTATGGGCTTGGCCTAATCTGATGTTCTTTAACCGTAAGAGAGACAAAATAGAAATTGAAAAAATGGTCCTCTGCTTTTACCAGAGATAGTGTTTGTTGTTCACAGATGGTTCAGATTTCAGCATGGTCTCTGTGGTGCTACCAACAGCTTTTGAGGTGTTGAAGAACTTTGATGAGAGGTCTGTGAGCCAAAGACTGAACAGGCAAGTGGACAAACAGCTGCTCACAAGAAACCTCTCACTTGATTTGAGAGGCAGAGCTTCAGCCTTCCTGAATCATTGCCAATCATCCCCTGAGCGTCTTACAGGAAGAGTGTAGAGAGGAGAGTCAGCGATTTCAGATGCTACAGAGAGGCTGAACAAATAGATAAAAGTACTTCCCTTATCACTGCCAAGGAAGGAGAGTGTCATAGGACTTGTAAAAGCTTAAATTAAGCAGAAAGTTGTTTTTAACCTGTGTGAAATATAAGGAAATTAAAAGCAAAGAAAAAAGTTAATTTTCAGGTTGCTCCTATAGTATCTGACAGAAGCCATTCAACTCTGCCAGGAGCTTCTGCAAAACATCACAAAAGAACATTTTATGTATAAATACCACCCAAACAAAAAACCCCAAACACCACCACCAACAAAATTTTGCTTATTAATTAGATTTTCTCTCCTTTGACCTAAGGAATGGAGCTTAGGAAGCATCTTTTATAACTTACTACTTAAGAACTAAGTGAAGAAATTTTTATAATATAAGAGAGTAAAAAATGAATAATATATTTCAAAACTCATTAGTTATGGGATAATTTATTTTCAAAAAGCTCTATTTGATCTTATATATACATCTGAAACCTTTCCTATCCATTTTCCATCTGAAGGGGAATTCCATCCTGCCTGAGTAGGACGTGACACTTCAACATCACATTAACAATCAATTCAAACCCATTGCCTTTGACAAGCTGACAGATTCCTTGAAAAGAACAGTGTGCAGAGCATAAACACAAAGCACATCCCACGAAATATTTAGAAAATGTAATGACACTTAAACAGCCACCTCCACGTCACGTTACACGTGTGACAGCAGGCATTCACTGCAGCACTGGGGCTCATTGGCCAGACTCAGGCTGAGCTTTATAAATGAAGTATTGACTAGAAAAAGCAGTGTGTACCTTGATGTAATTATGCACTAATCAGTGAAGTATGCAAGTATTTGTAATTAGGAAGATTATTAATTGTACTGTATTAAATGATACTGTACATGATACTGTACATGAGGAAAGGTACCAGTCTCTGGTGTGATGAATTTAGAGGAAGCTTTTGGTAACATTTTTCATTTTGACAGGCAAGACAAAATAAATCCAGAGTATGGATTTCCATGATCTATGCTTCAGTTTACAAGGGAAAAGTAAAAGTAAAATACTTGGGTTTTGTTTCACTTTATTGAATTTAGTTAAACACCAAGTACAGGCAAACCTGCAAACCTCCCTGCAAAGGTTTTATCATTCATCAGCCACACACAATGCATTTAGTACCAAGCTGGATTGGCTTTATCAGACACAGATCTCTTTTATAGAAAAGAATAAAAAGGCATTATTCTAACTCAGTTATGGTTTGAACAAAGGTGCTGCTGCTTGCTTACCTGGGTGACCTATATCATCTAAGTTTTCTTTTATAAAACTAATAATTGACAAGCTGAATAATGTGCTGTAATGGAGTTCTTGTTAAACAGTTTCATCATTTCTCTACTAGATGGAAAGGCTTATGTTTAAATAATAATTGAAAAATCTTGTGGTTATTTTGAGAGGTTTTTTTTTCAAAGCTCTCCATGTTGTGACCTTCACACAGTGATGTAGATACAGCTGCAGGCAAAAGCTCTTTCCTTAGAATTCAGGAAAAAGGAAGATCCCAGCTAACCTCAGCAGTTTCTGCACCCAGCTGCTGCAGTATTTTCCTGATAGCCTTAATTCACCAGCCCATATTTCTGTTTTCCTCAGTTTCCTGGCTAAATACTGGACTTCAATTCCTCGGTCTCAATTCCTGATTGCCTTAGTTCATTTGATTATGAGGGGGTCATTCATATTATCCAAAAAAAACATCATGAAGAGAGACTGCAAACAGGATACAGGTCCATCAGGCTCTTGAATGGTATAGGGACAAAAAGCCCAGTGATGCTGTGCCAGAGCAGGGCACAGAATGTGGGACTGGTGTCACCTCAGAGGAAATGGAAAATTTTCCAGGTGCTGAAGCCCTGACTGATGTCAATGGGGGAGAACAGCATGGACATTCATGGTGTAAGTCTCACCTCACCATATACAGGAGGATTTTTTATTTTGGTTCGAGATTTTTGTGGGCTTTAATGGGTTTTCTGCTTGTTTGTTTTAGCATTCCATCCATTCCTCCTGTAATCATGAGTGCTAGAAACACCTCTAACTCTGGGAGAATGAAACCCAAGATCCTGTTGTACATCTCCCAAGTCAACACTGACCTGAATAGAAAATCTAAAGGCTGCCCAAGTGCTCAATGCCAGCTTTGAGCAACTCAATATCAAAATGGCATTTGGGTTTACTCTTGTAGGCCACCAAAGCAGAGCTGTCTTGCCACATCTCCATCCTTAATCTCTAGAATACCATCAAGCACTCTGTTCCAGATAGTATTTATTGGGCTCTTTCAATATACACCAGACAGCAGAGCAGTAATTCATCACATCATCCTGCCAACCTACACTACAGTCTTGCTGGGTTATATTAAAATTGCAACAAATGTTTAAGCTTTTTAATACTGTCATTTCATATTCCTGTCTTACACAAGGCTTTAAAGTTTACCAGCACCACATATCCACTTTTTGTCCTTAACCCCATCATCTAGACTCTCTCTGCACTGAATACATAAGCCATTTACCTGGACCAAATTGAGTTTATGTGTAGTTAAGTCTTTAAAAGTCATTCCTGCTAGTCAATTCCCTCATTAGGAAACCACTTCCTATCAGAAGTGCCCTCAGGTTTTGAGAGCACATCAAAATTGGATCCACTTAAGCAACCGAGCTTTGATACTGAGCTTAATGACTTTCTAAATTTGTCATTTACAAAGTACTTTACAAGCCTTCCTGAAGAAGAGCTGAAGCCTGCCCATGCAGGAGCTCACCTCCCCAGCTCTCCTCCTGCAGGAGCCTCGGTGATGTGTGACGTGTGCAATGCCATTTTCTCAGTGTATGACATTTCATTTCAATCCCATCATTTCCTTGGGACCATCTGGCCACTTTCTCAGCTAGGAGCAGATCTCACAGCTGTGACAGCTCTTCCTCTCTCAGATCAGTGCCTCCTGTTGTTCCCAAGCTACCTGGGTCGCTCCAGGAGAGAAACAGATACAACATTCCCAGACAGCTCTCCCTACAGAAAGCAGCACTCCACTATGCCATACAGAGCGAATCTGCATCTCCCCTGCTGTTCCTTGTACCCAAAATATCGATATTCTATCCCAAAATATCGATATTCTAAACCAAAATTACAAGGGCATATTTTGTTTCCCACATAGACACAGTTGACGATGACACAGACCTGCTCCAACTGCATCACCACTATTTAAACATCCCCTTTTAACAAGGAAAGTATTTCCTGTTGGTGAAAGTGAATATTTCTTGGTGAGGAACTTTAAGCATCTCCCACTTGTTTAACCCAAACAGAATTCTGGGACTAACAGCATAAAAAGCTTTTACTTTCTACTCCCTTACAACTCAGACACATTAGCATGCATACGACAAACCCAAAATAGTCTCAAGAGTAGAACCACAGTGTTGCTATAATCTTTCCTGCAAATTATGAAGTGTGAAATAGAAAGCTGAAAAAAAAATTAAAAATGAAATATTGATAACAACATGTCAAAATTACAACAGTAAAAGCAAGAAAATAAACTCCTTGGCTGTCATCTGTCTGGTGCCTTTTGTAAACTTCTCTGATGCAGTCACATATTTTCTATTGTAATTCCAAGTTTACTATTCAACAACACCCCAGGCAAAGCTCAGATTATACTGCTCATAAAATTGAAACAATGATAAACTATGAGGTCAGTTTCAATTATGAGGTGGGTTAGGTTTTGATTTTAAAGTTTACAAATGCATTTGAGAAGTTACTGTAGGAAATTGACATTGAAAATTTCACACCAGGGAAAAAAAAGAAAAAAAAGAAAATGTACCTTATTTTTCATGAGATTCAATCAGAAGCACAACACAAATACAGTTTATTATATTTTACCTTATAATTTTTCCAATTTTTTTTTCTTTATTCATGGTACCCTTTCATTTAGTAAGTGATATGCACATAAGGTATTGTCTGATACCCAACTTTTAGTTACTGCAATAAAAAGCACCACCAAAGCAATATGGAAAAAATAATCACAGTCATTGCCACCAGTACATCTAAAATAGCAAACACTGATGGATATTGAACCTGAAAATATCAGTGCAGCACATTATCTATCCATTATATACAATAGTGAGACTAGTAGGAAAAGTGCCAAGGGAACAGCCAACTACCCCAAAAAATGTTACCAACAACATTTCTAAATTTTCTCTTTTACAACAGGAGAATAGCAGGATCTAGAGTCACATCAACCTGAAAATCCTCCTTCTGGGTTCACTTGGGGCCAACGAGTTCATTTCAGGACTCAAACCAAGATTTGCCCTGAGTTTACATCCTACTGTTCCATCCTCCTTTGCTCTACCTAAGATTATCTCTTCTCTTCTCTGTTATTGGTCTGTTCAGCTTTTCACTCCCATCTGCCTTATGTCACTTGAATTTCACTGCTTTCCTAACAGCCTGTAACTGGTCATTCAACAACAGTGTAGGCAGGAAAAGAGAAAATTGCAGATCTGTTGCAAGAAGATTCTGTACATAAATGCTCCTTAAGTATGATCATTCCGTTTTCATGGATTTTTAAACCAAAAGTTACCTTATTTTCCAAAGTTTTATATTTTTCAGAAGAACATAATTTTCAGTTCAACTTTAAAAAAAAACCAAAAGCAGAAGAAACCAACCCCGAAAGAGCAGTTGCTTCAAGGTCACAACTTAAACATGAGCAGTCCCTAAGCTTTACTCTGGAAATAGAAATACTGTAGGCTTAGAAAAGAACATTGCAACTGATGAAAAAAGAAATCGTTTTGAGAAGTTTGCCATGATGTTTCAGAATAAATAGTTACAAGATTTAATCAAAGAAAAAAAATAAGCATTGAGGAGCAGTGCTGTATCCCCTGTAGCTCACACCTTGCATCCCCCACAGGTGATTCTCTCTCCAAAGCTGGCACATGACATTAGAGGTGATCTGTATTTTTAACCGGCTTTTTACATTTGCATGCATCCAAAATAATTAATTTATTTAAATCTCACAACCCAGTAAATCACATGGAGTACCAATCTGCTGACAGATTTGTGTAACAAATTCAGAATTGATCTGTCTAAAGAAGAGATGGCCACATCTAAACAGCAGCAAAAACAAGATACACTAAGAATTTAGAGCCGAATCAGACTTCTGAAAATATAACTGGTTTTAAAAGATCAGTAAGGTGTTTTGTTAGGAAGAATTTCAGTATACTAAGTAAAACATGGAACTTAATGAGCTTCTGTTATTTCAATTTATCTATAAGCATTCCAAGTCTGCTAATATTTCAAGGTTCACAGCATTCTGGTTTATGATAAAATTAAATCATACAAAACCTACAAGCAGAGAAAACGGTCACAAGCTCTGTGGATGGATTTGAATGGGAGCAATTTTTAGAAATTAAGCTTCCTCTGTGCTACTTGGAGATGACAAAATAGATTTATTGATACAAAAAAAATTGCGAGAGGTATGGCTTTTCGTTTGGGGTTTTTTGAAAGTTTAAATTGTGATAGGATCTCAATATTTAAAAAACATAGTAATCTTTTAGAGTTGAACTATTCTTTCATAACCCTTGAGCTGTATCAGGGAAAAAGCTTTAACAGTACTTTCAATAAATTCAGAGGTGTGAGCATCATGAGTTCCCTCTAATATTGCTAGGCATAAATGGGTAAAGCCTCATACCAAGTAATGTCTTGCTTAATGCTGGTATCCTGCAAATGTGAAACCATATCAGAGTACAAATTTCTCTTGAAATATAGATTCTTGTTACTTCCTCTCAGGATGAACACCTAGCAGGTTATTGATCTGCTTCTGAAGGACACAGTGTTTATTATGTAGAAAACCACTGCTGGGCACAAGTGTGAGAAATTAATGATGGTTTTGTAAGTGTCCACACTGTGGTGCTGAACCAGTGGGGCAACTGTCAATCTATATGATAATGTATCCCAAAACTTCATAAAATCAGTGATGTGAAGAAGCATTGATTTTTGAGCTAACCAGGGTTTGTGAGAGAGTAAGGCTAAAAAGTTTACTGAAGTTAACACCTCTGTGTACACAACAGTTGCTTCAAACTTGTGTGATGTTTTTTTAAAACAACCAAACTCACAGAAACACTTCTCACAGAAACCCAAAATGAATTCCACATATGGGTTTATTACCTGCTTGCTGTTTGATCATGTTGTTCTTTCTCCTATTAATATCATTGCTAGAAACATGAAAAATGGATTCACTGCACTGTATTTTCAATTACTAAATAATTCACTTATTATGGGGAGGAAAATGAAAAACAAGTGAACAGACTCATTCTTTTATCAGTCTGTGACAGTGTGTATAAAAGTGGGTTCTGAGATCATTATGTTTTCTTAGACAAAAGGTGTGACACACTGCTGCCACTGAAATGGAGACAACCACCTGCACAGAAGTGAATTCCTGCTACAGCACTGAAGCCCAATCATTTCATAATGCCAGAATTCTTAGTCAGGTTTTTAATTTGCAATTACGCTCAGAAGCCTTAACAAAACTGTACTAAAATCAATAGAAGTTGTCATATTTTCTGTGAATGGTATTATTAAAAGGAAAAATCAATTAACCAGTTACAGATTCTTTTCAAAACATGGGCTTCCTTGTACAAACCATTATTAGTAAATGCACATTCCCTCCTTAGTTTTGATGGAGAAATGTATCCTGCTATGCCAATGGAGAGGATATATTACTTGAAGATTCAATTGAAATCAACAAAAAAGACTGTTGTTACAAACAAAATCAATTGCACTTTGCTGAACTTCTTCCTATCAACATATAAACTGTTATTTTGCCCTGTTTGCTTTGACAAGCAGCTGCTTGTGTTTCCAGAGCCTGGCACACCCACTCTGCTGAAACCACAACAACTGTCAGTGCGTACAGGGAGGAGCCCAACAAAAGCACCTACAAAAATGCTCTTCTGAGAGGCACCCAACATGTATCAAACAGAATTTTACCCCAATATGCTTAGAGAGAGCTGGTGTCATGCTGCTGGAACAGTGCTCCCAGTGTTGATGATGTTAAGGAGGTTCCTCTTCACCTCCTCAGAATGACAAGATCCAAACCCCTTTGCTTCTGTTTTAACTAAGCTGAGTTCACACTTTCATCACCCTATAGATGGAGGACAAATTCCTGCAAATCCTTTTGTACTATTTTCTGTCTTGAGTTCTTGAAACCTATGTGAGCCCAGAAAATTCTCCAGGTAAGAACTTGAGGGTGACCCACACCAAGGATGTGAATTTGGATGTGTGCACCTGACAGGACAGTGCCGAACACAGGATACTCAGACTCTGCTTCTACTGCCAAGCTGTTTGGTCACAAGTGACTGGTGCTGTGCCCAAAGTTTAATTTCTGTGACTCTAAACCACACTAAACACAAATGTTCTGCCTCAGCCCAATGCACAGATTTGCTTTCCAAAATCTCCCCCAATACCAGTAATAAAAGAGCAAAAGAATTGTTTTTACAACTTCAAAACCATGGAAAAAATACCTAAAATTAAATCTGATTGTTACGAATTAGCATCATTGTTAAAGCTGTCAGCATATTGTGGACTATTAATATTACTTCAAGCTGTGTAGAAAAATCACATATAAAAACTATTTCTCTTTGGAAATTTCTTTCTGCTTCTCATCATTAAGTTTAATTTAAAATACTCGGAGCACAAACTTCTGTGACAGATTATGGCATGAAAAGTAAATTGTAAGATCAAACATAATATCTATCATATGATGCACATATACTAGTTTCCTGATAGTGATGCTAAAAAACCCAAAACTATTGTAAATGCAGGCAACCCCAACAAGGGGAGAGAATGATGAGGAGGAATCCATCTTATCAGAAGGCTAACTTATTACTTTATAATACTATATTACATTAAAGAATACTATACTATACTAAAAAATACAGAAAAGATACTGAGTGCTAAAAAGGTAATGAAAACTTGTGACTCTTTCCAGAATCCCAACACAGCTTGGCCCTGATTGGCCAAAGAGTCAAAACAACTCACACCAGAGTCCAATGAAACAATCACCTGTGGGTGAACAATCCCCAAACACATTCCACAGGAGCACAACACACGAGAAGCAAATGAGCTAAGAATTGTTTTTCTTTTCTCTGAGGCCTCTCTCTCTGCCTTTCAGCCTCCCAGGAGAAAAATCCCGGGTGAAGGGATCATGTTCAAAGAATGTGAATACCACCCAAAACACGTTAAAAACCAGCTTTAGTCAAACTGAGAAAGTGCAAACTTCACCTTGGAAAGCAGAGTGGAGCATTTTTAAGAAGGTTAGGAATAGCAATTAGGAATACACTGAAGTAAATCCCTACCGTTCTCCTCGTCTGACTTGTTGTCGTTGTCGGAGTCGGTGAGCGTGAGCGCCGAGTTCTCGCGGCTGGACAGGCCAGAGCTCCTCCTGGATTTGATGCCTCTGCCCCAGAGCCTGATGGCGTGCTCTGGGGACATCCCTCCCTCCGTGTCCGAGTCGTTGTCGGAGCCCGTGCTCAGGGAATAGCCCTGGTGCAGGATCCCTATGTCCGAGCAGTACCCGCTCCGGTGCGGAGACGGCTCGCAGATCCCCAGCTCTGCAAGGGTGAAGTTTGTTCCTAGAAAAAACAAATAAATAAAAAAAAATTAAGTCATTTAAAAAGCTAGGGGATTTATTTTTAGCTTGAAAATATCAGATCTCTTTTTAATTTTGCTCAGTTCTGGTGTATACCAATGAGTTACTTACAGAAATCTTTGGTGCAATGGTATAGCAAGACTTAACCTTGAAAATATCGAATGTAACTAAAATGGATGAAATATAAAAAACATAGGTAGGAAAGGTCTCTAAATTCTAGGCTACTCTTTTGGCCCCAAATAATTAATCATTTAATATAAATCTCATGACAAGTGCTAATGACACAACCTGCTTTACTGTGTATGTAACCTCATATTTGTAGAACAAAGCATGAGCTTTTGATTACTCAAAACGAGAATTTTTTAAAACGAAGCTCATTTTCACATACACAAATCATTCACAGAGATAGTGAAAGAATGCATCTTTTTCAGTGAGGAAACATGGAACTTTGCCACCAATTTTCTATTTACATTTACTGAAACTGGCAATTTAATATCTGGTAAAGAAACCAAGATAGACCTTACATTGTAACTGTTTTCTTTTTCCCCCATATTCCAGAAGAAAGAATGAATCGATACCAAAATCAGGAGGTCATTTTGGTTTAAAGGCAAAACTTTCTGAGACAATGTCAAAACACGTGACCTTTAGCAGTTAATAACGACTCAGTGGACAAAATCTTATACATTTTTAAAGCACTCAGAGTCCCCCAGGGTTCTCACAAAGTCCAGAGTTACTGCCTGATTTCTGCTTATGTACTTGTTTCCTACAGTAATGAACAGGGCAGTAAAAAAAATAAAGGGAAATATTCACTAGTCTCTAAGGCTTTCAAAGATTTTGAAAAGCAAAGTAATTTGAACTTCATTACATTGGGTTAAAAACAAAAACCAGACTGAAGTTGCTGGCAATATTACTTCCAATTATTTAACTAATTCCTTAATTCACAGGAAAAGCAGATCTGTGGTCTGTGTTTCTAAAAGAGCAGTTTTATTTGTCCAAAAGTCATTTCTATTTTTTTCCTTTTCCTCTACGTATTTGTTAGAATGAAGCTACATGATGGAAGTTCCTACACTAAATAAAACACACAAATAAGTGTCTTCTATTAATAAAGAAGGTAACTAGTTTTTTTTTTTTTAAGTATTAGGACTTCTTTCTCAGATTAGCCATGAAAGCTCAGAGTTTTGAATCCATCTGGTTCCCCTTTCTGTATCAGCCCTCTCCAGTCTCATACTGAACTGCCAAAGCACATTTTGGATAAGGGGTGTGTGCACACATGTAAAATGTGAAACTAGGGCCCAGTTTAAATTTATTCCTGAAGGTCATCAGTTAAAGGAAGGGGATGGATTTCTTGTGGAAGCCTGACCTATGTCTTCAGCCATCGGTGACCAGGCTTGGACATGGCTCTGTCACCCTGAGGTCAAACAGCCCCACAGTGACACCAGCACCAGGGGAAGAATTCTCACCAGACAATGCTTCCCAAGGAATGGAACATTTAGTGGCTACGTGTAAAAAGAACATAGAAAAATATTACATTAAAAAGGCCAGCTCCAAATTAACCCAAACCCTTCTAGTTTGGAGCATATTTTATCTACCTTCTAATATTTAATGTAGCAATCAGAAATTTAGTGGTTTAGTCAAAAGGAGGGAACTCAACAGTCCTAAAAATGAGCTTTTCAAGTGCACTGCAGTCTAGAGATTTTTTGCTTGTTGTTGTCTTTTTGTCTTTTTTTTTTAATAAGTGAAGAGTTCTAGCACGACAGATAAAGTTACTCTTAAGGAAAATGCAAACTTTAATCATGTGCTATTTCAGTGGAAGACATTTAACAAAACCAGTTGGATTGATTAGTTTTGCTTCAGCCATATAGGCAAACTAAGGTTAGACTTATTAATAAAAAGGTCAAAATAGAACCAAAATGAATATAAAAAGTGGACTGAACTCAATCATAGTAGCCCACCTCAGGTAGAATAACGTTGACATTAGATACACGTTAAAATTACTAAACTCATAATGAAAATGAAGTTTTTCAAATTTTCTTGTTTGCTGGTGGCATGTCTAAATTATGAATATATTAGCTAAATTAAGCTGTTGTACATACACAGTAAACATTTTGATGATATTCTGTAAATTTTAACAGCCCTTACAAGCGCAGATGATTTCACTTTGATTAGCATCCTGTTCTTACTTTGTCTGAGGAAAATGGCATAGGCACTGAAATACACTATTCACAGAACTCATTCACCCATTTGAGTTTTATTATATGGGAACTTGGCATTTTCCAGTAACTGACAAAATTTTTAAAAAAGTGAGAAGTAGATCATATCAACAGCACAAATGGAATCAGCCTCTGAACCTCTGGGAAAGGATTTTCTATGCTGCTTCTCAGAAATCCCTTTATAGTCTTATGACCTGATGGTAGACATGAAATATTCTAGAAATTTCCCCATCAAGTAAAGACATGTTATTTGCTGGTAGATTTTAAATTAGTTTTATATACTAACTTGCGTCATTTGCTTCTGCAAAATATTATTTGAGACTTTTCTGTAAGGCAGCATATAATGACAGAATAACTTGTCCTTGGATAATCATTTTTTAACATCTACATACATACATATATAAAAGAGGTTTTCAGATATGTATTTCACATCTAAGAATATAGAAATGTATCTCTATAATTCCTGATACTTTCCTAACCCTTAATTTACTGTAAAATCTGAGAAAAGGAAGATAAAAATACTACTGTTATATTCTTTAGACATTTTCTTATTCTGGCCCATGTTCTCCTACATGCCCTGTTTACTAAAATGAAACTGCCCACACATGTCCTGAATGACACATGAACTGCTTCCATAACATTTTTCTCTCATTTACTCGGCCATTATTGCACATTAAGGTACTAACGCCATCAGATGACCACCAGCAGACCTTGCATATTCACCCTTGTATATTCACATAGAGGATAAATAAAATCTGGATGCACAGAAATAATTTGTCCAGTAATCCACAGAATAAGCTGAGTTGGAAGGGGACCATTGAGTCTGACTCCTGGCCATGCACAGGACAGCCCAACCTTCACACCCTGTGCCTGGGAGCATTGTCCAAACACCTCCTGAACTCTGTCAGGCTGGTGCTGTGACCTCTTGTGCCCAAACATCTCCTGGGTGAAGAATCTTTTTCTAATGTTCAACCTAAACCTCCTGACACAACTTCAGGCCATTCCCTCGGGTCCTGTCACAGGTCACCCTAGAGAAGAGATCAGTGTCTGCCCCTCCTTTCCCCTCATGAGAAAGGGGACCTTCTGTACCCTGCTGTACATGGAATGAGGTCTCTCCTCATTCCCCTCTTCTACAATTCTACAGATCAAGTGCCCTCAGCAGCTCCTCTCATGGCTTCCCCTCAAAGCCCTTCCCCATCCTGGCTGCCCCCTTTGGGCATCCTAATCTTACTTTGCAGATGAAGTATAGTCTTACAAAAGATGAAAAAATACCTAAGCCATTCCATGTCCACTCAGCCCAGAATATTCCATGTGGAATCCTGATGACAAAGTTCAGCAGGAACAGCCCAGCCCTTGTGCCCCAGTGCCAGCACAAACCACAGCACTCATGGACTGGAGAGAGGAAAGGCAGGCACAGCCCAGCTTGGGGTAGAGGTTTAGTGTCTCCTTCAAGGATTTATCATCTGATAGTGGGAGCCCAGGCATAGCAAGAACTTGTAGGGGACAAGCAGGGCAGCAGTCCCACTGCCTGCCATGCCCTGGCCAGGCACACTGCTCTGCTGTGTGCCCACAGACAGAATGCTGGGCCACAGGCCAAACTGCACTGCCAGCATGAGCAGGCAGGCAAGGGTTGGCTTCTTACAGCCTGAGACACCACCCCCTACACCTGGGGCTTGCAGGGAGCTGAGAGGAACTAAATTGCCCCTCCCTGAAATGTCACCTGCAAAGCAGGACTGAAATGTGCAGGCAGAATCCATTCTTGCACACTAAAAGCTTTTTTTCATATTCTTGTAGCATCTACTACTTTGCTGGTGACACTAAGAGAAAAGAGATAGATAACATCAGATCCTTAGTGGTGGAAAAGAAAGAAACTCCTTTGCCTTGAACAACACAGCACCAAAAATAGAAATTCACAAGGTTTTTGCTTTTTCACATGAAACAGAGCTTAGCAGTCTCCATCCTCAGTCCCTTCATGCCCTCCTGCAGAAACCACTAGATGATTTTCATTAAAGGAAGGCAGTTAAACCCAGCTGCTCCCTTAAGGTGAACATAATCTCTCATACAAAAACGGATCAGCAGTGTTCTAGTTTAGCAGTGTAATATAATGTTATGTACTTGATCATCATTGCCCATAATCTACACGCTGTGAATAGTCTCTCAATAGAATAGATGTTTTCCTTTAAATGAGGACATGACTTCTATTATCTCTTTAGTGCACTTCCTTGTACAGAAATTTACTGTTTCAGTTATTTAGGATATAAACACTTAGTAACAGGGTGTTGAATTCAATGATGTACTACTGTACTCATTATCCCTGCTAAGCCTAGAAAGCATCACCATTTAAGCAAAGGTTACTTTCACCTAACCCCTAGGCAAAGGTCTCATTTGGCTGATCACAAACTGCATGAATTGCCCTTCTGAAGATTAATCTAATCCAGCTGTGATCGCTACAAGATGCCTCAGAGGAAGATCTCTGAAACCAGTAATGCACAGATAAGATAAATTTGCCTTCAACAGGATATCAAGTTCAAGACTGGGCTAAGTCTAAAATCAAAAGAATAAATACAACTCACAGTCTTTGCTATTACAATCAGTTACAGAAAATAAGAATAACAAATATATTGATTTAAGACATTCCATCCTTTCTCAAGTTTTTGTTATGTTCACAGCTATAATGATTTTGCTGGCAGGAGTTCCACAATTTAGGTCTAATCTCTGGAAGTGGTCTCTCTTTTTAAAAAAACCTCTGATGCACACTTAATTTTGCTCAGTTCTTTATAAATTCAGTCTGCTCTGGTCCCTTCTGCAGCAAGCTAACTAGAAGCAGCAAACAGAAATGTTTGTGCACGTTGGAATGTGTGGTTTGAATGTGAAGTTCATTTCCTGGCTTCTCCCATCAATGACAGAAGAATTCTTAAACAGTCTTTTATAAACTGCCTTGCTCCTTTCTGACTCTGAGGTGCCCAGGCTGGACTGCTTTTGGCTGGGATAGAGTTGGTTTTCTTCTCTGCAGCTGGTATGGGGCTGTGAGGGTCCAGCTATTGCTGAGCAGTTCTTACACAGGGTCAGGGTGTAAGAATTCTCTTTTCCTCCCTATCCCAGCAGCTGTATTTCCGGCATCACCTTATGGAGATGAACCTGATTTTGATGATATTCTGGCTTAGGGAAAAGTATACATGTATGGCTTTCTCCTCAATTGATGGTGTTGATTAAAGACAAAATCAGATTTGAGAAGACAAGAGGCTGGAGCTGGGTAGCAAACATGACAATTTATTATCTACCCCACACAGCCCACATTGAAATGCAACCCTTCAGGCTAACACTTTACTTTCTTAGCCCATCTTTCCAACTTTTCCAAGCTCTAAAGAATGGCAAAAGAACTACAGCTCCATTTATTATAAAGGGATGTGTTATTCCTACCATTCCTGTCCATTCTCAAACCTGAAGGAGACAGATGTTTGCAATTCTGTAAGCAATTGCTCTGCTCTCCTTCTGTGCTCTCCCCGGGTGCATTTCTCCTCCTTCTCCTTGCTGATTAAGTGCCAGCAGAAAGAAAATTCCAGGCTGAGCCTCCCCAATCATTCTCTGTCTGGCAGCAGAGGGCTGGGAAAGCCCTGCTCAGAGCTGAGCTCCTGGGCACACCTGAGAGCTCCCAGCACTTCTGCACTCAGATTTCAGCAGAGAGGCACAGACAGAAAGATGGGAAGGATTCCCAGACTTGGAATCTCCCATTCAAAGCATGGAGATACCTTGGTTTAACCAACACAACATGAGGGATTTTCTCCAGCATCCATCTTAGAACCAGTCCCTGTCCAGTCTCCAAACAAGCCAACCTCAAGAGATTAAAATTCAGTTCCTGTTACCTTTTCCTTTACAAGCAGCAGAGAAAAAGCAGAAAGTGAAGCCTCATGGCAAATCATGAAGTTCTGGTAAACTCCCCAGCTCTGGTCCAAACACCATCAAAGTAATAGTGGGTTTTGGAGGTGGTGGTTGGGATTGTTTGTTTGGGTTTTTTTACATAAAATTTTATGAAAAAGAGTTAGAGTACATGTTTTCTATTCCCAGCCCCAAAATGGATCAAACTGTGGAATAACTTAGTTAAATGCCTGTTTCCTTTTAAGAGACAGTGAATTTCTAAATAAATTCCATCACAGAAACACAAGAAAATATCAGGAATTTCTGTGTACTTAAAGTGATGGCTAGCATAAAGAACACTGAAAGAATTATTTACAATCTGGTTTTTTATGTTAACCAACCTGCTCAACACCTGATAATATCTCCTTCACACAAACATAGTATTTTCCTGTGAAGGAAAAACAACTGCAGCTCCATGGGAAAAGTAAACTTGGAAAAGCAGTCAGTTTTAAAGACAATGTAAGGAAAGAATGAAGTGCAATCCCAATAGAGGACAGCTACCATTTAGTATCTGTATTGACTGTGCATGGTTGCAATGCACACTTAGGCTCATTTGGCACAAAGTAGTACAATAAGTAAACCATGGTCCCACAGAATTTAAAGTCAGTTTTCACTAGTAAAGAAATGTCATTTTTATTCTAGTCTAGCTCAGAAGATTTAGGTCTGCTGTTGTTATTTTCAATTGTGTCAGAAAAGGACAGTGAGTTCTCCTTGATTTCCAGTTGACTATCTCTCTCTCTCCCTCTTTCTATATATATATATATACACATAAAGTATTTTTTTATAAAATCACTGTATGGCTGTTTATCTTCACTGATACACTAAACTAAGTTCAATTATTAAGAAGAAGCTCTACAAAAATCTGCAGTAAACAACCAGTAGATAAATGAGCTGCTGATACTTTGCTAAATTAACATAAAGCCATTTCCTTATTTTTATAATCTTAAATCAAGATTTAAAAAGTGACAAAAGATAAACCACTCTTCATGACTTGATAAATAAACTGTGCTCTCAAGAAACAGCAGAAGTCAATGGTAATAAGCTTTCATACTTCCATGACTGTTTAATTGGGAACTCTCAAAAAACCTGAATCAGCTGTCAACACAGACAAAACCTTAATTGTTTCTCTCTACCTTGCTTCACAAGCTGGGAACACGGCTACTCTATATTTTATGAAGGTCCCCAGGCACATATAAAGATTTCTGAGCACTAGCAGCTGTCAGCTCTTTAGTCACAAGGTGCTTCTTCACTGTAAATACCATGTCACTTAGAAATAAGGGTAATGTAAATTGTAACCTGTACAGCAGAATAAAAAGTTTAAACCATTATTCGGCTGAGAACTTGTGTTTATATTCTGAATGACATTGCTCCTAACACATTTCATAAATGACAGAGATATCCGCCTTTAACTCTGCATTTCTAATCCTACTAGGAGCATCATCAGTAAAGCAATATGAATTACTTTGAGGACTGAGAAAATAATTGATCTAAAATGAAGAGGTTCCCAAATAAACATTTTAAACTGAAAACTGCATCTGTTGAAAAAAGTCATATAAAAATCCACATAAACTTCATGCCAGACTTGGAGAATAATTAAATTAAAATCATTTTAGCACTATAATTTTGGAGTAAAAGGTAAATATCTTATAATCAGCTATCAAGGGAAACAGATGAAGCTCTTTGAGAAGTTTACCTACAAACAACCACATCCTCTTTTATTCACCAATTGTCATCGTTATATGAGATCAGGAAACATCTGTATTTATTTGACTGAATTATAAACTGCTTTCAGCTTTCCACTTTCAATCCTAGCTAAATAATTAGTTATTTTCATCAGCCAGTCAGTTGTGGTATTACGAATGAATCAGCTGGCACCAATCCAGATGGTGACTGGTCCTGAACTTTGCTCCAGACAAAAC
Source organism: Ammospiza nelsoni (assembly GCF_027579445.1). Classification (NCBI taxonomy): domain Eukaryota; kingdom Metazoa; phylum Chordata; class Aves; order Passeriformes; family Passerellidae; genus Ammospiza; species Ammospiza nelsoni. The sequence continues at coordinate 6,034,002 of NC_080648.1, forward strand.
AGAAACCCTTAATACAGGATTTCTTTCATTCTACCCATGCCTGCTGTTTGCACACTGCACATACAATCCCAAGCACACAAACACAGTGATCTGCCTGGCTGGCACACCCAGAGCTTGCAGGGCTGCAGCAGCAGCACTGCAGAGACACCAGCTCCACTGCTGGAGCTCGCTGGTCATACCAGGCACCTGAGGACCCATGGGGGAAGAAATATGATCTCCCATGCACCTCTTTTCCCTGCCTTGCAGTGTTTTCCAGGCAGTCACAACATGCTGCTGTTTGATTTTGTTTTCCTGGTCTGTGTGCACCCACATTGAACACCAACACCTGAGCCTGTCGCACCCAGCAGCGCTGGCAGGCATGGGCTGTTCCAAGGTTCTCTTCCCACCTCAGCACACCAATTCTCCTTGGTTAATGCAAACTGCTTCTCTATTTCATCTACACTTCTCTGCGTTTCAGTGGTTTAGAATTTCAGTGTTTTAATTTAGATTACTTTTCCCTTCCTCAATGAACAGAAAAGATTTCTGTTATGTGCCAATAAACAGCTATAGATTCTGTTTATTCAAACTTTCTGCTGTTTGAAACTACATCTTTGTTCTATAAAACTCCATTGGAACAATAGGGCCAGTTGTTGCACTTCTGTTTTCCCTCCCCTCTCACTTTTGTCTCAGATTTGAAGGACTGCCAGCACTGACTATATTGGTTAATAATAGAGGGACATGCAAGTGTGCCAAAGAGTGATTCAAGCTCCCACCATCACTCTGCATTAAGTTTAACAGGTGGCAGTGTGAGATCCCCTGAAGAGGAATTATTACAATATCTCAATTAGAACAACAATTTTGTCAAATAATCTTTTATGTAGGGAAAAATGTTGACACTGATTTTCACAAACTGAAAAAAGACTTTAAAACTAATTATTTTCCCCCACTACATCAAATATTCTACACAAGAACCAGTAATTAAAAAAATACTACGCTTGCCTGTCACTTAGGTCTGCATTACAAAATTTACAGCCTAACCCCAAAATCTTTGAGGCATTATTTTTAAGACATAATACAGAAAATAGTACAAAATCAGACCAAAATTCAGTTGGTTTGAAACAGAGTTACTGTGCAGGCTGTGTTATCTGACTATTTTTAACACTCACGTCATCTCAATTGCTAAGTGCCTTTACTTGCTTCATAAGTGCCTTGCAGATCAGGTGTAATGATAAATTCACATCTCACTGATAAAGGTCAAGTATGCCTAGGCATCATACGATTACATTATTATGTTTTTTATTTATCATCATCATCGTTATTATTTTTGAGTTTGCAGACTCCAATTACAGAACTCTTTGGATTTAGCAAGAGAGAGATTAGATTGGATTATTCATTAATCCTCCCACTAGTTCACACTTTTCAGCCTACCAACATTTTGTAAAGAAGCATTTTAGGCTAGTTCACATAATTCCCTTTAAGTTAGATGGGAGTCACAAGCAGCTCTGAACCTAAAATCTTGCAGAGGGAGTATGGCGTATGTAAGGACAGCACTAGAGAACAGGGATGGGAAAAAACCCTCTCCTCTCTGCTGCTTCAGGATGCCTTGGATGAGAGCTTGTCCATTCTGCTGCCAGACTCCTCACCCATGACTTGAATGCTGACAGCAGCACTGCCTGGTGCTGTTGGATGCCTCTTGCCTGTGGCCTTGCAGTCACTGTCTTATCAGAAAAAATTCTGTTCTTAATTACCAGTGTGACAGGGCACATGAGCTAAGCTGGCTGGTGGCCTCAGGTGGCTTAAGCCACCATGACGGGCTCTGGATATTCAGATTTATCCATCACTTTCAGACTGATGAACTCTGATTCGGCTGTGCATGCCAGCACCTCTATTTAAATTTCAGATTTGTGGTTCTCAAAGGCATTTGCTTGTTCTATTTTCTTTTTTATCTCTTTAAAGACTTCAGAACAGAGAACAGGCATACATGTCAAAAAACTACCCTTGGATTTAAGTTCTTCTACAACTTACTTTTGTTATGGGAACTGTACAGAGAAAAACTTTTACAGGGCTTTGGGGTCCTTTTTTTTGCATAGCTTTTCATTTTGTTTTGGGTTTTTTGTTTTGTTTTTTTTCTTGTTGATTTTAAACTGGGAATTGGGTGAACAATGTGCATGGATATAGAGTCAAGGAGAGAACAGTTTCATCCTTGAACAGGAAAGCCTGAAGAGAAAAGCCTGCATCCAAAAAAGTGAGAAAAGCCTAAAGTTTCCAAGGGCTTCTGACCTGGGAACTCACAGTAGAAATCTATAGCTAAAATAATTAGAAGTGTACAGTTGAGATAAGCTCTAGTCCTCTAAATTATTTCAGGGATAACTTTAAGAAGTCCAAAGCAGGAACCCACAAATCAAGTAATTTCCATTCCAATATGTTGTCTGTAAGGGGAAAAGATATTTTAGTGAAAAAAATTTTGGTAAAAATCAAGCACCAAACCAGTGATATTCCTGTTGATCCTTCTTAATATTACCTATGTGGAAGAACATGTTTGAAAATGAGCTTGGAGGTGAAGTTGTTTTCCAATTAAATGCACAGAGAGCACGGAGCACAGGCTCCCCCAGGTAAGCTCTGCCCTGCCCACGTGCACCCAGAGCTGCCAGGGGGGTTTGCAGGCTGGGGCTGCACTGGCTGTGCCCCCACCTCACACAGTCCCTGCACCAGCCACGCCCAGCCAGAATTAGCAAAGCCTGACTGGAGAGCACTGGTAGCAGAAAATTTGTGAACAGGAAACTGGAACAAGCACCACGAGGCATATGGGCTCTTGTAACCAACCCACTAAAGGAGCTAAAGGAAAAGGAGAAAAAAGTTGCCAGTTGGTTTCCATTTTACCTAAAATTATGGGGTTTAATTTTTTGACCTATTTAACAATACTTGCCTCTTCAGAGTCCCACTGCAGGCACAGCACACAGCAAATGGGTAGTACTGCTCAAAATTTGTTTCCACTGCAGGCTAATGCCACTGCTTTTTTTAAATTATTCTACAACATTCCTGTTATCAGGAAATGCCCTTTTTAGAGGGGAAAAAGAAACCTACACCAGCCTGCTCTTATGAATGCCTCAAGCATTCAAAATTAGCAGCGAGAATCCTGTGGATACTGCATACTCCCATCTTAAGAGCAGATGTGGCACTGTATAGTTTTGGTATTAAGAACTGCCAAGGTTCCTTTCAAGCAAAGAACTATTTATCTACTTAACACAGAACATAACCAACTTTTGTAAGTTTCATATATTACATTTATTTCAAAATGCTTGGCATTATTAATCCTTTTTATATTGTTAATATAAAGATTCTGCTTCAAAACCCCAGAAAGTTTATTTTTTTTTCCTCTCTTTTTTGCATTGCATGCACTGATGAACTAGCCTGCTCAGCAAGCATTTAACAGATTAGACACTTGAACATGGTTTCAGGCAATGCTCTCTCATGTTTCTGCGTATTGCCTGATAAACACTTCAAAGTAAACCGCTCATAAATATGAAATGAAAAGCCAAGAAGTCGTTATGCACAGCTTTGAGATACAAATCTCTTTATTCCCCTCTGAAGTGGAATTTGATTGACATAATGAGTCATAGATCCTGTCCAGGGACACACTGCCTTATCCCCTTTTCCTCAGGAGACAGGGAGTCTTTAAAGAAATCCACTTCAGAACTTCCTGACAGACAGCTCCAGGAAAGTTGAACACTACACAAATGTATTACTTTGTATTAATACCTACCTTAACAAGTGTGACACGTGTCAAAGATTGACTCCAAAGCCCCAGCACCTCACCCTGTCACGGGAGGCCAAATCCCAGATGTCCATTCTATCTCATTATCACGGACACAGCGACCCAGGGCCACAAAGGAGAGCTCCCAGAGCCACCAGGGCTGTGCTCAGCTGGGCTCTGTCCTGTGCTCACCCCCAGGGCCCCTCGTGAGCCTGGGCAGCTCCATCCCCAGCAGGAAGAACAGCTCCTGGTGGAGCTTCAGGAGGAACAGGAGAGCCCTTGGGCCGCTCCGCCTCGGAACCTGGCACTTCCTTCCTTTCCATTTTCCCTTCCCTTTTTTCCTTTCTCCTTTTCCCTTTCCTTTTTCCTTTTTTCCTTTTTCCTTTCCCTTTTCATTTTTCCTTTTTCATTTTTCCTTTCCTCTTTCCTTTCCTTTTTTCCTTTTTATTTTCCTTTCCCCTTTCCTTTTTCCTTTTCCCATTTCTTTTCTTTCCTTTTTCTTTTTTCATTTTTCCTTTCCCCTTTACCCTTTCCTTTTCCTTTTTCCTTTCCCCTTTCCTTTTCCCTTTCATTTTCCTTTTTTCCTTTCCCCTTTCCTTTTGCCTTTTCCCATTTTTCCTTTCCTTTTTCCTTTTCCCATTTCTTTCCTTTCCTTTTTCCTTTCCTTTTTCCTTTTCCCACTTCTTTCCTTTCCTTTTTCCTTTCCCCTTTACTTTTTCTTTTTTCTTTCCCCTTTCCTTTTCCGTTTTTCCTTTTCCCCTTTCCCTTTTTTTTCTTTCCCATTTCTTTCTTTTTCTTTTTTCCTTCCCTTTCCCTTCCGAGCTGCACCCCTGCCCTGCTGGCACAGCCCCTCCAGCCCAGCTCTGCCCACCCTGGGCCAGAGCAGAGGGGGCTCTGAGCCAGGGATGCTCCCACCCAAGGAGCTCCACATTGCTGTGACCCTCATTAGAAAGCAGATTTATCAGGTACAGACCCCCACAGTCATTTCCTACAGTTCACAGGTCCATGCTGTGAAGGAAATTAAGACTTTCATGTGAGAAGGAGCAGTTAAAACCACCTAGCCTGAAAAAACCTCTGAAATGCTAATTTGGATATTGCTGTTAATAAATGATACCCATATGAAAATGACAAAAACTATGTAATTGTTGGTCATTGCTATTCCACAAAATGTCTATTCCAATAAAAGTCAAGCTTTAAGGCACCACAGTGAAACTGCTGATCAGTAGTGCCATAAACAAAATTATAGTGCAATAAATTGCTACCCTACAATGTTATATTCACAACCTGCATTTGTAGTATTTGTGGAGGTTTTTAGAAGGAATGCAGAAAATATCTGCCTAAATTAAATGCAACTTCTGGCACCTGATTTGCTAGCCATGCTGTATGCATTAAATTACCCATCTTTACTGGCTTTCATTAGTCTCTACTCCCTATGAAATAATCATACACAAAGCATACAAGATTCACCACTCGCAACTTGGCTTTCTTTTGTTAGTGGTAGTGCTATTATTATTAGTGTTATACATGAGCCATTCACATGATTTATACAATAATACATACATCATTAAGATTTAAAAGGCAACAGTAAAAAATTAGCTTAATTTGTGGTGTTCAAAATGCACTCAATTTTTTTTATTATTTTGCCAATAAAAATGAAAGGCTAATATCTACAAAAAGCACACAGTAAAACAATGAAATGGAGAGAAGACTAACTATTAAGAGGACTGAATCTATATTACATGTAAATAATGAAACATTAAAGTCTAATTTCGCAGAAAAAGGCTGAAAGTGAGATTTAGAAGCTTAAGATGATGAAAAAACCACAATGTGGTATTGCCCTCCATCTACAAAGAACATCACTGCCTCTTCTCAGTCACTGAGATTACTCAGACATTGTTTTTCCCTCTGAAATGTTTCTTGTTAAAAAATATTACTGTTGTTATTTATTATTTGCAAATTACAAACACATTTTGACCCTGCTATATTGCGAGCACTCTTCCTTCTCAGACATCTTAATGGCCTGCCCTGGCTTCTCTAATCTGGTAAGCAATAAAGATTTACATCAAAATACAACAACATGAATTGCAACAAATATGGAGCAAAATGGGCAAGTGCTTGAAAAAGCCCAGAACTAAATCAAAGCTTATGACTATAAAGGCATTCTCCCATTCTGCAATTTTTTGATTATGGATTGCCCTATGTAAATTACAATTTTTTTTCCTAAATTGCAACTTTTTGTAACTACTTTGAATATTTGTGAAGAATGATTCCCATACACAGAACTAGGGAATTATGGCCAAGTACCTTGGCACGTATCTGCAAACACTGTCACACCCAAGTATTAATTTTAACACATGTATTATTCCAGTGTTGATGGATTGCCAAATGAAAGGCAAATAAGACATCCAAAATATTCTGAATTACTCATTCTTCACAAGTCCTCTGCAGCCCTCACAATTCCTCCAAAATCAATATTACACATGCCAATAAAAGTACTTCAAAAATGAACTAGAACCTAAAATAAATACCTTTTTTTATGGTAACTATCTTAGAATAAAGCATGTTCCTATAAACTAATGTTATTATAAGAGATGACACCACAGTTGCTGAGCTTCCATTACAAGATGTGAAATGTTTGGGGAGGGCTTCAGGCAGCATTAGGCATTGTGATGAGGTGAACAAGCACAGCTGCCACTCACACCCTTGGCTCTGTCAGTCCCCTCAGCACACAGAAACCACTGGGAAAGGAGCTCCTCAGAGATCTGCAATTGCTGCTTGACCTGCAGCTGAACAGCAAGTGCTTTGCTCACTAGATCTATTAGCCCTTTGACTTCATTCATTCACTGGCTAATATAAATACATTGCTGAAGTGAGTGATTAATTCCATTTCTTTGGCGAGAGGGCTGAATTCTTGAAGCCTCTGGAATGACTATCCATGGAGGCTCCAAAACATAACTGGTTATTTGTCATTTGTAGTTAGAAATCTAATGGTGGCAAGGACCACTAAGTTCTTTCTTTTTGTTTTTCCCTCTTCAACTTCTCTCCAAGAATAACCTTTTCTTGCTGCCCCATAGTTTCATGTAACAGACACCAAACCAATCATCATCTCTATCCATTTTTATTCAGTCATCTTTGTGCTGGAAGCCTATTCAACAAATCAACATCTTTCTATTTCTTTCCTGTGCTTCCCAGGTTTGACATCAACACAACAGCTGAAACAACACTTTACTGTTCTCCTAAAGGAACAAGGCTTCCCTCAGCTTAAGGAGTCAGACAACCTCAGATAGAGGAAGAAACCCCAAACCACCTTTGCACACACTGCTGAATTCTCCCCTGGATAGAACCAACAGATTTTTTAAATTGTCTAAGATGTCAGTGTGTAACAAGGAGTCTGGAAAGCATTCTGACAAAAACAATGGGAATCTGACCTGACAGTCCACTGCTTTTACATGAAAAATTCCATCTTTTTTCCTTCCTTCAGTATTTCTGATTAATTACACCTTAGCATCTCCTGATCCAAGTATGGCACTGAGATGAAAACATTGTACAAAACAAGTTTCCAAACTGAAAACAGAAGTTCCCTTCCAATCATGTGGACAATTTTCTTCATTAATAACCAGATAGAGAATATCTATAGACAGTTTTGTAAATTAGGGTTGTGTCCATCAAAAGGACCCCATAGCCAGACATAATGGGGTAAACAAACCCAAATTTTGGTAAGGTTTCTAAAGGCTTCCTTCCCTGATTAAGTCTCATTCTGAGAAAGGAAGGAATACCTTTACAAGTATCACAATCAGTTCTAGCTTTGCATGCTGGAACAGTTGCAAGTGTAAGAGATTGGCTCTATCTGCTAGTTCACTCATCTCTGCTGCCTTCAGCTTTGGTCCCAAACACCAAACATTTACACAAAATGCCACTAAACCCCACAGATCTCTGAAAAACATGCAAAAGGGAGTATTTCAGTTTTGAAGGTGCTGGTAATGCTGACATTCATTTTCAGTGCACACAGAACAGCTGCAGCTTAGTCCTAAGAAATGAGCAAGAGCATTTTCAACTCGTGCATATGCTTATATTTACAAACAAATTCTTCCCATTTATGCCAATTGCTAAAAATTATTAACTTAGCTAAAAATTTCTGATACAAGACTGTTGAATGTTTGACTTTTTAAGTCCAAGCTTATTTGAAAGCTGGCAACAAATTGGAAGGATATGGTTTTGAAGTCAAATTGGAAAAAAAGAGTAAAATCTAGATAATTATATATATTACTTTGTTTGCCATTTTCAGCAGTGACATCCATTTTCTAGCACCTCTCAGCTCAGGAAACAATTAGTTGTGGGCAGAAGAAGCTTCCTTGGAGGAGCTGCACTGCACAGTGGCCTGAGCAATGGCCAACACAAACCTGAGCTCCCCATCACTGCCTTCTGACAGCCTGCATTTCAGTGATGGAAAGCATGGTCCTTCCTACACAGTATGCACTGCACTATGCATTTAGTCCTTGGAGAGCTTTCAGAATGAAAAGACCATAATTATTACTACCATCATTATTATTAATGAAAAATACACATGTAAAATTAGGTTTCGAACACAGTGTTTTATAGCCCCTATTTGTCTCTGTGGACACACGCCATAATGGCTTTAACAGACCTTTAACACTCACTGACTAATTAATCTTTACACTCAGGACCCAGCACTGAGTTTTATTCAGTAAGGAGCAGAAAATAGCATCTGTGGATTGGGCTTGCAAGGTCCACTGCATGAATAAATTGACAGGCTACAGGAAGAGTTGGCATTAAACAGCTCCTCTCCTCCCCTCAGTACTCCTGCAAGAGCCTTCACCAGCCACTGGAGCTTCTCTTCACAAACTCCTCACATACAATTTATTTTTATTTCCTGAAGTGACTCTTTTCAACCTTACAGGGACTCAGTCTTCCAAGTACATTGACACAGATAGGAAAAAAAATATTACAGGGACTAGATATCACTTTAAAATAGAACTGCATTTCCTACACAACCAAAGTGTGCACCAGAAAATTCAGTTTGACTATGGAGAGCACAAACGAACCATACAAATTAATAGACCTCAGCAATTTGTCAAAAAAACCTTTAGGCTTCCATTTCCAACTCAGACGGGTTCTAAATATGAAAAAGCACAGGGAAAATATTCTGCAAAAAGAAAGCACAAAGAGAAAACATACCACGCAATTTCCTAATAGAATAAATTCAATCTTTGCTCCTCTTAAAAGAATTTTAAAGGTATTGTAAAAGAATTAGCATATAGGGGTAAATTTCCCTCAGCTCATTTGCATGACACAGTTATAGTCAATAAAGCCTACCCAGAGTCCTGCCTTTTGCTGTAAAGCCAGGCAACCAGAACACCATCTTTAGTTACAAAAAATAAAGTGTGTGTTTACCAGTCAAGCCTCAGTGGTAGAGATTTCATCAAGATGCAATTACCAAGTATTCTGATTTTTTTCCAGTATAGGCAAACTCTGGTAACACTATGGAATCCCAGATCATGGCATCTGTTTCATTCTATGAAGCTAACTTCAAGAATAGCTTAATCCATTTCTTCTATATGTAAAATGACATTAGGAACCAGACCTTGTGAGCTGCAGCACAGTCAGCAGCAATGACAGCACAGCACTCATTTTGGGAGTCAAAAACCCTCCCTAGGCTGTTGCTTCAGCCAGGAAGGTCACAGATGAGTTATGGTGTATTTCTTACAGCAAAGCATTTATTTCTCTGTATGCCTGTAGAGATAATACTTGTCAGATTAGCTCTTTTTCTTTGGAATTCCTCACCACTGGTTTAGCCTGTGTTTCCCAGCGGAGGGCTATTAATTTAAGTCCAGTAGGACTCAAATCTGAGCTTATTAATGGTTGGATGGACCCAAGTAAAAACACATCTGCTCCCACACCTCAGTCTCCTCTCCTTGTTTTTCCTCACTTATTGAAGCACATTTTCGGTTTCCCACCATAAATTCCATGAAATCCTCCCTATCAATGAGCCATATTCTACTCTCAAGCCACCTCTAAGTGATTTCTCAAGCTTAAAAAAAGGACAGAGAGGTGAATCAACTAGGAAACAAAATCCTCATCTGCCAGCATTTGATCAGTTACAGCTTATGGTTTTATCTCCCCAAACATTTTCCCATTATAAAAAAACGAAGGCTTGCAATGCTCTGTGTATCAGTACATGTAAAAAAAAAAAGACTTCAGAATTTAATAGGATTTTATAGGGACTCAGCTTTGTGAATTACACTCATATAAAAAAAAACCCTCTAAAGTAATTTCTATTTGATTTGAATCCATTTATGTATGACAATATCTGCTATAACCTGACAGGAACAGTCCAGCAGAAATTGCAAGGACGTGAAACCAGGAGTTGGCTCCCTTCCCACTCAACCTGCAATCCTCTCAAGTGGGGGAGGAAAGTTACCAAGCACTGTGTAATCCTTCCCTCCTGCTTTAGAATGAAATAAAACATTGGTATGAAAAAATATCCATTAGATTAAATTTTACTCAGATTAACCATTTACTCAAAGGTTGAATTCTGAACCAGATGCATGTTGTACATCTATTTTAATGGCAGCATGGTGCAGAAACAGACACTTTGTGAACTGCTACATCATGTCCATCAGGACTGAAACAGAAAATTGTAAACACAAGGAAAACACAATTCCAGCCTGAGAAACACTGGAAAAAAAGCATGTAATATACATAATGTATATAATGTAATTCCAGTCCTTTGGTCCAGCTCACCAGAAACAAAAAATAAGCCACAACATAGCACTTAAATGATCTCACATATTATGAAGGGCATGGCTCAAGACAGAAAAGGGAGGAAGGTCAGTATTAAATCATAAACTTCTGGACCCTCCTACCACAGCCTGACCTTCCCTGGGATGCAGTTTCCTGGCTGATGGCTGCTGTGAACCTACAGCTGCATTACACACAGTCCTAAGTGATGTAGGATCAAGGATCAGGTGCACCTTGATTCCTTCTGTTTCATGCACAGGAACTGAAAAGAGGCAATGACCCTTGGACCTAAATTTGTTGATGGCACCTCCAAACTGAAAGAGTAATAAGCTTATTTTTCAGGCTGGAAGAGAAATTAATGATGAGTTACAATGCAATAGGCATGGCAAAGAAGTTGGCTTAAATTTCTTGGTTTTGTTACATATGTTCTGAAAAAATTAAACAACTAAGTATACCTACCTATACCTACAAATGTAGATTTTTAGAAACATAATAACTTTTACTTTGATGTAACAGCTTCCAAAAATCAACTAATGAAACCGAAGTAAGGTCACTAAAGTAATGAATAAGAGTGAATTCATGCAGTTTAAGTAGTATTTTAAACCCATATGATTTTTTTTTTCTCAGTGTCTTCATTTAGATATACCTATACTTTAATTTTCTTGCTGGCACTGATAATTACAAGCACTGTCCCCACGTAAAACGTTTCAACTTTTAAAAACATATTTTTAAATTAATCAGACTATGTATGAATTAAGTAGTTTTGTTTGACCATGAACATTTCAAATTACTTGGATTTTAAAATACTTCTTGCATGCATTTTTTTCTAAAGTTCCATGAATTCTAAAGACTTTATCCTGTGGTGCAAAGTTACCTGAGGATAACTCATATTTTCTTGCATCCTCAAGAAATGGATAAGGAAGCTCCTCTCCACAGACAGATCAGACTGGCCACCACACATATAATCCATCCATACATAGTTAGCCCATATTTAAACTACATCATGCTTTGTGAATATACTGAAGTATCACACAGAGAAAAGATTCCTAAAATTACCCCTGTGTTACAGATCAGAAGAAAGAAGGATTATTGACCAAAGGACAACAACAAACTCAAAACTCTGTATTTTCATTTTATGTTTTAAATCAAGGTTGGCTCCACAATTTTCTAGAAGGAATGATTATTTTTACAGGGAGATGTGCCCTGAATTTCAGGAAACGAGAAATTCATTTTGTTACAGGTTTTTTAATTAACGCAATGAAAGATTTACAGTGCTTAGATAGATATTATAATCTGAATAAACCCATCTAGAAGACTTAGCTGCAACTTCTTTTTTTTGCTACACACTATAAAAATTGCTCATGGGACTGCAAATTATACTGGTACAAGCAATTTAAGTTGTTATCAGTAACAGTATTAGAAAGAATCAAGTGACCACGACAGCACACTCCAAACACAATTTTCCTTGTGCACTTGAACCATGAAGGAACTCATTGACTATTATGACAAAAATTGCTCTGGTAGAGGCCAGGAGTGGCAGAAAATCTTGTGCTAGAGCTTCCCAGTGTGCAGGGGCCATATCCATGTCATGGCGCACGGGGTCTCTTCTTTCCTTGGCAAACAAGGAAATCCATGCTCTGCTCAGGGGCTTTACTCCACCTGTGGCCTTTTACCAAAGAACAGGGTTTATAATTGGATCTCCTGGCACCACAGGACACTCCAAGGAACACAGCGCCACTGTCATGGAGCCTGTGGTCCATGTTCAGAGTAACCCTCCCAGGATCAACAAAAAATTCTGTCTCTGGAAAAGATCCTCCCTAGTGAACCCTGGGTTTGGCCGACATGCAAAGTCTCCAAACGTGCTCAGTCAAATCCTACTGACATTTTTCTGGGAGTCACCCTAGGAGAATAATAAACCTGGATTCACAAAGAAAGAAATGGTTATCACTGACTTCTGAGATGTTATTCACACTTAGAGTTAGATGGCTTACTCCTAAAAAATTGTGCAAATTCAGCTCATTTTTCCTCTTCTCTCCTTCTCCCTTTTATTTCACAACTCACTCCTAAGGTGTGAGAGCCCTCACTGAGCCTCCACTATTGTCTCTCTTGATGCCAACCTTTCCTATTTCTTTGACTATCTTTTGTTCTCCCCAATCCAGCAGTTTCAGACATCTTTATTAAACAAATTACGTTAATAAATATGCTTGAACAGGAGTAATTCCTATGTTAATAAAACCCAGAAAAAACATGTCTTTGACTTCACCTTTGTATTTTTAAATTCTATTTTCTAACAACAAATAAAGCACTCCAATCTTTATTTTTCTAAATTATTATTACAGTTTTTGTGATGGATAAAAGCAATGAGCATTTTCCAGAAACACAAGAAAATGAGAAGAAACAAGACACATGGAATTAACTGAAGTGGAACTCTCCCTTTTGATGGATAATTTGAAGTTTCACTAATCAGAGAAGTTTGCAAAATAATTTCTGATAAGTTAAGAATACATGCTACACAGACAAGAGAAAGAAAGGAAAAAAACCAACAGCGGAAATATTAGCTAATATAAATAAAAATGGATTACTAATCCAAGTGCAAAGATTTTTTTGCCTTTTTCAGCTCACAATGTTATTCATGCCCCTAAGCAACTCACTTAATCTTTTTTCTCCTGCACTTTGTCTGTAAAATGGGAATGAACCAACATCATTTATTCCACTGGCGTAATATGTGAGTTAGAGTAAGACAAAAAAAATAACAAAATCCAAACATCTCAATTATTTAAATAGGATTTGGTACATCAGAATGACATATATAATCTTAGTTTTTGTTCTCTTCAGGAAAAAAACCTATGAATTACTTACAATCTTTACATTTTTCATTCTTAAGCATTTCACCTCCGTCTTCTTCCATTTTATATCATGTCTAGTTACATAAAAGATGAAATAGAGGCATTTCAAGTTATTTTTCTTAGACTTTAAATCTTGAGTAACTTCTTATTTATCACCTTTCACCACAAATTAACAGGCACATCAAGACAAGTTCATTATCATTTAGAGGCCTGTTAAATAGATGAAAAAAGAATTGCATCTTAAAGTGCCCTGGATTATCTACTGGTATTCTGTGCTGAATAATTTTATAGTTCATAATAATCAGTTTGCTTTTCTTCCTTTCTAATTGAAAGGCTCTGAAAGTAAAACTTATTTCCTTAGTAAATAAATGTTCGTTGTCAGAAACTACAATAACATTTGCTTTCTGAAGGTAAGAAGAATGCCTGTATAAAATAGTAAATGCAATTATATACATAAAACTATGATATGTGTGCATATATATATATATATATATATATGAAACTATCTAGAAGAATAAAATGTGCGATTCTTATGGAAGAAATAAAGCCAAGCTCAGCATATGCTTGTCCTGCTGACGTGAAATTTCACCTCCCATTAGGAAAATGACATTTGCTTTAACACAGCCCCAGCACAGGAGAACTCAAAAGTGAGAAGAGAATTAAAATCCATGGAAAGTACTGGCAGCCAAACAGACCCAAAATCATTGTAATCAAGCATGAATAATGCCATAATGAAAATGCTAAAAAATAAAGTGACAGCTTTCTACTGCGAACTCAGATATACCCTGGCTATTAATTATTTAGGGTTAATTATTAGAAGGAAAAAGAATTTAAAAAGGTACTATCAGCACAGCACTTCAAGCTCCAGTCTCTCAGAGTTCAGCCACACATATGACAAATACAGACTGTGGGTAAAAAAGAAAATTTAGGTGGGGAGAGATGACGGCACAAGAGCAATTCCAAATTCATCCAGGGCTGTGCAAACACTGCCTGGTATGTTCTGAGCTTGAGAAGAGCTCAGTTTTATTCAGTGAATAAAATAAAGCACCACATACTCTGCCTCAGAAAAACCCAGGTACCTCAGTACTTTTTTGTTTTTATATCTCAGTGTTAATTTAGATAAGAGCTCGTTCCAAAAGTTCTGCTAATGCTTTCTCTTCTTGCTGCTTCTGCCCATAGTTAGCACCCTAAAGCCCACAACTGACACCTTTTGTTCTTCAGCCTCTTTCAGCATTGCTCCTGACCAGCCTTGTTCACCTTCTCTTCATCTTGCTCTCTTCCACATCAATCCTCACATCTGAAAATTTACTTTACTATTTCAATATGGAAGATACTCTCACTTCTATTAAATTCACTAGATTTTTTTTCTGTGTGTGTGATTTTACAAGTCTTTATTTACTAGTATCATTCTGCACAGGCTAGAAATCTTTAAGAAAAGAGCACTGAGATAAAAAAAATCAGAAAAAATGATGTAATTGAATAGAGAATATAGAGATAAAAAGGAAAAACCACAAATGCACTCAAAATATTTGGCCAAGATTCTTGCAAAGAATTCATTGAGAGAAAAAAAAAATAGAAAAATTGACAGACACACTCTACCACCTGCATATCCAAAAATATCTATGGATTTCAGCAGAAGTATAAAACTCCAAGCATAACAGTCTCCTTGACAGTAAGACAAGAAGCCACTTTCCACAAGTGCCCTCTCTCCCCTCATCTGCATTTCAGATTATGCCATATGTTAATTTACAACCTGGAGTCATAAGAAATTGAAGATAGTCCATAGGAAAATGTTTTTAAGTGGAACAGGAGGAAGTTAAATGATAAGAAATCACAGTTTGCCCTCTTATGCAACAGGGTCTGCTTCACCCTTAGCTGCTCACTCTGCTAAAAGATTTCCTTTGGTTCTTTCACGGGAGGTTTGTGGCTGCCAAAGATCAGGTGCAGAACCAAACCACAGAACTCTCTTCTTGGAGCTGCTGACAACAGAAAAATACTGTTCAGTATTTCAGGATACCTTTCAGGCTAAAAAGGTAAAGTTTGTGCAGAGATTTAGCCCAGCTTCACCCTCTGTCCTGCAAGCTGAAATGGTAAAGGCCTCTGAGAGCCAATATTTCTGTAAAAGGTTCTCTTACAAGAACAAACAATAAATGACGTACTTACTTCAGTCATTTTCTTACATAGGAACAAGATGAATTTAAGCCAAACAATTTGGCCTTTTTCCCCTCCCCAGGAATATTGAAGAGCATTAAGTAAATTATACTGCTGGACAAAATGTAGTAAACATATGAGCTACAATACATCTTGCTTTAAAAACCATGTTTGCTATTCACTGACACTACCAATAACTTTGAGTCTGCCTCCTTGCTAAGTAGTCATATGACCTCCAGAGACATGGATTTTAATTCCTGTTTTGAAAACATTACCATAAATGTGTCCAGCAGCTTAATTTATTTAATCATTTGTGGGAATTTACTGTGCATTTCTGTAACAGCATTTTTTGATATGCAACCATAACTCCCCTCTTGCAGCACATTATTCCCGTCACCTGAGGAGGATCTAAGGTAAATCTCTATCAGTTTGAGCCATTTATTTGTTTGCAGATCCCTGGTGCAAACACAAGTAAACAAGCCTTTCCCATGCCTGATAAATAACCTAAGAACTGTATTTTCTTTTCTATCTGAAATGGTCACTCCCTCTATTTATCTGAATAGAAGGGTTGCCCAGAGGGTTCTGTTTCTTTATTCCATCAAGTCATTCTATTTATGACAAGTTCTTCCTTTGCCTTCTTATTCTACAGATCATCATCATCAAGTCTTAAAATGCCAAAGTTTCTGGTTTATAAATATCACACCTGTATGGTTAAGAGGATAAGTTGCCACACTTCTGAAATATTTTTTGAGATACACTTCCTTAAACTGAATACTAAGATTCTCAGGAGTAAAAAAGATAGTGGAGAAAAACTAGATAAATTCTGTTCCATTATGTTTTTGCAAGCTGTAGACATAATGAGAAAAGAGAGAGATCAACAAAAAATTCATTCTCAAACAATACTTCAGAGGAATTTTGTTGACAAGGACTGTTGTGCTCATGTAGTGATGGCCACAAAAAACACCACACAGCAAACCCCATGTGAGATAGATACACTGGGATCAAGGTGTAATATTGTTATGCTGTCAAAAAAATGAAGCAAGAAGATGAATTTAAGAGAGTGAAATTAAGATGGAGGAGTCTGTCATGCAATAACAGCTTATAAGAGTTACAAACCCGACATATAAACATAAAAAAGCAAAGCTGACATATTTGATAACCACAAAGGCAGCTTATCCCAAATATACTCTCAATTACAGTCATTCTGCATTACACAAAACGCAAAAACAAGTTGAGGGAAGTGCAGTATCACAACACCATCTCAGTTTTTGTGTTTTTTACGTTGTCAGCCTCCTGCCTGGGCAAACTGGAAGGTTTTTCCCTTCTTTTCTCCCACTGTGAGAAGGCAGTTTGCCCTCTTCCAGCACACACACCTCCCAGCCTGCCCCATACAGGAAGGTGGAACATGGCACAGCAGCTCCTCGTGCCCTGGGCATCACCTGGGAAGCTCAAGGATTTTTTTGAGGGTGAATTCCACAAATCCAGCTGAGCCCCAGCTGTGTGGCAGCAGCTCCGGGCAGTGGGATTTTTCAAACACACCTTGTTATGTCAAACCAGCCCCTCTCATTTGCCTGCTCCATGGCACCTGCCCCAAACTGCCCCAGCACAGGAACGAGAGCTTCATTAGGCTTTGGTAATAGAAAAAAACAAGCACAAAGGTTCATTTTACTGCAGAAATGGTAAAGAAACGGGCACACACGGATGAGAGATTGTTGCACTGAGTCAACAAGAGAGACTCACATAACTGAAGTACTGAAGACATCTAAACCCACAATCTGTTGTGTACACAGTGATTTCAGAGAGCAAATAACATTTCAGTTTTCTGTGCTGTGTTCTGGTAGAATTGTCCACATTTGAGCAATCCTAAATACAAGTGCAGGATTTTAGTCCATATATAACTCTAGGTAATATATATTTCCAAGTACCTCAAATTTAATGTTCTTTCTTCTAATTAGACTTCTGCTGGATCTGTAGGCAGTCTTATAAACCACTTTAACCTTAATTTTTCATTATGAAAATTGTAAGTATTCATTAACTTTGGAAGACATGGCATTACAGCTGTGATATATCATTCCTCATATTATTAACAATCTACTTTATAAATTCAGTGCTTGAAGCACATAGTGGTAATAATGCCTTACGAGTTTTATTCTTGTAAGAATTTAGAAGCAAACTTAACAGGAGCTCACACACTGAGTTGCCCAGTCATACACAAAATTTTATTTGCTGTAATTACTTTAATGTTCGTGTCAAAAAAAGTCCAGATTATCACTTTTTGTGTAGTAAACTTTTAGCATATTGTAAATTATTTTAGTCAAAGGTAATACTTACCCCACAGAGACTAAGTACCATTTTAGCTTTTCTTCAATATCATCCAAATGCCTATCTCAGGAATAGAAAAACTTCAAAGGAAAATCGGATATTGCTATGAAATCAAATTGACTGCCATCTACAAAAAGTTTTTTTGTACTCTAACTACATAATATGAAAAATTATTATTATATTTATAATATTTAATACATCATCATAAACTGCCAACCTTAAAACACAGTACTCTACTGGAAGTAATTTTTAAAAGTGAATATACAATTCTAGACCAGCTACCACATAGTAGCCATTTGCTTGAAGGGATAACATTTATGCAATTTGTTCTACATGATGGGTTTTTTTTAAAAATTATCTAACATTGCTTCTGGTCTTAGTAGCAAAACCTAAAATACTGATAATTTTTACTTCAGTATTGAAACAAATGGAGTTGATTAATGTATTTGAGAAGACCAAGTTGTACTGAACTGAGTCATCTGCAACTGAGCCTTTACCATTTCATATAATCAAATATGATTATGAATATCAATTTCGTATTCAAAATTTCTACTTGTTTCCACAGACAGCTTGCTCTCTTCTAGGTAAAACTGACCACAGGCTATTCTGTGGTTTTCACATGGAATAGTAGAAAAATACAGCTGATGTTAGCCAGCTGCTCAAATTTCCTTAGCATTAGACAATTTTTAATATTCTACAAGTGCTGGTGGAACTGCAAAACAAAACCCCTCAGCTGCAGTGCTTGGTGCCATCCCCTTGTAAAAGAAAATTTCTGTGAGGTTTAGGTGACACATGACTTTGGAAAAACATGCCAAGAGAAGAAACACAGCAAACAGCAAGCACCAAGAGTCCAAAGTTGGGAGTGGATAAATGATGCAATAAGGAAAGAAGGAATATGAGAGTGAGGATAGGTTGCTAAAAGATGTCTAAAATTACCATGATTGCAAAGTCATACCTGGGCTCCGAACATGGATTGAGGAGCAATGCTGGGAATAAGACAGATAGATACTGGCAAGTTCTTCCAAACAAATTGTTTTTTTAAGCTGAGGAAGAATCTTGCAAGGCAATCAACAGAAGACCAAGACTCAACATTCAAAATTGCACTGGACAAACTACACTGGTGAGGTATTTCAGCACTGATGATCAAATTGTTCCTCTCTTGCAATCCTCTTCAAACAACTATGTTATTTTATGAAAGCAGGGATTGTCATAAGGAACACACTTGACTGCTTAAGGAAAACAGAGTCCAGCAGCATCATCAAAAGCAATTCCAGCTACACATAAGCAAGAAAACAGAACTGCCTTCACTGCCCTGTCAAGAACAGTTTCAAGTATTAAATTCAGTTGGTAACATCCAGGTCTTGACCAAAGTTTAGGAAAAAAAATATAGGTCTTAACTACTGTATTTTCCACAGCATTTCTTTAGGTAAGTGATTTATTTCTCTATTTTCTGGATTTGCCCAAATTCAGCTAAAATAAGATCTCTTTACTTCTCACGGCATTATGAAGAAACAGCCGACTGTTTTTTCGAGCTATCTGCATCCATTTTAACAAGGTTCTGCCACACACAAAAACATCTGAGCCTCACTCCACCTCCCATATTAGCAGCAGCATTCCTCAGAGAGGCTTTTTCCAAGCAGTTTTAAAAATATATATTTTCGATCTGAAGTAAACAGGATGTAGAGATGGCCACCAGTGGAGAAGCAGGAATCACAAACCTATAACCCAACTATTCTAAGGAAATGTGAGCAAGTAATTACAAATAAAACTGCTTACATTCATGCAACTTGTTTGGCAACAGCAGCATAGCATAAGGAAAGCTGCTACAATTCATAACAGCATCTTGTAATAAAACAGCTTTATGCATCCCTCTCAAACTGTTTAGTGCTCAAATCTCATCAGATGGCTGAGTAAGCATTACACTTTGGGACAGTAAATCTCTGTTTCCAATATGGTCTGCATTCACAGACACGTACTTTTGCACTCACTGTAGTCACTTCCAGCTAAGCACTCACATGGAAAAAAGAAAGAAAGGCAAAAAGGCAATACATAAAGACATCTGCATGCTACTTTGTCTAATCAGCTATCCAGACTCTGAAACCATTTTGGAACCTTAAAGGATGAGCATCTCAAAAGGAACTGACTGCTACCAGCAAAAGCTAATTTGAAGTTGGATTTACAAACATGAAATAGTGTCAAAGAACCACCTTTATACAAGTCACTAACTCTTCAACCTGTCTTTATCCACATCACTGGGGCATATAGGGCATTGCCATGGCATATTTCAGTTCCATTGGAGACAAACTAAAAGGTAGGAAAGGGTTTAGAAACCACCACCAAGTTGAAATTCATGACAGAAAATGACATTACACAGGCAGATGCTTGAAGAGCTCTGCTTAGATTGACAGACAGCTCACAGAACACACAACTGACTGAAGTGCAGAATCTAATTAAATCTGTACAGGAAAACACTGGGTACTGTGGGTTTTCCAATAACACAGAAAAGAGCATCACGAGACCTCATGGCTAAAACTGAAGCCACTTTCCAAAACCCAGAGAGAAGCTGGCATCTGCTTTACCATGGAGGCTGAGCTCCCACAGTCACTGCCCATCAGTGCAAATCATGGATTTTCATGATCTACTTCTACTTCAAGGTCTACTGAAATTTCCAGAACTTCAGAATGTGCTTAATTCAAGGAAAGATTACTGGGATCAATGTAGAAATAATCTGATGAAAGTTAATGAGCTACCCAAAAGCAGGTCAAGGAAGGAAACTGCACATCCTCTGACTTGGAACTCTGAATCCAGAGACAAATAATACAAAACAAAACAAATGCTGGGCCTTGCTTACCCAATTATACTTCCTTATCATTTTGTTTTTCGACTGATTTATAGGCATTAAATAATTTGGTCATCAGCACTTGGACTCAAATCCAAAACCTCCATGGAAGACAATGAGCTCTGGGTGGTATTTTATTTGTTTGAAGCTTTCCTTATGTTTTTCTTACTGAGTGAAGTGTGTGCATTTGGGTCCAGCCACAATATTTTAAAAGCTTCTAGAAATCACATAATGCACTGGAGGTTTTAGGAGAACAAACAGGGAGGGCAGAGGAAATATAAACAGAGCAATCATCACCACGGATGAACCAGCTGTCCACTGAGTCTAGAATTTTGCCCCCAGTAGTAAGACATTTCAAAACAACATGGGGGAAAAAAAATAAAGCAGAAAAGACAATTAGAGAGAAAACAAAAATACACCTAAAACCTGGTCCCAATGCATTTGAGCTGAAAACTGACTCATGCATTGGAGCAGTGAATACCCTCTGGTGCTTAACCCATCTTCCACACACGCCACTAAAATACAGATATCTAATCCTTATTTTTTTTCTGAAGATGCAGACCTTAAAAACATGTGGCATTGGAGAGTTCATCAATGTAAAATCCAAAATAAATGCTGATGTATGCTAAATATTTGCTGCACTCCATTATATTTAAATAGTTCTTTTTTCCTGTATTATAAGAAAAGAGGAGGAGAAGGAAAATGGCCTAATTGCTCTTTATCAGAAAACAACCTTTAGAGGGGTTCTCAAGTTCACAGAAACAAAATTATATTCACTAAAGCAAATTCAGGGCTACATGTAAAAACTCATTTTCTGGAACCCACCTAGGATGCAGGGACAAAGATGCCCAATTCAAATCCAGATCAAATGTAAAAGCTTTCTAAATCTGACATTTCAATGTTAATAAGTGTATTAGAAAAAAATCTGAGTCTCTCCATCAGTTTGAGAACACTTACAAGTAATCAGCCTTCCTTCCAAACACATCTTGCTGAAAACCAGATGCTAAAAAATATCAATTGAACTTTGGAAGACAAGACACAGAAGGTGGAACAAATTTGCAAGATTTGCTAAATGTGAGCCTTTTTCATTATTAGAACGAATCAAAAATCATTTTCAGTTAAAGGATCATTTTTAAAAACTAAAACTATTATTTCATCTCCATGGAGTACCTTATCTCCCTTTACAGTGGATTTAAGTATGAGACAAAGCATCCACAGACGTGTGTAAACAAAGTTCTTAGAAGAGTGTGTGCGCACGTGTGTCTGAGAAAATGGAGAAGGGTTTATAGGATCAAAAATTATTCTTTTCAGTATCCAAAGTCTTAGAATTCTATTACATAGCAGAGTAAAGGGATGAGGGGGGAAAAAAATTCACCAAGGAAAGGTTTTGTTCAACACCCAGTCAGGCACCAGAACTACAAGATGAACAAATATGGCTTTCATTGAAGCACAAGATCTTTTATTTGGTAGAAATTTGAAACTATGAAGCATAGAAATCATATTTCCTATTAATTTTGATTTTTTTCTGAAAAGGTATTTGCATTAAAATGGTTACTAAACCTATTTTAGAGTAGACCTGAGGTTTTAATTTTTTTCTTTTATTCAGTGTGTGCTTACTACACATTGATAACATCTACTTTTTAGAAGTTTTCCTTTTATATGTGGTTTATACAATGTGCATGTAACTTTGTAAATGGTTTTAAAAAAGTAGAACCTCATTTAACTTAATCATCAACTAATGAGGAGTCCAGTAGAGAAACAGCAAAAATAGTAGTTCTTTTTTGATAGCTAAATAAAGGAGTAAAGAAGAGGAAAAAAGGAGCATAAGTCTACATAAACTTATATACTTGCATCAGAAATCCCTGCATTCTGAGTCTCTAATTTAAACTGTAAACAAATGCTGATTTTTAATAATGATCAGCTGTGGGAAACTGCTGAGAATAAAAAGTTATTCCCTGAGAGAAACTTTGTGTACAGAGAATTCTCATACTATGTCTAGCTGTTGTTTATTCTACAAATACATATTAATATTAGAATAGTGCTGGGTTTTCCAGCACTGGTGTTATTAATTATTACTGGAGCTCCCATCAGAGCTGCTCAAGTGGTCCAGCAGGTGAGGAGAGATGAAGATGAGCCTTTGTTAGCCCAGGTCAGACTCTGACTCCCAGGGGCCAGCCCAGCAGGTCTGAGCACCCCAGCACACCCAGCAAAGGGAGAATGGATGAAAATATAAAATGGTGAAATGCCAAAAAATAGGATAGAAGGGGAACGTAAGGGAAGTGAAAAGGAGGAGATTATCAGAATTAATTTCAACTACCACTTGTGCACCACAGAGCTTGATGCTCAGAAGGAAAGAAAGAAATCAAAAGAAAACAAAGACACAAACAAAACTAAACCCTCAAACACTACAAAGCAAAGCAACAACAAAAGCAACCAAAATACACAAAATACCAAGAGAAAACAATGTGTGCATATTTAAAAGAAAGCACCCCAAAGACTGAAGGTCAATCCCATGATGTCTCCCTGAAAATCCACTTCTAAAAACATTTTCTTCTGTTTTTTATTGTGACTCAGCTCTAATACGCACAAAGTTTTGGTTTAATTCCTGTCTATTGCTATTACATCTCAAATGGACACTTGACTGATATTAGAATATAAATCAGAGAAGGAAGGTTTGGGTTTGACTTTCTTACCTTTTCCTTTCTTAAAAGCATATTGACAGAAGGCTGCTCTGAAGGTTTCTACTTTCATTTATTTGCTAGTTTAGTAATACTGCTACACTGCTCCATTATTAACAACTTCAATACAGATGAAAGCACAGATGAAAAGTGCTTTCAGGTTTTTTAAATCACTTAATAAAACCTTATCATGGTTTGGGGAGGGAGAACGTAAGGGAGGGAGGTGTTATGCAGCATCTTTCCTTTATTAAATAAGGTACACAAATTATAATTTTTTTATTTCTCAGTAAGTCCATTCGTTCTAGAGGAGAAATGGAAGAGAGTTGTCTGACCTTAATATATATTTTACACTGGGATGTTGTTTCTCTCAGGTCACCATTAAAACCAAAGTAAGCCCTGATTTTAGGAGAAGTGGAGGTTCCACATGCACTGGCAAGAAGAGGAGAGCTGCCTTGAGGCCTTTTCCCACACAAGCCACCCTAAACCTGATTCCATGTCAGAGAATCTGCCACCTTGCCTCTACCCCAAATTTCCTTTGATTATGCAACTGCACAGATATAATGAAAATCAACAGATTGCAGAATGCCACCCAAAAACCTTGCATGACAAAGGAAAGCTATGAATGTGCTCTCACTCTAGGCAGAAATTTTATTTAATGTATTTAATCCAAATCTATCAAAACATTTCATTTTCAAAAGGTCACAGGTCCTGGAGAAGAAGTATTAAAACTGTAATTGCCAAAGCTCAGTTGGATTTTGAAGGGATACATTAATTTTAACACCAGAGTTGAGGATGACTCAGGTTTGATGACAAGATGATCAAGGATCTCATGGTGTTATTGGGAGTATGAGCAGCGAGACAAAGCCTGATCAGCCCAAGCACCTGTAATAGCAGCTGTTGCCTCTAAGTAGCAGCCATCAGTCACTGTGAACAGGTAAAACCTTCTTTTAAGGCTGAACAACCTTCATATCTCTCAAAAACACTAAAACAAGCCAGCAAGAACTGTTTCAGACTTCTGAGCTCTGAATGTAGTTTTTGTTATTAGCATTTTGCTAGCAAACCATGATAAACAAAACCAGAATGAATGCAACTTTATCTTAACAGATTTTCCAAACCAGTAATGTATAAGAAGCAGATCAAAACAGCTGTGAATAGTTCCAGTGCCATGGTCAAACCAAATATTTTGCAGTAAGTCAAAACTACTTAGCTTTTCTATTAGAAAATATCTGCAATTGCTTAAAAATATTCAAGCTTTTTTCTAATCAAAGAACAAAAAAATCTCTAAAGACTGTTTTAATCATGTTTATTTCCCATAGAATTTAATCCCATCATAACACCCACTCAAAGTTAGAATAAATTTAAATGTATAAATTCTTAGATGTCTGCAGCTGGAAACTGGATGCACAAGATGTAATGAACAGAACTTCCACATATGAACCACATTTTTATCCATCTAATGTTAATATAGAAAGTGAGAACAGCTACCAAATCTTAATCTAGATCTGTCATATTTTCTCGAATTTCATGCCAGTAAAAGTGTTCAATCAGAAAGATATCCAGCTTTCAAATACAAAGAATCATCACACAGACTTATTTTCTAAAAAAATTGCTTTCTAAACTTAACAAAAGCAGGAAAATAAGGAGTTGCTGCTCATTATCTAACAAAAATATTACTTTGGCTCTCTAAAATAAACACTATTTATTTAGACACAACAACATAAACCAGTAGGGGAAAAAAATAACAATAATAAAAAATAAAAATCTGAGGTTTCAATTCACTTGCCAACAATTTGCATTCCCCTTTGTAAAGAGGGCAGAGAAGAACACATTAAGAGCAGGGGGAGGATGAACAGTTGTCAAATCAGTAATCAAGAGAAAAAGACCATTATGAAATGCTGAATAATGACCTGCAAACTAAAATGAGGCACTTGAGCTGAAGCATCAATCATCCTGATAAGGAAAAGTAATATTTAGATGACTCCTGTACAGTAAAGTAGAACAAATTGCAGTGAAAATGGCTCCAGCAGCTCAGAGGTTCGAGGTGCACTTTGATGCTTCATCTTAGATAAACACCTCTAAGCAAAGAAAGAACCTCCAAGAACAGAGATTACCCCAGAAAACAGAGCTGGGTGTTCGACAGACCAAGCACAATGCAAACACTCCCACGTGTCTGCAGACAAATGTGAGAGAAACAAGGGATGAGACAAGGCCTTAATTATCAACACTAACTATTAGATAGTTTGATTGAAAGGGGAAGACAGACACTGACTGCTGCCAGAATGTTTGAAACAAGATGAGTGACGTGATACCAGGTATTAGAAATGACCTTCCACTGAAGAATTTCCACAGCAAGTGTGGTACCTTCCTATTCCTTGAGCCACAACATCAAAAATGTGCAGCAGAGAACTATCCCATGCTGTTAACAAGAAGAGTTAAACCAGAAGAGTTTCTGCATTTAAATTATGGTACTCTTAAATGATGTACCTGATGATTTACCTTCCATTTTAGGGCACAAAACCTACGCATTTATCCATCAAGCCTTCCTTTATCTTAGCTGGTATGAACCACATCTGATTCTTCAACTGACACTAAACCAAGGCTTTTAATTCAAATGCCATATCTAATCACTGACTGAATGTCAATTTAGCCTGGCTATATGGGCAAGTAAACCACATGACTAAACACAGTTCCTATGAAGCAATGTTCACTAATGGTTTCAGCACAGAAACTTAGAAGTTCTTGAGCCAAGAAAATACCCAAATGAGAATAAAATTCTGTGTGTACAGTGCACATTTACAGGCTGTCAAGTAAAAACATTTACATTGTTAATTCATTAATCCATTGGACTTAACAAGGACCATTTTATAAAATAAGAGATTAATTCCCCTAGCTTACAAGTTCATATGGGCAGGTTATTTCAAATATTAGTTGTAGGCTGCAATATTCAAATAAAGCCAATTAAAAAAGGAATTAGATGGGTTTCCTCCTTTTAGTTTTTAGGAGGTCAAGGGTGGGTAATATTGGTGAGCAGTGACAACATGAAATCAGAGGAACCACCACTCCCATTCCCACAGTTCAGTTACCCAGCATTCAGGAACAGGAAAGGAATTCCAAGGCACCTGATGAATAATGAATGTATGTTGGCCATATGGGTTTTTACCGTAACAGTGTTTTAGTTGTCTTTTCAATAAAATCTGTGTTAAAGAGAGACACATTTAGGTGAAAATGCCATTATCATTTGCAAAATTAACCTAGGAAGCAGGATCCCAAGCTAGCACATTGGCTAACCCCAATATGCGTGCAGAAGACATCCTCTGGTTAAGGGCCATGGCATTTGCGTCTATCAGATGTTTTGATCAGTGAATCCCAGTTTGCTCTCTTACAAATTGTGGATTTCAAAAGTACCAGAACTCAGAGAAGAAAGAACTCTCTAATTTAAGATAATATCCATTCTCCTAGGGCTCTTTCATTGAAACTCCTGGTAGCAATGAGATGCTTTAACAAGGAACAGATTGTCCTCTGAGGAGCACCGTAACAGGAACCAGTCCTGACTGCAAACGTACCTTGTCTTGGGAACTCATCCGACTCCCTGTGCACCAGGTCAGACACTCGGTTGCCATAGTGCATCCTGCTGTCGTGGTCATAGGCCTTGAGGGTCTCACTGGAGCTGTAGGACTTCTGTGTGGGCACCCTGCAGTCCTCGCTGTCCAGCGAGGAGCTGGTGTAGCGGCACTGCTTCCCGCAGCGGCCCCGCGTCAGCGAGCGGTGCCTCCTGTCCTTGATGTCCATCCTCCTGAGCCAGGCAGTGCTGCCAGGAGAGCCACTCTTCTGCTTGGGGTCACTCACTGCCACCTAGCAACGTGAAAGGATGAGAAAGGAGTAAGTAACGCTGCCATGATGTTTTGTTTTATTCTACTTTTCCTGACTTGTCCTTGAAGAACAATGTGGCACAGATTGAGAACAAAGGGAAGATCCACATCATGCATCCTCTAAAATATTGAAATAATTGACCAGAATGGGTAGGGAGCAAAAAATTAAATGCTATAAGATAATTGCATTCTATCCAAATTATTGTATCATCAAAGAGTTTAAAAAACAATGATAAAACAATAACACTGTCATCTTTTGATTGAACTCCGGTAACAACACAAAACTGACAGAGCAATATTTATTTCTGTTGTGCAACAGAACAAAAGTAGACTCAAACCAGTTTTAATTATTTCCATTCTTCCTGCAGGAAGGCATGCAACTAAGACTGAAGCATGCAGGAGAGCTCCAAAGAGGAGACTATTCCTATTCAGTGTTAATGCATTACAGAGCTGGACATTATTCTTTAACAACGTGTTCACAAGCAGCAGCAACTGATTTTATGGCCCCTGGTTAATATTAATCCAAGGCCCTGTTCTGAAGGTGGACAAAGTTTCTCCAAAGGTCCGTCCCAGCCCTGACATTCCTGTGTGTGAGTGTCTGAGCACACTTTGGGGCTTGGCTGCTCTTGTGCACCCCAGAACGTGACTGGATGAGCTTCTTCACCACCCCATAAGTCAACCAGTTTATCCAACTCAGCACTTGGAGCTCTTGAAAACTGTCTAAATCTCCTCTTGTTCAATGGACCATAGAGTTTTTTTACAGTGTGCTTAATTAGGACACCCTTACTGTGGCATATAGACTTTAATATGTGCATTGTTAGCATACAAAAAGTGCAAAATGAAAGCTACTGTAGAAAAGAAATACAGTAAAAGCACAAACACCCTACCCACTGGGGTACTAGTTATTTTCAGCTGGCATTGGTATGTATGTCTTTTTCTCATGGCATTCTATGCCCAGGTCTGTGCCAGTCCTGAGAAATCCTCATGACAAATTTTTTTGCTGGAAATAAAATATTCCCACATAAAAAAAATACTCAGATTTGCTAATCAGCAAAAATTGGAACAAAACATCTTGCTTTTCTCTACATGGCTCGGGAGTTGAAGGATGGTTTGGGTGAGTTAGCTGGGACAGCTGAAGAGCTTTTCCTTGCCCCTGTCCCCTCTCAGTCCAGGTTCCCCCAGCCAAACCCACCCAGCAGAACGTGCCCAGGGCCAGGAGCTTTGCTTAAACCACCAAAGCATTTCAGCAGTGACTCCTCCTGCCACCTCTGCCACCAAGGGAGCAAACTGCAGCAGAGGATGATAAAACATGCAGAAGGCAGCCAAGCCTTTCCTTGTGGTAGCTGTTTGCACCTGCAGGAGAAGAGGTCACAGCACTGGCACAAGTATTGGCTAAATCATTGCTTTTTGAAACAGATTATGGGCCTAAGAGGGAATAAATGTACTTGGCCAGAGGAGCTGGTGACCTAGAGAAAAGGTTTCTTGCCTTCATTTAGATTTGACATTTAGCCTTGTTGTGGTTTTTTGGTTTTTAGGTTTTTTTTTCCTTTCTGTATTTTAAAGAAGTTAGGTAACCACAAGAAACAGCTGCTTTAAACCACCCACAGGTATTCTGCAATCTGTGAGGAATAAGAACTGTAAACATGCTTACTTTTTTATTTATTTTTCATTTCTTTTTAACACTTCAGAGAGGAAAAAAAGTCCCAAAACAACACCTAACAGAAAAGCCAAAACAAAAGCAGAGACATTTGGCACTTGAAACCATTAAGGTTCATTTTATAACTTCAGATTAAAGAGAAATTTTACACTCCTGTTTCTCAGCTCTCTGAACATGGAGTGGCTAAGCTGACTCCCCCATATCTGAATTTTTTAGTTCAACTCTTTGGTGCTGCAATACTGATTGAACTGGAAAGCATGTTAACTGTAAAGCATTTTAACGCTGGTGGCATAAAGAGTTTCTTGAAGTTTCAGGAGATATATGATCATTTAGATTAACAATGCCTGGCTCTTTGATCTCATTTTAATACTCTCTCATCAAATCCAGATATGAATATATCACAATTATAAACACAGAAACAGACACAGACACTACAGCATGGAGCAAAACCTGCCAATTACTCTCTGGGAGCCCTCATGATGCTATTCAGCACAAAAGCCTGTCATTCCATATGAATTCTATATTGTCTGTCAGCTCAGATAAACAAACAGCTTTTTGTTTTTATGACTGCTAAACTTAAAGCTGTCTGGCCTGATTTCTATTGTTTCTGAAAGAACAATTAATTCCTTGTTACTGTAGTTAAAAGAAGGATTTACTCTGACTGAGATAAAATATCTGAGCACTTCCAGGACATTAGCTTATGAAAGCATCTTCTCAGGAAGACAAGAGTTTTTGAAATTGTTCCCTCAATAACAATTATTTTTTAGAGTTTTGTGCAATTCCCCTGCAAATACAAATGGAAATGGTAAGACACTGTTCCACTTCTGAGCATGCCTAGAAATATTCCTCAGTCATCTGTATGTGCAGAATGTGAGGCACAATGTCTGTGCTACAGTAACTCCAACTGGCTAAAACAAAAAAATAAATGTAGAAATGTCTCAAGATCTTTACTTTGATCTTTCATAAGGAAAAACCTTGTTTCAAGAATCAGACATCAGAATAACTTGGTGAATAATTTGATTTTATGACAGCAGACTATTAAAAATTTCTTGAACTTCACTAATTTTAGAAGGTCCTTCAAATGCTGTAGATAAAATGATAACATTTTTATTGGAAGTTTAGTTCAATGTCATTTTCATATTTTTAGAATAGTTTTGTTTTCCTTATTTTTCCATTACTTGAGGACAAATCCCAAGCATCTAAGACAAAATACCTCTACCTGAACACAACAAAATATTCTCAGGGATAAATCTCTCCTCCTCTCCTGTGCTTTGGGGGATTTATTTGAACTTAAGGCAGCCAGGCAGAAACCAGTTCCAGAGCATCATGCTCAAACCATTCTCAAAATTTAGACAATGGTATCACTATACATGCCTTAAAACACAGTCAATTAAGTTGTGAAACACTCCTAGAAAAGCTATTTCACTTTTTTTTCATTCTTATGTTAAATAGATTAAATACTGATTCAATTCAGTGCTAAACACCTTTCCTGTTAGACAGTGAAATATTTATGTACTGTATTCCTGGAAAGGTAAGGTGTGATAGCTTTGCTTAGAGAATAATGGTGAGATGCAATTTGAGTTCAGAACTCCTGATACTCTTTGACTTGTCTGTCTCAAGGCACTCTGTGAATGGTTTATTTTGAGTCATTGACCTAAATCATAACTGATTTAATAATTTCTTTTGTTTCAAAGGATTTAACTAATACAGCTCATCCTGACCCACTTACACTACAGAGCAGTACAACCACTAACAAGTGGCTTCAAAAGTTCTCATTTAGTTCTGGTTTAATTATTTCAGAAACACAGAAGGTCTGACTAATTTTCTGAGAAAGGTGTTTATTCAGAAAATATTTATTATTTATAATGTCCTGCTAAAGGGCTGGCCAAGTTTCATAGGAATACAGTCTCAGCTGATCTGGACCACCCATAGCAGTCAACCTAAAGCAATAAATAGCACAGCTGTACTTGCTGCTGATGTACACAGACCCCATGTGCCCCCACTTACACATGTGTAATACACTTCTGACTCACAATTCATCCAATATAAGATTTATTGTGGTTCTATAAAGCAACTGCGTACCTGCCCATGACTTTGGCAATTCTAATGAGAGCATAATTTTAACTGTGGGCAGTGCAAGGGCATTAAAACCCTGCACGTCCTGAAGGGACAACAGACACAAGGGGGAACAAAGAGGGAGGGCAAGAGAAGAAAAAGCTAAGGAGAAGAGAAATGAAAAATAGGTTTTTGTTTAGGGGGTTTAAAAAAACTGACCACTCCTCTTTGTGTTAGCACAGGCAAATCAATAGAAGGCATGGAGGGAGGGCTCAAGATGAATTTTAATGGCTTAGAGAAGCCTATGCTAAAACTGTCTGTAAATTTAAATTTGATTCATACATTTATCTAACTCAAGTAAGGGCTTGTTTGCTGCATTTTGTAATGATCCTGACATGATTACAATGTACAGGGCCATTAGAACTGCCACTCACACCACACAGAGCCCAGGAATCACTTGGAAGTTCAGGGAAAACAAAGAACCTCACATTTACATTGTGCCCCCAAATCACCTGGCACACTAAATCAAAACATTACAGTAGTGCAGACAGTGTTGGAAACAGCCTTTTTTCTTTTTTCCCCATTTTTTTTTTTATTTAAAAGAAGTAGCACACCATGTACCAATATGAAAAAAAGGTTCCATAAAAGGCTGGACTCCTTTTCAGGAGCAGCAATTGGAAATAGGCTTGTGATTCAGATGTTCAAATGCTGTTCATTATTTTATGCAAAGACTATTTTTCAAAATGAGAAAATGCAACAATTCAGCTGTGGTGCCATACAAATCTTCAGGCAAAAAATTAAAATGGTTACTCAACTGTTGTATTTATTCCTGATTTTAATATTAGTGAAAAAGAACATCTCTACTTCTGGATCCTGTCTATAAAAAAAAAAAAAAGAGGCAATAAACAAAATGAAATTTTGAACTAAATACTACAGTTAAGTGCACCACAATATGTGCACTTGGTTAGACGAAGTAATGTTGATGACAAGTATGCTGGTTTTGCAGCAAAAACCAAAATATATTTGGACAGTCTGTTTGGTGTAGCCTCATTTTTTGTTGATAAATTGTTCGTCTGAACTTTTTAATTCTTATTTTTTTTCTGTCCAAATACTCAATTTTTGTTTTAGTGAGCCACTCTATACTAAGCTGAAAATTAGATATATTTAGTATGACATGGTAAACAGCTGTGTCAGAACAGTTGTGATGAACGATTCAAGTTAAGTAACATAAGACACACAATGCTTACAGGCATTCTGTCTTCTGCTTTACTGTAGAAAAAAAACATTTTATTTTTTTCCTTTTAATAAATAAAAGCTCTAGGAAGTATGTTCAGGTTAATGGCAGTAAAAATGGTACACATAAAATCAAGCACTGAGCCAAATATTTATCCCATATATGTATTTTTATGTTTAAATATACATGTTTTTATTTCTAGACTATCTTCAGAGATTTCTGTACTCCAGGAACATCTTATAAATCCCAGAAATGTTTAAATCCATTATGAAAATAGTATTCCATTAAGAAAACAACATGGCATTGAGAAAGGATGAAAAGCCCAGGAGCTAGAGACAGTTTTCAAACAGTGCCCATCATTCACTGACTGCTGAGGATTAACCCTTTTTCTCCCCTGAATGGATTCCCCTTTCCATGGGGCAGGGGAGGAGAGGGGATGTGAGCCCAGCTCTCCCCTGTCCCCAGGGGCCTCTGAACCACAGCTCACACCAAGGACAAATGGAGAGTTTCTTTCTCAGAGCACAGCTGGAGAACTTGTTAGAGATGGATAATGAGATGATTGGCTCTTGCAATTAAGGGATAACTATTGTGTGAATATTAAGGAAAGCTTTAGTGATGTATAGTTATGTTATTGTAGTTTAGATATCCTCTGTTCTCCCCACAGCTCCCTTTCCCCCTGTATCGTTGCCATCACACAGCCTGGGCTGTCTGGGACAGGTACAAAGAAGCTGCACAGGTGTCCCTTGCATGGGGCAGTGGGGGATGGAAAAGCTTGGGGGTGCTTAGGGGGTGGGCATGGCAACACCTGAGTTCACAAGAAAGCAGTTTCCACTGATAAATGGCAAAGGAGAGCTGCCTGACAGACTTTGGGAGGGGCCAGGGCTGGCTGATGCAACCCCAGGGGTACAAAAGACTGAGCATCCATCCTGAAGATGAACCGGCCACGTGGCATCCAAGAGGGGCAGTTCCCAGCACTGTGAATTTTTCCTTATGTAGTCTTTTGTTGTGTTTTTCTTAAGGTTTAAAACACCTTTTTACATTTTCAAAGTGAGCAGTTGTTTCTCACAAAATTCAGGTACAAAGTCATCAGTGTTCTTAAATGTGGCTCCTGGTTTATGCACAAGCTGGGGAGCACCATGGATTTGGAAACCACACCAGTAAAATTTAATTATCAGCAAAGCATCTGCAGTGTTCCAGGTCTGAGGCAGAGCATGGAACACATGAACCAACCAAGTCTTTGTGTTCAGCTGCTACAAATCAAGTCCTTGTCCCTCTCTGAGAGCATGACAAATAGAAAACTCCACAAACAATATTCACTTAGTGCCTCAATAGCCACAGAGCATATTTAGTTGATTTTTCTTTAAAATTGTGTGAAATTCACTAAAATATTATTGGGATGGTATACAATTCAGTAGCTGATCATCAACTCTCCTGTTGATTCCCTTCCTAGAAGCTACAGCAGCCATCAGGAGATTGTGTCACAGTCACTCAGAGGTGAGAAAAGCTCATTTTTCAGGGAAGGGCTTATAAATCTCTCAAAGTGGTACAAAGCAGAACATTGCTAGTTATACAAAAGGGACTGAAATCTTTTCTTTCCAGATACATAGAAGCAAAACCATGCAAAGTTTTCAAGTTTTTTCCTATTTGAGAATGTTCTTCCTTCTTTTCTGGGTGAGGCCTTAACTATCCCCCATTCCAGAAAAAGAAAAAAATATTTTACCCAGGCATAACATGTTTCCACTACCAACTCATAGCTGTTCACAGATACTTATCAGACTTTGAACAGCCAGGAGAGCTAAATGTGTATCATTCTTATTCTACAGCAAAGGTTGAACACCATGAAGATAAAAGTCCCACCCGCGGTCACAAAGTGGGTTTGGTGCACATTTGAAACCCCAAGTTCCAGGGCTTGGTTTCCTGCTCTCAGTACAATTGTTATCTAAATACTTACATCACTCCATGCAGCCAGGTTTAAATAAACAAATAAATAAATAAATAAAATCAAGCCACTATAAAAAAACACAAAAAGCCAAGGTCTCAATTAATATAATTACTTAAAATTGGTATAGCTGAACAAGTTCAAAAAACAATTTAAAGATCAAATACAAACTGGTCACTTCAAACGACTAAATTTGCTAGAACTAATTTCCTACAGAACACTGTTACTCTTCCACTGCCTAGAAACAATAAACAATAATATTATCTACTGCTAAACTGCTATTAATGAAGAAAGGTAGAATAATTTATCATTGTATAATTAAGACAATGCTGTTAAGCATGCTTTAACGATTCTGTATAATAGTTTCCTATCACCAGAGAATACTTTTGAAACAGGGAGTAATTGTCTAAATAATTTTTGATTAAGTCCTTGATCAAACTGATCCACATTTATAGAAGTGAGACAGATCTAAATGCCCATACAAGGGAAGACAACATGCTTTATTTAATTGTCCACAGGTGATGCACTTATTTCATTCTAATCCTAGGTAAAATGCTGTCTTTAATTAACCGAAGGGGATTTTCAACCTTACCAGCAATGGAGCCAAGACATCAAGCAGGTTGGAGCATAAGTTTTGCTCCAACCATTCCCCTCTCTGCTTTTTTTTTCACCAGCACCTGGTTATTAGTTCATTTAATTACTAACCAGCATTTTCCAGCGTGCTGTCCCCTTGTCAGGCTCCTTTATCTTTTTATTTTCTCAGGAACCTTATTTATGGCCAGAGTTTCCATGATGGATTTGAATAGTGTCCATATCCACAAGCCTTTTCCTTCCCACCCACGCTAATCCATCAGCTGTCTCTGGGAGCTCCTGGGCACTGTGCTTCCATATTGCACTCAAGGATTTGGATTTTAAATAAATCACTGTGCTATCAATTTGGAGAAATGAAATATCAAAGGATTTATACTTCTCTTGCACCCAAGAAGGTCCAATGCCAGGAATTTTAAGACCGTTCCTTCCTAATCATTTTCCACTTCCTTATGTTAAAACACTCTGTTAATTCTACACCCATTGGGCAGCTCCACTCCTGCTGGCAGCAGCAAAACCTGTACCACTGGGTACAAAATCAGCCAAGAGAGAAACACCAGGAATGTGCCTTCCACTCCTTGTTTACAGATGAATACACTGTGCAGGGAACTCTGCCAGAACCTGAGATCAGCAAAGCTCCTGTGCACATCTCATCCTACTGCGAGATGATCGTGCTGCTCAAGAAGTTTCTTAGCTATTTTCAGACCTCTACAGGACTATTCTTAAAACTCATCAAATGCAGAAATCATGCAAGCAGTTATGGGTTTAGGTACTTATTTCAGTCAAGAAC
Organism: Ammospiza nelsoni; assembly: GCF_027579445.1. Classification (NCBI taxonomy): domain Eukaryota; kingdom Metazoa; phylum Chordata; class Aves; order Passeriformes; family Passerellidae; genus Ammospiza; species Ammospiza nelsoni. Next base: position 6,069,462 of record NC_080648.1, read on the forward strand.
ACCACCTGTTTTTCAGTCTGCACTTAAATAAATTTCTCTAATTCTGTCTAAGAAACAGTCCCTTTCTTTCTTTAAAGCTTCCACAGAACCTCTCTTGCCTCAATTTGATGCTAACAATTTTCATTTGCTTATTAACAGGAGCCTTTAATACATTTTGCCCCCACTAGCAGTGTCAATCTAAAAATATTTTTTACAGAAGGCTTTACTAGAGATCATTGTTAAGGTTGTATAAACTTATATTGTAAGGAAAATCAACAATATTTTAAAATGGCTAATAGTATTTAGTAGAATTTCAATAAAACTATTCCAAATTACACATGTGAATAGTCCACTCAGCTAAGCTCTGATATCTATTAGAGAAAAGCAAAGGGGGGAAAAAAGGAGGAAAAAAGTGAGAGCGTTTCTATTTGTGTGAACTGGTACTTATTTCTTGTGAGTTCTCCACCTTTGTAAACACATAGATTTTATCAGAAATAACAGCTTCCTGAAGTGATTCTTTGTTTTAAAGGTTCAAGGTAAGGGAAGAAAAAGTTAAAAGAAAAAAGAAATAGGAATGGAAAACAACAGAACATCGTGATAAGGCACACAGAATGGATGACATCATTTCTCAACAGCCTCCATACAAGTATTTGCTGAAACATTTTAAATTCTAGATCGCCTCAGCCAGCAATGAAACTTTGCATAATGAAGAAAGTAAGTTACTCTGGAACATTCTCAGCTAACAAATGTTGTTCCATCTTTTAATAAAGGAAAATTAATTGCTTTATAGAAATTAATTAAACCTTGCAGTGATGGATACAATGAACACAACCATTATATAAAATGACCAGCTGTAATTGAAATGTCTGAAGTGAATTTCCAGAGTCCACACATCAAGGGGTCATCAGGGATGGAACTGAGAGTTTGCCACCCTGAAAGCTGGTCCCTCCAAATCTGCAGTGCAGGGTTTACTCACATAACATCATGGCAGAAGAGAACAATGAGGGTTATCTTGATTAATGGAATTTTTTAAATAACCTCAGTCAAGAAAAACACACTTCTGGAAAATCAACTAATCCAAGACCACAAAAAACAGCAAATATCTCATAATGTTGTACAGTCACTGTGCAGACATCACATCACTACATCCTCTGCTCCATCTCAAATCATGAAGACAAAGGCCCCGGTCCCTCCGGAGGAAAATCTCTCTGGAGAAAAGGCCACATGCTTCAGCAGACATTATCTCCTGTTATCTACCTAATCATTCAGGACAGAACATGTACTCTAATAGTCACTCTCACACTGCAGATTTCCTGCACAGGACCATCATCCTGCTTACTCCCTCCTAGCTGTGGGTGCCTCCAAGGAAAGCCTGGCATTGCTGGTGGGTGAGGGGTTTCCTCGGTGTCACCCTGCCACCAGTCACTGCTCACGGGGCTGGGCTGGCACAGAGAAGCCCATCCTGGCTCCTCAGCCCTGTGTGACACCCTCATCCCACACCCCACAGGCAGCTGGGGACAGCAAGGGCTGGGGCTGCACCAGCCCAGAACAGGGGAGCTCACGTGGGGAGAGCTCAGAGAAGCTGCCGCATGAGAAATGCCAACAGCCCTCTCCAAACCACCATCTGTGCCAGAGTTTCACCAAGCAGGATCAGTCAGAAAGGAGAAGCAAGTTTAAAAATGCTCTTAAAAGTGCATGGAATCTTTGCAAAACCCATTTGGTCCTTTCTTACGTTGCCCTTTCACAGATTGAACAATAACCAAGCTGCAATGTCTAATTTTTTCACAGCTCTAAGCTCCCTGCATTAAAGCCAGCCCCCACAATTTTGCCATCTGCTGCCTGGATTGCTGCGCATCCAGCACAGAGATCCCAACGTTCCTCAACTGCCATGGTCGAACTTCCAGGCAAAAGCATCAGCTCTCTGTGACAAGGACAGAGATCAAACCCAAGGGAACTTGGCAAGAAGCATTTAAAGCAAATTCAAAGCAAATTCTGCTTCACCTACCACATTCAGTTTTATCACTGGCTCTTGCAAAATAAAATTTATCCCCTCAATGAAGACACTTGATTTAAACTAAGTATTTATTGTATCTGTACAGCCATAGAGACATCCTGATCTCCATCCACAGTATATGAAACTCACAGTGGTTTAAAATTCCCTATACTCCAAAGATGTTGGGCAAGTTTGAACAAGTTCATAGCTTTGTTTCTCAAAACAGAAAATTAACTGTAGGTCCAAAGCTTAGTCAGTTCTTTTTCTGAGGATTAGATGTTAAGTACAAAGAACAAAATTAATAAGGCAGTTTAATAAAATTTACTTTGTGAAACCAGAATTCTCTGTGGTTGTAACCAATTTATTTTAAATTAAACACAAGCCTTAAAATGCTCTCTTTGTTCCAATTCTGTATTACCTACCAAGGTAAATGGTTTCTTTGTACTATTATTTTTAGCAGTACTTTACAGAAGGCATAACACACAAAGTTCTCCCACTAAACAAGAAAGATGTTCCCAAATTTAGGCAAGTCCAGGGAAGGAAGCCAGTGTGTCAAGGGACTGGAACATGGGATCTACATGGAGAGATGAAGGAACTGGACTTGTTTAGTTGCAGGAATGGCCAGCAGTGGCCTTGCTGTTCCTGTGAGGCCACAGAGAAAAGGGAGATGGGGTTTTACTGGGGGCAACCAAAGGGGAGTGAGAAACCACCAGTGCAAACTGGCACAGGAAGTTCAGAACAGAAATGAAGTGAGTAAAAATCCCTCTGGGGACAAATAAGCACTGGAGTGGTTGCTGCAGGGGCTGGGGAATTCTGCTCTTTTGCACAACTCAACTTCACAAAGCCCTTAGGAGCCCAGCCTCAGTTCAACACTGACACTTGGATTAGGTGAGCTCCAGAGGTCCTTTCCAGCCTCAGTGTGCCTATGGTGGTCTTAATCTAGGAAAAATTCCATAACCATCAAAAAATAGGAAGAACCAAAAGAACTATTTATTTTAGAAACCAGCCTGTAAAGCAAACACACAAGGCAAGCTTTGTAAGCTAAGCATGTAGGCTTACAAAGCCAGGGTTTTTTCAAGTAAAAAAATCATCTAAGTTTGAAGGTTTATAGCTGAATTCCAAGCTTGAGGAGCACAGTAAGGCAGAGGCTGCATTCTGACACTGCAGTAGGGTCCTGCCACAGCCACACTGTGTGTTGTACCAGGATAAAATCAATGGGTTTTGCTCCTTCTTCAGTTCCCCAGCACAGACCTTTGTGGGAATACAGTTCTAGAGTGAAGAAAATGTCCAGGAACTAAAAGCACAATTTAACAAAAGTAAGAATCACAATTTCCAAGACACTACTGCAAGCTCATTCATTTCCAAATGTCATTTGACAGTGTTGACTTTGAAACAGTCCCTTAAAAATGTGAAAACAAACCTAAAAGAAAACAACTCTCCCATATGTTGAGATGACACTGCCATAAATTTAAAGAAAACAAAACATGAGAAGGAATCATAACCTCTAACACTCACCCCTCCACCAGGCAGAGCCACATTCCTGTGTCATGTAAATCAGTACAAGGCCTATTCTCTTTTCACTGAAGATTTTGTCTTTTGTTTGGAGGCCCAGGAAGCACGGCATTCATCTGGGCCTGTCCTATAGATATATGGCCAATGACCAACTTGAGATCTGTGTGTGATACACAGGCATATGGTACATTATTCTGTCTGTAAATCTAAGGATTGTTTTAAAAGAGTTTTTGAAATGGAAATCAAAACTTAAGTTGTTATAGCAATTTACCAACAAATTTCTATTTCCATCTCTGAGTAGGACACGGATTGTAGGTGTGAACCCACAACCCACAGAAGTCAGTGGTGTTTTCTCTTCCTGTACAATTTAGTCTGCCAAACTACAAACGGCTCACTGATTTTAGCCAATAGGAGCTAAAATCAACTGGCATTTTGTCTCAGCTGGGTTGGTGGGTGCCTTTGTGCTGTATTTAAATCTCAGCAGGAACGTGGAGAACATGACCTGCTAGGCCTGGGACTAGAGAGAGAGCAGGTGGCCAGCAGAAACTGTGAAGGAAGGAATCCTTTACTGATAGCCATTATGTGAATTAGTGCTGGTAGTTGTTGGGATGTGCAGAGTCAATAAAGTGTCCTAATTAACCACCTCCTTTGCAACTCCCCCATTTGTGGCCCAGGTGAGTTCCCATCCATGCTGGGCTATCCAGAATTTCAGAGTCTATTTCCAAGCTCATGAACTCATCCCCACACACATCTGGCTCTGGTAGCAGTCACAGCTGCACCTCAGTCCCCTGGACAAAGTGTGCTCTAAGGAACATCCTACTGCACCTTCCACCAGTGATTTTAATAATGCTCCACCCTTTAAAGAGCTGCTTTTCTTCACCAAGACAAGCACTGCAATCCCTTATTTTAATACAGAAGTCACTGAGGCAGAGGAGAGCAAAGTGCAGCAGCCCTGCTATTCAAAGCCTCCCCTGAGCAATAGGTCATCCTCCCATACAGGCAGTGGGGAAAAGAATCTCCTGTATCTGTGCCTCTCAGAGCAGGAAGGAAACTGGAACCAAATACTATGAATGCTTTATTACCCTGAACTGAAATCAATAAACTATGAACAGTTGTAACCTAATTTACTAGCAAACAGATCTGAAAAGGTATCTGACAAAGCTTTTCATATACATTAAGAGCCATCAGATTGTAATTTTAGGTCAATATCAAGACCTAGAGTAAAATGATCTATATACCATTACCAATTTACTCATTTGCCCAAATTACCTCAGTAAATTCTAACTTGCATGAAAACTTTCATGAATTATTAAAATAAAAAAAAAAACCTAAAAGGTAAAGGAGAGAAAAGAAATTTCTTTCTTGATGCCATTGCCACTGATGTGCACATGCTGTTCATCAAAAGCAGTGGTGGGACTGTGACAAGCAGCTCCCTGAAGGGTGGATCTGTGAGCTCAGCCCATGGCAGGGGACAGTGATGATCCCTCAGAGTTGCCAAAAAGAGTCTCCAACCCAAAAAAGAGCAGGAGTGACCAGGGTGTATTTGGGTGTTTGGTCAGTGGCATAGCCAAAGCCACTCAAAGGGACATCTCCTCCAGCCCTGCCATGGAGATTCCCAGCAGGACAGCAGCCCTTGACAAGGCTGGTTCCTCTTTGCACTAACACAGAATTACAGGTGGGATAAAAGATGTGCAGGGCATTGGGCAGCAGCAGTGAACACCCCTCCATCAGTAATTGCTGCTCCTCCAGGGAAAAGCACTCCCTGAACCAGACAGCTTCCCACAGACAAGAGTTCTGTGCTTCGAGAAGCAGCTGGAATTGCAAACAGAAAAAGAAAACAAGTATTTGTTCAATTAGAAACAAAACAACCAACACCAAACTGAGCCTGTGTTTAAACCACTAATACTGGTTTCAATTCTAACAGCATTCAAGATACATGATTCATTATTTTTTATTTCAGCTGCTATAAGAGCAAAGGATTTCCATTTCCATCACTCAGCTGTCCAGTTTCATTCCCATTTCCTGAGAGGCAAGATAAAAAAAAGAGACAATTCCCAGACTGAGCAAGCACACTAAGAGTTAACTACTGGGAACAGAAATCAAGCTTCAGCAATTTAAGACTGTCCAGCTTCACAATTTTCATTGAAAAGTAAGTTTTAGTCAAGATTTGTTAAACATACACAAATGAAAAATGTCTTTGTTTGAACTTCTGCAGTGGGTATTCTCTTAAATAAACATGTTATTTATTTAGTTTGGCATTGAGTCCCTTTTATCATTCTCATAAAAATATTGTCAAAGACAAAGCAGTTTGCATGAACCCTTGTTCATGTAATATATATATTTTGAATTATTTAGTTTTAGTTTTCAACTTCTGGTCAACTTTCAGCTTCAATTTTCAATATTTTTAAAGTAGCCTGATAGCATAGTTCTGAATTAAAATAATAAAATGAAAAAAAAAAAAAACTAAAAGGAAAGGAAAACAATTTCTTAAGAATAGCTCACAGACTGGAATTATCTCTGCAGTTTTGAATTGATGTAACATTTATATATTAGAAGATCTGCAAAGGAGAGATTCTACAACACACACATCTCAATGCTTGGGGTAACTCCCCAAGAGAAAGACCTATAATAACCTCAATTGCAATTGATTTTATGGAGGTGGAATAACCTTTAACTGAAAAGAGTGATTCTTAAACATAAAATAAACCATTTATATCTCATTTCCTAGAAATATATTCAAGGAAGTCTATATACTTCTATAATATCTTGAGAAGTCTAGATGCTTCCATAAGATCTTGCTGGAATCCTCAGTTTTCCAGGTGGGATGGCTTAAATTTTGCAAGCAGCTTAGGAATTCTAGCCTGAACAAGCAATGCCTCTCCTCTTTTTTGCACAGGTGAAAAATCATAGCTATGTGCCTTTCTTTAAGTCATTTATCCATCTGAAATGTTTTTTATAGCCAGTATGAAAAACTTACATGAGACTGCTGGAATATTTTCCAATAATCAAGACTACAGAATTAGGAAATGTCCCATTTAGAAATTGAGTTTTGAGTAATAAGAAGGAAATACAAACTGGTCCACAGTGCCATGCCTCCATTTAGACCGCACTAATGTTAGTTCTGATACAGTGCAAGTGCATCACCAGACAGATGGTCAGATCAGGACTTCAAATATATGTGACTTAAAAACTGTAATTCAACATGAAATTGTGACATATCAGGTAATTAGATTTTGTTTAATGAAGAATCAGAATGCTTTTAGAAGTTATTTCTTTCTATAGAGAGATTTGTCCATACTTCCTAAGAATTCCAGAAATTAGGTAAGTCTAAGGATAAGTCTACTTATCTATGTAGAATCAGGCTAATCCTCACTTTGCTAAATAACATCATTTATCAGAGGAACCAAAAGCAGATTTCCTTATCATTCCCACTAGGAATTTAACTAGGAAAAATGTCATGTCATGAAAAACTCCCAAAATGTCTACTAAAACACACCCACATGAGATTACAAACGCTGTGCTCAAGCTCCACAGTCAAACCAAACCTCTGTGATTCACATGAGAGCCTGGCACAGTAAAACCACACAAAGTAACCACCATGGAAAAGTATCTGGGGCAGCAGAGCTTTGCTCCAGATCAGAGCTGTGAAACAAAAATAGTAAAACAGGAGGTGCCCAAAACACATCCCATGGGCAGCTAGGTACAAAATCTGCAGCAGGTAAAATGAGAAGATTTAAAATAAATAAAATAATTTCTTTGAAAACCCCACAACAAATAAAGGTTGGAATTTGATGCTTACATTTCACAGCAGTGAACTGACAAGATTACAAGACTTTCTTTTTCTCTGTTTGTAATCAGAACTTCATTAACATTTTGGGGGGTTCAGCTACTTGATTTTGACCCATTTTTGTGCCTGAACTTTTATAAATTTCTTAATTTTGAGTGTTCCCCAAGCCCATCTGCATTTCTAGAAACAGTTCTCCTTTATTCTCATGATTTCACAAATTCCAGGTGCAGTGCATTTGCAACAATTCTCTTTATAAATGAATCCAGCATGGGACAATAGCACAGATTTTCAGAATTCATCTTTTCCTCATGTGCATTTCCAAAATTACTCAAAATTAATGAGTTTCTACAGTGTGCATTTAAATGCAGCTCTTTGAAGTAATCATTACTAGCCAGGCAAAGTCAATTGAAGAAATGGATTGATGAAAGAAAAAGAACTAATGCACTATCCCCGTACCTACAATACTTATCAACACTTGCAACTGCAATCCTGGATCTAAAATACACTAAAATAAATTCCATATTCAATGCTGACCAAAATAATGAATTTCTAAGTATGCTGAACATGCTTTAAAAAGTGAAGTCTAAGGACTTTTCTTCTCTGAAAGGTAGGCTTTTTTCCCTATCAAAACTTAATTCCCTTTTGTCCCCAAATAAATATGATTTTACACACAACTGAGTTTATCTGCCTCAAATAGATTAAAATATTAAAATCAATCTTAGAAAAAAAGAAGTATAGTTAACCAATCTGATTATTACTGCAAGTCTTGTAGGAACCCAGATGTTCTGAATATGAATTTCACTGCTTGAAAGGCACTTTGGAAGGTGTTAGGCATTACTAGAATCCTTTCAAAACAAGTGCAGCCACTTACAAAAAGTGTTCAGGAGCTTTACCCAGTTTGAAAAGAGCTTTTTCACAGCTTTAGTTTTATAGCAAGTCTTTTTAGGCAAATTTCAAAGAATGTATAGTTCACATAATTTAAACTGAATTCACCTATAATTTGGTATTTGACAGAGCTAATGCTTAACTGTCTCTAAGGAGTCTGCAAACAAAAATATTCCTTCTTTTACTCCCCAAACATTTCACTAAAATTATATTTTGCTTTGTTTTCACATTGAAGATTGAATTTGACACTTTAATGGAGAAAAGCAGCTTGTGCTGCTTACTATGCTTCTAATTATTGTACTCACAATTTTCTTTGTTTTATATCAGAAGGAATTTAATGAGACTTACATTTTGAAATATAGCACTGCTGCTGTAGAAGAGGCTTTCTTCCAACAAATTCTGGTTCAGCATCCAAGCAGCTCAAAGAGTTTTTGACCAATGAGTTCACCCCAGCTTGCAGGTTTGAATCCAGATGTGGACACAACTGCATGTTCTCCAAAGCCCACCATGGGCTGTTTATTGTTTCCCTCTCAAGTGTTTTAAATCTTATCTCCTCTTATATCAGATACCAGAAGCTATTTTCTGTTTAACAGTGCAAGGTTAATAAACACTTTCCAAATAATGTCATAATCTACTGTGTAGATCTTCAGAAACAGTTTTATCTTCTTCACACAAAGATAATGAGGATTATCTCTGCAGCTCCCATAAATCTCTTCACCTCCACTGAGTTAATGGAGATATGTTGATTTGCATTAGCTGGGGATTCTGCCAGTTTCTGCCCCAAGCAGGGGTAGGATCATGATTTTCAAAGCTCTTTTTCAGTGAAAATACAAAGCTGCATACCGGTAAAAGTCTTGGTTTTGTCAAAAATTTGTTTGCATTAAAATTTAAATACAGCACTTAAAATTTCAGTCAACTCATCAGAGTACACATTACAATTCAGTGGATTCTGAATTTCTGAGCAATGGTGAACAATAAAATCTCCATGTCCCTGAACACATGTGCCCCCATCGCTCAATGCCTGTGATTCTGAGCTTTTTCATCTCTACAGCTGCAGGTTCTTTTTTAAAAGACTTTTATGAAGGACTGTCAGCAATTCCACCTGCACACAGATTACTAATTAGAAAGGAAAAATAAGATATAAGATTTGGACCTAGAAATTGTAGTGCTTCATCACAGAACTTGAGATGAGTTGCTTTAAGGTATTTCCAAAGAGACAAGGACCAACATCCCAGCAAGTTGGTGAATATTTGCATGAAAGCATCAGCTCAGTTTCCATTTGAACCCAAAAGTTCTGCTCCTCATTTCCCCTTACACATGACATATGCTAACATTCAAATGAAGAACACTGCTTTTTCCATTATTAACATAAGAAAATGGGAGAATATATTCTGTAGACAGAATGGGAAAATATATAGTAATTTATAATGGACTAATCAAACAGCATGTATTCTGTTTTTATAACCTCCCATGGACCTCCAAAGGCAATTATAGCAGAGGAGTTTTCAGAGTTACACCTGAATGAGAAGGAAAGGTCTGTGTACATCAAATATTAAAAACAAAATCACTATAAATAACCTCTAACTGAAGCACAGCCTCAGTGACAACTAACATTCTTTTTTTCTTTTTCTCTCATTTCTGCCCCTTGACATTGCAGTGTGAAAACTGGAAAAGAAAAGATGGAATATATATCTATAGAATGACCTAAAATTTTCCAATTCTCCTGATGTTACCAGTGAGGGAAATGTATAGCCATGTGTGTGGCCATTACCTGCACATTCCAGTTTCTTTACTGCATCAACAAATATAATCGACCAGAAAACAAAGCAGTGTTAACTGAAATACAATTCTGCTACAAAATTTTTAAGAGGACATTTGATTTTCAATAGTATAAAAGGAAGACTATTCCATATCTCTCCTAAAATATTTGTAAATTACATCACAGATTAAGAGGTGGCCTTAACTATCTGAGCACCACTTGATGCTTGCTTTATGTTAATAGACACTCTATCAAGTAGCTGTGCTTGAATATGTTATAAAGAATAAAAGGAAACACCGTTTAGCAGTGTTTTTAAAACCGTGAGCAATTTCCATAATTTGTGACAGGCAGCAGATTTTGATAGTATCTCACATTGATTTTTATGTTTCCAGATGACAATCATTACACTATTATCTGCAGTTTGAGTAGTGGAACCTAACCTCCTAATTAGGATGAAAAACTGCTCCAGTTGCAATCCCAGTAAGTCACAACAAGTCAATAATTTTAATAAGAATTAATTTTAAAAACTCTACAAGGTTGTATTGGAAGTTATTCTGGCATGTCTATTGATTAACACTTGGTATTACATCCTATAAAGGATTCATTAAATACAACATCAATCTAAATGCAATATTTTGGTATTTCTTAGCTTTATTCTTTTTTCATATTTTACTTACTATAAGCTGTAAGAAAATAGAACAAAGCACTAACAGATCATTCAGGTAAAACAGCTTTTTGATTGGTGTCCTGGCTCCCCACTGCACTTAGGAGAAATATGAAGGATTAATTCACTCTGTGCTATACTCAGAATAAAAGGATGTATGACTGAGAGCTGGCATTTCCCTTATTTGTCAGCATCAAATGTCCTGAAAAATCTCACAAATTTCCAAACACAAAATATCTAGGTGCTGCCACATACGAAATCACTCTTGTCTTGATTACTGTGGTCCTCTTTATCATGATCCCACAGATATTCTTCCTTTTAGGAATTTGTAAATATGGGGTACGTGCACTAATGCCATGAAGAGATTTCTTCATTTTCCAGTTTATGCTTGAATTTGAAAGAACAGTAACAATACTAAATGCAAAATTTGGTTTTTGAGAGCTGCTGAAATAGTAACATTTATTAACACAGCATCTACCTAGGCAAATTTGGAAACCATTAATATTAGCTATACTAAAATTATATCTGTTTAACAAAAAAGCTTTTACTAGTCCTGTTTCCATTTGCCTGAATTAAAAAGCTTTTAATGTTAATATCAGAGGTTTACCATGTAAGAGCTGTCTTTTTTTAGCTCAGACATTTATACTCCAATAAAGGTTGGAAAGGAAAAAAGAATTCCAGTGAAAACCCGGGAGTGATGCTGCTGCAAGTCTGGAGCTGCTGAGAGCTGTGAGCTGATGCTAGGTGGCAGTCCTGTGTAATTAAACACCAACCGCTCCTCTGCATCTCATTCACTCCAGGCGTTTTTCAAAACAACCAACTCGAACATTTTGAATAATAATTTAAGCAACAAACACATCTCTTCTCTCCTTTACTTTCACCTCTTCAGAACTTCATTTCTTATACACAAAAGGTCTCAAAATTAAATTTCCTATTCATAAAGCTGTGTTCTAGCCCAGCAGTGTTATTTGGAACCGCTCACCAAACAGAAGGCAGACTGCAGTACTACACCCCATGCTCTGGTAGTGCACAATTTCCCACTCCTGTGTAGGTGCTGACCTCACTTTTCTCTGCATCTCAGAAACAGAATTACCTCGTGTTTACTTCCAAAGCCTGTTTTAGTCTACAGATATGTTTGATTGAAGAGCTCACTTTAATAATTTGATCCCTTTAAATGCTTTTATCAAGTTACACGTTCACCATGGAGTAGTCACAATTATTTGTAGCTACCACAGATAAAGGCTACAGCTATTTTCCTAGACAGAATTTTGGAAATGTGTCTCACTTTTTACAATGTTTATTTCTAGAAGGAAAACTTGTCTGGTTCTCACAGTCCCTTGAACTACAATTCCAGAAGTTTTCCCAGGTAAGGCAAGTCAGCCTTCTGCAAAGGCACCAATGACACAGAGCTGGCAGGGAAACTTTCAGTACAGTGATCAATAAATAAATATAAGAACAAACCACATCAGTTATAGTCACGTTATTCCACAGGGAGAACTACAGTGTATATACGTAATACAGTGAAGTTTCTTTCACATTTAAGGACACCCCCAAACAGGGAGGCAGAAGAGATCTTCCTGTAATACTGATACAAGAACAACACATTTACTGTGAAACAGACATTTCAGGACCCAAGAATCACTGATTATGTATGAAGAGGCATCAGACCTCTCTGCCCAGGTTTCACTGATGATGCACACACATTTACTGTATTCATTCCAGAGTACTGGAAGTAGCATCCCAACTCAATAAAAAAGCAGAATGGTCGATTAGGAGGCCTCAGAATCACAGCAAAGAGATGTGTACATGAAAGTTGGAGCATGTGGCTGCTCCCTCACTATAATTAATAAACTTTCTAAAACTTGAGTCTGTTGCAAACATATCTGATGTCAGTGGAGGCCCTCAGAACCAGTTTTTGTATCTAACTGACCTTATCCTTCCTTTCTAGGAGATTGATGTTCTAGATGTGTATTACAAGCTCCTTCTTTACAAGTAGTAGAGACATCACATTTTAATATTTAAATTTTCTATTTATTCTGGGCATTTCTAGTGCAGAGCAGGGACACTGTGGTGCCCAATCATACCTACAGAATTCTCCACAATGCCAACACACATTGGCTGCACCTAATTCTATAGCACAGGAAGAAGAAACCAATTGTGTCACTGGAACACAGGAAGAACTACTTACCCCGACTCTTATTACCCAAAACATCAGTTTAATCTACAGAGATGTTAAATAATGGGGAGGTGCTATTTTGGTGTATCATGTTAACATTTGCATACAAGAGCGCTAATTTCTGAAACTGTGGTCCATCACTCAGTATGTGACTGCCTGGATTCTTCCAAGGCATGTGGGGAAAGTTACTCAGGAACAACAAAAAGAGTTTTGTAAACCATCCACACCTGCTGCAGAGCTGTGTCAGTCCTGGAATGCCTGGTGTTGTGCCACCCTGCTGAACAAAGGCTTGAGGAACTTCACTCAAAAAACTCATTTCCCTTCACTACACAAATTGTAATCGTGGCCCCCATGGCCCTGCAAAGACCAAGGCTCTGCATTTCAATCCAGCATTTCAATTCAAATAATGAGAATCAGAACTCGGCTGAGGAACACTAAAGGAGTTCCTACATTCTATGGAAGGGATCCTATGCAACATCACTTTCTTCTTCTCTTTTAACAGCTCTTCTAGCTTCTTCCCACTGAATTATAATCACTTATTTATTTTTTAGTAAAAGGTTAAAGCCTTTCTGGAAATGACAACAAGCCAACGTCTGGTGTTGTTTTTTTCCACAATGCAAGAGTTTATAATTGACTTCTTATGTAGTAATTGCTCTATTTATAGAGATTATTTGCAAGAGAAAAGTGATTGACATCACCTGATATTAATGATAGAGGATTTATTTTACATTTATGACCTAAAGCTTCTTCATAATTGCTTTCCCTTCCTAAGATGCTCATGTTCCACATGAGTTTAGGGAATCAACGTACGAAATCACATGCCAACCTTATCTTTTGTACATTATCTAAAAAATACTATTCTTTAAAAATTATTTTGATAGACTAACTGCCTAAGAAAGACTCCTCCAAGTCACTTGGTGCAGTAACACGTAGCAGTTTCCATCTCTGCCTTTTGAGCATCCAGGTTGGCAGTGCTGCTTCTCCTGCAAGTATTCCAGCACAGTATGGATTGCACGTCCTTTCATTTTGATGGACAAAAACTCTGATGTGCAATCAAGTAATAGCATTTTTTTGTGACAGAAAATAAGTGAGACAATTGGCAAAGAAATCAGGGATGGAGAGAAGATCTGAGAAGATCCTCCATCTCAAAGTTCTGGCTCTCCAGTGGAAGATGAGAAATGTAGCAGGAAACACAATAGTAAAAAGCCCTATAAAAGTATTATAGCCTTATATTCTCCAGCAAGATGGGTCTGAACAACAGGAAAACTAAAGTGACAACACTGATGAAAAGTATTTCAGACTGTAACTAACAATAACATTTACCTGTCATATAATTTCATTGAAGTCAAGTGAGAATAAACAGTCATTGTGTAAGACAAAAATATATCCACAGAAGGCTTATAAAATTTCAGTGTCATTCATCTATTCATTGAAAGGATAATCAAGACCATGGCCTTTGAATTATCGTGAACTTACATTTCTTTGCCATGCTTTTGTTCTTGAACTGCAGCTTATTGGCATTTTCAATGCAACACAAAGCCATATATTGTAGAAATAACTGAAAATATTTTCTGTCCTTCATTCATTTGCTGAATTATTTTTTAAGATATGAGAGTTGGAATTTGATTACACTTAATCCCTGGCAACACCTTCTTCCTAGAGCCCAAATCTATAAATGAAAGAAAATACTCCACTTTTATACAATACAGTTGTTCTTCAAAACCAAAATGGCACTTAGGTTATTTCTAAATAAATTATCAAAAAAAACCAAAAAAACAAAAAAAAAAATCAAAGACAGGGATTTGCACTTGTTTGGGGTTGTCATCTTATCACAGGGGTTCCATACTGTTGTCTCCTTATCACGAAAGTTCCATACCTCGGTGTTTCTCATGGTCAGCTCCTCAGAGCTCTGACTCTTTCTCCTTCACAAAGCAGCCACTGACTCCAGTTCCCCTCTCACCCAGCCACCCCACTCTGTTAGAACATCTTCTTCTCATTGCTCACAGCTGTGGCCTGTTAAAGCCAGGCCTGCTCCTGATCTTTGATAATTGGCCCAGCTGCACCTCCTTAGGGGTATGATAACTTTCTACACCATCTTTATTTTCTTATATTCCATCCCCCTAGAGTTTGGCACTATCTTCTTAATGCCATCACAAACCAAAACCTTCCATTTTGGGAAGTTATACTGGATGCTACAGGAGGGATAGATTACTTGAACAAAGCTTAACAACTCAATTCAAGGCTTAGATTCATATTTTACAAGATATTTAAGAAGTATAACACCTCTGTTGCTCACAGCAAACCTTTGAAATTTATCAGGGAGATAGCCATGCCAGCCCTGAGCTGCACCTGCACCCAGCCCATCCCTTCCTGCCATGCCAGCCTCACAGCAGCTCCACACAGGCATTCCAGGGCATTCTGACAGCGTTTATTTACAAATCTGTGTCCTACACTGGGCTGTGCTTGTGGGACTTTCCTTGAGACCAATTTGCAAATACATCCACAAATTGGTTCTAATTTACACACTCAATCCTAATGTACCAGTGAAACTCCTCAGGATTTTTTTGGTGGTTTTAAACTGGCTGTTAGCAATTTTCAAGACTACACCGTAACATTAAAACCCTCTAGAGCTAGCTGAAATTTACTTTCAAAAAAACAGGTAAAATTATTAGGTCTAAAGCAAATCATCTATAGAAGTTCTACAAAAAATTAAATATACTTCATTACTCTAAGCCAACTATTAACTCCATAAAATTAAAAGCAGACAAATCAAGTTTGTCAGTATTGGCAAGCCAGGGAGGAAAACCTTTGCCTTCAACTCTTTCTTCAACTCTTTCTACACATTTTTTTCCTTTTTTTTTTCCTTCCTAGCGGCAATTTTCATCCATTACTCTGCATGGAACCAACATCCATTATATGACGACAGTGTCTTAATCAAAATGACTTCTTCTACAAGTCTATTTAATAAAAATTCATTGTTTTAATCTTGTAAGTGTAATATTAATGAAAACTAAATTATGTCTCTTTATTAGTCAGTTACTGAGGCTTCTCTGCAGCTTTAAAACCAGTTCTCTTAAAGCTGAATGTATTTTAAAGCACCATAAAAAACTCAATGGCATTTGCTAATGGAACAAAAACCAGTTTGGCCAATACCATGCATTGGCATTACTGCAATGTGACTGACACAATATCATCACATTTTCTTATGTAAAAATGACTCTCACACGACTAGGAGGTTTAACAGATTTTACAACAGCTTAAGAGGTTTAACAATAACATTATTGTTTCATAAAAATCCATATAACTTGGAGTGAAGAAGCAACTTGTAGTCGTATGTTGGAGGAATATGCTTTACCTGAAACAGTTTTGGAAAAAAATTCTCTGCAGCATACACTCATCTCTTGAAAATTAATTTTTTTTAAAAATAAAGAGCTGAAAGCTTGCAGCTGTTAAGAAAAGACTGGAAATGTAGCCCAAATTTTCCATAGCTTAGTGGAAAACTTCACCTGCAATGACACCAACTGGAAAAAAACCTTAAAAACCTCTGTGAGACCTCTAAGCTTCTCCCCTCACGCAGCCGTCTAGTTCAGATGGACAGCCTCATGCAGTGGTAAAGACGTGATTTCTTTAATCTCCCATCTGAACTCTGTTCTTCAGATGAAACCAATTTCTTGGATTTCTTCCAGAACACAATCCTACAGATCTCCTAACGCTTCCCAGCCTCTCAGTCCCACCACTTGCAAATGCACTGAAGCAACAGACCAAACTCCAATTTGCACCTTTAAGAGCTTCCCCATTGGAAGCCTGTGTCCAGCAGCGTACCCAAGGAACTCAAAGCACATTTCTCCTCACAAATTTATTTATTCAAACCATCAAAACCACAAGGGTCTGCCTTCATTCCCACCAATATATCCCAGAAATCTTCTAAAGTTCCTACCTCAGAAACTCAGCACACAGGCTCATTCTCAGCCTGCCCACCCTCCTAACCAGGCCATGCTCCCTATTTAGGGAAAAGTTGGTTGCTATTAACATTTATCTTCGTCTCTTGCCCTCAACCTTTGTGTACGAAGTGTGTGTGGCACTGGGACACAGAGAGGAAAAGAAAAACAACTAATTAGTGATTGAGTTGTGGCCTTGGATACTCTCTTGAAACTATTTATCCTGAGACATTTTATCTCTGGACGCTGTTTAATTCATTAAGAGGCTGAAAAAATTAAAGCAATTTATTATAAAGCAAAGTCACTGAAACACACTTGATAGAAATATAAGTGCAGACCTCTCTCACATCTGTCAGAATAAGCAATGCAGAATGAGCAAATAGAGGCCAGAGTCACGAGACAAAGAACACCATGTCTGAGACAAAGAACACTGTGCACATCTCAGGCCTGCAAAAACCACCAGCACTTCCTTGTTGTTGATGCTCCCCATCCACACCAGCAATGCTTTACCCACTGGTGTACACTGGAGGTGGCTGAAGTCCCTTTTAAATGTGCTTTTTATTGGGTCTTCTCATCCCTGTCTCCTTTCCCCACCAAGTCTCCTTATTGCCAAGGACAGCAGCTGAACTCTGAGAGTGTTGGTGAGATCTTTGGGGAGATGATGCCACAGTACACCAATATATCTCTCAGCAACCAGCTCAAGTTGCTGCCTCAGAAAAACACCACCCAGTCTGGCTGAACCTGCCTGCCCTCCTAAACAGGCCATGCTCCCCACGTAGGGAAAACTTGGTTGCTGCTTAATGACTTTTTGCACCTTTAAGAGCTTCCCCGTTGGAAGCCTGTGTCCAGCAGTGTATTTAAGTAACTCAAAAACATTTTTCCTAACAAATTTATTTATTCAAACAATCAAAACCACAAAGCATTCCTCCCAATATCTCTCAGCAACCACCTAAAGTTATCTGCCTTAGAAACACAGCATAAAGAGGCTTGGTTTTGCTCTCATTATGCTAGGGTATGAACAGCATTTTAACACTTATATTTGTTTAGAAGCCCTTCCTTCCCCACCTGCTTTATATTTTTTATGTCTGGTACCACCCCCAATTGCCCATTGCCTACAAAGCCTCCACTAGATTAGGGCAGCACTCTCAAACTTCTTGTTATGGTTAGCTTTAATTTCCTAAATTTGCAAGAATCAAATGAAGCCACACTCTTCTGGTGGTATCGAATGCCACCAGAATAAGGAGAGGTGATTTTGATTCCTTTCCCTGGACTCCAAGGGAGAGGGAAGGAGAATTTACTTTCCCCCTGCAGGGAGCTGCTGTGTATAATGGCTGACAGAAATGCCTCAGAGCTCCCTTCCTCGCTGAGCTAAATTGTGGTAGGTAGCTGTGGTGGAACTGTTGTCATCTAAGGACATAAGCAAGACAAAGAACAATAAAGGCTCTGATCAGCCCAAATTGCAAGTTTAATAAAACAAGCAAACAAACCCTACCCAACTCTGGCAAACAAGCTGTGATTTTCAATGTCTTTCTCATTTCTCTTGCCACTAAGAAGCTGTCACTGAAATTTCAGCCCCATGTCCAATAATGTTTAATGCTCTTTCACTTTCCACTATCAACTTATAAAAATGCATATTTTCTTCCATGCACAGGCTAAACCTTGACATTTATAAGCACTCACAATCAGGATCTTCTCAAAATCCAATATGAAAAGCATTTGTGCCCCTCAAGACACATTGCTGGCAGTCACATCTGTGGCTACTGACAGCAGCGCTCTATGACAGTAATAACTACGGTGTATGACCACATACATTATTCACACTAAAGTAATATTATCAATTACAATCAGAATTCATGAAGCTCTACAAAATGGCAGGTCAGAACGATTTAAGTGCCATTTTACATCCTAATATTTACAAGCTAATGCTTCACAAAATGAGTGGGATACAGTCAGTAGAATCACATCCGTTTCCAGTGGAGGCACTAGCTGAAGCATTCCTAACTTTTATGGTAAGACACTAGTTGAAGGGTGTTGACAGTTTTAACCTACATCCTTTTATTCAGAAAGACTTCTAATCCGGAATCTTGGCTCTTTGTTTTAAATCAGGGCTGTATTGATTAGCTGTGAGCCTGAACGTAGCTCAGCGGTGGCTGAGTCGGGTATCCACTGTGGAATTAGGACAGTTAAACACCAGAATCGATCCTCTCATTGTAAAGCCACAGCTGCTGTGGCAAGCAGTTTCTCTAAGCTATTAATTTTATTATTAGCACACCTGGAGACACTGTTTCCCTGAGGGAAAGCAATTCAATTGTGTGTGCTGCACCAACTAGTGGCATATGATCAATGAGCCAGCTGGGACCACAGGCTTCCTCCTGGAGCTCAGGGTGGCTGTGACAAAGTAGTTTGTAAAGCAGTGACAATACAAACTAATATTGCTTTATGTTTTATGCACCTCATTGTAAGCACATAGCTTACACTTTCCAGTGTCTGCCAATTTTAGGCCTTTTTGGAGTAGTTCACCAGTCTCAGTCTTCCAAAAGTCTTTCACTGATATCTGGTATCACCTGAGCACAAGCCTTTGCCTGACCATTGTGCCCTTCCATCCTTTCCCTGTGCCCCAAAGGCAGCAATAAGCCACACTCCCTTAAAAGGCAACAGCAACACTTGTTTAGCATACAGTGGAAAGACTAATTCCAAGTTTCCACACATTTGGTTCTATTCCATAAGCATGTTAATGAAAAGACACAAAGCCCCACAGGTCTGGCAACAAAGCACCAGTGATAAATGACTTTCTAATCCCAAAATAACTAATATATCTCAAAAAATTTGATCCAGAAATACTTGAAATTTAGTTAATATTTAAATGTAGAAATTAGCAGGAAATGAAGATAAAACATGGACCACTCAGGTATTACACACATATAAATGATGCACCAGCAGCTCCACACACTCTAAAAAAAACCCCAATTCACTGAGGAAGGATAAACCAACCAAACCCCTCATGAAAACAAGATGAAGGTAAATGCTGCATCTGATGGAAATCATGATGCTCCAGTACCTCCTGCAAAACCTTCAGGAGCTTTGGATCCTTACTCTAAAAAAGCAAGGTCTGTGCTGTGAAACCTTGTAAGAGACAATATATGTGTTGGGAAGACCTCATATTAACAGGTCATACTTAGCATACTTAGCATTTAAGATTTCCTAGAAATTTGATGTCAGCTGGCTTTTACACCTTTGACTGTGGGGTTTTGCAACTCAGCCATGTTCAAACCCTTCTTGGTCCATCCATTCACAGACCACAAACCTCTACTCTCCTACAGGCTGGCTATCAAGAACAACATCACTCCATCCTGTGTAATTTCCATTTCCAGATTTTGATGAGAAAACATTTGATTGTGAGTACAGTGAGAATTCCAGTTTTTAATGATGATTTAAATGTGTTTAAAATTAACCTATCATTATTGCCAGTTCTGCAGTAAAATCATTGTCAGCCTGCGTACCCATGTCTAATACGTGCAATCAAGAAATGAAGAGACTTGGGACTCACTACTCTGATGCTGACAAGAAATTTCACAGAAGTTTTGAGCCATATTTCCCAAATCAGTCAAAGCATTTCAATGACTAACCATGGAAAGGAGGTGTCCTAGTCAGCAGATGCTGCAACAGAACTAAGACATAACCTTTATTCTTCAGCTTCCACTATTTTTAAAAGTGAAATAAAGTAACACCTTTGTCAATCACTGTGCAAACGTTGAAAATTGAGGGTAGGGTGGAGTGTGGGTGTTTGTGTCTAGAGGAACCTTCTAGTTAACTTTAGTTACTTGAACTTTGGGGTCTCTGCCTCATGGAGAATTTTTCTGCACAGAAGAGCTGAGAGATGATTTCATTTCAGTAGATTCGAGGCTGCACAATCATACAGCCAAATACAAATTTTTAACCACCAAGCCTGAGCAGCAGAGTCAGTAGAAGGTCCTACACAGATCCTACCCCTCGCATTTGCCACTCACACCAGGATAAAACAGGATAAAAGGCAGAACACTTTCACAGCTGTGTTTCACAGGACTCACTTTTCCCTGTGCCTTAGAAAATTCCTCTTCTGTTCTGCTTTCAACCCCACCACTTCTGCCAGCTATGCCCCTACAGTAACATCCCTAGGAAGGTTGGCCTCTGCTCTCACTTTTCCTCATGATTTAGTCCTAGATTTTCACAAATTTGTTTAGTTATCCAATACCTATGTCAGGTATTGAACATGTGCTTTAATGTGTACAATTCATTGCCAAATTATGTTACCAGTGGTGCCATTATGTATACACTTAACTATTTCTTGAAATCTAAATCAGTTAATAGTCCTAATTTAGCTAGCAGGGCTATTAAGTACTCTCAAGCATGTGGCAAATTAATTACTGAACCCTGGACATTAAATTTATTAAATTTTAATGAATAAAATACATTTATATCTATTTGCACTGGAAATATAATTTCTACCTTGTAACACTACCATTTATTATCTTCATGTCTTTACATGTGACAAAATAGTTAATATTTAACATATTTGAGGGTATTTTCACTTTAAACCCATCTTACCTTAAACATTCAACCTATGTCCCTGCTTTTAGAGATGCTGGCCATTCCTATGAGAAAAGCTGTCTAAAGTAGAATTTATTGTAGAAAGTGAGGAAAGGTAATATGATTTCAACTTGGAGCTAATAGATTAGCTGGATTGCAGCATAAATAATATTGTTTTGCTCAACAAAGAAATTGCTGGATATAGTTTTGAATGTTAAATGAAAAAATAGATTTCTTCTTTCAGCAGAGATCAAAACATTTATCAGAAAACAAAAATATATCAGAAGGTAGTTATTAAAAATCAATCGATTAATCATATATATATATATATATACACACACACACATAGACGTGTGTGTGCAAAATGTCTAGTTTCTGATGGAGTACCTGAAAAACTACATGTGAGCATTTTAATCTGCCTGGCTTAGACACCATGATTTAGATCAGTGGTAGCACAACAGCTCCTGGAGGCACAGAGCCAAACCTCCTCTGGTAAATTTGCAGCTTTTTGAGTTACAGACTGAAGCCCAGCACAGTCGGTCATGGCTGTGGTGAATGAACACAAAGCAGAGCAAAACAAATTTTGGCTGCTTTAAATATCACACAACTTCCTAAATCTTACACTGTATTTGTTATTTTTCTTATCAAATAGGAAAGGGAATGACTAAGAAAATATTTTTTCTAAAACCAGTTAGAACAAAAGCAGTTTTGAATCTACCAAGACAAAGGCATAATGCCCAATTTATCCTATGAGAGGGAAATGCAATTCTCCTTGAGACCCATCATGATGAGCTCCTAACCAGGCAGAGGTTCAGAGGTATTTCTGTCACCCCTCAAAACAGTGAAATTCTCACTGTATTTAGGGAGAACTGGCTGCTACTTTCCCTAGTTCTGTCTCTTTGGGATGCATGCCAAGTACCTAAGTGGCTGTACAATCAAAGTGCAGCAATTACTTCTCACTTTTGTGGAGAACCAGTTCAGGACCTCTCATGACAATCAGATGGACTTTTTTCCTTCCCATCCTTCAAACCCCCAATCACTTCACTCTCCCCTACTTTTCCAAACATTAAATTCAGCATTAAATTAAACAACTATAATTGTATATTTGAATACTTTCAAATCAACTTAAAAAAATCATAAAATACTCCACCCCCTATTTTTACAGCTCTCACAATAATATTGGCTTACTTTTCACCTGCTTTACCAAATTATTCTCTAAAAAGAGATGGGAAGAACAATAACATATTGAAGAAACTGCATGTTCTCTATAAGGTATGTTTGGAAAGATTGAGAAGGAAATACATGAAATTTTGTAAACATGTGAGGAACAACAGTTTGGACTCCTAGGAGTATTACAAAATGGCTACTATTAACAACAGAAGCTCATTTATCATTTTTTACTTATCTATGTGTTTGCTCTCTGGTTCTACAGTGTATTCTCACTGGATTTCAAAGCAGACTCTAATGTAGCAGAAATATGTCTTTGAGGAAAAGACTTAGAGAAGTAATTTCTACTGAAATGTTGCAAGAGCTGCCCTGACTGACAAGCTGAATATGCATAATTCAAAGGTTAAAACAGCCTGAACTAAAAAGTATGTGGATGAGTGTAGAAAACAGGTAGTGTATGAAAAAATAGGATACTACTTTAAGGAAAAAAAAAGGTAAAAGAGGAAAAAAAATATCACTATAACTAATTGAAAGGAACATTCAAACTAAGGAAAATAAAATCTGGTGTAAATATGCTGCATCAAAAGCCTGGTATTACTGTGTGATTACTTGTATTCCATGAAGATTTACAATAGTTTGTCCGTAAATGACCAAAAAAAAAAAAAAGATCATGATCCAAGAACATGATGATCCAGTCATGGCAGAGCAGGTGACTTGTGCAAACAGCCTGACTGACTCTGCAGTAACTGGTCAGGTGCCCATGTCTGAAGTACAAGGAGATGCCCAAGCACACAGGTTTGGTACATTACATTTCTACATCCTTGAGACAGCTCTTCCCTTGTACCTGTCTCAGTTACACCACTGTCATGGTTCTGACTGCAGAGATTCTGCTCTTCCACTTGTAAACCTCTGTTTCATTACATGTTTCTGATTTTTCCTATAGATCCAACCTACCTGAGCTACAGAAAAAAGGAAGCTGGAATCAAGGTACTTTTTTTCCCCTATATATACATTTATGGCAATATATGCCCAAACTGCTGTATAGTAAAGCTTTGACACTGTGGTTTCCACTTAAGACTGCTGTAATTTTTTGTTTATATTACTCCATTAAGGTCTAACATACACTATCATCACAATTTTCCTGTCACTGAAAAGCAGTCATGCTTAGGACACGTGAGAATCCATTTAATAATTCAAAACATTATTACACTTTAGTTAAGAACAAGAAGGAAAGTACTAAACTGGAAGGGAATTCAGGCCAAACCTAATTTCACAAACTGGAATTTGTCCAAGACACTGTATTTAACACCTTTACCCCTGTGAGCAATGAGTGAGTTCTTTAATGACCACAAGTGGCCAAGACCTTGCTTTTAGATCTCACCTCATAGAGAGGCTAATGAGATTTCAATTTTGTTCAGATTGACAGCAACTACTCCATAATATTTCCACATTTCCAGTCCCTAATGGAACCAAATAGCAAAGCTGTGCAAAAATGATAATATGGAACTTTTTTTCCCCCTCCAAATCTCAAAAGTGATTTGACTCAGGGTCAGGGTGAGCTTTAAGTCTGTTCATACATCAGGTTTTTTTTTACCTTATCTGTAGTTTCCAATCCTTGACATGCAAACACATACAGGCACCTCTCTGAAAGCCACCACATCAGAAAACTCAAAGCATTTCTCTCAATATATCATGACTCTAGAATATTATTTACCCAAATTTAAAGGATTACTACTATACTCCTACATAAAAGCATAATATATTCACTACAGACTGGAATGTCTCAAAAAGATGTGCCTTGTGCTACCTATAAATAATCCAGATGGAAAAACCCCAACTTGAATTAACCAGAATATCAGAATGGAATAATTATTCAGAATGCTTCCCTGAAACACAGGTATGCCATTGATCACCATCTCACCATTTATTAGAATATCATTAATACCTTTGCATGCAATGAGTATTAATTAAAAATCAAGCACCAAACCCTAACCAGTTCCATGGGAAGTGTACTCTTTATTAAATACACAGCTAAAGCACTGTCAGTGGCTTTGGAGCAGCTGTCCTACGCAAGTCCTTAACCTGTAGGACACGTGTTGCCTCCAGTCTGGTGGAATTACTCACCTCAGCCCATGCTCTTCCCTTGGAAAGCTTTTTCTCAGGACAAGGAAGGTCACAAGTGCAGATTTGTGGGCTGGGAGCACTATCTGCCCATTCACAAGTGACATTGGTCACTGCAGCATCCCCTTTCAAACCTGGGAGGGAACAGTGTGGGACACAACGTGCCTGGCACTAGGATGGATGAAATTCCTGGTGTCACCTCCTGCTTTTCACACAGCAACCCGAGGACAAGAGCTGTGCCTGCAGCACACACAGCACACCAAGGACTGCGAGGGGGAATAGTTTCCAGCCATGGATTATCAAAACTACTCATGTGTGGCTTCCTCTAACAATATGAAAAACTAATGTCTTGGTGGAAGGTTCTAGGGGATCAGGAAAGTGCTGCACATTACTGTGCATTTCCAAGTGCAGGCATAATAACAGTACATTTTTTTCCCTAAAGCCTGAATTCCTGTATTTTAGCAACTGTTCCATATTTTGACTATGCTGTACTGTATGACTGGTTTTAATGTTTGTGTTAAAATTACCACATAATGTGTTTTTACCCAAAGTTTCAATACAGTTTAGTAACTTTGGAAAGCACTGGAGGTTTTAATTTATTTAGTTTTACTTTTCCAGCACAGTCTTTTTAACTGGTTTGCCCACAACTTTTTGATGGAACATAGCAACAACAACTTTCTTGGTTGCGATTTACCAATCCAAACATCTTATCCCCATCTCTGGAAATATTCTTGATTACATTGCAGAGTAAAATAAACGAACCTGAAAAGAGACAACAGCCAACCATGGCTTATAAACACTGGTAAAAATGAGAACATTCTCAGGAATATTTCTCACCTAAGCACCCATACTTGACAGCTGCCTGTTTGAAGGCAGGTTTTGATGTTTGCTATCAACCACCCTTTAAAAAGTTCCAACTAATTAAATTAACAAGGAAATTATCTGTCAGCTACATGTTGCATTTTAAGACAGTATCTCTCCAGTCCACCCTTCCAGGTCTGAGTTCACCCTCAGACTTTAATTAATTCTGCTAGAACTTATCACACCTGCAATCTGGATCATAAACAAAAGGGAGAGCTTTATTAAGGTGTGCTCCTTCCTTTCTTTAAGCACAGAAATAAAATAGTTTAATGTTATTATGTTCATACTAGACAACAATATTATAATAATAATTAGATACTACAGTACTGATTTAATGCGACATTAGCAATAGAGGATCAAAAGTTTTAAAACAATGAAACATTTCTCTCAATTGCTTCCAGATTGTGTAAAATTATTTAAGAAAATAGGGAATTCTGCTCTTATTTATCAGTTACTTCATAGCATTGTATTTTCTAAGCTCTGTGCATTTCATTCATGTGGCATGTACATACCAGAGATTTTTTTTTATCTAGTCACAGTCAAAATAATAGAATCAGATACTGTTACCTGGGGGTTGTAAATCGATTTTTTTAACAACTCATTTAATCTAGAATTTTTTTTCTAAAATATATCTGCATCATATGAAACAAAAAGAACATTGAGGTGCTCAGCCTGACTTCAGTGACAGTCAATGACCTGTTTGCATTTTATTGTTTCACTGGTAAAGAGTAACCTGTGCAGACAGTGTGGTCAGAGGATCGTTGCACTACAGTCCATGCACTGCACTATTTTCATTATGTCCAAAGCTGAATATGAGGAATTTCAATGTTTATTCATGGCATTCATTGCAACAATTTTCAGGCAGAAGGTTCTTAGATGGACCCATGCTGAGGCAGTAGAAGGGGGTGAGATAGACTTTCCTGACAGGTATTTGCTCTTACTCCTGACTGAAGTTTGCCTCCAAATTCTTCCTAATTCATTGCTGAGCTCCTCATCTGGACAAATCTTCTATGTGATTAAGCAGTGTTACTCACAAGAGACAGAACTGACTGAGATCACCAGGGCTTTATTTGAACCTTTGAATTTCCCAGCAGCCTTTATAATTCTGCTTCCATAATATGAATACAGAAATTCCATAACTTTCTTATAGTACAGGTCACATATTACTTGTTTGCACCTTGCTAGAGAGCACAAGCAGTAATGTAAGTGTAGTAAGGAAAGTGAAGAAATACAGATGTGTTGGTATCTAGGTTTGGTGAGGGTTTTTTGGTTGAGGTTATGTTTGTTTGGGTGTTTTGGCGTTCTTTGTTTTGTGTTATTGTGGTGTTTGGTTTGTTTTTGTCAAGGATTTTTTTTTTTTTCTGTTTTTTACATTGCTGTTTGGTGGATGAGAGCATTTCTCTTCAAGTCAGTCATAATAACTTCAAGATGAAAATTTTTAGCAGAAGGTGTTTCTTTTTGCCTCAAGGCCATCCTGTAAAAAAGCTCCTGCCACAGCTGTAAAGGTCTGCAGAGCAAAGCCTGGGCACTGCACTCAAGGACAAAGGGCCTTTGGTTCCAGGGACAGGCACTGAGGCTGGGCTGGAGACAACAAAACTCCACTAACACAACCTGAACAGAGCAATCTCCCTATTTCATTTCCTTCTTTTAATGCCCCCAGCTCTGCCTCTAAGTCACCTGAAGACAACATGCAGTCCAGTCAGACACAGAGTACAGGCAGATCTACAGCACTCAATGTTTTACTGGTGAATTTCAAAACAGAAATTAAGGTCTACCACATTAATATGTTTCTTTATAAGTGCAGGCCAACACTGGAAGCAAGAATCTGCACTGCAAAACTGAAAGCCCTCCAGCATTCTTTTGAAAGCCTGGGGTTAGAGCTAATGCTCTAACCAAGCTCCAGTGAAAAATTTTATCAACATCTTTGGCAACTGCTGCAGCAATGGAATTGAGTACTGCAGAGAAATGGCAAAAACACAAAAATATTTGCAAAAAATATATGATGGTCTTTGCTAGATTTTCAGACAGTACTTTTTCACTCCTATAGTATAGGTAACAAAATTATGACTATGTAATATATTGCAGAATGAGGAGAAATAGGAATGTGAATTCTCTAGGATGTCTGGTCAAAGTCAAAAATAGTTGTCCCTATCACTTGTATTCAAAGATGCAGGGCTCAAAAAAAGAATTATTCCAATAAATACAAACTTCCACTCTGTGGATTTTTTATCATGTATACACTAAAATGCCAACAATATGTCATGCCTAAGAAACATTCTTTTATCCTATTTTAAAGCCAGTATTCATCTTAAATGGTAAGGCATATCTCTTGATCTTGTTTTGTAAAGGTTGCACTTGCTACAGGCTTAACACAACTGTGGGAGCCGGTATGGCAAGGATCGATAAAGCAGCATTACCCTTTGTGATAGTGGATCTCTGCAGGACATTCCAGCTTAACTCTGCTGCCTGCACTTACACTTCACACTTTCCCACTGGGAGAATAGCCTAAAACACAGTGATGGACTTACAAGGCAAGGAGAGGTGTGTAAATATCCCCCTTCTATTCCTGCCCTACAGTTGCTACCTTCCTGTAAATGTCATAAAACAAAGCAAAACTAAAAAAAACCCTGTTAAATTACAGGGTTTGTTTATTAAGACAAAAAAAAAATATTCCCAAGCCCTGCTGAACACAAGCCCTTGCTTCATCACACAGTGAAGATACAATAGGTTACAATTTTCATTTTAACAGCATCACAAACACACGACAAAAAAAAAAAGGCAGAAGAAGTACACCATGAATATCACCAAATGAAAAATCTCTTCAGTGCTAAAGAGGCAGAAAAAAATGAAAGAATTTCAGTTCCAGCACAAACTGGGCTGCTGGAAGTCACGTGTGGGTGATTTTAGTGCGGCCACTGTGGCAATGACAAGTTCTCTGTGGGAGAATCTGAGTTACAAGTAAAGAGGGCTCTTGCTGTCTGAAAACAGATCTGAAGAGACAGGGGTATTTTGGGCACAAAGCAAAGTAAACAGCTTCAATTATAGGCAGTAGAATGGGAAAGTCACAGGCACTTAAGTGGGTCAGACATAAGATGAAGACTGGAACAAAGTCAGCAAAGAAGAAAAGAGGAGGATGTTAAACACAGAAAGTTTTAAATACAGTTTAAAAGAAAAGTTTCAGAAATTAGGACAAGTGTTTTAAACTTGAGTCAGACGTGAAGGGTCTCTCAGGTAGAGGATACAAAGGTGGAGATGACTTAGCTATCACAGTAGAAAGGGAATTTGCTTTTAATATACCTAGAGATTGCTACATAATCACATTGCAAAGCATTAAAAACATTGGTACAAAGCCTTACACCAGAGCCAAGAGTTGGTTGTGTAATGGTACTTTATCAAATGCGCTAAAAATATAAATAGTCACACACAGAAACAAAATCAGCCATCAAAATCTTGTGCCTTTTAAAATTTAAGCATCCTAGAACAGATTACAGCAAGCCACTTGTACAGTGTGTCCTTGAAAAGTGACACATAATGTATGTTTTATATTCTCACAGACTATTTGGAGTTTGAGATCAGAAACTTCTTTTGAGTTGCTCTGAAATTGTGCAAGCTAATAAAGAATTAGAAGTGGAAGTGATGTAAGCATGAAATTGGAAGCAGAAGAGTTAAACAGGTGATAGCAGCAGGTGGAAAAAGTAAATGATTCATTTGGAGACTGAGACAGACAAATGCCAAAGCAGTTTACATAAAAGGAGGCATAAAAATAACACCAATTAACTCCAGAGGCCCTAAAACTACCCAGTTTGGTGGGAAAGATACCTTGTAAATTTGCATCTCTGCTCTCACCACTTACAAGAGCTGCCATTTCCCTTTTGAATCTTCTGTTTTTAGTCCCACATCACCAAACCCCTAATCTGCACCTTGTTCACCCTTCTCCTTTGCCCCTCTGCCTGCAACCACACCTAAATCCCGTGAGGTTACTCTTGAAGCTGCCTCTGGGGATGCAATATCTTTCAGGAATTTCACCTGCAACCACCTCTTCTGTCCAGGCCAAGGAACAGCTCCACTCTTCTCTCCAGACAGAACAGATGGGAGCTCCTCAAAGGCTCGGGAGGCCGAGGGGCTGCTGCTGCTCCGGAGCATGGGTGATGTCTGAGCACATCCCTGTCCCTGCCCGATCCCAGCCCTGCAGGAGCCTGCCCTTGGCACAGGCAGCCTGTGAACCAGCCTGCAGGGCTTGGCTGGAAGAGCAGGAACTGCTCCAAGCCGCAGGTGGAGCAGCCAGGGCACAGAGCAGAATGGCTCCCCATTGCACTGAAGGGCTCAGCTCTGCCCAAAGGACCAGAGCTCCTGCCAACCACTCTGCCATGCCATAAGCAAAGCTTGCTGTAAGATAAAAAAACAAACACCTTGTTTGACACTCAACAATCCTCTAAGACATCTTCATTATCAGCTGTTTCTACCCTCAACACATTCAGAATTTAGTCTAACTAATACAATTTTTATTCTAGTTACTCAGGGCAATTGGTGAGTGAAGCAATCTGGAAAACTAAGTGCAACTACAATATTATATTATGATGTAATTATTGCATGGGGTTATAAAGAATAGGCTCAGATGATTTTTTTTCCTGCTTATAGCCAGTATTTTTAATACATGCATCACATTTACTCATTTTCAGGACACAGACCCCATTGCAACATGGGGAACAAAGCTGAAGTTATTTTTCATGCCAGCTCTTTGGCTAAGTGTTGTATAAAACTGCCACTGGGTTCCTTCTCTTCCTGGATTTAGCTCTGGGAAAGGTATTTTGATATTGCACACATGAAACAGTTCTGTCCTTTATAACCTGTCCTACGTTTCTTATGGATGCTTCAGAGCTTCAGAGAATATTTTATCATTTACCCATATACAAAACTCTCAGTTTATGAGCAAATTATTAAACTGCCCATCCAAGCCAGTGCAGGTCAGAGTAGCTTTCTTTGGAGCTACTGCAAAACCATGTGTGCCATATATTTTACATGTGGGATTGGGTGTCATGGTCTCTCTGAGGATGAACTGTGCTGCATGTAAAGCTAAGCCAGTAAATTTCCATCCACCATCTTCTTAAGTGGGACCAATTAAAATCAAAAAAATATCTAAAAACATTTTGACAGAAATAATCGCATACTAATGTTAGTTAGCAAGCAATTCAGAATTAATCTCCTTATGCTAAACAATGCAGAATTTTGTATAAAACTATATATATTGCTGTGTATGTATCTCAATGTAAATATCTATTACAGATACATTTGCACACGTATATGCAAATGTATCTGTAATAGATATTTACATTGAGATTTTTTTATTAAGATAAATAAGATAAATTGTACCTTTGTTTAAAAATAAGTGATTCTGATGATCTTGTCAGTCCCTAATCACTAAAGGTTTAAATGAATAATTTTTCCTTTCCTAATAAGTCCAGATTGACTGATGAAATTTCAGTGAACAGTGGTTAAAATTCATCTTAGCTTTTCCATGCAAAATTGGATTCCACTTTATCAGAAACTTTCAAATGCAATATTACTCCTTGTTACATATACAGCAGTAACTTACATAGGGCACTATTTATCATTCAGACAACTTAAGTACAACACAAAAAATCACCTTGAGACAAATGAGAAATTCTCTCTTGGGAAACCCCAAACTGTATTAATATGATAAGAAGTAGAGCTTCACTTTTCCTTCATTAAGTCTAGAAGGCATTTCTTATACAGCCATGTAAGAAGTTAGGGAAAAAAATTAAAAAATAACACTAAAAACCCTCCAAGGTTCAGACATCTTTTTAGTCATATCAATCATTTTCAGTTCAACCAACTTTTTCATTGTTACAAAAGCATTAAAACTCAGATGGAAATGAGCTGAAAAATTCAATGCCCACAGGGAACTGAGTGCTTATATAATCTAATCCATTTGGGAAACAAAAAGTTCATGTCAGGTATTTAGTAACCAAAGCAATTACCAGAAGCTGACTACTGAAATTGGGCTGAGTAATATTTCATCAGATTTCATCAATCCTGCTAGAACAAAGAAGATTGTGGGGAATAACAACCCATTCAGTGTTAGTTGAGATAAATAAACTGAAGAAAAATAAAGCAGTGATTGCAGTTATCTGTTATTGTTTCCTGAAAACATTGCTCCATATATAATAACAACAATATTTTCAAACCACTGAAATGTGGGTAGCAGAGTGGCCATTTTGATTTCTGTACTTTTGTTATTTATGCTGTCCACATCTTTGTTTGCACTGCAATTTGGTCTGCACATCTTCCCCTCTTAAAAACAAGAGAAAAATCTACCCCTGAGTAAGCAAGAAGTGTAGCACTGGAGGATTAATAACATGAAATCCATTTGTTGAGCTGCTTGTAGGAAACTGTTCCATATAACCGGGAGGGTCCAAAGCAGATGTGCACCCACAGCACCTACCCGTGTGCTAGAAATGTTTAAAAAGCACTTTTACTGAAGATGCTTTAAGTCAGAATTCAGAAATAGTTAACATTCACAGAGAGAAATTGTCACAAAATACATTTTTTAAAAAACTTCCCTGAAAAAAAAAAAACAGTCGTCTTTTCAAGCAAACAACATTAAGTTTAAATAAATTTCCACCTGTGAACATAAACCAGCATCTATGCAAATGTGTCTTATGCCTGCAGAATCTATCACACCAGGCATTTCAGTTTGATTAAATATTTTATGCTCATAGTTCAAAGTGGCTTTATATTTAGTTTAAAATAAAACCTCTCATCATCTTAAAAGATCATCAAGCAGGCCTTGAACGTGCAGACGTTATGCAAATGCTGGTTACAGATTGGTCTGTATGGGTGAGCACCAGGCACATCTGCTTTGGAAATTTACTGAGTCATCCTTGAAAAACCAGAACAATTTCAACTCAAAAGAAAAAAATTCTTTGGTATGCTAAGAGCCCAGCAGCAGAATGAGATTTTTCACAGGGAGCTGTGTGCTGAGGACCAGCACTGACTCATTTTGCTCCAGATAACCTCACATCTCTGCCTAATTAATGTGAACAGGAAATTCAGAGTCAGAAGCCTCTGCCACTGTTACCATGGCCCACCAACAGGCTGAGATCTCAGATATCTCAGCAAACCCCTGGGGCACCACTGCAGCTTTTCTTATCCAATAGATATTTTAGGTAATACATGGGAGAATCAAAGACATTGCTTAGCAAACAGCATGACCAGCTAGTTATCAATATCCAGGAAGAAATGGTAAATAAAAGCAAATATTCTTGGAGTGGTATTCATTTGGAACAGGTGCTGCTTATTGAACAATTAGCGTCCTAGATGTTTGAAGTACCTTAGATGAATGCTAAAGAAAAACATAATGCAAAATCATAAAAGCTTCTCCTGAGAAAGAAATTAGGAGCATGGCTTTTACTGTTTGGTTTGCATGACCAGTTTGTCTATGTAAACTGTGGTTGTGTTTAATAGAAAAACACTTTGTCCCTGAGCATCTATTTCACTGTCTCCCTAGTAATACCAGTTCTGTTCCTGCAATCACTAACACAAATCACAAAATAGTGTCAACCTGTGAAATCCTCTGCCTTTTGCACCTTTTCCTGGTTCCAAAGGATTCTAAGCCTCAAAGATTCACAAGGTTAACAACTCTCTAACATTTCATTTTTTAAACCAGTTATGAAATACAGAATTTATTCTAAGGCAAATTAATTATATCACTGGTCTTCACATGGGAAAGTTTTGCAGACATTTTAGCACAAAGCTGCCATAGTGCAGCTCACTAACCCACCTTTCCACTAGACTTCAGAGCTAGTTTATGGGATATTTCAAAGAGAAAGATAATCACCTTCAACATATCTAAAATCTTCTTGTAGGTTAATTTTTAGCCCATGAGTCACAAGAACAAAATACTGAAACATCACAAATAATAAAAGGGGAAAATAATCAAGATATTCATGACTTGCTAACAAGCCTAGCAGGATGGACAGAAGTAATTTACCTCTGCCCTGCTGAGTCACTTGGGCTGTCCATCCTCCCAGAATGAACCTAATTAGCTGCTATCAGAAATGCCACAGCTTGAGCAATGGCCAAAATATATGAGCAAAATAAAATCAATCAGCATGAGACACCTTCATTTCCATCTACTACATATTAAGTGCAGTAGTTTGCCCCAAATTAACTCACAGCTAATGAAGGCCTTATTTAACAGTATTCATCTCAAAATCAGAATGAATGAAAGATTATTTCCAAGTACCCAAGTTTATCCAACCATTTCATATTCTTCCAGAGCACACTGTATCACAACATATTTCACCTTGCATTTGTAAAAGAACGTTCAACCACTGAACACTTTATTAAAATAACATTAATGGCCTGTCTTAAACAGATAAAAGGAGGGACAAAAATTCATGCTGACACTTTATTATGGTCTTTTACTGCTCTGTAACATACACACCCCCTGCCTCCAGGAGACACAACAGCTTGGATGAAAACAGGAAAACAGTCCAGCTTTCCCCAAAATGCTCCTGCTGCACTGCTCGTGCACAAACAGCGACCACCTCAGGATTTCTGATAGCTGCCTGTCTTGAAGCAGCTCATCAGGATTTAAAGATGAGATGCACAACTTTGCCTTCTCAGCTGCATCAACCACCTCTTTCACACAACAGCACAACAGCCAGTAAAAATAGAGCTCCATTTTAGTTCATATGTGCATTCTCATTGATTAATGCATTCATTCTATCAACATGAGCACACAACATGCACTGAGAGGTTCTATTTAGCATGCATTTAACTTCACTCTCTTCTCCAGCTTTTACACAGGTTGTAGCTGAAATTTCCACCCAGTCCACATGGCAGCATTTTGACCTTGCTTTTAGAGGCTCTTTAGCATAAAATAATCTTTGTGGTTAGAGCCTGCAACTTATGCTGAATTATGGGTACTTTACAGTAAGGAAATAAAACAGCATAGTCAAATGCTGACAGTACTCCAAAGCTTTTCCCACAAGTCCTCTGAAGAACCAGCCAATTACCCTGCAATTGACACAAGTGACTGAAAAAAGCATCCTCATTTCTAGCAGTCGTAAATTCACTTGCAAGTAGCTCATCAAAATTAAATGTATACTTATTACAGACACAAAGACGTGCTTAATTCACATTAAAGGGATCATTTTGTGATACTTGTAATTATTTTCAAAAAAAAAAAAGATTTTTTCTATGCTGTATGTAGTAATCCTTTGCAAGCTTTAAACTTAAATCTGTTTCTTTACTAAAGTGTTTCCTCGCAGTGTGTGTGAATACTGGTTTGCTATAATAGGATTGCATCAGGCTTCTGGCATTGATCTTTGCAGCAAAAAAGGGAACAGTGTTCTGGGGGTGAAAAAATATACAGAAAGGACTGCATGGTGCTCTAGGAAAAATTTAAAGAAAAGGAAGCTGACCAAAATTGTGACTAATCAGAGGTGGTTGCATTCCTTTTGCAGCCCTGACAAACACTGAGAACATTAAAGAGTTTTATCTAATAATGAATGATTAAGATCTGGTATTGGATATGAAACATTTCTAGCCCACAATGAGAAAAGGAAGATAAAAGGCAGAGTAAAGGAAATAATGGCAGTACTTATGACCGTTTCATTTTAGGGTTTACTTAGAAGTTTATTGCCAAGGCTTGTCACTAGTTTATCTGAGTCTGATATACACGTGTGTATTTATGGACACATTGACACACCTTTTTCTTCATTTTCCCTGCAAATGTGAGAACTCTTATTGCTCTAGATAACAGAATGAACAAAGAAGTTTGGGGCAGAAAATACCCTGCATAACACCATTTCCATGAATCTTGCTTCTCTAGTCACTATTATTACTTTAATTATTAGGATATTATATTTTTTTAAGAGAGAATGGAGAATGTACCTTCCTGTCCAACAGAAAAAACTGCATTAGGGACTGAAATACACTTTTAAAAGAAAGTATATAACTGACAATAAAGAAAACTATAAAATAAAGAATTAACATTTAAGTTACAATGTGAAATAGACTGCAATATCCTTCAAAGAGAAAATCATATTTAAAGCCAGGAAACAAACAATTTGGTGAAGGACGACATTTGAAAGTTCTCCAACAGTCTCATAAAACATTGCAATAATTTTATAAAGCCTGGCTTTACTCTTCCTTAGTAGCAACAAACAGATCACAGGTATCAAAATTCTTAAAGTTCATTTCTTATCAAATGATTGCAAATTTCAAGCTTTACCATTCAAACCCGAACCCAATCCTGTGCCTGGGTTTTTTGCTTTCATAGCAGTAGCAGCAGCTATTCATTGCTTAGGATAATGCTCATCTGCTAGTTCTCTTTCCAGTCCTCTCCCAGAGAGCGGTCATCTCTTTCTGATTAAGGCAACCTTTCATCACAATTGTCCCAAGCGCCAATTCAGACTGCACTACATTCTAAGCCCTCAGAATGATCTTTATGTCATGCTTCCCAGAAGTGGTTAATTCCACCGATCTGCTACAGGAAGCTTCTTCAAGGCTCCTCATTCAGAAGTCTCTGTGTTTGAAAATGCAGATGTGAACTGTTCCAAGTGTCCCTTAGAGCAGGGAACAGAAGAAAATGCTGCTTCCACAGTTCCTGTGCCCAGGAGTGAGAAGGTTCTAGTCCTCATGCAATAGGCTCACTCTTGAACATTTTTCTGTCCTCCTATGCTTAGATAATCGTGTATTTATTTTTGTATTTCTATGGTAGAAGAAAAATAATGTGATGATGCTTCATGGTTAAGTGCAGAGTAATTGTAATCAAGCTGCCAGGCTGTGACATGGATAAAATAACTCCTGACTGTTGTGGTTTTCTATATATAAACCATCTGAATTTAATTATGATCTATTCTTTCATAACAAATGATGTCTGCCTCCTTTGCAAAACAAGACCTCTGGAAGAGGGGGAAGCAACCACTGTTTCACATGAGGTGCCATAGCCGCTGGGGCTACTGCAGAAGATTTTCTCCTGCACTAAAGTTTGTAAAATTATCACATTGAAGTAATGATTCTGCATTTAACATCTCTGCAATGGAGCCCCACAGACACCTGCTGCAAGGGCAGTGACTTTAATGAGCAGAGGGTAGAAGCATTCTGAGGAAAAAGATGTAAATTATTGACTAATGCAGAATTTAAGTTCTGTGGACAATGAGAACAGGTGACACAGGGTGCACCCTGAAAGTGTGAGGTGACAAACAGCCCTGCAAGGTTCTATGGGGGAAAAGGAAAAGCCACATCCCAGAGGAATTCCCATGCTACTTAGAGTCCACCTTAATCAAAAGTGAAAAGATAAATACTAATTATACAAATCTGGTCTAATTCCTCACCCAAAGACTGATTACTTGAGATGTGCACAGAAAAGGGTTAAATTTAATCTTTCATTCAAGTTGTAGCAGCTAGATAAATTACAGAAGCCCACATAAAACTGACCTTTAACCACCACTTTCTGATAACAGAGTTTCTCACCTTTTTCTTTTATCAGATCTGTCTCAAAATTTCCTGCAGCAAGATTTCCCTATATTTAGAAACCAATCAGTGCCAGCAGCTGCAAGAATTGCCCTCCAAGCAATCAAGGGTGGGAAATACGTAAGTTAAAAATCCAGTGAGGCAGAAATTTCTGATGAGCCTTGAAAGGAAGCTCTTAGGAAACTACATTCATCTAGAAATTGAGAGGCAAAACCTTGACTCCTTCAAAGCACAGCATCTTCAGGCACAGTTCTGAGGCTGGGAGTTTTCAGGCTAAAATTCAGAAAGACAGGACTGCCAAAAACTGCTAATCAGATAAAAAGAAGTACATGGTCACTATGATTGAAGTGAAGAAACTCGAAGCACTTGGTATTTTGAAGGCTCCAGAACACAAATTTTACCATGCACATGATGCAGAAAGGGATGCTACTGAAAGAAGATGGAGCCATTTTTTATCCAGAGTGATTACATAATCACATGCTCTTCCTCAGAGTGAAACAGGGTACAACAGGAAATATTTCTGACAAAACAGAAGGTATGGCATTGCCACAGGAGTTGAGAATTACCTGATGTGTCTTAGGCAAAACTATTGGATTTCAGAACTGCACTCAGGGAAGGGTAAGACCTAGCAAGCAGGGTACACCAGAGCAGTCAAGTTAAAAGATTGACTACATGCTATGGACACTTCCTTATCAGTACAAAGGCATACATTTATCTTGTTTTTCTCAGTGACAGCACAATATAAACTAAGGGCATGTCTATCTCTCCTCTCTCCATGGCACTGAGCACTTCAGCTGCGTCAGCAGCAGGATTCAAACAGCCCCAAACAAGGGCAACCTGCAGCTGCACTTGCACTAAGGAAACCCTTGAGAAGTAACAAATCTTTTTCAAGATAGATGCAGTCATCCTACTGTTAAAATGTATGCTCTGATTTATAGAAATTATGATTCTCAGGGTCCTCTGGGTTAAACACAAGTAGAAGTGAAGGTAAAAGACATCCTGTAATGTATTTCAGAAGAGAACTGTCTTTGAACTAGATGGCTTAGAAAGCATGCTTCAAGACAGAGAGGTGTTATCAAAGATAAGAGTGTGCTACAGTTCCACAAACTCCACTTGAAATGCTGTCTGACAAGACTGCTGCTCTGCTAAATAAGACATTGCTAGCATTTTGCACACATTATTCAATATATGGCAGAGTTATTAGCTGCAGATTGTGCAGACTATTGCCTTTTTTCAAATTCTAAGATTTTTAATTTCCAATTTTTTTTTACAAAATAATACATTACACAACCATTTTATTTGCAAATAGATTTAGTTTATGAAAACCAGGCTAACCCACTTGCCTTATGCAAAACATTTACTAACATGAACCTACACTTGCTTCTCATCCACTACCACTTAACTAGCAATTACTATTTTACAACTGGCAGTCTGTATCTACCTTAGAATAAAATCCAAAACACCCTGAGAAGAATCCGTCACTCACTGCTCGTTCTCACTCAGAGAGTAAGAAATTATAAGAGTTGCTTTCTACTGCTTTCATGTTACACCAAACCTAAATCTCCACATTGCTGTTAGAAATGTATTCACCAGTCAGAAATATCTGCTCAAAATTGACAAGAGTTTTTTAATAGAAATAGAAATGAATCCATTCACAGCTTCTCTCATGTAAATTTCAGACTATGAACTTGAAATAGTTGTGTTTCACCATAACTTTTTACATTGCAGGACAGACCAGCAAAGTCCCCTCAACAAGCCAGGGTAGGAGGGTTAACAAAACAAAACAAACAAATAAAGGAGAAAACACAGAAAGAGAGCATCATTTCAGTTAAGGTCATAAATGTCAGAAGACCAAAAGTATGCCAATCTGTAATCAAGTCTTAAAACGTTTTCAGTATCTCTCATAATATCCCTCCTACAACCAAAAAGAAGGAAAATCTTCAGCTCACAAAGAATTCTCCCTGAGTTATTGTGGAGAGTTGATACATTTTTTTGTTTAACTAAAAAAGAAAAGAAGTTATGATCATAGCTATCTATGTCTAAACAAAAGCCCTTTTTTTTACAACTCCACTGCTGTAACCATATTGCAGATCCTGTTTACCTCTAGCAATAAAAACGTGCCCTGTTAAGACATATGATGGTGCTACACAGTAATACAGTGATAAAGTTCTTCCAACTTCAGTAACATCTTTCCATATGAAACGTAAGTCTGACTTCCTCTGATATTCTGGAGGTAAAACCTTGAATCTTGCTCAGTAACTTCAAAAACACAGCTCAGTGTGGAATTGCACTTTTCCAGGAAGGAGCCAGAACATTCTGTGATCCTTCTTTGCTGACATGTTAATTGTTCTTCCACACACAAGGAGAACTGCAGCAGCAGTGTGCCATATTTATTCTATCAAAGTTGAGCCACAGGGGTGATGGTGCATTCCTCCTCCAACATCAGCCAAATTATCTCAGTGCCCAACTTTAAGAGGGTGCAATAATACTCCATCATTTGACAATGCTGGGAGGCTTATGAATCATTTTAACAGCATGAAGGCAGATTGAGATCATCTCCCTGTTACAGGAACCTGGAGACAAATGGCAGCCCTGGTGAATCATTTCCATACGTCCTTAGTCCTCACAGTAACCTTAAAGAGACACTACCACACATCTCAATCTGCATCCAGCATGCACAGGAACTTCCCAGCACTGAATATAACACATATATATAAAAAAATACATATATATACACACACATATATATAGACACATATATACATACATACATATATATAGACACATATATATATACATACATAGACACATATATATATACATACATATAATCATAGCATAATATCTAATATTGCATATACTATGAATATATATGTATAGATATATAGTTATATTTATGTTTTATATATTTATTTCTTCATATAACTATACATAAATATATAATTTATATTAAGATTATATCTTATAATGCATTTTTATATATTTATCTATAAAGATACATTAATAAATATCTTTATATCCAATTTGGAGCCATATATATACACATATATGTATGTGTGTATATATATATATATATACATACGTGTATATATACACACATACATACATATATATATACATATAAGCAAATAAATAAATTAAAAAGAAAAATATATATGACTCCAAATGGGATCACTTTGTCTACCAAGAAAACTCATACCCTCCCAAAATCCATTTTAGGGGAAAAGAAGAAACGAAGTTAAAAAAAAAAAAAAGTAGATATAACCTTTGTAGTTATGAGAGAATGCATGACGCACACAGAGTAACTTCAGCACGTTTGATTGCAATGCTCCAGAAAGAATAAAGGAAATGCTCTTGAAAATTTGCATGTGAAGTAATTTCTAACAGAATTAGGTACCTACATGCAAACTCTGTGTACAAACCTTCACATACATGCAGACATTTCTTTAATAAAATGAGAGAGCCTTAGACAAAACAATGGCAAATGATAAAATAAAAGTGATAAATTAATTTTTAATGAGAAAACTCATGACCCTTGGAAAATCAGTGTATTTGAATACAAGCTATTAGCCTATGTTTCTTCCAGAAACACAACCCTATAAAGCAAACTTTATTTTTTTCCTTTTTTTTCAAACTAATTTTTTATGAGAAAGAATGGCTCAAACCCTCCCTTTGAAAGAAAATACAACTCATCTAAATGTGAGGCCATTGAAATTCAGCTGGAGTTTCATATTTCATTATTAGAAAGTTTGAATGCTTTTAGGAAAATAACTCAATTTTACTTTCAGTTTGACTCCAAGTAAAACAGCCTGAAAATACCTCAGTTTTATTTTTGGTTAGACTTGAAGAAAAACAGCCTGAAAATGCAGCAACAGAAGGGCTGCCAATTTCCATTAGGTAAGCAATGCTTACAACTTCTTCCAAAGTCTCAACAGGAAGTGCAACTGTGTTTCTAATTATGCCATAGAGATTTTTTGCATTAAGAAAAAATAAAATACAATGCATATCTCATTAAAGTGCTTGGTGAAGGTAAATAGGTCTATCCAAAT
Source organism: Ammospiza nelsoni (assembly GCF_027579445.1). Lineage (NCBI taxonomy): Eukaryota > Metazoa > Chordata > Aves > Passeriformes > Passerellidae > Ammospiza > Ammospiza nelsoni. The sequence goes on from NC_080648.1 coordinate 6,110,424, forward strand.
GGCAGTTTAGGGAAGAGAACTATCCTCACTTTTAAAATCTAATGTTTCCCAAGAGCACGAGCAGCCAACACCACATTAACTTCACTCTCCTTGGATTCACCCAGGAAAGGAAGGAAGGGTGGAGAGAGAAAATGTACTTGGAACACAAAAACAGCATGAGCAGGGTTTTAGAGAGCTCCTAGTAGTGGTGCTTTAAAAATGGTGTTCATTTTTGTTTGGCTCTGCCAAACACAGCAGCCTGTGCCATGTGTGCCAGCAGAGTCCAAGGACAGGGTACCAAACCTGTTCCATGTGGGTTCGGAACTGAGGAAAGGCAGCAGGGCAGGAACAGGGCAGGAACAGGGCAAAGAGAGCAAAGAGCTGCCCTCATTGTGCCCCAGCACAGCCTGGGCAGCACCTGCAGGGGCACAGAACCCACCTGGCAGTGCCTGATCTGGGCCACCAACACCTCCCAGACCTGGGAATGGCGAGCTGGTGTCAGGGACTGCACCAGGGAAAGCAAGGAAAAAAACTGTCAAAAAGGAGGATTGGCAATTCAGAGACTGAATTTCCAGTAACGTTTTATTTTTGCTTTGGTAGAGGTTCATATTTTAAAAGTACAGAGTAATTGAGGCCATTTTGAAATCCACCTTCACTTGATAAAAACTTATTTTTTCACCCAAGTGAGAGCTCTGCCTCAATACAGTCACTGAGGCACAAGAGATCCCCCCAGTCCTACAGGATGCCACCAATACACCATGCTGAGCAAACTGCAATGGCTTTGGCCCCTCTTGCCATCCAGCTGCTCCCAGGCTGCAGGTCACAGGCTCCTAAACTCTGTTTTATTACAGGAAACAGCAGGAGTGGCACTCCTGTAATACTACAGTAATTCTTTAAGTAATAGTACAGCAGTTCTGTAAGCGAACTGGCAAACTGTCAGTTTCTCAAAAGTCTTCAGGATTGGAAGAGATGCAACAAAAATTCATTAATAAAAATATCCAGCAAAAGAGCCTACACAATCACTAACTTCAGACTCAAGCTAAAGAGCAGGCAGAGCACCCTTCACTTTCTCTCAGGATAACAGAAACGCTCTTCGGTTCCTGAGTCATGAGGTAAAAGGAGCTTCAGAAGCCATGTTCAAACAACCAGAGACATTCAGAGCAAGTGCCCCAGGTAAATTTTAAATGCTAGCAGGAGCCACTGCTGCCAGGGAAGAAGCGTGTCACCATGTGAGAGTGACTAGCACCGGGAGGAAGCAGGTGGGGGATTCTGTTCCTGGCCCACTTGAAAGGGATGTCAGTGTGCTCCCGGATTGTGACAGACAGTGGCATCAAAGGTTTGGCACGATGTGCCGGAGGGCTTCTACTTGATCCTTCTTTTAAAGAAGTGCCAGCGAGCTCTGAATCATGGAAGGAAGCAGGCCTCACAAAATACACATCCTTATCAGAATTCTTCCCCAATCTAGGAACAAATGCAGTTGGGAGAGTTTCAGAAAAGGTAGGCTAATTTGTGGACTGGCAAGCACTGGAGCAGGGTATAGGATCAAGAGGAAAACTGTCAGGTCCCCAGAGGGCCATATGGCCAATGAAGACTTTGTGCTTCCCTGGCCACGATACAATGTCTGCGTTTGTGCCTACTGCTGAAAAACAGCAGAGCAGAATATCTGTTCTGCTTTCAGAGGACAGTCAGGAATCTGGCACTCCTGAGTTCCTGGGGGTCCACAGCCATGCACACGCAGCATTGGGAACTTAGAAATTAACGTGTTCCTCTAAAGCATAAGAATGTTTCCACAAGAAAAAAATAAAAAAGAAATATTATTTCAAATGTAGCATTTCATGCCATTTTGTTAAGCAATTCCCACAGTCATTTTGCATTTGTAAATGGCACAAATACCTGATGAGAAGATGAGGGTGAATTCATTCTATATGCTGCTCAAATAGAGAAGCTATTTTATTTCATGTAGTCTTTACTTCATTCTTGAACCTTTTTGAGTGAGTTCATTTGTCTCAACATGTTTTTAAAGTTTAGCAGGATATATGAATTGGTCAGTTAATAAAATGCAGCAGAAATAATCAAGATTTTGCTCTCTCAACTCACAAATCAGTTTCTAGCCATAGCAAGAGTGTCAGTTTTACAGATAGTTTTCAGTTTCAATGTCACTACTTCTTAACTCTTGCAGCATGAGGATTTGTTTGACTTCCTCAATAGAGATGGGTCAAAAATCAGGTCATGTTGATCAGACCCTTAAAAAAAATCAGCAGCCCCCCTACTTGATTCAGGCCTGCTACCTGTATGTCTTCTCCTTTATTTAACCATTCCTTCCATCTGACCATGCAGATGGAAAGTGCCTTGGTGCCTTCTCTGTTGCAGAATTCCATTTATAAGAAACCCATAAGGAAGATAATGTGAGCATATTCTAATTCAAAGTCACCAAGTAGCAGAAAGAAGACAGAAGTCAATTCTGTATTAATCAATGGTGTCAGGACATGCTACAGAACTCAGCAATGGCAGAGGTGTTCCAAACAAGGCATTCTGATCTTATTTCCATAAAGATACAAGGAGACAGCAAAGTCTTTAAATTATTACTCCTTAACTGGGAGAAGACAACCAAAGGACTACTTAAAAGCCAACTGACCTAGTCTGAAAATATAAAAGACACATATAAAAGACTGACATTCACAAGTCCAAACATGTGCATTGTTTGTGTGATGAAACAGCTCTACAAATGAGCCCAGTCATATCAAAGCAAAATCAAATATACAATTATAGTCACAAGATTTATTCACTATGTCAATAATATGGCATTTAAACAACAGTATTGGAGAATACATCAATTAACTCAGTTTACTATTAATTTGGGTATCCACTAATAAAGTAAAGATTGATTATGTGGCTGGATTGAAGAGCAGGTTGTGAACACTGCCCCTTGGACGCGTCACGCTTGGTGACATTTAACATCTACCTGCAAAAGGCTGAGCACAATCCATTGCATCCATGCCAGAAGTGCTGCTAAGCTGGATACAGGGGAAAACAGCAATCACAGGAGCAACTGCCCATTAGCACAGAGTGTCTGGTGAACAGAAAAGCACAGACTTCCTCAGGCACAATTCCATCCTCCCATTCAGCTTGGACTGGGTGATTTCTGACATTGCCCAAGATGTTGATCACAGGGTTGAAATGTCAGACTAAGAACCAGAATATAATTTACAGTGCAAACGAATTTTAAAAAAAGTTGAGAGCTGCCTTTATACATGCAAATTATTTGATGTATATAGCTTCCTCTAAACCCTGTGCTAGGAACAAGCAATGCTGCCGTGAATACAGAATTGATATTTACAGCCTTCATTCTCTGCCCGTTTAGCTGCAGCAAGAAGCTTAGAAAAATTAAGACAGTATTAATGCCATGAATCAAACCTCCAAAATATTTAACTTTAAGCCAAATCTACACCATTTAAGATTATCTATTTTGTTGTAGCACATGAGGAGTGAACTACTACCAAACTGCAAAACAATACATACAGAAATGAATCCCTCTCAACAACACGGCATGGAGCTTAATTCAAGCTATGTGTACTACTGAAGAAACAATTATTCCTAATAAAGGTCTAAGAACATCACAAACGAAAGGAAAAAGTTAATTTTGGTTTCACTAAATTACCTGCACTGTTTGCATTTTGGCCAATAAAGGACTCAGATTTGGGTGTCTCAATGCAGTTTTTCAGTGGCCATTATCGGGAAAGGTAACACTTTGCCAAGAGTGTCCTTCCTCAAGTTCTCACAAAATAAATGAGCTCCACTTGGTTCTTTTAACTATGACAGTGACTGCCTCTACTGAAGTTGAGGCAGTATTTTTTCTCAATTTGTTTGCATTATTATTTTCCCATACAGCATCAGCCCACTGAAAATCATTGATTCATTCATTACAACCACAATTACTGCCAGTCTTGATATCAAACTCTATTCAGCATCTGAACAACAGCTAACTGATGAACAGAGCAGCATCCTGTAGAAAGTAAACTTAGGATCATGTTCCAGGCTTTTGTAGAATCCAGGCATCTCCACCAGGTTTAAAGGTTTTTCTTGAATACCTGATTAAACGCGGGCTACAGCTACACCAAGACCAAAGACCACAGTGTTTCACGGCTCACTGCAATATGATAGCTAGAGGGAAATGCAAATTAAAGAACCATTTCTTTTATTTCTCATCTCTGTGCAATTGGCAGCTGAGGGTGAAAACACACCCCTGGCAAGTCACACGAGCATCAACCTGCTAGGAGCCCTGATAAAAAGCTTAAAAATGTCAGGTGTTATTCTTCTTAAAAAAACCCACAACCAGACACAAACACAGGAATCTGAGAAAGCACATAAATTGTTTAAAGGCTATATTATAAAACTTGAGGTTTTTTTCAACTGAATTGCATGTGTCCCTTGATAGAGCGACTTGATAATTTCTTCAATTCAGCTTGATTGCAAGTCTGATACTTTGACATTATCTACTTAGAAGGTACTGAACTAATATTCAAATGATTGATATTAGAGCAGCAAATCACTTGACAGACAGACCCTGACCAAAAACATAATTAAATCATTATATAGATAGGTGTTGCTACAAAACCAACCCTATGAGATATCATTAGTGATGGAGAGAGATGCCAGTGCTGAGTCACCGTTACCACAGATGGGCATTAATCAATGAGGTGCAGATTGCACCCACCCCTCATACACACAGAGCAGCCACACAGACACTCAAACTGCTCCTGAAGAAGGAAGGAGCACTGAAATACAAGGACTAAATTAGTCACCAGACTGAAACAAAGCATCTGAGTTAAAAAATACATACAATCAAAGGCAGATACTGACTCTAGAAGAGATCTGTAGGGAAAAAGCACAGGCGTGACAGACACTGGAGAAATCCATTCCTGTCTCACTGTCCCACAGTCTACCTGGAACAAGCCAAAATCTTGACCAAAAAAACCAAACCAAAAAAGCCTAACTCATAACCAAGTACCTTTATCTCAGGTTTTTCTCATCTTTTATCTTCTGACATTACATTTCAAATGCTAAAATTTCTATCAAAAGGTGTAGTTTTAACGAGCTAGTTATATTACAGCTGAATTCTTGGCCATATGAGACAATTTACAGTGTAGTTTGATTTCTTGGACACTTATGCACACTCATGAAGGCAAGTTTTTGTTCTTTTTATTTTCTTTTTTTTTCTTGAAGAAAATCCTTAAGAGAAGCAAAGGAGCCCATTAAGGACAACTGGTACTTAAGACATTTACAATCACAGATCTTCCTGCAATGACAGTCACTTTAGATTTGATTCTTCTCCAGTTATGAAAAATCAGGCATTTCCTTTGAGGGAAACTTAATAAATGCTCTAACCACAAGGGAAACAAGAAAAAGGAGGAAAAATAAAGAAATAAAATAAAATCTTGTAATCCAGGAAAGCAGGCTTCATTCCAGGGATGCTGTGGATGAGGGAGCCTTTCTACCACAGAATCCTTTAAAAGAAATATAATATACACTATATGGACAGAATGTGATTAATTCTCAAGTTTTTTTTGTTTTTTTTTTTTTTTTTTTACCTGTTGGTACACAAACTTCCAACAGTTTAGACTTGCTCTTGGTCTGCAAGACTCTTCAGGGAGGTTCTGAAGTGGCTGTGGCTGCCTAATCATGAGCTCAGCAGTGCCACAGGTCTGGAATCTCTGCCACAGACAGGATGCCTTGTGAGATCCACCCAAAGAAAACCCATAAGAGCAAACAGAGAGAATGTACATGAAATGCCAGTAAATTTTCCATTTTGCACCACTGGGGAAAATAATGGCAGCCCTCCCTTGAGGTTATAGCATGTCTGTCCCATAGACTGGCAGAATTTATCTGTCTAGGACTTTATCAAATGTAGAGGAAGTCAGTCTAAAATTCAGATGTGAAGACAGGAATAGTGAGGCAGAAGCAAGGAAAACAGCATAGACCCAGAGCTCCACACATTAAGACCCAAGGATAAACATCCTTAAATAAGCATCCCTTATCCTCTGTCCTTAAAAGTGCCCCAGGTACTAGGTTAAGCAGAACAAATATTACATTTTCCTAACTGGAAAAATAATGGTCTTTTCAAGTCCATACCAAGCCTGCCTCCTTAACTACCCTGCCTATCGTGTTTTTTACTATATTCAGATAATTTTGTAGTTTGTTGGGGTAGATGTTATGTATTTTCTTTTCTCCTGCTCTCGCAGTCTTGCAAGATGTCTTTTTATTTACAGCCTCAATTTTCTCACCTCTAGTTCTAAAATTTCTTGTTTCAACAGGACGTTCCAACTGTAAAAACCAAGCCAGCCTGTTCTGCTGCGCACTCCTCGTTATCACATGCTCCAAAAGCTAAACAGGACACAAAGATGCAGGCATGGGCCATCCTGCTCATGCACTGGGTGAGAAGGGCTTTGCTGAGCAGGGATGCAGCCTGGCAGTGCTGCTGGGAGCCAGGAGCTCAGAGATGAGAAATGCTGCTGTCCTTTACCCAGCCTGTCACAGATTAATTCACTTGAGCTGATGGTTCCACTGGGTGCTAACAGGAGCTAAGTGCCACTGGCAATAGGAACTGATTGGTTCAGGAGATGCCATTATCTCAGAAAAAATGCATTGATAAAAGAAAATCACTTCAGACCAAGAGATGATGGAAGCAACTGATATATCATCATAATTTTTTCCTCATTCATGTAATTCCCAATAATGTCCATATCTGAGCATGTGCCTCCTCATTGGAGCTGGTTCACTTTCTTTAGAACATCCTCTTTTTCTCTTGCAAGAGGATTCTATTAAAGTTCACATATGATACCTTGTTCTACAATTGCACTCACTGGGCTCAGTTAAAGAAGCAATTGAAAGCCCAAGTCCTCTTGCAACAAATTCCTATAGGAAACTCCTCAAAAAATAGTAAAACTTTTGTAGCCCAAATTATTAAGTTCTGTGACACAGAGAGATCTTGAGTAACTCTGCCATCAGAGCATATTTTCATGATTACCAAATAATTTTTCATATACTATTGATACATACTACTTTCATGGTATTTGTTCTTTCTACTATGAACATAAGATTGGTGCCTAACTACTTTATTTTTAGCATTCTCTGCCTCCATAATGGCCACTATTATAATCGAGTGTGATCTGTATCACAGTAATGTTTCTTAATTGCATTAAACCCCAGTGGAGCAGCCTATAAAAACCACTCAAAATTCCCATTTTTCCAAAGCAATAGCTACAAAAAATGTAGCGTGATAACATGTTGAATACTATCTTAGAAAAACACAGTTTAGCTCTGGTTAATTTTAGAAACACACAAAACTTCAGTTTCAAGCAATTGGAATTTGCATTGGGGTCAAAAAAAAATTCTAACCACATGGGACAAAAGATCATCCTAATTATGACTGCAGCTCCTTTTCTTTTTGCTATCTATGCACAAATTCTGAAGTAGCACAGGCTCTTTAGTCTTAAAGTTATGCAACTGAGTACTTCCTTTTTTTTCATAATTCAAACTATTTGATTTTAACTCTAATATTCCTTTAAATTATTTTCATTAAGAAATACAGAAAATAAAAGCTTAGTACAGTAGATTAATTTTGGGAACATTTTTACAATGCATCCTCAATAGCTGTTAATAATTAACATGATCAATAAAGGGTTCTTAGTTACCCAAGCACAATGATTATCACAATTATTACAATCCATAAACTTATTTCCCTATACTTAGAGGCTAATGCACATAGTCTGGTCCTTCAGTGAAATATTTCTGATCCTTTCCCTTAGAATTTTGGGAATAAACTACATCTTTAATTACCCTGGAGAGCAGGTTACCAAATTACAAGCATATATTAGACAATTGCAAGAAGCAGTAACTTTTGCCTTCTTTTCTGTGGCATTATGACAGTTCACCAACAATAATTTAAGGGAAAAAATAATCTATGAATTTAAGTTATTGTCATTTTTATGATCTCTTTCACAAACTTACCTAGAAGTGGAAATTATACACTAACATTTATAAAGTGGTAAATCTATTAATTAGTTGCAAATCCTATGGATCTCAGGTGAGATAAAACAGACAAATACAGACATCAAATATTAAAAAAAAAATCAGAATCCAGATGCTTAAACTCACCAAGAAGTTTAGGAATGGCATAATGCTTTTATAGAGCTCATTTAAAATAATTAGGAGGTAATGACAATGTAGGGCACATGCAGACTCTGCAAATACAGCATAATGCCATGTTTTCCTAGTTTCAGTAATTTCCCTCATTTTCCTCCATTGTATATGCTGGACATAATGCCTACAGTCTAAAAAATGACTCGAAAATTGTACCTTTAATGGTGTCCCATTGTTTCCCAGTCATTCCACATTGCATTTGTTTATCAAAGCCACTCTCACACCAGACTCCCAGCACTCTTGCCTTTCTTCCATCTCCTTTCTGCCTCATTAGAGGATATTTAACAATATCAACTATCAATTTCCTTGTCAGGTTTAAATTAGGATAGTTATTACCTGATCAATCAATTACTCATTCACGTCAATAACTATTTCACGTCTCTGCTGCTTTCAAGACTTCAAACTACCTTCCCTTCTCTCACCCAGGGCAGATGCTATTTCACTGCTTGCCTTTACTGTGGCAATAATTTAGACAAAAAACGTCTTGGTTTGGTTGAGGATTTGTCATTTGCAGCCATGAAATTAATTACCCACAGTAGAGTAATTTAATTTTGAGTTGGAAATATTTATTTTTGAATGAGGGATACAAACTGAGATGTTGCACCTGAACATGGCATCACTTGGACTCTCCCTACACAAACCAAACATCTTTAAAAAGAAATGGATCAGAACAACAAGCATTGGTATATATTTATGTTCTTTGCTATGTTTTGATAACAAAACATTTAAAAGATAAAAGCCTTGCTTGCTTTAACAGATTGCTTTCTCAAGGACTTAACTGCAGGTTTGCATTGTACTGCTTCTACAATCTCACCTTTAAAAGAACACAAGATGCAACATCCCAGTACATAAGGTCAATGAAACTCCTTCAGATCAAATTTATTTAAAAAAAAATATGTTCATGTACCAATCAGTACATAATAATATCATATTAATATAAAACTCAGATAGTAAGCAGTCTCATGTTAGATAATTTTCTTTATATTTAACTTCTTCTCTTCTGCCAATCCATTTATATTCTGGTGGTTTAATTTTTCTTGTAAGCTCCTTGCCTTAATTTGAAGGCTGTGTTTTGGTCTTTCTGCAATTATGCCCATACTGTTGAAAATTGCATGGAGATAGCTGGTGCTTTTTCCAGGTGATATATTAACTCCTGGATGAAGGCTTGCATATCACTCCATTCAAAAAAACATTCACAATGCTCACTTCAATAATTTGCCAAAATACATGTTTGCACAAAGCTATTTCACCCTGATAAATTGTACACATTGCTTTTTGAAGTCACCTTAGACACTTGCTTTTGTTGAACTTATCAATACAGCAATTCTCATTTAGAGCTTAATTTAAAATTATACTTCTTTTAATGTCAATGTTTCTCACCATGTTTTTTTTCCTCTGCAAAACTAATTAAATGAACGTTTATTATGACTTTCTTTTCCAAATGATTAATCTTTCTAAGTTATGGATTAAGACTGCAGTTACCTTTCCCAAGAAATGAATCTTCCCAGTGCTATCAAGAATCATTTGATTTTCACAAATATTATACATTTTCCTCCACTTTTATGCAAACATTTTTCATTAAGAATCTCAATATATAAAGAAACAAACTGAACTGTCTCAAAATCCTAGTTCTAACATACTGTCTTCAACACACACTGTAAGGTTTATATTAAGAAAACCATCATAAAATTTTACTCCAGGGTAGCCAGAGCCACCATGACTGGCAGAGAAAGATTGAAAATAGAAATATCTCGATTGTGATATCTAATGCCTGGTTTTGATAACTCTTTCCAAATCAACAATTAATGTTGAGAAGCAAGGGAAGGCAGGGGAATTTCAGGGGAATGATTCAATGGGGAGCTGCTCCCTGGGCCCCCTTCCTACACAGCCACAGTCACACAGAAGGGAAATTAAAAAACAGCCACTTGAAAACACAGGCATGAAAGTCCACTCCAGCATTTAAAAAACCCCAAACCCAAACCTTCAGGAACTGAAACATGGCAAGCACACAAGAAAAAGACAGAAATTCCAAAGGTGTGCGTTATCACTGTGCCAGTTTGATGGGATATCATTTCTGTACCCACATGGATGCTGGGAGCCTATTCAGAGAGTAAACCCGAGCAAAACAAAGCACTCATCACATTGGGGACCACTGGTCCCTGGCAAATTTTGTGACAGAAAACATCACAGTCAAAGGAAAGAAGAAAATTTCAGGTGCACACCAAAAACTACAGTTTAAGGCCCTTTCCATGTTATGGAATAATTTGCTGACTCCTGAGGAGCAAACACAGGCTTGCTCCACAAAAGCAGCTCGTCCATGCCAGCAGCTCATGGCTGAAGAACCTGCAAAGCCACCACAGTGAAAACCTCAGATCAAAAGAGCTGCTACCAGCTTTAGTTTGTGTCACAGAGCACAGAGAAACTGCACTGAAAACTAAAACTGGCAGAAATCACTCTGGCACATCAAATAATTAATGCACTAAAACCCCAACCAAAATAACTAGAGTGAATGCCGAAATCCTTGCAGGATCCTATCTAAGTGTTTGAGGGCAGGTCTTCAGTAAGTTACCTGCAGAGTTTTAAACATCTAGCAATGTTATTAATCTTATGGTAATATAAACAAATTCAGTAATTTACTAATTTTTAGTGGCAAATAAGATCCTGGTTCACTTGGCAAGCAATATTTGTGAGTCAGCTTACCCCCCTGTCAGTGAGAGGCGACAGGAAGATGTTTGGTGTTGGTGATGATGGATGAATTGAGCAGGTGGCACCATGCAGGAGCCCAAGGCCAAACACCACCATGCACTCACGGCTTTTTTGTGCTCTGCAGCAGCAATGCTCAGGCCCAGCAACTCTCAATACTGCTCTTCATGCAGTTCTTATCAGTGCTCAACAGATATCATCAGTTTCTATCATCATTTCCTTCAAAGAACAGAACCTGAGTGCAAGGAACTGCTGCAAGAGGGAACCAAGTGACACTCAAAGCCTTGGGACAGCACATTAACACAGAATGACCAGGAAAAATGAGAATAAAACCAGACCAGAAAAAATAAGACTAAAAATATTGGTTGCTATCACTTTAGGCAGCTGCTACAAAACACTAACACAGTGTGTATAAAGCTGCTTTAATATTCATCATTTCAGGGTTTTAGAAATGTACTTTAAAAATTTATGCAGGACATTTTATTCCTGAAGTGCATCCATTTTTCTGTCTGTAATACCACCTTATGAATAAACCCAAATGAACAGGCACATTTCCTTTCTCTTTGTGAAACAACTAGAATGCTTAAATGAAATGTTAAACTGTAGAAAATTCCAGAATTTTCTATACACTTTCAACACTGGGATTGGAATAGCACTCATTTTTGCCTTCCAATTATTAGGCTTCCTTGAAACTAATTAAACTCAAATATTGTTTATCTCTAATCAATTTCAATATAATGGGAAATAATTTGATACTTTATTCCTTCATCCAAGGGCAAATATACAGCAGAGTCTGCAAGAGACTACCTCAGAGACTGGATATGGAATTATCTACAGTTACACTACAACCTCACCAAATTTTTATCAGGTCCGTACACATTTTCACTTAATTTTCCCCACTATTTATATTAATTTTTCATAAAGACTCAACATAGTAATTTAAAGTGAGATATTGCTAGAAAATGTAGTAAAAAGCAAGATGTGCAAACTACAAAAAACTCAAAAATACCCAAACGCTATATATAATTTTAAATCATGCATTGCTAATTTCTCAACAAAAGCTATTAATTCTGTGAGCAGTGGAAGTGATGAAATGCAGTTGATCAGATATAAAAGGTGTTTATCTGTGTTTGATTGACAGAATTTGGTGCCCCCAGAGCTGCATTCACCAATGGACACCTTTCTAGAGCTGAGGCATTTTGAAATCTTTTCTCTCTTCTGGGAGGTCCTCATCACACAACCATTTAAAATTCTCTGCCTTCTTGCAGGTAATTAGTTATCTCTGAGATCTCTTAGCCTTTCATCTAAGTCAGCAGACGTGGTGGAAAAGTTCAAAATCTAGGTTGAAGAGATGCAGAAAGCACCAATTCATAAACCTTGCTCTCTCATACACAGAAGCTGAAAATGCTTCAAGCTCAACTTTGCAGCCCTAATCTCTGGCAGTACCCGTTTCCCAAACTCATATAACACAAGGGTGTTTTAACTGTGAAATATATTAGGGGGAAGTGTAATTGCAATTTAATCACTGGTGCACTAACAAGCTGAAGCAAAAAGAATGGATTGATGTTCAATAGCAACATTTAAAAAATAATGACTTCTTTTTTTTTAATTGGTATTTCATTAGTTGTGCTATATAAATTTATGTAATAAAATATTAAATGATACATAATTCAAACCCATAATTTAAAGCTCTACTACGTAGTTTCTTCTACAACAGCTAATAATTTTCAGACAGCTCCCATAAAGATTTACTGCATTAAATCACACAAGGAAAGACTGAGCAATCCTGCTTTACACTAAAACAGAAGAAATGCAACAGCCCTGACATTTACCCAAGTACCCAAGTTATCCTCAGGTACTTGGGCTCATCTCTCATTTCAGTGATTAAGTTGTTCAGACAAAAACAGCTCCTATATGTCACATATAGATCAGTCTGCTGCTTGCTCAGTGAGCTTTCTGTCAAATCTTCCTGCTGTGCCATGCTCACATGGATTTTATAATGTATTATCATTGTGCTAGCCCAGAAATGTGGAGCTGAAGGGACAGGAATAATAATGCCCTCCAAATGAATGTAAAAATAGCTCAACAATTATTACATTATTATTTATTCAGGCAGTCACACTCCATTCAATTTAAGTTACCTACAGAAACATCCTGGCTGGAAGGAGAACCTGGAACACTGCACCATGTCCAGGGAATAGCAGTGGTGCAATTCAACCAGTTCTATATAAATATGCTTTGTATGCTTAGAGAGCTGCTAATTCATAAAAAACCATTTTTAAAGTAATTTCTACTTTGTTACATATGATAAAAATTAACACATTCCTATCTACGTTTCTTCCTGACACAACTGGGAAAATATTTGTCCTTGAGGTGAAGGAGTTAGGCCTGCAATGTCTTTTCCAATTGTAGCATTGTGTATTTTTGTTTCCATGAGATGCAAAAGCTTAGCAATAAATTTCTGTTTAGCCAAATACATTTATTTTTAACAGACCCCAAGTTATCTTTTAATTTATAACAACTCCATACATATATGTGTACATATATGTACATACCTATACCTGTCTTATCTAATGTCTACCTTTAAATTAAATGTATTTTACCTATATGTAGTAAAAAAAGGTTGATATAGAGTGTCTGACAATAAAAAAAGACACAAGACACTATCTACAGATTCTGATAGACAGCAAATCAAAATAATTCAAGCAACCAAATGCACTTTGTGGAAGTGGCTTATTTCACTGTGTAGGCTAAACGCATTTTGAGGAAGGATTACATTTTGTTTGGCAATTTATTTTATTGACAAAGCATATTTCATCAGATATTGCTTCGCATTTTGTAGACAAATGCACGTTGTCAAATTTCCTATTTCCTTTGGTGGATGAAAAGCATTTTTCCACAGATTCTACACTTCTCTAGAGAGCACAATGAATTCCACACAACAGCAGGTTCTATGAAAGTGTTTATATTGCAAGTTTATTCAAAATAGTAATATTTTTAAGAGCATACCTGAAATATATAACAAAAAATGGTCTTCAGTGTTGACATGTGCCTGATTAGGGTCTGTCACTATAATTAATAATCACTACAGTAAAATTGAAAAATTAAAAATCAGTACCTAATTTTGGGTTCTGTGATTCTAATGTATGCAATCTTTTTACTGAAAATTTACCCTCAACTTAGAGTAACTATGAAGTCTTGGAGTGGTTGCTGCCAAACATTTGAAGACAATTACTCTTCATTTCTTTCTTTCTGACATATTTTCTTTTATTCCAAGAGTACAAGTGTCACCACACTCTAAACAGTGTCAACAGAACCAACCTAAGGCAATTAATTCAGATTGTTCCTTAAAATGAGACTATGAACAAACAAACTAACCAAAGCAATCCTCTCCCAGCCCCAGACAAACCACACATAAAACAGGCCTGTCAGGAATATTGATTCAACAAATTACCCTCACAAATCTCTCATGCACAAAACCCCTCAACAGATATTATGAATATTCTGTCCAGTTAGAGGCCATATTTAACTCCTATATTCTCACATATAATTCAAAATACTGATTTTACATGTCTCATTCTCATTAGCGTTAAACTGAGTGGAATTCATTCTTTCAATATCAAAGAAGTGTTCTTCATGACAAGTCTGTGTTTAAAAATAACTTGGGGACAGACATCATGAAGAGCTGCAGAATTATCAGCTATTTTACCTTAAGGGTTGATTTACCATGAACATTTAAAAGGCCCCCAATTGCCATGGCAGCATTTGAGGAGCTGTGTCCATGAAACTGTGCAGGCATTGAGACCACTTTCTTTTTAGCCAGTGTTATTTTTTTTTTGTCCACTTGAATGATGAAAGAATTAGTCATTTTCTTCTAAATTCTCTCTTATTCAAGTAAGCAAATCTATGGCAGTAACAGACAACTTACATATGAAACAAACAGAGAGGATGAAAGAAAATCTGCAATTTCCTCTAAAATACCCTGTAGGAATGATCCACATTTATTCAAAAAGTCCACCAATATGTAAGAAATGATTTTCCAAAACCCAGGAAGCATCAAGACAACTGGTGCCAAGGGAAACATTTGAAACGGCTGGATGGTCAGCCAAGGAGACACCAGGGAAGTGAAATTTCTGCTCTTATCACAAACCAGCTTAGTCCTTTTCCACTTTGAAGTCCCCAACTTCCAGGCACTGCTGCAGAACAGGGTGTCTTGCACAGAGCCACACTCATGGCTATTATTGCCTCAAGCGGCAAAGGGCTGCCTCACTGCTTATCTGCAGCTATCATCAAAGAATTTGCACCATCAGAATTTGAATTTGGCGCATCAGAATTTGCACCATTTGCTCCCCAGAAAAAGCCTCCTACTCCAGTAATTCAGCTGGGAGAGAGCCAGCATGAACCAAAGGCTGGCATGGAAAGCATGACCAAACAGTCATACACCTGTTTGAATTTCACTTACAGAAGGTGACCCTGGCAGTAAGATTTCATTTAGCTTCTCTTATTTCACAGTGCCAACATTTGTTTCACCTACAATAAACTGAGTAAACTCAACACTGAGTAGGAATAACACTTAATGCCCTCAGCAGCCAGCATCAGGCAAGGACAGCCTACAGACAAGCAGATACCCATTGCAGGCTCCTCCCTGCCTACACACCAAGGTTTTGTCCTTTTCTAAGACTCTTTGCGGCAATAAATATTCCTGCCATTTTTGGAGCACTGTCCCTGGCCACAAGTGATGAAAGTTTTCCCTTCTGAGGTCCTCCCACAAGACACCTTTACTCCTCACCCATTCACAGAAGTTCCACTGGGGTGAACAGACAGCAGTGCTCATCCTCCCGGACAGCCAGCCCTGCCCAAACCATGCTGCTCTGCTTCCTGCAGCACTCCCACCCCTGGGGAGCTGTGCCCACCTCCAGCCACAGCAGACACCAAGACTCTGCACCTACTGAGCGATCAGGGATGGTCTCATATTTGTATTTTTGATTATTCTGCACATCCAACTGGAATGCAGATGGTTCCAGCCCTGCTTTAGCAGAACCTAAGGGGCAGCAAGGCCTGCTCCCCTGTGCCCACTGCCCACGTGTCTGATGTGCTGGCCAGGTGAAAGGATTAGAGCCAGGCTTTGCTGCTCACTGCTCCTCCCAGCTCATCAGCTCTGCCATGGAGGAAGTTCTCAGTGTTCCTGGCCCTCACATGCTCCAGACGGTTCTTTGGTAAAGCTTTTCAAAACCATTTTTGCCACCGACATGCAGTTAAAGGAGTCTCAGTCAGAATTATTATTTTCAGGGTTGGAGGGGGACAAAGAAAAAGGAAAACATCAGGGAGAGTAACAACTGTGATTAAAGGTTGTGGCATAACACTAATCTTCATCACCTGTTCCTTCTCTGACTTTTTCTGGTTCTTTCTTAAGTAAATTTATGTCAAAGGCTTTGTTTTCTTCTTCCTGCTGTGGATGTGCATGCTGCAGGAGAATGTGCTTGTAAAAAAAAAAGAACAGCCAGTTTAGCCCCATCTGAACAACTGCTTTTTCCCCTCAACACTGCTACTAAACTCCATGAGATGAACTAAACATATTAACATTATCAGGAATGAAGGTCTGTTTTTTGCACTGGTTTTCAAGCACAAATGTGGGTCCATACACATGCAGTTATCTTAAATGACAATCACTCAGGACTAGGGGAGCAGAAGTCCTTCTCTCCAAACTTCAGAGGTGACTCTGTTTCTCGTGGCTGACAGAGACGAGTCCATATCCTGATTCTGCAGTCCTAACTCATTTCTCTCTAAATCTCATCTACATGTGCCAGTTTCTTGTGAATTAGGAAGGCACTTGTGCCCATACAGATGAAAATCAGATTAAACCGTTTTGAAACCCAAGTAAAAGCTTAAAATTGTAAAACAAGTCCAGAAAAAGACAGAAATTTGAAAAAGAGCATCACTGTAAAACAAAGTCCACATTTAAAATTAATTATACCATTTCATATCATAAATTGACATACAAAAATATATATTTGTAAGGCCATGCATATTCAGTTCTTTGTCTTCAAGGCAAACTCTTCAATGACTTGCTTTGAAGTCATAAATTAATAAAACATTAGGTGCACATTGATACTATGTATCTCCTCAATAAACCAGAAATATTCAAGCTCACTCTTGTCTTTATCACACAACTGCACTATAAGAGCAGATAGATTTTAGCTCACCTAACCAGCACAGGTTAACTAGATAGCTATATTTCAATTAAAGGAAAAAGCCAATTGTTGCATGTCTTATTATCATCCTAAAACATCTTGGCAATAATTAATAGCTACCCAATTCATAGAAATTGCTTTCCTTATTTTTGAAGCAGCTACTTTCTTTGAATGTAATGACTAAGAGAAAAGAAACATCTGTTTCTGTTGCTAAGGAGATCAACAAAAAAACATAGAGATAAGAAAAATATTTAGAATACTTTTTAAAAAGAAAAATTTCTTCCCCTTGGGTTCAGCTACATGCTTTATAATCAGTGGCACAGCCAGCTATCACATAACAAAACACCAGTGTGTTTCTCTTTTTGCATTGTGACTGCTCAACTGCCAGATATTCTGCATATTTATTCAGGGACAACACAGCACAACAAATGAAGATGCCTAGACACATTCACCAGCATCTCTGTGTCTTGAGTAGCTGCAGATGCTCATTCTCAAAAGTGGGTATCTGCATAATAAACTGGATTTCTGCTAAAGTGAGGGAAACTTCAACTGGCCGTGAAACGTGCCATGTGACAGTTATGACAAAGCTAATATTAAAAAAAAAAAGAAGATGCAGTCTTGTAAAGCAAAAGAACAAAAAAAAATCTCTCTACCAGTAAGCAGATTGTTCACAAGGCTGTAATTAACCTGGTGTTGTACAAGCACAGAGCAGATTGCCAGGGGGTATAAAAAGCTGGGTCAGTAAGGATCTGCATGAAGCAAAGCTGCTTCTGCTGCATGTGCTCAAAAAGGAAGGTTAGACCCATCTGCAGTAAAATAAATGCGCAGGTGCAAGGTAAAGTCAAATAAAAATCCAGTTATATTGACTTTATAATTCTAAATTAATTTGATGAAACTCGCCCTGAGGTACATTTTGGTTTTCTGTAGTAGATGATGTAAGACAATAGTAACCATGCTGTTTTCCCATTTCAGGTAAAGGTGCCAACATTGTGAGATGTATTTATGTCAATGCAAACTTGTAGAAGGCCCAGTGACACCGAGAGTAAATAACAGCTTGCAGACAATTAGCAAACCACAACCTTCCCTGCACACAGCTTCAAGTTCAAAGGCAGAATAAGAGTGCAGAACAAAGCCTGTTTGTGTTATGGGTCATGTTGGCTCACAGACCCCATGGAATGGCACAGGGCTCTCCCAAGCCCTTGTTGCCACGTTCCTCTAGTCAAGGTTAGCACCCTTGGAGGGTCCCTGGTGTGCAAAGCTGAGTTACCCCTGCAGGTGCCCTGCTCACGGCTCTCCCTTCCTGCACCCAGCACCACCATCTCCAGAGTGACACCTGAGCTGCTCCTCAGGCTCACTGTCCCTCACTCGTGTCCCAGCTTTAGCGCCAAGCACATGCAGCTGTCAGTACTGATGGGGTGATGCTTCCCATACAACAAAGTCAGGGAACACTGAATATCTTGATTCTCACTGTGATGGCAGTTTAGTTTTTATCTACTTCTGTTTTCTTTCTATGACACATGATTTTTGAAGATCCTATCTAAGAAACAGGTTGCTCACTGGAAGTTAACTTGTGATTTAATTTCAGGCTGTTCACAATCAGAGTGTATTTTGTAACTGTATTTTTTTATTTGTACCTGTTACTTCTAGAAACAAAAACAGTGCAATAAAAAGCTAAGGAAAAACCTAAAAGATAACATCGATTTACTAATATTCCCTTCTCATAAAGATTTCCTTTTTTTTCTTTTTTGTTAAATACACAAAAATAAGCTGTTCATGAAGGCAAAGGCATCAGCCTGGTCTGGAATGAATGGAACTGAAATGCAGCTTTATCCACTCATTCCTCATATGTGTGCTCTGTTCCACCAAAACCATTTATCAGACACCCACACAGTCACAGCACCTCAAACCCCAGTCACGAAGTAATTACAGACAGAGGGTTTCTACCAGGACAGATGCTGACTGAGAACCTTTCCCTTTCTCAAGGAAATAGGATCCTTCACAAGGAAACTATTTCACTCTGAAATAGTTCAGCCCAGGATTCATCATCAAACAGGAAGGTCTACGTCATTCTCAAACACACAGAACTTCTTTTGAAGCCCCACCAAGCTTCCAGGAAGACTTCAAAATCAGTTGCACAAAAATCTAGAATTGTCAGTGCTGAGTTTTCAGTACAGGAAGGAAGAAATAAAACCATAAATAAAGGGCAGATTAGTGCACCACAGACAGGATTTTACATTTTCCTTCATGCCAGATGCCCCTATTCAGTGCTTGTAGCAGGTTACACAGACTATTTTATAGAGAATAATCTGTCATGAGTTGTAACTGTTTTCTTTGGGCTCTCCAAGAATAGCCCCAGAATGCACAAAATGTCATTTCTGGAATTTCTAGGCAAGATCTGTCCCCTTCAGTCTCACTTTAAGAAGCATTCAGATCCCAACATTATCCTAACATTACCCTCAAGCTGCCACTCCAGGCCAGCCTGAATACCCACAGCATTTCCCCCCACCCTTTCACCCACACTCCCAGACTCCCACAGAAGGCAAAAGATGAATTTTCTTTTTAAAACTATGACATATATTAAAACTTGCCCTTAGTTAGAAAAATCAAAGGTCAAAACTCAAATATTTTTCCCCCCACAGAGTCTTTTTCATACAGAGGTTCATATCCCACTCAAGTTTATGAAAAATAAATGAATTATACAATGTCCTTTTTCACACAAAATCTCATATCCCACTGAGGTATTGGAAGAATACATGAATTATACAATGTCATGGCACAGAATGCACATTATTGTTAATAAAACTGGTACCTGACTCAAAGAGAATTCTCATAAAATAGCAAATATTATCAGCATCTATTTATCAACTCTCAACTTTGTATGCTACATAGTAGTCAGTCAAAAAAAAAACCCAAACAAAACAAACAGGACTTGAAACATCCCGTTATCTTTTCCAGTACATTCTTTCTTGACCTTTAGTGATAATTTGGTATTTTCATATAGTTAGTTTTTCTCACTACAATCCTTCTCAGTCTGAACACTCATATCTAGAGTCCACTAAAATATTTTAAGATACAGTAATTTATTTTTAAATTATCCTAGGCTTACTGTTCTGGTTGAATTATTCCCATCTTCCATACATCTGACAGAGGCCTGAATTTATCCAAAGTAATATTCAATTTCTCATCTGCTCATGCAGTACTTGAGAAATGGCAGTGCTTCATCTCCTTCATATCAAATGGTGGGTCTTAAAGAATGCTGCCAAATAAATTCCTCTCCCAACAAATATGCTTGCAGTGCTAAGGCCAATGTGGGGGCACATGTCCTGATAAATTTAAAACCACTTGTAAAATTGGTTAGCCCCATTAATATCTTACTGAACTTCAAACAAAGACACAAATGGTATTTGGTGATATGGCAAAATTTACAAAAGCATGGGCAACACCTAATTCTACTTCTGTAATTATCACATTACAATGCCCAATTTTAATTGCATTTATGCCCCTGCTCTTTCACCAGGCTTAATTATTGCTGGTAATTCCAGAAGATCATTCATTTTTTTCTGTATTTAATTAAAAATAAAATTAAAACAATTTTCTGATACATTGATTCTTATTTGGGATACACAGTTCAGGTATGGGGGGAAGAATGGGAGGACAACACTGTAGCAATGCTGATTTATTGGTTAGTTTATAATTTAGAGTAATTTACTCTAAGTTTGATGCTTACACAGGATGGCAACCTGCCTTTGCTACCAAGAGTTACTCAGGAGAAAAATCAATAGCAGAAGTTGCATTGGTTTTGTGGCTCCATTTGTGAGTGCTAATACTTATCAAGCCCTGATTGTGAGTTGCCTAAGAAATAAAAGACACAAATACTTAAGAACACATCATTTGTTAACTTCTGTTCCCTTTCAAAATCATTGCAAACTAATAAACCCAACATGGTAGGAGCATCCAAGACTGACAGTAAAAAAAGGGCTTCTTCAGCAATTTGCTCAAGCAGTTTTGACTATTTATACCAATGGGAGTTTGCAGAAGGTTTTCAAACCATATAGAATATGCTCTTTTTTTTCAGAGTGGCAGCACTAAAAATGCCAAAAAATTTGCATCCTCCAGACCTAGAACTAAGAGGAGCACAGAAGTTGGCAGTAATGAAGAGGCTGTTTTCTTCCAACTCCCTCAGAAGACACAAATTTCCTGTCAAGATGCATAAAGCTAAGAAACTGAGTTCTCCCTTGAGGATAAGTCCGAAAGGGTTTTGTTCAAGAAGTTAAACTTTTTCCTCTAAGGTAGTTACTTTCTAAAGGCTTTGATCCACTATGATGGGATGATAGGAGCCTTTGTTGAAAAGAAATCAAATTAAAAAAAAGAAAAAAAGAACCTAACAAATATGCTGAAATATTGATGTCACAGCCTTGGCCTCTGAAGAACACAGAGGATGCTGGAGAAGGGCACAGTGGAGGGAAATGAGCCTCAACAGTGGTTTGGGGGCTGACAGTGAGTTTTTGACAGATGCATAAAGAACATAAGGCAGAAACAGGCAGTGCTGAAGGGCTGGGCAAACCATACAATAGGGAATTAACTGGGAAGTTCCCAGAACTTTCTCACCACACCAGGAAATGCACAGGAACACAAGTTTAGGAATGAAATAAAGAACAGACAGCACCTACAGCAGGCTGAAAACCAGTGATGCCACCAGCACCTGGGACAGAACCCAGGGCAAATTCCCAACCCAAAGCTGCAGCTAAGGAACACTCCCACTACAGACAGAACATCTCCCAGAACCCTAAAGGCCCAGAATGAAACCCAAATCAGCTGCTGCACCATGCTGCAGGGATCTGGATGTGCTCATGTTCCTCCCCTGTCCTGGGGCTCAGTGAGGAGCCTCTCTCAGCTGGAGGAACTGCTGGACATCCTCTAAAGCAAATATTTCACTGCCAGGGAACTGCTGGGCATCCTCTAAAGCAAATATTTCACTGCCAGGGAACTGCTGGGCATCCTCTAAAGAAAATATTTCACTGCCAGGGAAGGAAAGCTCTGCTCCTCACACAGCACTGAGCTCCTTGTCCCAGCCTGTGTCTGGACTGAAATTAAACCCAAAGCAAACTCCCCCAGACATATGATGGGAGCAAGAAGAAAAGTTTTTCTTCAGTACCTGAAAATCCTTCCCGGCCTCAGTATTTTCCAGAGCAATGAAAATAAGCAATGCACAGGATCTAGCCACCATTTTGACAGTTTTAAGCAGGCATATTGTCAACCTCAATTACTGCAGGGAATTATCACTTTGGGTTTTATGTTCAGCTTTGTTACTGACTTACTGTCTGACCCTGGGAGATCATTTGGTGTTATTTTAAAAAACAGACAGCAAAAAACAAACAAACCAAGACTACAGCAGGGGATTTTGAGATTGAGCTATCAGGTGTTTTGAAATTTTCACCAAGGACCTACTTCTGCAACCTTTCCCTGACAAACTGCTGTTGAGATACAGAGGAAAAGTGAGAGCTTCTGGAACCAGTATATTTTATCACTTAATGCTTGTTCTCCTGGAATTTGCTGTGGGAAGTACTTGTCAATCTGTTCTTTACCTACTTAAAGATGGGCTATGAAGGTCCCTTAAATACAGGAATATAGACACAGAGCATATACAAATAACTTATACATAGCCCAGATAGATATATCTATAATAGTCAACACAGATTTCAGGAATTCCCTATTTCATATTTCTAACCACACAGAACTGGTAGAAAACTGTCATCAAACTTAGACTTGTAAAATATTAAAAGTAAATTTTAAAACCACCACAAGCCTCCATATTTTCTTTCTCATTTTGAAGGATTCCTTATAGTGAAGTATCTTGTTTTCATCACTTTAAATTTTCAAATTTTATGTAGTGTAAGAAAACTAAAGATCAGACCCTTGGAGTAATTTACTTTATAAGTATGGAGCATGGATCTTAATGGCCTAAAAACTGAAAAAGTACAGACCTGGAGACAGAAATTAACCTTCCAGTAGAAAGTATGTAATGACAACCAAATGACCCATTGCAAACAATGCAGAAGAACGTGTTGATTTTTTTCAGTGTGAATTAAAGAATTTCCTCAGAATTTGGTGCTTGCCATATCTAAACCCCACTATTTTACCACGCTTTTCAAGACAAGTGAAACAATTTAAAATGTTATATTAAACTAACTCCAAATGAGAAATTTAGAAAAGGCACAATCTGGAAGGAGCTTCCCATGAAATACTGCCACTGAATTAAATTACTCAAGTAAGAATTCTCAGGTGTCTCACTGAAAATTATTCTCAGTAAAATTAAAATCCATAAGAGGACATTTTTTTTTTTTTTTTTTGGGAACATAAGTAGGGTTTGATTTTGGTTTTTTCCTGATGGGAATCCATCAACCAAAGGTTATGTTCCCATTACTCTTGAGTAACTCTTAAGCAGGACAGCCCCTTTCCAGTGCTGGACACACTGGGCTAAGTGTGGTACTTTATATGATTATCTGAATTCCCAGAGCATGTGTACAACAGTAATTAAATTGTAGGGTGTCTTGTGAGCATTCTGACCAGCAGTTAGAGACACTATGAAAGAACAGATAATGGGAAGGTTTCTTCTCTTTCTCTGTTCTCTGCATGGCATATGTTGTCTATACACAGATATAGAACTGTATGCAGCCAGTCATACAGACTAAATAATTTTTTTTTGTGTTCAGAATCTGAACAAAAGGCTCATTCCAGTGAAGTAAAAAATATTTTGATGCCAGGAGCAATAAATTCCTAACACCCTCATTTGATTCTGAATTTGTCAGGATGAGCAATGCCCACAAATGAACATGCAGGTAGACAGGAAAAAAGCAGATTTCTTTTAGTGGGGCCTTCTGAAGTAATTCACTTGGGCTGGAAAAGACTGAAGTAGATTCTTTAAAGCAAAATGCTGAGAAAAATTGCTTTCCTCTACAAAAACACTTTCCTGCAGAGATCTTCCCAGGCACTTTTGAAGCATAGATGGAACCACTTTGGCCAACAATATACAAACACATCTGTGAGCAAACAGCACACAAAAGTCAGGCTGTGAGTACTCACTGACCAGGCAGTCGGCAGTGCTCAGTCTGGCAGTCCTTAGGGTCGTGTCTTTAGCTCATCAGGTGAGAGGGAATTCTTACTGTGGTGGGCAGTGAAAACCAAGCTGGATCTGTCACAAAGAAATAAGAATAACTTTCAGGAAAAAAACCAAAACAAAACAAAAAACCAAAAAACCCCTAAAGAAACCCCAAAACACCCAAAAAAAAACCCCTGTAAAATCCTCACAATAACCAAAGGTTTTAACATGAAACTTCATTTAATGCTATTTATCTATTACAGTTTTTAACCACCAAAAGGATTACAGTCTAACCACACCAGATGTAAGAAATAAACCTTGTAGATTCCTTTTTCCATATGCCTCCTATTTTCCCTCCCCCTCGTCCCAAATGCAGACACTCAAGCACAGAGATTGCTCAGTAATTTAATTTTTACACTGCTAAACTAGTAAATAAGAAAGAACCACATCTTCCCTACTCAGTTCAAAAGAACAAAAAGACAAAATGAACTTAAGCAGCATTTCTCAAAACTTTAGTATTGTGACACTTTTTCCACTGGGCATTTTAATACAAAAAAGTTCAATTTAAAATTGCCTTAGATGTCACCACTTCACAGACCATTTGTTGCTTTCTCTGTCAATTTATTATTTTCTTTCTCAGTATGCAATACCTTCTGATACCTGTTGATTTCCACATTTTCTTCAGAATTTCTATTATCCAGAAAAGTGTTTTTGGAAAGACAGGTATTACCTAATACGTCCATTGCCTCAGCAATTTCCACCTGCTCAATGAAACGACCCAGGCAGAGCCAAAACCAGATGTAAGATGACTTTGAAAGAAACATATGTGTCAGCTTGCATTATGAAACTGAGCAATAGGAAATAAGGGTGATGAAGTGACTGGTTATTCTGCCAAAGAAATTCAAATAATGGATGGCAGCCCACTCAAAAATACACAAAATCCTCACAGGCTGGAGTGGGGGAACAGACATGTTAACCATCAATATTAGAGCCAACTGTTTCATCCTAAGTATGTACAAAAGCCTATAAAGACAAGCTAATGCTTTCCACTGTTATGCATGAAACTTTTAAGCTACTTTCTTTTAACAGTGAGAGCATTTAACACTGCCTTAGCCATGTCTTTCACTGAATTTAAATTAATGGTACTTATTTTTGGTTAAAAAAGAAGCTTGATGTACTAGCACTGCTTAACTGCTGAGGTTTATCTCCCTGGAAATGAGTAGGAATAATTGTATTTCAGGCCAACAGCTTTCCATAAAGCATCTTTTTTTTTTTTTTTTTAAATAAGACAAAGAATTGGATACACATTGTACATTAGTATCATGTAAAATCTTTATGGCCAGAATCCTGGCATAAGATTTTCTAAGAATATGAATCAAGGTGAAAAAAAAGCCCCAGTGCTTCTAACGAGCAAATGAGAAAGCTGAAATGCAGATAACCTCACTAATTAGGGTTTGGGATGAAGTCTTTACTTTCATAATCTCCTTATTTTCACTATTATGCTTACTTTCTTTTGTGCAATCCTATCAACCTATGCTTAAGTGGAAATTACACTTCTAATACCTCCCTCCGGCTTTGGTAATTCTGTGCCATTTACAGTATTTGCTAATAACTGTTAATTCATTCATACCTTCCCCTGCTTGTTTATCACTATTTCAGGAGCTGCTGGATTTGGAACAGCAAGATCCATAAGAACAGTGTTGGGATACAGACACTGATGGGCTACCAAGAAAAAGAATAATTAATATGTGAGAGCTAAAATAATAATATGTGAGGCCACTGTGCTGCTGGAGTCACCTCCTCCCATGGAACAATGCATGAGGAAGAGACAAGATCATGCAAAAATGATTTTAAAAATCAGGCTGGATTAAGTACACAGCTTTTCAAAGTCACAAGAGATGTAAAAGCATATGACACTGTAAAAAAGTGCAGTAGAGCTACAATTTCAGCTCTCAATTTTTCCTTTGTCCTCTTTATATGTGGAAGGTCCAAAGACAGATGAAACTTGCTAGCTGTAACAGAATTAGAAAAGAAACAAACAAAGACCAAACAAGATAAACAAAAAAACCCCCATCACAAATCCATGTAGAAAATTAG
Source organism: Ammospiza nelsoni (assembly GCF_027579445.1). Lineage (NCBI taxonomy): Eukaryota > Metazoa > Chordata > Aves > Passeriformes > Passerellidae > Ammospiza > Ammospiza nelsoni. The sequence continues at coordinate 6,136,692 of NC_080648.1, forward strand.
TTAACAAAAATCAAAACAGGTTTCATGTTTCATTACAGAGTTGTCAATAAAGTACTTGTTACCAAGACTGACTAAAAATACAGTCTGACAAGTTCTAATATTTTTTTGCCTTGCAGTAGCTTTCTGTAAGAGAGCAGGGGAGAAGTGTTTGTAAACATCGACCAATATTTACAAACAAGCCAAAGCAAGCAAGAAAAGCAGCAAAGCCAAAAGGAATGAAGTTGCTCCTTTCAGACATTTCAGAATAATACCAGACTCTTTAAAAATAATTTTAGCAGGTACTACATAAGCAGCATAAAAATGGAGAGCACTTTCTCAGAAGAGAAGTCACAGTGCAGCAGAGTTTGTCCATTTCCATAATGCCATAATCCACATCATGAGCACTGAAAACTCCAGGGCTGCCCATCTGCACCAATGCCAGCCTCAGGTCCCTGCTGCCATCCTCATCCCAGCCATCCAGCAGTGCTAGCAACCTCAGCAGCAGGGCACAGAGCAGCAGTACGGAGAGGGTTAAATAAATGGAAGGCAGAGTTGCAAATTACTTGGAGTGCCACTGGAAGCACTGATATAAAAACCCATAAATTTAGTATGTGCTGCAAGATCTGGTCCTTTAGAGTAATCTGCCAGGACTGCTGAGATGTTATCTACGAGCAGTCAGACACTTAAAAACTTTGAGAGAGGATTTGGCACACTTGATGCTGTTGCATGTCTTGCCCTTGGTAATGATTAATTAATGAGTCGTGTTTCTTAGATGAAGGTTATAGATTACACACACAGTAATGATAGAAATGAAATATCACAGCTGCAAGCATCTAAAAGCCAGGGAACAGCAAAATCTACATAACACAGACAATTTGTCCTGGTTGGTACATACTCCACATTTTATTAGTAGTATTTTTAATTTTAATTTCTTTTTTTCTCTTAGTCAATAGATCATTTAGCACAAGGTACTCAGAGCTTCCCTAAATCAATTTCCTGCTCATTTTTGACACTGCTGGCCCCAGGCCAGGCAGCCTCCCTGACTCACCCTGCTGCTGCTCAGCACCAACCCCTCCATGCTCGCTGCTTCCCAGAGGACACCACCCCGCTTTAATTGGCTGAGATTTGGCACAAGAAGATGGAAGAAGTGTCTGTGAACAGCACGTGCCCATTTTCCTTGCATTTGGCATTACACAGCACTTTGCATGCTGCAGGACAGGCCTGGATGCCTTCAGCTGTAAGCTCAGAGTGATAAGCATTTTTACACAACCTGTAAATAAGGGACAAGTGCACATTTACTGGCATTGCCAATGCAGAAATATCTGTCACCACGCAGGTATTGCAGTTCCCCTCTCTCCTGCAGGCTGCAGCCACAGGAACTATCCTGAAGGGTGGCTGTGGTGAGCTGGGGGTCGGTCTCTTTCTCCGGGCGATAACAGATAGAACAAGAGGACACAGTCTCAAGCTGCGTCAAGGGAGATGCAAGTTAGAATTAAGAAGGAAATATTTCACAGTAAGAGTGGTCAGATACTGGAATCATTTACCCAGTGAGGTGGTGGAGTCATCATCCCTTGAAGAATTCAAAAAAAGACTGGATGTGGCACTTGCTGCCATGATCTAGTTGAACAGTTAGAACATCGACTGGACTTGATGATCTTATAGGTCTCTTCCAGTCTTGAACTTGAACTTCTGTGTGAACACAGCAGCAGCAGTCACCAGCTTTGTGTTCACTCCCTCCTTATATCCAGCTGTGCAACACCTGGCTCCTCTGAGCCAGCACCCATGACGGGCACCTGTGAGCCTGACTGGCCACCTCACCAAACCAGCGCTGTTTGTTTAGTGTCCTCCTGCCACAGCTTCAGCCAGCACCAGTTCCCCACTCTGGTTTGGTGCATTGCTGCCCTGTGAGGCAGTGCCAGCACACGGGGCAGGAGAGAGGACACACAGCAATGTCCTCATCAGGTGCTGACAGCTGACGGCACAGCTGGAGTGTAAGAGAGAAAAACTGTGTGCATTATATTGTATCCCCCCCCTCCTGATGGACTTCATTTCAGCAGGAGGAAAACCCAAACCAAACCCACAGCTCTGATCTCACAAACACCACCCCATGTGGCTTCCCAAGACTGATTTCTTCTGAGACTGCACCTGATCAAAGCACTGCACCAATGGTGCTGAAGAAAAGATACCATCATGCAACTTCACCCAAAGGCCAGGACAAATTCAAATTAAACATCTGTGTTTTGGCTATGAAGTCCTTGACTTTTCTCACTGCTCCATCTCCACACTTGCCTCTTTTTCTTTGGCAACTTGAATAATTGCCTTGTAATGTAGCCAGTGCTCCAATAAAGACAGAGACAAGCTTGCAGAGAGAGGACTTGGAAGAAAAACTGGTGCACAGCATTCAAATACCAAATATGGTACTTTCATATCAGCTCACTTTGTATGCACACTGCATACTTTATATTCAATGTATAGAGATATCATCCTATAGAAACTTAAACTAATGATTTATAAAATTCTGAATGCACCAAATCAGAGAATGTCTAGAATTTCTATTCAGTTGACATTTAATACAAATGCCAATTACTTAAAGTGATATTGATCATAACACAGCACCCTTGACAAATAGGAGTAAAACTTTCAAAATATGTTTTTCCTCATCTTGACATCAATACATATAATGGAAATTGAGTTTATGAGCTGTAGGCCAAACATTTTGTCTTCCTATTAGTCAGCAAAAGATATAAGAGAACGTGGCAGATTAATAAATGGAAATTAACTGAATTCTGGGTAATGAAAAATAATAATAATAAAGCTTTTAACAGCCATGAAATTGTAAACATAAGTTTTTTCAATATATTACAGCTTTAGAACAAAAAAAAAGATTAAATGACAAAAAGGAAGCCACTATCAATTTCTTAAGTATGTATCATAACAGACATATTTCCAAATGTCTACCTTAAAATCAGCATCATTTTTTCTAATGAATATAGTAATAGTTGAAGACAACACTATATGTTTTCGAGAGAAATTCTGAATGAGGTCAGGAAGAATGGGAATGACAGCAACAGGAAAAAAAAATCATGGCAAGCATCTAATAGCATTGCTTTCAAGAGGCAGAGAGAAAAAATCAGCTGAATCACAGCAGAACAAAAAACCCCAATACACCACAGAAGTAACTTTGTAATATCTTCAGAGACATAGCAACCTTAATCCAAATAAAAAGAAAAGCAGTAAAACAAAAAAATACACCAGTCTGACATGTCTACTGAAATATGTATCCTAGGAGCAGGAAAGAATGCAGAAGCTGAAGGAAGCACCATGGTCATCCAAACATGAAGAAGACCATGACTTCACACAGAAATTAAAGATAATGCGATGGAAAAACAGTAAAAGTTGTTGTTTAACATGCAGCAGCTGTAGGAAGAAGCCATTGCACGAATAAATCAGGACAGCTGACAGTAACAAAGCAAACTGTGCTCAGTGAGAAACTGCAGCCTTCACCACCACTGCTGGGTGCTTCATCCATGGCCTGTATCTGGTTACAAACCAGAGCTTTGGACAGATCAAAGCCCCTGGATAACAAACCTCAAAGGCTCTGTCCTGTTCAAGGCTATCAGGAGTTCCTAAAATTGCAAGAGGAAGAACCTGAAAGGAAAAGGCACAAGAACTCTAGGGAAGAAATGACTAAAATAAATATTTTGCGATGTATTTTAAAATATATATATATATATCTGAAAAGAAATTAGTTTTTTTTTTCCCAGAACAGATATAGTGTGTATTTAACACCTACAAATAATACCTCTTGTTTACTAACAAACAAAGGAGTGGAAAAGCATCATGTAAACACAAAACATCCATCAATAATTTGGAAAGTAAAGAAGAGGCCAACAATGAAGAATTCATTCATTTCTCAAGAGGAAAAAAAAGGTGTTTGAAGGAGGAAGGAAAATGTCTGAGTGAGATGCATGAGCAGCACAGGGCAGGGGAGCAGCACAGAACACCCTGGGCTGTGCCCACCACAGCTGGTCATGGCTGGTGACCCAGTGAGGCCCCAGGCCACTCTCCCTTGATACTGAGTTTTGGTTTAGATTTTCTTTTTAAGTAGCTCAGCTAACAAAAACATTAATCAATGTCTCAGCAGAGTACAGACCACAGCATAAACTTCAGCAATTACTGATTCAAAGAAATGATAGAAACAAACAGCCAAGTAGACAATAAACAAAAGAAATTAATCAGGAGCTCCACTTGTAAGCGTGAAAATAAAAATAACTATTTACTCTGAGAGTTTCCAATAAAGAAGGATAAAATAAAACAGAAAATAATAAAACTTAGAGTGGAAGTGCCAGAGTATAATGAACTTCCAGAACTATTGCAAAGCCTCAAAGATGGGCATCTTGGTAACCAGAACCAAACAGCAGGAGACAGTCACTTAGGGTGAAAATGGGAACATCAGGAGAGGGAACAGACAAGGGGGATGATCTCATTAGGCCAAACACAGCTCACCAGAGGATGGCAGCAACTGGGGCTACCAGAAAGTGAAGGGAGTAACAGCGGGACAGGGAGAAGAGCTGACCTATCAGTCCTTTAGTGCTGCTGGGAGCACCACCCGAGGTGGATCTGCAGCCTTGAATCACAAAACACCCTGAAAATCAAGTCCTGCTCTTCCCTTCCTTACATTGCACCAGACACCATGGTGGAAGCCCCTGAGGCAGCTTCAAGCATTGGGAACCATTCTCCAGGGGGAATAAAGCGAACTCTGCACCCACTCACAGCACCATCTCCAGACACCACTAGAGTACAAGTGTAATTGGGGCTGGAGATAAGCAAAGCTTAACATTCCACTAAATTAAGAACTATTCCAACAGTATAATATGAAAAATCAATAGTAACTGCAATTCCAACCACAGTCTGTGGATAAACATTATTATTTACAGGCTCACTGAGATGAGCAGTATATTGTCTCTTTAAAAGGGATGAATAAAGTTACATCAGCAGAGTCTCTCATTCAGAGACATAACTGTGTGTATGTATAAGCACACATTCCTTTCTGTAGATGAAGGGCAGCTAACCTGAGTTGCTGCAGAAATGTCCATTTGAAGGCATGGGAAAGGTGCCTCTGGCTTTATGCAGTCCTGCACAGGAGTATATTCTTCAAACTGTCCAGAGCAGCACAACTCCACCACGGCGGGTCAGCCCTTCATGTTAATGGTCCAAGTCTCGGTGTGCTTTGATTAGATCAGAAGGAAGCAGCAATACACCAGCCCCACCTTCCCCTGCCCTGTCTGGGTGCCTCCAGGAAGGATTGTGCCCCCTGGCAGCACCTCCCACCCCAGAGAGCACTGAAAACAGCAAACCATGCACTGAATTTACTTCCCTTTGACCACATGCCACCATCAGAGGCAAGGACACCACAGAGAAAGCCACGAGGCACATTATCTGACCTTCCTGACTCTATTCATACAAAAACCAGGAGACATAAACAGAACTAGCAGTAGTCTGGTTCAAAATTCTTCTTTTTTCCATTTTTCTCCCCTCCTTAAAAGAGACAGCTCTTTACACAGCAAATGCACATTTGTTAGGGAATGCTGGGGAGGCCACAAGTTTACAAGGATTTAAGCAATGGCAAGAAAGCTCCTTGCAGAGCCCCACTGAGGCTTCCCAAGCAGCCAAGGCCACATCCAGCTCCAAAAGTCCCCAGACCAAAAGGGCTGCAGGCCTGGGAAAGCCTAAGTGGCATTTCAATTATGACTGCCTCTTGTCCTGTCCCCAGGCATCCACTTAGGGCCATCGATCCGAGCCAGGGCTGCCCATCTCGTATTCCCAGTCCCTCCTGGCATCTCTCTAACTCCACACAGAGACAGACAGCAATGATTTGGCTGATAACTAACACCTCAGTTTGATAATGCCTTCTGCACTGGCAAATGAAGACAAGAAGTGATATTTTCACCTTTCCCCAAGCTGTTCATCCAACCCCAGAATACTGTCAGTACTTCAAGCACTATGTATCACCTGATTTATTTAGGCCCACAGGATAGTGTGATTCAAAGGCACAGAATCAAGACACAGCACTGAAAAAGAGGCATTACAAGATGTTAATCCCCTTCAGTAAACAGCAAATTTAAAAAGGAAACAAAACCAAAAAACAAACATACCAACAAAAAAAAACCCCAATAAAAAACCCTGCAAAGTTCACAGTTACTTTTTACCCTTTCACATTTTTAGTAGATCCCCTTCCTTCAACCAGACTGCGGACACTGTTTTAGGAAGTGTCACAAACACTACACATTATCAAGAACTGTCTCACCCGTGAATGTGTTCTGTGCCTCATCAGGATTAGTCACCCATTACCAGCAGCAGCTGCAAGAGCAGCACAGCCCCTGCGTGCTGATGCTTTGCTGCTAATGAGCATCACCTGCACTCCCCTGCATGGGTAGCAAGTGGGGAAAACTAGAAGGAATTTGTCATTCCTCTATATTTATCCATATTTGAAATACCAAAATATGGTCTGAAACTGCCTTTATTCACCCCTGTGTAACTCGTGTTCTAACATAACTATTGTAATGAAGTTTTCCCATCTTTTAAGTGTAGCTCTAATAAAACAGTGTAAGAACACACGGTTGGTTAATTCCTGACACAAAATAAAAGGCCAACTGCATGGCAAGCCAGAGCTGTCATCTGAAATTAGGGCATATGACAACCCTAATGTGATCTGAATTCAGATTTCTATTAGGCCTCATTAAGCAGTTTAGAGAAATTCTTCCTTATTTTTATTGGGTCTTTTTATCGAATTACTTTTACAGAATGATGTACCTAAATACATAAAGCCTTTTAAAATCATAAAATATTTTAGTATTAAGTTTTTTTTTCAAGTCCTATCACCTCTGAGCTATGCAAGAGAAAAGGCAAGAACTTTCATTGTTAATTAAAAACTAAAACCCCTCAAAATTATGATTAAAAATCTGGCCTATGTATTGGCTATTCCTTCCAAAATGATCCCAAAGTAAGCAGTACCCAATATTCAGAGAATTAAGCAGCACTTTGTCTGCTGTCTTTTAGATAAGGGTTATTTATCCTAAGACTAAAGTAACATACTTTTATAAATTGTAGTTTAAAGATATATTTACTTTGTCTACGTAGGTTCTGTCTATTATTGTCCTCAACTCTTAAAAAACCTATCAATTCCTCAGCTTAGGGCCTTGATACAGCACAGCAATAAAATGTGCCATGTGGAAATGCTTATGGCTTATCAACAATCCCTCAGTTACAGAAATAATTATATTTATTCATTAATCCCTGAAGAGCCACATGCACATTCTTTGCTGGCATCCAAGTACTAACTGTAGTTTATTTGTCTGCAAATCGTTTGTTTTCAGTACGTTTATATGGTAACTGTTGCAATCTAAAAATCTTTTTTATTTAAAAAATATTTCTCAAGACGCTTTTGTTTGGTTGTTTTGTCTGTCTTGGGGTTTTTTTGGCTGGTGAATTGCTTGGTGTGTTTTTTTAATAAGCCTTTGGGAAAGTAACACAAAGAGAAAATTTGATATCCACCAGGAGATTTGGTGTAATTCTTCTGCTCCCAGCCATCTCTATCACTCTGCACTGAGCAAACAGGACAATTTCAAAACCTGCAGGTGTTTTCATTAAACACATATTGATAAAAAAATACTGTGCATGTTTTCATTTTTGCAAAACAGAAAAGACTCAATGCACTAAACGAGCTTAAGAGTATTGGTATTTGAATACTGACTGCTGGGTAGCACTGAAGTGAGCATACATACACTCAGGATTTTCAAGCATTAAAAGCTAAGATAGTGAATCTATACATAGCCACTGAATGAAGCAGAGCTTAAAAGTACACCAATTGCTCCTGGCTTTGCTAACTTAATAATAGGCAAGAATGGTTTCCCCTTTACAATAAAAAATCTTAAATGCCCTTACATACAAGGACAGCTCAACTTCTAGGTAATAAACCCCTGGAAAATGTAATTAGTGTCTAAATTTCAATGTACAGAATTTCAAATGAAGTTCAATATTTTGAAAAATACTTGGTTTAGAAAAGAATACTGTGAGTTGCACACAGTTGTTCAGAAATCCAAACAAAAGTTTCTGATGAAAAAAAGACAAAAAAATCCAGATGAAATACAAGACTTTATAAACAGAGTGGCTGACCATTTGTAATATGAAAAAAAAAAAAAAATTCCATCTCACAGTGCTGCAGGGAGGGTGCACCTGCACAGAGCTCACAGACAGGACAAGGAGCAGTGGGCACAAACACCACCCAAACACTGCTGTCCAGCACTGGACACGGTCACTCAGAGAGGCTCTGGTGTCTCATCCGTGGAGTTTCCCCAAACCCAACTGGATGTGTCCTGAGCAACCTCTGGTGGGCCCTGCTTGGGCAGGGAGCCAGACTGAAACTCCAGAGGGGATTCTGGAAGTACACGGAACTGGCAGGACTCCACAAGTTCTTTCCAGCTGAAATTTTCAGCATTCATCTTCCACTTTTGTTTTTGGTATGCCTTAAAGCCAACCATTTCATGCTGGCCTCAAGTGCAAGAGCTGCAAGATATTAAGTTGCATATATGCCCTTAAAAAATAGTAAGGGGCTAAACTCTCCTTTCCTGATCTGTGCTTGCTTTCTATCCAGTTAACATCACTGGTAACCACTGCACTTGATTTGCAAAGCAAGAGAGAAAGACAGAAAAGAGCAGAAATTTAACAACAACAAAAAAATTAGTCTACCAAAGACCAATCATCAGAACAAGGAGTAGGGAATAAAAACTCTTAATATCTGCTGGTCCACTTCTATGAAACTGAACAGAGGGCAATCACCTTCAAGATATTAAATTGCCCTGAGTGCTAGGAAAATCTGTCAGGTAGTAAAACAAGAGACTTGAATTATCCTCCCCTGTGAGATATCTGAGGCTACCTGAGCAGCTCCCACCCAGCATCCCAGGCATGGTGACAGGGCAGGAGGAACTGGCATTACTGCAGGGCAAAAAGGACAAAGGGAAGATCCCATGAAATATGATCCCATGAAAGATACTAGTAAATATGAGCAAAGATAAACCAGTAAAGCTTTCTGGTGGGAGGCTTGCTGAAGGGACCGGGGATAAAGGACAGAAACCTGCAGGCAGTGAAGCTTCATTAGTTCCACTAATCACAGAACAATTTGTTTTAGGAAAGTATTTTGGTTTGTTTGTGGTTTGCCTTACAAGGATGAACAGGTGTCTCAATATACTCTGCATGTGGAGTAACAGAGGAACAGCCAATACCAAGAGCGCTCTGTTCAGCCTCGATTTATAAATGGAAAAGTGATTCTGCATTCAACAGGAAGGATAAAAACGGTATCCTGCTGTTCACAGTGGGAGACAGAATTTAAATATCCTGTAATATAATTTGGTACATCACCACATGTCAGGCTTGACTATCCTCATTTACACCAGTAAGCTCTTACACAAGAACAAATCTTTTCAATCCAAGGCAGTAACTTCTGATTTACACCGGGACAAATGAAAGAGCATGAGGTGCTTCTTATCATACTAAAATTTGTCATCTCCTGTTAAATGCATTATTGGCAGATATAATCATCTGTTATTGTTGTATTACAAGATAACAATATCGGCACTGGATTGGAAGGGGAAACAGATTGTGATTTGTTGTTAAGTAATCTTACCACCATCCACAAAAATCAGTTAGTAGGTTATAGTGTTCTCTAATTTCAGTTGCTTTTTAATTAAAAGAGTAAATCAAATCACAACTAAAAAGAAATTAGAAGCTTTACATTGGGGAAAAAAAGCTTTTCAAGGATGGTTTTAACACCCATCATTATGTTCAATTTCAGATGATAGAAGGTCAACAACAAAGGTGTAATTTCTTTCAGTAGTCACACCTTAAACTAAATGGGGAACATTTTTTCCCCTCTAGCTCCCAAATTCTTCCACTGTACAACAGCATTAGGCCACAGATAGCTTGTAGGAGACAGTGTCAACAAAACACCAATCAGACAGAAATACCCCTTGCCTAAATGTTTCTCATAAATATTTAAAAGAAAAAAAAAAAATCCCATTTTTAGTCCAAGGCATCCTCGAGCGCATTCCCGTGCCCAGGCTGAAGTGCCCTCTGCTGGCCCCACACTCGGACTGGAACAGGAAACTTCAGCACATTCGGCACCCAGACCCTCCAAAAACACTGAATTTAATCACTCAGAGTTGTTCTCCTTTTTTACCTCTACAGAGTAATCTGCATAAGGGAAAGTTATAAAAGGGGGTTTAAACTTCACAGCTAGAATTGAACGTTGTCGCTATAGGACACGAAATAAAACTACGTGGACATGCAGCTTTCCAAGGTAAAAAAGAATGTGTTTAAATTCTCACTCTAGCATTTATAGATTTTCAAAAGTGACAGTGGATTGTAAGGTGACAGTACCACCTCTCCAATGACACTGGACAAATCAACAGGTCATCAAATTTCTGCTCCTCCATAAAAGAATGCAAAACAATAAGTTATTTACATAAAGTGCGTGAGAAAGTTCGTTACAAGAATGTAAACGTCAGAAGGTTTAGAAAAACTTAAAAAAACAGGGTGACAGAAGATCTCTTGGCTTGGCTCAGAGGTTCTGATTCTGTGGTTGGGGGAGAACAGATGAATGAACAAGAGAATGACCAAAGAGGTGAACTGAAGAACACCAAGAGACCAGGTAGTTGCAATGATGAAGTAGATTAAGCGCATAGGAACATAGTGCAGGGGAGATTCAGTAGGAGATTCGAGAAGAGAGAGCATGCAAAAATCCATCCATGAAACAAGTAAGCAGTTTTCACTTTGGCTGAATTAGATTTCAGCCCTGAACTTAATAAAGGTGATGGAGTCAGATTTCTCCACACCGTTTTTCTATGGTCAGGAGGTGGGCAGGTGATATTTTATTTTTTTCCTTCTGAACCTTCTCTAAATCTACAGATGCCAATATACTCGAGAGCTGCTTCCTTGGATTCCCTTAAGCTTCACAGCAATCGAGTTCTTCAGGAGCTCAGCAGGGGTAACAGAAGCCTGGTCTGTCTTTGAGGAAGGAGGGCAGCTTCAGCCAAAGAATATTAGTTATGTAAAGCTGCAATAAACTCCTCAGAGACACCTGCCTGGACCTGAGAAAGAGCAAATTACTGCTCCATCTTTTCCTGCTCTTACCTTGTCATTTAGATCCATCAAGAAAAAAAGAACACAGAGAATTTTTTTTTTCTTTCCATTAAAGATTACAAGCCAAAAATCAGGAGGAGGTTTAGGGTTGGGCGTCCCTCTAATAGAGATGAGCAACAAGACTGAGGCAGTAAGAAGGATCAGAAATAAAAACCACAATTAAAACTTAAAATTGATCTCAGGCTGCCCCTATAAATCTTTCATTATTCCTACCATTAGCATTAGTTAGACTTCTATAATAAAACAAATACCATCCTTGAAAAGGCAGGTAGAGAAATCAGCTTTCATGCTGGCTAACTGAAAGACCAGAGAAAGGATAGGAAGCATTAAGATGCATCCAGATCATTAAGTCTTTGTCTTCAAAGAATTTTCATCATTAGCCAGTTACTTTTCATAGAAATTTTGGAAGCATGCTAAAAAACGTTTTATTCTCTTCAAATTAACATAAACTCCAAGCACTGGAAAAAACTAACTTCCTGTCTTTTGCTAAATCTAAGGCAGTTTGAGGATTTTTAGGATCAATCTTCTGTCACCAATTAAAGGGGGAGGAACAATCAGGCTTAATAGATTTAGTGAAAATACAGTCACTGGCATTCAACCACGTGCCAATAGCTGCAAGTTTTCTGGAATAGAAATTTATTTCACCATCTGATGCAACTGTATGATAAATCCAGTTTTCAAAAGTGCAGTCCATTTCATAGACATAAAGACAAAGGCAAGCTTATATCTACATGGCTAAATGACCTTGTAATAATTAAAAGATGAATTCATTTTTCTGCTCAATTTAGGCATGTTTATAACAAAAATACTCATTTGAGTTCTGCTTTTCCAGCAATAGGTGGCACTGTCAAATATCACTTGCATAAGCATCTCTTGTGCACCATATCAATTCAATAGTCAAGTGGAACATCTGCAGGGAAATGTGGCTAAAGTTATTTTCCTTTCTGCTTCCTCTAAACAGGACAGAGATTACATCTTGCAGTTGTTTTATTCCCTGTTTTAAACTGCTCAAAAACATTTTTATGACAGTTAAAAATTCGAGAGAAATATGCTGTTAATGTTTTGAAGAGTATGCTGCTTTAGACAAGTGGCAAGCAAACAAACATGCCACATGCTCCAGCAATCTGTACGATAATACTAATATTTACAAAAAATATACCAAAATGCAGTTTTAAATAGGGATTACCTCGGCACTTTCATCTCACTTTTTGTGACTTGTTAAAATCCTTCCATATCTCCCCAGATTTGTAGATAATATTCATGGTTGGCAAATGGCAGATCTCTTAGCTTCCAAAATAAGCAGCTGGCTACTCTGCCCCTTCAGCTTATTCCACCACCTTTCCCTTTCTTCCAAATTCCCCAGATCCCTGCTCTCTGCAGCATTCCCTCAATGTGCTGATATCTTTTTTCTCCACTAGTGGTAGACAGGCTCTGCAGCCCTGATTTGTCCGAGATGCTTAACAGCAACCCAGAGCCAGAATCCTGAGCTCACTGTTTACGAGGCTGATCATGTACACAATATTGTTTTTGAGACTTGCCACTTCTCCAGTGTAATTTTTGAGGTCCCAACTCCAATATATTATGCTCCTCACCTAAGCTGTTTACATAAGGGATATGCTTCACGGGAAAAGAAAAGTATACCAGACTAAGTCTCTTTAGGATTTTAATTTCTTTTGTTTCAAAGTAAAATGTGCTGGAAGCCCAGAAACAACAACTGGTTGTCTCAAAGCAAAGAAGGAATTAAACATCAAAGCTGTTTGCTTAAGTCTTTTGGTTATTATGGCAAAAGCATTAAATCAATCTTGAAAGCACGACATGCCATTAGGCAACCTTCTCCTCTTTCTGCACAGCAGAGCCACATCCCTGCTATTTCACAGGGATGTGGATTTGCACTTTCTGATGTGGAGCACACCCAGCCTCCACTGCAGTTTCAGCCTGCACTGTCCCTTGTCCCCTGTCCTCAGCTGCTGTCCCTGCACAATGATGACACCCTCAGCCTCCTCCTAGGACTAACCTGCTTTGCTGCAGGGCTTCTTGCAGCTGAAACACACAGCACACACCTTCTGCTTTGGAGCAACAGCCAGACAGCTGCAAAACTTCTCTCCTTCTCCAACTAGTTGAAGGCAGGAAGTAAACGTGTTTTTAAGCAAGGAGCAAGCAGCCCAAATGAAATAGCACCTCCCTTGCTGTACCAAACTCACTGTGAGCTCTCTCAGAAACACTGACTCCAAGTTCTGTTGTACTGAAAAATTCCTTCTACCAAGAAATCCCCCAAATATAAATAGCTCCAGTAACAGTGAAACATATCTGAAATTACTAGAAAGTTTTTTCTCACCTTTTAAAAATATCTCTACTTTAGGACTTGGTGCTGCTGTAAGGACTTCTCTTGTAAAACTCCAAAATGGATTTTTTTAACAACAGAATGATTTACAGCTGAGGTAGCCAAAAGCCAGCAATGAGCTCAGAACTACAGCAGCTGTTTCCCCAGCTGAAGTCACTCAGTCTAATTCTCTTGCCCAGTGACAAGAAACAGGACATCTAGGACTCAGGAACTGTCATTTTTGGTTCTCAGTGAAAAGGAATTAGTGCTAGGAAAGTTATCAGGCATGAAACTGTCACACGTTTAAATGAGATGATAGCTTTGAATAAAAAAATGTACCCCCAAAATGGCAGCAGATTTTGTTTTAAAGGCTTCATTAGAAAAGGTCTGAACTGAAGAAACGGTTCTGTCAAGTTTAGTTGAATAAAGCAAGGCAAACAAGACATCTCACTACCTGGGCAACAGAGTAGCAGCAGTAAAAAACTCAAACCCCCAGTACAGTATCTTGATGCACTGGGCAGAAATTGTTGGTTGTAATTAAGATAAAATTACTAGCTGATATTAATTACAGAAATTTTTTGTTTCACTGAGTTCTCAGTTACACTGTCTATGTCATCAATAAACCCTACTATGACATCTCCCATCAGCATTCCAGCTTGTATTTTCACATCACTGTCCTGTGTAAATTTAATCTGTGTATTGTAGCACATTCTAAGCCATTCTGTTTGCCCTGCACCCAGACATATCTCCAGACAGCCTCACTCAGTGCCACAAGTAAAACTGCCTCAGTGTAGGGGTAGAAACACAGGAAACACAAATCAACAATGTCCAGCGCGCACCTCCCTAAAGCCCTGAGCTGTGACCCTCAGGCTGCAGCTGGCTGGCACTGAGCTCCAGGCAGAACAGCTGTGCCAGAGCAGCCTGACTGACCCATAAAGAGAGATAAGCTGGGCTGATGTGCACAACTGGGGCTGCTGGAGCAGTGACGCCCTCCCAGACAGAGCCTCCAGTGGGCATCCCAAACTGAGCAACCCTCCCAGCCAGCCTGGGCCAGCACAGCTCAGCCCTGCTGGGCTCATTTCCTAATTACTGACTGATTTTCACTGTAATTGGAGAGATATTCTAGTACTTGTACATAAATAAATGCTTGTTTGACTTCTCCTGGAGTCTCAAGCTCTCAGCAATGTCCCATCACAGTGACACCCCTCCAGCAGCCACCACACTTGACCCCACAGCCTCAGAAAAGAAGGTGCTGTGACTTCTGATGCTGTGGTTTCTGAAGCTCAGAAATGATATCTCAGAGTAGTGTCCTCTTATTAGAAAGAACACGGTAAACTGAGATTAAAAAGGCAGAATTCTGCTGTGGGAGAGGAACTGTTACAGAGAAACCAACAGGTGTGCTCTGCAATAATTTTCAAATTTTCACTTTGATTTATATATAAGATGAGCACATCCAGCATTACTTGTCCTGAATGATTATATTTGTTTAGGTGTAAATCATCAAGGTTTAGATACTAAGGGCAGCAAATGTTGCATTGATCATTGCTGCAGAGCCAGCTAATCCAGATATCTCCTCAAAAACCCATAATCTAAAAAGACATACATTATCTTCATTGAGCAATTAAAATGAAATTTTATTTATGAAAGTTTGGGTTATTCTAATCTGCTTTAAAAAACAAGAGTAGACTGCATAAGCATTAGTCTTTTAGAGGACTTTTGAAAATAAGCTACTAGTAAATCTTCCCTGCATGTGGAACAGTATTAAATTTCAGCTCTGCCTCTAGCATAATTAAGTACCCACCAACAGCATAATACCTTCATTAAATTAAGGTGTTTGGAGTGAAATGTAAATTTGTCTTCAGATATGAGGCTGATATTTCAACCCCTCCACAGGCTGAATATCATTACTGAGGACAGACGAGGGGGAAGCACAGAATGAGCAGAGTTACTGAACACTCCTCTCTCTGGGTGCTGCATAACCAGTAAATAGAACCATTAATGCCCATGTCTGTGCTACCTCCCACCAACGGAGAAAAGAAAAAAATAAATAAAAACCAAAAAAGTTAAGAGTATTTTTAACTGCTGTTTCACTAGAAACAAGTATTGCTTTACTAAATCTTATGACATTCAGGTGAAAGGGTTTTTTCCATTAGCAACATTCAGTCTTAAAGTCCAGAAACTGACCCCATGAATTTTCCAGACTATAAAGACAAAATCATCAGAATTTGCATTTGGAATTTTCTCCGGCAGCATGGCTGTGTGTCTGAATATACAGGTATGGGGTAATAAAATACTTCTCTTCAAAAACCCTAATATAAATTATATTGTAAAACAATAACTGTCAGTTTAAGAATGTCAGGGTTCCATTTATTGTAGGAGCTTAGAAAGATAAGAATTATCTCTGAATCTACCTTATCACTTCAGTTACCTGCAGTGTGAGTTAGAGCACTATTAAGTGTCTTCTGCTTTGTCTATGTGTCATGTACCACGCTTGAAGCTTCAAAAGATGATTTACAGCAATCAGAATTTTAGAATATAAATCTTCATCTACTGCTATCTAGGAAGTGTGTAAATTAAAAACAAGCTTGTATTATTAAGTTGGAATAATTACTTTTCTGTATTTATCACCCAATGATACCACAGCCAAATGAGAAAAATAGCAAACATTCAAGCACTCATTTACAGACATTCTCTTTATAATGAGAATAACAATAAAAGCTATTAGATGGCACATAGCTAAAGGGAAAAGCTTTACTGTAGGTCAAATATATCAGTACTAGCTTGTAATGATCAAAACAGAAAGATTATTCCTTGAAAATCCTTCAATTCTTGATATCCACAGTTCTAATCCTCAAGTCATTGTTGAAGGCCACTTTAATGTTTGTGTTACACTGTTTAAATTTTGGTGTCAAGACTTTTTTCCCAGTACTAAACTACTCATGCTTCACTTCTGTAATTTATGTCATTTTAGAAGCCCTTAATTTAATTAAAATCTTGTAAAACTAAAGAGGTTTGACTTCATTTTCTATATGCAAAGGAAGAGGAGCATATTACTTGGATATTTTGTTTGAACAGCTCATTTCAAAATTTATTATAGGTTGCTATCATACTGAGAAATAATAAAGATATATTTTTAATTACTTTTGCTCACAAGAACAGGCTAATACATATTCCATCAATATTATGATCCCCTTGGATGGAGAGAATCTAAATGCTAACTCAAACAGATTTTAAAGCTATAATTACTCGGTAAACAAGGGAATCATACTAAATAATTAGACACTGAGATCAAATTAAAGCAAAAGAAGTGTTGGAGATGCTCAGTATTGTGTTTCTCTCAGTGTCCCCGAGCCTGTCACTGTCTGGCAGTGTCACAGTGAGAGGGATGCTCCATGCTCTGCCCGCCTGGCTCTGTGTGACCACGGGCACATAAAGGCACTGGGCCACCTCACACACTCCAAAACGCTGCTTCCTGTCACCACTGAAAAAATCCCTTCACCAGGGATTTTCTGAAAAATCCCTTCACCAGGATTTCTTCTCCTGGGAAGTTGAGAAGCCTCAGAGAAAAATGTAAATAATCATTATCTGATTCACTTCTGTGTTTGGCTGCTTTGGAATGTGGTCTGGACATTGTTTACCAACAGGTGGATGTTTGATTGGTTTCATGTGAATTGTTTTTACTTAATGTCTGTTATAAATGAATACTCCAATTTAATACTCAAGGAAATTTATTAAATAATCGAAGTATAAATTTGGAAAAAGCCACAAGCAATCTGACTCTGAGCCAGGCGATCAGAGTTGGGGATACCCAGGATTTGGCCTCTACCGCACCAAAGCCCCCATGGGTCTCCAAATGTCATTTCTAAGGGGTTTGTTTTACCCAGTCTTTTGGGCTGTGGAAGGGGCCCTTCTTTAGCACATTATTGTAGTTTTTTCTTTCTTCTACTGTGTTTCTCAGAACTGGTGAATAACTGCTGGGGTCTTGTCAGACAAAAAAATCCCTTGGAATATGCATCTCTGGAGACAGTGTCCTCCTGGTGTTTGAATTTCCCTCCTTATCACTTAGCCTGTTACTGCTTGTTGCCCAAAGCTGGCTTTAGTACACAAAATGCTGTGGTTTATAATTTCCTTTAGCACAAATTATTTTATAATATATATTACAATGACCAATTACCATTAGCTGTGACGGACTCTGAGGAGTCAGTCACGAGCTTTTATTATTCATTCTTGTTAAGCCTTCTGTCTGTATCTTTCTTTAGTATAGCTTTAGTATAGTATAAATAAAATAAAATAAAATAAAATAAAATAAAATAAAATAAAATAAAATAAAATAAAATAAAATAAAATAAAATAAAATAAAATAAAATAAAATAAAATATCAGCCTTCTGAGACCATGGAGTCAGATTCTCATTTCTCACCTCATCCTGGGGACCCTCACAAACACCCTCTGATCACAGCCCAACCAGAAAGCACCAAACCAGCAAGTCACCGAGGCAAGGGCATGCAGCAAGATTATTTCTAATCTGCTTTAAAAATATTATTAGGGCTTTTTGTTAGGATGTCTGCAGAAAGGCTCTCTGGTTGGCTGAATGATAAACGCTGCTATCTGTAACCAGATTAAAAAAAAAACCATCCAGCTCTTTTGCCCATTCAGGTATTTAAAAAAATCTTTTCATCTACAAGGACTGATGTCCTTCTCTGCAATTGTTTTTTAATTTTAGTATTAGCAAGGAAGGATCTCCTAAAAGACCATGCTAGAACAGAACACCCCATACAGAACACAGCTAAGTTTCTCAGAACAGTCTTTCAGAGAAAGATACAGGCTGTAAAGACGAATAATTTCCCTAGGACACTTTAGCTTTTATCTCCTCAGCATTTCTCCCCCACCCCAAAACACACCAATAGTGAACTTTGCAGATATTACTGGTAAAGATCTTGATACTTCTGCCTTCTGTGTCCCAGTGCAATCACCTGGTAACAAGGCAGTATTTATCACCTCAGATCAGCAGCAATGTACCAGCTTTCCAGAAAAGCCAAACATTCATTTTTTCAGAGCAAACAGGAACATCCATGACAAAAGGCTGTGCTTTTCCTGATCCCAAACTTCCCAAATCGCTGCAAATCTTTTCCATCGAGTCCCCTTGACCTCCACTTGAGACCAGGGCAGCAGGACTAGCAGGGAATAGTGACCTGAGCAAAGTATGAGCACTGCAAACTGTAATGTGGGGCAGTACAGGATACTCAAGCTCATCCAAATACTTTACTTGTAATGAAGGAACTAGAAACGACGCTTTTTAAGTGCTACAAAATTATGCAACTGTAGAATGATGTTACAATTTTGTATTCTGTGGTGGATTTTTAATCTTTAATTAGACTAGAGAATAGCAAAGATGAATCACACCTTATTAAAAAGTTGGGGGTTTTTTTTAAGTCAAACCTTGCCATTAAGGTCCTTTTGCATGCTTAGCACACAGAACATTTTGTATCAAAAAAAAGTACAGCAGCAGACATTGCTTTAATCCATTAAGTACCTGTAACTTGGTCTTTGTTAAGGAAATCTGTAATTCTGATATTAAATGAGTTTGCTTATCTAGCCAAATGTCAGCACCAGAACCTGTCCCACAGTATCTGGCAGCCTCAGGACCAAATGCTAATCCAGGCCCTGACCCAGCCCATCAGAGCACACGTGGCCGTGGCTTTTCTCCATCCAGTCCCTGACAGTATTGGGTCATTATTCCTGCAGGACACAGCTCCAGAACCCCTCCTTGCTGGGCTAGCCCAACTGCAGCCCCTCTCATGCCAGCTCTGCCTCCCTCTCCCTTGGACACAGCTCCCACAGAGCTCAGCACCAGCCCCTCCGAGCCCCAGCTCATCAGGCAGCTCCACTGACCTCAAACTGATGGGCATTGGATCAAAACAAGGGATTTACAGCAACAACTATTACCAATAATACATTTTTCCCATTGCCCCTTCTTCCCACAATGTCAAAGCCTGGCAGTGTGAAGGGAGCTGGCCTCTCCCAACTTAGGGGAAGAGGCAGTTGGAATTATTCTATATTCTAAATAGTAAAGCCATGCCCTGACAACATGCTGCTCACAACCAGGTAGTGCTTCTAGGAAAAGCCAGATTAAAATCCCCCACATAGGAGCCAGTCAATGCTTACATGGACTACCTAAAGCTTTTGTTTAACCCTGAAGTAAAGTTGTACTGAGAAACTGAAGTGGTTTTCCTCTGCAAATCTCACAGTTTGACCTCCTAACTGACAACAGAAGGGACAAGCTGACCAAGCTAGTGAAGCACAGTCGAGTTAGACAAGTACAGGGAAAAGGGAGAAAGTTATTTCCAGAATGCTCCTAGGGGTCGCAGACCAAATACAATGCATGGTGTTGAGATCTGTGGGGATGTGTGCTGGATCTAGAGCAACAAACACCTTCACTGAGCAGCTGCAGCAAGGACTTGCACAAACAACCTTCCAACTAAACTATTCTAGTATTATACAGAATAAAATGGAGAATCTAGAAGCAACATAAAGATAAGGAGATGGTGTGCTACTGGACAGGTTTCAAATTAAAATTCATCTTGACATATGGTCGAAATGTTTCAGAAGAGAAGAACCCACAACAGTGAGAAAATGGTCAAGATTTTTCCTTTATGCAGAAATACTCAACTGCACACAAATAGATAAGAAACAAGTAATTCTGCAGTTAAAAAAAAAAAAAAAAAAAAAGCTGTTGGCTGTGGCAGATCACAAGCTGCACATGAATCAACAATATCATGCTGTTCCTCACTCTCTAAATATATACTATGTTTATATTTATATAGGGCTGTATAAACAAGAAAACAGACTGAAATAATCCTTCCAACTCTGCTCAGTCACAGTTCTGCACAGTTTGCAGCTTTGCACTTCAAGAACAAGGAAAGCCAGACAAGGTCCAGAAGAATGACACAAAGATAATCAGACAAAACATGACCTACATAAAACCAGACTGAAAAAATCTTGATTGTTTAGTTTAAAGAGGAGTTGATGTGGTAGAAGAAGGGAATAGGATAAGATAAAACACTTTCAACTGCAGATAATGCAAGAGTAAGAAGAAAAGGAAAAGGTTTATTCATATTCATGAAGCCAGTAACAGCATGCAAATTGCACAAACCAAAGTAAAGGTTGAGGTTATGAAATACTTTTTAATGACAGAGAATGATAGGTGGGACAGAGGTTTCATAAATTGACCATCATTTGAGGCCTTTAAAAATGGCTTAGCCAAATACCTGATGCCAATGCCATTAAGAGACTGTATCTTGTCCTCAGGCAAGAAACCAACCAGAATTCCTCTTAGAGTCATCTCCAGTCCTATTTTTGTATGATGCTATCATTTCTGCTTGGCTGGAGTTGGCCATGTTATCTAATGGTGTATGACTGCTATAACTGCAACTATTACTTGATTTTGCTCGCTATTCCTTGTCATAAAAACCCTCCCCTCCAACAGCAAGTCTCCAGCCATTAATGTCATTCAAGCATGCCCTGAATCCCAGCAAACCAGTGGCATTCCTCATACAGAGAGTGGTTAATGGGTAAAGTCAAGTGCAAAACCCACTGATGTCACATCCTAGAACTCAGAGAATGGTGCTGGCTGGTAAAATGCACTGTTGTGCATTTTTGGATGAGCCCTGATTTGGTGGAATAGTCAAAGGATCGTGTTCAGCACAAGGATTTTATACCACCTCAAAGCTTTGCATGGGCGTTTGTGTGGCACATGGTTTATCACACATCTCTCAGCTATGAAGGGAATCAGGCAGAGACTGAATCTTTCATAGTCTTAAAAAAAGTTTCCAAAAATCTGAATATTCTCCTTTTACCCTTGCATTGAAATGATGAGGGTTTGGGTTTTGACAAGATTCACTGGCCAGAACTGCAAGCTGTGGAATGTGCTGCAGCAGCACAGCTCTTCTGTGTGAGCTCGTTTGCCTTCTTCATCTGGGGTCACCACATGTGAAATGAACTTCCTCTTTGCTCATAGTCATGCTGTGTGCTTTATTTTCAGCTGTTCAGGTGTACTTGGACTTCAAAACCCTACTTTGGGTGTGAATTTTACAAATTTCTCAGACTACACTCCAAGCACCTCCACGGTGCTGTGGTTGACACAAGCATTCCAAGTAAGATTTACTTCATGCTCTGCACTGGAATACCATAAAAAGCCTCTTCTCAAAGAGATATTTCCTGGTGTCCTATTTCCAAGATGTTTCTTTTTGCCCTAATTCATACAAGAGAACCAAGAATATTCTTCTGACCTTTGCCACCCAATTCTACACTTTCGTTGTACTGTTGGCGCTTTGTTGCTATCAAATTCTTTGTCCCAAGTTCCCCCTTTCTTTAAAGAAAAGCTCAAGTGTTTTTACAAGTCTGGGTTCATATGAACAGGCCTCACATCATAGGACTACCAAGTGAGTCAGCATAATAACCATATGTGAGCCTGAATCAAGATAAAAGATCTGTAGAGCCTTATTCAATGAGAGCAGAAAATTCCTACTTGGCTCTGCTCTTTCATGGCTGTATTACAATCTCACACTACGCAACTCCAATTTTCCTGAGGGAATGTATTTTTTTTTTACTGTTCTTCTGAACATAATACTAATCTCATCATGTGTTTGCCCTGTCACTCCTATGGATTCCAATAGGTTTTGTGTGCAGTCTATAGCAAACAAAGCACATCTTATTACCGTGCACTTCATTTAAAGGCTATTGAGGTAATGACCTTGCAATATTCCACCTGTAGTTTTCAGCAGCAGGACACCCTCATTGCTGTCTTGCAATACATGAACACCATTTTTTTTCCTATTGCAGCTCAAATCATCGCATTTAATGGAAATATACCAAAGATTAAAATTAACTCACAAGAAAAACAGCATCTCTCCCACCCTGCCATTCCCTCCTTCCACAAACAGCACTGCCACATGCAGGTGCTCTCTGGATAGCTTTCTAACTAAACCTTCTTTTGGAAGGTGATTTGAAAGAACATTGCAATTTAACTTAAAAAGCAAATTAAAATTTTGTCAGGACTGGGAAACAACAAATCCAGGCCATACTTCAAAAAAGCTCACAACAAAACAAAACATGTAGAAAGGTGAATAAAGGAGCCTTGATTTTTGCTTTATACAACAAGTACAAAAAAATTTCAAGTCGGAGATGAGATCAGTTCATCTTTATATCTAAAAATACTACTTTATAGAAAACTTTTTATAGTGGATGGAATGGTAACACAAGTGTTAGGAATTTAAAGGCAGACAAGCCATAGGCACTTACACTCCTTGTAAAACTTCTAAAGAATATTTCCTTAACCTACACCCAAGTCTGAATCATTCTTGAAATATCTCACTGACTATGGGAGAAAATTTAACCTTCAGCAAGTGAAGTTGGCAGTTTCCTATTTATGGGACACGACTGCCCCCCAGTTCTGAGCAGCATGAGGGCCCAGCAGCCTGAGTAGGGAAATAGGGAAAAGCAGCTGTGGGAAGAGGGGAAGCAGGCAGGTTCTGGTCTGCAGCCCTCAGCAGGCAGTGGTGGCGGCACAGGCAGTGATGCTGCTGGGGCTGAGCCCCACCTGGCAGGGGTCTGTCAGTCCCCCCGTGATGTTGCTCTGTCCCCACTGCTGGGATGGCTCCCAGCAGGGGCTCAGGCACAGAAATTCCAAGGTAAAGATAAAATATACAGAGACACCAGTATTGTATCTGCAGGGAATGTCTCAACGATGGCAGGGATGATGAATCTGACTCCATGTTCTCAGAAGGCTAATTTATTACTTTATGATACTACATTATATTAAAAAGTACTATACTCTACTATACTAAAGAATACAGAAAAGAGACTTACTGAAGGCTAAAAAGATAATAATGAAAACTTGTGACTCTCTCCAGAGTCCCAACACAGCTTGGCCCCAATTGGCCAATGAGTCAGAACAACTCACAGCAGAATCCAATCGAACCATCACCTGTGGGTAAACAACCTCAAACACATTCCACAGGAACAAAACACAGGAGAAGCAAATGAGATAAGAATTGTTTTCCTTTTCTCTGAGGCTTCTCAGCTTCCCAGGAGAAAAATCCTGGGCAAAGGGATTTTTTCAGAGAATGTGAATGCCACACACCAGGGACTGTGCAGAGTATCTGCCACCACAAAATGTGTTGGAAAAGACTGGCAAGAGCCTCCACATTTCCAGTACTGTCACCACAGAATTTCAGTCCCTGTGAAGATACTTAAGAACGTGAGCAGCATAACACAGCACTCTGTCACCCTACTTAAAAGTTCACAGGTGATTAGTATAAGCCTGACAACAGGTGTTCAGGCTTCCACTCTAAATCTGCTCTTAAAACATTTTGAAATAAATATTCCTACTTTCCATGTCTTGAAAGAAGTTCACTCTCTGTGCCAAAAATAAGTTTCATTCTTAGGCCAAAATGTCTTCTTATCACAAGTCACAAAAGTATATGAAAACCATATCTCATTCTGGAAAGCCTTTAATTTGTATACACATTTTGCCTCAAAGCTAAAAAGAAAAACAAACAACAACAACAAAAAAATGCCCAGCATTTTAGATGAGCATGTTATTGTGCCAGAAAAAATGACAATTTAATTTGTCTAAATTTAGTATGTGGGAAAAGGCACATTTTAGTGGAGCTAAAAATAAAGCTTCAACCTTAAATTAAAGGGAGAAATAATTTCCCATTAGATGCAACAGCTTCTCAGGAGAAGTCTCTCAAACAATTTTGTGAGTCAACTTAGCAGTTTTTATAGTTGCAGTTCAAGGTGAAGGGGCAATTCTTGTTCATAGCCTGACCTCCTGCACATTAACATGCTGTGGCATTTGGTGATTTCTGCTTTGAGCCCAAGAATCCATGTTAAGCAATGGCAAAACTCCTACACTAGATGTAAGGATTCAGAGAGATGGATTACACCTTTCCTCTGGTACTTGATCCTAATGCTTACAGGTCAGTCCAGCACTCTCCATTTCTCTGTCTACCCAGGTAGGGATGGTTGGGGCCCTTTCTTGCAATTGGATAAAACTTCTGCTGATTTGTCATTCCTGAGTCCTGAAGTTTCTCATTATTTCATTTTTTTATTATTCTTATTTTTACAGTAGATGGAATGGTAACTTAAAATGCCTTTTCTTCTTAGCTGTAAAGCTTAGCATGTCACTGAATCAGAATTATGGCTGAATACAGGCAGGATCAGTACAGATAATTCTGTATTACTCCCTGCCCTCATTATTTACTGCTTTGGTAATCTTTGAGTCATTTGCAAATTTTACCACAGTTCCATGTCCTCCAGATCAATGCTGAAACTGTTAAATGGTGTCAGGCACAGTGCTGATCCCTATGGAGCTGCACTCTATTATTATGACTAATTTTTTAGGTTTGTCAGTTGGCCAGTTCTTAATCCTTTTAACTTGTGCTTCACTGATACAGGGCAGTGCTATTTTTCAAACTGGAATGTCATGCAATGCGAAGAACTGTCTTACTAAAAGGGCTGTTATAGCTACACCTTCACCTTTGTCAGCCAAACCTTTGAACTTCTTTAAATACTGAAATTAAGCTTGCTCATGATTCATTTCCTGTAAAGCTGCACATACTGAGAATTACATCCCTATTGCTTATTTCTTTGTAAATGATACTTTTGAAAGATCCACAGTATCCTTCCCAGCACTAATGTCTGGATCTTCAACCTGCAGCTATTCCAAGTCTGTCTCCAGAACAGAAGATTTCTCTACAGAAACAGACATGGAAAGTCTTGGAATTAATTATAGGTTGAATATCTGATGTTACCATGTCCTTGACATTAACCATGTCCTCACCATGAACATGCCAAGTCCTGTCCAGAACTGTGAAACAGACACAGCAAGATGAGTTCATGGTCTAAGTGCTGATGCATTAACATTGTTAGTGACCCTTTTTTGGTTTTTTTTAAAATTCTTAGGACATTAAGACACAGAAAAATGCCTTTCAATTTTAAATCCACTGTAGACAATAGAGGGTTTTTTTTTTTGCTTCTGACCCGACTTTTTTGATTCTGCCTATACAGAGGCAACTATAGGATTTTAACATCCTTAGTTGTCTTTAGAGACTGTGGTAACTCAGCAATGATTTCTTTAAGAGTCTGAACATTCCTCATTTTTCTGGATTTCAGATGCTGAAAAACATTCAAATACTGCTTTTCAGTGCCATTCACACATTTCCTGACTGTATTTCATTCTGTACTCCTGTGACAATCCTGGTGAAGAGAACCACTAAAGTGAACACCTGAACCTCTGTTAAAGTCCAGAGCTGATGGAAGGCAGGGAGATGTTTAGAGCTGCTGTGGATCAAACACCCTGGCTGTGGGTACCAACTGTCCAAAGTGTTGTGGAACTGCCAAAACCCCAGCAACAGAGCTCAGGTGACATTCCATCTGAAAACAAGGAGACAAACCCAGCCACCCCAGCCCACTGAGCCCTGCTCTTTATCTCTGACCACCGGGTCATGGCAGCGACCCTGATAACAGTGACCCTGATAACAGTGTGACCCTGATAACAGTGTGACCCTGATAACAACCCCCATCTACAAATCCAGCTGCCCTGGGACAGAGCCAAAGCTGCTGTTTTCCACCTCTCCAGAGAACTACAGCATACCTCCAGCTCAGCAAAAGCACAGCACTAAGAGCTTTATGTGAAAACATTAGGTATTAAAAGAAAAAAAAGTACCATGGAGTTATCCATATTTGGTTAATTTGATTGATTCTAATAGTTAGAAACAAGTTTTCATTACCCAGTGCTGTTGGTTTTTGAAACAAAGACCCCAAAACATGCCAACTCTCTTAATGCTGCACTGCACTTCCCTCCCCTATAATCAATCCTAGTGTAGACTGCAACTCAACGTGAGAGAAGGCAGCAGGCTGAGCTGTGTGCAATTACTCATTTGATCTTATTAAGACACCAAATTCTAAAATTACACAGCTGAGGGCTGTGCATTGGTTCACTGCTGTAGACATAGGTACTCAGCAAATTCAGCCTCAAAAGCTACCTACAGGTAGCAGTTCAACTTCTCTAAGGCAAACAGACATGAAATACTTAGTAACAGAATTTCAGTGATGACAGAACTGTTATGCACAAGTTCAGTGCTTTTAACAAGGTTAATGCAGACAACAATACAAAGTAAAACTCTAGGAATGTAAAATATCCAAATATAAAATTTCTGTCTGATGTCATTAATGAGCACATTAATGTATAGGTATAATTTGACAGGAATGTATAGGTATTAATTTGACATGTATATATGAAAGACGTGTAAATTAAACCTTCTTTTGTGGATGTTCAAGAACTTGATTTTTCATTAGTGAATATCAGCAGCTCTACATAATCATTTCTAATGAAAATTATAACAGCATGACCCATGTTCCAAGGTTAAAGCTCAGAGAAAAATATTCAGCACGAGAGAAGTGCATGATAAACTATCATAGCAGAACTGGGCACACTGTGTTAACAGAAATAGTGAGATACTTAATTTAAATCCCAAAGAAATCTGGTTATCCATCTTAGGTCCTCAGGAAAAAAAACTTCATTCTTAAAGCAATCTGCTCATATTGCCACAACTTCCAGATAAGCATCACTATTAATCCTGTTATGCTCATTTACATCATTTGTTTCTTTGCTACCTCACTAACAGATGTCAATACTTCTACTATTCACACATGGCAGAATAGTTAATCATAAATAATCTATTTAATTTTTAACCTTTCTATTTGAGCTAACTTCAAAATATTTGTGTAAATAGAGTATTATATTAGACATAAAGACAATAGATCAGAGTCACATTTTACAGCAGGTCTCCAAAATGTGACTGAGTTGCACCCTCCTCCCCAAGGGACAGGCAGCTCCCTCCATAAGGGGAAAGCAAGAGCTTGCAGCACACTCTGAACTTTGGGCTCCCTTGATCAAAGGACTTTTAAAGAAGTAAAACACGAGGAAAAGTAGAAGAGGTGAAGGCATTCAGCTGCCAGCAGCTGGGAGTTCTGTGAAGAATAAACTCCAGGGCTGGAGAAACACAGACATGAAGCAGTGAGGTAGGCAAGATCCTCTGTGGTGGCTAGAGCTACTCCAAATCTCATGCTTCTAGATCACCTCCATGCAAGCCTTGGGAAAACACCCTCCAGTAGTTGCTGCCTGTAATGGAAAAAATGACCAACCAAGAAAGAACTTTTTTTAAAAAATAAATTAAAAATCAAACTTGGCAATCACAGCTACCTGATCATCCAGCAAGAGCCCAGGAATTGATACCCCTGCTCTATGAGTAGGTCTAAGAAAAACACCTTAATGAAGGTCAGGATAGTGGGACCAGTGTCTGAATCATGTGGGAAGAAATTAGTCTTGACTTTAGCTGTAATTAAGTATTTTAGTTTTTTTTGCACTAAAAGAAAAAGTAAAAATTCATAATAATGTGAAGTGAACTGAATATTAACTTCAAATTACAGTTTTCCTTCATTTGGAGATCAACTCATCCCTTTTAATGTCAAGAGGAAAACGGCATTTAGAATCAAGTAATGAAATCCTTTAATTATGAAAAAAATATTGTCCACAGAAATACTATTAAAAATCCCATTCTTTCCCCAGAAAGCACTATCTAAACTAATTCAGAAAGAGCTCTGAGTGGAGGAAAGAAGAGTGCAAATAAACTTGTGTCTTTAAAACAGCCCTAGAGGCACCTTCTATTTCAGAGGTCAGAATTAACTTCCATGGGTCTTACTGCACTGTGCTAACCTAACTAGTTTATATATATAGATACAAATATATATATTTAACATAACTTTGTAGTTACTGTTGCAGTGCTGCTGAAGCAAAGAAAAGATTTGTTTAAAATAAACATCAGAAGCTGAATAAGGTGTAATGTAAAAGCAATGTTAAAATACAATCCCATGACTAGTTAGCAGAAAGGTTAACAGAACAAGACATATTATCACCAACATTTAAATACAAATATGTAAATATCAGCTACCATGGATCACTGCCAATATTTAGTGAAAGAATATCCAAATAGTCTCATATGACTGTGCAATATATGCAGCCTTGGCAAAAACAAAGTCAAAGTTAAGGAGGAGTACCTTGGTGGAATATAAATGCTTTGATCTGACAAGCAGGTCTGAATTCCAGAAACTGCAACAGGATTTGTGACCCATATAAGACTTCAGCTCTTTTTCTAACAAGAATAATACTCATTTCTCTGTTAATGAAAGAGCAGCAGAGTACAATTGACAAGCATAAAATTATTCAGGGAAGTATTACCAAGACTGCTAAAAGAAGGAAGAAACTGAGGAAAAAAAAATAAAGCTTTTTGTATGACCCTAAACAAGCCCATGGTTGCAGTAAGATCCAGCCTGTAAATGACTTTGTGCCCCGAGCTGAGCACAGCAGGGATGAGGGTGAAATAAAATGGCTCAGGCGAGGGACACACCCCAGCCAGCACTGCAGCTGCAGCAGGTAAGCCCAGAGCACGTGGATTTCAGGGGTAAATTGAGTATCTAGCTGTGATTTACACAGATCTCTCTGTTTTAATAAAACTGGAAAACTGAATACAGAATTATAGCCCGATTTAATGCTGAAAGTTTATTCTATAAAAATATCTTTAAAATACAAATGTACTCACACTTTTTCTTTTACTAATTCAGACATGTAAATAGAGAATTAAAAATTTGGGCACATGCATATTTTAAATTCTCTTCAGAGCACCATACACAGACCAGTGGGTGAAACATATTTGTCCCAATCTTTGACAGATACTGTAACAGATAGCAGTTCATTTATTGAGCCAAATATTACTGCACATTGTAATAATAGCTTACATTAATGCTATTCTTAATTTTATTTAACAGTTTATGATGTGTAAGACAGAAGAGCCTGGGATGACAATTGAAAAATTATTAAAAATGGAGGAGAGAATAAAGCAATGTCTTACTAGCTAATTTTATCTTCCCATTTTTGTTATGCCTGGCAGTTGATAGGTTTATACTTCCTCAGGTCACAAAATCCTATTACAGGAATTTCTACAATGACCCATGATTTCTCTTTCTTAACATTTTCCACATTGCCTACCCAAAAGTCAAAACAGGAAAAAATAAAAATTGTGGTCTCCTTGTCCTATGGAGTTTCCATCCTGTTACACCCTTAGAGCTGAGACCAGTGGAATGGGATGAGTGATGCTCTCACTGCCTAGGTGGAAAAGATCAAGATCTGCCTGATTTTTTCAGAGATGCTTTTCACTGTCTGTGCTCATGACAGTTTTATTCTGGGCCAACAAATGGGCTTTTTGAAAGGCAAAATTAAGTTGCAACACAGTGATGAAGTAGACTGAAGAAAATACACTTCTTGCAAAATCATCATCTAATAGTAAGTTTATCATAAATAGTTCTTGTTTATCATAAATCAGTGTAGGTGGTTGTCACAGAAGTGGCACAACAAGCACAAAAAGGCGCCTAGGTGACCATATGGGAATATAAGTATGGCTAAAGCATATTTTCTGCAAAAAATTTAATTAAGAAATAAGATATTTGCACTTATATTGATAAACACAGACATACAGTTGAGTGAAAGGGAGGAATAAAGTTATCTATCAGATCTTTGAGCAAAAGGATAATGTTTTTCTCAAAAATGTGACCTTAAATTTCATCTATAACTATCCTGAATATTTATCTATTTTGCAGTCCAGAACATTTTGTTTGTTTCTTAGTGGGGTTTTTTGCAAATGTATTTTGCTATATATTAATGGTTCTATTTTGCAGTTTTCTAATAATGGGAATTGTGATAATTTCCATTTTCAACCAGCACCAACTAAACCTCCCATTGCTGTGTCCCTCTCTGTCTTCATAGCCTGGATAACCCAAAACAACTTTCTATTTATAGAAAAGCTGTATTAAATTCTTATAGAAGAAAAGTTTTAAACAATAGGCACATATTTCCAAACAACACATTTGAAATATTTGTTTTACTTCTATGAGCAGACCTAAGCTTAGAGCATTCCCTCAGTGGAGCAGGAAGAGAGATTATCACTATCACTTAAATCACCACTAGAAATAGCGTTCCAATTGTCCTGAGGTGTTAAGTGATGTTATCAGCTGCTACAAGAGAAAGAAAATTCAGGGGTGGAGTTTGGCAAGCTTCAAAATAAAGGTTTCTCCACTTAAATCTCAGTATAGAGCTTGCAGAGTTGATTCAGTGCTGATGAATGGAAGGGACTGTGCTTCAGCTCTCAGCTACATCACAGTTAAAAGGCAATGAGAAGATACAGCTATGCTGATGTTTCAGAAGTAGAAGCATTTCTGTCCGGTGTATACCTATCAAACCTTTCTCTTGAGTTTATCTACCAGATACAGGAAATACTTATGTGAAAGCAAACAAAAAATACACAGAAGGAAGAAAAATATGTTGAAGGATAAAATGTTACACTTCTCTAACATATGACTGTATGACTCTTTTCCAGTAGTTTCACGTCATGAACACAATCTATTTTTCATCAGAATATGAATTTTTGTTATGAAAATCATTAAGTAACATTAATCTTTCTGTTATGACCTAGGGGAATATGCTGCAATAATATTAGAAATCTTCATGTGTTTCTTCACTCAGTGATTCCAAGCTGATGTCTGAGTTTAAACAAATTTAATGACTAAAAAATTATTGTAATTATGCCACGGCCTTTGGACTTCACCCACACAGAGCAATAGCACAACTCACTCACTGGAGAAAGTGAGCACCCTCTGGAGCAAGCTATGGCAGTATTGTATTCATTTCCCTGTTATTCCGAGGCCCCAGCAAAGCTGGTGGGAGTCCCTGCACTCCCGGCTGTGCTTCTTCTAAATGCTGGAGAGCTGGTAAAAGGCTCAGAGGCAACAGAAGAACTCCTGTACCAGAAACATCAGGTGAAGAATCTCAAATCAACCTAAAAATCTGTTAAATACCAGCAGCCATAGCCAGGACAGATTTACAATGCTGTAACAGCCAAATCTTGCCATGTCACCTCAATTCCTTCTACTTCCTTCACATGAAACATAAAATAATCCAAAAGCACATGAAGAGATTATGCACACTGCCTACTTTCAGTTAGGGTGAAGCCTATGCCACTGCTTAGGGACCTTTAAAAAATTTAAGGGACAAAGAGCACAAATCCCCCTCCCAATCCTTGATGAAATGGGGGAGGAGGGGGCAAGATGATGTGCCCCCACTTCCCTCTCTACACTGAGCATTAACTTGCTCTCCTTGAGCTTCCAATAACCCCACCTGCCACCTCTTGCAGTCTGATACACACTGGCTGCATTGCGAATTAGCGAGTCAATCTGGCCCTTAAAAGATGTGTATGTGCAAGGGTTAACAGAATGTTGAGATTTTAAGTCATACTTTGCATTGGCTAATCATTACTCAGCTTGAACTCCTGATGGTGAACTCCTTGACACTAATGAGCCTACATCTGCTCCTCTAACTCAAAATTACTTTGCTCTATGAGCTACTTTTATTAGCAGGCCAATGACCATAATGAATTTTTGACAACGGACAGCTATTCAGCACAAATCAACTTAAGCAATTCTTCCATCAAGTTTAACTGTGTTGTGTTAGAGGAAGCAATTGATTGCTACTGTAAACCTGTGCCTCCCAGGCAAGCTGATTTCTTATCATACACCATGTAAGTAACCAAGAAGCAAACAAACAAACCCCCACGTGCTGTGTGAACAGCCAGATCTATCTGTTATCAAGCAAGCTGAAAAAAACCCTTGTGTTTCACTGGAAGTCAAAAGGTCAAGTTATAAAGCAGGCTAATTAAATGAAACAAAACTATAAACACTAAAAGCAGCCGTGAACTGCCTAATCTAAATGACCTACAGACACAAAGACAGTAATTGGTCCCAACTCAGATTTGCTCTGTGCAGAAGTGCTTGAGGAAGCCCAAGAGTTGGCTTTTCCCCTGAAGGGCTGGAAGGATCTGGCAGCTGCCTGCGGAGGATCTCCTTCCTCTGTGTGCAGCCTTTAACAGGAGCAATGCCCACATGAACCAAATGGAGAGGGTGGAGCAAAACACCCTGTGCTGAAAGATGTTCAGTCAGGACTTGGAAAAGCTGGGTAACTTTATGGTCACTGACAAAGCTCCAAAGCTAAAGTTTTCACACAGTTGGTGGGTTCCAGTGACCACAAATGAAGTTATAATACATCGTTTCTATCAGATTTGAGACGGTTTTAACCACTGAAATTTACAGATAGACTTTTTATGTTTTCTACACTTAGCAGCAAGTGGAATAACACACGGGGCAAGAAAAAACAAGCTGTATGTCTTGTTTTGTATGAAATATGGTGTGCAGTATGCCCTAACTTCCAAGGAGAAAAATAAAAAAGCCTCTCTAAATTCATCCACAGCTTTCAGTCTCAAAATAAAACTATATCCTGCTCATCTTAATAATTTCAGACTCCCCTTTACACCCCAGCTGTAAAGCACAGCATGGTGATGACACTTCAAGGTACATACACAACTCAGAAGCAGAACACCAGGCGAAATTTATGGATCAGATATGTCAAAATACTTTATGAAAAATTGTTTCATCTTACTAATAATCTCTGTAAGCTCATAGATGTCACATCTTCTCTAAATTCAAACCACGATGCTGATCTGAATATTTATTTACATATACCTACATATCTACTGCATATTATATGTGCAGATGCTGAAAAATGTTTGCATAAAATGCAACTTGTAAATCCCCAAGACTCAAATACTGCTGATGCCTGACACTTGACAAGGTCTAAACCAGTAAGAATAAGGGATTTCAAAATTTATTTCAAGAGCATTTCACAAGATGTCTGAATTTAAAAAGTCTTGGTTACCAAATAGGCAGCTGACAGTTATTTCTTGTGTAATGTATTTCAGAAATAACCTAACACGATCACAGCATCTCCAAACCTCACATTCTCATTAAGAAGTGAGCAGGTGGGTTTCAGAGTACATGAAAGCATCATGCTCCTAGTAGAGGTAACCTTTTTTGTCCTCATTAGGATGAGTGATGACAGCAGTGAAAAAAAATGAAGCATTTTCTCTTTTCTTTTTCTTTCCTTTCCCTAGTACAGTAACAATAACCAGCAGAGAGGATTCTTTGCAGCAGATGAATAGATCCACAGTGGTTTCATGGTTTAGTTTATTAGACAAGAAGTATCCCAGGTATTTCTACCTTGTGTTTGACTTAGGATGACATAAAAAGAAAATGCTGCTTGCTATTGCAGCATTTGATCCAAGACTCTTCTTTCATCTTGTTCTTCTAACTTTGCATTTTGTCTTTCCTTCTGCCATTCTTTCCAACATCCTGCAGGATACAAATCAAACAGCATTCCACCAGAAGGGCAACGACTGCAAGATTAATAGAACACACCAAAAATTCATGTGGCAAAAGACAGCAGCTAAAAGTTAGCAGAGACCACCCATGTGTAACATCAGCTGGACACTTCAAAGTGAAATTGTCCTGAAACCAGAAAAACACGGTAATTAAACCAAAACCCCCAGAATTTATTGTACCTTTTCCATTACAACTCATGTTACCAGAAATAAATGCATGGACACACACATAAATGCACCCTCCTAAGCTCTCTATCCTTCCACACTCATCACTCCACACAGCTTCACCAACACTCCCACTGTCCCACAGAAGCACACTGGAAGGAATGTGCCCCTTTGGCCACTGTCAGAAACCAGAATATTACCTAAAATTCTGCACAAGAAGAAAGGAAAATAAGTCCACACTGCTTTAGAGGTTAGAAAAACAGAAGTCATACTTCTGAATCTCACTTCATGTTTTTTCTGTTCTGATCAATTCCCTGCACAACTCCTGTGCCCACCTGTGGGTCTCAGACACACGGCAGGACAGACAGACAGACAGACGGTGTGTATGGACCCAGGCCTCCCATCAGTCAGGGGCCATCCCTCTGGGGCCCAGGGGAGGAAATTCCAGAGGTTCTCCAGCTTGTTCCAGCCATGGCAGCAGCACTGGCAAGAAGTAGAGAAGAGCTGATTCAGGTTCAAAAATCCTCCAGCTAAGAACTGAGGAACAGCCTGTTGCATTTGTATTCATCATTATTAAATTCAGCAGGCTGAAAGATTATATAAGTTTATATGTGGTGCTGCAAAGCTTGCAGAAATAAAGGATAGCCAGAATCAACACAAACAAGCCCCAAAATAAGTGAAAGCCCAACTATGTTAGCATACAATTGCTCCTGATATGTAAAATTTGTGTAGAAACACCTTTGATTCAAAGACTGACAAATACCACTGCACCTTGAAGAGCTCAAAAGGTATGATGAGAACAACTGGTCTAAGATATGCCCAAAACCTGAGGCTGCAGGTACTGCCATAGTAAAAGAGAACCAACAAAATGTCTTGAAATGTCTGACATTAACTACTCTGCAGAATATTACAAGCAAGGAAAAGAAAAATTAGTTTTAATTCCTTAATGCTGAAATATAGTTCCTGTTCAAATACTCTCATCAGACTCATTTCAATTTTGAAAAACAGAAACTTTTTTTTCCATTTTAAATAAAAGGCTTTCATGTTGTTTACAAACAGCAGCAACAAAAACAAGTATTTGTAAAGTAACTCTGCACAGAAAAACAAAATAGGTACTAGTATTAATTCCTACTAAAACAGAATGCTAAGCAGGAGGCTTTAAATTAATTTAAAATTATTAATTACATTCAGTCACAGGACCATAAAATTAAGCAGTCTAATGTATCAACACTTGAAAAATACACTTGAACATGCTTCCCTAGTGAGCAGTGGTCTAAGCTATCAGCTTCTGTAAAATTCAAACACCAACATTTCCATCCACAGAACTTCAATGACACCACTTAGTTAAGAGTTCAGGAGTTAACAGCTGCAGCATTCCTCTGCTCAGTCTATGGGCAGTTCCAGCACGTCTCCTCCAGCTCAGGATATTGATGAGTATTAGAATGAAACAACTGGCTAAGACAAGTTTCACAGCTCTTGTTCAGAAACATGTGGGAGGTTTTGCAATTTATTTTTTATGCTGCAGCTGCAGCTTCAGAAAGTTATAGGGCTGAACTCCAATATTTCCTTGAGAGAAGCATGGAGTGTGAAGAACAGAGAGAATAGGATATCTATCTTTTGCTGCCATCACCTGCAGGCAGGAGGCTTTGAAGACAGGGTGAAGACATGACAGTAATTGTGCATCCTCACAGATTTTGAGGCCATTTCCCTGAACCACCACATCTCTTGATGTGCCTGGGGTGGCTGCCCAGCATAATGTATGTCCAAGGGTGTGGTAGGGCAGAAATACCACAGCACCCTCTCTTCTGATGGAAGAGGTAAATTAAGAACTGCTGCTGATCTTACCTGCCATCCACTTTCACCCTTTCCCTGCCTTCCATCTCTTTTTGGCTGAGAATTCAATTTTCTATCCTAATAAATAAGAGCATCTCATGAGTTACACAGTTGCCAGAATTTGGGGTTTAACTAAAAATACTTCAGGTTTTGAAAAGCCAGTCAAGGTGCTGGTAACCCTTCCTTTTATATTCACCACATTATACAAAGTTCCAAAGATTGAAGTTGAAGGTCGCAGCCCATCTTTAACCATCTATTAATATTACAGGAGAGCAGTTCTGGAATATTATGGTCCTTTAATTATGAAAAATTTCAAATTATTAGCATACCCATATTTTAAAAAAACACTGTGCTTTTACTTCAGCAAGCGGAATCAATGGTATGCTGGTAAAATTTGGTTTGCTACATTCACTAGAGTGGAAGTATTTGGCAATTCCCTCTCAAACCAACTTTAGAGTTTCCCAGCTGTCTAGCTCTCTACATTTGTCATGGCAGACAAAGTTAAATTAAAAATTCTAAACCATCACCCTAGGACAAAACTTGATAGAAAAGCATAGAGCAATACTTTTTAAAACCAGTATCAAAATATAAAAAGAAAACACACTGTAATTTTTGTGTGCATTTACTCCCCTACTCCTTTTCAATACATGCAATTTTCATGAAGTCTAATCACAAAGCACAGCTCAAATGGGTGTCTCACTCTAGTCTTTTTTTGAAAAGTCTAATTCAATGGATCACAGCAATGAAATCTTGTATTCATCAAGGCATGTGTTTAGGCACAGAGGTTAGATGTCACTTGTGTGATTGATAATGTTTGTTTTGTGCTCTGCTTTTCAATAACTCTTCACTTTAAGCAGCATTTTGCTTCTAAACAGGAGTGGGTGTAAGGACACTCAGCATAATGGAATGGGCCAGGTTTAATTCCCTTAATCACTTGGTCAGGGCAACAGAATTAACTGTCCACATCTGTTCCCTCCGAGCACACATGCTTAGTTTTCCCTCTTATGCAATAAAGGAGTGTGGGGTCATGGTGCCACATCTAGCCTGCCTTTTCCTCCAAATCTGAATCCACAGGGAAAGCCCACCAGCTGACTATGGAGCAACACAGCCTGATTTTAGACCACAATGTACTTGAGATGTGGCAAAACCAGCTCCATCTTGAGCTTCAGGAGTAACTTCTTATAGGATATGCCATTTATGTCCAAAGAGAAAAGCAGAGCTGTTGTGCCAGTTGTAAACAGACAGACAAAGAGAAAAACACACTAAAACCTTGCTATAAAATGGTTTCCTGATGAAGATGCTCTTGATAGAGCACTGAAAAAGGGATGTAATGACACTCATGGTAAGGGTGATCTTGTGATCTGATAAAGATGACATTCAGCATCCTTAGTCACACTGACAGAGAGCTCTGGAGAGCTGCTCAACAAAGAACAAGGAGGACCAGAGTCAAAAGAAAATTTGGAAAGGTGTCATTTAAAATGGCAATTAATTAAGACCTACTGTTTTGTGCTTCTGCTTTGCCTCTGGAACCCTGTGTTTCTGTACTCTGAAATTGTGATGATGGAGGTCAATTGCTCCAAGCCCTGGTGTTCACAGGATGGTTATTACCACAGCGCTCTGCTCAACCTGGAGCCACCTACACCCACCCCCTTTTGACATTTGTATCAACTATGCTTTTTCAAGGATGAAGACAGAAAAATCCTAAGTTCAGAGAAAAAAAAAAAAAAACAAACAAAAAAAACAACAGAGTTCATGCTGGGAAACAAACATTGAATCACCCAAAGGGGAAGGGAGGAGTCGCCAACAGGCAGGTAAGTACAGGGAACACAACATGAGTAACAGACAGGGAGCTTCTAGAAAGTGACAAAACCCATCAATTTACAGAATAGCTGCACTGTTTTCTGGTATAAGAAATAAACTAGTTTTGGAGAGAAAGAAAACAACTTTCTCCTTTAAGGCCAAGGACAAACAGGCTAGGCAGTAAATGCTGTTTCACCGAGAAGTTGTTCTCTGCAACAGCTCTCATAAGAGATTCTAGATGCAAAAAGAAAGATGGCCAGGAAAACCTACAGGTCAGATGACAGCTGGAGGGTGAGGGAGAACTTCCTGAAATCTTTTAGTTAAAAACTGATCAAGAATCTTCTCATTTACACCCTTTGTAGCAACACTGCTGTTGTTTTGCTTGGACACTGACTGCCTTCAGCAGTGTGTCCTTTGCCTGACCTGGGCTAAGGGTGATTTGCAGACAGCAGGTTAAACACAAAATAATCCCCTCTCAAGGCTGTGGCAGTCTATGAAATGAGGCAGGAGGTGAGGCAGCTCTTAACTCCCTCGTATGTGATATTGCCCAGGGTGAGCCAGGAGAGCAGAGGCTGCGCAGGAGCCCTGGGGGTGCTGGCATCCCGGGGGACAGGGGAGCAGCAGGGAAGCACAGCAGCACTGGGGCATGCAGCAGGGCAGCAGGGAGCCCACCTGAGCCCCTGGATCCCTCGGGAGTCTCTTTACATCATCCCTCATCCTCCTGGGCAGCCCCTGCCAATTCCTGCACAGGCGGAGCCCAGGACAGTGCGCTTCAAACCCATCTGTGAACCTCGGGTTTCAGCACTAGAGCAAATAATAAAGAAGTGCAAATGAGGATGATAATATTGCTTGTTTTACATGCAGAAGGTCAGAGAGCATGAATTAGTCACTCTCCTGTGTAGGCCACTGCTGGAGAGAAGAGCCTACAAAGGGCACAATTCCCTCTCTGGAGTTAAGCAGAGCATGTGGTGCTGTGATTCTGCTCAGCTCCTCCATGAGCCCACTAACAGCCAGGCAGTGCAGAGGAGAAAATAATCAACTACTGTCTGGAGATAAGCAACATTTTATTTCTCCTGGGAGCAAGAGGGGGAGCCAGGATGCAACAGCTGTTTTCAGTCACACTATTTCTGCCTTGGACTGCTCCCACTACACACACTGCCTTACTACGGCTTGAAAGGAGTTGCCTATATTTATAAATACAGAGAGATAAATAGCTCTGTCTGAGTGTGTGTGTGCATCTGGTTGTAATGCAAAAGTAAGGAGAAAATATCCTTCCCACGCACATTAATGCAAATGCAAAGAGAAAATATCCTTCCTACAGACATTTATTTTAAACTGTGTGTGCTAGCATATTTTTATTTTAGAAAACTGATTACTTCATCAATGGATTGTGTCCTCACTGCACTTAGCAGTTTGGGAAAAAAAATACGAATTCAAATGTAACTCACAGGACAAACAAGTATTTATTTGAATTTTTAAACAGCTTGGCGATTTTTCTTCTCCATTTCCTACAATAATATAAAGCATGTTAAATGGAAAAACGTGGTACAAATGCAAATCCTCTGTAAGTGAAAGCGTATAGAAAAAGAATAAAGCTATTGAGCAAATGGTAAAATAATTTTTCTCCCAGCACAACTGGAAAACAATGCTGCCAAACAGTAAACACACCTGCAAAACCAGATTTAGGGAATAAATGAAATCCTCTGACCTGTATATTTTTGCAAATTGATCTAGAATTAATCCAGTGAACATTTAAAGATAGTGCTAACAACAACATTTTTTTGTAGCTGGAAATTTTGGGAGCATTTGCTGTGATATCATGGTGTGTGCCTGAGAGAGAGATAGGTTTAATAGCATTCAGTCATCATATAATTACACAGCCTGTATACAACAACCATTGAACGATGCAGCTAAGCCAATTTAGGACAATATGCTCATCCACTAAGCTATTACAGCTTAGAATGACGTTCTTATCCACTTTAAAGTTCAACTTACCATTAATTGTTTAACACTAATAGAGTTGTGAATAAATAAAGTCAACAAATTAGAATGCTATAGTTAATTGTAATTAATGTGGCTGTGTATAAAATCCTGCTTCCATAAAGAATAAGATGGCAAAGAAGATAGCTTTATGTTTTCCTAATGAAGTTTGAATTCTTCTACTGCAAAACAATTACTTACCCTACCATCTTCACCCAAATAAAAAATGGCCAGATAAAAATTAACAGCTAACAAAGAACATTTTCTAGAAAAAAAATATTCTTAAATCACAGCAAGGGCATTTGCATTGTAAGCTTTTCCACATATGTGTGTAGGCACATCCACAAATATATATATATATTTATATCTATATATAGATAGTAAGGCAATGCACCTTCTCAAAACCCCTGATTTATATGGTTTCCAACAGCAATTTACTGCCTTCCTTTCCCTAGTCTGTGTTCTAGTTCTTTCTCTCAAGTTTCTACATTCAACTCCAATCTGTGAGGGAAAAGCTAAACAAAACAATCCACAACAAAACAAAATAAAAGCCAAATAATACAAAGGATTTTCATCTTTATCTATCTGCCTGCATCTCTTGGTTATATAATCACAACTGTAATCTCTGGTAAATGCAGACTCAATCAGACAGCACAGTAATGCTGGGGAAGATCTCTCCAAGCTGTGAAATGTCATTGAATCTAAACAGACTGCTAAAGCTTCAGAATGTTCCCATCAAATGACCAGATGGGGATGCAATCATTCAAATCTCCTGCAAGAGAAAGTGCAGCAAGACCATGAAATGTTAGCTTCTCCATCATCTGTCTCAAATACTGGGAAGGAAACAGGAAAGAGAAGCTTCTTCTCATGTGTCTTAACAATTCTGCATGAGAGACCGTACCAAAAATGAGACTCTTGGGTGGAATAATGAGCACTTGTCAGAGGCAGAGCTATTTGCCATACATTGGATGTAACACCAGGTGTTTGACCGTCACTTGTGAAGCATTCTGAAGACTCCACATCAGACTGCTCATTTCTATTCAGCAGGGGAGGAATCAAAGCTGACTTAAAAATCCAATATAGCTATTGCAGCTTTTTTTTTTTTCCAGTATTATAAAATACAGTCTCTTTGAGAATATATTTTCTGTGAAGTGTGAAAGAATGAAAGAAATCCATAGTACTTGCAGTCTGAATCACACACAGAATTCCTACTTCTTGTACTCCTTGTTTCTGAACTGTATCACCTTTAACCAAGGTGATAAACCACACACTTTTTATTACCAAGCTCCCCTGAAATGATGTGCCTACTATGCAAATTTTGGATTATATAGATGATACTTTTGAGTGGCCAGGATAAAGGAATTCCTTGTTTTCTTCAGATCTATCAAAAGAGTTGGCTGCAGCTGAGATGAGATTTTTAAGTTCATTCATGGCATTTGCTACACTTACCACATCCTGTGTGAGAGAGAAATCATGGCTAAAGGCAGAGCCTGCATTTTCAGCAGGGGGAAGGTATCAGGGTACAACTATCTGGGCTTCAATATTCCACTTCCAAGCACACACAACAAATGAAAAGTCCACTAAATAAGAATCTGGCAGTGAGAATAATGGAATAAACCTTGCTTCACCATTCCATACAGAATTCAAAGTGCCAGCAGATTGAGATCAATATGAAAGTTCATAATGTGTGCAAGAAAGACCTGTGCCAACACACTTGGGTTTAAAAAGTTCACCCACAATACTTTATACATCTAATTTGGAGATGGCCAGGCATATCCCTGTGTATCCAATCATCACATGTACTTTATCTGCACAGGCTGCTGTCACAGGCTGTGTATTCACCCCCAGACAGATAGATATGTCTGAGGGAGAAAGGCCATCATGTTTTCTCATGTTCTGTCAGCTTGTCACAGATTACAAAATGAAAACTCTGTTCTTAGGAATCGCCATCCACTCTTTTAGCCTCTCACACTGGGTACCATGCCAATAAAACAATAAAACAGCATCAAGTGAGAGGAGAAAACAGCTCACCCCAATACCAAATCTAAGAATTCCCACCCTCCTGAACCAGCATGATCCATTCACTGAGTACTTCTGCTTTAGTTATCAAAAGTACATGAGGAGCAGCTGAGGGAGCTGTGGGGGTTCAGCCTGAGGAAAAGGAGGCTCAGGGGACACCTCATTCTGCTGCAGGGAACCACCAGAAGGACAAGCAGAAATGGCTTCAAGCTGTGCCAGAGGCACTTCAGGTTGGACATCAGGAAGAATTTCTTCACTGAAAGGGTGCTTGGGATGGGCTGCCCAGGGAGGTGGGGGAGTCCCCATCCCTGGAGATGTTCAAGGAACACCCAGATGTGGCACTCTGAGCTCTGCTCTGGTTGACACGGTGGGGATCAGCCAAAGGTTGGACTCCATGACCTTGGAGGTCTCTTCCAACCCTGGTGAGTTTGTGATTCAAACACAGACCCAGCAAGGGGCAGCTGCAGCATGGCAGCCATTCCTTTTATCAAGGGCATTCCAAGGGCCACAGGGACTAAACTGAAGTGACTCCTGCTCTTGTCCAGAACTGACCCAAGCAGTTCTGCCAACAGCCAGGCCTGGCTCACGCTGCACCAGCAAAAGGTAAATATTAGATGACAACACCATGTTATGCAATTGCTTTTGACATGCCTTGGTCATCAGGCAGCAGCGTGAACTGCTCAACAGACAAAACACGTTCTCTAGTTTTCTGCATCACAGACAAGAAAAATCACAGAGATTAGGACCATAACCAATTCAGAGCCAGCAGGACCATTAACTCTGTGCCCTCTAACCTGCATTCCTGTCACTCTGCGTAGCTGCAACAAGCAAACGAATTTGTAACCTTCAGTGCAGCAGCTAAACAATATATAAATTTCCTGCTTTACATCTCACCTCAGAAAGCTCCATAAGCACCACACCAAACTTATTCAGAACACAACAGCTATTCCTCCTCAGAAAAGGAACTTGGTGACTTTATTACATTTCTCCCACAGCATAATGAAGGATTTAACAGTCACTGTGCAGAAATAATCGCTACGCTGAAGATGTATGAGAAATCTGTTCAGATGGGTTTTACCCCAAAAATGCATATTGTGAAAGTGTAACAGAGAAGCAAATTAAAGGGAGAAATGCTTTAGAAAATGAGCAACTAAATTAATAAAGTTGTAAGAGTTTTTTTTCTAAATTCTCTAACATAGTAAAATTATTTAAGACTTGCAGATTGCATGTATTCATTTGCCTAGTTTTGCTAGAACAAAATGAAACATATTGCTAAATGAAACATACTGAGGTACACAGATATTTTTTCTGCAGCAGCTCTAACCTGATTTCTTTTTAATTTGAAAAAAGCAAATCTTAATGCAATATTTTGCACATATAGTACAATCAAGTACTATACAGTACTTTGTACTATATTGTGATTTTGTTTTATATCTGGAAGTAAGGCATAACCCTCTTTTCCAATACACTGAATTAAAAATAATTATTTTTTAATCAACTGTTAGAAGTCTCTTAGTATCTGATGAAGACTTAATATTTTTAAAAATAGAAAATATCTGTATTCCTTTCCAATTTTCAGATACCAATCAAACTAGGAAACA
Organism: Ammospiza nelsoni; assembly: GCF_027579445.1. Classification (NCBI taxonomy): domain Eukaryota; kingdom Metazoa; phylum Chordata; class Aves; order Passeriformes; family Passerellidae; genus Ammospiza; species Ammospiza nelsoni. Next base: position 6,179,968 of record NC_080648.1, read on the forward strand.
ATATTTTAGTATTAAAAAGCTCAATAGATATGATAGGAGTTATTTAATTCACTGATAGTCTTATAACCAATACCTCCTCTTAACACAAATTTGAGACTCTCTTTTCCATCTTCACAGAACCAATAATCAGAAACTTCCCACACCAACTTCTTTTTGAAGGAAATACTATGCATACATGCATATCCTTCTAAAAGCCAAACAAATTTATCTCAGCACAAGAAAAAATGACAGCCTGTATGGTGTTGTGCTTCTCCAAAACACATTCTGAGAAGCAAGGGTTTTATGTAGGATTGCTGACCAAGTCTTCCCTTGAAATATACTTTTGTAGTATTACCTTCACTCTGAACTACTGAATCACAGGAAAAGGCATCTTCATCATGAGTTCTCTAATGGAAACTCACTTACTACAGAAATACCACCAGCTGATGATAAACAGATGAATGATTCACAAATGCAAATGAGGGGAAAATATTCTACAATAACACATTTGATTTTAGCCACAATTTAGAAATGCATTTCCAAGATTGTTTACAAGACATGACACATTCCTTCCAATGTCCTTGTCAAAGTCCTTCACCTGACCAAGAAAAGCCTCATCCATTAATCCAAATCAACACTGCCACGACCCCCTGCAGAATCCCACTGCTGGAACAGCTCACAGTATTGCACACAAAAAACCCTACAAACTGGCAAAGCCAAAAGTGTCTAAAAGGCAGGTATTCTTGCATCATTAATGGCTGATTTAGTCATCTCCAGTGAAGGCATGCAGAGGGAAACATTTGTGTTTCCACAGTGATCTCTCCCTTGCATCACGCCATGGAGCTGCCCACGATGGCTGTTCAGCCAGCAGGTAACATAGGAAATGAGAATTCACAGCCCTGGCAGCTTCAAAAAGGCCTCTCCCCTAAAAGGTCTGAAAATCCAGCTGGACCTCAACATCATGCATCAAGCTAAGCAGCATTAATTCCCTTCTTCAGGAGCCTGACAGAACAGGGCTGGTTTTCTCACAAAATCACTGAAATACTTTTAATGATCACACGTCTGTCACCAGGGGTCAAAAAGCCTTCCTAACAAAACCTGAAGACATTATTACACATTTTGACAGATTTTTTAAACCAACAATTCAGTAGCCATTTCCTATCTGACCTTCATTAGAATTTCCTTCATTATCATGTTGCAAAAATCTATTACATTACTGACTGAGGCAATTAGTCACTAGAAAGCCACTGCCATGTACTCCAAACTGGGGAATCATCATTACCATTAATTTCAAAGGACAGCATTAAAAGAGACAGTATCCAATATTTTACTTGCTAATTCCACTGCAATTTATATTTGAAAAGTATGTGGGAAGGTTATGGCAGCCTGGATAATCGGTCATTTTTCCTGAGCTATTTTGTTTTCCAGGGAAAGCCTCAGCACTATCTAGGGCACCTGGGGATACCTCAGTGGAATTCAGAGTTCAAGGAGCTGTTCTGCAGTACTGATACAGTGGTAGTCACAGAGGGCACCTATTTCCACTTTTAAAAAGATCAGTACTGATGCAATGCAGGGAAACAAGGAGAGAGGCAGGGCATTCCCTCACAAAGCTATTAGAGCTTAAATCTTTCATCTTGCTCCATTTCATGTGCGTTCCAGGGACTAGCATGAAGACTTTGCTGCTATTATTCTCTCCTCACAGTGTCCTGTATGATGTAAATCATGAGCTCATTTTCTGGGCTTTTGTTTCTCACCTCAGGTCTGTCACCAAATAGGGACACTGTCATTGTATTTACATGGCGCTTGGTGAAGCCTCAGCAGCCATTTGGATGCTCTTCTTAGGGTACATGATGCCAAATGAATTGCCTGGGTTATACAGATACTTATTACTGCAAAATTTCAGCCATGCTGCAGCATGAACAGATCAGCTCAGAACAAGTTATCTTATGATCTTAGCTTCTTTCCATACAGTAAGTGCTTGCTTAGATAGGGAGCCTGAAAAGGAAAAAACAATTTAATGGAAACAACACAATATCCTACCTTGTCATTGCAAGGATTTTTATATCCAGGCACAAGATTTTTACCCTTCTCTATCCATGTTTTCAGCTGTCCTAACTCAAAATTCCAGTTCAGTCACTTGAGAAATACTTTAGAAACACACCTTGAAAAAAGTTAGAGGGTTTTTGGTAGACATCTCTTTAAATCTACCTATTTCTATTATGAAGTGCTAGTCCAGTACATTGCAGAAAAATACATCTGGGAGAGAAACTGCAAAGTTTTCTAACGTGACCCCTTCATGCAGGACAGTATCAATGGTAATGCTATCATCCCAGATGGATGGCTGGCTAGCCTGTGCTGTAATATCAGTAATGGTGAGGATTTCACAGCCACCACAGATACACTGTGCGTTGCTATTACCATTTGAAAGGGGATTTGGGGTTTGAGGTTTATTTCTTTTCTCTAATTTTTAACCTCAGTCTCACTTGGTGAAAGCTTTAAGGAAGTCCCACAGAGAGCAGGGTTGTTCAAAGGGTACACGAACTGAACTGTGCCAACTGGGTAAAGAACAAATAATCTTTCTGGGCTGCAATTCCTGCAAGAAAGTGGGAAAAGAAGAAGGATAAGAAGGTCTGAGGAGAAGTCCTGTGGACCTCAAAACTGTAGTGAACAGAACCCAAAAGCTGTGAAATGGCAGCTGGGGGAACTGAGCAGCCAGGTTAAGCATTCCTTTTCTGGCAAAGGTTTCCATGTAGGAATAATGTCTCAGCCATTGTAAGTCATGACACTCAGAAGAGAAGATAAGAGTGTCCTTAACTGCAATACACAGACACAGGAAGGAGGAGGGGGGAAAAAAGTCTGTCTCATGGTGAAAGAAGCTACTCTCTGCAATGAAACTGCAAATTAATCTTGCAAAGTCTTTGATAACTCACAGGCAACAGACTCAGAGACAGCTATAAATAAACCACTTAAGAAAAGCAGACAGCTCCAAGATCTAACTTACTCAGTTCTCCCAAAAACATGCTTCCCATTGAGACCCCATATTTCACTGTGATCCACAGTATTCCATTATTCCCCTGTATTCCATTACGCAGGGGGATAATGGATTAAGTCAGAGAAGACTGAAATATTCCTTGTCAGGTGTCTCCCAGGAGTTAAAAGAAGCTCAGCTCTTGTATTCCAGAATTTCAGATTTTAGTCAACACAGGACTTCAGAGATGACAAGGACATGGGGAACAAGGTGACACTGGGATTTCAGTGCTGCCAGCCAGTTTTAATTTGGGGGAGGCACAGGAGCTTCTGGCACCTGTATGGCACAGCCCTGGTCAGCAGGGAGGCACATCCAGCCCTGCTCACCAAAGGATTTCAGCCTTGAAGGATTTTACAGAGAAGGGCTAAACATCATTTGACCAAACCTGAGCCTTGGCAATTGAAAGAGGACTATGGTTCCATAATGGGCTAAAAGCAATCAGTGAATGGGTCATCCTGCTGCCACAGACTTCCAAAATAATACAGCCAGCTTAGTTTTTTTTTTTTTTTAATACTCTTGTCTATGTTCAGACTAATCACAAAGAGAGAAGATATAATAAAGCTGTTTATCTGAAATTAAAAAGTGGATTAATTTTTTCCCTCCTACACTACTAGAACATCATCCAATTTCTATCATCTTCCAAAACACTTTCTAATTGAAACATTCGCAATTAGCAACAAACAAAAAAAAAAATCACAATTGCAAAAGGTGTGTAATTAGCAAACCCAAAGGCACAAATCTTTCACAAAACTGATATATTTCAGGCAGTAAATCCGGTTCCCAAATGCACAGACTCTGGCAGGGCTGAAAGGAGAGCACATTTTGTGAGCTGAGTGTGTGAAGGGACCAGCAGAATTTTGTCTGCTCTTCAGAGGCAACAGATGCAGACCCTTATCTGCAGGACTGTAACAGCCCTTTTTCTAAATGGAGAATAAACTTATTTTTCAATCCATTAGCTTATCCTGAAGCACTGTTTCCTTACCCAAGGAAGGATTGTTTTCCATAATACAAAAAGCTATTACAGATTTACTGTGTGAGCAAACTGGGATGTTAAATAATTGCTAACTAGAGAAGATGAATAAACAGCTCTATGGATCTGCAAGTAATCAAAGTGGGAAAAAACATCAATTCCTAACATTCAGCATTTAGCTATAATCTACTGGTAGCGGACACAAATAAGAGTTCATACAAACAGAAGAAATGGCACTGAGTACACATACAACTTCTGGCAATTAGATATTAAGTCAACTCCAAACTTTAAATTATTCCTGTTAAATCTTCCCCAGCAATGTCATGGCCGAGGGGAGCAGGGTAGGGAAATGGGAAAGAGGGAGGTGAAGGGAGAAAAAATACCACTATCCAACCAAAGAGATTCCTTTTAGGGTCATGACATAAATGACCACCACCTGACACAGAAAATAAATAACCCAAGCACCTGATACAGAAAGCATTATGTTAAAATACATAGGAATATGGTTACCATGACTTCTGACACAGACAGATGCATTCATAATAAATTTGGGGAATTACAGTCCAAAATATTCATGCACTGACTGAACTAAGTCAGATAACCCTTGGTTATGGAGCTTAGATCCTGGAGCTTTACATCCAGCTGTGCCAGACTTAAGTGTAGAGTAGATAAGTGATGTAAGAAGGAAGACAGTAAGACATTTTTAAATCACAGTTTTGCTAGTTTACTATCTGGACCCAGGAAACAGCTCACCAGCCACAGTGCTTCCATCTGCCATGCCTGCCAAGATCCTTTTTTGCAAAAAAGGCAAGACCCAGATGGAGTAGCACATAGCTGCTCCTGAACCACCATGAGAGCCACTGGTTTCACTTCTGCTCACACTGCCTAAATGGAAAGCAATCTCAAACCAAATATTGAGCACCTTTTTCTTTAACCTCAGCAATTCTTTTTGCAATGTGTGGTGCCAAGCCTCATTTGTTTCTCTTTTTCTATAAAGAAAAAAACCTAGAAACAAGAAGTGAGCCTCCCTACCCAGCTAAAACTGTACCATGGATAAGCAAGATTTGATCCTAAGTCACTACAATTACTACAAGGCATAAATAAACTTCAACTACCACAAGTTCAAGCTCATATATATGTTTCTTGCTGCTTAGTTTGAAAATAATACCTACCAGCTATAAATGATAGGTTCTGCTGTGCCAATATTATGGTCTACTAAGTACAAAACAGCATTTCATTAGCAAAATTGAAGTAGCATCTAACCATCTTGTAAGTGTCCTTCTTTGAAATGTATAAATTAAACTGCAAATGGACAACAGTAAGAAAAACGTGTTCTAGTAGAGGCTGCCCTAAGCAGGTGATCCTTTCCCATGCACAGCCATTTGAACAACAGCAGGGCAATAATGACTATTTTCAGGATCAGACCCTGATAGTACAACTTATCTAATTCAGGCTTAACTGTCATTTTATTAAATTATTTTTACATTGCAAATTTAAAGACATTCCTATTCTATAATACATGGGATGAGTTACTTGTTTTCAAGAAAGCTGCTTAAATATTTTTTGAATACCCACCAGGTTTCCTCTTTACAAGGACTAACCCAGTCTGACTACACATCAGACTTCTAACATTTCATTCCAGGGGCCAGGAAATTTTAAATAATCAGAGACTCTTTGTGCCCAGGGCAAGATGGAAAACCTTTGGTAAATGGAGGGAGAACAAAGCAGCAATCATTGCAGCTTTACAAAGGATCTAAACCCCACACTTCATAGTGTTCCCTTCTGCAGGAGCAGAGGAATGAGAAAAGCTGTCTTCTTTGCAAGGAACCACCAGGCAAGTAGGGAATGAGCATCGATGTGGGGAGAATCAACAGACTCCCAATTCTGATTTTCCCAAGCAGACTGCTGAGACAAGGAGAATGACACAGATCTCACTGTTCCAGTATCCTTGTGTGGGAAAAGGTCATCTGGAAGTTGGCCTAAAGCTAACTGGGGTACACCTGCAAATTTCAATCTTGTAACACAAGATCTACAGAACAGATAATGCATAAATTCTAGTGTTCACAGTCAGTGAAGGTTATGGGGAGAGAGACAGGCATGGAGGTAATGCATAAGCTGCTCTGTAAAAGAGAAATCTATTAAGGGCTTATATTTTGGACTAAGAAACACAGAGGGAAGTGATTACTCCTACTTTAAAGGAAAAAGAAAGGCAATTTAAGCCTGGAGGTGGCTGATACAGAATGCCAGCTGAACTAGAGGAACTTAGAGAGGCCGCTGGGATTACTGGAGAGATGGAAGAAGAGTTGCAGTAAGGTAATTAGAACTCCAATAGAAGAATAAATACTCCACAGGCAATCCACAGGTTCTCCCCACCTCTCACCACTTCTCTCCAGCAGTGACATCTGCTTGTGCAAGCCAAGGGAAAGCTCTCTCTCACTCGGCTCATCAGTTCCTAATCCTCACTGGAAGCACAACAAGGGGCACAGAGGCAGAGGAGCTGCAGCTCTCCCTGCAGGCTCTGAGGGCAGCTCAGGGGTCTGCAGGGGCTCACCCACAGCAGCCAAGCTCTGGTGGAGCCACAGCCCCAAGGGCATCTGAGACACAAACACACACCCCAGGGCACTGAGGCATTATCCAGGTTACTTTTATCCCTGTGTTTTTCTCCTTTTCCCTTTCCTCATGCCCCAGAGGGAAAGAAATGGCTGTTTACAGGCAGGCTGCTGAAGCAAGGGGTGGCACCTTGCTGGGGAATGATCTGAAGGGAGCAGGAGGAAGAGAGTGATGACAGCAATCCATTGAGGAGTCACTATCTCAGCTTTGTTCCTGTGCAAGGCATTTTGGTTATGCACATGGTGATCTCTGTCTCTCCTTTGCCCTGCAATGCTGAAACAAAGTGCCATGATGATATTTCCAGAGGGCCTGCTTTATAAGGAGCACTGAAATAATTGTGACTTTGATAGCCTGGGAAAATGCTGCAGCAAATTGTGCTTCAGCACTGGTCCTGGCCACTGCCATCATTCTGAAATATATTTTGTGCAGCTCCACTCTGGTGTCATCCCTCAGCCTCAGGTATGCTGCACAGAGGAAAGAAGGTGACAATGTTCTGGATTTCAGTCAGCATCCCTTAGCAGGTAGAAAAGCTGAAAGAAAAGACAGCAGCACAGCTTATTCTTTACTCCACAGCTGAGGCCAGGGGTGTCAGCTAGGATTTGCACTGCAATACCACACACTTCAGAATTGCTTAATAAAGCTGTGACCTCCAAATTTAGCACTGCACTAAGAGAGCTTTGCTCAGGCTGCTCTGTGCCCACAACAAGCAGCTGCAGAGATGGGGAAAGAGAAGACTTATGTCTTCTCTGCAGGGAGAGAAGGAAAGCAAGCTGACTTCTCTGCTAAAACAAAAAAGGTTTAGTTCCTTTTGTAGCCAAGGCTACAACACCAATCTTTATTACTATCCTTGCTTTTTAGATTATTAATAATCTACCTGACAGTCCACTTCCCATAAATCTTTCCTGAAAAGACTCAACTACCAAGCATATGCATTTATTTCAGGTGACTTGACAGAAATACTTTTACAGTGCTTTTCTTTCTCAAGGATTTTCAACAGCCAGAGATCCAAGACCAAGTCCAGAAGGACACTAAGAATTGAACTTTAGAGAACAGCTAACAGGATTTTTTCCTGTTCCATCATCTTATAGGCACCCACTAATCTTTAAACAGTAAACTTTCTTTAAAAACCTTTGCTGTATTGCTTCACTCTCAACAGCAATTTACAGTTTCACTTAACAGAGTTTTGGTGTGTTCTTTAGCTTTTTGTGTGATATTTAGGGATAGATAAAAGCCATTCACTATGGGAATTTTCTGTATCTCCATTGCAAGCTAGACCCCCATGTGTCACATGTATGTTTACATAAACTCAGTCATGTTTTAGGTAATTGAACACTTATAGAAACACCACCACAAACTGCTACAAGATTACTAAAATTGCTAATCCACTTCCATGGTAGTTTTGTGTTTACTCAAACCTGTGGTTAAATGTATCAAGTTTCAACTAATTGAAATATTCTTCTATAAAATAAGATTGCCTAAAACTTTATTGTGATTAGAAGGGGTCTGACAAAAAAATCTTTTTTGTGACACCAAGTAATAACCCTTTTGATTTTAATGCTGTCAGTTATGTTGAAGTAGGAAAGAAAACTATTTCCCTATCCTCATAAGGCTTATTTTTGTGGATGCTCACATTTGTATGTTCTGATGGGACACCAGAAACCAGCTAGAGCTCACTTCCCCAAAAACCATAGACAATGTGAAAATATTTCTCTATGTCAAAAGTACATGGAGAAAAGTTAGGAGAAGTGCCCAAAATAGAAAACATCCCATAAGAGAAAGGTCTGTGTTCCAGGCTATGCTCTTGCCACCTCCTGAAGGAACACAACCCTCTGGATGTCCCTGAGCATAGACCCAAAACCAAACACACCAAGAGCCTGCACGTGCACATCCAACCCTACAGCATCTGTAATCAGGAACTAGGATGAAAAGTATATATATATATATATATATATATATATATATATATATATATACATATATATATATATATATATATATATTTTTTTTTTTTTTTTTAATGTCTAAATCTCTAGTAATGGCCAATTAGGTATCTGCACAGAGACAGCAGAACTGCATACCACTTGTTTTATTTGGTTCAGAAAACTCATTTAATGTGGCAAGCATGAAGTGTACAACACTTCTCCCCAGGGAATGTATTTTTATACAGTAGGATGAATTTAATATTTACTTTATTTCAGTAGACTCGTTTTACCTCCAGAATCTGAATCTAACACTGTATTTACTGAAACACTGGCAAGTAAAGTGAACTTTATTTTCAAGACCAGAAAGCTTCTTTCTAGTGTCATTGTTATATTTCAATATCTGGTGTTCTGCCTTTGTAAATATTAATTTATTATTTTCTGCTGTCATTGTTGGAAAAGGTACTTACCATTGCTTTAGTATGTGGCACAAATATTGGAGCACAGTATTATGATAACTAATTCTCCTTTTTTTAGAGAGATTAGAAAAGTCACTAGGCAATTACACTCAGAAAAAGCTTTGGAAAAATCTATTATTTATATTTAGTAGGATTCCCTGTATTTTGCTGTTTTACATCTAAGCCCTACACTCCTACACAATGGCTTCATGAAAGAATTTTTATAGTTTCCACTTACATACAGTTATCCACACCTCTTAATACAAGACAGATTTCTACAACACAGCTGACAACACTGTACAGGGCCACTCAAAACCAAGCAGAACCAACACTCCTAACCCAATTGTTTAGGAAAAGTGATTTCCCTAAAAGTTATCCTCAAAAGCAACAGAAAGTAAAAAAAAGAAAGAACCCTGTTGAGAGTTAAGGGAGCACACCTGAAAGTTCCCAGGAGGCACAGCAGCACTCACCTGGAGACAGGCTCAGCTTTTGTACCTGGGCACACAGGTAGGAAAAGCTCCTCTGGGTTTGGTTCAAAAACTGACACTGGCTGCTGCCCTGTGCCTGACACCACCCAGGATAAGCAGCAGAAGACACTTTTGTTCCTGTCACTTTCACTGCTCCCCCAAAGAGCACCTGAGATGAAACTCCTGTTCCTGCTCCTGTTCCTCTGCCAGTGCACAGGTCCAGCCTGGCCTTCTCTCCGCGTTCTTCACACAGACTGCACCCAAAGCTGTTTCTATCCTCCTCAAGGGTTTCCCTGATATGCTCATTAAGGATTTGAGATAGCCTTGCACCACCCCTCTGAACAAGCCCTGGTGTTTTCCTTGCCTGTGTGGGCTGAGAAACAACAGATAAATCTGGAGAACTGAGACCAATTCAAAGCTTTAAAGGATGCTACTAAAGGTAAAGGCAGGGTGCCCCAGACTACTAAGAAAATCCTCCAAGAGCATCTACTTATGTATTTTATATTATTTTAACACAGATTTGTAGTTCTGAATGGTTACAGTTAATATTTTGCCTGTGTTTTTGGTAAGAAGTCTCTTCGGAACAAAAAAAAAGAATAAAGACCCTATTATCCAAAACCAAAAAGGGTGACACTCAGTTCTTAATTTAGCCATATTGAGTTGCATTATAGTTAAAACAAGAACAACTCAAAGAAAATAATCACAAAACCAAAAAACGCCTAAAGCCAAACTACCATTCCAAAGTGAAACTTTATTTCCATTCATCAGAGATAAATATGTATCCTCTGTAAAAGCTGCTCCTGAGGGAAAGAAAAAGGCAACTTATGATAGTTGTTTCCCTGACTATTGCCCAGAATGAGTCTGAATACAGCCACTGGTGTAAAGCAGTGTGTGCACCATGTATCCATTCCCAACCTGCTCAGCTAAACACAAAAGTTTGTAATCCAGTGTTGTGCAGCTTGTCACTAAAAATCTTACAATTACATCCCTGTTTGGATGACTACTGGGTTATTAATGCTCAGCAATAAAGATGAAAGTAGATAATTTATTACTATTTGGCACCGAATGTCAATCAATTCAACTAAAAAGAACCTATTTAAAAATAATAAAAAATGGATAATATCTAAGCTTAGCACGCTTCCTGCTTATCTGAAAAGTCTATCTGGTTATATTGAGTTAGTGAGGCAGGTGGATTTAAACCAATGTATTTGAACTTCACCAGCATTATGGGATCCCAGTGCAGAGCAATGATTGTGAGACAAAAGTGAGCTAACAGAGGATGGCCCAGAGTGTCCTTTCAGTGCTGTGTGGATTAGGGGAGGCTGTGCTGCAGGGAACACTGACAGCAGCAGGAGCAGGGGCTCTGCGAGGCTGCAGCCACAGCCAGGAGCCAGAGCTGGAGCAGCCTGTGGCTGGAACAGGGTGACACAGCCAGAGTCACTCCGTACCTCACCAAGAGCACTCTGTGCAGGAGCTGCTTTGTGCAGGAAGAAATTAGAGAGATGAGTCACCATCGGTTGGCATGAAGGCTCTGGGATGTGACACCTCCGGTCACAAAGTGGGGACCAGCTCTGCTTGTACTGAGTATCAGCAAACCCTTCCTTTCTGTTGTAGCACAGTGAGTATTAGATTAAACTGTTCCTCCTGATAAGGATCTTGTGAAACTGTAAGTAAAGCACAGTTAAAAAAAAAAAAAAAAAGTCTGGGAAAAAACTTGCCATTTCCATTAAATATTAACCTTCTGAAAGAGCAAGTAAGGACTAAAACATCTCTTATCTTAATTAGTTTAGCAGAAATGAATTTAATTTATATTGTAAGGTTGTATTTTCTATTACAGATCCAGGGCAAGGAAGGGCAAACTTTTTAGAACTATCCATTTATATAAAAGAATATTATTGTTTAAAGGAGCAGCCCAATAAATTTTTGGTCTTATCTTTAAGCATGGACTTCAGTGGTGCTCCTATGTGCATCTTTTGCCAAAAACATTAAGGACTGAGGGATTAAATTCACAGTAAAATGCAAACAAACACAAAACAAACATTGGTATATTGACTTGAGTACTCTAATAGTGGCTAGAGCTTTGTCTTCATCTAATTTGACCTTCAGTTTAGTTTGACCTCTCAGACAAGAAAGTCTAGACATTGAACTTGATTGAACTCAACATCTTCCCTTTCCTATGTTGTTATAAATAATTTTAAGCACACAATCACTAATACAGGTAACACCATGACTTACTCTAACAGTAAAGCTGTTCACAGGAAATGTACTCTGACTGCAGAAACAAAAATGTCAGTATTTGATAGGAAAATGGCAAAATCATGTCCATGTATGAAAAATTGATGTACAAATATATATATATCAGGAATAAAACTGTTCTTTAAAAAGGCAAAGAAATGCAACTATTAGCCCCCTCAAATCAATAACCTTTGGTAATGTCTGTGACCCAACAAGAGAAAGCACCTCCTCAATTCCTGCAGCTTTGACTTTTAGTGTGAAATATTACAAGTGAAAATACAGTTCAGTTTAATTACAGGAAAACATTACTAGTGATGCTCACGTGTTAATTCTCCCTGTGCTACACAAGCAGTTAAAAGCTAATGACACAGAAAAACCATTATTTTAATTATCGCTATTAAAAATGAGCATGTAGAGGACTAAAATGTTATTGTTTCCTATGAACACTGTCGTAATAGAAATGTTTTTTTAAAAGCAGAATAAAAATTCAAACATTATCTGGACCAAAACTTTTTCTTTAAAAAACATGCTGTAAACCTGTTCATAATTGGATTAAAAAATACTTCTTTGAGTTCTCAGGCATTGCCAGGAGACTAAGAAACCACAGCTAGAAAAGTTTTCCTCTTTAAATGAATTAAAGCTCAGACCTCACAGTTGGCTTTTTGAATACCACACAGTCTATATGGGTATAATGTAAGACTAGTTTTTATTTATTACTCAGCAACTAGGAACCTCAGCATATGGGCCAAGCCAAATTAATCATCAACCTGATTTGCCAAGGCACAGGAAAATGATGCTCAAATACATTGTTTGTATATATTTTAAATCTTGACAAAGCAAGAAATGTTCCTTATTGTTAGGTTGTCATCCCCTTGTAAAAACTGACTTTACCCCTAGAACAGACCAATTGTTATTCTGTACAGTGGTTCTGTACAGCTGAATGACAAATAGAAATATCTTACAGAAAGAATCATTCTCAATTCCTCTGAAGTTTGAAGAAAAACTTTGGAGTCTCTACAGCCACTGTAAGCTATTACACTTACCTCAAGTAACCATACTAACAGGTGCTGCTGCTCTTTCATTAACTCTGCCCTTAACAGAGACTGTGGTTTAATTACAACAGATTTTAAGCAGCATTCCATAAAGTGCCCTGTGAGGATGTTGGATGGCTACAGAGATTTATTGACAGCTTGCATTCTGTATTGTTACAGCAAAGCTTTCTATTCTTAAATTGCTAGAACGCTGCTCCTTCTGCACTTTACTTCTCTAGGACACATGCATTTTGAATGTCTTTGATCTTACATAATCTTCTAACTACACAACTAAACCTTACAAACAAAGTCTCCTTTAATTCTGTGTTCCTGCATTTTAATTCTGTTATAATACCTGTTTCCTCCCCACAATGCAAGATTCTCTAAATTTAAACAAGTACAAGCCAAACATTATATATAAATATTTAAATATTTATGCAACACACATATACACACACAGAGACAGTACTTGCCATTTCATTCTGAAAATGAAAGAACACTTAAGCATGAAGTAAAAAAAAAAAAAAAAAGAACATGAAAGCACATATAGGACATCAGTACTATTAAATCTCCCGAAATTGCTACAAATAGATGTTTACACAAGAACCCTAACAAGAAGTACTGAAAAAGGAGTCTGGTTCAAAGACAGAGAGTTAAGAGCTCAGTTCGCACCTTATTTAAATTTCAGTCTGGGTGCGTGCAGGAGACAGAGCAGCCTCTTGTCCAAGTGCCACTCCACGGCGGGTGTACGAGGGACGCGCTCCGCTGTCAGCACACGCCGGTACATCGTGTGAGCGCCGGCTGCGATCCATGCCAGCAGTCCCTGCCCGCACAGCCAGGCGTTCATCATCCACAGCCATTCCCACACTGCTCAACCGCGGGGCTACGCGTGAAACACCACAGCGCTTCGCTGGTTATTACCTTCGCAAACAACAAAATATCACCGTCCCTCCGTGCTGTGCTGCCCGCAAACCTGCGGCAATGATGCAAAGCAGCTTTCTTTTTTTTTTTTTTTTTTTAATTCCCTTTCGGAATACAAATGCCTGCCTTCTCCTATTGCTGCCTGTTCCTAGCCGAGACGCACTGTGGACAATAGTTTCTGAATCAGCGATACCTTCCCACACTGTTGGCAAACACTGAAGAAATAAATAATAACATTGTACTACAATCTCGGAAGAAAAGGGGGGAAAGAAAGTAAATAAACAAATTAAACCCCAGCAGCTTCAAAAAAAAAAAAAAAAAAAAAAAAAAAAAAGCAAAGACAACATTAAAACACGGTGAAAACATGAGAAATACCAGCGGTTAAGGATGAGGATTAATGGGCAGCAGCGGCAGTTATTGCGGAGGCACGGAGGATTCTCATGCGAGTAATGACCTCTCCAAGTGCTGAATCCCGCGGCTCCGGCACCCGCACGCCCACACACACATCCCAACTTGGCAACTCCACCGCGCAATCACACCGGGGGCTGCCGGGGCCACGAAGCCCCGAGCGCTGCGGCGCACAAGGGATGAGAGCCCCGGGCATGTCGGCAAGTAAGAAGTGAAGAGCATTTACCGGCAGCAGCGGCGGCGGCAGCAGGTTGAGCAGCCCGAGCGCCTCTCACCGTCTCTGGGCGATAACTTCGCACCGGTGCGGATTCCTTCAGTGAGGAGGGGACACCCCTTCCTTCCCTGCCCTTCGCCGCCTTCGCTGTGCTCTCGCTGCGCGTCCCGTCCCCGCTGACACCGGAGCGGAGGCAGCGGCGGCTGCGGGCAGCAGCAGCAGCAGCAGCAGCAACAGCGGCGGCGGCAGCGCCTCAGCCTCGCGCCGCCCCCGGGGAGCGCGGGAGCCGCGGCCGCGGGGGGAGCGCGCGCCGGGAGAGCGGGCGGGCGGGCAGGGGGGAGCGCGCGCGCGCGCGCACGAGCCGCGGTCCCGAGGCGCGCGCAAGGCGCTCCCCGCGGGTGCCGCGCGCGCGCGCCGCAGCCAATAGCCGCGCTCGGCGCACGGGCGCGCGCTGGCGGGCGCGCGCGGCGGCGGCGGCGGCGCGGGGACGGGGACGGGGACGGGAGCGGCGGCAGCGGAGCCGCCGCCGGCAGCGCGTCCTTGGTGCCTTGACCGTCCCTGCGCACAGCGGGCCCCTGCCCCGGCCGGGCGCTGCCGCAGCGGCGCGGGAGGCGGGGACGCCACGGGTCTCCGGCGGCGGGATGCTCGTGCGGACCGGGAAGGGATGAGGGTCAGGGGAGGATGCGGGTCAGGGGAGGATGCAGCTCGGGAGGGGATGCAGGTTAGGAAGGGACGCGGGTCAGGAAGGGATGCAGGTCAGGAGAGGATGCGGGTCAGGAAGGCATGCCGTTCGGGAGGGGAGGGTCCCTTCCCGCGGCCGCCGCTGCGCATCCCGAGGAGCGCGCGGAGGCGACAACAAAATCTGGGCAAGAGGGAAAAAAAAGAATTGTTCAAAAATCGCTTCCATCTTCTTGCCACGAGTTAGAGCCGTTCCAAGGACTGTTGTCACTTCTGCAGATCAGAATTGCTTTAGCCTCAATCGTCGTGTTCTACATAATGTTACTTCCAAATTGTGCACAGAATACTTCTTTCCTCTGAAATCATTAAACGTTGACTATTATTTACTCTTTAATTTCTCCCTCCACATTGCTACACATCTGTCAGATCACCAAAAACATAAGTGTTAAAGCAAAGTAGATCAGGCAACAAGAGAGTGACAAAGTACAAGGCACAAGCTGATGGCAACCTGTAAAACTTAGTATTTTTAGCAAGGCCAGGAGGAACGTAGCGACTGAAATTAGCCAGGAATCAGAAACAGCAGTGAAAATGACATGGGCAGTGCACAGCAGCAGGGCTAACAGTGCCACAGATCGACTTCATGACTATTCCATCCCACAGAAAATCCCTGTAGAGAATGCAGCAAACTGGAGCACATTGGATTTGCTGTAGTTGGGGAAAGTGCACTGTAAATTTCTGATTAGAGAGAAACTACAGCAGAGTTAATTTTCCAACTGCAACTGTAGTTCTGTAACTGTCAACAAAGAGCAAGAGTTTTAAGGGGCAATCCAGAAACCAGCAGGGAAGCATCTCTCAGCTTTTCAAGGTTAATTGAGAAAAGGGGAGAGTTGAGCATACTGGTAGAGCTTGGTAAATTACATGCAATGCTGTTGCTTGAGGACTCTATCTATTCACAGGAATGAAGAAGATGCACAGAACTACAACTTCTCCCTGGCCTCATCTCGTTCCATGGCATTTCACAGATTTCAAGATGTGTCCTTGTCTCTAAAGCTGTGGTCAAGATTTTAATGTATATGTGGTGATGTGTTGATTCTTTAGAGAAACTTGTGTACAGGTATACTGTGGCACTCATTTTACTGGAAATAACATTTCTGCTTGAAAATAAACTAGATTGCAGAAATGAATGCTAGAGAAGTCTTAAAAAGACAGTTGCAGTTAAGTAATGAGTTGTCCCTATCAGGAAAGAAAGACAGAATTACACTGAGCTTGGAAGTAAATCTTGTCAAACTACATTATGATGGATGTAAGTATCAGTGAAAAAGGTAATGGAAAGTCTGTAATAGCAGCCCATAAAACATTTGACTTGATGTTTATGATGATTAGGCAAATTAACAAAATTCAGAATTCATTCAGCTCATCCGATCTAAAAATACTGGAAATCTTCACCTCATTGGAGTGACATAGAGAGTATTACAAATCTACTTAAACAGACCAGTGATTTGGGAGAGAACAAGCAAAGGGCTTATTAAATGCCATGCAGCAAGTGTTTGTTGCTGGTCAATTATGATGGATATGGGTTATTGGCACAGACCAAGCCAGTTGCCTTGGTAAGGTGGCCTCATTTGTTCCACAGAGCTGGTGAAGTCAAGGTCAGGCATCTAGTGACAAAGAACATGGGTGACATTTCAGCAGCATTAGTTTGTCCTGGTGAATAACTGAGTACATGCTCCTACTGTTCTGGGTTAGTGAAGATGACAGCTGGGAGTGGATGAGTATCAAAACAAAAATAACCAGGAGTTACATGTCGAGGCAGTATCACTAAGAACAATGTGGGAATACTGGCTCTGTGTCCACATTCAGGATTAATGTTAACTATATAAATCCAGAATATCTGAGAGAAAATTAATGTAAGTTTTAGAAGAATAACTGTGTCTTATCTCTAAAGTGAGTGTCCTAACAGAAGACAGGGAACCATGCTTCCTCTTCCTCTTGTTCTCTGTTTAAATTGATATTGGATTCCTTTAGATGTGGTGGTACAGCTTCAGTGGAAGGCAGGTTTGTTCTATCCCTTTTATCTGCCGGTAAGGGTAATCTCCTGGGAGTGGCAGTGAATATGCATGAGGCTGCGAGAATAACCCAAAAACCTAATTTCTTGGGTTATCCAAGTCTCTAACTACTGGATTAGTCAGTAAGTGGTGACCATAGGCTACTCCTCCTTTAGCAAATTTTAAATACATTAGCTCTGTTTAGCTCTTTGGAGGAAAGAATGTGCGCACCTACCTTCAAGAACAAGTTCCAGGCGCAAATGTGAAGTGAAAATAAGTGTATTTCTTCAGCTTTTATTGAGGTGTTTGGGGAATGAGACTGCAGCTGTGTCACTGCCCCGTTGCTGTTACTGCATCAGCCAGCGCTCCGTGGCTGAGCTGAAAAGGCACAGCCTGGAGCCTGCACACGTTCCCAGCTCCAGTCCTCAATGCCTTCAGGGGCTCTCTCAGAATCACCTTGTCACTTACACAGCCTGCTGACAGGAGAGCATCTTGTCCACTTTCAGAAGGGCCATGGCTCTCTCTTTTCACACTTCTTTGAAAAATTGACCTTCAGTGTGATTTGAAAGGAAACAAGAAAGGAAGCAACAAGAAAGATTAGCAGTTTACTGGTGGTAACTGCTGGATGCCTGTCCTGTTGCCTTTTAAGCACATGTTTGAATTTTCTAACCTGGAACTGCTGATTTTTCAGTGTGTCTCTATACATCATTCTTTCTCTATTAATATGTACGTGCTCCACCACACACACTGCTATAGCTTGATCAAAACAGGCATGGTAAAAGGATTTCTGGAAGCTGATGCTATATAAATACATTTTACAATGAAGGTGAAATTTTATGAGTGCAGCTTGTTAGTAACAGGAGCATTTGACCTATGGAACGTGCATTCTGGTCTTGCTTAGATTCAAAATAGGATCTTTCTGGAAGTTATATTGCATCTCACATGTAAGTTACAGGATTGATGGAGTGGTTACCTGGGGGAAGTTCACTGGCTAGCATCACACAAGAGGTCACTCCAGCTGATAATCATGATTTTTTCCAAACCTGTAAGCTGGAAATTGTGAAATGCAATGATCCATTGTAACAACATAGGACTCTTCAGAATAAAGAGAGAGCTTATCTTCCTGAACAATGCCTCTCAAATGTTTTAATGTGTTGTAAAGAGGATTATTTTAATTAATTGGTACAATTTCCTACCTTTATCATATATACTGCAATATCATTAGTCAGTCGTGCACCTGATTTAAATGTCCAATTTTTATTCTTAATCCTATATCTGCAATTGAATAGTAAGAAATTATGGAAAAATTAATAATAATAAAAAATACACGTATTAATATCTCTCTGTTCCAAAGAAGTAACCACACCATGGTATGGGAGGAGTAGCTGTTTATCATGTAGTGAGCCCCTAGCAGAAAAGGAGTGGCATGATACAGAATTTTAACACACAGGAATTCCCTTTTTTGGTAATTCAGTAAGTGTGGTGTATGTTTGACATTGCAATAAACAAGTTTGTGTCACCTCCTAAATATTGCCAGAAGCTGTGTGTAATTCATCAGACAAGAAGAAAAGAAAGGTGTTGAAATTGTACTAGTATTTTCAGGTAGTTTCCAGTCTCTTTAGCCTTTTTTTCTTCCCTTCCCTTTTATAGACAGCCTTATTGTTATCATTGTAAGAATGATAGCCTGTCTTTGAAGTGGCTCAAATGGAAGCACCAAGCAGGTAGAAATCCACTTGCAATGTGCTTGAACAGCTCTCAACAATGCAAAGCCATCAACAAAGGTGCAGTTTTGGAAGAAGAAGAGGGGGAAAAAAAAGATGGAAAGTCCTTCCACCTGCTCAGTGGAAAGTTAAGAAAATGTGAAGACTTTTATAGGCATGGAATGCTGTTGTACTTTGAGGAATTGCTGTCTGCAGATGAGCAGGTTCAGTATGCACAGCCATCCCTAGTGGATGCAGAACTCCCCAGAGCACCACCTGTATGCCATGGTGTGTGTTCTGTACGCAACAAACTCTGAACTGACACACCTGACCTCTTTTGTCACCACAGCTGACCATAAATAGTTGAAAGGAATTTGGAAGACTATGGCTGTCAACAAAGTGTAAAGTGGATTAGTCCCAGCTGGAAGCAAATGATGAGTCTTTGCTCATCTGGCTGGCCAAGAGGAGAATTCACCAGTCACTGAGAATTTTTGTGTTTAAATTGTTCAGCTCTCAGGAGAAAACCGATTGTGGGTGTTAAAATTAGGTGTCACTGTTGCAGAATTGGTAGGATGCCTTGCTTCCTACCAATTCTGTAGTTACTGTGCTAAGAATGCTTATGTGACGATCCTAAACCACTAATACAATTGTTAAATAAAGACATAAATATCAGGGCCATTCTTACTTTGTGAATCAGGACCCAGGTCTCTTACCCTCTTCTGGCACACCCAGTTACTGGAGTCATACTGGTGTCCAATGACTTTTAGATGCCAGCTCCCAAATACTGAAATCTGAGTATTGCCATTGCTGTTGTAACATTAATGGAAGATACAGTTGTTAACTATTCCTCAGTTTGGTTTGGCAAGCTCCTGTCTGAGTGTAATTGCAGTGCTAATTCTCTCAGCCATTTTAATGTCTCTGGCACCACAGAGGATGAACAGTTTCACTTGCATTCCTGCTGCAATTACTGAGAGGTTGTAGCCATTACATTAAGAAAAATTATTTGCTTTATGTACTTGTCTGTATATGGTTTTTGAGAGAAAATACCACCAGGTGATTATGATAAAAACCATGGAGGTCAGGGGGTGTTCTGGATGGCAACAATGAGTTCACTGACAAAGCGAGCTGAGGATAAATTCAACATTTATTTCTGATGTCAGGAGTGGGTTTAGCTCAGCTCTGCCTGAAGTGGTATTGGTGTGGATGAGGTACCCCACAGACACACACTCTGCACGAGATGGAATGAGGCTGATTTTAGGTAAATGGCACCACACACAGACAGTTCTAGTACCTAGTCTAAGTGAAAGGTCACTTAGATTGGTTTAGTCACAAGCGGTAGAATAAAATATCTGGAACACTATACAAAGAAGGAAAAAAAAAGCAAGTAGGAAGGGGTAAAGGATGAGGTAGCTATTTTACATAAGATTGAAATTACTTCAGTCAGTCCAAGATTTGAAGCCAGCCTCAAAAGCAATGTTAAGTTTGCAGTCTGCTTCAGCAGGGAGCCTGTGAACTGGAAGTTGCATGTGAAAATGCAAGGAATAATTGGGGACACAATTATGAGAAAAAACCCAAAACCAAAAAGCAAAACAAAAAAAAACAACCAACCAAACAAACAAAACCAAAAAACCCCACCAAAACCAACAAAGAAACAAAACAAACAAAACAAGACAAACAAAACCCACAAAAAACCAAGGCAAAACTAGAAGTGTCCAATACATAAACAGGACGTGCAGTTTGTGACAGTTTGCCTTGTGAGTGATACACATCTACCCTTATATGAACTGCTAATGCAAACTTCACCAACAGAATTTGTTCCTTAAATAAAAAAACACTCCGGAGACTGAGGGAGGAATTAGAGGGTGGGGAAAGTGGAATTTGTTGTCTAAAAATACTTTCACAGATCACTGAATATGTTAGCTTTCACAGGCTCACTTCCCATTATGAAGTATAATAGAAAAATATTTCAGAATTGGGATAACATTATTTTTTTTCCAACAGGTAGCATGAATTCTCTGGCATTGCACAGCATTTTTAATAAAATAATTAAATATTAGAGGTAGGTCTTTAAGGAAGCTGTTAGTTAATTTCACTTTTGCTCTGTTCAATCTTAATTTGGCCCCATCTTTCATTGCTAACTTTTATGTTCTGTGCCTTCTTATGCCCTCTTTTCTTTAAATGCAAAGTATTTCCTTGAAAAAGACTTCCACACAAGCACACAAAAGTATTCAGCTGCTTAATTTATCTTCTGACAAAATCCAACAACTCCATTCAGGATCAGAGCCCTTTTTTTGCTACTGAGTAAAGAGGATGACACAGTCCTCTCTCTGTGAAGGTCGTGGTTTAAGTGCCTGATTTCCTGAATACTGTATGAAAGAAGGATGATGAACTTAGCTGTTATCAGCTACTTTGTGTGAGGAAAGGTGCAAGATAAAGAGGAACTTTTCATGCCTGATCTCCTTTCATTATCTGTTGTGTTAAACTGCACTGAGCAGTCCCCGAGAAGCCCAATATTTAATGCATTGGCTACAGCAGCACTGGGCAATAGATTTATAAAGTGATATGGTAGACACAGTTTACTTGCTGTAAATATGTATAATGCAAAGAAACATGTCCATTTATCACTTCTACCAGTATGAACTCCTGCAGTGCAAAAAGAAATTAAAACAGCCATAGAAGAGTGGGAAGTTTGAGCAGGAAGTATGTTTTCAGGGATGTATAATCTACAATGTGTGTTTTAAGGTTCCAAAAATACCAATAATCACTAAAAAAATTATTTTTTCATCACTAATGGAGCATGATTTTTTAACTGTAGATAAATAGGAAGGAATAAACCAAAACCTAATTGAAGGGTTTATTAGATCTGGATGTTTTATAAAGTTGAAATTTAAAACGCTGACAAAGGGAAGAGAATGCAAGTAATCCAAGGAATAAAGAGAATATTTACTCAACAAGATTGGTTTAATGTGTGTTTTCTTTTCTGTTGTTTTCTTATTTTAATACATATATATCATTTTTAAAAATGTCATGTTTGTCATATAAAATCTGCCAACTTAGGGATCCATAATTTTCTTCTAGGTTTAATGTCACTTCACTGTAATTTTTCTGTATTTTCAAACCGTTTCATTTTGTGTGCTCATTAAAGTAATTATTTCTTTGCCTCCAAAGGAATTTGAAAATGCTGGTTAGCATCAGCACTTGCTAAGCAAGTTATCTTATTAGATTATTCTTCCTATTCTCTTCCAAAGGCATGTAGGTATACTTCAGTTATTTAAAATACTTGTGTCAGTGCTCTCACATTATTCAGTGTAAAA
Source organism: Ammospiza nelsoni (assembly GCF_027579445.1). Taxonomy (NCBI): domain Eukaryota; kingdom Metazoa; phylum Chordata; class Aves; order Passeriformes; family Passerellidae; genus Ammospiza; species Ammospiza nelsoni. The sequence goes on from NC_080648.1 coordinate 6,201,945, forward strand.
TGTGAAAACAGCACATTTTCACACTGATACACTTTTGCAGAACATTTGTGAAACTGTATTTATGTGTTCTCTGCATTCTTCTGTCCTATTAGTGTTAAAAAGGTGCAGGGGATCCTTTGTACTATTCCTGTCATAATTTCTGATTTCAGGAAAAAAAGGTGTAAACTGAGGCTGTCAGATCCTCAATGAGAGCATGTAAATGGGATATATAGGTACCTCAAAAAGAGAGCTTTAAATTCTTTCACTGTCTCCTGAGGAAACTGAAACTTATTTTACTAATACCAATGTTACTTTTTTCCAAATTATCACTATTGAAATAGTAAACTGATATAGAAACTCTGAAATATAATATATTCAGTATAAAATTTTGTACAAAAAAATGAAATATAGAAAATCAAATGCAGTCTTTACATTGCTAGTAAGATTCTGGAACTGGAATTCACTCATCCTTGAGTTCATCATACACAATTTATCCTGAGAATACTGCAGTCTCCCAGGTTTGATGACCTGCTTCACTTCAAAAAAACCTTTTCCAGTGTTCCAAATAAATATGACTAAATACAATGAAGGATATGTGGCAGCTCTGTAAGAAGACACAATCCATGCTAATTCATTCATGTTCAAATTCAAACTCCAACCCATGTCTAACAATGGGCCACACAAAACTTGGTGTCTGTCCATGACACTGATTGTTGCTCCTGGCATAATTAAGATTGTCTCTGGCAATTAATCACCTTGCATGCCAACAAACAGCGTGTTTATCTTCATTAGCCTCCTGCATGGGAGCCTGCCCTTTGTGCTGTGGGGCACGAGCTCCAAACACCCAGCTGGCTGCTGAAGGGACGAGGATTGTCTGGAAGGGACCTGGGTTCCATGGAAGGGAGGAGGATTCCATGGACGTGATGAGGATTCTATGGAAGGGACCTGGATTCCATGGAAGGGATGACGATTTCATGGAAGGGACCTGGATTCTATGGAAGGGAGGAGGAGTCCATGGAAGGGAGGAGGAGTCCATGGAAGGGATGAGGATTCCGTGGAAATAATGTGGATTCCATGGAAGGGATGAGGATTCCATGGAAGGGACCTGGATTCTATGGAAGGGAGGAGGATTCCATTGAAGGGATGAGGATTTTCTGGAAGGGACACAGATTCCCTGGAAGGGAGGAAGATTCCCTGGAAGAGACATGGATTCCCTGTAAGGGACACATGTTCCATGGAAGGGACACACATTCCATGGAAGGGACACACATTCCATGGAAGGGACGTGGATTCCATGGAAGGGATGTGGATTCCATGGAAGGGACACAGATTCCATGGAAGGGATGTGGATTCCATGGAAGGGATGTGGATTCCATGGAAGGAGCACAGATTCCCTGTAAGGGACACACATTCCATGGAAGGGACACAGATTCCATGGAAGGGAAGCAGATTCCCTGTAAGGGACACACATTCCATGGAAGGGAAGCAGATTCCATGGAAGGGACACAGATTCCATGGAAGGGATGTGGATTCCATGGAAGGGATGTGGATTCCATGGAAGGAGCACAGATTCCCTGTAAGGGACACACATTCCATGGAAGGGACACACATTCCATGGAAGGGAAGCAGATTCCCTGTAAGGGACACACATTCCATGGAAGGGAAGCAGATTCCATGGAAGGGACACAGATTCCATGGAAGGGAAGCAGATTCCATGGAAAGGACACAGATTCCATGGAAGGGAAGCAGATTCAGCCATCCCAGGGGCTGCCTCTCTGGGAGGGGGCCAAAGGCAGCTCTGAAGGGCTGGGCTGGAGCTGTGCATTGAGTGTGACTCCACAGCCATTGGAAACTCAAGTCTGTTTAAGACTGTGATTTTGCATTTTCAGCTTCCCCATATATTTTAATGAAAGACAAACAGAATTATGGACAGTGCAAATTATTTTTCTCAAGTGAGAAAGAGAAGAGAGGATGCCAGGCTAATTTATTTGCTTTTGTTTGCATCTCTTTTTCCATGATTATCTTAACAAATGAGTTTACTAGCAGGAATGTTTGGTAAAATAATGAAGCAAATATTGTTAAATATTGTGATTATTCATAGCAGAACCTATAAGTCATGTTTCTCCAATTGGAAAAGAGAAATGTGTTGCACAACCTACATACCCATTCAAAAAGAGCTTGAATATTCAAAAAGCTCTGCTTATGAATGAATTACATAAAAAATTATGCATAGATATTATTCAGCAAACAGTTTGAACATATACATCAGAAAAACTAGTTTGTTTGGAAAACTTGCAAACACATAATGGAGCAAAGAAATTATTCATTATGAATTATTTGCACAGCATCTGTCTTACTTTCTCATGTTAATTGCCTCTGCTAAACCACATTTTCACCCCCTCAGTATGTAAATTTAAATGATTTTGCATATTCTCTGAATATCCAGTAAATGCAAGTTTCATTACCTTACGGCTTACATTTTTTTCTCTCTAATTGTACTGGCATTTATATAATTTTAAAATTTGACCTACCAGCTTCCTGTAGATTGCAACCTTTTCCTCTGGATTCTGATTATTGCCTAAAAAAGAAAAAAAACACATATTAAAAAAATTAAACCCATGCACATTGACTGCATTTGTGAAAGATCTTGTAAGGTGTGTGTTAATTCCTACTGCATTTATAAAAGCTAAGGCTTGTTTTTAATCACAACACTTTAAATGTAATTATTATAAATCTAGGACATGACCCACAATTGATTGGAATTAACACAGAAAATTTTACTGACTTCTCAGAACTTAGAGCAGAACTCCTACAGGAACTGGGTGATGTATCACCATATCCTTTTGTGCTTCTAGACTCTTGTGTAGAATTATTCGTTCTACAAATATAAGCTGATACATCAGGCAATCTGACTTCTCGTAAAAATATCTTTTTATCTCCCTGAATTTTGTGAAATTTTGGTTCTTAGACCATTGACTCATGTTGTCTCTCAAAGAAACACCATGAGAAGAAAACGTGCACATGGTATTCTATCTTTTCTTTGCCATCACTTCAAACCACCAGCAGAAATAAATGTCTTGTCCAAAGCTGTCTGCTCTTAGAAAATAATTGCAAGTTTAACCCTTCGGGCCTGTGAACAGAAACAACCCCCTGGCAAAATCTGTCCCCTGGGTCACTGAGAATGGGCCGGCCAAGAGAAACCTCAGGATTGTCTCTCCTTTATCAGCACACACTTTGGTAGAGACCTGCAGAAAGCGCCCAGAAAGCCTCAGTGTTGTGCAGAAGCCAAGCTCTTTGAGAAGTACAAATACACACTTTTCTAATGGCATAAAACCTTTGGTCAGTATTCCATCCTCAATGTACCACAAAATACATAACCCTTGAAATAATTGTTTCTATTTTACACTGAGGTTACAAAACACTGTGTTAACATGGGTAGAACTGAACATCCTTATTCATTTATTTGCTGAGGGCAGGAACCTGGCTGAATGTTTACAGGAAGTGTTTTTCAGCAGCCATTAGTTGTGACCGTGTTCACAGGGGTCTGAGGATGAGGGAAGAGATGAGGATCTGACTCCATGTTTCAGAAGGCTTGATTTATTATTTTTTGATATATTATATTAAAACTATACTAAAAGAATAGAAGAAAGGATTTCATCAGAAGGCTGGTTAAGGATAGAATAGCAGAGAATGATAACAAAGGTTTGTGCTTCAGAGAGCCTGAGCCAGCTGACTGTGATTGGCCATTAATTACAAACAACCACATGAGACCAATCACAGATGCCCCTGTTGCATTCCACAGCAGCAGATAATCAATGTTTACATTTTGTTCGTGAAGCCTCTCAGCTTCTCAAGAAGAAAAATCTTAAGGATTTTTCATAAAAGATGTCTGTGACAATTAGTCCTTTGCCAAGGCACAGGAAGCAGATGCTACTGCCTGCACATCACTACTAAAAACTCAAGTTTTCTACCATCCTCATGGATTAAAACATGGGAAAAGAACTCAGAATATATGGTTATGATACAGCATTTTTTCATCAATATGAAATTGCACTAATTTGTGCTCTACAGGTACTTGTGGGCCATAACAGAATTTCTGCCTTGAGAAGTTCCCAGTGCACCACAGAGCTCAGCAGTATTTTCTGCTGCTGATCCATCCACCCTTCTGTGCTGTAATGCACCAGGCCTGGCTGTCAGATCACATCTGAAATGAGCAGCACCAATGCAATTTTGGGCCTCATCTTCAGCAACTCATTTTTTTGTAATATACCTTTAGGCTACTAAACACATCTATAGGTTTCTCCTCAGGACAGGATGTGCTGTCCTGTGTGCTTTAGCAGCTCAGTGAGCTGAGCTGATTCAAATGAGCCTTGAAATGTTAAATACAACTTGTAATATCAAACGCTCTCATATCAAATAATTTTCTTCCCCTGGATCCTAGGGAGATTAAGGACTCATGCAGTGACTGAAATGTCCACTACTTACATCAAATACCCCAGCACTAGCCATATCATTATCTGCTCGCTGGAGGAATGGCTGGAAAATACAACTTCTGACTTTATTTGTAAATCAAGCATTTAAGGAGCATCTATCAGGTCCATATGGCAACAGGTAAATGTGAAATGTTGAGTAACTGTGTCACAGTGTGACCAAAGCCTTCATGTACAACCCTGAGGTGATGTTTTCTTTGTAACTGGTGTAGAAATTAATTTTTGGGTGAGAGACCCAACTAAATGCAGTAGGGCTGCACTTCAAATTTTCCTTCCTTCTGCTTATCTCAAAGCCCAGAGAAAGAAGTTGTCTCTTCTTTACTGTTTTTCTGGTTTTGCTTTCATATCTTGCAGCAGTGTTTGTTTACAGCTTGCTTACCTTCCTTTCCTTCTGAATTAAGATGAAGTCTGGTTCGAATCATCCAAAACGCCTTCACCCAAACCACTCCTGTGCGTTCAGTGCTACTTCTTCCCCCCACCTTTTGCTTTGCAGATGCAGAAGAGACACTTAGAGAAGGGTGCTCATTCTTCTTGACCTTCTGGGCCTGCCCTGTTTGCCAGTGCATCCCCTGTGTCCCAGTGCTGAGCCTGAGCTGCGTCTCCTGCCCTAATTCTGGCACCTTCTCACTGACACGCATTTTTGTGCTATAATTAACTTAATTATCATATCACAAAGCAGCAGCATGATTTCGATCTATGCACTTCATGGTAGCCTTATAAAAACCAAATATTTTGAAAGGTAATTAGTAAGGAACTCAGTGTGGAAACCAGGAGGTTGTGTTTTCCAGGACTGGTGTTCTCATTGTAAATGCAGTCACACACAGGATCAAATGGCTCTGGAGATGCTGCTTGAAAAACTCTGAGAATGGCAATAGACTATAAGTGGGCAGACCTCAGTGTTGCAAACAATTAAAAGAATTATATTAGCATATAGAAAATAACCCTTTCTAAATCACATTTATTTCAGGAGGAAATGTGGAGTCTCGATACCTCTGTGGAACAACTGTTAACTGCATAATGACAGCCACAGCATACAGAAATGAGTAGGGAGTACTTTCATGGAAAGCATATTGTCATTTTCCTTGCACTGAAAGTCAAAGGCAATTAAAACATAATTTAATTAGAGAATATCTTATCAGCTGTAAAAAGTAAAATTGATTGATATGCAGTGTAGGGATAACTTGGCTGCTGCTATTTGTAAAGTGATGCTGAGGCTGACAAATTAGTCACTTGGTTTTTTTATTTGATAATTTCATGTATTTTTATATTTTCTTTCACCATTGAAAGCATTTAATTAGCTAATGTTTGATTGCTCATTGTTTGGAAATGGAAAATGTTACAACTGCATTGTGATTTGAAGAGTTGTTGGCCTTGAGATTAAGCATCCTGCATGACTACATCCTGCTCTCTCATTACTAAAAATATTTATCTGATAATAGGATTTTTCCTATGATTATTTTTGTCTGTGTTACCATCCAATAAGATGTTTTAGTCTCCAGATAATTCATCACATGAAGCTGGAAGCAGGTCAGCATAGCTGAGAGCAGCTCCACACGAGTGAGCAATCTCCTCACTTGGAAGAACCCGTATCACTGACCCAAGGGCTGGATTTGGCCAGGCAAGGAGGAGCCAGTCAGGAGGGATGAGCACTGACAAACCAACAAACCTGTTTCTATTTTTAAAAAGCCACAAAACAAAAGGGATAGCCAATTTATTTGTTTTTCCTTAAAGCATCCTTCTTCCATTCATTAAACCCAAAATTTGTCCTCGGTCATTACTTCAGTAATGAGTTGCAGGGTGGCTTGAGTTAATAAATATTAACAAAATATCCAGGTGTCCTTTTCTGTTAATTATATTCTTAAGAAGAGGGAGAGTTGATGACATGGCCTCATGTTTTTTTGGCTATTTCTAATATTTCTCTTCTGCTAAGAGAATACAAGCAGACTAATGTCCATATGGATTCCAAATTAATGCATTACTTCCCTCAGAATGAGCACTTCTACAAGAAAATCCTAGGATACTTTCAAAGTACTAGTAAATAAATTAATTAAATAATTTAAATTAGATTACAAATTAAATTAGTAATTTAAATTAAATTCAACACTTGACTAAAACCAGATGCCAGTGCTTTAGGGGTGGGATTTCTGAACTCTGTAATGTCTCTGTCCATAGAACTTCTACTGCATTTGTAGAGATTAACTGGGTAAAGAGATTAATCTTTGCTTGACTAAAATAATACCTTCAAGTTAGATTTTTTGTTGTTGTTGATCTTTTTGTGTGGTTTTTGGTCTGTTTTCTTTTTAAAGGTTTCAGGTCAGTTTGGTTTTTTTTCTATATACGAATCCATTCTTCTTGGGTCTACCAAAATCTTTTCGGAGTGTGGCAGCTGTGGTTTTTCCCTGCCAGGAAAATCTCCGTAGGGGCATTTATTCCTGTCAAGCCCAGTTTTCTATGTGGGCTAACTTCTTTCAGAGTGGAGGCCCATAACAATTGAATATGATTAATAAGGTAATTTCTGCTTTGCTCAAGGAAAGGATATCAGTGCACGTGTACACCTTTCTATATTAGAATCAATTTCAGAGGATAGGTTTTCATATTAAATAGGTTATGAATAAGAATGGTCTCATTTAGATGCAAGAAAATATACAGAATTCTGTATAAATATTCTAACAGTCTGAGAAGGGAAAATAATTTGAAGAAGTAACTCATTAGGTCTGACTTCACAGTGATACATTTAATTAAAGAAACAACTAAATCAATTAGTTGTTTCTCAGATTGTTGGAGACAACTGCTCTCAGGTCTATCAAGTGTTATATATATATAAGTACAAAAGATATATAATAGATATCATAATAATGCAATTGCTTCTCTGTGAACTGGTGTTTAGGAGCTGGTTGAAAAAGATTATTTCATTCTAAAAAATCACCCAAAAAGCTGCTAAAAACAGCATCATGTTACTGAAGACTCATAAGTACACTGCTAGAGATGTATATTAATTACACAATCTACTGCAGTTGAAAATGTCCCTGCTCAGGGCAGGGGGTTGGCCTTAGATGACCTTTAAAGGTCTCCTCCCACCCTAACGATGTGATAATTCTCTGATTCTCTGAACTAATACCAGAAATCAATTTAAAATTTTGTGAACAAAATCACTGAGAAAGGCTTTAGTTGCATCCAAAAGGAATGTTTCATGAAAAGCCATGCAGTTAGTAGGTTAAATTATTAAAGAAATAAATTAGTTATTTCACCAATTAAAAGTAATCATCAAGCAATAGTTACACAGCCTAATAAAATACCTCTGAGTTTTGCTGCTCATTATAAACATCTCTGTACTTCACATACTTTGTACACTGAATATATTAAAAACACCTGAAAGCAATGGGTTTGCCAAAAAGGCACAATCACCTTTAAATAAATAACAAAACAACTTCTCAGAAGTGATGGCAGGCATGAGCAGCGTGCACAAACTGTTAGCTCCCCTCCAATTAATTTTCCAAGATGCTTAAAGCTCTCATGCTCATCTGTGGAGATAAAAACCTTCCCCAGCCTGTGCATGAAGGTGCCATTGTTTTCCTTATTGCTGTTGAAAATATTGTACCACTCTTGAGTGAGTGTGTAAAGAATTCAGAAAAAATGCCAGTTTGTGGGATTAATTTTGTGCTTTCAGTGTATTTCACACAACTGGGGCTGGGTTCTGCCACTGCATCCACAAACAGGCTCCCCACAGGTGCTCACACCAGTGGGCTCAAGTGTCTGCAGGAACACAAACTGTACTGTGAGGAACAGAGTGAGACTCCTAATTTAAAAGATCCAGCTGTATTTTTGAGTCTTCATTACCTTTACAGGGAGTAAAGAGCAGCTCTAAGCCAGCCAGCAAGATAAAAGCCTCCTCTCTTCAGTTACAAGGAGACCTATAAGAGGGATAGCTGCTCTTTGCTTTATTATTTTGTGGGTTTTTTATGGGGAAGAGAAGGAATGTCTTAAGGAACGCATTACAGGAATCAAATTTACTGAAATAGTTTAACTTTATATATTGATAATCAAAAATATTTTTGTTTAACCTAAAATTCCCCTGGGGAAAAAAAAAAAGATTATGTGATATATGTGATGTAAAGACATTTCTCCTAAATACATATTAAAGACGAGTTCGTTACAGACAAACAATAAATTCTGGGAATGCAATTCTCTAACAGCCTGGAGGAGATGGCTGTTTTAAACAAGAGTGATTTCCTGAGCCAATATACATCTGGGAAGCTGAAGAATGCTGGCAATGTCCACCTCGATGGCAGCAACCACACAGTCCAAATCTATGCCTGCCCAAATCTCCCTTTCCTGTTTAAAAATCCTTCTCAAATCATCTGAAGCTAGCAGGGGCCTGTCAGATGTTGTTATGAATTACATAAGATAAAAAAAAAAGATTGGGAGGAAGGCTCTGCATTGTGACAGAATGTGTTTTGAGTATTTCATGTTTCTTTTGAAAATTGCAGAACCACTGAGTTTTTACTAATGTGACCAGTTTCTTAAAAAATGGTTAATACTTCCTAAAAGAAATCTGCAAATAAGAAACTAGGACAGGCAGTAATGTATTTTGATTCATATTTCACTCAAGAATCCCAAATCCTGACACAAACACTGTTGATCATGGCCTGCTGTAAACTCAAGGATAATCACTGCTCTAAAAGGAGCCTGGTCCCACCTTCCCAATGGCAGCTTTCTAATAGAGTACAAGAAATCCTCAAAAGTTCTTTCGGGTGATGGCAGACCTGACTAAAATGGTAATGGATTTTTGGCCAAGAAACTCAATATAAAGGCAAATAGAGAAGAGCTGTGTTAGTCAAACAGAAGTTATTGGGCTCAGAACAGAGTAAATGGATGAAATGACAGATATGCTGGAGAGAAGGTCAGGTTACACAGGGTAATGATCCCCTTTGGCCCTCAGCAGGTGATCCTGCTGCAAGTCTGTAATTCCTGTACCTCCACTGATTTATTTGTGAGCCCATACACAGTAATGATACCTGTGCCTGATTACTGACACGTTTGGCCATCAATGATGCCAGTAAAAATGTGTTTAAGTAGAATTATGACTTGAATGTTTTTAATTTCACGGTGAGATCAAGGCCTAAGGAGGAGAACAGGCATATTAATTTCCTAATGGGAAAGCATAAAGTGCATTTTTGTTCCCTGTTTCCCACCATTGGTATTAGCAGTGCAGCTTCTCTGCAGCAATGAAGGAGCTGGAACATCAAAACTCTGTGGGTTTTTTCAGAGCCCTCCAACTGGCACTGTGCTGTGTGCTACCATTCACGTCACAGCTCCCTCCAAGGAGGCTCTGCTGATGGCACTGGGAATTTTGACAAGGAGAAGTCCATTCATGTGCTGAGTCATGATGATTTACTAATGATCTCCATGCAAATAAATTTTTACAAAGAAATCAAGCAGTGTCATGAAGTAAAACCAGAGTTCTGAGCTCACCTATTTCTGGTTCTGATTCCTGACTCTGTAAAATGGACAGTTAATGTGTACTTTGTAAAACAATGCAGTTGGCTTTTTGCTTTCAAGCAACGTTAAGAAAAAATGAAAACTAGTAAATTACAATATAAATATCTTGGAGACCTAACTCTAAACTACTGCGGCCTCACAGAGCCTCCTGTTCCACATACATGCATTTTACTTTATATGCACATTACAAACCTGGTGCTTAAAGAAATCTGTATCATACAAACTTGTAATATCAAATATTAATCTTTGATAATAACACAATGCAACTAAAAATCCATCTGAATATACAGAAAGGAAAATCTTATATTTATACTTTGTGTATCCTTCTGCTCTTACAAATATTTTGGGTGTTTTCACAGCCTTTCCTCATTATCCAATTTTCAAAATAAAGTCCTGAAAGATACCTGAAGCAGTTCACCAGGATGCAATAGTTATTTGTATGCCATTGGCAACTTTTTTTTCAATAAGTAAACCCAGTATAATGGTATATGGGAGGAAAAAAAGCCTTCAAATATATACAAGAAAGCATACTAACCCCTTACTAAAATAAAGTCAGGAAAACTAGTTTTACTTTCTAAAGACTTATGGTTTCCTATAACAAATATCCATGTTCAATTGTATTAATATCATTATTTGAGCCAGAAATATTGCTTTAGCAGGCAATCTGTCCAGAAGATTTTCAAACATTCCATAAAGGGGATTTTGGTTAAGAGAAAGTGTTTGCTATACATACTATATTGCTACTATATCAGTTTCTGCTTTGTTATTCTTAAAAAGGTTTTTTGGCTTTGCTTAGTCTTCACCTATTTGCTGTTCATTAGTCAAAGCAAATAAATTGGAGTCATGTGATAATGTCAAAGCTGGCTGACAGGATAAGTAAAATTATATAAATGACCACTGAGGCATGAATTGTAAGTAACTATCAAACATAAATACACAGTTAACAGATGAAGATAGGTTATGTTCACATCAAAATGCACAAAAAGACTCACACAAAAGACTCAGTGAAACCAACAACTAGGGATTCTAGAAGTTTACCAGTATGTTATCCCAACAAAAAGTAAAATTTTAAAAATAGTTATTTTCTTTTGGCATATTCTAAATAGCACCATGTCGCAGTAAAAACAACTCACTTAAATATTCTAACACACAGTAAATGAAATAAAGAGTGTTTCCCAGTGACTGGTCAATAGCCTGTCATTCTGTTTACTTGGCATTTCCAAAGGATTGCTCAGATATTTTATTCATATGTTGAAAGATGCAAGTGGTAACCATTTAACTGGATAAAATCCTACAGAGTAAAAGGTGTTCAGATTAGGCACTTAAAGGTTTAGTTTCACAGTTTAATAAGCCTTTACAATTATACTAGCAATGAAAATAGGCAGGGTAATTAAGTTTCTGAAATAGCAGCTTTGGTTACACCAGCAAGTATTTGCTTAAGAAGCTGAGGAGTGTACCAGAGGTTTTAGAGGAGTCCAGGTAAATATCATCTGTAGCCCTTCCCTTGCCCACTGATGTACTCACTCTATCAGAGAAGTTCAGGACAATTCTTCTGAACTTTATGAAGGGATAATTAACTTTGAATTCTGACATCTTACCATGTATTTCTGCCTCTCAGTAGGTAGATGAAAGGACAGGAACAGCATGGCAATTCCAGGAGAAAAGCAAGAAATGTCTCATCCCCATTGAACCCAGCGCCTGCACTTCCCCTGTCCTGCTCTCCCAGACACCAGGGAGCACTCCAAGGATGCTCACAAACCCCAGCCCTGCCTTCTGTGGTTTCCAAAGCAAGAATCTTGGTCCTGGTTTGGATTGCTGCTTTCTTCCAGCACATTCAGCTGTGCTGTAATACTTCATGGCTGGAACATGTGAAAGCACATGAGGATAACCAGAGGGGAGGGCAGAGATGAAAAGCATTTCTGATACCCTGAGGCATCCTTTGCTAAGGGACTGCTGGCAGAGTGGCCCTTGGTGCTCTCTATAGGCTTTTTCTTGTTGAAGTCTAGCACCAGGAGGGTTTTCATTGCAAGTTTTTCCAGGAATGTTATTCAGAGACAGTAGATAATCACTGAATTTCATATTAACAAGCTATGATGTTAAATAAAGTACTGAAAATCTTAATCAAAGTTATGAGCATCAACAAGAAGCAAAGTAGCTGATAGATTAGCTGCTGAACAAAAGTTTTCCATGATTAATTATATCATAGAGCACTAATTTAGTTTCCTCGATCTATAACTTCAAATATCTATACTAATTAGTTGCCAACCTACAATATAATAAATGAGATAATGAAATAAAGATGTTTTAAACATCCATTTCTATTACATGCACAATTCGAAGCATGTTAACAGAAAAGATGAGTTCTGATTGTTTTTTCTTAAGGATATATTAGCATATCATTATGTACATGAATGCCAAACAATACTTTCCCTACAAGAATAATGTTCAATTACTAAATCCACAGGAATTTGAAAATAAAACAAAATACTGCACATTAGATGGAGTCTGGCATGGGTTAAATTTACAGAGACATCACACCTTTCTCCATCACATTTTCACCTGCTCACGTGATGCACAGTTTTGCTTTGATGGAAAATTCCTTTGGGTCTTCTTGGTGTAAAGCTGTTGGTACTTGCAGCAAAATTTGCAGAGAAAGTGGTGAACAGAGAATGTTTTCACTCAGTTGTTAAACCAGAGAAATATCCACAGCATTTTTCACAGTTCATGAAAGGGACCATCAATTTCTGTTAGCTTTGTTCAATTTGAGAACAAGTTATACAAGCTTATTTTCTTCTATGAATTTGGTTGGGGGGGAAAAAAAGAGTTATTTTCTGAATTTGTTTTAGAAAACTGAGCTCTTAGGTTCCAAATTTAGACAGGAGGAATTGTAATATCCCCCATGGAAGCTGAAGAAACTCTTAAGGAGCCTTGGACTGAGGCAGTATTATTCATTTTCCTGAAAGCAGTGATGACAGCCAAAGCACGAGCAGTGTGGCTTGTTTTATATATCAACCTTGCATGTTTTCCTGTCAGCTTTGTAGTTTGTCATCCACAGCTTTGCCTCCAAATAGCATGAACTTTGAGGATAGCAAGCTGAAATGAAAGACTCACTGCCTCCTATAGAGAAGAAGCAGGGCCACCAAGGAATAGCAGAATTTCTGTTTATTCCACTTTGTGTAGCCTAAATTGTGGAAAAATATTTCATTACTAGTAGAAACACAATACAATTCTGTTAATGGTAGTATAATTTGTTGTTACTATTTGGAGTGAATCTGTGAATAATCTAGCTCCTATAACAGATGAAATCATAAAAGAAAATACTAAATGCAAAATCTGATCTACAAAAGCAAAGAATGAGCTGGAACAGCTGCAATAGCTGATTATAAATACTTGTCAGGATTGTTCAGCTCTGGCAGTGTTTGCCAGCTGGAGTGTAGTGGATCTGGGAGGGAGGTGAGCTGTCCCTCCTCTCTACATGGAGAAACAGCACAGCTAAGTGAGCAGAAATGCACCAAATGCCCTGGTTTGTCACTGCAGGGTTTTACTGCTGGGACAATTCTCAGAGACAGAAACCTTCCACCCCTCCAGGCAGGGCTGCCAGAGCACACAGGGAGCTCAGGCTTCTGTCCTTTCAATCCTTCTATAAACTTCATCAGTGGTTGGTGTTGTTTTCCCTCCCACAGCTGTGAGCTGCAGATGTGTGGTCAGTTCTGCTGTCTGGGCACAACCTGCAGAATTTTCTCCTCATTCTGCCAGGGCTGGGAATTGTACCTGCCCTGAGCAGCTGCATTTGTGACAATACACGTCCCATTACATGACATTTACAACTTCCCCAGTCAGGCTAGCATGGACAACATGAGTTTGCAAGGTGATAAAGATTTGTATCATGTCAATTGGAAAGGAGATACAAACATCCACCTATTTAAAATAAATTTGCTTTAATTAAAACTGACATACACTGAGTCCATTAGTCTGAAGTTCTATAGCATGTCAGCATTATGTTAGAATCATTTTAAATATGCTGAAAACACAGCATAAGGCTAAGTTCACGCAGACTTGCAGTTTTACTGGTCAAACAGCACTAATCAAACTGTTTTATTTGGTGTTTGATCTAAAGCCCATGAGAGTCTGGCTATTGCATTCAGTGGGCATGGACTTCAACCCTTGATGAAACAGTGCTTGATCCTTGTACAATTCCATCACTTATGTTACTTGTTGAATATATTAATTCTAAGATAGTTTTTTACAAGTAACTACCAATAGATAGAACACTTAAAAAACTCAGACCACTTATTGTTGCAGTTTTCCTTTTCAACCTCTTCAAATCCTGGTTTATTAGTGCCTCCCTGGTTCCCTGGTATCAGGGGAAAAAAGGGGTTTATTCACTAACAAGAAACATTTAGATACCACTGAAAGAAATCTGCATGCTCTTAGCTACAATGCATCACATCTCTTATGTGCATTTTAGAAATGCTATTTTAGCCACTGATGTTTTATCAAACTAACTGCTGCAGTGTGGACATATTTTACTGGGAGTCACAGGTACCCAACACAGCCATGCATGTCAGCAGAAAGGTGGCATCTGCTCTTCTCACTACGTTTACCCATGTCTGGTCAGTTTGGTCATTGTCACACAGAATCTGGGGCTGGCAGGAACCTCTGGAGATCATCTTGTCCCTGCTTAAGCAAGGCCACCTCAGAGCTGCTGCCCAGGAGAACATCCAGACAGCTCCTGATGTCCCCAGGCCCTGCAGTGTTGCGGTGTGATGTCGTGGTTGGCCTCAGATACCCCAGGTTCCTCCCTGATAATTCCCTGCCAGGTGTGTCAGTCATCCCTCCTTTCCCCATCCTGACCCTTCCCAGCACTGTCTGTCAGTCCTGGCGTTCCAGAAGGGCATTGAGTGATTGGCAGAATTCAAAATGTCCCTGAGGGGACATTGGGCCATCCAGGCGTCCTTTGCCCTTTGTCCCTCCCCTCCTGTACCTGCTTGGTGGCTCCCTACCCCTTCCCTCCCCAGGGTTAAAAGGAGCAGCAACCACGGGCTCAGGGAGTTCTGTTGGAGCTGCTGCTGCATTCAGAGGCCTGACGGCCAGAATAAAGCTCTGGATCCAAACCCTCCATCAGAACCGACTCCTTTCCTTCACCATCGCCTTAAAGCTTCTCCAGCAGAGGGAAACCTGAGGAGCAGCCCCTGTTATGGGGGGAAGCTCCATCCCAGCACCTCCAGAGCTCCTGCAGGCCTGGACTTGTCTCCAAGCACCAAGCTGCAACATCCAGCCAGCCCAAAGTGTCTGTGGGGTGAAACACCACACACCCAGCCAGCCCAAAGTGTCTGTGGGGTGAAACACCACACACCCAGCAAGCCCAAAGTGTCTGTGGGGTGAAACACCACACACCCAGCCAGCCCAAAGTGTCTGTGGGGTGAAACACCACACACCCAGCCAGCCAAAAGGGTCTGTGGGGTGAAACACCACACACCCAGCCAGCCCAAAGTGTCTGTGGGGTGAAACACCACACACCCAGCAAGCCCAAAGTGTCTGTGGGGTGAAACACCACACACCCAGCCAGCCCAAAGTGTCTGTGGGGTGAAACACCACACACCCAGCCAGCCAAAAGGGTCTGTGGGGTGAAACACCACACACCCAGCAAGCCAAAAGTGTCTGTGGGGTGAAACATCACACACCCAGCCAGCCCAAAGGGTCTGTGGGGTGAAACACCACAGTTGCTGCTTTTTGGTCAAGCAGCAAGGGCCAGACAAGCTGAGGCACATCCCATCCAGCTGTATTGGTAATATTCCAATACTGCAGGGACCCTGCTGCAGTGCCCAGGGACCTCACAGCGATGGCCACAGAGCCCCCAGTGCTTCACTTAGTGCCCATTGCCATGGGCTGCCATTGGAGCAGCACTGAGGGAAGCCTTCATCTTCCTCACAGCCTCCCTTGTGGAGCTCACACACGTTCCTGGGACCTCCAAGCGTTCCCTTGGACAGGCTGGAGATGATTCAGCCCCTCCAGCACCTTCCTGGCCCTTTGCTGCACTCTCTCCAGTACCTCCAGATCTCTTTTCTACTGGGGAGCCCAGACCTGGACACAGTGCTGCAGAGACCACAAGGATAACATTTACTCACAATAATACAGTAACTAATACTGCTACTGAATTATGAGAAATTATAGCTTAAAAACATTTGAAAAATTGGAGTCAAATGTTTGTACGTACAGACACAAAGGGAATGAGATTTCAGGTGCATAACTGAGTAAATGAATGCAGAGAACTTTTTGCATGCTAAACAATAGAATAGTAAGCATGGCTGTGGTGGAGAGGATGAAACATGGCAAACCACCCATTAATAAGTATCTATTTTCCTTTACAAATGCCTAATTGTTCAGCAGAGTAATTTAATGTTCTGTATTAAGCTAAGAGGCGCACAAATTTAAATACCCACATCAATGGGCTCTGCTCAGTATTCTCTGCTCATCCCGACCAAAACATTCACAAACCTCAACAGAGAATTTTCCTGAGATCAGCTAGTAATGGTTTGTACCCAGCACATAAGCCCTTAAATCTCTAAAGTTGATTTTTCTACCAAACCACAAAACTGTCTTTCCATCCTTTTGTTAAGAATCCTCTCTGTCCATGTACTTTACCTCTTACATATGCCAAGATGTAACTCAATTAAAGCTGAAGAATGAAAATATCACAGTTTAAGGTAAAGCAAAAAAAATATATAAATAAAAAAATCACCAAGTCTTTAATAAAAGACACCCAAATAAAGCCAATGATAAGTACCTATATTTCAGGTGAAACAGGAGGCTTGAATTGGAAGCCCATGGAAACACTTGAAAAGCAGCTGCTTCTCAAGCAGCCATAAAACCAGAGAAAAACACTTCCAGGCAAAGCAGTAAGCCTGTAAGGGAGAGAGGAGATCTACTGAATGAACAGCAACTGAAAGGAACCACTGTGTAGAAAAGTGGCATTGCAGGATAGTTAAATGACAACTCTGTAAAGCTTGACCCAAAATATATATATAAAAAATATGAATACCTCAAAAGCTAATGGTCCATAATGCTTGATGCCAACAGGATGAAATCAAGTAAAGGAAAGGGATGAAACAAGGGTCAGTGACAAATTTTTGTATGGTATTAATTTTAGGAAAATAAAGACAAGGAAGATTTAGCCACACAAGAAGATCATGCACTGATTAACAGTAAATCGGTAACTGCAGTAGCTTGGAAGTTAGCAGCACTGAATAATAATGAACTTAAAAAGTAAGTAGCTGAACTTCTCACAAAGTATGCTATTTCTTTTTAAATCAGAGTGAAATAGAGAGGGTAAAAATGTTCCTGTCTTAATAAGTAAAACAAGCAAAGTCTGCATCAATATCAGATAACCAACAAACAGTGCACTTGAAGGACATATATCATCAAACACCAAAACAATCCCGTGAGAGGATCAAACATCTGTAATCTCCACTTTACTGTATGAAATGAAAAAGTATTCAATTGGAACATGCAGAGATCACATTCCACATACTCTAACACATTACATGCCAGTGGAATTAGCTATGAGTTTGCACTAGAAAAATACAATGTGTGTTTTAAATTGCACAATATCTACATTTACATCCTAATCCTTTTTTTTTCTCACCTTAGATCAGCTTCTGCTTGAGTGCTCTAGAAAATGCAACTTAATGACTGTATGATTTTGACCACAACGGAGATTATTTGGCAATGCCACCCCTATCACAGGACAAGGAGAAAGGAGGGTTATTAGAATCCACACTTTTATCCTAAGCTTTTTCTGCATCTTGTGTGTGCCTATAACAATGTTTTCATGTGTTTGTCAAAGCAATGCAGCAACAGTACCTTTCAGCACTTCCTTTCATTGTGGAATCTGATAATACTGCACATGCTTTGAGTGTCCCACCTGGAGCAGCGTGTGCCGTGATGCCTGAAGGCTGGATTCAGGGAAGCACTTCCACCTGGTTTGTGAGGATTCCACCAGATAATAGGGCAGAGGTTACACTTGGGGCAGGTTTGGGTGTGAGCATGTTTAACTTTGTCCTCAGTGTGCCTTTGGCCCAAGCCAGCCCCTCTGAGGCAGCCCCTGCTCACAGGGGAGGTGGCAGCCCTGGGCACAGGCAGCTCCCAACCTGCTGGGATGGCTCTCAGGAAACCCATCCATGTGCCTGACTCTGGGGCCATGCCAGGCTCATCCCACTTCCCTCACCACATACATCCCTCTCCTTACCTACTACTACCGTTTTTAACCAGGAACCTTTAACACAAAGCACAGACCCAGTGCAGAGCTGTGAGAGCCGAAAGGGAAGACTCCCTGTGCTACAGCCCATGATATTTCTGGTGCCCTTCCCCACCTATGGAATAGGGCTTGAATCCCCTTCTGCACATGGCAGAACCTCAGCTGGAGTGTGAGAGTAACTTGAGTGAAAAGACTATGAACTCAGGCTCTGCATGTCCTGGGAGAAAGCTCTGGTTTTAGCAGATGAAGGTATTGTTGTAGTCATGATAAATTAAAGGTACAAGCAAAACCTGCAGGAAAAGTAATTATGTTTCTAAGGCCAACTGAGGCAGCGACACCAAACCCCCCCTGTTTTCAGGTTTGGAGATTTGTAGGCAGGATGGGCACTGGAACTGATACCATTGCCTTCTAGTGGGCTCCAAATTGATATGGGGTCGTCAGAGCACGATCAAAGGCAGGGCTAGGAAGGGAGACAGATCAGCCCCAAATCATAATTCCATTCTCCCTTGCAAATCATTGTACACCATCACCTCTAATCACCTCCAGGCCAGTGATGAACATGCATTAAGCCCACTTATGCAGACTGTGTTAATTATTATTACACATCACACTGCAAGGTTACATGAGATATATGGATCCATGTCAAGGCATGAACATTCATTTGACAGTTGCAAGGTTTTGACTTTTTTGGTTTTTTGTTGTTTTTTTTTTTTTTATTATTATTTTTTAAATGTTTGAGGTAAGAGAAATTTAAATATAATTTTTTAACACCATCCATGCTATCCTAACAAGTCTAGGAAAATCCAGCACTGTCCAAGGAACTCTGCAGCCCATCATAAGGGTAACAAGGGACACTTTCACCTGGCTAAAACCTGTCTGTCTGGGAGCTGGGAAGATCAGAAAGGAGGTACTGCATGCTCAGCTTTGCCCAGGAAGGTTCCATTTGTGCAGAGCAGCCCTGAGCCCCCAGGCAGCTCAGCATATGTTATTGCTGCTTTTGGGGCAGTTTGCTCTCTCACTCAGGTCCCAGAGGGGCAGAATCCCCCTTTAGAAAGGAGGAGAGATGCAGAAACATCTGACACAACCTGCAAAGTTCTGCACAGCCTGAGCATGGGTTTTCCAGAAAGCATTTTTGATTTATATTGCTGTACTTTTTACAAGTTCATTACTGAATGCAACGCTTAGATTCTATTTTTTGATATGAACAATAACTTATTTCTTAGCCAGTCTCTCCTGCAGCCAATAACTATTGTCTCTTTTGTAAACTGCAGCCCCTCTTGTTGCCAGTAATATGTGATTTGGGGAAATGATTTAAATGACAAAATGCTAACTTGCAACAACAAAAGAAATGACACAATATAAACTAAGCTTTAATAACTAAAAAGATCTTTAATTAAAATTGCTTTCTATTCAGGGGCTACACTTTTCTTTAACCAGCTGCCCTATGAAAGTTATTACCTAAAGTTTTCATTTTCCCAGTACACAGCTGCAGAAAAGATTTTATTCTGGTGAATGAAGGGCTGAACAACAGCAAGGACAAAGCTCACTTAAACTAACAATGGAGCCGTGGCAAAAGTCATAACCTTCTGCTGTCTTAGGGGAAGCACACTTTCTGAATATAATCTCTCTGATTATGCCTAGTATGCAAAATGCAGTTTTATAGCTGCTGCTCAAATAGATTTCAGTATTACCACTGAATACTAATCACTGATGCAAAAAACGTTCAGCTCCCTCAAGGCATTTCAAAAATCTTGATTATTTAATCAGTGCTCTTGATTTATAAGGCGAACTGGTTGATGACTACCAAAATGTGACACATTGGACACTATCCAGATGGAATGCCAGTTTTCATTTGAGGTTAAAGAGGTAAAACTCTACAAGAGAGGTTTTTCCAGTACCCTGGACCAGAGCTAGAGTTATAGCAGATGATAAATAAAACCTGGCAGTTTGGCTTGCACATAATATTGAAACAGAAACGTCACTGAATTGTCAGTTGTAAAATGAAATAATCAACTTTCTTTCTGATTATTCTCCATTTCCACTATGGACTTTTTGTTTATTTTATGTCTTCCATCTTAATGTGCTCTTACATTTTTTAAACAGCACCACTTTACCTTTTTACAAATACATAAGTGGTGAGTGCTGCCTTTTCATAAGCACTGATTTCCCAACCTGCTGGATGCAAAACTTGAACAGTTCAGCTCCTTTACCCTATAACCACATATATAAATATATGAATTTGAAAATATTTTTGTTTCTACATCTCTATAGGGAAACATAGGCTTAGGTGTATATAACAATAATTTAAACTCATGACTTAAACTGCAATAGAATTGCCAAAAATCTTTAAGAAACTGATGCATACGTTTTATTAATTTCTGAACAGGTTTATTTCTGAGCTGCTTGGGCTTTTACAGTCCCATGCCCATCTTTAATTGTCATCAATGATTTTCTGTTATAGGATTCCATATGAAATTTCCAATGTTTTTTCTATTAATATTTCAAGGAGCAGAATGACTTCAGATTGAGACGGCAAAGAACTAAATTCTGCTTTAGAACTTCACTCCAGGCCTGGTCTCTAGAAGTGAGCATCACTCTGGGGATGTGACCGTGTGAATTTGGAGGCCAAATACTTCAAACTCATCTTGAAGCTGTGGCCATTGCTAGAAGCAGTGACCAACACTTATATTCACAGCAAAGTCATAACTACAGAGAATTATTTTGCCCAAATCCATGTTGGTGCTGCAGGTGGGCAGCAGCAGTGGAGCACCCAGAGGTGGCAGAGGAGCACCCAGAGGTGGCAGCAGTCCCCAGCCCATGCCAGCAGAGCTGCCTGGCAGGGAACCAGCCTGTGCTCTGCCCCAGCCTGTGCTTGGTGTCCTGGCTGATATTTCAGTCTGACCTATCAGTGCTAAAGAAAATAATGACCACAGATAACCACAGCTATGGCACGTGGGTAACCTGCCAACTCAGCAGCCCTAGACAGGCACTGACCTGCAGGGATAACCCCAGGGAAGGCTGACTTGGAGGTTAAAAGCATCCTCACAACCCAGTGCAATCCTCTAGACCCTTCTAAACCCAAAATGATGAAAATTGCAATCCAAACATGGGAATTTAGTGGAAAATCTAATGACAAACAAGCATTAAAATTATGAGAAGTCATTATACCAACACACTGAAAAGCCACTAATACTATAAAACATTGTTTCCATTCCTCACTTAAAAAAGTTTGCTAGAAAAGCCATCAGTGTGGATTCCAACAGCCCAGCAAAAGGAGGCACAGGAGTGTGCATGGCTGTCCCCAGCACACCCCCAGAGCAGACAGACAGACAGACAGATGTGTGTGGCAGCTCTGCCCACGTCAGCAGCCCCCGTGCCAAACTGCTCCCCCTGCTCCAGCACTGACACTGTCACCTCCACACAGGCCTCACATCCAGGTTTTGGCAAAACTGCAGATTTGTATCCTGTTACAAAGCCAAAACATTTTAATAACTGTGAGAGTTCACTTATAAAATCTGTGTAGTTCGGGCTTGTGCCCTTCATAATTCTCTGTGTAGGTTTTTTATCATCTGGAGCTTTTTGAAAGAAAATCTCACTTGACTGGACTTGTGGGTAAGACAATCATGGGGCAGTTCAAATAGCTGCATTATTCCATTTTCTGTCAGGAATCCAAAAAATCTGCTTGAAACACAGATGGCTATTTCCCTGTCAGCATCCACCTCCTCCGCTGATCCCCCCACCACTCCAACCACATTTCTCTGTGTTGGTATCCCTGAGCAGGGAAGTTTTGCACCTTCTATTTTCAGGGAAGAGCTACAAGCTGCTCTGTGAGGGTGTTTTGATGGTGGATGAGACAGTCCTGCTGCAGACAGCACTGCTGGTGACTGCCTCAGGCTCGGGGTATTGCAGGCACAACGTCATAAATATATCACAGGTCCTCCCAGGCCCTGTGCCATGTGGACAGCATGACAAAAATAGCTTGCAGGGATTGTGTCCCCACGTTCCAGTCTTGCATGGCAGCAGCCACACAGCAGGAAAAACACTGGAGCCAGAACTTGCCCATGCAGGTTAGTGGTTGCACTGCAAGGGAGGCTGCTGGGCAAATCATAACCCCAAAAGGAATGGGGATTTCTGTTTACACAATGCAAATGACACCATTGTTCCTCCAGTCTCATCCTTGCCCCATGTCCCACACAGCCTCACTACAGGCAGCTGTGTCAGGAGATCAAAAATCCATTTCATAAAGGGCTCCATTGGTTTTGAACCTAGAAAAGGGCATCAAGAATATTCTGCTATACTGTGCCTTTCTGTTTCTATTGGGGAAGAATTTCAATTCTCCTTTGCTGGATTAAGCAAAGTCAAAGCCAGTTCTGGATGCATCTGGACCAGGAGTGGGAAGTCCCTCTGCAACACCTCTGGGATAAAGGCACCAGGACAGTGACTGCACCCTGGTACAGCCACAGGCTGTGCAATCAGCTATTTACTCCTAACCCTTCTACCTCCCTCTGCATTCCTATATGATTTTCTCCACCTTCTCAAATGACATTTTTTAAATAAAAAGCCCCTAAAGCATTCTTGGCAAAGCATCTCATAAGAATTACCCATGGGATGGGGCTTGTGGCTAACAGAACATCACAGAAAATGATCTGAATAATTCCATGCACCTGACACCAGCAGAAGGCTAAAGATCCATTAGGCCAGGACAGAGAGATGATGTATTAGAATAAATTTTGGACTGCTATTTTTAATGTGTGGGTAAGTTTATGTGAAAGTTGAAAACAAAATTACTCTTAAATGTTGTTAAACCAACAACAATGCAAAAATCTATGTTTAAAGAAGAACTTTTCTGGTTTGTGCTGCACCTAAACAAGAACTTGGGTTTTTTTTCCCCAGTTGACAATGCAACTGTGGGAGGAGATGTCACACAGACTTTCTGTTTTTTAGAGAAGCTGGGTTTAAATACATGCTTTGCATTTCTGACTCTGAACAAAGAACTTGCTACAGAACTAAAAAACAATATTCTAATATTGTCTCACAAAAATCTGCTTCACAAAAATTACCAACAGTAACATTGCTACAGATAAAAGTGGTTCCTGAAAACATTATACAGATGTAGGATTTTAGTGCAAACACTAATAAATTCCTATTTTCAACAGTTATGTTGATTCTAATATGAGTCCCACATGTGAGGGTATCCTATTTGAATACAGGCAGCAGGAAAAAAGACTACTCCTTTCCAGAATTTATACATGCACCATATGTCATTAAAATAGAAAGTAGCAAGAAAATGACTTTATTAGTGGGAAAACCACAATTTTTTAGGAAAACAAAAGGGCAATAACATTTCAATTTTGGGGAAATTTGAATGATTCTGAAAACATACTGCAATATATGCATTAAAAGTACGGAGGGGTAATCTATCTCCTTCCAGACAGATTATTCTGATTTTCAAGGACAGAAAACTGAGACTTTATTCCTTCAGTTTACACATACACCTTTGTCAGAAATAATAACACATTTCAAAGGCAAGAATTTTCATAGTACTTAATTATGTGGCCTCTAACACGTCATGCTCATTGAATTCATGTGATCCTATATATTTGGGCATCAGAAGCCCTTTATATTTTCATAATTAGAAACATAGATTCCATTCAACTTGCCAAGAAAATAGATTAAATCCATATACATCACCTGTGAGCAATAGCCCTGATTGAGCAGGGCTGTTTAAATCTCTGTGGTTGGCAGTGTTCATCAGTGAATTTGTTTACAAAGTGGAAAGAATGAGATGCTGTCAGAGAATGAAGAATAAAAGCTGGATTTCTGGGGAAGGAGACATCAGTCTTTCTCTATTTGTAAATGCTGACGAGCAGGGTTTAAGGAGGGCTAATGTCATCCATTCATCTTAATTAAAGAGTTAATTGCTCGTGTATCCTGATTTGGTTAGCTGATCTCAGTAACATGAGAAGAGTTTGCTTCCGTGTATTTTATTGACCACTGCAATGACATCATCAGCACAAGCCAGGATTTATTCCTGCCTCAGCCTCAACTTGTGCCTTTAAAGACCTCCTACATGATAAAACTTCCAAGAGCAAAGGACTTCTTTAGCATGGCACAGAATACTGAGAGGTCTGTTCAGACCCTGTTAAAATGTCTCAGTTCAGCTGCCATTGAAGTATTACTTCAAAGTCTAGAGGCATGAAGATAAGTAAAAAGTAATTTTAAACACTAGTTCTGGGCAAATGTATATATGGAAATAGCATAAACCATCGAGAAATCACATATTGAATAGAGGCAAGAGACTTATTACTATTCAATTTTTCCCATCTGTAGTCATAGTCAAGTAAGCAGTGACACAAAAACAGACAGGTGAGGTTCACAGCCTGCTCTAGAGATTAAACACCAAATTGGTTTAGTCCTGTGTTTTACAACACAAAGAGGGAAAACTAAAGACCAGTTAACTAAGTAGAAAGTCTCTGAGGTTTTTCTCTACAATGTCTTTAACATTTACTGCAATTCCTGATGTTATTTCTTAAAGATTCTTCACAAATATTAAATTAAATTTTACACAAGAGGAAAATGGACAGTGCTAGTGCTTTTTGATTGATCAACTATGTGGTAGTTAAAAATTAAATAAGAGAATCCATTACAAAACATAATACATTGTATTCGCTTATCCTGGTAATGAGTTTTCAGAAGTGATCTATTCATGTTCTGCTGCTTTCAGGGGATCAATTTCTGTTGCTAATAACATCCATAACTTACACAAAGGGTGGAACCAGCTTCTAAGAAGCACCACACACCAAACATAACTCACTGTAACACAGGTACACTGGCTGTGAGCACACACTCAGTTTGGGAACAGTCCCAGAGTAGCTCCTGTGCACTCTCCTGAAATATCTAGAAGCACTAAGAGCACTGTGATAAGGTGCTGCAGCTCATCTAGTTTTATGTACTGCACAGTGAACTTCACTTTGAGGGGTTTTTATGCAGTTTAGGCTTTTCAGATGACTGGTTCAGAGACCAGAACTGGCTCCTGTGCTTTCTCTGACAGACAGGAGAGCTTTAGTACTGGAGGTTTTCTCAGAAATATTTATGTAAAATATAATTAAAAAATATCTAATAACCTCTGTATCATAGGAACACAGAACATAGAATACATTGCCCCTCTCAATGGCATCAGGCAGTCCAGGCCACAGAACTGAGGATGGTGCAGTGGGCTCAGTTACCAGAACACAGTAGCCAGCCCAGAAGGGGAGCCAGTCAGCCTGTGGCAGCCTGATGCTGTCCCCAAACCAATCAGGCCTGCTGAGGAGCCACAGGATCATCCTTCAGGAGCTGCTCTCCTTTTGGGTCTCCAGCACAATGCCATGTGGCTCAGGGACAGTTCCAGCCAGGCCATGCCCCTCTGCAACCCCATGGGAGTGTGTCATGGATAAAGGGAGCAGCAGATTTGTTGGCTGTCACCAGCCCTGCAAGTGCCTGTATGGTGACCTTCAACAAGGGCTTTCAGCTGATTCTGTCCCAGTTATTCCCCAAACGACCTGGAGATTCATTTATGGGAAGATGCTGGCTGGGAGTTGAGCTGTGCTGCTGTTTCTGAGCAATTCCCTGCTGGAAAAGGCAGCACAGACAATCTGGCGTTGCAAACACAGGAGAGGACAACAACTGAGGCAGGAGGAGACTGAGGGAGTTCCAGCCCTGAGCTCAACACAGGGGTCATTCCAGTCCTGAAGGAATGCAGGGATGGACACTCCAGAGCCTCCCTGAGTAACCTGCTCCAGGGCTGGACTACCCCCAGAGCAAGGTTTTTTCCTTATGTCAAGGCTCATGGATAGGGAGGTGGCATGACAGCAGAATTTCTCACTGGAGTTTACATGTTACTCATCATCTTTCACAGGTCAGCTTCAATTAAAAAAAAAAAACTTTTTAAATTAAAAATTTTTCCAGTTTTATTTACACTCTGATAAAACTACCCGTTCAACCTTTCTTCATACACCCCAGTCTGTTTAGTGCAGAATGCCTAAGAAGAATGTCAAGAACAAAACTAACAAACCACTCTGCACTTGGGCCCCTGTGGGCCAGCATTACAGAGTCCCTTTGACACCAGCCAGGGCCCAGGGCAGCCTGGCAGTGCTGGCACAGGCAGCTACAACCCTGTCAGGACCCTGAGCTCCTGAGGACACGCATGGCTGAGCTCAGAGATCCTGTGCCAGGCTGCTCCCATGGGGCACTCTGCACTAACCACCACATCTGAGCCTGCAAACCCTCCCAGATACCTTCCAAGGTATTAAACGTACACATTGGTGGCCTTGGAAACACTTATAAGGAACTGTAATTTTTTTTTTTTTAATTTGAAGTCTCTTTTGTTATCTCTGGTTTGTTTTCTCATGCCTATGCATAAACTACAAAGCTATTTCATAAACACTTGGAAAAACTAAAAATGTCCTTGGATGTAGACTGTGGACTAGGAGTGGTCACTGTTCATTTTGAATGCTGCTTTACATAACATTAAAATAAAATGTCACTAAAGAGAAAAGTGCAACGTGTCGTTGTTCAGTGGAAACGCTTTGGATGATGCTAAAATAAAACCTCTAGTGGCATGTGAAGCATTTAGTTCCGTTGTTTAGCAATACCACCTTTCAATTTGTAAAGCTTCTACAATACCTAAAATTAGCTAAGAGAAGAAAGTTTAAAAAGTTTTCTCTAACTAGCTAAAACCACCTGCTGTAGCTTGAATCAAGGAAAAGTTCCTAAGAACAACCTTCTTTTGAGATAACACATTTTTGAATTACTACACTGTAATTTTTGCACACTGCATCAGGCAATGGCTACTGCAACTTCTCACAACATTCCCAGCTTCCTAATAAACATGTGCATGAAGCGGAACAGGGCATACAAGTTATAATTCTTTGGCTGTGCCTGGTAACATAAACAGGTCTGATACCATCAGAGGAAGAATTGAGGAATTAAACCCTCCAAAAGACTGATGTAAAGGATTGGACATGCTAAAAGAGATGGTGAAAAGAGGCTGCTAAGAAATGGAACAACATGCAGGGGAGAAGCAATAGATCCACAAATGGAAATAAACATAACCATGAGAAAATGCTTTATCAACATAAGAGCCACAATGGAGTTGTGAAATTCAAAATAAGCAAAAACTGTTTTGAAGAAAAAAAGCCCCGCACGGTAGGTAGGACTTCAAAGACTTTACTGCAACAGACAGAAATGAACAATACAAAAACTACAAAAGAAGAGAGACGAAAAAAATCCTACTAAGACCAAGATCAACTATGACCCTGTTAACCCTTTGATGCCAATGCTGGGGAACCAATTTCAGTGGTTACAGACAATAAATATTGCAGCAGCACAGCAGTGGCTGCCTCCATTCAGCTCCCGAGCCTGCTCTGCACCCTTGTGTCCCTCCCTGTGCCTCTGCAGCCCCTGCAGGACACTGCAGCTCCCCTGCTCAGCCCTTCCCACCCTGCTCCCAGCCCCAGCCAGGGAAAGCACAACTGATGTGTCAGAGAGAAGCCACACAACCACTGTGCCCTGGGTGGAAAGCCCACTAAGTATTGTATTTCTAATTGCAGATATTAGGAAATAATACATTCAAAAGAGAGGCATGCAATAGGTAATTAATTACATGTCATAGTTGTTCAAGGGTAGAAGATGCAGCTATTATATGGAATTCCAGTTTTCTAAGGTGAAAAACAGGTAAAAAAATAAAATTTTAACTAGATTAAAGGAAAACAGCAGGTAAAGCTATGGTTTCATGCAAAATACACTGCAGTTTTCTTGTGTCTTGGTTTTGAATCATTGACATGAGGAGGATTTTTGCCCCTGTCTTTAGCAGAACAGAACTAGCTAATAATTTTCTTCTTAAAAATTTGAAAATAATTTTGAATCCTCAGAGAATACACAGTGCCATTCGTCTGCAGTAAGATAGGGTAGAGAAATGAAGTTTAAATAGTGTTGGACAAACTGAAAAACTAACTGACTGCCATGAAAAGCTATACATGGAAAAAGAGATTTAGGCAAAAAAAGATTGAAGTCTAATGCTATAAGAAAACAGAAATAAAATTTTCATGCAATTTACTTTTTGATATCTTTGCACGCAGATTTATTTTCTTTTGTTGGCTGTTTTCCCAGCCAACAAAAGAAAAGACAGAAGACTTCCAGACAGAAGGCTTCAGAAACTTTTCACTGAGGAAATATTTGTCATAATTCATACACTTCTAAATGCCTATTTCAATCCTCTTTTTCAAATAATTTTGGTAAGCATTGAAAAAGCGTGTATTGTTTTGCTCCAGTATATAGCAAACTGTAAAAACCAAATTCTGTTTAAAGCAGAACCAGATTTTCTATTATTTTAGACAGTCATTTTCACAGAAAAACCTTTACAAGTCATTACTAATAACATTACAACCCCCCCCAGCTGCCCCCAAGACCTAGCTGTTTTCTAGCAGACATTATTTGACATCTTGGTTTGCAATCTCAGAAAAAAGCCAAGAGAACAGAAAGTGTCCTGTCAGAAAACAAGGGCTCCAGAAGCTGGTAAATATATCACATTTCTATGGCGACGTGATCAAAATCAGAATGTTTGAATCCAGAGTTGCCTGCTCAGTGATTAATTGCAGATGTCAATACCAAGAGGTACCTGCAAGGCAATTAGCACTGTACTTGCCTAAATGTCAGCACACTGTAAATACAGAATGGAAATAAATAGACAGATTGGCCTGGTGCATGTTGTTTGGATTTGGAGCAGGAATCTTAGAAATGTGGTTCTTAACTGAGCCAGATTTTTATTCTGTGCTGCTGATATGCTACAAAAGAGTTCTCTCTTTCTTTTTTCCTGGTGTACTGGGAGGTTAGTGCCACCCAACCCTCAAAATGCCACGTGGCAATGCTTACTAACCAAAGCCATCATCACACTGATGAATCCCAGCAAAATGCAAAAACAAACAAGAAGGAACCTATACAAATTCCTGCAGGTGAGGATGCAAATGCTGATACTGAGGCAGAACTTTGTTTGCCATTAGAACCTAAATTGATAAATTTCATGTTATGCTTTACAGTGGCTGTTTATTTTGATAATTCTTTTCTGTCCTGTCGGCTCCCAGTTTAGAATCATGGAAACAACAACTCACAGCTACAGGCTGAGAGTTAAGGAGCTGACAGAGGCTGATGCCACTGCTGTGCAGGACTAAATATAAATTACCATTGTATCTGTCAGATTGACATTTCATAGTTTAACTCCTATAAAAGGGAAACAATAACACCGAACTCCCTCCTCCACCCCTTTTGGGGATTTAGTCATGTTTCATCAGTAGATTAAAATCTGGAAAGTAATTGTTTATAAAGAGTGGGAGGAGGGCTTTTCTTTTAATCTCATAACCAAGATATTATTTTTTCCAGTGTTTTTCTCCTTTAAACATATTAGCTGCTGGTGGCCTTTGAAAATTAGAGGATCAGATAATGCTGGCTCTCCTTCTTTCCATCTGCTAGCCTGCATAATAAGAAAACTAATATATATATTAAATTCTTATGTTAAAAAACTAATTAGGACAGATGCAAGAATCTCATGGCCATGAAGGATTTTGTGACAGAACTCTGTTAAAGCTCATCTATAAATTTGGAAATCCTTGCCTATAAAGGTCTTTCATTAGTAGCACACACTGAACAATGATCACTGCTGTACGATGAGAGACAAATTAATGAATCAAACATTACAGATTTCATCACATTCGCTCATTTGCATTTAAGCTGGTTTCCAGCTCTGTCATGCATTTGCTTTTAAACGAGCCCCTGTGGATAGTGCTGCAATGTTTGATTCATTAATTTGTTTCTCAGTGTACAGCAGTGCTCACTGTTCAGTTAATGGTGAATTCTTTGAAAATATTTGTTTTAACAACCTATCCTTTATTTTAACAAAGAAATCGTAATCCTGAGGAAGGAAATGCTGGCCATTTTGCAACGCAGCCCCTGCCAAATCTCCCAGTTGCTACCCCAGCCCATCGTTATACCACTGTGATATTATCTGGATTAAATCTTCACAGCTTGCTTTCACATATTCTACAATTTCATAAAGCTTTGAGCCAGCTCTTTGGGCTGGAATTACGATGCCAAATTCAACTCCTGGGAAGTTGAAGGTGGCTCTAAGCCTCTGCTCTGCAATCCTTGGATCAGTCCCAGGCAGTGACTTAGATCAGCCTCCCGGCCGCTCGGTGACATTCTGCCACCACTGTGCCCAGTGCACCAGCTCCTCCACACTACAGCAGAGAGGGCTGCTTGGCAGAGCCATCTCTGGGAGAGCTGCACATCTTTGGAGCTGGTTTTTGGTTTGTAACAGCTTGAATTTGGTGACCTTACAGCACGCTGAAAGCACCATCTGTTTTAGAAGAAAAGGCAGGCAACGTGTTCCCTGGCTGGTCAGTGCACAGAGACTCAGGGTGTTCTGGTAATTAGATGTGTGGCTGAGTTCTGAAGTTCTTGTCTGAACCCCAAATTTTATGTATTTGACTACAACATTGTTGTAGCAGTCATTGCTCACATTTAATTCCAAAGAAATAAATGCTTACAGGTATAAAGCCTGGCACATTGCAGCCAGGCTTTTGGCCATGTACAGAAGGTGGCTCTTATTTTCAGGTGGATTCACCACTCTGAATCTTCTCTTGCTAGAACACAAATCCAGTGATCACCTCTACTTTAAATGGCAAACTCAGGTGAAATTAGATCAAACCTAAGGAAACCATGTAAGGTTTATTTAGGCAAAACAGATTGCTCATGGTGCTTGAATTTCCATCACTTGTTTCTTACTGCAGACCACAGGCTAATCTGTCAGAGTTTCCTTTGAGGAGGTGCTATGAAAATCAGCATAATCCCAGTTAACTCTGCCTCACCTCTTCCCAATACTTGTATTAATTTTTATTTATTCACTAAAGAAAACATTCATCAATGTGCAAACAAACTAATGGTCTTAAACTGTGAGTATGAAAGAGTCCTGCCACACTTCTCACTGATATCCTTTCCATTTAAAGAAAATTCACATATCAGTTAAGCTCACCTGTTAATTAAAAGATTGTCTGGAAAATTCCTTGCTAGTTGGAAGCAAAAGAAAGTGTAAAAACTATCTGAATGTTGGGGCTTTGAATTTTAATTACTTACTCCAAGGTTTGTTCGTGATCCCTCAGGTGTTGGCTGGGCAACAGCAAAGAAATGGAAAAAAGAAACAAAATTATTTTGTAATTCCGGCTGTGGGGAAGAAAATGTATTGAGAAGGCTTCTAATTTTCTCTTCTTATCTTGTTTAGATTTACTCTTTATTAATGTACTTTTAAGGGAGTATCTGCACAAAAGGAAAAAGATTCTGGAAGATTACTGGCAACTACAGTGAATAATTGTCCTCTAGATTTTATATCTTTTTTTTTAATAATATGAGAATTCCTATTGTGTTTACCTCACAATGGAGAATGCAATTATAAATGAGAATAATGCTTACGAATTTGGAATAAAGGCTACAGTTTATCTCAGATCATCTATTATATGTATGTATTAAATTTGATGTGCTGTTTATTTTATGTGCATCTAAATAGAAAAGACATTAGCAGTTTTTATTAAAACTTGGACACTTGTAGGAATTTCATTCCTCTCTCTAGCTAACCATATAATAGCTAGGGTTTTGACCATTTTCTTTCCTTCCTACATGTTTTTAGAAAAATTATCCTTTTTAATAGAGCAGAATAGTTCATCTAAAGAAAGTCTGTAAACTGAACATGGAGGTAGGGGATGGTTTTTGTGCTTTTCCTCATCAAAATAATCACCCCCTGCAGTCACAATATTTTAGTGTCATGAATTTGTTAGTGCCCCTTTATTAAGGATAAATATCTGAAAATCTGATTTGTATCAGCAATTTTTCTGGTAGGAAAAATAATTTTGACATTTTTACAGAGGAACTTAGAGATTACATGAGGTTTCTGATGAATCTTTACATGTGAAAAATTTGGCCATGTGAGTCAGATGAAGATTTACAACAGTTCTCCAAGAACTGGGATGAAGACTTGCTTTTTTTTTCTCAATACACACACACAGCATACATACATCTGTTAAAAAGATTCAGTTCACAGTTAAACTATTACTCTTGCAAATGGACTTGGAGGCAACTAGATGACAATAGAAAATTAAATTCAAGTAACTCTGCTATGAGTTTTCTTCCTCAACATACTTAAGAATTTCAAATTGAAGAAAAAGGTCAAAAACAAACATAAATGCTAAACAGTTTATATATATTTATTGAGTGAAAACACTAAGCAGAAACTGAACACATGTGAGTGCAACAATTGAAGTCTGGCACAGGTTGTAGGACGGTAAAGAGTGAGGTGCTGCCTCAGAGTGCATTTGAGGGACTCAATGTTAAACAGCAGAGATTTCTCTTGCATTAAGTTAATGATGAAGGTTCCCTCATCAAGTGAACAAGACTTCATGAACTGTGAGTGCACCAGTCGTTTTTGGCTATTACACTCAGCTGAGTGCTGCTGGTTTAGCAGCACATGTTCAGTCATATATTCAAGCAGAGACTTTTGCTCACTGTGTTCGGCTAAAAATTCTGACTATTGTGCAAGTCAGTAATTTTAGTAGCCTTAAATGAATTAATATATGGAAGTAAATTGGGGGTGGATGAAGAATAAACCATGAGAAATTCAGTCACAGTTTAAGAAAAAAAGGAAGAAAGGAAAGGCAAAAAAAACTGAAAAGCAAGCAGGTGTCTATTTTCCTTTTTTTTTTTTTTGGTAGCTAAATGTTTGATAGCTAATTTTCAAATGGAGATAATCCAAGATGTTGAAAATAACTTCTGGAATATATTTTTTAAATATTTTTTTTACCTCTAAACAGCTCATCTATTATTCTCTACATTTCCAAGTGTCCCTAAAAGTTGTGGGTTTTTTTAAGAGCAACAAGAAGTTTGTATTCATACATTCATGCTCATTTTTTTTTTTATTTTTACTTATTGACATCCAAAATGAATTCTGATATTTTTTTCATACTGCTGTTAATTTCTGCTGCTTGGGGAGTGACTCTTCCTTTATGGCAGCTATCAACAACTACTTCTCAATAGTTATGAAACAGAATCCTATAGAAAAATGTCAAGACATGTTAAACTCCTGTGTGATCCTTGATGATCTGCCAGCATGCCTGATCTATTTCCATTTCCAGCTATGTGCCTTGGTTAATAAATAAACAGTTCCTGTAAAACTTCTCTTTTCTCCTGCTGTCTTAATCCTCTATGTTGTTAGAAGAAATCCATATTACATTTCAGTCAGGATCTCTTCTCTTAAGAGAACATTGGTAGTGTTTTAGGTCTGAAATTTATAAATGAAGCAAAAATTTTGCTAGTGAAGCTTTTGGCAAATTATTTTTCCATGTATTGCACAGTCTGTTATCATCCTGATCAGCACAGATTTTCTAAGTCCCAACAGCCTGGTCTCTCATGAGTGAGAAATTTCACTTCTCCAAATGAAGTGAAGGGTAATGTATGGGATTTAGCATGGAAATCATTCACTCACTGTTGAGTGCTTTTATGGTTCTCTTCTTGGCCAATATGAAAAAAAACACATCTTTTTTTGGTAGTACAGACATGCACCAATTGAGATATGAACTACAGCTCCCAAAACATTTTCAGAAGTTGCCACTAAACTTTATGAGTGCTGAAATTAAAAAAAAAAAACCCATCTTGATCTGCATCTGTACAACTTCTGCAAGATATCATCAACCAATTCCTTATAAATTATAAACTGACTTGGGATTTGCTGTTATATTTCATATTATTCAATATTATTTATAAAAATAATATATTTAATATTTTAATAAAAATATATTGAATATATTTTAGACAGATAAGCTGCTAGTTTAATTTCTACATGATCTGCTTTTCTTCCGTATGGTGCAGAGGAGGGAGGTGCAGGGCTCCTCCCTCAGGACAGACCTGCCTGAGCTTGTTTTGGTGCTGGTACAGCACAGGAGACTCCCCAGCTGGTCACAGGTAGTATGGGATCATTTCCCAGCATATTTCACACCCAGGAGAGTGTGGGATGGCATCAAAACCTGCCCTCTCCAGCACGATGCAAGGCAGCTCTTTGCCAAAGATGTTTTTTCTATCATTACTAATGAGAGGGGAAAGCAAATTCAGAACACGAGCCCATACTTTCGGCTTGCATGGGAGGTGCTTCTCCTTTTGGATGAGCACTGCCAGGATTGGCAGCCAGAGCACATTTTTTCCTACACACATTATGACCTTTGAGCAATTTTTAAATCCCCAGTTTACACCAAAATACTATGGTGATGCCTTTTGCTAATTTCAAGCATTTATAAATGAGGATGGAATATCTTGTTAGCAGGAAAGAAAGCACAGATCAATATATCAGGGAAAGACCTGAGCAGAGCAACAATCAGACACTACAAATGTCAGAGCTCTGCAATTTCCACACAAATAAAACCAAGCTGCCATTGGCAAACAGTTCCAGACTGCCAGAGCCAGTGTGAGCTGTGAGGTTCTGAAAAGCAGAAACTCTTCTCTTTAATTTGCAATTTCCTAGAAGAGATAAAGGAAATAAGGAAGGAGTAAAGTTTGTATCCTGTAATTTGTAGACCCCAAGTTTTCACCTTCTGTCACCAGAGCATCACAGAGGTGTGACAGCTGACCACAGTTTGCCTTGTGATACACACAGTTGAGGCATGGGGTTGGTTCTTGCATGAAAATAAGGAGAAATACAACTCTCAGTCTTGCAGTTCGAGTGGTGTGCCACAGGATGAAAGTACACATTTTTAAGGTAGGAAAGCCAGCTATTGCAACAAGGCTGGCTTCCACATTTTCACACCAAAGCCACTACTGCTTGAAACCAAATCATTAGTAAACCACTCGTGCATCTCATCTACAGCTTAAGACTGATAATTCCAAGTCTAAATGACCTCAGAAATGTTAGCAGCTCAGTTAGCACCTTATTTACCCAGAGTTTGTCCAGCCTAGCCTTCTGTCCTCCTGTTCCAGCCATCTATTCATGTTATCATATTAAACATCCCATTTTAGTGGGATTCCAACATTCAGTTAGAGTTACAGCCTCTGGAATCTAAATTATTAATCAGCATTTTTGAAATAGCAAGAATATATTTAATTAGAAAATCAGTGAGATAGCTAAAAAATTAATCTGAGTAACAAATCTGTGTATTTTGAGATTTTTGAAGTTTGTTAAGAACAAATGGGAGATTTTCAGAAGGACTGAGCAGTCAAGGGATTTCCCTTCTGGAATTTCTCTTCAGACCTTAAAAATGGTCAATATTTCACATAATGAGATTATTTTAAGGTGTGGTTATTCAGCATTTAAATGATGAACAAACTTTTTGAAAGCATTGCTCTGCTGTCTCTAATCACTATGTGCTGTATCTTAGGTTAACAATAATTAGAGATGAGACCCCTGAAATGATAACTGAACACTTTTCATAAGCCATAAATTCATAAATTCAGTTTTATGAATTCTCCCTCTCCTCCTCAATGTATTCTGTATTTTCAAAGTGAAGCATGACTGTTGTTTCAGCTGCTCTGTAATCTCTCTCAGAGCCACAATGCCATGCAAGGCTGTAATCCTCTGCTGTTGTACAGGGTAACCAGAGTTTTTTGACATTTAAAATATCTAGTGGCATGACAAGCCGTTGTATTTGCATATACATAAATTGTGCCAGGGAAACTCTGTGAGTGACAAACCATCAACAGCAAGCTGCAGCATTGCCTGTGGCTTTCACATCAAGCATGGCAGAGTATAAAAATGTTACTGTGCTGAAGAAAAGCAGCCTGACCACCACAGCATCTGTTTTACATATACTCCTCTGAAAAAGAAAATTCATCCTTTAAAAACTACTGCAAAGGAGAAAACTACTTATTGTGTTTATTTGAAACCTCCTTGCATTGGCAATCCATTGAGGGTGAAAAAGTTTCCTTTCCAATATGATACTTGACATCAACTTGTTTGTGAGAATTTTCCTCCCCATCCATCCCTGGCTATCTGCAGTGGTATCTCCTGAGGTTTCCACAGGCTGTGATGCCTGTGAAAGGTTTGTTATAGCTCCCCATGGCATCCCACCAGTGCCTCTCCCCTCACCTGAAGAAGCAGCTGAACTGTACAGCCAAACCTATGGCTAGTGAGGATTAATGTCACAGAAAAGTAAAACATGGATTGGTTTTCATGTGACTGATAGTGCATATATTCCTCAGAATCACAGCAGACTCCAGAGGGACATTTCATGCAGTTCGAACAAGCAACTCATGCAAACCATCTGCAGCTTAACCACATGACAGACCCAGAGGTGATTTCAGAGTTGCCAGTGAAACAAACTCTGATTCCTCCCAGAGAGACAAATACTGCTGCAAAACAATGCTGAGCATTTCACACCTTGGCGTGAGCCTTGTGAGAGCTGACCAAAAGAAAAGAAGAATAAAGTAACAAAGAAAATAAGAGCTAAAAAAGAAACCAAATCAAACTTTTAAAAAACTCCTGAAGCTAGAAGATAATGCACAAAGTAAAATCACTCTTTGTTACATAACAGACTTTCTCTCCAGCTAGTAAGGTTATGTAGTGTACAAGCACCAAATTTAGCCTATTTTACTCTCAGCTAAGACAGTTGTACAATGCAAGATGAAAGCTGAATGTGGAAATAGGTATTAAATGCTGAAGGTTTTGGGTTTTTTCCCCTTTGATCTCAATTTTTTAAAGAAAGTTGCTGATGGATCCAAACTGGTCTAACAGGGAATAATCATAGTACCCCTTAGATGGAAAAGACCTTTAGGATCACCAAGTCCAAATGTTCATCCACCACTGCCAAGGCCATCACTAAACCAAGTCCCTGTTTGGCTGACATGACCTGATATGATGCACCACAAGATGAATTTTGAGTTTAAAGCAAGAAAAGATCTTGTTTCTGGACCCCCCTTTAGGAATTACTGCATTTTCTCTGTCTGTAAATCCTGATCTAGTGAATGGTAGCAGGCCTGGAAAGTGCTTTTTAATAGCGAACCCCTCATCCAACTGCTTTTACTTTGTGAAGATAATTTTTTAGCAAAGCAGCACAATATATTTCCTTCCTTCTTGGAAGTCTCTGTTCTCAGTTGCTATTTCAAATTAACCTAGATATGGAGATTAAACAACCATTTGGGAAAAAGTGCTAATCAGAGGGAAATAACACTGTCTAGTGTTTCTCAGCCAGAGTGGCTTTGGTGGGGATTAAGTCTGTAGCACAGAAAGCAGAGATGACTCTCAGAAATAAGAAATGAAACCATCTATTTTCTGTGACCTCCTCCAACAAACAAGGCTTGAGCACAGCAGCTGTGAGAATCCCCTGCATATGCTGGCTGATGGCAATGCAGGCTGAGATGATTTCAGGCTGGATCCCCTGTGAGTGACTGCAGAGCTGCCTCATTCATTTCGTGGCCGCACTCCAGGGCCAAGGTTTATCTCCCCAGCCCTGCAATCCTCTGTGCACACAGCTCTCCACAGGAAGCCCCAAATAAAATTCTCTTCGTGGCTACAAAACTGAGTGCTGAGAGTTGGCTTTTGCAAGCAGCATCCTTTTGCCACCCCTTGCTGAGCCCCAGGGGAGGGGGAGCCTTGGTGTTCAAGGGACTGAGTGTTCCTAGAGATGGACAAACCACACTCAGGAGCCCGAGGACAAGTCTGTGCTGTTAAAATTGTCTGTATAGCCAAAGCAAATAGACTCCACAGTCAAATAGAAGTAGAAGGGAAGACAAAAAAAAAAAAAATCATGTGAGCCTCTAGAAGCTGTCACCAGTTCTAGGAAACAACAGTGATCCTAAAAGTCAGAAGGTTGTTTGAGTCTGTGATGTCACACTGTCAGAGACAGCAGAGGGTAAGGTAACACCTTCTCCAAATTTCAGCCATCAGCAGATGATGCAGAGAGCTCTCTCAGCCTCCCTGCTAGGGCTGATGAGGTCCTCCTTATTAAAAAAAAAAATTCTGCACCACTAGAAATTTTTGGTGAGCCCTAGTGTGCCTCAGCCACACTTGGATTGATGCCACTGTCAGAGAAAGCTCAGCTTACCTAGAAAATACCAACTCCCAAATTCAATAAGCCAAATGTCTCCTTCCCTGGCTCCCTTGATTCCTGTATTACTGACAAGAAAGGGTCCTAGCAGTATTAAGTCAGTTTATAGATTTTTAGCTTTTATTTTGTAAAACTGTGTTTTTCAAAAGAGTATATGAATAATCAAAGCAGAAATAATGAGACAAATCAGCAAACGCAGTAATTTCTATGTGTAAAATAGTTTCAAATCAGAAATTGGAGTTGTATTTGTACTAATGACAACCTTAACATCCTAACAGGCTCCAATTTTTGCATAAAAATGATACATTTTAAATATCTAAAACCTTGATAGGGATTTTATCCTCTGTTTATGTTAAACCAAAAAAGTGAACTTAAAGTAATCATGTAAATTGAATGATAATAAGAGTTCTTTTATATTTTTAGACTACTTCAAATGAATAATTTAAAAGGCATCAAGCAAAATATTTTATTAACATAAAGTTAATGGTATATTTTTGCGGTATCTGATTTTCAAAAATTTGTACTAAGGCATTATCATTATCAGCTCATGTCAGTAGCATGCCATTTCACATGCTTTTATTTTTCACTAATGTACTCCCTGGCACAGACACCAAGTCTAAACCTTATTCCTGAGCTATCACTACTGCTTTTATTAAAATACTTGTAATCTGTTTGCTTCTACACAAATCTAAAATAAAGAGAACCCTGATCTGTGAACTGAAATTCTTGTTAGGATGTATTCCAATGACAAATTCAAGGCCCCTGCAGTCCCAGCACTCCCAAAGAGAAAGAAAATAAAAAGCATCAGGCAGGGTGTGTGACACAAAGCTGCTATTATGTTGTGAAACCAAGACAATTACACAATGTTAGAAAATTCCTTGCCATTCCCTGGCTAGAAAAAGAAAAAAAAAAACAAAAACACCTTACTCAGTGCCAGCTTAAGGACAGGGAAAGTGATCTCACAAGCATAACATTTGAGTTCTAATTCCAAGTAGAGTTTCTTTCAAAACAACCACTTACTATCTAGCAAGCATGAGTTTGTAAAAGCTCACAAAACCTACATTTAAACTTGGTTAAAATGCACTAAGTCTATACTACATTTAATTTCTTTTAAAATTATAATTTCATCTAACTCATTCAAATATTTTTTCCAGATAAATAGGGATGCTCTTTTTATTTCTTCCATCACCCCAAGTAAAGGACAAACAACACTCTTGTTCTAATCAGACAACTCTCATCAATAATCAATGTAGACCTTTTTTATCTGTGATTGCACTTTCTAATGCACATTCCTTTATTATCTATTCCAAAATAATTGTTTATCATGAATTCTGATATAAATATCCCCCCATTTAGTGGGATGGAGCACTGCCATTGGCTTTGCTGGGAATAAACAGAGAGAGCTGAATTCAGCCATGAGCAGAACGAAAGATGAAGCAATTGCAGACTTAGGGCTGTGGAAACAAACTTGGCATGTTTAATTACCCTTATCAAAGGCCTAGATACTTTGATAATGTACTGTGTAAAAGTGCTGTAACATTTGAGAATAGTTTGAATTAAAAATTCCAATTGATGGTTTGTCAAAATAAAATATAAAAAGGCTATGAGGGTAAATATGCAGCCTCATGAGTCTTCTGCAGTACTTCAGTGTCTTAATAATCACCAGTAAACATTTGAAGCCCCCAAAATGTTCAAATGATTAATTTAAAAAAGAAACAAAGCAGGGAGATTTTTGAATGTGGAGTCCTATGACAGACTTCAAAGATTCCTTGAAAAGAGAACACTTTGTGATGGAAATGTTTTTCCTCAGGGGTTTCCTACCACCATTTGAAATTTTAGATGCTTTTCCCAGAATGTTGTGCCCATTCTATTACCATCTTCTCTACAGTAGCAAGAAAATTAGTAAAATATGAGAAGATGAAGAAAATCCACAAAGTTGCTTGGTCTCGCATGTTTTGAATTAGGGGAATACATGATGGTTTTTTTCACTCTAATAAAAAAACCCCAACAGTTTGTAAGGAAAACATCATAAAATTTAAGGCAATAAACTCTTCTGATACTGTGGGTTGGTTGTTTTTTATTGTCTTTGAATTGTGAATGACACAATAAAGTATTTTTTTTAAATCTTATTATTAAAGACTCCTAGGTGTACACTGGAGTTCCACATTCCTCTCAGTGAAATTCATCCTATGCAGTCTTAGTTCAAAATCTTAATATTACTTGAAACACCCCACTTAGGTTTTAAAATCTCAGAGAGCTCTGCTCTGCAGTAGCTGCTGTTTCCTAAATATACATCTTGTGTTGGTTTATATGTGCATCCTTTTACTGAAGGACATGTTTTAAGATTGTAAAAACTCAAAAAAACCCCATGGATATCACTTACTTCTGTCACTTCCTTTACAGAGAACAACAATGAAAAAAAAA
This sequence comes from Ammospiza nelsoni, assembly GCF_027579445.1. NCBI lineage: Eukaryota > Metazoa > Chordata > Aves > Passeriformes > Passerellidae > Ammospiza > Ammospiza nelsoni. The sequence goes on from NC_080648.1 coordinate 6,242,696, forward strand.
CCCAAAGAAATCCTAAAATAATCCTCAAAACAAAAAAATCCTCAAAACAAACCAACAAGATCTTGTTCTGATGTTATTTAGATAATAAACAGAATAGTTAATGGAATTTATTACTAGAACCTATTTCAATTCCAATTCAGATTATAAAAAAACTTCCAGTAACTAATAAATAAAAGGAAAAATTAAACACAATGAAATATCTCATTTTTCTAAAGCTGAGAATTTTTCTATTATAGTCATGCCAGAATATTTTTTTTCTTTTTCTACTCCAATGACATGTTACATTAACATCAATTAATCACTGGAAAAAAATGACCCAGTGAATTTTTACATTCTCATTTCCTAAAATCTTTAAACCCAGACTGAATGGATTTCCAAAACATACTATTCATAAAAACCTATAAAAGCAAGTCATTCCTCTTATACAGGAATAATTAGATAAAGACTTACTCTGTGCAAAGACGCAGAAATCAGATTACATGACCTTTCTGACATAAAATCCCATCTCTAACTCCATCAAACTGATGAACAAAGCATCCAGAAGAGTGGAGCCCAGAGAGAGCCTCATCCATCACCCCCCTCTGCACTGGGGAGGTTCTGGTGCTAATTTGGGACACACAGACCAGAGAATGAGAGGGCTGGGGAAAGGCTGCTGAGTAAATGAACTGCCAGGAAAAGCTGGTCTTCAGCTCTGAAAATGAGTGTTCTTTAATATGTTGCAGAGGTGACCAAGTGGGAACATTTAAAAACCATGCAGGAAGAAAAAATCAAATGATGCCACAGAAAATTTTTTAGATATTAAGATGCAAATTTCACTAATCGAGCTTTTACTCAAAACTGGGCTACAGTGGTGACCAACATCCATGATAAGGGAAAAAAATTCATCCATTGGTAGGAAATTGCTGAAAATTCTACTCCATAGAGAAATATATCACTTGGATTTTCCTGCTGCAAAATGTCAATATATTAAAAATTTTAAAAGAGATAGGTTTGCTGTAAGGGTTGGTTGAATGGCCAAAATTCCCCCTCCCTCCATAGCCACTTACTGTGTCTCTACTTTCTAAAACCATTAATTAGCAGGAACATGGCAACATCTTCCTGCAGTTTAATTCTCCTCACATTTGTTATATTGACAGCACCTTCAAAATAAATATTTAGGCTTGATTCCATTAAAGTGTACTCAAATCACCTAATGGGAAATAAAAATCACTAAAGCCATATCTAACTATTGATACACTGCACTTTTGTTTACACATTTTTTAATAGAATTGTTTTATTTCTAATAACAATCACTCTCTGGAAAACAAGGATGTGGGATGTCTCCTTTCAGCTAAACTGAGAGATTCTCAAACATTGCCCCTTCTTGCTTAACCAGCTAAAGACAATCTAGGAATTCTAATTCCTGAAGGAAAAATAAAAGAAGTCCAAGTAAATAAGCCTGACCATTTGGCAGTTTGCTCTATTGTCCCCTCTGTCCTCTTCTTCCTGGACTGAGAACAATCAGGATTATTATCTCCTCTGGAAGTTGTGGAACTGACCAACTCAGACACTGCTGAACCTTCCTGAAAATGTATTTTTAAGTCTGGCTGAAGGATCCCCACCTAAAACTGGAAGTAAAGCCTTGATAATCTAGAAGAAAATTATTTTAAAATTATTAAACCATCTTGTTTAGGGCAGGGATTTAAAGCCAGAACTACATTTTTCCTTTTTCTTTCTTTCCTTCTGACAGGACAAGACCCTCACTGGAAACAAGACCCTCACTGAAAGATTGTGAAAGACATTGAGTCTGGAGTTTTCTCAAAAACCAGACAAAATGTTGCTTTGGAGTATGGAGATCAGATTTTGTAAATCCAGTAGAAGACCCTATTAGAGACAGAAATCTCCATTTCAGGTGTGCAGAGGACAGACACACGGAGGTGGGTGGGAATGGTTTGGTGGCTTTGGTTCTCCACTGTTCAATGCAGGCAGGAAACAGGATCCACAGTTTTCTGTGGCCTCCATGCTGTGGTTATTTTCTGCTGAATAGCACAGAAATAAAAGCTTTTATATGTATTTTTGGAAGTAGAATCCTTACAGGGGTGAAATAACTGTAATCAAGAGCAAGCTGAATATGGAGTGTAGGAGGATAAGAAAGCTTTTCAGGGCTAGAGTGTCCTGCAGAAGACGAAAAAGTCTGAAGTAAAGATGATATTTTAAACAGAGCTTCACAAGAAACTTTCAGATGTATAAAAGTGCCTTTAGGGTCAATGTGAGAACACTCCTTGTAGGATGTTTACTTGGATATTTCAGGGGTGTTCTCAGCTGTTAGTGGATTTGTACAACCTTCTGTGATTGTCTCATTTGAATTAGAAAGCCATGAGCACTCTGGATAATTCTGCATTGCACCTGCACCTACACAGAGAAATAATTTCTTATTGCTTTGTGCCAAGATGGAAAAGTGTTGGTGGCCCAGATCAAGAATGTGTCATGTACTTGAGGAAGTGATTAAAGCCATAAAAAATAGCCAGCAGTGAGCCAGTCAGATAGCCAGGACATATTTGAATGCTAAAATCCACATCTGTTTCCCCCTCTCATCCAAATATGATGATCAGATTCAGAATTTTGGCTTGGTCTGATTAATAAAAATTAATTAAAAAGTAAAAATGATAAAGAAATGGTGATATACACATTTATATACTATAGGAGGTTTTGTACTATTCCTCTACTCCAGCAAACAGTAAACAACTCTTCAAAAATTCTTTGTCCACATTGTCAATACGATTTCTCCTTTGTTATAAGCGCACACATAAATACTCTTTATCTAGTGTGTACTTAGAGCAGTGAGGATGCACCATCCTCGACATAACCACACTCAAGCAACCTGCTAAGATTTCATTCTTTGTGTTTACAGCATTCTGTCATGACTCAAATTCCTGCCTCTACATTGTTTTTTAAACAATGCCTTTTCTTTTTTCCCAGATTGAAATACAAAGCTTCAGTTTTTATAACAAGAATTAGTTGGGGAATAATAGCAATGCTACACAAAAGGAGAACAAAGTACTCAGATATTTCCCTGTATGTTTTGTTTTCATCCATCCACACAATCCAGGAAAACACAACTCTATGCACAGACACACACACAAACACTCTCTAGAGGAAATTAGTACAGAATACAAATGCACTGCATTAATATGTGAGTTTTGATCACAGCTGTGCCCTTTTCCCCTTAGTACTTAACTTCTCTTAACTTTTAAAGTTGAGTATTGCTGTTAAGTGATATTTATCTGGACATCAACAGCAATTTCTGTGTCTTGCCTCATGCTATTATTCAACTCAACAACTATAATCTACACAAAAATAATGCTTCATTTGTTGATTATAGTCCCAGGAAGAACTGTGGAAAAAAAAAAAAAAAAAGAAAGAGGAAACTGTTAAAAATCTAGCCAAAGAATGACTTGTACGGTACTGAAATTAAACCACCCACATCCATCCATTGCAAGGATAAGGATACTGTGCACACCAACTGCAGCAATGTGTGCATGGGATGAGAGATGCACAGCTTGACATGGCATCCAAAAGAGGTTTGTTTCTTTTCAATATTTCCTTAAACTTTTGCCTTTTAAACAAAAAAGGCCCACAAAAAAACCCAAAACAACGACAAAATAATTTTACAAAGGATGAGATGGCCACTGCTTAGTCCTGTGGTTGTGTTGAAACAATCCTGATGAATCAGGTCTCATAAATCCTTGTACTCTTTACTTCTTTTCCCATAAATAGTCTTATAGTTAAAGTGTAGGATCTCTGGGACATGAACAATCTTTTGTTCTTTGCCTGTATGTACTGAATAATGCAGTGTCCTGATTTGTGCTGGGCTCCCAAGTGCTATGATGTAATACAAATAATGAATGAAAGCACTTAATTTTTAATTTAAAATAAAATTGACAAAAGTGATTACTAATTTTAGACTTATCAACCAGAAACAGCTGGGATCTCATTTTAGGAGATCCCAAGCATCTATGCTCTCAGATAATTCAAGTGCAGCTGGAGTGCTCAGATTGAGCACCCAATATCCTCAGCCCCAAAATTAATTGAGGATTTTGAAAGTGCTGGCTTAAACATTAGCACATTCTGTTGATTATCTTTTTGAGGGGCCTGTTCTTCCTGCATTTGCCAGGCAGGGCAAAGGGACTCTCTGCTCTTGTCTTGTGTTTCAACAATCCCTTTCTCTTTGACAGGACAGGTGCAGATTAAGTCTCACTTGAGGATGCCCAAAGAATCAAACAACCTATACCTCAAAACATAAATGCATTTCCACCTCTGCCTTATTTGCACCCATGCCATTCTCTGCTCACTCACTGGGCATCTTCCAATAATTCCCTCCAGCAAAGAGAGCTGGGACAGAGCGGCCTTGGATGCTGCTGGTGTTCTTGGATGGTCAACAAAGGGTGCTAATGGACATGGCAGCTGGCTTTCTCCCTCTTGAGGCTAAACATTTTCCCTGCACTAACTCCACACTTGACTGATCCAAGAGCTGACAGCTGTGAGTTTGTCCTGAAACCATGCTGCAGTAACTGCTGCCATTTCACAATATAACTCTACTTTCTCATGTGGATTTAGTGCCAAGTACACAGCAGTTTGTGAGCCACGCAGCACAGAAAAAAGCTGAGAGAAACAAACACATTTCATTTCTGTCTACATTACCAGCACTTTTCCTTCTTTATTCTGGGGCTACAAGCTAAGGAAGAGTGGAAAACGAACCTGAGACATTTTAAAGGCTGTGCCTGAAAAATCTGCTTTTGCATGAATGACAAATGGGTAGAATTACAGACTCTGATGGAGATTTAACTGGATTAGCTCTTAATACTATATTTTATATTATTATTCACAAGTGTCCTTCAAAGTCACTTTCATTTGGAAAGAGCTGAGAAGTGTTCAGAGAACAAAAACCTGGGGGATGCCTCTGAAATGATGTGTGTATATTTGATATCTTGCAGTAACTCAAAAGTTAATGCAGTAATTTGCAACTTATGATTCTTGTTCCCACTGTGTAAAGGTGGAAGTTTTACTTCTACTTTTTCAGACCAATGAACTAAGGAAAGCAAAATAACTGAAATATGGAACCTGCCAGGAAATTCACAGACAGCAAACTCAACACGTGCTGTATGGATGTGTAATACAGTGTGGCAACAGTTGTTACTTCACAGCATTCCCTTGTATTTCTGTTTCCATTTCATTCTCACAGCCTGCATATGACCAAACACTTAGGAGAAAAATTAGCAAATCATTAGTGATTATATTCCATTAAACCTTTAGAAAACTGGACAGTCTATCTGATTTTTGGTAAGCAGAAGGTAAGGAGCTACTAGAGAATGTTTCATTTTCTGAGTATTTTGGAAAGGCTTGCATGCCACACAAAATTCATCAACTTCTAGGGAAATCAAACAAACAGCCAAGCTATATTCTATTTGCAGCAATTAAACAGCATATAAAATATTTTCAGAAGGTAAAGATTCAGTCCTAAAATAACTACCTGAAATAAATCAGAAATGCTAAGAACTCTCAGGGATTCCGGCACCTTTGGAAGGCAAAATCATTCTGACTTCTGTGCCTGCACATGACCCTGAAAGTCCAAGGTAACTGCAGGGGCCACACCTGACATTTCCAGCTCCTCATCTCAGCAGCCAATTCATTTTGAAAGCTAAAATTATTTTCTCTCTCAGAAGTTCTTATAATAGCTTATTTGTGAAAAATACCAGCGTGAATCGATTCCTTGAAGCCAAAACTCAGGGCTGAAGAAAACACGCACGCATTTATCACAACAATATAGTGCTGGAAAAAGCAATATTACTGTAACAAATCTGGAAAAAAACAATGAGAACTGGGAGAGGTGGAACACAGTCTGCTTCACCAATGCCAGAAAGATTTCACGCTGCAAGACAGTGCTGTTTCAATTTTTTTCTGCCTTATTTTTCCTTTTAGGAGGATCAAAACTAATTTTATTAACTGCAAAGGTTCTCATGCATTTCACACTTACATGCCACATTTTTATTATTCTAATAATTTACTTAATATTAGGGGAAAGATGTTTTTAGGCTGGTGGGAGATTCCACAGTCCCAGTCCCCAATATCCAGACTGAAGAGCTAAAGGAGCAGTGCTGACTTCTCAACGCTCTCAGCAAAGTTCCTCAGGCTTGAAGATCTCAGCTGCAACAGAAACTGGGTTTTTCAGCCTCCCCAGCTCAGATGGTCTTTGCACTCCCTTCTGAGACTGTCACAGGGTGTTAATTATATCCCACTGCAGCCTGAGGCTTGGGATGTGAGCCCCTGCCAGTGAGCAATGAACTTTCCCATAGCTGCAAACGTGTGCCAGCTCTAAAATAATGTTGATAAGAGTAGAAGTGCTCACATTTCTACCTGCCACTGTCACCAAGGTCCCTGAACAGTGGGATTAACTAACTGAGGGTTAATTTTCTTCAGGCTGGGAGGAGCGTGGGCAGCATTACTGTGAAGTGAAGCACTCTGAGCTGCCCCAGCTGGACAAGGGGCTGTGAAGAAGGGACAGAAGAAGCTGGTGCTGTTCAGCACAAAACCAGCATCACCACATTGTCTCCTTTTTCTGATTCTGTGAAATTCTGCCATTGTGAAAATTGCTCTGAATATGAACAAAGAGGGATGAAAGGAGCTTAAAATGTTTTAAGGAATTTCTGTGGACAGAGATATGTATTGATCACCCAACTTCAGTGCAAGGGGAACCAAGCACTGATACTCCCAGTGACCTCTGGATCATCCTACTTAATTCCACTGATCCCTGAGCAGCCTGTGAAACCATCGGCCCACTTCCTCACTGCTGGCTGCTGTGAGCAAGCCCCAAAAGACCACCCTCATCTCTCAACCCCCTCCCCATATCCTGACACTGTGAAAAAGGCACAGGAGGAGAATCCCAAAACCCCAGGGAAACGCAGGCCCTCAGCTGTCAGCTTTCTGTCCCTTGCTTTTTAAACCCCATCTTTCTTCTCAATAACTTTTTCATCTCTTCTGCTCTCTAGGTATTTAGCAAGCTGCTCAGGTTCCACTCCTTAACAATACATCTCCTAAAAAGTCATTCCGTAAGTAACCATTCTTTCTTACTTGCACTGATTTAAAACAGAAAAAAAAAAACCCAAACCCTCTTTTCATCTCCTATTCCATTATCAATATATCCATTCTATACTCAGTTCTGAGTGTAGAATCACAATTTGAAAATAAAAATGAAAATGCAACATGATGCAGTGGTTATTCATCATTCATAACCACAGCTTTTTCTGAGAATTACCAATTGCTTATTACATAGAATTGTATATTTCAAGGACATGAAAAGGGCTAAAGGGAACATAACATGTTTTTCTCTTTTCCTCTCTTCAGCAACTCAGAGAAAGGGAAGAACAATCACAATAAATATCCAGTCCTTCTGATACATTTTCATGAAGTAGTTTTGCTTGTGTGTTTAAAAAGTAACCAACAGTGGGATTTGCTGTGCAGCTGAATTGGGAAATGGATGGTTCCTAAATGCTGAATACGGAAAAAAATTAATTCTATCATTTCAGATCAAAATAGGGCACAGAATAAGGACAAGATTTTGAATTTAAATGAAAAGTTGCCACTGAAGCTGGTAAAATTATTGACTATACTGTTTAGAGATTGTATTCCTTTTTTTGTTCACAATACATTTATAAGCAGACAACTTTATATGAATCAGATCACAATTAGTGGACCCTGGGTGAGAACATATCTCAGCATCAGAGTTCCTGATGAGCTATTCATTTCACTCTGCATTATTCATGATGTGCAATTGGTCAGCTAAAATCACTGTATCACTTTTGTTCCTGGTGTAGACAAAACACTTCTAAAAGGAAGAACAGAAAATATGCCTACTCATGTCAGAATATCTTTGCTTCTAAGTGGTTAGGGCCACTTTCATACAAAGAACAGTCCTTCCACAAATAAACCCAGCTGAAAAATATCCAATAAAACATGGAACAGAGGAGCTCACTAAACTCAAATAGCTTTTGGACCAAGGTCATGGATCAGACAAATAGATCAGATAGACTAATCTAGAAAATAAGCTTATTTTTGCTCCATGGGAAAGTAATGGGGGAAGAATCGCACATAAAAATCTCAAACTGAGAAGCAAACATCAGAAAGTGAATCAAGAGGTTTAGATGTCAATCTCCTGGTAGTATGGGACAGTAAAGACACAGATTACTAATTGTATTTAACTAACACATCCTTCTGAATTGGCCCTTCCTCACATCCAGGCAAACATGGATGTATAACTCAGTGTTCTGCTGCTGCAGCCCAGCCCTCCTTAGTGAGCACCTGTGGGTAGGAACAGTCTCCTACATTTTTGTGGTACATGTCTGTACCATCACAAAAACATCTTATATTTTGATTTACCAGTGAAAAATGCCAGTTTAGTACTGGAAACTAAGCCAACATTTAAGCAGATCCATTCCTTCAGCAGTCACTTTAAAATGGATATTTTTTCACTGTATTGTTGGAACCAGCCTTGGTCAATCAAACGCAGTTTCCTTGTTGCTGAGTCTTGATTGCTTCCATGACAACAATGCTATTTTATAGCAAGAGTATCCTCATGTATAATTAAGGACACTATATGCTTGTTTATATTGAATTTAAAAGATAACTTGAAGAACACATCATGTTTCTTGAGTTGTGATCTCTGAGCAGTACTATTAAATCATAAATATTCAAAATTAAGGTAACTTCATGTTCTGTTCTGTAATGGAGCTGTTTACAGTACTGCTGGTAAAGCTTTAGACTTTTCCATTAAGAAAGCATTTAAATGATTGCCATGTTATTTGGAACCCACAAGTCATGAAAATCAAAAAAAAAGAAAAGAAAAAGAAAATAATAACCCTAAAACAAATAAACAACAAAACAACAATTAAAAATAAAAAGGAGGAAAAAGCCTAATTTGCACATGAAAATAAAACCACAAGCTCATGCCCAAACCCATTTTCTCTGCCCTGGAATGCACCTGGCATCTCCTAAAGGCTTGCAGAGCCCCTTTCTCATGGGCAGGAGGAATTCTGCACGTGCTGCTCACAGACCCCTGCCAGGAAGGACCTGCACAGGGTTTGGGCTCCTCCTGAGGCTCCCACTTGGAAGTTCGGTGTCAGTTCTGACTTCTTCTCTTTTGAGATTTTAGTTCATACTCGGAGTAAAATTTTTTTGTACTTCAGTACTGATGTGACAATATCAAGGACTTTGACACAGAATAATCTGAAGTTCAAAAGTAAAATCATTTAATGAATGCATAGCACATCCCTTCTTCATTATGCTGAAGACAGCCCTGGAGTTGGGCAATGCATACACTAATTCTCTATTAGAAAGGTTTTCTACATTCCTCATTTGTAAAATAACATTAAAAAAAAAGTCAAGATGTTTGGCTAAAAAAGCTTTCATACCATTTTGAACTTTCCTAGTATATTTTTAAAAGCAGGAGATAATCCTTTTTCACAGCTATTGTGTTTTATTCTGTTGAAGGTTGCTGGCTGTAAAACATTGTACCTCCCTTTAAACTTTTCCATATAACTTGATTAGACAGCAGTAATCTCTAATGCTTTCATGTGCAAATTTAGGAGTGACCCGGAACAAGAGTTTCCTTCATCCCCATAGCAACCAGGAGGATGGAAGAATGCCACTCACCAGGCAATGCAAGGCAAATTTCATCCCTTTGATGTTAATTAACAAATTGCTTTCAGAAAAGTCAATGCATTTTTCTCCTTTAAATGTTTGTGATAAATTTTTAATATGTCTGAAAATGAAAGAAATGCAGAAGCATTGGCTGCTGAGAGGGGAGTGTGGACAAGTGCCTTGGCATTGGTGCTACAGCAGTGATGACCCCCAGGAAGGGTTTGCAGCAGCTTGAGTGAATTTAAATCACCTTGAGTGAATTTTGGAACTTGGAGTTAAGGACTGATACCCCCAACTAATGCGATAAGAAATTCATCCATTTTCAGTTGTGAGCACAAAAAATATAACAGGATAACACACAAAAAAAATCTCAAGATGTGGTTATAAACATATCCTAAATAATTTTGATATACTTAGCATGAAAATCACTTCTCACCCATAAATTTTGTTTGCACAGTTCTTAGACTGCTTGTTCCTCTTCTTCCTCTTTCCCCAGCTGTCCAAATGCTTTACAAAAGTTATCAGTTCTTAGTACAAATTCCTTTAAGGACTACTGCTTGGAAGTTGCCAGTCACTCAAAACCCACCAAGAAACCCCATCAGAGTTCCCGCTATGGAGGAATACACCTGGTTAGTTCAGAGAATGTGTTTTCCCTTGTGCCCCTGTTTTTTAGATTTTCCAGGACTAATCACCTGGGTGAATCCTCATTAGAGAGATAGTCTGAATAACTCCAGGTGATCTGAGGAACTCCCGCAGAACTCAGCTCAATGAAACAACCACACTGCAAACTGACCCCTTACAGACACTGATTTCATTGTTAAGTGCTTTGTTCTTACCAGACTCTGTCACTTTCACCTGGATCTTCTTTTCCCTGATACAAATGTTTTCCTAAATAATGTTTGAGACCCTGGAGGTGACTCTGTAACTCAAGTTACCTTCAGCAAAGTTCAGATTGAGCTCATTTCCACTTGGACACTGCAGAGAGCAGAACCTGGTGGGGTCACAGGATGTTCAGGCTCTGAGCTGTCCCTGTCCCTGGAGGTTTGCAAGACCAGACCAGGGCTGACCTTAAAGGTGCCCCTGCTCCAACCAGGTGGTTTGGACTTGATCCTGAGGTCCCTGCCAGCCCAGAATATCACATGATGCTATTATCAGATACAATGATGGATTTAAAAAAAATCCTACAAGATGTCAGATATAGTGTTGTCATCTTATCACAGGGGTTCCATACTGTTGTCTCCTTATCACAAAACTTCCACACCTGCTTGCTGTTTCTCGTGGGCAGTTCCTCAGAGCACTGACTCTTCCTCCTTCACAAAGCAGCCACTGACTCCAGTTCCCCTCTCACCCAGCCACCCCACTCTGTTAGAGCATCTTCTTCTCACTGCTCACAGCTGTGGCCTGTTAAAGCCAGGCCTGTTCCTGATCTTTGATAATTGGCCCAGCTGCAACTCCTTAGGGGTGAGATTACTTTCTGCACCATCTTTATTTTCTTATATTCTATCCCCCTACATTATAGTAAAAGGTAGTTTAAGCAAGCCAAGATTTTGATGACTCTCACTGCCCCAAATTATCTTTAACTTCAGCTGAACTGAAAACAAGGCTGTGATTTGAGACAAAAATGCAAGTTTCTAATCCCCAACAATGACACATTAATCCCAGAAACCTCTCCTTCCCTGAGTGCTACAAAATCCCTGCTGCAATTTTTTCTTGCACCTCTCCATAGTTAGGAACTGTGTGAAACTCCACAATGCTTTTCTAGCACACACACGGCAAATGATTCTCCCTACCCATCCCTTAAAAAAATTACAGAATAAATTCCACTTGTCCTGTATTTGCGTATAATCTTATTTAACAAGCTTGCTATTGAGCACAGCAGTTAGAGTCCATTAGAAGAATGACATGCAAGAATCCCACCAGAGTGAAATGAGAGGCTTCTCAGATGGTAAGAAGTCACCTCCTTAATGCCCTTTGCCTCAACTATCAAAACTAAACCACTGAGCATAAATCTGCATGGCTGTAATCCCAGAGAATTACAGACTATAATATAGAATACAATTTTACATTCCAAGTCTGTGTCTGGGGAATTGCCAGATTCTGGCCACACCTCCCAGGGCAGATGGCAGGAGTGGATGATGACAAGTATCCCACCTTGTGCAGGAGAGTGGGCTGAAAAAAATGGATATTTGAAGATGCTTGTGAACCCTTTGTGCCCCATTCACTGGAAAAAGGAACATCCAAAGGTTAAGCTAAATTCTACAGTAATTTTCTAAATCTGAAATCTTAAGATATAGAAAAGAGTTGAAAGAGATTCAGTGTAACCATGTATCCTGAAAAACATTTAGATTTTAATCCAGTATCTGAAATCAAAATCCTCTTTGCATACAGTGATCTGAAAAGCACTTCTTTCAATAAGACTTTAATTATTTCCTAAAGAGAACAGGAGAGTTTCAAAGACTCCAAATGTGTTGGTATCTTGTGCTTGTATTTCTCTCTAAATATTTCCCTTTTTTCAGGTAACTTTTAATTATTTTTTCTTTAAATGGAAAAACATGTACAGAACAATTATATTTTGACCAGACCTTGTGGTCAAACAGCTTTAACTGTTTTCTACCAGGCAGCTTTTCAGCTTTACCTTACCATACTGATTTACATGTAGGGAGCTGCTTTCTAAAAGATATGTAGTTTCTGGAAAATATGACTGCACTGGAGAAAGTTGTTTTTCAGCCATCTGAGAAGGTGCCACTCCTATCTTCCAATTAGAGTGGTGCAGGCAGGGGGAGTAATAATGTTTACTTGGAAAAACATGAAAATATGCATATGCAATACAGTAAATAAAATTAAAATAAACATGAGATTTTGAATTCTATTTACTGGAAGTGGCTGGCTTAACTGTGCAACTGCTCAGCCTTGTATGTGAGTCATGCTAATGTATGAATTCATTCAATACAGTATGATTATTTTGCCAAGCAATATATTAGAAAACTCTTACCAGAACTTCCCAGAGCAGCCAGTCATATAAATTCATATCTTATAATGAAAACAGAAATCACATTTTAGTCTAATATGGAGCTACATAAGGATTGTTCCCAGTACCCTAAATATAAATTAATATATATATAAGCTTTGTATGAATACTTTCTAAATTAACATACTAAACAAAATCATTATCAGAATTTACTGGGAAAATAACTTCAATTTGAGAAAAATGCCTGAGAGTTCATCTACATGTTTCTTATGTTTTTCCTAGATACTTCTGTTACAGGTGCAACAAAAAAAGGTTTAATTTTATATACATACAGTACTATATATTATATTTACTAAAGAAGTCCAAGTATGAGAATATTTTGACAAGCATTCAGATGTAAAGGGTCTGACAGCAAAGGAGGCTGTGCCCAACTTACACATTTAAGGAGACATAGAAGTGGATATTTGCTAAAATACTGGGATATTCTCCATAAACAACACTGCTGAAACATTGCCTGATTTTCTACATTTATAATTTTATCTATAAGAAAAAATTAACCTCCAAATACTTGAAAAATAAGCAAGTTCCTGAAAGGACAACTCCTTTGAAGATGGACTCCATGTGAAGGAAAAAAAATTATAGATATCTATATATATATTTAGATCTATATCTATCTATCTATCTATCTATATATATATATATATATATATATAGATTTGCAGCATGCTGTAGCTCACTTCTGTAAGCAGTAAAAGTGCACACCTGCCACTGAGATGAACACAAAGGCTGAGAACAAAACTGTCCAAAATAATGAGAAGGCTTCATACTTGTTTCAATTTCCATTCTTTGTTATTATAAACAAAAAACCCCAACCCCCCAAAAACAAATAAACTAAAAACTCCCCCCAAAATTAAAAAGAACAAAACCAACCAAACAACAAAAACAAACCAACCCCACCAAAACCAAACAAACACCCCCGTCTCCAGAATAGAAAATTATTAATATTTATGTCTACTGATGGTATTTCTATTGCTGGTTTATTATGACTACTGGCATATAAAAAAAGATTAGGATAGTAACAGTAGTTTAGTAGTGGTTTGGTGTCATGTAAGGAACTGAGCCAAATTCATGCTGGCAGACAGACTAAGTTAGTAGACCCAAAGATTACTAAAGATATTTCAAGCTTAGAGAAGGAGGAATTTCCATAAATATTTTGGCATGATCTGGATTCTGTCATCTTGAAAAGGATAAAAGAAAAAAAAAAGGGAGGACAAATTTTCTTTTTCTCAATGAGCAGAAACTCACAGTATAAGTAGAGAGGAGCGGAAGGCAGCACAAAAATTAGGCAAATCTGACTTTCAGGCACAGAGTTTCATTGACACACACACTCTATGAATTGGTTATTCCAAGGGCAGTGCCCTGTACCCCCACACCTCTGAGGTGGGAGCTGGCACAGCAAAACAACCCCACAAAAAAGACCAAGGGGGACATCCAGGTTGCGCGCATACAACTCAATAATAAATCTTACAGCAGAGTGTTGGAAGAAAGAGATGCATCCCAAATATATAAACAGGCCTCTGAACATCAGGGAAACAATTCTGGCTGACAAAGGAACCCACATGCAGCCAAGAGGAGAAGAGCCTTCATTTGTGACTGGCAACTGAGCTGGGCAATTTCCTGTTTTCCCATTATGTCTCCTATTGAGACTCTCCATAGGCTCTCTGTAGTTTACAGCAGAAGGCTGAGGGAAGGAGACTCTGTGTTGACAAAAGAGCAAAAACAGAAGAAAAGGAGTTGTGATTTTTCCTGCTTGATGGCTGAGCAATCACCAGGACACCTTTCCCTTATTAAACAACCAAAGGGAAATGTGAATATGTAATGTTTGTTGGTATTTTCTTTGCTTGGCAAGAAGCACTTTGCTTCTGCAACTGTGATGTGAAGAATCTCTTCATGCTGGATGGCTTTAGTCTGTGGGCACCCTGATGGGCACAAAGAAAGAATCACAGACAGACCTGACATCAAACTGGCAGCCAACACCCTCCCTTTACAGCAGCATACACAAAAGAGGAAAACAAGGATATGCATGAACAGTATGGGTTTCTTTTTCTGTGTTTGGTATCAAGTCAATTGCTAACATGTTTGTGATATGAAAACATTTCACATGTACATCAGTGCTTCCAGGCACCCAGTGGAGACCATAGCAACAGCAGATTTCACTGCATTACTGCAGGAAAAGACTTTTCTCCTTTGCTTGCTCCAAGTTCTTTCTAAAGCAGAACCAGTGACCACTTATCTATACATCAACATTCTCCTCCTCTCTCCATGCACACCCTCAGCACACTTGAAAAATACAGCAGGACTTGCCTGCTTGTGGCTACATCAGAGAGAGCAGGAGGTGCAAGATCCTTTTCTGTATTTACTAACAACTCAAACACTTTATTATCTTAATTTCATGCTCTTTTAATGTATATTTTTCATCCTGTCATAGTGCACAGCATTGTGTCTAAGTCACAGCACAGAATAATACAAAATATATGTTCTGACAATGGGATGGTGAGATAAAGGCAGCTGCTTGCCATAAAACAAAACAAAACAAAACAACCCTAGCACATAAATATCATTACTTTTGTGCAATGCCTTACTTCTCTACAGCATTCCCTATCAGTTCTGCCAGGGGTGTACACTCTGTGCCACCTTCACTGCACAAGCTCTAAATGATTCAACAGATAATTACTTATCACAACAGTGCTAGAGATGTTCTCATGCATCCAGAGACAAAGCAGCCAAGGAAAAAACAAATTCAGTTATTGATATGAGTTGTGCTGACATGTTCAAGCTGACTTATGGAGGCTATTTACATTGTTATTTAAAGGGCTGACATCTTTCTGTGAAGTTTTGACTTCACATTCCATACACAGCAAACTGTATTATATTTTAAAGAAACTTCTAATTAAGCCAATAATAAATGCTTGTTTAATAAAACACATGAGGAGCCTACAGAAATAAAATACAATCATCTATTAATCATATAATCATAATGCTGGTCATACTATTTTCATCAATATATTCTGCCCAATATTTCATAAATTCATTATGTCCATAAATACAGAATTTGGCTCAAAGATGTCAGTGAGACATATGTTCATTGAACTTATTCCTTAAATGTTAAAAAAATCAAAACACTAGAACTACAATAATCCTTAATTAAATTGTGGAGTTTTTCCTCAGAAGCAATTACATTGTTTTCATTCACAGCCCTGCTTACCCAGCCTAAAGAGCACAACATCATGCTGTGCTGCAGATAGCATTGGAAAATACCCCAACATGCTTTAGGTTTTCTTTTTCATGCTTTTAAATTTTTTTCTTTCAGTATTTTACTCTTGACACTTTTAAAACGTAACATGTAGACAGTGAGTGTCACACTGAGGATAAAGAATTTTGTGTATTTGCGTATTGAATAATCACAACAACATATATTTAAGCACAATAAGTCAAATATTTTAGCATTTAACAAAGAGATCTTGTCCTCAGGCAGCCTAATACAAAACTTGTGATAATCTTCCAGTAACTGAGACATTGTGACATTTACTGCACAAAGCACTTCTCAGTTTTCCTGTGTGTAAATGCCTGCTTTCCATGAACTCCCCATCAAACACAGGTATTTCTCGGGTACTAAATAATTCCACTGTCCTATAGTGATAATATGATTCTAATAACTTTTTTTCCAACTCATCTTTAAGGACCTACATTTTTTAGTAGTAAAGACATTAGCTTGCTGAAGGTGAATTTGGGATAGCAAAGAAGAGGATTTTAATTTTTTGTCATTATTAAAGATAATTTTTTGGCCAGAGTTGAATTTATTTGACATACCCTATAAAGCTTCTGTATTTTCATGTTCCATTGTGTTACCAGTGCTATTTATTTGCTGTAAACTGGTATAATAAATCAATTTTAGTAGCCAGCAAGGAAACTTCAGCTCATTGGGCCCTATATGTGATTCAGCTAGGCACTCCCTTATGTTGTTTGATAGATTTGATTCTGTTTTTAAAGAAAAATTATGGATACAGATGTTTTTTACACCGCTGCCACTTACAGGTTGTATATGTCATAAAATGTCCTTAGGATATTCTCTTTTTACTGTCCTAGATAAATTAAAAAAAAAAAAAAGAAAGAAAGAAAGAAAAAGAAGGGAGAAAAAAGAGAAAAAAAGATTAAACGAGAGTGATGTCGATGCATTATAATGTCAAAGTCTTGTTTCATGTTGGTCAAGATGGCTCATCTCACAGTCTGTCCTCACTTTGATGTTGGGGAAGTATGATTGTGCTGTAGTCTGTGAAGTCCTTTTCCTTGTCAAGTGTTTTGAATTTTATGATAACGAAATGAGGAGGGGCAGCGCTGAGGTTCAAAGACCCAAGCAGCAAACAGGAATGCTGCTGTACAGCTAAACAAGCTGAACCTAAACTCTGCAGGCAGAGCTCTACACAACAAGGAATCAGATGGGTGATTTAATTTTAAATGCTAAGTGAAAATCCTCCATTTTAACACTTGGACTTCTAAACAAGTCTCTTCTAAAAGAGAAACAACAACCCAAGCCAAAACCCCATATCTGACTACTTTACATAACCAGGGTTTATAATTACAAAGGTTTCTTTTTCTGCTTTCTTTAACAGAGCTTCTTAAAATTATCTGTCCTCGCTGGTGTGGTTCACCATCTAGAAAAGTTACATAAAGTGTAAGCATTGACGGAGTTACTTATTTTTTTTAATGCAAAAAAAGCATTTTAATTCTGCTTTTGAAATAAAGTACAGAACCAAAACCACATTGAATGTTTGCTACTAATATTTCACGCCAAGATAGCAGATAGTCCTTATCTGCAGGCCACCCTGCCCTCACTGTCACCCACTGTGTCTCCAGGGAAATTGCTATCTATACTACATGTAACTCACAGATCTAATGCCCATATATATTGGAGATATACAATCCCTCTTGCTTTTACCTCCTCAAAAGAAAAGATGAGCACTACTCCTAAATATTCTGTAATATTAGCCCAAAATGGCTTAGTGCCGGCAGAAATATCAGCACACATTAAACAGACTGATCTCAAATGTGTTCTGTAATCCAACTCCCCTGACACGACACAAGTGCCCACTGAAGGAGCAGTGCAAGTGCCAAATGGCTGCAGCCACAATTTATGGTGTTGGCAAACAAGAATAAGAGATGAATCCAACCAGAGCAGCTCCTGAGTGATCACCCTGCTCTGTCTCCAAGTCCCCTTGCAGGGAGCGCAGGTTCTCCAGGCACAGGTGACAGAAAATGCCACAGTTCAGCACCTTCAGCACAACCATACAAAGAACCCAGACCCCAGGCAGCTTCCTGGTGCCCACTCCACAGACCCCAGAGCCCTTCTGGCAGCAAGGAACAAATCCAGTGAGCTGTCTACATGGTGCATGGATAGCTCTGGGAGTGCTCCTGGACAGGGACATAAAAATGGATGAACTCATGAGGCAAGAGCTGGGAATCCTATGCCTACCCTAGTCAGAGAAATAAAAAATCATAGCAAAGCTAAGGTTAGAAGGTCACCCTGACGTCATCTAACAAATCCTCCCTTTAAAAGGAGGGCTAAGTTGTCTTATAGTCAATTTCTTTTCCACTAGGACACCCAGATTCTCCTTGCGGGACCCTCCTTGCCTTTCACCAAATCAGGTGTGACATTTGCTTTTTCCTACAGTGAAGAACTTTCCACACTCACCACAACTTTTTGAGGACAGTCAATAACAGCCTGGCAATGGCATGGTCTCCATGCCTGCATACCCTGACTGTACCCCACCCATTCCCAAGGTGCTGCTGTACAGCTCTAGACATGTTGTATCATTTACAGAGAAATTCAAAAGGCTTTGGCAGACACATAACTGTGGGTTAACATAACACCTAATCCCAGGTGGGCTCACAAACACAATGAGAGGCTCTCAGAAATTATTGCTGAGAAGAGGACACGAAACTGAGAAGTCACCAGAGACAGCCTAGAAGAGAGAGTTTTGCCTCCTCTGTTATTTGGACAGGAGCAGCAACTCTCCCAGGTACAAGCAGAAGCACAACTCAGGGATATGACAATGTGGGGCCTCTAAAGGTGGGTGAGATGGAAAAAAATAGTCTTGGCCAGAAACTTGGAGTGTGGGGAGGAAGGGGAAGAGTGAAGCGATGCAGGTTCTTCCAACTGAAACTATAAAGGTCTGCAGTTATTTACTCTGTACAAATACAGATATATACCCCCACCCATACCATTACATTTATGGTAATTGAGCATGCTATGTACATTCTATAAAACCAGGACTATTTACATCATCTTTCACAGAAACAGGGTGAAGCAAATTGCACTTCATTCCTCTTGTGCTTGGCTGGTGAACCCAGTGATTTGCCCACAGAGTGAGAACCACTCCTGCATGGCAGACTTCCCACAGGGGCCCCAGGGGAGAGCAGAGCCTGGAGAAACTCGTCATTCTCCTTTTATTGAACATGCTCTTTTATTCTGAGGAGGGTCTGCAACATTTTTGAGCTGCTGCTGTGCTCCTGCCATGGCTTGATGTGCAGCTGTTTTCAGCTTTGATGGAACATTTTAACAGCGACAGCCTAAAGGTTCAGAAGAATCATGTGCTCGGTTGCATAAGCTGCCCCCAAAGAAAGGAAAGGTTTTGACAACCTCCTCCACATGATGAAAATTGGAAAGGGTGTAAACAGGTGACTGAACTACTGGACAAATTTTCCCAGAGGAAATGACCCATGTGCTATTCTGAAAACAAAACCATGACTGCCCACTGTTGCTGTTTGCTTTCTCAGCCTAAAATGGGAACCTGACCTATCTGAGGAGGACTCTTTAACAAAGAAAATGCTGAAATATTCTAATTTCAAAAATATCCCATTTGCAGAAACAAAAAATGAAAAAAAGGAAGGCAAACAACAATAAGAATATGCAGTTATAGAAGTCCATTGAAATTTCTGTTTTATCTGCTCTCATTTGAAAAAAACCCAAAAACATTATGCATTCCCAGCCATGATTTTTTCATGTTTCCCAATAGAAAGGATTATATAATTGAGTACATGTTATTATCAATGACACCACTATGCTATGGAACCACTGACATTTTAAACTTAATTACAGATGGCAGCTTATGAAATAATTATAAAGAAAAGATTGGACAGCAACCACAGTGATTTCATGCTTGCTCTTCATGTGTGTTTAGCACAATATTGTCAAGTCCCTCAACTTTAAAAAGTAATGTGAATCATCAACCAGATCATAGTGCTGGCCAATGGGAGGTTGACTGAGGAAATGATAGCATGTCACATTTGGCAGCCCAAGCCCAGGTCTCTGCAGAAGGTGTCCCCACAGCCCCCAAGGCTGGCTGGTGGCCACGCAGTGCCCACTGCCAGAGGAGGCACTGATCAGCACATCAGGCTCACAGGCCGCTCAGGCAGGGCCATACTCACACTGAACAATGGATTTGCAGAGCACAGACCATTCCTTTGGGCCTACAGATCTGAATTGAAAAAGTGAAATTAGAGTATGAGGATCTCATACCTGCCTGATTTCCTTCTATGACATTCATTTCCAGCCCCTGTGAAATTCCCTCCCCTCCATGAATCCACTAATTAAAATGCCAGTGGCTTTGATACTGATGCTACCTCACTCCAGGGAGAATTTTGTCTGACTCTCCAGAGATTATTTTAATGTGTTCCATGTTAAATTGGTAGGCACTTTTTAACCTGTTCCTTCCTGATTCCATCTCACCTCTGTTATTACTAATAGCACATTAAGCCTTTAACTACTATCATTTTAGTGAAGGGCTAACACAAAATAGCTATTAAGCCTTTCAGCTCTCTACATACCTTTTTTCTTCTACTTACATTTCTCTTAAGCAGAGGACTGACAATTCCTTTGGTTATTCCCTGGCCTCTTATGCATTTTAAAAGCATGTCCTTCCTGCCTTTTACATGGTTTACTAATGGTACCTCATTTAGAGCCTTTACCTTTCTGACTCTTCCTTCGGATTCATCCTCTACATCCCGTCCTCCCTCCTGTAATTTTACTCTCTTTTAATGCAGCTACAGCTTTATTATTCCAAAGATGCCCAAAAATTTCCTTGGGGCTTCTGATTTGTGGGGTTGTATGGTGGGTTTTTTTGTTTCTATGTTTTTTTAGTAGTTTTTTTTTGGTGGAGAGAAGAATAAGGAAGGCATTTTAGGAGGACTTATGTACAGAACACTGATTCACCCCTACCCTAAATATGGCTTCTTTCCTTTCCTCCTCTGTAGCTGTCAAAGCTCTGTGGTGAAAAGCATTAATTACAAATGCATCCTTCTTTTGTCACTCTCATAAATTGCTTATGATTTTACAAACTATGAGTGCTTGCTTTGCAATTGCCAGTCACTGCAAGTGACAGTCACTGTTATATGACTCTTTTTTTAAAGCAAGTGATTAAATAATAAATAGCCTAAGGTCAAGGCTAATGTACACTTTCAGTTTATGCTAAAATTTAGGGTGTTCTTAGGATCAGGAGACCTTTTTCATCAAACATGAGAAGTATTTGGGAACATCTGTACATTAAAATACACACAGCAATATTGCAATTTGTGTCTCAGACAGAATTTGTGAATTAATCACTAGTTTTTCATTATGTACTCAGCTCTTCAGTGGGACACTGCACCTTAATAATTATGTTGCCTGTAGAAATAGGCAACAGAGGCTGATTAACAAGCCTCTGCATCATATTATCATATTCAGCCACAGCTGTAGGTCACATCCACCCTTCCAACTATAAACATTTTTGTTTCTTCTTAAGGAAACTATGCAATAGATTTTAATTATTTATCCAAAAATGTATTTTTTACATTTTGCACCAACTTCAGAATCTTAAGAAAATTGCAGCGTTGTCTTTCTAACCTGTCCCTGTTGAGAAAAAAATTATTTCAGAAAAGTACAATACTGCTTTCATTTAACTATATTTGTATTAAATTCTATCTTTTCCAGCATATTAGACCACACCTTTTCAAGGCCCCACCTCTACTCTAATCAATTAAAATGCCTGATGTATACTGAGAACAAAATTCTTTGCTCAAGGAATTTTAAATATATATAAATATTTAAAATATCAAGTCTTAGAGGAAACAGAAAGGATGAAGACCAAATCATATCATAAAGATGAACCAACACTCTGTTATAACAGGTAATATTTTAGTTTAAATATGGGATTATGATTTGAATGATATGCAGATCAATATTAAAAATACTATATATGCATTTTAGGCTGATAAAACACAAGAGGAATGGCATACAATAGTACAGTTTAAGAAAATTATTTTCCCCTATATTACCCTGATATAAATGAAGAATGTTTCTGTGAAACCACTGAAGATACAGCACATGAGAAATGAATCAAGTCCAACATTTCTTTAATCTACTCAGCATTTCTTTCCCCATTACCAGACTTACCCTGCATTATCCCCAATCAGAAGGGACAAAGCAGAAAATTATCACCTCTTGGTGATAATGGTGACTAACAGCAGCCCCAGCATACCAATTATTTTAAATGTTTTAATGTAATCCATCATAAGTCACTACATATAATTAACAGATGGAAAGAAAAAAACCCTGCAGTCAAAACGCTGAGCAGAAATACCTGCACAGAGTCACTGCTGAACTTGTTTGACCCAGTGTGACATTTCTAGTTAAAAGAATAAAGTAATCCCAGAAAGACTTGGTAAAGAATCTTCCATGAGTCCAGGCAAAGGATCTTACAAAACATAACAAAAAGAAGAGGAAAACAATAGAGAAGCAGAGGTATTTAGAATAAAGGAGAGATGGATCCAAGTCATCCTTGTGAGTAAATCATGTTCTTGTTCCCTGTTCTGGGAGCTTTGCAGGGTCCTTTGCTTGGGCACAGCCTCCTTAGCTGAGCTCAAGCAAAGTGCAGCTACAGCTGTCAATAAACCAGTGAGCAGATAAAAAATCTCACACATTTTTGTAATAAGAAAAATGCAAGATTTGTCCTTTTTTGTGCTTTCATGTCTGCAACATGCAAAACTAGCATGAAAGATACTGCTTGTGCTTACAGGGCTGTTAAGGAGCTGGAATCTTTGGTTTTAAAACATGGAGACAAATCATGCAATCTTCCCACAGACCACTGATGACAGCCGTGCTGGTGTGCTCTGTCAGTCCAGTTCCATTACTCTACAAACCCAGTTACTGCTATGGCACACCTGAAAAACCTGATTTTTCTTGCCTCAGTTTTTATTTCAACCAAAATAACAGTTCTGGGAAGTTGCTACATAAATTCAGAGAACAGCTCCTTTCTGGAAACAACACTGAACTAATGTCCTCAGAGTATTAAAAGGTATTTGTCATTACAGATTACATCTTGTGTAGGTGTTGCACACAGTGCCCATGCTAATACTGCCATAATTAAAAAACACAGCCTCGTCTCCCTTGTTTTACTGAAGAAAAGCTCACCTGCTACTCATGCCATCCAGTTACATCCTCCTGACATACCATCCACTTTTTTTTCTTCTAAACTTGCACTTCACTGCTGCTAAAAAGAGTACAACTTTGCCCTCTGCCTTTATTTCAATATTGCACAGAAGAAAATGGAAAATAGTAAAATATGAAACCCCTAGACATTCTTTTTTTTTCTACAGCTTTAATAAATTGATTTAATAATACTACAGAAATATGACTTGTGGTTTAAAAAGTTTAAAATTATTCTGTTGGTTTCTGCAGATGTTACAAACATTTTGAGAAAACTATCAAATGCATCTTGTAATATTCTATTTGATTAAGAAGTGTTAATTTCTATAGGATTGGAAGCAGTTTGTCTGCTGGTGTGGCATCCCTTAATCAGGGATCAAGGCACCCTTCCAGAGGCACTTTAACTGCAAACAAAGTTCAGCTGCTGGGCTGTTCCCAACCCCCAGACCCTGCGCTCAGGGCTGTGATCCTGCCCTGAACCAAGGACTGGGACAGAGCACCTTGAAGCCCCTCCCTGTACATGCTAAACACACATGCAAAAAGTCTTTTTTGTCTCCTTGGAGTGGCTTGAACTCAGCTCTCAGTAGTGACAAAAAATGAATTAATTTCTCTCTCTCTTTTATTTGACTTTGAGCCAGTTTCACTGGCCCATTCCTACACAGGCAGATTTAATAGAAACCAATTCACTGGGCCTTTTAAAGGCCATTGTCAGGAAAATTAATCCACAAACACCAGAGGTTTATGTCCAAAAAGGAGGCAGAGGAGTCCTGTAACTTTATTCAAATAAAGGAAGAGTCCATGAGGCATTTCCCCTGGGGTGTCTCAAATTTTTAGAGTACGCAGCTTGCTTTTTATCCTCATTTCCTGGCTTTATTTCCCTCTCTCTTTACCCATTGGCTGAGATACTTGAGAGGTACAGACTTCCCAAAATGTCTAATACCTAAGAACCCCTTCTAATATATCCCCCCCCATACTTTTGCTTTTTCTTGTGTCAATCAGTCAAATTCTTATGGAATTGATGGTTCTTCCATGAGAATGGTTTCTTTCATCTCTCAGTATCCAATTTTATTTATCAGCAGACCTAGAGTTTGTTTGCAAAGACAAATCTCATTCTATTTATCAATCAGTGGAATCCTTCCCATTGTTTCATCTACATGCAGACCCATGGTTTGTTTGTAAAGTCCCTCATTCCTTTCAATATTCTCTGTTCATTTTAGTTACCACTTGCAAAGTGGATTATAAGGAGATGGAAGAGTGAAAATGAAAACCAAAAGGAGATTAATACAGTGCCTGCCTCTACAGGAGCAGAGCCTGGAAGACTGCATATTCCCATTCCTTGATTTAATGTTATAAGATGCTTTGACCTAACACACCACATTATTTATAAATTATACTGAATATGCACTATGATATATTTGAAAAGTTGCCATTAAAGGAACTTCACACATGGGAAGGGTATATAAGCTTTTTGATCAGAAAGAGAGGACATTTGCATTAAAATAAAAAAAGTCTCAAATCTTAGTTGGAGATGTAAAAAATTACTTTGCTTATTAATAGGAAGAGTTGCATTTTCATACTTTTTTTCTTTCAGTATCATGATCAGAATTTTAAAGGACCACACGTTCATATTTCTAATTAGGTACCCATACTTTTGACAAAGGCAGTTTTTCTTTTGGTCTCTCTAAACTTTTGAATTTTCCACATTAGAAAGTCCAATATAAATACAGTGGAACCTTGGTATTATCAATTCTACTTCTTAGTGATTTTGAAAACACTTTGCATTATATGATACTTCTCATTCATGTAACTAAAATTATTAAAATGAATAAAGCAATAAATGTAAGCTTTGAGAGGTTAATGGTGTAATAACAAAGGAAGAGGGAATTCAGAGGAAAAATAATTAAAGCGGTTCTACAAAAAAATAATACAAATACAAAGCTTCCAGGAGCTTTGCAATATACTGGGGGAGGAAGGAAATAAAGCACTGCCAACAAGTCACAGGTAAACAGCTTGACAGAGAGTGAAAATGTTGCCAAGAGGAAGTGATAATGGTTTTGTATCCATAATTCATTTATCTCGAGGGATGCAAGATTACATAATGCAGTGGCAGTGCTGTATCCTGATTCATTAGTGAGTCCTGCAGAGCATTTTCTGCACTCATAACTCGGGGAAGTGCCTGAGACACAGGCACTCTGTAAATGACTGCCTCCCATGCTCCTGGCAGGGCTGCGTGCTCTCAGGGTTTGAAGCTCAATCTCATACCAGTGGTAAAACAGGGTGAAAGTCTGAGCACAACTCAATCCTCACTGCACAGACCAATCAGAAAGAGCAGGATTAATCACACTGCTGTTGAAGGAAGGAAAAATGAAAGAGCAGATACATTCCCACCTGAACATTGGTTTGAGGTAACACAAAGGGTGATGGAAGCTTGAAGGAGACACACAGATAAAAGTGGCAGTAATAAAAATTGGCACAGATGAAATATGGGACTCAGAATAGGGAGGTGAGAATTGGAGGAGTTCAGAAGGGATAGCAATTAAACAAGGTGAGAGTGTGTTAAAGAACATTGGGCATAGACATGGCAAGTGAAGGAAAAGGGACGGTGAGAAACAAAATTAAGGTCAACAAAGTAACAATGTTACACTGTAATGAAAAAGAAGAAAGAAAAATTAATTTGGAAAATGACAGATTATTGGAGGGGGATGTAGTACTTCAGATAGAGAATGAATCCTAACATTTTAAGCAGGGAAGTTCAACATGAATGAGAAATAAGGAAATGAATTACAAAGCAGTCAAGAGAAATTAGTTATAATCCAAATATTAGTTGTTATTAGTTATAATCCAAATTAAAACACACCTTTGATTTAAAAGCCTCAGAAGATTTTTTTTTTTCTCCTATGCATAGTCTCACATTTTCTAATTAGAGAAGTGTAAATGTAATTCATCGTGTAAACCACTGTGCCTTACCTTCCCTTCATCCCAACCATAAGAAAACATGTGGGATACTCTGATACTTAGAAGATGTAATATGACTTTTATGTCCCAACAACTGTAAAATGTGTGATCTCTGAGAGCTGGGCTGGGTGCAGGCTGTGCTGCTCTTCAGAGCCCTGGGGTGGGGCTCCAGGGAGAAGATATGGTGTGGCCCTTTCAGGGTGAGCTACAAAGGGTCAGACAAGGACAATGGACACTATGAGCTCTTCCTCAGTCTGGCATCTTGACTCGGCTTCTCACTCAGCTCCCAATCCACCCAGACCCACTGGGGCTCTATCAGGGCACTCCAGGAGCCCCAGGGCAGCCTTGGGGCCACCAAGGAGGCTCAAAAGGGGCTCAAGGACAGCTGTGCTGGGGGCACCCCATGGCACTGGGGAAGGTGCTGAGCTGAAACCCTTCCTGCCAGCCTCAACTTGTCACTGCAGCAGTGCACAAAACAGTCAGCAGACAGCACACATTTCATACTCATCTATTTGAAAATGACCAAAATCAAAGCAAAGCTAATATTTTGAAAAGCTAAACAAGCTTTTCAAAGCTTGAAAGCCTTTATTTTATTCATTTTACTTTTAACAGTTCCAAGAAAAGTGACTTTCTTCAAGTCCCATGTACTTTCTAGTAGCAAATTCTATTGAAGGGAGTCTGTGCCACCCACACATAAAAGCAGCTAGTGGCTCTCCCAAATCTGAGGTAATAAGAGTTACTAAGGCACCAGGAAAAAAAAAAAAAAAAAGAATCTATTCAGTGCTTTTAAAACAACTAAAACTGTGAATAATTCATTCCAAATACTCTGTTTCTCCCACCCAAGTATGGCAAGCTATGTACATGTAATTTACGCTATAAAATTTGGGAAAAAACCAACAATGTATCAATGTATCAACCAGGTATCTCATGAGATGGAGGATCAGATACCAGGTGATGAACACCTTCAAGCACAGAAAGAAAAAGCACATAAAGAAGATGCTTGCACGGTGTTAACATCTCATGGCCAGCCAAAGGTCTGGGAAAGCTCCTTTGCTCATCAATCTGAGGCTGCCTTCAAACTGCTTCCAACTTTGCTTAATTGCTCTCTTCCTGTAAGTGCTTGACAGTTTGACAGAGACTGCATTCCTGAGTAATCTGGCCTTTTTGTTTGGTCAGAATGAAGTTTAGGGTGTGGTTAATAAAGGGAAATTGGGAAGCAATATTTTGCATTGAAATGCTGGCCCACAATGACACAGACAGGAATTATTAATTAGTACAAATAACTGACACAAATTCTTAGTGACAGCACTTCATAGCTGTGTCCATGAAATTGAAATCCTGAAATTTCACCTCACAGTAAAATAACCTGGTTTGCACAGTGGGCTTGAACCTAGTGGAAATAAAAAAAAATCTTTTGATATCATCATTTATCATGGACAAAGGGGAGATATCAAAGACTGAACTGAAACCTAAGGACAAAGCACTTGGCTCCCAGTCTTTCTCTTTCATTTAACTGTGTCTCTGAGCCACTGAAGTGCCTGGTATGCTCACAGCACTTCAGGCTTCCCCTCCCTGTGTCTGTCACTGTGTCCCGGCCAGCTCCCACCAAAGACACACCAGAGTTCCTTGCTGCACTCCTCATCTGGCTCATGGACATGTGGCCTGAGAAGTCCTGCAGAAATATTGCGCTTAAAGCACCACGGGAGGCTTAGCAGGTGTCAGCACCAGGAGTGAGACGCTGCTAATTGAGCACTTCCCAATAACTCAGTGATGGTAATCAAGTCTCCCTGAAGAAGGATGTCAGCAGCCCTGACAGCAATGTACACAAGAAACAACAAGAGGAAACAGAGCAGCAGGGCTGGGACAAATATTAATGACACTGCTTTTCACTGAGCTGCTCTGAACACAAACCATGCACAGATTTGTCCAAATACACAGATGACAAGACACCTTAAATTACAAGAAATAGAATCAGATTTTTCAAATTGCTATGATTTGAAGCTTCTAGTTCTATTAAAAATAAGCAAAGCTCAAGGGAAACCCATTACTAAATGTCCATGTATTGGGGTCAATGATAAGCTCTCATAGGAAAACTAAGCTATCAGTTTCCCTTTAGACAGAGGGTGTTAACATAAGAATGCTTAAAGAGTTTTTTGACCAAATATATCCCCTCAGATAAGGGAAAGCTACACAGAATGATTATCTTCACTGACATGATAATATAATATGCAATGGTCAAAAATGAACACTCTCAGAAAGTCCTGTTTTATGAAGAGATAAATCATTATGGCAAGTTTTGGCTGCTGAACTGCTAGTAATTTTAAATGAATATTTGACAATGTGAGAGTATTTTCCTGTTGTATTTCCAGCATGTGATGAAGCAAGGAGCCTGCAGTTGGGTACATGATGGCTGGTGGCATGAAAACAAAAACACTGTATGCAGGACACATAATAGCACAGCACTGAAGTATTACACTGGATTTTAGAGCTGACACTCTTTTTGGTTTGCACCTGGATCTGGGACTATGGTGTGTTCAAACATGCTCTTCTGTCTCAGAGCAAATGATCTAAATTGCCTTTAACTGAGTTACTGGAGAAACTTGCTGCCGTCCTGGGAATTTTGCCCATCTTGGAATGAAGGACAGTTTTTTTTAAAGCCACTGCCATTTTGACATGGTGGGTTCAATTGTTTTTTCGTGGAAATCCTTACGGATTTGTTTGGCTATTTTAATTCTTGACTGTAGTTCTTTCTTTTAGAGCATGAAAATTCATTGTTTGCCTAGAAAAACTGGGAAACTGCCCAAAACTCCACAGATGCCACTATGATTCTATTGCACAGTTTTATGAAGTCAGGTATCTTCTTTAAGAGTTAATGGCTAGAAATGAACATAATAAACCAAATATGAGAAATGTCGAAGAAATCTTTTCAGCGTCTTAACCAGTAGTAGTGACTACACTGTTTTTAAGCGGAATGACTCAGCCTTGTCAGCCTCTGCATGTTATTTTGGGATCACAGCACTGCCCTGAGTCTTTCCAGAAGTCACTTTTTGTTTTTCATCAAGGTTGTCTTCACTCAAGTAGCAAATCAAAATAACTTTGCAGTGCAAACCAAAGGCACTGGGATCCTGTCAGTGGCTGCTGGAGCCTGTGTGTCCATCAGCTGCACTCCAGACCCTGCTCACCACGTCTGCCTTTGCAGCAAGCCTGTGTTCTAAGCTGCTGCATTATGGATTCTGTGCAAAACACATTCATGGTTATCCTGACCACACATTTGGATTACAAAGGATGCTCTCTTGCCATGCTTGGATTACTTCAATTTACCAGTGAATTTACCCAACTGAGGCTTTTGAATATATAACCTGCAAGCACACAGCCTGCAAGAGCTGGGCAAGAGGACCACAATTCAACATTTCCAAGTTGCCACTGCTCATCATCTCGTTCTCTTTTACCACCAGATGCTCAGCACCCTGCAATGCAGATGCCAGGGCAAAGGCTCACAGAGGGGCTGGAGCTGGGGCTGAGCAGCTGCTCCAGGCTCCCACCACAGCCAGGGGATGATGCTGATCCACTCACATCCTACTTCTGTGCAAGGCAGCTTTTCTCACACCTGCTAAATGTCCTCAGCAGCACACTTCATGTTTGGGAAAGAAATCCATGCTCTGGCACTGCCCTTGGGTGGCTGCAAACCCCACTTGGCTGCAGCACCTGCCAGGGCTGCTCAGTGATCCAGGCAGTGAGATGACAGAGCTGAGGACTCCATTTACTGGCTCTCCTACCTGCTGTGGATAGCCAGAAAGGAACATGCAGTTGTTCCCTGTCTGGTAAATAGTCTGGGATCTTCCAGTTTTGTCACAAAATGAAAACCTCTCCACTTAGGTATTGGGAAACAACAAGAATAAGGTTCTAACCATCAATAGTTACTATTTTTTTTCTGAGTACAAATTAATAATACTGCTTATACAACCATGTCATCATTTCAGTAAAGCATTAGTGCTGTTGCTGTACTGTTTCTTTTGTTGCTGCTTCAGATTTAATTGTAATTCTGAGCTAAATTTTAAAAGCCTTCCATCTGCTAAGAAAACCTGGCATGGGGGTACATCTCATGACACTCTCGCCTCCCTCTCTCTTTCCCAAAATTGTCATCATCTCCACATTCTCTCAGCCCTTCACTCTTTGCATTTGCTGTCATACCACAGAAGTGAAGAAGTGTCAGCACACAGGGTTTAGCCATCAATTTCTGAGTCAGTAGCCCTGAAGAACATTTTCTCACACGAAAGCCATGCTGACTTTTGTCATGTGGCTGCAGCCCCTCACCTCCCATTCCACCACCTCAAGGGCCACATTTAGCAAAGTAAAGCAAGCTTGAGTTGCAAAGATCTGTGTCAAACAAAGCGTGTGGCTTATCACATCCACTCATGCCAGCCAGCAGAGCAGGCTATAATTGATTCATGAGGTTCAGTCTACACAGCAAGAAGGTGTTGCCTAAGCAAACATCAGTCTTACACTCACCAAATGCACTTTTTTCCAGATACAGGGAAACATAGACTGTAACTGAGCCAGTGGTAGGGAAAGAAAAACATTAAATAAGCCTGTAAGCCTGAAAGAGAGTTAGGCAGAACTGTAAAGAACACTTGGGAATTCTTTCCTCCACAAAAATCCCCCAATGTGTTTATGTCATCTAGACACTAAGTAGATTTCTTTGAGGAAAAACTGTTACTTTATCTGAGTAAACATGTCAGTCAAAAACAACAACCAGCAATTTACAAAAATGATGCTCGATTATTTAACGCTGAAAGGGGAACTTTCCTCAGGGAGAAGAGTTTCTATTTACACACTGTACCTAGAACAGCTTTAGGCTGAGAAGGAGTAACCATAACAAATGCTATGTGTTCTGCTAATTCAGCAAAACTCCCCGGGCCTGGCACTGCCTTTTCAAGTGTGTTTGGCTGTGGTTTCAGTGTGTGGCTCATTGCCACATCCAGCTCCTCACTCTGTGAATCTTCCAAGACATCTCCTAAAGAGCAAGAGGTTTCCTCAAAGGAAAAGAGGGATTTCCCCCTTTATAGTGGAATAAGGCAAATCCTTAGCTAGGCTTTAGCTCTACAGTTCCTTGAGAACTCTTATTTATTTCACTGTGCTCAGCACATCACCTGATTAGGCTTCAAATCATTAAAAATAGCTGCACACAAAAGGAAATGATGGAATTACACATTGCTCCCCTGTTATTGAGGTTTTGATTACTGCAGGCTAATTTTCTCATTGTACTTTCGTGGGGTTTCTCCTAACTTAACATTCTTTTAAGGTAGCCTGTGTTGAGGGAATTATCTTGTTTTTCAAAGCAAATTTCAGCTGATTACTAAGTATTTACATACTGTAATTTGAATGTCTAATTATACAATTAGTGTAAATACATGTAATATGGTTTATTTTTCACAAAAGCTGATAAGGTACATTGCTTTTTGCATTCCAGTGTTACGAGATTTTCATTGCTTGTAATACACAATCCAAAAATTCACATGAAAAGCTTCCAGTAAAACCTGTCTATTTATCAGCTAACAGCTCCAAGTGGTTTGAAACCCGCTTCATACCATAAACCAAAAAAAGACATCCTCCTTCTTCCAGCAGATTAGGGCCCACAACCACACCTTACATTCCTAAATGTTAGAGTTGCCCTAAGTCTCTCTCTTTTTTTTGGTTTTTTTTTTTAGGACTTCACAGCACATTTCTTTCCACCCTAAAGTCCCCAGCACTGTGGGAGAATTCACCTTTTAAGCGCAGCACTACAGCACTGCTGGCCCAGCAGACATTTCTGTGTGACTTGTACTGACATTTAAGGTGATACCCCTGATGAAATAAGGAAAAGTGCCCTTGGGAAGATGGATGGAGACAATGCCCCTCCAGTCCTAGAGCTGCTGTTTTAAGCAGCTGTAGATAATAACTTCCTAATGAGAGGCAGCAAAGGGCTCCCTCACTCTCAGCTGTGGAAGCAACAACACATCAGCACCGAGCTGCAGAAAGCACCAGCCTCCCTTGCTCCTCCTCAACAATCTCTAACATCTTCCCTCAATCAAAGTTTACTAAATTCAGCCTTCAAATATAATGGTATTTCCTTAATACCATAAAATGTAATCTATTAGCAGAGAAAAAAATTAAGTCAGTCTGTTTGTGAGCACACATTTGTACATCCATTACTGTGTCCCAGCAGGACACACTTCCAAATTTTTTTCAGAATTTCACTGAAGCATATAGACCATATTTAAACAATATGGAAAGATCAAGCATGTAAGAAATAATTCTGAAGTATATGTTATAAAAAGATTTCTTTGTCTGTATTTCCTTAATCTACTATTCCCCCCTCTAGGTGGAAAATGACTTCAATTGGATATTGGATTTTACAGCACCTCAGAAAGCAGCATCAAGAGATGAGACTACATCTCATGTTGTCAACGTGAAGCTTCAACTTTAGCACCCAGTCCCATTCCCCCCACATCTTTCATGGGAACTTCCTTCACAGAAATTTAAATGACAATTAAACCCAAGGACCTGGGCACTGCCCTCCATGTCAGCACTAAGAGCCCTGTCCTGCTCCTAAGGTACTGTAGCTGAAACTCTGCAAGCACACAGTGCTTTCCTAATGTATACACCAGATTTTGTTATCCTTGCTTACACTGGAAAATGTATTATCCTGAAAGTAAGATAAAAGACAGGACTACTTTACATTTACTTTCTATTCTTTTTAAAAAACAGGACACCATTAAACCACAGTAAAAATCTTGGCTATATTGCTAAATCTAAGCTTTAAAATCAGTGTATTGTGAAAAAGAAAAAAAGAAACCCAAAAAAAAGAAAGAAGAAGGATGTTCATTTCATAAATATATTGCACCACATCTGAATAATTTCAGAAATACACTTCCTAAAATTCTGGGCCCAGCAATAGAACACAGTCAAGTTATTAAAGATTCTGAACATATACTTAATTTTCAGCATATTTTTGTGCCCCCGTGGCCTTAGTGAGATTTAAGGGCACGTATAAATTTTCTTTTTAATCAAGACCTCATTTATGAAGATAATAATGCCTTTACAGTGTGTATTTTTCTACTGTAAGATGCAACACACAAACCAAATGTGAGGAATATCATCTTTGGCAGCATTCCCTAAGGGAGTCTGGATCTATAAACACATGGATGTAATGCGTTTGTTAAGGCAATTCTTCTTCCATTCTCTGACAGTTGTAATATAAATAACATTTTCTCCTTAGGAAGCAATCCAAATACAATCAAACCAGTGTATTAATATCCCTTAATGTAATCTTCAACTTTGCAACTGGTTTAGAAGTCTGTTTTGTGAGAGGCTGGACACAGACATGAGGTAGGAGCCACACCCCACCCCACCTTATCAGGATGGCCCCATGCCATGCCATGCCATGCCATGCCATATTGTATTTGCAGAGAGCACCCATGACGGAAGGAATGATGAGCCTGACTCCATGTTCTCAGAAGGCTAATTTATTATTTTATGATACTATATTATAATAAAGAATACAGAAAGGATACTTACAGAAGGGTAAAAAGATAATAATGAAAACTCTGACTCTTTCCAGAGTCCCAGCACAGCTTGGCCCTGATTGGCCAAAGAGTGAAAACAACTCACACCAGAGTCCAATGGAGCAATCACCTGTGGGTAAACAATCTCCAAACACATTCCACGTGAGCAAAACAGAGGAGAAGCAAATGAGATAAGAATTGCTTTCACTTTTCTCTAAGGCTTCTCGGCTTCTCAGGAGAAAAATCCTGGACAAAGAGATTTTTCAGAAAATGTGAATGCCACAATCCCATCCCATCCCATGGATCCCATCCCACCCCACTCACAGCCCTGGGACAGCTCTGTTATGTCTCAGGTTCCTTTGCCATGGTAGGCAGAGATACTCCTCTGCCCACTTATGACAGATGCTTACACATTATTTTTTTAGCTCGAAGCTCCTCTCTTTCAGTTTACTCTCAAACAGCCCCCATTAGTCAGGGATCTGATCCCAAAGCCTGGCCAGAGGGGGAGGCAGGATGTAGCTCCTGGTCTGCACTCAGAGCTGCTCTCCAGGAGAATGCATCACTGAGAATGTGGAAGAGGGGCCATGTCCAGCTCAGGTGTGAAAGTCACATCAGCTTTCATCACCTGCCACTTGAAAGCACTTCAATCCCTCAGAAAATCTAAGTCAGGCTCTCAGGTCTAGTTAAGTGAGGCTAGAAAAATCGCCTATGTATCAGCCAGAATGAATTGATGCAGTCTGTTTCAAAATGAAATAAGTCACAAATAAACACCAGTCACTCATTTGTATGTGCTGGACTAAGCAGCAGATATGCAAAAGAGCATGACAAAAGAGCCAGAAATCAGCCTGGCTTCAGAGGAACACAAGGAATCCCTAAGATGGCTTTTTTTCAAAAACTTGCCAGTTAATCAGGAAATATACAGAAGCACAGAATCAACAGATTGGAAAATTCAGCAAAAGATCCAGAAGTTTGGAAAAATGTGGGTTGTGAATATTTTGTTCAAATTAATATTCTGGCAGCTACATTTCGAACAAGATGTAATTTGTATAAGGCACCTTCTGTTAAATTTGTGGCACAGAATTACAAAGACCAATCCAACTTGAAATCAAACCATGGATTTGCATCAGTACATCTATTTACCCTAACTCACAGGCCTAAACTACTAAGAATGAGATTTTCAAAATTACAGAATGCAGATAAACACTTAAAAATACCTTTCCTTCAAAAATGAAAGATGTATTTTAATCTCTCCAAATTAAAAGGACCTGCCTAAGTCTTGAACCATGCTCTGACAGCCATTGTTCTACATATTAATTTTGTACAACACATAAATTCACAGCTAGAAAGGAGGTTTTAGGACTTAAGAAAAGGTCTAATCTATCAGCTCTGTTGTCAACTTTATATTTAGAGAGAGTGAAGGCAGAGGTATTAATCTGTCAAAATCAAAGCCAAGGATGATGCTCACTTCTGCAGAATGGCTGAATCAAAAATTTTCAGCCATGCATATTAGTTTTGAGTACTTATTACTAAGTTAAATCACTTTAAGAAGGGTATGTAGCACAGCAGTGACAAAATAACCTGGTGGTGAAATACAGCTGGCAAACTATAACTTAAAGGAAAATGAATCACTGACTTTTCTTGATATAATATGAAAACTAATGAGAAAACAAGACACATTAATTTTTAAAACAAAACAAAAAACTCCCAGCAAAATTATTTTCCCTTATACATGCTGCAAATGTTATTTCAGTTCTGATCAATTACAATATATCAATTTTTTGCTGCTGTTTTTTCTAGCAACACCAGCCACGCTGGTTATGCTCAATGCAAAAGGCCAATACCTGGGAATTTGAGCAGCTTTTTCCTTTCCCTTCAGTGATGTTGATTTTTTCAGAGCTATCCTCAGCTGTTGTGTGGCACAGACATTATTTTCCAAACACCACAAACCAGGATGATTATTAGAGCCAGTGATTTAGACAAGAACCTTTTTAATGTCAGGCCAGCAGCATTAGCTGAGTGCAGAGCTCTCGAGAGTGACACCTCCAATCCCAGCCACACCACTGGGCCACTTTGCAGCTCCATCACCAGCACAGTTTGCCCAAACTCATATTTTATGGATTCACTGAGGTCATACCTTGGCAGCTGGATGTCACTGAGGGGCCACGCACCTGCTCTGTCGTTCAAAACAGCGCAACACATTTCAGCTTTGATGGAAAGAGTGCTGTATCTGGTATTTGCTCCTTTTTCCTCAACATAAACAGCTTTGTTAACCAGTGCCACAGTATCATGACCCAAGCAGCTTTTATATTTAGCAATCTGATTATTAGAATAACCAATAACAACAATCAATAATCAATAATATCAATAATGAACAATCATCAATAATCGACAATCATCACTAATAACAATCTGATTGTTAAAATATAAACTTTAACAAGTCTGATTATTAGAATAAGTTTGGAGAGAAAATATTTCCAGATTGTTGCAGCAGATGAATTTGGATAATCCTAAAGACACGCCTGAAGGTTATACCAAATAATCAACAGGTCTGTAAGACTGTGAAGAGTGTGCTGGAAACCAGGCTTGGTAAGAACCTATTCCTCCTCCTTTGTTGCTTAATAGAAATTTAATTATTCTACAAGCAGTAGAATTATCCAGTCACTTTAAGTAGGGAAAGAGTGCCTAGATCAATTTGATTTTAACTAACTTTATCTAAAAACCCCTGTCAGACACATTGAATCTGTGCCACAGTCAAACAAGATGTTCTATTTTCCAAGCATGTGATTCCTTTCTACTACACATGAAACCTTCTTTTATCTCATCAAGGAGAATAAAGAAAAAAAAAACACTTATGGAAGATAAATTGTGAAGGATATGAAGTTGCATAAATGACTTGATAAAAAATTGCTTTATATTGTTCTATTTGACATATAATTCTTTTTCCTCTTCATGGGCAAATTGTAAACGTATTTCTAAACAAAGTTTTATCATGAGCTCATCAGTATGCATATTCTGTGCTCACATTTAGTATCTATTTATAAAATCAATTCTGTTCTGGGCTTTGACAAACAAAACTGAAATGCAGCTGTGTGACATGTTGATAATTTTCATTAGTTCTAAAAAGCCTCAACAGAAATTACAATCTTACTTGTTATGACCAAATAACCCTGTGGGATCCACAGGAAAGGTGACTTTTCTAAATGATCTTATTTATTAGTGGAGAAAAAGAAGGGGGAGGAAAGAAGTGGATAAAAACTGGAAGTAAAATGATGAAAACTTAAAAATCACAGATGTACACACTTGAGGCTGTGCTGACTAGAGACTCTTCAGTATTGCTGTCACAGACAAATATATATTGAATTATCCTTGCATTATTTGCACATCCTTTATTACACTGGAGGAGTATTTGCTCAAATTTTGAATAAGCTTGTTGCTTGGAAATCAGAAAACCTCATGGTATTTAATATAAAGAGCCAAAATTCAGCAACTACATTTCTGAACAAACATATCCATATCTGGAGTGCAAAAAAATAAAAGCAAAAAGAGTTTACAAGTGGCTCCTTTTTGAGAATTACATCATAGTGAGGAAAATCACAGATGCTTGAAAACTATGTCTTCAGAGAAAAAGAAGCAAATCTCTTTCATCAATAAATTGTCTTTAAACAACAGTCTATAAAGTAATAGAATAAAATCAATTTTTATATCCCCTTTTCCAGTGTTTAATGGCTGTTCTACTTTTCCCTGACTAATATCTGGGGGTAAGGGTGTGGTAATTTTGTTTCCTTGGAATAAAATGCTTTTCAAATTCTGCTGAAGAACTACCCGCATTTCTTGTTTTCCCAGGAAATCTGTTGATCAAAAGAAGAGCAGTCTGAAGCATTCCTAGGCAGCACAATTACAGAAGAGCTGCCAAAAAAGATCAATAATAAAAATGTCCCTATTGAACAGTCCTTTTAATTTAAATTATTAAATTTTTGGTCTTTTGGGGCTCTTTCCTAGGGTTTTGTTTCTTTAATTCCCACAGGTAAAGATATTCCCAGAGCAGGCAAACATCAAATCTCTGAGTGTAAAACAGAAGCAGGGTACTCTAAACATGCACAGACCAGTTCATTTCAAGGCAGTTTGAAAAGCAGAGAGGCAGCAGTGCTCACAGGGTCCAGGGTGCACTGGTTTCAATCTATGAGAACTGTGAGAATCCACCAACCAATCCTTTACACAGCATAGATCTTCTTTAATAAAAGTCACTTTTGAAAATGAAACACAGTTTTATAAAAGTAAAAAAAAATTTTTTTCATTTTCCTAAATTTCTAAATATAGTAATATACAGGAAGTTGGTTGGCTTCTCCCTTTTTGATCCATTTTAAATGCCCCTTAAATTTGTACATTTTTGTGCAAACTGCTATTTCTTTAATTTCCTAAGAGAGATAATGAGGACTGGTTTCTCTGTAATTCTAGTGTGATATTTTTCTGGGTGGTTTTCAAAGTACACAGTATGTAATTAGGGATAATGCAGACAGTTCCTTTGTTTTCTGGAGAATAGTATTTTTTTTTTAATTAGGGCCTTTGGGTTGTTTTTGTTTTTTTCTTTTTTTTTTTTTTCCCTAAGTAAATGCTGAGTTATTGGACATGAAGTGGAGAGTGAATTGATGCTTTTTCACCTGAGGGTATTTACACTTTAACAACTCTGACAGTATCTGATTTTCAACCAGGTCCTGCAGAATATTTAGAGAGAGCAAAGATTTCTTCTACCAAGATGTAAATAATTTAGAGTAGAATGCAAATAAGAGACTGATCACTGCTCAAATCTTCTTCCAGAACAGCTGACAAAAACCAGCAAGAGCCACTTATGAACTGCAGAAAGGAAAATCTGAGTAAAAAGCTCATTCTTGTACAGCAGGATCAATCCACTGTGCCTATCTGGCCATACTTGTGAAGATAACGAAAACAGATCATTCCCCTCAGTTTCAGTGAAAAAATGACTGTGTTCAGCAGCTCTGAAAATCAGGGTAACACTAAATGAATGCTTTTCACATAATTATTGGGTATAAAAAGCCTACACTGAATAGCAAAATATGCTTTTGTGAAAAAAATATCACAACACCATGCTCATGTGATTTCTCTTTGCACAACAGAGCAGCAACAAGTGCCTGTGAGCAGCTCTGTGCAGTGCAGAGCCAAGCATTGTGCTGGTTTCAATGCACAACAGGCACAATCTCACCAAACAGGTACAGCCCTTGAATGGTTGGAGAGAGCAGCAGAAAGCAGAACACATGATATGTGGAATAATAACATATTGATTTACAATCTTCTTCTAACTGCAGCTGCACTTAAAGGTCTACTGTGAAGAAAAAGTGCTAGAAAATTCCAACTCTCCTCATTTTGTGCAAATCATTACATGAACATTTAATCAGGAAACGTGGGAGAGGACTGCAAAAAACTGTTACTACATAAAACAAACGTGCACTCGGTTATTTGGGAAACATTCCCCAGATCACTCATCCCATAAGGACCCACATTCCTCTCTTTTCACTTCATTCTCCTCCCTTGGCCTCAGTTTGCTTTGCTTTGTGTTTGCTGGTACACTTTATTTAAACTGACAAGACAAAAGCTCTGCTATCAATGCTCTCCAGAGATGGAAAATCCTGTTGCTGAGCATCCCTTTCCAGTCCTGGAGACATGGTACCTTCAGACACCCACAGAGCAGTGAGATCTGCAATCCATCCCTTGCACGCATTTAGCATAGCCATTTTTTCCCATGACATTTAATTGTTTTAATTCTGTTTGATAGAAGAAAAAGAAATATCTAAACACTGGTCTCATGGAAGCTTGCACATACACTGGAATAGAAAAAAATTATTGTTATCCTCAGGAGTAACATAATTTTAGCTTGCAGGTGATATCAGTGTTCAAACAAATTCTTTAACAGAAGTATTCATGAAATAATGCATAGTGTATGTTAAGGATAAATTGTTTAATGCCTTTGTTGAAATTTAAAAATAACCATTTTGTATTGCTTCTTCATTGTTGTTTTTTTGTTTTAAAAAGTCAAGAAAAGTTTCTGTTTCCTGGACATGCTATATTATGAATATTTTTAGTAGAAAGTTAATAAAAATATTGATAAAGTCCCGAGGTTTTATTCTAAAATCATTGTTAATGGGATTTAGGCTACTAGAAGACCAGACCTTTTCTCAAAAGTTTTATACTGAGTATTTTTGCTTTGATCAGTCATAGCATGAAGACTAAATTTACCAAATTATTTCAATGTGAACAATACTGGATGCTACTTGTAAATGTATTGGAAAGTCAGTATCATTGCTACTTTTACCAAGTTATCAGTAGAAAAATGTACTGCTAGGACTTAATGTTCTAAAAAACCTTGCAGAATTTCACATTTCCCTTAAAACATCTAGTAGTATAAATATTCCTCTCACCATTTTTTTCTGGTTTTACTACAAGCTGAAATCCTGTCCCTGTCATTCAGGGCAAAAAACCCCCAAACCTCTCCAAAGTCTGAAATACTTGTTTTCAGTACCTGAAATGCAGAAGATCTGCCAAATGATGTCTACACAAAAGAAAGGAATAACTTAATATCAAATCTATTTCAAAAAGGCAAAACCACAACTTAGTTTGCTGCATTCTTGCTTGAAATCTGTGTTCACTTACTATCCAAGCACACAATAAAGGAACTTCTCTGATTAGAAAATGAAGAGTCAGGCACCATCTGAGAACAGTCTCCTATAGACTTCCTGCACATTCTCTGTGAGTCTGCAAATGCTGACATTTTAGCCTGCACATTTCTCAATTTACACTGCCACATAAAAAAAAAGGAGCTTTCATAGTTGGACCAGTGACTCATTCTCTTAAATGAAGTGTAATTAAATCAAATCAAATTTTCATCATTCATCCACCTATCTAGATTAAAAGATTCACTTGCACAATCTTAAACTGCTGCCATGGATCAGATCACTGGGAAAAAACCATAAACTTTTAACCACTGCTGATTGTCATTTTCTAAAAGTTTGCCAAAGGCTTTTTTCCATTTTCCAGTAGTCCCACAGTGCTGTGGATTCTCAGCCCCACATTTAATATCAGAACATTTTCCTTCAGTATTAAATCTGTCTCTTTAAAAAAGGTTTGCCACCTGTTTGGGCACAGGTTATAAAGTGCAACACGCAGAGGAAAGGAGTTGAGATTTTTTAGCAGATAAAACCTGCAGTTTTTACACCAGTTTTTGGTTCTAACTTCCAGTGAGAGGCTCTGAAAGCCAGAGCTGAGTTGGACTCAAGATTGTGAGAAGAGGGCCTGAAGCTGACTGTCCAGGTGCTGCCTGAGACCACAGAGGCAATTCCACAAAATAAATCAAAGGCTGAACAGCTCAACAAGGAAAGGAAATAATTGAGATATTGTTTAAATTTGTAAAAAACCACAAACAACCTGAAAAGGGAAAAGTGGCTCATGATCAGGAATGGGGGCACTGGTGCCCACACAGGTCATTTCTCTGGACAAGAGGGGGCTGCCAAAAGCAGGGCTGCTGACATGGAACAGGGTCTACATAAAATAAAGTTTGTAGCAAGCAGACTGAACCGAATCAAAGTCCTTTTGTAGTTAGAATGGGAACAAATAGACAACTTGGTTATTGAAGAAGTCATGAAGCCCAGTGATTTTGCCATACAAATCTCCTGTTTGTCGTCACAACATTAACAATTAGGCACATGCAGTTTGTATTTATGGCACTTTTTAGATGGGATGTCACTGTCTCAAAGTGATACAAGAAATGAAAACAATGATCATGGCATGCACTTTTACCATGTAGCTTACAGCTGATAAATCCAAAGCTAAAACCAAACACTCAAACCTTGCTAAGTTTAGGCTTACAGGAAACCACAATTGGAAATACAGCAAGAAAGACCTTTCTTGCAATTGACATATCCATGCAGGATGAAGTCCAGATTTTGGAAGGAGCTTGGCAGAGCTGTCTATGTGCAGAACACATGTATTACACAAAGCAACAACCAAAATGCCTGAATTAATTGTTTTGGGTCCAGGACATCACCCACCATTATCTGACTTCTATTTCACCAGGTTGAAAGAGAAGTCAGATAATGCATTGAGAACACCATCAATGGAGAACAGACTCAAATCCCTCAGGAATATATTCAGTGAAATACTTGGTTTTTTATTCCAAAATTCAGGCTAACTTCAACTCACTTATTAACAGAGTATTGCAAAACAAAATAAAGACAAGGTTTGCTTCATTGTAAAGAAAGTTGTTTAAATTTTCCACTCAGTTCACAGTTCAGGTTTCTGTTCTATGATCACCCTTGTCAC
This sequence comes from Ammospiza nelsoni, assembly GCF_027579445.1. Lineage (NCBI taxonomy): Eukaryota > Metazoa > Chordata > Aves > Passeriformes > Passerellidae > Ammospiza > Ammospiza nelsoni. The sequence continues at coordinate 6,284,682 of NC_080648.1, forward strand.
ACTGACAATGAACAAAAAAAGTAAATGTGTCAGAAATTCAGAGAAGGATATAATTTCTGGAAAATCAAAAACAAAACAGGAAAAAAGGGGGAAAAAAGTGGGGGGGGGAGTAAAAAGGGCATACGGAAAAGTAAAAACAGGGAAAGAAATAAAAGGAAAAGGAGAGAGAACTGACATAAAAAATAAATAAAATAAATAAATAAAATTTATTTTAAAAAGTCTAACCTTTAAAATAAATAAACAATGAATTTAAATAATCTTTTAAATAAATAAAATTAATAAATACGATTTTAAAAGCTTGCTTTAACGTTAATGCCCTCAAGAAATTCAGAAAATCAGAGTCCTCTCAGAGGTTTGTCACTTGAAGATATCTTACACACAACAGGCAGGGAGCTCCCAGGGAAACAAATCAGCCAACAGCAAAGGGCAGAAATGTGCAGCTGTGTCAGGCACTGAGGAACAGAGGGACTGGCCATTAGTGCGAGTATTTGGGTGAAAGAAACAGATCCACATGCAGATACTGCGAGCAGAGCAATTAGATAAGGCTCCTACTGATATGAGAGCTGTAAAGCACTAGGAAAACACTTTGCTGAGATGAAGTGTCATCACCACACACAGCTCCATGGCTGACTGATTTTGGAGAGGCTGAGCCTTGTTGAGCTGCTGCTCTGCTGAGCTGTCTCTCCATTATCCAGCACACAGCACTGTGAGATCAAGAATTTGCACACCTCAGGGGAAACAGAGCAGAGCCAGTCATGTCAGAAGATGGAAGTGTACAGGGTGGGAAGCCAAACTGAAGAACTTGAATGCCAAATGTGAAGTGAATGATAATATATTTACGCCAACATCTGCATAAACTTCTGTAACACTTCCACTTGTGCACATTCAGTGCCATGAGAGAATTGAGATTCAATAGCAGGTATGGTAGAGGCAAAGTAAGGGGTGTAGAATAAAAGAGAAATAGAAGAAAGTACCTGAAACTACTTTCCAGCATTGGTTTGACTGACATTTTTTGTAACTTGGAGAAACATAAATATTGATTTCTTCCCCAATATTATTTGATTTGCAAACTCCAAAGACGTTTCTTTGTGTTTTAAGAGATGAGCATATTCCAGTACTATCTGTATGAAAAGGCAGCAAACAGAAAGAGCAAATGGGAAAGGATGTACCACTTGGAATACAAACCAGATTTAAAAGCACTTACAAAGAGCCTTAATGGGTGTGTATATACAAATCCAGGGAACAATTTCTGCTTCTGGAAGCCACATAAACTGTCTGAAAAGACACCATACCTTGTCAGAGAGAGCTGCACACTGACCCTGCTGGCCCCTGCTGCAGTGGCTCAAACTCTGCATCACCTGCTCCCCTGCAATACCCAGAGACCTCAGAGCTGGGTTAACCAGCCAGGGGGTCAATGCCTGCACAATCCCCCTGATTTTGCAAAGGAGCACACTGAACTGCTTATAACACATCCCACACTCCACAGAAACCAGCAGTGCACTGGGCAGCCCTGCCAAAATCACTGGAGCATCTGTGGGCTCACCCAGCATGATTGAAATGGAAATAAAATACATTGCTTTGAAGCATCCAACACAAAGGTGTGATGGGTGAGGCAGCAACACAATCTGAGGTGGTTTCCCAAAATGGTAACAACATCAGATTAATGAAACTAAAAATCTTTCCTCAATATTAAATAAAAGAATATTTGATACTAATAAAACAAAAGGTATCTTGGGATTTGGACTACATGCCTAAACTCTTCCAGAATAAGAATACCATAAGGAGAAAAAAAAATCGAAATGTTTATTCATCTTTAGGAGATATCAATATATTGACAAAAATATGCATAATCACAAAACTCACCATCCAGTATGAGAATTAGAATACCCTATACTGCTGATGGATTAATTATGTTTTTTCCAAGCTATTCAGATAATTAGACATATTAAGTTCAGAGCTATTTTTGCAATGATAATGGACTTGTTTTGTTGTGGTCTATTTAACAAACCGTTGGATGCTTTTTCTAAAGCTTGTTTACATTCCTGTACATCCTAGTTTGATTGATATTCTGTCCTTTGGATTATAGTGTAATGCCAGCAACACCATTGAAATAGCTCAGGACAATATAAACCTCGTTTTTCAGAGCCTCTACAATAAATCAGACTACAGCAACTCTTTAGACCCTTGCTGAATTGAAATGTAGCATATTGTGCCAAATAATTCTTTTTAATTTTATACACACACATACCGTTGTGGGAGAGAACCTCAGACACAAAGGATTCCATTCAGCAAAGTGTTTCAGAGCTACTTTCAGCTTCAAAACTGTGTCCAACCTTAATACAGAGAACACTCACCAAATGCACCATGACACAGAACAAAATTTAGATTTTTCAGTTTCGATGCTTGTAATAAACACATTTCAACTTAGGCACAGGCACACATGAAGAACTCTGACCATTCTGGGTAACTTCTCATCCTTTTACAGAGTCAGCTGTTTCAGCTGCAGCGTTTGCTGGACTGAAGAGCCACCAACCTCAGCAATCTGTCCTGGATCACATCAGTCACATCAGTCACATCAGTCACATCAGTCTCTGCCCTCGGGCTGCAAAGAGGAGCCCGTGAGGCCAAACTCAGCCCCAGCAGAGGCTGAGCACAATTCTGCACCTCGTGCTGTCAAACTTTGCTGTGGAGGCACTTCACCAGCTCTGGCTATTCTGAAATATGGGCAGCTTCAAAGAGAAGCATTCATGCAGCTTCAAACTTTCTTGTGCTTGCTCAAAATCTGATTAAACCAAAGATTCCAAAGAACCAAATACCTGTATTAAGAAATCTTGCCTGCCACAGAGATGTCATGTACAACAAATATGTATATGCAGGCACAATTTTGTTTAAAACACACATGTGTGTATTTCTTGTCATCTGTGTTATCTGGCTGCAACAAAAATAAACAAAAGTTGCACAGCATTTTTGAAAGACCACAAACACTTAACAGCAGTATTCTTCGAAGTGCCCATTAATCAACACATATCTCAAAACATGGCTTTGTTTTTAATGCTATAAATGAATAGAATCAAAATATTAAAGTTAGGAGAAAGAATTCTAGAATTATATAATTAAACACTGCTTCTTTCCTTCTGGGTACCATGACTCACAATGTGCAAATGTATTATGCAAAATAAGATTAAAACAGAATCTGCATTTTACCCTTGGGTTCATTCAATAGTCAAGAGGAGTTAGAGAAGAAGAAGTTAATTTAGGATGAAAATAAAACATTAAAAAATAAAATTTTTCATATTGTCCTTCAAAGATCAGTCCACACAGAGACTTGAAAAGAACAGTATGTCTCTTGCAGTGGAGGGACATTTAAATGTACACTTTCATTTGTATCACACATCCCTAGAGTCATGCAAAGTCTGTTTGCTTGCTTTGTTAAAAAAAAAAAAAAAAAGAGTAAAAAAAAAAAAGAGGACTTTACCATACTCTCAAATAAATGTATTATTGGACATACATAAGAGATCTGAATACTAACCTGAGTATCTTAGCCCTGTATGGTATTTCCAAAGTCAAGATTTTGTGAGTTGGAAGGGATTACACAGCACTGAATAACCTTATGCAAGCAAAATTCTAGATGAATATCCACTGTGTATTTTATTTTATAATCCCAAAATATAAAATTGCATCTAGGCCTCATGTTTTTTAAGATTTTGTTGTTGTTGTTTTTGGGGTGGTTTTTTTTTTTTTTTTTTTTTGTTAATCCTTCATGCAAATTAGAAATGTAGATTTATTTATTTATTTATAACATTCACCCAAATCAGCTTTGCTGGTTTATTCTTGTAGCCTACAGTTTAGCTTGAGATTCATTTTCTCAGGGGATTCATGTTCTCTGTCCAGAGCAGCTTTGCTTCTCTAAGCAATGCCCTCACTGTGTACAGGACTGGGACTGCAGCTCATTCCTGGGCTCTTTATTGGAAAATGTTCATCTGCAGGTGGTAATTAAACACTGGATAGTGGGAAATGATATTTGGCTGCTTAAGGGGCAAACCTCAGCTCTGTCCTTGCATTACCCTTGAGTGTCCAGGAAGGAATGGGGCTGATGCATACGAGGACTGACATGCTGAGCATGAGATTGCACAGAGGTTTTGGTCAATTTGAGCAAAGATTCCACCAGAACACCCTCCCTGACTGCCTGTGCCCTTCCCTTGGGCTACTTCTGTGCTTTTACAAACACACAGTGATCTAGCTCATCCTCCTCATCACACAGCATCTCTCCCCAGCAATGCTTTGATTATATCCATGGCCTCGATTCTCTCCAGATCCAGACACTACACAGAAAAGGTGAAAACACAGTTTAAAGGCAGAAAAAGGCAAGACAGGACCGTTCCAGGCCTGGGCACCCCAAAAACCACTTAATCTAAGCTGGTGTGTGCTGGCATCTGCAGCCAACATTTGAGATATTCCCCCTGCTCACCGGGAAGCCATGGCTCTGGCAGCAGGTGACAATCCTGGCATACAGGTGACAATCCTGGCATACAGGTGACAATGCTGGCGTGCAGGTGACAATCCTGGCATACAGGTGACAATCCTGGCCTGCAAGTGACAATGCTGGCGTGCAGGTGACAATACTGGCCTGCAGCGAACACCAGGGACAGGTCAGAGCCACAGGGGCTCGATCCCCAGCACACAAAGAGAACACTGAAGCAGCTAAGGGTGCTAAGGCAATGACTGAAGCTGATGAGCTCACAAAGTCATGTCATTCCCAAGCCATGGCCCAGTGACAGGCCCTTGTGTCTCCAGGTTCCTTGGTTGTTTCCCATTTTGGTTTGCCTTTATGTCAATCCAGCTCCTCCAGTGCTAGGCAGCAAAATACAGCTCTAAGTCAGACAACTCTTATTTATCCTGCTCCATCTGTGAGTGACTCAGCTGCAGAGGGCAATTAAAAATAGTAAATATTTCCAGTGTTCTTCTCTCCCCTCCTTAGAGGAATTAAACCACTGCTGTCACAGGAGGAGATGAATTGTTCTTGACTGCAGCTAACAAACACTTCATAAGTGCTTGGAACACTTCTGGTGATCATGACCCTCATATAAAATGTCCAGTGTGAATGGGCATCTACTGCTCTGTAAACAAGCCACAAAAATGTCTTCATTATTTATTGGAATAGAATCACCCTTGGCATGTGGATTTCTCACCTCAAATAACTTTTTAAACCCCAAATCTTCAGTCAAAAATAATTCATATCATACAATGGTCTAAATGGATAGCAAGAATAAACATATATTTGCTCAAAGTTCCTCAAAAGTCACTGATGATAGATTATCAAGTAATCCCTATGCTCCAGGTCCCCATATCGCTAGCTAAAATGCAATAAAAAAAAATCACTCAAGGTTACTACACCTATGTACAACTTGTGGTGTGGTATTTTCCTTTATAGCACTTTGAATCTTCCACCTCCCCAGAACAATGGACTTCAGAAAATAATATGAGAGGAAAAATTTCTCTTGCTTTCAAGAACATAATTTCAGGAGTGATTTCAAAAGTGATTCATTGAAATTAGTGCAGAACGGAAAAGAGTTGGGATAAAAGACGAAAATGGCCATTCTGTTTGCTTTGTATTGATTCTGCTTTAATCTCTGTGCAGGGACTGTGCATTTCTAGGTGTGGGGCATGGCAGGGAGGTGGAATGAATAGGGCATCAAAATTACATAGGAGTACTTAAAGCCTTCTGTTCTTTGTTCTATAGACTGCTGCATATATATCTGTGAGATGCTCAGCTGCTCTGCACATCCAACTCCATGAAAAGAGCACACCGCTGTTCTTTTTTTTTTTTTTTTTGCCCCTCCCAATTTTCAAAATTGTTTTAAGGAGGCAGTTGATTTATAAATTTCACAAAATCAAATTCAGATGAATTTTCTATTCATATAAACATCTAAAAGGGAAGAAAATTGACTCACTAGAGTCTTCTCTGTCCCTGTATTCAGGCAGAAAGCTACATAAGGAACTGGTTTGATGAGAGCTGTTGGAAACTCGAGGGGTTTCTCTCCACTTATGAGAACAAAAGAGAAAAAAACCAAAATTCAGATGCTTATCTCTCAACACCAGAATGAAGCACTGGCCTCACCATCATTGCTGGGGTGCATGCCTTGGGAACAGGGGGGCTAACAGACTGCACAATTACTGCACTGAGCCAGCATGCTAGGTGCCATGTGGATTATTAAAAGCCCTGTAAAGTTTCTAAATGAGCCTGAAAAGTAAACTGTGCTGCTTCTCCTTTTCTCTCTTCTTGCCTACTCCATTTATTAATGATTTAATTCATAAAATGCTTTAGGATCAAAAAACCAACAGATATCCTGCTCACCTATAATACAAACTATACTAAAAATGCAGGGGCACAAAACAAAAGCCAAACAATTTTTTAAAGGCAGACAAACTGCATGATAACAATCACACTACAGAACACTACACCACATCCTGAATCAAAAGCCCCAATGAGCCAACACATCAAAGCAGGCTTGTGGTCACTGCCCAGGTCAGCACGAGGCCACCCCTGCTGCAGGGGGACCACAGGAGCAACCCAGTGCTGCCACTCAGAACCTTGTACTGAGCTGCTTCTGCAGACACTCAGAACCTCAGGGGTGGCTCTGGGTGTTCACATCATAGTTTTCCTGTTTTATCATTCCCATTTCCCATCCTCAGCTTTCCTGGGTCACTCAGGGGGTGGCAGGGGAGGCTGGAGCCTGAGCTGTGCGGGACTGATCCCCAGCCCAACAGACCTGGTGCAGTGACTGATGGCTGCCAGGGCCCCTCTGGCTCAGGGACTGCTGAGGAGGGCAGTGCCATCATCACTCTTGTGCTGCTTGAAGGATGCTTTCCTCTCCAGGGGGACAGAACTTTCATGACAAAAAGCCCTTCAATTGCTCAGCATCCAAAAGGCTGGTTTTGTGTCACTGGGGCAGTGCAGTGACCCAGACAGCAGGGACAAACTGGGCTCTGGGTGTGTTCTTGTAATGCAAACACATAAAACAGATAACCTCACTTTGGTCAAAGTGTCATCATGTCATCATTAAAGCCAGATCCTGTGCATGTGGTCAAAACCATCCTTGTGTTGCACTGTGATTAACCTGTGCCCTTCTCTGCTTCACACCCTTCCCAGGTAGTGTAAGTCATGTTAGTTCTTCAAATATTTCAAAAGTCAAATGTATTCCTTTGTATTTCTAAACTTCAGTCCTCCTGATAAATCTTATTTAGTGGGAAGAGCTGCTTCCTTTCTACTAAGCAAAATTACAGTTAGAAAGATTTAAATATCAAAACCTTTATTTGTTAAAAAATCAATCTTCAAGACTTCTGCACATTTTCTTTGAAATGAATGCAGACTTTTACTTGAAAAAGGACCAATACTTAGCATCAACTTCTACCTCCATAATTGCATTCAAAGGGTGCAGGCAGCTTTTTCTTTGCTTTTCATGAAAACTCTCAAACACAGATTTAGGATTGTTGGTCCTAAAGCTTCCTATGAAGCTTCAAAACAGCCACCATCTGCTGGAGTGGAGGGAAGAGTCAGTTACTCCTCTGAAGTCCCTATCACAGCACCTGACAAACAACCAGACAGAAAAGAACAGCAATAGTTCTTGCTAACTTTTCTTTTGCTATAAAGCACAAGAAGTGAAAACACTCTTCAGTCTTTACTGGCTTTGTGATTAATTTTATAAAAAAAGGTAAGACTGAGGCTTGCTTCAGTAGATAAAACATTAATCCTTTCACCTCTAGGACAGATGTTTTGTCCAACACAAGCTCCTAAACAACCAGAATTTGGTGTTCTGCTTTGGGATAGCAGTTCATATCAGACTCAGCCTGAAGCTCTGACAGGCTGGGAATCCTCTCTCAGCCTGGGATGGGTGTGAGGCAGAAGGGCACAGGTTAATCACAATGCAACATAATGATGGTTTCAACCACATGAACAGGATGTGGTTATAAGAAGTCACAACTCTATTTCCACCATTACTCTGACCTGCACTGCCCTGGTTACTCCAGGAACAGAAAAACTAAAAGAAGAAATAAAAAGAAAATTAAAATGTTGAAGCAACTATCATCACATTCTACGTTGAGAAATTTAGATTTCAAGCGCTGAGTGAGGCTGCATGCATAAAGACCTGACAGTTGCAAAGATAAACTTTTTATATATCAAAACTGGAATATACTCATGGAAAGCTTTCCAATGAAATCTTAACCACAAGCAGCCTCTGCACATTCTGAACTGTCTGTCAGCCAGAGAAAACTCACAATTTTGATCAGTGCTTAGCTTTTAGAAGACATCCACTCTGAACCATTCTCGATTCCATAAGCTATATGCCTTGTTTGTCAATGAGTCAGCTCCTGTTAATAAGTCATGCAAAATGATGCAGATTGAAGTTATGCAAAGAAAATTATCTTTCTTGAAACTACTGTGTTAGTTGATTTGCCTACTTAACATGTTATGACAGCTTCAAGATCTTGAAACTGTCTAGAGATATACACAAACCATTAAAAACTCCAAGAAAAGCTGCATTTGAAATAATAGCAAGTGTCAAAATATCTTGGAAAACGTAGGGCAATAAAATATTAATAACAAAACAGCTGTTTAACGGCAGCCTACTGAACATTTAAACATGTTGGTGTTATTTAAAAGTGAGGGTATGTCATATCTGGAAAATGATGAATGATTCCCTGTGGTTCTCCAAGATGCTTTAAGCACATATTTGGGAGGAAAAAGAAATAAAAATAAGAGAGAGGGAGGAAGGGAAAAGCCCTATTACCTATATTTAAATTTAACCAGCGTAGAAGTAAAAATGACAACTTAGCTATAAAGCTTTCTTTGTGCACTGACTCTTGATAGCCTTGAAGAAAATAAGAACAAATAATGCCTTATTCTGATGTTAACATCTTTGTTACCTGTCAGTGGTTTTTGTTCATTGGTTGGTTCATTTTAAAATACCAAACACAGAACAGCAGGCAGAAGAGACCCCCTATTATTCACATGTGTTGAATGAGCTCAAGTACATATCTGTGACCTCCAAGTCAGTGTCACAGATAGAAAATATAAAGTTCATATTATACCCTGAATATCTAGCTTACTCTGAAAGATTAAGGGTCATCAGAATAAATAGATTTTTTAATGGTGTCTGAATTTGGAAATATTTTAAATATGTAAAACCTTTTTAATAAACTACATGAAAAGTTTAAGCACTTCAAACTGAGCTGTAGTTGCAAAACATACAGGGCATAGAGTGCTTCCACTCCTGAAACAGGTTACCTTATCCTGGGTCTTACAGTTTGGTTTTCTGGACATTGAAAAAAAATTAAGAAAAAGATGAAGCTATGCCCCTTTTTTTTTTTTTTTGAGTGCCATTTTCTTAATGAGAAATTGATGAATGATGACATCTGGCAAGAGAAAAAAAGCATATGGTCTAACTAGCTGTTTCTAGAGAGGTTAAAATCAGCTTTGCAATTTTCTGTGGTTGCCATTATGATTGACAGATCATCAAATAAATCACTCTTCTCCCCCTCTGTGCTGGTCCTCTCTACCATCAAAGACACCAGGGGGTAAATTTGCACTGTACTATATGAGGAATTAGACATGCAAGATCCATTAACATAAATGGGATTTTTGCACCTAATTCCCCACACATCATGCTGAAAAACGTCGCCGTAGGATATAATATTCATGTTTTCTTCTTTATTCTATTTATAATTTTTAATTATTAATTTCTAGCGTAATTGGGTTCTTCTAAAGAAAATGAAATGCTTGGTGTGTTACCTAAAATACTGCTTAAGACCCCTTGGGCTTGGTGTGGAAGATGACAGGGAGGGTGAAAATCCCTCAAAGGAAGGAGGGTGGAAGGGATTGTTGGTCCCACACTCAGATTGGCTCCTCAACAGGCAGAACACAAACCTTACCTCAGCCCACCCATCCCATCCTTACCTCTGTCAAAAAGTAATCCAAATGGATACAACAGGTGAAAACTATAACAAAGTGAAGCTAACTAGAGCATCTCTGGCTCAATGGAATGGACAAAAAGATGTTGAATTTGAGATTTTTTCCTTCATAATCCCTCAAACTGCCAAATAAAGGCAAGCTTTCTGGACGACTTAGATGCAGTCTGCTGCCATTTCCTTTGCATTCATTGGAAATTCTGAAACTGACTTATCCAATTTCAATCTGCATAAATTTTAAATCTCTCATTTTGATAAATGTGCAAATGATCAATTTGGGTTGCTCCACTCTTTTTTTTTTTTCCCTCAGGAGCTTAATGGCTACAACGAAAAAGTTCAATTCCACTGCAGTGCCATAGAAATGAGATATGAAAAGCTGGTGCTCAGGACATGATTTGCTATCCCAAAACACTTCTGTGCAGAACAGAGAAAATTTTTATAAGGAAACAATGTCCTTCTTCACATTTCTATCTGAAACTGCCAAAAAAGCACCAGAGCTGTTGAGACTAGAACTGATACTCAACTCTTTGTCTACATAAAATCTAGGTGCTATTGTTCAAAGATTCAAGAAGAAGTGGTCCTTTACATTGAGAGGTTCAAAAAGAGAAGATAATGGGCAAAACTTCAGGAACAAATTAACTAACTAAAAAAAAATTCCTGCAGGAACATGGGGTAGGTTCAAGGGAAAAGAAAATTACCCAAACAACATAAAATTGAGGCTGGGTTTGCCATCGCACAGTTTAAGATCTGAATAACTGAGATAATATTAACAAATTGCCAGGTCAGACAAGTAATTTGTTGCCTTTGTTGGAGGCTGAAGAGAAACCAAGGCCAAGAATGGTGTGTCATTACAGATGATGTCAATGAAGATGAAGCAAACCAGGGAGACATTCTATTGAGGGAGATTTTAACAGAATGGGCAAAAGGACAAGTCCCAAACTGGATTGAAGATCTGAACAAGAATTGTCTTTTTGAAAGGGTGAGGGAGAAGAGGGAGAAGTGCTGTCATACTGACTGCCTTATTTGTTTTGGCTATGATTAATTTTGAAAAAAAAGCAATGAAACACACCAGAGACAGAAAAACACTGTGTAAAAGAACAAAGGTCAGGTTGGGAGTGTTAGTTTTACAACCTATTCAACATATTTCAGTGTGAAAGGTACAATTTTAAACTATTAGATAATATTTAGATCTTGATTTCCAGTGTTTGCTGCCACCTTTTCTTCCATACTTTTGGAATTCACATTTTTAAAAAGTGCAAATTCAAACTCTAGACAAAGCATGTTCCTGTAAGAACAATGTGAACACAGAGTATATTGCTACCTTGGTCCTTTCTGACAAAGCCTGGCAAGCAGTCCCTCTGTTCCTAACAAGTCTGTTTTATAAAACAAGCTTGTTTTGAACAAGTATTTTTTTAAGAAACACCTGTGTCTGTAATGATTCCTATAAACTGTTCTGCTTACTGGTTAATCTAACAGCTTTGCACATCACTTCAGCAAACAGAGAAAGGGAACCTGCACCCTTTTGCTTCTTGTATGACAAGTTTTTATACAAGAATATATTTTCACAGAATATAATGGAGCTTTTCATACTTTCTTTTTCTTAAGATTTTCATTTCCTTTTGCTTTTCAGGAGCATTGATTGACAAAAAAAATCAATGGTATAGTTCATGCTTACAGCCTCTTCTCTATCCAGTCCCCTCATATCTGACATAACCAATTATCCAAACAATGCTCCCACCACCTTCATTTCTGCTGAACTATACATACTTCTTTCAATCACTCCTGAAATTACTGAGTGGGAGCTTTTCTGGATGGCTTTTAAAATGGATATGCTCATATAGGTCATCATTTCTCTCAGTTTCATTAGTTTGCATTTTTCTGTGATGAACAGAACTTGAATTGACAGCTGCATTTTTAATGTTTCCTGAACTCTGTTTTCATTTTTGTAACAGCTTATGTGCTGAAGCTGAATTCCCTCTGAACATGCTTTCTGTTTGCTACTGCTGGATTACAATGAACATAATTAATAAAACAGCACTAGGAAACTCGAACAGTGTGTCAAATGTGGGACATGACAAACTGAGTCAAACATTCACTTTTATATCTATTGCTTGATAAAATGCCCAACTAGTTACCAGAGATGGTGCCAAGAGATTAAATCTTCTTGTTAATAGCATAGAAAAATCAATGTTACCTTCAAGAGATTGCTGATAAAAGATTATAGAAATATTTTATTTTCTGGGTGACAACTATGCCTGTTGCCCTTTTATTTTAGATTCTTTATTAAGAGATTCAAAATACTCTCAGTGATGTAATTCCTGTAATTTTTTATTTTTATGGATTCAAGTTTATGAGTTTATTTGTGCCTATTCCTTTGGGGGAATTAGTTTCCTGGCACTTTGAAAAATTTGATTTCCAACAAGGGCACAAAATACATATACCATGCAGAGATCATTAATGATGTAGGCATGATTAGGTTAATTTGCATGTAGGTATGCAAAATATATATGTATGTGTAATCTAAATGTTGCCTTCATTGTGGTTTCCACTTATTTTCTCCTGAATAAAACCAGAAAAGTTGCCCAGATATTCAGCATTAAATGTATATTTAGTCCCTTTCTAAACACCAAAGGAAAACTGTGAAGACACCTGTGCATGGAGGTGCACTCTGAGGGCACTGTATGAAAATGGAATTTACCATGCAGCTCATCTCATACATCTCAAAGGAACTGTCTGCCTGCAAAGTTTAGGAAATTGTGGCCTTCAGCATCTTCATGCTGTAATAACAAAGCTTGTGGTTTTATTGCAGGCTAGTTGAGTAGATGAACAATACATCCCTTAAAATGCCAAATGAAGCTGCTATTTCCCAAGCATTGTTGTTCTCTAAATCTGATTCCAGCTCCCTTATCTACTGTGCTTTCCTCTAAGCAGATTATAATTGATCAGACTTATCAGTAATGTGGGATCTTCAGTTTATTATTTCATGAGCTCATGCTGAAAGGGTTTTTCCCTGCTCCAAACTGAGAACATTTTATATGGGCTGCTGGTGGTAGCACTGACCACTTCTCAGCTGTCTCAGTGCAGATTAACATCTCATTTGTTCTCCCACATTTGCCTCAAGGTCTCTCAGTGCTGTTACTGCACAGTCATTTCCTCTCAGCTCTATGAGTTTCCATTTTCCCCAATGAACTTTCCTGTGTTCGTTATGAAATTTTACTAAGATAATCTTTCAACAAGATAAACAAAGCAACAAATAATCTTTTTTTTCCCAATTCCTTGAACAGGGATGCTGAAAAGGAAGAGCCTAAAAATCACCATATGAGCTATGTAATAGCATTTTTTTCTCTTTATCAGAGGAGGCACATTTTTGACAAGCTGCTTAAGTAGTTTCATAAATATTTTTATCATAATTTATGTTAGTAAAACACCCAAAACAATTTTCTTCAAATGAATTGCAGCCAATGCTGTAATTACAGCCAGTCAGAAGGCCAAGTAAAATTTATTGTTGCTTTCATTACAGTGACATGAAAGATACTGTTCCTCATTGTTCAGAATAATTTTGTCTCCATATTTATATTTACACTCTAGAATATTCCTACCTCATAAAATCCTAAACCAAACTAATCAATTGAAAATATACTAAAAAAATGTCAGCATGATTACTGCCTATATTATGAATACCATAGATCTGTTTCCTTATAAGACTGATGAAGAAACTTGATATATCTGATGAAGATAGCTAAAGATTCTAAATCTTTAATTTGTTATTAAAATCTCTTAATTGCTAATTGACATTATTCACCAATTTCTCTCAAATTGTGCACTGACTAATGAATGAGGGAATCTTCCCACATCCTATGGGCGATTACCACACTGCAGATACTCAGTCCTTCATATCCTTGCTTTGATAATCCATAATCTGAAACTGCAAGGCTTGCATAGGACAGGACCATTTTATGCCTCTAAGTTATAGACTTGCACTACTATGGCTTTTTGCAGGAAAACTGTGGGAGAAACCTGCCATGAAGTTAAAATTATTGGAGAAATGCAGCTTTTCTTTGGTGGTTTGCTGCTTTATTCCACACCTGAATACAGAGAAAACAGAATCATACGTAGATCTGTGCCTAAAATTTAGCAAGATAAAATAGGCAGACTTCTTTTGAACAATTATCAAGGATGTTGAAATGCAACCAATCATCAAAAACTACCCCAACAGCAAACAGTAGTAATTGACTTTAAATTGATTTTTAAAGGTGAGATATTTAAATTAAGTACCTCACTTAATTATAGATTTCTTTCTAGACTGATAAGCAAAAGAAATATGGCTAAATTATTTCCCATATTCAGGTTTTACATGAATATGTTACACAAATACTACGAATAATGTTGTGTTCAAGATATTATAGTAAATCTTATTTCTCTTAATTTCATTCATAATAATACTTGAATTTCTGAGGTGAATATAAAACCCATAGATAATAAAAAAGTAGATTTGTGCTTAATTTTTGAGTAAAACATAATAATACTTTTTTAAAAATCGAGAAACTCTCATGCAATACTGACATAAACAAGAGGTAAGCTTAGAATGAATGTACAAATTTACTCATGCCACAAATCTGCCTATGTTGCTAATTTTGTAAAACAAACAAAATCCACAGCCTAGTGCAGGACAGAACCTGTTTCATGTTCCACATGAGGGTATTGCAAGTTCACAAAATGAGTGGTTTTATTTCTTAGACCCTCCTACACAACAGCTGTGCAAGACTGAAACTTGCCCAATAGAAACAGAAGTTGTTTTGTTATCATGGTTGTGAAGAACAAGTTGGAAATGTGAACACCTATGTCTCAAACAACTAAAAGGAAATAAATCCATAGTATTCAAATCATGATTTCATACCTCTTTATAGTTCACAAACATTTGTCTCCTATTTGAGTACACAGGATTATCTGTGCAGAGGAAGGATCTGATTTTGTCTCACTAAATCCTGTACTTAAAAAACAGGAAAGGAGGAAGGATTCTGACCAAAAAATATGGAGAATATTACCTTAAATGTGTTAGGAGTCCCTGACCTTTCAGACTTGGTTAAAGAATGGACAAAATGTCAAGCAACATTTAAAGGAAGCTGAGAACTCCAGACAGGGCAGCTGGCAAGGATAAATCCAACATCCATGATAAAGACAAAGGTCAGGGGGCAAATATATGAAAATTACTTTGTACAAGTGAGGACAACAATACTGTCACATCTGTCAGTTCTTCAGAGCATCTGAATAATAATTTCCCTTGGATCAGGACCCAAATGAGCCTTATAATATGAGACTGTAATTCCCCTTTGGGTAAAAAACCCTTTAAACACAATGATAGCCTAAAGATTACTGGAACTGGAATAAACAACATCACTTGGTCACACAGAGGAGCCACACTGCAGACACTCACAGCGATGACCAGACCGACCTCAAAATGAAGCAGGCGATGCAGGACAGACAGACACAAAGAGCTTCAGCAAATAAATGATTCAAAGTCATCAGAGCTGGAAGACCAAAGTGTTTCCTCTCTGAGTTTGGGTATATACAGGCAGGTGAAACAGTTCTTTGCTGTGACAGAAGCTTTTAGCTCAGGACTAGTTGAAGTGTGCATAACCCTTCTCTGCAGCAGACTGTAAGCACAAGAGAAGGGAGAGATGTGTAATCTGCATCTGTACTCAAAAGATTAAAAAGCAGGAGCCTAGAAAGCTTAAAGTATTACTGTAGTGCAGCTAATGCAAAATCAATGGCAGCAAAACACCTCAGAGCTCGGGTGATGCAGGAGTCTGGCTGGGGGAGAGGTCCCACGAGCTGGGCAGGGAAATAATTCCTGATGTGAGACTTGTCCCTGTGAAACAGTCCAGAACCTTTGTAATATTGTGGGGTGTTCACAAAAGGAGATGAGCATCGAGCTTTAAATAAATGTCATTTAGAAGACTGCACACATTCAGTGCTTGGATCAAAATTTTTCCACTGACTGAAATGGGAATATATCAAAATAAGGACATGAATTACAATAATAAGTATTTCTTTTTTTCTGAACTCCATAGCAAGATAAAAGCTCTATGTCTGATATATTTGCCTTTCTACATTTGTTTTTGCATTTCCCATATCTGATGGCAAAGCACACACACACACACACTGTGCAGCAAAACAATCCATATTCATATCTGAGAGTGCATTATGTAATTCTGTCTTCAGATAATATAACTGTAATGTGAAGTGAAAAGTGCTGAATAAATTACTTATCCTGATAAGTGTTTCTCTGTAAATGAAAGTCTAAAGGCACCACAACAGTAGGGGTAGCATTCAGGCTGAAATAAGAATTGGAATTGTACAGAGTATTTTCACCATCCTGGTGGCAATGAAATGGGACTGCTCAGTGTACAACACATCCTTAATATTGTTTCCAAAAGAAAAAACCCTGATAATCTAAGATTCCTGGTGAGTGTGTAGCATTGAGCCAGGATTTATCACGGCCATAACAGATGGTAACACACTCACAATGATTCTGTTATGGAACTCTAACCTCAGAGTCACAACACTTCCCCTGCAATAGCAGTGCAATCCACGAATCAGGGAAAAGCATTTGACATTCATTTGTTAAATAACCTGTTTCTGAAATGGAACAATGGGTCAAGATGAGTCAATTACTATTTACACATTTACCCAGCTGTGTGACAGCTGTAGCCACAGGTAGAGCACACACAGAGGCAGCTGAGAGTGGAAAAACAACCTGAGAATTGCCACAGCCATCTCTGCTTTGCTCTGTGCCATCCTCCATCCTACTCCTCCCCAATGCCAGGGAGCTTGAACAGTGTGGCAAAGTGTTATTATTTCACTGAGTAAAGCAGTGCATTGCTGAAATTACCCTCCCCAGAGTGAGAGCCAGAGGGGCCGAGGAGTAGTTTGAATTTTCTGTGATTGTACACGCTGCCCTTGGCTCAGCTTGTAATGAGCTTTCCCTCTGGAGAGGGCAAATCCCCAGGGCTTGGGGCAGAAAAGTGAATAGAGAAGGGTGTTGCTTCATGTTCATGTTAGTACAGGGCTGTGTTTTGAGGAGAGGGCTGTAAAATTAAAGAGAAATTGAGAGGTAAAAGGGGGAAACTAAAAGAGGGAAAAGAGAAGACAATAGGAAAGTGAGAAACGATAGGGAAAAAAGCACCAAGGAATGAAATACTGGCAGTAGCAAGGAAGCAACGGGATAAAGTTACTCTTCAGTTACTGTTTTACATGGTTCTGTTTACCTAAAGCACAGAGATGAAACATAAAGTGATTAACAGCCAACAGAGTAAAGAATATTTGTTGCCATCTATCAATGTGGAAAATAAATTCCAGTTCATGTAGAAGGAAACATCAAACTTTCTAGCATTTAAAAAGTCAAGGTTAGATTATTTTAAATTAAATTTTAAATTCAGGTGAAATTTATAATTTGTTGAACAGCTGCTGACATTTTTGTTTTTCCTCAGACTCCCAGAGAGGCTAGAAGGCTTTATCTCAAAGTAGAGAGGGAGAACAGGAATCAAATTCTTCCTGAAAAGAGGAATACATAAAAACATCCAACCTGTGATGTCCCTTGGTTCAGATCTCAATCTTAGCCTTCAAATCAGCACAATCCATTGTCACTGAGGAGAAGATATGGAATAGGAAGACAAATCACACAGGTATGTGTGGGGAAGCAGCAAACCTAGCAAAGAACATTTCTAGATGAACTAACAACCCTTCATGAAAAATAAATACCAGGATGCAGACATCCAGGTTATTTCTGTCACCAGTTTCTTTGTGTAGTGCTTTATATCAACAGAAAGTTATTTTTAAATACTTGCACAGTGTTTCTTCTTTAGTGGTGTTTTACACACATGCAGATTAAACAAATCAGATATGGAAAAGGACAGGAAACTCATTGGTCTGTGGCCATAGAGGTCTGGTTATTTTAAATATCATTGTAATTTGAATTATAGTAAGGTTAAGAGTGGGATTCTGAACAATTCATGATAAACAACAGTGATCATTTCATCTTAATGTCAGGCAAATTTCATCCTAATGATTCAAATATCTTTTTGCTTTAGAACCTGTATTACTCTTAAAAGAAGCACCTGTATTGCTCTTAAAAGTATTCCTCTTAAAACAGGCCTCTGACACCAGGGGTGAAGCTCTGAAGAGTTACCTCAAGATCACAGCAGACAAGACTTATATGATTAAGTGTTGGAATGCATGAAAAAATCCATATTACAAATTACCAAAGACAGGATAACAATAAACACCCATGGGCAATGGGGTGACATTTGTCACCCAATGTCAGAGTGCCCATCCTTCCTTCTTGTGCACCAAGCCACAGCTGAAACTGCAGCCAAGGGTTTATTGTCAGGCTGACATTTCCTTTCCTTTACTTACCTAACAGAACAACTGAATGCCTCAGAAAAATCTTATTCAATAAAGATCCTGGTCTTAGATTTTGCAATAACACCCACAGAATGCCAGTGGGTCAATCACATCACCACTGATAATTTTATATAAAATACTGATTAAACATCAACCCTACACAAGTATTACACCTAAAGTCAGGTAATTTTTTTTGTTTGTTCCTTCATTCTTCCACCAATCCTAAAGAGGAAGATCTGCTTAGAGCAAACTGTTTCAGGCTGCAGCCCCATCTCAAACACTGGCAGTCCCTGCTAATCACTCTAAGTGCATCCCTGATTTGTTTACCAGGGAAACTGCCTCTTGTCAGACAGCTCTCAGTGCTGCTGTTTACACGCTGCAGATGTAAATCATGATGTGACCATGCCAATGTGACAACAGCAAAGTGTCCGAGCTCCTCTGAGGAGATGAGATGACAGGGGACAGAACAGACCTGCACAGCTGACAATTCCTGACACTGAACATAGGTTGTTGATTTTAGCCATTATTTTTTCAGTTTTACATAATATCCCTTTGGTGATTTATAAATATTATCAAGGCGGAGAGCCCACCTCATTTCACAGAGCTGTGGCTCACACAACAAAAGCTGTCAAAGCAGAGCCAAAGAGAGGGAGGGCCTTTGGAGATGGCATTTTGTCCTGCCTGGTGATTTCATGAGTCCACCGTGCCCTATGGCAGGTAAAGATGCATTGCTACTGAAATGGGGAGTGGACAAGAGGACAAAGATATCTTTTATTTCTCTTCACCTAATCTTCATTAAGGAAAAATTAATTTCATTTCAAAGCAAACATGCTGACTTAGATACTTTCTCAAACTGGCATGCCACCATCCCTTCAAAATTTTGCAAGAACAGAGTCCTATCTGAACCAACTCCACTGCAAACAGGAAAAGGAGAGAGATGTGGAAGACAACATAAACCTGTACAATTATTTTTCAGGGCTACACAATAAATTTTAGAAACCTAGCAATTAACATTAATTTTCACTCTGTAAAAGCACCTTGTTACAGCTTAAACAGCTTGTTAATATTTATTGTGACAGTGGTTTGATGCAAACCTATTGCTGCAATTCAGAAAATGCTGTAATACAAAGTCCTTCAGGGGTGTGGGGCACAGCTGGTTCTGAATCCCAACTCAACCCCAGTGACCCCTTTGGGCTCCACCTTGCTCTTCACAGAAAATGCTCAGCTGGGGAAAAGGAGGAGTGGGAGGTGATGACCTCTGAGTCCCCATTTTGAGCTACATCTTATCTGCAGATATCAAAGAAAGGATTTCAAATGTTTTATGCTCTCCAACTGTATTTTGAAGCATATTGACTTTTTCTACTTTTTAAAGAGAATTTGCATACATGCTAAATTCAGCATACAAACAAGAATTTGAGGAATAAGCTTAATGGCTTTTTCCCTAATGCACACAGTTTTCCATTACTAAAATGCAAGTTAGTCTAACTTCTAGTGGAAGGTGTCCCTGCCCATGGCAGAGGGGTTGGAACTAAATAATTTTTAAGGTCTTTTCCAGCCCAAGCCATTCTATGATTTTAATCCACCATTTCAACTTACATTAAACAAAACTCAAACTAAGTACATTAAACTTACATTAAGCAAAACCCCAAAATGTATATGATTTAAAATAGCTTAATAATTGCCACTTGTGTCCATCCAGAAACTTGACACCCACATGTATATATAAAACACAGCCATGAAATCACACTATGAATTAATTTTATCTCCTTCAGTCCTCTTAACATGAGGTCATCAGGAGAAGGAGGTTTAACACAGATGCTTAAACTGCATCTGGATTGGATAGTAGATCACAAAAATTTCCACCCCATCCTAAATTCTCCACTACTGAGAGGGTCAGAAAAGATAAAAAGGCTTGAAAAGTCACATGAAGTACTAAAGCAAGTCTAAAGTAGTGTTAACTGGAGATTTTTGTTGAGTGTTGTCCTGGCCCCCTCACCCCACTCCCTGCAGGTGTTTTCTGTGAGTGCTCAGGCAGTTTGTGCTGGTTATTAGCACTTGTACAGAGCACAGATATGGGTACATACACTCTGTGAGGGCTTGGGGACATTTTGTGCCTGGATTCTGGGGTTACCTCCAGGGAACACAGAAGGAAATTGGACACGTTTGGTTTGGTGCTCTTTGCTGCTTAAGCTGATGTCCAACAAGCAGATCACTGCCACAACATCAGAGCTGCTGCTGCAAATGCCACTGGCTGGGGAGTCAGATATTCACCACAGTTGTGGGAACCCAGAACATCCCTCTGGCTGTCCTGGACTTCAGAACCCCTGCCAGGGGGCTCAGAGACCCTGGCACAGAGCCCAAGACACCTGTGGTTTTGATTATGACCCATGGAGCAAATTACCAACCTTGTATGAAGATCAGCAGGCCACAACAGTTTAAGTGGAATATTAGTGAAGTTATCACAGGGTGGAAAAGTAGATTTTGGGGTTTTTGGTGTGAGGGCTCAGGAGGCAAAATGGAGGGAACTGGGTGTGTCCAGCCTTTCTCCTTTTCTTGGCCTCCATCTTCTGCTGCGATGTTGGCACTTACACATTGGTCTAGAGTAGAAGCTCACTGTCTAACATAGGTGATAGGTATTGGTAAACACTGTACACATAGGTTTTAGTATAAAGACATAACAACGCCCCTGGGGCAGGCAGAGTGCCTGGAACTGTCCTGCTGGATGGACCTTGGCAGGGCAGGAGAAAGAATTTTACAGATAAGACGCAATAAACAACCTTGAGACCCAGAACTGAAGATCTCCGACTCATTCTTCAAGCACTCAGGCTGGGAAAAGAGACTTTTAACAATCTTGGGGTCACAGTGACCCAGAAAGACCCTGAGACACTGTCACTGCCTGTCCCAGACCAGCTCAAAAACAAACAGGAGGGCTGCTTCTCCCAGCTTCTGGTGCTGCTGTGGTCATGCACTCAGTTGCTGGGCTAAGAGCTTGAATCGGAAATAGGTGTCAAATTGGTGTCACATCGTCTCACCAAGTCTCTCAGGGAGGAATGGTTGCCTGCAGAACGCTTCATTCCACAAGGAGAATGAGTAATGCAGCAGGGAGGAAAAACAAAGAACAGAAGGCAAGCTCTCCCTCTCTGAACGGGGGCACCGTGTTGTCATTAATGACTAACACCAGAAAGTGTCTGGAAAAGCTGCAACAATAAGCATAAGGGAAACTGAAGCAATCACATCACACTTTCACAGCTATAAAATCTCTCTGACATGCTTGGCAAGGAAGTTTGGTGTGAAGGGACTAGTATATGCAGGATGTAGTAGCAGCAGATAAAGAATGAAAAAAGCCTCTGCATTTGTTGATTAATCACAAGCTTGTCCTTGAGTTCCCTTCAAACTTTTGACCATGACAAAAAAAATTTTAAAAAATTATCCAAGGAAAGAGAATGACACCATGTTCTGAGAGTGAAACAAATCTGACAAATCTGTAGCAATATTCTGTGTATTGCCCTACATGACTGGATGAAATTAGGGGCTGTCAAAGTCAGTAACTAAGTCCAGCAGCAATTTGAGACAGATGGATCTTGTGGAGAAAACATGAGCATCCTCAAAATGCTCTGCTCTATTCAGCAGTTAGGTTGTTGCAACTGGGAATAGAAATTTAAAAATAGAAGAAACTTTCATTTGAAGAAGCTGGAAGTCTTAACTAAAAGCCTGGAATCTCAAAAGCAGCATTTTTTGCTTGAAACACATAAAAATTTTGGTACCTATGGATAAAACGTGGCTTTTTCCATGAGCATTGTGCCACATTTGTATGTTGTAGCAATAATTTTCCGCTTTGGAATTCTGATTCTTTGCCTAAAAGAAAGCCATTCTCCACATAAAACCATATTTTGTAAAGACTGTGTAAGGCCCATGAAGTATCCCTTTTTTGTAGCTGGACAAATTTCCATGAAGAAAATAGATATTTGGGGTAGCTGATAACTGCATTGAAAGAAATGCCAGGGCAGAAACTCACTGTATATTAACAGTATCAGGCAGGGCTACACCTTGTTCCTCTTTGTTTTGTTCCTCACACAAACAATTTGGGAAAAATTATCAAGAAATGAAATGGAATTTTTTTTCCCATTTCTTTTTTATTTTCTGTACTGCAGTTAATTTAGAAAAACATTTTCTAAGGTATGCCCTAAAATTTCTCAGAGCTACCAGGGAGTAATTTCCTCAGCCTAATCTCCTCCACAAGATTGTAAAAACTGTAGGATAAAAGGGGAACTGTGGCGATTTACCTACTAATTAGTTGCTCTTATTAAGAGGAGCGAGATAATTGATTTTCGGATGCACTACCCCTTATTAAGACCTAATTTAACTGTATATCAAAGACTAATTAAATGGCATTACTCCATCTCACTGATGAGTTTTGATGCTTGGTGAATAGATTTGGGTGAAAAATGAACACTCAGTAATAGATTTCTAATTCACACAGATAACTATGAACTGAGAAGCTGAGCAAAGGGAATTTTGCATTATCTAAAACTAACACATTTTTTGGTATTCCTTTACATGGGTAGTCTGAAATGAAAAAAATAAAACATTTAAACACCTGCTGAGAACTACAGGGAAAGGGAAAGACAATGAGAAGGCTCTCTGTGTAAAGTGGTTATTTAAACATTTAGGTAATTTTCTTACAGTGAGGAATTAAATTTGTGAAAAGCCTATGTTCTTTTGTGTGTATTCATCTGTTTATTCTGCAGAGCTGTGTAGCTACATAAAGGGATGACAAAAATATATACTATTTATTTGTGTCATTTTTTAAAAGCATTTAAAGAAAACAGACTTCCGAATTATTTGAATTTCTGATTATTCCAATACCTTACAACATTGAAACTTTATTTAGTGCTGAAAAGGAATTAAGAGACTGAATTACATGCCTCCAATTCCTTGAAATAGTCTGCAAGTTAAAATAAATATGAAATAAGAAAAGATTAAGTTGCTTTTGTGCAAAGGAATGGCAGGGACTGAGTTTACTAATAAATCCTTCAATATTCATTTAAATGAAATCATCTGTCCTAAAATAATTCCTTTAGCAATCCAGTGTCTGGTTTAATAAAAAACAACTTACAGTAAATTTGAGTGTGTAAAGGAAATAAATGCAAAGCTTTAATCCCATCAATCTACCCTCTAAATAAAATGTTTTGTCCTCCAGACAGAATTGCTCTGACAATACAAACTCATCGTTCTATTTAATCTCTCAGGTCATGGCCCCAGAGATTATGATGAGCTGTCTCTCAAAGCCACACTGTGCTTCAGTACAACATCTCTTGGATAAATCACAGGATCCTCACCCAAAAAAACAAAGACTTCACTACAGCTCTGGGGTGTATTTGCTTGTTTCTATTGGTTTCCTTCACTGGCAAGAACATAACTGCATATGGGAGCATCAGTCATGTGTCACTTCTCCATTCATTTTGGGCCAAGGTGTGACATACAAAAACAACAATCTATAGCTTTTAGACATTTAAAGAAACTGTAGAGACTGAGGGTTATTCACTTGAAACTAAAACTTGAAGGTATAAAGTTATGCGGTATTAGCTGAAGGATATTTACACATTAATTATTCTTCTACTAATTCAAGTAGAAATAGCAATAATGTAAAGGAAAACAAATATTTATTTCAGCATTTGCACAAATCATATTTATAAATAGATATGCAAGCAAACTATTTATGTAAACATTCCCTAAAGAACCCTGGGTATGACCAGCCTTGCAGCCAAGCTATACATGGAAGATTTTTGAGCAAATAATTACAACAGAATTTACTCTTCAGTTTGTGGAAAATGTGGAGTATTTTATATATTAAGGCATTTATATCCAAATATGTAAATGCTGCTAGAGAAAACTTGAAGCTTTCTAAAAAGAACTAAAATGCAAATAAACTTAAATACTACATTAAGAATATAATGCTTTTCCTTCTTACTTAAAACATGTCCTTTGTAAGCACGTGGAATTCGCTGGCTGGATTTAGAAATACAAATCACCTCACCCTTCTCTACATCTGCACCTTCATGATCACAGATACACACAGGATGCAAAAACACTCATTTTATTCATGTTTTTGCCTAGCACTCAGTCTTACTATCATGGATATTTGCTAGATCAGCAGGTAAAGGAAGGACGTGTTCAGGTACTTGGGGTCTAAATGCAAGACATACATCTACGTTGGATGATTATGTTGGATCAGTGATGCAACATAACAGGCAAAGCAATGTTGCTCTAAGACCTTTTCCCCAAAATCCACCCTGAACTTTACATAGCAACGCAAAACATCCCACAACCCTCTGGTACTGTTACTCTCTCCTTATTTTCTTTATTTGCATTTTGCTCTTTCAAGATTTCTGTTGGCACATTCTGATTAACACCTTGAGAGATTTCAGTACCATCACAGGACTTTCATATTCTACTTCAGGTCTCTTCTCTTTATACTTAAAACAGAGACTAACATTAAGTGAATGCAACCCTTGATCATAAATTTCCCATTCTGCTGACATGAAAAAAATACCTCACTATTGCGTAAGAAAATTACAGGAAGAAAAGTGAACATTTTGGAGACTTCACTTTAATGTGAGAATAATGAATTTTCTCTTAATGGAGAATTTCTGTGATAATCACTGCAGGCTTTACTAAAGGAGTCACAGAGATTCTATTCCTCAACATTATTTTTAAGATGCCCATTGGCTTAATGGCAAAACACAATATCAGTGCTCAATATTCTGCAATAAGGACAGCCTCCTTTTCTGTTTTGCTAAAGACACTGGCACAAGGATGTATTTGGCATTAAAACACAGGATGTAATACTGGAGGGAAGAACAACTATTCCAATTAATTTCCCTGAACTGATGAAAAGGTTAAAATAGGGGAAGCTAAAATATCAAGTTGGATTTTTTGTTGTTTACTCAGTGAGCAAGAAGAACACCGGGCAGCTAAATAAAAAAAATCCAAAACTATTACTGCCTTACCTTCTCCAATTAACATTTACAAAAAGGAAAATCTGACAGCATTCAATAGCCAAATCTTAGCAATTATTAAAAAGCACAACTCAAATAATCAAGCAATTCATATATTACTAAAGAAAGAACCAACAGTAGAACATGCTAAATGGCCAGACAAGTTCTATACAAACAAGTATTGTAGAATGCCAGCAACAATGTATGGTAATGAGTTAGCTATAATTAGTACCACAAGCCTTAAAATAACTCCATCCTCCCAAGTTTGCTGTATCCTGGATATGATTAAATATTTTTTTTTTCTCCCCAGCATAAATAAAATGGTAATTGAAAGCTGATTTAAGATCAAAGACAATCTCAAGTTTATAAATAGTTGTAGCTGGCTGTGAAGTATTCTCGCCAAAATTTCTTGAAAGTGCTACAATGGTAGTACACTTGCAGGAACTAAACTGAAATAAGATATTTTTTGAAAGACTTACAGACAGGAAAAGAGGTCTGAGGAAAAAACCCCCACAAATACATTATCATAGAATCTACAGCACTAAGCACTGTTAGACGAAGGTAATTATAAAACAGTCTATTTGATGTATCTGAAAAAACCCAAAACCAAAAAACCAGACCCCACCACAATACAAAAATAAAACAGTCCTAAGACCACTAGAGAGTAAATATCAATTACCACTGAGAAGCCCAAATTCCTTGTGTAATTCTTTATTCTTTTCATCTAATGTTTTCACAGGACACCAGCAATTACAGGAGCTTTGGTTTTTATTCATGATTGGCAAAATCCTAGTTTATAATCCCTCTAGGTACCAACCTCAATATTTGCAGTTGTATTTAAATTATTTTCTGCTATTTTACCATAGTTTCTGAAACAATGTACTTTAAGTTTCTAAAGCAGTTCCACAAATATGCACTTTTGGAAGTGTTATTTTTTGCATTGTATGAGGCAGCAAAGCAAGACAGAAGCAGTGGAAACTTTGAGACAAAAGAAACTTGCTACCCAAAAACCCTTCCTCAACTGAGGTTGTTTGTGGACCTAAACGACCCAAATAACTCTGGGATTGAAACTAAAGTGTCAGTTCCAAACAGAACATTTAATGATACTTAAGATAGAGAGAAAAAATTCCCAAGCAGAAGAAAAGTGTGAAGTAACAATTTTGCATAAACCATGAGCTATCCTATTAACTGAATCTCAACAAAAACCCCACAGAGAATGTGGCTTTGAATTGCTGAAATTTATGATATATTTTCATGAAGTGTAATTACAATCTCATGATAATCTGGATTAATACACCCCATTGATACACAGTGTATAAAAATATCCCCTCTGAATTGCTACTGTATATTCTAATCCAGTTGTTTGAGACACATCTGGATTGCATTCACTTCCTCTTAATACATTTGTTATTAAAAAACTATTAGTAGAACTCTTTGTTCCAAATTTTTGTCCTCTTGAACAATCTGACCAATTCATTTTAGAGATCTGAAGGAATAAATATAATTAATACAGTTGAAGGGATGACCTCTGATACAAACATCAATTTCCCGAGTTGTTTTTCTCCCCTTCTTATCAGTGCTGAATAATTAACACAAGCAGAAAACCTGAGTTCCTAGCTGAAAAGTGCACTTGAATATTTGAGACCCACTTAGAGACTGATGACCTTTCAGGTAGGAAAGTGAGAGATCAGATCCAACAACTTGCTTGCAGGTTGTGGTGCATTAGCATCACAAATGCCAGAGGCTAGCAGTCCTGGGCATAAGGCAACAGGACAACATTCAATCAGCAGGTGAAACATGCCAAGTGAAAGGATTGGGAATTTCCATTGCCGGTTTGTCTAACTCTTATGTTCCTCTAAGTTGCTGATCATGCCTTCCCCCCACCAACTGGGTTAATTTTCTCTAAGTTGACTACTACTTTCCCAGAATAATCAGTCTAAATTTCTAAGTCTTCTAACACAACACTTCACCTGGCTGTGGCACGTATGTGCGACAGGTTTTTCATCCGGCAGATCTGTGTAACCTGCGTGTATGAGCAACCCTGGGATCATCTTTAGCTATCCAAACAGAGAAATCATTGAACTAACACCCTTGAGTGTTGCTATGCTGACTCTCAAAGTTCACAAATAGGTCTTTCCGTACATCTCTGACTTGCAAGTGCAAAGGGAAGCTGCAGACAGACACAGCCCTCATGTCACCAGTTTATTCATATGTGCCATAATCTTCTGCTGACAAGATCTTTCTGCTGTGAGAAGAACCATATTGTAAAACAGGCCTCTAAATACAGAGAAATAAGTAATTAAGAAGTGCTGGGGCAGCCACAGGAAGAGAGAAATCCTTCCTCAGCCATTCCTTACAAGAGCAGACTGCAAACCAGTGAGGCAGGGAGAGCAACTGAGCACCTTGCTGCACCCAGACCTGAGCAAGGCAGTAACAACAATCAATGCAAGCACTTAAAAAGATTCCTGATTACGCCCTAAGGCTTGAATTTTCACCAGGGAGCCAAAGCACTGGGAATAACATATAACACATTTTTATTTTCCCAAATCATAGGACTTCCTGCCAAGAGCAGCCCAGGACAAGGCAAGCAGAGTGCTGCAAGTGTCAGTAGGGATCTCAAATCCCACGACTGCAGCCTGGAATGCAACGGATATTGTTCATTCTGCAGAGCACAAACCCATCAGCACAGCTCAGGAAGCAGATCAATAGATTATAAGGAACCTCACAGTCATCACAGTGTCCTCTTTCCTCAAAAAAGAACCTCACTCAGCGATATAGGCATATCTATATGGTCTGTTTTCACTGCAGCAGTGGGAGTTGCAGGTGTTTATGTATAAAAGTATGTATACATACACATATGTATTTTATACATACATACAGAAGTGGGTTTCACATGCATTCACATGCACACAGACACAATCTTAAAGATTTGAACATATAAACCTTCCACTGAAGATTCCAAAAGGAACCATTTCATTGGAAATCCTTTTAAAACCCACACAATGAGTTTTTATAAAAATCACACTGGAACTAGATTGAGACCTATTTCAGAAATAAAGGGCACAGGCTTATGGCAATGAACACCAAATGTATTTTTTAACAGGGAAATAGACTAAATGCTTGAGCAGATGTGGCAAAAATTAAAAGCAGTTAAAGGCAATAATCAAGTTGACGTCTCAGAAAGAAAAAACATCAAGCAGTATATAGAAATAAGGTGACTGCAAAAGATGAAAAGATAGCACAGAGATATGAAACTGCAAAATTTGCACAACAGCATGGAAAATAAAAGTGTGATTTAAAAATTAACCCAAAATAATCAGAAAAAGGACAATTATGGATATTTAAGCAGCAAGACAGATGCTGACACTGAGAGGAATAGCACAGACTATAGAATTCAGAAGCTCTTTGGATGAGCAAGAAACATTTTTCAAGATTTTAGCTTACAAAACGCCTGCTGTCATTCACAAGCATTACCTTGAGGAGACTTTCAGCAGGGGATGAACTCTGAAAACACTTCACAGAGAGGTGTTTGGATTTCCACGTTGAGTCTGAAAAACAGAAAATCACCGGTTAAAGCCATCAGCTTATGACACAGAGGTAGTACTGGCAAAAGTGACAGAAAATATCCATATAAGAAATCTGCCCACTGAACAGAGAAAGTGTCAAGGAGAGAGGTGGATTAGTGGCTTTATCTCAGAAGTGACAGATTTCTGCATTTCAGAAGTGCCGTGCTGGAGTGGGTGATGGAAGGACTTACATGATCAAGGAGAACCTGTGGTTCACCAATAGCTGAGGGTTTTGATTTGATCTAAACTCTTTTGTAAAATCCCAAGATTAACCCCATACAGCCACTTTTCCCCTTTGAATTCCAGGGAGATTGAACAACACTGGAAATACATCGCAATAATATAACCTGAGAACAGGTTAGGAAAAAGTCTGGTTTCAACCTTCCTTCCACACCTCCCCACCCACCCAAGGAATAAAAAGCAATTTTGGGTGACAATAAACTTTGTTGTATATGCAGCTAGAAGGCAGCATATTCTTTTCATTTCTCATTTAAAGACAGATCATCAGGAAGTCATTACATTGGGAAGATTGGATCTCTGCACTGTTGTGGTGTAATTGAGCACTGCTGTACACAAATATTGTAGATAATAAAACATAAAAAGGTTTGCAGTATTGGACTTGTCCTTTTCCCTAACCTATGGTGTTAGGTTTAATCCATCAGCAAAAACAAAGGAAGTTTTCTCCAAAGTTAAACAGAATTTGCTGGATTGGAATATATTTTCTTAATTATTGTAAACAGTTTAAAAACTGGATAACCTAGCCTATGATTCTGGCTATTTTGTCTGAACTCCACCTCCATCTTACAGAGGGTTACAACCAGGACAGGGCACTACTACCAGCACATAAAGAAGCAGTAGGGAGGGAGGAAAAGCAGGCAGGCTGTTTTAATGGACATGTCTCAATTCACAGGTCAGCAGTGCCTACGCTGCTTTTAAGTCAGCACCAATGCCCTGATGATGTTTTTAAGCTGCTTCTTGCAACATCAGGATCACCATGGATGACAGACTTGCTGCAGGCTAAATTCAAGGAATATGCAGAGATCCTGTAAGGGTTTCAGATACTTCAATATATCATGTCTGCTCTGGCAGGGGATAATATTAGTGCTATTGAGATAAGGGTGCAGTGGTGCTGTTTGAAAAGATCAGCATCCTGCCTGCTGGGCTGTGATAAACAGTGGTGTGTTTCACACATTGGGGGAAGCAGTGACAGCCCCGTGCAGGCACTCCAGAGCAGCAGGGAGACACAAACAACTTCGTGGTGTGCTGGGAGTAGGAACAATTCTGCATAAATGAACTCGGTTTTGGTATGGTGGGAGTAAGAACAATCCTGCATAAGTGAAATTGTTTGTGGTGTGGTGAGGGCAGGAGAAATTCTGCATAAGTGAACTCGTACTGCACAACTTCTGTCTCGCTTCAGCATCTCAGGAGCTCGACTCAGCGGTTACAGGGTTCAGGTTCTGATCAGAAAATGGGAGGAAGACTTGAAGAGAAGGGGCAGAGAGCAAAAATTCAACACAGAACAACGGAGCCAAGTGAAGACCACACAGCTACATTTCCTCTGTGACAGAGGGCCACAGAATTGCTCCATAAAGGTGTGAGTAGCGCATTTTCATTCTACCTACAGCAACAAAATGACACACCACCACTTTAAAGTGTGTTGGTTTCTAATCCATAGCAAAGAATTCTCTTCTTCCACAAAAAGCACTTTTGTTTCAGTGAATTTTTGAAGAAAGAATACTTAGCAATTGCTTAAGATTAAAAAAAAAAAAAACCTGAGAGAAAAGAACTGCATTCAGAATATTTTTTATGCACACAATTAAACAGCTTTAAAAAATTTCACTCATCTCTTTTTTTTCCCCCTTCTCCTTACTACATTTATTCAAACTATCCTAGTAGATTAAATACTACCTCCAAACTTTCCAAGCATCCTTTTCTACCTTTTGAAAGGACAGCCTCTTAACCATCAGTGGCTTTGTCAATCTGAGTTAATGGGACAAATGCCAATGCACAGGTAAGATCATAACAGAGTTCTGAGCCATTAGGATTTGTTTCAAACATAGAGAAAAAACTGACATTTCCAAAATTTAACTGAAGTTCTGGAAATCTTACTCTCCAGTAATTTGGGGATAAAGATTTTCAGCTCTGGCAACTTTAGAATTATTTTTAAGAAAGTGAAGTTATAAGAGGTTCTCATAGATTTGTAGTAATGAAGAGTTGCTCCTGTAACTTCAATTCAGCAGAACTGCTTAAGAATTATTGGAAGACAACAGAAAGAACATTTCCTTCACAATACTCTCTCCACAAACAATAAAAGTAACTACCTGAAAGCAATTTCCTCTCCTAGACTGTCTTAATATTAACATAATCATAAACACTTAAGACAGCATTCCCCTCACATCTCCATTATTAAACTCTTAAAGCTGAGTTATGAACAACATAAAACATTAATGCATCATGCCCTAATAATTGTTGTCTTATTAGAACATTTGCCCCATATGGCTTGTTAGATGGTTTGTGTTCATAAGGAAGTTCCCATTTACCAGAAGATATTAAAAAACCCCAGCATCTAAAACAAAAAACACACCCTGTCAATATTACTTCCATCAACAGCATTTTCATAAATTAATAAAAAATTAATGAAGCAGACAAAATGTAGTAATCTGGTTAAATATTAATTTAGGAGCACGTCTGCTGAACTTTGAGCAGTATTTACTGACAGCACCTGAGCCCCCACCCTCGGCTGCTCAGAGCAGCTCTGTGTGATGCCACAGGAGCAGAGGGGTCCCCTCACCCTGCTGGGAGCAACCACGGCCCAGCAGTGCTGCCCAGACAGAGCTGCAGCCCGGCACCAGCAATCCGGATTTCTGCCTGCCAGCCCCTGTGCTTGCTCTACACCTGAGGGTCTGGTCTGGCAAAATGTCCCTCAAATAGCAAGGGTTGCCACAGACATCAAAGGAATGCAGCCAAGTGCTCATCAGCCTCTGAGATGGTAAAAAACACACCCCTAAAGGAGATGGGAGAGTTCTCAACCACACCTGAAACTTTAAAACTTAAGACTTCTATGATGTAGATTATTTCATTAAAGCAGCAGTGTAAATTTGCACGTTTTTAAGTTCATTTGTATGACTCTAAGTACTTTGATTAACCAAATCCACTAAATTCAGACTAGAGGAATGAAGCTTGTTTTCCATTTTCTGCTTCCTGCCTAAACACCACAGTTTCTTGCTCTTTAATTTTGAAGTTTGCAGTCAGCAGTGATCCTACAGGAGACATCCATCCTTCAACAAACTTGGACCAGTCAGAAAACATAGCAGAAGAGGGATTAAAAAAGATAATAGTCTGTCTGACTATAAATAAATTTCCCATCAAAGCCATTCCTAGCAAGGTTTCATTAACAGAAATTGTATAACCAACACCTATAGGTACATTTCCCAAGAGAGGAATGGTGGGGCAGTTCAGCCAGAGAACCTGGACACAGAGGTCTGTGCATTCTAATTCCACTCCAGCTCACTTAATTCCATCTCACCAACTGTCTTGGAGCTCAGGAGCCACTCACAAAGTGTTTGCTTCAATTCCTCCATCTGTATAATGGCAATGATATCTAATTCAGAGGGATGCTGTGAGGATTAATTAGTTAATGTTGGTAAGTGCTTTGAAGATGAAAAGAGCTACAGAAGAGATAATCAGTTTTACAGTCTCTAAAAGCTTTTAGCATGTCTGCAGAATTATTTTGGAGTACCACAGGAATATCATCGGGGAGAATCTGTCATTTATCACCTACATCCAGAAAAGGGGAGGGGGACGCTGCAGGGTTGGAAGGAACAGGTATGAAAATATTTCAGTGTTAAATCACCTATCCTGTTCTGAAATCTGCCAACAAACAGCACAAAGCTCTGACTTCCTTTGTACAATCTACCTGTACACTGCTACCATTTTCTTAAGAAAACAAACACTAAATGGCTTTGTTAACTTAACTCTTCCCTTCTTCCTAATTTGAAATTCAGAAACTACAGTGACTTTTAGGGTTTTTTCTGTGTCTTTGAATATCCTGGCTTTTTGTCAGTAAGTATACTGTAAAGGACTGCAAGATGATGTCTCATTCTCCGAAGAAATGTCTTTAAGGTAAATGATATATATTTAGCTTTGGAAGATTTACTTTTGGTTGCCTATCAAAGTCTTCAATGTCTATAGCCCAGCTGCAGTTCCTGTCTTAATTGGTTTTCATTCCCAATAATCAAAAGAGAAGTTTGTAATGAAACAATCAGAGCCTTCAAACTTGGCAAAGTCAGACAGGATACAGAATCATACATGGTTGAAAATTTCAGATTTTTTAAAAAATTCAGTAATAACTCTACATTTTTCAGATAATTTTATATCCCACATAAGAATAAACATATCTTCTCTTTGATTTTTAAGTAGAGCATTTTTCATGGATGATTTGAAGCACATTAAAAGAACGTCAGCTGCTGATGTAACTGTTCCACAGCTCGTGTGTCTTCCTGGATGAATTGCTTCCAAGTATAACTATTTTGTGATCAAAAATGTATTTTTGAATACACATATTTCAAATGACCATCAGAAAAAAGACAAAGAATTTGATTTGATCTGACAGATGCTGTCTACAGGGAGCACAACCAGAGGAGTACAGATAAGTGATGTGTTAGTGTGCAAAGGGAGCAAGGTTTTTAAAACTGTGTTTATTGCAAACTAAATGCAATGCTGACAGGCACTGGCTTCAGATAAAATTTCTACTGTAATCAAATATAAAACTTCTGTATTAAGCTGTACTTTCCTCTTTAGAAAACAATGTCTAGTGGCTCTTCTACTTATTTTCAGTAGTTAGGTTATCAGTAGCACACGATGAAACAATCTACAATCAGCATTGTTGTGCAATGAAATATATTTTGCTGCTGGTTATAATCATTATGTTTTGCTCAGAGCCTTTCCCCTACCTTATGTCAAATGTCAACACTGACAGGGCTGAAGGGAAAAAAGTAAATATTTCAGCTCACTCTTGTTTCTCAAGCCCTTTGAGTTTCACAAGGAAGTAATGATTATTTATAGTCCCTCTCTGCTCCCAAAGATGCCACCCACTACTCTCCCACCACATTTAATTCTTCAAGGCTACACTTCTATTTTGTGGAAAGGGCTAGAATGTCTTGACTTAGATGCACCCTTTCATAAGGCAAAAGATGTGGAAAAGATGCTGGGTAACTGGACAATGATTTGTTATTGCAATTACCCCATATTCTTACAGTCTTTGCCAACTCCCATCACTCTGCCTTGAAATAAGTCTGGTCTGCTGACCCCATGGAAGTTTTCAAAGGCAAATCTCAGTGCCTGGTAAGCTGGACAGATCCACTTTGATCATGGCCAGATGGTACCTTCCAGGGATTTTTATTCACATTTTCCTTCAGGTTAAACAGCCCTTTTCCCTTTCCCAGTATTTATTCTTAATGCATTTATAACAAGTAGTTATAAATTCAGATCCTTTCTCCTGCGGGCCCAATGATTAAAGGCCTTTTAGACTCATTTGCATGACAGGTTACCCATTA
This sequence comes from Ammospiza nelsoni, assembly GCF_027579445.1. Classification (NCBI taxonomy): domain Eukaryota; kingdom Metazoa; phylum Chordata; class Aves; order Passeriformes; family Passerellidae; genus Ammospiza; species Ammospiza nelsoni. The sequence continues at coordinate 6,319,170 of NC_080648.1, forward strand.
TCCTAATTGTCATTGTACAGCATCTGACCCATCCTTCCCCCCTCCCCATTTATTTAACATGAAAGAGCAGATTTTAAACACTACTCCAGTGCAAGGTCATTTTGACCCTTGCCTGTGTACAGCAAGCCTTCAGCCAGCTGCACATGGTGGGCAGTTGCTGTGGTGGGTGGGGAGCAGCCTCACTGCCCCAAGCTCTGTGTCCAGCTGCCCAGCTCCACACTCAGAGTCCAGTCTCATGATCCTCAATAAACACCACAGAGTTCACTTTGCTGGACTGAAATTTCGTGTTTGTTGCCGCTGCCCTCATTCTGTACCCCAGAATGACAACAGCAGCAAATGTCCCCATGCTGAGGTGTTCTTTGCAGTGAGCACAGGAGGAGGTGCTGTGGGTACTGCCCCAGAGACAAGACATGTTGGATTTCCTGTTAAAAACAACCAAACTTGTCTATAATATATACATCAAGACTCAGGGACATCCCTGGTATTTTTTTTCCTTTCACAAGAATAAATTCCTCAAAACCTGCTTACCATTCCATGTGCTGCACTACCTCCTGTGCCTCCTGCTTACCAACACACGATTTCCAATGAATGTCCAAAACCTGCTCCTGAATGCAAAGGACTTGGTGGACCAACCACACCAACAGCAATCAATAATTTCATGTTGCTACAGAGTAACCAATACTAAGAAAAAAAACCCAAACAAACAAACATGAAAAAATTAAACAACTACTAATTGCTGGGAAAACTGCTGCAGGCCAGTACAGAGCCTCAAGGAGGGCTGCTGTGAGCTCACAGGACTCCTGCTCGTGCCTGAATCTTCCATGGAGTAATTGAACCTGACAGGAAACAATCCTGATACAATTAGAAATGCACAACTTGCCAACACAGCCCTATCAGTCACTATGCCACCTACCCCAGCAATATTCCTGAGTCCTGACACAGACACAGCTCTAAGTTAAATATTTAGTTTAATTCATCTGAATTCAGAGAGTCAATAAAAGGGCAACTATCCTCTCAAAAGAACCCTCATCTCTCACTGTTGATAATCAAGGAGCAAGACACTTTTGTTCTGGGGAATTAACACAGGTCATCTTTCCCTTTACTGATGTTTCCATTTTGTTCTGTCTGCACCAACTATGCTTCTTGTGCAATCAGACTTCAAAAATGAAAAATTTATCTCATGTTGCCTACCTGATGAACACCATCAGAGCACACACTAATCTATTGCAGGTTCAGAAAAAACTTTTCTGTTTTTGTGTTCATGCTGGTCACGATGACCTGTTTGCATGGATCTTCACTTTTACTTAGCCTTTCTAGGGCCCAATAAAATGTTACACAACTAGGAAGGATAATAAGACCATGCTGGTCTAGCTGAGAGTTTCATACTGCAGAACTGGGGGAGAGAGACTGTTAAGGATATTTCTGCTGCCACCTTTTATCCTTCTTTCTATTTTATTTTCTACTTTAGCTCCAAAACTGGACATTTTATAAAACAACTCATAATTTATTGCCTGAGCTCAGAACAGAAAGGTTTAATTTAGCTGGATTTGCCTCTAAGAATTAACCAGCAATACCTGTGCATGAGACTATGTGGCTTATGTGGGGAGGAATGAAAGCAAAAGAGAAATAATAGTACAGTTCATAAAGCATAGCAAAATATATTGGCACATTCTTCCCACAACTTTTAAAGAGACATGAAAGCACTTTTAATTGTTTTCCTAGCCTCCTCATCTGTTTAATAAAACAAAATTTTCAGAATTGTATTCATCATTTTTCTTGCTCTGTTCACAACAGATGAACTAAGAAACAAGTGAATTCACTTTCTCTCTTCTTAATTTCACATTATTTAGGTCCTAAAATATCTTTTAAATTACATACATTTCTTTCTTCTTTACTGAATTCCAGAGAATTAGATAAAGTGTGCCTGTATTAGTGTAACAAACAAACATCACTTCTGATTAAGCAGCTCAAGCACTGCTAAAATAAACACAGCAGCTACACAAAAGTATAGAAAAGGACAGAAACAACAACAACAAAACCCAAATTACCAGGGCAGACACTCAGATACTTGATCATGCTGAGGTGCAGAGTGCAGGGGTTAGGAACAGTGACCTGGTCTGCCTGCATTGTACCTAAGAATTGTCACTGCAGCAGTATAGACACACACTACAATTACCTCAGTTTGGCATAATAAAAATTAGTGCAGACAGACCACAAAAGATAAATTAGAAGAAAATAAAGAGACAGTTTAGTCAATTAAATTTTGTTTGTTGTATGTATAAATGCTACCTTACCTGATCAAAAGCCAGAAATATCCTCCATCGTGCTTCGGATCTACTAGAGAAATAACAACGCTCACAGCAGCAATTAATTAGCTGCAGCCAGCTGATTTAAAGAATCACAAGCACAGCAGCACAAAATCAAGTGAGCTTGGACAGCTGAAAGTACTTTAACTGTGCAAGAGCTCAGGTACCCCTCAGTGTCACCTGTGTTGTGTGTTCCAGCTGTGAGGTAGTAGCTAGAAGTGTTACAATATAGCCCTAAGAAGTTTAATTAGAAACCCCAGGCATTTCTAGGATCCAGGAATGCTTATTTCATTTCAAAATAGATGCTATTTTATACCTAATATAAAATCACTTTAGTCCCTTTCAAGTCACAGGAGAAAATATTAGAAGTGTTCTGATCTCCTGAATCACAACCTACTAAGCCGCAAGCTTTGTTTTCAAACCTTAAATAGTTTTCTTTAGGTAATTCAATTCTCATATTTGATAAAACATATTACCAGCCCTTAGAAACAGAATATGCAGAGTAACAGGGTAAAAATTATAGGAATACAGCTGAGTCTAAAGCTGAATTAACTCTGCACACGCTAACAGGGCTGTATGGCACAGGAAGGCAGTTTAGCTACATCAAATTAAGCTGAGCTGGACTATCATCTCTTATTGGCAGGCTGCTGACTTGATGAAGTTATTGCCAACATCCACAGACTCTGCCTGACCAGATTCTTCTGTCTCACTCTGCTCTTGCAGGCTCTCACACCATGGACATTCACTCCAGAGCACATTCTTCCACTGCTCCTCCCATGACATAAAGATGCAAGAACTATGTTATAATATTTTAAAACATTCAATATGTGAATGTCACCTACTGAAATGCAAACTGTGGCAATATAAATATTTTATATATATATAATATATATTTATATATATAAATATAGAATAAATAAATAAATATATATGCATCAAGTCATCCTTGGCACCTGGGATTGAAAGCACAGGTGGGGGGGGTGGGCAGCCTCCTCTGTCACCTGCTCTTCCACAGAGGCACACCACAATGTGTCTCAACACACAGCCATGGTTGGACCATCCTCAACCTCCCCAATACACAGCAGAGATTAGTTCTGAGGGAAAGGATCATTCCCAAAATGCTGCCCTCTGAAGAGGAGTTGTTTCTCTCAAATATTTCAATTACTAAAGCATTTTCAAGAATTAAGTGGCCCTTGAGATCCTACTCCCAGACATGATCTTCCTAATAAGAACAGTAATGGTAAAATTATTGTACTGAAAAGACAGTTCTGCTGCAGCCAAGTTGGAGAATTTTACATGGCTCTTGCATCTTCACATTAGGCTGAAAATCAGAAAGAATGCAAATTCGTCTTAGGGATGGACTGCTCAGAATGGGGTCCAAGTACATCTTTCATTGAAGAGCTGGGCCTGGGCTGCCAGTTTTATTCAATTAACAAAGTTCAAAATGAGCTCCACTTCACACAAATATTCGTTTTATCTATTACATCACATGCTATTCCTAGTGGGATAGAAGCCCCAAGCATCAGACTGTGTTCAAAAATCAGAGGCTGCTTTATATTAAGTCTTTATATCAGGGCAACTTTTCACAAATGACTTTGACACAATCAATCATGCCTAAAACTAAGCTGAAGTGCTTCAGAACGCTGCCCACCATGGGCTGTTGGCTAAAGAGGCTGCAGAACCTCCCCAACAAGGCTTTGACTTCAGCAAAATAAATGTCTGCTACCCCAATGAGGTGATAGAGGTTTATTTGATTTCAAATGCTGTGTTGGTTGCTTACTACTAATACCATAGACTGGAAATGAAAAACATCTAGCACTATTGCCACTAAATAATTTATGCAGACCTTAATGTTGTCTATACAACATTATTTGAAGCAGACTTGTTGCAGTGCCAGCAAGTATTGAAATATTCCCAATAGGAACTGATCATATCAATCTGACCTTGCTCTTTATAGCAAGTCAATGTAAAGAGAGGAAGGAGAACAATCTAAACAGTGTTTAGCATCTTCAGCATCTGCTTGAAAACAAAAAGACCAGCATTTTCCTAGAAAACTCATTCCCTGTTTATCTTAATGAAGGCAAAACAAGCGGCAGAACAACTTGTTGAATGCAACCACAATAAAATATAATTCTTTTTATTTTTCAGACAAAAGGGCACAAAATCAGTTTTCATTTGGCTCAGTGACTATCCTGTGTTTGAAAAGAATGTTACATATTCATTTCATTTATCATTTAAAGTCAGATAATCAGGAAGTCATTATGTGGCCTACACTGGGCAGCTATTCGATTAGAGCATAATTGAACACTCTGTAAGGCAGCCAAAGCTGACAGGTTGGGAATGCATAATATCCTTCCCATGGCATTTTGAAGCAGGGGATAACTGTAGGAAAATCATTGTCAATCAAAACCTGACAACCCAGTGAGAGAGGCTGGAATCTCTGCTCCTTTGAAAACAGAAACCCAGCTTTATTTCTTAAGCTCTTGAGGCCTGTTGTGCTTTGTGTTTTCATCAGATTATAAGGCGTCGTTTTAAAAGATCGTAACTGAAACCAGAAAATTTCATTTGGCCTTCTTGTCTTTCTCATTTATCTGCAGGGAAACAGTGATCAAATATGAAAATGAGAGTAAAGGTTGGACTCACTTGCCCAATGTTTTAAACCTGGCTTTGACATGTTCTGATTGCTGAGAACAACTATTAACAAGGAACAAACACTCACACAAACCCCACACGGCTTGCAAAAACATCGACCTTCCAGTTGTTGAGTATTTAAATTACTGTTTAGTGTAATACTGTATGAGGCTTGAGATGAAAAGTTATTTTTACTAAGAGACTTGAAACTATTTCCAGTTAGTAGCGTAACAACTTTTCTAATTAGAAGCCTGTTTGTTTCCCTAGCCTTATCAGTGTGTATTTTAGTAGAATCTTACAAGTCCTTTGGCAAGCACCTACTCATTTTTCTGGGTTTCTCAAATGTGCACACACATAGATCAGGATGGGAACATCACTTTTCTATCAAAGGTCAGAGATAAACCTTACAGTTGTAGTTTTCACTTGTAGAAATATTTTTTATCACTAGCAAGCAGAATAATAGGGCTAGCAGATGATGTCCAATACCACTGAAATGCACCAACACCATGTTCCAGCTACTCATGGGAGACTAAAAACTCTTTTGAGACCCCAGCATCTTTGAGCAGCTGGTAGTTGATATCATGAAAAGCAGATATCTTAAGCTTTTCAGAGTGCCCTTGAAGGCTGTGCTTCTCAGCCTCATTGTCTGCACAGCACCACAGATGTCAGAAGTTGGTCCTCAGCTGATTACATATATATATATATATCTATATGTATAGTCAATATATTTAATATATGTATACATAAAAAACGGTGGTATATTTCTATATGTACCTGGTTAAACAAAATGGAGGTAAATAACAAGTGACCACTAAAAGATTACTCTCATTTCCACCAGGTTGCCACAATGGATTTCCTTTTTCTTTCTTTCCTGAAAGCTCAGTCTATATGCCCTGCAGATACAAGGTTGAGCGGGGAACACAAGCAGAAATCTCCTCACCTTATCCAGACAACACAATAACCTCTGATAGGCTCCATCCTAAACCATCCAGCCACGCCACTAACAAAGCTTGGGAACAGAATGGAGCCTTTCGGCAGGAGCTGTAAATCACTGGGGTAATTCCAACCTCAGGGGGAGTTGTATCCCAGGTTTGGATAAATCCAGGCATTGGAAGGTTTCCTTTAAAGCACAGGTGACATCTTGAGCTCGTTTGTGGCTACAGTGTCAGGAGCAGGAATGCAGGAAAGTCCTGCTGCAGTCTGCACTCCATTCACTCCCCATCACTCCATAGCCCTGGGCTTGACACTGAAATTCCCATGTATTTGGAATTTTCTCAGTTCACTCCATGGAATTTCTCTAGCCAGCATCTCAGTGGCACAGCAACCAAAGGGGCCCCTTGGCCCAGTGAGGGAAAGCTCCAGTGAGAAGTGGAAAAAAAAAAGAAATAAGTGAGGAAAAAAATTACTAGGAACAACAAAATTCTGATCTGTACTCTAACATTAACAAATACTAAATTTATGTTGTTCATGAGATTTCACTAGAGTTATTTACATAAGATCAGCACCTGATTTACAGAAGAAAGAGATACTGCAATTAGCCTCCAATATAATTATAATTAATAATTATTTTAGTAGGTGTATTTATGCCAATTAATTTGTAAACTTGCAGATTTTCTAATCTAATAGGAAGGTTTTAAAATTACTACAAGCTTCCTCAGCATTTACCTTGATTTGACTTTTCTCACACTTCTTTTTTCTCCTTGCTGTCTGGCTTTTTGCCTTCTAACACTAACAAGCACAAACAGGAGTAAATCCAGTGGAGCAGCACTAAATTGCATTATTCTTCCAGAGGTCATCTCTATCCTCTTTTTAAGGAACAGCCATGGGTTTGTGCTCTGCTGCATTATCCCAGCTTTGTTACCTGATACTACAAATCTCCAGAGCTGCTGGGGATTATATCCAATGAGGAAAGAGTAGAGAAAATTAAATGAAGAAACCAAGAATTACTTGTCAGACATTTCAGCCTTTCAAACGTTTTTGGGTTTTACAGTCAAGTAAAAAATAGTAAATTATGGGAATTGTGTTTTTTAATTTCTTTTTTTAATGTACTATAAATTGGTGGAAACATCTTTATCATGCAAAATAAAAATTTGCATGTGGACAACTCTTTTCCCATCTGACAAAGTATTCAACTGAAAGAATTTACTGTCTTCTAAAAAGATCAGTCCTTTGTCTCTTAAAAGCTAAAATAAGAGAGGCATAGGATGATTCTCTGATGAACAGGATGAAAAATAGTAATGTACTTGTTAAAGGTATTTCACCAGGAGGTCTCCTCTTTCTATTTAAGAGATTCCACAATTTCCTTTCATGAGGTTGTATTATCCATCTGGATTCTTGAGACCAGCCCAGAGCAACTCTGTGCCTTGGTTTAGATTAAACCAGTGTATTTGTAAGGGATGGATGTCTCTTTTTTTGCTGACACCATCTCTCTACCTCATGTTATCTTGGCATATTTCTCTGTATTTTATCAGAAAGCTTATTATTGAACATGTTCTCAAAAAGAGACCCTGGGGCCTGGGGAGAATAGAAGCTTCCAGGTTCTTAAGGGGCTACAAATATTTTCAATGCTTCTGCTTCTGGAATGGGCTGACTCAACCCCAAGTACACACCTGAGTGCAATGAAATCTTTGGATAGTTTTTCAGTTAGTGGTGCCACTTTCAACCCAAATTAATTTCCATCTGAAATTTAATCATAGATTTGTCAAAAATCATGAAGAACCAGTGAGCTGAACACCATTTCTTTTGATTCTTTCCCTCAAGCTCTCCAAACAGGACAATATTTCTAAACCCAAATTTATTTCAGCTGCTCTACAGCACAAGTTTTAGAACTGAACTGGACATTATTTCCAATTCCAGAGGGTTGCCACTGCCTTTCTTTGCTTTTGTACAGCATAAACTTGTGTATTGCAATTGTATTTATTGCTGTCTCAGTGAATACATAGAATGTGCACACAAGATTTACAAAGAGCAAAATTAATTTGTCCACAGTGTGTGTCAGGTAAAAATAATTTAGTATTAAAAGTACTGCTAGAATGGAGATATCATAATAAACTTATCTGGATGCACTTGAAAAGTCTTAAAGAAGTTCCATGGTATTCTGGCAAAAATATTAACCCTTCCACTGGCCACATTGTGGTAGAAAAAACAGAGCTACATTTCCCATCAAACTCTCACACCACTCAAAAATGTGGAGTATTCAACTGAAGGGAGTAAAATGAGAAGCTCTAATTTAAGCAAGAGGCAAAGAGCACTCTAACATGTGCCTTCATGGGATTTTCAATTACAACAAAAATAAGTGAAGATGTAAACAGAGACAGAAATGACTGTACCATCAAACATCTGCTTCATTATTGTTTGAACAGCAGATTGCTTACAAATCTCCCATCTATTGATGACCCTGGCATGGACAGGTACCACTCATTTTGATCTGGTTTACTTCGAGGTGTACTGTTCAGTAAAAGCATTATTTCCCACACCGACATGTGGTGTTAATGGGATAACAGCCTTGTCCTCAAGACTTGATAACATATTGTTTGAAGTTGGGACTTTAGGAAATTGTTTAAGAAACCACATCTGGCAGTGATCTACACTATTGATTGTCTCAGGTTTTACAGCACTGCACAGCAGTACATGTTTATGATAAAGATGAACATTTATCTTGTTATCTGAAGATAAAATGGAGGCCAGTCTGCTGCTCCTGTCTTTAGGAATAAACTATAAAATTCTGAATTCCACATAGAAATGTATTTTACAGTGCAGCAATGCAGAGCATTTTCCCCCATAACTCATAAATTAAAAATTAAGTTGGAAGTGACTCGTTCCACAGGTCTTTATTATAATAAACTTCAGTCTGAAGAAATTTTCTTACATACAGTTAATTCTAGCAATTAAATCTTTCCAACAAAAAAGGAAAATAAGAAATTGAAAAAAAAATTACATTTAAATCCTTCCAATGAATTACTGTGAGACTGAGAACATGTGAGAAAATACATGGGCACAGGACCACACCTTTAAAGGCAGCACCATTTCACCAGATGTGTTTATGGTGCCTTAGAAAAGATTCCAACCTTTCATTTTTGAATGTGAGGCAAACCCTTGCCCTCTAACCTCATCCTTCTTTCCATAAAGCTTCTATGTAAAATTTTCATTTAGCATCTTTAGCAATCTTTCATTGGGTTTGAATAGTACATTTTCATTTCATTCATCATTTAAAGACAGATAATCAGAAAGTCATTACATGGGCTGACACCGGGCCCGGCGCTCGATTGTGTTGTAATTGAGCACTGCAGAGCGTGTGCCAGATCTAATGGATAATGAATATATTATGTCAGCAGAACTGCCTCTGCAAAGCTCCTGGGGAATCACAGGGGGACTGCAGTGACATGGAGGGTCACAGATGTTGTGCTGATTTACTGATGGAGTGATTGTGTAATTAGGTAATCAATGGTGGGTAGAAGACTATATGTGGACAGCTAATTTTATACAAATAAAGACCATGCAAGAAGGAGGCTCCTATTTAGGACAGTGTAAGATGATATTTTGGTTTGGCTTAATTATTCATAAATTCTTAATGATACATTCCAAAGGTCTGATGGTGGAAGGCCAGCAGCAGAGGTCTGGCTCCAATTCGAACACTACAGTAGCCTACTTTAACAAACTTCTTACAATATTATCCCTGTCATTTAGAAAGCTCAAATTTTCTGCCTTGATTAAAATAAAACTTACCTTGCTTTGTGTTAGTGATTTGCTGTAACTTTTAACATTTCAGGCAGAGATAAAAAGCAGTCATGATAAAGACATGAAACAACTCTAAATATTTGCCCTATGTTTACTCTGCTCTCACTAGGAGCATTTAGTAATATTTACTTTCTTCTGAGTGACAGCATGTTTAAACAAAAAATGTAGAGGCAGAAGGTTCATGTCCTAAATTTTTGCTATAAACATATGCATGTTTGTAATAGAAATAGATTTTAATAGAAAAAACATGTAACTTTTTAAAAAGTCAGCTGATTGAACTCTGTACTGAAGATGATGAACAGCAATTCACATTTATGTCCTTTTCCTAATTATGACTGGCTGTAAACAGCAGCTTCTGTCTCATCTGCCCCTCTCTCCCTGGTTCCATTTTAGTGTAATTCTCTCAGCAAAGGTCTGTCTGATCCAAGGCCTCTCTGAGGCAGGAATACACCTGTCTGGTTTCCAACCATGTCAGTGACACTGTCTCAGTTGGGGTTTTGGCATCCACAGGACCTTCCCACAGTGTCTGTGACAGCAACTTCCACTCAGGGTTTGGCATCCGTGAGGGTTCCCTCCCAGGAGCCTCTGGTGGGTTTGCAGTGCGTGACTCTTCAGAGAAAAATGTTATTTACTCATTACTCAAAAATAGAAATATCAATTAGGGAGACACAAGGTATGAGCAGGCAAAGGATGGTTATCACTTACTCACTTACTCCAGTTTGTTTCATCCATGGCAAGCAGCAGCAGATGGCTCCTGCTCATTTTCTGCCTTTGTCCCTCTCTAAGCCTTTGCCAAACTGTCAGATCTGCTGACACCCTGGGCATCCTGAACTCAATTCACTCAGCTCCCCTGTTTTTACTACGGACACAGGCTCATCTTTGGTGCCAGGCTTTAACCCTGGGAAGAATAATCCATTCTAGCCAGAGGGAATCCACACATCCAAAGACAAAGCAGGGCAAATCCTTCTTTTCCTCCTCCTCCTACACCCTATTAATATTTCTTTTGGGGCAACTGCACAGTAGGTAGGGAACAATAACAAAGCAAATGTAAAGCAAAGCATTTGCATAAAAAGTAACAGATTTTCTTAGTTTACCATAATCAGAAATTTCAGGGAGAATGATATAATTTGGATTCTAATGCTTTTTCCTGTACCCTCTTTGGAGATACACAAAGTTCTGGACTGTGCTACAGATATTTGCAGTTATTTGCTACACACAAATATATCTATCCTGTTTAAAGATGCATGTATAGAGCATGCTGGGTTTAGATCAATCTGTATTATTTAGATCAACCTTCAGTATTAGATCTTTTCACACCTCCTCCCTTTCTTCCCATCTCTGCATTTGTGCACCCATCACTAACAACTGTACATTAGTACATGGAATAAAAACAGGCTACCACTTTTCATTATGTTTTTCCACCTATTTGTTAATTTTCTACACCCTACAATGGCATAAATATTGTAAGACCCAAATGCTGCAAATCCTTTGCTGCTATGAATTTTGGCAGAGAAGTGTTAAGTATTTCAAAGCTTTTTTTTTCTTGGCCCTTGATTACTTTTCTCTAAGTGTAATTACTTAAGGTTTTACTGGGCTTTCTGAATGATGACTTTTTCTTTCTTCAGCTCCTACTTTAACTGAATAGTATCCCTTCCTCCCAAATTATCTCTCCTTTCCTGAGTCCTGAGCAGTAGAACAGGCACCCCTGCTACTTGGTACCAGAGCAAGAATTGCTGAAGCAGGCTCCCAGCACAGCAATTCTTCAGCCTGGGCAATACCTATCAAATGTGCATCAGCTTAGAGTTTTTTCCTGACTGAATTTCATTGTCCACAGACTCCAGAGAGGCAGCATTGACAACCTCTTTCTGAAATTAGGAATACCTTTCTAGCACAGAGTACTGTAATCTTGACTGAGTTTCTAATGTAATTTCAGAGAAAAACTAGATGAAAGCTTGAGTTTTAAAATAAACTTCTTATTTTTATTCACAAACTAGGAGATATCAACTGTTTTGTTTAAAAAGCCCTTAAATCTCTTTAGGACTCTCCAAGTATTGGGCATGGACACTTTAAAGAAAACAATACAAAAATCACCCTATACAAAGAGGATTTTCTGGCAAACACAGACCAAAGGAAAGCTTTCCTTAGAATTCCAGCACATTCCAGCTTCAGGGAGCTCCTCAGGCTATCCTCAAAAGTGATAATGCCATTATCAAGGGGAGGTCATGTTTCTGAATGCTGCTTGGTAATACTGCATTGTATTTATGATGATAATAAGATAAAACACTCATTTCTAAAAGATACCAGGAAATAAAGATATACATTTATTTAAGTAATAAAAACAAGCAGCATTTAACAGCCTCCCAAACCTATTTCAGGTACTTGTATAATGAAATTCTGAAAAATGGTTTTACTAATCTTTATTGTGTTTAGCCCTTTTAAAAGTACATAAGAGCAAGAAGATGAAAATTCTTGGAGATATAAAGAGGTGTGGCTGGAGCAAAGTGTGATCTGATGTGTTACAAAATCCAGAGAAATGTGGTGAAAAATGTTCAGACCTGCCAGAGGAGGAGGAGGGGGTAAACAAAATAAATGCTTGGGTGAAAGAGAGGAATCTTTCATAAGAGTTCCTGAATTTTTAACCAAGAACAGAGATAACAGAGTCTTCCTACACAAGAATCTGTTAAAAGCACAGAGAAGGAAGGGAAGAGAGGAAATAAAAAACACACTAAGTAAATAAAAATGAAACTGAGGTGGATGTGGATAGAAAGAGTATGAAAATGTTAATTAATCCTGGCTGCTATTATTTCTAGTGAAGTTTATTGTTTTAAAAGTACAGACCTTGCAAAGCCTTAATTTAAGTGACATGCAATGTTCTTGGGCAGATCTTTATTACCATGTTACTTTATTATTTCTAACTTACTGCTCAGTGCAGATTTTATGATTAAATAATTGGCAGTATTTTTGCAAACACCAGGTTTGCAATCAACTTTATCAAAGGACTCAAATGCTGAGCAGGAATAACTTGGAAGTAATTTAAAATAGGGCACAGAATACTAAATAAACAATTATATTAACAAGTAAGCCAAATAGATAAAAAATTTACAAGATATTTAATACAGAATATAAAAGATCCAGATTAACTGCTCCCTTTCAAAATTTCACAAAAAAGTTACTCATTATAAAACACTGAGTAAAAGAATGTTATTAACTCAAAGATTCCTTGAGTTCAATATAATTGAAAAACTTCTTATTCTTCAATTCCTTTGTATGACCACAGAGCTCCTATACTTTTAATCATCTCCACTGGTCAATATAAATCTTGTTCTCTTTCCACAAAAATAAGAAGCCTTGTTCATTCTTAAATTTAGAGACCTTTTTATATGCAAAAGAGGATGTAGCACTTTACTTCTGTTAGAAATACATATTTTTGTGAGGCTTTTCTAAGTTTCATTGGAAGTATAAACACCTGAGGTGTGGAGGCTCACCTCCAGTTTCATGATGGGTTACTCCTGCTGCTGCAGCTTGCTGCTGTTTAGCAGAACCGTTAATTTTAATTTCTGCTCAGTGTTAATGTCCTTCTTTCAGCCCCGGTGTAACCCATTCCAGGAGCCCTGTGTCACCCTGGGGCTGTGGGGCAGCTGCTGACCCTGTGCTGCCAATCCTGCAGCAGGCTGGCTCTACTTTGGTCACCTCACTGCCATCTATTGCCCCCCTTTTGGAGAAAACTTCTGCAATTCCATAAAAAAATCCAGATTGAATGCATTGTATAATTTGTACTTGATAGGGAGTTTTTTTTCCCTCAAGTCTGCCTCTATTGCAGAAATGAAAAATGGATTTTACCTCCTACTCATGTCTGAACTTCATCAGAAAAACAGAGGGCATTAATCCTGAAAGATTAACCAGAAGAGAGGGATGGATATTCCACACTTGCTCCCTCAGTTTGGTATCTCTGCTAACAGCATGCACTGTACATATAAAATTTTTCCTTCTACTCATGTGCCCTAAAGAGTTTTGTCCTTGCCAGTGAGGAAGAAGTTACGACAAAGTGTGTGATAGAGATTATTTTTAATGGAATTTTTTGTTGCTAAGGAAGTAATGATACAGCAGCCTTAGAGCACAATGTCTAATTCTAGAGATGAACTGTCATTTCATTCATGTCATTCAAACAGCAAACTTTCCTTCCTTTTCCTATAAAGCCAAACATTCAGCATTTTCATCATTTGGGAAGTGCAACATCTGTACAGAGGCCTAAGGAAACATTATTGTATGCCACGAATCAGTCCTGCAAGTTCACATGATCAAATACCAAGTATTAAATATTCACGTTTTCTTGTCAAATTGATATTCTTCTACTGTATGTTTAATGTACAACCTATATAATTTCTATTAACTTGCTTGGTTTCTTGGGGGCTAAAAGGAGTTATTGTTAGGCATTTCTTAAATGTCAAAGAAAAAATTTTAGACAATTTCCTTCTGCAAATCCTCCCAGTATAGATTTTAAAAGACAAGCCACCACACAGCAATGTCCACAATCTCTCCCTCCTATAAGGCTTAAAACTGTATAGGGTTTGGAATGTTTTTTTTTTTAAAATTTCTATTTTTTTTTTTTTAGGTTGGAAAAATCCCTCATCTTTATCCATTCAAAATCTCATGGCACTCCTGATGGGTGATAAGTTGTATTTCATACAGCTGAAGTATAACAGGGGTAAATAACTTGTGTTATTCAAGGCTCCAACTCAAGGAGCAACTTCATTGAGGATTTCATGTAGTATTTCCATTAAACTGTTAAAATATAGAACACAAACAACAAATGCTCTACCACCAGAAGTTTTCAACCCACAATTCCAACAAAAAATATCTGTATACAGAACACTACATAGGCATAAATATAATTAATGTTAAGTCCTTTGCAGGATCTTTGCAATGAGATTCCACTGCTCTTTTTAATCCCCAAAGGAACAGAAGCAGTCCAGAACACCTCTGATTTAAGTGGGTACAGTCCAAGTGAAGTTAAGACAGACCATAATTGCTTTGCTGAGTTACAACATAACCCTTAAAAACAGACTTATGCATTGAAACCATTTATAATTCAACCTCAAACGAGCCTCTGCTCCTAAGGCTCGTATATTAACTGGTCTACAAAGGCCATTTCCTGAAATTTGTCTCTTTAGCTTTTTGTTGGCATGAATATAAAGAATAGTTTGTAGTCTCCTTTATTTCTGTCTTAGAGAATGTGGTGAATACTTCAGAAAATCTATTTTTTTCTCCCCAACCTCCATTAGAACACACATGCTAGATTTGTGCTTTATTTCTTCCTTAATTTCTGTTTTACATGGTGGGCTAAAAGCATTTCACAGGTGTTTGCTGGAACTCATTAGACTATTTGGAACTCCTTCATGCTCTCTAAAAGGCAATTAAAATGTGTCTGCAAATTACCTCATGTGGTCTGAAGCACAGCTGCCTCTTATCCCCCTGTTACTACGCGGTGTGCCCAAACAGAATAGAAAAACTGCTTTGATACCTGCAGTTTACAAAGGCAAATCCTGCCTTCATGAGTGACAAAAAAATCCTCTGCTTGCCTCTTAAGTCTTCAATGCAATTGCCTTTGTTCCCCCCCCAACCAAAAAAACAAAAGTTTATAACGAGCTAAGAGACACAACTGGTTAATTAAGTGGATAACAGAAGTGATGAGAAAGCAGCAAGTGCTCACATAATTCAAAGAATTGTTGCTGCATGCATAGAAAAGCTGGGTGTGTGCAGGTAAAGCATCTCTGATTCTAAATGGCCAAGATGCTTGGGCTAGTATTTCTATTTCTTGTTTCTGCATAAAAAGGAGGGGTGAAAGAATCCATTATCCCAGCAGGTGTACTTACAGGATTTATCCTTGTTCTGCAAATATCTGGCAATTAAATGAATATTCTGCTTGAGTAGAGACTGAATGAATTTTAAACTTTTGTGTTTTAGCTGCTTTGTCCAGTCTATTTTATCATTAAAAATGAGTTGTTCGTGACACTGAACAGTTATCTTTTGCCATCAGATGCTGACAAATTAAAGTAAAATTCAAGAAAGTTTTTAATAATTTGCTTTACTATATATATTTGTCAGTTCCAGGGTAGCAGAGTGCTGTGTCTAGAGCATAAAGGCCCAGCTCCAGCATTTCCTTGCTGGCCAGCAGCAGAAAGGAAAAGAAATGTCTGGCATTTTACACTCTGGGGGTGATGCAGAGTCCAGAACAGCTTCCAGGTTATAGCCTGTCCTTTTAAGTTCCCTGTGTTCCAAAATCACCAATACAAATGGTAGCAGGAAGGGCTGCAAATCCTTTAACCCTCCTTGTACCTTCAACACCCATCAGCTGAAATTCACTTTGAGCTCTAATGATTGCCTTGGCCCCTTCCAGCTGGAGCTGATTCCCCATTCCACCCCACACTCAATATTTTTCCCCTTTTTCTCTCCACTCAGCCACGATCTCTACTGAAGCCTCTATGGTCACAACTCTCCATTACAATCAGCTGAAAAAATCCTGACCAACACATCTGTATTTATTCCAGACAAATTTTCATCTCTCCCCTTTCTCAATTTACTCTTTCCTTTTTCTCTTCTCTTAGTCCTTAATTCCTATTCTTTTTTTGTTACTTTCTTCAAGTGAGCATAAAAAATGAATATGTAATTTCCATGCATTTTAAACAAAGCAGTGCCTGATAGTTACAAACAACTTAGTGATGCTAAACAGCGATTAAAACTTTTCATGAGTCATGCCAACTAAATTGTGGTCTCAGGAAGACTTCTATGAAAGCAGCAGCTGAAGGCAACTGTAAATATATTGCACTTTTTAAGGGGCAGTCACATAGCAGCACTGGGGAATGCAGTTCCTGGGTTACTGCGATTGCCACCCCGTGCAGGAGAATTGCAGGTTACAGCAAGAGCCATTGAAGATGTGGAGGAATAAAGTGCAGCCTGCAATGGAACATCCACAGCAATTGCACTAAACAGCAGAGTCCTTTAGCTCTGATCCCACAAACTCTTCTGTGAGTCATTTGAGTAGAGTCAGTAGGTGTATGCATTAAAGTATGAAAAAAACACAAACAACAAACCTGGAACCCCAAAAAACACTGTATTTCTTGCTCCTGAGTCTTTACAGCACAATTGTGAACAAATGGCACACTTTGCTCAAAACAGCCTGAGGTATAACCTTGTCTTTTATATGAATACAAAGTTATTAGTTTTGTCAGAATCTTACAAGACATCAAAGTTATTGTTTTGGTTCCTGATTTCACATCTGTTTCCAATGATCAGAAATATCACATACTATTCAACCAGCAGATTTACACAGTGAAGCCTCCAGTAAGCTAACCAATGCACTAATTTAAAAACTCCTAGAGATGCTGTCTTTGAATTCCTACATCACCTTGTCTAACCTGTATCCATTCTAGCTGCTTAAAAAAATTTATTGTTGAAGCTTATAATGTGATTATGGGAAGTAATTATCATAGTTTTATCCAGCTTTCAGAATCACAAGAGAATTTAGAAATTGTGTTTCAGTTTTAGAAGACTGAACACTTCTTCCTAGTATAAGAAAAGAATTAAAATTCTACCAATAGATAAATTATTTTCTTAAATGATTGTTGAGTACAAAGACCTTCCCAAAGCTTTGGAATATATCAAAAGAAAGTTCCTTTAAAACAGAAATATCCTGAAACAGTTGAACATCCTTCTGTCCTCAGCTGAAATACAGTCAGGTCCAGGCCAAGACAGACAGACACACACTGTTCATTACATTAACTAAACATATTTGTAATTTTGTAAATAAAATGCCCCCACAATTAAATGCATGAAGTAGTGAAATGACACAGTAATTATACTATTTTCAGAGCTGCAGAAATTTTGGGCTGTCATCTTGCAAATCCTTACATGACTTGCTCCAGTGGTGATATCAGTGACAGTTCTGAATTCCATTGCTTTGAATGCAATTTAAATCCCATTTTTATATGAACAGGAAATTTTTACTTTAATGGCTGGGCATGTTGTGTCACAACAAGAAATGCAGCTATTTACTACTGCCAGTACTCTAAACCTTGACTTGCTGAACTTGTGGCAAACTCATGTAGAAGTTTTACTGACTAAATCTAGAAGTTCTCTTTGTATGACTCACTTAATTATCAGCTTCATCTCTAGAAGAATGATTCATGTAAATGTCTTGCAGGACCTACTCCATAAAGCAAAATTTCCATTTATTTTAGAAAATGAAGATTAAACAATGGACAAGAATTCAGGAAAATAGTGCCCATTGTCATTCCAATTTTTTTACTAAAATTTTCAGCAGTGTACTATGCGTATATTTAAACTTAAAGGAAATGTGTAAAAAGGGGGAAAAAAACCCCTTTCTTGATGTTCATAATGAATAGGGAAAAGAAAAAGTTATTCTTTATTATATTCATACCTATATAATTACTATTTTAGCATTAACTCCTTTGGGTTGTCAGTTTCCAGTATTCTTCTCACCTTAATTGAACTTTTTGGGAAGTGTGCCATCTTTTGTGTGTTTGTGTAGTAGCTGGAATAGTTGGAGGAACTGTAGCTCCCACGTACCACAAACTCCAGTGAGGCTGCTCATCTGCTTTCAATTATGTATTAAGTATGTGCTGAATCATGTTAAAAAGATCTTTCTCTTAATGTTGAATTAAATACATTTATTCCTCTTCATCCTACAGATGTATCATTTTCATTTCACTGGGGACCATTCCACATATCTCAGAGACTGTTAGTGCTATGTTCTCCTCTGCCCTCCCAAATTGGCACCACCTGTCAAACTGACTGACATAATTTAAATAACCTCATCAAATACAAATTTGTAGTGGAAATACTGAAAGACTTCCACAGAAAAGTTCCAGGTTAAAAAAACAGGAAGCTGATTGCTTCTCCTAAGGTGGTCCTTTTTAGAATAAAGAGTTTATAAACCAAACGTCTGCCGCCATTTTTGTACTTTTACAAGCACTAACATTTTAACAGCAGAAATGTTAAATATCAAAGTAATAGATGAGCATTCCACTAGAAGGCAATTTCACTAAATACCACAGGTATTAATCTTTCTGAATCTTAATTACACCCTTTTGACACATTATCCTTATCTGACCTTTCCTCCAGAGCTGCGTGAGTAGATGTGAGGTTGGCAGGCAAGCTCAGCCCTGCTTGCCACCTGACATGCAAAGAATGAGTGGACATAAAGATGCAGCTCATGTGCAGCACATGGAGTCATTAAACCACTATTTTCTGGAAGTTATCTTCCAAAACCCAGCTTTTGTTCCAGGATTTTCCACCACCTTCCCTTTCCTGGCTTTGGTCATGCCTCAGAACACAGAGGTTTAATGAATTACTAAGAATGTACAACTATAGGATATTGCCAAAGAACTAAACTTCTTGAACTGGAACCACCCAAGCAACATTGAAAAACAATTAGTAATGGCAGGCCTTAATCGAAGAAACGGAATTTCGGTTTAGATAAGTAAGGGCTGGCAGTTCCAAGATTAAAAAAGTAATGATTCTGCCACTAAGCCACACTTCCACCAATCAATACTGAAAAGTTTCCATATTTTATTAGATCACCTAAATAAGCAACAAGTGGGTAACTTGGGTAACTAAAAAATTTAGGAAGTGTTGTGTGAGAGGTGAAGCATAGAGAAGGAGCATGGGAGAGCCAAGTGCTGCTGTGACCTTAAGGAAGTTCCTTCATCTTCCTTGGTCAGGATTTCACAGATTTCACAGCCACAGCCATGTTTGAGACACTCTCTCAATGTAATCCACATCTGTCTGATGCTCACATTGTTCTTGTCACAAATCTACAGCAATTTTTATCCTGTTCTCCCACTTGGTGTTCAAAATGAGGTTTTGCATTATAAATTCTCAGCTGGAGCAATGCACAGCACTAAACTCTGTGTATTTAACAACTGCTTTATGGCAATCCATGTTGTCCACATAGTTACAGCCTGTGAGGCAGCATCAGTCCCTGCCTGCACCTCTCAAGGCCTTTCAGAAAACATTTAAGAGACTCTTTAAAGTACGTGAAGGGAGGATGGCACTTTGTAAACAAAACCAAATTGCAGTACTGCATTAAAGTGGGAAGTTAAATCTGAATTGTTGCTTCAAACTAAATGAAAAGAAGGAAAGCCTAGGAAAATTTTTGGAGTCAAAATGCTGGCCAAGTCAGTCTGAAACCTATGGTTGATTTTTCAGATTTTTTACCTTTTTAATTACCTTGTCAGCATGATCACCCTCATGTGCATTATTAAACTGAATACAGCCTGAAGATGAAATCTCACAATTTTTTTCTGCACAATTCTACTTGATTGGAAACAAATTGAACAAATAATATTTGATAAATATTTACTTTGCAAACCTGCACATCTTGATTTGTCTTAGTTTTCTGTTTAAATTTATACTGCATTAAGAATTGCCATTTTTTCTGGTGTTTTGTTCATTCAAAAAGGTTAAATGATTATTAATTCTGACTAAGTAGCAGGGTAAGTGTCCTTGAAATCTGTGATAGTTTGATTGGGGCTGTTGTTCCACTTTGTTGTATTCTTCACTCCCTCTCATGTTCCACTATCAAAGTGACTTTCATAGTTTATATCCATGCGCTGGAGAGAATTAACCAGAGAGCTCTGACTCCGTGCAAATCCTAAACAGCTTTAATAGGAGAATATAAAATTGCATCCCTACATTCACTAAAGTATTCATAAATGGCATCTTTTTTCAGGATTAAACCTGTTGGATTACATCTAATCAGTGCATATGGTGATCCAAGCTTTTTTTTCTGAGAAATGTGTGTTAAGATGCCTAATCACACACTTCTGGGAATGGGGCTGGCTCTTAAAATTTTGGGTGTCCAGCACTGGACTGTCAAGTCCGTGGGAAAGGTGAGAAACAGGACAAGGTGATAGTTTGGCACACATATAAGGGATGATGGGCTGAAGGATGCTAAAGGATGGCCCAATTTCCTCAGCTCTGGTTAAAGCTCTGACCAAAGGAATGGCTGTGAAAATGTCTCCCCTATTATCAACACCAAATGCACACACATTATTAAAAATGTAATTGTCTTAACTAGTTTAATGTGGATTGTGCCTGAACAGTTTGGATTTTATTGATTGTGGAGGTAAGAGAAGATTTTCAATATTGATGTAGAGCAATACTTATTATTGCTCCATGGATTAACTCTCTCTCACATTACTGGTGTCTTACCCAAAGGTATTGTACCTAGTGGATTAGGACTTCAAATACTTCGAGGACACAAAAGCTCTTTACAGTAAAATCCAAGACTCTAGTAATTATTATCCAAGTCTTTCAATGATTTTTTGACGTTTGGTTTGAGCTTTCGGCAAGAAGATTAAAAAAGAGAGAGGAAAAAAATGGCAAAAAAAATATCAGTTGCTATAAGAATCTTCAATGTCTCATCTATTGATTTTCTTCAGATCTTTAAATTCACAGTGTGACTTATATTCCATGAAATAGGGTCATTGACATCTGAAAACATACTACAAAAAATATACACTTCATATCCCATGGACTGAAACACATAATTGTCTAATGAAAAGGTTATCCAGTGTGTTAAATCCATCACTTACAGAAATTTTTTTCATGCTTCTAAATGAATGGATTTTACTGCATTTTAAGAAAGGAAAAGCTTCATGGAGACTGAAAAATCTGCAGGCACTATACTGTTTGACTGTGAGCTTAGAGCTTTGGTTCTAATTTTATTTAATGTAAGATTCTGTACAGTGATATTTCTGAATTTGCCACCACATGAACAGACTCCCTGACCTGAAAACTCTTATTTTTGTACTGCTTACTTTTCTATTGCCTTCAGTTGTCAAAATAGAAAATAAAGAAGGTCTAAGATTTAAAGAAAACCTTGAATTATCTACTGATGAACAAAAGCAGTCAAAACCATTAGCAAGCTGTTTGACAACATGAAACTGCCTTTACAAAGCTCAACCTCTAAACAAGCCCTTTTTGTAATCTTGTTTATTTCCCCCATACAATATTTTGAGTTCATTTTCGAGCTTTTTCTTTATGCATGTGAAAACTTTGATGCTCAATAACCAAATAATCTCCACAGCACAGACTTTAAGAAAACAGTGCCATAATGTATGATTAACTTTTCTCTTCCCAGTTGTGTTGCTACTGCAGAGTAAATAAAAACCTGCACTCTTCTATCCAACAAAATTACAAATAATAGAATATGGAAGGCATTTTGTAAACAATTAAAGTAACTAGTTTATACTTTAAAGCAATGAACAACTGTACATGCATTTACCTTTCATGAATTCCAATGAAGTGAGTTATTAACATTACTGTAATTTAATCACACCTGTGTTTATCTGGCTAGACTTTAAATTTTCACTTTTTTGAAGCAGACTAATTACTAGAAGAGTGGGTTTTTCCCCTATAAATATTACCTCTTCCTTATTTACATTTAATTAACTAAAAATGCACAATGGTTTCTTAGATTCAGAGGTCTCTTGAAGGAAATTTTGCCCCAGCACTTCCCAGGAGGACCAAGCATAGAAACTGCCTGAAAACAGCCACTGCTAGTGAACATAATGAGGCAAAATCCAAACAAACACAGAAACAAACACAAAAGTCCAACAACTGCCATTCCAAACACCTTTCCTAAACCTTATGATCACCACGAAGCACATATACCTGAGAAACCACACTCTGGATTGCCCAAATCCTAGAATCTCTCTTCCACTTATAAAAATTCAACTTTGTTCTTTGAGGGGATTTACTGCTTCAGAAACTCTTGCTTTTTGTGGCCTGACTGATAAAACACAGCAGTAAAGCAGCTAAAATTACCACTGCAGTCCCAACTTCGATATAGATTGCTGCTACAGATAGAAATTTTTTCATTTTTTCATATGCTTGTAAGGCTCTGAGTTTGGGAAAAGGAATGAGATTGCTTTACATGAGGGCAAACCTTGCTGGAAACATTCCCACTCCTGGGTTTGGTCATGCTTATACCTCCTGCTGGACACGGATTTAATGTTTCATGAGGTCTTTGGAAGAGTTTTGACTGATTTCAAATGATTTTAGATCATAGACAGGTTGATAGCATTTCACAGATATACATCTGTTTATCCATGTCACACAAAACATCCAGTCCAAAGAGAATCAGTGTCTGCTGAGGAAAAGTGGAGTCAGTTCAAGGGAAAGGGTGGTAAATCACAAAAAATCATGTGTTCTCTAGGGATGACAGAGTTTGAATGTTGTCAGTGCATAAAATGATCAATTTATTCAATGCTACTTTAGCAATAACATTCTGAAGGATCAAATCCTGATATCTCTAAATTATTAGGCATTCTGTAAAGCTGAGATAGAATCAGAGTTTTTACAGATTCCCTGGACTTTTGCCTTATAAAATAAAGACAGATCTAGAGTTCTTCTCTTAAGCATGACTAACAACATTTTCTGAGTTAAGACAGAAACTGACCTTTGTTTTTATTTGGTCATTTAAATGGCTTATTGGGAACCACAACTACACAAAATTAAACAAAGTTTAAATTGATCAAAGAGAACAATTTGTATTGGCTATACAGCAAGAATTGGGCTCCCCCTGAACTGGAAGATGGGCCCTTCTGGGGAAGGATGTTGGGCCTCAGATGGTTTCCCCAACACTCCATGAACAAAGTCTCCTGTCACACCACTGTGAGTAACCAGCTCTTCCTAACTGGAAGCAGGTCAGCCTCAAGTACATTTGTAACCAGGTAAAAACAAGTCAAGAAATAACTGTTGCCTTTGATGGGACACTGGGAAATATCCTTCACTAGTTTTGGGTAACGATACCTCAGTATATTGATAATGCTCAAATTAACACTAGAAGAAAAGCACTGCAGGAATTCATTAAAAATAGATTTATCAGTGCATAAGAATTCATGATGTTTAAACTTAAGGCAAAAGCAACCAGGGCAGTTTGAGTAACAGCTTCAAGTGGATGATTAGCTAAGGGGATTCAACACTTAATAGCCAAAATAAATTAGTGTAATTATTTTATTACCTATGCTAACTGATTTCATTGTTTTTTATAGAAATAACGGCTCCCTAAGGAATGGAATGTTGCTTCAAAGAATCCCAGCTGCAAGCTTCTGTGTTCTCTTGTGGCAATCAAAAATGGCAACAAAAATAGCTGTCATTAATAATAGTATTAATAAGTGTGCTACCACACCTTAGAAATACATTCTGGATTTGTCTGTACACCTGGACTTGAATACAAAGTTTTCTAGCCACTGGAGGGTTTTAGATACAAATGAAATAAACCTGTAAAGCACTTATTAAAATAAACATTAATATTTATAGAGAACAATGGAATGCTTTAAATAGATTTTTAATAAATGAGTGTGTGATTAGTTGAGGAGCCTGAGAAATCTTTTAATTTGACCTCAGAAGAATTATTTGAAAGTCTATGTGTTTCTGCTTTTGCTCTCACTGTGAAGTGTTAACAACATAACCTCTACACAAGAATAAGTTTCAAAGAACCTTACTGCAACATAAAGTGAATTTTTATAGAGTTCATCTCTATCACTTTCAAGATTCTACCCAGGTCTAACTTGGAGCTGATTTGTATTCCTACCAGTTTGTGTTGCTGTTCAATTCCTGCTGTACCCTCCCCTTGCCCCTCTGCAGGCTCCCACCTTACATCCCACTAGAAATGAGACCCTCGTGGAAAAGCCCCAGGGAGCTGCCAGGCCCCACGCCTGGCTGTGCCTCCATCGTCTCTCGCACCTGATAGAGGCAGAGGGAGGGCACAGAGCAGATCCTGGCGCCTGCAGCAGCTCTGCCCCAGCCACACAGCCTGGTGTGCTCGGGCTGCTCCTGCAGGGCAGCCCAGCTGCAGTTGGGATGCTCTAAGGCTGCAAGGACCAGAGAAAAAAGTTGTGCAAAACAGAGCCAAAGAATTCTGGGACTGGATCCAGTAATAAAAATGCACATCCTAGGGACACTGATCAACAGCAGATTTTGACTGACTGTGTCTCTGTCCCTCTGCTTTCTAATGCCTTAACAAATGCCCAATCCCCCTGCACAGCTGGAGAAACTAATTATCATTCTAATTGGTGGTGGGGGGGGTTTTTTGTTATTTTGTATAATATAATACACTAGTACACACAAACTGAACGTGGAGATTTTCTCATTTCTTACTTGTTGAGGTTTCACCATGTAATTCTGGACATAACAGATGTTACCCTGAACAAACAGCTACCAGCTCATCCTCCCTGTCAGAGGAGCTGGGGCTGGAAATCAAAACAAGGAACGAAGGAGTCACAACAGGAACATGAACTACAGAGGGGCCCACTGAGCCACAGCCTTTCTACTGGTGAGCCCCAGCCTGTGGCACCATGGAAATCATCTGATGACCTTCACAGGAACATCAGGTCTGGAACCTGGCCTAAACTCCATTTGGAGAGATGGTTCTCAGAGTGCTGACAAGGCTTCAACATGGTATCATGAGCCCAATTAACTGGTTGTAAAATCCGGTACATATCTCCTTAGTGTTGTAGAATCAAAAGAAAATAGCTTGATGAAGTTCCAGCTAGTGTGCAAAATACTGGAAAACTTCCTCATGTTTTTTATTAGTGGTACCAATGGTCCTAAAAGCTATCCAAAAAAAAGGCTTAGCATGATTTCATCTCTTTGGTTTGGCTTGGGGATTTTTCTTTTGTTATCCATGGAAATCAACTTTCCTGAAAGGAAAAGTAAAATCATGAATGCAAAAAGAAACTATCTAAAATTAAAAGCCACTGTTATTTGACCACAATACTGGCAAAACCACAGGGAATGCTGCTAAAAATATTAGTGTATATTCAACAAGAGCTGGCATTAATGAAAACAAAGTTTTAACCTTCAAAATACGTGGCTTCTCAGCATCATTAAATCATAGGCACCACATGTATCTCCTGACATTTTCAAAGTTAATACCTGGACATCTAATACTGAAAAGAATAACAATTCTCATAGGGTTCTGAAAAAAATAGTTTTGCATTAATGGCCCCATTAGAGCTGGGAATGGAATGGTTATGATGCAACTCAACAAGGATTAGCAGGGAGAGACCTCTGAAAACACCCTGTGGTTTTGAGTCTTATGCTTTGGTTTCTTATATGTTAACTCTTGAATTTGAGTTTTTACCTCCTCAGCTCTGAAATTCAATCTCTTTGAATATATCTACAAGTCAACAATATATTCTGTAGTGAAGCTGTCAACTAATTCAAGTTGGGTGTAAATACTCTAAATCCTACTTCATCTCTTTAGGACAAAGCTATCCTAGGTGCACAAATTGCCTTTTATCTTTCATATAACACCACATTTGAATAATTTTTTTCAGTCATCTTCTTTACATTGCCTCTTTGTACAATTCTATTTAAAATTATTTCTTTTTGTCTAGTCTCTTCTTTATTCACTTCTGATTTCTGAGTTCTCACGTGTGCCTGTGCGTCACACAAGCAACTTCCCTCCTAATCACAGTCTGTTCCTTCTCAGCTACAGGCACAGGAAGAAAACAATGATTCTGTGACATCAAATCCACTTAAGCAGTAACAAACTGTGATGCTACAAATGCTTGATTGTGGCAACCTGGAATGAATCACAGACAGGAAAGGATGATGAGCACAGAAATGTTTTTTTTTATTGCACATTTTGGTAATTAGCTGCAGTGGCCAAAGGCACAAAGCAGCAAACACTGTGCTTCTTGAAAGTGCTTCTGGTTAAAAGCAACTTTGTCAATTAAAAACCGTCTGGAAAAGCCAACAATCAATAACACTGTGGTCATTGGCCTGGATGTAACTGAAAACTTTACCCCAAAATTAGGATCCAAGGAGACTGTTGATTCAAAACATTTGTTATGTAAACCAGTGTGAAATGGTTAAACTTAAATTCTCTGCTTTTTAAATTTTAAGCCTGGAAGTAAACACTGAATCAGAAAGTGATGTAAATCAGTCAAAACCCCAGAACATTAAAGGCTGATTTACACCAGCTGAAGACCTACCTCCATTCATTAAATCAGTCTTTGCACAGAGTGATCTCACAGTAGTCATGAAATCACAGGGATGAAAGAAACAAGCCCAAGGTAAAGGAAAACAAACCAAGGATGGCGCAGGCACATTCAAAAGCTGTTTAATAGCTCTCACAAGAAAGAGGCCATGGGGAATGTCTTGCCCCTACTGGCACTTGTCTTGCAGTAACTAACACTCAAACAGTGTAAAACAGGAAGGCAACAAAACCCTTCTATTTGTAGCTGTTGTTCAGTGCTCTGAGAGGCTGCCCCAAGGACATCTCCCAGTGCCAGCTCGGGGCTGCCCTTCCCTGGCAGATCCCTTTGCTCTCAGGCTCCTCACAGCCCTGCTCTGGGAAGAACTGAAGCACACAGGGGAAAGCTTCACACCAGGTTCCCAGCAAACACTTTGTTTAATGTAGCTAAACAGTGTCTACTTCAAGGCACAGGGAAATTCCAGTCTTGATTTTATGCAGAGATCCAAACCTCAGAAGAAATCCAGGTACTCTTTATGTAAACGCTTGCCTAACTCATTGCTAAATCCAGGGAGGAGCAGCGGCTCTTTCTGGTTTTGTATCAGTTTTGCAGCTGCTTCTGCTCAGCAACCGAATGGTTTTCAGCAAGAAAAAAATCAAAATGTGCATTGTAAACGAGGATATAAATTATGAATCAGCCAAAAAAGAACAGACAAAACTGAAATACTAAATCAGGGAATGGGAAAAAAGATTAAATTAATAAAACAAACATATAGTTAAGAATTTATGTAATGTTTTTCTTGCCCCTTAGACTTGACACTTTTTGTGTTCTGATGGTTTTACAGCCCTCCTCTGACTGTGAGAGCAGAAGTAATTGCTTTGCATGGCCATGAGAAAATTATTTCTGATAGTGGAAGTTCTCTTTCCTCCCACACACAACAGGACAACTGTCCACTCCCCAGATGTAAATACAGATACTCAAGTAGTCTCTCTTCTGAGTAACCCTGCATGAATTTCAAAACAGAGGCATGGAAGATGTCACAGCATCACCTTCCCCTCAGTGTGCACAGTTTATTCTGCTGCTGCCACCAGTGACTCCCTCTCTCCCCCCCTCTCTAAATCAAACATGCAAGACTAAAAATCTCAGAAGATATAAACCATTACAGATCTGCTTCTACTAGACATCTGCTACTGCCCTTTAACTGATTTTAAATTCACCAAAGAGCTGGTGTCAAACTATTTATCTTTACATGTCATTTCCAAAGGCACGCTCCTACGCAGTTTCAGTTGTTTGGATCACTGCTGGCTTTAGGCATAGCACACACCACTGGGAATTACACAAACCATATTGCCATACTTAAAATTTCATGTGATACCAACATGACTACATTTATGTCCAAAAGCAAATGTTTTCAGACAGAGAAACGGAGAAAAAAGAAGAATACCAAGCCCAGTAAGTGGGAATGATGCTATCTGCTAGCAGAACACTAAAGATCCTAGAGTACAATACTTGCTGCCTTTCTATAATTTAACAGTGGTTTAAAAATACAAGAAAGAAGAGCAGAAAGGAAGCAGAAAGAGGCCAAAGTTTACACTGGAAAAGAAAAATTCTAGTTTCACATCTAGCAATAAAAAGGAATGTACACAGTTATACCTTGCAATATAGGCATATCTACTGTTTCTTTAATTCAGCTCTTGCACTTTATAAAACTTGGTGTGACACTTTTTCTAACTGTTCCAGAAGTTCAGCCCAACAGAGCTGTCAGGTCCTTTCCCAGTTCCTCCTAGGTTATAACCATGAAGAATTTAAACGTTTAAGTCTATAGACCAGAATATTCTATGGCATCCAGAGGAACTCAGCTATGTCAGGATATATATGGCAGAACACTAAAGTTGTCTTTCCTGCTGATGATCACGATGTATTTCAGGATACATTACAAAGCTCGTGTGGCAGAGGGTTATGGATAACTTATTAAGAAAGAAGTCTGCAAGGAACCACTGTGAAAGAAGAAAATTGTAATTGCTAGAAAAAATCTAGCAAATCCTTTTATGTTGTGGCCTCTTGCAACTTTAGTAGAGATCCTTAGTTCTTGGAAAAAAAAAAAAGGGAGCACTAGTAATGGATGCTGCACTTAGAGCAAGGATCTTGATATCAGGAATCAAAATCTAGTTTGCTTAACAGCACAGTTTATGTGACCTGGTCTCAAAAGACACACTTTTGCACCTCTTCACCTCTTAAGATCAGTTGAGAACTGGTTCTAGAATGATTCTGGGAAGGATCTCCAGACTGTGACAGCCAAAGAACAAAGAATGGTACCTGTTGTGAACAGTTCCAAACATTTTAAGTGAAGTAATATTTATTTCTTCTAAGTGAGAAAATGACAGAGATTTTCTGAGAGAAACCTAACAAATTGTCATATCCTATTTTTTCTAACATGGGTACAATTCTCTCTTATTAGCACTGAACACAATTTACTTCAACAGAACAAAATATTGCAATCCCATCCAAGCCTAGTCTTCAAAGATCTTTTAATCTTATTTAGTGATCTTGCTTTTCTAAGGCTGTGGCCTACTTGGAATTACTTTTTGATTACCCAGAGATGATGTGAACGTACCATGGTATATTCAAGCTACAAAATTGTCATCAACAACATAATACAATAATGCATTTGGCCTTGCACACTCATGTACTATAACCAAATATCATACATTATAACCAAATACCATTTAAGCTATACTAGTCAAGAGGCTGTGGAAGTATCCAAGTGCTTTTAAGTTTCCTTTTATCTCTTGCAAGAGATGAAGACAAGTAAAGACAGAATTCCTATTTACTGATTAATTACTCCAAATGTATTTATTTGGTATTTTGTTTTATGCTGGTCCATGTTCCCAAGAAGTGTTCAGTGTTATTTACAGAAGCCCTGCATTCCCTACAAGGGATCATTGCTGTGAGTGACACAGCAGTGCAACCAAGGATTAAATGTTAAAAAGGTTCCTCTAATGGTTTCCAAAATAGTAGTGGAAGGCAGAAGATGTCATCAGAGATAATATATGGCAGTTACAGTAAGAAGGCATTTGCATTTGTTATGTAACAAAAGGAAACCAGGATTTGTGGGAGAAGGAAGCACACAGCACTGGGCACATCCATCCTTGGTAACCTCAGCTGCATCCTTGCTGTGTGATCAGGATTCTCCATCCCCCAGACTGCAAACTGGCACAATCCCAGCAAATGTTATAAGAACTACAGAATGCAGAGAAAGCTTCCTCATCTGAATGGTAACTGACCAACAAGTAGCAGAGGAAGGCTGAAAGCAAAGCATTTGTTACAATTTTAATGAGCATCTACTTTGATCAAAATACAGTAAGAACTCAGTGCCTTGCAGGCAGCTCTGAGTGAATCAGGGCCTGAACATCTGTGTTCATCCAGTATTGCAAAACACTGGGATGGGCATTCAAAGGTCTGGCCCTGCTTTTAAAACTTCCTTTTTGCACACATACATATTTGAAATGTAATACCACTAAGATGATTTATGGACAGTGTTCTAAAACTGACATGGCATAGTAACATGAAAAATAACAAAATAAACAAAATCTAAATAAAATAATAAAGAATGGACCTCTGAAAATGTACTTATCAATTTTACAAGAAATGCATCAAAATTCACATCACACTAAGCTAAGAAGTGTGATGCAATACCTGTACACTTGGTAGTTATGAGCAGTGTAAAATTTTTTCATTGTTGCTATCCCAGGTTATCAGATGGCTGCTTGCTACTCCACAGCCTGGCAGGGTATAGCTCCACTGCAACCAGTAAAATAACATTTTGCAGCCAACTTAAAAAAAAATAAAATTCTATCAGACTCCCAACTGTGATTATAATGTCAGTTCCAGCTGCTGCCTTGTTCTAACACCCCCACACTTCTCAGCTCACAAGGACACGTTCAGTGAGAGAATAGCCTCCATTCAGGGTGTAATTATCAACCTCACACACCTTGGAAACAGAGAAAGCTCCAACACGTGTAGGACTAAAAACACCACCATGAGATTATGGGCTCCAACAATTAAACTATTTCCTCCTGTACTTAATAGACTATTATAATGGGAATATAAAACCTTTTCATTACCTTGACTTTTTATAGAAAGATTTATCATTGGAAAATTGTATGATTGAGATATTAGGAAAAAAACAAAAAGGAGTCAAATGCTAGAAGAGGAGGGCCAAGAACTTGCTCATGAGTTGGCAGGCTGCCCAAAGCACCTCTGCTGGGGAATATGCAACTTTAATCTTTATTATGGAATGATCACAAATGGACTGTTTCAGAATACCATCTGTTCTCACTGAAGCATTGGATCAGCAGGCTGCATGCTTCAGTCTGTCCTTCACCTTGTGTCTGGGTTTTCAGCAAAGCTCCCATTTTGGAAAGGGAGGATTTTTGAAAAGAAGCCTTTTGGAAAGACTGGCATAGTATCTAATTTCAATTTAATTTATTTTTATTTTTGCAGTGTTTCTATTTTGACTTTCCACATTTCTCTGAGGTAAGCTCCAAATGAAACACTCATAGAAAGACAGCACTTCTGATTTCTATTTTCCCTTTGTGAAAAACTAAGTGTTTTTACCAGCTGTAGTGTCCAAACAAGCTCTTTACAGTCTAACCTTCCTCCCAGCCCTCATTCCAGAATATCATAGCAGTTATCTCTGCATCTACAGGGCATGTTTATGAGCAGACCTGAACTTGCTACTAATTCCAAATGTTAATATCTAAAACACAGCAAAGAAATTAAAAATGCTATGTAAAGGGACTTAGTTCAGCACTCCCATCCGTGTGCAAAGGGCACTCTGCTGCACAGCTGGCTAAGCCACTGCAAAGCCATTAGCCCACCAGCAATTAATCACTGATCCTGTTCCACATCTGCCTACAGATGCAATATTGCAACCGAATCTGCTCCTGGGCTTTGAGCACTCCCAGGAGAAGGCAAACAGAGGGAAAGGAACAAACCTTTTTGGCTGAAATACAGATTCAGAAAATCTTTGAAGGATTAAAACATGGGAGAAAGGAGAAAAGATTTATCGGCAAAGTGAAACGTAACAAAGGCATGTAAGAAATACAAGGGGATGTGAAGTTTAGCACAGCGTGGCTGAGGTGTCACTTTCTCCTCTGAGCACACCTGGGGGTGTAAGGTGTGTGTGTGCTGTGACAAAGCCTCACCAGAGGGGGGATGGGTTTGTTTGTAAGGTCCAAACTCAATAAAGACAGAGAGACCTCTTAAATTCCATTTTTGAATAAACACATTTCAGCTGCATGTCCTGCAAGTCCTAGCCAGCAGCTCTCTCAAAGATTTAGTTTCCAATTTTTTAAAAAGCAACTTTAACTCAGTCTGTAGTAAGGGTGATTTACCAGTAGAAGGAAAACAACAGAAAATGAGACATGCTACTGCCATCTAAGAAACAACCCTTAAGCATTGGATACCCAAACACTGCTACAGAGTATTTGAGGAAACTCAGCATCTCCAAAGTATTCACAGAGCAATGGGATGCTCTGCCCATTCAGCTCCACAAGCTGCAGCGCAGAGAGCAACACTGGGGATTTGGGAAGAAGCACTTTGTAAAAATCACTGCTAAATTATCACCCCAGAGTCTGGAAGTTATTAGAAAAAGGGCTTAACCCACAGCAGGTTTGTGAGAAGCCTGGTGATGTCCAGCACACGTTCCATTTTCACCCCTTCCACTGCATTTTAGGCAGCTGGAAAATATCTCTGTGGTGTTAAGGTCCAGTCCTGCCAACTTTGATCCACACCAACATGAAGAAAGCAATTGCTCTGGAGAATTACACCAATTAAAACTGTCAGCTGATAAATCCTCTTACTTGTTTAAGAAACCAGATCTGGCTGTGCAAACTGACAGGCAGTTTTCTGAGAAACTTTCATATTGGAGACAAGGGAGGAGAAGGAAAAAAGAACATAAAAAATAAGCATTTGGAGCATCAAGGTGGTTTTGCATGTGATTTTCAATGTCTGGCAAATGAAGAAAACAAAATTATTGGTACTGAAAATCTTAGCTAAGTTCTCATACATTACTGGAGCCTTACTGGCACACACAGGAAGCATAGAAAAGTGGAGGGAAATTCTCTTTAAAAAGTGTAATGCCTGCAAAATTGCAAATCTAGTTTTGCTCCCTCTAAAGCGAATGAGTTTTCTTTCTTTTTTCTTTTATTAGAACAAGCCTTGTATTTTGCCATGAAAAAATATCTTGACAGTTTTATATAAATCATATGCTTCAGAAAAATTAAAGTGTGAAGATTCTCTGTTATGTTTCCGTTTTTGAAATTTTATTGAATATTCAAGGATTGTTAGTCTATCAACAGGCAGAAAAAATTACTATTTTACTGTTCTGTAGTGATGAAAAGTGACTTTTTTTCTGTTCCCTGCCCTTCTTTTTTTCCTGTCATCTTCCCTCCAAATGAACACCAAAGTAAAAGAAATTGGAAAACATTTCATGAATGGATTATTGACCCAGTTGATAAGCTAAATTACAGCCTACCTTCACATTTCTTAAGTGCACAAATCTTTAAAGATCATTCTCTACAGAACTGCATGTTTTTACCTTTTTTTTTCTTCTACCTCACCATCTACACTTCACCTGTGTTAAAAGAAAATATTATTGTCAAATGCATACTTACTGCTGAGTGTAATCAACATCTGACAACATTTCTACCATTTTCTCCTACTGAGATTGGAGTATTCATTAAGACAAGCTTTGGAGAAATTAAAAGAGTGCTAACGAAATCCTAATTTGCCAAGGTGAAAAGAAGTGACTGCAGTCACTTGCTAATGTAATTATGAAGGATTATGCTCTATGTATGTTTTTTCCCTAAAGAGGACTTCTAAACAGAGTCCTGTTTAAACTTGGGAATATTTCTTGTCTGAAGCTGTCCTTGTGCTATGCTCATAATGACAAAGAGAAGGCAGCCTGGGAGAGAGGTGAAAGTATTAAGTACAGAGAGTGAAAAAAAAAATTCAATATATTTAAAAAAAATGGTGTTAGTTTATAATGCACATTAAAGGATGCAAATCAAGCAATAACTCAGATCCAACCAATTATTTTGTTTTTAATTTAAAAGAAACATATAAGTCATGTTTCTCATTAGTACACCACTTGGAGTTCATCTTAATTTAGTACATAGTCTGCAAGATTAGAGAAAAGATTTTGTCCTTATTGGTGTAAATGGCCATGTTTCTGTGGCTTTAGTCATTCAGGGTTACTCTTCATGTCAGTGATTTACATAACATCAGACAATTTTTTCCCTTCATTGCCATAGCAATTCACCTGTTGGAGGCTGTGCAGTTTGAGGGAAGGCAGGCAGACACTGAAACACCCACCCAGCTCCCTGGAGCTCAGGGATGCTGCCTGAATTCTGCAGTGCCCATCCCAGGGATGCTGTGTAAGAGCCTAAATGAGGGATCCAGGGGCTCTCCAAAATGCAGTTTATTGTATCCAAGGTGTTCCATCAGCCCAGGGTGGTGGGTGACAGAGCTGTGCCCACAGCTGTCAGCTCCAGCTGCAGGCAGGCCTGGAGACCCTTTGGTTTTGGTTACAATGCATTATAGACTTTTCTTTGCTGAGCATCTCAATACAGTAGAACCAATCTATACCTTAACTATTATCTATAGCCTATCATAACTACCCCAATTACCATATTCATGTTACTGTTCTCCAATCACTAAAAGTTAGTACATTACAGTTTAAGCTAGAAATTGTTATTGACTTTTCTTGCAGTGGAAAATTCTGAGACCTTTTTTCTACTTGCAACATTTGCAGGCTTGTTTGCCTGTGCTATCTTTCTTCTTGGTAAAAACATCTTCCTGTCTGAGGAGGGTTTACCCTTTGCTCTAAGTCATAAAAACCCCTTCCAACCAACACACCCTTTGCCTTCTTGGTTATCCAGTAAGACTGGCTCAGCAATTCTTTTCTTCTATATCAGAACTTGCTTCCATCTTTATTCCTTCATCAGACTCTACATTTAAAAATCTTTCTGCTAAGGTCACATCCGTGAGACTTTCTTGTCAAACTTTCATCCTTCCTAACAATGCTGCCTGAATTCTGCAGTGCTCATCCTGGGGACAGGGCATGGTGACACTGCCCAGGGACTGCCCATCACCGAGAGCAGCCCCTGCAGGGCAGCAGGGCTGATCCTGCCGGGTCTGACCCCCCTGGAGCTCAGACAAAACCTCCCAGATTCACAGCATCCTTTTGGAGCACTGCACACTCAGCCCGGTGGCGCTGACACTGGACAGAGAGGCGACACGCTGCCTTGTTCTGGGTGAAATCACCCTGAGGCAGATGAGTGAATTGAGAATATGATGTGAATTAAACCCAGAATAATTCCATAGGAAATCTCATGAGATTATCAGATTTGAGGCACACAGCAAAGGAGAGTCCAGCTGCTGTGAAGGCAGTGCCTGCCCTGGCTGGGCACCCAGCACAGGCAGTGCCACCCTGCAGGGAGGGACCTGAGCTGTGCTGCACAAAACCTCACCTGCAGCAGCTTGCAGTGTGGACGTCTTCAGACTTTCATAAACCATCGTGGGAGTAAAAGCCAACTGCTGACAAACTAACATGATGTGAAGTGAACTAGGACAAGATGTAATGATTTAAACAATTGGTTTTCTAATATAATGTCATACAAGTGCCCTAGAACACAGCAAGGAATCTGCTTTGTGTGCAGAAAGAGCCAAAATCCAATACCTTTTCTATAAGAGCATTTATGCCTACACTTATGAGAAGAACATTGTTGCATTTGACCATGTTTTTTGAAGGTCTTGCTACTTTACAAAGAATAAAAGAAAGCTTTCTGAATTAGATGATACTAGATTATTTTTTATCTAGATTAACTCCCTTATTCCTTTCATGGCACGGCTGCACAAACACTTGTAGTGGCAGAGAGCAAGGAGCTGAAATGAATGGACAGCTTGGAAAACACAGGAGAGGACAGGTTTTTATCCATAGCAATGCTGAATATGTGACCCAAGTTATTTTGCTATTGAAAACATCCAATATTTTTATTCTGGTGCAACATGTCTGAAATCAGCAGAGGTAATGCTGAATATCTTTGAATTCATGCTGTATTATGTTTATGGAAGCTTAATTAAATTAAATGTTTACTGTGAACACACTCATTACAACAAATATCTGCTTCCCAAAAAGACTGCAGGACATTCTTTGATTGATAATTACTGACAATGTAATTTTTGAAGACTGTAAACTGGTAAAAAAGAATTAAAAGTTCTGAATTCCCCTTCTTTCCTGATGGTTTGCAGGGAGTCCAGCACAGAGTACTGAGTGCTGAACACAAAATCTTCTGGATGATGCTGGAGTTGCTTCCTGCACATGAGCTCTGGTCTCTGTCATGAGAATATCAATGGCAAAACAAATTGTTCTAACCAGCTGAAATAATCTAAGCTTTAATCAACACTGCTGAAGGACAGTTATATGCTTTGCTTATCCTGTACATAGTTTCAGGCAGTTGAGAAACAAGTGCTTAATAGTAAAGAATTAATTTCTTTAAAACTGTCATGCAAAAAAGATTCCCAGAGTCTCATTACTTGAATTTCCAGGCAGCAGTATTGCTGAGGTAAAACACTTTCCTCAGCCCTGTGGAGTAACAGATAAGGACAGATGCTGAATACTCATCAAGAGGAGCTTTGCCTACCCTGCTCTGAATCACATGAAATACCTGCTGCTGCTAAAGAGCTCTCAAGACATCTCAAGTTGTCAGCTTTGCTTACCCACTGGCACAGCAGATCCCACTGGTTTCCATAAGGACAGGACAGTGTCTGCTGTCACTAGACAGCAATGGCTCTGGTTGATTGTAAATGAATGGTGCTGATGGGCTCTGAAGGAAGTTTCATTAATCCTGTCCATACCAGAGGAAAGTTTAATTCTTTTTGAAAAGTGTTTTCTAACATAGCTGAACTGTGTTAGCAAAACAAATTAGCTTGTCCTGGGCACTCCACTAACTGCTTTCAGGGGCACATTCTCTTCCCACCGAAGTAAAAACCAAAATTCTGCTCATTCCAGGGATCAAGGCTTAACTCTAAGTGTATCTGACAGTGCTGTCAAGGAGAAGCATCCAGGAAATGCTGCTCTCCACAGCACCTACCCTGACACCCAAAGAGCCAAAGCACCTCTCTAGGTACTCACTGGGCAGCTGCCAACACATCACAGGGACAGGGATTGGTCTCAGACTTAATTTGCAGCATAAATCACGATCATTTGTACACAACAACAGCAACAAAGTAGAAATTCAAACCTCAGAGTGGAGGTGGCTTTGAATTTCTCAGTCAGTGAAGCTGGAGTTTACAGATGGTAAGAAATAAGGGAATTTTGTGAGCTGAAGGTTTTGAACTATATTAAGTAATTAGGCAATCAGCTTATTCCTTACATTTCCTTGGCACAATAGTCCTATTTCCAATGCCGGTGTCTCTTGAAATGTCCCTAGAATGACCCAAAAGGCTCAGAGAAATAAATTCTCAATAAGTTTTTTCCCTTTAAACTGACCATCAATTTGAGTGCAGTGACACTCCAGAAACATTGATTATTGTCTACCCAATTTTCAGTGATATATGTCTATAAAAAGTATGCAATTCAGGGATTTGTAAACAGCAAATACACTTTAAAAATAGAGTTTTAAATAAAATGCACAAGTATTTTCATTGACATATAATTGACTTTAGATATAACTACTGAAATAAAATAGTGTTGACAAAATTGCATGTACAGGTTATGTGTATTATAATGACCATCTCAATTCAGAACTGATTGTTTCTTGACCTCTGCTGGAGTAGGAAATCTACGTCACAATGGGGTTTAGGAAGATGGTGATAATTTAGAAAGATACAGTTAGTTTTTCAGCCCCTTTCTATTCCAAAACTTAGAAAGAGAAACCCTGTAAGCAAAATGAATTCATGGTATCATGTGATGGGAGACTCTATTTCATCTTCACCTTGATAAGACTGAGAGCTATTAGTGAGCAATTCCATTTTCCATAATTCAAGAAACACTTCATT
Source organism: Ammospiza nelsoni (assembly GCF_027579445.1). Classification (NCBI taxonomy): domain Eukaryota; kingdom Metazoa; phylum Chordata; class Aves; order Passeriformes; family Passerellidae; genus Ammospiza; species Ammospiza nelsoni. Next base: position 6,356,917 of record NC_080648.1, read on the forward strand.
TTTTTTCCTCCAACACCCATTTTGTTTCAAGTACAAGGACAAAGTCCTGGTGCCAAGGATTTCCACAGTGCATTCAACTAACACAGCTAGCAAAAGGTGGAATCCTGTTTTGTGTGTGCACCATTGCCAGGTAAATTCCTTCAAATCCAAACATCATATTTACTGAAGCACAGAACAAACCAGTGTGCTGGTCTTTCTGGGATGATTCAGAAAATGGACTGCCTTGATTGGCAATAAACCATAGATGTTTCTCTAAGTATCCACAGAACATTTTATAACCCACAGAAGGCTAACACTCAGAATCTAGACTCCAAAATAAATTTTAAAATCTCCTAATTCCTTCAGCAGGGCTAAGATTTCAGTCTAAAGACTGACTTGAGAATCATCTCTATTCAGTGAGATGAAAGGTTTTGTGAGGAGAAGAAAAAAGATTAAAAGAAAGAATGGGACACCACCTAAAAACTTTAAGGCCATCTGTGATTTCACAGTAGCATAAAGAGGAATGCAAATATTCTTCCTGAAAGAAGAATAAAGAGAGTTAAATCACAACTCAGACCTCGTAGGTTATTGCTATTTTAGCTTGAACTCTTTGTGCAGGGGGATGAAAGAAAAGCTCAGGTAACTCTCTCTCTTCATGTTGTGGATTCACATTTTCCTAATCGAGGTAGAGCTCAAACATGAGGTTCCCAATATTGTGAAAAGGGGAGTTTTTTTCACAATAAAAAGGCATAGTTAACAGGAGCTGTCATTACACAATCTTGACTGCTAAGTTTTCCAATCCAAGTTTTGGAAATAAAAGACATAATGACTTTTTTTTTCAGAACTTTGACCGTAAATGACTGCAGAATATTTGTAAATCAAATGTCTGTGGAGAACACAGCTTAAAACAAAGCTTTTGGAAAAGCATTGATCTGTTCTACTTGAAAGGATAACAGAAAACAGAGAGAATAGAAAACAGCTTTAATGACTGGTTCAGAACTAGGTGGGTACCAATGAATAAGGCATTTTTTATGAATATATGTGCACAATATAAATAAACCCAGACAGATTTATATGGAACTTATATATAATTACATAAGTATGTATACTCCCAGAGGAGCAACCACTGACTCTTTCTCTAATGATACTCAGCCCCCTCACACTGCTTGCACCAGTATTACAAAACATTCAGAATTCATGCTAAGACAAAAAAAAAAAAAAAAAAAAAAAGATTTAAAAATGAAAGTTCCTATTAAGTCATTTGGGCAAAACTTTATAACAATATGACATTTGCCTACAGCAGTGGGCAATAAAATCTAGACTGACTCACAGCACTCAAAGGAACTGGACCAAATTTTACTGTATTTGGTGAAACTGAACTTCAGTGCAGAGTTATCCATTCGTTTTGGTTAGACAACGCCATTAAAAAGTAAAATAACAAAGTTGAAGCCTTATGAGAATACTGCATGCATTTAAATGCAAAATAAAAATGCATGTACTACTCCATTCAGATTCACAGGAGTGACAAATTGTCCTAATAAATCAGTATTTCTATTCAAAATATGTAAAGCTGTACCTGTGATAAGGAAATAGGTATTTTTTAGCTGTGAGAAATGCCCAGCTATGTGTCTAGCTTCAGTAAACTTTTAACACTCTTCTGCATCTCAATGAGGGATATAGATTACCAGATTTTCATTTGCCAGTTTACTGCAAAGCAGACATATGATTCAATCTTTAGAAGGTGGCTCACTTTAAAATCTAATCTCACATTCATATAGCAACTCCTAATGAGCCCTCTAGGAGTAAACAAATTAGTCTCCAGGATGTATTATGCATTAATTAATCAGACTAATAGTATTATGAAATGTGTAATAAATGAAAATTAGTTCCAAGTATAGTACTTGCACTGAAGAATGAATGTAGAAAAATTAGAACATAATAAAAGTTTTCTCAAATTTTTACCAGTGTCACCTAAATCAACCATACTTCATTAATGACATATTTCTTGCCCATTTAAACTGCATGTTTTGGTGAGACAAATTGCAATATTGCATGCTATTTTATTTTTGACTGCCATGGCAGTCAAACAGAATTCATTTTTTGAAAATGTTGGTAATCATGGAGAGATATCTAACCTTGCACTGACCCGGCTGTAGCAGCCACATGCAGCATATAAAGTCACTTGAGTCCACAAGGGTGGAAACAAGGCAGCACCACTTACTGCAGTTCTTACACACAAGAGCTTATTTGGCCCTGAGCAGAAAATCTGAAAATGCACTTATTGCTAGACCAAATGGACAGAGCACTGAAAGACCTGGAGCTCCTGATAGAGACAGAGAGCTGGGGAAGTCTGGGCACTTAACAGAGAGAGGCACTGTATTTGTTCCTATGTTTTCTCTTGAGTATGAATGATATAACTTCTAAAAAGATATTGCAAAAGATCCCCCAGGAGAGATAAGATCATTAAACAGATGTATCACACACACTGTCAACTATTCCCTATCTCCCCTGAAGTGTTGCCAGCATCCCTCCTCAGGGTGATGCTCATGCCTGACCCCCAGTGAGTGCCAGGCTGTGCCAGGTGTGCCCAGGTGTGATCCACGCTCACAGCTGAGAGCAGAGCAGTGCACACACACAAACACACACACAATGCACTTCTACTGGTGTGACATGGCTGGGGGAAAGCCAGGGAGCTCTAAACCCTGCATCCTAAACCAGGCAGGCACATTTATGTGAATACTGCACTAAATGATCAGGCTTATGTGCCAGAGGAAATCTCAGCTGGGATGAAAATGGTGGAGAACCCAGGGCAGAGGCAGTGTACAGCTCTAAGGCAACAGGCATCCCTGTATGCATCAGGTTGCTATTTTAAATTGTGATCAGCTTATTTTGCAATGCTTCTGCTGATTTCAGGTTTAACCACCTCTTAAAAATCTCATTAACCAGCATTTTCTTTCTTTCATGGTAAGAGCTAATGCCAGTAGGAGACTGGATCAAGGGAAAAAAAAAAATGCTCCAATCAGTGATTTTGTCCAGAACTCTCTACATGTAAGTCCACTTAACTACCCACTCACCCCAGACTTCTCACTTCAATAGAACTTGCTCATAGCTATGCCTAAACCCAGCTTAACTTTTCAAATTAAAAAAAAAAAAAAAAAAAAAAAAAGAAAAAGAGAATAAAAGGCTAGTTCCTCTACTAAGCCACTTCAAAATTATTGCTGGCTGCAGAAAGGGATAATTTAAAGCAAAACCCTCAGCTGTGGTTTTGTCTTCAGAATAACTTGGGAGTGATGCACAGAGTGGCTTTCTTAGCCCAGCCTCCTGAGGTGCTTTCAATATCCAGCTCAGTCAGAATTCCCCTGCAGGGAGCAGAACTCCAGCTGAATTCAGGTTGCCTACAGCCATCACCTCTGCTCATAGCATAGAGTAATAAGCCTTTAGGAAAGATGTGTTTGTCCAGCTACAGTCTTTCCTAAGGGTAGGAGAGATGTGCAAACCAGTCAGAGTCCCAGGATCTTTTCATATGTGCCGTACTTTCACAATATACAGCTAAATCAGTTTTTCCCCAGGATTTTCTTCCAGATTTAGTTCCCAGCAGTATTCCAGCATTAAAAACAGCTGAAGTGAACCACACAGCCACCTTGGCAGAGCAGAGGTGGGACACCACTGTCCTTCCCCATTTTCCCCCCTGCATACCAGCACAGTGGGATACAGAGGGAGCATCACACCTTCACTCCCAACAGAGAAATGTGGCCTCTGTTACAGCCACCAATATGCATGGGCAGTATTCAGCAAGAATATTAAACACTTTTTTTTTTTTTTGAGCCAGAGCTCAACACAAAGTTCTAGAAACAGTTTTAGTATTCCAGTGTTGCACAGTCAGCATATAAACTTAAGCTAAGCTTTAGGGAACAAAACCCTATTAACTTAAATTGTATCTCCTATTGACTTCAGAGGGATGTACATCCCTGGAAGAGAGAACTCTTAGTACAGACTGAAAGAAGCAGAATAACTCTTGCATTAAATCATCCTGTTATTTTAAGAAAAGGTTAATTTGTAAAACAAATTGAGCTTCACAAGGGACTAATTGACTGGAAAATTTTCTTTTAAAATGTCTTCTAATTATACAGGTGAGAAAAAAAATCTTTTCAAAGAACTTTTATAATTAAAAATCATCCTTGATACATTTCTTTTAACATTTATTTAACAAAGTAACAGTACAGGAAGGTTTAGCCAAGAGAAAATCATCACAGTCCACAGCAGTGCAATATGTACAAACAGGATAAATATATGAGAAAGACAAAGTCTGTGGTTGCTGGGAACAATCTAGAAAGAAGTCCATAAGCAAGTTTGAACCATTGAAGGAAAACATGAGATTTTCTACTGGAGTGATTCAGCAGAGACTGAGTTCTCTTTTTACAACTGTGAAATGAGCACCAAAGACAAGAAGCCTTATCTCACTAGGAAATATCCTCCCCCAAAAGTGTGTTAGACTTCTCTTCTTCACCATGATGCCTGAAATACAATGGCAGGTGTCACTCATATGAACAGTTATTTTTGTCTTTCTTTATCCCTGCCATAGTAGTGTAAAGAAAACCCTTGGATAAACACAGAGAAAACTTTCTAGTGCGATATTAGGGTAAGAAAATTGTGGAAGGACAGGTTTAAAGTGAAAGCACATATTACTTTGCTTTTTTTTTTTTTTAAACTTCTGCATATGTCACAAACATTTGGGGGATTTTGGATGCTGTGAGAAACTTGTTTTCTTTGAACTTGACTTGAAGCTACCTCAAGTCAAGGGTGATTTCAAAACTGCTGGGGAAGAGCAAGGTGTTCCCAACATCAGGTGGTACAGATCTACAAACTGAGCACCAGCACAGCCCCGCATCGGGCTCTGGGTTTCCAAGCCTGGTTTCTCAGAGTACCAAAAAGGGCTCTCAAAGATGCCTAATGGGGAATCAGACAATCAAATCTATAGAAGCATCCTAAAGAACAGCCCAGGACAAAGATCAGGACCAAGGGAATTGTCTCCAGCTCTCAAGCTGCAGTAAAAGAAAACTTTCTCATAGCAGATTACTGCAGGGAACACTTGAAAATCAAGGGCATTTGGGAGCATGTAAGAGTTGATTTCTGGTCTTTATGCATATAGCATAATGAATTGTTTATCCAAAAGAACACTAATACAAGGGGACATTGGTTTACAGAACTAGAAGGGCAAAACTCTCAGAAAAAAACCTGGTGATGAGCAAAAATGGGGATAGTAAAGGACTGTTACCTAAATAAAAGATTGTATGAACTTAGAAATGTCTCTGTGTGAAAGACAGCTAAAACTAGTTTAGCTGGACTAAAAAGATATCTGGAATTCAATCAAGTGGCCTATAACAAGCAGAATACTCCAAAAGGCTAGAAGGCATTTAAATTATGCTAGTTGAGCTGCTGGGAAAGCCTTTGTCCCTGAAAGAATGGCCTCAGGTTGGGATAATCAGGAATGGTATAAATTAGCCCATGAGATGGAAACCTGGTAGTCTTGGAAGATGACTAAGCCAGAGGCAAAGCAACTCATCCAAGAGACTACACGTTTTTGTCAGACTCTATTCACAGAGCAACAAAGAATTATATAAGTGAGGAATAAAAGAAGTTTATTTGAAGAGTAAAATAATAGCTGGTGATCAGAGGTCTTCTTTTAAATTTGAAAGAGAAATTCTGTTTGCAGCCTCTCATGCTCGGGGACTACACTAGCTTTGCCACCTGCTTAAAAAGGATATATTAAGAAAGAGCAGAATATCCAAGAGCTATACTCTCAGAAACTCCAGAACTTCAAGAAACAGGATAGGTTAATTTCAAAATATTGTATCGCTTTTATATACTGGCAGCAGAAGCATGAAATAATGAAGAAATTAATTCAGAGTTAGAAAAATAAGATACAGAACCAACATTTTATCCTTCTGGAACTTAATTTTCCTTTATGTACACCCCAAGAATTACATGTATCCTTTTTCCCAGGACAATGCATGGCAGCTGAGATTCACCTAATTATTCACTGCAATTCCCAAATATTGGACTGTTGCTACAAATATACTCACCTTTAGGGATGGCTTACACTTCATGGGCCATGAGCTGCAGATATGGCCATCTCACCAAGTTTCAGAAATTTCTATCACTATTTCATTTTCTACTACAGTTATCTCTCAAACTTGGCTGATATTCATCTTATTTCAAAAAGGTAGTATTTTAGGTGCATTACTTTTTAATGGAACTGGTGAAAAGAACTTAGAAAAATTATTGTGATGTCAGTGAACACATTTCAGTACCGTAAAGGCAGAGCTCCCTTTCTCATTTCTTCTTTACAAATATAATTTCTAAGTGATTAAAGAGGAAGCTTGTTGATCCAACAGGAATGAAAGGAAGGGTTTGTCAGAAGCCCTTGTATGGAAAGTGCTCTGCACAGTGTTTTCTCCCTTCTGATCCCCTCTGCAATCCATACTTGGCATTTCACACCACACTTTAAAAACAGAATGAGACTCACAGGAAAACAATAATGAAACCTGTTGAACTTCTGTGTTAATCTCTAAGTTTTCACCTTCCTCATCCACAGATGGACAGCTGTCAAATGGGGATCCTTTTTCTGAACTCGCATTTAGCTTCCTTCCCTTCAGTGAGCACAAGGTGGTTACACACTCTCAAGGCACTGAGACAATGATAACTATTCCCAACACAAACCAGGAAGATGTTATAAATCAACTGCACAAGAATTATTTTTAGTAAATAGAAAATGATGAAGCCAAATTTGCCTAGATAAATAGTGACTATGTAGGATATAAGTCCTTTTTAGATGAATATGTGCAAACTTCATTAATATTAATAAGCCACATATGCCTTGAGAAGACACAATCATTGTTCACTGAATGAAATGTTCTACCTAGTCCTCAAATAAAAAGATACAAAGACAGCAATCACTTATTAGCTCATTGCATATGGGCTGGTGGTGGAAATAAAGCATTCTGATGGAAAGCCCTGATTGTAATCTCCCAAAACAGTGTCCCTTGCACCATTTCAAAGCTGTTAAAATCTTCCTGGCATATTCCAAGTACCTACTGCTGTCAGGGCTTGCTGTCACTAAGAAAACAGTGGAGTGATTTGCATTTGGAGTGTGATTGTGAAGCAGCAACATAAGACACTGTGATTAGGAGAGCGAGTGAACCACTTCTGAAAAGGAAGAGCACAGGATTAAAACTTAACATGACTTACATGTTGGTTCCATGTTTTTCTACTGCAAACTCTATTGCTCCAAAAAGGCTACAAGTCTACTAATAAACGTACAGTTCCAATAACACACAGCTAAACTGATGGGAATCTAAACCCTCTGCTGAGCTTGGTGGATCTACACTGATTTCCATTACTGACAACCTGGACCAAGATTCTCAGTTACTGTGTGTTGCAAGTAAAGCAACATGGAAGCTCCTACTCTTGACTGTAGGATTCAGCTTTGGAAATAATTATTTAGCTTTTTTAGCCATATCCACCACATGTCTGAGCCAAGGCCCAGGGTTGAAATGCCAGTCTGTCACCCCTGTGCCAGTGCATTCCTGTCTGTGTGTTCACAGCCACAGTCCCTCCCTGCTCTCCACACCAAGTCCCTACTTGCAAATAGGTTCACACCAAAGACATCACTGCAAAGCGGTGCAGGACCCCAGAGTGCAGAGCAGTGTTCCCCAAGGACCAGAATTCAAGTGCTTCATTGTGTTTTCAGGCTTTGATAGCAGACTACAAAGCAGTTTGAAATGTATTTTGGAGTTTGCAGCTGTATAAACTGAAGGGTAGGCATTGCCCTTGACTTCTCATACTCCAGAATATGGCTAATTTCTAAATCCCCTCTGTAAGGCCAGAATTATGCACATATATAAATTATATGTTTTTTTTCCCTGATTACTTTTGTTATTTCAAATGTCAGACACAACAAAGGCTAGGAAATGCTAAGAGCATTCACCAGAATGGGTGCCCTTCTCACTCAGCAGCATTTCCCAAAGATTGAGAAATGTTTCTTTGGGAACAGCAATAGTTTGGGGTAATGCACTGCTTTTCAATCTCAGCTTTACTTTGAAGAAGCTGTATAGGTAATTTATAAACATTATGACTGCTCAGAAAATAACCAAAATAGTCAAAAGTTACCTGTGTAACCAATGCTTGCTTGTAAAGAAGCCACATGAGTCAGAAGATGTGAATTCCCCACTGAGAACAGTAGGTGCTAATTCACATGACAATGATGTAATGACACCCTCTGGGAACAGTAATATGACATTTCTTTAGGGTAAGTCACCAGAAAAAATTTCCACCCCCATGTTTTTCAACAACTTTTTCTCACAACTAGGCCAATTTGCTCATCTTCAGCTATTTGAGGGGCTGTTTTAGAAAGAGCATAACAGAAATAAACAGAAAATACTGAAGAAGGCAGAAGGAAAAATAAAGGTAGTGAACTGGACTTATTCTGGGGCACAGTGGGACTCAGCTGGTTCCAGGGATGACAACTGCAGAATCTTCTGACTGCACATTTACATTCCTTTCCGTTTGGTTTTTTTGTTAATTTTGTTTGTTTTTGTTGTGGTTTAACCCCAGCTGGCAACAAAGTACCCCAGCCAAAACCAGCACAGCTTTTTAAACAGAGCTGAAAACCAGTTCCTCATTTTCAGCTTTGTTCATATATTGGAGCTTAGGCTTGGGGAGCTGATGATGGAATGTAGTGATATTTACCTTGTAATGCCACTCATGGTGCTACTTTATAACAAAATGATTCTGGGGAGACAAGGGAGAGATTTAAATGGCATTATACTGTATTTGCCAAACCATATTGCTAAATCCTAATTCTACAGGACTTCCTAAATCATACAGTGCTGCAGTAGCTGCCATGAAAAATACAACCGTGTTCATTACATTTGGTTGTGAAGGGGTTTTTATTTTTGTTGGGTTTTACTGGTTTGGGTTTTTTTTTTTAACTAAACATCTGGTGTTTTATCCACATATAGGATTTCAGGTGTTGAAAGCTTGGAATGGTCAGACTGGATCAGAAGAACATCCCATGAGACCAATTTCCTATTTGCTTCCATGAAATGGAAACTCTTACATTACTCTTCTCTATTTACTATGACATAATTAGAATTTCCTGATAATCTAAAAGGTAGGAATATATAAATGTTTATTTAGTGAAAAGCACAATTCACTTTGTGTAATTCCAGAAGAAGAGAAGGGGACATAATTTGTTTTTGACTATCAGAGTATTACTACATATCAGCTTCTAACTAAACCAGAAAAATGTATTTCCTAAACACGTGGGCTAAAGCTTTTTGTCTTTATTCCTTGAATAGCAGTGGGTGGCTCTACATCTCAGGCCAACTACCTACACCACTCTTCAGAAAGTCCTACAAGTTGTAATATCAGCGTTGATTGAAAATATAATTGTGTTTGATTATAAAAACGTAATTTCTTAGTGCATAACTAGAAGATGTTGAATCCCACAACTGAAGAACAAAAATTCTTCTGTGACCAAAGTAATACCCCAGAGTCAACAATTCAGTAAATAAGTATTTTCTGTAAATACAAGGCAGTAACCACTTTAAAAAAGAGTGCAAATATGGCATTAGTTGGAGAGTTGAGATCATGTTCCTCACCACACAAAAAGGGTCTCAGTTTAAGGTCCAAACTACAAGATGAGTTAAGAAATGACTTTCCCTAAATAAAGTGCTGGACTTTCCATGCAAAAACCAGTAGTCAAAAAATCCATGCAACTTTAAAGACTTTTTCATAAACAGCAAACAAGAAGAAATAATCAGAAACAAACAAACAAACAAAACCCCACAAACAAAAAACCAACAAAACAATCCCCCCACTGCTAAGCCACAGAGTAATGCTCTAGATAGATACTGTTTCTGCTCCTTAAGAAATTTGAAGATATTGTTCAGATTGTTATGGGAAGTGGAGAGCTGAAAAATCTGGAAAAAGCTTTAGAAATTGAACTGTAACTTAGAAAAAAAAACCCAAAAACCCTACCAAAGAATATATCTAGGTTTCAATTGTTTTATACATGCAGGAAAGAACTGTAAGTACATATATAACTGTCCTCAAATACATAAAAAGAAAAATAACAATAACAGTGGAAGATATTCTGATTAAAATTGACTTTTAAGTTAAAATTCAGTGTTCTTTGAGATGTAAAGGTATATGAAATGAGCATCAAAATTTCAAGACTGTTCTTTCAAATGTAAATGCTTTTAGAGAATTGTTATTGTTATTCAACCTCCAGGAGAAATGAAATACAAAGTTCTTATAATTATATATTTTAAGGAGGGGAAAGTATTTCACTCAAGTTTGTTTTATAACTTTCCCATACAAAATTACGACCACAGACAAATAAAATATCAGTTTGAAAATGTAAAAAACAGTTCAGTTTCATGGTTCAACAGAGAATAAGCCCATAGCTCAGAAAGGCAAAGGACTGAAATGAGGGACTCAACATTTTAAAAACTGCTGGTAACTCCAAATTAGTCTGTAGTATTCTTTTATGTGCCCATCCATTTATTCTATTAATCCCCATTAAAAGACTCCTTGCACCATCACTTGTAGTGTAGATGGCAGCTCCCTCTAAAGTGAGATGGAAAAGGGGAGAGGTTTTTTTTCTGTTTTGACACAAAGTGTAACATCTCTTACCTAAGACTGGAAGTTCCCTCAATGTGTTTCCAAATGGCATTTGAGTCCTCCAGCAGCATGTCCTCCCTGCACAGACAATCTCCTGAAGGACTCATTTCTCCAACTCCTCCTCCCTTTCCACCACTTTTATGGAAATTATCCTTCCAGAATTTAAAAGTACACTGACAGGCACACCGACTACTTCTGTACCCCTTTCTATGATTTATTCTTGCCTCTTTTCCTTTATCTCCTGACACCAACCACAGCCTATATTTTCCATTCTGACACGAAAAGAAAAGGAACAGTGCCCTGCTGTATTTTGTGCATTAGGTGGGACTGCTCATCATGGAACAGAGGGGGCTTGAGCATGGACAAGGTTCTCAGGATAATGAACTGGAAAAGTTGGAGTAAAGATCATGACAATAGGAGCTGCTTGAATCCCTGGTTGTGGAAACCACTGGCCTGGGAAAAAATCTGTACCCTAAACATGAAAGGAACAACCTGGATTTGCATTGCAAAGGAAGAATTCCTGTAAATACAGATTGCTTCAAACCCTTCACACCACCTTGTCACTCCTCTTTTCAACTCCTTTCAAAGCTTTTAAATACACAGTAAGTGCCTCCCAATATCTACTGACTGGTTTTGAAGTAGAAGTGATTACAGATATTCTCACAGAAAGTTGAAGAAATAGATCATTGAGGTTTTTTGATTAAAAAAGCCTTTGTTCTTTCAAATTGATAGACTTGAAAACATATCAATTATGAGGAAATTTCACAGAAAGGAAATATCAGGCTGGACATTCTGCCCTCAGGTCATGGAGGGTCCAGTAGAATTTTTCAGGTCGCTTCCAGACCTGTGAACTGATGGCAATCATCCTGATCAGAAGAAAATATTTTCATTCTGGTTCATGTCCAATGTGACAGTAGATTAGTAATTTAATGCAGATAAAATTGCATTTCAACATTTACTTTTATCTTTACACAACTATATAACATAATTCTTAACACTTTTACTTGTTGCTTACTTGCCCTTTAACACTTTTTACTTCTTTCCCTTATATCAGCATTGTTGATACTGAAATTTGAATTAAACAGTTCTGCATTTCCAACAGAGCAGGAGTTTTAGCTATTCATTACTCCTAATGATACAAAATAGAATTTGATTAAATCTTCTGTTTAATTTATTTAAACAAGTTAGAAGCTTTGGTGGTATAGAGGAAATTCTACAGGCACAAAAGTGCAAGGAAAAAGAAAGAATGATAGCAGACTTTTATTGATTCCAGAGGGTTTTGGATTAAATGTGAGTTTTTTTCTGGAATACCTGAGCAAAGAATTTCCTAGAATTATGCTAAAAATAGAGAAAGGAAAGATAATGGTAAGGAACCGGCACTGGCCTCAGGTTCAGTAACACTGCAGTTGTCTGAAACTCTTACTATCAAAACCAAAAAATATAAACCACATAAAATTAGAAGTTTTACCATTTCCTCATGAAATATCTAGATGGATGCTACTAGATATTTGTTGGCTATGCCAGCTACTAAATTCAATCTTGGACTTCAATGTTGGACTGAATATTTTGTTAGTGTTTGCAGAGACTTCTCTAAAATATGCCAATTAGGCAAATTAAGAACGGATTATGAAACAAGAAATTAATCTGAATTAAGACACCTCCCGCCAAATATTTGAAGACCAACAAAAAGGATCTTTTTGACAGAAGTGAGGCTTCTTCAAACCGTTTGTACAATATCTTCTAGCAATTGAGAATATTTCCAAATTTAGGTTTGAGACAGTCTTTTTCATTTACTCCTTTCTCCTTCAGACTGTCACTTTTGATGAGGAAGTATTTTTCTGCAGAAAAATATTCTCCATAATACTCCAGCCTACCTCTGTTACCAATCTCATGAGCAGGTGCAGAAATCCAAATCTGAGCCTGCTTCACTCAGAATTTGAAGGAAGATCCAAGCAGGCAGAGCATTCCCAGTGATGTGAAATTCAGCTCCATTGCAGGAGCCCTGTTAGGGTGAAATGCTGTGCAAGGCTGTATAGAAATCCTGACTCACAGACACCCCATTAGTGAAACTCTGCCAGGTGCATTTGCCCTGTGTCAAATGCAGCAGCTGGCTTTCTGTAAATGCCCAGCCTCCAATGGTGTTTAGCAGGTGACAACTGTTTTACTTCTGAATATGACCTGAACTATTCTCTCTATTCCTTCTACAGCTGCTGACAGTATTTAGGAAGCCCTGAACTAACCAATCATTTTCAAAAGGTTTAAGATGAAGCAGCCCAGTGCCTGAGCAGCTCTGACCACAGACATGCCTTCAGCCTTTTGATCTCACAACTTTGTTCTGCAAGATGCAGGAGGGTCTGGCTCTGATCCAGCAGCATCCATGAGCCTCAGCTTAACTTCTGACAGAAGAGTAAGTCTGTGAAAGCTAAAGATATTTTTATGTTCCTACTTAGGCAGAATACAAGCTTTTAAAGGATTCAAAGGCTCTTAATTGAATAGCTGTACTGCCTCAATAATACGCTTGAAAAGGGAGTATTCCTCTTCGAGAGGACTCTCCAAAGAACTTGAAGTTTACAGAAGTAGGGTGTTTGTTCTCATGAATTTTGTGTATTGTGGATAATGTTCATTAATGTTGTATTCTGCTTAGTGTGGCTGATATAGAAATAAAAGCTTCTTGTACAAATCAAGGATCACAGAATCAGGTCCTTCCTTTTTTTGTGTTGTATTGGCAGATGAACAAAAGAGAAAGAAATAAGTTGTTTCCTAAAGCAGTGGGGAATCAGATAGCCTTTCTTTTTAACCTCAGATTTATTCACTTTGATGTTGAGGGTACCTAAGATTAAGAAATGTTCAATTTCTTGACTGTTAAACTCTGCCTACTTGTAGCTGATGATTCATGGCTTATTGTTTCTCTAATAGTTTGCAGTTAATTGGTATGGTGAAGAATTAAAGATTAACTGTCGAAATGTAAAAGTGTCAGGACTTTTATCTAAGGGAAAGAACAGAAAATATCTGCAGATGAAGAACTACTATCTAAATAACCTCACACAATATCTACACAGCTACAAAATCAACCTTTTTCCCATTGCACATGAGAGAATGCTTTTAAATAAGGCAGTTTCAATTTTACAGCATCCCATAACTTGCAATCAGCAACTCCTTAATAAAACTGAAATAAGCACCTCACAGTCAATGGGTATTTCTTATATGTTTTTTTGCACAACCAAAAATAGGATCCACATTAAACTGAAAATTGGGTCATGCTTCAGCACACAGTAATTTGACCTAAAGATAACACTCCTATCCCACAGTTACAAGATGTGCCTTTCAGACAATGAAAACGTTTAAGAACTACAAGTTTAGGTAGTTTGTATAATGTAAAAATGTCTGTCACGCTCCTGGAATCTAAAATGTAATGAAACCTTTCATTCCTGGCTGTACATAGCTCTGTAGTATTGTATGATGGCATAATGTTGGCACAAGAGAAGGAACACAAGAGGAAAAATGACATGTCTGATTTCACCCAATGGTTTATTTCATACTAATAATCTGCAGCAAAGCTGAACTTACAATTTGTAGGAGGTAAGACGAGTGTTTATTGGTGCCTGGGTGCACCATGAGAAAAGCCCTCAGATCTTTGATCATGGCAAACTTTGTAGCGCCCTGAAGGCATGTTTCACTCAGCTCAGGTGGATCAGGCAGGATTCAGAGCAAGAAACAAAACACAGGTCATTTACCAGGTACCAATTATTCTGGGTTGCAAGCCACTCACTGACATATTCAGAGACTAAAAATCTTCAGGCAAGAGTAAAAGAAGAGATAAGAAAAAAAAATCTAAAAATAATTGTGCATCTAGAAATAAGAAAGCACAGACCCTGAATATTACATATATTGTTTGGGTATCACTACTGCTACCTTCAGACTGCAATTTTCAGCATTTAAATCAAACACCTTGCAATGATCTCTCCCCATTGCCAGGTTCATTAAAGCACAGACCACGCTGCACATAAATACACAGAGCTGTGTGCTATGAGAATGGTAACTCTGACAGCACAGCCTCCCCCTGCTGCCTAGTAATGAGTGGCTTGGACACCACCTGACAGTTCAGCCTCAGATAAATATTTCAAACATTTCATGCAAGAGATTCTCAGATCAATCCTCACCTCCAAGACACCAGCGGAGTGAGTCAGAAAGCCATTTTGAACTGGTGCACCAGAGCAGAACACAAACAGCAGTTCTCCTTGGTTTTTGGGGGGAGGAAGGGTGTGTTTCCTTTTAGTCTGTGCCACAGTAGAGTGATTAAAGGTAAGACACTGATCTGTGCATTTGGCACCTCAAAATTAGAGCAGCACCAGCAATTTGGATAAATACGCACAGTGAACTCCTTTTACATTCCTTGTATGATGATCTGACATAGAATTAACAGAGTGTACAATGCCTACAAAATAATTTTCAAATGGCTTCATGAGAAGTTTCTCAAACAGCAGCATGCCAGACTTCTGAACCTGCCTGTGATCCTCTTCCCTCCATACACAAAATGGGCACATACTGAAAACCAGCAAACAGTCTAAAATATCCTGCTCCTATCACATCAGGTTTGCAGTCCATGAGATAACCAAGTGAATTGTCTTTGCAACACCTGTCTGGGAAAAGAAATTTATTTACATATATGGAAAATGGGTAAATCCTTAGTTAAATAATTTGAACCAGTCAATAATAATGCTGCCAACACGGAGAGAATGAAAACTACCAGAATATTTTCCAGATATGGTGGAATACACTTTGACCAACATTTACCTTGGACCAATGCCTCTTTAGAGCTGCATAATCAGAGCAAAACTATGTTCAATAAGGCTCAAAATCAAGCTTTCATCCATGATAATAGAATGAAAAAAATGACTCAGCCACACATATTTACCCAGCTCCATAGCTAAACTCACATGCTGATTTAGCAGAATATGCCACCTTTTAAAACAGCAAAGAATCAGAAACAAAAATAAGTCCAAAACAGACCAATTAACCATGATGATGGATAGTCAGATCCTGAAGCCCAGGGTTCATCACACCATTTCAGACATTTGAAATAATGGTATCCATCCTGTTGGCCCTGCCCAGGGTAACTGCTCTGCCTGATCTCCTCCCCACTTTGCTCAGAGCACATCCCTGGGAACTGAGCACAGCAAATTCACCCTGCTGAACATGCAGCAAACCTGGAGCCCAACAGAATCCCCTCCTTTGTGCAGGATGTGTGAGCACACAGCTCTTCCCACCTTATCCTTGCTCCTGAGCCACCACCTCAGCATGCTTGGAGCTCCAACAGGCATCTCTGCACTTCACTGCATAGAGAGATGTGAAGGAATTTTCTACTCCCCATTAAAATTCTTCGAAAAATATGCTTCAACTTATATTCCAAAATAAAAATTAGACATGGTCATTTGTATTGCATAAATTAGGAACAGGGCACTGTGCTGGCCTTTAAACAAACATTAATAATCAATGAATAAGGAAAGAAAGGGAAAAAGAATACCCACTCAAACCAAAACCATGAGGATGAAAGTTAGGAAAAAAAATAGAAAAAAGAGAGAGAACTGAGACTAATTATCTGTATTTAAACATGTGAAGATCTTACTGAGTCTACAAGGTTGAGATCTTGTTCCCTAATCAAGTGCATCAAAGGCATTCCCCAAGGCTCACAGCAAAACTGCAGAACATCCATACAAATCATTTTTATTCAAGAAAGGCCCTGCAGTGGAGTGAGTTTTCTCCCCTCTCTGTCACAGGGCTGCTCAGCACTGAGCTCCCCGAGGTGCAACTCCTGCATCACAGAGCTTTGCAGATCCACACTGACATTCCAAATGAGCTCTTCACTTTTGTTCTACTCTGTTAATTATTAAGAGGGCCAGACTCTGCCCTCTCACTCTGCCCACAACCTCCTGCACGTCACTGACTCCAGAGTGGAAATTAAGGCAGATTTTGGCCATCATTTAGCAAGCACTATACGACTGAATGTTCTTCATTGTTCAGAATGATTGAAGGACTTAATTTACTAATAATTAACTGCATGAAGGGGCGATACTGAGTTTGGTTCTATTTTAAAGGGCTAATATGTAATGCAGAATAGTTGTATATAAGCTGTACATTTTCAAACCTTTGTTCTGACTGTAAAATGTCAATTGGACTCATTCTGGGTTTTTGCTGCCTCAAAAACCCTGCTGTGAATTTGTAGGTGCCATAAATGCTTAATGTAAGACCTAACTGTGCAATGCTGTGGGAATTCTGGTTTTAAAACTTATGAAAGCAACATTTTACTTACATTTTTTCCTCTCATGTCAAAAAAGAGTATAGACTTCAGTGTCACAATCATAATAGATGCATAGTAACTAGCAGAAAATCATAAGGAGTTGTTGTAACCTTCTACTTTTTTCTTCAAAAAAGGAAACATGCATAACATGATTCCCAGTGGGGGAAAAAATGTCACTGTGACTAGCAGTTATGGCTTATTAGAAATTTGACTCAAAATCTTCGTCCTCTGCACTTGTATAATTTTTGCCAAGAGAGAGACAAAGAGATAAATAAAATTACCCATATTTTCTTTCAATTATCATCATGTTATGGAATAATCACTTAATAAGTGAAGATTGTACTTCTAACAGAATAATCAGCTGGCACAGTTAGTGCCTGAATTTTCTTTTTAGTTTCTAACTTAATAGGCACAATTTTGCTGTGCCCAATTCTAGAACAATTAATAGTATTCAGCTGCATCTAGCAACCTACAGATCTTGCAGCTACGAGTAATTTGCCCCCAATTCCACACAAAGCTCAAAACTTGTCGAGAATCGCCAAAAAATTACACCTAAAAATTAGTTATGTAAAAGACAAGCTCTGCAAAGCCTGGATTCAAAGTTTCTGTCATTTCTTTGCTTTTTTTTTATTTCTTCATGTAAAAGCTACTTGTACTTCTCAGGAATGTAAAACAAGCCTCAGAGTTCTTCCCTAAACCAGAGAACACAAAACCTGCCGTGACTAGAAATCTTGGTGCAATATTATGCTTTTCTACTGAGAGCACTGCAAAAAAAAGCAGGAATTTGTAAGCTGGTCTAACACTGAAGTGTGAGGAGCCTGAGTTATGGTACAGAATAAAGCCCAGCTAAAACATTCCTTTGATCTGAGCTACTCTTCACACAGAATGCAGTACAGGGATCGTGGACTGGAGTTAACTTTTGTCCTGGCAGCTCGAGTGGGGCTGTGTTTGGGAGCTCTTGGCGACACAGTGCTGGTGGCACGGGGAGGTTTCAGCTTTGGCAGTGACACAGCCACAGAGTGAGCACGGGGAGCTGGGAGGGGACAGCAGGGACAGCTGTCCCAAGCTGACCCCAGGGACAGCTCATCCTTCATGTCTGTGTGCAGCCACAAAAGCTGTGCGAATCAGAGAGGAGAGGAAGGGCTGTGTCGTGGCATTTGTCTCCCAGGTAAATTACTGCAATGGATTTGCTGTCAGAGCGCAGCCACAGGGACACTGTGAGGCCCTGCAGAGATGGAGTTAGGAAGATGTTAGACTTGGCTAAGGAATCTTTCTGCCCATGGTTGATGAAGGGAGTCCACCTGCATTATCCAAAAGGGTGGGGATTCGATCTCCAAGTGATGCTCCAATCATCTTCATGACAAAGTGAAATCCCTCTGAGCTTGGCTCTCAGTGAGGTAAGAGACTGGGGCTGGGGAAATGGGTAAAACAGACAAAAGCTACAAGATACCTCAAATATCACTCATTCTTTGTCTAAGGTTATCATGGGTTTTTCTTGACCAAGGTTTGCAAGAGTAGGAGTTGTTATAAATTTCTGCTGTTCTCATCATCGCTGATGGAGTGCTTTTTAGAAATCTGAAATCAGAGGTTAATATAGCCATCTCTTAGGGAGCTTTAACAGAGAAAGATCCACATCTTTTCAAGCAAGAGGCAAATCAGCTCTTAATTCACCTGCATTTTGAAGACTCTCAAATTAATTAGATTATTAATTTCCATTTCTCTGTCTCTAAGCAGCTAACCTAACAACCAGACCGAATCTCCCAATGTATTTACATATACCATGCAGAGGGACATGATACATTTACTTTGTTTGACTGCTTCAACGACATGAACACAGATCAGTGGCAACTGCATTCCTTGAGTCTAAGGTAACTCAGCCTGGCTGTTCCTGACCGAAGCCTTCACCAAGGGCATTTCAACATCATACAGCTGTTCTCTGTGAAGCAAACTGACAGACCACTTTTGCATCCCTGAACTCTGCAAAATCTTTGAAGCAATTTGATGGTGAAAGCAAATGCCCAAGATTTCACACATAGACACACACATATCTATAGATACACACATATACATACATACATCCACTTTGTGGGTCCCTTCTAATTCAGGATATTTTGTGATTCTATCTTTATATATAGAAAGATATATAGATGATATAGATACTAATAAAGATATAAAAGATATAAGATTATGATATATACTTTATATATAGATGTGCATTTTATATATATATATATATATGTACATCTATATGTGTTCTATATATGTAATATAGAACATGTGCTATATATTCTAGATAATAGTTATGATTGCATCCTTGCTTATCTGCTTTTGTTAGAATTCACATGGGATTTTTTATGCATTATCTAAGAAGTGATTGCTCCTCCTTACAAGCCCCAAATGGATTATACAGACACACTGTCTCCCTCAGCCTGCTGATGGACATGTCCAAGACAATTCCTAGACACCAGTATATCGGGCAAGTGGCTGTGCGCTTACTTAAGGAAAGAGACACTTCCCCAGGGAGGTAAGATCATTTAGATCAGTCTCACACAACTATGACCAAAGGACCTGGGTTGTTTTTTTTTGGTGGGGGAGATATTTTTTCTTCCTTTTAATTTCTAGGTTTTGGAGCTCATTGAGGAAGAAGCTATAGTTGAAGCTTTGCATAAAAATTTTGGGAAAGTCTAAGTTTGGGAGGAGAATTACCATAGCTTCAATGAATTCTGGCCTGCTTTACTATCTGCTCATTTACACCCCCCAGTAAAAAAACAGTGTATGGCATTTGCTGCATCTGTAGTATGTGGCAGCCTAGAAGACAGCTGGCGACAGAGCTTTACTCTAATTGTGGGGTTTCCTGATTGCTGCTGCAAATCCTGAGTGTTTTGCTGCGAGGCTTAGCCAGCACACATTAAACTGAAGATATCAGGATTCTCAGCTCTACAGAGATGAAAGAGACCTAGGGCAATAGAGTTGTTGAGATTTCCAAGGAGTGTAATTCCATTGATTTTAGTGCTGTCTTACTGGGGGTATCTGTCCCTACAGCTATCTATACCTACTGTGAGCACAGAAGAGAATTACTCAGAACACTGGAATTTGAAACCAGATTATTACAACAGGTTTGTAGTTACTCTGATTCATTTAGTTTATCACAGGATTAGATATTCACCAATATTTGAATTATTTTCCAGCTCAGGTTTGATCTTGGTTGACAAGAAGGCAGGAAGGTAAAGCATAGAAGAGCAGAGATCTCCTCTCTCCCTTTCAAATCTGTTCCTATTTATTGTGTGCAATTCCCCTGGGATCATTTTATGTCAGAAAATAAAGTGATATTGTTGTTTATAAGTAAATGGGATAAAAATCATGCTAGGGGTATGATATACTGTCCAAATTTCAAATTTACTTTGACACTCCAAGATGGATTTTGCCATAAGTATGTAATGGTCTGCTCATCTTTCTTTGTGCAATAGGCAGGGTTAGAAAACTTACAACCTTAATATCTGGAATAACTAAAAATATCTTCCCTCCTTTTCATCTCCACTGCCTAATCAAAATTTCTGCAATAGGTGTCCCTGAAGGTCCTATAATTCTAGAACTGTTTGGATTGGAAGGGACCTTAAAGCTCATCCCAGTGCCACCCCTGCCATGTGCAGGAACACCTTCCACTGTCCCAGGTTACTCCAAGCCCTGTCTAGCCTCACCTTAAGCACTTCCAGGGATCCAGGGGCAGCCACAGCTGCTCTGGGCACCTCAGGGAAGGATTTTTTTCTCATACTTAAGCCAAACCATCCTGGTTTCAGGTTAAAGCCATTCCCCATTTTCCTGTCCTTGCATAAAGTCCCTCTCCAGCTCTCTTGGAACCCCTTTAGGCACTGGAAGAGGCTCTGAGGTCTCTCCAGAGGCTTCTCTTCTCCAAACTGAACAATCTCAGCCTGTATCCAGGGCAGAGGGGCTCAGAGCATCTTCATGGCTTCTTCTGGACCCACTCCAACAAGTTCATGTCCTTCATATTTAATATGTTTATTAGATTAAAACCATAGAACCAGCCCTGATAAATGCTGAAGTGTCCCTTATTGCATGTCAAAAGAGAAGAACCAAGTGACTAACTCTAGTGTCCCTGCATAATATCAGTAGGTTCTTATCTTATAAATGGATATTCTGATTCACAGAATAGTTACAATTAAACTTAAAAATTTATAATAGAATTAACATTTCAAATGAACCTAGCATTTTCCTACAAAAAACTTCCCAAAAGAAAAATTCAATTTAAATGTTCGTTTGATTACAGAGACAAACAGGAAAAACTGTGTGGAACTGGACTGTGAAACTGATGAAAATGGAAGTCAATAAATAGCACATTGGAAGACAAAAAGAAAGTCTCAGGAGAGAAAGATAAAGCTGTTAAGGCTGATTTTGAGAGTCTTTCATTTGTGATAAGATGTTATTTGTCTCTTAGGCTAAACAATTTCAAAAGCATCATTTTTAAATATGTAATGTCACTTGCTGTGTACATGTAGGAAACATTCCCCAAATTTGCTAATGCTGTGTGATGTGGACATAAATAAATATATCATATTGTACAGGCTGAGACAACATCTGTCTGTCTGTCCTCCTCCCACAGAATTCATGTGTTACTTATTCAATATAAAACCTGCTTCAATGATTTGGCACATCTTTATTCAGAAAGATGGGCTGATGGCTGACAACTTTGATGCAATAAAGACTGCTGCAGCATTACTGGAAGAAAGTCATTTGATAAATGTATATTTTCCATTTTGCTTTAAAGGAATCTATTATAAGTGCAGCTGCTTTCCGAATGAAATTAATGCCGAAGTGAAGCTCCGTATTACAAAGTAAAATGGGACTCGCTCTCTAATATTAGACTGAAAGGCATTGTAATGCAGCAGGAGGATTGAACTTTGACTCTTTCAAGAACACTGATTCATATAATAAAAAGGAGAAAAAAGGCTTTAAAAAATGCTAACATCCTCTTTTCAAAGCTCAGTAAAGCTGCTGTCCAGAAAACGGAATAGCAAATACAGGTTGCGTGCATCTCCAAAGAAGATGTACCCTGAGGAATAGAGCAAGGAATTCACATAACAAAATTCTGAAAATTGTTTTGAAGTTTTTGAAAGATACTGAAACACACAACTGGGAGGAGAATCTCTCATCCTTTTTCCCATCAGCAGTGATACCTTGCTTATTTAAATGGGTTTTAACCAAGCTATATACTGTTGGATTACAGCTAAGCTTTACCAATCCTTTATGATTACAACTTCACATCTGAGAAATTCTCCCATCCTTTTCAAGATTAGAAAAATGTTCCTGTTCAACACTGGCTGTGAATTAGGGGGTTTTACTTTTTATTAAATGTGGTGGTTTTTTCCCTTTTCTGGTGGAAGACAAGAAGGCAGGAAGGCAGGCAGGGAGGCCTATCTCCTTTTTTATATATGGATTTCATACTTCCAAAAGATGGGTGCAGACTGACTCTCCTGCTTCTGCTAAAGAAACTCTGAAAGTCAAACTGCTGCCTGGGTTTGGACACAGCTTTCAGGCCCTTGACACAGGCAGACATGAGAGATGTTGTTTCAATGGTGAACTACAAACAAACATCTGGGATTTGTCAGTTCTTCTTGCAAGTTCCTCAACCTTTTCCTTTAGAGATATTAATGCAAGATAGATAAAATTATCAAAATTATCTCAATACTAAAATATACTCTGAGTCTAACATTCCAATCCTTTTTCTCCTACTTTCTGTTCTCTCAATATTTCCTTCTTCAGACTTCAGAAATAGAAGCAGCACAAATTATCCTTCGCTACTTCTACAAAAAAATCCCTATTACCAACCTTTTAAACTTTTGAGGAATCTAGACATGATTTTGTTTCTGTACATTCTTGCTTTTTGCGTCCATAAAATATTTTGCAAGCAGAGAGAAGACTTTCTAAAAGAACACTGAATATTTTATCCTCATTTTGCAAGAGAAAAGCTGTCTCACATGGCATGGAACAATCCCTCCTCCTTAGCAGACTTGGTCAAAAGATCACAAGTCTCGGTGCAGACACCTCTTTCCAAATGTTATCTTTTGTTTCCCTGCTTTCTTTGTGTTTGGCTTGCAATAGTCTGTACCTTCCTGCTGGATAGCTGGCTAACCCGTTTCTAATATTTAAACGTTTTAGGTTTGCTCTCATCATGACCCTAATACAGTGCATTTACACTACACTCAGAGGAGATGAATAGCAAGCCTACCAGATAAATGGCCACAGACTCACAGCCTTCAAGAGACTTATTCACTGGTGTAACAGTATTAGCCCACAAGGGCACTTTCAAAAGCTTTTCATGCCTTTCTATTCTCTTGCTTCCAATCTCTGTCATTACTGGGTGATGCTGCTTTCAGACAGTTTGGGCTTTTGGTCACTGCCAGCTTGGGAAAGATTCATATTTATGACCTTGAACTGAAAAGCTTCCCACTGCACCTCAGCCACTTGTGCCACTTGTTCCATCCTGCCACTCTCCTTACACTGAAACTAATTTCCTTTCCTCTTCAGCTTAATCACTCTGTGATCCTGCATTTTGCTCCTTGTGGCAAGAGAGCCACAAGGACTGCAGAAAATATAAAGCAACAGTTGAATACTGGGTTATTCACAGCACCATATTCTGTGCTGTACAAACCAAGGAAGAGAGCTCTCCATCCCACAGACAGCTCCAGCCCTGGGCTCTGTGCAGCAGGAACTCTCACTCCTGCCTGATGCTCCTCCTGACCTCAGTCCAGGCACACACACAAACCTGTCTGAAATCTGAGCATTTCATTATTTCATCCTTCCTTACCAGATGTACAAGTCAGGTTCACAGTGACATGCAAGGGTGAAATAAGGTGCTCTAGTGAAATTAATATTGAGTCTGTATGGTTACACAAGGCTAACTTATATCACAAGCAGATATACACATTTCTGTCATCTTGGCCAGGGCTGATCATACACCCAGATTTATGATTTCCCTTTGGCTTTGTTTTGGCTTTTAAAGAACAGGTGAATTTGTACTGATTTGCAACCTGTAACAACAAGAAAACCTGGAAAGTAAAGACATTGGGCTTGACTGGCTACCTGGTTAAAGGCTATTCAGCATAAAAGCAAGGACAAGAGACAGAAAAAGCAATAAATCACAGTCAGAAACACAAACTCTAACAAAGAGGAGGTAGTGGAGACAATACCAAAGACAGAACTCTCAGGTTCCTGAATGATGGGAGATTGAAGGAACCATTCCAGGTCCTGAAGAACCCATAAGGGGTGAATTTCTGTGTCATAGCAATGACTGATTTCAGTGCAGGGCTGGCTGTGGGACCCTGTATAATTTATGGGGTGTTTTAAGCTGCTCTTGGGAATGTGAGAATGAAACAAATGGACTGGGGAGAAACAAGCACAAGAAGTAGAGAGGAGGGTTAATATAAAAAGAAAGGCTGATTGCCAGCAAACAAGCTGCTGCTTAGTAGAGTTCTCTAGAAAGCCCTATCCCTAATAACTGAAGTTTTATGAAACTCTATCCATCTCTTTTCTGTGTGACTTTGCTCTCTGCTTATGTGTGATTCACAAGAAAACTTGAGGTTTCACTCAGCAGTAAGTCCTGGAAAGATGTGAGACTGGAGACAGGATCAACAGGGCTTAGGTTCTGGGTTTGGATTCTGTGAGGACTTAAGGTTCAGTGCAAGGCTTAAGATGCATGAGAAATGAGAACTTCAATCAAGCTGCAGTAGCTGGGAAGCTGGAACAAACCAGAAACTGGAAAAAACCAACCCAGGCTGGAGATAGGGAGGCCAATAATCAGGGCAGCAATCTATGTGGATTTACAGTGAAGGTTTGAGGGCTTTGCACACATAACAGTGGCTGTGCATCAAGATAGAGTTTGGAGACAAGGAGCAGGCCTGGGATGTGGTTTTTCCATGTTCCTGTAAGTGCTGTCGGTGGCAACAAAGGCAATGAATGCTCTGTGCTGGTCTCTGTATCCAAGCATGTGAATGAGCTGTGTGCGTGTTTGTGCACACCTGCATTTTTGGGAGCACAGACTGTTGGTATGACCTGCAAATGGCAAGAGCAGAAAATAGACTGGGAAAGAGAAATCCAGGCTCCCCCAAGAGCCTCAGCCTATTTTGGACCTTTGTTACAGCAATGCACACGGACCACAACTCTGTGGTTTTCTGTGAAAAGGCTGTCTTTTAGCCAGCCCCAGAATTTTTTCTCATATTTCATTTTTTTCTAACTACACAACTATAAAATTTTAAGATCTACCTTTGTTGTTGGTTGATTTGTTCTACATCTTCTATGTTCGGCAGCTCTCACAGGATGAAGGGGAAATAAAACAATTACACTACAAATTTAATCCCTTTGTCCCAAAGATAGAGATCAAAACACATTCAGCTGATAAGGCAATGAGCATGGAAGTGGAATTACCAACCCTTGGAGTCTGTGCCAAGTATCACATAATAAAAACCATAGCAATTATTATAAATAATTTTTAAAAGACACCATAATATAAGAGCAAAATGAGAGGGATTAAGATCTCAGACACAACTCTTCCAGTTCCACCTCTGTCTTCAGACTAGAATTATACCACAACCAGGAAGGGCTACCTTTTACAGCTTGCAAAATGTATCAGAGATTAATTCCCAAGCATCATTATTCTATGCTGTGCAAGACACAAATTTAAGGGAAAAAAAAGTGAAGGAAAAAGCAGCAGCAGTGATGAAAATGAGAATGCCCTGCAGGAGCTGATAAGATTTCAGCTGGACAGCTTCTGCTGTTTCCTTCCAGCCTTTTTGGGGGTGATAATCAATACCTGTCTTCATCACTTCTGGTATTTTGCCTTACACACAATAGCATCTTTTGGGAATACATATAAATAGCTATTAGATTCAAATATAAATCCTTAACTGAATATATTTAGAAATGCTTTTTCCCCCCAGTGCTTAGAAGTAAGGAGACACTTGAAAAAGATTCAATCAAAGTACAGAATAAAGTGATAAAAAAGTAACAAAGCAGCAGCTGTACAGTCTTTCTGGCATAAGGAAACAGCATCTGTAAGGGGAAAAGCTGTGTGCACACATGCTCACACACAGTTTCAGGGCTCAGTGGAGTAGTTGGTTTGGCAGCTTTGTAAGTTCAGTAAAAACATATGTAATAAGAATGAAAGTATCTTTGCAATTCCCCTCTGTGACAGGTTCTTCTCTAAAACGGCAACAAAGATAAGAGCCACTAAAACTAATCCTTTTTTGGCTTTTCTCCTTCTGGAACTGGCAGGTGTGAGGAGGGTACACCAGTGGGGGCCCACAAAGGTTCAGGTGTGGCTGAGGGAGCCAGTGAGACCCAGAACCACCCCCACACCCTGGAACCAGTTATGACTCCCCTTCATCCATCCAAACTCTGCAGGTGAGAGGCTGTTCCCTTCACTCCTGCTCCTTTCACTCCTGACCCTTTAAGTCACATTTCATGGCTACAAGACCTTTTTTTTCATTCTTTTAGCACATAAAATGTCTCAGAAATTGAGTGCAAAGTTTCTTGTTCCTTTGTTTGGTTTTAGGATAAATCATGTCTAAGTGTAATACTGCTTTTGTTGGAAGTTCTGATAAAGGTGCTTGACAGAAAAAAAAAAAAACATCTTTCATTACCAAAAAGTTTTGCCTTCCTCAATACAGTCAAACTAATGCAATGAAATTCCCTGCCCCAATATCAGTAATCCATGTTCAAAGCAAACACGGAATTGTGTATTGTCATCTTACTGCAGGGGTTCTATACTGGTGTCTCCTTATCACAAAAGTTCCATACCTTGGTGTTTCTCGTGGGCAATTCCTCAGAGCACTGACTCTTCTTCACAAAGCAGCCACTGACTCCAGTTCCCCTCTCACCCAGCCACCCCACTCTGTTATAGCATCTTCTTCTCACTGCTCACAGATGTGGCCTGTTAAATGCTCCTAATCTTTGATAATTGGCCCAGCTGCAACTCCTTAGGGGTGAGATTACTTTCTACACTATTTTCTTATATTCTAACCCCCTTCAATTGTGTATTCAGAATTTTACTAAAATACATAAAGAAATATGATCATATCCTTAGGTACAAAACAACTATTTAGCATCCTGTCTCAGAACTGATCTATGGAGGTATTAATGACTCTATGAAATTTTTCTCTGCCTGCTCCTAGTATGTACCTTCTCTTTCCATTAATGTATCATGGAAATTTATTATTAATCTAATCAGTTGGATGATCCTCTCTTTCACACTTGAGAAAAACATTATTAAGAAAAGTGGATAAGCCAGGAGTCCCCATACATTGGGAGACTTTGGTTTTATTCATTTTTTCCCTTTGGTAAGGATTACTGTTCTATTTATTTGTTTACTTAACATAAATTCACAAATTAATTTAGTCACTGTGTTATCAGCACTGTGTGTTAATGACTGGAGTTTCAATTTCTAGAATAGCTCCAGAGACCAAATCTAAAGGACTGGATTAGTCAGAGCACGAATCTACACACGAAGAGATTTTTAATAGCTTTTATACCTGGATGGCCCCTGGCTCCATGAGAGGAAGAGGCTGTGATAGTTTTGGCATCTCTGTGCTGTGTCACAGGCACGGAGAGCCACCCCAGAATGGCCTCAGGTCATGCAAAAATGCCGAGAAACAGAAGAAATCAGAAATTCCTTCATTTCACCTCAGCTCTGATACTGCTCTTTGCTGAATGCTGCCTCCCCTGTGAGCAGCCACATGAGGAGTTAATCCTGCCAGAGGAGACACCCTGAGGATGGTTGGTGACAATGACAAGCTGAGCAGCTTTCACTGGAGGCTCTCCCCATCACCCAGAGCCACAGGAGCACACAGACAGTTGTAAATTTTCATGTTTTTTTTTTCTTTGCTGATTTATGACCGGAGATAGCTCCGGGATGCCACTTGCTCGGTTTCTCGGCTGTTTAGGCTTGTAAGTTTTCTGGTGCTGTTTAGGTGGCCTGGAAGGGCCCAGAGATGGCCTTGAAGAGCCCGGCGCTTCAAAGGACGAGGAGAGACTTCTGATCTTGTCTCGGTCTCGGTGTTTATTAATTGTTTATCTAAAAGATTTTCTTTCAGCCCGACAGAGGTCTGCACAGCAAGTCAGCCATGGGCACACTCTCCAAGCCCCCGGGCGGTCACTTATCTTTATACCTGAAGTTACGTATACAATATTTATCATTTTTCCCCAATACCTTCTGCCCTTATTAACCGGTGCACTTCTAGTAATAACCAATCCCCAAGTGCCACCATCACCACAGAAGATGGAGGCCAAGAAGAAGAAGAAGAAGGACAGGACACGCCCCAATTCCTCCATCTTACTTCTTTAGACCCCCCTGTACCAAAATCCTAAACCCTGTGTTTTACACTTTAACTAACTTATCCCTTCACCATTCACCCAGTGAAACCTTCCCAGTCCTCATACAGGTGTCGTCTCCTGTGTAGGATCAAAGTCCAGCCACCAGACACTTCTGGCCACATTCCAGGACTCCCGAGCCCCCCAGGGGTGTTCTCGGCCACTCTGCACCTCCATCCTGAGGTGCTGAGATCCCACAGACAGTGGGCAATGGGTGCTGTATGGCAACATTCCCCACTCTGCTTTTTCTCCCATATGCTGAAGTTGGGGAACAACAAACAGAATTAAGCAAATCCTACGGTATTTTCTTACTCACAGCTTCCTACTTCTAATTCTTAGTGAATATGATTTTATTAATCATCTGTATTTGATGTTGAATGTACTGCAGAGTAACCCAGGGACAGCAGAAGGAATGAACACACTTGGGAGACACACAGTTACTTATTAGAATAGTTTTAGACATGTATATTGTGAGGCTCTTTTCAGAAAAGGAATGAGCCTCCCCCATGCTTACTGAAACCTAATGCAATGTGGGAGATGTGTACCAGCTACTTCTGTGATAATCATGGTTTGAATGTGCACAGTCAATTAGCTAACAGAACAAAATCCTCGGTGAGAGCCTTAAGAAAACATTAGATTATACAATCAAATATACCTGGCTAGGTAATTACAGTGTTGTGCAGCAGCTTTACAATTCAGAGACACTAAATCAACTGCTAACAATGCACAGAGCTCCCTTTAGTGCTGCAGGGCTGCCTGTGTGACTGGAGCAGGGAGCAGAGCAGAGTCCCAGGACTGGCTGTGTCTGCCACAAGATGTGACTGAGGCTCTCTGAGAACCTTCCCTGGGACAGCAGGGGCTGCAGGAGCTGCGAGGCCAGTCTGAGGTGCACCATGGATCTGCTGCACGGCTTTACTTCCATTTATTTATTTCAGCTGCTAAGCTCCTCAATCTGCATTTTCATGAGCTTTCGGCAGAATCATTGAATCCAAATGGAAATAATCTGTCTGGCTAACAAGGGTGCACCAACCAGCTAATTGTATCATCTAATGGAAATTCAAATGAACAGGAAACAGCTTTGAGCTACAGCACAATTCCAGGTGCCACAGTGAAGGCAGGAAAAACAGTCAGAGCTGAGAATCTGCTGCAGGGGCGTGTGGGCAGTCAGAACCAACACACTAATCCCCCAGAATAACTCCTGGCAGGTTAGTTTCCCTGTAATATTTTGTTAACAAATAACAAAGTTGTTGATAATATTGTGGGGGAAAAACCCATAATGCAATGTAGTTAAATAATCTTCTCTTCACAATGGTAATTAAAGGGTGATATTCCCATTTTCAACAAACACATTCTATTAATAAATCTATTCTGCAATAATTGGGTTTTTTTCTTCTCCAGAAAAATTATTTTCCACTGTAAAAAAAAAAAAAAAAAAGTAGATTCATGGAGTCTGAAAAGGTCAAAGAGACCTGAATCTGAATGCTCCTATTTTTTATACTGTTGACCTACAGGGTTAAGATAAAAGTCAGTCACCATGATGATATTCATAGATGACTTTTTAAAGGTAACTTTGTTCATAGTGACAGAAGGATACAGTAGTTTGAATACAAACTCCAGGAGTGAAGAATGAGGACAAATACCTCCCTGAGGAAAGCAGGCCTCATCCAAGGTCCATTGAATTAATTAGCATCAACATTAGCTTTGCCTGGGGGGCTAAAGCCTCTCTTTTTTTTTAATCTCTTTTTTTTTTTTTTTTTTTTGACTGAGCTGCATATCACAATATGTAGACTGGCATCCAAAACCACACTTAATCATCTTTGTGAGCTAATCCATTTATGTATCCAGCACTTAGAAAGAAATTACATTCATAACAGTGTATTTTCACATTTGAACTCACTGACTTCAATTCAGCTGTTACCACTCCTAAGGCAAAATAACAAAAACTGCCTTGCAGCAATCTGAATTAGGGAGATACTCACAGATCTATTTTTACTATTAGAAAAAATGGGGTCTTTTCAGCAATTTAAATCTAACAAATTTATCCCATGCTTGAATGCAAATGTAGTATCACCAATCCATGGGTGTGTAGCCAAATATGTGGTAGTATGTGGGCATAAATATTTAGCAGTTGCAACATCCTCTGTTAAATTTGAGAATTGCAGGAGGACCACCAGTAGTGGCAGGCTGGAGGAATACAGGAACAGTAAGACTGTGTTCTTCTACTCCAAATTGGAAATTATTTGCCAAGGCTTATAATGGTGTCAGTTACAAGCCCCAGGGGTTTGTTGTAGGACAAGCATTTCTTCATTCAATGACTAAAATATTTCAGTATTTCTCAGATTATCAGTTAAGCCAACAGCTCCTGCACAGAAAGGACACTGCCATTTTAGTCCTCTCTGTTGATTAATTTTGTTTTGTGCATCATTCTTGGATGGCTGGTCAGTACTCAGTTTCCAAAACAGGGGATTCATTTAAGCAAAGACTTGTAAAAATTTAGAAACTTTACCATAATCAGATTACTGAGCATCACTTTTTTGACTGCCCTGGTCAAAAGGTAGAAGAAATTACATGCAGAGCTGGTACCTGCAATTCCCTCTACTGTTCTTGCTACAACAACTTAAAACTTTATGGAAGTTCCTTTAATCCCCTACAGGAAAAAGTATTGTCCTCTTTTTAAAGAAAAAATCCTAGAATTGAATAAATTACCTCTTTTACTTCAAACAAGAAAATCTGAGTTAAGACTGAAACTTTTAACTCTCTCTGCATTAACTGTAGATACTTAGTTTTCTTATCTTTAATTTTGGGAGGAAAATGGGATTGTTACAGTATTGCTGCAGTCCACTTCTGAGTTTTTATGTTTTATTTATTGCTATATTTAACAAGTCAAGTTTTTTGCAGAACTGCAAGAATAAAAAACTTTTTTTGGCTACAACCTCCTACAGACCATGACTTCTGTAAAATTCCTGTATGATTGTGACAGGTTATAGCATAGATACAACATCAGGGGACACAAGAAATGAAATCCTGTGCTCTCTGTCTCAGTGCTGGAGTGCCTGTCTGAAATTTTCAAAGGGGAAGGTGACCATCAAGACTATGCTTTGTATAAGCAGGATCTGCTGAGTGGTGTCTCACAGAAATCAGATGCATCCTCCTCACAGCTTTGAAAAAGGCTGCTTACACAGCAAGCACTTCTCTTGCTGCACTCAAATATTCTCATTTAACTGTTTCTTAGAGGCAAAGGGAAAGTGAATAAGGAGCACCTTGAAGGGATTGATGACGGTGTTCAGCACATTTGTGGGACAGCTCATTAGATACCATAAAAAGGGCCCCTCACAAAGCACATTAAAGAATCCGAGGGGAGCACATTCTTGATAAGATTTAGATCCCAACTCAAAGGCACCACACCAGCTTTATGACAATGGGGTGAAGCCAGTGTGGAACACTTCAGAAGGATTTACAGGAATAAGGTGTTCAACCATGTATCAGGGATGATCAATGAGGAATAAGAGACACATTTCTCTACTGATGTTACAGACCAGATAGACAAGACTGCACAATAATGTAAAAATAAAATCAACCTTCTAAGTCAGAAGGTGATAACTTTTGTAACAGGCACCCCTGCCATCACTGCCTCTTTTTCATGATTTTTCTTTTGATACACAACAATCTTCTATACCACCTGAAAAATCAGTCTGGGTCTGGTTACTGGATCTAGCTCAACAAACGACCCAGTTTCTCCACTTGACATTTCCAATTACAAATAATTTTTTTTTCTCTTGTCATTAGTAGTCCACAAGAAGAATTCAGTTACTCTTAAGAATTTTATTCCTGTCAGAATTTAGGGGTACATAGACCGTGAGAATGAGACCACATTAAGCATAATTCTTACTAGGGGATGGAAAATTCCCTAATCTTTGTGGCTATACTCTGTCTCTACCTTTAGCACTTTCACACAGTTGAAATCAGAACACTAAAAACCTGAATGACACATTGCATGCAGTGTGAAAAGACATTAAACAGCATAAAGACCAGTTCTGAAATCTAAATAGACATTTTTCATTATGAGGTGGTTACTCATAACTAAATTTGAGATGCTGACAGTAAGTCCTGCCTAATCATTTCCATTTATATGTCTTAGTAAAATGAGAGGCACCAGGAAAACAACAATCCTGGGGTGCTCCACCTCTGCAGTAGGGTTTTCTGACAGAAGGCACTTCCACCTTTCAAGCCTACTCTGTCAAACTAATTGTTACAACTCCTATTTCTTCCAAGATATTTACATTCCCATCAGCCCTCATTTCTCTGTCAAGAACAGCAAAATGTCATACCTGGAGATAGTTCAATGGAGCTGAAGTAAAGCAGGCCTGCAAGCTCTACAAATCAATCTCCATGGATAAGTTGCTTCATGCTTTTAAGAAACCTTTTCCCCAGAATTAATTTCTCCCTAGTCTGATGGGCTTGACAATTCTGAAGTATCCGTTACCTCCTCTATGTAAAAAAATCTATCAAATCCAACCAAGAATTACATGTTGTACTCTAAGCCTTTTCTGATTTGGTGATGCCAAAAGTAAGTGTTTTCAAGAGAATTGAAATACAGGGTTTTAGGTCTGTAGGGTGCATTAGGAACAAACAACAGGGCCTGGTATTAGACTGCAGCAATTGTGATTAGTATGACTTAGTTTGTTGCACCCAAAGGCAGCAGCTTACAAGGTACAAGAATATCTGATCTAGAATTTTCCTGTGGCTATCACAAAAGAAACAGCAGTAAGCTTCAAAGCAGAGGCTGCAGACAGGTGGAAGTTTATCCGTGACTAATCCACTCACTAAAACTTAGTACTAGTGAGAACTACAAATGAATTTATCCCTCAAGGTTGTTGTGTCCTTCTGAGCACTGCTATTTTCATGTGTTATGGACAGAAATTTCAGCAGTGATGTTGCTTTGGGTTTTGTGTGCCAGTCTTGAACTAACTCAAGCAAGCATACAGAGAAAAAGTATTCAGCACTTGATGAAAATTCCTCATATTGTTTCAATTGCCAACCCCAAGTCTCCTGCCTCTCTTGACTGTGACACATGCAAACTTTATGCAGTCTACAGTCTAGCTGCAATAACTCAGTCTTTGGGGGTTTGATTACACTTTTGATGCACATAACAGTGGAATGCAATGAGAAGGTTTCATCCTCCCTCCCCAGCACAGAGCTCCTTTAAGGCAAAGAATGCTTTTACCGTTGCAAGACCAGAGACATTTTACATTAGAGAGGAGTGCAGTGATCACTATCAGCATAACTTAATGGCTTCATCTGAAAATGGGTTTTCAGAACTGATTTTATCCACCTGCAGTTAGCTTAACATTTACAATAACCAACATAGAGGGAGCTGATAGTCATCACAAGTGGGTTTTGGTAACAAAATTAACAGAGGGAAAAAAATGCTTTAATATTACACAACATTGCATTGCACTACTGCCATACACTACACTGATTAAAACTATTATAAACTCTTTTGTTGACTTTGTGAAGCATTATATTCCAAGGACTTTTATGTACTTTGTACACATTTGTTTACAAATTATCTTGAAACGAAATCCATATTGTACATTTACGTGCCTCAGGATGATAACAACCTACTTAGTGCCTAAATACAGAAATGCACAGGCATGGCATGGACAGGCCCACTGAACTAATTAGATAAAATGGAATGTAAGAATAAATGATAATATCTGGGACTGTAAGCTCTTTGTCACCAGCATTTTTTTACTAAAGGTTAAAAATATTTGATGCAAAGCCTTTGAACAGGTTTACAAAAACAAAATCTATAGATCTTCAAGCCCTGCTCCTCTGATGATCTTCAATACTGCTACAAATGAAACCCCCAGGGCCCCCAAAGATAGACAGGGAGAAAGAAGACTGAAAAATCAAAATTCTTAACTTTGAAAGAAAGTTCATAGAAAAAGCAACAAATAAACATATTTCAGTTTTACTGATTATTATGGAATGATCTTCAATTCCTACAATGTGGTGACTGCAGTGACAAAGCAGAACTAACTGTACATATATATATATATATATATATAATTATATTATTATAGTCTATGAAGACCTGACCCAAAATTCCAATAGAACTAAAAAAATTCTGACACCCCTTTCCCAGCTGCTCATTTAAGGTGTATCAAAATAAGCCTAGAGATCTTTTTCCCTCTGTCCCTCTCTGCCCTCAGAGCACTGGTCTGTGTGAGAGTGGGGATATCACAAGTTTAACAGCCCATACCCTGCTGTTCTTGACAGAACACGAAGCAAGGGCATTAATGCTAATTAATCACTGTCACAAGTGGACCATGTGTCAGGACGTCCTATTTAAGGTCAGAAAGTGAAGTCAGTAATTCCATATCACAAATGCTAGAGAAGACATGAAAAATGTGATTTTTTGTTGGAAGATTAGCAGGTGCTGCTCCTATTTCAGAAGTTTCTGTAAAGCATTTCCATATACTGACTGATTTCAAACATCTGCTGTTATATGGAAATCCTTTGCAGTAACAACAGACAGGCAAAATATTTTTATCATTGTACAGAGCATTAGTTTACTTATTTCTTCACCTTTTTAATTCCTTTTTTGCTTAACCTTCTGATTAAATATTACCATGGTGCAAATTATGAAAGAGAAAATCAAAATTGTTTTAAAGTATGACTCAATCTTAGAGGATTAAAATGAACAGCTAGCTAGGGTCATATAAAGCACCAAATTCTTAGACTTGTAAGGTTAGAGGCTGACCAAAGGTAACTTGTTGACCTGAGGCTTAACCAAGCATCACAGATAGGTCATATTCATCTGAATCATCAGCCACTGGTTCATTTAAGGAGAAATAGATCAAGATAATGGGTTTCATATCTTGATCTGTTTTGGCAAATCGTATGTTTTAGATAATGTAAAGTTAACTTCCTCTGCTTTGACAGCATGCAATGATAAAGGAAAAATTACTCTGAAAACCAAAGTCATGGACGTCTTCGGAAGAAAATGAAATATTTTAACATCACAGAATGGCTTGGGAGGGACCTTAGAGATCATCCCAATACCAATTCCTCTGCCATGGGGAGGGACACCTTCCACTAGGCCAGGTTGATCAGAGCCATATCCAGCCTGCTTCAGTGGTGGGGCAGCCACAAGTGTTATAAAATTGTGAGTATTGATAGGAGTCACACAGGCTTGTGGGTATAAAGTAGAATCTGAATGATACAGCAGAGCTCTACAATAACTTTTTCTGTTGTTATTATCAGTGAAGTTGGTGTGGGTTTGATCAGCTTCCAAGAGCATAGTTTGCTTCTGTGTCTCAGGTTGTTGGACATGAAATCACAGAATAGACTCCTTTAGGAACTCAGAAAACAGGTTCCTGGAACCTGTGAGGCTGTTCCTGTTTCTCAGTCATAAGGAAACAGCATAATTCTGTGTAATTATTCAGAACATCCTTATGTCCTTTCTGAATCAGTTTTTACATGACTGTAAATTAACTTTCTGGTGTTTAATGAAAGAAAAATTTTGGCCTTGAAGTTCTGCAAGAACATTAAACTTCATGCACCTCCCTATCTATCTACTGGTCTATAACAGCTAAGTCAACTCCCACAACCTTCAGATCAGTCTTATTCTCCCAGTCTTTGATATCAGTTCAAGCTCTACATTTCCTCTGATTTGCAAGAAGCAAAAGCAGTGCTACACATTACTCAAAAAGTGGGAAGTCAAAAAGAAAACTATAAATAACAAGAAACATAGAAAATCTTCACATGAAAATGTAATAAATACGCAAGAGGTCAGTTGTCAGAAACATCCTTTCCTGCATTAAGAAAACATATTCCAAGCGTTTCAGCTGAAGAATACACATATATACATCCCATGAGGACTTGCTTCAACATTCTTACATATTCAGGACTGATAAAATCAAGTGTCTTCTGTATTTTTTTAATTATTCTACCAGGAAGCAAGTGAAAACTTGGCTACATCTCATTTGGTCTTGAAAGCTCTCTCATGTATAGCACACGTCCTCAGAAAATGCCTCAACTGAGTTGCAAAACTGAATAGGAGCAAGCTTCCACATTTTCCTTATATTTGCATACAGATGGCAGTTTTTCAAAGATAAAATTATAAGCTGCTAGTACACTGTCAAAGTTCAAGCAATCTGTGTTTAGTACAAACATTTCTAATAGAGGTACATTGCTGTATTGAAAATAATTAAGTAGACAATGGACCATTTCTCATCCATTTAATAGTGCTGTACAAGTATTGGGAGGGGTATTTCACAGCCTCTATATTTTTGGTTTTGTTTTGGTGGTTTCTCCATGCACATCACTGTTTCCATGGAACCACTGCTCATGGAGCACGGATGCCCACAGAGAAACCATACAAAAAATTCCTTTTCAAAGAGAATCTAATTTTCCTCTAAAATTGAAAGCAGAATTAAATTATTGTGCAAATTCACAAAGCTGCTTTTCCTAAGATTTTTAGCTGTCAATAATACCCTGAAGCCCACAAAACAGTATTTCGCTTATTGTTGCAATCAAGGAATCTGTACTTGTTCTAATAGGTACAGCAGACTTGTGCCAAATTTCTGTAGTCTCTGTGTCATCTCCTGTGTGTTCAGGTTTTTGACAAAGAAAATGTAACAAGAAATTTGTTCTTAGAAGATTTGCTAGAAGAGTTTCAAATAATCAGTTTTTTTCTTTTGTCAGAGCAGTCCCTGCATCTGCTGCATAAAGCAGAAAAAGCCTTATGGCAGTTATTGAGATCTGCACTGATCCATGCAAAAATCATTTCTCCACTCATCCTAGAAAGTAGAAACCCATCTCTTTTTAAGAGATCATGATCAATGCTATAATGACATGTGCAGGTATAGCTGGACTAGCTACAAAGCATAATCAAAAGACTTCTTTTCAGATCATATTGACTGAAAAGTTACAAGGAAAATATACATAATGAAAAGTATTTTCAGAAACTACCTAAATTTTCCCATTCTTCATCTCACCAACAACTCAGTTCAATTTGATGTGTAGTTTGTAACTAAATTACCTTTATGCTTGAAAAGAGTCTATCACTTTGTACAGTGTTTCAGAATACAGGTCTTGAAAAATATTCTTTTGTTTTTGTTGAAATGAAAAAATGGCCATGAGTATAAATTAAAAAAAAAATTAAAAAGTCATTCCAGGGCTTACTGTATTTTATCTTTTTTTTTTTTTTTTTGGTCTCACATTGGTCACATTTTTCAACTTCTGAGCACTGTGTCTCAAAACAAAGTGTGAGGGAGGGACTTTCAACTCTAGCTGTAGGAATCCTTAATGATCATCTTTTAAATTTACTTGTCTGTCCTGTGCTCAACAAGGTCCTGTTTCTCTTGCAAATTCCACAATATGCCTTTGAAGTCCTGCCCAGCATTTTTTGCAGCAGCTCAGCCAAAGTACAAGCTCATCAAATCTGCTGATGGCTGGAGAACTTCCTCTGCAAACACATCTGCTCCTGTGCCTGGCACTGGCTGAAAATTTCAAACGGACTCTGGGAAAAGCAGCTTCTAGGAGACATTTCATAGACTCACAGCATCATTTAGATTGGAAAAGATTGTTGTGTCCAGCCTTTAACCCAGCCCTGCCAAGCTGACCATTAAAGTCCACTCCAGGCATCCTGGAGTCTGCAGTCCTGAGGGACACAGGCCAGAACAAGAGCTCAGTCAGGACCCTGAATTTCAGGGAAACAAAATTCCTGCTCCTGGATGAAGTCAAGAGGAGGCTTTGAGACACTGCCTTCAGGGAGAAGCAGCAGAACTGAGCTTTAATGATACTTTCCATAGAGCACAAGAAATCGTGCAAGAAGGGCAAGAAACTAAAGGGCAAGAAGAGAATTTGCAGGCAGTGGAAGCAGGGAGAGGTGTTCTGGAAAGAGTAGAGGGATGTGTTTGGTGGTGTAGGGATGGGGTGAGGAAGGCCAAGGCACAGCTGGAGCCATTGGTCAGTGGCTCAGTGTCCAGATGGGGATCAGTGACAAGTGGTGACCCTCAGGGGTCTGTATGGGGACCAGTGCCATTTAATGTCTTCATCAATGACATCGACAAGGGCAGAGAGAGCAGCCTCAGGAAGCCAGGCAAAGTCCCATTCCCCCTTTGGTCACAGTCAGGCAGAGTGTGGGCAGGTACCTCCAAGCTCATTTAGAAATTCTGAACCACCATGAGCTTAGAGAAAGGTCTCCCTTTTGCTAGTCCAGTACCAATGGCACTGCCTGGCTCTCCTGTGTGGGCACTGGACAGACAAAATGCTAACTGACATTCTGGTGTCATGATTACGATGCAAGATGTCTGATGCTATGACTTTGCTTTCAGATAATGTATGGATTTTAATATAAAAATCTATTATTTATCTTTGTGGAACAGTATTTCCAATCAACTGATCTTTTCCATGTAAATAGAAACTTGCCTTTAGATTATCCATTTGAAAGACCTGTTCACTGTGACAAGAGTTAGAATTGACCCTGCTGCTGATTGACCAGAGAGAGGTTATATGTAGCTAGTAGCACAGCACAGCCAAGATATTAATTCAGGATTTGATACAGATATTTGGTTTTAAAATTAAAATGATAAATGCATATTCATACAGTCTGATCTTTCAAATATATATATATTCATGTAACCTTGTTTACAAGGAAGTGTGAGAACATTTATGGTAGATTTAGAAAAGTAAGCAAAGGCTTAAATTATTTCAAATCAAGGGGATATGAAAAGCATATTTTAACACTGAATTGAATATCAAATGGAAATGGTGGAAGTCGGTCAGAATTCATAGCTGGACTATCCATGCATTCCTGTTTCAGACTTACAGGATAAACATTGGTACATACACTCCCTTCCCCAAGGTAAAAACCCTGCTTTACTGTTTCTGTAAAACCCTTAGCTATATTTTGACTACCATACAATTATTATAATAAATAACAGCAAAACAGAAAGGAAGTAATAAAAACAACAACAAAACCGTCTCCTAATAACAGTTTATTGACTTCATTAATAGCCTAAACGCTTAAAGGTTTTATATTACCAACCGTGCAGCACTGAGACATCTACACATATTCTAATTAACAGCAATCACACACACTAATAGTATAACCTACTGCTTAAGTAAATGAACATCCTTGCCCCCTGCTGCCACGGAGGGGCTGATAGGCATGCGCTTTATTGACAAAGTAAGCTAATTTACAGAGTGATTGTCCAAGAGGGAGCTGCTGTTTATTTGTAGAGTTTTTCCCACTGAACTTGCAGGGCAAACAACATGCTTAAATTGTTAATTAAAATATCAACAGCTAAATGTAAATACTATGGTCTCTGTGAGTACACTGACACAGGTTTACTTATTTAGGAAAGGAATAGTCCCAGCAGTTTTCTGTTTTCAAGAAATGTTGTAAATCAAAATGCTACTGCAGAGAAAGGAAGAGACCCTTCTCTCTGTTTCTCCAGCAATCACTGTCAGTGGTTACACATCTCAGAGAGCCCACAGACTTACAGACCCATCCAGGATTTAATACCACTTCACAGCTTGTCTGCAGATACCTTTCTGAAAAAATAATGAGCCAGGCTGCTCCTGGCAGAAGAGAAATCTGAATCTAGAGACACGATGGTATCAACTTTTGTGGAGTTTTCAACTCACAAGCCAAAGGCCCTCTTGAGTCTGCATTCTCTGAGTACTGACCTTGTTCTCCCAACCTTAATAGGACACTGAACAAGAAATACCAAAAAATATTTTAATGGTCAAAGCATCAAAAACTTCTACTTCATTCTGCAAGGTATGGAAGGCTGTGTTTTGGGAATCATGTTTTAGGAAAGAAACTTGTTTGAAGAAGAAAAAAATCCCACAGCCAAATATTAGAAATTTATTGATGAAATATCAAGCGAGCACACACTACTGTCAAATGTTATAGCATGTGCTTCTCTTAAATGTTTCTGCTGAAGCTCATATTAAGTTTAAAAGCTACATACTGGAATACTGACTCAAACTTATGTCCTTCTCTTTTTTCTGATAGATGTTTCCAATTAAAGACTGCCATTCACTTCCCCAGAGAGACAATGACCTGAACACCAGGGAACACACCACAATGCCAGCCTCCCTTTCCTAGGGCTCACTTCCTCAATTTAATAATTTCATACTTCTGAAATTGTAAAAAAATTAAACATAATGTTGTGTCTTCCTGTCAACCTAAATGCATTGTCCTACCACAGGTAATTTTTGCTAGTCGAAAATAATTTGAAGAAATGTTTCAGGGCAACCAAAACATAGCTGTGAAACAATAAAACAAATATTGTTCCAAGAACCACTAGTTAAAACTAGCCATCATTCAGGGACACAATGTTTTTTTCTCCCATATTACATTAATGCCTATAGAGGAATAAAAATTTGGTAGCTTTCATACAAGTTTTTCAACAACACTCACTTTGTCACTTTAGAGCAAGTGTTGTTTTCTCTGTGCACTTTAGTCTGTAAGAGCATGAAAGACAAATCTCACTTCCTGTCCCTGCAACAAATTATGATATGCTGAGGTGGCATTTTCAGAAAAAGGCTTTTATTATTGCTTTTGTGTCAATCTAGCAGTCCAACCTTATTAGACTTCTAGAAAAGTGTAAAGCCTGTAAATCTGCAGCTCTAAATTTCAGATTACACAGACCAAAGGGGGCACTGTGAGGAGCCTTAGATTAAATTTTATTTTTCCTGATAAGTAGTATATATCTGTAGAGAGGGAAAATAAGAATGCTACCCACAAGGGGGGATGCATAAAATTATGAACCCCCATTTTACTGACATGTGTGTAAAATACTAGAAGATGAAAATGCTGAAAATTATCAAAAAAGTATAAACCATTAAAAAACAAACAAAAAACCCAATAAGGCAATCCTCTCAAATTTTGTTTAATAGCTATTACTGCTAAAGAAAGTAATTTCCAGTCATTGAATGTAATGCTTTGAAAATGCCAGTTCTGGGCTCAGGGGCAGCCAAAAAGAATGTCTGGAATTATTAAGAAACAAATTTGGAATGAACCCTAAAAGCATCATTACACTGCAGTGTAAATCCATGATGGATCTATCTCAGATACCAATCCTCATCTTAAATAAGATATTTAGAATGTGTGCCACAGATTTCATGGGAGAAAAGATGAAGTGACTAAGTTTTCATCTTGAAATAGATGACCTAAGGGAAATATGAAACAGGTCTACAAAATCATGCACAGTAAACAGAACATAAAAAAAGGTTATTCACCATTCCTCATGAAATAGGAACTAGGAGAACAGCAAAGAAATGCTCACACAGCAAGCTTAAAATGGAAAAACATGCAATTCATATTTGAAATTGTAAAGGGACCTGCCAGGGAATGTCATGGGGGACAAAATAAAAGTGGGTTTAAAAAAGTGCTTATGTGACTCCATGATATATTGATAGCTATCAAACTTGATGGTGTAAATTCAAATTCCAGCTCTGGAAGCCACAGATTACCAGAAAGCAGGGAAGTATAACATAGAAAGCATCATTTCCTCCTCAACCT
This sequence comes from Ammospiza nelsoni, assembly GCF_027579445.1. NCBI lineage: Eukaryota > Metazoa > Chordata > Aves > Passeriformes > Passerellidae > Ammospiza > Ammospiza nelsoni. Next base: position 6,398,805 of record NC_080648.1, read on the forward strand.
TGTTTCCCCAGGCGTCTGCTCCCATCCACCCACTGCTGGGAGAGTGGCTGCAGAGCACACTGAACCTTTAGTCTGAATCACTGCTGCCGTTCTTACCTTCCTATATAATTACATCTCAGCACACCCATTTAATTATTCTGTGACTGTTTGAACAGTCTAGGGCCTGGGATGTGATGTATTTGCAAATGAGCTCTGAAAGTCATCATTTAGCAGGGGGTGTTATAAACAATTTTTTGCAAATTTTCATCTAATACTGTTAACTTTTGGAGAAGGGAAAGTATGGATTTAATAAGCAGCACTTGGCTGAAGCTGTCATGCTTTACAGTTCTGTGAATTATTTCCATTCAGATTATGAACCTCTTCATGGCACAATCTAACTTCTGGGAGAGAATAAAAAAATAAAACCACAGCTGTATCTGGATAGATTTGAGATTAATGCAAGTTATTGCTTTAACTATAAAATACAGATTCAATTCAAGACCTTCAATTTGCATCTAACTAGTTTGTACAGTAGGAGAATACTGGTTTATATATAATAAATCTCATATTGATAGGTTATATGAAGCCACTGCTGCATCTCAAACATTTTTTCCCCATAGACTAGACAGTCTCGGGGACATGCTCGATTTTCCAGTTCTTCAGTACTTAACAGATCATTTTGAACTATTTTGAAGACTTTTGCATGAGTAATGGAGAGTGACATCTGAATTACAAGCAGGTCTGCATTGTAATTGAACCACTGGGCAGACAGAAGTGGAGTTCCAAGATTTGCACGCTTAAGGAAAAGAAAAGGAAGTACTTTTTTTAATCACCAACTTTATTAATCACTTGTCACACATGCAACCACTGCAGCCATTAATCACTCACATACAAGAGCACTCTTGTTGGTTTGCTAGCCCAAGTATAAATTATCATGTCAAAGATTAACCCATTTTCTTTCATTAATACTTTGTTTTATTTCCTTCCACCCCCCCATTTTCTCTTGCAGAAAAGGCTTGAATTTGGACAACTGGAGTCTGAATGATTAATCATAGTGACAGGGGGTTGACCACAGGGTCAACAAACAATGAATAAAAACATAAAACACGGGTTCATTCCAGGTTACACTCATGTTTCATTTCAGAAGTGAGAGAACAGCAGGCTCTTTTCCTCAGAAATTGCTGTCTAATAGTCGGGAGGCAACCTTAGCACAATGCCCGTGCCGTTCCTTCCCCACCAAAAACCCAGAGCCATTTGTTATTAGAGCTGCTGTGTAGGCCACCCAGTCTGGTGGAACAACACACTTGAGCAATTTCAGAGCACAGCTAAATGCTGACATCTCTGGGGCTTTCACTACTGCAAACAAAGCCAGCAATCAAGCCACAGAAGCTTTCCCTGAAGTGTGATATAGGATCATAAATATAGCGTGATGGCTATTAAGCTCATAAGTTGTAGTCAGAAGATCTTATAATCAAAAGTCCTCAGGGTTGTGCTGCTAAAAATAAAAGAACTGTGAAAGAAAACAAAATATATGGAATTGGACTTTACTAATTGAGAAATTGAGAGTATTATGATGACTTCTAACAATTTTTAGGGATAAAAAATGGATATAAGTTACACTGCAATTGTGAAATGAATAGTTTTTTTAAATATTTAAGTGAAAGCCCTTTTTAATACAGTAGCTACTGAGACCAGTCAAGGGCAGAATAGAGTCCAGTTCTTGTAAAAAGCACACAACAAAAATGTAATGAAACTATTCCCTCAGTGAAGTTTACAAGGAAGTCTTCATTTTGATGATCATGAGAAAGGTTTTTTTCTCTTGGACCAAGAGTCTAACAATGGTGATATTTCCAACCCAGTGGAACAATTCCATCAAATCACTCAAAATCCCAGCAAGATTTCAAGGTCTATTTTGCAATACTAAAGGTTCAAAGACACTCAATCAAAACTCTCCAAGAGATTAAACTCTGTAAAAAGCTCTTTAACAGCTCTTATAAAAAAGTGTGGTGACATCTCACTTTTTTTTTTTTTAATGCTTGAAAAAACTGAATGTGAAGAATCAACAGAAACAGAAAATCTTCAGGTAAAAGAAAAAAGAATGGGCAAAGCCTCAGAAAGATGATACAGACTGCTTTGCTATGGCATAGCAAATATTTTTTTTTTCACATATAATCTACACTTTGATGCACAAAATAGCTCCTTGTGACTTAGTACAGCTGTAAGCAGGGATCCTTTCTCCTATTTACTATTTTCTCAAAATACTTAATTGCACATTTAAGTTTTCAGAGCCTTCTTTAGAAAAAGTGAGGAAATGTTTACTCACTCAGCTATAATTTTAAAAATTTAAACTGGTCTTTGTAGTAAATTTTTTAAAATCTTAAAAATTATGTGACTGGAAGCTTCAGCATGCAATATTTTTATGTCTTTTTCTTCTGGATACTTGAGTTGGATCAAGATGTGGGCAAAAAAAAAGATGGAAGGAAATAAACATCTCATTTTTTCAAAATCTTTTAGAAATAAACACATTGTACATTTGGAAATCAGGTAAAACCCTTAGTGCAACATTATGCATAACGTTGCACTAAGGATCTTACCTGATTTCCAAATTTCCAAGCAGAATGTTGGTACAAATGTTTTTACTTTGCCATCATTTCTCTGATGCCACCATCCATGTCCAACTCTGCAGTGAAGACCAAAACTACAGATCAAGTTGTTCAGTCTTTGAATGATACCTTCCTCCTGGATAGCATTTTCCAGCTCTAAATCCCAAAGCACATGACAGCATTCCTATTTTAGGGCATGGAAACCGGAGAAGAGGGTGGCCAAATAACAAAGTTAGGAACCAAACCAAAGAGATCTGAATGTTCGTCTCTATTTCATCCAGCACATACCCTTTGCTCAATGATATGAACCACAGATACCCTTGAATTGCAATTGGATTCACTCAAGAGCATTCCCAACAAAGGCTGACATGCAAGGAGCCCAATGGCATCGTTATCCTGGGTGCAAAACTGACCATCAAATAAAATTACCCCCATCCTCCATGTGCTCAAAGCAGTAAATAGATTTCTTGGAGTTCATTAAGCTCATTCCTTTACATACCCACTGAAAACAACAGCATTTCTTTACAAGTTCCTGGGCATGCCAATATTTCCATTTAAAAAAAAAACCTCAAAAAAGCAGTAATACTGACACAACTCTACCAACAAAAGTCAGCTGTAAAAGAAAACATTAATTGAAATATATTTGATTACATAACAATTCAACACACACAACTATCTTACTGTGAATATTTGTGTGACTGAACTTAATTTCAATCATCACCTTAGTCTGAAGTGTTTTTCTAATCACTTCATTTTGCTTTGTTTCAGAACTCCCACAATTACCAGGAGTCTTTCCAAGAAGGCAATTTTGGTCAACCAGTTAAATGCAGGACTCAGCAAAGATCTTTGTATACAATCTGTCTGATCTACCTCGTCACCTGAGAGGATAAACAAGATTTACCTTGGTCTGTAGGCATTAACTCTGTGAGCTTTAAAATCCAACCTGTTCTCAGAGCGATTGCCTGCCCAACTGCACTGCATTACACTGAGACTCCTGATCACCCTGGGAGCTCTGCAAACAGGACTTTTGCAGGGCTCTGAAAAAGGTAGGGTGGTTTTTGTTTTTTCTTTATTTGGTTGGGGTTTTATCATGGATAAAACCAAAATTATTTCCCCCACATTTCTGCTCAGCAAAATTGTCATGAAAGTATTTTGCCTTGGTAAGAAGTGGATATTTTAATTCCAGATATTTTGTTGTTAAAGCTTTCCTCCTTTAAAAAGTTAAATTAGTTAAATTAAAAAAAAAAAAAAAGGACTGGTAATTAAAATCTCAAGTACTAATGTGGAAAATATTTCATTTTGCAGAGAGTTTTCTGTTACATATTTCCAGAAAAAAAATAATGTAGTATAGTGCATGAAACCTATATTTTATAGTCAAGGAAAACTCAAAACTTTGCCTTGTGGGCAAGTAGCCCACCCCTTGAAAGATTTAACTCAGCTTCAATTAATTTTTTTTAGATTAACAAAGAATTCCTCAGGATCTTACTTTTACTACTTCTCTCAAAAAAAAATCTACTTTTAAATTAATTCCATGAAAAGCAAGGCTTTGATCTGCTGCATGATTGCTCTGTGTTGTTATTTAGTGTATTTGATAACTTCCTGAGATGAATGCTTCTGTGAAAGCTGCAGTTCCTGAGCACACATCCAATGTGCTTCTGTGTCACTGTTCAGCTTTTCCCTGGTTTGAAATACAACTGCACTGTGTTGAAGTGAATAAGGGATCATTATTACTCATTTGCTTAAACTGTTTTGCACACCAATTGTTTGGTGCATTTCATATATTTTTTCAGCATAAATAGAGTTTGGAACCCAGATGAAGCTCCATATAAACATACTAACTGTGGTGAGATGAAATACATAAGACGAAAAATATATCTTCAACCTTAAAAAGCTCTCTTGTAACTATTTGACCAAACTATCCATTATAATGTTCCTGTATTCCATTGATCTCTATGTGATAGGGAATTTATCTCATTCTAGCAAGAGGGGGAATAATAACTCTACCTCAAACCACTTGTGAACCCTGGAGCAGTCACACAAGCTAAACAAAGAAAATTAAACCAATTTTAGTTGTCTTCCGTGAGGTTACAAGGTGAAGAGTATGAGCTATAAAACAAAAGCTGCTCCCACTGGGAGCTGATACCTGCACATCAAAATGTGTTCAAGCCTGTTCAAATTAAAAACTAGAAGTCCTGGAGGTTTACCTAGAAACACTAAAATAATTTTCAAGCCTTTTCTTGAAAATCAGCAGAGTTCCACGGGGAGCATTGGTCTTTGGAAGACCTTCTGTCCTATATTAAGCCACAGGTGTAAGCAAAATTGAAGAGTTTGCCTCAGGAGAGGTAGAAACGTTATATTACACAGGATGACATTAGTAATTCAGATGATAGCAAAAAATCCTAATTTATTCAGGAAATGACATTTTATTTACCGTGGCTGTGCAATTTGAAAATTTACAGAAGACACATCAATACAAATTTGTTGCTAAGAGAAGGTATAAGCATCTGACACGGCTGGCTGCTGCCAACAAACCACTTTCAGTATTCACACAGGGTTCTGCAAGCAGCAACGTGTTTGAAAACAAGAGGGAAGTCTTCTATAATGAAATGCCCATTCATTTTTCATGTTACACTGTTCTGCCCATTCTTTCCTTCTCTCATATATCATGCTTTTAACAACTCAAGTTTTTTGCCACTGCTCCATTAGCTTGGTATTCTTTTTCAAACTGTTGTCAACCTGTTATTTTTCAGCATCTGACAACCTGCCTATAAACTGCTCTACCTGGAGGAATATTGCTTGCCTGATTCCTACAGAGATTACATGGTAATAATTTTGCAATATATTATGGAACTATTAGAAATTCTAAGTGAAATACAATGAAAACAATAGACTTGTATTTTAATTGTTCTCCTGAATCAAGCCTGTCAGAAAACGACAACAAATTTGCACTGAAAAATCTGGCTACATCAAAATAAAGACATATTGTGAGATCATTCCAATTCATCATAAAAAGCTTGAAAAATGCTAGTTTTCTAATACCTTAAAAATATTAAAGGTTCTTATTTTCAATTTTTGATTCCACCATTATTCAACTATTTTGTTATAAAGTAAAATTTAGAGAGGACAGAATCCTCTTTCATAGAAATTAATCCTAAAGTCTTAAAAATACTTTTTTTTTTTTCCCCAAGAGGTGTTTTTTTTTTTTTTTTTTAATTTCAATATTAAATATTTTTTCTGTTCTGTACTTATCCCTTTCCTAGCTTAGATAGATGAAAATGTAGCCTTGATTCTCTGCAGCGAGAAAGACCCAGACAGTGAGGAGTGTGAGCTGCAGGCAGAGCAGAGGCCAAGCTCAGGGCCTGACCCAAACCTCCCAAGCCCACAATGAGCAGAGCACACACCCGGCTCTGCTCATTCAAACCTTTCTCTTCTTGCCCGTTCCAGAACTCTGTTTCCTTTTTTTTTTCAATCTCTTAGCTGAATGGCAAAAGGAAAATGGTTTTTAGAACTCCATCAGGCCAGGATAGCTGGCAGTGCACTTCCAGGGACGCGGAGCAGAGGAGAGGCAGCTGTGCCACTGCCTGAGCTTTCTCTCCACTTCTGCTATTTTAATAACTCATATCACACTCTGGCAGGGTGACCCAGCTGGGAGATTTCAAGTGACTTACAAGGAAAAGATCATCTTTATTTTGTGTAGTTTCTTTCTGAACTACACTGATTAGGAGCCTTCTGGCAAAAAGAGCTGATGGGAGTTTTTGCAATTTAGAAACTAAAAAAATAATAAGACTAAAAATAATCTTTCAACTTTTTTGAGAGAGTAGGAATACATGACCTAGACTGAGAGGGAAGAGTGCTGGTTTAGCCAGGAAAAGAGAAGGCTTTGGGAGCACTGAAGAGCCATCTGCCAGCCCCATGGGGAGGTCGCAAGGGAGCCTGAGCCAGGCTCTGTACAGAGCTGCACCACGAGACAGAGCTGGAACATGAACCAGGAGAGGCTCCATCAGGACACAACAACAGTGCTCATTGTGATGAAAAAAAAAAAGCACTGGAGCAGGTTTAATGCAAGGTTGTGGAATCCCTGTCCCTGAAGGTATTGTCAGCTTGACAGAGTCCAAAGCAACCTGGTCTGAATCCAGCTCTGAGTTTGCTTTGAGCAGAACATGGGACTGGAGGCCCCATGAGGACTTTCCAGCCTGGGGGAATCCATGGTTCTCTGAGTTCTGGTATAACAGGAAACAACTGAACTTCTCCACACCTCAGAAAAACAAAACATCAAGAATTTCTGGTTTGCTTCTTATAAAAAATGCAGTCACTTTGTCCTGATCAGGAAACAGCTGACATGATACAGACTGAAAGTTTCTACAGATATTTTGAAATAACTGAAGGAGGCAAGGCTCAAAACCAGATTTGGATGGAGTAGCTTGTCTGATTGTTGTCAGAACCTACCTCTTAGTTTTGAGCATCTTGGATTTCATTCTTCCTTAAGAAATAATTCTTCACCCATCTAATTGCATGAAAAAAAAAAAAAAAAACAACAAAAACTTGGGAAAGTAAAACTAATGGAATGACCTCTGCTGACTCCCACTTGTAGTTGGAGCCCCAATTAAGGGAACAGTACACAGAAACACACTATTCCCTTCTCTACCTGTTTGAGCTCTGTTCATTTATAAGAAAAACCCCCACTTTATTGTCATGCCTACACACATTGTAAAATATGGTTCCAAAGATCTTACAAGCCCAACATAAGGAAGTCAACTGCTCTTACACTGCAGGAAACTAACAGAAATCCTACATTATAAGGTGAAAAGAGAGCAGGGTTTCAGCTTCAAATGAAAGGAATCAAACCCATGACTGCTGGTGAGGTGTGCATGTCTGCAGGCACGACTATGCTATTCTTGTCTCTAAATAATAGCTAAAGAAATACAACTAAGTGTTGTGCTAAAGTCACAGCTTCTGCTGCTTCATCACAAGAGTGCTATTTTAGTGAATATCTTCTGTTCTTCAGAGCCACAGAATATAACCGTACAACCCTGGCCAAGACTGAAGTGAAATGTACAGAAAGATGATTGGTGTTTCAAGAATTTTTCTTTTTTTGCTACAAACAAATCCTCTGTGAAAAAAAGTTATTGTAAAGCAGGAGCATTGAGAATAAGAAGATGAGAACATTCAGACATGTATGAAGAAACTAGGCAGTGCTTCTCTTAAAAAACAGCCAATAAGTAATTTGTTTTAAGAAAAAAAAAAATAAAAAGCACTGTTGTTCAAAACTCTGTGTATTAGAAGAGTCTGTGCAGGAAGCCTGCTGGAGGTGAGAACTGGCTGGTAGATGGGGCTGCAAGCGTAAGCACTTTAATACTGGGTTGTCAGAGGTGGAAAAGAAAGTATTATGTCACAATTTTCATATGTCTAAATTTAGCAAGTTTCTAAAGCTGTCAGTTATCACCCTGTGTTTTGATGCAGCACACTGGATTCTGGGTTCTCAAAGGTATCTCTGCCAGTTTTACATAAATGCTTTTAAAATAGAAGTTATCAGTGCATGAAGGACAGTGAATCCCGCTGACTTCTAGTTACCTGGAAGTACAAGTCTGGGTGAGAATATATTTGGAACTTTCTCAAAATGCAGGTACACATAAGTGAAGTACATTTGTGTTCCCAAAGACATCCACAGAGTCCCCCAGAGCAGGGAATTTACCTCTTGTAAATGCACTGCCCAACACTGGATAAGAGCAGAGTCTCTGATGTCACTGTTAATGCAAGCCAAGCATTCAGACAGCTGTGCTAACAAGCACATTAAAAAATAATTTCCCAGACTTCTCACTGAAACGTGCGAGTCCCAAGGAGTAAAAATTATGCAATTTGTAATGCAGACCAGTAATTACAACTCCAGTGGTTTACCACTCTAATAAATACAAAGTGCTAAGCAGTGCTAATCTGGATTTACTCATTCAATTTCTCCCTTCACCCCAATCCACTCCAAACAAGTCTGAGATCAATACTAACAAAACTGTCTTTGTGGTATCAGGTTCAGCTCTGCTGACATACTATTATATCTTAATTTTCCGGACATAAAATCCAACATAATTAGACATACTCTGGAGAAATTGTTTCATTTATTCCCTTATTGTCATTAGTATTGAGATCATGGGGGAGAAAAAGGAACAGTAACCTGCATAGCAGGGCAGCAAACAATTTACCATGGTTGCCTTCTAGCAATGTCATTTATTATTGCTTGAAACAGCTCAAGTCAGTTCATACCAGTTAAAATACTTCAGCCAACCTAAAAATTATATTCTTTCAGGGCTTTTACTAGGAAAAAAAACCAAACAGAAATCAAAACCACTTTCAATTCAATAATTACCATGTGTATTTTCCATACAGCAATAACAGAACTATGTCTTCTTTCATGGAAACAACTTTAGTAAGCATTTATTATATGAAATTAATCTGTAACCCTATTTTCCATTAATAATGCAAAAATTGGTAATACAAACCACACCAGTTGATATTACCCTCTTGTTTTCTTGTGCTTTTCATTGTAAATAACATGATTCACATTTTCTGAAATGCTTCATATTATAGCAGAGCATTTGAAATAATCCATTTGGAAAGCAGTAGCAAAAAGATTTTGATTTATGTCAGAGTGGCTGCCCATTTCTCAGAAAAAAAATGATAGAACTCTTCTAGTAAACCTAATAAAAGACTATTATGAATGACTGGTAGAACAAAAAGCTTGTTTTTCATGTTACAGTCAAAAGGCATTATTAACCTGACAGTAAAATATTTTAGTTCCTAATTTTTTTCTATTATTTCTGACCCTCAGAAGAAGGGCCCCTTCGGTGGGGACAGCTGAAAAGCCTGAAGGCAAAACCATCTTTCTTCAGAAGAGGCCAAAGCAAAGTTTGGCCATCATCACAATGATGGCCCTTTAATTCTAAATTAAATCGGAGAGAGCACAGTTGACTAAACTATTTTACCCATTGTGTTTTGCTGTATATATATATATTCAGCTTTTCCTTATTCCCTCCAAACACAAGCACAGGAAATACACCAAGACTTGACTCTTGATGGATTCTGGTATGATTTGTGCACATGCAGCCTGTAATAGATAGGCAATTCTTGGCTGGATAAATCAATCTTTCCATTTTATGGGAAGAAGAAGTTTCCAGCACAGGTACAGGCTCAGAGAGAGAGGGAGGGAGTGAGGTTAGAGATGTAAATAGCTTGCCTTTCTCAATCACCTCCTGTAAATTCCCTAGTGGCTCACAGGACTCCCCCAGGCCAACAGAGCAGAGAATTTTATGTTCTTGCTTCATTTTTTTTCTATTAAATGCAAATAAAACTATTGAACTTTCTTTGTATAAAGAAAGCTAAGTGTGTAAATATTTGAAGGAACATGGAAACAAAACTCTCCTGGTTATCAGTAAAATAGACTTTAAAATACATCACACTGTACCAGTTGGGACAATAACAAGTCTACCATTGTGACCAGACTTTAAATGGAAAATTCCATAGGGCTGAGGGGGGGACAGTGTACTGAACCCTGTGACATGTGAAGGCAAAATAAAGCTGAATGCTAAGCACAGCCCCACAGACTCAAGATTGAAGGTTACAGGGAAGGTGATGGCTGCAGTCACCACCCTGGGCTTGTCCACACTCACACCTGGCACACTTTGGCCCCCTCAGCGCTCACAGCAGGGTAAGGTCTGAGACCTGCTCAGTCATTAACATCCAACCACATCCCGAAGCATCCCTTGGATGCTTGATTTTATCAAAGTCAACAGAACTTTGGAGTGCCTCAGGTCTAGAGGGTTTAGAGCAGCACAGACAGATGCAAAGCTCCATTTTTCTAACAGCTTCCTTCATTTAATAAAATCACAATGTTTGGTCACTGGAAAGAATTCTTGTAATGATCAAGCAATACTTCCAGACCTGCATTAGACTTAATGTCATGCTCAGCCTTGCCCTTATATTTTGAAATAATCTAAATTTACCTTAACATGCTGATATTAGATGATGTAACCTAAATCATCTGCAGTGTCCTACCTTTCAAATGACAATGGCAGTTTTCAGAGTGAGTACACACTTGGAAGAACACAGCCTATAAATTACTGCTATTTTAAAGCATCAATCAAAATAAGAAAAAACAACATTTAGATATTAGGTGCTGCAGTGACGGGACTTTTTCCTTGAAAACAGAAAACTGCTACCAGCAACCTTTTGTCTTTAGTCTATCTAAGTAAATAAACTTGGAATCAACTAAATTCATGATTTGCATGACAGTGGACTAAGCAAAAACCAATCAATCACTCCCATGGGATTAAGCAGAGCTTCAGGCTGACCAAGGTTGCTTACCTTTGAGAATAAACTATTTTTTAAAAGAGTCAATCTCAAAGACTTTGAACAAGCAAGTTGCTTTCAACTTAATGAAAGCAAGGTTTACATTTTATTGGATTTGTGTTTGCTGTCTAATGTGGTAACAATGAAGCATAGCTAAACATTTGAATGAAATTAAATAGAAGGCATCTTTGATTTGCAGAAAGTCAACCCAAGTGCAATTTTACTTTGAGGCAGAGATATAATGTGGAGTGGATGCCCTCAGAAAGGCTTTTAGAAGTTTCATATTAGGTTGGTTTTTCATAGCTGTAAGTTTCTACTTTTCAGCTTCTGGGTTATTCTTTTTTGAATGTATGACATAGAAATCACTGGGAGTGACAGCATTTCCCCACTGCCAGAATTCTTCCAAATGTTTGGAACAGTAGAAATACTTCTGCTGAAAACAGCAAATGCCAAGTGTCAGTAGTACTACAAAGTACATCATTTATAACACATCATATATCATATTCCCATGATATTCTAAATCTACACATAGATATTTACCTGTGTGTGCTAATATGCACCCATATAAATTAAAAATCTGCACTAAGTATACTCTAAACCATTCATTTCATGGTTGACAAAATTTCAGTTTGCAAAACAGGTGTTTTTTTCATCTATTTGTAAACTTGAAGTCACATTACTGGATCTTCGTCACTTGAACCTTCTGCAGGTGACAGTACAAACACAGAATATTCCACCTATTTTTCTCACCAGCTATCATGCACTGCTGTGTATCTAGTGCTAAAACAAGCAGTTTAGAGAGGCACGCTGTTATAAACTACACCTTTTCCCCTATTTTAAAACAAAATAAACATTTATTTTGAAAATCCAACTAAATCAGCTTGCACACAGTGGCTCTAATATCAGTCAAGCAACCTTCTCCTACATAAAATGTTTTTTGAGCTTATGTAACACATACTTAAGATATTCAAATTCCTCTTGCAAACTAAGTCGAGCAAAGCAGCAGACAATTTCCTTTGGTAAACACAGACTGCATTACACACAGGCATTGCACATGGTCTCACACTCACACACAGGCTGCTGACCTCCTGTCTCAAACAGGGAGCCTCAGGGGATTTGGTTTGGTTAGAGTGATGCCAGCAGGACACTGATAAGGAGTCTTTAACTTAAAGGTGAACAAATAAATAGCCCAATAATGATTCCATATTTATTTAACAGCATAGGTACTTTTACTGGCCAGACACCGTCTTCAGAGAAATCCTTAGAGGGTTTCTAAACCTTCCTCAATTCATCAGCCTTTATCATCCTAACAAAACCATATTTGATTCATCTCAGATGTTAACCAGGCCAAATCTGATTCATTCACAAACAGCTGGTGCTTCCATGCTTTTCCATTTTCTTTCAATGATCATATGTCCTGGTGGGAATAATGTCTTAGCCAAATTTCTGGGATAAGTAAAATCTTTCTCTCGAACATACATATTCAAAATTTGTATTTCTGTGTGAAAATAGTACTTGGATTCATGCACATCAATTTTCTCAGACTCAGACTTTGAACTGAGCTATTTTCTAGAATTTATGCTAATGATCTGAGGCTGGCAAAGCTTCATTGCTGTCCAGCCCATCTCCAGCCTGACTCTAGTAAAATCCAAACAATGCACTCTGTCCAGTTGTCACAAAGATACAAGGATGGAACAAGAAATCAGAAAATGGGAACAGGCTCTTTAATCTCTAGGGGAGGAAAACTACCATCCTCTGATGTGTTTGCACAACAGATTGACCAAGGATGAGCAAAAGCCTCCATATTGTAAAACAGTATAAATAATAAAAGTGATATCTGTTGCAGCTATGGAATCTAGAAGAGCAGAAAAATCTTTTGTTTGAGGAAGCCATGACTTGTTCTACAACGGAGCAGAGAAAAGCCATTACAGCCAGCCAGACTCCACCTTTCCCAGTGCCGTAATTGAGTGCTAACCTCCTCAACCCAGGTCTGCAAGGCAAATGGTCCTTAGCCATCAATGTGATTTGGAATGATGGATTTTTAAATATCCACCATTGTGAGCAACTAAGGCTTTAATCTATATTAACAAGTCATTTGGAGCAATCAATGGCTGCAGCAGCTAGTAGCTGAGGTTCCTGCATGAGCACCGTATGTACTTCCCATGTCTTATTCTGCGATGCATTCAGCCTTGTACTCTGCCATAAACATCTGAGAAGTACACGAGGGGGCAGTTATTTGTTTGGATATTTTTTTATGGGCTGGGATGCATTTTGTGCCCCCACAGAAAGAATTTTCATAGTTTGTTTCCTTTGAAAAAAACCCACTTTACACTTCTAAACACCTTCTGGACGTGGAGCAGCGAGTGGGCCAAGGTGGCACAAGTGAGAGGAGTCAGGGCAGAACCTGCTGCTATTCTGAACTAACACGGATGAAGATGAAGACAACTTCTATCCAAGTTCTCTTCAAATAAAAGTAAGTGGGAAATATATGATTTGTGAATAAGTAAAAAGAGAAACTGGCAGAGGAGGTACAGCATTGGGGAACTGCCTCAGCACAGATGCAGGGAGACGGGAGAGCAGTGAGAGGGAGCAGAACACAGCAGAGGTTCAACACCTGGCTGTGAAATGGGCTGCTCCTTTAACAACTGGTTCCACACTGAACCACATTAAAGTAACTCCAGATATATCACAGAATTTAACTTATAGCGTTAAATATAACTATATGAAATCACAATTCTCTAAAGAACATTTTTGAAATTAGCTTTCAAAAATAGGTTTTCAATACATTTGTCTAAATGGATGAGTTATTTTTAAAAAACCTGAAGAAAATATTTGCTGTAGCATCTGCCAAACCACTGTTGCTCCCAAGAACTTTTTTGTAAATTTAAGCTTGAAATCCCAACTTTAAAATTATTTTAAATCCTTTGAAAAGAATGTTGCTCCTAATTCCATTCATCTGTATTCATGCTTATGAACATAAATCATCAGTTAATACTTTTTTCACCCTTGATGAACCAATGAGCTTTAATAGGCTACAATCAACTTAAATGTTACTCTATAACACCATCCAGGTACTTTTTTTTTGTTTTATTTTCTTTTTGAACTAACTAAATTATGTTGATGAATGCATTTTTAATATGCCTAAAGATAAATTAACATAAAGGTTTTGAGACCGGCGACAGTGATCCCACATAAGAAAATTGAGAAGATACAACATATACTAGCTCAAAAAAGGGTTTAATTTCTTTACCAGAAATCTCCAAAAGCAAATACTCTCTCAGTTGTTTTCCAACATGATAGAGTAGATGCCAATTCCAACTTCATCAGCATTGTACCCTGCAAACTCCATCATTTCACAATGCAGCTGTGCTGCAGTTCTCCTCTGGCCTCATTTCCATGAATTATAAAGACAAATATGCAGATAGGGAACTGATCTTGGAAATACCCTCTGAAGTTTCCAGTCAGCTTCTAGGTATTGTTTTACAGAAGGTATCTGAACTAAGTTGTCAGTAGCGAACAGAACAATTCAAATACACAAGTTTGCAGGTAGGGTACCTGTGAGAGCCTGACACTGCTGACTGCCTTTGCAGAACAGTGAGTGCAGAGCTCTGACACTGGCAGCACCTCCTGAGACACACAGCAAACTCACGGCAAATGCAAGGGCTGAAGCAGAAAACATTGCTACAAATTCTGATTATCATTAGGCACAAGAATCCTGGCTCAGAAAGGGATGGATAGAAGCATATAAAAAATTTAGATGCAATAATGAGACTGCACTCCTTTAAATTTAATTCCTTTATGTTTCAAAGGCTGACAGCTCTGGAGAGTTTTCTTTTTCCCTCCTTTCATTGGTAGTGCTTACAATTGTTGCTAGGCTTTGTACATAAGAATAAATTAAAAACTGCAGCAGGTCAGTGCATCCAGATGGAAAAGCAATATATTTATGCTACAATCTCTAACAAGGGATAAGGATCCCTGTCCTCCAGACAGTGGTAAACTTCCCTCAGGAAGTTTATATTTCTCTATAAAATTACTTTATTTCACATCTACAAAGGCCTGTTGAGTCCAGCCTGAGAATTTGTCTCTATTTTTACATGCCCTGCTCATAAGGAACAGCTGCCAGAATGTAGTTTGCATGAGGTTAATGGATCAGACTTTGACTTCACATTTTTGTGTCCAAGAGCAAGTAAATAAAGCAGCAGGACATTCAGCTTTCAAAGATGGTAGCCAAATCTGACTTGAATTGCACTACCAGTGCTCACTCAAAATCACATTTCATTTTTGCTCAAATGTTGCTATACCAGGTGTATAGTGACTAAATCAACATCTTTCAAGCCCATCCATCTGAATCCACCTCCAAAGGCTCCATAAGGTGAAAAATCATGACAGAGCCTCTTATGATCAGTCAAGACACTTCTTCAGGAAAGAGTTCTGTCATGATTTAAAATGTTTTTCAGAGGTTTTACTGTCTAGCAATGACTGTAACTCACTTGTTTGCAAATGTCTTCTATGCTGCTAATCAATTTGGTCATTAACCTTCCTAATTTCAAGCATTGTCACTACGAATTCCAAATATTTGAGGAAGCAGTATAATAGTGTTTATGCTGCAAGATCACTCTGCACTGTTCACTCTGCATTGACCCGACATGGACTGGATTTTTGCTATTATTTTATTTGCAATATTCCACTGTTAAGTTATTCAACTTCATATTTTATTTGGATAATTGGCAGTGCAAAAGCTGAAGGGCAAATCTGATTTCAGCAGAGAACAGAAATAGCAGTGTGGTAATTATACCAGACATTAGGCATATTTATGATGTTTAGTGGTGGTAGTTCAGACTAAGATCACTTCTGTCCTTTGGAATGACCCACAGAACATAATTCAGAGTTCATGTGCAAGATGAAATTATGTTTATTTTATACTATTATTTCAAAATATAATAAATTAATAGTGCACTAAGTTAATGCATCCTGATACTCATTTGGGCACATCTGTAGCATGGGCTGCTCCTCCCAGCTCTCACTGGGCTCTGTGTCTCTCTAGAACAAATGTGTACATTCTTATGTACCTCCCTCTTCTGCTCTAAGGTCACATTGGCAGGGCACTGCTTCTTCCTGGCACTTATCTCCTTGCATGGAATTCTTGGTAGTAATAATTACAAATTGAACATGATATTTATTTTAGTCAGATAAGAAGGTGGATGTCATTGCTCTAAGCAGATATAAGATGTCTAGCCCTCCCTTCTCTATCCCAGCTCCCAATTCTGGCCTGGAACAATGGCAGCCCGTCCTTTTTTTGATGTGCTCAGAAAGCTGAAAACAGCATCATGGCAATGAAAATTTAACACTTGCCTACACTTGAAAATAGACAGGCCAAACTCCTTAGGAGAATGACTGGGCTTTTTCTGGCCTCAGGTGCCAGGGACACATTTTTCTCTGGGTGCCCTACAGAGCACCTCAGGGCTGGGCTTACCACCACAGGGTCTCCATACATGCACTGCATCCATCCCTTTTCCTAGCTTGCGTTTTTGGGAGGGATGAGGGATGAGGAGGCTGCTGTGTCCAGGATTGTGTCACTTCTGAGGAGCTCAGGGCACAGACCCACCCAGCACTGGCAGCTGAGTGAGGGACAAGCTCCCTGTAGGGGCAGCACAAAGGGATCATGAACACAGAGAGAGCTTAGTGAAAAAACATCCCATTAAATTCCTTTCCCTAATTCTCTCTTCTTTCTTATTTCTTCCAATACAAATTACCCAGCCAGCTCCAGGGCAGGCTGAGAGAACTTATTCCCTGAAATTGGCTAATGTATGGGTGGAAGGGACTCAAATGATGTCTTTTTTCACTGTTTTCTAGAACTCCCAGAAGTTCTCCTTTCTCACAGGGAATTTGAGAGTAAAATCCTGAAGTTTCCTGGAAGGTAATGATTTAGAATTGGGTGCTAAGAGGTGCAGCCTGTTCCAGTTGCCAGAAAATATTGATTCACCCCATTCTTAGATATAACACTACAGCCCTAAACTCTGCCCTCTGTTTTCCTCAATTATGAAAAATGTGCAACTTTGTAGAGTTTTATCTACTAGATTAAAAAAAAAAAAGATTTGAAAGATTAAAATTGGTTGGAATTCCTTACTCTGCATCAAACCAGTTACCAGTTAAAATGAAAAACATTTTAAAGACTGAATTAGAAATTGTTTTGAATCAGAAGAGTCTCAACTTGCAAAGCTTGCTAAAGTTTATAGCTTGGCAAGTAGCTCACACATTTTGCTGTTCATTGGGGAAATGAGTCCCCTGAGAATGAGGACATATCCATTGCTCAGTCCCAAGGCTCCTTACTGAACCCTCTTGCTTGGAAAGGGACTACAGTGGGAAGCTTGAGAATCTACAGAAAGGAAAATCTCTCCAGAATTGTAATTAGAACAAGAAGTTAACTGTCCATTTTCTGTAACTCTGACCTACTGAACTGCATGTTAAAGAACTGTCCATTTGAAGAACCTGCACACGCTGAAAATTCACTTTAAGATGATTGCCTCATTTTGGTGCCATCTCTTTTTCCCTCTCCCAGCCCTTATAATATGAAGGCAGACGAAAAGGGCCCTGCCCTGTCTGCTGCCTGCCTTCACCTGTGATGAAAGATTACACAGAGGTGTGCTGGGCCAGGGAAATTCATAATCTACCCATTAGCAAGGCCCACAGGCAGGAAAAAGTGCAGTTCCTTTGTTTGGCAGTGCTAAGAGTACTTGTGACAAGCAAAACTCCCCAGAAACTGGGCATAGACATAATCCACAACAATCTGAAAGCTACCCTGACAGGCCATCAAGTTTTCTAGAACAGAAAATCCAAACAAAACCAGTACTAAGGCACACATCAAATCCCAGTGCTAAATGAGGTGCAGTGGGAGGCTGATATGTCTTAGATGAAGTTTTTTATTTCATTGAATTTATTGTGTCTCAGGTTCACACAATCAAGCAAACTCACTTCATATGAATTCATTAATGACAAAGGACAGGTAAAGTTGTCTTGATTGGCTAAGGATTTTATTTCTTCCTGTTAACACTGTTGTTTGGGGAAAACAAACCAATAACCACCACTAACAAACCAAAACAACCACCTCTACACGTGATCAGATGTTATTGTGTGAGCTAAACAATAGCATAGATTAGGACAAACTGAAGGCAGGAATTGATTACCTTTAACAGCTTTAGCCAGTTAACAAAAGACAGAGTGCTTTCAGCTGTGATCTGCTGATTTACAGTTAAAAGTACCACCTGAAATATCCATGTGTTCACTAAAACACACAGAAAAAGACAATTCAACAAGCTGTTGTATAAAGTTTGCCTGGCCCGATGTTTTTATAAATCCATAAAACACAATTGTGAAGCTACCAACACGAATTATCTTCCTCCCTCCCCCCAAGAAAAGAAGAAAAAAAAAGAAAAAAGAAAAAAGGAAAAAGAAAAAAACAAGAAAAAAATAGGACTTAGTGCTGGCAAAGATGCCAAATTGACAAGCAATCACTCTGCTGGCAGTCAGAGCACAAACAGGTGCATGTAGCTGGAACACACTTGCCCAGTGACAGCTCAGAGTGAACCTGGCACCACACCAGTTAGAAGGGTTGGCAAATCATAGAAGTAACAACCATCATCTCAAGTCTCCTGACTCTGACCAAATAATCCAATGCAATAAGAAAGGTTAACAAAGTAAAATATGTTGCAGTCCTTCAGAATGATGCCAGTGCTAAAATAATCTCTTATCCTTCCTAAGGCGAGTCAGGAAGGGGACAATCAACTCTCTTCAGCATCCAGGGGATGTTTGTGTTAATAAGACCCTCTGTCTGAAAATACCCTCTCTCTTTATTGCCTCAGGAAAAGGCCAACACAAATGAATCCACTGAGATTTTATCAAACCAAGACAGGATTTTTTGGGCTTCTCCCTGGTTGTTAGTTTTAAATATCAGCTGTCTGTGCTTGATGCTGTTCAGAACTGGCCCAAGATGAAACTCTTCCTTTAATTCTAAGCTAGACATGGCGCTCTCAAAATGTGTTTCACCTAGAAATCATTTGTTGTGCTAGGAGATACAAATCTACATGTGGAAAGGGATTTATTACATGAAATCAAATAATTACCAACTAGTTATTTAAATGCCTTAGGGAGGAAAAAGTGGAGTCAAAATAATTTTATAATTATTTGGAAAAAAAGAAGTTGGTCATAATTTTCCTTTCCTGTTTACCTTCAAGGCATGCTGCAAGGTAGATCTGTTTGGTGTGGCTGCAGCACAGGCTGTTTTGCGATAATGAATTAGCAGAGGATGTTTAAGTTCTGATAAATGCTTCAGTTAATATCTATCTGGGCACTCTGTCTCCTGGACAAGTGCCTAAATGTCAAGTTCTGTGCAGTTAAACTTTTGGATTTTATGTTAGCTAAAAATGTGTAACTGGCACATAATTTGCAAAGTGATGTTTAAGAGAGACTTTAAAATTATTTTTGTACCATACTTCCCTCTCTGCTCTTTTTAAAGCAGATGTTGGATTTATTGCACAGGCAGAGCTGAAGGGACACACTCAGGCCCAGTGCAGGAGTAACAGGGTCCCAGCAGATGTGAATTGCTAAGCAGGGCAGAGATTGGTGAAATCTAGAAGAACATGGAGGCAGCACACGAAATGTAAGAATGAACAAAATAGATGTTCAAATGCCCCAAAATTGTGGACACCAGGGGTAAGGTCAGATGCTGTTAAATACTCAAGGGTTTGACTTAAGGAGCAGCCTGCTCTTGTACAGGAGGCCTAGCAAGGAAAGAGTTAAAAATATTAAAAATATGGAAGGCAGAAAAGTACATTTTTACCTCTCAACTACGGATGGCCATTAGCAAAATTCTTTGCTGCATTTGCCCCATCTGCTGCTGAAACACTGACAAGGTACTGCAGGAAGAGGTTCCTGCACAATCCCTGAGCTCCAGACACCACGAGTTCAGATCTGTTACCAAGTCAGACCTCAAGAGCAGCACAGCTGCTTTCTCTTTCCCAATATACAACTTAATGAGAGATGAGCTCTGTGTGTGTGTGTATATACAGAATTTTGTTTATATGTAAATGCCTGAAAAAATTTGGAACTACAACTAGTGACATGTAGAACCCTGATGAAAAAGTAGCTCCTTCTGCAAAGTGGGTTTTGATGAATTTTGTATGATCTCTTTAAAGATTCTCTAATGCATATTTCAAAAGATGTTTCAATAGTGTAAGTTTTAGATCAGCTCCTAACTGATAATTTAGATTTTTCCAAGACTATTCTCCTGCGGTATCTACTTTCCAAACTGAGATTTAAATGTATAGTAGTTCTCAATGAAATCCCAGGTTGAATATTAGATTACAGCATATAAAACATCACAAAGCCCTTTGTTAATGCTAAATTAAAACCTCAGCTAAGGGAAACTTACTAAAAGTATCTGGGAATGCCAGAATTAGAGGCCTTTTGTGCTTAGCAGTTTTTCTAGTATGACATGTTTCTAGTGCCTCTGTATAAAGAATGATCAAACATTACCAATGCCTTTAGCTCCTAAGATAGCACAAACTGCAAAGAAATACATTATTTTAAAATAAGATTATTTTTTATGAAAATAATCCCAGATAATAAATAACTACAAAATTTAGCTATTGTATGGGTGTGCAGACTTTAACCTCAAAATAGCTACCAGATATTTTAGATAATTTAACATTGTTAGGTAAGCTCTAGACATTTTACTGCTGTTAAACTCTGTGCTCATTGTTCAGCTTTTCCCTGCCTCGGCCCCCAGTGCTGTTTATTCCCAGTCAACTCACTTCACCCCAATATCAAAAGAGCAATTTCCTGCTCCTGCTGCTGCCCTGGCACTGGGAGCAGGGCTGGGAGGCTGCCTCAGCTGCCTGCACAATTCAAGGTTCTGCCTTTCCCTCGGGATGGGGACGTGACCCCTCCTGTGAGGCACCTGGAGGGGTCCAGGAGGATGTTCCAGGATAAAAGCACAGCTCTGACTCTGCCTGCCCACACCAGGAATGGCCACCGTGCAGCTGCTGGCTCCACCAAGCTCAGGCTCCAATTTCCAAAGTCCTTAGTTCTCTCTCAGGCACCAAAACAAATCGTTTCAGGGGGAGCTGAACTCCCTGGAAAATAGCAGCAAATGAAGAAACCTTGCTGGGCATGTTATATATAAGCTGTTTCACCACCTGAGCAACTGAAAGTGAAAGGGAAGTTAACAGCACCACTGCCTTTTATCCAAATCTTGGTTTGCCATCTTCCAATATGACAACAAATTGAACAATAATGAACAAAAAGTTCTGGCTAATGTAAAAAAAAAAAAAAATAAAAATTAAATTCTGCTAAGCCCACGTTTATTCACATCACACTTTATTTCACTGTGCCCAAAGCCTTCATTCCCCAAAAGGCTGAAACATGAGCAGCAACAATGACACAGAGCTCAAGGCAAAAGGCACCAGGGCGAGCCTGTCCCAGTGTGTGGCTGCAGCAGGACCAGATCTGCAGCAGAGCCCTTGGCTCTGGCACCCACCCCATCGCTCGTTCATCACATCAGATCCATCACCTCCAATTGCTGGATCACAGGGGGAGAGCAGAACATCCAACGGGGAGCTGCAGAGCACAGGCAGAGCTCAGGTCCAACAGGATAGGTCTGCTCTAGAGCAGAGTCACTGCCAGTCTCAGCCTCCTAAGAATCATGTCAGTCACTGCAATTACATATTTTTAAATAAGTGATTTTAAAATAAGTCTATTTTCTCTGTCCTTTAACAAATTGATGCTGAAAATGTCTCAACTATTTTAATTCATGCTTTAATATGCATAAAATCAAGATCACAAGTAAATCATACATGAATGCAGAAATGTGTTTGTAAACCTTAGTTCCCCTGCCATGATAATTGCTTAATATCTGGCATTAATGATGTTTTTTTCTAATGCCAGATAACTGACATTTAAACACATTTAAGCATTAATGTGCAGGCATTCATGCAGAGACAGGGGATTATTTAAACAGGAAGGAATACAGTTTTAAAGACAAATAAAATATTTGCTGTGCCCCTGTAAAGGACAATCTGACTTAATCAAGGTTACATATGTAATATGTTTTCATAGTAGGTTTTTATAGCAATAGTATATGTATATTCAAAAGGTGAATAATTTTAAATTTAACATTGCAAATTTAATCTGCCTATAGCAGAGCACCTTTAAAACTCCAGTAGAAAATCTAATACAGTTAATTTTAAATTACATTTGTTTGGTTTGCCTTCTTAGCTCGTAGGACATGAGTTAGAAAATACTTGCTTTTTCAAGATACAAGTGTGTAAAATTAAAAAATAAAATGCTGAAACTGCTTATATTGGTCCTTAATGTATTTTCTTAACACCTGATCAACTTATGCCAATATAAAAAACTCATTCTCAAACTTTTCTTGTAACTAATAATCAATCTTTTCTGTCCAAATGACAAGCTATTTTCCCATGCAGTGCCTGACTGTGTGCTGTGTGCCAATGCATTGCTTGGGGCAGCATTAATAAAGACCAAAGATGTGCATGGGGCATTTCAGAGGGCCCAGAACTAAGATATTCTCAGCTGGGGCTCCCTGACAAAGGAAAATTGCGACCTTTGCAACTGGTCTCACAAAAATCATAGTCACAAGAAGAATTTATTTTAATCTCATGCTCTATATGCCCATTTATTGCAGCAGACACCAAGGCTCATATCACAGGTGTTACATGCAACAAATGTAGGAGATAAAAAGAGATTAATCAATTATATTGGACTTTACTAAAAAAGAAACAAAAAGCCAAATAAGGGGAGTCGTAGTTTTACTCTGAATTTACCCTCCTATTTCAAACAATCAGAAACATTCATGTAAAAAATAAATGATGAAGATGTAATAGTTTAAACCTTTTGACTTGATCATAGGGCAACATTTCTAAGGGATTAGCACTGGTCTCTGTGAGAGCAACAGAAAAATCCCTAAAATGGAAGCAACAGAATGATCCAGCGTAGATGGAATCAACAGGCATTTTTATCTTTATTTGGTTTAGACATGGACTTGGCTCTTAGTGCACAATATTTCAAAGGAAAGTCTCTGATGTCTCTGAAGTAGTCTGGAGACTCAATTTGCCACAGAGCTAAAAGAAATTCCTCATGAGAGCCAGGGCCTGACTGTGTCAGGGATCTGGCACAGGCTGAGGCTCAGCCAGGGCACAAAGCCCCAGCCACTTCCACCTCCCATGACAATGAGGAGCCAGGCATCGGAGCCACTGCACATCGCTCTGAGCTAATTCCACTGGAACATAAGCTACTCTTAAGACTCAAAGCATTTTTTCATCCACAATATGAACATTTAATATCTGAAACACTTATTTATTTTGAAACTGTAATACCCGATTGTTACAGCCCTGGGAGTGACTCATTTAAATTTCTTAATTATTGCGAGCAACTTTGTCAGTAAAATAACGTTTTGAAGAGATTAACAGGTTTTTTTTAAACAATAAAAGCTTTTGTGTCAGTCAGCAACTCCTTAAAGGGTTTCATCTGTTTTGCAATACTAAAATGCCAGAGCAACTCAATATTTGCAGACAAAAATAAAATGTTTAAATAATGTGATGTTGTGACACTGACTTAAATTTCACATTTGTTTTTGAAACTACAATGGCAAGATTTGTGCATTCTGTGAAGTCTCTACTAGACTTTATTTTAACTCACTGCATGCACAAACTGCTCATGGAAAAGCAATAAATTTATATTTGACTGTGGTAGTTTCTTATGCACACTGATAAGCTACAAAACATTATGTTCCTCTAAAGTACTTTAACAGCAAATAAAAATGGGAAATCTAATGTCTTTAATATTACCTCTACCATCATGTTTTCTAAATTTTGTTCAGATATTCAGGAAAGATAAATGTCTCATGGCTGGTACAGAGACAGCTTTATTTTAATTAACCAAGATATACATTTTCTGTTTCCAGAAAACAGAATTGTGTTTCATCTCTTTCATCACTTCTCTGAGGAAAGTCAGGGCTTCTCGACACTGAGGTTTGTTTATCTGCTTTCTTCTCTTTCTAGATATCCAAAGAGCTGAGCATCACCCAGGAGCAGCATCCAGCACTCTGCAAGGGCCAGGGGCTGGAACAGGGACCTGGCACTTCTGAGGGCACTGGGCACCCACCCTGCACCCACTGCTGCCCTTCCCAACAAAACCTTCATTTTCTATTGAGGACTGGCTGACAGGTCCTTCCTTCTGGACAGGATGCATGAGTTAATGTGGTTAAAAATTTGATATTTTCTAGGAAAGAACAGAGATTTGCATGGTGCTCACATGTTTTCAAACACACTTGCGCATTCACTGAGCACACATGATTGCAAGTATCAAAATTACTCATCTTTTGAAGAGAAAACCAGCAGATTATGACTGCTCTTAAAAAATAAAAACATGTCTGATGGATGAGAGTGATTTTGTATTCCTGTCACAAAAAAACAAAATACCAAAAAACCTAAAACTTTCAGTTTTTGGAAATTTAAAGTGCTGAGGATAGACTTGACAGACTGTCATCAATTTGCTCCAGACGTGAAGGAAGAATGCCATAACTATGTCATTATGTATCTGAAAGCATATCCAAAAAAGTACATTCATGCAATAGAGGAAGAAACAAGGAAAAACTCATCTATTTTGCCTCCCTCACAGCAGGCTCAAACTGTAACCAACACAGGCATACTTGTTCTAAAATAAAATATCTTCATATAACTACCTGGTATTTCATTACACATGTATGAAATATCTGGATATATGCAATCTAATATACATATTTCAGACAAATACACACATACACAGAAAAATGAACACATGTATAAAAACCTGAATAGCAATGAGATCAAGACTTGATTTAAAAGGTCATTTTTAAAGCCCAGAAATTCAGGGTTCTTAACAACATAATTCAATAAATAAGAACTAGATCATAGGATGTGAAAAAAAAAAATCAAGCCACTATCTAAGGACATAAATAGCATTCTCCTTCTTGCTTTTGACACATTCAGAAATCCATAATTCTACACCAGAAAATTCCAGGCAAATAACCTAACGGATCTGTATCACAGCTGCAGAAAAAATCTATTGGTAAATGTTCCCATTTGAACTGGTTACAACAGTTTAACAAGTGACATTAAATTTTTATTACTGTTCATCATTCAATGCCATTCTGGATGACCTCTTTGCTTTTACCAAATCCCTCACTCTTATGGTAATTCTTCAGCTAATTACATGTTTACCATATGGACTGGTGCTGCACAACCCCTTATTACCCCAACTAGAATATATTGTTAATTGTAATTTTATAAAGCTACAGTATTCAAAATGAGACATTCCATCATCTCACCTGTGCAGTGGAGACTAGAAAAATTCACAGAACAAATGCCCATAAGCAGCAAGTTTGTGGAAAAGAAAACAACAGATTCATTCCTTCTCTCTTGGAAAATGAACAGGTCCAAACAGTCACAGAAATAACATTTCAAGCTGCTGCTTGAAATGATGCCACCATGACAGTTGGTCATTATGATTAATCTTGTGAGAAATACTGATTATTATTAAATACATGTACATATCCATGCATTCACACAACAGCAAGAGTGCCCAACAAAACACAGCAGCGCCATTATAAGAATTTGCATCAATTCTCATCTGTATTCCACTCCCCCTTATCTCAGAAATGGCACCACAGTTAGGGGAATGATACTGGAAGCTGTTAGAAAATTTCGTGGATCCCTAAGTGAGGAATGTTCTCTGGGGAAAAAAACATTCAATATGTTATTCCTTGCCAAAATACTAAAATCTACCAGTGACTTAAACACTACACAGGAGCCCTACTGTGCTTAAAGGCCTGTTTATTACTGTCATTAAGTCCTGAAAATTGCCACATTATTTGTAGCTCACTGGACTCAGTGGTCTGGCAGCAGAGCACAAGGTTTCAGTTCAGGCCACGAACATTCTGCAAGGAGAATGGTTGTGCCTTGTGGATAAGCTTCTATTCATTGCCACAGAAATACAAGGAGAAAAGGTCAAACACACATTTCCCTATCAAAGTGACTTCCAAATTTTTCTGGTTTTATGGATCTTCAGTTAAAATCAAACCAGTTTACTGTGCTATGAATTCCTTTGCAGCTGATTGGTATGTTATGAAACAACTGTGAATGTGTGGACAATTATTTTGTGTGATGATATTCACTAGGCTCTGACACTCCTGTTTGGGTAGGATTTATATCTGATAGACAAAAATAAAATAAGTCTAGCTTGCAGATGGTTAAGTAACTGAATTTATAAAGCTGACTGAGCAAAATGCCTCTTCAGAGTTTTCACTTTTAAATCTTGTTACTGCTCATTGGTGAGGATTTGCAAACACTGTGCCTGTCAAGCTTCCTGATCAGTGATAGCTTTGAAACTGAGCTAAAGCAGCATGGAGAAAAAGCCAAAACTGGATTTAGTCTCATTTCAACAACCATTTTAAACCTGTTCTCACTCAAAGAAATAAAAGTTATGATATTTTCATGCTTTCAGTTTACTGCATATCTTTAGCAATAACCTCTGCCTGAAAAATAAAAACCTCCAAAGTGAGTACAGAGGGAAAAGGTCCTGATTTTTTTCCCTTTTAATTTCTGGGGATTGTTTTGGGACCACATTTTCACTGACAATCAAGAGTGCTGAATCACATATCTGAATTTGGGGAATCATTACATGCATGATTTTCTATAACATAGCCAGCCCTAAAACTTGCTGGTTTCACAGCAAACTGTTTAGACAGGCAATGCAGTTTGATTCACCCCTCTCTTCTTCTCACATTTCCAGGATTACTGAACATATCCCTCAAGCAATAGTTAACACAAAGTGACTTTACAGAATTAAATCTAGCATCATCAATTCCAAGATAAAAAGTATGGGAGGATGTGAATGAGCAAATATACATGTTCACTTGCACAATCAGCACATTTTGCAGAAATTATAATTAGGATGAAGAACATTACCTCAGAGAACATCACCATATCCCCAGCTTTGAGAGGTAAAGAAAATAAAGTTTTTCACTGAAGAGCAGGGCTTTAAGGATATAGCATTACTTGCATACCTTAATGAAACAAGAGGATTCTTGAGTATGACAAAATTCTTATGATACAACCATTGCAGTGAAAGAAATAGTATGAAGCTGTTATTTTTCTGTGCAAAATTTTGCTTCTATTTCCCCTGTTCTCTCAAAGAAGTGATGGAGACTTATCTTCAACTATAGGCTCATCCTCCTTCGGGGGTACTGGCGGAAGGGTGAGCATTTTGCTTTTCTTTGAAGTGCAAGCACACACTGGAGATGAAAGCAACTGAATTATTGTCTTTGATGTTTTTGATACTGAATTTCTCGTTTGATTTTTCTTTGTAGACATTTGGAAAGTAGATTTACTTCCTCAATCAACCTTACTCTAAATCCTCATTAGGTACTTATCCCCTTAAATATCTGAAATTGATATCACTATATTTAAAAGTTGGAGTTTGGAATACTTTAATAAATGCAGTAAATTCTAAAACATTCCACAACCTCTTTATTTGTACTGGGTCCTTAATCTCACTATGTGCTATATAAAGAGAAGCAGCAAAGGAAATCCTTATAACTTATGTGAGACACCACAAAGACAACATGCTTGAAATAAAAAAGCTTTATGCAGAGCAACCCTTTATGCACTGCCCTTAATATTATCAATAGTGTGCTCATTAGACAAAACTTTTTAAAAAGCAAAAGAAAATACCAAAAAACCCCAAAACATAAAGTCAAAAAGCAAACCCCAAAGTTGTTCTTCCAGCAGTAAAGTTTTAAAAGCCAAATCCTTCAAAAATATATCTAAGCCTCCAAGTGGATGCTCAGATGAGTGGGGACGATGTGAATGGTGGGTTCTCCAGGAGGACATTACAGGAATAGCATGAATCAAAAGGCAGCTATAGGGACAGCAGATGGGATAAGGATTTATATGATATGGTCATTTACAGAGAAGTTGCCTGTCTTGCATGTTTATCTGGTTAGCACTTTTAAAAATCAAAATGTTGCACTTTGGGTGCCAGGTATAAAAAGCCACAGGAGGTGTTGGTGGTATAATAATCAAGCACAGAAGTTTCAGCTTTGTTTCCTATGGGTATATTCTATTTTACATACATTTGGAAAGGTAACTGAATTTGAAATCAGAGTAGTTATTGTTTCTTTCAAAAGGTATTTCATTTTTGTCTTGCATGTGATTGTACCATAATAGAAGTGGCTGAAATGTTCCATATGATTTATCTCCAAGTTCAGTTTAATATTGGGCAGATACATTCTTCCAGACAAAAAATGTGCATCCACCTGTAATCACACCTGGCTGGGAAAGGCCTGCCAAGACAGTTGGCACCATCTTTTCTGCTCCTCCTTCAGAACAGAGTATACTCAGTAAGCAGAAGAACATTAAACTCCAGTCTGCTTTACCTTACTGACTTAAATCTGAAGGTGTAGAGAAGGACATCACTTAAAAAACAGCGAGAAAAAGAAAAAAAAAATGAAAGCAAGTTGAAAACACAAACACAGCCATAGCAAGAGCTGGCCAACAGACTTTTTGTTATGAAATAACCTACAGAATTGTTTAGTTCCTTCTAGGTAGCAAGGCCTGTGCTGCATGACTTTTGCAAGCTCTTAGGATAACTGGGAAGAACATGAATTCGAGAATGTTTTCATCTTTTAGGATAGGGTATCTTCAAATTAGAGATATCTCAAGTCAAACTCTGCCTCTCTGGTATGAGGTAGGGGCACTTGGCTAGGTGAAGAAACTGATACTTCATCTTTAGAATGAAAAACATTCCCACAGGGAACTGCTAAATCCCCAGTTCTTTTGTTCAAAATACTGGTCCTTCCAGAAGACTGCACAGGTCTTCTTGAGGAGCTCTTCAACCTCACTAACAGCTAGGTTAGCTCCTTACAAAGAAGGTTAATTGTATCTGACAGTATTTACAGGCAGTTCCTACATCTGTATTGTGCTTTGTTTGGTTATGGCACATAAAGATGACAGAATTTCTTCTATCTTAGCACACCTTGCTCCTCTCAAGTAGGTCTAATTCAAGATGGGTTAATATCAAAATCTCAACATTAAAATCTGCCTACAGAGATTCTGTCCCACTGGCTCCATAAATTTCAGTCAGCAAAGGCCTCAGTCTGGCTGGATCAGACACATTTGATGTTCACCACCCGTAAAAACACCAGACATCATCATCCCAAAAGCTTCTCTGACCTCTGAGAGGTGATAGAAAAACCCAAACCCAAGCTTACTTGCCTGGCAGGGCAGCAGAGAATGAGCAGCCTCCATCAGGGAGCTGCAGCTCCTTCCCACAGCAGCCCAGCCTTCCTCAATCAGCTGCTCAGACACAGAATAGCTGGGCAATCTCTTCAAATAATTTTGGACATAATGGAGGAATAGCTGGTAATCCCAGAGTACCTGCACACAGGAAACTCTGATCCTTCCACAGGGCAGGAATCCTGTGCAGAGGCCATAAGGAACTAGCAGCAATTTCTCTGCAGCAAATAGCAGCTTACCCAGTGAATTAATAGTTTGTCATCCTGGACCAAATGGAGATAAAGTCGAAGCTAGTTCTTAAACACAACTAGATAGATGTGTAGAGAGGAAAATACTGCCAAAGGAATTGAGACAAGACAAGCAGTCTAGGACAATTTATCAAGTGGCTCCCAGTAAGAATACAATTACTGAATATGCTTGGCAGTAGCATCAGGGGCAGGATGCAAAGGTGAGCACATTTGCTGCTCCACCCATGAACACTCCCCTGTGGGCAGCAGGACATCCAGCACTGTCACTCGAGGTGCTGTGCTCTGCAGCTGAGCTTGGAGGTAGCACAAGGCTGTCTCTGACAAGTTTTATGTTCTCAGGTATCACAGGTTTGGATCAGCAAGAGGAAGGTCAAAGTGCTGCTGTTACCACAGATAGCTTTCCCACCTCTTCTGGCACGTAAACCAATTATCCAGCCTGCCCTACATCCCTTACTCCATTCAGCAGCAAAAACTAAGGAGAAATGCTAGTTTCATGTGACATGTTGGAATTATCTTCCCTGCATCCATCCCTAGGACAAAAATATGCTAAATCTCATTGCCATAATTCACCACCTTTGCAGGATAAATTGTAAAATGATTTCACTTTGCTGAGGAGTTGTCCCTTGAATGTTCTCACTTAAAATATATATAAAAGATTGCTAGAAAAAGCAGTGCAAGATGTGGTTTACATTTAAAAATTTTATAATTTTTTTCAGTTTATTTATAAAGAAAAAGTGCAATTTTCTTCTTTATCTTTTTATTATTAAAAGCTGCAGCATTTGAGATGTAAGCACATATACCTAAGACAACAGATATGCAATTATTGGCCCTTCCAAGAAGCAAAATGGGATAAATCAAGACATCCTTTTCTGGAGACAAAGCTTCCTCTTTTACCCTGAATCTGCCCATATAAATATTTACCTGCCATTTCTGGATGTACTTCTAAACCACCATGTTGCAAACACACAGCCATACCCCTTTTTTTTCACAATTCCCTGCATATAGAAATCATAAGGATGGTTCCTACCATTTCTCATCACACATTCAGTAACCAAAGAACTTTATTAATCTTCAATACTTCACCCTGCATTCTACTGTAAACTGGGTGAACCTCTGAACTCTGTAATTAATATTACTCATATTTGCTAAGAAATTATTTGATCTCTGACTGCAAGTCACAACAGTGTTAGTTAATTATCTGACTTTATATAAAGTCTGCTCCTTTTAAAGTAAGAGGGTATAGAATAAAACTTTAAAATCCTACAGAACATGGGCATTTCCTGGGGAAAAAAATAAAATCACATTTTGAACTTGGGTATTTTCAATGGAGATGACAGAGGATGTAGTTGACATGGGGTCTGTAAACTGTATTTAGCACATTTCTTGTCTCCAATAATTTGTGCTCTTTGTTGGTGTCAGGACAAAGAGATCATCCATTCAACACAAGCACCAGGGGCTAAGCTGGAGCACGGGAAGGAAACATTCCATTTCCAGTGTCAGGAGGGGCTGGAGATGTTGCAGCAAACATTGTCCTTGCTATCCCCCTCCTGCCAATCATTAGAGCTGCTACCCAGCAGAACCAAAACGGGAGTGCAAAATCTCTCCATCAGCCAAACAAGAGATTTCAGCTTCAAATGGAGAGGAAGCTGCTCCAGCTCCCTGGGCTGAGTCCAGCTCCCTGCACTGCCAAGGGCTGGGGAGCGCCTCCATCAGTGCAGCCTTCAGATGGATAATAGGGGAGTTTTTATTATTAATATATTGGATAGATGCAGAAAAAAATGTTATATTTGCAAACAAAGCTTTCCTTTCTTTTCTTAAAGAATGAGCAGGCAACTCCCACTTTCTAAATTAAACATGTGCCACAATGGCAAAACACTCAGGGCCCACACTGATTTAAAATGGCAACCCACCATGTTTAAAAACAGACTTAAAAAACCTGAAAAAACCCACAAGGTATAGCAGTACTGTGCAAAAATCACATCACACTAGTTTTTATTCTATATTAGAGATGCTATGCTTTAAAAGCTGAGCAGCAATTAATTAGGAAAACTGCAACCTAAACCTCCAAGACATATGGACCACTCCAGTATTCAGCTCAGCCTCCCAACGAGGACTGATTACAAACTCATTTCAGTTACTATTTTCTGACAGCTACTGAAGAAAATAGAGCTGCATGACAATTTTTTTCTAAGATATGAAATAGTAAACAAAGTATGTTACACGACATAGTAAATTAATGTTATTAGTGAAGGCAATCTGCCAAAATCTGTCAGAAATAGCTGACAAAGTAGATCACAGAACAGTTGGGGTTGCAAGGGACCTCTGAAGATCATCTGGAGTCCAAGTGACCTGCTAAATACACATGTGAAAACACATCCGAATAAACTGTGATAGCAAAAAAATTTAAAAAGCAACCAAAGGAGAAAAAAAGAAGTTTCTTTTATAAGTAATTTATACAAGAAAATATTTTTAATGTAGGAACAATTAGTTAATGACTGGGAGAGCAGTATATGTATACTATCTGACAAATGGACTAATGGTATTCCCCTAGCTGACAAAAAACTGCTTTCTATGTGTCTGACTATTCCCCCTGCCTTTCCCTTGCCCCTCTTTAATCCTGATAGAGCATGTCAAGTTCTTGATTCTTTCCGGACTAATTAAAACTCTTGGTTTGGTGCAGACCTGAAAATAATAGTCTGGCTCAGACCTTCTTCCTAATTAAAATCTGTGTTTAGAAAAAAAGGTATTTTTCCATACTTTTGTTTATATATTCTGGCTAAATTGCTTTGCTATGCAGCTTGTAGAGATTTAAATTTCTTTAAGAATTTTCTGTTATTTTTGTGAAAAAGAAAAACATGTAAAAAAGGTAAGAGAATTTCACTTTTTTTCTTCTCCAAGGTTGTTCAGCCTTGAGACAATATAAGAACTGCCTTGGTTGCTTTGAAAAATGGTGACTTGAATCTAAGAGACCTCAACTGTCCTTAGTTTGAAAATGAAGATCCCTAATTGAAAAGAAGCTGAATACACATTTTTGATAAGTAGTATTTATTTCATTAGTTTAATTTTTTTTCCTTCGACAAAACATAAATGTGCTTTCCACAATAAAGCTATCAGAGGGCATGGAAAAGTTTCTAAAAGTTTCTTGAAGCAACAAGCCAATATGATGTGGTGAAGCTATTTAAGCCATTTTACTAAGAAAAAAAACCCACACAAACAAAAGAATTCTTACAGAGTTGCTTCTGTGCAGATTTGTTAAGCTCCTTGAGTTTTCTGTTAAAAGCTTAAACCAAACAAAATTGTTTCTGATTATGGAGGTCCTGGTTTTTCCAGCTTACCCCAGAAAAGTCTCTTCTTGTCTTTTAAAAGCACTGGAGACTGGAAGCAGGAGCAGGAGGCTTGTGGCAGGAGCCTGGAAGATTGCTGAGGTAGAGGGGGGACCTCCAGGAGTTTGAGTGGTAGAGAGGCAGCTGGGGGAGAGCAAGGAGAGCCAACAAATCCACAAGAACACAGGGAAAGAGTCTCTGTTTCCATGCCTGGATAACAAGGCTGGATCGTTCTGCTGCTCCTTGCAGAGAGCCCCCAGCGGCCACCAAAGAGTCCCCAAACCACACAGGATCCCAGCCCCCCTTGGACACACACCTTCATTCCACATTTAGGAACGCTCCTGGTGCCTCCAGCTGCCATTTAGCATTTCCATGATCCCCTGTCCTGCAGGAACTCCCCAGAAATTCAACCATTCCCTCAGAACAAACTCCCCATCCCCATCCACAACTCTCTCTCCTGGGTCTGTAATCCCTGGCCAGCCCCACAGGGACACACAGTTGTCACTTTAGGGCAGGGTACCCACTCTGCCATTTCCTTACTATTTCACTATTTACAGCAGTTACTCTCCAACACATTACTGACTACACTCCAAACTACATTCGACTACATTTCCATGGGATTAGAGACGTCTGTGGAATGATGTCAACATGCAAAGGAACAGAAGAAATCTTTCGTCTTCAAACAGACACCACTTGTGCTTAACATCAAACAATAAATAGAAAGCTGAACCCTCTAAGCAGGTAATGAGTAACTCATACTGGCCTTTAGCAAGCAGGCATTAAACACTATCATTATAATTGGAATTGAATAGAAGCAATTAATAGAATTGATTTGTTTCTGTATTCTTTTTTTAGAGATGTGAAAATTAGAAGTTAACACAATTGTTCATTATGAACAAATCACAAACCATCATGCATTAATATATTACAGCTACTCTGAAATAAACCAAGCAACTTAACATTAAGAAACACCTCTACAATGAAGTATTTCTTTTTAATCCATTAAACCAGGCTAGTTCCTTTTCCTATTTTATTCCATCCATTCCTTTGTATGCCTTAGCAATATTTACACTTGCATTCTGCAGAAACTTCCTCTCCAGCATATCTAAATAGATTTAATTTCTTCAGCTGCTGGACAGTTATAAGATCCCTTTCTACCAACTAAATAAACAAACAAACAATCTCTTTCCCCAGTAAATCCTGGATAATTGCCAGCAGAGGTGTTAACAGATGAGCAGCCTGCAAGTGGCTTTTCCAGTGGGACAGACACTTGCCTTGCCACTCCAAATCAGAGTAACACTCCTTGCATTTGCCAGAGAGCTGCTCATCTCTGTGTTCCATAACCTCTTAATCTGTAGCACACAGGGTATTTTAAGCAGTTTAAAAAGAGATCACTTGCACTAAACCAGATCTTTGTACTCAAATAGATTAGGGAGAGCAAACATGAAAAGCTCTGCTGTCAACTGTCAGAGAGTGATAACATGGGCCATGTGGGAAAGGTTGCTTCAGCCTATCCTGGTAAAGGAGACCTGTCCACAGTGTGAAGTGCTCAGAATGGAACACAGTTCTCTGAGGAAATTCTTCATTTTCTGGAAGAAAGATGGATGTGTACAAAGGTACTTGAAGAGTTAATACAAGCAGCCCTACCTGCACCTGGTAGATGACTATGAGGAGTTAGTTAATGTGAGGTTTTTGTTTCTTTTTAAAATTCTTTTTCTTGGCAAGAGATTTCTTAAACAGCTGGTTTTTAGCATTTTAAAACAAATAATTTCTATATATTTGTTTTTAAAAGCAAATATAGTTTTAGCTGAACAAAATATTTCTTAAAAAATAACTTCTGGCTCAATTATTGCTCAAGAATTTTCTGCCTTTCTAGACTCCCTATCCCTGCCTGTGCTGCAGAGTGACAATGTGGGAATCAGCTTAATCTTCGCTCCATGGAGGGGAGCAAAGCAGAGTTGGAAATAAATGAAATTTCTAGCTGAGCAAGAGGTGGGCTGGCCCCCTCATGCTTATCATACAAATAAAATTTTACTTGGACTAAAAGACAGCAAAGAGAAAAGTAGAGAGAGATTAAAAAAAAAAAAAAAAAAAAAGTCCATTAAGAGGAATGTGCTGAGATCCTGGGCATGGAGCCAAACCCAAAGCATCCTGCAGCATGGAGCCCAGCTCACCTAGGAGCAGTGAGAAAGGGAATAATCTCCACAAATGCAGAGACTGGCACAAGATCAAACTCCTCTGTGAAGAAACTCTGCCTTCAAGGTACACAACAGGAATGGGGTAAGAAACCAAAACTACAGGTCATCTGAAATATTGTGGGAGCTCTTCCCAGGAATAATGACAGGGTGATTTTCCATGCATCTCACAGGAGCTGAATGAGCTGTCATAGCCAAACATCAGCCTTTCAGTTGTAGTTTAATGTCTAAAAATGGTGTTTGTATAACTTCTGTGGACACTCTGAGCCTTCCCAAACGACAGAGGGAAAGGGACAGGTGAGACATCCAGCTGCTCTCCCCAGCCTGACTCAGGAGATGGATGTCAGGAGATGGATGCCTGCTCCCCTGCTCCCCTCCTGGCTGTAGGGATCCCAGAGCCTGAGAGCAGAGAGGAACAACCCCTGGGTCAGGAACAGCCCCTGGATCAGGGGAACAAGCCCCTGGATCAGGGGAACAAGCCCCTGGATCAGGGAAACAAGCCCCTGCCTGCCCAGGCACCCACAGGGACACCTGGCCTCACCCATCCCACCTACCAGCACACAGCTGCCTCACCTCTCTGCACGTTCAAGTTTACACCAAAATCACTGGAAAATGTTGTTATAAGCACAAGGTACTAGAGAAAAGAGAGGCTAAATCCTGGATTTTAGTCTCAGTGAATGTACTCATCTAACAGTCAAACCACCCAGCTTCACATGAGTGTCCCAACTATTTTACCTTCCTATGTATGTCAATGTATAAGGTAGAAATAAATATTTTATCCCCAGACCACTGATTTGACAGTTGGAAAATCAACTACTACTACTACTATGACATAAACCTGACTCATTAAACTTCTTTACCAGTCAATTTCAAGAATCCCTTTTCAAGTGATTTGAAAGTAAGTAAACATTTCTTTTGGAAAAGTTTGTTTCCATAAGTCCAAAACATCAAAAAAAAAAAGTGTTCAGAGACCTTAAGGAGAGTTTTCCAACTGTGAAGTCGAGTACTTTTGATTAAAATGGTATCTGGAGCAAAGTTAAATAATACTTCTGGGGTTAAATGCTGCAGTTACTAAGCAGAGCAACCAGGAAAAAAGCCAAGTTTGGCTGATTTCCCCAAATGCATCACTCTGACCATCTGTGAGAGAGGTAATGTTCTCTTAAGAGAAGAAACAATTATCGAAAAATAGGTTGTGAGATTGTCTTGATACTTATTTTGTTGTTGTCCAATTAACTCTTCATTTGTAGTCTTCCCAAAGCACAAAATCTCCCTGATGAACTTGAACGCTGTAGGCTCTGTTAAAAGATGGATTTTCTTTCTGATGGGAGCATGCACACAGTGCAATAGGTGAAGCTCCTCTAACAGATTATGGTTACAGATTGTGCATCTTTTTACCCCACAGTGTTTTGTCAGCTTTGTAACCGGAGCCCTGGTTGTAAGTTTGTAACAAGCAGAGAATGCACAGCCTTGATTTTATCCATGTCTGTGTGCACAGCCGTGTGTGCCTGCAGCTGCCGCTTTTGTGCACACTGAAGAGGGAAATGCTCCTTCAGAAAAAACCCTCAAAACCCAAGGAGCTGCTGATTGTCCATCTGTAAACCTGGCCCTGCATCTCCTGGAAGGTGCTGCAGAAACCAGAAGCACACCTACTGACATGAAGCAAACTTTCCATTGTGTTGTTATTACGGCATCTAGAAAGGCTGATTTCAGTTCCTCTTTGCATTATTTCTGGGGTCATAAATCACTGATCCTGAATGGCAGAGCCTTATTACTTCCCAACTGCTCTCATCTGCTGGGGAGCCCTCGGGGACACGTCACATCCCTAAAGCAGCCCTAATTTGCGGGGATCACTGAATAGACTCCTAGCTGGCCTTGCTATTGAGCACAGAGCTGCAGAAATTCACCACTGGGGCTCCATTCTCTCACAACTCATTCAATCATTAACACAAAAAAGATGTTAAAAGAATTTTGAGCAAATCATACAATCTTTTTGCTTCTCAGCTCAGATCTGAGCTTCTTGCTGCATGTGATCTCATTAACGCAGCATTTTCAGGGGCAAGCCAGAAATAATTTTCTAACATTTTTCAAAAACAGTCCAAAACATGGTGGCTCTAAAAATTCTCAAAGCTGCACAAGCTTATCTGCCTCCACTCAGGCACGCTTCTGTTGCCCTTTAGCACCACACACAATGTTATGATTGCTTTATCTCTGTACACATACTACAGCATAGTTACTCTAAAATAACTTCAGAAAAAAGAGAAAATACTTATTTAAATATATTTTTGCTATGATGCAGAATGCTACAAAGAGAGCAAGGACTGGAGAATTAAGCACATGAATCTAAGCATTATTTCTAATGCAGACAGCAGAAGATACAATTGCACGGCCTGAGGCTCAAATATTATTATCCTCTGAGATACAGACATTAAAAGTAATTGCCAGGAAAATTGTTCTTCATCAATTACTTAAAATACATTGGAGTTGAACAGTCCTTGCTATTTCTTCTAGGGAAACTACAAAGGGAATGATATTTTTAAAGCATCTTTGCTTTTTCCTGCTCTTCTTCAGGGTTTGGGGTTTTTTTGGATACTCATTGATAAACTACAATTTGAACACTGACATTTTTTTAGATTATTTTCAAACACATTCTTCACTTTCCCTCTATCTGTATCTCTCTGTTGCACTACAAATGATCAGAAATCACCAACCTTATTCATATTTTAGATGTAAAAATATAATTTAAATGATATTCCATAATTACAAAAAATTACTATGTGTTCAAGCTTTGACACACATCATATTTGAATTCCACCAGGTGACTTCTGAGCCATGAATTCCAAAAATTTAGATTATTGTGCATGGGAAGGCTTGTCAGCTATGATGTAGTCACTAATCATTGAATTCATTGATAGCAGTTTGTTATAATGACTGCAGGGAAATGAGATTAACTTGTTGGATGTATATAAGAGTACTCTCAAAACTCTGCTTAAGTATCTTCTTTATGATATATTCCCTGAATGAAATGGGAAGATATTTAATTCCCTTTACCCACTGCAATCTTTGCCTTTTAATACCAATTATTTACACATATCTCTAACTGCCAAGAAATCTGAGAAAATAATTTGGACATTAGAACCAATACAGAATTTGGGAATAACAACTTTTAGCTAGAGATAGGTCAATTAATTTGTTTTGAGGGTAAAAAAACCAACCTCCCACTGAAATTTGAAATTGAATCATGTAATGTCCTGGATTCAAAGTTTATATTAAGTCAGGCAAAAAATAAAGAAAATAAGGTTTTCACTCATAATAAAAAACCTACTTTCATTCCTTTTTTGGGCACACTTGAACTGCAGTCTCTTGAGACACTTGCCTGACCCAGAGCCGAACAACTGCCAAGACAGTGACACAGAACTGCGTGGATAAAAGGGATTGAACATGAAAAGGCTGACTCAAAACAACCATGAAATGGAAGCATTTTTGCTTTTACTGTCATAAAATAACTCTTATTTCATAGAGCACCTCAAGAGTTGGTGACAGGGAAGGGAAGCAGGGCAGCAGCTGACGTGGATTTGTGCCCCCACCTCCCCAGCAGCGAGCAGGAGCACAGGCAGAGCCAGTGCCCAACACAGCAGTTATAACTCGGGCAGTTATAAATGCCAAAACTCCAGCAAAACCAAAGTGAAAGCAATTTAGTGGAACTTCCAGGTTTAAAAAAGCAACCTGGACCTCCCTCACAAGGTTCCTGTAGAATTAAAGTGTTGGGGTTTTTCCTGCCTTCCTTCCCTCCTCTCTTATTCCAGGTAGTCTGCAGATAGAAAACTAATGTTCATTATACTTTTGATTTACCATTGCATAAATTGTGAGGAAGCTGTTAGAGAAAGCTTCTCTGTAATTTAAAAATACATTGTCTCAGAAATCTTTGCTCACATGTACAGATTCCTTTATTATTTCCAGTTTGTGCTACCTCTTATTTTGTCTACTGCATCTCAATTTCTTTCCTATTCTCCTAGAGTATGGCATTCCACACATTACACCCATAATGAGGCTATGTAAGACTGTATAAAGCTCTTTTGATGAGATCTGGTCTATAAACAACACAATAGATGACTTGATCTTCTTAACCATTTCTTTATTTGCATAGTTTTACACAGTAAATTTCAGCTGGAACACATTTTGTTATATTTTCTTCTTGTATTTACTCTGCAAATTCATAAGCTGCATGTTTCCCTCTGCAGTGGCATGAAGCTGGCATTTTTAACCAGAATGGGATTAAATTTTCTGTGTGATCATAAAGCATGAAAGCTTTACCACACAAGACAGTCCCCTGTGACCTCAGCTACAGAAATGGAATAACTTTAAGCATGCTCTTCCCAAGAATCCTCTCTCTGTTCCCCTTCAGGTCCTTCTCTTTTAGTTTTATTAATAATGCCAACTACTTTACACCTTGCTGGATCATTATTTGGTTCTCTGAATGTTGATGAAGTTGCAAAGGTAACAGAAA
The DNA here is from genome assembly GCF_027579445.1 of Ammospiza nelsoni. Taxonomy (NCBI): domain Eukaryota; kingdom Metazoa; phylum Chordata; class Aves; order Passeriformes; family Passerellidae; genus Ammospiza; species Ammospiza nelsoni. The sequence goes on from NC_080648.1 coordinate 6,438,344, forward strand.
AAAATCAAAGCAACTCTAAAAATTCAGAATTGGATTTGAACCACTGTAGGCATAACAAAAGCAGCTTTAAAGTCAAATCACAGTGAAGAGGAGTTTCTTTAGAAAAAGAGAAACATTAACCTTTTATTATTTCTCATACTGCTCAACTCATACAAAAAGTATGGGAAAAGTCTAAATATTTTCTCATCTACATTTCTATCGTTATTTCTTTGTACCTAGCATTTCAGTTTTATCTTTCAAATAAGAGGTACTAAGCCACTTTTTCTATCTTCTGAATCCCACACCTAGAATTTATAGCATACCATCTCACTTCATTTATTACAACCTAAACTAACTATGGTCTCAATTCTCTTGCAACACCCACTGTGCTCCAGACATCCAGTTCTCTTGGAACTCTCCCATCTTCCCTAATTATTTTGCTGAGGGAAGGTAAAATTTCATTGCTTCTCAAACACTGAAATAATAATCTCAGAGGATCCAGCCCAGCATTAGAGAAAAAAAAGAGTAAGTGGTTAACATTTTTTGGCAAAAACCTGGAATTCCACTTACTGTAAAATAATAACTACTTGTGGTTTGTAAGAGGGAAAAAAAAAAATGCAAGCACCATATCCTACCTGCAGCTCTTTCAGCTTCACCAGTCTATAAAGGTGTAGAATCTCAGCATGTGGTGTGGGCATAAATATAAGACTACAAAACAGCAAAGTCCTGCCTTTTCCACCGCCACCCTCCTGCTCCACAATCATCCGTCTCCTACTCCTGTGATTAAATTCTGAGACAAGAAACAGAAGTGGATGGCATTGCACACCACTACCTTGGTATGCTGCACTTAACACTTGCTACTAAAAACACAACTGAGCAGCACAAAGGGCACCAACTCCTTTTTTGAAACACCACAAATATTTTGTTCTTAAAGTGAGAGAAGGAAGGAGGGGTGGGAAATGCTATTGACTGTTTCTGTGGTTCTTCAGCAATTATAAACTTACCACAGGAACTCAAACATGTGTTAGTAATAATAGGCTAAGCATGTCCAATATTCTCAGCAGAGCAGATTTTGATCATATGCAAAACTTGGAGGAAAATATGTTATGACCACATGACTCCTTCCATGTAGAGTGCGTGATGAGCTGTGGTTTGTGTGGATTCCTGGGTTATTTTTGCTTCCTATTTTGTCCACGTGAGAAAGGGCTATTTGAAATTACTACCTGCATGTATGGAGTTCATATAAAATTTAGCTCTACAACAGACAAAAAAAAATTAAAAAGGAGAATGAAATGAGAGGTCTACTGGTAAAGTTAGGTCCATTGGTAGGAATCTCAATAAGAATCTACAAATCAAACCAAGTAACAGTAGTGTTAGGGGTGCTAAGTAATTAAGCATGAGAGTGCACTATTTTTTTTTTTTATTGTTTGTAGTGTCCCAGGTGTGCCCTCTGGGTGCCTGTAGAACATTCCAGCAGTGTTCTCCTGAAAGCAGCAGAGCCCTACCCATGCAGGTGCCCAGCTGCCCCTCCCTGCCCAGTGCTGCAGTGGGACAGGCACAGAGCAAGTCACAAATGAGCACAAGAGAAGTTAAAGGAGGGAGAGCTATCAAAAGATAAACACATGATAATTATTTGATTGCCTCCATCCTGTCAGAACACATTTGGTTTTATATGTCCATAAAGCAGGCTTCTGCCCTCAGAACAGCTCTGTTGTGAGAGATTAGTATCTGTCAACTAAATTTTAAAGAGTGCCGTGGTTTGAGCTGGCAGGCAGACAGAGCACCACAGAGCCATTCACTCCCTCCCTGCAGTGAGAAGGGAGAGAGAACCAGAAAAAAAGGCAAAACTTGTGGGTCAGGATAAAGACAGTTTAATAGAACAGAGGAGGAAGAGAAAAGAGTGATGAATGAAGAAAATACAAACAAATGATGCACAATGGGATTGCTCAGCCTCCTCTGAGCATGCCCTGCTCAGTGCGTCACCACCCCTGGCCAGCTCTGCCCAGTTTTACCGCTCAGCAGGACACTGTGGGAGATGTCTGGAACATCCCTGGGTGAGCTGCCAGCTGTCCCAGCCCTGTCCCCTCCCAGCTCCCTGGCAGGAGATGCAGAGCAGTCCCTGCCTGTGCCCAGCGGCAGCTCCTACAGCCCTGTGTTACCAGAGATTCTCACAGAAACCCAGGGCACAGCACCAGCCACCAGCAAGCAAATTAACCCTTTCCAGGCTGAGCAGAACAATCAACAGCCAACAAACCTTGTTTTGAAATAATTACAAATCAATTATTATCATTTTTAAACGACCAGATACAAACAATGGCAAGCCCAAAGGCTTTAAGCAACTCGTTTACCACAGTCAAAAGATCTCAGAGAAGCAAGTCCAACATCTCTGTAAGAACATGACAGGAGATAAGAACTTGCATTCTGGATTACTTTTCCCCCTGTTTTAATTGTCACTTTAATGCAAATACTCCACAAATCAACCAGTGTACTGAATTATCGGTGTGATAATATATTCAAATATTTGACATTTACATTAATTGGAGATAATGAAGAAAATATTTTTTGTTGTTCATTGGATGAGACTAAATGGGCCGGAAATTCAAATGAATAAAACATCATTACAACATCCACTGTACACCTGTTCACAGCTCTATTAACAGCTTGATATTTTTATTAGGTGCATGTACAGCGATACAAGGACAAATGACCATTTTCACACTCAGAGGATAGAAGTAAGCACCCAGAGCTCAGTGTGTGGGCTCACTTAAACCACAGAGCTCTGACAAGTGCTTAACTAGACCCAAAATGCTTCCACTTAGTCTTGACTTCTAATTTTATAAATTATTTACAGTTTAGTAGGTGCAAAGCTAGTGGAAAATGCCTTTTCTGGCAGCTTGATTGACAGGATAATTATACTGTGGTTTTGTTTTTAGCACTGTTATGCAGAATCATAATGCTATAAAAAAATATGAATGTTATGAGCTTTTAACTTTGACAAGGTCATGCTGAAGCCTACCGAACAGATGTCATGAAAAGCCACTGCTGTCATTAGCCAGGTCCTCTAAGTACTGCTGCACCTCCCCAGCTGTATTTTAGTGAGACTAAATATTTTTTGGGTATAAATTTAAAGACTGAACAGTTAAAACCAAAACAATCAGAAGGAGCAACACAGATATTGATTTTTTTCTCATTAGTATTATTTCTTTTGAGGAAGTGCCTAGAAACACTGGCAGCAGGTTACATTCCTCTGTGTGAGACTGTATTTTAGTCAGTTAATGTCTCACAGCAATGCCTATAGACTTTCAGCTCCAAAACAGCAAAATTCAATAAAAATGAGACAGCCCTACAGAATTTACCTTTTAAAATACATTTGATCTTTGGTTTATGAAGATTCTTGATTATTACAGACTTTAGTGAGAGACATGAATGAGTACATTTGGATGAGTTAAATCACACTGCAGCCTTGTGTCCATGTCTTTATTCATCCCTGTTGCTGCTCACCCCTGCCAGCAACAACCTTGATTAGCATTTAAACACTCAGAAGATTGGTTAAGATATTGAATAAGAAGTTGTAACAAATCTGGCAGAAATTAGTGTCACCTGAGGCCCAAACCACTTGAACTGTGAAACAATAGTGTATACCTAACACTGGGAGCCAACAAATCTTTTGAAAAAGAGGTTCAACTTACTCTTCAAGCTACTAAGAAGTGAATAGATTGAAGTTGCATGTCTATAAAGAGAGGATTCCAATAGTGGGATGAAGATGTTATAAAAGCATAAAGGGCAAGGCCTCAGAACATGGCAAAGAAAAATGGCTGCAGGAATTAGGTGACAATACATAATGCATTTCCCTGTTTATTTGATATTGCAACTTCTACTCAGTCCAGGAGAGGACAATAATGAAGTCCATACACTGCTGCCCTTTTTGCATGATTCTGGATCTGTGCCCACAAACACAACTGCAGTAACATCTGAGAAAAACCAAATACTCTGCACAGAAATTTACTGCTTTAATGAACAACCAAATGAGCAGGAGCCTCACAAAGATAAACAACCAAACTCTGCTGGAGCAACCAAGGTCACTTTTTATTTGTCCATGGGCATTTGTGCTCAGACTTTTCTCTTTGTTACACAAGATTATAATTTCCTATCTTGACTGATGCTTTCACAGAAGCTCGGTATCTACTCTGAGGCTGTTAGTTTCCTTCTCTTTTTTTATTCCTTCCCTTGCTCCTTTACATATCTGCCCACATGCATTATAGATAAAACCATGCTCATAACAAAGCCTCTAAAAGAATATCATGTCAGGAGTGTTAGTGAAAAAGAAAAACAAATAGATTGTACTTTAAGATATCTTATTTCTCATTATGTCCAAACAGTTCTTCCTATCCGCTCCTTCTCATCAGCCTAAGCACTATTTTATCTTTCAGAAACACTGCAGGCAAAGTACATGAAGGAATGAATGCACAAGTGATATGGGTACAACTCAGTTATCAATTTGGGCTTCCCTCTTGTCTTGTTACAGACAAGGAGCTGTCTATTGCAGGCTCAAATGAACGACGGCTCACCAGTGCTTCTCTTAAACCATTTGCTGTAAGGTAAGGTGTTCTAAAAAGTGACCTCTTCCATTATCAGGCATGCAGAAAAGCCCTATTGCTACTCTGCTCTGACAGGAGACCCCATGTTTCAGTCCAATATTGCAGTCTGTTAAAGGTAAATATGACAGATGACATGGAGGCTTCCAGAATTCCTCCATGACTGTTTGGCTTCATCTGCTTCAACAGAGAAGCCAACTCCAGTAGTAAAGAAAAAAGAAATCTCAGGCAGCAGATGTGCTGTGCCTGTGCATAATATTTTCAGGTAGAAAAACATTTTTGAATATAGTTGTGATAAATTCAGAAGGCATAATAATAGGCAGAAATATTACTTCTCATCTTGAAAGCAGACATGTAAGACAAAGTGCCTAATACATGAAAATAAATGCCACTTGCTATAGTAAATAAATTATTGTGAATATTTTGATAATAACCATGAAGAAGAAAGGTTCATACTATATTGTTGTTATTAAATAATTTACTTAGGCAATCTTCAATAAAATCCCTGCTCAGCCCTTTGTCTTCACTAGTTCTCAAGAGCAGATCAAAGTGAGGCAGTCACCTTTACTTGGAATAGTACACACCTTCCTTCATAAGGAATACACAGTTTAGTGGTTAATTTAGTGAAGCTATGGAAAGGATAAGTTTTCTCCCAACATGGTGCATTCCTTAGAAGTCTTTCTAGCAAATGCCAGAAAAATGCAAAACTGCAATGATTTTATTTCTGACCCCAAGTTTAACCTCAAAGAGAATTTATATAAGCTCTTCTTATTGCATTATTACTCTTTATTTGCATAAGCTATTCTTATTATCTGTTTATTGGTGCCCCTACATTACACTACTGATAGTACACCTATGAACTAAACTTGATTAAAACAAAGGATGCTTTTTCTTTCTTGTGTAGGCAGATATTGTACAGAAGCCATGTGTGGCCTACAGGCTTTACAAAGGATGCATACAAGTCAGTTTAGGGGGCTAAAGCAGAAGACACCATATCACTCAAACCAAGTTTATATATGCCCATAAACTATGCCTCTGTTCCTGCTGGAATAAGCTGTACCCCAAATGCTCTGCCTGGCTAAAACCAGAGAAGCATATAGACTCAACCTGTGTCATGGTAGTACCAATCCTGATAAGTTAAATAACTGCAATTGCAATGATAAATTCAGGAGTTTGTAAATCAATATATTTTCATTTATGTCCATGACTTTGCTGCTCCTGCCAACAGTGATGATTATAATGGAGTTTTTCCCCAACTGATTAGATCACCCCTCATCTGAAAACATCAAGCTGCTTTTGCCAAGGCACACTCAGACTAACATAAACCAGTCTGAAGCTGAAAAGGCTTTCACCAAAAGGCTTCAGCCAATGCAACAAAACTCCAGATCCAAGCCAAGATAAGCTTTGCATCAAGATGGAAACGTAGCACTCATGGACAGAGAAACTCCTGCCTATCATTGCTATAGTGACTGCTGGATTCTAGAACTGTTTTATATAGTATTTAAATTTGAAGCAATTGGGTGTAAATGTTCAGAATCAAGCGTTGCTCTGGCTGTCCATATGCAGACCACGCTTTGTTGACACAGGCTTTAAGCAGAATGGGGATGGCAGCAAAGATGAATGCAGAAAACCTAATTTGTTCCCCCCTCATTATTTCTCATATAATAAGCTTTTTTATTTCCTATGCAAGATGTAAGTCAATATAAAGGTACCAAAAAAAAGCCCCCAACTTTTAAATTTGCCACATTTATGCAGTAGAAAAACCCCTACCATTTCCACCTGGCTGACTGTTGATGCAATGCCTTAAATCTTGTCCAAACTGAGAAGCAGGCCTTATTTTCCTTCAGTATAAGTTGCTTTTAGCTGAGAGAAAATGAACCCTGTGTATCACAATAGAACTGAAGGTCAGGAGGTTATTCAGCTTGCTGTGGCAGGTTGATCTAAATCACAACTGCCTTCTCAGCACTGCTCACACAACAGGAAGAAGTGGAAGGGAGGTTGCACAAAGCCAGTATCAGGTTACTTCTGTCTCAGTCTTTGAAATAATTTTCCTACCCCTACAGCTTTGTTTCCTTTATGGTTTTAATGAACTCAACTGCCAAGGGAAGAAAAGAAGAAATAAAGAATGCTAAGGAAGGGCTTAGTAGGTGTATGGAGGACATCACCTTATTCCAAATAACAATCTAATTGAAAACGGCTTCCTGAGGCATTCTGACTTCATAGCTAACATAACATCTTAGTCCACAATCAGTTTAATCTGGTAAGCATCCTTAGGGAGAGGAGTGACTGTGCTCTTCTCCTCACACAAAGCCACTTGGTTCTGTTCTCCCTTGAGGTGGTAGGGCTGTTGTAGCCACACAGTGAGGTAGGAAATGTATCCAGCCAAAACTCACAGCAGCAGCAAGCAGTTCTGTTTGGGCTGGATCAGTTCATAGACTTGGGTTGTCATGTGGCTGCGTGTGAATTCCTGTAGCACAAACACAGGGTGGGAACATATGGGCTGCAGTGGAGGCTGCTGAACTGAGCTGATAATGGAATGGTGGGAGGTACTCTCCTGAGACAGGCACAGGTGGCAAACCGAGCATCCTTTCATTGGGCTGAGAGAAGGCATCGAGGCAAGGGCAACACAATCACTCTACTAGTGCTTCTCTACCACACTACTACTCATTTGAACAAAATAAATCATTCCCACCGCTACCCAAGTCTTCAAACAAGTAAGTATGACTACATTAAAAACATAAATTGGAGCAGTGAGGATTGCTCTGGTTTGAAAAGTGAAAGGTCCCCTGGGCAAGGCTGCACTGAAGGACAGCAGCATGTCCTAATGCTGCTCCTAAAGGCCACCCCACCAACCACCCACCAGGTAGGATTGGTGTTTTTACAGCACATTTCCTATCAATGGCTGCTCTGAAGTTTCACCTCTGAGGTAGGATGGTATAATTTACATGTGGAGTAGCAGACAGACCCAGAGCCATCTATTTGCAGTATTTTACAGAGCAATAGTAGAACAATTTTTAATGAACTATGGCCTAAATTAAGAAAGGAGGAAAAAGGTCAATAAACAGAATGAAAATCTCCTAATTTGATCCATTTGCTGACAACAAACACAGATTGGGCAAAGTACCAGACAACTCTAACAGAACTAGCAAGGTTAATGGAGCTGCTGCTGTAACATATTGTAGATCTCGTAGTGTCAGTGGCGATAGTGGTAATGTTGTAAACACAGTTTGTTTTCCATCTGGTGCGTGGTACATGCCCTTGATAAAAGGGTGCTGCATTATGCATTTCTGTTCTCCTAAATTTATTTACTCCTAAAAATGTATAATGATTTTAATAGCCATATACAAAGACAGATCTGCAGCTTTTTTAAAAAAAAATTGTAATAAAAATTTCCCTAATGAGGTTAAGGGCAACATTAAATCAAAAATATTGTCATAATAAGTATGGGATTTCTTTCCTCCTTTCAAAAAAAACAGTTCAAGTATTTCTCCAGTTGAATACCTTCAAAGTAGCTGATGTGGATGCTGCATAGGACTGGAATGGAATATAATATTAATATTTTACATTTGAACTCATAATGAGCATTTTAGAAAGTGTGTAATACACAATTTTGAAGCTATTAGTTAAAACTATAGAATATCTATGTTCCAAAGTAAATTAAAACCAATGGAAAGTTTTATCTTCATTGCAAGTGACTTAGGATCAAGCCTGGAGAGATCACTAATCTGAAAATAAAGTTCCTTTCTGTAGCCCTTCATGCTAACATGCAATAGTTGTGAATATCAGATTGAACTCATCCTGTACTCTTCTGGATCCACACTGCTGAGCACATACTTTTACTTCTCTTAATCAAAGTTTTTAGCTAATATTCTTGTTGAAGCCTTGATCTGAAATATAATCACTCTTTTCATCAAAATATTTACAAGAGCAAATGTGGAGCCTTGCAGGCTCCTGTTTGGATTGTGCAGGGTATCTGTGGTTACAATGTGCTGTGGATGGTGAGGAGCAGGAACACGCCGTGTGCAGAAGAGAGAACCGCAACCAGACAAAGTGAGGCAGCCTCAAGGAGGTGCCACATTGTCTAGAGAAATTCTGTGTATTGGGGGAGGAAGCTGATTAGAGGGAATAAGTCAAAAGGGAGAGAAATGGTGTGCAAATAGTGCAAATGGCATTAAATAGATATCAGATAGAAGGTGGGAGATGGTGAACTGGCCAAAGAGAGGCAGGGCATGATGCTTTGCTGTTCCCCCATGATCCCAACTGTGGCCCTGGATATCTGAAGTGGCATCCTGTGCCTTGGCCCCTGGTGCCAGCACAGGCACTGGGTCAGTGCTGCTGCAGGGGAATGTTTGTCACTGGGGAACAGTTCAGTGAGTCACTCGTGGCTGCTGTGCATCACCAAGGGTGAACTGAAAGGGCTGAAATTTGCTGTACAAGCGTTTGCTTGAAGCCAGCCCTCCATAGCAGCATTGAGTACACAACTCACAGAAACACCTGCTCAGTCACCAAGCTCCAAGAATTAGTTTGGACCTTACTTTCAGAGCAAACAATGAGAGTACCAGTGTGAAGATGAATTCAGTATAAACTAGGAGCTTCAGCCTATGTTACCTCAAAGGTTGCAGAACAGAATCATAATGGACATAGTTTTTATGCAGATGTATAAATTGAGTTTTAAGAGCTGATTTTTCACACTAAAAGAATCACAAGTCCATCCACTTTTTACACACTGACATCAGGGAGGCAAACAGTTTGTATTATTAAACATTCTCTTCTAAGAACAACAATTGTTTGTTTTTTTCCAAAATAGAGATTTGGTGTCAACTTGCTTTTCTCAGAAAAATGGAGCCTGGATCTCCCCCATCCCTTCCAAGCATTTTGTTATGTAATAGCAGTAAAAATCCTAAATTTTCCAACTCAGCATTTTACATTTTCCTTCTTGTAAGCACCCTTAGGAAATGGAACTGAAAGAAAAACTAGTTTCAGAAAGTGAACATCATCTTACTAGCTTACTTTTCCCAGTGGAGTAGGTGAAAAATACAAGTGTGAAATGACATATATATAAAATAAGTGAACACAGTTGGAAAGAAAGGGAGAGTTCAAAATGAAAGAACTGACGTTAAATTCTCAAATATACCCATATTGTATTGAATTGTCAAAAAAGCAAAAACAGATTGAATGAAAATGGAGATGAAACATGTTTGTGTTCTCTCAGACTTTGAGATTGCACTAACAGAACTAGAAAAAAGTTTTTAAGAATTCAGTTACATTTGACTGTATTTGCTTTGTTTTGTTCACGTTTGGAGGAGAAAATTTCAAATACAGCCTAGTTGTCTGTTCACTATATTTCTTGCCAGACACAAAATATTATCACTGTTTTGAAAATGCTTGTGAGAGAAGAATTCTTTTGAGAGAAATCATGTCCTTAGCAGGAGAACCTGAATCTCAAGTCCAAACTCTATAGTAACTTTTATATTTTTAAGGAATATGCTACATAGGCTTATTTAGCTGACAGACTGAATTTGCCAGTGTTTTTTCCTCATTAAAAAAAAAAAATAATTGAAAATGTTCCATTTTGACTGTTAGACCTAATGTAAAAAGTGCTTTTCTACTAAGAGGCTGGAATATGAAGAGAATTTCTTAACAATATGCTACTCAATGTTGCTGAAAACAAGCACCCCACACCGCCTTTCTATAAAAGTTATTTAGATTATAGAAAATAATACAGATGCAAATATAGTGTCCAAATGATAGCATAGTTTCAGCCAAACTATTTCCAAGGAAATCACACTATTAATCTCCCAGAGCTATCAGATGTACAGAAGACATGGTTGGGTTACAGAGACGCCAAATTCTGTGGCTGTTGTTATGCAGTGATTACACTACAAGAGCCAGAAGTCACCAGGGATGATTAGGAGGATATGGCACTGGAGCTATTTAAGCAACCAAGATAAATACCCTCATTGGAATAGGTTACTGTTCACACACACAATATGCATTAGCTTTTGACCTGATGAGTGTGTAGTTTCAAATAGTTAAGACAGAAGGCATAAAGGAGAAGATGTATTATTATCACATAGCAAAATGACACTTACTCAGTTCCAGGACCCTGACAAGCACAGGAGACAAACCCATGTTACCTGAATTCATTAGTCCTTTACTCATTATGTTTCTCTAAACATATGATTACACTAAATTACTCCACTTTTCTCCAGCTCCTTGTCATGATGAGCTATCATGCCCTTGTCATGCATCATGTGGTTGGCTAGGATACCATCCTTTTTCCTTAAAGCCAATTTTCCTTTCTCTCCTCCATTCCCCACTCTGGCTTTTACACAGAAAAACTTCTATCAGTTTTTGTGTTTACAGCTACTGGGAAAAAAAATTGCTCTATAGTAAGTTGTTTCAATTACAACTGTCAAACATTCCTGTGCATTTAAAGTCTCTAAATCTGAAGTTTATAAGCTTGACTATTAATTGAATACTGGAAATGATTTTTCCATGCAGTTATTACTATAATGCAGAACATCACACAATGAAACCATTCTACATTCCACATCCATCACAAGGGTTACCTGGGATCTGGGTTGCACATTTAATTTCAATTTAGGTTTGATTTTAATTAAGGTTTAATTTTATACCTTGTTCAGGTTACTCAAATAGATATTTTAAGCTGAAATAGTCTTTGCTTTCTGTATACAGTTTTATCACCACCATTTTATCAAAACTTGATTGATCTACATTGTGAATAATTCAGCTGTAAGCACCTGGGGATCTTGTATATAAAAATTCTTGATGACAGAACTCCTCAGGAGACTGGTGGTTCTTGCAAACTAATTATTAAAATTAAAAAATTGTAGATTAGTAATAGATTCATTTTGCCGTTGTCTATACTGAAAAAAAATTTCAACACAGTAAGAACTGTTTACAAATTAAGATTTATATTTAAAAGTTATAGTATTATTTTTTCTTCTTTTAATTTTAAGTGAAGTCTTTGATTACTCCTTTAGACTACAGTTACTTTTACGGCAGGTAATTGCTAGAAACTAATAATTCCCAGAATGTTTCTTTTTTAGGTTTCTACTTTTCAGGAAATGAAATGATGACAAGTATTTTGTAATATACATGTATATACATTTCTTTTTCCCATGTTAATCTTTGTTTCATGGATCAACAGAAGAGTTACTTAATGAAAAAACTATTTTAAATAAGAGCTGTCACAAACCTGTTTGACTCATATTTAACCTTATTTATTCCTGACATAGATAATGTCAGGGCTTGATTTTCCAGCAGTCCTAATAATCTTAAAGATAACTCTGAAATTTACTTGCTATCTTTTCTGTGATGACCTTGAATGACTTAAATGTTTCTGCACATTTTCTGGATTACAAACTTTTCCCTGCTAGGCACCAATGTGTAGTTTGTAATCATTGCCTTGTGTATTTTTAGGTACACTGTTCTTGAACCTTTGTGCTGCTATAGAGTTCTTCACACAAAGCATTTGTAACAACATCACAAAGACAACACTAAATCTCCTTTTATGTATTAAAACATAAGTATCAGACATGCAAATGTACTTAAAAATAAATATCAGACATGCAAATGTCCAAAGTGCTAATAAAATATCTGAACTGTACCATTTTATTTCTGCTAACAAACAGTAAATGCAAGGATTCCTAGAAACCTCAAGCCACCTTTATGACACTGATTTACTTTAAGAAATGACTGATTGGGTGAAATTGCACCTAATGATATCTGCAGCACTTAGTGCCACTCACTAAAGGGAAATCACCATTTATAACCATACGTACTCCTGGGTAAAGATAAAACTAAAATTTTATCTTACAGGAAGCTGAATCACAGAAACTTGTGAACTAACATTTATACCATATTTTTAAATTTATTCTAAGTCACCGATAAATTCTCTGGATTTTGCTGCCTTCAGCATTTTCAGAAGCAGCTCCCCCGCAGGCTCAAAAAAGTAGCCAAAAAGTACCCAAAAATGTTCCTAAAGCTGCTGTTCCTGTGCTGCTCCCCCTGCATTAACAATTCCAACTGCAGAAGTGCACAGCAGCATCACACTCAAACCTGCTCCTGCAGGAAAAGGTTCTCATGCTTTCTGAAGGACAGGGCTGCCTTGGGAAGAGGTGGGGGAGCCATTTGAGGTTTTAGAGTTTTGTTTTCCCCCTCTGACTGGGTTACTGCACCGCTGTAATAGCCAGTGTAAGTAGGAAGGAGGAATATGGGGTCAGAGGTGAGGAAATCAAAGCTGCCACTCTGACTGCAGCACAGACCCAGAATGGTCCAGGCTGACCTTGAAACTGCACCTTAAACCATCTTGGATAAGATATTCATGCATTCCTTCCCATAGCCATTTGTGCAGGTTTTCCTTTTAATTAATTTCTGGATATGATAGATTGTGCTTTCAAGAGCTATCACGCTACCATATTAAATTTTAGAATCATTAGAAAAAGATATTGGAAAAAAAGAACAAAAATATGAACTTCAGAAGTTAGGCATAGAATAATAACCATAGGAAATAACAGTCTCAAACACCTTGGAGTTTCAAACAAGCTGTTTTCCAAAGGTAAAGAAAGGTCATCATGTTCTGACCTCAACAGTTATTTATCTGTTTCCTCACATTCCAGAAGTTTATGTTCTAACCATCAGAGTATAAAGTGTCCCATTAATTTACTTTTTTCTTATTAGCAAATATTACATATTTTGTACAAACGGCAATCTATCAAACACTAGGGTGCACCCATCTCACCTTGTAACACTGAGGGTCAAAAAGCTGCTTCTGGATGATTGGAGAATAACTTTTTAAAGCTTATTCTGCCCACCTGAAGTAGGGGTTTCAAGCCAAATCTGTCATAACTCAACATTCCCAGAATATTCTGCACTAGAATTGCTTCTTCCATCTGTTGTGGGAATTCAGAGGGGCTGCATCTGCTCTACTTTGTCCGAAGCACTTCACTTGGAACAGAAATGAGCAGCACTCCTCCAGTCTGTGTGCTGACTTCAGGGCAATTAGGCAGCACCTGAAGGGAGGTGCAAGAGGCAGGGATTTGCCTGGCAGGCTGGAAGCCCACTCTCAATCCTGTTACTGGGAAATGCTCTCAATGGGTGACATTTACAAAGAAGAAGCTACTGGATCTCTTGGCTGGCAAAGATGTCTTTTGTGCCAGAAGAACATTCACAGTCTCATCCAATAAATTTAAATTGAAAGTGCCCTTAAATTCCATTATTTTATTTTTAATTTTTTTTAAATTAGGTTTCACCCAATAGTTTGGAACAAATCAATAGTGTTACATCTTTATATTTGTTGATTCCCTCCTAAACCCATGTGTCAGGTTGTTATTGCTGAGTGCAAGTGCTTCCTTTTGCAAAGGCTGAACCTCATAATCCATTTTGCATCTAAACCCAATCTGCACAGAGAGAAAAAAAAAAATTGTCCAACAAAACACACCAAGAATCCTCATGTCTGTATAGGCACTGAGGCATTCCAGAGGCTTTGTGCTAAGCAGCTCAAATAACTTTTATGGAAGTGTTTAGACCATCAAACCAAGGAACTATAACCATTCCAAACATGTTTTCCTTCTGTACTCTGTATTGAAAAGTAAATGTCCTCCTACTTACCAGTGTCCCATCTGCTCTTTTCAAGCCTGGTGACTATTCACTCATTCAGTAACCCTAAAAACGAGAAAGCAGGAATGCTTATTTTAGGTGCCACTATCAGGTTTAAGTTGATAGATCCCAAATTCAGCATTTTCCACAAGCATTTAAACATGACATAGTACAAAAGAAAAAAAGTTGAACAATACTCTACAACTTGATAAAAGTTTTCCCAAAATCAAGATCTTTGCAATAGATCTGAACATTTCTATGAGAGACAATATCTGTTTCTGCCATCCTCTTCATTTTCTCTTCAGTCCCTAAGCATGGATTTGGTACCTATGGTGCCAAAAGTTAATTTTAAGATTAAATTAAGAAAAAAAAAAAAACTCAGACTGTATTCTACAATGAGAAAAAAGTATTTACACAGCTTTGTAAAACAGTCCAAAACACTTAGTTTCCATCAAAATCTTATATATATAAATACATTGCCTTATTTACTTATTTTGCAAGTCATTAATTTTTTAAAAATATTTTCCTCCATCTTAAAATTTTGTGGCAGATTTAAACCTAGGTTTATTAACAGAAGCATCATAAGGACCTTAATCTAGCTTGGACTTAGCCTGTGCTCAGTGTCTCTTCTAGCTCTCATGAGAGAACATTTTGGGTGAATTGTGAGTCATCTCAGTGATCCCCACAAATGGAAAGCTGTCAGAAACTTCTTTCAGTATAACAAAGAGGTTGACAAAGGCATTTCTTTTTCCTACAAAAAAGTAAAATAGCAATAACAAAGACCAGCACTTGAATAGTAACATGAATTTGTACACAATACTGTGTTCAGAGGCAATTAAGAGTTTCATTTACAGCAGCTTGTTACCAAAGTAGTGCCAGCAGTGTTTATTAATTAAAGGTGTTTTTTCATCCTTAGCTCCTTTGTGAAGAAAGTGAGAATTAGTCTACTGTTTCTGGGGAATTACAGTTTTCTAATCATTTAAAAAATGAGGGTGACTAGTTCTGCCACCTATTTGCCCTGCAAACATTCTGCCTCTTATACATGCCAGGATTATGACAGCTCTGTTTCACACTGCCTATACATTACTTTAAATATTGCTGCTGTACAGAATCAAAATTATTTTGTCCATCAACCAAAATCTTTGCTGGTGTTCTTTTAAAAAAGCTCTGCTCTTGGCTTTCAGAAGAACATGTTGTTTCATTCCCCTAAAGAAGCTCAGAACATCAAGGAAAATAACATCAAGTGATAGTGGGTTCAAACATATTTCTAATCTTTACAACCCTTCAGTACTTACATTAAAAAAGTGAGGCATAATTTATTTCTGATGAAACAGAGTTGCTCAGCTTTCTGCTAATAGGATCCTCAGGGCAAAAGGGGTAGGGAAAGCACTGATAAAAGTAGAGAGCTTCATTTTACTGTTTTTTTTCCTAGTCTGGAAACAATAAATTAATAATAGTGTTTACTCTGATTATCGTTGATTTAGGATAAATTGTTCTCATTTAGCAAATGGGGAAATGAAATTCAGTGCCCAAGGGACAGAGAATGTAAATCTGTGCCAAAGGCTACAACTGAAGACACATTTACAGATCCATTCTGAGTTCCTGGATTAATTCCAGCCATTGCTGATAGTAGGGAGGCTGATATTCCAGTACCATTTACCAGTTTAATGATGCAAGTTGCCACTCCTTTCTCCTCCTCTCTCTTTTCTTCCCCTTCTGCTCTCCTGTCCCTCATAAAACTTATCTGCTTTTTTATTAATCCTTGAAGGGCCACTAGCTTTCAGGCTTTTGGAAAAGCCAGTACAATTCTTTCTCAGAGGTACACACCTATGTTTTAATACTTTTAATTCATCCAAAATTATTCTTCTGCCAGCCAACCCTTATTCAATGTAGGAATTGAGCAGGAAAAAGTGAAAACCTTGAAATATCATAATGTACTACTAAAAAAGAAGGAATTCTCAGGAAAAGCATCATGAAAGCAACAGAAACACCATTTTTAATCCAACAAGACATCTTGGACAACGTGTACTGTTAAAGGTATTTTCATCTCCTTAAAGTGCTGTGGCATCATCATACCTCCCATACTTGACAACAAGGAAAGAGGGCACATAACAGTACAGGAGGTGATGACAGACAGCAAAAGCTTCAGGCTAGTGCTGCATTTCCTGCTATGGAAAGTATCACTGTTTATTACCACTCATTAAATTTTAATTTGATAGAGCATCTTTAAAAGGTCATTTTAAAAGATGAGAGTATTATAGCTGATATTACTGACTAGTTAGAACTTTGAGAACACAAATCCTTGGACTTGTTGCTTTCAATTATTAAAGATAAGGCATAAATCTGATAAATTCAGCTCTTTTTAATAAAAAGGAGTTTATTATTTTGCTATGTATCTAGCCCAATCATTTGCCTTGAGTTCTCTGATAAATACCTTGGTCTTGAAAATGGCATTGTATTACTACATTGATGTATTAATTCCCTCATATTGCATATATTTTACCATATAAAATATGCAATACTTTACCATATTCTAAGATGGCATATCCCTTAATGTTTTAGTTACTTATCACAT
Organism: Ammospiza nelsoni; assembly: GCF_027579445.1. Lineage (NCBI taxonomy): Eukaryota > Metazoa > Chordata > Aves > Passeriformes > Passerellidae > Ammospiza > Ammospiza nelsoni. The sequence goes on from NC_080648.1 coordinate 6,455,117, forward strand.
TTGCTGCTTTTAACATTTACACACCATGCATGGAAGCAACAATATCTGCAAATATCAAACCAAAGATTAATTGACAAAACAAAAACTGCATACCTAGAGTAGCACCCAAAGTATTCAGCAGGCATATCCCAATAGCATATTCATTATTTCCATCGTAATATTCAGAGCAATTTGATGCTGCTTAAAAATCCACTCCAACAAATCTTGGTGCCAAAATGGGTTTAGCACAAGTGTGCAGGCTACCACTGCTTCCTTCACAAGTTGTCAATGGAAATTAGAGGTACAGCTGATCCATTTCTTCTAAGAAAACTGAATTAAAAGTGCATAGATGGTCAGCTTTAACCCTTAAAACCATGAGTTTAAACCTGAAACTCAATTTCTTTACTGCTAGTTTGAAGACACCTTTGTGACCTGTTCTAACAGCTTCTCCTCATTGGCACAAAGACCGTGCTGACTTTGAACGCTATCAATGGCTTTTGGCGTCCTTGATTCGGGGTTTCAAATGATCCAGAAATGGCACAGGGATGAGCTTGATGTACTTTTGAATGGCTCTGTTTGTACTCATAGCGCTGCTCTTTTGAAGGACTTTTGTTTTCAAACTTGGATGTAACAGGATTATGCATTTACTGGCTGCTCCTCACCCAAATCAGTACTTGTGGCTGTGCTGCTGGACTGGAGAGTGGCAGTCAGGGAACACTTGGTTTTCACAATGGGAGAAAGGAAAAAAGCCAGAGCAAGCAAGACATACCAGTGTCAAAGACCATCCCCAAAGATCTGTAGAACCTAACCTGTGCCTCCTATTTCTTGTCCCCTTGGTTGCACACACTGCCACAGGAATGTTCTTTTAAATACTTTAAAAAATTCTTCGATTTCTGGATGAATTTGGAAATATACAAATAAACGTTTACTCTTTAGAGTCTTACTGGCACTAGATCCATCAGGTAGATTGAAGATCCCTTTCTAAAACTGAGTAAATGGCTTAAGATGTGACTTCATCTCTTTCTTAGCCTTACCATAATTTACATTTCAGAAGGAAACAGTAATGTTACAGAGATGAAAAAAAAAATAAAACTGCAAAGAGACAAGCCTTAGTATCAAATGAAGACTTCTTTCTAGGATATTTAAGTCAGACATTTGCAAGCAAATAAATAATAAATCAACACCATACATGGAAAACTAAAGAATGTAATGATTGCAGGGTGTAGATTTCATCTTCTCTTTACTATTATGAATATCATTACAGAACACTGTTTAAACACATCTTGAAGCAGAGAGATCTGTAACAGATGTGTGTTCCCAACTACTGGTCTCAGAAAGACATGCCTTCCTCTCACCTCCATCCATCCTTTATTTTCAAGCTTTCCCAAAGTTTTAGACACATCTGCATCACTCATTGCTGAGCTTTAGGCAGGACGTCTGAGTTTCAAGTCTTATCCAGGTCTAAATCCAGCAGAAATTAAGGATTAATCTATCCAAGACCTCTTGGAATATCAATCCAATACTTCCCTTCCACATGGGTTCAGTCAGAGCACACACAAGTGGGTGTTTTAACAGTCAACTCCACTTTTTTTAATGCACAACCAGAGAAAATTAAAGCCTAGTTGCAGCTGACACACAGACACAGGGTATGTGATGCCTTGTCTAAATAGTTTGTTTAGACTGACCAGATCAAACTCCAGATGTCAAACTGCACTCAGAGAATGAACTAATAGATGACAGTGAACACCTTCAGTCCTTGGTTAGAAAGGTTTTCCAGGCTGCTAGATATAATGCCAGATTCAGTGAGATGTGTGATTTCACTTCTGCTCCTTGGACTGCTTCTATATTTGAACTGAAATTACAATGGACTTGTTCTGAAGGGAATGCTTGAATCAGGTACATCAAATATAGCCACCTGCTACTATTAAATAGCATTTGTAGTTTGCCCACTGTGATATCATCTTGTAAGTAAAGTTCAAAACCTATGAGAAAACCTGCTCTAATAAGAAATCCATTTCAACAGAAACACCAGGTTACATTAAAAAAAAAAAGAATTGGTTTCTTAATACCTTTTTAAGTAGCTTTGGCTAAACTGCAGGGAAACATCCACCTACCTTTAGTTATCCAACTGTACCAGAAAAAAGAAAACTTTAAAAATCACAACCATTTTCCAGGATACTTGATTGAATTTTGTCATTCCAGTAACAAGCAACAGCCTTCATGTAATCCATCACCAAAATCATGAATGACTCCTAAAATTTATAGTAGAAACAGATGTAAACCTTAATTCTAGAAACAACTGAGAATCAACGCTTTCCCTGAAGCATTCTGACTTTCAGTCTGTCATTCTAAACAAAAATGAGGAGTCTAACTCAGAGAATCAGATGTTCTTGAATTTGCTCCAGAGTGAGATCTTTATCTGCACAGAGCCATGAGCACATTCACACCGCAGAATGATCAATGCATTTGACTCTAAACCCATGGCCTCTATAAGGCCTCCAAAGTTCTTTAATTGCACTTGCTTTCTGCTGGTAATAATTCCTTGACAGGATCAGCTTCATGGTATGATGTGCAAAGCTTCCAAAGGTTCTGAAAAAACAATTTCCACAATAGCCTCTCAACTCAAGAAGGAAGTAGCACAGCTGCCTGCAAACTGACATTCCTGGAGTTTTTTTTCACACCATTTTCTGATGACCTTACCTATTATTTTTGTAAAATCTTTTACATATGTATGTCAAAAGGACTTTTTTAAACAAGGGCAGCTGGTTATGGAGAGCACAGGAATAGGAAGGAATAACATATCAGGAAGGAAAATGTCCTTTCAAATGCAGTTTGCAAACTCAACCTTGTTTGCTGTATACTGCGTATTTTTTAAATAATGCACAAATCATCTCCAGTACCATGGAAATAATCAACACAGAATCAAAACCTGGAGCTTCTACTAGAGCACAAATCAAAAGCTGTTGGAATCCAGCAGCTGGAGCCTGTCTCATTATTTCACTGCACTTTGATGTGCTTTTCAGCCAAGTATCTCAGAGATTTACTTACAGATATGTCTATCTACAAATTCTACATTGCTTACACATTATAGTTTCCAACAGAGATAAATACAATGAGTTCTCATTAAAAAAAAAAGTCTTATATTAAGCTCAAAATCCTGTAAATAGAGGAATTGAAAATCAGCTGCATCTAATAAAAGAATCAAGTTTGTTATTGACTTTGAGCTGGTAGTTTCCATTAGATTATCCATCATACTTTTATTATGTGATCAACTGCCTAATTAATTTCATACTCATGCATTTAGGCAGAAAGCTGTATGTTTCAATGAGCTTTGCTATAATCCTGCACCTGCGGCCTCAGAGATTTAGACAGCTCTCTATCATAAGTTTATACTGTGCCTATAATCATGTCAGCTGGAGTATGCTTCCAACTATCCAGGCTGTTGAAATATAACAGTGTTTAATTTCTGAGGCACTAGAAAATTTGCATCTGTGGTTATGTATCTTTGGACTTTAATCAGATGAAAGTCACTGAGAGATATTAAGAGAGTTAGATACAATATTCTGCTCAGACAGTTTCAGTGGATGTATCAGACACTGTTTTGATTTTCCTTGCTTATCTAGTAATATGAACAGATGCAATCTATGCTATTGTATAATGAATGTTGATTGCCAACAGTATTTGATTTTGCAACCATTCTGTAGTGATAATTAAAGATAACTTGATATCCTATACAGTGACAGTTAAAGATTGCTTTGTATGCATTATTGCATAAATAAATGCCACAGAGAGAATGAACAACTCTCTACAACTTTTTTATCTAGAATATATTTCAGGGCAAAAAAAGGTCACAAGTCTTAATAACACAGTAATCTTCTTTGCAAAATTTCATTTATCCTTTATTTTCTTCTGGCTTGTGAAATTGACACAAAGAAAAGTTTCAGTAATTTAGGTTTCATTAGCTGTACCTTCCCCAAAAAGGACAAGAAATGCAGTCTGATGCTTCCATCATGCTATCACCCACTGATCACACCAAACTAAACAATCCAAAAAAGGTGATACAGGAGCCAAGTTGGAGTTGTCCTTTTCACATCAGCAGCTCAAGGAAAGGACGGATAGCCCCAGTCAAAGGGATTAGCAATTGTGTTTTGTTTTATTTTCAGATTGGGCATAATGACTCTGTGGTTTTCCTGGATAGTGGAAGAAACCTGCCCCCGCCCTGCAACCACTGCTCTGCTCACATCTAGAATGTTCACTGGTTAGAGCATGTGTGAGGTGACACAGAAACGCATCTTTATTCACTCAGGTGTGCACAGCACTGGCATTCATCCTCGGCACTCCCTGTGTGCCCAGGAAGGCAGAGAAGCAGAAATACCTTCCTTTGTTCTGCCACAACCTAGCCCTTTGCTGACTATTTTGAGCTTGTACAGCCTATTTCAGTAACAGACACGGCCTCAGCCCCATGGACAAACAACATTGTGCCTCCAGCCCTGCAAACTGAGATGCCAGTTTGGGTAAGTTTGTTTTGGAACAATGCAAGTCTGTATGAAAGCAGTGTTTGACTGCCATGGGTGCTATATCCAGCACTAAGTAACTGATGTACATTTCCAGTGTCAATATTACATGATGATTTTTATCTCTGGAGTTTTATGTTTCACTTTTAATCATAATTCAACAGAAAAGACAGCAAGCTCCTTAGTTCACTGGTCAATATAGTTAGCAGGTGAACTCCTTATAAATGACAGATGTGCTTTCACTGCAGCAGCTCTTCCCAGCTTAGAAAGGATGTGTCAGGTGTTGAAACTTGCCAATTAAATTATCTTCATTCTTGATGTGAGCTGTAGTCATTGAGTACCTTGTGAGCTGAAATCTCCCTCCTCTCCTGCTCAGACTAACACCTATACATTCCATTCTGGATCACTGATAATTTGAAGCTGATAATTATTTCTGGTTTTTGCTAAGAAACTGAAGGATCCCTGTGCCTCTGATGTATTTCCAGTGTGTCTTTGTGTTTGTCAGAAAGCTATCAGCTCCCTGCCATCTAAGAAAGCATTTCTGCTGACATTTTCCTTACGACTTTTCATTCCAATTTATAAAATCACCTGTTGAGGAATTTTTATGATACCACCTACTTCCCATAGAGGCTACCACCTAAGCCTTGATTAGCTCACAGGAGATCAAACTCCCTAACAAGTTACTGTCAGTTGCAGTTTTTAAGACTAGAACTAGGTCAGGTTTATTACCTACATCAATTCTTTCATGTAGCACAACTAAGACAAAAAAAAAGGATTTTAGAACAAAAAAAAAAAAAAAAAAAGGAAAACAGGACTGAAAGTCAAACTAACAGATATAGAAATGCTTCTCATCTCAGAAGAGAAATGCCACAAATGATTTTTAAATTACCAAACCCCCGAGGCTGAAGCCATACAGTCTCCAGCATTGACTAAGAGACCTTACAATAGTGCAGGAGGTTTTGTTACAAACATAGCATATGAGCAGAATCGTTTGTAATATGGAATCCCTCAGATATTCATTCAGCAAAGGCTGTGAAATGATTTTTGTTCTGATGAGGATAGAAATAGATTTACACAATATTGATCTTCTCCAAGTCTTGGGATTGCTCTGTGTAGTTTTGGAAGAGCTACACTACAATAGAAGTAATAGTCAAAGCTTAATAAAAAGCTGGTTTGTATCATATTTAATTACATTTCCTTTCTCTTAACACCTCATGATAACCCATCTCTCCATGGAATCCCAGATACGTTTCTTCAACTAACATCCATTTAGTGTTAAATCTTTATTTTGATGTTTTGGTGTTTCAGGTTCTGATTCAAGAAATTCAAACAAACTGAGGGATCACAATACCTGTTAAAAATCTAGGGCTTGTGATTAAGTTCCAAAGGTTTTTGTGGTTTTTATTTGTACTGGCCAGCCAACCCTATGCCCATGGCTAGGCATAGAAGCAATCAAACATAGAGAACCATACTTACATTTTTTGGTTTGTTTGTTTTGTTTCTTTTAGTGGCAGCATCAGTGGTGCTCCCATTTTCAGGCCATCAACTACTCAGTGCTTAAGCAGAGAGCAACTGACAGCAGATAGAATAAACCTGCTTTTCCAAAGCACTGACAAAATTATGGCTACAGCATTCGTGGTTGTAAGGGAGAATTCTAACAAACCAAACAGATACAAAGTCTAAAAGAGTTAATAAGCAAAATTAAAGCTCTTAGGTAATCACAACTTCCTATTGTGGTGGTGTAATAATCATTATTAATCCTCTTGCTTGAGCCCACTGAGTTTGGGGATAAGCCATGGAACTAGATTCAAATGGCTTTAAGATATACTTTGCAAGAACAGCCATCCCAGGAGACAACATGACTGAAACACATTTTTGGGTCATGTCTCCTCTCCTGTACACTCCTTATTCCTGCCAGTACTAATTAATGTACAAGATCAGACAAACATTGCCAGCAAGTGTGTGACAAGCAGCCTAAATGGGAAGCTTTCCTAGCAGGAACAAAACACAAGGGAAGTGGGATGAGGTGTAGACAAAACACCATTATACTGATTTTGCCATCTCTATCATGTCAAGTGGAAAAGCTATAAGAAGCAAGGAAGAGCCTTGTGGGTCAGGAGGCTCAGCTCAAACACAGAATGCTCCTGCAAAGCCAGTTTAAAACACTCAAGGACTAAAGCTGTCCATCAGCTTCCAACTCCACACATGCCAACAAAACCAGGTAAACAAACTTACAGAAAAATTCTTCCCACAGGTCCTTTTCTTCAGCAGCTCCAGGCCTCCCATTGATCACCATCTCCTCCTCTTGTGAAACAGAGCAACACAAAAAGGAACAAAGCCCACCAGTGGCTTTACCTAGCAACATTTGAGAACAGAACCTGACATCTTTCCCTTCTGAAATCCATTCTTAATTAAGCTACCTGATCATGTTTCAACCCTTGCCAGCTTCTTCCATAAGGTCTTCACTTCATTAGGATGGTTAACAACACATCTGATCTTCCAGTGAAACCTCTCTGAGGTTAATGAGGGGGAGTTCTCCTAAAAATCCCATTCCCATGATCAGTTAGGACTGTATCTCACAAGAATGAGGTTTTGGGATTAGCTGTCTGAGGACAGGAAGCTGTGAGGCCTAACCAGTGCATCCTGGACTGTTGTGGCAGAAACCAGACCCAGCTGAAAGATACTGTGGTGATAAATGGCTGGAACAAAAGAAAACAAGCAACCAAAAAACCCAACTAACCCGGGTAGAGAGGAGGTCACCTACTTCTAAACACAGCACCCCAAGCTCTGACTTATTTTGTCTTAAGATAAGTTAGTTCCACTTTAACAAATGGAGCCGAAGTTCTTGCTTAGGAAAAAAAAATAAAAATCAATCAATACTCTTGAACATGGCAGGTCTAAAGACAAGAGCAGAAAGCAGATATTTAAAGAATAAAACTAATCCCCCCAAAGGAGAATTTATTTTAAAAAGTAAATAAATATGACCATCCTGCTCCTATTCCAAAGGGGAAAAAAGCACCTATAAAAACCTTTTAAAAGTCCAAAGAAGTTTCCGAACCTACAGATCCTTTGCCCTCAGAATCCTTGCTCGTGTGATTTATCTCTACTATACTTTATATACACTGCATCTGTATTCACAGGGATGCATTGTTGCACACACACAGCTCCCAAAGCTCTCCAGCTCCTATTTTTCCCTGAAACATTGGGATCCAGCCTTGCGTGAGCCTGCAGCACTCCAGATGGGTCACAGAGCCTTGCCAGCAGCCCTGCTCAACATGGCAAGATAATTTTACAGTCTTCTGTTTAAACATTGTGCAGTGAATATGACTTCTGATTCAAAATAATAATGACATATGGCACAGCTTTAATAGCACTGCCATTTTGGATGGGATGGAAGGATTTTTTTCTTTTTAATTTGCTTTATTAAAACACAATATCTGCATCAGCTACTGAGAACAGACAGCCAAGAGTAAGTAGGATGACCTATTCAACGTGGAAATTTTGTGCAAAGGCCTTCTGTGCAAGTTGGCTAAATCATGTAGCAGGGACAGGAGTTCAAAGGTCTGATGAAATGACAAAACATTAACACCTCAGTATCTCTTTAAATTGAAGAAGTGTGGTCCCAGGGTTTGCCTGACTCCCTTTCTCTCTCCTTTTCTTTACTTCCTTTTATTTCTATCAGAATACCTGACTGGGAATTAATCCTTGACAACCTTTGAAACCATTAAAATATTCAAGTTAATTTTCCTCCATCCTCCAAAATGTAGCTGTACTTTGGGAAGGTATCATGCATGTGATTTGTATTCCCTTTACACAAACTCAATTATTGCACAAGTCCTTTTATCATTTAAAGAAGGGAAGGAATTCAAGAGCTTGAAAGAGCTGTAACACAGTTGATCAACACACTGGCAGTGAGTGACAGTTTAAGACCCTCAATCCCACAGCTGAAATATGAAAATTATTTTTCAAATAGCATAACTGCATAACACAGAAATATCACTTCATTCCTACTCTGACAAGGAGTCCCTTCTCCAGTTGTACAACTTTGAACTTCACTCACACACTTTAAATTAGCTCAAGTTTCTTCCAGTCCTACCATTAACCTCCTAGCATTCAAATTCTTTGCCTTTGTCCAAGTCTTCCAAATTGGAGATTACTCTTACACAGCTTTACCTAAAGACAAAGACCAAAAAACCCCGAAACACCCTGAAAGTAATAGGTAAAGTAATCACAAAGTTAATTCAAATTTAATTTTAAAAAACCCCAAAAAAATATTGAAAGATTGATCATTAGCGTTTAGGGAAAAAACAAAATCGCAAACCCCACAATTATTTAATGTAAGTTTTGCCTCTTTTTATTTCCTGAATATTTGCATAATTCCTCTATGTCCCAGCTACACATCCTCAACCAGCCACCACATATCTGGGTGCAATTAAACAGAGGAAACATACCCCACACTATACTTACAGAATTACCAACACCCAGCTGCATTTAGGGCATTTCCTTACAATTACATGATATTTTCATTAAAAAAGAAGGGATATATGCAAGTGGTTTAAAGGCTCCTTCAACAGAATTTGTTAATGCTATATGGAAACTAATGGAAGTAATAGTCTTTTTTTTTTTAATATTTCAGTTTTAAAAGAAAAATACAATCCAGTAGTTTAGATTATACGAGCATTAGGAAAAGCAAGGAGATGCTTTCTTTAAACAGATGTCAAAAAATACAGTCCATATTGCTGTCCCTCTCATAATGAGGAAGAACCCTCACAATTTTCAGTCTGCCTTAAGCCAGTGTTAGAATCCACAACACAGGAAAGAAAAAAATGTTCAGCAATTCTCTCAGCCACTCTGAGCTGCACACTGCAAACAGCACACATCAATAAGCCTTGCTCAGGTGTGGATGAATGAAACCTTGCTCTCTTAAGAGCCTGAGACAGAACACCAGAGATTCAGAGCTCTCCCTCTTTCAAGCCCACTCCATCACCTTCCCCATTAGAGCCAGGAGATGGAGAGCAGAGATGAGACAAAGCCCCCCATAGTCTGCAGCCTGCATGAACCCGTCTCTCCTGAGAGCCTTCCTTCCCTAATAAACCCTTCTTGGGTTTAAACTTCCTCCTGGATCCGTGCATCTGACCTCCACACCTCTCCAAAAACATCTCTCCAAGATTCCACTTATCTCTTCAAATCTGTGGGCTCTCTCCTATCTTGATCCTTTCTCTCTCTCCGGCTCTGAACGGTTGTAGAAAAGCAGCTGCTCATAAATCCTCTGCTTTCTTTCCTGTCCAGCACTGCATCAGTAATCTTTAACAAAGCAGCTTATGGAACAGCATCCACAAACTGTGGAACAATTCTCAATTCCTGCACAGTGCTATGAATGGTCTTAAAAATAAAAAGAGATGGTGACCTATGAAGTAGAAATCTTTTGAAAATTGTGTTTTCCTGTTTTGCTTCCCTGCAACTTTACACTTGGATAGATTACTCATTTAGCAGCATAACTGCAGTGTAAATTTGAATATTTTAAAATCCTGTTTTTGAGAATTGGTTTACTATATATTCTGGAAAATGGATACCTCTCTTGTGACTTGTCTCTGCAGAGTATTGTCCACTGAGCAGTGTTTATAAAAAGGGAAATCCCTGGGAACTATTTTGCTTTGTTTCCAGCCTGTAGCAAGCCTTGCTTCTCAATTCTTCAGAGGGATGAGATACAGCTGTATTCCGGTGTTATTGTTCAAAAGCATTAAAGCATAAAATTACCATTTATTTCAAGGTGTAAGACAAATTAAATAAGAGAAAAAATGTATCTAATCTAAGTAAAACTTTTTTTTACTTCTAATATAACTTTATTTCTTGAAAGAGACTACATTCAGGTTGCTGATGAGTTAGTGAAAGAATAAAACAGAACACATAGAATAGTTTGCATCTACTTCTAACAATTATCATCAATCAGAAAAATGGTACTATATGCCTTTCAAATATAATGTGAAATTACTGGAATCATTCCAACATCAAGATGAAATCTTAAACTCTATGTTCACAATGGAGAAATTAATTCATCAACTTTACTGCTGGATCAGAAGTAGCCTTTAGCTCTGTTTAAAGGAAGAATGGGACAATAGACAAAGAAAGGATGGTTCTATAAGGAAAGTCTGGCACTCCCCATCACTTCACCTGGCACAGAAGCTGCATTTACCATGTAAAGACAAAGCCAGAAAAGAGGAATAAACTACACTAATCACTGGTAATATACAGTGGTGAATGGAGATTGAAAGACAACCTTATATACTTGCTGTACATTTGACAATGCATAACAGCAAGATCACAGAGACAAAGACCTTCATTTTCCCCAGAAAATAACTTAATTTTCATTTTAAAAACCCATTTTTTCCCCCTTTTTGTGCAAAACTCAAATTCCATTTGAGTTCCACATAATTAGGCTTGCTTCTGGAAAGCAAGCCTAATGCTCTACTTGCCCTTGAACATCTCTTTCCCATATTTAGAAGCATTTAAGGAATATGCTTCAGCTCTCCTTATAATGACCTCAAGGACAATGTCAATGCCACCAGCCCAGGCACTGTCACCTGCACGTTGAGGTTGTGACACTCTCCCAACAGGAAAGCAGACACCTTCAAGACATAAACTCTAAAAGCAAGCACCAAAAGGAGTGTAAAGGTGTTCCTGCAATCTTAATCTGATAATATGGGAAAAGTAAATTAGATATAGCCTGACATCCACTTAGTCCTGTGAAAGAGAATAAGAACAAAAATATTGAAGAACTGCTTTGTAATGCACAGCTGTAAGAAACAATCTTCAGGATATCTAACACTGAAATAGTAGGGATATGTATTTTCCTTTAAATGTCTTTTTTAATATACCCCTTTTTCCACAGCATTCAATACAAGCACATCTCCAATTGATAATTACTTAGTCGATCAGCAAGGACTGAACAAATCAGCCTGAGGAAAAAAAAAAAAACAACATTTGAACCATCTGCTTTCTTCCCCCTTGGTGTGAAATAGGGGTGGAATCAATAAGGGTGGTACAAAATGCACTTCTCACATGAAACCACTGGTTTAGAAGCACAAATATTCCTATTAAATGAGCAGGTCATGTAAGAACCCCAAAGCCTAAAAAGCAGGTCAGCCTGTGCTTTTCCATCTAGATTCCCCTTTCCAATTTCCCCTCCTTCCGCTCCTCTTAACTTGCCCCTCTTCCCTCATTCAATATCCTGCTCCTCTCTTTGTCTGCATTGGAATTAAACTGTTCCACCAGTTTTCTATTCTGCTCAAAGTCCAGGTGGACAAAATAACAACTGAAGGAGACATTTTTTCATTAGCTCAAGTGCTCGTCAAACAGAAAGCTTGAATAGCCAAGGGGAACAAACACAGTCACAACTGTGTTAAGGTTTAATTTACAAACCCAGAGCAACAAACAACATGCACACAATTCCCTGCTTAACCAGTAAATTTAGGCTCTCTCAAATCCAGGTTCCTGCCTAAATTGTGTTTTAAAGATAATTTGGAAGCTCTAAGGCCCACAATCACACTGAATACAGTTGCAAGTCCTATTAAGTAGTTAAAGATTTTTCTGTATAACCAGAGAAAAGCAACATGTGATCACTGTCCCTGGTGCAATATATTCCTGGATTAATAAAACAGCAGGACTCACATGGTTTGCACACAAACAGTAGGACAAACTGATTCCATAAATATTTCTAATCACATAATAGAGTAGTTGCTATGTATACTCACTCCCACTTTTCAACTTCTTAAGTAGATAACAGTTTTGTGTCAAATGCAAAGTGGAAATCTTCCACTCCAAACAAATTCTTATTTATTTTTTCAAGACCATGGTATTCAATATGAAATTTGTCTATGTGAGCAGAACACTTCAGGAAAATCTGCAATGTCCTTATTCTAAATTCCAAAAGCATGAATTAAATCACCTAATCTGACATTTTTACCTGCTGGATAAAGAAGGAGAACATTTTAAAAATCCTTACGCAGTTTATTATGCACTGAAAGGTTAGCAACAATTTTGGCATGTATCACTTATTAATTTCTGAAAGTCTGAAGGACTTTACTACCTCTTTGCAGTACTTAACACATCTGAGTTCTGGCAAGTGGAGAGCAGCCAGACATGAAAAACATGTTTCCCTTACAGCTACTGCAAGACAATTTTATTTCCACTGAACAGTGGGAAGAGGATGAAAGTTGCACAGAATCCATACCAGGCACAACCACATTCAGCCAGCAGCAGACACTGTGTCATACCAAATCCCCTTAGTAAAGAAACCTCCTTAAAAGTAACTGGCTATTAATTAGTTTAATCAATGATATATTCAGTGGTTAAAATTTTATAGTTCAAAGGGTGTAGCAACTGCCTGGAGGTCACCACAATAATAGGTTTCCACTGGAAAACACCTGATTCAGCTAATAGGCAGTTTTACAAGAGTTAGTTTTCCAGACTTTTTAAAAATTCTTCATTTTCAGTTGCCTCAATTCAGTCCAGGTACCCTGTATGAATACACATGCAGAAATTCCATAAAAGGTCTGAGAGTTTTTCAGGTTCTTTTATCTTTTCTTATTATTTCCTTCTAATACTCTTTACCAGAGTCACAATCAGGTATTTCACCAAATTGTACCTGTCAGCACAACACAAAACTCACTGACATCAGTCTTCATTTTGCTACTGCATGAGTGAGAAACTTAAATCTACTTCTGTGAACAAAAATTTTGCAAGCAAAGCTCTCAAGTTATGCACTGTTAAACTAAGATTTAGTTAATGAAACAGTATGAATCATTCATTCCTTTTGTGATTGAATATCTAACACTGCAGTACAAGTTTGCAACCAAGAGATCAGGGATCAATGGAACTAATTACAAATTTAAGCACTTGCATTATGGGCCAGCAGCATTGGAATGAACAGAACTCAAATATAAACCACCATAGGCACAAAATTAATCTACCAGTTACCCTATGTCTTTGAGAAAAATGACAATCCACAGGTTAACACACCTGTAAAATGCCACAAAATTCAATGCCACAAAATGTCCTCAATTCAATTGCTTCTTCAACACGGATTTCTCACACAAGTTGGGCAAATCAGAAATCATAATTCTGATTTTGGAGGATTTGTTTTCTAAAAGACATGAAGGCATTTCACAACCATGTTTGAGGCAAAATCCAAATGTACACAAATTAGTTTTATGCACAAAATTCAGGCTTCTAATCTTTATTTGTACTGCCTATGGTGATTAAGAATGAGAATCTCTTTGGTTTCAGCCAGCAGACTGCACAGCACAGAGGACTCTGGCAACTGTCCAGGACTCCACTACAGTCAAGTAAGATTTTGCATGGAGCAGCGTCCCTTAAGAATAACTTAAGAAAGATGACACTACTCATTATAGCACTTGCTAAAGAGAAAATTTAAAATAGACCTAAATCTCTAGTGTAGCTCTTGTTCTCTTGGAACAGCAACTATCCTTTTAGTACATAACCATTTTCCATTACTGAATTTCCACTGTATTAACCCATAATTAAATACCAACACACATGTGCACGTAGACATTAAAGAATTTGTCAAATTACCATGTAGCACATTTACTGAACTAAGTTAAATACCTCAATATCTGTGTATTCGCCAGAAAAGGATTTAAAAATATAAGCCTGAGGATTAATGGGAAGAAAAACCAAAGTAAATTAAGAGATATATAATATGTATATCTGATACATTGGCTAGATCTGTGATTTGAGCAAAACATCCAACTGCAATGCTACATCTCCATTAGTTCTGTGCAATGAGTAACAGTAAAGAGCAAGATAATGGCCTGAAGCAATTTTTATACTTTACAGATAAGACTGATACTGTGTCAAGGCCTAGACTGTCAAATGTCACCTGCTCATGATGTTTAACAGAGTTCTGTCATGTGCAAACCCCACACAATCCATTAATAATGATGTATCTCAATCTAGGAGTTATATCAGAAAGAAGGAAAATTTATCCACAATAATACTTGTCTTTTTTTCTGATCAGATTCCATTGATGCATCCCATCACCTCACCCAAGCAACTGGTGGCTTTACTGTGACTCAAGTGGATTGGTTTTAGTAGAACTGTTCAGACAACTGCTCTTCTTTTCCCAGTGTGTGACAGTGCACTGACTTCCCATGTCTAATTTAGCTAATCTAATTAATCCTTCCTCTTCCCTAACCTTTTTTCCAAGTTTTCAGTGTTTGGTCCTCACTGAAAGGTTGTGTATTAGCCAGAGAATGGGCAGACAGGCAGATAAACAAATCAGTGAATGGCCACATATTTGTACAAAGCATAGCACTAAAAGAAAATTAAGCCTGCATCTGATAGTTCTGTTATTTCATATTGCCATTTTCCATTAACATTCACTCAGCAGATAAACATATTTTTTTCGTGGCAAATGGTATGGGGGGAGGGAAAAATGCATTTTACTCAGAAAACAACACAGCTTTTTCAAGTGTCAAGACACCTGCCATTCTTTTGCTTTACCTAAACTATTAAAACTCACTCATTATTGAGAGACCTAAAAAATTGCGAAATACATTTAAACGTTTCAGATAACCCAGCCCTTGCCCAAACTCTCCATTTTCTCTCCTGTATCAGCAGTTTCACTGCCATGTCTGGGTGCTTGCTGACATGCCACCAGGAATCTCTTCCTGTTGACGATTCTGACCTTTATTAATTCAAATCTGTGCAATCTTCACCACTGATCTGTCAAAACTGACACCTTGTCACACTAAGATTTTGCAGAGAGCATTCTGAAATAGTTCACAGGGCATTACATTGAATCTACCTGATACCCAGACAGGAAATTTACATCTTTTGGCTATTTCTTTTATATTTCTCTGGCAGGATGGGTCATACGTGTTGCAATTAATTTGCAAAACAGCTCAATACTCCAAAAGACTGCAACCAATCCTAATAAGTGACCGACTGAATTACATTAATTTGTTTTTCTAAAATAGTTTTCAGTAGCAGGTTTTTTTCCTGCTCAAAACGTATCCCTAATGATAAACAAATCTTAACATGTTCAAGTTGAACCAGGTACAGTTTGAGGCCCTTATTCATAGGTTCAGTGCATAAATGTAATTCACAGGAAATAAACCAGCAGGCAAACAGTATAGCCCTTCTAGCATGATCTTTTGGAAGAGAATCAAGATTTAGAGAAACCCCTGCCTAAAATATTCCACAGGCTGAACTATTTTACAAGCAACACTAACAATGGTCAGTTGTGGCTGCATTAGGTAACTTCAGACTGACATTCCATCAGGTTCTTGCACTAATTCCCATGACACAGCAAACTGCTGACATGAATATTCTTGCCTAGTTATAACACGGGGGTTGTATTTTTTTTTACAACCACCTAAAGCCAGCTTAACACAAAAGGGTAATATTTCTGAGCATGAACGGCACAAGAAATGTTTTACAAACAATATTATTTACAGTATTTAAGTCTCTTAAAAGTTATTACTTCTACATTTTAAGTCCTGTATGGTGTGGAATAACCTCTGAAAGAGCAATGTGTATGAACGCCTCACTATAACTAAGGCAGAGTGACTTTTTATCTGCTGTAACTACACTGAAACCAAGTGAAGGAGGAACTGAGCTTATCTGAGCTGAGGCTGTGTCAGAACCTGCAGTGCTTTATTGACAAGACAATTTCCCACCTGGAACATCACAGCTGTACACAGTAATTCCTCTCAGTATGGGTGTACTCCCATTAATAAGAACATTCTGGGGAGTCACATAGTGGCTGCAGAAATGTGCAGGTTGGACTTTCTTCAATGACCTAGAACTTCCCCTCAGAATCCTACAGTCTTTAACATGCTCTTGGGGAAAACATGCCTTTTATTATATGATGCATTCAGAAATAACCTTCTGTGCCAATACACAAGCATTTCTGAAGTGCCAAGTGCAACTGGGAAACTGGGTATTTACATTTTTTCAGAGGACATCCTCTCAAAGTTTCATTCCTGACAAAAATTTTATGGCTAGTGTGTTCTTTGGGGCCTTCTCTAAAACCAGCATTTTGTTTAAGACAAGGTTTTTATTTCCTGTCTCTAAAGAGATTAGGGTGAAGGAAAGCACAGACAAGTCAGAATTACAGACCAATTACAGACCACTCAGCTGTGCTCCAGCCCTGGGCAAACTGATAGAACAAATACATTAAAGTGGCTATTTATCAGCACTTGCAGATTAACCATGAGATGAATAGCCACCAACACAATTTTCTTGAGAGCAAATCAGTTGTTTGACAGCTCAGCCTAACTTCCTTCAACACAAACCTGGTAGCTAAAAGGAAAACAGGAAATTCACATCTTGACTTCAGTAAACCTCTCAACAATATCTAGCCAGATTGTCCTGCACCAGCTGAACAGACAGGTTGCGTGAAAACCCTGTAAGAGTGGTGAAAAGCCCACTGGATAACCATTAGGCACGTTTTGCATGTCCCAGTAATTATGGCCTGTCTTCAGTTGCAGCAAAAATATTCCAGTTAAATGCTGTTAGGAGGTTTCAAATCCAACAGACAACAAAACAAAATTGAATTGCATAACGAGGTCAGGGTGAAACATCACTGACAGCAGATTGAAGGAGGACAGAATATTTGTTTTTCAGGATTTCTGACTCAATTTCTAAGATAAAAAATTACAAAGGAGTGGTGAATTCACTTCCTAAAAGATACATTTAGATTATCTACTCCTACTTATTCAACTTATTGACTACCTTCTCAAGACTTTTTCATATCTGTAAGAAAACATTGGTAGAAATCTGGAAAAATAAAGTGAAATGCAAACTAAATCCTGTAAATTGCAGGCCCTTTTTAAAGTTATTGCAAATTTAATGATAAAATGAAAATCTACATAAAGCACTAATTTTCTAAAATCACAATTCCCAATGAGACTGAAGAATGTTTGCCACTTGCAAGGTATATTAATCAACTAAGATAACCTCCAAATTAAACAGTAGAGTTTATCCTAAATTCCAATAAATACAGTGATGATAGGAAACAGGACAAAGTGCTGTGAACATTTACCATGAATTGATAAAATTCTTAATTCTGTTACCCAAGTAAAAGTCCATCTTAGTAGTGCCAGTTAATTATCAAATTTTCTTGAACTGTGGTTCTGGCACTTGATAATAGCAGGACCAGATTGATAACATGACACTACACAGCATGAGAAGTCTGTAAATAAGCTCCTTTATCCCCAACAGCAGCACTTAGATTATACAGGAAGCAGGAAATTCTCTTTCATAAATCTTAAAAATATTGAAAATACACTACAAATAAAAAAACTAGATGAGAATAAACTAAACTTTGCTTTCAGAGCCATTAGGATTTGAATAGGATTTGCTAAATCTGCTGGGAGAAGAGAAGTAACAAACAACAAACTTGTAGTAATCAGCATTGCGGTAGTTCAGAACATGATCTAGATTTCAACTACAATCACTATAATATGTGATTATTCATTGTCATGAGTAAGGGGAGGCACATTTAAGGCTGTCCATCAGTGCATCTGCATTGACACCTCCATGAAAAACACAGGGAGTGCCTCATACACAATTTACTTTGTGGATAATTCATCAATAGCTCAGTTCCTGACCCAAAACAAGCCTCCTGGGCCCAAGAGGGCACTTTGTGATGTGCTGCACACAGAATCAAGTCTGATTTCTCACAATGAGAAAATGGCAAATCATGAGCCTCAACTCTTGTGAGCTTGGCATAAAACACACAGCGTTCCATCAAGTGCAGTTCACAGCCTGGGAAGTCTGAAGTTAAACACAGTTAAACACCTTCCCTGGGCTCTGGGATGAAGCCTTTTCCTTGATAATGTTTTGTTTTTAGACAAAGAATTTGCCTAGAGAACTGATCAAAGAAATGATCTGTTGGACAAGAAGATGAAACTGCATATCATCTTTTCTGATATATTATTAAAAAGTATTACTGTACCACACACTTCATGTTTCTATTAAAGAATCTAACTACTCAACCAGAGATTGTTGTTGGGCTTTTTCCTCCCTTTTTAGAACTGAAATGGGTGTTAGAGGGTCTTCCCTACCTGCCTTTTTGTTAAATGTGGTTAGCTTTGAAGCAAGTATCTCTGAAATGAGGCAGATGGTGGATCCTTTGAAGTACCAGCCTATTCAAAGCAGAAGCAAAAATGGAGAAACAGCTCTATTGCTGTTACTTTATTATGCAATGCTCTTTTAATCTCATAGGGATGACCACTGAGAATCAGAAGATGAAATCATAATTCCTCCTGCCACTGCTTTGCAAAAAGAGAAATAGAGCTACAAGGAATGGGTTCAGGCTTCTCAATACAGTGTATGGCAGAAAAGCCCCATTGTAATGATGCACTGTCTCCCAGTGACAGAGAATGAATGCCATAATGAATTTTAAATCATCAGCAACTACACAAGTTCCTGCATTCCAGTCTAAAGAGAGATGATGGAACAGTAGAACCTGTTCAAAGGATCAATCTCAAGAGACCAGAATCTGTCTCTGGCATCAAAACTGAGCCAGCAATATCACATATTTGACAGATCAGTATAACCAGATCCAAAAGACAGCAATATTTTTTTAAAGTGTCAAGACAAAACAAAGTGGCCTCTAGTTGCACGGGGGGATGGGGGGGGGGGTTAGGTTTAATATTAGGAAAATCTTGACTAAAAGGGTGGTCAGGCATTGGAACAGGCTGCACAGCAAAGTGGTGGAGTCAGCACCCCTGAAGGTGTTTAAAGGATGTGCAGATGTGGCACTTGGGGATGTGGTTTAGTGGTGACTTGGCAATGCTAAGTTAGCAGCTGGGCTAAATGATCTCAAACTTTTCTTCCACCTAAACAATTCCAGCTTACTGTGACTGCAAGATGTCAGTTCAAGCAAAAAATGTGCACAGTGAATATCAGACTGCTTTTCAGAAAGACAAAAAAGTGAGATTCTCCTAAGGACCAGTTTCCTCAGATGCTGCAATAAAAAGGAAAGACACCTGAGGAAAAATCTCTTTTGGTGACAGCAGGTTCCCATGAACTGAAAGTGGTGCCTGCTGGCAAAAAAATGTTAGCTTGGGATCCCAGCAGGGAACATTGAAAAACTTGCAGTGGCTAAAAGCTTTGGGTTTTGTAAACAAAAAGATATTTTGCCAGCCAAATGGGGTTTTGTAAGTGCTTGCAGCTCTAAAAGAATAGTCTAAAAAGAGTAAACAGTGGATATATGCAGGTACCAGATTCTTTTTTTGTCACTTAAATAATTAAATGGAACCTTGTTGACTAATGAAGTTATTAAAAAACATCAGAGTAACATTTCAGCCAGCATAAGCAACTGGTTTTGCCTCAAGTGACATGTTCAGTGCAGCAGATTTTATTATTTCTTCCTAAAATTTATTCTGTCATTTCTGCAAGAGAGTTATTTTTAGCTGACACATGAAATAGTAAAAAAATATATACATGCAAAGCTTCAAACGACATGAATAGTGACTCATCAGTCTGAAACTGCTCTTGCAGCAGAGGAGTTCAATGGAATAGAAATTGGCCAATGGTGTCTTTCCTTAGCAATAAAAATACACCAGATTTCTCAAGTTCTATGCAAAACTAGCAGAAGTAGTATTGTGTATGTTGCCTACATGTCAGACAGGAATTGCCTGGTAGGTAGGAAAATGATTTCTTTAAAAATGTCACAGGCATCATTTGCATTTCACCCCAAAATATTCAAACTACTGATAGTTTGAAAGAACACTACTTTTTATTACCAAAATATGCACATGAAAAGCTACTTTTAGCTGTGCACCTGAATTAGGAAATTGTCCACTCTGTCTTCCAAAAAGGGACAGACAGCACACAGAAAACAGGAGAGGGTGAACATCAGACTAATTCTGTCCCAATAACTCATTTATTTACTAGAGTATTTCACAGATTATCATCACTCTACGGTTATGTTACCTCCCTGAAAAAAAACTTAGAATGACTGATCTTCTGTCCAAGCTTTCATGAGGAAGCAACATTGCAACACAAGAAAGAATTAATTACAGAAAATGACACTGAGATTCCTTCTTGACAGTCATCTTTTGATCAGGGGTTAGGCCATTTATCTTTGTAATTGCTGTGAGCTCTGAGACTCTACAAAACCTACAGGAGAGATTTGTTTGGTTTTTAAGGTACATGGAACTCATTCTTGCTATTCATATTTTTGCATAAATGTCAACTTCTCCTTTACACAAAATGGTTAAGTCATTAGACACAGTCAAGGACCCCTATTTCCTTTTGTGAAAGAAAAAAAAATCCCATGACCAAAACCACATCATCCACCAAACAAAAAAGTTCTGAATCAAGACACTTAAATCTGGAAGAGTTACCCAACAGTTTAGCTCAGATTTATTTTCAAAAGCTAGCTAATTCACAGAGATGAAGTCACTAAAAGAATGTTATATGCTATAAAATCCCCTGGCTGCAATGCAAGCACAAAGAGACACGGTATTTTATCATAGCAATAAAGCCTGGTTTAAAGGTCGCCTTTCCCATCTGTAAGGGAAGAAGTGCTCTAGTTTAAAAGGACCCAAATTACTCTTTTTGTAATGGACATTCTTTGCTGTAAGTATTCCAGTCTTTATTCTTGAGATCTGAGGATTTAGAAATGTTTAGGGAGGGGAGAAAATCATGTTTTCTTTTGGAGGGGTTTCTTCTGGGTTTTTTCCTGTTTGATTAATTGTGGGGATGTTGGATGTGGGCTTTTTATTTCTGTTTTGGTTTAATTTGGTTTTCCTTGGTTGTTTAGAGTTTTTGAACAAAAGGGCTCTCCTCACATCTCTGTAAATTAATGGACTCAATGCACAGCCATTCTTAATAACCATTTGTCCCAGTCCACATGCAAGAGGCTCTCAGCCCTCTGCCAGACTTCCACCACTACACCCATTTCTTTCCTGTACTGGGAAGCCCAAACTGGACACCTGGAGACCCCAGACATGTTCACAGGTGCATTTCCCAGCCCTGCTGCTCACACAGCTGGCCTTTGCCCCAAACTGTTCAGTCTGGCTCAATTCACTGTCCTCCAGGCACTCCCTCGTGTCCTTTCCTGCAAAGCTGCTTTGGAGCCTGCTGGCCCCAGCTCCTGTGTGGTGTTACTCCACCCCAGATGTGTTGGCTGTTTCTGAATTCCACAAGGCTCCTTTCACATCATGTCTCCAGCTTGTTAAGAGGAGCAGCATTGCTTTGTAGTGAAACTATTTTCCTGGATTTACTCTCACTCAGCCTAGCAGAGTTCCCTGTCCATTCCCATCAGTCAAACTGTGAATAAAGACTTTTATCAGCCCTGCAAGAGGCTGCTGCTACCAACCAGCTGCCAACTCTCTACCCCCAAGTCCGGCCAGTTTTCCACACACCTAGCAGTCCTGAACCCAAACCATACCTATCCATGGTGGCTGTGAGGATGCACCTCGTCACAAGTCTTGGTGCAGCAGGAAAACTTCATGAGAGCAGCTAGCCTTGGAAAGCCACCAGGCTGACCAGGACAATCCGTGGCTGCTCAGGTGGCCAACACCTCCCCAGAGCCTCATCCTTGGCCTTCTGAAAAGGGGAACATTTTCTTTTTTCCCCTCCCAGTTATTAGGAACCCACACCAATCACTCTTCTTGTTGTCAAGAATTAGAAAATCAGGTATGCAAAACAACCTACAAATCCCATCTTCAGGAAACAAACCCATCTGTATAACTCCACAACCTACAATCTCAGAATCCAGTTAGTGGATTCTCAGACTCAAAACCCATACATTCTTATTTTTCCCAGTTTTTCCTCGCTCAATATACTTGCCAATTGTCAGTGATGCTTTTTTCTATGCTCCCTCTCCTTTTTCTTCATTTACTGAAAACTTGGTAAGCAGACTGAAATGCCAATTCAAGTCATTTCCAAGTCTGGAGCAAATCTTTGTGTATGCAATGAAGTTTCTCCAGGGCTCTGTTTTAAAGAGCTACGAACTTCACTCTAAAATATTTCTAATAATTATTGCTGCTTATATAAATACCTGACATTGAAGACATGCTTTTGGAGTATATTACCAGAAAGGCAAAAACATTCTGCTGAAAAAGTGCAGAAAGTATTCCTCAGCTGTTCCTCACTCAGTAACCTCTGTGATTCTTTGAAGTGCTGGGATTCACTTTAGTTAGACAAACAGAAAAATTATGCATTTTAAACTAATGAGCTAAAGCACCTGTTTGGTATCTGTCTGTGAATAGTATTTATTTGTATTTGCTTCTTAGACACCCTCCCACCAAACAATGGCACTTCTATCACCTGCAGTCCTTTGCACACCAAGTGACTGAAGAGATGAATCAACACCCAGTGTCACACCTTTCTTACAAATAGGAAGAGAAGCAGTCTGTCAGACACTCCTCTGTGGCTTTATGAATCAAACCATGTGTGGCTTTATGAATCAAAGCTGACACCTGAAATTGCACCTAGAATTACAGAGAAAGACAAGGCAGTTGTCAGGCAAATGATTTAATGCATTAACTGTAGCTCTCCCCATTCGACAGGCAGGCAAGCAGCTCCAGCGTGCAGATGTACACAATAAACAGCTTAACCACCTGCTTGAGGATGTTTAATCCAGAGCACAGATTACTCCAACATAATCAAAAATAAGTCCTAAACTCACATAGTCTTGATAGGTGAAGCAAATATAACCAGGTTATACCATCCTACACCTTATTGACTCTTGTAAGCAAGCAAAGCATTTAGCTTCAGTTAACAACTGTGTGAAACACTGCACAAACTCTGATAAAGTTATAGCCAGTACATTTCACACACAGAACTGCACCTTAAAAATGCTCTTCAGTCCCTCTGTGCTAATTTGATTAAGTCAACAGAAGAGCAACACACTGTATTGCTGAGAGGTGCACACTGAATTGCTACAGTGAGCTCCACCCTGCTTTTTGGAGCAAGGAAAGAAGATAAAATGTCTCTGAATATAAATCATATTTAAAAGCCCCCATACAATACTTATTGCCCTTCAGCACTATACAGATACTTCAGCAAAACATCAGCAGGCCAATTATCTAGTACAGTGTATCAATTGTCTTAATACAGCAAGATCACAGATGACTTCAGTAAATTTCTGAAAGGATAGCACTGCCTTCCTTCGCCCATATATTATTATCTACAATGATGTGATCAACTGACACTGAAAAGTAAAAAAAAACAATCCCTTCACCTCTTTTTCAGTGAAAACAGGCTTTGTCAAAGCTGACAGACAACATGCACCTCATTTCTTATTAACAACACGTTTTGTAATGTGAATTCAGGAAGTTGTGATATCTGTGACCTCCCACAGGTCATTTGTAACTATGTCTCCTATGAGTTATGAGCTCTTGCCATCCATGGACTAACTTCAATCTGGTGACAGTAATGAGACAAATATGTATTAGCTTCATGCCTCTGAAATTGTAATGCCCCGAGTGAATCCTTGACATTTACTATTTGCAATTTCTCCTCATGTAAAATGCAGTGTAAAAAACAACTGAAACACATGAGTGTGTTGGCAAGTAATTTCAACTTCATAGCGACTCATTAAAATTAAAACATAGTCTTTTCCAAATCGCTCAAGGAATAAAATTACCACATATAAAAGGGGATGCCATATCTAGTAATATCATGTTTTATGACCTCCACACCAATCTTTTGTCACTTATTCCTAGATTTGCTGCAAACACTTGAACAACTTTTTCACTCTGTGTTTATTTTGATCATCTTCCTGATGATCTTCACTTCTTTCATTGGACTTTACTGTGCCCACTCAACTTTCAGGATGACTCATTTCACTACACTTAGTGAAATTTGTCACATGCAGATGGCTGCAGGTGCTCTGTATTTTAACTTATTGATAAAAATCAAGATAAATCCTCTATTGACTGAATCTTCCCAGCCCCAAAGACACTGCATTTTTGTTACATAGAAACAATTCATCACAACACCCACTACACTACCTCAGAATTCCCTAACTGGGAGCAAAACATCAATTTAAAGTGACTAAAAAAATCTTCACAGTCTACTGGGTAAACAACCCTTATTTTAAAGATCCTTATATTATAATATATAGTTAAAAACAGAACTGGTATTTTGTCTGATGGACTGTATTGGATCCTGAAGAAATAACAAGTATCTTGTAAAATATCTTTATATATAATTATGTAATG
Organism: Ammospiza nelsoni; assembly: GCF_027579445.1. Lineage (NCBI taxonomy): Eukaryota > Metazoa > Chordata > Aves > Passeriformes > Passerellidae > Ammospiza > Ammospiza nelsoni. The sequence continues at coordinate 6,479,817 of NC_080648.1, forward strand.
ACTTGATGCTAAAATCAAACTGGATACACATAATACATCATCAATTTGAAATGCATAGGAAATTTCAGTGTCCTGTTCTAGGCCACCTATCGGTAATAGTGGAGTATTTCTCAGCTCACACTAAATAATATAATAATGTTAATGTCTGCAAACATTTCTCAGTGTATTCTATTTGGTCCAGACTTTCTAGTCATAATTCAGGCAGAATTTTGTACCTCCCAGCAGAGAGTACAAGATCGTGACTTCCTTATGAAATGTACTTCAAGTACAAGACTGTTTTCCCCAATCTTAATTCTGTATGAAAAGCTACATAGCTGGGATGTTTATTGTGTAAAACCACTGTATGATGCTTTCAGACTTGATAATTTTGAAGATAGGAAGCGCCTGTACTTTTTAGAACAGTGCAGAGTGAATAAGGCCAGTGAACGTTACAGACAACCAAGCCCAATCCCATCCATTCCTCCTGCACACCAGTTCTTTCCAGGCAATAAACACAAGCCCAGAAGGAAAGCAGTAGTCTGGAGATTATGGGCTTTTGAAATTGGAAAGATTAGTCATAGATTTCTGTGAATACTCTGTTCTCCAAGTAAACATTGCAAAAGATTGCAAGATGACACAGTACAGGCAAGTGGTGCTTAGGGCTAAAGTTACCAGGTCTGACTTAACAGAGTCATCACTTATCAAAGTACACACACAGCACAGAGAACAATTGATAATAAATCAGATGTCAAATCAGATGCCAAAAGAAATTAAAGGTTGAAATGTGAAGAACAGTTTGACATGAATGCCCTGCAATTATCAACTAAATGATGTTTGGCACACTTCTGCAGGTAGAATTTTACAAGGCACTATTACCTGACATATATGACAATTAAGGGACTATTTGAGCCTTATTTAGGATCTTCCCTAACATTTCAATCAGAATTTGAAGATATTCTTACAGAATGCTGATAATAATAGAGCAAAGGAAGTGTTTTATAAAGAAGCCTGTAGATCTCGTTGCAGCAAACTGATAGAAGAGGTCACTAACCATCCTAACCAACACATACAAGCTGGAGGTTCACTGGAGTATTCCGCACTTTACCCCACAGTAATCATAGAGTCAAAGCATTCAAATTGAAATTTTATGAAATTAGCTAAAATGCAAAATCAACAACTTTCAAAATACTTCCCTGGAATTTGCCATAAAAGCCTCACAACTAAACTGCTTGAGAAGTCCAACTTGTCTTGTCCACCTCCCCACAAAATGTACCTTTTCAGGATGCTTGACTTATCTTAAAAGTAGTAACTGGAAACTCTACTCAATCAAACCAGAGAAAACTTTTTTCCTCCTAGTTAATTTGAATACCAGATAGTGTCTACTAAAATAAATATACACACAGTTCACTGTATTAACGTTTGGAATGCTTTGATTCATATAGGTAATTTAGTAATATTTTGCAAACAGCATTTTGATCCAGAAGTACTTAATTGCTGGAGCTTTCAGAGACAATTACTTCAAGAGACTCTCCAGTTACCTTCACTGGGTTATTTTTAAAGCTGCTCTTACATTTGAAATGCAGTTTCTTCCAAGTCCATAAATCAGTTTAACTATGCTACAATTGCTTCCTTTTTCACACTACCCCTTTATTTTGCCTGATGAAAAAGGTAAACCTGATACAAAATGCCTCAATAAATAGAAGAACAAACTCCTGTTAGCTTTGATGTTGATGGAGACAATTCCTGCTGTCGCTGGTTTAACTATTGCTGGCCATGGTATCCTGGGCTCCCATATGGAAATATCAGTGCCAAGAAGAAAAATGGAACAATCATAACAAGAGGCAAGTTATCAAATATGAGAAGCATCACTAGGATTTGAAATTGTATAGCACTTTGTGATGACATTCAAAACCCCAATCAGGGCACTAGCAGGCTCTAAATGTTTCAAGCATAGATACTTTGATATCAAAACAAGGTACAGGGGAGCTCAGAAAAGGAAACCCTTGTTCAGCTTGGCAGCTACAGCTATGATGATAATAAAACAACATAACCATGATTTTTTACTTAATGTTTGCATATAAATAAATCTACTTGATATAATCATATATTTTGAAACAAGGAGCTAAAACATGAATATTTAATAGCAAACTGACATGCCATTTTTAGAAGGCAACCTGACTCCAGGTCCATAAACCACATACATTTCAGTATTTATGGTCTTCCAGCAGATTTTTGCAACTTTTGCTGCCTCTTATGTTAGTTCATCTCTAATCCTTGTATTCTTTGCAGTCACTGAGAAGAAACTTCCAGTAGAAAACATGGCTGTGTCTTTCAAGTGTGCCTCAAATGTTTCTGCTTATTCTGCATATGCAATAATCACAACTTCTTGCTAGATACATTACAGTGCTATTTTAATGGGAAGAACCAAAATATTAACGTTATGGTAATGTACAAATATACATATAGGTTTTACATAAGTTTATTCTTTTTGGACCTAAAAAAACCCATTTCAAGCAGGGATTAAGAAAATAATAGAAGAGCTAGGAAAAATAAAAAGGAAAAAAATAGCTTTTATAATGACTAGAATGTTAATATACATAAACAAATATTATAAGCTATTATTTTCTCTAATTCTTATCAGAAAAAAAAATCCAATGAAGTATTAAAAGTGAAAAGTAGATATTTTCAGACTCAGAAGAAAAACTTCTATGGAGTGGTACAAGATCAAAAGCTTCTGAGTCGCAGTGCCCAGTAGGTAACCACAGATCCTGGGAACTGGCTTTTGTTTATTTATTTGTCTGATTAACAAGTAGATATCTGAGTGCCCTAATCCCAGAGGCATCTCCCCACCTACCACTCCTAATTGACTGATTTGCTGCAGCCCACACTGGATGTGAACCTGAGGATAAACAGTAGTAACAAATGCATTTAGAGAACTCAAAATCTTCAATACATTGCATAACTTGGATTATGGGCTGGAAACTGATTCAGTTATTATCATTAAGCAATCATTTGAAGACTTCAGCAAAACAAATGCTTTTTCTGATTGGATTCAATTGTATTTGGCTATTAATCTAAAACTAGCATTGGCTTTCTCTGAAGGCCTCTCACATCAGATCTGAAAATTCCTAGTTTCACAGCATTCTAAAATAGTTATCTACTTATGCCTAGCAAATTTTATCGTTTTCAATTCTCATCAGACTTTAAATACTGATAGAGTTCCAAATTTAACACAAATTCTCAGGTGCTTTAAGCACATAAACCTGCAAAGCAAAATAGTCTTCATATTGTCTCTGATGTGGAGTTTTCCAAATATCTGGCAGTACTCTGTTACTAATACTCTAACTTCAGCACTGAATGTTCAGAGTAACACTGTACTTTTCTCTTCTCCTTTTTAATAACATTTTTCTCAAATAATTTACTGATTTCTACCTAGAGTATGTTACTGAGAAGGTCTCAGAGCATGTATGCCTCTCCTATTTTAAGCCATTTTATTCCTATCCTAAATTAGTCCTTACTTTGCTTTCATTCAATTTGGAGGGGAAAAAAAAAATAAAAACCAACAAAAAAACCCCAAACCAACAACCCACCATGCAACAGTCTTTTTTAGTAGTTTTCATCTATCTATTTTACCTGTGAGTAAAACAATTGATACAATTACATGTGTTTTTGGGGTTGTTTTCTTATTCCATCAAACAACTCCAGCAAGAGACTGGTCTTTTTCTCCAAAGATTTGGGAACAAGAAAAGATTTTACTGCAGCATGTAACTTCCAGTGTAAAGGGCTGTGTGTCCTTGCCACATGAAGGAAAATCATATGAGAGAAATTTCGAATGTATAATATGCAGTATGAAAATTAACCTCCTAGATCTTGTTAGTTTTCAGACCTCATGAATTATTACCTATTGCCTGTATAGTAATCTTGAGCCAATTTTAAAGGGAAAGCTGGAGTTAATTAATTTTAGGTAAGCAGTGCCTGGCCAGGTTCATGAAGTTAGGACCGAGCATTGCTCTGATTTCTTGCCAAATTCATCACAACCTAGCTACATAATGAGGCCACCAGCAATATTTCTTTTATTCTTGTATTTAAATCAAACTTACAAATTCAATTCCAGGTTTAACTAGTCCATAATTTCCTACAAAGGGTCTGAAAGTAGCCCTCCCTCTCAGAAGACCACCCCCTTCCTGCCTTCATTACCATTATACACCCACTTAACGAGATCCCTTATCCATGCTTCCTTGCTTTAACTTCCATATCAACCATACTCCATTTCCCTTACCTATTAAAAATGCAATTAACATCTTAAATAACTCATATGTATGTATCTGTTGCTGTGCTTTCTCCTCTGCACTTCTGTGCAACTGCACGTTTTCCCTGGCGAGCCCCAGCCCCACCCAGCACTGTTTGTGCTTTATCCAGCTTGAAGTGCAGTATGATCTCACTTGTTCCAACCCTTTCTTCATGGGAATATAACTTTATATAATACCACCCTGATGTTTTTTGGCAACCTCAGAAACTTTGCATTCAGTATGCTGATAAATTCTTTGAGCTATGAGCTCACAGTCCTCAAGGTGACAGTACCTCTCTGGACATCAAATCCCCTAAGTTACTCAGAGTTCTAATCACGTTTCCAGTTTTTAATCCACGTTAAAGACATCTCTCTGACCTGTCTCTGCTCCTTCCACTACCTCAGTATTGGATTTCCTATGTGGATTAACATAGATTTCTCTCCTAAGAAGGTGGCTGTAATCCTGTAAGGGTTGGTTCATGTGCACCTCCCTGAAACTTCTCATCCTAAACTTTCTTATCTTCAATATTTTTTCCTGAAGTGGGTGAAACTGAACTCATCTGTTGTGTCCATTAGGGAAAAAGAAAAAAATCTTTAGATTCTCCTCCAGGTTCTATTCTGTAATCAACATTCCCAGTGCAAGTTTTTAAAGCCTCTTAAAGAGAGCAACATCTATATACTTCAGATAGACAAAAACAAGATAAAACTGGAAATAAATTCTAGGTTTAGCAATACTTGGGCACTGCCGTATCAATTGTTCAAAGGCAAGACAGATTTGTACAACACTCTTCTGTAGGACATTTAGTTATGATCTCTGAAAAAAAGTTCTCTTTGACCCTTTCAGAGCACTGGCAGAAGAAGATTTTACCTTTTGTATTCCAGATAGGTCTGGGGGATAGAGCAATGGACAACTTCCTTTTACTATGCCAACTTCCATAGCAAGATAACCTCCAGGTAAGGTGGAGTTGAGTAAATTAATCACTCAGCTTCAAAAATCCACTATGAAATATCAGAGATGCTCAGGTAAAACACACACAAGGAAAAAAAAAAAGAAAATAAAAAAGCCAAACCAAACCACCTCCACACACACAAAACACATTCAAATGCAGTTTTTTCAAGTAATTTATCCATGAAAAAAAGCCAAGTGTGGATTTCCAGGACAGTTCAGAACACTGAGTGCATACTGAGAAGTAACCAAAGGCTATCCCTCAGAATAAACACTAAAGCAAATTTCAGAACCAAACCAAAATTACTTTCAAACCCAGACTTCAACGTTATTAAGTCATCTTATAAAAGCACTCAGAATCAGCAAACTGAGCCATTTTGCAAAGTAAAAAAAACCCCAAGAGTCACAGCATATTCTATAATACAATATCAGAAGGCTTCAACCTACAGAAACACCTTACCTCATCAGAAGGCCTCAGGTGTCTGCCCATACAAAGTAAAATTATGTCACATCAGCAGGCAGCAAGGCTCTGCCCTTGTTCCTCAGCCCAGCCTTCTATCCCCTCCTGTTGATGCCCTGCACCTGTGTGCCCTCTGCTCCCTGTGTGACTGCTCAGTGCCCCTGGGCTCTCCATGCCTCGTTATCTCCAATATCATTCACCTGAGCACACAGCTGTAGCCCATTAGGGATGAGGCTGGACCAGCCCCAATCACCCCAAACTCTGTGCCTACACCCCAAGCCCTCAATTCAACTTCAGGAAGACATCAGTTGGGCTGCCTTGAGTAATCTTTAAAACAACACCATAAAATATTCCAAATCATCATTAGACGTGGCCTTGTAAATGCACAGAGAGCCAGTTGGGCTGAGGAACAAATCTGGATGGTAATCACAGACTGCAGAAGTAAATTAATTTCATTCCTATTATAAGCTTTTTACATTAGATACTATTTCATGTGGGGTTTTGGATTTTCCCCTTCATGCTTTCATTCATCAATTCTGATGGGACTTGCTGCCACTTCTGAGGTCACTATCCATCTCCAAAGAAAGTGGATTCAATGGATCCTACAGAATTTACACAGTCCAAAGTAGAAAAATCTGAAATAAATCCATACAAATCTGCAGCAACACCAATAAAAACTAAAAAAAAAATGCAAAATAAGAAACTGATAGGAAATATTTACTGCCACTCCGATATTGAAAAGGATTAGTCATCATTTCATGTTTTAGTAGGCTAAAACATCAGGTGTAGTTCCTTTCTGTGAACTGCACTGATGTAACATTATCATTGTACCTCGGGCTACGCTAGGCTTGATTTGATTATGCACTGATTTAGGGATCTGCTTTATTTCTGCTTTACAAGTTGCCCAGCTGATTCATAGAGCTCACAGCTTCAACAACCCTTGGAAAACAAGAAATCAGGAGTGCACTTCAGGCTGTACACTAGTGCACTTGAAAGATATACACCAGATGTGACAGAACTTTTAGGTCAGTAAAAGTTCCCTCTACTCAGATCTCCATCTTGTCCTATCAGAGCCCACTTCCAATTTCTTCTGTTTAAGATACTTTTGGTATTTAACAATAAAAATCATGTAACATATTGCCTAGCCTAAAATCTTATCATTTCCCTTTGGCATAATTGTGCTGTATTTTACTTTACAGTAGCAATTGATTCAACTTCTCATCCTCTTTCTTGTTTCTGACCTTAACAGCACAGTACCAAGAAGCTAAAAGAAAAATTATGCCTCACTATACTCTGATTGCTATTTGACATGAAGGATGGGGAGAGCAAAAGAGGGTGGATTTGTAATTTAAAAAAATATATATATAATGATTACTAATGTTACAACATCCCTCTATGCTGTGTTGTCGTTGTGAGTTAAACCAGCAACAATAATAATCTACATAATCTTGTAATAATCTTACATAATTCACATAAATTAGATAGTAATTCGGTAGTAAGATAGTTCAGCACTTCCAAAAATTTGTCTGCAGATAAAAAGACTGAATTGAGTGAAGCCCCACAGAGAGCAGTCAGGATTTTCTCCACATTGTATGCCAGACCATCATCCCTGATATGTGGTAAAAATTTTGTTCATTTCTTGTGCTCTGGACCCTTGTGATTTACCATGCCAAAGGTCTCACACCCAATTGTGAACATGTTCATTCCTTGATTAAATATCTCAGTTTTGCTATTCAAAGTCACACAGCAGTATATAAGCATCTTGGAAATATTTTTACTGAAAACAAAAAAAAAGGAAAAAAAAAAACAACTAAAACAAACCAGCCCAATAAAAAAAATCAAACTCAAACCTTCAAATAGCACATTTCTTTCTGGATTTTAAAATAAGTTAAACATGAATTCAATTTAAAGTGAAGACAATAAACCTCATCATAGTGTATTTAAAGCTATTAAGCATTGATTTCCATTTATATATTCTTGGATATTAGCAAACTATTTAGTGGCTGGACACATCAGTATTTTATATCTTTTGGATTCACTGAAATAACCAATATTAGCAAGACATGAACTGAACTTATTTTAGCATTGGCAAACAGGAAAGCTAATTAGTGGCAACAATTTACTTCAGAACAGGATTTTTATGATTTGCTGGGTTATGACCTATAATTAAGTGTATTTTATGTTTCTTCCACCAAGATAATTGATATAATGCATAGGGCTAGATGGTTTAGGGCCATTTCTTTCTTAAAATACAATTTAAAATAAACCACACTGTCAAAGATAGAATGTGTTGGACATTTTGAGGCTCAAAATCTTTATGTCAGTGTTATAAAAGGTTAATAAAAACAAAAGAGAGATAAGAATGAGGCAATTTCTTTAAAGTGGCACTGAGGAAATCACATATTTCCATAGAATCCCATGTGCTTGTAATGGAACCGAAATAGTCCTAAGCACATGGAGAATAATCAACTTGCACAACAGCATTTTTAAAATCCCACTCATCAACTTAGTGTTTTCAGAAAGACCTGAGCACAGCACCTGAAAAGATTGCACCATTCCAAGGGATTTTCATTCAGTCTTAAGAAATGTTATGTTTCTACTAAAAATGTCTTGCGAACAGACAAACTCTACAGAATATGAAATCGCCAAAGAACACCATTTAAAATTATTCCATTTGAAGGCTTAATTACATCATTGAGAGCAATAAAAAAATAGGCCTTTTTTAAACTTGTGTGCTAACAGCATAAAAATGTATTTTTGTAAATCAGCAAAGAAAGTTTGTAGATTTACTGAAGCTGTACATTTACTAAAGGCTGTACATTTACTGTGACAGTCTCTAAAATGTGTTATTCCTGCCTTTTGAATCAGTATAAACTGGTTTAGGTTCTCTTCAACATGATTTGTTTAAAATACTAGTTCATGCTCTGATAACATTCAGCAGGCAATATTTCCACTATTTTCAGGAACAACTACTGTGCTATTGAAAATAACTGCAACTGACAGGACAACATGTGAGACTTAACTGAACTTGAAATAAAACAGGAAATAAAAGGAAACGTGGGAGTCAGGGGTTGAGAGGCAACAAAATGGATACAAATGTGATAAACAAGTATTTAAGTTGGAATGTGTCATAAAAAGTGATAAATGTTTTAATTTGATGCCTATGTGCTCTTCAAAGTTTGGAAGTGTTTCAAAACAGTAAAACACTAAGCACTTAGAGAGTTGGATATTCTAAATTTCCATTTTCAAGTCATCCATTATTTTCTTGGGATGGACCTGGTTTTGAAAGTCAAGATTGGTATTAACTAACTCAAAACAGGTTGTATAAAACAGACAAAAAGAAAAGCCTGACTTTAAGCTGCTCCCAAAAAAAAGATTTCCTGCTCAACTGATGCCAGCGTATTAAGAAATGCAGCATGAAATTCAGAGTTGTGAAATACCATGAAGGTAGATGACACCAAAAGTATTTGAAGATCACATCCTGTGAGAAGAACAGCACTCAGAAATCAATGTTATCAGCCCTTATCATAAGCACACAATTAGATTTAATATAAAACTAATTTCAGAAGAGCATTTGTTTACATTAGGGGACTATTGTAAAACTGATGTATTATACATGCTAAAATATGTTGGTTTTTTTTCTGAAGTTGTGCAAGCAGCAGTGCCTCAGTTACCCCTGGGGCAGAGGGGAGCACTGCCCTGGGGCTGGGCTCATTCCTGGGGTACCCAAGAAAGTCACAATGCCAAGGGCAGCCTGGAGAGAACCACCCTCACTCCAACCTTGGAGTGAACCCCACACACAGACAGAACCTGAGGAGCATTCTTGGGTCCTGCAGGCCAGCAACAACTGGAGCTGCAGCCTCCCAAACACCTAAATCCCTGCATTTTTGCAGGAAGAGAGAACAACCATGAATATAAGGAACAAATGCAAATACAGTCTTGCTGCAGTTGCAAAGACAAAAGAGTGGGGACATTCTTATCAATGCCCATGCAGAGGATCCAGGCACAGACAAATCTCCAGCAATCATCAACATCCATCCATAATAACCTCCCTGCCTTTGATCACATAAACCACTCATCTCATTCATTAAGCAGTTTTTGCTGATGGGTAATTAATTGCCAGCTGACTGAGCTCAGCAAGGTCTTTGTTTGGGTTGTTGTTGTTTGGTTGTTTTGTCCCCCCCTCCTTCCCTAAACACAGAAGACAATATTACCAGTTAATACTATTGCCATCATGGATCCAGCAAGGACAGCATTAGTGCAGGCATCCTTTTGCCTTCTACCTGCTCAATTTCTTAGAATGCCTTGAATTTATTACAGAAATCTTTGACTAATCAAACCATTATTTTATAGTGGGAAAGCATCTCCAGCATTTAAAATGAAAGCAGTAAATTACTTCAGTTAACTGTATAAAGTTATACAGTTTACTTCTGTAAACTGTATAAAATTCTCAAACTCCTCTTGATTTAAGTTTCAAAACAAAAACATTCAAACCCCCCTAAATAAACACATTCTATACTAATTATTTCTTGAGAAAAAATAAATTACAGATGAGTTGTCAGAGGGTACTGCAAAACTCTTTACATGTAAATATTCTCTTTATGCATCAAACTACCCATCACCTCACTGACAAAGAAATAGTTACAGTTGCCACAAAAATTTTCTTGTCATGAGGACCCTGATAATAAGTTAAGTGATAAATTTTCTATAAGCAACACATAAATAAAATTATGTTTTAACATGCAGCTATCAGATCTTCTCTTTATTTCATTACACTGGAAGGATGAACTAAATGAATGCTTTTATTTTGACAGAGAACCTCCTCATCCTCTCTCAGCTTTCTTCTCACTTGTGAAGACATCTTAGCCCCCCTCTGTCAACTTGAAAGCTCTTACTGTCACCAGGCAGAAAGAAAACACCTCAGTGTGTACGAGGACTGTCGTGTGCCAATGGATTTGGCTGTCAAGCACTGAAAAGTACTGTCACTCAGTGTCAGAGGACTAACAAAGCAATTATCAAAAAACCCACATTCATGAAGCTTAAGACATGCAGATTTAAATGAGACTCAGACAAATCCAGCTAGAATTCTCTCTCCAAACTGAAAAGGTGTGACTTTCATGCAGATCCCACTGAGCCGTTTTATTTATTATCCCCTACATGAACAAAAGAACCCCCAGACCCTCTGTTCATTATTTAAGACTTGATAAGTATTTGAAATATTATTTCATGGGAAATCCTTTTAAAACAGCAACTGGAAAAACATCGTTTTATTATTGCCCTCTATAAGGGCCAGAAAAATTATCACTTTGAAGGTTGGCCATGGTAAAAAAATAGGTCTAAAGAAGCCAAATGCATGGAGGATGTCGAATTTAGAAAAGTTAGAATTGTGTATGAAATAAAGTCCAGACAGCAAAGCAATTGTGTCAAACAAGAAAATGTAAGATGAGACCACTAAAATCACACAGAAGATTGCAGCTACTGAGAATACAGTATTTAATTATAAATAACTAAACTGTTTTTTAAATACAGTATTTAGTTGCTCAAGAAAAGTGTTCCCAAGGAAGAGCATAAGACTCCTAATGAAGAAAAGCAAAGAACTGGGAAAAAGCAACTGAACAACACTGACATTCATCTGTTTTAAGGAGCAGCAAAGGACAATCCTTCCACACATGTGATGGTACAAATTCTCAGCCTACCAGCATTGCCAATATGACATATTCTTGTGACATATTTCAGATTAAATAACCATTTCATAGTCCAAAATATCTCCCTTAATTGGTCTCTCTGCACACTTTAAAACCTGCCCAAACAAATCGACTCCAGTGAGGGGGTCACTTTCTGACAGGTAAGTCAGGTTAAAAGAAAGTTCTTAGCTCAAAAAAAAAAAAAAAAAAATTAAAACAATCTGTAATTTCATATTTCATTAAACAAACAACAACAACAACTAAACCCTTCACAGTTTAAACATTTTTAGTTTTGATGTAGCTCTGAAAAAAACCCAGAAGTATTTGCACAAGAATGAATAGTGTACACTTTTAGATCTGCACTCATTAATTATTGCAAGGTAGAAACAGCAGAAGTAATGATTTTCTGGATGCTGGGAGGACAACAGTTCTGCTGAGTTCATGGAGATAACTCATGAAATAGAGTAATCCTTTTCTAATGTTTTCCTTTCCTTGCTTTTATTTTATCCTAGATATAGTAAGAGTCCTTAGACTTTTTGAAATGCATTTACAATTGTCTGCTCCCACTTTCTTATCGCTATTTCATTGAAGACTCTTGTTTAGATTGTTTGGAAGTCATCACATATATATCCAATACATTTAAGAGAAACATCTAAAGCTTAAGTTGCTGCCAGGTGCTCAGTAAATTTTAAATTTTCACAAATTCCACCATGAACATCAGGCTTTTACATAAACCTTGAAAGTAGGAGTGCACCATGACAGGAAAAGCAGGTGCCAGAGTCTGGACACTGTTCAGTCTCAGTCATGTCAAACCCTAACACAAGAAACACGCAGGTGGGAAAAGTGGTGTAAACTGTATCACATGATTTTGATAAATGAGACATTGCACTGTCATTGGAATAACTACAAATCACCAGTTTGCAGATATATTTAGGTGAGCAGTCTGTAGGATTTATGAGAAAAGCCTAAAAAAGATACAAAAATACCCTCAAGATTATTTTCCTTTCCTTGTCAATCTCCAATCTCTGTAAAAGATTCTGCCTCTTCTAAGTTATGCTGTGTTTGCAACATGTACTGGCAGAAGGGCTGCAGAAGGAGAGCTGGTGGCTGTGAATTTACGACATCTTCCAATATAGTAAATTCTTTACTGTCCATATCGTCTTTAACTCATTTTTCACTTGCTGATTTCAAAGTTAGAATGGTTCAGCTTCAGAAAAAACATCACAAGCCACAGTTCTCTCCAGTGCCTCAAGTATTGGCACAGGCACTAAGAACAGCACAAGTGGTCAGAGAAAGTTAAGAGGGAAACTCAACTGAGGAAAAGCTAATTAAAAATAATAAAACAGAAAGCTTTTAGCTAAACTCAGTCACAAGCCAGCACAATCCAGCACTGCACAGATACACTGCTTTTCCAGAGCTTTCCTCAAATCCTGGCCAAGTTGGGGTTTGCCCAGCTTGTGTCATTTCCCAGCAGGCTGCATTTAAAAGTTATGTCACCCTCCAAGTTGTCTCTGGTGACAAATGGTTCCATAAATGCTAACAGACTTCAGTGCTACTTCTTGTTTTGCCCGTGTGTGCAAGAGGAAAATGTTCAGGTCATGAAAGTGATTGCTCAGGGCTCTCTTGCAGATGGAAGGACAGCAGTGGCAAGCAAGGCAGAACAATTGTTTTTTAAAGGGACTCCAACAATTAAGTCTTCTTCAGATGCTGGATTACATGAAAGCAATTAGAAGAAAAACCACTTACAACCATACACATTCAGATTTTCCTTTTTCTCGAGTGTGAATGCCATTTACACACTGAGGGTTGAATTATTACACTCAAAAGAATCACTTCATTCTTTTAGTTGAATATTTCAGAAATGTAATTTTGTTAAAAAAAATAACATAAAATTGCTTTGCATTTTAACAGCCATAATTATATTTGGCAAAAATGTCCACAGGAAAGGTGTGTGCCCTTTTTAAGAAAAGCAATTACTCTGCTCCAGGTTAAATCATTTCACCTGCTGTGAAACATTCAAAATCTCTTTTGCTATTGAACACAGGTAGCTGCTTAATAGAAGGGTCATGCAGGCATTCACAAAACACTACTTGCAAAACAGCCAAAAGTCTGCCAATAGTAGGTGCATTCAAAAAAATTTTTTTTGTATAATTTTAATTGCCAGTAGACTCTCAAATCTTTTGTAGTGATAAAAGTTGAGGGATACTCAGAGCTGCTAGAGAGTTCTGCAAAACCAATTTGTCTTAGAGATCTTTAAAGAAATCATTCATGCTATTGTTAATAGGTTGGTGAAAAAAGCACACAACTCTAACAGATGTAAATATACATCCTTTATGATTAGTGACACCATTGCTACAGCACCTCATTTCTCTGCCTCTACCAGAAATCTGTGATTGCAGAGCACTCTGCATGGTTTTCCCTCACACAGATTTGCATCTCAGACCTGCCTTTCAAGGAAAGTGAAAGTTATGCAAACCTGCACTCAAACTCACAGACAAACTCCTCTGCCAGGAAGAATTCCCTGAGAATTCATAGATAGGAAATCTTTAGCCCTGATCTGCCCGTGAGCAAACACATCTCAGGAGCAGGTCTGACAGCCAGGACAGTGACCTAACACGGCAGGAGAGAAAGTGCCCAAGTGGGTCCATTTCAGAAGGCAATAGCTGAACCAGAAAGGTGAGAAATACGGGGCTGAGGCCTCGAGCACTACAGGCACTGGGTGGGGCAGGGGACCACAGGCACAGGAGTGACAGGAAATGGGACACAGACTCGGCACTGGCCGCAGAAACCTCAGCAATAATCCGCAAAAGGAAAGCAGATCAGCAGCTTGACTAAAGTGGTTTAAGAGTAACAAAAGACTTAAAAAGAATATTTATCACATGTAACAACTGTTGTCATTGTAGTGTAAGAGTTCTATTGTCATTACATTGCAAGCGTTCCATATTGCCAGAGTTTTGTACCTCCTTGATGTTTCTCATAGGCAGCTCCTCTGGACACTGACTCTTCCCTGTCCTCACTGCAGCCAACTGACTCCAGTTCCCCTCAACCACCCAATCCACTCTGTTATAACACTCTTCTTATTGGCTACAGCTGTGCCCTGTTAACATCAGCCCTGCTCCTAATCTTTAATCCTAATCTTTAATAATTAACCCAGCTGCAACTCTTTAGGGGCTAAGATTACTTCCTGTACTACCTTTTTATTACCTATATTCTATTCCCCTAGAACAACAACTGAAACAGCACAGAGCAATGGACAGTAAAAGATACAATTCCATCACCTTCCATGCTCAGTTTGGGTCTGTCGATGGTTGTACCCAGCACGGTTTGACACCCACTCCATCAGTTCCAGTGAGAGAAGGGGTCAGTGACTTGGGGCAGTTTGTTTGATGCAGCTGCTTCAAGACCTGGCCTTGCTCAGAATTTCTCCAAAACTGGCTAAATGACACTGGCACAACAGTCACTAACAGAGCACAGCTCCCCTGCTGTTCAGAAATGTTCTTATTTACTACTATAAACACAAATTCTTTCTTGTTACAAAACACCGGCTTGTCACACAGCAAAATTATACTTGTAGAGCAAGTTAGTAGAACTTACAATATTTATATTTTATCATCATGATAATGAAAATCATTGCTTAATTATATAATTAAATCACAATCAGGAAGTGCTTAAAGAAAGTAGCATGATACACCAACTGGTTCATTTCATTCATTTAGTTCAGTCATTTAAAGACTGAACTAAAAATGATAGATAGGTGTTGGTTTAAAATAGCAATTAGCTAGTTTGCACCAAAAAAAGTGTAAAAGTTAGCATTACATCAGCTTTGATAGTTGAAATTACTTTTCAATCTTAAAAACCATTTCATAAAAAAATGCATAGGGTCTAGAAGGGCATTTCAAAGTTTTTTTAGGCAGTCTCACAGCCTTCTCGTTAAGTCAAATGTTTTCTGTTTTATGCCAAGTGAACATAATGCATATTTTCCCATCCTGAAGTACTCAGTAAGAAGAAAACTGATATTTTATGCTTTGTTATTCATATACAATAAGAACACACATTAATTCAACAACAGGAACCCGAGCACCTTATTTCACATTCAGAAGTGTGGCCTCCTTTGCTGTGCAAGGGGCATCCCTCCTACAAATGCCAGGTTATTAAAAAGGTGGTGCCAGCAGTGGATACAGCAGCATTTACATCCCACTGAACTCTGCAGGAAAACACTGTTATCAGCAAGGAAAGCTGGTTGCATTTAGCAGGTCATCACCTTCACAAAAGCAACAAAGAGGACAAGTCAACACTGTTTTGGAGAGTCAACACCTGCATGATGAATGCATTAGAGCTACAGAGAGTGCTTTAAAAAAGCCATGTGGTGGCATTTATTTATTTAAACAGGCACGAAATAAACTGGTTTGTTTTTTCAGAAACTTTCCAAAGTTGTTATTTTTAATTTTTGCAAAGCACCTATGGTTACTTTTTCTCTCAGGGAAAAAAATAATTAGGGATCTTGAAACCAATGGAAGAATAAAAAAAAATTCCAAACCTAATTTACAGCAGCTCTGAAAAGGGACAATCTGCAACAGCATAGAGGTGTGTTTCACTACAATTAAGCTGACAGATATTAAAATGAATGTTAAATTAGTCTGGTCTTGTTTAAAAATACTCTATCCCCCGTTTTAAAAAATATGCACGATTTACTACATGGGGTTACATGATGCTACTTCTAAAGGCTAAAGTCATTGACATGGACCAGAAGAGAAAACTACACAATTTAAAAATTATCATCATCCAACTCTGATTCACAATTGCAACAATGAAATAGCTACATATCCTGCACAATCAAAACAGAATAGACGTCAAGTTTTATTTCCTGAAAATCTATGTACTTTATCTTTTTCAAGCAAGGGACTAAAATACCAACATTAATAATTTCCACACCTCTATCTGAGAGCACATTATTCTCCAGGCCATGCATCTCTAGATATTGGAGGGTTTTTGGAAGTACTGAAATTAAAATGGCAGATATTTACCACTATAACTATTAATTGTCCCTCCACATCCATATGTAATCTATCCTGAAGGGGTGATCAATTCCCACTCCTGGAATTCATATGAATGAACCAACAAACAAACAAATGCAAGAGCTACCTGGCAAGTGAAAACAGACTTTCTGTGTCCACTGGGATTGATCTACACAGTAAATCCATTCAAGTAATGATTTCCCAAGGCTTTTAGGGAAATCTGCCTGAAATGAAGGAAAATACAAAATATTCCAGAGAGATCCTCCTTTTTTTATTCATATTAGAAGCAAAAACTTGTATTAGATAACAGCATTTCCAACCAAGGGTATGAACAACAGAGAGGGAGATGCTGTACATCCAGATCATTGCACAAACAACCCACAAAGTAAATCAGTTCTCAAAAGTATGGCCAAAACCCCTTCAAATATGGGGAAATAATTTGATAATGGAAGTTGTGACAGAATGTGCTCCAGTTATCTCAAAAGCTATGCCTTTGGGATCTACTTGCAAAAGGTTCAGATTAAAGCAGTTGATAGGATAACCCACTTAAAGAACAAATAAAAAAAAATCAAACAAAGGACAAGCCAACAAAACCCCTCACACAGAACACCAAACAAACAAAACCCAGCAGCTGGAGAGGCAGCAAATTTGATCTAAGGATTATGAGGTATTTGCCTGAGTAACACCTCTTTTAGTTACAATCCAGAGAGGGGAGGCACAGCTGGGCAGCTGATTACCTTCCTCACCCATCCCTGCCTCTAAATGTATAAAAAAAGAAAAAACTAAAATAAATGGGAAGAAGCCAGCAGTGAAGAAACAACAAAGAGCATCCAGACACTGGCAGATATTGGCATCAGAGGAATAACACCATTCATGAGAAATTTCTGGGTATCAGTTTCTCAATTGCTACCAGCAGCCTTGCTAATCACTTGAAAACCTGCAGTCTTTCTGAAGCACATAAATAAAAACACAATAAAACACAGTCCTATTCCATACATCTAAGCAAAAAAACACCCTAGGAGCAAAAATGTCCATTAGAGAATCTCAATGACACCGATTTGGCAAAAATTCAATTAAAGAGAAAAGCTGTTAGCAGAGGATGGCTTGTGCTCACCAATTAACATGATTTTTGACAGTGTTACAGGATGATAATCAGTCTAATGGCTTTTACGGATTTCAATCTTCCAGACTGGCTTAAAATAATAATTCTGCCTTTAAATACAAGGGCCTTTGAGAGTCTTGTAACACAGCCATGCAGAACAACACTCAAATTCTCATTCTGAATTCTCATTCAGAGTTGCAGTATGGGTAACATGGACAAATATTCCATGAGCAACACAGAAAACACACATCGTATCCTTGTGCTAGCTTGAGTTACAAGAGCTGCTCAGAGTAACTACATTAATTACAGGGTCTCCCCCATGAGTGTTATCAAAACACCCAAGTTTTTTTTACTCATTTTAAATACTTGAGCTACTCAACATTTTAGTTTCAGAATCTGCAATTCCTTCAGCTGTCACGGTTTCATTTGGCATTTCTCTCTCTTGAGGAGTACCAGAATCCCTTTCCCTTGGTTTTCTCCCCAGCTGCCTGGCAGTTGGAAGTACCTAACAAACAGTTTGGTGGCTTTCAGCCCACTCTTCCTAAATACTTGCAAAGTGGGCACAGATATTATCTTATCAGATTTTACAGATCTCATCTGCTAATGGCTAAATTTATCAAGGACCTACTGTACAGCAGTTTCAAAAATAAAATCCTTTTGATTTACTCCATCAGTTAGCAGCATTTCTCACAGCACCAGACACTGCCTGAAGGAGTTTTTTCTACATCTTCTGCAGTCAGCAGCAATTCACTGTTTGGGGTATGCAGAGCTCAGAGAGCAGAACTGGAACCACCCATTCACATTCTCTGCTAACTGTCCTCAGTCTGAGCTCTTTAGCACTTTCTACAGACTCTGAAAATATCTGTGGTAAGAATACTTGGTATTTATTATATTTATTGTATTTATGTAGAGAAAGAGAGGCGCAGCTCAGTCAGATTTTATGCCCTGGGATATTGTAGCAGCTGCACAGGTATAATTGCTTGTCAATGACAGGGCGCAAGCAGGAGTCCAACCAAGTGCAGATTCAAGCATATCCTTTACACTGTTCCTTCCTATTACAAGGTGTGTCTGACAGGTGTTGGGAGTGTGAAAAGTCAGTGAACATCAAATAATGAAACACTCAAAGTGTCAGGAGGTGAACGTGCCTACCTACATAGGCAGCACAAGAAAATCATGAAAAAACCCACTCAACCCCTAAATGAGCAGGAAGCAAGATGGAAAGCAAAGAACACCACAACAATTTCCGTCAACTACAGCAATCAAAAACTGTGTACAGTCCAAATCTCTTGATTTACTGTAGTGGATTTTTTGTGCCCTAATGGATAGGAGTAGCCAACTATGACAATGAGAAATTGCTTCTTCCACAGGCTGCACAGAGAGAACCTCTTCTGAGGATCAATGACCTCAGGTGCAATAAGGATAATGCCCCATTAGGACATGACCAAGAACCTCAAATACTCTGCAGCTCCTCCTAAAACAAGCCAGATATTAACAGGCACCAAATCATCCATCTGACAGCATGATCTGAATACAACACAAAACTGGTTTACAGCATAGTTCCCCAGGATTCAAGCACTGGTTTCAACATGACTGACTCAGATTTACATTTCAGGAGTTATGCATCAATTGTTTTACATGGTAACTTAAGTAATGTAATTTTCCTGCAGGGGTAGTTATACTTAAGCAATGCAAACTATGATGTAACTTGTATTTTTTATTTTAGTACCTGGCAATCTTGGTGGAAACAGTCTTAACTTGCTTTTCTTAGCCTATAAATAAATCAAAATTACTTCTGTCCTGATGAGCAATAATCCTGAAAATTGTTTGCAGGTAAAAAGCAAAAAAGTAACAATTTTAACCGCTCACTTGCACTCTGACATTTCAGCCAGAAGCACCTGTTCCCTTCAGGGAAAAGAGCAGTCAGTAAAACAGGACAACCACTAATGTTATCCATGCTTTTATCCCTCTGTGACCAGCTGACTGGAAACACCAAGGTCATTCAAAGACTCCAATCCTGCTTTAGGAGAGAGAAAAATTATCTTCCTGACTATGTGCATTTTCTCTAAGTGCAATATAATTTGAGCAGAAAATAACTAATGTGATACCAAGTGCACTTTTACCCAAACAAAATCTTAAAAGCATCAAGACAATAAATGAGCATTAGTCATAGTTTTGGCTGTATGCACAAAATTTAAGAAACCCCTGCACTCTAATTCACATCAATTCCACATAACTCCAACCTATGTCTCTTACCAGGCTTCTTTTTTCATTTAAAGTACAAACTTCATACCTGATAGAAAAACAAACAAACCAACCATACAATGACAGTTCTGCTCAATTTAGAGCTTGCTTCACCTTGTGGGGAGAGACCACAATGTGCAAAAAACCCCAACTTATTTACTGAGAATTAGAATGACACATTTTGAAAAATGCACAAGCACTAACTACTTTTGATGTTTTTAAACTCTGCCTTTGCCTTTTATATTTCACATTTAAGAAGAGAGAGCCTCAGACACAGAAGTGTTACATTTTATTCACAGATTTCGTATTTGTTGAACTGGGATAATGTATCGCCAAGCTCTCTGAATCAAGTCCCAGTCTCCATTTTGCTGCATTTTTCAGAGGTCACAGAAGAGCCAAAAACACTTTATCAAGGAGTGGTGAAGTGAAGCAGAAAAATAAAAACTAAACTCAGACTGTGCACTTATAATCATTTTTTTATCTTAATAAATCAGTTTAGGTTTTTTGTTTAATTACATTTGACTGGCCTTGTGGCTGAAAGAATGGAAATTATTACTAGAAGAAAAGACAGTGGCAGGAAGGTAATGATAAAGCTCCTGTAAAGTGACATTTTTGGATCAGGCCAAATTAGCAGAGACCTGTCCATTTTTCTGGTTTTTTCACTCTGCCTAAAATGAATTGTGGAAGAAGACCACACCTCAGTACACGTGATCTATTGATCTGCCAGGAGACAGATTCCAAGTTTCCCTTTCTTAGTGACACAGGAAATGCTCTTCTGAAAAAAGAGATCATCAGAAGGGAAACTACATGCAAAGCTGGATATTCTACAGCACAATCATTAAATTTGTGTCAAAGATTGATGGCAGAAACCAACAGGCAACTCACTTGAGCTTTATAAAAGTGTAGCATCTGCAAATGGGGATTAAAAACAAAACCAAACCACAATAGAACAAGGACAGCAAAAAATGACAAGCAGCAAACCCAGATGACTTAAAGAGGCCTTTGATAAACTAGGAATATTAAGCCCCTTCACCCTTTTCTGTCTCCCCAGCACTGCATAAGTCATCTTTGGGCAAATTATTTTAACATTCTGTTTTCACCTGATAGATCTTTTTTGCTTGTACAATCCATTTTGGAGGCATAACTTGTTTTCTTTGCTAAGATTTCATTTCCTCCCATCTCAGAACTTGATGAAATCTATTTCTTAGTTACTCATCTCCCAGTGAAAGCTGACAACAAGCATCAGACAAAATGTAGCTGTCCCATATGAGGTAATTCATTTCTGTCAAAGATTAGACATTTTTTCCCCTTAACATGAGATGACTGATATTGTTCTGTGAGATCCAAAGGGACAATTTAACCACTTAAGTGCCAAGACATCCTGAGGATTGGATTTTCTCCTCAAAGCACACAATCCAATGGTGAAAGCAGATGGAAGCCTCTAGAAGGTCTGGTAATTTCCTTCCTTTTGATTTGAGACTTTGCCTCACTAAATATAGGCCTAATCAAGCGTTTTGCATTTGATAAGTTCTGCAAAATAACAATATTTTGAAATTACATATTTGAAAACTTCTAACCAGTAAAAATGTATTTTCTCTTCTATAGAGTAGAGGGAGAGAACCTGAAGTATGTTAAACTTATTACTATTCATGACATTAATGGTAATGAATTTTTTAAATTGAAATTCAGCTCTCACCTGACTTCCCATCCACATTAAATCATAATCATCCATCAAAACTCGGGGAAATCCAGGCCATGTGAGCTCATCATCCAACTCTCTAACAGTGAAAGAAGGGAGAGGAAAACGTGAGGTACAAACCCTGCTGCAGCACAGGAGGGTCAGTTCTGCTCAAGTGGGTGCTTCTCCCTCCCATGGGACTGGGAGCACACAGAAACCTGCCTAAAATCTGCCTTGGTTCCTGGGCTCCGTGGGACCAGGGTGCTGGGAGAGGGCTGACTCAGCTGCTGCAGCTTGGTGATGCTCCAAACAATAGCAAACAGCAGATGAAGGAACAGAAACAACCCAACCCTGATGCCTCAGGTTTTAGCTTTTCTAGTTTTCAGATTCTGTACTGCTTTGGTGTGTACTTCTGAGCTTCATAAAAGGGATAGTAAGCTCTCTTCACAGAGTAGGGAGACAAAACAATTCCTTCTCTAGCTGGGGACCAAGGACAAATGATCCAAATTTCAGACCCAAGAGCACAAACAACATGGACTGAAGAGAGAAAAACAAGAAGGATGGAACTTTATAACCTAAATCTTTAATTGGACAATTAACTCCAATATACAAATGGAGCAGAACTTATAAAAGTGAGAGACCCAGTGACTGGTCATCCATTTTGTGACCATTTTGGGTTCAGCCCTGGCTGGGCTTTTATTCTGCCCATTGAGGCCTTCTAATAAATCCCTGCTTTATTCTTTAACTCCATCTAGCCAGCCCCTGTTCTAGGTCAGCCTTCTCAAGTCATCAGCCCAACCCACCCCTCTCTGTTAAATGGCTAAAGGCCCTCAGGACCCTTCAGCAAAGGTCTGACAATGAAATTTGCTGGATCAGGCCACAGCCACAAGCACAGCATATTATTTAATTTCTGACAGTTAATTGAACCTTTTCCAGAGAGATAGATGAAAAAAATAGAAAGCAAAACGTTTTGGTGATGGCATCTGATGTTTTCCTCAAGAAATAGCTCTTGATGCCAAAAATACTTAGGAATCAGCATTTGAAAGGTTAATTAGATTCTCCATAAGCATTTCAATTACAGGAATGAGAAATTAGCCCATTTAATACATATTTAATATGTATCCCAATGCATCCTATTTGTTTCCAGATTTTCTCTGTCACAAGACTTTTCTTTTGCAGACAGCGTTTATTAATTGCACCACCCTCTGACAAAGCAGTGTTTACAACTTAGATCACCTCTGGAGGCCAAAGGCTACTCCAACCAAGATCTTTATTTAGTTGCAGTTGTTTATTTCTTCCATCAGCAACAGAAAACCTGCTCTATTCACAGCAGTGAGCTGAGAAGTGAGCCAAGTGCTGCGTTTCCCACACCAAACCCTAAATCTGAATTCTGCACAATGAAGCTGTACTTGCAGACCCAAGATACCCTCTGAGTAGCCATGAATTATACACAGAGCTGCCCAACCTTGTTAACTGCACAGGAGTAGTCATGCAGAAATTCTGGGATGTAGTGCACCCTCTAGATTTCGTTCTAGTTTCAAATTGCATGGATCCAGATGTAGATAAATAAGCATTTGTGAGATGAGAACAGTTTCATGTTTTGGAAGAACAGTTTTCTTTCTGAAAATAAGGCTTTATCAAGCTCAGAATATTTGGCAAGAACATACTAATTGTTCCTTACTCATATTTAGAAAGTGCAACTAACAATGATTCAGCAAGTTATAAATATTTAGTTTGAATTTCAGTAATTCAATTTCAACTCTACTTCTATAAACAAACAATATTAAGAGTCGCTAGAGTGCTTTAAAAAGTTACACTTCAAGTCAAATAAACAAGCCTGAAACATTAAAAATTGGTGACAGATGAATGAAAGGGAATGGAAGCAATTTTGTAAATAAATGGTAATACCATACAACTGAACAGTCTGTGCTAGGGTTTGAGGGTTTTTTCCATGTCCATAAGATTTATTTATAATTTTTCCCCTGAACTCACTCAGCACAGAAATCCACCTAATATCTACCATTCCATGGGGAATAAAGAGGGAGAAAAACTGATTTGTACCATGCTTTGTACAATATCTCACTTCATTTCTTCTGGGGTAGGTTTTTTATGTATATGTAATTCTGAAAATATTTGATTAACACACAGGATGAAATTCCCTCAGACTGTTTTAAATTAAATCCAAACAATTTGCCAGTACTGAGCAGACTGACCCTGTCTCTGTGTTCCATGGATCTCTAGCAGTGAGCCCAAATTAGTACTCATTCACAGAAGCAGTCAGAGTCCCTGAGCTTGCAGCAGAAGTAGGATTAGATCTCTGCTAACAGAGCCCAAGAAAATGTTTAAAAAAAAAAAAAAAGAAAAACTTAAAAAAAATGCTACACTTGCAGCATTTTTATATTTCAAAAGTAATCAGAAGATGAGATAATTTTTTAATTGAGAAAATAAATATTGCTAATAAGGTTTTTATTTTCACCTCCCCATAGCTAGGAATTACGTCCACTAAAACGCAGTCTTAATGAATGGACAAACAATAGGTTCACTAAATACCTCAGCAGGCACACACAAGGTGCTCAAATAAGAACCTCAAAGATCTGCTGTGACACCCAAGGTTTTACTAGCTGACCATTTATAAATGACCAAAGTACTTCTCAGAAATTACAGTCTTGGAAATGGAAATAATAGTTTTTATTGTAAATTTTACCTTTACACAGGTTTGAAAGTTTTGTTTTCTTTCTTGAATTATGTGTCACAATTGTAAATCAATCTAAAACTGCTCTGTTCTCTTTGTTCCCCCATCTCATACTGCTAATCCTAATCAAAGCCACCAGTCCCATCTCTCTGAGCATTCAAAGGAAATATTTCTTAGTTTTCACGATTTGTAACTTCAATTATTTTTGCAATTATTTGCTAAATTTAATTTCTGATCTTGTTCTATAATCCCAGTTCCAATTTCTGATCAATTATTTGATGCAATTTCAAAACAACAAATCTTAAATTGTATCTCATGCAAGATTCTGGTTTATGAGTGCTCTAAGGATCAGCTATTGGTAGGACTACTTCAGACAAAAAACCACGAAAAGCTTCCCTTAGGATTCAAATCACTTGACAAATTCTGCACAACAATTTAATTAAGAAAATTAGCAAGGGAATACTTTGGACTACTGCAGTATTTTGCAAGTTTTCAGTTTCCTACCAGCAATCTTTCCCCCTCCAGTCCTGAATGACAGCTCTGATGAAGTTGTTGTGAGAGAACAGTGGATCATCTCTTATGGGACCAAAATAAAGTTACAGTCACTTCATAATTTTCAGATTGCAAAAGGCACATAAAGTGCATAAAGGTCATTAAAATTAATCAAATATTAGCAATTTAATAAGACTGGATTTGATGGGGGAGACCTGTGTGAGCATCCATTCCAGCTGAAGTTGCAGTTAAGCTGATTTTTAGTTTTATGTTCTTTTCTGATCACTTTGCAATTTAAGCATATCAAATATTTTGATACAATTTTTGCTCCTGTAACAGATTTGAGAAATCACTTAACCACTCATAAGAGTAGTGGCTCACATCCAAACAGGTTTGAGAATAAGAAAAGCTTGTTGCACAATGAGGTGCCTTTGTTTCTTGAATTACTCTCCCTGTCCTAAAGGAGACCTTTGAGGTGAATTCTGAGTGAGCAGCAGAGCTGATAGAAACAACAGCCAGGAGTCAATGATAGAGGTGCAAGAGGCACAGGGCTTTCGTGGCCAAATCTGTGTTAGAACCTCTCATTCACAAAGAGCTCCACTGCAATTGCCACCTGCAAAAAAGCAATTTGGAAAAGACATTGCAAAGATAAGGTTAATGGAATTTTGCTAAAAGCACCTCCCAAGGGATTCTCTGTTAAAAGAACCACTTTCCACATTGGATCTCTGTTTATTTCAGTTATCAGTCTCACAAATTAAGTCAGGCTTCTGACCATATAAAGTGTATAAATAATATGCAGTCCTCCTTGAACTCTTCCAAATTAGCCAGCACTGAGATTCAGGTTAAAGACCTCAAAATAGCATCATCCAAACTGCAGAATTTTTCATCCCACAAGGAAACTCAGAAGTGAATAGCAATGGACTGTTTACAATAAAATCAGAACAGAAGTTCTGTTAACTTTCCCACTTTATTCAACTTGAGAATTCCGTCTGAAAAGGGAGTACCAGCAGAAAAGCCATTGAGAACACAGAGCTAAAAACTGCAAAAAAGTAAGAAATAGTATGGAAGCTAATGAAACTACAGTGGAATTGTTAGAAATTAATATGGTTGAAGGCCAACTAAGAAACAACAAATTACCCAGCTCACTCAGATGCTCATAGATAAAAATTTTTCTAAACATTATTCCTTTTGTCCCTTTATTTTAATACAGAGCTTAGAGAATACTTTTGCTGAGGGGAAAACTGAAATACTTTAAACAAATAATTTGTTAAAAAACCCCTCCATGGAGAAGTGTGATGAAATTATTTTATTCTCTTGAACTGAATGGTCAAGGGAGATGGCATTTTCTAATTTTAAGACCTAAAACAGAAAACAGGACGTAGTAGATGTGGTTTAAATTAGGAACAGCTGTGTTGAAGTTGTACAATAAGAAATGTAATGGTATTACAGAAAGGATAAATTTAGACTCGTGGACTGAGGGTAAAAGCTTTCTGTACCAAGCAGTGCGTTTTGTTTCTGATCCAAATAACAGAAGCAAGCCACTGATTCTGAAGTGCTCTCTAATCACACAGTGCTGTATTTCAGCCCTCACATCAGAATGTCTGCAGACCTTAGTGACAATCCTCATTTTTGTCTCTGTGTTAAACAGGTTCATTTGCACAAAAACAAGGCGCTCATAATTCACCTGCAAGTCAGGTACAAACCTCAAAACTCCTTTGCAATCATTCCACAGCCAGGCTACTGTACATCCTGCTCCCATCAGCTTGTGAAGAAACAGTTTTGCTTTTGAGATATTCCTTCAAACCATTCCCATGTATTACAGGGACACTCCTATGTTGTTGGGGAAATATTAGAGAAGCCCTGCTGTGCCATTTGATCCTTGGCCTGAGTGGGGTCAGTGTGTGGAAATGTCTGGGAATGTGTTAAGTCTGATAGTCATTGGAGTTTTGGCAAGTCTCCCTCTTGGGAGCAAAGAAAGTGTGGTTTATGAAAAGGAAATAAACCTAAAAGTTTTGCTCATGATAGCTGTCCATAATACTGAGCTCCTATTTTACACAGAGTTTCTTCTGTAGGATTGGATCCTGTTTAAAGGGTATAATGAAGAAAGATATGGGCAAGTCCAGCTCTAAATAGCTTTTCCTTTTCTCTATAATTCATGTATCTGCAGCCACACACAAAGTGTTATAAAATAGATTAGACCCTGAAAAACAATGCTCCTGTTTCTATATATTTGGAGAAGGACCCTGATCTATTAATTTAGCAGGATAAGATAGCTTTTGGGTCATCAATTGTTTCTGTCATTCCTGTGAGTTACAGCTTGCCTTTCCTTTAAGTTATTGAGCAGGAAGACAAAAATTATTATTTCATCCATAATTCTATCTCTATTGATGTGTCAACTATATAAAGATATCCCAATTCAGACTGTACTTTGAATTTAAAGTTGAATGTGCTGTTTGGCAACAAAGCAAACAGAATTTTTTCCTGGGCTGCCTGTGGTGGTTTTTTAGAACTTGAAGGAAAGCTCCATATGAACAGAACTGTAATGTTAGCCAACCTGCCAATCAAGCCACTAATCCTCCACACATCTCTACCATCAGGAGACAGATACCTGGAAGCTGGTATGCAGGAGATAAAGGGGAAAGTTGGACAGGAACCAAAAAATGTTCAAAATAAAAATTAGATACAAATGTCCAGATATATTTTCCTTAAAAAAATCAAATATGAATGATATTAAAGAATTTTAACCTCCACAGATTAAACAGAGCTGTATGCACATACTGGTTGCTGTTGGTTGCTTCCAAGCACCCCCTGGAACAGTCTATTGTCTTTACTGCATTTCCAGACAAAGACAGAGTTCTTGAAAGTGGAAATAACTGCCCTGGTTAATTTTGAGTCACATCAATGACTATAGAAGGTATATTTAACTATTTAAAGAAATAGGCAATATTTTATATTCAAGTCTTCACATCTGGATACAATAAAAACATGGTGAATTGGAGAAGCAACAACATAATATCCAGAACTCACTTGAATATTGTAATTGAATATTAAACAATATGTTCTTTTATCCACTGCAAAAGAAAGAAATGTTAGGATCTCTATAACTCTGCTGTCCATTTCTACTCTTTTCTGACACATTAGGTTCAAGCAGATAAATTGCAATAATTGAACAAATCTTTTCAGATATTCTCTTCAGATATTGTAAAAAATGCTTCCTATAATTGTAAATGTCATTTCTACCCACAACTGTTGGTCTGTAGCATACACCCAGGCCATTCAGAACAGTAATTTGAAACTCCAAGTTTAGCTGTTTTGACCACGAACATAAGTTACAAGAACTGTTCATGCTCAGTGATACACTGATTATCTTTTTTTGAGATTAGGCTTGTCTTAAAACTCTGTGTGAAGTTATGAATGAGAATTTTGGGTTTTGTGAATATTCTTGCAATACTTAAAATTGGCTGGCTCCCTAAGTGTTCCTGCCAGTAAAGTAATTTGCTGGAATACTGTTGGAAAGCAAATACAGAAGGGGTGTGAATACAGTCAAAGAGAATTCATTTGCAAATCAAATGGATGGTGGAAGAGGAGTTGCATTCAATGAATTCAACAAAGACACTGTCACAATAAATACAAGAACATTTGGCAAGGATAACCTTTGCAAGACTTGCTATCTGTGTTCTGCAAAGGTATCCATATGTGTGAAGTTCCTGTCTCCGTGCAGGATTCTGTCTATTCCAACAGATGCAGAACTGGCCTATGGAACAGCTTGCAGAGCCCGATCACTAGACTAGCATTAACATTTAAAGCTGGAACAGAAACAGCTTTTCTGAAGTTACTGTATAAATAACTAGCCATTGCATATAGGAGGAAGAGAGGCTGTATAATGTTTTATTCCTATTTTATAATTCATTAAAAAAATTAACCAAATACTACCGTTATTATCACTACAGTGTGGGAAAGAAATTTAAAAAAAAGTGAATTGTACATTAGTAAAAACCAGGTACAGGGTATTTATATTTCAACTCTCCTATTCAGGAGAGCACAGAAAGATAGTCAGC
The DNA here is from genome assembly GCF_027579445.1 of Ammospiza nelsoni. NCBI lineage: Eukaryota > Metazoa > Chordata > Aves > Passeriformes > Passerellidae > Ammospiza > Ammospiza nelsoni. The sequence goes on from NC_080648.1 coordinate 6,508,452, forward strand.
AGCATTAAAAAAAAAAAAAAAAAACAAAAAAAACCCAACAATAAACCCAGGAACCTATTATTTTCTTTTAAAATTCATGAAGACACTGAAAACCAACTCTGTTTACCTCATATCTCACACCAGTAGGCAGGTCCACTCCCCCAGTTATGGTCACTTGCCACAGGAAAAATTCCCTCTCCACAGAGATCACATCATGGCTCCCTGTCAGTAGCTGCTTGTAGCTGACCTGTCCTAAGCATCTACTGGTGTTGGGCAAAAAAAAAAACACATGGATTTAACCCACTCCTATTTCTGCAAAAGGCTGTTTACCCTGGCAACAGAACACAGTAACTGGGCAAGGATGTTCCTCCTTAACCTGTCCTGCAATGGTATCAAAACCCTGACAGAAGATCTCAGGATTCGCCAAAACAATAAAATCCATCTCTGTTCTCAGGGCTTCTGTAAGTGAAAACAGCAATGAAAGAACACAGCCACATTTCTCAAATCTTATTCATACTCTTCCTGGCTATACTGTAATTGGCTAAACATGAGAATTTAAGTTGAGACTTGACTTATGAGTTGACAATTTAACGCTGCATTTTTTAATAAATATAATTATATTCCCCTTCAGTAGAAAAGTTTAAAAACAGAAAAACTTAAATTTGAAGTCAAGCAAAACCACCCTTTGAAATATTTGTCCTGGCTAGCATTTCTAAGATTTTGATTTCATTACATTTCAAAATGAAAAATTTTTGAAACTATAAATTTTTTGTAGGTCTGTTAATTTCTGATAGACTATAGCTAGGATCTGTAGAGACTCAGGAAAAACAAATTAATTGCAAAGCTTGCCTGATGCCTTAAAAAAAAAAAAAAAAGTATGTCCAGGTTAGGCAATAACACTTGTGTGGGGTCCAGCTTCCAGCTGAGTTCCAGAAGATTGTAGAGTCCATACTGCCTTTTTCAGTGAGGCTGCCCAAAGGAGGATTATGGCACACTTGGTCAGTTCTGAGTTTGAACCAGGTTCCAGAGATGAAAGCACAGGAACTAATCTGTTGAGCTATGAAGTTCACTGCTGTGCTGGTTTATAAAAATCCTATTAGCAGTGTGACTGAGGGGTCAAAAGATAAGATAGCAGACAGCTGGAAATGATGGATCAGACAAATATTTTAGACAAGAAAGGTATTTCTTAGACATGTTGTACTTAACCATGTACTATACAACCAGGAAGTACTGCTGTCTAAAGGGTAACTGATTCTCTTATTGCTTCAGAATTTTTAGGTTTTAAAGTGCTTCTGTGCTATCTGCTAGGCCATCTTATGTCATAATGACTTAACATTCATTTTGGCTTCAACAAGACATTAGGTAAGAAATGCATATATAATGCACAATTAGCAAATTTTACAAAAATTAGCAATTTTTTCATTTATAAAAGAAAGAACAAGAAATGACATAGTCTGAAAAATTATCAGAGGTACCAATAATCTAGGTATGCTTAAATGCAGAGTGATTAAGAACATATAACGACAGAACCAGAGGGAGGCACCTAAATTATTGATATCAGTCCCCTTAGATCCCCTTAGTGAAGACAAACAGCAAATTCTTAGTCCAACAACTTGCACAGACCATAGCCTTTGTAGCTCCATACCTTTCAACAATGTTCAAGTCAAGTTCAAAAAGTAACAGCTGAGATGACTATAAGGCATAGTAGGAACAAAAAAAAAGAACATCGCTGGAGTATTACAGAACTGGGCAAAATCCCAGATAATCATAGAAATGTAGTATCCATCCAGACAGGAAGAAAGCATTGCTCCCATTCCAATCTCTATGTGTTTTTATCAGTCTGACCTGACAAAACTTTTCTACCTGATTTCAAATATCTAAATCGTTGTACCTTGAGATTTGAGTTTTACACACACCAACCAGAAACCAGATAATGCATGTGGAGGGAAGAGGAGCACTGACATTCTGCCAACATAGCACTGCTGGAGATAAGACTTAAATACAAGGACTGGGAAGCTGATAGAAAGTTGCTAAAAAGGGAAATCTGTACATTGGATATTGAGGATGGACAGAAGGAGGTCCTAAAAAACGTCTCTTGGCTGACCTACGCAGAAAAGTAAAAAAATGAGTGTGCTCATGAAACACATCGATTTTTGAGATTCAGAACTATTGCCAGTAATAACATGCCCCCAAATGCTCAGGGTTTCAGCACAAGCCCTTTGACACAAGGCTATAAACACTGCACCAGTGTTACCAACTTATTGCAAAAGTTCTGTACCTTCCCAGCGATTTCTCGTGGGCACTCCTCACAGCACTGGCTCCTTCCCCCTCACAACACATCCTGCAGCTCTCTTCTGGACTAGCTAAGCCTCTCTTTTATAGCCCTCACCTTTATTGGACACACCTGTGGCCTGTTAAGGGCAGCTGGACACACCTGTGGTCTATTAGGGCAGGCCTGTTGCTAATCTTTGCTCGTTAGTACAGCTGCACCTCTTAGGGGTGAGATTGCCTTCTTCGCTATCTCTGTTCTCTTCCATTCTATCCCCACACAAGTGGGGAGTGAGAGAACCCTCTCCTCATTCCATGTGTTTTTTAAAGAACTATACATTTTTTTTTTCCCCCTCAAGGTTATGGGCGCCTCAGCTGACTCATGTTCTGGTTATATGCAGGAATCCAACCATTGCTTCAAAGGGTGATACTCTTAAAGAGGGGGGCACAACACAGTTTGCACCAATTTGCCCAGAGACCAAATGTACTGCACTGTGAAAAAGGCAAAAATACTAAAAAGAAGTGTAAGTTTAAGTTTTTGTTTTTTTTTTTTTTTTTTTAATTGAAATTCAATTGAGGAAAGTTTAATGGTTTATAATTTCATTTTTTTTGTTAATTCTAAGAAAATTAGCTAGAGCTTGGAATTTATGAATTGAAATTTCATGGAGGCTAAAACTTAGATATAGATTAGTCCATTGCAAGAGGAATGAAACCTGCCCATGAGTGACACACTTGCAAGAAAGACTATTACGACTTCAGGATAAACCAAGTAGGAAGAAATAGCATCTTATTTGAATTTCAGGATTTAGTCCCGCAGAACTCTTTTGTTAAAATATTTTTAAGTAATGAAAATCACATATTTTATTATTTTTATTGAAAACAGAAACCCTCCCCCCAAAAAAAATAAAACCAAAACCACCCCTCAAACAACCCCAAAACCCTGCAGTACTTTGACCAACTGTAAAGGCAGTTACCACAGAAATTCCTACTAGTATTGACAACACATAATCAGCTTAGAATCATTAAATGCTTTGGGTTAGAAGCAGCTTTAAAGCTCATCTTCTTCCACCCCTGCCATGGGCAGGGACACCTTCCACTACCCCAGGTTGGTGCAAACCCCCTCCAACCTCATCCTAAACACTTCCAGGGATGGGGCAGCCACAACTTCTCAACACAAACTCTTTCAGTGTCTCACCACACTCATAATAAAAAAATTTTTCTCCTATTCAATCAAATTTACTGTATACTTTTGAATATTAGATAATTAGAGACTTCCATAAAGTAATGTAATATTCCTTTTCTTATATGACCTGATAAGAGTTTTTCTACAAGATATAGCAATAAAAATTAGGATTTTTAGTGTCAGATTTGATATGCTTCCACTTATTTCCTTTTACTAGTAATAATATCGCAGCAAACATGATTTCTTTCAGTGCCCATAGAGATTGAAAAGCTCAGATTAACTCTGCATACTCCAAGAACAATTTAATTATTTTTATTTGCAGGAGGTGACAAACCATGTTATTGATGCTGGAATCACTGAAGGATTGCACTCAGGAAATTAGGCTTTTTCCCACCCCAGACAAAAGCACTGTTTTCTCAAACCATTAATTTAATATCCCTCCTTAAATTGCTTTTAAAGAATTGTCGTGTTACTGTGCACATGGAGTCACTTGCCTGGAAAATGATTTCTATCTTTTAATAATTTCTCTCTTTTAATACATATTTTGCTATCAAAGGTGGAGTAACACTTAGTCCTTGCTATAAAAGACTCAATATCATTTTGTGTGAGAAGCTCTGTGTGTTATATCAACCCCTCCAGAAAGAAAAGAATTTCCCTCTTCTTGTGCATACCTATTTCCTTACACTGCATCCTTAGATATGCCTGTAGAAACCTCTTATGTGTATCACTAAATATTTTTCAGTGCAAAGATGTTCTTGCCATTTTTGTTTCCTTCTCAAAAGCTGTCCTAGGTTCCATCTCTCTTCTCAACTCTTACATGGCTTAAAAGAAATTATACAAACCTGAGTGCTTAGTTAAGAAAGATAATCTATGTTCCATGCTTCCCACAAGCTGACAATGCACCTGGGACAATTTGATGCTGTTTCCAAACAAAACCAGACAAATTGGTATTAAAGAAATACTGTAGCTCAGCCATAATTTCCTCATGAGCTGTGACTACCTTAATTTGGACAAAGGCATTTCCCAATAATAGGATCATAACACTGCCTTTGGTAGAAAATCCTCTGCAGAACACTGGATGCTGATGCTGTTTGGAAGAGGCACAACAAAGTCATCTGTCACCTGAAATACTCATTTGGGAAACCTTCTATGCTGTAAAATCCTGAAACGTAGTGATATGAAACTGGAATGCTTTTTCCTCCTTAAATTACAAGTTTTAGTGAGTGTAAAGGTCTAAATAGCATGGCAAGCTCATGTGATGGGAAGTACAGCCAGCAGATTTTGTGTAATGCTGTAGATGTGATTCTGTACTGATGATTTCAGCTTATATTGCACTTCAAATAGGAGTGGTAGAAAAGTTTTCTGTTACCTCACAGTAAGCTGCTGTAAATCAGTATCAACTCTACTCCTTACAAAGCATTGTTGTGCTCCAGAAATTGGAAACTGGAGTTCATGTCAGCACAGAGAGAAAGACTTAAAAAGAGCTCCTTTCCCCAAAACAGGCACCAGTTAAGAGCTGTAAGCCTGAGAGAGACATCTTCAAAACCACAGCAAAAACAACTTACTGGTCAGGGAAATGATCAAATACTAGGAATCTGAGAGTACAGGGAAAAAAAAAATAGAAACAGTTCCAGCTAATCCTTTTTTTATAAAGTAAAAATGCCTTGTAGATATAGAGGACCAAAGTCAAATTATTAGTTTTGCCAAATATCTCCCATATGTGTTTTTCATATCATGTACAGGACTGCTTCACATGGGCTACATGTTTAGGCACATTCTGAAAAATGTATCTAAAAATACGTGCACATTCTGACACATGTACACACATAGATTCTTCTCCCTCCACTTTCATCTCCTTTCATCCATCTCCCTCATCACAGATGCACACACACCTCTGCTGAAATGAAATAATTCTCACTGCTTGAGTTGGCTACAGTCTTAAGTTCAAACTAGTGATTTTTTTTTCTTCTGTGTTCACATCTATATTTTTTCTCTACAGGATTTAAAGCCTGAGAAGCATGAAAGATAGAGTGAAAATAAATTTGAATTCTATATTACAAAAAAAAATGTGAATATCAAAAGATTCTTTCACAGCTGTGTGACTGCTGGCATTTGTAAAGAGTCAAAGAATCCTGGAATATAAAAAGGCAGAAACACAGTTGGTTTTTCAATCAAGTATATGGAGGAAAAAAAAAAAAATCTATAGAAACAGCAAGAAGGGCTAAGGGTGGGTGACAGGTAAAACCTATTTCCTTAATTTAAACAGTCATTTCTAGAATCACTTGAGCAGGAGGATGATATGAAAGATTGACATATTCAGTTCTACTCTTTAAACTGTGGTTTGCATTTTACCAGCAATATAAGGAAGAAGATGAAAGATGTCTTTCCTTATTCCTTACTTAATTGAAGTGCCTATTTAGAATGACATTTAATAAAAGATACAATTTTTGTGTGGTTATTATTTGTATTACCAGAGCATGTAAGACGTTATCATGTAAGTGATAAACCAGCACCTTGCTGTGATGGTGATTCAGGTATTGAGAAATGACTTTGTGTGACTCCAAGCATGTTCCATATTCTGCAATGCTAATGGGAGGAAGGAGACAGGACTGCTTCTTTAATTCCACCAGTAAATTTTTGTGTGCTGTTCAAAAACTATAGCAAAAAGGATCTTCCATTGCTAGAAAGTTTCTGGCTCAAGAGGAGCAACAGCAAAGACTCAGTAAGGTGGAACTGCTTATTTTGCCCTACCAGCAACCCAATAATGTCTTGTAGTCTCCTGGGAATAAATGTTCAAATTAATATCAAACAATCTGGGGTGCAAAATGAAAGATTTTTCACAATGTTCTTCTGAAACATTTTAAAAGTGAAAGTTCTTAGTGAAGTAGAAGGGAAGTTACTCACAAAAGGCCGATGCTTGTGCTCAGTTTTATAATTTCGCATTGTTTCATCCTGTTCCATTTTCTTACTTCTTCTAATCCTCAAGTCACCCTCACTCTTCATGGATTCACAGGCTCCCAGGCTGGTACCAGTTACAATAACTCATTGCCACTAAAGAAGTTCTGCTCTGAGGTTTTCAACAATACTTCAAGTCCTTAGATACAGAATTACCATAAATTGTAAAAATTTTGTATTTCTCTGTTTTTAGAGCCTGATGATACCCATTAGAAAAAACTTCTCTTTTGATTAATTCTTTTAATTCTTGCAGGTTCTTCTAGACTCAAGAATAAAGGAGGTAAAATAAAAAGACTGTTTGGATGTCCTGTAACAGAGAAGAAGAAGATGCTTGTTGGTTTTGGTGAACTCATCCTGAATAGAGCTAAGGTTTGTATCAGGTATTGGTTTGTTCTGTATCCTCACCAAATATGCATACAAAACCCTGCAGTCACTAACCACAAGTGAGCTGGTTTGTATATTACATGATTAGATCTTGAAGGTCCCTTGCAACACAAACCATTCCATTATTCTAACAGTCACTGTCAGTAAAAAAATAAGCCAAAAATCAGAAATCTGGCATGCTGATAGTTAAAGAGCTGAATGTGAGAGCAAGATACAAGCAATATTCTTGACATGGCATCTAATGGACTGAACTACAGAAAAACCCCAGGAATACTGAAGCTTTTGTAAATACTTTTTTATATATTACAGACACTGTTGAAGGAAGGGCTTTCATTCAAAGCTTGCCAGAAACTTGATAGAAATGTTTACTCATTATTACTATATTGCAGTTCATTGGATATCACAAGTTTTAAACTAATTACTGATTTTTTTTTTCTAATCTCTCCTATTTGTTGGCTCTTAAACTAACAAATATACAAAGCCTGACCACCATGCACTCCATTTTATTTTGTGGGGAAAAACTGCAAAAACTGCCTTTATGGATACACATGGTCAAGATCTTTTGATTTTGTCTTTAGATTTGCTTCAGTCTCCTTTCTCAAAGTGTTTCTAAGGCAGCAGAATATAGGTGGCTCACAAAAATGCCTTTTTATTTTCTTGTGTACATGTCATATAAAAATGTATCATATGGAAAGAGCATAGCTGCTAAAATATAAAGTTAAATGTCAATTGGAAGAGAGAGCATTTGATCTGCATCTTCTGTGGACAGTTTGCCCTTTGGATAAGCAGCTACTGTAATTATGAAAAACTGGAGATTGCTTTGCATGGACTTTGCTTATTCCACATAGACCAGTATAATGTTTTCCAGCTAAGTAAGCTGGGTTTGTCCCTAAAACTGAACAGAATAAATGCAGTTGAGCTATAGGACAACAGAGTTGGTGAAGACTGAGCTCACCATGGTGAAAGTGTCCTTTAAACCGTTACCTCCATTTTGTAAATAGGCTATTCCAATTATTAGATAAGTGTAATTAGAGCAGTTGGGTTTTGGAAAAGATTTTAAGGAATTTGAATCAGAACTACATCAACTGCAGTAGTGAAAAAAATAATATATGCGTATGCGTGTGTTTATATTTATCATTATAATGAAAACTTCCTGCCCATCCTTGGGGCATCCAGCAGTGCCCCCTTAAACTGGTATGGCCAGCAATGAGGGCACCCATGTGCACTACCACAGGTTTTGCTTTACTTGCCGAGTTCTGTGTAGCACAGCTTGACAAGATGCAAAACTCAAAGCTAACTAGGAAATCTATAGTAAATAAATGCATATCTCTAATGAGCTGAAAAAGTAAAAGGTCAGAGGCTGAGTTTTTGACAACATCCTAAGGAACATTTGCAGCTGTTGGAAACACAACCTTTGACATCACAGTTGACTGATTTTGAATTCTTGAAATAATACTTGAAAAAATATCGTAGATGCTTTTCATATGAAAAATAAAATAGGATCACAAAAAAAAAAAGAGAAGGAGAAAAAGGAAGTCTTTGCAGCACACCTTCAGAATTGTTTTTTATTTTTTTCTTTTATATTCTATTCAGCTTTTATCAAAGTAGCTACATCAAACTAAGCTCCTCTCAGAGGGCACATCATTTGAAGCCAGTAATGCCAGAAAAGAAGCTCCTTTTTCAGAAATGCTTGCATTTTAGCTAACTGCCTTTTTCCCCTTGACCAGTTCTAAGCGGTAAACTCTTCAAACCTCCATTCAGCTCCAGAGAAAATAAAAAATATATTCCTTTGTTTGCAAACATCTTAAAAATATATGAAACAACTCTGATCTGATACTTCCATCATAACATGTTGTCCTCAGTAAGCTTTTAGAAGAGCATTAAAACACTGCCAAAATTCTCATGAAGTTAATTTCTCTCCCTTACATACTCTCAGCTCAGGACAGGAAATGTAAAACTGATTTCTTCTCCCCCTCTCATATGAACTGTGCTCTTAAGTGGGTAGCTGGATGCCTTGTCAATTAAATATCCAAATGTTGAGTATTTAATAGGTATCCCTAGAAATAGGTATCTCAAGCTCAATATCCCGCTTTGTGGAATCAAAAATTTAAAATCAATTTTAAACAGATCAGAAATGAAAAATATACGTTTGTATAAACAAAGCAGTCGCATCACTTCATAACTATCTACAAACACAAATACAAATTAATCCTGAAGATTCATTTTCTCCACAGCAAAAAAGCAAACAAGCACTGCTCATAGGCAGCTCTGTGCTCAGTCAGCAGCAGTCAGGGCTGCCTTCAGTGGCTCTGCTCTGTGTTTATCACCCTGCTGGGCTCAGCCTGGTGCTGCAGCCCTTGCTCTGTGAGCAAGAGGAGCACAAACATTGGTACCTCAGACTCCTGGGTGCCCCATGGATAATGGACAGGCTGTCCAGGGAATGGTTCTGATTTTTATATTATATACTAATCATATATACCCACACTTGAGAGCAACTGCAAGCAAAACAAACATTGCTTTAACAGCAGGTTTTAAAGGGAAAATACACCAAGGGGAATATTTATCTGTGTGCTTCAATGTTAGCTGTGTTTTATGACACAGAATTTCTATGGTAAAAGCACAGTGATACTGGTAAAGCTTTTTTCTTCCTGTTTAATCCACACTAAATTGCATTTGTAGTAGGCAGCAGTATTTTTTGCCTCCATAAGGTTGACAGAGAGGCCCAGTAATTGTGCTATTCTAATACTGAGTAACTGATCTTTAGTATTATCCCTTTTACTAGGGGATACATTTCATGCAACTCCAGAAACAGCAATGCACTTATAACAGCAGATGAATTAGCCCTCTGCAATTTTTTTCCTATTGTCATTTTGCTTCTATTGGTTAGAAACCATCTAACAAAAAAATTATTACAAGGCATAAAATATGAGCAGATTGCCCATCTAGCATCTGTTTATGTAACTCGTGAAATATTTATACCGAAATCTTATCATTCCTCATTTTCACATATTTTGATTTTGTTCCTTCACTGTAACAGATAAAAAATAAAAAACATGTCATGTTGTAAATTTGGATTTCCTTTTTCTTTCTTTAAAATTTAGACCCTTCTGACATTTTCAGGAAACTAGAATGTCAGTTAGACATAATCAGTAATTCATTTAAAGTAATTGCCTTTAAAATTGTCTTAGGTTTCTGTTATGTCTCTCAGTTAAACATGAACTGTAAATACTTCTAATATGATGTTTCAAACTGAGATTCAAGCTAACTGCTTTGCAAACTCTGCCTGCTGCTCTGCTACATCAAAGGATCATGAAACCTGACATTAAAATGCAACCACCTCTTGGTGAAACAGGAGCAAACAACAACAGGTACGACTCAAAAAGGAAGAAAATTACTTGGGCAAAACTGCAGGGAAGATTTCTGTAGGCAGTGTGACCTTGAAGACAGGTTCAGAAAAAAATTAATCAGATGAAACAGGTAACAGGAAAATGACTGTTTGGGGCTACATGCCAGGAGGCCCTGAGGCAGCACCTTCAGGGAGCAGTGGACATGCAAGGCTAAAAAAGGCTGTTAGGTTGTTGTGTTTTGCTGCTTTTTTTATAATATCTTAATGGATCCAAGGGAAAGAGCCTTGTGCAGCTGCAGCTTTGTGTGGACAAAGAACTGTTTAAATCTGGACACTTTGTTTAAATTTCTGAAAAATTAGTAGGAAAGAATATTTGAAGTGGGAGCTAATCCTCCCTTGGAGTCTGACAAAACTACTTTGAGTGTAATGGTGGTCAGAAAAATAAATGGATGGAGACCACCACAACCACTGTCATAACACTTAAAATTTCACCCTTTTCATACCAAATGAATAATTTTAAAAAAATCCTGAATTTAGGGGACAAAGCATATTCACGACCATTTCAGTCATATGCAGCTAAGTTGCCTCTTGTATTTAAGCTATTATCAAGGCTTAATTACTTTAAATCAAATACTTTAAACCAAATACAAATCTCTTTTGGAAGAATAGTTCTGAATGTCAAACACAACTGAACTGCACAACTTCAATGATTGGTTCTCCAGTGACTGACATCTGAACATATTTAATTGCATAAATATTCCTCTATATTTAGCACTTCTGTCCTGGTTTAGGACAAATTTGGGAGGAAACTTCCAAAGGGGTCCTGCTAGAAAGCAGATTTAAGTGGCTCCTGCCCCAGCTGGTTTGGGGAAAGATTTCTTTGGAGAAAAGTGGGAAAAACCTGTTTATTTAACAAGTAAAGTATTCACAAGCATACAAAATGAATAATATTAAACAATAAAACCTCTCACTTTTCTGAAGAGATGGCAAATTCAGAAAATCCTTTTCCCCTCAGATTCTTATCAGTCCCTGTTGCGTTGGAGATCCGTGTCCCAGGCCCCAGTGGGGCACAGGCGTGAGCTTCTGATGTTTTTCTGGGTTTTCAGTCCAGAGCAGGGCCAAACAGCTCTAAGAAAAAGAAAAGTGACAATCTGGGAAACTTCTCTGCCTCAGCAGCCCAAATTAGTGTTCCCCTACACTGCCAGTCGGCCTTTTTCCACCTCTCCAGCCATCCACACAGAGCATTGGCAACCATCCATGGATCAGTGTAGAGGTAGAGCTTTGGCCACTTCTCTCTCTCAGCAATGTCCAGGGCCAGTTTAAAAGCCTTGAGTTATGAAAGCTGGCTTGATCCACCTTCTCCTTCAGTGGCCTCTGTGACCTGTCGTGTGGGGCTCCATACGGCTGCTTTCCACTGCTGCTTCATCCCTACGATGCGACAGGAACCGTCAGTGAAAAGAGCGTAGCGCGTTTCCTCTGGGGGCAGTTGGTTATAGGGAGGAGCCTCTTCAGCACCTGTCCCTTCCTCTTGTTCCTCTTCATCAGTGAGACCAAAACTTTCCCCTTCGGCCCAGTTTGTAATTATCTCCAAAATCCCAGGGCAATTCAGGTTTCCAATATGGGCGCACTGTGTGATGAGGGCAATCTAATTTATTCCGTGTGGCATGGTGGATAGTGGGAACCTTTCCTTTGAACACCCACCCCAGCACCAGTAGTCAGGGTGCCGAGAGGAGTTGTGCTTCTGTTCCAATCACCTCTGAGGCAGCCTGGACTCCTTCATGGGCAGCCAAGATTTCTTTCTCTGTGGGAGTGTAGTTGGCTTTAGACCCTCCATAACATTGGCTCCAAAATCCCAGTGGTTGGCCTCGAGTCTCCCCAGGCACCTTCTGCCAAAGGGTCCAGGACAAGCCATGGTTCCTGGCTGCAGAGTAGAGCATGTTCCTCACCTCTGGAGCTGTCCTGACTGGGCCAAGGGCTACTGCACGAGCGATCTCCTGCTTGATCTGGGCAAAGGCTTGTTGCTGCTCAGGGCCCCAGTGGAACTCATTCTTCTTGCAGGTGACCAGGTAAAGAGGGCTCATGATCTGTCTGTACTCAGGAATGTGCATCCTCCAAAAGCCTATGGCATCTAAGAAAGCTTGTGTTTCTTGCTAGTTGGTGGAGGCATTGCTGTGATCTTGTTGGTGACCTCAGTGGGAATCTGATGCTGTCCATTTTGTCACTTTACTCCCAGGAACTGGATTTCTCTGGCAGGTCCCTTGACTTTGCTCTTCTTGATGCTCTTCTTAATACACAAAATTTGGAATTTTGTGACTAATGCTGCCATTATCTAGATGGAGGATTCCTGATTATTTGGACTGTACACAAATTGCTTCGCAGCAGTTCAGTCGCAATGCTAATGCAGCGCGTGATCATTGAAATGCACAAGAGCAGCAAAATGCAAACGCAGACATTTGTTTTCCAGCCAATCTGATATAAGTGTAATTCATATCACTGTAATGAGATCTGCTTACTTCCTGTCTTTTTTGAAGTCTCTACACCTTCTCAAGGGCAAAATTGTTTTCTAAATAGAGTGTGCCTGAATTCAGTCTCTTCTGTTGAAGTACTCCATCAGAGAGAACTAAAATAGCTCCTATTTACACATAGAGCCTGTCCTTATAATATTTGCATGTTGTCTGGAAGTCTATAGCCTTCTAAATCTATAAACAGCTCACAAAGTCACACACTAATTTCTTAAGGATCAAGAAGTTGCTTAAAGTCAGAAAAAATACAAAATGCAATTACAAGCCAAGAGAAAAAAAAAAAGAAGGTACAGTATACGATTATGTATGTGATAGAATAACAGATTTTGTTACTATTTCAGCTTACCTAGGCACATCTGCATTAATATCAAGAGGAAGGCTAGCACTGAGCATCTGGAATGTTTGCTGGGTAAAAATTAAACATCAAAAAAAATTTGGCCTCCTTCACCAGTCCTACCAAAACAATAAAAAAACCAACCCCCAAAAAAACCAGCAAGAATCTCATATTGTCCAAACAGGAATGCTAAACTCCTGAAATAAAAGCAATGAAAAGAAGCAATAGTAAGCCATTTCTGATATTCTGGGTCTCTTTTATTTTTAATGTTATCCATCCTAATGCTTTTACTGACAAGTGTTACTCAAGCTCATTGGCTCTCAACCACTGAGCTTTGGGCACCCCTTTTAAGAAAAGTGCTTAGAAAACTGGAAGTGCTGAAAATTTTCTTTAATATGCTGTGTAGCTTTATCTACAGCCCTCAAATCTATCTGCTCTCTCTCTTTTTCTGTAAAGAAATAGGTAACACGTGTGTGCATATAGGCCATTGTGATGACTCAGAAATTTTTGGCTCTTTAAGGAAACTGTTTCTTACAAATCCTCCATTTTCACATGTCTGTTTTCACTTCATATTCACCAGATGTCACAACTTCACTTTTGTTCATGCATCACAAAACAGATTCAGTGCTGTTCTTTTCTTTAGGATTACAGAATCCTAAAAGAGATTTAAGGATGACAGGTAGAAAAATAATTTTAGTAATCCTTTCATTACCTACCTTCTTGTCACCTCAGAAAGTGGCAGAGGAATGCTCTGCCTCAGCTAAACAGACCTTTGGAAATCTTTGATCCCTGCTTCTGATGTATTGGTTTAATTGGTTCTATTTTGATCAAGCCAAATTATGTCTCCTGCTCTTGAAGTAGAGTAGCACTGAAACAATTGCCTTAATTTCATCTTTGCTGTCTCAGGGCAACAGAAAAGCCCATGTAATCCATTCAGGAAGCACTGATTGATTCACTTGTGATAGCAGGTGTAGCCGAAAACACAAAAAACCCCTTCCCACTAAGAATTTGAACCATTCAACATGTACTGGATGTTCCAGGGATAGACAAGAAAAAAACCATGCTCTACTTATCACTTTTTCCCCCCCACAGATACATATACTAAATGTACACTACAACTATTCCCTAAATATAGACTATATATTAAATGTGACTGTGTCATTTCACATTTAATATTAAGCTTGAAATGTAAATGCAATACACAATATTGTCAAGAGACCTCCCTCCTTAGAGTGGCAAGTGATCCTCTTTGGAAATTCCCCAGACTGACCTGCTCCAACTCACAGTCAAACAAATCCATTTCTCCAGGAATCATCACAAATAATGCTTTTTTGTTTTCTTTGTTTTTAGAAGGGTCTTGCTTTGACCAGGATTTCCTGTGCATATCAAACATTCATTCTGTCATAATCACTATTAATGAAAAGACCAGAAAGGAAGAACAGGCTTTGTTATCATCTCACCTTAATAGAATCAGCAGGAAATAGATCAAAGGCTGGCATATCCATTCCTGACCTTCCCTTTTGCCTCGTTTGCAGAATTTGGGAAGTATTTACTTATCTTCCTTCCCCCTCTCTCCCCTTGCTCTCTGCACCCCAGGCATTTCTGGTATCAAGAGCAGTGCTCTTCCATCCAGGTCCTGTCTTCTAACCCCTGCAGCAAAAACCTCCTTATTACTGCTCTGTGCTCAAAAGATTTATTTACCAGATTGTGCAGTTGGCTCAGAATACTTTCAGATCTACTCCACAGTAGTATAAATAATTTCACAGCACAGAGGCAAACTTGGGCTTTGCCCTAAGAACCCAGGCCCTCTCAAAGCCTTCTGCAGGTCCCCACACGTGTAAGTGAGGGGTTTTGGAGTTGGGAGTGTGTGAATCCTCCTCTTCACTGCCCTGTCAAGAACAGGAACTGCACAGGATGAACTTTAACATTTGAAGCCTAGATAATTTTTTCAATGGAAGATAATTTAATCCCTATTAAATCATAAAACAAGAAACCAGGATAATAATAGCTAAAGCAAGCACAAAGGAACAGAGAAAGAATAAAGTTCTATATTCTATTCATTTGCTTTAAGACAGACTGCTAAAAAGTAGGAGGAAAAACATTTCCAGGAAGATGGGTTTAGTTTGACAATATATAAATAGCCCAAACTGAGGATGTAACAATTGCTCTGTCTCTTCTAACACCTGGCAGGGCAGTAACTAGAACTGAGCTGACTATGGAACTGGAATATTTTGCAGCTCAGATTTCTTCAATAAGGCTAAGCCAGCTCAAAAGATTTCACTGTTGCTCTAACACACAAGCCTTTGATGTTTCCTCATCTTTACATCATAGAAGGAGCTCAAAGGGTTAATTAAAATTTAATGATATCGGCAGTACTTTGAAAAAGTTATGAACTTGGATGAGATCAATCACTTTCTTGGACTGTCTGACTTCAAAGCAAACATTATGCAAAGGAAAAAAATTCTCTCATTCTGCATTGAATTCATAAGCAAGGATTTCCTCATTAGCGGTCTGTGCATGGAGGAGATTCCAAGTTCAAACTGGAAGAGGTGAGGTGCCAAAAAAATGGTTAATCAGAATTTCATGCCTTTGATGCTAGTCACATGTTGAATGAATGCATCACTGCAAACCAGGGGACACTTGAACAGTCCCAAAATAGGAAATCAGGGATTAAGGCATGAGCAATCTTTTTTTCCAAATTCACAACTTGTTTGCAGAGATTTAGCTAAAACCTCATTAACTTGTTTATTCACTCTTACTGACATTCAGCAAAATGTCAACTGAAATAACAAAAGTAAAGTTTTAAAAAATGTACACATCTCTAGTCTGCATTTGTAGTTTTATTTGTTTACTATCTACATGTTATTTGAGCTGACAGCTTTCACTTCCTGCAGTCTTACTCTGACCTGAAGGTATTACTGTATTTTCTAAGACAAATACAATTTAGATGACAAAATTATGAAAATCCCCTATAAGAGATCTGAGTTTACCAGTGACTAGTTAGATTTATCATGAAGATTAAGAAAAATTTACTTTAATGCACTCAAGTGTCGACAGTAAAGCACCATCTCTGCCCAGAAAAGGCTGTTTAGGGAGCCTGACTCAGCTCCAACCCTATGCCTTCCTCTAATTCCAACACAAACCTACTGTGCAAAGGTGGAAATATGCTCTGTGGTATGATTCCTTCTGGAGATTGGTTTTATCACATATTTAATATTCTTCATAAGCAATCATTGGGTGCATTCAATAGACTCATGTGTTCAAAGCTCTACAGTTCTCAGTGTAATTATACACTTACCATGAAACATTTATTGCTTCACCCAATGCCTAAAATCTATGTCTGGGTTTTAAAACGTGCATTATCACTGAATGACTCCTGTTTGCAAATTCTATTTATTTTTATATGTCCTACTCTAGACATAACTGCATTCAGAACCACCAGGTGTGATGGTGGGGACACAGCACAAGGAAACAGTACAACTGCTTTGTGCAGAAATGCATTGCTGGTGTACCCTGAAAGGTTTTGTGAGAGTGATGCCTGTGAAATGTGAAATGTGCAACCAACTTCCTTAAAGGACGTCTGCTGGCTGTTGTGGTTGCAGGGTTGCATCATTTATAGGAAGAAAACCATGGGCATAGCAGTTCAATCATGACCTCTCAGGTAATGCCTGCTTTCCTTACAGCTCTTTACTAATGAGAAAGCCCCAACTTTGGTGGGTGTTTTTTGTTGGTGTTGGTTGTTTGCTGCTGTTGTTGTTTTTTGGTTTTTTCTTATACCAGCAGACCTTTAATCCAGTGTAATGGGGATTTACCCTGTCACCCTGCAAATCCACATATTCTGAGTAATAACTGAAAAGAAGTTGTCTGTTGGAAAAGCCAATATTTTTGTTCTCAGCATTTCAGATGGCTTGTATAGGCACACACTGTGCTGATTTTGGTGGACTAAAGTCATCACCATGAATATGATCTTTCCCATGGTATCATAACAAATATTTCAGTAAAATGCTGCATTTTGAGTTTATAGATTTCAGCTGAATTAGCTCTGTGGTAAAGAGTTTCCATTTAAAATGCATTTAACCTTTTTTTAGGGATACAGATGAAAAGGCAGCAGCAGTATTTAAGGAACCAAAGCAACAACAAATTGATTTTATTTTTGGCACTCCCTTACCCCTTTAATAGACAGAATTTCTATAAAATCTATTTCTGCTTTTGAGGTGGAAGATAATAATAGCTCTCATTTTTCAAGGGAAAAAAATTACCTAAAAATGAGGTAGAGCTGTCTTTCTGTCTTCATCTTTTGTCTGATGTCAAAGCCAGAAAAACAATACAACAAAAATGAGAAAAGGAACAAGACAGCAGCTCATCCTTTCAGACCTGTCTTTCATTTTCTGACAAACCTGTTGGGCAAAGACAGACAGACCACAAGGTCTTGTCAGCTCCTCCAGGATGGCAAATCCATCCTCAGGACTGCTTGTAACAGGGCTTGTAGCACTCCTCTCTGGTCAAACGAGGGTATGGAAACAGTTTTGGTCAGGTAAGTCTGACTTTTTATGTTAAAAAGGCATTAGAAGAGAGGATGCCAGGAAAGCAGATGTGCGAGATAGGAGAGGAAGAGGAGGCACAGAGGAAGGGTGACCACAGCCTCACTCTCATTGGTGCCTGGGCTTTATCTCAAGGTGGTAGAAGAGGACTCTCCTCTTCTGAAAAATGCCTGGGAGTCTCTATGGCAATCCAGAGGTGTCACAAAACAGCTTTAAAACACAGCCCCTCAGCCCTTTCAGGCCCCTGTTCCAACTGAAGTGAAAGGGAGGGATAGCCCAAGTTTTTGGATGTGATCTCATTTGTCTTCATATGTACCATTAGAATGAAACACACTTGGTTCAGAAAGTCAGGCTTTGATTTGACAGAGAGGTATGAAATAGAGAATTCCCTTTCATGCCAAACACCAGTGAAAATTGTATATGGTTGGTAGTTTACATTATTTGGGGGAAAAATAATATTATTCAGCTAAGCCATACATAATTGTCCACATGTATAAACTGCAGCAATCATGTTGTTCTTTTAACTTTATATACTTCTTTCTTCTCTAGTGATTTTCTCCAGTGAGATGAAGACACTAGCCAATCATTATTGAAGAGAAATTAAATCCACGTTTTTCCAAATTAACAACAAATATTTTTATTCCTTTATACTGACTTTCTACTAATTTATTTATAAATTTCCTGTAGCCTTGTTTATCTTTAAAATTAGTAAAACAATTAATATTAAGCCTATACATTTTTCAATAAAGTTCAACAAAGTCATAGTATATAAACACGTAGAACTGTAAAAATTTGTAAAAAAACCTATTAAAATAGGCTAATCAAGAGCAGATCATGGGACTACTACTATATTTCGGTGTGTGATTTTTTTTTTAGTTACTGAGCTTTGCGTTACGGGTGTCTCTTTATTTAAACTTCCATGCTGTACCTCAGGCAGTTCTGTTCCTTAGTATCATATTTGTTCATTTGAATTATTTCTGAAGTCTAGTCTGCCCTAACCTAAAAATCACAGGTAATGCTGCCAAGTGCTATCAAGTTCTCTAAGCAGTTCTAAATAATGGGTACACTGACTTCATTTAAGAAGTTAAAATAAAACATGAGCCCAGCTTAGCTGTACCATAGTAAAATCTAAACAAAAATGAAGGGTTTACTGTGACACACAAGTCTATTGCAAACTGTGTGCAATAAAGTATTTTCACTATTAGGTATAAGTAAATGAGGAGTGCAAAATGTTCAAAATGACAATCAAATTATTTCCATTAGAGCTACTCCCTACAACCGATGATTACGTGTGACTAATGCAGCAGAGACAGACAAAGCACTGACAGAGACAGAGCCACTGGGGAGAGGGAGGACGCAGATTAGGATGGCTGGATGCTGCACTGACAACGCACCAGGCACAGCAACCGTGACCAACTTCCAGAGGGAATCCCACACTGCAAAGTTCTATTATAACCCTAATGGTTAATGAAAATGAGCTCTGACATTTGGGAATTGAAAAGGAAGTCATGAGAGGAACAGTTCAGTCAGAGCTCAGACTGAACTCTCTTCTCAGAGACCCTGGGAGCTGTGACAAACTTCTTTTACTTTTATAAAATGATCTCATGTCTGAGAAGACCCTGAGGAAGGTGTCAGGTGAAGAAACAAACCCTTTTTGATGACAGATGATCACCTATCTTAATAACAGCTTTTACTGTTCACTCCAAAGACTTTCAAGTTCTTTATTTTAAAAATATATAACATTGCTAAATGAAATACAAAGTGCCTTTGGCTGTTGTCACTGTACCTCTTTCTGTGCTTCGTTTTTCCCATAAAACCTCCATGCTGTAAAGGGGAAACCGGTTTAAAAAAAATAAATTTTCTTTTCTCCTCATTCACAAAGAGGTATTGTAGGAAGACAAATGGGAGAATGAGAAAGGGGGAAGTTTACACTGCATCCTTTCAAAAGCACATTTATTCTGCCCTAGCATGTGTTTCATTGCTTCTCAAGGGTGCAGTTTATCTGCTTTTCTACTTCCAAGTAGATACAGTGCCTTTATACCCCCTGAACATCTCCTATTACATCACTACCACACTGAATTCCAAAAGGATGACACGGATTCAAAATGTTCAAATGTTGCAGTTCTGTTAAATAGTCATTTAGCCACAAATTTTTTAAAGATTCCAGGTTGGAGGCCTATATTCCCTTAGTACATCTTAATAAGTCTGTTTAGTCTGTGGAGGACATGAATTATTATTTAATCCTGTAGAAGTCGAAAATAGAGAGGAAAAAATAAAAAAAAAGAACCTGCCCTTGGAAATAACAGGATTACATTTTAGTGAGCTGTCATTTGTATTGGGAATGTTGATCATTAGGAGCTTTAACCTGGGGGCTACTTTTGTGGTTGTTCTGTCTTTGTGACAGTACATTCAAACAATTCCTCCTCTGAACATTATGAGATAAAAGAGTCAGCAACAAGTGAGTTTTTATATGAGTTTGTAACTGGGAATATAGCTACACTCTGCATCCTGCTGCAACCGCAAGCTTGCGCAAAATAATTAATTGTATGTGAACTGTCATATGAGTTTAATATATAGGTGTTAAACTGCTGCTTTTGGTTGTTTTGACATTGTTAACAGAATCTATTTCAGTTCTGTATGGATTTTAAAAAGAGGCACAATATATTAGTCAGATTTTAGCTTGAATTTCAAATGGCAGAAGAATGAAACAAATTGCTGTGGTCGGTTGACCATTAATACAAGAAAAATATATAGTTAAAATTCAGTGCCTTTGATAGCTCTGCTTTCTGCATCTTTAACTATAAAACTCAGTAATTTTATGTGTAATATGAACATAACTATTTCTGGGTTGATCCAAACCAGAAAAGTGTAAAGAATTTTACGTTTCTAGCCTTAAGACATATTTTCAATAAAGTGTTTTGACTACATCCTTACACTGAAGTAATTGGAATTGCTGTGTTGTAGCTATGATGGTTTGAATGCAGAAAAAATTGCAGAAATAAATAATATCTTTCATTAGACAAAGTGATTTCGTTGGAAAAAACCAGACATTTATTTATAGCAGCCATTCTTCAGATTCCAAACAGAAGAAAAATATGTGTTAGAATCAATCTAATTAATAACTTAAACATGTGAGGAGAAGTGTGATGAAGACCTTTGGTGCAAAGAGGGGTGGCGTTGCCCATATCCATTTTTTCAGCAATAAAGCTAACTTTTGTTTCAGCAACTTATTTCTTAGATGATGGTATCACTCCCCTACAATTATCTACACCCATTACACATTGAAGGGTTATCACATAATAAAGCTAAACACATTTTTTGGTTCCAAATTGCATCCTATATTATATCTCAAATTTTCAGCTGCCTGCAGCTTAATAGAAAAGCTAGAGCTTCAATGCCTGGTCATAGAGGGAGAAAATTCATCAATAGTAAAGAGATTGTACTTCAGTCCTCATAATACAAGTGTCAAGAACGAGCAGTGCATGGGGTTTTGAAAAGATCATTGCACAGATAGATAAAATTCTTTCTTTACAGATCACCAGGAGACCTAAGCATCAGTGAACCCAATTTTTGAAGCCTTCAGAGGGACTACACTGGTGGAGATACTGCAGTGAAAGTACTTGGTAGTGCAGCAGTAGGAGCGTGCCACGCTGCCCACACAGTCCTGGCTGGAATTATTCTTCTTCATATAAGGCACACACAGAATCATGGGGTGAAATCAGTGCTTGTGGATGAAATAAACTCTTGTGGGTAAAGCTCAGTTCTGTTACTGTGATTCCTTCGCCAGCACAGCCACTATAAACTTCTCACTACGCTAATTTGCCTTTTTTGTAGTTTACACCTGGCCTATGGTTCAGCTTTCACACAGAGTTACACATCTATTCATTTGTAAATTAAGATTTAAATAAACAGGACACCTGTGGAATAACTACTACCTTTAAAATTAATTCAACATATGCTTAAGTGCTATGCTGTTTTTTTTTTTTATAACACCTGGATTTGCTCTTATCTGAAGGTGATATCAAAACATCTTTGCCTTTTCCATTGGTGTATTTCCTTCAATATGCAAAATGTTTACATTTTCTTAAACTAAAAATCCCAGCACAACAATAATAATTCATCCTGTGTTGCCAGAATATTTTGACAGTCAAACCTCCAAAAATATAAATAAATGTTTCTAGCTTTCATCTTCTCAAACAGCAAAAGCTGCAGCCACATCTCAGCTGAGATCACAATGATGAATGAGCGACACAGCTCTGTAATGAAAAAATTTACATTTAAAGGGCCTAAACTCTACCAGCCTTCCTGGTCTGGTCTGAAGGTAGGCACAGACCTCCAGGATTCCAGGGGGATTCAGACTCCATTACACATGATTTTGAAAACTGAATTTATCTAGCCATCTAAACCAACTGTTAATGCTCCACAGAAGCTGTGTGTGTCCCAATATTCCGATGGCTTCTCTGGATCCACGTTAAAGACTTGAACACCTTGATATGTCAATAGCTTTCTGACTAAACAATAAAATAAATTGGAAGAGAAATCCCTGTTAGTTTGCCATGAATTATTTAAGCAGAACTCCTACTAGTGCACAAGGTCAGCAGGGGGATAGCACATTCTCACAGTCGTGCTCTGTGCCATCTGCCAAGAACAGCTCTGTGTCGGTGCTGGGAGCAGATTGACAGAATGAGGTTAGCTGGGGCAGTCAATAAGACATAGCCAAAGTCTGGAATTCACACACATCCCAGTAACATTAATGAACTGAGTGAACAGGAGTGCATCCACGCTATTCTTCTGAACAGAATGCTTTAACAGCCCTGAGAAAAGGACAGCCAACCTTGCTTCCCCAGTTGCACTTGTACAGCCATAAGAAATGCAGAGGCAGGATGAGGAGAAGCATTTGGAAAAGCAGAGATATTCAAGATTTGTCTTTACTGGTAGATCTCGTCTTGCAAACCAAACCAAGAGAAAATGACAAATGTGCACTGAATACTGGGAGCTGAGTTTTTCACCTGCTGTATAGCAAAGAAGCAGCCACAGCTCTGCAACAGAACCACTGGAGAGAGAAGAAGGATTCAGTAGTGCCTGTAACAGAAGCAAATCCAATTTTTGCTGTGTGTGCAACACCTCTATCTTGTAAATAACAATGAGAATAAACCACTCTATTCTGAATCTCACGAACCCAAGGGTTCATCACAATTTCTCTGTAGTTCAACATGCAAGATTATTCCCTGAAATATGTCTGGCCACAAAACACCTGTGCTAATGGCAGAAGCTTCTTTTGCTGCCTTTTCTCATCACCTCAACATGGTAATGAGAATAGAAAATGTGTAAAGCTGTGAAGGTGAGTGGGATTGCTGGTTTCCATCAGATATGTGACCAGGTAATGAATGACTGACAGGCTCTCTGAAGGGAACTGCATAACACAGGCAAGAACCTGGCTCTCAGATGGAAACTTGATGGCTGGTAAGAGACTTGTTAAGATTCACATCAGAATCAGGAATATCACTGCAACTGCTTCCATGACAACAAAATATAATGTCATAATGCATATTATGATTTCATGACAGGATGAAGCCTGTTTATCCAGGCAGCCCCTTCAGCACTGAACAGGATTGGAGAATAAAAGTTCACTTTGGGAACAAGAATACTACCTAATAACTTAAAAAGAAGTATTTTTCTTTGTTATAGAGATGGAAAAAATGCTTATTTAATGCAGCTTATTTCCATCTCAACTATGATCAATACCTACAGTAGGAGTACGTGTACATATCAGGTTTCAAAACAGATGGGTTCTTTGCCTCCAACTATTTTGGTTTTCCAACAGAGTATATTAATCATAAAATAGATTGTCTCCTTTATCATGCACAATATAACAGTGATTAAGGCTGTCAAATCATTAATGTTTCCATCTCACCTTTTATTTCTATCTTTCATGAGAACTACGCCTTGCTGCCTCTGCTCCAGCACTAGGATTCCACAGGTTTACACACATACAAGTTTTACACCACATATCTGCACAGCATGCTGCTTTCCTGGCCTGCAGACACTCCATGTATCAATACATAAACATCTCATTTTTCTTTGCCTGAACTGGCAGAGTTTCTGTACTCAAGACACTACTCAGATACACATCCTGCCCATGTAAATCCCATCAGTGGTACACATAAGCATAATGGAATCCCCATGTTAAATCCTGATCCTTGGGAATGGTTTATCTGGGAAACATCTCTGCACAGATGGAAAGGAACCTCGTCTCTTGTGTTCTGATGGAGGGAGGGAGAAACCAATGACTTGCTCAAGTATTTCAGCAATAATCCAGAAGTCCTTTGCAAGTATATACAACACAATTTTACTGTACAGCCTGATGGAAATACAGCAAAGCTGGCAGTAAATAGTTGAAAAAGTCCCATGGCTGACCAATATAATCTTTACTGGACTATTTAAATGCCATCTCCATGGCCAGGATTGAGCAGCTGGAGTGGGGGAATAGTACAGGCCTGTCATGACTGGTACTGCTGGTACCCTGGCATGGCAACAAGCTGTGAAAATTGTTTCTACTCAAAACCAGCTCAGCAGTCCCCTTCTCCATGCTCCAGTTGTCAACCTAATCCAACAAGAACAAAAGCAAAGTAAATAACGGCTAAAAGCATGTAAAATTAATTTCCTCATTCCTGCCAAGAAACACTTTATTTCCTAAAAAAAGTGTGCCCATCCTGGGAATGAATAAAGGCCCTCACTGAAACAAATACCTAAATGGTCAGACATTAAAGCAACCATGACAAGATGCTGCTAAAGTCACTGCAGTTCTGTTTTAAATGGTTTTCTAATGTCAGGAACATTACAGATTCTTTGTGAAAGGAGCATATAAAACCTTAAGTCTTCTATTTTTCATATTTAGTTTAAGGATTTCACTTCAATCAGCTTTCTCTACTTCCTTTTTAGAACTATCTTTGGCTGAGTGGCTAAGACTGCCAGTGAATACATAACAGCAGTTAAGCAATAATTTTCCCCTAGGAGAAAATTACTTTTTGCATAGAATAAAAAGGAATTAAATTATTTGAGGCTCAAGAAATAAATTTCTCAACACAATGAATCTTTCTTTATTATTTTTAGTGCAGAGAAATGCTTTTTTCCAAATTATGTGTAATATAATAAAGACTGCATGCATAATTTTTAACCTTTCTGAAATAACTATGTAAAAATTATAAAAACAGTCACAAGAACAATGTTCATGATATGCATGGCCTAATTACATGCTGAGAACATTTGTTCTGATTTTTTTTTTACAGTATGAAATTCACCTTTTTTGTTTTCAGAAGCCATAGAAATAGCACAGCACACTTTTCAGAATAACGCAGCTGTCACAATAGGAATATGCAAATCACGATTATTTAAGATGAACTTGATCTTTTTCTCAAAGAGACTTTTATCAAATGTGACTCATATAGAAAGGGTCTTATTAAAAGATAAGAAATATTATTCTCTCCTTTGATATATTACTCTCAAAATAATGCTACTGAATCAGACAACAATTACCTTACTTGTACCCAGAAGCAGTTTATTCCTGCTAAGTCCTACGCTTAGCTACAATTGCTTTCATATTTGCCAAAGGAAAATGTTAAAATACTAATAATCCAGTAACCTATTCCATGACAGTGAGTCACTGGTTTGAACTTTTGTTTCAGTCACATATACACGAAGAGCTAAACTTTAATATAAGTCCAGAAATGGGAGTAGATACATTATAAAGGTTGTAAAATCAGGTCTTAATATTTCCTGCTTCTATGAAATAACCAGTAGCACCAGCCATAACTGACTTTAGCAATGCAAAAAAAAAAAAGAGGCATGTGTGCTTATATGTGTGCACTTCTGTGTGGTTGTGTTCCATTTATGAAAACACAGTTAATGGCTGAGAAAGTTCTGGTTGGAATGGCAAAGAATAATCCCAATTTGGAGTTTCTTGACATTTTCACACACAATTTGCTTTTCCTTTCAAGAAACTGAGGAAATATATGTAAATGTCATTATTGAAAATGTTTAAGTGTTGCTCATTACATTCAACTCCCTCATAAATGCTACAGGGACACACACACCTTGGTGGCAGAACTGGCAATATTCCAGAGTAAAAACTCTTTAAAGGACACACCTGATTGTGCTTTTATCAATCCTGATGACAGATGAAGTTTCACACATAAAAGGCTCCAACATCTAAGCAGGAGCTGAGCATTCAATGGAGTTGAATAGAGGACAAAAGGAACCCTTTTCTTTATGTCTTATTCTGAGGACCTGAACACCACACTGGGCATAATTTTCATTTTTAAGAGGAGTTTTCATAACAAAAGGAGTAGAAAATCTCATATCTGGATTCACTATTAAGCCTAAAACAAATAAATAAACCAGTGTTTCAATTCATGCTAGTCATCATACTTAAAGAGAAATCTCTTCTAAATTTTTTTTAAATATTTTTTTCTACTATGTGAATTGAAGTATTGCACATGCAGCTATTTAGTTACTAGTTAAATTCAAATGTATATTTTAAAAATGAAGTAAAAATTACAGCAATTTAAATGCATTTGGTTGAATTTTTAAAATTTACTATTTTAATACCCATTAACACTAAAACTCAGTAAAATATTTTAAACAAATACAAGGAAATATTTACTCAAGTGCAAAAGCCCAATTTGCTTTGGTAATTTTTAAAACTCTATTTCTTTTCACATAGAATTAGTGGTTTTATATTTGGGTGTGTTGTCTTTTGGATGTTAGGTTTTGTTTTTTTTTTTCCAAATATAAGTATCTTACTGGAAAGATAACACTCATGAAAATCACCAAAACTATGTTTTAATTTAAAGATTAGAGTAGGAATTGTTAAGGAGCCATTTTGCCTGCCAGCCTTGCTGATGTATTTAAATCCAGTTCCTGTTTACAGTCACCTGCTCAGAGCACAAAATGTAGGAGACACAGGGAGATGGCAGGCGACAGGTATGGAATACTGAAAGAAGTAATTTGATTGAATTCGATTTGGAAATTGATTGAAATTCATTTGCATACAAAATATGTTTTGCAATTTACTTGGCTGGGGTTGTTTGCAGAGCTCAGATTCCCCCCTGTGCAGCCGAGGCTGGGGGTACCTGCAGGATGTCCTGTCCTGCCTGGCCTTAGGACCCTCTGTGACCCTTCCTTCCAGCATCCCAACTCCCCTGGGGGCTCCTGCTCTGCCAGGGAGCTTCTCTCCCACCCCTGTAATGGTTCCAATGGTCTCAAAGCTGCAAAATGCTCAGCTGAGAAAACCCAGAAGATTTTCTGTCAGATAAAACTCTTCTGTATGCACCAGATCTTTGATAGCTAAAACCAGGTGAAAAAATAGCCTAAATGGGTAAGAACAATAAAACACAAAAACTGAGTTTTTCTGTCCTGCTTCTCTTACTGGAATGGCTCTTTCCATGGCAAGTGATATCCTGACCCAAAGCAGCAGAGAACACCCAGAGCCAGGGCATTCAGTCTGTGCTCTTGTTCTGGGCCACGTTCCCCCTGTATTAATCTTGGATTTTCATCAGAACCATGAAAAGGTCACATTATGGCACGATCTGAAAGGAAGTTTTTATTTCCAGTGTAAACCTAAGCTAACCAGCAAATACCCCTCCTTAAAACTCTACTATTCCATTCATTCATTCTCAAATTACTTATTAATTTAGCTGATGATTTCCTGTGGCTAATCTTACAGACGTAAATCTGCTTCTGTCTTCATCCTTCAAAGAAGAATTTAAACCCCTCTAATGTAATTCAGAAGTTCAGATTCACTTTCACATATCCCTGTATCTTTTCTGCTTCAAGTTCATGTCCTGCATTTAAATGAACAATAATACAAAGAACTAATATTTCCTTGTGTAATTTAAATTTTCAGACTGAAGACTTAGAAAATAAAAATGAAAGACACTGTTATTTAACTGTTTTCTTAGGCAATAACAGCTCTCCATTGTAAGTAGAAGGTTCTTTGCATTGAATTTCTTGCCTTTTTACTGGGAGCAGTTGCATGTCTGCAACATTAAAAAAAATTTACAAATGCCAAGCTGTTCATATTTGATAGAGAGCAATCATGATTCAAGATTGCTTAAATTCATCATTGTTTTTCTCTAAGCAAGAGAAATCTTAAATGGTATGAAGAGCTGTTCTATACCACCAGACATGAATTTCTTTGAATTGAATTAAACCCACTTCACCAATTTCAATATCAATGAATTGGAATATCTCCTACAGTAAATAGAGTCAAAGAAGAGATACAGAATAAACTCACATATCCTTGCAACAATTATGATAATAAATTCATCTTGGCAGATAGGATGACTTTTTCCAAAGAATAATTGTCCCTTCCTGGTTGCCAAGATACAGAATTTTCACTCAAAGCATATCTTAAAATTGGGAGCATTTGAATTTTTACAGTAATTTTAAGGTGGTGAAAGGGTAACGGTGAGTAGGTAAACAAAAATCATTGTGTTGAACACTTCACAGGACCTGAACCATCCAGGAGATATCATGCAATCTCCTGTAAATCCCAAATATTGAATTAATAGGATAGTACAAGCACTTAAATCTCACTGATTCCCCAATCCTTTCACCATATATTTCAATGTGATTGTCAAGTAACAAAGGCATAAAAAAAAAAATAGGTGTTTACCTCCAAAATATTGGGCATTTTTGAATGGTGGGATACAAGTGACAATTACCAATAAGCATCCCTCTTAAAGAAATCAGCTAATTTAAATCCTCAATTTCAAAACCGTTGTAATAAACAAGAACTGTGAAGAAAAACTTCAGCTAAGCCTTTTCTCCATTAAAGCTCCCAGTCTAGATTTTAGTAAACAGCCTTGATACAGTGATTTTATTTGTGAATTATAGCACCACTGGCAGACCATGCTGGGGCTGGAGAAATGGGGTGCCAGGAAAAGGCTGGGATATCCTGTTCCCTCCCAGCCATACACTGGAACTCTCTTCTATGAACTCCCACTCACATTTCCCTTTATCAAACAAACTGCTCCCAGACTAAATAGTTGCTTTGACATCTGCACATCTGCAATGCAATGTGTGAACACTTAAAAAAAAAAGTAATTTCTGACCACCTAATCCACTTTCCCTAATCCACTCAGAGTTCAGGTAGGGCAAAAATTTGATCCATTTGCTGTGACTTGAAGAGGTACACGATGCTGTGTGCCGTGCCCTGCCCTTGCACATGACAAACTGATGATACTACATGGCACTGAGAACGAACTAACACTGAGAATAAGCCAACATTTCTCAATGAAGTCGTTTTGCATGAAATCTACATTATTGGATCTTTTCAGGAATATAGTGCTGATGCAGCAGGGAAAAAAAGTCCATTTTATTATATTTTATTAAATCAGTATTTTTAAGTAAAGAATAGTTCTCACAGATATCAATAGCAATACATAGTGTATTACTTGTTTTGATATGGAAGTCTAACCTGTTTTGATATTACCAAATCTCTGAAATCAGAGTACAGAATACCAAGTGAAAAGAACTTAATTAGTTGTTCTATTCCACACGACTTATAAAACCCTCAGAAAACCTGCATCAAGTGTTTGGTACATTTCTGACTAGTGGAGAATTTCTAACCTGTGTGCACAGTTAAGCATATTTTAGTCTCTAACTTGCACATAAATTGCCCAATGTGACATTCACATTTTGCTTCTTGACTGTCCTGTCTTGGTTTTAGCTAAAACCCCCCAGAGCTGGATGGAACAAAAGTCACAGCAGCACAAGGGAACTTGGCAAATCCAAACCAAATAAGCCCCAGGCTGCTGATTGTTTCCTGTCCTGTGATGTTCTACCATTAGAGGATGCTGAAGCAGCAGGTTGTTTCTAAATGTTTTTGTAGGATACAATTAACATATTAAAAATATACTTTTTAAACCCATGGCTGTTGATAGTGCTCTAACCTCATTATAGTCTTATTTCTTTCCTGCTCTCCTGCCCATATTTTTTCCACACACAGTTGCCATGTGCTTGAATATTATTTCCTTATTATTACAACAGTGAAGGAAATTGTAAGGATGATGGTCAAGAATGGGCTGAACTGCCTTAAAGGGTGCATTTTAGTACACTCACTAAAGGAGTGGTTTGTAACAGCTGCAAGCAGATACTCCTGTTTCAAACGGAAACATGAATGCAAAAATGAAAGTCTGCTGAGTTTGCTACATGATAAGGGTATAGCTACCATTAGCTATACCCTTATAAAAAGAATTTTTGGCACAGAGAGAGATTAAAAGTTCTGAGTAAAAAAACCCCACATTTTCTTTCATATTACTAGAGTTTGTTTTTAATCATTGTGTACCACAATTTTTAACAGATTTTCCAGTTAATTCAGATTCATGTTATTTGGTGCCCCTCCAGAAGAACAGGAGCTGTCACCCCCCGCACATAGAGCTGTATGTGGTGTAGTTCATCTGGCATATTCTGAAGCTCATGAATGAATGAAGCACATCCAATTAATGCTGAAGTTTCTTTGAACTTCACACTGTCAGGAGAGCAGGAGTGTCTTATGCCAATTACTGCAGTGGAGGGGACTGAAGGACTTCCCCCCTTGTACTGTTCCAGTGAAGACAGAAGCTTTGTACTTTCACAGGAATTAGTCTCACAGTGCTTAAAGACCAGGAGTACTCTTCCCAATCAGCAATTCAGCCCCTTGCTGCTGCAGACACACCCCTTATCAACACTTACATAAACATGTTTTGATCCATTTTAAGTGTTATCTCCTATACTAGTCAGAGAAGCTGCTACACATTTTAATACTATCTATAGTTACAACTGCTGATTTCCAATAGAAATTTTCAAGGAGGACTTTTAATATCTCTGTGAGAATTATATCCTTTACCATGGACAGCTCATCACATCTTCCATTTTGTATTTAGCTCCCACAGCAATGCAGCCTTGCTGGGCTGGGCTCCCAAGATGAGGTTTACAGGCATTTTGTGCATCTGCCTCCTTATGCAGGCAGTCCAAAGCTCTCATCTTTGTTCTGTGACTGCTGGAAGTGCTTTCCCTGACTTGACACATATTTGAACCACAAAGTTCCAGTTTCATAAGGTTAGAGACCAATGTGTCAAGCAGCACTGGAGGGTGGGGGAGGAATTCACCATGTGGCACTGGCCAGGTTGTGATGAGGAGGATCTGCATGAGGATAACACTGCTGGCCAAAGCCCCCAGTACTTCAACCCAAATGATCTTTTCTAAAGCAATATCAGAAAGTGTTCAGCATTTGACAGAGGAAAAAAGGCCAGTAGTGAACAGAAAAATAGACAGAGAAGCAGAGAAAGAGAGAGGAGTTGAAAAATGAAAGGATGAAGGAAACAAAAACCAGCAAAAGCACTTGTGATTGCCTGACAGTCTGCTCCAGGCCATAAGCAGCATCTCCCAAATCCCACAGTGTATAGGGCACAGTATGCTAAAAGCATAATGTTATGTAGATATGGTACATCAACAATGACCACTTAATTTTTTAGCTAATACTGGGTTACATTTTTAAAATTGGGAAGATTTCCAGAAGGATTTTTTTTTGCATTATTTCTAATACTTAGTTTAACACTTCTGTTCCACAGCAACAAGCATTAGCTGAATGTCACGAATATGGGATTTTCATTTGCTTGGTTGGGTTTTTTAAATGTCAACAAGGGCTTGTCCGAACTTAAGACTGAATCAAACACCATTCAAATTCTCAAGTGTGAAAATAACACAGCAATATTTGAAACACCTGTAGGTTTTTTGACTGACACCACTGTGCTAATACCACTGTCTTTGTAATGTACCCTACAGGCTCCCAAATCTTATACACAAGTCCACAGCATCCATCACTGATGACTCAACTGCTCTTTGTCCAGAACATTTACCACATTTACCAAGCCTTTCACAGCATAGATCCTTGACCTTTCCTGACACTTCAACAGCTGAAAAACCTAAATATTTGAAATCCCTTTTACTGTTTTTTTCTTCTGAGGAGCTACAAAGCCTGAATGTCGGCTTTATGCATTGCTTTTTACAAAGCCTTTCATCATGTATGATATCTTGTTACCTTAGATGTTCAATCTTCAGTAGGGGCTAATCTGTGGATGAGCTTTTTACAAGCCCCCTACTGTGGAAGTCAAATCAAAGTACCCTTATGAATATTCATGAGCAAAACAATGGTTACTCACTGTGCTGGGCGGCCCTGGAAGCCAGTCCAAATGGTTTGGATTTTGTGATTGAGATTCTTAATGGTCGTAATTATCCGTTGCAGCCATGCAGTACAGAACATGATGGGTAATGGAGATACTTAACCCCCCTCAAAAACCAACAAAAAACAGCAATCCTGAAGATTCTAATGCTCATGTTGTAGTTCCTACAGGGCAATTAGCCCCTACTAATGATGTTTATATTTATATGCAAATGTATAAAAAAGAATCTTAACAGATACTTCATATTTATGCTCCTGGGATCTGACTATCCCATCTGTCTGCAGAAAATATTTCCCATTAGCTGTGTGTGCTGCTGATCTGGCAATAAAATCTATTTAATATCTAGTAATTTACATCTGATTTTATGTTTTTCCATTTCCTTCAGCTCTATCTTAAAAAAGCCTCTGCTGAAGAACACAAGAGTTACATAGCACATCAGCAAAGATTTTAGTTACCCTTTCAACACATAACAAGGCTTACATTTTGATTTGAGTTTTAATATTTTTTTCCCCATGTACCACTGCTCTTGAAGTCAAAATTAATAATAATTTGGTAGCCAAAAGAAATCTTTTTTGAGGCAGACCTTTTTAAAGCTCACTCCCTAGAGCGATCTACCACATGTAAAGAAGAATGACAACCAAGCCAGCAACATCTATGTACAAAACATCTTTTTAAATGAGGCAACAGTTATTCTTCTGTCATTGAGAGCTGCTCTTCTGAGACCAACTTTCTGAATATGATGTAATACAAACAGCATTATATCATGGCAAGTATTTAATTTAACTTTGCAGTAAGCTGTCAGTTAAGGCTCCTAGAAATCACTGAAAGACATCCTTAAAAAGTAAGGATATGGTTGTTTTACATTATAATGACAGCACATATTAAAATTCTTAGAGTTGCACATGCACAAGTTACTGAGAGAAATCTGCCAGGAATTAAATATGTAAATTAAGAGCCTGAGCCCAACATAAAAATTTGGCTGATCAATGCTTTGAAGGCTTTAGATAAAAGTTATTCTGGCCAATAACCACAGTAGCATCATCTACCTATCACTTCAGGTCAACTATTCTTTTTTTTTCTGGCAATACCCCCATGTAAAGTAATTGACCTACTAATTTCAAGGAGTTTTCCGCTATCTTCAGAGACCTCCTGCACAGCACAGGTTCCATAATCTGTTTGTGCTGTTGAAGCAACATAGTCTATACACTGCATCTTTAATGACATTCACTGTGTGAGGAGCCTGAGGCAGGCAAAGCCAAGTCTGAGCCTTGCTCCTCTTCCTGCCTATCCTCCACCAACAGCATAACCCACATACCTCCTGTTGGTCTGATTTTCCTTTGATTCATTCATATTTTAGGAAAACAGAGACCAGCTGCCAGAATTCCTAAATAATAATAACAACAATAATAGTAATAATAATATGAAATAGATGGGTGTCTCAGCTCTGGTTTAGCTACACTGCAATGCAACTGTCATGTTTTTCTGCTATGAATTCTTTATATACATGTCTGCTAATCACTAGAAGATGATTTGTTTCTATTTATTAGCCTGACTTTAGGAGCTTAGGAAAAGCACTTGCCTCGCAGGTCTCTCATCCAATATCTGAACAATCAGAATGCATGACTAATTCTCATTAAGCTCAATGGCTTTAGCTGCAATTCCCCCACCTGTTCCCAAGTCTGAGATATTTATTAACTCTTCCAGCACAAGAATAGCTGTTTACCTTTTCTGTATTTTAAATGCTAAGTTGTAACATGTCAGACTGTTCAAATGCCATCCTCTGCCTCTTTCCCCTCTGCTCCTTGCCCATTGTTCTCCTCACATAGAAGACATTAAAAAAAAAGTAAAAAGAGAGAAAAACATTCAAGCAGAAAGATCTTTCATACAAATGTATCCTCTTTCAGAGAAGCCATGGTCTAATTTCCCCAATCAGACTTCTTAAAGATTTCACCTTCACCCTGAATATAGCTGTGACAAGTCAGTCAAGGTCCAGCGATTCCAATTAGAGAGGTTTTCTCACTTAGTTAAAGCATATTGCATTTCCTGACAATACTGTATTACAGCAAAATTATTGTGAAAGGGTTTATCTTTAAAGAGGGCAGTAGTAGCTACAATCACCTTATTCAGTGACTTAAAATTGTGACATAAAGTAATGGATAGCACAAAATATCTGCCAAGTAGAATCTTTTCTCCTATCAGTGTTCCACAAAGCAGAACAATCACTTTCATGTGGTTTTACTCTTAAAGAAGGAAGTGGTAAATGGTAGCATAACTCCAGTAACAATTAGAATTATAATTTCCAATACTGTTTGCAATTCTATATCTAGTTTTACCTCTTTTTAAGTTGAAAGATCAAATCTCATTTAAAAGATAAACTTTCAATTGATGAAACAATGACCATACATGGCAATAGATCTCTAAAACTGAAAAAAATTCTAAAAGGAATATATTTCATAATTGGAGGGGAAGGATTAAGGAAACAGAGTCAGAAGCAGAGATTGTGCACACAATTGTGTTCAGCATTCAGTTCCTTTACAGTACCATCTCCAGGCACTGGGTAACTTTCAAATGATAGGGTGATTAAAGGTGCAGCATCTTTAAGTCAGAACACAGTTTACACTGTGAGCAGTCACATGAGTATCAGATTGTTCATAACTGGGGAGGTGGGCAGAAAGTGAATCAGTTCTAAGACTGTAAAATTTTACTTAAAGACTAAGAAATCCACAGCACTTGACCTTAGGTGTACAGTCCAGGTCTACATCATTGTCTCAAATGAAAAGTTACACTCCTTTAGAAAATATTCTCAATGTCACACACTATGTAATTTTAGCCCAGTTAGAACATGTTATGGTGCTCCAATCTGGTTCAGAAAATGTGCTGAATTCACTGGCATGATTAGTGCTTCGCTGATATTTAATTTAGAGGTAGATGAAAATTTTCAATTATATCAGGATATGAGTACATGCTTAAGCAGATACGCATATTATGAACTGTTTTCTTTGTTGCTAAATAAGCAAAAAGCATTATTCTCTTAGGCTTTTAGTTCTTGCATTTTCCTTATAAGCTTTTTTTTTTTCAGTAAGCCAAATACAGTAAAAATAAGGAGGCAAAAATCTATGACTATGCCTAACATTCACATATTGAAATTAAGAAATCCCAGAAAGTTTGTTTTGTGTTATTATATGTGCTAAGTGTCACATCTTAAAAATTCTTCCTATATCCTCTGTTTCCAGTGGTACTGTAAATAATTTGCTCACACATTTTTAAAAGAGAAATGCATGCCATAAGAAATTTCTTCTCTTAACACACTACCATTCACTGCTATCTTTAAGCAACATGCTGGGAGCTAAAGGTGATCTTCTGAAGCCTGTGGATAAGGTGTGCTCATTGCAATGGAGTAATTGGAAGAGTATAAACAGACATGAGGAGAGGAAATGAAATATTTTCATTAACACAGGAGAAATGAACTGTTGAATTTCAGATAAGAGTTTACCTGATGATTATCTAAATTTGCTGTATCTGGATTAGGGTTTTTTTCCCTTATCTTCTCAGTCTATATAACATATTATTTACCACAATGTATTACATTACACCTGACCCAAAGTAAAGAGTATTCTTTGAGGCAATTTTCCTGTGTATGATAAACATGTAATAATTCTTTAATAGGAATAATTGTGTGCCTAGTGTACAATTTCTGGAGATACTGCCTATTTGTTACCTAGTTTTAATGCTGAAAAGTGCACAGTGTGAGAGGTGAAGCAATGTCCTTTCTGGCAGGCAACAACACTCACTTGTTCTTTCTGAGGCAGCAAAGCTTCACAGCCTAAAAAGCTGTCTTTACTTCAATTTCTCTTGTATTCTAAAAGGGACACCTTCAGCAATATGTAACAGTGGCATTAAATTCCAGAAGGAGTAGGCAATGCTAGCCCAACTCATTCGTAGTTGTAGAGCTGCTATTCTGGACACTCATAACTAAAAAATGCACAACTTCATCACTTAAAATATCTGCACATGCAGTCAGGACCCCTCTCCTCCCAGGACAAAACATTTGAAAGCATCAGACTCAGGACAAAGACGGACACCTTCCAGCTTCACTGTCAGTAACTACTCCTTCAGTCACACCAAATCTCTCAGATCTTTGTTCCTATTTACTCATGAACTGAAGAAAAAACCAGTCTGTCTTGGCTTTGTAGTCACACTGTGCTTTTTCCTGTGTAGGCCTCAAAGTACTTTACAAGGGTGGTTAAGTTTTATTAGCTGGATTTTACAGTTGGTCTAGCTAAGTAAAGAGATTTTAAGCAATTTCCACAAGGTAGTGCTGTCTACTGGATTAAATATTTGTCATGTAACTCCCGAGTTTTGTTCCCAGAACTCTATCAGACTTCCTACGCAACTTTTTGGAACTTAATTTTGCTTCTTTTCTTTCACCTTGAAAATGGACTAATCCATTCCTCTTCTAGAGAAATAGAAGACATTGGTTAGAGAAAAGGTTCAGTCTGATTTGAGGGTTTCATCTCTTTCAGGGAAAGACAGGATGATACAGAATGATAGAAGCATTATTTTCTCACTATAATCTCTATACTTCAGATTTACTGAGAAAATCACTCAGGAATTTATTAAAATCATTGTAAATTATTCCACAAACAATGTTTAAATACAGCATTAGTTACGTATAACTGGCTATGCTTCAAGAATTTTAATTTGTGATGGGATTCAACAATTCAAGAACTTCATCAATAATGTTCCTGCCTTATCCTAGGAACCTCTACAAACCAAAGTCAAACAAACTAAAACTTAACAGAAATTGTTTGTCATATAGGAAACCATCAGAAGTCTAGGTGCATATCCCCATAAAGGATGAATAGCATTACAACATCCATAGAATATTTCAAGACAGCTGGATACCTATGACAAAAGCACCCAAAATGCTGTTCTCACCTTGCAAACATGGAGGAGAAGGCATGAACCCCCCGTGGCACAGGTCAGCCAGGCATGACTGGAGGGCACTGGGTGCAGAGAGCAGTGTAAGGGTCAGTAATGACACACAGCAGAGCTGCCTTCCCCAGCACATGGTGGAGCAGAGCCAGAGCACCTCTGGAAACTCTGCTCTTGGTCAGCCCTTCCTCTTTAAAGCAAGTGAAGAGAGAATTAATTCACAACCTATAGATGTCAGCCAGCTGCCACCTACTAGGCAAGATGAAGAATCTTCCCCATGAGATGCTGAAATACTCCTTTCTTGACTAAAAGCCACTTCTCAACCACTCTCACATTAAGTTCCCTGTGTTAAAGGGGTTCCCTTGCAGAGTCTATGCAAGAATGTTTCAACTCTAATTAATATTAATTATAAAAACAAAGAAAGCCTCTCCCTTTCCCATATTACTTCCATATACACATATTCATTATATATACACTCATTATGTGTACTCCTATATTACTCATTAATATAAAAACCAATTAAAAAAATTAAGACATACAAACTAACTTTTTCACCAAGAGGTTTTTTTTGGCCATAGCTCACTACTCTCATAAAGGTTTGAAAAAGTAATTAAAGCCACTATATGCTAATTGGTACTGTGACACCCAGGTGCCAGGTGGTATCTACCTTGGAAATATTTGATTTTTTTCAAGTTTAGCCATGGATTCTGTTCTATTCTTTTTCCCTTTACAACTTCACCCCATAATCATGTTGTAGAACACAAAGCACTTATCTGGCTAAACTAGATGGTAAATGCTGGAGACAGAGCACTTATTTACTGCTCTCTACTCTATTAAGAGACACTGACAAAAAGCCCTTTATAATATAACTTACACCTGCAATCAAGACCCCACCTGGAGTGCTGCATACAGATCTGGGATCCCCACCATGACAAGAACATGGACCTTTGGAAATACCAACATGATCAAAGGGATGGAGCACCCTTCCCATGGAGAAAAAATTAGGTTGTTGAGCCTGGAGAAGAGAAGGCTCCAGGGAGAGCTTGCTGCAGCTTTCTGTACTCAGGGACAGACATTTTAGCACAGCCTGATAGAGCTGGAAAAGGAGTAATGGTTTTGGATAATAGAGGGATGATCTAGATAGGAAGAAGGGTGGTAAAACACTGGCCCAGGTTTTAGCCTGAGAGGCTGTGGATGCCCCATCTCTGAAAATAGTCAGGATGGATGGTGCTCTGAGCAATGTGCACCAGCTGAAGCTTTCTCTGCTCATGGCAGGGAGGTTGGATGAGGTGACTTTTAAAAGGTCCCTTCCTACCCAAACTATTCTATACCTCTATAGATGCAACACAAAGCTACATTCCTTTTATTTGCTTTGAAAATGTCCTCAGTGAAGCTGTCAAACTGCCAAATGCCCTTCCTGGGAAACTTATTTTGCTAATGCAACACAGCTGCATCTCTGTCAAAGTGACCCATATACCAATCTCTAACAAGTTCTTCTGTATGTTGAGAACTGGGTTTTGTCAGTTCTTTGTGTTAGTTTCAGGCATTATTAAGTGCTTTTTTCAGCCTTTGTGGTATGAACTGACTTAACTCTGTTTCTTTTAATATCCTATAAAGTGGCAAAAGAAATAGGGAGAGGAGAAAAAAAAAGAAAGGAAGCCATTCCTCACACCTTTCATTCCTAATGGGAAGCCATCAATGATGTTTGCACTGAGTATTTCTAGTGCTGTATGCAAAAAGTCACTGGTGACACTTCAGGACTCTGTGGGGCTCCTTTTCCATCTCTCTTTGCACACTGTGTAATCATTGTCTTTCTGAAAGAACATCTGCTGGTACCTCCACATCAAAAGCTGCTTATCCTCTTGTAGTTCTCTCATTTGAGAGTACCCCATATGATGTTGACAATCTATTTTTTAATGTCCTCTCTGATCTCTTTCCTCAAGGTCTCCCATAACTCATTGTGTTTGACCTGCTCCTCTCTTCTGTTGTAGTTTTCCTTTATCTGCCCTCTTCAATCATATGTGTTTTGTTTCATTTGAATGTGGCTTTTCTCTATAGCCTGTTACATACAATCTCCTCTTTGCTTTAAGCATTGCTTTCTTTGATTTGTCACTCAAACTTTGTGTTGCTTCAGCCAGAGCTTAAAAACTCATCCGGAACTGGAGACTGAATTCTCTCATCATTGTGGAGACATGTTTTGTTGTTGTGAGGTTTGACAGTTTTTCTGCTGTGTAAGTCATTAAAATGTACACACTGCTGCACTTGCATCATAATCAACATCTTGAAGGCAGTAAGCACTCTTCTTTTACTTCAAAAAAAGTCCCAATCTATTAAATGCAAAACAGGTAATCTGTTCACATATTTGACATCAGTGACAGAAATAGCTGATCCATTAACTGAATTATTTAGTTAAATGCTTTGATTTGTGCTGGTGTTTTCATTATTAAAAAGGATTAATAATCCGTTGATACTTTCATTTAACGCAAGATTCTCTTGTCATTTATTATAATCCTATTTCTTCAGCAATTCATCCAGTAATTTTGATTTGCTTTGGTTCTTTACAATGTTCCTGTGATTTTCAGCAGACAGACAGACCTTCCTTTTCCCATTTACAACAAAACTCAGCTAGGACATCTGGCCGTGCAGAAGGTGCTGCTCTGACCCTTCAGCATTGAACTAAAGCATTGGCTCAAGGACAGGTCAGCACTACAATCACAAACCAGACTTAGTGGATTCCATACGTGAATAATGACAAAGTCATAGGTTGGTCTCTCTGCATCTCTCACAGGGAGAAATGTACCTTGGGGGACTTATTTGAGGTTTATTGGTCACTAAGAAGTATTTGTCCAACTAAGAACTATTTGTCCAAAACGATGGGTGTTGTCTCAGTACAAATAAACACTTAATCTAATTTCAAGCCAATTTTTTTCACCTGGCAACAAAGCTAAAATAAGTTGCAATGCTACAATATTCACTTGGCTTCCATCCAAAGTGGGAATGTCAACATATGAGAAAGGCTACATATTTCTTCTCATTTTCATTTACTAATGAGTGCCTTGCTTAGACTGTATGAGACATTTCATATGCTCTTTTAAAATTGAGATCTTATTACAACATCAGGAAAATCTCAGATACAGTCCCAGAATCTTTAAACAACCCTAATAGGAATTTATTCTCAACAAATTTGTTTGGCAAACTGCTGTAAGGGAAGTTCACCTGCTGTTTCCAAATCACTTGTGCTTACAGCTACCTGCAAATCACCTGCCAGCCATCTCAATTTGCATGAGAGCTGACCTGCAGTGCAATTTCTCATCACACACATTTAATGATAACTCCATAGAAGTGAGAAAGAGTCCAAATTTAATTCCATTAGACACCTTGTCCCGTGGTTGCCTGCTGTCCTGCAGAGTTACACCATCAACACACATTTTCTCACAATACCAAAAACCCCACCTGCAAACTCTCACAATCCATACAGCATATAGCTGCTTTAAAACAGGTCAATACTCCACAAAATACTCAG
This sequence comes from Ammospiza nelsoni, assembly GCF_027579445.1. NCBI lineage: Eukaryota > Metazoa > Chordata > Aves > Passeriformes > Passerellidae > Ammospiza > Ammospiza nelsoni. The sequence goes on from NC_080648.1 coordinate 6,548,647, forward strand.
GGAAAGAGTGATTTTAATGGAGGCAATAATGTTCCCTTAAATGCAAGCATCCAACAAGCCACTCAAAAGCTGCTGAGTATTTCAGTGTACAGTGAGTCTGTCTGGGATCATGCAAACATGTACCCAAACACATCCTCAGTGTTGTTAAGAGTCATGGCCTGTGACATTTGAATGAGAAAGCTGTTTAGCACAGCTGTCACCCTTGAAACATCTTTTTCACCTAGGATTCAAGCTAAATCCTAGTCAAGTCAAAGGAGTAGCTCAGGAATTCAGTAGGAATTTGATCGGCCTGGTTAGAAATCATAAAGAACCATGCCCGATGCCTGAAGAAATCTCTTTCCAGTCTGTCCTGCTGCCTCATGCCAACCTCTATTCCCTCCACCATACAAAACACCAGGAGAAGGAGAGTAGGGATAGGTTTCTTGCCTTTACTCTGCAAACAAACCCATACAAGGGGCATGAAGGCTCCAAATGCTATTTTAGAACTCAGAAGAATGTTCTCTTATTCACAAGATTTCTCCCTTCTCCACTGACACTCCACACCTGAGAGCAGGGAGAGCCTGGCTAAGTGAGCAGGCTTACTGCAAGTCCTCAATAAATCTCATTTTCCTCTCTCTAGCTTTACCAGGTAAATTGCACTCTGAGTGCTTTTACCTGAGTATATTTAGATATTTTGCAAAAAAATATTGCAAAACCAGCTGTCTGCACTTCTGATTTATGAAACGACTGATTAAATGTCTCTCTTCCCAGATGTGTCACATGCCTTTTAAATTAATTTGCTGGATCTCTCATTTTGCATAGCAGTGAAAAAGACATTTTCACTGGCTTTGGGAGGAAATAGTTCAGAGGTCAGTCCTTGTACACACAGGTAATATGTTAGTTATAACTGTGAAATATCTCAAATTATTAAGAACTGATTCACCTTAGAAAACAAGGCTTTTTTTATTATTATTCAGTCCTTAGTATATAAAACAATTATTACTGGGACAAAGGTGGAAAGGCATTGCATATTTGGAAATGACAGAGCAGAGAAACAAAAGGAAATAGTGTCCATGTGAGAGGAAAAAAACCCAAACTTCTTTAAAAACTGAGAGTAACACCTCCCTCCATTTCTCATTTATTTATTACCCTATGCCATAAGGAAAATAGGCATAACCCTGGTGATAAACACATAAATGTGATGTAAGGGAGGGGAGCTACACCACAGGACTCATCTCCTGTCCCCGTAACAAGGGAAGAAAAGAAAACAAGGTGGGGGCCAAGATAACTGTTAAAGACTTCAGCTGCTGCTATTCTAATTTTATTAATTTCTTTGAAGCAATATCTGCTTGTATGCCTATTATTCATGTTTTCTTACTCATTTATCCTTAGCTGTATGCCTAAATTTGCATGCTATGTATTAAATTTAGGTATAAAATTAATTTCTTTGAATATCTCAGTATAGGTACTTGTTTAATTGTAAATAATGCTTTGGTAATGTTTAATTCCATTCTAAGATTTTTTGCCTTCAAAACACTCTTCAAATCAACCTAAAAAGGTATTGGTTATTATCTATTCCCAAGAAGACAAATAATACTAGACTAAAGTTAAAAGACAAAAAAATCAAACAAAAGCCCAGATTAAACCACATCTCCATCCCCTTCTCCTCTTCCTGTCCTCCCTCAAAGCCCCAGACTTGTACCAGGGCAGTAAATCCACAATAACAGCTGGAATTCCACACTGCTGGGTGGATGCAGGAACCCTGCCTGCCATGAATGTCAAATATCAATTAGGTCTACACAGGAGTTGAGTTCCATATGCTACAAGGTTCAGATTTGGCAATTTAAAACCACCACCTACGTATGAAATGAAATCCTTTCCTCTACATCTCAACACTTAAAGTGAATGCCCACAACTGAGAAAGCATTGGATAAATCCCTAAACCCAGGCTGTTTCTGGTTTTTCTTTCACAGAGGGAACTGAGAAAAGAGAAAATCAGGGTTATAATTTTCATACAAAAGAAAGCAGAAAAACAGAAAAGGAAGCTCAAATCCTTTGTCTGCTTTTCCAATAGAGCTATTTCTTAATAACATCAACAGGAGTAACTAAAATTTTTCTCTATAGTGTACATCCACAAAGGGATTCATATTTGTAATTCAATATAAACACTATTAAAAAAATAAATTCCAAATAAAGATCACTAGGGAAGAAAAAGCAGGCCTTATGTATTCCTGAAAGTTGTCCTTTGAAATCTGTTATCACTGACAGCAAAACTGTGGAACAGCTTGTACAGACAGAGCCTGAGAGCTGAACCTGCAGCCCTCAAAATCCTGCTGGTGACACTGAGCACTTTAAGGGCAGCAGGACGTGGAAGTGGATCTGTGTTTGAGGGAAGCCAGGGCTGCACTGTGGAACTTGGCCTGGAGCTGCTAAGAAACAAATATTCAGGTGTTTAGGATTAAGAAAAAAATATTTCCACTCAGCTCAAAGTGAGCAAGAGAGATGGGCAAGAAAAAAATGCAAGAATTTTGCCCTTTTTTTTCCCCCTTAAGCCTGAAAGGCTTTTCATTTTACACTGCATTGGTGGGTACCTGATTTTGGTTTAGCTAACTTAGACTGTAAATGTTACCTCTGAGTTCAGGCTTTCTCCTGAAGCCAGCTATATTTTCGTTTCTTCTCCTTACGCTATGCTGCTCTACAGCAGCAGAATCCATCTGCATTTCCAGGATATTGGGATTTAATTCCATCACTACTTTTACATTTTCTGTTGTATATTTATTTTTTCTTCTAGCAAGGTATAATATAATTTGAATTTTCCCTTTAATTTACACAATGGACAACTGTATCACAAGAATCAGAGCAAAACTATTTACACTGAATGCTTAGAGACAAGAGCTTAACAAATTATCTCTTCCTCAGGACAATTATTGCTTGAGGGAGGTGGGGTACACTAGGGACTATTTTCATGGGTGAAAATAGTCTTTTTAGCCAATATCTCTGTTAATATGTTTTCAGATTTGCCTTAAGAGATGTTTTCATTTAGGCTCATGTTTTATCTTCTACGCTTAGTCTTTTCCGACTAAAGATTTTTCTCTATTTACATGTAAGGAAGTATTTCTTCTGCTGAAGTGGAAAGGTATAAAGTATGTTAAAACCTACACTTCCATGTGAAACCCAATGGCAAACCCTATAAACCCTGACTCCACTTGGGATCCTTGTCCTACATGGGAACCTGTTTTCTGCTAGTAAACCTGAATATGAAACTTCTGAGTATGAATAACTGGCTGTGCTTGTACCCTAGAGCTTTCAAACTCAGAGTGGTGAAGTTGAAATTGTGTTTCTGGCAATCCCAGGAAGCTGCACACACACAGAGATGCCATTGCTGAAATCACAGCTCCACTCTTGTACCCTTCATTTGCAAACACCTCTGAAATACACGAGTTTCTGAATTTCAATGACTGAAATTCATGACAGTTGCAGATGAACATTCTAAATGATCCTGTCATTGATGGAGGGAATGTCTTCTCATGCCACAGACACAAAATGTACAAAGTTTTGCTGATGCAGGGCTGAAGGAGGCTTTGGGGGCTTTAGGAATACATATGACAACAGAGTTGAGATATGGCTTAAAAGTCTCAACAAAAACGCAATTATCACAAATTGTGTCATTCAGGGTTTCTTAATTTCAGAAAACAGCCAGATCTACTGCAGCAGAGTTGTTATCCATGAACATCCTCAGGTGCAGAGGTGGATCCTCTTTCAGCTGAGCACAGATAAACCTTTGAGAACATCCAAACCTTTGAGAACGTCCAAACCTTCGAGGGGAGGTAGTGGCCAATATGGGCAGGCCCTACTGGATAATTTGCACCCATTATTGAAGAAAACAGGAGCAGAAGAACAAAAGGACAGACAGAATGGATACTGTGGAGAGGAAGGAAGGATAATTATTATACTGAATATACCAGTATGTGTACAGGTAAGAGCAGTTTCTCTCCAGGTGTGCCTCCTTTGCTGTGGGTGTTAGGAGAAAAGGAAAGCATCACATGCTTAATGCAAAGTGCTGTTTCCTATCACATCAAAAGTGAAATCCTGTGAGCACACTAATGAAAACATTTTGTCATACATGTACTTGCAAACAATGTGTGCATGACTGTCTCTTAGAAACAGACTAAAGTAATGCAAACACCAGCGAAGGGCGTTGCTTGGGAACAGGGACACTCATTCAGCATATCTTAATAGAAATTTGATTTTTTTCCCCAGAGTGGCTCAGAATATTTGATATTTCAGAAAACAAGCATGCACATTTATGTTAAAAAATGTTCTGTACTCTTAAAATATTGAAATACTATTTAATAAAACTTAAATACTAATGATCTAAATCAATCCAAAGCTTTATCACATTTAAAAATTCCTTTTTAGACAGAAGACTAAATACCACTGGGTAATTATTAGGCAACTCTCTTCCCACTGGACGCTGAAACATAGAGAAGCAAGACGCTGAGAATAGCACAGCCTTTTGAAACAATAGCAGAGAATTTTGGAAAGGACACTTTGAACACTATAAAACAACAGCTTTCCATTTTCATTGCTGCAGGAATTTACAGTGTTCACAACAGCACTTTTTCTGAATCTAAAAGTTGTCATAACTCAAACACAAATACTATATCCAACAGGCATGGGGTGCATATGTTTATATTTACAGGGACAGTAAAGAACCCTTCAAGTACCTCAACTACTGTTGGAAATTCCTCCTGGAGTGTAGGAATTTATCCATCAACAAATGGGTCAATTTCCTTCATCACATCTTGAACTACAGAATGTCCTGTACTTACTGAAAGCATGTCTTGTACATGTAGCGTTACTTCTGACTCTGTTTTACAATAAAAATCAGGAATTGCTCCAGTAAACTTAGACAAATATCAATATACATGTTTTTATCTGCCTCTACTTTGGCTGTTTTCCAGCTAGAAAACAAAGAAACCACTTGGAGAAATAGCAACAAGCCAGCAGAAACCCTCCCATTGAATGAAAACTAAGACTACAAGAAACACCATCTCCCCATGTTTAAAAAAAAAATACAGTTTTTTAAATGCTCCCATTTTCAACAGCTTTCCTAGACTGACACCAGGGAAAGAGAATTTCTTTCATTAAAATAACTGATACTGTGAGGAAAAAGAAAACCAGGAAAGGATGAAAATGGGCTGATGATATCAAGTTGGTTGCCACCTTTCCATGATATTTCAGCACATTTTTCATGGCCCTGCAGGCACTTCTATGACAAGTCTTACCACAGTACTAACTTCATAATTTCTATTCTGGAAACACAATATACTGTGAGTGACCTCTGATTACATTATTTAACTCAACACTAGTGATTACAAATGTTGGTATTTTACATGAAACAGAATATTTTGGAGCTCTCTTCCAAAATCCCCATTGAGACCTCAATGCAAGAAGAAATCTGCCACTTAAGTATGCAACTTTCTGTCATGATTGTATCTCTCACTTTGCACTGAGCAAATCAAACCACTTGAGGATGCTACAAAAGACAGAAAACTTTAAACCAAATGCCATTCATAATGCTATACAGCAGAGCAAATGATGTGCTCCCTTTGATACAGGAAAACATATTTACAGCACTGCCTATTGTTAAATAGAGGAAACTCTCAGATATACTTCTGTCAGGATGGGATCTCTTTTCCAGAGATAGAATATGCTGTTTAAACAACAGGACACACTTATACCAGGAATTTAAGTTGATTGTCTCTGTACATCCTATATTAGATAGAAAAATGAAGTCCTACCTTGATGTTTGTTCAGCAACCACCAGATGCAGAGGGTATTACAAAACTCTCTAGGTTGCTTTTGTTTCTCTGGCTAAAAAAAGAAAAAAAGCCCCAAAACCAAAACACTCAAACAACAAAACCCAAAAACAAAAATTCAAAACACCCTAAATATATATAGCCTCTGTGTATATATATGTAAATATATATGCACCTACCACTAAAGAAGACATAGCATATGTCTATTATGAAATTGAAGTGCAAAGTGGTTTGAGCTTTTTTTTTAATACAAGCACCCTTTTCCTTCGACTTTGGTCTTTGGACTGTGGTTTTTTAAATGAGTAAAATAATTTGTGCCATCCGGATCTAAGTTATAGTTCCTCACTAGACCAACCACACAATTCTCACACACTTTTTCCTGCTCCTTTGCATTGGCTGGGAACTGCTTTGCTGGGGTTCATAGTTACAAATGGTTATCTGCAATTCACATAATGAATTAAATAATGACTTTTATTAACTTGACCAATATTAGCCTGCAGGTGAACAGCATCCCCACTGAATCTAGCTCCATTAGCTGCAGTAAAATGGGAATCATGACCACCTGTGAGCTGGGATTGCAGCTCCTTTCAACAGCCCAAAGATTTTAGCCTGCTAGGATTACCCACATTTTTGCCCAAACAATTCCAAGTATTACATGGTCTGGGCACCATCCCTATATTAATTGTTCTTTCCCCAGAAATCTTAGGATTTTCTATATATTGTGTTTGCTAGGAGCCTGTATAATCCCCCAAAATACCTTTACCTGATAAAGGCAGGCCATGTATAGGCCATTTCCTCCCTGCATTTTTGTGAAGGTCCCTGCTGAGGGAGCTCAGAATCTCCAATTCCACCCAGCCAAACCCTTCCATATTTGTTTTAACCAACCAGGGAACAAGAAGCACTTTGGAGAGCCTTGACATTTTAGCTGAGTTTCATAAATACCTTGACCATATACTGTGTTCCTGACAGTGAGCATTGGGAAATAATTTCTTGGGAAAAAAGTACATCTAAAGTCACAGATTCTAATGTTTACAAGAGAGAGTTATGCCTTTGCACATTCATATAGAAAAATTTAGTCATATATACTTACAGGAGTTCTGTATTTTAAGCAGCTGAACCTGTTCACTGAGAAACTTTTTTAGAGCAATGCTTCTCTAGAAATAAATTCATAGTATTCCTTCATACAAAGTTGCCAAATTATGCATTTACTAAAGCATGATGCAGATGTTTGTTTGTTTCTGAAGTAGAGAAAAAAAGTGAGACCAGTAATTGGGGGGGCAGAAATTTCACAGAGAACCCATGGTCTTGCACAAAGGAGTTCAATTAAATATTGAAATTGGGGTCATGCAAATGCAAACATACATTTTCCCCCATATGTTATTTTTCTATGCAAACTTTAAAAAGAATAAGCATCTACATGCTCACATATACTAGAAAAGATTGAATACAACAGAAGTACTGCTTAGTGATAGATGACAGATTAGTTAACTCAACCATATATCAATTTGGTGAAAACCAATTAAGAAAAACTCATTTACAGAATGTTTGCTCTTCATACATAAATAGCAATTTGATGCCAACTGTTATACTCAGAACATACTTGCAGACTACATTTTGCCACAATTTTTCAAGTTTCAATTTTAAAACTGAAAGTACAGTTACTGGAAGCTAATATAAAACAGCCTCACATAATAAACCATTAGTACAGAGTCAGAATTCAAACACAGCCTTCATTGAGTGAACAGGATTTTAGCTCTATTACCACTTATAAACTTTAAGCTGTTAAAGCCAGTGCTTGAAGAGAGAAAGCAACCTCACGAGAAAAGTCTCTAAACCCAAAACATTTCTAACTGATGTACTAATATTGACCTTTCCCAGCAACAACACTTCAGAACTTCTCAGCTCCATGATTCAGGTTTTCCTTCCATAAATAATTACAAAAGCCACTTCCATAAATAATTACAAGAGTAGTGAGCCTACTTCAAGTGCATGTGGGCCAGAGGAGAAAGCAGCTCCAAAATGAAGGAAATCTCTCACATTGAACTGAATGACAGTTAAAAAGTTTGCCCAAAACTAATTTGGATTTCTAAGCCAGGTTAAAGCTTATCTTTTCTAGCTACATGCATATGTGCTGGGATTTGGCACAGATTGTATTTGTTTTAGTGGATCCTGGACCTGACAGTGTTTGCTTATAACTTTCATTTATGCTCCTAAGTGTTACACATGTGCAGTGAGCAAGGAGCAATAACATGACATGTACTTGCTGATTTTTCTCTAGGAATGATGGAAGTTCAGGTATATCACTTACCAAATCTGACTACAGGAGAATTTACTAGAGGTAAATTATGATATATAGTTTTTGTTTGTTTTAATGGAAAAAACCACCAAAGCCCACAAAAAAGTCAAACAACAAACCACTACAAAAACACCACTTCCACTATTGAAATATTCACAAGTCATACATATTGCATTTGGTGAATATTGCAGTCTGAACAGATCCATGTCTACATTTCAGATGATGAACCTTGTAGGCATTGATGCCTATTACATACCAATATGTACACACTAAAATAACAGAATGAGGTGTTTGAGGACAGGTGTGTGTCTGTGCTGATATGAATGTTTTCCAGAGCTCTCTTCTAATGCTGAAGGCTAAGCAGACACCAATCATGCCAAGAACCACCTCAGGGTGTGAGAAGAGATCAAACTGTAACTGCTCTACCATAATTTTTTGTTAGAATTACAAAGAAAGCACTGAGACTAACTTTATTAGGTTTTCTGCATTACTCTTAATGTTTTTTAGAGGTTCTGTTTCCCATTAAGCAGCTTAGCAAATCAGTAAGAAATGGAGGAAGGAGGGGAAGCAGCCCTGTAAGGACCTCTTTACATAGAAATACATCACTGGAGAATATGAAGGAAATTAAAATAAATATGTTTTCTGGTATAACCATTATGTAACAGTCTCTAGTTACTAAAAATATAATTACTTCAGGTCAGCATATTTCTTAATAATTAAGGGCCCTTACTGTAACTCATTAGTGCACATATTTAAGCTTGTCCCAGAGTAACTTCTCTGCCATTCAAAATCAACAACACCCTCAACTTGCTTTCCCTACCCTGTCAAGGTCTGAAACAGCAAGTTAGACGCTTGTGTAAAGGGCAGATCCTTCAGGATAAAAGATTATGGTCCTTCAAAGGCACAAACTGAGCACTGAACCTGAGACAACCCCCAGCAATCCACGTGCTTTCAGCAATGGCTTGATGTTAACACAGCATCAGTTTGATATTCATGATGCTGCTTCTTTCCATAAGGGTTTGTTAAACATGAAATCACTATAAATGTATCAAGTATTCATGTATATATTTTCCAATGATTAATTAATGGGAATTGGTTCATAAAGACAACACAGTAATTCAAATCCAAGTTTCAGGGCAGTGCCAACCTGACAAGTTGTCTTTCACAAAACCTGAGACTCTTTTCTGGAATGGCTTCAAAAGGTTGACATTAATCTTATCCCAAAAGTATCAAAGCAATTTACAAATGAAAGTGAACAACTGCACCAAAGAGAACTTCAAAAACTAGGAGGGAGTGAAATACAAATCTTGCATTTTTAATTGCAGAACTCATTTCTTTAAGTTAGCTTTCCCTAAATAATTCCTTCTCTGAAATACAAATAAGCCTACTGAACTCTACTGACAAAGTTGCTACAAGCTGGTAGTAGGCAGGAGAAGAAAAAAAAATCCAAAAACTTATTTGGAAGAGTGAGAGATTGCACCTATTACTACATTTTTAATTATTTGAGAGGTACTTATACAACAGAGCTAACCTAGTTATACAACCCCTAGACATTTAAAAGCCTATTAAGAGTGTGTATTGTTAATTGCAACCTTCTTATTTATAAAGAACTTTAAACTACGGGTTTGTGTCTCAAATCCCTCTCTTCTCCTTCACATTCTAAGTAGCCAGGCAATTAGGCTAATAGTCAAGCTCCCTGGGGATAAAACCATCAGGAACGACCTATGTTCCTGTGGTACAGTTTTACTGTGTTTGAGATATGTTTGGTAATGAGAAAAATAAATACCAGAGGCATATGAATATTTCTGTAATGTAACTTGCATTTCTCTAACCCCCCTAATAAGTAGATTAATTTAGATCTCATAAAAGAGATAGAGATGTGCCACAGAGTTTAAAAATCAAAGACCATGAAAGCTGTTTAATACAAGATTTTATCAGACATGATCAATATAAGCATTTGCAAACTGAATCTTATCATTCTTATTCATGTTTCCTTTCGGGCCACTTAGTATTCTCAATAATGCAGAGAATGAGTCAGCATAAAGTGGCTGAATTTTACCAGATGTTTTGTGGTGCTTGCTATAAAACAAGGTTTTAGCATAACTTGCAGTAAAATGTAAAAACTAACACAAACAAAAAAATCCAACACTAAGTCACAGACATGTCCTTGCAAAAGGAAATTAATCACACCACCCATACACCCATAATTAGTAAGTAAATTATGAAAGACCAGAATAATTTCAACTGCACCTAGCAAAACTTCATCCCACAGTTTCTGAAAATCAGGGAGATGAGTTAATTTCTAACCTATGTGTTTCTGTAGATAACTCCAAGCAAAGCTGAAAGTCTGGTGACAGAGTGCAAGACAAACCCAGGAAATTGTAAAATCAAGTATCAGCAGTGGATATTGAGCAGTTCTCAGCTCTTAGCTGGTGAAAGCTGGTTTACAGAAGTCAAATTGTAATCATACAAAGTATTTATCTTATAAATACGCTCAGATGTGAAACATTAGCAATCATAGTTTAAGTGTCCTGGTGAAGGAGTGCAGCACACCTGCTGCATTTAGCAAATTTCTGCTATTAATGCACTGTTTGTTATTTAAGGCCCCCAAACCAATGCTCTGCAGAAAGTTCTGATATCAAACCTGGTGCCTCCCCATTCCCTGGCAGAGACCTCACAATGCCATCATGCAACACACTGCACAGAGGCTATAGGGGCAGAACAATCCAAATTTAACAGGGCTGCCTCAAAGTTTTCCTGAACGCTTCCAAATCACTCTGGTCATTAGAAACAGGGATGCAACTGAATTTAATAGAACACATGAAACAGCAGCACCCTGTATGCATTTAACTACTAAACCTGTTCATAACTTCAGTTATTGTAGCAGTATCCTTTCACCACTGAAACTGAGAATATAATTTGTAGCTAAGTGAGTCTCACTTTGAGCCCACAATGAGAACACCATGTGGCAAGGGTTCAGCTATTAGCTTCACATTCAAGGCCTATGAAATGCAGTTAATTCATTAAAATGCAATTAAGCAATGCAAACTCAGAGTAAAATGTCTTCTTTTTAGTTCATTTCCATGTTAAAGATCTTAACCTCTCTATTATCCATATCTTCATTGCAAAAAAATTAAAAATTAGACTTTGAAGAATTCCTTTCTGCTGATTTAAAGACAACTCCTTACCTTTAATTTAAATTTATACTTGCTCTGGAAACCACACATCTAAGTCTTTGTGCTCCTAAAAATGATACTACCAGGAAGGGTGAGGTGAAACCATTCTAACAAAACTTTAAATTTGCTTCTGGATGGCAGTTAAAATCCTGTCATTTGAGTTCTATTTTAATCCTAAGCTTTCATCTCTGGGAGCAACACAGCACAAAGTATGGGTATGGGCTTATTAAAGTTCAAGTCATTGTTGAAAACAAATACCTGCTGAGCACAAGCTGGTGTGAGTGAGAACTCTATAAATTGTTTACAAAGAGTATCCATACTTAACCAAAAAAAAAAGAAAAAGACTGGAAATAAAACTGACTATCAGTTTATTTTCAAGTGTTTCAACTCTCTTTTCTATAGAGGTGCAACAGCAGCATTCTCTCACATCAGTGGAGTTCCACAGTTGTGGAACTGGCAGTTGAAGTTGCCTTCCAGTAACTCAAGTTATTTCTAGCTACAAAATGAAAAAAAACCAAAGGGAGATTTGTCTCTTTTCATTGCCAATTTATCTGTCCTTCATTTGGGAATAAGAGTCCATTAGGTTATCTGTATTGTGGATTCCTTTCACATATAAAAAAACATTTTAAGAGGCGTTCTCATGTTTAAATAGTGCTTCTTAGGCTTACAGCACCCATCCTGGATTTGTGTTCTCCTGAAAGCATTTCTCTTTTGGGCCAGTAAAATTTCTGCCAAATTTTAACTCTGTCACTCCTTGTTAACAAGGAAGGTGGTCTTGTATTTTGAGCACAGGACAAAGTCCAGAGTTAAGAGCTCATTTTGAACCTTCCCTTCACCCTCGTATGTGGTCAATTAGAAACAATTTAATTTGGTGAGTGCTGAGTCAGAATTTTTTTGGAATGAGTTGCGTTTGTGGTCTGTGTGCAAGCCATCCCGGGTTTCACTCTCAGGTTTGTGCTGCAGAGAAAATGCAGAATGTGTGGGAACTAAAGCAGACCAAGTGTGCTGTGAAGGCACCTGAAGTGATGCTGGTAGATGTTCTGCATCAAATATACTCCACCTTCCATTTAGACCTGGATAAGCAAAATACTTTGGCCTGCACTGAGCTGGCCCATGTATGTGTGTGTGCTGCACTGCTCTGACAAAGATCAGTGATCTGATATTCCAAATTTAGGTGTACAACTGGGTGACTACATCTCAGGGACACCAAATTTTAAATTATACTTGTGGTTATACACATCTCCAAATGGAGTAGAGGAGACGTGTAGGATGTGGCTGAGAGGATATAAGTTATTTTAATGGTGAATGTATTTTAAAGTGAGCCATCTACAAATTATTCATGTTACTAAAAAGAGCATGAATTATTTCATCATTCCCTTCAGTTAACAGTGTCTTTAATGTGAAGTCAAACCTCTCTATTAAAGAGGCTTTTAAGCAAATCTCCACCTGGCTTTGTCCCACCTCCTGGACAGTAGTCTGGAGAGCTGAACAGAACTGGCATTTATGTAGTTTGTGATGATAGCCACTGTGTTTCTCCAGGCCTATTTGCAAGACTCTCTTATCATCATGAGCAGTGATAGGCTGTTTCAATTCCTTTTCTCTCTGAACCATCTTTATAATTTATTTTTGAAAAAGCAGGGAGTCATTTTTGCTTTCGACCTTGCTATTTCCATTCTTCCTTGTCCAGTGAGCTGCTCACAGCCCTCTGCAGCACTGCCAACTCCCTTCCAAGATAATGAGCACAGCACTTCTGCACTGTGCCTTTGCTCAGACAGGGTGGATTTCAAATCCACACAGAAAATCCTCAAGTACCTGGGTAGCAGCATGATGCTGCACTGCACCCACCATGCCACAAAGCAGACATTAGCAGGGTATTTCAGGTTTCCAGTAGATAGGAATATTGAACTGCCTCTGCTGGGGCACCTCCAAATTACAACTGAACCAAAACCTCCGAGGAATGCAGGGTTTTAATGTAGAACTCCAGTGTCAACCCATCATTCAGCAGTAAAGATTAAGTACAAGCAGAAAGATGAAAGCTAAATAAAAGCAATTGTAATGCATCACGATCTTTTCTCAAATATTTTGGGTATTTTAAACCAATGGACTTCATAGAAGTGAAGCACATACTTGTTGAAACAAAACAGCACAGACTGTAGAAGCTTCACCATGCAATCTTTGCTTTCAATTTATCTCAACAAAATTCCAGTATAACTTTTAATTTTTTTTAAGCAGGAAAAATATATGTTTGTCAATAAATAAATATTTTCAAATACTTCTGAAAGCTTAAGGTAATACTATTTCCTTGAGAATCATGAAACTTTTTGGCATAGGCCCCCTCAGTTTCTGTAAATCTCATATTTTGTTTATTATCACTACTTTAAACATTTGAACTGTTGTTTATAGCTTTTTAAAAACTAAAATATGGTTATCAAGTGTGACTCTAAGTAAAACAATAGCAGCTTAGCTAATGCTAGTCTCAGATGATAAAGCACTTGAATATGATATAAAAATAAATCCTTCTGGGGGATTTTGGACATAGTTGTTTCTCATACATGATTTGTTAGTGAGCTATGGTCAGGTCAGTGCAGTGAAGCTGTGCTAAAAGCCAGGAGAAAAATAATTCCTATTTAAAAGCAAATTGGAGATTTCTTTGAAAAGAGTATATTCAAGTGATAATTTTAAAGAAAAAATAAAATGGTTTCTTTAAAGAAACTTTTAAAATGCATTTTAAATTTGTCTCAAGCATTTGTGGGAATTGTGGTATAGTAGTGCTATGTTATAAGGAAGACATAAAAAGATTTCAAAACTTTCATTAAGATGAAAATTAGTGAAATACACCCTTTTATTTAGGTTGCACATCCTTATCAGTCAATTGGACTGTAACAAGCATAACTCCCCTCCCTCTCTCTAAACACAAGCTCTGTCAAACTGGAGAGAGAACTCCTCTGCTACAAGAGATTTCTCTTGAGCAATTGTCTACTTGGACTGCAAACTCTCTTAAGAAGAAAAAAGTTTTCTAGAACACAGAAAAAGTGAAATGTAGTAAAATTCTTATTTTGAGCTTTTATATTAACTTCAAAAATCACCCAATGCTCAGAATACTTCAGATATAACACATAAGCCAAAAATCTCCCCACTAAATCAACTAGTCCAGGCAATAACATCGGTGATTGCTATTTGCTTATGACAACTACAGTCCCAATTGCTCTGCACTTCCAGAGGATCCTTGATTTATTCACAGCTAATTCCTTAAATGTCACAACAGCCTTATGAAAATCTGCAGCACCAAAGGAATGATGATTTTTTTTTCGAAAACCTCTAAAATGAAGAATATTAACCATTAATACCACCAAGAAAAGACATTTTAAGATTACATATTCCAGCCACATCTGCCATACATCCTGTTAATAGAGGTTACCTTTCTTTCTTTTTATGGAAATACTTTGAAATAAACAAGATACAATGGAGGAAAGAACTAATACATCATCTCTGCAACATATGACAACTGGGTATGTAAAATCTCATGAGGCATCACCTTTCAAATGTGCAAAATTGCAATGTAAAAATGCTATAGGGGGTGGAGACATGACACTGAGTCAACAAAGAGGTCTAAGAACCTTGGGTAATGATCTCCCACTCTTCAAACATCATGGAGGTGATAAAGTTCGGGTCAATTTTAAATTAACACAGCCGAGATCCCAAGGAAAAATGGATCCCAACAACAGGGACAGTCTGGCAGGCTGACACTTAGAATTGCCACGCAGGAAAATGACAAAGCCACCTGCCTGACTATTCCCATGCTCCTGTCTCTGCTCAGCCTCTGCTGATTCATTTTGTTCAGAGCTCACCCTTGAGGACAGGCACTGAGTGATCCAGCGAGTTCCTTGGCTCAGCCAGCCCCAGGTGAGCAGGGGAGAACAGGCACCTTCATAAACAAGGTTATTTTGCCCATTTAGGGATTTGGATCATGAGTAGGCTGATGAGTGGCTCTGAAAGCCAAAGCTGAAGAGTCAGAATTGAGGTGAGGAAAATATATCCCAAGACACAGATTTTTTTTTTTCTTTCATTAGAATTTTTATTATTCTAAAGGTCATTTCACAACTCCATAACTAATGAGGAAGGATATATTCCTTGAGTCATCTGGGATCTGCCACAGAGCATTTGACCAAAGGTGTGCAGCTACTGAACTATGACATTGCAGAGAGATGAGGGGCAGCAGTTGCAGCTCATATCAAATCTCGTGTGGCAGTTCATATTTGCCAATATATCTTTCAGGCTAAAATGATGTGATGTCCTCCCTGGTGCTTTCACAAGTAGCTTTCATCAAAAGTTTGTTTAAATCTGGCATGGCAAAGGTTTGCAGTAACACTCTTGCCAAGACACAGAGGTTTCCTTTATGAGACCATATATGTTTTAGTTTTCCCTGGATATGAATATGAAGCCTAAGCAAGTATTTCTGAGTTGATTTGTCCAGAAACCCAGAAAGCATGAAAAGGAAAAGAGGTCACATATCCATGATTGGCCTGCTAATAATGTACATATCTCTGATACTGAGCTCCCTCTGGTCATTTTTAAGTACTTTGCAACTTAAAAACACATATATTCAAAACAAAACAAACCCTACAGAAGCTAGAATATACTATTGTGCTGTCATATAAATAGTCAATTAAATGCACTCTCTTCCTTGCACTTGATGTCGGTTCCACATGTCAAACATTTGTAATTTGACAGCTGTAGTTTAAAAACTATTCTGCATCAAAATCAGCAGTAGTTTAAAATTGGTACTGTAAATTGTTTCCAGCCATATTAGAAAAAAGAAAGCTCTCTACTACTACTCTCTGTTCAAAGTGACCCTCAGTACCCCTTTTCTTCTATTTATCTTCTAAACTTTTTCATCTGTTTTAATACAATTTGTTTAAGGATGCTGAAACTATAAAGGCTTCTTTTGATTCTACTTAGGTTTTTTTTGTCTGTAGCTTGGCAGTCTTATCCTGTTGGAAAGCTTTTCAAAGAAACATGCACAACACTACCTGCAGAATCTCACCACATTCTGGTGCTGATGGCAAGATTGCTGGATTAAAATTCTCCCTGTGCTCTCAGGCCCTGAGATTCCCCATACAGCAAATATCAGTAGAAGGGTCCTTGCTGAGTCTCCTGTGCTGAGGGATGGGGCAAGGTTGCTTGGTTGGATATTTGTTGTTCATTCAATACCCTTTTATCACCATTTCGGTGAATTTCCCCCTCTCATACTCTACTAAAACCATAGCAAAACTAAAAATAAAGTTCTCCTTATGCTTACCAAGCAGGTTTCATCCAAATTTTACAGTTATAATTAAAAACTACATTTTCATTAAGGAAATTATGAATTGCAATAAAGTGCAAGGAACATGCAAAATGAATAATTAACATTGTATAGACTTCAGCATCTTAATGAAGATTAAATAATACATATATTCAAACTGGATTAGCACATCCACTGAAAGCTGTTATGTGCTCAGTAGGGGAGTCTATGCACTCACAAAATAATGTTTTATGAGAAGTATGCTAGCAACATTAAGCATAAGGTTGTCATATATAAAATGATTAACATTTTATACAAAAGAAGCTGTAATTCCAGTGAATGAAGTCATTTCATCTCCCTGCTGCTTCTACCTTGAGGAATATACTGTAAATGAAAAGTGGCTCAATGTGAAGTCTAGTTAAATAGAATATGAATCCTCTTTTTCAAAGTTAATGAGACTTGGAAACCCGCATTTAAAGAAAAAATGTTGTGATTTTAAATCACAAATTTCATTAAGATTTGAATACAGCACCTACATTCTTGTTTTATTAAGACTCCCACTTGCTTAGCTATGTAGGACAGGATGTCACCTTGTTTGTCCTGATCTTTGTGTGCAGCCTGTCCACCACTTAGAGCTGCTTCTTTACAATGGGGAGGATTGCTTAAGAGATCCTGCATGAACAGAAGGCAGGTGAACAATGAATCTGCAGAAATGCTCAGACAGAACAGGGCAGGGAAAAGCAACTCCTTGGCTACTGATGATGAAGCCATTTTGTCAGGGCTGAGTACGTGCAGATTGCTGGGGTATTGCCTCTCAGCAGTGAGATGCCCATCTGCAGGAGGGGCCCTGACAGGCTGCCAGCTGCTCCAAGCTGACAGATCAGAGGAGGAATGGACTGTAATTTCCTCCTGAAGAGGACAGATGATGGCAAGGTTAAATCATGCCTAGGTAGGGAAGTGCCTTATCTACATCTGACATTGCTGTCAATCTATGTATTGGTATTTACTGTTTTCAATCTGTTTCATCTAAAGAAGAAGCTGCTCTCCAGGGAACACTGATTTCAAACCGGGAAACTCGGGTCAAACTTGGTGGACAGAAGATTATAAGTGCTCAATGCCAATCCATTTTGACTAAAGAGATTTTGGCTGTAAAGCCACAGAAGGGGGGATAACTCATTTTACTGAGCTCTTTGGCAGGCTTTGCCCCCTGCCACTGAGAGGGGCAGGCTGTGGGGCTGGGGCTGCAGGAGGACATCAAGCAGCACAAGATGGTGCAGCAAAGTGATTCTTCAGACAAAAGCTGCACTCCCTGCTCTCCTGTCAGCGTCATCCTGCACCCGAGAGGCTGGCTGGGATCCCTGTTGAGCCCCTGCCCAAACACAATTTTCACTCTTGTCACTGCCTCCACCTCAACCTCTGTGGGCCTGCCACAGCCAGGGCTGTGCTCCCCTGTGCTCCTCATGGCAGAGTAACCAACTCTTCACAGTCTGTACCTGATTTTCTTTTAGATTGAGAAAGTATTGAAAATTTTTTGATAATATTAAGAATACTCAAAACTTTTTATTCTTCTTCCCCATGAACATGAAATGGAAGTTATTTTCCATTTCTGTTCTGAATTTACAGTTCCTCTAAAACATTTTTGGAAAACTTCCACACCTGCTTAACCACATGAGAGGATGCAGTTCCTGAGGAGTTGTTCTCTCATTTACATGCAGTTGGATTTCACACAAACACAGTTTTCAATCCTCCAGTGAAATAAATCTTTTTTCTTATGGTAGTAAAGAAAGTCTATGCAAACAAACTAACAGATTAGAAGCTGAATTGCAGAGCCCTGATTTTTAAAATATATTTTTGATGTAGTAAAATCTTGGCAAGATGCATGTTGCTACCATCAACAGAAAAAAAAAAAAATCAGCTTTTTGGCTGCCACATTTGCAAGAACACCTGCATTAGTAATAAGGGGCAACAAGGCACAGACCCAAGGATCAGATGATTTTATAAAAGAAAACAAAAACAAACCCCTCATTATGATGAGGTCTGTTGTTTTACTGCTTCACATTGCATTTATCTGCACATGCCTGCTGGCCCCTGCCTTCCTACCAGTGATTGAGCTCCATGTCTGCCCCAAGTAGGGATTCACACAGCTGGAATGCTGTCTGTGATGAAGGCCCCTAATAATATATGAAAAATCAATGTATTTTCATGCTGAGGCAGGCCAGGCTCAGAATGGCCTCTGGGATGGAGGGAGGATGCAGTGGCAGGGATGGGTGCCAGGTGAATCCTTGAATTCTGTGAAAGCAGGGAGGCAGGAGCTGCTGCTGGCACACAGACAGGGAACCCGGACCCAGTGAAACCTGTCCCAGCAGGGTGGGGTGGTGGCTCCTGGTGGTCTCTGAGCAGCCACACACTGAGGGTTTGTGGTGGGAGCAGCCTCTGGACTCCCCTGACCAGGATTTTTGGGATGCTGAAAGCCCTGTGCCTCCTCCTTTCACCTGAAACTCACTGGGAATCAGGCTGACTTCTGGGTCATTTCATGTGGTCTTGTGTCATACCTGCTTTTAATTTTAAAGAGTGATTTCAATTGTTTAAAGCAGCAGGGTAACTTTGGGATTACAAGGAAAGCACAGGTGCTTTATCATGTGAAATATTCATGCAGATACAACTAGATTAACCTTATAGATTGCATGATTTTGAGAAATTGTCCTCCAGGTGCAAGCCTGCAATGAAAGAAAATGACAAAGCGGAGCTCATGTCTCAGGGGCCAAGCACTCTGAGTCTCAGACTGGGTTCATGATATATCAAAGTCTCCTGGAGCCAAGGAGTGCCTTATCAGCTCACAGAAAGAGCAGAGTATGCCAAGCAGCTGGGTGATTCTTTTACTATTTTTTCCACTGGGAATGCCCTATGAGCCCTAAGGAGTACAGAAGGAATTTGGAGAGCTGCTCAGAGCCCTGCCTATGGATGAGCAGATCCTGCATGCCCTCTAACACCCCAGTGCTCCTGCGCAACTCTGTCCTGGCCACCAAAGGTGAAAATGCACCAGGCTACCAAAGGTACAAATGAACAGACAGATTTCCCTTCCACCCTAAAAACTGAAAGTTTTACCTGTCCAGTCAAGCACTGCAAATTTCCATTCATTTTTGTCAACTGGCAGAACAAAGCTCATTATTTACCTGTTAACTTTTCTAGGCAAACCCACGTCCTAATATGTAAACTTACATGCACAGACCCAGGCAGTGGTGTAGGGCAGGGCTTGGACCAGCCTGGTCCAGTGGGAGCTGTCCCTGCTTGGGACTAAATGATCTTAAAGGTCCATTCCAACCCTTAATATTGTATGATTTTATGGTATACAAAATAAAGTTATTGCATGGATTTATAAACAGATAAAATACCCCCAAAATAACATTTAGGTAATAAATAGCCAGTTTTTAAAGGCAAACCCTTCAGAGAACTATGCTGGGGACTGTGTTGTCAAATGTGTTCATGGATAACCTGGGGAAGAGCTGAAGTTTCTAATGATACACATTAATTATTTGTAGTAAAAAGAAAGGTGAAAAGATTTAAAGATTAGTTAATATTTTGTCTGAATGATAAGATGCCAGAGGAAAATCAGTGTTGATAAATGCAAAATAAAGTTTGTGAGAGAAACCACTATAACTTAATAGATAAAATAACGACAGTTAAACAAGCTACTACCACTCATGAAACTCTTGACATTAAAAAGATATTTAGATGACTATATTTGCTTAATATTTGGCAGAAACAAAAAAAAATAAAAGGAAAAGCCAATTTCTTCCCCTCCTCTGGAAGTGACTATCAGTATAAAACAAAGAAAAACCACACAAAATCAGGCTATCTGCATACAGAACTATGAGCAGCACATCCCTTATAATAGTTATATTAACAGTGGATCTCTGAAGCTAAAAACAATGGAGAATTTGCACCTGGGGCTTTCTTACAGGCATGGATACTGGAGCACAGCAACACATGGATGGAAAGGGGCCCATGAACAGAATTTGGCCATCCAGAAAAAGATCATTTGACAAGAATGAGCCAGCAGCCCTCATCCCACACCTCACCCAGCACAGCATGAGCAGTGCTCTTCAACAGGCTCCTGATCCTATGGCACAAATGTAGGGGAAAGTGCTGTTAAAGACAGTAATAGATTTACCTGTTCTTACAAGAGCTGAGAGCTTAAGGAAAAAACATGCAGGTTACCCACATCATTGCTCTCAAGCCACAGAAAAAGGCAAACTTTCTTTCCTCCCCATCCCAAATCTGGTTTAACACAGGGAAAATTTTCTTCTGGGAAACAATTCTAGTGACCATTTTAATCCTGAGCAAAGGAAGGTTTATGAATTAATCACTTATGAGATTTCTTAGTATCTCTAGGCATGTTAGTGCATCTCTTCATCTCTTCCTAGCCATGCAAAGTCTCCAAGCTGAACCCTTCAAGCACAGATTTAATTAATGTCAACATCAATTCAGTACTTGCAACAATCAACAAATGACACCTGAGAACCTCAGCATCCCTGTCTTGCTGATAGCAGCACATGGAATACACAAGGAAAAAGTGACAAGTTTTAGTTTTTCTAATTCATTAATTATGCAGTTCTATTGTATTACACTTCACACTCTACATTGTCTGGAAGTGTTTCAGTACTTTCCTTTGGCTAGAGCTTAGAAATATTTTTCTGTTTTCACATCTACATTTAGTGTTGATAAATCTGAACACACATAGTATTGTACCACTAATATCATATTAAGAATTAATGTTAGCTTACCTCACTTTTCTCAGAGACATCCTCATATAGACTTGATCAGAATCCATTACCATAGTATATTTGCAGTTTAAAATCTACTCCATCAATTTCCCCCAAAAAATCACAAAGCTCAAAACATACAAAAAAAAAATCACCAAAAAACTCTGGAATACCCCTACCTTAGTTTAAAAAAAGAGCTTGGAAATCCTGCAAGTGCTGTGACAGCTGAGTGCAGCTTGGTAGCACTGCACACTTCTTTAGGGTAACATAAGCTGCCTCCAGTGCTTCAATGAACTTTGAAAATCACTTGTTGAGACCCTTGTGTCCAGAGCCTGCAGAACTCCATTTCCAAACAACTCATTCCACCATGAATTGTAATCAGAGGAAATTTGTTGTAAGGTGGCATTTTTCAGCCTTTCAGACATGTAGGTCAATCAGCCTTATGATTAAGATTCTTGCCTAATCATGCTAAAGAGCATTAAATTTTAATTGAAAATTGGATGAGAGTTCAGAGAAGCAAAATCTCTATTGACAAGAGAGCACAGCTTCCAATCTGTTGCTACTATTTCTGCCCTTGTGCCCAGCTTTAAAATACTTTATACACATGTTTGTGCCTTTAGCATTTGACAGACCTAAACGCTGACAGAGAAACAAGACTGGGTGAAGGTGAAGTGATGTGGAACAATTACCTAAAGCAAAGGACTTACAAGAAAGATGGAGAGGGAATCATTACAGGGCTGTGTAGTGACAGGACAAGGGGCAAGGGCTTCAAACTGAGTGTGGGATTAGATTAGATATTGGGAAAAAATCCTACCTTGTGAGGGTGGGAGGCCCAGAGAAGCTGTGGCTGGCCCTGTATTCCTGAAGCGCTCAAGGCCAGGTTGGACACGGTTTGGAGAAACCCGGTCAAGTGAAACGCTGTCATCTTAACACAAAACTCCCATACCTTCCCAGGGATTTCTCATGGACAACTCCTCACAGCACTGACTCCTTCATTCTCACAGCACAGCCAACAAACTGCAGGTGGCTCCTCACCCAGCTCTTTTATAGCCCTCACCTTTATTGGACACAGCTGTGGCCTGTTAAGGGCAGGCCTGCTCCTAATCTGTGGTCGTTAGTACAGCTGCACCTCGTTAGGGCTGAGATTACCTTCTGCACTATCTTTATTTTCTTACATTCTATCCTCCCACAGTGGAAGGTGTCCCTGCCCATGGCAGGGGTTGGAATTAAATTATTTTTAAGGACTCTTCTAGCCCAAACCATTCTGTGATTCTATAACTTTATTTTGAAAAGTCCCAAACCAAAAACTTTTATTTACACCTAGTAGGCCCACAATCAACAAGCAAGCATCTGGATTAATATGACACTCTCTCACAGAGTTTGGTTATACAAAAAGCTCAGGTGTATATTTCAAATTCATGCAGCACTTACAGCTCATGCAGATGCATCTGAGTTAGTTATAAATGAGCTTAGCAAGGGTCATTGCAGATGCATTGCTACAGAAAACTGGGAAGACTTGCTGCTTGCATATTTATATAGGGTTCTGGATGGTTTTAAAAATCTATGCCAATGGAAGACACATAGAGAAGCTTTCTTTGATTTTTTTCTTATGCCAATGGCATGATCTTTATTGTTTGAATATTCTGCCAGTGCATCATCTCTTGAAAATAAATATTCAGATTGTATAGCATTGGAAACAATAATAAACAGGCATGTCAACTAATTAATGTCACTTTCACTGGTGAGGTAAAGGCAGCTTAATTAGGGAGCTAATGTACTTCTTCACCTTGAAGATTATGATTCACTTCTGGTATTATCCTCAAATTAAAAGTTCATATAAATTAGCATCAGCTCAGCTTTTTCATTGCACCTCAAATTGTCCTAAAGTGTTCCCTTGGGTCTATTTGTGTGGGAAACCATTGACATTATTCTTATTTTTATTTTGCAATAAACCAGCATGGCTGGAAATAGGTTAAAACAATAAAGAAACCATGATGAAAGCAGGCAACTGAAGATTTCAGGATTACATGAAGAAATGAAGAAATGAGGAGAAAATATTGAGCTGGAACTGAAAACATAATGTTATAATAAACATTTAGGAACATTTTATGTCTGCCTTTAACTATGGGCAGCTATTTATAACAGATGCTTATTTGCTATGAACAACAGAAAATACCATTTGAAAAATCTACACTATTTGTAATTTACTAGGAAGTTTTAGGCTATGATTAATTAGGCTATACCCAAGGGCACTTCATAAAGAGAAACCAAAGTTGAAAAGGCCTCTTATGACTGTTTCCAGGAGGACTATGTACGCTAGCTTTGATTCCGTCTGAATATGTAAAAGATGAAAAATCTTTAAAACCAGATTTCATTAGTCCAGACCTGAGTTCTTCAGGTGCCAAGTTCACAAGGCTGATTTGCTTCCAGTGCCAGAAAATTATGCCAGAAAATAGCCATTGCACATATTCAAAAGATGCAAAGATTTTGTGTCTGTCTGCCAAAAAAGTTGCACATATGGGCCACTGCACATTATCACTAGAAATGAGTAATCCCTGATAATGGAAGGAGCAGAAATAGCAGTGGGACTGTGTCAGCTGGAGGTTTATGCTGAAGAACTTTAATCACCAAAAGACTTCATATAGACTAATGACAGGCTTTTGAACCTAGACTAACTTTGTCATAATCAGGGGCTGGAACAGGTTACATTTTACTCATCATGTAATTATACTTTGTACAAGACAAAACTGAATGAGAAATGAGCCACTTGTTAACTGTGACATCCTGTGTAGCAGGAGCGTGAACCTCACCCTTCTGTGGCTTGGAAATGCTGCTGGCCCTGCTGGGCACCGGCAGAAATGCACATTTTGGGCACTGCAGAAATCAAAGTGTCCCTTGAGATGGGTTATAACCCCTGGGAGTAAGGTGCAGTTTTAGACATTTCATTGAGTGGTGGAACACTGCAAATTTTAATGAGGATGTGCTGAGGTCCCTGAGTGTGAAACAATTGCCCCACAAGGGGTGACATCCTTGGGCAGCACAGAGGTGGTGACTGTGGGGACACTGGGCACCTGCAATGACTGTGAGAGGTGCACAAATCTCATTTTCCTTGGGAGAGCCCCAAACCTGCCACAGGCGCAGCCATGATGTGCCACAGACACTGAGGGAGGAACCTCAGCAGTTTGGTGTCACGACTTGTAGCAAGTACAAGGGCTTGGGACTGAAGAGTATCTCATTTCAAATGTTTACAGTCAGTGATGGAGCTGCTGTTTGTACTTCAACTCATCAATGAAACGAAATCTTATTTATATGATTTAATAATTAGATGCATTTAATTATTAATGTAAATATAATACCAGGAAAATATAAATAATTAATGATATACTTATAAATAATTTCTGTTAGTGAAATAGATTGAGAAAATGATTTGTTCTTAATAGTAGACTTATAAATATTTAAAATCAAGTCCCAACAATGCAGTTTACAGACACTAAGAACCCTAATGCCATTAAGCCACTTATACAGTGTCGGATATAGTTATTAAACTTGAAGATAAACTAATAATTTGCTGGACTTAAGCTTTTATTTACTGCCAGGAAGTTTGAAATTATTTTAAATCTGACTTTTGACATTGTTTTATAAATAAGACTGTTTTATAAAAAAGATGTAATTATTTCTAAAAAAACTTTTCCTTGAATCAGAGTATTTGAACACAGATGAACTAAGCAATGCTTGAAGCCATAGCAACTGATTTTGAGTTGATGTTTGGTAGCTGATATGACACGCAACTGAAACCTGAAGCTGGATCTTTATGTTTAGCTAAGCCAGGATTAGTGTGATGTAAACTGGGGGAAAATGTGACTTTTTGGTGTGTGATCATCCCCAGCCACCTAAGGTAAATGTCACCAGCATAAATTATGACATCCTTGGGACTGCTCTGATTTACTCTTACTTGTAATGGTGATAGAGCCCTTTCTGACAGCCACCATCATTTATACCCAGGGATGCATTTGACTTTCTGACTTCATATTGACTGAAGTGGAAAAATAAATCAGAACCCCTATAGTAAGGAACACAAAAAGCTGTTGGGATCAGTTGTGTCCAAACCACTGCAGAGCAGTTGTGAACCAGACCTACTTACAGCCAAAACCAGTTCTCTTCTTCCTGCATCTTTAGGGTTTCGTAAAAGAAATACATTATTTTAGAGAAGAAGTTTATACCTTTTCAGAGAAAATAAATTGTCTTCAAAAGAATTTTCCAACAGTCTTTTCAATTTAACTCCTGGATTTGGCAGGAGGTTACTCAGAAACACTTCATGAGACTAATATATTCTGATCAATTCTGAACCCTTTGAATAATTTTTTTTAATGTGATTTTAAAATTCTATAAAATTCTATACAATTTCTATTGGTTTAATTTATGTTTCTATCGGTCACTTCCATGAAAAATGGGTTCTTTTTAAAATTACAAGATGGTAGAACAAAATATCACACTGATTACTTTGCATTATTGATGAGCATGTAAAACTTGATCATCAGGTTGGTTTAATGGGTCAATCAGAAAAATATTTTTATTATAATTCCAGAATTTCCAAGCCACAGAAGGGTGAGGTTCATGCTCCTGCTACACACAATGACACAGTTAACAAGTGGCTCATTACTCATTCAGTTTTGTCTTGTACAAAATACAATTACATGATGAGTAAAATGTAACCTGTTCCAGCCCCTGATTATGACAAAGTTAGTCTAGGTTCAAAAGCCTGTCATCTAAATGCCAGTGTGTTCTGTTCACTGAGGTATTTTGTGCTGGCTGCTGGCAGTGGGTGCCATTGCACCACTTTGGGGGCTGTGTGTCACTTCAACATCAACATTTCTCCCTTGGGTGACCCTGCAAAGGCCTTGGGCCATCCTGTATTTAATAATTAGCAGAAAAACTAAGAAAGTTTGGGATAACAGCAATTTATTTTGAATTGCAAGCATCCAAGTCCTTTTAAAACAGAAAATAGTCTCATCATTTCTTTTTAGGTTGTAAATTCCTCTGAAGTATGTAATTGTAAGATATCATAGGGTAGATTGAGTTTTTTGTTTGTTTGGTTGTCTGGGTTTTTTTTGGTTGGTTGGTTGGTTTGTTTGGATTTGGGGGTTTTTTGGAATTTTTGGTGAGAATATATTAAATAACACCTTTGACAGACTTTTCAAGATTTAGATTCATGTATTCTAGCCAGCTCCCCTGAGAAGATGCATTAATGCCATAACATCTTCAAGCAGCAGCACAGAATATCCCACCTGAAGTAGGGATATTCTGGGATAAACACCTGCCTCACCTGCTCTCTGTGCAATAGAAATGAAACATTTCCTATGTGACTGTTTGGGCCTCCCTCACCAGTCACAGTGGGCAGATGAGGACTAAGGCATTTATGATAAAGAATGAGGTTCATTATACTCAGGGACTTTAAAGGCACCTGATTTATCCTGCAATACATGTACAGTATTTTGGCACACTGTTTTCTCAGCACAGTATAATAAGTTAAGATCATTTGGCAAATGCTTATCGAGGGATTTTTTTATCTTTATGAAATGTAACAGCTCTTCCAAAGCTCTCAGTCTTTTTTCCTCATTTTTTTCAGTCCTTTAATTGTTTTTTCCTGTCCTTGGTCAGTGACTTTGTACAATACAAACTTCACTAAAGCCAGTTTAAGCCATAATGGTAACACAAGTATTATGAACCAAAAATGCAATGAAAGACTTTCAATATATGTGAAAAGTAGCATATAGCAAAGAGGATTGGAAAAAATTGTTCCAGTTTTCCCCGTCCCTGAAAACATAGAAAAATCTTCATTAATTTCTCAAATTTTTCTCCCATCTTTACCATTTTCAGAGTGACTTTGCTGTTGGGCAATAGGATATTCAGAACTGTGCCTTACAGCCTGCTCTGTTTTCCTCAATAAGAGAAATGTTTTCTGTGTGGTTTTGTTGCTGCACTTTCTGAGACACCAGGGTGCCCACAGAAGCACTTTCTATTCATAACAAATAGGTCCCTTCCTTCAGAAGTGCAGCAGAAGCTCTTGATTTTGTTTCTGTTTCCTTGGAAAGTCCATCTCCTTTGCTGAGTGCCATCATCTATTGGATTCCATCATCCCAGATCTTCCTCCTGCCCTGCCTTGACTCCCATTCCATCTCCTTAACACATGAACTCTGTCAGAGATTTGAGGAGAACATTTACAAGCCATGCTGCATAAATAGAGAGATAAACAGATTTTTGCTTTGAGAAACACACAAATCCCCAGATATTTCAGTGCCAGGGAAGTGAACACTTCAGGAGATGCCCAGAAAACTTGGACAGCAGTGGCAGATATTACACATTCTGTTTACCATTATTTAACCCTTAAAACGAATCTTTCTTCACTGCAGGAGCACTGCTCAGGTAATAAATTCTTCTGAAATCTCTTTTGGGAAGAGAATACATCTAGCAACAACCAGGAACCAGGCTGTCTCAAACACAATGTTCCATTGAATTTGAACACCCAGGTACCGAAAACCAGTTCCTTTTACTTTCAAACTAGATCTTTAAAGTCATTAATGCAGCACAATACCATACAATAACAAAATACCATGGTGTGAAGACAGAAATCACAATCTGATTATCTAATTTCAACTCAAGAGTGTCAGTGTTCCGGGAAAACTCCATTGTATGATACATCAGTCCTAACATCAGTCCATAGTCTGACATGTTGCAAATTTGATGTGAGCTCCTATTTCACATCAGAAATTTCCATGTAACATGGCATGTAGGTTTAAATCAATATGTTTGCTGCAAACAAGGCTCCACATTTGCTTTGCAGATTTTTTTTTTCTGACTCCTAGGAAAAGCTTTGAGCTAAGCAAGAGAAAAATGCCATTATGCTACAGGATGAGTATTTAAAAGGGTGTTATTCTAGCAGCAACACGTGGATGTAACTAGGAAAATTCTCCTGGGTAAACAAAATATCTGAAAAATGTCAAAACCTCTTTAGGAATGCTCTTTATGACTTTTATTCAAGTATGTGGCCATGTATCATTTTGTTTGTGTATAATAGCCTCCCATACAGCCTAAAATAGGAATATGAACTCTTGAATCTTGGAAATCTCTGTCTAGTTTTCAAATGCCTAGTGATTCCTTATATAATCTGAGACACAATTTACAACTGAGATTTGACCTCTGAAAATTGATCCCCTTTCCAGCTGCACCATCTGTAGTAGGAATTTTACTGACAACATTCTCCCGCATACTCATTGATATCTTCAGGGTATAATTATATTTTGTAAAGTTTTGAAATTCTTTAAAGCTGTAGGATTACATTGGAACCACACTGAATAAACAGTTACTTTAGATTAATTTTACCAACTGCTGATCCACTCCAATTGCTGTATTTTAAGAGGCCCAAATACTGTTCAGAGGGATATTTTGAAAAAAAAATTCTTCTGCTGGCGAAATTATGTAAAAATAAAGAGCTTAGGAGTTAAAAGTTGCTTAATAAATATATTCCATGCTGTGTGTGCTTCTTTTACATAAGTATTTAGGAATGTATTTTAGAAAAGTCTTCTAATTGCTAGGGGAACCACCAAAACTATTTTATTAGCATTGAGGCAAACAGCATGAGCAGTATGATTCCCTTTACTAACTTTGTCTTGATTTTCAGTGCTTTTGATATGGGAGTAATTACTTTCTTCTCTCACTTCACCAGCAAAGGAGCTACTTTGAAGGCAAAGCTTTACATGTGAGTTAAAGAGGGGAGGATAACACCAAACTGGGATTTTGTGTTACCCACCCCTTGTTCCTCTGGTAGCCATGACCACTCCTTTGAGTTAAATATTGCTCTGCATCTGCACGGACCTCTCAAAGCAATAAAGGTCAAAGGATGTATTTTTCATTATCAAACCATGCAAAAGGTTTATATTTATTTGGACTTTTAGACTCCACTGGTGCCATTACAATATTTGAAATTAAGCACAATTACTGATATCTGCCAAGCTGTGCTTTTGCAAGGCTGCTGGCCAGGGCTGGCCAAAGGCCACTGGTTAAGCAAGAGCTGTTAAACTTAACTTCAACTTATTCAAAGAATAAGAATAGACATGGTGTTTTCTAATTCCATATCTAATTCTAATAGATATGGAATTAGAAAACACCATATCTATTAAAATGTATCTATGATTAAAAATGTGAGAAGGAATCTGTTTATATAAAACAACTAGTAAGACAGAGTCAGAAGAGCATGTAAGCATAAATTAAAACAAGACAAAACACTTTGTGAAACACGCTCAGTTAATGAGGCTTCAATACACTAAGTGTGTATTTTCACTGTTGAGAAATCTATGAATCTCAGATTGATTTTCTACTCTCAGTTTCTAGCTGAAAAACAGTCAAGGAGACAGAAAGTTTAAATGCAGAACACTAAAGCCGTGGATGATGTGACTGGTAAAACTGAGTGTGCTCTTATTTTGGTAATTTAGGAATTCAACTCATTTGAGTTTGGAGCTCCTGTGACAACGTGTTTGACTATTAAAAATCTGAAACCTACTGAAAACTATAATGTAGCATCTATTTATGATATATTGATGAATTTTTAATATGGATCTGCCTATAAAAAAATTTAAAAAGCCATACTTTTAAAGAGAAAGGTTTTATATGGTACAGATGGAATGGAAGATAATTCTTTTTCTGACTCTCAGACTTCAGTCAGTAACGACACCAAATGGGAGTCTCCCACATTTTTTAAAAAATGCTTAAAGCTCACCCATAAATGTTGGCTTGAAGGAACTACACATTAAGTAATTTTTTGAGTCGATATTTGGTTTTAATTCTGGTGAAATTTCAGCATAGTTGAAAATGCTATTTAGCTCCCAAAGGTGTGAATTTTGATTACATAATATGTTTCCTTAGAAGTTTTTTTTTTTTTTCACTAAAAGCTGAAGACAATTACGTTTTAATTCAACAATACATTTAAAATTGTTTATTGTTCAGTGTGTAAAGGGAATGAAAAGTAGCACACATCAGTTTTAGAATGACATAAATGTCATTATGACCTTCATGGATTTTCATATAGCTCAAGTAATCCCTATAAACCAAACTGATTCAAATGCACATCTTCAATCATTTCACTGCTGTTTTGCCTTCTGCTGCAGTTTTATAAAACTCTTTCTAATACATCTGTTAAAAGAAGAAAAAAAACCCCAAAAAGCACAAAACAAATCAACAAACCACCCTTGAAAAAAAACCAGTTGATGCTGTTAAAGTTGTAAAGCTAAAAATCAGAGAACTTTTCAAGGAGACCCGCTCAAATACTGACAGGCAGCAGTATTCCAGGCTTCTGTTGTTTTAATTATATTGTATCCTTGCCTTTTGCACCACTTTAGTTAAGGTTGTGTCAGCATTTCTGTTCTAAATCCCTGTTCCCTGGGGTTTTATAACTCATTGTTAAAAATTCCCCAAAGGCTGCATCTTGGCACGCAAGATTTCATCCGACAAGTGGAAACTTATCTCTCTGTGTAGAAATGGGGTTTGGAGATAGAGAGAGTTTTCATATAAGGGTTAAATCCCACCATTTCAAAAAGCAAAGGAAGAAAAGTTTTGTAATTTCATATAGTTTTCTCTTTTATGAACAGAAAGCCAAAATAGCTCCCTCTTAATTAAACTTCTGCATCTGTCAATTCTTTTATTTTTTGAAGGAAAATATAGAAGTAAATAAACAGGTAAGTTGACTCATAATGCAATTTTCTACACACATGCTCTATGTTTTGCTATGAAAATGTCAAACATATGTTCGATCTATATATAGTGCACCCTGATAATAAAAAGAAGTTTTGATCAAATTTATAATGCCAGATTTTGGAGCTGGGAGAAGCTCTGTGTCAGATGAAAATTAGGATTTTCAAAGCCTTAAGAATGTGCACAATACTAAGTCTAAGCTGAAAAATGAGGAGAAGGAGAGATTTCTAGCACACCTGATTCAAAGTGATGGTTAAAGAAAAAAGGATGAAAAGCCCACATTGAGTAGCTTTAGTCTGAGCAACAATACAGCAGGAGGTACAGTGGGACTGGATTCTGCAGGTATTGTCAATCACAATCTGTGGAATGTGCTCCTGGAGCTGACTGTGCATTGCAGACCCTTTCACCATGTGTTTTCAGCTGCAGATTCTCCTACTGCTGCATCTAAAAATTAGAGCAGAAAAGTGATTTATAAAATAACCAGCGTTCACTCATCTGCGTGCTGCAAGCCCAACCTTACACTGCACTTCAGACCTGCAAATGAATGTTGTTAAATATACTGGTAACATACAAACATACAGTAATATAGTATTTAATGAATATTTACAGCTCAAATTAAATCTTAAACTGGCAGTCAAAATATGCTTTATTATTTGCTAAAGCCATCAGCATTTTCTCAGTTTGTGAGCAGACACATCAGAGCCTTGTGCTTATATAAGGAAGGGAAGCTCATAAAACTTCATAGTCAACCTCTCCTTTGCATCAGGCTGTATAATTCTAGAATATTAATATTTTTAAAATGAAATTAACTTTTTTTTTTTGTAACAAAATGGAGCTATTGGAAAAGAGATGAGACTTTCACTCTCATCTGGGACAAAATATTCCAGAGAGAGCTCAGGAATCCTTTCACCGTCCTTTCCACCCTGTTGATAAAATGTTTACTCCCATACTAAAATTTGCCAAAAAGCTGATGTAAAAATATGATTTTAAAAACACATATCTGTTTGATCGGTGTAAGGGCTGGCAAGCTTGCATTTTTGGTTCTTTTAAGTGATTCAGTTTGATCTAAATTAGTTTCAAAGCTCTACTCTGTAGTAATACTCAGCCCCAATGTTCAGCCCTCTGTGTAGAGGCAAAGGAAGGATTAAAATGAAAGTTCTGCTCTCCTGTTCACAGCTCATGTTCTCCAGCTGTTTCCTGACTCCATTTTACTGCTCATGTCACAGGTTTACTGTGAGCTGTGCAAAATCCACCTTTGCAATTAACAACACAGCAACAGTGCCCGCAGAGTGACCATCTTTTTGTCCTTAAGTCAGACAAGAACTAGTACAAAATATTATTTTATAAGGGGAAAAAACTAATTAATAGAAAAAGCTAATGATAAGAATTATAATTACTATTCACGACAGATGCAATTATAATGAGATAACTTCCAATTACAGCAGCAGTGGTGAAGCAGAAGAATAATGACAATTAGTTCTTCTCTTTGCTGCCTGAAGACTGTTATTATTTAATATCCTGTGGGGCAAGACAGCATGGGCAGCCATGAAATCTGAAACAAGTATGAAAAAGGACAAATACATTAATTTCCTAGGAGTTTGAGAGATGTTGTTTTTTCCTGGTGGCTGACTGTCAATCAGCCAGCATCACTCCAAGTAATATTTGAAACTTGCTTCCCCATTGCACCTTGCAAACTCTTGTTTCATTTGCTGTTGACCTTATCTACGTCTTCATGTGTAATGCACAAAATTCTCTACCACTTGCCTTGTTTACACAGCTTCTAATATATGAAAGCCAGCCTGAATCTGTAACAAAGGCAAGAAAAAGGAATGTCATCTTCAACAGGGAAATAAGGAGGTGCAATGCTTCTACTGTGCAGAAACTCACGAGAACCTTCTATACCTTCAGAAATAGAAAGGAAGATAAGCTTGCTATTGTTAGAGGTAGCCAAGGGTATTTTGGCATTAGGTACAAATTTTAAGAGTAATATATTCCTAGGGAAGATATCACATACAGACTGCAAATTTTGACAAATGCTAAATTTACACTTTAAATGTCAGCTTTTGAGTGGCATATTCCAGACAACATCCAGCCTTTGGGGATCAATGAAATGGCCAAGCAATAGACAGCTCTCTTTCCTGAGCTGCAGGATGTAGAGCAGAGATGCTATGTGTAGATGGGGAACACTGAATTTTTAGCACATTTCAGTATCCCCAGTTGTGGTGAGCAGCAGCCCTGTTCTGGAAATGGATGCCACCATCTTTCCCTGGAGGATGTACATGCCTACCTCCTCGTATGGCAGGGTGGGTGACAGATGGTGGGCTCGGGAGGATTGCAGCTCCCTTAGAACAAAACCAGATTGGGCGTGGACAGAACTGACTGAAATGCTTTAGTGCCATCTGCCAATGGAGAGGAGAAACCGGCTGGGCTACCTCTGCCAGCCTTTTGCAGCTCTCCCACTGTCCCTGTGCACCTGCAGGGACACTGAGCCTCCTCCCTGCTCCCCTCTGTCCCACTGCATGACCCATGGTCTGCAGTCCCAATCCTGCAGCTGCAGCTTAATGGTCAGCCCTGATGTTTTCAAAATACATCCTTCAGCTTTTCCTCACCAATACTTTCCTGCAGATGTGAAATTTGAGTGGGTTTAGGGTGCTGGCAGTGAATACAGGCTCAGGACAGAGCTGAGAGCTGCTACACAAACACAGTGCACTGCTAAATAGTGACATATCAGTGCCACAAAGGACATCTATGGATCAGTCAGGGTGCCTGGCTATATCACTATAACCTATGGCACTGGCTGCTTTTGCTACCTGAATATGTTTTGCAAGAATATGAGGAGAAGACTTACATTTTTATGCAAAGAAAAAAAAATTATTGGGTATTTCTGAGTAGAAAAAAGAGCCACATAAATACACATAAGGAGCATGCAAATTTAAAGAGAAATTTGAGTGGTTTAAATATATCTGCCTCCATAAATGTAACTATTCATGTAAAGAAAAGAAGCTGGTAAAAGACATATCAGTGCCACAAAGGGACATCTATGGATCAGTCAGGGTGCCTGGCTGTATCATTATGATCCATGCCACTGGATGCTTTTGCTACCTGAATGTGTACTCCAAGAA
Organism: Ammospiza nelsoni; assembly: GCF_027579445.1. Lineage (NCBI taxonomy): Eukaryota > Metazoa > Chordata > Aves > Passeriformes > Passerellidae > Ammospiza > Ammospiza nelsoni. Next base: position 6,582,830 of record NC_080648.1, read on the forward strand.
TATGAGGAAAAGAATTACATTTTATGCAAGAAAAAACAATAAAGAATTTGGGTATTTCTGAGTAGGAAAAAGAGCCATGTAAATACACATAAGGAGGATGTGAATTTGAAGAGAAATTTGAGGGGTTTAAATATATCTGCCTCCATAAATGTAACTATTCATGTAAATAAAAGAAACTGGTAAAGAAGACCTCAGAATGTATTTAGATTTTGGATTTCTTACAGCCCCTGTCTACCTGTTAAAGCTGTGCATGTCACTCATTATTCCATCTACCTGTTCAGGACCATAAATGCCAAAGCTAGTAAAGGAAAAGGGTGTGCACCCTGGGCCCACAGGAGGATAGGGGCAGAAAGAAGAGGAAACATCAACACTGCTCTGCAATACACAGGAAGAATCACCTGAATTGCTGCATTTATTTTGTGGAAAAGTCTGATGATACTACTATGGATTTTTTTAGCACAATACACACAATAGGTAGGTGATAAACAAAATTACTGTTCCATTGCCCTCCTGTGACCATGGTCTAAATCAGAGGCAATACTCCACCTTGCTAAAGCTCTACATGCAGCCATGCTCTGGGCATGGCATGGATCACTCCCCTTTGAACTGGAATGTCACCAGTTCACCCAGCAGAGCACTGTGGCTCTGCACTAATCCCAGCACAGCATTATTCTAACAAGAGCAGGCAATAAATTAAATGAACTGCATTGTGTACATGCAACATCTGTGCCTGCCTAGACATGACTTTACCTGATTGAAAGTGAGCTCTGGGATCAAGTCCCACAAATGGTTGAATCTTTACATCTCACCATGTGTTAAGTGTGTCCAGATGGCAGGTGATACACTACTATTAACAATCCACTCTCCCTTCCCTGAAGTGTCTTTGTAGCCCATTGCTGATGTTATTTTAAAGATAGAGGTGATTGAATATGCAAAATATTTTAAAATAATCCTTGTGAGAAAAATGGAATGCATTCATGTGCTTTAAATAGATACACACAGAGTGTATTTTGCACTGCTGCCAACAAAGTCATTGTCCATTTACAGAGAGAAAAAGTCAGAGATAAACAGAGTTATAATAGGAGCATACTGATTTGAACACTTCGTGTTGGCACTTACACTTACTCAAAGCCATTCTTTTAGCGGCCTGCAGGAACAGATCCCAGACTTTTCAGCCAGGTTTTGAGATGTTCTCTTCAGAAAAGTGATGCACATTTGAAATTATTTATCACAAAACTTAAAGTTTGTTAATCCTTCAGCATAGATGTCATTTCAGTGTAAAGGCAAGAAAAAGTTATTGCCCCCACTGCATTTCCACTGGGTAGCTCAGGTACCACAGGTCAGTTATTAAGGATCCTGGGATGGCTATTTAACACAAATATATTTAGTACAGGTGTTTCTGTAACTGTGAAAGACTGGAAAATCTGTAGAGCTTATTGCCCTTTAAGCTCACACTTCTGCACAATGTGCTGCAGTGGCCTAATGTCAACATGCTGGGCTGGAGTACCAAAGATTACAGGGTCAGGATCTCCTTGAGATTCTTTTCTTACTCTGTCTCTTTATCCACATGCATTTTCTCATTTCAGCTTTTGGAAAAGAAGTGTATTTAAGAGGAAAAGACAGCAGGTTTTTTACAGAAGTTAAGTGCTTAGTGTAGGTATACAAAAGCAAGCAAACAAACAAGAAAAACTTGGAACATGAGGAGTTGAGGAATACTTCCCTTTTTGAGCTTTTATGTTGGTTTTGTTTTTTTCTAAAATAGACTTATATGGTGAAAATTTAAAAGTGCAATTTATTCCCATTCATTTGGTCATTCAGCATATGTGTAATCCTTGCTTTTCCATTTTATAATCCTGTCAGATTTGAGATTCCCAGAGATTCCAATTTTACACAAGGTAAAAATGAAACACTGTGTATCTAACTCACTTAATATACATGAACTGCCAGCTGGAAATCCTTTGTCCTCCAGCCATGACCAAAGGGGTGATTAGGGAACACCTACTTATTCTGGGCTGCCTAGTGTCTATGTTCTGATGTCTTTTGGGGCAATTACCCAAAAGCCTGTGCATTGGTGAGCTCTTTGATCACACAAGAAGTGTATAGTCCAGGCAACTGATGATACATAGGAAAATATTCCTCTCACATCATATGTCAGAGTGGCACTGGCAGTGTGAATCGGTGTCCCACGACATGAGCAAAGCAAAAGGGGAGAGTTGTGACCCTGCTGCAGGGTCCCACAGCTCAGCCAGGCAGCCACACTCCATCCCCACCTGCCGCTGCATTTCCTCCATTTCTCCTCTGCATCTTCTGCTCCATCACCTGATTGTTACTGCTGCAGGAACTGCTTACATAACAACAATATCCAACAACTTTTCCCTTCATTTCCCCCTTTTTTAACTCTGCACCATCCCTGCTGTTCCCAACAAGAGACAAGTTCCTCGCCTCCCCCTGTTCCTGGGAGTTCAGCGTGTCCAGGTGCTGCCCTTCCCCTCAGGGAACTCCCTGGCTGCTCTTGCAGGTCCCCTCAATGCCACCTGATAGAGACAAACATCACAGCCCTAATCAATACCAGTACCCAGGGAGCCTTTTGTAGAATTGTGTTTAGAAAAAGTGTGTGAAACTTAACCTTAGATCTCAACATGGAGGCACGGCTCTAAAGTTTTATTGATTGAAAAAATAATATAAAGCCACATGAAAATGCAGGTTGTAGGGCAAAGGGAAGGTTTTGTAAAAATCAGGCATTTGACAGGTTGAGTTTCCTAATCTGAACTCAGGTAGTGACACTTCTGTTTTTATAAAATTCTCATTAAAAGTCATGCTGCAAAAGGTGATCCCCTCCACGTGGGACTCAAATAGTAGCTGACAATACAGGTTTCTATCCAGCTATCATCTATCTATCACTTCTACTTTATTTACTTAACACAAACAACAGAAAACAAAGTACTGCTTCCTTGAGAAATTTCTTGGTCATGTTGATTGAGAAAAAATTACTGAAGATGGTTATTTTATGGAGGCAGGTTAATGAATAAAGCTTGTGTATCAAAATATTGATGCTGTATATGTGCTGAATAATTTCATTGAAATACTGGTTGAATTGGTCACTCAGGAAGTGGTTTATGCAGCTATGATTGAGTTGCACTGAACTCTCTCTGTTCTTTCCCACAGAAAGAAAGCTCTGTGGGCCAGGGTGGTCTGTCTGCCTATGGGAGGGATATAATAAACCTCTTAATTTTTTAATTCACCTCTTAATTTTGGTGAGTTGAAAGAAAATACACAGATGATATCAGCTGGTAAAAATTAATACAAAAACATTCTTTAATACAAATGTGTTTCACTTTAAAGAAAGTATTTTTATTAATTTTGTGTATCTCTATATAATGGGAAGCTGATAAAAATGTGTTTCATACAACAAAAAACAGGTATAAGCCATGACAGCATTTTATAGATGAATGAAGGAATTTATATCTTCCTGAGTATTTTGCTCATTTGGCTTAAAGAGGTGTTTACATATCTACCCCAAAGCAGTGCCAACAGGATGGGCAAGTAGACATTGATACCCACAGTTGAGCAGCTTCTGCCAAGCCCCTCAGATACACCAAAAACAAAGGGATTTCAGTGACCCCCTGCCTGCTTGGGCTGAGGTCACAACACTCAGGAGACTGTTTTTAAGCCTTGTTTGTGGTTTTTTGTTTCTTTGTTTATTTTCATTCCAAACTACACTACTGTTTGTGAAATGTTTCCTATTATAGGGAGTCAAAATTCACAGTAAAATGGTTGCAGAAGTTTCTTGAGAATATAGGTCAGAATTATTTTATAAGTACTAAAAAATGACTTGAACCAGGAGAATGAATAACAGTCTCTAAGTATCATTCACACCACTGTACCACAAATCATCATTTCAATCATTATTGCAATTATTCCTGTAACTGGAAAGCTGGAAAGAATAATTATTCCTTAGTAACCATTAAGGAGGGAAGAAAAGTGAGAAAAAAGAAAATTAGGCTTGCATCATTTAAATGAAAAGTTCATGTCTAAGTATGAAGCAAGAAAAAAATTAAAAATGCACACTGTTTTATGTATATGCAATATAGAACTCTATCACTTCCAAACTGAAATATGCATGAAATATTGAAAGATCAATGTGGAAGCTAAAATATCAAAGCTAATTAAGAAAATTAACAATTTGGTATTTTACTGAAAATGCATGTAATTAGAATTACAACAGCACGATATGTGCTTGGAGAAAATTGAAATACAACACCAGTGTGAGAGTCCTGCACAGAACGGGAAAATTGGCTGTGAGGGAAGAGAAACCAAGTTTACTTTATGATCTTTCCTGTGAGGGGAGGGATGACGAGGGTGCTTCCTTGGCTTTGCTGCTTGTTTTCCTCTACTCTGTGGCACGCTGTCAAATCTGAAACGGCCTTAGAATTCAACCAGTCCCTCACTTGGGATAAACAAATGAAATATGTGAGAGAGTATTATTGTGATCATCACCAGAATGATTTTTTCCACAAGAAATTATAGGAAAGTTTTTTCTTCTATATTTTCAATATAATCTCCTTTTGCAAACATACATGCAAGATAATATAAAGTAGGTTTGTGTAAGTGAGGTATGTAAACGTGTTTACAAAGATGTACATTTTAATCCCTGTTCTCTCTGCCTTATTCATTTTAATTCAAAAAGGAAAATCATTCCTTTCATTACTGTGAGGGACAAACTGTGTTGGAAAATACCACTTTACCTTTTCAGCCCCATACTTGACAAGGGTCTCGCAGCCCCTGGTGATGCTGAAGTGCTGCCAGAGATGGGCAGCGAACAGGATATTTCCTTCCAAAAGCTCTGATTCCTTTCCCAGCAGATCTTTGAAGCACAAAGGACAGTGAAGCAGCAGCTGATGTGAACCTGCCTCCATGGTCTCTGTTCTGACTGCCCAGAATGTTCTCATTCCATTTGGAGTGTTCTATCAATGCTTTTCTGCTCTATTGAGAAATAACAGTCCTACCTTTAAAAGGCTGGCCCTTGGCCTGGAAAGAAGGGTGGTGTACCACAATAATTATGGACATTTTTTCCAGGAGGGTTGGTTTGTCTGTATGTTTTCATGCTTTGGAGTAGAGGGCCAATGTGACAAACAGGATTTTTTGTTCCAAAGTAAGATGGCTACCCCATAGTAGAATCAGTTTAAAGAAGATTTTTGTCATTGAACTGGAAAAGAAAAAGATAGGCTTGTCACTTTCCCTCATTTTTTTGTAGAGGAGGAGTATGTTAAAGATTCAACAGTGATATTCTTAGACAACTTCAATTTCACATGAAAGCATGTTTCTGCCTCCTCTGCCTCTCCTGTACTATACTGATAGGTCTTTGGTTGTGCCTACTGTTGTGAAGAAAATTAGCTCTTTCTCATTTCCACTTCAAAACACTGCCAGGCAGGACCATCCTCTTCCTTACCTCAAATGGAGTTTAGAAAGTGCCTTAGAGAGAGATTCTGGTAAAAGTATGAATACAGTACCTGATTTCAGGAAGGAATAAAACCAGATCTGCATATACATGTATATATTAATGCACACACACAAATGTACATAAATATTTAGCATGTGTGCAAATATGCTCATAAATATGTGTGGGTACATTTCTAAATATGCAAACACATGTATTAATATACAACTAAACACACAAACCTCAATGCAATGTACAAATACCCAATTTAATTTTCAATTAACTTGCAGTCAGAAGCTTGAGTACTTTGTGTGCTCACACCCACACGAACATTTGTCCTTTTCAGCCAAAACCACAAAGATTTTATGGATATGACTGTAAGAGTAATAAAATTTAAATTAAACAATTATTAGAATCATCATCAAATTGAAGAATGGGAGGATAATTATGCTGCACATGCTTTGAAAACTCCTTTTCCTTCGCCACTGAGGACATGTCTGCTCTTTACCCAAATGCCAATGATTTGAGGAGGTATGGAAAATTGTGCACAAGGTACTCCCATGTGTTGAAGTGAATATTTCCTGTGTCAGAAAAATAGTCCCTATGGTCAGAAAAAAAGTGATTCTATGATTAGCATTCCAACAAAATGCACAGATTCTCACACTCCTCATGTTGCCTTTAATATTCCACACAGAATGACACAAGGTTTTCTGCATACAGATGGATTCATGTGCAAATCTTGCAAACTGCATGCTTGTTCAAAGTATATCTTAAGCAGAAACTATGCCTAACTCTTAAATTTATTAAGCAAAAATGATAAAAGAGTAGCCAAATAAGTAACGAAATATGAGGGAAAACAAAGTTCTATAGAAAAGTATTTCTAAAATGACTTTTAGATGTCACTTGAGCATATATCTCTGAAAAGGAAAAAAAAAACCTTTACTATGGAAAAGTAAAACATGGATTAATTTAATTATTAATTTTTCTAATAAAATCTTTGTAGAGCAGCACAATTTGAAGTCTTTGAATTGGACTAAAGTATCAGATTCTATGAATGTATGAACCTAAAAGATTCTTTGTGAATGAAAATCATTAACAATTAATCCATCATGTTCTTGCTTTCAGATAGAAAAACTGGACTGGGATTACAGTCAGGAATTCTAGCTTGCTTTCCAATGCCATGTTCTGCTTTTAAAGGTAGCAAGTTTAACTTTTAAATCTTAGAGCTCTGATTAGATTTGTAGCAAACTCTCTCCACTGCACATGAAATAAAATTTCCCAGGAATTCTGACAGTGAAATCCCTACAATTTCCTTCTGAATTTTCAAGCCATGAAACCACATAATTGTCTACCAGGCCTTAAATTTTCCACTGTTTTTCTGTTAATGTCTGCATGGAAAAGAATCCCAGTACAGAGTGGACTTCTAAGTAATTTCTGGTTTTCTAATGATTAACTGGGTAAATCAGAGTTTGAATAATCCCAGTATTTTCATTTGTGACTAATTATTATGTGCAACTGTAAAGACTGTGGATACAAAAGGAGTAAGGCAGGCAAGATGACCTGCTGAAAGCATTCTGAATTGTCTGGAGGAAAACTTATTGCTGTGAGTTACTTGTTTGAGTAATAATGTCTGGCAGTGCTTCATCATGCATGCTCATTTTTGAAAGTTTGAGTGTTTTGGTGAGGAGCAGTTTGGATAATTGTACTGCAAAACCACTGGATTCAAAGGCTGAGGGGTGGAAGTGTAGCGTGTGTTTGCTGTCAGCTCTCTGCTCAGTGTATCGCCCTGGCAAAGAACTCACTTTGTATCTCAGCCAATTAAATTGCACTAATCGTTGTCCTTTACACCATTCTGTTACTATTTAGTTTTAAATAGTTCCATCCTTAATTGATTAGGAGGGACAAAACCTTCCAAGTAGCTGAGACTCTGGCTAGGCACACCCTGCAGTCACACAGCTCTGTGAGTTCTTTGGCAGGAACAGCACGTCTGTTCCAGAAGAGATGGTCTAGGACAATTATCATGTGCGCCAGAGCAGAATGCAAGGTTTGATTTCATCACTGTCCATACTGTGGAAGAGATTTTCATAGGTAAAATTCCCTTATTGCCTGCATATTGGTAAAAGAACTCACATTCAGCAAACAGAGGTAAATGCAAATACCAAAGCTGGCAGATGTGAAAGGTTATGGATGTGCCTCAAAAGGCCCCTGGTAATGCAGATAAATAAATATTGTATATTGTAACTAACATCTTTCATGCAAGACACCAAGCAAAGTGAAAAGGACAATATGAACACATTTCTCAGTATGATCAGTATGAGGAGAAGTCTCTTTCATTTAGATAACTTCATTTCTATTTTCTTTTGGCTTTCATAAAGACCACTTATGTGAAAAGAGCGAATCATTACAGGTATTTATTGATTTAGGTGGAGACATAGTCATCAGAAAACTCCAGGCCAAAGAAATTAAAAGAAGATGCTGTGTGAGTATTTCCCAGGGCTAATTTAACCCTGTAGAGCAGTGGCCCCGTCACACCTGCAAGAACAGATAATCAGAGGATGCTGAGAACACCCAGAATGAGCCCAGGGCCACCAGCCCACGCTGGCATCACCCGGGCTGTGACTCAAACAGGAGCTGAGAGCAGCAGCTGCTCCTTGCAGGTGAAGAACCCAGCAGGCAAAGGGCACCCAGAGGGAGTTTCTAGGCACCCAGAGGTGTTTCTGTCCCTGAGCAGGGTGTGGGCATTGCCCCACAGGCTGGCTGGGCAGGGATGCAGAGCCAAGAGCTGATGGTTGTGTGGGTGTTCGTCTGCTGTTAATTATAACAGCTTGATTCCACCAGCAGCAGCAGCTGCACTTCCTCCCAGCTCCAGCCCCTGTTAAGGAATAATCATAAACATGTTTATTCCTGACCACTTCATGAATGGACTTCAGAATTTCAGAAGGCTGCTCATAGTTCAGGGCAAATAGCTGATTACAAAAAAAAAAATAAAAATGACAGAACCTAAAGAACAGCATTTCTTTCATCCACCTAGACTTTTGCATATGGACAGGGGAAAAGGAACTTGCTTTTTCTGACATACATGAAATTCCTGAAATTTACACCAATTTGGAGGGGAAAATATGTAATTTAGATTTTTGAGAAAATGGAAGCCACCTCTTTAAGACCTTCTTGGGCTAGTAATAGAAGTTTGTGTGCTGGAAACCTTCTTTGAAATGAACCTGAAACAAGTTAGCTGGCAGGTAGGTTTGTGCTGCAAGGGATTCTGACAGCCTGTCAAAGTTCCACTTTTCTCACATTCAATCAACCTCTCTCTTCTAAAGAAAGCAGAAAATATGTCAAAATGACAGCTGCTGAAGCATAGCAGGAGCAGCAGCCAGCTAACTGCTAGGCCTATTACCTTAGGAAAAAATCAGGGAAAACTTGTGTAAATGGCAAACACTGAATAAGCTTATAATTTGTCTGGTCAAGTAATGACTCAATTAAAGGCTAATTAACCCTTCAGCTACTGTTACTAATGTCTCCACACCTATTTTTTTATTATTATTATTTTGAGGTTTTGGCTCATATAGCAGTAACAAACTGATTTACAATGGGATTACTTTGATGCTTCTAATGACTTTCCAAAATTAATTTGTCACAACATTGAGTAGAATTAATTTGAAAGCAAATCCAGCAGTGACAATAATATAATTATATGGGATTTTAAACTGCTATATTATATTGGGTCAATATAATCTTGATGATCTTCAAATCTGGAGGAGGAAATAACAGTGTTGCTTGTCTGAGGGCTCAGTTGCTGCTGATGCTTCTGCTCAGCAGAACTTTCTATGTGCAGAGAGCATCACACCCTCACCCAACCTGCTCAGATAACTGGAGGAGATCTGGTTAAGATTTCTGTCCCCTTTCTTTCACTTTAGTCCCAGTTTTGCCAGCAGGAAATTCTTTTGGCAATGGCAAGAACCTGGTCTTAGCATGGAAGGTTTAAATGCATGTTCTGCAAGTATTTCTCTGGTAACTTCATCTTTATACCTCAGCTAAACCTGACTGGGATCTCAGGACAAAGAAAGGCAATGCTCTGACTGCATGGCTCAATTTCAAAAGTCTTTTGCAAACAACAGAGCTCCTCAAGCTTCTCACAGAAAGGTCACAAAAGCCTTTCTCTGGGAAAATCTTAAGCAACACAAATAGACAGGAGGCTCCTGACTGTAAAGGTGTGTGTGCACACAGAAAATGTGAGCCAGGGACCAGGCACATGAACGTGCAGCTCCCAGAGATAGAGTTGCAGGGTGGATTTGTCCTAACACCTTTAGCTACAGACTTTACCTTTGACATCTTGTACGTCAAAGTTTGGAAAATAAATGGCATTAGGCTTTTTTTTTTTTTTTTAAGAGTTTGGGAAGCTTTAGATGTACAAGATAACTACACTGTAAAATAATACATCTGAAAACAGCAAAATGGTACTGAGAATTACTTTTTTAGAGCTGGAAACAATACATCCCATCTTTCCATTGTGGGAAAGGATGAGTGATATATGTTATTTCTAACCCTCTCTTTAGTAGCTTTTAGCTCCTCTAATTGTGCATCTTGTAATGCAGAGTAAAAGCAAAGTCCTACCACGGAAATCATCTCATCAAACCCAACCACTTCCATTTATATGGCTTAATCTTTACTCAGCAGATCCTGCTTAAGTTTCGAAGTGCAGAGTGAAGTAAATCTCCTTTTTAAGGCTGTACTCATTCACTCGCTCTCTGTGGCTGAGCCATCCTTCATGTAGGATGGAATCTCTCCTCTGTCACACTGAGCTGCTCCAGAAGGCTCTGAGAGCAAATTCCCTCTCAGTAATTTCTGAAGGAGAGGTTTCCAGCTGTGAGGCATGTTTGCTTGTGTTATATGAGCACCCTAATTGCTCCACAAAGAGCATTATGTTCTCATACCCAACCTCTGAGAAAAATTACAGTGATGCTGTGGTGATAAAAAGGGAGTGAGCAACAATCCCAAGAAAATCAAATTCAACAAGCCACTCTTGCTGTAGCCAGCTGTGCAATCTTAGTCACAGCCTTGACTTTCACATACCTCATTTAGAGAGAAGAAAAAGCTGGGTTCCCTGTATATTACTGTAATAATACATAACAATGCCCCCACACAACCCTTAAACTTGCTTTCCTTAAAGCTTCCATCTGCCTTCTAATTTGCCTTTTCTTGGGAAAGCAGCAAAAACTTTCAATTTGTATGAGACATCCTTCATTATGTCCCATTTTTTTCATTAGGAATGCTTGACAAGCTTAAATTCCAACATGAAAATAATAGTTAGCAAAGAAATAGCAAGCAAAAGGACTACACTTTTGTTCTTTGTTTTTAGGAAGCTTCCTTTTAATGTTGTTTGATGGCAATAAAAAACCCCCAAACAAACAAAAACCCAAACCAAGAAAAACAAAATCCCCAAACAAAAAACTCTCATAATTAAGGCTTCTGCAGAGTCATGGTAGCCCTGGAGGACTTACCTGTAAGAGTTCAGCACTGCTCATTAATTCCAATTCTCAGGCTGTTAAATACAGCTAAGCTCAGTGCAGGACTACAAATTTAGACAGGGAGAGAAAACCAGGTCCCTGTTCTGTACAAGAGCTCATATTTTTATTTATTTTTAACACACTTCCCTGTATAGACAATAACTCCTCAGCTATTTCCATCTCTCTGACTCAATGCCTGTGTCAATCATGAGCCAAGCATCTCATACACAAAGTCTTCACCTGACATTAATTCCTGATGTGGTGATAACACACCGAGGGGATTTTGTAAATAGCTATTTACCAGAATCTCCAATTAACACATCTCCTATTAAAACATGACCATTTGCATCCTTTGCAAAGTTGACTATCTAGGTAGAGCTTCACTGACCTGTCTGGAGACTAAAGAAGACAATATACAAATTTTTTTTGCATAAATATATACCATATATGTGTATATATATATATATATCTTGTACAATATACAAGATAGATATATATATATACAATATATATATTGTGTATACATACATATATATATACACAATATATATATCTTATACAATATACAGCAGAATAGCAACAGAACTGATTTCAGCTTGGTGAAGCCCTGCCCTGAATGATGTGCCCTAGAGCCATTTACTGAGGGAGAGGAAGATGTGGGAGAAAAAGAGAGCATTTCTGTGTAATCAGAAAGCATCAAAAGATAGGAGAGGATTTATTTAGGATGTATGAGCTCCGTGCAGGCACCAGAAAATGAATTGGAACTTGCATGTGGCAAGATCTCCCTCTAATTATGATGTAGGAATTATTTCCTCATAATATGTGAGGTATTTGGGAAAACCTTCTGCTGGAGGCTCTTGATGACATCTGGTGCTCCTGGGTGAGAAAAGCAAAATCAGAGGTATGATCCTTCCATTTATCTTAAGGATATACCAATATATGGTTCTAACCACCCTAAAACATTCCCTGCTCTGTGCCTCATGCTCAATTTCAGCTCTGCAGAGCTCCCGGTTGCTGCACACAGTTTGGTTTTAAAGCAGTGTGTCTCCAGATGCTGGAGGTGACATGCTCGCTGCCTAGGGGATTAACCAGAAGGGAAAGTGGATCTGAATATCCTGGGGAAGCAGAGTTCTGTTGACTCTGTGAATCTCAGAGTTTCTCATGCATTAAAACAGGAGTTTTATCCAGCAGCAAAATGAGATCAAGATCTCTCAAGGGACCATGGAAACTCCTGCACCTCATTTGAGCATAAATAACATGATAATCATCACATCCTCCTATAACTGCCTGTGCTTAGATTGAAATCAGGGAAAAAAATGTAATTATAGATATACAGATCTACAGCTTACAATATATGGACATTTTGCTAATACTTTCCAATGAGATATTCTGATCCAGAGATAATTAAAAAAAAAAAAAAAACAAAAATTCTATTTGGGTTGCCATGTTAAAATATATATATTGTTTCTTTCACTGTTTTTAGGACTTATCAGCAAAAAAATTACATCACTTTTAAGCAAAATATGTGACATTATTTAAAAAAAAGGTAATTGGAAAATTTTGAATAAATATCTTGAACCAAGAATGTTGAATTCAAAATTAATGATGCAGCATATATACTAAGAGATGTTACTCCTCTCTGCCAAAATCTGATTTTAAGTAACCAACGCTTTTAGTCCTACATGTTGTGACAGCAAATTAAATATTTCTTCAGATCTAAAATGCTTAATGAGTTCAATCTAAACATGCAAAATACTTACTAAACTTATATTCAATCACTTCCATACAAATATACTCAAATATTTCAGTATAATTATTTTAAAATGGGATTTAATTTAGTGTTTTTCTTAAACTGCAGATGTATTTTTCAGACAGGATGATGCGAAGGTAACACACATATTGTTATCCCTTCCAGTTTTTCTATCCTAGAAAAGATATATATTCTATTTCCCGGTGAAACTGAAGTCTTTCACAATCAAAATAAATTAATTTTAACTGACTTATTTCCATGAAGTATGATCAGCAGAGCACAATAATCTGTGTCGTATGTTGTGCTCTGTAACTATGGACCTGCTCTCAGTGGGACGCTTAGAAACCTCACACCAAGAAACTTTCAAAATGCTCCTTCACCCCTGAATTTAATTTACACCTCAAATAAGGGACCAAAATATATTAATGTACTTATTTGGTAAATATATGAAAAAATACTTCATTCTGTATGGAGCAGCAAATTAAATAACCCTAATGACGTTTTAAGGAAAAAATATCTTCTTGTGCCTGTCTCTCTGATACACATCAGAGGTTTCATGGGATGGTGCCAAGATTTCCTCCTGTATGTGACTGTCAGTTTAGCAATTACTACTTAAGACAAAATGTTTTGGTTCATAAAATGATTGAATCTAAGCTTTAATTTGAAAAGCCTTCATCTTCATATAGTGCTGTACTTCTCTTCTGTGAATTAGTGCGGCTTTAATTGTATCAGTATGATAGCAGGGGATCCACGAGAAATCCCTTCTTAGACCAACAGAAAACCAATTCTATTTGAGAGAGAGAGAGAAAAAATCTATTAACAGACACCCAGTGCTTTCACAGGATTGATTCTTTTATGGAGCGCCGGCACTTTTGGATGACCTGGCAGCAACAAAATCAAGGTGGTCTGTGCTATTTGACAGTTAGACAATCATTTATTCACACAGGCCTGGTAAGCTCTTTTTGAACTCCTGCAGGAGGAGAACTTCAATTAAGAGTGAAGAGTAAGTTGTCCCTGATGTTATTAAAGGCAGAATAAAAGCAGGAGAGGCTCCCAACCTCTCCTGTAATCTCAAGTTCTCAAGATATGACTCACAGCCCTCTTTTTCCAAGTCACCCATCATGCATCACCCAAAACTCTCCACACTCCTGGAGGGCTGGATTCCAACCCCTCCAGGTGAGTGCTTCAGCCAACCCTGCAAGCAGGTGGCACTGCAATAAAAAGAAGGAGGAAAACAAAGAGGTGTCTCTGTTTTTCACGATGAACTGTGTTCATTGAAGCAGGGGGGAACCTTCAGATTACTTTGCTTAAAACAATAGACTGCAGAAGTCACAGATCTTCCATCCCTTCTCTCCACATTTCTTCCACCTCTGCATAATGCAAGTCACCTCCATGAGGAGGACACAGACAGTGAGTGCTCACAGTGCAGGTGGGTCACATTTGCAAACCTTGTTCTTGTCCCCTCGATTTCAAGTTTTCTCATTGTTCCAATTATGGCAGAGTTCATTCAGAATGCAAGCTCTGCACTGGCTCCAGCTCTGTGCTGAGCCCTCGCTGCTGGAGTGGGCCATGTGATGCTGTTACTGCTGCAATATCAGCACATGAAAATGGCTTTTTGGCAAACAACTAAATCAGACACAAAGCATGCTATGCACAGACTGTAATTATGGCTGCATACTTTTTCATCATGGAGTGAAAAAATTTAGAACAGTATTTACTGTTGTAATTAAACTGATTCCCCCAAGAACTACAATGAACTTTAGGAGGCGATAAATAAACACAGCAGCAAGCTGTTCCTTTGAGATTTACACTCTGATGATAAGATCTCATGAGTTCCTGGAGAGAGGAGAAGAGGTAGGTTCATAATTTATCTCCTTCAGACCTGGTCCAAAACCTATTGGAGTAATTAGAAGTCTTTAAATTGATTTTGTACAAAGTTCATTCTAAAGTAATTTTATTCTTGAAATACAGGTTTTAATTTTCTAATATTAAAATGAAGCCAGAAATTGCTTATCATTTCCTTTTGAAATAAAGGGTTTAATATTTACTTTAGATAAAAAATGATTGCAATATTTTTCACACACATTTTCTGTAAAGAAGCAAAAATATTTTATGACCAACAGCAAAGATACTTTTTATAGATTTGCAAAACAAGCATCAAGAAATATTCAAGAGAATTTGAAGTGTATATAACTGGATAGAGCTTTTTTTTTTGAAAAAAGTTCACATTTAAACAAGAGGGCAAGAGTTCTCCTTTCTAAATGCTTATTTAAAGGTCTATTTCTCTCTTCATGCACATAGCTGCTGTGGTTTTCTCCAAGTAGCAGAGAAATGAAACATTCATCAGTGCCTTACAAGTCTGGTAGTACTGCCTATGACCTTTGGGCTCTTGAAAAGGAGAGGAGAGGAATGCAGAGCTGGTTCAGGGCTGGGAGCTCACCTTTGATTCCTGTGCCTGTAATGACAATGTTTATTTTACCTGCTGCCCATTTGGGGAAGCATTCCTGAAGAGGAAAAATAATCTGTCAGCTTTATGGCTGAAACAGATGCAAATATGCTGCAAGCATCAAGGTGGCTGCCTACAGGAGGGTGAGGAATAATTTGTATCATATTATTTAATTTGATTGCCAGAGTGGTGTTTCTTCAGTCTTTATTCGACTTCTGTGTTCAGTGTGTCTTTTATAAAATGAATTTTCTTTACAGCTTTCTCCAGCACATTTAATCCAACAGCCATCCTTCCAATTGTATGGAGTAGGAAGTATCCAACTACTCCTTGAGAAGACAGAAAACATGAAAGGTGTCTCTGGTTTTGGGAACTGCTTATTTCTCATTTGCCCAGAAGCTCTACTAAAACCATGGCAGTTTATAACATTATCCCATGGCAGTGGGATCCCAGCTCAGCTCTAAGTCAATAAAAGGTGAAGGAGGTGCCCAGGATGGCTTCTGGCATGGTAATTCCTGCATCTGGTGCATACAGGTGGAGTTTATTTCAACAACTTTCCCAATGACTTGGGATTCTTCCTGTAGTGCTGGTGGCCTCTTGCATCAGGTTACAGAGACAAGGAAAACTCACCACAGCTCAGCAGTGATGTTTGCACAGAACACTGTCACCATGGGAAGAATAAAAGGTGACTTGGGACAGGGAAGAGTGGATGAGGGTGAGAGCATGAAATCTGAGATTTCATAGTTTCTTGCTCAGGTCTCCTCCATAGAGATGAGTATATGGGACTCCATCTGACCCATGGGTTAAGACCCATGGAAAAAGGAAATCCTCGCTCAGGATCATTTTATGCTGTTTTGTAAGCTGTAATAGTCAAAAAGGTGGATTACATCAGAGTGGCTGATTATCTGGAGATGTGAGGCCACAGTAAAAGTGAAATTTTCCTCCTTGAATCCATGCATCTGCATTTAATGCAAAGACACACAGAGCATAAAATCTAAGGAAGGATTAATAGGCAAATGGTGAATGTGGTGTCCTACCACAGTTGTGATTTCAGCAGATGCCAGAAGAAGGAATTATGGATCGACACAAATCAAAAGAACCCAAAAAGTTTGCAAATCTCATGCAGCTCAGTTGCATGGATAACTTGACAGCTGGAGATAGTCTTTATTAAAGCTGAGGCAAAGAAACCTGGGAGGGACAAAACCTGAGGGCTGGAGTGTGCAGGAGTGCCTGAGGGCACCCACCCTGGCAGCAAGCACTGAAGGACTGGAATTCTGCCCAGCTGCTCACAGAATACCTTTGGCTCCCATACATTTGTGGCTTAACCAACAGAATAATTTATCTTTCTATTTACATGGCTGTAACGTGTACTACTGGTTATTTTTTAACATTGAAGATGAAAACACTCTAAAGAAGAGATGTTTAAAAGACCACAACATGCTTTGGAGCTTTAGGAAGGCAGATAAATGTTTTTCATAGCTTTAAAATGGAGCACAGAGGATAATTAATAGAGACACTGAACCTGCAATAGTTGAGAATAGAAAATAGGTCTCCTATAGGACCACAGAGGAACTATTACTACTTTCCAGCAAAGATAAACATTTAAAGTACTCCTCATTTTTTTTGTTTACTCTGACTGTTTCTCAAAACAGCCTCATTTTCAAGATTCATTTCTGCAATTGCTTTCAGCATACCCATTTTCTGTACACAGGAAGCAACACCTCTGTCTCTTTTTGCCCTGTACAATGAATAAAGGATCTTCAGTCTTCCTCACTACAGTTCCCTTGGCTCTAGGTGCTTATGTGCTGTGGAACAGGAAACAGAAAACTTTGTAAAAGGGCATGTACAGTAGATGAGGGCCATTTTCTTTTGGGTTTTATCCTGTTATAATCTTTTCACAGCTCTTTACTAATAATGCAGTTCCTGTTACATCCATCAATATGCCCCACACTCTATTATAAAGAACTTATGCTGACATTAATAATGCACATACTGATAATGCTTTGGATTCTAGTGTCCTAAAGCACTTCACTAAGCACTGCCCCAATCTGGAAGTGAATCCAGCTCCCATCTGCAAGCAGAGGGTGACAGCAGCATTTGCAGGGTCAGTTACCATACGAAGCATGTAAAAAATGCAAATACAGGTGGGATGTACCACAGGATCTAAGCAGCATCGTAACAGAGCTGATTTCTGAGGCTGCCAGCTGACAGGACAGTCCAGTGGAGTGAACTGAGGGGAGACAGCCCTGGCCCAGCAGTGAGGGCCGGTGTGGATTCTGCCGCAGGGGAGCACTGCCTTTAAAGAGCAGCTGGGACAGGGTTTGAAGAACTGAGCATTTGGAAAGAGATAAAATAAGAAGATGCACTCATAGCACTGAATTGTTAAAATTCCCATTTTCTTGGCTGCTCACTTCCTAACCCTACTGAATTGGTCTGTCTAACCATCCTGCTTGTCCTGAACAGAAAATCTATCAAGTTGATAAATATTATCCTGTTTTTCCTGGTTTTTTGTTGTTTTTTTTTTTTGTTTGTTTGTTTTTTTGGGTTTTTTTTTGTTTTTTGTGTCAATACTTATTTTTTCATATCTATAAACTGTTTCTCTTGTATATGCTCTAACCAGAAATAATAACACCACAAAAAGAGACAGAGCTTATATCTGAACCAATCAACACCTCACAGATCTTACAAATAATTAACTTTTCTTATGACACTTTTATCTTACAATCCAAAATGTAATTGCACAAAGATTTCACATAAATAAGAACTGTAAGTATATGTAGCACTGTATAAAGAATGGCTGTACTTGTAGGGACACCCAGTAAAATAGATACTTTTGACATTGAATTGTGAATTGTTATTTAATCATTCAATTGACTTAATGTAGGAGTATGAAGTGATGACTGAGAAAAATCTCCACTGTGTGAGTGGAAAAATGAATCAATGGAAGTGGCAAAACTGGCAGCCTGCATTCAGAGGTTAATGCCAATGGGGAGGGTTTGTCACATTAAAATTTGGGACACAAACTTTGCAGAGTGAGGTATAATGAGGAAAACCTGATTCTGATTTTCTTTATTCCAAAGCAAGAAGTGCCTTACAGAAGTAACTTCACATTTCCACAGGCTGGTCATTTAAGTGGACAAAATAGGCACAAATCAATTATGTATTGTAGAAGCTGTGACTTCCAAAGGGAGAATTGTATCACTGTATGTTTGTTTTGTTTAAATAGGAGAGTAGAAAAGATTCACCATATTTTCTGAGAGTTTGTTGGAAGATAGAAAAATGACAAACTGTGAAAAGGGATTTTTTTTTTTTCATTAATAATGAAGCTGGAGTCCATAATCCAGAGTTTTGAGCCTTTAATTTACAATTTAACTGGCAGCTCAAACATCCGGATAAGACAGCAACTGAAATAACATTTTACCTAAAGGCTTATCTCTTCTATCAGAAAGGGTATGAGGAATTAATTCTAAGTTTATCCTATGAGATCACAGAGGGCAAAGATAGAGAGATATGCTGGATTAATCCTCCAATATCTTAAAAGCAAAACACATTGAAGAAGCCAATGGACAAGGGGAAAAACCCCCAGCATATATTATATTTGACAAAGGTTACTTGCATTTTGAATATGTCTGAAATTGATTTTTATTCTCCCAAATTATTTAATTTTTTCATTGCAACTAGATGTATAAAGTAATAAATGGCTAAAATAAAATATTTCTATTTCTGACCTATAATTAAAAATTCAGCATGAGCTCTTAACATCTCTCAACTTGTGTGTGAGAATAAAAGATTTAAATCAGGTCCCCTGCCACAGCAGCACCCAAGCAAAGCCTTGTTGATCTTGGTGGTTTGGAGTAAGTTTGGATGAGATGAACTACTCAGACCACTTCCAACCCAAATTATTTTATGATTCTAGTTGCTTACTCTATTTCTCAGCTTAAGCAATAATGTACTTGTTGTTCTTTTATTTCTTATTAAAAGTAAATGAAATCAATATTTGCCTCAGTCCAAAGATGAGTTTCATACAGGAAGGGTGAGGACTCTCTGGTAAATGCTCTGTGCATACAGAGCCAACAGAACGAATCAAAGCTGAGCTGCCATTTAGCATTTAATCAGAACAAATTCCAAAATCAAAGACGGATTTTGTTATAGAGTCAAGACTAGTGTGATTTTTGTGTTTAGACAGCAGCTTTTAACACACGCCTTGTTTGAAAGAGATTCCTGCAGCATGGATTTATCTGTATGTATTTGACCTATAATTACTTATTGTGAAATTTTACTCTTCTGTCCCTGTTAAAGAAATATATATCTACTCCCATTCAAAACTGGGAGTGAAAAAAAGCCCTTCAAGGTCTAAGAACCTCCAGTTCTCTGCTAGTGAATCTCAGCAATTCTCACAATTATTCTTGGAATCCAATGGATTTATATACTCTTTTGGCAGACTTTATTTAAAAGTTGATAAATAGAAAAAAAAGCCTATTTTGCAAACTGGGAAAAGATATATTGTCAAACTCTCACATTTCTGCTTGTGGAAATTCTCTGATCACCAACCAACATAAAATATCTTTGAATGGGCAATTTCAGAATCTGGAAGCAGTTGAACCATGCTAACAATGAATGCATGAAAAATCCAAAAATATTTATTCAGCTTGTTTGTCAGTTGAGCAAATTAGCCCAAACTTGAGTCATCGATAAGCCAGTGAATCCATCTTTTGCACAGAAGTTACCTTATTTATTTGGCAGTTAGAAGAGCAGACAGTCCTATAAACACAATTGTTTAAGATGCAGCATCTTAGGATTTTTGAGAGATAGGTAAAGTTGATCCCACACTTTTGATTTATTTGATTAGATTTTTGACTCATGTATTAGAGGCTTAACACTATCTCTCATAAGTGGGAAAGAAATGCTGTTGAAAACCTGGTGTTCTTCCTCAAATAGACAACCCTGCTTTTTTCACAGTTAATGTGTTCTACTTTTCAGAATCTGTTGATATTTTGACTTTTTGTCAATAGTAAATATTTAATCAAGACTAGAAATTCAAGAAATATTAGGGCATTATATTTTTTTTTCTCCCCAAACACTTTTTCTGTATTAATCACACAAACTGGAAAGGCTGAGCAGTCCAGCCATTTTCACACTAGATCCATTCAACCCTGATTAATGCAGGTGTTTTGGAAACTGTTATACTGAGAAGAATCACAGCATTCACTGGTTCTCACTCCTCCTTTCAGCCTTGGAAGTGTCTGTGAGCACATATATAGTTTGTGAAATAGAAAAAATAAGAAAAGTGGCTACTTAAGCTGAAAGGTTAGTTCTGACACAACTTTATGGTACTATTTGTCTACTACTGAAAAAAACACTTCACAAGCAATACTTATATACCATAACATAGGAGCAGATTATTCTGGACCACACATATATAACACCTCAGAGTTACCCAGACTTAAAGTGAGCATTCAGACAGCCCAGAATTTGTTTTTTTTTTTTATTTGTAGTAATTTGCCCAGCCTGTTCTCTGTCCTGCTTTGAGACAAACACCAAGGAACATTTTGCTTGGTAAGACCAAATATGAGGATTTGGGGTATATCTATTTCCTGGAACACAGGTAATTACAAAGATTTATTTTAAAATCATGCATCTTTTTGCCTATTTAATGCCTTGGTTTTCCAATGAAGCAGTGTGATGTTGAAGGGCTCAGTGTGTCAGTGGCACAGGACATATCATGTTTTTACTTCATCCACATTATGTAACAACTTTGAATGTAAAGGGATTATAGGATTATTTCAAAACCACACAAGGATTGAAACACTGCTGTGTGGCAGAGTTAATGCTCACACACAAATAGCTGGGCTTAAAGGCACCCCAGAAGAGAGACACAATTAGAGCACTGCGAGGGACTGAAAACTCCAGCTAAGCCTGACAAGGGACACATCCCCACAGCACAGAGCAGCATCCATCCCCTCCAATACCAGCCCCACCATGGCAGAAATGTAGGGAAAAATTATGTCAACTTCATCTTGGTACCATCTATACTTTTTCCTTCGCATATCACTTGCAGAAAAAAACCAAAAACCAACTTTAATTAACATGAAGTAGATCCAAGTAAATAATGACAATGTCTGAGTGAGAATTTCTTTTCATAGGCTGAAAGATTCACAAATGACTGCTAATATATTTTATTGGTCTGTCTATTTTTTTTGCATTTCTAGTTTTCCCTAGTATGATGGTGTGGGCTTTGGTTTGTTTCTCAATTAAAAACAAGCCACCAGGACTTTTCTTTCTCTGAAAAAAACCAGAGCCCCACTAAGAGAAAGGTTACTGGCTGTGGACAGCACACACTGCTGGCTGGACAGTCTGCACACTGGAAGTTTAAACAAGCCACAATCTTTGCCATTTCTTCACCTCCTGTAGGGTATGGACACAAAAAAATATGGACACCATTCTGTGTTTCAAGCAGGGAGCACTAAATGTTGGATATTAAATTGTTGCAGGAGCTACATGGCAAATCTACATGTCCAAAACATGCTGCAGGTGCAGCAGACAAGAAATGTGAAAACGTCGATGCTGTGTTATCACCATACCAACCTCATGCCCTGCAATCTTCCTTCCTGGCCCAGTGTTTGCCCTGCTAAGCCCCCACCTCTGCCCTGGCCCCTCCTGCACCCAGCAGAGCCCAGCAGAGCTGCCTGAGCAGCTCCCACTGCAGCCGCAGGAAAAGCAGCAGGGGGATTCGGGCTGCGCTCCTCACTGCCTGCCCCCAGCTGCTGCTCTGCCCCCTTTGCCTCCCAGAACATGGCAGAAGAGCAGGGTCACTCTGGATGTGGAGTGGAAATCTGTGGTGTCTGGGAAAGGAACAGGAGAGGTGGGGGTTTTCTTCCAGTAGCAGAGCAGATGAAAAAAGTTTCCACTGTCATTTTCAACTGCAGCTTCTGTTGTTAAACCTACAAATCTTGATCTACAGCAAGATCAAAGTGAAAGGACACCTCAAAAGTGGCCCCTGTTCTTGACATGGGCTAAGCCCTTGTCCAGAAGTTGTGCAGTACCACAGCACCTGGTGTGTAACAGCGTTTCTCATTCAGTACCACACTGTGGAATTAAAGGTGCTGTTCATTACTCATAATTGAGAAGGGACAAATCCTAAGAGACAAGAAGAGGGCTGAACATGGATACAACCCAAATGCTGATGAAAAAAAAAAAAAATACAGTTGCTGGCCAAGACACTGATTTTTTTCTTCTTCTTTTTAAAAGGAAGTGCTGGAATGTTGGCACAAACTCCAAAGGTGTCTGTGCTGAGGTGTGACTGCCATCAACAAATGAGTCCAACCT
Organism: Ammospiza nelsoni; assembly: GCF_027579445.1. Lineage (NCBI taxonomy): Eukaryota > Metazoa > Chordata > Aves > Passeriformes > Passerellidae > Ammospiza > Ammospiza nelsoni. The sequence continues at coordinate 6,605,293 of NC_080648.1, forward strand.
TGTCTCTTGACAGCAAAATTCCTGTTTGTCTTCAGTGGAAGAAATTCATTACTGATATAAGTTCATTAATACACTGACTAAAGCTGTCTGGGCAAAGAATGGCTGTGGGGATTCAAAGGAGAAAGCAAGATGGATCAAAACAGATACATAATACTGTAACTTTAAAGTACCAAATTAGGTGCATATTAACCCTCCTAGGATTGCACCCTCATTACTGAAAACAATATTTAAATCCATAAGAGAGTGGAAAAGGCTGGATTACTCTTTGTGACACAGAACTAATATTGTCTTTTGAGCTTTTCCCTTTAAAAAAAATTAAGTTGACAGCTCCAGTGTCCCTTTTGCCAAAATTTATGATACAATTTGCTGAATTATATAAAGCTCTAGCAAGGAATGACACATGTGGGATGACTTTTTATTTGAAATTGTGTTTCTTATACCAAGGTTCATCAAGCTGTTTCATATTTACTCCTCTGATTAATGATATGTCAGAATTCTAATTCTAGCACCAATTTATTGCTTGTTGGCAACTGGAGAATGAAATAGCTATGTAGGCAACATACAATATTGATTTTTATCCATCTTCTTTGAGCTCCAGTAAATGATTCCCAAATGTGCTTTGTTGTTGCAACCTAACTAAATATTACAGTCTTTTTCCTATCATCCAGTAATGCTGTTACTGATGTAGCATATTCCTTAAAGAGCAACAGTCTGCTATGATTTGATGTCAGGTGGGCTAAATTATAGGTTTTCTATTTAAAAATTGTTACTAGTCAGTTATCTCACTCACAGACACAGATCACATCTTCCAAAGGTTATTGGATATTTGTACGTTTTTGTAAGTGTGCTGAATAAAATAATAAAAAAGAATAAGTGCTGAATAAAAGAATAAAAAAGAATGCTTTCAACCATTTTAATATGAAATTCGGTGTATGTAAGGTTACTCTTGTGCAGAAGAGCAGAGATTGGAGATAATGCAAAATTTGCAAACTTGCCTCATGTATTTTGGAGTTGGGTCCATCATAACACCCTCTGACCAGTGATGGCTAATCCTATAGAAGGCAGCCCCATAGAAATAAAAAATTCCCTTCAGAGGCAGCCTCAGCAGCAGGTTTTGCACTCATGTTGTCATGTTCCTCTATATAGATTCAGAGCATGAACTTTTCTGTGAGATAAGGAGAAATGACTATTTGCACTTGAGATAAAATGATTTGTAAGAAAGCTTTCACATCCTTTTTAAAATGAGGAAAGGAAGTTGATCATAATCTTGATTAGGGAAGGGATGAACATTTTAATTGGGAATGATGCAGACAGAGGAGGGAAAGCAAGAGCAGCTCTTGGGAAAAGGTGTGGTGCACACATGCTGAGTGATGGAAAGGTGCTGCTGTGGCAGGACTTGTTAGACACTGTGTGCAGGAAGAGAAGAAATTTGACTCTATTTCTGGCCAGTACTAAAATTCAACAGATAAAGAAATGTGTTCAGCATTATGTCTAAGATTGTAGTAGCCACATACTTTGTGTAATTCTAGATCTACTAAGATATGGGAAAAGTAATTTGAAAGGAGAAGAGAAAGATTTAGAATGTAACCACAGCCCATATTTTCTAAAGCTTGACTTTCAGTGCTCTTTAAGCAGGCAAATAATGCCTAGGGGGATTTTTTTAAAGCCTCTCTTTCTGGATTTATGTGTCTGTAAGATGTTCAAATCCCAGTGACTACCTGTCTTTGAAAATATGGTTCTTAGCTTCAAGATAATGCCAGATATACCAGTCTTCAAAATTTTCCTCCTCTGGATGCTCTGGTGCTTATGTGATACAACTTTTGTACATATTTTCTTCCAACAAAACATTTCAATTTCAGTTAAAAAACAGACTTGAGACCATAGAGACACATTTCTGACTGCAGAAGGCTGGGCACACAGCCAGTGCAGAGTGGAATTGTGCATACAACACAGGTTCAACTTTTCAGCAAAATAACCAAGGCTTCTTCCTGGCTGAGGGCACGGTAATCAGGAGCATCATCATGAAGGAAAATTCAGAAAGTTGATAATAAAAGGGATTATATTTCAAGTCTGTGCTGGTTAATGACAATGTGAGAAGCTGGCCTAACTTCTCAGTTCCTTGTAGCAAGTCCATGATCTTTTCCATCCCACTCAGGAATGTAGTTGGTTTCTGCAGGCTGCCCTTGTTCTTCCCACACAGAGCACCTTGTCCTGTTCTGAATACTAAGGTATCTTCTATTCCATAGCACCTTTCAACCCAATCCTTATTATCTAGAGGGGATATGATAATATCTTTGGTCTTCAGGAACCTCTGAGCCTTATTCTCTGTGAAAATTAAATGTTAGGACAGGAGATAGCAGCCACCTACATTATGGAACCATGATGACACATCTTGTTAGTCTTTGAAAAAGGCCCATTAGATAATCCAAGGCCCACTGAATTGAATGAAAAACTCACATGAATATTCTTACATCTTCCTTAACTGACTCCTTGTAATTGTTTTAAATCCTAAAATTTAAAGCTTAGTTAATAAATAAGAAGTTAAAACTGTAATATTTTCAACAGATCGTGACTTACAACAAGTGAAAAAGCTGCAAGTTGAACATTGAAACAGTTTGTTCCTCTGGGTTTTGCCTAGCATTGTTTTGTTTGCTTTTCTGGTCATATCTACACACCCTCATCTCTCTTCTCATGTCCTCCAGTTGAGTATATCTTTGGTTTTGTGACTTGGAACAAAAACAGTGTGCCATGAAAAAAGCAAAATAAAGAAAACCAGCAGATTTCCTTTCTAGCTTATTGTTATGTTGCACCATGTCATGCAACAAAAGAATGAAAATGAGACAGACAAGAAAACGACAATCCAGGTGGCAGAATTATTTTTTCTCTTTACTTTTGAGAAGAAAACACAGCAGAAAGTCTTATTATTATAGGAAGGTTGAGTGATTTATTAAAAAAGCTTGTTATCAACACAAGACAGCCTGTTACTGGTGAGCTACATATTCCTCACAGCTGAAGTGTGAACAAAATTGGTGAGGCCAATTATAGCAAAAGTCTGATACATACAGACAGCAGAAACATCTCTTGATCAAAGACAAGTTGGCAGAAATATTTTGTGCCTTAGACCTTCGCTCATCACAAGTGGCACGAAGAGATCACAAATGAAAGGCTCTAATGTGGTAACAGCATTTTTCATGCTGCTAATGCAACATATTGGGCCTGTTCTTCTGCCAGGACAGGCAGTGACCCCACCTTGAGCCCAAGGAAATGCCCTTTCTCAGTGTCACAGCAGCAGCAAATCTTGCCTCTTTTGAGCTCCTAGTGATTGTAGTCCTTTTGCTGGCTGAGAGGTACGCACAGAGATAAAACCCCAATCATACCACTGACATTTCTCTGTGTCTGTGTCATTTCTTTAGTTCTGTATGTTGTTTATTTTATTTTTTCCCAGCAGAAGTCAAATCTCATTTGGCTTATCAGTCTATCAACAAGCACAGATGTTTCATACAGCTTACTGAAAGCTCAAGAGACCTTGAATTTAGCATCCACCCTGAAGTGAGAGAAGCTGGCCTAGTGCCCTGTCTCAGTTCCTTGGAGGAAGGCCATCCTCTTCTTCATCCCACTCTATTAATGCAGTTGGTTTTCATGGGCTGCTCAAATTTTATGCTTTCTAGGAAGGAACACTGTAATTTCTTCATAGTAAAAGGTCTTCTTTTAAATCTTTTCATCTTGTCTGAGCAACTGAATCTCCTCTTCCTGTATCTTGGTCTCTGGTTTTGTCTCCAAACCCTCTAATCTTGATTTTGCCTCCTGTCCATCAATCCTGGCCCAAGTGTTTATCCCATGACTGTAATCCTCTGGGGTCCATAAAATCAGCTATTCACAGAACCTCAGTCTCTATAGGAACATATTCTTGAAAAATTCACAATTCTTAATCAATCCTATGGAAGAATTACAAACAATAGGAAGATTTGTGGAGATTAGCTGGCTCAAAATGAAGCAAATCCAAAAAATAGCCCTTAAAGGAGGTTAAAAAAAAAAAAAATAAAAAAAAGAAGGAATAAATAAAGAATAGTCTTCTTCAGCATCTAGATCTAGCACCTGAAATTGCCCAAATGACAGGATATATAAAGGTTAGAAGAGTGGAATTTCCCAAGAGCAGGGGCTGAATAAATTTTCAGGAAGACAAATGTTTTGCTTCTGCTTAAGCCATAAATTCCTGTTATTCTCAGTGAATCCCCAATGTGGTCAACTGGTGCTTGATCCACTCTTTATTTTTTTTTATCTCATGATATAGAGAAAGGGGGGAAACTGAAACCACAACAAAAGCTGTATTAAATGAAGGATGTGTGTGGAAAAAATACCAGGAGCAGGGGTCTTTTGGGAATAAAAGCAATCCAATCTTGAATATAGAAAACTATTTGCAATATTTCCTAAAATGAAGTAGGAACAAGGAATCACAGCCATGACCTCATCTTTATTCATCTCCTACTATGCTATTTCATGGTTCTCCAGAAAAATCACCCAGGAACTACAGCTGTTGTAAAGCATAATTCTTCTGATATGTGTGGTACTCTCAGATAATGCATCCAAAGTCATCTTTACAATGCACTGGGAGATAAAACTTGTAATGAAAAACCCAGCTTTTTTTAAAAAGGTCTGTCAAGACTATTGGTTAATGTCCTTATTTAACAATAAGGATACAGAAAATTTACAGAAATGGGGTTCAAATCTAGCTTAAAATTAGCTTTGGAAGTCACTTTTTAAGATATGGCCAAAAATGAGTAGAATTGTGAATCTGTAAGAGCTAAGAAACTAAATAAAAAAGGATACCAGAAACCATAAAAAACCCAACCTGTGTCTTTAAAATATTCCCTCTACTTCACTGATGTACTTCAAAAAAACCCACAACCAAAAGCCACCAAAATGAGAGGAGACATAATTTAAAGCAAGAGCAAGTATCTTTAATTAAGCTCTCTTTAGAATCTCTTTAGAGTTAAAGCTTATAGGGTTTAATTCTTTATTGAAAAACAGTAAGAGTGCTTACTCACCATACAGGATTTTTTCAAGTTCTTGCTGACTTAAAAGAAATCTATTACAGATAAAAAGAAGCTTAAATAGCACATATTACATCTTGCTTTTGTTTATATATGGTGAAGACTATTCAGAGTGGACCACATCTTAGACTTGCACTAATCCTTAAATAATTACTATTCATCTACTCAATGCTGGAAAAACCTCATGGAACGAGACTTTGTTCTGCTGCCTTGTCTAATCCCATTCAATTACTTCAGTTCCTTCTCCCAGAGGTCTCACATTTAGAAAATGAACACTGCACGTCCCCTCATCCTCCTACCATCCCCCCAAAAACGCAAAAGGAAAATTGGAAGGTGAAAGAAAGAAAGAAAGAAAGAAAGAAAGAAAGAAAGAAAGAAAGAAAGAAAGAAAGAAAGAAAGAAAGAAAGAAAGAAAGAAAGAAAGAAAGAAAGAAAGAAAGAAAGAAAGAAAGAAAGAAAGAAAGAAAGAAAGAAAGAAAGAAAGAAAGAAAGAAAGAAAGAAAGAAATCAATTCCAATGGAAATGAACTGTACTTTTTTCACTATTATTATTTTGGTCCTTCCCCAAATATCAGTCCATCAATAAACATGAGAAACAGCCTGTAATTCACAAAGCCTTCGGCAACTCTGTTGTGATAAAGGCAAATTGGGCTGGCTCTACAAATGCTGTAGATGGGAATAAGTTCAGTGGTTGGGACCAATTTGAATGGCTGGAAATCACAGAATTCCCTGAAGCTGCAGCAGGCAGAGCAGGACAGCTGGCAGCAGCTGCCATCTGCATGCAGGGAGCGACAGGAACGGTACAAATTTCCTGCCCACAGTGAACATTGCAATCACCTGGAACGGCTTCCCTCGGCAAATGGAACACTTGCAGAAAACCTCCAACTACAAGAAGAGTTTTGTTTTTTTTTTTCCCTGTCCCTTCCCTCCTCCTCTTTTCTAATAACAGCCACCTGCCAAGAATCAAAACTTTGATTTCAAAATATCATAGTGCAGTGTGTCTTGAACAGAAATTTCATGAAAGTAAAGGGAATGCAGTGGAGCAGTATGCCACGTATAATGAACTATGCCATGTATAATCTAACAGATACCACAGCAGATGAAACTGTGTGATCTTGAGATAAAAATGTATAGTCTTAATTAAGAAACCAGATTTCCCTGCAACCAAATGCTATTCAAAACAATTTACCCTCTCCTTTTGCAATAATTTCTATTCCTGACCTTGCATTACTTTGCAACAAATCAGAATTTTCATTGAGAGACAGTCCTATTATTTCTGTAAATTGTATGAATTTTCTCCACAAGGAATGAAATAATGAAATTAAACAGGAAAGAAAGTTGGAGTATCTTCCTATTTTACAAGAAAATGCAATTATCATGTACCTGAGAACTTCTGATTTCAAAATGATTCCTGTCATTTTTGCACCTATCTTATTTGTATTTATTTAAAAATTGTCTTGATTAATTTGCAGTAACAGATTCAATATAGCTTTTCCCCTCTCTACTACAGAAGGAACCATTTTATCACTTGTAAATTGTACTTATGCACATGCTTATTAATTCCATAAATTAAACCAACGTTTCCTACCATGCAGCTCCCAGTCCCAGCAGAGGTGTAATCATTTTCAGCCCAGGCTGCTGCTGAATTTGAACACTTCCAGAGCTACACACACAACACACCTCTGCTGCCTTTCTTCCCTAGATCATCCTTGTGAAGCTTTTCTGGGAGCTTTCCTTCCAAAAGAAGTAACAGCAAATCCCCAAATCAGTTAAAATGACAAATGCTTGGGCAGGTACCCACAGCATTATCCAAAGTCAGGGGAGGATTCTGCAAGGGACAGGGCAGTGGACACACGATTTCCCACTGATTTCTTAATTGGATTTTTAAAATCAGATCCAAATCCTCTCTATCTGCACAGAAAACTGATTTTTATTAAAATAGCTTTTTGTTCCCCTCAGGAAATCTATGTTCTTTCTTTTTTTTTTTTTTTTTTTTAATCTTCCATTTCAGAAAAAAATGTACCAATCTGAAGCAGAAAATACTTCTTTTAGCATTTCTGGAGTAATCTTTATCTCCTCTAACAAAATGCTGAAATTACCAAAAAATCCTTTTTTAGTAATAATTATATATATATATATATATATATACACACACACACACATATATATATGTAACTATATGTGTATGTATATATACATATTACTTTACATGTTTATTCCTTTTTAAGTATCAGTTTCTTCAGCATTTTTTCAAAAACATTGCACAGTTTCCCCCACAGATAGTGAGGATGTTAAAATACATAGTGGGGGCTGCCACCCTTTCCCTAGTGGGGAGATGGTTGAATTCTGAGTTTATTATGAATGAAGAGTATAAAAATACCCTGCATCAGGAAATCTGATTATAGCACAACATAAAATATGGTTTTTCAATGCATCACTCTTTGTGAGAAACTCAGGAAATGTATTTCCCCTACATTTATTTTGGTATATTATAGATATATTTCCTTTTTTTTCAGAAAAAAGCTTTGACCAATCAGGAAGGAAAAAAGATTGATAAGTGAATTTATTACCCAGCAGAAAACAACATATATTCCAAATTATTTTTGGGAACTTGTACTTGGCCGTACCTACAAGTGCTGAGACATGGATTAGAGTGAGATCTTCTTTGAGAAGGTTTTCTCCTGTCCCACTAAACAATAACGTGGCACCCCAGGACAAATCCTGTTTATGTCTGTCCTGTCTTGGGAGCAATTTGCTGTGCTAAGCACATGCCCTTGGAAAATCAATCACTGTCACCCAACATGACTGCTCTTGTAATTCCATTCGCTTTGGGTGATCATATTTAGATAGCAGCAACCTCTATTTTTTTATTCAAGGGTATTTTTGTTCTGATTTTCGTTTTGTTTGTGTGTGCCTTGTTTTTATTTTACTCTTTCTTCTTGACTCTTTAAACTGTGTCTGATACCTGGTAAAACATCATTATAACAGATGTTTCACAAAAAAGCCAAGTCTTTTGCTTGGGTCACCTAGGGTGTAACTTGATGGGGAAGTTCTGGCAAGGGAATCTCTGCTTTCTATTAGAGTACTCAGGATGGAAAATGATTCTGAAACAAGATGCAATTTTATGCACAGTAGAACTGATGGTAAACCTTGAATTTTATTATTTCCATGATTAATAGTATTTTTTGTTATTTCATTTTCAAATGATTTTTCACTCCTTTGCATCTGATTTCATCCCATTTTTCTCCTTTCTCTCTCTTTTCTATCCCACTTTCCTTTTTCTTCTTCTGTTTTCCTATATAATTTCATCCTCCTTATCCTCCTTTTAAATGTTGGCACTGGATTTCCCCAGAGATAAATCAACACTTTCCACTCATTCCAGGTTTTTCTGACTGCTGAGTGCAGTGCTAGGAAAGGGGAGGATTACAGCCAGAGCCAGTTTGGCACTGGAGCTAGGGAAGTCTGGCACCAGCACTGTTACACGTTCAAAGACTGCAGCAGTGTGGTCTCCTGTCTCTGGATTTTCTTTTCATTTCTTTGTAAAATTCTATACAGCTGAAAGCTTTTTTTTTTTTTTTTTTTTTTTTTTTTGGCAACCCAACTGAAGATTTTTTCATTTATAAGGTTTTAGAAGCTTATTCTTCCCAACAAAAGTGTTTCTAATTCACAATTAGAGAAGAATGATGGCATAAACACTCTAACATTTCTGCCATACCTTACCCTGCTTTAAAGTTTTTGAATATATGATGTTTGCAAGTACTTGTTTAAGAGAATATGCTTAGAGATTTTCACTCTCTTGGCAATTCAGCTGAGGCTGAGAAATGCTTAGATAATATATAATGGCCTTTCCTCTAATGTACAGGCATTATACAAACATATAGAGAGAGTAATTCTGGCACCAAAGCACTTAAAATCTTAATTGATGGTGGGAGGGGAAAAATGATTCAAAGCACTTAGATAAACACCATTTGGTCAACAAGATGTAGTAAAATATATTAACGACACCTTGAAAAGTGTAGTTAAGTTCATCAAACCACCTGACAACTATTTGTACTGTCTAATGACAGAGAGAAAACATTGCAAGAAAAAGGTGTCCCTTGTTTGAAATTCAAAATTGTCTGTAGATAGGAAGAAATGAAACATGAAAAGCAAACTCTTGAGAAGCTCATAGCATCCAGAGTCTCTTTGATTTTGGTCTTTATGCAAACAAATCTTCTAAACTTTTATAATATTCTGCTATCCCTGGCCTTTGTTGGGAGATTTCCTAGAGCTATAAAAGGAAAGTGAGACCAAACTAAACTGTGTCTGACCAGCTTTAACTGTTCAACACTGTAATCCAGTTCCTGTGCTCTGCTGACAAATAACATTTATATACTATCACCTGTGACAGGCAACCCTGTGAGAAAAGGAATTAAATCATGTTTAACTTCGATCAGGAATTCCTAGCAAGGGGATGCACATGGAGGCTCAAGTAAAGTTATAAAAATGCACAACCTTGAAATTCTGAAAACATCAGAAAATATTGTTTATAAACAACAATGTACAGCGTCCTAATATTTCTTACTCTTGGGGGGGGGGGGGGGCGGGGAAGAAAAAAAAATCCCCAAAAAACCAAAAACAAACCCCAAAGCAGCAAGCCACTTAGGATGCAGATGAGCACAAAGCTGCAGCAAACAGGTGTGGAAGACAGTCAGGAAACTCTCTGCTCTTGTATTCTCAGATTTATTCACCTGTTTGATCTAAGATGCTTCTACTTTGCTTTGAATAATCAGCATTACTGGCCACAGTAGGTGTCTGTTTTAAAACATATTTAATGCATTTTCCTGACTATTTGTACCAAAGCTTCAATTTGTAAACACATTTTTTTTCCCCCTTCATAGGTAAAAGACAAAACCCTGCAATGAAAGCAGGAGAATGAATCACGTCTATTTCTCCAAGTTCTCAGTACTTGGGAAGGAAAAGAAAAGCACTTTTCCAATGCTGATGACTTTTCTGTCTATGTTTGAGCTTAGGGAAAATTTAGCAGAACTTCATAACCTTCAAAATATATAGTAACAGTCTCCTCCAAAAGTGATCTAGTTTTACCTCCCTGTATAAGAAATATCTGTGAAGAAGAAAATGTATTTTTCTAAAATAAAGATGCTTCCCATCTAGCAATTAGCATCTTGAAGTTATCTTTTCCTTCAGGACAATAGCTGCTTTTACAGAATAGTAGTGGGCTCCTTCCAAAGAAAATTGTGCAAGTTCTACTTTGATTGAGAAGATTCTTTGAAAATGAAACAATGAGGGACAATGTTTCTGAGACAGAAAGCAAGCTGTAACAAAGCAGATGAACACAGGCATAACAAGTAAACCTCACAAACCATCACTGCCAATCCTTATAATTCATTAATTTTCAGATTGCACCTGCATTTTGCAGCACTCTCAGCCACTATTTTAGAGTGACATGCCAAGAAAACAGCTCTAATGATCACTTGATTAGTTCACAACACTCAAAGTCTTAAAAACAGACTAGAAGAAAAGCCAACCCAGCCTCATGGTGTTTTCTGACACAGGGTTTGATGCTTCCTGCAGTATAAGCATAATCACTTCTACAAAAGGGAAAGGTAAAGCAACATTTTAAAAAATGAGTCCTTAATTTTAAGGGTTTCTTTTCTTTTTACCCTCAATGAGGTGTTATGGAATCAGTCTAATTGCTAAATCAGATTCAGTTCTTTCCTTTAGGCCGTATTACTCTTTGCTTGTGGACTTTGATTTCATAAGTACAACTACTTTTGAGATAAAATGATGATTTTTTTAACATTTGAATTTTTTTTATCTGGGAAGAAAGTAAAAAAAAAAAAAAAGATCTGTTCTTTGCCACGTAAAATAATGATCTCACTGGTCTAGTTTACAAACAAAACTCTTAGTTCTCAGATCTATACAAACAGTATTTATCATTAGAAACACAGCTTATCAGTCCCTCAAGGAAGCGTGCTCTATTTCTTTGCAAGAAAAAAATAAGGGGCAGATATTCCTATTATTGGAAATGAATGGACTTGTTCCATACAGTCCTATACTGCTGAATGTCTGGGGAGATGTGTGCTGGGTGTTCCAGCTGTAGTTTGAGCCTTTCCAATGCAGCACAGCAATACAATCAGCACACCCACACAGGCTGACACAAAGGTTAGGAGAATCCTACCCCCCAAGGCCAGTGCAGAGCTCCTGGGGTTCCACTGAGCCACCACAGCAATCTGCCCAACACTGCCTTGGACATGGCAAGAGAATTTTATTCACCATCTCTGTGTTTTTTCTTGAAAAGCTGTTAGCTTGAAAAAGTACAACTACTGATAAAGAGGTTCATATTGGTCACCACTCACTGCTCAGAATCCTAAAGTATCTTACATTCTTTTTAAAGGAAAAACTGTAAAATAATGCTGGGAAGTGGTGATAAATTCTTCCTGCTTGTATCTGGATGTTTGAAAACACTTTTTGCCTAAGTGAATAATGTTATATTTTTAGTGGGACTACTTGTAAGGAAAGACAATCATCAACGTGAGAACAGCCAAAATGATCTGGCCTGTCGTATCACATGAAATCCAGGAAAGCAAATTTAGCAATTTCTGAAAATGTCTTCTCCCCAGGGTTCCAGTGAGAATGACTGTTCCTTCCTAATCCACTGCTGAGAAGATTTGTTATTTGCAAGGCATAGTGTTTCATTCACCTATGAGCAAAAGGATCTAATTCACTCACTGTGTAATTTTGTAACAGGTTGTATTTCTCTTGAGAGAATCACTTTTTTCTTTATATCCCAACATGTGTCTCTACTGGGACTGCTCCACATCTTCTACCTTTGTGAATGCTGCTGGCATGATGAGGATCACAAACAGCATCAGGTGTCAGCACATTATTTTAGCAGGTCTGAGATTCCACAGATGACCTTTGGGAGTCTTTTGGCCCTTAGTACACTAAATGTTTTCCAAAAAATAGCCTTGGTTCCAAAGGAAGAGAAGACTGACTGACCATAAACAGTCCATTATTATTTTCTGAATAAATTATATCTTAAACAAAAGTAATATACATTCTGTAATACCAGATTTGCTAAGGTCTATGTCTTTCCTTCACACTACAAATGCCAGTTCAAATGTTGTCACAACCTTATTCTATAAATTTTTTTTCTCTATTTTTGATAAGGCATAGCCAGAATTTTTTTAAATTATAAACCATCAATTTATAGAGCTATGATGATACTTTGCAAAACCAAAAATCTTCATTCCTTAAAATTATTGTTAACACTGCCACATAAGTCAGATATTCATAATTGACAAAATTCAGCATATAATAGGAAAGTAGTCCCCATTTTCCCACAAGAGCAATTTAGGAACCAGTTTGCCAGTGAGTTCTTGTACTGCCTAGCAAATGTTCTTTCTCCATGGAAATAGGTTTTTATCATATATAGTGATGTGAAAGGGCTTCACCAGTTAATTCTGCTGGGTTATGCATACAGCAGCTGAGATCAGAATAAGAAGAGGTAAGACTTTGGATGTGTTTAGAAAGGCAAGAGGAAGCCAAGGTTATCCTGACTTCTAATTTTTCTTTTGCAGAAAAGCATTCTGCTATGTCCTACAGTGGACAAGCTCTCCTGCCTCAAATGTCTGGGTGGTTCTGTTAAAAACAGCAACTTGGGTAACAAACTGAACATATTCTCTTTTTCCTTATGCCTCCAATGATCAGAAAACCCACTAATGCAAAGTTCTGGCTACCTGATTGCTCTAATGGGGCACTGAAAACAACTTGGTGCAAGATAACAAAAAACATGTGTGTGAATGGTGCTTCAAAAAACAAACAAGGCATCTCAGAGGTAGCATTTGACTAGGAAAAAGGTTTTAAAGTACAGAAAAATTAGTTCTAGCAGTATTTACCTAAAACAGAGACCTATGCAGTCAGCTCCATCATGAGATTATAACGTGAAAGCAAAAAGCACAACGAGGAGCGATACCCAGGCAAGGTGGTTACTGTGGGCTCAAAAACCGGTGCCAGGATTCCCTACTGCCTTTAGCTGGAAGCTGCCCAAGGCTGGAAACAAGAAGCTGCTCATCCCACACAGAATGCAGATTGCCTTGTTACCTGTTCTATTTAATCAGGAAACAAATCAATGTGACCCATATGAATGGACTGCTCTGAGGTCTTGCTTGTTACCACTGCCTGTACCCCTGCAAAATGTGTTACAAGGGGTTTTGATCCAAACCTTTTCTTTTCTAACACATTTTTCTTTTATGATTCTATTCACTATTTCTATTATGATATCATTCTATTCATATTTCTATTATGATATTATTCACCATTTCCTAGCTGTTGTATTTATTAGAATACATCAGTCTACATGACAAATACATATGAACACATTGCCCTGTGAAATATCTGGTTGTAGAGATAATATGGTAGAAATCTTTTGAAAATGGAGCATATTTCTAGTGGTTTTGCTAATGAACCACCCACCAGAAGGGAGTAGCACATCTTAAAGGAAGCAGTCTCTAGAATGCTGAATAACTCAGCACTCAGGAGAACAACGTTTTGTTTCTTCTGTGCATCTTAACCTCTGCTCTGCAGGGAATATTCTCTAGGACAGCATCTAAAGAAGTGTATTAGGCTCCATGCTAATCAGCTCTGAGCCTTTCAAGTAACTGCTGCTGATTGTATCAAAAATGTGCCAAGAGAAACAAACTGAGAATGCAAAATCCATTTGAATTTTCTTTTGAAGCTACGAGTAAAAACTCCTGGCAGCACCAGTGCTTTCAGCAGTGTAAGATTTTCATACTTTATGCACTTCAAAGTGCAGATGAGGATTATGACCTTATATATTGCATATGCACCTATATTTTATTTATACTGCATCTGTGCAATCAAGAGAAAAGATATTTCCATGACCTTCTACCAGCAAGAAACCTAACAAGAGTATTCAGACCTATTGAAAATGCACAGTTAATTAAAGGTTAAAAGGAACTTGCCAATTAGTATGAAAGATAATTTTCCTCCTTTGGCTACCTGATTATGTTTTCCTTTGAATACACTGAAGTGTATGTTGTCATGCTGTTGGTAAATGTAATCATAAAGCACTCACTGTACCTCCTGGCTCTGAAAATACTTAGCCTTAGAAACCAAAATTCTATGTGAAGCTTATAATTATCCTTTCATTATGCATGTGAACATCTTTGCATAGTTGTGGGGAAAAAATATCAGTAGCACAGTAAAGGTAAGCAAGGCTTAGAACCCAAAGAAATGGGAGTTGTAGTTAGCATCACTTTTATTCCTAAAAACACAAGAGAAAAAGAGAACACTAAGGCTACAGCTGTGAAATCCAGAAGATGAGAAACATCTAGTGATAATTCTAACAATAATTGTGATCTTTTTCCATCTGCTATTTATGTTACCAAGAACAATGCAGAGTGCTTCTGAGTCAGGATGCAAATAGCACGGATCTGTTTTGTGTTCTGCCCATTTCATTTACCAGGTCACAGACAACAAAGATGTCCTTGCTCTCTCTCTGTCCCTCAGAAACAAAATAAACCAGAACACACCAAAACACCCCCTGCAATGTCAAGTAAAGAGTGAATTAATGTGTTTTGCTGAAACAAGAGCTCAACCAATAATCCAGTAAATAGAGAAATCACTGTTTTACCTCTAGTTGTGATCATAAGCTATCTATAAAACACTTCCATTTTCAGGAGGTGTCTTGCTTCAAAATAAATTAATTTAATTCTTCAGGCAATTTTAATTTAATTATAAGAAAAATGTTAATTATTACATGTCATTGACATACCATAGATTGCTATTTGTGGTAATAGAGAAACATACATATTACATTTGTATATGAATAGGTTTATAATTTACAAAACTATGGCTGAAAAAGAAACTTCTCTGGTCTTGAATGAACTTTGTCTTGCAAAGATCATCTGATTGCATTTTTCTTCTCTCTCAGTTGACTATCTTAAGGTCATTTTATATGTTCTCTTTTCCCCAGTGTTGCTCTCTTTATATATTATTTTTCTTCAAAATATCCTTCCCTGTACTGGAGCAACTCTCATGATTACACCAAAAACCACACCACACAAAAGCAACCTAGAAGACTCCTCTGGGCCTAGAATTCTATTTATCTCAGCTACAGTATTTATTCTACCTTAGCCTCCTAAGCTTGTCTTCTCTCTTTTCTTTTCTAACTTTTTGTGACAGACACTTTTTGTTATCACAATTCTGGCCATGCACTGTCAAGCCAATCAGTCAATCAATCCACTGACACAGTTAAATCCTATTCAACTTCTCTGTAATGACAGTTAAAGTTTAAATCCAAGCTTGTAATGTTTCAATATAAAATTTTGGCAAAGTTTCACTCTTTTTATAGAATTATTTTAGAAGTATGTCAAGATCCTGTGATTAATTCTGAAAAAATGACAAGGACACTCTTTGATCTCTAGGCATGATGGCAAATTTGCTGTGGGTTGTCTCAAATCTGAATGCTAGAGACAATTGAATTTTCTCCCTGACATTTATGAGTCTCTTGGTACTTACGACAATTTTTCAATTTTTGCAACTACATTTGCTGCTATAATACATATGTATGTATTCCAATAATCTGACAAAGGCATTATGAATTATTTCTCTTCAGATTCAAGAAGAACTGGCACTTAGTTTCTGTTATAAAAATTGTGAATACTGGCACAAATAACTTCTCAGTTATGTTCATCAGGAGAATTGGCTTGGCATGGAAAGAGAATGAAAACAGGACACAAGCTACAGCAAACAACTTTCACATGCTGTTTTAACCACCACAATATTAACCTTATTTAAATTACCCTCAGATCTCATGCTGTTCTGCACAATATACTTCCAATCACTACCTTAAATTTATTATGGATTTTTTTTGTATTTGCAGGACTTTGAAGTTGGCAAGAACTATGCAAAAAATATTTGGAGATAGATTTATTTTTCTTATTTGGTTGCTTTGCTTATTTTCCTCAGAGAAATGGACATTTGGCTTCTCAGTCCTTCATGTGTTGTGAGGAAAAAAATGTATTTGTCTCAAAGCAGGAAAAGCAAATTACCAGAGCTATTTTTGAAAGAAATTTAGGCAATCCACTGGTTGATGTGTCATTACAAGTAACTAAAATTTCTTGTATTTGTTGCTGTATTACTCTCATTTTAAATATTTTGTGATGTTCAAGCCTTCCTAAAACTAAATGTTACACTATGTCATATAAATTTTACCAATGTGATCAGCTGTCATGACAATTTTAAGTTGAGCAAGAAATTCCAGTACAGATTATTCCTGTCACTAACAAGTGATTTTTCTAAAAACAAACTTTTTGCCTGCTTACTAATAACAAAAATCTGAAACACTAAAGATTCAAGCTAATCACTTATTTTTTTAAACAAAACACATATTGACTCACTGGTCAATGCTGGAGTGGGCTGACATTACCTTTGAAACCTCTCTATGAAGTGCTTATAAACAGCTTGACAAATATTCAATACCATAGTAGTTTCAGGCTTTTGTTTTGTTTGTGACTATTGTTTGCTACAATTGTTTTTTTTCCCCTTAAATTATCCTATTTTCTAAAAGGAGAACTGTTTTCTGTCATTACCCAGCCTGTCAGTGCACAGTCCTTGCAGAAGGCAGCACTTCACTGGGTACCACCTGAGCTGTTCTGTACTGACAGCTTGATCTGGGTTTTACCACTATGGGGATGGTCAACACTCTGGATGTAATAAAGGCTGGGAAAAAATGAAGAGTTGTCAAATAATCTCATTAATTATCTTCCTTTTCATCACAAATGTAAACTCAAACTTTATAAATACCAAAGAGGCCTCCAAATTTTCATAAGAAAGGACAGAAAGAAAATGAAAGCCTTATGACAGGGAGCCTCTTGTCTAAACCCTTTTTCTTTCCTTTGCTGAACTTTTACATCTTTTCAAATTAAATTCCTGGCCAGAAAAACAAGTCATGGCAAAGAAATCAACTGTTTTCTTTGCACAGAACACCTTGGCATATATTACAAATTAAAGCCAAGCCTGCACTTCCAATTTTCACTCTGCTGATGGCTGAGCATTCAGAACACATAGAAAGGAAGAGAAAGAGAGCAAAGCAAACTTACTAGAATCAAGGAAATGCATTTTATTTCCTGCTGACAGAGAGAAAAGAAAGACTCACCTTTATATCATTATCATGCTGAAAAAGAGCAAGTGATATTTTGAAATAACAATCAGTTCCTAAGCATTGATTGAAAAATCCTGCAATGATCTGACCAACACAGGGCTACTGAGGCATCCACACCTGGAGCCAACAGATCACAAACACACAGCCCTTCTTCTAAAACACAGAACCTTATAATAATAATAACAACCATACAATAATATTCATATTAACATCCTTATTAATATTAGACATCAATATTATTTATAATATTTAATATTCATATTAATATTCTCATAATATAACATTGTAATACTGTTCTGCCATCTGAAGATACAGCACAACACACCTGGATGTGGATTTATCTAGTATGTCTAATTCTATACTACATCTGGGGATACTATCTTTTCCCCCCATAATTTGTTAATTAAATAGATTTTTTTAAATTTAAAAAAAATCTAATAGCCCATGTAAGGTATAAATATGTTAACCTATTAGCATCCCATCAAAAAATCGTTATTTTTCCCTAATTATGCAAGACAAACCCTTGAGAATTAGAAAAGAGTTGATAAAGAGTTGTTGTTTCAGCTGGGTTTATATTATTCAGAATTTTAATTCAAAACTACGACAGGGTCTGGACATTGTTAAGACTTCACCAATTTCCTGTGAGTGATTGCAGGGTCCTGTCTGGATTTAGAAACAGTGTGGATTCTATGTAGGATTTATTTCATTCTGGTTATTAGATCAAAATGCCAGGTGGGAAGACAGTTCACAGTTTCTAAATAGACATCAAGAACATATTTATCAGGAGGATAAAAAAAAATATTTAAACCTGAAAATGCTTTTATCAGACTTCAGTGATCAAATTTTTTAGCATTTTGTCCCAATAAAAAAATCCAAAATTTGGGAAGTTCCATGTGCAGATTTTCAGAATGGGTTCATATTATTGGCTTGGATAACTTCTGGTAAATAGCAAAAAGTTATTGTGACCTCAATCATTTAGCCAAAAGTAGAGTAAAACTAAATTTCATAGTCTGAAGTAAGTCTATTATCTGTAAAAAGCTACATAGAAATTTACAGAATATAAGAATGGAAGAATTAAATCAAGCTGAGAAATTTTTTTTTTGCTATTTCTGTTTTTAGAATTAATTTAAGAGAAATAGGAGCCCGAATAGAATTTGCAAATCATACCTATCACAATACTCAATATTGAAAAAAAAGAAACTAGCTTTATTTCACCTAAGTTAATTTTTAAAAGGAAAAGCCATTCCACCACTTTTGGTTGAAAAGATTTCAAACGACACTCTGAATTTCACTTCAGTGAATCAACTGTCTATAAATGTGAGTAACTTGAAAACGTGTCACTAGCAGTTCACTGTTAGTTCTGTTCTAATGTGTAGACTTTATTAAGTGTCCTAGGGTTTTTTTAATCAGTGTTTCATTTATTGATAGACTTTACCAATGTTATCCTTTTGGTTATACATTTAAATGTTTCTAGGCTTATTTTCAAAAGTTTCTGTCACATATCTGACCATCATGTACTTTAGAACTCATTAAAATAGCAATAATATTTAATCATCACACAGGTTTTCAGCTAACTTATTTAGAGAAGAATTATGCTTGAAATAGAAATTCCAAGTTCAAATTGTCAGTAGTGAATAATGGTAACTGGGCATGTTACCACTCCTGATATTTTGTTGAAAAAGGATTCCAGCCATGCTGCTTAGAAATTAATCTTCTCAATCATCAAATGGAAAATTAATTAATCACTGTATTAATCCCAAAAGCAAAGAGATGGGAAATAGATGACACTTCTGTTAGCAATAATTCTTATAATCTCTGGTCCGTGCTGTCTAGGCACAATCCAGCTACAGTCTAAGGATGTGTTCTTCTGTCAAATGTGCTAATACTTGAGAGACTGGCATCAAAAAATATAAAAGATGGAAAAGTGTTGCTCTAGGACATGAAATAAAATGATGTGGATACTGGGATCTCCAAGGGAAAAAGAGGGAAAGTTGAGTTCTGACTCCGACATTTACAGATTTCCAAAAGGGACAGTGAATTGGAGGGTGACAGTGCCACCTCTCCAATAACACTGCACAAACCAACAGTGCATCAATTTCTCCTCCTCCAGAAAAGAATGCAAAACAATGAATTATTTACATAAAGTCCGTAAAAAAGTTTGTTACAAAATGTAAACATCAGAAAGCTTAGAAGTACTCAAAAGAACAGGGAGGCAGAAAAGGATGCTAAGCCAGAAGACATGACTGCTTTCACTTAAAAAATACTGTGATGACAAGCTTACCATAAAAAAAAAAAAAAAAAAAAAAAAAAAAAAAAAAAAGTAAAGTAAAGTAAAGTAAAATAAAATAAAATAAAATATGATGTCACTAAATTGCACAAGGGTTAAAAGAGCGAGAATCCAACATCCAGCCAACACCTCTACTCACATTTACACATTTGTCTGGCAGCATTGGTATCTCCAATTGTGGCACTAGAAAAGCTGGTGAGGCTTTGAGCAGTAACCAGTGGACACTTTAACTCTGCTGGGCAGCCTGGATGTCTCACATGTGGCTTGCACAGAACATTTTCACAGAGGATACACAAAGGCTTCAATTTTATGTCCCCAGACAGAAGGGACTCTGCCTCTTTCTGGCCTCTGTGCCCTTCTGTAAGTGCTCACAGGTTCTCCGTGGTTGTTTGAGGATAAAGGAGGCTGTTAGCTCAGAAACACCACCTGGGAACAGGGAAGTGTAAGTTGAGCAGCAGAGGAGGAAGAACGAACGTGCTTAAGTAAATTCTGAGAGGTAATTACCTTCTGTGAGAGAACTGTCTGCAGAGGAGACACACAGTAAATACCATATATTCTGCTTTATTAGGTCCTGCCACACTATCTCATATGCCAGTTCAGAAATCAACTGCAGAGAGAGGAAATTGTAAAAAGTTGAGAGAGGAAATGGTTGAAAAAACATACTTAGGATTTACTCATAAAGAGAGATGTGCATGGAGTAGAATTCAGTAGATGAGTGCAAGTATCTTTTTCTAGCTGATTGAGAGAACAGAAGAAATGATGCTTGAAATCTTTCAGCAAACAGGGAGGAGCCAGAAACAGGTTAAAAGACCAGCTTGTCATACAGAAGAGTGACAAACTGCATAAATTACATGAAATATAGAATCTAGCTAAGGAAGCCTAAAATAGTTTAGGAGAAATAGTTTAGGAGAAATAAATTAGCAAATACACATTGAATTGTATTTGGCCTTTTAAAAGGCCAAATTAAACAAATTATTTGGTACATTATCATGACAGATAATCTTGTCTTACCACAGGGAGGAGGAGGAGATGACTTCTTTTTTACACCCTTTGCAGCTGTGTTTTCTACAAGGCTATAATATATTAAATGGGGTTATTGTAATTTCACTAACTGTGAAGATAGTTGTAACGATAACTGTATTAAAAATTTTATGGAAGTGAGGACCACATAAAAAATTGCCTTTGTTGGTAGGTGAAGAAATGAAAGGTAAAAAACCACAGAAAACAATTTTCAAAATTGAAGCTTTTACATGACATGCAATTAAGTGAGAACAGTGGATATCATCCAGAAATTTGGTGATATTGTAAAAGGTCTATTCTAGAATGCATTCTAAGAACATGAATTTCTTGCTAAATTAAACACCCTGCTTTTATTTTAAATAACATCAAATCACATTTGTGCAGAAATCGTATTTGAGCTTTTAAACTGTGAAAAAAAGCCAAAAAGTCAGAGCGAATTACCAGAAAAAGAAACCTGCCAAAATGTAAGGTCCATTCCCAACAAAAAAAAAAAAAAAAAAAAAAAAAAAAAAAAGAAAGAACCACAAAAGTTTCTTTAATTTTGTGTTATGGAGGGAAAATAATGAATGTGCTGTGATGGGGCTGATTCCATTAGAAAGACAAAAAAAAAATGTTTAGTTTCTCATCTTGGCAAATGAACTGTACATTCACGGTCCCTATTGAGAAGATAAGAACAATTTCTTCTGATGAGAAAAGAATGTAAGTGCTGCCATCTCTGAGCACTAATAAAAGCCATTAGGGGAGCAGCAGGGCCCGAGCATTTGTTTGCTCGCCCTGAGCTCTGGGTTTGTCTGCAGCCACTGTGGGTGTGCACAGCGAGCTGTTCCTGAGCAGGGGCTTTCCCTCTGCCCTGCTCACAGGGAATTATTTCTGTCTGGATTTAAATGGATTTAATTCTGTCTGGATTTTTAGTGTGGTTTCCAAAATCAGCCCCTCCCGTGGATTCAGTCCTGACAGGCAGGGCCAAAGGGGCATTAATGGGGTGTTTCAGACAAGCTTAAATTGCACAAATCTTGCTTAAACTTACTGCTTTTGACTTATCTTTCTTTCTGTTCTAGAATTGTTCAGCAATTCAAAATTTACCAGTCCCACAGTGATGCTTGGAATATGGACTGAACGGATGTACAATTTTTTTAAAGATATCAGAAGCTCTTAGGCTGAAATTGCAGGTTTTGTGGTAAAAAAAAATCCCATTTTTTTACCTTTTTGTACACAATAAACACACATTTGAATGTCATTGAAATAAATACATGTATTTGGAGCATGTTTGAAAATAAACAAAGGTGTAGAAATAAAACAGCAAAGACAAAAAAGCCAGGAACAAGACTGGTGGTATGGAGTATCTCTGACAAAAGGACAAAATTAGGATAAAAGGAAAACAGCATTAGCAGCAGCAAATACAAAAATTCATCAGCAAAAATTTAAATGGAAAAGAAAGGAAAACAATAAAGAGAGCTGAGAACAGTCCATCACTTAGGACTGCAACAGCAAAAGTGGAAAAGAAGATTGAAGGTTAAAACAGCACTTAATTAAAACTATTAATTGAAATTGTATATGATTGCACAGGGAACTGTTATGTCAACAGCCACTGAATATTAGATTAAATGCACAAATATTGTGCTTTTCATTTTTTATTGTTTAATTTAAATAAGTTCCTAGATATAAAGGAGTCAAGAAAATGCCATTCCTTCTGCCTTCATTACTTGATGGTAAAAGAAAAGAAAAACCACATTCTTCTGATCTTGAAGCCAATCTGAAATGGCGTCAATGGGACATTTTTTAACACTTCTACAAACTTAAGGAGACTCATATTGAACTTCTACCATTATAATCAAACTGTTCTTTTACTGTGAAGCTATTTAAAAAACTATTAAGTTTTTAAGCTTTCACAATGTCTCTGAGAAGTGCTTTTCTCACTGGTCTCAGAGGCAGTGGTTTTGTTAAGAAAAAAAGTTTTCATTTCAGAAGAGAAGGGACTCAATTTGCTGGTATTCATATGAGCTGCCTCGACTCCATCAAATCTGAGCTCCATATATCAATTTTTTGCTAATAGAAAGGGTTATCTGCATTCACACCAGAACTGTGTGTGATTTAACAGGTGGCTGCTAAGAACTGTTTGTCACAGGACATTAAATGGAAGGAACTGAATACAATGGATTAAACAGGAGAGAAAATTGGGCCAAATAGTTCAGGGAAAGGGGTTGAAGGGAAGATAATGTCACAAAAAATACTACAGGATCAAATGAGAGAAGCAACAGAATGAATTTAAAAGGGGAAAGTGGGAACAGAAGATAGATGAGAAAATTAGGAGATAAAAGCTAAAAATCAAGTGCTTAACCAAAAGATTGGTAATTTAGGAGCTGCAGGAAAGTTCTAAGGGCAAGGTGATAAGACCATACCTAGAGGAACATGAGGTTAAGGGCCCAGATAACACCTAAAGACTGAGTGAAGGTTGTAAATGTGTTCCAAAGCACTCCAAGTCATTTCAGCTGTGCACAGAGCAGCACCTGAAATCACCACTTTCCATTTAAGCCAGCAAACCAGTGGCAGACTGGTGGTGCTCCTGTCACTGCAGGAACATTGAGGAAATCATATACACAGTAATGCTTAGAATTATTAATTTTTGCAAAGCAGAAAATGTCTTTATGGATGGTTTTTCTTCTCTGTAGATTTAAGGTAGGAAGGACCCCTAAGTTTATGTAGAACTTTATTCATTAAGGAATTATAAAGCTTGTTTCTAAGTTGCAAAATATGAACAGAAGTATTATAAAAGTATGAATATTCTTATTTACAGAATCACAAAATGGTCAAGGTCACCAGAGACATCTGGAAATCATCATTTCCCCATGTCTGTGCTCAAAGAGGGTCACCAAGATTAGTCTGAGCAGGGCAGTGCCCAGGTGGCTTTTGAATACCTCCAAAGACAGGGACTCCATAACCTCTCCAGGCTACCTGTGCCCTGTCACCCTCACTTAAAAAGGTTTTCCTTCTGTTCAGAGGGAACCTTTTCTCTTTCAGTTTGTGCCCATTCCTTCTTACCTTGCTTGGGGCACCACCAAAAACATTCAGTTTTGTCAGTGGAATAAAGGACAGGTATGGTCAATAGTCCCAAACTCAAACAATCTGTGTCCAGCTCCAGCTATTCCATCACATCTCTGCCTTCTTAGATTTTACCTCTTTGCAAATTCACTGTGCAATGCTGCATGAAAACATTGCTTTCTCCTTCAAATGCTGGACTGTTCTGATCAATATCAAGGACAACTGCTGGAATAAATTAAGTAATCCAGGACAGCATATAGTCCAAATACTGTAATTTAGACCTCTGTCCAGATTTAAGACTGTATAAAAGAATATAAAATTTTGTTAAACTATATAATTAAGAACTAATGGCTAAAATCTGACATTAGGTAGAGAATATTCAAAAAGGGCTTATGAACTGATGCAGATGGAATCTATGAAGTGAGATCCTGATAACCTGCTTGAATTGAGATGCAACAATGAAGTATTCCCAGGCTTTAGAAGCCAATTTGTGGAGTAAACAAATCAACATTAGCAAACAGTGGATGACTGTATGGAGCTGATTTGCTCACCCAGTAAGTGAAGGGAGAAATACCTGCTCATCATCCCCTCTTTTATCTGAGCCTGAGCTAATGCCCGTGCAGTCAATGGAATTTTTTCATTGACTTCTAAGATGAAATAAAATCACTGAATGAAATAAAAACAAGGGAAAAGACTAGTTTCTTGTATTTTCACTTATCTGGAATGCTGAAGGAAGGTAATATTAAACCAAATAAAACTGATTTAACACTTCTTTCCTGTTGAGAGCAATTTTTTTTTTCCCCTTAGGATACCCCTATTGTTAGCAAGTTTTAACTCATTTGTCCAAATTGCTTGAGTAGTATAATTTTACTGCAACTCCTTAAAAATCACTAGCATTTTGCCAGTTCAGATTCATGGAGATCAGTTTAGTTAAACTGATAAGAAGGCATTTCAATAAAGTAGTGGATCATGTCACAATATTCTCAATTTTTGCACCTCTGTTTTTGCTGTTTATATCTTTTCTTTTCTTCATAGGTTGCCCTTTTTACCTTCTAAACAACTCTGTTCCATTCTCCCACACCTGATTGTTCCTGATAGCATTTTCTCAAATCTGACTCCCATTTGGAAATGCAATTTGTTTACTCACTTTGTTGGTTTGCAGCCCAATTGTTCTGCATCAGTTCTGTTCCCACCAAGGAGGCAGGCAGAGCAATCATATGGTATTTTTACAGCCATTTGTTACTGCTTTGATGACTTCACAGCTCTCTGCACAAGTCGCCACCTGATGGAAGTTTTTATTTTTCTGGTGGGGTGGGTTTATTTCAATTCTTCTTATCTTTAATGGCAAGAGATGTGTATGTTCACGTGTACAGGAGGGTGTGTGCTATAGCCACACCAGGCTAATGTGCACAGTAAAGTATAATATTTAGACAGAACTACCTGATCAGAGACTTAGAGCAAGCTCCCCAGATCATTTGGGAGGACATAAAATTCAGCAGGACTGAATTTTTAATTAGATTAAGTTCAACTAAGTATTTTCATTCCAACATCCTTCCACACAGAACAACTTCTTCCCCTGACTTTCTGCATCTGTGCAAAGATCAGTATTTTAGAGAGATGATGGGAGCCTGGAGCTGCTTGGAGCACAGCTGGTATTCACTGAGTGCCAAGAGTCCATAACCACTGTCCTGTTTATATTTTCTATATTTTTTAATGTATTTTTTATATTTGTCTGCTTATCCCACAGCCTCCACAGAAGGCCTGCTGTCATACACTTCCTATACACAACCATCTATGAGCAGTAAGATAAATAAGAAGTATTTAAGAAATAAGAAATAATCTGTGAGACAACTTCTGTGTTCACCAAGAGAAAAAAAAAAAAAAAACAACAGGTAACAGTGGGAAAGAAGAGTACAGGGTATTTCTGCTTTCTAATAAATTAACATGCCATAACTATAAATGTACCATTCTCCTGGATAACTAGAATATTTGTCTCCACTCTTAACGTGGAAAACAGGAATTCACAATGAATTAGAAATATAAAGAGAAGGCTGAAATTTAGAGATATTTACCTTCAGTAATAAATATGAACATTTTACTATTTGAAAATATTGTTACCAGCATTTCTGAAAAGATAATTTAACTGTTTGTAGAAGAGGTAGAATTTTGGACATAAGTCTTTATTTGTCCTTCACCAGTTCTTGAGAAAAAAAAAAAATAAAGAAAAAAGTACATTTTTGAAAAGTTGAAAACTTACTTTGAAAAGTAAGTTTTGCAATGAGATTTCATCTGAGATGGAATGGTCCGTTGTACAGAGGGCAAATGCGATTCCTGAATATTAATAATCAAATTATAAAATTGTGAAGTGCCCCAAGTTGGTTTTGTTTGTTGGTATGGTTTTTCATTGACACACCAGAACTTTGACAAACAAACAGAACCAAGAGCTGGGACAACACTCTCAGACACAAGGTGAGATCCTTGAGCTGTCCTGGGCAGGACCAGGAGCTGGACTGAGGTGTTCCTAGTAGGGCCCTCCCAACCCAGAATATTCTGTGATTCTGTGAAATGTAACTCATGGCAGTTCTTGTGAATGAATTACCCTCCATACTGCATCTATCTCTAAGCAAAATCCTTTTATTAAGAAGAGAAGAAGTCTGCATTAACTCGCTGGATTAGATCAATCTCTTGAGCACATCTTAATACAGAAAAAATACTTTAGAAGCCTTGTATGCCAAGATTCATAGGCATGGTCACTTAGAAAATACAGGCTGTGGATTCAAGTACAAGCAGCAACTTTACACAGTGTCTCTGAGGCAACTGATGTCACGAATTGAGGTAAAATGCCAGCTTGGAAAGACCCACTGGATAATCAGAGGAAGAGAAAAACATCCATCTCAACTGCTGTCTGAAAGGAGCCTGCAGAACAGCCCTGGCCTCTCTTTTAGGCTCTCCAGAGAGCCCCTCTGCCCGAGCAGGAAGGCAAGAACTGCGTAACGAGCCCCTGAAACACCGCGACAAAACCACAGCCAGGAGGAAATCTTGGAGCTTATTTCTGAAAGTGGGAGCAAAAAGAGGATTTCACCGTTTCGTATTTCAGATTCAAGTGGCCCCGATTGCAAAGTGTGTGTGGTTGACCTCAATTTTGTGCAGTGCAGATCTGCAGCTCGGGTTTGCACAAAGCTCTCATCTGTATCTGCCTCTAAATCAGACTTCATGGCTTGGTAGCTTTTTCACTAACATATCCTAAGCTCCCCCTTGTCATTGTACAAATACATCAATTTATTTAGGGCCTGTCTTTTAACAGATCAGTGTCTTTTGATCTCCTCTTTTAGCCTTGGCAAAATAACTTCAGCACCATCACTGGGGCTGAAGATGCCTCTTTATATACATTGTGTTTTCCTCTTGTGTTGAGATTTGAGAAACAGTAGCTTTATACAACCTTTTAAAGGATTGTTTATAAAAATACTAAAAAGATAGACTGTTAGAAAAACATTCAAAAGTAAATGAGCACAATAATCCATTCAGTGCAACAAATTGGGCACCTATGAACCTGGTAACACTGTAAGAGGTACTCAAATTTCATTGCTCAAGTGATCTCACAATTTTACACCACAGCCAAAACAGAAGCCAAACTCTGCAAATAAATGTTCTAACAATGAAACTTCAGAAAATGCTGAAATACTCAAATCTGAAAGATGTGACAAGCTCCTCTTCCTTATATAAAATGCCATTGATTCAAAATTTAAACCCATAAAACAACAAGCTAGTTAAAATATTATTTTTAATATACTGAACAATATTAGGTTTATAGACTAGCTAACTCATCAGTGTGTGGAGATGTTCTGTCTGGAGAATAAAGATTTAAGTACATTCAGGAAATTAAATGTGCCTACTTGTCTTAGTGAATAAGAGATACACTTTGTGATGGTAAGTACTAATTTAAATGTTCTTCTGAAGTCTAAGAGCTTAGGAATTCAGAAGTCTGAGAAAAAAGGATGACATGGATGAAAATAAAATAAAATAGAACAGAATAGGATATGGGAAAAGACAAAAAAAACACTGTAAAAATCTCTAAAAAACCTCTTTACAACAGAAGGCTGGCTAGCTCCATCTCAGAAAAGGTATTTATCTTGAATTTTTTATATCAAAAATGTGTTATATCAAAAATGTTATATCAAAATGTGTTCAGTGAAATCAAGTGAAAGGAGAGAGAATATCAGCCTTGTCAACCATCAATGTAGGATGTAAGCACTGAGCAATTAAAGACCTGCAATACCTTTCATAAAGATCAAGTAGATCATGCTTTTCTTTAAACAGAAATAATTACACTGCTCATTCATTAACTTCTTCATAAATCCTATTAATTTTGAACTGCTATATATCCTGAAAATGCAGTTGAGGCTAAATGAACCTCATTACACAGTGTCCATGAAAATGATAATAGGGCTAAGGATAGGAAGTGCAGATGGTAATTAATTGCTCATCTTCCAACTTCACAAACTCTAAATCAACAGTTCTAGTTTGTAAAAAAATGTTTTGTTTGCTAGAGGTATTTTACTACAGTCCACTTTCATTGGTGGTAGTTTCTTTTTAATGCAATTTTTTTAATGGTGAGGAGATAAACACAGACTGATTTTTATCTATGTTTTTGATAAATGAATGTCTCAGCAAAATTTTACAGCTAAAAAGGTTATTTACTTAAGAGAGATTTTCTGTATGTGGAAAGGTCAGATTTTTCTTAGATTGCTGTGAAATTGCTTCTGTCTTTTAGGAAATCTTCTAAGACGGCTCCTCTCCTGGTAGTGTTGACAAGGACACAGGAAGGATGTGGCCTGAAGAAATCAAATGAACAGCATAAAATCCTGGCTGGAATCTTCTGCTGCCCACTTTGTGGGGTTTGAAATTCTGTCAAAATGTTGAACAAAACAAGAAGAGAGAGAGGACTTCTGAGCAAAAATCAATAACCAAGTCTTTTGAACTGTCCATGTACAAAGTTCTAATGAAAATGTCCTTGAGGGAAGTTTTAATATTGGACTTTGAGATCAGCTCCTCCATTGCCCTGATAGCATTGTAGAGCATTTGAAGTTTTCAAAGGTACCAGGGACAAAAGTTTGGCTCACACAGCTGAGGCTGGGGATGCCACTGAGGGATCTCAAAAACAGCAGTTTGCCACTGAAGACTGTACAGAATTCTGGATGTGTTATTTGCACTGTGTCAGGTTTAGCTGGAGGGTACAATTTACTTCAAGGGAGTCTGTAAGACTTTAAATGGCATCTCTCCATGTACAAACTAATAAGTGATCAGATGCGCAGCTCACTACAAAAAGTGCTCTGGTCCAGCTAAAGGGATTTGCCTTAATATACTGTAAATAGATAGAACTTTTATATAAATACAATTTATAAAATGTTAAATAAGGTTTGGATATAATATCCCATTAAGTGGGATTACATTTCTTTGTATCTGCGTGAGCCTGATAAAAAATGCAAAACATTCAGCACAGCATCAAGGTCATTCTGGGAGAACTGCCACACACATTAAACTTAGGTTAAAATGGTTGGTAAGTGAGGGTTGTACAGTAATTGCACTGCTGTTCCCCTAAAATACAAAATATAGACTTTTACTGTCCCTTTGGAGAATTTTTTCCCACAGTGCCATTGAGAATTCCTATGCCTTTACACTCAGTTATAGTTAGTGTTATTAGAAGAAAATATTTTTGGTATTAACATATAAAATAGCTGGCACAAGCACAGGAAATGTTTCAATTATCAGAAGATGTTAATTAAAACCACCCCCAAAATTTTTTTTTTTTCATTATAAGATGTTTTTATATATATAACCCTATGTATCATAATAAAGACATATCAGAAGTCAGCACAGAGATTTCCACAGAGACAGAAAAGCAGCATTTTGAAATTAATTTTGCTTAATAAAATGGCGCCTTTGTCACTTTAATTTTACAACTGTGTTTTAAAAAACTTGTTCTTACAACTTTTTTTTAAACTTTCTATCATTCAATTTATTTCAAAAGAATTCACCCTGCAGTCAGCAAACCTTCTGCAAACATTCAGCCTGTGCTGAATGTGAAACCAGAGCCAAAGAGCCACTGCTGGTCAAGGTGAGGAGCTCATCACTCCTGCCTTGGTCAGCTGGAAACTCGGAGAAAACAACATCCCTGGGCTTGAGATCACCTGGGCATCCTCAGCAGACTCAGCACAGCCATGAACTACCCACACTTCCCTCAGGCCTGTTTGCAGCAATGCACCTCACCCCGTAAACCCACCAAGATTCAGCTATTTAGTCCAAAGCACTTTGCTTTCCCTTCTCATGTGCAGCCACTGATTTGATATTTACCAAGCAACTGTGATTTTGCAGCCCCTGCTGCACAAAGGCTTTTCCACCTACAGATTCCTCCATATATTCAGGTATTAATTATGGAAATACAAAGACTGATGAAGATACCATACACATCCTCAACATTCAAAATACACAGAGAACTGTGATAGCAATATATTTTCCCACTACATTTATATGCAGCCTCAACATGATGGCATTAATACAAAACAGGAACTGTTGAAGCAAATCCAGTAGTTAAAATCAGGACCAAGGAAGTATATTAATAACTGCAAAGAAGGATATGAAGAGTTAGTGAAATAAATTGTTGTATGTAATTGTGAATGGTTTAATTTATGGGAAGCATATCCATAAATGCTAAAAGGTGAAGAGATATGAGAGCTCACATCTACCCTATTATGTGTAATTGAAAAATATCATCATGAAATCACACACTGCTTAAAAGTTTCAAGACCACAATTTAATGTTCATCGCTAGCGTGTGAATAATTCCTGAATGAACATGAACTGAGTGCTTAGAGAACTCTCAAATACAGTGACTTTCACTCTGTAGTTCTGTTAATGACATTTTTTTCACTCCATAATGGAGAGGAAGCATAATTCACTGAGCTATTTCATCTTCTATAAAGCACTTGAGTCAATTCTATATCTGACTGAACAGAAAGATGCCAAAGAATTAATCATCACCTGCCTCCCAGTTAAAACTGCAAAGGCCAGTTTCCCTTGTTGTGAGGATTCACTTAGCCCTAATTGAAGCTGCACTTAAATATCACAATAGAACCATTCACTCTGAGAATTCTCAGCCATTTCCACCCTCCTCCTTCCATCCTTCCTCCCCATTAAACTGTTTCCTACTTTCAATCCAAATAACTCCTTAAAGCTTTTCATGGATTTTTATTGCCGTAGGAATGCATATGGGTGGAGTGCAACTGGTGAAGGAGATTTGGAGAGAAAATGAGATTTTTGTCATTCACCATGGAGATCTCCTTTTGAAACAAAATGCATAGCATTAATTACTAACATTAAATAAAAAGGACAAAATAGCTCTTTTATTTGCTTCTGAAATTATAATAATATTTTGGACAACTGAGTTTTTGAAAAGAGAGCTTAGAGACACTAAAAAATTAGATTGTCAGACAGACCTTACAGTAAGTAGGCATAGAAAATCTTAAATAGAAAACAGACCAGTGAGATTTCATCTGACATGGATTGCACTCCTGTACAACAAAATTATGGCAATTTGAGCAGATTCATCTCTGCAGGAAGTTTTCAAGCAAGCAGGATCTGGCTTTGGGAAGTAACAAACACATAGACTGCCCTGGACAGGAGAATTCTGGTTGTCAATAACCAGGTACCCATGATCAGCAGAGAGAATTTATTCATGTCTGTGGTGGGCTACTTCCTACTAAAAAAAAAAAATCAATTAATTGGCACAGGTTAGAATGGCACAAACTTTGAACTGAGGGGCTTCAGAGCATTAAAAAAAGAAGTCTAAACTAGAAAAAACATTCTGATTTTCTTTTCATTTGCCTAGATTTTTAGCTTCTCCCTAAACTAGACAGATACCTGGAAGCACAAACAAAAACTGAAGTTTTGATAGCCATTAGTGAAATCTGTTCTTAATAACAACTGATGGATTACATGATTCCTGTTTTAAATAAACTTTAAAATTTGGACTTATCTCATATTAATCTTCACTGCACTTAAAAGATTGTTTCAACATCCAAGTGAGGCAAAATGATTCTTCTTTCAGTGCATACTAGAGTGACTTCCCCGATCACATCAGACTGAATTGTATTTTTGTGAGGCTCTTCAACAGGCAGCCAAATAAATAGCTTTGTCCCTGCTGCATGGTTTGCTGTTTGCTTAAGCAAAAATCCAATTTCTGGAGAAGACTCCACAAGGGCTAAATTCCCTGCCATTTACAAGTGTCCCATTAGAGTAGCTTTCTATATGGAAATAACAGCCCAAGAAAAGGAGAGAAGGAGTAGGTCTGAGGTCCACTATTCCTGATGTGTTTTATTATTTCTTTTTCATTTGAAGACTAGAGCTGTTCTCCCATGAGAAAGAGAGAGTAATATTGGAATACAAATGTTTCAAGGAAATGGAGCTTCTTTAAAAGTAAAATCTTCTCTCTGGCTTTTTTTATTGTTTCCCCCCTGTATATATCAAGGACAAGGGGAGACCTGACAGCTTCAGACTCAAGCTGTCTTCCTTTAAAAGGTTTTTAATTAGAAATTCAAAGACAAAGCTCCTACTGGGGCAGCATATATTAGAAATGTTGAGTTTTGGACTTGATTACTGTTTTCTTTAGTAGAAGTTCTCATTTTAAAATAACTGCAATTAGAAGGATGGGGTGAACAAGACCCTGTGCATGCAGTGGCAGTAAGAAGAATTATCAGTTGCTAGTGTTACCACATCTCAAAGGGAGGAAAGGTAAAAGAAAAGCTCTTAATGAAAGTTCACAGAAGTGCATTTAATTTATATCTAATAGGACAGACATTTCAAATCTGCAGGATTAGAATTGATTACTGAAAGGAAGTTCACTGAAATTTAACAGCCATATAATGAACTCTGGCATTCCTTTACTTCACAAGTGATAG
This sequence comes from Ammospiza nelsoni, assembly GCF_027579445.1. Taxonomy (NCBI): domain Eukaryota; kingdom Metazoa; phylum Chordata; class Aves; order Passeriformes; family Passerellidae; genus Ammospiza; species Ammospiza nelsoni. The sequence continues at coordinate 6,637,832 of NC_080648.1, forward strand.
TCATGAAACATCCTGTATCAGGAGGCACCTCTGTATTTCACAGTGGCTCAACTACAAAAGCTGCTTTCAAATGAATTTTCTTCACTTCAGGATTATAATTATAATAATACAAATAAAACTCTGGAGTTCAGAGGGGCTTCTCCTGTACTGACAGGACTTGCTGGGTCACCAGATTGTTCCTGGTTTTAGAGAGATTGCAGGCAGGGAGATCAGAACCTCCCAGCCTGGGCTGGTCACAGTGACCCTGAGATCTGGGGCTCACACCCTTCCCAGCCCTGACCCTGCCTTGTCTGAGGGCACCACCACCACGCTCTGTTTGAATTCTGACACACAGCAGAATATTCTGTAGCAGGCAAAGGGCACCAGGAACCTGGCAGGTTCCTGATATCTGATTTCCTGAGTGATGCTTTTTTCTGGGTATATTTTGCACTAGAATACTGACCAGAAACTCACTAAGATCACAAATTCAAACTCTTACATGTAGTGATTGAAGTTGTTTCGTTTTGGCCTCTGGATTATTAATTGCATTTATAAAAAAAACTGGTTTGAATTTGAGAATTCATCACCTCACCTGTCTTCTGAAAAGGAATTATGTGCATATACTCTATGCATATTTAAATTACAGAGCTTAAATATGTATTTGAAGTGTATTCAGAGCTGTATCCTTGAACAGAGCAGGAATAAGAGGCCTCTGAGGAAAATTGGGGAACTGGCATACATAACACCCAAGTAAAAAAGGAATGGAAATCACTAAAGAGTTAAATTTACATAAGACATTGGATTACATCATATACCGGGGTTCATAGTTGAGACAAAAATAAAACCTGTTTTTTTTCTTTTTCACAAAGCATCAAAATAGGAACGTGACATGACAAGTTGCAGGGAAATTTATTTTGTGCAAGACAAAGCTCCTGGAAATCCACAGCCCCACTTGCTTAGAACAAATGACCTGAAAAATACTTCTTGATAAGAATTTACTTTTTATCCAAAGGCCATTTCAGAACAGGCCTCTGCAGAGCATGGCTTCTGTTTTGACCAAGGCCAGAATGTGAGGAGCTCTGTGTCTCTTTCCCCTTTCATTTGTGCACATTTAGTGCATTTTAGTGTTTTATTGTGGTGAGAACATCATTTGGTACAAAGCAATAACCAGACTTTTCTAAATCTAAGCTACTAGTGAGGTTTAAAAGTTCAGTTCAAATTTCTGAAAGGTCAGTTTGAGTTACCTACCCTTGTTACACTCTTTCCTACATACATTCATTTACCTTACCTTATTAATGCACTATTTCTCCTTTATAATTTCATTTGTTGCCTTCTACAGCAGTTCTAAGTTGTCTGCCTTAATGTATTTATGCACCATTTACAAAATACATTTATAAACATAAAAACCACTTTGAGACTGAAAAATCAGTAAAGCATTATAAGATATGATATTTTTTTAATCTTAATACTAGAAATTATTTCCCTGACAGTGCAGTGAGTAGTTTGCTTATTTTAATTAATGCCAATAAACAAGAATTCTTCCTAGGAGGATTTGTGGATCTTCCCTCACAAGAACGGGGCCCTGGTTCTCTAGAAGACACATGCATGCAAGTATTCTACATTTTGAATAATTTCTTTAATATTTAGAAGAATGCAGAGCATAAGAAATTTTTAGTAAGAAAATATTTTTATGTTTTTATTCTATTTTCTAATGAAATTTAGATGGCAATGATTTTAATGTACAAGTTTTATATTAACCTTTAAGGTGAATGTGCTAAAAAAATTACCAGTGCTTAGAGATACTACAAATCTCTGTAAAATTCTGAGAACTGAGCTCAAGGCAATACTTATAAAGAAGGAATTGTGCTGAATTTATTTAAATAACCTATCATGGTTTTGCTTTAAATGTGCAATTACATATTTTTGGATTCTATAATTTTCATGCAGTTTCTTGGTTTTGCTTAGGAGATTACTGGTTTAAATTTATACAGGCTTTACTATCTTAGAATATCTTTAAAATTTGCCTGTTCTGATGTTAGGAGAAAAACAATTAGAAACATTACAAATCCTAAAAATGTATACATCTTCATATGAATTATCAGTAAGAAAAATTATCTAAATGACCTGTAAAGAAAAATTTCCAGCTAGGATATACTTGGTGCTAATTTTATTTTTTTTTTACATACCTAATGAACTGATGTAAAATTGCTGCATATTTTATACACCCCAGAGGTGCCACTGTTCAGGTTGAGTTTAAATTGCTCTTGAATGTTAATAGTGTTGTATCAGATTATTGCAGTTTAAAAACCAAACTAGTTCATTTTGGAGAAATACCAACAACTCCTGGCAGCAATGACTTGCTAGGATTGGATACTGCATTGCCTTCATTCTTAGCTGTGTTAATTCCCAGTACCTGAAACATTAAATTTCAAAGGCTTTTTAGGGTATGAGGGGGGAATTCTGTCTTTAACAATTAGTCTTGTGTTGAATTGTTAAAAAGAGCATTGAGTCCAATGTGTGTTGCTTGTTCAATATGTGTATCTGACTTCTGGTAAACTCTAAATATCAGCAGGATCAATGCCTAGAATAAGTTCACAACACTTTGGCCCTAAACAATCATGACTGACAAAATTGCCCATGTTTGTGAATTTTTTATTTCTGCCTATAGGTTATTTTTTAAATGCATGAATCAAAAGAGCTGTACTGAAATGGGAATAACTATATTACATGAATATAATTGTGTCCAAGGGCAATTCCTAATTTAGTTCCTGAAGAATTCTTAGTGTCAAATGAGTGAGAGACAGATAAGAAAATAAAAATAAATTAAAATTAAAAAAACAAGCAGCAAAAAAACCACCAAACCCTCTCCCCAAAACAAAGCCACAAACAAAAAAAGCCTGCAAACAAATAAACAGACAAACCCTCCTCCCTCCCCCATCAAATCATAGATATTAGCTATTTCTGAATTGATTCATTCAGAGCATCTTCATCAAATTGTCTGGAATGAAGATATTTAGACAATAAAATTTAAAATTGTGTCTTAACTATATATGTATATTACTAAAGATACCCCATGGTGAAATTTAACATCATCACAAGGTGAATCCAGCATATCTGACAAAGAATGCTGGTTTGGGTGGTTTTTTTAAGCTTGCTGATTACTAAAGAACTTTTGAAACAATTTAATCTATCCAGGGATGCGACTGCTTATATTGTTCAAGGCTGATTACAGAAGAAGTTCTAAAGCAGTTTAATCTGTTCAGGGGTGTTAAACAAATATGTCAACATTCATTTTACATTTATGTCTAACACAGCCAAACGAGAAGAATGCTGGAAATAGATTGCAGTGCTCTGTTTGCTCAAGGAAAAAAAAAGTCAATATGCTTCATATTTCATAGGAGATGCAAACTCCTTTGTAAGATGAATGCTTTTCAGATTGAGCTTTTCAGTAGCTTTACTGTGCAGATTATGGTCTGGCATTCTGCCATATAATGATATATAACCTTATAGCTCACTATTATGCAAATAACAATTTGGCTGGGAGGACTGAGTGCTTAGATTTCCTCAAAGGACTATCATATATTTCAAACTTCTAACACCAAATTATATTTGACATTTAATTTGAACTCAATTTATGTAGAAAAATAATTTTAGAAACCCTCTTGTGTAAATTTCTAATAAATGCTACATTTTAATTTTTCCTTTTTTCATATGTAGATATATACGTGCAGGGGAGGCTTAATTTAGATTGACAGGGAATACATCATTATATAATACACCATATATGGAAGGGCATTCTAAGCCAGGATCTCCCAGCACAAAGTAAAATATCTCTGGAAAACAATAGCCAAAATGTTAAAATTCATACATGCATCTACTATTAATTAATTCTTACAAAATAAGACTGACAGGTACATATGCATTCAAGCGTGTTGTACAGGGAATTAATAATGGAGAGTGGCAGATGAAACATAATGAAGTTCAGGAGCTGGTAATTAATCTGGGAAAGGTCAGTTCCAACCTGCACTCCTCCTTGCACCTCGCTCAGATTTACCTGGTGGGGCCAGCACAACACCCCTGGGAGAGATCATTTCATCATCTCATCTCCACCCTGCCCCACCAAGGACACCAGGACTGAATTTTCTCAACATCAGAATTTTCTCCTTACCAGGGGCTCAGGCTCTCCATCCAGAGCATGCTCTGACAGCACCTGTGAGTATTTGTAACCTGCAAATGCACAAGTACTAAATCTATCTTGTTATTTTTCTACCCCTATGAGCCCATTTAGTGTGAAGGATTAGATTACTTACTCAGAAGAATTTATTTCTACTCCTCTGTTGCTTTGCCTCATCTTGATTTTACTATCTGACACTTAAATATTTGTTAAGAACTTTTCCTACCTTGAATGAGCACAGTCCAAAGTCCATCCTATCATGTCACAGTCTGAGGTTTTAGGTTGTTTGTAATGACCTTGTTTAAGTTTATGCTCATAAAGATATAGAAAGAAACAATATAGGGAATGGATTTCCAGTTCTACTTAAAAAGTGCATGGTTTCTTGAATAAAAGGGGAATGTCTTCATGAATTTCACAGCAGAGCTTATCTAGAAAACTGTACCAAAAAAAACCAGCCAACCAAATTAAAAAAAAAAAAAACCAAAAAAACCCAAAAAACCAACAACAAAAACAGGAAAAAAAAAAAAAAGAAAAAAGCCAAAAACCAATTGTGTAATTGAGACGTTTCCTGTAGCTCCATACCTCTGACAGGTCAAAATTCTTCACATTTTGGTAATTTTCATACTGTTGGGAAATGCATCTCTTTAACAAGGATTAGCAGAGTTAGAACACAGGCAAGGTGGTGTGGTTGAATAACTGCTTATACTTTAATGGATGGTGATTTGGGTATGGGTTTTTCAGAAGTTTTATTTTGGACACATCCCTGAACACAGTGTGTACATCCTTTAAAAAGTTACTCTGCTGGTCCAATACCATGTCAGCAACTGACTGCTTGAGATGGAGGATAATGTAACAACCAGGACAGGGTGGGAGAAGGGAACAATAAGCTGGGGCAGAGGATTAGAACGGTTCTAACTACTAGAGGGTAAATGTTGCATTAACAAAACCCTGACCAGTAACCTTGGAGGCTTACTGTACAAAGAGAACAGGTACCCAAGGGCCTTGAAACTCCTGCATGACATAAAAATCTCAAATAGTTTGTTTGTTCAAAAGTCTTACATATCTAACTCTGCACAGAAGACAACAAAAATACAGCTTAAGATGTCTCCAAAATAATTTCTCCCTCACTCTTTGATGCCAATATTTATTTCTGCGCAATAATGATCCTCAAACATCAGCAGCAAGAGTGAAAACTGTGGCATGGGGGAAACACTATCTCCAGCTCCAGCAATATTGAACAGGAATTGATTCTGTTTGGTCATGACAGCCTTTTCAGCCTGTCACTGTGCACTTGCCCTCAGGCAGGGCAGGCACAGGGTTTCTCTTCCACACGTTTCTCAGGTCCCCCTCTCATGAATTCTTTCATCTGCTCTATCCTGAGTGGCGTTTTCTGCCAAGCTGTGCAGAGGGATCAGTACGTTTTTGAAAGGACCTCCACGTTTGATGCACACCAGTAAAATCTTGCAAAGAATTGCAGGAAAAGGTGTTTCAACACTTCCCAAAGGATGGTTCATGTAACAGGAAAGGGTAGATGGAAACTGATTAAAAAAACTGATTTTAAAAACAAACACACAAACAAACAAAATAATTGCAATTTGCTTGAATTGTGGAAAGACTTCCATTGACTAAACATTGAATTTGAAGTAAAGTGAAGGCACAAAAACATTCAAAACAAGAATACACTTGCAGTCTGTTGCTCTTTGGGATAAATGTGGTCTTGGGTTGGTATGAGAATCTCTGTGGTAATCAAAGACTTGAAACACTGTGAATGCTTTTTTGACAATAGCAGCCTTGCCAATGCAAATGTAGCTAAGGATTTATCATGGACTCTGTTATCAAATCCATTTTTCAGAATTTTATCCTGTGGCAAAAAACTCACTCCTAGGAGGATCCTGTCTTTGCAAATCTTAACCTAAAAGAAAGTTTTCTCTTGGTAGCTTGCTCTAGGACAAATAGTCAAACTTAGAGTGGGATGGTGCAAGAAGCACAAATCCCTGTGTCATAATTGTTTTTTTCTTTTGTTATTTTATATTAGGTCCTATAATACAACCTTGATCAAAATTATTAGCTTAATCTGCAAACTAAAATTAACCTTCCATAAATCTTGACCTAATGACATGCTGGGCAGGTAGAACTACAACTGGCTCAAAGACTTTTCAGTTCATCAACACTGATATCCATTGTTCCAATGTAAATAGAAGTATCCAAATAATTCATATGAAAACTATAGAAAAATCATGCTTCTGGAAGCTTGAAGCAAAGAGGAAAAATGAAACTGAAGCTATATCTTCTTTTCTGAGTAAAAATAACTTGTGGGGTTTTTTTGGGGGGGTTTTGTTTTGTTTTGAGAATCCTCACATAAAAAAAATGTTTCAAGGAACTTCACTTTTAAGTAATTTAAAACTGACTTCTACCTACAGTTAAAGACAAAAAAAATTCCCTATCAAAAAGTTCAGCAGCATGCCATGACTTTAGGAGAAATTATTGTGATCACAGTCCATAAAATAGACTATGAGACCTTGTCTAGCTTTAAAAAGTGATCCTGAAAGGGATCCAGCCAAAGCAACACACAGCTCAGATCATTAGTCCATGCAGCATTTCCTCTAGTGAGATTTCCTGTCCTGCCCAAGCCAGATAATGAAGGATAGCTAAATATGCACAATTATAGCCATTTCTGCTGTGTACACACACCCAAACTCAGTTTGAAGAAGGGTACAAAAATCTACAGCACAGGTTTGTGTGTGTATTTGTTGTATTATCATATAATATCATAAAATATGTGGTGCAGACAACATGTTTTATTTTTTTCCAATTAAAAAACCCTCCAGAAATTATGATACCTAGAATATGAAACTTAATTTCCTTAATCTAAGGCAAATGACAGTTTGCAGTGATTGACCCACCACATTCTTCACAGAAAAGAAAACAATTTTCTCCTCTAGGAAATACTGAGAGAAAAAAAAAGTGTAGATTAATCAAATGATGCTTTTCCAACATTAACTCAAAATACTACATCGGATGATTATCCCATCATTAGAACGACAAAAATAATTTACAGTGAATTATTCCCTCAATAATTTTTTCCTTATTCTGCTCACACAATGTCTGTAACAAGACTGCAGCTTGCCTGAGCTGAATCACTTTTCACTTTTCTTCATTTTTTTAGGCAAAGACTTTGGAATAATACAACTGCTGTCATTATATTTAGTTAGTTATGTTTAATCTTTGAATTGTGACAGTATTCAACTGGATGCATTCAAGTGCTGGATGAGTATAAGCCAAACAGAAGAACTTGTGAATACAGTTATTTAAAGGTTTCTACTGTGCATAAGATCCCTTCTTTTTCCCACACAGAACATCCTCTCTAGCAGGGAAAGCCATTGAAACTAGGCAGAGTAAGGTAAGGTAAATACCAAATATCTTCTTTCTTGTGTCTTGCCTATACATGCTATCTCTTTTCCCTTGAATATCTGAAAAAATGATATTACGTAAGAATTCTGTTATGGAAACAGACCTATATACACAGAAACAACACTAAATCAGAAACAACAGCTAAACAAGGGGTAGTGAGGACAGTATTGTGGTCTGAGAAAGAAAGATGACAAAAAAATAAGTCATATAAAAAGGGAAACAAATCCAAACCAATATTTTAAAATGCTTTGAAGTTAGTTCATAAAAAGTGCTGACTTTGCTGTAACTTATGGGGTGGCTGGATGCACAGAGACCAGATACTCTGCTTTTAATTACTCAGTATTAACTATAAACTCAGATTTGAATTATGAATTATGCTTAGCATACATTCAGCAAAAATACTGCTAAGAAGTATTATTTAAGCAATTAATGATATTAATTTAAAAATCTGCAATGTTATGCACAGTGTAGCAATGGACTCTCAAGTTTTCATGCAAGAATCTGTTCTAGGGAATTTTTTTGCTTGTGTATCTGTTTGTTGACAGTCCAGATAAAAAGCACAGAAAGATAAAAACCCTCCCATGCTGCAAATCAACTTGAACATATACAAACTCAGATCAAAATTCAAATTAAAATAAACCACAAATCCTAAGTATCTCTACTTGTATTGTTTTCTGTGATGAAAACTTGCTTACAGCCAGAAATTTTAACAGATCACTAATTCATAAGAACACACCTTGCTTTGTAAAATACGTGACACTGTTAGGAATATATTATGAAAGGGATCTTGAAGGAACAAGATGCTCTGACTTCAATTACACAAATCATAAAATACAGACCTTGCTGATACCTAAAGACAGAATCAGGATAGAACCGTACACCTCATATGCAGGACTCAACTCAGGACACAAAGAACTAAAATGATTGTGTTCTAACCTAAAAACAGGAAATATTTATGGAAGTAATCATAGCATTATAATTTAGTAGTCATATGCTTTTTTGATATGTAAATACTTGGAAAGAATATTAGCAAATTCAGGCAGCTGACAACCTTATCCAATACTTTGCAATGTGACTTCAGTGTTTGTGTTAAGCAGAGTCTGTAGATCAAAAATGTACAAATATTCAATCTAGTCCAGTGCCTCACTTGGTATAATGAGATAGTAATGTTTTAATGTGATTACATCAGGACTACTGCTAAGCCTATCTACAGCACATTTTCTAATCCTAGAACCACAACAGGATTTGACAAATTTAATTTTCACTACAAATGATCTAAAATTATCCATTACATTACAAAATCCTGAGACCATGGTGTGCCATATAATCCATGTTTTTAACACAGCAAACCACAAAGACTGCCAGTGGAATGATACTGAACTGAGCATAAAATATTTATCAGAGAGGTAGCCAAAGGATAGAGAAAAGTTACTTTTACTTCTTTGTAAAGTCTTTACTCTTTTTCAGGCAAAGGGTTTGAAAACTCAGCAATGCTGACCAGTTCTATAATGTGCACAACAGGAGATTATGATTCCATGGACCTTCTCTCCTGTTCTTACACCAGTTCTTATCACAGAGATGAAGAAATATTTCTATATTGAGATACTAATGTCAAAGGATTTGATCATTATGTAGGGTAACATTTAATGCCAAAGTTTTCTGCTCAAGTCCTTTATTATTCACTCCTAAGCAGTGAAAGCCAGAAGTCATGCTGCTCTGCAGATCTCACAAGGGTGCTTTCAAAAAAGCATGTTATGCAAATATTTGCCTCTACATAAAAAAGAACAACACAGCAAGTCTTAGATATTGTTTCTGATACACATTCACACACTTGGAGTGCTCTGCTCATGGTGTAGAGGGGTGAATCTCAAAGAGCAAGTGACTCACCTTCCAAATATGTTACATGGCCTAAAAGCTGGTGCTGCTACAACCACTTAAAAGCAAGTGCTACCTCTCCAAGAGCTGCTAATAAAACATATCTAACTGGTCATTTGCTCAAACACTGACTATAAACAAACACATTTCTTCACAATCAACAGAGTGACATGTCATGTATAGAGAGGGGAAAAAAATCCAGTGAGGGGAGTGAGCTGTTTGCCTTCTGGGCATTAGGTTTATCGTAAGACACTTAAAGGAATCCATTAAATCCATTTAGAAACACTTCAGTATCATCAGAGTGTGGTTCTCTGGTGGAAAGCAAGTGAGCCAGTCTTACAGCTGAATGCCTAGGAGAACATTCCCTGTGATTTGTCACACTGAGCTTCAGCATAAGGAGTTAAATTTCTTATTGCCACATATCTTTTTCAGAGGTTTATAACAAGGAATTACTGTTTTCCTCCAAAATTTTCTTCTTCTCCCTTAGCTGTTCAGAGCAAATCTACTTTAACTCACAGGATGACAAATGGCTTTGGTTACTCACTCAGTTACTCATCATATTGCAATATGCTCAACTAAGTTACTCTTCTCTGGGTTTAACTATCACATAGAGACATAGACCACTCATTCCTGCTGCATAAATGCTTTTAGGAAACCTACCAAGACAGTAATAACATCCCTCTTTTGCTAAATCAATTTTTACTAATCTCTACATGATCTCAGATTCCATGAAGAATACTGAGCATGAGACAGGGACTCACCCACCTCTTTTACCCCAGGAAACTCTCTCAGACTGGGAAACACAGCTGGCAGAACAACCTCAGGGAAAAAAAAAAAAACAACAACCAAACACATAACCACCCAAAATAAAAATAAATAAGCAAACAAATAAATGAGAAAAAAACACAAACAACCCACAAACTCCAAACAAACAAAAAACCAAAAAAAACCAAAAAACCAAAAATCCCAACTCAAACCCCAAACTCCAAATCCACCTAACAATGCAGCACCATTGATGTTCTCATGGGGCCATAAAATGGACAGACAACTTAGAAGGGGTCAATAACTCCCCAGGGGTTTGTGAAATTTAAATGGACTCCAGTGCTAAGCTGACAGGTTTCAGACTGATGAGCTTTTAAACTATTTCACAAGGCATTTCTGTGCAAGAATGAACCCTGTGGAAATATCCATCATCTATGATCCTTGGAAAGATTTCTTCAGTCTGATGGTGCTCTTTGTGATGAGAACAGACATTTTGGAAGTGGAGAAGTCACACAACGTTGCAGAGCTCAGAAGGAGAGAGGAACAGATGGTTTCACTAATGAGTTTTCTAAAACACACCCCCTGTCCTTGGTGGACTCAGTGCAGTAGCTAACATGTTCCAGTGATTATTTTCTTAAATATTTAGACCTTTTCTAATAGATATACATAGCAAAATTGTATTAAATTTTAGATATCAATAAGCAAAATTTCTGGTTTGTTTTGTGTTTTTATTTTTTTTTTCTTCATGCCATAATAGTCTGAAGAAAATCATGAGGCTGCATTTTCACACTGCTAACAATTATAATTTATGAAGGCTGAGCTCACTGATGTTAGGTATAAATAAGTAGGTATTATCATTGTCAATAAAGGCAACTTCAGCTTTTGTATTTTGTATTTTTTTAAAAAATTTTAAAACATGCTGAAGAGAGGATAATTTATTCTTATCAGAAATGGAATCAGCTGCTGTGGTAAATAAGTATCATGATATACACTTGGTGACTTCTAGAAAATAATTAATTCTCTAGGATTTAACTTCCTAACAACAAATTAATACCTATTTACACTTACCTTAAATTATTAAATGGTATTTTTTATTTTAATTATGGATAAATAAGACATTTAAAAGTAATGGAAAACTTTGGAACAAATGATCTGATTTGTGAGTTCCTGAAATTTTCATTCTTCATTTATGTGCATTTGCTGGTCAGCTTTTTCATTGTATAATATCAATATGAGCATTTTTAGGAAAAAATAAAAATAACCAAAAAATTAAACCATGATTCAGTATACAATCACTATATCTTTCAGAAAATATATCAACTTGGAGACCAAGAAGTTTTAGCCTTCTAATGTAGACTCTCACTTGCATATTCTTGCTCAAAGTATGATACCTATTGCTGTTCTTGGCTTTCTCACTAAAATAAAATATATAAACTGTAAAAATAAATGCAAGAAGTCATGGCTGTTATTTGGTAGCCACTCCTTGTATTGCTCTGGAGACGACCCCAGTGCCTCTAAGGTGGGACAATGACACTGACAGTGCTACAAATGCATAATTGCCATGGCAGGAGGGAGTTCAGGGCTGCTCTGACTCGTGTCTGGGTAAGTGAAGGGCTGCTGCCCAGCACAGCTCCTGCCAGTGTGCAAACACTTGGAAATACTTCTGAAAGTCTCAGTATCCAGAGTTCCCACACCAGCCCAAGTGTCACAGCTGAGAGAGGCCATTCAGCAACACCACCGCTCTGAATTCTCTGGGACAAATCCCCACCAGCAGAATGTTTTGTACAAAAAACCCTTTTTACTGATATTATTTTCTACCAATTTTGAAAGAAGCTCTGCCATAAAGAAATACTAGTGAAATTAATATTAATGCTAATACCTGTTAAATAGCAGCCAAAAGGCAAATCAGTGAAAGCCAGGTTCCACAGTGGATGGACAGCTGGGTTACCTGGCCTCACCTCCAAGTGAAAGGATGATGTAAAAAAAACAACAAACCACCCACCAATGATGCTGGATAAGTGTCCAAACTCTCCACTTCCAGATCATGCCTATTAAATAAATAACACAGCCATTGGCACTGCCAAATGCACCACAGCTGTTTGGGAATTTAGAATATTCCATACTTCATTCAAAAATGGTGATAAATAATTAAGGTGTTATTTTAACATTTGGAGTTATTTTTTTTCTTTTAAGATAGTAGTAATAATAATAATAATAATAATAATAAGTAGTAGTAGTAGTAGTAGTAGTAGTAGTAGTAATAACAGTAGTATTTTGGAGGGGAGAATCTGTCATTTAAAAGTATAAGACTTTTATAAGTCCTCAGAAAGCTAAAAGCAATAAACACTGAGGAAACATCTGCACAACTTTAAAAGCTCCAACATTTTCTATAGCATTAAACTATTTTTGGGTTAATTTGCTCAGTCACTATAATTCTGGTAGGAAATATTTGAGCATTTTCTCAATAAACTGGTTGTCTGCATAGTCCATACCCATGATTAAAATTTCTAGTGGAATAAAAGTTTCTGTTACAAATACAGACCGCTCAATTTCTGTGAACAAAGTTATTATCAGGAACGAATACAGCTCTGGAAGTTAAGATTACCAAAACTTTCACAATCACTTACAAATCTAAAAGAGTGGGAGATAATACATTTCTAAAAGAAAGATTGCTTTGACAGCATTAATCATAAATCAGCGCATCATTCCAGGTTTTGCAGCTACAAATGCCTTGTAAGAACATAGTGATTATTTGAGATCAACACACTTATTCCTAAAGGAAAAAAAAAAATCTGAATGTTTAGATTATGATTTTCTCTCTTCTTTGATAATTGATTAATTTTACTTGGTAGAATTAATTTGTTTTAATTGATCCATTTCTGCTAGTTATTAGTTTAAAGAAGATAAAGGTTCTGATGTTATCCCATTCTCCTCTAGGAATTTCATTTTCATTTTTTCCATCAGTCTTAGCCATGGTGAGCCGCTGACACTCATTCTCAGAGATCTTTGAAAACAAATGCAATCCAATTATGAGGTTTACAGAAAACCTCCACAAATGCAGGACAAGAACACACAAGAATATTTCACCTCTAATTAGAATATACTTGTCAAAAGGATTTGTGCACCGAAATAAAACCTCCTCTTTCCTTACAATACCTTTTACATGTGCCATGGAGGAGTGTCTCAATGTCTTAATACAAAAGTTATGTTTAACAATTCATAAACAATTCACTGTGGTTTTTTACAAGTCTTGGAGAGCAGGCATTCCTCACTGCTCTTGAAGAACCTGTCTTGGTTAAAGTACAAGCTCTTAAATTCATAAAGTTTTTCTACCTTAATTATTATTTTATCATCCATTATTTTCTGTTAGACTACCCTCATTTTATATAACAGATAAAACTAGATGGAAAACAATAATTAGAACTTGAATCTTTGAAACTCTCAGGCTACAGCTTAGAAGTACTGACCTGAGCTCCAAGTTTTTAGAAGTCACAGCTGTGAGTAATTTATCTGTGTAAATTATGTGCAATCTATCACTTGGATGTTATGGAAACTGCATGAATAAGTAAAATTGCATGACTAGAATGAATGAATGAATACTAAGAGAGAGACACTCCATTCCTGAGCAAGTCTCTATTGCATGCCTCAAGTATGGCGAGGAAGAAGCTGCCAAAAGTTGTGTGAGTTGAACCACTGAAAAAGTAAAACAATCCTCTCAAATGTACTGCCTAGTGTCATCTCATTATTGTAAAATGGAAATTACTTTTTTGGAGGAAACTCTCACATCTATGCATTCAATAGGCTTCATTACATCAGGAGTGACATCTTTGGCAGATGATCTGGCAACACCCTTTGTGTCAAAAGTTCAAAAGCTATTTTAGAAACTTCCCTGAATCCTGTGCCAGCTTCTTTTGCTAACCAACAACTCCTAAAATGAGACTAAAACAAAGACTGATGTTGCACTGAGGCTTTTACTGAAATAAGCTGCTATATTGAAGGTGTTTAGCTGTAATTAGGACAAAATAAGAACTTGCCACTAGGTAGCCAGAGCAGATGTTGGAAATGTTTTATATTCACAGTATGCAAAGGGATCCAAACTCAGATTTAACCTGATTTAACACTTACCAGAGTATGCAGACATCATAAAAATATAATTACTGTGAAAAATATGGGATTGGATTGTGATTGGATTAGAATCTCATGACTCCTGTAAAGGTCCTCACTCTCTACAGTAAGAACAAACATGGAGGGCATCATATATGGATTTTTCTGCTTGCTGTAAGCACTAGGCTTTGACAGCTAAGCAGCTGCAGCAGAAACTTAAGTTAAAACCAGTTCTGATGGCAGCTGGTTACACACTTAAATTTCTGTGCTGTATCTACATCCTCTGCAAAGCTAAAGAAGCACATGAAATAACCTGGTTTACGTTCTTTAGAAAAGCTCTCTTGCCCAATGTATAGCCAAACTTAGGTCAGGTATAAACAGTAGAACTGTTCTTATCCTCACATAGAGTCATGAGATCTAAAAGTATGATCAATTATTTTTTAAGAGCACTTTTATTCATACTTTTGAACAGTTGTACTTTTACAGCACTGTTATTGGTTTAAGGTTCTATGTGTGAAAATACCACAGAGGAATTTCAGAAAAGGCCTCCAATGGACAAACAATAATTTAATTGGACTAAAGAGTGAATGTGAGAAGCTTTATAAATTGCTAAATCTATTGCCCTGGGTGAGGCATATAGATGTCTTTGTATATATTTGTTATTGATCTGGAGAATTGCATGAAATGACTTAAGGAAAAAACATTTATGTGATTTAGTTGTGTTTTTCTTAATAACACAGTAAAGAAAGTTAAGCTGCTTATGACAGCTATTAAAAAATGTCTTCATAGGGAGCCTATTGCAGCATCTGATTGCTTTATGAACTAGCTTTTGATAATATCATAATGGAAAATAAAATTTCTTACATTTCGGTTTTAGATCAAACAACTATATTGATTAGAGTGACAAGTCCAATCAGACCAAGATAAAATAAATTATAGCTCATGTTAACAATAATCTGGACAAGAATAGCAAGTTACTTTGCTGGTTTTGGCTGGGGTAGAGTTAATTTTCTCCCCAGCAGCTGGTATGGGCTGTGTTTTGGATTTTGTTGGAAATGGTTTGCTAGCACAGGGATGTTTTCCTTTCTGCTGGGCAGGGCTCACACAGAGCCAAGGCCTTTCCTGCTCCTCACCCCAGCCCAGCAATGAGGAGCCTGGGGGTGCCCATGGAGCTGGGAGGGGACACGGCAGGGACAGCTGACCTGAGTGACCACAGGGATACCCCACACTGGATGGAATCATGCTCAGGGTATCAACTAGGGGGAGTAAGAAGGAAGCAGGGGCATGGGGGGATCTTCTTAATAATGGTGTTCGTCTTCACAAATAACTGATGCATGTCATGGAACTGCGCTTTCCTGGGCTGAGGGGACAGCTCTGTGTGCCTGACTTGCTGGCTGGGATTAAACCACAACAATCACTTATATTCACTATTAGTGCTACCCCAAAAAACTTAAATTAGCAGAAGTCCTAGTGACTTTTGTTTCTTAATTTGAACAATTTTTTTAATGATCATCTCTAGGATAGGCTAAGAATTTATGAAGATCAAATGCCACATTGCACTAACCAAGGAAATGATAAATGTAATCTCGGTGGATATTGCAGTTGGATAGACAAAGAGAGATGTATTTGGTAGGCTGCAGCTGAAAGATACTCAGAAATAAATGAACAGAAAAGGGAAACTTTGAACAAGCATAATCTGTCCAAACCAAGACAAAAAGTAATTTGGTTTAACAGCTTGTCCATTGTAATATCACTATTTAAACATCCCCATGGAAAAAAAAAGAGATGGGGAATCACCATTATTTTCTCTCTAAAAATAAAGTGATGAAAATTCAAACAGTTAAATAATACCTGCTCTGGTCATAGCCCTTCCAGTTCACAGCCATTCCTAATAAAATTAAGCATCTTCTGTAGTATCACTGGTAGCAAATTAATATTTATGGTTTAGCAGGCAGTATAGAGCTAACAATTGCTTATGGTGCAAGAGGCAGAAAATGCAGTGAAAGACATCTAGTTTTCCTTAACAGTAGTTCATATGGAAAAACACAATTTACAGTAAAACTCTTCAAGCAGGATGGAAACATATTCATTAGGAAAGTCTGCATAACATTTGGGAGGATTCATTAATTTCCTTTCAGCTTTAAAGGCAATATATCCTTCCACTTTTTCCTGTGGGAGTGAAGCAGTACCCACAGCAGAGGAAAAAGAAATCTACAGATTGTTCAGCCTGCTTGGACATGCAGAGATTCATGGGGTGCTGTGAGCTGTGCTGAGGGTGCTGAAGGATGCCCTGGGAAGGCTTTTGGACAGTGTCCCAGAGCTGTCCTGTCACCAGCAGGTGAGTAACAGCTGGAGATGTGGGCAAGAAGGCAGGTGCAGAATTGATCCAGGATGCCCAGAGCCCGAGAGCCCTGCTGACAATCACACAGGGGTGTCTCCCAGGGATCTGTGTGGGAACCAACACTGGGAATTGCCTTCATAATGCAGGATATGAGAGGACAAAGTGCACTGCCAGCAGAATTGTGGGTGTCAACAAATTGAGGGGCATCAGTGGACATGTGGGGGACAGGGCTGCTGTCCTGAGGGATTGGGACACACTGCAGACATGGCTTAACAGAAAACCACTGAGGTTTAGCAAAGGCCTTACCAATAAAAGATCCTGACACACTGGGATGGGTCCAGTGGAGACCATCAGCATGGGAGGGGATGAGGAATATGGAACACATGAAAGGCATCAAGAGGCAGGTTTGTTCAGCATTAAGAAGAGGGCACTAAGGAGACACGTTATTGCTCTCTGCAACTTCCTGCACTCTGGGAGATGCAGACTGACAGGCAAAGAAAATTTGTTGGAACATGGAAATCCGAATCAGATATTAGGAGAAAACTATTTGGTTTTATGATGAGGGTGGTCAAATATGCCCAAAAAGGGCGCAGAATCTCCATCACTGAAGTTGTTCAAGACTCTGATTCTGTGTGTCTCAACTGGACAAGACTTGACCATCCTGGTCTGAAGAGAACAACTGTGACAAATTGGTTAGACAACTTAACATCCAAAGGTCCTTCTCAAACTAAATTGTTTTCTGATTCTGCAAGAGCAAAGGATCTTAACAAAAAGAGAAAAAACCCTCATGAATCCATGATACTGATCTGTCATTTGCTTCCTTTTTTAAAATTTTTTCTCGTCCTCCATGTCAGTATTGTTATACTAAACATTAGTCTGAGCCTTCATTATTACATAAAACATTCCTTTATTCAAATGTAATGAAAAGCTCATTATGACTTCCCAGCTACCAGTGCAAACAGTGTACTTAGCCAAATGGTAATTGTATCGGTCTTCCTTCTATTCCAATACTGAAAGTTGTGTCCCTCAAATGAATAATTACCTACAGAATAATTAAATGTTGCTGATATGGTCTACTCATCCCACTTGTACACAGAAACAGCAAAGTCTGTCTTCCCTGAAATCTATCTCCGTCATGTTGGATAAGCTTACTGCCCATCACACGGCTGGCATCAATCCCCACTCAATTACAGATGAACATAGCACCATATTAAAAGACAAATAAGGTTTAATTTTAATCACAGACAGCCTGTAAGTCCATGTTCCATTATAGATTAAAAGAACCAATTATTTTTAAAAGTAAAGATTTAATGAAAGGCCTTACTAATATATAGACACATTGCTCCCTCTGCATTCTAAGTCAGACTCTGCAGTAACGTTTGAAATTGCTGCAAGCAATCCAAGCAAGGCATGGGGATGCAACTTGGAGAAGAATCCTTTTCCTTCAGATACAAATACACTTTCTCAATAGGGTTTCTTTTGCAAAATTTCTCTTACAAAAGCTTAAAATCACAGACCATTTATAGTCAACAAATTAACTCTGTGGCCAGAGTTTTATTGTTACTAAGACAGAGTAAATGCAAAATAATTGCATTGAGGCAGGCAGAAATTCCGCACTAATGACACTGAATGCTGCTGAAATCACTTTATCCCAGACTCAGAAAGGTAGTTAGGAACCTAATTCTCATCTGAATTCAATGGGAGTTAGACACCTACACATCTCTGAATCCAGGCATTACAGCCTTCCATCTGTAACAACAGGAGCTGGCTTGCATAATTAACTCCAGAATCAAGGGCATCAGAATCCTTATTTTCTTACTATTCATTCTTTAGTACTGGTTTCCAATCCTCCTTGTTTATTGAGGTAGTATAATGTTTGTGAGACTGTGAACTAATAAAATTTTAGCTCTGTAATGTTGTTGATATTAGCACTGAGAATGCAAACATAAAAACGTACATTTTAGATGTAAATCTACCAACTGGGTAATCTGAGAATGCTGTTAATAGTGCTATGAATGTAATTCCACTTGTACAGAGAAAGCACAAGAGGTTATATATATATATATATATATATATACTTAACATCCCAATTTATAAAGCTTTTTTTAATATAATGCCATGCTTTTTTTAGGAATTTCACATATACCATTCAACCCGAAATGCTTTCATGCATGGTAAAGTCTCTTCATTTTTCTAAATTTGGACAGACCTTCTTTAGAAGGTAAAAAATGTTAAAGCAATATTTACCAACAGACATTGTTATAACAATTTTACAATTACCATTCACAGTTAAAAACAAAAACCCCCCCAAAAAAACAGGACTCCCTTGACTAGAATGAAGCTGTATTTTATCTGCCCCTCTAACCTTTGAGGAAAAGAGTACCAAATAAAATACTACTCAGGGTTGTAGAATGAGGGTTCAGAAAAGAAATGTAGGTATTTCTGATATATTTTAAGGAGTTCATAACAAAAGATCACTTAGAATACTTCTGATGATGAACAAAAGAGTTGGGAAACCTTCTCATCTACTTATACTCAGCTTTTGCTGTTTTCATGCTGCAAAATTCTTTTCGGTTTTGTCGTCACTGATCCCTGAAGGAAAAAAAACATCTCCAGCTTCTCTCCCCTTGTTAGATATTCACAAAGAGAATAGGGGAGAGCAGCAAGCAGGTGCTCCAATGGAAGCAGCTCCTCACAAGGCAGGTGCACTGCAAGGACTCGGCTCAGAAAACAGCAGCTGTGCTCTGGGAGTGCTCCCACCTTCCTCACTCTTACATACACACAATTAACAGAAATGAGAAACTCCAATTACCAGGCCTAGGGATAACCAGAACTGTGCAGAACTGAATCCCTACTTTCAGGCTGGAATCCTATTCTTTTTCATTTTTAATGTTTTTTTGACTAGAACAAATTCCAGTTTTTAAGTACTACACCAAATTTGTCCAACATGTTCTGTGAAATATCTTAAAAGACACATGAAATAAAGACTTTTTTAAAATCTCTGCAGAGAAAACCTATAAAAACAAGATAAAACAAGGTACACACTGAAACTTCTGTCTTAGCATATATTTCATTAGCACCATGAGGGTATTACAGTTCTTCAACAGAAGTAACAAGTATCACAAAAATAATTAGAATATGCAAAGGTACAGATTGTTCTCTAGCTGATCTAATACCAGGTCAAGACAAAGATTACTGGTCCATCTATGATTTTAAATCAGCACCATTATTTTCCTATATTGACACCGAATATATTGCACATTAAATACATTATCAATGAATTCTGTAAACTTTCTAATTCACTGTCATCTCTTCTAAATTCTGTCAGACTTCCATAAAGAAGAAACACATTTTATACACAAGAAAAATTTGAGAATATTTCCAGGGTTTTCAAAAACCTCTTATGTGCTTGCTACACATTCAGAAGTAGAGCCTTGTATGCTGGAAATGAAGCTGATGGCTCACACTGAAAATGTCACCTGCTATTTATTGTCATGTTTTCTTTTTCAGATTCAAAGGCCTCACCAATATGTTGTAGCAGAAAACTATTTATGGCCATATTGTCTACTAAATCCTCATATGTATCTTTCTCTGCAAGCAAAGCACTCTCCAAAATCTGCACACTGGGTTCTAGATTCAACTATTATAGAATGCACCTTTATAGGGGCCTCTGAGTACCTTTCATGTGCTGGTTTTAGCTGGAGATGATCTAAGGTATTTTGCAAAAGCATTAGTCCTCCTCCAGAGTATTTGCAGCAGTGACAAATAAGATTTTCTGTTATTAGCTATCACAAAATCTGGCACAGCATTATGTGCAGAGTAATAAATGTCTTCATTCTCTCTGTGGCAAACAGCACTGAGACATTTACATGAGATTGCTGTTGTCACAGACAGTAATTAAGTGCTTGATTCTGCCATGGCCTTTCAAAAGGTCTTGGGTTCCTCAAATTCATGCTATGGTACATCATATATATTGCTCTGAGAAAATTTTACAAGCATGGTGCTGTAATATGCAGAGATATGCATATATGAGCTTTCTTCTGAACAATAGCTCAGTATAAAAAACAGTGCACTCAAAGTCTCAAATACTTAATAAAAATAGCCAGTTTTTATAAGCATAATTTTAAAATTAACTGAGTAATTTTGGCTGCATAATCATAGCCCTGAAGGGATACAATAAAATATAAATTTAATCAAATACATTTTTAGAACACGCTTCAAGCTAGGGCATGTACAATTTTGATCCAAATATCTAGTCATGAGTATAATATCAGACCTTTAATTATAATTCCTATTATAATTGTTCTATTGAAGAAAATGTAGCCAGTGCCCTTACCTGCAATTATGCACACACAGTCTGTGGAAAGAGTAGATAAAGACTCTCCTGTGAACCGTTCCTTGCTGAGCTAATTCACCCAACTGGTTTAATTTCATTTGCCCTCAGTCTGCCATTGCAGTGATTACATCTAAATAAAACGACAAGGAAACACCAAAATGAAAAAAAAAAAAGTCATTGGATTTATTGGGTAAATTTTCAATTTGATTTGTATTTTTGAACAATCAGGAAGTGTGGGTCACAGAAAGCATGTTGCAAGGAAAGCATTTGGTACTTTCTGATGGTAATGTGTATGAATATCTCATCTAGTGGCTAAAATGAGTGGCCTCCCTGAGACTTGTTATGGTGCACACCTGGTGTTCTGTGAGAGGTGCCCTGTAGTTTACTCCTAATATATTGAGATTTATAAACACATAAAGAAATGGCTTTTTGGGAATATCTAGTGTTAACATTGCAGACTGTTCTTCAAAGATAAATACTCTTAGGTCACAGTTGTAAAAGGTTTCTGTAGCACAATGATCTGAGGGAATACCCAAATACTTATTATAAATATCTATATGCTAATACATAATTTCCAATATTATAATATAAATCATCTTCTAATATTTATTTCAATGTACCTTCTGCAATGCACATGGAGCTTTGGAAACTGCACTGCTGGCTGTGTTAGCAATGTCCAAAGGATGGCAAAGCTTCGCACAGGAGGGATGTGTGGATTCAACAATCCCACATGTGAGACCCCACTCACAGGAAGGACCTAACCCTGGTGATAACTCAGTCTCTTATACTGTGTGAGTTATGGAGTAGCAGGATTACATCTCCACACAGTGCACCATTTATCAAAATCTGGTGCTATAAACACACTGAAATTATTCCAGAAAGAAAGTAGGCACAGGCTTCCCCCAAATGGTCCAGGACTCCCCTTCACCCATCTAATCCACAATGTATTTGGTACTTCTCTGGAAAATATCAACTCCCTGTCACATTTTACAGTTGCTTCATCTTGCCCAAATGATTGTTGACAATATTGTTTTTATTGTTGTACAATAGAATTCAACCCAGTAAATGGTCAAAAATCTTATTCAGGTGAATTCCAAGCTACACAGTGCAATGTGTGGATATAATGTCAATTCTTTTGAACATAAGCCATACATTGAATTTCACATGGATTTTTCTCCTCCCTTAAAATCTGCCTTGACCTTGCAAAGTGTGAAGTTGTTAGCTTAGTCTCCTGGGGAAATCACAGTGATAAATGCCAGGCTATTAAAAAGTACCATGCAATAAATTTCAATCCAAAGACCACAAATAAACAAACAAAACCCTGTATGACTTCCCAATAAAGCCCAAACAAACTATTCCATCAATTAGCCCAAAAAGCCCACTCAAAGAGGGCCTGGGGTGGTGATTATGCCATGTATCAATAATTAGATTAATTCATTCAACTGATCTGATACATAAGCATGAAATAAAAAAAAAAAATGGAAAAATACAATAAGCATACACAACCTCATTGGCCTCTCAGGCAAAACAGTGTCATGTAAGGATCTTTTTTTCCATCATGTGACTCATTATGCAGTACTAATTACATCATCTCCCTATCCTGCTGCCTCTAGACACTCAATTGCTATGGATTGGTTGCTTTCCCTCAGGCTGCTGATACATTTATAATAAGCATGGACTAACCTAAAAGTAATGAATCCCACCCCCTTGATTAATTTTTCTTAAAGAGAAAATGTTAGAAAAAACCCCAAATATCTTTTACTTAAGAAAAAAAAAAATCAGAGATGTTCAGCTCTGCTTCTGAAAAAAATGTTTTGCAATTGGAAACCAGCTTGACCATGCTGATGTCTGGCTAACACTCCTTTATTTTTTATATAGGGATTTAAGAAGTACAGCACCTTTTACACAAGTCCATTTAAATGATCTGGGAACCAACCTTTTTGATTTCTGAATTAAACTTTAATATGTGACTACTTCTGATAATGCTATGAATTATATGTAAGCTTTGATCATACATATTTCAGTGGACAGTGCCAGAATTTAGTCTTGTTCTGTCATTGTTCATGTAACTTCAGATTTGGAAAGAGAGATTAAAATATTTGCTCTTTTTTCCAAATACTTGCCAAAGCCAAGGCAACCATTGTAAAATTATAGAAAATGGAATTTTTCCAGATCTTCTACAAGCATGTGCAAAGTGAGTTTAATGAAGATATGCTAATTGTTAAAGTTCTGTAGAATACCTCCCTGAACTCTTGCTTGCATTGGTGCTTCACACAGCCTTAATACCAAAAATACATCCTGGATCATTCCCCTCTCCACCTCAAGACAGAAAAAAGCTTCCTTAAGGAACGGATATCACAAAAAGATTTTCTGCCTTAAAATTGGTCTCCATTTTGTAATAACATGAGTCAAATCCACAGTCAGTTATGGGCACAACTTAGAGCAGTTTATCCATGATTACCACAAAGAAAGTTCAGATAAACAAGATTTTCAGGGTTTGAGTAGAAAAACACAACACAACAGCCTACTCAGAAATGTTGAGGCTCCTTTTTATGAATGCAATAGCTTCATTTAAATAAAATCAGGTAGAAGCAGTAGCTGCAGAGGTGGAGGAAGCTTAGATTTATTAACATTTCTGAATGTTACCAGTGTTAACAAATTCAAGTATTTATGAGGAAGAATACAGGGGAAAATGTCTGCTTGTGTGCCTTTCATGACACACAGAGAATAGATCCATAGGATGCAAGAGAATAGTAGAAATTCAAGGATGTCAGTGCCTGACAATAACAAAAACAAGGGTGCACAAAAAAGCAGTCACATCAGATAATAAACATATTCACCTCTCTCAGGCTTAGAGTTATTTTTCTATTAAAAGAGTGGAAAATAACTGTACTCCTTAGATAAGCTGAAGGTTTGGTCATATCCCGTGTAAAATTTGTATACTCAAAAGTATTTCACACACATGGTTACCTCTTCCATTTTTTTTTTTTTGGCTGTTCCTGCTTTTGTTCATTGTTGATAAAAGAAAAGGCTAGCAGTTTATCTGCAGCAAGAATTTACAGCTGTAGCAACACTTCTAGGTCACCAGCTTGCCAGGCTGACACAGTACAAGACTTTAAATTTGGAGGAGTAAGAGCTCCACCCTCATTTGAAACTTTCACAATACACTGAAAATTTATGAAGATATAATGGGAGAGAAAGAGAGAAGCTGACAGAGTGAAAAATATCTTCACAGTTTACAATAGCTTCACTTGGGAAACCTGACAGTCTGTGGTCCATATTCAACATTATATGATCAATATGGATTTTGGAAAGGGAGAGAAATCCATTATCTTTAAACTAACATTCAGATCCCTGGGTGCCAAAATTTCAATAATTTCAAGTCACTGCAATCTGAAAGATTGCAAGGGCCAGAGCAGAAAAGAAACTCCAGATCTACTGAAAGGATTTAGAGCTACTACCAACAGCATCAAATATATTCTGGGTCCAGATATTAAATATATAAATGATGGATACCCCAGGGTGAGTTTTGCACTATCTCAGTTCTTTATTTAGGTAGTTTTAACCATTCATGGAAAACAGAAATTTGATAACGAAGACTTCTTATCTCCATGATGGAGCCACCAAAGATGAAATAATTTTTACGAGCCTAAGTATCACAAATTCCATCTAAAAATGTTCACGTTTAATACTCCAAGTGTTTAACCTCTCCAGCCATTTATTGAGTGGAACCATATACTCATGAACTCCAGATATTTTAAAATCCAGAAACTAATGTTGATCAAAGCAAAGCTCTAGATCAAAAAAGAACTTATGTGCCTGTGGTTTTCAGCATGACAAATGCTGAAAGATAAACATGGCTGTTCAGAAATTTTTATTATATAAATTCAAAATTGATCTACACAGAAGGCCATTTAGAACACAACAATGTTAATAATGCAAAGAACTGAATAAAAATCCATAATCACTATAAAACTTCAGCTTAAACTGACTTGGCTGGTGAGCTTCAGTGGCACTCTGAAAGGATAAGTTGCAAATGAGTCAAACCAATGGGCAAAAAAATTCCTAAGAAATGTGATTTTTTTTTCTCTCAACTCTGTCCAGTAACAAGGAGGTGATTCAAATTATTCAGCAGATGGCTCAGATGTAAGAACAGCTTGGTAGAAGCTGGACAAGGCTAATTAGAGTATTATGGCCGTGCCTCTTTATTTCCTACCTCATTCCTTCTTCCCTCCCAGAGAGTGAATCCAGCCTCTCCATTTCTCTGTCCAACATCACCTGAAATCTCAGCAATGCTCCTGTGCAGCAGCACAGCAGAGAAGGGCAGAGCAAGCAGGAGGTTTGTGCATTCCCCTCGGGGCAGGGGCGCTGCTTTTCCAGCTGCTGACAGGGAAGCTGCAGCATGCTGCACTCACAGCTGCTGGGGTTAAATCCCTGTAAATCCCTGTCAGTGCTCATGCCGACTGGTGACCACACTCCTGAGCACTGCTACCTGAGTTAGAGCCATGCCAACACATACGATTGGAGGCAATAGATTTCACACACCCAGTAAGATGTCAAAAGGATATTTGCACTGGAATGGATAAGATTATTGACATTCACAAGGTTGCACATCTGAACCAGAGAATAGGAAAACCCTTTTGACTTGTGATCTAAGTCAAACTCAAACAAGCAATAAATACTATCATGCTCTGAGCTTTTTGTTTCTTTTTTAAGTTATCAGAGAACAAAACAAGGTATCTACCCACGTGAATGAGTAGCTACTTCTCTATTTTACAAATAGATCATATTGCTACACATGGCAGGAATTACTGTCCATCTAATGCAGAAATATAAATAATATGAACACTGAGACCATCGATTAATTTATTTCTTAGCTCATACAATTTCAAGTGTGATTGCTCATTTTCTTTCTTATCTAAACTGTATCAAGGAAAGAGATGGGGATCCTTTCTACAAATCCTTTATATTTAAGATAATCTAAGTATGTGTTGCTTAAAATACTGCCACCAACGGTATCTCAGCCTAACATAAATGGCTACAAAGATACATCAAGGCCATTTACTTTTGTCTTTTTTTTTTTTCTCAACAGAATATACTGCAATAATATCTGTGCAGAGCCATTGTGAATATGCAGTGTTACAAGATGTCTTGACCATACATTAGGAAAGCATCAGTAGAGCTGAAGAAAACACCTGTGAACAAGGATACCTGGATGGCAAACAGCATTCATATATGAGAGATGATTTAATGGGGCATACCTAAGTGAATTAGTAAATCACACTATGTGAATTTTTAGAAAGCAGGGTTAAAATAATATTTATTACTGATTAAAAGCTGGAACTCCAAGCTGACCTGTGCTAACAAATTTTCTAAAGCTTTCTAAACTAAATGCAGTTAGATCTTAAAATGTCCCCAGCATCATGGGACAGTAACCTGGAGGTTCAAAAGCCAGCCAGGTATCACCCACCCTGACAATGCTTTTGCATAGGAGAAAATGCTAAGAGAGAGAAGTTAGAAGAGTAGTGACAAGAAGTTCAGATTCTCTTTGCTGCACTGCACCACAGTCATACATGAAAGAGGGACTGGATGCAACCATCATAATAAAGATCAATACAAGAGTAGTTTTAAACTGTTCTATGGACTATATGGATCTCAGAGAAGAATAAACACCTTCCTTTTTCTTAATGAAGTTATTTTTCACTTAATAAGATCAAAACCTAAGGAATATTTTCTTTTTTTTTTTTTTAAATGTATGCAAGTGTTTGAAATTACTCCAACTGGCTTCAAAACAACCAAGCCCCTGCAGAACTTCACCACAAACAAAAGCAGTTATAACAGGCCCAGTGAAATAACCAAATCCACAGCTCAGACAAGGCACACACTGTTGTGAAACAGTGATATTGTAAACGTGTTCCAACTCATTATTTTGCAAAACTTCAACCATCATATTCAGCAAAAGTGTTGTTAATTGCATTCACTGTTTAACCTGCAGCCATGCTTAGCTGGGTCAAAACAGTTTTATGCATCCAAAAATTTACATAAAAATCTCTATATAACATGTAAATAATAATTCAAAGAATTGAGCCAACTTTATCTTATTTTACATCAGATAATATAACTTTCAGCAGTGGTTGTATTATCACACTGTTTTTAAGGAAAGAAACTGTGAAAACATCATATAAATGGAGTTTTATACCATACTTTCAGTAAAAAAATCTTCTAGAGGGCTGGCAATCAGTACAATGCAATAATTTGGAGGTGTTTTAATCATACCATCTGGATTGTAGAACTCATGAGCAAAAGGGTGCTCCTGTTAGTGCCTCTAACAGTAATTGTTATTTTAATTGGCTGAAATAAAATCTGCTGCCCCCAGGCCAGTCATAACACCAGGATGGTGTAAGACCTGCTTTCCCTTCAGAAGGTAGAAGTGCAATGCAAACTGCCCTGTGAATAAGTAAGAAGCTGAAATAGAGCAGTTACTAATTTTCGTAAAGATTGTTCAGGGGATAAAAACAAAATGAAACAAAAAAATCCCATACCTTAAAAATAAAATGGAATATGATATCATAAATTTTCCTGGGCACTAAAGCTTTCTGTCATTACACAACATTTTAATCATGCATCTGGAATGTAAATTAATGGAGAAAGGATGGTCTTGTACCTACTTCATCTTCTGGCTCTTCTGACAGAGTCCCATGTAGGTGATAACTATAATGTATAATTTGGGTATTTAAAGTATTTTGGAAAGAGGGGACATGAAAAATAATTTTGGAAATAGATATTTTACAAAATATCCTTGACTATTGTATTCAAGGTAGAATCAAGATCCCTAACCAATTAATCACAGAAATATTTACTTAAGTCAATATTTGCATTTAAATCAAACACTATCAAAGTCTTCGTCTACAGGAACCATCTTTGCTGCTCATCTCACTTTGCTCTGTAGAACACAGCCACAGAAGAGCTGTGCTGAAAGGACTCGGGGCCCCAGCTCACACCTCCCTAAGGACATCCCAATCCCAGCTTTTGTGAGGGATTTCCCATTTCACCATCCCCTTGAAACTGGAGCACCAGACAAATTATAGATTCCCTACAGATCAGAAGAACATGAAGGCAACAAAAGGAGTGAATTCAGATTTTGTGCCAACAACTGATGTCCTTCCACCACAAAGTCAGGCTCTTTGACACCTGGACTGGAATGGACAGTGCCCAAACAAAGGAAATCTTTAGGACACTGCTCAGCATTTCCAAGAGGATATTCCAGGGGGCTCAGCAGCAGGGTTGCTGCTCTGTTTTCTATCCAGTGATGATTGACTGTTCCCAGAGAGCCCTGCAGTGCCCTGCGTTGTTATAAGCACAGAGTTCTTTCAGGTCCAGCCTTTAAGTCCCCTGCCTATCCCCAGGCCAGGTGCTTGGTCCCTTTGTAGGCAGCAGTGTCATGTTCCAATTGCCTCAAAATTGAAAAGAGTTGGGATGGGTTACTTCTGGGTATGAGCAAATA
This sequence comes from Ammospiza nelsoni, assembly GCF_027579445.1. Classification (NCBI taxonomy): domain Eukaryota; kingdom Metazoa; phylum Chordata; class Aves; order Passeriformes; family Passerellidae; genus Ammospiza; species Ammospiza nelsoni. The sequence goes on from NC_080648.1 coordinate 6,666,318, forward strand.
CAGCAAAATGAAAAAATATACAAACTATTTTTTTGCATCACAGGCAAGGCCAAGATAAGGTGCCCTTCCTGCCTCTGTGTCTAAAAACAATTGTTTACACTAACTTCACTGACTTCTATATTCAACTGTGTCCTGGTCTCTTCCTTGGGGATAATGATCCTAAAACACCTGCAGGATTTTGGCTAGCACTGAAACAGAGTGTCTGATTTACCTGTTGAGAGAAAAAGCTTTTTTCTGCAGGGGATTTGAGCTGTGTGAGGCCTCCTACTGACTATACCCTCCTGAAGGACTTCAGGACTTCCTGCTATTTCATTTGATATCTTCACCTCCCAATGCTTAATAACAGTATTTTAAGGGATCAGTACAGAAACACAAGTTGTTTTTTTTTTTTTAATGAAATAACTTTAGTTATGTCACCTTGCTGCTCATTGGCTTTGCCATATTTTAAGGTATAGAATAGAGAAGCTGTGCTTAGGCAATTAAAAACAGGGAACAAAGATTAAATCCTTATAGTTATATATATTATATCTTTATAAATATATATTTTATTTTTTGAAACCTAGGGTCTTGTTATCAAGGAAATAAAAATAGAATTTACATTTTAGAGGCTTGAGCTTTGAGATAACTGTGGTTGAATGTTTCCAATGTTATAAAAGGTTTTTGCAGTTGTTATGTTCTGCCTTTATAAAACAACAGCAGTGACTATTTACAAGTTCAAGATTTGCCAGATTTTAGCAACAGTAGTGACCCCATCTTATGTTTCTATCTTTTGTTTAATGAACTTACATATATATTTTGGCACTATGCTTCCATGATGAAAAAAAATAAAAAAATCCAAGAACAAATGTGTTTGGCTCTATTGGAAAGACAAGACATAGCTTTTCTCTGATTACAAGCTTTGTATCATCCAGACAGTCCAGGGTCTTGCCTGGCCTTGTTTAGCTCTGGCAGCAATTGTCTAGCAATTAGGTAATTGTTCCTTGAATTAGTTTTAGTTGGTTTGAATTTATAGCAATGACAGGTACTTATTCACCATGGTTTGAATGAACAGCATCCCAGCAAAAGTGTTCTGTGGAAGAGGGCTCAGGAAACACCAGCAGAGGCTCCAGGACGTGCCCACAAACCAGGTTCTGTCCAGGAGGACAATGTTTTTCAATTCTCATGAAATCAGTTTTAAAGGAAACAGAGTAAACAAAAAGACTGAACAATGGAACCAATAGAAAGTAAAAAATACATAAGCAGATTAAATTTTATAAAAACAAACCAAATTCACCCTAAAACTGGAGAAGGAAGAAACTGTCAGTGTCAAAGAGTTCCCAATAGCAAGAAGGAAACCTTGCTCACTTTCTCACAGCCCTCCCAGCAAAGGCTTGAGGATGCTGACAGCTCTTTGTTACCCCTCTCTCCTGAAGGGCATCACCCCCGGTATCCAAGGGACACCTCTGGTAAAATTTACTCTAATTTACCAGATTGCCACAAAACAGCTCTCAAAACAGGAAAAAGGTTGAATTTAAGTCATCCTGGCTCTTCTTATGGATGTTCATTTTTTAACCAGTGCTAATTTACCCTTTTTAATCTGGAGCAGCTTCTTTACTCCAGTCAATGGTGTCATGTGGAAACATTAGGAACAGATGTGGGTGATTAATAACAGTAGAAAAGCCAAATTTTTTATGATAGACCACATAAACCTCTCCACTGTGAGATGTCAGCTCTCCAGTCTGTAGCCTTTGTATAGTTTTTCTGAGGTGTTTGTTGCTTTTTCTCCTTTGAAGTACTCAGATGATAAGATACTAATTATGATGATGCACTAAATTATCAGAGACCTGCAGCATTAAAGACTGATGTTTATTGCCTTTTATAATGTCAAAACTCAAAAAAAGTCCTCATAGTCAAGTTACCATGACAGTAAATAAATAAGGAATACTATTTAAAAGATGTTATTTGCAAAAGAACCCCTTTTTTAAACACAAAATTTTTATGTAAGATGTTTTTAGCTGCTGGTGAAGGAGGGAATTGTCCTTTGATATTATTCTAATATGTCCATAAAGAAGCAACATGAGAATATTAGGTCGAAAGAAAATTCAGCAAAATTACTAATTTTAAAGGAACTTCTACTGAAACTTATCTTAAGCTTCTCTCTGACTGCAATGGTACTTAAGCCTGTGCTTAAATCATACTGAAGTTAGCCTGTGTCTGAATATATCCTTGCACACACACTGAATGAGCCTGTAGGAACTATTACCAATCGAACAGATCTTGAGATTCAGAAAAATTATTGGTGTTTTCTGCAGTCAGCACAGCCCTGTCACATCCTCTATTAATGTGAAGCTATGAAACACTAATATGAACTAAATTTTACAAGAATAACCCTACAAATTCTACTCCTTTGCCTTTTGTAAACAAAATATTTTTTTTTTTTACTTAAAAAAGAACCATAGTAATATCTGTATGAAAATGTGAGCTCCCCAGAACCCATATTAAATTAAATATTGACTTACCAAGTACTATGCCATTCATTATTTACTTTACCCAATCTGTGGGATTTATTAAAAAATTGATAAGAATGGCTACTGGTAAAATCCCTCCAGGTGAGCTCCCTAGCCAAGCCAATTATGAAATAAGTAAAGCTACAGTTACTGCAATAAAATGACAGTATTGGATTTTAGCAGTTGGTGATATTTTAAAAGGACGCTTTGAGACACTTACTTGAAATGAATTAGGTGCAGTTTCATATAGAAAAATTTAAGATTGCTTTTATTCTGTTATTTGCCAGACCTTTCTGTTCCTCTCTGCCCTTTTCTAAAAGTTGATTTCTCATTTTATTAAAAGGGTTTTTTTGCCCTGTATTTCAAGAGTTCTCTTTCTCCCCTTATGCTCTCTATTTTAAAGCCACTCTGTATATCTGAGAAGGGCTCATCAGAGTGCTCCACACCAACCTGCAAGGAACTGTGAAAATACTTTTAAGTGTGCAGACAAGTTCATAGGGAAAAGGACATTCCCAGCTATCTTTTCCATTGGTGCTAATGGTTAGAGAGCTACAAGGTGTGCAGGAATGAGTTTTGCATACAATTTGTTATGCAATTCCATGCACACACAGGTCAGGCCTGCATAGTTTTCAATGTCCTTAATTCAGATTTCCCATTAAACCCTAAGCAGTGCACATTAAAGGAATAATCAAAAGCATTCTCAGTATTGTTAACTACCAAAAAACACAGCAGGGGAGTGAGAGGTACAGAATCCACAAGCATCCTTTTTTGGTTGGTGTTGTTTTTAGTTAATAGATTGTTTTCGTTATTAAGTTAATGGATAAACTTCAAAGTTATGAGGGAACATGACAATGTTGCATGTTACATTCCCTGTCATCCAATCTCAATTTTTTTTTATGTTCTGTGGGCCTGTGGTTGCTTTCCAACAGGGATACACTTCACCTGGTGTTGATCCCCAGACAAGGTCAATAAAAACTTTCCAATATAAAGAACCTGTAAATCATACAGGGAAAAATATTACAGCCTCAGATGGTAACTGGTCACATCCTTGCTTTGAAAGACCACAGGTAGTTTGAAAACAGAAAATTCAAGTCCATAAAATTTAACCACGTAGAAGTTTTTGAGCACAGAGAGCTCCACAGACCCTGAACCCAACCAAACCCAATGTTTGTGATTTATACATGAAAGCACTGAAATATCCCATGGAAAAACCACTTTAATTCAGGTCACCATTAGAGAACTCCTTGAACATAAGCCTCTACCTCTAACACCCATGAGTGTTCCTGGAAGAAAATGACTTCCATTCTCAAACAGGTCCCTGTGGGACCAAAGATCCATGCTGAAGTCCCCAGGCAGGATGCGGTGGCATTTTGACAGACAATGCTGGGGCACAGGGCCATCAGTAAATGAAAATCTCCTGTTCCTGAGCTGCCGCTCACTCCTAGAACCAGTCTGGTCTGAAAACCTCGGTTTGCTCTGGCACAAAAAACTTTGCTCAGGCTTTACTGAGATCCAGAAGAAAGCGCACAGCGTGAGAAGCTAAGTTCATGATTTTTCATTATGTTTGGATACACTGCTAATAAAGATTCCTTGACAGAAAATCCTCTGCAACATCATATCTATCCATACCAGCACTCAGACACTAATTCTGTCAACAATAAAGGAGTGATCATAATCTTGCACCTGCATATAAAGAGCTTATGGGCTTTTATTTGTTAATGAGTTGCGGAGGTGCAGTGGAACTGCAAAAAATGTCTCTCCAGGAGACAGCTTAAGAACTGACACACCTGTAATCATAACTGGGGGAGATGGAACTTCTTTTTAAATCAGTGTGTGTGGGAAGGAAAGAAAAAGAAACCACATATATAAGTACAAACACTACTTGGATATTAATTCTGGGTCTTGATACAAAGTGGACAAGATCAAATATGTGAATTTTAATAGTTTCTCAGTTAATTTTAAAATTTCTTGCAAAGCTCAATATTATTTACCATGTCAGCATCTTACAATGAGGAGATGACGACTAAAGCTTGGCCTTATGCTTGCACCAGCATAAAATCTACATTTTAATTTTCTTAAAACCGAGAAAAGGAAAAGGAAAGCAAAGTTATCCTTTCCAAATTTTGATTTAACCCTTGTGATTTTATTTAAAACATCCATATGAGTTATGTTCTTTAAAAGTAGCACAGAGCTTTTTTAAGTTATCATCAAATATTTCTTAAGCCTAAATAAATTATTTAAGTTAGGGCTGATGCATAATCAAAGGATGGGCATAAACAAGAATTGTGCTAACAGGAATTGGGAATGTTGGGAATCCTTCTAGATTCAATGAGCCAATGCACTAGAGAAAAAAAAAAATAAAACCAGACTGAATCCTCTTCTGTTTTATTTTCATTTTGCCTGTGAGGAAACACTCCTTCCTGCATAATTTTTCTTCCAAACCTTTCAGAAGCAGAAACTGCCCAACATCTTTCTGTTCCTTAGGAGAGATTTGCAGGAGGGGGACCTCCATGCTGATCTCTTGGAGACGTGTTGTCTCATTTAGACTCTTTGAAATGCCATTTTAAGAGCTTGGGAAGCTTCCAAAAGAAATATAAGGAAGTCTCATATTAAGGATTATTAAGGTATGAAGCAAATGTTAGGGAAGAAAATGTTATGTGGCAGTTTGCAAAATAATTGGATTCTATAACCATTGTGGAAGAGGATTAGCTTTTAAATTCTCTAAAATACTTGCACAAGCAAACAGCAGATGTTTCTTATATTATGAAAAGGATATCTTATACATACAGTTTAAAATATTCATCTGAGGCATAGTAGTGTATTATGTTTAAAGCTGTGGGGTTTGACTTTAAAATTTTTGAAATGTTTTTTAAAGATTTTAAACTTTTTAAATGTATTTTTTATAAATTAAAGTAATTGAAGGAGCTAGTTCCAGACAGCAAATGAAAACACAGTCATTTAGCTGACATTAAGTTATGAAAATATTACATTTTTTTGAACGCTGTCCCATGTGTTTGCTACAGATGGGTGCTTTGAGAAAAGATCACTGTGAATTTTTACATCAGAATTATCAAAGTACCCCAAAGAATCTCTTTTCACAAGGAGTCACACGGAAAAGTGGAGGGGTAATGGATACAAATTACTTCTGGGGAAATTCTAATTACACACAAGGAGAAAACTTTTTCCAATGAGAACCGCCAGCCATCGGCAGAATCTCCTCAGCAAGGTGCTAAATTCCCCAATATTGGACACATTCAAGATTCAGCTGTGCCGGGCCATCTTATCCACCCCATGTTTTTACAAGACTTTTGCCAAGAGAGCTTGAGGAACCCCCTCCATCCTCCTAACCTGTCCATGCTGTGCCATTCACCTGCTAAACATAAACAATGCCACAAAGCACTTCCACTACAAGCATGGAAATGTAATTAGCAGATACAAAGGGAAGGCAAATAATGCATAATGACTTTCTCCCCTCCTTTAACCTAGAATAATCAAGGATATTAAAAAAATTACATGACTAAAAAATTTAAACCTAACCTGTTCATGTAGGGATTTGTTTTCTAGTTTATGTTGTGTGGAAGTTGGAGTGATTGACATTTACCCTCCAGATACAACCAAACAGCCAGACAATGCTTCAAAGTAAATCATCACAGACACTGATTTTACCTAATGCTGACATAAAACCAACAGCCCAAAACACATTACCCCATTTTCCTGAATTTTCTGTGAGAATACATTGCAGATGGTTCAAATATCAGTCAGAGAAAGATAGTTTTTTTTTAATACCTTTCAAATTTTTTTCATCTGGTTTAGTGAGAATGTTGGTTTTTCTTGCAACTGCATGCTTCAAAAAATTTATGACATGCATGAAAAATTGGCTGTTTTAGTTTGGCTCCTACTTACCTTAGGGGATGGAGAATTAGAGAGCCCCACAGGTATTTAGAGTAGATTGAGACTGATATTCCCATTGTGAACATTTTCATTAGGTGTGCAATAAAATGAGAGTGAGGAAGGAGGGAGGGAGAGGTGACATCCTCACTGGGATGGACTCTGTGCATTCCCAGCCAGCCCAGGGGCTGCAGGGCTGAATTTCTGACCTCCCTGGGACAATGTGGAGCTGGAGCTGGGATCCAGGCTCTGGCAGAGCCCAGCCCAGCCCAGAGCCTCTGTGTGGGATCCTTGCCAAGTGCCTGAACCTTCCCTCCCCATCCCAGAAGCCCAGGTGTGTTGTAGATCAGCACAACTTACAAGCAGTGTGTGGAAATTTAGTACGATAATTGTTGCTTTTATTTTTTATTTCCCTGAACTCAAAGATAATTAATGCCAGTATGTGTCCTGGTGTCTGACTCCCTTAATTGGCCCTACGGTGCCTTGGGTGTTTGAAAATTCACTCACTTAAAGCCTTTTTTTTGTTTCTTTTTTTTTTCCTTTTGACTTGTTTTCCTGGAGCTGTTCATTAGTGCCTAAAATATTTGATTACATTTAATTGTAATGTCTTCAATTCTGTGCACCTGCTGCAATTTATGCAGTGGGGGAAAATAAGACCTACAGAAGCTAAAAAGTGGCACGAGGAATTGAATGTTAAAAAGAATTCCCCTGCAAAGGGTAATTGGGGTTAAATATGGAAACAAACCAGTTGGGGTTTCCTACCTGCTACAGTAACACCAAAAGGATTTATTGCACAATGGTTTCCTTTTCAGTGTTCACATTCAAAGGTTTCATCTCCATTTTAACATCCCTAATTATTTTAAACCATATCTCTAGCATGGCAAAGTCCACGTGGTGTTGGTACTGCAGAGCTGTGGGCCTGAGCCCCACTCCAACATGAAGATGTGCTGCTTTAGTACATCTTTTTACAGTCTTTTAACAAAATATGTACATTTTGCTACCTTTTTTTTCCCCTTAAAATGACTGAAATGGCTACAATTTTACTGGCTGACACTTTAGTTTTAAAACACAGCTTACAGCATTTGCAAATCAGTCAATAATACTGATACAAATTAGCATCACTCAGTACTCAAATTCCCCTGACATCACAGGAGAAGGAATAAGGGAGAGAGCAAAAGAGAAAATTTTTCTCTATTTTTAACAGGGAAATTACATCAGAAGGTATTTTTAAAGCTGTATCATAATTTCTCATTTACTCCAAGGGGTGGTATAACAGGTTCTAAAACATATATTTTTCAGAATAAAGCTAATTAGATCAGTTTTAACACTTCAGTGTTAAAATGATGTGAGAAATTCTTATTTCAGTGCTGCAGAGGAGAAGCAAAGAACCAAACTCTCACCTGCTGGTGTCTATGATAGCTCAGAGCACAGAGCTCACTGCTGTGACCCATTAAGTGCTCTTTGCCAAGGGAATCCCACAATTCTTATGCAGTAGCATCCCAATGCCTTTATTTATTTCTCTGTTTGGTAAATATTACCTGGGGCATTTTAAAGCAACAGTTAGTGATCCAGAGAAATCAAGGTCAGAAATAGATTTATCCCTGCCATGTCTTACTAAGCATGGCACAGACTGAAAAATACAAACACTGGTGTTTCTGCTTTTAGAATAATATTAGTGATAATAGTCACAAGCTGTAATAAACTGTCAGGGCTCCCAAGAATGTTACCACACAATGAACATTTTATGTAAATACCTACATTTCACTCCATTGGGGAAACCACAGAGCTGTCAACAAATGCTAGAAATGAATCTTACAGCAAATCAGAGGCAGCAATACATTGATGAGAGATGTGATGACAAACACTCCTCTCTAGTCATTCCCAACAAGCCTTTAAACAAATGTTACAGCAAATGTGAGGCATATTTCTACCTCAATTCAAGAACTGTCCCTGACGTCAACAACAGAAGACTGCTCTGCAACTGAAGGCATGGGACCAGAAGTGAGCAGGATGGTATTTTATTCCCTAGATTCAAGACAGATTTCCTGTCAAGACACTTCATTTATGTTTCCCTGACCTCCTGTGTAAAATGGAAATAAATGATGCTCTTCGCCAGTTTTTAATCACAGCACATTTGGTAGCCCCAGAAGCCACTGCTTTTGAACTTCCTTACAACCACACTCCCCCAGTCACACTGTAAATTACAGGGCTTTTCAGATGAAGTATCAATCCCATGCTTTAATTCTGTTTTTGCAAACAAGCCTGAGTAATTACCTCAAAAGAGGTGATAGGATGCATTTAATGGATTAAGATCAGTCTCATTATTTCTATTTTGGAATATTGAGATTGTTTGACCCTTAGAGGCAAAAAATCAAAAAGTGGTCAGAGCTGTAATGTCCAGCAGTTAGGGATGACAGAACTGTGACAACCTTGGTGCATAAACAGGACCTCACAGCAAAGTGCCTGAAGTACATGCACAAGCAACATGCAATTTTTATTATTGCAAATAAATATTTTCAATTTTAGACTTTTAATATACCTTGATAAAGCAAAACCAATTAGGGCTTTGGCATTCAGATTCATTATTCAAATAACAAAAAGATGCAAAAACTGTCTACAAAAGAACATTGGTTTCAAAAAATCAAGTATAATTAGGATATTCCATGTAGTTGATTGTGAGGGAATGAAAACAAAACAAAAAGGTTACACAATGAGTATTAGTAGGAAAGGTTTAAATATATATGCATTGTCACAGCTAGCTGAAATTTTGGAGCTTTGCTTTTCCAAACTCTTCTGTTAAAGTTATCATGATAGCATCTTCTGCACAGCTCATTCTACAGAGCTCTCCTCCATGATAAAAATTTCAGACTTCTGATCTGAAGTATTCCACCCTGCTGACCCAGTGGCTCAAACAGAATTTAGTCTACGATAAAGACTAAAATAAACATTCCTGTATATGGCTGAGAAAAGAAGGATAAATTCCATCCTGTGACTCTGCCTTCAGGTTTTTCTCAGTTCTAAATACCAGTAAGAGTTCTTCTTTCTTATTTTTCTAGCTTCTCATGAAACTTTGGCAGAAACTACAAGTCTTTGCAACAATCAGCGAATTATTGATTTTTCAGACCAATGCACTTTTAAAATATCCTAGTGCAATTTTATGATAATCAAACTTAACAAAAATCAAAATAATTTCAAAGATGCTGTGATCTTGAATATTTAAAAGAGAATATGTGCTATTTTAACACTAATATCCCTCTAGCATATAAAGCCATGATCAAGGATTAATGAGGTTTTTTTATTACAGCTTCTGAGTTTTGAAAAAATATTCTTACTAACATTTCAAAGTGAATAAAGAACCCAGTAATCTTCTTTTGTGAGCATTATGAATATTTAGAGATGCAGAACAAAAGTCTTTCTTACTTGAAAATACCTGAAAGCTATTAGACTCCTCCCTTGAAAACCAGGTTCAAGCACAAAACTTTAGGAAGAAAGGAATAAACATAGTCCAAAACCAATCCATTACTGATCTAATTATGAAATGCCTCTATGAATTCTGTTCTTTCTAGGTAAATCAGCCAGATCTTTCTGTTGTTTTATTTATTCCAAGTATTAAAATAATTAAAGAGGAAGATGCATGAGGCACAGAACAGTGAATGTCAAGAACCCTTGACACAACACCCTAATGATGAATGTTACAGCATACTCAAAGAAACAAGTTTCTCTAGAGATTGTTTGAATGAAAATAATGTAATGGCACAAATAGCATAAGCTGAGTGTATGTGTGTGCACAAGAAAGTAAAGGAGAGACAGGCAGCAGTCATGTTTTTTGTGGCTGGTGGTGTGTGGTGAATAATTGATCATCCCTTCCTTGCCTCTGATGAGCTCACTAATTCTCCCAGTGCCACACTTCTGCAAGTGTCACAAGCACTATTAAACCAGCAGAGGAACCCAACAAGCCCCTGAGAATACTTTCTGTCTGGGATGCCTTTTCAAGCACCAACTGAAAAATTAAATGTGAAAAGCAAGAACATGAATTCTGAAGTCCCCTTCACCTTTGCTGTGTGCTCTAATGCTGTACTTGATAGGCTCTGTGCCACCGCCCAACACTGAATTTATGGGGCCTGCAATTTGAAATAAAGGAAGGGAAAGTAGATAGAGTCATTCAGTTTGCTGAAAAAAATGGCATTAACTGCTTATTTTATATGCAGTCGATTAACAGCACAATTTACAGACTTAAAAATGATTTGTGAGTTAATTTGCACTTTTGAAAACGATGGGCATATAACAGCCACATGTATTCAGTATGATTTCATACTGAACAAATTCCCTTATAAGATAATGAATTAAGGACATTGCTCGTTTCAAAACCTGAAGACAAGCTGCCCTGTGCTTTAGTCTGTGGTTACAGATATTGCAGAAGATAGGGGTTTTGTCTGCTTTCAGTCAGCCATAGAAACTACTCAAAGGTAAATTCTTTTTCTTGAACTCAGTAAGATGATCACTGCCTTATTTTTAGACTGTAAAGGAATCCAAGAGCTCAGATGGACAAAGCTGTGGGTACACACCTGAGTCACCTAATAGGATTCCTGTATGAGTAAGGGCAGATTTGCCTCAAAACATTTTGGTGAATAAACTACTCCCAGCAACAACAGCATTTATTGTTTACAATATTTTAAAATATTTTTACAATATCAGCCCTCACATAACTGGAAGCAAGAAAGCTATTTTACAAATAAAATGAGAATTAAAATCTATAGTACTGCTAGGTAGGTACCCCATTCTGTTACAGGAGTTCTTCTCCAAATACAGAAAGAAACAAAATGAAACCAGATAAATCAGGAAAATCAAACCCAGAACTGGGTTGACAAACAGCAATAGGGGAAACAACCTGCACAAAAAATAAGCAACGGTGAGCAGAACAATGACAGTAAAAAAATGTGCAGCATGTGTACAGTCCATGTGCAGAAAGAAAAATATGCCAGGTTTTGAGTGAAAGGCATTCACCTATCAGTCTGTCAAAAGAGAGAAGCATTGTCCTCTAATATAAAGCATGGCAGGTCACTTTGTCAGGAAACAAACCGAATATGGTCCTGCTGAGTTTATTACTGTTCAACATCATCCCCCTCTTGTTGATATGAATTATATCCCTTTTTGCCCATGGAAGGTTTATGGCATCTAACCAATAACAGAGAAGCCCAGGGGCACAAACCAAAAAACTGTCTGGCACTCAGAGAAATGATGCAAGAATATATTTTGAACATGCTCTTGGGACTCCATGAAACCACACACACATGTCTCACAGCCAAAGCAAAAGGTTTGAATTTATGCTAAGGGTGCGCATGGACAATTCCTGCTTTGCAGCTCCAGTGGGTGAGGAGCACATCCCTGGTCTGTGGTGACCATGGGGATGGGACTGCCTGCCATGGCCTGTGTGTACCCCCTGCCACAGCAGGAATGCTCAGCACCCATGGACACACGCAGACATTGCTCTGGTGAGACCATGAGAACTGAATTCCATGGAGAGCACTGCACTTTTCTGACATTCACAGACAAATAAGCAGCAGAGCAGAACATAAATACGTCACACACTTCCTCCCACTCTATCATCTCCACCATTTTGATGTAAACCTTGAAAAAGAAATTTATGTAGAGACAGAACCCTGGCCTGGCATCTACAGCCATCCACATGTGGGACAGGGCACAGGTGGGTACAGCTCAATCCCAAGCCACATTTTGGTGACACCTGGACATCTTCCTCTAAACAGGCTTTGCCCTTATTCCTTATTCCTAGTTCTGCATTGAAGGCCAGGTAGGCAAGGCTCTGGAGGCTCTACAAACATGGCTGATATAGTTTTGTCCTGCTGACTGCAGGAATCCTTCACCCTTAACATGAGGATCAATCAAGGGAGCTATCCCAATGTTCTTTGAATCTTACTGGAAATTCCAGGTCAGTTTAGAGAAATCATTTACATGCTGATACTTTGCATAGCAGCATATTAACTGAAATGCAGATATGCAGAGATCATTTTAACTGAAAGTAATTGCTATGTAACCAAGCTTTCTTTGATGTTGCTCACCACAGCATTTTCAGCCACTTTATATCTTATGTTCAGCATTGGAAATTATGATGTTTATTAATAATGTTGCTGCATAAAGGTTAAAAAGTAATACTTTTTCTATCTCTTAACATTTCTGACATATCAGTCTTCTTCATCTTGCATTCAGAGAAAAAAATAAGAAAACAAAAAAAAAAAATTGAAATCATCTGAGTGATCCAGAAAACTTAATTTTTGTTTCAAAATTCATTATCTGTAATACTACAGGTTAGCTTAATTTAATACAAAGTTGTTTCAACCAGAATAGAGAAGCATTTTAATTACAAATATTCAAAAGGGATATTATTGCATATTTCAAAAGTTTGGGGTTTTTTTCTCTGAAATAGAAATCATGAAAGCTTATCCTTTCCTACAAATACTACTTTTGATTTCCCTACCTGATCCACTGCAGTAAATCTAGCCCCAGCTATGAGTCAAGAGTCAGAAGTTTACAGAGAAGCAGATGTTGTACATGAGAACTGTTGTTTCTTGGAGATATCATTCCTCCATTCTAAAAGAGGACATCAAACAAGTAATTTGCTCATGCTTTTAGCTGACATTGCCAATAGAATTTAAACATGTACAAGAAGCTCAAGGATACACAGGCTGGACAATCAAGTACAGACTGAACTAAAACCCCAAGACTCCCAACTCTTACCGTGGCAGTAAGAGCACAAGACACACTCAGAAAAGTAGATTCCAAGTAGGACATAAGAGTGTAACAAACAAGAAATCTTGTTTTCTTGGGAGTAAAGCAGAGTGGATACAATATTCCTCACAGAATGACTGCACTTAAAGCTCATTTCCTCAATCTTAGCCAATGAAAACTGGAAATGTAAGAAGATTGAAAACAAGCCACAACAGTCCATACACAATAAGGAACTTCCACAGAAGTTTTTCCTTGCCTTCATCACTTTCATAGCTACAAAACACTAGTTATGACACACATGAAGTACACACTAAATGTCTAACCTGGGAAACATGCCCATTTTTTGAAAGACTTCCTGCAAAAATATGTTTAGGGAAAACACCAAACTCAACCAAACTAAAAACCCCACAAAGTGTACCCTAAACTGAAGAACTGGAACTAGAGACTTAGCTTTGCCAATCTTGATTTTTAAAAAGGGCAGAGAACATCCTCAAATGCTTTAACTAAAAATGTACAAATAAACCCAACAGACTGGATAGTTATACAGTAATAATAGCTGTAATGAAAACAATTTAGTGTATTTATTTTTAGAGATTCATTGTTTGGAGAAAGAGAGCAGGTAGCATATTTACACAACCTGATTCACAATTTATTTCATGATGACTTTTGCTTTCCCCCAGGACCCTGTGAAAGGAGGAGACTCAGCACTGCATATCCTGCAGTAAGTTAACTTGAATACTGCCATTCATATTTATTGGGTGATCATTTAAAAAGCTTACAGCAAAGAAACAAATGCAGGATTTATAGTGCAATTTTAAAGGGAAACAGAATATAGGAAAGAGAAAGTCCTGTTGGACAAATACATTTCCTTCCCCTTCCTCTGCCCTGCCAGGAGTATTAAGAGGAATCCTAGATGAACTGAGTGGATTTTTTTTCAAAGAACTTTTTTACAAGTCTCCATGCATACTGTTGTGTATTTTCAGGCAACATTTTTAAACAAGAGTTAATCCTACTAATTAGTCATAAGCAGGGCAAGCAGGCATTTCTTCGGCCAAGTGTTACAAAAATTAACCTGTAAAATAATTAATTAACTTGTAAAATAATTACCTTTAACACATTCTGTGTTTTCACTATTCACATGGCTAGATCCCCAACACCTCCATGTCTACATAATTTCAGCTACTTGCACTCACAATCATTTAAAGTGGCTCTCTGGAGCACAAAATGGAATCAAAAAAAGACCTTAAGAGAGACTTTTTCCCCTGTTACAGGCTGGGTTATGAACAACCTTCCCACACTGTCATCATTTAATGAAGGAATCCAAAATGAGCTGCAATGCCCAAAGAGCAGTAGCGTGCAGTTGCTTTTGTGAAATATCTTTCATGGACTATTAGGGTTCAGACACTCTCCCCACTTTTTCAGACGCTTTTCTTACTTTAAATGCAAACCCTGGGGCACTGCCCTCCCACAGGGATTCATGCATTGCTAACTCAGCTGGTGTAGCTCCACTTGGATGGAATTTTGCTACTTTTTGAATAGCTTGGAAAATGTGTTGAGGGCTTGCACATATATTAAAATGTTCCCCAACACCATGTTTAAAAATGCATAAGTGATCAGATGAAAGAAAACCTGCAATTTATCTACTTGTATCAATATTATATCCCACAGGATATTTTTCCTCTGATTCCAACTGAACTGCTATACTCTTAGCTCTAATACATATTCTATCTGGAATTTACCCCCAAATTTCAGTTCTTCCTTACTTCCCTTCCCACTTTCTTCAAGAAACAACTGATGCTCTGTTGGTCTGGGTAGCATTTGTTGTCTTTGATGGATTAACCCAGAGCTCCTTGGTTCAGTAAAAAGGGAAAATTCCACACAACTCCCTCACTGGCAATACAAATTCTCCCTAGCAATAAACATCCAGCAAAGCAACTCTGCTCATGAGATGCTTTTATACCACTTTGTACTCTACGGGAAAAGTTAACATAAACATGTCAATCATATCAAGTGGATGTAATTTTCCACTTTTTAAAATCAAAATTATATATAGCTATTTTAAATTAATTTTGATCAAAATTTCATACAACTATAATCAATGACTATGAGAGTCACTGAAGATTTAGATAACTACAAAGGCCATTGCACTAATTTCAAACATTACTTTTTTTTCCTAGACGTTGTGGATTATTAAGATCTCAATTATATATTCATTATTAAACATTATAGACTGCTTAGACTTCACACACCATATCAGTAAAATGTTATCACTTAAGCTGTCACACCTGGCTCACTGCAAATTAGTACTTTTAAATCTTTCTACTCTAGAGCATATAATTTAAAAAGGTCAATTACTTCCCTAAAGAGTTTTCATCATTTGTTTTGTATTTTCAGAGAATTTCTAAGCCTCACTGCTTGTTTTTCTCTACACTTATCAGTAGCACTTAAGTTCTTCACTAATCAGCAGTGCACATATCCTTCAGCTATAGAAACCAATATGAGATATAATTTCCATAAGCATCAAGTACAGTTCACTGCTTCATTGTCCCTCATTTCAGGCCAGTGGGATTTGTGGCACTATTTCACTCAGGTTCCACTGAAAATTCTACCCATGTCCTACAGGAGCCTTTGCTATTTGCTCTTTAAAATAGCATTTCTGTTTTCCTTTTTTTTTTTTCCTGTTCTGCTTCACAAAAATCCACTCCAAACAGATCAATGCTATGTGACCACATGGAGATAGATCTATCAGCAGGATTTCCAGGACAACATGGAAGCTTAGGTTATCAAGCAACAAATGAACAGATGGTCCTGTCATTCCTTATTTCAGAAAAGGTGATTGCAGTGATAACATCTGCTAATAAGCCTTTCTTGAGTATCCTTTAGAAAGTCAGCAAGCAATGGTGTTAGAAATGAAAGATCAAATTGGGTCAGACATGCTCTTCTCAAGGTGCACTGTAGCTTTCATAAAGGTAATAGCAAAATGGATTGAATGTTCACTCCACATCAGCTGCTCTGAAAGGACTGAAAATATGTGAAGGATGCAGCACACAAGATGTGGATTGGGGCTGGGGGAGAAGTACCTGTCCTATGCAGAATGCTCAGCAGCATGGAAATGTTGGAAATGTCCGAGGGTTTATTGCTTGGTGTTGTCCTAGCTTTTTTATTTTTTGAGTTTTTAGGTCAAGTTTAAGATCTTTTTTTTTCTACTGGTGCAATTACTGAAAGTCTTTAAAGGAGAGAAAGAGAAATCTGAATTCCAAACTTCTCTGTAAATGTTTTAAACTATAAGGTATTTTAGCTATTATACTATTTGATTATTACAAAAACAACACTCTACATGATATTACAAAAAGCAGCTGAAATGGGAAAAAATGTATTTGAAAAGAATTAGTTTTGATTTAAAATTTAGCCTATCAGAGATACTGGAGAAAAGCTGTCAGTGGCTGAACATGCTTAGCTGCAGTGTTTACAGCAAATTCAGCTGGTGGCTTTGGAGAAGCCATCCTGACTCTTCTCAGCTGCAGCTGAAGTGCCAGATCCTCTGGTCAGCTTAAAATGAGGACAATTCTGCAATTTAACCAAGACAGATCAGGGATACCACTGCTCCTCTATGCCAGCACACACCCAGTCATGTCTGAAAAGGCTTCTCATATAATGTCTGCCATAACCAACTGCTTTTATTGCTTAATTGTTCTCAACATGTCAGCATTCAATTTTATTTTACAATTAATTGCTCTTATTACAGGGGTGAGGAACCAGTGGTGAATTTCAGTTTTTCTTGTTTTTTTCATTATTAGGATGTCGTTGACATTCTATCCAATCTTCTGTTCTGCTTATGTTTTAAGGCAGAGAGCAGGCTAATACAGTTATTTCTTCTAAAATATTTTAACTACAATGGGATGAATTACAAGCTTAATTTTGTTTAGTTACCACAACTTGTGGAGGGTAGGATGGAAGGCTGCTGAGCTTGTTTGTGAGATCATAAAAACTGAAATGGTAATAAGAAAGCTTATAATCTGCTATTCTCTTTACATAAGATAGTGAAGCCCAGGCTGTTCAGTGAGCCGTGAAATACAAACCCCAGCAGATATAATATCAAAAGAGGCTTTTTTAAAGAACATACTTTCACTTTCCTGCAACTGTTTACAGTGCATTCATGTGTTGTGGGAGACAAATAAAAATATGTAAAACAGTGTGTTATTGCTATACTACACAACTTTAAAAAAATATTTAAAATAGACTACTTTAGAATTCTGTTGCAACACTTTTCCTGAATGTTAATATATTCATAAATATATATGTAAACAGTCAGATATCTTTAACTATTTATAAAGTAGTATACTTTACTAGGGAAATATCATCTTAATTATATTACCATAAAATGCAGTCTGATTAATTTATTTACTTAATAACCTTCTTTGGAATTAGGTGCTTCAATCACAGTCATTACAATCCAAAACAACAGGTAAATAAAGACAATAAATACATGTGTCCTAAATCAAGCCTCAGTGATTGCAAACCCAGGCTCCCACCCAGTGAAATAGCTGGAAAGGTGTTGGTTAGAGCTTGGTCTTCAGACTAGAAATCCCTTCAAACCCTGTAAGAATATTAAACCCAACAAGGCAATGCCAAAAGAAGCAAATCTCCAAATACCAAGAGCCAGAACTCCCTGCCAAACCAAGTTGCACATTTACATTTCAGAGCTCCCACCTTGCAGTGGACTATCAGTCAGAGACAAGCAAGGAGACCCTTGTCTTGAAAGAAAAAAAAAGCACAAACTGCTAGATATCATACAGAATTATATGGGGCAAATACACTTATTTCTAATATCCATCCGTTTCATGAAAGATAAATTATTTACCAGCCTATATTAATAATAATTATTTACATTTTGTGGAATTAGACTTTAAAGTTTCACTTATTCAGACACATGGAAGAAAATTTGGTTATTCCTTCTATATTATGCTTAGCTATAGCCTAATAGTAATAATGAGAGATTTCAGCAGGTGTTTTTTTCTTTTTACCTTAAAATTTGATATATATATCCCAGTCTTATCATTATTTTTTGACGTGAAATAAATGCAGATGTACTTGAGCAGGGAGGTTGGACTAGATTACATCAGTGGTCCCTTCAAATCCTAACCATTTTGTTAATCACTGACACATAACACTAAATGTAAATTCAGCATCTGAAGTAAATTCCTTCATTCGTTCTTAAAATAGATTATATACATGTAATAAAAGGAAACCTAGAGAGATCACCAAATTAATGACTCACACATTTTTTAAGAGGAGAGTCTAATGTTGGTCTTCTTTCACTCTTAAATTTATTAAAAAACCCCAGATCACTATGATGCTCAGCCTCAGTCTGACTGTGTCAATACTCTAATGGTACTTAATACACTTTTCCACTCAAAGTCAGGGAAGTGCTGAAGCACTCAGCTGAACTGGGGCCAATACACAATAGTCAATAACAGATCTTCTCATCAGCACAGTCCATTAATAAAAGAGTACCAAAGGAGGAGGGTAAGTACACTGCCCTGCTGCTGTGTGCCATTAGCAGGTGTAGGTCACAGCAAAGACTCTGGGAAATGAAAGAGCATCAACTTGGCTGCAGCCTAGACACAGACCTGAGGAGAAAACACTGCAGCCACCTGCAGAAAACATTCCTTCTCTTCAAACAATTCACCATTCTGGCCAAAATTCCACAGCATCGGCATTCGGCAACTATCTTTTCAAAATTATTTTTTCGTATCCAACCATTAAATGAAGACTCATATTTAAATAAGAAGACTTATATTTCAATGCAAAGTAGGTACTCACAAGACTCTATTCCAAGCTAGTGAAGACTTGGCAGATGTTTCAAATATTCTTAGAGATAATATAGCTCCAACAGTCGATTTAGAAACCACTGATAGCTCCTCAGTTAATAATTTGGAATGTGATTTTTAAAAGAACCTGCAAGATCCAGCTAAACAGAAATACAGGAATACACTAATAGTAATAGTAACAGTATTCCACCATTTCAAAAATATTTGAGAGTGCTGTGGAAGATTTTAATGCCACCTAATATTGATTAAAGAAAAAAAATAAATTCTAAAGTTCATTCATATTGACCAGACTGGAGAATGCTTTAATCCAACTTTCAGAGATAACAAAAATACTTCCACTGCTAAAACCCCCTTGATACACTGCTAATAACATTTAGCAGATGGAAGACTCCATTAAATTTTGTTTAAAGTGTTGTCCTAGATGTAATAGTAAATTCTCACAAGACTATTGTTAGAAAGGCAAAAATATAACAGGACAAGAGGGCATTAGAGTGTTCCTAATTCATCCCAATTCACAGAGGAATGCATCCTGGTTTCCAACATGAGAATCCAATCTACTTGATGTGTAGCTGAGTTGAAACAAAATCACAGCAGCAGCAAACTGACTTTTGCTAAATAGACAAGTACTATAAAAATGGCTTTTCTCTGTTTTTCTTAAATAGTGGTGAGCTCTATTTATCAAAACACATTATGGCAGTAGATCTAAGCTATCCACCTCTTTTGTTTGACAACCGTAGTCTAATTTGTTCCACACTTACACCTTGGAAAGCTGCTACTCTTTGATATCCCTGGACTTGTGACTGAGACTTTATTTTTTTTTAGTTTTATTTCTTACTAGATTTTAATAAATACCTGTTTGTTGTGATTTATACAGGATAATTAATATTCATAAGAGAAAGCACAAACATAAATAGTGCTTTACTACAAACTGTAACAAGCTCTAGGAGAATCCCAGTTTAGATTACAGTTCTGTCTCTGTAATACTGTGAAGACTTTTATAATATTAGCAGAAACCTGAAGTAAAAGTAGCATATTCTTGGAACTGGACTCAAACTGCCCTCTTAAATTTTCTTCCCATTTTTAAGTTGATTTTCTGAAGAAAATATTCAGACCCACTCTTGTTTATGGTGTACCATGCAAGAATATATCACACTCTTATTTGAGACAGCAGATGAAGCCGGAAAAACTCTTTTGAAGAATGTTGGGAATGTGGACTTTCAATGGGACTTTGGCTTCTAAAGACTTAAGAGCGCTTGCACATTCTTCCTCTGTTTGCCATGGAGAAAATATTACAGTTTTTAATAACTACCCACTGAAACTTTGCATGCTCATATAACTAAACTGCCTTTATATTGAGCCATCTACTCTGGATTCAGTATAAGAGAACTCTAAACTCCCTATATAAGGTTCTTCAAAGTTCTCTGGTGGGTGATTTCCCATCTGCCCTTTTTGCATGATTTAAATAACAATATCTTTGTTGTGTATATTATTATTAGAAGGTATAAGCAGTCTTTCACTGTACACAGGATAGCACAGCACAAACACACATTTATCTGTATTTTATGCTCTTGCTCTTCAAGTACAAGTGTGGAGTTAGCACTGAACAATTTACAATGTCCT
The DNA here is from genome assembly GCF_027579445.1 of Ammospiza nelsoni. Taxonomy (NCBI): domain Eukaryota; kingdom Metazoa; phylum Chordata; class Aves; order Passeriformes; family Passerellidae; genus Ammospiza; species Ammospiza nelsoni. Next base: position 6,686,887 of record NC_080648.1, read on the forward strand.
GAACTGTGTATTAGTGTATCTAATACATATTTAAGACCTTGAAGGAAAACATAATTTTGATAAACAAGACCTAAAGATGAACAGAGATGTAATCACATGTTTACTGTAGAATCAACTCATTCCCACAAAAGCAAATATGTCTGTGTCACTGAATTCCAGTCAGTATTTACACTTCATATTTCTCTGTACACCTACTGTAAAAGGCAATTTTCTGTATTATGATGCAGAAGATGAACTGGGGAAGAGATCTTTCTTTCTAAACCATTTTTGTAGATCACCAAATGTTTTTTTATTACAATTTTTGATTAAATATGAGGACTAAATGAAAGAACCTCTATGAAAATATACTAGATTTTTTATTTATTCATTTCTTAAATACTAGAGGGTTTTTTTCTGTGCTGCAAGCTAGGAGTCAATTTTTATATATAATAAGAAAAATGTTTGTAATTTAACTACACCATAATAATTAGACAAATATGCTCATTAAATGAATATGCAGTTAAACCAAATTCATTCTCATGCAAACCCAGCTCAGCCCCAATAATATTCCATTTATAGAGCAAACCACCCAGAATATCCTGCAATTAGAACACTGAACTTGCTTAATCTTAAACTATCCTATCTTGGGTCACGTAAGAGACTAAAACACTGAAATTCACCTTGACTATTAGTACATTACTAGCCCTTTTTATGACCTGACATTTTAACAGTACAATCTAAATGCTATCAGTAAGTATTAGTGAAAGTGTATCCTTGATCTGCACTTATTTTAGTTCACTAAAGGTCCCATTTGTTTTTATTGAGGTTAATGGATCTGAGAATACAGATCCATTAACCTCAGAATTTTTAAATGTTAAATCAGCAGCTTTAAATAAATGTTAACATGAGGCAGCAACTACTGATACTGTAATCCCAACTGGAGGGCAAAGTTTGGAGCACAGGCTCCCGAGAACGTGTTAAACAACCCAAACTCCTTTCTTAGTAAGATTTAGAAAAAAGGACTCAAACAATACAAAGCTGAATATTCTCTGGAACTACAAGCACTTAAAGCATATTTCCTTAAATGAAAAATAGAACCATGCAGTATCTAACGGAGGGCTTACATATCTGCTAATTCATCTGCTATTTTGGCTTTGAACAATTGTCTTAACGCAAAAACTGCGTCTGCAAAGTGATAATTTACACACTCACCCTGTGGTTATTATTACTTTCAAAATTAACATGTCACAATCAGCACTTATGAAAGTTTTTTTATCTCCCAGATGATTATATAGATTTTAAACAGCTTGACATTCAGAAGCAGAGTTTATTATAGACCAGCTATTTGATATCCATGGCAATTGCTGTAGGGAAGAGCAGCTCTCAGGGAGGTTGGAGCTTTATCATTTGTGAGAACTGTGTTGTGCATCTACCTGAGCTGTAAGACAGGCCCTTGAACAGTGACCTGGCAGCATCCTATCCCAGATTCCCACTGCTCTCAGCAGAAAGAGAGAAGCTGCTGCCACAAAACACACACTTATGATTAGATAAGGGTATTTCAAATTTAATGCCAAGGTAGTCTTTAAGGGAACACACCTGCTTTTTAGCTACTAGAAATAACCTCTTTCTTTCCACTAGCAGCATGTATTGACTGATAATAAACCAACAGAAAGTAATGGCTTTTCCTAGAGACGCACATGGAGCCAATAGGGTTTGTTAGAGTTGTGCAGCCTCCTGAATTGCATTTACAATCATCATGGCCACAGAGGCCAGAGCCACAGTAGCAGACCCATGGGCTATTTCCAGTCCTCACACAAGAGGACAAACACATCTGCACATGATGTGAGAGCTAACCAGGGCTATTCCATGTAGGAAGAGCACAGAATGGCACTAAGCAGACACTTGGAGTACCATGGATAGGCCAAAACATGTTTATCATGTTAACATGCTTTCACTACTTGCAAATGGTTCCAAACGCAAAAAGGAGAAATAAGGAGAAACTCATTGTTAACAAATGGCATCTTCACATTCTTCTCTTACACACAATTAGCCTGCCTTCTAACATCATCTGTCAGCACACAGGACTCTTCAGGTTGAATTCACCTTCATTCCTGAGCAAGGGAAGTGTGGTACTTGTGGATGTTCAAATGGGAAGAACATTTCCAGGTGAGTTCCTGGGATGGAAACCCATATGTGGTGTCAAAGGTTTGTGCTGGACCTCTCTGCCTTATGTTTCATTCAGAACACACAGGAAGTGTTTGGTCTGATTCCAGCTCTCTAATTGTACACCTCCTGTCAATCAGGCCAACAGGGTGTTTTGCTTTCTATCACTATGTCTTAAGTTTTTTGGTTTCTTTTTCCAGTGAGGTACCATTTAAAAACTGCCATATAGACTGTGGTCTCCCACAGTACAAACTTTTGATTTTATTATTATACAGTGTAAGAGATGAGCCTGGATGAATAAAAATGGTACACAAGCCACTTGACAATACTGCACAACTTGGCACAGTAGGTCATAATAGGAAAAGGAAATTAATTTTGTGAGCTTCCTGGTGTAGAGAGGGCACTCAGCTAAACAAACAACAGTACGATCACAGAATAAAGACGCAGCTTTGAAGCAAACATTGGTCAGTCCCTATAATGAACACAATGAAGTAATTAAAAAACTCCAACATACAAAAAAGCCTCATTTCCACTTTAACCTCACAGACATGAGGCACAGCAATAGTACTTTATATTTTGAGTGCATGGGCTGCTTTATTCTAGAAGTTCAGGGGCCAGCTTCAGCAGAGAAGAATAACTGGGAAGGAAGAGATATTTGCTGGTTTCAGTCTTTCCCATTAGCTGGTGATAGAGGGGACCTTTCAAATTTTCAATATTTATGAAACAATGTCTTCATATTAATCTAACAGCTTGAAGGAAAGCATCCACTTAAGTGTTTTCTCCCTTAAGGAACAAAAAAACCACAGCAAACTACAACACAATCAGCTACTTGCTTTCTAAGGGTCTATACAGACACTCACTGCCTGTCCTGACAATAGTGCACCCCTACAACCTCATGTCTCTTATTACTACCTTGGGTATTTACCAGCCTCTCAAGTCTCAGCAAAATCCCTATAATTTCATGTTCCCACAACTATTGATAACAAAAATAATTCTCTAAGCATCGCTATGAGAAAGAAACAATGCAAAAAGAAGACAACCCACTTTTCTCCTTAAGAACACATCCTCAGCTAGAGCTCCACAGGCAAGAGCACAGAACAGTTTCTTAAAAAGATAACAGCCAGTCCATAGCACTGAGACAGCAGAGAAAACTACACAGTAATTTCAGAATACATTTTATTTAGGTAACCCTTTTCCAAAATAAATAGTGAAATTTATCCTTCACTTCAACACAGATTTCAGTGACCGACACTGACATAAAATCATGACTGATATAAAATCTATCTAATATTATCTTTGGAAATTTATCTACACACTCATTTGGCACAGGCAGAGACTGGAGCCACACTCAGTTGAAATAATTTGTGATGACATTATGCACAAATAGGGCCCACTGGAGTAGTCTGTACATAGAAACCACCCATAGTAAGCTGAATATATTTGATGTCAAACCAGTGCCTGTTATGCATAATGAAAAAAAAAAAAAAAAAAAAAAAGAAAAGTAGTTTAAGAGAAAAGTTTTTGTGCAGGAAATTACTTCAATCCCCTTTGCATCTCCTCCCAGGCCCAGAACAGAGAGAAACACTTCATTGATAACGAACAAACCAAGTAAATCAAGCCTAATACAAAACCACTGTCTGTTTGACATTATCTGCAATTAAAGTTAAACTGGAATGGGAGTCTGTTCCTTCACCCAACTCCCTCTCACTTCCCTTCACCCCAATCAACCAAAGCACAGGGCTGAAGCCATCCTCTGCCTGGGGATCTTCACACTGATAACTAAAAGTCCTAATTAGAAAAGGTGCTGTATATTGGGTGCAGTTGTACCTAGGCTTTGTACATGACTTGGGAGAAACTGAGCTTGTACAAAGAAAAAAGGGAGAGATCCCAGAATATTCTGAGTTTGAAGGGACCCATAAGGATCATTAAGTCCAAGTCTAAAGTGAGTGGCCCATACAGGTGTCTACCCCACAGCTGTGGTGTTATTAGCACCATGCTCTAACAAGCTGAGCTGATCAGGAGATACCTTTCGCACCCTCAATACCCCTAGCATGGAACATTAAATATAAATCATTTTTTATGCAGTACCTGTTGTACTTTATGGGATAAGTTACAATGTAAAGGGAAATGGTGTCTGGTGACAGCACTGCAGACTTGCCCTCTTACTCATACAGCCCATAGAGTAAAACTCAGTCCCAAACCAAAACAGCTTGGTCTGGCAGCAGTTTCACAGCCACCATTGCTATTTTCTCTCTTGAAAGTCTAGTGGATGTCTGATAAAGCTAACATCTACTCATTCCATTTGGGATCTTTCCACCAGCTTTCAGAAGCTATTTCACAGAGTATCTGCTGTATTAAAAGAGGTGTTGAGAAATGCACTTGAAGGCAAGCAGGAGAGGATGGAGACAGTGTTCCCACACTGATAATACAGACAGGAGAGAGCATGAACATTGTGTTATGTAATCCCCTTGAACCACCTGCACCTTCAAAATATAGTGGTTAATTTGGGAAAGAAACTTTTTACTGAACTCATTTCTGGAGATGTTGCTTTGCCAGAAAAGTTTAGAGTATGAGTTTCAACAGGTATGTCTGGTGAGGATACTGTTGTGAATGATATGTGCGTATTGAAAAATGAATGCAAGCACTTAAAATCAGAGTATTATCTATCAGAGAAGAAGAAAATTATGTTTATGGCTCCCAAACAAGATGGATGACAAAACATAGAGTTTATTTAATTTGCAGAGGCACTCCAACTGAAAAATTGCAAATCCTCTGGTAAAAACCCCAGAAAGAGGCCTGGGGATATCAGCAGTCATTGCAGGTGCACTGATTTGCCATTCCTACATGCAAAGTTCATGTATTACCTGTGAAGGTGACCCCTGCAATGAAGGAATTGGTGATAGATGCAGCACTTTGCTCTTTGCCCCCTGGCACCAAGATAGGTGGTGCAGTGCCTGAGTTCCAGACATGATGTTTTATTGAGGTTATGCACGTGTCATTGTGCTCTCCAGGTGAAATACAAATGATATCACAGAGCATCTAACACCTGATTGATGCCCCACATGGGAGAAGCAGATCCACGGCCTCTGCACACTCAGTGTCCTGTGTCACTGCTGCACATTGCCAACAGTCACATCTGCTTCATGGGGGAAAAAAACACAACCTATTTTTATCTTAACAATAAACAGCAGGATTTAAGAGATGAGAAATTGAAAAATATTGGCACTACCAAAATCTACTTTGTAGAACTCTCTGCAACTGTTTGCTTGTATCCTGAGCAAACTTTTTTAATGCCATAGATTTTTATTTTTTTTTCCCAAAGTGCCACTAACAACCTAAGTTATCAGTACAGAGCTAGGGATCTGAAGGGTATGACTTGTGCTTTTTCTTGCTTAGGATATATTAGCATTGCAACTTCCAGTAAATTTACCTTCAGTCATACAGAGAGTTTTCAACTGGTTGTATGAATTTGTGGACTATAATACATAGTCCACATATAATACTAAGGAAAGTATCGGCAAGAAATCACAAAAGACTTTTAAATATTAAAAGAATAGGAAGCATGAAATGAAATGTCAAAATGAGAACATAAAATTACAATGTAATCTTAACACAAAACAAAGTATTTTTCAGAGAAGTCTTTTGATTTGTAGGAAAAAAGTAACGAAAAAAGACCTAATTCCATGTGCATATAATCACAAGTTTCTGATTATTTTTCTAGAGTTATTACTGCAACTTGCTCTGAATCTTCTACTTATATTGGAACCAGCAGCTTGCAATGAATTGAATTTCCATTTTTCAGAGATCCCAGGAAGGGAAAGCAACAGAATTCCTGCTGCTCAAAGCTTGCAGGCAAGTGACATCAACTCTCTTGTGTCACTTCACTACAGATGGATTCACAGTTCAATAAGCCACAGGCTCTTCATTACCAAGTTCTGCTACCTTAGGATGGGGATGCACCCGCAAAGTCAGAGCTTTCCCATCCAACCCTGTCTCACCTCAGCACTTTTCATCCCAACAGACCTTGGGAGATGCCATTTCTGTCAATTTTATCATTTGCTGTTCAATCTCTGTGAACTGGAACAAAAAAGCTTCTGCACTGGAGGCTCTTGGAGGGGCTTCTCCACCTCCAGTGGGTCATTTCAGAACTGTCTTCACCTCTCCAATGCAGAGACTCATGCTCTGGGGTGGGGAATGGGTGTGAGCTTACAGGTAATAGGGGGCCTATGCGGGCAGGGGTCATGCAGCAATATACACCTTTATTTTAATATATATAGACTTCCTGATTATCAACATTATCCAGATTATTTATACACATATAGATATTATATGGGTATAAATATATATATTTTATATATATGTATATATATGTATGTATATATATTATTATATATGTATATATAATCATATGGGTATAAATATATATAATGTATATAAGATATACATTATAATATATGTGTATAAATATATATCCAATTATATATATAGATAATGATATACTGAAAGATTTTTTTTCTTATGAAAAATAGTAGTGGGACATTTATGGCTTTAGATTAGGTCAGGCTTTATTACATAAATCTGTTAGACATACAAGCATATTTAAATATATACACCAAAAAAGTTTGGTAGATATATTTAAACATTGAGGATTAGGAAATAAAAGTGATACAATGAGCCTAGACTGAAAGGAAAAGAAAGCAGACAAAAGTGATTCCATTAAAGAAAGAAAAGGACAAAGAGAAATCCTTACTAAATTTTTTTTCCTGCAGCCATTTTTTCTATTTCATATGTAAAGCACCCTATCTTTTCAACCCCAGACATAGATCTAATAAAACCACTCAGGTGTGATGCTCTAATTCATAGAGACCTAGGCAGATTTGGTAGATGCAGTGCTCCAGCTTAACAGGTAATTGGTAGCAAGGCTGTTCTCTACTTTCTTTCTCTGATAGTGTTAAACATGTATTGACAGCATGCCTCTCTGTGCTGCTCTATGTTTGGCACTCAGGAGAAGTTCAATTAAGCAACCTTTCATCTCTATTTCCACATAAAATAGAGCTTTGCTTTCCTGTGCTAATTGCTGAGCCCAGAGTACTCAGTGCCTCTGCGAGTCTGCAGCCCGGCTGTTCACTTGGGAGCCCTAAGCATGTTCTCTGCTGCAAAGAGCTGGCACAGATAACCTGAATAACTTTTCACACCAGCTTCTTGTCCTCTCCCTGTGGAAGCTTTTGTCCACGCTGGCTGGAACAAAGAGTGTGTCTAATTTACAGGACTCCCTGCACATCTGCATTCAGCGAAGTTAACACACCGTACTTAATCCTGAAAGCATGTGGGTACTGTATCTCCTAGCATGAATGAGATTTCAAAACATTCACATTTTATATAAGGATAAAAGCCAAATCATACTTGTAAGCCAATTAAAATGTTGTCTCAGTGCTCAGGGGTTAAAATTGTTGGGAGCTTAGAAGTGGATACTTCTGGTAGAAATAATGAGTGGATGGCAGACAAAGAATTAATAAATTATCTTAATCTGTATTTGTTTACAAATATACAATCCCTGCAGATGGTTTTGAACAGAAAGGGGTTTTAGTGGCATAATTTAAGCATACACAAAAGTGATTATCAGCCAACACTTCAATCAGCAGCTTCTTTTTGGACAATTCCCTGAATGTCTTTGTTCCTGCAGAGAACAGATTATTCTCTGAACAGCTTCATTTATATTGCTCTCTGTATGCTTCTGCTCAGAGATCCAAAATATAATTAATAACTAATACTTCAATCACATTCAAGAAAAGTTTTAAATTTTCTCCAATATTTTGCCTGACAAAGAAGGAGAAAGAGTTTTGTAGTGTCAAATTTAGCTTAGGTAATGCTGCATGGTAGGCAGCATTCTCCTTAAAGTACCAGCATCTGAAAACAACAGAGGAAATACAGTTTTTCATTTCCATGTAAGAAAGAGTTTCAATAAACATTCCTAGCAATGTAGCTCTGGAAAAAGAGCAATCCTGAAAAACTGAGTGAAATCACTTTCTGAAGTTCAGAAATCAGAGAATAATATATGAAATCCAGTATTTTATTATTAATGTAAACAAGGAGGTGTTATTTTAATACTTGAATTAAAGGGCTTGTAATTCCAGGCTGCGCTGACTTCAATTACAAAAACCACTCAAGTTTCAAAGGTTGAGAGTTTTCTGACCCATGGTCAAATTAGGAATGGGATTTCAGGAGCTGTACTGTGTACAGGTTTTCAGATTGTTTGAAAAAGCCCGAGAGGGTTCCCTTTGCTGCTCCTTTTAAGAGTAGGTAGCTAAAATAAACTAGGCAACCTTAATCCAGATGTATCAAAAAGCACACAGAGGATGATGCTACTGAGCATGTTACCAAATACAGCAAAAAAAAAAGTTTTAAAAAGCACAAAAATCTACTCGTCTGCCACACAAGATGTATAAAAAGGACGAGCTATGATTAAAAAAGCTTTTTTTTTTTTTCCTCCTCCTTAAAAGAGGAGGAAAGTTTCCTGAAGTGGACAAAACATCAAAAACCTCACTATAGATATAATTTTGGTCTTTTTCAAATTTTCAGCATTACAACAACAGAAATATTTTATAGTTATATTAAGTTCAGGACATCACTAAACTATAGCCTTTAGGAAAACATAGAAAAAAATAACCAACAAAATCCCTCTCCTGTGATCATATACTCTGACTCAACCAGTCAGGAAGTTAAAAGTACCGAAAAAACACATTTCTTTTTTAATTGTAAGTTGGTAGATAATTGTTGCAAAGTTCACACCAATAAAATAAGGTTAGGAGGGGCCAAAATGCACCACAGCCTTCAACATTCCTTACAAATTATTTTTCAGGGTAAGAAAACTGTGACAGTGAAATGCAGCTTTTTAGTTGCATTTAGGTTATGAGAATATTCTCCAGAAGACCTTCAGCAAGACTGAACCACTATTGCAGTCTATGAATATAGAAATTAAACAGGAGCGTCACTGCTTCATTGAAGTAATTCAAATCTAACACATTTATCAGCTCTTTGGTGACAAAGAAGGAAATAATATGATCTAATCTTGACTGCAGACTAGTTTACTCCAAAATATTCTCATTTCACTAAAGCACCAGTTGCTTAAACCAATCTTGCCATTATGGCTAAACAACTTCCACCCATTTAACAACACAAAATAATTTTAGCATTTTTGTATCTTAGCTATCAAGTCAAGTGCTATATGGCATGAACAGTAATTTAGCATGGAAAATCCTGCATGAAACAAGTGATTTATTCTTCTTTGGAAAAGGAAATTTTTATCAGCATTTCCTCTTGTCATGGAAACTCCATTCATTTCCACAGCAACAGTAGGAATGGGTTGTATATGGTTTTTTCATTGCCTCTAGTCCCTAAGATGAATCAATGTTTTTACAATTCAGTATCACTGAAGTATTAGCCCATGTTCCTGGCTTTTTAATCATTAGATTAGAAGATGCCACATTCAACTTTTCTAGCATTGTTGTACAAACTAAGTTTACTTTCACTTTTATTTCATCTGCATTTAATGCAAGCTTAAAAAAAAAAATTGCAGTACAAGTGCATATTATTATTAAATGCCCATCACATTTGCTTACATTGCAGACACCTGAAGCACAAGGGGTTAATTGAAAGACAACAATCCAAGACTGGAGAATCAGATTCCCTGTCCCTAAACATGTCTTTTATCATGTCAGTCTCTCTATCTTCCTTGCCTCTGCTGTTTGTTATTTAAGGGAGATATTTTCCAAATGAATAAATGGCAAAAGTGACCAAATCTGTCAGCAAAGATTGATTAATAGTGGACAAGGGGAAAGACTCACATGGCATATGAGATTACAAATTCCAAAGCTATGCCTCTTCTGAAAAAGACACTGCTTAGGTAGAAATGAAACAAATTCTATAACATTGCTGTTATGGTGAATTGAAAACATTTTCAAGTGACAGAATCTGCTCAATGTGTAAAATCATTCTTATTTGTCAATTCTCTGCATAGAGCAGGAACTAAAAGATGACTAATAATTTTTTTCCCCTCAGACAGGAGGATCTATTATATAACATTTGGTCCTGCTCAAAGGTTTACAGACTGTGTGGGAGAAAAAACAAAAAAAAGAGGAAATTCTAAATTGCTGCCAACTATTTGTTTCTCAATTTCGTTTTATTAATTTTCTATTCATTTCCCCAATTCATTTTCTATTACTCATAGACTGGAAAATAAAATTGAAATTGATATCAAATGAACTCTACAAAATGACAGCAGCTATCTATTAGTAGGGTATTTTTAACTGCACTATTTTCCTTTAGCCTGTATTTTAGCAATAACATGCTGCACGTGTTTAATTATCTGTTTTGTTTTAAATCAAGATTATATTAGTTTAATTGATTATCCACACATGTATGCTTGGCAGACTAATTTGTTCTGAGCTCTTTTGGGGAGATACATTTGAGGCTCTGCTTTGTGATTTGCATGACTACAGAACTGCCTGGAATCAAAGCTTAGGAAAAATATATCAGAATAACTATACAAAGTAGGCTAATTATCCCAAAGCAGCAGTATGTAGTTTGGCCACCCTTGGAGCTGGAAGAATACTTAATTTCCCAAGGCTGCCACCTCCCATTTCCATACTCCAGTATATTCTCCACCCAGGTAGAAACAGGATGGAAAGAAGAAATACCACTTAACCAAGTTCTGGTAGTTAATTAGAAATCTACCAGTTGAATAATAAATCCCCACATCCTTGAGACCTTTTATTACCATACATTTAATGAGAATAATTGAGTTATTGGAAAATTATTTTTACCTGCTCAGCTTTATTAATGCACTTAGGCATATTTCAATTTTAAAAGTCACTATCCAAAACCAGCATCAAAACAAATCAGCTGCAGGATTTAAATCCAGTGCAGAAATGTATTAGATGGATTATGATAGGAAAAATGTATCATTAGATTAATTAGGCAATTATCAGAATTCACAGCTGCTCACTTTGACAACTGATTCAGTGGCTCTGAATTAATAAGAGATACTGCCAATACACTTTCTACAAACAGAAGTTTATAGAAACATTTGTTTCTTCGATGTTTGTCAGGGACGCTAATAAGAAAGAGACTGTACACTCAAACTAAGTTTCTATTTGAGAAGTATGATCAAAAGGTGGTTCTATATCAGTGCTTCTCTAATATACTGCATTCTACAATGAATTGAGCATGTTTATGATATCCATTCACTTCAAGAGAACTTCTCTGTTTTTAACCTTCACTGGAGACAAAATTGGGCCCAATTTGATTTTTATTGCCAGTGTGTTTTTCAAGCCACTCCACTCAACCAAACAGAAGTTTGTACCACACCTTAAAAAGATATCTAAAATATAGTAATGAAATGTGGAAATCTGATCCTCACAATGCAAGGCAGGTATAAACTGAAATATCCCAGGTTATCACCTGTTCACTAATCCTACTCAAACATGTTGATGCAGTTATGGGACAAAAATCCTCAATGGTAGAATGCAGTTGTTTATTCAAATCATACTTCTGGAGGTCCAAAATAATCTTATAAAGCTAAGAAATAGAATGGTATCCCTGCTATTTATGTCCATTTGGAAAAATCCTTCAGTTTATCCTCCAACTTTTTACTTCAATTAAGTTGAATTCATTTTTCTCATTTACTTGTACTGAGATAAAAAATACAATCAGTTTTTCAAACAGTGAAAGAGTCCCAAGAAAAATCCCTAAGCAAACCCAACCCATCATTAGTGTTTGCTTTCATATGAATTTTCAAATTAACATCTAAATACAAATTCAAATACTTTTCTTTTATTTTTCATTAAGTGGGATTGATATAAGGGTAAGGATGTTCTGCTCTAGTGCTCTGAGAATAAAGTGAATACCCAGAAAAAATTATCCAAGCCAAAAAAAAAAGCCCATCATTAATGTATTAGTGAGAGATGAACACAGGATTGACAGAGATGAAATGAGGAAAGTTGAGTTGACTAATGGCCAAACAAGGAAACTGAAATATGTCATAGTGAGAAGTCCTTGCCCTGGGAGAACTCAAAAGCTATTTATTAATTTTCTGCTAGGCAGAGCCTTTGCAAGCTCTCAGCTTTAGTCAGCATTTTACATAATCTCCTTACTTAAAGCTACACAAGCCTCTCCAGCAAATTCTGAAAGCTGCTTTTAGATCTTGTACAAACAGCACCACCCTCCCAGATTTAAAAATTTCTTCTCTGGGAGGAATGATTCAAATTTCTTGGCCAAATCCCTGCTGAATTTTGTGGATATTCATGAAGGATAAATACAGCTCATAAAGGACAAAGCAAATTTGCTTTTCCAGTCAGTAGGAAGGATTGCTCAAATACCATTAACAGAACAGACAGGGGGAAGGGATATATTTCTTCAGAGAAATTCTGAAGAAACTTCTTTACAAACTCAGAAAGGCTGAGTTACTAAAGAAAAAGCTTCACAGGACAGTTAGAATATAATTTTGTAATACCAACAGAAAATAGAGAGTGATTCTACACCTTAATTTATGTTATCTAATTTGACTGAATTCTCTTCCAGAATATGAGACTCAAAAAACATCATGTAAGAACAAGCAAAGAAAAGAAACCCCAAGAACAATAAACACCCAGGGAATATAATTTGTGACAGCTGTAGCAAGATTTAAGCATTACCTGTCATTCTTTAAACTACTATAAATATTTAAATTGCTACAAGTTTGCCACATTATAATCTAGACAGAAGTGTCTTTCTTTGCAATTACTGCTTCACATGACAGATCTATGTTCTTTATATTTTTTTAATCCTTAGCCTTAGTGTTGATGTAACAGAAACAGCATATGCTGCAGTATTTGCTGCTGTTTGTTCTTCCCTGCGTCTCTGCCTGTATGCAGGCTATGTCAGAAGGCAGTAAAGAACCCACATGACTCCCTGTAATCTTCAAAGATGTTCCTTAGCATGTTCAAAGGCACATGATTTACCTGACCTCATGCAGGCCCTAAACATCCTGCCAAAGGAAAGGAGCAGGCTAGAAAATGCTGTGCTTTCACTGCTAAAGGAAAAACCAATCCCACTGGTTCTTGGGCTGAGCTCTGTTCTGAACATGGAACTATGCTCTACATGCTCTCTGGTCTGAAATTCCACAAAAACAATATAAAAAGCCCCTCCTGCTCAGATTTTGGGTAACCCAGCCTGTGTTCAGGTCCGATGGATGCTGGGAGCACCACAGGAACACCAGGACGAAAGATGCAAACACTCCCTAAACAAGGAATGTAATCTGTGTTAAGAAGCATCAAGGTATCATCACTGGGTTATTTCTACTTTTAAGGCATTTTAATCTTTAATAGCAATATAGCTACATAGTTAAAATTGCAAACCAACTAATTCACTACTCTTTTCCATCAGGGAAAGCAGCATTATTCATAACTGAAGAATCCAATATAGTAAAAGGGTTTCTTTCTGTTCCCTCTAAGAAATAAAGCACAGCCTCATATTACATGATGGCACTCCATGGAGCATGTTGAGATGGATGAGCAGTTCTAAAACTACTTTTGCTGTCACAGGAAAACTTGTTTTCATCATGGGATAACTAATACCCAAAAACTTTCCCTTGCAAGAGAACACTGGAGTCAAAGCATTTCACACAAGGTAAGCTAAGAAACACAAAATGAACACATCCAGAGGAAAGCATCTTATCCGGCTGCTCTTTATTGAACCCCAGAGGAATCAAAGAACCTTGCTTCTAGTTAAGATTTTGCACTGGCAGAACTGACATAATTTATTTAATAACAAAGTAAAACAAACTATCTGGAGCCCGTGAGGAAAACACTGAAGTTAACAAATCCTGCAGATAGCAATAAGCTTTAGAAGCAGAACCAGTATGTGTGCAGCACAGCCACCAAACAGACGAAAGGTAGAATGCCAAAAGCAACACAGAGAAACAAGCAGCATTATTTGTCAAACAAAACTTGGATGGATAGCAAAGAGACAAAATGCATTATTGTCTCTTGATTTAGGCCACAACATATTTTTTCCACTAGTCACAACTACAAAGATATTAAATTATTTCTATTGTCCACAGTGGTTTCCAAATCCCACCCCTAAATGTATTCAATTGAATTTCCAGGATACCTGCCACTGCAGGCTTGCTTGCCAGCAGCTGATGAGAGAGGTAAGAGTACTCTCTATTCTCTAGGTTTGTGAAGGGAAATCCAAAAGCACAACTGAACAATCTGTTTCTGGGCTTTGCAACATTTCATAGCCATGGCCACATCTCCTGGTTTCTGCACATGCAGCTACAAGCTGTTATCTGCCTTTCACATTACTAAAATGTGTCCCCCTCTACACAATCGGGGCTCAAAACAAGAATTGGTTCATTTGTGTACAGAACTGAGGAGTTGGGGTGAGGTCCAATAATGTGTGAGCACCTGCATTTGGCCATATCAGCATCTTCCTTCTTCCCTCCTTATGCCACCAAAGAGTTCTGATGTTCCATGGCACCCTGAATGAGAGGGTTAGATGGTAACAGAGCACCCAGAGGGTGCATTAGTGGATGAATAAATATATGAACACTGATGGGAGTCTGATCTGGTAGAATTGATGCTCTGATTTGGAATCTGGGGCAATTTCAGAGCTGCTTTGGGTGGGGCTTTTTAACCAGTCTTTGAACAAGGTCTGAAGAGCTGTCTCTGTTCTTCCAGAAAGTATTCCCACTGGGAAGAACAGTATATAGATCCAGCCTCAGAGGTAAAACCATGCTCCTTAATACACTCTCACTCTCTTCTGGTCTACTGAACCAAAAGCAACTTCTGCCTTATAACACTCTATAAAAAGAAAAGTTAAGTGTTGCAAACTTCTCTTCTTAACCTACAGCTGGCTGAAAATACAGCTGATGTGGATATAAATATCTTGAAAGGGAGAAAGCGCTGCAGCAAAAGCTGTTCTTCAACCATGGCATAGCAGGAGGACACAATGATTTTTTGTGCTGAGAAAAGAAAAACAGTGGCTGATGACCTGTGCTAGGTGTGTGACACAGGGAAGATCCAAGCTTCTGGTCCTTGCAAGAAAAGGCTTTAGAAAAGCAATATACCTTGATAAACAAATCCTTCTCTCTTGTTTAATTCCTCATCACACACCTATGAATTCTGATCACAGAGACATAGAGGAAGCATTTTTAGGACTGCACATTTGGCTGTATATTTCATTTCATCACTTTCCCACATTCTAGCACTCAAATCCCATCTCCTCTTCTTATCTTTAAGAAGTGGATTTCTCACTCCTAGAAGTGAAAAGATGCTATTACATAAACCTTGACTAATGCATATCTAGAGCAGACCCCCACTTGGAATGAAGAAGTTAAACTATCTCTCTATATATCTGAAGAAAGCAGGTCTACTTTGGAACATTTTTGAGACTCCATGACATAGCCAGTACCAATCTCATTAGCCAGTTAATTCTCTACAAGCCCTTGAAAGCTAAATTATGTTTCTGAAAAGAATCACTTCAATTGCTTAAGCTTCAGCCTAGTCAAGTAATTTGCACATCTTTAATTATGAGAGATTAATTCTTTCATCTATCTTATTTTTGGCCAGCTTGAAAAATGGCCAAATCTCTCCACACTCTTTACTACCTTCAATTTCATCCTTCATCACACTGGACATCAGTTCTTCATTACTGTTGAGAGTTTTTTAGGTGGGAATTCTTCATCATTACCTTCACATTCTCACCCTCACTATCAATCATTTGGATACTTTTTATTTGATTGCCATCATCAGCCCAACGCACTTCTGCCAGTTACAGAATCCATGACACTCCCTCAAGGACATGGCAACTGGAATATGGCCCTCATGGCCCTCAGTTGCAACTTTCCTTGGGGATCAATTCTTTCATTGTTTTCTTGTATAGTGTTTTGGGGTTTTTCTCTTGATAATTTTAACAGCATAGTCATACCTTTCCAAAAATCAATATTCAATTTAATCCCTTTCACTGCACATCAGGCCACATGATATAAAAAGAATTTCTCTTTTGCTTCTGAAACCCCACTTTTTAAATCATGTTCACATTCTCTAAAGTCACTTTTCTCTGATTCCTTTCTTTGTCTTCAATTTTTTACATTAATATTCCTTTTCCTCTGGATATTTTAATTTTTTTTTTTTATAAAAGAGTCGCCCATTAACAGCTGAATTGCATTCTGTCCACTTCAAGAAAAAAAAAAATCTATTTATCTTACATTGTTAGCCCTTCAGCTATATTTTCAAGTAAAAAAAATATCAGCTCAGATTCTAAAGTGTTTTCTGTGAAATAACATTAATAATGTCAAAGGAGTTGAAAATTAATATTTTCAGAGAGAACTCATTTGCATACACCAAGCTATTTCTTGGCACATGGTTGAAGCCACCACTTTACTATAATGAAACTCCCCTGGTGAGGATTTTTATTTATAAAACTATAGTCACAAAT
Organism: Ammospiza nelsoni; assembly: GCF_027579445.1. Taxonomy (NCBI): domain Eukaryota; kingdom Metazoa; phylum Chordata; class Aves; order Passeriformes; family Passerellidae; genus Ammospiza; species Ammospiza nelsoni. The sequence goes on from NC_080648.1 coordinate 6,703,504, forward strand.
GCATACAGAATTTCACAGATCAGTGATTGCCATCTATTCCAAACTTATGAGAAAGAATCATCCAGAAATATATATAATTTATATATATATATATATATACATAAACAAGTCCCTGAATATATGCAATTGAAGTTTCCATGACCTTGGACACATCAGATTACCATTAACCCTCAGTAGGAGGGAGATAGAATAATTGCCAAATTATGAAATAATAACACCATGAGTTTTTTATCCACTACAGCTGCAAGGCACATAACAAATCAGGTTTTGGTGATAAGAATTGACCTTACAAACTAATATCAGATGAGGTCACAAATCTACTAAGCCCACCCATAGCTCTCAAATGAAGTGTGGGGGCTGTTGTTTATTTTTGGTTTATTTTTGCTTTGCTTCATATCATCAGGAAAAATACCTTGTTTATAAAAAAACAGTTATTACAGAGATAGAACGCAAGGAGATTTCTGCACTGCAAAACTCTCTTTGTTCAACCAGACAATGAGATGTGTGTGCCCTTGACTGAGACCACCTGAAAGAGCTGCTCACAGCTCCTTCAGAGAGTTTCTTCCTCTAAAATATCTGCATGAAAGTGTACTACAATTGAAAGCTCTGTGGAAGGTGAAGCTCTGGAGACACAGAAGGAAAGATTTTAACCAAGTACATTTATACATCTCAAAAAGTTTGAGCCAAATCTGGCCTTACAGGAAGCGAGAAGAACTCTGCATGCTGTACGAGGCAGGAAAGTTCATCAGGCACAGGAGAGCTCATGAGTGATGAGCAGGAGGGGTGGGTAACACTGCTCACCAGCACCAATTAGGAACCCACCAAACACTGATTTATCTCGTCCTAAACTGAGCATTACAAGGTTCCTCCTTGCTGGGAGGAGGAACCATGTACCCTGACACTGACATCACCCTGAGGAAGCAAAACCACAGCAGCACCTGCAGACGGATCACACTCAGCTCAGAGCACAGGAAACCAGGGGCTGGCACCACAGCCCTACATCCTCTGTTACAATGGATATTAAAGAAGTAGAATGAACAGATAGAACATTTCTAATTAGACCAAACCTGAGAAATGTTGCTGCTCCAGACTATGTCTCACTGCCCCTGTTTGCTCAAATGTTTGTAAGACCATGCTGTAAAAGTGATCAATAAATAAATTAAACCCAGCAAGCAAACAAAACCCAGAATAAAGCAAGAAGGTACTAACAAGAACAAAGCAAGGCACCTCCATTTATATTTTTCTATATTTACCTGTATAATTCTCCAAATTTTTATAAAACTTTTTCTATAGGAATTGTCTATTTCTATTTGCCAGTATTTAGGTTGTTATCAAACCCTATTTACATCTCCCATTGAAAAGATGCCTTGATAAATAACTGCATAAGCAGCAAGTGTTGCAAGAATGACTTAAATCAGCCCCTTTCAAAATTCCACCAACACTATACAAGTGGAAAAAGTCTTCAAGACGAGTGTTAATAATTTCTAATAATTTGACTGTCAACACAGATATGTAGAACTTTCCATATACTGAAATGCAAAAGTTTAAGTTCCAAATTTCCCAGATTTACAGAAATGCACCAGATATTTAGTTGTCGCTAAAACAAAACCCATGTATACATGTACGTGTACCAATATATATATATAAATCCAGTGTACAACCCCCCAAAATAAAATAAACTAAAGTAAGAGCACAATATGCCACCCTTATCCAGTTAAAATATACTAAATTGCATTTTAATTTTTCCTGTACTGGCTTTACAAGTGCATCAACAACTGAGCTAAGCAATCCTGTATTTATTCCTCAGTTCCAAGCCTCAGTGCTGTCTATGCCACCACAAGTGAAAGGATGGAGAGCCCGAGTGCTGCAGAGTTGACTGGCTCCTTACAAGTCCTTTTTAGTCTTTATTCCACTTCTCCATTCCCAACAGACAGAGGAAACACCACACTATTTCTTTGGATTTATTTAGCAAAATTTTAAATAAAACTCAAAAGTCTTGACTTTTTATTTCACCACAAATGCAGCAGTATTCAAAGAAGCTCTAAAACAAGCCCTAGATCAGCCCAGGAGTAATTCAGATATAAATCAGCTTTAAATGGGTAATCCCTCCATGTGACTTTGACCTAGACTAACTTTTCAGCACACAAAATCTTTGCTGAATAAGTAAAAGTGTGCATGAACATCAAGCTTCCAGAATACTCATAATACTCTACACATGAAAATAATAATAAAAATATTATGTAATTTTAAGAAAAATATAAGAGTATTAAGACTAGCATTATTCTAAATGCTGCTATTTGATCCAGCAATTAATTTAATGATACAAAATATAGTTTTAATTTACAGAAATTCCCACATGATTCATTTATTTGAAAAAAACTTAAATTATCCTGCTAAAGGGAAGTTCCCATAATAAATTTCCCATGTTAAAACTTAGATAATGCAACATTTTGAATTAATTTTCATATTTCTCAATGGTATTTTAAATTCTTTAAAGAATGATCTTCAGAGCCAATATTTCTTTGGATATGTTTTACCCCCAAGAAGTTTTTCTTACAATTGCAGGCAGAGCCCATACAACAAAAAGGTAAAATAAATACTGTGGAATTTCATTTGTTTCTCTCATTGTAGTTATAGATATATTAAGAAACACAGCATCTACAGTTTTAAGTCACCTAGACAGCTTGTCAATTAAATAAAATAGATTCAGTGTGTGTTTATTTAATAAGACCTGTGGCCCTTAAACTTTTGAGAGACATTTATAGCTAAGAGCAACAAGAAATCATAGGAGGTTGTAAACCTCACAAGCCAAAACAATACGATTATTTTGTAGCTACAAAATAAAATAAAACAGGTCCATCATAGATAAAATTTGGAAATTTATTCCAAAGAAACCTTGGGATATTCTGCATTCCTCAGTAATTCAAGTGGGAAGGGGCATGTAGTTAAAAAAAAACCCAAACCAGCAGGTGCTGAAAGGAAGAGTATGAAGCTGTACATAACATTCAAAGAACAAGACTCCCTACAAAGAACAATTATCCATGAGAAACACAGTCTCAAATTATAAAAGGCTCCCAAATTATAGCAATGTGCAGTCTCCAGCAGTACCAAACAGGGCAAATAAACAATAAAAGCACCTTACTTGCATTACACAAAGCCTTCAGAATAGAATTATTCACACCACAAAATGACAAACAAAAATGACCTTTTTTTACTGTTTGTTGTTTTCTCCATTCCTTGGTACGTGGTGCCTTTTCTGGCACCTGTAACAAGTATTTTATTTGAGGCTAGGAGTTTATTCCTGGCTATTCTATTCTTATCTCAACAAAATGACCATTCCTACCAGACATTACAGCTTCTCTGACACACAAGGGCTTCCAGAAAGCCACATTTCCTTGAGAGAGGAAAGTGAAAGAAAGGAAAGAGAAAATAGTTAAAATTATGTATGAAACCAGTTTCCATTGCATCTGTTACCTAAAATTTCAGGAATGAATTCCCTAGCACATCATCTTAATGTTTTCATTTAAGATTTTACAGGTAGTCTCCTGCCATGTATATTTTCTTAATTTTTTAATAGGCAAAATATGCAAAGAAAAGCAGCTAACCAAAAAATTGTGAAGGTGTTGATGGCAGGAAAATCTACCTGGTAAGTATAAGGTTGTAAACAAGCACTTGAACAGATTATCTTAAAGTTTCACTGAGTGTGTTTGTCTTAGCGATATTTAAATTTCTACATAAAAATTAAAAATAAAATTTTCCATTAGAAGTCAAGATCATGAATTTAAGATTGCTGATTACCTCCTGATTAAATAAAATTAGACATCAATGGCACTTTAGAATTCTTTTTCCTGAAACAAAGCAGCGAAACAAGAAACAAGCACAGACAAATAAAAACATGTATAAAGGTTACTTCGGGTTTAACTGCAACAATGTTGTATCCTCCTCACTGTCAAGTAATATTATTTTATACAGAATAAATTATTTGTCTGTGGATAAGTTGGTACAACTGAAGTGCATGTACTTAGTTCTTTCTTGAGCCTTCAGATAACAGATGACCCATGGTGTGCACACACATGCCTGTATAGACACCCACTTAAGGTCTGTAATATCCACCTTACACAAGACTGTTCTCAAAATTACTTCCCTTTTGGAAGATGTAAACTTAAAAACACACATATCAATCTATGAAAATAAATATACTTAATAATTCCCCATTTGTTCAGAAATTAACTGGTTTGCAGCATGGGGTTACCTTTAAATTAATTCACTTTGTCCAGGCATATGTGTGGAAGTAGGAATGCATTGCTACCTTTCATGCAGCATTTTTTAATCCTTCTGTATTATATTACATATTCTCCTCTTGAAAATGTAATCCCTTCAAAAAATTATCTTGCTAAGTAAGGCATTTTCTTTTTTTTTTCTGCTATACAATTCTGCTTCAACCAGTTGCAGCAAATGAACTCATTCACACTTTAGCTTCCCCATTAAATGTATGTAAAATACGTTGGCGCATTCTCATTTTTTCACTTACTTCAGTGAAACTGCAATATTGTAGATCTAAGTGCAATAATTTTAGATATTTGATGTAAAAATGTTAAAAATAAAGACTCTTACATTCCCCTAAATGTATTTATTCACACTACTAAAATTGCATCTAGTGCTGTACATTTGTACCACAGTGTGCTTTGCCATGGTGTTCTGTAAGCAGACAGATCACACTTCCACTTAGAAATAGTATCTTTAATTAATCCAACAGTTATACATGGAAAATTAGAGAAGCACTGGAAAAGCGAAGCTCTTTGGATGTTTAAAATAAAGCCTATTAGGAACCTTACAGGTTTACAAATTATTCATTTTAAAATGAGGATGGTTTTGATTCAAATCCACAGGAAAGTAACAAAACTAATGGGAAAGTGCTACCAGCAACAGGAACACAACCAAGCTGTGAATCCAGCAATGCTTCCTCTGGAGTAGAGATTGAGCTGGAATCAAGATCATCTCTACACTCACAGGTCAAAGCCAATACAGAAAACAAGAACAGAGGAAAAACAGACCTGAAAAAGTAAGTTGCGTTTGCTAGCAAAGCAAATAGGAAAACTCAGATTAAACAGAACATAAAAGTAGCAGCAAACCTGGATTCAAAGCATTAAACAGCTTACGAAAAACCCCACAGGTAAAGGGACACTGGAAATATAAAGTATCAGACATAAAGATGGGACAGTTGATTGAAGTGTACAAAACCACAAATAGAGCATTAACCCATGACATGCAACATGGATAACTGGGGAAAGTACAAAGAACAAATTAAAGAAAGAAAAAAAATTAGAAACTGAAGCAGGTGAGAGCCTCTCCCCAACCCCCCTGTGTGCAATAGCCACGAGGGATGATGTTACAGACCAGAACGCTGAAGCCATTACATAAAACCACTCATGCCAGTCTCTCTGAAGCCATTGGAGTGAGCCCACAATTATCTCTTTAGAAGGGAGAATAGACAGAGGATCACAATAAACTGGATTGTCTTAAAATATTCAAAAGAAAATGTCACTAAACCTAAAGCAACCAAAGCCAACTCAAAGTTTTACATAGCCAGGAGATTGCAGCAAACTACAGATGACAGAAAGTGCTTTAGGTTCTTTGACTGAGCAATGAAGAGGCCCTCGACTCTAAGTCAAAGAGCCACTCCCTCCACATCTGATTTCCACAAGTTTGGAATAGGCTCAGAGCCTGCTAAAAATAAGCACTCCCCATATGCTATCTCTCCATGAGGCATCCTGCCTGGGTAAGAATAAAACCTGCCTTGCTGCTGCAGAAAATGTACTCCTCCACTGAAGAAGACCTTACATTAAATCTTGTGAAAGTAAAACTACAGCACATGACAGAAGGAAGAGCCCAGCTGCACAGCAACCCTTATTCACTTCCTTTAACTTAGTGGCTGTATAAGATAAAGAGTACAGCTCTCAGAAACAATCTCCAAGGTTAATTGGAATGTGAATGGAATACAATACAGAGCACTATATCCTTTTGTAGTTGTATTCTCCCTCTACAGTAATAGATACAGCATTTTTAGCTTCCTTTTGCATCTAATGAATATACCAGGACACTCACAGAACAGAGCAGACTATTGTTTTTCACAGCCTTATTTACTCAGCTTTTGTTTATTCAATTGAAGATAGCTGGGGAGTTTGCATTCAGCATGACATATTTACTGGTGCTGGTAACAGGATACTCTGGAAGATATTAAGTGCTGAAATAAAGCAACTGCTTTCACTGCTTAAGTGTCCCTGGTTCACTTACCATGTATAACACATTTCAAAGGCACACAAAGTGCACAAGCTTACGGAATAAAATCTTCCACTGAGCATTTTCACATACGTTGGAGAAACTGATTCTCTTGTCTGTCAGAGTAAATCAATATTTATACTACCTAAGAACTGACTAATAATAGCATTTACTGAACGGGCAACTGAATTTTAGATACAAATTTAATAAAAGTAATACAAGACAGGAAATAAACATGGGTAGGAAAAGAAAAAGCTATTTCTATCTCCTTTCGGCTTCTGCAACTGAGATAGATTTCTAAGTAGCTGTAGATGTTATGTGTTCTCTGGCATGTAACTGTTCAAAATTTAATCACCATTTATTGTTTTCCCCCTCAGAATATTTACAAGCATAAGGGAAATGCATGCAGATAGAACTCACTAAAAAATTACATAAAAAAGCAGAAGCTACTGAGCAAAGACATGCAGGGTTTGGAGATCTTGATTCAGTACTCTGATTAAATGGCCTCAACATCCTGCAGTTTTCATCATTCTTATTCACGTCCATTGCATTTAAAAATGACCATGCCATAGTAGGAATGGCAGAGTCAGTCTCAGTGGATGTACATTCAGCCAATCAAAGCTACAGACAGCAAACATTTCTGGATGCTATCACACAATCATTTAAGTTTTCCAAAATGCTACTGTTGTACACATCCTTCACCTGGCACAACTTGCTCCCTGACTCCCCCTTCACGTACCAAGGTTCTGTGCAATGATGCTTCTGCTGTTCTTCCACTCAATGTTTTATTTTGCAGCTAAAAGCATCAAATCCTTAGCTGAGCTAGAATATCCTCAAAAGACATTCCTGCATAACCATGCTTCCTGCTGGACTCCAGACAGCTGCTGGCATGCGCACCTAGGCAGCCCAAAACACTTGCCCATCTGATGGGAAGGACCCTTCCCTGAGGAAGCTGAAAGACCTCTTTAGGGCACATCACCTCTCCCCAAGACACACAGAAACATCCTCTGTGCAGGATCCAAGTCTCAAAGGATCACAGCCACATAGCAGGAATGACAACATCCAACCCTTCTGGAATGGTGGAGAACAGGACCCCCTTGCCTCTGCTCACAGCTCTGAATCCCCAGTACAGCAGATTCCAGGCCCCACAAGTCCCTCTTCTGGCAGCTGAAGACTCCTTTGGACCCTGTGCAGAGTCTCAAAGATAATTAGGAAAATTAAGCCTAAACCAAATCATCTGGTAGTTCCAATTTAGTCCCAGCGCCCACTTCAGGGTCACAGATTATCCAATACCCTGTGTTGGAAATGCATTCTAATTTGACATTTCTTGTAACAAGGCGTCAGACAGGACGCCCAAAGAGACATTCATGTTGCAATTCATGGAAGCTTGTCTTAAACTGTACAGAAAATTCCCCGGAGAGAATTTTTTTTAATCTGTACTATTCCAAAATTCAAGTTGGTTTATATTCTCAGACATTTTTATATGCCTAAAAGCCACAAAGATTTTCCTTTCCAATGTTGCCTGAGACCTAAAAAGCAATAGAAGCATGACAGTTTTATTAAATGTTTACCTAGAGCATTCACTGCACTTGGGATGTTTTCTCTGCATAAGTTCTAGCAACACTCTGATTCCAAAGGGATTCAAGCAGGGCTTTAAACACCCACTGCCAGCAGAGCTCCTACTGCCTGTACAACACAGTGTACACACAGAGAAAAGAAAGGTAAATCTGGTATTAGTCAGGTCTTGTGGGACTGAAGAGAGAAAATACGGTTTTGAAATACCTGTAAGTGGAAACTTTGCTCCAAATGCTCACTCAGGACATTTCAATCAATGCAGCTTTCAACAGAAATGCCAAATGGGACAAACACTTCACCTCCTTTCTTGATTGCCACTGTTTCATATTCAACTTGAACAAAATGAAACTCATTTTGATAAGTTTCCTACATTACTGTTAATTTTTTTTAAATAATAGAGACTACTAGACTGAGAAATCAGAGTCCTGTTCCAGAGGAGGAGCAACACTTGACCTAAAAGAAACAAGCAAATAGAGAAAGCAAACGTCCAACTTTGTAAGAAGGGGCTCCTTCCCAGCTGGGACCATGACTACTTATACCATCTGAAACAGGAGAGCTAGTGGTCACTAGAGATGTCACTAGAACAAAGTAGAAAGGTTTGGGTTTACACCTTTTATGATTAACAGAGACAGAGGAAAAGGCACATCTCACTAGCTGTTCATCTCAGAGAGGTTCCTCAATTAGCATTTTCTTCCATTATCTGCTTCACTCCTGAGCAGAAGACTAGAGGCAAAACTTCATACTGCTTTCTTCAGCCTTTCATAAATTTTGACCATTGATTAGCCTGCTCCTATGCCTCCTTACCTCCAAAATATACAATGGTATTGATTTCTAGTTTGGCACTTGGAAAGCACAAGGTAGATTCTGCCTCATTTTATAATTTGTCAGTCCTCACTCTATACATCCATCCATCTCTTTATGACTGCTTTGCAAGCTCTCTCTTTCTCTTACATAGCAAATATTGCCGCTTAGGCAATGTACTGACAGCATTTAATTTTTTATGTGCATCTCAGTACATCCTGAGCTCCTTACTGCTACTTTATTCCATACATATATATATATATCTTAAACTTATGTACCAAACTACTAGTACCACATTTCTTCAATTTTCACATGCCTTTATTAAAAAGCCAATTGATTTAGACATCTGCTTGACCACCTACACTTTTACACACTCCCACCAAGCACACATACAGTCTAATCAGACTTGGTTACTGCCTGAAGCAGATATTGCCTGGTTTGTTTATGATTAGATTTTCAGCAGGATATTTCCTCATGTATAGCCATGGCCAAATTTATAATTTTCTCACCCTTTTAACCCATCTCCCACCTACACTCATAGTTCTTGTCAGTAGAAATTTCACCTTCTGATGTGTTGGATGTCATTTCTCCAAGCTCTGGAGCTTTGGAAATAAACCTTCAATGCAATTTACTTAGACTGCCAACCAATGTTATCATGGACCAGTACCACACTAAGACAGAGGCTCAGTAAATGATACAGTTGTGCAATTCATTACAAAGTCAGATGAGCTCTTTGTCATTTAAGTAGACAGGAGAGACTGACATTAAAATACGGTTCATTAGAAGTGAATTTGAGCCTCAGCATTCACTGTACCAAAACATCTGGAGACAGCCTAATTCTTACTGGAGTGCCTCAGAAAATATTTGATCTTCTAACTAAGCACAGGGGATTTGCCAAGTAAAAGGCTGCCTTTTTTGTATCACTTTATACTTGAGGAGGATTTATTTTATGAATATCACAGTACCTCACATCAGCTGCAAAACCATGGACCCAGAACCATGGACTATTTGTATTAAGACACATTATTTCAGAAAAAACTGCAAACTGTTTGCTTCGGCAAGTTGTCCAGGGAAATATTCAGCTAAGCTCCTAAGTTCTTTAACTTATTTTAAATATTTATCACTTTTGTCTAGAAATGAAAGAAAAAAATCAGTTTGGTTTTGGTTATTCTGAGCAGATGATGATATTTTTGTGATGTTTTAATTTCTTGACCCTCATGTTTCATTATTATTTGTTTCTTTGTTGGATCATTAGGACCATAGACAGGTCAGATAAAGGAGAAACTTTAAAGACATCAGTAAACTGATCACAATCTAGCTCAAAGAACCATTATAGATTGATAATCAGGTTTTCAAAGTGCCTTGGAAGCAGCTAGCATCTGTTTTTTTAATGCTTTTCCCTTTTATTTAAGAGCAAACTTGTTACTTTTTTATCCAAAAAGAAAAAAAAAAAGCAAAGGAAAAAGAGTGAGAAAAACATAACAACTGAAATCAGCACATCAAGGCAGGTGGGTATACGAATGAAATTCTGTACTTCTCTCTAGACACACGTTTATTGTGATTTGTGAATAGATCAGAACTGTTTATTCCAGTTGAACATATGTAGCTTCACACTCTCTTTTGATCAGCAAAGGCATAATGAGAGGCAGAGCCATGAGTGCTATGCAGGATAGTGAGGGCAGTTTGCAATGCCAGCTGATTTCAGGAACCAAAGGAAAACACTCCAACAACATAACAAAGCAAACAGTGATATGTAGCCACACGCTAGGAATACCAAAATCTTTCATTCCAACCTTGATTTGCACTTGTCTATTTAAGCTTGTTTAAATCATGAGATCTTTCCTGAAAGCTTTTTTGAGAATTTATATTTTAAAATATTTTAAATCCATGCTCTATCATCTATATTCAAATGTATTCCAATTTATGTAAGTTTATAATACTGAAAAAAAGTATTATGGGTTAACTTCCAATCAGGAATGGAACATCTTGGGGTTTTGGGGTGTTTTATTGGTATTTTGAAAAAATAGATCAAGCTTCATTAACTTTCATAACTCAGTCTGTCTTCTTATAGTTATTTATCTAGAAAGTTATTTCCAAATGTGTTTACTATTAACTTTTAATTTTAATCCAGCAATTTTAATGATAGGCCTTTGCATTTTGCAAATTATGGAGCACGAAACACCCAAATTCACTGTGCTAATCACTTCACAGTTCAAAGGTAAACCTTACACTTTTTACAACAGTATCAGCTGTTGTCAAGATGTAAAACATATGTGAAAGCAAACAACATAATGCAATTAGTTAATTTTGTTAGATTTGCACAAGTGTTACCAAAGCAGAGTTTGATCCAAATACATTACAAAATTACAATGAAAAAAAAATTGCAGATTCCTGAATGTGCAAATATAATACATTTTATTTTTGATATCATTTCTATATCACCGAAGAAAGGAAGAAGATAAATTGTTCACTATTGGTTCTTCAAGTGTTGGACAGAATGACTCCCTATTGATTTTCCTGCTGCTGTTCTGTTCAGGGTACAATTGAAAGACATGCAAGTACTTTACAGTTTTCTAAAGGAAGTAAACATTTTGACACTGAAACACAAAATGAGACCTTGGAGGTAAAGTAGCTGAAGAACACAGAACAAAGCAAATCAGTAGCCTTAACACTGTCTACCTGAGAAAGGATTGAATTGAAATTTGAACAGCCATGTGGGCTGTAGGTACAGATGTGATCCAGTATCACATTGCATTAGGGATTTTACACTGTTGAAGTAAATGTCACACAGTTTGAAAAATGACTAAGTGAAATTTCTACCCACAGATCCACACATTCTCTCCTACCATTCCCATTTTTACTATTAATTACAACTCATTGCAATTATTAGCAGAAATATAAGTGAACTTAGAACTGACAATTTCCTGTGGTGTGCCTTGCTGCATTCCAAAAGCACAGTTGTGAGCACTACTTCTTCTAATTATCAATGCAACTGATAAAACATATACAGAGCTGTTTAAATATCAAAAGCATCAAAAACTGTACTTTGGTTCAAATGTCTTTTTCCATGATACTTATTGCATAAGCCTTAGAGCACAAAGCTACTTTTATTGAATTTCCAAGTGTGGCTTCACAGCTGTTGCCCTCAGTAGCAGTCAATATTTGTATATTACTTTAATGAGTTCCTAGTAACCCAGACTCCTAAGGCACAGCTGTGCTCCTGGAACCAAACACGCAATTCCCATAGATTTCTGTTACCAGAACTACATTGCTTCTTCCCCACCTCTTTTATTTTACTTTTCTGGCATGTCAAGTTAGGGGTTTTTTTCCCCCTTCTCTTTCATCCATGCTTTCCAAAGGAGCCCAGTGAGAAGAGATGGTGTTTGGTGGCTCTGTTGAGCAGCTGGGAGACCTTGATATCTGCAAGTCCAGCTGTAAATGTGCATAGAATGGATAAGTCCAAGCCCAACAGACTACAGTTTTTAAAATGCAGGGTTTTTTCAGGGAAACCTGAGCCAAGCTTGTTTATCAGACCACAGCTCCAGAGAAACAAACCTTAGCAAAACCTGTTAATAAGTCTTGACCACTCTCAATTTTTGTGAGTTTGGGGACCAGTTTCCACACTCTCCTTATCTTTCATTTGGCTGTGTGTGGAAAGGTCTTGAGCATAAAGAACTAGTTATATATACCTAGAGATTTATAAATAACTTTTATGTTTACAAGAAATGCTGCTTCTTTTCACTGCTTAAGAAAACTATTTCCCCTTCCTTGTTATAGTGAGAGGTCAATCATGAATTCAATCATTAATGAAGCTCAGCAGTACCCAGCACAAAGCTCAAAGTGAATATCACTTTCAGGCATCCACAGCAAATGGCCAATTCTGAAAGAAAAATCTGTTTAGAAAATGGGAAGAAGGAATTTTCTCACAGTCTTTCCTAAGCACATACATATTTACTTTTTGATAGGCAATGTTCAAGCACTTCTTCTAAAGATTAAATCTCGGTTTTCATTAAGATCAGTTTCAAATACCTCATAGTGCAGGGTGTAGGATACCTATGTTTCTCCCATAATAAAGGATATAAATTCACATATATTCCTCAGGTCTTTCCTTGCTATTCCCACCACCACAGAAAAATCACAAACCCACAGGGTGACACTTATGTTAGTCTGTGTCCAACCACAGTTGTGCTTAGCCAAGTCCTTCAAAACTGTCAGAGCTGTGTCAGAAGGAAGAAAACACAGCACATAGAACAGAAGTGAGGGGAGAAATGCTTAAGTTTCAGAAATGGAAAATGTAGTTCTACACCAAAGTGAAAGACTTTTAGTGAAATTTCTCTCTTTTTATCTACAGATTCACTTCAAAATTGCCTATATCTTTCTGCAGGCTTAAGAGGTAACATATATTTGGTTTAGGCTTTTTTAAATTAACTTTTGCTTTATAATTCCCAGTAATGCTTCTGTCAAATGTGGCGTTCAGTGTCCTGTTTTTCACTAATACTATTCCACCAAACATTAACAATATTTCAGTAGATGGATACACAGATGCAATTCTAACAAGCAGCGACCAGTTAAACAAGTCCTAGATTATTCCAGGCACTTTGGATAGTTGAAAAAATTCTTTTGGATTATCAATACCGCTGTTTAGAAGGAATATTGCCTCTTCATCCACACTGGTTTTATTAAGAAAAAGCAAGGTTTGACAAAAGCTAACGCATTCAATGATGATTAATTTTGGGAAAAAAAAATCTAAGCATATATCTAATTTTATGTAAAGTCATTGTAGGTTTTTTGATGCAACTGAAAAGAAAATGTTATTTGGAATGTGGATTCCTACTTCTCTAAACACCATAGAGAAACATGTATCAGGTTTCACCATAATAAAAAAAAAGTGGGGGAGAAGAGGGGGAAGGGATTAAATGATCTTTCAAAGGAATACAGAAAATCCATCTAGAAAGCTGGCTGCTTCATTTAACATAAGCTGTTTGCCTGGCTGAGCCTGGGGAAAGTCTTCAATGTGTGGCACTTTCTTGACTCTCCACTACTGATCAGATTTCCACCAACAAATCGAGCCAAATTAACTAGAAATCATCCTCATTTCCTAAATCTGAGCATCACACAACAGTTTCTAAAAACACCAGGCAACCTGTCATGGGTGTGACCTGTAGCCTTTAGTTGGATGGGACCAAACTACTGCAATCAGCCAATCTCTACATCAATACTTTTCCTGTTTCAAAGCAAGGCTTTTAAAATTCAAGCTTGAATGCAGCATCAGAGCCTCTTGGTGACTGTGAGAAGGGACAGGAAAGCAATTTTTTTTTGTTTCAGTTTAATTCCATTTGCCCATATAAGAGGTACTCATATCTACTTGTCTGGCACTGTTACTTCTCAAAAATAGCAGAACTTCTACCTCAATTTACAAGCAGTGTTTCTGCTGTCTTATGGTTTGTTTAGTGATGAGAAACATGATGGGTAAAAATAGAGCATGGATTTCATGAAACACGTATCATACAAGTGCTCTTTTACAAACGACTTTCAAGACATGCCTGTTTTAAAGTAATTTATATCTTCCTATAATCAGAGAGTAAATGAATCAATTTTCATGTGTTATTTTTTCTTGTCACGTTTTCCTGTGTTTGTACTGGGTTCTCCCATTCTCCAGAGAACCTGCACCACTAGATGTCACTGCAAGCAGAACATTGAGAATCACATACTTACATGGAATTTACAGTCCCTTGCTTTATTGCTTTTTTTTTTTTTTTAACAAAAAGTTAGAACTAAGTTATTTTCTAGTCACATTTACTTTCTCATTTAGTTGAAGGTGAACAGCTGCCAAATTTCAAATCTGTATTAAATCCCCAGTGTCTGACTCTAAAGGTATGATGAGTAAACACACTGGCAATGTAAGAGTTGAAGGATGGCAATGATTACAAAAGCTACCAGAACCTTATTTACAACCTGATAACTTCCTGCACAGCAGTCAGTTTATTATTATTTCTTAAAAAGCATTTCGAGCCTCAGTCTCATTAGAGAGCAGAAGTAGCACATCGATTAATGTGCATATGCTACAACATTAATTAGAGAATAAGAATTTGCAGAAGATTGATAATTTCATAGTGACAATTGTAGCTGCAATTAAATGAATATTTTCTGGAAATCTGATGAGACAAAATGAAGAGAAATGAAAAGAAAACCGAAATTCAGCTTGAGGTAGAAAGAAGGTGGGAATTATCTTCAGCATAAGACAAAAATGCCTCTCAACAAAGTGGAATTTGCATTATGATTTTGCAATTATATTCCATTGTCTGCACTGGCTTCTAATGGAGAAAAAGAAAAACCAGGCCACATAAAAAAATATCACAGCTTGTTTTTAACAACAAACAAAGGTTCCAATCAGTAATATAAGCAATCAGCAGTTAAAATATCCTTAATAATAGGATAGTGGCAACAGAATAATAGTAGGGAAAATAACTATTCAAATTACTCTGCTCAACTGACATTTAATAAATTCATATTTAAAAAATGACATTTAGAGAACTAGATGATAATGCAAATGAGGGATATATTTATGAAGGGGTGAAAAAAACAGCTTCTAGTCTCAAGTATAAGAATATCCTAGGTTATGGTACCTGGCAAAAAAATATCAAAACTTGCTGATGGATAGTGATCTAGTGCAATTATATACTATTCTGAGCTAAATGCCATGCATTCTGCATCTGCCCTTACTGCCATGGCAGAAATAACTTTCTAGCACTGGCTCATTCTTGTTTATCCACATCACTCTCATGACATGAGGTGGTCTTTGCTGAACACAACATGGTCCAATAGACCAAAAGGAGCTGCTGTAATTTATGTGCTTGGACACTGCACTGTTCCAAGCAGGAGTCTGGCTACTAACTTTCCTATCATAATTCAGAATGTGCACATCTCAGTCCCTTTATGAACATGTATTTTACATTTCTATCCTGCCTCACAGTTCCCACTATAACAAGGCTATTACATTTCCTTAAGAGCATTTTCATTGTCTGAAACAGTCCTCTCACATTTAGCAGAGGCTTTCTGCAATCCCTTTTGCTCAACCGCAAAAACAAACACGAGGAACATTTTCAGCATCACAGTAAAAGTTACTTAGCAGCCCTCAAAATGCAGTACAGTGGCAGTACTGCCCTTGATCCCCTCACCTGAAATGGAGAAAGGAATCCAAAGAATTCCCTTGAGCCAGGTCATGGTTTTGTTTCCCACATTTTTCCAATGAGTATTTAAAAAATACTCAACCCAACCCACAAGTCTGACACTCACTTGCATCCCTTTGTTACTGACAACAATGTTGAACTCCCAACACTTCACTGCTAAATGGGAATAGGCTGTTTCCAACTTGACCCAAAATCCCAGATAATGCCTGGTAATGGATTATTTGGTCTCAGATTATGATATAGATGCCATTTTCCTGCTACCTCACTATCCCAAAAAGGATGGTATTGTTGGTCTTGGGGGTTGTTTTATAAAGAAATGATGTGTTTGTCTAGCACCAGTCAGTGCTATTAACTGACAATGACATCATCAAATGTTGGATTAAAGACATAGAGTTCATTTAATAACTGTATTTTCAGACAGTCTCTAATTTATTTATTCAAAAACAAAAATCTTTTATTTATAGCCTCGAAATATATTACCAAAACAGAGGTGAAGTCAAACATAGGAAGTCAAACAACCTTAGGTTTTCCTCTGGGAACACTGTAATTAAATCTTAAACAAATTTTGAGAAGTCTAAGCCTTGCTTCATACTCAGCTTGCAAGTCCTCTCATTTCACAGCTGAGATTATATCTGCTTCATAGAAGAGCCACTTCCACTTTCTCAGAACACAAATGCTAATTAGAGCTTCAAAATGCACGTTTGAATCTCAGATAAAAAATTCTCCAATACATAAATCAAAACAAAGTGATCAATACAGCTGC
Source organism: Ammospiza nelsoni (assembly GCF_027579445.1). Taxonomy (NCBI): domain Eukaryota; kingdom Metazoa; phylum Chordata; class Aves; order Passeriformes; family Passerellidae; genus Ammospiza; species Ammospiza nelsoni. Next base: position 6,720,112 of record NC_080648.1, read on the forward strand.
TGTAATATTTGTAGCATTCATTCCAATAGCTAGATAAAAATCCCAGATAAAAACATCTCAAAATGAAATAATCAACATCAATCTTTTAAATCAAATTGAAAAGCTTTCAGACTGTTTAAGACTCATGACTACAACTGATTAAGTGGGAACTTCAGGCATACCATTTAATTGCAGAAACAAACCCCAACCTCTTTGTTTGTGTTTAACTTAGTAATTTCTTATTTCAAATTATTAATAAAGCAGTATTCAATTAATACAAAACTCTTGAAATATAATCTTTAAATTCTGGAGATCACCTTAAAAACCTGGCACTTGAGAAGAAGGGAAGAAGTCTTTCTCTCACAATTAACACTACAGCACATTTTCTAGAGATTCTTGGAAGTTCATCCTCAGGTGTGACCTCTACCAGGGTATGATTGTAATGCTTTTTTTATTTGGAGGAGTTGGAATTCTGGTTGTGTTTCACTAATGGATTTCAAGCTGTTCTCTCCCTCCACCCCAGCTCGCTCCCCTCCCCACAGAGTCTTTCCCAGCTCAGATGGAAACATTATACATAACTTAAACCTCAGATTACAAAATACTGTATAAGACTAATCATAGATATTTATAGTCTGCACAAACTTTGTTTGCTCATCCATGGCAAGCATTTAATAAAGCTAGTTCATCTGGAAAGAAGTTAAATTAAATAATCCAAAATGAATGTGATGCATATTCAGAAAAATATGGTGTTCAGAACTAACAACAATAAAATTTAGGCCTTAGGGGAAAAAAAAAAAAAAACAAAAACAAAACACAACAAATAATTTGTAGCAAATAATAATAATTTGTTTCTTCCTTTCCCCCATTTATTTCTTCTTACAACCAAGGGGAAAAAAATTAAAGGCTAATATTTTACCAGCTTGGTAATTTTTTATTTATTGGAAGTTCTGATAATCGTCCCTTTCTATTTAAGTGCCAGCTAAGATTAGAAGAAAGATGTAAATTATAAATTGAGAAATTCAAAAGTATGATAATTTTCTTCTCTGGAAAAGACCCAAAATGCTGAAACTTGTCAACCCATTCCCTGCCATAAGCACTCCATACTGAAGCCAATAGAGAAGGAAAAGATGAGCACATCACAAGGAAAAGGTTACAAAATTGGACACGTGTGGTGCAGTACAATTTTAACTGCATTATAGAAACTCCTTCTGTGTAGTAGCACTCATCTGTTCTGTTTTCTCTAATAATTAAATCCACATCAGGAATAATAATCCTGCAATTTGACTTGTAGGCTTTGACTATAATAGCAATACACTGATCTTTTCACATAAGTTGTGTTTCCTTTGTGACTGTAAAAAGATGCATGACAGGATGCTGTGCTGGCTGCTAACTCAGTCATGAAGTTGTTTGCATACACTGAGCTCAGGTAGAAATTCCTTCAGGCCAAAGAAAGGCGAGGATTTAATTTCATAGACTGTGTTAACAAAAAAAGTCACAATTATCAAGCTTATGATACTTTCAGGAGAGCACACAGGAGTGAAGACATGATAAATATTAATATCACCCTACAACTTCAGAGACCTTAGAAGCCATAACCTGCCACAAACACTCCTACTGCTCTGTACTATTTATCATAGAACAATTTCTAACTTATTGTATGGGACTCCCTGCATTTATAACTTTAAACCAAGGCTTACTTCTGCAGTCCTCTGTATCATACGATCATAATATAAAATATATAAAGTCATATTTTACATGTTAAAATCTAATATAATTTTTATAAGACATATTTTTTACTTTAAGATCCTGTTGTTTTTTGCTGTGATTCATGGTAACTTTAGGAGTAACATGAAAATGAAGAGTTAGGAACTGAATATGGAAGTTCTGTCATTCAGAGATACAGACATTTCATGCCAGCAATGGGGGCAATCTGAACTGAGAAAATGTCACTTTTCCTTCAAAGAATTGGAAGAAAAGAAAGAATCATCATGACCCAAAAGATACCTCCACATTTTTGCAGCCAGGATTGGGAGTTAAAATGACAGGAATTATTTCATTTCTGATGGGTGCTCATGAGACCTTCAGCATACTCACTCTTCCCAGCAGATGCTGAGGCAGTTACACCAGCTACAGTTTGATAAACAATGTCAAAGTTACTATGGATTTTTTAAATAATTTTTTCTCACTTTCTCTTAACAACACACGCATTGAAACTTCTGTTCAACATCTCTTTGTTTCTTGTGTCAGTTTATCAGGATAATAAATATCCCTAATATTTGTTTAATTGCATTGTGCTCATCTATTCCAAGCTTAAATTAATAGTGATATCTATACATTTTATAGGTGGTGAATAAAAAAATGCCACCTTATACTTACTGACAGATCTGAATTTTAGATTAGCTTGTCTCATTACATCTGTGGTAGATCTGGGCCATTCTATCTTCTCTGACAGGTTTAGTTTCTTCTGAGCAATATCCCCCTGAACCTGCCAGTGTTCAGATTCAGGGTACTCACTCACTGCAGGTGGCTGGAAAACTATACTGGGATTTGTGGGATTTATTTCCCTTTAATTTAAGGGATTTCTTTTCCTTTAATTTATTTCCCTTTGTGGGCCTTTTCTCTAGAACCTTAGTGTTTTGATTGCATATACATAATCAAATTAATTGTTAATGACAAAAGTGAGCCAGTCCCACCCCAAACAAACCTGTTCATACTTTTTTGGGTACAAATAGAATGAGCCCTGTCCCTCATAGTGAAAGGCACCTGAAGTACCACACACAGATTTTCCATACTGGCGTTGGATAATCCCCTCTGGGTGTGCCTATGTTAGGACACTGTTATGGGTCAGGAGTATTGTTTGGTTTGTTTTTAATGCTAATTTCACAATTAAATCTGGTGCATCATATGAACCAAAGCACAATCAGGAGACAGAGGACACAAACAAGATGTCTTTTACCTGAAAGGGAGCTAGAAGGTGTGCCAGATTTGCAAATAAATCTTTCCCATCCAAAATGAGTGGTCCACTGGCAAAGCCAGCCTAGAAATAGCACAGAGTATAATCCTTGTAAAAAAATATTACTGCAAATGCCATGCCCAAGACACCATCTCTTCACTTTGCACATTCATTCTTTAGCCTGCACTGCCTCCTAATGTGAATGTGGACTTTGTCACTGAGCATTATCATGACTTATAAAGATTGGTTTGGCATTTTTTCAAGAGCACCAGAAAGAAAGGTGTAATGTTGGTTTACAGATAAGCATTATTTTTTATATCCTGGCAGAGTTCCCGTTGCAGAAGCACAGTCTGGTCTTGAAATGTGACTTGAGTTCCCAACAGTCTGCCTGCTAGGAAAGCAATTCTTGGGGTAGTTTTAGCACTGCTGCTCAAAACCCAAAATATTTGGTTTGCTCCCTTACATTCACTTCAGTCACATCACTTGTGAAAAAAAAAGCCCAAACCCAAAACAACAACATGGACACAAGTTACTTACTGTTGTGCATAAATTATTACTTGAAACTGGAAAAAATGTGCTTTCATCTAGGATGCTGGAGCAAAGCTTAATATTTTTATGAAGTAATCCTTGTATCACTGACTTCAAATTGGCCATGAAATACCATAATTCTAGGGATCTGGATACTGTCAGAGCATATTTTTCTAATTTACCTTCAATATCCAGCTCACGTAATCTACAATTTAATGATAGTGGAGAAGATAATCTTGAACTGTTCTTCAGGAAGATTGAGAGCACTTCTAAAGCTATTAATATCATTAGTATTTGCTGTGCATGCTAACACATCATCTCCTTTATTTCTACTGCTAGAGTATAACCCTCCAGAAGGGGAACAAGTCAACTACATCCAAAACTTCTAATATTCCAAAACACGAGGCAGATTAGCCACCAACTGCCATTCAGATTCAGGGGCACCCTAAATCAGATCCAATATCACACAAGTGCAGCACAATTAAAATTCCACATTTTGCCCTGGGACATGGCATGACTAAAAGTATGCAAAGGCCCTGAAGTTGTGGATAACTGAGGACCATCAGGTATGTTATGTTCCCAAACTCAAAAATTCTTTTTGGCATTTTACTTGGCATCTCTAATCTTTATGGTGTTTTTGGTAAATTTCAAATGCAAGCTATGGAAAGCTTGTCTTTCTTTTCCAGGCTATTACCATACAAACTTTCTCCTTAGAACCTTTAATTTTACTTTTTTCTTTTCCCTCTATTCCCAATTCTTAGGGGAACTGAAGTATGGAGCAAGAGAGAAATTACAGGCAGCCAAGTGTAAGAGACACAAAGGATGGGAGAAATAACAGGTGTAAGGATACAGAGAAAATATCTAGGTTTTTTTTTCCAGTGAATAATATCAAATCCAACATCTAGTGAGATATTTATTTGGCTTTATATAGACAGGATATGATCCCTCTGAATTGCCTAATAGGCTTAGTATTCCTGAGTAAAGGAAAATAGAATGTGTGTGTCTTGGTGTAGACACCCAGAAATTAAATTGCATCTACGTGGAAACATGCAAATAGATGTAATTGCAAGTGGTTAACATGCTGAGCAGGTTCCTAGAATGTTTTTCCAGCATGTTGGTCAGATTGAAATTAAAACCAGCCATATATCTGTCTATCCTTGCATTTAGTGGCAAAAGCCTAAATGTTATTCACCTCTCATGGTTATACACTTTATGGCTACCTGCATGACTTGACATTTTCAGCCAGTTGTCCAATTTACAGCTCTGTTTCACTCTCCCTAGCCTTAATTTAAAAATGAAGGAGTCACATGCACATTTTTCTGTGTATCAGTATTCCTTGTTAAGCTCACAATTTTGGAAATCTCACCTTATGGACATCAAGACCAAAGTGGACAAGCCAGTGTTATGTTGTTAGAAAACAAACAAATAAGCAAAACTACACATTTGATTCTTTCTTCATTCAGTTACTGTTCTAGCAGAAGTTAGAAGTCCATATGTGAAAGATATGGAAATAAAAAGGAAACACCATTCTGTAAATTGTACTATAAACAAAACAAATTTCTCCTAGAGTCTTGATAGTTCTGAAAAATCAGGACAGGAAAGGATTCCCTTTGGATGTACTATGAATAGAGCAAACAGTACCCTACAGCAAAATAAATGTTTGTTTTTCAAGGTGAGTTTTGGTGGGATTTTTCTTATTCCTTTCTAAACATACCTGTGATTTGTTTCATAAATATGAAAATGCAAGCAAAAAAGCTTTTTTTCTTCTTTAATAATACCAGTATTGATAATACTGCCAAAACTTATAACATGAGATCATGAAACAACCCTACAGACACAAGTGTCTCCAGGGGCATTAGTCTATATATGGCTCATATCCCAAAGTGTTTCTACATGGATAACTTTAAGGAGAAGTGATACTCTTGTTATTGCCAGCACCAAGGGCTACTCAGAGAAATAAAACACGTATATAAAAGATACACAGAGAGAGAGACAACTCCCTGAACTCCCTTCTAACACAGAAATAGCAGCGGGTAGCCTCCTTCACTGCTATTGCTTCATGAGACTCGGCTGGAACACGCAGAATTGTCCAGCTGCAGCCCCAGAGCACATATGCACAACAAACTGTGCGGGAAAGGAGCACAGACTGACCGGAGCACTCTACAAAGCCCAGGCTGTATTTACTAGTGGTGGTTTTCAGCTTTGCCATCTCTGCAAAGCCCAGGCTGTATTTACTAGTGGTGGTTTTCAGCTTTGCCATCTCTGCAAAGCCCAGGCTGTATTTACTAGTGGTGGTTTTCAGCTTTGCCATCTCTGCAAAGCCCAGGCTGTATTTACTAGAGGTGGTTTTCAGCTTTGCCAGCTCTGTACCCAGCAGTCCCTCAGCAAGGTCACTGAGCACATTTACTGAGAGCAGCTTTTTAAAGTGCTCCTTTTTAGGCTGCAGCATCACCCCAGCAGCTCTGCCTGCAGCTGCTCAAGGGGTACCGGGGCTCCCGCTGAGGGCCACACCGAGCTTGGCCCTGCAAGGCCCCGGCCCTCCTGGCCACTGCCCAGCACAGCCTGCATGGACAGCCCTCCTGAGGAACATAGCTGCTCTCAGTGCCCCCATGGTGTCCCCCATCCCTCCTCAGGGACACAGCCACTCTCTGTGTCCGTGTGGTGTCCCTAAGCGCTCCTGCCATGGCAGCCACCCCTGAACACTGTTCCCTCAGCCTGTTCTCAGCTCCACCACCCACATTTCCCAGGCCTGGAGCAGCGCTCAGTGGCACATCAGTGATTACTGTTTCATACCGACTGATGTTAAATGGGACATTAAGTGCTAGCAATGTCAGCATTACACAGAAAACAGCGATCCCAAAGGCCTTTCTGACATGGATAGCTGTGGTTCTGTGAGCTCCCTCAGGCAGCAGGTGCGATCCAAGCTGCCACGGTTCCAGGAGGAACCTTCTAGAAGGAGACGTCCAACAGCTGCTGTTGAACGTGTTAAACTCTGAAACGTTCCATAAATGCCAACTTAGTGCCAGGCATAACATTTGCAAAAATTTCAATATAAATGCTTCTTTTTCTGTCTCTCTCCCAGCTCACACATCGCTCTGCAGCCGTGCGCTGCCTCAAGCAGGGCTGGGTGTCAGCCCTCACTGACTCACTGCAGGCACTCACTGACCTGAACCACGGCCACACCAGACCTTTTCTAAATTACACTGCAGTAAAAAAAAATGCTAAAATTTCACATGTAGACAGCCAATTCCTGATTTGCTGAGTACAAAATGGAAGAACAGGTAAAAGAACACTAATTTCTGAATAGCACTAATTAAAGCAGAGACTACTGGAATAAATATGGTGCAACACAGTGTTAGGAATGCTGAGGTTTTTTATGCCCAGCCAAAAACTCCAGAGATCTAAAACCAACCTAACTTCTAAAAAATAACACAAACCACCACCTTCTGAAGTTTGGTAACTCTTTTGCTGTATATCTAAACGTTAAAGCCTCTAAGGAAAGCTGCAGCATATTTTAAAAGATGCTGTGAAGATATTGAAAGAATAAAAGGTCATGGTAACCAGTGATTTAACAGATTGTAGGTGGAGAGGTTTTTGTGCTTCTGATAATTAATTGGCAGGTTTAGAGAGCACAGTTCTTAATTAAACTGTAAATACATGTTGATGAGCATCATGGTTTAATAATGATTAATGGCTTTATCCTCTTACCATAAGAACACACAAAATGGATTTAGTTCTTCCGTAATTTAGCAGACACAATCATAATTTTTCTCACTAATGTCACAGAAATAGGGAGTCTCTTTCTGTAAACATAAAGGCTGTGAACTTCATGAAGATTTGACATGAATCATGTACAATATGGATGGCTAAAACCAGTAAGCAAGATGCAGAGGGGGAAAACTAAGTATTTCTGAGGACTACAGTGTACAGGAAGTTGCATGAGATGGCATGTTTGTTATTTTCCTTTCATTTCCTTCAGAAATTTATTATTGGTGCTGAAAGACACCAGCCTTCTGCATCAACAGAAGCTCTGTTTTGGTGCATATTTTTTTAGAAAGGAGAACTAGCATACTTAAACATTGTGTCTGTTTTCACATAGAAAACCAGATCATGCACCACAGGAGACAGTATGTGGGGGATATTCTCGAGTCTCAAGAAGCAGGAGAAACTTCTGCTTTTACAGAGATAAGTCAATAAAAGCAAAGGTTCCACAGTTCCAACAAATCTTTTATTCAGCCTGCACAGAAATACTGATTGCAAGCTTGTTGGGAACCGAATTGGAAACACAGCTAAGTTTCGCAAGAAAAATTTATGATATAATTATTCTAACTCAAAGGACTGCTTTTTACATAAGAAACAATAGAATAGTCAGTGAGAAGGAAAAGGAATATTTCTGTCCTTCCCAAAGATTAGTAGGCAATTGATGTAACGCTTAGAACTGTCTCCCATGACACAGCATCTTCCTTTTTCCCTAGCAAAAATGAAGAGAATGAGACTTTTGGGTTGTTGGTTGATTGTGTTTTTCTGGCAAAAGATGGTACTGCTAAAGCAAAAAAGGAGTATTCATTTGGATTACTCGAGGATTATGCTCTAAAAGGAACTGGGATCCTGCAATTTTTGCAATTACAAAGGGTACGGACCTGGAAAATAACTCCAAACAAACAGAAAAAAATGTATAGAGGCTTGCAAATTACTTAAACTTCTAAACTGTAGCCAGAATATATAGTTCTTTTAGCTAGAACTTCCACACGTATTCTGCCTACTGAAAATGGTACAAGTTTTCTGATGGGATCTTCGAGAAAGTTGGTGTCAATCTCAAGGATTTAAAACCTGCTTGAAGAGTATAACCTGAGCTTAACTCTGGAGCTGCTAAGGTCTCTCTTGATGAATTTTACATAAGTTTACAATGCCACAGTGTTGCCTGGTGGCTCGCACAGCAAGTTAAAGAGCAGCCCCTACCCAGACCTAGCAACCACAAGTGCCTATGACAAGACAACTTGGAGGGGGTAGGAGGGGAAGACAAGACTTAGCAAAACCTCCCTGTGGTATCTCACGGTAATTTATTCTGAGAAACACTGAGCTTTTTCTTAGCAAAGCAGTATTTTAAACAACACTGCCTTGCAGTGCACGTAGATGGTGAACAGAAAGCAGCAGAACATCTCAGAAGCCTGCAGTAAACAATTCTTGTTTGGCAATATTTGTGGAAGAATACACCTAAAGAGTAACTGCACAAATCTTTGACTTTGACTGCAAGAAAAAGCTTACTTTACTCTTGGACCATTTGCAAAAACTGTAGTGAAGATGATTAAAAAGGAGCAAAAAGGAAACAGTATTTGCATTCATTCTGATAATAGAATATGAAATTAAAGCATGAAGGGATTAATGTTTTAAAGCTTGACTTGCAATGATAAAGCTAAGGTATTAGAAGAGACAACATAACCGTTACAGGATAGACAAGCAAAGAAAAAGCAGCACATGCCTTAAAGATGAGCAAGGCAACCTAGAATGGAATTACAAAATGATTAATCAATACAAATGAGAAAGTGTACAAGGAAAGAGAGCTTGGTGAGGCTTCTTATGGGACTCAACACTGCAGCCGCCTAAAGATAATGAAAGGAGCATAGCAAAGCCAAAGAAATGTTTTCATTCAGTAGCAAAGTCATTTGTGAACAGTTTAAATTACCCTAATCACCTCCCCTCCAGCCGTCAGTATGCTCTGTCTCTTTAGTTATTTAAAAAAAAAGAGTTTGGGGAAATGAGTTCTGCAAATCTAAGCTGCAAAATAATTATACACACACCGTTTTAGCATTTTAACAATGCAGTCCCAAACATTTGTTCTCATTAGAATGCAAATCGACTCATTTAATAATCCCACATGAGAATTCCACCACACTCAGCTTAAAAAGCGCAGTGGTATTCAAAATATTATTAATAAATGCCAAATATGGAACAGCCAGTTTGTTTTGCCAGCAGCTCAGGGTAGATAAAAGACATATAGAACATTTTTTCCAACCAAATTTGTTTAATTGAAATTTAACAGTGAGAACGGCCTGGGTTGGTCTTTAAAAATATGAAGGTGACAGTCCCCTCTTAACACAGATACATTCACATTCTAATACTAAAGGCTGAGAACTACAGCCTGTCCTACAAATCAATGGCATCAATTTGCTTCAAGTAGTGTCCAATTTCAGTAAGGTACTTCACTATTAATAGTTTTAACCTCTGGTACCAGTTCAAAGCACTGGCCTGAAGTGTGTAATTTCCGATTTATCAATCCAAGTGCTGGTGTCGTATTTTTAGAACTACTGCAGAATTTTGATAATTAGAGGGCTGAAAAAACCCTTAGCAGAGGAAACAAACAAACCAAAAAAAAGGCTTGGAGATATTATAATAATCAGAACTTTTCTATGGTATTTGCCATCCTATTCTTATCCTGGCATGCTATACACTTCTATTGCTCAATAAAGTATAATATTTCATAGCCATCACAAGGAGAAATAGTTTAGAACAGAAATCAGATATAGTTAAATGGCACTTTCTAAATAACTAAGAAACCAGTAATTACCAAGACTAATATAATTAAACAAAATCTGACCCTCCGGTATCTGCTATTAATGAGCACCTCTCATGTCAATATATATGAGAAGCAGGGTAGATGGCAATAATACTTTCTCCAAATTCCCAATACCAGTAAGAAGTTCAAATTAAATACACCCAGGGCCATTCCTGGAGTGAGCATAGAGAATTTTAGTAGATAAAAATCAAAATGATTGCTCTGATCTGCTTGCAAGCCCATGATTCAGACCTGATTCACAATGATTTAGGGAACAGTTTGCTTTTTTTTCTGAGCGGGGCAAGTTGTGTCCCTTTACTCATTCAGAGCAGCATGTTCTGAACGTATCTAACATATCTCCACATCCCACACAGCAGGTCAGCAGGGCCATGGGCATAAATGACTGGATAAGGTTACAAACACCAACCAAAGCTGCTGTTCCCTGCTCTGTTCCTCCAAGTTTCATTCATGTGGATTCTGCTGCTTCCAGAAACTAACATGGAGCACAGGAGCCTCATCTAGGGGTGAGCAGAGACTGACCCAAAGAACATGTTGGGCATATTGTGCATACTCACTACTGAATGTTTTCTCAGCACTGATTAGGGGAACGCAGCAGCTGCTGAAATATTAAAAGTCTTTTAGAGTTAATACAGTATGACAACAAAAACAAATTAAATATTGTAATATGACATGGAGTATAAATTGTCCTTGACATAAAGTTATAAATATCTGGAGAATCTTTATTTGTTTTGAAAATGTCAGCTTGTCAGAAATTTTCTTCTGACTGTTTTAATTACCTCTACACTGATGCACATTTAAGCCACAATAAACATTTTTAGAAATCCCAGCTTTGGGTTACGCAACTATGCTGTTAAGTACCCACTTCTGAACATTTTAAGACAAATTAAAAGGATTTCAGGTTTTCTGCCTCAGAATGCTGATATAGAACCCACTTCTTCCTGCCACATAAAGCTCTCTATCACATGCTGATCACTCAGCTAGGCTGCAGACACGTATGAAACAATCCAAAGCATTCATCTACAGGGAGGCAATGCCAATTCTCTTTCTGTTAATCACAAAGTGTGTAATGAAGTTCTAAGAATGGTGTTTAACTCCTTCTGAGCCTTGACTGAGGGAGACAAGACAGTGTGATGGATGAGGATGCTGTGCCATGAGCTGCACCTCTGCCACACCTCCAAATTCATTATTCAGTCTTCTAACCACTAGGTGTTTCTGCCTCACATGAGTAAAAATACACTCTAATGTAATTAACTGGATATCCCAGAGACACATAACCCACAGATGGACTAATTTAGTTTACTGGCAATGTAATTGCCCAGTAGCAGTGAAGCAATGGATACTCATCCATTGTAAGCTACTGTTAAGTGTGTCTTAATAGATTGATTCCACTGTTTTTTTTGTGTTTGTTTTTTTTCCTGGGTACTTCTACCACCTCCTCCACGACATTTTCAGAACATCTAAAACCTATAATTCTCTTAGAAGGTAAATAGCACAATTCTCACATTACTGAGGAAGAAACAAAGAAGTGAATTTATTCCAAAGCATTTGTGTGCCAGCTGGGAACTGAAATTTTGCACACCCTCATGTGTGTCAGTAGAGTGTTCTGGAAGAAGATGGGCTGTGGCACTGGGATGCACAGAGCACCTCTACAGGATGAAGTGGCTCTGATCAAGGAACAGAGCATTTGGAGTTACATAAAGCACAGCATGTTTGAAAGGACTGTACTTCTGGATTTGGGCACAGCACAACACTACAACTCCAAGTTCAATGGCTGTCCTTGAGAGGAAAAAACATTCACAGCGGACCTAATCATAAAAATCCACTCCCGAGGCTCATGGAGAAAGAGGAATACCAGCACAGCAGTGTTTTTATTTAATTAAAGATGCCTGCTTGCTTATGTTTTGTACACTTTGTGTAACACTTAGCCAATCACACATGACAGTATACAATTATTCTAGGAAAACTTGCTTAGGCTATATTTGCCTCATGCTTTCAACCATTCCAGACATGCAATTATTACACAGTTGTGTCTGGGAAATTATCAAAACAGTATGGTATTTATAAAAGCGAGAGCAAGCCCACATACACATTATCAAATTAAACTGTGGTAATGTGCTTTTTCACATGACTAAAATTTTTATAACATAATTCTGCAATATCTTGTTGCTTCACAGAGTTCTTGCACTTAGTCGGTAAAAATCTCTCATTCCCATTTTTATGCCCAAAATGTTGTAGGTTTAAAAAGAAGCTTTTATAACTTCAATTACTTGATTGATATACAATGAAATTATGAAATTCATCATCTTGGTAGCCTCTGAGCTTAGTCCATCCCAGTTTCCTGGCTGCATTCCATGCCTCATGGTTTAACACATAGTTTCATAAGGGATTAGAGAATTTAAAAAGTGCATCATAGCTTTCTCACAAATCATCTCCAAGAGAATTTACAGATTTCAGTCATGTGAAATTATAATAGTCCTTTGTTGTTGCTCTATCCACACCTTTAACTTTACTGTTGCTATATCCTTGGTAAATGCCTGGATACAGCCAGCATCCAGTGCCTTAACAATGCCAATATTAAACTCCGTGGTGCTGGAATTATTTTTCATGCTATGCAGTCATGACTATAACCTGTACTTGAGTTTTGAACATAATAATCTCTTTATCACACAGCATTCACATGGTGAAGAGGAGGAGGAGAAACAGAGCAAAATGAATTCTGTCTTTTCACACCCATTTTCCTCTGTCCCAAGTCAAGTAACACAAATTCCACATTGGCTGAGTGAAGCTGCTGTGCACTGCAAAGCTCCAAGCTCAGCTCAGCATTGTCCTGAACTGGAAGAGCAAGAGTTTCTTGAGGTCTGTCATCTAAACGTCATTAAATGGAAGTGAGCCAAACTGTTCTTTGCCCCTGATGGAGTAATATACTGGGGTTTTTTTAAATTTTTGTTTGGGTTTTCTTTTGGGCAAGGGGTTGTTTGGGTTGTTTTTTAGACAAGCAAATATCATTCCAAAGGGAAACACCAGCTAGAAGTATAAAGTATCACTGGTACCATATTTTTTTTATTATTTTCCTAATGTCCCACAATGAACAGGGCATTTTTAAATTGAAAGAAAGGTGCTAAGGTAGCTTACTGTTTACTTTTCCTAGCTGAATTGCATTCATGTAGTCTAACTTAATATAACTTTTACTAGCATACTTCTGCTTATGCATCACTCTAAGAAGAAAAAAAAATTACAAGAAAAAAAAGATTTCTCATTGGAAAAAATTACAAGTTAACATTTGCCAGAGTTTCTCACTATTGACCTCTTCTCCTGGGGGAAGTTCTGCAGTGGAGATTTCATGGCAGGCTTTGACTGTGGCAGTTCTTCACTCCCATACAAGAAGTTGCTAAATGCTTTGTTAGTTGCTAAGAGATTCATTATTTACACTCACAGAATATCTAACACACTGATATTCACCAGGATTCCCAATAAAAACAACACAATCAGATTTTCACATGAGAACCTACCACAGTTATTGTGAGAAACAGAAATAAACTGTAATTAAGTGTTCTCATTCTGTTTCCTAAAGCGGACATCCCATCATATCCCACTTGGGCTTTTTTCCAACATTTTTTCTTCTGCAAAGTATTTCTCTGCAAAATTAATACCAGCCAGCTGTAGCATGATGCTTCCTAATACAAACTGTAAAGGTCAAAGTTGTTCAAAGGTGGCAGGACAGGTGCTAATTGTCAATTTTAAAAGCTTGTATGTCCAAAAGTTGTTCAGGTAAGTGAACACATAGAGGGGCAAGGGGGTTGGTCCTGCATTCTCTGAATCCTCAAAAGAAGACAATTTGAAAAGGATTTTACACATCCTTTTCTTTGAGAAACAGGATACAGACCTCAGAAGCTCAGAAGATGCACCAGACAATTAAGAGTTATTAGACAGACCTATATTTTTTGCCAATTGTCACCTTTTTTCACAATTACTACTAGGAAATAAAATTCTCAAAAGAAAATGTGATATTTAAAGAGCATCCTTGCTCACTGTGTCAAATATATTATTACACATGTACTGTTATAGAGTTGCGTTTTTTTCAGGATTTTCTGAATTTAGTTCATTATAATCATGTGACACAAAGGCACTGGATGTGCTTGAGTTGCTTTGTAGCTATTGATTCAGAATGCACAGGAAGGCAACATTGATAAAGCAAATATAAAAACATATATGCCTCTTTCCATGAATGCATGAATATTTTTTTTTTTAATTCCATTAATACCCCACAGCTGAGTGCATGCCTCTCCATGATAAATATCTGAACACTGAATATCTTTAACAAAATATCTACACAGACCACATTTCAGTAACCTCAAGCTATAAAAAAGTAAAACAAACCTAATCATCTAAGAAAGAAATTATGACAGGTTCAATAACTGCCTCTATCATCCTTTATTACATTAGTTATTCCTGTTATAGTTTTGTTAAATGTGTAGTTGCTGGTGGGTTTGGGGTTTGTTTTTTTTTTAAACACACATATTACAAATCAGAAGGCTCATAGGGAACTTTAGGTAAAACTAACAACCTATTTACAAATCCCTCATTTCCAACAGCATTAAAATTCTGAGGGCTTCTGCTTCTTAATTGTACATAGGCAGGACAATTTGCTCCAAGGTTTTATTACATTAATTTTGTATAACATTGTTATGCATTATTAGATTCTTACTAAACTACACACTGCTGAAGCATGAAGTAGAAAGCTCAGACTAAAACCCATCCTGGAGTTTACACTACTGGTCTAAAATTTTTAAAGTATTGCACTTGTATTTTAAATACTCATAACCATGTAACTTGGGGAAAAGAGAATACATGGTTGAAGGAACATCAGTCTAGTAGAAGACCTTGTAAAAAGAACAGAAAAAACTATTCTAACTTTGGAAATGCATGCATATTCTCCTGTAACTAGTTTGAAAAGGAACAGTGGTAATATATGCTGGTATAATTGAAGATATCCTTGTAGTCTCTTTGGAAAAGATAACAGTTCTAGGCAAATTTGATGTTTCAGAATAAAATAGGAGATTACTTAGGAAATTGAAAAATGTAGGGGGAAAATCCCTGTTCTGTTAATTGCAGCATATCTGTTTGAACAGTCTTATTAAATTCTTCATGTTTATTCTTAGAGTTTCTAACGCCTATACCACCCAGTGGCCTAAGGGGATGACAATTTTCAGTCTTCACCCAGTGATCTGAATCTTCACTCAGAATGGCCTTGTCTGGTCCTTTTGCCTCTGCACATCTGAGCACAGTCCCTTGAGAAAGCCTCAAAAAATCCCAAACCTCCCTCGTGCCCTCTGTTGGGACAGGAAATTACAACAGACTGCCACCAAAGCATCGCTGGGAGAAGCAGGGATAGCACTGAAGGCGGCAGGGAACAGAGAGGGGAGAGGAACCAAACTCCTCCAGGCCAACAGATGCTGGGGTCCAGTGGCTGCTGTGAAGTTCAAACAGCCCTGCTGAAATCAAAGTGCCAGAGCCTCCCTGCAGCCGCTGGTGAGACACTGACAGGACAAAAGGATGGAAAACTGCCTGGACCCTCAGGCTGCAAGGATCAGCTTCTGCCAGTGGTGCAAAAGGCAGCTGGGGACTGGTGTCACTCAGGCACTCATGCCAATACTGTTTGATGTCCTTATTTTCAACCTGGGCAATGGGATGAAGCACACTCCTTGGCAATTACACTTTCCAGCTGGCTTCGGAGCTTTTTTTGGAATTGATTGAGAAAGTCTTATTATTAAAAACACATAAAAGAAGAAATGAGATGATTGGCCTATTTCTCTATATATACATTTTGTAGAATAACTAACTGATTATACTGTCTATATCAAATATGGCCACTTACATGTTTCACTGTCAAATAGTAAATTATTATGTTTATTTAAAATGTTTATAATGAGCACCTTGTACTTGGAAATCAATGTCTTTATTCAAGTATTATCTATTACTACAGGAAGATAGGCTGGTATTTGGAACTGCTTTTGCAGAGTACCTTCCATCATCACTTTTGCAAAACAAATGCAAAAATAGAATTTTTTTTTAACCAATATCTATGATACACTAGAGAAATGAGAAGGTTCAGAGCAGAACTGTGGTTTGATTAATGCAGTTATATATATATTCAGAATAAAAGCCTATTTCAAGTACCTGATATATGATGCTCACTCATTCACAGTATTCAGAAAATGGTAAAACAAACCAATGGTAAATACGATGCTAGAATCTCTATTTCAGTGAAGAACCAATGAGGATAAAACCTTGAAGATACTCTAAACCAATGAAGAATCAAAAGCAAAAATTCCAAAAGGTTGCTTAGTAAAATCGTTGCTGCCAGAACTCATACACTGACGGTGGCGCACACATATTAGCTACAAACCCAGAATATTTTCAAGGGAAGGTATAATTGTTCATTACAGCTTGATTTGTGATTGAAGGCAGAAATATCACAGTTCAAAGTAAAATGCAATCTAAAGAAACCATTGCAGACATTTTCTGTAACTGAGATAATTACTGGTTAATGCTTTAGGGAAGATATTTGACTTTTGCAGGTCCATGAATCAATGGGAGGAAGACAGATGAGGGGAAAATGAAGGAGCTGAAGTTATTTTTTACTGGACCCAAAAAGGAGTCAAATTTCTGAAGCTGTGCAGGGAGACAGTCTCATGAGCAAAGGTGGCCTGGTCGTGCTTCTTCACAATTGTGTCTTCCCATTTTCAAGGGAAGCATAAGTTTTAGAAGAAATCTAGGAAACCTATTCTCATGGTTTCTATAATATTTTTCATTAACAGAACTCAAACATCAAAACAAAACCACAACAGAAGCAAACCAACAAAAATCCAAACACTTCTGTTTCAAAAAGACTATTGGGTAACCAATTCCCATTACTGCCATCACCCAAAGGGAAAAGAGCATCAGTATTTCATCTAAAATTAAAATATGAGATAATTCAGGGATTATCCAAGGATAAAGCTCCATTGAGACCCTACTGATGAAGAGTGCTCTGAGACACAACTAATGAATGGGTGGGGGAAACCACATGTGCTGAAAATGTGCAAACTGCAGCTGAGGAGGTGAGAAAATTAGATCAGGCTCACCCTAATGGGAGTGGTGTCAGTAGGGAGACAAACTTACTGCCACTTTTGTAAAACAGGAAGAATTTCAATAACATATTGTAATTTATCCTTACAAATAATTTCTTTGAAGAATACCATACATAAAGGCAGTCTGAAAAGGAATAAATATGCAACTTTCCTGGCTAGTACTGGTTTATCATGGTTTGACGCTGGCCAAACACCAATCACACATGAAAGTCATTCACTTCCCCTCCCCTACCACAGCTGGGCAGAGAGGAAAATTTAACTAAGGGTTCATGAGTTGAGAAAAAGACTGGGAGAAAACACTCCAAGAGTGTTTGGCTTAGAGGTACAAAATGAATTTATTACTAAAGAGTCAGAAGAGGATAACAAGAAGTAAAAAGAACTTTTCTTCCTCCAACCCTCCCTCTCTCCCACAACAGCACAGGGGACAGAGCATGGGGGTTTTGGTCAGTTCATCACCCAATTTTCCTCTGCTGCTCTGGCAGAGGAGTCCTTCCCCTGCTGCACCATGGGGTCCTTCCCACAGGGACAGTTCTCCATGAACTTCTCCAGCATGGATTCAATCTCACGGGCAGCAGTCTGCCCAAAACTGCTGCAAGGTGGGTCCCTCCCAAAACTGCTGTGGCATGGGTCACTCTTCCACACCACACCCACACCTTGGGGTGAGCCCAAGGACAGCCTGCAAGCCAGGCCCCCTCTTTCCTCCGGGCCTCCCACTGGGTCACAGCCTCCTCCAGGCATCACCTGCTCTGGCATGGGCACATCCCCCATGGGTTGTGCACGGATCTCTGCATCCCTGTGGATCCCCACAGGCTGTGGGTGGATCTCTGCATCTCCCATGGATCCCCACAGGCTGTGGGTGGATCTCTGCATCCCTGTGGATCCCCACAGGCTGTGGGTGGATCTCTGCATCCCTGTGGATCCCCGTGGGCTGCAGGGGCTCAGCTGCTTCACCATGGTCTCAGCACAGCTGCAGAAGAATCCCAGCTCTGGAGCACCTCCTGCCCCTCTGACCTTGGAGTCGCCCCCATGTGTTCTCACCTCCCCCTGTTCTCTAGCTGGAATTAACAGTGCCCCCACTTTGTTTTGATTTTACTCTCAAATAGGTTATCACACAGGCATTACCAACCTCTCATCGCCCCAGCCTTGGCCAGCAGCACATCCATCTTCAGAGCCATCAAGGATTGGCTCTGCTGGACATGGTGGAAGCTTCCAGCAGCTTCTGACAGAGACCACCCCCATGGCCTCCCACTATCAAAAACCAGGCCATGCAAAACCAATACAAGTACTTACAAAAGTTATTCTAAGGCTAATACATTAGTAAAAGAACTAGAATAACTGCTCAATACTTTCTTCAAACTGAAAGGATCATTAATTTTTTTACATCAATAAATGGCAAAAACTTGACTAATTATGTATTATTTACTTGTCATATTTTAAATGGCTTTTTGCAGGCTTCCTCTGAAAGATTATGCTGTACTACCCACCATTATCATCACTGCTAACACAGAGGTGAAATGGTCTTTCTTCCAAATAGAAAGAGCAATAAAGGGCAGTGGAAAGGGCAGTATTTCTTTTTCATATGGTTTTGACTTCCTAGTACTGTTGAGTAACTTACCTTATGTATTCTAAAAAGCTGGACATATTATCCTAACAGAAATAACATATTCAACTTCCACATTTATATTCTTTTTTTCTTCATGCCAGTAATAATTACTAAATTAATTTAAGTGTCTTGCTTATTGAATACATGTTTGGTGTGTTTTTCTTCAAGATATACACATTCAGAATGTAACCTTTCAAAACACACTTCACACAACATGCTTTAATTCAGGCTTTACAATAAACTCTCAACTAATTCCAATCATGCTTTTAGAATTCTATCTTTATTTCAACACTGGTACTGTCACTTTGTATATTAGGACAGTGTTGCTAAAGCACTAATTTAAATTTCCTCTCAAACAAATTTTAGTTGTTTAGTGGGGGAAATAACATAAACATAAAGAAATTAAGAGAATTGGAGCAACATTTTTAGACAACTAACACAAACATTTTGGGAATTGTGTTTAGGAAGGAAGGGATCCACTGGATAAAACTCTAGACAAACCTGACACCATGCCACAGGGAAATCTCCCTTCTCCCAAACTGCTACTGTACTTTTTCTGGAATAGAATCAGAATTCAGCCTCTGACTCCTTGCAAGTCACCAGAGAAAGCAGGGAACTCTGCTGGCACTCTTCTTGCAGCAATTCATTTTCATCTCCTGTTAGCTCAACTGCATGCTTGCCTTGTCTTACTGCATCATTTTGGGCACTTTTATTGGAAGTAAAATAGAAGCAGGCTCTGTCCCAAATAAATCTGTGCACAAGAATAGAAGCAAAGGGCATCTGATATCTTACTTCCCTGAGGAACTTGGCAGAAAGAGTTCCCATATGCCTTGTAGTAAGAACAAAAATTCCATATCAAGCAGACTTAATGTTAAATAAATCATTTAACAAGGCAATCCAAGATTGCAAGATGTACACATTTTTGGGAAGGAAAAGCAAGAAGTTCTACTGAGTAAGATTCTGCCTCCACATGTATCTCTCCCAGTAAAGTGAATAAGTAAAATGGTATTTTTCAATGGCCAGTTCCCAAGGTCTATGAAAATATCATCTAAGAGGAAATTTGACAGGAAATGTCAGATCTGCCAAGGATATGGAAAAATGGTAAACAAAATCATAGGGAAAAAAAGAAATGGAAATTATAAACTTCAGGGAACTATCTGAAAAAATATAGAAAATGTCACTGAAGTAATTTTTTTAAGAAATAAGAGGCATTAGATCTGACAGGGTAAAAAGAACTTTGGGCAATGTAGAGGTCAGTAGAACAAGCAGCCACTACAAGCTGATTACACTTTCTCCTAAGACACTTTGCTAGTGGCTTCCCATGACACAATATTGAGCCAGCATTTTATTCAACAAGGGAGAAGATATTACCCAGCAGAGCCACTGAGAAAGACTAAGTAACTAACCATTAACCACTTCACCAGGACTTGATTCAGGTCTTAACTCAGGCAAAATATGGCAAGATTTCAACCACATGTTTTTGCAGTACCTAAGAAAAGGCTTTGTGAAATCAGATATTGATAAATACCAGCTGCTCATTCTTATCACCTTCAATTAATTATTGTGCACATCAGTGACCCATAAAGAAATTTAAGACAGTTGACACTGCTGATCTACTTTTAAAACTTTTTTACTTATTTAGCATAAGTACATCTTCTTAGTATACCTAAATGTACTCCTAGTGCACCTAATGGTTCTGTGCCTTCAAAGATGTAAAAAAAACCAAAAGACAGTTGTACTTTTTTAACTTGCAGGGAAACATTCTGCCAGTGTGATTATTTACTCTTTACTTAGAATCACAATTTGCCCTGCTGGCTTTATGTGAGTGGCTTGCAGTAATGGAAAATCTATTTGCTTTTAGTAGAGCATAAGGTACTCAACCATCATAAAGCTTATTGTCAAACTAGTGCTGGCTCTGCACAAAATAATTTCTAATGTTCTTCATTTTACTATGTTAAATGAATTCTCTAGTGCAATTATTTTGCAGTGGATCATGGGGGTAATAAGCTAATTGTTACTTGTTTTAATTGCTTAAGTATGAAGTGTCAGTGATTTATAAGTAATGAAGAAGCTGAGATGAAGTCATAAAATACTAAACGCCCATAAGATCAAGTAGTGCACTTCTGCAATGAGGAAGACTTTATTTCCCAATGGCAAAAATGCTGTGTGCTCAGCCTCTCAGTAGTAAGCAAAGGACAGGAGAAGGAAAGAATTGTGGCTCCTCTCTTCAGCATAGTTGCTTTCCAAGCAGTGGCAAGTTCCCTTCAGTGAAATCCCTGCTACGGTGTTTACAGAACACATTTCGTACACTGCACACAAAAAGGATGACATGAACATTACTCTGCAGGAACTGGATGAAAACATTTTTGCAAAGCTTTATGCAGTCAGTGGACCTAAACCAGTGTTCAATTTGTTGCACCTGTTCTGAACTGGAATACAGTTGCTTTAACAAGTGATTTATATTAGCATGATCAAGTAGAGTTTAGCTTTGTGTGATACAGAACCAAGTCTTATTATTTGTTCACACTGTTTATAATGAAGCTGTCATACAGTGTGTGCTTCTCCTTGATCCAAAATATATAGCTATGAAAATCAGATGGAATGCATAATTCCCTATTGCATTGGTCCACAGAGATGGATGAGGGAAAAGCTGGTTTGTTTTTTGACTTAATATTTTAAGTAAGGTTCTAAATTTCAAAGACTTGCCATAAATAAATCTCTGTGTGTGAATTTACAAACTATATCCTAAAATATTAGAGGACTGATGTTCAATAACTCTTCAAAACTGTGCAAATTACAGAAAATAGAACAAAATTTCACAGCTTCAGAACAAGTTGATAAAATATGTCTTTTAACTTGCTTATCCCTAGTGCAAGCTGTAAACATGCAGAGCACAGAACTTAGATTTAGTCCATAAACTCAAGGAATATGGGAAACTTTCATCCCATCTAATCTGAACTTCAAGATTTTAAGGCCTGATCATTTCCAGAAATCAAATTTCTGAAATATCATCAGAGTATTTTTTACACAGACTATCTGAAAGAAGAACATGTTGATAAACTGATCTGAAACTTCTCCTCTGTTAAAAAAGCAAGAATCTTCTTTACAATTTTTGGTCGAGTAAAAATATAAATGGAAACTTGTAAAATTGCTACAATAAACAAGATATTTTTGGTGGTACAGGTCAGAAGATTTCTTCCCATTGTTTCTGTTGAAAATGGTGTTAGGCTCTCACTGAGTTTTCTTGCCCTAACTGATATATTTTGTCAGTGCCCCCATCTCAGGGTAAATCATGAACTTTAAGATCACAATGGGCATAAAAAGCCAGGTTTTTTTTTGGTTTTGTTTTCTAGGGGGTTTGAGTTTAAAAGGATACCTTTCACATTGCACAATTCTTAATTCTTTCAAAGGTATAACACTGCACATGTCCAGAGCAGCGTGAGCACAGCACGGTATCTGAACGGCTGTTTACCTTCTGTTATAGTGCTGAAGAGGAAATTGAGCTATATATGTTTTTTATTGGCTTGGGATATCTATCTACTATCTGAAATTACTTCCATTTCCATATCCATTATGTGAATTGGATGTGGAAATTATAGTCTCAGGTTTCTTGTGGCATCTGCACACTAATGCTGATAGCATGTGGACTCAACACCCTTGGAAATAATTGTATGAGATCACTCACACCATTACATTTGATGCATTAGGTCCATTACATACTCCCAGAGATCTCTGTCCTCAGTACTGTAAGCAATATCCTTGATAGTGCTGGTATCAAGGAGAGAAATTCACCTCTTATTTAATCATAATAAATGTGATATTTCAGGGTAAAAGCAGTTCCTGACAGAAATCAACTTCTTGGTCACGGCAGATTTGCTGATCTCAACTTGCACAGGCTGGGCATCTTTTCTCTCTTTTGTAATAATGAACATCAAGGGGAAAAGACCCTTGCTGATCATCAGGTAAAGTTGTTTGGGCTCTCTTCAGCCAGCAGAAAATCATACACATACATTAGTCATGAAATGGTGCACAGAGATAACAAGCCAAGGCAGAAGTTCTGCTTTAAGAGCTGTAGTATCTAAACCCAGCCTGGACTGACAATGAGCTGCAGCTTGCTGTGTTTCAGGCTGATCAGATTACCAAGGCACAATGTGGTGGGAGTGTAATTATGTGTCTGTGTACATAACTACTCAGACTGCACAGGAAAATTCTAATAGTTGTTGGTAAAACATGGTGATCCCATGCCTAGCCCTTTAATAACAAGTCAGGGAAGTTGAAGTTATATGTTTTTGCAAAGGAGTTGCAAACAAACAAGCTTTTCACACAAAATATCATTTACCTTCCCTGAATTTCCTTGTTCCTGCCTTTTCTGGGAAAATAACACCACATGCACTGCTTCAGGCTACAGTGATTTAAGTCAAACACACACAATAAGTCTCCTCTGTGTTACTTTCGTGACTTGTTTCACGTGTTATAAGGAGTTTTTGAACTTTGCAAAGGCAGAACAGTAGGACACAGAATATACGTTCAGCTACTCCCACAGGTGAATCAGGATTTATCTGAGGATAATGGCTTCATTCATCAAATCCAAAGATGAAAGCCACATGATAGAATAGGTAGCAAAGTCAGTGTGCAACACTTCACAAAGCACTGTCAGTACCAGGGAGAAGGAATAATACTTGAGTGAAAGTGAATTTCAAAATTAGGAGTAATTGAATTTGGACAAGTGTCTGATAACTGACCATGGTTCAATGTAGAAGATCAACTATGTGAATCGATAATATTTTAGAAAGACAATCTATAATTTTCAAATCTATAGTGTTTAAGTCCTAAAAGATGACTTGATTTTAATTCCCTTCTATGAAGCTAATTTTCCCCATTGGAAAATGAAAGGATGTGCAACATTTGACTGAAAGCTTTGCATTCTATAGACTGCAGTGCTGTGTTGCTGTTTTCAAAGCTATTTCAACAACACAACTGCCAAAATCTCCAGAGTTTAGGATGAAGCAAGAAAGGGGGAACAATTTGGTTTTGGCTTAATTTCTGTGCTGTTCTGGTACAATTGCATGTCCCTTTGCTTTGCTGAGTGTAAAACAGATGGGTGAGAATAGAGCAAAGTCCTCTAGTTCCTCTAGTTCTTTGGTAACCAGCAGGATTCTGAGATGGAAATTGTTCTAAGTATTTATGCCTTCATTCTGAATTATTGAAATACTAACAGATCATCCTAAACACATATACAATAAATTATGCAGATGCCCCATTCAAACACATTCCCCTTTGCTTTCAAAATTATATAACATTAAGGGTAAATATTGCCATTATTTAACTCAGTGAGGTTGATTGAAATAGAATGAGAAAACTCAAGATTGCAAGACTCTAGCAAACCCACTGTGTCAGACACTAATCATGATTCACAGACAAAAACAAACAAACAAAACACCGGTGAATAAAACAAAGACAAAACAGCAATCCATGATCAGTAGTCCTAATCAAACCAAGTCACCAAGATCAGAAAGACTTCATGCAGATTTTATGGAAATACTGAAACTCAGGCCAAGAATATCTAGTGAAATAACAGTGCTTATCCTAACAGTGAGTCTTAACTGCAAGGATTTATGGATTGGGAGAAAAGAAAGAGAAACAAGAAAAAAAGAAACTGGTGTATAGAAATCATGTTTCTTTTCCAGAGTCACATGGCATTTCAAATGCAAACACACAAAGGAGCAAAATGCAGTTTGTTCAGAGTACAGGCTGAGAGGGAGTCTGCAAACTGAGACCACTGCCAAGATACTTTGCATATCGTTTGGGCTTGATTTCTTTTCCAAGCTTTATAGGGAAAAAAGGAAGTGATTTTCTCTAGAGAGATTTTTATTTAGCAGTAGTTTTTGAATCTCATGTTAAGAGGAAAACATCACCGAAATTATTGATGAAGCTGCATTATTTCCTTGCCATATGTTATTAAGTGACAAAACATCAGTTGAATATGTCTTTTCAAGAAAGATTTTGAAAGACTCAGGAGCTTTGTCAAACTGGTATAATCCTCTTAGATGTGCCAACACTGAAATAAATTTTATTGCTTCTGGAGTTAAGAAGTATAAAATTGAATGGGGGAAAAATCATTAGATGGTTTGCTTCAGTGTGTTCTTTTCCCCATCAATCTCAAATGTTCATATTCAGAAGAACTCTTATTTTATCTCTCAGATTTTAAGTACTAGCAATTTGTATTATCCACAGTGTTTGTGGATAGATAGATATGAGCAGTGTTTATATGAACATCTTAGAAGACATGATTTGCACTTTCAGCTGTTGGAAAATATTAGTTGAACACGTTAAGCATGATAATATGAATTCAAAGTAGATGTCAGCTCTCATCATGTGCTGTCTTCTAAAGAGGAACCCAAAATTACAGTCTAATGAGAATAATGATTAGGTGAAATCTGTGCCAATGCCCACTTTCATAATAATTTCATCTGGTATTGACATCCTCTTTCAAAAAGCAGACCCATGGTAGTTACATTTTCTGCTAGATATTCTGACTTAAACCTGCATGATATTACTTGGACCTTTCAAGAATCTGGGGAGGCCATTCCACTTGAATTGGGGGTTAGGTGTTAATGTGGGCACAGGCAAAAGGAAGAAAGGGATGGACAGCAAAGTAGAGAAAATAGAATGTGAAGCATTTTCTGTTATATTTCATAGAGGATATTAGATAAAAATTCAGCTACATTTTAGTGAGGGACTGCTACTAAAATGGAAAACAGCACATCCATTGCAATGAAAAATATTTAAGGAGTTTTTTTAATGTTAATTATAAATGAGCATTCCCTGCGGATATCTCAGGAGATATGTCTCAGTCTATTTCCTATTGACAGGTGGTAGTGTAAACCAAATGTGGTATTATGAATTCAAATTGGATTTCAACTGCTCATCATTCATACTCTGGCTTCAGAACAGGCTGAAGCTATTATTGCCTAAAAGCCATAATGAAAATGAGTAGCTTCTCTGCCATTTTCTAGTCTCTTTTCTTATTTTTTTAAGAGGACAGATTTATGATGTCCATTTAATATTTATCATCTCAGAAATTTATTATTCCGGGTTGTATACATGTGTTACTTCGGATTAGGTGAAGCAATAAATGCACAGTCCATAGTATGAGTATAAAAATATGCATTTGGGTGGGGGTGGTCACATGGACAAGTGTCAAATCCAGAGGATTAGTTTCCAGTCATTAGGCACAGAAATGTTGACATAATGTTACAGTAGGGGTTACTGGTCTGAAAATAGCAATAAGTACCTTGGAGAAAAATAAATTATATGTATATACTCCAAACACAGGCTAATTTTGTTAGCCCTATAAACACACGGCACATACAAACAAACTCCACACTAAACACTCCACTCCTTCTTTCTCAAATTGATTTCTATCTTCTTGACCTTCCTGTTTATTCCTTGGTTTAGAATTATGCAACCTGTAACCACATTATTATGCCAGAGAATATAAACAGCAACACAGACCCAGAGATGTCCCTGCTAACAATGCAGAGAGGGCATGGAGAAAAAAATCACTCGCCTGTAACAAAGAGAGAAGCTACTGTCAGAAAGAGGGAAAATATCCCCACTACACTTCTCCGTCATGTTCACTATGGAACTTTTGCCCTCATCCTCTTGCTTATCTCCGGGCTTTCTGCTGCTGGCTAAAGCAACAGCACAAAGCCTCACCATAACAACGCAGCTGGGAAAGCAGCAGCTGCAGAACGTGCTGGGATGGAGCCCTGGAGAGGCAGGAATCAGTGCAGAGCCCTCAGAATCAAGGGTTCACTGAGATCTGCTCTTCCAGAAGGAGCTAAGAATAGCAAAGCTTGAGCATTCCATGGGTGTAAACCATCCAGGTGACTCTGGTGTGACTATTGCTACGCATGGAGTTAAGCTTATTGTTTATACACGCACACAAAGATCCAAGCAGGAGTTTAAAGCCAACCATGCCAAAATTTAGCTTTGCAATTCCCCAGGAAGTGTCTGTGCTACAGTCTCTGCTCAGTGCAAAGGAGAGACAGATAGTGCCAGTTAATACCAGCAGCTGTGAAGATGTTACAGCCACAGAAGCAACAGTTTGTTACAATGAGCTTCCATCTCATATTAATTTGCAAATAGAAAACTCCCACTACCAAAGCATTCACTGATTTTTAATTATTTGACAAGGAATGCATTGTTAGCATTTCATAGGTCTAAATAGAATAACTCAATCTGTCATTTGAAGTTCCTTTTATGAATATCTTCATTAACCAAAGCAAGTGAAAACTACCTGACTCAAAATTAACAATAATAATTAAAAAATCATCTCACTTTGTACAATTCAGCTCAAAAGGTGAGGGTGTTTGCTGTTGGTAATAAAATACAAGTGTTCATGACATTTGGAAAGATTAAACAAATGCAAGAAGGGAAAGTTCTGCTCAGCCTTTCTGAGGATGCAAAGAGCTCATGTACCTTTCTAATAGCCCCCTAATTCAATTAATATATTCCTTATACCATCTGGTCTGACTCACTCAAAATATAACAAAGTAGATCACAATTAAAACATTATAAATCTTACTCAACTTTAGAGTGAACACTTTGGATTATACCATCATGGTTAAAAGCTGGGCTGTCAGCAACGTGACAGATGATTCCACAGAAGCTAATTCAGCAGACACTTTACAATGCTCTCTTTGTTAAAAGCATCTGTATATTGATTTCCATATTTGTATTTAATCTCATGCTTAGAAAACAAGATCTCAATGTACAAATGAGGCATGGAATATCTGTCATTTGTCAGATCTGGACCAAAATTTGGAGACATAAACTGTCAGGAAATAAAATGTTTTACATCTGCAGCAATTAGCCAGGCAATTATTACTCCATTTCTTTTCTGGAAAAAAAATGGCAGAAAATGGGAGGAAAAACCATATTTGGCTTAGTTTCTATAAGTCTTCTCTCTTTCCTTTTAAACATCAGCATATTTGAAAATAGCATCGTTTTGAGATGCACACACCTCCTTTCCCATTAAGTTTTACTATAATTCAAAACTCATTTTGCATTTTTCAGTATTAATTTAATTTCCATCAAAATTTCTACAAATGGGCCTTCCATTATCAAAGTCCATGACCAGGTCAACAGCTGAAGGAGAGACATATTAATTGTATTTATCTATTTTTGGTCAAAAGTGACTCAGGTCACACTGACAGAACTAGAATCAATTTGTAAAAACCCTTTCTTGTTTATTCAAATGCAAAATAAGTAAAATCAGAGTGACAGTTATAATTACTGTTATTTCTCTGGACCATTTATTTGCAGATAGGATGTGAAAATATATGGATAGAAACATTTATTTTTTGCCCATCCCAGGCTCACCCCTCATTTTAATGAAATACAACACTGGGTTTTGTCACAAGCCAGGTCATTTTTCTACCAAGTGGGCAGAAATCAGTAATTTTCAAACCACGATAGTCTTGGGAAAATGGGGGGATTTTCTGTATGATTGATCCCCCTAAGACACAACAATTCTCCCACACACAGGCAGCTGGGACTAGTTCCAGTGTGGAAATGATCACATGCTTCCCCAAATTGCTACTGAAGAAGAAATCTCCTTAATTTTGAAGAGATAAGCAACACAAGAGAAAAATATCACTTGGAATAACCTTAAATATCACACCTTAATATATCTATACTTTAAGACATAACAATATATAAAGAGTGATCCTCAATACTTATTACAGCATAAGTAATAAATTCTACCCTGGTCTATCAGAAGCAGCAAACCTGAGGAGGGTTTTGCCTTTTATAGGTACATTTTTTTCTGCCCACCACTTTTCACTAGAATTAAAAGCCTTCAGTCCATAGGGTTTGTGAGAAAAAGAAAGTCCTTTTAAAATAAGAAATAAAAAATGATTGATGAATTGATACCAGATTTATATTTGTATGGGACACAGAAAAAAATCTCTCTCCTGGGTGTGATGCCACCTACTGAGAATCTGTAGGGCATAAATGGTAATCTTTGCTTTAATTTCTTTTTTTTTTTTTGCTTATCCTTCAAAGCACAGAAAAAAGGAGAAAGTGAAGTTACAGATTGACATAACATTCTCAGCAGCATCCATTTCAGTGCTGCAGGTGCATTTCCCCAGTCTAACTTTGACTCTGCTTGGGCTAAAATGGAAGGATTTTACATATTATCATAACCCATCAGAGAATCAGTCCTCCCATACCCTGCCAATCCAGGGAAAAAGAGGTTTCTCATTTCTACTAACATCAGTTAATCTATCCTATTTAAAGTACTATAGTTTTGAATTAGTTGTAATTGAAAACCTGCAAAACAGGGTGAAATGGAGTTTTAGCTGAAAATGTAAATAATGAGAGATAAAGTGATGCATGTTACCAAGTACCATCTACCTAGATTGCCACCAGTTAAACAAATGTCAGGGTATTGATCTGTTCATACAATAGCTCAGGGGGCCCTGTCTGGAATTTCCTGTGGCTCTCAAGAAACCCAGCAGCAGCTCCTGTGCCAGGGCTGTGTCCTGTGTCTGCCAGAGGACAGCGCTGGTGGGGACTGGGGCTTTCCACAGAGGCCTGGCTGCTGCAAACAACACACAAGATCCTATGGATTTATTTCACAAACCTCACAGAACGATCTGCACGCTGAGGTAGGACACTCAGCACCCTTGGAAGAGCACCAGCCCTCAGCAATCTGTTCCCAGAGCTCTTCCCTCTCCCCATCCCTCTCTCTGATGTAATAAATGCACAGGACAACTTCATTGCTTTAGGGATCTTTTGGCCTTTGTCCAGTTCAGCACAAAAACTTGGCCACCTCCACATAAGGCACTCAAAACTGCTTTTATGTCCTGTATTCATAGCTACTGAGGATTTAATAAAAGGAGCCAGATTCTGAGAGTGGGCTGCTGAGAAACAGATCATGACAAGGACAAGGCAGAGCCCAAGGTGGAAGGAGATCCCCAAGTCACTCCCCAGACAGTGGGGCCAGCTTCTTCCTGCTGGGAGCTTCTTCATCCATCACACACAGCACGTTTCTTCACCAAACTTCTCTGCATGACTGTGGCACTCAAAACCCATTCTTTAAGGAGTGCTCTGAATCAGCTACTAATTATTTCATTAGCAGATCCTGGATTAAAAAGTATACATCAATTATACCTGTGACTCAAGCTAGTCTATCCAGTGCTGTTTCACTTAAAAGAAGCCAAATGAAAAACATCAGCAGCATCTTATTTTGAATATCTCCTCAGCCTTTTTATGAGCTATATTTTACTATCTCAGGCAGGCACCACTTGATTTGTGAAGAGAATTTAGAAGCACAGGAGATATGCTAATTTCCCAGCTTATTATCCTGCCTGACTTACCCGTTATTTTTCCCTTTTTTTCCTGTCATGAACTGAGAAGGTCCCAGATGGAATTTCTAAATGAAAGCATTTGTGTCCACTGCTCCCTACAGAAAAAATGTTAAGGGAGAAAGTCTGTGGGAGTACAAAGATTGAGGAGTTAAAGGGAGGACAAAAGGTATCAGTGGGAATATAGATGAAAACAGGCAGGAACTGAGAAGAACAAAGACAAAGCATGAAAGAATAAATATTAACTGCCCTCCTATACATACATGCCCTTTCCACAGAATACGGAGCTCCTCAAACTACTTTTCCCCCACTTCCTACTGAAAGAGTCAAACCCTGTTTCCAGCTTTTATTAAAAAGTAGATAAATAGCTCTTTCAACAATTAATCTGAATCTTTTTCAGTTATCTTTGCTTACAAGAAATGCATTTCTCATTGAAAAATATATTCAGCTGCTTTGCACCATATTCAGTTTTAAATGCAAACAGAGAATGGTGTTGGCAGCAGGAGGAGAGGGGGCTTTGCTGGCACTGGGAGTTCTTGCAGCTGCCTTTAGCAGGGCTGATCCCAGCCCAGAGACCAGCCAGGCACAGCTCTGCTCTTTCACTTCTACCCCCTTGAGGTTTATTGCTGAAAACTTCTGCTTATAAACATCACCACCATATTTTTATTACAAACACCTAATGCAGGCAAAGTGCATTAGAGCAGTATTTTGCTTTTAGCTCTCTTGTTACTTGTAATGACCATAATGGGCAATAAAATCTATTATTAATGTTTAGCTTGGTTTAATCAACACCAGACCACAGCAAAGAACAGAATTGCTGATCCAGTGACCTCCCTGTGCTGGGTTTAGGTCCTGCTTGCTGGTGATTTCCAGCTGCATGTTCCCTGGCCTGTATTAAAGTACAGAGATTGCTTCCAGAATCATAACAGTAATTGAGAGACTGTTCTGCAGCCTCAAGGGAAAGGTAAGAAAATGGATTCTAAAGGATTCTTTTGCTGGAGAGGAAGTGGTAGGGCTTTGTGTAGTAAGCTTGTATGGCACCATGGAAAAATTCTGCCTTTCCCCGTTAGACAGGCATCCTGTCACCCTTTACCCAAAGCCCAGAGCATGAAGCCAAGGGCTCTTCTCTGTAAGGGGGAATGTGGAAACAAATGGGATGAACCACATCATCCAGAGCTCACTGAAATCACTGCAGAGCTGGAGGAGATGAATGAGGGACATCCACACAGCTTTTATAGCATCTTACTCTTCTCCTTCCTGACAGTTGAAGGGAACACAATTACAAGCAGTGATTTGCTTTAGAGACCAAATGTGTGTTTCTTTCGTTATTCAATCGCAGGTAAGATTAACTTTGTGTATGAAGACATACATAACAATGTAATAATTTCATTGTCAGGAGCCTAAAGCTAGCGTTAATTACAGTCTGAAACTTTGATTATTAATGCATCTTTACCTATTGAAGTGTGAAATAAGCAATAGTAGTTGGAATGCACCAATTAAATTAGCTTCTGAGATTAGAATTCATAAATAGGATGCTATGTTGTATTTACAGTTAAAATAGTAATACAACATGCAAGAGGTGGAGGGTTCTGCATTCTAAACAACAATACACCTTAACATTTATTCAAAGGAGGAAAAATGTTGGCCTTTTTCCATAAATCTATTGCTAAATTATAAATATTCAAGCTTTATGTCCTGTGGAAGCAGATGCTATGTTTATTCTAGCCAGTCAACTATTACAAAAATCAAATTCACCTTTTTCATAAATCTTGCATAATACACACACCCACGCCCCTTATGAAAGCAAATGGATTCTATAGCCAGAACTAAGCAAATATTGAATACAGGTCTTCAAGAACAATAATTCAAAGAATTAATAGAATTCTCTGTTAGCTAACAACTTTTTTTTTTTTTGTCCATTTTCTAAGTTTGTTCATTTTACTTTGTTGAGTTGGAAAGTCAACAGTACAAAAATGTATCACCTAATAAGTTAATACCATAAATACTTGAAGGAGAAAATGTGTGTACAAATTACAGGGAAGCAAAAATGTTTTACCTGTATTGTAATTGTTTAAGGACAGAGGAAAATGAAATTTACTTAAACAAATAAAGCTTTAAAGAAAAACAGACTTCAACTTCTGTAGAACATATAATATCTGTTCCAATTCCTTTCAAAGTTCCAATTCACTTGTACCAGTTTTTGCAGTTCTGCAAATGTACTGTCTCTGGTCCAAACACAAAATTCTCCTGATCTATTTCTCTCCTCATAAATTCTCTCTCCCTTTGCACTAACAAATTTACTGAGTGGTTACTTCCCTCTCAGTATTTATTCCAGATTATTGCTTTTTAGTCTTTAATCAATTTTCATCTTTCCTTTCCAGTATCCCTATCTTCCTTCAGCCAACTTTCCTTCCAATAGAAGACACCAAGGAAAAGCAGTGGGATTTCTAAAATGCTGCACATACACAGTTTTAGTGAACATTGGAAAATCTTCCTGATCCTACTATATCAATTAAGAAATCAACCATCACACTGTACATATGATAAGCTTTTAAACACACGCTTTGGACAAATGCTCACTTAGATGAATGCACTTGATAACTTTGGTCACCTTTTGTATTATCTTTTACATGTTTGCTACAACTGAAATTGCCAAATTATTATTAATTCAAATGAAATGAAATTTCTACAGGAAATAAATTGTTACCATTTCATTCCTGAGAGAGATTTGAGCAATTTATTAATTTTTTTTTCTTCCTAAAGGACATTTTGCCTTCTTAACTGATTGTCATTGACAGTAATGAACTCTGCACCTCAGTACCCCATGACAAAGCACTGTTTGCTTAATTGACTCATCTGCCATCAACAGCAGCAACTTGTTTTGGATATCAGTCCTTGCATGAGTCCATACATGATTAAGCCACAAGCAGTTTTGAAGCTTAGAGATCTTCACCACGCATATTTTAAGTTGTGAGGTTTGGTTTTTTTTTTTTAAAGAAACATTTTTGTGCAATAAATTAGTCATTATTAGTTACAGACAGCTTTAATTACAGGTACTGACTTAGACTGAGAGAAAAATCTGCACAAAGTGATCTAATAAATTAGATCTGAACAAGAACCATGAAATGACAACCTGAAATTAGCAACATAAAAGCAAATTGTTCTCCAAATTTTCAAGTAGATCATAAGCTTCAACTTAAACAAAGAATATCTATTTTTAGTGCCTCTTAGAAAACTCACTCCTTTCAAAGTGACACCAGAAAACTTATTATTCATAAGGGACCAAAAATGAGGATGAATGAGCAATAATGAAGTAGCAGTTCAGAGAAGGATTTTCAACAGCTTTCTCAAGGCAAGAGTACACTAGAGAAAAATTTTTAGAGTGAAAAGAACGTGGAAATAATTCAAATCCTACAGAAGAAAAAACTTAATCCAAGATAATGTTAGTGACATGCACAGATGACATCTTATCTCCAAAAAATCCTCATACAAAATTAATTAGTCAAAACAATTTAAACGCTTTTGATTTGGAATTACTGCTATTGGGGTTTTGTCTCACTGTGTTGCTGATCCCCATTTTCAGTGGATGACAGGAAAGAGGCAGAATCCACAGCAGAGCTGTGGTGACAGACAAGGGGTTTAGGAGGAGTGAATGCTGCACTGAATTAGTGGACACACTGATTAATTAGTTACTTGGTCAGTGTGCTGGGCACATTGGAAGAAATCAGCTGTTTGAGTGTCTGGGGGAACCAGGGCAGAGCTGGGAACTGGCAGGTCTGGCAGGGATCACTCCCTTTGCCCTCCTGGGTACTCCTGTCCTATTTCACTCCAAACAGCCAAAATTCAGGATGGCGACTCTGTTGGGATAAATTCAATTCTCAAACAATAATGACTTGACACCAGCAACCTTCTTTAAAAAAAAAAAATATTCAATGTCCTGTAAAACCATTCAGGAAACAGATTTTTTTCCTTCCTTCAGAGTTTTAGGTGCTCTGATTTTGTACCTTGGGGCCATAATGCCAGTGTTCTGACACATCCTTACTGCCTTCCCTGTGTGTCCTTCATGTAAGAAACATCTCCTGAAATAACAAAGCTTCAGTGCTCATATAACTCACGTTCCTGAGCAGCACTGGGCAGAAACTAAATTTTGGTTAATACCTCCAAAGCTTTTAATAGTTCCTTGCAATTTGGTCAGATAGAGAAGCATAATCCCCCATCCCAGCTCCACTCACACCCTTTCCTCTCTCTCTTAGAATAATCCAGTAATGGAGCTGGACCAAGAAATTATCAAATTTGATCACAGATTTTATTTTGGACCCAAAAGGACTGTCTTAATGAAAGAGAAAAAAAACCTGCCTTTATGAGAACTCTTATTTTCAATAATTGAAAATTCCAACCAAAAAATCCTATGACCTTTCAAAGAATTCTAAAAATAGTTTTCATTTCTCTGCTATACCAGTCCAGCTCAGGTTAAACATCTCCTGACCTGAAGATGTTAACTTTTCTTAGGCTTTGAACTAACTTGAAAAATTATTTCTTTTCTGCCTCACAGACCCGCAGCGTGGCTCTAACCTTGAGTGAGCACAAAAGCCTATGGTCGGTGATTTCTGTGTACAATGATTTCAAATTGTTCAATCTTGAACACAAAGCTCCTAAGATATGTCCCTAGGTTTTGGGAACATGATCATTTAAGTTAAATCTTTTGAACTTTGCCATACCTGAGCTGCATTTCTTCCATGCCTACTTCTCAAACAAACCCTTCTTTTCCTCTTAACTCCCAACTTAATGTCTCTTCAAGCCACAATCAATTTTTCAATCCTTCTCATCTCTGCTGGCTGCTCACAGCAAGACTTTTTCATCTCCTACTATCTTATTTGCCAAGTTTCAAACCTTTTGCCAAAGCCTTTGCTAAGTCTGGCAGTTCCATCCTCTGAACCAGCCATGCTCACTGAATAAAACTACCATGGAAGTAACAGAATATTTTCCCTGCTTTTATCAAGTTCTAGTTTCAAAGGCAGTCTATATCCATGAGAGTAAACTCGACCTTTAAAACACTTTTTGGGGGGAATTTGGTATTCAAAACCACTGCTGAATATCTCATGGGACTAGGCTTGAGTAGAAGGAAATTATGTGCAGCACAGAACTCCCAATTTGGAAAAGCAGTTTCAGATCAAGTGAAAAAACAGATAAACAGAACACTGCTACCAAAGATCCTTAAAACCCTACACAAAAATGTATATGGTGTTTCTGCATTTATTTGAAGGCCTGGAAGCATTATGCAACTCTCAGAGGACTGCAAAGGTTTCAGGAGATTTTCAGTGAAGCAAGTTTATGGGTCATGTGTTTATGCTCTGCCTGGTGCAGGTCAGTGCCATACACACACTTCTAAAAATGCTGAAGGGATTCATTAAATTCTGGAAAAAGAAAGAAACACTCCAAGTCCAGCTTTTACTGTCAATTCTTGTGATTTTGCTGCATATTCATCTCCACTCATTGATGAATAACTCAGTCACAATTCAAAGCCATTACACTCCTAACAACCTGCTATTAAGTGTAGCAAGAAAATACCTCAGGAAGACTTAGGAGTTGCTGAAGTCATGACCAATTTTGAAAAATGACAATTAAGATAGACAGACGTTAGAAACAACAGTAATGGGTGAATAGAAAAATCAATGAGGGCCACTCCATTTTGGATAGAATTTTAACAGATAGAGATGAACTTAATCTTATATAAACTAGCCTGTCATGGAAATGAAAAACATTATTGAGCTCTAATGTCTTCACCAAGCCTAGTCTGAGTCTAACCATTGGCATTTTCAGGAGATGCTGGATGATGGATGTATTCTCTCAGCAGCTCTTAGGTTGTCTGAATGCCCAAAACCCCGTGGCCAGCTGTGTGCTGGGCTTTCACAAGGGTCACATTGCAGTGGTGCAGACACAGAGATAATGTAAGAATAAGGCTTTGGGTTCAAGCGGGCTTTTTTCCTTCCATGCATTCTCCTGGGCACACAACATGACTTAACAATCACAGAGCCTTTGAGCTCATGAAGCTTCACAAAGTGTGAAGGAAGAAAATTGGGAGAGACAAAGCTTGTTTTGTATCTGTGTTTTCTGAAAAAGCAACAATGTGCATTAAAAGCATCAATAAATCTAATGAATAGATGTATTTCTCTAAGCAGCCATGACACAAAACCACTGACCTGAATCATTATTTTTTTCACTACTGGATTTAAAAAGAAAAAAAGTTTGAAATGGGGAGGAAAAATGAAAAATTTTAGAAATAAATAATGTTCCATAACACACCCAAAGTATAAACAAGAAAAGAGAAATGCTTCCTTAAGTTAAACTCACTCACATGAGAAGATGCCTGGTAGGAAAGAGCTCTTCTATTTAGAAAACAAAGAAGAAGTCCTAAGTTCAGCATTCCTAATGTACAGCTTTGTGATAATCTTCTTCAACAACCAGGACCATAATGTGAAAAGATTTTAATTATTTGAGGTATTGTTTGT
Source organism: Ammospiza nelsoni (assembly GCF_027579445.1). Taxonomy (NCBI): domain Eukaryota; kingdom Metazoa; phylum Chordata; class Aves; order Passeriformes; family Passerellidae; genus Ammospiza; species Ammospiza nelsoni. The sequence continues at coordinate 6,756,763 of NC_080648.1, forward strand.
AAATTCCTATTATCAACTATGCATCTAACTTTTCTGAGTACTACTACGTAACTTGGCTTTCAGGATAACTTCTTTACAAAACTTCTGCTTCTTTTTTAACTCCTATTAGAGTGTTTTAGCTCAGAATTGGTCCTATTAGAAGCAATATTTTCAAGACAGAAAGCCAATTGCTAAGGTTCAAAAATGCAGTGATGATAAAAAAAAAAAAATCACATTAAGGTAGTAAGTATGGCCATCAGTTAGCATCAAGTGACTTCAGAATGGATTTTCTTTTTAATTTCAGCATAAATTCAAAGTAGTACTTGGTTCATGATTTAGTCTTCTACAGTTATACCACCATCTTGGTAACAGCAATAAGTGATAAATGGGTCTAAAACATGTATTAAAAACCTGAATTACATCCAAATTGCCCAGCCTTCTCTCAAAACGACTGTGAATCAGTAGAAGAGATAAAATCTTAAGTGAGTACCATCAATTAAACGCAGTTGTAATGAAATAAGCTGTATAATAATGCCATTTGAGCAGTGCAAACCTTGGAGGATGAAGTCTCAAATGAGAAAATGGTGTTGGGAGACATTTCCAACATGATGCAGATAAAACTTGCACACTTTTACCTGAAATGAGGAATTACAAACTCATTTTACTTTATAGTACAATTATTCCAGCTTCTCCACCTTCTTCCTTCATGTCCCCAAAATTTGTGAAACACCTGCAAATGAGAGTGCACCTACAGCAAACTGAATGGGACACACTGCTGACTATAAAAGAGAAAATCTTCAACAAAAGATCATTTATCATTTTCTTTGAGCTCTGTGTTTTGCTGATCCTATAAGAGAACGACTCTAAAGAAGGAATGCAGCTGTTTGAATATTAGGGGAAATAATGAATAGATTTTATTCCCCTTGTAAACCACACTGGATCACTGATCAGAAATAAAACCAAAAAGTGGAAATCATCTCAGAGTACTGATGTGGCCTCAGTAGATTTCCTTCCCCATATTTGTTGCTTTGGGTTATGTCAGTTTGTTTTATAGCTGCAGTAATTTTAAATGCATTTTTCTCTCTTGTGAGATGCACTCTTTCAACTTTCCTTGAGGAAGCTCGAGGCACTGATTCATGGTCAGATATGTGTGAATATATCTGACCATAAAACACACTGTAGTTTAGTATTTACTGCTAGAAGACAGACACTATTCCAGATTCAGCCTCTGAGTTATGTCAGCCCTCTCTCTTGCTGTATGCAGGCTGCATGCAGGTACCATAACATCCTGTTAAAAATAAAACCGCATCTGGTTTATTAAACTATTTCTAAAGCTTTTATAAAGGTAGGATTTCAGCCTCCATTGGTGGTAAAAGGGAGACCTGCAATATTCCAGTTCTATTTACAAAGAGGTCTTCAGTTTGGAATTTGCAACCCATCTATTGTTAAAATATGGATGCTGAAAACATTTGAAATGTCCATTCTCAGATTAAAAACAGACAGTTTTCTTCTCATTATAACTAATAAAAAGTGAATAATGGTATTAAGGAGTCAGAAATGTGAGGCTGTATCTGAGCTCAGGCTGGGGGGTTCTTTGGCCATTGTGCTGCATTTGCTGCAGGGTTGTGTGGTGGGTCTGCCATTCTTGGTCAGTGGAAGTGTAAAAGGAAATTATTTTCTTTGAATTCTATTCACTTTTTAATGTAGTAACATTTGAATTACTATGAAATACAGACTCATTCATGCAATGTGACTAGAAAGAATGAAAAATTGCTCTGACTTTGTAATTATATACTCAGATTTCAAATACTGAACCCTAGATGTGCTGTATGATCTAGACTTGTGACTTCTGTGAGAAAATAGTGAATAATGCAGCATGAGAACTTGAATCTTATGAAAAAAATATTAATTATGTGAAGAAAATATTTTCTATTCATAAGATCTCAATACTATTTAGAAGAGCAGCTGAAAAAAAAACTCACAGGCAGTAAATGAGACTTTCACAGAATCAAGGAAAAAGCACCAAACTCTCAGAAGAGTTCTCTCTCAGAACTGTTCTAAAGGAACAGTTTCTGCCCTTCCTATCATAAAACCATAAAGCAAATAGCTGTGATTGCAATGCCTAAAACAGAGGTAAACTCTCCAGCACACCAAATTCATGTTTCTAATAATCTAAAAGTTTTCAGATCTGCTATATTCTTTTGAGAATCATAATTGAGCTCGTATCTGATAGCAAGTGTCCACAAAGCTCCATTTTCAGAGCTGCTTCCCTGACCAGCTGTTGTTCCTGATTTTATTGATCTGTCAGGTGGCAGCAGTCATAGATGGCAGAGTTGCTAAGTGCTGCTTCTAACAGCAAGGCAGACAAAAGTTTTCCTCAGTGTCCACAGGCAGCTCAGAAATTGTCACCTGCCTTCAGCAGCATGAGTGGGTGCTGATTGCTAGGGTCTAGGTTCAGGCTGCTTGCTTGGAAGCAGGCTTGTCCTGCAGGGATCTGTCTACAGAATATTCAGAATATTGCCCTTTCCCTTGTCTTTTTTCTAACTGCAGGACATTAGAAAGAAATGTGGACCAAAATAGGTCCAAAAGTTATTGGGGGATACTTATGGATAACCCAAGACATGTCTTGTGTGTGAACTTCAGGATTTTCCCTCATGATCAGTTAAAACCTTGTTCCCTGATTCCACATAAGCTTACAGGTATTTTCTGTGAGAGGAACAGCTACCGCCAGCAGTTTAAAGCTGGAATGAGACTGCATGCTTCATGTGGAATAAATATTGCCTGATTCCAGCCACTTAACTGCTCTGCATTTAACTGCCCTGCTAGCTGCATGTGCTGAGACATAACCATTTATAAACCAAATTCTTCTCCTTAAGTACAGTTAGAAAGAACTCATTTTGACACCAATGCAGCTATTTAATCTTAAGGGATGAGTCAACAGCATTTAAAAAACAAAACAAAACAAAAAAGACTCACAAAAAAAAAAAAAAACAACCCCCAAACCACAACAAAAAAATCTTTATAAAATTAATTTAAATTAAATTTCTACTGAAATCACAGAGACATTAATACAGTAATTTGAACAGCTATGATGAACAGCTATGATGAGCTGTCATTTCTCTGCTTCCCTCATGACACATATGTCCCAGCACTGTCTACACACTTGCCCAACAAATTCCAAATTCCTGAACCTCCTGAGGTTATCAGGCATGCAAGCAACAGAAGCACATGCACATTTATTATTACTGACTTGATTTGGATGAAAGACTGACCTATACAGGAGAGAAGACAGGCCAGAATTCCACAGCACAATCTGGGGGGGCTGGAAAGGAGGTCAAACTTGCTACAGCCTGACCTGAGCAGAACGAGGGTTCTGTGTTCTCATGCAGAGACATCTGTAACATCTGCATTACCACTGACAGGACTGATATGAAATTGCTGTTTATTAGCAAATGCCTGTATTGCCAACCCATGGATATTTGGCTTAGAGCCTCTCAAGTTTTGACCCACAAAAAGTGACACAATTTGGCCAGACTTGCTATCATAAGGATTTCTTGTCTCAAGACCAGTTCCCACAATACACTTTATTTACCACACAATACATATTATTCCCTTTTTTATATTACAGCTAACAAGGTTCAGAATTCACTGCATCTGAGCTTTTACATGTAAAAATACCTCATAATTCAGAACCTTTTCATATATAAAACATATTGTCTCAAATGTAGACATCAGGCTGACATTTAGGTAATTGCCTGCTTTGTTTAGCCTCTAATCCATTAATGCAAAAACTCCCTAATTTTTTGAATTGTACCTTCCTTGTTCCTCCAAGACTTAAAACTGCTACAGTTATTTTCTAACCAAGAAGCTGATAGACTCTTATAGAATACTTGATTGAGGCATGTTTCTAATTTACACAACCCCTCCATTATGTAAAGGAGAGCAGTGTAAGTGGAACAGTTTGCATCACTTAATGCAAGAAATCATGATGGAAGCCAGAGCTTGGCTGACAGAGAAAGCTTCATTAACAGGATATCTGGGTAGCAGCAATAATAAACAGGCTTTCTTCAATTGTTCATTACGTTTTAAAGAAATCTTCAAGAAAAAAAGTTACCCCTTAAATTTCAGATTGAAGAAAACACCAAGGGAGTCTTTTCAGCTCATTTGAAGTCTGAAGGCTATTGTACACATTTTTTAAACCTGATCAAAATTCAGTCTGCTGTTTGTTACTAAATTATGTATCTCTGAAGCATAAATGTGTTAGCTTTAGAAAGTTACAAATTAGCGTATTTCCATACAGCTTGGGAAAAGATAATTTTAACCGCTTTGTTTTGGGTAGGAAAAACATTGCTTGCATTATAAACACAGGGGAGCTGTCAGTAAACATGGCCAGACAGTTTTTTTGGCAGCAAGATTCTCAGGGCCTTACAAGCAAATTACCTAGAATTATTAACACCATTTCATATAATGGCTGGTTTTATCAACTTTTTTTAATAGAAATACACATTTTATCATTGAACAGGCTATATGAAGATATTTTAATTTAAGGTCCATTTTTTTATTCTAAAAGAAACTGCTTTGACCCAGACTATTTGCTTCCTCTATGTCTACTTGAGCCTATAAACTCTGAGCATTTGTAACTGAATATTTTCCTACTCGTTTATCTCATAGTGACAATTTGGTTACACTGCCTAAACTCTTCAAGCAGAACTGATGACTTCTGAAAGTGCCATCAATAAAAGAAATAAGGGCCAACTGTTACTGTAATCAGAAAAGGTTGCCATGGATTTCAGTGGCTTTAGGATCAGGACTTATAGCAGGAGGTAAGAAGCAAACTAATTAAAAAATATGACATCTATGACAAAAATAATAATAAAAGAGAGAGATAAAAGGACCAAAGGGGAAAAGAAGGAATTAAAATAGTTAAATCAGAAGCAACTGAATTAAATTCAGAGGAAGAAAACTGGATAATTGCATTGTTCAAAAATAACATTTGCAAAATGAAAGAAAACTAACACAAAAGTATGAGACAAAAAGACAATTCCCCTCCTCAAGCATATATTTTATCAGGCTAAACAGCAGAAAGCCAGGGCATATCATAGCAGTTTTAATTTCTAGTCTTCAAAGCTGTGAAAGGAAACAATGACTTCAAACTGGAGTAACAAAAGGAAAATTTGAGATTAGACCACAGCTTTTATACTACCACTGCTTATTTGCACTAATGACTACAGCATTAGAATCCACCCCATTTTTGACACCTGCACTATGGTTTGCCTCACAAGCATGTGTCAGCCATTGTTCTAGAGGCTGGATATGTTTTTCCTTTTTTATCTCCAGGATATGAAGGAATAATCTGATTTTTGCAATTAGTAGAGAGAGGATTACTGATGATGATGATCAGAACTCATAGTTTTAACAATAAATCTACTGAGCTAGCAAACAAAAGACTTTCTTGAACAAAATCTGGAGATCTGAAGGATGAGTAAAAGCTACAAATTTCTTTGTATTTATCCTCTCTGTCCATGGAAGATAAGTAGACTAGTAAGTATGATGGCTGATTTTTATTTCTGACATGACAATTGCAGCTCTATTCAAAAACATTTGAACGGCAACAACAAAATCAATGACAAGGATATTTTTGTTCCTTTTTAAGAACTCTTTTTGTGCCACAACTTCAGCTTCTTTGAAGCCATTTCCTAGAGAAAACTATTTAAAACTGCAATCTGTCTTTGCAGACTCATCTTGCTAGCAAGATGGGCAGTGACCTCGCATCTTCTTTTCTGATAGAATATTATTTAATTTGGAAAAGTGAAACTAGTAAAGCTTTGCCTCTCACTTATATTGCCTATTTTTAAGTAATTCAATGCTTTTAAGGAATTTTTAGCTTTCACTTAGTGGTGTTGCAAAGAAATGCTTAAGTGTAGCATTTGAAATAAGTTTTATTTTTGTCAGAAATGGCACCAACGCCATATCACATTTTCTTGCTGGTCCGAAGTCTACAGCAGTCAGGAGGAAGGCTGCAGTTCACATGGGTTCTATCTCCATGGTAACTTGTTTACAGGGACTGAAATACATGCTGAAAATTCAAGGTTAGCTTTCCTTTGTTCCTGTTTTGATGTTTTTGGCAATATGAATAACGTGGGCATAATCCTAAATTCAAACAGTTTCATGGCAGACTGAATAGAAACAAAACTCTAAACAAAATGTGCTTTCATCACCCCCATTAGAAAAAGGAAGTTCAAAAGGGTGCTTAATCAGACCCATCAGGTTGCCTGTTCCTTTCAGTCTCCAGAACAATAATCCTTATTCTGCATTTCAGTTTTATATCTCAGGGAAGGATTCTGTCTAAAGATTCATATTTTTACACTGTCTGAAGATTTATACTTTTATGACATGATAACTCAGAGTACATGAGTGTCTGTGTTGCACGAATACCATAATCCAGAGGATTTCCTTTGTCTAAAATCACTGCAGAAGTGAAAACCAGCAGGCATCTTTACCAAACTTAAGCTGAATTCCATGATGGGAGTCTTTCGTGTTCAAAAACATCAAACTAATAGCAACACAACATAATTCTCTAACTTCTTATGAGAAAATTCCCAAAAATGTTTCTTCATCCCTCACTCATTGAAAACAATGACTGCAAGTGCCCCTCTTGCAAAAACCTTCAATGGCTGAGGTGATCTCAGTATCTGATATGATTAGTTCAGGTATGATTAGAAATTCTCAGCATCCAAGCAATGAAATGTTGCAAAAAAAAACCTTAAAAAAGAAAAAAAAAAGTTTAAGCCTACGGAGTTTTTTTTTTTTTTTACAGGTTAAATATAAAGATAAATTATGTTGTGAATGAGGCACTCCCTAGTTTGGCCTTACCCTCTTTGCAGCAAAGAGCTTTTATTTTTACTCTGCTGATAACATGCTTGCTTACTTTATATTGTCCCAAACAGAACTTCACAAAATCTAATCTACTGAAAATCATGTAATACTTTTGATGGCACAGAATGCAACACATCTTAATATGATAAAAGGTTTGGGGGATTTTTGCCAAAGTTCCTTTGCAGCACCTTTTTTTTTTTTTTTGAAGTTACCTTACTTCTCCTTCCTATTCATTAAAACTGGAAATTCCTCTCACTCCCTTTCTGTTAGAAGAGAAATGCTATAAAAATGGCTAGATGAAATTCACCTTTTGAGCAAGGCAGTTATTTTAGAGCTGCTCCATCTGATATACAGTGCCTGCTCTTGATGTACTCATTAGACAAAGAGTTAAAAGCTGTCAAGCTGCTGGATAGATCAAATTCTGCAGGATTTGGAACTAAAGGTACTGAAACAAGGAAAGGCATTAAGAATTCAGCCACTACATTAGGACCTCTATCTGAAACAGAATATTCTGTGTGTTCATAGCTACACATGCAGAGCTCAACTCTGGCTGGGAAAAGAAAGGGAAGAAGATATTCCTTTAGTTCCAGGTCTGAGAAAAGCAAAAAGCCTTTAAACATTACTGTCCAGTTTTAACCTAGACTAGGAAAAGCTGGTTTAGTACCATCAATGTTTTTAGCATTACTAATAATGCTTACATCACTTTTCTAAGCCAAACAAATGCATTTGGGAGAGTATGGAAATAGCTATACTACATATTTTGATAGTACAAAATGAATACGAATTATAAAAATCAATGTAAGTTTGAAAAAAAAGTGTATTTGTTCTGAAAATTGTTTTTATTAAAGCTTTCTAACATCTACTTTACCTAACAGAATTGTAATTGCACTACATTAGAAATATTAGGCATTTTAATTAAATTATCATCCATGAGCTGTTGAACAGATATCTCATAGATAAGTAGGAGACTTTACATTTTCCTGATTGGTACTGACTGAAACACTGAAGTTTTTGCTCTTATATCACATAGGATATTTTTATACCACACAGTTAAGGTGTAGCTCCTGTTCCCATTGCCATATTTCTTGAACTATTGCTCATTGCATGGTTCCCAGTTGCCACAGGGACTGCTGGGTGCTGCTGCCATCCCAAGTCAGCAATCTGCACACAGCAGGACTTGACACTTGGCCAAGCAACACTGACTTGGACAGGTCTTTTATAGCAACAACATAAGCAAAAAACAAACATTATTTCATCCTTCCTTTATATATTTCTTGATAATTTTAATTGAGGTTAAAGAGCCAGATAACTTAGACATTGTTTGTTAACAAAAGACATTTTAAAATAATTGCCTTTTTCCAAATTCAGCTTTCCTTCCACATCTAATCTTCTGTATGGCATGGCTGAAATGTGAAATAAAGTGCTGTGGAATTCCTTCATCTGCTAAAAGTTGCTACCCCTGGCTGTATATTATTTTTTGTATTGCTAAGAAATCATAAGATCCAAAGCTTTTTAGCTGAAGTGCAAACACAACAGTGAAAGAAAATAGCTTTTGGTCCCCTGATGCAGTGCCTGACAGCTGACTCTGCATAGCACAATGAACAAGACATGCATCGCTTGAGAGGAGACAGAAAATGTCAGCTGGGGCTATTCATATAGTGAATGGGATGTGATAACCTTTAAATACATATAAACAATGTGTCCTCACACACTGAGCTCTGCTGTTCTCTTCAGAAAGATACTGTCCAACAGTTCTGCCTTTGGTACAGAAAGCAGCATGCCTGCCCATGGAAAGTTAATGGTTTGCTTCAAACAGAAATAAAGCTTTCAAAGGTCTGGTTAGTTATCATGGCAAAGGGAGGTAGTCAGAATTTTGATTATTGATGTGGCCCAAGCACCAGATAAATATAATTCTAATCTAGATCAACAGAATTTACAGAAGGAAATGGCAATATGCACATGCAAACCCATGATTTTACACAGCCTCCCTCCAACTCTGTTTACAGAGAAAAGCCAATCCCAGAAGCTCTGATTGGTTCACAGAGTTAATGAGTGAATATAAAATTCTAGGGAAGCATTCTAGATTTGGCCCTGGAACCTTGCCTGGGGTTAGAAATCCATCAGTCATGCTCTCCCTGTCTCCAATATCCACAGGCACTCATGAAGGAGCTGCAATAGATTCTGTGTCTGTAGCACTCACCTCCCCAATGACCATGAAAATCTCTTGTGCTTATCACTCCTTAATAAAACTGTGATTAATTTAGGATATCTGGATTATTTTCATCCTCAAATGTATATAAAGATACTGATTTTGAGGAAATCTACACTTTTCTATCTTCAGATAACATGCTGGTGCCTTCTGCAGGATGAATCCTTCTCACTCCCATCAAGCATTTGTTATGCCTGGGGAAGATAACAGTTTGCATTCATTTCTATCATAATCATTTGGAAGAGCTATATGAGGTTGGGGATACCAAAGTCTGGGAAAAAATGTAGTATTTTAAATAGCTGCAGCTAAAAAAATCTGAGAAGATGTCTAAGTGACAGTATTTGCTCTGGGAAAATACAGTAAAGTGACTGATTTGCAGAAAATAGTGTAGGATTGCAGTGCTTTAAATTATGGTAATGTAAAAGTGTGGATATATACATATTCAAATAAAACAGCAATAAGATTTTAAGTGACTAAAATTTAACCACTGGAATAAAAACAAACAATATCTGGATGCCTTTAAATCTGCTGATTAACACTGGTTCACTGACTATTTTCCATCAAAGTTAAGAAGCAGTCACAAGGTGAGGTGATAAACTGCTCATTACATTTTCATTTATTGTGCATAAATTCAAATGCCTGATGCAAAAATAAAGGAATGAGGAAGAATCTTGGTCATCAAGTCCAATTCCAGCCTGTCACAGACATTGCCATTACATATGACCATTCACAAATTTAAGGTTCATCACAGATGTCTCCTCCACCTGAAAGGCTATTCCAGAAACTACCATTGTTATGGTAAGAAATCCTCTAATTTCTGCCCTGCTTTTGTTCAAGTTTGATGATAGCTATTTACCACTCTGCCATTATCACCCTTCTGCTGAAGAGTTCTTTCCCTTTCACTGTGTTTGTGCCCTTGATACATTTACAGACAAAAAATCACTCTCCATCTCAACCCCTTTATGCTATTTAAGCAAGGCAGGTTCATCCAGTTTGCTGTGGCACCACAAGCTCTCCACTCCTCAGGTCATTCTAATAACCCACTTGGGTATTTTTCCAGTCCCCCTATCCTCTGCCCGGGATTTACTTGTGCCTGTAATTGTTGCAGCATTCCTGACCTCTGAGCACCTGCAGGTAACTGCTTTCTTTCTGCCTCTCTGTTGTGAAGAGCCAGAAAATATTATCTGTTTCTTATAAAATGTGCCATACCTATGTTTAGGTATACCTTTATTCCCATAAAGGTGATGACTGATGTTGTACAAATAATTGCTTTTCTGGTTTGGTGCCTAAGCCAAAATACATAAGGAAATCAAAGCAGATATGCTTCCTGCCTGAGTTTGCTTCCAAAGCATAGAATAATCTGTTACCTTCCAAAAGAGCAGAAGGAATTAATCCATGTTTCTGGTAAAAATAAACTAATCTTTGCTAACATCATCTGCTCTAATTCCCTTTCTTGCTTTGACACTTATGTCCTGCACCCCAAGAGTGCCTCCCAATCACCATGTTCCTGCTGGGCTGAGCACTGCCTTCAGCATGGCTGAAGAGTCACAAACCTTTCCTGTGACACATGAAGACATTGGGGACTCAGGTCCCCTCCCTGACATCTAAATCAGGCTCTGTAATTTGGGGGAGCAGTTTCCCTCTCATTCCTTCCTGACAAACCTGTGTTACTCAAGTGGACCACATGTACTTCCACTCCACCCACAGCAGTGAGGGAGCCTGCAGCCTCAAAATTTCACCAAGTTTAGACAAACATTCATGTTCATTCCCTGAGTCAGAGACTGAAAATTTGGTGTCACAATGATAAAAATCATAGTTTTTCTTTGTCAAATTTACACATGTCTTGTATAATTATGTATACATCTGAAAAATACTACTAATGCTTAATTTATAAACACATATACATACACTAACATATATTTTTTCTTGCTACTGGTGGGTGACTATCTCGAGCACACAAATCTTGAAAGGTAGGCTTATCAATGCAATTATTTCAAAATAGTGACAGATTCATACATTTCACACAGTTTTGCACTTAAACTAAGACAGGAGTATAAATCTTCTCTTTCACCTTGAAAAACTAGAAATTTAAACCACTCTTCAAACAATCTACTTCTTTCCAATGGAGGAAAAAAGTCTGACAGTAATTTTTTCCAGAATAAAAGGGATTATGACAACACCTTTCTGATTTAAATAAGGTTTTACCACAGCTGACAAGTTTAAGTATACTAAATTAGGCAATTGAACACTTGCAAACGGAGAAACGGCACACAACCCTTAAGCAGGACTAAGACTTTCAAATCTATCTCAGAATTCTTCTTGTCCTCAGGATTAAGCAAAAGATTTGAACTTTAGCCTAGTGATCCAATGGAGCTGTATAGATCAGAACTCTTTCCAACCTTTTGGCAATTGTACTTTTGTTTTAGATTTCACTATCACCAGATGTTGTCATTTTATAGCAGGGGTTCCATACTGTTGTCTCCTTATCACAGAAGTTTCATACCTGCTTGCTGTTTCTCGTGGACACCTTCTCAGAGCACTGACTCTTTCTCCTTCACAAAGCAGCCACTGACTCCAGTTCCCCTCTCACCCAGCCACCCCACTCTGTTAGAGCATCTTCTTCTCACTGCTCACAGCTGTGGCCTGTTAAAGCCAGGCCTGTTCCTGATCTTTGATAATTGGCCCAACTGCAACTCCTTAGGGGTAAGATTACTTTCTACACTATCTTTATTTTCTTATATTCTATCCCCCTACAACCAGATTCAGCACTTGACTTTATTTGCCCAACCCCTGGCCTGCCACCATTCCCTTCTCCTCTGCATCTCATCAGCATCTCCTGCCTGCTCCCAGGCTGGCTCTAGCAGAGCTGCCACCATGGGTTTGTGGAAGCCACACAGCCCCCAAAAGCCACATAGCCCCTGCTCTCCTGTGTTAGTCTCTCCCTGTACTCCAAGTTAGTTTTGAGCCCTCTAAGTTCTCTCACCCAGCTGGTTTCACTTACAGGGCTCAAAATTAATTTTTTAGGGTAGGTTTAGTTTTCAGCCTTACTGGTGCTGATCCACGGACTGCAAAACTGCGCCCTGGACTAAGCAGGTCTGGCTTGTTTTGATCAGCTTTTCTTCCCCTGTATTGCAGCACCCTCTGCCCGTGGGCCAGCCCAGCTTCTGCTCAGTTTTCTGGACCCATTCCTTCCACTGAGACACCACAAAGAGCTGTTCCTCCTCTCAGTCCTACCCCTGCTTCACAATAAAACTGACACACAAACCCCAGCAAGCCTCCTCCTGTTCCCTCTGCAAGGGCGCGGGAAGCAGCAGAGCCCAGCAGGGGCTGTGCCATCCCCAGATGTTCCTGATGGCCAGAATGAGGGACAAACAGTGCTGACCTTCCCCTCAGCATACACACTTGGTGTTTGTGAACACACATTTGTGTTTGTGCACACACACCTCATGATATTCTCCAGAAATAGACACACACCCCTAAGGATGGCAAATAAATTCCAATAGCTACCCAAATGTTTTTATTAGGAGTTCAGGGTATAAAAAGGTAATAAATTACTATGATTTTCTATTTAAACAGTACATATTCTGCTCTCTTCAGTCTGCTGTTTCCACAGATTTGAAGATTTAATGGCACCCACTATAACCCCCAATTTTCAATATTCAATGTCCTGTCTTGCTCCTGTTTTAGGCAGTGGGAGTTTTGCTGTTATCTCAGAAGAGCAGGGGTGAGCATGTGGTTAGTATGGCATTTGCACAATATTAAAATAACCTCTCATGATTGGAACACTGTGCCATAGTTAATTAAATATATGAATGACTTGTTTGAACAATCTTCTGTTTGCATTCTGGATCGTAGCCATACAATCTGCTGATGGTGCCAGGGTTATCTCTGCTGCTGCTTAGACTTTCTCTGGTTTGTTCTGCTTACTGTGGTTTGTTAAGCATATGTTCTTGCAAGTGTTTCTAACCCCAACCTCCACTTTTTTTTATACTTATATAAACTGAAAGTGACAAGCCATTTGTTTACTGTGGTTCTAAATTAATTAGGATTCTCCAAGGCGTATTTCATACTGTTTGCTGCAGATCCAGTTTACTAAGCACTGCAGTAGCACTTTGCACCTTACAAATAATTGTACTAAGGAAAAATTACATACATTTTCAAAGAACCTCAGAAGATTTTGTTATAAAATGTAATTACATTATAAAAGGGGGAGATACACAAACACAGAGAGATGAGGTATTAATGTGAAGCAATTTAGTGACACTACTGAGGAAAAAAGCTTGAATGTCTAAATTATGTTCATTACTAATGAGTAATTACTGCAATGATGATGCCACATGCTTAGTCTCATGCCCCTAAGCACATCATGCTACAGCAAAAACTCTTCCAGATCAATGAGATGTAAAACAGAAGATATTGAGGTTCTTAACTTGTTTGTTAACTCCTTTATTTCAACCTCAGCTCAACAGCATTTGCCATTTCTTTGACACAATTTTAGGAGACATCATGCAAGATCTCTTGTGCAATGGTCAGATCTGTACAACCCTAAACTCCTATGATTAAATTCCTTTTGGGCTCTCACACCCAGACACATGATACTGCTGCTCACCTTCAAAACAGTCTGTTAATGAAGGGAGAATTAGACCATCTGTTGAATTATCTTGGATTTATTTTTATTTTGCAGTTAACTACACAGTCAAGTATACTAAAAGTATGTTTGTCAGTAAGTATAAGCAATCATAAAAGCATTTCTATTTAGTAGTCCTTAATAAAACAACAATTTTGCTCATTTGCTGTGGTTCATAGTTCCAGGACAATGCAGACAGTAGAAGTGACACAGCAATCCCGTCTAGAACAAAAGAAAATGATCAAACTCCTTAAGAACACTCATATGACTATTGGCTGATTTCTCACTTTTCCTACTGAACATCCAAGCCACCTGACAACTGAAAATCTAATATTAGCAACCACTTAGAGCCTAACCTGTGCAACATCTGGAATATCTCTTCCAAAAGCTTTTCTGAGCCCTAAAGCTACACTGCTGCCATTTTTATGGTGGTTCAAACAGTGGGATTCTCATATTGAAAGGAGCCATGTGGGAGAAGTCCATGCAGGGCTGTGTCCCGTGGGAAGGACAGGGAGAGATCACTCACTCCTCACCATCAATGGCAAAACAGTTGACTTAAGGACAAATGAATTTAAGTCATTACCAATCACATCAGAGGAGGATAATGAGAATAAAACCAAATCTTTAAAACACCTTCCCCTTCCCCTACCCCTCTTGCTGGGCTCAGCTCTAATCCCAGTGGAGCAGGGATCCCCATGGTGGAGCAGGAGAAGGGTGTGAGGAGCTCTGGCCCTGAGGAGCAGCAGGGACAGCATGGGATGGACTGGGGAACTGACTGTTCCCTATTCCCTGCTCCCCTGTGCTCATGGGGAGGAGCAGGGAGGGGAAAATGGGATTAAAATTGAGCCCAGCAAGAGGGGAAGGGTAGGGGGGAAAATGGTTTAAGATTTGATTTTATTCTCATTATCCTCCTCTGATGAAATAGGTAATAACCTAAATTCATTTGTCCTCAAGTCAACTGTTTTGCCTGCTTTGGTGAGGAGTGAATGATCTCTCCCTGTCCTTACCTCAGCCCAGGAATCTTTTGTATATTTGCTCCCTGTGTAGATGAATAAGGTGGGGAGGAATAGAAGAGTCTTGGTGAGCACCTCAGCCCACCACAGGCTGTTCCTAAGTACCAGATCATTATATGTGTGCAAGCAGGAGACAAATTAAATATAATATAAATGCACATTTTAAATAGGTATTATAAATGAAAAAGTCTGATTGAGTACCAACCATCCACTTAGAAAAATAAAATTAAAAAAAAATATATTCAGTTTTATTTGCTTTCTTTATACAAGAATGGTTCTATCTCTGGGCTTTAAGCGGTTTGCTCAACCCAGACAAAAGGCACAGCACCTGTTAATAATGAGTATCTCTTCCTTCTCCATGCAGGATTAGGTTGCAGTAAGAACATATTTACATTTTTCCCCTAGAGCTTGAGTCACTCATACCAGTCAAAAGCTTGATTCAAACAGTGAAATCAGCTCAAAAATGAAACCCAGATTGATCAAAAACACATCTTAAGTTGTGTAATACCATAACAGAGATTATGTGATAGGGAAGAACCAAAATGGCTATAAACTGTGGGGAGGGATTCTTTATCCAGAGGATACAGTTAGAGAACAATCTTCTAGAAAATTAGAATGTAATTATTTTGTGTAAATGGTGCAAAATCTGTCTCTCATTGAAACCCTTCCTGCCATGATGCCTTAAAATGCAAACACTCTTACCATCATCATCAATCCCCATCCATGAGGAGAGATTTCATTTCAAAGAGAAAAAAAATAATCAGGCTCAATACACTCTATTATAAATCATTCTACTGGTATATAGGTTAGATTGTGAAACACAATTGCTGTGTACAATCATAGGGAACACAGTGATTTTTGCCTTTAAATCTGTGCAATATCTAGTAAAAACCTCACTAGAATGAGCTTAGTGAAGCCTTCCCAAGTAAACCTCACCCTTTAACAACATCCGCACAAAACTGAGTCACCAAATGAGCCAGCTGTCCATGCAGGCCAATATTCTGGCTTTTACTCGGAGCTGTGCTGGTTGCTGAAAAAAGCAAAATACTCAGCAGGGCAAGCAGAGCAAAGAGAAACCCTCCCCACCTTTCAGGAAGCACTGAACTCAAACATCTCTAAAACAAGAAAAAGCACTTAAAGTGATATGGATAAAGTGCAGACATTCTTCTCTTGGAAAACAGCTATTTGTCCAAAGCAAATGCCCATGGAAAGGATGATTCTGACAAAATCACACAGAGAAAAAGAATTCAGAAAAAAATATTTTTGGAAGTGAAAGATATATATTTTTTTAGATCTTTTAGGAACATGTGCATTGCTTTTTCAGAATATTTCCACCTCCTTTTTCTAAAAACATAAGCCATAGAATTGACTGATTCTTTTGAGCAAAATTTCTCTGCTATTTTAGTTATATTTTAGAACAGAAGAAGTGCAATTATATCCCAAGAAAAAATAGCAACATCTGGTGTTAGGTCTACTTGAACTGTAGATGTCAAGTGTACTTAGCTGTTAAAACCACTGCTGCACCTCTTATGTCTATTAACTTTCTCTATTTTTAATCTGGCCTTTTTAATGAAAAAAATGATATTAATAAAATAATACTATTAGGATGTTAGTCCTAATGTCCTTAGCAATGACTTAAGAACAGAGGAAAAACAGCATCTAGCAGTGATCTGGGCTCTCACAGTGAAAACTACACACAGGGACTCTATCTGATTAAGATGCTGTTCCATTAGCCATTTTGGAGAGGAAATCTCTTCATTATAATTTAAAAATCAGTGTCAAAAGCCATTCATCAAGATTTCTCTTCTAGTTTAGTTACTTATACTCAACTTTATATACACAAATCATCACCATTACTGTCAGAGCAGACGTGAGCTTCTGCAGCAATACTCAGCTTGAGAGTATTTATTTGAGATTTGATCCAATTACTACCTAGACTGCCTGTAATAACAGATGTCCTGGCTTGCTTCTACACTGCCTCATTCTGTGTGTTCAGTAACAGCAAATGCCACCACTCTGCATTATTTTCTCTCTCCAGAAAACCCAGCACTGTTCCGGGTCCTACAGTGATCCAGCAAATTGCCTGTTTGATCCTGGATGCTGCAGAGCACCAGAAATGGTGATGGCCCAGCCTTTGACAGAACAAATTTGTCAAAGTTTGGGTTCATTTTGAAGAACCCAGAGATCTGGCTGTGATGGTATGTGAGCCCCAGCAGGTGACAATGACATTTTCCATTGTACTGCAAGTTAAAAGTAAGCTGTGAGTTGTAACTCTCCTTTTACAGCCCTTCAGAGTTGAAGTTTTTAATATTCATATTTCATAATTAGGTTTCAAAGATCAGAATACAGTTAGCGATGAACTAGTTACTGTTAGAACTTTGCATTCAATGCAAATCAAAGGAGTTAAACAATACCAGGACCAGGGAAGTTGTTCTACTGATAAGAACCACTGTCATTGCACACTGGTTTGATACCAGAAATGTGCTGGAAAAAACTTTATCAGACAGTTCCCAGTTACACTGCAGTTACACACAGGCTTCTCACATAATATATCATATGTAATTCCAACTTCAAAATTCTTTAATCTAGTAATAGTCTTTAAGCATTTGTGAGTGCAGTTGTGCCCATACAACTCTGTCTAAACTTCTAAACTAGTTAATGCTTCAT
This sequence comes from Ammospiza nelsoni, assembly GCF_027579445.1. Classification (NCBI taxonomy): domain Eukaryota; kingdom Metazoa; phylum Chordata; class Aves; order Passeriformes; family Passerellidae; genus Ammospiza; species Ammospiza nelsoni. Next base: position 6,774,134 of record NC_080648.1, read on the forward strand.
TCCCAGAACAGACTGGCACAATCTTGATGGGTTTTGAAGCTCAGCTATAATGCAAAAATAGGGTATTGTCTGGCATTCATCTGCTATCTGTCAGCCTCCAGTTGTTTTCTAACACAGTTCATTTTCTACCACTTGATAGAAATATAGAAGAGACAGGCAGGGAGAATGTCTATATACCAAGGGAGAATAGAAACAGAATAAAAGACTTATTCACAATTATGCCAAGCTTCACTGGAGACAGCAAGTGAGAACCTTGATTGGAGGCTGATGGCAGCATTCCCCTGAATGACAACTCTCAGGTAAAGGCTGTTCCAGGGGCCACACAGAGAGATCTGGAGTTTACCAAATACTGCTTGTGCCATAGCTAATGTTTAATAACAGCAATGTGGTTTCTATTTTCACCATTAATGAAACAGAGCAATATTAGATAGGCCAGAAGCAGAAGCCTTGCTTCAAGAACAGAAAAGATCTCATGTGACCCAGAGATAAAACATAAGAATTTTCTTTGCAAATGAATTCCTGGAGCTGGGTAGGAGTAATCAGATATTTGAGATTAAGAGAAATAGAGAACATTGACTGTTATTGACTGATTGGTTTCTGAGTATTTTTTCTGCATCTTTCAAAAATTCTTTGTAATAATACACAATTTTAATTTCTTTTCACACTGCAACATATTTATTGAGGTGGACACTTATGCTGCAGTATGAAAATAAGAACACAAGTTCCCATTCCTTAGAAAGGTAAAACAGCAAAAAAAAAAAAAAAAAATCAGCTATGCTATATTCCATTAGTTAAATTTGCTGGTTGTGAAATTTATACATCCAAATTGTCTAGGTGTTTTTTAAATATTACTCTCGTAAACTTATGTTGAAGATCTTATACACATGGGGAGAAAAGGCTCCTGGAGATTTGAAAGCACATTCAGGACACTCAACTACACTTTTTTGGATACTCAAATAATTCCTCATGGGTCACAGAAAACAGCAAATTAACCAGTACTGCCATCAGGGACGACCAGCAGGCTGCAAGATGTACCTCTGTACTTCCTGATACTGTTTGGAATATCATTCCTGCCAGCTGCAGACACTCAAGTATTTCTGAGCAAAAAGAAATTAATGTGCATGAAATCATTCACCAAAAAACAAAGGATAACTAACAGTAAACAAAAATTACTTTGTTTACAAATTACCAAGGAATAGGCATTGTGTTCCAACTCCAACTAGCGCCAAAATATTTATTAAAACTATTTATGAATTAGATCAGACTTGCAGCCAACAAAATACAACACATAAAGCAACGTGTTGTCACACTTTGAATGGGGGAATTGGGGATCCAGGCCAGATATTAGAAACACATTGTGGAACAGATTAAGTAGCTCTAAAGCCTTCACAGGTAAAGGACAGGATAAATATCTACGAGGAAAAACTGCTCTGTTGTAATGCAGGAGCATAAACCCTTGATGTTCTTTCAAACTTCATTTTACTTAAAAATACTAAAGCATTCAAGATACCATAGCAAAATAATTTGATTAACATTACAAGCTCAAAGTTTCCTAGTCATCCAAATTGTATTCATGAAATTAACATTTAAGTTCTTTAAAGCAAATAAGCCTAACTATATTGTTTTATAAGCTTCCCAGTTTATAACCCCAAAATTTTATCAGCAGTTTTATTACCATTTTCCTTCTGTAAATTTATATCTGTTAAGAAGCCATTTCCTTCAAACTAAGTGGTAAGGACTGAGGAATGTTCAATAGACCATAAACTTAGAAATCATTGTTCATACAACTATTGTTTTTAAACAAAATTGCTGTCATTTATATAATTGCTATAAAACTCAAACTGTGCCAATTGGAAAGCAAAGGAGCCTTTGCTGAGTCTTAAGATCATTTTGTTGTTTTTATCTTGGCAGGCTCCTGCATGAGATTGCTTAAAGCAAACGTCATGTAATTAAGAGTGTACAAATTATCTTCTTTAAAAAGCACTTGCTCAGAACTCAAAACAGCAACTGTTTTGTTCATTTAATGGAAAGGAAAGGGGAAAGGAAAGGGGAAAAAGAAGGGAGAAGAGAGGACAAAGAGGGAAGGGGAGGGAAGGTGAAGGAAGGGAAAAAGGAAGGAAAGAAACAGGAAGGGGGAAAAGGGAAGGGGGAAAAGGGAAGGAGCCCCAAACCCACAGTGTTCCACATGATCATTGTTTTCCCTTTTATTTCCAATCAGCCTACAAGGGTAAAATCCAAGGGGAGCAGTCTCTCTCTAAATACATCCCTTCTGTCAGCCTTAGGGGAATTGCAGGAGGTGATGGCTCTGTCCTGGCTCACACAGCATTTCCAGGTGTGAATTCCCTGCTCCAGAATTCACAGGGCAATGGGGAGCTCACTCCCAGGCTCTGCAGAACAGGTATTCCCTTTATCCTGTTCATTCCCTCTGAAGTTCAGCTGTTTGCTAAAGGTTGGGTTCCAGGATCTGCAGCCCCCAGGTCCCCCCACACACGTGTGACTTTTGTCTTTGTCTCTCTCACAGGTGTCAGCTAATTTAATAAATTAGTTTAACCAACTCTTCAGCCCAGTGCAGTGCTCGGACCCTTTTGCTGTGTTTATATTCCAAGCAGAGAATTTATTAACCAACCATTCATCTGGACTACTGGGGAAAAAAATTAAAAAGAAAAAATAGGCACAGACCGAAATTTTTGAATTTTTTCATATCTAAATGTAGAGTATATCCTGTTGTACAGAGACAGAAATTTTGGTTTGCATAGATTGTTGCAATAATTTAAAATACTGTCTCACTATTGATACACTCATCGTGGATGCTTTTAAAAACTGCTAGAAAATTCTAGAAATAGATGAATGTGATATGTATATGAAAATATGACACTATAAAAATAGCACCATAGGGAAGCATTGGTTCAAATATACAATCTTACATATTGGACCTTTTTGTTGCTGGTGAAGAAGAATTTGGCTTGTGCTCCAGAGCATTGTCCTAAGCATCACATTGCCTGTTTTTTCTAATGTCAACATGTCACCCGCTGTTGCAAAAAAAAAAAAAACAAAACTGAGGAAAACCCCCCCCTATTTTTTGTAATTTAAAATAGCACACATCAGAAATAGCAAACTGCCCAATCTATTTGCAGACTGGCAGGGACCCAGGGTTTGCCATTTCCCAAATCAAAACTGATTCCTCTGGCAGACCTCTGGCTATACCACTGCTCTCAGGGCAGCGAGGACACAGAGCTCTGCCTTCTTTATAATTCTTAAAAAAAAAAAAAATCAGTTAGAGGTTAATAAATAGATGACCAAATAAGCTTCAAAGCTGTTGTAGTAGGAACAGCAACCAAAATAAAGAATCCTGTACAGAGTAATCGAAACACAGCATGTTAAGGCAGTACAAGGACAGTATGGTGTTATCAGCCTCCTTATCCTGGTGGTCACACAACTGCTACCCCAAGACACTGCAAAACTCAAAGCAGCTTGTAACTTCTACAAACTGGAGTATTTTGCTACTCTAGAGAACTCTGCAGGACATGTGCCTTCATATGTTTATTTTCCCATCAGGTAAGCGAAAGGAAAATAAAGGGCACTATAAAAGAAGGTCCATCTAGCACACAATACAAAAATAGGTGCTCTGAAATGAGAAATTTTAAAGAAATCAGACTTAATTCCTCCCCAGATTTGTTTTAAATAGGTGTCTTGTTAGCAATGTCCCTCATTGATGAACTTGCAAACCAAAGTGAAAGGTAAATTTTGCCACACAGATCCTCTTGTTTCAAAATACATATCTGGCTATAGAGAGTCTGGCACTAAATGAATAACATTTTTACAAGACAGACTATAAATCACTTGCTACCATTCTGAAAAATCCTGCTCAGCTGAGCTGAATGTGTGGACTCATTAGCTGTGTCACCAAAAACTTTTGAAGTAAAAAGCATTTCAAATTCATGTTACTCCAAATTGTGATGTATGTAAAAATAATAGGGTTTTTTTAGGTCATATCTTTTTTGAGTCTTTAACATTTGGCTTTCAAATTCTGGAAACTCAAGACGGATTAGAGGAACTACTACTTGAACCAGAGTATAAATAATTAGTTAAAATTAAATTGCTCTTAATGGAGGTATTAAAGGCTCTTAATGCAAGTATTAAATGCTCTTAATGCAAGTATTCACACAGCAAAAAATTAATGAGAAATCTCCTAAAGTATTTTGGACCTGCAGAGACACCCATTTTATTATCAGCAACAAAAACATATATATGATGCCAGGTGTAAACAATCATAAACAGCTAGAAATTAGTGCAAAAAAAACCCTAGCATGGTGCCATAAAGGGAAACACATTGGTTTATAGGCTAAGGAGTGCCAATAAAACCCCCTGAGCACAGAAGTGTGCAGTGCCTGCAGAGCAGAGAGCAGCTTGGGCCGCTCTGGGTGTGTCCCTCAACACCAGGATTTCATGAAAACACCCTTGGAATACGCAGTGCATCCACCAGCACTGACCCACATCCCTGGGTTGGGTTGCAGGGGATGTTGCTGCTCAGGCAGAGGTGAAAGGAGGAAAGTGTGATGACAGCCCTGATTACCCACCCAAACCTCTGTGTGGTTTTACTTCGTTCCTGATAGAGGACGCAATCTTAGTGCTTCGTGTGGATCATTGTGCACCAATATTTGTGCAATTAATTCTACCAAGACAAGCCAAGAGTTCAAATCTATAAATATTTACTTCTCACCTCATTGACTTTCTATTTATTCCTTTGGTGGTGCCATGACAGAGGTTTAACTCTGCTTTTCACTGCCTTTGCCTGAGCAGCTTTACTCATCACGCAGTATCAAGGTTGAGAGATCATTACAACGTAACTCACAGAAGGCTTCTAAGGGTAATAAATGCCTTTTCATTGGCTTGAATAGCCTAAGTGTACAACAAGAGCATTCCTCTCTCCCAGCTAGAGCCCTGAGCAACTGAGCATTCCTGGAATAAAAAAGGAAATAGAAGATTTTTTTTTTTAAATGGTTTGGGCCACATTTTAAAGACACTGGGGTTGTCCTGCAGCTTTAAAATATTCCCTGTTTCTGGACAAGATAAAAAAGTCTAACTTCTCCTAAGTGTTTGTGCAACATCCAAGAGTGCATAGTGCAAATTCAAAGTAGTTGTTAACAGGTATTATAAGGAGAAATTATTGTCAGCAAACCATCCTTTACTCCAAACACAAAGACTGACTGTTCTACTTTGACATTTGACAAAAAATATTGCAATTGCCACTGAAACAGGTTAAAAAAGGAAACTTCTACATGTAATGAAAGTCCATCTAAACACATCCTGGTGTTTTGGGCATATCCCTGCCTTGAGCAATAGCATAAATCTTAGGAACTTTGGTACTAATAGGCTATTGAATGTCAAGAAGGGATGGAAAGGCAGTAATTTCTGCTTGAACTATTGCACAGCTAATTGTTACTGTATGGTGTCTGGAGAATATCTTTACAGAAATTAAATATAGACATAAAAGTCAGAGGGTGAAAAAGAATACTTCTTTTTGCCTGATTATGCATAATCTCATTAATCTTATATTAAATTCTTCTTCCTAAAGTAATGTTTAAAATATGAAACTGGCACTGCTACTGAGGAATGATACAGAGGAGAAAAACAAACCAACAGAGAAATTCAAGTACAGAAACAACACTGACTTTGGAGCAAATGTTCCTGTAATGGTTATACAAATGTAGGGCATTATTTTTGGCCATGATTAATTCTGCCATCTTTTCCTACTAATGCACTTATTGTAGTTACAAGGTACAAATCTTGTTGAAAGTGCACCAATTCTTTTAGAGAGCAGCAAGCCATGCCAATAACAACATCTGCTTAATAGAAAGGTCTAAGCTGAATTTTGAGTATTTATTGCATGGAAAAAGCATCATTGTGAAATTGTTTCCAGCTTTTAACTGGCACTTTTTTCTTTTCAGTGTTGAACTCCTTTTATTTTGTCATTTTAAAGGGCTCCAAATGGTCGCTGCTCTATTATGACTCACAAGGGAAAAGTGCATGTTTGAATTATGAAGCCCAGCCATTCTCTGGGGACTGTATATGTATTACAAGAGTGGGTTTTCTACTGATTGATGGAAAACTATTGTTTCTGAGCTGCTGATTGCAGGATATGTCAATTTACAGACCCGCTAAAAGGTTTGCCACAAAATTATACACTGCATTTAAAACAAGCCCACAGTAAGTACTTTAATAAATTAGCATCAATATAATATTACAGAGTGGTTATATTGACACCAAAAATTGCATTTGTGAAACTTTAGGGGAAAAAAAGTCTAGTGACTGTGGCAAGCTAAAAGGAAAATATTCTATTTCTTTTTCAAATGAGGAATGGAATTATTGCAGTGTTTCTACAATCTCATCTTGACCTGCAACACTGAAGTCCTTTGTACTAAAAAGTAGAATTTCAATGCAGAAAGCAAAACCATCACCACATGTGTATTTCTCTGCTCTGAGGTGGCAGTTTACATTATATATCAACATTCATGTAACCTTACTCTGATCCTAATAATACTCTACAATCTGGAAAAAGAAAAATCTGATACCCTATTTTACAATGTAAATGTTGTAGGAAAAAATTGGCTAACATTATCTAACTTCAAATATAGTTTTCAAATTAGGGTTTAGACAGAAGTATAAATAAGGCACAGTAGAAATAACCTTTGAATTTTATCAAAAATTCACAGAAAAAATTACTAGCACTACATCTTCCCATGTGGTCAGTTTACAAAAGATCTTTCAGAATCTCTGGTTTTCAGTATTTTCTAAGTTTGAATGATCTCAACCTTCCTAGGATGTAGTTTTGTACTGATGCTTTTAGCAAATATGCTGCACACTGCATTCACCTTGCCATACATACAGGAGGTTGGTAGCAGATAAAAACTCAAAAACTAAAATGTCTTGTGACCACTTTTGACATTTTGCTAAAATGTTCTGATACAGCATTGTTAGCAAAGAGAACAGTGACATAATTCTCTCAGTGCTTTAGCTCATGGACTTTAAATGATTCTCTTGTTCAGCTTAGATAATAGAAGCTGTAAGAGGTCAGTTGCAGAAAATGAGAAAAGATTTCTAGGCCTAAAGAAGAATAGGAGATGACATTCCCCCATTTCAAGAAAAGAACAGAAGGTTCAAACTGTCCTTTGACTCATATATTTACCAATTTAATTTAATAAAAAGAGGGCAAAAGGATGGAGAATGTATAATTCAGGGAAGTGGTGATGGGTTAAAGCTGCTCTTCATCTGCAGAAGTTACTTTTTAATAAAGAAGGTAGTGCAGTTTCTTGTAGACTTGATAGAAAACACAGAATATGTGAAAATAAAGTGTAAAAAGAGAGTGAAAATTCACGTGAAATGCCAGCAAGACTTGAAGAACTCAATTTTGCACTGTGCATTAAAAAAGAAATAGAAAAGCATATGGAATGCCAAGGATGCAAAGAAATCTTTGCATGAAAGCTATCAAATAAGAGATGGCATTTTATGACTAATTAACTTCTCTGACTAAAGCTGTTATATCAAAGTGCAAAGAAAGACACTGCTAGAAATATCTCACAACAAAAACCTCAAGTTCAGCCACCCTGGGGCAGAGTTTGAGTGGCTGGCAGGGCTCCCCCAGGGCTCACTGGAGTATCTCTACAAGGGTTCATCTCACAGGGGCTCAAAAGGCTCAAAAAGGCTGACAGGCTCAAAAAATCTGTACACAGCCCATGCAGAAATGCTGCTGTCAACCCTACCAAAAGGTGAGAAGGAGACCAGGCCAATTGTTCATGTTTTTCTTTCATCACAACATTACCTCTGTAAGGAAAAACCTGATTCCATGGATTTATTAAAGAATCATGTAAACAAAGCACACTTGTGCAGTCATATAGAATCTGGATTAATTACTTTCAAATTTCATATGTCCTTCACTTTTCAAATATGCACTACAAACTAAGAAAGACAACACCTAAGTTCAGCAAAACATGGCATCATTAAGAAGGGCTCACCCACTATAAATTCTACACTGCACCATCTCCTTGGTTTGGCTGTACATACATATGGGTTAATTTTTCCATTTCAGGCATTTTATATATATATATATGTAAACAAACCTATTTTAGAGTTGGAGGATGGCTACTGTTCAAAGTCAACTATGTCAAGGAAACAATCCCTTAATTTGCTACGGTATTTTGAGGGCTGATTCAAAGAAATCAAAGTCATGGTTATAAATGGCACAGCAGAGTGTCTTCTGTGCACCTTGTGAGCATTTTGTTTTTCTTGATTGCTGTACTGGTACTGCTGCTTGTTTCCAAGTTACAGAACGTCATAGCTGGAAATTCATGAATTTCAAAACATTTACAGTTTCCTAAGCTTAGGCAGGGTTTTTGCATTTTACATCCAACTGTTTTCAAGGATTATTCTGTATTATGTTTTCTGCATAACAAATTTAGCTAACATCCTTGCACTTCTCTGCTTTCTCTTGATCACATTGTAAAAAAACCACAGCAGTTTAAATACAACTGTGGGAATAAATACATGAGATTTCCAGCCACCATCTGAGATAAATATTTGCATAATGTTTTGTTAAATCTCTACTGAAAAGACTAAAACCTCTTATCACTGTCCAGATGGAATCCTGAATTTATCAAAGCATACACACCTTTACTGATATTAATTTAGGTATTCAGAAAATCTAAAGCCAGCTTCCATTCACTGAGGTTTTCTAGAAGTGAAAGGGCACTGCAATGGTCCTTAAAAATCATCAGAGACAGTTTTATTTCCAGGCAATTCTTAAAACCCTGGTGTACTTCATTTTGCCATCTAAAAGTGCAATATTAGAGATTTTAAACCTCTCTGGATTAAAAAAAAAAGTTACCTTTTTTTTTAAAGAAAAATTTATCATTAATCAAATGTCAAAAGAAATGGTTCTTTATGTAGTTGATAAAAACAGCTGGTTTCTTCTGGAGACTTACTTTGCTGAACATCTGATTACCTACCTAGAAATGTTCTAGTCCCTGAACACTCACTAGATATCCAACAGAAAATAGAAGAGCATTTAACTCAAACACTTATGAAGTCCCATAAAAGAAAATGTGACTAAATGTCAAATACATTGTTTATCCTACCTCCTGCAGCTTCTGGAGATAACCTGTTTTATTAATAATGGCAACCAGCAATGCAACTATGTGTGCTGGGAAATATCCAAACTATTCCTTTTCCTGCAGCAGCATATTCCATTTCCAGACAGAAAAAATATCCTTAAAGGAACTGATAACAATTTTTTATTTCATTCTCAGATTTCCTTGGTTAAATTCCTCTGGTGGCAATAGTTCTGTTGATTGCCTGCTACATCCAACAGTTCCTACTTCAATGAAAAGTCAGGAAGCCAAACTACCATTGGGGTATTTAGTACTTTCTATGGATAATATTTAGAGTACTATTGATAAAAAGAGCGGGAGCAAGCACCGTGAATATTTCAGTATTTATTAATGGCCACTAATGTTTTGGGAATAATTCTTGTCTTTTTGGACTGAACATACCTCTGGAAGGGGAGGCCAAAGAGCTAAGAAAGGGACTAAATTTTCATCTAATTAAAAACCTTCATAAATATTGCATAGAAAGGACCAGAGTGATGACTAGTTTGGTCTTGGCCTATTTTTTCTGTAAATATTTGGGTACTTGACTCTGCAAACCTTAATGCTCTTAAGAGAGGCACACATTTGCGCAGGATAGACTGCAATGGGATGGGTAATCCCAGCATCAATTACAGCGGCAGAAATTGTTTCTTTTGTTGTGTTTACACCCCACACTGCCAAGGACAACATCAATGCACAGGATGGAGAGAGATAAGATCACAGCCAAAAGCTACAGAAATAGGGATGGCAGAAGATTCCTTCTCCAGGATGGAATTCAAAGATAATGAAATCTAAAGCAGGTGCTGCAGAATTTACAAATGCACGCTTTTGTACATCTTTATTTTTCATTTCAAAGCTTGTAAAAAATATTTTGATACAGAATTTTATTTTGGAGTAGGTGAAAGGATGTAAATGATTCTGTTTAAAACTCTGTATTTGAAAATTACACCCTATAGTACAGTTAAGTAGAATATTCTATCATAATGATTTAGTAACACACCACATTTTTTTATCACTGGTAAAAACCAATCGCACAAGATGCAGAGCACAAAGGACTGAGGGCCAGGATTCTTTTATAAAAAGAGCAGCAAGCCTGACCTCAGCAGGTAATGAGCCTTTCTCTGTACAGACTTCCAGAGGTTTGCATCCTACTCACTCACCTCAGCAGAACACTGAAACAATTTGACAGTTGTTTCACCAGGGCAACTCGGACATATTTTGACCTTGGACTATCCTAAATATTAAAAAATAATGCAACAGACCCAAATTCAAATAAACTCTACTTCCTTTTTGAGTTCAGCACTGCAAATAGTTATATTGTTATGTGGTGCCAGGTGGGAAAAAAGCATCTAAAACTGTATCATTATTTCATTTTATTAAAGCTACAGATAGAATAGATGCAATCCAGAAATGTATATAAGTGTGTACATGCAAGCATAAATAACTTACAGAAATGGACAACAGCCAATCAATCACACAGTGTTGTTTTTGGAGCCTCATCCCAGTTTACTGGTGGCAGGTACAGTTTAGGCTCTTGCAGTTCCCTGGATATACCTTCTCCAGACATCCTCATCCATATGAAATTCTTCACCCTCCTGACTGTTGTCTCATCTCAGTGAGTGTGTCAAACGCCAAAGCTCAGCAGCATTCACCCTTGTTAGAGGCTCTTTTTCATGGGTCTGCCTTAGGGAGGCACTGCCCAGAGCTGAGCTGATCCCCAGGGAGGGTGACCCCAGCGTCCCAGCAGCTCACAGCAAAGGAGCAGCCTCTTTGAGGAGGAGCTCCCAACCCTGATCCCAGTGCAGGGTGTGCTCAGCTCAGGCAGCCCTGCAGGGCAAAGGAGAAACACTGCAGCAAGGGCTGAGCAGTCCTGAACAGCCCCCTGTGCTGTCCCTGTGCCACCAGGCACAGCCTGGCATCTGACATGAAGCAGCACAACCACCAGAAATGATCTGAGGCACCAGAGCTTCATGTGAGCAGGGCAGGCTTGGGTTCTCTTGACACACATCCCACTGCCCACACTCCTGACACTCCTGCAGTGGTGCCAAGGCCAGAGGTCTTTGCAGTCTATGGGCACAGGGCACTTTCACCTCAGTAAGAGAATTCCTTCTCAGTCACAGCTGGATGCAGAACTCACTTCCAGGTCATGAGGAAATCACATACAAATGCTTCAATTTTTAAATCTATTTACTATTTAAGTCATTAGATTTTTCTGGTAACTTAACACCAGGCCCAAAAGATATAAGGCTGAAGGAAATGGATTTAAACTAGATATGATCTGAGGCTTGAATATTGTTTTTTTTTCCAAAGTAAAGTTTGGGTTTTGGAAAATGTAAAGCTCAAGAGGAGAAACAAAGCCAACAGAAAGTGCTGCTTTTTCAAGAACTGCGAAATTTTTTGGTTACCTCTTCCTAAACAAAGAAGGGTTCCTTCAGAAGCAGAAAGATCTCTCCAATTAAACCCAGGTGCAGGTCACCCTGGGCAGCACAGTGCATGCATTTAGCCCCAGATCCATGTGCTGAGCCAGGAGCTGGGTGCAGCAGCTGTGAGCCTGCAGTGCCTTGCACGGCTCTGGATGTGTCATTAATTTCCAGAATTATGATTTGTAGCAGGATGTGTTGGCCTGCACAGGGGACAAGATAAATGCAGTGACATTTTGTACAAGAGGTGACTGTGCTCAAGGAGGCGGAGAGATGCACTGTCACAGTGCTTCCAGCCCTGCTGATAACCCCTGCCATGGGTAAGCCTGGCTGTGCTCCCTGGTTCCCCTGCACCCTCAGCACAGTTAAAGTGCAGGCTGGATAATGCAGATGCCTCTGAACAGTTCCTGTTTTACCAATGATTATTTGTAAAACCAATGGGTGAAGCCTTTCTGCCACAGACACGAGCTGATCCCTGTGACATCTGATTTCATATGACTGGAATCAATCATTTATGTGCCCTTATCACGTAGCACTTTTATTTTCCTGCCTTCCCCCACTGAACTTAAACCCTGACCTCTTTTCAAACAGCTGCAACATTTTCATTTGGTGCTGTGAGCAATCTCAGAGCTATTGCCACTGTTTGAAGATAGCAGCATTACTCATTACCTCTCTTCATGTTCAACATTAAAATGTATTTTTGGACACTCAACAACTTATTGTTTAAATTAATCATGGACAGATATACTGACATCCATTTTTTCCCTTTGTTTCACTGAGCTGAACTTCCTTTGATTCATGTGCTAATGGAAACAAATTATATAATCCACAATGAATAATTTTGCTCTGCTTGAGATGTGCAAGCAATAATAAAAAAGTAAACACAAGTTATCAGAATTCCTTGTAAATGTTACAACTGCTTTCTTTGTAATGACAACAGATATTTATCTGCTGCCTACTTATCATTTATATGCAACATAATGAAGCAAGTCAAAGTGTGTTTCCTTTCGAAAAAAATTTCCAGGATTAACAATTCATAGCAAACCATGGATGATGATTTTCACTGTGTGTATCAGCACTGTCTGTCAGCAGGTTAAATAAACTTCATTTAAAATTCTTCTCTGCATGTCACTTATACTTGCATGGTGCAAATTTTGCAGTAGGAGGATTTTCAGAGTCATGTTTATCCATATATGACTGAGACCTAATCTATATCTAATTTTATACCTAGAGCGAGGTAGAAAAGGGCTTTTCTAGGGTACAAATATATACAAGAGTTTTTATATTACACTAGAAACAATATTAAAAAACAAAGCTCAGAGAAGTCAGAGCCTGTTACAATAATGCAACTTCCTCACTTCAGGGTGAGAGTACAAAGGGGATATTGGCTGCAACAAACACATTCCTACCAATAGTTCCCATTCCTGCAAAGGCCCACACTACAGAACTCTTCAAAAATACCAACAAATAGCAAGAACCATGAACCTTAATGTCTTATGGCAACAAATATGGCTGATACGATGCTAACCCTCTGCACATCATATCAGCATTTGTTCAGGGGGGCACAGACGTGTCCAAATTTGATAAGCTTTGAAGGCTGTTGAAGAATGTGCTGTGCCCTGGAATTCAAACACGATTCAAAAAAGTGCTGGTGGATCAGGCCCCTCTGTCTTACTCCACAGTACAACAAAGGCAATAACTGCAAGTAAATACGAAGAGGCACTTGGGGATAACCATTTTTTGAATCATCACAGTTATATTTTTCATAGTTGACCAATTTTCATCCAAAGATCTGGTTTTTAAAACAGCACTGCCAAGAGAGCTTGGGCATCTTCCTAAGCTGTGCCCTTTAGGCACAGAGACCAGCCTGATGACTTTGTTTCCCCACACTAAAAGTGTTGTTTCACACTTCATCCACTGTCTCCCCATCTCTCAAAGCTCCCCAAGCCTTAGACACTGCTGCCAGAAATACCTGCTCACATTGCTATTTCATGGAAGAAACTGGTTTTTGCCACATGAATTTGCTGTCTAATTCACTGGCTATAAACTATTCAAATTCAAACTGCACATGACCACAGACAGGGAATAAATGCTATCTAATGTTTGGCCAAAGAATTCCTCTTCCTCCCTCTCATTTTCTTATTTTTCAATATCAAACCATTCTTCATATTTAAATGAACCAGATTGCTACCTCAAATCAAACAAAAAGACTCAAGTCATAATTATAAATTAATGAGTCTAAAACAAGAGCTTGGAAAAGAAGCATTTAAGTGGTAGAAAAATGCTCTTGAATAGAAAGATATGCTCTACTTATTCCAATCAAAATGCTTCATAAATCTGTTTAATATTCACAGGAAAGCAGACAGAAATAAAACTAAGTGTTTTGGTTTGAGTGTGTATAAAGGGAAGAAAACATGCTGCTGAGGAAAGGGTAATAAACAAAAAGTAATCTATGTCACCTAACAAAAACTGATTTATATTCCCAGTCTCAGAAAACGATCAGAAAGAAACCAAAATAAGATTGTTTGACCTATGCACCAGTCATAGCATATGCTTTAAAGAGGGGAAAAAATAGAAATGAATGCAATGTATCCCTTATTACCTTCCATTGCTCTGATATGTGCAGAGAGAAGATGTATGAGATACATTTCTAAGGCTGAATTTTTCACAAACAGTTTGACAAATTAAACAATCACAGAAATATAAGATTTCCACGATCTCAGGTAGAATTCTCCATAAGTGATATATTGTTCTCATTAGAGTCTTAAAAACAGTTTTACGTACAGAAATAGATGCTTAAGAAGAGGAAAGAAAACAAAAAACGTTACATAGGAGATTCTTTCCCCCTCTGCCTATGAAGTGAAGTGATAAACCTTTCCCAAGTTTTCTATACATTTTGTTGAGTTCTGAGGGAACAACTTTCAGGAGACATTCTTGCAGTTGTATTTTCTCCAACATGTTCCAGAGTGATATGTGATATTCTTAGAGATTAGGATCAAGAATATTAGCTTCCAGATTTAACATTTTTTATGCATATGATAATATTCTTCCAACTTCTTCCATAGGTCTGGATTTAACAATGAAGCAAAAAACCCCCAAAAGGCCTCTATTAATTTCAATTCCTTCAGTCTGGAAATTAGCAGACTTGTTTTTGGAGGGGATATGATTATCTATTCTGGAAAACCTGACCCATTTTTCCGGCTGATTGTACAATCCTTCAGCATGTGTGAAAAGTCATCGCTGCCATCTTCGTTAGGTGGTGCAAGAAACCAGGAAAATGACTTAAAGGAAAATGTGTTCCTAATTTCAGTATATTAGAATGAAAAAACTGAAAAAAGAATCAGCCCTTTAAATGCCCAATGAGAACTGTTTGTACACAGTAACAGCATGGTTATTCCTTGTTACAGAAATACAATTCGTGTCAATTGACCCTACATTTCCCAACAAAAATCAGAATGCAGATCTTCAGCCATCTATTGTCCCAGTAAACTATGTCAAGTTCTCTTCCAAACTCTTAGAAGACTACAGATAAAAAGTTTGACTTGAAGACAAGCACAAAAAGTATGCATTTCATTCATAAAACCACCAAACCAAATATGTTTGTGGTTTGTTTTTGGTTTTCTATTTTTTTAAACTTTGGAAGAACATGTTACACTTGTACCGTATTTAGAATTTCAATTTTCCATTTCAGAAGATGTCACTGTGATATAAAGGCCAAAAATAGCTAAACAGTGAAAAACATTGATCTTTCTCTCCTAGCATTCATCAAGGAAAAGAATTTTTCAGGTATCACAAGATAAAAAGAAAAGAATGTTTCATTGTTTCCTTGATGTAGTTTGTAGAAAATCGTTTCTTTCTAGTGGCCAAGTAAGAACTTGGAATTCAAGAGAGAACAATACTGAAACATCCCAAATAAATCAACAAGTTGAATATTTTAGTACCCCAGTAGCATAAAGTGAATAATTGATTGATTTGTGTTTGTTCTCCTGCTTAACCTAAAAAACCATAAGCCCACCAATCATCCGAAGTATTTAGAAAGTGAAATATTTTTCTTTTATTCACAAATGTGTGGGGCTTTTCATTAATATATAGTACAAGGCTGTATTTAGTTAAGTTCATTGCAATTTTACTTTTGATTGCCCCTACTTGTATTCCAACACAAAATATCATTCTGACATGACAAGTCAAAGTATTTAAATCGTGTTCAAATAAAATATTTTGATTTAAATTCACCCTCTCCACTTTGCTTTATTTTATTTGTTTTGTTTTTTAATAGAAATCAATCTGCTATTACTTAATTATAGTACTCTTGGCAAAAATACTTTGAAATTTGTATCGAGTTAGATATCTGAGACATCTGTAGATGCCTATGAACACTAGAATCCCAAACACAAATAAACTGTTGTGTCACTTCATACACAATAGTAATTGTATGAAGTAATGATAATCTGCAGGTGTTTACGTTTTGATTTCAGCCACTCTGTGAATCTTGAGTTTCCCTAATTGAGTGCATTAATTTATAACTGCCCACTTTACCTAACATTAACCTTTCCCTCTTTGTTCTCTAACACACAGCAGAACTGTCCCCTGTGACTGATCATAGAGAGACAATATTAACCAAGGAAGCCTTTAAAATCAGAGTCCTTACTACTGTGGGCAACTTAGAGGACAATAAAATTTGTTAAAAATTATTAAAATTTAATACTGGACATATTCAGAAATACTTGCCAAGCTAAAAAGTGATCAGCATGCCCAAACTTCACACAATCTTATGTGAAGCAAGAGACAGCATTCACAAACTGCCCAAGAGAAAAAAAAAGAGCAAAACATTCTAAAACAGGAAAAAAAAAAACAACACAAAGCAAACAACAAAAACAACAAAAGCCCAGAGAGAACTTTCTCTAAGGGAAGTTGAAAGAAAACATCAGAAAGGTCAGTATCATTATGGGATCATTAAGTCCTTTTTAAGGCACAGTGGAGCTCACACACTATGCATGGCCCTGCCCCAAAATCCTAAAAGTTTACAGAGCTCTAAAGCCCAAGACGCAGATTCATAGCTATAAAAGGTAGGAAGGGTCACTAAAAGAGGCTCAGCAAAGCCCTGAAGCACCTGCTGTGGGGTGGCACTGCCAGGGACTGCTGCTCCCCTCACCTTCAGAGCAGCACTGGAGAGAATAACTGGAGATCTTATCACTAAAATAGTCCTAACTGTGGTAGATACTAGAATTACTTTTCCACAATTTCTGTCCTCATTTGTTTCCTTTTACTTCACAATTTTCCTTTAAGATTAAGTGGTTTATCACCTGAATTAATGTTTTCATGTAATGGATGTAAAGAGAAATTTGGAGGTCTCAGTTCTAATGCAATCACTTTTCAGCAAACAATTTTCAAAGCTATTTTTCAGGGAGCCTTTAATTCTATAGCTTAGACCTGAGCAAGTTTATTAATGACTCTAATTATGCAGATTATAGGTGCAATACCCAAACATATAAGCAGAAACATTTTACAGATACAGACAAATACAAGTGTCCCATTCAAAATCCTGTTCCCTGTTATTCTATAACATCCCAACATTCAGTCCTTCTCTGAGTGCTCTAATTCATGATCAGATCCTGTGAGAGCAATATTGATAGAAATTCTCTTTGGATGTTTAATGACGCTTGCATCATTGGAGACACAGAGATTTAAGTGAAGAAGAAAGAATGACTGTCTTCAACTCACTCTTTGCCTTGCACTTTCTAGGCCATGAAGTGGTCAGTCCTGCTTGGTTTTGGTGCAATCTGCCCAGGTGTTAGACAGTTTATAACACAACTGCTCTTCTTCTGGATCAGCTGGTCCCCAGCAGAGGAACCAAGTCTGGTTTTAGCTTCACAGACTAACACTCAGTCCAAATATATTAATTTCCTAACAATATTAATTTATGTATTTTAAATAACTTTATTCTGCATTTACTCCTAACTCGCAATTTCAAATATTTTACTGTGATTCCTTCATAAAGCTGCTTATATCTCTTACATGAGGAGTACGAAACACCCAATTTGTCAGCCTGTATCAACTTTTAAATACACTCCAGTCTGGTTCACATCTTTCCCCTTGGTTTTCCTCTGGTAAATCCTAATCAGGAAAAGGCCATCACAAACGTCTAGAGAGAACATCAGAGTGACAGTGTGACTCAAGGAGATACCTGCACTGAAGAGATCTTTCACATACTAAATCAGCACTAATTCATTCTTTCATCACTCTAGCTTGATGAATATTCTCTTAAGAATTTGAATGCTCCTGTCAAGTAAATAATTATAAAAGGGCAGCTATATTTAGGATATCACAAATCTATAGCTTCAGAGATAAGGATCTTCATTTTACACAATATCAAATAATCAGTAGCATTCTCCTGCATGTTTCAGGCAAATACCACACAGAAGTTAAGAGTGTAAAAATTTGAAACCATGTCAAGATTCTCTATAATTTTACAAGTAACATTTGACAATTCTGTTTTCTGAGATTACTAACTTGAGCATTTGTGGCTTATAGGTCTCATATTAGCTATTCACAGAAAAAAGGAAACCACTTTATATCTAATATACCTAAAATGAGAAGCAGTGGAGGGCTGATTTCTACTTGGTGCTTTCAAGAGGGGAAAGTACAAAACACTTGTGAGAGGGGCAGATATTCTGATACATGCAACAGCTGCTTATCTGAAATGCAAAGGCTGAGTAATTGTGCTACAAGGAAAAACCCAACAAAACAACACAAACCGAACAACTTCAAGAAGGAAAACACCCATTCTCTGAAAAGTATGAAAAGAACTAAAGTACAATTCCTTGTGTAAGATGGATTTTTCTCTTCCCCTTCTATTTGAGATAACTTCTGTAATAAAATGATGTTTCCGTGCATGTCACACACACACCCCAGAGTTATTGCTCAAATTATCTCCTCAGAGATATTTGAATGTTGTCTACTTCTCCAGTCAATTGCAGTTCTGATGTTCCACACTGTTACCCCACTTGGATTCCATTAACGCCTAATTTACAAGCATAAACCATGTAAATGGTTGGAGCAGATGCAGAAAAAATAATTATAATTTGGGCTGAAGTCTTCATTTCCTAACCTAATTCAGTAACAATAAAATTCTCTCTCTAAACAGTAGACAGGAAGACTTAGGCACAAACCCAACTAAATAAATAGTTACAGCCCTGGGCATTTAATTTCTGGAAGCAGCCCATGAATGGATGAGCAATGTCCCAAATTATGAGACAAGCAATGCAGGGCACTGTTCTCTAGATAAGGATTACAATGGTAAAATAATTATGGAATAGGAAATTCTTAGTATCTCCAATTAAATTTTTACTCATAGCTTTAAAATACACAATACTCGGTTCCAAGCTAAGTTTCCTGGGTGCTAAAGAAATTTTCCACTAGGCCCTACTTCAGTCTAGAGATGGAGAAGCTCTCCTTTGGAGTTGATTTTGTGCAAGAACTTAAGATCACTCATCTCATAAAGCCCAGCACAAAGCACAGAGTCCTGCAGATGGCACCTGGAAGGAAAGGACAGCACAACCTCCCAAGAAGTTCAGCCCTGATCTCTGGAATCGCTCTCAAGCAGTTTCCAGAGGCAAACACTCGGCTGATGGAACAATTGCTGTCTCATCTGTATTAACCTCCTTCTGGCAATGAGCCTGAACTTTTGTAATCTGGAGTTGTACTGACATTTATCCATCCACTCCACATTTCCAGCACGTCCCTTGCCTTGCCTCTGCCAAGTTTTTTTTCAGTGCACACCCAGCCCTGCACTGGCCAAGTGCCAAAGTTCACTTTGTCAGGAGAGGAGCTCATGAGCTCCAGCCAGGTGAGAGATGCTGCAGCCTCACTCACAAACCATGTGAGCCCTGGGACAACCAACAGCATGTGAAGAAAGGAAATGCCACAGTTATGCAAATGCTGCAAAAAGTAGTGCTGCAGTCATAATCTCTGCACCTAAATTTTTACTGGGCTTTGGAATTACTAGTACTTTGGAGTTAATAACAATGGTCATTGATGATTAGCTAATTAAAAGAACAGAACTAAATTAAACTTCCACAAACTTTTAAAGGATTAAATGTTTTTTATATTTAAAAACTCTTGTATACTTGTACATTGATTTAATGTGTTATTTCATGTGTGTGACTACCCTCAGCATCCTTACATAGCATTGTCAAAAAATCCTGATAATTAGTACCAGGATTCTTATTTGATGACAATGAAAATACACTGAGAATCAAAAAATTTGCTACGAACCATCCCAATCAATTAATGAACTTAGACAGTCATGTCCTGCTTATGCTTATTTCACAGACAGAATTGCTAAATTACTGTTTACATTAGTTGTGATACACTACCTGTGTAATTTCAACAATAGTGACTTTTATCTAGTTCCTAAATTGCAGGGAAAATTAAATATTCAATATTTTCAATTTCAGAAATATAATTGCTAACACAAAAGACCTTGTACTGCATTTCATACTGCTGAAGGTCTTGAGGGGAATATTTAAAACCCTATGCATTTTTCAGAAAACCCTTTTTGAATTTTATAACTCTCTCAGGCTAGTTCAGGATAAGCAAAGTAAAACACTAAAAGAATAAAAAAAAAAGAGAGGATCTGGGTAACATCCATAAAAACATCTGCACACTGAAAGCTCAGAGTCTGCACCTGCAAAATCTCATGTTCCAGGATAAACAGTATTTATAGGGCACTGTGTATGTCACTTGAAACCAGTTTAACCTTTCTAAGGAAACACAAAACTCATAATTCTAGCATTCACATGAGTGTTGACTACTTAGTGCTTTGAGCAGTTTAGAGAGAATATCACACACCAATGAATTAAAGCTGATCTCTTCTCTAAGAAAAATATTAAAAAAAAAAAAAACCCAACAACTTCTGAAACAAAAAATTCCTAAAATTTGGCATTGCCAGACCACCATTTTATTGCTATAACTTCTGGGGCATCTCCTAGTGACACTTTGAGGTAACTGGCCAGCACTCAATGGGGTATTGCCTGAGCCCCCAGCTCACAGGCAAAGTAAAATTAATTATCAAATTGTGGAGGATCTACCTGAGCTCCCTGATTCATGGAAAAGCAACATCCAGGAGTCTCTAAAAGCAGAGATTTATTATCCACACAAGGACCACAGAACCTGCAAGGAATGGCAGCACTCAGCCTGCCACCCTTGTGTGAGCTGCTGTGCTTCATTTCACTGACGTCCTCCATGTAACCCTGACATCATGGAGAGAAGTCAAAACAAGTGCAGCCAGCTTGGAAAAAGAGAGAAAACAATCAGAGAATTCAAACTATGAACCTGAGCACCAATCACCATAAGTACATGAAATGCTCCTGTAAGCAGCACACTTGAGCAGAAAAATGGAACAATTCTCTCCCATGACCCAGAGAACCCCGAGCAAAAAAGAGAGAACTGAGTTGGGGCATATGAAATTGAAAAGTTTTATTCAGAGATGGCCTTGAATCTCCAACTTTCAAAAGCTCAGAAACGTTAGGCTATCTCTATTTCTATAACAGAATGTATTTTTTGCTACTTATGCAAATCTTCTGTGCATGAAGGTGCCTCATTGAAAATTCAACAAGTGCTAGAAGGGAGCTGCTATCATTATTGGTGGGGAAGTCACTGCATATTTAATATTATATAGTGAATTTGAATAATGACTATTTAAAATTAAAAGTAATTACAGTAGGAAAAAAAGATATTGACTGTTAACTACCAACATGTGTTTTTCAGGAGATTTTTTATCCTAAATTAGAATAATCACGCACGAAATTAAATTTGGAAACTTCTACAGAGTGTAAAAATTGGTTCCCAGTTCTGTGTTTTCTTTAAACTGAATTGCATTTTGTATCAGCTCAAAAACATACAGCAATGTAATACCATTTCATGGATCCTTAGACAGAGACTGTAATTATCCTTTATTGATTATATAATTTCTTTTAACTTCCTACTGTATTTTCTCCTGCATTCACTCTCTTCTTTAGTGACTTCTACAAATTTGTTGAAATATCCTTTTTGCTTTAGCTCCTGACATTAGCTACCAGAAAAACTTACATTTCTGTAGGGGCTTAACATAGAACATTCTCTTGTTCATGTCACCACTTATGTCACTCGAATAGATGTTTCTGTTGGGCTCAGATCCTTCTGCATGTCCCCAATGCTCCTGGGCACCTGCCTGGCAGTGCAGAGCTCCCTGGTGCCCCTGCTGAGGAGGGAATGGGTGCCAGGACACTTCAACTACACTAAAATAACTTGAGCCAACTAAATTTTGCAATGCCCTGGCCAGTTGTGAGAGTTGTTTGGACAGAGAGTCAAGCAGAGGAATAAGGAAGACCAGAGGGTGAAGGATCCTGATGCAGAGAAATTCAGTAAATTACCTTTAGCTTTTATTTTCTTGGGTTTTTTTTTCATTCAGCAAAAAATTAATAGAGTCTGAATGAAGGATGTTACTTGCATGTCAGCTCTTCTCTTCTGAACAGAAGGAATTCAATTCTGCTTCACTGATCATACACTGAGATCAGAGGCACTCCCATGTTTGGTTTAAAAAAAATAGAAATATTTCTGTATGATTTTGCATTTAAAGAATTTCATTGTTGACAATGCATTTAAATTCATCTTTATAAATTAAGATACTGTATTTGACAGAATCATAGAATAATTTGGGTTCAAAGGGACCTTTTGCTCTGCTCTCTCAAGTAGATCAGATTGATCAGGCCATAGTCCAGTCAAGCTTTGAAAACCAGCAAGCTTGAAGACACTGCAATGCAGTTGAACAAATCTTCTAATTTTAACCACAACTCATGAGGAAAACATTTTTACATCTGACCAGAATCACAGTGCAGCTTGCAACCAGCATTGCCTCTCATGCTCTCACTGTAAGACTCCAAGGCTAGAATTTCATGTTCTCCTATCAAACACTACAGACATCATCAATATCTCCCCTTCCCCTCTTTAGTCTCCAGCCTTAAGCTCAGCTCTCTCAGTCTCTCCTGTGTGTGCTCCAGCTCACATTAAAGAGATTGAACATTATTGATCCCTGCATGACACTGGGATCACTGGGCACAGCTGGCCACCAGTCTTCTCATCACAACCCAGTGAGCCCAGGCAGTTTTCCACCCATCTTTTCCATGCACTTCAGCACTCTGCCCCTCTCTGAATTGCCTAGGCTGGCTCTAGGAGATCCATGCTACAGCCCAATTCCCCACCAGCCAGCCACAGGCTCTCTCCAGTGTGTCCATTCCTCCTTGTCCTAGGGAGCCCAACGCAGACGCAGCCCTCAAATTGGGATCTCACAAGTGCAAAATAGAGGGGGAAGATCACTCCTGTGAAGTTGCTGGCTGCACTCTTGGTAATGTGGCACAGCACGGGGCCGGCCTTCCTCACTGCAATATCATCTCTCTTGTATTGTGTGATCTCACACAGCCTTTCCAGGGAAGAGCTCCTGCTGAGCATAAAAGACTCAACTGTTCTCTCGCAGCATTGCTATAGCAATCAGTTTGTTTGATTTTGGCAGTTCTGAACGTTCCAGGAGATAGAGAAATGTCAGTAATCCAAAAGAAATTGTGGCTAGACTAGAGGAGACAATGAAGGTTGCATAATAACCTGCCTTACTTCACCAAACAATCCAAAACATGATTGAATTATTTTTGACACTACAAGTAAAAAATTGCAATGATCCTAAAAGATGCTCTATGACTGAATGCAATAACTTCTGTTGTAGATATCTTTTACTTACAATTGCAATTGTTCTGTGACAAACTTGTAAATCCCAGTTAATCCCTGTATTGCTCTTCTAATGTCCATGTGGTATCAATGTACTGTAATATTTTGGAAGACACACTTTTGCACCGTGCTGGAGTGAAATCTATTTTCTGTTAGACTTTCAGTGTTCCATGGATCTGTGTAGATTATTTTGCTATCTAATAGTAAACAGATTTATGCAATAATATTACATCATTGGCATCTATATGACAATTGATGTATTTGGTCTTTAATGATTTCAGCAAGAGGAAATAATTCAAATTTTTTTGAATGATTCTGAGTTGAAAAAGATACAAGTATTTCTAGTATTGACAAAATGTAACAGCTATCAGCTAAAACTGGTTTGGTACATTGTACAATGATTTCATGGGAATTACCTGAATTAAGTCAACATCAAAGCTTCAAAGCATTTTTTTTTTAATTCCAAAATTCTCTTTCACTCAGATTGTCTTTAATTTGTTTAAAATTAATTTTTACAAACCTACCTATGATTAAAGCAATTTTATTTGCAGTAAAGAGAAAGCAGGATGAGAACTAAAGTAAAGCTGAAGTAAATCTTATGAACAGTTTGTCGGATCAGAGAAGGGAAAACAACTTCACTAAGTCACAAAGTTTTTAAAGTAGAACATATGGGTTATTCTTACCTCTATATCAGATTTGTTTTTCCCTTTTTCCTATTTTACCCCAGAGCTTTTTCCTTAATTATTATTTATGGTGATAACTAATGATTGGTAAAAACAACATTTCCTCAACATGGGGACATGACATATGGTTTTGCCATCCATGCAATAGAAGACCAGGGAGAAAAGAATTTAATAGAGGAAAAAAAGCAGAAAAAACAAAGAAAGGAAACAGAGAGCTCAGGTAGATCCTCCACGATTTGATTATTACATTATTTTCCAAAGGAAGAAGAACATGTCACTACTACCTAAACCTAAAGTTGCAGATGCCTCCTATCAACCTGAAGAAAATGCAGAAGCAGGTCCAACGCCCATCAAGGAGCACAATTTTATATTTTCTCTCAGTGTTTGCCCCTAGTAAATTATTTAAACAGGAGTTCCAATATGCACGTGCCTCCTCTGAGGATGCCACTGCTTGGTGAGACAGCCACCATCTGCATCCTCACCCCAGCATCCACTCTCTCACCACAATTAGCATATGAACAGCAAAATTGCCAAGTCATATTCCTGAAGGAGAAAGCAAGAGCAAAAACTGGAATAATTTCTTGCTGCTTGCAGTCAGTGTTTAAGGCACCTTATATTACGCTAGCCAATGCTATGGAGGCTTGCCTAGATGAGAAACAGCAGGAATTCCCACTCAGTGTCCCTTTCTGGCCCCAGAAAATGCCTCTCCCTGGCACTTTACAGCAGAGTTCATGGGTTTCAGCATATGCAATGTCATGCATCTCTGCATGGCACAGCACAACTCGCTTCCCACTTCAATTTCCAGCCTTCAAATGGGATTGGTAGAGATATTTGAACCAATTCCTACTGCTCTCTACTGCTCATTTTCCATTTAGGCCTGAAATATTAATAGCTGACATACATGGCAGTGGATTGTTAATGAGAGCAAAGTACAGTATTTTGAATGGCCACCTACATATTTAACTCATCCTCCCCACTACAGAGTTAGAACTTCTTTATAGGTGCTGCTCTTTTGTTATTAAAAATTAATTCAATTTTTATTTAGGTGAAGAGTGCAATGCCATTAGTATTATCTATACACAGTGTACCTCTGGGCTGGGAAAAGCAGGGAGAAAGACAAAGTTAGCTTTAATGAGAACTTTCTCAATTCTTTTTCAGTAGATGCACTGCAGCATGCACAGAGTCACACATGGAGCGTGCTCCTGCCCTTCTCAGAATACAAGCATGTTCTAGTTGGCAAATATAAGCCAGATTCCCTCAGAAACGTCATCCTAAAGAGAAGTCTTACAAGCTAGGTACATCCCTCTCTAAAAATCAACCAGCCTTGCTTGACAAAGGCATGAACCTGGATTATCCATGCATTGTTAATTAATGTGTCATTCAGGGATCATGACTCATCTATTTTCCTGCCATCACTTATTAAGAAATGGTGTTTTCATCAGTCCACTAGCTCAGAGCTTGTGTACAAAAACTCTTTTCTACTAAATTTCATGTAACAGAATGTTTGACATTGCCAATAAATGGGAGAAATACATTTTTCAGATGCACAATTTCACATACACATTTAAATATTCTTTTCTGAGAAAATGACAGTAGCTCTTATCACAAGAGACATGATACAAACCTGCATGCTGGTGAACCAATTATGGGATGTAAACTCCATATTCTGAAACACCAAACTGTGAGCCACAAGTGCAAAAGCAGTTCTCTCATGTTCGACATAGTCTGACTCCTTAGGTCTTTTCTTAAAATTAAAATAAAATAAAAACTAGCCCCAAAACAATGAAGAAATCTATTAGAAGATGCCAGGGAGATGAAATTCTGCTAGTACAACTGGAAATTTAAGTTTCAAAGCCACATAGGCAGGAAAGAACACAAATCAAGTCATAAAACTCAGTGTGTACCTGTAGGATCTCATACCCTGCTTTCATTCTCTACTTGACTCAGGACTAAAAGCACATCTCTGGTTTCATTTTATAAGATACTTTTTACTTGTGCTTTTATTTTAAATATTTTTTCTTTCTGAAACTTTACACAATGTGACACAAATTGCACACTGCAGAGAAAACTGTCTTGGTGAATGAAACCATTTTAATCTCAAGGGCTTTATTATCTGTTAAAATCTATTTAAATATAAGCATTCAATTTTATATTGCTTGACTTTTACAGAGGAGCTGTTTTACTAAAGCAGGATCTTGAAAAGATCATAACAAATACTTGTGACTTTGACATGTAAGCTCCAAAAACATGAAGAACTACCTTAATTTTCAGAGTTATTCACATACATGAAAATATTCCCATAGGCCAGGGACCTCCTAATAGATTTTATTTGTTATGCTAATGCTTTCCTGATATATAATGTGAAACTGTATACACATTAGAGACGCACAAAAAAACCAAGCAACCAGCACTGTTACATTTAAAACTGCTGAAGCATTTTGACAATTAATTGTATAATTCTATTACTCCTCTTGAAGCATTGTTACTTGACTGTTCACAGATTATTGAATATAATACATTCACATATTAGGGAATATAAAGGATAATCTGGTAGAGTACTGTTTCACTTGCTTCAAGCAGATGGTTCAAAGGCAGCTTCACTTGTGTGATGTTATTAATAGAAACACATGCAATTCTTCTTTTTAACATACTGCAGGAAAAGAAATCTTTACTGTAACACTTGACCAAATTGCCAGCTCTAAAGTTAAAAGGATTGAAAAACTGAACTTTATACTTTATGTTTTCCAGTGCTTTAGACTCTTCATGGCTGATGTATGATAAAGAACAACTAAGATTCTTACAAAATGTAAAGAAGCAAATAATTGCAAGGCATTAAATTACATTGAACATTCTGCATGAAACTTCAATCCATCAAATGGCCACTGAAAAATGAGGTAATTACCTACAATAATTTGCATGTTAAGAGCTAATACAATATTACAAAGTAAAGTCCAGTTGCACATTAATTGTGAAAGCAATGCATAATTTCCTGATTAATGTTTCATACCTAATATTCTTCCGTGCTCTGTCAGATGCTAAATAACAATATGGCAAATCAATCTCCAGTCAAAGTACACTCAGGCAGGGACTGAGCTGGGTCTCCATAAATCCTCATGCAACAATTGCAGCTACAATAGATGATACTGTGGAATTTGCATAAACAGCTGCTCAAATGGAACTCAAATGATATTTTAAATAATTAAACTTTGCAGTAAAATCATCTAAGAGATGATTGCTGATTTGTCACACGTGGAAGTAAACCTGTGCTTATTCCAGGAGAGGGACAAGGGGCTGGAGGTGGGGAGGGATGCACTGGGTGTCTGTCTGGGCAGCAAAGGCTAAGCACGTCAGAGAAATGATATGTTCAGTCTCTCTAGAGGAGGATTTCTATCCATGATCCTCTGTTGAAGCAGGAGGGAGAATTCCTCAAGGACTGAAACTCACCTGTCCTGTCAGCCAGAGACAGGGTGTCACAGCTTTGAAAAAGCATCAAGCAAAGAACTGAAAGGATGACAAAAATAAGGAAAACCAAAAAAGCACCACTAACAAATACTGCCAAAATGAGGGTAGCATTAACTGTCAGCAGCAGAAAACAAGCGTGGCCTGGAATTTCTCTCTTCTATAGGAGAAAATGCAATGGCCAAACTTTTGTTAGGCGTTCAAATTTAAAAGAATATTTAAAGGACCAAGAGGTCTTTTAACTTTAACTGGTTTTCTGGGAAAACCCTCTGAAAGATTTGACAGCCAAGTTACTAACTTGGTGTTATTCAAACAGAAGAATGTTTCCCAGAACTTGGGGAGGTAAATTCTCAAAGCAGAACTTTAAGACAGCAAATAGTCAGACACAAGGAGTCAACAGAAAAGCACCAAAACAGTCAAAAACCAGAGCTACTGACATTATTGGAAGTATTGGCCACCTACTGAACAGAGTCTTCAAATAAAGAATATTTGACTTTCCCTAGGTGTTGAGGAATTTGTTGGAGACTTTGTGATCCAATGGATGCAGTAAAAAGGTATTGGAATTCTTTTTTAATGAGCTATGCCACCAATTTAACAATTTACATGACCTTGAGTTAGGCATGTGACTGAAGTGTGTCACTTGCCTCATTTGTAAGAGAGGTATTATTCTACCTATTTCACAGTGGTATTTGGAAACTTGATTAATTTACAAAAACTGCCTCCAGACCCTTGGAGGAAGGTGACTCTTAATAGATCTCCCTTAAAGCAGACAATTTTGATTAGAATAAAAATGGCACTAAAGCAACTGCAGATTTCTAAAGCCAGACTCCAGGGACAGGTTCAATGTGTCTTTTTTTTAATCCTTGACTAAACAATAAATATTTGCTGGGGTGATAGGAATATGGCTTGTTTTAATTTTCCTGCCTACACAAAAGCTATGTGATCAGCTCTTCAGCTGTGAGAGCTGAGATTTCACACTACCCATGTGAAAAGGCACTTCAAAATTTAATTGACCTGATGAGTATATTTGAAACCTTTCCTATAAAACAAAATGTCACCTACTGACGAAAATAAAATTTAAAAAAAAGGAACAAAACCCCAAGACCCTAAAATGGGTTGTATGGTTTAAAGATGCTCTGAGAAATTCAGTGGTAACTTTTTATATTCCTGTACTGTCATCCTGTGTTGCCTTCCAGTCTCCAGTTGGATGTCTGCAGAATCCTACTGGGAATCTCAGAAACCAGAAAAGCTGAACAGCTCCCTGCAGCAGGCAGCAGCAGCTCCAGTTTCACCAACAGTTTTCTTATTTTCACCCCTTCTCCAACTCTGAACTGGACTTTGCTGTTTTTTTGAGGATTGCTCATTGAATTCAGACTTTCAGACCTGGCAGTTCAAATGAATTTAACCACACTTGTGCTTTTATTTCACCACAGGGTCAAGTCCAATGGGGCTTTTTTATGGCCATCATGACAGCAAATGGTTTTCCAACAAAATCTTTAAACAGCAGCGCTGTTTATTAACTACTGCAAGCATTTGAAGTTTGTACTTAGTTTCCAGATTTTATGGCAAATCCTACTCATGTCAGTGAAGGACCACAAAAAATAAATATCTTAAGGCATCAGAAGCAAGAGAAAATGAGAAGAATCACAGTCTATTTTTCTCCTCCCTTACATAAGAAGAAAAATGCTTTCATTTCCCACTGTGAGGTGCTTCTAACAAATTTAGAGGGGTTAATTTTTATTGTCCTGGGAAAATTCAGCTTTCGCAACCAAGTCTGTATGACAAAATTATTATGATAATTATGTAGCATTTTGTGGAAAGTTGCTTCAGAAAAAATTCTGGATAGGATATTAAATAAGATATTAAAAGAATGTATGTGTACTCTGCCATACCTTAAACTCCAATGAGTCAGGATTTGATTGATGTAAACACATGCTTTCAATACTCACAGAAATAAAAAAAAAAATCCTAAGCACTTTTAAACACAATATGAAAATCATGAATTTCTAACCTAATGAAGTTTCAAGCATCACACACAATATTTTAAGAGCATGTGTGGTTAAATTTTCTCTTTTGATTCTCTTTTGATTGAGCATATGCAATTTTTTCACCATTCTCTCTTTCTTTATTCACCATTAGCTAATATGCTTTGATTTAGTAACCCATATTGCCAACTCTTAAGAGCAGTTCCATGAGCACCAGAAAGAAAAAAGACCCATTTTGTAGATAATGTGTGCCATAGAGTAGGATCTAAATAAACTTTTCCATATAGAACATCCTCACTTATCTTTTTAATTGCAAGTAATGTGAAAGAATATTCGATTTATCTTCAGAGGAAAGAGAATTCACTAAGCTGGTTCAGTCTGCAATTTATGGAAAAGGAAATGTGAAATATACAACTAACTGAGAGAAAGTAGGGGAAAAAAAGAACTTCACTTGACTGGCAACTATCTACAAAAATTATTATTCTATTACTATAGGTATTCAGAGTGTTCTTGTTTGTTGCCATTGCAGATATTTCTCACAATTGTAGTTGCGGTAAATGAACATCTTCACATAAAAAATATATGGAAATGGAAAAGAAAACACAACTAGAAAAGCCAGTACTTAAATGTGTTCAGAATCTGGTCCTATAAAGACAATAATTTACAAGGAACTCTTAGTAGAGTAAGCAGTGATATTACTTAAAAAATCAATAATTACTCATCAGTACTTATGCAGAGGATGGAATAGGTGCTTTGGGAACCAGTACTAGAAACATTGCAAAGTAAATCTTTAGATTTTCACTGCCAGCAGGTATTGGCTGCTGTCACTGTAACTGTACTTGTGCCTGACCATCTACCACACAGATAAATATCAAAGTACTTTTCCTTTTTATCATCTCTCTAGTTATAGTCTTTTCCAGCCTCCAATTATTCAGCAGCCTACACAGAAACAGAGAGGCTAGAAGCAGCATTCACTTGCTACTTATCTTAACTGTAGGGGAAATTAGAGTGCCTTTTTTTCCTTTGGTACAACCTCTATTACCTTCCTGAGTACAATAAAAACCAATTGATTATTTCAATGTTTTATTATTTAACTGAGATATGTATGTAGTAGTCCGTATCTAAATACCCATATGCACATCTATGCATATTTTATATTGACATAAAGAAATCAACTTTTTAATGCCAACCCGGAACAAACTCAAATGAGATAGCTCAAAAAACTAAAAGGGCACAAGCAAAGATAGAATTCTAAACCCTCAGGATTTATAATTTAATTGCAGAGTAACACTTCACAGCTATTAAATCTGGCTATGAGTTTTTTGCCACTGTGCCTCCTTTCACATCATCCATTTCCTCTTCCTGCAGTATCTCATCTCACCTCCTTGACTCGTGTGCGTTTCCCTCAGCCTCTCACCTCTCAGAAGCTCAGCCTAATGCAAGGAGCCCCTCTGGTCCTTTCACTGAGGCCCAGGAGCAGAGCTGGGCGCGTCCAGGGGTGCTGGGCAGGTCCAGGGGGTGCTGGGCACGTCCAGGGGGTGCTGGGCACGTCCAGGGGGTGCTGGGCACGTCCAGGCGGTGCTGGGCACGTCCAGGCGGTGCTGGGCAGGTCCAGGGGTGCTGGGCACGTCCAGGGGTGCTGGGCACGTCCAGGGGTGCTGGGCACGTCCAGGGGGTGCTGGGCATGTCCAGGCGGTGCTGGGCACGTCCAGGCGGTGCTGGGCACGTCCAGGGGTGCTGGGCAGGTCCAGGGGTGCTGGGCAGGTCCAGGGGTGCTGGGCACGTCCAGGCGGTGCTGGGCACGTCCAGGCGGTGCTGGGCACGTCCGGGTGGTGCTGGGCACGTCCAGGCGGTGCTGGGCACGTCCAGGCGGTGCTGGGCACGTCCAGGGGTGCTGGGCACGTCCAGGGGGTGCTGGGCACGTCCAGGCGGTGCTGGGCAGGTCCGGGGGTGCTGGGCAATGCACATTTGCTGCAGCCTCTGCTGGAGCAGCAGCACTGTTTCAATGATTCCAGGGGCATAAAAGAGAGCCTAAAAGGCAAAAAGGCCTACAGAAACAAAACCTCTCCCTATTCTGAAACCTGACCTTATCCCTAAGATATTTACATGAAAAAATGTCAAGCCCTATTTCCAGAGGATTCTTCCCAGACAGCCACCACCTCCCTCCCGGTGCTCTGTCACCTTCCTCAGCCTGGTCAGGAACACATTGATTTCAACTCAACTTGAGTATGTTCTAACAGGATGAACCTGTTTCAACCAAGCAGCTCTGAGGGGATGCACTCTTACTGCACAAAGGTGTGTCATGTTGTGCAGAAGTTAATCCAAGACAAGTTAAATAACCTCCTTGTGCTCCTCAGAAACTAAAGACAGTGAGCCTCCTTCCCACCCAACAGACTTTGAACCATCAATTGCTGTATTAAAAGAGAACTGAATTTCTCTATTTTTAAGCCCATTATAACTATGATTTGCTTAAGGACCAAGCAGACCCTTAATTTCATTCAAAGCAAGATACTTTTTTTTTTATTCAAAACCTTGTAATGGTTATGAGAGTATGTACTTTCCTAAAATGGACCCAGTTTTTTTGAGCATTCACTACCATTGTCAGAAGAAAGTTGAAAATAAAAAAAGCTTTTTCCATTACAAAACCCATAGTTCTTGTTTAGATGTGAGAGAAACTCAGATGACAATGGAGAGTACAAAAGCTTAAACACAAGAGACTCTCTGCTACTGCATTTCTGATTTACCCTGAATCATCTGTTGATGCTTTTATCTGCTACTACAGAAACACTCAAAAGTTCTACTTGACTCTGCATATAACTTAACCATGAACTTATGGGAACAACATATGACACATTTTGTAGTAAAGTACAAGAGAGGATTAAAAAAATTAACCTAGAATTAACCTAACGTATTATTTTCCATTAAGCAACAATTTTAAATAAGCTTTGCAGATTACTCTAGCACTTTTCTAGCCATTTTCTAACACTTACCAGCTGTACACTTGAAAAGTAAAATAAGGGAGACAGTACTAGAATCTGACAAACAAAACCAACCTCAGTGAAAATATAGTTTTAATTGTAATGTTTATACTGGTTCTGACTTTTAAACAATTTTCACTCTATTCCATTTTAAAGAAACAAACTCAAATGTCAATGTCATTTCTGTACAACAAGGGGAATTAATGGACTCCAAGCTTCTAGCAGGGATATTTTGATAAAAGCACTGTTATGAAAAGCAAGGAGTAATAATGATAAAAGCATTTGACAATTTTTTTTTAAACTCTGGGTCAAAATCCTTCTGAGGTACAAAAAGCCTTCAAGGAACAGAAGACAACAAAAGAATAAGAATAAGCATGAACTGTAGAATCACACACATTCTTGCAGTTTTCATCCCATCTCTTTCCCCTTACCCATCCTCTTCACTCCACACCACCTGAGCATTATTATCTAAGAAAGAGCCACCCAGCTGGAGATGTTTCAGTGACAGCTGATGTGCAAGGTTTAAATGCTGGCTCCCCTCCACTCTGCCCACAGACTTGTCCTGGCTGGCATTTATTTTCAGGTTTGCAAGAACAAACTCAAAATTACTTGGGAGGGCTTAAAAACGGAAGAAGCAGAAGTCATTCAGGCACTTACATTGAAAACACTGCGATCAACTCTAGTATTTACAGGAAAAGAGATTAAAACATGAATGTTATGATTCCTGGATACTGTCCTGTCTTGCAGATTCACACTCTGGTACAATCGCTCTCACTTTATTTTGGTCTGATCCTATTTACATGAGAGCTACAGGCAACATCCTGACAAATTCAGCAGCACAGCCTTGCCTCTGCAGATGAATATATACGCACATAACACCTCGTACTTCAGGCTTTTTAAGCTGGACTTGAAACGTAAATGACACTATGTACTGAAGCAATGAAAATATATTTCTACATCTGTAATTTGACTGCTAAAAACGTTCTGAAACCTTTGTCTATCTTCTTTACTTCTATTGTGCCTGAAACAAACGTGTTGAATTTCAATATTGCTTTGGTGCTCAGATCAAGCACTTGATCAGCACATTTTGAAACAGAGCATTGCTCTTTCTTCCAACATTCCATTTTCCAAAAATTTAGACAGACAGATAATTTAGAGTATAAAGCGACAAATTTCCTGGATATTGTCAATCCCAAACCACAGTAGCTGCAGAAAGTTCTCGCTGGTAATCCTTGAGGTGTAAACTATTTACATGTTTAGAAAAATATCTTTAGTGTGAGCCACCTGATTTATGGGCTCTTACCCAGAGCTTCCAAATTGTGATGAGCAGTCAGATGTCTAAACACAATGATGTCCACCTCAGTTACAACCCCCAAACTGCAAACTAACAAAAACCTCAATGGCAGACCCTGATAACTGCAGCCCATTGCAGTGGCAAGAAAGTATAGGTTAAATATGTATAAATCAAGAGCCCTTTTCACTCTTTTCTGATCCTATCCATTAAATAGATTTCATAATTCGAATGAGCCATATAGTCTTCTGCATATGTGAAAATCATTGGGTCCTTTACATGTACTTGATTTGAATTTACTTAAATGACTCAAAATATCAGGGAAACAGCAGAGAGCTTTTATCCATTATTCCTATTGATTTTTCTGTTCCTTGATTTCCAGCAAAACCCTTAAAATCAGATTTTTCATGGTCTTTTGCTTTCAAAACCCCCACAAGTGAAAAAAAGTATTTATTCATTATACTTATAAAAATAATTGAGAGAGAAGGAGAGGGTACAAGGGGTATGGAGCAAAAACTGGGCTCACTTACACACTTCCATAGCAGCTCTAAAGAAACTTCAAATTATTTTGTCTGAGAATTTCTAAGATGACAAATACATACAATAAGAGGGAGGAAAAAAGACTAAACAAAAACAAACAAACAACTCAGAAAATGTTGTGTATAGCTGACCAGAATAATTTGGCATTGACAAAAGGTTTTTAATTGCCTTTAATAAATTCTGCTTATATTCAATGACTTTCTTTAAAGTGATTTCAGAGAGAGCAAGGTACTTTTAGTCATAAGCAATATTTTGATGCATTGATGTGAACCACCTTCCCAGCAAGTGGAAATCTGGTGTCAATTTGCTGTCACCATCTGTATTAGTGCAATAAAATAGTATAACTGTTACATATGGGAGGGATTTTAGATGTGCAAACCTGCCAGTCAAAAATCCACTGTCATATTTCATCCATTATCAGAGCTGACATACAACACACAAATCTTTGTAGACACCCAGGCAAAAACTCACATGTTCAGAACATTTTTTTCTCCTTGTGAGAAAATTTGTCACTGCATAATTAAAGGTAAAAGCAGAGATTGAAAGCAGCAGGCCAGGTGTTGGTCCCCTGTGCCAGGGTGATGCAGGAATGCCACTCCAAACCAAGAGGACAGGGAAAGCTCTAACAAGGTCAGGTGGATGTCCCTAAAGCCATACAGCCATGTCCATTACGGCTTCCAAAGCAGACAGGCACAGCACCAAAGCTGACATTACAACCTGCCTGTGTGAGGAAATTCAGTGACACAGAAAAGTGTATTTGACAAGTACACAGTGAGCTCTGCTAAGAAATGTGTAGCTCTCTGTGTGTCTATGTGGTGTCTGGGTTTATTTCTTTCTCGAGGGGGATGCTTTTTCCTTGATATTTCCAGAAAGATAAATAGGTAGAGAGGGGATGAGCGTATACTGATGTAATTTCTCCCTTTCTAACCTCAATTTCTATGCAGCTACATTCTCCCAGTACTGAACAAGGTGTTTATTGCTTCAGCTTGCCCTGAGCAGTACACCCAGCTTTGCTCTGGGGAACTGACTCCAGTTGCTCCTCAGTTATCCCAATGTCACTTTCCACTATCATCACTGTAAAAAGAGGCCTTTAAGAAAGTTGAAATTACATTTATGTTCTTCATAAAATGTCTTCCAGAGGTTCCTAAAACACCTTTCACATGTGTAAGAATGAGGGCTGGTTTCTCCATGCCAGGGCCAGCTGATGTCACCTGGAACAAGGCTGAAGGCTGCTCCTGGTAAATGTTAAACCTGGGTGAAAATCTCCTTTCTTGATGTGTTTCTGTGGTTATGGAATGACAGATGGAACTGTACATTACTGCTTATGTGGATATATGGCATGTAATAGACAAAAAGAATGGGGCTTGTGTCAAGAGGTAAAGTTGCAAAAATCAGGGAGGGTAAATGCTGCATTTCAAGGGAAGTTTGTCTCCCAGGTAAAATATATGTTATAACGAGGAAAGATTTTCAGGTTTTGCATGCATGCATAAGTCTTAAGTGCAGTATTTATCATTTGCTAAATCACGCTCATTTTTCTGCATTTTGCCAGCATTTGCATCAATTGTCATTTAACTGCCCTAAATAATGTGTTCTCTTCCCTGCTATATTAAACTCTTTCTATCAAGGCTAATGATTTTCTGATTTCCACATGCCAGTGAGCTTGGCAGTAACAAATGATGCCCCTCTTTTGCATGTTGCAAGTGGCTTAAATTATATTTTACATACCCATTTAAAGGATCATTAGTTAAGTTAATATCCTTGCTATTCAGGAGGATCAAGCATTTTAGTAAAGGATAGCCTCAACATACATCCTCTGCTAGAGCTGAGTACACTGTTAGCAGCCTTGGCTTGTTCAATTCACACTCACTATAAATGGATAGGCTGTAGAAACCCTAATATCTACTGTGTCCTCACCTATAGTGGCTTACTCTGAGGTTGCTGTTACCCCTTAACTGATGAAATAAGTATTTCAAAACAGGGCTACAAATTTTTCATTTTGTTACTTCTAAACTATTTTCTAAAACTAATAATACAAAGAAGCAGCAAACAAAAATTGTGTCAGACTAGGACACTACTGAAGGCAAGCATCAGTCACAAAGGGACACATTTATATGCAAGGGCTTTCCCACAGTCAAAGTTGTGCCCCACGTTCATTGGTGCATTCCCCTAAATTGTGTCCAGGCTGGCTTTGAGGATGTGCATTATCCAGGGCAGAGTAACACAGGAGGCAGCAATCTGCCAGTCACTAATAACAGCACTCACTGATGTCAACATTGACAGAATAAGCATTCTAAAATTGGGATCTATTTATTTCCATTGCAGCAGTTTCATGGGACATGGAATTACCTCTCATCTGAAATGAATAGCTTCCAACACACTTAGTGACAATGAAATATAAGGAGGGTATTTTGGAAGCTTACACAAAGCAAATACAGCAATATAAATTTTATCAACCCTCTAAACTGAAAAGAATTTCATACTGGTTCAGAAAAAAAAAATTTATTTAGCATTAAAACCTCCTCTTTTATATATATATATATATATATATGTAACTTATGCTAATATATTAAGAGGAAAATAAAAGAGACTTCCAGATTTGATAATTTCTTTTTAATTTTTTAAAATTCAGCTTTTCAACGTTCATAACAGCTTAAAATCTAAATTGTTTTGCTCTATAAAGAGACAATTTGTTCCTCTTTCCCACCATCATCTGTACACCCCCTGTGCTAATTGTAAAGGAAAAAAGGGGAAAGGGCTGCCTGGCAGGGGCTGAGTGGATGCAGAGGGGGAAATGGTATAAGCAAATGTTCTCTAAAAAGTCAAATGCACAAAGTAGTTCTCTTCCCTGTGGCAGTATCACATAGGAGCAAGAAGTTTTGCTACAGCAGAGTACTTTCTGACTCTCCGAACACACTTTTTTTGTTTTGGGGTCTAATTATCAAGCTTTTATTTGTCAACTACCTTGTATCTCAATGTACATAAATCTTGTAAATTTTTAAGTTTAAAAAGAACCAAACCAAAACCTAAAGAACAACAAACTTTCAGAGATAAAAGAGCTAAAAGAGACCGTGTTGCTCTGTGAGCCACCACTCAGCTGCAAAAGGAGTTGGTGTAGCTTCTACAGTTTTTATAATGATTTTGGCTATTTACAGCTTTGGCAAAAAGGAAACATTTGTGCTGAACTTTTCAGCATTTCCTACCATCAGTTTTCTTTGTCTGTCATGTTTACAGCGGTCACACTTTTGTCACTTCCACAGCAGGTAGGTAAGCAGGCAGGATTGTGTAGCCCATGCTCCACCAAGTACTACAGCATTGCTCCCACAAATATATTTATTAGGATTTTAGTGCTGTGCTTCCCCAGCTCTTCATTCCCAGCTGTGCTGCTGCTGGCACAGGGCAGGGCCCCAGCAACGTGCACAGGCAGACCCTGTCTCACCACGCTCTCTGAAACACAGCAGAACACAGAGCAGATTCCAGCTGTCCTCCAAAGCAGGAGCAAGAAATGCAGCGGTTGGTAAACCACTGACAACTTTGCCATTTATCAATTTTGCAGTTCCATGCTATCTGGTACACTTTCACCAATTAGCATCTGATATCTGTTTATTGTAAAAATATAAGCTTAGGTCACCAATACCCTGTGATGAAATTTTAATATGCATTCAAGTTATAAAGCACTTAATTAAAATTAAAAATCAAAATTCTGGTAGACTGAAAAAAAAAAAAACTTATATGACTCAAATATATCTTCATAAACACACAACCAAGAATGCCAGTGGAATCTCCCTCCCATTTATAAGACTGATTTCCTTGGTGAGTGCCCAAAATAGTTAAAGCAGCCTTTTAAATATTTACCCACCATTAAGTGACCTTAATCTGTTATGGCCATTGGACAATTGCTGATTTATGACAAGAAGCAGCACCCTGGTCATACTCTCTGTGCAAAGTCTGACAGCATCTCTAAAATACCTCTTGCTGACAGCTCATCTCCCTCACTTCACACCTCCCCTCCATTCTTACAGAAAATATTTAACTATTGCAACCATGTACAAACTTGTAACTGGAACAGAAGAACACACAGCCCCTAAATATTAGGGAAAGAACATCAATCGATATGGTTAATGTCTGAAGGACTTGGTCAGGAATAGAGGATAGAACCTCGCCATGTGCCTGTGACATGAATTTCAGCAGGGTGTTGTGGTTTAACCCCTGCAGCCACTCACTCACTGCTCCCTGGTGGGATGGGGGCAGAACTGGGAGAAGGTGGAACCTGGGGCTAAGAGGAGCCTGGCAAGAGCCCAGCAGGGCACTGGGTGCCAGCTCACACAGGACCAGGCTCTTCACCAGCCAGAAACCTCAAACCAGACATTAAAGCTCTGATCACAGAAACCTCACAGCTGATCCAAAAAGCCTCTAACTAGGATATCACTTATAGCTTCCATTTCTGGCCCAGATGATGCTTCACTCCTTCCAGCACAGACTCAAAAGCAATGGAACACAGGATTTAGAAACCTCATTGCTGCCATTACTGCACTGCAGGGTTTTTCCCACAGAATATTCCTCACATTTTCAAATATTCAGGAAAATAACAAATTAATTCATTTAATATTATCAAATGAATCCCATTACTCTGCACTGCTTTGAAGTATTTCTGAATTTAAAATGCAAATTAAATCTGAAGATTTCTTTTTAGTTTATTCACAAAAAGACACAGCCAGTCTACAAGAAAGTCAAGTTAGCATGCCTATCTTCCAGTATTACACTTTAAGTCTTGAATTAAATGTTTGAAATGAAGAAAACATGGGTTCCCTCAAGTATAAGCCACCAGCTTTTCTTGTCTGTGAAGTATCCACAGTAAAGTCTTGTTAAATCATTATGCTGTAAGCATAGCACGTGTCTCACTACTGATTTCTTAGCACTATAGCTCTTACAAAGAGATAACATTAAACACAAGATGCGCTCTGCCTAGACACCAAGGAACAACTGCATCCTTGTGTGACTCTTGGAGAGGCTTTTAAGTTAACTGAGATGAACTTAAGTTTTCATATGCATGATCAGACCTTTCATTCTTTACACACCTTGCTTAGACCTAAATTAATTCAGGTTTTCCACTGCTCCCACTGTTGGTGTAGTATTGGCAGTAGCCTTGCAAACAGCACATTGCTGTTTTAGCTATGCCATGGGTACTCCTATAGGTG
Source organism: Ammospiza nelsoni (assembly GCF_027579445.1). Classification (NCBI taxonomy): domain Eukaryota; kingdom Metazoa; phylum Chordata; class Aves; order Passeriformes; family Passerellidae; genus Ammospiza; species Ammospiza nelsoni. The sequence continues at coordinate 6,813,582 of NC_080648.1, forward strand.
TGAATAAGACTGTGGCTCAAATGCCAGTAAGAATTTGGATTCTTGAAAAGGATAGAAACATACCCACAGAGTCAGTGTCAGCACATCCCTCTTTGGTGCCCTTGGTTTGGAGTTTTACCAAGAAAGTTGCTGCTGGGCTTGCCTGTTCCTGCCTGTGACATCCTGACAGAACATTGTTAACCCTCAGGGCTGTGTTTAATAGAGCTCACGCTGGCTCTGCTGCTGAGCCAGTGCACTTTGCTGCAGGGCCCTTGTTCCCCCTGCTCCCTCCAGCATCACAGGAGTGATTTGATGAACAATGCAAGGCTTGCATGGCTTGGATGTTCTGAGAAGTTCCCTCTGACCGTGCAGGAGCCACTGCTGCCATCCCATCTACACCACCTGAGCTGGGCTGGAGGGCCCTGTGCAGGGGCAGCCCCAGTGAGGCCAAGGATGCCCTGCACACCCCACTCACACAGCCAGACCATGTTTCAGACCACATTTCCCATGACAGAGTCTCAGATCCTTAAAAAATTTAATCAAGGTGCAACAAGAAAATAACAGCTCAAGGTGGTGCCTCTGAGGAGGGACCCAGAACAAAGGAACCCCTGGGCTTTCATACCCCCCAGTCTTATGCATGGCAGAGTCTGTATCCTTGTATCCTACCATGAATCCTGCACCTCCAGGTGTCCCTCACCTGCACAGGACACAGGTCCCTGAGCCTTTGTTGTGCCAAGGTCAGCAGGTCACAGCCTCTTCTCTGGGGCTTTTGCCTCCCAGGGCTAAATCTGCAGCTCCCACTGCAGCTTCACCCAGAGCCACCTGCACCAAACAAAATCCCCAGCATTTAAACAGCTGTGGCTGTCCCATCCCTAGAAGTGCTCAAGGCCAGGTTGGATGAGGCTCTGAACAACCTGATCTAGTAAATGGCACCCATGTCTGTGGCAGGAAGGTTAGAGCTAGCTCATCTTCATGGTCCTTCCCAACCCAAACCATTCTATGACTGATTCTGCTTCCCTTGTTCAGGCAGGTCCTGCCATTTTTATTCCAGCAAGTTAACCTGTCCTTCAGTCAATTATTCAAGCTCTCAACATTTTAGCTTTTCTTTTACAGCCCAAAAACTTGGGCAGCAATTCCCCAGAGTCCTATCACTGAAGATAGAACTTAAATCCCCTTTGTTTTCTTCTATTTGACCTATAGAACTTAAATCCCCTTTGTTTTCTTCTATTTAATTAGGTCAAAGCATTCATTCTTTCAGTACTTGTTTTAATCAAAGGCAAATCAGGTACCAAGCAAGATAGCCTGGTCAGATGTTGTTGTCACTGATTATTTTGAACGTAAATAAACACAAAATTTATTATGGATAGAAGGCACTTGAAAAACCATTAGCATTTTCTAAAATGTTTGGAGGTGGCATACATTCTATTCCTCCAAATGGAGGAAATAGAATGAAAGATGATTTTTATTTCGCTTTTGGCCTCAGAAATGAACAAAGCAACTGCACAGAAACAGTAATAAGGAGTTATCATAACCTGAGGGAACCTATTACATTTCAATTAAGAGTATAAACTTCAGGCTATAGAACTGAAAGGGACAAACATCCCTTCAGACCAGAATGAAAGGCAGCTTCAAAAATCAGATCCTAAAGGACTAGATAGATTAAATCCTTGCATAAGCTTAAAAATCCCAATTCACAACCAGCAGAAAATAGAGCTAGTCTAATTTATTCATGGTGTATTTTATTGTATTCAACAGAGTAGAACATTATTTTTCTATGTTGAGTTATAACCCCCTACTCATAGAGGTAGCTTTTGATTTCAGTTTCATTGCCTTGGGCGAACATGGCTGAGGACCCACAAGGCTGTGTCAGATGCTGATTGATTAATTTGAAACTGGAAGATAATAGAAACTGCTCAAATTGACTGCAAGAAAAAGAAATGTGAATTGGGACATTAGGCAAATTACAAAGCAGCTTTGTAATCTTAATTTTAAGAATTACTCTTACATGAGAAACACAAGGATTTTAATTCAAAAATTTTCATGTAAGATTACTAGCATCCATTACAACTTATCTGTTGGATGGCATTGTCTAAATTTCAGGGAGATTAGAGACTATATGAAGCCTATAAAACTGAAAGTTAAAAAGCCATGTTCTAGACATTCATTTATCATTTATTTGTTCCAGAAGCTCAATTCCTTTGATGATCAGCATGGCTTTCCCAAATAGCAGAGGTTCCTCATTTAACACATTATGTTCTTAGTCTTTTGGCTGAGATATTGCTGATTTAAGCCATCAATGTATAGATGATGCAATTCAGGCAGCAGAAAAGGAGCAGGAGTAGCAGCACAGCCTTGTCACTGAATGGCCAGCACACAAAGTGCAAGTGACAACAATCCCTGAGCCCTTCTGTGGCACACAACCCAGCTGAGTGCCCAGGGCTAAGAGGTGCTAAGGGGTGAGAGGTCTGGAAAATGTAGAAACAGCAGAAACACAGCTCCATCTTTAAATACTGAGAGTAAAGGGAAGGGTGACTTCCCAGCTCTGACCTGCTCCTGCTCCTTAACCTCCAGCTCTCTCTTTGTACCATCAGACATGTCAGAGATTAGTGCTTGCAAGAATTCTCCCAAGGGAGCAGCAGGGAAGGACAATAAATTGGATCCTGCCCTTCCAGAGGGGCTGTCTGGGAGATGGAGCTCATTCTCATGGATTTTAACATCAGGTTTGGTACCACTACACAACACACGTGCAAAGAAAATTAACTAAAACTAGAATTTAACAAGAAATAAAGTCTGGAGTTCTGACAAGGCACAATCATTGTTTTCTTGAAATCTATTCAATTGTAGATTTCTGCTTTGAAGACTTTGTTTAACTTGACAGAAAATGCATACACCACTATGAAAGGTGAACAACAGACACAAGATAAAATGTACATTGTCTTTTATGACAGTTTATTACCTAGGAGTCCATTATTTGGAGAACAAATTTAAAATAAAAACTTACATTTTTAACTGAAATAAATACTCATACAGAAAACATAAAAATTACTTATAAGTTGAAGCTGCTGACACCATTATTCATACTTGTCTTACAGCTGAAGAGTAATGTGAATATTGATAGGAATAACAGCTGCCATGCAGATACTCAGAAATAATACTACTCACTGCAGATTCCCAAATTTGTCATATTCTGAGTCCCCCTGTGATGCTTGAAGAGTTGAATTTGTGGAATGATAATAAAGCATTAAGGGAGACGAGGAAATTGCTCTTCACACACAAATGTTCATTTATTTCGGCTTTGCTGTTAATAAGGGGTAACATACACAGGCTCTCTGTGCTGTGGCTGAGGGCAGTTCACACCCCAAGCACAGGGAACCCTCAGGTTCTTTGGCTTTCCCTGGAGAGAGTTGTGCAGTCTTGGACCAAACAAAATCAGTCTGTTAATTCTTGGCAAGGCATTCTCACTCATTGATGATGATCACAGAGCAGTTTGGGTTTGATGGGACCTTAAAGACCATTTCTTTCCAGTCCCAAGGCAGGGACACCTTCCACCAGGGTAACCCCATCCAGCCTGGCCATGGACACTCCCAGGGATGGGGCAGCCACAGCTTCCCTGGCTAACCTGTGCCTCACCCCCTCTCACAGAAGAATATTTCCCTTTTGTCTATTCCAGTTTCAGCTCTTGGCCTGTGGAGTTCCTGTATGACCCTGCCAGTCCCCTGAGCCACACGGACCTGGATAAAAGGCAGTGTTTGCATCACATTTCCAGATCCTGACTGATTGTGAAGTCAGAAACCATCTGCAGACTTTGTGCACACTGTAGTGCACACTTAACTCCATGGTTTTCTTTTCTGAGAATCTTTCTGTAAAGATACTTTAAGATACTTTTTTCAAAGTTTTGTGGGTTTTATTTTAAATTCAGATGTCCAAGTCCTTTTAAACTGTGTTTATGTTTCAAGGCTTTGCACTACCAGCAGTGTCCTCCTTTGTTCTTTCATAGCAATTGCCAATTTACAGCCACCTCCTTTCTCCTCTTGCTCTGCAAATGAGGTACCACTAATACTTTTTTTTCACCCAGCTAATACAACTGCTGTAAAGCAGGCAATTATATTTACATTTCTTATCTGCTCTATGACTTTTGCTTCACTGCCATAGAAAAAGCACTTGAACATTTCCATGGGGAAAAAAAATATGCAGGTAAATTGATCTAAAGAATTTCAAGGGATTTTTTGTCACTATTGTTTACACATTCACAATCTTTATGTGCAATACAACTTATAGTTAATATACATTAAGGCAACACCTACTTAACATACCATACTTTGTTACACTGTGCTTTAACACAAATATTAAATATTGCCTTCTAGACACATTATAAGTAATTTTTAAACTTTTTTTAAGGTGTCTGAATATGCTATGGTTTTAAACACAGCACTGTACCTATGGCCTGACAACTTGCAAATTGAAGTGCAGGGTCTTTTGCTGCACTTTCAGCAGAGGGAAAAGCTCACTGCAGATGCTTGAAAAGCAGTACAAATACTCTGCCCTCTGAGCCTTGCTCAGGAGCTACAGTTTGAGGGACAAAACCAAACAGCCATAAAAGCTAATTCTGAAAAAGCTACTTTTCTGGAGACATAGTCCCATAACTGTTATGGGAAACTATTTGTACCTATGTTTGACTTGGAATTTGTGCAAATGCAGCTCCAGCCTGTGAGCTGAGAAACAACAGAACAGCCCATGGATTTTAGCTCCTTGTGCCGGTTATACTGACACCATTCTCCAAGGACAGGATGAAAAATAAGAACTGTAGGCCCCAAAAATAGCCAAATACTGAATTTGAATGGTGCTCTGTGATTCACAACTTTGATCTTACAAATGTTTTCATGAAATCTTTTCAGTCATTACAGTCATACTTCACCATTTTGACTCACCTAAAACGCATTGTAAGGGTATGATTTTTTTTCTGTTCACGTTGGTGTGAAAGCCCCACCATTTCATTAATAGAAACTTCTGAGTCAATGACAGCATGTCCCATTTTTTGTGTCATTTTAAGTAATTCATACAATTATACACTAACATTAGGAAAAAGGAAAATACAACTCATAATTGAAGGAGGCAACAGCAAGCAGTGATTTAATTTAGCTTTCTGAAGAGCTTATTCCATACTTTGAGATTAGTGAGGATTCACTGCTTCCATGTACACAAACTTTCCTCCTGCTGGGGAATTTTCCAATGTATCAGAAATAAAACACCTGTTAGTGATGATCTTATCTCCAAAATGTGGGTGATCTTTAAATCCTCCTTTTACTAGCTCTGTATAATTAGGGAATGGAGAGACAGCAGGCAGGCTTAAGTAAGACAATGTGGGAGAGCTGCAGGCAATTTCTTTAAGGCCTCCCAGTACAAAAAGGGAAATATTAAATAGGTAGGATGCAAAAATAATGAAAATTCTGTAAGGATGACTCTCTTAAATACACCAATATACATTTATCTTGGGGAGGGATGAATCAGGGCTAGGAAAGTCTGCATGCAGAAATGAGAAGAAGCAAAGGTCCCTGAGCATTAAACAACAGCTTATTTATGTCCTGTTCTCTCATACCATGCATTGACTTGAAACACCTTGAGAATTTTGATAGCAGCAACTGAACGTGAGCAAGAGTTGGTGATGCTGAGCTGTGCAAGATGGAGCCAGCAGTGAGGACTGCCAGGCCCACATCAGTGTTAGCTGAGGGAATCTCAGGGCTGAGCTTCATCCATTTCACAACAGAGACATGTCTGTACAATGCATTGGCTATTTCTGATGAAATCTTTATTCTGAATATATGAATATATCGACAGAACTGAGAATATAAAGTGCCCAAGTGATGGCCATAATTACACAAAAATAATGTATTATTAAAAAAACCCAAACAATTCCCTTTATACATTGCACCATAGTGCACTTAAAGAACTTCAGCACAGCAATGCTACTTTCCATATACCTCATCTAAAGTGTAGCTATGTTATGCAGAAACCCTCTGCACAGCTATTAGATATTCACATTCTCCTGTCTATCAAATGGCTACTCCTTGAGTCAACTTCCTCAGTTCAAACACTGCTTTGTTCATCTGCAAAACTCGAACTGCATAGCTAAGTGCTGAGTAGAACTAAAATACAAATAATAATGAGGGGTAAACAAATTTCAAAGTTCGTTTCTTGCATGGCAAAGGGCAAAGTGCTGGATTAAAGCTGACAAATCTCATCCCTAATCCCATTTCTCTCTAACCCATTTATAATTCCACCAATATTGATAGAGACAGCATCTTGAATGACATGCTTATCAGAGAGATTATGTAGTATCTGTGAACCTTTCTGCTGAAGGCCAAATGTCACCATGGGCTATTATTTGCATAATACATGAGGAAATGAAAAATTAGAGCTTCTTCAATAGTTTTCAAAAACTGATTTTTTTAATGCCAATCATGTTTTGATTTAAATGTTTAAACATGCAGCATAAATGGTCATAGTTATTAATCACTGTGTAATTAACACTGTTCTTGTATTCAACCATACCTACTGCCAATTAGAAATGCTGTGGTAGTAGTAAGCAAAATGTTGTCAATTACAATGTTTGTAGGTTTTGCAACACAATGAAGCTGAAGATTTTAATTAACACGGAGATTCCTAAAAAATTGAAAGGGGATTTCTCATTTCACTTTTACCTACTAATATCTGTCCACATGGCAGAAGCTCCAAGGAAACACTACAGACCTGAAAAGCTGGAAAACCAAACAGTCTTGAGCTGTGACAGCCTAAAAAAGCTATGAAAGAAGAGTCTGTTTGACATAACGTACAGAAGTAGTTTCAAACCATGATTGTACAACAAGATTTTCAACCCAAACCTGACAAAAATAGAAGACTGTATGTAAATGTGTGTAAAATTGGTAAGTGAAAGCTCTGGTGCATATGCAGAGACTCTAAACCACAGTCTGGGCAATTTGTAGCTGTAAATTATCAGGCTGTTCTACTCAGTGTGAGCTGCTGCAGGGAGCAGGAAAAGGGATGGCAGCACACTAAGACTTTGACCATCCTTTTCACTTCCTTCCTGGGCAATTCTGATTATGAATATCAGATTCTAGATCCATTAGTTGCACATTAAGGCAATCTTCCTATTCATTTTCCATTTTAGCTTCCATTTTGCCATATTATTCCATTTTCTAAAATCACTGTTTGATGGTAGCACCACAGAAAATGTGCAATACTGCCACGTGCTGATTAAACACACGTGATCTCCTCACTACAACACCTGCACTGCAGCTCTCAGAGTTATTCCAATGCCAAGACCTGTTGACAATGAGATGCTGTGATCACTGCTATCCATCGGCACCACCACCCAGGGGCAGGGGATGTCTCAGGAACTTGCCAGGGGATGACAGGGGATGTGTGTGCAAACCAGCAGCGACCAAACCTGGGTGGGCTCTGAGTTACTCCTTAGCAGCACAAGAGGCTGGCTCAGGGAAAAAACAGAGGAAAGCATTTCATAGCACTAGTAGGAGCAGCAGATATCATTGCAGAATGGAGAATGGCTCTTAAAGGGTTTTCATGTTAACTAGTTTCACTTAAATAGTTTTCACGAAAGAAAACTATTGTGTCACCACCTTTCCACACTCTTGTCCTAAGTGCTCCAAGTGTAACAAAATCCCTCCAAGAATTGCCTTCCCCCTTCCCACCCCAGCACAAGCAGAACCTTCTACCCTCCACAACCGTACAGATATTTTTGTAACAGGAGAGCACAGAAACGTTTTGTACAACGTTGGGACTGCAGCTGCAGGCTAAAGGACAAGTCAGCTTCTCTTCTGCTTGCTCATACTAAACAAACATGGCAAGTGGCTCCAGCCCATGAGAAGGGAGCCTGATGAGGTGTGTTTCCTCCAGCTGAGTGGAAAATGTCTGTCCACACCTAAGGCAGCCACAGGCAATGATGGTTCTCATATAATTACACAAAGGCCCCTTATTTTGTAATAATCAAGTGAGACATGAAGCAAGTAGTGCCATGAGCAAAACAACAAAATAAAAACTGCCACATTGCCCGTGAGCAATGGCTTGGTTTGCTTGAATGCACACTGCACAAACTTATTCAAACAGACCTTGACCACTTGATTATTCCTGATTTTTCTGTGTAACATTTTAAACAATTCCCTGGGCCATGCTAAGACAAACAATGAGACTGTTTTGCAATCCAGGCCCCACAGAAACATAAGATGGTCTTGCCTATAGAAATAGTTAATTAAAAGGTTTGGGTAATATTTTTTAATTAAAGGAAAGAAATTATCACATCACAGAAGACAGTATCATCCTGTGGCAAGAGCTTTAGCAATGATTAAAAGGCAGGAGGGCTTTATTCTTAGCACTGGAAACAAAAAATAAAACCAACAAATAAATAAAAAGGACCAGAAACCTGCAAGGCCTGTGACATTGATATTAGAATTGCTCATTGTGATCCAAGTGCATGCAATAGGATGAAGGTGCCTTAACATAGCCCAAAACATAAAAGTATAACATGAGCAAAGGTTTTCCTAATGGTAGGATAGCTTGAAGTGAGAAACCTATGGCCTGAGACCTACAGATCTTAGGCTAATTCTCTGGATTTTTCTCCTGTTCATCAATTTGCTACAGACCAAACAATGAGATGATTATTCACATTTTGAAAGCATATAGGTATTTCCAAAAAAAAAGGAAATTAAAATAATTGCAAATTCACAGTATTGCAAATTATGAATTTAGAATATTTTGGAAAAGCTCCTTCCAAGCATCTCAAAATCACTCTGCACTCTAATAATGTAGCCAAGTATACATCTGCCACATATAAATGAAATATAGTCACTCTTAATTCTATGGTCTGTGTCTCATGGAAATGTTCAGTTGTGCCACCTCTCTCTTTGGAGCTGCACCTGGTACATTTCTCTGATATGACAGTGAACCACTGAAAATAGCTCTGAGAATTGTTTTGTTAAACAGTTTGTCAATCATAATGATGGTTTCTTCCCCTCCAAAGCTGAGGAAGATTTCAAAGTATACTTGGCATGTTCAGAAACTAAACTACATGTGCTGAAGTGTGGTAATTGTAGGAGACACATGAAAATAATTTTGGCAATAACCATTTCAGCAATGTTTATTAACAAGATATGTCTGATGCAGGGAAGAAATTAAGTTATATTAAAAAGTAATGGAGAGTTCCATAGAGTGCAAAGCTTTCCTCAAGCAGAACTTAATTTTTTTCTTCTCTTACATGAATCACTTCTTCCCTTATGTCTCTGTCCACGTTTTCCCACCGAGTACATGATTTTGTAGAAGTTCAGAATAAGGATTTCTGTAATTTTTCCATTCTACAGCCACATTTCCATATTACAGCTATTCACTAAGAGACTGTTCCATTCTCACCCTCTGACAGTGCTGCCCTCCAGCTGCACAGCAGTTATCACTCCTTACTCCTTCACTCTGCTCACTCACAAGATTCATGTCATTGACTCCTGTTTGCTTTTGTTTTTAACAATTGACCATAATAGATATACAGAAAATTACATAAATAGAACATATTCAGAAAAAAAGTTATAGTATTCTCTTACAGAAGGGGAGAAAATTATTCTTTTATTTAATTTGAACTACTAGCTTGACTTAGTGGGATGCTTCTGAGTACCTGCTACAGAGCATTTTCAAAGACCCCTTAACACTGAAAAATCTGACCTCTCCTTTTCCTGCTCTATTTACTTGATTTGTCCTGTGGCTTGGCACTAAAAATTAGTTATTGATACTAGATTCTGCAGTCTTTTTTATTATTTTCTGACTCTCTCATTAACACACAGACAAATTGAGATGAGAACTAGTCTTTTGTTGGGCTCCCCAGTAACTTTAAAGATGCTATTGGCAGTGCACTGATAGTGTAGGAGACAGTTCCTACAAAAGGTGCATTTCTTATTCCATTTCCTTCTTGATGCAGTGAGGACTGACAGTGGAGAGAATTCACTTTGCTTACAAAATTGATTAGTTTGGAAACAATCACTTGCGTAATTAAGATAGGTCAGGCCAAGTTTCTTTATAAATAATTCATCAGGAAACTACTCTATAAAAAGCTAGAGAAATGTCACTCCAGGTGTACTCTTTTAAACTATTTCTGTATAAATCAATTAAGGTGTTTTATTTTGACACCCGGTGTCAGTATTTACAAAACTTGGATAGACAAGTCCATCCCTGCAGCATGCATTTGCAAATAACTTTACTCATTAATGTTTAATTAAGACAGAGGAAAACTGTCCTTGATATTTTGCTGCAATTAGTGCTCTCTATACCCCACTGACTTTCCGTGATGAATTACTTTTCAAATGCAAAGTGAAGTGATTAAATAAAGCTGAAGATTCTCCAGCCACTGCACATTGCCCACCCTACACTTTTAAGTAGATACAAATTGTACTGCTCAGCTGCAGCTGATAAGTGTTTGGGGTAAAGCAAACCATCCATACAAAAAAAAAAAAAAAATTACATTCTTTCCTCACCTAAACCATGGTTTCAAAGTACCAAAAATCTGCTTGATATGGAAAAAACATAAATGTCCAAATTCAGATCATATCCTTAAAGACTCAGCTTTTTTAAATGGCTTTTTATTATTATTTTTATTAGTTTTTCAAATTTGCATCAATATTCTTTCCCTTTGGTACAATGGTAAACTAAGGGAAAATATTCTTATTTTCCTGGTATAACCACCATTAAAAATTCCTCAGCTGTATGAAAAATTGCATTCCAGTTCCACTACACATTTTGGTCAACAGAAATATATTTCAGACTGAAATAGGGTAAAATGCCAGTAAAACATTCCAGCAATGAGTTGTGCCGTATTTTGCTCCAGATGCCCTGAAACAGTCTTTTGAAAACAAATCCTTGCACTGTCTGAAGCCCCTGAGAAGATACTAAAGTCCTAGGGCAGAAAAAATACAGTGGCTAAAACCTTCTCCTTATGCACAGAACCTTGATAGAAATGAGACCAAATTTCAAAACATTTCAATTTTAATGTAAAAGCAATAAAATCTCTCCCTTTTTCTGGGCTCTAATTAAAATATAATAGTTTGTCTCATGACATTTCAGCTTTTCCTGTTCCAAACCTATGTTTTGTCACACACAAAACTGGGTACAGAGGCAGCTGGAGGGAGCTGCCTAAGGCCCAAAGGAATGAAAAGAATGACAGCCATAAAGGGATACAAGGGATTATTTCAGAAATTGGACTTATACTTGGACTGTGCCTTGGGATCAAAGCTCTCTCAGCAGAATGAACACCTAAGCCAAGGTTTTCACTTGGAAGGTTTCCATGTGAGAGGATGGATTGGTCCACATGAGAGACCCTGATGCCTTCCAAGATGTATTGGGAATTATTCTGGGTAACCTCCCTGGCTGCAGAGGAGGATGCATACACTGTGTGGATCGCACTGTGATTTAAATACAAATAAACAAAACTCAAATTTGGTGTTGATAAAGCTTAACCCTGACAGTGAGCTGCTGAGTCAAGGCTGTTTTGTCACCAGACTATATTGGGAATAAAGTACAGAGATAGTGATGATTTCACGTTCTGAATATTTAAAAAGTGTCACAGAAATCATAGCGGATAAGGATAGTTCTCACCCTTTGTTTACAAAGGCTATCAACCAACCCCTCTGATCAATCCCACAAACCCACTGAACTCAAACCAAGGCCCATTTGTTGATTCCCAGCCTCTCTAGGTCAGGCTGCCACTGTAATACAAAAAGTGCCCTGTCTGTATTGTCTGTGGTAATGCTGAAATACAAGTTTTGCGTCCTGCAATAAGGCTGTAATATTCAGGTTGGGAACTATGGGTTTAAAGGGACCTGATTTAAAGAGTTGAATAAATTCTTTCATCTAGGATTTATTTGTGTGGTGAGAGCTTGCCTTGAGCAAGGAAGGTCAGAAGCAAACCTTTGATCTGTTTGGACTATATCTGTATCCTGTCATGGGCTTAATTTGATGTAGGGTCTGTCTCAGGCTTAGGGCCCCTTTAGGACACTGGCTTAACAGGAATAAGCCAAATTCCTACACAGCCCACACTCAGGCAGCCTCCCACATTTGTCTCTCCCAAAAAACCATGCAGGATATGTCTGTATGTACCTGAAGCAGTAAAAGGACAGGCCAAACTGATAGGAATTAAAAAAAAATAAAATGCCTCAAACAATTGTTGGAGATAGACCAGAAAACAAATTAATGGGAGAGAGAACCAGAGTTATGAATAATGACTATGTCCAGTAAAGTAAGGCTTGACAAGGAACAGCTGATCCTATTGTGCTTTTCCTCAAGTGCCTTCCTCAAACAGAAGTGGACCACTAAAATAAAATCTGACTGAAGGCCTTTACACTGAAATGAATGTACCTTCAATTTGAGAATATGGGACAGTTCTTACCTGATACACCAAAAAATGTGCTTAGATTTTCTTAAGTTTGTTTTTTTTCCCCTGAGTGCACATTACAGCATAAAGGAATTGGTAGGCAGCACTTATTTGCAGGAGAGGAGGATGAATAAAACCCCTCATGTTGGTCTTCATTCCCAAAGTAGCACCATGATTTAATACCACAGAGAGTCAGTAAACCAGTTTCTTACTCACTGAGAGCTGGAAAATTCAGCCAATGTCATGGGGCCCCTGTACTGACCTACTCCATCCCTCATGAGGAATATATGACTAAAACCCTCTGTCCATTTTCTTATTTCAGCAGTCCACAGTGCTCAGCACATTTTGCCATGAATCTTTGAAGCAGAGGGATTACAAGAAAATGGTGACACATTTATCTTCTTTTTTGTGCAGCTGCCTAAGTTCACTTATGAAGTCATTTTGCAGTTACAGTAGAAACATTCCTAAATCTGCTGTGCAAGTGTGAGAACAGCAGATTTAGGAATAAATACCTACATGCGCTACCTACAGCATTAAATATGACTTTGCTACTACTACTGCTTCCAGCAAAGGGGATCTTCTTCCCTCCTGCCCCACTGCATGCCAGCTCAGCAGCCTAAGCACTCTGCTTTTTTTACTTTCTCTGTGACCAGTCTTAAAAGGAGAAAGCCAGAAACTTTGCCAAGGCAGGGCTTTTAAATTCCACATATAAATGAGAAGTATCTGTTCTTGCGTCTACTTCTAGTCTCTGCATATTATCAATGAAAAAACTGGTAAATATAATAATGGTAAATTCTGAGGGGGAGATGCAAATTCAAAAATAATATTTCTGCTATTTTCCAAATTCTGAGTCATATAAATAACTTTTTGAAAGTGTCATTTCTCTGAAGAAATTAATTCATTCATGTAATCTGTTTTAATTTCCCTGCCCCTCACCTGTCTCCTGCTCATCTCCTGCTCTGCCTCCCTTTCCAGAAGAGCAATTCTCATTCTTACTAATTGCTGCTAATGATGCTCACCCCAGGGTGCCCCAAAGCACACATATTGTTCTGATCCTCCACATCACCAATTCTTGAACCAAGCCATTGGATCATTCAGGGGAAAAAGATAAAACCACGTCTGTATCTACAAGTTCTTGGCTGTAGTTTTAGGCTCAACACAACTTGGAGAAGTTGAAATATAATAAATCCCTAGGGAAGCCTGTGTGTGGGGAAATCTGACAGACCTTTAACTGCAGCAGCCCTTCTGGATGCCACTTATAATAACAATTCCAAGACCTCGAGCTATCAAGCAGGTTTACTGATGGAGAACTCTTATCAAAGTTCCTGCTGTTAGTTCTGACACATTCACCACACATGGCTGCACATGGTTACACTCACATCCACTCAAGTATACAAGACATGTCTATTCCTAAGCCTCTAGGACTTTGCAATAGTAATGTTTTAATTGCAAAGATGCTCAAGAGCAACTAATACCTGATGGTGAAAGTTATCTTATTGTAATGGAGCCTTTTCTATCATCTGAAAAGCAAGCTCAAATTATACTATATAGTTAAATATTCTCTCCAAAAATCTTGTACAGGATAAGGGGCTTGGCAGCCTAGAAATGCTTTTCCCCTCTGATGTAGGTCTCTGCCCTGCTGGGATTTGTTCCCACCTGTCTGTGCAGTGGGGTGGATGCTGAGCTGCTGATGGATCCCACCAGGAGCCCTTCAGGGGAGCCCGAGCAGGCACAGCTGCAGCTCAGGGCAGGCTGAGTCCAGGTTCCTTCTTCAGATCTGGAGTTATCAGCAAATGAGCAGCCACCTCAGGGCTACATCTATAGAACTCTGCCATTCCTGCTTGGTAGAATGTTTCATTCCTTTTGAGCAACTGTGAAGGGAAATATCGTGTCTAATACAATATTGAGTGTTGTGCACCAAGTGACAGGGGAGAGTAAGTACAGACACCAGACCTGCCATGTAGTCAGTGGGATCCATTCCTTCAGAGAACAGGTTAGAGCATCCTGAACCACATTTCTGCTTTTAACTGCCCATCAGAAAAGCATCTCTCCACTGGCTACATTTATTAATGATTTTTGAAAATAATCATTTAAAGAAAAAAAAAATGTAATAATATGAGATCAGTATTGAGAGTATTTACAGACTCTTGAAACACAGAGCTGTCTGAACAGTTATTGGGATCTCTCCCATGTCTTATGGGATGTCTTTCCCGTAAGCAGCAGACACAAACACATCACTTAGAAAGCACAGATATTACTGCAGCAAGGGGGGAAAAGCCCCCAAAAAACCAAAACAAAAATCCTTCAGAATCCCCCTGATTGGAATCATGATTTTCTGCATTTCTATCATTTTCTGAGGCTCCCTACAAATAATTCAATACCCAAAGTATTGACTAACATAGTATGGATATCTTTATAGTTTTGATTAGGATTGCAGGAGTTTTCCACCTCCTTATGCATTAAGCCAAACATATTTAGAGTTTCTTTCTGACCTCATGGAACTAAGTTTTTATATATCTGAGTATTTCCAGCACAAGTCAATGGGCACTAAAATACTGTGAACCAAGGTCCACATTCTATGTTCAGCTCAAGCACTCAGCTCTACACAGGCTCTCCAGCACGTTTCTAGGAGATTAAATAAAAACCTTAATAATAAAACTTGCTGCTTGTATCCACTTCTTTATGGACACTTTAAAAAAATAATCTCATCAGGAACAGATACTGAATAATTGTTGTCTGGATAACACAAAATGATTGTCACCAGACACCAAACCACATGAGAAAATTAAAGATAAATATTGGCTGGGAACTTCAGAAAAGTACATTCTATTTATTTCCTGTAAGTAGGCAGAACTCTCTCTAATAATTCAAAACAAATAACTATACATCTAAGTTCTCATTTTGTCTAAAATGAACTATTGCTCCTTTGAATTGTTCAAAGACTGTACATTGTATGTACTGATTGTCCATTTCAAACCATTTATCCTTAAAAGTGCTAAATCACAAGGAATTGATAGGACCTAACACAGTTACAGAATGCAGCTGGAACTATTATGTTCCTGACTCACGTTACCATCTAACTCCAAGCTGCTGTAGAGATAGCAAAATGGAAAATAAATTTGCATCAAGTGAGAACACAGCTCAAATTCCCATGGTATGGCTGGTGAACCAAGAAATACCCAAGTGCCCTGCCCAGTTTATCAGCAGATTTGGCTGGGACTGCACACTGAGTTGATATTTCCTGAGCTTTATACACCGAAATGAAAGATCTCTTATTTTTGAAGCAGCACATCTTGGAAATTTAAGTCTCTTCTCATATGCATTTTACCTTTCCTATACCCAAGTTATTTTTAGGTTTTTTTCCCCCAATTTTTGTTATGATAAGAAGCAACATCTCAGAGACAGTGAAGTCTATTCAAGAAGATCCTGATGCCTATGACATTTTTGACAAGTTGATTTTTTTAAACTCTGAATGAAGCACTTGTTTTGGCTGGTATTTATTTTTATGTTTTCTATTAATAGAATATCTTCCATCTCATTTGTCTTTCAAGATTGGGTGTGTTTGTGGCTTTTTCATGTCTTTCACTGTCAGAAATGCTTTGACTGACACACAGCCACTACCTAAAAAAGAACAGACTTCTGTCTCAAGGTGTCATGCTTTTCTTCTTACAGAAAATCCACCCAGATATGATCAGCAGTTCTCATTTATAGGAGAGTTTTTTGGAACTCATTATTAAAAATTGTATGCATATTTTATGGAGATTTTCCTCTTTGTTCCATTTTGTAACTCCAAGCTGAAACAGGCTGAACTGCTCCAGAAATAAAGTGAACATGAAGGAAATCCTTTCAAATCTCTTCAGTACATTCAAATCCATTACACAGAACAGCTCTCACTTGAAAAAAAGAAATTAAAATTAAAAAGAACTGCTCAGAGAAATACATTGAAACATTAAGATTCCCCCTTTGCAACTCTTATCAAGTCCATGGACTATATTTCTCTTAGTATGAGATATTTTATGATTTGTGATGTTATATTTCAACTATCTTTTGATTATATTTTTTATCACAAGTCTTCCTAAGACTTTCTTGCTGAATGCTAGGAAATTTAAGAAACAACAACAAAAAACTCCAAGCACAAACATTTCCTCCATAAAATTTCTGGGTTTTGCTCTTGTAAACGGAAATCCTTGAGCACATGGTTTTAGGGCACTGTGATGTAACTGCTGTGTAGCACTACAGTGACTCCCCTCTGCCTGCGGGTCTGGTGTCATTAGCCTGAGCTCCTCTTTCCCTTTACCAAGAGCTACCACTCAGCTCCTTCCTGCCTTTTTAATTGTGCAGCCTCTTGCTGCAGCTCCCAGGATCTGCTCCAGGCTAATACCCTCACATAACTGCAGTAGCAAAATAGTTCCAATGGGCACCCTTAAAAGTTTTCTTTCACTTCTCACTAAGTCATAACCAGTTACTGGTGCTGCTCGTTAAAAGCACAAAGAATATCTCCTCATTATGGCTGCAGCTCATCTAACATTGAAGGGGTTAAAGGAAACTTTGCAAGAAGTCACACTGGATTTTAATTGAAATAATAAAATTAACCTTGTCCATGGAAACGAACACAACCTGTGACATCCCCCTTTGAATTGATTCTTAATCTATTACTTGAGAAGAGAAATATTTACATAAATATTTAAAACAAAGCTGTCAATTCCATAAGTCATGTCCATAGTTATTCTTTGAAGGCATTAAAACTCTTGAATGGCTTCCTACTGAATCAGTGCATGGCTTGTTGCCATTAGTCAGTTTAACATCTCAGCACTGCACAGGAGTGAAATAGTGAGTACCTTCTTCCTTTCATACTTCAAGTTGATTTATTGAATAAACATATACATAATGTTTATTTGACATTGTGAGTAGTCACAATTATCACTACTCTGCAGTTCAGAATAATGTCAGCAATGAACAACAGCTGAGATCTATTGCATTCCTGTCCCAAGGGACTACCAGACATTTTCAGTCACACACATTGTTTAATTCAGTAGCTACTCACTATTTAAAGCAGATAAAAAATGGCAAGTGCATTTAAGAATGCTGCAGACTAATTTTGAGACTTGTGTTGTGTATTTGCACAGCTACCCCATTGCAATCCTCCTGTTGAGCCCACAAAGAGCCTGCAATGCAGAGCAGACCTGAATGTCTTAGTTACCTGCATGGTGTGAGTAAAACAGTACAGCACAGTCTGCAAAGCTAATTCCCATTTTATCCATGCATTTCCTGGGACAAGGAATCCTTCTGCACAAAAGGGACCAGACACACTCTTCTCTTTACAAGACTAATAATGTTAAAAGAACCTTGAACCCATTTTTTCAGAGTTAGGGTCTGATCCAGTTTTTAGACAGCATTTACAGAAAACCATCTCCATTTGCAGCAGCGATCCTCCGTAACCCCAGCATCCTGCAACTTCCCCAAACTCCTGAATTAGCTGCTAATCAACTCCATTTCCCAGCAGATCAACAGTTTTGAAGCAGACTGCTTAAGCAGGAGAAAACCACCCCTTCAGGCAAGATATTGGTGGATATGGGCTGTTTGTTTGGGTTTTTTATTTTGTTCAAAATCATTAGACAGTGGCCACTGTCTTTGAAGAGAGGATGTCTCTCTCATTCCACATTTCCTAGGAGATGTCACAGCTGTGACAAGGAGGAGTTTATAATGCCACAGTTCGGTGCCTTCATAATTTATTCTCTCTGATTTTATGCTCTTTTAGTCTCCTGCTCAACCATCCACTAACAAGCAGTGATATTAGCCAATAAATCAAAGACATCTGCTTGTCACCACCAGATGCTTGGTCACATTGCAGCAGATTATGAGACATACAAAAGGACAATTTCATGTAGAGAGCTCTGTGGAGGTGTTCCACTGATATTCTGTTTGATAGGAGACCAGCGTGAGGTGAATGTACTATAAGTCAGTAACTTTTATGCTTCCCAGCAATGGAAAAGTAAGCTGAAATAAAACCGTGAAGTAAATTAGGACCTCACCTTTATGACTAGGTCATTTATGATCCTGCATCTATTCTTCCAGTATGCTGGCACCAAGTTAGCACAAAAATAAATGTTTTAATTTGCCCATCTTGCATTGTGCTGGGCACAGAAAAAGCTACTTTAATTTTCACAAAGGGCAGAAGAGGTGTTTAATATCAATTGTAACCAAGGACATCAATTTTTCATGTGGCTGTCTTGTAAAAAACTAGTCCATTAGCCTTATCAGTCATATGTCCAACTAACATGCCCAGTGCAAAGACACTCTGATCTCTCTTTTTCTCTCTAATTTATTATAACAAACACCATTAGGGATGAGACCCAGAGACTATTCTGCAGAATGGAGAAGGAAAGCAAAACTCATTTGCAGCGGTGCTGCACTGGCTTTCTTCTCAAACTCAACTTTATACTCCAAACTACAGCACAATAGTAACTGGCAAAAGATTAGGGATTATTCCAATGTGTTATAATTAAAATCCATAGGAAAACCACATAATTTGCCAAGTAAAACCTGAATATTTCTGTATGGGTGAAGATGGATTTAAAACAAAGCACAGCATTTGCTGATTGCTCTCTGAAGAGGAGAGCAAATTCTCCAAATTCTATGAGGCTGCATGGCTTTAGATTCCTGGGTCACTAGCTGAAAGGAGATTCTACCAGGGTTTCTATATGTCACCGTGCCTCGTTTTAGGAGTTTAATCTTCATAAAATTTAGTCTCCATAAGTCATCTGTCTTTTCCACAGGCATCTCTGACACACAATGTGAATGTTACCAGGGTGTCACCATCCCAGTGCTTTTTACTCACTCATTCTTATATTTTAAAACATCAGTAGCTTTAAAAAAAGACACATACAAGCACTGATCACACAGGTTCAGCTCTACAATCCTCTCTTGTATTCTGGTTTAATTTTTGCACCTGCAAATCCCAGATTTGAATGCCTGAGAATTTCTCTTGCTGAACATGGGTTTAGCCTCAGGCCATCCAGTTCTGAGCAGTGCAGTCACAAGGACAATGACATCTAGGAGAGAACTTGTCCTGTGATGTTAACACAAGCCCAACCAGCAGCTGGCACTCAGTTAATTGGTACATTACCTACTACACTCTCCAGTGACTAGAAAATGGAAGCATATAAAAGAAGTAGTACTAATATATTTCTTTTTCCTATATTCTAATAAATCATGTTTTAACCACAGCTCCAGCCAGAAGCATTTCATAGTGAAATGACAGCCTTATCAGTAGCACACCATCAACTCTCACTATAGCAACACCAGACAAAAAAAGTCCATTTGATTTCCTGGAAGGAAATGATTGACAAGTACCTTTTGTTTTAAGCACTTATCTATGGCAGTTTTCCTCCTATCTCATGGCAGATTTACATGTCAAGCCAAATGATCTGAAGGAAGTGCACAGGAAAATTAAGCACAGGCATAATATCAGGAAGAAAAAACAATAATGTGCTGTTTTATAAAAAGTAAAGTAGATAATGCAGAAAACTGCCAGGGACCACCTCTGTTTTATAAATCATCTGGTACTGTCCCAAAAAGTGAGATCTCTGCTATACTGCCCTGCTTTAAATGGCTGAATTCTTATAGAACTCACCATTGAGTCTCAAATCTTATTTTTGCACCTAGATTTTCAAAAAGATTTGAGGAATCTTAGAGAAGCACCCAGAAATAAGCTCTATATCCTATTAGGATCATGCTGTATAGAGCACACAAAAAATAAAAAAAACTCCATTAAAACTCTACTACCTTCATTACACAACATGAGAAGAGACCTCCCATCAAGTATTGCCCAAATGCAGCTCCCCTGGCACATTGCCTTTCAAAACTGAAAACACTCCTTTCTGCTATTAAATATTGAAGTTGCAGCTTCTAAGTTATGCTTGAATTTCCAAATATACTTTTCAGAATATACAGAGAGATATTAGGATGGAAAACTGCAGCTAGCAGCTGTTTGCTGGTTGGTCCAACATCTACACTCCTTTCTGAGAACTGTTATCTGTCCCTACAACTACCACAGACAAGCACTTCACCTGCACAAAAATCTGTAATTTAAAACATGACCGCGTACACCATTCTTTTTCTTGAAAATGGTTGTCAGAGAAATGTACAGGAAAACATTCAGAGCATTGAACTCAGTCCATAATATAAGGTA
The DNA here is from genome assembly GCF_027579445.1 of Ammospiza nelsoni. Classification (NCBI taxonomy): domain Eukaryota; kingdom Metazoa; phylum Chordata; class Aves; order Passeriformes; family Passerellidae; genus Ammospiza; species Ammospiza nelsoni. The sequence continues at coordinate 6,834,170 of NC_080648.1, forward strand.
TAGTTGAAAATAATGAGTTAGTTTTAATGTGAGTGATCAGTTTTGATGCTTTAACAGTCAAAAAAGAAAAATACCTGTGGATGTAGTGCCCAAATAGCAGTGGTTAAAGTTGGTAAGATGGAAACAAGTATAAAAGAAAGCACTAAGTGTAATAAATATTAACTAGATATAAAAAATTATGGTCTTAAGAATGAAAGGACTAGACACAGAGTGGGATTAAGTATCTGTCAAGTTGCTATGAAAAATGAGAATTTTTGTCAAATGTCTTGTTCCTAAAGCCCAAGATGTTCACTGTATAAGACCCACTGGGGGAGTTATTTTCTTATGAACCTGGAACTTTTGGGTAAGGTGGGGCTGGATATAAATTCATCCTTCTACAAAAATCACAAACTGGAGAGTGGCTCCCTGCCATAACTGTGACTTTCCTGGATTGAAACCTACTCCTGGTTTTACCAACAAGCAAGTCAGAGCAGTGAATTCACTGGGGGAGGTAAACTAGAGATACTCCTGGAGTGGGAGTGTATTTATGGCTTTCTAAATTACATTAAGACTTTAAACACTGGTTTTCCTGAGGGTTCTTATCAAAGAATATTTTGTGAAACTCCTTTTGCTTTTTCTTGAGTGACCCTTGTCTTCTAAAGATATGCCTTTCAGAATTAAAAACTGATGTACAAATTACTCACAAAATCATTATTAAAACTTGCCTTTGTTCCTCTCAGTATGTCTGACAGCTCCATCAGTAATTTGAGAACAATTTTCCCAAAATAATTATTTTCTACCCATTTGCAGCACTTTTTCCAAAAGTACTAGTAACCTCCTTTGAGTAAAGACACATAAATGATTTTATTTTTATTATTGTTTGCTTAAATTAAGATGCTTTTCATAAAGATAAAAGGGCCTTTTGAAAGGCCTAGTTCTCCACATAAACCCTCCCAATATGCTTGCTCATTTGGAACTCGAACAGCTTCCATGAACTCCATGGGACAGCAAATACATTTAAAGTCAATCTTTAAAAATGTATGAGTCATTCAGTGAAAAGGACCAACATCAAATGAGAATTGTGATAAAGCTCTCTTTTTCCCACCATAGTCTGAGATTTCCATTGCTATGTTGGGTTAAAGAAAATTTGGATTTTTTTTATAGGAGCTGAAGTATGCTTCAAAGAATCTGCTTTAGCTTTTACAGCAAATTCTGTGTCACTTGTAAGCAAAGCACTTGGAATTAAATATGATCTATTAAGGTAATAGTAGAAATCGGAGTGGGTTATTTTAATTAGCCCTGATATCCTGAACATTAGTCTTTAAGAAGGCAACCACTTGTGCAGATCTCAATTGATCTGTTTATGTTTGAGTTTAAGCATTTGGCCAAAGAGTCTGCAGCAGCAGGATCTGCAAAGGCTGAAGAATTACCCTAAAAGAAGACTTTAAAAGAAAGAATTCATCAAGAACATGTCCGCAAGCTGCATGGTGGGTGGCTGCCAATAATTAGAGACAAAAGATGGGAGTCTATGAGTTTAAAACAGAGACCAAATATGGTTATTGTTAAATAAATCAGAGGAGTTAGGTGATATAATGACTTTTTAATGATCCTAATATTCTCAATTTTAATGAGTCCTTTTACATTAACTTTAATCATTTTATGAGACTGAAAAAATGTCTGCATTATTTTGGGTTCCTGTTCAGTGCCCCACAAAGCATTGTGCAGGGGTGGCTAACATGAGTCAGCTTTCATAGGAGGAAGCCTAGACACTAACTGCTAACTTTATTTGGGGAAATGATACATTAGCTACCAATATATTAATTTTTAATTTTTTTTTTTATCAAAGGGACCATTTTACTGCAGTGCAAGAATCCACTGCTGTATACTCATTACTACTGTGAAATTGAATTAAATCTTTTCAGTATTATGTACATTTAATGTAAGCCATTCTAAGTATTAAAACTGAATATGAGTTGCTGTGTCTCTTAAAATTCACACACAAAATAACCTCAAGTCAGACAAGAACCTTTCAAAGCAGACCAAATACTTGAGCAGGATCTCTCTCTCTCTCTGCAGCTCTAGCCTGATTTCCCTCTTGGTTTCCCCTCAGGGAAGAGAGCAGAGAGCAGCTCTGAGCTGGGGATAGGCAGGGGCAGAAAACAGGGAAGGGGAGCCAAGCCCAAGCTGTCCAAGCAGTTTATTTTACCACAGAGGATTTGGTGGTGGCAGCACAAGTGCCCTCCCCCTCAGTTACCCACAGCAGCTGAGCCCAAGCTCCTTCTGCAGTCGTCCCACAAGGGTGGCTCTCCATGGCTCAGCAGGAGATCATTGTTGGAAAACATTTTAAAGTTCCTAATTATATTAACTTCTCCATTATTTCCTGTATCTTTCCCCCAAGACAAAAAAAAAAAAAAAAAAAAAAATCCAACCCTAGAGAAACCTAATTTCTGGAAATTCACAGTCATAGTTGAGTCAAACCAGTAACAAAATAAACTATTTCTTCTAAAAAGCTCTGTTCTGAATGTCTCAGGTATTGAATCTTCACTTAAGGCAAGAGGATGTTTCAGTTAAGGCAACAGCACAACACCAAAATGTGATTTGGTTTCCAGTTAAAACACTACAGAAATAAGTGTCTACTATAAATAGTAGTAGTGATTGACTTGGACCTTCTTCATTAGACACATAATAAAAATCAGCCCTAAACCAAGTTTAAGTCACAACGGTAAGGAGCAAAGACGCAGTGAGCAAAAGAAAACCTGTCTCACTGTATATTGTGAGGTATTTCCAGTTCTCAAAGAAACCTGTAAAAACACTATAAAGTTACATTGCCCTGAGTATTTTTTTTTCCTGGAAGAAACAGAAGAGAGAGTAGATACCAGAATACCTGTCCCAACCCCCTGTCTATGGTTATCCATCAAACAGAGCAGGAAATTAATTTCTATAATGCCAAAACAAATTGGAGAGTACAAATGTTAGGTACACTGCTTTTCTTTCTGTTGACTTCTGGGTTTGGAGCTTTTAATATTTATGACTTCAAACTTCTCCAGCCATGCTGGCACAGATCTCAAGTGTTCTCTTACTCAAGCCAAGGACTTGGGTTACATGACCTCAAGTATTGTGAATTTAACAATAAAATAATGAATGAGACCTTTGGTGGTTTTGTTATTGTTAGTAGCAGCAATATTCTCAATCACTCCATGGATGCTCTTCTGTTAAGGAAATACTTGAGAAATTCTTGTCTACTACATTGTCATGGAGTTTCATTCACTATGTGTCATTCTCCTTATATGTGCACATTCTATTTTCTTAAAGCTGGAAGACAGTTTAGGTTGCTTCTCTCTTCTAGTCACCAAAGCACTATCAACACCAGTCAAAAAAGTTTAAAAAGCTAACTAATAACAGTCAAAAGTTAACTAATACAGAAAATATTAAGAAAACATTTTAGGTCAACTAACATTTGCATACATACTTGGATACTTCAGAATTGATGTGTTTCTCTTCAGACAATGTTCACAGGTATTACAACATATACACATTGATCCAGCTGTTAAAATTTGAAGTACAACATATTAAATTCAGTATTCATTGCCTCCAAAATATAATACCCCCAAAAATGCACTTCCAACTACACTTTGACCCCCACAACCAATTTTGGTGCAGTAATCGAAGCCTAATTTATTGGTAGCAAGAAATAAATAATACCAGCTCTGTATCAGAGCTATCAGCATCCCAGTGAAAAATCCTAGGCTTGGTTATAGAGAGATCAGGCTGAAAGGTGCTGGAGGGATCAGTGAACATGAGCTGACAGCCCCTATCAGCCTGACTGGAAGCAAAGAGGGCCTGGGGATGAAAAGGACAGTCCTCAAATGGTGGAACAGCTTAGGAAGGACTGTGGGAACAAAATCAATCACACAGACTGATGGGAGGCCTGGGCTGAGCAGGAATACTGAAGAAGCAGGATAAAGGAAGATATAGCAGAGAAGATTTTTCAGTGAGAATGGAAAAGAACCGATTTTATGCCAAGCCAAAAGGGCCTGGCTGTGTGGAGTGCCGGGATGAGAGCAGCCCTGTGTGTGTGCCCCAGGCAGAGCCTCAGGCACAGCACAGCCCCTGCTCTGTGACTGCTTCCAGCCCTCTCCTCCTCACCTGAGCACCACAAACACTAACCAAAACCAATCTGAACGCTTTATTAAAATCCTTCAGGTGAAATGGTTTAGCCTCCTATCAGTTTTTGATTGAGAAGACACATCAAACATTTAATTACGGATTTAGAATTGGTGATGAAATGACATTAAAAATTGGAGACACCAGCTGACTTCAGGGGCTGAGACAATGCATTTTAATAGTTATGATTTTATTCCATTAATTGTCTTGATAAGTAATTGACTTCAATAATTTTTTTAATTTATCCATTTCAAGAGTTACTAGTTCAAAGAATTTAAACATGTGAAACTTATGTGATTGCATGTTGAACTTTATTTATTTTCCTAGTAGCAGATTAAAGCCAAAACAAAATCAAACAATAAATCAGCTAATACCCCACAAACACTGAACCCTCCAGTATGGCCTTACGAAATAGTTTACACCTTTTATATGCCAACATATTTCAAACCAAATAAAGTGCAACCGTGAAGAAAAATATTTTTATCCATATTGTTAGTTTCTTGAAAAAATCATGAGAATTTAGCTAGCATTATTATTAGATTTTACTCTCAGAAATCCCTGGAACCTATACACTCTTTTTATATATCTTCTGTGTTATCCCAGACATGAAATTGCATTGTGAAAATCAAAGTATAATCTTCATAGTTCTATATTCATCCAAATATCCTCAGTGATTATATGATATCCATCAAAATCTTTAGACAGATGTGGTATTATTCAAGTACTACTTACACCTTCTTTCTTTTTTGCAAGAAGGAAATGCAAATTTTGTGTTCCTCATCTGTGTAACTATTCTTGCTCATCTAAGTGCTATCTCAGCTGTTGAAACCACAGCCAAATTAAAAGAGACAATTTTCCATCTGCTTTTCATATAGTAGTATCTCATTTTTGAGAATACAGAAAGTATAGGAAGCTAAAACCTTATTTATGTGACTTAATTTTCAATATTTGAATACACTCTAAATCTCTGAAAAAAGGTAATAAACACATTCTGGACAAATACCTCAATAAATCAAACTCTGGTGAAGAAACTCATTCACCTAAGGCAAGAAGGGTCATTAAACACAGACTGGAGAAACTAATGCAGTCACTGGCAACTCTGCAAGGAGTTTCTCTAAGGTACTGAGAATGTGAGGCTTGTTTTAGATCTAATTTCCAAATGCATCATCATCTTTTTTAAAAGTTCATGAAATCTCAAACCAGCTTTCTTCTTGAAACTGTTTTCTACCAAGACAAATAATGACAGGCAAAAAGAAAACCTAAAGGTGAGCGGTACTTTGATATAATGTATAATTACACAGATCTGCTATCTACATGTGCTCAAGGTAGGCATCAGCCCATATAATGGCAGCATCAAATGTAAAGAGTCAGGAAATGCTCTCATTGAACTATTGAACCCAATTCAGTCCTGTACCCAGACACATTAGCACTTCTCCTACAGTGGTTTCTATTTGCATGTCATTACACTGTTTAGTTCCATATTCTGCTTCAACATTTATTACTTCACTACAAAATTTCTTTAACTCAAACCACTTGGTTAAATGCCCCAAATGGAACTGTTTTTTAGACACATACTGCAGGATTATACCAGAAACAGAATACAAAATCATGTAATTTTCAGAGATTTAACCCACCAAATTAGTTTTGAAAACAGTCTCACTTAGGAATCCAAAATTTCCATTCTGTATTTACTAGCATTGACTTAAAACATGTTTTTCTGCAAGAAATCCTGGCTATAAACTCCTTCAGATGAAGTATTCCTGAAAAGGAATGCCAAATGGATACCAAAACAAATTCCATTTTATTTTATTGTTCATTTGTGTTGCCAGAGGGGTCTCCCTGACACAGGTGTAATTAACACTGATTCTATGATGTAGAAGGCTTTATTCTTCTATACTACATTCATCCTATGTTTTTAAAACTTCAAGACTTGGAACCCCTTCTAACTTGTCTGATACAGCTTTGACCTCATTGGTCAACCAATTAGAACACCACCACCTTTTGGTAAACCCATCTCCATAACACATTCCACATTTGCCTAGCAACAGGCGCAGCAAGTGGAGATAGAATTAAAACAATTCTTTTCTCTGAGCTTTTTCACAGCCTCACCCAGGGAAAATTACCTGGCAAGGCCGGTGCCTGCTCTCTGGGGGCACAGAGCTGCTGCCACACGTTTGTGCCTAACATTGGCACAGTCAGCACAGGAGTGCTTCAAAGGAGGTAGGGAAGGGAGCTTGCCATTCCAGATGGGAGGATGTGGGATCATTGCATGTATTCTTACAGATGGGCTTCTAAAGAGCTTTAAGCGTCTAAATATCCATGAATAAGAAGCAAGAAAACAGTTGAATGCAAAGACAACTCTTGTCACAAGGACACTCATGTATTCAGCTCTGGTTTCCTACCCCAGAAGAGAAACCAGGCAGTTACAGGTACAGTAGATTTTCCATTTCAGTACCATTTCCAGTATCCCATTTCAGCACCATGCCATTGCAATACCACTGACCTCTCCGCTGCACACAGAAGATAAAACAAGTTCTTAAAATGATTTTACTAATGGAGCAGCATCTCAGAATCTGTGAAATACAATCACCTCATCAATCATTCACAATCATTATTTTTTATATCTTCTATAAAAGGAAATGAAAGATGAGATTACCAAACTCTATATCCATCCTTCCCCTATTCTGCCTAGTACAGCATTAACAGGCCCTGACAAAAGGCACAGCAGCAACTCCTGAGCCAGTGACACAAGTGCAGTGATAAGCCACATAAAATATTCATAACTGGAACTTAGATGCAGGCAGATGCCCAACAAGAGCATACAAGCTTTGTCAGGAATCACTGAGAGATTGAAAGCATACTTAAAGGATTTATTAAAGCAATCAGAAAAAGCCTCTACTCAGTCACCATGATTGCAAGGAGTTTAGGGCCATGTATTTAATCTCCCTGCTCTGTAACAGATAAGTTATGCTTTCTTGTGATTTGTGCACAAAAAGTTTTTTCATTCTCTTCTAGCACTATAAAGATCAGAAGTACCATTTCTGCCTTGCTAAGTGAAGCATTAATAGGAATACCAGTAGCAAGATAGAACACGTAATAATTATTAAGGTTTAACAATATAAAGATTTATAATACACAGAATATAGCCCTTAATAATGAGTTAGCATTATTACTTTTTGTTATAGGAAAAAATTATTTGATGACAGGGATTTCTTTTTTCCAGTATTATATTCAGGGACACCAGAGTTTAACAAAAAAAAAAAATTGCATGACTGTTCCAATGTTAAACAGTTGGCAATAAATCAAACAGACCAGAAGTTGCTAACACATATCAGTTCACCTTTTACAGAGAAATGCATTTCAAAAAGTGGTTTTACTTGATAAAAAATAAGCCTATTATTAAGGTCAGCTAGTAGGAAAACTTACTGCAGGAGAGAAAAAGCAATTGCTAATTGAAGCTAAAAAACAGAAGCAAACAACTACACCAACACTTAGGTGTACACAAACACAGAGAACTTACACTGATGTATATAAACCCCTGCATTATCTCTACAAGATGGCTGCTATATTCTTATTTGACACTGGCCATTATAAGCACTGAAGAGCTGAGCTTGTTAACATAACCAAAAAATGGAAGAACACACTTTTTTCTCTCATTTTGACTTACTGCCTACAGCTTTTTGTAGTTTGCATTGACCTTTTCTTAAGGAAGCCTCAGAAGCATCAGCTGTGTTCTGGAGCTGTTCAAAATATTTCACATGCAGAACAGACCTGACAGACCTTGGCTTCCCCACTGGATTTGCAAGAGCTATTGAAAAACTCTTCCTTATTTTGAATCATTTTTACTCTTCAACAAAATCAGTGTGCACATAAGCAGCTTTAAAGAGTTTTCTGACAGAGGACAAAAAAAGCATTGCTTCATTGCAGAGATGAAAATACACAGAACGCAGGATTTGTTATAAAAACTATGTCATAGCCCATGTCACAGTTGACACAGCCACTACACACAGAGTATCACCACACAATTTCATAAGACTTTAGGAATAACACCTTACCTCATCAGAAGGCTTCAGGTATTCATCCATACAGAGTAACGCCGCACCACTTCAGAGGGCAGCAAGGCTCTGCCCTTCTTGTTCCTCAGCCCAGCCTTCTATCCCCTCCTGTTGATGCCCTGCACCTGTGTGCCCTCTGCTCCCTGTGTGACTGCTCAGTGCCCCTGGGCTCTCCATGCCTCGTTATCTCCAATATCATTCACCTGAGCACACAGCTGTAGCCCATTAGGGATGAGGCTGGGCCCCAGCCCCACTCCCAATCACCACAAACTGTGTGCCTAAAAACTGAACTGTTATAAACTTATGCTTCTTCTTTTCTTAACCTGGCTGAGGCCCTGCTTCCCATTGACAGTGGATGTCATTAATAAAAATTTCCTTCTTTTTGATATAGAAATGTGCACATGAGCCTTGCATGCTTAACATAAAAGAAGGGACCTCCTCAGCCATGGAAGGACTCTTCAGTAGATATTCAAAAATGCTGATGTTTTTATCCACTGTTTTCTCCCAGAACAATGGCACAAAAAATAAATTTAAATGCTTATACATAGTCTGGGGACTTTTCCTTCATTTCATGCCCTTCATCCCAATTTAATTTTAATCTAATTAGATCACATGACTTGCCCATAGTGAATTTAATACTTGTCTTTCACTCCCACTCTTTGCTACACCATTGTTATAACTCAAAGAAAGAAAGGTCTGGTGGCCTGATCAAACAAGGGTGTCACATACTTGCTGGATTGGGAACTTATGCAAAATCAGTTCTTACACAGAAACTATGCAGATTTTACATTAGAGGTAAAAACTTCCATATAGAGCAATTCCAAATATTTTATTACAAATATTCTATGACACCTGTAAGTGCAGTAACAAAACTGAAATTTCCCCAGGTATTTAATATCATAAGAAGATCAAAGCAACTGTTCTCAAAAACTTAAAGAACATAATTATACCTTTGTTTTACTGCACTTACATTTACTTACATTCATGATTCTTTACTCACACTAAAATTCAGACTGCTAAAATATTTTGCAATGTAGCATTTTTTTCCCTGACAAACCACAAGAAATAAGAACTTTGTTTCTCTGCTGACCCCAAGGTTTTAGTGTGTTCAAAACATGTTATGCACATGAGTGTGGCATATGCATAACCATTTCCCAGTCAGAAACAAAACTTTCTCTCTCCTACCCACTTCTATTCTCTTCTGGAACAGAAGAGTCTTAAAGAAATTCCAAGTGCTTAGCAATCCAGACAGCATTTACTTTACATTCTGCTCCAACAGGAAGAGAATGCACAGTGCACAAAGAGGAAAATGAAGACATGAAATGGTGGTTTGGGAAAGCTTACAATTCTCTAACTGCTATACAAATATCCCTGGGTCTAATCATGCAGTGCAAATCTGTTATTTTGGTTTGCCTGAAACTCAAAACCCATAATTTTGTTCTAAACTTTCAAACTGAATAAATGCAAAGAGCAAGTCAGATGCAGTCCAAGAGTTTCACAGCTTCCTCCTCAAAGTAAAAATTAATCACAATTTGCAAAACTTGTTGTGTATGAAAACATATGTAGCTGCTCTTCAGAGTTCTTGCACAAACAAAATCCACTTTCACCCACCAGTCTTTTAACAACAAATATACAAGTGAAACCCCAGTCACTTTTAGGAAATATCTAATGAATCCATCTATCACCCAGTGAGCTTAGAAACTTTGTAAAGAAGTTGTAGGGGTTAAACTGTCTTAGAGAATATTTTACAGGTTCAGAAAAACCTCAACCTCTTTTATGTTTTAACTGTGGCCCACATTAAAAGGTTTTATTTCAAATCAGAACTCCATATCTAACTGAGAAATTGTTATATGAAGACAAATTTTCATGTTAAATGAATAATAAATTATAGGTTATGTGTCTCTTTGATTTTAGAGGATGCATAATTTACAACAATAAATAATTAACATATCAAAGGATTCTAATTTAACTGATGCCTTCAGCACCAGCACAGCCAAAGTACAAAACATTCTGTTTGGTGTTTGTAATCCATATTTGTGGTGGAGATGAGTAGCTATATACAAGTAGTTATGTTTTCCAATATGTAATTTTTGCTTATCACTTAAAAGTATTAATAAATATCAGAAAGTTCAATTTCTGACACATGATCTGTAAGCATACTGCATCAGAGGGAAAAAAGCAAACATAATGAGCAGTGTGCTGTTTCAAACAGCATTTCAGCCAGAAATATTTAATGCAAGCTTTATTTTTAAGTGGTGGTAAGTTTTCATTGGGTGTCTTTAAAGGCAGCTTATAGATGTAGCAAAAAAATCATTGTCATAGAAGATGGCTCATATCTAGATAAAAGACTAACAGCGCTATTTCTTTCTCTTTGGAAAAAAGTTGTTAAATTTTTTTTTTTGGTACTTGTGTTCTTTGATTAGGATAACATTTAGGCCTTCACCAAAATTCTTTGTAACAGACAAGACCAAGAATAACCTAAAAGCAAGTTTTTCTCACTATCCCATGACTGAACAGGCAATTCATGCAATGTGCAGATAAGTAATTCCAGTTACTCAAGTCATGCTGCTCCAAATTGGGTGATACAGACATTTCTGGAGAGGAAGCCAGGCTGGAGCAGAGCTGCTGGGACAAACCTCTGCCAAACCCAAACCTCAGAGCTTTCCAAGGCAAGCCAGGGCGGGCTGGGCTGCAGAGCAAGGCCTGAGCCCACATCATCCCTGGAACATCATGGGCTGAAGAAACACCTGGGCCTTCAGAACAGCTCCCTCTTGTAAGGGACACCATCCATGGCTTCACTTCCAGCACACAACAGAGAATGTTTTCTCCTCAAAGACCACAATCAGGTCACCATCCTGCAGCTGGACAGCTGTGACTGCAGCTCATGGTTCAACAGAGGGTCATTTTTAGCAGGCTGAGCCTATTGCCAGGTTACTAACCAAACACAGCAATACAGCAGTAGCTCAGAGATTTGGTGGAGGTATAAAGGAACACAGCTCTGTGCACTCCTCACCCAGCTCTCCAGTCCCTGCTGGTTAAAGAGGACACCTGCCCAGCAGAGTGAGCTAAGCATGAGATGCAGCCTGCAGCCCAGAGCAGCCTCCTACCCCTTCTGCTTTGTGACCTCCTGGTGCAGACTTGACAACTTCTCCACCAACATCCATCAATGCCGCTGCCATATTTCTGGAAAAATCCCGTTGCCCAGGATTCTTCTCCTGGACAGATGAGAAGCCTCAGAGAAAAAGGAAAACAGTATCATCTCATTTGCTTCTCCTCTGTTTTGCTGCTTTGGAATGTGTTTGGAGATTGTTTATCCAACAGGTGATTGTTTCATTGGTTTCATGTGAATTGTTTTGACTTTATGGCCAACCTCAGCCAAGCTGTGTCGAGGCTCTGGAGAGAGTCACAAGTTTTCATTAGTAGCTTTTTAGCCTTCTGTCTGTATCCTTTTTCTATTCTTTAGTATAGAATTCTTAAATATAATATAGTATCATAAAAAATAAATTATCCTTCTAAGAAGATGGAGTCAGATTCAGCATTTCCTTTCTCTGTCTAGGAACCCTGCAAATACAAGACATCAAGAACCTGCACTCTTCATCATATACAGAGCAAAGTGTGACTGAATAGTGCTGCATTCTCCAAGTCCTTGATGTTAAATATCAGCTTCTGTGAGGTCACAGGAAGAATAAAAACTGTACAAAAGATTGGAAAGAAAAATCTACAGTGGTATACGTTAAATATATATGTACACACACGCACAATTTATAAAAAGTATTTGCATTGGAATTCAGAAGGCTGTCTAATAAAAGCATTTGATTCTTTTTCTTAGAGCAAGTGCTGTGGATTAAAGTGTTGGAATAAAAAGTGCTGTTGAGCTGAAAATGGCAGTGAAGTGCCTGAGTTTGGGCTGAGAAAAGAGAACTCAAACAAGTGTGCAATTATAAAAAACAGATATAGTTTTCACGCCCGGAAAAATACATTAAAAGTTTTATGTTAATATCAATGGAACAAAGATTTAATCAAAAATTTTTGCGTGGAGAGACCCTTAATCGCAGCCATGGTAAAGAAAGCATCTCTGCAGTCCAGTTGTAATCACAGGAAGCCTTATGAAATACAGCATTGAGAAGGGAAGATAAAAGGCTGTGGTCTAACAAAAATTAGTTGCTATTTATGTTTATTTTCTAATACACAAGGTTTATCAATAGCATAATTGAAGATCACCAGAGAGCAGTGTTAAAATGTCTCCAGTTGGCTCCAGAATTATAACTTGTTTTCTCCTTTAATTATTCCTGACTTCACTACATAGATATAAAAAGATAGAAAGTTAGCACCAGTATAGCAGGGCAAACACTTAATGAGTCAATTCCTATGCAAATATTTCAATCAATTACGCTGGACCTAAATCCCAGTGTGGTCATTCCTGCAGTTACCTACACTTGCATATTTGCTTCCTGTTTAAGAAGAAGGGATCATTAAGTACTTTGTATCTCTATAACCACATGTATACCCCAATTATGCATTTACTTTATCGCAGGTCTAATGACTGAGCAGCACCTGGCTGACAGGTTCAGGCAGCAACACAATGACAAAGGCCTTGTAGTACAAGGGATTAATCAGGATATAAACGGCACCCAGGCCCTGACAGGAGTCCTGAGCAGTCTGAAAACACGTTCTACCTGCTCTCAGAGTGTGCTGAAGAGCCCTGTGTGTCTGTGGGCCACACCACAGTGCAGACAGAGAACATCACAGACTGTCCAGTTAGGTGTTGTTTGTTTGGGGTTGGTTAATGACCTGTGATTTGGTACAATTCCCTTTGTCTGGATGGAATGAGTTTACATGCCCAAGATCTCAGCGAGGGAGTGAAGCTGCAGGGCTGATTCAGTGAGTTTCCCTTGCTGGAATGACAGCTCAGAGCACTCAGCTTGCCCTTTATCTTTGAAGATTCTCATTTGTCTGCCGTTTCACAGCAAGCAGTTCTGATGAATAGTGCAATTAACCTTTCCATTATTAAAACAATTAATTGCAAAAATTATAGACATGACAAGGGCTAAATACTAATGCATAAATTATCAGGTTCAGGAATTGTAATTATTAATCTATGTACACTAATTGTGAAATAAACAAAGAGGACAAATTGTAATCAGAAGTCAGTGCTAGAATTGATGGTCATTTGTTTTTCCTGTAAAAAGAGAAATGCACCATTTTGCTCTTGACATAAAGAATTAATTCATACCAAGCCTTAAGCTAGAGTATTTTTCTCTTGTGAATGATGTAGAATCCAAAAAAAAAAAAAATTTTAGTATTGTTTCTACAGCAATGTAAGACTCCATCAAAGATATTCGCATGTCAATGTAAAAATATCTGCCTAAACTACTCCTGCAGTGAATCTCAACTACATTTTCATTTCAGGCAGCTATAATTTGACTAAGTATTGTGAAATTCTTGTAACAATATAATATTACAATGTTGCAAGACACCATATTATAAAAAAAATCCTACAGATCTGACACGTGGCCATATAACCCTTGATGATTAATAGCAACACTGAAATATTTCACCTATGGGAGGAGTACCTGCCTCACAAAGAGGGCACACCTGGGCTACCAAAGGGTGTGTTTGGTGGGGAAGAAACACAGATTGTCCTAGTCATTAATTTTTTTTTTTTTCCTGAGGAAAGTGTCAACAGTTCAACAGTTTGATAATCTTTCACCTTAAAGACATTCACGGATATAGCTATGAAGACCAGTTTTGTCCCATTGCTTTGTGCCAGAAATAATGAAAATATCCAACTTTAATCATCTGCTTACCTCCCTCAAGCAGTTCTCCTGTCCCCTAGGCCTCCTCCTCCCCCCATTCCCACTAAAAATACACTTAGAGCAGGACCACTTTCCCTTGAGTCATTGCTTTAAAAGCTGCAATGTTGCCACAGCAGGATTCAAATCTGAGCAATGGTCCCATGAGATGAGTGATGTTGGGGCATCAACTGCTGTCACTGTACCCGACAGAGCTGCTTCCTTCCTTCCTTCCATGCTGTTAATAACAGGATGCATGTAACAAGTTTCAAATGGTTTCATCAATTACAAAACAAAAAACAAACCAAACTCAATCGAAACTAAAGAAATCAACAACAAAAACAACCCAAGACATCCATAATGTAAAGGCACAATTATAAAACATCAGCTAAGTTAGCTGTCCCTATAAAGTATCTAGGCAGCACCTGGTGCAGGAATGTTTTGCTTGGGAGATCTGGGAAATCCAGAAGTTGGATAATGACGATGTTAAAACCTGCAGTGCCAGAGACCTTTAGCACTGGAAAAAAAGCTTCAAAGAACACTCAATGTGCTGAGGGAAGGACACTTTGCTTAGAGAAGGACATCACCCCCTCACAGCTCTGGAAAGAAAAGCAGACTTTTTCCCTTGAAAGCGGGTCCCACTTCACATAACATTTATTTTTGCACGTCACCTTTGGTCCCACACACAAGTCCAGTGTCAGAGACTGGATCACTTGTACTTCAGTGAAACCATGGCACCTACACAGAAGAAATGTGAGGAATTCCTGAGGAGCTGTCAGGCAATCACCAGCTGGCTCACACCTGGCCTTGTGGCTGACTCCAGAATCTCATGTCCTGACAGCATTGTGGCATGCTTAAATAATGAGATTATTACCTAATTTTCCCACTGTCAGTTTCAAACCAAACAAACAGCTTTAGATATCAGAAAATTCATTCAATTTTTCAACAAGTGGCTTGTTTCACAAGCACAATGGCTGGGCAGCAGTACATTGATGGGAAAACTACTCAAATAATCAGTCTCTTAGTGTAGGCAAGGCATAGGGGGGCATGTGCAGGATCTCCAGAAGCACTCACTCCTTGGTAAGGCAGCACAGCTACAGTCAACAACAACAAGAAAAGTCAAGGCATCCTTTTACATTGCAGTGTATGGCACCAGTAAACAGCCTTGTTTTTATAATCACCTTTTCACAAGGTGCTATCACAGGAAACATTAATTGATAATAAATTCTGCATTATTAAACCAAAGTTCTGGCAAATCCTCTTTCATGTCTTCTCATTCTTTTGATTTCTTTGTTGTCTGTACACTGTTACAAAATTTACATTTATTCATGCCAAGGATACAGCTAAAAAGAGCAATGGTACAGTACACATTCTGAAAACAGCTATATCACTGATAACAAAGTACAGATTAGCCATATTCCCAGAGTTAATTGTAAGTGTTTGTGCTTGAATGTCAATGCAGGAAAACATAATCTTGTTACAATATAAAAAGTTATTCTATAATGGCCTTTCCTGAAATACAGTTTACTAGAGCATAGCAGGTGGCAGACAGAAGGCTGAGAAATGTAACAAGCAATTACATTACAGAATTTTTCCTGCACTTTCATTAGCTAAATTTCTTCCTATTTTAATCTCATCTTTTTAATAATGTGTCAGGACCGACACTCCAGTGGACATGAAACTCGGAAAGGTCATGGTTGAATAAATGCATCTATTTAATTTTTCTCTTCAACTAGATTTAAAAATTAATTTATCTGATTGCTCAGGCTATTACATAAAATTTGTTGGATTTTGTGTATTACTAATAGGCACCTTCCTTGTATTTTTGCTCACTATTGCCTAGATGAGGTTTTTCTAATTCTTGCTGATGGCTGATTAAGGAAATAATAAAACAGTGACAAAAGTCAAATTTGCAAAGTTCCAACAAGGCTTCCAACAGATTTGGAGTTAAGGAGGAGGAAAGCATCAGAATGGTTTTCAAACACAGTCTTGGGGTGCAGTATTATTTTAACAATTCATTTCACTTCCACACCACACACCCACACATTCTGCAGTGTTGCCAACCCAAGAAAGCTGCCTTAAGCATATCCAGCAATCAAAGGAGCAGAGCTTATCACATCATTACTTTTCAGGTGTGCTCAGGCAAATAGATGAATTTACCATCAAATCATAACATAGGAACTACTACATAAAATAGGCCAATTCTAAAATATCTTTATGAAAATATTTTAAGGCTTTTTCAGTGTTTGGGGAGGTTTGTAGAGAGAACTAGGAGAAAAAAAAAAAAAAAAAAAAAAAAAAACCCAAAAAAACCCAACCAATTTAATGAAGCATTTCCCCATTTATTTTTTCTTTTAAATTTTGATAATTTTTTTTCAGTTTCATAAATCCTGTATCTATCATTCTTCTAAAGATGCTTTTCAGGGGATCAAGTTGGTTACATTTTTGATAGGGAAATTAAACTTCTGAAAGATCTGTCTAATCTTTGGTGAAATACTAAGGCATTTATAAAGGCTGATTTACTTGATCCTAAGTAAATCCAGATTAGCTATGATGAAGAGAAGGAAATTACAGTATTACATGAATGAATGGTGAGAACTGACCTTGTTTTAGAGAGTTTTATAAAGAAATATTTACAGATATTCCTGGGGGGCTCAGAAGTAGCTTCCAAACCATTAGGGATTGCAGCAGTCAAGAAAATTAGTCGGTAGAGGAAAAGAATCAAAACATTGTCACAAGATGAGGCCTTGTTTAGTTTGTAAAAAAAAAAAAAAAATTCACCCATCACCTTGTCCACTTGAGATGCAAAATATTTCCCTGGCATTGAAGTTTTGTGCATGCCCTTGGTTTCATGCAAGCCTGGAAAGAATTATCAGTGAACTATTCCATTTATACCTCCCAAGATACATGAACCCAATGAATTCAAGCCCAAACATTCTGGATCCATACATTAATTGCACAGTTCTCATCTAACAATCCCACTGAAGGTGTTAAACCTGAGCTCGCTGAGGATGCTGCTTGTGGCCTCTTGGGAGCTGTGCAATTTAATAAGTATAGCTCACTGTATAGAAGTGATATAAATAAGAAATAAATCACAGTACATTTACTGCAGCTACTCCACAATTTTTCCTTTACATTCCAAAAGTAGATCAGTTCCCCTGAGCTGTACAAGTTATAGATAAGAATGGAGCAAAACTTGCAGATTTCACGTTTGTGTATAACGCTTTTCAAATGAGTAAGCCTTGCCTCGAGACTGCAGTCACTTCAGACTTGCCCCAAACTCAAGTAAATTATCAGATTGAAGAAATTAGAGCTGTCATCTTTTACTCTGGCAAAAATCTCAGCTATCTTTGCATACAGTTCAATGCTATATTGTCCTGCCAACTCCTAATCAAAATTTGGGAAAATGATGAATCTCCCAAAGTCAAACATATTTCTCTCCTATTGCACAGCACAGCTTGTGTCAGTTAAGGAGCTGATGCCACTATAAAAACTTCAGTTTTTAGGGGATACTGAAATGATCTATAAAATTTTGCTCTAGAACAAAACCTGCTGAGCAAGGTTAATAGGTCAGAAATCTTTTCTTCACCTTCAAATGGTATGATTCAAAAAGAAATAAAACAAATGGACTTTTAGGGCTGACATTTCAAAAAGTTCTTTGTACCCTAACTTCTGTGGAAAACTTGGAGTTCCACTTTTTAATTCCCCATCTTTACAATTGTACCTCATCACTCAATCATTCCTGGGCTCATTCTTACCATGGTAATTAAGGCTGTATGAAGATGAGTGAGAATGAAAAGTAAGAAGAAAACACATTTGATCACTTTGTTATGTTCCCTGCTTCAGTTAAGTACATGCTCATTACTGAGTATCACTCACTCCACTCTCTCCTTCCCATGCTGTTGGACTGGCTTTTTCCTTTCCCTTCCCCAGGCCTCTCTTGCAGATCCCTCTCTCCCCATGCCTTTTCCATGCTCTCCCACCGGGTCAGGAGGGTCTTCTCCTCTGTGCATTGAAATGACTCAAAGTGCACAGAGCAGAGCTTGTGGAGCAGCAGCTGCAGCCTGGACCAATCCCACACTCCTCCCTCCTTGGGAAGGGAGAGCCGAGGAGAAATCCCCAAGCAGCCCTCAGCCCTGCAGGCAAGGTGACACTGCAAATTCCCACCTGCCAGGACACAGGGGAAGGGGTCCCCATCCCAAAGAAGCAGATTGTCACCCTTGCATTGCAGCAGACCAAGGAGGGAAGAATGAATGTCTTCATCTCTTATGGTCAGGAAAATTACTCTGGTTTTTGGGGAGCTTTGTTTTAGAAGCATAATTTAAAAACAGCAAGGGCTCCTTTAAAAGTTTCTAAAACCTCCATTGCCCTGGCAACGTCTGCTGAGAGCACTTGGAGAAGAGATTCACAGCAGAATTGCACTTCTGATAGCTGAGGTAGTTGCCAACTCTGAAAAGCCACCTGAGTAATGAACTGTTGCTTTCTAATTGATGCCTTCTGTTTCCCTCACTTCTATTCATTTTGCTCCCTGTAGAAAACTAAGAACATTTTTATGCCCTTTTTTCACCTCAAGTTTTTTTTCTGAATAAAGGAAAATATTTTCAACATTTGAAAAGGTTTTTTGTTTGTTTGTGTTTTTCTTTTTAATGAAACTAAGGAGACAACTAAAGCTCAGGGACATTTGATATTGCAACACTCATTCTAATCTGATCTACCAATAAACACAGCAACCAAACAAGAAAAATCCAAACAGTACAGTTTTGACATCTTCTACTTGTTTTTTCCTATCCTTAAATTGTAGAAAACAGGCTGTTCATACAGCATGCTTTGGAGAAATCAGCTCCTCAGCTATTACCAATCAGATTCTACATTCTCAAAGTTAACATCTGCATTAAAAACAAAGGAAAAGTTAAAGTTAGGAGAAGAAATTAATTATACAATTATTTGATGGTAGGCTTTCATGATGGCAAGGGCAACTTTCAGCTATCCTTTTCAACATATTAGGCCCAATTCCATTTCCCAAATATGTTATCAATATGATAATTCCACACTTTCCCATCTGTAGACAGTCCAGTCTTCATAAAGGTAGCATTATTACTACAAATACACTGAGGGGAAACTATTTCAATTACCAGGAGACTATGCAGCTCCAAGTCTATTTATTTCAATTTATGCAACTGTCTTGATATATGCGTGCATAGAACTTTTATAAAGAATGAATAAATTCACCTTGAAATTGTACCAATTGACTTTGGCTGGGCTGTGCAATGGAATCAGAATCACTTCTGGAATAAGGCCTGACAATGCTGATCAAAAGCAAGTGGCTGCTCATTTATTAAAGTGACAGGTCAGCAATGGTTTCAAGCACTGGCTGACGTGGCCTGGGGTGTCAGCCATGGCCCGGGGTGATGGCTGTGCCTAAAAGCTTTGGAGCCACTTGTGCTCTCTGAAGCTGCCTCTGATGGAAATCTGACATTTCCTAAGGCTCCTGCACCTGCCTGGATGTCAAGCAGCTGGTGTGAGCACTGTCACCCATTTCAGATTGTTATTCCACGAGTGACAAGCTTGCCCTGAGACTACATGCATGAAATTGATCCTTTTTCTCTTTGTTATGAGCAATCTGGTCAGGGAGAAAGCATCTTGGGTCAGACACATGCACAAAATGCCCAACTCCCTAATTTCACAACTTCATTAACTTAACAACTGTAATGAATCATCGCCAGAAATGCAATGTAAAACATATATTTGAAAGTTTTAGCCTGAGAACTTAAGTTTGTAGAATTTATAAAGTGATGGGTTTTGTGGTATTCTCCTTTGAATGTTCAAGTACAGGATTGCTATAGCAACCCACATCCTGCTTTAAAATCAATAGCAATTCAGGCAAGACAAGCTGTTAAACCAGTGTAACAGGTAGGAATGTGCTTCCTCAGTTCATCTTAGGTGGTGCTACAATGGAAGTTTAAGTTAAAGGAGGAATCACAAACTTTCAACATGATTTTGGAAAACAAGGTGGGGGGTGAGGGGGATGAATATCAGTGGATTTGGATTTGAGGAAGGGCTTAGCAGAAAGCAGCAGAGCTCCTGAGCAACTGAAACAGACTCCAGATTGTGCTCTTTGAGCTTTTGCAAAGAACAGAATTGAGTTTAAGTGAATCTGTTCTTTCCTGAAAAGTCAGTTTTAGCTCTGCTCTTATGCATCAGAAATCCTCTAAAATGCAGCCACAGAGGTGCTCCTGCACTGAGTCCTTTTGAAAGGAAAACCCAAGGCAGAGCTAGCACAACCTCATGAAAGTTTCACTGTGCTGCTCACTGTGAGCCAAATGGGGTGTTGGCACTAATTTGTAATGTCCATTCAAAGCTATTGTTAAATGCTGTTCTAAAATTAAGGTAATTCAGTGAGAAAATTTCTTCTAACAACCAGCTATTAGAAAATGTATCTTGCAGTAATGAAAGAGTAATAAGGAACAAACCACTTCATCTTTATGAGTGTGCATGTCAGGCCTGATGCTGTCACCTGTAGTGCACTCAGAACTGAGTCAGGAAACCTTTGTGGTTCTAAACTGGATAGCTGGTGACTCCAGACATTAAGCTGACTGGCAGTTTCACAAAGATTCTTCTGTCTGGACATCTCAAAGACACACTTCAAAAACAAATCTTAAATAGTAGAGGAAAAAGTGGGAAATATAAGCAAGCTTTGTTTTGTTCTAATTCCTTGAACTCTTTTTGTTTTCCATAAATATTTAGAGTAAATTGCAAGTATTCATCAGTTTCAAAATAAACATCAGAATAAGAAAACACATCTCTGTGTATACCCCTCAAAAGGTGATGATAAGAAGTGCTTATTTCCTTGAAAGAGGAAGCACTGATTTCAGAAGTTTTAATGCATGTCTGTGGAGGAATGAATACCAATTCCCAGACATTTGTAGGCATTTGCACAAGTGTATCAAATAATGAGAAAAAATGAAGAACCTCTCAGAATATATATTAATATTTTATATTCCTCAACCTATTGACACAGCAAGATAAAATTACAATATGTGCCTACCTTCCTCACAGCTGTGAAGCTGCATAAACCATCAAGCATTCCAGTGTAACTATTGCAGAAGCTCTCTACTATCAAGAGAAATCCTTTACATTTAGGGAAAAGGTGAAGGAAAGTTGGCTAGAAGTAATAAATAAGAAAAGGGTAAAAACCTAAGAAAAACAAAGAAAGATCCATAGCACAAATGGTACAGATTGAATGAAAGAGTATTTTTTATGATTCCAACATCTGTTTTTTTATTACTGTTGCCATACATTGAGCTCTTGGAACTGAGTCCAGCAAAGAACCAGTTTTCCTTTTAAGATGCACTTGGTGGTGTAAAAATCCTTTAATGGATTTATGCTACACTTAAAGGTGGTAGAGTCTCCCTTCCAAAGCAGACTCCTGAAAGTGAATATTTAAGTTGTCCTGTTCCAAATTGTTGTGTATTATAATAGTTAAATCATTTTCTTAGACCATTAAATATTTGGTCTGGTTTGGAATTAACTCTTCCTTCAGTTTGCATCTTGGCAGAGGAAGTTTCTATTGCTCTGACTTTATTCACCCTATCAATCCTAAATTTAACAGCAGCAGGGAAATATCACTATGTTGTTTTTATTGGCAATAAATAATTTTACTTGAGCCTTTCTGGGAAGATGTCCAGGCATTGCATCTGTGTTAAGTTATAATATTTCCAGAGATAGTGGGAGAAAAAGTTCATTATCATTTTTGACCCTTGGTGAAAATAGTTTCTTCAGTGTTATTAGGTGCTCCTGTCTGGCAAAAGCAAAGCTTCTTATTTCAGCCTGTACTAGTTTAGAAAATTACTTGAACTCTCTTGGTGTTTTCACATTTACAGAGCTACACAGGGGAAAGAAATTTCATTTTAACAAAGACTGCAGAAATGCTGTGCAGGGACAAAAGACCGACCACAAAGCCTTCTTCCATAACCACTAACAACTCCAAATTACATTCACCACTTCATGTGTGCAACAGACAGTGTCCTCACCTTCCTCCCTCCAGGAGCAACATCTGGCACTGTGCACATCTGTACTTCAGACATTCCCACCCAGAGGGGACAGAAGGTGCAGCCTCATTCCAGAGCACCTCAATCCACACAGCATCAGAACTCACCCAGGGTTTAGCTATGCAACATTCTAAAATACTCATGACTGCTGTCTTTTTCTGGATGTGCAAACTTTCTTGGCAATAAATCTTCTTTTCAGTTGTGTAAGTTTTCTTTTTACCCTCACTAATTTTCACTTGCAGTTCATTCTCTTGTGATATATTTCCACGTACACGTGATTCACGCTAATTATTTTTACAACAGGGAAAAATGCTTCTTGATGTGAAGATGATGCCAAAAGCCAATATTCTTTTAGGGAAAAGATTGCAGGCAAGTTGCTGACATGCAGACACCTCATGTTATTTTACTCCCTAGGGATACTAAAACCTTCATTATTCTTTGAATGCCCACCTAGGACTGTTTTGCGCTCTCCAAATCATGGTGCTGGTTTCAGGTTTCAACTGGCGTCGAATTTCTCTTGAATTTTTTTTAACAGTGCATAATGTCAACTTTTTAAACTTCCCAACAATGTCCTCAGTTTAGTCTAATTGTCTTCTTGCAGCTATGGGGAATGAGCTGGCAGTTCTTGGAAGTGTCCC
Source organism: Ammospiza nelsoni (assembly GCF_027579445.1). Taxonomy (NCBI): domain Eukaryota; kingdom Metazoa; phylum Chordata; class Aves; order Passeriformes; family Passerellidae; genus Ammospiza; species Ammospiza nelsoni. The sequence goes on from NC_080648.1 coordinate 6,856,846, forward strand.
CTGTTAGAAGAGGGAGCTCTGATCCCTCTCCTGCAGCTGACACACGGGGGCCGTGCTAACGAAGCCCTTGACAAGCACAGCGCTGCCATTTGTCACTTCCTGCCGCAGCTTTACAAATCACCATTTACATCACAACTGGAGCACCATGCTGCAAGGCAAAAAAAAGCTCTTTCATGCTCATTCCTTGTCCTGCCTGGTTCACAGATCACAGCGCTTGATTGCACCTCATTCCCCCTCGCATGACATGTACAGGCTCAGAAACCCATTGCTCCTTCTCAACCAATCCCTCACTGAAGTAACTCCTTACATTTTTCTTTACAACTCACAGCAACAAAGATATTCTTCCCATAATGTCTGGTTTTATTACTGTGGTTGCATAGGAAAATAACGACATCATGCTGTGCTTTAAAAACTGTGTCCCTGTGTGCAGTTAACTCATTCCATCTCAGAGATCACTGCATGTGTCTGTGCATATCAAGTAAGTGCTTTACCTGAAAAGAGATTTTGCACAATCCAAAAATGCCCAGGAGGCAAATTGTTTTATTAAAGTTCATAGTCAAAATCAACTTTCCAGAGGAAGGGTTATCTGCCTTTGCTAAATTCCCTATTACAGCCTGACAGCTTGTGAAGAAGCCTGGCTAAACAATCCCTTCATGTATGTTTAGCAGCTGACAGTTTTCTCGAATGTGGGAAGTTGTTTTTTGTTGTTTTTTTTTTGTTTTTTTTTTGTTTTTTTTTTTTTTTTTCCACATTGCTGTTTAGCAGAATTACAAATTGCAGCAGGGGTCAATTAGTGTAGCTGTAAATGTTTTTCTGGTAGCTTTTATCCTTTAAGGCACCAGGTAACACCTTGAATTGAAATGCAGGCAGATCTCTAGCACTATGTTCTGACCTTTGAGCTACTCACTTTTTTGTAAGGCAAAGGTTAGCTTTAATTCCTTCTGTTAAAGCCATGCCCACATGTGAGAGTCTTCTACCTCTGGGTGCTGGGCTCTGACCCCCTCAGCAGCCATCTCCTGCCCAACCTCAGGCTTCCGAGAGAGCCCCTGTCCCCTGAGGGACAGATGGGACAGGGGTGATGGAACACCCTCTCCTTTCCTCCTCAAAAGCAGAGTTTTCTTCTTGCCTTAACACAGGCAGTGCCTTCAAATAGCACCAGTGGCACTCATCTGTGGGGAAGTGAATGAGCTGAGAGCACTAAGATCACATTTGTCTCTGAAATTTAGAATTATCCAGAGAATAGTGATAGGTTTAATTTTTTTCTTTGTAGACCTAAAGGTTTATATTCATTCATTCCTAGAAGGTCTGTGCAACCCCTATGATCATGATGAATTTTATTGATTACACTAAAACCAAAGCTTCACTAGGAACCTTTTTCCCTTGACTTAACATTCATAGCTCAGTCTTGGTCTCTGCTATCTCTAGAGGATTAAATTGCACCTTACTTGGTTACATACAGTAGTATCCACTCAGAATGCACAAATCCTAAGGAACAAAACCCATGCTTTTGTCTTTTTACCCCTACAGAACCGTATTTTGTTCGTCAGACTCCAAAATTCAGTGAAAAAGCAAGGCAGAGTGAGGATTGATTTCTACATGACGGTTAATTTGAATAATGTGCTTGAGTGTTTTTGATGTTTCACAACAAGACTCACTTATTGCCCTTCCTACACGTTTCCTTTCATTCTCATCTGATCTGCCAAGAAATACAGCAAAACTAATCCTGGCACAAATCCACCAGGACAGCCATGCACCATCAGCCAAAAACAGCAAACCCCTTGCCTAAGCTAACTTGAGGATAGGAAACCCATTTTCAATTATCCATTCTAGAGAAATTCTTATACATGAAACACAATTTGTCCAATACCTTCTATTGCCTTCAGTCCTCTCCTTTATGCCTATGGCATAGCTTGAATTACTTCCATATAAAAAGACTGAGATTGACACACCAGGCAATTCTGGCAGTGCTGCATTAGTGGTTGGACTTGATGATCTGAGAGTTCTTTTCCAACCTCAATGAGTGTGATTCCATCATTCCCTAAAAAGCTGAAATTCTAATGTATTGTTCCAGGATTAAAATGCTGCTTTAGTGGTGTACTCTAAGAATTATTTGTCTACGTAAGCTTTATGAAATGGTGTGATTGTTCACTAACTACTGTTTTGATGCCTTCAAAATATTTCATCACGAATGTGGCAGCAAAAACTTATTTTCATTCCAAGCAAAGACAAACTGAAGCCTTTCAAAATTTCTGACAACAGCACTTTGTGCCTCTGAACAGCTAACAGTGAGCAGGGAAATCAGTTGGGATGACAGTCCCAGCATCAAGGATTTCTTAGTAATTTTTCATAAAGAATGAAAATGTTCCAATAGGGGAGGCAGAAAGGTTTCCACCCAGGAGAAGGCAAAAACTGAACAGGATTCTTCAGTGCAATCTGGATGATCCAAAAGCAACTGCTGCTACCCACCTGGGACAATTTCTTTGATTTTTTTTTTAACAGCTCCATTTCCACACCTGATTTTATTTCTTTGGTTCTAGAACTTTTTTTTTTTTTGACAAATAGAGTTTTTTATTAAAAAAATATAAGCACATTATCAAAACAGCATGATCAATTCTGTTGGTAATCTTTCGTTTTTCATACGAATGGTGATAGATAAACATTTACTAAAGTAAAGACTAGCTTTGTGTGCAAATGACTACTACAATACAACACTTAGAAAAGCAGATCAACAGTAGTTTTACTGAGAACAGAAACATGTTTGATAAATAATTCATTTATACCTACCATGCATAATAATCACTCTTCTTAAGCCACTATTTCTTGGAAAAAAATCTCAATTTGTCTGGAAACATGACACGGAGCCTCTCTCATAATGACAAAAAATCTAAACATTCATAAATAAGGTATCTCAGCTTATTAAAAAAATTGAACTCCTTCAAAATCTTGCAGGTTTTCTTGCAAGTTTTACTTGTTACACAGCATCTAACTCCAGATTCAGACATCTAAGCATGCCCTGATGAGCCTTCTGCCTCTGCATATTCATCATGGCTGCAAACCTGTCCTGTCCTTGTACCCTGACACTCAGAGAAGTTCTCATTGTGCTCAGGACTGGCTGCACCACACACTGAAAACCGCACACAGGCAGGGCTTTGGTGTCTGCACTGATTACAGCAGGTGATTTTCTGGGAAGTTCAGGAAATCATAACACCCAAGAGAAATATTTTCTAGTCTAGAGGATGGCTGCTTCTGTTCACTAGCATCATCTTCATATCTGAGAGAATACTGGAGGCAAACATACAGCTTCATTGTAAAACAAAAATATCCTTCAGTGCTTGGACCCATGCAGATTCAGATGTAAATCACTCAAGAAGGAAAACACTGCTTGTAAAAGCAAAGTTCTGATAATTAAACCCTCTTGTATCTATTACTAAGAGTACCAGATACATCAGTGTGTTTCACCAAAGGCTCCTGACTAGTTCACACGGATCATTCTTTGACTAAAGCAGCTGGTGGCCCATATGTCAAATATCATTCCTTTTCATACTGTTAATCACCAAGAATCCTAACAGAAAGTCAGGTTTGCAAGATGAACTGAAACTGTGCCATTCTTTCCTCCATAATTTACATCTAAGAGTTAAACATTCCCAGAAGAAAAAAAAAATTATCCATGCAGTTTGTACAACAGATGCCAATGCATACATCCTCCAACATGCTCAGAGGTGCTTCCCAACCCAGGCTGAAATCCAGGCATCTTTCAGCTGGTTTTGAACCAACTCAGAGTTCAGCCAGAGCCAGAATGACTCCTCTGAGGACCCATGAAGCTCAGCATTGCTAATATGAGCAGGGCCTGGGACAGCCATCCCAGCACAGTGATATAGGGTTCAAGGGGACCCCTGACAAAGGGAGAAATGATGAGGAGGACTCCATTAATATCAGAAGGTGAATTAATTACTTTATTATACTATATTACATCTAAACTGAATCTGCACAAGCACTCAACTCACTGAACAGAATCTTGTGACTATATCCTGACCAACAGTCTTGGCCCTGATAGGCCAAGGAAACCGAACACCATCACTCTGGGTGAACAATCTCCATATTGCCTTCTGCTTTGGCGCAAACACAGGCACAGCAAATGAGAGAAGAACCGTTTCCTCTTTCTCCGAGGTTGTCACTGCGATTCCCAGAAAATTTCCTTGGGAAGTTGTGCCTTGTTTTCCTGTGTGCAGAGGAATGCAGCCACACTGCAGGACTGGGGGCACACTCTGAGACTGGCGCAGGGAGAGCAGCACAGCCACGCTGCTCTGGGTACACAGAGAAACCTGACTGCTCATAAAACACGGACCTGGGGAGGCTACAAAGCATAAAACCTTCTTCAGGGCCGCAGGCTGGAGCCCTTGCTCTCAGCATTTTGCTGGCATGCAAGGACAGGTAAAAGGTTGTGTGACCTACACGAGTTATGTCATTTATGTGCTGTATGTGTTGCAGTAACACCTTATGCTGAATTGCTGTAATTAACTTATCCCAAAGGCTTTTGTAAGGAATAGGAGACCCATTCTGTTGAAAGCTTTTCAACCTCTGTGACAAATGTAAGAAATTTCTTTATCCTCCATGTAAGCACTTGGAAAACAGGACGACCACAGGATAAAATATGAGCAGATGTTCATATTAAAGCTAGGTGAGATAGCCTGTTCTCTCCAACACACTCAGGAACTAACATAGAAATCACATTTTCAAAGAGGGCAAAACCATTTGGATGTAATAAATTTAAAATGTACTATGATACTGCCCTAGTCTTGAAGGAGGATACAGCAATAAATAAGAAAGTCAGTGAAGAGGAATTGGAGAGACCCCTATAAGGATCTGAGGAAAATGGAGATAACTCCCTCAGAGCTTCTTACCAGATGTTGGCAATTTCACTGTTGCACTGCACAAAGCAGATTTGTATTTCTATAACCTGGGAAAGATTAATCTGCTGCAAGCAACAAATTACAATTTGAATAATAAATTCCAGGTTTCCCCAACATAATCTCTAACCTCGATAAGAAAACAGACACCTATAGTAAATCACTTCAGCAGTGCCTTAAAAGGAGAGGAAAATATCAAATAGCAAGATATGGCAAATTAAGAACAGGTTTTTAAATTGAATCCTAGCTATATTTTGATTCTAGCAGAGGATATATAGCAATGATTAAACAGACTGATAATTTAATTATATCATGCCGGAAGGTCTTGGCTAGCTGTCATATGATTCTGTGTTCTAAGGAGCTGTTGCTTTGATCCAAAAAAGTGAATCAAAGGATGTTTACATTTTAGGAGGGGCTTGAGATCTCCTTGATTAAATTTTTTCCAACTTTTTCAAAAACTGATAAAATGTCAGAAATTATTACAGGTATATGCTTTTAATAACCACAGAATCTGAATGATGCCAAATTTCATAAAGCCCTCAGTCTTTGCCCTGACCACAAATTAACTACTTAAAACTGTGCACAGATCTAACTTCAGTGCATTAGAGTTAACTGAGATGAGGTAAGCCTTTGGCTGAACAACCCATAATTAATTAATCATTGTACAAAATTGTCTTTATAGAGAATATATGTTGCATGATTGTGTAACAATCTATTTAAGCATATCAGAAGAGGCAAGGATTAATTCAGAAAGATTTCAGAGATCCCACTCAGTCCTTAGAACTCTACTTACTAACTCACAAGATAAAATTAATTTACATACATCCTAATTGTTAAATTATTGAAAACACCACATGAAGCAAATTAGGGAACTTGAGTATTTACATGAAATCACAAACAGAATTGAAAATACATAAGATGAAATACTGTTTATATGCTTGTACACAGGCCTGATGAACTGCAGTTGCAAACAAGAAAAACTTTTGGGAAAACTTGTGTGCACCACTAGGACAAAATCTGTCCAACCCATGGCAACAAAACATGCATGAGGTAGAAGTGACAAGCTGACTAAAAAAATTCAGAAAAGCAAGAAGGGTAAAGTCACAAATATTCAGGCAGTTTTGCCAAAATCAGAGAAACTAATTTTTCACAGGTACACTAAAAGTGCAATTTGTAACTCAAACTCATTGGTATTGGTGAGCTAGTTTGCATCTAAATGCAATTTAAGTTGACAAAGAAAAATAAATGTTTGTTATTTTATTGTTATTTTAATTGAACCAATGCTGTTTGGTTATACTCTAACATTGCTTGTTTCATGCATTCTTTGGTCATTGTGGCTTGAGTTAAAATTAACCTTGGTGTCTGCTCATAGAATTATTTTTACGCAACACAGGCAATCATGGGTGCTCCTATTACACAGGATTCCAGCAAAATTAGGAATCATTTTTAGTTATGGGTTGGTTCATGCTTTACTTGTAATTGATTCAACCCTCTCCCATCTTGTTGTAGACAGCCACACTTCCACAAAAGCAATTCACCAACATAAAGAAATCAATGCAGGATTGAAAGAAGCAAAAGCATTTCAGAAGTCTCTGAAACAGGATCAGCAAGAAAATTGTAACACAAAGGGCAAGATGAGATGAGGATTACAAAAGAGATATTTTAGCAAGAGTCCCTCCCCTTCTGGGTACATGCAGGAGAAGCCAAGAGCAAAGGAGGAGCCTGTGCTGTGTCCTGATGCCTGGAGAGGTGAGAGCTTCCCACCTGCTCTTGCCCATTCACACCTCTCCTCACAGAACCCTTGACGTACACAGCCACACTTCCACAGTATCAATGAATATAAATCTAAAAGAATTTCTGTACACTGCCTTAGCACTTCAAGATATGACAAAGGAGGAATATAAAACCCTTGTTCAGGACAGGGGTTTTTGAGTAATTTCTAGAGTTTTGTGTGGTTAAGAGAGAAAGAGGGTATTCTGAAAAGTATCAATAAAAAGATAAGAGAGGATGAAAGCATTGCCTGACAAAAGCCAGCAAGATATTTATGAGGATAATTCTGATGTGGAACAATTCTTTTGTTGTGGATATATCCACAAAGAACTTTGTAGAGAAAAAACAAACTGTAGCATATGCTGGGCCTTGCAAGGGATTTAAGGTTCAGTCACTACTACACTACCCAGGATATAGGTACATTGACAAAAATCTCAGGCCCAACATGCACAGAAAGACACTCTCAATAAAGAAAATGAATGTTATTATTTAATCTTTCAGTTGCCTGAGCAATGACTTTGACTCGCATGCGTTCTGAAGAGATGGAGCCTGCCCAGCTCCTGCTGCTCAAGTGCCCTGGGTAAATCCTCTGCTGGACTCCAGTGCCATTGCAGGAGCACTGCTTAGCTGATGTTACCACAATGATTATTTTCTCTTGACATCACAGAGAGAAAACAATACAGGAGATGCATTTTAAAGCAACGATTGCCTGAAGATAAAGCAGTGATCTGACCCTGTTAGAAATCTCATTGAACCCTAAGAAGTTCTTTAGCTATGCATGTACAAACACACAAAAGGCTCAGCACAGTTCCAAATCCTGCCTTACAGGTTTGTTTGGGCTTTTGATTTGTTTTTAAGACCTGCACTGCCACTATACCTACCAGTTTATTGCTTTATTGTACTAAGGAATTTTGTAATGAAAATTACGTGCAAACCCAATTATAAGTTGTTGAAATCACAATTACAAGACTAGATTATACAATCATTTCTACAGTGTTTTGGGGATTTTTTTTTTATTCCAAAAACACCACAAGTACCTTGAAACAATCTGGCTTTTTAGATTCATTGAACATGGATTAAAAATTAGAATTACTATCATAATTACTATCATATAATCATTGCTATGACACACAAAACTTCAAAGTCTGTCATGCATTTACTGAGTTTTTGACTGCAGAGTTGTTGTATTCAGGCCCTGGGCAAAAATTCCTGAGGATTCCTGAGATCTGCATGGTATTTTCCTGAACAATGCTAACTGGAGGAGAGCAGAACATACCTCTGAAGGAATATTTCCAGGCCTCTGGAACACTACTACAGATAATCTAACTAGGCACAAAGGTAGAATACATGGACTGTTTTAACTATTCTGGATTCTAAAATGTTGTACAAAGACATAAAATCTTTTAATTTATATATGTGTGAACTCACCTATATATGCCACACCTAGGTTATACACATGTTAAGGTTCGAGCACAATTTTTTACAAAATCTTTTTTTTCATTCCTTTCTAAATATTTCACAATATTCATCAAGAAAGTAGTTCTCAGCAATAATTGTATTAGAACCAAATGGAACTGACACAAAACAAATCATCAGCTCCATTTGCTGCACTTAGCAGTCACATTTTCACTTATTAACTGCAAGATTATTTCCCTTCTCGTTCTCTCACTATGAGCAAGGATTTCAATACTTTGCATTTGAGAAAGGGCATTATATTCTTTAAATAAAGCATGTCACTCAAATAATCACTAAGCATTCATGTGTAACGCCACTGTAGATCATGCTTCAACTGCAAGAATCACAATTGTTTTTATATACATCTTTCACTGAACTTTAGAAAAAATCTGTTTGTGAATAAAACTGCCACTTCCAGGGTAATTGCAAGAAATTACTTATTTCACAATGTGGAATGCTTGAAAGGTTTTCAGTCAGCATCACACTCAATGTAGGGTATTATATTAATCTTGAAGCTATCTGGTAGAGCCATCAGAAGCTGACCTAGTATTTAGATAAGCATTGATACAGAGTGGGATGTCAGACATTCTATAAAAATCATTTATTTAGAATTTCTGGCTCAAAATAATAATTAATATTTAATTCAGTATATTGGATATCAAAATATAAGCCTGTGTTTTACTAATTTGGATTGAACAGTGGGATTTTTAATCTTTAAATAAAAACAATCACCACATATACTGTTTCAGAAACAAAACACAGGAAAGAAAAAGATAAGCCCTGCAATAAAATCTCTCTCTTCTTTCACTCTCCTCTCATCTTCTAATCCTTCCAAGAAAAACCCAAAGCAAAAAGCCAGATACATCAAATTAGGAATTCACACAGACAGCATGGGAGTATCTAAATTCCACACAAAACCTCACCAAAAGAGCCAATTTTGGGTGAAAAATGACAGTTAACAACCTTTAAAAGAAAGAGCAGAAGCATAGCAAGTGTCATAACTTTGAAAGCAGCAGCTACATTTTCCTTCCCAATTCCAACACCTGGCTTGTGGAGTGCCAGTAGCCATGGCAACCCTCTCCATGCCAAGGCTCTGCAGCCCAGCTACCAAACCTATCCCCATGATTTTCCTCCAAATCTCCTTTTCTCTATCCCCTAAGCACATTAGGGGGCTTTGTCTTTTTTATAAACTTGAATTCCCTCCCTCTCTCCCCACTATGTAATTTGAGATTGAAGCCCCATTCATTGCTGATCATAGCCAAGGCAACCTAAGGCAACAATGCAGTTGGATAATATTAGATGCAGCCATGCATCAAAAGTACACTCAGACCCAAATATTTCAACCTCAAAATAGCTATAGCACCCTTCAGAAATATTGCAAAATATCAATAGAAAGTGCTGTTGAAAGAGAACACAAAGTGGCAGCTATCATGCTGGAGGACAGAACACCTGGACTTTTATTTATTTAATAACCTTGTACTCCTTTCTCCTTTTCACAGACATACATTGAATACGTTGGGCCACTCTCACTGTAACACACGGGCAAGGACACATTTCAGACCCCAGATAAGCATGTTGTGCCCTGATGTGTCAAACATGCAACCTGTGCTACACAGCGCATAACTATGGTCCCATTCCTTCCTTTATCCACCCTCAATTTATCTTCAGTATCAGAAGACACAAGATTTGAATTGGTCTTAATATAGAATCTGATATTTTTGGTAGTTACAGAGTTCCTACAGGGTATAAAATAGCATCTCAGTATCAACAACTGATTTTATTGTCCTGCTAGTGTTTCCACACAAAAGGATTAGCAGGAACACTTTTTGTCCCTAGAAAGTAACCACAAGAATAAAAAGAAAGTCGAAATTTCTGTTTCCACCAAATGAAGGGCAAACACAAAAGTCCAGGAAGCCAGCTCTTTTGAATGATTAGGATATGTAATCAGTGTTAGAACTTCACAGAAAAGCAGACCCAGTCCGATAGAAAATTTGTTTCTTAAAAAAAAAAGCAAAAAGCCTAATTAATGGTAGTGCTCAATTAATTATTAAAATATGCAGAGTTCATTTTAAAAATTTGACAACAATCACCTGTTTTGCTTGTTGGCAGAACAGTAATAAAGTGTTTGTGACATAAATAAGAGTGACAGGACAATGTCTCACAAATATACAAAAAGAGATGCAAACAACTGAAAGATCATTGAAAACTTTTGGCCAATATGAAACTTGAGATGCATTAACAAGACAGCTGGAGGATTCCTAAACATAACCCCGTGCCCCACTTCATTCCTTGAACATTATATGAGCATAACAGAGGTAACATGAAGTATTGCAAGTAGTTTAACCTGGCAGAAATTTTACTGATTCAAAAGATGCCCCTTTCATGCTCAGCAACTCCACATCATCTCCCCTCTTTGCCCTCTCCCTCGTGCAAGTCTTCAAGGCATTCTGAAATGACCCACACAGGGAATTGATGGAGTTCAACCAAACTGGGGAGCAGGGAATAATTCCAGTTTAAGCCATACCAGCATCTCATCTGGTTCATTTCACAGTCTGCTCAAACGGATGGAAGGGAAAGAAAAGCTTTCTCCAGAGGCAGGATTATATTACCTTTAAGTGCTCATGGAACTGTAACATATACTTAACATTTCAAACAGTTTGAATAGATGTCTTCTGCAAATTATAATAAGCCCTAAAAATGTCACCTAGTATAACTATCATCATGTCTGCTGTAGGTACAACACTTACGTTGGTAAAACAGTTGATTCTAGAGACAGAGGTTCTGCTAGTTCCTAAACAAAGAGATAGCAGTCCAATCATGTTAACATGATTTCATTTACAATGAAAATACACTACTTCATTGTGCCAATTTCCTCATAGAGAAGCCTTACTAAAATAAAATTTTATTTACATTCCCATCAGGCAGAATTGGTAACATGAGGAGAATTTCTACTGTAAAACAAGTCTAAATCTCTGGCTTGTCTTGGTCTGCATTTTCAGGGGTACCCTGTATGTGTGCAAAGTAGGGAGGATCAATACTGGCTCTCTGCAGTGTATTTGAGATGTGCATTTAGGAAGACATGCTAAGAAGGAATTTTACTAGGGGATTCTGCGTGCAATAGCTATAGGATCCTTAAGCTATATTTGCAAAGGAAATTTAAATTCCAGAAGGCAACAAAATAATGCCAATTCCACAAGGTATTCTGCAAATATTGTGTAGTAGAAAATTTTTCTCCCATGGATCTTATTTAAATGAAGAATGAGAGAAAAACCAGCCAGAATAGTTCCAATAAAGTCATTTGGCCAATATCACATGACAGTTTCCAGACCACAAATTATTTTCACTTTTGACACTATTAGACTGCTTATAAAAAAATATACATGCCTGTGGATTTGGTATCTCCTATCTGAATACTTGAATTTATGAAGTATATTTTAACCAATATTATTTAAACTACTTGTTAAAGAATTAGAGCTTCCACAGGATACTCAAAAGGAAAACTCAAACACACGTGTGAGAAAAAGAGAAAATGGGGATACAGAGCTGACACACACAGCACAGATGTGTCTGAGCTGCTGCCTGCAATGGGAGACTATTGCAGAGAGCAGTGAGACTTTTGGTGTGTCACCTGAGCAAACAGAGCAGTGTGGGGCTGGTGCAGACACCTGCCCTGGTGACAATGCAGTGGCTGAGGAGCAGCTCAGCACAGAGGACATAAAACCAAGTGAGCAGGTCACTGGATCAAGTCAACAAATCTGTTCCCTTCTGCAAAAGGGAGAGAAGTCTCTTTATGTTTGAAGAGGTCAGCTCTGAGTCTTGTGACCTTTTCCTTTCATAGGTTTGAAGCATTATAAATCATAATTTTTTAATCATTATATATTTTATGTGTAAATCAGGTGGCTGGGGTAGAAAAATCGGTATAACACTCAAACAGAGGTGAAGATTGAGAGAGATGATATAGAGAGCAAATGCATAGGCTGGCCTGAACAGAGCAGTTTGCCTCCTGCTTTATTCCATCTCTTATGGCAATTTTCACCACTCTAAACAGCTGGCCTGTAAAAAGCCTCAAAGTGGCTATTTCAGCCAGTAAATTGTTAAAATCTCTTATTTTGATGCAATGCCTGCTGACAAGATATGGGAAGCTACTTTTCAGAATTGGAGCCAGTAATTCTAAAAAATTCTGCTTTGGTTGCTTTGACATTCCCCACCTTTTTCATTTCCTTGTTTTCTGTCAGTGCTTTTAGGCAATCAAGATTAAGGACTTATTTTACACTGATAAAAAAAAACATTCAAATTAGATTTTGTGCATACTAAAAGCTAAAGGGAGTGTTGCTGCGGAATCAAAACCAAAAGAATTTCAAACTACTGTATTTTGCCTCTGTGAAACAAAATTTAAGATGTTATCAGCCAAAGCTGTTAATCAAATTAACTGGAAACTACAAAGGTGAATAAAAAAATAGAAAAGAATATTAGATATTTTACACTTAAAGCACTGAATAATAATAAGCTTCCACCTGTTAACATATTAATAATGCTGTTAAGAATATGATGTGCTTGACACGGTGCCACAGATTTCATAAGCCTATGCAATTTCTTATCTGTCAAGAAGCACTTTTTAGCTACTGCAAGAAATGTAAGAAGGGAGAAGGGGAAAAATATAGATGAAAAAAATATACTGCATTAAGGCTGGAATGAGATTGTGAAAATCCAGTCACTTGACTCCTTCACCATCAGGCTACATATATTGGAAAATATATAAAAGCCCAACATTGCATCAGGAAATGGATTGTACTGAGTGACCTCAGAGAACTCTTCCATCTGTGCCATTATTAATATGATGCAGACAGGGTAAAACAGAGCTGGCAAAGCAATATATGTTCTAGAGATGATGGATATGAAGGGAGAGGATAATGCTGATAGAAACAATTACTTGGTATAACAGGCAGGGGATTTTGTAAAAGTGCTATGATGTAATGAGGAAGATAAGTTGATATTCCTAAAAGTCAAATTATTAGATTTGTAGAGCTGAAAAAGTAACATGATGGAAGGTTTTCAAGCCAAGCAAATAAATCAGAACAAATAATTTAGCTGATGCTTTGCTCAGAAGAGGTTCTCTAAACTACTGATACTTTCTCCACATATTTTGCTTTAAATTCCATATTTCCATGATCTTCCATGAGACCTGGACTATATGAATTGGTTGAAATATTTTACTGCACTGGATATGTGAAAATGACATGAGTTTTTGAGTTACCTCTACTGGACAAAATTAATTTATTATTTTCTTATGGCTCATGAGTCAAGTGATATTTGCAGAAAAGTGAACTTCGAGTCTTCAAAACAGCCATTACAGCAAAGTTTATGCAGAATTTAAAAAGTAATATATTTACTGTAGGGGTCCCTGGAGGACAAGCTTGATTGCTTATTCAGCAAACCTATCCAACAACCTGTAGTATTAAAAAAAAATAAAATTATCTTGCAGAACTTTGCACCCAAGCATAGTAAAAGGTGACCTGCACTACAGCAGGTGCCCAGAAGGAAACTTAAAGAGGAATGGATGTTTAATACATGCTGTTGATCAAAATTTTTAGTCTAATTAGAAGATGTGTCAGAGAACAAGACTTTTTTTGATAGAAAGTAATTTAGAGCAACTTATGATCCAATAGATACAGAGACACGGTGTGCTACAGAGTGCCACTGTAACTATTGCACAAAGATGTGCACGCTGTACAGCCAGTCTGTGGACACTGTAGGACAACAAGTGGAGAAAAATGTAATCATATTCAGCACAACTCCATCTTAAGGAACCTGCAGGTCAAGCAAGGTCAAGCAAGTGACACCATTGACAGCCTTGGGTCCCTTTCTGTGCCTCTGTCAGGGAAATGCTGCGTTGCTCCTCGCACACTGAGCAAGTCCTACCCTCCTCGATCATTTTCCTGACACTGTGGCCTCAATCATTTGCCCTGTCAACTGTTTAAGCCACCTCAGCTGGGAGCCTCGGTGAGAAGAGGCAGAAGTTCACCTCTGCCATCAGCATTGTGAGCAAGGTCAGCCCAGGGAGAAAGCAAATTACTGCAGAACTTTTATTTTCAATGCCTTCATCCTACCATTGGTCTGCACAGTCAACCCCTGGGGGTTCTAAGAAGAAATAGGCAAAAATACAGACTACCTTAAAAAAAAAGTTATCCTTTGCTGAAGTGCCAGTTTTACTTGCCACAGCTCTGCATTATTCCAGACTGCAGGCACATTTTCCCTCTCAGCCTGTATTTTATGTGAGTGCTCTTGCCATTTCAGTGTGAGGTTCAGGTACAAGGGGAGCTGCTCCCTGGGCAGGCTGAGAGCACATCCCATCCTGCAGGGACAGCGGGCTCTGGGCTGCAGGACCTGGCCCGGAGCTGCCACCACAGCCACGGCTGAAGGAGCCACCCCGCAGTGACCACCAGGCACTGAGTGTCACACCCAGATTGACTGACACTCACTGTGTGTCACACTCAGAGTGACTGCCATGGGCTGTGTGTCACACACAGAGTGACTGCCACCCACTGAGTGTCACACACAGAGTGACTGCCATGCACTGAGTGCCGTATGTGACCACCATGCACAGTGTGTCACTGTGTGTCACAGACTGACTGCCACGCACTGTCACACGTGCAGTGACTGCCAGGCACTGTGTGTCACACACAGAGCGACCGCCAGGCACTGTGTGTCACACACAGAGCGACCCTGCCAGGCACTGTGTGTCACACACAGAGTGACCGCCATGGTGTGTATGTCCCATCCAGAGTGACTGCCAGGCACTGTCACACACAGAGTGACTGCCAGGTGCTGTCACACACAGAGTGACCCTGCCAGGCACTGTGTGTCACACACAGAGTGACCGCCATGGTGTGTATGTCCCATCCAGAGTGACTGCCAGGCACTGTCACACACAGAGTGACTGCCAGGTGCTGTCACACACAGAGTGACCCCCCCGGGCGCTGTGTGTCACGCACACAGTGACTGTCACTGAGCCTCGGCTATGCCAGCAAAGCCAGGCACTGGCAGAGTGCAGGAAGGTGCTCCCAATCTCCAGCTTTCAGCACAGTCCTGCTGTTATGGCTTCAGACAAAGCCAGACTCCTCTGGTAACTGAATATTCGCTGCCCACTGAATGACTGTGCACACCACTGACCAGTTACACAGCAAAGGCGTTGGACAGTAGTGAGGTCTCCCAAGGTGACAGCAAACCAGCACTTTATTAAAATGAGAGGGAGGCTTTGGTTAATTTTTTGCATTAATATCTCTAATTATTAATTTCCAATAGCTGCAAAATACAGCTGACACAGACAGCTTTGAAATACCAGTATTTTAAACATTATCTGTAACAGATTCAAATTAATGTCCTAGGTTTGCAAAGATTAATTCTGCGACAAACTTGTTTTGGTCTTGATGTCTTGATTCTTCTGCTTTTGTTGACAGAAGAGTTTTAACTGGCATGAATGTTCATAGAAATTTAACACCAAAAGATATATGAGAAAAAACTTGTGGGCAATTAATTTTACATTCATAATGAAAGTTGTTGACAGCAGAAGTCTTTTGAGCATTCTTTCACCCTGGAATCAGGAGCAATAATGTATCTACAACTACAGCCTTGACTGGGTCTATACAAATGAAATGTTTGCATAAACAACTTGCCATTAATACAGGAATTTAAAAACACATTCTAAGAGAACAAAATTAAATCTTTCTGAATAACTGGTGTGTTTTAGCAAAACAATGATCTACATGCAGACATTGTACAGCACTGCAAAAAGAGTAAAAGCATGGGATATGTTCAGGTTGTTGCAAATGATTACTTCTCCAGAGTCACAGAACTCTGAAATAAACTTTTTTTTAAAAATTATTATCATATTTTTATTTTTGCAAAAACAAGGGAAAACATGAAGCAATGTGCCAGATTTTTCAGAGGGAAAAAAAAGAGCTTTCAGTTTAGATGCTTCTTATTAATCCTTAAGCATCAAGTTTCAATAACAGCTATTGCTGCTGCCTTCCATAACACCAGAGCACTTCTGTGCTGAGCTTCTGTGCAAATGGAAATGCATTTTGGTACATATCAAAGGAAGTGCAGAAGCATCTCTAACTATTCCAGCACAGAAGGGAATTTTTTAATGCAGTTATAATCAGCTTAGCCATGAGTTAAGGGATACTTAAAGTCCACTGAATAACAAAGCTCATTAAGCCTGCATCTCACAGCCATGGTTATCTATCAAAGATCATCCCAAATTTTCTTTCAGTTGCTGAAAGAACAAATATTTGAATTCATAAGAAACAGGCCCCTAAAGTCTTAAATAGATATTCAAATACAGTTTTTTAGCCCTTACCCACTTTCATTAGCATTTCATTTTATTCCTTTCACTCATTCATCAAGCAGTAGGTTCCTATTTAGGACCATGGAGTGCATCATATGCCCTGCAACAATTACATAGAATTACAGAATGGTTTAGGCTGACATGAACGTTAAACTCATCTAATTCCAAACCCTCATCATGGGCAGGGACACCTTCCCCTATCCCAGGTTGTTCCAAGCCCCATCCAGGCTGGCCTTGGACACTTCCAGGGGTGGGGCATCCACAGCTCCTCTGGGCACCCTGTGCCAGGGCCTCCCCACCCTCACAGGGAACAAATTCTTACTAACGTCCCTCTAACACTGCCCTCTATGATGTGAAGCCATTCCCTTCTTGTCACCCTTATGCAAAGCCCCTCTCCAGCTCTCTTGGGGCCTCTTTAGGCACTGGAAGGGACTGTGGGGTCTCCCCAGAGCCTTCTCTTTATCCAGGCTGAACAGCCTCAGCCTGGCTCCAGAGCAAAAGTGCTCCAGCCCCTAAACATCTCCCTGGCCATCCTGCAGACTCTCCCAGAGATCTGTGTCCTTATGTTGGGAGCCCCAGAGCTGGACACTGTTCCACAAACATCCAGATCCTGACTAGAAGTATCCAAATGTCTTTGGAGGAAAGAACTTGGAGAAAACCTTTTTTCAATAATTAAATTAGTCTTACACAAATCAGTGCTTTCCAAAAGCAAAGAGGGACAGTATCAATACTCCTCCTGACAGGAAACCTGGGACAGACCATGTCCATAAAGCCTTTCCAGTCCTCATATACAAAAACTTCCATAGAAATTTCAGTAGTTTGGAAGTGACTTTTGCAGTTCAGACAGGTGAAAGCTTCCCTGACAAGGGATATGTTTTGTGCCACTAGTTATCAAATTTGCCTAGCCTCAATAAAGCTGCAGAATCCCACAGGGGGCAGCTGTAATGATTTCCAGTGTGATGACCACACTGCCCTAAGGTTCCTTTACATTTACACTGCCTTGCCACACACCTTGACAAATTTTGTTAGGTCTTCCAAATTTCAGCCAATAACCACAGGAGCAAGCAGAGGGAAGGGAAGGCAGGAAATCTTGTGGCACTTTTGAACAGTGTTTGAGGCACATTTGTCAGCTGTGTTTCCTTTGCCCTCTGTGTGCTCAGAAGCTTTGTGCAGAACCTGAGGTGTTACCTTTAACTCTGCTACTCACAAGTTCTCCTGGCATATTCATTGTCCATCCAAAGCCTGAATCAATACATCCATGGCTAAGAACAAGGTCAGGTTGCACAAATATGTGCTGCATGTAGTAGTTTTTTAAGATTTTGGCACTAGATATACCATACTAATGATTTCACAGTTCCTATAGAGCCTCTCAAAAGTGCATGCATTTTCAGATTCAGTACATGCCACATGCTTTTAGCTGGAGATTTACAAGTTATTAGATTGTCTACAGAATTGATAAGAAGCAATTATTTGATATTGCTTGTCTTTAAAAAACAGTCTTTGATGAAACACAACCATACAACTGTAAGTGAAAAGTCCAAAATGTTATTTATACTAAAGTTTGCTGTGATCTACCAAGTTTGTAATAGTTTATGAAGTGCATGCTATAATAACTGTTCTTGACATCCTGTTTTGTTTTTTAAAAAAAACTTGTATTAAGCAATTTTTCCTCACCATCTCAGTTTAAATTAAAACTGTTTTTAATTCTACTGAAATGAAATCTTTGCATATGTAACAAACTTTGTCTCCCAGGTTATAAACATTAAACTATCTTTAAATTTACTGTTTTCTGACAAATGAAGATTTTTGAGCTGATAAATTTTCCTCCTTCCTGTAACATTTTAAAATGCAGTAACAAGTCAACCACTCAGTACAATATCTTTGCCAGAATTTATGACCACAAAACTGCACAACACCGGAGATTACTTCAGTCTAATCCAATAATTAAAGCATGATCCCTGTTATTTAAAATGCTAGACACACAGTATTTCTTACACACAGGGTATTGGCATTTAAAGAGGAGCTTCACAGCTGCACACAGATTTCATATGCCCTCTACTGCTTTTTCATGCAGTATTTTTGCACTCCTGAGTTTGACCAGGAGGAGCTGTGTGGGGGCCCCAGTTGTGGGTTTCTCTGGGTCTGGATTGAAGGCACTTGAGACAGTAGTTCATGTTTGGACTCAACTTATTATTTCTTACCAGTGAAACAGTCTCACTATTGTGAGTTTGGCAGCTTTTCATTAGAAGGCACAAAATGGCCAACAATCTCTGGTTACAAGGTCTTTTAAGACTAAACTATCCAATTAAGAACTGACACCTAGATTATTTTCCTTTTTAAACCCAATAACTGATCCCAAAGAGCCCCCAGTGTGGACTTTTCTACCCAATTACAAAATGCCACCCAAACCCACGGAGAAGAAGGAAGAAGAAGCATGAAGAAGAAACCCAGCATGACACCCTGTGCCCTCCATCTAGCTGCCATCCACAACACACTAAAAATCTCAAACCCTAAATTTCTCACCAAGTGATACACCTACACTGTTCTCTATAACCTATTTCACACTTTTGTGGATTCCAGTCTATGTTGAAGTCTAGGAAACTCTCCACAAATCAGGGTCTGCTCTGGGGTGCCCTGACCCACAGGCTCAGTGTCTGCTCAGGGCACCCCAGAGCAGACACAGAAATATTCCTGGTGCCCTGGGTTTGCACAGAGCTGGTCCCCCCCTGATGGCTCTGGTCCTGGGCAGGCTCAGTTTCCCAGCTGAAGTCAGGCAGAATCCAGCCAGTGAAAGGGAAATGGCCACACTTTGCTCCCCTAACCCGCCATTAGCAGCTCACTGAGACATTTGCATAGCCATGCTAAGAGCAGTGATCCCATCACGTTTTCCCAGACCTGACACTTGCAGGCAGACTCTATTGACATGTTTGGCTCCGTGACCTTTCATGATTTGATTGTGAAGGCAAATTTCACCACCCTCAAGAGAATTGCATTCTAGAAGTTGCCAACTGTAGTTGAAAACTTCTGTCAGTGTGACTGTGCTAGAAACCACAAAGTGAAATATAATACCAGCTGGGTTCGAACACTTTAGAGAATGTTCCAATCTAGCATTTCATTCCTTTGCCCAAACAGGATACCCACAGTATGTCTAACAGCTTGGACTCAGTTTTCTTGGCCTGAAATAATTTTACATCCTGGCAGGATACTTCATTCCCTCTGCAAATCTCTGTCTTTCACTTAATGTTTCTAGAACACAAAATTTTTCACACCACATTTTGCTCATTATTTAGGGGATCCTACATTTCCATCAGGGAGAGCAAAATAATTTGAAATAGTATTGCATTAAAATGTGCCTGTGATTTTTAAAATGCACATAAAGTTGCTTTTGGGAGAATTTCAGACTTCAGCTTCTACTAAGCTTATGATTCATTGTGAAATCTCCTTCCAGCATGAAGATTAAAAGTTGTTCTTTTAAGAGAAGATGTGGCAGATATTGCAGGGTTGATGTGGGGCACAGCTAAGTTATAAAACATTTTATCAAATACTAGACCTTTAATTTCTCTAGTTTCATTGCAATCTGAATTGAACCAAAATGCATTTGGATTCCTCACTGCAGAACATCTCTATAAGTAAGGTAACCTCATTTTCTTCTTCTTTTATTCCACGGTGAAAATGCTCAACTCTCATTAAACAAAACTTTTGACCTGCACTAGTTCATTCTGCAATTTTGAGCAGAGGAAGCATACTGAAGAATAAGTGGGAGGGGATGGAAATTATTTCCATTTTAAGTAGTTCAAAGGTAGTTAAAATGTCAAACTTGGCATACTTTCAACCCAATAAAATAAAAAACATGAATCAGTGCAGAGAAAAATATAGCATGATAAATAAATAAATACTCCTACACACACTAATGACAGAGTGATTTCAAAATCAAATGCACTTTTCTAACCAAACTGTAGAAGCACTCCCCAGTTATTTTTGGCTAGATATGTTCCCTAGGATTGTCCCTGCTTCTTGAGTTGAGCAATCATTTTCCATTAACATTTTTACCAGTCCAAATTATTCACTTAGCTTTGTTGAAGGATAATGCTAGATGCTCAAAATCATGACTGACATAAATGTATTCCAGTCATTTGTGGGTTAGAGCTTCTTTCAGGTGATTTCCACAAGACAGAGATTGGTTCCAAAAAGACTGATTACCCATACCATATCCTTATGCATAAAGATGTAATAATCACAGAATATGGGAAAAAGTGAGGTGGAAAGGGTGTTAGACCATTTAATCCATTCATTGTAGCTTATGATTCAGAAAGAAATTTGCATAACCTGCTCTAAAAGATTTTCTGTATAACAAGGCTTCCTCAGTTTCCCAAAGCAATATTGCAATGCTTCGGGTCTCTTACTGCTAGAAAAGGATTTTTTTAAAAGCAAATTTTCCTTCAGGATACATTCTTCACTTTTTCCAAATAAATGTCAGAATACATCTCCATTTCTCTTTGCAGTGGCTGACTACATATTTAAAGAGTTTTAATGCGTCTACTCATTTTCCACCATTCTAGCCCCAAAAATGCCAGTTCCTGTCCTCTTAGGAAATATTGAGTTTGCTGTGTATTCTTTATTGTCTCCCAGTCCTTCTCCAAACATTCAGTGTTTTTTTTTTTTCAGGAACAATGCCCAAAACTGAAGCAAGTGCTCTTTACTAAAGGGCTGTGGCTTGTGTTTTGGGTTTATGCTAAATCATATTCCTGATTGTTGCTCATTTTAATTGAAGGTAATAAATGAGATCTCAGGCTCAGGCTCCAAGTGTACACACAGAGTATCTGTACTCACTAAAGCACAGCACTGCTAATATGTGCAAATCTGCAAAGAGCTTTCTACCAGATAATTTACCTATATATCAAATTCAGCCTGGGCCATCATGAAAGAGAGGTCTTCCTGCTCAACTGTCTTAGGGTTGATCCTTTTGTTTAATTTATGTGAGGAGATAAGATTTGTCAAATATTTTAGATAAATTTTTTACTATGTTTTTAAAATATTACTGTTATGTAGGCAGATTAATAAATTAATTTTCACTCCTGATTTATAAACTCCTATTAAAAAACCCCAAAAAATTGAAAAAGCAGAAAATCTAATGACCTTCAAGTGGTCAATTTTTCCAACCACACATTTGAAAAGTATGGTGTGAACACCTTTTCTTACTTTTAACAGCAGGAATGCACTCTCTACTGCAAAAGTCAGAACAAGTTATTACGACTTGCTGGGGAAATAGAGGGATATTACAAAACAATCAACTTCCTTTATTGATTTTACACTTTGCTCATACTCTATAAATGTGGTTCAACTAGCACTGTGAAAGGGAAAGTTCTTCTTTGACACTGCCACATGCCTATTTGTTGAAAGAACATTTCTAAATTAAAAATTTGAAAGCAAACATTCAAGAAAACCTTGATGCAGTTTGACACTATCATAAACCCCATTTTAATTTATATTTAATTTATATGCTTTCTTAAGCTCCTTTATCCAGCACTGTTGCAATAAATCAGTAGTTATTAACACTTTTGAGCAAGTAAGAGTTCATTCAGACTTACAGTTACAATGAAATTTTAAAGCTGGAATAATCCAGAAGCATTCAAGCTAATTCCCTGAATACTAAGAGAAGTGATAGTGCTTCATCATGCATTTAGCAGTGGTGTTATACAGCCCTCACCAGAAATTCAAGCAATTCAACACCTAAAGCATTACAAATGTTTAATGAAATCAATTCTCTAAAAGTCCACATCTATGTTTTATATGCAAGCAATACTTATTTTTAATCCTCTGTTTACTCACATCCCTCTCACATATAAAGAAATTGTTTACAACTTCTTAAACAATTTAAAATCAATGGTGCATGTCAAACAATCCAAAATAACAGCAGTTGTGCTGGTAACTGACTGCATTTTGAGCATGGATGGTGTTTGGAAGCAGAGGAAGCTTTAAAGTCAACAAAATTACCCCAGTTCTACTGGTTCAACTTCACAGGAGTCAGCTGACTGCCACAGAGGAAGATAATTTGTTCCAAATCATTTCAATGCCATAGAGGCACACTCAAGAATGTTATCTTGGGCAGAAAGGGTACCATGAAGTCTGTCTGAAAGCATCAAATAGCATCTGCACTTAGTGTGAAAAACCTAAACCTACTCTTTTTTCACATTCCAAGTCCAGCCTCTTAAAGGAAATGTATTTTTAGCCCTATCTCAAAGAAGGGCAGCTGAGCAGTTTCCTACAGCAGCACCAAGTTGACATAAAGATGATTCCATCTCTGGGTGCTAACCAAATGCCATTGGTAAATGATCAGAGGACATTATGAAGGCTCACCTCTACTGAAACTGAGATCAGCTTCGTTATATTTTATGAACATACATAATGTCCTGTGTGCATGTAACAGTGAGTGATGCACTCGTTAATATGTTTCTTTTTATGCCATAAAAGGCCAGGAACTAAAAATACTCTGGGGAGGCCTCTTTCTCCATATAGTTCAGAAAACTCATTTCAGCTCTCATTCACATAGATCTGCAGTCTCTGTACAGATCAGCAGCATCCACAGAGCTTCCACATTGAAAAGCAAAAGTATTTCCTAGCTCCTAAATATAAACCCAAATCCTGCACTTGTTTCACACACTGTGAGCATCAAGGCACAACTGTATTCTCTTGAGAAAGGTCTGGAAAGAGGATTTACAGCAATTCCTGTGAACTCTCTGAGAAGGACTGGAGCTTGAGTAAGGGCACAGAAACTCTTTCAGAGCAATTCCTTGTTATATGAATAATAAGGAAACAGGAAATTAAAGCAAAGCCAGCAATTCTGGTCAAGTTTCTATTTTTGAAAATATCTCTTAAGACCATTACTGTATTTTAAAAATCCAGTCTCAAAATAGCTATTTTTCTGTGAATTCTGCTTTATCTGAATGAAGGGTATAAACAAGGAGTTTAAGGTTATTTGCTTTTCCTAATGGAAAGGTACCTATCTCTTCCTGTAGAGGCAAGAAATGCTGCCACAAGAACAGAGAATTTAAGGAATGGGCATTACTACCTTGAGTGGGCATGTACTAAGGATTTTATCATTATGCAATTGCACTTTGTTGGATCTCAGTGTCCTGACAGACACACGTTTACAGAACATTATAGCATGAACTCTGTGAAGTATCTTTTGTTGATTGTTTAGGTTCTCATGTCTATTTACACAACACTGCTTCTGTCATTGATTTTCTCATACATGCTACAGAATATCAGATGACTTAACAAGCTGCAGAATCAGATACTACTTATTACAGATAGAGCATAATGAAAGGAGTAGTACTTTTGGTCTGTCTTGCTCCTCTGCCCCCAAATTTTACATTCAGAGAGCTAGAGCTCAACCCAGTAACCTTAACCTTAATATATGGAATACCATAAATATTTAAAAAAAATATTGGTATGCTCCAATTTACTGGAGCTCCAATTTATTTTATTACTAATTGGGACCTATGACCTTGATTCCAAGTAAAAAACATTAAAAAAACATTCTGACCTTAAAAAGATATTAAATAAATCAGTTAATATATTGCTATCTTAACTGTCACAAGGACTTCACCTTTTAAAATTAGAGCTTTGAGGAACAGATTCTAACCACTTTTATTCTGGTTTTATACTGATATTGTTGCATTATGCTCAGAAGGGCTCATCCTGTCTCACAGTACCATGAGATCAGAATCCACACCTCTACAGTCTTCTGCAAAGGTGAAGAAAAGCTAAAAGAGAATGTGCTTTGACTCTGTCCTCACATTTGCAAAGGAATAGCAGCCTGTATCCAAAGCACAATCACTGCCTGCACTTCATCCTAAGCAAAGGTTTCCACAGACAGCAAGGCCTTGCACACAACAGGCAGGATCAGGATCCCAGAGCAGGGCTGGCTTCTCTCAGCATTTGATGTTGCCAAAGCAAGAAAGTTTAACTGAGGTCAACTGGAGGCAGCCTGCACTGGACTGAGGGTTGGGCAGATGACTCTTTGGGATAGACTGCATGCAGACTCAGAGATAAGCATCAGCAGAGATCAATACAGCAAAAGCAAAACCTCAAGAGTTAAGAAATCATACAGCAGCAGCTTGAAAAAAAAAAAAAAAAAGAAAAATCAATTTTTTTTTTTCCTATCCATAAAGCTACTAGCTAGATTATATTGGGGTCAATGCCACTCAGACTTTTCAAATCACTGTACCTTCATGGACCTTATATCATACCTACTGCTCCTATAGCCTCATCTCCTCCCTTTTTCTCTCAAAAATGAGGAAAGCTAACAAACCAGAACCAAGTGTAACTCAGATTTCTTCTTGTACTGCAGCTTTGCACCAAGCTTCCACAGAACTCTGACCATGTTTTGTTGTGGAGGTCTGCCATCCTACAGCCAGGACTGCAGGGTAAGATGTTTTACATTATTATTTGTTTCTCTTTTGACCCTGTAATTTTGGTTGCTATTAAAATAGATTAGCCATTTTCATACTGTTGAATTAGGTAGATGTAATACAAACTGGAAATGTTTGCAGTGTGTCCTAAGAGAGAACTTCCTTAGACAAGCAGTCTTCTGTCTTCAAAATTAGAAATATAATGTAGAACCCATTTAAAAAATCATCTTCTGCTTTATTTTTTCCCCATTGGTGTTTCATTCATAAGATTTAGTTAAGTCAAAAAAAGGAATTTAAAATTTATTAGAAGAACTAGGTAAAAAACACTGTAGAATATTAGGAGTCAAACAGGCTGGAAAAAACATTTAAATTGCTGTGGTATTTTCTACTCTCCACATTTACAGCTCTAGAAAAAGAAGAAAACATATGATCCCTGAAAAACATTTTCTTCTTTCCTCTTCCCCTATTCCTACCCAACAAAAAGAAGAAAAACAAAATATCAGCAACAAATGTAACACTGAGACTCAGACTGGAATTTCCTCTCTATAAATTAAATTACCCAGAGATTCAGCTGATATTTACATCAGTGCCAGGGGAATGGAAGAGAATTCAGCCACACTTGGCTTGAGGAACACCCAGGGCCCTGAGTGCCCTGTGGGACAGGCAGAGGCACCAGAGAGGCTCAGCACAGATTTCCAGCCTGGGCAGCCAGAGGGACACAGCCCTTCTGGGCAGGCTGCTGAGGTCTCAGCTGGGGCAAACCCATCATTTTTGGGGTATTGCTACAACCCCAGACAGTTACAGTCCCGAACCAACCCCACAGGGAACACAACTTCCTTCTGGTAATCACACATCACTTAATCATTGGCTTAAGAAGGTGGCAGATTCACAGATGTCATCTGTTCAAGCACCAGAAAAATTTAGGATGGAGAAAAATATTTCATTCACTGTGTTCTGCTTTTCACCCAGCTTAAATGACAAGTATTTTTAACTTGCCTCAGCTACAGTTTTCTCCTGTTAAGAAGAGCTTTTCCCCGATAAATAAAAACCTTAAAAGAAAGTTTGCAGACATCAATTTGTGGTCAAAAATACAGAAAAAAAAGCTGCTTCATATGCTGCTTATAAATAAAATTTTCTCTTTACCAGACTATTCATCTGTCTCCTGTTTTCTTCCAGCATCCAGGGCTCCTGACACATGATTTGCGGAATCACAATTATTCATCTGAGAGCCCACACAACTGCATGCTCTCAGCTATTGCATTATATAAATTGTGCCTTTGTGTAAATTACACATCACCAAAATTCCTGTCTCATGCATTCAGACAGGCATCTCTTGATTCACTGTTTCTTTGATTTGAGTGCTTGTATGATACCATGTTCTCTTCCATAACTAGAATTTTCTCTTTTTTTTCTCCTTCAAACTTGTCCTGATAACAGTTTTATTTCTCTTTTCATATTATTTGAAATTTCCAGAGCAAGAAATACTATGGGTTGGATGATTGAACAGTATAATGAAGAAAAAGGGGAGAGCAAAAAGCAGACATGGTTTGGATGAGCTGAATTTTAAAAGCTAGAACTTCTGTGCTGTTGTGGTGGTGGTATAAGCAGAAACTTGCAACATTTCCTAAAGACATTTATTTCATCTTCACTGATTTTTATGACCTAAAGTTGTAGCATTCCCAATCTAAAACACACAAATATATTAGCAGAGAAGTCATGCTCCTCTCATTCCTCCCCACTGGTCCGGCTCTGGGGCAAAGCCCAACACAAAAAGCTCTGGAACACACCTGGAACAGGTGGGAATTGTACGTGGCCACCTGCCAGCCTGCCCCCTCTTGTCTGGATTTCTAGTCTGTAGAAGCAGCTCTCTTACAAAAATATTCAATGGCAGAAAGGCCTAAACCAGCTTCACTGGCAGAGCTTATTCTTCAGTGCATGCACCTAGTGCTAGTAAAAATCCTAAGAAAAATTGGCTATTTTGGTTTTTTTACCCAAAAGAACAGCACTTTACCCCATTAGTTTTGTCCACAAGGTAATCTCCTCCTGGTCAGGGTAACAAGCTGCTATCCAAAGGGGGCACAGCTTAATATTTTAAGCTTCATGTATATATAGATTGTTAATAATTGTGGGATGATAGAGGCAAAATAAGTTAATGTCATCAGCTCCTCAATGTCTTCCCTCTTTTTATAAGAATAAAGATTTTTACAATTTCCATAAAAGCTGTGCAACATGTAGAATAACTATCCTTTGAACATAGCACAAGTACTAATGCCCCAATTATTTCTCCCTATGTGACAAATTGTTGATAAATATGTCATTACAAAGCATCTTTTCAGTGTTGTTCCCCTAAAAAAGAAAATGGCAGCTTTATTTCTAGCTGAAAATTACTACAGTTTCTTTTCCTCTACAATTAAAACAGACCTTTTGTAACCATGACTTTTCACATGTCTCTTAGTTACATCTCTGACAAATGATTTATGGTACCTGGAGAGCTACTGCAGGTGACTCTCCTCTGGATGATATTTAGTTATTAAAACAAGGTTGTGGTTTTTTCAACAAGTGCAGAGAAAGGGAACGAGTGATTTCTCATTTACTTACTCACTTTGAGGGAAATATTTCCTTCCCAGGAGGGGCCATAAATTATAGTGATCTGAAGCATCCATATTTCCACCAGTAAAGGACAGAATTTAGAGCCATTGCTTAGCTGATAATATTAATAGCATTTGAGAATGAAGCTGAGAAAGTTGAAAATAACTTATCCTTTTGATGAAACAGTGGTTGGAAGAAGTAAAATACTGTAGGAATTTGTGCTGAAAAGGAGCAAGGAATGCTTTAGACAGGTGTGCAGAACATGTATTAAAAAGGCACTATTTTACATGCTATCTCCCTATTCCTGTTTATCAAACAGTTGGCACTGAATCCTGCACAGAGAAAATACATCAATTACTTTAGAGTTGACTTTTTTCCCCCCAGTACTCAGAAATCTTTCTTAACATCTTTTTCATTACAAACTCTGTGATTAACCACCAGAGGCTGAATATTGTGGTTGAGAACATAAGCTGGTTTAAATCAGCACCAGCCTTGTGAAGTTGTTCAATAATGTCAGTTTTAAGAGACAACCCCCCTGTCATTAGGTGTGTAAAGCTGCATTATCCTTTTGGCATTTTATCACTAGAAATAATAATGTATAGGGCTGGCCAGCTAGGAAAATCCTTGCCTGCTTTTAATATAGGCCACATATTCTGGGAAGAAAAAAGGCATAAAAAAAAAAAATTCAACAGAGCTTGCTGCCTTAAAAAAAAATAGAATAGAATAAGATTTCATTCCATGGAATAAAGCAGGCCTACATCTCTGGCCACAACTGTTGATTTTGCTTTTCCATGGTAAAGTGAGTGCCAGCACTAAGTGCCACTACCTGGGGGGAAGGGGACACGGTGACACAACCAGAACTGTGCTGCTCCATGTGAATGGCACTGCAGCCTTTGGGCTGGGTGGGAATCTCAGGCTGGCACTGGCCACCTGTGAGAGCTTCAGCTCAAAAAATGGATCTACATCAAATTTACCTTGGGACATATCTTGACAGCAAAGTGAAACATAAGTTAAATCCTTCACAGAAATATTATTGAGGTGGCATATTGATAGCTGGTTTGGGTGGGTTTTCATCACTGTAAAAGTGTCACAGATACACAAACACAGAAATTGATGCAGGGAAATCCTTATTACACCATAAAGTACCCCTCTGTCTGGGAGCTAATTTTTCATAAAAATTGAAGCAGCCTTGTTTTTTTATATATAAACAAAATAAATCTAAGCAATTTTTCCAATAATCAACCTTTTTATCTCTGGAAATAGAGCATTGAGAAATAATTTCTTTTTTGACATTAGCTAACCCAATGAAAAATTGTGATTATTTATTAAGTAATTTTGTTATTTTTAAGTAAACTAAAGCTTGGAAAGTATGCTTCTAATGAATGACATAAATAATTCTCTCCCTGAAACAATTCTATTCTAAATATACAAAAATGCACAGAAGAGACCAATGTGTCCACTTTTGTATCTGAAAATATTTTTATCAGCTATTAACCACTCCCTTTTGAAAAATACAAGCTCTGCCCCAAACTTAGCTCTGCTTTTCCCAAAGTTATTCAATTTTAATTGCTTGAATTAATTGGGGAAAGAAGAGATCAGGGTTATTTTTAAGAAATAGCATGGCTTGGAAAAGCTATGCATATCTAGCTCGTCATGCATGCCATCACTACCCGATACAATTAGTACACACTACAAAAATAAAAAAGGCATTTAATAGAGATGTTGCTGTAAGAACCATCATTTATCAAGCACACAAGTTACCAGGAGGCACTGTCAGAACAAGGAAAGAGGACATGGCAGAGGGCCCAAGGGAAGCATTCCCCCTGTGAGGTCTGGCTGCTCTGCTGGGGGAGCAGGGACCGGACTTTGGGGGTAGAAGCTAAAAACGTGATCAAGGTTTAAACACTCAGATACAAGGTACCAATTAAAGAGCATGTCAAGGCAGGGGGAAAAAACACTTTTCACCCTCCTTTGGGGTCAGGAATCCCTTAGCTCCAGTAGCCAGGCTGTTACTTAGGACCCCTTTTTTCCTTTGTGAGTGTGAGTGACAATTTCTGTTTGCACCCCTCCCCAAGTGACAAAAAGGGCACCACTGGAGCAGGCATGCCCCTGGCTGTACCCAGCTGCAAGGGGAAGTGTCACAGACATGTTTTATGAAAAATCCTTTCCTTAGGATTTTTCCTCCTGAGAAGCTACGAGGCCTCAGGAACAAAATGTAAACATTGATTATCTGCTGCTGTGGAATGCAACAGGTGCATCTGTGGTTGTTTCTAATTAATGGCCAATCACAGTCCAGCTGTCCAGACTGTCTTGGTCAGTCACAGGATTTATTATTCTTTCTTTTTCTATTGTTAGCCAGCCTTCTGATGAAATCCTTTCTTCTATTCTTTTAGTATAGTTTTAATATAATATATATAATAAAATAATAAATCAAGCCTTCAGAAACATGGAGTCGACATTCTTGTCTCTTCCCTCATCCTAAGACCCCTGCAAACACCACCACAGGGAAGGATTGTCCTTTGGCATCACTTACAAAAAGGAGAAGATCATCCCCAAACTGACTGCCAGGCTGGTAGGAAATAGCCTTGGCATGAGCTGGGGCAGCAGGGGAGCTCCCCTCATCTATCACAGGGACATCAATTATATCCTCTCCTGCAGCTCCAAATGGAGATAAGCAGAGACAGTCTGATCATCTGACTCAGACTTGTCCTCTGAGAGGTAGAGTTTCATGTTAGCAGACAGGAAATAAATATTGAAAATATCCTTTTACACTTGCAGGCAAAGGCAAAAGTTACACAGTTCCTGAAGTGAAGCACCTGGTGTCAATATCAGTGGAAATTAATGAGCTGTGCAGCCACCCCGACCTCACAAGCCAAAGAAAAGTTTCTGACTTTGAGACCATTTCTTCTGGCTGTTCTGTAACACCTGCATGGAGACTGAAATGTGAAGAAACCCAGACAAATCTTGATTCATAAAATGAAAGATGTCAGATTTTAAGACCTGATCAGATGATATTATTGTTTGCAGAAACTGTAAACATTTAATAACTTATCTATCTTCAAATTTGATTAAATCCATTACTGTCTCACTACAATGACCTTGTGGACAAATGCATAGATGCAATACGGCAATCACAAGGCAGGGTATGTTACCTTTTGCAGAGGATTCTCCAGTACATGATGGAAAGTAAAAGTTCATTGTTTTGGGGTTTTTTGTCTTGTTTTCATTTTGTTTTTTAACTAGAAGTAAAATATGATTCTCACTGAAAATACCTAAGGAGCAAGACATTTTGAAAAAAACTCCCCACTACAAGGAAAGGTTTCTTTGAGCATTTCAGATCATCTGAGCTGCCACAGGCTACCAACTCTGATGTTCATTCCAAATCTTATTTTTTTATAATACAGTTGTGGAAGTGTTTGCTATAGCAATCCTCAGAACAAAAGAGCACAAAAGATTTCTATTTACTTCTTTAGAATTGTAGCAAAAGCCAGGAAAACAAAGCATCCCTAATGCATCCCTGTAATCTCAGGGAACAAAGGGAAGAGGACGGCACGGACAAGAGGTACAAGCAATGTCAGGATGCCTGAGGTTAGCAACATTGTAAAATAAGCACTGGCATAAACAAGTCAAGGGAAGTGCTTCACATTTAAATTCCTTCAAGCATGTGGCCTTTTCTCCTTATACATGTGCACACATGTGCCTGTAAATGCAGAGTTTTCCAAGGACAGCTGCTTTCACACAACATTTTAATTCTAGAAACCTTTGGTCTTACTCTGTCTTTTAACTCTTCTGAATTTGTGGCAAAACAAGTACATTAAATCAACTTTGAGAAAAAAAAAAAAATGAGAAAACAAACCAAACCAGTCTATTTTCACAGAGTTTGATATCTTTTCCAAAGCTGATATAGTAATGCAAAAAGACAATTAACCCTTATAGAAAATTGTGATCAAGACAAAACTTGGCTCCAAGCTGGATGTTGTAGTTCTGTTCAGACACAGAAAAAAAGATTCAGAGATAGCAATGTCTCAAAGGTAGGCAAGATTTCATTATCCATTTTCTCAGCATTCTATTCTTACATGTTTGTTATTTTTTTCTATATAAAAAATTAATCCGGAGAACTTTCTAGAGTAGTTTCACAGAACCATAATTTTGCAGTCAGAGAAAATCACCACACCTGAATAAAACATGACAAAAAGAATGTCTAAGCTTTAAGAAACATGGCATGTGGAGTTACCAGAGATCTGATGGCAATCAAGCCTTGAAAACAATCCTACAATGAAGCAAAATAAAAATAAAAAAAATAAATACTTCAATAAAATTGCAAACGCTATTGATCATGAATTTGGAAAAATAAAATATTGAGTCATCCTGCTTAGTCCAAAATAAGGGAACCCAAACAAAGTCAAAAATTTCTTCATTATCTTTTCTGCACTTGCACCTCAAATGGGCATTGGAAAGGAGCAGCCCCACCCCAAGCCAGAACCCTGACCTTGGGTTCCTCTCCTTACCCAGCTGGGCTCTGGTAAGACACAAAAGCCACCATGATAAGGAGGAGAGAGAGCACATTTACAAATTTCTAATCTCTTTAAAGTTTTTCAGCAGTCCTAAATTAAATCCCTTTCACCCTTATCACTTTATCCGTCAGAAAATCCGGAGGATATTTGGATTCAGACGTCCATAGCACCAAAGATCTTTCATTACAACACACAAACAAGCACTTTTATTGAACAAGAACCCAATTACTTAACCCAGTTTCAGATTTCATTTTACCCTGCTGCTTCCACCTCGACATGGACCTACTAATCTCTTCTGACGGGCATTGCTACATATCAGTTCTGATACACAGAGATGATTCCTAACCTCCCTTGCAGAGAGCTATTGATTAAATAAACTGAGATGCCCATCTCAGCTTCTTTGGACCAATGAATAACAATGAGGAAATAAAGTTGGGAGATAGAGACCTTTTTCCCTTTAATATGAACAGCATTCAGAAATAGACAGAAAATGAAGGAAAATAATTCAGTAAAAGAAGCAGGAATGGAAACAGCTAAGTGCTTATTGTGCCCTGGATAAATGATTCATTTATTGTATCAGCTAGAGGTTATGCTTCCTTCTTTTCATTTCTCTACTGCAAATTAGTAAACTGTTTCTTTGCTACTGTACTGGATAAATGATGGCATAACTTCAAATTTACCAAGCTGAGGGTTTTGAATATTGGAACAGAAAGATTTCAACCCACTCTGCAGAAGAACTCCACTATGATACGAGCACCTGGTTTTCTTTCTGGCCCCAAATGGTGACAGAACCATCACATGTTGCAAGCATCTATTATCCAGATCACAAGCATAGAGATGCAAGTTTGTTGCTAATGAACACAGGAAACTAGACTAAGTACATGTAGAAAAAAAAAGGGAGATCAATTATATGAACAAACAACATCTCTCCAAATCAAATCAATTATTAGAAAGAGGCTGTTAGAGCAGACTTCTATTAACTTCAATAACCCCTGGTCTCCAACTCCAATGTGTTAGATACAGCACTCCTGATAAAGGAATGTGCAGCTCACCTGCTTATATAAACAGACTGCTTTCTAATTCACTGGCCAGCAGGAAAAACCACAAGAACCTGAGCAATGAAAAAGAGCCATTGTAAAATATTAGATAAGGATATAATGGATATAAACAAGGATATAAACAAGGAACGTAAAAAAGAAGAGCTGGATAGAACAGAATGAGAGAGGCGAGATCAAAGCAGAGCAAGCCAGAGAACTAAATCTGATCAGCGATAATGTAATTATACCGAAGTAGGAGAGCTCTAATACCACTTATGTCAAGCCAGGGCGAGTTACCAAACACCAATGATCAGGATCACAGAGCTTCTGCGATCAATTCCCTTCAATTACTTTAAGATTCATATTGCTATAGTATTTCTTTTGAGACAAAAAAAGATTCCACACTTTGACCATGAGTTTCTGAATGAAATTTTAAAACAAGGTTTAGAATCAGAAAAGAAATGTGAACAGAGCCTAAACTATTTTATCTATGGAGGAACTTTTGCTTCTATCAAAATATCTACTTATCTGAGACACTTCTTTCATACAAATGTGTATTTCTTATAGAAGTATTATAAAGAAAACGTAAAAAATTTGTGTTGTCTCTACATTTGTTACATGTCGACAAAATACCTTGTGTTCCAGCTTTTCCTGACACTGGTGGCTATTTTGTGCTGACTTGTTTTGACCCATTTGTGTCTGAAATCGGGAGAATAAATGACTTTCTGTATTTAGTTGGAGTTACAGATGAGTATTTTTCATGGAAATCAAAAAAAAGAAACCAAAAAAAACTTAGTTCAACCACAAGCTGCATGGAAGATTTTTTACAGAAATATTTAAGTCTCATTATTATTTAGAATTTCTCTACAGAAGAAATCCTATCTTTTGAAAAAGTCTATCCTCTTCCTTGTATTTCTACTCAAGATTTTGTCAGGCAGAGAAAGCTACACAGCACAAAGTTTTGTGGACAACTGTTTTCTATGATAATGTCTATCTACAGATCATTTCATAAGATACCTGCTGTCTTTCATCACTATGCAAGACATTTAGGTAATTATAGGTGCATTTGCATCTTCTGTTTACAGGAGTTTGACCCCTTAGGAGGAGCTAACACAACCACAGCAATAAGATACTCCCATCACTATTGAAGATCTGTCATCTATGTTAATCAGATGTTGATGCAGACCTCTCTTTAGCCTGCTTTCCTTACATTTTGTCTTACTTGAAGTCACATTTGTTTGCCCTCCTGCTCCCTCCATCTTTTTACCCACCATGCAATTGATGGCACAACCATTCTTTTATTTTCAAAGCAGTTACATTCTGCATTATTCTTCACATAGTAACAGGGAAAAAAGTTATAGCAGTGGACAGAAAGGAGGTGTCATGGGAATAAGATTTTTGCTACCACTAAATTGCTAAAAATATGCCTTCCCACCTGAAGAAAAAAAAAGAATTTCTTTCCCATTTGAAAAGTTGTAACTACAAGCAGCACTTACCACCTTCCCAATGAAAATCTACAACCTGCCCAAATGAAAGCAGACTGCTGGTTTTGAATGTGCTGTGTTCTGCCTGCCATCTAAGGTAAAAAGAAGCATATCCAAATGTAAAATAATGGCTATTTTGTTCCAACTCTCTATTTTAGACCTCCACATAGTGTAGGCAAAGTTTCTGTCATAACATTCACACTGTGTTTCTTCCTTTTGTCATTGGACACAGAGTGCCATGTCTTTCATCATATTTGGAAACAAATTACAGCACTTGATTATATTAGTTAAATAGAGGTTGATTGATGTCATCAATGCAAATTAATTATGTCTAGTTAATGTTTCTGTGCCAGATTCCCTCAGCTAATAAAGTGATAGGAAAATGAAGTGTCAGAAAGGACCATTATCTTTTATTTTCAAGGTCAAGTTGTCAATAAAGCTTCGACATGAACTCACTGGGCAGGGACAAGGCTCATTGAAGGAGGCCTTTTAATCACGTTTATTATTTTTGCCAGCATGAATGTATTACCTAAACCTATGGTAATAATCCTCAGAAGCGAACATTAAGCCAAAAACATCTGTTTGTTATCACTGCAGGTCAATGTGAGAAGCTGCAGATCTATTTGTGCATTTGCATGAGGGTTCTAACCCACTTCTGTTTGCCAGTGTCAAACACGAGTCTGTAGAGGTGACCAGAAGTGTCACTCCTGTTCCATCTGTTTATGTGACTGAAATATCCTTCTTATCTACATCGAGTGCAGCCAATCTGCATGTAGGACAGAATCTTCCAGTGGCTTTGCAGTCACTTTGTTATCTCCTTTTCAGAGGTTTTCCTTTTGAAGACGTAACTTTCAGAGTAGGCATAATTTTACTCAGAAAAAATAACTCATGAAAATAATGTGGGTGAACAGAGTTCTTTCCAACTGGTTTTGCCATGTTCCTGTGTTGAAAGACATACATGGCATCCCTTGAAAGCATATGGCCATACATTACAAGGATAGAGTTGTTCATCACAAAAAAGACTTTTGGTTTCTCTCCACCAAGATTCAAGCAAAGCCACTAAACCATATGGACATTTTGTTATTTATTTTGCTGTCTCTCTACTGTGGGTCTGTATTCACAGATTACAGTAAGAGATCAAATGAGACATCCTTTTAGTATAAAACCTCCCCTTAGCAATAAACTAAAAACCTTGAAACAATTCTAGTTGATAAAGACATAAGAAATTCAAAGCAAACACCTTCAGAAGGATCTCACTGGGCTGTACAGATGGGATGGAAACAACCCAGAGGAAGTCACAGATGAATTTTTCACCTGACTGCAGTCAGTGCATTACATACAACATGGAATAAGATCTCATAAATCTGAAGCTATGGTCAGATGTTCACTTCACAAAGAGCCTCGTCAGTTAAAGATGCAAATTAATCTCTCCAGCTGACTGTCAGAGCAGCTCCTTTCTGAGAGCTGGAGCACTGCCTCCTGTGAGCCCATCCCATCCATTTCAGGAGGGGAAAGCCATGGACATCTCAATGCTGCCTTGAGAGCAGGGCCAGCCCAGACTGGGAATGGCAGCACCACGTTCTCAAACCTGCCTCAGCAGCAGAGCAAGGTCAATGGCACATCCCTTGCTCATGAGCCATTTGAAAAAATGTTGTGGATATTTTCTAGAAGGAAGCAGCCTCTCTGCCCCTCATGCCCGAATAGAATAGAGACTGTGTAATCATGGAGGGCTCCATAACAACACTTGATGTTTTTCATAATAAAAATGTTGATACTCAGGATAATATTAGGCCCCTTTCTTTCTACCAAGAAAGACACTAGCCTCCTCTCTTTGACTTTGCTATTACTTTTTGATTAGAATTCAGTTGACAATACAGACTGAAATAGAAAGTACACTCAGATCCTGCAACACAGAGAAGTTAAAAGAGCAAAAAAAGAAAAAAGTAGAAAACCCCAAGCCTTTCAGGGCAGAACATGCATACACGCTACTCCTAAAAAAGGCAAAAATAACACAATACAATATAGTCTTTATGCCAACTAAGAGTTTTTCTCCCATTTAACCAGTCACTTTTCTGCCCGGTGCTGCACTTTTATTTTGAACTATCCCATTGAAAATATTCTCTGATATGACCCTTTTAGGAATTAATAATTCATGGAGGTTTCACTGCATGGTACAGTTCTAAGATTAGATAGCACTGAGAGAATCTATTACAGCATAATGTAATAGCCAGTAAAATACATTTTAAAAATTACACTATCTTACTTACAAATGCATTATCTTCATAAATATTTTTATACATATACTGTTTGAAGAAGGTGTCAATAAACAAAAAAGAGACTAGGAAAAAGGGCTTGCCCTACTTGAGCACATTATTCTGTGTACAGGTTCCCCAAACAAAAGCATTTGTGTAGATATATGAGGCACATCCTCATACACATGTGTATACACCCACAACATATTAACATTGCATCCACATCCTAGCCCTCTGGCTTGTTCAAACACAGCCCTGAAATGAATGCAAAATTTAAGTGTGAAAGAAAGGAAAAAAAAAAAAAAAAGAAGGAAAAATACTGAAGTATTTTCCCCTTTGCATTTCTGCTAACACTTTATAGTAATGCTACCTAGAGGGCTGCAACAACCAAAGGCAGTTTTGCCCAGAGGCTGACAAGCTGAATGTATATTTTTATTTTATTTATTTATGACTTGGAAGTGCTCAGCTGTTAATCAGAACAGCTCCAAGATCCTACTGATATCTCTCCCTGTCTAGTTTAATCTTATGGTGTATTTTCATTCTTAACAGGAAAACCATAGGAAGAGAATATCAGATTTATTTCATTGCACGTAGTTGGAAATCTGTGGATACCATGTTCATTGTAATAGTATCACTATGAAACTATGAAAGATATTAGCATGTTTTTCACTTCCCTTGATTATAATTAACTGCCTGCTAGAACAAACTTGTTGAAAGTAAACTGAAATGTCCCTACATAACAGCATGGGAACCCACATTACTCGCTCTCCAGCATTTCCAGCAAAGCAAGAATAAAACCCAGCCATATTTTTGCACTAAGGTTGAAAAAAACAAGAACAAAACAAGATCCTGTGCACCTATGTCAGCCTCACAATGTTTACAGTTTTGCAAAAAGTTACATCAATGTCAGTGATGAATTACTACATGCCATAATCACATCTTTTCTCTACTTTTTCAGCTGCTGACATCACTAATAGCAGTGCCTTCAATTTAATAAAATTGAAAAGCCATTTTTCCTTCTTTGGAGACACTAATGAAAACCAAACCTTGAGAGAACAGTGAATATTTCTCAGAGCCCACATGCCAAAAGCCGCAATATCCAAATGAGCTCTGTGCTCTGTACCCATGAGAGCCTGCACACTTCCTACCACACCGCAGGTCTCACTGAGCTCCTGCCTCTCCCTTGCAAGCACTTCAGGGCAGGGATTTCCTCTGCTCTGCTGGGTCCATGCACCACAGTGAGCAGCAGGCAGGAGCACCAGCTGCTGTTTCTCTAAACAGGGTGGGTGGGCACTCTGGAAGATTTCTTTTGTCTAGTTTCTCTGTTGAAACACACGTTCACTATATCTGGGTTGTGGTTTTCTCTTGGAGATGAATTCTAACATTACAGATAATCCTTTCCTAGATTCAAGTATCAAAGATCTGGTTCACCTACACCTTTGTTTACTGGCAAAGCTGCCAGTCTGAAAGCACCCATGTGGCTGTGGCTGTTTTCTCTGAAAGTGCCACAATAGGAATGAAAATTATCATCCAATTTGATTTATCTACACCTATTTTTCCTTCTGGCTTTGTACAGTTTGAGTTCAGAGACAATCAAGCTAGGCTAAAGAGTAAGTATTCAGAAGCTTTTAGAGAAACTAAAAGACCTTGAACAAAAATCTTACAAACTTAGCTTTTCTCTCTTTTCAAGTGCAAACATCAAAGTACAGCAATATCTACCTTCTTTCATTAGCTAGTTTGAAAAAAAAAAAAAACAAACTGAAATTGTGCAACAAGCTTCCATCAAATATCAATTTTACTTAACTAGAAACAGACACAAGAGGTTTTAAGATCCTACCGACTCTACTGCCCGTTAATACTTGCTTCACCCCAGAGAAGGAGGTGCAGCAGCTTTCCCAGTTTCTGGAAATTATAAAACTGGAGGCACCAAGGCCCAGTAGCAGCTGCTCCCCGGCCCAGCTTGGTCCCAGCTGCAGGCAGGGGCTCCACAGGCTGGATATTCCTCCCTGCAGCAGGGACCAGTCCCAGCCCGAGGGGAAACCAGAAGGAAACCTGCACCAGGCAAAGAGGTTCTACGGCAGGCAGGGAAGGGGAAGAGCTGCTCAGTCTCCAGCTGCACTAACAGCACCTTCATCTGAAAAACCTTTGGGCACTGTGGATACCAAAGGAAGCGTACACAACCAAACAAGCAGGAAAACCTTACAAGTTTGCTTCTTTATTCTGTGCTGCCTTCTGTGAGCCCTTGAAAGAAAATGAACGATCTGACCATTTGAAAAGTATTTGAGAGTCAGAGTGTTTAAAATTGGATGCTTGGGTTACAGTATTTTAACTTGAAAGATTAATTACTATTTGGAGAGGGGAAGCATTTTTTTTTTCTTTTAAGGTTCAGTGCTCAGCTGCTCATTAAGCACAAAATTGCATCTTCACTAATTGCTTGCAAGAGCTGAGAAAAATGGTAAACATTCCTGTAGAACAAGCAGGAGTACACTGCAAAGCACAGCACGAGACTCCCTCATTTGGGAAAGGAAACAAGAAAAACAATAAAAGGAACAAGCCAATATTTTTGAACTCTTCTACAACTGAGTATCATCTTATCCTTATCTGCATGTTCCACAGCTGAGGGATGAAGCGCTGTGCCCACAAAGTCCTACAGGATTGAGGTTAGGAGAGGGACCCCAATCTCTCCCCAGCCCGTGTTCAAGCCCTAAATGGCAGCACAGGAGCTCCCCTGCCATGCAGGCACCACCAGCCCTGGGGCAGCTGCTCTCAGCTCTGGCATCCCAGCCCAGGAGAGGACGGAAGGGCATTTCCAGGAGCACCCGCAGGCCATGGGAAGGTGCAGCAGCCTGCCCAGGCTCACAGGTGGAAAGCCCATTTCCACATTTCTAACCAAGCTCCAGCTGCAGAGAGTTGGGAAGTATTTCTAACACAGCAGAGATATGAAATTCAAACAAAATATAGCTTTGGTACAGCCAGACAACATATTTCTCATGCAAGTAGTGTGAATGAGAGCTGATGCTCCTGCATATAAAATAAATTATATTTTTTCTATAAGACATTCTGAAAAAAAACTAATTCTTGCTTAACTACGAAATATTCTGTTCCAGAAGGATTTTTTTGGCTATGAAAACCAAGTGACCTTTCATATTAACATTGATTCAAAATGATATTTTTATTTAATTTTGAAATGTCAATTTGTTTTTTTTAGCCACCAAATCAAAATGAAGTGACATTTTAACTTTAAATTCATTGAAAAAGAACTATTTGCATTCAAATGCCAAACTGAAATAATAATTTTCTTAAAAACAAAATCACTTCTCATTAAATTCTCTTTTTCTAGAAGCTTTTGTTTCTTACATGAACTGAAAAAATATTTTCCTGGATTTTTGTTTCAAAAAATACTGCTTTGTCCAAGCACTAGTTATCGCTGCAATTTCAGTTTATGGATCAAAAAGACAAGAACATTATTACCATTATTAGCTTCAATGTTCAATCCCCAAACAACCAAGCCTATTCTTTTTCACCTGCTCTGCAACTCACTAAAAAAACAAATTCTACATCTACTTCCCCATTACCACCCTGCCCCACCTATAATTTCAAGATAAAGGGGAAATTGTAATAATTCCTTCTGCATTTTGAGAAGGTAAATTTTATTACTTTTGCTATTAAACTCATAATCCTATTAAGGTTTATCTCTCACATGAAATATTGCTCTCTCTTATGACTTTTTTATGTTCAGTAGAAAATTAACAGATAATTCAAAGTTGAACAGCGAAGCAACATCTGTAATGGTATTTCTTTTAACAACTCATCTTTGCTTTTCTTTTTATTTCATTTTACAGAGGTACTTTTTTCTTTTCTCAACTAATTGCTTAGGTATGAAAGATAATCCAGTGCATTTGTGGATACAAAATGTAATTGATGCTGAAGTCAAAAAAAAAGTTCTAAGATTTTAAAAATTAATATCCTAGTGGAGCAATCCCCAATAATGGGAGATATCACACTGTTCCACTATCAAGCTTGGACCAATATCAAAATTCTTCTACAATCTGAGCCCCTGTGCCTTGGAGTACCCAGCAGGCATTTGCCTGTTCGAGGTGGATCCAAAGTCCTGACCTTAATCTTCACGTGTTGGATTTGTAAGATCATGAAGCCAAACAATGAAATTGTTCAATTGTTCAACTTTTTATTCTGAGAACAATGGCCTTGCCTCCTTTGGCTTCTGGCAACAGCTGAGGTATGAGAGGTTTAATGCAAACTTCGGACTTTCCTCTTGTTTGTTTGGGGTTTTTAAAAATATTTTATAAATATCTGTACCACACACAAACTGAATGAGTGCTTCACTTTGGCCCATATTGCTTTCCCCTAAGGAGGAGCCACAAGCCATATGAATGCTCTTGGAGAAATAAAAAGCTCAGCAAGATGGGCTGCTCTGTGTGTGTGCATGATGCTATTATTTGGTGATGCTGCAAAGAGAGGATTACGAATTTAATCTCCTGGAGAAAACAAGAGAGAAAATGGATTAGAAGAGTAGCTGGGAAGGAAAGCACAGGGACAAAAAACCCAAACCCAACCAACCAAACCACTCCTATGGAACAAGCTTTCTTCCAAAGAAATGCTCTGAGTTTCATTAAGCTAAAGTAAAAGCAGCGGGGGGGGAAGGGAGGATGGAGGAAATAAAAGCGGTATTATCATAAAAGCACTCTAATTTCCACACAAGAACAGCTATGGAAACAGGCCGGTTCTCAAGGCAAATGCCAGCAAACGTGTTGCCTATTTGGTCTGCAGTTCTTGTAGCTCAGTAATAGTGCAGTTAATTGAAGTGAAAACAAACAGCATCTGACTGATAATTGCTGGTGTTGGCCAGAGAAAGTGTGATCCAACCCTTCCTGAGCCATTATCACATCTTTCTCAGCCCTCCTTTGTTTGGCTCTGACAGGACTCTGATGGTAAATGGTGTTAGCTCATTTCCTTATTATTTCTCAAGGATTAAAGCAAGTGGTCCTCACTCACTAGAACTTCTTCCCACAATTTTAATTGTTCCTTTAAAGTTATTAGTATCTTTTATAAGGAAGTACTTGTAAGAAAGTTAGCCATTCGTAAAAATCCTGCATTTTACATAAAAACCACGAAATCGTGTCAGTGTTTTCAGGATGGGATTTTCAAGAGATTGAATTCTAGAAATTCAAGCCCTATTCCATTGCACCATCCTTCATGCTTTATAAACCTTTCCATCTGCTTGGCACAAAAAGATACTTCTTAAAAATGCTCAAAATGTTAATAGCATAAACCCAAAATTATTTCCATAACTATGACCTGCATCACTTGCTCTCCTCCTGGTTAAAGCACAGGACCCCAAATTGAGGGTAGTTGGGATAATTTGGCTCACAAAAATAAACAGACAAACATTGCAGCTGTGTTTTACTTCTGGCCTTATCCTAGAAGAACTGGGCTGATGCCAGCTTTTCTGAAAGGAAGGAATCAAGAATTATTTTCTGTGTGATTAAAGCAACAAAGTATTAAACAACACCTGAGCATCACATGGAGCAGTTTAAGAAAGACTCGCCTATACCTTTACATAAATCATACTTGGAATTTACCTGCTTCTAAATGCCTGAAAATTCTTTCATGATGAGGTTCTTTCCTTCTTCCTACTTTTAAAATGTCCCAGGAACTGCAGAGCAGGCAGAACACCTCGCATCCACTGCTGAACACATTTATTTATTACCCTGCACAAGGTATCCTGCCCCAGGAAGCCACAATGATTGTATTTGTCGGGACTGGTTTAACTTTCCTTGAGGTTAACAGCAAAACTAAGCCTACAAAACCAAGGAATTTCTGGAAAATGGACTGAACTGGAAATGTTATTTCATTAACAGATTTCAGCTGAATAGTGTTGCACCAATCCTGATGCTTTAAAA
This sequence comes from Ammospiza nelsoni, assembly GCF_027579445.1. NCBI lineage: Eukaryota > Metazoa > Chordata > Aves > Passeriformes > Passerellidae > Ammospiza > Ammospiza nelsoni. Next base: position 6,899,536 of record NC_080648.1, read on the forward strand.
GATTAACATTTTAAATACAAATATTAGCTACTACTAAAATTATCTTTTTTTTTCCTTAATTCTGCCCTTGGAATCTTTAAAATTGATATATTTCAAATTTAGGAAATACTGATTTTATGACTGTAAACACAATCATTAATAGTTTTATACAGTGACAGGGTGAACATATCTATTTAAACAAACATCTGGACAAACAGGTGTTTGCTCATTCAATATCCTATTAATAATTCCACTTACTTCTCTTTCCTGCTGATGCCAAACGATTTGTGAGGGATTTAAATCACAGTGGTATAAAGTGTCACCTGCTGATATCAACTTAACATATCTGAAATATCCAAGGCATCCAAGTTTATCGTGTGTCTTGAGCAAAAGTTCTGTCAAATACTGTGACCTAATTCCAGTCAATGTTGGAAAGATCTCAAATCAATACTTCAGTAATGCAGAGATGCATCCATCACTTAGCAGGGGACACTTTGTCATTTCATCATAGTCCAGTCTCCAAGTTTCACAGTTTGCTTTGAATTGTTTCAAGGAGTGGGTTTGTTGTTTTGAATTTTGTTTTGCTTAGTGATACTTTTATTCCAAGGCAGAAAATCACAACACTTGGGAATAACAAAACTTTCCCCACTTGTTCTTTTTATTTTTAGAAGTATTATTTGACTAAGCATACTGGCCAAATGCCAATCAAAGTAAAATTAATTATTAAAATAATTACATTCCCTGAATTCTGAATGAAACTTCACCTGCATGCACTGACCCTCTGAAAGCACACAGGTGAAGTGTCAACTTCTTATTCCAGAGGTGACTGCACATTAGTGCAGTGGCAAGTGACTATTGTATATTTCTTACATTTCTTACATTATTTAAGTAAGAAATTCTTACATATTGAAGGAAGAAATTCCTACATATTTAAGTATTGTTATATCTTGCAGCTTAATCAATTAATTGTTTCTAATAGGAGATCATGAGATGAATGATAGTGTGACTAACCACAAGGATAAAAAACTATTTCTGGGTTAAATTTATAAATGTAAACACAAATCTGTTACTCAAGGCAGGAGAAAACACAAGTTTTCCTGGACTACTGACTTTACACAAGAAGAAAGGTGACAAAGTTTTCTTAAAATAAATCATGAGAGATATTTTGGAACAGCAAAAAAAGTCAGTTTAAGTTCAATCAATCTGAATGCTGAACTATATTCATTAATTCTAGATTCATTAGTTCCTCTGCAGATTATTTAAAATAAAATAAAAATATAAATACTTTTAAAAGCACTTCTTCTGCTATGAGAAAAGATGGTCATATTTGGTATACAATAGAAGTCAAAAAAGGACTGCAGACAGCACAGCTCAGAGTGGAAGGGTTGATGGCAAACGAATAATTGAAAATTAGGCTCACAGAACTGGACTTTGATATGAATCAGAGAATCAGGGAATAATTGAGATTGGAAGGACTTCAGGAGGTCATGCCCACAGACAACAGGACAGATTGCAGTACCAGTTATGACACGGTGGAATTGGTTTTTCTGAATAAATTGTCTGATTTAATAGGAACTGGGCATAAAAATAGCATTCAGCAACTCAAGTCATCACACACATTCATTGAAAATGTAAAACAATGAAAAGAAAATCCTTTCTCCTAGACTGCCAAATTAAATAGAAATAGAACTTCTGTTATCACCAGCAAACAAAAGATGAAAAAGCTGGACCCTCCCACTTACACAGCTGAAGTGACTGAGTCTCTTTAGGGTCAGCATTCAATTTTTCTATTTCTTAACAGAGGAAAAGGGTTTCCATGGATCTAACAAACTAAAAAGCTCTGCATTTTGACATCAAGCATTTTGTCTATTAATCCTCTTGATGTATTTCTCTTGCAGCACTTTCATTTCAGCAGTAACATGGTATCTCTTACAAATATCTGCACTGTAACAGAATCACTGTCAAATTCCAAACTTTTCTACAGTTCAGAGTAAGTTTGAAGGGATGACAGTTTTCAGAAGCTTGTATTCATTTGGTTTTGTTATTTGTTTGGCATTCATTTAAACATGAAATGAGTTCACACACCATGCAGAAATAATTTACACTGAAATATGAAGGCATGCATTTAGGAAGGGATAGTTCACCTTTGCAAGCACAACTCTCTAAAGGTATAGATTTAAGAATTCCTTCCTTTCTGTAGAGTTGCACATATGAAATTCTTATGTCTGGGCCTCCAGATCCCCTGGGACTGCCACAAGTTCAGCACTCCATTTATAAACATAGAATAGTCCAAAGAAGAGATGACCTACAATATTTTCCTTTATACTGTTTTAAACTATTTGAAGCAGCAGCTTCCTCCCCTCCTCAGTTCATTGGCAGGAAAAAAAATGCTGCAGCATCAGGACTAAGTATTATAAACCATGATGTGAAGGTTATTATCCAAAATCACAGAAGGCAAAATAAGACAGAGCTACATAAGCAGTGCTCTCAAAACCTTCCCAAATATAGCATAAAAAAGAGCATAATTTTTATTTAAAAAGAACCAGTAAAAAATAGTAAATTTGGATGCAAAAAAAACAGTGATGGAGGAACATAGCATGGTCCTCCAAAGAGAAAGGATGGGACATTGACAAAAAATCCCTGTAGTGTGTTCTTTGAAAGGCAAAACACAGTGGAGTCAGTTAGGTGTCTCCTGAACATTCTCCTTTTCCACAGGAAAAAATATTATTATATTTGTCTTTCTAGGGCAACATGCTCAATTTTGGCATCACTAACGATGCCAAAACCTTCACAAAATGAGCAGAAACACAAGAGGATAAATAAAAGTAGATCTTAGAATGCCTGGATTTCACACACCACATGCTGACTCTGACTGTCTGAAATACTGACTGCAGGAAGATTTACAGCATTGTTCATGAAGTTGCAGAATAAATTCAGAAAGCAGAGGAGATAGTAACAAAGGAATAAAAAGAATTAAAGCGCTGCTGAAAGGAAGATGGAACTGTTAAATGCAGTTACTGAAAATGAAAAACAGCTGAATGTGTCAGATTGCAGAGAGCTACATTTTATAATACAACTTAAATAATCAGATATTCTTACCAGAAGGAGTGTTGTATTTGATGTACTCTGATGAGAACCAGCTAAGTTTTCTCCTGAAAGAATATAAAATGAAAATTATGTCAGGAAAAGGCAGCTTGAAAATTCCCTGTCAAAACAGAAATGTTTTAGATTGTTTATGCAGCATTAATATGGATTCATTCAGGAATAAGTATTCTTAGTTATAACAATATAACATAATATTCTTTTTAATAACAGTCTTATTCTGGAAAAGGCTTTTTCAGCAAGCTCATGTTAAGACAGACATTTTTACAAGTGCAGAGCAGCTATTATACCTGCTTATTTACTATTTCTACTACAGAATCTCTAGGATTCCAGCTGTGGACAGAGAGGATTTTGTGATACTACTAGGAAGACATAAGATGATATAAAAACATATTCTTTATGTCAGAGATTTTAGGTGAGTAGAACTAAGCGGGAAGTGGAAATCACTGGGCCTAAGTAAGCACGACAAGAATTTCTAATAATTTTCTAAACCCAAATGGTTAGTTTAAAACACTTTATTCCACGTTAATGCAGGTTAGAGTTTGTGGGCCTGGTTCTAGCAGTTTGAGTGACTGTGCAATAAATGGGGGGGTTTAACACTTTTTCCGTCAATCTGCAATGTAGCAGGCCTGAGGCCTGCCAGGCCTCCATGGCCGTCCGCAGCCCAAGATAGGAAATGCCGAGTCATGATGGCTGGACCCAAGTAACTTTTCCCACTCTCAGACTCTTGCTTATCTCTCTGTAAGAACACAGGTCACTTTCCTTTTGACTCTTACTATTGGACAATTCCTAAAACCCCTATATCCTATAAAAACTCTGCTTTTGCCCATCTCGGCAGAAGAGCCGTCCCTGAGACCTTCACAGAAGGTTCAATAAAGACATCCCTGTGGAACCTCACCCAGCCTTCTCCTCTCTCTCCCTGCCTCAGCACCTAGCAAGCAAAGAGCTGAAATCACAAAGTGAGCTGATAACCACGGGAGCTGATATCAGCCAAGGTTGCTAAGGTGGCCAAATGCTGGGAGCTGCTTGGGAACTGGGACAGGCTGTGCCGAGCAGGACTGAGCTATCCAGACCCATTGCAGCCCACCAGGGACACCCCAAAACTCAGCAGAGGCTGCATTACTGCAATGAGGAAATCCTGTGGAAAAATCAAGTGATTGGCAAGGTGTGCTGGTGTGTGGTGGTGTTCATATGGGCCCCAGGAAGAGGGAAGAGATGAGAATCTTGACTACACATTTCAGAAGGCTGGTTTATTATTTTATGATATATATTATATTAAAACTGCACTAAAAGAATAGAAGAAAGGATTTCATTAGAAAGCTCGCAAGCAAGAAAAACAATGATAACAAAAGCTTGTGTCTGAGAGTCTGAGCCAGCTGACTGTGATTGGCCACTAATTAGAAACAACCACATAAGATCAATCACAGATCCACCTGTTGCATTCCACAGCAGCAGATAACCATTGTTTACATTTTGTTCCTGAGTCTCTCAGCTTCTCAGAAGAAAAAATCCTGAGGATAGGATTTTTCATAAAACATGACTGTGACATTGGTGGGTTTGAGCACATGACTAATGGCAGCAGAATTTTCCCATATTTTGTCCACTAGTTGCACTAGCAGGAGGCTGAGGCATGAGGCTATTTTACACCCATCAGAAATTGCCCTTTTGCCTCTGTGTCCATCAGCAGGTAGCAGCTCTCATTGTGGGATGGCACATTTGTTTTGTCACGCCAACTTGTTTAATGAAGCAGTCACACGCATTAATGGAGCATTCTGGCAGGGTTCAAACGCTGCCCTCCTGATGCTGGGGCTGTTCTCTGCTCCCTCAGGTAAGGCAGGAACGAGACCTTTGTGTCCACATTTCCTCCTGCAGCAGCAGCCAATTCTTCTCATGCTACAGCCCTTTCTTACCCAAGTGAATGCACTAACTCGATCAGGACACGTGGCTGCTGTCAGCTTGTGACAAGCCACACGTGAAAGCTTCTGCTTAATGGCAAGTGCTCACTTTCTTCCACATAATAACAGCAGAGCAATTCTTATCTTTTCTATAGAGAAACGACTAACAGATGTCAGCTACATTTTTTTCAGTCAGTAACTGGGGATTCCTAAAGTCCATCTTCTATCACTAATTTGCCCCTTTTCACACCTTTGTGCAAGTCACTTGGATGTGTGCCAGAACTCACAGGCTCTCACTCCAACCACCTGTTAGGCTTTCACATCGGATTTCTATTAATTCTCTTTCCTGATTCAAGCCATCGCTACTGATTAAACAAAAGAAACACAGTCACTGATCTCTTGTGAGTGCCTTTCTCCTGGATACAAAAAGATGAAATTTAGGATTAAGATAGATGGGGCTATTATAGTTGTTGACATTGCTTCTGTTGTGGAGCCTTTGCATGTCCCAGTGCTACATTACACTGCACGGAACAGAAACAGTGACACATTTACCACTTCACAATCACCTTAATTTCATATACAATGGCATTAAGCAACCAGTGGTGCTATCCATTACATTGCATGATTATACAACAGGGAAGGTGTATGCAGTGAGGAAATGAAGTGTCCTTTCAGTTTGTGAGAGCAGCTGGTGTTTGTTATCACTGCAGAAATCAAGACGCCAGAGTATAGGAATTTACAGCACAAACCCTTCACTGAAATTCAAAGTCAAAAATGTTTCTGCCCTGGAAACAGTGCTTCTGAGCCCATAAAAGAAATTTCAAAGGTAATATTTTTTCGGTTCCACTACTGACACAGGCTCAATTCATGCTCCTAAATGCAAACTGTAGAACCTCTAGCTCTTTCTGTCCCATGTAGCCTCTGTAGAGTTCAGAACAACTCTACATTTTATTACCATCTTATTGCAAGGGTTCCATACTGCTGTCTCCTTATCACAAAAGTTCCATACCTTCTTGATGTTTCTCATGGACAGTTCCTCAGAGCACTGACTCTTTCTTCTTCACAAAGCAGCCACTGACTCCAGTTCCCCTCTCACCCAGCCACCCCACTCTTTTATAGCCGCTTCTTCTCACTGCTCACAGCTGTAGCCTGTTAAAGCCAGGCCTGTTCCTGATCTTTGATAATTGGCCCAGCTGCACCTCCTTAGGGGTAAGACTACTTTCTACACTATCTTTATTTTCTTATATTCTATCCCCCTACAACCTGGTACCAGCAGTAGTGGATTTTTTAGCCAATTCTATGAAAGGGGCAAAGCTGTGAAAGCTTTACGATATTCTATTTATTTGCAAACATTTGGGGTAAAAAGTTTTTATAGCTTTTACAAATCTTCACAAATTAAGAAATATAAAGCCCTAGTTGAATCAGTTATGAAAATGCAGCCTTAGTGCACTGTGAGAGTACAAAAATTACAAAGGAGCTGTTACCTGATGTATCATTCATATCTCAATTTTCAGACAAAAACTCTCCCAAAAAGATGGGAGTGTCTATACTTCACTAATTTACTGTTAAATTCAACATTGTTTTCATGGTCCCAGTATAAAGGCAAATAATTTGAATCATTCAAGGAGAAGATATCAAATCCTCCAGAAACTCTTACATATATGCTTCAATCATAAGCATCCTACATTACATTCATGACTTAAGCAATATTAAGATAAGGATGGCAGTTCAAAAGATTAGGTTAAGTGTGGTATGTCTTTCCCTAAATGAGTACTCTATCTTTGAAAAAGGAATTCAGTCTCTAAAAAGCAGTTTTGTTCTTTAAGATTCTTTTGGACACATGTCAGACATTTGGTGGATGTGGATAACACAAAAGATCAGAACATCTTTTGACACACTAGTTAAAAGAAATAGATTACTTTATTCAAGTGCAGTATAATTATTTTTTAAATCTGTTGAAGCAGAGAAATTACTTTTGTTTGTATTAGAGTTGAAAATGACAGGAAAGCTTCTGTGCAGCTTCAGTGGGGTGGAATGTACTCAGAGAACTGAGAAAATCTGAAACTCTTGGTAGCTTCAGATTTCTAATGCTGCATGTATACTGTAATTAGAATCTAAATTAAAGTGATACACACATAAAAATAAAGCATGGCACACACCAGAAAATGAAAATTTTGATATAAGGAGCATTACAGTCATTAATTTTTTCTAACAAAGGAGTTCTAAAAGCCACACCATCTCTTCTGAAGGTGGCTGGCCTCTTCTAAGCTGATTTACCTAATTCCAAAATATCAACTCACTTCTCACAGGATCCATACAAATTTCCTGCCCCTCAGATAAGCCCTGCAGGAAGATGAACACTTTCAGTTTTCCTTGGACACACAGCAGAGAAGTGGGGCTGGCACTGCCGATGGCTGTGTTTGGGCAGTGCAAGGAGCAGCAGTGGGAGTGCAGCCCCATGTGGACCCCAGCACTGCCCCACTGCTTCAAGTTTAAGCCAAGGCAAGACTACATTACTGTATATCCAGCAGAGTTCTGAACATGTCTGAACACAAACTTTTTTCTTAGCTCCAGCTCCCATCACTTTGGGATCTGCCCTCTCCCCTCACATTCAAGAGCAATTTCTCTTGTTCTAGCTTATATCTGTTCTCCTCAGCCCTTTTGCTACACCCCTCCAGGAGTCTTCATCTTCTCTATAAAACCCTTTTGAGTAATTGCAAACAGCAATGGGATCCTCCCTAAAGTCTTTCCTTAGAAGAGACCCAGCTCTTCCAGTGTGTCCCCATATATTGTACTCCAAACCCCTAACAATTTTAACATCTTGAGTAATACTAATTCACCATGCCACCCTTACTACCTGCTGCCTTTCTGTACTTACTGCTGCCATTAAGTCAGTCATTTGTAGGATATTTTTAAAATTTATTACACAAATAGTTATTGCATGGCTACAGAACACTTCCAGTCAAAATCTTGATGAATTCTAAATTAGGCTTGGATTTGAGCCCTGTTTCTCTACTAGGATATAATTTATTAGTCTTTTCTTCCTAATAACTAAAAGAATAAGTACAGCTGACAGTAGCATGGGACCAGGAAAAATGCGTGGAAATATGACTTGTACAGGAAGTACCAAAAGCTCATTCATTCTCATGAGTGTTCTACAAATGCAATTATGAAGGATGACCGTAAAACTCCTGGTATCTCCCCCATCTGAGCTCAAACCTGCCCTGTAAGTAGCAGCATGGATTTCTTTCCCCCTCATTAAAAACAAAATGCCTATTACAGACACAAATACAAAACCTAGTAAAGTTAACCATCCAGTAATACTAGAAAATGAAATTTCAGCCAGCTAAACATGAGAAATCACAGCACTGGCCCAAGGTTCAGCAGTTTTACTGACACAGCATTACTCAATACTCTCCAGTGCCTGCTGGGTTTGAGGTAAGCAGTAGGAAATGGAAGGAAAATGTTAAAAAGAAAAAAAAAAAAAAAGAGAAAGGGCAAGTTTGAGATCAGTCATCAGGCTATATCTGAATGAGCTCTATTCTAAAAGCATGTGGTACATGGGAATGTATCATAACTGCAGATGCCACTTAGCGTTCTTCCAGCTGCTCATCACAGAGTGCCTCACCATCCAGGGCTGCACATGTTCACTTCTCCTGAGTCCTCACAAGGAGCCGCAGCAACATTTTGCCTTCTTCCTTACATTTTGTTGGTTTTGCTTTCTCATATTTTCTCCTGGCTGAAGTCTGCACACATTGATGGGTTGTAGATGGCTTTTACATCAGACTAACATTCTTCAAAGACAAAAATTGACAGTGCTCTTTGTTTCCTTTGAGCCCCCTCTCTGACTCTCTCAATTAATTCAAATTCATCAGCTCTTGTTCCCAATTTGTTCCATGTCTGGACACAGCCAGTTCCAGCGTCTCCTCCCAGAAGTTCTGAGTCCCATCAATCTGCTGTACTCTCTTTTTGAAATGAACTATTATGGACAATGAGGCAATGGAAGCAATGGCAGGGGAGGATGAGTGTCACAAATACAGCTCTGCTTTGGGATGGCCATTCCTGACAAAAGGGAATGGCTTTGACAGAAGGACCTGACTATGTCTAAAGGAAATGACCTCATGAACTACACTTTAAATCTCATTTCCTCTGGAATACAATTAACAGGATGTTTTGTTTTAGGGTTGGTTTTGGGTTTTGTTTTGATTTCCTTTGGATTTTTTAACCATGATAACTCTTCTTTCTTCCTAATTCTAAATAAGATTAGGAGTCAGGAAAACTTACTACAGACCACAGGCAGACAGGATTAAGTGTCTTTTGAATCTTGGTCTCAGTGAAGTCAGTTCCCCAAAGTAAGGCAAAGTATTCTGCATTCTCATCAAGGCCAGGTAAGACAACTTTCCCTGATTTCAACATCCATTTGTCAATGCATCAGCCATGAGCACTCCTAGCACAAGGCAAAAATAAAAGTTAACTTCAAAGCAGATTTGGTTTTCTTTTGGAACAGACTGGTAGGAGAAGGAAGAGTAACTGCTGCCAGGACTGGAACAGGGATGCAGATATCATTAATGGATCATCTGGATCATGACAATTCTTCCAAAAATTCCACCCAGTTCCTCGGCCCTAAATGCCCAGAGCTTCACAGGAAAGAATGTGAAATGATTTTACAAAAGTGGAGTTCTGGCAAAGCTAAGAAGATCCTGGTGTGAGCATTCAGTAGATGATTTACAAATAAATGAAACCTGAACAATGCAAATTTTCAAAGACACATTTTCATAGAATATGGATTTCAGCATGTTCTCTGGAGTCCTGCTTCCACTTCTAGCACTACAGTGGTATGCATAATATTTCCATAGAATTGGTTTATTCTATATTCATCTTTGATAAAGATTTCTGGCATGAAAGTAAGGGCAGGCAATGTGGAGAGCTACTTTTCAATGTCAGACTGTCAGCACATCCAAGCAAAGACTCAGAGACACTACAGCAGTACTGAAGGCAATTCAAAGGATTCATTCACAGGTATTTACCCTTTTCTTATTCTAGAAAAGAAATCATCACAGTGTCTTTATTACTCCTCAAAAATATGAAGATAGAGATACAATATTGTAAGAATTAATAAAATAGTACCAAACATATTAATGTATTACTGGATCAAAGAAAATACCTTCAAAGTTACTGGTTTTGACTCATACTATAATGTTGGAAATTTCTTAACTTAATAAAGCTGCAAAGGCTATTGCTGGTCACGTCTTGAGAAGTCTTAATAAATTCTCCAGAAAGAATTTCAATATTTTGAAGACTCAATGCTTCAATTATTAACTAGGTTATATTTTGGGTTTTTCTAGCCTGATTTGAGAAAATCCTTTCACAAAATCAAAATACTTTTGTGTCTCAGTGTCTTGATATATAAAAAAGATTGGGAATTATTTTGTTAAAAAATACATCTTTAAATAACAGATGAAGTCAGCAACATCAAGAAAATATTTTAGACTCCTTGGTTATGAAGACTAATAATGAAAAAAATCAAACTTAAAATGTCAACACTTGAGTCTACACCAAAACCCAACAGTTTTAATTGCACTGGTGTCATTGAGGCAGACTAATAAGATGAGTATATGTGCATTTAGTGTGCACTGTTTTGTGTTTGTTGGGGAGTCATCATAGCAAAATAAATCCAATATAGCAATGAAAAAGGTTGTGTTATGACTCATAAATATTTATAAACCAGGAAAACAGTAAAGTTGGGTTTGGTGTTCAGGAAAGAAAAGATTTATTTTTCATGAATCCAATTCTTTAAGAGCTTCAGTGTGAAACATTTTTAATCCTTATATAAATGACCTTGATAAAATGAATAAATTGAGCAAGGCTATCACCTAGTGGTCAATGGGAGCAATATTTTATTTTTTCTTGTGAACCTTTTTATTTGCTGTGGAAGTGTTTTGGGGGCCTTTTTTCCTCTGTGGAGATCTGTCAAATACTGACTCTGCATAGCAATATTACATAAGTAGCAGATGAATACATTAAGAAAAGCTGTTGTGCCATGTTTCATTACTTGTAATTTATTTTTTATGTCTAGTAGCTCTTTTGAATCATAATAAAAAGTCCTACTAAATGCTTAATTTCACTTAGGGCTGTTTTTTGGTTTTTTTCTGAAGCAAACCTAAATGTCTACATGAAAAGCCTATTCAGACATTTTCAAGAGGATGAGACAGAGTTTGGGCAACACTCTTTTGACCATGATAAAGGGAAGACAATATCAGACAATATTTCTAGCAGATAGACAACCTAAACTGAAGGGAAAAATGAAATTGAGTCGTTCCTAAAATAGATAAATAAATACAAAAGGAAATAATCAGTGCCAATTCACAGTGAAAATATGTTCGGGTGTTTTTGGGAGGGCTGTGCTACAAGTTTAGGGTATAAAGCAATGAAAACAAATCCCACAGACACACAGAGACCCTGGGAGCTGTGCGCTGCTGCAGATCAGCCCTGCAGAGTCCCCAGAGCTGTCACAGCCCACGGCTCCGGAGGCGACCCCGGCGCAGAACAAAAGCCAGAGCGTGCCCTAAGCAGCTTAGTCCCCACACCTCCACACTGGTATTAGCCCAGGGCATTATATACAGCCTGTAGGCTTACCTTATCAAGGGCACAGGGGCCAGAGCTTCAGGGGTTTAGCTGGACAATCAGCACTCTGTAATTATTTGTCGCACTGGAAGAGGCAACAGTTTTACGTCTTGGAGGTTTCCTCCTTGGTTTTCGGCAGTTTTCTGTCTCAGCTGAGACCAAAAAGTGAGAGGGTGCAATTTTATCAGGAAGTATTGGTGCTATTTATCCTCAAACCATTTGGAAAAATTATTCGAAACAGACTTCACTATTTTTAAACAAACAAAAAACCCCCAAACAAACCAAACAATCAAACAAAATCCAACACCAAGCCAAAATTTGAGCTGTAACACAAAAAAGTTTCAGCCTAGAAAAGAACAAGTTGTTTGTCTCCTGGACTACAGGGGAACACATTAGTGCATCCAAATTTTTAAGCCCATGGATGGTGATAAATCTCTTTTCTCCATGACACCTCACAATATGCAGCAAGGAGTCATTTAACGTTACTTCCAGAAATAATACTGGAGATGTTAACTAGAAATAGTGAAGAGTCCCATTTATCTGAGAGACAAAATTAAAACATCTCCCCCTCTATTTGACCCATGACTTTTTTCCTCGATCCCCATAATTTTGTTTGTCTAGACTTCTTCAAACAGGACTTCAGTATTTCACAAGGGCCCTGCACAGGGGACAAATCCCATCTGCATAGTGCCTGACTGCAACTGGTGATCCCAACCACAGCTTGTGCATCAAAGTACATCCCTGGTCAGGAACAGCATGTCAGGGATCCCCAGTGAAATATGAAATTCCACACAGAAAGAGGGACAGAAATCAAAGGCTCAATTACTGCTCTCAGCTTTCCACCACACTTCTTTCTACACGGTGGTGGTAAGTGATACATGTGCTATCAGCTTCTCAGTTGTCTAAAAGCAATTACATGTTACTTGCCAAAACATACCACCAACAGTGAGAATTTGCATGTAGTGTGTCTGCATCCAGCCAGTCACCACTGCCAGGTCTTCCCCTTACTCATCACTGTGTTACTTGTATTCACATTTTAATGCTGGAATACTCAGAATGAACACACAAGGGATTTCCACACATGAAGTGTTCACATGTGAATGTCACTTCAGATCTGAGACAATATTTCCTAGACGTTTTCACAGCCATGGTCATTCATGGTCTTTATCCAAGGTTACAACTGTTTACTGCAGTGTTGTTGCTGCTACAACCTCTCAAACATAGGATTTGAGAGCAGATCTGCCTGGATCACCCTGTCCCAGGGAGTATCCTGGGAGTTTCCCTTACACTGAGTTTATGTTTACTCCCACTGAGATTTAATGTAAACATTATTTAGAGTAATTACAGTTTTATAATGAGTTAAGTCACATTTAGAAACAGAATGCCACAACTATGGTGTGTACCCAGTTTTTGTTTCAGAAATAAAAGTCTAAGCTTTTCAGTGTGAAATTGCATTCCTCCTCTCTGATAGTATCTCTGATCATATCTGCAGGTGTTAATTGCTCTTCTAATAATACCAAAACTAACTACATTAATGCTAACAGTAGAAACATGGACTACTGCAACTTATTACCAAGGTCCCAATGTATAAAGACACACATTGTCCCCTTTTACTCCTCCAAATAAGACTGGTTAAAACCAGCCCAGTGTCCAATTCCCTGAAGACTTTATTAACTCAGGCCTGCAGTGTTAAATCAGTCAGGTACCAGATCAGACAGAATTAGATTAGACAAATTAATCAGTGGAGGATGCATTGTACAATATCCAGTTCAACCTGCCTGCAGTTACATTTAGAATTTAGGGACAAGTTTCAGTCTTTAGTGACAAATTCACTTTTTTCTTCACATGCCAGAAGTTAGTTGGCAATGTACTGAGTGTGGAAACACTAAAATAGGAAAAACAATTGCTGCACAGTATTAGCATATCAGGCTGTTTGGTAGCTTGGGATTCCCAAGGCATAAAATACATTGAAACCCACTTGCAAATTTGATCTGTTTAGAACCTTGCTGCTTTATCTGCAGTTCAGCTTATTTAAATTGCACAGTGAATACTCGTGCTACCACATTTTTGAAAAGAAATAGTTCAACAATATCTTCTAGGAAAATTTTGCCTCAAAGAACTCATTTCCCACCTTTTGTCCTGACCACTGCCTTGTCCAAAGGATCCTGGGCTATTCCAGATCTAAATCTTTAATAATCTTTTCATTCACCCAGCTCATTTGCTCTAGGCACTCAAAATATTCTTTTGTAGGACTTTCAATTAAGATCAACAGCACAACTAACCATGATACTTGAACAGGGTGAAAATGAGAAATGGAACAAGATCCACTACAAGCCAAGCCAAACCCAAAAACAAGTGTAGTATTCTCCCTCTTTAAATGCTTCTCCCAGTGTCAAATGTTTTCTATTTTAGACAAACTCAGAAGAATTGACTACATGTTCAAATATATTTAAGGCTGGACATGGCATCTGCATTCCCACCCCAATCTTTGAGCAGAGGCAGCTGCAACAGAATGCTCTGGAGTGGGTTCTGTTTATTATGAACATCCCCAAGAACTCTCCCATCTGTCTCTGCCAGTGCTCCCAAAACCTTACAGCACAAGAGAATTTTTTTATGTAATGAATTTGAGCCAGAAATCCTCACTGTCACTGAGGATAATGGGTCTTTTTAAAAGAAATCTATTTTTTTTTGGTAGGTAGTAACAAGTTTCATTCTGAAAGAACAGCTGTGCCAAAGAAATCTAGGTCATGAAGATGCCATTCTTTTTTATGAAAGAAAATGTCAAAGGAATTTTTCCCTCAGTATAAGTGAATTATTAGCATTTAAAATTTTCAATATGATAAATCAATAGCACAATTTAAAGCTTTCACCCTCCAAAAGAACAACAAAAAAATGTTTCCCATTTCTCCTCACAGAAATATTTCTCCCTTCCTAAAATAAAATTTATTAAAATTGACAGAATTTTGTCAAGCACTGAAACTTCATCAGAACTTAAACTTTAACCATGTGTGTTGAAAATTGGTATTTTTCAACCCAGGAGCAAATAACTCAAGAAGCTGAGCACCACCCACCTCCCACTCTGCAGCAGGAGAGAACAGCACATTCAAAATTAACTTTGCTTGTACTCGGTGCCCAAATAAAAGATCCTTCACGTACTGCATGCACTGACTCAAATCAATGAATCAAAGTCTCCCTCAGAGTCAAAACAACTGCTCCTCTTGGCTCAATTCTGCAGCAATTCTCACTGAAAATTTATTTTAGCTATGTGGCTTCAAACCTAGGAGGCAAAACACATGAACATGAACTGCTATTGCCAAAGCATTCCAGAAAGGGAACAAAGAACCCAAATATGGGGTTGGCTCCACCTCTGAAAACCAGGGGATTTGGATAGAAGATCATAATGCAAGGTTAAAGTTAACAAATATTGATGAGGAATGCAGTGTAATGTGATGTCTGCTGGGGGCAGAATTACAGGAGAGTTCAATTTCATACTTTTTGGGGGAAGAAAAAACCTACAGGTGTTGAAATTCATAAATAATCTAGCTCTACAGTTTTATTATTCTCCCTGTCTTGCTTCTAGCTTCAGAAATCAGTGCCTCAATTTTTATTAAAGATGATAAAACAGTGCAGGGCTTGCATAGTCTCAAGAAGGCAATGACACGAGAAGCAGGATCTGTATTACACACATTTGTACGGATGGATTGGACCCAACAAATGAATTAGCTCAATCCAGCTCTTCAAAGCTAGCACAGAATCTTGTTTTGGATTAATTTTCAGGCAGGAGAACTGTTTCACTCAGAAGATGAAGTGTTTTGGAATGAGTTTGAATGAGATAGTTAGAAACATCACATCTAATCTTTTTTTAAATCACACACATTTAAACTGCCCACAGCCAAAGAGCCTGTTCACATTCTGCTTCAACCACACTAGTAAAAAATCCAAGGGAAAAATATCATAAAAACCTTATCTGCTCTGTGATCTTTTGGGAACTGAATAATAATAATACTTAACAGTGATATAGCACTTTAGTTCTTCAAAGCACTGCATAATCATTAACTGAAAAAATAATCTGACAACAATAACTCATCCACCTCCCATCTGCCATCAGCACCGCACTCCAAATGAGAGCACTGCAAAGAGAACATTACTCAGTGCAGCCAACACCAACTTTCTTATTTTGTTTCTCAGATTTATCTGCTGCAGTTCCTGCAGGGGGAAAAGGGGCCTTGAGGGCAGCACCAGTGAGGAGAGCCCTGGGCAACCACAGCTGAGAAATTCCTGCTGCTGCTCAGGGGATGCTCAAGGTCAGCTCAGCCCACAGTAGCTGAGGGCCATGGTCACTGCACGACTGAGGTTGGCTTATTCCAGACAGGAAAAATAGTCAGTGTTGGTATTTGAATTAAGATCAAACTAAAACCTGCAGAATTCTTCAATTGCCAGCTAAACACAGATTTACTGACTAACTAGGTAACTCCTCTGTCTTTGGCAGGGATGTGAAAGGTATGGAATAGCCTTGGAACAGAAAACTACTGAGTTTCCATGGTTCTCCTTCTCCAAAATGCGCAATTTAAAATTGTAAATGGAAGATTTCCACACAGATTGACTGGATTATCACAAATACATCAAGTAACATTAAGTGGTTCTGCATTCAGTTTGGGACAAGTAGAGCAAGTAAGTAAGAAGCTGTAGCCGTGATATTATCTGAAAAATCCTACCCTTAGGATTTTTCCTCCTGAGAAGCTGAAAGGACTCAGGAACAAAATGTAAACAATGGTTATCTGCTGCTGTGGAATGCAACAGGTGCATCTGTGATTGGTCTCATGTGGTTGTTTCTAATTAATGGCCAATCACAGTCAGCTGGCTCGGACTCTCTGTCCAAGACACAACCTTCTGTTATTATTCTTTCTTTTTCTATTCTTAGCTAGCCTTCTGATGAAATCCTTTCTTCTATTCTTTTAGTATAGTTTTAATATAATACATATGATAAAATAATAAATCAAGCCTTCTGAAAGATGGAGTCAGACCTTCATCTTTTCCCTCTTCCTTGGACCCCTGTGAACACTGTCACAAGAAGAAGTAATTTATTACTAACTGGCTACTTCTACCTTATCCATTTTTCACTTATGTATCCTAAAAAATGACTGTACAGAAATGAAAACGATGACAAGTAATCCAGAGCATTCAAGAGGTCACTTTCTCAAAAATGCTCCCTGAGATAGGAAATACACAGAAAAAGGAATCCCTGATAATATCTCTTTGGGAAAGCAGCTGCAGCAAAGTAGATATACAAAAGAGAGATTTTTCAGATTTAATCTCTCCCCCACCTATTTATTCCTTCATTTATATCTTCTATATAAACACTTGCAGCTGTGCTGTGTATTCTAGGTATTATGAAAATAAATCCTTTATTTGCATTTTACCTTAATC
Source organism: Ammospiza nelsoni (assembly GCF_027579445.1). Lineage (NCBI taxonomy): Eukaryota > Metazoa > Chordata > Aves > Passeriformes > Passerellidae > Ammospiza > Ammospiza nelsoni. Next base: position 6,916,563 of record NC_080648.1, read on the forward strand.
TGGCTTGAATCAAGGGGAACTTCAAGGTAACATTCTAAAAAGGACATAACTCCTAAAGGCAGAAAAAGTGAAAAAAAAAAACCCAACAGAATACAGGGATTCCTTTACAAGTGCTTTGGCTGCTCAGCACATCCTCCAAAAGAATAACATCATTTATCCAAGACAGTCAGGCTGGTTTGACAACGACCACTGAAAGATCAAGAGAAAATCACCTTTTAATTAGTTAGGTACAATCTGTGGAACATTCCATCTTTCTGCTGGGATACAGCAGAGCTCACCTCACTGTCAGATCTATGTAGCAAACACCACAAGAGGTGTCATATTCACAACAAAGCCAGCCACTCATTGCTGTACCTGGCAGTTTTCAAACCCCATTCACTCCAGAAATGCTTTTATTCACCACTTATTTGCATGGCTTACCTGAATCTGGGCTTCACGTACTGTAAATATTAGAAAAATTATCCATCTTAAGCTTTAGTTATCTGGATATGCCTCAGACCATCTAGTGAAGGCTCAGAAAACACGACTGCTTTAGGGAGTACTCACAGGGGAGGTTATCTGAGGCTCACTAAATTTTGGACACAGTCACTTTGGGAGGCACAAGTTATCACACACAGTCACAGACAGACACACATGCCTTTTTTCTTTCTATGAAGCTACATTTTGTGGTGTACATTATGGTCTCTGTATCAACTTTTATTCTGCTGAAGAAGCCGCCTGGCTGTGTGCAAAATCAAACAGTAGCACCACCTTACAGAAGTGAAGTTACCAACATTAGAAGCCCATTTACCATCTTTGAGAAAGGGGCACAAACATTGCAGTTCTCTTTGTCATAAATAATTCACAAAGCATTAAAGAAATTAACATCATGTGAATCAAAAGTTATAAAAGGAATAATAAAGCAAAAATAACAATTTTGTTCACAAGTTAAAGTGCTTTTTTATATTAAAGGAATGCCTTTTTTTCTCTCTTAATGGACTAATGCAATAAGAACTTGTTAGAAAGCTTTTATTTCCTCTTTCTTCTCTTCAAGCCTGTCTGTAATTATTTCCTCCTGTTGTTGGTAGCTCCTCCAGGCTGCAGAACCACAAAGTAATCCAGCACCACATTTCCATGGGATCATAAACCCTGACTAGATGACAGTTAACCCCAGTGGCCAGTTCGCTGAGGAAGGGTCACAAAAAGACATTTATAATTCATGACCAGTGTGTTTGAATGCATTTCAAGCATTGTTTATGCCCTCTGGCAGTTTTACAGCTCTTCACAGCAAAGCTTTGCTTCTGTAAATACCCACAGCTCCACTGGGGACAGCTCCTCTCCAAGGTGCCTGCACTCTGCAGGTGCCACAAACAATGAACTCATTTGCTGTACTAAGTCCATGCTTTTTGTCAATAATGAAAACCCTGCTACTCATCTCCTCCAGAACTATAAAAGGGTGGTTTTGTCATTGTTGTTGGACAGCCTTGTCCTTGGGTGCAGTCACGATAATATGAACTTCCTCCATTGCATAAATGAGTTTCTTCATGATCATCTCCCCTTAGCTCAGTGATTCACAAATGCAAAAACTCCATTTTGGTCCTTTAAGACTGCTGCGCCAGCTTGAGCACTTTTTCCACAGGGGGAAAAAAAAATAAAAAAATCAACCAACCAACACAAAACATAAAACAAAAAAACAAAAAAACCCCACAAACAAAAAACCAAGAAAAAACCCCAAAAACACTCTAAATCATTTCAGTAAGAAATTAGATTGTTCTTTCTTGCACATTACCTAACAATAAGCAGCCTATATAACAGTGCAGCAGTGACTAGAGACCAGAGAAGAGAAACTAAATTCAGATGGAAATTCAGCAGTAAGGTTTGTTTTCCTCACCCCCCTTCCATTATTTCTCCAGTTTTCACTTAACAAAAAAAAATTGGATTTAGGACAAATCCCAAACTAGCAGAAAACAATGCAAAATTACTTTACTGAAGAAAGCAATTCCACAATTTTGTTTTTTCTTATTATTTCCTTTAAAAGAGTACTCTTAGAAACATTCTCAGAGATGTGACCTATCTAGGAATAAAAGAAGAAATCAAAGGACAGAGTTTAGCTGAGATGCACAAAGCATAGCTGTAGAAGAGAGTTGGAACATCTGTGTGACAGCAGTAACTCCACTGATGCTGGAGTGTACCCAGAGCAACCTGAAGTGGAAGTGGCTGCAGATTTAGGAAAGAACAGCCACAATTTAGTTTATGATGAGCTAGTCTCACTGCCATCCTCCAATCTCTTGCCATTAGCATATCTCCTCTCTGTTCCTGCTAAAATCTAGCCCTGTATATGATTTGCTACTATGACAGCCCAAAATCAGATTAGGCAATCCACATTATCCTGTAGAATGTGCATTAATAATTCTTACAAAAAATATGTGTCTTTTCTGTACACCACATTATCCAGGTAACATCTTTGGGTCATGACTCAAAGCTGAATTATTGCTGCTCTTGCCCATTATCAACAGAATCAGAGCTGGATTTGCCTTTCCCCTTTGTTAGAATACTATCACTGTTACCTACCTTCTTCTTCTTGATTTGCAAATCTAGTAACAACTTCATACATGACAGAAAAACACATCTAAAGCACACAAGCCATCTACATAGAAGAAAACCTTAAATTGAACCTCAATTTTTTTTTCCTCATTTAGTTAAATACAATACCTTACAATTACTTTTTGGGCACAAAGCCCTTGCCAGCGACCTTTCAGATTTAAGTGCCATGGTCTGCAGAGCCGTTCCCAGCAAGCACACACACAGAAAACCCCTGGAGAAGCACTAAGTATTGGTGCAACACAGTGTTGCTTATCTTCCTTTCAATTTTATCCTCCTAAGTTGTGCTGTTTGAAGCAAAATCAATTCAAGTCTCTTTGGTTACACTCTCTTTCAAAGTCTGAGCCATTACCTGGAGCAGTGCAGCACTGACTTAGCTGCACTCAGATCTATTTCAGGTCTCGGTGAATAATTCTGTGCTGTTCATATTGCATTATGCTCAGCAGTGTTGTAGTTCCCAGTTAGTTGTTTAGGCACCGATAAGTTTATGTTGTCCATGACAAAATTGGAAGAAATTAACTGTATCATTGTCTACCAAAAGGTGTAGGTAAAGAATATATTATATTTCTTTTAGCATTTAAATTCGAGAGAAACTGAATAAATAATTCATTCCTCTATTGGTAAAGAAGCAACACATCTGCTAATGAAGGATCAGCTGAGGTTTTCCACAAGAATGTACTTCCCATATAGAAACTTGGCATTTCTCCTTCAAAAATATTTTTATTAATAAACAATTGACAAAATATTTTTTGGTACAAAACTGGACTAAAATTTTGATAAGAAATCAGTACTGGAAATGTAGATAGATATTTTTGATAAGAAATCAGTACTGGATATGCTGCAGGATATCCATGGATAGAATGGTTCTCATGCCAGTCAATTTGAATTTGTGTGCTTTAGTACTTTGTGCAGGTTTGGACATGATGGAAACATCACATTTGTGGAAGTTTTGATTCTCAATAACAACCATCTCTGTGAGAAGAAAAATATTCATTACAAAAAAACCCCAAAAATCATGATGGGGAAGAAGGGAGTCTGTCAAAACCAAGTAGCCCCAGTCACTTTTTCTCTGCTAGGACAGCATCAGCTCAAGCCAACAACAAGTGCCCTCACCTGCACACACTGCAGGTTTGGGGAGCTCTGTCCTCACCTGGCCTCAGCAGCAGCATCCCTCTCCAACATATTGCTTGCAGCAGTTTTGTTAAAGCTGTCTGGAGGAGCTCAGTATAGAACAGCCATCCTTTAGTATTCAGCCTTTTCAAGGAAAGCAGTGCCCTCCATGTAACAGCTTTTCCCCTGGGAATAGCTCTAAGGAAAATTCAGGTAAGGAAACTGACAAGTGAAAACCTTGTTAAAAATTTAAATTCCCTAACAAATGTTCATATTTGTATGCCTATTTTCCTGGGCTTTAAAAATATAACATGCATTTAGAACCAGCTTAGATACAAACCAGCTGAAGTAAAAAGGTATTATTGAAGGAATAATGAATAAACTTTTACAAATATCTGAGATCCAGGGTTTTTTTTGTGTAACTATCCTGCATCCTCAGGCAACCAGACACAAATCCCCTCTAAAAGAGGGAGGTCCTGTGGATGAAGGTCAAAAGTAAAGCATTCCAACAATGTGCCAGCTACTTACACTGCAGAGGGGAGTAAATAGTTACCTGAAATTTAATTCTTGCCTATTTTCACCCACTTGTCAACAAATGAAGCAAATGCCATATACAGCTCCTGGCCTTTTCCAATAGCTTTCAGAAACTCTGAAGTTATTTTTTCTATGTCAGTATTACTTTTGGCTCAGTGACCCAGGGCAGGAAAGGATAAGGGTATGTTGGGGGCAGATGGCCCAATTTGGCCATGGTGGTCTTTAGACTGTTCAGGTGCTTGAAAGCCACACCAAACATTCCACGTGCTTCAGCAGCACACAAGAAGCTCCAGCAGAGTGGTCAGCAAGACAGGAACCCATAAATCAGCCCGTGGCCACAATATGGGACTGGTGGTTACAAGCACATTAAGGGAATTCAGAGCAGGGATGGTGAGGCGCCAACTCATTAAAGTGACAAACAGCACCCAGATGCAGGAGCATCTGCTCACAGAGCCAGACACCTGCCCTTGCAGGCACTCACTGCTCTCAGCCACAGGCTGGGAGAGGACAGCTGTGCTGGCACCCTGGGACAGGGACAGATGATGGCCCAGGCAGCCAAAGCAGGAGCCCAGCTCAGCCTGGTGGCACCTGCACCCTTCAGTGCAGGGCAGGTCGTGTGTCCTACAAAGCCAACAATTATCTTCTATAATGACAAAAAAAGGCAACAAAACCAAATCCCTCTTTCCTAATTTCCATAATCAGCTATTAATTTAATGGGGCTCCAACTTAAACTCGATTACAGCAGAGGAAAAATCCTTACTGATAAAGAACGTGAAACTCAGAAAAATAGAAGCAGAGCAATGTGCAAGCAGCAAAGCAGTCTTTGGGTGGGCTCAAGCAGAAAGCCAGATAAAATGCACTGTCCTGAAATGTTAAAGAAAAATCTAAGCCAGAGACTCTGCCCCAGAGCTCTTCCAGAGGGTTTGGGAATTGCTGACAGGGAAGATCCTGCCTTGCAGACAAATGGTGAGGTGTGGAGGCTCAGCAAAAGATGTTCATTTAAAGACAGAGGAAAAAAATAGACTGCAGACATTGGAACACCCATTCTTTAAGGGAGTCCATGATTTAGCTAGATGTGCAAGTCCTCGTTTTAGGATCCACTGAAGGCTAGGAATAACACATGGGTAATCATAACATTAAATTAATGGAGTGTTTTCTTCAGACTTCTTTGACTATTCATGAAGCTGAGGCTCATTGTCTTGCTGTCCAAACTACATGTCCTAAATAAGGCAAATACCTCAGGCAATATATTATTTTTTTCTCCAGCTAGATGTTTTAGCAAGTAATTTTGAAGAGATTTGCTTAAAAATTATGGTATTACAAGCAAAAAAACCACAGGACAGTATAAAACCAGCTGCAGTTACTTAAGCAGCATAACAACTACTTGAGTTATTCACAAGAATTCATTCAAAACTGGAAGTTTTCAGTGCAAGTATTTTCAAGAATTTAGCTCAGGCCCCAAAGGGCAGAAGTTCATTTAGGAATGGGACATTACAGTAACAGGCATGAATGAGAGGCCTCTTTAGGTTACAAGGACAAGTTTTAATGGGAAATTAAGGGCCTCCAAGATCATTGTCAAAGCACATAATCAATTTAAGGACCCAAACAGCAATTAATGTAAAGCTTGTTTCAGTAATGACATGACCCAGCTGGGCCAGTTACCCTAAACACAGTAAGTCAGAGGTATTATTTATCAGATTATCTATGCAAATATCATCAAAGAACACACTGATGAGGAGGCTCTGTGCTCCCTGCCATGGAGAGGCAGGTGACAGCACTGAAGGGACCCTGAATGAGCACTGCCTCTGCTTGTCCCCCCATATTCCCTTCCAGAGCTTCATTCTTGCCATCAGCCTGCATTAAGGGACAGCTTTCAGTGCCGAGTTGAGCTCTAAGTTCCTAAATCTGTTCAAAACCAATACTTAAAATGGAATAATCATTTTTTAATGGAACCAAGCTGTGCTTTCTCCTTCCCTTCCTTTCATAAATGTCAAAACAAACCCAGTTGGTTTACTCACTCACAATAGAGAACCTTTCACCATGAAAAACATCGCATAGCTATGGTTCAAGGGTAGGTCATCATCTATATATTTGTGAGATCCAGAGACAAAAAGCTTCATAAGGCTTTTGTTACCATAGCAAAAAAGCTGCGCACGCAAGAAATTAAACTCTCTCTGATTGCATTTCCCTGAAATTAGCAATGACAGCTGCCCATGTATCACAGAAAGCAGAAAAACACAAAGCTAATCTGCAAATACAATTACAACATTTTTGATATTTAAATGTGAAGCTTAAGCTATAATGAACTAATGAACCAAATTAATTTCAGATTGCCAGGTATAACAGAGCCACTCAATTTATTTCTAATTGCTCTATCAAAGCTTTTTGCTCTGAAATGAATGTCAAGTTACATCATCCAGGCCTGAGCGCTTTGTAGGCCTGCATTTCTCAGACACCTCAAAAAGCACTCTCAAACACTTCTCTATAAACCACAGTGCTTCATATAAACACAGTCAGAGGATTAAGTCACATCTCAATTGCTTTAGTTCCTCAAAATGCTAGTTTGATGATGGTCTAATAAACTTAATCATTTCTAAAACCTGATTACTTCGAAAAAATAGTACCAAGGATAGATGCAACAGCAAAAACTTTTGTCCCTGGAGCAAACTCTCAAAAAATTCCCATTCAACCTATAGTCTCATTTTCCCAGTAAATCTGCCCATTGGGCTCATGGTAAAGACTAAACCTAAAAAAATATTACAAATGGTTCCACTGATCTTGCAGCAAATTATGAGTTTTATAGGTGGAAGGGGAAAGGAGGTTTTATGGTAACACTAAAATGACTGGTGCAAAACACTGTAAAACTTCCTGCTGCTTGATAAAGAAGTGCTCCATATTTAAGAGGCAAAAAAGGTGTGTGAAAAACAATGTACAACACAATGGATGTGGTTTCTCTAAGTAGTTGGACATATTTAGATGTGCATTTCTTAAATCTGTTACAGGCTAATAAACAACAAAAAGCCTCCCAATTATTTCCTAGCTTCGTTCTTACACACACAACACAAGCAGTATGAGAAATGCAGCACCTCTAGAGTTTCAAGGCTCTAATGCAGAGCTCCAGCTTCAAACTTCGAAGGAAAATGTTATGGTTTGCCCAAAACCTCTTACATAAGCAAAACTGGACATGCCTTCATAGTCAAATGGTGCCTATTCCTTAAACACCCTTTAAACCATAACTGACCACTGCCTAGAGAATGCTTGATAGAAGTCCTTGGGAATGAAAATTTTACACTGGTGCTTTGAGAAAGTCCTCTCCTTACAACCACAGATTTTAAAACCAGACTCCAGAGAGAATTCTAGTTCTGCAGCAGTTTACTGGCAACCTAAGCAAGCTGGGTCCAATTACACAATTTTGAAGGTGACTATTTGGTATTTCTCTTCTTTAAATTGCTTTCTAACATGTCAACAATTTTGCAGAAATCTGATCAGCAGACCTGCAAAGGAAATATCCTCCCTCTCTAACAAAGATTTATGATGTTGAGTTCTCATAATTCAATACATGACAAAAAATAATCTTATTCAACAAAGATTTTAATCTTTTTTTTTATTGTGATGAATCATCAATATCATGCTTTATCAATCACACAATAGAGTTGATGAGAGCTTTTGTGCTGTACCCAAGTTTCAACCTTAATAAATAGCTATTAATATCTCCTATAAAAAATGACCATATGAAAAGATGCCCTTCCAATTTGGCATCCTGATGAAGAATAAATGCCTTGCAACTAAGAGCTGCTCAGTGCTAAGTCAACCATTGCTAGCTCCATTGCAATAATCTCATCCCTCAAACACTGGCAGTGATTACTGCCTGACAAATGTTCTGCTTGCTAGTGGGTTTGTTTGGGGACATCATGCATCTTTTTCCAAATCACCATTTAAACAATAACAAAACAATGAAAACAGAAAATTAACTAACTTTTGGACAAGTATAATAATACAGGCCACTTTGAAGATTCACCTTACCCTCATTGCATTCTGCATACTGGGCATGCAGAAACCAGCATGTGACAAGTACTGAATAAGAAGGTTAGACTTCTAATAAATATTTAAAAAATAATTTATAAATATTAATTTATAATTTAAAATATTTTTATAAATTTTATTTTTAAATTTATAAGTATTTTTAAGCCTAGGTTTCAGTTTCATATTTAAATTTAAAGTTTATTGCTACTCTTCTACAAGATTTTGTGGACTTTCTTCACTTTTAAAACAGAACAGTATTGACAAACTTATTCAGCCAGTATCCATCTTGTTTAACAACTAACCAATTGAGTGAAATGACAGGTTCCTATTTCTCATATATCAAAAGTCAGAGGTAAGACAGGCTTAAGGAGCACAGTTGCAGAGCAGCAAACATTAAACCTTGTGCAGAGTAATGAATTAACAAAATGTGCTTTGATGTTACTTATCACAGAGCTGCAGCACATTGACTCAAAAAGTGGGAAAATATCCTGGCACTTAAACAAGTTCAGTCAAACTCATTGATTTCCAATCTCTGTACAGAATAAAGGCAGAGTATGACACAAAAATAAGAACAAGCCCACATTTTCAGAATGGAGCTGCACCACAACTCCGTGTTCTTAGCAACATACATCTGCTGGGTTAAGACTGTGGTAGAAGATAGGAGAAGGAAAAAGTGACTGGATGGTCAAGGGGTATTTGCAATCGGCTCTTGCAATACTCAGGGCAGAAAAACTGCACAAAATTGGCTTATGTCTAACTGCAAGATAATGACATATAGAGCACTGCCTAGAGATTGCATCACTATCTGCTTCTGGCTCTTTGCTACAGACACTATTATTTTTCTACTAAGAATAAAAATAACATGAAGAACTTTTGTTTGGGTTTTTTTTGTTTTTTTTTTTTTGTTTTTTTTTTTTTTTTTTTGTTTCATTTTATTCTATCTTATTTTAAAAAACTGCTTCCTTTTCATTGAACAAATACTAACAGAGAACTACTTGCACCTACAGCTTTTTGAAGAAAGACCAGCTTGGCAGATCATGCCACTTAGAGAAAGTGAACTCAAAATTGACTCAAGCAGCTGTCTACAGCACAGTCAAGTTGGTCCTAAAAATCTCAAGTTCCAGATCTCACAGGGTTGTAGCAACAAGAAATTCCTATCAAAAGTATTTGTATTTTCATCAGGGCAGAAATTCATGGCAGTGAAATGTTGCCTTTGTGCTTGCTTTGATTTCTGACTGATTGTTAATTATGAGACATTTGTATCAGCCTTACATCCATTGGTTTGGATGTTTCAAGTTTCAGCAGTGCAACTACTGACTCTTGTGTCTGTGGGAGTTATTATACATAATGAAACAAATCAGGAAAAGTAAAGATCCATTCCTCACTACCACGTGTTTTTGTCAACACCATGTCTCTTGGAAGGGAGTCTTCTGCTCTTTGGGATGCATCTCACATTTTGTCAATGTAACCCCTGGGGATTAAAAAACCCTTTTATCAGGATAGAAATAGTGGACATAACTAATCTTATAATAACTGAATTTATTGGGCAAAAAGTGGCTTTTCCACAGAAATCACCTACAAAAGTGGAAATAAAATTAGATATCTCTATAAAAAGAGAAGACTAGAGGTGTATTTAGTGTAATTAGCATCACAGCCTCTTCCAAGCATTTAAATGATCACAAGCCAAGCACAAAAGCAATAAGCAAACCACCAAGTTGAGCTATTCATTCAACTTTCCACAAGTTCTGATCTCCAGCACTAAAGGCATTTTGCTTTCAAAGACTCTTGCTATCAATCCTAGCAGTATTTACGTGCACTAAATGGATAAGAAACCATACACCAATTTAATGTGGTTTTTTTTTTAACCAAAACAACAAACACAACAGTTAAGATTTAAAGAAAGAATTCCTTGAAAAGTGTATTTTACCATCTCTTTGTTTGAGGCTCTGCATTCATACCTTAGCTAACACCCAAAGCAAGAAAATGATACTTGCTCAGTCACAAAGAAATCTGTTGCCATGGGAAACCCAAAGATATCAACTCAGGAACTGATAGCAGGAGTAAATGAAAACCCACTTTTCAGATATACAAAGAAAGTAAAAATCAACACTCAGGGCTATGCAGCAATTGTCATTTAATCCTAATTTAGGCAAAGGTATGGCACTTTTGATGATGGAACCTGTATCTCCAGTTGACATTTTTGTTTTAACCTAATATTCTTCAGACACTCCCCATTCTGCCAATCCAGAGTGACATAAACAGACCTGTATGTTCACCCCAGTGCACATTTTCCCATGAAATGCTTTTCCCACAGATCCCAGTGGGCTCAGCAAAATAGAAAGCAAAATAATCATTGAGAACAAACTCATCCTTGTATAGAATATGATATTAAACTCCTTTTCAAGATATAACACTTACAAGTTACCTTCCAGAAAACCTAGTCTTCCCCCCTCAGATAGAATTCAAATATTAACTCCTAAGCACTCATCAATTGGTATCAACTCATTTCAAGTGATTCATAATTCACTTCAAAAATTTGTTGTAGGTGTTAACTTGAGCAAATTTAATTTCAACAAAAGTTTGCTGACAAAGCACCAAAGTTAAATAATTTTTAACTTGCTAATGACTAATGAGATGGAAGGCATTCATATCAGTGTAATACCTTCATAATATACTCAATATCCGGAGGATTAAAACTTTGTTATTAATCAATAGTCCATCAGCCATGGTATTGTATTGGCATTTAAATTTCTACTAAAATTTCTGAGAAGAATAGCTAAGGATGTTCTGTTCAGCTTTGAAAAAATTACTGCATTGATTAATGAAAAAAAAAGGCAGCAGCAAGGTGCTTTGCTTAGGTCTGAGTTCAGACTTTAGGTATCCCAGAAAACACAATCTCAATAGGTAAATGCATCAAGAGTGTTACTGGTGAGAACAAGTTTGTTATTCAGAGCTGCAAATCAGACAAGTCAAATACTCTGTGCTTATTTCAGATCACTATGCATTTCCCTAGCACCATAATTCATCTTCCTCACAGAAATTGCGCCTCAGGCTGTCATACAGTCTTTGTCAAATTAAAAAAAATAAAATTATGATACCTTCTGAAATTAAATTCCAATTTTGTGCTATACTTCCCTATGTTCTTGACTTATTGTCATTGGCACCTAAAGGTAGAGGCTCATGAGCATTACCTTGTCATTGGCTGCAAGCGGCTCACCAAACACTGTGATTTTGTTTCCTTGTTTAACTCACAGTGTCAAGGCTCCATAGCATGCACATAAATACTTTGATATGTCACTCTGTAGAGGTTGCTCATGAGAGAGTAACTTCAGATAGTAAATATTTATCTTAACACTATTAGTAATTAGGCAGCAATTTAGACTCATTATTGTGGCAGTCCTCCAATACTATTCTTGAGCTCAAAGAGAGAACACGAGCACTCTGCTGTGACACTCACCCACTCCTGTTTAATGGCCACAGAACAAATCTGTAGGTTCCCTGTACAGCTACAGGCTCCATGACATGTCTAGACCAGCAATCCCTGCCATTAGTAAGATGGCAAAAAAATGTTAAGATCAGGTAGAGCTTGCTCTCACAGGAAAACTGAACCCTGCAAGACAGATTTTCACAGGAACAAATTTACAGTCTAGACCACTTTGATTTGTACTTGTTTGCAGAAGTCACCAAGTGTTACATTCTCCCTAAACAGAATCACTCCCCTGGGAGGAGCAGAGTCACTGTAGCACAAGCACTGAAGTTGCCTCATCTTGGAATAAATAAAGAACATGCATTGAGGGGATGCCCCAAGCAAAAGTGACAGCAAGCATGCAAAAGCTGAAATCTTTGAGCATCCTGTATAATGAACACGTTTTCAGGTCTGCCCTGTCATGGCATACTGGCTGGTAACTGAAAAGTTTCGCTCGCAGCTTGCATTTCAAAACATGTCCAAATAATATACTTGACAGATAATGAAACCTCTTGCAATTACCTTTAGCTTGAAGCAGAGTGCTTCAACTATCATTTTCATATTGATTTCTGATGAAGTTAATTATGTTTTACTGCAAGCTGGAACCCACAGCCAAAACCAAAGTCTAATCAAACCAACTGGGACTAAGGCAGTGGTAAAAGAATCCTTAAAATACAGAACAGAATAAAATGACTCCTGATCTTTGACAGAGCGACTTGGCTCCCTGTGGGGGATGAGGGTTAAATCTCATCACAAACAGCCAGAAGCCCTTGCAGTCCACTAACAAGGGTGGGGGATTACCAGGAGCTCCACATCTGTTATTGACAATGCTGATGAGCCTAATTGGCAACACACAGCTGATCCCCCCCGCAGCAGCAGGGGAGAGAAGCAAACAAAGAGCACAAAGGTGGGTAAGACAGTCTGAGCAATGCCCTGCCCAGTGTGGCTCTGGCTGAGCTGCTCTTGCACACTGCAGCTCACCAGCCCCTCCAGCAGAGAAGTGTGCAAGGCTGGGGGGCTGCTGCAGTTTCAGCAACAGTGGAGTTCGGGTAGACAAGGAATAGATGTATACGAACAATAAGCATGAAAGGCAGGCTGTCCAGGAAGGCACTTTCTGGTAGAACAAACATGCCCTACCTGCCCGTCACAAAATAATCTGCTCAAGAATTACAGTTTTCACTTCTCAGCAAAATCCTGGCATCTGTGACACCACTTTTCATATTCATTTTATTATTACAATTTTTGTTTAAACAACAACAAAAACCCCCTGATGTTATTTCGATCTATTTTGGGTATATTTTAACAGTTAAACCATGCTCAAAGCAGGATATCCTTGTTCATTTCCAAAATATAACTCCCTTCCAGCACAAATTGGCTTTGAACAGTGCTTACACTCTGCAGTTCAATGGCCAAGTTGTTACAGCATTACAGAAGCCATCTCAAGAGTCAGGAGCAAATACAAATCATGTCATCAGGCCTAATAACATAAAATTACATACAACCCAAGTTCCCTAACTGACCTTTGCTCTTCTATTATCACTTATAAAATAGGGGTTGCTGTCCAAGGAATTTTATTAAAAAGGTGCCCCCTTGCACACAACTACTCTTCAAAACTGCATTCCCTTCTTTTCCAGCCTCTTGCCCCAGCAAGATCCCAGCTGCCAAGACATGCTGTTGAAGTCCATGAACTACTTTTAATTAAAATACAATTAGACTGCTGATGCCACCACATGCCAGAAATATGCCAAAAGAAGAGCCAAAGTGTGCAATTAGTGAACAACTGCAGCTACAGAGAGAAGCAGAGCTTCAGAAACAGCAAAGCCAGGTGGAAGGTGTGAGCCCACCCTGAGAACAGCTCCCTGTGCACTCTCAGACTGGCTCTGGCCACCAGCGACACCCATGGTGACCTCGGTTTCCTAATTGGTTGTAATGTGTTTGAAAGCCATTGGAAGGACTCTCTGAAGACTTTAGTAGGCTTTTCATTAACTTGTGAGATCAATACAGTCTCTCTGTACTAAGAGAATAAAAGGAACAAATTAGGACAAACTAAACCAGCTTTGAAACATTCTTGGGATTTTCCCAGCCTTGATATGTACCAAGTTATGTCTGTTCTGGAGCAGGCTCTGACATTTAATTTACTCCCCTTTTGACTAAAGACAGCCATTAGAAAGAAGAGTCAGGATTTTGGTATCATAACCCACCTTAATATTGACAACTATAAAAATCTATCCAAACACTATTAGGGATAGTTTGCCCAGACATCTGCCTCAGGGAAGTCACAAAGTGTGCAGCAAGAGTACAAGGATTCATCTTTCTTCAGCAATCAAAGACATTTTCAAGCAATGACACCATTTTCTGTTACCATGAAATTTCAAGATTACTGCCTGGTTAGAAATTATAAAAATACCCACATTAGGAAAGGTAGGTGTATTAAATGTGCCTTTCTCCAAGGGTTATCAGGAGCTAACTAGGAAATGATTCAAAAGAGGCTCTATGATTTAACATGCACTCTGGCAGATCCTTCAATTCTTTCCAGTTTTCTTTTTATACACACTTATTGCATTCAAAAGTTTATTCACAAATTTTATGAGTTCATAACTAATATTCTTCCAGGTGGCATTTGTCAACACACCTCAGAGTGCTAAACTGCTACAAGAGCTGTTTTACCATTTGGGATTAGGAATGCCTTATCCCAAACACCTCAAAAATCCCCATATCAAACTTAGAAATTTATTTCATATGTAGATGATGTTTTTTTCACTTCACATTTAGTGTCATCTCATTGCAGGGCTTCCATACTTTTTCAAAAAACCAAAAAATTATTTGTCCTTGATGTTCAGCTGGTAGCCAGAATTAAAAGTGCAGTTGGAGTGTTTGCTGAAAGGTGTCTGCAAGCTTTGGTCCAGTACCCATATCATGAGCCTGGTGTCGAGCTGCAAGTGTTCCTCAGATAGCACCTGAAGCTTTTCATGCCTCTAAACTCCACAAGCCCTGTCCAGGTACATTGGTAAGATTTCCAAGCAGGACACATCAATTCAGCAATCAAACCTTCACTTTAGACAGGCTTCTGCTCTGGATACAGAAGGCTGCCCTCTCATTCTGCTTATTCTCCCATGTCTTTAACTGAATTCCTTGCCATTTTATGGGCATTACTGTAGATTTGTTTTACATGATCAGGAAACAATTTTTTAAATGTGAGTTATGCATTAAATATCGCATATATTCAGCAGGGAAGGAAAAACATTTCTGGAGTACAGTAATTTTACAGACTCAGGTTTCTAATAAATTTTCACATCTACCCTAAACTGAATTAGCAAGTTCCAGTTTATTGTCAAGCTTGTGCACAACATCCCTCAGTGACATGTCAAATCCTTACCAAGGCAGCTGAACTCCTAAAGCTGTCCTCATTGGCAGGAAACTTGTCAGATTAAATTGCCACCTCTTGTCAGGTAAAGATGTATGATCAGATATCCCCCTGCTGCTGATGACACAAACAGTCCTTTCACTTTTAAGTATAATGAATCTCCAGTGTTTCTTACTATGAGCAGAGATGTATCTCGTGGTGAGAGGAAATATTCCTTGCTGACCACTTGACACAGGAACACAAAACTCCTAAATTTTTTAAATTATTTTGCTTGGATTTCACTTTTTTCCCAGGGTATTTGTTTATCTATCTAGACAATTAAAAAATAAAAGTACTTTCATTGTCTCTTGTGTCCTAAGTACTG
The DNA here is from genome assembly GCF_027579445.1 of Ammospiza nelsoni. Lineage (NCBI taxonomy): Eukaryota > Metazoa > Chordata > Aves > Passeriformes > Passerellidae > Ammospiza > Ammospiza nelsoni. Next base: position 6,932,004 of record NC_080648.1, read on the forward strand.
TTTCCATAGAGCTGTCCAGATGCATATTTGCTATTTCCAAAAGCCTGAGCAGGGAAGTTGGACCCTTCCAGCCTTTCCCGTTCTGTGATTACTGTGCATTCCTGCTCTCTCCACTACACCCTAGAAGTAGGATTTTGCTAGAAAGAATCACCTGTTACTTTTGTGGGTCCTTGATTACACACAGGATTGGAAGAAGACACTAGGGAAGAGCCAAGCACCTTAAGTTTTTTGGTATTTACACTGAATTATTACATTTATCAGCATTTTTCAAATAATTACAATTCCAAATCCTTCTGCTGACTTATTCAAAACATCGTCACAGAACGCTGGCACATGGGGTATTCTAAACTTCTCTTAACTTGGAGGAAAAATGAAATCAACTAAACCCAAAGTATTTCTGACATACCTGCACAACAAAGTTTTGCTAGACTCCTTTATAAACTGCTTTTAAGCTAAGCAAGTTTAGCATTTCCACTTCTCACCCTCCAAGCTCCCTCTTCTTTAGATCTGCAAAATAAGTTTCAAGTGTGTTTTTTTTTTTTTTTCTTGAAAGAAGAAAGCAATAGCTCTACTGGGGAAAAAATAATTCTTTTCCTCAATTTACAGTTTTCCAGTATTAACTGGAAGTTACAGGCAATGAAACTTAGGGCTTTTTAGGCCAGACACACAATATTCCAAACTATAACAGTGCAGCTCAACGGAAGTTGGCACAAAAGTTTGATTCAACAGTTGAAACCAGAAATCCCTAATAGCAGGCAGAAACTTTTCCAAAGTCCTCTGAAGCACTAGTGCTGATTAGGGCTGTATTTCCTCTCCTGCTTGCAGGAACACAGATTGCTTACTCTGTTCTCATCACAAACTGAAATGGCTCCAAGCAGTGCCTGGGAGCATAATTAAAAAAAGTTGTGCCCCAGAGAAAGCTGCAGAGAAGCCTGAGCTAACTGAGAAATGCACTCACAGCTTTTCCAGCTGACAGCCAAGAGGAGCTGCACTCCAAGTTCAATAGACATCAGATACAAGGCAATGCTGGGAATGGTATGGCATTCTACTAAATTTCACAAGTTTCCCAAAGACAGGTGAATGGGAAGTTCAAACTACCAAAAATCAACACAAAATAGGTAAGAATCTAAAAATTGTAAGAGTAGGTATCAAGCAGTTTTGGTGAATAAAATAATTCAAACTTTTTCATTGAAAGCTTAAATGATGATAAAATGTTCAAAAAGGGATGGTGTTTTACCCCCTTTTATGTCTTACATAAAATGGACTCTTTCCAGTAACCTTTCCTATGAACCTAGACCCCAATTTAGATAATTCCATTATCTTCAAAGAAGAAAGACATATTAGGAAAATGAAGCTATAGACTAATGGTACCTTATTAAAATCCTATTTACATAGAATTAACATAAATACAAGTTGGTAAACCATATGCTATCACATCTGTTCCTCTGTGTATTAATAACAAGACTGTCCCCTATAGGGCTCTCAAATTAATATGCATTAGAATATATTACAAAGTATTTGGATTCTCTTGACAATATAATTTGCAGCTAGATTATTTGTAGGCTTCTAGCTTGGAATTATTGCTGTTGCACTATGCATCAGCTGTTTCTTCTAGTGTGATTAAAGTACAACACCTGTCTCTTCTGGTATTAAGACTTTATGGAATTGTGTCAATTTTTAAATGCTCAGCTCCTTACATTTCAAGTATTTTCAGTTTGAATGTGTCAGAAGATTTCAGTCCTTTACCAACTACACCATCATTTAAGAACTTTGTTTTTCCGCTTCCAGGATACTTAATATATGTGAAACACCAGCAGTGTTCACTAATTAGGCTAGGAAAAAACAATCACATAAAAGAAAAAAAAAAGTTTTAAGTATGAACCTTAATAGATAAAAATTCCATTTCAGCCACCAAACTTTCTATAAATGTATGTTTGCATTTCCAATGAAACTAACAGATGTCTCCCTGCACTGTAAAAAGCAGGTGCTTGTATGAATGCTTCAATGCTTCAAGACTGATGGCATAATGGGGAAAGGACTTCAGAAGTGAATTAATAATAGTCTTGATGTAATACTGAGAAATATGCCCAAATTTTCAAAAACTAGAGAGGAAATACACTGAATAGAAAATCTTACTGGAAGGCTGTTCTTACTGTTCAGGTTTACTTTCACAGTTCTGGAGCCCAACACGTTATGTTTGAATTTTCGGGTGCTGCTAACAGAGGGAAATAATCCAGTATGGCATTCTCTATCCACAGGACAAAGAGGCAGATTAATGAGACCATCTTTCCTCCTGTTGCAGTTTTCCCTGCAGTTGTGCCCTGTGCAGCCTGTGCCCAGGAGCCAGGGGACACCGAGGGCAGCCTGCTCTGCTCCAGCACTGCCGCAGCAGCCCTGCAGCCGCTCAGGAGTCACACAAAGCTCACACAGACCGTGTCAGTCCAGGTGTCAGGTATGAACTGCGCCTCCTCTGGGCTCAGAGGAGATTTAGAGTGGGAACAATAAAGATAAAACTGAGCAGTCCTCAGCTTCCTCCCCACTGGGTGTCCTTCTCCAAGATGGAATCCGCGTGGCTTTTGTTTTCATGCTGAAACAATCTTCTGCCTGGCACTCCAGTGAAAGATGCAGTGATGCTCTGCAGGAGACAGGGTGGGCTGGGGCATCTCCTGCAATGAAAAACAGCCTTGAGAGTAACAGATCAGCAGCAATATTCACTGCTTTAGGTAAGAGAGCAGGAATCACAATATTCCAAAAAACAAATCAGTTGTGCAATAGATGGATGGGAGCCATGCAGACAGGATTATAGTTGGTTTTTAGTTTTGGCCTGCAACTACCAAATTTTTCTGCTTTATTGTGTACATTGTGCAAGGCTGCTTTATGTATCAGTTTGCTGCATAGGTATAACAGAAATATGTGAGACTTCCCACACTCTGTATCATCATGCCTGCAAAATTTCCTTCCGTTTTGCATATTCATTAATTGCTTGAGTTGTCCTTAAGTTCTGAAGTGTTTCTTTAATTTCCAGCCTAGACACAAATATAATGATTTTTCCAGCCAGAGACAAATAGATTGGATCAAGAATAATCCTACTGAGCTTTGACTTCCTAAGCAGTGATCACAAAGGGTCTCTCAGTTATAGAACAGTGACCCTTTTGAATAGTATTCACATATAATTAATATAAGCATGTCTTAATAAACCATATGCTCACTCAGCTGCTCTTTGCTGTATTAATAACAAGGCTGTCCCCTAAGGGACTCTAAAATGAATGTATATTAGACATATGAATCCTAATAACCAGAAGGTATCACAGTTGTACTTGTCTTACTTTAGATAAGTATTTAATACAGCATTATTTTAATGACTTTAAGAAAACATATGTCCCTGTCAGCTCAAAAATGCAGTTTGTGAGACTCAGGCTGAATATTGGGATAAAAAAACCTCACAAATGCCATTCCTTCCCTTTTTACGTTAATAACTAATGGGATTGATAATAATGTGTATCTAATAATCTAATACACTTTAAAAGAAAAGGGAAAGTGACTATAAGGCAAAGTGCAACATAAAAAAACCTCTGAAAATATATAATTTCAGGTATCATTTGCTGTTGTTCATTACCTTATGACACAGACTATAACAGACTATTGCTCTTCACAGTATTAAAGTAGGCAAATCCATTTAAATAAAATAATCACTATTATCCCACACAAGAGTTCAGCTTGGAGTGATCTGAAATTTCCAACCACATTTGTTTTCTCATCTGATTTATCACATACAATTTATTTTATGATATCCTAGCTCCCCCACACTTTTGAAAGAAAAAGTGGCAAAATGAAATTCTAGTAAAAATCCTAGAGAGAGGCCATCTCTGAGTAAAAACAATAGACAAATATTAACTGGAATAAGGATTCCTGCCTATGTCTCTCACTTCCAAAGGAAAGCCTGATCACTGATGTTTTGTCTTTTCTGGGATGGTTCTCATAGGAAGCTTTGACAGAGAGCAGACTGATCCTGCTGTGATTGATTAAGATGTGAATGTGTCTTTGTGTGATGGGAAAGAGCACAGGAGGGCCAGGGAGGTGCTCAGAGGGCTGGAGCAGCTCTCCAAGGGAGCCAGGCTGAGAGAGCTGGGGCTGCTCTGCCTGGAGAAGAGAAAGCTCTGGGGACACCTCAGAGCCCCTTCCAGAGCCTGCAGAGGCTCCAAGAGAGCCGGGGAGGGATTTTGGACAAGGACCTGGAGTGACAGGATGAGGGGAATGGCTTCCCGCTGCCAGAGGGCAGGGTTAGACAGGACATTGGGAAAATATTCTTCACTGCTGGGAGGTTAGTGAGACACTGGCACTGCCTGAGGCACTGCAGGCTGCCCAGAGAATTGTGGATTCCCTGTCCCTGGAAGTGTTCAAGGCCAGGATTTGGCTCTGTGAGTTTTGTTATGGTTGGATGAATAATTAATGAATAATTTTTTCTTGCACTGTTTCCCATGGACGCCTTTTTTCACCTCCTATGTGCACTTTCATCCTGCACCAGTTTTAAGTACAGATAGAAAAAGGGGATTTTTTTTTGTGATTTTTTTTTTTATGTTTTTTTCTCTTTTTTTGAGGGGGGGTGGGGTTTGCTGGAGAGAGGGACTTTTCTGCTGTGTGCAATGACCATAGGTACCCTGAGCAATGGGGAAACCACACAAGTGTTGGAGGCACCCCAAATAATGCACTCATGTTGGATGAAATTAGCAATTATCATTCTACCACTTCTACAGCTCTGCATAATAGCTACAGCTCACAGAAGAGCTCAGAGTTACAGCTCCAGTTTTCTGAGCAGATGTGATCCCCACCTCACAAGATCCTCAGGTAGTTAACAATACACTTGTCATTTTGAATTGGATAAAAAGCAGCTGTTCTTTAAGCTTTCATTTCAAAGGAAATACATCCTGTTCTGCAACAAATGGCAATTAGCTGTCAAAAGGGGAATATTGAGAGCAGCTCTCCAGATAAAATGCTTTTGTTTATCATTAATTTATAACAATGCATCAAAAACTTGAGGAGTACAGGCAAGAGTCGTAGAATAATGAAGGCTGAATATTTTGATCAAAACAACTCCAGCAGGTTCAACATCTCCACTGGGCTAAGTTAGCTGAACTGAAATGTCTGGTCTCAATTGCTTGTTGCTGTGTTGTGCTTTCACCAGCTGACACGAGGAAACTTCTTTTCCTGACAAAAGACAAAACATTTCTGCCAGCTGAGGTGACATTGTGTTCATTCAATAATGATACAAGGCCCTGAGGTTCTTCAGCAAGAAAGATAACAGAGAGAATCCTCATTAACTAACTGCAGAAGAATGAAGGTCAACCCACAGAGAGAATTTCATGCTTACATGTCAGTTAGAACATTTGTTCTTCATTAATTCTTTAAACCCAAGCTGGGATATCATCTAGCAGCATTTTAATGTCCTGCACTCCATCAGAAATAACTCTTAGGATGTGGGTTTCTTTGCACTGAGCTCAAGAGGTTTTTTTTAGAAGCCATTGACTTCACAATATTGGACACTAATAATGTTTTGGGATTATTACAAGACTGGGTGTAATATAGGAAATAACAGTTTGGGTATTTCAAGATGAAATAAATGAGGATTGACATAATATATTCCAAGAAATTCACTATATGTACATATAAAAATACCATCATTATTTTTATATTTGTTCACTACTTTGTTACTGCTGTATTTTTAAGTATTTTCTAGTGAATCAAAATATCTTATTTCTGTCAAGATTATACTCCCCATAGAGTGGTAGAATTATATGCAAGATACTGTATTTCCAAATATGCAGATGCAACTATAAATATTTAGGTCTATTTACATCTGGGGACTTTTGGACTCGTGTTGTGTAATTAACAACTAAAAAGATGATAGCCACAACTTTTTCTTATATTTACAAAAAAAAAATAGACATGTGTCATGTTGTGAAATAGTGTTCCACACTTTTCTCTCCCTGTGATGACCACGAAACAAATTCCCAATCCAACAGCCTTCTGGTTCTGCATGATTATTGTTCTTTAGTATTCATCAGTTTTCATAGAAGTAAGAAAACATAAAGCACATTGTGTATGTGCATGTGTGTAAATCTCTCACTCTCTGTATATATGTATCCATATCTATATGTTTAATGGATATCCTTTTGAAGATTTAGTTCTCCTTCTTATGATTAGAGATTGAGGGCACTCTGCATACAATAGATTGGCAAATGTGGGACTTGGGAAGATTTCCTGCAGAGCATGAGCACAAGCAGGGACCCTTGTCTGGTCCTGCTCAAACTGCCAGAAGGTTCCACAGAGCCAGCAGCCCTGCCAGGCCCTTGTGCCAGGGCAGGACTGAGGGGCAGCAGCTGAGGAATTCCCGCATTTCCTGCCATCAGTCCTGGGAACTTCCATGTACAAGACAGTAACAGCCTAAATATTTGCAGTTATTTCTAATTTTTACCTCTATGCCATATGACTATTGTGCTCTCAAGTTTATTTTAAGTGATGTGTTGCAATTAGAAATATCAGAGACATCAGAGAGAATTTGGGAGAGGAAATGGCAAAAGAGTTACTTCTTCAAATGGAGAGGCTTATCCTTGTATCAAGTTTGTTCTAAAGCAATTTCTTGTAACCCCAAATGGCTTTTCCTCAGTGTCTTTCCTTATTCGTTTTATTGGTCATCTCTGGATTCTTGTCAGAAAAAGAAAAATATTATGGAGAGGTGACCGACAAACAAGAATATTTTAACTGAGTGTCCTTTTACTGTTTCTTCCAAAGCCTTGGTGAGTTATCCTAAGTCTCCCTTTTAGCAAATGCCAATCTGATAGCAATATATTGTTTTGTGAACATGTGCAAATAGAGAATTATATTTATATAATAAATATATTCTTTTATAACACTGTGCATTATTTGAGGAAGACTGTGCACTCTTGTCTCTTTTCAGACTTTTGTTGATTTGTTGCAGGTTTAATCTGCAGGTGCCATTAGTTTCCTGGATCAGCACAGAGCCCCAGTGTTCTCTGAAGGCAGCCTGTGTCAGGGGAATCTGACTGATCAGCATGCTGTCTAATCTAACCCTGAGATAAAAACATGCAATTCTTTGCTTACATTTTCAAATGAGAACCTGGCAATAGGAAATGTTGTAATAGAAAAGCAGAGAAATAAAATTCTAAAATACCAAAACACTAAGGCACCTGAAACAAAACAGCTCCAATTTAATTCACCTCTATAGCTGAAATCCAAGGGAATAGTGAAGCAAAGTGTCTATTTGTGTCCTGGATCACGAAGCAGCTGCAGCCCTGAGTGGGTTTATCTTGCTGCCTTTTAAACTGCTTCCATCCAACCTTGTCCACTACAAAATCCTTGGTTCAACACCCTTGTTTCTGCTGTCAGGCTGAGCTGCAAACACGACTTTTCCCACCCTCCCCTGCACCTGCAGAGCTCTGATGTCTGTTCCTCAGTCACTCAGCCCAGCAGACAACTGCTCTTCTCTTCCACATCTCCCTTTTATTAGCAAGGCAGCAAATTATAAACTATTCTCTTCCTAAACTTGTCCTGGTTGGCTTGAAAGGAGATCCCAGAGCCTGCCTGCCACATCTACTGCAAAGCAAGGCACCTGACACACTCAGGAAGAGCAGCAGTGTGTGCTATGTGCTCCATGTCCTAAACACCACCTGAGAGCAGCAGTGTGTGCTGTGTGCTCCATGTCCTAAACACCACCTGAGAGCCACAGTGTGTGCTGTGTGCTCCATGTCCTAAACACCACCTGAGAGCCACGGTGTGTGCTGTGTGCTCCATGTCCTAAACACCACCTGAGAACAGCAGTGTGTGCTCCATGTCCTAAACACAACCTGAGAGCCACAGTGTGTGCTGTGTGCTCCATGTCCTAAACACCACCTGAGAGCAGCAGTGTGTGCTGTGTGCTCCATGTCCTAAACACCACCTGAGAGCTGCAGTGTGTGCTCCATGTCCTAAACACCACCTTCTCCATCAGTTCTACCTCAGCCTTCTCCTCTGCTGCTGCCTGGTCCCTCCTGGCTGCCCTGGCCTTGCTCCTGGCAGGTGTCAGTTCACATTTAATGGTCACAAGACCCTGACAGAGAGACACCTGCCATTCCATCCCACTCTACTGGGGTGTGCCAAGCAATTCAAGAAGCAGAAGTGATAGAATAAATTTACTGCTACACTTGGGTAGTATGTCCATCTTAGCTGGATTTACACATTCCTCAAACCTCTGTCATAATAAAACTGACATATACAAAAACCCCTCACATCTGTACTACAAAAAGAGAACTGTAACAGCGTTCATAATTTACAAAAATAGCCTGTTCAGCTTCAGCTTTTTTTTTTTTTTAATTCCGGTCTAATGTTGATCAGCAAAATGGCTTTACAAAGGGAAGTTCCTTACCTAATAGCCAGGTGAAAGACAGACAGTTCTCTGCAACACAGATCCAGAAGCTTCTTCTATTTCTTCTCTTGTGCTTGCACGCTTCAGAGCTCAGGATTTGGTTTCCCCTCTTCTCTGCTGAACAATTATGAAGTAACATTTGGTCTACTTAGCAAATGGTGCAATTTCCTCTTTCATTTTCATTCATTTATTTATTTTATAATGAAGAGAGAGCTCTCCTAGTGAAGGAGCAATTACCCAGCACCTTCCTCTGGGATCTCTCTGGGAGTGAGGAGCAGAGGCACTCAAACATGATTCCAATCCACCTTTGCCATCATCCAGGGGCAGAGTCGATCTCAAGAGCTGCTGACAAACCCAGAGGCCTTGCAGGCACTCACATGAGTTAAGTGTGTTAATGGTTTCCTAATCAAAACAAAAGCCACAAAGTTCCTGTCAAACACACCCGGTAATTACTGACAGACTATAAATGTGTGTGGGAAGTTCATAGTCCATCCCTTAAAGTTTATCAAAAATAACATTTTCAAAAAATACCTGAGTGTCTTGAAATTTTCATAACAGAGATTCTGAACTGAATTGTGAAAATGTCAAATTTTAAGGTATCTTGGAGTAGTTTTCCACCAATATCAGCTGAAATTAATGGGTTTAGATAACCTTGTTGGAGTTTAAATGAAAGCAAGAAAAGTGAGAGATTTTTCTATTTTTATTTTTTGGGGAATACTGAAATATCACATAACAAAAGCAAGTTCAAAGATGTAAAATAATACAAATTCCGTTTTAGGAGGATATACAGGTTAACCCTGAACCAATAATTTTCTGAATTCTATCCTACTATTTTAAATTCACAAACCTTTCAGTAGTGGAAAATTATTCCTTTTCTTCTCCAGTAAAAGTGTTAGTCAAAATAGCATTCTTTCATTATTTTTTTTTTAGATAACAATTGATGTCAACTAGATAAAACATGATCCAAAAAGTCTTCTTAAAATATCACAGCATTTAATGTTACATTGCTGGATGGGGCTGTGCACTTCATGGAGGTTGCATACTACATTAAGAAAAGTGAATATTTATTCAACATGCCAAATCAAGTTCTTGATTATTTTGCCCTTTTGAGAAAACTCTAAAAAGGAGATTTGAAATCCTGTCATCCAAATCTGCCCCAGTTTACAAGTTCCTGTTAGTGGCTGAAGTAGATATGAGTATCAGTTCTACTCCACATATATTTAAATAGATTGGAGGAATACATTTTAAACTTTAGAAAATCTTAATCAACACAAGACTCTTTATACAAGTACTGCTATCATGTGTTATTGGGTAAACAGATTTTTTTCCCCTCCATCAATCTATTTATTTAGAAATTACTGGGTTATTAGAACTGCTATCTTGTCTCTTGCATTTAATTTTCAATCTGCATTACATTTAGATGTCCAAGTGACAGAGAAAGAGGCGGATGGTTCCATTTCTGTAGCTTCCAGTTCTGTAAAATGAATCTCAGTGTGAAAAATTAAGATTAATGGGCTTCATAATCATTTTGTTCTGCTGAAGCCAATTTGAATAAAAGGGAAAAAGAGTTTATATATGAAAATATCTTTGATCTCTTTGGATAAAAATAAGCATTGTACATGAGTTTGAGCTCAAGCACAAATTGCCATTTTATTTTCTCCTTACCTGTGTGAAGCCCCATTAGCATTTGCACAATGGCTTTCAGGATGTTCTCTTTCAAACTGTTATCTAAAGGACGTGCAGGAAATGGCCTGGGAGAGCATGAAGAGTGGAGCAGCTGACTGCCGCTCTGGGTATGCGATTTTAGGATTCCATGGACATGCAGATCTTTCCACAGATAATTTACCTTCTTTCTTTGAAGGGCAGAATGGTTCAGCCTGAGATGGATGCAGCAATTCTGACCCCCAGCTGCCTACCTGGCCCTCTCTGAGGCACCTCATGTGGGTGTTTTGTAGTTATTTAAGGGCGCCACGTGTCAAGAGGTTTGCCTTTGGGTCAGTTTAAGAACCTAGAGATGCTGTGAGGCCAGTGCAGGAGCAGCTGAGAGCTCCCTGCACTGGAGAGGGAAGGTCTGAGAGAGGGGTGGTGAGACCATGCCCCAGAAATAAACCATCCCCATTACCTGCCAGAGGCATGGAGCTGCTGGCAACGATCATGGGCACAAATTTGGGATAATGGACCTTTTCTTTCTTCTTAGAAAAAACCACACTTTATTGTGTAACATAGAAGCGACTTTTGATCAAATCTAATCCAAAATAAAACTGTTCCAATACCAGTTGTATAACACTTAATGTATAATCCTTTCTGATTTTAAATGGCTAAACCCAGAACTAAATTAGTTAAGCTAAAGAGTATTTAATTCCTCACTGGCTGACAATTATTGCACTAGAATTTTGGGTTTTACTCCTCAACTATGGAGTCTTTAAACCCAGTCTTATTTCATAGGAGAACAGACACATTTTAAATTTTTCAGTACAGGAGAAAGAAGAAAGCAGGTGACACACAATAAAGATTTCATACCTATTCAGCTTCCTGTAGCATCTCCAGACCAATGATCTTAAATCAACAGAGTGATTGCTTGAGAACAGCCCTATGCCACAAGTCTGAGTCCAGCATTGATCCACTTTCTCACTGTTAGAAAGTCAATATCTTTCATCCACCACCTTTGGCTTTATTTCTAACTTTGCCACTGTATCTGTTGCCATGCTGTTCTGGTAGGTTGAGCACTACCCTGGGCAATCAACCAGGGAACTCAGCACATTACAAATGGATGTGCTCTGACAGTACATTAGCTAGGAAATGCTGCAGCATCACCTCTTCCCTGAAACCTCACAAATTCCTCTTTCCCTTCTAGCAAAATGCTACTGTGCACATAATGGGGAATAAGTAGAATTTAGATTTTTGGAACTGCTGGCTGAGCAGCAGCCCATGAGAATGATAAACATTTTACTATTTCCAGCATCTGGCACTTGTAAAACTTTGGGGTTTAATTCCTGTTGTGTGATTTGACATCACCTTAGAAAACCTGCTCTAATCAGGTGTTCCATTTTATAATAGAAGCAGAGTGAATACATCCAGGTTTTGGATGTAGCAGAGGTGCTGTGATGTCCTGACTTGGACATGGCCTCTTGCCAAGCCCAGCTTTGGCTGCATTACCTTTGCAATCATTTAGTACCAGTCCTTCATGTCAGCAGGGTGATAGCACAAAATGAGCACTTCCAAATGCACAAATACTCATCAGCAGCAGCAGAAAGAACTGACCTAAGGCACGGTGCTTTGCAGATAAGGAGTCCCATTGGCTGTATGTCCATTATATGTTTGGACAAATAACCCATTTCTTTACCATACCAGGTCTGTCTCTGTATGGCAGAGGAAGTAACTTCTTTAATTTTAATTATTTTTTAAAGTGAGGGTCCCTCACTATGAATGTACAGAGAGGCTTTTTAGAAACTACTATAACACAAATTAAACAACAACATTGACCAGAATGTTCAATGTCCTAAAATAATTCCAATAAAGGCTGGGCAGATACATCAGGACGCCCTCAAGTCCATTTTCCCATGAAAGAAAAGCTCAGAGAGTTCTTATGTGTTTCTTCTTTGTACAAATGCAAAACTTTGCCAGTAAATCAGGAATTACTCATTCACTGTGTCTGTGTAAGCCTCAGTGCAATATAATGCATGCCAAAATATTCATATTTACCTATAACACAGTAAGTACATATATGTAGCTCCTAACTACATGCAAAAAATTAAATCAAATTTGAAAAAAACTCTCCCCCAAAATTTAATTGAAGATTGTACAAGGCCTTACAAAATCAAGAGTTGAGCAATGGCCCCTTAACAGCAGAGATAAATTATGGAAGCCTTTGGCCTCACAAACCATGACTATGATATCTGATAGAATTCCACCCAATGGATTATGAACTCCTCAGGAAAAAAAAAAAAGATATAAAACCACCTCACATAAATTTAAAGAAATATCAATAATAATGAAAAATTATCAAAGCAAACTAAGACACCATCTAGTATAACTCAAATGCAGAATAATATTCTCACAGAGATATTTTTTAAGTTTTCCGGGAGGCATCAGTGAATCAATAAAGAGGAGAATTAATCCCTAAAACACTGGGAAATGTGGAGCTCAGGCTTTCATTTATCTTGCACTCATGGTGCTGCACAGGTATATCAGGGAGCTGACAGCCCTGCGTGGTGTTGCTGCTGCACCATCTGTGCAGCAAATGCACACCTGAGCTCCAGGGAAATGCTGGAGGAGTGCTGCACAATTTCTAACTTAGGGCTTCTTTTAAAATATTTTATGGAAACTCACTGCTGACCCAACATTAAAACATTGCTAATTATTGAACAATAACAGTAAAGTAGTCTCTCTGTAAATAAGACTGGCTTTCTGAATACATATGATGCAAAATCCTTCCTTGGAGAGGATGATGAGGGCTTTGGCACTCACATAATGAGACCCAAAATTAATCTGTCATGCTCTTATATAGATGGTGTATTGAATTTATTTATTTTCACAGTACTCTCATCTTGGAGAGAAAATACACTTCAAAGTGGAAAAATAGCCTTGTAATACTCAGCAAGAGATTTTTTTTTAATATCAAACACAGATGAGGAAGATACTCAGACTAACAGGAAAAACCAAAGCACTGAACATACAAGCTGATAGAGTGTCCTTCACAGAACACAATATTTAAGCAAAGTATCAAAGCATTTAGTCTTGACAAACACACTCTGTTGTGTAAATGAAAAATAAAAGTTGGTCTGACTGAATCATTGGCCAATTAAGTATAATTTACTTAATTAACATTAGAAGATTCCTTCAACATCTGTATTCTATGTGTTTTTCTTTGAAATCTTCTGTATCTGTAGCCTTGCTAAATTCCTTACAAGCTTAAAGCTGAAGATTGTTTGCTGCTTCCATAGGTAGCAATTAGAATTAAGTTGTTCTCTCATTTTTAAATACAAATAAATTTCTTACATACTTATTTTATAAATAAAAGCCACCTGTTTCTAACAACCCTTCCAGTACCACAAAGACAGATGCGTATCCCATTCACATTTTAATTGAATCATTATTATAGGAAATCAGATTTTTTTTTATCCTTTGCACAGTGCTCTATCCCCTGTGAAGCTCAAGATTAAGAAAAGATGACAAACATGACTTTCTTTTGGCCCTCCCATGACCAAATATACACCATTGGCAGCTAGAACTTCATAGGAGAAACAAATAAAAGCAACATCAAGAAGGACCCTGTAGAAGTGCTGAGGGTTTCCAGCTGCAGTTCCTCTGGAGATGGCCACACCTGCCTGGCTGTAACAGCACAGAGGGAGGAAAGAAGAGATTGGAATTATCAGCTCGTTGTGATGGCAGTGCTCAGTTTCAGGAGGTAGTTCTAGTCAGATTGCAAAGCCGACATGTATTGGTATTTTCAGACTCAATTGCTATTGGAAGAAAAATGGTTCTACCATGAAAATAAGCTGCCTAATATACACTCAATTTAAACAATAAATGGAAAACCAGTCAGAAAATAATAATGAGGTCCCCTGACAGGTCTCAGTCAATATGTAGCCTTAAAATAAAAGAAACAAAACTGTAACACCATTATTCTTGTGCATGACTCCAAATAATGCCCTAAGTCAATCAGGAACTCACAGGTTTTCCTTTCTTCTTTCCTTAGAACACTCCTTCAAATGATTTCCACTCTGAGGATTTAATTATTTTTTTTTGTCCATTACCATCAGAGTTTACATTAACTCAATCTACCTCCTACCTACAAAAAGCTAATTACTGATCTCAGTTAGGCCTATAAACAGTACTTTTACATTAACCAAGGGTCATTAAATACCAGGGGAAAACACTTTCTCTTCCAGAGGGCTGGAGGGTTGTCTCTGTGCAACACGCTCAGCATTTGTTCACCTGCAAAGAACAATTCCAATTACCATGCTTTATGGTAAGAAAATATATACAACTTCTTACTTATGCATCTGTTGGCAGCTATAGGAGCTATTACTGATCCATGCACCACATTAACTCATTTACTTTAGGATAAGTCCTTGTAACTCCCTTGGTTTCATTGCTTTACATATTTACCTTCTATGTGTTCTCAGAAGACTCTGGTATGATTTTACTAAAGTAACTATATACTCACAATTTTCCCTCTTTTAAAGGCATAGGGGTGAGTACCCAACATGAATCCCTTGAAAGCATGCTAATAGTTAGTAAAAATACTTTGCACAGCATGAATGTCTTCTTCCTTGAAAATAAAAAAAAAAAATAAATCCTATACTTGTGCTTGGAAACTGTTTCCAAAACCATCTGTTATGAACTCAAGATCTATTGAATTGCAGTCATAAGGGAAGAGCATGTCACTGACATCTGGTTTTTGCCCTCCTGAAAGGTATACAATGGAAATCAGTGTTATTATTAAAGAAAATTGAGGGTTTTCCTCCTACTGTGTAATTGGTCAGGTACCTTAGTGCAAAATCTTATGCCTGATCTGAATGAATTGCTAAAGAGATGGGAAAAAGTGACCCTCATGCAGAGTAATCTGAGGTCTCTGAATGAGAAAACAGGGAACCATCACATTAATTTCTGAGATTATAAATATATAAAACTATAGACAGGACAGATCCTTTCATTCTGAGGTCTCTGAATGAGAAAACAGGGAACCATCACATTAATTTCTGAGATTATAAATATATAAAACTATAGACAGGACAGATCCTTTCATTTGGTCTGGAATATTCCTTCAAGGTGAGAATTTTTCAAGACAATCACTTAATTATTTTCCTGTGTGTACATCATCTGTTTGTCAGATAAAGAAAAGATGACAAACATGACTTTCTTGTGGCCCCCTCATGATCAAATTGTGATCATGAGTGAGTGCCTTCAGGCTCTAAAGAAGAGATGGATTATCAATAAAGTCTTGTTTTCATGTGAAGCATAAGAGAGTGAGTGAGAAGAAAAATGGGTGGAAAATGTGCTGCAAGTGGACAGAGAACTCAGAAAGCCTCACTTCTCCTTGCCAGGGTGGATGCTTGGATTAGGAGGTCTTCATCTCCAGCCTCTTTTCATCAGCAATGAGGAGATGCAGTGTCCTCCAGCAGATAAACCTCATTCTTCATCAGATAAACTTCATCCTCCAGCAGATAAACCTCATCCTTCCACAGATAAACCCTGTCTTCCAGCAGATAAACCTCATCCTCCAGTAGATAAACCTCATCCTCTCACAGATAAACCTCATCCTCCAGTAGATAAACCTCATCCTCTCACAGATAAACCATGTCCTGCAGGAGATAAACCTCATCCTCTCACAGATAAACCATGTCCTCCAGGAGATAAACCTCATCCTCTCACAGATAAACCATGTCCTCCAGGAGATAAACCTCATCCTCCATAAGATAAACCTTGTCCTCCAGCAGATAACCTCATCTTCCAGTGGATCATGTGTGGCAAGATCTCACCGATTCCCAGAGCAGGCTGTAACAGACACCTCTGGCTGCATTGGTCACATGGGGATCTGGTTTCCTATCTTGGTTTTTATCTATTTCATTTATCTCAAACTATCAGAAAACTCTGAAAAGTATGTTTTTAGTGTTCACAATTAGAACTGTTGTATACAAGGTAACTGTGATTAGCAAAATTGCTGGGCAAAAATCTTCACATAAAAGGTTTTTTGGCAAAAAGACATTGAGCTACTCCTGGATGCTTCAGAAATTAATTAGATTTTGCCAGATGGGGAGGGAGATGCTCTGAATTTTCTTTAAAAATACCACTTAAATAAGAGACTTCAAAAGTTTGGTGTTGCTGTATTTTTTCAAATGAAAGTGTTACTTTTAATGTAAGTATTTGCTATATCACCTTTTAATTTGTAATTTTTAAAGTATAAGATGACAAATAAAAAAAAAAAAGCCAACCAAACAAAAAAACTCAGCATCCAAAAAAGCCCAAAACCCAATAAATTCCAGCATTTTAAATCAATCTGAATATTCTGTTAAACCTAAAGAACCTTTCCAAATTAATTTGGTGTGAGACAAGCCAAGAAATCTGTTATTGGTCTCCTTGTAATCAGGAATTTTTCACAATCATAATCACAACGTAATCACTCATATATTTTGGGTTTTTTATCAGAAAACACACTAAGAAAAATTAGATTAGCTCATGATTAATCCGCAAGGTAACAATACAAAGGCAAAAAATATCCAGATTTGAGAATGCCTAGGAATTCTTAAAGCAAGATTGCTACCAAAAATATTCACTATATAATTCACAAATTATTCTTGGGCTGTTTCCCATTTTATGAATGGTCTATTCTTCTGTTTTTATTAATATTGTTGACTAGCTACAACAGGTGACATTTTTATCCCCTTAGGCTGTCCATTATCCAAATGAAGGGCCATCTGGAAAGGGATTCTGTTCACTGAAAAATGTGACAGAGCTGATGGCTTTTTAACTGCAAGTCATCTATGATTGCTGGTAAACACCAAAAATTAGCATTGATCCTCCTCAAATGAAAAAAACAACAACAATAAAGTACTTCAGACAGGCTTATGGAAACACCTTCTAGGCAGATGTGCATGCTAATTAATAATTGTAGATGGCAACCCTTCCTCATTTCTGTAAATTAATGCCAGTTGAATCCTCTAAAACAAATAAACATGACTACAGATGGGGCAGCTACTTGGATATGCCCAGCAGAGCATATGTGGAGTAGGGAATGGGGAGGGACAGAGATCTCTGCCATGCTACAAACAGGCAGGAGACAAGAGCCATTACCAGAACCTGCCACACTCAGAAAATCAGGGGCCCTGAGCTCCTGCCCCCAGGCCACGTTCTGGGAGCCCTTCCAGAGAGAAGGTGGAGCTGCTCTGCCCCTGGATTTGAAGGCTGTGCCTGGGAGGGACCAAGGCAGCAGTCACAATATTCAGAGGCAGAACGAGACTGGCACCAATTAGATGTGATCACCCTCAAAATTGTGTTCTACACCAACAGTACAAGAGGGATAGAAACAGAAAATTAGAACATATTCCACTCATCTGTCTTCCACATATAGTGTTTTCCCTCTGGGGTGATGAATACATACCTGCAGTGAAGTGTACTCACCAAATCAACTGGAAACTACTCTTTGGGCTTTGATGGAATTGAACCAGGCTCTCTAACAGTGCCAGCAAAAACTCACCAGTCTGACATATCCTGACAAAGTTGAACCCACTAGGAACAGAATAAATGAGAATCAGAAGCATCAGAAAACAATCTCATAATTGCAAATACCCTCTGCATTGAGATGTCATTATAAACATGTTTATTTTATGACAAAACTGTGCCAGAATTATAAAAAAAATAACTGTTTCCATATAAATTGGACAAAAACTTGTTATCTTTAGAGCCACTGATTGAAAATGTGGATTTGGGGACTTTGCTTCCATCATCTGAAATCAGAACAGCAACACTCAGGTACCTTTACATTGACACAGAAAATATACATTAAAAATTCTTATGCATACTTTTGTCATGTCAAAATACATGAAGAGTATAATTACCTTGCCTTAGAAAAGTCATATCCATCAGAACCCATAATGTCAACAGAGCTAACAACCCTTGATTTACTTCTGCCTACTCCCTCACACAGGAAAGCATCTATAACATCCTCTCTGCATCTGGTGCCACCCTGGTGAGTGCTTGAGGAGCAAGTCTGGGTGACATAAGATTCCCCACTCTTGATCTAGCAGGTGTGTGACTGCAAGGGCTGCACCACGTTCATATACCAAACTGATTGCCAGGAAAAACTTAAAAGGAAGAAAAAGATCTACAGCAATGGTATTGAAGCTTTCCAATGTACCAACAAATAAAAGCAATAGACTTTTGTCACAGCACAAAACACGAAAGAATTTTAAAGTACTGCTCTGCACAACACAGCAAACAGAACAATCAAATTATTGTCTGCTTGTCTAACACGAAGGCAGCATTATCCACAAACATCCTGCAGCTAGGAGATAAGATGCTGGAGAAGTACTATAAAATGGTTTATAATGCAACTAACAATGATTTGGTAATTTGGACATTTCATATTTAATGAAAAACTATTTAAATCACAAATCATCAGACATGCAATGACAAGGCTTATTTATACTCAGTGTCTCCAACCAATGACTGAATTGTCTCCATTTTTAAATAGCGCTCTTTTAACATGAAAGGAGAAAGTTGGATGCTTGGTATTACTTTTAAATTAAACCACAAAACTGGTATGAATAAAAGGAAGCCTCCTAAAGCATTCCATAATAACAGGGATAGCAACTGGCTAGCAGAACACTTAACTTGTTTTTTTCCCAGCAGATTTGAAATGCACTGCAATGTAATGTATTGAAAATTATTTTAGCCGTCCCTGATACCACAAATCACAACCTGTATGAAGCCACATGAGCAATCAAAGATCCATTTGAGCTGTGATTCATATGTGCATGTGCTCAGAGCTGGTTCTGCTCAGTGCTCTATAATCAGAGCTGCAAACATTTTTCATTAGTTTCCCATTTCATTAAAGCTGTGAAAAAAAGGAAGAGATGGAATCAAATGCAAAAAGAATGAATTTGGTATATAAGGCCAGTGTGCTTTTTAAGGCAAAATTTTACCTGCTTTCTGTGTGTGTACATCTATTCATATACAATTTCTGAGAAGACAATATTTCATAAAGTTATCATGGAAGAAGTCACTTATTGCCCTTTCCAGAAAAGGTTTCTTGATCTTCAAATCAAAATGTGCAAACAGAATCCTATGTCCCATATTGAATATACCCTGATAACTGGGATCTTTTTCTCAGAAACTTCACATTTTGCAGAATATTACCTACCAATAAGTAGCTCTCCCTAAAAAAGAGTCACATTACTTTCTCTCCTATCCCCTATCCTGAGCTGCAATGGAATTGGAGAACAATTTATCACCTTCCTATTCTTGATAACCTTTATTCCTTTCAAAGACTGGGATCCTCTCTCATGTCAGTTGTATTTTCCCATCTAAACAAGCCCAGCTCTCTCATTCTTTATGGGAGATCATATTTTCTCTGATCATATCTGCTTCCATCCTCTAAGCTGGCTCTGATTACTCTGCTCCCTCCCTCATATGCCTAAAATGTGTAAATCAAACACCGTGCCAGAGCCCTTTTGCCTGCCTTGCAAATATGCCATGAACAGACAGCAGAAGCCTCAGAACCCCTCAGTCATTACGAAGCTGAGGCACATTTTTAACCCCCAGTGCATGCATGTCCAACTGATACAATTTTCAAACTAGTATGCCAGGTGTTGAGGCACATTAGGAGAACTACAGCTTGAATCTCTAATAAAAAACAGGGTAAAATGAGCAACAACTGAGCCGGTCACGACCTCTCCTGTCAAATACACATTTTCTGAAAAATGCTGTCGCCCAGGATTTTTCTCCTGGGAAGCTGAGAAGCCTCAGAGAAAAATGAAAACAATAATTATCCCATTTGCTTCTCCTCTGTTTTGGTCATGTGTAATGTGTTTGGAGATTGTTTACCCACAGATGATTGTTTAATTGGATTCTGGTGTGGGTTGTTTTGACTCTTTGGCCAATCAGTGCCAAGCTGTGTCAGGACTCTGGAGAGAGTCACAAGTTTTCTTTATTATCTTTTTAGCCTTCTGTAAGTATCCTTTCTGTATTCTTTAGTATAGTTCAGTATAGCATTCTTTAATATAATATAGTATCATAAAATAATAAATTAGCCTTCTGAGAACATGGAGTCGGATTCATCATTCCTTTCCCCCTGCAAATACAATACTCTCTCTGGCAATAAACACAGACACAACCAAAGGAAGAAAGAGCTGAACACCAAACCTCTGACACTCTGCTGGGTGAGGGCCAGCTATGACAGAGCTGGTGATGCAACTGCCCCTCACACTGCAGTGATGAATCCTCCCAGAGATCAGCCCTCAAAGTTATCAGGTTTAGTATCAAGAAAGTTGTCTGAGCAGCTCCATAAAGTGTTGAACTGCTTCACGCTGCTCTGAGGGAAACAAACATCATTAGAGGCACATCTCTGTTCTTTGTCATGCTTCTGATTAAAATCCAGAAGAAAGAGAACTTGGATATGCAGAAGAAAAAAAAAAAGTAATTGCATTAAAGAAAATATATAAAAGAAAAATGAAATTATTCTTGTTATTGCTTGTACACAGCTCTTCTAATCTTCATTACTTTAAAATCAAATTTAATGCACAAGTTCTCATCTCTCTCTCTTAGCCATGAAGTTTGCTATTAGTGATTTCCCAGGAGCAGTGGAGTAAACTCTACATTGATCAGTGGTTGATGTATGTATTTGAGGACTCCAGTTACACAAGTGCATGCCTATGTTAAAGTTCTGTCTGGAAACACAACATAAACAGAGGCAAAAAAGCCTCCTTAATTACCTCACCAAACTGTTCAGCCTAATTTAATTCAGATATCAGAGAGAGGAGGTTTGTTCTTGGGAGAACTTTCCAAAATTGCACAGTTATTAAGGTAACACACAGTTAAGACACAGTTATTAAGATACTGTGATCCTAAAATACCTTTTACTCTGTTTCATAACATTAAATTGAATGTAATTAAATATGCTGGGCAAATTTCACTCTTATTATTCTTTTTAGTCACAGTTTTTGGCAGCTATTGGAAAACATTTTATATATAGTAAAAAAACTCACAACATTAAAACTCTAACTTGAAAAAATTAAAGAATGCATTGGGAACTAATACAAACCAGAAAGAACTGGTTTTGGTTTTTTTTTTTCTGACAAGAACAATGCATAGACTTTCTTTTGCTTGGTCTTTTTTTGAAATAAAGTACCTTCATTAGAGTATGAGAACTCCAGGAACTGACCAGCTATAGCTCATTATCTATAGCTAATAAGATAGCCAAAATAAACCCTCTTGGTAATTTAAAATGCTTTTTTTTTTTTTTTTTTTTTTTTAAGATATTCAGATTATTCAAATGCCCACATTTGAAAGTTGTGATGGGTTGTTCGGTGTATTTTTTTCCTTTGGGGAACAAAAGGCCACAAAAACTCCCAGTGCTGATTACTTCAGAGTACATGATGACCTCTTCATCTTTATTGCAGCTGGCAACACAGGAAAGCAAAGCTTAATTTATTGTAGGATAAGTGGCCTTAGTGAGCCAACAGAAAAAAAAGAGGGCATTAAATTGTTCTATCTCCAACTAACTACAAAGGTTAGCACCTCTTATGATTCCTGTGGTATTAACTACAAAATTTATGATGCTTTCAATGAAGCAATCTTGAATTTTTCCACACAATTATAATAATAACTTCTTAAGTTTGATCTATTATTGGAAAGAAAGCTTTAAACACCTGATATTTCACTTGGACATAAACAGTGGGATGTTTTGAAACTGCTCTGGTTTTACTATCTTCCCATGGGAGAAGAAAGCATGTTCCAAAATTCCTTAACACATCACACACAAAAAATATCCATAAACAGAGTTCAAGAAGCATTTGGACAATGCTCTTGAGCACAGGGTGTGACTCTTAGGGTTGGACTCCATGGCCCTGATGGCTCTCCTCTAATTCAGAATATTCTTCTCTCTCTTCCCTTTGGCTATTTTCTCTGGCAGTGTTTTCCACTCCTCCCCTCCCCTTCACCAAAATATGTAAAATTACTGAGCACCATGACCACTCACTAAACATATGATTAAATGTATCTTAGAATGCAAATTTGAGGGTATTGTGAACAATTACATCCAAATTTAGCCCAAAGCATTCAAGCAAACCTATGAGGGCACAAACCTCAGTGATATTGGTAGAATGTCTCCTTCTATTAGCAACATTGTCTCACAAAAATGCAATTTTAAAATTGAGAATCTTGAAGAACACACTCACATCACCTTCACAGCCAGATGCTGAATTCTGCCTTAAATTTTTCATGTACAAGGTTTTCCAAACAACAAACTTAAAGTTATTATATTGCTTTCCTCAGAATTCTATGCAACTGTAGTGTATAAATTATTTCTACTGTGTATACTGTTACTGAAAATAATTTTGTGAATTAACAGTGTACATATCAAATGCAATGCTGTTATTCAGAAATGATGGATACTTCACTCTGTTGTTCTACCATCTAAATACTTCAAAGCACACTAAAGGCCTGAGAACTTTTTAGACATTTTTAATAAGTCAAGAGGTCAAAGAGCTAATGGATATGAACATGGAGAAATCTGACAGGGATTAAGGAACTGTACAAAGAGGCTGTAAATTCATTGGTTATATTGTGTTTTTTCAATCAGCATGCCTCCTAGAGGATGGCCAAATGTTTTCCACTAAAAAAGGGAATGATGCAAGGCAGTGAGAGTAGGAACACATGCTGGCTTCCATTCTACCTGACAGGCTAGAGGGAACTATTAACTGATCCTAGAAATCATAAAAGACTCTTTATTTTCTCCAATACCATGCAAATTCTAGGCAAAACTGCAACTCCTCTGACATCCAAGCACCTAACTACATTTTGATTTGGTATCTGTCTGCATCTCAGAAATTTTAGTAGTGGTTTCAGCTCTTTAAGAAAGCTGATCTTTTTTTTTATCCATAGCATTCTATATTTTTGTGCTGCAGCCATGAAAAGTGTTCTTTTCCCCAGAACGAGTCCCAGGGTGTCTAAACAAAGGCCCTCATCACTCTGTCTTCCCTAATGTCCTCAGCGCTGTTCTCGCACTTGAGCTGTTACCTGAGCTGCTACCAGCAGGTGAAAAGATGGATGAGCAGCTTCCAGTGCTGCTGCCACAGCTGTCCCACTCCACAGACCCTGGGGAGCTTTGCTGGAGCAGTCTGGACTCGCTGCACTCCTCCAATGCCATCCCCTCCTGCCCTGGGATGCCAGACATTTTACTGCAGCAAAAAGCGACATCAGAATAATAACCAGGTCACATCATCGTGGTTGGGGGAGTTAAAACTTACAGAAGTAGTTTACAAAACTCCTTACGAGCTCTTTGCTGTGTCATGAGAGAAACAAGCCTGCTCTCCGCTGGAATCCCAGCAGCACACACCGGGCACGGGGCTGCCAGTGAACGAGGGCTGTTTGTGTGGTTCTCACAAGCACACATCAGACCTGTGCAATAATCAAAAGTCAGCCAGCCAAACTCGAGCTGAAATGACAGATAGATGGAATATCTGAAAGGACACATGCATTGTATTCAGGCAAGTCTGCCTAACATCTATTCTGACGTGACAAAATAGAAAGCTGCAGTCCTGCTCCAGAGGGGTTTGCTGAACAGAACCCTGCACATTTGCTTGCAAATTTGAACCTGACCAAGTATAGCCTCTAAGGGGAAATATCATCTTTCCTTTTCCCTTTAATTGGCTTATTTATCCTCTCTCCTCAGCACCATAACTATACATCCCTTTAGAGGGACTGAACAGCTTATTCTGTAAGCCATGTGTTTTGCAGAAGTTCAGTGCAAATGTTGTGTTCAGTTTTTCTGATCATTAGAATCAAAGGAATTTTGCTGATAAAAAGGTCATGATGCTTTTGGACATGAGATTATGACTGAGAGATACAGGTTCTCTTATAAAGAGCAACTAGAAGAAGCTACTTTTAATTTTATGACCTGTTCCCAAGGCTGATGATTTGAAAAAGCATCATGTTATACATCTGCACGAGTCATGGTCCAAAGCTCAGTTCCACCACAGGTGGATTGACTCTTCTGTGTGACAAGTGAAACTGATCTCCAGAGTCTCACAGGATAACAAACCAGCTCTTTAAATTATACCATCAGCTACTATGACAGTCTCAAAACCAAAGAATTGCCAAAACAATGGAGATTTTGTAGTGTGTCTAGATGTATCTTGAGAACAATAAATTTAAAATTTTTGAATTGCTATTGACATGTGATTCAAATTAAAACCACAATGAGCTTATGACATGGGAAATATTATTGATATCATTAGAGATGCAAGGATATTCAAGGAATTCAGCTGTTGACAGTACCACTGATGGTTCCTTTATAGCCAAGAAACAGAGGAGAGGATAAAGAACTGCATGAGATTACAAATGACAGCTCTGTTATCAAGCCTGGTGAAAAGTTTTGTTAAATTATTTGAATAACCCTACCCTAAAAATGCCCTCAATAACAGACAATTAACCACTGCTGATGTCACTTATTCTAACGAAATTCTTGCTCAATACTTTAAAGATATACAAATATATGTATCAAAGAGATTTAGATGTCTAAATGCCTCTAGTGATGTGTGCCATTAGCACCTAATAGAGACTCATAGAAACGTGCCTCAGTCAAGCAAACCTACTAAATTCTTAACCTCTGATTTATGACACCCCATTTTAATTTTAAATTAAAAACTCCTCTTTCTTTTTTTGCTAAGAAGGTTAAGAATGAAGATGAAAAGAAAATGAAGATAGGGCAGTTTATACATATATTGAAAAGTCAGTTTGCACTTTCAAAAAATGCATGCTGATGAAAAATTAATCACACTGTGTTTCTCATTATCCCTGTGAAACAGAAACCCTGTCTTGATAATGTACTGTATAAACCATGGTCAATACAGGAATTTTGAAATTTGCTTTCTTCTTTGCTCGATTTTATTTTGGATTATATATACCTCGGTTTAAACACTCACCTCCTTATGTGTCCTGCATCATTCTGGCAGGATCTTGAGCAAAGGCTTTTACCTGACAGCATTAACAGAAGCAGCAGTGGGCTGGGAGTTTGGGCTTTGGCATGAAGGATGTGCTCAATTGCTGCAGGACAAAGTACAAACTGCAGCCTGGCACAGCCCAATGGGCTAAACGTGTCTCTTAAAGCCATTAATACATCCTCCCTTTTGGATTTTTCTAAATTGCTGTGCAATAATGCTGGGCTATCCAAAACAATGTTTTAAAAAGCATGCTTTGGAGTTTAAAGCAAATAAACAGTGGTATGTAAGCCATGGAACATTTATTTCAGCTGTGGTTTCAGTTTATAGTTCTACTTTGATTATTTTTTGGTTTATTGGATTACAGTGAGGGAAAATTGCTTTGCTGCCCTTACAAAGACACACCAGCACTTGAACAAAGCCTTCCCTGTCCTTTGGATTCTTTTGCAAGTGCCATCAAGTCCAAGTTTGTGCTCATTCAGAAGATGTGCACCATTTCTGCTGCTTGTCAGCTCCTGGACACGCAGCAGTGGGACGGCTGGAGGGGGATTTTGGAACCAACATGAAGAATGACAGCAGTCAGAGGAGATGCAAGGGGCTCTGGTTTGCTCTGGGCAGCTGGGAGGTGTTCCATGCCAGGAGCTACACCCAGGGCCAGGCACTGCAGCCATTTGCACCTACAGGAGCCTGGCAGGTTTTGTCCAGGTGAACTACATTCTCTAAAATCAAAGAAACTGAGAGAAGCAGAAAGAAGAATATGTAATATAAGGTTGAAATAAGCCTTAGATGTATGAGGAAAATGTTTGGGGTATTCTTTGCATAAAAATATTACTGCATACATTATAGAGCTTCCTTGATTCAACTGTGTGCTATCTACAGAATCTAATTAGGTGATGTAGCACATTTACTTGTTTATTTACACCTCCAGCCATATTAAAACACCCTTTCCCCTGGAACACCTTACAGTATTGCCTGAGCAGCCAGTTGGGAGTTTCCTATTAAGTGATGTTCCTGGAAGCCTGAGGTTCTGATGTCCTGCTTCTCAACTGTGTAGAACCCAGGGATAAGACCATGAGTCCTCAGAATTATTTTAATGCAGATGCCAACTAAGTTTAAAGTGGGATCTTTCTCTCTGCAGTTTCTTGCAGATCATCTGAGATGACTGCACCTGCAGTGTTTGCTTAGGTGCACTCAGGCCTGTGCAGGTGAGTGCACACCTGCAGTGTGTTGCAGTCAGTGGCACTGCCCTGCTCCTGTTCCTGGCTGACAGATAAGTGAATCAATTAATTAATTAATTAATTCATTCATTCATTCATTAATGAGTTTTCCAGAGCAGCAGAGGAGGACATCTTAGAACTCCTGGTACCCCAAATGAGTTTAGATTATGGTGCTCAGGAAGCAGTCAGAGATGGGGATGAATTTTTCTAAGACAAACAAATTAAAAGCTCCAGAATTTCAATTCAGCTCTTCCAGTATTGAGGCAAGAGTAAAGCATCAGCACAGGAAATCTGAGTCTCAGGAATATGTGGCTACATCAGCACAAAACCTGCTAACAGTACTACATCAGGCTAGCCCCCTTGTCCCTCCAGTCCCATCTCAGTAAATAGTTTGCTACCTGTTGTCTTGTGTGGGGATGATACCTCTCCACCAATGCCCTAAGCCAATTATGCCATTGTGTAGATAAGAAGAAAATGCTTTCCTGACTCCTGTCAGGGTTGGTGAAGGCTCCAAACCATGAAATTTTATTGCTGTTATTTTAGTAAGAACTGCAAGTATCCTGAAATGATCCAGGCTTTTTAAAATTTCAGTCACAACTTGTCCCCATGGCATCAGTCCAACAGGCTTTAAATAAAATGTACAGAGAAATTTTTCCTCTTAGACTCTTTGTAATTTTCCTGCTATTATTTCTAAGGATAACTTGTCCTTGTACTCTAAAAAAGGCAGGCTCATCACGAGGGACCCTAATATTAACAGCGAATTTGAAGTGAGGTATTACCCAAGAGAAACATCCTGTTCCCAGATTTGCCATCTGTTTTGTTTCTACCTGATGCTCAAAGAGAAAGAATCTATTAAGCAGAGCATATATTTAACATTTCCTGTGATATGAGATAGAAGGCTTTACCAAAATGTGTCTTCAAAAGCTGCAACAGAAGACTGGAGTTTGAAGCCCAGAGCAAACAAAGTGTTAATTAACACACTTAATAGAAATGGTAATAAAGGTATAACACAGAAGGAGGGGAAATGCTGTAGTCCCCACTTAATTTTTTGTCACACACTCAATCTGAGGGTTTGAAGGGCATGAGAGAAAGGGAAAAACCTCACTACCCACTGAGGTAGGAGTAAAAGAAGAAGCTGCCTATAGCAGGCTCTGTGAGCTGGTCTCATATTTAACCTCAGACAGTTTAACAGCCGTGGCTAATGGTCAGAGCAGGGGAGCTGTAACTCAGAGCAGAGCCAGCCAAAGGGGGGGCAGCACAAGGCAATTAGCCAGCCTTGCAATTCAGCTGGGCTTTCACAGCAACCAACACCATTGGTATGGCTCACTATCATCCTAACGCTGCAATTTGTTCTTTAACTTTTGTAACTGTATTCCATTATGTAAATTTCCATTGTAAGTAACTGCATTTGATCATTAGAGCTTGTCCACTGAGCTCATTGCAACAGCAGGAAGAATCCAAAGCTCCTGGAAAGAGGCAGATTTGGTCACTGTCCAGCACCAGGTGCAGAACTCCTCAGTACCCAGGCAGGTGACAAGGTTCACCTGGGTGGGAATGAGCCCATCCCTTAATGTCAACACACTAACAAAAATGGCCCTATCATAAATTTACCTGGAAAAAGAGAACTAGCAATAGATATTTATTTAGTGACATACTTGGTGCTCTCAAATTGCTAATAATTCTGAGGAAGAACTTGAACAAAACCAGTTCTAGACTGAGCATGTTGCTACAGTCTTGTGTGGGCGATTTTCCTTGGGGAAGCCTGTGAAGTCACAAGGGTTTGCAGGATGAGAGAGAGACGAAAATATTGACTCCATGATCAGAAGGCTTGATTTATTATTTTATGATATATATACTACATTATAACTATAATAAAAAGAAAAGGAAGGAAATTCTCAGAAGGCTAGCTAAGTTAAGAATAGAATAGAAAAGAATGATAACAAAGGAGCTCTCTCCAACTCTGTACGAGAGAGCTCAGTCCTTGATTGGCCATTAATTGTAAACATCCAAGATGGGCTGATCACAGATGCACCTGTTGCATTCCACAGCAGCAGATAACCATTGTTTACATTGTTTTTCTGGGGCCTCAGCTTCCCAGAAGGGAAAATCCTAAAGAAAGGATTTTTAGTGAAAAGGATGTCTGTGACAGAATCCCTGCTTATTTAGCGAGCTCTTTGGGAGTGAGGTTTGAGCATTCATTTTTTGATAATAAGCAAATCATTTTCTCAGTTTGCAAAGGATTCTACAAACGACTTCAGCCTGTTCCTACACTTCTGCACAGCATTCCTAAGAGAACAGAACAGCACAATTACTTCTGCCTGTGAAAGAGGAAAAATAAGAGTGCAGAGGTTACAGGGCACAAGGGGGCAAAGGTGCCTCTAGGACAGGCATTGTTCCAAGCAGCACAGTCAGCAAGTGCCTGATTTCTGTTTCCAGGAGGGCCTGAGTGTGGCTGCCTGGCTTAAGCAAGCGTAAGAGGAACAATCAGTAAAGGGCTTGTACCTGGAATTTCTGCAGAATCAACAAGCTCACAAGCTGAGCTCTAAGCAGCATTCGTGTTGCAGCAAATCTCTTGTGTCAAATCACTTCCATAGCACCAGCATTTTCTTTCTCTTTGATTCAGCTGCCCTGTGTTTCAGCACCTCTTTCTGTTATCAGGGCTAGAAATTAAAATTAAGGAGAGGAACATCTTTTTTCTCAGCTTTATTTCGGGGCAAAGTGGGTAACCCCAAAAGGGAAAATGCTGTGATTTGTCCATTTGGAGAGAAATTCCCCCGTGGCTATTCCATGTGTAACTTTTCACACTGTGAATAATAGGTGGGACAGATTGACTTTCACAGCTTCTTTGAGGTGGGATAGGATGCTCTTACCAACTTGAACTTGAGTTCACTCATTTGCAGAGCTGAAGAGATTGCCATCTAAGTGGGTAAAAAGGAAAAGAGGAATCAAGAGAATAATCTTTGCCACGACAGCACTGTGCCTGGGAAGCTCACACGGGATTTTGTCCCCAGTTCACCCTTCTCCTTCTCTGACACCAAGAAAAAAAACAGGAATATGAAATTCAAACATTTTTCTTCTCTCAGATATATAATCTAAATAATTAAGGTACCCAAAGCTCTTGATTCCCCTGTAAAATGGATCCCGTGGTAGTTTCAATAGAGAACTCATGCATCATGATTACTGGAGGAGCTACATCCATGCATTATTCATGGCCACAAAGTGCACACACCATCTTACTCTCAAATGACCCTCATTATTTGGGACATCCCTCATTTCAGATTCACATTTATCTCTATCCCATACTGAGGTTACCATCTGGTCATTTTTTTCTTCACTGACTCAGCCTCTTACTTTTATGTAAAAGTCATTTAAAACCAAGCTCCACCTAATTCTTTCAAGTAACCTTAATAAATAAAAATAAAGATACTGTCTGTGATTATCAATCAGCAGGCATTTAAAGATCCTACAGTAGTTTTAGAATGAAGCCAAGATTAATACAAACAGTATTTGTTTCTCTAATAAATTTTCACATTAATTTTTGATGCTCATAACAAACTAAATATGAGATCCACTAACAAGACATATGAGAATATAGATAAATCTATTTATGCAAACTTTAACCTACACAAAGATGTACTCATTAACCAAGAAAATTATAAAGAAAAATTACATAAAACTAAGCAGATCCAGCTGTTTGGGAAAGCAGAGGAGAACAGATGATACAATATTTATAACTGAAATCCACTGTCAGCAGCACCATGTAGGGAATTACACACAAGGGAGGATCACACCAGAGATTTCTTTTTACTGCTCCAGATAAAATTCTCAGCTTCTCAGCTTATTTTGTCTTTTCCACTAATTTTTTCTCTCACTGCATCCACAGCAGCAGAACTGGGCCAACACTATCAGTTATTATTCACTTGACTGGAGGAGTCTATTTGCTCACACAGCATTTCTGCCCCTTTTTGTTCATTTTCAGTAACTTTCTAGCTGTCATCTAGAAAGGAGCAGCAACCCAGGATCATGGAAGACACAAATATTGCTGGTAAAGATGCACAGCTCAGAAAAGGCCTTTGTCTCCTTTACAAGAGCTCCTGCTCCTGAGAGCACCCTCACCAAACTGTGGTGTCTGTGCTCAGCACTGGACCACAGAGGTGCATTTCTGCACCTGCCTTCCAAGTTTTAACATAATTCTATCTTGTTTAAGGTGAGACAGAAAGTTGAGTGAATGGCTGAGTCCCACAACATATTTTATAACGGGTGGGAAGGATTTAATTAATTTAATCATGGGGCTGTGGTTGGAAGTGTTAGAATTTTTGTGACACACAGAGGCACAGTGTCAGCTTTCAGGATTTCACTTCACCTAAAGAATTCTTTTCTTATTAAAAAAATCAATGCAAGCATTTGCTTTTCTTAAAATGTTCACACAGTGTATCAAAGTGGAAATATTGTAATCACAGCTTTAAAAGTATATGAAAGCCTTGCTTTGTTATGCCCCTATTCCATTCCCTCTGAAGCAATATCAGCTCCTTTAAGAGAAGGTGTTTCCTCCCTAGGAGTGAGAGTTCTCTGACACCTTCTCTCATGATCACTCCTACCTGCCAGGTACTCTGGAAATGTGTGAGGGAGGTGCAGGACTTCAACCTCAACAATCACTGTTTCATTTCACCAAAGGAACAACCACTTTCCAGATAAAAACCTGAAAATGGAGAAAAAAGAGGATCATTAACACTAACAACTAATACTGAGAACTGAGGCGTTATTTAAATCAATAAATTTGAGGTTTTGCTCTTCCTGAACTCAAGAAATTTTCATGAAAGTATTAAAGGCCAATTTTCAATGAATTTTAATTAATATTTCTTTAGAAATGCTTCTTTTCAAGGGCTCTGCAAATTATGGCTGGGTTTTTGTACATACTCCATCACTGCCTCCTGCAGCATAATTCATCTTTTATCTCTCCAAAATCATGAATGAGTGTTTTGGTCACCTTGGCCTTGCCTTTGCCCTTCCCATACTCCCCTGTGAGAATCTTCAATGTCCTTCAGCGCTTGAAGTTCAAACTCATCTTCTTGTTATAAGGAAGATTATTAAGAGCTTTGGCTGGGATTTCTGCTTTAGATTTCTCAGTTCGATTAATAGAAAATGATCACTCACACTCTCCCTCTCTGGTGATTTGGTTAATTAAATGGTAGAAGCAGCACAAATAATTCCTACACCAGCGTACTTATTGTTTTTAAAATTATGTGAAAATTAGTCCCTTACTAGATGATTAGGGTTTTAGATCTGCTAATGAACAACAATAGTCTGCCATTGCCATCTTTTAATTTACTTTTAATCACCAGCTAAGTAACAAAGAAATGTCTTTTAAAATAATTAAGACTACATATCGGGTCTCTGTAGGACGCCAACAATAAAGGGGTTAACGATGCATCCAGTCATCATGGAAACAATCAAAAATTGTCTTGCTTTGAACAATGCAGAGCAGTTCTCACTCTCTAAATGCATCTGTGCCAGAAAATTCCCACAGGTTTACAACATTTTTCATCCTGTAGAGATCACACACACGCACACACACACACACACAGAGCCAAAAAAATAATGATGGAAATCACTTATGTAACAGGGCAAAGATGTAAATTAAGATATCTGTGAAAGGCAGCCACTTTCCTCTGACTCAACAGAACCCTCTCAGCACTACAGCATGACCTCAGCTGTGACAACAAGGCACAACAAAAGATGCCAAACCAAAAACAGCACTTGGAGGCACAGAATGTTTTAGTTTTGTTTTTTATTTTTCCTCCCATAATCTTCCTACACTTGTCTTCTTTAGAAATTTAAAAGTGAAAATTTGAAGAGCTGAAAGATAAGTTCCCAAAGCTCTATTCCAAAGATATTTTCTAAAATGTCTATGACTCATAAGGATAGACCTAGAGGTGAGAAATGGCAATAATTTTACTTTGAATCTATTAACTTTTTAGTTACAGTACTGTAGGTGCATATGATATTTATGTCTGTGGCTATAAAATTAACCCACCATAACTGTAGAAGGGGATCCTCATCGATGCAGGTACTGCTCTTAAAATTACCAAACCATCTGTAGTATTTACAATAATATTTTACTGAACAGTACGTGCAGTAAAAGGTTTATTTTAATTCTTGATTTTAATAAAAGGGAATTGTTTTAAAATTTCACTATTATGAAGCATCCAAGATATGTATTGGCACTCCAGAGAGCTCCTACAACCTAGTGCCAGTGCTGCCTTTTGCAAAGGGGCTTTTCAAGCAGCACACTTTGGCCCATGGGAGTGCAGTCTGTGGAGCACTGCTACAGGGCCATCTGCGCTCTGGCTGAAAAGACTTTAGTTAATGCGGAAAACCAAAAAATCCCAAAACATTAATTGCTTTCTTCACAGCTTCTATTTTCATTTGGAGAATTGCATGTGAAAATAATATAAAATTGAGAGCTGGCAATGGCCAAATCCCCAAATCCAAATGGACTTAATCCACCTTTATATCAGTAGAAGGAGATTCTCAGCTGGACACTTGGGACGTGAATGATGGCACAGAGAGACTCCTGCCAGCTTCACCTTCCCACCTTCTACAGCACCAGTCCCATCCACTCCCTCCTTCTGCCCTTCCTGCTTTTTTTCTCTTCAAAGGTTGGCTCATTTTGCACAAAGTCTAAAATCTTCATGGTAACAGACACCATGACTATGTCTGTGTTTGTGCTAAGAATTTAGGCTGACTGTTACATGAAGGTCTCAGCGTGGCACAATTCCCTGTTGTAACACTCATCCAAATTTTACATTCACTGTGTGCATTGTTTTCTCACTTTCATCCCATTGACTCTAATCAACAATCTTTCAGCCATTTTCAGTGATCCTCCACATTGTGAGGTTTTTTCCCAGTTCTCTCAAGACTGTTAAATAGCCCATGCACAGTGCTGGAGTCAAACTGATGTTAATATTTAAACAGCTATTTGTAAAGCATCTCAAATGCAATCTGTAGTGTGAGAGGACTTCACCTATTTGTCACTTGACATCTCCATGTATCCAAACAAATATTAGAGTCATTTCTCAGCTGCATTGCTTCACAAAACCTCTGCCCACTGACACCACAACCTTCCAGACTTCTACAGTTTCTGCTATTGGAGAGTTCTGGTTTTTCTGCCCTGCACCTCACATTTTTCTGTCACTGGTCATTTCTATTCTGTGAGGCCCAACATGGTCTTACTATTGCTGCCTTATGATGTGTCAACCATATAAAATATGTCATTACCTTTTTATGTGTCTTAAAACCTTTTAAGCTCTTATTTAATTACCTCATTATTGAATGAAGCCTCTTTAAAGGAAACTGCTCAGCAATTCTAGAAAATCAAAGTGCCTATTAGGACCTATAATAGACGTTCAAGATGCTAATTTTAAGCATCACTTTTGAAAATCTTGAGTAAGCCACTTTTTTCATAAACATATGGGATTAAAACTGCAGAACAATATATATAGTAATCCTGAAAAAGGAAGCTTCCAACTTATTTTAATAAATACTGTATGACAAATTCTAGAGCAAAACTGTACCTTATTTGTAAGCTGGCTTGAAGGCTAAAACATGGTATTGGTATTTCCAAGAGCTTTTCACATTTCACATAAAAATAACTACTGCTTTAAATATAATTAAATACTTGGAATTTAGTTGAATTGTTTTTTTGAAACTTTGAAAATAAAAATGCAGTTAAATTTGAAGGATGAAAGATGAAAAACTTGGATAAAAATCCCTGCAATTAAGAGATTGACTCTTCTCAGCTCTGTGCAGCACCTGTAATTTCTTCACAGACTTCAACAAGTGAAACATACCAGCTTTGCAATTATATATATTTTGTCACCTTCCAACACTCAGAACGAAAATGGGAATCTCCTATTCTGAGATGTCTGAGGAACTTTTTTCCCTTTTAAATGTTAATGAGTATCATTATAGTTATGAACCATTAATTTCACCCATGGGGATGTCCTGGGGCAGTCTGTGTCTTTGATGAAAGACAATCTAAGTCCAGATGCACATTGTCCACCATCTGTACAGTGGTCCTCAGCTTCTCATTCTCCTGGAACTAAATGGCTCATGTGTATTCAGGAGACTTCAAAAGTGCAACCAAAAAGACTCAGACTTGGAGTGGTCCTTTTATTCCTTTGATGTACAAAGGAAATCAGTCTGAACTCATCAGAGACTACTGATGACAGGGGCTGGGCTAATCTTGGAATGATCAAAGCATTCAAAGTCAGTGACATTTGGAAGGAAATTAATGATTCCTTCATAAAGGTTTTAACCATCCTATAAACAGGATAAATGTAGAAATCCTTAGATGGATGGTACCATTAAGTACAGCAAATGTTACTGAAAATAATCACAATGGCGGCTCATTTATTAAGAAACTGTTCCCCACATTCATTTACATTCCGCTGAACAGATTGCATGAAAGAGGGCTTTTTGGTTTTTCTTTTAGTCTGGTTAACGTTCTCTGAAATGAGAAATTACACACTGAAAAGCAGTACTTTGTGTGTGCCATGTCAGAGAATTACAAGGGATCATTATCCAATCTTTGAGACACAGAATTAGTACAGATTTATCAATTGTTTCTACTGATGTAAAAGGCCTGATAATGGCACGACATGCCTGACTAACAAGAATTACTATAATGAAGTTGAATGCTTTAACTTGTTTAATGACTCTTCTCGACAATTATTACTTATCTCGGACCAGAGAAGAAATTGTAAAATATGCTGTTATCCTTGATATGATTGGAGGTTAAAGGGCGAAACTATAAATCCAAGGTTGGCATTTGCTCCTCAGAAAAGATTTGTTAACGTTGTTAAATATGGTGAAGTCATATCCGTACTGGCACAAGATAAAGCAACCAATCAACTTTTTCAATAGAGTCTCTCTCTGCCTTTGCACTGTCTTGCTTTAGTGAATAAAGCAACATGGGGTGTGAATTACCAGGCCCACACAATAGTATTACAAGTATTTTACCTTTTACTCTGTAGAAGTTCTCAAGGAAGAACTCAAAGAAGAACAAAGAAGGTATTTTATATATTAACTTTTAGTCTCCAGAAGTTCTCAAAACATAAGTGAACGATTGCTCTAACTGTAACTAGGCATGATTTTGGCATGTGGAGCAAAGAGGAGGAAAATGAATAATCCAAAACCACTTTTGTCTGTTCTAGTAAGTACTGATACTGTTTATGTTGGTGAAATGTCTGGCCTCCAAATCTGTATGCAAGTAATCACAAAAAACAGACTGGAAATTATTTGTTGCATTATGAGAGCATAGAGCATCAGGAGTACAAGTCAGTTGGCAATTTTTGATAAACAGTGTAAGACAAACCTATAGGTTTAGTTAAATGACCCCTACTAGTATAGGAGTTGACACTACACACCACTATCATCTGAACTTTTCTTTTTCCTATCATCATAAGCAAATTTTTAAAAGCACTTTTGTCACAGACGTTTAACTATTTAAGTTTTGTCTTGTTAAAAATAAAAAGATTATTCATTATTAAAGATGGAGTCTTTTTGAGGTTTTCAAACAAGATCTCTTTTTAAAGTGCATGTTAATAACCTAAGAGAGCATGGATAGACACCCTCTAAGAGCAAACTGCTCAGCCAACAAACTGCCCTTCAGTTTGTTGTGTGGTGATCAGGCTCTTGTAACCCTGGCTGTCAGTGCCTGTGGGTGATGGATCAGTATTTGCATGAAGCATACACATTTCAAAGCTCCCAGTATGCTGAATTGATTTCTAATGGATGGATTTCAATATTTTTCATCAACCCTTTCTTATTATTCCAGAATTCAATAATTGAATTTGAGACCATAATAAGAACAGGATATTCTATCTAAAGGATCTAAATTTTTTGCAATTGTTCAAAACTAGAGAATCTTTTAAGTTGACCCTTCAAAAACAAATAGAATTTTCACATCATAATGCTGTTCTGCTAGTCCAATCATCTGCTTTAAGATGAAATCCTTAATAACTTTACTTGCACTCAGATACGCTGCTCTGGTTTCAGGTCAGTGAGGCTCATGAGCTTTTGTCCCTGTGGGCTCATTTACACATAATACTTGCCTAATTTGGTTTTTGGTTTTGGTTTTTTTCCCCTCACAGATATGCTCAGTTACTTGGTTTGGTCGGAATCAGAGGATCACAAGGTATTTCAGGCTAGAAGGGACCTCAGGAGACCTGCAGTCCAGCCTCTTGCTCAAAACAGGGACAGCTCTGAGGCCAGCCTGGGATGCTCGTACTAAAAAAACCTCCAAGAACACGGACTGCTCGCCCTCTTTGGGCAAACTTCCAGTGCCTCAGGATGCCAAAGCTTTTTCCTTATTTCCAGTCTGAACCTCTCCTGTTTCAGACTGGAAATGCTGTTCTTCCAGCCATGCACCTCTGTGAAGGTGGCACGTCCCTGATGTCCCCAAGGCTCCAAGAGGCCCTCAGTGATCCCCTCCAGAGCTCCCTCAGCTCCCAGCCCCGACCCTCTGATGAACTTCAACAACACCTTTGCTGTTCTGAGACAGCCCTTGCTGAATTTTGCTGAATTCCATTAGGGCTCAGTTTCCAATCCTCCCAAGCTCTCCAGTCCATCTGCACACAGCTCTGCTGAGGGTAAGGCACGTAATCCTGACCCTCATTTTGATGTCATCTAGAAACTTTATAGATAACACCAAAATGAGATGAGAGTGTTTCTCTCTTCTCCTCCATGTCAATGGAATGAAAATGACTTAACCCAGTGTAAAAAAAAATATAATAGTAGAAGAATTTCTTTAATCCCAGACTTTTTTTTTTTCAGACTCAGTTAAAGATCTGACAGAAAATTCAGTATGGAGCAGAAACAAAAGACACATGGGAGAAATCTCCCTCTGTGCTCAACTGCAGCACTAAATCTATTTTGAAAGAATCACTACCCTGTTCCTCAGTAAAAGGCAGTAGAAAACAATGGGGTTGCATAACATAAAGACATATTTTTGATACTTAGGCAGGTTTTATAATCCAACTGTCTTCCCACAACTTTAAATGCACCTGCTAGAACTTATCTTCCAATGGACCCACTGCTCTTCTCTTTCACACTTGTGTTTCTCTTCAAAGGTTGAAGGAAAAAAATATTACTTTGAAATGTCAGAGTGACTCCAACTGTACATACACATATGTTTGCAACGCTCAGAACACTGAGCAATATGAGCAGCATTTAACAGAATTCTCAAGATCTTTGCTCAGCTCGAAGTGCCATCGTGGTTCATTCCTGAGCCCACCTGCTGAAATTTCAGATCAGGAAAGTCATCCTTTACCTCATTTTAAATTACAGTGGAAAGCACAATTACCCTAATTTTTTCCTGAACTCAAAAGATTAAAAAAAGGTTTTGCTTCCAGTTTTTTTCTAGGCGAAGAAAAAAAAAAACATAAACAAATGAAAAGGAGAAATAAAAGAGCAGTGTCTTAGCAATTTTACCTGAGAACTATGCTGGAACAGTAATTGCAGTGATCAGGATTAATAAAAACAAAACACAAAACCTGAGAAAGGTGGCTATTTTCAGAGTTGGCACCAATTCAGGAAAGCCAGGATTGCATTGCCAAATGTAGTCAGCTTTATACCTGGTAGTATTACTGCAGTGGTGTTTATTCAACACATTGAGGTGTAAAATTTACAGCTAAACACATTCTCATTAGTCTTTTTTTTTTTTAATAACTAAACCAACACAAAGGACCATACCTCCAGCAGAGAAAAAGACACAATCTGTTTTTCCAGTTCTGTACCAGAAAGAGAATCTGGGCATGAACCTGTTTCACTCCTTTTCTCTCCCTGCTTCAGCTTTCACCTGTAAATTTTGTTTCTACAGTTCCATGTTGCTGCTACTCCTTTGTTGAGACTGATTTTTTAGTCTGCTTTTCTGTTGTCACAAGCTTCCTTCTTGTTGTTTATGGAAATAAGTGAAATATGTCTGTAATACTCATTCTGTTCAGTGTGACTGATTCACTTCAACACTGCAGTTTACCAAAGGAAATGTCAGCTTTAAATTTACAAAATAAATATGGTTGATGATAAGTTTAGAGTAGGAACAAGACACGTGGAGATTCACAGCACTTGTGAATCTCACCCAGGTGATCTTGCCAGAAGGAAATCTGCTTTAACCAGGGAGCACAGGCGTGGATACAGTTATAGTTTTGTTTGTTTTTTTTCTTTTTGTCTTGCTTTGCAATTGGAACATAGAGAAAATGAACTTAACATACAGGGTGTTACTGTATTTTTTTCTCCATATGTAACTTACACTATTTTGGTTACCTGTGCGTAACACTTAATTGGGGGAAGAAAAAAGAACTTCAAATATAATTAACCTGACTGCAATATCACCTATTTCATTATGTTCAACAAATAACAACAATTCAAGGAATTATTTACTGGAGAAATATGTAAAACAAGAATTAATACAGTTATATTTGAGGATTTGACATCCATTCACAGTTGAAAGTACAAACAGAAAGCAAAGTGAATGGGAATTAAATTATTTGTGGTAATTATAAATTCAACTGTCACTTTGCTATTTTATTCCCTTTAAATATTAAATACGGTTGTTTTCATCCTAGAAATGGAATTAACATTATAGCCATTCACTAATAATCTCTGACAACTAAAAGAAAAACAATCACCTTTCTACAGCTTCATAAAGCAATAAAGGGCTCTTTTGTTCTCTTGTCAAGCTTTGCATGATGACAGAAACTAATTCTGTTTGTGTGCAGTTGGGAAGTTATAATTCTGATTTTTTATGACATCTGTTTATCATACTGAAAGAGAAATGAATTTTGCTGTTTTCCTCCATAGGCTTCCTTTACATCAGTATTTCTTCAAGCCAAGTTGAGACCAGTGGCTTTCCAAGTCCTGCTTAGAGAGGTTTTAGGAGTGGTCACCAAATAAAAATGTTTTTAACTGCAGAGGGAAGCGGGTGGTTCTGGTGGGCCGCAGCAACCCTGAAATGAGAATTGCTGCTTTGTATAATCCATTCATTACAGAAAGCCCAGGAGTGCAGGACCAGCCCTCCCAGCTTCCCCAGGGCTCTGGGGCTGAGCTGAGGAGCACAAGGGATGTCCTGCAGCACCAGGGCAGAGCTGATCTCCTCTGAGCAATGCCCCGTCCCCTGAGACCGGAATTAAAGCTCAAAAGGGTATGGGGATTTTTGTTGTTCTGTTTGTTCTTTTGTTTTTATTAAAGAAACTAATATGAAAAATAGAAAGAAAATTTTATGTGAATCATAACTATTTTTTCTTTAACATATCAGAAAAAGAAAGATCACATAAAAATATTCTGAAAAAATTATTGCATATGTAACTACACAGCATGAAATTAACCCAAAATCCCTTAATTTTTGCACACTACTTTTCTAAGCCAACAAAAATATTAATTAGATCATTACCTTTCCTATGGCCTTGCTCAGCCACAGAAATCAAAATCTGCAAGCACATTTAAAGTGTTTTATGCTTTGTTATATATTCAAACTGAAAATTTATTCTATAATATTCTCCAGTTTTATAATATTCAGAACTTTACAAGTAAAAATACAAGTCTTTCCAAATATTAAGTGCCTCTAATAATTTATCCTAATTTGTTTTAAATGACATTTTTGTATGAAACATCCCTATTCACTGAAAAGTCATTGAGTCTGCTTATCAAATAGGGGAAATAGAGACTTTCAAGCTGTCTGCTCCTTTCACAATGAAGATTTTCATATGTCATATTTTTATTAAAAGTTATTTCATGTTTATGCTGGGAGTAAATTCTTTTCTAAGGAGGACTTAGTTTGTTCCTGACTTAAAAATCCACTACTGACTCTTCAGTATTTTTCGTATATTTTAGTTTGTTTAAACTCTCCAGAGACAAGTCTGGGATGTTGCTTTTATTATGTCATCACTGTAGGAAACCTTGTTTAATGTGGAGAGTGAATTGTGACTTGCCCTATTACTGAAGATGTGTATTTACAGCTATGAAAAAAGGCAGCATTATCCGACTTTCCTTGGGTTTGAAGACTTGACAAAGTCTTCTAAAGAAAGATTTCTTTACTTTCCTAACAAATAAGGTCATGTGTGAGTCCCTTATAAACGTCTTTATCTTAGGTATAGAAATCAATATTGGAGTTACTTAGAGTAAAATTATCAAATATTTGCAGGTTAAAGATGTTTCTGGGCTTGTAGAGAGCTACTGTGATTTGTGATGTATGATACCTCCTGCTAAACATCCCACCAGTTATTTCCCTTTTATTTTAGAAAATCTGTCTCTTCGTGCCATTTTCAAAGGATTTTAGCCCACAGGACCCCAAAGGAACACTCACAGTACTCAGAGGAGCTCCGGTTTGAGGAACTGGAGTACAGAAAACACTCCCTGGTAAATTCAATGCAGTGAAGCAAAACTGGCATTGGGCTGACCAATGGTTTGGGTGCCAACTTTTACAGCTCAGCTGAGGGTGGCAAGTGATGATTCATGTTTGGGATTATTTATATTTGAGTCTACATAACTTCTTGATGGTCACTGCAGGTTTTCAAAAGAACTGAGAGAATTCCGAAATGTGTTGAATGTATGACTCCAATTTGGATGCAAATAAACATAGTTTTTATATAGCTGATTAAATGTTTAAGATATTCAAAATGTTTAGGGGTCTGAGTAATTTTTTAAATGTGATCTCAACTGTTCAGTTACATGTAGAACTAAAAAAAATTATTGATCTTCCTTTGTGGGTATCTAAGAGTACTGATACACAGTCTGAAATATCCAAGGCCCAAATCAGAGAGGACAGTAAAATAAACAGTAATTTACATGTTCTTCCTTTTGGAATTTACCACTTCACACATTTGAATGTAGAATTGGAGTTTCAGCATCTTAATATTATTCACGAATGTCAGCTCATTCACTGACCTTCTTCAAATCATTTAATCTGTTCATGTATCTGATCCAGTTCTGTAGAATGAGAAAGTATTTCCACTGCATCACAAAAAATTGTGAAGATACCACAGTAATGACTTTCATGGCCTCAGCATTCTGTTAATAAAATACTATGTTTTATATCTCCCACTTTACTCCCTTGTTTTAACTGTCCTTCTAAAGTTTCCTGTCATCCACATTATTCCTTCCTTCACTTTTTAAAATCCATTTACACTTTGCCTCCCATGCACATTTTCCTGTGTACCCTCACACGCACATCAGAGTCAGAATAAACTTACTAGAAAAATCTTGATTGTTGCTATTTCCTGTTAGTAAAAATAAAGTCAAATTATTCCTTCCTGTCTTGTTCCTTCCCTTATTTGCATTGTGTATTTCACATCCATTGAGGTATCAAACAATGAGACGGTAGGTGCTGCATGGAGAATTTAAGTATCAAACCCTTCAGTCATGACCTGGCCCCCTGGAACAGCTGCTGACAATTTGCTGCTGTGACACAGCTATGCAATGTTTGCTCTGGGATCTGTGATTCAAACACCAGTGGCAGAAATGGAAAGATGAAGCATCCACAGATTTTTAAATATTTCCAGCTTTCTGTTCCTGATATTCAATATTGAGGGGTGTGGGGGGTGTGGTTCTGGCTTCCCTGCAGTTCACAGAGACCCACCTGGGGACTGATTTACCCCCAGCTAGGTGTGGGCAGGACATTAACATCCTGCAGCACAGCCTAGATTTATAAACACGCCAGAGAGAAGCACAATTCTGTTTGTATTCAAATAAAGAATCCCTCACTGGCACATACCATCTCCTCCTTCTTTGAATTCTCCTCTTAACCCCACTAATTAGGCTGTGATCCCACTAGTCAAGGGTGTTTGATATGGGAAATTTGAATGTGCCCCTTTGCTGATCACAGCAGTTAGCTGCAGACCTGACCCAGGTCTCTCCTCTAGCAGCACATTACGCTTTCTCACATTTTTCTTTCCAGCTTGTAGTAGGACAGAGTGATGCTCCCTACCCCACTAGATTTATTACAAACATGAAGTAAATCATGAACACAGAAAGAAAAGTGCATCTTGTGATCCTTACGTGACAATAGAACCTAACCCCCCTTTCAGCCCATCTTTGAATGAAATGACCAAGAGATAGAAGTCCACACATGGGATCCAGCAGGTCGCTGCCAGCTGACTTGAAAACTACACCTTGATGTGAGTCAGATCTGCTGGATCCTGCTGGGGCAGCTGCAGAGATCGCTGCAGCTCACTGCTGGGAGTTCCCACACCCTGCACTGCTCATTCTGGCTCCCCAGGTGTGGAATTCAGAGCACGGACCCTAACTCCAATGGACTATGAACCTCAGCATCTGAAGGATAAACACGTGGCCCATTTTGCCTTTGTGATATGCAGGCAGTGGCCTCTGCAAAGATCAGATGGGCCAGGAGCAGGGAAAGCAATACTGCTGCTGTTTCAAGTCAGATTTGGCAGGCAGACTCATTTGCTGCAGCTCAAAGAATCACTCAAATAGAATGACACAGATTACAAATGACAGGTAGAAAAATTCTGCTTCAAAGAAAAGAAACTTATTTAGCTCATTTTTAACAAAACTAAAATTCCAGAAATTTTCCTTCACTTAACATACATATTTGCTGCAGCATATTTGGATTTTTATTTTAAATTTTTATGTCTTCATATGTCTTTTATGTTTACCTGAAATATTTTGCAGCTATATTATTGCAATATATATCACCAGTATCTATAGTTTTATTGGATCTTTGATATTTCATTACAAACTTCAGAGA
The DNA here is from genome assembly GCF_027579445.1 of Ammospiza nelsoni. Classification (NCBI taxonomy): domain Eukaryota; kingdom Metazoa; phylum Chordata; class Aves; order Passeriformes; family Passerellidae; genus Ammospiza; species Ammospiza nelsoni. Next base: position 6,975,063 of record NC_080648.1, read on the forward strand.
AGATGAAAATAAAAGCCAGGTTTTATCGGCGACTTGCTGCTGCCTCATTATATGGAAACTCATTTTTTTGATAATAATGATATGTCAGCAGCTTGATTTATTAATCACATTCAGTATCTAGGGACAGGAAGGGGTGTGTGAGCACATATGTACATGTATATTTGTTCCAAAATTTGCATTTTATCCAAGTTAGCATTGATTAGCAACTAAATTTTCAACAGCACTTGTAAGGAATAATTTGGCTGAATCATTAAATAGAACATGGTACCTTTACAAGTAAAAATCTACAGCTCTGTCTAGAAAACAAGATAATATTATATACTACATTCAAATCCAATAATATTGATGGAATAAGTTACTTATTTCCATGAATAAATAATTACCGTCAGATAACAGAAATAATAAAACTCTGCAACTCATTAATCATGCAAACTACACAGTATAATCAAAATAATTTGCAAAATGCGGACTGAAACCCATTTGTTTAACAAGTTGTTTAGCCAGTCCATCCAAACTCAGAGTCACTGCCAAAAGATTCTGGGTCTGTAACAAATATAATTTACAGCAAATGTTCACACTGCTACACTCAGAAAAATAAGATATCAATCATTTCATTTCTATGCATCAGTTTCACTTGAAATCTACCTTAGCAGCAGCCACAATTTGCCCTTAAACCAGCACAGTCTGGGCACGCTGGTTATCAGGAAAATCCACTCATCTCCCCACACCAGAGCGTTCCACTGCTGAAACCTGGGATGGCAAAAGGTCTGTCTGAGCTGCCCATTCCCACAGTGCCCAGGGATGGAAAAGCTTCAAACTGCAGGGTTTGCTCTGTTTCTGTCTCAGTGCACATCATGAATGGCTGCAGGGATTCAGCCCAGTGAGAACAGCTTTCCTTGGAAAAGCCATCTTGGTGATTCCTGGAAGAATTTGCCCCTTTGGTGCATCCACACCTGGAAAACCATTCCCTGGCTATTCTGTTAAACCATTGCCATTCTGATTTCTTTTATCCTACTGACCTCTTGTGAGATGTGGTTGAATCTGCTTGCTGTGACATCTGCACAGTTTGTCCCGCTAATTGAAAGACTTGATGTGACTTATTTCCCCGAAGACTGTCTGCAGTCGGCAAGCAGGAGCAAACTTCAGTCAGTTCTGATTGGCTACAATTCAAAATCGTGTCCCAGATGTACCTGGGCTGTGTTTTCCGTGTGCCACTCATTTCTTTTAAGCTGACATTTTCATTTAGTTATCTCTGATGGGCTGGGACAGGCCAAGAGATCCAGGTGCACTTGTGCCTGATGTGTTCCCCCCAGAGAGCCAAGGTACAAGTGAAGCTCCTACTTACCCCCAGGTCAATCCGTATAGCAAAGAAATTACAGGTTTCATGTCAAGTAAAAAGATTGGAAAAAACACTCTTAATAAGGACTGATGAACTTATATGAACTATATAATTTGTATTTCTACAGAATGTATCCTGAATTTTAAGCTCATTACTCACCAGTATCTGTTTCTGGCTCTTTGTTTAAAAAAAAATAAAAATCAAATGATCAAAAACCACTAAGGAAATACCCTCATTAAGAGAAAATTGAGACAAAGAGAAGAATGACCTTCTCCCACATTTGATGATGCCTGGGCCAGGAAAAACATTATTTGAGTCTCGAAATCCAACTGAAAAGCAGGATATCTGAAAATGCCCTGGAACTGAAGGGGACATACATAATTTCAAAACTGTCCCAGTGATTAAAGATGAGGTTGTCATGAGTCATTCTAGCAGATGAGCTTTTCTTCTTGACTCTGAAGTCTGACAAACCTACTGGCAATCTTGAACAAGATTTGCAATCCTCTGCAGTTATCTGCAGGAAAATGCAGTACAAAGGGGACACAGACTCTATTATGATATTTTGGAATCAGTATTACACTCATATTTCAGCTGAAGAGAAAAATGGGAGTTGATAACAGATGGTAGTGGAGAATTGGCAGGAACAATTAAGAACTGAAGAAGGCATGGGAAATGTATTTTTTGTCAAAATGCTTCTCTGTAATTAAGCAATATGTGTCTCTTGACACCATTTCAGAGCATCGATATGTTTTAAGACCTGAGAAGGTAAAACAGGCCAAGAAATTCTTGGGTTTTTTCAGCTAAACTTGAATAAGGTCCAGTAGATCTTTGTTAACATAGCAGGTTTTGCCTGGTGAATTCCAGGAAACTGAAAATACACAGCAAAACATTTTTAGATGGGGAAAATATAATCAGAAACTTCTTCTCCCTTATCCCACTTCATCATAAGTCCTGATACTTCCACAATATCTGTGAAATTATAGGAATTTAATACTGGTTTTGCCAGTTAAACACATGTTTAAATCATGGCTCTTTTCTGCAAGGACACTTCTGGTAGCTTATACAACCAGCAAGGTGGGAATGTTTAGTGACAACTTTAATGTTCTTCCTTTTGCAATGACTAACCCTGGCAAGCAGATTGATGCTGAGCTCACCTCTGAAGGATGTGGATTCACACTCCACATCTCTGAAAATTACTCACTGCTAACAATGGAGGAAGGTAAAATGGTGTTTCAGCTGAAAATGTGGTGACAGAAAACAGGACAGGCCCATTTCAGGGACAGGTTTAAGCTGATGGCCTTGAAGATGTTTTGTTGGGGGCTTTTGTCCTTGGCTTTATACCCATTTCAATTTTGCTCAGCTAAATGACCACTGCACAGTTGAGACATGTAATTCAGACTTCAGCTATGTCCTAATAGGGACCATCAGCAAGGATGCTAATTGGTGTCAGATGTGATTAGACCACTGCTCTGCAGGAAGACTCCTGATTTGTTTTCCTCTGCTTTTTACTGCTGAGAATTCAGCCCCAGGTGACTCACCACCCTCACCTGAAGTAGGATTCAAAGGACTAAAGTCATTACAGCTTATCATCAAACCTCTTCCATCTGCTAAGGCTTTGTTTCTAAGATGAGGTTACATATTGGTTTTTATCATTTAGAAGTGACAGAAAATATAGGCATTTTTTCTGTAATTTTATGGTCAACTGCAATGGAGAATTTTTATAGAAAACAATACAGAGTTGTGATGCATTGTTGATTATACAATAGCAGAACATCAATCCAAGCATTTTCCCTTTTTTAAGCCCAGCAAAACAGAGGCACTTGTATTTTGCAGTGGTGACTGCTTTTGTCTTGCCTTTCTTTCCAAGGCACGTACATAAATAAATAAGAGACATCTCTCCTCATGCCCAACATTTAAAAGTGTATACAGGAACTGTGGGCTACAGAGCACTGCAGGTGAGTATTTCAATGCTTCAGACAACCTCCTCCTCTCCTGCTTCCCTCACCTTTTCATGATTCAGCTGACACACACAGGAACCACAAGCCTCTTACAAAATGTGCTCTACATGATATTCGAAGAACAATACACACAGCCTTGAGACTGAAGACTCAGAATTCAGCAGATAATAGCTGGAAACCTCTGTTGACTCGATCTTGTTTTTTGTTTTTCTGAGAAAACTGTACCCAAAAATAAAATCAGATTTGTTCCAAGAAGCCTAGAGTCAAGATTTGTCCTAGAAGGAAAATGTGGAGCTCAGGTTGATCCATAATTCCAGAAAACAGGGGAGCTGGGGGGAGCTAAAAAAGGTCTTGTTTTGGATGGGAAATGTAAAGAAACTATGACATGAAGAATGTAGAAATATCTAAATAATGAGATGCGAAAAAGGATTCAGAGATTGTTTCAGAAAGCAAAAACCTGGAGGTAAAGGGATGAATCCCAGAGAAAAAGGCCTGAGAGTAAAAGGAAACACAGTAGGGTATTGTGGGGAGGTGGAACACAGCCCACAAGGGGTTGGATTATTTCTTAAAACAATTCAGAGTCAAGTCAGACCTAACCACCATGTACTTGTGTTGTGCTGCTCATAGCCCATTTGGTGAGTTCTCTTTGCTTTCTATTCAAGGCAAAGCAGTGATGGAATCTGGCACAGACAGACACAAGGTGGGAGAGGGGCGCAGGAGAGAAGCTATTTTGATCTCTGTCCATTATGCTGTGTTTACAGGACCTGACACTTGAAACAAAACTTTAAAACACTTTTCTGACTTGACAAATGGGAACATTAAAACAGTGAAGACATAACCACAGCTTAGAGAAATGGGTGAGGAGGTTACATTTTAATTTTTTCTTCTCTCAGAACTACTTTTACATTTGACAGAGAAGAATGGTGAGGACAAAAGCAGAGGTGAGTGGGACTTAACACTACCATAACATTTAATGTCCCATTGGCTGCAAAACAATTTTGGGATCTCTTTGTGCAGGAAAAAGTCCCAGTGTAAATTCCTCGACAGAAATCCCTCAATATTATGTATTTCATTGACTCTGAATTCAAGGGCAGTCTAAAGGCTGCAACAAAACTGCCTGCTGGCCCCTGGGACATGCCCAGGTCACTGAAAAAAGCCAATACACTGAAAAGAAATGGTGAGCCCAATTCTCAAACCAAACGGACCATAAGGTTTCTGAGCCCTTAGGCCTGGTTTTGAAACCTTTATGCTGGGCAAGCCCCACCTAATGACTTCAGTAAATGCTGGCCCGTGCTGATCAGAAGAAGAAGCACAAATTGTGAGTGTCAGAGAGGGGCTCAGCCACTGCTCACCTGCTCTGCTCCCACAGCATTTCATGCAGCATCTTCTGGCAGCTCTAGACAATAGTGCTTGAGGGGACTTGCAAGTTTGACAAAAAAGTTGGTGAAATTGATTGGTATTTAGAGTTTAGTGGTCTCTGATGAGTATTCCTGTGCTTCCCTGACTGATTTTGATGAAGTGCTTTTATTTGTCTTTCTACCGGGAGACTGCAGATGAATTTGCAATAGAGCAGCATGGCTCCTGTTTAGCTTTGTCAGGCACCACTTAGCCGTGTTATAATTTATTTTCCAGGAAAAAATATTTCTCATGAGAGCTTCAGGCTAACACAGTTATAAAGCACCTGGCTCCCGTTCAGCTCCGTGTCTGAAAGCAGTTTCATTTCCATGCATAAACAGAAAAATACCGAACTGCTGAGGAGGAAGAAGCAGAAGCTCCTCCAGGTTCACGTGCTGTAGGCACACGGGTCTTCTCTGGAGTGGCATTTAATTAAATCAAACAGCACCTCAGCAGCACAGTTAGCAGTGTCAAGGCTCAAACAGGCCTGTGCAGAAGCAGACACTGCTGTCACTGGTGGTGATGCCACAGCAGGCTCTGGGCAGGGTTATTCATTTAACAAAGCAGCCTCTCTACCCATTGCTAGCTTGGGGACTGACTGCTCTACATTTTTTAATAGATTTAGACCTGTATTTAACTTTGACATACTGTGTAATAGAGCAATCTTTACCTCTTTCAGCTTTATTTGGTGAGAGCCCCTTTTATTCAGAGTGCAGTGATTGTGGTGTTTGTTGGGGCAGTTTTGTTCCTATTTTCTGCTGAATTATAGTGATTAGTGAGCAGTTTGAAAGCACAGAGCTCAAAGATCTTCTCTGCTTTGATCATCATTGCTGTTATTCAAGAAGAGGCCCAAGTCTGCTTGCAGGAGGAATGTAAATATCAATTCAGTTCCACTGCACTAACAGAGACTGTTGTGCTTTTTTTCCCTGTGTTTTCTTCATACTCTTTATCTTATTAGAATGCAGGGAAAGAAATGTAGTGACATACATATAATTAAGACAAAGTCTTTCTAGAACATGCCACTAATCATAAAATGTGATTTCTAGAGTGTTTTATAATTAAAAGAGCATTTCTGTCTGTCTTGCTTAAATCCTGCTTTTTAAGAAAGAGAGGTGAAGATCCAATGAGAAAATGGAGCCTGTTTATAGGGAGCTGCTCTCATTGCCAGTTTAATCAGCTGTGATGTTTCATTAGCAATGACTTAACCAGAGCAGACAATGCTTACCACAGCCCCTTGCCCTATAATCATTGCACATTACTACTGTCTGTGGGGTTTTAGCAATCGTTCACTGAGTGCTCTGCAATATTGACAACAGGAAACTGCAGGCACAGGCTTAGAATAAATAACTCTCAGCCTCCAAAATGACAACAGGGTAGATTGGCAAAAGAAAAAATAAAAAAAAAAAAAAAAAAAAATCAAAATTTTGCAAACTTTGGTACAAAGAGAATGAAATGCCAATTCTAAAATCAAATTCAGACAATTCACTTTTCATAGAACATGTTGAGCACTCCCATCCATCTGTACTGAGTAATTGCATTCATTCTGTCTCTTATAATTCCCAGACACTTTCAGGAGTACTGATAATAATACCAATAATTCAACTGACCTAAAATTGCCTATTTATGCACTGGTAGAATATTGTGCTTATTGCCTCAAACCCTCCACCCTTGCTTTAATTTCACCCACAGAAAGTTACCGGCAAATGCAAAACTGTGAGATATTAAAAATCTGACTTCCTGATGTGGTGAGTGATACACACACAGATGCTCCAAACACTGTTTTAACTGCTGAGGGGGAAGTAAAGATTTCAAAAGAGCAACATTATGGAAATGAATGTGAGCAGGTGAGCAGGAGAGGGATTGTGAGGAGCTGCATTGAGCTCTGGTTGTGCTGTGAGCAAGAACTGCAAAGGAGCTCTGCTGCCCTCGTGCTCTGAGCACGCAGGGGATGCTGGAAAGAAGAGAACAGGGCTGGATTTGAAATCCTGCTTCCCAAAACACTTCTGATGGACTCTAAAGCAGATTTCCTTGCTCTATGAGACTCAGTTACTCCTCTGCGAAATGACAATAATAGCACTCCTTCATCTCCAGGAATAAACAGAAAACCAGAATAAACAATAAACTAGAAAGTGGTCAGGCATCATCACCAGGAGGACAGAGCTAACAGTAGCAGTGTAACACAAGGAAATGTTTCTATTTTTTTCAAGTAAATTCAAATCAAACTTCAAAAAGTATTTGACATCTCTGGGATTAAAATAGAAATGGAAAGAGGATATTTGGGTATATTTTCCCCTCAGAAAATAGGATTGATATCATTTTTCTTTGACTTTAGAATTCCCATAGCTTATTATAATGTAGCTGTCCTCTTTGATTTGTGTATTGGAACGTACAGTGCAATTGCATATATTTGTACAAATAGGCTTATTATTGTAACAACTCGAGGGAATCTTCTGAATTAAGGGAAAACATTTACATTGGAACAAATTACATTTTACCAAAAAAACTAATTGTTACACTGAGAGCTGTATACAGTTGTAATTGCGCTGTCCTAATTACACACGTTGCATTATTTAAAAAGAGGAGCATTGTTTATTTGCAATATCCACTGCTTATTTACAGTTGCATATTTGAACAAGGAGCTATTCCTACAAAGCAGCAGAGAGATTGTTATCTGCACAAAAACACAAAATTAATTCAGTAGAGGAAATCTACTCTCAAACAGAGCAAGAGAGAAATTCCTCCTGAGGCAAGACATTCTACAATTGTTTCTATTCTGTATAATTAACAAAGCACTTACCATCTGCAGTGATTGACCTGTCAGATCTGCTCCTCTGAGATAATTTCAGTGACATTTAAAAAAAATAGTGTGAATAATAAAAAAAAAAGATATATTCAATTTGTAGGGAATGGTGTTATCCTCTAAACAGAAATTGCAAACATTGAAGATGGCACTGGTTTACGATGCCTGCTGATTAACCCCAGCAGCCCTGATCAGAACAGTTCAGCTCAGGTATTGGTGGGATACCCTTTGTTGGATATCATAACAATCACCCTATTTCCTCTCCTATTTCTAATTGTGCAAGCACCTCTCTAAAACCTGAAAAGGCAACTCAGAAAATTCACTTATTTAAACAAATACCCTAAACAATGTTTATGCTCCATATTAAATGGAATTATTGGGAAATTTCATTTTTAAGAAAAAATTATTTTATCTTGCTTTGCACCTTTGTTGCACACTTACTTTGACACAACTAATTAGTGCATTAAGTTGACCAGATAGTCTATTAAGTTATCCAATATGCTACCAAGCAGCAGTGACCAACCTCCTTTTTATCCCAAGAGTGTGAATACCTGAGTACATTGAAATCCAGCCCATTGAAATCCACTGTTGTGTTTATAGAGGGAAAACAATATTTTTTCTATAATTTTTAATTAAACCTACTAAATACAAACAGCATAATTTGTGGATTACCTCCATCTCCTTAATTATTGTTCCTTTCTCTTCCTGTATTACATAAAGTAAAGATAGATGCTGGAAAAATGCTTCTCCATTAGCAACCTGTAATTTTTCTTCCTCCACAAACCTGAATTTCTTGCAAATGTTATTTAGAGACATGTAAAATACAATTTTATCCAAACCAATACACACTTTTCTCCCACCAGGTTTTGCAAGTGATCTTTTTAAAAGCAGCACAGAAAAAGAGATGGATGTTGTGTGGCATGAGAGATGAATGCATCTTCAGTTCTAAGGAACAGCTATTGAAGTTTCAGATTGGTAACGATCACAGTCAAAATGATATTTTAATCTTGGTACACAGTAGGGAATAGACAGTTACTGCACAGTTCACTAGAATTTTACCCCCCTTTGACACATGAAAGAGCAAGTAGTCTGACTTTTCATCTCATTTCAGAAGAGATCCCCTTCTGGAGGTGGTCCAGTCAAGTCCAGACACTGCTCCTAATACAGAAACTTTCAGTTCTACGGTAAACGCGACTGATCTTTTATCTTTGATTTTAGTTCATTGCCACAAAATCAAGATGAATTTGTTGAAGTGCAAGGTTAAAAAACTGCATAAATGAGAACTCCTGCAGTAACAGTTGTTTGTAAATTATTGATCAAGGTATTTTTTACAATATGAATTGTAAAAGGGCCATCAAACTTTCCTAAAGTACCTTTGACAATAAATAAAAAGTTAAATCTTTTTTTCTTCATTTCAGAGAGATTTTTGGTAGACTTTTTTCCCCATCCATATTGGTAGATGCACCTTGCTATTTCCTCTTGATTCAGTAACAAGGAAGAGAAAGAGAAAAGGATATTTCTGGTTTCCTATGATCCCAGTTGTTCAAAAATATGTGATTTGGGTTGGTGGTATATTCATTACAATTGAATAGTGGTAGGTATAGAGAAAGCCTTGAGTGCAATTTCTTCTTGTTTGCAGGTAATGGGCAATGGAGGAAGAAATGGGAATAAACTCATAGAGCCTTTCAGCAAACAAAAGAGAACTGGCACAAACTGAGGACTTCCTTAGTATTTGAATAATATTTTTAAAAAGGCATACATAAAGAAAGATGAAATATCCTGTAGGCAGTTGTCCCATGAAGCCTGTCAGGGAAGGTGCAGCTGTGGAAATGGAACTTTAACCAGGAGTGATCCCCAAGAAAGCTCCCAAGTCCATTGGGACTTGCACCAGCCAAGGGGAGTCCCCTGAGGAGTAGAAAGTAAACATGGTGGAATCAAGAATATAAAGTATGTCTTGCCATCAGGAAAAGCCATGCCTGAATCCTAGCTGCACATCAGATGCAGCAGAGGACCCATAAAACTGAGGTTATTAATCTAATACTGCATAATGGTCCTGTTCATACACAGAGACCTCAGAGCACCAGACTGAACCAACTGGAGGCTGCAACTTTACCAGGACCCTCAGACTTTCAGAGGTTGCTGCAGTCTGTCCTCAAAAACAACCCCTTAACTACTGAGTTTCCGAGAAGGGAATAATCTAAAACACTCCTTAACTGTGAGAATTTATAAAGAAGAGAGAAAAATCCAAAAATATGAGAATACTCAGCCAAAGGAACCTCTCTGTCTTAGAAGAGTCTGCACCAGCTGTGACTTCCCGTACTTCTGAACAAGGTTAAAAACCTACCTTGGCAAGCACTTTGCAGACATGCCGTATGTATAGATAAATCTATTTTATATCACCCTGGTAGTGCTAATCCTGCTGCAGAACACAGTAATTACAGCTCACATTGAATTACTACTTTTTATAATTCATTGTAGTGAGGTATTACCCTGTGACATGTCCAAGCCTAGTGAGCACTTCATTATTTTTAAACAGAAAAATTGGAGGAAACCACTTGCATTGAACTGACTGTTGAACTCTTTCATTCTTAGCTTAGGTCAGAAGAACAAGCCACACAACAAACTAGAACTTCCTAAAATCCATTTCCTTTAGAAACCAGCCTTTTTCATGCTTGCCAGTAACAGCAATAAAAATCCTTTAAACTGCTTATTTATGACATCACACTCTATAGTACACAGAATAAACCACACTGATGTCCTTGTACACACTACTTCCACAGGGGCATTTTACTTTTGAGATGTGCATGTATGCATACAAACTGTGAACATCCATGTAAATGCAGACAAGCTATTAAAATTGCCAGTGATTTACCTTCGTTTTTAAAGTAACAATGCCAAAACTTCTGATTTCAGCACAGCAAGGGAATCAGTAAAATATTGCTTGAACTTGTGCATGTTATTTTGAATTATAGGACATAACCTCTGAAAGAAAATGTATTCTTTTCCCAGGGACTGTACAGAGATTGCATTTGTGCTCTGACAAAGCAATATTTTACATGGTGACACCTTTTTTAATTCTCTGTTTAAAAAGCTTTTGATGCCACCTTGGAGAGTCCCAGTAAAGCAAGCCTAGGATTGCGGGATGACAGCTGTGGTTTCTGACATGAAAACATCTCTCACTACAGGCACGATAACATTTTATTTATCCTATTTTGATGAGTATATGCTGACATGGAAAAGGGTAGAGAAGGCATGAAAAACAGCTCCTGTGTTATGGGAGAAAAAGGAAGCCTTTCTGTGTTTGGTTTGCCTTTGCTTTTCTTGAAGTTTCTCACATATCTTAGCTGGTTTAACAGTTAACAGATGTTCAGCAGATTTGAGCACAGTTAAAAACTCACATATAATCCTCTGCTTGAAAATTCAGGGAAAAACATATATGCTGATAACTTTTTAAGGAATAAAAATAAATTTAAAAAATAATTTTATTTGCAAGTTCACTTAGAAGGGAATTTAAAACACTTGGATTTTGATATTTTCTCCTTTCTGAATTTACACATGCTGTGGTAACTTTATAAAATTGAAAAAATACTCTACTGACATTTGCTGAATGACTATGTTAAATGAGTTTTTGTCTGGCTATTGATAAATCCCTATTTCACACCACAAAACACCTGACCTCAGCTTGTACTATGGATGGCAATATCAATTAAAGAGATTAAGGCTTGGCCAGCTGGGTGGTTCCTCTCATCCAGCTCTGTGAAGGGATGCATGAAGGAGTTTACACTGCCAACATTAATATCAGTGACCATTAGACTCTGAAATTCCCCACTGAAGGAGGCACATGAGCACTAGTTCCTTCGGAGCTTTTATGGAAGTGAGCACAAAATCCTGTTCAGAAAATGTTCCTGCTGGAAGACAGCTTCCCCTATACAGATGTGTACTTGCAGCAACCTTCCTTGAATTGGCCTGTGACTCTGTCCTTTTCTCATGAACAAAACCAAGAGCAGAAGTGGAATTTGTTATCACAGAACTATTCTAAACTGAATACCAGAAAACATCCCAGAGGAAAATGAGATTATTATCTCTGCAGAGTAATAAGTTTGTGATAGCACTACAGAAATTGGGAAGCTTCCTTCTTTGCCCACTTGCCTCTTATTCTTGTCTCCAATATGAATTCAGTAAGTAGCTAACCTTGGCTTTATTTTCATTCCTTTAATTTCCTGTCTCATTTGTCTTTGCAAATTTTTATATAATAGTAGCTAAGAGAAGTTCTATATTGACTCTATATTGAAAGGGAGCTTGGTATATTGCAAAAGGGCAGATGAAAAATGATTCTTCGTCCTTCCCTCTGCACAACTCTATATCATATCCCTGTTCTGAAGGCCAAAGAACAAATCTGATGTTAAAATATCACTGGCCTTTCTCTAAAACTCTCCCAAGGGATTGTTTTCACCATATCATTCTCTTTCATGTGATCTGTAGTCTCTGCTCCACACTCCAGTCTAGCTTTTAATTACCAATACAGTCAATAAAATTAGTAAAAACATTCCTCTCTCCACACTTCTTCATGTTCCTGATACACACACTATTTTGAAATCAAGTACTGTGTGTATTGACCATGGAAACCTCTGAACTCTAGCCTGTTCCTTCCCCTCTCCCACAAAATACAGAATTCTAGTCAGAGTGTTAAAATTCCACTGTAGATGATAGCATTACTCTCTCTGACTCAGAAATCTCTATGTTCAGGAAAAAGGAAATAACAGGTAAAGAGATTCCCGGAATGTTTTTCCAGGTTTTCATGGTTTTAACTCTATGGATTTGAAGTTTGTCAGCAATTGTGATTACACAAGAAGAGCAAAGTCCAGTGCAGAGAGCAGGAACACCAGCCATGGTGGCAAACCAAATCTCTGCCAGCACAGGCACTGCTCAGCTGCTGGCCTCGGCTTTTTCATCAAGATGCAGGCAGTACCAGCTGTACAGGACATGGGAAGAACAGAGCAGCCATCATTTTAGATATTAATGTGCAAAGGTGTCTCGTACTCCTGTAGCATGACAGGCATTAAAATTTTCATTCTCCAAAACTCCTCTGATATGAATGAATTTCATGCATATAATTAAAGGTCAAGAGAATAATATCATGGCAAACTACAGAATTGTTAATTTTGCACAGAAGAAGAGACAAGAGTGAGAGCTATAACAGACTGCCTCTAGGAGAGTTTACAAGCTAGTGCAAAAATAGTGAGCTCACATTCTAGGTAATAAATTAAAACAGATCCTTCCCTCTCCTCTCCTGGCTGAACAAAGCAAAAAACTTCCCTTTATCAGAGGGCTGGAGGTAAAAGGAAGGTGGGGTACCTGGCAGGAGTGAGGGTGGAAGAAGACACAGACAGCCCTTGCAAAGGTGAAGGTTGGGGCCATGGAACCCAGAGGTGCTGGCAGCTGAACAAGACTTGCAACTGGATTCATGAAAAAGATCATTCCTGATAGATGATTTGTGTATATGTAATTCCCACATAAACTGATTCTGATTTAAAAGACTGCAAGGCTCTCAATTCTGTTGGTATTTTCTCCTCCTAACTTGCAATAATGCACAATGAATTTCTGATTATCTATTTGGGTGAAAAAAAGTATAAGTTTAATTTTTAATTCTAGAAAATTAGCACAAGACCATTAATAAATAACATAATCTGAAGCACTACTTCAGGCTATCTATGAATTTCATAGATATACTGTATCATCTCAGGATTTTTTATGCTAGATTTGCTCTAAACTGCCTTTTCTTTTTTCCTGTGTGCTTTCTCCCATCTTTCTTACAGGTCAGTAAAATAGCTGCTGACTCCATATTGACCTGGTTTTTTGTCTCTTCACCACATACTTAGCTCAGTGAGTGGCTCATGAAGTTTACTGAAGTAGATACCATCAAACTAGACAGCAAGACAAAAACTCTGCCTTGGATAAGCAAACAATGGCACCAGTATATGGAGAGCCCAGTGGACAAAACAATATGACTACTGAAATTCTGTTACTTACAGCTTTGTCTTACAGTTTTTATTTCTTTTCATTCTTGAGATGAATGGAGCTGGGTTATCCCAAGCTCCTTTAAGTATTTCTTTCAGAATATACACCAATCTACAGCCCTCCTTCAGCCTCCAATATTTTAGCACCTGAACACCTTACAAGCTGTTAGTCTGTGCTCTCACAACACCTCAGATGCAGAAAGTTTATATGTTATTAATTTACTAACAGAGAATCAAAGCACACAGAGATTTTTAGGTATCTGACATCCAGAGAGAAATCCAAACCTCTTCCTATGCTCTTTTTAAAGTGCTTGGTATCATTCCACAGCTCCTCAAAATGAGATTCAGGACAATCTGAATGCTGAGAAAGAAGTCACCCACAGACAGACTTGGAAAAAAATGAGAACAGCCTGCTCCAAAATGTCTGGTAAACCTCTACTTGTGTTCTGAAGCTGTCACTACCACACTCCTGTGTACTCAGAAAGTGTTACTACAAGCCCTGTTTAGAAGAGAGGAACTCCCGCAGCGGAGTGTGGATCTGTCTTATGCCTGCAGGCATCCCCCTTCTTGTTTCTATATAATAACCACCCATGGTAAGGGAAATCCTGGCGCAGTTCCTTGCTCTTCCTGAAGGGATCCAAAATTCCCATTTTTCTCCTCAAAGCAAAGGGAGTGCCACAATCATCAAAATGCAGAACGGGCTGGGGAGGGGAAGCCTGATGCATTCCCTCATTTTTCAAAGAGCTGAAGAATGAATTTCAGGTTCAGTAACATGGGCAAAGTGGGGGAATACGATTTCTGTCTCAGACAGTGAAAACATTGTCTGGTTTTACCTGGGTTTTACTCTTTGTGTCATCTGTACAAGTCTAGATGCCACATTTTTTTCAGCAGCAGGACTGTCTCAAATAATTCAAGGATATTGAAATTCACAGTCCTGATGTAGGAGATTTCCAAAACAAATTCAATACAGGTCTGTACACCTGGGAGTTCCTAGCAGAAAAACAAGGAATTAGAGCCAGAAAAATTTTGTTTTCTCATTCTAAGGTAGAAGTGTTAATTTCTTTAGAACAATAACACATAACCTGCCTATATGTTTGTGATGAAATGCCAGCATCTTTTTATATCTTTTGCTGGAGGAGAAGCTGCTATAACAAACTTTTACTAGCTTTTATCTTTCCTATTACAGTCTATTGAATATTAATATCTGCCATCTGCCAGTTTTTGCAGGAGCAGCTGAAACACTGCCTGCATTAAAATTGAAAATAACTCCTTCCCTCTTCACAAACTTCAAGAGAACATGAATTTTAAAATAATGACGACTGCCTGTACTATTTCATGGTGTTTCCCTTTAACAAGCAATATTAAGATTTATGTGATACAGTCAGCTTTGCGATTGATAATTAATTGTCACTTAATTACACACTTTAATAATATTTATTCTGAAGTTATAACAACTCTGTCTTAGAAAATGACCCTCAATCACTTTAATTTATTAATTCACTTAATTAAAATACTTAATCTTGAAAAGAGCTTTCAGGCTGTTTAAATAAAGGTAAACAAATCTTCAGATTAAATCAACACTTTTTTTTCCCTTTGATATATGTAATTAATTTTCACTCGACTCAATAAATAAACCTCATGTAAGGTTGTTCATGTGACAACAGAAAATGGCTTGCTGTCAGCTTAATCTCCCTTAACACTGTAAAGTGTTTTTAGTTATGCTGACAGGCCTGCTGAAAACCTTTTCCTAGAAAGCAATAAATATTAGCATTTTTCCCACTGGCATTGCAGGAAAAAACATTTATTTGTAAATTATGATCATTAATCAACATTTTTTTGTACATGCAATCAACAAACCTCCCAGGCTAAAGTAAACTTGATGGAAACGAAACCTCTATCTGCAATAAGATTTAACTAAAGCACACTTTCTCCTTAAAGAATGGAATTTTTTCTTTTCTTCTGTTACTGTTTCTTGGTAAAGGGGTTGTGTGTGCTGAGGACTTTACTTTCTATCCCTCATGAAAGTTTTGAGACAAACTTTAGGACTTAATTACAGGGCTCACAGCACTGTCAAAATTCCACATGTTTAAAGTTACAAGTGCAATTAGATCCCCCTGAATCAATGACAGTAAAGGAGCCACTGCACGAGATGTCAGTGCCACACTGAGTGCTGTCACTTCTACAGGCACGAGCACAGCTTCACAAACCCAAGTGTTACCATTAAATCTAGCACATTTCCTCATATATGTAGCACCAATTTCATGTATTTCATTGCCGAAAGTGACCCCATATTTTCAAAAACATTGAAGCTGGTTCCTACTGAAAGCAATTTTGAATTGCTCACCAAAATTCATCTGATGATCTCATTACAGCATACATTTGACTACACCTTCCCCTTATATTTCAGTTTGGTCTGTGCCTTGAAAACTGCTACAAGAGGATTCCTCCTCCCCATTAGACCTTAACAAGGACCAGAATTGCATGTTTTTCCCCAATTTACCAACTCCTTATTGTATGTTCATAGTTGGAGCTGAAGTGATTGCAGTTGTTTCTCTCTATCAGTTATATTTGAATTAAGAATTGAAAAATCTGGGCTGAATATTTGCAATATTTGTAAGTCTCCCTCTCCTAGTCCAACTCAGCCCTGAAAAGCTCAAGTTAATTAACGACAGATCTAAGGAACTACTGTCATCAAGATGATAATTAGATGGGACAAAATATGAAAAACAGAGGCTTCAGCTGATGATAGAAAGCAGCTTTCCATCCCTCCTCAAAGGCTGTTTATAGGAAAGGCATTTTAATCCGGCTGCCATGTTTTTTAACAAAATTGCAATACATGAAGGCCTTCATTGAACTGAAACCAGCATAAAATTCCTGTATGAGCATAAACTGTCATGAGTTTTCCAGCTGCTTCCAGCACTCAAGAGAGCAGAAACAAAACAAAGAACTTCACATTTTTGAAGTGGAGAAATTTGCAGGACTTTTTTTCCAGTGTTTTGGGTGAGTGCAGCAGCAAGAAATGACTGCTAATGAGAAAATGGACCTCCATTTTTTATGCAGTATTTTCAGCTGCCAAACAGAGTTTGGCCTGAATTCGTAATAAAATCTTTAGAGGATGTGTTCTTTAGCTATATTATTATCCTACCTCTTGTTTTCATCCTGACCAAATTCTTTAAAATACATCTGGAAGACTTCACTTTATCTCCTTTTTTTTTCTTTTTTGTTTTGTTGGTGCAAATGTGCCCCTTGTTTTGGAAAAAGCTAAATAAAATCATTTCACGTGATAAATAAAAGTAGTCAATTTTTTGCAAGCATTTTTTGAGAAACACAGGATGTGCTGATTGTCATTATAGTTACCCTACAAGGGATTCCAGACAGCACAAATGAATTCTTCAGCTTAAGAAGAGAGCACTGTACCTACTGCCACCACAGCTGGTGGCATCTCTGCTAGCAAGTGTAGGGAGAGTCTGCCTGCTCAAGCTGTTTAATGGAGTAGACTGCAATCAGAATAATTATATATCTATTTAAAACAACTTTCCCTGCAATGCAATGCAAAAAGAAGAGAAAAAAAAGAAAAAAAAAAAAAAAACCTGTACAAAAATAGCCTGAAGAGGTTTGGGTGTCTATGACAAATTCCAGTGCTCAAGTGCCATTGCAGACAGCTGGCTTCCAGCTGCCCTTCCAGGAGGGCACATCTCCTCCTCCCACCCAGCCTTTCAAGGTCATCTGGATGTTTATTCTTGGTGCTAAGAGACATTTCACAACTCTGCAGACATTCAGTAGGCTCCTAAACACTTCTTTAAATCCAGTCCCGTGGGATTGAACTCCTCCCTGGAGTGCAACAGCTGAAAACTGTTTTGCAGGTGGATTTATTCTTTTCCTGCTCTGATTTAAAAGGGTGCACAACCTCAATCCCAAAGGGTAGTCCAGGGGCCTTATTACACAGCTACACTTCAGCCATAAACAAGTTACTTTATTTCTTGTGCTGAAGCTCACACAGGCTGCAGTGCTGCTTGCAGGCAGCTTGTTACCTTCAGCAGAGACAGACCAGCTGTGTATCCTAAATTAATCTATTTGTATTAAACATCCCTGTTTTCTTCTGCCTGCTGCTGAACTGGGCAGAAATAAAATGTTGTTGTGTCAGAAAATGGTGCTTAAACGTTAAAAAATATTGATTTAAATAAAAGTGATGCTGGGCTGGGATCAGTTCTGCAAAGCCTTCATTTTACCTCTAATTGCAACATAAAAATATGCAACCTGTATTGTACATTTTATATATAATCATTGTAATTATATAGAATATATGTTAAAAAGAAGCTATGCATAATATAATATTTTCCAGCGTGTGCTTCTGTCGCAGACATCTTTTATGGAAAATCCTTTCCTTGGAGTTTTCCTCCTGAGAAGCTGAGACGCCTCAGGAACAAAATGTAAACAATGATTATCTGCTGCTGTGGAATGCAACAGGTGCATCTGTGATTGGTCTGATGTGGTTGTTTCTAATTAATGGCCAATCACAGTCAGCTGGTTTGGACAGAGAGTCTGAGACAGAAGCTTTTGTTATCATTCTTTCCTATTCTATTCTTAGCCAGCCTTCTGATGAAATCCCTTCTTCTATTCTTTTAGTATAGTTTTAATATAATATATCATAAAATAATAAATCAAGCCTTCTGAAACATGGAGTCAAATCCTCATCTTTTCCCTCAACCTGAGACTCACATGAACACCGTCACATGCTTCAAAATTAATATAAATGCTGTATTTTTAAAAAATTAACAGCATTTTCATGGTGATTTTTGTGACTCAGATACTTTAGAAGGGGGGAAATATTTGGAATATTTGCAAGTGTGCTTTCTCATTGATTTCATTCACTGTCCAGCATCTTCCCCTGAGGAGCAGCAGCCGGGGCTGGAAGGTGCTGGGAGTCAGGGAGTGCAGGGCAGCTGGAGAGAAAGGGCCAGAGGAGGAGAGCAGAGAGCTGGAAATCAGAGCAAAGGGAGAGCTGGTTGAGTGCAGCAGAGAGAAGGCAGGGGCTGGCTGGCCCTGGGCTCCCAGAGAGGGTGGAAAGGCAGAGGGACAGCCGGGACACTCATGGGGGCCAGGGTAGCAGTGAGAGCGAGCCACGCTCCGTGTTCAGCATCAGGGCTCACCCCTGAGCCCATTCCGTGTTCAGCATCAGGGCTCACCCCTGAGCCCATTCTGTGTTCAGCATCAGGGCTCACCCCAGAGCTCGTTCCACAGCCTGTTTGGGTGATCCCAGCCTGATCTGCCTCCTCACCGCTCCTTCCTTTAGGCAGCTTTGATCAGTTTTATGGTTTGCTATTAAAATGTAGCAGTGTTCAAGTTGGGAAGGACAAATGGGGCATCCCTTACAAGGGACAGCCCACCCCATTAAAAGCAGAAAAGGCACTATTTTCTAGCTAGTGAAGCGCAGAAATTGCATCAGTGTGCTTCAGTTTACAGCAATTCCTGACTGTAAAAGGAGCCCAAGCCAAGTCAAATGCCAGGTGGGATGTGCAATGCACACTCACAGTTCTGAAAGCAGTATAAGGCTGCCACTGAGCCTTGAACAGCAGAGTTTGCTGAAATGAAGTTCACAAGCAGCTAAGTTCAAACCAAACATTAGGAACAAGTCTACAATGAATGAATGAATATACAAACAATGAATATGCAGGGTCAAAAATTCCTCATCTCTGAGCTGTTTTTCTGTCAGTGGCTTAGGCCAGCTCTCTACAAACTGCTTCCATCTTTTATTGTTATTGCAGTCTCATGGTGCGTGTGCCAGACCCAGCAAGGCCTTGGTTGTTAGAGAATTTGCAAACAGAACTGCAATAATTCAATCCCTGTGCAGCAATAATTCTGCTGCCGTGGGTGCTCTCACTGGTGACTGCACTGACAGTACCAGAGCCTGTCAGAGGGGTGGCAGTGTCCTCACATACGGGAGCATCACAGCCTCAGGGACCCTTCTCCCCCCAGCCTGCCCTGCTCGCAGCAGCAACGTGGCAATGCTCACACCTCGTTGCTTCTGGCTGCCAAGTGCTGATACTGCCATGCTAACAGCCAGGCTTCTCCTGCAGACTGCAGAGATCTTGGATTCTGAGCCACACCACAAACCATCAAACATAACCTCCACAAGCCCCTTAAAAATCTGCCCGTCTCAGATCTCAACACTTAGAAAAACTTTCCTGACTAAGCAAGGAGGATATCAGCATATCTTTAACATCTGTGAGGCATTTGTCACACAAATGTACAAGACAAATTGTACTCATCAGAGCTGTGTCTACATGAGAGATTGAATCTTTTTCTGAGACAGCGACCATGATTTGAGTACCTACAATTTAACTGCCAAAAAGAACTAAATGTCATTTTCTGAGTGCTAAGTACCTGCAGCACCTTTTCCTGAATGTGACCAGAACCAGGCTGGGGCCTGAACACACTGTAATCATATAAATTAAATGCTTGAAGGGAAGGAATATCCACTGCCAAAAAAAAAAAGAAGATTTTGTGCCCACACTAGAGGTTCCAAAGCAATGTAGCACACAATTTAGTTTTGCAATTCATTACACAAACAGTCAATCTTGATATTTTTTAGAACAAAGACAGTAATCCCTGTGTGGGAGACACCTCTGCACACAAACCAGCCTGATGTCAAACTTGACCTTTCATCTTCAGCATGAACAGGCAGATTTGAGATCTAGTCTACACTCCTGTGTAGGCAGAAAGGCACGAAGTTGGTTCAACTCAAGCTTTCCACTGCTTAAGGAAATCTGCCTCTACAAGCAACAAACTGCCTGCCTGTACTCCAGCAGCCCAGCAATGACGGCAGCCAGGACTGCAAAGTTCTGCCAGCAAAACTAAGGTTTTCACAGAATGAAAATAGCCTTGGGAGGAGTTCTTGGAAGAATTACATGTTAACTGGAGTTTATCCAGACATGATTCAGGTAATACATTGTCAGTAAAAGTGCTTCAAAATGTGTAGCCTGTAAGGCACTGATGAATGACCAGATCAGTGAGGATGATCACAAAGTTCTGGAGTCACAGAAACAACCAGAGATTTCAGATCTTGAACATGATCCTGACTACTCTGACACCCCTATCATTTAGGTCTAATGAAGCAGTGATGGCACAGCAACATACAGCTGTTATAAGGTAATGCAGAATTTAACTTTCCATTTGTCTAGAAATTTTCTTGTCTATATTTGGAAGAAAAAAATGCAGACACAAATCTCTTTCTACCAATTCCCAGAAGTCACAAACAATTTAAAAACCTCCATTCACCAAATAACCTAAACTTACACTTAACATCTCCTTACAGGTAGTCCCAGGCTAAGTGAGGTTACTCAGGCATTTATTGGATCAGGTTCTAAGGAACCTCTTATATGCAGATAGCCACTGTTTCCAACCTCAGGGACCCCAGTTCCAAATTTCACTAGACTAGCACAAAATCAAGACTTTGCTTAAAACCAGGACTTAAGAACCCTTGCTTTAGACAATGCTTCTTCATAACTGAAAAGGCTTTTAGTTTAGCTCATGTGAGAACCTTGAGTTTAATAATAGCTCACATCAGGAATCCTTATTTCTGTTTTCAAATCATAAAATCAACAACAGAACCACAAGGTACTGCATCATCTTCCCCGATTTACTCTATGTGAGCAAGACAATTCCTATGAGACATTCAGCCATGACCAGAGGCAAAAATTCTGGCAATCTAGTGTAAAACATTGCTCTTGTGAGATTCCAGGCTTTTCAGACTTTTCTTGTCAATGGAAACCTTTTGATTTCGATGCGGTCACTCCCGATTTACCCCAGGGGCAGTAAGACAGAAGCTGAAGATGCAGCAGTACATTTTTTTTTCCTTAGGAGCTCCTGTGTAACTGCCTTGAAGCCAAATGGCCACTGAGATTTTTGATTTTGAAGATATCTGTTACTGTAAAGAAATACCTCCTTCCTTTCCCAGATTCTGACTTCTCCCAAAACAATTGGGTTCAAAAATTAAATAATACTTTTCCTATTTGTAAGTATTAAGGTAAGTACCTTGAAAGGGAAATGTGTTCAAAAAAATAATGTCCAGTTCCATTGCTTAACTTTTTTCCTTGCTAGAATTTAATGAATTCTTCATTTGCTATTATAAACCAAATATTTCCTTTGAGTCCAATTAGCATAGCTGGAAGAAAAAGCAAATCTAGGCACTGTTCAGCATGCATCAATGTAATGGAAAAAATCAGTTCTTTTATTCTAGCTTTAATAACTGCAGCTTGATTAGAGAGAAAGAAAAAGCTGGGAGAGAGACGTGGGGGGGATGAGAGGCCTGCCAAATTAGTTCTATAAGAATTCTCAACCTGTCTGCTCTCTGGCTTACTATTCAAATGCTAATTGAGCCTTTTTGTAAACAGAATGGGTAATCATGGAAGACAAAAACAGACACAGAAAACAAATGAAATATCGCACCTTATCCAAACCAGCACAAAATTACACTGATGAGCTTTAAAATGTCGTTTCTTTGGTCTCTTTAAAGAACATAGAAAAGCATATAATTAATATAATAATGTAAAATATAACATAATAAAATAATAAAATAACAAAGAGCAGTTCTTTTTGAACAATGAAACCAGTCATGTTATTATTAGATAAGAGGATTTATATTCTTAGCTATAAACATGAAAGTGGACCATGAGACTGGATAAAGGCAAGGTTTTAATTCTTAAAAATTAATTACATGGCATTATTATTATCAGTACACAGGATGCATTAATTATACAATTAATAATAAGATGAAAGGCACATTTTTTTGCAACTCGAAATCACTTGGGGACATTTGGTTTCGTATAAGAATTGTCCTTCAGGCATTTCTGTAATCTTGTTACTATGCAAAGTCAAGCCCTTAAACCTGTTAGTGGAAGTAGTGGATGGAATTAATCTCTCCTAATTTAGACTTTGTACTTACACATATTCCTGCAAATTTTAGATACTTCCTGTAACTGGGGTCTAAAGTGTAGCAGATTTATTACAATTTCTCCTCATCAAATAAACTAAAGATTGATTTTGACTCTTAGATTTTGGCACAGATGCATTGCCAGATGATTTTGTTTTCTGTTAGATCACAGTGAAGTAAACCCCTTACCATACACTTTCATTTAAAGGAATTTCACAAATTTCACTTATAAGGAAAATGAACGTTTTGCATTAAATTGATGACTATCATGTTTAACAGTGTCTGGCTCAATTAAACTGCCAACATGTTCTCCCACAGGAATTCAAAAGAAGGGTGAATGTCATGAAAACAAAGGTTCATCTTTCAGCTTAAATCTCTGAAAATTAAGAATCTTTAATAATACAACCCTGTGTTACTACCACTAAATAATTATTCCCAAGAGTTATATTGCTTTTCTGCAGCATTTTGGTGTTACTTTTCATTCACACATTGTTCTGAATTATGGCCATCTGGGAGAAATGAACTTTATCTGCTGGTTATTTTGATTTCAGGCGGGTTCACTGTGACACCTCCTCATGAACAAGCTCACCTTCCTTTCATTTTGATCTTCCCCCTCCATATCCTGTCAGAGTTTGCTCTGCAGCTAAGGTACAACATTCTGATATGCACCTTTTGTGAGGCTGTTCATTTCTGCTCTGCTTTTCAATATAAGCTGTCTTTTGATTTGTTATTATTTTTATCATCACAGTGCCTTGAGAAGCCAAGGAAGCAGCAAGTACCTCTTTGTCCTCAGTGCTGTTATCTGAACAAAGCACCTCTATCAACCACACAATCTTCCTAGCAGAGGATGAAGGTTCTGCTTTTCCTTTTGTTTCATTGAAGGGTATTATTTAATTACATTTCCTGGAATATTGAACAGTATTTCTATACTACACAGGCATCACTTTAGAATGGAAAAAATTTGTCCTTTACTATAAACCAGATATGTCAAGCTTCCTTCAGAGTAGCTGGCCAAATGTCCAGTGTTCAAATAGGAAGTAAGACAATAAAAGTTTTCATTAAAACCTTTATCCGTTGTGCCTTGTTATAAAAAAGAGCAACCTTCCATTTTCAAAATAGCTCTATTATTTTTATCATTAGTTTATAACATTAGAGTAGCACCAAGTAATAACAATTAGTATCAAAAGTTCATTTTAAGTACTGGATAATAAGGAAAAAAATGCTTTCACCTGAAAGAGTTTAGACTGTGAAGAAATAATTCAGCATATTAAATATTATTTACAAAGAAAGCAGCGAACTCTAGGAGATTGAACCTTTTTAGCCACAGATCAGAAGGTACATGACCATGGGTAGGACTCAGGGCTCAGAGCTGAATCCTACAGCTCCTGTGACTCCCTGCACTTTGCAGTACAAGCCCATATAAAAGTGGGAAAGAAATACAACAGAAGAAATATTATTTAAATGGTTGCTTAAAGAAATCTAATCAAACAAACAAAAACCCTCCAATTTTAATGCAGGCCAGAGCTCTGTTTGGGTCACAGAGTAACAATCTCTTCTGTATGGAACACAGCACAGCACCATGTAAAACTGAGTCCAAAGAAACAGATTATTTTAGCTGTTTCTTTCTTCTGAAAATCTGTCTGGGTGCTGTGTTTTTAAAAGCTCAAGTTTATTTTGTGTTAGTTTTCTTCATCTGTTGTCAAAAATAAATACTGAAATACAGCCAGTACAGCCTATTAGCCTTACCTAATAGTCTTAGTTAACATTTTTATTGAATAAGCTCACAAGAAAATATTTCATCACTACCATACAGCTTTCTGATGTAAGCCAGGTAAGGCTGAAAGGATTCTTACCATTTTCTGGACTATAAAAGGAAGTGAATTTATAAGCAGGCCACTTGAGTATGTTGCAATGAAATGAGTTTAAAGGTTGACAGCAGTCCTCACACCATGGTCTGTACACATTTATCTGTTCCAGTATCTGAGGGGGAAGGAAAATACATCTGCCAGCTGACATTTCACTGATGACATCACAGAGCATATTTCTGGTGCTTATGTGTAAAATATCAGATTTGGTTCACAGAATTTAGTTGGAACAGATTTCTTGGCTTTATGAAGTTTGTGTGAAGTGCCTATCCTGTTCAGAGGATGCTGATTTGAATGAAGCCACCACCTCAAAACAGAAGCCCACAAAGGCAGCCTGTCAGCTGGTTTGCTCTGGACACAAAGCTGCAGGTCTGAGCCATCTCTCGGGGAGATTGCACCAGGATAACTTTTTCCCCACTCTCCTTCAGTTTTTAAAATAAAACCCAGTAATTATTTACTGCAGATGACACCACCTGGCCAGCATTCTCAGACACTGGGGTTTGGGGTGCTGCTCCCCCTTGCCCCACGGCTGTTCAGGCAGAGGAAAATGAAAAGCAGCAGGCACAAGGCAGGCACAGGTCTGGGTGTATCTGAACTGACACCAGCCTGGATTTTTACACAGCTTTGAGAGGTTTTTAGAGTCAAGGTTTGTGCCCGCTCACAGGTGGTTTCACTGTGAATTTATTGAGCCACCAGATAGAAATGAAATATTTCTTAACCTCAGTAAATCTCAGAACTGGCCTGAGTCCTCAGGAGACAGCTTCTGTGAAAAGCTGGCATTTTTCTTTTTTTGCCAGTTTAATTGGAACCGTTTTGCATGTTACACTAATCACCCCTTTGGGAGAACAAAAGACAAAAATTCTGCCAGCAAAACTCGTTCCTTTTTGAGATTTTGATTTGTCAGACATTTGTATTTGCAAGTTACATCACAGTTCTATCCTAGACCAGAAAGACTAATTTGTGAAGTTCATAAAAATTCTGTATTTCAAGCTAAGAGCATGACACTGGTGTCATTTACAGTAGAATAAACCCAAAATAGCTTTGCTGAAATCTGTAAGGTTATAGCGAAACATGACTGATGGAAACGTGACATAAATCAAATTTCAAGTTTTCCGTGTAAAGCTGAAACTTTACCTCACATTCTGAAATAATTAATCAAAATGCACAAAATTATTTCTCTTCTGACTGTCCTATAAGACAGGTACTCAGCACGGGTCAGAGAAAAGGAACACTCATTTCTCCTGCCATATTTCTTTTGAGTTTTTTTCCAACTATTCATCACTCACTATTTGTTAATCGTCTCTGTGTCACGCAGTGTCCCACACAACAGAGAAGGCTAATTATGCTCTCAGTAATGAGCATTTATGTGAATTGTGCATGACTACAGAAATTGTTAGTGCTGGAAGTCAGGAAAGTTTGACTGATTGTGACATGGAAATTGACAGAATTGCAAATGTTCAAAACGGGAAACGAACAAAGACAGATATTGTACAGAAATGCGCCAACAGACAGACTTAGACAATGGGATCTCTGCTCTGTGTGACAGACCTGACAACAGTGATACACATTTTCTAAATACTTATTTTAAAATATTCTATCCATGTAGATTTTTCATTAAAGAAAGAGGTCAGCAATATAACATATAGGTGTCTTGGATAAACACAAAGTAGTTGTGAACAAGGTGTTTGTGACAAGAACTTTGATTCTGAAAGGAATTTCCAGTAGGGATAAAGCAAAACATCCGTGGCATAACATCTGAATTACTCTCTGCAGTTCCGATCACCTGTACCCCAGCAGGAAAAATTCAATCTTAAATAAACTTGGCTTTCATTAGAAAAATAACAAGGAAACAGAAACTCTACTGAATGAGAGAGAAAGGTAAAATCTCAAAGAAAAGATGATTAGAAGTACAACAGAGAGGATCAGTGCACACAAGCAACAGGAAACAATACTGATGTGTAAGACCACAAACTGGGCAAGTAACTTGGAATCTTATTAAAACTAATACAGACTTGTAATGAGGAATTGGATTCAAACCAGTGAGGAGTAAAGTTCCAAAACAACAAAATCGACCTCTTTTTCTCTGGACTGGAAAACAAAAAAGAAGCAAATTTAAGAGGGACTTTATTGAAGTCAAAATGAAACAGCAATCACTTTCTCATCTTATGTTCCTATTTCGGATGAAAACCATATGAAAAAAATAGTCAAGTTAATATATCTGAGTATTACTTAATAAATTTGAGTATTATTTTATTTATAGCTTTTCATTACTATTTCTTCCTTAAAACAAAAGCAGTTATGTTGGGGAGATATGGCAGGGAATGACAGAAGCAGGTTCAGAGACAACACTCTCTTTTCTGCTATTTTCTTCTGACTGCTGCAAGAATAATGTCAAATCACTGACCCTGATCCCAGTATTTGACCAGTATGTCATCCACTGAAGGTGAGAGATTTCTTTTCCCCCTGAATCTCCACTTTCTACCTATTTTTCTGGTGTTCTCTGCACAGCCTAATTTGCAGCTTCCATGCAGTAGCAGACAGGTTTCTCCCAAATCATTCCACTTTTCTCTAGTGAACCAAACAAGATTCAGACATCCTCAGCCTTATTCATGCCCCTAAGAGAGAGGATTTCATACCTCAGTAGCAGATTTGGGTAAGGTTTGATGAGCAGCCTTTCTCCTTGTGCTCTCCATAAACTGAAACCTTGTCAGCCTGCACTGAAACATCTCATTTAAACATTTTGTAGTGTCAATAAATACCTGTGAAGGATTATATAAACACAGTGAGCCCCATCCAGGGTCTGAGTGGGTAGAGAGGAGGCAGCTAATTCAGTGTTAATGCTCCTAATACATTTTTCCCATTTAAAACCCAGTAATTTCAGGCTCTCAGAAGAGGACAGCTTGCTCAGCCTCTCTCCGTGGAACAGGCAGAGCTGCAAACCTCTCACACACTTCACAGGCAGCAGGCAAGGACGAGGCAGAGCTGCAGGGAGCCTGCTCTCCTTTCCTGAGCACTTAGGGAGCAGGGAGCTCAGCGTGCCCCAAGCGGCTGCCCTGACCTCAAGGAGCTTTTAACAAAAAGTTACACATTCATAACCGCCGAGAAATCATTCATGGGGACAGTAATTGCCTGCAAAAGAGGCCTGAACAATGCTGAGTCCTCTCTAAAAGCCTTCATTGCCATCCCTGGTGTCAAGGGCCGGCCTTGCACTTACTTTTGTACCAAAAGTGTGTTTGCTGAAGACAGGATTTGCCAGCTAATGCTATGGGCAACAAAGCTAGCAATAGAATGGGCCCTCGTGCTCATGCAACATTGGTTGTGAACAGGAATAAAAACTCAAATTCCAGCCATGGTTGTGTTAATGGTCAGGTTTCAGCATCCAGCAGAGATTGAAACGTTATCCCTAATGTTTGTCAGAGAGGATGGAGAGGGCTGGGGCCACTCTGGGACCACATCTGAATCCAGGCGCTGAGACTGGGGTGCAGGAAGGACAGTTCTTCTGAAATCTGAACACGTACTGCCAGATTGGAGCAGGGAAAATGATAAAGCCAGAGAAGAGCTGCACACAAATGGCACTACTGGTATGGTTCCAAAGTCATATTATGCCCTATAGCTGATTCATTCATTTATAGGAGTCACAGAGAAAGTAAGAAGATACCAAATCCTGACACTCTGGACAAAAACAAAACTCTTTCAAAAACGGTGATTTTTTTTGTCAAGAGTTTGGCACATGAAAAAATTGACCCCCACTCAATATTCCATGTCCATGCTGAAATCCAGGGATATTTCCCTTCCAGGAAGCAACAGGAAATAAAAGAGGGGTATTTGGAAATATATTCCAAAATTAATAATGTTTTAATAAATCAATAAAATTATTTCCATACGAGCAATTTCAAGCCCACTTTTAAGCACCATCTTATTTTGATGCAAAGAAAAAAAAAAAAAAGAAGAAAATTTAAAATCTTGGACTAATATGTACATATTTAAAGGCACTTTTTAGTTCAGCCACTGATCTAGAAGTCAATATTTCACTCAGCTCTAGGACCTAAAGAGAACTATCTCAAGTATTTGCCCAAAGGACTAAACAAAATCACTTGTATAATTAATGTCATTTTCTAAGAGGAGTAGACTCAATACATTTGAGAATACCAATGTCTCTTAAGACAGGAGTTTTCTTCACAAGCTCATCTTAAGAAGATTCCTCTGTACTTCTTTCCTATGCATGTGTTCCAAGAAGCACTTAATGAGCTTCACAGATTTACTAAAGAAAAAATAGTCTAACTACTCGCTTTCTAGTTCTCTATTGAATTTCTTATTAATTAACATATTAATGCTCTTTTTTTTCCTTAAATTTAACTTTAAAGAAAGCAAGAACTTTTCAAATTAAGTAATGAGACAAGAATGCTAACAGCTTTTTTCACCCTATTAATTCAGATACGCACTAAAATCTCTGGGGTTTTTAGTAACTAAGATAAGAAAGATAGCAATGACAATGTTTCTATTTTTAAGATTAAATCCACTTGTAAAGGCGGGCTCTTTCATTGCTGCAATTTTTTATCTGAAAAAAATTAAGTCATCCTTTTTGTTTTAACCATAAAAATGCTTTAAGGCATTCACTCAACCAGTAAATCTTTATGGTGTTGTACCAGCTGTGTGTCCTCCACTGGCACAGGGACAATGATCCTGAGGAATCACTGTCACCAGGCTCCTGGAGGGAGTTTCCTTTCTCCAAATCTGGCTCCACCTGCCTTCACATATATATCTGCACTCTTTGGAGCTTTAACAACGAGGATAAAGAATGTTTTAATAAGATGAACACGGAGATTTTTTTTTTCTTTCTTCTTGTTTCTTCAAAAGTTTGCACTATTTCCTCTATGATTATTTACCCATGTAATCCAACTTGAAAGAATAATCCTTGTTTCCAGACTGAATCCTGCTGCAGAATGCAGTGACCAGGATGTCCCATGACCAACCAGCTTGAGCAGATAACAAAACCTGAACCAAAAAACCTTAACAAAACCTGAAAACAGCCATCTCAATTTCCCTGTGTCTTTGAGATTAAATTATATGCCCCCAACACCCTTCCAGGCTGATGAGAAATGACGTGAAGCAACAGTTTCTTTCAGCACAACATAGAGGAAAAAAAAAAAAACCAAAAAAAAAAACCCAAAAAACAGAACCAAGAGAGAATAATCAGTCTAGGCTAGAAGGGAAGATAAATTTTCAGCTATATGAAGCCCATGCAGGAAATCTGTTGGGGCAGGAGGACCAAAAAAGCATTTGGGATCTGGTTTCTCATCCATGTGAATAACAGCCATACGTGAGGAGTCTGGATTGAACACCCAGTTTCTGACAAAGAAAATCCTTTAGGTCACCATACAAGCTGTTCAATGCAAAGCTAATGTCTGTTAAAAATTTTGTTTACATTTTGCTAAAAACTGAAATGTACCTTAAATGTGCTATAGTGCCTTGGTATAGGGAAAAGAACAGATGGAGCTTTCTCTAGTCAAACCTCAGCTTGAAAGACACTCAGCTTGTAGAGCTGAAGCTTAGTTGGTGGTGCACTTCATGTCCTTCATGTAAAATATTCTGTCACTTTTAATTTTGTACCTTGTTTACTTTCTCTGTTACAAAAGAACAGGGACTTGTTTTTAGCAGCTCTGATTAAGTTTCTATTGATTTTCGAGATAGGAAATGGAACTTTCAGATTTCCCACATGAATTTAAAGCAAGTCAGATATTAACCTCGAGGTAAAACATCTGCCATGACATTCCAAGAATAGACAAGTACTATCTCAGTGAAAACAGCATCTGTGCTCAAATCTCAGAGCCTGGGAGTTGGAATTGGAGAACAATGCAAGCAGCAGGACTGTATTTTCACATGTGTCAAACCACACATGAACACACCCACATTTACTGACATTTACATTTACTCAGATATGGATTTTCACACTCATGAAACCCCCTTCATGTACACACCCCTCAGCTGTTAAAGCCCTAATGGCTAAATGAGATAGAGATGGTGTCAAGGGGAATTGAGAAGAATGAGAAAGCTGATGCAGAGATGGAAGAACTTATTTTTTTATGCCACTGTTAATGTATCTAACCATATAATGGATATTTATTATTTTTGAGGATCAATGTCCTTTCTTACCCTGTAAAAACTGCCAATAGTTACACACATTTTCTAGTTTAAAGCTAGTTTAAAGCTTTCATTATCAAATGTATCCCTGGTATAGATATTACTAGGCAGTATTTAACAGAAAATAAATATGCAACATGCAATCTGAAATACACGCCATATGCAACATCTACTGAGCTGAAAACTTCATCTTGAAGTTTTTCCACTGGTTTTACCTATCATGGTAGTCTTCTTTAAGCTTGTTGTTTGGACATGTTTGTCATATTGATGAATATTTTCAGACTAGGCACACTGGGTGTGGTTCTGAAAACAGAGCCCACGCAAAATGAAGGAAAAATTCAGAGGGGAAAAAAAAAAGACTCAAAAATCTTTTGATCTTTAGAGATGGAGCTGAAACATTTTTAGTTCTTTTCTATCTTGTGAAACAGCCATAACTCTTGCAGCTTGCTGGTGTTTAAAATGTATACCTGTCCAACAGAGCTAGAAGGTGCCACCTATTCTATGTGACAAACAAGTAAAGGGAACAATTTCAGTGGTATTCCTGGACTTTTAAAAGTGAATTATGCCTACTGTCTTATCACTGCAAGGGTGATCCCACTGAGCTTCTCTGACTGGAGACAAACCTGGAACCTGCCAACAATGCCCTTGGCAAGAGGAGGAGTCTCTGCAGCTGCTTAAACCATGGTTTATACACCCAGTGTATGAAAAACACAGCTGGTCAATGCATTCAAACACTCCTGTAAAGCAGCTTTGATCAACAGAGTACAGCACCTTTGAAATGTATTTAAAAAAAAACAAAAAAAAAACAACAAAAAAACCAAACTTTTATTGACTTAATCTTCCAGTCCTGAATGCTACTATTAAAGTAAGTTAAAGGATATTTGAGGGTTTTAGGAAACTCACTGATCCAAGAAAATCAGCTTCCCAAGTCACGAAAAACGTTACACAGAAATTGGAAATTATAAAACTATTTCCCTAATTTGCACAAACCTCATCTATAAATTTACACAACTGTTGTACACCGGGTACATTGTCTTGCAGAAGGCTTTTAAATGGCACTTTTAAAAGTGGAAAAAAAATCAGTTTTAAACTGTCATGGTTGTATTAATAACAGCTGACCCAGCAGCCACAGATGACAACAAAAGTCAAAACTTCATGAGTAGATTAAAGTAAAAAAAGAACAAAATAAAGATTGTTCAACATCTATTGTTATTGTTTATAAATGTGCTTTATCACCATAATCGGTTTATCAATTAAAAATGTAAAATCTTGTGGGACATTTTTACAATTCCAAGTTGTTTTTCTCTCATTCGCTGGAAAACTGAAACTGTGCTGTCACTTTCCCTAGCAGTGAGTCAGGAAGCCACAGGTTGTCCCTGCTCAATACAAGGCCCACTATTTTGTCCTAGATTTTCAGAAAATAATTAAACTACACTGAAAATCAGACCTCATATCACTGATTAATCTAAATCTCCTATGATCTTTCAGAACAGACTGCAGATGTTAAAAGGAATGTATGGGTTGCAGAATAATAAAAATACAATAAATGCAAAGCAAGAAAACTGATACCACTGAATCCCATCTGTGCACCTGCTAGATGACAGGGTGGATATTTGCATGGGGGCAGTTACCCCAAATGACCCAGAGATTAGAACAGGCAGTTGAAATCAAGTATTTAATTTTGAAAAGAGATTAAAAAATTATTGTGGAGAATTTTCGATCAAATTATTAGTGAGAAAGGAACCTAAACTTGGAACCAAACTTTATCTTTTCCATATCAACATATTACAATTTTATTTGCTGATTGCCTCTGTAAAGATTACCAAGTACATGTAGTGAGATCGGAGATGATTTTAAGAAGCAAAAATATTTTTGGAAAGAGGGTTTCCACCTGGACAACTATGTAGTGTTGACATTCATTGAAAAGAACTCTACAAGTTTCCATTTCTATACCTAACAGAAATCAGTCTTCAGCAAGGAGAGACAGCCATTTTGTATCTCAAAAGACTAGCAACTCCTCTAAATTTGTCAGACAAATCAGTCAGTATTTTCTCCTCTACAATAGAAGACAATCCCTGGAATAATATCTGCGTCTACAGGTATGTACAGAACATTTCCACACTACTACTCACATTCTGCAGGAGATTTGTATTTCACAAAATATCTACAGTCACAGGTAATCCACAATAATGTTTGGAAAAATTTTAAGGATGAAATCATCAGCTTTTCCTTCAGCTGTTTTTTGCTAGCAGTGTGTAGTTCTGCCTGTAGGGCCATCTTATAAGCGCCTTTCTCTGGCTGTCATGAAATACTCCTACTGGTCTCCCATCCATGCACTGGAAACACAGGAGTGTCCAGAGCAGGCAGTTGGGTTCACTTTTTAATGCTGTGGTCTAATGAAACTGAACAAATACAGCTGAAAGAAATAAATCAAAACAAATAAAAATGCTGCTGGTTTAAATCTTCAATTGAACTAGACTCAGCCCCATTTGAATTGCACATGTGAGCAGCCCATTTATAGTCACTTCTCGTGAGCATTCAGTTTACAGGCACAGATGTTCAGGGAAAATGCATTTTAATCTCAGGATGAGATAATTTAAATATAGCCTTCTGTGAACATTCATACCAGTCAAGGAAGAAGAAAAACACCAATCAAATTATATGACTAATCATTTCTAAGTTGTGCACGGATGTATTTGAATTTCAGATGGCAATCTGAGAAAAAGTCCTCAAAGCTTTAAGGAACATTCAAGTAAAGGGGTACATGTTCATGGGGATTTTAATAATGGCAGAAGATTCACACATGTTCACACAAATGGCTCAAAAAGATTATCAGAACAATTTGAGAAAAACTATCCTTAAGGGAGAGTTTTAAGGAATGGACAGCTTTATGGAATCTCTGGTGAGATTACAATACTTTGATGTTTAATAACCTTTCTATAAAGGCAGATATTCAAACATTAATGACTGAAAATTTACAAAGAAATTACTCAATCTGAATGAAGACTAAGAATTGGATCAGTTGAAAATACATCTTCCACCAGCATTCTCCAGGCTGGAGTGATTCAGATACTTTGACTTTCCAGACTTATGAATCTCACCAGTAGTTGACAAGAAATTCTTTTCAACAAAGACTTCTCCTTTTCAGGGCAGCCTCCCTGCTCCCTGGCTCTCAGCAGGTTGAGGTTAGAGATGTCTGCAGTGAGAATGGGCAGTTCCAGACCTGCCACCCCTTCCCATTTCCCACTGGGAATGCAGCCAAGCTGCTCTGAGACCACTGCCTGCCCCTCCTACTGTCAGACCAAAATCTGGAGGAAACACTGGAGTCACTCTTGAGAAATGTCAAAAACAGACAGAAGGTATAAAAGTAAAAAGAAGACAGTAGAACTCCTTTGCAGAAAACTCTCTTCTATAACACATGACAAATACCTATTTCAAGTGTAAATAAGTTGGAGAATATTTTTAAAAGATCAGCATAAAACATAAAGAGTATTTTGAAAAACACATATTACGGTATAAAATATGGGAAAACAAGCAGAAATGTCTATGTGGGAGCTAATTTAGTTGCTTTCTTGAAAAGCTAATTCTGAATTGGAAGCCACCCGAGCAATCCTCAGTTCATTTGCCTTTTCTTTAGTTTCTGTAAATATGCACAATGTAAATACATGAGGGTATTGTTAAGCCTCAGGTTTGGAAAGTGCTGTGTGATCTTAGCATTGTAATTTCCAGAAATGGTAAAACCACTGCTGCTATTTTACCTCGACTTCACAAAGTATCAAAATGTGCCATTATGCAATGGAAATCATTGTCTTGATTAGACAGAGGCTGATTCTGATCAAAGCAAATTTGAAACAGATTTTCATACACTTCTTCCATCTTCAGACAATTTTTTCAGGGAATGTGGTAATATCCCTAGGAATGTGTACACATGGAAGATATTCCTGTTGTTAATCAAATTTATAGAAGAAAGTACAGATACACTGAGACACATTTAACTTGTTTGAATTGGCATAACTATTGTCACTATGCCAAACTTCATTCCAGGTCATGGTGTCCCTCTAAACTACCCTCCCAACAAACGGCTTTGAGCGTTGGGCCATGTATTCTCAGGACAAAGACTAAATCAGAAGAG
Source organism: Ammospiza nelsoni (assembly GCF_027579445.1). Lineage (NCBI taxonomy): Eukaryota > Metazoa > Chordata > Aves > Passeriformes > Passerellidae > Ammospiza > Ammospiza nelsoni. The sequence goes on from NC_080648.1 coordinate 7,009,642, forward strand.
GTATCAAGCAGCTAGTTAATACAAAGTTACTTTCTAATCTTTTTTATTTGTTTAAAAGCTCAAGGTTACTTGATTAATCTTTTAGATACTATGTTCTTCTCCAAAGAATGAACAAGATGCCCCTACAGAAAAATCAATTAAGAGAAATGAACATGCTACAAAGGAAGACAAGTGTACTCTTAATTCCACAAGGAATATTTTACGCTTGTTTTTCCAAATAGTCCGACCAAGACCAAAATGCTGGGTGAAATGAGAAATATTTTTGTCTTGCCTAGGGCTCATTTTTGGTATTCACATCCCAGAGATACATAGAGAACCTGAAGCTTCAGAAAAAATTAATGTTTTAAAATCCTATGTATGAGTATGAAAAAATAGGCTGGTTTTTTTTGCTTTAGTTCTTCCCAGAATGCTGTTATTTAATTTCATGCAAAAGAGTCATAAAACACTCTATTCTTAATTAGTTCTTGATACAGCTTATCTGCTTTCATGAGGGTTTGTCAGCACAGCATGAATCAGAATCATTGGAGACCACTACTTAGCTTGAGTTTATGCATGATTTGTCTTTAAAAACAGATTGGTTTGAATTGTTGGATCGCAGAGTAATTGCAGACACCATTGACTTTATGTAACAGGTCAAATGTGATTGGGATGCTCCTTTTTCAAGTGCAGTACTTATCCTTGGCAAGACAAAGCTTCACATGTATTTAAGACTATAAGTGGCACATATTTGCAGGGTTTTATGTTAGTAAGTTTGGAAGTCATTTATCAGTTGAAAGCCAGAAATTGCAATCAAAGACAAATGAGAAAAAAACCCACAAATTTGTTTCCACTGCTGAATTATTTTGTGGATTATAGATACTGCTAGCAGCAATCTGAAACTCTCAAAGGGCTTTTTAAAGAAATTATTAACACTCACAACACCCTTGTAGCGAAGGTAAATATTACGTAAATATTTTACAGGTGAGGCTGCTGCTGTACTGGGGGTAAATTGGCTCAGCTGGGAATGCAAGAGGAGGAGATGTGCACACCACAGGTGGTAAATGTGACCTCTCCCTCATGTCCTGACAGCAAAACCAGCCAGCACCTGCATGGTCACATCCTCAGCAGGACACAGCTAACAGGGTCTGCCCAGGAGCAGGAGAGATTTTGCTTATTAATTGCACAGCTAATCCAAACCAAAGGAAGAAAAAACCCAGTTTTCTATTTATATTTCCCCAGCAATATCTTGCAAACTTTAAACATACACAGGGGTTTGGAACACAGCAGTAATGGGAGAGGCATTTCTCTTGTGAGGGCTGTGGCTCCTTCCCAGGGAATCCTACAATGCTCTGCATTCATGGGGATGATCCTGCACGTGCTGGCCATGAAGAGCCCCCTGTGGCTCCAGTGGGAGAAGTTTTGAAGCTTTTAACAATATTAGAGTGTAACACTCCCCTGGGGAACCTGTGAACATGCCAGCCAATACGGAGCACAGCAGAGCTCTGCTCTCACAAGATGTGGCACAGGATCTGTTATCCGCAGGGAGCAGAGACACCTGAGAATGGCCAAACACTACACAAACACCTCAGCCCCAGGAACGCCAGTTCAGTGTGAGCTCTGCCTCCAGGGACTTGTGTCGGCATGTTCTCTGTCAGACATAACAGGGACGTGAAATTCAGGGTGCTGCTAAGTGCCATAGCTTTTAAAATAAGCAACTCAAGTGTAATCCTAACATTTAACCAGGGTAAAACTCTGTAACAACATCCAAACTGTGGCATAAATACAAGCACATTTACACTGCTCTGGACTGAGACCAGTTCCAAGCTTCAGGGTGGGTACATAGGTCTTCCACAAAATTTTATTTCAACTTTCAATTTAGATATCTTATTTCAGACACCAGAGATTAAATTGCTTTAATACAAGGTCAATAATGCTGCACAATTTTGCTCTTTGTTGTCAAGCACAGCATGAGACTGCAGGGAAAAGGACAGTGTCACATGGAAAATAGGATGATGAAATTACATAATTTTGATTTATTAATAAGACATTATAGCCATATTTGCTATGCAATTAAATGTCTTATAGACATGAAAGTACAGAACAGATGAACTTATCTTGCATGAGCAAGTTCTATTATGACATCCTATAACTTATACTGTGTGATTTTGTAAACCAAATAATTTTCTTTAAGTTTTATTTATGTGCATATGAAATGTAATATGGCCAAATATGCTCCAAATATGAGGAAAAAAACCCAATTAAATTTGCAGAAAATTAAAGAATATTTTGTCTTTTAATTATGAAATACTTCTTAAAAATACTGTATTAGAAATAATATTTGGAGTACTAGAATTTTTTTTTATTAATACTTCTATCTTTAATAGTATTATTTGTATTTGTGAGGTTTTTTCTCTCCTTGAACTACAAACCAATCAGGTTTATAAAATGCTGACAATCAGGAGAAAAAAAACAAAATCTTATACAAAAGTTCAAGTCTCCTCCCCCATTTTGCGTCAGAACTCTCTAAAATTAATGGAGAAGAAGATGAAGGCAACTTTCTCCTTTTCAGGGTAAGTTTTTCAGCAAGCACAGCCCTGAGCAGGTGCTGCCCTGACCATCAGTCCCTGGATCCTCACAATGCTGTCCCTAATCACTCATGTGCCTGCTGATGGTCACATCTCCAAACAGAGGACACTCTAAAATGGGATTTTTTTCCCTTCCCATCTCTGTGAAAGACCTTTTTACTAGGAGCCATTTGGCAAGAAATCCACAAGGTCATCTGTAATAGAAAAATAATGGACTAATTTGAAAGCTGAAGCCCAAACATTTGCTTGTAAAAAGGTATGGCCAATTGTCAACTTTGCAGCTGTGAGATAAGGTATCTATTCTGGTAGAGTCTCCACATTGTACCTTAGGACTGTAAACTGGAAAAAGATGCATTTCTGTGGGGAAGCTCACACAGGGAACAGGCAGCCCTTGCTCAGGCTCAGCCATTTTGCTGGTCACTAGTTTCTGCATTGGAGGAATGTGACAGAATTTTTAATCTGTTTAATTTCTAAAAGAAATGCCTATTTCAATGGCATCATTATCTAATAGTAGAATAGCCTATGCTGATGTAGCATGTTGCTATGCTGGGAACCATAAAGGAATCGCTGTTTTTCAAGGACACAGTGACAGCAACTTTGAAAAATGACATAGATTTCAAATTGATACATGTTTTGGCTCTGGAGTACTGATCAGATTAATTGAGTATATAATTAATTAAAATAACTCCACTGAGTCCAACTTGTATCATCCTTTTAACTTTCTAACTACCATACAGCAACCCATATGAATGAAGACAATTCAGACTTTGCTATTGTCTGAATGGCTTGTATTTGTTGATAATATTCTGACTGGCTCATGGCATTCGTACTTCATTACAATTAGATGTAAATAATTTCGCATGGGCATGGAGTTCTAAGCCCTTTGCTTTAATTTGGTCCACACAAACATAAAAAGTCCCTGAAAATTCCTATACTCATATAGAGCTCATGTCACAACCTGTACAAAAGACACATTTTTGTAGAACACAAAAACCTACCTAATAAAGATAAAGTTTCTTATGACATAAGAGTATTTAATGGAAGAGTTATCTATCTGTTAAAAAAGAGCAATGTTAAGAATAGTTCTTAGTTTCCCCTAGAAAGAGAAAGATAGGAATGCACAAAAGTTACAGTTTAGAAAGGATGATTTTTTTTAAAAAAGCAGAGGAAGAGGAAAAGTTAAAGTCTACAAAAATTTAACTCCTCAGGCTTGATTCTAGACTGCATACATTCATTTTTTTTTATGATTAAGGAGGAATTTGGTTATGTGCATTTCTACAATGATTGTGTAAAGAATGCATCAGTGCATGCAGTGAAAGGTTTTCCATCAACTTGGAGTGAAGATTTCACCAGTTGTCTCTACAGCTGGATACACAGTCTATGGTACACCTGTCTTTTCTGGGCAAAAATATTTGAAGTATTTCATTCATGGTCTGCCAGCTTGTCACATATCTGCCACAGTTGTAGGAAACATATATTATTTACATTTTTTAGCATTTAGATTGTGCAAGTACTCTTACTGGAAAACTCTGTCTGCACAATGAAATGTAGGAAGCAAAATAAGATACCTTCTATTTCCCCTGAAACATAAATACAAGGAAATATTCACTAAAAATAGATTGTATTGTTAAAATATTTGACATGCACTACTAAAATATTTTATTCAGTGTTCAAAACATTAATGATGACTGCTGACTCACACTAAACTTCCTTGGCTTGTGTCAGCTGACCTCTTGTGGTGTCACACAATGTTCTTTCAACATGGCTAAAAGAACACAATAATTTAATACCCTGGCGGCTTTGCATACATGTACTCCTGATGAAGTCCAAAGACCTGCCTTTTATAGTTGTCAGTATTTAAGTGCTAAAATGCATTTAAAATTATTTAAATCCTCAGCTAAAGTTCTCACTGGTTTAGTTATATATGTAGAAAATGTGCTTGTGAACACGTATATGATAATAAACCATTGGCCAAATGAAAGCTGTGTAATGTCAAGCACATTCAGCTGACCCCCTGCTCTATGCAATAAGGTGCTCCTTACAGTTGGAATCAAAATATTTGTGTTTGGGCATAATTTTGTGGTGAAGTGGTGATTACAGCATTCTCCTGCTCCTGTAATGATAAATGTTCTTGTTACAGTTTGAAGTATGTGAGCTGCCTCAATTCTTCCCTGGAGTAGAGGAATATTCTGATTTTCTGTTCTTCTTGAGGAAGAAGAATCTTAGGTGAATGCTTAGATGCTATTTTGTATATTTCTAGTTATATATAATATGTAGATGTTATTAACATGCTTGAGTCTGTCGTGTACACAGGCTTTTGATCCACAGAAATTCCATCTGGCTTCTTGCATGTGATTGTCTACAACCCTTCCACTGTTTTAAAATTCTTTAGCCACAGAGCTGACAGCAAGATCATCTGGCTACAGCTTCTTTGATTCTTTCCTACAGGTTTTCTTTCAGGTTTCTTCTAAAATTAGACTAATTTTGGCTGTTTCATCTAATTTGATTGCAAATCATTATTTAATACTGCAGTCATGATACTTCTCTGGCCTGGGAAGATCAATTATAAGAGAGGTGCTTCCCCACTGGAAGGCTCCTGAGGGAAATCTTTCTTTTCTCAGGCACACAGAGCCCTTTGCTGATTTCCATAGCCTGCTCCAGGTATGTCTGTGCTCCTGGCACTCAGTTTAGACATCAAACATGTTGCATTATCTTCTTCTACAACCTGAAAAAGCCACATATGCAAGGTTCAGATTGAGCTCTCATTTGATAACACTATACAGGACTTGAGCTAAAAATTTTTGAAGGACTATTTCTGATCAAATACACAAGGGGTACGAGGGTAAGAAGCCTTTTTTTGGCCATAAAAAAGTTTACTGAGAAAATCCAGAATTTAATTTGCGCAATATCACATGGCCTAATTTTCTGATGCTACCTAATGAAAACTGAAGACCAGACTGAAAACCAGAAGGAAATACATATTATGAATTTAGTTGAGAGAAGAACCTTAAATAATACAGTTATTTTAGAGTAAGAGTCTTATGTTGCTGGGAACCATCCCTTATTATAGATAAATTGTTGTACACAAATAAGCTCCACCTAAACATATCATTAATACTGACACAGCTTAGGTCTTCTACAATTTTCTTCCAACATGCTGCACATTTCCATCTAGAACATGGCATTAAGAAAAATGAAAGCTTTGTGCAGTATAATAAACATTTCAATAGAAGTCTATGTGGTATTTCTGCTTTACATCATGATTCATTTATCAATCTGAATTAGGCTTTTGAAAGAGGGAAATGCAGCTTTGCAGTTCAGTACCTTTTCTGGTCCTTTCTTGCAATAACAAAATTGCTTAATGTCATTTCAAGTTCATCCTGTTCCATGCACACATGTAGGCAGAGCTATGGGTAATTCACTTACACAGTTCAACATCTCCTTTGTCACAGATGGTAAATGTGCAGATTTTTCCCTCAAGGAAAGAAACTCTTTTATAAAATAATTGTATATTCCGCTCATTTTTTTTTTCTGTCACTGATGCTCTTGTATTGTTATTATACTCTGTCAAGCTGGTAATTAGCATTCAGTCTCCATCTGACACAAGCACAGCTCTCAATCCTCCTTAAAAATCCCTTAGGACACACATGCTAAGTAAAACAATGTGATCCAGTAAGGGGGGGAAGTACTAAAATAATAATAATAATAATAATGATAATAATAATAATAAAAATAATAATAATTTTTAAAAGAACAAATAAAAACTGTGAGACAGTGCATAACCACAGGCTGCTTTTGTCATGCAGTCGGTGCATGGCTCTTTTTCAGTGAGCTGCATGGAGCTAATCCTGCTGTGTGGAATAAGCTTTCAGAGTGCTACATCTGTCTTCCTGCAGCTGTCCTTTGCTTTTCCTACACAAAGATCTGAATCCTCTTCCCAGTCTCACCTTTCTTCCAAACTTCTAAGGCACACAATGCATCTTTTACACACAGTGATTGCCCCTCCTCCATTTTCAGGCCTCTTGAGTGACTAATCATTTCCTCTTCTCAGACAAGCCATTTTTGGACAGTGTCACCTGTGATACTTGGGGTATCCTATTGTTCTGAACAACTCTAACTAGATTATATCATTCTTGGTAAAATGATAATGTCCCTTTAGAGCTTTGTGCACCTACCAGAATTCTTCCAGTTTCAGCAACAATTCCGTCACTAGAAATAGGAAGAAACAGAACTTTCCTTCTAGTTCCTACAATATCTTCTTTTTCAGTGATTTCTGCTTGTAGTGACTGGTGTGATCAAGGGTAGGCCTACCCCAGAAATCCTGTACGACTAGTAGCACCACACAGTAAATGTTTTTTTGAAGCTGTACCCTCACACATGCTTGTGCTCTCACATAAGGCAGGCAGGGTGTGCAGAAGATGCTGTGTAGCTCCCATTCTGTGCCACATTTACCCAAAATGGTGACTCAGTTTTCTGCCTTTGCACTCACACAGCAACAGGACAGACAGAGCAGTAATTCTCACTGAAACTGATGGTTTAATATCACCCCAGTATCCTAAAGTTACCATGGAAATGACAACAGAAAGATGCTTACACCTCAATACCAAATCAGTATGCAAGATTACCAGGCCAGACTTCAGAAGTCCAATGGCTCTTGGCAGTCAGGAAACAAGGTGGAGAGTCAGGGATGGCAAAGATCTACAACTTGAGAAAACCCTGAATTTCTCTGAATATAAGATATCTTAATTTTGTGATGTCAAAATATGGTCTATCATACAAAAGCTACTGAAATTTGTGCCTTAAAATAAGAATACCAGATTTAAGCTAATATTAACAGTCTGGTCTGGCATTATATGTCTTGCCATCAGCCTTAAAGCCTAGAAAAGCTCCTGCAGTTGACAGAACATGAGTATGAGAGACTCCTGGCAGGTCATTGCCACCAAGGTGTTGAGCAAGGAGTCCCTGGAGTCTCCATTTGCTCATCACATCCTCTCCTACAGTGAGGTAACACTGCAGGTGTGAGCACACAGGAGCTGCTTTATTTCACTGCACTGACACTTCCCTGGCCTCCAGCTATGTATTTGTCCAAAAGTGGGAGAAAATCCCTTGACACCACTGCTAACCAATGTAATTTCTAAGTGTAAAATGCAGTTGTGGAATAATTCAAGGATTTAAGAAATATTGGGTGGGAAGAAATACTTCATTCAGAGTAAATTCCTGTGAAAATGAGATCAGTGTGGGGATGGCTAAGCTGCACTATTTTCAGTGTTTAATTTCTATTTTGCCTATTTTCTCTTATTAAGTGACTGGGATGTGTGAAACACCAACCTGTAACGCTCAAATATCTGACACAACCAGCATCTGACACAAGCAGCATCACACTGAGAAAACAAATGATAGAGTCAGCTGAAAATACTTCCCTAGACACATAAAAAAAAGGTGGAAGAATGATATTCAACCCCCTTCTCTTTCTGTATGTCACAGACCCAGAAGGTTTTAGGATTATTTTGATAATTCAGAGTGCTCTCTCCTCTCTTACTAATAACTTTATCTTTTATTAGGTGAACCAAAGAGGAAGATTAGGGACTCTGTTAGCCTGGGATTTATGGCTACAGTGAATTTAAATACATGAAAACCATCTGCTGCAGCATCCAAGAAGGAACTATTACATACCTAAGTTGAGAAAATAAAACATTAGAGATGGATTTTCTGCTTTTTGTAGAAGAAAAGCTCTGCCTCTTCCTGATCTCTAACTTTAGTCTCTTTACAATATTAATTTATTACCAAGGTAATAAGTCACCTTCAGAACACATTTCTGCTGTATCTGCTCACATGTTTACACTTTCCATGTAGCAGAATTCCTTTTGCTAGGATCTCAAAAGTTCAGAGTTCCAAAAGGGGGACCTGGTGGAAGGGAGGAGAGGAACAAATGCCCAGACTCAATATTGCTGCTCAGCCCTTTGGGCCATGTGGCTCTCAGGTGGCCTCTGTGCAATTTTAGGTGGCAATATATCACATCAGGGGACGTTCAATGACATTTCATCTCAGTGACTCCTCACAATTCCCATCATGGACAGGAACCATTTTTCACAGAAGTGTATATTGCAAAAAGAGGAAGACATTTATCTGTGTAAATATAAGTTCACTTCTACTGTATAAATTTATGCAACTGCATAAGGAGATGTGACTTTGTGCTGGAGATCTGGCTTGCATGAGAGCACAATTCCTTTCTGGAAATGACACTGGCTTCCAGCATTCTCCTAACAACTTTGGGGCTAATTCCACTCAGCCTGGGCAGAAACAAGGGAATTAAACTACAATAATGATGCTGTCCCCCTGCAAAGGCATTTTATGGGAAAAACTTCTTGGGATTTCCTCTCTTTTAGCTCTTTTGTGGCTGCTTGGAAGAGTGGACGGTTAGGCTGGGAAGGAGCCTTAGTCTCAGCCCACCAAAATGCTTAGCTCTTTGCTATTGTAAATTCTATTTTCTCTTTCTTAACTTCTTTGAGAAAATCTTTAAATTTTATATTTAACATCTGCCTTTCTTTCTATCTTTAATATTTATAGTGTATATGAATAGATACAAATATACAAATGAATGGATAGAAATATTTGACTATTAAATGCAAGAATCCATGTCACATATTTGATTACACTTCTTTCATCATGTATGTGAAGTAACAGATTTGAATAATATCATATTTCTCTGGACAGTGCACTTACCTGTGTAAAACAACCTACCAGAAAGTAATCTTCTTTCATGAAACACCAATTTTTCTGATGCCTTCAAGGCAAAAAAAAGACAGCCCTTTTTTCAAAGTCACAGAGAAAAATATCTTCATAGATTTATGAAGGGAATAAATACAACTTTGCTAACCATCCACTTCCATGCATTCTAATGGCAACATGTTGCAATTAATAAAACAAGCATGTCCCATACTGGGGGAAAATGCTGACCATGCCAGAATAAGTGGGCCCATATATTGTCCAAGCATGTAAATAGATTAGGTGACAGCATAATTAATCCTCAGTACATAATCAATGAGGAACAGTAAGGCCTTGTGAAAAATTGAAGACATCAGAATGAGACTGAATTTTCCCTGAGCTAAAATGTGGAGTCACTAGTCAATGAATCCTGCCTCAGGAGACTGTAACAAATACAGAGAATCAGCTCAAGGACAGCCAGAGTTGTAAATTGAGAGCTATAAAAAAATAATAATCTAACAATTGTGCCAATGTGTTTATAATTTATAGGTTGGTGTTTCAGGTGAGAAATAGGGGTTAGCGGTCTGTTATAATCTGAACTTGAGTCAGTAAAGCACTTCAGAACCTCTAAATCACCACTTCTTTCATTTCACATAGTTTAAAAACATATAATAAAACTATCAGACAAAGCCACTTTCTTTCAGGGTTTGAAGCTGGAGCTGTGGATACCAAACTGTTCAAAGTTAGAGTGCTACTAGGGAGCCCAGCAAAGGGAAGCTCTTAATTTTCCTTAAACTCTTTTCTTTTTCACATTGGGCACTTGCCATAAAAGTATAAAAAGCACAGGGGTCTTTTTGCTATAATTGAGGCAGGCAAGAAAATAAGAGTTCCATCTCACATTAAATTTCGGTGTTCTCAAATTTAATTCCATTTTGATAATCTAATTCAAGGTACCAAGAAAAAAAAAAAAAAAAGTTTGAGCATGCATTTAAATGGAGTGAAATTGGAACCTTTAATCCTACACAGTGCTGAGTAACTGAGTTTGAAATTCCCTTGTCCCAGTGGGTGTTGAGGTCAGCGCTCACCACAGAGCAAATTGGAGCCTAGCAGGATTCAGTTCTCTGTAAATAGGGGAGGCTGCCTCGTGCTGCTCTGCAGGGACTCAGCAGCTCTTCCAAAAGGATTTAAATATGAAGGCTTTGGGCTCTTTCTTGGACGTGACTCCCCCTTAGAGAAAAGTGAATTAAACAGAGAAACTCTGCATGCATTTGCTAATAACTGGACAGGCAGCAGAACAGCACTTTTAGATTTTTTTTTTCAACCATTCATCTTTCAAAATTCCCCATGCTTCCCATGAACAGACCAGTCATTATTGCCAATCAATCCTCTTACAGCCTGCACAATGTGTAGGAAGGTACTGGAGCATAGGATGTAAAGATGGTTCTATATTCACTCAAACTTTCCCTTCACGATTAAGTCTTGCAATAAATACTTAAAATACTTCTAAGCAACCTTCAAGACACTGTCCATTTGTCTGACATAATCACTATATGAGCTGTAACTCATCTTCCCTTACAACTGATCTACTGCATTTCTCTACCATTGTGATGTGAATTTAACCTGAACTTTGAAATACCAATTGGCACTCAGTATTCTTCCCCCATGAAAAGCTCGTGGAAAATTTTCATGATCAAATTACTTTTCTGCATGCTGTATCTTTCATTTCAAATCCAGCAATTTTTCATGTGCATTTTTCATTGTTAAATGCTCCCACCGAGGACAGTTGTAGCACTAATGGCAACTAAAAGTTACTACTACTAAAAGAATTGTGAAAACTAAAGTAGATCAGTAACACAATAAAACTGGTAGCTAGTGGGAGTGCAGCCAACCTTTTATACTGATTGAGTCCAGTGGCCTTTCTACATTCAGAGCCCTTTCTTTGAAACAAGACTAATGAACACACTGACAGTGGTGTGACAGGCAGAAAACCTACCAGGTGAGTTCCCTGGCTGTATCTTTGTGGGAGCTTGACAGTGCCTTTACTTGCTGGGGTATTAACTGAAAAAGCAAGCAAAACTGAAATATTAGACTTCCATAGAAATGCTTCTCTTAGACTCCGCTACACAGCAGTCAGTAAATCTCAAGATAATGTTAAACAATTATTCTGGTCTGTCACAGGTTCCTGGATATTGTAAGAAATTAGGTTGAGTGAGGCAGACAAGGTTCAGCCCTGATTTACTCAGCCATCTTTGGTACCTGCCCCTAGTGTCAAAGGGATTTTATTACCTTGGAGTATTGGGAGAAATTTATAATTATTTGATGGATAAATTCAGACCTTCTCATGACAAAGGTTAACTCTCTGTAGCTTCAGCCTAGCAAAATGAAGGTTGAAAATGAGAGCTATAGGGTAACAGGAGAGTTGACATCTGCTAAATAGCACTTCTCTTCTCCCAAAGGAAATAAATTAAGAGAAAACCAACAAACCAACCTAAAAAAATCCAACCAAACTAACAAAAACAAACCACAGATGCCACATTCTGAGGGAATTTTTTTAGATTTAGAATTCAGACTTAGAGCTCAGACTTAGAGTTTATCAGCAATCCCCATCCTAGGAGAGCCCTCCCATACAGCAGGTGAGAAACCATGAGCCAGAATAAATGTACTCTCAGCCCACCTGGGCTCATCTTACTTGCAGCAACCTGCATTCCAATGAAACTGCTGCTGGAAGGTGTGTGATGGATTTAAAACCTGCTTCTGGGCTTTACACTGTGCTGTAGCCTGGGTTTGAGGCAGTAACCCAGGAGCAGAGGAGCACAGAGGTCAGCCCCTGCTGCAAAGCCCAAAACTCTGCAGCCCCTGCAGTTCTGAGATTCCTGCCAGCAAGGCAGCACAAAGCCTTGGCGAGTGCAGCGGGCAAAGTGCAAAGAGCCTTACAAGTACTTCAGGAAAGCAAGTAGGAGCTGAGTGCAAATCTCCAAGAAAGGCACTTTTCTGAGAAGCCTGCTTTCATCCCAAGGGAATTTAGCATTTCTGTCGAGCACAGCTACGGCAGGGTCATCCCAGGAGGAAAGGTCCAAGCCCTCCCAACTCTCCCTGTCAGAAGCAACACTTCCAGATTTCTCAGGCAACCTGTGAGCACAGAATGTAAGGCCAAGTGTCACATGAACTCCGTGATACAAGGCAGGTAACCTCGGCTATTGTCCTGCCACATTATCCACAAGCTTCCACACGTGAGTGGATTCACTGTACACCAGCTGGTGGAGGCAAATCTGTGTCTGACCAAAGCTCAAAGAAACTAAAAAATACATAATTACATCATTTTAAGCATGGATATATAATGGACATAATATTTCAGAGAAGAGCTGCATTAAATATATGCTGTTGTAGGGCTTTTTTTGCTTTCCTTTTTTGGAAAAAATGAATGCAAAGCATATATTTCACTTGACATAATATTAAGCATATGAAAATAATTTATTTCCAAACTGTCACTCCTTCACATGTTTTATTTTCCAAAATTATTTTCCAAATTTATTTTCCAAACTGTCACTTCCTTTCCTACATGCTCTCAGTGCAGGGAACTGCAAATATGAATATCATTCAGAAGCTGTTGTTTTAAAATGCTGCCTACTATGGAACTGGATTTTAAGGAAGAATTATGAATCTGTCAGAATTGGAAATGAGGTGATGCTGCACAGAGTTCCACAACCATAACCTTGAAGCTTTTCAGGATTTCAATTCAGGCCTCAGATATGTCTCTCTTATGGCAAACTCAACTTCTCAGAGTTTCCATCAGAAGCTCTTTGCCTCTATGCCAGAGCCAAAGCCACAATTGTGGTTTAGCAGCATAAATCCAGACTTGGGCTGCATCCAGGACAGGTTTCACCACCCAAGAAATCTGCTGCATCTTCAGTAGAGTGATTTGTTTTCTCCAGAAGAAATACAGCTCTTTGGCCTGTATGCATATTTCTGTATGACTTTCTATTTGTCAGTATTTTCATCTTTTATCTGAAGAAGGGAAGTGCTGAACACCTTCCGCAGAAAAGTTTCCTCCAGGTCAGCCCTGGCAGTTAACATGTGGCAAACAGGAAATTCAGTTTCAGACTTGTCTCACTTTAATTCAATAATCTTCTTAGCAAATGAACTGAATTTCTGTGGGAGTTTTTGGGATTTTTTTCCCCCCTAATCTCATTATAGGTTCATGCAAACAGGAAATTGCCTCCATTCCAACAGATCAATCTGCTTGCACAGAGCATGATGCCTCTCTGTGGTAGCTTTTGTAGGTATTAGCATGAGATCAGACTTTTCTTTTGCCAGCAGATTTGCCCAGAACACTTGGCCTTCAGAGTCACATGTGCACACCCTCAGCACTGGAATGAGCCAGCAGGATCAAACCCCTCTGCTGTTGGGTGGGGCACTCACACATCCAGCTGTTCAGTGGGTGGGGCACTCACATCCAGCTGTTCAGTGGGTGGGGCACTCACACATCCAGCTGTTCAGTGGGTGGGGCACTCACACATCCAGCTGTTCAGTGGGTGGGGCACTCACATCCAGCTGTTCAGTGGGTGGGGCACTCACATCCAGCTGTTCAGAGGGTGGGGCACTCACACATCCAGCTGTTCAGTGGGTGGGGCACTCACACATCCAGCTGTTCAGAGGGTGGGGCACTCACACATCCAGCTGTTCAGAGGGTGGGGCACTCACACATCCAGCTGTTCAGTGGGTGGGGCACTCACATCCAGCTGTTCAGAGGGTGGGGCACACATCCAGCTGTTCAGTGGGTGGGACACTCACACATCCAGCTGTTCAGTGGGTGGGGCACTCACACATCCAGCTGTTCAGAGGGTGGGGCACTCACACACCCAGGGCTCTTGGCCCTGTCACAGCAAGGTGCTGTCCCTGTCCTCACCCTTAGCATTTTAGTGATAAAATAGCATTGACACTGCCAGGAATAATTTGCCCCATTCCCCCTCTTCTACTGGAAAGTTCCTAAATGAGAAATTCTTCTTTGAAAAGTCCAGCAGAAGAGCTGGTATTACACTTCAGTACACTGGAACCACACTGATGTAGCAGAATATATGCGTGTATGTATATATATATGAATTCGTTTTTAATTACATTTTGAAAATACAGCTTTCAGTCGATCTAAAATCACTTTGAGGAGCAAACTTTCAGCAAAAATTTAAGAATTTTCAAATATTTCATTATGAAATGAAAGATCTAATTTCATCCATCGTGATTTTACCATATTGTTTGGAAATCTTTTTTAATGAACCTGAAACCAGTCAACTAGCATTTGCTAATAATTTAATCTTGAATACATTTTAAAGAACAAAATATCTTTAGTAAACCAGTATTCTTTCTGTCTCAGGCTGAGAAGAAATCTCTTACCCCTTTTCAAAGAATGAACAATATTTCTTTCCACAAACAATTTGCATTTTCCATACAGATCTGAAACACTTCTGTCCATCCAGTACTTACCTGTCAAATGGGCTTTGCTCAAAAAACTTTTTAAAATATAGACTTATATTTCCTGCTAAAATTAATTTCTATAAATTGAGCATTTCTAAATCAACATTAATTCAGACCAAGAATTTCCTTTTGGGTTAAAAAGAAGTCTGGCAGACTACAATGATTCAGAATACAACTTCAGATGCCTGATCACTGCCTTCATGTCTATTGCCCGTGGTTCTCTTCTAACTACTCATGTGTTTATCTGACAATATAAATAATTTTGCTCTTTACAATGAGTCTTGCCTAATTCCCTTAAACGTGGAAGAAAAAAAATTCAGAAGCACACCAAGAGAAGCAATCTGGGAGACGCTGCATCTCTTCTGTCTGAGCTAAAGCCCTCATGGCTCTCTCCTCTGTCCATGAGCACCATCTGCCCTTCCTCAGCCTGCTGCAGTCTGGCCCCAGCTCAAGCGAACCCAGCACTGAGGGATGTCTGACACACAGGAGCTCGAGGCTGTGCCTTCCAAACCTCCTGCAGGCTTGGCCACCTCTGTCCTCCAGGCAGGCTTGGGATGCCACTGTTCCCTCTGGCAGGGCAATTCCCAAAGCCTGCCTGTCACAAACATCTTTGATGAAAAATCCTTTCCTTAGGATTTTTCCCCCTGAGAAGCTGAGAGGCCTCAGGTACAAAATATAAACAATGGTTATCTGCTGCTGTGGAATGCAACAGGTGCATCTGGGATTGGTCTCATGTGGTTGTTTCTAATTAATGGCCAATCACAGTCAGCTGGCTTGGACAGACAGCCCGAGCCACAAACCTTTGTTATCATTCCTTCTTATTCTATTCTTAGCTAGCCTTCTGAGGAGACCCTTTCTTCTATTCTTTTAGCATAGTTTTAGTGTAATATATATCACAAAATAATAAATCAGCGTTCTGAAACATGGAGTCAGATCCCCATCTCTTCCCTCATCCTCAGACCCCTGTGAACACGGTCACACCTGCCCACTCTGAAACTCAGGCTGCCTTCCCTCCTGGGCACTGGGGAGCACTGCAGCCCCTGGAGTGGCACTGGCACCACATCCCATCATGCATGGTCCATGCAGGGACCAGCTATGGCTTCAACAGCTTCAGAGGAGGGGCTCCATGCACATCAAAGACCATGATTTTGCTTTGTGGGCTGAGAAGCTCTTAATAATTCAAATGACACACAGACACAGGTGTGAATGCTCAGCAGCAGACAGGGGGAGCAGAGGGAGGACATCAATGACTCTGCACCTGCATATCCACTCACTCCACAGTGTCCTTTCTGTATGGACAGTTTTCTTGCAGTGGAAAAGAAAGAAATGGCAATTAAACAAACTTCTGATCCCACTTTAGTTGGTTGAACACTTGCAAGAATAAAAACAAACAGAATGGATGCTGTGGAAACTTCTAAAGCAGATGTTACTTCGGATGGGGAACAGCTAATTGCCAACACAGAGTGTGTGTGAAATATTGATTTAGTTTGTGTGGATAGGGAGGCAAGTCCCAACACACTTTCATCTGTTCTTAAATATAAATGAAAAAACAATACATTTACTCTAAGGTCACTGTGGGAACAGAGGATCAGCCAAAGCACACACAACTTGTGATTTATATTCAGAACCCACCAGCAGCAAGAAAAGAGACACTGATACCATCATCTTACAACAACCTTTTGGATCGTGGTGTGCATCTGAGAATGCCAGCAGAGTCCAAGGCTGTCTCTGCATTCAGCAAACCAACAACCAAATATCAACCAATATCTAACTCCCAATAACAATCAAATATCCTTTTCTACCCTTCAGCCACATGTAATACTATTTTATGTAGCTATTAAAAATAGGCAGGCACTAATTATCACATTTTGGGTGTCTTTTGAATACCAGTAAAAAAGTGTAAAGCCTTTAAAGAGAAGACACATGCGGCCATGGAAAAGCTTCAATGGCCACAGAAGATTTTCAGGAATCAGGACAGACCTGTGACCACTCATCACATGAAGAGATAATTGAGTTTAACTGGGTGTTCAGAACAAACAGCTCTGTGCAGGGAGGGGGAAGGGTGCAAAATTCCTCCAGCCATTGCCAAGAGTGAAGAACACTTTCACACAGGGCAGTGATGGAGTTAATTTGATAGGTAGCTCTGGGAGCCCCGTGGGAGCTCAGAAGGCTCAGCCAACAAGATTTCATCAAGGTTGTTAGTTGCCTCTCCATCTGCTTCACAAGGAACTCTTGGCAAGCTTAACTCTATTTCCAGTTGCTAGAGACAATTTCAGCCTCAGGATGAAAGTAACATTGGTCTTTCCTTTCAGTACATAGCATTGTAACTTAATTTTTATATAATTTTCCCTGCAGAGGTTGAGTTTGGAAGCAGAATTCACATAAAGTTTTCTCACAAAAACACGAAGCAGTTTATAAGACTACTATTAAAATTAAAAACATAAAGAAGTTCAAAACTAACTGCAAAACATGATTGGGTTTGTGGTGGGTATTATTTTTTCCTTTTAAGTCAAAGGCAAACAATTCATAATTTATAATTTATCTGACATGTATTTTTTATTTTTTTCTCATACAATTTCCTCTGGTAGTTAGTTCCAACCTCAGGTACATTCCACTTTTAAGCAGACAGCTTTCCTAAGAATTAAACCACATTCTGAACTTTCTTGGCAAGTTCAATACTCCAGAGTCAGAGAGTGCACAGTAGAATAGAAATGAAGGCATGCACATCTTCAAGTTTAAATTTAATATTAAGCTTCTGTGAGTGTACCCTCATAAAACTTTGAAGTGTATTCCTTCCCCTGCTCTCCCCTGAGGAACTGCCTAGCAGAACAGAACCATGTGAATGCTCATGAAAAGGAGGAGCACGAGAAAAGCAAATTAACTCAATGTAGTTCTTTGAACTAAAAAAAAAAAATTGGCAAAGTCTGGATTTAGGATGTGACACTGCAGATTTACAGGATGGTTAAGAGCTGAAATTCAGCTCTTCTCAAATGTGCTGAGTAGAATGTCTATCTGCATGCTCATCATCCGACAAGCTGAAGCAAAGATAATCTTGCTTGCTCAGCCCTTGTTCAGACGTGCAATTTATAGGAGTGGAGTTCACGTGGCAGGAAGCCTGGTGCTCTTGGTGCTGTGTCCCTGTGTTTGTTGGTGTCCCTGTGTCTCAGGCTGAGCCCTTTTTCCAGCTGTGCTAAGCCCCTTGGCCAGCTGTGCTGAGCCCCCCAGCTCCCCTTTCCTCACCTGGATGGCCCTGGCAGCCCATCCATCCCAGCCCCAGTGCAGAAACAGTCACAGGTACAAAGAGCTGCATCATTTCAGCTGGCTACAAACAATAAACAACCTGAGAAAGGGTTTGCTGGTCCCAGCTACCCCAGCTGCTGCTCCTCCCTGCTCTGTGTCACTTCTGCCAGGCGCAACTCAGACCCAGCAGTGCACACCCTCCCTGTTCTGGCTCCTGCTCATGTGCAGTTCAGCCTTTCAGTGCAGCCCCCTTCCAAACAAAACATCAATCCATCAACCAATCCATCAATCAATTAATCACACGGCTTAGAATCACAGAACCAGAGTCATTAAGGTTGTTAAATAACTCCAAGGTCATGAATTCCAACCTCTGACCAAACACCACGACATCAACCAAACCAAAGCACCAGCTGCCACATCCAGCTCGCTTTCCTGGGCTGTGAAAACCCTCATAAACACAAACCAAATGTAATTCACTTACCTAATTCATGATACCTAAATTTGCCTCAGGTTCACCCTGTGTGCAATGGCAGTCTTAGATAACAGAAGCACAGGCCATGAGTAATTAAAACCATATTGATTTTACTCAGTATCACAGTGATGATATGAGTAGTGTAAGCCTTCTTATTATGGAAAGAAAATACTAAGTGGCTGTGTGAATAAGATAATTTCATTTTTTGTAAGATATAATCAGAAATTACAAAAAAAAAGGATTTCAAATCAGTCTGGCAAAATAGATGTTTTTGAGGGACTTTGACTGATACATTTAAAAATAATTTAACCCAATAAATAGACATAATTCTTTGCTGAGCCTCAGAACAAGACTGGGATGTCACAATGCACTCAATGCACAGGGATATGCATAAAGAGCACTTGTCCTGCTTTCAAATTGTGATTTAAGGGGAAAAACTTAAAAATGTAAGGGGAAAAACTTATAGAAATTCCTCCTTCTTTCTCTCCTTGTTCCCTAACATGCAGGGGGCCGTTCCTGCCTGGTCCTGCTCATGCTGCCTGTCCTGTGCTCTGCACTCAGACTTTTGTGGTCAAAGCAGCCCACAAAGCCCATCACCAACTCTGCACAATTCCTCAGGACATTGCTGGAGGACAGAACTGTGTCTGGTGGCTCTTTAGTTGCTGCAGCATTCTCCTATCTGGCAGAGGCATGACAAATTTGCAAGTCAACATGTTATAAGATGGATTATCCTTTTCAGAAAATGTCTGCAGGGATGGTTCGGGAAAAAAAATCCTTTAAAAATCTTGTTCCTGCTTTGCTTTTCACACTAAACATGAGAAGAAATATTCAGAGAGGATTTCTGCATTCATAGCTAATGGGGGAAGGGATGATGTAAGGTCATATCCCATTTATAAAATGGGTTAAATAGACTTTTAATTTGTTTTGCTATTCCACATAAAGATATATTTACACACATTCCAGATATTATGGAGATAAACCTGTAATATCTATTTTTCCACCTTTAGAACGATAATGTGAGGAGAATTTTTCAAAGTTCTGCACCACTGCAAACCCCACATATTTCATAAAGATGATTAACCACTGAAGAAAGCTCCCAGCAATTTAACAGATACAAGGGAAAATTTAATGCCTTGGAGGCATATCAGATGTTGGAGGATAGCTTAACTACTGAATTACCCACTAACCTCCTCTTCCAGCCCTGCCTTGGGGATACTACAAAAGACGTTTCAAGAATGAGATAGAAGGCACTGAAGGAAAAGCCACGTTAAAAACTTTTAAGGAGTGGCCTAGATCTTGACCTTATCTAAATTAGCTTGGACTTGCATAAGATGGGAAAAGGTTGATGTGGAGGAAAAAGAAGATGATAATGATCAAATGTCTTGACTTGCAGACAGGCAATAAATCACTTCTATTGAACATGCCATGAATGACAACAGAGAGTCTTAGACCTGAGAATGACTCTCTGGAAACTCTGTGTCTTCTCAGCCAGCTGAAAGGAAAAACAAAGTCTCCTTGTATGGACATTGTGTTCCTAATTTGAAGGAAGGTAAATAAACATCTTTCTCAGCTTTCAGTTAGAACAGAAAATACAAGCCCCAAACATTCTGGATGGCCACAGAGTCAGTAAATCTCCTTTCCAGTCAGAAACTGTTCATTTGCTATTTCCTTGAGTGAACACACTTCGCTGCCCAGGGCTGGCCTCCAGGATTTAGAAAAAAATCCTCCACGGACATGGATGGATTTCCCTGCACACTCAGCTCAGCTGGGGCCTGTCTGAAGAGAGGAGTGAGCGCTGCTGTCCCCAGGTGCGGCAGGAGTGTCCCACCCCGGCAGGGACAGCAGCTCCTCCCTGCCCTGCTAAGGGTGGCCTGGGCACGGGGGTGTCCTGCAGGGGGGCACGGGGGCTGGCGGCACAAGGGGCGCAGGAAGGGTGGGCAGTGCCCTGCAGAGTGAGACTCAGGGAGGTTATTGTGATGCCTGTTTGGGTTTTGCCTTTTTCTCTTTTCTATGTTCTCTGTATTCTTCACACACCTACTTGTAGCTCTGTAGCCTGTTGTATTAGTGACTAGATTTCCCAGTAATTGTCCATGGACTTCCCTAGGCACAAAGACAAAACAAATCCCAGAGCTCCAAGCCCTGGGAGGTACAAGACCCAATGCTATCTTGCTTCTTCCTGAGAAACAAGGCTTGGGACAACTCTTCAAGATATATTTTCATGGACAAAATGCCATTAGTATCAAAAGGGGGTGCTTCAGAAAAGTGGCTTGACCTGGGGGGGAATTTCATCACCAGTTATCCTCATAATTGGTGCTTTTTATCAATTATGCTAATTTCCTAAAATCTATAAAGAAGTATTTCAAAATGTGGGCTTTTGTGGACATCTTTCCGTAACTGGTCCTGAAGGCCTTAAAACAAAATCCACTCTTATATTACCTCCTTACTAAAGTGATCTCAAGCTTCATTTCCAGGTTAGGAAAAAGGCAACATTTGCAGTCAGCCATACCCACACCCATCACACCTGAAGCCACCAACAAACAGAGCTGGGGACCTGTGCTCTTAAGATTCTTCTTCCTGATATTTTAACAAAAGGAAAAGACTTAGTTAAAAAGAAGGAGGACATTGCAATCATTTTAGTGACCTTGTTCATACAAGCCAGTATTTTAAAACACAGATTTTTAAGGCTAACAACAAACTCTGCACAAGTAATCTGCTGTTGCCCTCTCCAGTTTTTCCTACTGTTTTGTTGCAACCAGGGAGGAGTCAGCAACCTGAATAAGATCACTCTGCTGTTGCAAACATTAAAAAGCACCAAACAAACAAAATAATTCAAAGCCCAACTCAATGCACACAGCTTCAACAGAACAGTGCATGTATTCAGAAAGCTCTTAAAATTTGTATTATATGCTTTACAAATGTTAACTGCTTAGTTCTTACACTTCATGGGATGCAAAAGCCTAAAGGATTCAAAGATGAATTCACTTGATATTTTGGTTTTTTGGGAAGGATGGGGTGGATAAAGGGTTACCACTTACAAAAATAAGAACAAAAAGACCAATGGTACTCATTCTGCTAAACCAACTACAACAGTTTCCACATGAGTGTACAATACATTTGTGAGATGCTAAATATGGGTTTGACCTCTAAGATGGGAGTATTTAGAAATACATATCTCCTTCTCAGGTGCTTTCTGATAGTGGAGGCAGTGTTTGTTTACATATGTACCCTCAAACTTTTCTGCACCTTCTTTTTTTACTGGTCATGTTTTCTTTTTCAGGCTTGTAAATTGAGGTGTGCCTGTAAAAATCTCTCAGTGCATCTCAGAGTCCTGTAACAGCCTAAAGAGAACTTCTGCCTTACAGGTGATATAATCAGGATTTCTCAGGAGTTCAGGCCTTTTTCTCCTCCTCAGCACATTGAGTAGGTTTGAACCTTTGCCTCACCTCATTAATTAGTTCAGCTCTCCAGACACACTAAAAGCTCCATGCTTGTCCCAGGTAGCCAGCCTCCAAGAAAACAAAGGACAAGTTCAAGCCCTTCTCTCAGGCTCTTTCTTAAAGGTCTGTCAATCTTCTCCTTCTGAGGTGAATTCTGGAGTCTTCAGGGGCTTCATAGAGACCCTTTTCTGTCAATGTTCTAAACACCTCATCTGTCTTTCAACTATTTCCTTTTACTTTTCATTTAACTCTCTGTTCCCCTCGTACTCCTGTCTGTACTGTAATATCTCTATATTAAATTTTCTAACTTATTCTTCACATTGCTCCTTCCTGCTCCTGGATTCCCTTGGCCCCTCAGCTTCCAGGGCACATTCTCACCATGGCCAAAGTCCCCAGCCCAAGGTTTTCCAGCCTCATTTCTCTATGGACATCCAACAGGCAGCTGTCCTCACTGCAAGTGCTTCCTCCACTCCTCTTCACTCTCTGCCAAGAGAGTCACATCTCTTTTCTCCCTCTGTTTGTACATCTAATACTGCCTGGGGTCTGGGCTACTGCAGGGACAAGTCTTCTGTCTCCTGCAGCATTTTTGGAAGGACAAGCAGAATTTTCTCCCAGTTTTCCCCCACAGAATCATTGCTGATGTACCACAACAGGCCAGGCTCTCCTCACTCTGATTTCCTACACCTTGCCACCCAAAGACTGGAACTCATTTCATCAGCCTTCAACATTCTGTGGGAGCATGAGATGTCTGTAAGAAAATGACTGCTCCAGAAAAACTTCAGAAAATTTAACTCAAAGGCAGCAAGCTTTGTTTACATTTCCCAGTCTCAGAAAAGCTTTTGGGTATTTGCTCGTGGGCTGCTGTCAACAAAAGGATTCAAACCATTTGTACCCCATCTGCTAAAAGATTATTAGTGGCTTTTTTATTTTTTAATCCATCTTGTGACACTGTACTTTACAAACTGTTCACACAATTCCACTTTTTTACTCTTCAGGTTTTTAATCTTTTTTCTTGTTCTCAGAAAAAAGGAAAGGAGAAGAATTCCAAGTCAAGAAGAAGTTGCACATATAAGGCAGGTCCAACTGCAATTACTCACACAGTGGCTGAACATTCTAATCAAATCCTGAATTCCTGGGATTTTTCACGTTTTTAGATCTTAATTTCACAATTATTCCTCTGCTGTATGCATACTTTCTATGCTGGCCCTAGGCAAAAGATATTACCAATGGAATAAAGGATTTGTAGGAGATTGTTGTACAGTCCTATTAATAATATAAAATCAGTCTAAAGCACAAAGCAATTTTTGTTGACTCATGGGACATTAAACATACCTTATTTAAAGCCTTTGTACTTTTTATTTCTGAGTTCTCCTTCAAATCATTTTTATTGTCTGATTTAGAATAATTCAACATAAGATATGAGTTTTCCAGCTAAGAAGCCATTACCAATTCAAACATCAAACTGACTTGGCTTCCAATATGCAAGCAAGTGAACTTAGCTTATTAAACTTTCTTTAGGCTAGAAATATTTTATAACCCAAGAATAGCTGTTTAATACATTAAATTCTTTTACTGCTATAAAATTTAGATGGCTAATGCACCATCTATTTTAGGTTCAAGGCATGGATAGACAGATCCTAGATCTTCTGCCTATAAATATGGGACAAATACATGCTTATGCATTGTCTGAAATAGAGTGCCTCACAAAATCTTTAGATAGACACAGGAGTTACTTATACGTTTTCCTCACCTGATTGCATTTAACCCTCAGATGATCTGAGAGAGATTATATGCTGAGATGGCTGGTTATTTTCTGATAAGAAACTGGAGTGTATTGGAGCATCTTAAATGTTAAAACCTACATTTTTCACAGGAAAATTCTTGACAGTTTTGATAGAAAAAGCTTCCCTGATCTAAACTGGAATTGCAGACAGAAAGACAACTGCTGTTGAAGACTCACTCCACAAAAAGACTCCAATCCTCTGGTAATAAAGTCTTCACTGTAAGCCCAGTTTAGCCCACGTAACAGGCTCATTTCAGCACAGCACTAAAAGGCTGATCAGGCAGGTCCATATTTATGTATGTTTATATATGGAGCTGCACCCATTTATTCAGAATTTCACCTGAAGATCAGCTCTTCATGGCAGCTACAAAACTTTGTCTTTTGGCATGATTTCCAAATCCACAGCATTCCTGGCTATAATGGAGAGCCAAGGGAACATGAATCACTATTTATCTGCAGCCATTCAGCCAATAGGTCTTTCAAAAGCAGAAAGAGTAAACTTACTTTTAGAAACAAATCCAATTGAAAGAGTTATAGGCATACCTGCAAGCACATGTATGTATTCTAGGGTTAACATAGCGATTTGCATGAGAGAACATGAAATGTCCTTGAAATTTGTCCACAACTAAAACAGGGTTTAAACGAATATTTATAGGCATACAGAAACAACAGACACACAAGTGCTGATATATATTTCTTTTCATTTTTCTTTGTACTGATATTCGAGCTTGTGAAATTATAGTAGTTAGTATTTTTGCATGAATGGCCACTGGGTGCCACTGTTCTGCTGCACAGAAAAAGAGCTGAAACAACACTTTTGCTGCAGCAATAAGATTTTTGTTATTAAAGTATGTATACTACTGCTTCATATACCCATCTTTTAGAAATGGCACTGCTGCACAGTTCATAGGGAGCTTTCTCACAGCAGAACAATAGGAAAACTGGCACTAAGAGATGGAAAACGTGTTTAAACTCAACAGGCGATACAATCTAGAAGAAACTTTCTTCAACAGTTTATTTTCTGCTTAATAAAAGAGAGACATGTTATCCAGCTTCAGGTTCAATATTCACTTGCTGAATGACCTTGTGGAACTCACTGGGAGCTGTTCCTGCCCAGCTGGGCACAGCTGCTTTTCCAGTACACAGATATGTTCATCAAATGTTCAAATGCACATGGAAACAGGATCTAAAGCACTGAACTGGCTTCTGGAATCCACAGTGTGTGTGCAGCTACAATAACTGTGCACAGGTAATTGGTACATTTCTGAATGTGGAAACCACATCCTTAAATCCTCTGAGCCTTATTTTCTTCACTTAGGAAATGGGGCTAACAATGAGTATGCAATTTATGGCAATAATAACTCTGCAGGGAGAGACCATTACAGAGCTAATAAAAACAGGTTTGGGCCTGTGTGAGAAGTGGCCTCAAGAAGCTGAAGTCCAGCTGGAGTGGGACCTGCAGTTTTAGAAGCAAAGAGAGGACAGAGGGTGGTGTTACATGGGTCTGACCTGCCACATCCCACCCAAGTAAATATAACAGCAATAGTAAAAGGAACCATTTGTTCCCAGCTGTAATATAAACATATTCAAGGTGTAAATAAAGCTCCCAGAGGCCAATGAAGAAAGACAATTTCAAATGCTTCCAATCCAGAGCATTAAGTTATAAGCAAAAAAAGAACCAGTGAAAGACCGAGTTCCTTGAAAGTCCAGAAGATGGACTTGAAATATGAAAAACATCAGAAAGAAAAAAGCAGCCTGAACCACATTGTAACAGCTTTATGCCAAATCAGAAAGATCTTTGCAATCACGCACAGAGTTTTCAACTTGAAAAAAAAAAAATAAAATAAGAAGGAAAATTTATTGCATATTGACAGATTATTGAAGCAATTATCTTAAATAATGTTACTTAATCTTTATAACATGTTATACTGCCCAAATGTGAGCTGACAGCTATTAATCACATTGTTCTAGTGCATACTTGAAAGAATTTCAGAGATGGTAAAAGACCTTGGAAAGGCATTTTTTAATAACAGAATAAGGCTGGTCTTACTCCACTGCAGAAGCTAAAACCCTATCATGTTCCACCAGAATAATTTTGAAAAGTGAAGAGGACACTGGCCATGTCAGAAATGACACTCACCAGAGCCTTCTAATTTTTAAAACAATTCAGAACTCCACAGAAAATGCTGTGTCCATGCAAGTACCTCACAGGATTGTGAAAGAACATTAGCAAAGAACTAAAGAATGTTTCTTATATCTTTCTTTATTAACCAAGGGAATATTTCTGTATTCCCACCCAAGATCAAAACAATTTAGTTTATCAATTTTAGCACTCTTTGACACCCTGCTGAGCCCATCATACTCGTCCAACCCATTTCCCTTCAGTCAGTGACAGCTTCTAATTAATTCCCTGCCCTTAAATTCCCTCTGCAGTGTGCCCAGTCCTCATGAAGTTCAACCATAAAAAACCACAGCAATAAATGGTTTGGAAGGATCCTGAGCTCCCCTCTGGGTAGCCAGGAACCCCCTGGAACTCGCCACCCAGACAGGGAGAGGACAAGGTTGTCTGCACTCCTTGCCTTTCATGTTTGGAGTTTAATAGGAGGCAAAAATTGGTTTCTGTCCGATGCTGAGTGCCTTCCCTCACCTGAAATGACCAGCTCAAGTACAGAACAGGGAGAACTGTTCCACTTCAAGGAGCTGATGGGAGGGGGTCAGAACGCAGCAGAGACAGAGGCGACCTTAGGGCACTTCCAGCTGTCCCTGCTGCAGTGAGAGCTTTGGAAACAGCTTCTACTTTGAGACAAAAAAAAAATTATTTTTATGAAAACTAGTGAACACTCCTAAGCTTAGATAATTTGGGTGCGCCTGAAGAGTTAGAAGAATCTAACCTGACCACAGCTGAAACTGAAAAACATCCAGTCCATATTCATACTGCACTTTGTAAACATGGACAAACAGAACTGGCAACAACAAGCACAGAAATTTTTATGATTATTAAAAATTGTTTTCTGTCATGGTTTACAAAGTGCTATTATTGTGAAAGGGTTGGGACACATTTGCAGTTGTTTTTCTCTCATTATAATATAAACAGCACACAAATGCGCCTTGAGTATAAAGGCCATAAAGCCAGATACCCATCTGAAGCAAACCACGCTGAGATTAAATGTCTTTTCAATTAAAATTTAGATCTGTACCCTGTACCCTAGTCAAGTGATCTTGCAGCACAGCCTTTATTTTCAAGCAGACAGAAGCTACAGATATACAGTAAGAGAACATTTCATGCTTTGGTAAAACAGAGGCAAACATATGGTTTTCACATCCCTAATTTCATTACAGCTCAGCTCTTCTCAGCAATAACTGTCTCTCCCATAATACTTCCAAATGCCCTGAAATACTCTAAGTGAATTTGGTAACGAGCAAACTGCTGTGTTTCTCTGTTCATTACCATGAACTGTCTTGTTTCACTTGCCTATCACGCCAATGTGATCAGGCATAATGCAGTGCTACACGCCAGAACAAGTCAGAAAAAATTTTAAAGACCACATGTTTGGCTTTATACTTAATTCTCAACAGCCTGTGTATTGTCCATTACACAGCCCAGGTAATTTAATAGCCCAGCTGCTCAAGTGGAAAGCAAAATGACAACTTTTAACAACTTAAGAAACTTGTATTGTTGTCACTTATCTGTGAATGGGTCTCCATATGTAGACACTTATGTGGGCTTTTTACCATCTCTTGCAGAAATGGATGCTCACAGCTTTCAAGAACTTCTAATAAAATTTAATATAAAATATTAAAGAGCTTGGCAGCATTTATATATCCAAATTCACAATTGTTGAAGTGCTTGAACACTGTGAGAGCTGACCAAGAGATGGAAACGAAGGTTGGCTGTGGGTGCATGAACAACAACATTTCTTTCTGAAAAAGCTCAATCAAAAGTCAATCAAATCAAAAGCCAATCATCTTTCTGATGAAAGGGTGAATAATTAACTATTATTATTTAACATCATATGAAATTTTCTCTATCATACAGATGCTCTTGTCCAAACCTAGCCCAGAGCCCGGAGGAGAATCTGGCCATGGACATTTTCCCAAGCAATTCTCTACAGGGAGAACATTGCAGTTGTGGGAAAACGTTGCTGAGGATGGAAGGGAGGTTTCAGCCTGCCTCATCCCTCCTGGGCTTGCAGGCACCAGGAATGCTTCCACCCCTGCATCTGTTCTGTTCATGTGCTAAGGCACCACAAAACAAACACACTAAGGTAGCAATACTTATCCTGACCTAAGCCTCACACAGACAGTTTTACATCACTTATTGTTCCCTTTTCCAAACCTGGCAGCTTGCTCAGGGAGGAGCAGTGCTTGGATGCAGAATGTTCCTGGAGGAACCCAGAAACTGTTCCTAGAAAGCAGAGAGTGCTCAACCTGGAGCCACACCTGCATCAGAGGACATGAGCCATTTTATCACTGCTTTGCATATCCTGCCAGGCAGGCTGAGGCCAGGGCACCTCTCTGATCTCACATTCCTTCTGAAGTGATAAAGAGGATCTCATGCTGTAGGTTTAATGTGTAAAACACTCCTTACCTTAAAAACTAAAGTAATATATATATAGCTGTGGATCAAGATTAGGAAGCACTAATACACCTGATCTCTTAATCCCATTTCCCTTTACTCAGGACAATTATTTTATGTTAAACTCTTGCAATCTGAAGACACCAGAGGAGCCCAGAATTATCTGCTGCACAAAGTGGGGACACAAAGCACAAAGCCCTGCGGCCAAGCACAACTGGGCTCTCCAGAGTGTCAGCACAGCCCTGCACCCACCATGAGGGTGAGGAGGAAGAGGAAGGCTGAGCCTCCCACCAGCCTCTCCCTGAGGCACCTCTGCTGGGGAGCTCCAGCTTCTGTCGTTAGTTCCACTTTCAGATTCTCTCTTTCAATCCTGTTCCAGCTTTTCATTTCTGTTGGCTGCACATTTATATAATCTTGTATCAGCCTGGGGAATGGTTAATAATTTTTTTTTTTTTTTTTTAATCTCAGTTTCCTTCTTGTAGTTTTTTTTTTTTTTTTTTTTTTTTTGTATTAAATAAAAGTAGTAGCATACAAAAGGTCAGGAAGGGCTAAGACTAATATAATTGTTTTCCTAGCATGGAACTAAATACAATAAGAAGCATCCAGGGAAACGAATGACCTTTACTTCTGTAAAATTTAAATACATAAAATAAGGTAATTTGGTGCCAGCCAAAATGTGTTGCACTTTACTCTTTAGTAAATAGAAAATATGCACCAAAGTACATTGTGTGGCTGCTTGATTAGGTACAGATTAGAGATCATCAGGAGCTCTACAATTCACTGTGTTCTGGGATAGGAAAGGAGCAAAGTTATGGCACAAAACATACAAACAAAAACCCACCACAAAATCCCCAATCAAACAAAAAAAAATCAAAATAATAGTACCCTAAACATGAAAATCTCTGGCCCTAAGTCCTGCATCTATTTATACTAGCTGAAAACTTTCATTGAACATTTACATGCAGCAAAAGAGCCTGGTTGATGATGATTATGAAGTACCCATGTATTATTAATAATTTTAAATATCTGTGGCACACACAGAAGCTCTTCATGTGAGGCATAAACAGAATCTGTTTCCCCTCAAAAAGACATTCTACCTTCACATAATAGTGCACTGATGGTTTTGTTAAAGAAATGGGTTTGCTTACACTTTACAGAGGCATTACATCCAACCACCACAAATGCCTGCATGAGGGGAATTTGAGATATCCAAGAATATTGTGAATGCAAGGCAGCCAGTAATGAACGTTTTACTTTTAATTGAAATATATATCTGTCCCTTGTAAAATCCATAGATCATTCCAACAGAAGAAAGAACATTACATGAAGAGTTTGATACACTTCAAACTAAAATAAATGCATCAACTATTAAAATAAATGTGTGTATTACAGGAAAAATTTATCAAAATCAGATACAATATTTTATTCACCAAATCAGACACATCCCTGTTGAATCACTGCTTATTCAATGCAGGACAAGATGCATCATCTATCAAAACAGATATCTGCTACAGTAAATCAAACCCACCATGTGATTCAAATATGTCTTCAACTGAATCAAAAATATCACCCAATATATCAACTCTGTGGCACCAAATACATGGCATTTTAAAGAATTACCAAGCAGAATGCCCCCAGATTTAGCGAGCATAATGTTTAAATTAAAGTTTATTTAGACAAAGAGAGAGATAGCATTTCCAGACTGCCTCAAAGGCTGATTCCTGTACTAGGGACTATTATATTTATGTTTCCCTGAAGCATCCTTTAAGGACCTTGCTAGGATGAAGTGCTTTCCCCATCCCAGAGGACAGGGAGGGCTTTCATTCCACTCTGGTCCATTCCCCAAAGCTCTGGCATCTGGACCAAGCTCTGAGCAGCCCATGCTGTCCCCAGCTCCTCAAAGGGGAAATGCCTTTTCCAACACATTCAGAACACCACAGCCCATGTACCATTAAATATAGAGATGCAAATATTATCAACATCAACCCAAAAATCACGGATGGTCACCATTAGTCACCCAACAACCAACTAACAGGGTGATCCTCCCTACAGTAATTTTTATTATATCCTAAAGTAGCACAAAACAAATTCCATGCTTAGCTCAAAAGTGCAAGTCCACACCACATTGCCAGAGTGTAAAGGAGATGCCAAATGTTCATATGGGCTGGGAAACACAGTCAGAAAAGCAGGAGAAACATTCTCAAATATGCAGATGTCAATCCTGGCTTGGGAAGCGGCTGAGACACTGGCTCAGATGCTGGGACAGTAACCCTGTGAAATATCCACACACACTTTCACTCCATTTTAAACTTTTGCCTCAGCAGCAGGCAGACACAACTGACAGAGACACTGGACTCTGCTACACTGGACTTCAGACAACCATTCTCATAATCTTACACACTGTACCTGATCCCATATTCTTTCCTGGAATTTGGTGTCCCAGTCAAGGCTCTATATAGGGCTATAAAATTTGTTTACAAGCCTCAGTATTTTCTGCAGCCTCAGTGCCTAACTCACTGTGTCTCCCATCCAGGAAAGCTCTGTGTGACACAGAGGGAGCAGTGCCCTCCATTTCCACATTCTCTCAACACCCAGGGAGGAAGGGACACCACGGCTGGCAGATGAGATGCTCCACAGCCTGATGTGGTAAGAATCAATCTTTTCTTATTATGCTGGGGGCTCTTTGGGTGCTGGATTTGAGACTACTGAGCATGAGTGACCTTGTGCCTCTCCTTTCCAAGGCAGTTTAATATGCAACAAAAAGAAGAACTCTGAGGTGAGAAGGGAAGCTGAGAGCACAGAGTCTGACATTCCAGTTGTGGCAGTGAAAGAAAGGCAGATTTGTTTTCCTCTCTCTGCTCCCAGTAAAGGAATTGAGGTTTCAGTTTTCAGCAGCGCTAAGAAATGAGCATTCAACAGAGCTCAGGTTAAAACTGACCACACCTGATTTTATAGAGACTGTCAGGATCAGATTAAATCACCTACAGTATCACAATGTCTAAAATACAGTCTGATTAACTCAGACAGCTTGAATATTTTTCAAAGATGACAATTTTTTTTTCCACTGAGACCCTCCCAAATTGTGGGTTTAGCTTATAAATTAGGCTATGGAACTGCTGTTCTTACTGCAAGCTCTTAAAAGGAACAACCACCCATGCTTGTTCCTCCTCTGCCATTCCCCATTATCACCCTCCTCTGTCAATATAAGCATTGATTATAATTGCAGTTTTGCCCAACTCAGATTGATTAGAAAGTAAAGCAACAAGAGCAGTATAATTATGTCAAAAACTGTCTACTGACATCAGACATAAAGCTAGCTTGATGGACTACTAACAAGTAGACGAAACATATGTTTTCCTTACACTTGCTATGAGTCCTACAGAAACACAGTTCTGCATTTCTGCTGTTTTCACAGGAAAATATACCATAACCTTGGCAAATCTGGACAAGAGAAGGAGCAATTTGTGGACATGATGTCTCTACCAGACCTGCCTTATCTCTTAAATCTGACAGCGTTACCCTGAGTAGTGTCTGTGCATTTGGTTAATTAAGAGTCTGAACAGCAGGAGCCGTTTCTAAGCCCATGACCTTGCAGAAGGTGATGTTTATCCAGATCAGGATGGACACTGCTGGGCCTGGAGAGAGCTCAGGCAGCAGGGTGGGTGTTGCTTTGTTCCATCCGCCTCCTCTGCTGGATATTGTCACAGCTTGAAGCTGGAAGTGGATAACAATTCCTGCCTTCCAAAGGACAGAGCAGGGCTGGCTGTGGCTGCAGGAGACAGCAGGAGGTGAATGCACCTGCTCAACAGGAAAGCTTCTCCTTGGTGGGAAGGTGTGCAGGGAGGATTCTGTTCACTGTCACACTACAATCTACTTCAGTGAGTAGAAGAATTGAAATTAGAAAGTTCAAACTCGCTCCATGAATTTCTTCTTGAAATGATCAAATATTAAAATTCATATATAGAATATAATTATTGCGATAAGCCCAACTACATAAACTCAATATTTTCTTCTGCAGCACTTGAGGTTTCTGTGGGCAGAGAGCTCCAAAATCAAAATGGTGTAAAGACACAAAGATTTATTTGCTTCCTCTTTTTATCTCCCTTTTTCAAAGAATGTGTTATCACACATTATATTTACTATTTCTACATCTTGTTATTTAAAGGAGCTTAAAGCCATTAAATATGGATTTTGTTAATGGCATTTGCTAGAACCTAAGGCACAAGGGAAAATATTCAAAAGGCACTAATCTCAACAAAGTTTTAAAATCATGGCTCTAAAACCTAGGCTTTTGTTGCCATGGCTTAAATTTTAAAGAAACTCCTGTTTTTGCAGTATATCCCTGTGTTCCTTGAGAAAAATAAAAATAAAATACAGAAAACCCTTTCTGAAATTGTAAGATAGTCTTGAGAAAAATTTAATTAATAGACATAAAAGCTAATCTTTTATTCTTAAAGAAAAGCATATATAGCTTCACAGGAAATTAACTGGCTTTTTACACAAAGCCTCTGTTATTTTCTTTGCTTCCAAGGCATATTCAGGTATTCCTTTTAAGGCTTGCCCATAAAAGTAAATCAATTAAAATCATTCAAATCAGTTACATTACAATTAGTGAAACAGTCTTGGTCAGCTTTAATGGGAATCAAGCAGATAAATTCTCCACTCTCAACTTCATTTTAAAAGAATTGAGAGAAACAAAATCAATTATTTTGAACATTTCCTAGAATCAGAGAACTTGCTGTACTATTGTCAGACCTATTCAGAAGGTACAGTTTCCTATGTTACACATGGCTGGGCTGTGCACCCAGGGCAATCCCCTCTGCCTGGCTCCTCCAGGTGATCTCTTTTCATGCTGATGCCTGAGATTAGATGAAGGAATTGCTATTTTAATTCGCAAAGCTGTTGAAGCTGCCACTAAAATGATGCTGCATTTCTGGCAAAGATTCCTGATGTGCTGCTGCTCTGTGTTAGTGCTGATTCATCAACATTTCAAATATTTGATGCAAAACTCTGCCCTCCCTCAAGTCCTCCTTTCCTCCTTCCTGACCCTGGGCAGGGCTGGCCCAGGCAGCTGTGCCCCTCCTCAGGCACTGCCACAGCCCTGGAATTGCCCAGGGAGGGAAGATGTGGAACCCCAGCAGCCACTGGGCAAGTTTCAATCTGATTTTTAGACTCTATTATCTGAACCCTTTCAATTTAGATACAGCTCCATGCAACTATATTTGCATTCAGTTTTTGATAATGAAAGATCTCAAGTAGCATCTGGTAGACAGTGAAGAATCCTGCTGGCTATTCAGTGTCAGGCAATGAATTCAGTACAGCCACTTGCTGCAAAGAAAGCCCTCCAGACACTTCATTAAATTCCTCCTTTGCTTATTTTTCTGCTGAAGGAAATATGGGTTAACTAGAGATCACAAATATTACATGGTATTATGGTGAGAAGTTAATGAGCACAGCAAACACCATAGCACTATCCTCTCAAAGTTACATGATTTTTTACCCTAACACCAACTGTGTTTTGTAGCAGAACCATCCAGGAAGCAAGCATATGCATAGGTCTGTAAATATTTTTCAAGGCAAAATATTTAGGAAAACAGAGCTTTTCCAAGTCCTCTATCCATAATAGTAATGCTGTCCTTCTGAAATAAAAGATACAACCTTTCTGAAATTTCTCTGAAAGTCAATAATCATTCAGGGTAAAACCTTTACAGCTCAAAGTAGGTAAGACCAACACTATAAAAGAACTAGAGGCCATGCAGATAAATTTTCAGAAAACATAATTCATGTTTAATACAGAACCAGAACAAATAAATGTTGTTGCTGGGGTTTCTGAACAGCTGTGTCTAAACAGAAACCAAAATACCCTTGGCCTGCATCTGGAAGTGGCTAGTTTTCATTTGGGGAGCACTAAAGACCCTGACAAAGTTCACTGATCAAGACTGTAAGAAATCACACATTTTACATGCTGTTTAATAGGTGTTTTTCTTAGGAAAATGCTTTTTACTGTCCCTTTCACCAACAAACCTTGCACCAGTATCTTTGGAAGCTGCTAAATCTAAATGATTTTCAAGTGTATGACAACTGTATTGTTACTGAACACCACAGACATATCTGAGGTGGCCATGGGTATTACAGGAGCTCATTATCCATATCATTGCACTTTAATAAGTGAGACTGTATATTTATAAGACTGGAATTCAATCTCAGTATTAAAAGAAATGTTACATATACCTTGCAACTTTGTACAATACATCTTGAATATTTTGTTGTTTCTTTTTCCTCCTGGCTGTGTATTTAATGGGGGGAAGCCTATTATTCATACCTCTGCTCTTAATCAAAGCTGAGAATTCTGTAGAGAAGTAGAAAATTGAAATTGGCTCCTGCAACCTAGAGCTGAACAATTATGACTTGATTTACAAGGAGCCACTTTACTACATATTTAAACGCAACTCTGCTGCAAAATCTGGGGACTTTTCAGATAATCAAAATGCTACAGATTTAGCACTTTTAATTTTTGCTCCATCTCCTGCCAGCTTGAACTCTGATTATAATTACCATTCCATCTTCCTATGAATGACATTGTTTTATCAGAGGAAGATGCTGTATCTGGAGTCTGAGAGTGATGATTCCTGTGGAAGCAGATTTCAGTGGGAAACAATGTGTGCCCTGAAATGAATCAGGCTGGGCAGTAATATTGAGAAGCTGGAGATAATTTCAGGTCCTTGAGACATAATGCATAACCCCAGAGCTGTGCAGTGCATGTGAGGTAACTGCAGACACAGAATGGGAAAAATCCTGCCCTGAGTTTGTTTTTTCCCCTCACAGGGCAGTTCCTAAGGTGTCACAGACAAATTTCATGGAAAATCCTTTCCTTAGGATTTTTCCTCCTGAGAAGCTGACAGGCCTCAGGAACAAAATGTAAACAATGGTTATCTGCTGCTGTGGAATGCAACAGGTGCATCTGTGGTTGGTCTCATGTGGTTGTTTCTAATTAATGGCCAATCACAGTCAGCTGGCTCAGGCAGAGAGTTCAAGCCACAAACCTTTGTTATCATTCTTTGCTATTCTATTCTTAGCTAGCCTTCTGATGAAATCCTTTCTTCTATTCTTTTAGTATAGTTTTAATGTAATATAAATTATAAAATAATAAACCAAG
Source organism: Ammospiza nelsoni (assembly GCF_027579445.1). Classification (NCBI taxonomy): domain Eukaryota; kingdom Metazoa; phylum Chordata; class Aves; order Passeriformes; family Passerellidae; genus Ammospiza; species Ammospiza nelsoni. The sequence continues at coordinate 7,045,044 of NC_080648.1, forward strand.
CCTTCTGAAACATGGAGTCAGATCTTCGCCTCTTCCCTCACCCTAAGACCGTCACACTAATGAACAAAAAGGAAACCAAGCCTAACAACTGCCCAACTCCACTGGCACTTATCCACATTTTGCATCTGGAAAAATTTGCTATTTCTTTGGATTGAGCTGACCCAACTGCTAATAATAAAAACATGCAGGACAGTCTATTTTTGGCCATATCTTGAGACTCTTCTTCCCACATTTTGTTTCCAGAAACTATGTTAGAGAAAAGTACCTCAGCAGTGAAATCCCCCCCAGTACATCCCAGCTGCTGGGGGATAAAAAAGAGGAGGGTGTTACAGCTGCTTCTGGCTCCTCTTTCTCTGTTCACCTGTCACAGATCTAAGTAAATGAGCAATACTCTCTGCATAATTGAAAAATAAAATTTTAGATAAACCACACATAGAAATAGTCCTAAACTCTAAAATATAAGTAATATACACTGAAAATAAGAAACACAGTGTTCTTATGTCAGCAGACTTGCCACGATTAAATCCAACCGTTAGAAAAGCATGAAGTCAGATTTATCTATAACATTAATGGGCTGCTTTGGAAAGTTCTTTTCTTTTGTGAGAATTATCCTTTTAGTGAAGAAAAAAATCACTGATAAAATGTCAAGAGGAGTAATAAATTGACACAGATGAGTGTAAGTACCTGTTGCAACATTGGCAATAAATTCTGATTGAGTATGAAAACAAATGGTGCGGTCCTGTTGCTCACGCCAGAGACAAGATGTAGCACAACAAGTAACCTGAAATTCATAGCTGTTTCCTTAAAATTTATGTCAGTACTGCTGCACTCTAGGTTCCATTTTTTGAAAACCCTCTCACACAGCTACATTTATGCTGAATAATGCTCTAAATACTCCTTCTGTGGTCAAGGAAACTGCATATAAACTTTGGACCATGGCTTTCAAGGTAAGTCATAAGATAGCACCTGAGAAAGAGTAAAGTTAAATGCACACAAACTTTTGTGAAGTGTCACTTACAGATATTTTATTTCTATGTATATATTTTTTAATGAAAAAGTCCTTCCTACTTAAGAATATTCTGCCTGGAAAAAATAATAAATGCTCTGAAAAATCCTTAAGTCAAGCAGAACTTCTGCTCACCTAATCCAGAATGCCAGAGTAAAACTCTTCAGAAAAAGGCATAAAGGAATTTTGTGAAAATAATGAGAAAATGGAATATATTTTATATAAGACTAACCTAAGAGGTTAGGAACATAATGAAAGGAAAATCCCATAGAGAGCAAAATAATAAGAGCTTTGTGAATAGTGAGTGATTACTCACAGCTTCCGAATGCAAAAGATGTGGTGCCCCATGAACTTTTCAGGCAACAACTTTTTTTAAAAAAGAATAGGTTTTCTGGGTTTGCTTTTTTTTTTTTTTTAACAGAGTCCATAGTTAAGTGGTGGAATTCAGAATCACAGGATTGTTTGAAGTAAAAATTATAGATATGTTAAAAATCTAGACAAATCTGGGGAAGTATATCTATCAAGGAGCATAAGCTCCCAAAATTCAATTGAATCTGTGTCTAAGTTCCAGAAACAGCAGGTAGAACAGGCAAGGAGGCAATGCTGTCATTGCTCTGCCACTTCCCCCATCATCAACAGCAGCAGCAGGGTGGGCTACAATGATTCAAGAAAATAATCCTTGTTTTCTTACATTCGCTTTTCATTAACTTATCTTCCAATCTTTTAACAACTGGTAACAATAAATTTGTGTCTGTTTAACTTGCCAGGAGGTGTGTGAGTTAACAGCAGTGCCCCAAAACAGTCAGAATAATAACACTGTACATGGGTGTGGAGGTGTGTCCGTGTGGAAGAAAACACAAGATTAAGAGCATGCTAAAACTAGATGCTAATTAATATCTGACATTGCAAACTGATATCTAGACTTCAGACCTATTTCTCCTGTGTGATATCGCTGCAGCAAAAAATCCACAAGGTTAAAGACCCCTAAAAAACAGCAAATCCTCAAAATCTAGGATTGCTTTTGCAGGTTTGCCTCCTCTGATATGCAGGAGGGTTAGCCTGCAACACCAGAAAAAATTGTTTAGAAAGGTATGTTTATTTCAAAAATGGCAACTGGAATGTAGTTTATAAATATTTTGTACAGGATTTATGCAAAGATACAGTCTATTAAGGAAATTATTTTTAAAAAAACCAATAATAATAATAATAATAACACTGCTCTTAGTAGCACTTACAAGGCTGAGGCTGCATTGCACTCGTTATACCAAATTACCCAGAACTATGAGACAAACTGTAACCTAAGTCATGTAAAGAGAGCATTGCCTGTATTCTTGCTGAAAATCTAACCAAAAGGTGTTCGTGAGGTTTCTCAGTTTGCTTCCAAAGCCCCAGTGTTTGAATAATGCATTAACTGTGTCCTCTGGCTAAAAATGAGGAAAATGCCTTTAGGTCCAATGTGGCAGGGGTCTGAGAGGGATTTCTTTTAAAAAGCAGCAGTTGAGCCACTCCCAATAGCTTTCAACTTACTGTACTTTCCTCTGTGCCCAAGAAAAAGTGCATTTGTTATGTGGTCTGTTAAAGCAGAAGCCCACTGCAGGCTTTAGAAAAGGCAGCTTGCTCCTGTGAACCGCAGTTTAATTTCCTTCCCAGCAAATGTCAGAGCAGCCCATTCAGCATGAACCCTTCCCTAAAGCTGAGCTTCACCCACGGTGAAAAATATGACTGGTTCAGTCAGAGTGGTTGCTAGGCTAGCACTCAGCAAGGGAATAAATTAGCTGCAAAATAGTCAGAGTTTCAAGCTTTTGCGCACCTCTAAAATACCAATAAGTAGTGTTCTGGAGTTGTTGAAAAATGATGTGCTTGAAACAATGCCCTGAGGAAGCCACTGCCACATACACTGCTTAAGTCATATTGAGCTCTCTTTGGCTAGTGTCAAACACAAGTTTAGAAAACATCAGAATAATTTTGCCCTCGTGAAAAATAATATTAAAAAACTGACCAAACAAACAAACAAACAAACCATCAACCAAAGAGAGAGAGGGTTTTATTTGTCAAGGAAACCTAGGAGTGTCCCTGTAACTTCAGAACCTATTTGACAGAATAAATCTGAGTATCTACCTAGGGATGAAGCTTACTAAATTGAATTGTCTCCCTTTATGAGGAACAGGGAGGCTTCGAGTTTCTGTGGCACTCATTAACCATGGGCCACAAGCTCAGATTCACTAAGGTGAGCTGCCAGTCTGACAATTTCAGGATACTTCTACAGTATGTGAATTTGCCTCAAAATCTCCTAGATTTAGTTTAAAGGCCTGCTGCCATCCTCTAACCAAGACAGGTCTTCCTCACCTCTATCCTGCTGCATTTGTTCAGCTTTCAGTCAAACAAAATTTGGTTTGAGTGCATATCTGTTACACATCTCCAAATGAAATCTTCAGAGATTCTGCAAAGGGAAATGGTGGAGCAAATGCTGAACTGAAGGGGAATAAAGGCCACAGCCAGAAAACAAAAGCTGCCCCTACAAAACAACTGCCCCACGTTCAGCCAACACCTCTGAGGAGACAGAGCCTTTCTTGCCTGCTTTTGAGTGAGAACAGGGAAAATACATGAACTGTACTTGTCTTGGAAGGAACCTAACTGAAAGGCAAACTGTCCATCTCCAGTATATCAGCAGAATTTTCCTCCTGCTGTTGAATACAGCTTTGTAACTTTTAGGATAACAAAAACATCCTGAATTATTTTAAGAGACATCACCCACTGGATAAGAGGTTTGCTGTTCATCTTTTATTATATGGGTGCAAACAAACTTTTTAAATAATGAAGACCCCACATCTGGGGGAAAGTTCCAATATGCACTCTATGCACCAAGATTTCATCAGATTGAAATGTTTTAACCTCAATCGCAATGTTTTAACCTCCAGTACTAAGAGGAAAAATTGTTACATCAGAACACACAAAGAAAAAGGTGGGACACACAGACTACTTAAAACAATCTCACACACACACAGAAGTTTTCATCATGGAGAAAATCAGCACAGATATCCTGCATTGATATTTTCTCTGTAGCTTTGAGATTGGGCTCATGGTACTGAGAATACAGTAAATGCTTTCTTGGTGAATTCTGAACAATGAACAAATTAACTTGATTGATTGGTTACATTTCCACAGATAATTCTTCATTGCAATATTCTGGGTCTATTGACACATTGATATTAATCAAAAATACAGTGATAAACAATCTGGAAATTCTTAGAGCTTGAAGACTGATGATGAGAGCCCCATGTATTTCTTAATAATCACTGTTTCACTTCTGTCAAAAACATTATCCATTAATTCCCTATTTCTGTAAATGCAACCTTCTTTGTGACAGTAATGATACTGAAATAATTTAAACATTTACATATAGAACATGAAGGAGACCTTAAGTGCATGAAGGACTCAGCCTACAAGCAATCCTGCGCCTCTGCATTGAGGTTAGTTTTCCTCCTGGAGATCATGTTTCATGATTAATATAGACTTAGAGATGAAAGTACATGAAAGTAATTTCTAGTTTTTTACAAGTGTTAACAGGGAAATTAATTTTTATCCTTGAACAGGGCTACAGCAAACAACTTGCTGGATACTGGTTCCATCCTTGCTAGGCCAGGACTTCATTATTCCAAAAAGGAAGAAAAATGGAATTATTAAACTAAACAGTCCAAACCTTAAGTGAAAATATCTGTAAAGAGCCTGACAGAATGTAAAGCTGTTTTTTTTTCTGTTTAATTGTTAATTTCCTCCTTCCTCCCAGTCTTCTGTCATTCCTTTTCCCCAGAATTTCACCTCTGACAGATCTCTTCTCTAAAGACTCTTCTCCAAAGGATAACTCTTGTTTCACATCTGTAGCATTTCAATAATGAAGACAAAGTCAACAAATGCTATAAATAAAAATATGCTTGTGGTAGTATATCCTGAAAGAAGAGCACTGATGGCCTGAACACTATTATGGACTGAAAAGCAAAGAAATCAGCCATAAATCACCCAAGAGACAATAACCTCCCTTTAACCCTAGCTCTCTAATTTTTGTAGTTGCCTGATCTTTTTAGGTAAGCTTTAGAACTCTCTGCCTCAACTACAATGTTAACATTGTGTTTATGTCGCTATAAAGTTGCTTGAGAAATCTCAAATCAGCAGCCAATCAGGAAAAAATTGATTGCAGCAGCCAGAGCAGGTAATTGGCATATTTACAATACAGTTGTTGAGATAGAATCTCAGAGCTCCTATGCAAATCCTTGCTCTTTGAATGGCTAATGGTGCTGGGCAGCCAATCAGCAGGTGGGGATCTGCGTGCTTTGAGTTATTTGATAATAATTGTGATTACTCAAAGCAGGCAACGCAGATAAGATGCAAAGGGAAGGGACAATGAGGCACCAGCAACCATGATACAGCTTTAAGCTCTTTGGCAGTGTTTCACATGACAAAATAGGGCACAGATCCTGTGCCCTCCATCTCCTGAGCTCTGCAGTGGTGCTGCCCTGTGAACTGACACGTGTTTCCACAGCTCTGGGGCCGTCATTGAAGGACAAACCCTGAAAAGCACAAACACACAGCGCTGCTGAGGCTCTGCTGCTCTCTGATGTGAGCACACGTGGCTGGCCGGCTGCAGCTCGCCTCCTGACAGCAAAGGAAGGCGCAGTTAATGTCAAATAGATTGCTGGCTCACCATTAATTCCTAACTGAACGTGGTGCTACTCCACATGAAGATATACAACTGGTTTATGCACTGACCTGCATCACCAGTGCCACGTGGCAGCTCACACCCACCTGGAAAAGGGCTCAGAGTCAAAGTGACACATCAAAGCAGCACACAAAATCCTTACTAAAACTGCAAATGCTTTGAGAAGCCTTTGCAACCTGCCCCGGGTCAGAATCAGTTACTCTCTCTCACTAAAATCATGTCACTGAAGGCATGACAGACATCAGGAATCCTTCATATAAACTCAAACCCTTTCATGGATTCATGAATGAAAAGCACTAACTGGGCCTACATAGCTGCAGATAGCTCCTACATGATGAGCAATTGCAGTGATTAGAAACTGGCTTTTTTTTTTCCTTTCCTTTGGTGTAGGGGGACAGATTTGAGGGGTTGGGAGTGTCTATTTTTCAACTTCATATATCTGAAAACAGACTCCAGATTGCAGAATCCTGTTACTGGAGCTACAGAGACTCCTTTGTAGCCATTGTTCAATTGTTTTACAGTCACTGGATATATTGACAACATTTTCACTTTATTTACTAAACTTTCATGCCTTAAACCAAAAATTACTAACTTAACATGTTTACATAACATTTCAAAACTACTTTTAAATTATTGTACTATTGTAACAGTTCATATGTGTTGCACCCCAGAAAGACCTTCAAAATTATGCAAAACTGGTGAAGAAAATTAAAATCATATTACAAGCAGGGACCAGAAGAGTGTTTTGAAAATAAATTATTATAAACAAGTGTTATTTTGTTTTGCTGTTATTGGAATAAGTGCAGTTATTATTAATAAGTAGGTCATTTCTAAAGTTATTTTTCATTATTCCAGATGCACTCAGGCAGAAAGCCATAATTTTACATTGCCAGAACCTAGACAATATTTTTTGGTCTGGATTCTTTCGTAGGAACAAGATAACAGCTTTCTGATACACAACTGAGGTTTCTATGCGTATGCAAAGGATGGAGCAACATTCAGCACTATTAATGTTACTCTGGTATCCCCCAGCAGTGTTAATTCTGTGTTTAACTTTTCTTCTCTGTCCACAGTCTACAAGAGAGTTCTTTTCCGTGTAATAAAAAGTTACTGCTAGTCTTTCATAGTCAAAATGAAACAGGATGCTCTTATTACCTGATTTTCCAGAAAAATAGTCATAAGACTTTATTAAATGACTCCATATCCTTTTTTGAGTCTTTAGTAATCATTTCAAGCAACAAACTTTACTATGGTAAGAGAGCTTAATTCTGTTTTAAATCTATTTTTCCTTTGTTTTCTTCTTTATTTTCAATTCTTATTTACTGCTGAGTGCAGCATTAAAAAGTAGGATGTGGTGAGAAATCTCCTCCACAAGAAGAAAAGCTTAGAGCAAGCAATATTTAGCCTCCATTTTTGTTAAATTTTTTTTGACGAATCAAGATTGCAGATTATAAATGTCAGGGACTTAGCCATATTTCTTCAGAACATAGCACATTTTATCCCATGTCTGCCTTCCATAAATCCTTATTAAAGTTAGCATATATACATGACAAGGAGCCAAATGGCATGAAAACACTCTGCCTTTCTTTTTTCTTTTTTATATAGAATTATTTATGGTAAAACAGAACATGAAATCTTGTTCTTCATCATGCATCTTTGGCATAAAAAAATTTCTTAGAAGAGCAAATACCATGTTATTTAGGGCTCTAGCATTATAAAAATGCAAAACTACATGACTGCAAAGACCAAATATACAAACCACATAGATATTTCTCAGCAGTGTTGTATAAACCTATTTTTTAAAGAAAGCTACAATACTTTAGGAAATTAAAATAAAAAGAGGCGCACAAAACCCATCTCTGCTGATGACCAAGGTTATTTTGGGGGTTATTGCAACCTTAACTTTATGCCCTTTTTAGCCAAAATCCTCAGAGCACTAAAATTAATCCAGTGGTTGAAGGGGAGCTTAGGACTTTGGGAGGGGCATCTCTTACAGATTCCCAAAGGAATCTGCATTAATATTTCCACAGTGTCAACAGCCTAATGGGATTAGAGGCGGCCCACATACTACAGGCACCACATCTCAGTCTGCCATTGATGAAATGATAAAAATAATAAAAGCATTCAATTAAACAGAGCCAGTTTAATGGACTGAGCTATTTGGTTGATTAAACATGTGCAATAGACCTTGATCTAACTTTAATGTATTTATTTTATACAATGTGTGCTGAAGATGTCAAAAGTGAGCGTGATACAAACATCTCCTGGTGCTCCTTAGCCTGCAATGATGTGATGGTGCTGCTGCCATGTGGAGGGACTTAGGACTTGGCTCTTCCCACATTCTGTTCTGAGCAACACTTTGGTCCTGGCATGGACACAGGGTCAGAGAGCAATTTTAATTTTGCAGCAGTGTTCAGATTAACTTTCTGCATATATATATAGATACACAGACGTGGCTATGTTTTCATGGAATTCATTTGCATTGAAATGTATCTCATTTATTGACTCAGCCATGTTTTACAGGAAATAAAATGGGAGTCATTTCGAGTGGTGGCTGCTGCTTTAAAAGCCTCTTTCCCTGGTGCCTGGCAGATGGATGGCTCTAATGCCATCACTTGATACCATGCCCAATTGTGACTGTGTCATTTTGTTAGAGCCTGCTGGTTGCATGTAGAAATTTGCTGTTGGATTAGGGCTTTTGCCAATCCAGGCACAAGAAAAAGGCTATTTAATGTGTTTTGTGATGCCATATGGTGTGGATAAAAGTAGTAGCTTCATGGAAGTCATGAAATGTGATGCATATGAGTAGGCCTGTGTGCTCTGCCATATTCCCTGTGACAGAGTGCACCTGCTGCCATCAGGTATTACACACAGAAAATATGATTGTCATAGTTCTTGATCCTGGATGCACCTCAGTGTCAGAAAACAGCAAATCCTCCTGATGTTTTCAATGCACATGCAAAGCCAACCACATGAACTGCAATGGGAAGTGAGGAAATCCCCACTTTATGGCAGAGCTAAGTCAAATTATTCTCTAACATAATATTCATTTACAATGCATAAGATTCATTCTAAATTTCATGGTATTTTACTAACAAACCTAAGTCTCATCATTCTGTCTCAAATCAGATGAACAGAACATTCTACAGAAAGAACTGATAACAGCACTCTCTCAAAATAAAACTCACGAGTCTGAGTCTGGGTCTTCCACTGCTTTCCTGTGATAAATCTCACCCTGCTTCTTCATCCATTCCTGCCAGCACTGCGAGTCCAGCAATATCCACTAATACAATTCTTATCTTCTTTTTCTTCACTTCCCTTTTTTCTCCACTTAATCCCCCAAAAAGTCAAGAAGAAAGCAAATGGGGGCAAGGATGTCCTCAATCTAACACTACAGCTTTCTCCTCCATTGAATAATGGGAGAAATCCTGGCTCTAGTATTTGAGTCACTATTTTTCTTGAGGCAGACAGTCTCAGAGATGTTGAGCAGTGAACAGATTTCCTTTAGAGTATATGTGAATGTCACCATCATGCCGAAATAAAAAGATACTAAGGTTATAAGCACTAAAAATGCTACTGACAACAACAATATTCTAATCAGTGCTCAGTTTGTCAGACATACCATGGCCAACTAACCATGTCACTCTAATTTTCAGACTTTCAGCTACCAGACTGGCATCCAGAAACACAAAGTTGACCATACAGCAGGTACTCTTCTGCTCAGCTTGTGGGAACAGGAGCACTAAGGACGCACGTGGAGACAAAACCTGGAGTTATATGAAGAATTTCAAAGAAAATAATTAATAGTCTGGATAGATAAGTAGCCTTCAGCATTAAGTGATAGTCAAGGAAAAATGTTAAGGGTAATTATGTACTTAAACAAAGTAATAACAACTCTGTCTAAATCTCATTCAGAGCTTCCTAATTCTGCTGGCAGCGTTCCTCAGAGTATCAGATAGACTGAGGAAAACACTATGCTTAACTACAAATTTTTCTGCAAGAGATGCTTGAAGCTTTATAGTCAGTGGATAAAAGGAAAGAAAGCGCAGGATGTCTGTAGGATTGGGACTGTCCCATACACAAAAACTTCTGGCAGGAGTGTTCTCATACAATTTACATAAAAATACCATGAACAACAACACTTGAGATTTGTTTAAGTCATCTTTCAAGGAGGTAAAGCATGGGGCAGTGTGAAGGTCAAGAGAAAGATGGAGACAGAAGATTTTCTGTTTACTGCACAGCAGAGTGTGGTACTTCGGCCCAGCTCTGGAGCCTCACAGCCTGCATCCAAACCAGCTTGGCCTGGCCAAACCCCTCCACAGTTTTATCCCAAAACTGGGCTCCACTCCTAAGCACAGCCAAGACTTCTCATCTGCAATGCTTATTGACACTTGTGACCATGCTGCCCTGCAATAATCACCAGTGTCACACCACACTTAAGGTGTGTGCCCATTTCTTAAAATCCAACAGAATTCCAGGAGGGCTAAGAGCCTCACAGTGCTCAGAGAACCACACTGACAGTGTCACAGCTCTGCCATACAGTGTCACACTTCTGTCGTGGCACAGTCACAGCCCTGCCGTGGCACGCTGTCTGTGCTGCCCTGCATACAAGAGTCCTGACCTCACAAAACCAGATTTCTACAGTCCCTGCTTAACCTGAAGCATGTGCTGAATGTAAGGACACTGAGTGACAATCTGGATCTCAAGAAGAACCAAAGAAGCCAGATAGAAAGCTGAAAGAGGCAAACCATGATGAACTAGCAACACATGATTATGCACATGTTTAAGGCACTCTTGAACATGTTCATCTGGTTCCTCATCTACAACTTTCTTATATCCAGTGTATTGGATTTAGAAACAACTTTTCTGGAGTTGCTTTGTGTGCACTGCATGTTATGTTAGCAGTATTTTCCCAGAGCTGGCAGATCACTCCATGGTAGCAGATGTGCATGTTTCAGAAAATCACTACCATAAGGAATAGCATAATTATATTTACTGCTGTTTGTTACTGCACCAGATATCAACTCACAGGGATACTGGGACAATGGAGACTCACTAAGAACTCCTCTTCTTCCTTGGCATAATATACATAATTATGTTTTCTTTCCTCTAATTGCAGCTAAAGATTACCTGCTCACTAATAAACTTTTCTTGCAGTATAGCCAAAATTAGGGCCTACTGAAGGCAGCTGTAGATGCATCTTAAGTATCAGAAGACTTCAGTTTACATCCTCTTGAATTTTCTACCTGTCTCATAAATTTGCTTTTGTATTTTTTTCTAAAAAGGTGACATTACTGTAAGAGAACATGAATTTCTGACAGATTATCCCATTAATTTATGTGCTATCCATGCATTAGTTATCTGCTGACCCAAAGCTCTACACTAAGTTTTGCAAGTATTTAAAGTGTACTATTGAAGATCTGACAAAAACACTCTTGCATTATTTTTATGTTTAGAACCAAAGAGAAATTTTAAAAGCAAGAAATAATGTCCAGGGAATTACAAAATTTCAAAAAGATTTTTTTGAAAACATGTTGCCTGAAAAACTCTGGAAGCTCTTCATTTGATAAGTGTTTTTATCCCTTTTTGTTTCATTTATGATTTGAGAATACATATGCTGATATCCTTTCTCATTTAAATTTCAATTATTGCTCCATTAGTCCTAGATACATTGTGAATTTGTAGCCTTTTGAAATCTTATTAGAATTTCCACACACATACAGGTCCAAAGACACTTTTAGATTAAATGAGAACAAAGAGAAGAAAAAATATTGTAGGAAATTAAAATTACTTGTCAAAGTGGCAGTGCCATCTACTAGAACAGCTTCTTAAAAATGTGTAGCATGTTTCTAAAAAACAAAAACCCCACAGATGGCAATATAGAAATTTATTCCCTTAGGAATATCCTTGAAGCTTTGTCCACTCTAATTACAACACACTGTCCTTGTTGATCTATTTTATGACACAGCTCAAGGTCACACCAGAGAATGCATCAACATCAAAGTTTGTTCTTTTCAAACACAAGGGTTGAAATTCCTGTTTTCTGGGGTAACAGCTGTAAAATAGGGACTGGTGAAGAATGAGATACTTTACTGAAAGAGTGACATTCACACTGTGCATTAGGTAATTAAACCCTGTGTGTGTGTTTGAGTGAGATGCAGAACTTCCTGACCCACTGCTTTTCCTTTATCCAGAGGGCAACCCTTAGGTTCCATTAGTCAATTATTTAAATGATACAGTGATTGCTATAACTCCTTCAAAGAATCCTTTCGTGCATTACCGCTCACACGGGGTTAATAATTTAACATCAGAATGTCCAAGAAGAAAATGCCACAGTCATGAACAAATAAGATTACAAAATACTGGCAATGGATCTTGACTTCATAATAATTTGATCAGATAAAATCAAGGCCAGCCACATTAAATGCATATAGCACAACATTCAGTTCTTTGATGCCTAAGCTTTTGACAGGTTCAAAATTGCAGAACAAACACTGTTTTATTTTAACAAGAAAAACATTGAATACCATGCTTGTAAGCTCATGGTATCTAAATATCAAGGCAACTCAGAATTTCTAATATTAATTTTTTTCCTCACAAAAGATAAAGAAAATATCAAGTTCTTCTCCCTTCATAAGGCTGGGACAAGAAATATTCTAAGTATCCATAAGAAGCTCATGCCAAACAGTAAAACTGTTTACCTACGTCTTAGGCATTTCATCTTCACTAAACCCTTCTTTGTATACCAGCCTTAACATTCCCATGACAAAGCTTGAAAAATAATTCCCAAGGTACAGTGATGTTATCCTTCTCCTTTCACAGAAAGAAACCAAACAGTGATCAGAATAATGCCATTTCTCCAGAAAATCCAACCCATCAAATTATAGACTCTCCCTTCCTGATTCTTCCACGTTTTTTTTAATTCAAACACAAAAAGGTAAAGACAAAGGTGTTTGGGCAAAGGGGAAAGCTTTCTTAGAGCTCATCAGCAATGGCCACCTATCAGCAGAGCACAGGAGAGGCAGCTCCATGGTCTGTGCTGGCCCAAAGCTCAGAGCTGTGCCTGCAGCAGGTCTGGTCAGAAATACAGTGGGGGTACAGAGCCAGCTCCCCTCTGCTCCTCAACCCCTGAGGGAAAGCAGAGATTGATGGATGGACTTGACCAAGACTGCAGAAAACCCTTGGCACATCTCAGTTCACTGGCATTGATCCTGCAACGGAGTTGTCACTGGGCACAGCCAAAACCTCAACCACAATCTCTTGGCAGAAGGGAGGATGCCACGACAAACACTTCAATATTTTCATGGTTCCTATGGGATTCCCATGATTCCTGTGGGATCTCTTCATTTACTTCTACAAGCCTTTTCATTTCAATCACTTTAATCTATTAATTTACTCCTTAATTTCATTTCAATCTTTGCATTTACTCCTACAAATGTGCTGAGCTGAGCAGGACCCTCTGAACACCCCTGCTCCCTCAGACAGCTGTGGATGGAAGATGGGCAAGTACAAAGGCTCTTATTTCTTCTCCTTTAAGGGTGTTTTTCTAATCCAGCTGTGCTACAAACTCTGCCATTCACCAAATTTTACAGTTATAAAATATCAGCTCATGATTTTACATAATTTATTATTTTTTTCTAGACATAAATGGTTTCAAAAGTCTGTAATGATTATCAGAGAAGAAATCAAAGAAGAAAAGATGGAGGAAAAATGTGATGAACAAAATAGGTATAAAAGAAAAAGTTTTACATATGCTATCACCCTTCTCTAGGACTTTGCATTGCTATGCATTTCTATCTTTGTGACATTCAATTTTCTTTGACTTGCAGCAATATCAGCAGCACAGCTGAAGGTGATTCTCTCAAGAATTCATGTTCTTTCCAGATAAACAAAACTTGGACAAGAAATGTACAAGAAAATGAAAAAAGCTCAATTGACTTAAATGCTTTTCTTCTTCCAGTTATCCAGAGATTTCCCATTCAATAACTTTCTTGTCATTCTGACTCGTTTATTTATCTACATTTTTCTATTAATATTTTATTTTTACAACATAAATGTTTTACCCCTCTGAAAAATCATGTGGTTTCTAGATAAAATGCTAAAATACATGCCACAATGGGAAACAAACAAAATGTACCAAAAATATCTAATACCACTCCTTTTTTTTCTGTCTTAAATCTCTGGTTCAGACTTCCAAATAATAAAGAAACTTATGCAAAACTGGGCTAATATTGATAATTTTTTTACTATCTTATGGTTCTTATATCAAAGCAAAGTGAAACTCAGGAGGGTTAATTTATATCCCCAAGATTTGTCTTTTAAGTGGGTAGTTAACCTCTTGTTTAGATTCTCTCACTGTTACTGCAGCAATATCTCCAAATTAGTGCCAAGACACTAATTCTGCAGGGTGGGGCCTGGAGAAGGGATTTATACAAACCTGAATCAATCTCAGGCAAGTGGTGCTGGATGGCTTTAAACCTCAGCAAGGGGCTTTGGGTAAGGCCCGTAAATCCCAGGGAAGAATTCTTCCTGAGTCACAGAACCCTGCACTAAGCCACACATCCCTCCTTTTTCTTCTATAAAACCCAGGAAACAAAGCAGAAACCTGCCTGCTCAGCTGATGGAAGCCCAGCTGCAAAAGTCTGTCTGCATGGCTGAGTTCTGAGACCTGAGAAATGAGTGGCAAGGCAGGGGGGTACCGAGCAGCTGTTGGAGTCCTGCAGACCGCAGATACCTGAGCACTGCTGCTCAAAAATCACATTCTACTGTGAACAATGGAAAATTTAATAAAGACTAACAAATATACTATATATATTATAGTATATATATATAGTATATAGTATATATATACTATATATATTATATACTAACAAATATAGCATATTTTGCTTCTACAATATAGCTGTGTCGTTTTAATAAAGTATGATTTCCACATAATTTATTAGCTTTTTTTCAAAACTGGAAAATGCTTTTAAAGTATTACAACTCAGTATTAATTTTTAATTTTTTTTCTTTAATACTCATTAGCCGTTTTTATAATTTTGTGACAAACATATTTATTAAGTATTAATGAACTTTATTTCATGTCTTTTAAAGTAATTAACCAAATAAAATATCTGCTTTTATAAGAAGTATAAACACAGTATATTTACATAGTATATAATCTGTGTTTTTACTGACACAGATAAAGGTGCTCAGCTATTTACAGAATTCTGGTATTGCCTGCCAAAATATAAATGAAAATTTTGGGAAAAGAAATCTCATTTAAAATTTGAAGCAGAGGAAATTTTATTTTTTTTTTCTGGAAGTAGCCAGTTACCAAAGACTTGGGAAAGTGAGAGATTATCTAGGTGAATAGAATAAAAGTTTCAGACATTAAAGTTATTTTTTTAAATCAGTACACCAAAATTTATATGCAATGTGACTTTTCCACATTGATGCAGCAATGTCATTAAATGTCAGCACATAGAGAACTCTGGAAAACTGAAAAACTAATCTCAAATTCCAAAATCATCCAGCTAAATACACAGCTTTACCATCTCCAATTTGGAGATGGCAATAAAGACAAGTGAAAGTGGCTAAAATGGTACAAAATGTAGAATGAGCAACACATTTCATCAGTTCACCAAACACAACAGAACTGCAGAAGAGACCCCTGAAAGAAATTGTTCTGCAAGAAATATTGAAAGAAATTTCTGAAAGAATATTGATTTTCTTGAAAGGAAAAGCCAGAGCTGAAAATGAGACCATTTTTTTTTCTCTAAAGAACAAACTTGCAAAACAAGAACAGAGCTTTAGCTGGCCACAGGCATGCTGATATCAGCAACAACGAAATGTCTGCTGCACATTCAACTGGAGTTGGCTTCAATGCACTGGAATATTTTCCTTATCTCCCTGCCCTGACAGAGCACTGTGGATCCTGCAGGAGATTGTCCCCTGCCATGCCCAACCCCACAGAATGCAGAGAACCCTCCACTTTGCCTGCTTTTCCTAAATGAACATTTAATTAATGGAAATGTGTCAGCACCATGTCTGCCTCTTCCAGTAAACTGAATGTGAACAATCTTGGTCATTGTTTGAAGGGATTGATGGGCTCTTGATTGAGAAGAACAGGCAAATTCTTCAGGTATCTGAGGAACCACTGCTAAAGGAGCTCTATAATACTTCTCTTTTCACACAGAGAGGAGGAGTCCAGTGTGATTGGGCACATCTGGATAAAGCTCACTGATGGTGTTTGAGAAAGTGCAGAATGGTTGTGGGAAAATTAGGATTTTTGAACAAATAACTAATATGATTAAGCAGAGGTTGTTTATTTTATACATTATACACATGTTAATAGATTCTACAAATAACTAAGTATACACTTTTTGATTGGTGGCTTTGTTTTGTTCACTCATTTTCTGCCTGCATTTCTCAGAGTATGTGATTGGTTATAGTTCCAGGTGTTTTACAGCCTTCTGTTATCTAGTTTGTGTGGTATTGGTATTCGGTTTCTCAGCCTCTTCTTTCTTAATTTAGCACAATTTATCATTTAATAGCTTTGACAAATTAATGAGGTTTTGATAACAAACCTAGAAGCAGGCTGGCTGGCACACACTAAGGCCTAACCCTTGCAAATACATTGCAACAAATGGTGAGAAAACACAGAATAGAAAACTGATTCTCTGGAAATGGCTGTTTTTATTGTTCTTTCAACTCAGCTGCATTCCAACACATTCTTCTTGCCTTCCACCTTTAGCCAGCTATGAATTCTTTGCTGGTGTATTACGTGATCAAGTGCCTTCATCTTCCATCCTGCCTGAACACGAAAAGATTGCAGAGAAGCCCCAGCTTGAATGCTACAATTCTCAACATGCTAAAATAAGTCAAATTCAGACCTGAAATAAACAGCTATACTTGGAGAAAATGGAGAATCTCACCTAAAAATTAAGCAGTACTTCTTGAGCATGAGCAAATAATAACTTTCAAATATCTACAACTTGAAAAAAGTTCTACAGATTTCTAAGCAGAATATAAAATGTATTTCTCTCTTCTCATGAAATGTCAAGTCCTTGCTCTAAAATATAAGAGTACTTTTAAATTTTCAAAGGAAATCGTTACCCCCGAAAAGCAGTGATTTTCCCCTGTTTCATTCAGAGGCCCTTTTTTCCAAGGAAAGTAGATCTCATACAATTTTGGAGCAGACCACAATTACTGAAAATTCCATCCCTGAACAGCAGACCCCAGTAAAATTACAGGTAATTGAAAAGCCACACAAGGAAAGAACCCTCAACAGTCTTTAAATGGGGAAAACTTCAGTAAGAAAGAAAACATGTAAGAAAACATGAAATTGGTAGTCAAATAATTCTCTAAGTCTACAGTAAGACAGAAAACAAATGGGTAGTTCATTAAATAAATTGGATAGGTTGACCTTTATTAACTTTTTTGCATATTTATATTACAATAAGTTCAGAATCATTTTTAATGTTGGTATTTTCTTGAAAACACACATTTAAGGTCACCAGACCCTGTGCTGATATAAAGTCATATGTGTAATTCAGAGCAGCCCAGAACATTCCACCTCCTGTGTCCTTGTCCAGAAGGAGAAAAGGTGGGAGGGCAGTCACACTTGCACAGCCCTCCTTATGTTCAATCTAGAACCAACCATGCCTGCGACCAATCAATGCAACACTTATACAAAAGCTTCAAATGAAAATCAAATTTCTCACTGCAGCTATGAAATAGGCTTCAATAGGGCTTTCTTTCAGAGGACTGCATAATTTTTAAAAGCCTTTGAAAGATGGAAGGAAATCATTTAACCTCCTTCCATCAGCAGTGTGAGAGGGCAGGGGGAGCTGCAGCTGGGGCTGCTGCCTGAAATCCACCTCATCCCAGTGAGGGCAGCTGCAGACCTCACATAGGCATAGAAACACTGAAATTATGTTGGAAAAAACAGTTTGACACCATCAGAACCTGAGACAATGCCTGCTTACAAACAGACATAATGGAAAGACTGAAAATATCTAAGAACCTCTATTTTCCTATAGGTTCATCACTTAGGTGCATCCGCAACAACCTTGTTATCTTATATACAGGAGGCTCAAAAGGCTTGAGGATGTGGCTCTTCAGACTATGTTCAGTGATGAACACAGCTGGACTTGATCTTAGAAGCCTTTTCCAATCTCAGTTTGATTCTATGATAGCCAAAATGTAGATAAAGTACAGCAAGATTGACGTCTATAAAACATACCGAAATAGAAATATTTTAGGACTTTAAAACATAATATTTTAAGTTATTGTCCTTAAAATAGAAGCGTGCAAGCAAAAAGCATGGGGTGAGGAATATTCTTCTAATATTTTTATTTATCAGCAACCAGTTACTTTAAGTGAGTAGGAATTTTGTTCCTACTGGAGCCCAGCAAGCTTAGGTAGCAAGGCAAAAAGAACTCCTCTTGTTTTTCAGATGTTTTCTAAATTAACAGCCATGATGGTAGTGCTTTTGAACACAAGTATTCATATGCACTGTCTGCATGGGTTTTTTTCCAAATTATCATTTCTGTCTGTGGGAATTCTTGCAATGTGCAGCATGTGGTAATACCACAGCACACACACATAAATACTCACTAGCTATAAAAAGACTCCCCACAATTTCTTCTTTTCTAAAACACCTGTAAGTCATTTTATCACATTACAAACCCCATATTTTGTAGAAGCATTAATTCATGGGACCCCTCAAGAGAAAACCACACTCCTATAAAGATACAACAGTTTGGTAATTGGAATGTTGTTGTTATAAATAAGCAGGGAAATGCACATTCAAAATAATTTTTTGCTTTACTACTTGTGTGTTGCAAAATAATAAATCTGTTTGGAAGCAGCTCTCTGTTAGTGAAGTATATAAATTTTCATAAGTCTCTAAACCATTATTGGCAGCTAAGTGCCCTTCAGGCTGCAGATCTCAGGATAGACTCCTAAATTCTGGCAAGATGTGGTGGTATTTCACCCACAGACACAGCAGGGCATGAAAAAATAATATTTTATTTGGGTGTTTGTAGCATTCAGACTCAGTATCTGCCCAAGAGCTGGGAGCCATCACATCCTTCTTTCCACTTCAGTTTATCTGATGTCTTCCTGCTGGTTTTTTTTTCACATTTTTCTAACTATTGCTAATTCTCTTTGTCCCAAGCCTCATCATGCTTTCCTCAGACCAATTCCAATTTCTGATTTAGCTCATCTCTGGTAAAATGTCTCCCTTCACTCAGCATACTATTTCATGAGTACCATAAATTCAGCTTTCTGAGGAACTCCACATATTAAAACAGTGCAAATTCAAAAAGTATCAGTAAAATTTCACTCAACTCTCTGTGTTGCAGGGCAGGTAAAGCAGAAGGTTTTACCCCTAATCCCAGAGGAGATGGCTCACCACTTACCTCATCTAACATTAGAAATGAATGGTGAAATCATTGGCCATTAACAGAATATAGAACTCGGCAATAAGAACTAAGACCGCGAAGTTACCGACCCCAGGAGAAATAATTTTCTGAAGAAAATAATGACTCACATTTCTGCCCTGAACCACTGCTTCTGGAAGCCAGTGTAACTAGACACTCTCCCCTGACATCTGTGCAAATTGTACTGTGCCCTTCTTGTTAGGAAAAATCCATTGGGGATGACAAGTCAAAGCCAGGGAAAATCAGCTGCTTCAAACTGTATGTAAGGAGAGCTGATGCTGCTCCAGGGATCCCTTGAGTAGGAGATAAACTCTACCTGTAATAAGAGAAGCATGCATTTAACCCAAAACAATAACTAGGGAAGATGGGGAAGTAAACATAATGCAGAAGCCAAAGACAGGGACAGCAACAAGCTCATTGCTATCAGGGGACAAGCGCCTGGAAAATCAGGACCTGGTGATTTCCAGTTGCAGGAGGATGCAAGCTGGGAAGATGGAAAATCTGAATGGTATTTATAGAATAGTAACTATATATAAATTGGTAATATATCTTTTTGATTCATCCCTAATACCATTCCTTAGAAATAAATCATATGATAACCCAATCTACAGAGTCAGGGCAATCACAAATACAAGGCAAATGCTTTCTGATCTTAACAACCTTTCTGTGAAGAGATTCCTCCAAATGTCCAACCTAGGGCTCCCCTGGTGCACCTTAAGACTATGTCCTGAACAGGTATTTTCTAAATAATTCATAAAGAAAAGTCCTGACAACATCTTTTCAAACAGCTTTTTCAGTTTGCATGGACAACTGTTTGTTTTCAGTTATGTATATGTCCTGTGAGATTTAACACAAAAGTAATTCATAAATAAATCTGTGGAAAGATCTTTTAAAAATGTGAAGTACTGGAGTAATTGATGCTACTTGACAGTAGTTCTTTCCCCCATATTAAAACATCTAAAGAATGAATGAGTATGCTCCACAATGAGAGTGTGAGAGTAGAACATCTGCACACAGATGTATTTATATTCTGTGTGCACCTGACAGTCAGGTATAGTAGGTATACTACATATAAAATAAACAAAACCCAGACTAGGGTGTGAAATCTAATCAGCATTTTATTCAAAAATTTATGCGTGAGAAGGAATTTAATCAGCCTCAGCTACAGTTCTCGTGTTATTCTTGCATTTTGAACTATGCTTCTAATTTTACATTGATCTGAACATATGCACACCTATAGATACCCAGACCATAATCCTTCATATTGGCATTTTATTGCTCAAAACAGAGAGGACAATGCAAAGAGAACAGTGAAAGCTGTTGCTGTTAACAGCTGAGGGCTCTTGGTGGTGGAACTCCTTTAAAGCCACAAATGAGGAGCACAGGCCCCCAGAAACACCACCCATGCACAGGCTGAACTCAAGAGGCGACAATAAATGCTCAAGATAATCAGTTTATCATCCCTTGTATTTACAGGTGAAAGCTGTCATCTTTTCATCAAAGTGTGATTTGGCATGCTCTAATAAGCTCACACCCCCACACCTGTCAGCAAATTAATGCTGGCCCTTGCTGGCAGTAAATGCTGGACAGAAATGCTGTAATAAACTAAAGGAGATAAATGCATATAGGGAAAATGCTGCCAGTTTTGAGAAACAAACAGAGAGAAAACCTGCATTCAGATTTCAATGCATGAATCATCCACAGAATTATAACAACAGGGCCAAACACACTGCTAAAATGCCATCTTTTATTGCTGGAGAAGGATTAATAGCAACATCTTTAATGTCAGTACAATCAAAGCAGCACTGCTACTACCACAGGAAGAACTGCACAGCTTCCATATAGGAAGTCAAATATCAAATCTGGTGACATCCTGATGATGGTGTTCTGCCAAAGGACAAGATAAATACCGCACTAACCTACCTAAGTGGGGACACAAGTCATTTCTGGGGCTGTTAATCTCCTGTGTCTGTGGAACACTGTTGTTCAGTCTTCAATTACATGTTACTTACAGAGAGAGACCACAAGTACAGACCACAGAGTGGTCTGTAACCTGCTTTGGCCAAGAGAGAAAATGAATGCTTGATCCTTTATTGGATTTCCCTCCCTCAGCAGTGTCAATTGCTCTAAAGCTGGCTGCCCTGTTCTGCCAATTCAGCAGTCTCAAGGCTGTGTCCTGCTATGTTCATTTTACAGTGAAATAAAGAAAGGGTAGATACAAGCCTAAGGAAACTGAATCACCACATTCTGAGTTTGACTCATTGATGTATACATAATGTAACTACCTTGCCTTGCTGAACCAAATCAGAAATATTTGCTTGGAAATCTTTTGTTATGGTTTACAAAGTAATTTTTGTGTTGAGTAAATTATGAACTCCACCTCTAGAAAAGCTGATATACTGAAATAAAAGGTCTTTGTGTTTGATTGCAGCATGAAGCATTGCACCTGACTGCCAGAAAGAGATCATTCACCAACACACACCTGTAAACAGTTGTGCTGTGGTTTTAATTTAACATATAATTTTCTGAGACTTTTAAAGACTTGTATCATATTTACTGTGCAAAAAAAACATTTTTCAACCTAAGAACCTCAATTTAATCATTAAAGAGAATATTTCCAATATCACTGTATCCTCTGTATTTCACAACTATTACCCATCCAAAAACCTCCTTCTTTCTTATAGTTTTCATATGCTTTTGAGCCAGCTCCATCTACCTAAAGCACACTAAATCACTCATAGTTTTCTTCTTTCTTTTTTCCATCTGTTTTCTCTATAAACCTCAAGGAGCTGAACACTTAAATTTCAAAGAAACCCTGTGGAAGGCAGTTATCTCATTAAAATTCTCAGCTGCCAAATTTTCTCCTGCTGAGACACCTGGGCCCAGAACTCCCACCCAAATCTGTGTGAAACACCTCTCAGCACCACGCTAGGCTGCTTCTCACAGTCCTTCCCTCCAGAATGCCCATAAATCCATTCTCATCAAAGCGTTCAAGAGAGTAGGAGGGGAGTGAGCATGGCTTGCAAGGTGCCCATTAAATTCATTTCCTCATTTGCTCGTTGCTGCATCATCTTCTTTATTTTTTTTAAATGATATTCCAATTTTCTCATTGCTGAATCTTGCTTCCATTTTTTTATTTATATGTTGTTAACTTTTCACATGAGCAGGGACCTCATTTCCTTATTTGTACATTTAGCATCCAGAAGAAGGCATTCCATATGGTGACAGAAGCTTTTTTAATTCCTCTAAAAGGCTAAACTTGAAGCATTATCCATCTGCAGTAGAGTTATACCTTATTTTTGTATTATGCTCTAACAGAAGCACATTTCATTAATGCCCACCCATGTTTTCATCTCATTAATTCTGATTCTCTACAAGAAAACAAGTCTGTCCACAGAGATCCTGTTTTTAAGGCAGTATCTCAGGTTTGTAACCATGAAAATTAAAATCTTAGACTTATGAATTCACCTGTGACCTGGAGCCTTAGGCAGCACACATGCACAGCCTTACACTGCACAAGCATCCTCCTGAATCTTTTTGAGCAAAGCAGCTCTGCCCAGAAGCAACTTCACTTAATTCACACCAGCACTTTTCTTCCTAACACATTTGAAACTTCAGCAACCTCACTGGACTGATTTAATGGTATTTAAGGGGGAATTTTGTTCCCTGAATGAAGGCAGCACCACTGTGGGTCCTGTATGGTTCTCCCACCCCAACCCTGGAGGCAGAGCTGTGCTGGATCTGCTGCCCCAACAGGGACATCCCAGGGGACCTGGTGGCTCACAGGGCACCACAGCTGTGCTCCAGCACCAAAACCTCTGCCTCAGAAATGGAACAATGCCTCATCAGTCTTAAACAGAGCATCAAAGTTGGGGCCATTAAACAAATGCAACTTGTGCCCCCAAATTCCAACTTGATGACCCCATTCCCAAAATATCAGCAAATGGGTACTGCCTTGTTTATTCTGCAGGTGCCAACACAGACACAGCACATTCTGCTGCTGGAGACTTCCCAGCAAGCTGACACACACCTTGCAATGAACAGGAAAACTGGGAAGGAAAACTGGGACTGACATTACTGCAGCAGCTGGACACAACAGTGAATAAGGCATGGAAGTCAGCAAGAAAACAAAGTGCCTTCATTCTGCCTGAGTACTGGGAAAAATTAAAGATTTTTTTTGAATCACCTCAGTTTTAGTAGTTCGCTGTGGCCTCTTCAAGTTTGTTTTTTGCTGGGTTCTTTTTAAAATTATTTTTATTTTTATTGCCATTTCTGTTGTGCAATATGGATGAGGGATTTTAATGGCAAGGTGATTAATTTGTGGAAAAAGAGGGGATGCAGACCTCATAAGCATAGCAGCAGCATAAAATTCTGGGTGGAACAAAGATTTGAAGAAACTCCCTCCCTTCTTCCTCAGGGTTAGATTTGCAGTGTGAATTTTTCACTGTATTTACAGTGATACATTCATTATATGTGTACTTTACTGCTGAAATTACAAACCTGAGAAATGGAACATATTTGAGACCAAGCTTAGTTTTCCTCACTCATTCTCCCCAGATTGTTCATCTTGGCATTTTCAGCAGATGTATTAGGATCTTTCTAATGCAAATGTTATCACAGGTGCTCCAAATATGCTGTGCAACTAAACAAGGGGTACTCATGTTTCAAACTCAATGCCCTAACCTGAAACTTCAAAGATTTAAAACATATAGGACCAGCTGTACTTGAAAATTCAGGCAATTTTAACCTTAGAAATTCTTCTTTCAAAAGAGCTCACTTCAGGTCTGGAGGCAAAATTACACGTTACTAATTACATGACTGCAATATACCTTGTGTCCTCAAATCCAGCAGCATGTGTATGAGTTTTATGCTGCAAAAACATAATTACCAAACTTCATCAAAACCAGATGCTAAATAGATATGTTTGCAATATTAAAACCCAAATTGTCCTTCCTGCAGCTCTTCAGTTCAAAGGTATGCAAGCTCTGCTTTGGGAAATCTCAGAGACATCTCAAGCTCTACTGAATCCTGCAGAAAATTGTGATTAAAATGAAATTATACAGTTACCACCTTCATTGTCATAGTAAGTCATGAAAAGCTGGATTTGTGGTAACTACTTCACAAAGAATTAAGCTAAGAAAAATTTTGGAACTATTTTTTTTTCTTTTAAGAATCTTGCAAGTATCAAAAGAAAGTTCAGGAAGTTTTACTCCAGCTCAAACTAAATCTATCATGGGAACCTTGGACTCTGTCAGATTTCTGGTAGAAGCATTTTGATTATAAATCTTTGTTTTGTGTGCTCATAGATAATTCTGACTTTTCAAGAATGACACAGTAACTAGCAGCTCTACCAGCTATAAATATATCAGTAATTAGCAGCTCTACCAACTATAAATAAATACTACACCAGAAATTTTGGCCCTTGCTCTATTTTCCTTGCAATATATAAAGAATGCAGTTTATGTGACACCATACTAGCCACTGCATAATTTATTTACCACGTAGCCCCACTTTGAATCATCACTGAGAGAAGACAAATGATTAGCCATTAACTATTCAGTTTTAAATAGTTTTGTGGTCTGAACACTTGCAACAGTGAGGATATCATGTTGTTATTAATATTCATGTGTGAATTTTGTCTGAATAACTAAAGACTCCAGGAGGCTGCACAGCATGAAAACATGAGGATAGGTCTAGGAACTGGGTAGTGCCTTGTCTTTCTCACATTATTTGGTACCAGTCTTGTAGCTTAATGGATTAGCACTGAAAAGTTCACAATCTTTAACAAAGGTGCCTCTCCTTTAATCCTGCTGCTTTAAGTGCAAGGAAACTGCACAATTTGTTATATAATCCCACATGTGCATCCACATACACATGAAAAATTCTGAAAAAGGGTATGTAAGATTTCTGTCCCTCCCTTTTCAATCTCATAAGCTTTAAAAGTCAGAGACTCGGCTTACAAGTTTTGGGGTAAGTTTCCCAGGTGCTGAAGCTTAGGTTTTTGGTAAGCCCCAAAATCAGGGTTAATTTCCTGGTCCATTTTAGTTGCTATGTCAATGGCTTAATTCCTGAAAAACTATTCTGCCTCACCTTCCTTACAAGCAGAGATTATACCGTATTATACTCCTAGCAACATTCTGCCTGCTGTATAACTCATTAAAATAAACTCCATTGCATAGCAAGATTTCCTTAATTAATCACTGAAGTTTGATGCCTTTATGGTTTAATTGAGCTCTTTTGGCACAGAAAATAACAGGGAACAAAAGGAGTTCTCTGCCTCTCACATGGTCCAAAGTCTGGAGGGCAATAAATATAGATACTGGTCTTTCAGTATTGAGACATGAAAATAATCCAAAAATAGAAAGCAGTACCAAGAATGGGTATTCCACAAAGAACTTGTACTTTCTTGACTTTCAAGCCACTGTATTCTTCAGGAATCAGAACTTGCTACCTTATATAGTTGGTGACCCTCAGGAAAATTCCTTTTGAAGATATACTATTGAAAAATCCCCCAGATTTCTAAACAGCTAGTCATATAACAGATGCCTGTCCCTAGGATAAGGCAAATTTATTATCTAATTGAAACAGCTGTCTGATTCTGATTTATCTGTGTAAAACTTCAGTGAGGTCTCCCAGGAAAGCTGCACAGGACCCAGCCGCACACCTGCACAGGGCACAGCAGATTTGGAATGAGCCAGACTGCCTTCAACTTTCACACCTGAAATTCAGCATTGACCAAAACAGATCATAGACCCCACTCAACTGCATTTCTTTGTGGATGAAAACGTCTACAAAAAGAAAAGTGTCAGAAGACTCTTCAGAAAATGTCACAGAAGCTGGACCTGCCACCAAGACTCTCAAATGAACCCGTAATTCTGGCTTTGTATTTTCAGTTGCTCCCTATTTCCCGAAGAACAGCAATGCTGAGAGTGTCCAATGACTGACTTTTAGACTCCTCCACCAAGCCCAAGGTAAACTTTTAGAACAGTGCCAGGAAGCTGTGGTGATAACTGTCCTGTAAATCTTATATATTCCTTCAGAAGTAAATTCAAATTTAAATGAAAAGTTGTAATCACATACAGAGATATGGCTAGTTATGTTTAGGAGCATAATTTGATATCCATTCTTACATCTAAATATACACAGTTGTCATAAAACCATGAAATTTTAGAACTACAACTGGAATCTGTGTCAGCTTCAGAGGTGTTCTTTATTATTTATGACTGAATCTCTTCTGCTAATCTATCACCAGTACAACACTGGAATTCTCATCGCTGCTCTGAAGAAACAAGTAAATCATGCTCATATTTCTCATTCTATTCTCTGTTCTCAAAACCTAAATTAAATGTGAAGCCTGGAAACTGCACTCATGCATTCTTAACAGCCCAGCACAATCATAACTCAAATGCCTTCTTGCAATTTTTCCTGTTAAATTCAAACTGGCAAGCTCGTGCCTGATCAAAGCAATTTTCTGATACAATACTCTGAGGCTGCCGCACTGGGACATGAGTCCATGGGATCCTCCACCAGCAGGTGAGGATGCAGCCTGCAGACATAACAGCCAAAGGATATTTAATCAAAGAGAAACACTTCTTGTTGGCATGTGTGGGGTTGTTTTACACCTAAAAGGGTGGTTTGTACCATTTCCAGCCCTCTGCTTGCATGGCTTTGCTCGCTGGGGTTTTCTGGAGCTGAGGGAGCGTGAGGCTGCCGCAGCTGCTGGACAAAGGCAAAGTGGAGCTGCTCACCCTATGTGAGCCAAGGTCTCAGTGCTGAGCACAGCACAGACATTGGCTCATGACCTTTCTGCAGGCAAGCAAGAGGGAAATGGGCTGAAAGGAACTAAATGCCCCGTGGTCGCCTGCCTCCAGCTTTTAGCGCTGGGCACTGCCTCAGCAAACAGTCACCCCAAGGAAACTGGCAGTGATAAATATGTGAAGGGTGGGTACACTTTTGGAAAACAGCTGCCCTGGTATTCCTGGGTCTACAGCTTAAGACAAAATGTAGGAAAAGAACCTGGAAGTTAGCCTATGTTGTCACCTCATTGTAAAGCTCCCATACCTTCTCAGTGATTTCTCAGGGGCACCTCCTTGCAGCACTGATTCCTTCCTCACTTCCTCACAGCACAGCCAACAATCTCCAACTCTCTCCTCACCCAGATCTTTTATAGCCCTCATCTTTATTGGCCACAGCTGTGGCCTGTTAAGGGCAGGCCTGCTCCTAATCTTTGGTCATTAGTGCAGCTGCACCTCGTTAGGGGTGAGATTACTTCTGCACTATCTTTATTTTCTTACATTCTATCCCCCCACAACCCTGGACATTTAGTGTAGTATTTTTCTGAGGCCAGTACCAATACCTGCCTTGTAAATACCATGTACATGTACAAAGATTGTCTAGAAAACCATGGCTCAAAGGCTGATCCATTATGTCAGATGAGAAGACATCTATGTGCTCATTTGGTGTGCATCCTCATGAGGCATCAGCCTCTGAAAACGGGACATCTGCTGAGCAAGCTGCTTTTGACATGGAAAAGGATCATGTGTCTACTAATATATCATTTTATCACCCCATTAATATGGACCACATTGTTCATCTCTAAAGTTAATTTGATGATCAGCTGAATGTGAGTCTGGCTTCCTAAACAGAATTACATACTTCATTTTTCCTTGCTTGGACCTAGTTGTCCATTTCATTCTATAGGGACAGAAAAATCCTACAGAACTTTGAAGAATCAGTTAAAGGCCTTAGTGAAAAGACTCCAGGCTAAGCTTATTCATGCTCAGGGCAAAGAGTTGGACTACAAAATGATTTTTTTTTTATTTATATAATTTCTAAATTAATTATATAATTATTGGTTTGTTTGTTTTAGAGAAATATCTAACAAAGATAATTGAAAAAACTTTGATTCCAAGTACAAGGAAGTTAGACTCAGGAGACGTGTAGAAAAAGTTCCCCAAGTTATTAAAATGACAAACACATGCCTAAGACAACTGAATTCAGATTAAATGAGCAATAACTACATATTCCTTTACCACCAGCTGACAGTGCATCCACTGGCACCATAGGAGTCAGTGAAAGGTTCAATTCTCCAGAAGATTTGCTAAGCCTTGGTTTGCTCACTGACTTGTCCAGGTCATGACTTGGAAAAGAAAGAAGTGACTCAAAAGGAAGGGGAACTGGTTGGTTTGGTTTTTTTTCCAGCATTACCAGGATTTTTACAGCAGGTATCAACACCATTGTTCCTGGCTGCTCACACAGAGGTCAGGGAAGGGGCCACTGACATGTCCTGTCAGGTTGCTGTTGGATCACAGTGGGAATTCACTGGACAGGCTATCAGACAAGCTGCTCAGTTTGGCCACAGGATAGAATGGCTTGAGAAAATGAATCTCTGGAGCTACCAGATGGTTCAAACCCACATCCCTGCAGCAGGGCACCTCAGTTCTCTCCCTTGCCCACAAATCAGCTCTCTTCTCCTCAGCCTTATTCTCAGGCTAACCAGCGCTTGTGTGTCCCCAGCTGCCACTGGAAAGAAAACCCTTGAGAACATCTTCCAAGGCCCCAGGAGCCGCTGCTGCATTCCTGCTTTGGCTGGTGCTGTTTTAAGGCAGAATACAAACTTTTCCTCTCTTTCTGGAGAGCTAGAATTCTCACTCCTGAGCAGGGAGCCCAGGGTGCTGAGGAATTCCAGCACCCCCTCTCCCACTGTCCCAAGCAGAAGCCGGTGAGAAGGCACATGGGGAAGCTCTGAGGAGCAGATCTGATGATTTTCAATCTTGTTCTTATTTTTAGCTTTTACACTGACCAACTCTCCTTTTTAAATGGCACATTTGTTTGTGAATGATATACAAAATCTCTAACATATTGTATGAGTGCCCTTGAGCATTGAGCAAGGCTCTTTCTCCCTCTCCCAAGCCTGATGCAGGAGAGTGGCAGGGCAGAACCACAGGATTTACTGTGTTCCATTGCATTGGTTCAAACTGCTCAGGCACCTCCTTTCCATCTCTTTCCTCTCTGAACAGTTTTAGCAGTCTTGGAAAAAGCCCTAGGGAGTGCAAATTAACTATAAAATTAAGTTTGGACTGCAGAATGCATGTTCTACTTACTACCAGGATGTTTGTGTTCTAAACAGATTATTTTTACAGCGTATTAAGGAAGGTTAAAGAAATATTTGTACACTTTTGATTTTAACAAGAGGAAGAAGAAATGAGATTGGGTTATAATAGAAGAATTACAGTACAGCTGTTACTCCCTAATTAATTCTGTCTGTGAGTAAATCAAAGCTCTAATTATAGACACAAAATATGCTCAATATTGTGGAATATTTATGCAAAACATTATTCCTGGCACTTATCAGCTAAAATATAATGTCTCACCAGAGCCGAAGCAGCAATTTTTAATTGTCATAAATTTTTTTGCCACTTCTTTATAGCTCAGTACATGCAAAGTACCTGAGAGTACAGTTTCATTTTTAAGTACTTTGTAAATCCCAACAGACAACTGCTTCAATTCTTCCTCTAAGAAACACCTGTCTTTATCTAACAGAAAAAAATCCAAAAAAACAATGTCTAAAAATCCTCAAAATGACATTTCTCTTACCACTATGAAATAATTGAATATAATAATATGAAATTATTATGAAATAATGCCCTTTAGTTCCACAGCTGCCAGCACACGTTGCAAAGTTGTATTTGACCTTCTTCTCCATGTGCTGTCCCATGCACTGGCACAGCATAACCCATCATTCATATTTCCACTATTTCATTAATTAATAACTCACTCCAAGTTCCAATCCTGAAAGTTACTCCAAATAGGGAGATTTGATTCTACCCTGCTCAAATGAGTGAGCTGAAGCTACTCAGCTTCCTGCCCAAAGACAACACTGCTGAGCAGCCATACCCACAGAGAGGGCAAAGAGGAAAGGGGCTGGGATTCAGACTTCCCATTAGGGAATGCACTGCTCAGAGGGAATTAACCAAAGAGTAATTACACCTTAATGTCAATAAAAGATAATAAAATTGACATATGACAGTGGTGCCATTCAATTCAAAAGCTTTTGGGTGATGACTGGGTGGTTCTTTCCATGACAGATAACAGAGACATTCCAGTAGAATCAATCTCAATCTCAAAACTGTTTGCATTTTGGAGATTTTTCCTTTATCCCTTGAACATGCAAGAGAAAATTGAACTACGGACCCTTAAATGACAGTACCTGACCTACTTAACAACCTGTGCAGGTTACTGCAGTTCTTTTGTTTCTTTCATTTATTTATTTTAAAACTGAGCTATGACAGTTTACAAATAGAAAAGAAAGCTCAGTAAACTTCACAGCCACCAGTGATTATTCAGCCTAATTTTATTCCATGGAAATTCAGAGCCTGCAAAGACTACACAGGCTACTGACTGACAATTCACTACAATTCAAAAGTTGTGACAAGCATCTGATCAAACATCATAAAAACCTAGAAAAGAAGCACAGTGCTCAAAAAAAAGGTGTTAGCAAGATGACACAAAATCTTTTTTTTTCAAAGGTTAATTAATATTTTTACTAGCTTGGCATCTTTCACAAAGGGTAATTAATATTTTCAGTAGATCTGCATTTTCCTCCAAAAGGGTGGACACAACAAGTCTCTGCTAACCTTTAAGGTAATTCAAAGAAGATACATCACAGAGCACAACGATTGTGTGAAGCACAATAACTTCTATTGCCCTAAGAGTATTTTAGGTTTTTGAATCTGGCTTCAACTTTAAACTCCACAGTTTCAAAGGAAGTTTGATAATGATCACTTCACTCCTGTCCTTTGAAGTTTCTTCACCTCCTCTTGCTTTATACTCAGATCTCCCATTTATTTTGCACAAACACCTAGAAAACACAGCTTATTAGTCTTTCTGGTATTATTAGGGCTGACAAAATAACTCTCACAAACGAGTTCAAAGTAGTGGTGAATGTTGCAAAAATTACCATTTCTGGAACACTGTGAAAAGGGAAAACCACCATAGAAATTATGTGTGTTCATCAACTGGAACATGTGAAAAGAAAAAAAACTCACTGACAGCATGGAACTGCATTTATCTCATTTACCTGTTTCAGCCAAAGGCACAGGGCAAGCCTCTGGCAGGCTGGGAAATGAAAGTACAACCCCTGTGCTGGAAACTCAGTAATTATAACTTCAGAGATCAGTGCAGGAATCAGAACAAGAGAAATCTAAATTTTGCTAGCTTGAAATATAACCGTGAATGATCTTTGTCAGCCTTTAAAACCAGACAAATGTCTGGTTTTTGCTCCCAGCCCTGTGTATGGAGGGGAAAGCATAAATGGAACATACACGCATGTGCACACATCCAAATCCACAAAACTCACTGTCCCTGACAGCCAACTTCAGGCTCACATGTGCAACCCCTTACACACTTTGGAACCAGAAATGTAGCAAAACACAACTGCGTTAGAATGCTGAGAAAATTAGCTTTGTACCCTGTCAGCATTGTCAGACCCCAGAGGCTGGAGATGTTCCAGAGAAAGGGGGAGAGTAAAATAAAGCAGTCCCAGCTGCCTCACCCTCTGCAATGGGGTCAGCAGCAAAACAAATTAACAGAGTCATGTTTCTCTTTTGCACTGCCATCCTCCTGGCACTGCAAAGAAAACAAGAATTTGTGTCATTAAACCTTACAGTAGCTTGACCGGTGAAAAAGCTGGTGGGCATCCAGGGTATGAAGCCTAATGCAGACAATGTACAACCGCAGATCAAAACCCCCTTTATCAGGCCACTCATCTCCTCTCACAACAATGCAAAGAATCCAGGTCAGAAAAGAGAGTGAACGGAATCCTTGTAGGAATATTACAAGAAAATTGGGCTACCTAGCTGGGGTATGTAAATTTGAATTCCTCCTGATGACTTCAGGGTGTTACTTTAAGCCCAGTGAGAGAAGCAAGTACAAAGTGACAGTGAATCAACTCTACAGCATGCATTTATTTATTTATGCAGCCCATATATTTAGCTCTCCTAAGACAGTTAAATCAAGAATGCTAATGAACACAGGGAATATCCTGAGTCAGTCTTCTGAACATATTTTCAGAGTTCTATTTTCTTCTAGCATAAAAATTCCTGCTTATAGGAATGCTATTAAATATGACAAGAACAAGGAAAGAAATTTTTTTTCACCTTTAAATGTGTAAATAATCTTAATAGCATAACAAGTGGTCATAAGTAATGTCTACTTTCTGGTAGAATTATGCTAATGACATGTACTAAAAATGATATTAACATAAATTTACAATTTAAACAATTTTTTCTTAAATAGTGTGAGGCTGCAGTATTTTGACTTTTTAGAAAGGTGAACTCCAGATACTTCCTTTTTCATAACTACTAGCTGAAAAAGCTGATGTTTCCAAAGTGAACAGTGAGGAGATGGGTCTGGCAAATAGGGATGGAAACAAAAATTTCAAGGCAAGTATTCAGGAACTGATATGGGAGGTTTAATCAAAAGGCTGCTGCGTCAAACATAGTTAAAAAATAATAGAGTTGGCACATGGACAACTTCTGGAACTTCATTTGCAGCTTCCCTGTGCCTGTAAACAGCACAGCACTGGGGTGAAACTCCAGGGGTGCTTCTTTCATGAGCTCATTTTCTATTCTTATAACAATGCACCTTAATTCCATTTTGATGAGTATTCCTGCCAGCAACACATTCTCATTTTCCTAAACCCCTGTCTGGGGACTTCTCAGAGCTGGCAGTGCTGTTTGAGGGCCAATTTCTTGCTACATATTCCCATCCACAAAACCTTGCCAAGATACACAGTTCCTACTACGGCACTGTCCTGAGTCTAAATTAATTCTTTCTATTTGAGTTTTGCTGCTACAGCTTCAAATTTTAGTAACTATCTCCCCAAGGAACTTTATTATATCATCCATTTTATTAAAGGGACAAAATTAGCTTTACTTACTGGTAAATGCTGATTAAAG
Organism: Ammospiza nelsoni; assembly: GCF_027579445.1. Classification (NCBI taxonomy): domain Eukaryota; kingdom Metazoa; phylum Chordata; class Aves; order Passeriformes; family Passerellidae; genus Ammospiza; species Ammospiza nelsoni. The sequence continues at coordinate 7,078,152 of NC_080648.1, forward strand.
CTTCTAAGCCTGAAAAGTTAGAAAGGGTATGGATTTTTAGATCATGAACTTCTATACTCATGTGCTGTATTAACTCCAAAAGTTACAGTGCTTTTAAGACTAAAAAAAGAAAAATTAAAATTTTATAAATGTAGATGGAACACTGCTCAGAGGATGTTTTGTGGCAGCATTTTTAATATACTCTGAGTTCTTTGTCCTTCTGTAGTACATAATTCTTCTCTTCACACCTCTCTTCTCCACATTCTTAATATTCTGATACTTTGTCCTCAGAGTTGTCTTCCAATCACTGTTTAATCTCTGGTTTTATTTCTATGCCTCTCTGTCAAGAATTACATTTCAGTTCTTCCTTGCAATGCCTCCTGCCTGGTTCCAATTTAACTAATATTCATTTCTGCAACAACACTACGCCAGCAATCCAGAGATTGTGATTACATTATCCACTGACTATTATAACAGTTCCCCAGCTTTTGCCTTCAGGGACAATCAAGGCTTGGTCAGACCCACATTTGTGACTTCCAAGTCTGTGAAAAATCTAAGAAAAAAAGCAACATAATAAATCCTTAATAAAAAAATAATCAAAAAAAGGTTCCATCCTCCAACTACTCCCATTTTCAATAACATATAGATATTGCTATTCTGAATTTCCCTAAACACAGGCAAAGACAGGTGAGACATGTCAGCTGAAAGGATTCCTCTCATCACTTCCCTGAGCAAAAAGTTAATCAGAAAATGCAAAAGCAAGAAGTCAATCAGAATTTACTCCTCAGGTCGGTGTCTATGTGGCAAACAGGAAGAGGCCACAGTGCAGGAGTGACCAGCACAAATCAGTGCATGTACTAAGGGCAATAAAAAATTGGTGTAAGGACTTCAGTGATGACTTCTCTGGGCACAGAGAGCCCAGAGCTGCTCTACTGCCCCAGTGCCTTCCATGCTGCCCCACCTGCACTGGCTGTGACACGGGAGGGAACGCGGTCACACGGAAAAGCAGATCGGGGGCAGTGAATTCAGCCAGGGATAACAGGAGCCAGCCAGGAGAGACCCTCCAGAAAGAAGCAGGAGCAAACAGAGGGGTGGTGCATTCGCATCCTTTCTCACATTTGATGTGGCAGTGGCAGCTTCTCTCACAGGAGAGTCCCCCAGCACAGTGACTGCAGAAACACGGGGGTAACACAGGAACATCTGACAGGAAACCCAACCACTGCATCAGCATCCAAATAACTCCAGCCTGTGTGGGTCACAAGCAATTCAGACAGGCCTCAGGGCACTAGGTTTACTTCCAATGTAAATAAACATGTATTTCCTAACACACTGTTTTATCAACAACACCTTCCATGTCAGTGGCTGCTGAAGTTCCCCTGTAAGGTCTGAGCAGCTGTTGGTGTGAGGGCAGTGAGTGCTCGTGGTGGGGCACTCCCAACCACCTTCCCCTTCCCAACGGGATGGGAATTCCCATTCCTATCTTCCCTTCTACTCTTCCCATGTGCTACTGAGCTCCAAGTTTTGCAGTAAGACTTTACAGAGTTCCCACTGAGAAAATTTCTCATTAAGCCTTTTTAAAAAATTGAAAATTTGGCATATGAGTATATAACAGCAAAAGTACAGTACTTTATTTTCCTTGTTAAAGAACACCGATATTAAAGAATAAGTTTCATTTTCCAGAGTTTAGCTGCATAAAATACCATAAAACTCTCTAGAATTTCCCCCTGCTAATCCTTTAACCTAAATTTTACTTGGGTTTTAAATCTTTATTAAACTTTGATATTCAATACATTTCATATTCTGATGCTAATTTTTTTTCTAATTATTTTACAGGCAACATCTGTGTTCAGTAAATTGGAATTCTCTAAACACTGTTACTTTGTATTAATAAGCAAACATTTCTTGGTCCTGATGTTTAATTCATTGGTTTTAATTAGTATATTTCTAGGAAAAGATTTAATTTGTACGTATTAAGCATACCAGCCACCCTGCCTCACACTCAGGATGTGTTTCATTAAGCATAATCCCCAGTAATGAATCTTTTCAAATCTCTCATACAAAACACTCCTCCCTGTTTTCATTCCACCCCAGATACTTCTGGAGAAAGTTAATCAAATTTATTAAGAAGGAAGCCCAAAATTCCCATGGTGGTATGAGGCATCAATCCTTGCTGTATATAGATTTCTACTTATAGATTATATATATAGATTTTTCATGTGTTGCCATTATTCTTCCAAAAGGATTTTGGGAATAAAATTTTGGGGCTAAAGGAATGTTCTCTTCCTCGGCTTCAATAGCTGTCAATTGCTGCAGCACTTGCTAACAGACCTGAGACTGTGCTGTGCAGTCCCTCTTTCTTAAGGGACCAACTCTATCTCCAGTCCATTAATTATCTCTTTATATCTGCAGCTGCAGAGGAGGTACAACCCTAAGATAACAAGAAAATTATCTTTAGGAGAACTCTAATTTCTTACCAAGGCACACATATTAGAATAAAGGAAATTAATAATCTATTTATTTACAGCACATGTTTAGCATTTCCATGAGTTTGTGTATCAAGCCTTGATTGCAGGATTATCAGAGTCTGTTTATAGTTAATCTGTTTTTAATGAACGTGTGCTTGCCAGCCTGATGTCCCCATTTCCAACTATTTTACTTCATTTGCAATGTTTTAACCTTACTCTGTGCCAAATTTGAAAAAAAAAAAAGAAGCTCATAAAGCCAAAGAAAAGTAGTAAAAGTATTTTGCAAGTCCTAATATAAGGCTTTAATTAAGGAAAGCATTTAAGCATGTGCCTGGTTTTATGCCAAGGCTTAAGCACATGTGAAATTAGTCTTAAACATTATGTTGAATTGGACTCCATGTATCATTAACAGTTTGAATTGAATTGCAACAAAACAGTCATCTATGTTCCACAGCTTTTGTCTTCAGGAAGGCATCAGTTCCAAAGCCAGTCTGAGAGTCAAGGCAAACCAACAGAGAAGTGAAAAACTCCTCATGGCCACTCATGGGACACCTGGTGCAGAATCCTCTGCAAGGAAAGGCTGCTAGAGTGAGAATTTCTCAGGGAATTCCTGAAGGCCACAGTAAGCTAAATTCTGAATAGACTCTGAAAAGCTTTTGGTGCTACTTCAACAGTGCAGTAAAGCAAAAAGAGGAGATGATATTGAATGGTCTGCTCATCTATCATTCTAAAACCAAACCCGTGCCAGCCAAAGTCCCAAAAATGTCTGACTCTCCCAGTGACTGTTGAAACCAGGGTGATCAAATCAGTCATTGACAAAAGTTTAGCAATATTTCAACATACAAATTCATGTGATTGGATTAAAGCATTCAACAAATTTTTGCCTTCATACCAATTAGCAAGTACACTTATCAATTCACAGAGGAAGCACTTACATTTAAGTGGCATATGACTGTGCCAAAATATGGCAGATCTGATGACCTGACCTATGATTAAAATTATGAGCTACATTCGTTCAAACTCATTTTTTTTAAATGATAAATCTCTATATCACTTTGTTACAAGGACAAGAGGTTAGCTCATGTAATCAGAGGCAGAACAGTATTATCTCATCCAGAGAATGAAGCAAAGTAAGGAGGTAAAGGAACCTAAAAAAAATTTAAAGATCAGGTTAGACAAGCAAACTACTTCTAATGAACTGTCTGGCAATTCATCCATGTGCATATTTCCTGCTGTAGAGACATTAAGCTTCACCAGCTTCCTTGTTCCACCCAGTAGAAAGTAAAGTAAAACTCTTATTAAAATGACTATACAATTCTGTATATTAAACATGGCAGAACACGATCATATTTGCCCAGATGCAGTTCTTCAGCATATTGCTTCAACCAAGAGCCTGAGGATGAGTATGTTTGTGTAAATCACCTGTTTCACACACTGCTTTAGCTGCAGTAAAACAATGTGCAAGCCAAGGAGGAGCTGGCAAAGCCTGGTTGAAATGGGAATGCTTTAAGAGGCAGCCCCAGCAGTGCTGCTGTGCAGCCCTTGTGCAGCCCAGCCCAGAGAGGACCCTCTCAAAATAACAGTTAATGCAATGAGTAATTCACCTCACTTCAGTGCTAATGACTGCTACCTTTGGGGAAAATAGAACCAGCTTTGGATGGTTTGGGGACTTTTTCCACAAACTAAAAGTGAATGTAATGTATGAAAAACATCACTGCTGGCAGGCTTAGTCTCTCCCAGGCCACAGATTTTGCAAACTCAGTCACTTACTGTGGATGCTTAAGAAACTATCAAGCCATGGGTTTATCCCACCTTCTTGAGTTACTTCCCAGAAAAGACCCAGCTGTGCCCTGCAGATGGAAGAACCTTCAGGTGAATATCATCCCTCAGCAGGACAGACACCCCAGCTGGACAGGGAGTCCTGCAGAAAGGGCAGGGGGGACAACAACTCCCAAAAGCTACAGGAAGGGATACACAGGGAATGGAGTCAGTGACACGTAGGGCAGAGAACCCCCCTGAGCACAGCTGCCTGCTTTGTAAGGCATAACATCAACCACTGCAAATCACCCAAGCAGCAGAAGCCAAAGCCTCAGGTTTGGAAGCATGAGGGAAGTGCCAAGAAGACAAAATCAGGAGAGGAACAATGAGCCAACGAGGGAGCTAGAGTAAAATAGTGTAGGGAAGGAGCATAGCATGTCAATAAATTATTTTTCATGTGGAAAAATTCCTCAGAATTTTTCACTTTTGGGTGAAGAACAAATGAGAAAAATGCACTCAGAAGTATTTTCAATAATCATTTCTTAAGAAAATTCTAGATATTTGAAATCCATTTCTATTTAAACATTTTTTAAATAATAAAAAAAAAATAAACAACCCCTTTCTTAACAAGAGACTGAAATGCAAAGGATTAGAAGCCTGTAATGTGAAGTGTGGGCCTTGTTCTGGCAGCCTGCGCCAGGTAACACAATCTGGGCCCTTGGGGAGGAGATGCAGCACATGGCAGTGCCAGGGGCAGCACAGCCCTGCAAACAACTCTGCTCTCCTTGGCCAACACCTCTCAATTCCTGCCTGGAGTGCAGCATCCAGAATGGGAGATATTCAACTGCCTTATCCTTTCCCCCCCCCCCCCCCCCCCATGGCAAAAAACACCAATAAATAGCATCTATCCATTAATTTTCAATTTACGTGATCAGTATTTGATTATTTCCACTGTCTTGACATCAGGCATGTTTTCCAGACAGGTTCTAAGGACAACCAAAAAAAACTGGGAATTTCTGATGGGTAGCAAAAGCAAAAATAAAAATGACCCCAGATAAAATACAACTAAGGTAAGCAAATTAACCAGTCTTTAACTATGAGAGGACACTATTCTCCTTAGTGATAAGAAAGGTTCTTACTTAATGAGCAACACACATCTCTTTGAGCAGGGAAAGAAGAATATTGCTTGCCGTTGCATTAGTGAGTAACAAGAATGTTTTTTGCAATCCAATTCCCTTTTAATTGACCTTACAAATAGTACATCCTCAGATTAGAATGCCAAATTCTTTCCTCTATTTACCCTTTAAGTCAAATGTATTCATATTTATCACAAAACTGAAACTTCACAAGAGAAATAAATTCTGTTAAGACCTTCATTTAACGAACCAGTAATTATTACATTTAATCACTCACAGTTGTGAAGATAAGCATCTAAGCTAAAGCTGATGATTTCAGTTTTGTAGTCACTTCCTGTTGATGCTTAAGAAACTATCAAGTTATGGGTTTATCCCACTTTAAGTTACTTCCCAGAAAAGACCCAGCTGTGCCCTACCTATGGAAGAACCTTCTGGTGAATATCATCCCTTCAGGACATCAGTACAGAAATTTCTAGCACCTTCATTGCTCAAATATTTCAGGATACCACAATGAATATGGCTTGAAGACCAACATAATGACTTAAAAACTACTTACAGATTGCAGTTTTATTTCACATTAATTTCCATGTAAATTCCATTTGTCTTAATGTTCCTACACTTTTCATACATTTTGCAATCTGCTACATTATTTTTGCCATTTAATTTGCATTCTGTTTGCCACGGCTCACACTGGACCTGGATAATCCTTAGTGATGTTTGAAGCTGTAAATGGTAATCAGGGGCCTGCAGCTTGGTAGGTGAAAAGAGGCTGGGTATCTATCAGCTGCTAAAAGATAACCTGGAGCTTGGGGGATCAATAGTGGGAGAGCAGAAAGCAGAATGACCAACTGCTGGAGTTAGAAAGAAATTGCAGCCAAAGTGATTTGGTGATGTTCACCCCATCGCCGGTTCTCTGCAAGCACAGCACATCTGGATGTCTGCTGTGCCCCACTCTGCTCCCATCCCCTGCAGCCTCAGCAGTGTCAGTGCATCCTGCTGAACCTGGGGCAGGAGCCTGCCTCTGACACAGCTGAGGCTTTGCTGTGTCAGTGCTGAGAGTTGCCCCCAGCTCATGTGAGATTGGCTTTAACACTCAGACTTGGTAGATAGATTTTCAGTCAAGTTAGTTTTGAAGGCAAGTATAACTGCCATAAAATCCAGCTCATTTATGGGATCATGACAAGATTCTCATTGCAATCTAACCAACCATCCAGTATATAAACTCTCCCAAGCTTAGCACTGGCATAGACAGACAGTTCATTAACAGGAGCTACTGGAGCACATCTTCACCAATCACATTGGTAAGCCACCCCTCATTAGTTTCATAATTACACTGTATGTGTCCCACACATCACATATCATGTTTTTGAGCTATTAAAATATAGCTTTCATTTTCTGAAAGGCTAACCACATTAAATCACAGAAGCCAGGAGTAGTATTCTCTTAAACAAATCATAACTCAGGGCAGACGTTTAAACTAACTTTTATTCTGAATGACACAATCTAGGAAAGTGCAGTACTGCTGATCTTCAGAAGCTCCTTGTTTCTCAGAGATCAGACTTTAATTATGAAGAAAATGACAGTTGTGATGAATAGACTGGTAAATGAAATAACTCTTTTGGTTTGCATGTGGCATTCTTGGCTCCATTCTTCTCACTATCCCTTGAGAAAAGCTGGAATTGCATTTTAAATCAAAGTCACTTAGACTTTGTAGGACCAATGGACACACTGAGAGCAATTCATAGACAAAAGGTATTTATGATGCAAATCTGTCAGGACCCTGCATATCCTTAATTCCTTTAATGAGAAGCCACAGAATTTCGCATTGAAGAACTGTTCCCCTAGATACGCCCACACTAACTTTTACCAGCAAAAAACAAAGCAAACATGCAGAGAGAAAATGTGGGCAGCTCTTCTAGTGAAATGTCCTCCACAGATCCAACAGACACCTAGAATGAGACAGGCCCAGCTACAGCACTCAGAATTCAGGGTCTGGTATATTCCACAAAATGCCATAGAAATGTGTTTCTCCCAGCACCCATCCTGTCTGACAGCTTCTTTTTCCCAGTAACTCAGAAACATTTAAGTTTTGAAAGTACTTCATCCTTTCCATCATATTACCCATGGGTACTATAGGTACAATTTTTTATGTACTTGTGCTCTGTAGTCATTACTAAAACCAAACAAACATCCCCAGCTCCAGCAATAAGGCTGCCCATCTTATTTTTCAAGTGTTGGTAATCCGATATAAAGTGTCTTCAACCAGACAAACACAGCAAGGAATGGCACTGAGACTGTCACTGCTTCCCCCCAACACAATCCAGCAGAGGAACCAAGCAAGGAAAAATGGTTTGTTGCAGTTACTTCTGAGTATACCTGAGGCTACTAAATGCATAGTGAATAATTACTGTAAATGGTAGGTGTTTACATGGCTTTTCTGACAGGTTTTTCAATCTGAAGAAAGAATCATCCCAAATATTTAGCTAAGCCATGAGACACATGCACTCTGTTTCTACTCTAGACTGCAATTAAAATTGTACAAATAGGAATGCCTCTATTTAGAAGGTTTGAGATTTAAAAAAAAAACATATTTTCTTATCATCAGAATTTAAATTAATAATTTAAATTATTTACACATTTAAATTGGAACTCTTCTGAGCAGCAGACAAACCCCATACACACCAGCATTGCCTGTGTGCCCTCCCCTGTTCTTGCACACGCTGCTGCAGCCATTCCCAGCAGGACCCAGTGGAGTGGCACAGTGGGGCCACTGTCCCTGTTCCCAGAGCAGAGCCATTTACCACTCTGGAGCAGTGTTTTTGTCCCTGTCCCCAGAGCAGAGCCATTTACCACTCTGGAGCAGTGTTTTTGTCCCTGTCCCCAGAGCAGAGCCATTTACCTCTCTGGAGCAGTGTTTTTGTCCCTGTTCCCTCAGGCCTGCTCCCAGAGCAGAGCCATGCCCCACTCTGGAGCAGTGCTTATGACAATGACACAACAGAGTTATGTGACAGTGACTTGGGAGCAGATGGCACTGCATCCCAGGTTTACAGTTTCATGGGCCTGAATGACACAAAACCATTATAAATGAATACAGCCACTACTCCGGCTTTTAAGAGCGCTTCAACATTCTCTAGAAATCCAAAGATGAGAAACTTAATTTCAAATTCCAGACACATTTCCTGTTTCAAATTAGAAGTATCACCTTTATAATATTTTTCATTTACCTTTCCCAAAATACAGGTGTATGACATCTATTTGAAACCAAAACCTATTTGTTTTTAAAATAGTTTATAAGTAAATATTTTAGGTAGGCTTTGTTTCCTTGACTTCCCACCTTGGTTAATCCAAACTCACACTCCCTAGATTCCCTCATAATTTTTTTTTTTTTTTACAAAAATCAAGTCCTTCTCATTTACTTTAAAAAAGCAACATTTATCATGTTCCTCCTACCTTTTTTCTTTCTCTAAAATTGTACTCTGATAATACTTTTGGACTACCCTGCAATATGAAAGTCTTCCTTTTCAGAAGAATAATGAAAAGGAATTATTGAATCCCTTACTACTCCACAACTGTAAAATGTCATCAGCAACTTCTATAAGATCACCAGCTGTTGAAAATTACTTGACTTTCTACACTGACCTTTAACATTTGCAGTTTGCAAGAGGAACTCTGTGCTTCTACATCTGCTTACAATGAAAATGAGACTAAGGCTAAAAATTACCTTGAAGAAACCTCCACCTACAGGTGTGTGCACCTGTCCAGGTGCCAATAAGCTCTTGTCTGTCCATAATACTCATTCAAGCCTGCCTGTGAACACCTCACTATCTCTTCTCAAATTTTAATTAAATGCTAAACCCAGGAGAAGCTCTATTGCATTTAAACTGTATGTGAATGTGACATTTAGCGTAACCTTGTTTTCTAGCAAGGGATGTCATCAGGACAGTGGACCAGTTGGTGGTACCTGCTCATAAACTTGGTATGAAGGACAAGAGGAGCTACAAAGGATGCAAAAGGAAAGTGACAGAGGAGGAATTGGCTCTGAGCACAGGCTGTTTGCAGCCAGAGCTCTCCAGTTTCACAGAGCTCCTCGCAGACCTCCCTCTCTGCTCCCGAAACACTCGGGTTCCCTGACTGCCACAGCTGAGCCTGGACACAAAGATCTGCTTCAGCTCAAAGCTGCACACAATCAGTACCTTGTCTTCACCCATTTGTTTGTTTGCTTGCTGAAAATAAGTGAAACTTGGACAACTTCTTAATGAATTTACCATAAGAAGAAAACAGATCTTGATACCCATAGAGGTCTCATAAAAGCGAACAGTAAAAGATGCCAGCACTGTGGGGATGCTTGCTCTATAAGTGAAAGTTGTTCTAACAGCTCACATAAGGTGTAGAAAAAACCCCACCCTTCCACAGGGGGTTTAAAAAAACCATTTTGTTCAAATCCTCTGTCTCTATGTAAAAAAAAAGAAAAAAATTACAACATAGTGTATATAAGCTTCTACTTATCACATTGTACATAAGCATAAGGAAAGGATACAGTGCAAAGATAATTTGAGCTCATTTTTATTGCAACCTCTTATTTTTAAATAATAAAGGTATTTGCTGTATGTACTGCCTACAAGGTATTTTTTCTATGTACTGCCATAATTCAGGAATTATGCTGAGCATAAAATTTCTCCCTGCTTTTAATGGTGCAAGGAACCCTTCACACAGTGAGTGATCTCTTCCACCTCAGAAGAGAGGTGTCACAGAAGAAAGGAGAACTTGCCAATCACTGTTATTGTCTTGTGTTGTCAATTTGATAATAGCAAATGTGGATCCACAAAGTGAAGATTATTTTGTGATGGGATATTTTGTAACAACATATATTAGATCTGAGGAAGACAATGCTGCAGCCCAGAGCTGCCAGAAGAAAATTCGGGTCTCAAAACAATACAACACAAGGAATAAATAAATTCTTGTTAATCAGGCAGTATCAAACCTCACCCTTTGTAACAGAAAAGATCCTCCTTTTCTCCAGGTTTGCCTAGGCAGCTTTAAGAAAAAATGCAGATGAAACTTTGCACCAAGAAACCTTTCTACACACGACCCACCCGTGATCTGTGGCCACCAGGTAAGGAGATAATACAACAGACTTTTAAACAATGAAATTAAGGTGTTACATTAAACGTTTGGTGTTCGTGATAGTCACTGTTGACATCCAAGACAAGAAATTAAACAAAAATAGCAACTACAAATAACATTAACCCAACAGTTAAACATCATTTAACAGCAATTAGATAAATTCTGAATGAAGCAAAAAGTAGAATTTAGTTGACTACTGAAATTAAAAATATATTGTTTCTTTACTCCATCACTTTCATTAAATAGATTATAAATATTTTATATGTCTATAATGTTAAGAAGCCACATAATAGGTTTCTCACAGTTAGAAGTAAAATAATTTTTCCAGGTTTTTTTTCACATTTTTCTGCCTTTCTTATTCTTCATCTTTATTTTGAATTATGGCAAATGTTGTTCTACACAAATTTAGACCTATCCATTCTTGAATTAACCTGTGTTGTCAGCCTGTTGGGAGTCATTTTGTTTGAACATCTGGACCAACCACATGTTTCCTACCGAAAATAAATCATCATTTGTGAGTTGTGAGTATTAACATACTCAGCATCAGAGGACTGATGAAGATTGGACTGTGTATGTTTAATGCATTATGATAAAATATTATGTAAAACTTGTGTTTGGAAAGTTTATGGGATGTACTGAAAACGAGCAGCTTATCTGGGTCTGTTTAAAGATAGTTTGTAGGTCCATAGCTCAGCTGGGTCTGCACCTATTAAAAGTTTAACTGCTATAGCAGTGCCATCTGCACTTAATCAATATACTTAATTATTATTTAATACCCCAATTTATCAAAATAAATAAATTGTAAAAAAATGTATGCCCTTCTGACTAGAGGACTTTTTAAATTATTTCATTCTAGAAACTAAAGAGAGTGTAGGTCTTCCTTTAGTGGGCAGCCAATCTCAAGTGAGCCTTCAGGCTCATTTTGTGCTCACAAAATCTTTCTCTGAAGTATTTTCTATATGAGACTGGGAATGGGTGCTGTGGAAATCCACTGCACAGGAATCCTTCCTTTCTGTTAGGCATTCAATCAATGTTCCTGTAGGAACCCTATCATCTTTATTAATAATATAAATATTTGGTAACAGCAACTAATTAATTAGGAGTTTGCCAGTTACAAAAATATCTTAACATAAGTGTTGTTTCCCCGCACAGAAAAAAGAAAAACACAAACAGGTAATTTGCAAATCTTTTTTCTAAAGTGTCACAAATGCAGAGACAGTGATAAACAAGAACATGAAGCTTTATCCAACAGTGCTCTTAAAGGCAGACAGCAGCCAAGTAAACTGGAAGAAGTAAATGAGGAAAGTTCTGTGAATACTTGTGCAGCATGAGCACTTCTCACCAACTTCTTACGCTCCCAAATCATAGTGAAGCTTTTCTATCACCCACCAGTGATGTTTTTATACCCCACTCATTGCTTTCACATCTACACATTGATCAAATTTAATTATTTTTGTTGGTGAAAAGTGTAATTAAAACATATGGTCTAGGATGGACTGAAACTTTTACCAAGTGAAAAATAGAGGATTTTAATGGTTGTACCTGCTACGAACTGTAACAGTAAAACTGATCTAAACCTTATCTAACAATCTGTACAGCAAGTTTTATTTTACAGCATTAGTGGTGGGGTTCAAAGTCTCACCTCCTCGAAGTCTGTGATGGCACAAATAGAGTACTTTTGTAAATAAAAACAAACATTACTGGTTGAAGCAATTATGGAGAAATATTCAAAAGCCAAATAAGAAAACCAAAAAAGACATGGGGAACCATCCAAAATTCATTATTTTAAAATAAATTCTTCTCTATACCACCCCAAACTCTTGACTTTCCTACACCTAATGCTTTGTTAATATTCTCACACTGATTATGTCTAACATAACAGATCACAACATTCCCTGCACCTGCATCTTTGGGGCTATCAGAGGGTGCACAATGAACATTGCATGAAAGTGTGCATCATGCACTGCAGATCACCTTATTAACTGGCTAATAAAAGCCAATTAGAACACTAGTGAATGCATCCACAGCTAACAGATCCTACCTTCTTGATTAGTGAACTGTTGGAATAGCAGGAGAGTTCATACTATAAAGTTAGAGGGACAGAATTGGGCTGTTCCTGAATACAGATTTTCAGGACAAATTCAGAAATATATCACTGAGCTTTTCCACTTTTCCCATCCACCCAAGTGCATACTTTTCACTCTGGGGGATGCTCAGATATGGTCAGAAAAGCTGTTCTCAGGGCGCCTTCCTGAGGTCAAGGAGCATCACCTTATTTCTTTCACCCTCTCTAATGTCACCATGAGCAGCCTGCAGCCAAAACTGCAGTTTAACCTGGCTCTGACACTCAGCCTGCTGCTGGATTGCAGAGCAGACACACACTGAAGGAGGACCTGGTTGTGTTGAAATTGTGAATCTGCATCAATCACAGCATTCCTAATTCTGTCTCAAGCACTTTGTACTTACACGTGGTAACACAACCACTTTGCTTAAACCCAGCTGTCTAATCTAAGCTTAAAAGCAAGGCCTGCTGTAACTACCTGCAGCCACTGCAGAGTCTGTTCCCAAGCCTCTCCATACCATGTGTCTTAGACTTTCAGAGCTTTTAGAGCTGCATGTCTCTCTCCACTGACTGAAGAGGGGGAACTTCAGGGTCAGCTTGCAGTAATACCCAATGTAAGGAACATAAATACCATTCTTCATTGCATGAATCACTGCATTCCACAACATCAAAATATTGGAAACAACAAAGCAATTCCAAGAAAACTGTAAATCAAATACACTGCATTAGAGAAAAATTTAGACGTAACCTATGAGTTTAGAATTTCCTGAATTTGGTGCTTCAGGCAAGCCATATGCACTGTTTTTCAAAAAAATCCTTTGTCTTTACAAAAACAATTATCAGCATTGGTGACTGCAGCAGAGTTTGCCCTTTGCCAGATATTTGTATTAATTATGCTTTGAAGGTGCCTGAATTAATCCATTCTGTGAAATATACATCAGTTAATTAAAAAGTATTTTTCTTCAAGAACGAATATAATTCATGATGAAATAGGAGATTATGTTTCCTAAGTCAGAAATCCTTTGGGTGAAAATAAAATAGGTTTTGGAATAGACATGCTTTCCAATTGACCTTACTGTTTAAATACTCCTGAAAGGCACCAGATCTGAACTGAAGGACTGCAGAACACAGTATGGAGCTTTTATTATTGTCCTTTGTCTAACTTTGAAGCACTAAAGCAGGCAAGCACAGGGAACTGCAGACCCAAAGAATGAGCTGCAGCTCTCCAAACATTGCACAATACCAGGCACAGGGCCTGCAATGCCATAAACAGGGCCACAGAGACAAGTGAGAGTGGTTTGTGTGTCATAGAAGCAGTAGATAAGGAAACAGAGATATTTACTATCGCAATGAAAAGTCTGGATGAGAAATATCAAGGGCTCCTTAACTCTTTACCTACACATAAACTGCTCATTTGGGTATGCAAGTAAACATATGTGTTTTTCTGTATAAATGCAGGAGAAAAACCTCCATACTCCAGTATTCTCAAGCTGTCCAGTGTAAAACTTATAGTGACATGAATTAATAGGTGTCAGTTCACTAACAAAGCACCTCATCACTTTGAAAAGTGCCAGTGACAAATAGTGGTATAACTCATGGAGGTGGGATGAAGGTGGTGCACATGAGGAATGTGCATTTCCTCAGAGGCTACAACATTAGCAATTACTCCTACCACGAGTGGAGAAGACAAGAGAGAACAAAAAACCCTCATTCTCACTTAGGCAAAAGGGCTTTTTGGCTGGTGCAGGGCTGACAAAAGTGTTCTGAGTAGCTCATTTCCCCATCCAAGGCACAAAAACTACTTGGATACTCTGCATTGTGATGAGAGACCACAGAGGAGGGTGACAAAAAAGGAAACTTGATCAGATTTGGTATAAACCACAGCTCTCTGCATGGTTCCATAAGATTTTGGGCCAAACAATAACCTGGCCTAAGCTGTCACTGTTCCAGTACTTTCTAGCTAAGGAGAGATAAAGGGCTTTTAAGCAGATAAGAATTTCCCTCGCTGTGCTAATATGCCTCTGCCAAGCCATTATTGGGATTTGTGCTGGCCTAGCTCTGTCCATCAGGACACTCAGCAGACAAGCTCCAGGAATAACCATGAACCAGAATTTCTCCTGGAGGGAAAGCTCCATAGCAAACTGGCATTTCCACCAGACTGCTCTGATTCACTTCTTGGACAGGATTTTAGTGTAATGCCATGAGGCACAGCTCCTCTATCCCTGCATTCATTCTGGGATCATTTACTGAGGGCATTTGAAAGCCAGTCCTGAGATTGCTGTAGCTGTTCAGGCACATTCAAGCTTCCTCAGCCCCTCTCTATCAATGCCCTAAAAGAACAAAGTTGCTCAGAGCATACTCAAAGTGTTATGATGTGCAAATGCATTTCTGGTTGCCGTCCCAGGATCCTCATTTACTCCCTGCTATCCTCAGCCTCAAGTCTCCTTCCTGACCACAGCTGCTCCAATCCAAACCCCACCAGCATCCCTGAGGCCAACGTGCAGACAGCATCAGCATCCCAACGTGGATATTGGTGACTCTCCAAAAGCCAGATCCTCACCAGGGGCTCCTCCTTGAATGCCTCTGGAGCCACACTGATGTGTTTCACTCTAGGGCTCTAAGTGAAGATTTTGTTGGCCGCACCCCAAAGGTATCTCCTGCCCAGAGATCCAGAATTGTGAGAAACAACTATCAGACTCATTCAAACTTTTTATGCTTTGACTATTCTCTTTCCCCCCCGCCCTGTTTTGGGAAAAGTAAAAATTCTGAGGCTGTAGAATTTAGGCAATAACTTAATAGGAAACTGTAGCAGATATTTCATTTATTTTGAGTTAATTAGATTTAACATTTCTCCCAGAAATGCAGAGCCACAAGTTCCTCCCTACAAAACAACACCACATTTGCCATGTGAAAGGTCAAGTGAAAAAGTGACCAAAGGAAGTCTTGGGCTTCCCACAGGTCTGGAAACTCACAATATTTAATGCAAAACCTTATTTTCTACATGGAGTAGCAACATCTTCTCAGTACCCAAAAAATACAAATGAAAAAAGTTGCAAAAATTCAGGCAAACAATGAGGTTTGTTCATTTTTAGTTCCTCAGAATCTTTCAATTAGTCACTACTGGATAAAAGCCACAACCACATGCACTGGTCTGAGTTCCACTTTGATTAGAAGCAATACAATAAAATTTAACTAAAAACTTCAGTAAATGTTATCAAAAGTCCTTATTCTATTAGCACTGAAAATCTTGTATAAATGAAATAACTAGAAAGAATAACTATGGTAAAGGACTGGTAACAAGTCTGGTAAGGTGAAATGGAAAGTAAGGTTACAAGTCAGGAGCAACTATTTGAAAAGTATTTGAGAAAAGACTTATTTATGTACTTACTAGGGAAAGTTATGCTTAAATTTAATGTTGTGTCATGAGATCAGGTTTTATTACCCATCCTCCTCCAGTTTTCCTAGTTCTCTCATCCTATATGAGTGATTCATTTAGACTATTCTTTATGCTAAGCACTGAGTTCCAAAAATGATCTATTACAAAGGATTAAACACAGGCAGAGCCAAAAAAAATTATCATCCTATAAACTTCATAAAGATGAAACCTTTGCCAATATATTTTTCTGTTAGTCTCTGTCTCCAAGTACCAGTCAGTGTCAAGATTGCAGAGAAGATTGGTTCTAACTCTCTGCCCAAAAATGTGCTTTGTTATTGTCTGACCTGCCAGGTACCAGCAGGTCAAATAATCAGCAGTGTTGTAATTTACACAATACTAAATTATAGCCAAGCCTTGTCTTGATTCACAAAGTTGGGCACAGACTATATTTGTAATATTATTGTCCTGTTACAATGCTTTTACTGTACTGCACATTGCAAAACAACTCACTTGACCAAAACAAAAAAACTAAAAAATAAAAATCACTTATGCCATGTACAAAAGCTCCTAACTCTATTTCTGCCAATTGGATAAGCATGACTAAACTCCTAAAACTGTTCAGCCAGATCATTTAGGGATGCCTGGGAATATGTTTTATTAGACTAATTGGTGCATTAATCCTGTGCATCAGTACATAACAGTAAAGAAATTAATTTTTAATGCTACAAATTGATTATTAAACATCCTACAGAAACAGCAAGAGATATATCTCAAAACACATTCTATGAACATATTACTTCACTCAAAACTTAACTTTTAAGGTTTACAATTCACTATGATTGTTAATGCTTAGGAAAAATTGTAAGTACATCTTTAAAGTATACTGCAGATGTTCTTGGGATTAAACTTGCCTAAAGATAGCATGACATAAGGACAAACACAGTAGTTCTAAGTGCTCAACGACAGGCAGGCACTGTAGTCAGAAGAAGCATTTGTTAACGTATGTTAACAATGTAGAAGGTGACACTTACGTAGAAATCTCTTACCTGCCTTGGTTGAGTCTCTCCTGATAAGGTTTGTTCTGTGAAAGATGCAAGTCTTTATGTATAAATCAGAAGCAAAGGTGTGCTTGGCACATCCAGTTTTCAGCAGAGCTCAAGTGTGATATGTGTAAGTAATAAATTGGCTTCTCAAAGTAGCTCAGACCATATTAATTGGAAACAGAGTCACTGCTTGCAAGGTTGCTGATGCTGCTCCTTCTGCTTTGTGCCTTTGCAGAGAGCTAATGTATGAACGAGGCAGAGAACAAATCCCTTTCTCTCTTTACCTTTCCTTCCTTCTCTTAAACGGTGAGTTAGAGTTCAGTTTGTCTGCAGCCGATGGCAGAGCACGGGCTGACAGTGCTGTTTCCTCCCCTGCCGAGCCACGCTGAATGTGTTGTGAATAAAGACAAAGCCCTCTACCAGAGCACCACACGCACACCAGAGCAGGTGAGAGCAGCGAGGATGTGCTGTGCCTCTGCTCAGCGAGCCTCCAGCGCAGCTGGACAGGCTCACCCTGCTCTGCTCTCCCCACTGCCGACCCGCACCAAAACCCCAGCTGGGATCGACCTCCTCTGCAAGGGGAGCTCCACTCTGAGCTGGCACAGCTCTGATCTGCCTCCTGGCTATGGCTATCTGTGTGGTTTTATTTTTCTGCACCATAAAGGGTGATTTAGTTCCAGTTTTTCCTAATCGCTAACTGTGTAAAGTGTCAGTTTTTCTTATAGTCAATTAAACCCTGTAAAATCCCTACTAACCCTTCAGGTTTAGGCTTGGTCCTGGAATTAGGCCTAAAGGGTACCTGCCAAATAGGTTTGCACATGAATAATAGTGCTGTCCTCTCTACTCCCCCACCCCCCTTTTCTTTTAATCTGTAAGTAAAATATTCCTAGGTAAAATAGTTGTGGAAACTAGCAATGCTGCCATTGAAAAATAGGGTGAGGGTGACAGTAAACAGGAAGAAAACTTCCTAGTTCCCAAAGAGTAAACTGACCAATTTCAAAAGCCCGACTGAATACATGGGAAATGAGTGCTGGTTTGAGTTCACAAACAATGGACTTGAAGCTATTTTAAGAAGATTCTATTTGTTTTCCACACTCCTGTCTGTGAATGCAGAATACTAGCAGGTGGGGAAATCCTGAAGCAAAGTTATAAAAAGAAATTGTAATTTTTAATATTGCGTTTTTCAGATATGCATATATATGGCTACATACAATCCTATGCTTTGGGGCCCAATATGAAAGCCCATAATCCTCCTTCCTTGGTGGCAAAAGCAGAAAACCAGAAAAACATACATAAAAAAAAAAAAAAAAAAAAAAAAAAAAAAAAAAAAAAAAAACCACAAAACCACAAACTTTTTCTTTTAATATGGTTAAGGTAATAGTTATTGAAAAGAACCCTCTTTCATCCCATCTTTCCTGAACATGACAAGAATTTCTTCATCAAATATTCCCCCACTACTGCCTGTGCAATCTGGAAATCTCAAGTGTTTTAAGAACTCGGGTTCTTTGACTGAGGGGAGAAAGGGCACATCAGGGAAGGGAAGCTGTGATAAGCAATTCCTGACAGCATCTCTACTGCCCTGCAGGAGCTGTGCTGGGTGGAGGGCAGTTTTAGAGCCACAAAACATCACGTGGAAACCTTGACACTGGACAAAACTCTTGACTTGGCAGAAAAATGGCTCTGGGTTGCCAGATGTTAGCAGTGGCATTGGCTGAAGAATGAAGCCACTGCTCTCTTGTCCACACAACAACCTCCAGAGTCTTGTTCCAGAGCAGCAGTGACCACCCATGGTGTTGAATAAAGACTTTTTGCTCTTGGGCACTTTCCATTGCTAATGAAAGTGAATCCATCCCTCATCAGTTCCATTCCTGGTCACCTTGTGAGCTGGGTTTGACTAACACAGAAATTATTCTGACCTTTCAGCACTCTTGTTAAAATCTGCTTTATTTGAGAATACAATCAGCAGAAACATGATAGCAGTGCTATACACTGAAACATGTCACTTGTCCCAGGCTGGTACCTACCCTGAGTGTGATCCAGCTGTTGATCCTATTGTCACTGCTTTAGGTGAACTTTAGTAACAAGGAAACAAAACCAGCACGTGGCAGCCTATGCCAGTTTTGTGTTTGTGTCTACAACAAAGAATATCAGGGACAATAAAGTTTTTACATTGGTGATCTACTCATTTTCCCAAGAGATGCTCTTAGCAAGTTTGTTGTCTTTTCTAATACGAAAGCTAATTTTATGAGGAAATTCCTATTCCTATGGGAAATATTAAGCACTTGGCACTCAGCTGTAAATTTAAGAAGTTAAATTGTTTGAGGGTGCTTGAGCACTGGCACTTATACTTAAGCCTTTTTGCTTCTTCCTCCCTATGAGCAAAATATCCTGAAGCCTGGATCAGTAATCTTTTACTTTTCTACTGCTGTGTAGCACAGAGGTGTTATGGTGTAACACAATAATCAATTTCTCTGGGAAGAGGAGATGCACATAGAAAAGGTAAAGTTTCTTTTAACACCTCATTGCCAGGAGGAAGAGGAAGCTCTCAGTTCTCACTGGCTTTCAGTGGAGCACTCAGCACCTGAGAGCCTTGCTGAGCAACTGCAGAATCCCAGCCCGAGCAGAAACACACTCAAGTCATAAAACACCATTAATCCTGTATTTACACAGTCAATATCCCAAGGGTGGCAGATAAAACTGCAGGAAAAATAAACAAAATATTATTAAAACCCCTACTTTATAATTTATTCTATGCCTTCATTACTTTATATAAATGCTTCCTGCCTTTTATTAAAATAAAATGCATCAAATCCAGTGGCACAGAACATTCAAACTCCTCCTGGAATTTCTTTTATTCTGTATGACAAACTAAAAGGAATAAATCCATTATCTACTACAGAGCAAAATATCCACTCCTGAGCAGCATAAACACCCTATTTGTGAATATTCAGAGACATAAAATTACCTGCACAAAACTTCTCAACCAAAGAAGCCATCACTAACACTAGAAGCATTTCACAATAAAAATATTTTTGGCAGTCACTGGAAGAAGCTCTTCTAATCATCCATCTACTAATTCTTCACCAAATAATTAATGACCAAATACTAAACTAAGAGAGGATTCCTTTTAAGAGACCTAGAGTAGGAATGGAAAAAAAATCTCTGCCAGGTCAGTGCTGAAGAGCAAACAACTTAATACTCACAAACTACTCTATTAAAAAACCCCTAACAAAACAAAAAAACCAAAGACTGCTCATATGATTTCTATAGTAAGGTTACTCATGTCATAAATTCTGTGAGTGTGGGAGCACCATTGTTTTCTCCTGAGAAAATTCCAGTAGTTTTGCCAAATTTTTGTGCAGTGCTGTCTGCTTTGCCTAACCTCTTCCTGAGGTTGGGACTTGTTCATCTCAGGCTTTTAGCAAAAGAGCCATCAGATACAGCTTCTTCTATTTGCAATTTTCAGATTGAAGGCACTGCTTCAATCTGAAACACTGCAGCAGAGCTCAAATCACTATCAAGTCATTGTAGCATGAGGAAAAGATGAACTCAAGATATTCCTTGATAACCTACATTGAAAAGGAGATACTGAAGTTAGAACCTCTGGGGAATTAATGAACAAGAATGACTGTAAATTAAACTTTTGGGGTTAATTTGTTTTAAATGGTAATCAAGAAGTTGGGTTTTGTTGGGTTTGGGGTTTTTTTTTTGGTTTTGATTTAGCTCTAACAGAGTGGGCCGTGTCACATTAATATAAAACTGCATTCAGCTGATGGTGAGGATGTGCAATGGGTCAAAGTTAATTGAGACAAGGTATCTTAAACTTGCTAACACAGTAACCTTGATGAATGCACCTGCTAAAGTATCACCTCTATGCCTGACCTACTTTTCACATCACAAACACAATCATACCTTTCACCCTTTGAAGTTTGCCCATGATCAGCAGCAGTATGACAATAAACAGGACTGCTTCCAAATCCCTATGCTGGATAAATCATTTCTCCCTAATCAGATGCTCTCACATGAAAGAATGATGCTGCATATATTAATTGCATATTCCATTAGATCTTCACCTTCATCTACTGCAGCACGATGGCCCCTACCAGTTCTTTAATATTCCTGCATTTATAAATGTAAAATATTTCTTTACAGTTATTCTTTGACTTGTACATCACCATCACACAGAAGGACTAGGACGAAAGAGTGCCTTAGAGTAGAGTAGAAGGCAAGGAACAGAGTCCTGTTTATTGCTAGTTAAGGTACCCCCAGCTGTTTTGGTAGACTCTGATCTGCTGTTCCTCCATGTCAGCTCAGAAGTTAATTAACTGACTCCATGTGATCTCTGACAGCTATGAGCAGTTTACTGATTCGTGTGTTGATGAAAAAAGGCCTGACACTACTCCAACTTTCAGAGATGAAGAGTTACTAAAAATGAAATCAAGCTCAGGGCAGGCAGATATGAGGTTCCCTTTCTTCGCTTCAGCTTTTTTACTGCCCCAGAAAGTGCCTCTGGGTTATCTGCTGCAGGCCAGCCATCTTGCCATCACAGCTCCAGAATGGCAGATACCAAATACTCAGGGTTCCTGAGTAATCAAACCAGGCACCTGGAAATGCTGGCAGGCTGAAGGACCAGATTAAGCCACATCCATTGTGTCCCAGAGGTGCTCAGTGCTGGACAGGCTCTCACTGAGGACTTGGGGTGCTCTACACCACTCAGAGCTATTGCTGCATTCAGTCAGTGTCTGGATCAAAGCAGAGAATCTTCAGAGCAGTTTAATTTCCTCTTCCCACAATCCCTTTTCTGCCTGCTCATTCATAGATATTTCAGTTCTTTTTATAAGCATAGAGGTCATTCTTCGACCAGTGCACAATCTTTTGTCAGATTTTATGTTTGTTAGGGATATATGAGACATAGTTGGATGGCAGACTCTTAAATTTTTAGTTTAGGAATGATTGCATATCTACACAGAGAGGGAGACAAAATTCTGGCCAAACCCTCCATACTTTTTGTACATGAAATATTCAGTGGCTTAAAAGGGTATTTTTGGATGGAGGAAGAACAAAGAATAAGTCCTTTCTTTTGTACATTTAGTGATCCATGAAACCTGCTGTATCTGGCCTTTCAAATCTCCTCTACAATGAAATATTTTTCACTTATAACACAGAAAGATTTTACAAGCCAAGGGGTATTAAAAGAACAACCTCATGTAATTCAATAGTAAAAGCACAACAACTGTCTAAATTACACTTGGTATACTTCAAATGTTAAAGTACCTGATTTGAATGATAGCTTGAAAATCACTAAGGATAGAAAAATCTGAAGTTTAGTGTAGGGAAAGTTGACATCAATTCTATTATAGAGGATACTAGTTTTTCAGCAGAAGGGAAGACAAATACAGTAGGTATAATAAAGTGTTTCTTAATGAAAAAGGACAGAAATTTGTCATTTTCTTTTGTGATGTTCCCTTTTAATAACGAACAATGCATTTGACAGAAAAAAAGAGAACATGTCAGGAGAGAAACACTATGCAAGGAAATTTTTACAATTACGTCGGTCGTCAGATAACATTGTAATAGCTTGGTTATTCCTAGAGAGTAAAAGAGGAAAATCAAGATCAATTCTGCCTTTGAGCTACTGGGATCCTTCACATGCATGAAATGCTAAATACACTCATTATACATCATTATTTCATTACTATCTAAATCATCTGTGTATTAGCTCAGATAACTCTGCACCCAAGGGAATGCTGTAGCTTTTGGGGACTTCTGACATTTCATACTGGAAATAAAAAAGTGAAGAAAAGCAACACTTGTACTCACATATCTGCATAAAGAACAGGAAAACAATGTATGCAAAAGTGTTGCCTTTAGTCTGAAAATGCAAATAAACCAATTTCCCTTGTTTGTGAAGCAAGATGGAGATGAAGATTAATTTGCAGCTGCAAACTTCAGGTGACTTTGGCATATCTAAAATTAGGGATGATTCAGAATCAAAAGCCTGTACAATCAAATAGGAATAAAATTAGCCACAAAATCCCAGCTATTGGAAGATTGTGTGTGAAGTCCTACAGCAAAAGACAGCAAAGGCACAATATTCAGTATCTTCATGAAACTAGATATTCTGTTGAAGACTACTTAAAAGGAAAAATAAATCCTTAAAATTATGTGCAACCTTAACCAAAGCATTTTAACACATCTCCTTTGCAGCATTTAGAAAGTGAAATTCCAAGGTGCCCAGGTGTAACCTCAGAAGAGGATGGGTCTGACAGGCATCCTTCCTGTGGAATCCTGCAGCGGCCCAAGATAGCTTAGAGAGGTTTAATTTAAACCTCTGTGCATCAGCATTAGTTAATCTGGCCATTAGAGTTATCCACTTCTGAGTAGCTGTGCTCTTTAGGTGATGCAATAAATCAAACCATGCCACACTAATGGAAAGCTAATGATAGCAGGTTAACCCGTTTTTTCCACCTGGATTTCCCAATCAGGCTGTCAGCTCTCCCCTTACCCAGGAGATGAATCCAGGCATTTGGACAGTCCTGCCCTGCTCTCAGCCTTTCATTAGTTTGCAGTTCCTTCTACAGAGCTTCCCAATTTTATCACCAGTAGAAAATACTGAAATCCATTCCTCAATTTAGCAAGGAGTAGTATCAAAGCAACCAATCTTGGGTGTCTGGCAAACAATTCGTAATGTTCAGGCTAGCTGACAAACAATTTCTCAAAACTCCTCCTGTGTCTTAAGCTAAATTTAAACTTCTGAAACACAAATAGCCAACTGCTTCTATGCACAGGAGGGTATAGGCAGAGAAAATTTTTAACATATGTGTTTGCCTTACTCCCTTACTGGTTTGTTACCCTGGAAAGAGTTTTGGCTTAAAGATGCTGAGCAGCAAGTGTAGTGAGCCAGACATTGGGTGGATGTTCCATTGCTACCCAGCCCACCACAGGGTATCAAAATCTCATCCTTCTCACCAGCTTTTTCCCTTATCCCAGAGACACCATTGTCTGACACCTTTGTGCTCAATTTTGAACAGAACCAACAAGCATGAGAAGAAAATTGATTTTTCTAAACAATGTTTTAGACAGTCACCTTTAATCCACCCAGAAGCATCGAAACAGCAATAATTAATGAGTTAACCAATCTTTGCTTAAGAAACTATTGACATGGGTTATCCAGTCACAGATTTCCTCCCAGAGTGGGAATTTCAAACTTTTTGGGTCTTTGACTGTCAGGTTCCAAACTGATATTCTCCTGAAATCAACAAACACACTTTAAACCCTTTCTTTTCTTATTCCTTGCTATTCTCAGCTGGTTGGATTCACCTTAACTTCATCTCTTAACTGATGAGGTTCAGCAGTAAGATAAATGTCTGGGTAGGTCACAGACTGGTCCTGATCGCTCTGCATCATATACATTTACTTATTCAATGACAAGAATACCAGGAAAATTTTAACCAAAAGTATTCTAAATAGAGTATTCTAAATTCTAATAATGGAAGAATTTTATTAATTTATTTTTGCTCCCACACCCACCCCACTCTACTGCCCCCCCAAAAAAGGACTGTATTCACTTTTCCTGGCTATAAATGAATTCATAAATTCAATTTACACAAATATGTGCCCAAGAAATGCATATGAAGAAAAAGGAACACTCTTTTGTCTCACCCTGTATAGCCACCAGAATCTGACTGAAGGAGCACTACCCTTTTGCATGCTCATCTAAAGTACATTCAGTCTAAGACTGAAAAACAACTTGACTCCAGACAGCAAGAACAGTATGAAAACGTGCTTTGGCTTTGTTCTTTCATTGCAAATGGAATGTTCTGGAGCAGATTATGGTGGGTGTATGGTAAAACATTCATCCACTGCAGGAACACAGCAGCAGGAGAGCTGAGTGTCTTTGCTCCTGTCACCTTCCCTGAGACGCACTGTGAGCAGCAAAACCAATTCCGTGATGGAAGAGGAAGCCCCCTGAGAGCTGGGGGTGTCACAGAGCCAATAAATGTACAGGCTAAGGTGCACCAAGGATGGCGTGGGTGGGGAAAAGCCTGACAACACTTCCCCGTGCAGATGGCTCTGAAAAACACTCGCATGGATTGGAAAAGCTCAGCCAACACAGCATGGGCAGCACAGCATCTCTGTGGATGGTGCTTAACCTTTCTTTTTTCCTTGGTTTTCCCTGATGTAAGATGGTCTGATGGCATCAGAGATCAGTCCTCACCCCTGCCCCTGGTTTTAGCTCTGCATAGCAGAGGGGACATGATGCAGGGAACAAACTAAAAGAGTCTTACTCCTCTTTTAGTTCTTTAGATTTCTTTGAGCCCTGCTCTCAAAAAATAGAGTTCTAGCTTTTATTTGGAGAAGGCAGAATCAAAGTTGGAGAAGATTACTCCTGAATATTTTCTCACCCAGGTGAGAGAAAATGTCAGGAGATAAATCTGATTCAATCCCACACACAGCTGTAACAAACACACCAGAAATATTTCCATTTTCTGCATGCTCCATGAGCTGGGAACAGCTGTATGTTACCAGCATTCTGGCCACAACATCTGTCACACATAAATACATAACAGCACCTACATTCATAATCATAAAAGTAAAAACTGTCATGCTTTTAATTACCTTGTTTTCAGTTGTTTATATTTCCTAACTTGAGCTGTTTGCAATAACATTCATTTAAAGGAGTCTGCCCCTCAGGGAATTTATCAGAAAAATTACCTCCCTTAGTAGGATTTTCAGACATTCACTTTGGAATCTGTTAAAATAAAGGACTGTAGGAAATAAATATAAATCAAATGTAGACCTCTAATGGTTGGCTTTGGAAAGTGGGAAGAACAATGATGCAGAGAGTAGTGGAGAGTTATTAGGGTAAGATGTGAAACAGAACAGAAACTGAAGGTTTTAACTTAAATGTCAGAACCAAGAAGCAAATGTGCAAGGGAATAAAATTGAAGAGATGTAAACTGATAGATGGAATTAGCTTTGGGAAAAGCAGATAGAAGAAGGATATCAGAGGGACTTTGAGGACCAGAATTCAAAGCCAAAGTTCTGGCTAAAGACCTGTTGTTCACTGTTAGAAATAATCTCTGAAACCCACTGCTGTAATTTTTCAGTATTTTCTTGAAAAGATGACAGAATTTGGCTTCTTGCGCTAATGCATAACCACACATTACAGTCTTCAATTTTTTTTTCAATTTTTTTTTGAATGCACAGGAAAATATGCTTTGTGTTTCTGTCAGGAGGATTTTAGAAAATAAAAACAGATTATGTCAGATGAGAAGCATAATCTGTTAGCCTGTCTCAGCATGGAAAACATTTTATAAGTGTAGGAAAAGTAGAGAACAAACAAATATAGATAATATTTCTGCAAGTATAATGTCCCAACCTCATGAGATAGAGTTTGCATCTGCATCATGGTTTTTAATAGCCCTTGATGAGTCCATGATTTTTCTCTAATTGTTAAATGCTCCTTTTATACTTTTGATATATATGAAATCCCAAGTTAAACACTTGAATTATTCATGGCATGTAAAACACAGCATTTTGGTTCAAATTTGCTTATAGGAGTTTCAGTGGTTGTCCATTGGCTCTTCTGTTACAAGAGGTGATGAATAATCAGTCCTGATTTGCATTCATTTGGAGACTTTTATTGTGTACTTGGTTCAGTTGTTTCTTTTCCAAGTTCTAGTCCATTTAACTTTTCCACACAGGGAATTCATTCTAATCTTCTTATCATTTCATTATTCTTCTCCATCTCTTTTCCAGGTCTGAAATATCCTTGCCAAATTAAATAGGGAGATCACCTTCTAAAAATCTGACTTTCTCTTTTCAGTCATATTTTAATTAGGTGGGCACTTTTGCAGAATATTCCATAATTGCCCAAAATCTCTGAATAATGTAGTGAAAACTACAGAATTTCTGAAGTTACATACAGGTATTTCAGAATTGGTAACTGAAATTCATCTGCCATTTTTTGCATAGGGACTCATGGCAGCAAGGTCTACTGGAAGCTTTCTGCCCACTTGGAAATGGCTCAATACTCAAATTTTGGGCACATTTTCTGTTACTCAGACGCACCAAAGATGCTGTGATGAGTTTAAGTGCACAAATTGCTACACAACACTAAATATTTGGGGTAGATGGAAGAAAGGTGTTAAATATCTGTAACAGAACACCCATAGTGAGTTCTGGCATTAATCTCTATGTACTTTCATTCCCAATTAAAAAGATAGATAATGTTAATACCATTCATTTCAAAGAGGTTTTATGAAAGTTCATTGATATTTTTGAAGCCCTTACATACCTTAATGATAAATTTGATAAACACCATTTAAAAGCCCATAAGAAAATTAGCTACCCTGACTTGGGAGCTGGATTTGAATAGTGGGCAATAAATATAACATGAGACAGAAAGTGAGCTTCAAGGACAAAAAAAATAGAGCAAAAACTTCCTCTTTTGTTTTGCTTACTAAATGAAACAGGCCTGTAAAAGCATTTAAGGATTTAGAAGTTCCAAAGGAATGATGTACAACTCTAGTTCAAACACCCAAGAATTTTTGAAGGCTAGACTAAAAGACAGAAGTCCCCAGAAAATCATTTTGTACAAAAACAATGCACAAAGTGTACACTCTTCCTTCTAATTGCAATGTTCAGTTTACAAGTGCAGATAGATGAATGCAGTCTCACACTAATTATTTCAGGACAAATACTGGAGTCTGACTCATTAATCAGATAAAACTTTCACTGAATCAAAGTTGTCTCTGCTTCTACAGCCTGCACTATGCAGCCTATCCTGTGTGAGTTTTCTTTTGTCTGACTTCCCAAGGACATGGAGATATGGTTTATACAGTAGAGAATTGAACATAATTTTTATCAATTCAAGCATTTTAAAGAGATAATTCTTTGCTCCGCTCCCGAGGCATTATTCAACTTTTAATTGGTACGTTTGCAACTCTTTCAGCTGGACACAGTCACCTTTGGTTTAACTGCTACAGAACAAATAAGGCAGACTGACTGCCCACCTGATTTTTGCCTACTGTGCTAAATCAACGGCTGGTTTGTGCATTTTAGAAGCTTTTCACAGGGGGCAGGAAGCATTGCATGCATCTGTCCATGCACAATGCCTCCTCTCCTGTTGCCTTTCAGCAGGTGCTTCACATATTTCCTTTCATACCTCACTAGATTTGCTAAAGACTATGTCTTTAACCTATCATTTTTGTGAAACCCTGTGGCTCTTGTAATAAAGGGAAAAATATGTGTTGGACAGAAGTATCTAGCCAAGCAGAAGAAAACAGGTGGTTTCAAGCACTTGCAAGGAAAACAGCAAGGATAAAATTCATTAAAAAATACCCCAAAACCTTAAAAGGAGATAACACAATCATCTCCCTAACCTTCCACAGCTCAATGGAGAGCTGTATTTTTATTTTTGTTCTACAAGAGCAGTTTGACCCTGCATGCAAGACAGGATCAGCTCAGCCTTTTCAAACTTGTCTGTTAAGAGTTTCACTTTGCCATGCCTTGATTTAATATGCTGGAACATAAATGAACCTTCCCTTTTCTGACTGTAGAGCTACAGCTACATGGGCAGATATCCAGCAAGAAAAATACACATAATAACTGCTTAGGTAGTTGCTACAAAAAGTTCAATCTCCAGTGGAACTGAGAATTCCAGAGCAGTGCCAAGAGCCCCTGAACACAACCTGGGGTGAACATTATCAGGTTCCCAACAATGGCATCAGTTACCCAACAATGAATCCTTCAATGAGCTCAGCTCTTACCTCAACAGGATAGAGAATAAGTGAATAAATTCCTTCTAAAATAAAGCTGAGCATTGCATCACCCAACCAATTACTTAGTGAGAAATTCAAAACCTGCCAGAAAAATTTCCAGATGAAGTACTGATCCCACAGGCAACTTACAAACCTCTGAAATGCACTTTTGTAATATCAAAGAGACAAATTTCAGGGTCTTTTCTCACCAGCAGTGGTGTCCTGAGACCTCAAAAATTCCCCCTGGTGCATTTAGTAATGTAGTAGATCAAAGGCACTACAGATACTGAACACTGGAGTCCCAGAGGAAGACTGATCTCTATTGTCTGACCCCCCAAAAGAACAGAGATGAGATGTACTGATGTTATTTCATAGCTGTGGACAGTACCCCTGGCTGCAAATATTGCTACATATTTCATCCACACACCAAATTTTAATTTCTTTTTTAAAAAGAGAAAGAAATAAATTCTCCTTTACGCAATCACCTAAGTTTAGGACACAGATGCCTAAAAGAGAAATCAGCAGCCACCATCTGTAGTTTAAATTGTGTCCTGGCCACTTTGTGGCAGTCAAATAAATCCTTATTGCCAACTCCCTGATGCTCAGCCTCAGGTTCCAAACCTGCAGGTCAGTGCTATCAGCACAGGTAGAATCAGAGAATCCTGAGTGAAGCAGTTGTTCATAAAAGCTCCACAAAGAAGCTTTTCCTGAAATTCTCTTTGCAGCAGTCCTGCCCTCCTTACTCAGGCTCAGCTGCCGATGAGCCCAGGCTGTCCCATGCAGGGACAGACAGGGACAAGGGGACACAAAGCCTGGCACTGTGTGAACCTGCCTGGCACCAGGAACACAACAGAGAAGGCAAAAAGCACAACACAAAATATTCACTGCTGTGTTTGACTCTCAACCATTTCCTTCATCTCACCAGGAGAGATCATACACACACATGCAAGAAAAGAGGGAACAAATGATTTCATTTAGCAGATTCTGTTAACATTCTCAGCTTACAACAAATTTTTTCAACTAAGGTTGGTTTTTTTTAAATCCTTCAGCAGGTCAATCAAGAACTCTTTGCATTCTGCTCACTGTCATTGTTTTCAACTGTTTAAAGGAAAGAAAATATCCAATGCCAGTCAATCTAATTTTCTGTTCAGTCTGAACTGCAGTATTGAGCAGCACTGCTACTCCTGTCAACCACCTTTTCTAACCTGAAGAAAAGCAGAAGTTACTGACTGACACCAAGCAAAATTTGTTACATTCTATCCTCACAATCTAAAGGCTTTGGGAGTTTAAAGTATGAAATCAGTGTCACTGTGAGGTATTTCTAAGAATTAGGCAAAGGGAAAAAAAGCAACTAACCCAAACAGTCAAGATTACCTAACTTAATTTTAAATGTGGCCCACAGCAAATTTCTGATCATAGGCACTGCCTGCCAGCTCCAAGGACATATTATGTCTATGTCCAAATTCTTTTTTAATTATATGAGTGAACAATCTTGCCTTAATCTTACAGTTTTAACTTCACATTTTCTCAAACAAATATTCCTTTTCTGACAAAAGAAGAGTTGAGAGTTCCTGAACTGTTTTGTCTTTCCTCCATGGACACCTACCTACCCTTCATTCATCTTTTCAGTAATTCAGGTTGTGAATCTCCAGAGAAAGTGATGAACCAATTCTTCTGAGTTTAACAAAATAAATGTAGCCAATAAAGGACAAACATGATATTTGTCATTTTATATATAAATGTGCTATTTATAGAGTCATAAGCTCTACAATTGAGAAAATAATTTTATCCAGTCACCCTGAAATAACATTTGGGCCACCCACATATATTCTGCCCACGTCTGCGTGTTTACTATTTATTATTTTAAAGTGGCAGCTTGTCTTGTCAATGCTGACTGACAGAATCAGCTCTGAAATTTTTGCAGCATCTTCTCACCCATTTCTTAGGGCCATTTTGCAAAGTGTAAGCTCCTGAAGGCATTGGAGGTGCAGAGGCTGCAGTCATTACCCAGCATGGATGGGAGGTTGGGCAGCAGGGAGAGCTCTGCACAGCCAGGCTCAGCTGCTGGGAGCCCTCAGCCCCTGCAGGGCTGCTGCAGAATCCTCTGCCATCAGAGGCTCCTCTGGTACACACCACTTCTCTAAAAAGGAATGGTTTTCATTCTGTCCAAAGAGACAAAAACATGGAGCACAGGTACTCCATTAACAGTTATTCAAACTTAGCTCCGCATTTCATGACTTTCACCTGACCTTGGCCCTCTGACTGCAGTGTAGAAGGGTTTTGGGTATCTTTAGTCAACAATTGTCCCTACAATATCTCCTCAGTTCAGCCATGGGACTGAAAATTCACATTTCTTCCTCTAGATGAAATATAACCCAGGTAGAGAATGAAGTTAGTGGCATCATCTGGTTTTTATTGCCTCATATGCTTTACACTTAACATTACTCCTTAGTGCCCATTTCAGTGATTGATTCAATTAGGAGTGTGTGCTGTACACCAGTTTCATGAGCATATTCCTGTATGAGCTGAAGAACATCTACCAAGAAATTGCCTCAGTGAGAAGAAACAGAAAACCAATGAACACACAGGCACACAAAGCCAGGAATTTTAAAGGTTATTGAATCAGTTATGCTACCTTGAAATACATATTCATAAAAACATCTGCAGGTGCTGTCAAATTCACATGAAATTTAGAATGTATTTTTTGAGTGATTGTGAGGTACATAGATTTGAAAAGGTTGAGAAATGTAAGAAGGTGATAAATACAGTGAAGTGAAAAGAAAATGGCAAATCTCCTTCTGGATCAGAGTGAGTGAGGCTGCTGAATTCCACTGCATCTTTCACAAACATTTTCCTGACCATTACACAAAGGACACACCTTTGGAATAAACACCAAATTTCCACCTAGACACATTGGTGCTTTGATTAAATGGCTACATGTACCAGGTAATACACCAGTCCTGCATCACCTGCTCTAAGTAGTCTAAAACAATTTAAATGAAGCATTTATTTTAGGAAGAGCAACTAAATATATATATAAATATTTTGTTATGCTCTTAAAACCATGGAAAAGAAAATTCCCACAAATAAAGACTACAACAAAGGTGTCCACTCCTCCCTCCCGCCCCTTTGAAATCTGTCAGACAGCACAATATTCCCTTATGCAGCCTGAATTTCCACCTACAGGGGACTTTCTTCACAGCATCATAAATTACATTTATCAGTGTGATTCCTGACCTGCAAGGCAGATCAAAATTAAATGCTTTCAAAGCTCACATTAATTAGGCCTGAAGATGCCTCCATAGATTGTGATTTAGCAAATGCTCTGCACCTGCAAATAAGGTTTGTGTTTGGGGAATATTCTGTTTAGCTATTTTAGTCTGACAATACAGGCTGATCTGATTTAACTGCTCTCTGCTCAGAAACTGGGTGCAAGTCATCTCCTGGAGTTCTGCTCTGGAAACAAAGAGAGCTGCTCCTTTTCTAAAATAAGGTTGGGCTCTAGAAGGCTGCTCGTGGCCATGTACAACTGTGGTCAGCAATAAATAAAACTGATTTATTTAGGCATCCCCTGTGCACCTCTGGCATTTTTCAGGAGAAGTTTTGCAGTAATTATGACCTGGAAGAGCAGGTACCAGGCTCGATTGTCAGGGAGAGGCAGCTGTAAAAAAAAACATATCAACAGGCTATGCAGGTAAGGTGACAAGGATATGTTTTGGCCAACTAAAATGAGCACAATTCCTGGGCCAGGTGACAATTACTGCAGAAAAAAAAAAAAGAGAAGAAAAGAAAAATGAAAAAAGAAAAAAAGGAAAAAAGAAAAAAGAAAGAAAAAAAGAAAGAAAAGAAAGTAAAAATTAAAAAAAAAAAAAAAAAAGAAAAAAAAAAAGAAAAAAAGAGGAAAGGTGCAACAAAAGCTCATGTTTCACTTTATTCCCTGCCCTAAGCACCACTACAAGTGAGAGTCCAGGGCACTGCTTGGCTACATCACCCACTGAAAGCATTTGTTAACACCTGGTGTTTCCATTGCTCAGGACTGGTACTGCTTGCAGAGGCAGCTGACATCGCTTTACATCTCCTAAACCCTTTCCTGGAAGACAATGGGCAGAATGAAGGACCCTGATCTGGATCAGGGCCCTGCAGAACCAGGGTGAGCTCAACCCCGCAGCCACAGAGGCAAAGTGCACTCAGCAATTCAGCCTCCTGAAATATCAGTGCTCTTTCCTCCCAACCCTAATTGCCACAGCTCAGTGGCTTAAATAAAGTGATCCAGTAGGTTCAGACCTGTTTTCTAGGCACCAATCCTTCAGTGAAAATCTTTAATCTTCTTTATAGCCCAGTTTGTTTTCCATCTCCCTGCAAGGCTTGTAGCTCACAGAACTAATTTCTCTGCTAGAATCCCACCACAGGACGACAGCAGGAGACAGAAGAGATTTAGGCTGCCCTGGATAGTAAATGCTGCAGATATCGGTAATGAACCCAGGTTCAGGAGATCAAAGAATTTGAGCTCACATCTGAAATCTAAGCAATGACTCAAACTATTTCTGCACCCAGGTTACCACAGTATATGATACATTACTAAAATAATATTACATTTGTAATATAAAGTAGGGAGAAAAGTATGCTGAGAATCAGGGCTGATTCTAATTTCTGAATGTCCTTAGGCTGAAAAGACAAGCAGCATGGAAATTTAAATCATTAAATTCACTTCCACTGATTTTGCAGTATGTTTCTGTCAACTCAATGTGTCTCCTATCTGTACTCTGGAAAGAAAAAATACAAACTAGTTGCCTTTATTATTCTGAGCTTTTTTACCTTTGCACTGAGCCTCTATTACCTAGGTAATTCTTGCTCAGAATGAACTCTTGGTAACAGAACATCTGCTCTAACTTGATCTACACACACAAGTATTTACCAGTAGAAAAGAACCAGGTTAGTAAAGAACTATATTCTATATGTAGAATACAGTTATTTATTAAACAGGAAAGGCAGGAATTTTTGTTACCAGAAATTATATCATATGACTGGATATTTCATAAAATATGAAATTACATAAAATGCTAAATAAGCTTTCTTTCTTATACTCAGTGCATTTCCTACATGACTGACAAGCTGGCTGCATGCACATGAATTTGTTTATGAGAGGTTACAGGTATTCATGTCTGTGGACCATCCAAGATGAAATCAATTGCACCTTGACAGTAATCCTTCACCTCCCCCTGGCAGCTTTTAATTAAAACAGTCAATGTTTTGGAGCAGGTACTTTGTTACCTTGCAAAATCTGAAGCCTTAGGACTTTTAAAAAAGTAAGTGGGAAAAGTTAATTTTTCAGTACAAAAATAAAGCATGAGAATGGCAAAATAATTAATGACAATAACGCTGAATGATAACAGTAGAAAATCACAACCATGACACAACGAAAAACTTAGATAAAAGGTCTTAATAGAGAGAAATTTACTCTTCTGGCAAAGGACAGAAACTCCAAACAGAAAATGAGGAGAAATGTTGTTTACTTGTAGATTTTTGCAGTTGATAAAGTCAGATGTTTGAAGGTGCACTGTTTGCATCCCTCCCAGAATAACAGCCACAACACATCCAGCATTTCATTATAACATTAACAGGCACTGAGCTCATCTGAGCTGATTCTTCTCCTCCTTGCACTGATGGAATTCCAGTAGACTCATTGTAATTATTCTTACTTTATAGGAGAACAGGTGTGAGCAGGAAAGATTTTTATCATTTTCTCCATATGTTTTGTATGCTATAACAGGTACTTATTTATTTCATCAAAACACTTTGCCTATTTTGGATAATGACTTGCCAGAAGTCTGAAATTTGCCAGCGCAACTCAACACAAAGGTGGAAGATACAGAAAAAATAGTTACGAAATGTAACATGCTGAGCTGGGTACATGGCAAGAACTAGACCCATCCTTGTGCATAACAAAAGGAAATCATTAGATGATTTTGAAAGCAACTAAATAGTGAACTTCTTGCATTTCTTAAAAAAAATTAAAAATCAAAATGCATCGAACTAATGTGATTCAATTCCACTAAGATACAGGACATGTGGATTTGTGCCTTTACTGAATCTGAAGTTTTCTGTTAAACATTCTTTTTCTCTTTCTCAACCCTCCATCCCCTGATCATAAATAACTTCTCTGTAAATACATAAGGGAATAAGGAAATCAGTCCACAAGGCCAATGTCTCACATGTAGAATTGATCTACATCCTCTTCTTTGCATGTTGGCTCCATTAATTGATACAGTACTGGATAACAACAATGCGCTAATAGCTCTGAATGTGCTTTTAATGGAAATGGAAATGTGGAAGGCATTACACTAATAAAAAGAAATGGAACAAGATTTATGCAGTAACAATAAATATTAAAAGGAGAGCAGAATTGAAGATCCAGTTATGATTCTGACTGTTCAATACCAATCTCTTCAATTTTTTTTATGAGGTCAGTTTTAACAGGCATTTGAGATACATACACATTCCTGGGAAATGTCTATAAGGAGCTTATAGCTGGAAATGGATAAACCAAATGTAAACACAATACATATTCTCCACATTTTTCCCTATTATTGGAATTAATTCTGACTACAAAGTTCTAAAATACCTAGACTTTTTGTTTTTTTGTTTTTTTTTTTTTTTTTTTAATTTTGGTAGGTCTTACTAATTTATTTTATTTGAATATGATTAGGACAATCAGCAACACTTGAACCTGTTGTTAAAAACCTAATGGCAGCATTTCTTCCTGCTTCTTTTCCAAGTGACTAAACATTTTAAAAATTAACTAATCTGTATTGTACATTCAACTACCTAGAGATTATGGAAGGCTATTCTACCCAGCTGGAGAACAGCAGAGTGTGGGCATAAATCCATTCTCTTTTGAGACACAGCCATCCAACTTCATCAAGTTTCTCTGAGATGAGAAACTTAACATTACAAACCAGATATCTGATTTCAGATTTATTTTTTTTTTAAGTACAAAAGGAGTGACACTCAAATATCTAAAAAGGTGTCTGGATATATGTTCTACAGAAGCTTAAATTAGCACTCTTAAAATACAAAAATAGGTGCCCAGGACCTAGGCCTACCATACCAACAGCCTGACTTTATTTTGAGCCTTATTTTTTTTCCTCAGAGGTCTAATTAAATCACTGGGACTATCATGCCAGTAAAGCTTTACCCACTTGATCCTCCATTACAAGACCACCTCATTCACTTAACTAAATTGTTTTGGATGTAATATTTTTCTTTATTTTGTCACTGCATTTAACTTTCTAAGATATTTAAGGGTAAGAAATTATAATAACAGCTTGACTCTAGAAATATCTTTTTAATGCATGCATGTTGTTTTATACATAAAACCTTTAAGTTTATGTGTGTTAATACATTAAGCTTCAGTTCACAGAAGTGCTAACAACTACTTTTCATTTCCTTCTTTCCTCAAGATTCTACTGAAGCACCTCAACCATTTTGTTCTTCACAAAAAAAACACATCAGATGAACAAAATTCTGGAATAAACTAATGCAGGAATGAGGCAGAAGTGCTGTGATAAAGATCATAAAGCAAAGCACTGGGAAATTAGAAACCAAGCCACAACTGCAGGTCTAGTTTCTCAGCTGGCATGTAAAGAACAGTTCTGAAAAAGTGTAACCCACCTGAGATGTCACCTGCCCTGAATTAACCATTTAACCCCACTCTCTGCTGAATAATTGTGTAAGACATGTAAATGAAATCTGTGTCATGCTATCAATATTATACCATCTACTAGGCACAATTTGAAGTGTCTTGATTTTTAACATGAGCAGTCTTCTGTCAGTGCTGAAAATGTGACAAATGAGCCATTGGAGAAAAGAGATTAATAATGTCATAAGAAAAAATGAATTAACCTGAAGGCCAACACAGAGTTGGAGCCTAATTTGAAAATTACAGCACCAGTCATTCTAAGAAAAAATACTTTACTTCAAGTAACTATTTATACACTGAAACACTGGTATGGTCACTGGGTGGATCTAACCAACAACCTGTTTATCTCTTACTGTAATATTTGCAGTGAAGACATAAGACCAATGCATAGATCAGAATTACAGAAAGATGCAAGAACATGGGGAATTTCAATGTAATTATTACTTTCAGTAGCTGGCAAGATTTAATCTACAGATATAACTGTAAAATGTTACATCACATCTATCCTTTCTGAAATTTTACGTACTTTAGACTTTATGACACATGATGTCAAAGAACTCCACCAATTCATTCTAAATGCAACAGTTATAAAAAAAAAAAATCAAAATTAGCTTAAGTACAGCAATTGCAAGCATCACTGTGAAGATATGAGTTACCTCCTAAATGCAAATAAAATTCAGAATATTGTTTTAGTTTCTAAAAAAAAATCAATGCCTGAAATACAGTGTGAATGTGTTGCACTTGATGCTGTTAGCCAAAGCAGAAGACAGAGTGTGCAGATCTACTCAGATATTGAATAAATTGTAAGATTTTTCCAATATGTTATTGCAGAAAGGGTAATTCAAGTACACACTTTTTACAGGAAAATCAATAAAAACCCATTCATTTGAGAAAAATGTTTTCCATCAAAATGAGAAATGTATGACTTGAAATAAATTTAACAAGTTTCTTATTTCTCTCATTATCCTCCTTCCCTATTTTTCAGTCTGAGGAAGGCCAATTCTAGATGACAGACAATGAAATTTCTGTATTGATAAGGAGAAAACAGCCCTCCTATCCTTCTATGTATTTGCCTAATTACATTGTATTTTTCCCAGAAAGTCAGTGTATTACTCAAATGTAATTGCTGCTGTGCCTGTGTGTTTCATATTTATTAGAATCTATGATAAAGAACATTAGGTGAAGTAATATAATACAAAAAAAGAAAAAAAAATCTCCAAAAACATAATCCTCTTTAATAATGAACTTAGGAGAGTTGAAGGAAATGCCTGCACCCACTTTCTGAGCACTCAGAAGGACAAACCTGGAGAACTTTGTCCCATTTTGTATCCCCAGACCCAACTGAGAAACTGAGTTCAAGAAAAGGATAAATCAGATGCTTATCTGACGGAACCAATTTCATTTAGCTCACAGAAAAACAGCAGCTGCAGGTGCACAGCAAAAGTTACAATGAGCAGGGAAAATTCCAGTTGAATATCGAAGAAAAAAAATCTTAATGAGGATGGCTAAACACTTGGACCCTGAAGAATGTGAGCCACCTCATATAGGGTAGTCCACAGTTAAATAGGTTATCAAGGTAAAGAAACAGGAAAAAAAGGTGTCAAGTTAATGAAAGCGAAAACTTCCATGGGATAAAAAACCAAAACAAAACAAAAAAATGCACCGAAAACCAAAAAACAACACAACCACTGCCAGATTGTGTGAATAAGTTCACAAAACCTGCTATTAAAACTCTGCATGGAGCCGTTTTTCCCAAAGTGGATAAGCAGAACAGACTGCTGCTGTCCTGTGCTACCCTGATCTGTATGTAAATAACATCTTACAGCATTAAGGAGCAAAAACATTTCTAATATTTGTTGCATGTACTCAGTTGATTCTGCTTATTCTGCCCCAAGGACTGGCTGTAAAATCTGGATGAAACAGGCTTCACAATACCTTTGTGAGATACATATGAAATACTGTCCAAAATTAGCAGATGGTCAAACTAAAGAATAGAGATTAAATACCGTTAAGCTGATCATAATATGAAGTAGAGTTGGGCAAGATATTTTACCAGAAGAGATGCAAACACAGATGGCAATTTTTTAAACAGATTTATGTTTGAACACATCAAATTAGGTGGCAGAACTCACTTTCAAATAAAAAAACCCAAAACATTTAAGATTAAAGAGAAACTGTATAAACATCAAACTGACATGACTTCTGCCTTAAATAGTGTATATTATTTTTGAAGAAAATAAAGAAAGTATAAGATTCTGGGCTAAGGGGGAAAAAATTCCTCCTTAAGAAAGAAGGAAGAAAGATTCTTGATAAGGAAGAATCTTTTGGGGGATAAACTTTACCTTAATTTGGCAACATATTAGCTCTGCCCAAAGAGTTTTACTTATTCTCAGAATTCTACCATGAAGGCAGTAAGCACCATCTCTTGATATATTAAGTCAAAATTCAAAATACTGTGGGGCTTACCTCAAGAAAATTCTACAGATTTGAAAAGGTACAGTGAAGGTGGAATAAGCTACAAGTTGAACTTGAAAAACAAGATAATCTTTTCTGACTCAGAGAAAGATCATAGAGAGATTTTCAATGATAAAGGCCATAAATACAGATTTTCAATGAAAATAATTAGGATGCAACCAACATGTTTTTTGTCTTTTGAAGCAAAAAATGTGATCACAGTCTTCCTAGCCTGCTTTCCTAACTTTTGATTTACCAACACCCCTGGGCTTGTGCAATTTTATTAGTTGTTTGCATGTAGATGCATTCTCCTCTTGTCAGCAGCTGCCTCTACCTACACTGCTTCTGATTCCTCCTGACTGAAACGCAGCTGGAGATTTATTCACTTCAAAAACATCTTCAGGAGCTATCAGCTTCTGCACTGGGCACCTTTCACTCCCAGTTCCATCCCACATTCCTGGGTTAACCCTGAAGTAACCAAGAGTTGTTTTCCTTCAGCAGTTTCATCGCAACAGTTAGAGAAGAACTTCCCTAAAAAGTAACAGACTTAGGGACAGAAAAACATGTCTAGGCAGGTTCCAATAAAATTAAACACTGAACTACTGCCTATTTTATGCAGCTGTATGAAAATTAGAGGCAATAAAATTTATAGGGCTTGCACACAATAAAGTTCCATGCATCAGTGAAAAGGAAGCATTTTCTAGCTTATATTTCTCTTAAAAAAAATTTCTGGGTTTAATTCCAGTTTTCTGCCTGTCTGATGCAGGTGACACTCCCTTGAAAGAAATTCTGTAGCTTCACCTGTGAAACTTGAATTTTAAGACGTATCTGCAATCACTTCTTATTATACAGGACATGAACATGATAAAAATGCCACTGGGTGGAATTATAACACCATCTCAACATATCATTACATGAAGTTAGGGTTGGAATCAAAAATGCATTTTAATTCAGATAGATTCGTTGAGAAATCTGTCAACTTCTGTATTCCTTGCTTTGGTCAGACTGTTTGCTTCATACTTCACCCGGGAATATAGGTTCCCATAGGAGCATAACAGAATTTCAGGGCTGCTCTGGTTAAAACCATTACAGATATTGCAATAATCTTACTCTGATACTGATGATCCTCATAAGCATTTGATCATCTTCTCCCTTTTGTAACACTGCAATCAACATGCAGTATCCTAATGGTCTGATTAAGCAATGACAAGTAGGAGGCTTCCTGGGAATTAATGACCTCTTGGGAGGAGCTGATATCCCAAAATACAGCCCAGCATCATTAACTCCATTTGTTTATTCATCTTTAGGAAATGCTTCATGATGGGATTGCTATCTCCTCTACAAGATGGAAGAATTAAATTTACTGAATTTTTTAAGTTTCTCATGTTTCAGCTAGAAAATTTCAGACATGTCTAGAGAATTTATGATCTGTATAATTCTTGAAATTATGCTTCAGGGTTGTGTTGTTCATATCTTGGGATTTCGTGTTGTTCATACATTGGGATTTTAAAACAGGAAGTATACATGTGCAATATTGAAACTTCAAGGTGATAAAATGAAACTACTCAAAATCTGAATAAAGATGTTGTGGTTGAGCACTACAGAATCAGAAGCATTACAGAGGTATATTTGGGCAAAGAGGATTACTGACAGCGACACAACTTGTTTCTGGTACTACACAAAGAGTACAAAACCGGATAAGGAGACCTGACAGAGTATTTTCACGACCCTCAAAGCTCA
Source organism: Ammospiza nelsoni (assembly GCF_027579445.1). Lineage (NCBI taxonomy): Eukaryota > Metazoa > Chordata > Aves > Passeriformes > Passerellidae > Ammospiza > Ammospiza nelsoni. Next base: position 7,118,753 of record NC_080648.1, read on the forward strand.
CCTTCTTGTACCAGGGTAAGCAGGCTTAATTTCCTGTTTATAACAATCCCATGAACTGACACCTTGATCACTGAATTAATCTATTTACACTGAATTTTGAGTTTTACTCTGATTTAAAAGCTATGAACATTTACAGAATGTATCTCCTGGTAGGAGTGAAGCTGCTGAGGATAGGGAGTGGTTTTAACCCCATAAGAACTTGGGGTTTATCACCCCACATTGCAAAATTGAAAGTGGTTCTTTCAATTTTTCAAAATATCAGAATTCCCATTCAAAAGAAGTAAATACCAATGCACTTTCACTGCTTGGACCTGATGAATTCTTGCTGACGAGAAATGCCGAAGTGCAATTTTAAGCAACTCAGATGGCGTTCCAGGTAAACTTTATTTTAAATATCACGTATAAGTCTTGCAATTTAGAAAGCCAAGTCTTTTTCAGAGCTCTTAGCACCCAGTTCTGAGTTACAAAGCCCAATTTCTCAGCCTAAACACAAGCCAACAATTATCAGATTTTGGTGTGAAGACTGAAATCCTGAATCTGTAAATTATTGACACTGATGGAGATGAAGGGGTACTCAGGGATTAGGCAATTCTGGATTGTAAATTGTTTTTCATTATGAAGTTCAGGGAGGAAGAAAGGTTGGTTACATCTTCTATGCAAGTAGATTTACTGCTAGACAAACATTTCTAAATAACTTGTCCATATTACCAGTAATAAAACTGAAAAAATTTTGAGCAGCAGTATAAATAACAGCATTAATATCAGTCCTTCATTTAAAAAAAAAGCTTATTTTGACAGATAAGTAAACCAACATCAATGATGTAAAGGTATTCCCCCAGGCATCTAAACTTTCATCTGAAAAATAAAGACTTCATCCAAAGCCAGTGAAATTAAATAGATTATTTCTCTGAAATATTTTTTTTGATTATGGCATTAAATGAGAATATCATTGAAGAAGCAAGTGTTTTACCTCAGAGAACTAAACTATTACAGCTAAAAAGAGGAATTTTTTTTTCTTATTGGGTTTCCAGTCTATAACTGCTAAACTGCTTTTGCTCAACTCATAGGAAAAAGAATAGCATTATTTTAGACAGGAGAGAACATAAAGGGAAGATAAGATCCAAGTAATCAATATGGTCACAACACTCCTGGCAGTTTCTTTTCTTTGCATTGTTCTTGTGTCAGACACCTTCTGACATGCTAACAATGGTTCTTGGTTACAACGTGAGGGGAAAATCCCTTATTCAGAGCAGAATATACTACTGTGTAATGCAATATCTTGGTAGAAGAGGAGAAATTGGGATTTTCAGTGATGATTTAGGTAGCTAGGTGACAAAATTCCATTATGAGAAGGCAAGGGGTTGTCCCTTTACATGTCTGTGCACACACCACCAACACAGCCTCCACTGGTGCCTTGCACAAAGGGTGTTCTCCTGGTTTTTACCTTCAGCACTCCAACTGGGGCCATGAGCTGAGACTTGTGTAGGTCACTGCCAGCCCTGGGTTGCAGAACAAGCACTGCTCTGTGATGCTCAGAAGGTCCCCAGCCATTATGTGCTGTGCAGTTTGCTGCACACCTGGAAATACTCCAGTTTTTCCAGCCCTGCAGTTGCCTTGTTCAAAGATGTCTGGCTGCTTACTTGAATTAAAGTGAACTTTACAGAATATCACTGAAAGCGCCATAAACCAGCTGATTTATTTGGATCTTAGCCTATTGAATGCTAGCTGATCTCTCTAAATCTCAGCGCTTTTACAGTTGCCTAATAGCAGAGCATAGGCATAGCACTCACAAAGAAGATAGTTCACTTCAACTATTCTATTTAACTAATAAAACAAAGGAAATTAGCAAAGCCTAATTAGCTCTGATCTTACTTGAGGTAAGAGAAGGCAATGAGAAGCTATTATTCCCAATGTGGAATATTGAACTGGTGGTTTTACAGCACAGCAGATGACATCATTACTCTCTCCAGATAAACCTCTCAGAATTGCCACATTAATGAGCCACAGGATGAAGATGCTGCTTTGAGCTCTGTGGAAAGATCAATATAGAGCAGAGATGCTATGCAGGCTCTTTGGCTCATTTGTGGGGAACCAGTCAATTGACTTAAGAATGAGACTCCAGCTTTAACAAAGGAGCCTCATACAACCTTCATAACCATCATAAACACTGCAAGTACTGCACATTTATTAGTCAAACCGTTCTGGATATGTAATGTCAGAAATTATGAAAGGAGAGACAACTGCTTACAAATCTTTCTTTTTCAGTTGTGTCTCATCTAACAACCCAATGTGAAGGCTTCACTGCTAAAAATTTGTTGTGTTTCACTCTAATAATCAAAGTGAATATATTAATGCTTCAGAGCTGTTAAAGAGTCCGCTAGCATTTCACAATTATAGTGGTAAAATCTTGGGAAAAAATGGCCTAGAGGAATTACTATGAATGCAATTTTCCCTGTTGCAAAGATTCTTCCAAGAAAAGTATTTTGGAGATTTTATTCTCACTCTCCTCATACAACCATGTGTGCATCCTAAGCCAAGGTTTGTTTCCTGCAGTAAAGAAAGCTGAGATTCTATCCTCATAAATGACACAATAGATGTAAGAACAAATAAATAAAATGACCCAACAGACAACTCTGTTGACCTGAACTGAATACAGCACCAGTGAGGGTAAGAGATGAGGGATTGTACTGGCAAGGACTGGCCTTATTCTGCAGTCACCCTACCACTGTGGAACACTCAAAAAAAGCTAGGATACACTGCATGCATGTTCTTGTCATCAATCATATGGGCAACAAATGAAAATATTCTATTTCTTTTGTAGCCTTTCAAAACTATAAAAACAGACATAAAAAAACCAACAACAAACCAGAAAACCTCAGAATGGATTTACAGTTTCTATACACATAGTTCCTCAATAATCCCTGTCCTGAAATGATTAAAGTATAACACAGAAAATCAACACTCAACAAAATCAATGGGATTATTCAGCCAGCTCGCCCTCCCCAAAATCAAATAGTTCCAGTTCACAGCCATGAAGAAACTGCCCCAGGTGAGTCAGACAGAATGACTCTGAGCTCCTGCCTCCTTTAGTGTCTATTCCCAAATGCTCCCTCTTCCTTCCCTGGCCCTGGGGTGCCCAGGCAGGGCTGAGTGTGAGCCTGCTCTCACCATCTTTAGTGAAGATCTGTGTTTGCTGTGACACAGCTCAGCACCAGCAGTTACACCATTCAGAACCATCATTTCTTCCATTCTCTGATAACAAAAGATAATCAGAAACTAAAGATCAGTTTAAAACCACACTGAAACAAAGTCAGCTGAATCAACTGTAACCGTGTTCAGAAAATATGAGGATATTTCTGTGAAACATCTTGGAGTGGACACAGTTCATTCTGCTTATCACAGATTTTGTTTTGTGTCCTTTCTGAGGCTATAGAAAAGATTTATTGTTAAACTGTTATGGTTTTCACACTCATTATTCTACCCTCATTTGCTTTTTCCAAGTGCAATAATGCTTTTGATTTGAAGAGTCACATTGAAATGCCACGATCCCAAGGACTAAATGGAGAAAATGTAAGCACAGGCCAACGTCTCCCTGGGATTTGCAGAACCTTCTGTAAAGTAAATAAGGCCCTTGTGGCTTATCAGTCGTTGGTGTGCTCAGCTCCCTAAAGTAAGAGAATTGAGGGGATTAGTTAGAGGAGAAATGAAATGTACCTAATTAATTCCCCAGATCCCTGCAGATTATATGGCATGTTTGGAACAGCGGGAAATTGTGACTGAAATTAAAGATGCATACCTACAGCAGCAACACTAAGAAATGCAGCCTTTCCTCCTACCACGACAATAGCAGTGATGTATTAATAAGGTCTATGAAACATCACAGTTTTTTATATTATAACAATTTTTCCTGTCACACTTTTTTTTTTTAACAACATTAAAGAAAAATGATGGCAGTCTCAATTTGGCAAAGTCTGAAAAGAATTTTATATTTCAGTTCCTCATTCTAACCCATTTCAGAAGAAGTGCCTTTAGTTGCCTCTACATATTTTTACTTCATAGTAGGGAAGAAAAAAATGCTGTGTATAGAGCATATGTCTGAACTTTTCAAAACTTATCTTCAGAAGAAGATTACAGAAATATTTCTCTGAATTCATGCCAATGTCTTCAGAGTTCTGCTATTATTTATCTGTTTAAACTGCCTAAATTGAAACCAATATAAATGTTTCGGAGGTCCAGTCACTTTTATGGGAAGTGTTTCTGCCTGTGTCAATTAGAGATTCCCTGTATTTTCATAACATGGAGCATAAATAAATATCTTCCCTTGTTTGTCCATTCTGTTCTCTGGTCCTCTCCCATGTTCTCAGCCATGGGATTTAATATCCACGGGGATGAAATTAACTTTTCTGTGGGAGCTGTGGAATATCACTATCAGTACATAGAAATATTTAGAAGTAGAATTTCAAAGAAAGGGGTCTAAAGAGGAGCCAAAGAGGAACATTTGCATTGCCCTCACTGCCAAACTACAGGACAGCACAGAGAAGGGACAGAAAATGCAAAAACAGCTCTGGGAAACACTCACAGAAATAGTCACAGACAGTCAGGAAATCAAGAACTTTTTCATGGAAAGGTAATCTGAACTGACCACAGGGAAGGACAGACAGGAACTCAACAAAACCACTACTGTGTGAGAATCACTCAACTACATCAGTTCCCAAAGACAAAATGATTCAATTTGCAATCTATCAGTCATTTGACATAATAAGGGAAGTAAATACATCATCATAGAGTAGAGGATCCATGTCCTCTATTTTCAAAATAAACATCTGGGGATTCCTCCAGTATTTCTGTTCCATAAAACAGCTAATTGCAGCAAAAAAAAACAGTTTTACTACAGCATTTCAGTGTCAGCAGGAAACCATTGTTTTGTGACTTTATTTCAACAGCATTATGTCTAATTAAAAAAAAAAAAACAAAGAAAAACCAGTTGAGTAGTTGTGGATGTGTCTGTCACATTCCATTAACCCAACTCCACCTACCAATGGCTTCATAAGAGCCACTGACTGACAAATAATTTTACAAAGAGACAGCAACTTAACACTATCAATTGTCTTCACCTGCAGATTTCTGGACTCTTTATATTTTAGAATGGTATCACTCATATAAGATCGAAACACTTCTTAAAAATATCTAAAAATGTGCAATAAGCTACTAATATTTTCCATGTCATCTAAAGCTTGCTGGGGTGTAGAAAGGTATCTGAGGCATTTTTCATTAGGATTCTGAGGTATTTGATTACAAACACCAACAAAAATACAGAAAACCCACAGAACTAAAAATCCTTTCCTAGTTTCCTTTCTCTAGTATCACTACAATTCAGTAATTTCAATCCCTTGAGGTTCATGCACACATTGTCTCCATTTTAGAGAAACACCAAATTGCTTTTTTTTCCAATTTGATTCCTGAATGAACTTTAAAATAACCTGTGTCACATTAATTTAAAACTGTCACATGCTAACAGATTTCATGTGCTACTCAGAATTTTAACTCCTGGAATATCTAAGATTGATTTGTAACCCAAACTGAAACGCAAAGCACCTCAAAAAGCTCAAGAAATTTAGGTATCATACCTATGTCTATAAACCAGAAATGTAAAGGTTGTGGGATCCTGCCTTGCCAGTGGCAGACAGAAACCTAAAAAGATTTATCCATTGTCAGAAATGGAGTTACCAGCAGAGTTCCTCAGAAATGGAGTTCTCAGGTTTGGTTTGTTAAATTTTGGGATAAAAGCTTGAACCCTATGCTGCAATTCAGCTCTTGCTGGGTCCTGCCTTTCATTCATGTTCATTTAAATCACTTAAAGCCAGCGCTGCTCAAAAAACAGGCCAAGCCCACAATTTCATACACCTCTAGATCCCCTCAATCAACTGTTGGCAGAAACTTGCTTAAGCATCTGCTTAGCTCTCAAAGCACCTGAAGACACACCAGGCTGAGCCAACCATCTCCTGGAAAATCTGCATAATAATTTCACAGTGCCAATGTTTCCAAAGGGAAATATATGTAGTATGACCAGAATATTATGCAAATGCTGTTTTTACAATGATTTAGCCCTGCCATAATATCTTCTGCTGTTATACAAGCGGTGCATTAAGCCATGTCATTGCTGACAAAAGCAGGCAGGAGCTGGACCAGATATCCTGCAGCCTCAGCCTGAATGTATGGATGCCTTGGGGGCACACTACCTATTAATTTAAAATTCTGAAACTAATTATGTATGTCAGGGTGACCTCTTTCTAATCTACATTCATCACAGAACACAAGCCTTCTGTCTCTGTTGTTCCCATAATAAAATAGCTGCTGATAGACTTATATAATTGACTGTATCTGAAGTGGACTCCTACCATGGTGCTACATTCAAATTGTATGTAATCCCAGCTGAATAAAGATAAGCAAAAATAATCCAGCTATCTCAAGTAATTAACTTCTAAGGTTACATAGTAACGTTGGAAAAAAATTATTACCCGTGATCTTAAAACCAATGTAACAAAGCACATAGAAGTCACATTCATTGCTGAGCAACCAAAAAATTATTTGCAACATTTAAAATGCATGTAGCATAATACACAGTCATTTCTATTTATTTATCCCACATATATATTGATATGTTCAAGACACACTGATGAAATATGCACCTATGGACTCCCCAGTATGACAGTGGGATTTTTAGAGATGCCCTAAAGAATTAAATACCCAATTATCACTGATTTCTAAAGAAACAATATCTAAGTCTCATTGAATTTTAAAGAAAACAAAGGAGCAAGCATGGTAGAGCTTTTATTCTCTGCTGGACACCTACCCAGACTACAATGGAAACCTGAAAAAGAGGTGCTGCTGCCTTCTTCTCCAGCCTGCCTTGGAGAATTCCTCAGTCACACTGCTTCAAGAGAAATCAGACTACAGCCCGTTCACATGCCCAGCTTAGAATACTAACAAAATCAAATCCCAACAACCCTACATTCTCCTTTCTTTGGCACTGTGACTTAAGTGAGGCTGGTGACTGAGGAAATTCCAAATGACTTGGAAATAGTTTAGCTCTGTAGCCCTGCTCACTTTTGGGAGCAGCCCCACAATCCCAAGCCAAGTGACTCAGACACATAACAGTCTTTATAGGATCAGGTTTCTTCTGAAGATCTTTAAACCCAAAATGGCTTCACTGTATTGCATGTAAACAGCAAAATGAAATTGAAAGATCATCATTAAAGGGAAACTGATCTCTGAAATGGCCTGGCTCAACAAGCACATGGACTCCAAGGAAACCTCCAAGCTGCGCTAGAGGCAGAGGGACAGAATGCAAGAAGCAATCAAAAAAGCAAACTTTCTAATAATGTGAGGGGGCATAACAGATACATCTTTTTTGAAGCATGTTCAATTTCTAGTGGTGAGAAGCAGAGAGCTTAGAGAGGCAAAAATTCATCTGTTTTTCCTCTTAGAAAGCAATTATGAGTACAGCTACACTAGATAAATTGGAATAACACATTAAAAGATGTGAACAAGATCCAGCTTAAAAGTCAAAAGTACATTTATACTTGGAAATTAATATTAACTTACTTACCAGGAGTGCATCAGATGTCCTGAAAATCACAAAAGCAGCAGTCTGTTCTGTATAAATGAGCTGCAGTGAGGAAAAGAGACAATAAATGCATTAACTGATCTGTGACAGTGTACCATAAATATTTGATTTAACCAATAACCAACATTAAATTAACATTAAATCATCAGTTTAAGACATTAACATTTTTAATGAACAGGTCAGTGTGAGCTCCTATGACACATATCTGAGCTGAGAGCATACAACAGTGTACCAAACTAAAGCTTTCACACTTGTTTGTATCATATTTATATAATCAGCTCTGCTCTGCAGTAATATTACTCAGTTTCTCTTGCAGCCTGATTTCCCCAATATTTATTTATACTAATGATGAAATATTAAGAGTTATTTTTCCACTGGAATGCATTCATTTGCACTGTGGAGTGCTCCATTAGAATCCATCTCCTTTGGAAATGATGGACACTCTACTTTTAAATGCTTCATGCTCTTCTAAAAGAGGCACTTGAGACTAACAGGATATTTGGCTGCAGTGAATGTTGTGACCGTGTTCACAGGGGTCTCAGGTTGAGGGAAGATACAAGGATCTGATTCCATGTTTCAGGAGGATTGATTTATTACTTTATGATATATATTATATTAAAACTATACAAAAAGAATAGAAGAAAGGATTTCATCAGAAGGCTAGCTAAGAATAGAATAATAAGGAATGATAACAAAGGTTTGTGGCTTGGACTCTCTGTCCGAGCCAGCTGACTGTGACTGGCCATTAATTAGAAACATCCAATGTGAGACCAATCACAGATGCACCTGTTGCATTCCACAGCAGCAGATAATCATTGTTTACATTTTGTTCTTGAGGCCTCTCAGCTTCTCAGGACAAAAAATGCTAAGGAAAGGATTTTGCATAAAAGATGTCTGTGACAAAGTGCAGCTGGATGAAGCTGTGTGGATCCTTCACAGAGCACACTGCACCACGCTCCACCAGCTGGGGGGAGTCCAGCTCCCAGAGGCCCAAGGACCTGTGTGCACCCCTTCGGGTGAAGGTGAGAGGGTTCTGACATCATCTTCTCCAACAGATGCACACATGTCCTTTCCAAATAAAGCTTTCCCCTGGATAAATTTTGTACATGGGGAACAAGCACATGTCACCTTGTGCACTGCTGGTAGGGTCCGAACACCGCAGTGACAGATGCAGTGCAGGGGTTAGGACAGAACAAAACCCACAGCACAGAACATCTTCCTACAGTCCTTAACACCTGACAAAACACTACTTTACACCTCAAGTTACTTTTCATGCAGTTCAGCTGCCTGTTTTGCCTATTTGAAATGTCACTCACTAACATTCTAAGAAAATATGAACCCATCATGTTTACTGAAAAACTCATGTGAACTTTACTGAATACTGAAAGCTGAGCTCCTGTAACAATACCTACCACATGGGACTAGTGAATCTGGGTTTACAGAATTCCCTACTAAGCTACAGAAGAAAACATAAAAGACAACTTACTCTGCCAAAGACTGGTATTATGCCCTCCCTGAAAAGAGATTCTCTGTAGAAGCCACTTTTGATATTTCATACTTAGTGGTCTCTCCACAGTCAAAATATGTACCATTTCAGGAAACATTCACAAAATATCAAGTACTACAATAATTGAGAAAGTATTTATTCAAAAGACCAGCCAGCTTATCTAATACTTTCTGTTTATGTTCTTTGTATTCTTACTACAGCTTCTATGAAAGATAGCATTTCTTTGTGAGACTGAAGTACTTTATTTTTTAGACTTCCTATGCGCAAACAGCCTTTTCTCAAGGAACACTTTTACCTTCTTTGTCTGTTTGCTAGCAGCAGGATGTGTGTGTTTGTTGTAAACTACATAAAAATTTCCAATTAGGACAACACATTTTCATTTCTTTGATTATTGACTAAAACAATTTCTAAGGAAACATGCAAGCAAATGTTACATTTTTCTGTGAGGGGTTTTTGATGTAATGGCTGAAGAGCAGAACCACTCAAATCTTACAGACCTTTAAGATGTGCAGCTCCAGAACTGAAGCTTTATTCTCAAATTAGGGAACTTAGCTAGCAATCAAGAAGCTGAAATTCCAGACTGCAGCATATTCACAAATCACAAAAGATCATCCAGTCTATTATCTGCCATTTGGACATCCCTGTCCCTACTGAAGCTCCTAAGCATCTGATACACCAGACAGGTTCTAGTGTATAAATAACCTTATTACAACAGTAATAGGTTGGCTCCCTTCTTGTGAACAGCAGTTGTGAATATAGAATTCATTATTTATCCAACAAGAAAATTAGCACACAATGGTTTTACTTTTATTAACAACCTGCTTCTATGTTAGCAATTCTGGTGTAATTTTAGTGATGTCCCCATTACAGAGGTAAATCATCTTTTCACTAATACAGCAAGAAAGCCATCAATATGAAAATTGCTTATTCAGAATCACCTTAGGTAATGTACTTATAATACTTTCCAGGGCTTAATTTCAACCTGTGTGTTGAGCAACCTGTGAAGCAGCAGCTCCCAGAGGTATCACTATCCTAATGTTCCCTTAGTGGCTTTTATTATTCTTTTGTCAAGACTTTTAAATTATTTTTGAGTACTGCACAAAGTCCACCTTCTTATCCAAGTAATCTCTCTATTTCATATGCACGATTTTGCATTTAGGAAACCCCAAAGTGCGCCTATCCCTCATTGCAGGTAAGAGATTTAGGAATGGAAGTCACCTTGAAACTTGCTAGAATTCGAGGTCCCAAGTAATCTGAATTATTTTTTACATCCTTTTTTTTAAACTGAGCACATTTAACATCTGTGCTCAGCACAGCATTCAGTGAAGGACACCTGTTGGCAACCCCAGAGTCTCTCTTAACAGTAATTAACTTCCAATTCTCAACTTCACATTTCAGCAATGTTCTCTCTAGGTGTTCCATGACATCTGATAGCTCTGTGATAATGCCTCATTCCTTGCACAGAAACGTCTTACACTTTGGGGGCTCTGCAATGTGCACACACGGAATTAACAGAATGAACTCTTCACTGAATGTCTCTTCATCTCAGAATACTTACATATCTTTTCAGTACATATTAGTACCTGCCAGGCTAGGCAATGGGTCTGAATCAGCAACCTTTCTTTAGTGTAAAGAACAGGACTCTTTTGGTGACCTGCTTTAAAACATGAGATCATATCTGCTCTGATAAGAATTTTCTCCCATTATCACTACCTTTGGGGAAGAGATCGTAAATCAGAACTTTACCATCCACTGCATGACAAGAAGGCACTTCTGAATCTTTCAGAAGCTTGCTCTGGTTCAGGAGGCAAGATTTTAATGTGGTTTATGGCACTGACAACACCCCTGCACTGCAGACAGGACTGACTAGACTTTACTGTATGCCCACCAGTCTATCCAGAGCTTCTTTGTTGCCAAAGCTTTCAGTTTTCTTCTCATTATTCCCCTGTTCTCACTAACATAATGCCCAATAACATCTTAAATGAGATTTGCACTGACTTCCAAGGCAGTGAGAAGAGAAAAATAAACATACTAAAATAATAAAATGTGAAGCACTGTGACTATCAGGCATTTGCATTATATTTTACTTGTGAGAGAAGAGAGTCATCCTCAGAAAATGAAACTTCAGAATATGCCTCTCTATAAAACCAACCTGTTGTGTTTAGAATTTACTGCTGAGTCTATGCACTTAGGACTCTGTCCTGAAGTTCAAAGTTCCATTTCTTGGCACAAACCTTAAGAGCATTCAGAAGTGGTTACAAAGCTGTTTCATTGCCTTTCTCCATCCCACTGATGATAAATCAGCAAGCTACAACTCACTTTCAAACTGTCACAAGAAGTTCAACTGCTGCTAAAGAATTTTCTATAGCACCTCTCTACAGCACTGGCACTTCTTTTGTGCAAACTCCTTAACTAACTGAAGCTGGGAAGTGCATAACTACCTTTTTCTCCATTAGGAAGTGACTGATGATTCCTGAAGAAATCATTGTTACAGCCGTTGACAGAAAATAAAGAAAATGGAGATTTTGTCTTTTTGTGAGAATAGACAGTTCTTTACAAGTTCTCATGGAATTTCACTGAAATCCTTTTGAGTGGGAATCTTTTCATCTCCTGCAGGCAAAGAGCATTCCTGCCTTGTTCTTTCAGTGTCAGAGGAAGGGCTTTTCCACATGCCCATGTCTGGCAGTGAGGGATAACTCTGGGTTTGTCAGTGATGACTGCACAGCCTGAACACGTTCTGCAGAACAGAGCAGCTCATCCTGGGTTATGACTGATCCAGCTCCATCCATAACTCACAGCTCCTCCTGCACATACAGACCCAGTGCCATGCTCAGTGGATGCTTATGCTTGGCTCACTGAAGACTGTGGACTGATGCTTAAAGTTGTGCTAAATTTGAGCTGTTTGGCAGAAACCAGCCTCACCCAAAGTCTGTCTTCACTTTGCTTAGTCATTAATTTATTCACTATCAGTCAAAACAGCAGCTCATGGAGATCTTTTCCAGGAACGAGTGATGGGAAAAGACAGGTCACTACTGATGCTGTAATAAATCTGCTCTTTGTATGCTCAGAAGCTTCAGAAGTGCCTGTGTGTTCCACAGTGATTTCACAAGGAGCTGTGGATCACACGTGGATGTACACAGGGAGCTGCTTTGCTATTGGGATTTCGTAATTTTAGCTTGACTGTGCACCCCAACCTTAGAGTGTAGCTGTACCTTGACACTGTAGGACATGACACTAATAACATCTGCTTCCACACGTTCACAAACCAAAAGAAATACCAGTACTCAGAAAAAATTCAAAATCTTTGTATCACTAACAAGTTATACAGAGGATTTCTCACATATTGTAGGCAACCTGTACACTAATAAATTATACTACACTACATACTTTCTCAAGTTGTATATTCTGCTGTAGGGGCTTGGTGTGAGAGCTAGTTGCCAATTTTTCCTTTCTTCCAACACAGAGGAAGCCATTAAAATAATTTCTTGACCTAATTTAAAATTATTTGAGTAGACTTACAAGTTGACTGACACTAATTTCCCTTTTTTAAATAATTTTATTCCTTAGATTTTCCCAGACAACGTATTTTTTTCTTATAATCCATTATTTGTGATTCTGGGTGGACCAAATTATAAATGTAGCAATAATCACACATTCAGTACAGCCTGCTCTCACAATGTAATGCAGGTAGGAGCACAGGAAAATAGGTCACAAGAGCTTACTGATGTGCAGCTGTCAAACCTTTTATTCATCTCAAGGTTTGGTGGTTTCTGGACAAATGCACCATGATTGAAATCCCATTGCAGAAGTAAAGCTTTCAAGGTGAAATAGTATTTCATTCTCATTATCATGAAAGAGAAGTAGAAGAAATGTCTGCAGTAGCAGACTACCACAGCAATATGTTAAGACTGGCAATTGCAACATTGTTAAGTGTAAATAGAATGGTGTTCACGGCTGTCTTTTCCTTTCCCCTGATCCCCATTTCTTTCCTTTTCTTTCTCTGCGCTCTTCCAGTAAACAGAAGTTATAAACAAGAAATGCTGCACCAAAAAGAAGTGCTTTTGAGACATGATTCACAATATCACTGCCTTCTCTGGAATAAAAAGCCACCACTTTGTCTCAGGCACTTTACAAAGACAGGCAGAAAATGGCAAAATAACCTTATTGCTACCTATTAAGCAAAACAATATTTTTACATTTTAAAGAACAAAATTGGAAGGTTTTTTCTGGTGGTATAAATCAACTCTCTCCTGGAAGAAGGCTGCCCTCTGTGCTTAAACCTATGAAGTTGTCACAGCACCATTCCCAGCACTGTTTTCCAAACACAAAAAGAAGCAGCTGAGTCTCTAGTGCAGCAGGACTCTCATGCCAACCCTCTGTGTCCTTTTCCCTCGGGTCAGCAGAGCCCCTGGAGCTGTCAGAGCAGCAATGCCAGGCAATTCCACTGCCAGATCCACCCATCAGGGCTCTGTGCTGCAGCAGCCAAACAAGGACTGGGGGGTGAACACAACCAGGGAGTGCCCAGAGCAAAGAGGGGATGGCCATGGAGTGAACTGTGCAAATAATGCAGGCACTCAATGAACTTTAATTCTTTGTGAAGAAGATGGTAAGATATGGCCAAGTGGGAGGGATCAGCAATCATTATCAGCCGCGTTTCGGAAGCAAAACCATTAGGAAGAGAAAACGGGGCAAGGCAAAGGGCAGCAGGTTTGGGTGAAAATCCTTCCCAGGGATGGTGCCCCCGTCCAGCTCTAATGGGAACAGGCCAAGCACTCACAGGGCAGGCCCAGCAAGCCTGTGCCAGCTGATGTCAGGGTCACACAGAGGTCCCCATTTCATTAAGCAGAAAAGAGTTTATTTAGTAGCACAGAGTGTGGCCTCAAGGATCTCTGACCAGAAGCCATCTGCAGTCAGACGCCAGAGGCTTTCTGGCATAGACCTCCCTGCTACCCCTGCCCAGCAGCACAAAAGGGCTGTTGGCTCTGCCCAAACAGCTTGAGAGAAGCCTGTAACCAAGGTGGAGCAAAGACCTGAGTGCAGCCAGCCTTACTTAGGTTTTGTTAATTCACTCACACTCCACCCTGTAATTTCTTTCATCTACTCTTACCATATCCCAATTTATTTTTGCACATTCTACTCACTGGGTGAGTTTGGCATCTCACTAGAGAGAGGAAGAGAACAGCAACGAGGGCAGTGCTGCACCAACCTCAACACAGGGCTCTGGCACCAGAAACAGCAAAATAGCGCACAAAATCTGGGAGTTTGTGAACTTGAAATATTCACTTAGGCAGCACTGAGTGCCCCAGACATTACATTTCCTAGCTGTAAACAACACTTTATGGCCCACAGATGTTTATTGCTATACAGGAAAAAGGAAAAAAACCTTAATTTTTATCCTTTCCATCAAGCAGTGAGAGCTTTACAATATCCCTGCACCATGTTGTTAATGGTAGACATGAATTGGTGGATGTTGCAGGTAAACATCAGTGTTCCATTGATCTTGAAACATAAAATGCCTAAAAAGCCAACAAACTGTATCTTCACGACACAAGAAACAGCCCTGTTCCTAGGAAAGTTTGTCTCTGACCTCTCAAATACATGGTAAAGGGTAAGCCTAAAACATCTGCTGCAAGACAGGCTTCAGAGAAAATCTAATTAACACCATGTCCAGGAATGATGAGAGCAAATGTATCCTGGAAAAAGTCACTGACAGGAGATCACTTTGTTATGCCAGCACAATTTTAGCCTGTAAAGAAAAAGATTTGGGAAAAGTCTTCATTGAAAGAGGTCATATAATATTAAAATGAAAAACTATGGCAAAGGAAGGTGAGAAACATATCTCACATAAGAAAAATCAAAATTGCACAAGAGAAAAAAAAAAAGCTGAGGGGAGAGATCCCATCCTCACTTACACTGGACCTTGCAACTGTGAAGGTTAATATATTAAAAAATGGCTGCAGACATTCCAGTGAACAGAGCAGTGCCATGAGCTGTAATGAATGTTTTAGAGCCTGTTGAAGGTGTTGACTGTAATTAAAGCCCAAATAATGGCCTCAAAATACTGAGAACTGATATCACTGTATTTTCTGCTTCCATTCAGCAGCACACCAGCAGCTTGGAATCTGAATGACTTCATTACTAATGTGCTCTAGGATAGGTTCCCTGCAATCTACAAACTCCTCGGTCACCTAAACACAAAGAAATGCAGCTCTTTTCTTTCTAGATCTTGCCATCTACAGCTTTGCTGCTCCCTTCAGTAAAAACAAACTCAGACCTGGTTTTGAGTACAAGTGAATAACACTCATTGTTATATGTCCAGCCCGTGTTTTACAGTGATTTTCACTTTATTGATTGGCATTGCCCAAATCTATTTCATTGCCTCCCCAAAGGACTGAACTCACAGAGGGAGATCAACAAAATATATAAAGTTCATCAAGTTTAGAACTGTTTCTCAGCATTTGTGCTGCCTCTCTTCACAATGACCTTTCACTGATAGCTTTTCAGAATCATTTTCAGAATGACTGAAGAGAAGAAATGTCAGCCAGGTTTGCTCTAAGTTTTGTGATGGGTGTCTGAGAGATGAATGCTTCGATTAAAAGAACCTTGATTGAATTTTGTGACAGAAAATTGTTCATAAGCAAAAGTGCCCCTTATTTTTGGATCCTTGGTTGGTTTTCTTGCTTACAGGGACACTTTGTGTAGAGGGAAAGAGGAGAACAGACACTACACCCAGGCAGTGCTCAGGCTGGTTGAATGGTAGGTGGCAGCACAAAGCACACTGTCAGGCTCTGTGTTGTTTGGACAACAGTTTTCCTCTTTGATCAGAGTTCACAGGTTCCCATAAATAACTGGTGACTTCATTGGACTGTCCCCTAAATATCTCACTTGTGACAGGTCACGTTTCAGGAGTGAAAACAGATCTGACACAGATGGCGAGTCACACACTCATTCATTTTGACTTACAATTAAAAAATTGTCACCCCAGTGTTATTAAATGGTTCCAAGAAGATTGATTTTTTTTTTTCCCAAGGTTCTTTTTGGCTTATTTATTTATTATTTTTTTTAAAGTAGAGACATGCATTAGAGCAATCTTTTGATCACATATTTATGGGGTAAGTAGTGTCTAGTGGGTAGAGAGGAATCTGGCAATGAGGCTTCCTGAATTTTACTTTTAAGCTAAACTCTTGATCTCTAAGTTGCTTTTGGCAAGTCACTTTTTGTGTCAGACTTCATCTAAGCATAATACACTGTAAATAATGCAGGTGTGCTGAAGCCTATTTAATCTCTGTAAATCATACTGCAGGACTTAAGCAAAGCAGAGACCCAAACAGCCCTGTGGTGGGAGGGGTATAAATCCCAGCTGGAATAGAAAACCCTGCACCATCTTTATTAAGGTTTCAAGGGTGACTCTCAAAGCAAGCAATTTTCAACTATGATTCACATACTACATGCATCTCCTTGATTAATTTTTATTAAAATGTTTCCTTCAGCCACTGGCAAAATGACACATTCGGTTAAGTGCTAATAGTAAGGGCAGCTGGACTTTTTTTTTTTACTTTCACATTCAATTTTTCCATCAACTTCAATCCTGAATAGCTCCTTTATGTTATGGTTTTGCTTTCACTTTGAACAGAGAAAAATAAGACTACGCAGTTTAAGATAGTGAAGAAACAAGCTTTTGATACAGAAATTTGAATAGTTCTACAACTGTTATTTAGCTTTCATTTTAGTACCCTGAGATGGGATTGAAGCAGACATCCCATCTCCAGCATCCCATAACTGCTACAAAAACGAAGGCAGAAGGCTATTTTCAGTAGGTAATTTCTGTGCTGCTTATGGCTAACAGCAGAGGGAAAAGAAGAGATTAAGTCATCCATCAGCCTTGGAAGGATTCTCCATGCTCATGAGACAGTAAGAAAGAAGCCTTTGAGATGTTAAATCACATAGAGACATTGCCAAAGAGGAAGAAAGCCAAGTATTGGTCAAATACACACAGGTAGACAAAGCAAGCACGTATGCTGGAGAACTATGAAATGAGTAAAAAACTTGGATTTGCTGTTGAAGAAATACTGGCTAAGAAGGTATTAAAGAAGGGATTCAGGGTGAAAAAAAAATGCAGGGACAAAGGAAAACTTGGGGACAATGTGTCTTGACTGAAGGAAAAGAACAGGCAGCAGATACAATTTTAAGCAAGAAGCAAATACTGAAAAAGAGGGCTATCAAGTGTGTAAAATAAGTAGACAGGTAAAAAAAAATGAGAAAGAGGAATAAAATGCACAAAACATTGTTCTCTCTCAAATCCTGTCTTTCAGTTTTCTAACTCAACTATTCTGATATTGATTCTTCACACCTCCCATCTTCCAACCCTCCACCTTTCTACATAATTTAGCTACAGTCTCTCAGCATTCTGTCCTTCTGTCCCCCATGCCCCACAATGTTTGCTGCACAAACACCCCCAGGCTTTAGCTATGATGCCATTCTTCTCCATATTCCAGACCTTTTCCTTCTCAAACTGAAAAACTGAGCTGCATCTGTGACCTTTCCTCTTACCTATTGCAATTAGGAGAGAGACCTTAAACCCTCATCCCCCCCAACATCTTCCCTTCTCTCTCCCATAAAACAAATTATCTACAATCTTCCTAGCATTGCTTCTTCATCCTCTTCTTGTGGCTCAGGCTGCTCCTCAGACATCAACCTCCCTCTAGTACCTCACACCCAGAGCACACCAAACCCTCACAGAACTTTTCTACAAAATATGTATTCAATTAAGCAAACTTTCACACTAGTCTCTGAAAAAACAATTTTCCAAACCAAAGGGTCCATAGGAAAAACAGTTTCTTTAGACACTTTCTCCTTTCCCTGTTGCCTCAAATGTGAGCTGCTCATCTCCATGTTCAAAGCCCTTCTAACCCCCTGTCTGCCTTGCCTGACTCTCACAGAATATCAGGAGGTCAAACCCCACCTAAGGTTAGGCCATGACCCCAGCACCTTATATCTCCTTGTTGCATTTTTAAAGAGCACTTCATCTGCAGCTGCTCTAACACTGGGAAGGTATCCCATAAACAGGCACCATATTATACATTATATTATTACATTATACATCTACAAACAGCTCTTTAAATCACACCATGATGCCCACAAAAGTTTTAACAGTGCGTGAGTCACTTGTTTTACAAGTACAGAGCCAGCTAATAGTGTTTGTTATGTCCCTGTACATCCCAATCTCTTGTATTCTGTCAAATACTTAAAGGAGAAGTTTTTTTATCTGTGTTCATACCATGTCTGGTGTAGATCTGAATTTCCAGATGTTTAGTACTAGAGGCACAGTTCCTGTGTGCTGTATTGTTAAATATATCTACAAGTACTTCAGTAAATCATGCAAGCATAAAGCCCTATAACACACAGAATGAGATCCTTGTCAATGAAGCCAAGATTGAAACAACTGGCCTCAAAACCTGGAATTTTACAACAGTTCTATTATTGTCACAGTCTAAGTCCTGAAGAAGCAGCTCTGACTAAATTTATTGGGAAGCACTAATGAATTGCAGCTCAAAACAGAGACATAAACAAAGCCTGTTGGTATTGTTTCTATACAAATAAACTAACATCAAGAGTTATAAGAAATGAGCATTTTCTGCCTATTGCAAGTTTATTATTCTTTCTCTTGCTGAAACAGGAAATGTGAAACCACCTGAATTCTAATCTGGAGCAGAAAGTATTTTGGAGAGATGTGCTCTGTTTTTAAAATATCAAAAGTATTCAGGATTATTTAATTAAGATTTAATACAAATGAATGAACAAAATATTAGTTTCTAGGGCTTCAGAAGCCCTCTGCTGACCAGAGATTCACTTATTTACCACACTTTAACATATGCTTGATTCCTCAAAGCCATATTTTAAAATAAGTGATAAATCTGTAAAACCTCAGTGTTCTAAATGAAATCATTATTCTGCAGACTGAACCTAATGCTGAGGTAATGTAGAGTCTGACCTTTCCAAATAAATCTCTCCTAATAAATGTTCCTCTCTCCTCTCAGGAACAACAGAAGTCTCTAAGGCAGCAACAAACTAGAAACAAGGGCAAGATGCAATAGTGAAGCAAGAGGCAACGTGATTTAAAGGTGAAAGGATTTGGACATGACCCTGCTGGGCAAAAAGAGGCAGAGAGTCCACATTTATCATGACTGCCTAGGGCATCTTGTTTGCAGTCTGGACCTCTGGTGAACAGCTTACTGCAATTCCTGTCTTACAGTTTTGAATTTTATCAACTTGATTTTCATGTCAAAGAGATGAGGGGTACACTGGTTGCTGTACATCAATTTACAGCAGGGAATTACCACCATGTATAGCAGACATTCATAATACCACTAGAAGTGCAATTATTTTTACCAGAAGCAGTAAGTTTTAATTCCCAGGTGTGAAGAAGACTTATTTGGAAAAGTTAGTGCAAATTTAAAATCAAATAATTCCACAGAGACCCTTATCTTTGTAGGAGGAAACTTCGTTTTTCCAAGTGAACCAGAGATAAAGGATCAGAGTAGAGGTGAGACAAATGATGTTAATAACTTAACTGAAATGAAGATTAGCCAAAGGGGCACAGCAAGGGAGCCTTCCAGAGTCTACAGGGCAGCACTAAGAACACACTCAGGACACTTTGCTGGAGTTCTTAAACAAATTGCATCACTTACTGAGACCAGGGAAAGATCCTTTCCCTTGTAATAGGCTGTAATGGCTCATCCTTTGTTAGTGTGAGCATTCCAGACAAAGCAACTCCAGCTGGACACTGGTTCAGCTGCTTGGACACCCTTGGAGGTGATAGCATCCAATGACATCTTCTGAGGGACAGGCCCAGCACAAAAATATTTCTCAATTGCATCTGGGATGAGGTTAAGGTATACCCACAAAATGACACCCAGCAGAAATGCTGACAGAGAAGCACAGCAGAAAAGCAACTTGCTCACGCAAACTAAATCCCAGAGCTATGCAGTTCAAATTGAGGTTTCAAAGTGATGCTCTCTGCTCCAAGTCATGCCAATTCTTCTAGCAGATATCTGCTCCCCAGAGGAGGGTCACAGACCTGTTTTATGGAAAATCCTTTCCTTAGGATTTTTCCTCCTGAGAAGCTGACAGGCCTCAGGAACAAAATGTAAACATTGATTATCTGCTGCTGTGGAATGCAACAGGTGCATCTGGAATTGGTCTCATGTGATTGTTTCTAATTAATGGCCAATCACAGCCAGCTGGCTCGGACTCTCTCGGTCAGTCACCAGCCTTTGTTATCATTCCTTTTCTATTCTTAGCTAGCCTTCTGATGAAATCTTTTCTTTGATTCTTTTAGTATAGTTTTAATATAATATATATAATTAAATAATAAATCAAGCCTTCTGAAACATGGAGTCAACCTTCTTGTCTCTTCCCTCATCCTGGGATCTCCTGCAAACACCACCACAGTAGCAGTTATACACCAGTCAGGCCCCACACTGGCTGTTTACTCAGTTTTTACTTCAAAATTTATTTGGTGAGTTCATACCTAGAGAAAATTCTGTGTAGATTTTCTTTTCCTCCTTCAAACACTAAGCAGATTCTTTAACAGTTTGCACACAGGTCCACTGCAATCTCCTCTAAAAGTCCTCCTAGAAAAAATATATAAATAAAAAATTCTTGTGTGTGTTTGGTAACTTTACCCCTACAGAGGACAGAGAGACCTATGCTGAGGTAATACTCCAGTTATGCATTCCTAGGTAATGAGCTTTATCTCTCAGGATCAATTTTCCATTAATAGCATTCAGTGTTCCATCCAACTTTCAAATTAATTTGACTTGTGAACCTGGGGTGTTCTGATGCTGGTTTTGAAACTACTGGAATGTAATGTCAACACAACACAGAAAAAAATTATAGCAGCAAGGCTCTAATGGCCAAACTGATGCTTAATGGGGATTTCAAAGCGGCTTAATGGCAAATAGGCAGCCCAAATTCAGATGACAATTAAAATAAATAAATAAAGAAAAAATAAAAACATAGGTTTCTGCTCTACCTTAGCCATTAAGTTAGCAAGAGAAGCAATTTAAAACTGCTTTGTCCAGGACTGTCTGAGGCAAGAAAAGAAAGAGTGCCACGTTATTGATCTGCAAGAAGTTTATTTCTCCCACTCTGCAATGTTAAAGGAATCAATCTCTTAACTAAAGGAAAAATAAGGGTGTTGATAATGAAGCAGAGGGCTGACCTCTGGCAGGACAATGAGTGTGTGGCATTGGTGGTGTAGCAGCCTAGCTGCCAGCTCTGAGTGCATCTCTGACACACAGCTGGGAGGGTATGAGCTCTGCAATCAATCCTGACAGTCAAAGGGACACCTCCAAAACATTCAGTGGGACAAGCAAATTATTAGGACACTGTCTGCATTAATCTCTGTGTTCTGCATGGCACAGGTGCATTTTATTACTCACAGTCCAAAAGTCTGAGGACATATTCAAGTGAATGCAAATGAACTAACTATAGTCAGTGTTGGCTTTGAGTGCATTGACATGCATATGTATACATCAGCTTACATTCCTACTGTTCTATTTAATTTTACAAATATTATTATTTTTAGTAGGCATCATATTGATTTAAAACCAAAAAAAATCTGCTACACCAAAAATAGATTTTGTTGGAAAGGGATGCTTCAGCTTCTAGAATCATTCCTTTTGTCAGAATCCAATACCTTGTTACAGGAAACAAAGATTAAACTGTTTCCCCTTATCTGGAAGTGTACAGCAAAAAGATAAGAAATGCCAATTTCTTTCTTGCATTTTTAATAAGCAAGCAACACCAAACATCAATAAACCTTTGGCATTGAGGTTTTTACTGTGATATACAAGTCATAACTATTTTAAGAGTCATAATTAAAGATGTATACAAATTATTTTAAATCTTTAAGGTATGTAAAATACCTGCTGTGTTCCAAGAAAAATGCTATCAAGGAAATAGTCTGTTTAACCCTTGAAAGGATATCAGTTGATCAGTGAAATGAGAAAGTACAGACACACAGAGTAAGTCCTGCAGATCTCTGGGAACTGGGGCTATATGGAGAGGACAAAGATTGCAGGGTTACCATAGAAGAACGCCACAGACCTAGAGAGTATCAACTGAGAAAGCCTGTCCTCTATGCAATTCATCAATGAACAGAGGCACAGATAACAGCCACTGAGGTTACAGGCATCCATCAATCCCTGACCTTTTCACTCCACTCTGAGCCATGGTAGTCACCTTCCTCCAGCTGTATCTGCATAAGAATTACAGCCTTTTCCACAGCGAGTTTTTGGTGGTTATTTTGGTTTTTGATTTTTTCTTTCCTCGTTTTTTCTCCCTTTGCCCTCTTATAAGATACAACATACCATTTTAAGTTCAGGGATGGTCTGTCTTTTCACCTACAGCAAAGGAGAAGGAACAGAAGGTA
This sequence comes from Ammospiza nelsoni, assembly GCF_027579445.1. Lineage (NCBI taxonomy): Eukaryota > Metazoa > Chordata > Aves > Passeriformes > Passerellidae > Ammospiza > Ammospiza nelsoni. The sequence continues at coordinate 7,141,322 of NC_080648.1, forward strand.
CTGCGGAGAGTTGAGCCTAACAAAACATCAGGCTATGAGCTCCAGAGCTGGCAATGGAAGGATTCAGTTCACACCTCTAGGAAAGCTCATGGAATTCTCGCTTTCTCCAAGATCTCCACAAAAATAAATATCCCCCTGAGGCTAGAGGATTCCCACGTGGATAAAGGTATGCAGTCTCTCTCTCTCTTCCATTAGAGCACTGTAATGTACCAGGAAAACAACTGCAAGGGCTTAGGAAAGTTACAGCTACCACAGGATGCTGCAGCACATGTCCTCTGCAGGAAGGGCTGCTGCCTGCACTCCTCAGCTGCTCTCTTGCATTTCCCAAAAGTGCTTGGTCTTCCCTCCTCAGGGAAAGGCAGATAAGGCCAACCACATGGCAGGAGTCAGTCCCCTCACAAGGCAGGATGCTCAACACTCACTGGTACCTGTCTGTCACTCCAGGGCAGAGCATGTCACAGCACATTCACAGTGAGAGGCCTCAATGCACAGAGCATCACCACACAATTTCAGACAGCTTCAACCCACACAGAGTAACATCATATCTCATCAGCAGGCTGTGAGCATCCGCCCTTCTTTTTCTTCAGACCAACCCTTTACCCCCTCCTGTTCCTGCCCTGCCCCTGTGTGCCCTCTGCTCCCTTTGCTCAGTGCCCCTGGGCACTCCAGGGCTCATTGCTGTCAGTGCTGCTCACAGCTGTGCCCATGGGCAGGGGCTGGGCCAGCCCCACTCCAATCACCACAAACTCTGTGCCTGCAGAGCATGGTAAATCATGCTTTACTAAAGAGAAAATAAGGTTCACTGGTCACAATAAAACTCCCTTTCTAAACTTTGGTTCTAAGTGTCTTTTAGGTCTGTAGCATTAAAATACACCCTCATATACTTATACGTATTCCAGAATTTCAGATAGTCCATTTTATCACAGGCAGAACAATTAAAGAGAAAACTAGTTCAGTGTGTTTAGGAAATTAGGCTAATTCTTACAGCAGAGTAGAAAAAGATGAGGTTTCAGATAAGCTTCAATTAGTTATTAGGAAGATTGTTAAAAATATAACAGGAAGATTTGACATAATAAAGCTTTATAAAGTTCAGAAAATATTAAAAGAAGGAGAGATCCATGCACAAGTAGAGTTTTGGTGTGTCTCATTGTGATAGCAGTTCCCATTAATAAATGCAGAAAGCATTAACAGCACTACAGTAATTTAGCAGTTGTTGGTTTTATGTCTCCCCAGCACAGCAGGCCCACAGTGAAAGGGGAGAGGAGGTAGCTAAGTCACTTTTAACTTTTTCTGTGTGGCTAATCTTAGAAAGCTTTGGACTTAATCTATTGTGGAAAGACTCTCAATTTGTATGAACATTTGGACATCAAGTCCTCTCTGCACCTATTGAGAGTAAGAAATACATAAGAGTTTTTAAGGTTTTTACATAAAATTTACAATACTCACCAAGTCAAGCTCTTCAAATACAATTTTTCATAGCTGCTAATCTTAGTGGGTGTCAATGCTGTAAAGCAGAGCACCATAAAGGTGTTTTGCTCCAATGTTCAATATCATTTTAGTCTAAATATTCTGTGATCTAGAAATAATTCATTTCAAGCTAAAATTTGCCTAAGAGTCAATTAAAATTAGCAACACAAAACTAAGAACACCAGAAAATGCTGTAGTGAAACTCTGTCTTATATGGGGTTCATTTGTTACAGTTCCTGAAGATAATCTATATTCAGGAATACTGAGCCATAACAACTGATTAATTTGGATCATTACTTACAAAGTCCTAAAAATTCTACCACCGTAGACAAAACCTATGCATCTACTTAAATAGACATAATTACTCTGTCAAGTACATAAAATGCTATTCCACCCCACTAACACTGTTTTTTTGTTTTTTTTAAAAATAAGCACTATGATGCATTTGTATTCTTCTGAGGTATCTGTTCTTTACTGAGTTACATTCAGTGTGCCTTAGGAAGATGGCTTATTTTGGCATTTAAACCAAATTAGGATGTTTTAATGGGCCTTTGCTTGGAGCATCTCTCACTATGACAGTGGTGGAAAACTCAGAATGTTTATAAAACCCTATATGCCCTTGAGCAGCATTTTTGTTACAAAATGTCCTTAATTTCTTATCAAATACACCTCAGAATTTACTAAACTGACTGATTTTGGCTACACAAAAGTACATTACTCATAGTAGACCAAACTTCCAATAATAAAATTCAAATCTAAACTTATTATTAAATAAAATCAGCTTTGCAGAGCTCAGATTCACTCTGTTCTAGAGACTCTCCCTTCATCATGTAGTCTTGTTTCCTGAGGCTTTAGTGATTTTAATGAGTATTGAATTTACTCAGTAACCCCCTTTCCTCAGCCAAACAGCAAAACGGGATCACGGAGATAAAGTCAGCAAAGATCCTATTAATGTTACAATTCCTAGAATGCCAAAAATCCCTGAAATAAACACCCCACTATCAATCACACATTGGTCAATGCCATGCCCCAGAACATAAACTGCACCTGAGGAGGAGGAGGAAGGAGTCCTGACGTTTTTCAAGTCTTACCTTTGCCTATAATTCTCAGGGAAAGCAGTTTAAAAATACAGATACTATATACACTTTCACACTGCCTAGTGCAATGGGGCAGGGGCCTCTGAGAGGCCTGCAGTGTAAATAACACAGAGTAAATAACAATGACATACTTTTTAACTGCAGAAACTCGTCAGCCGTGCTAAAACGTACATCACACACTGCCACTGCCTCTCACTGTTCATTAAAAGGGAATGAATCCTGAGGGAGGCATCACTGAATGTAGATCTGTCTACACACCAAATCATACCCTGAGCCTCCGGTAAAGCTAATAAAACCATATTAAATACATCCCAAAAGTTCGCTTGGCTTAGTCCAAGCCACTTGGGCAATTTATAATTTAAAGGAGAATATGAGATTAGAGAGTGATAAAAACAGTGTGATCTAGAATTTGAAACAACAGTTTAACTGTTCTGTCATACTCAGAGGATGTACTGATTTACTGAAATTTACTTGCAGAGCACTCTGAGGCTCTCTGTGTTTTCACTTTCAAAAATTGTATATGCAGTCATGTTGGACTCCCAAATAAACGATGCAATATACTACTTGTAAAATCAATATAGTCAAAGCCACTCTATTTTAAAGATAACAGGGAGCAGTGTTCACATATATACATATTCCACCTCCCCTATCAGTCACCAGCATCCTACACTCTGGACTGATAAGGCATGTAAGTGAGAGTGCCTGAGATGCACTCTCTGCCCTTGTATCAGTCCTTCATTCCTAGAGGTTCTATTCCAGAGTGCACCTCATTTCAGTGCAAGTTACAGATCATAAATGCCCAAAAGAAGCACGCACAAAGAATATACCCTGGCCTCAACTCTTCTTCTCCCTTCATCCTTGCTACTCCAGACATTTAGCTCAATTCAGTATCTTAAAGAACCCAGGGACTCCTAAGAGAGAACTATAGTAAGAATGACCGTAACAAACAGTTGATTAGTTTAAATGAAGTGGAGAACAATTACTGAGATAATGAAGTGATAAAGTAAAATGAGTGAAATAATTGAATGAAAAGAAACTTCTTAGCTAATTCTCTCACAGTTCTTATGAGACTCAGTTGTGTGTAAGGCCTTCTCAACGAGAGTGACAGTAAACTGCAAGAGAAATTTAATATGTAATTCAGTGATGTGAGTTTATTTTCTTATACAACACCTATTTAGCATCTAAAACGTCTTTGTTGATATTACTGTCTCAAAACACAACATTTTGCTAGTACATCGCAGCTCCCAGACTGGAACTAGCCTGGAAGAGCTTGAGGAACTTGGTTCGATTGAGCAATCTTTGGGAGGGCAGAAATTCACCCAGACTAACACCCTTTGCCATGGAAAACATTTCCAGCACTTCTGCAGTAACAGAAGGCTTCAGCCCTGCCTGCTTAGATAATATTATTGACCCAACAGAGAGACCAAAACACTCATCTGCAGCACTTCCTCAGCAACAGATTTAAAGAAACTCATCCCTTGAAGGAGTTCCTAACTTTTGCCTCATTATGGGTTCTTTGTGGCAGCACAGCAGCTGCCAATTTAGTTTATGTAAAATAGTAATCTCCTAAAATGCGGTGACAAAAACTTTTCCTTTTAACCTCACATTCAAACCTGTGTCAATATTCCCACATGAATGTGTGCTTACAGCACAACAATGAATACAAACCCATTCACAGCTACACTGTCCCACCTTACAGGGTTCTTTCCTGAAGAAATCCCCCCAGGACATCAGCTTAGCATGATACCTAGACTCGTTAATACCCCCATCCATCCTCCTCCAAACCATGGAAAGGACCTCCAAGATGATCTAGCCCAACCTTTGGCCAGTCAACACTTGGTCAGCAGCACTGAATCCCAAACTCGGTCATTTCTTGAACACAGTCAGGGTGGTGACTCCACCTACTCCCTGGGCAGCCCCTTCCAATACCTGATCACCCTTTTCAGTGTACAAACACTGCCTGATATCCAGCCTAACCCTCCCCTGGCACATCTTAGGACAGCCCTGTCACTTGTCACCCATTTCTGGTCCTGTCAGGGGCTGCCTGGCAGAAGAGGTGATCCCCACCTTGCTCCAGCCTCCTCTCAAGGAGCACAGAGAGTGACAAGGTCTGCCCTGAGCCTTCCTTTCCCCAGGCTAAACACCCCCAGCTCCCTCAGCTGCTGCTCACATGGCTTTACCCTCTACCCCCTTCAGCTTTATTGGCCTTCTTTGCCCCTCAATGTCTTGGTTGAAATAAATGGCCCAGAACAGGACCTTATTCAAGGCATGGCCTCACCAGTGCTGACTATCTACACAGTGTAAGATTTCACAGAAATCTCTATTTTAACCTCAAAGAATCATACTTTTGCAGAGCTTTGCTTATTTAAATAAATAAATACACAACTATTAATACTCTTTGCACTTGTTTGAAAGCAATAAATCTGGAATTAAAAACAAATTTGAGGAAGGTATTCCATATCACTGGTGTGCCCAGTCAGCTTTTCTGTTGTGTATCAAGGTGAAATATTTGATGCTTAAAAGACACAAAATGCCTAAAATGGTGCTCAGTTTTACAGAGACACTGACACTAGTACATTACATTGTGTTTGTCAATGGCATTTAGAGCAGGTGGCTTTTTGAAATAAAGCATGTATTCAGTGGAGTATCATTAAGGGCAATTGAATTGCCCTTCATCTGTTTCTGGGGCTCTGTGGACTAAAAAGCAGCATCTAGAAGCTTTATGAGTATTATCTGGCTTTCTGTTTTATTCTGTTTAGGCAGACTTGTCTGTTTTCTCACACATTAGACTCAAAGGCAAAAGGATTTCCAGCAATGACCTCCTGCTGATGAAACTCATCTTTATCCTCTGCTTCTTGTTTCTTAGCAAGTGATGAAAAAATCCTTTATGGGCATGAGATTACCTAAATCAACAGTGACTTGCCCATGCACAGCAGTGCTCACTGTTCATCAAAATATCTGTTTACTGGCTGCACTGACTGTCAGAGGGAACACTCACCTGTCCAAGCACTTGTCTCAGCACTGTGGTAAACAGGGACACTAAATATTCCAAATATTCATCTTTGCAGGCTTATTGGTGTCAGGGGCAAAGTTTCTCTATTTGTGATGGCAGCAGTGCCACACTTGAAGACAGCTGGCAGTCCCTAATAACTGGGCAGCTTGCTGTCCCTATCGCAGCAAGTGCCACCTTATCATCCTTCCAAAAACAGGGTCTGCTACTTGCTTCCCAGGGAACTTCCCTGAGCTGGCAGGCAGGGCTCAGCCCCAGGTATGTGCCTGCTCAGCTGTCACTGAGCAGCTTGCGTAGTGATTTCTACATAAATATGAATCACACACCTTAAACAGTCAGCTCTCTTTGGCAGCCCCACCGTCCCTTCTCTGTGCCTGCTGGCTCCTTTGACCTCTGCTCTCTGGACACCATTTTATATCCCACTTATTGGATATTTAACTTCTCATTTTCCTAGCACACTGCTCCAGACAGCCAGCCCAGCTCCTGCTGGCTCCATCCTGCCAGCTAATCCCTGCTGGCCAAGCTGAAGGTACCTGACATACGGGGAGCTGGCAAAGGAGACACAGGCAGATTCTGGTGAATGTCTGGAGGGACTGGCCCAAGCATAATGATTTTGGCTGGATCAGGGAAGTGCTCGTCTACTGCACCACTTGAAAAAGAGCTCGTTCAGCTGGGTGTTTCCCAGCCAGCTCAGCATGCCCAGAGCACTGCAGAGAGCCCTCACTGCCAGGAGGAGACACCAGCTGGAGTTCTACCAATGCCCAGCTTTACACACCAGTAATCAACATCAAAACCTTCCCTACCACAGACTTCAAGGAAAAAACATCAGGCACATCTCCTACAGAGGTACAAATCACTCTTCATGTTGGTGCATGGAATAAGCAACAAGCTCTATGGAATATCTTTGGAATATCTGCAGACAGCATTTTCCCCTCCTGTGGCCCAGGAAATGAATGCAGGTGTGGAAGGAGGCAAGAAAAAGTTTCATCCCAAGAATTGCATCCTGGGAGAATTTCTGCTAAAAAAAGAAGGGATATGAACTGAGTAATGATCTGAGTAATGATCTGTTCATGTAAATAGATAGAGAACATGGACACCAGGAGAAAGCATAACTTTTGGAGAAGTGCTGGAGGAAGGGAGGGGAAAAGTGCCATGTTTCCATTTTCTATCCACGAAGGGTGACAATCTGGGGAAATAAAAGATGTGTTTGACTGGCCTGTCCTTGTCTGGGGCCTGTCAGGGCATCAGCCTGGTCTCCAGCTATTAATCAAACAAGCTTTACTTCATTAGCTTCTCAGCCTTCTCCTGGATCCTTTCCCACCCTTGACAGGGGATGCTGTGTCACACTGCAGGAACTTTGCTCAGGTGGGGCTCCTGGCATCTGCAACTGATGCATCACAGCCTCAGCAAGCCTGGCAGTCTCCTTTTGGAGAGAGAAATTAATGGGAGGCAAACGAGGGAACAAAAGGAGGAGAGAGGGAAGGCGACACTGCAGGGAGCAGATTTCAGGATAAACAACCTTAAGGGCTAACTTTCCATATGAACACTGAGTACAGAGGAGTGCCACAGAAACCAACCTGTTTGTTTAGATATCTGCTCCAGGAGCACACATAAAAAACCAAAAAACAAACAAACAAAAAAAAAAAACTTGGGAAGGGAATAAAAGAGGCTTAACAGTTTTGTTGGTATGGGAAAGGAGGATAAATTTTAGCCTTGCAATTACCATTTTTATAGCAGCACAAGTCATTTAATGTTCTTATATTATTGTTTCATAGTTCAGAAATCATTTATTTTCTCTAAACAGTCAGCAAGTCTAAGTACATTATTCATAGTTTTTCTCTGTTTTCATAAAGTCCTGTTAATAGAACACATTGAAGAAGGCCACTGTCATTACCAGAAAGTTCTATTTCAATACCAGAGAGCAAGCAAACTAGACAAGTGAATAAAACAGCACTCTCTGTTCCTTAAATGACAAGGGCAAAACCCTATATTCTGATTATTTTAAGCCAGACCAAAAAAAAAAAAAAAAAAATCAAACCTTTTTAACATAGTCCATAAAATTAATCAGGCAAAACCCCTTTCAATTAGGCTTAGCAGTCCTGTCACCCTCAGAATTTCAAATAATAAACGCAAGAATCACTTAAAAATTCCACAGTGTCAGCATAATGCACCTCATAATAGCAGCTGACCATAATAAAAATGGCTTTAAGAGTGATAAGGATGTGGCAGGATCTGGTATCCTGGGCAGCTATCACTAATGAGAATTGTCTCTTCAGTTCTGCAAATTTGAAACATTTATACAGTATTTCAGTAATACAGTAAATATCTATAATAATTATACTATGGGTCCATTTTCAGTTCTTCTTGAGAAAGACAGGGGAGGTTTCACACCAGCCAAATAACAAACCTATCACATCAGAGTAATCACGTTACACCATCAGTGTCAGGATTAAACAGTAACTCACATGCAAACTGGAAATAATCTGATTGAGAAAGGCCAGAGGTCAGCACTGTCCCAGACCCCTGGTAGCCCTCTATCCTATGGCCAGAGACTGTCACCAACAGCTGTGTCACAGTCAAAAGCATTTCTGACAGTAAGGATCTTGGAGCATTCAGAATGAATATATTTTGCCAGCCCATGAGAAGTTTGTTCATCAACTTTCCAGAAGACCTCAGTTCAAGATGAGAAATTAAAAGAGAAACTTTGGAAACACAGAGGTTTTGAGACTTGACTCTGACATATAATTTTGGAAATTCTGGAATCTCCAATACAAATGATTTGTTTAAAGGAAATCAGAGATTTAAAGGCAAGAGAAAAATAAGGACAGAAAATAGTGATTGAAATGTAGAGGAACAACACAAAGAAGAATTTTCAAGCTGCAAAACTGCTCAAATCAAGTAAGTTTTGATGGGGAAATCCAGTTATAACCACCCCAGGCCACCAAGTGAATAATCTGAGCAACACAGACATGCATGAGGAAGTCTAAAATTTCCAGGAGAAGCACCAAAAACATAAGCAGGGTGACTGTTCAGGCAGAACTAATGTATTCACAAGGTACAAAGGTAAGGAACATCATATCATTTTCTAAAGAGTTACTAAATTTGTGTACAAAAAGATTCTGTAAAATTGTAGACAAACCTCAACCCCAATAGAAAAGAACAGGCAAATATTTTCAAAAGCCTTGAGTCTGCAGAAGCTTTACATGTAAAAACTTTTTCAAAATTTACAGAAATTTTGCCAAGTGTTTTTCCATAGGATTTCTTTTCTCTGATCTTATATAAACTTATGGTTTTCATGCTGCAAACATCACAGGCAGTGATTTGAAATGCTAGACTGACTGAACATGGAAGTCAAAGGATTTTCTCTTACTGCAACACCTGAAAGCCCTGCCACACTTGGAGAAATGCCCTAATTCACAGAAGTTCTCAGTTTGGTAAATGGAAAAGCACACCCTTTTGCCCCCAATCCATTTTGGTGTATGAACACAGACATTTCATTCCAGTAGAGCATCAGAGCACAACACTAAATTTTGGACACTCTTAGCATGATTACTTTGCAATTATGGCATATGTATTATGGCAAGTCCCAAGTCAATTATGAACTCTGTGTATTACAAAGGCACTGTGAAACACTGATTGATTTGGACAGTTTGTAGTTAATTAAGTTCATTTCCAATTCCATCTCTTCACACAATTTCAAAGCATTCTGCATTGAAAGCCCATTTTCAATTAGTAAGGAGAATGAAACAAAAAAGTATTAATTATAAAAGTGGCAATCCCCATTTAAATCTTCACACTACAGCAATTATTTATGTTAAGTGTTGAGAAATTGAAGAGTTGTACTTGTCTAATACAATTTTTTCCTTGATGTATTTCTCACATATATTAAATCTGTACCAAGTAGTGGCATAGCATTTTTTTTTTAAGTAAGGACTAAATTATTGCTCACAAACTTGTACAAAGCTCCAAAAGGTAGAAAAATGTCTGTGCTTGGCTAGAGTCAAGTTAGGTGTCTTGGCCTGATTCTTCTCACTGCAACTGCACTACTACCTCCATGTAATTCCTTTATTTGGACTGAAGCAAATGTCCCCATTGAAATAGTGAAGGAATAATGATATTTGTAATACTTTATGCTGCCAGAGGAGTACCCAAAAGAAGATATTCAGTTTTATTTTAGCGTTTGATGCTTCAAAAAGAACAGGTCCAGGCACTTAGCATACTACTTTTATAAAGAGGCACAAACTCATGGGAATACAATGAAAACAAGAAAAAAAATCCCTTGAAATGCCAAAGTTATTCTTCTCCACAACAGATGGTTTTCGGTACATTAAAACCTTTCTTCATGTGAGCCAAACGCCTCCAATGTCCATTAAAAAGAGAGAGAAGAATGACCCAGTGTTTTTTGTGGTGCCATTCAAAGATGGCACACCATAATTTGCTGATTGCATCCCCTCCACCTCCATCAAAGCCTGCCAGCCACAAAAAACATGACACCCAAATGAATGAGATGAGACCAGCAGATGCACAGTGCTTTAAACCAACTTTTCTAGCTCCATTTGCTGGATTTTGAGCTGCCATCCTCCAGCAGTTGCCACTGGCATGGGGCCCCTGCTCCAAAGCCAAGATGAGTTCTTTAACCACTGGCTCAGCCTCGTGGGCTGGCTCCTTCCCCCTGCTCTCCCCTTGGCCAGTTTGGTATCGGGTTCTCCACACTGCAACAGTGGAGCAGGGGAAAATCACAAGCACTAGAAAAGAGAAAATTAGGGTAGGTACAAGTACAGGCAAGAAGGAAAAATAACATCCAGAAGGACTTGAAATAGAAAGTAGGGCTTCATGGAATGGGAAATTTAAGTTAATGGGAAACAAAGATAAAGTCAAATAAATGCAGAGTCTTGCAGCTTCAAATGAAGGAGAGCAATACACATCTTTCATGTTTGTGAGCTCTCTGCAATATTCTGTGACTGTCTCAGCTCTCACCAAGCACTCTAAGAGGGAAGAGCCTCTTCCTCACACTACAGATATTTTTAAGTGCTGTTTTCAACATAGCAGTTGATAATTTATCTTGGACAAACCTGGGGCTCTGTGGTGGGGGCTCAGACAGGGCTGGAGCTCGCAGTCAGAGGAGAACTGTGCCCAATGGCACCATGATAAAGGGCATGAGAGAGGGGTTTTGTGAGATATATTGCAAGGTTTCCTTGCTTTCTACCCTTCTGCTTATTTCCTTCATTTGGAGTTGCATCCAGTTGAGAAAAACACTTAAACTGGTATGAAATCAGATCCATGGAAGATGATTTCTATCAGCAGATTATTAGAACTGATTTCAAAATCTGCACTTCAGTAAAAGAGAATTGCATTTAGTGCCATCCGAGTAGAAAATCTCATCAGTGGCAAAACATTTTTTTGTCCTAAATCTAACTGTACCATCAATAAAACTACATATTTTATGTTGATATGGCTTTTTATTCTAATGAAGGACAAGCTATGAGATATGTGCATGAATTTCTTTTGAACACCCCCATTAGAGCTGCAAACATGCATAAACGCATAAAAAATTTGTTTGATAAATCAAGAAAAAAAAATCTCTGTAATTTTGATACCTCATTCTTGCACCCTGTGGCATCTGAACACACTGCAGGTGCAGTCCACCAGTACAACCAGTGCCCCCAGCTGCACCCCGGGCTGGTCTGCACTGAAACCTGAGTGTGTTGGTGTGATCCTCCAACAGACATGGCCAGAGACCTCTCTTTGGGAGATATTCAGCCATCAACTCAGAGAGAGACAGAGGGATGATCTTCAGGATACATAGCTGTGGGATATGGCATTCTATTTGTTAAGGTTTTTAAGTTCACCAGAAAGCTCTGCGGGAAAGGCACAAAGAGAGAAGATATTTATCCCTAAAAAAATTCAGGAGCAACTGAAATATTAATAATTAGAAGATACTGGTGAAGAAGGCCTTGGAATGAAGCTCACACTTACTTAGTTTTGAGGGGTTTCTGTGTGTGTCTGTGCATGTGCTGCCTGCAGGGAGGAGGAATTTTTTTTTTTTTAATTTTTATTTCTTTAATCAGCTTCACATTACTGACAGGCAGCCAATGGGTAGAGAGAGTACTTCTAGACTGGTTCTCCTTAAAGAAAATTTAAAAAAAAGGAAGAGCTGGCATGAAAATCTTTTTAAAAATCTGATATTTTTTGCATGGAATTACTTTCCTTAGCACTTGACAGGCATTTGGAAACTGAATTCAAAACAGAATGTGGCAACAAATTTGTAAAAGAAAATCCTTTGGCCATTTCATTAGTGTTACAGGATATATACAGGAGTGCCTGAGCATTTCTTTGGAAAAAACCAAGCAGCTGAGGTGTGGGGGCATTCTTATTTTGTTGTTTTGGGGCTTTTTTTCTTTTTTTTTTATCTTTTTAAATTCAGAGTCCTGCGTGAGTTGAATCTGCTCTCACAGCATGCAATACTGCTGCAATTAGAATCACAGCCACTCCAACAACACCACCCTTGAGAGGAAAATAAGAAATCACTAACTTTAGGGTCTCAGCCACCTTGCTCCTTGATTTGAATTACCTCAAATTTGATGTGGAAAATGAAGGCATTTAAAAAAAAAAGAAAAAAAAACTTTAAAAAATGGAAAAAATGCTTTTATGAAGAGTCTGTTCTGTTACCATAAAAAAAGCTAAGGAGAGAGAGCTGAATACTGATAAACTTACCCTCAAAGGCCCAGATAGTCAGAACACTAAAATTACCTGAAGACTATTAACTGCCCATCAATTTATCAATTTGCACAGTTATTACTTGCATATTGAAGTTACCATCTTATTTCAATAGTGAAATCTTAAATGTACACCTATCAAACACCTTTGAGAAAGAAAATAAAACGAAAGCACCCCACTGACATTGCCAGTGCTGCGGCTGGAGCTCAGGCCCAGGTTCCTGAGCCTGCTGGGAGGGTTCCAGATGTGCTGCCCTGCAGGGATCCTGTCCCTGCTCTGACCATGATCAGGGACAGGAGGTGCAGATGGACAAAGGGATTGGGCTGAAGGTCCATTGGAAATGCACTTGACCATGGACCACACCGTCAGTGCATCAGTGAGATACTGACTGAGGTAAGGCAGGCAGAAACACACAGCCCAATGCCACTCACGATACAGACTAAAATAGTTTAGCCCAGGCAATCTGGCCAAGAGAAAAACAACAAGTCATGGTTACCAACAGCACTGACTTTCCTGATGCTTGAGTAGTCAAGAGTTTTCTGCAGAGCCAAGTAGCTAAGAAGCTAATGATGCTAAGAAACAAACAAAAAAAAATCAGCTTTCAGTGCTTTTTAACATATGCATATTGAATCTTTAACCAACAAGTGCAACAGACAGACCTCCAAGGATAATAAATCCTAGACCTTCAGAATTTAAATTAATATTAAAATAGGTACATTAAATTACAAAGCTTGAAATTCCTGATTATTTAAATTAGCCACCCTGAGGAAAAGGATCTTTGTGCAAACAGGAGAAAATTCCTAAAGCTCTATATAAATGTACTGCTATTAATGTCAATATACTTCTTATTCACAAAGGGAAATTTCGTTCAGGACACCCAAAGCTTTAAAGTGAATTAGGTAACTCTCCTTTATTAGGAGATGGTACATGTATTTCATATCTAAGTGTGTATCTAAGTTCCCTTACTAAACATGGTGCACCAGACCTAGGCATATTATCAAGTGATAACCATGTTATCATGTTAAGAGTTAAGACAATTTCAAATCCTGCTAGAACAGAGGTGAAAGCTTGTTTCTCTGCTTGGCATTGCTCATTCAGCTCTTCCAGCAAATTCAGCAATCCTACTCCTTCTTGTCCTCTATTTCCTCTATGTGAGGATTTTTCTCAATAGCTCCAAAGCTACACAGAAAAAAAGAAAATCCCACCTGACTGAGGTCTGTGAAGTAGCACAGAGAACTGGAACCACTGGTGCCACTTAAACCAACAGCTGAGCCCCCATCAATGCCATCACAATTACACCCAGGCCTCCCCTTTCCTGACAGCCTCTTCAAAATATCAACAGCAGCAAGTGTGGGATTGGGTTGACAATCATTTACATGCAAGTGTGACCTTTTTTACTCAGTGGTGACATTTGTATCCTATTAGCAAAATACTGTATTGTATTTAAGCAATAATCGCATTTTCTATGGAGACAAATGACATGTAAATCAATAAATGAACAAGGCTGCAGGCCAAGCATGGTATTGATTTTCAGTCATGTTCATCTCTGAGCTTAATGCTCAGAAAACACACTATATGCTATGATTTTTTACAAGTTACATCTTTTGGGCTAGACAGTTTTCTGAGAATTAAGAAATAAGAAAAGTGCTCTCCACTTGAGAGAAAAGAGATTAAAGGGGAGTGAGAATTTAACAGCTGTAATTGAAGTTAGCACAGGATCTTAAAACCAAACGCTGAACAGATCAATACTGGTTTGTACAGCACATTGTCATCTCCTTGGCTGCTATGCTTGATGAAATTACACATGAATATCATCTGTGTTAAACCAGTGGTCAAATGTACCGTCACTGAAACAAGCAGGTTTACAGAGTTTCAGTGAGAACCATTCTTATTGCTTTTGCCCTTCATCAGAAAACCAAATTATTCAAATCCCACCCTGGCAAGTGGCAGATATCAAGGAGGGCGTTCCTGAAACATGAATAGTGTGTTTCCAAATTTGCTGTCATTTCCAAGTGAAGAAATTTTAATATAAAACTAAGAAGAGAAGGGAATAATTTCCTTGTTTTCCTTTTATAAATAGATCTAGAACTGGACAGTCAGTTATTAAGGATACCATATTCCAACATTTAAATAAAAACTGGTTTTAAACAATTACTTTTTAGAAAACAAAAATTTGACCAGTTCTTTATTGCTCTTTTCTGTAACTCCCAAGAAAAATAAGAAAAGTCTGAAATTAATTTCCTGACAGATCAAAAAAAGTGATCACTACCTGATCTCTGTGATATGCACAAGTGGTCTGCTTGTGAAGAAGAAGAAAAACTTCAACACACAGGCAGCCTCAGCCACATAGGAAGATATAAGCAGCCTTTGCTAGCAAAGGCACCAAGTCAGTCACCCCTGTGACTATGAGGCAAAATGTCTGTCACAGGAAATAAGAAATTCATTTCACTCTACCTGGTACATTATTGCAGCACTGACTCTTCTAAATCTCTTCCTAAATCATTAATAAGGTCATTGACTGAAAATATTTTCGGAGATCTGGTCAAACTGATTTGGGATATTGTTTTCCATAAATATCTCTGTGACGGCCATAATTTAAGAACCTTGTGTTTTCAACTTAAAGTTAAAAAATTTCTTTTCTTCTCACTGTAACCTTAGCACAGTGGGGTGAGGGATGAGTGAGGAATAATCCCACAATATTATTTTCTGCTCATCAGACCTTTCTATACAATAAAAAAGGAGCAGACTCAGATATTTACTTCCTCCACAAAGTCTAATTTTCTTTCCACTAGAAGGAAATTGTGAATATAGATTATACAATCTAAATGCAGTTGTACACTATCTAAGACCCCACAATATCCTGCATTTGAACCAACAGGTTAAGACACTTTTCATCTGACTGCACTAAATTATTGATCCACTGGTCCCTTTTTCAGATTTTAAATCACCCAAACAGAAGGAGAAATAAATGCATTAAGACTTTGCAGTCTCAGTGAGAAAATATATGTAGGTACTTGGAGTCCCTACAGTAAAAATAATCACATGGCATATCTTGCCGTAATCCATCTGATTCTGAATTAACCACTCAAAAAGCAGGTTATTTCAAAAATATATTTTTATTTTGCTTGAGAGTTTAGTTTGCTTGAGAGTATATAAGCCCCATCTATCAATTCCTGCAGTTTGAGTATTACAGTATGAATAATAAATGCCTTTGTCATGTGAATAAGATAACAGCTTTCACTCCCCAGTGCTCTACATTTCTTGTTCCAAATGTGACATAAAATACAATTTTCCTCAAGTAGCTGAAAAGGAATTTAGAATAAATGAATTAGGAATACTTGAATGGAGATAGACACTGATTTTGTAAAAAAAAAAAAAAAAAAAAAAAAAAAAAAAGAACACAAAGCAAAAATATCAAGAATTCTTTATTAAATTCAGTGAGACACTGAGAAAGGCCTAAAGGTATAGCTGAAGAGTGATGTTTCCTTAAAAAACATGCCTGGATACCTGCACATCTTTCTAGGTTACCACTTCAAAAGCTTCTTAAGCCCTCTTGAGCCTTTTTTAACAGCTGACAAGAAATGCACCCCTTGACCACCCACAGCTGAAAATTCAGAGGGATTCAATTCGGGTCACTTGGTCTTATTTTCAATTTTTTTCACTCTGTGTTATTATTATGGAGGCTCAGGTAATCTCCAAAGCCTCAGGAAAGTGCATCTGTTTAAAACAGGTTCCAGGGCAGAACAGGGATGTCACCCAACCCCAGCTCCTGGTCAGCAGAGCCGTGATTTCTCTTTCTGAAACAATACAAATACCATATTTGAATATCTGGTGCAATGTCCATAATGCAGCACCATGGACCTGCCTGGATGCTCACGACTCTCCATAGAGCTCTGGCAGCATAAATAGCCATGAAAAATTATCAGCTGACAAGAACCTCTAATAAAGGATTGTTTGGAATGCAACACACAACTGAAATATTCTCTGTGTATATTCTGGGCCTGTGGCCTCCTCCAACCCCATTTTCGTGATGTTCTTAAAAAAAAATTGAACAAAGTCTTGGCTTTCCCATTTTTCACTACCCCAGACATATTACTTTCATTTCAGGCCAAAAGGAATTGGAAATTTATTGTCATTGAAGAAGGAAGAAGCCCAGTGCTTATTTGTTTTGGACCAGGAACTGATTATTTTTCTGTCTTTTTTTTTCCAGATTTTTAACATGTGGGCACACAACGTTATTTGGACTGGCACAAGAACTGTTAAAGACATCTTTGTGTTTGAGGTACAGTGAAAGAGTCAAAAGACAGGAGCAGAAAAGCCAAACAATTACAGGCAAAATTACAAAGGGTCATGCTGGGAAGGAGTAACAAATCCAAGCACTGAAAACCTCAGAACTGTCAAAATTCTCAAAAGAAAGGATTTGGATTTTTGTTTTAAAATGCATATAACCATACACATTTTAAAACAAAAATTAATTTTTTTTTTTTTGAGACTTAAAAGAGTTAAATGAGGATTGTCAGAGGGAAATGCATTTTCTGCTAACCCAAAATAATTTTCAAAATTATTTTTCTTCTCCTGTGCCTGAGAAAAACACCATTTAGGATAAGTCAGCAAAACTTCCTTGCTGCCTTCTCCTCTGGTAAAATCAGCAATCTAACACCATAATTTATTCACTCAGATAGAATCAGTATCTCTACAGACCTGCAACAGCAAAGCACTTTCCAAAAGCCTTGTTCTAGTGGTCAATGAGAAAACAGCCCAAAAGTTTAACAGCAATGGACTTGGGATTTTATTGCATTATGGGAAAAGAAACATCCTTATGTCACACAGAGAATTCTCTCTCCAAGCCTTGGCTTGACCTTTAAAAATCACAAGGAAGCTGAAGAAATGCCATGGATGGATAATGGCTAATGATGCTCACCAAAGCAGTGACATCAGCCTGAGCCAAACAAAGCCATCCCCTGCACTCTCCTGTTGTCTTCCTTGCTAATGGAAAGTCACAAGCATTAAAGCAGATGATAACATTTGTTTTAAAGGAAATGTTAATTGAAATTGGCATGCTGCTGCTCACAGCTAGGAATGGGACCCCAAGAGATCAGCAGAAAGAAAAGGAAAACAAAAGGTGAGTTTTGCCAGATGAGCTCTGACTCCCAGCCAGTGGTGGGGAGGGCTCCATGTCTGATAATCCATTTTTAACTACAGCAAGATTAACTCTGACCTGAATAAAAAGCCATTTCTAAAGTGCAGAAAGACTATTATCTGCTCTTTTAAGCATGTGAGTGGGAGGTGAAGAAAATAATCACACAAGATCTACATTTTCTTAATTATTTTTTAAGAGATACTGGGACCTGAATATCTCAAAATAAGAAATAAAAATATTCATTTTAATGCATACCATGTAATGCTTATCACTTAATCACTGAAAAGTGCTGTCAGGTTTAATTACAGTCTTCAGTGGCCCAGCAAGATGAATAAGTCATGAATCTTAACACCCAAACACAAATCATGAAAGTTTGCTTTCTCCTCCCCTCCTAGCACATACTGGATGTCTCAGAAGAAAACAACATATATGAACAGTCACTTCTAAGCAGGACAACAAACTAACCCAAAATAATTCTTGGATAAAACCTGTTTTTATAGCAGGGACCAAAGGGCAAGAAATAACCTACATCAGCCTCACATTGCAGTAGTAATTGCTGAGTAAAGTAGGACTTACCCAGGGCCAGGGGGACTCTGTAAATGCTGAGCAGCAGTTGGGAAACAAAGATTCAGGTATCAGTGACTGAGCAGAGAGAGAGCAGCCTCAGGAGCTCATTGCAGCAGCCAGCCAAGCTCAGCACTCCATGCTCACCATCAGCAGCTGTGGCTCTCTGCCCAGGCACAGAACTCCAGGGGGAACACCTCCTCAAAGTTCTTTTCCCCATGCTATCCTCCATCTCACAGGCATCCTGCTGGGATGAGCAACCATTGAGCTCTCAGCTACTCATTTCCCCAAGAGTTGATTATTCATGAGCACCTCAATGTTTATCTCAGGGCTCAATACAGTCTGAAATGCACCTCAGACCTGAAGGGTTTGAGGAATGGCACTTAAGAACCTGATCAATGAAGCATTTTTCACTGACTTCTAAGTACAATTTCAGATAAAAAGAAACACTATTCAAGGCATCCAGCAACTATTCCCTGATATTTTGAGAAACATAGCAATAATACTTCTTCATTGCAGTTTGGAGAATAATATCTGGCCTGTGGGAAATGACCTGCTGGGCAGGCCTTAGACAAGACAGGTCTCCATGCACAGTTTTCTAAACAGACTTAGTCACATCTCCAGCAATGAGAAAAATCAATGCAAGTGCAAACTGAAGATTGTGTCAAAGTCACAGTCCCGTGGCAGCCACTCTTCCTAGGGTTAGATCCCTTGCTAATGGGGATGGCCTTGGCAGCTGCACAATTCACTCCGTTGTTCCACAGTGTCACCCCTTCCCTGAGCACTGTCATGTTCTACTACTTCCAGGGGCCACTACTGCAAGAATGAACCTGATCCATAACTCATAATATTCAGCAGGATGCCCTCACTTGTTTTGAGCTGGCTACCTGGAAGATTTCCCTGACTTTTGTTTTCTCCTTTGCCCTTCTGAATGGAAATGTAAACTGCTCTCTGTGCCCTCTTTTGGCTTTTATTGGTCCATTTCTCTCTCTGGACTACACCTTGCTCCAATTGCTGTGTGTGTTTGAAAGCCCCCTTCCCTCACTGCAGTTTAAAAAAAACCACCTTACATCAACTGGCATCACCTGAGCCATTCTGATTCATTTCCAGCCATTGCCAGTGAATATGAAAATATGGTCATTATATAAATACACACACACCATCCCCAAAAAATACATAGGAATACTTAAACCTGAGACAGTTAAAGTCCTGTATGTACAGAAAAATAAATGACTTTATTGAAAACATCAAAAATATATAATTCTCCTGAATATCAATATATGATTTCGTAAAATTCTATTAATCACATTCATCTTGATTAGTAGTTCCAAAACTGATGGTTTACAGAAGAGATAGGACAGACTTTGCTGCAGCTCTCTTCTGACCTGAATGGGTTGTTGCATTTCAAATCTGAACACTCATTTTTGTCTCTTTTCAGAGTTTTCAATTCAGCAGCCAAATGATGCTTTTAAGGAAAAGGAAAGACTAAGGCCCACACTGGAAAAAAAGGATGCATTAGACCAATGGAAATAATTTATTCATACCCCAGTGAGCAAGAGCCACTCTCAGCCAGATATATGCATGTGACAAACTCTTTAGGAAATCAGCTTCTATTATAGAACATCTTTGAAAAGGTAAAGCTGATAACCTTATCTGAAGTGCATTCAGTGGCCTTCTTCCTTCAGGCTTTCACAATAATTACAGCATTAAATTCTCAGATTTTTAATGCATTAGACACACTGAGGACATAAGACATTCAACTAATGTTACATAGAAAGAAAAAAGCGAATTCTTCACACAAGTACTCCAGTAGAATTATATTCTACATACCTGCACTGAGTTCCTCTGTAAGAAATAGAAAAAAGAGAGAGAAACATCTGTAATGGAAAAGAGACTAACCTTTTGCAACATCAGGTCTGTTGACTGACACTTTTAAATACTACTTTTGATTATGATTTATTTTGATGAATATGAAATGTGGCTTTGTAGAAAAATTAAAGCAGTTGATAGGAAAACCCATCATTTTCAAAGCTGTATTCTTGAATACAGGAACCTAAGGCTTTGACACAGGCACATAAATGGAAATTTATCCCAGAGCATGAATTAAGAGGCTCCTGATACAGAATAATTAGAGCCTTGGGGAGGGGACAGGTTGAGAATTCAAAAATGTGTGTGAGTTTACATAGTTTCCAAACAGATGTAAAGGTAAGGGTTCTTCTATCAGCATGGCTTCTAAGCTAGAGGAAACTCAGTATTTCTTGCTTCTAATTGCCTGCAATGCATTTTATCCCTGCCTTAGCACCAACATTCATTTTCCTTTTTTATACAGCTCTGAGGGGAAACAGCAGTTTCTCTGGAGTACAGAAACAATTCATCCTCAGAATAGAGTTTATGACTCTGAGTACCTTGTTGAAAGCCTGAAATTATCACAGCTCTCTCCAGTACAGGCGACCAAAATAAAAAAGCAAATAAACAAACTCTTCCAGAGGTCAGAACAAATGTCACACGTGCATTTCAAAAACTCCATTTTAAAGTTTTGTTCTGAAAAAAATGGTTAACAGAGCAGTATTTCTATTCTGTTTCAGGCACTTTCATTAAGCCACCAATTATTATAGCGCCGCCTTCTAACAGGAATTTCATCATGCATTCAAACTGGTGAGCAGAGTCATTCAGCAGCCACCACAAATTGGGCTCAACAGGCTTTATTTCAACAACTACAACGGTGTCAAGTGGTCACTCCTTCGTTTTTAATTTCTGGTTATATGAGATGCAAATGCATGATCTCTCATTCTAACAGCCAGCCATGGCAAATAGTTACCATTACATTCTAAACATGTCCTTAACTGTGGGCAAACAGCATTATCAAGCTGGGGACAGGGCAGGTTGAATCACAAAGAAAATACTCATTTTATTATGGAAATTTTAAATTTATTTTCTTCTTCATTTACCAGAGTCCTAATCAGAAAAGTAAAGATCAGAATTTGTATATGATCCAACGTAGAAAACTCCAATAATTACAAGAATTACCTTTTGTCTTCCCCCTTTTTATCTACACCTGCGAACTTGAAAAGACCAAGTTATCTCTTACACAACCAGCTCTGTGTACCCAGGTCTTAAACAATAATTAATCATTCAGTCCTTTAGCCAGCAGCCTCTGTTCCAAGGGATCATTTCAGTGATGCCAATCATTTTATTTTAAGCTCCTTTAACTATCAACTAGTTTATTTTTATTTGTTGCCACCAAACAACTTCTGATACATCATGTCTTTGTAGTCCAATCTACTGTTTATACAGAAGTGAAGCTGACACTCCTTCCTCTGCTTAATTGGAAAATACTCCAAACATTATAAATCAGGCTCCTGCTCCAAATGCTGATAGGAAGCAATACTGAAATTTTCTGTAAAAGAATTCAAAACATGAAAGCTTAACATTTCCTTTTTGAGCTGGCCACATCAGTAAAATCCTTAATCATAATATATGTGCAAAGAAAATTAAGGTACAGAATAAAAGATTCAATGTGAGAACATTAAAAAAAATAATTTAAAGGCATGAATAATCACGAATCCTGTCTGGAATTTTATTATTACATCTGTGTTGCATGTCCATATTTCGTGGCAGAAGTGCATCCTGCCCTACAGCAAGTCCTGATGAGCTGCAAACTCTTGCTCTATTGCCAGCATGCCAAGCTATTGACCCATAGCACCTTGGGGTTATTGGGGTGTGGACAGAGTGGCTTGAGGAACGTGCTCACCTCGAATGCTAGATCCACTTTTTATTTGCATACAAGAAGTTCTTCTGTGACATGAATTGGAATGATTGTAAAATCTATTGATGTTTGTAAAAAAAGGTGTTTGTAAAATCTAATGGAATGCAAAGGAAAAAGATCCCTTGGTTTTGTACTGGGATACTGCAGAAGCAAGAGTGGTTAATCCTCACCAGCCCCATCAATGTCACATATCTGCAGTCTTATTTACATTAAATGTCATAGCAGAGTTTACTTAAATGAGAAGGTTACACATGACTGGATAAAATTAAAGAAGTCACTTCATGAGTTTTTAATTTCCTCTGTAGTGATTTAATTCTGAAGTAATTTGAAAGAACCTTCTCAGAATGCAATATCAAATTGCAACAGAATCTGCTTATCTCTACCAAAGTTATCTTTCATTGACCAGTCTTCAGACTCCAGGCTCTTTTTTCAGTGTTCTAGTGAATTCTGAAATGCTTCCTGAACGACATCTAACGCTTTTTGTTCATTCCAGAGCTATATACAACTCTATAGCAGGGATTTGTTTAGTGTTGGTCTCTTCCACATGTTACACTAAAGATAAACATTATTGTTCACCCACAATGGTTCTTCAGCAAATGTCCAGATGAAGAAACAGACATTGCTTTCTCATTTGCACCACCCCAGCCTGGATAAGGTGCTCCCATCTCTGCTCCATCCCAAGCCACTGCCAGGACCCTGAGGAAGCGCTGCTCAACACTGCTAACTCATGTAACATCAACACAACACTCAACCCCAACTTTCTGCTGGATAAATTACAAGTGATGGAAAGAATTTCAATGAGTTGCCCAGGGGAAGCAGAATATTTATTTCAGCAGTGCTCCAGTTTCCAAATCACCCTAACTAAGCTGGTTGTCAGCACAGCAAGATTACACTGCTGGTTCATTGCTGCTCCAGCAGATGGTGAGGACCTGTAAAAGCTGAACATGCTGCCACTTTGCTGTTCTAACAAATTAAAACTGAAGTCTTTAAAAGTTAATTTGTTCAACAGCAATAACAAATGTGAAGTTTAGGCCCTTGATAACTATACACACATGCAAATATATAATTTTATGAGCACTTATGCCATCTTCTGAGAAACTCAGAGCTGTGAAATAGTTTTTCTGTGAAGACTTTGGATTTTGTTTTTAGACAAAATCTGGATAAGCAGTCATAGTTCATTTATAATTTTAATATAAAGTCAGTATAACTGCAAATGTCTCAAGTTTTGGTCTGGCACTCTAAAGCTCCAGAAAAGGCTTCCCACAGAAACATAAAATGGATTGTGAACAGCTAATTAAGTGTGATAGCCAGCCTTGTGAAAGAGAGAGAGCTATCTTTGGATGCCTTGCATCATTACAGCTCTCTCTCCGGAATAATTTTTTTAGGAATAAGAGAAGATTTCACTCCCTGTCCCAAATCTCCAAAGCATCAAAAGGCAACAATGCTAAGTGACATAATTCAGACTTCATCTCTCTCTTAAAATTCATAACCAGATTATCTATGGTCATTATTCCAGAAATTGCTCCATGGCTGGAAGCTCTGCAATATTCTCACTGACTGTCACTACCTAAGGATGACTTCTGAACAATTCATAGACTACAACTATTTTTCTTTCAATTACTGCATCTCTTCCAATGTCTACACATCATACAACATTAATTGAAATGGCTTGTGGTCAGTATGGACACTCCTGTGAAACAAACAATTGTAACCCACATTTTACAGATGAAGCAGAAGGATGATGGGTCTGGTTTGGGGTTTGAGACACCTTTGGTTTGGGTTTTTTTTATGTGGTTGGTTTGTTGTTTCTTTGGGGGGTTGGTGGATTTTTGTTTGTTTGTATAAAAAGGCATATGAATGCCTTCCGGCTCCACAAAACAATAGCAAGCACTTCATTAAACACTTGTTTTCACAAGCAAGCTTAAAACACCCTGAATCAAGGCAGATGTTCTTTAACTAAGATACTTTTGGAAATCAACTCTGTGCCTCAGAGCACTAAGCAGAGTCATACTTTCAGATATGGGCTCTGGAGTACCAGATCATCCAGAAGTCACCATCAGCACAGGGGAATGAACCACAGATTCAGCAATCTGCACTCATCCCGCTGAGACAGACGGGGAACCTCATTGTCTAATCCCCACCCACTGAATTCTCAGGGCTTTCTTCATCTGCTCTCCTCTCTTACGCAGTCCTGCTCCAAAACTGCCCACTTCACCTTCACATATTCCCTCATTAAACCTTTTAACAAATTCCACATGAACAAATCCTCACTTAACTCTTTATCACATCTTTGCCTCATTGTTTGTCTTTCTGTAGCCCAAAAGTGCCATGGAACTTGCTCAGCATTCTTTTGTGTTTGTACAGAATCCAGAGAACACCTCACTGACCCATTCTGGAGTTTCTTTGGTTGCTATGGATGTAGAACTAACAGCAAAAGGATTTAGTATGAACAAGTCTAATAAGAAAAATACAACTTCAAAAATTACATCATGCTGTCTAGACCCTTTGAACTCAATGCAATAGACTGATTAAAATTGTATTTCTTCATTGGCTTATTTGATAAGGAAGGAAATCAAAATTTCCTCCTGATGCACCTGACAACACTATTGAACACCCAAACAAACTCTACTGAGGTAGAAAATGAGGACAGGAAAGAAGATTCAAGATTGCTTGTGTAGCAAAGGAGGCTCATCAAGGTTTACAAATACCTAATTAGTACATTATAAACTGTTAACCCGGATGAATGCTACTATTTGGGCCTGATTTAAAAACTTGCACAAATTTACCAGTTTTCTGGCTTGTAAAGATCCATCACCCACTGGCACAAGAAGTTCTTCAGCTGCTCTTCCTGCTCTGTTCTGCATTTCCCCCCCTCTCTCTTACACTGGCAGAAATAATCCCAGGTATTTAACTTTACAGAGCAATACTGCACAAGCTAAGGGGGAAATATGCAAAAGCTCATCACTAGAAACAGAAACAAAATTTAAAAAATAAAACTCAAAAAGTCAAAAAGAGCAAGACTGCTATAGTAGCCATACATACATTCATGGACAAAATCATCTATTTTGGGCAAACAGAAAATAGACACACAGATCACTGCTTCCACAAAACCAAGATGCTTACCTTGATAACTGCTACCAGCAGTTTACATAAGTAACAGCTTTCCACAGAGATGACAAGATTTCCTAAAATGAGGGACTGTACTAGAAAATCCAGGTTCACAAAGCAAACCCAGCATGCCTGTGGCTGAACCAAAACTCTGTGAAGCCACAATTCTGTGTGTGGAAGCACCTCCTGACAGCTGCACTTGCTGGTGGGTATGGTTTGATTTTGATTTCACTACCTATTTCACAAGCACCCATAAAAGGTTTTTTGCATATAAATATTCATAAGGTGCAAATTAGTGGTTTCACAGCTATTTTCCCTCTCTTTTCCTCCCACAGTCTGCTACAATAAAGCCTCATTTCACAGAATCACAGTTAAATGTAAGGAAGGTGTTCCCCTTGATCTACACTCAAGCGTATCACCCCTCGAGATTATTTAAAATACTGATTATTTAATTGTGTCTGATGCCTCTGAAGCAGGACATACACATGTTACTACTGACTTTCAGCTGTGGGAAATAGTTGCAACTCTCAAAATATTTTGAAAAAAGGTGGAGAGCTGATCCCAATGGCCAGTTCAAAACCTTTGAAGTTAACAAAGGTAACACACACAACAGCTTCTTGAAATCAGCTATCTCAATAGCAGGAACTTCAGACAACATCCGAGTAGCAAATCACATTTGTTTGACAAAAAGAGAGGAGTACCATGGTAATCATTGGTACATTGAGGCATGGAAATCATTGGTACAGTGTGTGGAAGGAAAACAACAGAAATTCTAGGAGAAAACACAAAACAAAACAAAAACCCCACTCCCTTTTAAGCAAGTTACTTAAAGCAAACATCTATGAAGGTAATATAAAATATACAGGTCTTCAGAATCCCCTTTTCCCACAAAGCCTCTGTGTTTGATTTCTAGTCCCACAATTTAGCTTTCTTAAAAGTTTATTTGGCCTAAAGAGCCGAGCTCATTAACTTAACACTGAAGTCAGAACACTCACACAGGACAGATCACATGGTGAGGAAATCCATCCTGATCTCAGGATTGAAGAAAGATCAGCTAGCACAGCTGCTGACACAGGTCACTCTAAGGATGGACACATAATGAAGACTATATACACAATAGCCTCATGCTGAAGCCATTGCATACTTTCTTATAAATACTCCTAAGTTTTAGGGGAAAAAAAAAGAGTTTCTTTTTAAAATGAAAAAGGAAAGTTTCAGTCCCAGACTCCTAAATGAATAGTATTTAAGTATTTATTCAGAACCTTCAGGAGATGACTTCTTAACATTTGCTGATACACAGTAAACACATGCATGTTTGCTGATTTGCTGACAGCACTGCTGTATTCCTTACAATAAAAAGATGAAAAGAATTCTGAAGGAAAATTCCACCTTGCAGTGCCACCTCAGCCATCAGGCAACACCTTGGAAGGTCAGAGCCACTGGGGGTGGAGGCACTGGAAGAAACCTTCCCCAGACTGTCTGAACCTCGAGATGTTCTAGAGAGCTGTGGTTTTTGGGTTTACATGCACTAGAGAAAACGCAGCAGAACCTTTGCCTGTTTTCCAGTGTTTTCCTTTCTTCTCTTCCTCAACATTTGTTTTCTCCACCATCTGATGTCCTTACATATA
Organism: Ammospiza nelsoni; assembly: GCF_027579445.1. NCBI lineage: Eukaryota > Metazoa > Chordata > Aves > Passeriformes > Passerellidae > Ammospiza > Ammospiza nelsoni. The sequence goes on from NC_080648.1 coordinate 7,167,819, forward strand.
TAAGAAAAGTTAAATATTTACAGCAGCTCAGGCAGACACAGCAAATCCCTTTAACACTTCCCCTGGGAAATCCACCTCTGGTTCAGTTTTCAAGGAACCACAACACAAGCATTTCTTCCAATAAAGATACTACAGTTCCACATGAAAACTATTTTCCCCCAATTTCAAACCCAATGTCTGCATATACAAATTCAATTTGCTGTCCTGTTTTATTCCAATAAATGGAGCTTTACCAATGGTTCTAAGCAGAAATGTCATCAGTGTTGGAGTGATTGTTGGATATTATTTATTTGATATGAAATGAGCACTGAATGAATTGGCAAATTAATCTGCAAATAACATTACTACCTTGAATAGATTTAAGCTACTCCATGTTAAACCAGGGGTTATTGTTATACAACTTTGATCACTGGCTAAATGTACAAAGCCTGCAATATACAGAGCATCAGAAATCATCTTTATAAAAATAAGATTAGCAAGTAATAAGAACAAGGTGGTTGCTGGAGATATTGTTGACATTTCATATTAAAGCCAGAAATTGTTATGAAATTGAGTTGAAACATGCTGTAACAGAGAGAAAAAGGTGATCATCAATAAATTTCATTTATTGGAGCACTCTGTTATTGACATTTTATAAAATCAGAAATCATGAGACTGCTGCTTTCTACAAGTTTGACTCAAAGACCATTTAATAGCATACTAAGAAAATACAACTAGCTGGAAGTTACAGTGAGTGAAGCATTTCTCATTGAAGTTTTAAAATATTCTGGGCTAATTCTTCCCCTCTTCTCACAGAGGTTTATGAATGTGCTTTGGGGACCATGCACAACCATGGTTTTCAGCCCCATTTGTCAGAGCAGGCACAAGGCAATAGGGCACAGAAGGGTGGATGCTCTGAATGGTGAAGGTGTGGGACTGAAGAGGGGAAAAGAGGCTTGGAAGGAACAATCCAGCACCCAGCTCTCTCTGCTACTCTCTCTTCCAAACACCCTGCATGCAGGAGCTCCTCATCACAGGTCAGAATTGAGCTGCAGCCCTCTGCGAGGCGCAAAGCAAAGCAATGCAATAGTCCAGTCCAAAGTCAAATTTCTCTATTGTTTCCTGGTCCCTCAGACACAAAGCACAGCTCACTGCATTTTTCACCTGTTAGCTAAAGCACCTGAGAAGGTTCCTAATTGTTCATTTATTAAGTACATCTTATGCCCATTTCTAACAGGAGGATGTCCAAGAAAACATTGCTATCTGCACAAAAGAATTCACTATTCAAACACATTCTTAATGTCTTCACCCTTCTCATTGAAGTTTTAAAATTTTCACCCTTCCCAGCCTCTAATTTCCTTCCTTGCAGCATTCTGTAGTTGAGACATTTCCAGTATCCAAATGTTACATTTCATTTCTTAATCTATTTCAAATAGAACTTGTAATAAGTAACTCTGGATGGAAGATTCCTGAGGCAAACACAATTTCTGATTTAGCTTTTACCTCTTAAAATCAGCTTTTACCTCTCAACATTCAAACTCCTGTCAAACACTCCTGTAAGTCAACACACACAGACTGTGCCTGCTGGAATCTTATGTGAAAAAGACTGGTAACCATCATGCCAAGGCATTTCTTTGTTTGGGAGCATTTTTCATGCAGTTCTGAGGTAACTGGCTCATGCCCACCCATCAGCCTCACCACCAGCTGCTGTCCCATAGAAGATTCCCAGCCACAAACAGGGGCTGTGTGTTCCATTTGAATCACACAGTTGCTTCACTGGACAAAAGTAAATCAATATCTTCACAAGTAAAATTGACTCAGCAGCATTTACAGCCTCATTATATATTTTATTTTTACATACATCCCCTGATAGGCCACTGAATTTGCACCTCGCCTCATCCCAGAAATATTTGAATAAATACTTCCTTCAATAAACATTATATTTGGAGCTTTTCATTTTTCCATTTTGCATGATAAATAGGTTCATAGATCATAATTCACTCTTTCATTCTTCTTGTACAGAACACAATCATATTTATTCCCATAAGCTTCCCTTAGATGACTCTATGACCACAACAAACTTCTGCATATTCTTTAGCATACACACAGGACAAGAGTATGAATTGGAACTTTTTATATTATTCACTGATGATCACATATTGAAGTGTAGCCCTATTTAAATAATTTATCAAAGAAAAGGATAACTTATAAAAATTAATATTGGCTTTAAAAGGCTAATTCACCACATTGCACGTAGGGAAAATAAGTATTCAGCTTTATGTACATTAGAAAACTTTTTTTTTTTTTTTTTTTTTTGATGCCAGGTTTATTTCACAGTTTTGCATTCTACCTCATGGCACAGGGAAGCAGACGAGGGGTGCAGGCAGAACTGCAGTGACTGAGCTGCTCACCCACCACCCTGCCAGGGCAGCAAACACAGCAGAGCCCTTCTCCACCAGCCACAGATTCTCCCTTCTGGTTTTGCATCAAGATTGTGTTATGCTCTGGGACATCAAATTTTGCTTTGCACATCTCCAGAAAGCTCCTGTGTAATTCTAGCTGTTTGATACCATCAGAACTTGGCCCTTCTTTTATGACAAACTAATCACAAAAAGAATTTTCACATCTAAACTGTAAAGCAATTGTAAATTGCTAAATTGTAAAGCAGTCTGCAGGAATTTAGCTGTAAAAGAGACAGGAGGCTTTTGTGGCACAGCTGAAAGCCTGTGAAAAATAAATTATAGGAGAAACATTTTTAATAGACATGCTTAATGTTTTTATTGGTGAGAATGCTGAAGTGGCTGCCAATTCAACTTTGCATCTAAATTGTCAAACATAATTGCTTGTATATGTGACATAATAAAAATCTCCATTGTAAAAGTCTTAAGAACACTAAGTAATGTAACACTGTCTTTTAGAGCATTAAAAAGGAATAATAGAGTTGTGTCCAGTTATTGTATTTCGAGAAATGCAGAAAACCCATTAGATTTCAAAGACAGACAAATTGTTAAATGGCTTTTGTCACTTTGATCTGCACAAAAGACAGAAATCATTCCTTGGGAACATTTTCAATTTAAACTTGTCTCCTTAAAATATGCTTTTCAAAGTGTGCATTAAAATAAAAGCTATATTCAAATGCAAACACTCAACTAATAATTTCTCCATGTTGATAATTGTATTAATCGGGTAGCAATCTGTGCATCTGTGATATTGCTGTGACCTCTTCAGCTGAAAGCAACTTCTAACAGGCACTCTGAAAATTCAAGAGTCATTGACTTGAGTGCAAGAATTTTCTATTTACAAAGAAACGTGTTCAGCTGGTAAACAGGAAAAAAGAACTCAAGATAATCTGACAGATAAAGCAAACCAACTAGAATCAATTGAGGCATAATAAGAAAATGGAGCAGCATAAACAATTCAAATGGTTTCCTGCTGCCACAACCAGTTCAAGATGAGAGCTTAGCTTCTTTCCTTAAGCAGAGCAAAGTCCTTCCCAACACTTTCAGTGTAACCCCAGCACTTCGGGAAACTCTGCAAGGGCTGACTCTGCTTCCAAGGGGAGAGTCTGGCAAAACCAAAACTGCCACAAATATACTGGAAAAAAACTCTGGAAGGTAACAGCAGTGTTTAAAGAAAATAACTAAGGGAAAAACAGATTAGAAAGTGCGAAGGTTATGGTGGAGATCGAAGCTTATTAAATATAATGTTTAACAAAGGCAAGACCCCCTTTGACAACCCCAAGAAAAAGGACAAGGACTAATGGAGGATGTCCTCACTTGTGTTTTCAAACTAGAAATCAACATAAGGCACAGTAGGTAAAAGTAAAAGAAAGTTCTCTTTTTTTAACTGAAGGAAAAAGCTGCTGAAGAAGCAGACAGCAAGAAAAGGATAGCTTCATACTTCATCCAACTTTGAAAATACAGCCTGATTTGAGCATTTCACTTATATTAGCCCTTCAGAAAATAAATCCCACATGTCAGCCTTGATGTCTTCTACAGAGAATAATCCATTCCTCATGGAAACAAATCATCTCCTCATGGCATACAGAGCTATGACATCATTTTGTAAAGCAGTATTGTATCTGCAAGTAATTGCACACAACACTCCACACATCCTCAGCAGCTATTCTTTGAACAGAAAGAGCACAAGACTCATAAAACCCAATATTGGAGAATGTAACTTAGTTTAATTGGGAAGCAAATCCAAGGAAGCTACATCAGACTGCCAGTACCAGTGCAAGAGCTCACCTACATCTAGACTGCCCATGACTCCTTTTGTTCAGCAAGAGTAAAGATATGAAGAAATCAGCTGATTTCAAAATCACATGCTTATAAAGACAACAGCCACTCCTAACTGAGATGAAACTAGAAAAAAAGGAGCTATTATTCACTAAACCATGCCCACCTTCAGGACCTTTTGCTTTTAAATCCTGATCTGGTACCAACTTCAACTTAGAAGCAAATTTAGAGACTTAAATTAAGACAGAATTCAAGAACAGCTGCAACAAGCAGTATTCAAGAGCAACTTTTTTAAATTATAAGAATATATAAATAGAAATTAAAAATACATAAGAACTGCCTTCTGGACACTACTGGACTGTGCCATCAGTTTATTACTTGTTTATGTATATTGCCTTAGTCTTAGAAAGAGCTGATCATCCCTCCCCTCTGTGCCAGCTATTATCATCAAATCCTAACAGCTCATCTCCTCTCCTGTCTCTGCATTTGATTTCCTACTTCCTTCAAGTGCTATTATCTTCCCACCAAAGGAGAAGGGAAAAAAGAGAAAGAAATAATCAATACAAGGTTCAGGTTTGAAGCAGGGCTTCACAGCATCTCAGTGGCCAGACTGGACAGGGACACAGTTTTTGGGATTCACCGAGACAGTGGATCAGCTGTGCCTCTGCCACAGAAAAAAGCCAAAGCACCTCCCTCATCACTGGGAAAATGAATGCTCAAACACCTCTGTGGATGTTTTCATCTTTAAGTCCACACCTTGAATTCTAGAACACTTAAAAATGAAAAAAGCTGATGACAAATATTGAAAGAAGCCATGAAACTCTTCCCTATCCCCTAATGTCTAAAAATCTAACACAAAAAACACAAAAGCTTGGGCAGTGCCACCCTGCCTGACCCACAGCCCCTTTTTGCTGGTGCCCTTGGCCATCACTGTTCCCTCAGCAGGGGAAACATTTCCTTCCCTTAGGCAGCCTCAGCCAAGCAGATCTCAAATGCCTGAAAGTTTCTCCATGCCAGTCCTCACCCAACTGCTGCCTTTTCCAGCCTCCTTTACATCCAGTACAGGAAGTCCTGGCCCTGAGTTTTACAGTTTAAATGTTTGAACAAAGATATTCTATTCTCCTAACACTCATAACTTCTATTCCCAACCTGTATCTACCACACTTTGCTCATTAATAGGCCCTGGTGATTTGCATATCCTAGTTCTGAATGAAAGCTAAAAATTTTTATGAGGAAAAGAATTTTAAAGCTGTAGAGCACAGTTAAATCCATAAAACCTACCAATACATACTTTCTACAAATGGCAACTTTCTCAAAGCTAGCCTTATTAACAATTTCATCCTTTCAAAATACTTTTTTGCCCAAAACCTGACCAAGCCCAGGAGTCTTTTTACTTACACTTATTTAAATACCAGCCCCTTGTCAATATGGCTCTACAGGACAAAAAAAAATAAAATAAAAACAAAACCCAACCAATCAACCGACTCACCCCCAAAAAAACCCCAAAAGAAACACTGTGACAAAATGGGAGAACTACATATATCAGGAAACATCATGTTATTTCCTATAACTATTCATTGCCCTGGGTTGATTCCTCAGCGGGCATCAGGAAAAGGCTCCCAGCACCTAACACAACAGGTTTCTCCCAGGAATTGTCTTTGTGGAAAGTATTTTATATTTCCAGAATTATTCCAGAACTTCAAGTCCATCTTTCCTTTGATCAGCAGAGACAGTGCCTTCTAATTAAAGTCAGAGATAGTGCAAAATATCTACTTATACATGGCAATAAATCTTTACTTCTGTGACATCCAAACAAGGGAGTACTGTGCTAAAAGGAGGATTTCTCATTCTCCTAATAAGAAAAATACTATCATGAACTTGAAATTTTGTATGAGGACAACATGGCATGAGTTACATATGTGACTAATGTGTTCTAGATGAAATAAAACTGTGAAAAGCTAAAGGAAAAATGATGGGGTTCGCCCTAAGTAAGAGCTATGTGTGCAGAGAAGAGCTGGGATGCATCCTGCTAATTGGTTTAGGGCCATTAGGGGATGGTAAAGGAAGAGCAGCCCATTCTCCAGCAGCAGACATGGCAAGCACCCCCTTCTTGTGTTAAATAATGCTCTAGAGAACTGCAGAAGACAAAGAAAATCACGATTTTAACTGGAACAGACAAAGAAATAATGAAAATGAACTCGGACACTTACAAAGCAGAATTGAACAGATAGGGAAATGAAACAGAAAGAGGAAATTCAAAATTATCATGCATGGCACCTTTGGATAACTGAGCATTTAAGTGCTATCCTGATGAGCAGAAGCTTCATTAATCTTTCCTGACAAGTGACTTGCAAGAAACAAAGTTGTGGCAATATTTCTGCTACTAAAGGAAACCTCCATGAACAGCAGTGGCTGCAACTACACTGATATGGTAAAACCCACCAAGAACACAATGAATTTGCTCTAAGGAATTGCAAACATAAATCTCTCTCCTGCAGTATCACTTTCCCAGTGTTAAGCTCTATGGGGCATGCCATCAAAAGGAGCAGAGTTGCTGTGAGCTGCATCTTTTGTCTGCCCCTCCATTGGGGTCTGTTGGACCTTTTAATAAAGCATTCTCCTCCCTCAGAATGCATGTGCTGGTCCAAAATCACAAAAGATTTTTCAATTATTTTCAACCAGCAAAGACACCTACTTGTGCTCTGGAATGGTTTTGTACCTGACACTTTGTCCTCCCCTAGGGGAGCACCTGGAGGATGGGGCTGTGAGAGCACTGGGGAAAGGCCTGAGGAAACCTTGGTGGAAACCTTGGAAAATTGGAGGGAGAATGCCTCTTAACCTTCCTCCCCCATAACACAGATCAGGGGGTTTTACAGCAAAACCTTCAGCCTGCTCTGAATGCCTGGGCTCCTCCTTGAACTTGTCACCAGTGGGAAGGAAGAACAGAGGACAGGGAGAAAAACTGGTTCAGACAACAAGGCCAAAAGTAGCTCCATGCTCTTTCTTCCCGTGACTAAGTAACAATCTGACTGTAAAATTCTGAAAAAAATGGGTTGGCTCCATAGCTGAGTCATTAAAAGGAGTCTCACATTTAATTCTGTGTGAGAGGCAAAGTTCTTTTGGACAAAGCACTCTGCTTATGCCATAAACAAAAGCAGGCACCAGCCTCTCCCCTATGCAACAAGGGAAGAAAAAGGAAAATATTTCTTTCATGGGAATGCACACAATTTGATGAGTGTGACACTGATTTGTGCAAAATCTTATCTTGATTCTTCCAAAGAAAGTTTGTTTTCTTGCCTTTGAGCCAGCTCCTGGTTATCAGAGGTACAGGGACCTGAAGGAGAGAGCAGAGTCCTGCCCAGAGGCAAGAGGAGCCAAGATTTTATCACAAATGGGCCCTCTTTCAGAATTTCAAGGCATCTGGGACCTGTACAGATGTGAGTTTTCATTTTTATTATGGCAGTGAGAGTATTCCCTTATGAGAAGCCTTCTGAGGTTCAAGCCACCTCTTGGTTTCATTAAATGGACCTTCCCTCCTCAGCGTGCACCTCAGAGAAGGTATATCTGATATCCACAATCCTTAATGAGGTGACAGGATTTTTTGTTCTGGAAAGGAGGTGCTCTGTCAATCCTGTTTTGGGTCATTCCTTTGGTAACTAGAAGTTAGGGCACCCTGAATATATTCCTATCTATATGATAATAACATATGTTCCTGTCTAACATATTCTAGGGCACCCTCAATGTATTCCTGTCCCTTTCCCTTTCATGACCCCTAAAAGCAGAAATGAAGGACAGATTTCCTGCATCACCAAGTGCCCTCACTCCTTAAAAATCAAGTTAATTTTTGTTTCTCCAGCTCAAGCTTCTTTTTTAGGAGATAAATCCTCAAAGAACAACACCTAGAACAGTACAGCAACAGGCCACTTTCCCCATGCTTGCCCCTCATAAATCATAAAAGTTTGTTTTACATTAAAGCTACAAATGCAATAGCAATTCCAACTCTATATCCCACAGATCTTATACATCAGGTCAAAAGAGAAACAACCTGGAGAGCAGGAATGTCACAGCAAATATCATAGTGAAGGCAGCCAGGATACACAGAGTGTCACCACACAATTTCAGAGGCTTGAGCCCACACAGAATAACACCTTACCTTATCAGGAGACTTCAGGTATTCATCCATACAGAGCAACACCATGCCACTTCAGAGGGCAGCAAGGCTCTGCCCTTCTTGTTCCTCAGCCCAGCCTTCTATCCCCTCCTGTTGATGCCCTGCACCTGTGTGCCCTCTGCTCCCTGTGTGACTGCTCAGTGCCCCTGGGCTCTCCATGCCTCGTTATCTCCAATATCATTCACCTGAGCACACAGCTGTAGCCCATTAGGGATGAGGCTGGACCAGCCCCACTCCCAATCACCACAAACTGTGTGCCTACACAGGAGGATCTGAGTTTTATCTTAGACTTGGCATAAACCCCAATACCCCAATACTGAGTGGTTTTGCAGACAACTGGGAAAGCGAGAAGCTCCAGAAGAATCAGTTTTGATTTTATTTTTTTTTAATGAAATCAAAACACAACAAACCTTCAAACTGAGACACAGGATAACAACATTACCCACAGAGAGAAGAACCAAGAGCTGCAGGCACCGATCCATTGCTACTTTCTTATGCCCTGACCATTTTAACCTCACCAGGACTGCAGTCTAACTGTGATCACAAGCAGCAGGACACGGTGCCCATCTCAAGGGAGGAAAAAATCAGCCTCTTAATACACCCAAAAAAGTACTTGAACAAAATATAGGTTTTCCTCCTTATAGATTTTTACTTTGTAAAAAGCAAGGTCAGAATTGTGGGTGTTGGTTCAGAGGCAAAGAATCTAATTGGAACATATTTTTCATTGAATTAAGTACAAGGCAGAGAAGTTCATTTAATTCAATAAATGCAACAATAAAGAGAGCTCCAAGTATCAGATCTTTGTAGCAGCAGTGTTTAGGTTCACCCTTCACATTAGCAGCTGGAAGACAAATCAATCACAAACTGAGAAACACTTGAGCAGGGCTGACTCCAGGAAACCCAGGGCAGCAGCACAAGCACACGTTACACACTCTGCAAGGTTAAATTAATGTGAAGTAAATTCCTCAAGTTATGTAAATAAATTATAGCAATGTTGCCTGACAGCTCGTATTAAGTGAGATTAATTCAGCAAACATAAAAGATGCAGGGGACTCAACACGCTCGCATATATCCCTGTTCATCTCAGGGCAAGCAGGCAAAGCTTCGGGGCCAGGGGAGCCCCAGCAGGGAGAGGGCAGAGCTGGGGCTCAGCACAGCTGATCTCACACAGCTGATATCTCCATGCCACCAGGGAGGGACACCTGAGCTCTGCAGAGCTGCTGGCAAGGGGACAACCCTGACAAGAGAAGCACAGACCTCTCTGCCTCTTAGAGATGTGAACTGGCCACCAGGCAGGTTGGAAAGCTGTGCAATCTGTGTACAGACAAAGCAGAGTGTCACCCTGGTATTTTAAGATTTTCTAAGCCTTCTGATGTTGACATTATTGTAGTGAACTTTCTCACACACTTTCTGTAAATAACTCATTGTTTTGCGTTCCTTTATGGAGGAGGAGAAAGTTGATGAACTGTTAGTCTGTCCAGTGTCATTGGAGAGGTGGCACTGTCACCCTCCAACCCACTGTCGCTTTTGGAAACCTATAAATGTTGGAGTCAGAAGATAAACTTCCCTTTTTCTTCACCTTGAGAACAGTGGTGTGTGCATTTGTGTTTTCTCGTGTCCTATAGCGACACCAGAGAGCTTCTGGATAATTCAGAGGAAAAGGAACTGGGTTTGCAAAATTCAAGATCTCGCTCTCTGTCTCAAGCCTTTTTTTTTTTTTAGCCATCTTCTCTCACAATCAAGACCTCAAACACAGACAGCAAAAACTCCACCAGGAATACCAGCAGAGGATCACTCCTCCATAATTAACTCTGATATCTCCATTCTTCTCGAACATTGTGAAAATCTTCCTGACCCAAGTGAAACTCTTTCCTCTTTAGGGGGAAAATGATACAATTCCATCAAAGCCACCAAAAAAAAGGATTCATCTTTTTGTCCCATTCTCCCCCTTCAGATAGGTTTGGTATCCAGTTTCTGGAAGGTCCATTCTCTGAATCTGCTTTTACACATAAAAGAATGTATTTCTGTAGTGAAAACAAAGCACCACATAGACACATATACCCACACTGCTACAGAAAAAAGGAGAGCAGCTCAAAGAACTCTGGGCTTTTGAATCTCAGTCCTAATCATTTCACCATTTAAAAAAGTACTGAGGAATGGATTTTATTCTAGTCATTTTTTATAATAGTATTCAGTTTATAGAGCAATATGAAGAGGAAAATATTTTTATTAAAGGAAGAGTATGTGCAAAAAAGGTATGTTTGGAAACCTCAAAGTAACTTTATCTGTGGATCACAAGAAAACTGAAGATGGGGAGACACTGAAAACAGCACTCTGCCCAAAACCATGAGCCATTCCTCCCACAACACCTCACCATTAGGTTAAGACTGACCTTACCCATCTATTCTGCGATCTTTTTGCAGGTGTGACTCGACTCTAGCGTACAAAATAGTTCTGCTCTTGTAAGGTTTAATCTTACTTCTTAATCTTCCTTTCAAATTTCATCCTAAATTTCCTGCTTTCAAGTATCAAGCCAAATTGATTTGATGCTTAATGCTTGACAAATAAATAATGAGCCTTTGAATTAGCCCACGTGTGATAAGGCAATGATCCCATTATTTCTCACATTTGTATAATCAGGCAATGATTAAATTATTTCTAATGTCCTCAACATGAATGCAAAAATACACTAAAGAGATCTTTAACAAAGCTCCCCACCATGTTTTTTTATTAAATGCTCTTAATTTGAGTATTTTATCACATGATTACACTAGCTGGGCCATAAGAGCTTATTTTAATGAGAATGGGAAGAGCTCAAACCGTGGGTGTTCTGCATATCTCTTTGACATCTTTACAACCATTTGCCATTTGGAGTGTGATTAGCTGAATAGCAACTATTTGGAAGGTTGATTAATACTTTTTAAATATGTCAAATCTTGGATAGCACTCAGCTTATTTTTAGGGGGGAACAGTCTGAAACAAAGACTTCCACTATCTCCACCCAAGGACACAGAACATTTTAATGTGGGTAACAAAGACCAGACCTCACACCCAGCTCAGTGCCAGCAGCACTGACATTTCTACTTACAGAGTCCTGAGCTCATATATGATCTCCAAGGACTTCACTTGATCCATATCATGTCCACATCAGAAGCATGAGTGCAATTCCAGTTAAAGAAATGGTGTGGGCAGTGTGGTTTCAATGGGTGCCTCCAGGACATTGCTATTGATGGCAGACACCTATTAAAGTGCTAAGAATCAACATGAAATACCATTTAACATCCTATTTTTAAATTTCTTTTTTTTTTTTTTTAATCCCCACATATTGAGCTTGCATAACAAAGAAGTGCATTAAAAGCACTGGTGAGGGTATTAAAGGCAATATTTGATGTATGCTTATCTAGTACATTAATATTGAATCTGGCTGTGATATGAGTTGCTCTAGTTAAAATTACATATTTCTCTTTTTCCTTGAATCAGAGGAGGCAGTTAAAGGAAAAATCAATATCTAAAGCTTACAAAGCCAAAAATCTGTTATCAGCACTAAGATATCATAGTGGTAAAGGCTATGAAATAAAGGTCAGAATATATAAAATAGGCCTTATATGCAGAGGGACATTTGTAGCAGACACTGAAATTAGTAATGCCTTGCTCCTACAGAGGTTTATCCAAAGAGCCCCTGCCAGCACAACACACACCCTGTTCTCTCCAGGAGCCCACAGGGATGCAGAACATGCCAAAAAGTGAGAGGCTTTCCTGGACTGGGTGCTATGATTGTGGGAAAGAGAGGGGGAGGACTGCCCTGCTGGCACTGAAATCAACACAATGTTGTGTCATTCATGCTACTATTCATCCCTAGGGCCAACAATCCCCAAAATTCTTTGATGATGTGGGAATGGATGAAGTGACACAAAGCCAGAAAATCTTTTCTTAATGTGTTTTCCATTGGCTAGAGCTCATGCCCAGCATGGAAGAGGACAGAAAAATCAGGGAATTGGTACAGCTGATATTTCTGTGAGGAAGGTGTCAGTCTGAATCCCCTGCAAACTCTTCCATGCCTGCAGGTTGCCCTGGTGTGCCTTCATGTTTAAGGAGAAAGGGGCAGAAAGCAGGATTGGGAGGAAGCCTGGAAGGAAAGGTGAAAGGGAAATGGAATAAGAAACAAATCACTGCAAAAGGGATGAGTGTTAAAACACTAAAAGGGACCAGCATGTGCAAGCCAAGTGGGTAAAGAAGAATAAATGGAAATGGGAAGATACAGAAAAACTTATTAATAACTATCACCAATGTCTTGTATTGCCTGTCTGAAGACCACAGAGCAGGAAGTAAAGGAAGCATTCCCAAGGAACTTGCCTATTACTTCTCAGGCAGGGATGGGTGAAGTACCTTTTAAAATATAAAACACCATTCTCCATTCCTGCTCTCACTACTCTTAAAAGAAGTTGTATTTATCATGACTATATGACAATTCTGAAGGATCAAAATTGACATTTTGTCCCCCAAGCACTGCAAGTGGCAGAACACACTGATGCAGGGAAAGGGGTTCATTTGTAAACACAAAATAAATGGAGAGTGTAGGAGAATGGAGAGAAGGTTACATTTATTTTTGAAAAATTAAGGAGACAAACAGCTCCTTTTCCAAGATGACCTTGCAACTCCTACCCTTGGGGGCCCAGCACTTGCAGATGGGAGCATCAGGCATTGCTTTCCTTGGCCTGTGCTGCTGCAGGGGCGATTTGAGAAAATGTCAGAGCAGCCAGGGAAGCATGAAACCTTCCCACAAGTAAATGACTCCCTTTTAACATGCTACTACTTCAGCTTTTACATTACCATCTCAAAAACTTTCTCCAGCAAGCTGCCCCATGCAGGTAAGTCAGATCTGTCAGATAAGTTTTCCTACAGCAAAGCAGGTACCAAACAAAGAACCCTCCCTTGATTTGTGTGCATAGGATGACCATATTTTTGCCATCACAATCGGTTTTTCATGAGCAGAATGAAATGGCCAAAACCATTGAGTCTCCATGAAGGAGCAGTGGGTTTCTGGGCATTTTGCAGCAGGATGCTGAGCTGCAGGTGGAATGACTGCCAGGGCTCCAAGGCTGCATTGCCCCAGCCCTGTCTGCATGTTTAAAGCCACGGAGCACAGAAAACACCTCCCCAACAATTCACAGCAAAGTACACACACAGTCATTTACCTTCCAGCAGTGGAACAAGGCCCTGTCCTCCAAGCTGATGCAGTGAGGGCTGAAATTGAAGGCATGACTTTAAAGGGTTCCCCCAAAAAATGTAATGATATGCAAATATGAATGCAGTTCTAAATTTGTGGGAAATGACAAGTAGGTACATCCTTACAGTATCACCTGGCATCCAGCACTAGAGATAAGAGGACAGAACACACTTCAGAAGTAGATTGGAGCTATGGGCAGCAACAGATTGCTGCCATTAAAATTATATTTATCAAAACACTATCAAAGATTCTTTAATTTCAACAGTGAATAGCTGATACTTAGAAAGATTCTGAGTCAGAAAATATACAGAAGTGGCCACAGCCACATCCATGCCTGTAATGATAACTCAGCGAGTTATTATGACAAGTAGCAAAGTAGTTATAAAACCGTCTTGTCTCATTTCCTCCAAAATATAATCCTACTACCATTAGCATTTGCAGTGTCCTGAGAGTGCTTCATATGAACCACTCTGCAAAGAAATGGAGAGGACAAGCAGCATTTACCCATAGGACAAGATAAATCCAGTATTACAATCTTTTAATGAAGGCTACAAATCCTACTAAGTGTTTTTTTCATTTATAAGCTCTAGATAAAGGGCAGGACAAACTGTGGTTTCCCTCCAGAATGCTCCAGACAAAGGCAATGCCAATTTTGGCCTCATGACAATATGTTAATACAAGAGTATCTGCAATAAAGCCTTTACAGAGAACACCACAGAGTACGTGTTTCTGTGACGGTGCCACAGAACTGGTGTGTTTTAGCAGCACAATTCCCCATCATTACAGTCATGCTTCAGTGAGGTGCAGTCATTTTCCAAAGATAACACTCTTAACAGTATTATTCCATTTCTTTTATGCTGTGGAATAAACAGGAGCTTCAGTTACTTCATTTGGCAGATGCTGGAGCAGAACCAAGCCTGTTGTTCTTTGCACTGAAGCTGTTATGCTGCTTTACAAAACATCCTCATGTGCTGTTTTCTCCTTACCAGATGAGTCAATGGGACATTTCCAAGTCAATCTTTACATTATCTGATGACAATAAAATACATTCAAGAGAGAGGAAACAGATTAGAAGAAACTATAAATTAACTCCCACACTCTTCTGGACTAATCTCTTGGGTTTGAGACCTTACAAAAACAAACTAACCAGAGCTATTATTACAGGACACAGAGAACTCACTCTGCTCAGATCCAAAGACCTTCTCCAGGTTCTCTCACTAAGAAAACAACTTGCAGTATCAATCTTCACACAGTAACTATCACAACATCCTCAGATATCAACACACACCTGGAGAAACAGAAACTTCTATTGAGATAAGTCAATGACAGAAACATAGCTCATGCTGCACCCATCTGGCAGCACATTCAAGCTTAGCTTCACATCCTGCAACTTCATTCTGCAAAAACAAAAAAAAAAAAGAATAAAAGAACTAAAAATAAAATGATGGCTCATTTTCCCTCCAAGTTACCTTTCCTTTGGTCTCCTTCATGTCCCACTCAGACCGTTTCCTACCAGGCAGCCCTCAGCAGAGCACAGCCTCATCCACATGGTTCCTTCCCCATTCAAGGTTTAATGTCCAACATTTAATGTCCAGCTCCAGCATGCCTCTGTAACTCAGAGAATCTTTCCAATAACACATATACAAGAGAGTTAACTTTTACACATAATTGCAGTATTAATTTCTAGTCTCCAAGATAGCACTGGATGAAGAACAAGAAGAGTTCTGTTCATATGCCTGCTGTCTCAAACAAAACAATCACATTTATCAATGTGATTGCTGTGCCCCTTTCAAAAGGCAAAAATCCCCACTACCCTCTCTCAGAGTTGCTCACAGTTTTGCTTTCCTTTTTATCAGCTATAAAAGACTGGCAGCCAAACACATTCATCCCACTTAAGCTGCAGAGCTCCTGCTTGCCCTTGCTGCTGACAGAGTGGGACTGAGGAGTGGAGGCTTCCCTGCTTCCATTGACTCCAATCTCCCCAGCAGCCACACCAGCCCTTGCCAAATCATTCACATTACAGGAGCAGGAACCCAAAATTGAGAGCTACAGCTGTCAATTTCAGAATTAGGCAAAATGGTCTGCTGTACCTGCCAGTGAATGCAATAACAAGAACATTTACCTCCAATTTCCCCACTGCCAGAATCTGCCAGAAGAGGAACCAACTTGTATGAATACGGTCTTTATTTAGATTGACCTGATAATTCTTCTTGTGCCTATAACCCACATCTACCTGTGCACCTCCAGCTCCCTGCACAGTGCTCCAGTGCAGAGAGAAATATCCTGCTGGGAGCTTTAACCACACATTAGTTTGCATTATCAGCACAGACACGCCGAACTAGTGAACCATGGACGTTTACCCTCTGAACCCCTTCAAACACTGCAAGAGCTGATAGCAGGCTTGCCAACCAAGCTGAGAGACAGCAGAAGTTTATTCTCCCTGTTCCCAATGCAATGGGGTGGATCCTGTTGCACTTTGCAGGGCAGTGCAGTGATTCAGTGGAGTGTCACATCACAGCAGAAAACAATCAGGGACAACCTAAAGGCACTGGAGATGGGCAGCTGGATTTGCTGTAATCCACATTCCAGTGAGCCCTCCTAGAGGATGTCAATTTAACATCTCTACTCCCTCCATCAATTAGTATCACATTGACAAACCCATACATATGCATATGTGCATTTTCTTTTTACATATGCATGCCTCTCTGAACTATCTGCTCAGCAATCAATCCTCCTTTAATCAGCTCCCCATTAAATACAAACTCCTACATCTTCACACCCTGCTTTACCTCATCACAACCATGAAAATCCCTTTATAATGACTAAATTGGCCTTTTAGCAGAACAGCTCATCTGATGGAGGAGGGAAGGGGACAGGAAGAGGACACCAACTGTGCAAGTCAGAGTTAGGAAACAGGAAAAGTCTTTGCACCCTTTAAAAACATTGTTAATTAAAGTAGTAAAGTCATCCTCAGCACTTGAGAATTCTGAGAAAAAGCTTATTACATGAAAAGTGCTTGACAAATGTGCTACCTCAGGTTTTCCACTTAAATGTTTCAGAAATTCCCATCCTTAGAGAAAAACTGAAGCATTTCACCCTGGTTTTTCCCCTCCAGAGACGTGGGATAATAATATGGTTTATAGGGTTATGCAAAGATACCCTGATTTCTTAAAATCATTTCTGTTCATTTACCAATACAAAATGTTCCAGCAGAGCGAGAACATAGGGGAAAATACTATTTCCACCGGAATGAGAAACACATCACTGAATCTGTTCAAACTGGCACAAAGAAGATGAAAAAGGACAAAATTTGGGGTGAAGCTTTCTTTCCCCTGAATACACAATTCCTGTTTTTCCTGAAATGCCATAGACCCGTTGCAACAGGCTTAAAAAATTATGTCCAAATTTTTGTCCAGCTTGAAATAAAAAGCCCTGATTGACAGCAAAAATAGGTCTTTCCTAGCAATCAACATGCTTTGTTTTTCAGCCTCTCTGCATTTTGTGGACAACAGCCCAGATTTTGGCAGATTATTTCATTAGGGAAAGCTTGCAGTTTAACTAAATGTGGCTTTCTCAACAGAAAATTGGTATCAATCATTTCACATATTTTAAGCTGACTTGATGATTCATGTCCAGGAAGTCTGTATGAAAATCTAGAGTTATGGCTCATTGGACAAAATTAAAGGTGACCATCAGTTCACTTTTAACACTCACACTCTTGTATCGTTACACACAAAAAAGCAACAACCCAAAAAATGCCAAACCAAATCTGCTTCTTTACTTGTTTTCCTCCATCTTCCTTCATAACATTTAACTCCAAAGACATCCCCTGCAATCCACTTATCTGAGGAAAGAAAAGGTAGGAAGAATCCCAACTATGGGCAACCATGAGTCAGCTGCTGCCTTATGAAACGTGATGTTTTCCATTCACAGTAAACTTTGCATAAACCTTTCTGTGGCCATGTTTCAGCTGAATTTTGCTCCCAACATCCTGCTTGGATACAGAGGGTCAGTACAAAACAGCCTATTACTGTCAGTGGTGGGGGATAAAGAAGAGGGGGAAAAAGAGCCTTATTAAAGAAATTATGAATCGTTCAATAGCCAGGCTTGCCAAAAGAAAAAAAAAATATTAGTTCAGTATTTGACTGTTGGCAACATTTCAGGCCTCAATAAACCCTCATATGAACAATTTTACTTCTCTAAACTCCAGTGAACTCAAGGGGGCAGAGGGCAAATTTGTCCCCAGAAGAGTTTCAAAGAGACCTTGGTCTCTTTTCCAACTTCAGTAAATGTGTGATACAAACCCCATCCTGCTACCTTGTTTACCATTAATTGGATCTATATTTAGACAATTTTTTTACAACACATGCCCCAGGTAAATAAACAGCTTTACCTGAGTTCTGCTGTTCTAGATGCCCACTCAGAACTTGGAGGAGGGTCCTGTGCATCCCCAGGCATGGGGCACAATAGGAGCAAACACTTCCTAACCCAGCCTGGGCTTTAAGAAATAGGTGATGCAAATCTAATCAGCTTAAGTGCTGTTTCATGCCCCACACCTGATCACAATCCTTTCATTTGGCCACAAACAGGGACAGCACGGTGATTCCATTGGAAAGATGATTTAATTTGCTCTCTAAGAATTTTTGTTCTTCCCTAAAAGAAACAAGGGGTTCTCCCCACCCCACCATCTGCAATTTCCTTTGCAGTCCCGTTTTACTTAGCCAAGGCATTGCTGGGTCAGACAGTCACTTTAAAACTAGAAGAAACCAGGTGCTTTTTATATAAACATAATTAAGCAATTTAATGAAAATCTGTTGAGTCCACCTCTCTCTGAGACTATGCAGGGCTCAGCTTGGTTTATTTCTGCTTGTTTTTCAATGCATGCTGCACTTAAATGTAACTTTGCTGTCACCAACAGGTTGTCATGAGAATTAAATATTTTCCCTTTTTTTTTATTTTATACCTCAGGATAAAAATACAAATGTGACTCACCCAGACTTATTCTTAGTGAGCATTGTTTTAATTTGTAAGTATTGCTGTTAACTTGATGTAATTAATGATGATTTAGTAATCTCTGGCTCTGGGAAGGCAGATTAAAGTTGCTGCTGTTTAAAACAGTACAGACAAAGAGAGAACATAATTAAATTATCTGTCTGATTTTTCAAATCGCAACAGAGAGATGCATCACACAGCATGTCACTTCTGGTTTCTCAGAGAGGTTATTCTTCTTTTATTATGAACAGAATCATCTGTATCCACTGCATGAGACAATTGATTGGTTTCAGTATAACTGGATGTTTTGCCAGCCTTCACTGTGCTCCCACTCAATATGTCATGTAAAATAATGTGCTGAAAACTGGCTGACCTACCTGTCTGCTTGGTGTTTATAAGGAGCTTGTCTCCATGGTATTTCAGTTCTTTATCAGAAAATAAAACAGGAGATACAGGAAGCCAAGGAAACCCTGAAAGGAAAGCCGTAACAGCGATAAATAAGGTTTGATGGCCCAGACACAATCCTGAGAGGCTAATGGCATGTCAGCACTCTCCCCCTGCCTCCTGGGAACACCACAATTCCCTGCCTGCTGCCACCTTGCTCAGGGCATTTCTCCTGCACATCACACACAGGGGGGCTGAGCTGCCAAGCCAGGGGCAGAGCGGAGCCAGGCTGGGACCAGGCATCGCCCCCTGCACCCTGCCCAGCCTGCTTCCTCCAGGGTCACATCCTGCTTTCAGCTGGGATACAACTCATTTTCTTTTAGTAGCAGGTACAGTGCTGTGCTTTGAATTTAGTGCTAAAAGATGTTGGTGACACGGAGATGTTTTGTTCTTTGCTAGGCAGTGCTTACGCTCAGGGATGTTTATGTTTCCATGCCCTCTCAGCACAGGTGCACAAGGTGGGAGGGAGCAGAGCCAGGACAGCTGACCTGAAGAGCAGGCAGGAGGGTATTCCCCACCATAGAATGTCGTGTCCTATATATAAACTGGGGGAGTTGGCTGGGAATTTATCACTGCTCAGGGATGGGCAGGACATCCATCAGTGGGTTTGAGCAATTGCATTGAGCATCACCTGCTTCTCTTGGGCTTTATTCCTCATACCTTCTCTCCTTCTCTCTTTTCTTCTTTTTTTTTTTTGTCTCAAATAAACTGTGAGTATCTCAACCCATCTTTTCTTTTTGATTCTCCTCCCCAGCGGAGGGAAGGAGGGCACTGGTGAGTGGCTACGTGGTGTTTAGCTGCCAGCTGGGATTAAACCACAGCAGACAGAAATACCGCAGACACAAAAAGCATCAGCTAAATCTCAAAATACTTGCAGGAAGCTGCCTGGTAGCAGCTGTGTACAGGAGAGCAGACAGCTGAAAAGCTGAAGAAAGGGGCTGTGTATGGAAGCAGACACTGAGAGCACTGGGCACTCAGATCCAGGGCTCCACATCCCCCTGTTGGGGCCAAGCTGGGTCACTTTTAGGAACTGCACCATGAGTTTGTAGTTGAGACAACTCCATTTGTCATGAGCTCACTGGATGTTTTGCCCAAGTACCTTTTGTACAGTGCTCACTTTATCATGCACACAAGGGCTGAAGAAACAGAGAAGCAAAATGAAGATACTGGAAAAGAGGACACAAATTCTCACTTTCTTTACTCTCTCACTTTGCATCTAATCCAAGTTCAAGTGAATAATAAGGTAAACATTTACTACATTCTCTAGTAAGAGACACAATCTTCTTCATATGGCTTTGTTTCAGCAATACCTAAGGGTAGCAAAGAAGAAAGAAACTTTATAAAATCTGGGCTCATATGTAACTTACCTAGGAATTTTTAACAACTTGTTTGGATTCTAGGGGTCTAGCACATTAAAATGTAATGAAGTTAGGCTGATGAGAATTATGAGTTCCTGCAAGTCTCTTTAAAGGCTCAAAAGTTTTGGCAAAGTGAAACTGGGATCAGAGGCCCACAAATGCCCAGACTAGACAGCAGCTGCTCCTACTTCTGTTCCTCACTGGCCTCTAGGAGTGGTGGTGCTGCGAGTGTCCCTGCAGAAGCTCACAGGATGAAGAAGAGGGTAAAGTCACAGATGTTGCCAGAGAGTGCCAGATGGCCATAAAGCAATTTTTTTGATAAAGAAGTGGAGGCATCCAAGGAATGTGCCTGATTAAGAGACTTGCTGGAAGGTTGCAGCTGATCCCCACAGCACCTTCCATGCACAAGGCACTGTCCAGAACAACAGAGTGTCCAAACCTGGCTTCTGCACAGGTGAGACCCAAAGCAGCCCTGGAGCCTCTCAGCAGGGCTTGCAGCAGGGACTCCAGGGGATCTGTCTCCTCAGATGGCCTTTAAACCATGGCACTTGCTACAGATTTTTTTATAGTTCTGCAAAACCAAAGAAATTACTGCTGTCTCTTGCTTTTCATCACCCCACTTAATCTACCTTGATTTGTGTTGGCTCCTTGGACAGCTCTGCTCTGCTTGCACACTCACCCTGTAAACCAAGTTAGGGTGTAATTCCTAGAATGACAGAGGTCAGAGTGACAAACAGACCTCTAGAAATCACCTTACACCACAGGGCTCAGTCCTTTTGGCAAACAGGAACAGGCCATGGAGCTGAAGTGTGTGTACACCGGGTTAACCGCACCGGCTGCAGGCCTGTGGGGACAGCAGCGATTCAGTGACACCAGCAGTGCTAAAGCGGCACAACATTTATGTTTAGACAGGGTAGTAGGACCCCTCCAGCACCTACTGCTTAAAGGGGAATCAGAACAAGAACAAGAAAACAGGAGTGGGTGAATTTCAGAGCTGTCACGTTGAAATGGCCTCGCTGCTGCAGCGCGCTCACACAGCTCAGCACGCTCAGGAAACAGCTGAGCACAGACAGAACAAAAACAAACACAAAAAAGGAACTCACTCACCACCAGGAAGGTTTTCCCTGGTGTCCTCAGCTAAAATGTTAACCTGGATGTCTTTCAGGATAAATATCTCAAGAGTTATTTGTACACAATGCTGCAGTGTTTACCTTTTGATTACAGATCTTTACACTCTGTCCATTATTATTGAATGCCAGGATGAAAGGCAGCCTAAGGGCCTGAATGCAATGTTCTGTCACAAAGAAATACAGCAAAAGTAATGGCAGGCTCTGAAACTAGAAATATATTAGGTTGGGAAGAAATATGAGCACAGTTATTGGGGTTTCTTTTGCAGAGTGTTTGGCTTTTGTTTTAAGAGAAAGATTCATGCAGTTTTGCCTTGACAGTGACATGTGAAGCCTGGATTTGGATATAAATTGAGGATATGGATATAAAATCCTTGTGACTAGTTTCTGCCTCTTCATTTGTGTCTCTACAAATAAAAAGGGAATTACAGGGGTGTAGCTCTACATGTCCTTCTATCCAGAACCGCAATGAACACTATACTGTGCTTTAAACTATCTAGAATCCTGATTTTTAAGCATCCTAATGAAGTTTAATTTGTGGTTATACTATTCATGTTTCAAACTACTCATACAAATATCTATTATTTTTATGAATCTTCTCTTCTTCCACTGGCATATAGTTTACTCCTTAGTCTCATGCCTGAGTCATGCAATTCATTTGCAGTTTTTATGCTCATGTTCCAGCAGTCCAGATTAGGATTTTGAAAAGCCAAAGCCTGGGGCTCTTTCCAGAAAGTATTTTGATGTGTCACTTGATATAGATAATTCATATTTTCAACAAGGTCACTTGTGAAGTCTAGACAGCAGCAGAGGTTTGCAAAATTATTTTTAAAATTGTATCATGATACTGCACCACTTATCACAACACTTTCTTCCACTGGCCAAATTTTGGCACGATTTTTAAAGAAAAACTTATCTCAGCTACTGACTGGTTAGTGCAGATTATCTGTAAATCTTGGGCCTAAGGAGTTTTTTTGGTTCCCTTTTACAACATCTCAGTGCTTGCTGCAATAGTTCTAGGAATACCAAACCCTCTTACTACACTTAAAACTTTCTGCCTTTTAGATTCACTTGAAAATCCTCCTGTCATAGGCCAGTTAGGCTAAAATACCACAGCACCACCTGACGTCAAAAACAAGAGAAAACTGACTTCATGTACATACAACTGCTTTAGATGTAGGGGTAGGAAAGTAGGCAGTAACAATTTTTCATACAATTTTGCACTTCTTACAAGTAAGAAATGAGAGTCATTAACACTATTAAATTCTAATTACATTAGCAATTTTCTATCATATATGAGTAGTTAAGTATTGATATTTGTTTTTCCTAATGGGATACAAAAGTCTAATTAAAAGTCTCTCTTTTGTGGTTATAGTGGAACGAATCTTTATTAAAAACAAGACACTTCTAATAGCCAGAAATTGCATATTCCCTTAAATATCATACTTCAAACTAACTTCCTCTTCAGCACTTTAACCAGAAAAGAAAATAAAATAAATTTACTTGGTGCTGCAAGAGCACAACTGTGCGTCCCTTTATCCTCTTCTCAGCCCTCTCCCCATGCCCAGTTATTTTACACTTTGTAAGAACTGAGTAACAAGGACAGGTATAAGAAAACATTTTGACTCTTTAAGATAACACTAAGAGCAGGATTCTGCAACATTGATTAGTCATGTTTATGATAGCTTTATTGTGGACAGAGTTGCAATGGAATAAATTGAAACAAGACCAAGCAAAAAAGCCCAGTTTGCCACACAGCTGTCCCACACGGTTTGTCAACATTCTGTGTTTCAGCACAGCTCTTGTAGCCACATTTGGCTAGATTAGGCTGGTCTCAATTCTTTTTCCTAAGCACAACTTGTAATAGACTGTAAGCTAAAAATTTCCACTGCCACTGGAAGCTTCCTTGCTCTATAAAAACACACACTGCCTTCAATGCATTTAACATTTCCTGGCTTGTGCTGAACATTGAGCCACATCTGTGGCTCAGAAACCACTGGTGAGGGGAGAGAGATGGCAGAGGTAAAAAAGCAAAAGCAATGGACATTCAGGACACCCAGGACCTCCCAGAACAAAGAAAAAGTTCAAACAATTATGTGAGTATAGCACACCAGTAAAATCAGCCATCCCTTAACAGCTTAGGACTTGTATTCCACCTGTGGACTGAGGCAGCAGTCAGACTGTCCTGATAGCATCCTGTCCTTCAGTTGTGCCTCTTGTTTTGCCAGTGATGATATATAGCACTGAGTGTTGCTGCTTTATTCTTCAAAAACCAGAGCACTTTACCACAAATTGCAAATCTAAAGTGCTCCTCAGCATGCTGGCTTTGCTTTTCCTTAACATGCACAGATCAATGACAGGTTAATGCTTAGTTAACATTTATTAAGAGTAACATGGTTTCAGAAAATTCAGACTAGAAGTGTCAATTAGATGACAGATCCTTCATGAAAGATGAAAGAACCTCTGTGTTGGGCAGATATTTTTATGCTTTGCTGTCCAAGGTTTATCAGTTACAAGGTCCCAAGTGTCCAAGCTAATCAGGAATAGGAAAAGCAAGTATGAACTAAAGGGTGCTGTTGATCTTTTATTTCACAGAATCTCACTAACAATGAATGGTATCAAAACAGTCCAGAAATTATGGATCACACAGCCTTACAGTGACTACCACAAAGTAACATAGCATAGAATAGTTTGGGTTGGAGGGGTCCTTAGAGATAATTTAATTCCATACCCCTGCCATGGGCAGGGACACTTTGATTATCCCAGGCTGCTCCAAGCCCCATCCAGCCTGGCCTTGGGCACTGCCAGGGATCCAGGGGCACCTGCAGCTTCTCTGGGCACCCTGTGCCAGGGCCTTACCACACTCACAGGGAAGAATTACTGCCCAATATCCCATCTAACCTGTCCTATGACAGTGTGAAGCCATTCTCCTTTGTCCTGCCACTCCAGGCCTTTGTCCCATGTCTGTCCCCAGCTCTCTTGGAGGCCCTTCAGTCACTGGAAGGAGCTCTCAGGTCTCCCAGGATCCTTCTCCAGGTGAGCACCCCCAGCTCTCCCAGCCTGGCTCCAGAGCAGAGGAGCATCTGGAGCATCTCCATGGGCTCCTCTGGACTTGCCCCAGCAGCTCCCATCCTTATGCTGTGGCCCAGAGCTGGGCATGGAGCTCCATGGGGTCTCACCAGAGCAGAGCAGAGGGACAGAACCCTCTACTTTTGTGCTCTAAGGCTGAACTAAGACCACATTTACATATCTGGGTTCCTGCTGAATTTTTGTGGTTTGTGCAAAGGGAGAGTCTGGTGCTGTGGGGTTTCATCTCTAGGGCACAAACAGGTAAAGCCTCCCCTGACCTGCTGCCCACGCTGCTCCTGATGCCAGGGCATGGCTGGCTCTGGGCTCTGAGCTCTCACTGCCCAAGCTGAGGTTCTACTCCTACACCCACAAACCCACAAACCCACGAGTTCTTCCCCCCAGCCACAGCATCAGGGAGGCAACAGTGTGAGGGAAGCCTGCTGAAAGCCTCTGGAAGGACAGCCAGTCTGTACTCAAGGTCACCCCACAAACCAGGAACATCAAGGCTGATTACAAATTAAATTCTCTACTGTCTTTTATGTTGGTGCAGACGCAGACTGTGTGAAGTGTCTGACATCCTGTACATAATTACCACTAAATCTGAGTGGGAGAGATTCATACCCACTTGAGCAGTGCACAAATGTACAAATGCTGGCTTTGTGACAGGACAGCAGAGATCAGGATGCCTGAGTGGGCAGAATCTTACACCCAAGGGGTTTTCACACCTTTGCAATTTGTGAACTCTCAAAAGTTTGCTAGCACAAAAAGGTGCAGCTGCCTGAAAATGCTCTGGTTTTACCTGTTGGTGCCCTGGAGATCAAACCCCACAGCACCAGACTCTCCCTTTGCACAAACCACAAGAATTCAGCAGGAACCCAGATATGCAAATTTGGCCTTAGTTCTGCCTTAGAGCACAAAATTCAAATAAAAGCATGCTACGAATGACAGTCAATATCCACAGCACAAAACCATTCAGGACACAGGAGTTTTAGAAGCTCCATACTATCACCTTACAAGGATGAACATTTTAGAACATTTTTATCGAACTAACCCATGTCTTTGTGTGAACTGACAAACAGATCTGACTCTTTCTCTTGCTTACAGTAAGACTCACTTATCAGTACCTCCAAAACCATCTCCTAAAGAAATATCACAAAATCTATATTAGAAAAGAGATGATGCAAAAATAATTTTCCCCATATTCTTTGTGTGTGTTCCAGACTCACCTTCTTTCACAGCAGAAGTTACAATGATAATCATCGTAAACCTGCAGGAAGATCTCCACCACACATATTTATTTTTCAGTATGTAAAGGATTAAACCTGACCTTAGTTTATCAATATCAGGAATATTAGGAATACCTTTTGGTGTGGGAGATTTGTTCTTTTTTAATCATTACCCATCAGTAGAAAAAAATATCCCTAAGCAATAGAAATAAATCAATAAATTGGACTGAAAAAAATTTAAAAGGGGAGAAAATGAGATCTTTTTGCAAAAACAGGGACAGTACACTCTTTTACAAAAAGGTGTTACCAGCAGCTCTTCTGCATTTCAATCAAAAGGCAACAAGCTCCAGCCCTGAATTTCAATTGCAGACAGTAAGATGACATACAATTAATATGATTCTATTTATGTAGTCTAATCAAAGCATAAGAGAACAGGAAAAACAAATGTAACATGCTGTGTGTCTTCAATTTTAACCTGCAATGTACTGAGACCATTTGCATTTTAGTCCCAAATTCACATCAATTTCCCTGCATCTGCAAGTGTTCCCTTCTTTCTCAGTGCCATCATGCCATGCTGAGCCAGAGGCAGCTCTTATCTCTGAGGTGTTTACAGAATCTGCCAAGAACACATTTCTTCCCCTCTGGAATGCACCAGATGATGTATCAGGTGTCAGATTTTTCTGCCAAAGTTTCCCCAAGTGCAGATCATAAAATCTTCTTTGTTATATGTCACTCATCTCATGTTTGACTACCCCCTTCCCCTGCTCCTCCATTATTCTTTGTGCAAAGAAAACCCCAAAAACAACCCGAAAAACCTACTGAAAGAGCAATGTTTGCTCCTGATCACACTCTGACATCTTCACTTCTTGTCTCTGCATCTCCTGCAGACACAAAACCCTTCAATACCTCCCTGCTCACCACATGCACCTGACTAAAATCCCAGCACACGGAGCTGTGATCCTGCTCTTTGTTACAGTTTTGTTTCATTGCAGTGACAATGGATTTCTGTCCATCTGGATTACTGAAAGCTACAGAGAACAAGGGGAATGTTCTGCAGGGAACAATGGTGCTCTGGTAAAAAAGAGAGGCATTAAGATGACTAATAACTCTTTTCTATAGCCTATAATGCACAAGCATAGTTACTTTTCCTAAATAGCTCCCTTTCTTAAGAAGCCTGTTCTTAGCATAATAGAGCTCTGCTATTAGCTACCCAGTTCTGATTTTCTGATATATCACCACATCAGGACATGAAAAAACAACAGCCACATAACAGTGAACTGACAAGGAGACACATTTCTGAACATAAAAGGAACACATTTATGTATTCTCATCGTGTATATATACAACTTATTTGTGTTTTAAATTGGGATTTGCCTCAAAAAATAGGGGGAAAAAAGCCACTAAAAAGATATCTTAAACTACAGGTCTAAAAATATTGAGAGAATTACAATTTACTGCTTTTTTCTCAGTACAGCACCATATTCATAGAAACTATTGGTTTATTGCTCCCAACCTTGTCTATTTTTTTTCCCTCCTAATCATTTTATTATACCAATGGAATTATTTCTCTGTACTAGGTGAGGTACCATGTGTTCCTCTGCAAGGTAAGACACAGGTGGACATGTTAAAACCTTGAAAGAGAAGCTGGTTTGCTGCACCAGCTGCTGAAAATCACCACCAGTTGCTGGTTTGGCTGAAGAATTGTCCATAAACACAACATCCCCCAAATGGAGCCATTTCTTCAGCTCAGATTGAGCACAAAGGCACTCAATGCTTCATGCAAATGCATTTCATTCATCAGATGCCTGGCAGACTGGCATTACAGGAATTCATCACCATTTACCAGAGCTGGCTCTGTCTCTGTGAGGATCCAGGCGCAAGCAGCCCTGTGCTCGGTATGGGGCTGCTAATACAGAACATTAACAGAGCGTGGGTAATGGTCTGTGCCACTGCACAGGCTGAATTCCATCCTTTTAACTGCATGACAGGTCATTTGGTACTGCCTCTGCTCCCCCTTTGCATGAGAATAATTGTGCAAGCTCTCAGATCAAAACTGTGCCTGTTTGAACGTGCACACCAACAAAATCTGCCTTCTCTGAACCTCCCAAACATATACAGAGAGAATTGTTAGATAATGTAGTAACACACTCCAGCATGAGCTTCTATAGAATTCTTTACATAGTATTTTCCCGTATTTTAGGCTGATCTGTGTCTGACTTTGCAGCTCAGCTCAAAAGTTCATCTATTCTTAGTGGCTTAGTCAAAATTAATTTTCAGCCTACATATGAAATTAAGACCACGAAGGCCATTGTGCTGTGAGACATAACACCCTTTTACATCCACTACACTTGTTACTCCTACAGAGCACAACATATGTACATGACAAGCATGTAAAATGTTAAATGAAACATGAATGAATAATTCTCCTTCTACACTTAATTAATCAATTTCCAAGCATATAAGTAAATGTTAATGGCAAAGGTTTAATGCCAGTGCATAATAAATAAACTTAAATATCACTGGCATATATTTTGAAACATCAAAGGAAGGAAAGGAAAAAGGAATTGTGAAAGTGAACAGTTTAAAAGAAAATGAAGTTTAGGTGACCTAATTAAAGGCTTTTCCTCAGCTACAAAAAGACATCAAAGTACTGCTTCTGAAGTTCTTTTGCCAAACCAACAGCCTCAAATTAAAAGACTGCATTAATTTCAAGGAGTGAGTCAGAGAACTACTACTGTAAGAGCCTTCAGTCCCTCTGTGTTGCCACAGAAACAGAACACTATGGCTAGTTTATAATCCAAGTCCTCCACTTGTATGAGGGAATTTATTTTTATTTTCACCTTTTCATTTACTCTTTCAGATATATAAGAAAGCCCCTCAGAAATTAATGCTGCTTCTCCCATGCCTGGCAGCTGGAGTCTGGATGCCAGACAATGCTGGGTTTACATTGCTTTTTTCCTAATGGCTTTCTGCAGGAGCAGCAGCGTATTTGCACGGCAGAACAGCCAGACTGGGGAGCCCCTGGCAAAGCTGGGCTCAGCTCCTCTGAAGCAAAGCCAGGATCCAGAGAGTGGCCAGAGCTGCCAGCAGCTGTGTCCTGGGGTGTCACCATGGAGGGGACACTCCCAATGCAGCAAACAGCTGTCTGGCAAGCCCAGGTGTCACCGGCAAATTTAGGGGATGCCTTGGGCTGTCACTCACATTTCAGGCACACTATGTGCAGTTCAGAGCACACCTCTGCCCCACACATTGCTTCTGCATGTGAAATTGCTTTTGCCACCGCTGTTTGCTGATTTTACTGGCTCTATGTTGAACTTGGCATCATCCAGCTTCTAACATAAACAGAGGAAACTGGGGATAGATGAGCTGGTGTAAACTCCGTCTGAACAGCTCTTTTCAGGACAAAATTGACATAAGCTTTCATTCACCCATCCTGTGTAAACTTTGCTAAAAAAGACACAAACAATAAATTCTACACAAATTCAATATATATATATACTATGCTAAAACACACGTTAATCAGGTTGAGTGCTACCTTTTTGGAAACAACTAGCAACATGTCTTGTTTCTATGGCTTTTAATGAATATTCTAAATTGAAGAAATGCATAAACATAAGGGTAATTTACATTGCTAAAGTTAATCAGTTTTCTTATACATTTTATGCATCCGCATGATTTTTCATCTGTATTGCATAAATGCACCTTCTCATTTTTAATATGCATATTACATCCAAACTCTCTGCTCGTGCCTATTTACTTTCACAAATTTCTAGAACCACGCCTGTCTTAAGATTTAAAAAGTCTGTGGTTTACAAGAAAAAATTTTCAGCAAAAGATTGTAAAATACTTAGAGATTCAAGGAGGCATTTAACTTAGATGTGAACCTGCCCTTTTGTAACTCATTTTTTTCTATCAGTAAGATGATAATAGAAGAATCTCCTTCAGAAGCTGGCATATCAGCAAATGTCCAATACAAAGGACAACTCCATTACAGAAATGGGTTGGTATATAAAAATGTTAGGTAAGAAGTCTGACAAGGATACAGCAAATCTTCCCTGATTAGCATTTGCAAAGGTCCCTGAGATGCAGAGATGAAAGGTCTTCACCATGAAACAAAACACATATTTGTTATTAACATCTTTCTACATTTAAAATCTTTCCCAGTCCACCCTAAGTAGATACTAATGAACCTTCAAACATTCTCTAGTTCATTCCAGCACAAAATCAAGGTCTTGGCAGGGTCAAGCGAATCAGGCACCTAACAAAATAACTTATGGTTGTTTTCTCAAAAGGGTTGACTTTTACCTGATTTTGTTTAAACCACTATACAACCAAGTCAAGTCCCCACAACCTGACACGGGTAGAACTAGAAGCAGTATAAACTTCACATTTTAATATGCAACAATTCATTATTTACAAACCAACAAAAGAGGTTTAATAATATAATTTGGGAACTGAAGCACACCATGTAGTTGAAGGGACTTTCAGATCAGTGAAGCTGCTATTAAAGCGCCATCAAAGCATTTTTGACTCCATAGAATTAATCATGAAATCTGTTCCTGCCAGCTCACTTATCATATCCGAAATATTAATTTTGAGCAAAATTAAATTGGACACCTACCGACAGCAACATTTTGCCCTTCAGAACTCCCCTTCACATTGATTTATTAACAGCTGCCAGAACAGTGTACCAGAGCAATTTATTACTACTTTCTCGATGCTTCCCTGTGCTTACAAATAGTTCTCCAGAGTGAAAGGTGCTACCTGACAGCATTCTGACAAAGGTGCATTTTTCAATTTGCATAATGTTCTTCAGATTTATTAGGATGTAAGGAAAGGTATTTCTCTTCATTATCAATGGGAATGGGTGATTCACAGAGTGGAGATTCTGTGTTGAGTTGCTTTCCAACGAAGCAGACCCAGCATTTCCGTTAGTACTTGGTGTGATTTCAGACAGAAGAGTCAGCAAATTCTTTTGTTTTATTCATCAGCATCACTTTCTTGGCTTGCAAGACAGC
The DNA here is from genome assembly GCF_027579445.1 of Ammospiza nelsoni. Taxonomy (NCBI): domain Eukaryota; kingdom Metazoa; phylum Chordata; class Aves; order Passeriformes; family Passerellidae; genus Ammospiza; species Ammospiza nelsoni. The sequence continues at coordinate 7,198,668 of NC_080648.1, forward strand.
CAAAGGCATTTGTACTTGCAGTAGGTAGAAATGAGTCTGAAGATGCAGTGTTGGCCCAAAGAGAGGTAAGGGCATAAACACACATGTGCCTTACAGCTTTTTGAAAGATATCATGCTAGAAAGGCACTTTTCAATGTGTGAAAAGCAAAAAAAAAACCCACCAAAGTTCCACTCTGACAAAATTGAGGTTGGCATGGGGTGTTTTAATTTGATATCATACAAGTACAGCTAATAGAAGGGAAACTTCAGGCCTTGGTAAGTCTGGTCTGTGTTTGAGTCAAGTGGTCAGCCTGATCCAAATCTGTAACTTTCAAGTGGATTCTTCAATCTTTGAAGTATTCAGTGTCTGGCAGAAGATTCTAATTCAGTGGCTTTAAATTCCCTTCTGTAGAACTATCCCATCCTTCCTGTTTCTTCCATTTCTGTGGCTGCACAAAGCAGAAGCAGTCCCATTGTTATAGATACTGGTTTATGAACTTACTGCCTGAGAGAAAGACAATTCATAAATACCATGGCTGCTGCCTGTTAATATTCCTGGCTCCAATCCAACTCTTCAATCTATGTGCTTATTTTTAAGCTTGAATAGTCCCATTAACGTCAATTGGGTTGCCTGTGTTCTCAAGTAAAACAGGTGTTTAAACACTTTGCTGCATCACAGCCTATAAATGCACATCTGCCATTTTCTCTGGCTCAGTTAAAGGTTCCTTCCTAATGATTATACATTTACCCAGGAGTTCCTCTAGTTTATACAAGCATACACACATTCAGACTTTGCAACAGGCTACTTGACACATTTAAAAGCAGTTGTGTTTGTAATCAGAGACAAAACTGTCTAGCAACATGAATTTGAATATATATGTTGAGGGAACACATGTAGCTGAAGGTATAATGGAGAGAAGAGGACACAGTTGGATGTTAGTGGAAGTTTCCAGTAATTGGCTGGAAGGCAAAACAAGTTAAACACGTGCAGAACCAATTAAGACACTCCAGATGGGGCTAGAAAAAATGTCACCAGCATGTAGCATAAAGCAGTCTTTTAAAACATAAACATTAAAAGTAAAAAACCGTTAATGCTCTTGTCAACTCTAAAAATTCATTAAATACAAAATCTCCTGTCCTTTCTAGAGCCACCTATGGAAAACCTGCTGCTAGCACTTATTAGCATCATTGCTTGCAGTCGAGGCCAACATTTCCAATTCTCTGTGAAAATGGAATTCCTTTTTAACAAAATATACAAATTCTCTTGTGTCCCCTGCTATTGCACTCCTGGCTGTATATGCAGCATGCTATGATGTTTCATACTCTGCACTGATTGTCATTAAGTGGTCAAGTTCCATCTTGGGAATATTTACCGTGGGGTTTTGCCAGTCTTTGACAGCCTACCAAGAGCCAATGTCCTTGTAGCCAAGGGTGTTGTCTCTTGGTAGGGTGTCAAAGACTGTATTGTCTCACAGTGGGCAGTTTGGTATTTTGACTCTAAAACCTGAGCTTCTTGACATTGTCCTTGACCTCTCAAAGAAAGGTAAAGGAACACAGGCACATCCCCAAAGGCACATACTGATGTACCAAAAGTTATAATTCTGCCCAGCAAGTGCTACTGTGTAAAAGTGACTATAGCAGGAAAAGGGCTGGCACAAACCAATCTCTGGGATTTCCCCATCTGCTCCTGAATGTGGCAGACAGAAATCATGCCCCTAATAGAGGAAAAGACTGAATTGAAGTATGCATTTCTTAAAAACACATCCAAGTTTTACAATGGAGCTCTCTTTCGCAGTCTTCTGATTTGTCTTTTGGAAGGCCTATATCCTATTAAAGACTTCAAAGTTTAGCCTTCAGAGTACTTTCTGCTGTAATCATATTTTCAATAACAACCCTAATTTTATAGTCTTCACCAAGATCAGTTACCTTCAGTCTTCCTATTTTTTCATGAAAAACAACACATCACAATATAAGTATAGTGAACATTGTGATGGTGCAGAAGTGGAAAGCCTTTAGACCATCACACTGCAGTCAGCATCAGGAACAGGAGGGGCCATGTCTGCTTCAGCCCCCTACCAATTGCAGATTTCATGCCATGTTGGTTGTACTCCATGCTCCATTTCAAAAATAATTAAGCCCACTTCCATCCTCAAGTCATTTATACCACCTAGAATAATCTACTCATTACTTTGATAAATATTGTTTGATTTCTTTTTCTTCTTGTTTCAAAGCACTCATTATTCCTACTCATGGTTTAAGCAAGCTGGCATGTTTTCCAAACCCAGTTTTCCTTCAGTGTTCTCAGATATATATTATGTACATGTTTTATCATCACTTTGGCAAATTTTTTATTCATTTTAGTGTGTTTTTTCTATATTAGCAATTCCTATTCTTTAATCAACAATTTTTCCTGAACTTTTCTCCTGCACTTTCCCTTTTGGTAACCAACGTCAACTTCTGATGTGCATAAGAGATCAGTATCACCAAAGTAGCATTTACAAGTCTCAAATATACCAAGATAAGGTTAAAAACACAGTGCTTAAGAAAAGAAAAGAAAAATGCTTGAATTTCTGTAAGACTTAGAGCTCACAAATGCCTTAAACACTGTTTAGGATCGCAAGAGGACTTTGCCCACTGTAGCAAACTGTGCAAAGAAGCAATTGCCTGCCTGTGACCACCAAACTGCCCCACCCCTGAGCGCAGGACATTCACATTCCCACCCAGGCCAAGGGCATTCACCCCTTCTGAGGGAGCAGAGCTGGCTCAGCTGTGATGTGAGAGGCAGCTGTCATGTTTTACAAAGTGTCATGAACCACCAAAGGCCGCCAAAACACCCCGACTCCTTTTCCGCTTAAAGACTCCACGTGACCCCCAATGTTAGAAGAGATCCAGCTGTTGTAAAAGACAGTGTGAAACTCCTCCCAGCGGGGATGTTGAGCATTTCAGGTGCACCTGAACATACTGAACCCATTGAACTCTATGTTTTGTGGGACCCCCACCACCGAGAAGCCCAGAAGAAGAGGACCAACAGGACACCACGTGGAGCCATGAGAAGTGACATCTTTCTATGAAATCAATCTCCCTGTGCTCTTTCTCCCCTACCACCAGTTATTTTTAAATTTATTTCTATCCCTACCTCACATTTACTGTTAAATAAAATCTGTACTACTGACTTTGGCCTCATTTGCACCTTAATTCAGGCAGAGGCATCGCTCTAATAATCAACAGTTTCTTTTTACTTGTCTTATGAGGTAATTCGTTTTCTTATTTAAATGCCAGAAGCTAAAAACTCATTGAAAATAATAAAAGAGGCTCTTATAATAGCATCAGAAACATAGGAGCTTTCGAAAAAGAAGATACTAATGATTTTGAATTTCATTTGCCAAATCCACAGCAAGTCAAAGCAACTGTATGAATTCAGTCTTCACCATTATTCTACGCCTAGTTTATTACATAATAGTCCTCTAACTATTCCTTGACAATCCCTTCTCCATTATTTCACACACATTTCACATTCTAAAACCGTACTGTTTCCACTATCTCATCTCCTCTGTGTTGAAGTATTGCTCTCTTATTACATTAAACACCAGTTTCTCCATTTGCATACTTTCTAGATGACATTATTTATTATTTTCTGTTCTATTTCTAACTGCAGGATCTTTAAGTTATCATCCAATCTCACAGCTCTTCCAGAATGTAATACAACTTGTGAATTTATTTGCCATGCTGCTTACAGTACCTTCTGGATTATTAAGGTGTTAAATAAAACCAGGTGCACCAATAAACTCAGAAATATCTCCCTATATAACTCAGTGCATCTATTTACCAACTTTTGTGACAGATAGTGCTCATTTCTAAGATAATTTAAACTATTTTTTCACAAGTAAGCTATGGCAACCTATGAGATTGAGTTCTTCTCCTGGATGTTACTATGCAAATACAAAACATAAAAACAGTGGAGTCTATGGGGGATCAGTTTTGACATAGATTTCTCAAGCAAACATTGCTGTTGATCTTCCCTGCATTACTAGACCTGTACTTATTTTATAAATAGGCCTATAATGACACTAGGAAATCTGTTCTTTCCTTAATAGATCCAAAATACATATTGCTCACAAACACATTTATACACTACTTTGATCAAATTTATCAGAAAAGAAATTACAATATGCACATGTTAACAAGACACAAATTAACAGCTTATGATCCAAAGTATACCACTGTCAGAAACAGTGAAAGAATACAGTAATTGTGGGAGGACTAAGATAAGCCCAAATGATCTATTTTCAATGTCCTAAAGAATGAATGAAGGGTGAGGACAGACTCCAATTTAGCACAAAAAATGCCTTCATCCTGAGGTAGGAAGAAAAGAATTACTCTACACTGCCTAGTCCTTCTTCCCTTCTTTGAGTAAAGCTTTTTGTGCTTTGGTCCCTCATACATCCATCAAAATTAAAAATAATCAAGCCAGGATTTGTCACTGAGAAAGGCTCTTCTCCTTTCTTCATTACAATCAAGCGACTGCTCGCCTCCGCGCCTTAATGGACTCGGCTGCCTTCCACACTGCTGGAAAAAGCCCTGCCTATCTTGTTTCAATCTTCTCTAAGTTCCTGGCTTCAATTTACTCACGGGGATGAATCTGACTTGGAATCCCCCTCCCCCAGTTCTTATCTATTTATTTTCCTTAAGAGAGAGAATTTTTTCTAGAGAACTGCTCCTTCAGCCCGAGTTGAGCAGTGCAACAGTGACATCCCATGGCTGCGTACATCAGGCTCCAAAAGCTTTCCTGGCTTGGCAGCGGCCTCCCCTACCTTGGTAAAGAAAACTCATGATGGCTGAATATGACCTGCCCTCAGGGCATTTTATCCACTTGCCTCCACATTAAAACTACCTCGGCATCTTCCCCCATGTTTCCAAAGCACCAGAAATTGTCTTCAGACGCGGCCTTAGACTCAGACTTACTGAGCTCTCCCTGCACTGCATGTTAGCAAGCACACTCAGGAACAGACAGGTGTGTTTGGATGTTATTATTTCCTTATTCATGGATTCATGGGAGGCATTTTTTGTGATCACTGGAGCCTAATAGAAACATGAGGGGCAGGGTGTGGTGTGCATGTACAGCAGTGCTCTGTATGCAAAGGGAGTGGAAATGTTATGGGAAGTGTTGAATACAGAATTGCTATTTAGTTCAAAGGGATCCAAAATCTACATTCCTCAGAGACCATTCAGCTCCAAGGCTAAGTAAGCAAACTAAACCTGAGCTTTCCATTGCCTCAAGTCTGAACCATAATACCTGAAGTGAGGAATAGCTTCTACAGTTTGATGGCAATGGATTTAATTATGCAACTTTTATCATGTTTATCTAATGCTGCAATATAATGTGACAAGGACTAAACAAGTTTTATTATCCTTTCCCTTGCACTAACAGGGCTCTATCATGATGCTCCCCAGGGTGGCTGGAGGCTCCATTGGCCTTAGCCCATAAAAATGCTCTCACACTTTCTCTCTACAGACATAAATTTTTCAGTCTTAACTGAACAGTTTGGTAACTTAAGTACCAAAACCTTCCTCAACAAAAGACAAATCTGACACAACAGCCAAAGAGGAGCAGCCCAAATAAACTCCACTACACACAATCAGAGGAAATGCACAACACAAAGCTGTAAGACAAAAGAACCAGCAACTATCCTGAGCCAGTGTTCTGTATCTGCAGACAACCAATACACTTTTAATTCAAAATATTTACTTCACATGCGAACATAAAGCGTTTCAGAAATAAATCAAGACTGAGACCAAAAGGCCACAAGAGAGGTACACTGTCTCACAGGTGGAGTCAAGGTGCACCTCCAGTCTTTGTTGTCCAATCTCTGGTTGCACGTGAAGTACTAAAGCATGTGGCACTTTCTACTCCATCCATTTCTATCATGAAAAATGTTAGTTGGATAAAGCTTTGTTATTAACTAATGCAGTGAGTAGCTGATATTTTTTAAAGCCTGAAACATCTACAGCTGAGCTGTGTTCTCTTTATAACTTGTGCCTATTGTGTGTGTAGGGAAAAAACATCATCAGGAACTGCCACTCTTCCCACAGACTATTAAGAGGACTGCAAGCCACATGTAACTATCCATTTTTAGTCTAAAGATTTTCTCTTGTGTGCAGAATGCTTTCCAATTTATACAAAAACATTCCTTTCAAACTAAAAGAAAAACAAAACCAAACCTGAAGCAAAGGAATTTTGCCATTTTCCTTTTTTTCTTCCTATTTCTCCCGCTTTGTGTTATTTGTCTATTTTATTCTGTTTCTTCCACTAATGAATCTTACTTTGCCCAAGTCTTATTGTCATTTTGTTGAAACTATTCAAAATGCCTCAAGCTGCTAAACAGCTGGCAAAATACACAAACATTTAAGACTTTAGTCTGAATATTAAATCACAGTTCCTATGAGAGAACAATGTGGTCCTTTCTGCTTTAATACCTTCTTTTGAACTGAATGTCATTTTTGCTTTCAAATTAATCTGAGCATAGAAAACAGGTTGAATATATTTTTATTAGAAGACACTCCAAATATTTAGACAGTCATTTTAATCATGTTGTGGCAAAATTATTATGCTTGTCAGTCTGAAAACATAAAATTTCCATATTTCCCTTGCATTAACTCTCTTTAACAAAGGATTATTAAAATCTTAAATGCTATTTACTCTTCTTTTCCCCTCCCTCTCTGGCATGCATACTTAAAAGAAGCCCTAATAAAATATTTGGGCTGCATTAAGAAACATCTGAATTGCAGTTACAATTCTAGTGTAGTCACAAACTTGTCATTAAAATGCATAGCACAGTGCTAGTGCAGCTGTATACAGCTTTTATTATTCAGACTGCTAAATAGATGAAACATATTTTAATTCAGTGTAAACTGTGCAACCAGAAACACGAGAGTCTGAGGCTTTTTTATTTCCTCAGGAGAAGCCCAGATCCTTGAGCTCAATAACTGCTCTTGGCCAAGGGCCAATCTGGATTTATTGCAGGAGTCCCTGTGCTGCCTCTCCAGACACACATTTTGTAGTACATGAAGAAGCTGGTGGGAAAGGCAAGCTTTCAGCCTCCACCACCTCTTTTTATGAACATGTACCTGTTAATACTTTCAGGCTCTCACTCTGTATTCCCCAGGTAGGACAGAGGCAGACTGGGAATCAGCTCTGGTACCACAGGACTCTGCTTACAAGGGGGTGCACCAGAGCCCCAGGCCCCACTGCTGAGTTAGAGAACCAAAATGTACCCAAATCTGCAGCTTTAGACACCTTTTATTAGTGCCCCGAGGAGTCCATTCCATCTTAAACACTCTCCTGCAGAGACTGAGCCAATCTCTATCCTGACCAAACTCTAGCGGACCAGCGCATAAACAAGCTTTGATCCAAACCTCATGTCTCAAGCATTAATCTGTATCACTAGCTGCTAAGCATCAATTATTTATAATCACAGCCTGTGTAATTATCCCTAATTTTTATTTTGAATTTAATATATCAGGAGAACAATAAAGCAGAAGAAAAGCCCCAAAGCTCACACACAAATCTTCGGGAGTAAGTTGCTGAAATAACAAGAGTCCTAGAGGTACAGTAGAAGAGACAGCAGCAGAGAGAGTTTGGCAGATACATCCCTCTTTAAGTCAGCTGTGCAGCAGAAATGCAGCAGAAGAAAATAGTGCAGGCTCTAAAGGACAGTGAGTAGAGCCCATGAGCCAGATGAGCCATCAGTGTGAGAATTAAAGGATATAACCCTAAAAGGAAACAAGTCCTTTACCAGATTTCAGCCCTCTGTAAGCTGAGCAACAAGGAATTTTCTGGCCCATTGTGTGCCCTTCTATTGAGGTGGCAGCAGAGTCTCATTATCTCCATGGGCTGTAAAAGTGCCTCTAATTAGCCAGTCACCAATGCTCTACCAGAGGGTATTTTGGAGTAGATATATTCTAATTGTCTCTGCTGGGTGTCTACAGCGATTCCATAGAAAACAACCTTCACACAGGGTACGCTCAGCTTGGAGGCATTCCTGTCTGCTCTTTCACTCATTCACAGCATTCTAAGCCTGGATGCCACATAAAGCTGAGATGGACATGCTACGATTAAAGACAGAATAAAAATGAAATGAACCAATAGAGCGAGGTTAAAAATTGGAAGTAGCAACAGCTAATTAGTTCCATAGTTGAAAGGAGAGAAGTCACGGTGATTCTGCTCAAGAGGCTGGTGCTGCTATTAGACTATGCTATTAGAATGTTCCAGGAATGGATTTCTACACTTCTATTATTTAAAAAATAATGTGTATTTTATTATTGATTTCCAATAGATAAAGCTTCTGTATTTCTCAGTCTTCCTATAGCAATCTGTTGCTCCTCTGACATATACAAAGACAGTCAATACCTACTTCTCCCATGCCACAAAAGAGGGCTCTGTAATGCAAAGTAAAAGAGAACATTCATTAGCTGTGACAGAAAATTACTTGACTCACAGTCTTCATCCTCTTTCCCTCTGCTCTCTAAAGCAGCCATAAACATTCAATTGACTTTTATCCCTTCCTTGTCATATTGCTGATACAGATGCCCACTTAAACACAACAGGCTTTCATTCTTTCACCTAGATCCAAAGTGCCAAGTTTTCCTGTATCCCACACCTACAGGACTAAGGGAATGCATAAATGTCTTACTATACATGTATATTTATGGAGAGAAACAAAAATATTGGTACTTAGGAAAGCCCTTATGCCACCCTACTTTCAGAATTATTAATTTCCAGGGATCTTAGTTATAGGTTCTTGGGTAACATCTTTAAAGTGCAAATTATTTCAGGATTCATAAATTTGAAGTAAAAAAAAAAAAAAAAAAAAAAAAAAAAAAAAAAAAAAAAAAATTAAGCTAAACAAAAAGTCATATATATATATAACACAACATGTAAGTGACTCAGATTCTGCCACTGGACCTCAGTGGCCACCAGGCAAGCTCCAGTCTAGACCAGTTTGGGCCACAGCAGTTTAGGTCCCATGGCAGGTTCATTTCCAGCCCCATCACTCTGAGCTAACTGGCCCCCAGGCACATATCAGCCACTTGTAGAAAACGAGAAAGTTTTCCCTCTGGTGAAAGAAATTTTACTTTTCTAAGTCTGCTTCATCATTCCTCTGTTCTATGATTATCACTCAATTTTTTTAGACTGGAGCAAAAATCACTGAATAATGCTGTCATGGTAGAGGCTCCAACTTGCACCAGTAACTTCAGTATGTTTGTATTAATCTTGGCTACATGTGTCACATCCAAGAGTATTCCTATTTACAACAGGATGGATATTCCAAAAAGCTTTCTCATTTTCTATGCAATTCACTTATTTTTGTTGACTGTTTATGAGAATATTTAATCCACTTTCTTTAAGTTTGAAGGTTACTGGAGTTGCCACTCACATTTCACAGGTTCATGCATGACTTACACTTTGATCACAAATGCAAATCAGCAGCATATTTTCATGAATTTATTGCTTTTAATCAAAAATTAGGCTTTCATGTCTGGAGATTTATCTAGATACTTCATCACTTCAGTAAGGACATATCTTAATGAAAAATCACAGGATGCCGACAACACTGCTTGAAAAGTTACCATTTTGTCTGAACACAATGTTCTTACACCCCTTCCCTAAATCAGACGTCTATATGTCTAACAATAAAAATATTTTTCAAAAATAGCACCCAAAACAATGTCTAAGTTCCCTTCAGCTCTAAGAAACATGTTTTGGTTGACTGAACAAATTACTTAATATAAAGCATACCATAAGTGAGCTTTTTCTGCCTTTCACTCCTTTTAATCTTGCTGATATGTTATTTATGTTCTGTTCAATAAATAAAATCAAGATTAAAAAGTTGAGCTGCCTGAGGGCACTCTTTGCTAACAGAGATTTTCAACTGTACAGCTTGTTTTCAACTTTTAATAACATCCAGAGAGACATTTTGTTCTACAAGCTACCCATGTGATGTGTGTGTGTGTAATCAGTGAAACCCCCCAAAATTAATAACATTTTCTCTTCTATGTACCTGCCATCTACTCCTTGATTGTCCTCTGTGATCTGAATGAACACTCCATCCAACAGCACCTCACCAGGTGAGGACCAGGAGAGCAGAAATTCATGGTAGGAACACAGAGAAAGCCTCAAGGGTGATGAAGCAGGGTTTGAGAACTCCAGAGCTGATGCATCTCACCAGTGGAGACAGGGAGCAGCCTCTGGGAGCTCAGCTGGGTTGGTTTGGGGGCCTGTGTTGTGTATGGCCCAAAAGCTGAGCAGGATTTGTTGCCAGACCAACAATCATCGCTGTTTATTAGAGCCATTTTTCCTCAACCAGTGAAGCGAAAATGACAAGAAAATAAACAGTTGTCTGAGAACATAAGGGACCAGCAAGCAGTCCTTTGCAACAGCATGGAAACAAAAAATAAATAATAAAAAAAAAGAGCAGCCATTAAGCTTCCTTAACACAGCTGGAACTGGAACTGGCTCTGCTTCTGAATTGCTGCAGAAAGCAATGGAAAAGCCCAACTCTGAAAGAAGTAGCTGTAGTAGCCAAATTACCAATGGCTGGAAATAGCCTTTTAAGCTCTCTTCAGCACATTCTTCAGCATCCTCTGAAGATTGATATAACAAATGGTGCACTTCCTTCCCAAACTGGGGGTTAAGTGTGCAGGAAGGACCTTGTACAGAAAGTTGTCCATCAGGGTTTCTACCCACTTTTCCTCTTTTGCCTGGATTCTGCTGCTTCTCTCAGCATGCTGCAGCTCCCAACCCAGAGATCTGTGTCTTGTGCTACCCAGAACTTGTGCTGGTCCTGTCTGTAGTACATGCATGACACAGGTCCCCATCCTCTTCCTCTCCTCATGCATGAAAGGGACCAATATGATTTCTATTTATGCCTCAATATATGCTATACAGGAGGTGAAGAGTTACTGTAGGGGCTGTGCACATGCTGGCAGCTGATCAGGGGACAGAAAAATTCCACGACGGGCTGCGAGCGAGTGCCCAGCTCCTGGTGGGGCACACACCTGGATACCCAGGAAACTGGGCTGTAGGAGCAGCTTTAGCACATGAAAGCAGCTAACTATGACACACCTTGAGTGTTAGCTTGGCCCTACTCCCACCCTCCCTTGTTTTCCTCTGTTGTCCTGCTCCTTGCCTGGCTGTGCTCCCTCGTTTCCCCGAGGTGCCTTGCCACAATGACCCAGTGCTCCTCTGTTTCTCTGGAGGGGTGGATCTGTCCCTGTCTTCTGTTTCTCTCTCTGGCTCTCCTTTTCCCCTCTCTGCTTTCTCTTTCATCCCCTTTCAGTAAGAACATTTACCCTTTATCTGTAAACAATTCTCAGATATTGCCACATTAGCACTTTATTATTATCCTTATTTTATCCTTTTTTGATAGAGAAATCTATCAAAAATCACCCTCCCTGACTCCCCTTTTTGCAGCAGGGTAGGACAGTGCCACAGATGTATGTGAAGCTCAGGAAGCAGATCTGAGAGAGGGGCACAGCTACAGAAAGTGTTTTAGAATTGTCCTTGTTGGTTCCTCCCTGACAGATTACCACAAAACTGGCATTGTTTGCTTTCTGAGGCCAGAACAGCTCCTGACAATTAAATACACACAATGTCCTCTGTCCTGGGCTGAACAGGATCTTAGAGCAGCACCAGGACCCCCAGAACGAGATCATGCAAACCAACTTCTCTCCCTTCCTGGGAAAAGGGTTCCTTCCTATCATTTGTCTGTTTCCTTCTTCCCTTTTCTTCTTTCCCTTCCCCATTAATGCAGTTACAAGAAGAAAGTTGTAACCAGGATAATGCTGCACCTCAGGAAAATGGGAAATGGCACAGGATTACTTTTATTATACCTTGAAGTGTCCAGGGCTTAGGGACTGCAGTGCTGATAAATAGCACTGCTAGCAATTCTGCTCGAGCTCATATGACATATTCTACTTAGCTCATTATGACATAATTGCACTCTTCCAGGTGCACTACTTAGCCTGCAACCATTCCAGAGAATTGCTAAAAATTAAAATAGAGAAATAATTTAAAACTTCACCAGCTCATATAAAGGTTCTTGCTTTAAAAAAATAGCACTTAGGGTGCTCCTCAGAAAAGAATCACCAACTGGCTGAGAACCCATTTACCTCCATAAATGTACAGAAAGAAACAAATTGAAATTACTACCAAATAGTTTCTGAAAAAAATACACTTTAAAGAGACATCTGACCTACTGTTAATTCCTGAGGATTTACTAAGAAGCTCCAATAAGTATCTGAAATTCCACATTCTTGATCATCAAAATACACAGCCCACAACCAAAACCTTGAAATCAAAATCCAATTAATTCTGAGGTTTTCCTTTTTATACATCACCACATTTTTCATCATAAGGAGAGTTTCTTTAAAGAGTTTAAAACTTGCATGAAAGAGTTTAAAATTGCATTTTTTCCCATAATGTCTAATAACTGTCTTACTTAAATGCTTCTTAACAATGAAGAGCAAGGAAGCTTCTTGAGAAGAAAGAACAAAAGAAACAAGCAGCAAATAAAAGCGATCAGCCACATGACTGTCTGGAAATGCACCAATTCATCTTTCTGGTTTTGAAACCAGATGACAATCACCTGCTGTTAGGCCAGCTAGGAACTGTGATATTTTGAAAAGCATAACTCATTAAGTCTTCTTAGTAATTACCTTACAGAACTCTTCCAATTTTTCTCTGTGCCCCACAATCCAACAGTGGCACAGTCTGAACAGTTTGGTTCAGTTTTTGTCTGTGGATTTCATTAGAAACTAATTTGGCTTGACCACTCCCAGCTGTGAGTAGGACCAGCTCCCACATTTATCTGGGTTTGGCTTTGGATTGTGCTTTTACTTCTTGAGATCCTTTCTCCTTTGGCTCTGCTCAGCAGATCCCACCAGCACCCAGACATGAGTCTTTCCCCACCACCTCCTGAGCCAGGCTCACAATAGGCTCCCAGGCTACTTTAAATACCAGCAAACACATTTATTTTTCTTCAGGAATGTTTTTTTCCTATGAAGTAAAAGTGAGAGATTTATTTCTACTAAATCTATAACTGTTTTTTCCTTCTGGCTCCACACTCCAGGCTGGCCTTTGCCAGTGCTCCCTTGCAGGGTGGATTCTCCCTCCACAGGCTCTTTTTGAGCTTTCCCAGGTCACACAGCATTTGTCTCCCTTGCTCCACAATTATTTTCTTGGCCTCCATTTCTTTTATCCTGTACACATGAAGCGAGGTGTCATTTAAATAGCCTGCATTGGCCATCAACATGATTTCTTATTATTCATCCAGCATGATGACACTGTCATACCCCACACTGGTAACTAAATATTTCCTTCAGATAATGACTGAATAGTCCTTGAAATTGTACCCATTATGCTTCTGACCCCCATTTGCCACCTGCAGTCATCGTCTTTGTCCATCTGCACTCATCCTGGCTGTTCATCTCTGTCAAATTCACAGCAAACACTCTTGGAAGGAACAATGCACCCAGCACAGTTGTAAAGATGAGAAACTAAATGAGGGGTGGGGTTGGGGGTGTCTCTAACAAAAGCCAGGTGTAGAAGTTATTAATTAACTGCAGAGATACAGCACAAATTACTCAAAGTACAATTTCAGTAATTTGCACAACTCATTTTCTTGATGCAGCTGAGAATTATATGCTCCTACCTTTTCACTAAAGCACTACAGAACATAAAATTATTTAGGAAAGCATGTTCATTAAATTCTACCACATCGTGAGAAGCAAGCCTTAACCAAAGTATTTAGAATAAAATATTCATATTTCAGATGATATAGGCAGTAAATTTTGATAGCATCCAATCTTAGGGACTGCAGTATCTATACTCAAGGGCCCAGAGTAGTTGTGTTAATTGTTTCTTTTTTAAAGCAGTGCTTAAAAAAAAAGCTAAAAAGCTTTAATTTGATCAGATGAAACTTAATGAAGGTGATTTAGCCTATAAAGTTAATCATCACTTTGGTGTCACTTTCAGAGGATTTGGAGAGTTTCCATTCTGAGGCAGGAATTCAAACTTCACAGAGAAGGGCACATCTGTGTTTCTCCACTATCAGCTCTGCAGATAAAGAAGAAGATGCAGTGTCTGATTCACAGGCACACTGCTTTTCCCAATTGCTTTATGATAAATATAATCTTCCTCTTCTTGGACTTATTTGTAGATAAGCCTCTATTCCACACACCTATCTGTGTGCTCTCCAGGCTCCCCAGTGTGTATTGCTGCACTTTCTAGAGCATCTTAAAGGAAGGAAGGTCTATTAAGCCCTCATCTGCTGGGCCAGGCTTTCCCCTGCACTCTCAGAGCCTGGTCCAATGTCCACATTAAATCAGCCTGGGCGTTTCCAGTAATTCACTCACATCTGTCCCCATTATTCACCCTGCAGAGGATACAAGTTTTATGAAGGCCTCACACCCACATGAAATAAGGGCAAATTATTTTCCCCGTCTTTAATTATCTTCCTGAAGTAAATGCAGCCTGGGGCTGTAGGAGCCAAAAGGACTGTCCAGAGATTTCCATGCTATTTCACTTTTTTCCTAGCAACCTAAATCACCAGAGAGATCACGAGTGCAGAAACTACAATTAGAGAAGCTACATATTTTAAAGCTGTTTTCTGCATCATGACCAAAAGTAATTTCTTTTCATTACATTCATGTTGGTAATAATAAAAAGAAGATAAGGTCTGGTGCCAAGGTAGATTAACTTGTTTCTGTAGGAGAGGAATCTGGCTTTGTGAATGCAGCTATTTGGTATCATCCACATATGTGTTCACAATATTCTCCTCCTCCAGCCAAACAGGCCAGCATGAGGGGGCAGCAAACCCAGTAGAGTGATTAATTAATTAGCAATGAACAGGAATTGTAAGGATTACACTTTAGTCACTGCATTCAGAACATACAAGGCAGTTCCTGCAAAGTGTTAGAACACACAGTACCACATTTAGATTGGAAACCCAGTGCCATGTTTGAGCTTTCTCATGTTTCCTCTTCTCCTTGTGACATGTTTCCCACTGCTTTACTACCCAGTGAAATTAACCTGAAGAGAAACACAGAGGCACTTTCATCTACCAGATCCAGTTCAAAGCTGTCAGATCTCAGCTTTGAATTCTTTGCTTTTGCTCATTCACATTCCATCAATTGCCAGCAACTAAAAGTGGGGGTTTGTGTATCAAGTGGCTTTTACTTGTGAAATATATAACATTTTGATAAATACTATAATTTTAAGTGTTTTAAAGCCTGCTTTATGCTGCTAATGAGGTCATACAATAAAGAAATGGCAATTACAATGAATTCCTTTAGAGCTACTTTGCTTAGAAAATAAAATGCCTGCACAAATTTGCCAGCTAAAAATCAAAATTGTCCTATACTACATGTAAGCCTTTAGTACAAATAGAATTTCTGACAGATTTATGTTCAGGATAAAAATGTTACCTGTCAAAAACAACCATAAAAAATTAAATACCTGCTTAATGTGCAGCTTCAAGTATTGTGAATGTAGCATTCATTATCATAAACACAGTAGTATGATCTAATTATGTATTCTGTACTAAGTTTGTCAGATAACATGACTTGAAAATGGCACAACTAAATCAAATATGTTCTACTTACCTATTGAGTGTTAGTGAAATTGCACATAAAAAGGCATCTTTGCAGTCAATTTTAAGATGCTGCAACTTTGTGACAGATTTTATTTTAGGATTTTATCATCAGTTTATCAACTAATTTTACCGTCTTTTCCAACATCAGAGTATCTTCATATCCAAACACAAATAGATGAGTTGTACGAAACATCAATCTTATAAATGCTTTTCTTCATCTCACACTCACTGACCAAGTGTGCCCATCTTTTCCCCTGTGCTGTGATTCACAATTTAGACAAAGGCAAAGTAATTCTTCACAAACCACTTAACTGAGACAAAGCAAGGCAAGAATCTGAAAGGGCCAGTTTGCTTGGCTTTGTCCTGGTTTGGGCTGGGATGGAGTTAATTTCCCTCCTGCCAGCTGGCACAGTGCTGTGTTACCCCATCAGTGAGCAGGCTGGGGGTACACCAGGGGCTGGGAGGGGTCACAGCCTGCACAGGGGACCCCAACTGACCCCAGGGATAGCCCAGACCATGTGGTATCAATGCCACTAAAACTAGGGAGACACTGCTCAGAAATGGGCTGGGCACCCCTCAGCAGAACAGGAGCAGTTGCATGGCACATTGCTTGCTATTTTTATTAATAATAATTATTATTATACTTTCCACTATGCCACATTAAACTGTCTTTATCTCAAGATAAAGACAAATTTTACGATTTTTTTACCCAGTTCTGTCCCCTATCCCATTGGTGTGGGTGTTGAGCTTCCTGTAAGTTTAAACCACCACAGCTTCCAACATTCAGCATGATTGACTTCAGGGGCAAAACAAAGTGGTTTGTACCACACCTCTTAGACTAGATCAAAAATAGCCTGTCCTCTTAAACTAAAATCAGAGGTAAGAAGCTGTAAGAAATATAATTGTTTTCTCATGACCTAGAGGCAGAACTAGGGCAAAATAAATAACTAATCTTTCAACATTACAGGAGTTTTACTTCAATCATTCTAGTCCCTAATAATGGATCCTTGGGACGTCAAATAGGTCTGACTTTTGCTTTTCTCTCAAAAATCCTATGCCCTTGACTGTTTCTCTCAGTATCAGTGGAAAAGCACAACTTCTGCTGCCTCACCCTTCAGCAGGGGTCATTTTCTCTGGAATGATCCCTCCCTGCCTCTCCCAGGCACAGATTTGCCCTCCCAGCCTTGTGACACAATCCTTGTTCACCAGGTGCATTTTCAACTGTTCTTTAGACATGAGCAGCTACACCTGCTGTCTGGGGTGGTCTGAATTTTCTACTCCTTCCATTGCTCCCTCCCTGCAAAGTCAGGTTTTGATCATTCCTTTGTTCCCTAGCTCCCTCCCAGCTTCTTTGCTGTCAGGCTGAACATATTCTCACAGAGCCTCTTTGTGCCTGTGATGACGTCTGGCTGGAGCATCTCAATAGGATTGGAAAAACTGTGTTAATACAAGGAAATACCCTAATTATCATCATTTCCATTCCTGCTACTTGCAAAACTGATCCTGGGGTGACAGTCCCGCTCTATTTGACAAATACACACAAAACATTCAGCCAAAAGACCCTCTCTGTAAAAGAGGCTGTAAAAATGGGCTCTGAAAAAACACTGTAGGTTCTTCTTGATTTAAAGGAAGATGTCTCATTTATGGAGACATCTGTATTCAGGCTTTTTCCTGAATTTTTAAACTTATAAAAGCAAATTTATATCCATTTCATGAAAAACAGGGCAAATCTTCCTACATGCATAAAAAAGTGACATAAGGCTGTAAAGGTACATAGAAGAAAATGGAGATAACAGAGCTTACACACACACTTAAAAGTTATTCACATAAAAGCTAATATTTATTTCCAAATCCTAATTTTATTATGGCCATAATAACACAAACCTAGGTATAGATATCAATGAGAAACAGGCTACAATCATCTGTGAATACCTGCTGCCCACAAAGCACAGTAATACAACTCTTCCAGTAAAAGGGAATGCTGGGCTTAAACATCTTCAGAAAACAAGAACCCTAATTTCAAATTAATAATAGAAAGCAAGGGCCTAAATTATTTTTACCTCAACATTCACCCTGCCATGATATTGTTCAAAGAGAGTGAAGAATTAAAAAAGAAAAAAAAACCCAAACTTCAAAAGTATTGAAAACTCAGAAACTCTCTTCATAATGTTGCAGCTAAATTATGAATTAAAATCATTCCATTATTATGCCACACAATTGGGGCCTACTGGGGAAATATTGGCACACTACACATTAGAGTTGTAATAATACAATTCCTGATTTCTAATACTTAAAATTTCCCCCATGGTGATTATGGTAAGAATAATAATAATAATAATAATGTGCAATAACTGTAATTAATCTAATTGGTTCATTAAAATGATGATGGCTATTAACACTATAGGTCATAAATTAAAACAAGACCCTCTCTGAACATTAATAGAGATGAAATATGTTTTCCTCTGCACAATGGACAAGGCACCAGCTGCTTCTTTGGTGAAAAAAAAAAATAGCATGATGATTATCTAAAGATGCAAATGGAGTTTCTTTCACTACCCACTGTGAAGGTTGAATATCAATGACACAAAACCAATTTTTCTTCAGATGGAAAGGAAACAATCACAGCCCACTGCAGAGGAGGGAGAGCTTTTCATTTCCCAGTTCATGGCCTATGACCTGGCAGCACTTCCCCAGCCCTGCTGTTCCTCCTTTGTCCCCTTCCTCCTAAGAAACATCCATGTCAAATTTTATATTGATTACTAAACTTTTACTAGTACATTTTGTTGTTTTCTATAATACATTTATGGGTTTTCATTCATGAGCTTTTGGGTATTCATTTGTATGCATTAACTCTACCTATGCGAAACATATATAATAATAAATATGTATCTTGGTATGTGGAGGTGAAAACCTTGTGCAATGTTGCAGAAACATATTATAAATCAATTATTTATGTCCTTTTTATTGCCTCACTGGCCAGATAATTCTGTGTTCCCTGGGGCTTTAGCATTCCTATCCCGTGAACAGATTACAGCATCCATCATTTGCTTGAAATCCTCATACCAAATAAATATTTCTTCCATCTGCCTCCAATGTGAAATGCCACCTCTTTTCTACAAGCACTGCTATGATTCAGTCCTCAAAGAGCTCCAGATTTCCCTGCTATAAAAGCTTTAGAGTCCAACCCAGGCCAAGGAGAATGGTTCCATCAAGACAGGACATTCCAGTGTCCTGTTCACATCAAGCCTTTTGAAGAACCCAAATCATCTTCCGTGCAAACAGGGACTTCACATGCAGATTATTTTGGAAATACATATGATAGTACAACCCATTCTTTCCTGGGTTTCCCAGGAAAATGCACTAGTGGAAAATGCCATTATGGGACCCTCTCCATGAGGTCAGCCTTGTGTACCCTAAATATTGCCTCCCTCTCCACACCCCAGAGCCAGATGGAAAATGACATCCTACAGGGAACAGCAAAACAGAGAGAAGAGCAAAGTGGAACCTGTAGAGGGATTTTGCCAAATGACAGAATTTGTACAGGTCACAGGCAGAAGAGAGGCCACAAAAGATAAAAAATCCTCTGTGGCCTCTGGGTTAGCAGACCTGTGGTTGACCTCAAGCCAAGTGGCTTTACACAAGTTATTTAACACTGTCACAGAGGGCTTGGCTCTTTCATATCCAAACATTCTACCCAGAAAATATGTTACTATATCCTGAGTTGTATCCTTCACATATTTCAATGGGTAAGCTGCAAAAATGAGGGTTCAATTCATAGACAAAGGCCATTTGCTCACCAGCCTCCCAAAGCAGCCCTTCTGTAACACAGCTGCTCCTTCACCAGCCTCCCAGATCTGTGCTTTGGAATTATAAAAATTTAAATTTACTTATTTGGTCATTTCCTATCAGTTGATACAGACATGAGTGAACCAGAAATATGACAAAACTCTAGTATCTCCCTATTCAAAAAATAACAGGATAAAAAGAAATAATCTAAAAACTTGTAAGAAATTACAACAAATTGCACTTCAGCTGGGAAATGGCATCTGATTTTGCTTTCAGATGTAAACTCAGAGAAGTCACAAAGCAGGTAACTCTTGAAGGATGGGCATTACTAAGAATTCATGGAGCTGTCTAGGCATAGATTTACTTTTGTTTAATGTGCAACTTCAGTGGCAATCTTAAGTTAGGAAAAAACTGTTATTTTCTGTGCATTTTTAAAGGAAATAATGAATAATTCAATTTTAAGGAAGGAAGCACAGGAACAATTGACTCAACCTTACCTTTTCACTGTATTATTTATGCTGGCCATTATTTCCATAACAGATAAACCTCTCTTTAAAGAACTAATACTTCTAAAACAACTGTTTTTAATTACAAAATCTCAAAACATTTTCCTAGGACTGAATCTCATTTTGTGAAATAAGCTTGATAAAAAAATAGGAAAAGACAAAAAAACCTAACATTTGAATAACATTCAACAGCAATTTTGGCCAAAGAGTTACAGACTTGACACTTTTCTTCGCATGAAGTGTTCTATTTACAGGAATAAAAATGCTGGTCTGTGGAAAGAGAGGGGAAATTCCCAACCTCTGAAAAAACACAGAATTTACAAGTATTCTGCTTTATGCCATCATTTTCCTTGGCCTTACACATCTCAGAGTCTGGCTGCTATTAGAAAGGTAAACTGAGACAGAGACAAATGATTTCTTCTACAACTCACGACTGCTTTTCACTCTGCTTTGTGCTGTTCTCAATAAGTCAACTGCAGTTCATGCTCCATATATAATGTATTACAGCTCTTCCTTGTAAAGAAACACAATAACTAGGAGGGATAAAAAATTCTCACCCTCCCTCCAAATTATAAGCAAATTGTTATAGGTCTAAAGATCTTGTTTCCAAAATAATGGCTATTCATTCTTTAATTTTCTTTCCTTTTTTTTTTTTTTTTTTAGTTTTCTTTGTTGGTGTTATAATTCATGTTTTCAATTTCTCTGGAAGAATGAGAAGCAAAAACAAATATAGCACTTTAAAAATGAAAAGCTGGCTCTTGCAAAATACTACGAACCTGGCAGCTGGAGCTTTACAAATAATAGCAAATATTGCAAGGAAATAAAAACTGAGAAAATAATTGTTAGAGAACATTAAAGACAAAATGCCTTAGAGGAGAAAAATTTTGTCAACAAAATGTAGAATTTGAAGAGGACCAGCCAGCTTCTTCCTCTTGTCTCACATCCTGCACTTGTAACTTAATTGTTGTTCCTGGGATTTGCATGCTGGTCAGTGCTAATTACAAAACCTTGTTGAAGATCCTATTTTTAACTCTGATATTTTCTGTCTGCATTTAAAAAAAAATACTAATATCCAGCCTAGACATTGATGAGGTCTAAAAATCTTACCAAAATCCCTGTGTTCACTTGGAGAACCTTTACTTCCGTGACACTGGATACACAGGGATCTCATACCAGAAAAATCAAGCTCACTGAAAGCTCATGCATAAACAGACTTGACTTATGTCTTTGTTAGTGCAGTGCCCTTGCTGATCTCATGAAGACAATGGAATGTCAGAGAAATAAACAACAAGAGCTGCTCATAACACCTTCAACACAAGGACTTCTTCCTTAAGGCACACAGATCTCAGCAAACACTGCTGGCAGCTTTCCCTTTGTTCATCGTGTTCCTGCTGAGTCCAGGTGTTTACCTTTGCTCACTCCAGTCAGAAAAAGCACCAAAGGTTTCCTGATTTGCTGGTGGGAGCCCAGCTCATCCATCACTCATCAGTGACAGAGCCTCTCTGGCTGCAGAGGGGAAGGAGAAGTGACTGCAACTCCATTTCAATGCCTGCCAGTCACAATTCTGCTGCACCTTCGGAGGAGGAGCTCAAACAGTTCCACAGAATCACAAGGTTGGAAGAGACCTTCAAGATCATCGAGTCCAACCCATGCCCAACACCTCAACTAACCCCTGGCACCCAGTGCCACATCCAGGCTTTGTTAAACACATCCAGGGATGGTGACTCCATCACTTCCTTGGGCAGGCATTCCAAAACTTCATCACTCTTCGCATGAAAAACTTTTTCCTAATATCCAACCTATATTTCCCTTGAGCCTGTATTTCTTTTGAGCCTGTCTGGATCATCTGCATCACTTCAGATCATTCAGTGCAGGCCTGTGCCATCACAGCTACACTACACTTCTGGGCAGCTCCACCATCCTTTTTCTATTCCATTAAAAATCTTGCCTTCAGTCAGCACTTCAGCATGAACCCCCATGCTGAGAAGTTCCAATGAATCGGGATTTCTAAAATGCAGGTGCTCAGCACTTTCTAAGGATCTTGGAAGGATACTGAGGGCAGGTACTTCTGGGCATGAGGCAGCTCAAGTCAGTGTTCAGACTGGAGCACCTTATCCCTCATTGGGACAATTAATGTGGTGAGGAGCTGTCATATTCCCCTGATGGAGCTGCAGGGATCCTTGGCACACAATTTCAAGGCCAAAGCTCGGCCAGCACAGGCACCGTCCAGGCCTCCTGCCCCAGCCCCAATGTTCCACTGCACTCTTGACACCTCAGCCCAAGCAGCCTGTTTAAGGAAATCCTTCATTAGTTCAGTTTCAGGGGGAATCAGGTCATTCTTGCAGGTCTGTCATTTCCTAGATTGTACTCTCTGTGCTATAGGTACAATTCTTCTTTGTTGATTCCTGTGGAGCTGAGCATGTGCTCAGACAGAGAGCAGAACACCTCAGCTAAGTCTGACATTTTGCCTACTGACATTCATTATTAGATGAAGTTCTGATGTTTGGCTGTCAGAATTCATTCTATTAAAGAACACTGAGTATAAATTGCACAGTTGTGTCACTAATGATAATTCTTAAAAATGAAACATTTCTGCATATAAAAACAGTAAAAAAATATTTCAGCATTTTTTTTCTGGCTTAAAACCAAAACATGAATTATCCCTCCTGCACTAGAAACAAATAGAACAATTAAAAGGAAAAACAAGTTTGCTTGAGGGAAAACTTATTATTTTTTCTTAATCAAATTCATGAATTTTAATCACTATGTGCCTTAATGTGTGAAAGGAAAATGGCAATTTTCAGAGCTCTTCTCCCTGGAAGGATATTATATTATATCTTTCCCATTCTGAATGTCCTAGACATATTTTACAAGTGCCTACTGATACTTTAAAGTTAGGATTGAATTCTGTATTTAAATTACAATCCATCTCCAGTTTCAGGTCATTGAGATACAAAAGGTCATGATATTTGCCTTTCATTTTTCTCCTCTCAGAATACTAAAATTTGAGACTATAAAGAATGCTGTATGAAATATAATTTCTTGCCAATTCCATGAAGAATATACAGTGATTAAGTAAGTAGTTTGACTTGCATTGTTTAATCCTATTCACCTAGGATCACCTTCAAAAATTTGGCTTCTCAATGCAAGTATGAATATTTTAAAGAACACAGGAAAATATTCAAGGTGAGAAATGGCCATGAAAGATGAGAATCTGCTTCATCTTTGGGTCAAAAACATTGTCTCTGAATAAAAACAATGAAAAAAATATATATAAGTGACTTTTCTTTTACGTCCAGCAGAGAATATTTTATTTTCAATGTGGGACCTGAGAACATAAAGTATGATAAAAGAGAATGTAGGCTAGATGGGCTCCCTTCTCCCATCCCCACAAAATTGCAGACAGGTTTCTGAATAAAGCTTTGAATCCTAATTCGACACAACCCCTTTTTACTGTCCAAGTGAAGAAAGTAGACAAAGTCAGTAGATCTTGCATCTACTTTACAGCTGATTAAGTCCTCCAGATGGATGAGGTCACAGGGCAAATGACATCCAGAGGCAGCATTTCTACTGAAATTATTAGATTCACCAATTTATAGGAACTGAAATGCACCATTATCATCATCCAGTCTGACCTCCTGCATATTGACAGCCACAGTCTGTTACCAACTTCTTCCTGAAGTGAGCCTCTAATATCTATTCCAGCTACTCTCTATCTTTGAAATATGCCCATTTTGGTTTTGGCACATTGAGGAATGGATGTTCTGTCTCATTGTAAATTTTCAATTGGGCAAATCAGTCTCACTATTAAAATGCAATGTCTCAGTTCTAGGACAACATCAAGTCCCTTATTTTTCACGTACTATCAGTACACTGCCAAAACTTTGCACTTTTGCCAAGCACATATTGATGCCTCAAAACAAAAGCTGCCTTTTAGCATCCCATAGTAGGGACTCCTCAGACTCAGAATAGTCCATAAAAGTCACTGTGATAAGAAGTTCAAGGACAGTTCCTGCACAATTGCCTGCTCAGGAGAGCAGCTCTGAGGGCTCTGAGGGGACACGGTGCCTCCTGTGCTCTCTGCTGCATTTCCTCTGCTCATGGCAGGGGCTCAAGGCACATCTCAGGGTTTCATTACAGGCAGCACCACACAGATACATCCCAAAAACACCTTTGAGTCTTATCTCACAGTAACAGCACTGACTGCTCCCATCAGACCCCCAGTGACCCACACCAGACCTCTGCTGGGGGATGTGACGGTGTTCACAGGGCTTCTTGGATGAGGGAAGAGACAAGGATCTGACTCCATGTTTCTGAAGGCTTGATTTATTATTTTATGATATATGTTACATTAAAACTACACTAAAAGAATAGAAGAAAGGATTTCATCAGAAGGCTAGCTAAGAATAGAAGAGCAAAGAATGATAACAAATGTTTGTGGCTCAGCTCTCTGTCCAAGCCAGATGACTGTGATTGGTCATTAATGACAAACATCCAACATGGGCCAATCACAGATGCACCTGTTGCATTCCACAGCAGCAGATAACCATTGTTTACATTTTGTTCCTGAGGCTTCTCATCTTCTCAGGAAGAAAAATACTAAAGAAAGGATTTTTCATAAAAGATGTCTGCAACAGGGGGACATCTCATCCTCCAAACACTGAACATGTGAAAATGTGTCTTCCTAACACTTCCACACACGTGTACATTCACAGCACCCAAAATCCAAAAAAGCAGCTCACAGCTGTGATACCTGTTCCCTTTCCCCCTACTTCACCCCCTCAGGTGTGCTCACAGGCACAGGGCAGTGTCTGAGCTGGCTGAGCTTCCCCCTTTCCCTCCCTTGTCCAGCTCAGAGGTCAGAGAAAGCTCTGCAGGGAAGGCAGACAGGGAGGCTGCTGGTGTCACTGGCCAGCGGCTCTGTACAAATCACAAATGGGACAGGGCTGCTGTGGAACGTGCCTTGAGCTGTTTGCTTTCTCATCATCAGTCTCATTACATGGTTATGGCAATGGGAAGATGCCATCAGCTCACATCCCAGGCAGCAGACCAAGAATTTAATGTTACAACTTACTTTATAAGTTCTTTGACCAATCACATATAGCAAAAGCACATTGACAGTAGTTCTATCCACCCACTACAAGCACACATACCTTTGGTTAAACAATGCTTGCTTATTTCCAATACAATACCTGCTTGTAAGCCTTAAAACACAAGGCACAAAGCTCCATTATTAAGCTTCAAACTTCCTAATATCTTGCTAGATGAACTTTTCTGTAGCTTAGGGAGTTATTCTAGACAAGTGTTAATACACAGACCATTGTTCTATTTGTCCTTGCTTTTCTACATTTTAAATAATTTTTCTGCTGACCAATCTCATGGCTGCTGCTTAGCTCTGATCACAGTTCTGCCGCCTCTGGGGCCTGCCTTTTGCAGCTTTCCCAAAACCTTCTGATTCTGTGGATTCCCACAGCTGGCAAGAGGGAGGGGTAGCACAGGAGCAGCTGCCCATGCCCAGGGGCTCCAGCACCTTCCCTCTGGCAGCATCTGGAGCTGGGGCTCAGCCCGGGGGCACAGGGAACAGGGGCTGTGACACTCCCTGTGCCCTGCCTTGCTCAGAGCCAAAGCCACACCGAACCCGTGTGGGCAGTCACAAATCACACCAGAACCCACCAACTCCACTGAGAACCTCCTGATGTCCCTTGGAGGAACTCATCCAGACTGCATTCCCCAGCCAGTAAGGGCTTTCTATTTACACAGCTGTGCGTCTCCAAATAGAACTGATTTTTCTTCTTTTATTTTTTTTTTTTAATCTGCTTCCTATGAAGTATTTAGCAGGTTGACAAAGCTTTCAGCTGCAACTCTGCTTCCTCACTCTTAAGCCTAATGGCTCATCAAGATGTAGCTTGCCAAATCTGCTTTTTCTCCTCCTCCCCCATCATTTCCGTTGTCCTTTTCAGCATCCAGGGTTTTAAGGAGTTTCTGCTTATGAGGTTTAGAGGCAAGACACTCATGAGTCTGCTGATAATGCATCGTGTTACTTACTGATTTTTAATCCTGAATCAGGATCTCGTCCCTTTTAAGTAGAAGTTGTATCTTTACCAGATATTTGGTATGTAAAATTTAAATTTTACTTTGTGCTATGGCTGCTAACTTAATGCCTTCAACTGCTGAAAACCACTTCGTTCTCTTTTCATAAATATCACCTACAAATACTCTATTTTACTTCCCTGAATATACTGTCCAATCATCTTGTACATTTGTGATCTTACTTTTATGCAGAAGCTGCAATTTATTACCATTAAAATCCTGTTACAGAGGATTATTTTCAATTTGTTGAAATTTAGCTTCTGTGCTAGAAAACAGGGAAGAAAGATGGAAAGAAAGACCAGGATGGAGTTATTTTCCAGGATGCTTGTCTGCATTCATGCTAAGAGTATTAAATGGATTTATTTCCTCAAAGAGGAGTAAGAAGGGAGTTAAAGATAAAAGGAAGAAGATTAGCTTGACACTGAAGGACTGAGAAGGGTTTTTTTAACAGTATTTAGAAAAAAAGGAAAAATATAAAACCCATCTTATGCCAAAACTTCCTCCCACCCTTGACTCCACAGTGGGTTATATAGGTATGTTAGATTTGCAAGTAATTTATTGTTGAAAAAAAGAACTATTAATTTGTTTTCTGTTAAAGAGATAAAACACATAAATAACTCTCCATTCTTTCACTTTGAAGTGTCAGGTGTCACTTTACAGTGCAAAGTTTATTAGCCTTAAAAGTCTTTTTCTTCTTTTGCTTTGTGCTACTGCTCTTTTTATCATGTGTCACATTTATGGAAATTTTAACTAACATTTCAGAGTGCCCTGTTTATACCACAGATGGTGTATTTTTAATTTATATATTTATTTTTATTTACTGTTTTCTCTTGTCTGACTCAGAAATTTAATGAGCTCTCCCACACCCCATACCCAGGGGACTTAAGAAGACTGAAGAGGGCACATTAAAACAGGTAGTTGAATTTTGAGCTGTAAAATGTGAAATATGTTATTTATAGCAGAGAAATTGAAGCCTGTGGCCACTATGAAAATGCTCAAAGTGAGAACAAGATGCCTTTAGTTGGGGGGGAAGAGTAACTTCTTCACAAGTCATCCTACTAAATTTAACAAGAATTCCTGTGGACCAACTGTGTGTAAAACTGAGTGACTACCACATAGTAACACATCATAAATCAAACAATGGTTTGGGTTGGAAGAGATGTTAAAGCTCCTCCAGTCCCACCCCTGCCATGGGCAGGGACACCTTCCACTGTCCCAGGCTGCTCCATGCCCTGTGAACCTGGCCTGGGGCACTGCCAGGGATCCAGGGGCAGCCACAGCTGCTCTGGGCACCTGTGCCAGGGCCTCAGCAGCCTCTGTGACACCACTCTGTCCCTTGTGTGACACCTTCTGTGCCCTCTGTGACACCATTCTGTACCCTCTGTGACATCCCTTGTATCCCCTGTGACACCTTCTGTGCCCCCTGTGACATCCCTTTGTACCCTCTGTGACCCCTCTATACCCTCTATGACACCCTTTCTACCCGCTGTGACACCCTCTGTACCCACTGTGATACCCTCTCTGCCCTCTGGGACCCCTCTGTGACATCCCTTGTATCCCCTGTGACACCTTCTGTGCCCTGTGTGACACCCATCTGTGATACGCTTTGTACCCTCTAACACTGCTCTGTGCACTCTGACTCCCCTTGTACCTTCTGTGACATCCTCTGTACCCTTTGTGACATCTTCTGTGTCCCCTATGACATCCCTTGTACCCCCTGTGACACCCTTTCTACCCACTGTGACACCCTCTGTACCCCTGTGACACCTTCTGTGCCCTCTGTGACACCCCTTTCTACCCACTGTGACATCCTCTGTACCCTTGTGATACCCTTTTTACCCTCTGTGACCCCTCTGTACCCCCTGTGACACCCTTTCTGCCCTCTGGGACCCCTCTGTACCCTCTGTGGCACCCCTTGCACCCTCTGTGACACCCTCTGTACGCTCTGACACCGCTCTGTATCCCTGTGACACCCTCTGTATCCTCTGTGACACCTTCTGTACCCTCTGACACCCTCTGTGACACCCTTTGTACCTTCTGTGACACCCTTTGTACCTTCTGTGACACCGTCCATACTCTCTGTACACTCTGTGCTACCCTCTATGACACACTCTGTACCCCTGTGACACCTCTATGCCCTCTGTGACCCCTCCATGCCCCCTGTGATACCATCTGTATCCTCTGTGACACCTCTATACTCCCTGTGACACCCTTTGTCCCACCTGTGCCACCTTCTATGTCCCCTGTGCCACCCTCTGTGCCCCCAGTGCCACCCTTTGTACCCTGTGACCCCCCTGTGCCCCAGTGCCACCCTTCCCAGGGTGTCCCAGGCAGGACAGGCACCATCCCAGCCCCACCCTGCCCCTGGCAATGCTGTTCCTGCTGCTGCCTGCAGAAATGTGGAGCCAGTCTGCTGTGCCTCTATTCACACCAGCTGGGGAAGGATGTCTTCTCTATTACTCACTTAACTTTGCAGCTATTTCCATTTTCCCCCTGTGGCTTCAAAGAAGTCAGTAAGCAATTGATAAATCTTCTGTAGCCCTGGGCAATTAATGGGAGTGACACAGCATTCACTGCATCAATCCTCGTGTATGTGAAAAGCAAAAATTGATTTCACAAATTTACTGGTACCTATTGATTTAGTGCCTCTTCCCCAGGCTATTCCCATTTAATGTTTTTGTGAGGTCATGGAAAGAAAAATCAAGGCTGTCAAATAAAATCTGTTTCTTCAGAGCTTTATCTGTTACATTATTTGCAAGTATTTTTGGCCTCAGCAATATGTTTTCAGGCTGAGCTTCAGGCTTCTGAGATTTTCATCATCTAAAAAGTAAGCATAAACAAACTGACCCAACCAACCATTTAGTGAGGGTGTTTTGAAGATTCAGGGTCCTTTTAAAAAGTGAAAATTCCACCCTCAAAAATCCTTCCTGAGACTTCACAGGCTCAAGATGAGTTTACAGACAAATCAAAGTACTTGTGTATCTAACCATCCAATTTGCATCTGCATGCATCTGATTGGCAGCTGAACACCATGAACATCCATAAAAACTGTTAGTCCAAGCAGCCAGATTTGTTCCTAGCACTGAACTCCTAGCAGAGGATCACAGAGACAAATGCAGCAGAAGTAAACTGAATGTACCAAAAAATAGCAGCTTTTTGGGAAATTTGTCCTCATGCACCTGTAGCTCACAGCTCATCACCCACATTTGTGAAGACACAATAGGCAGAACAGCAAGGAAAAATTACTTTTCTTTTTTTTTTTTAATATATTAATTCACTTTTTGTTAAAAATAACATTGAATGCGAAGTCATTTTGTCCTGCATCCTCTTTAGTGTCATCCTCTTTCAGGCCTTACATCAGCAGTGTGGGTTTGAGCTGTCTGTCAACACAGTGATGCTCTGTGAACCCTTTTATTTCTTTCCTATAGATGCTCTTTCCCAAAATCTCCTGCCAGGACCAACCAACAACCTCAGGTTGCTGCAAGGAGCAGCTCAAATGAAATTCACAAGATATCTCTTTTGCAAATGTCTGACTTATCCCCTGCTCTTCAAACATGGAAGTAAACTGACATTTTTTCAACTTTTTTTTTTAAAGGAAATAATTTCTACAGGATGTATGGATGTTAGTGCTGTGCTGAGCTGTGAAGGGAGTAAGCCTGAGAAACAATGGTGTTTTTACCTACTTTGAAAGTTCAGGAGACTGTCTTTTGGAGCAATATTGCGTCCAGAACTCAAAACCTCAAGTCAAAAACCTGAGTGAAAATTTGCTTCTATGGAAGTGAAGCCTATGTGCATCTGATACAGAGAAAAGTGTGAGGCAGGAATGTGTCTGCAATCATAACCCAAGAAAGCTAATTCCTCCATTTGCAAGTGCCAGCCTCATATATATAAAAAATGCTTTAGGGTATCTACATGCATTAAACTTGATTTTTTCCTCCCCCCCATGCTATCATACCTCTGCCCGCTGGGTGAGACACCAGGCTCTGCTGAGAAGCCTTTCCTGTGTCTGAGCACACATCAGGTCCCACAGGCTCCAAAATCCCACTTGGTGCAGTGGCTGTCCAGGGTTCTAACAATCTGCACTCGGTATCTTCTTCTGTGAAACAAAAAATGAACAGATTTTCAAAGTGTCTGTTTTTTATTGCCTGTATAGAGCAACAGATCTCTGAAAAATGAAATGAAAACTCAGAACGCTGTTATTTATAAATGCATGGTAAGTTCTGAAGTACATTTTAGTATGTGCATTACAGTAAAAGAAACCAGAAATAACCAAAAAATATATTCCAACTGTGTAAGTGGAACTCCATATGCATCTATCAATTGTGAGAGAACAATCAAAGTAATTTTTAATAGGAACTAACAAACTGAAATTTAACAGGATGACTTGTCAGCTTGATATCCACCAAGTCAATGATCCCATAGCTGAGTAAGGACATCTAATTATTTAAGCAGCATTGCTGTAGTGACACTGTCAATCCCATAAAATGTTTCCATTTTTCATTTGACAGAATAAAGGATCCTTATTTATTCTAGTAATGACTGTCCTTGAATGATGAAAAAATGTTCTCTGAAGTATTTCCAAAGGAACAATAAATAAATAAATACTTACTTCTCCCTTGTGTTGTTCAATAGTTGTACTTTAAAATCCACTGAAAATTTTATAAAATAATATTTAACTCCTTTTTAATTACCTGCTAGGAAACACTAACTTGCTACTAAAAGATCTTCTTTCTCCACGACATGACAATGTAACAAACAAAATATTTTACAATGATAGATATAAAGAAAAGGATAGGTACTGAAAAAGTGGAAAACCATGACAATTTTATTTTAAAGTTTATCTTGAGATGAAGAAGATTCATTGTCTCCAAAAGTTGCTTTGATATCTTTACAAATGCAATTATTGTTTCCATATAGTTCTTTTTTCTGGGCTGTCCTTGTTCTGTAACTTACCACTCTTGTTGTGACTTGAATTTTATAGTTTATAAATGTATAATTTTCATAACATTACAAATGAAAGCTGCATAGAATTCTATTTCACTTATATGAGGAATTTGCAAAGGCCTATTTGACCTTAATAAAAACAATCTGCTAATTTCGTGGTTACATTGATAAATAAACCAAAAAACACAAAAATACACGATTTTTTTCTATAGTTTCTCAAACAGATTAAAAACACCAAAACATAAAAATGAGGACAAGCTTTACAAACACAAAGGATATTAGGAATCAAATTAAAATAAATGTAAAAAATATTACATGGGAAGCAGCTCCTCCAGCCATCCCATTAGATATTAAAATAAATAAAGCTTTAAAAGTCATATATTAATTAATCAACTTTATCATCAACCTCACCACTACAAAATTCTGAGTTGCAAGGAAATAGCATCAACTCATTTCAAACTATCAAACAGGAAAAGAGTATTTTACTGCCATAGATTGTCATTTACAACCTGATAAAGGTCTAATGCCAAGGCTCATATCCGGTAGCACTTCACTGATAAAAACTTCCAGTTCCTTGGCTTTTGGTGGAAGCAGAGTTGAGAGAGAACATGAAAACCTGTAGTTGTCACCTGTCACTCCCACACCCCTCATGTCCCCTGCCCACAGCACCCACCCTCCATCAGCCACTGATGCAGCATTAGTGACTGAAAGCAGCACCACAGGGGTGGCAGGTGTTGAAAATGCCACCAGACCACATTCATTTTAAGCAAAAGAAAGATTCAGACTGCTCTGTGGTAAGAAATTCACCCTGGAAAACAATGCTGCTGCTCACTGTCATGTAACTAGGCTGTGGATGCTGGGCTGTTCAAAAAGCAGAAAAGCAGAAAGCAGATCACTATAAAATTTCCAGTGCCAGGACATTCTGTTTCCCAAAGTAGTTTCCATTTTATGTTTTCAATTTTTAACTTGTGGACTCTTCTTTCCTCCACACAACAGATCAACAAAGAGCTGGTACCCAAAATGTTTTGATATCACTGTGGTCATAGGTGGGAATTGTGCCAGTCAAGAGAAAAGGCTTACTCATAACAATCAGTTCCACTTCAGAAGTTTAGAGGACTTCTCAAAAAACTTAGAAAATTAAAAGCCCAACCAAACACTTTTAAACTGCATCCCCACAGTAATCATGGAAATAAAATTACCTTTTAGAATATTCCTCTTTGTTTAGCTCTGTATTGACTGAAGTGATTCCAAGATGCAGAACAGGAAAGGAGCAACATTAAAAGCAGCACACCAAAATTTGTGATCACCTTTCCAGAAGGAAAAGTTTAATTCTTTTTGAAATACACAACATCTTCAGCATTCCTAAAAACCAGAACACAACCCAGAGCAGAAACACGAGTTTATGGTCTCAGCAAACACAAACCAGCATCCCTATCTTGATGAAAGGAAAATTAACATCACACTGCACTGTACCATCCTGAATTTATAACAATTGAAAATAGTCAGTTGGTGTGTTTAGGGTTCATGCATTTTGCATATTTACCAATGAAAACCAAGAATTGCAGAACTAAGCCCACACCCTTTGTGGCATTTAAAGCCCTTGCTCCCATTGAAAAGAAACTCTTCAGTGCCATTTCCAAAAAGGATTAAAATGCTCAAGAAACAGTCAGATAATTGGAAAATAATTACATGGTAAAAGTCTTCCAAGAACAAAGAGAAAGTATGTTACACCTATCATGTAATT
This sequence comes from Ammospiza nelsoni, assembly GCF_027579445.1. Taxonomy (NCBI): domain Eukaryota; kingdom Metazoa; phylum Chordata; class Aves; order Passeriformes; family Passerellidae; genus Ammospiza; species Ammospiza nelsoni. Next base: position 7,231,367 of record NC_080648.1, read on the forward strand.
CACTCGCAGTACAAAAGAAATTACATTTTAATGGTATTACAAATATTGCATTTATTCAGTGTGTATGATTTATTATTAAAACAGTAAAATGAAATATTCTGTTTAATCAAATGCATTCAAAGCAGCTTCCTTGGCCGAAAATGTAAAACCCAATTTTCTTTCCAGCTCTCTCCAGGGAGATTCCCTCCCTGGCAGGACCTGTGCCCGTGGTGAGACCTGAAGTTCTGCCTGGCACCACCTCCCTGTGCCCAAAAGCTCCTGTCCTCTAACCCAGCTGGGCAAGGGAGCTAATCCAACACCCCCTGAGCTGAGCAGAGAGCTCTGCACTGACCTCAGAGCTGGGCACCATCCTTCTCCAAACAGCAGGACACCACTGACTCTAGAGCTTTCCATGTTCTTCAGCAGTCTTAACAACCAACTCAACATTCTTTTCATTTCAGAAGCCTATATTTTCTATGTAAATCAATAGCAAAAACAGTTGAAAAAGCTCTTTATTTACAAAACCCCTGTGACGGTGTTCACAGGGGTTTTTGGATTGGTGGAGAGACGAGGATCTGACTCCATGTTTCAGAAGGCTTGATTTATCAATTTATGATATATATTACATTAAAGCTATACTAAAAGAATAGAAGTAAATGTTTCATCATAAGGCTGGCTAAGAATAGAATAGGAAAGGATGATAACAAAAGTTTGTGGCTCAGCTCTCTGTCCGAGCCAGCTGGGCTGTGATTAGACATTAATTACAAATATCTAATTCCACAGCAGCAGATAATCAATGTTCACATTTTGTTCTTGAAGCTTCTCAGCTTCTCAAGAGGAAAAATCTTAAAGAAAATCTTAAAGATTTTTCTTTAATGATGTCTGCAACAAACCCCAATATAGATTTGAAGAATCCCTGAGAATAAATGAAGTTTTCAGATGTTTTAAGTCTCTGGAGTCATTTTCTAACAGCACTTGATGCCTCAGGTTTTAGCTTTTATATTTTTCAGATTCTGTTCTGCTTTAGTGTGCAAGTTTACACTTCATATTAGGGGATGATGAGCTCTGTTCACAGAGTAGGGAAACAAAACAATTCCTTCTTTAGCTTCCAACAAGTCCAAGGACAGCCAATCCAGATCTCAGTCCCAAGAGCATAAACAACGTGGACTGAAGAGAGACAAACAAGTAGGATGGGATTTCATGGGCTAAAGCTGTAATTGGACAACTAGCTCCAATATGCAAATTGACCAAAACTTATAAAAATGTGAGACCCTGTTATTTGCTGTCCATTTTGTGGCCTTTTTAGGTTGTGCTGCCCAAGGTGGATCTGTTTGAGGCCTCTTGATAAACCCCTATTTTATTCTTTAGCTCTGTCTAGTCTCTGTTCTAGGTCAGCCCTCACAAGGCACCACACTGATGCTAAGGACCAGGAGAGAGTTTTTGGCTAATGGGCACCTCAGGCAGATGCCAGGAGCCAGCCAGGGACAGCAGGAGCAGCACGGCCACAGCAGTGTGAATCCCAAAGGGGTCCCTGCAGGGCAGCAGCCCAGGCAGGGCAGGCTCTGACACTCTGGGGAGCTGCTCAGGGGATGCAGGTCCCTGGGGACGTGCCATGTGCAGCTGTGCTGAGATGGGCTGCTGCTGCCAGTGTTAGCACGTCCTAAACTCCCTTTGCCACAGCCATCCCCTAATCTGTTCCTTTCATTCACCTTTTCCCTCCTCTGTCTTTTCGTGGCCTTCAGCTGAGGCCAGCCCACTTCATCATTATTGATCTTATGTTCATTTTTCTATCTCCAAAGACTCTGCAAGTATATGCTTTGTACTGTGAAAGGAGAAGTCTGCTTGATGTGTAAAAAAGGAAATGAGAACTTTCAATTCTAGCTGCAAAAGAGCATATCAGCATAAGATATTGAATTGTCATTCAGCTGTTACCAAAGTTATAATAAACATCAGTAAAAGATGTTTTGGGGTTTTTTTAAATTATTTTGGTACCTTTCAATAGCATATTCAGTAAAATTGAGAGCATATTGTACAGATATACAAAAAAACCTCCCAAAAAATAAACAAAACCCAAAAAAAACCCCTCACAAACAATCATACTAAGACAAATCCACCAAAAATAAAGCACATTTTAGGGTTTCTCATTCTCAGTATTTTTTTTTCCACGGGGTTGGGGTTTAAAGGTATTAACTAATTGCTACTTCAATGGTCATTCTTTGACAGCAGTTTAAAAATCTGTTGTCATAGGAAGACTACAAGAGAAGTGGATTCCTGGAGAGCTAATTTCAAAAACAAAATTAAAAACAGACATACAAGAAAACTCTAAAGAGCTAGAGAATAAAAAAGTAAGCAGATATCTTAATGCATATTTTTTTATAATGGATATTTTCCAAATGAAAAATTCAGAGTATTAATGTTTTATTGTTGTGGGAATAGCTAGGTGCAAATCAAAAGAATGAGCTACTGCATACCATATTGAGCAGGTTAATTTTCCACTAAAGTCAAGTCAGTGATTTCAAGAGCAATGTGAGGTCTGACTGTGTTAATGACAATTCAGTTATCAAACTGTTCGATTACATTTTGGTTGTTGTTGTGGGACTCCATCTGCATATTGATTTTATACAGTGCTTGCAATTGGTACTTCCCAAAAAAGTCTCATGTGCATTTTTCACCTGTAACAGCTCCACTGGAGCAGCAGAAGCCCCTGAGTGAGGAGGAAGATGCTCCCTGTTACAACTCAGTCACTTTAATTTTCCTTTTTTTCATGTTCTTTTATACAAACACAGAAAATGCAAATATTGCTTTTACCCATCCCCATGTTCCAGGTCTCATATCCTCTTGCCACAGAGATCATCCACCACACTGTATTTTCTAGTCCCTCCTTTAAACTCACTGTATTGCAGCTGTTAAAGTGCTCCTGGCTGCTGCCTCCTGCTGTGGAACCCAGAGGAGCAGTACTCAAATTTAAATTCAAATACCTGTTAAATAAACAAAACCCACACTGCCTAACACTGAACATAACAGTTCTGTAAGTATTCTGTAAAATGCCTTTCATGGACCAAACATCACTTTATTGGAAACTTTTCCTGACAAGAAAAATAGCTATACTGCTGTTCTATATCCAGAACTGTACTGAGGGGAAGGCTCAACCTTCATTTTGTACGTTAAGCATTACAAAATAGTAAAGCAAAACCTCTTCCATTACAGTTTCAGAGAGAGCTGGTGAGACTGCCAGGGAACTCGCAGTCCCTATCCCAGCCTTCCTGAATGTTTCAGCTTGGATTATCAAACTCTCCTCAAATCCTACCCAGCTGAATGGTGGCATCTTTTTTTACCAAGACAACGACAAATGCTAGAGTGAAGTGTAGTGGAGATAGACATCATGGTTAAAAATACTGAAAAGAAATCTAAATGCTATTTTTCCTCTACTGAACCAGCTAACTGCAGTTCCATCAAACTCAGAGAAGCAGCACTCAGTGTTGGGTTATCATTAAAAACATCCCCTTAGTCAAGTAAGTCATGTAGCAATAATATCATGAAGCTTGCTGACATTTGGATTACAAAATAGCAAATATGTTAATTCAAAAGGTGAGGCACACCAGAGCTTGCCTGAATCCTAAATAGTCCCCATCAACTCTAAGGAACTAGAGGCTGAATGGATTGCAGTTTCTGTTACCCTCTACCTGCCTGTGATTAAATCTGAAGTCATTAGTTTCACCTAGAAAGACAATCAAGTTGTCTGCTCCTCTGCATTTCCTTGGACCGGAAAGGATGGCAAACCAGACCCTGGGATTTACTTTGTGCATGGCACTTGAAACATGTGATTCGTGTTCTCTCCATGATCACTGCTAGGAGAGAAACCATCCTTTCACAGCTGACAGAATTTCCCTGTTTGGTAACAGGTAGATTTTTTAGATATTGTTAAAGACATGTTGGATCTTCATCCTCCTATAGAAAGCAATGGAAATGCCTACTGTTATATACACAAAAACAGACCCTACATGAGTTATAATGTGTAAACATAATTTGTCCCCAGATTTTCCTCTATTCAATCCTTGTTTTCCTTGTATATAGAGTCAACAATGTTTTTTTTCTCTCCTATTTGTTCTTTTTATTTCCTCCATCTCCATTTTGGCATAGTCAGTCTCTTCATCTATTTAGCTTCAATAACACACAAGTCTGAAAAGCTTGTAACCACAGATGGCCATGTTTTGGCTTCTGTGATAAGACAGAGTCTCCTAGGCTCATTTTAAAAGGATCTTTCTTAATGAATTTTGCTGCCTATGGTTTTCATGCAGTGCTTTTCTTTCAATGTTATAACAAATGCTTGTCAATAAGGGGAATTTGCCACTGAATCCTTGATAATGCCCTTTATTCTGCAGTTCTCTGCAGATTTGGAGTAATCCAGTTCTGTGTTTGTTCAATTAATGCTACTGTGCATTTCATGCGGGTCATCCAGTCATCTTAAGCTCCTCAGTGAAATAAAAGGAGCTTAATTTTCTATTGCCTTAGGATTTGAAGGTTTAAAAATGAAAGATAAAGACTTAATCCTCGATCAGTTTAGTGAAAACTGTTTTTCTTTACATGATATCAATCCCATAATTTCTGCAGTTTTAAAAAAATATTCAAATCATGGTTCAGCCCAAAGTCGTGGGAAAAAACAAGAGGTACATGCACATTTTGCATAAAAACAGGTGAACAACTATTTATTGACTGACAGAGTTTGGTGAGGTTTTGCTTTGCTTAAGGTCCAGGAACAGAGTAAATTTTGCAGATACTGATAGATAGAGATATTATTTATTTTTTTACTTATTCAAGGTTGGGAGAACCCCTAAGCACATTCTAGCTCGAGTCTATTCCCCAGCACAAGGTTCTTAAAACTGGGCTACACTCAGGGTATACAGCACCATGGTAAAGTTTCAGCAAAGTAATACATAAACCAGAAAGGAGATTTGTGACTTTGTGTTTCAAGTTAAGATATAGCAGGGCACTCTCTCCTTATAAGGTTGCTTCTGTGTGCCATTGATTTTGCAGTTTATTATTAAAGTGTCTTACAAGAGAAATGGCAAGTGGATTTGACACTGGGAGACATATTAATGGCATGAAACCTCAGAAAAACGGGCACTCTGATAGTTATTAATCAGACCAAGCTACAGCACGAGCCTCCCCTTGCTCCCCTTTGCTTTGACAAAGAAGCAAATCCTCTGGCATCCTCCAACTCATTTTAACAGTTCCACAGCTGTGGATTTCCCTCCTGCTCACAAAACAAACTGCTTCTGCAAGAACTTTCACTGTGGTGCCCAAGCACACTTCATGACTCTACAATAGCTTAATACATTAAAAAGTAATAAAAGCTTGTTCCTTTCTTTAAAAAAGAAAGAAAGAAAAAAGCTACATTCCTGTAGTGAGCTGTGATTATTTCTAATTGAGGTGTCTGGAGAAGGAGGAGGACATGGCATTTAAGCCAATTGAGCCCCTCTATTCCAAAAGGCTTATTCCTAATAGCACTGAAGGGAAAAAATTGATTCTTTTGATCTTGTATTTTAATCTTAAATTTTAATTTGAACCATAAAACTTTAATAACTGTCCTCTAGGTTTCAAAGAGAACAGCACTAAGTATTTTCTGCCCACTGCATATTACACATGTAAAGTCAGATTCCTTTGTATCTGCAGGAACTGTGAGGGCTGCTTATTAAATTAGTAATGACCAGAAGTCAATGGCTTTCAACCCCTCAGAGTGCCTGTTGTATCTTAAGCCAAGAAAAATAAAATCACTGTTGTCCATGTAGAGCCCATATTTGCATAAGCATCATGGCATTTGAAAATAATTATGCATATTGATTTCATATGGGATTTGGAAAAAAATGCAGGATTTCCCTAATGAAACCTACCAGGTTTCACAAGGTTGAAATGCAAAGTAATTACTTGTGTCCTTCCAAGATCTAAAAAACTGATAATTAATTTTATATGGTACAAAGAAACATATACCAGCTGGTGCAATAATTCACCATACAGCTGGTAAACAACAAATTCTCTGCTATGAGCCCAAGAGGAGAGGAAGTGAGCTCTGTTAAAAGGCAATTATTGCAACCTGAACAGTTGTCACGGCGTACTTAGAAATGACCAACAGCTCTATTTTGCAAATCAGAGATTTAATTTTTATCTGAGCAGGAAGGGCAAAACTGTACTTAAGTTCTCCTGACAGAACAACTTCCCAAACTGCAGTAATTTATGAGGCAGCTGACTTGGTGCAATGTGCCTGTCTGTCCTGGCACACGACAGAGGGTACCTGAGCAGTGTGCTGCCTTCTGCAGCATGTGCAGTGCACAGACCCACACTGCACATTTGGCTTTTTTCCACTCTCAGTGGCAGCAAATGTTATTCCCACTGATGGCATAATTACCCAGAATAGAAGCATCCACAGAAGAAGTTAAACTCTGCTTCATTTTACAGAGTCAGCTGTTTGCCTACAGTTCTTAGTTTAAAAGGCCAGGAAGGTTTCCAGTGTTTGCAAAATGTGTTACTATGAGGAGGTTAAGGCAAAAAGAAAGGATCTTTCTGAGGATATAAAGACCTCTTTCATTTCAAATTCCCTTTAATGCATTTTCTATTCATGAAGCAATTGACTTGCATTTTCCAGGCAATAAAAAAGGGGGAAAAAACTTTTTGGTAAGTGATTCTACACCTGCATGCTATTTTTAAATCATTTGCTTGTCTGCAAGGTCAGACAGCCTTATAGAAGGCTCAGACTTCAGCCAAATTCAGAAAGCATTATTCATGGCAATTTTTACCCAAAACTATGGGGTTTTCTTTCTGTTGTTGCTATAATGTAAGATTGGAAAAAAATACTGATGGTGTTTAAACTAGGGTGAAGAGTGATGTATAAGCACAATATTGAGGCTTCTTATTGCTGTATCTCCTGTCTGTGTCTCTAGCACACCACCAGCACAGCACTCAGTGCCAGGAACACCACTGCTCTCACCCCAGCATCCTGCTGTCAGCTTTTATAGAGGTCAGCAGGGAGAACAGACTATGGCTGCACCTTCTCATCCCCTCCAGCCCCAGGGCAGCTCAAACCATGCCTTGTTACCCACATCACCGTGAGTATCACTGCATAAAGCTGCTGGAGTGCTACTGCAGGGACATCAGGGCTTACAGACACTGGACTGAGTCAAAGGCTGAATGAAGGCATCTTTGGTTTAAAAACATCCACTTAGAATAAAAAAAGTTAAAATCAACCTGTTATCTCTTATAGTACTGCAAATAAAGATGGCTATTTCTGAAGTAGAACAGTTCACTTAGCTGCTTTTCTTAGCATATATATTCATCTCAATATATTGTATTAAGAGGCTTGCTCCTGAATCCTTCTCATAGCTCTTCCTCTGGATATCTAAGCAGAAAACTTTCCCAAAAGGGAAAATTTTAAGACACTGTAAGATGATGTTCTTAGAAAACAGAACACGCTTTGTTGTCAGGAGATGGAAAATAATATTGTTAACTTTTGAATTATTTTACCTGAACCACAGCCCCAGTGAAATGGTCCCGTTGTCAGGAGCTCTATTGAAAAAATCAGTCATAGCTGATAACCTACACACACACTCCTCAAGGTGCAACCCACACCTGCTGAGAAACACTAAGGGATTTGACATGAGAATTTCACTGAACCCAAGGGGGATTTCTGAGAGGTACCTTTTCACACACAGATATACCCATCTGTGTGTGGGTGAATTGATTTTGGGATGAATACTGTTATCATGAATCTACAGTTAAGTCACAGTTATAATTGTAGCAAATCCTATTAAATCAGTTATTAAATACTCAATTAGTCAAGTGCTGCTAAATTCCTTTGAATCCTTAGCTTTTGTATCCATATCCTTTGCACCCTTACTCTTTTTCACCCAGTATCCATCCAAACACTTCAAGATTGATTCTAATCCTATTTTCCAAGGTATGATTCATCTATACACTAAGAAATAGAGTGAACCTTGCCACTGAACTCTGCTAAGGTGCACTTCCACAAATTTACAGTGATTCTCTGAAAGGGGACTGCAGATCAGGTGGGAATGTCTAAGTACTGGAATACTGCAACCAAGCAAGGCCTCCAAGGGAGAGAACAACTGCTGACTTAAGACTAATGGACAAAGACAAGTTTCCAGCTGCAAGGTAGTAACTGAGAGCAGGTAGGATTGTGTAAAATATTAATTGTTCAACTCCACCCCAGCAATCAGCAGCAGAACTGCTCTGCTGTTGCTCTCCCCCCTCTGTGATCCTGTGCATTGTGACACGTTGGCTGTGCACCGACAGAACACCTGCCTGAAAAGGCAAAGCCTTCCAAATTCAAAGCTTTTCAAAAGCATCAGTTATTGCCTGTGCACATTTGATTTCATTCTGTCAAAATCTTAGGCTGATGTGCATTACCTGGTGCAGTGCAACACTGACATGAAAGCTGTCACTGATTTTCTACCTTCTCTAATGCTGATTTAATTATATTATATTTAAGAACATGCAGCTAACACAGTCAAAAAAAAGCATAGACTAATTAATTTCATCAAATTATATTACCAGAAAAATAGCTTTTATTCTTAACCAGCTTCAGATAGGAATACTGCATTTCTAGGCTAAAAAACTGCCTTTTTTGTTTTTTCCAAAGGCATTCACACAGAGAGCATTTTAATTTTCCACACTATAGCTATGTTGACCTTCCAGACCTTGCAAAGTAAAGTATTTATGATCCCAGAGTTTTTTTATGGTATTGTTTCAATATTTTTGTAACATTTGTATTTCTTGCTGATGTTTTTGGCATTAAAAATCACTCAAGCTGTGCTGAAATATAATGATATTCGCTGAACCATAGGATGGAAGGATAATTCAGTTCAGGGAGGTTATTCTAGCTCATCATGTACACAAAGGCTTGAAAGAAAATGCAGAGGATTCTCCGTTCTTGACATGTGCACTATTCAATCTCTCTTTAAAAAAAATAATGTGACACAGAGAAGACTTCAGTTACATATCAAAATATGCAGCTTTTGTCTGCAGAGCCAGGCAGGCAAAACAAGTATCCAAAATGCACACATAAAAACACATTTATGGTCTTCCCAGAAACACACTGTCTTTTGGATTCAATTGATCATGAAAAACTCAAGTCTGTAAGAGCACCCTTTTTCTTTTCTTCCAGTAGCAGAGCCTGTCACCCATTAATTCATTGCATCTCAAAATATTATAAGCAAGTCACAAAATGTCACTGTGTTAGTTTCCCTACAGGCTATGCTGTGTCTTACATTTATCCCCATTTTTTAAAATTCCTATTATCCATTCCCTCTTTTGTCTTTTTCTTGTCTTTTCTGTGGTCCTTAATGGCAGAGGTGAAACTCATGTGGAGGAAGACAATTGTACCTCATCTCTATAATTTTGATGACATCTATAATGCCATGACTCTATAAACTTCATCCATAGCCTCTCCTGACACTGAAAATTTTGCAGACTCCAAGGAGAAAAGTGTCAGAAAATCAGATGTAAAACTCTGCTTTTTCAGGTTGGAAAGCCACTTCCACCTTCAATATGCATAGGCTGAGCTGCCCAACTGTATGTTAATTAAATACAGGCTTTTCAGTCTTCTAATCACCTCCAAAAAGAGACTACACAAATGCAGAAAATGTGTCTTGGCATCAAGTGCTAGGCTGCCAATTTGGAGTTTACATTGTATGAGGCACAGATTTGCCCCTTTATGACAGTGAACTCTTTTTTTGACTGAACACCTGGTCACATGTCTGTCATCTGAACAACATGAAGGGCACAATGACCAGTCTTGTAGGAAGAAAAGGAAGCAATCCATAAAAATTCCAACATGGCATGAGTTCAGATGATTTATTACTGTGATGTATAATATGAAAAGCAGAGAGTGAGACTTAGCTGAGCATGGGTCCTAAACTCTGCCATTCTATTTTATACAGGATGCTTTCAATAGAATTTCTCTCTAAATGTCAAGTTTTAGTGAGCAAACCTTCACAGCCCCCATGCACAGGATGTTTAAAATAAAAGACTTCAGAAACAAGAGTTAAGAAATGCTTTAGACTCCTGTGGTATTCATTACACTTTATAATGCTAATATGTTCTACTTCTGAAATATAAATTGATAAACAAAAATAGGATCAGCAACCCAGTGGGGGCAAGAAGGCAGAGCATTTGGAGCATTTTAAGTCATTAAAAATGGACTCAACTTGAAAATAGATCTATATTTTTATGGTTTTCCATGATACTTTTAATTAAGTTCTTATAATTCAAAAATTTCAATGAAAAATAAAATCAAAATGCTGGATTCCCGACTCTTCAAAGGAATTTGCTATATTTATGAATAAGTATTTATCACAGGAAGCAGTAGAAACACTGCATTCCAAGGTTTTCTATTTCATTTTTCTATCCCAGTCAAGCATGATTTTCTCATGCATTATGATTACAAAAGTAGTTGATATATTACAGATAATTTCCATTTCCCCTCATGAGTTTTTTATGGATCAATTTTGTAACAATTACAGAATCCTATAAATTGTGCAAAATTAGGTGTTCAGCTACCAGTCTAAAATAAACTGCCAGGAGTCTTAGCTTACTTTGAGACTTGATACAAAAACATACTGGGGTACAAATATTTGCCTTTTTGTTTGACTGTTTGGTTTTTAAAGCCTGGAGATACAACAACATTTGTTGAATGCATGCTATGAATAGTCAGATTTTTACATATATATATATTACACACAAAAAATGTTTTGTACCATAAAAATATCACAGTTGGGAAACCCCACCAGTCATGATACTCACAACTCCTTCATAGATATCTGAAATATTTGGTCTGCTTTATTGATATCATGATGTTCTGATTTCATTTGATAAGTGGGCTCCTTACACCTGTTGCAATAGAGAAGCTGGGAAACAAATCAAGATGAATTTTTGTATATATATCTTTAAATATCAAGGCTTTAAAATAATATTTTAGGCAGACATGAGCCACCATTTTTGAAGGTTTGGGTTTGACCTTGTGATGACAGACACGTCGTCACCCATGTTCTAAAGGATGTCTGTCCTTAGGGTACAACCAGCTCCTTCTCAGGAGCTTCCACTTGCATGAAGAAATAGTGCTCCTAAAATCAGCCTAATTCATCACGAATTTGCATTCAAATCACATCCTATCTCATTTTAGGGCTCTGTTTAAAATCTGTGTGGGTTTTTCCTCCAGGTCTCCTGTAGATCCTCCTGGAATCAGGATCTGTGTAGAAAGAGCTTCTTTACAGATTATAATCTCAATAAATCTAATCCTTCTTTTAACTGGCTGCACATGAACTGCCTTTTTTTCTTGCAAATACACAAGACTAATGAAATCTTATGGACAAAACCCTGTGCTCAAAGAAATCACAGAAAAAGAACAGCTTAAGTGCCATTCTGTATTTCAGTTCTCCATCTGGGATTATTTGGTTTATCAGTTATTGTAGAACAGTGAAAAATGGTATTCATTATCTGGAAAAGTAAGATTGCTTTTCTTCATAAACTTGGCTTTGTCACAATTTTGTACCCATTTGTTATGAGTAAGATTGCAAAGGGACCATCAAGTTCAGCAGCAAATCCAGGTTATTATTTTCAGCTGGAAAACTTGTGCATGGCTTTAGTATAATTCAAATAATGTCCACTTTTATGATTACAACAGTAAAAACTAATCACTTGTTGACATTTTTATCCAAGTGTGGATTCTGAGGACTAAAAATTTGCCAAAAAGTCTATAGCTTCTATCAAAATTCTTCTGGAGAATAATAGTTGTTTATTGTGACTTGGTGAATCTATTTTCTATGTTAAGAAACAGGGATGGAGCTGTTAATCACATATCTGTGTCCTTCACCTTTCTAGAAAGCTTCACTTCTTATCTGCAAATTCTCTAAATTTCTACAGTGCCATCATTCCTCAAATTCATAATCTCTGTATTGAGTCTTCACATTTCTTCTGAAACTGAGGCTTTCACAGCCCAGCTTTAACTTTGGAAATTCCATATTCCCTGATTCTCTTCCACAGCCAACAGAAGAAGATAAGAAAACTGCCTCAAATTGCACCAGGAGAGATTTAAATTGGACGTTAGGAAAAATTTCTTCACTGCAAGGGCTGTCAGGAACTGGAGCAGGCTGCCCGGGGCAGTGGTGGAGTCCCCATCCCTGGGGCTGCTGTGTGCATGGGGCACCTGGGGACATGCTCTAGAGGTGGACTCAGCAGTGCTGGGTTAACAGCTGGATTTTGTAGCCTCAAAGCCTTTTCAAAGCTAGAAGTTTCTGTAATTGTGTGATGGATGTTCTATGAACACCTCCATGAAGGGAGTTCTGCTGACTGTACAAGGGAATTAGCTTCTCCAGGAAAATGTACACCTTGTGTGTCATTCTTTCGAATCCTCAATCCTACAAATGCTTTGGAGTACTTGCTCTACATGTCCTCTCCCTCATTCACCAATAACTGCTTTGCATTTGTACTTAAAAATCAAAATTTTTGTATGTGCAATGACTTTCAGTGATCTGTCCAGTACCTGCTCACAGGACCCTCGTACAGGTTGAGCAGGAAAACTACTTATGAAAACACACTTACCAACAGGAGTAATTTTAAGATTGATGCAAAAAGACAGAGCAGTACTTCCAAAACAGTAGTTCCATGGCTTACATGTTCATTCAGTAAGGTTTTCATTACCTCCTGGCACAATTGCTGCCCAGTTTCTATGTATTTTTTGGGAAGCACTAAGTGAAAGAAAATCACCATTTCAAGGCACCAAGTGAATACATAGCCTTACTGGAGCTTTGTGAGTACATTTAGGGACTGGCTTAATTCAGAGTCAAAAAGGGGCTAACAAATTTGCCATTTTATAAGGTTTAAGAGGCCAACAAACTTGTCATTTTATAAGGTTTAATCTGAATACCTGCCCCTCATACTTCTGTTTTGGGAGATATTTACATTATCTCTTCAGCACTACTCTAACCATCAGGCTGAGTGTTCCCTGCAGCTCTGCTGACTCAAAATAATGACATGGAGGGGAGCTCTAATGACAGAACAAGGGGCAATTACAGACACAGCATGAGCCTTCGAAAAACTGTGTGATGTATTTTGTGCAGTAGATTGACCCTGTGCTCGAGTTCATTTGGGCTCTGCTGCTGTAGATCTGGCCTATGCCTGAAGGTATATGGCTTGTTAATCTCAATATAAGAAGACAGAACAGATTAGATCAAATCAGAGCATTCAGACAAAAGCAAAACTGCTGCAGTGCTGGGACAATAAATGATAGCAGAAATATGTGACTCCAAAATATTCCTTTGCCTATCTACAGTAAGATCTGAGGTTAAAAAAACAGATTACTCAGCAATTTTTAAAGTTGATCTGCATGTATGAAAAAACAGAAGGCAACTTTTTTCCTTAGATGTCCAGTGTCACACTTTCCATTCAGGATGTTCATCAGCCAAAAGCAGAGGACTGAAACATTGTGCACCAGCTCAGAATGGAAACTCCAGTTCTCTTCAGTTGCTGACTGGTGCAATGCAAGACAGCAGTAACTAATTTTAGTCTGGAAATGGAAATAGGTAAAAGGCAGATGTTTCATCTTGGAACACTTGAATATGAATTAAGAAGATCGAGAGAGAAGGTTCCAAAACATCCCAGCACTGCTCAGTGTCAGACACAGCAGCATGAAAATGGATTTCTCTTGCTCTCAAACCTTAGTGTTGTTTATGGGAAGAACTCTGCCAGAGGATGAGCACCCAGAAAACACCAGGAGCCAGCTCCCAGCCCTCCCTGCTGCACCTGCCATCCCTGCAGAGGGACCTCAGGATGGCCGTGGCCCCCTGGCATCACTGCCCCTGGAGTGACAAGGATGTCTCTTTCCCTTTTAATGATTACATGGCCCAAAGGAAAGGCAAAGGACAGATGGATTTTTTCATCCCATTTTTTCCCAACAGGCTTTTGATCTAACAGCTTCAACAAGGCTAAAAAAAAAAGAAAAAACAACTTTTGAGACTATCTGGAGAAGATTATTTTGCTCACTGATCATTTTTTCACAAGTAATTAGTCACAATTGCTACAAGGAGGGGAGAAGGAAAAAGATCTAGAAAGCAGATTAAAGAAACAAACCATAACAAATTTCATAAAGTCTCTGCAAATGTCAAAACCTTGTCAATCCTATAATTGCCTATGTAAATATCCAGGTTTATTCCCAGAGGCTTAACAGCTTCCATTTAAGTAGAAAATACCTGAATGTATAATAATTGCTTGTTCATTTGACATGCACTATAGCTCGTTAAAATAAAACCCACCTTCAGCTGGATATCCAGTACTTAACAGGGATTTTATAGCACATATAGATGTTGTTGAATTTAGTTGAAAAAAACTGACTGAGGATATATTCTAAAATCTATCAGAATTTTAGCTTCTTCTTTTAATTTTACCAGTGGCAACTAAGAGTAAATATACTGCAAATAAATATAAGGTGGAGGAAGCATTATATTTTCAAACATTGCTTAGATATGTAAGAATAACCCAAACAGTATTTTCAGGCACTTAGGCAGCTCACTCCTGCAGAAATCAGGAATATAACAGAGTCTTGTACAATTAGTAGGTCCAGTAAATTCTTTTAAATCCCTTCAGAAAAAGAAATCTTTCACCAAAATAGTTAGTGGGGAAAAAGAATAAAAACAAAAAGCATTTCAATTGCAAACATAAAACACAGCTCAGTTAAATAGGTGGAAGGGACAGCGTTACCAGTGTGGCCATGCTGTATTTGAATACAGATTTCAATGACTGCAGCTTGAAATGAAAGTTTCAGTTCTCTGTATGGCAACTGAAGTCTTTTCCTCTTTCCTCTCCCACCTCCAGTACTTGAAACCCTTTCTCCCCAGCTAGAACTTCCATTTCTCAGGGAAGCAGGGATGGCTCCATGTCACAATGCCACACCTGCAGCTGCTCCTTCCCCTCAGATCCCTGCATGGAGCCCCAGAGAATGATGACACACAAAAAGCTGAGAGAAAGCCAATGGTGTTACTTGAGCCCCTCAAAGAAAGTGCCTCAGGTTAAGAGTTCTGGTAGTGGGGAGAAGATTCTTAATGATCCAGGCTTTGGTCAGGCAGGCAGAACCCCTTTCTGCCCTCTGCATTAAGCACTGTGGCTTTGGCTGTTGTACACCACACAGAGACCAGCACTTCACTGTTTGAAATACTTCCTTGCATATCACCTTCCTTTTCTAAAAATAAACAATCTGGTTCTTTGTTGTCCAGCCTGAAAAATATCCACAAGCTGTCAGTTGGTCTGACTCATAGGCATAGACCTAAATAATTCAAAGAATTTTTTTTTTTTGTAGCAAACAAAAAAGTTCAGCACATACATACTTGTATCAAAACAAGAAAAATCACATAAAGTAAACCAACAAAACAAAAATAAACCCCCACACAAGCAAGTAGACAACAGTCTTGTAAAAACACCAACTCAATGTGTATCTGAAACTTCTGATTAACTTACAGCAACACCAAAGCAGTAGTGGTGGAATACAGTGTTCTGATTTCAGATTAGATGCCAGCAGAATAAATCTGAGCACCGAGTCTGACAGTCACAACATTTTAAAAGTTTTTCACATGCTCATTACCCCGCCAGTGATCTGCCACAGCGCTGACGCTCTGTCATGGCCCACTAAGCAGAAGATGGGGAGGGCGGGGGGCTTGCAGGAGGTCTTGTCTTTTTCTCCCAGAAAGGAAGTGGCAGAAAGAGGCAGGTTTTCATAAAACTCAGGCTTGTGTAAAACTACATTTGTTCAAAAGTGGAGTGATGCATGGGGTTCAGAGCCCCTCAGGGAAATCATCATTACAGAGGTGGGATGTACACTGACATCTAAAAATAACACAGCTTTGGTGTCAGATGCAGCCCCTCTTTCTGAAACCTGCCCTTGCTTTGACTTCAAGAGAAAACACTCAGATCCTCAAAGGCCTCTCTCCTGAGCTAAAGAAAATCTCCATTATCATTTGGCAGCAAGAGATTTGACATTCTCTCAGCGTGTTCCTGCTGCTGGAGGGCACGAACATTAGACCTGCAAGCACAACACACCTATGCAGAAAGGCAGTAACAAAAAGTGCTCTGAGGGGAAAAGTTGTATTTTTAACAAATCTCCCATGACCTATATTGATATATCAATGAAAATTTTTATTTAATAGTTGGGAGGGGTAGAAAATGCCAATCCTATCACAAAATATTCCCTGCAAGGTATCCAACCTCATTTGTTGTTTCAAAGGATGACTGGATGAGCATTAAAAGGCAGAAAGTATTATCAGGGCAATGACCTCTCTAATGCTTTATAGATTCAAAACAAAGCAGCTTTATTGATATGATTTTAAAGAGTTCTCAGAGGCACAAAATGCAGTTGCTATAGGAATAAATAGCAGACATCCCTTTGAGAACAACAGATGGCATTCAAGGTGACTTATCTCCCAAACAGGTAAGTGCTCACTTTCACTTATTTGTAAATAGCCATCATTTATCCTGGTCTGTTCAGTGGGTCCCAGTGGTGTCACCTGCACCAATGACTGAAAGAAACAGATGAAAAAAATAAAATGCAAAACTGCTAGTTTAACTTCTTTTGCCCCTCAGCATATCTGAGACCTGAAGTGCTACATAAAGAAATCTGTGAAAATAAAAAGTAATGGTACTCTTGATAAAAATTATGCATTCCAGTAGATTCTGAATACAGCATAGGGGAATCCTAATGTCCTTTCTTTCCTGCTGAGAATTCTAGTCTGAAAAGAACTTACCTCACTAGAACATCTGGCTAAAAACAAGTTTTGTAAGTAGCCTGGATATCAAGAATGAGCATTAACAGCTCAAGTGGAGATGCACAGCTGCAAGTTGCTTATTAAAATGCTTTATCATTCATTAAGTCCCCATGGCAGAATCAGAGGAGCTGGAAGGAGCTGGAAGACCTTCTAGGCTATTCTTAGAAAGTTGTTCACAATCAGCATTAGAGACAACTCAATTAAAGTGAAATCATGTCTCAACTACCACAGGAAAATAATTCAACAACAAAAAAACCACCACCACACAAAACCCACAAAACCAGAGATTGTTGTCTTCTTTCCAGTAAAATAAAGCTAATGCCTTCTGAGGAGCTCTCAAGTGTTGATTTCTCAAATTATTGCAGCATGAAAAGGAAAATCATCAATTATTTTTTACCAATCACAAAACAACGAAGAAGAGAAGGACTGGTAGTGTTGAGGACTTCATGTAAGTTAACACAAGACATCCTTCAGCAGATGAACATTGCCCTCACACCAGTGCCCCAACCAGCCCAGAGCAGTAAAGATTTCAGAGAAGCATCACCCAGCCATCAGCAGTGCCACCACACTGATAAATCACACTCCGTATTTGGCTCCTCTCCTCTCTGCTTTTTGCACCATTTCTGAACAGGGAAGGACTAGAAAAGCAGCTATGAACAAAACAAGCAATGCCAGAAAAAGACTGACTTTTCCACAACAAATTGTTAAAGAGCACTGAAAAATGCTCATTGTTTACCAACATGAAGATGTGTTCTGGTGGTAAGTTTCCATACTGCAGACAACATCTTCTACCCTCCCTCCCAAAATGTTATTCATGATATATTAGCATTCAAATTCATCTGTCAAAATGATTGTTGATGTAGTATAGAAAGGCTATATCATCTGCTCTGCAGTTTGCCTCAGAGCAATTTTGTTTCAGATATTTACATAACCAAAGATTATGACATCTTTTCCAGCCCTTTTGATGTATGTGTCTGCAAGATGTCAATCAGATTAATTCTAGCAAGATTCTTTCCTGATACCCAAGAATAGCTGTGAGGCATGAAGCAGTCATTTTGCCAAGGAGAAAGTTTGTTTCCCAAAAAAGACCCCTGACAAATCATTTGAAGCAGAAAACACATTTACACAAGGATGAAAAATGTGTGCTTTATTATCCTTGAGACCCAGGATGTAGTGGAATTGAAGGCAAACACTGAAATATCTTTAACAATATCTTAAAGTCCTAAAATATCTCCTATAGCTTTTATCAAATATCTTTTTTTTTTTTTAAGGCTAGTCCATATAGTGATAGATGCAAGCTGGGGAAAACCACATGCTAAAGGACATAGAATTGGCCAATATTCAGACAAAACTTTTGAAGTTCAACTATTTCCAGATAGTGTTGAGACTTGCAAAGGTTCATAGGTCACACAACTTAAATTTCCACAATGAAATCCCCCTTACTCCCAAACCTTCCCTCCATTTTTCTTGACACTCCCCTTCCACCACAGTAAGAAGAATGGAACAGAGCTTGCTGACGTTGATGAAAATTATCTTTTAACTTTTTTGCAGCTGATGTAGGGGGCAAATGGGCAAAGTCACTTGTTCTTTGTTAATATTAAGGCTGCTTTCTGCAATTGTTAAGTGAAACAAGATGGTAACACAGAGGAAAATTCTCATATAGGTCAATATCCAAACACAGAATGAACTGATGTAGAGTAATTATCTACTGGGACCTTACAGCACAAAATACAAAGAGTTTTTAGAGAGAATATGTTTGTATATAAATTGGTGCTGGAGGAGAGGAAAGACTGAGTAAAAAAATAGAGCAACATCCAAAATTACAGATTAAAGGACCACATAGAAAAAGAAAAAATGCAGTAAAAGAAGGATTGGCATCGTACACATCAGCAAAAGGAAATATGGACAATCAAAGACAATGCAGCAGATGAACTAACAAAGGGCTAGATCCAAATCCCAAACTAAGGCTCTAGAAGAGACCAGATGAAGAACCAAATAATTAATGAGAATTTCTCCAAGACTTTCATTCACCTCTTGCTGCTGATGGGTGAGTAAATTGGGTGCTCTTTAGTATCAATGGCTGGATATCACAGACTAGTGGTGGATGTGAATTTGATTTACAAACATTCTCATAGTTGAGCTCTACAATCCCAAATACATTACATTTTCCAGATGATTTTGCAAAACTTCAAATTCTTTGAGAAAACAGATGTCCTGTTTGTCTAAGATCTCTCAGTGCCAGGAAGAGGTTACTGAGCAATCATAAATCAGATACAGGACATGTGCTGACCCTATTTGCTTGCCCATGGATAAATGTATCATAGCACAGATAGAACTCATAGTCTCCACAGAGACCAAAGTTAAATCTTGTCTCAAGCATTCTTGCCCTCAATACGGTAACTACTGTCATTTCCAATCACCTGTTGGCTCAGCTGTCAGGTTTTAATCCCCCTCTGTAATTTTAAAGCTTTTTTCTCCAGTGTACAGCACCCTGACATTATATGAATCACACAGATGAAAGACAAAGGTATCTGGCTGATATTAAATGCTGTCACTCAGCTGGGGCTGGATGCCAACTGGTCAAATTCTCCCCAATCTTTGAACAGATGCTGTGGCTATTCCAGCTTTATTTCCATTTCACACTCTTCCTATCTATCCTGACAGCTGGTTTTGACAGTCTACTCTCTTCTTCTCAGCTCTCATGTCAATCTCAGATGCATAATAGCTGGATTAGAGTTTAAACAATAGTGATTAGATCAGGTAGAAGAGGAAGCATGGTGGCAATAAAAAATAAGATACTTCAGTAACCCTCCAAACTCTAGCCATTTCAGCTGAAAGCAAATTTCCTCACTGGAACTCATCCAGCAAGCAAAAATTTATTCCGAAGAAAAGAGTATGAATTTTATCAACGCTTGGGGGTATCTTGTTGGTTTTGTGAGGTTTTTTAAAATCACATTAATATTACTTTCCATGAAAGAGTTTCACTGAACAATTCTGTCTTCACAGTCTCAGTATTTAGAAGGGTCAACAGTTTACAATTGCATCACCTTATCCTTGGCAGTCGTCTGTGAAAAGGCCCTGCACCCTGCAAGTCATTTGATGCAATTTAGCCCTCATTAAAATAACGAAGGCCCTTGCCTTTGTAAATCATTCTAACACAGGTTAAATATCAAATAAATAATCACAAGAAAGATTTGTGGATTAGACCCCATCACATTCAAGCATGCCAAGGAGTGCTGTATGCTGTCAACAGCAAAACCCAGCCCCACATAAATACTGCTCTCCTCCAAAGCAGGGACAGGGGTAATATCGGAAATGCATTTTTGCCATCTGTTAAATAATTCACACAAACAAGAACTGAAGACTCTTTTTTTTTTCCAGAAATGCTGGCTGTATATTTAAAAAGGTAGCCTCTACAATCCTCACATCCATAATTAAGTTTGTGGGTAGACTGAAGAAAAGAACTCCATTTGCAGAAAAGCTCAACAGATGGGATTGTGTATTAAAGTAGAAGCATGTGAAAACTATTTGAACAAATGGCAGATGTGTCTGTCAACCTTCTCCTGTGCCATTACAGACTGGCATTTAAGGTATTATTCAGACTCCCAGATTTTCACAAAATTCAGGATGGGCAAGAGCCATCCAGGCCAACAGGGAGAGGCTGCTGCGCTGCTGGGGACAGGAGTCACAGCTCCATGCAACACAAACGTGATGGGGACAGGAGTCACAGCTCCATGCAACACCAATGTGCATGAAAGGAGTCACAGCTCCATGCAACACCAATGTGCATGAAAGGAGTCACAGCTCCATGCAACACCAACGTGCATGAAAGGAGTCACAGCTCCATGCAACACCAACGTGATGGGGACAGGAGTCACAGCTCCATGCAACATAAACGTGCATGAAAGGAGTCACAGCTCCATGCAACACAAATGGACATGAAAGGCAACTGCAGCCCATGGAATATCCAGAGGGAAAAAACCCCACACAAGTGTCCTCCCTTCACCCCCAGACCTGGAGTATTTTGGGAGTACACAGGTACTCCAACTGTTCTTGCTGTAACCCTCTGCAAAAGTAAATCTCTTTAATCAAAGGCAGTGTAGATGAATGGGTTCCTCAACTTCACAAGCAGAGTTTAAGCAGAGAACCCTTCTCACTGATAATATATTCTGCATCCTCTGAACTATTGGCAGACAATTGCTGCAAGTTTCTCCTACTTAACTGCATCTTCCCACTTTCATGTACTTACTGAAGATTAAATGCTAAGCTTGAAGAACTAATTTCTTTAATGCAGCTTTTCCTCTTCAATTTCGCATACAATACTTCTTTTCTGCTATCATCTCCAGCTACTTTAGGAGAAAGTGTTTAAGCCTGTAGCTAAGTGGGCTGTTTTTCTAAAGAGTTAATTCTGTACAGATTCCTGCTGTCTCAGCAGGTTTCAAAGAAAATGGGTGCACAAATGTGCCTGTAAATATAGATTAAAACATTGACATTGCATTCTTATCTTAAAATTGAGTATATGGAGTTTGCAATTTTGCTTGCATTGTATAGACTGTATCACTGAATAAGAGAAAACCTTTTGTTTCTCTAATAACTTAAGTTAGTCACAAAGCAAGAAACAGGTAAATGCACCAACCCAAAGATCACACACAGCAAAATTAGTTTGCATTGACTTAAAAGGGTTTGGATTGTTTACACTAAAGCAAGTCTGTAAGTGAACACACAGGATCAATTCACAGCTCTAAATGAAGATCCAAAACTAACCAGGAATGCAGCAATTTCAGAAATAAACTACAATACTTTCAGCTCTGCTGTTGCACTTTGGAGTTTGGTTTTGTTTGATTTTAAACAGAGCATTCAAAATGCTAGAAAATACCTGAGAACACCTTCAGCTTCACCGTGTTCCTGCAGCTCCAGCTGGTCAGCAGCACTGCTGTGCACTGAACAGGCTGGCACCAGAGATGGCACAACATTAACTACTGCTAGTGAGATAATTGTTCAAGTACAGAAAGTCATTTCAAACAGTATATTCTCAAAAAAATTTCTTTTGTAACTGACCTTAAAACTTTTTGCTTTATTTGGGATGATATCAGGGCTTTAGATCAAATTACAAAAGAATGAAATATTGATTGCTAACTAGGAGCAATGGAAGTATTTCCAGGAATGCATATGGCATGGCTGATAGAAGTTATTAAACTTCTATTGCTGTTTATCTCTGTTTACATTTTGACATCTTTTTTCTTAGAAGAAATGGGTTAACTTGGTAGTATGGCCAAAAAAGCCATGTCAGGGCAAAGCATAAATTGTATCTTAAAAATTGTTATCTTCTTTGCCTGCACTAAACATGTGCCTTTCTCCCTGAAGATCAAGTGCTGAGTGACACTGAAACAGAGCAAATGCAGCATAGACAGAACTGTTCCTACTCAAAGAATTAAAAAGGCAGCTGAGAATTAAATCCTTTCTCCACCAAACCAAATAATCAAATCAATTCTGTACTGAGGGTCATCATTGACAGGTTCATGCTACATCATCTGACAGCCCTAAACAGAGTTGATAGGAACACCAGCAGAAAAGGAGCCTCTGACAAACAGTGAAGGGCCAACACACAGTTCTCTGAGTGAAATCTGCACTGCCAGTGTTGGGTGGGCTTGGGGATTTTTTGGACAGAGATTCTGGTGCTAATTGTTATCAACCTCCTTCCTTTCAATTCTGTTAAATTCACTCCAACAAAAGAATCCAACAAACAAACAAAAAATCTTCTTACCTCCTACTGATCAAGGCAAGCTGTTCAGGTGAAATTTATTTTTTGAAAAATATTTACATTGCCATTTCTAAAAAACATTACATTAAAAGAATTAGAGGCATGGGTTCTTCACTCTGATTTTCTTAAAGGAATGAAATCCTATCCAACTATTTGTGACATGACTTTCTACTCAAACAGAACTTAAATTGGTATCACCTTTATACCTGTGCAACGTGCCACAGTGATGTACTGCACACTGACAAAGTCTGGTTTTGATGCTGTTTTTTATACTAAAACCCACATTACACTGGTTACTGACCCAGTGAAAAGCATGATTGATTTCCTACTCAGCTTTGCCTTTAAAGAGAGAAAGTCCCAGCAAATGGCTGTCTTTGTGAGGTGTCCCACTATGTGAAAATCAGTGCCTACCCCTTAATTGCTGACAGATGGCTAAACTCTAACTACTATTAGCTATTAGACAAGCAGGATAAACGCACCAGAGAGCTGGCATGATTAGATGCAAATTCAACATATATTCTAATAAAGTTAAAACTTTTAAGAGGGAACATTTTGAGTGACTGAATTTTTGTCTTCCTATTCTTGAATCTTCTGTATTTAATCAACCCTTGACACATAGTTTTAAGACTTTCTGCTATATGACATAATACCCATCAGGCTGCTTTAGCTGTTTTCATGTTATGACACCATATCCTTCTTCAGATTGTCTGCATGGATGTAGACAGAAAACACAAGTCTGACGTCAAGAAAAACTTTGCAGTAAAACAGATTTTACTGATGATGTGAACAGAACTCAGCTCATATCCAAGATCTACCTGACTACTTGAGGAGGTTAAAAAAAAAATAAAAACAATGAGATATTTCAACCAAAATAGAATCATGCAATTACATTTTTATATGGTCATTACATTCATGTTCTACCAAACCTCAATTCAAAGTGTCACATCAGAATTTACTGTCCCTTATCTCATTTACCTCTCACAGAAGAATATCTTCAAGCCACCACAGAACAGCAAACAATCAGACAGACCCAGTCTCATGCAGCTAAATGTAAGAAACAGAGTAAGGCCTAGAGCTGATGCACTTCACAGAACTGGATTATTTCACTCTAGCTTTTCACTACATTATGCAGCCCTTTCACACAGAAAAATAATGGTGTTGTTTGGGCATCTTTCAAGTGTCATTTGATTATTTTAATAAAGCCTTCTCAAGACATGCAGACCTGCTTCCTGTCTCCCTTCATAATAGGTGTTATTCTGCCAGGTGGTTTGTCCAGACTCCTTCAAGTTTTAATTATCTCTTTACTTAATGAGTACAGTTGCTGATCTAGATTTATTGCAGTAGCTAGAAGCTTGTGTGAATAAAATATCAGTTCTGTTTGTGATGTGGCAGTTATCTTTGTTTGCAGACTCCTCTAATTACTTCCAGGTCATTAAGCCCATCTCCAGCAGTTATTTTACTGTCATTAGAAAAAGTGTTATAATGACACTAAAAAAGTCAATGAGTACAGGAAAAAAAAAAGTCAGAAAAGGTCAAAATAAAGCTTTAACCTGTTAATTCAAATCTGGATTATTGGCACAGAAATCATGCAGATAACTCAGCACATATCCTGTGAGACACCATAGCAATCGATAGGTTACACTGGGCATGTGTCAGGGCAGAATTTCAGCTTACAAGATATCACATTAAGTCATTTGTTTTATACTGAGGTTAAATCATAAGAATAAGTTAAGTTTCTCATTAGTTTAAACATTGACTCCCCAAAACACAGCATGTGGAGAACAGGATATATGCAAAAATACATATTCATATACATACACACACGTGTCAGAACTGACAGTGAATAAATTAGCAAAGCTGCCTCTACTTGACCAATGGCAGCACTGGACCAGGTATAATTTCTTTTCCATTTCTCTCCTGAGCATTTTTTTAGAAGCAGAAATTCAAACACACATTTGCCATCTCTGTCTCTTCCAGAGCCTCTATTTGCTAAGGCAGAAATCCTGGCTCTAATTGCTCGATCCACTTGTTCACTGAAAGACTGCCTCCATTACCAGCATTTTGTTGCACAAATCCATCCACTCTCCATCCTTTCTTTAGTTGTTAATGTTTTAAGAAGGTGTAGCCATGGGGATTTCAGCAATAATTAGATTCTGCCACTTCAGCTATCCAGTCAATGGCTCTGATTGTAATTCCAAAGGAAGATTTCCAAATGCAATCCAAGAGAACATCTAAAAAAATGCAGTTTAACCTAAACCTTCAGCTGGCCTCTTATGCTGACAGTCCTAATTGTTCACAAGTGGACAGAACTACGCATTAAAATGTCTTTTGGCATTGTCCTAAACCACAGGATGATGTGGCTTCAATAACCATGTTTGCATTTGCAAACTAACTGCATCTCTTCCCTTTTCTTTCAGAAGTTGCTCCTACAATTTAAATGCCTGCCAAGACACTGTTGGAGAAATACTTCTGTCCTTAAAAACAAGAGGCATTATTCAGTATTTACAAAAATTGGACCACAGAGCTCAACAACACTGCAAATTCTAAATTCCTAATCCAAACTAAATTTAACAGTATTGCTCTCTTTGTCCTATAAAACAGTATCTCCATCCCTAATGCTGATTCCAATACACCTAACTGGGTTCTAAATTGGAAATTGTCCAAGACCTGTTTCAACCTTGAAAAGTCTGATTTAAGGTACTGACTTCATTTGAGCTGAAGCACCATTTGCACCAACTCCACTTTAAGTGTTTCTCCCAGACTGACATCCACTATTTAGCAACTTGCATTAACCTCTGCAAGGCAGGCTGGGGACTCTGTTCAGTGGCAGGAAAACAAGCACATCCATCACTGAAACCATCTGCACAGCAACTGGCTGTCCCCAAGATCTTCTTTAGGTGGTCAGAAAGAGGATGAAGGATTAAAGGAATGCTTGCTGCCAGCTGCTTCCAAAAAAAAAACCCCAAAAAATCACCAAAAAGCCCAGTCCTGGAGTGGGAAAGGAGACAAGCATATTTACAGTGTTTTACTTCAAGCCATTTTTTATATGCTGAAGGGGGAAGGACCAGCTGCATATCAAAGAACACTGCTCAAGTGCTCAAGAAAAGCACTAATTCCGCAAGGCTCCAAAATCTTCAGTCTCCTAACCTGAGCATCTAAATTAGACTCTCAATTCAAACTTTTCTTGTCACACTTCTATACAACCCTCACTCAGTGTGCTGGCATACATCTCCATGACATTCCACCACCAGGAGCAATCATTTTACACCAGCAGTCAAAAAAATAAAATCAAACAGAAGAATTAGGCAACTAAGAAGTTGTCTACCCACATGGTCATAAAGAAATCAGGCAATTTTTCAGATTGACAAGAAAATGCAGTTCAAAACATCACTTGGCTCAGAGATTTGCGATCCTTAATAAGCACACCATTCCATATTGTGACTAGAAGTGTTACACATCATAAACAAATGGTTGTTATTAAAAATACACAGAATCCTGGAACAAAGGCTCATATAAAACAACTTTACAAGATCAAATTAACCCTTTACTCTTAGCAAACAGTTCTGACGATTGAAGTGACTATTTAGACTACAACTATAAATTATTATTACATCATATTATACATAGTTCTTGCATTAAAAATCCATTTAAATTAAGTCTTGTACACAATGGTATCCATTGTAAGGTATGTAACAAAGCTGTCCAGAGGAAGCACTGTGTTTCCATTTCAGTTAAAGTTCTTTTGTCCCCATAAAAACTGAGAATTATAAATAACTGATTGGAATCAGTGTTTCAAATCCCTTCCTCTTGTATCCTACAGATATCTCATCATTTGCACATCATCAGCTCCCCAGCCTTCAGCAATACTGAACAGGACAGAGCTCACACAACTGGTTTGAGATGCAGCACAGGAACTTGGGCCAGCCAGTTTTGTCTGATCACTTCATAAAGTCCAACTCTGTTCTTCTCACACACCAGCTCCCCTAAAGGTCTATGAATCAATCACTTCTCCTTTTAGAGATATTTCAGGGAAACCAGGCAACTGCAAAGGATGTTCCAAAGCATGCATTGTTCTTTTTTCTCCTTGGAAAAATGGTTAGATACAAAATACATTATTGCAATGGTTCAGAAATGTTATTTTCTAGGTTTCTAGGTTTTCTGTTGTTTTCTCCTTTTGATTGCTAGCATATTCATATACATATCACACACAATACACACCAACACATGACTGTATAATCAAGATCTGTAGAACAGATTTTATGCTGAATAACACATTTGGGATACTATTCCAGAGAAGGAGAAGCCAAATCTGAGTTTGTACTTGCAGTTAAGATTAGGGTCACATGGAGTGAAAGTTTTGGTTAGAGTGCAGCTGTAGTAAAACCTTTCCAGAGTTCTGCATGATGAAGTTTCCCATTTCCATCCAAGCTGAGTTAAAATGACTCAGAAATGCATTGTCTATGGAGACATACTGCTTAAACATACAAAAGGTTCAATCAGACAAATTACTGAATCTCATGGTTTTGCTTTTCTTGCACACAGTGTATTAGGCTGCCTTTTACAATATTTAATTGAACAATTCTATCAATTATCCTGAGCAAATATGCAAATACTACCACAGCTGCCTCATGCAGTTTTTTCTGACTTAGCATTCATTAAAAACTCTGGTAGACTGTGTAGCACATTAAATTCCTTTCACAAACATAGCAATTGTCTTACCTAAGAAAAGTGTTTCTTTATAATTAAAACATTTGCTCTTATTTGGCACTTTTCCTTCTGTAAATCGAATTCAGAAGCTAGAAAAGGCTCCCCTGCAGTATGAGCATCTCAGGGTAGAAACACACAGGGCTGGGCTGAGGTTTATTCCCCCTGTGAATGAGAAAGCCCTAATTAGCCATCAACAAAACTGGATCTTTCATCTCCTGCATGCAAGAAATAATAGTCTTGTAAAAGCCATAACCAGGAGATATGGTTGGCTAGACTGATAGCTGCACACAAAATGAGAACTCTGTAGTGACACAGTTTAAAAAGGGCAAAGCTTTCGGAAGAAATTCAGGCTCCCTTGTCAGTGTGGCTCCTCCCAACACTGCTCCACTGTGCCCATGCCACAGCACATCTAAAACAGTCCACACTTAGGATTAATCTGAATTGTACTCAGCCACACTGCAGTGCCCTTCCACCAGTATTTGATAAGCGCTATCTGATAAATTCATGCATTATTTCACCTTCTCTGAGCCCAACATAAGTGAGCATTAGTGTATCTACATAAAAGTAGATCTCTGCTAAGCATCCTTACACAGGATTTCTGTGTCCATCCTGTGGACTCCTTGCTGCAGCATCCCTACAAATCTGGTCTCCCAAGAGAAGAGTTTGAAAAGAGGTGACTCCAGATCTACCTTCAGCTGAAAATTCAACACTAAATTTGCACATGCAGGGTGAACTGCTGGCCAGATGTGAGTTTTGAGGCTTATAGTTGAGATACTTGGCAATACAAGCTTAAGAACAACCTTCCTTTTCCAAAAGACCAAGTTCCACTCCTGGAGATGGTATATTGAAATAAATCTGCCACCAATTTACTCCTGGTACAGTCTAATATAGATATACAGAACACAGCAGCATTTCTGGACACGGTGACACTTACAGACTAATCAGGAGACAAAATGCTGGAAAATTCTAAAGAAATGATCCAAGTCAAACCAACTTACTAAGACACATCACTTTCTGTTGGTGTGCAGCAGGTGTGCTTTTGTTTCCAATATATATTAATGGTATTTTTCTTTAGTTTCAAGGTGTATCTGTACCTGGGTAAGAGTTTTTCCTTTTAAGAAAAAGTTTGAAAACATTAGAAGTGTATATCACTTTTTTAAGGACTTTTTAATGGATCTGCACTTTCCACAGGACTACTGGT
Source organism: Ammospiza nelsoni (assembly GCF_027579445.1). Taxonomy (NCBI): domain Eukaryota; kingdom Metazoa; phylum Chordata; class Aves; order Passeriformes; family Passerellidae; genus Ammospiza; species Ammospiza nelsoni. The sequence continues at coordinate 7,259,832 of NC_080648.1, forward strand.
CCTCTATCTATACAGTGGAACCACTGGCAAGTGATTAAAATGTAATTTTATCCTGACAATGTTCACTGGAGTACCTTCAAAAGAAAATCTTTGTCCATAGAAAAAAAAAAATACTGTTTGACTCCTTCAAAATAGCTTACTACTAGACCATGTTTATAAATAAACATTTATCAAGACACAATTAAAGATACTATTTTAAGAAATGGATCTTATATGCATAAACAGCATTTCTACTGTTAAAATAAAAAAAAATTAAAGCAAAAATGAATTTAAGGAACACTTCTATTTTCTCCTTCTTTTCATAACTCATAGCTGGAAGCTAAAATAAAAGTACAAACCACTACAAGCATAAAATCATGTATTGAAACTGCATCCTGAGCACCGTAAAGCCTTTGCTGGGCTATATTTGATACATGACATGTTGTCAAAAGCACTTCCTGTTCTTATCACAATAGCTTTGTAGCTATTTAGGGAATTTAGCCACTCGAGCAAGGCTTGGCACACAAATAAAGAGGGGGAGCATGAAAGAGAAGGCATTTTTGAGGCTTTTAAAAGAGATAAGAGATTAAACAGAATGCATTTCTCCAGTTTATGGTTTCTCTGGACTGAAAAGTAGTGTTACATCTTTCTTTATAGGCCAGTATTTGTGTTTGTCAAATTAAAAGGTAACAGTAAGATCTAAAATCTTTTATTTTTTGAAAATGGTCCGAAAAAGTGCACTACTGACTTCTGTCTCCTTCAGACATTAAAATCACCTGAAACCAGTGGAACAGAACTATTGACAACACTGGACTTTGGACTACAACTTACAAGAAGCTTCCTTTAGCTGTTACACGATACTAATTTTGATCCACCGACACTTTCCACAATCTTCCTTCTTTTATGCTTCATTACTATCAAGTCTCTATAGCAATAACAAAAATATTCAAACAGAATTAGGGATCTCGTTGCTAAAATTGTAAAATTACCTGATTTTCACCTTGTTCAAGGTCATTCTTGTGTACAAGGAAAGATCATTTAGGCACAACAGCCAAGATGTGTGTGGCCCTCTTTAAACTTCAGTTCCTTGCAGGAAGGAACACTCTCAAAGGTGCCAGCCAACTTGCAGTGTTATCAGATTGCATATGCATGCCAGAGAATTCACTTAATTAAGGCATTAATGGAGGTTTTTTTAATCATTACTAATACAGTGGGTGATATATTAGCATTTGCATGTGTAAATAAATTCAATTAATGTGTTAAATGCACAGACACAGGAAAATTAGTTTAATCAAGTCAAATCATAAACAGTTCAGAAATAAGAAAGTAAGCTTGTAATGTAATTAGTGTTCTAACATGCTACCAACTTTAATAAACAGGATCTTAATTATATGGCAGGTCAAAAAGACAAAATATTTTAATTGATATAAAAAGGAGCTTTTTGTTGTTACACTACAGTCTAGCTGAGTTTAGAGAAAATGATCCATGCTAATGAGATCAAATGCTGTTATCTAGAATGAAAATAAGGATTTTTAAATAGAAATTTATCTCCAAAGTAGTTCAGATGACGGAACAAAGCATTGCTGACTGCAAGAAACTAACCATGCCATAATCTACACGTGACTGAATTATACATTCATACAGTGCTCTCCCCAAAGCTTTCCAGAATAATAAAACAGAATAAAATATTTGCTAATATTTCAATATTAATCACTATAAATTACTGTTATATTCATACAGCAAACAGCACTGCTGCTCAGTGAGCTGTGGGGAATGCTGAGTCGTGAGAAAGGCCATCCCTTGTCATTATTGCGTGCCTGGGTGTTAATCAGTGGGGCAGGGGCTCTGTGAGCAGCACAGCCACGGGCAGGGAGCTCCAGCCCCACTCAGGGGGCTCAGCTGGAAGGGCTCAGAGCAGGGCTGGCAGTGGGACCAGGGACCCCAAGCCCTGCTCAGCCTCACGCAGTGTGAGGAGCTCAATTATTTGTCTCTGTTATCTGCTGGTGACAGGCACTCGGGGAGGGGTTCCACAGGTGCCACATCCAGGAGGCACCCAGGAGGAGATGGAGCAGAGATGTCTCTGGGGGGACTTGGTCTGGCCACCAGTTCATGTCTCACACAGGACACGCTGCCAGCAGGGGAACAGCAAGGACACTGAACCCTCCAGAGATGTGGAAGAGGTTTTACAGCGACTTCTGTGAGCCAGAGACAAGTTTGATAAGAGGACCCATGTTTAACCCTGCAAGAATTTTCTACCAAGGTCATTGACATAACAACCAAGAAAAAAAGAAGGATAAATAAGAGAAACCTGCAACGGCCTGTTCCAATGAGCACTTTGTCTTTCATGACCAATGAGTAAAGTGTAAACTAATGAGTTTTGTAAAAATGTATAAAAAAACATAATAAAAGCAGGTTTGAAGCCTTCTGTAAATGAAGTGTGTTGCTTTGTATTGTGTCCATCCCAACTACAACAGAGACACACTGCAGCTGATGGCAGAAGGTCCCTGCTGATGGCCGGCAGTGGGACACCAGCTGGGCCAGTGTTGTCCTGTCAGCAGGCAGGCCTTGGGGGAGCCAGGGGCATAAAAAATACCTGCATCAAAAGCCTTGGGGGCTTCTCAAACTTGTTTTTTTGAGTGTGGGCTTTTGCCTAAGGACTTTTTGTGGGTTTTTGGAGCTTTTGCCTTTTTGGGCGCTTTTTGACTCTCACGCATTTTGCCCCAGTCCCCATTCTGCCTTTTGGCTCTCCTGCCCTCACTGGCTCTTGCTCGCCCTGCTGTCTGTGTCCCTGACCATACCTGTGTCCAGCCAGCCCATGGTGTGATCCTGCTGCCCAGCCCTGCCTTGGGACACATGCTGCACTGCCCGAGCTCCCTGGAGTGCCCTTTTCCCTTTCTCTCCTCTCTCTTCCCTCATTCCTTTCCCACCTTTCTTCCCCTTGCTCTGTCTTTTCCAGCTTTCTTTAGCAACTCCTTTTTATTTTGTTTTGGTTTTTTTCATTACCAATAAATGGTTCTCAGATACAATGTCTGTCTCCTGTTATAAATGATAAATACAGTTATTGGCTTTTGCATTAATGTATTGGCTTTTCTAAGTTATTATTGGTCACAAAGATTCCGAAATAGTACAGTTTGTAATTCCTTTTAACTGCATTTTGGTATAGTATAATCTGTCAGCTTAAATATGCACAGTATAACTTATATAAATAGTAGTGTGATCAATATATATTGTATTTTAGGCCTTAGAATAATGTTAAAAGAGAAACTATGTGATGTTAAAATGCTTTTATTTTTTAATGCTTTTTATTTGTGTAACTAACTCAAATATTGGTTTGAAATAGCCATGTTGTTTCTCACATTTGTGGACTATCTTATCTGAATAAGATAACAGTGAGAAAAACCAGGACACCAAGAAAAAAAATTACTGTCAACTCTTCCGTTATCAGGGGGTATGAAAACAACAGAATGGAATCTTGAGAAGAAATAAAATATATTAATTTAATCTACAGGATGGCATGCAGACAAATCAAAGGTGAAAACCAAGCAAAAGAAATTCCTGAAACATCTAAACTCACAGGAATGTTTGAATATGCATAACTCTCATGAATAAGCATTTAACCCATATAATGTAAAAGTATACAAGAACCTTGTTTTAAGCTAATGGTGTGCTTTTGGCAGATTGCCATGCACCCCAGCACTGGATATTGTCCCTTTTGTCCTTATTAAACTTTTATTAAAAAATTTAAATTGTGAAAGCTGGTTTTTGTAACCACAGGTTTTCTCATCTCCTTTGACTTTATTTTGTTCCTGACCATCTATTTTTAAAAGAACTCCTTGCAGTTCCCCACAGTGGAACACAACATGAGGGGACGACAAAATATCCTAAATGCAGTAGATGGGCTTTTTATACCAAATTAAAGGACAGCTAGCAGTTGTTGCTCAAACAGTTAAAAACCTCTACTTAGGAAAGGACAACAAAGAAAAGCCTCAGATCTGAAGCAGGGAAAAAAAAAAGCTTACCCATAGTAATAACTCAACTTGATAGCTATAAATTCAAATATTAAACCAAGCTACTTTAGAGTGCTGTACTGCTGAGACTTGGAATGGGCTACACACAGGAACCAACACCTTGAAAAGGGGAGTGCCACTGGAAGGAGGTCCCTGTGCAGGCTCTGGCACACCTGACAGGCTCTGGCACACCTGACAGGCCCTGGCACACCTGACAGGCCCTGGCACACCTGACAGGCCCTGGCACACCTGACAGGGCTCTGGCACACCTGACAGGCTCTGGCACACCTGACAGGCTCTGGCACACCTGACAGGCCATGGCACACCTGACAGGCTATGGCACACCTGACAGGGCTCCGGCACACCTGACAGGCTCTGGCACACCTGACAGGCCATGGCACACCTGACAGGCTATGGCACACCTGACAGGGCTCTGGCACACCTGACAGGCCCTGGCACACCTGACAGGGCTCTGGCACACCTGACAGGGCTCCGGCACACCTGACAGGCTCTGGCACACCTGACAGGCTATGGCACACCTGACAGGCTATGGCACACCTGACAGGGCTCTGGCACACCTGACAGGCCCTGGCACACCTGACAGGCTCTGGCACACCTGACAGGGCTCTGGCACACCTGACAGGCTCTGGCACACCTGACAGGGCTCTGGCACACCTGACAGGCCCTGGCACACCTGACAGGGCTCTGGCACACCTGACAGGCTCCGGCACACCTGACAGGGCTCTGGCACACCTGACAGGCCCTGGCACACCTGACAGGCTCTGGCACACCTGACAGGGCTCTGGCACACCTGACAGGGCTCCGGCACACCTGACAGGGCTCCGGCACACCTGACAGGCCCTGGCACACCTGACAGGCTCCGGCACACCTGACAGGCTCTGGCACACCTGACAGGCTCCGGCACACCTGACTGACAGGCTCCGGCACACCTGACAGGGCTCTGGCACACCTGACAGGCCCTGGCACACCTGACAGGGCTCTGGCACACCTGACAGGCTCTGGCACACCTGACAGGGCTCTGGCACACCTGACAGGGCTCTGGCACACCTGACAGGCCCTGGCACACCTGACAGGCTCTGGCACACCTGACAGGCCCTGGCACACCTGACAGGCCCTGGCACACCTGACAGGCTATGGCACACCTGACAGGGCTCTGGCACACCTGACAGGCTCCGGCACACCTGACAGGCCCTGGCACACCTGACAGGCTATGGCACACCTGACAGGCTATGGCACACCTGACAGGCTCCGGCACACCTGACAGGCTCCGGCACACCTGACAGGCTCTGGCACACCTGACAGGGCTCTGGCACACCTGACAGGCTCTGGCATGTGCTGGGCACCGCGCACTGAGAGTGCTGTGCCACCCATCCCATCCCGCTGCACGGGCAGAAGAGAAATCCCACTCCAAAATCCGGATTTCTCACACAACTTGGAAATAGAAAGGCACAGTAGGGACCATCTGCATGATCAATCAGTTAAAATTTTAGTAGCAACTACTGGGAACAGTTAATTTGCACATTGAGCAAGCAATAGTTAGCTGCATATTTGAGAGATGCAATTCCAAGCTAGGTGGCATGAGACAAAGCCATTACTTGCCTGCTTCTTAATTCCAAGAGAAATCTCTAATATTTTTTCTCCTATTGAATCCACAGTCCACTAGTACATTAATTATTAGGTTTAAAGAAAGAAGGGGATAAGAGGATTTTCCTAAGAAGTATTTGCCTGGGGTTACTACAGTGAAGTCTGAATGGAAAGAAGTGTACAGAGGGAATCAAGTATTTTCCTACTTAACATATTTATACAAAATCTTTATCATCTTATCTTGTGACACATGATATTCAACAACTTGATTATAAAAATCATCCCCCAAAGCCAAAGAAATGCAATTTTTGCCTTGAAAAATAAAACAACCCACACAAGAAACACAAAAAGCCCCACAGAAAACCCAAGTCACAAAAAAAAACAAAAAAAACCAAAAAAAAAACAAAAAAAAAACCCTGTGTCCCCCTGAGGTCCAGCAGAGATGAGCATTCACTACTCCAGTGCTCTGGAACAACCAGCTCTCTTGCCTTTCCTTAGAGCACTTCTACTACACCCCTGCCATAAATGAGAGCACGTGTGTGCTATTCCTGTCCTCACCTTGCCTTTGACATCACCTGCATCTCTTGCAATGGGGATTAACTATAAATGGCTATTCAGCAGCCTCTGTTTTTTACAACACTTTCATGCAAAGAGATGCAGCCAGGGGTGGGATGAACATGACACACAGCATATCCTTTTGCAGCTAGAAGCAGTTTTTTTCCCTACACTGTACTCTAGAAGAATGCTTCAGAGTTCCCTGAACTTCACAAAAACACAGGAAAAAGATATAACGAACACACTGAGTAAATATTTCAAACATGACATTTTGAAACAAATTCCTAAAGCCTAAGGACTTTGCAAAAGTATTCTGGTATTTCTTTATTTACATTACTGCTAGTAGGCTGCCAGCAAAGGGCCTGCTGCAGAGAGCCACCCATGCCCTGGACACAGGGATCAGACCCACAGGTCTGAGTGCCCTCCTGCTTTTTTTCTTTTTCCAAACACAGGAGAGCAATGCCAGAAATAAAATTTTATCTTTGCTCTCAGCAAGAACTAAAGCTTATCAAGCACCCTGGTCAAACATAACAAAACCACTCTGGGATAGGGAATGGCTTTTGCAATTGATTTCCAAGCTTTCATCGATGAAAAGGCATTTTAGCAACATCTCCATTGACCTGCTTGTCTGCAGCAACAATCAGCATTCCCCCCCCCCTCAAGACGTCTGGTTTTCCAAAGCCAGTATGTTTGTTGGCAGAAAGCAAGGGAGTGAAGAAACCACGGGTGGCACGTTGTGTTGTGCAAGGAGGTGTGGACACAGATATTCACAATTAGCCATCCAGTGTGTGTTCTGCAGCCAAAGCTGCAGCACAAGAGAGCAGCACAGGCTGTGCAGGAGACCTGGGCTCTCCATTGCTTTGTGCTTCTCCTGCCTGGCCCTGACAGACCCTCACACAGCACACACCTGGCTCATGTCTCACCATTTCTGCTTCCTGGGGCAGGGACTGAGCAGTGATCAGCAGCAAGAAATAACGGGGCTCTGGAATTTTTTCAAGATTCCCAATTATGTCAGTCAGCAACAAAGCAGACAAACTTATAAGGGTCTTAAATACTTAATGGAAATAGATCCAGAAGAAGCTGCACTTCCACACTGCCTGGAAAAACCCCTCACTGTGATGAGCCACAGAGACAGCAAATTCTCTCCCTTGGACCAGTATTTTATTTTTTTCTAAACAATTTCAATTAAGATGCTATGTCAATCAGGACCAGGTCCACAGAACACTTTAGGCCATACGAGATACCATTGCCTGTAAAGCAGAAAAATATCCTTTACCTACTAAACAAATACAAAATCCATGGAGAGCAAGTTTCATTCTACTCTTACAGGAGAAATAACTTTAAAGGCTGTAGCCATACATAATACAACACAGTCTGTTTTCCCTTTCTAATCCCCAGACTTTCTTCCCTGAGAAGGAGAATGCTCTTTGAATAACCCATCTCAAAACCCACAGAGATCCATCTCTATTTTACCAACAGAGTGAGGTACATTTATTTTTATATACTTGTTTGAGAAAAATGAAAGGGCTAAATTCCACATCTCAGATGTGATCCCAGAGTTTTGCAGTCAAACTCCAAAGATCCCAACACCATCATCAAGAGGTTTTCTCATCCAGTTCTCAGCTTCCAGACCCATCCTCTGTAAATCCTTTTGGCACGTGTGTCTGTCCAGCAATCCCAATTTCCATCCCAGATAACTGAAGGGTTTGCAATGACAGCCATGTCTACACAGCTGGACCTGAGACAGATTACAGAGTTAATGGAAGGTGAGGCTAGAAAATTCAGTCCAGAATGAGCTCTGGGCTTCTGCTGTTGGATTTCAGTCTGTTGTCAAGACAGTTCAAGAGCATCCAGCTCAAAATCACAGTTCCTGTGTCTATGGATGGCTCTATCCTGTTACATACAATACATTTTGAGCTCAAAATAATAATAAAAAAATCTACTAATTTTAAAAATATCACATATACAGTCTCTGTAAATATCTAAAATTCATTTTGTCCAGTTCACACAATATATGAGAAAAATTCCAGGCGCAGTAAAGATCTCAAGAATCTTCATTAAAAAATCATACTTAGTTTCTGGTGCCAAATTTCACTTTAAATGCTAGGTTGACATTTAAAACACCTCCTTGCACAAAGGGCACTGTTCATATTACAAAAAATTAATTAACCAGATCTCACACACTTTTATGTATTGTAATTCATGGATTACTGAGATTCATAATTGAATAATATGTAGATGTCACCTAGAGGTACTAAACCAATTCTCCTACTTGTAATTGCCTGACTAAGTAAGAATGACACTAACTTCAGCATTTTCTCTCTGATTAAGGCTGCTATGGATTTGTGGTTGCTGCTGTGTAATATAAATCAATAAAGAATAATTTTCCAGGCAGCAAATCAATTGTCAGTTCACAGACTCTAATACCTCTGTGCAGGATTTATTGAAAAAATGAATGGCAGGCTTGTTAGTGGATGTACAACATGCTCTACAGGCACACAATGGGGTGGGGCCCAGTCCATCCCAAACCCTGCCAAGCTCCTTAACTCCTTCCTTGCCTGACACAAAATGTGGTGAAATGGAAGAAAAGGGAACAGACCTGGAAGAAAGGAAAATAAAAAATTCTATTTGTGTTATATTCCTTCATTTAGCATCTACTGTCCCGATGTTCCCATTTCTGCCGTGAGATTTTAGGGTCAATGTGCCTGAAGTTGTCAAACTACAAGTCATATAGAGATGGGGATGACATTTTTGGAGCTGAGCTACCTGAAAAAGCACCAACAGGATGAAAAAACACTGGTAAATGCTAACCTGATGAGATCTGACCATTGTTATGCACCTTTTTGCCATTTTTTTTTGAACCAGATCAGACTCCTTTTCCTTTATTACACAGTGATGCACCCTTACAGGATGCTGCTCCAAATCCAGTAGATTTCTTCCTGGATCCATCCTGACAATGTCCATGTTGCTACTTGAAAGTTAACTTTTTTTTTTTTTTGGTAGCCAAAACTAGTTTTAATACATCTCAGTGCCAAAAGCAATGTGCCACATGGTAAAGGGCTACAGTAAAATTATATATAGAAGGACTGAAGTGCCATTTCTGCAGATACAGAGCTTCCATGCAGACCATGCTCCAGGACTAAACAGAGTTTAGCTCCTTCTTAAGGGAAATAAATGCATCCTCAGTGAAAAAGATACCCAGTGAAAACACAGTTGTCATTACCTAACAATGAGCAACAGGCACATTTTTTATCGGGATGAACTTGTTTGGCCCTGAAGCATGACCTAAAATTTAAAAACAAATAAGAAACAAATTTAATAAAAATCAAATTAGTACACCCCACACCCCAGGAAAACTAAAGAATTTTAAGGAACAGTTCACAAATCTTTGCTGTGACAGTCAATCTGCATCACTCTAATTCACTCTCAAATCACTTAGCACTGCCACTGATGCCACCTTTAAAAATGAAAGGTATTTGAACTTTTCTCTGTACAAAGAACAGTGGTCGCTCTCCTTCTTACAAAGCAGTGCAAAGAAAAAGTGAAATAGAAGCTATGCACAGAATTTTATGCAGAGAAGGCAAAAATTATGCTTTATGCCAGACTATTATGGAGAAAGAACTTGTCATAAATTCAAACTAGGCTCATTCTCTTACACATAAAATAAAGGTTGGGTGCAACCTTCAAGCAAAGGATACAGAAAATGTGCAGGCATTGTAATATCCACACTCTCCCACAGTGCTGAGAAAATAGGACCTTAATTATCCAACACTGTTGTCACCTAAAATAGGAGCTAATGCTCCCCCACTGGTTTCTGAAAATCCGTTCCACCCTCAACTCAGAGCAAAGCCCACACTGCACAGTCTCACTTCTCATCCCACTTTCAAGGCTCACATTTTCTGGTATTGTGAATTCCAGATCTTTCCTGGGAAATAAATAGAATTGGACAAAAAGTAGTCATTAAACCCCATTTCTCAAACAAAGTGGGCTTTCAAAAGAAATATTCTCCTCCCTGTAATTCCTGCCATTTCTGCTGACACTTTTCCATACAAGAGTTAGACACTCTTTAAATCAGTTTGTGAATTTTTTCATTAAAGGGAGATCTGTACATCTCAAGTGAGAGAACAGATTATATAGGGGCTCTAAGAAATAAGTAAAAAGCCCAAAACACGCTATATTCAAACTATTAATTCATCTGTATTCATCTTTTACCACTTATTTAAAATGAACTTATTTTCTTGCAGGCAAGTGCTTTTCATTGGTCTCATCACACAAGTCTTAGCAGTTAACCCCAAAATTATAAGTTTAGTTTGGAAGGCAAGTTTGGAGCTCTATAACCCACTGCCCTGCTCAAAACAAGTCCAATTACCTCAGGTTGCTTAGGATCTTACTCAGGTAAGTTTTAAGTAACCCAAAAAATGACATTGAAAAAACTTGTTATTAATAACAAGGATGGTTTTACACAGGGCCTAACCTACAGGCCAAAAATATGGTGCTACTAGCATAAAGCTCTGCAGTTAATTTGGCTAATTTCTTTTATTTTTAACCATACTTCAATATTGAGCACAATATTAAACACACTAATAGATCCAGATGGCTGGATGACTTGCCTGTGATATAGTCAATATTTTCTTTTTAGTGAGTTTAAATGTCTACAGCTCTTTTCCTCTAATAGGCTCATCACTAACAGTAACTCAATTTACCATTTCTTATGTATGTACATTATTTTCAATACTTAATCACTCAAAATAGATCAGAAACTCAAGAAATGGAAGATCTCATGTGCAAAGCTGCTCTTGTTGCAAAGCTATCCAAGCTGACAAGGGATTTTAACTCAAAAATAAAATATAACATAACATAAACCTCAGGAAGCTTCATGCAGTAATTCCAGAGCTGCATTTAGCCTTATTATATTTATCTTTAAAGCTTTTATGCATATTCTTCTCTATAATTTGCACCTCGCCTTGTTCGTTATTGCAGCCGCGTTTCAGTGCTCGTCTAATCAAAATAATTACTACAAATTGTTTAGACCTGTGAAGCATGTGGGACTAAGCCTGCAGTTCAGAAGTCTACATAATCACACAGAGAGCTGCTCTAGAGACTTTTTATAAAGTAATCAAATTGTGAAACTTAGCAATGCAATTGATTTTGTTGTCAGATCCACATCACTGCCCGGGATGCCAAACAGCTGATGAGAAATTCATTCACCCGCAAGGCTGGGAGCAATCAACCCCCTCCCAAACCATCTGAGGAGGTGGGGGCTCTGTTTGGAATGAGTCACCTAATTACCTGCAATGCATTGGAACAGCAGAACAGGCAACACTCAGGAATATGCATTTTACTCAACAGCTTCTTTCTTTTTCATTTCTCATTGGCACTCCTCCTTTCTCAAATAAAGCCCCTTCTTTCATGCCCTGTCAGAGAAGACACATGATGAGTTGTAGCATTCAATGAGAAGCTGCTTCATTAACAACTGAGTTATGTGACATCCCTTTCATATCTTGCTGTGTGACTGCAGCATCATGTCAAGACAAACCCTCACACAATGCATCAGCCCTGGTGGATAGAGAGATGCTGCTTTCACAAGCCTGCTGTCAGGACAGGATTTCTGTATTTTTTGTTCTGCAGGCTGTCCTCGCTGAAGGCTGCACAGGTCCTTCAAATACATCTTGGCAGGCCACACACTGACTGATACATCCTTCTGCACCCACTAATGAGCAGTGACATGGCACAGAACTGCTTGAAGTACAATTGTGGGCAGTACCACAGTATTGCACACAACCATGACTCCTTCTCAGCTCGGGGTGATGCATTTTGTTGGGGTTTGTCTTGACAAGATGTTGCAATTATATAGCTCACAAAACTCCTTCTCACACATTTGCCACTGACTCCAATATGTATCATTTCCTGCTTTTTCAGACAGTTGGTCCATCAAACAGCAGTCATACAGATGAGCCTTTTGTTTTCTCAGCCCTTATGCACACACTGATTAAATTCCTCTCCAGTTCTCTCTGATAAAGACAGCAGACTGCATCCCTGAATCCCTCAGTATAAAATGTATTTGAGTTTGTTCTGTGGACTACCTCCAACAATTCAGTACCATTCCTAAATTGTGTATTTTTTTAATAGCCATTTTATTCTCATCAAGTACTCTTTATTAATACTACTATTCTCCTTGTCAAAACACCAATGATTTCTTATGCTTCCAGAGATGGGCTGATGAGACTAACATTCAGGCAAATCCTTCAACTCTGAGTTTGAATCCTTCCCAGAGCAGTTCTCTGCCCTAGAGATAAAACTAATTTTCATTTAAGTATATCAAAAATGCATTGCTTTCTCATACGCTCCTTTTCAAAGGGAAAAATAGCTCTCTTATCAGCAGCTCCTGCTGTTATTTACCATTTTACAATTGTTGGGCCATTTGCAAATATCACCAGTGCTAATAATGTTTTTTAGTGGCCATTTCCCTTCTTTCCCTCTCTTGTTGCCAATATTCCACTCTGACCTTCCTCCCATCCCCACAATCCATCCCCCTGCCTTACCTGAATACCAAAGTCTGTGTCTATAGAGAGCAGCCTAAACAGGCTCTTCTGGCTGCTGTAGATGTATAATCATTTATCTCAAACTTGTTACACTTACAGTTTCTTGCCCAGTGAGTTACCATTTCAACCAGTCTTTTCAAAAAAAGCAACTTTTAGAACAAAAGAGGCTCATTCCCTGCTCTGCAAGAAGATGCCCAACCTGAAGACAACTTTTACAAAAGCTAAAGCATTCCCTGCCTTTTTTTCTTAGTTACTGTTCATCACAACACAAAGTTTCACGTTTTTTCATAAGTACTTTTATTACATCTTTCTCTCTCGTTCTCATTTAAATAAAAGCCCTGGAAACCTATGGTTTCATAGCTTGCCCACAACCCACAATTTATGGATGCTACTTGCAACTTTCAAAAGCTTTTAAAAATAGCACTGAATCTATTATTGTGAATTACAGTAATTGCAGCAAAGATTTAAGAGGCACTTTGAGAAATTTCAATTTCATGGTATGCTTCTGAACCCACTTCCTTGGCATCTAGGGGAAAATGCAGTTATTTTTTTTCCAAAAGAGCTTTTCTTTCTGCCTTTTTGAGTAAAATTTTAACTGAAACTCCAGTATCCAAAGTTCTCTTAAGAAAAAGAGAGTGTTGAGTTTCCAATCCCAAGTGCAACAGAGGCCAAGATGGTACAAGACTGGAGTGATGAATTTTTGTCTTCTTTTTATATACCCTTTTATGTATTTTCAATATTCTCAGCATACATACTTGTAATTCTTTAAGACCAATATTTTAGCATAGTCTTGGTGTTCTGCTAGGCAACAAGACCAAACACTCTGAAGGCCAGGAAGCCTTACACTGTCTTGAGAAACCAAGGTTCTCTCTAGAACATGTTTTGTAGACCAGGATTAAGCCCCATCTGGGGGTAACACTTTAGAACAGGCAGATGTCACCCCACGCATTTAATCTTCTCACTGGGGACTCTTAGAGTACCTTAAAATATAGGGGAAGTCTGATGTTCCCAACACCATTTCTTTTTTCTCTAAGTTATGTGACAATGAGATGTATATTCAGAAAGCTGCAACTTATTTCTTAAGCAATGTTCCTCACCTACAAACATTTGGTTTTCAATGGCTTTTCTCCTGCCTTGAAAACAATGTACTATAGAACCTGGAGCAACATGCATTCAGAAACCAGCCATCAGTGCTTTACAAAGCAATTCTGTTGCTGAATCAATATTTTCATGTTCTCCTAGTACTAGAAATGCCAGTAGTTTTAGAGCTACCAAAACACTGAAATGTCATTTTCAGATGAAGGCCTAGATCATGATCTCCATTACACCTGTATAACTACAGGTCAGCAGAATCACTCAGGATTTGCAAAAGAAATTGCTCAAAATACAGCCTCATCATCTTATTTATTTCCTGCCTTTTTTCTGAAGGCATTTTTAGAACCACTGATTGTGAGGAAAGGTAAGAAGTCAGAACCTGACTCCCATTAGGAGAGCCATTATTGCTTCTTAATGCTCAGCTGACCAACCTCCCTGCAGGTGCTACAGCTCTGCTGCACAATGGGCAGGAACAGCAGCAAAGGAGCTCCAGCTGCTCTGCTGACCAGAAACTCCTCCAAAAAACTCACTGCTCCTTTTGAGCTTATTCCCCAGCTTCCACTCTGTCATTTGTTCTCTCCTCCTCCCGTCATACTGGCCCACTTCCTGGCCATCAGTGCTATTCCTGATAGGGCTCCTGGGACTTTCTGAATCCTCATAATCCAGAGAACACATAATTTAGTTAGAAGTTCATTTTTGACTCCAGTACAGCTGTTCTTTTTCAATCGCTTCATACCTTGTTGCACATCCAGTAAATACACAGCTTTTAAATTACGGCCACTAACTCCTCAGGTAGAAATGGGAGTGACTAAAATATATCCAAAAAGATGACTAACAACCAGATAAAAAAAAGGAAGTAGGGGAAGGAAGGAACAACTTATTTTTTCCCCAACCTGTGTACACCCTAATATTCTCATCACCACCATCACAAAAGGTAATGGAAAGGGAATTATGAGCCAGAGAAGAGCTCTTGGAGTGAAGGCCTGGATCCAACAAGCCAGCTCACAGCCTCTCGGGTCAGCAGATAACCAGCAGCTCTCTGAAGAGAGCTAATTAATATTTTTGGTGCATGACCACGCTCTTCAGTTTTAATTGGTGACAAGTGAGCAGCTAAAGGATTGTAAGTGGAATTTCATTTATCTGTATAGAGCAGATCAATATTCACTCAGCATGCAACAACTCCTTGCATCTCAACGGGATGAAATAAATTGTCAGTCAGCAGCATGCTTTAGTTATTGTTAGAATGTTTCTAGCTAAATTTTTCAGCTTCTCAAAAGGCCATCTGATAAATGTTTATTTCTTCATAATTGTGCTGCTAGGGTAGAGTTAATTTTTTTCACAGTAGCTGGTATGGGCTGTGTTTCCCATTTGGGCTGGGAACAGTGCTGATAACACAGGGTTATTTTAGTCACTGCTGAGCAGGGCTTGCACAGCCAAGGACTTGCCTGCTCCTCACTCTGCCCCCCCAGGGAGGAAGGTGGGGATGCACAAGGAGCTGGGAGGGGACAGCTGATCCCAAATGGCCAAAGGGATATTCCAGACCACAGCACCATGCTCAGCAATAAACTGGGGCAAGGCTGTCCAAGGGCTGCTGCTCTGGGACTGCCTGGCCATCATTTGGTTGGTAGGGAGCAATTGTTTCATGCTGGGAGGGGGAAGGAGCCAGGGGCAGTGTGGGGCTTTGGTACCAGCTGGGGTTTAACCACAACCACCCTGCTTTTAACATCTGCTCATTTGTGCCACTTGCAATGAACACAATTTACATTCAGAGCACGGCTCTAGGAAAACAGTAAGAAGTACAAACGAGAAAGGGCTGCAGGAATTTATTTCTTTTTCTCCTCTTCAGATATTGCAATAGCCTCCCATTGCATAAGGGGCATTTATCGAATTTAAAGATGTCATAAGCCGGAAACTCTCCTGTCCCTTCCCATCACAGTGAATTCCAACTCAACAGCAGCAGCACCAGAACAGCACTGTGCAGCTGCAGAGTTCACTGATGAGTGTTAGCTGAGGTCAGTCCTGGAGAGCAGCAATGAAAATTTCACAGGCTCTGTCTTCAAGAGGGTACAAAATCAGACCATCCATTTTGCAAATAAAAAACCTTTCCTGATGTTGTTTTTCAGTGTTACAGAAAATTCAGATTTCATTCATACCCTATCAAAAACTTCAACTGTGTATTTCAACAGTACGCTACAAAATCTAGAATCAGAGTCCTGGAAACGGAGATAATTGCAAATAACACTTCTACATTAAAGCATTTCAGATGCTGAAGTATTGCCATCTCATGAGTTTAACTTCATTTTTATTAAAACATAAATATTCTCAGTTTCAGTTCTATTATTAGTTTCAGTGCTGAAGAGTATAATGCAAAGCTGCATAATTCATATTATGAAGAGCCCATAAAGACACACCTGCAAACTATGACTAAGGCCATGAGTGTCAATTTAACTCCACAGGAACACAGAGCTCAAACCTGCAGCAAGCTCAGAACCACAACAGGATCACAGAGGTGTTGATTGTGTCAACAACAAAAGAATTTCAGAAGATCTAAAGGGAAGATTCTTGGGAACACAGTAAGACTAAATCATTACCCAGGGAAGTTAAATGTTTTGCACTATTGAGTTATCTTGGTTGAAACCAACACTACAGAAATTCCTTGCAGAACTGGTTCTCAGTATGGACTTTGAATAAGTAACACTGAGATGATGCTGCACAGAAAATCTCCAAATAGAGTAATGCACCAGAAAGCTACAGTTAACTGGCACAAACAAAAATTGAAGAAAGGAGTAAAGGAGTTATGACCATTAATAAAGTAGAAAGAGTGTGAACAATGCAATAAAAGATTATATAAGAAAAGAAACTGAGAAGCAGAAGATGTAAACAGGATAAAACAAAATGAGAATCTAATGAAGCATAAAGAGAGGGTTCATTCAGGGGAAAGCATCATAGGCAGGATGTTCAGAGATTTTCATATACAGTGGAAGGGGGTGATATAGCTTTGCTTGCAGCTTGTGAGGATGCTGCAGCAATCCAGATGGTAACTTATGAGAGCCTGGTTTAAATTCCTAGTGGTAAAGAATGGGATAGAGTATACAAGCTTATACTGCCCAATTTTAAATCTAGCACATTTCTTGTTTGAGTCAAATGCTGCTGATTCTACCTCATATCAGAGGCAAAACATAAGCATAGGGAGAAAAAAGAAACGCTACTGAGGAAAAAAATTGTTGTGAGCATGGATTAATCTCTAAGAATTATTTAAAAAGTCAGGCAGAGAAATATAAATTGTGTATCAGTTGTAATTTATGTTAAATGCAGCTTAAAGTGCCACATGTGATATGTCTATATCCTCAGAAACAGAAAAGAGAAAAAATAACAGATGTTGCTGCTGTAAAACATTAGGCAACATGAATGACACCATTTGTTTTCCTAAATGAAAATAAAAAAGCAAGAGAAATGAGCACTGAAGACCTAAACTCATAAAATATTCAATACCTCACGTAGCTGATGTAGTATGTGACACCCTCTCTTGCTGCAAATCTCACAGCTGCTGTGGTAAAAGAAAGGAAGCAAGGAGACGGGAGTTAGTGTAAAATGATGGGGCTTTGACAAGTTATGACAGGGATGAAACCTCTAATTTAGGAGCTTTCAGGAAATTTGGGGGTGCAGACCTTGCAGTGATAGCCTCCAAGAGCTGCACATGGCTGTGTTATCCAGGAGGGAAGCAGCACAGCAGTTAAGTCCTGACATGGGAGTTATTTGGGAAAAATATCTGAAGGCTTTTCAGAAAGCATTCAAGGCCTTTGCTGGCTGAAGAACTTCATTTTTCCCAAGAGACTCCTCTGAAGAGCTCAGTAAATAAGATAGCAGTTTTACCCCTGTCACCTGCAAGCTGCTGAGAATTTGTATATGTTATTTGTGTTGCAGTGCTAGCAAGTGCCCTTGCAGCAAGTTCTGAGGTCCTTCTCTCCTGCCTGGTGCCACCTGGGCCATCTCACCTTGCCAGGACAAGGCACATCCAGAGAGGGCAAGGACTGCAAAGGGCAGGAATGTGTCAGTCCTTGAGAAATGGACACAAAGGAGAAACAAAGAGAAAAGGCAGAACCTGCACACAGTGAGAGCCTGGGACACAGCAGCATCTCCAAGCAGATGGACTCTTCTTTTTAGGTAGGAGGGTGATTTTCTGTTGGCTTTTAGGGGTGATTGTTTTGTTGGTTTGGGGATTTTTTAACCAGGCTTTCATGCATTTTTGCTGTTCTTTTAATCCCCCACAGTTGCTCTGATTGCTATTGTTTGCTCTTTCATTAACTTGAATTTATCTTTACAGAACAAAGGCTCCCTGGCTGCTCCAGTTTCCTCATTGTCACCCCAGTGACAGAACATGAAAAGAAATTAGAGACTATGGGATTGAGATTCTACTTTCACCTTTCCCAAGATCTGTGGGACAGGGAATAACAAGAAACACAGTTTTGTATTTCTGTGCCTCCCCACAACTCGAACTACTTTGACAGGGAAGTTTGCAGATTACTGCCTCATTTTTATCCCCACATATTCTCTTCTTCATGCATTCTCCTTTCCCTGAAAGCAAACTACCAAAAAAGGTTGGTACAATTCCATTTGCACCATTCAGCAAAACCTAGTCAAAACCCACAGCAACTGCTGTGAATTTTTTTCACTTTTTCCCCCAATGAATTCCTGCCTGCACATCCTCCCTCCCCACTGAGCCAGTGCTCTGTGATAATCACACCAGCAGCATTCCGATAGAGATCAAGTGATGCAACCAGCTCTATCTCAACTCTGACTTTCAACTTCACATTCTACTTGGATGAACATTTTTTCCTCTAATGAAAACTGCTCTTAGATAACAGCAGAACTACCCCAGATATAGATAGGAAAGGAAGGAGTCTAATCCATCTAAACACAGGGAAAAAGGTTTGCTGGGTTATGCTGTCCTTCTTAATATTCTCTTTAAGTTTAAGAACACAGCTAGAACCATTCATATCTCAAAAAAATTACAACTTCTTCCAAAAGGGCAGTGCAGACAACATGCCATTTCTATCAGCCCTACCAGTACTGGCTCCATACTGCTACAAAACCAGTCTTGTCCTGTACATTATACACACAGTGAAAATGCTGAACTACAAAACTAATCCTGAATATGTCAGATACCCAGAGGCTTCCTGAGCTGAGGCTGTGATGCAGCTAAACATAAGAAAACAGCCTGAAATACAAGGGTAGAATCTGGGGTTTGCGTTTTTACCCCTGATTTCACTAATCTGACAGTGAACTTTCTGTCTCTTGGGTTTTTCTTTATGTCTTGCTTTATCCCAGAACACTTAAAGAAGGAGCACTTGGATTTAGTTGCTACAAACTAAAGGTACCACACCCCAGTTTTCATGGAAGCTGTGTGTGGATAACCATAACCATTGCTCTCCTCATCACCACTCTGTATCTTATCAAAAACAACTTGGATGATCCAAGGAGGACTCAATGACAATGCAGTGCCTGAATAAGCAAAGAGCTATCAACAGATCTATTGACTTCAGAGGGGCCACTTGTATAAGAAGCAATTCTACAGCCATGACTAATGCAAAAAAGCACATCAATATCCTCAGTTTCTCCTCCAACTTGCCCTAGAGGTTGAACCTGCCAACAACCACAACCCCAGTCATATAAATCAAGCTTCAGGTAAGATACATCACCTTATTACATCATTGTCACAGTGATTATCTCCCTGAATCACCATGGACAGAACTCCAGGTTTCCCTGTAATCTATAATCAAGTGCTATAAAGCTGTATTTTTCCATCTCATGCTGTGTTAATTGGTTTGAATACTTATAGAGTGCCAGCACACTTAGAGCAGACACATCCCCAAATCAAGAAACAGAGCAGCTCATGCTTCAAAGCACAGCCTGTACCCTCTGATTCACTGCCTGCTCTCCCTCCACTAATACAACAGCTCAAACTTGGCTTCTAAATCAGCTGCTGAGACAATGATGCTGGAGCACGAGACACTGAGGGAACCAGCTCTCTCCCTAGAAACCCACTCAATTAAATTTTGGCCGGAAGGGATCCATCCTAATATCAAAGATGCTGCTGTGAGGGTAAGTTCCCTGGAGCACAGGGTTAATGATTCAGAGCATGCCAGCCTGGCCTGGAGCAGTGGAAGAGTAGGCACACCTAAATTAATAAATAAATACATAGGGAAGCAACCCAAATAAACACCAGCAGTAATTAGAAAAATAAAAAAGCTATGGAGTCATTCTGCTGTAGTTGACACCCTATTTAAGGGATATTAAAATCTTCCTAAAACCTCACCTTAATGCCTGAATATTTTATCTCCCAAGCTCACTGATACATAAAACACAAGAGTCTATTAATACCCACAAAAAACCTCAAGCATAAGTCAATCACCTCTGAAAGATAATGGAGTTGCTGCTAGGAGCAGGTGAAGGATGTTTTTACATTCAAAATGTTGACTGAAGGTTGGAGGTCTTCTTTGCATTGTAATTTGCTTCTCTTCTTTGTCTTGTAATTCATCCCTACATATACATTGTCACCAGCATTACAAGAACTTGCATTGGTTCTAAAGTATTTACCTGTGAAATGACAGTGAAGTAAGGGTACTGATTAAGTTTTCTAAACTTGACATTCCAGACTTCATAGTAGAGAAATTCACATCCACCTCTTTTCCATTTGTTCCAAATTCAGTTACTAAACTAAGAGATTCATTAGTTTTGTCCCCCAAAACCAGAACAAAGTCCCCCTTTCCTTTTTTTGTGTGCACTACTTACTAAGATGTTAAAGCAAGGACAGCTCCCCCACTAGAAAGAGAAACATCAAAAGCTCTGAGAAAATATTCTGAAGTATTGTGCCCAGGCAGCAGGAAGAGCACAGCACACAACTGCTTCATGTGCTTCTGTTGCAGGAACACCAACAGCCACAAAGAGGCTGAGCTGCTTTGGAAGACAAAGATGTCACTTGCTCTTCCTTTAACAGCTGTGTTTGAGGATTAGATATATGCAATGTATCATTTCTTTGTATGTACAGCAAATTTTTAACATCTGCAACACATCTAAATAGATTTAGCTAAGAATATTCAGAAACCCCCAGTAATGTTATAAAGCAGGCAATAGCCATGTTCGGGCCAGCTTCATTCTAGCTGAATTATCTTCCCCTTTAGAAGCTGCATCGAATAAGTCAATTAAGTGACTGAAATTAGATTCCAGAATCATTAATATACTCTGTTAAAGTCACCCAAATGAAAATTCTAAGAACTGTGCAGGTTTATGTTCATAACAAAAATATTTGGCCAGTTCTGTCATTTGTTGACAAGAATATTGAATACTTTGCTCTGTCAAAAATAAAATTACATGTCTACAAATAGCTCTATGAAAAGCCTTGCTGTAGGAACTCCCCATGCCATAATTTGTAGCAAGTTAGTTATTTATGCTACTTAGGCAGTCTGTATTATCTCAGCACCTTAGAGCTCCAGCACAAGGCAGTGCTCTTGTGCCCACCTCACAAGAAAGCTTCAAAGGAGTTTTCAACCAGTGAGATCAAGGCCCTGAACCCAGGGTCTCTTTAAGGGAAAAAAAAGCCCAACATTTCACAAAAAGTATTTGAAGAATAAATTTCTATCAGAAAACTGCTAATAAAAAGCAAAACCCTGTTGATAAAGGACAGGACTTAGTGACTCCTCTTTCTGTGTGATCAACAGCCCAAGCTAGATCCTGTGACAGAGTAAAGCTGAGCCTCCAGGGGCTGTGAGGGAAGGTCTGATGCTGGAATAAATCAGTTCTGGGCTGTTCAGGGGAGTGAACACAATGGTGATGGGCAAGGTATAGGAAAATAGAAGTCAAAAAAGCAACAGAACAATCAGCAGATAGATATTTGCTACCATGGCAACCCACAGCATATGCTAGAAAGCAAATGTGCTAGAAAGAGCCTCTGAGACATGGCAAGGAGAAATGAGAGAAACTGCAACCCAGATAGGGTTTGGGCTATGCTAGACTTGGAAAGCAGTTCTGTTCCTTATCTGTGAGCAAGGTGGTGACAAGCAGAGCACAGGAATGACATGGCCTGGTGGGCACCTTCTCCAGGAGCATCCATGGTGCAGGGAAATCCTGTTCAAGTTTGGGAATGAAGACACAGTGTGAATGGAGAAGGAAAATGGTAGTCTGAACTCTCAAGAAAGACTGTTCAAAAGACATTGCTATATCCCATTTGACAAAAATCTCTTCTTGGGTCTGTAGCAGATTCTGTCTAAAAGCAAAACCAGTAGATTCTGTACAGGAGCAAAACCAACTCAATTCTATTGGTATCTTAGTGCCACACTAACTCACAGTTCAAAACTCAGGTATGTCTTGTAAAGTCTCTACTTGCTTCTAGTATATGTCAAGTGGAAAATTAAGGTCTAATTATTACATTTTTACTTTAAGAAGTCTAGCAAGTTCTGCAGGCAGCATTTTATGCTGTTATGAAGCACCAGTTAGGAGAAAAGGCAGTGGTAATCTTACCAAGACATCACAACCTGCATCACCTCAAGTCTCCTCCACGCCCAGCTCATTAGTTGCTCCAGGTTTCTGCACCTCAGATCACCCAGATATTTTAGCTTTCTGCAGATAGTCAAACAGGCAGAACTTTTATTACCTCTCTTTTTGAAGTAAAAGAGAGAGAGAGGCAGAAGCCAAGGGTCTTTTACTTTCAAGCAGTACTTCCAGGTTGGATATTTAATGTTGGCAGTCATATTGTAAGGTCATTCCTTTAGAAAATTCCTCAGGGAAGAAGCTGTACCAGAAATGCTGGCTGAAATGGTAACCCTTCATCCTTAGGGTCAAAGGAAAACCTCTTCTTGTAAGCTCAATGAAAACTGATCTGCTGGATAGGAATAAAGCAAAAAGAAAGTTGCCTACTGTATAAACACCTCCAAAGTAAATAAAACCCTTGAAGGGAAATGACAAAGTTACAGAGTCAGGGGAAATAGAAAGATAAACTACCTCAGGAAACCAGATTCACTCATGTGCAATACATCAGTTGGAGGACAAAAAAAAAAAAAAAAAAGATTGAAAACCATGGCAGGTCTTAATAGATTTAAAAAAAAAAATGTATGAAAGTCTGACTTTACAACTGTGCCTTCTGCCTCAAAACCAAATACACACAAAGCAACAACAAAAAACCACCTGGAAGACAAACCAAAACAACTTTAGAGGAAACCATAACTTCACAAATTAAAACTAATAATTCTCTAGCCATTTTAAATTATAATGCTTGTGACAGGGCATTGGAGGTGTACATTTAAGGCTGGCAAAGCAGATAAAGATCCCACTTGAAAAATAAAAAAGATGTCCAAAAAGGAGCAGAATAAGAAATGTCACTGATGGAAGAGAGCCACTAGGACAACTCTCTAAAATCAAAATGCGTTTCTTTTGATGGAATAGATCTGGATTCATGGTGTTTAGCTGAGTGCAGTATATGGATCAGTTATCATCATTTTTGAAAGAAAATAGCTCATTTAAGAAATAGTAGTAGCACAGGAGTTTGCTGGTGGCAAAGAAAATAAACACCAGAAATCTGTCTCTGTGATGATACACAATAATGACAATTAGAAACACAAATTGCTAAGGAACTTATTTAATAACAGTGTATATTCACAAGAGTCCAATTTATCATTATACCCTGCAATATTATTTCGCATGTAAAATTGCACAGAGAAAAAAGCACTCCAAAGGAAATAGAGCTAGGGCACAGGATCAGGGACCTGCTTTTTTAACTCTGATTAATCTGCATTTCCTGATACACGTGTTTGACCATAGCCAGACCCATCCCTCTGGAGATGCCCTGGCTATGTCCTGCGCTGTGGACATCCTCTGAGTGTTCACCAAATTGTTCTCCATGGGAATTTCAGGAGCCATGCCATTTGCTGGGAGGGTTTACCCAAAACAGAGTGCTCTGAAGGCAGTAACACTGCTGCCATCCCTGCAGCTCTGTTCCAATCAACACCTCTGTGCCCACTGTGCCAAGCAAAGCCCCGGCCACAGGCTGGATCATGTTCATGCCCTCAGAGAACACTTCCTGGGGCATTTTCAAGTGCATAGTTAGACACAAGTTCTTATGTCAGCAAACTTTGCAAGACAAGGATGAAATTTTCACTTTTTGCTTCTGTTCTAACCCTTTTTTATATCCCTCTTAGGCAATGTCAAAATTCTCTTTTTATATGCTATTACTACCTTGAAATCTTCTCCTTTTGTTGCAAAGCTATCATGGCAAAGCACAACACAGAATCTGGTTCAATACCAGTCAGACTCATGATATGACAGGATTTAAACAAAAACAGCTCCTTCCAGTTTCATTTGAAAATATGACAAAGCCTGTTTATCAAACACAACAAACCCATCTATCACCTTCTAATTGGAAGCCTTTTTTTGCTAGCATGCCTGATGCCTCACTAATCTGTACACCACTTAATATGGAAGTTAATAAATTATACAAGAGAACTAATTATACCTATTTGTCAAAAGATGAGATAGTTAAACTGAGGATTTAAATAACAAGGAATGAGCATTTTATCCTAATTAGTTTGACCTCAACTTTGGGGGACAGGGGAAAAGCAGAATAAATTTTTCTGACTAATCTCTGAGTGGTAAGAGCTATTGTCATACAAACAATGCAAGGCTGAAAGGGCCACTGTTTCATCAAGCACTGCAACATGCATTTCTTTCAAATCACACTGTACCATCCTGACACCAATCTCCCCAGCTGTCCAATCTGCTTATGACAGAAGACCATGAAAAGGAAAAAGTTAACATTAAGCTTATTTTATCCACTTCCCCTCTTTGTTACTCTGAGTGTTGTTTGTGTTCATACACCTTTTAAAAATGTACCTTTGTATCTTCCAGCCTATTGCTAAAAACCCACAAACAAACAAACAAAAATAATAAAAGCAAAGGAAGAAATTCTAAGGGACAAAATAATTTCCTCTAAGCATATCTAAAACAGGTCTAGGTTTGAAAAACTACCTGAAAGATAGCCACCACTGGAACAGAAGAGGTGCTGAGCAGCAATAAAAGACAAAGCAAAGAATGCCTACAAGGCTCTCAACACAGTGCCTGCATTTGGCTTTACCTGCTTGACTGCTGTGCCCAGAGCAGTACAGAACTCTCCCTCTTCAGGTTGCATCACCCTTTATTTTTCACTCCTCCTGGGCTAAGAAGGAAATTACATCAAAAGAAACTGACAGTTTAGGCACAAAATACACATAGATACACTTTCCAGAGTTCATGTTTAGGTGAACTGTCTTCACAATAGCTTTGCTGTATGGATGCTGCATACCAAGTGATCAATTTAGCAAGGCTAAAACTGCTTTAATAATGAACTCTGAACCTTGACTTATGTAATATCTATAGCTCTCTAGTAAAGTACCTCTAGGGACAAAAAACAACAATAGCTCATACTCCAAAATAAACTAACATTTCTACATTCTATTCTTTAGGATAAAGTATCAATATAAACTTCAGAATCCCAAGGCTGTGGTCTAAGCTAAATTTTCAGAACTAATTTTTACAAGAAAAACACAGTAAGTGGAGAGCCTGTCACAATGTCAGTCCAAAGTGATCAGACCTTTCTGTTGATTGGAATTTCCTAGGGACAGTTTCCACAACCCTTGCACTGAAGAGCTGCGTGTGCCAGGAGCCCACTGACATCAAAGCAGCACCTGGGGTGTGTGCTGGGCCATGCGGGAGCTGCATTCTGACACACAACCCACAGCACTGCAAGCATGGAGAGATACCCCCTAAATATTTAATAACACCTGTCTTAGTTCTTCAGTTAAATAACCTTGTAGCCCAAGGAAGCCTAAAAAGACATGTTTTACTTCCGCAAGCTACAGGTACTTGAAAAAACTTGTGCGGACCAAAAAAAGGCATGCAGGGAGTCTGAGGAGCTGAGCCAAAGCTGGCACGAGTTGATAGCTTGGGCATTTAATTGAAAGCCAAGTTTCAAGTGCACCTCATGACAGTCTGAGGCAGCAGGGCCACTGCATGAGGTAATTCTGCCCCTTTTGCATCCATCTCATGTCCATTCCTGTCTCACTCACTCACTGGTCCTGGTGCAAGTGTTGGCCCAATGCAGTGAGACACAAGAGATGTACCTGGCTGAACCAAAACTGAAGGTGATGGAGGGTTGAGGAGGAGAGTAAAGGTTAACTTTAACCACACAGATTTTTCCCAATCCACCTTACATCATAAATCTTCCTACTCTCTAAGAGCAGGCAGGCAGACTGTCAGTTGAACAGGAATTTAGATCTTCACTGACCATGGAAGTGTCAGTGCAGCCTTACTAAAGATATACCAGGTAAACTTTGTAGATTTTGCCATCTTTTTTTTCTACAAAATGCACATTTGTATCCCTGTTCCCTGCTTTTTATTACAAACAAAGGGAGAAAAACATGTCATTATGCAGAACTTATTAATAAATTCCAAAACTTTCTTCTACCAAAAGGTGTAAGAACTTTTTACCATTAAGCACACAAGCCTTGCTTTTTGGTGTAATCCAGGAACTGCTGATCAGCTTCTAAAGAGAAAGAATTTTTGTAAATAGAAATAGGAAGAAATTGTTATTCTCTCCTTTCAGTCATTATAGTTCTCATCGGTTGTTTTTTAACTTAACCTTTACTGGCTTACAACATTAACCAGACAAGTCTTCATGGAGTTTTTTTTTGGAGCTGGTTTTGAGAAAGAAGAGAGAGCAGAAGGAAACAGATGATATTTACTGCACAATTTTAAGATTCAATCTGGATGAATCAAAACGAGTCATCTCCCGAGCCAGGAAGTATATGAGGATGTTTAAATGTAATTGAAAAATTCTTCATTCAATGCTTCAAAGAAAATTCTCCTTCCAGCATAAATCAGTCTTAAACAGTCACAACACTTAAATATTAATTGTGATTCTCTAAAGATCCTAAACCACTTTACACAGGAAAATCATTTAGCCAAATGTTTCTGTGTGGGATTTATGCAGCTAATTCATCCAGTTGAAGTGATATTGTCCCCCAGATCATTTTGAGTCCTGTACCTGCCTCCCTGCGTACTGTGTTCCTTCCACTCTGCCAGGGTTGACAGACTCAGAAAATGCTCTGCATTCTACTATCCAGGTCATTAATAAAAATACTGATTAATATGAGGCATAGAATACTGACAAACCCTCCTTGATATATTACCATGTTTGACATTTGGCTAATTATATTTTTTTCTGACCCATTCTATATTCACCAGGCAGTAGAAACCTCTAGACTACTTTTCCTCATCTGAATCAAGGAAACACTACATGAATACAGCGCAAGAAACCTGAGCTAATCAAGGTATATTGTATCAAATGCTTCTCTCCTCACCTCCTGACCTGTAACACTGCTGTACAAAGAAATTAAATGGGTTTGTCACAATTTGCCCTTGAGAAATCTGTTTACTTATAAAGGATCTTGCTAACTGGCAAGGGCTTATAAGATGTCTATCCAATTATTTCTTGCTAGATTTAAGCCAAACAGACTGGTCTTTAATTACCAGCTCATCCTTTCCCTATCCCCTCCAGAAGAACTATATTTGCTTTTCCCCAGATACCACTTTCTTTCCTACACAGACAATACTTCAAATGCCCTAGAATTAATCACACCAGGTCCAGCTTCCTTGAAAACATTTAAGAACTACACTTAAAGATAGAAAACTTCAGCATCTATTTCTGCATTAACATAAATTCCTCAGTACAGAAGAATCCTCTGAAGCAGCTAAAAAAATGTTTTCAACATCCATAAATCCTCAAAGAAAGCACAAAGTGGCAGTCGTGTCTTAAGAAAAATGTATTCCTATTCAGCAGGCATTAAGATCAAGAGAAACAGTGACTTGTATAGACAAAAACAATTTATAATTTCAAAGCAATCGAGACCATAACTGTTCACATGGTTCTCATGGTATTTTAGATGTACATTTCTACATCTCCCTCCCACTACTTGAGTAGTATTGTTCCATTTTTGTAAAGTAGATCATAATAATAACACTTCTACTTTACCATCCTGAAAACACTTTTTAGGGGCAAAAATTCAAGATGCAGTTACAAGAAACTTGGGTTTAGTCCTAGAACTGTGTCTGTAACTCAAGAACTCCAATATCTAATCCTTGTCTTTGCTTTCCCTGCTGATGACATTGGTGTATCTCACTAGGGCTGTGCACAGTTTTGACCCTCACCATGAGAGGTCACTGGGTGTAGGGAGCCTTCTTTCACACCGAAGTTAGGACACAAACCAAACTCCCTCCTTCTCTTTCCCCTTGTAAAAAACCCATCTGCTCTAGATGGAAGAAGCTCCACTAGAAAAACAAAACAAATTCCTGACAGCCTAACACCTTCTCTAACTACTGCAACTAGTTCTTACTGTATGTTCACTATGATAAAGAAATAATTCTTGGCAAATCCCTGCTGCCAAACATGCAGAGATGGAGATCTTTCCTTGTGGAAGCTACACAGAATTTAACCTCTCCATTGTTCTTCACATATCACTTTATTGTTCACACCATTCCTACAGATATCAGAGCAAATGACTCAGCCCTTGCTCAATGATATTTGATTACCAAATCATTACTCTGAGTTTGGGGGTTTTCCCCCCCAAAGTTGTTGTGGTTTGAATATCAATCTTTAGTTTAGATCAGCTCAAAGGCACTTAAACAATTGCATTCAGTTGATCCTGATGGAAGCAATCCTGAAGTATTGCATTAAGGACACCATGACATCACAGAGTAAACACTAACCCACGTAAGACAAATACAGCTCTTACAATTAACTGCTCTGAACTGCCTGAGCCAGCAGAAGGGCAAGTGTCAAAGACCTGAGGCAGTTATTCCACTCTAGAGAATGCTGTACAATGAATAAGAATAGGAATCAGAACACAACATTGATTTTTTTTTAATTTACATAACTGGCATATAACAACTTCTTTAAGAATATTTGCAATTAAGGATGACATTTGTTTAACAGCTAAAACAAGCAAACACACCAGCAGAAAAAATATATCAACTCCATTTACAAGGAGGCAATCCTTAGTACCTCATCTATCCAACATGAAATATGACATTTGATCTTCAATGCAATGTAGACTATTTATTTTCCCATATTTTGAAATAAACTCAAAGGACAACAGCAAAAGCCTGTAACTACTAAAAGGAAAGACAAACTCATTTTTCTAATTGTCTTTTCCCAAAGAAAATTTCACTTATTACAGTATCCAAGCCCCATACCCTCATCTCTATAATTGCTATTGAAGAATCACTTTGCAGCTGGGATTCTCAATATTTGCTGTAGTTATTACAGATTGTATAAATAATGTAACAGTGTATTTCTCTTATAAAATCCAGGAATAGTTGCTTCAGCTCTCTGGTGACATATTCTCCTCACTTGACTCTACCTTACCAGCAGACAGATGCATTTTTTCTTACAAAGAGTCTAATTCTCTGGAGAGACCATCACTGCCCCAGCTAGAAATTCTCCAAAATGCCTACCATTATGACTGTCTTCAGAGAAATGGAATATCACCATCTTGACAGGGAACAGGAACTTCTGCTCACTTCTGAACTACCTTTTGCCACTAGCAGCTTAAAAATATTTCAATTGAATGTAGCCTAAACTATGGAGCAAAAGGCAGAGCAGCAAACTTACTCAGGGCTATTTCCACCCATTTTCTCCCACAAAAAATCTGCAGTACTACTTACATTGCATGAAATAAATCCTTGCCTAAGTATCCACATGCTATTTAAAAACACATCTTCAAGAGGAAGTAAACAATGAACAAAAATTGCTGCTGATCTCAATCCAAAGACTACAGATGTTGTAAGGTCTGAAACATAACTTCATGTTATTCTAACAGCTACAGACCAAGGCTGATGAGGCTTACAGTAAAGAGAGCAAAGAAAATCAATAAACAGAGTAATAAATAGCTTGCCTATATAGGACATGTCTTTCACATCACAGACCTAAAGGAGGGACAAAAAATACAGAGATCACTTTGTCCTCAAAGGGAACTGCAGCACAGCACTTGAGTGGAGCTTGTTTCTCACTGATGCATGTTCCTCATACTTCTGTGGGCAGGAGTAAACAATAGGTAAAAGCTATTGAGCCATTGTGTTAAAGTTCTGGCTTTACAGTCTATTTTCTCTATTAACTTGGTGATAATTAATTACTACCTATAGACTTAATTACAACCAGTTAAAGAAGTATAGTGCAAGTCTGTAAACAAATCTTGGTCAATTTGAGGTAATGGGTAGTTGGAGCTAAATGAGATTTCTCTCATTTACTCAACTATGTTCACATGTAGCACCCTCAACATACTCAGTACTTCAGCATGAGGATTCTTCAAAACTCCATGTGGTTCCCAAAACAACCTAAAAATTTTTACTTGGTTAGCTTAACAAATAATATCCTTACAACTATGGACTTAGAAAAACTTGCAGCAGGACTGACCTAGAAAGATTCCCTCAAAAAAAAAACCAAAAAAGAACTGGGTTCACTTAGGTGAAGCCTCACTCCAGGTTACCAGAAGGTCATCCTGACTAAATAAACACAGTATATATAAGGAAAGCAAATTATATCAAGACTCTTATTAAATTTACAAGAGGAAAGTGATGGGCACCTATTAGGAAACGATCCAGGGGTTTGCAATGAAAACCAATCTCTATGGAAGCACATTTCACTTCCTGCTGTTTGAGATGCAGCTCATAACACCAGAGTTGCCAACCCAACTGAAGTCTGAAAGGCCAGTGCAGCACCAAGTGCCACAGAAAATCTACAGGAGGGGAGGAAATTATCCTGAATGAGTAAGGATCACTTCCTTCAAGCACTTGCACAATAATCACCATTAGATTGTCCCTGGATTTCTGTCTCCTCATACACTCCTTGGGCTGTACAGTTGATTACTTATTACCAATTCAAGGTACAATTCAGTGCAGGTTTATTGATTACAATGTAATCAACACCATACTCTCCCAGACATGACAGCTGATGTTCCAGTCTTTTCCTTCACTGGCTCTTCCTGTCCCTATTCACCCTACAGCTTTTCTGAGATTCTCTGGCCTATGAAACTAATAACTCACACTATTTATTAGTGCTTACCACTGTGTTTCACTTTATTAGTGATCAAAATACTGCTCTCCCAATAACTCTCTCTGAGCCCACATGTACCATTTTAACTTTCCCTTTGGACAAGTGTAATATGCTCTAAAGTCCTATTAAAAACCAGATATTACAACATAGTCTGCATAATTACTTTCTGGGACAGAAACACAATTTCAGTCTTGCACAAATCCACACATATCCTTAAGCACTTGAGCTAAACAGAATGAATCTGAGTTTGAGAACTGCAATTGCTGTTCCTTGTTAATCCCCAGTGTAAACTCCTAAGCACTCAGTCTGTCCAGGAAAATGTGTATTGGTCCAACAATTCTTTTTCAACACTAAGACAGCTACAGGCAATGTTGCTTGAAAAAGCACACACTATAAATGGAATGTTGGCTGATTAGTTTCCATTTATCAAATCAATTTCCTTCCCCTAGAACATACTCAGTTAAATCCTGAGGAATTATCCCATATATGGCACCATAGTAACATTCCTTCCTGACCTTTGTGGTGTGATACTTGAAGTCAATATGGCAGCACCACGCTTCAACATTCAAAACCACATATTCTCCATTAACCACTAAGTCAACAGATAACTAATATATTTTTTATGGTGAGCAAACATTGATGCCCTTATTACAATGAAAGCAAATGCCTGACTACTTGTTTACAGCCTGCCCACAAGTGCTGGAGCCAGTGCAGGTCAGCACCCAGAGAGAGATGCTCACAAAGAGCACAGGAGTGCAGCAACATCAGTCATGGCACATTTTGAGCTTTGTGTCTTGTCCCCCAGCCTGCTCCAAAGGCAATTGTTTTACCCTGAGTTGAGTGGTGCTGCAGCAGCTCAGAACTTGGATCTGACCACTGCCACCATGGCTGCTGCAGCAGAGGGAGCCTGGTGGCACAGGCAGCTCAGATTAAGTTTTTGCCCATGAGGAAATCAATGTTCCAATAGTTCCTTCAGACTAATAAACAAAAATCACCTAAACAAAACACCAACAAATTATCTGATGTTCACCGAAGACTGCACCATCAAATGCCCTAAATTTAAAGCGCTTGTTGATCTCACTCTGCTTGCCAGAACAGGGTTCCCAGGAATATAAACAGCTGGTACCTTTTGTGATTACACAACTTACTAATAAACAAACAATTGCATCTTTAGGTGATAGTCTGCTCAGTTGATAGTCATCACTCAGTTTTCTTTTGAATCTAGGCACATTTTCTCAAATCCACCTTTGCTGACAAGTCATTATAACTATTTAGTAGCAGAAGTTTTTCAAACAGTAGATTTCTGTCTTCTTGTTTACACCTACGAGAACATTTTAAGGTTATTTTTCAATTGTTAAAATCTACTGTTTTATGTGTCTCATCACCACAGCCTTAAAAAGTCAGACAGACTTCATGAGTTCCTTTGGAATTTTGTCTTTCATCATCAAAAGCACATGCTGCTTTATATAGCTATGCATAACATTTCTCATTTTTTCCCCTGAAAGAATGCAATTTTCAGAGCTGCCATTTCACAAGTGGTTTGAAAAATACTATCATAGTCTTATTTTTAAAAGTAAAGCAAGGATTTCACAGAGTACTAGGGTGGGATGACTGCAACAGAGTTACACTGACAAATTAAGGTGGTTTGGAACCTGAGCCTTCTGTTTGTCTTGCTTGCAAACTCATCTGCACAAATGTCAGCCCAGGCACACCCTCCATCCAGCCCTTACCCTGCTTTGTGCTGAAGGTCACAGGCAAAAGAAGGGAAGGATCTGATTTTCTGCTGTGTCCATACATCGAACTTGAATTTAGTATACAAAAATCCACATTGGATTAAAGCAAAGCAGTTCATGCAGGAAAGCAGTTAAGCCTTAGCAAAATGGTAATAAAGGATAAATTAGCCCATAATAAAGACTTCTGGAGTGACGTCTTAAAAAACTTACTTCCAGTACTAAGCTAATGTTGTTAGTTTAGATGCAGTATACAAATACACATTTTGCTTGTCTCTCTGTCATAGGTTATATCTGAAACCTACTAAAAAAATATAAAGGGAAACAGTATATATAGCACATTTTACCCTTTACTACAACACCTTCCATTCCCACAAACTTTTAACATTAATTTTCTTGTTTAAAAAGGGCCCAAAAAAGCAAAACACGCCCATATCACCCTGTAACTATACAATATTAAACACGAGGACCAGACTCTTGGTTCTACAACACAAAGATTTCCGCCTCCTCAGTATCATGGCAACATCTACCCTTAGAAGCCTTTGTCACCTTTTGTTAAAGATGTGGGGGGAAAGGAAAACATTCAAAGCCTTGAAAATGTAAAGAAATAAACAAAGCTTTCTTTTGAGAAGAAAAGGATTTATTTCCACACCCTTAAGCTAAAGGACATGAGGAGGGAAACAATCTTTTAGAAAGTACTGACAATTTAATATATTAAGTTTAGCCATGTTGAATGTTGGTTCAGCATTGGATGGATACTTAACATGGCATGGATAATTAAAAAAAAAAAGAGAAAAAATTCTTTCCCTAAGTCAAAGCCATCAAAAGGCATGGCATGCCATCAAGGGCAGGGATATGCACCAAAGGTACCTCTCTTGGTCCCCGTTGAAATCACAAGATTCCTTTCCTTTTGGGAAGGGAAAAGGAATCTTGGGAATCCCAAAAGAAAGGCTTACAAACACTCTGGAAAGGAGATAGGATCAAATGAAATGCAGTTGAAAAAAACAGAAAATCGGGAGTTTTAATGTCTTCAAAAAATAGGCTGTGAGGAAATGAGCTGCATTGCAGAGGACCAAAACATGCCAAAACTAAGCTCACAGATGTTGCAAAAGCAGGGGAAAAAAATCAAGGAGGAAGACAAAACTTCTTTGGAAGTAACTTGGATATTCACAAAAGGAAGGTAAGAACCTCTAAAAAAGCAGGGGACACGGTGATGTTGACATATTCGAATTGTCTCTAGGAGAAATTCAAAGGTAGCACAAAATGGTGTCTGGCAAAATTACACCAACTTTAGGCTCAAGACAGAGGTTTGTCTGACTTTTTTATCGTGTCAGAGAACTGCAGATGTGAAACTCTCTGTATTAAGTAGCTTTGGCTTTTTGCTTTTGGTAAGTTTAAGAGCAGATTAACGCAAACCCAAGAGACAAGTGGAGGCATACGAGATGCACAACAACAGCATCAATCAGGATATGAGTGAGACCTGTAAGATCAGACATGATAAGAACTGCATTAAGGTCATGGGTTTGCAAAGGCAAAATAAACTGGTAAAAGGACTTGAGAACTCCAAATAAGGGCCCTGTCCAGAGGAGCAGATGTTTGTCCATCTGGCACCAAGCTGCAGCCCTCCCTGAGTACCAGCCTCATCTCCACTCCCTGCTCACCATGCAGGCTGAGCCCATGACACACCTGCTTGGTTATCTCTGGACCCTCAAAAGCCTTACACCTTCTGGGCTGGACTATCCCAGTGCACCAGCAGCTGCCAGCTTGTGCCAACTCACTGGCACAATGCTTTTTGTCCAGCCAGCTTTGAGTTATCATCTGCCCCTGTTTGGCCCCTCATGCATTCAGATGGTGCAAGCCTGCCTTTCAACGTGCAAATAGGAGCATTTACCTGGCAAGAAATTGTCTCTGGTTTTGCCATCATTATTTACAGAAGTCTGCAGGGAGAGGATATGATCTCAGTATCAACACAGGTTACAACTCCTCACTGCCCTTTGGAAAAGGCCATGTGTCTCCTTTGCTACAGCTGCTCATATTGGGAAAGGAAACTCTGATGATGGGGTTGCCTGTGGAGGAATGTGCTGCACAACATTTCCCAGAGCAAGATCCTCAAGCCCAAGTATCTAAGAAGTACTTAAATAAAAGGAGCAAGTAACACATGCTATAGTTCTGTCTAATTTTTATAGAAATACCTGCAGGAACACTCAAAGGCTGCCTCTCTTCCTCTTCAGGAAAACTAGAGTCTTGAAGCAGTCACTGAAATGGTTTTGTCCTGTTTCAGGTTTGAACTCACAGCAGCATCAGAAAACAAAAATCTACAGTGCTCTCTTGCCACATATTCAGTTTAAAACCCCCATCACTGATCCGACCAGCTCCTTCCCCTCTGAGCAATGTCAGAAAGCTGTCCATCAGCCACAGGGTCCTCTGCCTCACACCAACATAGCTCGAAGACGGGTCTCAGAGTCACATTTCAGACAGCACTTGGCAAACCCAAAGTAAGAAAAATCTGTTATTTTGGTCAGACTGCAGTTCACAAAGCTAGAGTGGCACCAAGTGGTGAGAGGATGAATTTTGGTCTTATGATGTGTATTTTTTTTGATCACGCTAGAAGCCACACTTGACATAAGTTAAAATAAGATAGTTGGGCAGCTCACTATTACTAGGGAGCCCAGGTTTTTAGAAATCCTACTTAATCCACACACACAAAAAATAACAAGGGTAGAATGTCCCACAGAGGACTCTTAAGCAAGTAAAGCTCAGAATTACTAGTTAGACAAAAAGCACACAAATGTCAGTAGTGAGTAGGAAGTGAACAAAGATATCCTAATTTTCAGAATCAGATACGGCTACAATTAATCTTGATCTGACTTCTCACACTCAAGGCTACCCTATCCTCCCCACTGGAGTCATTGCATCTCTTGCTACATTCTAAAAGCAGCACCTTTGTATTTATTTACCTCCTTTTTACCATATGTGACATGCAAGCCACCCCCATTCTTAAACTGTCTTGCACACTGTCACTTCTCATAACACCTCAGAAACAACGGAACACACAAAAAACCAAAACAAACAATAAACAAACCAAAACAAATCAAAGCCACCAAGCCACAAAACAGCCCATACCAAGGATACTGAGTGCCTTCAAAGATTATGCCAGGAAAATAACATTCCTCTCTGCTCAGCAGAAATAACCATACACTTCATCTCACTCTTCTCCCCAAAATACACCAGACTTGCAATCAAACCCAAGAAACAGAAGACAGATGAGTAGTTCTGTGAATAATAGCTTAAAAAACCCCAAACAAAAAAAACCCAGTAACACACAGATAGCTCCTCACCCCCATTCCTGTGCAGTTCTTCTCAATAAAAAAGACCCTACAGCTATTTCAAGGGCATCAGTGCATTAGTTCTATAGAAAATGAGAGATTGTTTCCATCATGCATTTGTACTAACACCTAATAGGAGCTATTATTTACCCAGGCAACTGACAAAAGTGCTCATTCACATGGAAGAAAGTATTTGATGTTAAACATCTGTTGGCTACTTTGGCCCAGTTTTTCAAGTAATGAAAGGCAATTTCACTTTTTGCTTGGTTTAACTGATATGCTCAGGATAGAAAAAAAATCACTCTCATGGGAACAGTAACTAAATCTAAAAATTAATTAATATGCTCACAAATCCATGAAAATAAAGTGTGATTACTATTGTGACCAAATCCTTAAAAATATAGGAATAGGAGGTACGTATAATAAAATCACATACAAGGTCAGTTAAGTAATTTACAAGTTATTTCAATATCTACAGAAAAACAAGTTCTGGAGAAGTGAGGAACTGAAAAGTGAAGCCCAGTTAAAACAGGTCCTTGTTGCACCTGATGCATCCCAATAAGGACAGGCAGGTTTATAATATACCACTAACACAAAGGTGACAGCCCAAGAGTGCAGCTGGGGTGAGACTTCACTTAAGAAACATAAAAAACAACAGAAGCTCTGAAATTCAAACAGCCAGAAAAGTTCTTGGAGCTTTTGACCCCGTTCAGTCACACAGGTTGTCAGAAACATGAACACATTAACAGCATAATCAGGTGTTTTGAGTTCCAGGAAGCAATGCTCAATCTTCACTTCAAAAGAGATGATAAAAAATGTGAGCTATGAAGATTTCTACTACACAAAACCACTCAATGTCTTTTCCTGCTTTTTAAAATTTAAATTCCAGGTCAGGTGGTTACAGTCTGTGTGTGAACATCCCAACTGCAAATTAATGCTTTGTCCGTAAGCTCAGCTTTCTTTCTTACTTTTAACAGATGGCAGCAATGTTGATCTACACATTAACAGCAACTGATTTCCAATTCCACAACAAGAGAAATGATCTTTGTATCATTTCCCACAGAGAGGTAATTAATGGATATTTGCAAGCTGCTTGGAGATTCTCCAGTAAGGCGGGTTTTTTTGTTTGCTTTGGGGTCCTTTTTGTGGTTTTTTTTTTCTTCTTCTAACATTTACAGCCTATATTTCTCAAAGTGTTGCACAGTTTACTTTTTTGAGATTCCTCACACCTCATTTAATTCTCCCATGCTTAAAAGCAAGCTTCACTGAGATTTGTGGTATGTGAGGCACCACCACCTTCACCTCCTGTCCCAGACCAAACAGGTTCCTCCAGCCAAACTCCAACCCTTCTAAAAGCCAGACAGTGAAGACTGAAGCTATGCTGAGCGCCATTCCTTATCCCTTCCCCTCTCCCCCCACTCCAGACATTTATCCAATTTCAGTATTGACAAGTTTTGTGCTTAGACTACAAAAACTTTAGGAGCAAATTATGAACTTCACATAGAATATTTGTACCAAGCACAACAGCTTCTCAATCTAAGGAACAACAGTTCCTGCTAATTCCTATTTTTTATGACAGCTTTGAAAGAAACAAGGTAATAATACAGTGTTGTCTGTAAAGACACAGCTGCCCTGGTTGCTTCTTTTTTAGTCATTATAAAAAACAAGGAGAAAAAACAAAAAGAAATCCTAGCATCCACTGAGGTTAGCATGCAGTCCTTTTTTAAACTGTACAAGGATAGTCATGCTGTTGTCACCTTATTGCAGGGGTTCCATACTGCTGTCTCCTTATCACAAAAGTTCCATACCTGCTTGGTGTTTCTCATAGACAGTTCCTCAGAGATCTGACTCTTTCTCCTTCACAAAGCAGCCACTGACTCCAGTTCCCCTCTCACCCAGCCACCCCACTCTGTTAGAGCATCTTCTTCTCACTGCTCACAGCTGTGGCCTGTTAAAGCCAGGCCTGTTCCTGATCTTTGATAATTGGCCCAGCTGCAACTCCTCAGGGGTGAGATGACTTTCTGCGCCATCTTTATTCCTATATTCTATCCCCTTACACTATGCTTCCCTTGGAGAAGTGCAAACTCATATAATATTTTACAATAGCACTCATCTCCTTGGAGCTGTAGCCACAGGTAGAGAAGTATTTGAGAATAAAAAATACTACCTAACAATTTATTGTAAATGAGAAGTTGCATGTTGTGTTATATTTTGAATTCTTTCATGAATGAGTGTTTATTCTGGGATAAGTGGATATGGATGAAAAGCTGACTCAAGTATCAACTGCTTTTTTAAAAGAAGAATTATCTGAAATCAAATCTTCTTTGTTGGATGAAACAAATTGCAGAGAGAATATTTAACCATGTAAGGAGAAAATCCATAGATAAGGTACCACAGACTACACTTAGCAGAGTTAATTATCTTTATCATTTTGTTGCTCTTTCACACAAGTTTCTAATGGAATTTTTTGTCTAAATAACAAACTACACTGTCGTTAATATCCTGTGATACAGATTTCTTGACAATTAGGCTTTAATGATAACCAAGTTCTGCCATTTGGATTGCTTGGCAGATAAAACTTGTGTTTGCTCAAGAGACCTGAAGCCAACTTCACCCTTTTGCACGAAGGCAGAAAAATCGACTGTAAATCACTCCGTGGGTTTAGCAGCATTTCTGACTGCAGCTGGTAATATCAACTCCACAGTCTGTGATGATGACTCTCTTTCAGGTCAGGCATACCTATTTTGTCATCTTTCCTCAATTCCCATTTTATGGTTTTATTCTAAGTTTAGAGTACAAATTCTGATACCACCACAGTAGACTTGACAACTGCATTCCACGATATTGTTTACTATGAAAAATTATCCATGCTACATGTGCTATACATAACTCACCTTTTACATCTCCTTTAGCTAATTGCTGGGGGAAAAAACTCTTCCTTTTTGCTAATAACCACTCTGCACTTTACACAATGCAAAGACTAAAGGATAGAGCAGAAGTAGTCATTCCAGTTATTGCTGTCATATATGACCATGCTTGGTTTTATTTAATTTGCTTTCAGAGAGCATTACAACTAGCTGAAATATCTAAAAGGCTACTAATTATCCTTCTTGAAAGAAAAGAATTATAATGAGTTTCTCATAAAAGTCCATCTAGTTCTCCTAGTTCTGTCTAATCACTTGCTACTTGTCTGCAAATGGATTTGGTCTCATACATAATAATAATAGTGACAGATGTTTTTCTGCCAGTCAAACCTAAAATTCAAACTTCAGTTGATTATTATGAATAATCTACAATTTCCTCCATAATTAAGGATTCAACTTTGTTCACATTAACAAGTTCAATTCTGACCTCCCACTCACATCTATTAATGAAGGAGAACTTAAGTGATACATGAGAATTATGGCAGAAGAAGAATTTTCCTTCTAATTCAGAGTAAAGTGAAGGAGGAAACTCCGATTTATGGCAATGCTTTATAGATATTGCCACATCTAGTAATCTGTCACTTTACTGAAGGGAGAAGAGGAAAGCAATAGAACTTTACTGGACTGAAAGCACATTCTCATGCCCAGAACTGAAGCAGAGAGATCAGAAGTCTGATTTTCAATCTAATTGACAGCTGATTTACTAAGATCAGGAGAGACTGTGGGCTAAGAAATAACAGGCAACAAACAAGCACTGTAGTCACCTTCCCTCTGCTGTTGCCTCATTAAAACAACAAACCCTCCTCCACCACCAGTAAGACCCAAAGAAAAGCAGAGAATTTTCATAACACAGCAGAATTGATCTGGATGAACTGAATGAAGCCCAATGATAATTAATCTATGAATTTCACCATTAAAGGTACTCACTGGATTTCTAAAAATTTCTCTTTGGGCAATGTCTAATGGAGAGAGAAGGAAGGTGAGAAGATGTAGTTTAATGGATTTATATACTGAAAACCTAATGTACAGGGACAATGTTTTGTTACCCACAGTTCAATTTTAAAAGTTATTAAGATTTTAATAGGCTCACTAGATGGCTGTGTTGACTCTGACAACCTAATTTAGGTTTGCTGGCAGTTTCAGAGATGCTGCATTAACTGTTGGAGCTGGCCAGTTTAAATAAACTGCTTTCTTCAGAACAGCCACAAACCAAAATAAACTCTGCAGAAAAGCTCAGGTTAGAGGGTTTAAAAACAACTGAGGGACCTGAAGAGGCAATATAGAGCCAGGACCCATCATGAATTTCTAAGCAGGTCTGTGTTTGCTATGCAGGACAGAAAGCACCATTTTGAACCACTTAAGGAAAAAAAAAAAAAAGTCTTGCTTTTTCTTTTGCATGCATTTGACTGAGCAGTAGCAGGGGGACTTAAATA
Organism: Ammospiza nelsoni; assembly: GCF_027579445.1. Taxonomy (NCBI): domain Eukaryota; kingdom Metazoa; phylum Chordata; class Aves; order Passeriformes; family Passerellidae; genus Ammospiza; species Ammospiza nelsoni. The sequence goes on from NC_080648.1 coordinate 7,300,162, forward strand.
CAGCTAAGGAAGATTTAGCTTGAGAATTTTTTCTTTTTAGAAAAACCTCTGTTTTATTCAAAAACTTGTGGTTACTCAAAATTCACTCAGATAGAAGCCATTAATAAAAATTTTGGTTGCTGAAATGACTTCTATGTAGCTTTTACTTTTCAATAGTGAGGGGAAAAAAATTACTTTCTGTTTGTGGGTTTTATTGTCTGACTTCTTCCTCTAAACCATTTGTTTTCCTTTTACCAGCAGTAAAAAGGAAGAAAGTTAAACAAAGTCTTGATATGAATATTTCAATAAAAGAAAACTTAATGCCAGTGGTTTTTTTTATAAATTAGGAATTATACTCATACCTGGTAATTGATGTTCCTCAAGCTGCTAAGAGTGATATTTATTTCAACAGAAATTAAGACTGTCCATTTATCAAGAGGGTAATTTACTCCCTCACTAAAGGTCTCTCTGTACACTTGAAAGCAGCATGAACATCTCTAGCAGAAACTTTGGAAAACAAAAGAAACTGTCAAAACACTTGTCCACCACCTCTTTTACATCAGCAGCTGTGAGGTTTTCATTCAGAAATAATTTCTGGAAAGACAGATGATGTGGCAACTCAAAGTTATCATTAGATATTAGTACTTTTTATTCATCTGAATCTACTCTTTGCACACTACTTTTAATTGCTTTGCATTTCACCCTGACAAAAGATCACCGTTTCCATCCTGTGAACACGAGGCAGAGTAAGATCTTTAGGAAATGCTAAAGCAATATAATACAGTAATACAATACAATATTTCTACCTAAACAAGATCCAAGTGCCTACAAAACAAAAATAAATAAAATACCAAACAAAAGCAAATAAAAAAGTAAGACCACAACACAGAAATGCTGGCCCCCAACACCAGCCTGCCCTCCCTCCCTCCTCCTGTGCAGCAGGTGATTAATAGCTAAGGGGGGGTTGCTTTCAGCTCTGAGACAGTGAAACTGTTCAGCAAATAGTTCCTGTTAAGGTATACTAGATCATTTTAAATAATTCAAGACCTGTCTTTTTACCTTGAGCACTTGGATCTAACCCTGTATTTCCTTGAATACTCTTAGTGTTTATGAGTCTCAATTTTGTTGCCAGCACTTCTTGACTTTTTCCCTGTTGGTTGCTGCCACTGGGTTCACAACTCCTCTGCTGGTTTAAGGGCATCTGCTTCATGATGCTTACAGGTAACATTTATTCACCACTAAAGTGAAAGAACCAGAATTTTCCCTGCATGTCTTAGCTGCTGTCCTGACTTGCTGAGGGAAAAGAAAATATGCAGTGATTGGTACCATACACCAAGGCCTAATATTGTCTTATATACCAAGAGTTCTATTATTGCTATAGTGCAAGGATTCCATATCACCTGAGTTTCACACCTCCTCACTGTTTTTCATGGGAACCTCCTCTAGACACTGACTGTTCCTGGCCCTTGCAGCAGCCATCTAACACCCATTCCCACCAACCCACTCTTTTATGCCACTGTTCTTATTGGCTACAGGTGTGGCCTGTAAAGATCAGGCCTGCTGCTAATCTTTAGTAATTCAGCTGCAACTCTTTAGGGGATAAGATTACATTCTATACCACCTTCATTTACCCATACTGCATCCCCCTACAGCCTAAAATGTTCAATCCAATGGTAAGAATGAAAGTTAAAAAATCCAGTTACACACACAGTTGTCTTAATCCTGCATTTTCATTTGATCACAGACCAGCATTACCAGTGTAAAGTTGAAGAACTCTTGAAGGAGAAAATGAAGATCAGCATTCCTCCCAAACCTTAATGAAGGCCCAGGGACAAAATGATCCCTTTGCATTAACTCTTCCAATATGTGCCCTGCTAGCTCTGTGTGGTCCTGCCCAGCCTGCATTCCCTGGTGTGCTGCATTCCCAGGTGTCCTGCATTCCCAGGTGTCCTGCATTCCCTGGTGTCCTGCATTCCCAGGTGTCCTGCATCCCCTGGTGTCCTGCATCCCCTGCTATCCTGCATTCCCTGGTGTGCTGCATTCCCTGGTGTGCTGCATTCTCTGGGTCCTGCATTCCCTGGTGTCCTGCATTCCCTGGTGTCCTGCATTCCCTGGGTCCTGCATTCCCTGGTGTCCTGCATTCCCTGGTGTCCTGCATCCCCTGCTATCCTGCATGCCCTGGTGTCCTGCATTCCCAGGTGTGCTGCATTCCGTGGTGTCCTGCATTCCCAGGTGTGCTGCATCCCCTGGTGTGCTGCCCTCTGGCCCCAGTCAATCCTGCTGCTCATTGCTTCTCTAGCACGGTTTTGTCTTCCTCAGACCATTGTGTTCCACACTTCTTACACAACACTCCCCTGGTGAGAGAAGCTCAAACCCATCACAATATGCCACAGTGCTGTCCTAGGGCATTTGACTTGACACCATCTTCCCTTATTATTGATTTGGATTCTTTGGTTTGGGCTGGGTTTCCTTTGCAGTGTTTATCTCAATGAAGACAGGAATAAGATGACAAACCTAACGTTTATATTCCAGATGGCAAAGTTCAGAGGAATGCCTTATCTGCTCCTACCTGTTGGTGGTGAGACTTCTGCCATCTCAGAGTTCATCATGCATATAGAGAAATGTGAATTCTTCTTACTTCACCCACAAGCCCTCAGTTGAATTTGATTCACTGCAGCCTAAGGCAGACAAGCTTCCCTAGGTCCACCTGCTTTTTCCATTGAAGTTGCTGCTTAGCAAGGAGTCCATTATCAGCATGTGCCAGCAGCTGGCAAAGCTGTGAGACACCAGAGCTCCAGAGTGAGCTCCAGCCTGCAGCACACACCTCCAGCTAGACAACAGTGACTGTCACTGGAGTGACCCATCAGAGGGGCTGCTGTGTTTGTCAGAGCAAGGAGGAGCAAAGGGAAAGGCTGGCGTCCTCACAGCAGCACCTCAGAGCAAACGTCATGGTTCATACTGCAATACCAAATGCAAGGATGTGCAGCTTTCTTGAGAGTCACAATGAATGTACTGAAGATTATTTACATTATCAGATGCCAAGTTGCTCAGCAGCAGAGGACCAATTCCATCTTCACACGTTTACAGCACATCAAAACTAAATCACACGAAAAGCCAAGCACTTACATATTAGTGATTTGATTCAGTCTCACACACAAATTTCATATGGCACTCCAAAGACACACAAATTCTCATTTGAAGTACAATTTGCATCTTCCAGTTAATTCTCTCCATCTCTCTGAACAGAAATCAAATGACCAAACTCCAGGGAGCTCTGTCAAGTCTCTCTGGACTGGGAACACTTCATTAACCTCATCAAAACATCTCCCTCCCCATGCTTACTGTTCAACTCCATATTTTATCCTCTTTTCAGCACTAAACCATAGCTACACTCACCTTTGTTCCTTAGCATTACAGCTAATCTGGGTATACCAGCCCAATCAACAGCACCACAGTACTCAGAAATTCATTTCTCTCTTGTGGAAGTGCTCTGTCCCTTGTAATACAAAGTAACACACCTAAAACTGTCCAGACCACATGATACAGCTGATGAATAATATTAATACACTATATAATCCTAAACCAATTTCATAGGGTAAGCTACACCTCTAAAATTGCTCTCAGGGAAGACACACACACACAAGTAACCACTCCAAGTATTAATTAAAAGTTTTTAAACATCATAGTACTGTCACAAAGAAAAAAAGAACAAAATTGCCATCCTAAGAAGCCAAGACACCAAGTAATTTTAATATGGCTTTGAAATTGGTATTGCCTAAAACACAAGTCTAAGTTATTGCTTGAGAGAAAGAACCATGCATGCATGACACAACTTCTCTGTATGAATCAGTGAGGAAAGGTGGATATTTAACCTATTTCATCAGCTGTGCAGAGCAGATACACTCCAATTGCAGGAATGGGGTGTTTTAAGGAGGGAAACTCCATTTCAGGGTCTCACAACATCCCTGCATTGCAACAGCCACAGTAAGGCAGGAGAGCTCCAGGGGGCTGATCCATAGATGGACTGAATTAATACCACTGCTCTCACATTTGCCCTGTGGGCAGGCACAAAAAAAATTCCATAAAAATCAAGTTGAGAATAAAACATCATTATGAAACACATTTTAAAGCAACTACTGCCTCTACTCTGCCAACATCACAATATACCTCTGGAAACATCAGCTTTATTCAGTCTAATTAGTAACCTGAATCATCATGGCAATGAAAGACCATAAACCATTGTATGTATTACATGCACAAAATACAGAGATCTACTTTCAAATCCTGTACAAACTACCTGTCACAATTAAGTCATTCACTGTGAGAAGCCAACATACACTCACACACCTTTTTTTAAACTAAGATAATGGGCACACTGCTGCTAGTGGGCAAATGCTGACCATACATTATCTTTCACTTCCCAACAATTTTGATGAAAACTATAGGTGGAAACAGATTATAATGGGTACACCTAATTGAAATTCATCTCCCTTTTGCCTTGCATGGAAGACATGCTGCTTGAGCCCTGAAACATAGTCATTTTCATTCAAATTGCATGCAGATTTTCAGGCAAAATTGAATTTGTTGAAAAAAGATTTGGAGACTTCTGAAAGAGTCCAGAATGATGCAAATGCTTTGTAACTGTATTTTTGTCATCTGTGATTTTTCTACCTTCAGGAAAGAAATTTAAAGCCCACAGAGGTCTGTCCTTTTAATGGGAGTGACATCTTCCTCTGGTGTGTTCAGTCACTTCAGGTCCTTGTGGATTCATTGAGGATTAGTGCTTATTCAGTAGGGCTCCTTCCAACACATTCCCATCAAAACACAGACAACTCACCTGTCTTTCTCCTTTCAAAATCATTGTGTGACTCAAAGGAGCAGCTTGTGTGTTTTGAGGGGCTTTTTTCCGGTTTTGCAAGCGAGCAGATTCAAAGCTGCCAGCTATACAGAAGATTTAGAGGGGTGGAAAGCCAAACACCACCACAGCATTCCCCTCTCCTCCCATTTGGATACAATCCAGAAGTCAAATACTTCTTACAATAAAAACTTATAGCAAACCTGATTTAATTGTGGACAGTAATTGTCTGACCCTCAGTAAAGAATAAAGATATTGAACAAGATGTTTGAAGAAGTATTTGTAACAAATAGTAGCTAACATGGCCTTCTTCTTCCTGCTATTTATTGATATAATTCTTTTTCAAGTTAATTCAATGAAGAGCCTGCTCTGTCGTGTAAACTGATCACTAATCCAATTACATGATGGAAATTGATATTCTCCTGCTTCTGCTATTGTCTCCAAACACCAGGCATGACAGAAAAGAGAGATCTCCTCTAACCATCACTTTCACATAAAAGCCAGCAGCCCTGAATAGCAGGACCCTGACCTTCAGTGTCATGATTACAAAGTCAGAGTGCAGGAATGTGGAAATTAAGGATGCTACCATGTGATAGTAGCCCTCATCCCTGCCCACTGCTCAAAAGACATCATCAAAAGAGGATTTGATTTGTGTTTTAACCAAAATTAGGCAGAGAAATTAAGGGTTACCAAAAAACCCCAGAAATTTAGAAATGAACCTCGTTATATAAATGCATCCTGGATTCAGAGTTTGGACATGCCTTATTAGGATTGAAACATTTGCTGCTGCATTTTCTTTTATTGTATACACAAAGGGAAGTAGTAAAGTGTTACTTTTATGAAATTATAGGTAATAGAGAAACATTTATTGCTGCTTGACAAAACAGTGACAAACCTGCTTTCTGTCAGTGTGGTTTCAGAATGGAGACCTTCCCTTTTGCTGCTTATATTCTCTTAACAAATCAAACACTACAGAAGGGGTTTGCTCCTCTTCCCTGCATTTAGGCAACAATCATTAAAGTGAGCTGAAACACTCCTACACTTAATTTCCACATACAATTCCTCATAATATTAAAAAGGTGGGATGGCAAGAGCTACAGCAAGAGCAGGCCAAGCCAACTAACACAAGTGCTGCAGGCACTGAACTCTGGATCTGAGATAACTCCCAAGGAAAGCATTTCTCAGGGGCTGGCAGAAGATTACAGGAGAATTCCAAAGAGCAAAAATGAAGAGATATGGAAATATTTTATACAGTACAATACCCATATGACAGGAGATGCAGTCATCCAGTTCTTCTGGTGTGGCATCCCCAGCCACTTCTTACCTTTAGTAAGAACTAGCACTACAATGAATATACAAGGAAAAGGGAAAATGATAAAAAAATACTTGTTTCTAATGACGTTGAGACCCTTTAGTTGCCTAAAAAGGACACCTCAAAGATAAGAGCAAAAGGTTGCTTGATGTGCACACATATGAATTATTGACACTGGAAAACCTTCTGTACAAAAACCAGTGTTGATCTCCTGAAAACATAAGCAGTCAGAAAACACATTAAACTGACCATCTGTTCCTCTCTGATAACATGAAATTAAGTGATTTATTTATTCAGCATTTAAACCCTCTCCCTTCTCTTCATATTAGTCAAGGATGATTATGCTAAATCCAGATGTAGTTAACAAATTGTGCACTCAAGTGAGCAGGGGCCTTTGAGCACAGGACTTGCCTTCTGGCCACCCACCCTCAGAATCTCAGCCCTGTTGCCTTGAAGACCCTGTTTGCCCAAGACCCTGTTCCAGGCCTGCAGGCTGGGCAAGTGCTGAGGCATTTTCTGAAGTGATTAACTGAGCACACAGCATTGCACCCTATCCTGTGGGCCATGGTAACCACACACCCCTCAGCTGATAAACACAGCTGGCTGCAGCTCCTGCCTTGCTACAGAACACAGCTCTGCTTGTTGGAAACCTTTGGTTTGGTGCAGTTTTAAAACAAGACATTTACCATAGTTTTGCAGAATTTTCTGAGGTTGGGTGTTTTGCTTGGGTTTGGGTGTCATAGACATCTTTTATGAAAAATCTTTTCCTTAGGATTTTTCCTCCTGAGAAGCTGAGAGCCCTCAGGAACAAAATGTAAACATTGATTATCTGCTGCTGTGGAATGCAACAGGGACATCTGTGATTGGTCTCATTGAGTTGTTTCTAATTAATGGCCAATCACAGTCAGCTGGCTCAGACTCTGTCTGAGACAGAAGCTTTTGTTACCATTCTTTGCTATTCTATTCTTAGCCAGCCTTCTGATGAAATCCTTTCTTCTATTCTTTTAGTATGGTTTTAATGTAATATATATCATAAAATGGAGTCAGATCCTCATCTCTTCCCTCATCCTAAGACCCCTGCAAACACCATCACCTTTGGGGGTTCTTTTGTTTTAAGATGAAGAGATTGCATTGGGCAGAGACTCCTGGACCAGCAGCTCAAGGCACTGCATCCCACACTGATGCATTTGGAGTTCCAGAAGGCTCCAACAGAAAACCTCTGCACATTCTGGTGCTGCCCACAGACAGCCCTGACCTGGAACCTTGTCAGGATGACAATTTCTCATCTGCAATGGCTTTAGAATCAGCCTCTAGGAACTTATTAGAAAATGAGTCCAGGTTTTCAATGGACTGAAGCTTTTTGCCATAAAGGTAGATATGATAAAACTTCTTCTTTTAATAGCAGGTTCTCTGTATTTTTCCAGGAAAAGAATGCCAGCTTAAGATATCCTGAGCTAAGGTCAGTCTTTGTTTTATAGGTTTGATTTATAACATTTCTGCAGCTTCTGCTGGCATTTCTTTGAGGTGCCAAAAAGCCCTTAATTCTCATATGTATTTAGCTTTTTTTTCTGTTTGCTTTTACTATTAAAGCATAAAGGCTGGATTGAACTGCTCATCCCACGTGTAAACCAAGAAGAGCAGAGTCCCACAAAGCTCAGCAGCTTACCTTCAATTGTCTTGCAGACCCACACATCCTTTCAAAGCAAATTACTGCTCTGACAAGTGAAGGTGTGATTTACACCAGCTACCCAAGGGCATTTTTGACATGATAATTACTTAGTTCCACAAACTGCACATCAAACCTCAATTTTTATTATTTTACCTGCAAGTTAGCAGCATATATTGTTTCCATATTGTAAACAGAAATGTGCTTTTTCAATGCAAATCCATGACATAGCTCAGATTTTGGGAATTACGGGATTTGCAAACTCCAGGATTTGGGAATTCTGGGATGTGAGAACTTTGGGAATATTTGGGATTGGGAATCCCAGAATTTGGGTATTACGGGATATCAGAATTTGGAAATATTTGGAATAGGAAATTTTGGGATATGGGAATTTTGGGAATTCTGGGATTTCAGAATTACAGGATTGGGGAATTTTAGGATTTGGGAAAACCTGGGAATCTCTAGGATCCCAATTTCTGGGACATGGGAATTAAGCAAGTTACAGTTTATCTGCAGGTAGAGCCAAAGACTCTGTGTCTATAATAAATTCTCGTTTCCCAAAACTTGGCACTTTCCATTTAATTTTGCTGATTTATGAGTCAGTCTCCTGGGTGTTAACTGTATATAAAAGAAACATTAACTCAGCAGAGGCAACAGTTTGTTTTTTAATAATAAAAAATGCATACTGTTTATACCATTATTGCTTAGGAAATTAGATAAGATCCTTTCCAATACCTTGCACACAGGATACTGCAGCAAACCACTTAATGTGCAATAATAGAGTATTGACTGGGCACAGGCATAATGCAGGGCAGTGCTCCCCCAGAGCATACAGTCCCATGCTGTTAGAGCCTTGCTTGTTTGTTCCACATTAACATATGTTTGTTCCACAGTTACAAAAAAAAAAGAAAAGAGATTACCACCTCTAAGGCATAAAAAGATCAAATTTAGGTGAAGTATTTTGTGGTTATTTCATAATAAACACTGTTCATAAGAATCAGTGTTTATTTAATGAACACTGAATGGTAGTTTTTCCTTTTGTCTCGAAGGTCTCTGTGCCCGGGGCTCTCTGGGTTGTTGCATCAGCACCGCAAGAAGGCAGTACAGCATTTCCCAAAAAAGACCCCCAGAAACAGATGATATCATGTGGGCAAAGTTTTCTGCCTGTTTTGAAACCTGCACAGGTGTGATCAGGTGTGTGTCACAAGAGCAGGACAGCTGAGGTGACCTGCTCTGCCAGCACAAAGCCCTGCAGCAGAGCTCAGTCCAGAGGAAATCTCAACTTCCTCACACCAATCTGGGCTGTCTCCCAGCTTGCCAGCACACTTGTTCACGTCCAGCATAACACTGGCAGCCAGATCCTGGATGTCCAAAAGGCAAAATTGTCACTATAGGACACGAGAAAACACAAGCACACCGCTGCTCTCAAGGTGAAGAAAAAAGGGAAGTTTATTTTCTGGCTTCAACATTTATAGTTTTCCAAAAGTGACAGTGGATTGGAGGGTGACAGTGACACCTCTCCAATGACACTGGTCAAACCAACAGTCCATCAACTTTCTCCTCCTCCATCAAGGAATGCAAACCAATGAGTTATTTACAGAAAGTGTGGGAGAAAGTTCACTACAAGAATGTCAACCTCAGAAGGCTTAGAAAATCTTAAAATACCAGGGTGTCACAAAATAAACATCTTCCCCAGGGCCAAAGAGCATCATAAATAACAGCCCAGATCCTGCTCCTTGTGGGATCTCAGCACCTCAGGATGGAGGTGCAGAGAGGCCGAGACCACCCTTGGGGGGCTCGGGAGTCCTGGAATGTTGCCAGAAGTGTCTGGTGGCTGGACTTTGATCCTACACAGGAAATGACACCTGTATGAGGATGGGAGGAATTCACTGGGTGAATGGTGAAGGGATAAGTTAGTTAGAGTGTAAAACATAGGGTTTAGGATTTTGGTACAGGGGGGTCTAAAGAAGTAAGATGGAGGAATTGGGGCGTGTCCTGTTCTTCTTCTTCTTCTTCTTCTTGGCCTCCATCTTCTGTGGTGATGATGGCACTCGGGGATTGGTTATTACTAGAAGTGCACCGGTTAATAAGGGTAGAAGGTATTGGGGAGAAATGATAAATATTGTACACGTAACTTCGGGTATAAAGATAAGTGACCGCCCGGGGGCTTGGAGAGTGTGCCCATGGCTGACTTGCTGTGCAGACCTCTGTCAGGCTGAAAGAAAATCTTTTAGATAAACAATTAATAAACACCAAGACCGAGACAAGATCACAAGTCTCTCCTCGTCCTTTGAAGCGCCGGGCTCTTCAAGGCCATCCCTGCCTAAACAGCTCACAGAAAACTTACAAGAAGAAGAAAAAAAAAAACGGCCACCTAAACAGCACCCGAAAATTTACAGCTCCTGAGCCAGCAGCCCAGAGGAGTCTCATCAGTGCTGCCCCTTGAGGGCTGCAGCGTGAAGCAGGCTCACTGGGACACCTGCACTGCTCCTTGCAGCAGCCCCACAGGCCAGGCCAAGCCTTTGGGCTTCCCTCATCTCCTCAGAACAAACACAGCTGTCCCCTCTGCTCTTGTCCCCTCTGCTCTTGTCCCCTCTGCTCTTGATGTGGCAGAGCGCAATGGAGTCACTGAAAAGCTGTGATTCACCTTGGGGTTGACTCTTCTTAGGGAAACGTATCTGGGTGCAAATATCTAACAGGCACATAAATTGCAAGTAATTAATTCCCCCAAACTTTCGCGTGCACTACATCTCACTCTGCCTCTGAAGTACTGCTTCATTAAAAGAAACCGCATCTTTTTGGAAACAGCTGCACATACTAGTAAGAAAACAAAAATCTCCATACAAAGCAAGCCATCTGCTCCTTTCAGAGGGAGTTTATATTTGCTTTAAAAGGACAGCAACAATTTGTAATTTTGCCAGAGTTTGGTTGGCTGGACATTTTTTGTTGATTCATTTGTTTTTTAAATTAGAGTTAGAGGTACTTTTCTGTACTACATTCACCCTTGAGTCCTCCTGACAGGGATTCCTCATTTTCAAAATCACTCTTTTCTATTTTTTGTAAATATTTCTGTATCCCAAGCCAGCATATCAAAGGCACATAGAGAAACCCACAGAGAACTCACTGACATAAAGGAGAAAGAAATGGCTGTACTGCCTTTGCACTGAATGCTGTCAAATGCAAAAAGTGAAAGAAATAAGAAAAATGTTTTCCAGATAACAGTGAAATTGAAAAGATTATGAAAGGGTACTACCCATAAATGTTGAAGTAGAACTGTTTGGAGATCAGAGACAGAAGAGAAAAGGCAGCAGTAGACAATGGAGAATTAATATTCTGGGCATTTTCATCCTTTTTGCAAGTGGATAAATAGGGAAGAAGCAAAATATTTAGCTGACAAATTAAAATGTACAGACTATTTCTCCCAAAATGCACAAGGTGTTTAAATATTTGCAACGTGGGAAAAGCAGTTAGCATAAGGGAGATGTGTGAATCAACAAAATTTCAGCTCTCATGAGACTTCAAAATATTTTTATTTTCCATGCAAGCATTTGAAGAAAAGGGAGAGAAAGCTTTTTATGTTCTTCTTCCTTGATATAAAGAAATGTGTGAAACAGGTCACTTGACAAATGGTTTTGCTTTTCTGACAGAGAGTTTTCACTGAAAGCAATTTTTGGGGTCTAAATTTGAAACTTCAGATCATGGATTTTAAGCTGAGTTTTAGAACTTTTCCTTAAAAATTTCAGCTTTTACCAGGAAAAGGGGCTTATCTGCATAAAGGCCACATTTACTCCCATGTACTCACAAGCTTTCCCTGCCCTCCCCCCCCCACAAAATACCACTATGTGGAAAAAGCATAAATCAAGGCATAGGAACACTTTCCATCATGAATACAGAGCACAAAACGTAGCTTTGTGCACCTTACCAGATCTTACCAAGTAATTTCACTTAATTTTTTAAAAACTATTTCAGTATCTGTTCTATTTATAGCTAAAAAATCCCTTCTATTTTATATAGCCCAAACCTTAGGGTGTATGCAACAATGATGACTTGAAACACTTGCACTGCAAAAATGTGATGAATCCTCAAGGAAGGGCATTCAAAGGTGCCTTGGGAAAAGGATCCTTGTTCCACCAGTGCTGACTGCAAGACAACCCTCACGTTCCAGATAACGTAACCAAGCTTGTATGGACATCAACAGCCATAATCCACATGAAAAGGACCCAGACAAAAATAAAGTCACTTGAGAGTGTGTGTTTCTGCACTCCTACTGCTGCATTCCAAGCTCTTTTAATACCAAGTTAACCAAGGCAGAAGAGGATACAGCGAGCACCTGCTTGCTCCAAGGCAGCCCAAGGCCCTTCACTTGGTACAAGCAAACACTCCTGCAGCATTCTTTTCAGATGAATGCAACACAGCTAACAAGCAGGAGTTTTGGAAGAAAATTTCTCTGGTATTTAATAATTTTTGGGTTTGACCTACTAGAGTTTAGAAAAGCTCCCTTTCTCCGGTGCTAAACAAGTAAAAGTATTTTATTTAATTAAATTAAATAGTAGTTTAAATTCAAAATTATATTAATGACATTTAATTTTCAGTCCTCTAAGTTACCTAAAACTATGTTAGGAAGACCTTATATGTGTTAAGACAGACGTAGGAACGCAGTAGTCTTAGTCAGGTATTGAATGGTTGAAGGCCAAATCCCCAGGACTCAGTATAAAATGTGACTTCTTCCTATTTCCATTTCAAACTTCATCTTTCTGCATCCTGTAAAGCAAAACAATTAACCTTCTTTGTCTCAGCTCTCCCAACACCTACACTTTGGGGTGTTGTACAGCTTATAACATCTGTGGAGTGCTTCTCACTTCCTTACTGTGTGTCAGCTGAGAAGAGCAAAAATCACCCTGTAAATGCAAAGATACTTTTACTGATTTCTTTGGAGAGTGGCAAGTGGGGCATGAATGAAAAAAAGAATTAAGATAGATGAAAATCTGAAATTAGCATAGGTTGAACTCCAAACACCTGCCAAACAGTGTACAGCAGCTACTCAGCTATTGCTATATAAATTCTACATCTGGGGCAGTAGCAGCCTGCAGAAGAGAAAACTCTCTGCAGTGACTAAACAACAAATCACCTCTCAGGGTCAGTGAAAATTTGAAAGGAACTATTTTCAAAAGCCTGTCAATCAGTCTCACACTACAGAAACAATGCCTGCCTCTGCTTCTATAGGTGACAAGAGCTCTGATGAGGTAATTCATTTGCACTGCTGCTGCTCTGAGCGAAGACAAGTGGGACTGTGCAAATTGAGCTAATCGTCAACACTTGATCAACTCAATTAGTTCAAATCAACCCAAGTGTTTCTCTGTCTGCAGTTGCAGCTCAACAGGGCTGCAGGCAGGCTACAAAGGCAAATTGCACACAAGGAAATGCAGATTTGCTCTGCCTACCCTGCAAGGTGGCCAGGTCTAACCTGGTTTGAGAGTTCCATAACTGTGTTAGCAGAACACCCTGCCCCGCATAAATGCTTGCCTCTGTCATTGTGAGCTGGGAATAGTTCAAAGGGAGCTATTTTGTTGTAATTAAACAAAACAAGGAGGAAGAGCACAATCAGTGCTCTAGGAACAATTTCTGCACAAAACCAGAGAATATTCCAGCCTTATATAGGTTTCAACTATTCCTATGCAACAAGGTAGAACTGCTTTGTAGAATAAGAGGATCCCATCTTGGATAACCTTGGTGAATTAGTCCTGAGATTCCAAGGTGCAATTTCAGAGGAAACCAGCTTGTCCACTTGGTTCCTCCTTCTCTCTGCTGCCAGGAAATCATGCTGGCCACTGAGACATGGACAGATTACAGCACTGAAGAGTATTGGTGATTTTATTGATGAGGCTCTCAAATCATTACTAAACCAAAATAAGTTGTTCCCTCCTCAGCTAGTCAAATGGACTGATGACTGTTATCTCAGCTGTGGCAGCTGATAAATGAGGATACTTTACCCAGTCAGGTCCTTGACCCAAATTCACAGTTAGTCAGTGACCTAGCCAAAACCTTGGAGAGAACTGTCTAATGATGCTTGTCATGACTCAGACTACCTTGGCAGCTCTACTTGCAGCTTATCTGCCAAAACAGGTATTCTTGGATAATCAACACAGCTGCCAGGGCATCCAACTCTTCCTCTTCCCTGTTTGTCCTCCATGGTTAATATACAATTCTTTATAGTTCCAACAAGTGCCTCTGTTTTCTCCTTTCAGTGATAGGACAAATGGTGCTGCTTCATACAAACTCTTAAAAAGAAGACAAAAAACCACCACACTGTTTTCAGCCAGGTTCTTATAACAACCCAAATGCCTATCTGAAATTATCCTTTTACAGCACAAGGCACTGTACAAACATACAAAAAGAATAAGATTTTGAAAACACCCACATTGGACAAAGCTGGAAAATTACTATCTGATTTTTGCAGTGAGGTCAGGGAAACATCAGGCTAAGATTCCTGCTGAACATACTTGACACACCCACAAAATAAAATGCTTTCTACATCCAAAGACTGAGTATGTTGTAGTTTGGGAGGGTGGGGTTGTTGGTTTGGTTTTTTGGGGGTAATTTTTTTAAGTGTTTTAATTGGTCAGGCTTCAGTTTGATTTGGTTTGGGGTTTCTTTGCTCTTCTTCCTTTGAGGAACAGGGAGATTTTGTGAGAGCTCTGTTTCCTTGAAAAATATTTCCTTTCACAGCTGTGGCGGTCTGACTCCTGCAGGACTACCCACTTGTGTGACAGCACATTGCTGTTCAGCCTTTGGGGACAGCACAAGCTAATATTCCATATCAGAGACAAGGATGCTGAGATGAAGAAAACATGTAACTGAATTCCAAGTCTGTACTGGTTTTGGTGAGAAAGAGTTCACTTTCCTCATAGTCGCTGTTCTGGTGCTGTGTTTTGGATTTGTGTTCTGGTGCTGTGTTTTGGGTTTGTGCTGGGAGCAGCACTGACAGGGGGTGTTTTACCTGCCCTGGAGCCTGGGACTGCTGACCCCAGCTGGCCACAGGGATGTTCCAGACCATGGGGCATCATAACCAGCAAAAAAAACAGGGGAAAGAAGGAGGGAAGGGCAATGACAGTTTTGTGGCACTTGTCTTCTTCATGTCACCTTTACATGAGATGGGGCCCTGCTTTCATCACTTTCCCATGGGAAGCAGAGAATTAATTCTCTATTTTACTTTATAGTTCATTCAGTTTTGCTTTATCTTTTAAACTGTCTTTATCTCAACCAATAAGTTCTCTCACTCTTACCTTTCTGATTGTCTCTTCCATCCTGCTGAGGGAAAGCAGGCGAGTGGCTGCCAGCCAGGGTTAAACCAAAACAAAACCTCAAAACAAATCGCCAACTACAAATGCAATACACTACTCTCTTAATATTCAAGCCACGTATTATTATCCTCCACACAGTCACCCAAGCAGAAACAAACAGATATACCTTACAGGGGTGTTATGAGATTAATTAGTTAATAACTAGAAAACAATTTGAAGGTGTAATGCCATGTTACAGAAATGCTAGTACCGTAACATTATATATGTAGAAATGAAGGTGAGCTTGCCAGAAATCCCGAGACTGGCTGCATGCAGAGTAATTACAGGAGCAGTTCAAGTTATTTTCTTGCTTAATATAACAATCCATGTCCCAGCTCATCAAACCATTGTTTCCAAGGAGTGAATATTGAGTGGAACTAACAGTTCACAGGAATGGAACTGCTCTCCAGAGAACACAATATGTATCACTACCTCATAAGGGATACAACTGGAACAGAGCAAACTTCAAATGAGCAAAGGAACCAGGGGGAAGCTATTCTTTTATCCATGCCAGGACTAGAAAAAGTCTAAGAGAAGCTTAAGAAAAAGCATCTCAAAGGAAGGGTGTTAATCCTATCTCTCATGCCAGTGCAGTGCCTGTTAACCTCACTGTACCAGGAATTCAGCATCAGCAGTGATGCTCAGAACCTGCCCTGAGCACTTCAGCAAGGTTTCCTTACACACATGCACACACACACATGCATACACTAAAATTAAAGGCCAGATGAGGCCTCAGCTTCAGCAAATTTAACTCAAGCAATGACAGGAATTCCACAGAACTGACTCTGCAATTGTCAAGAATGAAATCATCTCCAAACTCCAAGAGGTCCAGTTCTGAGCTTGGCAGTGTCCAGAGCAGAGCCCAGCTCCAGTTCAAGCCAGTTTTACTACACAACAGTATTAACTGAGCTATGGAGTAACCTTTGAGAAGTGAAAAGGATTACGAGGCAAAGAAAAATTCAAACAAATAAACAAAAAATGCTTACATTACTTCATATCTCTACATTCCTTCATATCACTACATTCCTTCATCTCTCTACATCCCTTTATAATTTTCCAGCCATGTCTAAGTTGAAGACTCCTGTGAAATTTTCCTCTTCCTGACACTACCGTGTAACTGAACAATGACATGATACTCCTAAAATTTACACACTTAGTTACACTCATCAACTAGGTCACCTTCAATTAAAAAGAAAACTGAATTTGGGAAGGATGACATTTCTTGGAAGGATGACTTTTTAGCCTTTGTCAAACTCCCTCTCTTCAATCCTAACTACACAGCCTCATAAAATCAATATTCTTCAAAGAAGAATTCTGCAAATTATGTCTACCAGGTATGTAACACACATCTTACAGCTGGTAAGAACAAAAGAGAAGTGGCAGCAAGCTGACTCTGCAGTGCTATGGCCTCTTGAACTCTCCTGCTTACAAAAGTGAACCTTAAGGTAACCCAGGCTTTAGAGACAAAACTCTTAACAAGCACAACAGTGCTCCTGCTGCTCTACACCATGTAGAAGGTACACCGAATGAAGAAAACTGCACCAGAGCTGAAATGCTGGGTCAGCCTGAAAACACCAGTTCTGGCTCTCCAGTACTGACAAACACACATGAATGGAGAACAAATCAGAGAATATGGTCAGCATCTCCCACACTCCTTGGACAGATGTCCCTGACCACTCTGTACTCCAGGAGATGCACAGAGCTGATATTACAGTGTGAATAAGCAGAGGACAGAACAAGAGTTCACCTCCTGCACAGTGCAGGAGATGGGTAACAACCTCCTCATCTCACTGACCAAGGGATGGCTGGGATGCAGAGCTGGCTGGGCATGGTCCCTTCACTCAGCTCTGCATTCCAATTGTCCTCACATGCCAAGACTGCTGCAGGAGGTGAGAATATCTTTCCTGTCATACCCCACTCCCTGAGATCAGGACTAAACAACAAGCAGTCTCCTACTGCAGCTGAGAACAGCTGTTCCTACTAACCCTAAATTAAGGGTCCATAGAGATTCCTGTATAACCATTTCTAAAGCTTCACCTGAAAACCTAAGCCAATGTAAGTGGCAGTATTTTAAATATTTAATTTTAACTTTCCTCAGTGTTTTCTCAAATGCTTTTCCCTTGCCATTCTGCTTACAACTTAAATTTTGTGCATTCTCATAGAAATTTCCAAAGCCTGTCTTTGCAAAGACTACCCATAGTAACTGGCTTTTACCAAGTTCTGCTGCACTGATCTTCTGAAAACTCCCTGACCAGTGTGGAAATGTTCTCCTGGAGCTGAGGACAGCAGAGATTCAAACCATGAGAAAGCAATGGGCAGAAGACAGTCTCTCAGAGATTACATTCCATAAAATTGAATTGGCAACATCTGCTCAATCTACTGTAGATAAACAGTGAACTATTTTCCAACTCATTAACTCAGAGGATAAGATATTAAATAAACCCAGGGGCCTCATGCTTTGCTATCACATTTGAGGCTTGTCCCAAACTTGCCAAATGAGTTCTGCTGTATGAAAGAGAACCTAAGAACTGAGTTGCAGTTGCAGAGCAAACACCCACCTAAATCCTTGGATGACAGAAAAAACACCCCTGCTTACTCTGTGTTTCTAATTACTAGTCACTTAGCCTAAATTATTAACCGTGTCCTCAGAAGTGATGTATGGTACATGTAAATCTCCAAACAGGATTCTAATAGAATTATCTAATTCTATTAAACCACAAACAACTATTCATTAAATATTTATTAGAAAGCTTGCATTCACTTAAAATAGATTGGAATGTCAGCAAAACACTTCACTAATCCCTTCTTTGTTTCAGCCTTCCATGCTAAGGGTTCAAAATGAGCTATCAGAATCACACTTATTGATTTAGTACAAATTAGCTGGCTAATCAAAGTCAATAAAATTAAAAAGATCTGAAAAGAATTTACAAAGTAGACTATGGATTTCTTTGAAAAATACACTCTGTTTAAATAAACAAGTTAGTTAAATTCCAAATTACTTGATTATGTAAAGCTTTTTAGCTCATTCTACCATAGGGCAGAGGTGGTAAATTACAACTAATTCAATTTTATTTGTAGCACCAGTGAGATGCATTTAAAGAAATAAAAACTGTTTAAAGAACTTAAACAATTCAATAGTATTTTAAGTTCTCCATGCAGTTGTTAGGTTGGATTTTTCTACAGCTTACTCAGTTGAACCTGGCACCAGAGCAAAAGCAGTATTTCAAAAATCAAATGGACAAGCAACTCAAAACATTCAAAATCATGAACAACAGCACCTATTCACATTCCAAAAGCCCCCAAAACAAATGAATAAAACCCCAAAAAATCCTAAAAAACCACAAAGTTAAAGAAATCATGAGGGCAAGTAAAAAGAACACACAGCACAAGTAGCCAAATGCCATGTTATCACTGCAGTGGTATGAGTTATGCAAAGCCAATCTTTATGTCACATTTTGTGGCAGATCCTGCTTTGATCAGCACAGTTTTACATATATTTACATACACATTTGAGTAATTCCAACAAAATCCATGCTGCTTACTGCTGAAGTGTAACCATCCTCTGGTGACACACATCCTCTAGAGTCATTCCCTCAGAAAAATGTAAATCTATATTAGCTGAAAGAGTAAAACTAAAAAAATCCTCATGTGAGTACCACAACATGCCTGTCCCAAAAGCAGACACAATTTTGTGTTCTTGAGGCTAGGAATCATGTTAAAGAAAGGCGTCTCTTCCTCCTATCTTGCTTTCTGTGAGTGATGTACTTTTCCATGCCTCTCACAACATCTGGAACTTTCTGTACATCAGTCACCTGCATGGCGAGCTCAGCACCCCTGCTGGAATTGCTGTGAGCACTGCTGCCATCCCACAGGGGACACTGGGCACTGCTTGGGTCAGGCTGGTTTCAAATGTGGGCCTGAGGGTGCACAGGCAGGGGCAAGCAGAAATCCTGGAACTTTTCCACGCTTAGGTGAAATGCTGAAAAACCTAGAGAGGCATAAAGGAAATCAGACAAATAATACATATCTTCTAATTTCATTAAGGCTCCAAATTACCTTTCATTTCTCAAAATAGTGGCTGTCCACACACAATCAGAATTAAAGTGCTTTTTGACTTGTCTTCACTGTGAATGCTGGCTGAAAGAAATCCCACTCCCAAACAATGCAGGAGAAAGCTACTGCTGATACTCCAGACAGCTGCCTGAATTTCTTGCTGTTTTCATGTGTTTTTTGACGGGTCTTTGTTTTCAAGTGCACGTCCTTAGGCTGTAAGAAAAGTCCTCAATCCTGGACTGTGTGCTGCTTTTTGTGGTCTTGTATACTGGGCACAATGCAAGATAGAATCCTATCAGCTCATAAATAGTAGCAATTCACAACCACTTGGCACAGGTGTAATTGACTGCAGAGAGCACAAGATAGGGACACGATGAGATTTTACCAGAGATCAAGACAGGCAGAAATTGGCCCTAATTTTTGTACAATAGCCAGCACTTTAGCTCTTCACTTGGAAACTTCACAGCTGTGAAACATTTCCAGAAAAGGAAAGCAATTACGGAGCCCTACCACTGGAGGAGCTAAAATAATTTAAGGTTCACCATGTCCCTGATTCATTTTATTTCATTTTTCCTCAAGACCAGATGCTGTTCATTTTAATGCTCTGAATTTCCACATATTGAGTTGTGATTATCTATTAATCTAAATGTATATAGACAACATATGGATTTTTTGTTCCAAACACCCTTCCCTCCTCAGTTCTGCTCCAAGCCTATTCTCTGATGCAGAATTATGCTATTAATCCCCACTTCATTCCATGTAAAGTCAGTGCACACAAGAACACACAAATCTGACAGCTTTAACAAAGACAACCCCCAAAGTCTAAGATAAATAGGTGGTTTGGTGGGCTTGGTTGGTTTTTAAAATGTTGCTGTAAAATTTACAGCTTGATATTGGTTTTTGAGTTATCTTCAATGTTGAATGCTGCCTGAAAAGAATCCCACTCTTAAACAACTGGTTTGGTAATTCAAAATTCTGTCAAAACAACAGCTTCATAGGCAAAGTCCTTACCAGGGAAAGGGCCAGTTTTGACTGGGAGGGAGCAGGGCTTAGGAATCCCCTGCAATCATACAAAATAAGCACTGGGCAAACAAAACAACGACAACCAAAACAAAGTAGACACATCTAATGGCAAAAGGTAACAGCCTGTAGTTCAAATTCTCACTGCACCTCATATCTTATCTTTTTGCTAATTCTTAGTTCTTTCCACAGCACAGCAAAGGAGGGCTGATCACTGAACCCAGGATTCAAGAAGTAATCTATTTGTTTATGAGCTGTCACCTAACCCCAATAGCTTAGTTATTGTTCTAAATCAAACCTATACGAGCCAAGGTAGCAAAAAAGCTAGGAGTGTTTTAGTTACAGTAAAGACAATGGCAAAGATGGATTAAAACTCTTTAAACTGGTCACAGAAATGATTCTCAGTGTGCAACTGCATATCACCACACAGATTTCACACCTGGGGCTGCAGCAATAAGAACTCCCACAAAGATCCAGCAGAATGATGAAATGTGGAAGAACATTATGCAACTGCTGGCACAACAGCAATAAAAGCAAAAAGCATCAGCCAAGGACTGTACAAAACTTGATTCTGGAGTATCAAGAATTCAAACGATTTGAGTCTTAGTGAGATGTATCAAGAACAATTCCTGCCAATTTAAATCAATGTAACTCCCCAGTTTGTGAAGTGTTCTCAAACTTATGACCCTCAAGACCAGCCCTACCAGCAGAAGCACTGTGTCTCAGCCATCTACCAAACATGCTGCTAAAGAAAATGCTGTGCAAAGGTCACAGAAACTGCTCCAAAAAGTTAACTTGCTCATAAAGTACCATTAACACCCTGGAGCTTCAGTGTTTTTGTGTCATATATCACATGATCTTTAAAAGTCAGTATAGACTCATAACTTACAGAATTTAAACTATGGATTTAAGCAATTCTAATCCAGGTAAACCTAAAAGATGACACATAGTCCAAAAGAAGAAGTCTTGATTGCTCAAGCAAAATAGTCAGACCCATAACCCTCAGAGCCACACATTATCTGACTGCCATGAGGCACAAAGACTCATACTCCTACAAATCATTTGGAATCATTTGAATAATAAAGGATAGAGTTCTGAAATGTCAAAATCTGAACTACTGCCTGTTTCTTTCACAAAAGAAAGTCTGAAAAGGTATAAAGTCTTTTGAATGCACTCTCTTTAAAGGGAGCAAGAACCCCAGATGGCAGAGGGAGTGATAATAGGTAATGCCCTGCACAAAGCTCACCAAGATGAGCAAAACAGTTCCCAAAGATCTCTGCTCATTGAATTCTCCTTGCACATTTTTTTACTTCTAAGTAACAGCGAGACTCTTATCAATGGTTAGCTTTCATCCCATTTTAAATGAGTAACATCAAAAACATCCATTTCAATTTCTTAGGAGACAAAATCACCCAAATGCTCTCGATTACCCAGACTGCCCATCCCAGAATTGATTCAGTTAACCCCTGACACATAACAACCATCTCACTATAGGAGAGTGCTCACAGGAATCCCATCCCAGCTTTCTTCTACTTTTTTGGTTCCTTTCATAAACACTAAAGCACTCTCAGACTTCAGAGATTTAGTTACTAGGAAAACTTGGCAATAAACAAAATATTTGTATTTTTGTAAATGAACTCTAGCTAATACTTTGTGAATAACTGATAAAGCAAATATCAGCAGGTTCCAAACCACTAATATTTGAAAAACCTCATGAGGCAGTGGTATTTGCTTTTATGCAGTGATAAGAAAAAGGGATTCATAATAAAGTACACATAAAGGTATTTAGTTCACTTTATTAGTGATTTTTACACCAACAGCCCACAAACAGCCACACTAGCACAGGCACAGCAAAAAGTGCTCTTGTTCCAAGAGAAGTTAGGAGAGTGAACTCATAGGATGATCTCTATAAATTGACATTTAATGAAACTGAGATCAGCAGCTGATTTGTCTGAACATAGAAAGGGACAATGTGCAATATCTTTAATATATGAATGGTTGGGTAGACTAAATGGCTGTCACACAGAAAGCTTACCTGTAAACACTGCAGAAAGTCTGATGATTTTACCTCAATAAATGACTGGTTTATGAATAAATGAAGGTAAAAAGCTTGGCCCACAGGAGCAATGACCAGGGCCCAGACTGAAACAAAGGGCAGCTCCAGCAAGCTCAGGGATGCTCACAAATGCTGAGCTCCTGGTTAGAGGGCCCTGCAGCAATCAGCAGCAGAGGGCTGCCAGGGTGAGTGTTTGTGCCTCTGTGCCCTCTGCCTAACAAGGATGGGCTGCCACAGAGCCCAGCTTCCTCAAATGCAAGTCTGCTAAGGGTGTCCAAGCATAGAAGAAAAAAAAAATTGCAAGGCAGAAGACACGGGAGAGAACTCAGTGTGGTCTTGTCTACATCTAGTTGTCACTGTGTAAAAAGCTGTGGCATTGCTGCTGCAGACACATGGCAGAGCTGCAGTGTAAGTGCTGTGCCTACAGTCACTCTCTTCATTATTTTCAGGTTTTTTTCTTCATGGCACAGAGCTGAAGCAAGGCTAGCAGAGCTGCATTACTGCACTGAACTACAGAGCACTAGAGGTAGTTTCACAAAAAGCAACTCAGACTACTTTTAAACCCAAACCAGATTTGGCATTCCGCCTTTCACGTTGCAAATCGGAATTTCAAAAATGCCTGTCACCTCATTAAAATCTCCACTGTGGCAATATTAGGAGAGAAAACAGCTAAGCTGACAGAGAGGAGCTCTTTTTTGGTTTGGGTAATCTGCAATGTGCAGATACCTGGGGAATGAGGATGTGCCATTCTCAGCACAGTGTCGTAGACATCCTTCTGTGAAAATCTCTCATTAAGATTTTTTCCCTTCTGAGGAGCTGAGGACTGAGAAACAAAATGTAAATAATGGTTATCTGCTGCTCTGGAATGCATCAGGTGTGTCTGTGATTGGGCCACCTTGAATGTTTACAATTAATGGCCAACCACAGACCAGATAGCTTGGACTCTCTGTCCGAGGCACAGACCTTTGTTATTCATTCCTTTCTATTCTTAGCCAGCCTTCTGAGGAAACCTTTCCTTCTATTTCTTTTTAGTTAGTTATAATGTAGTATATATATTATAAAATAATAAATCAAGCCTTCTGAACATGGAGTCAACATTCTCATCTCTTCCCTCGTCCAAGAACCCCTGTGACCACTGTCACAGCACAGGGCTTTGCTGGAGCACCTGCAGTGCTTCCAGAAGCTTGCAAGAGCACCTCCAGTGCTCACACACAGTACCACAGCTCCTTCAAATTCTAATCCCATCAACTAGATTATACTGTGTTAGCTATCCTTTGCACAACTCATCTTCAGACTTAGCAACATTTTCTTCAAAACACCATTCAAACATTCAGACTCACCATTGTTAGGAAAAATCCACAAATGCCAGAGGTTTACGTCCAAAAAGGAGACAGAGGAGTCCTTCAATATTCAAATAAAGGGAGAGAGCCCACTGGGGCACACACCCGTGGGGTTTTCTCTCTCTCTCTTGGGGTTTCAGTGCGTGCAGCCTCCTTTAATCCCAAACTCCTGTCCCAAGGTGCCCTCGGCCTTTCCCCATTGCTGAGGCACGAGGGAAGTACAGCTTTCTGTGACGGTGTTCACGGGGGAACCAGGCTGAGGGGAGAGATGAAGATCTGACTCCATGTTTCAGAAGGCTGATTTATTATTTTATGATATATATTACATTAAAACTATACTAAAAGAATAGAAGAAAACGTTTCATCAGAAGGCTGGCTAAGAATAGAATAAGAAAGAATGATAAAAAAAGGTTTGTGGCTTGGCTCTCTGCCCAAGCCAGTTGACTGTGATTGGCCATTAATTAGAAACAACCAACACGGACCAATCACAGATGCACCTGTTGCATTCCACAGCAGCAGATAACCATTGTTTACATTTTGTTCCTGAGGCCTGTCAGCTTCTCAGGAGGAAAAATCCTAAGGAAAGGATTTTTCATAAAAGTTGTCTGCGACAGCTTTCCTCAGCTGCCTACCCCATATCCCCCCTTGAACCCCCTGTTTTACCCCAAAGTTCAGCCTTGTGCAGAGCCTTGTCTGGGCCCAGTAACAAACCTGCTGCCCAAAGTCAGTGGAGACCTTCAGAGCCATCTCACATTTCATTTAGCACCCACACCTTCACCCACTGAATTGCTTGTGAAGACCTTAGGGCACATCTTTCCTCTGACCATGCAGAATGGACCCAGCCTCTGCTTTGGTTTTACCACAGTCATTTTACTCCCTAAAAGGCTGGAACAGAGCCCTGGCACAGAAGGAGCAGCTAATGGAAGGCAAGTCAGAGGCTGGGGGTAGAAATCACCAAATTGCTGTGAAATTCTGCCAACTCCAGTGCTTCATCTTTTTGCTAAAGCTCCCCAGAATCACATACAGCACTAGCAGAACATGCTGGAGCACTGTATGCAAAATATCAGAGTGCTTAAAATCAGTACTATCCCCGTGCAATGTACCAGGGACTCCAGTCACAGCTCCACAGAACATTCAGTAGTTTATGCAAAGTTGAGCAAAGTCAACTGCAGGGACTGAAATTCATTTACCAAATGACTTTGTCAGTCCAGAACATTGCCTCATAGATGTGGTTTCTAAAACTCTTATGGCAAGTTATTGTAACCCCCTTCCCTCTCATGCAGGGTGTAACACACAGCACTTAATGTGTTTTTCTCTTTCGCTTCCTTCAACTTCATTTTACTTCAATCAATTCTATATAAGCAAGAAGGCATTCCATCTCCACCAGAGCAAATGGAGCCACAAAGATTGAAACCCCCCATCCCATAAGCCACAGCCTTTAACTATGAAAGTTGGCAAGAAAGAAAAATGGTAGGGGAAAAAAAATCTGATTTATTGTTTGTGGTCCCTGGCACCAGACATCAGCCTGGTCAAACTGCAAGCCTAAATGTCCAAAGCAGGGAGGAGACAATTGTATTTAACATTATCACCCCTCACAACCTATCCAGGTACATTCCCTGTAAATCCTCTGATAGTCTAAATTACTTTAGTTGCTTCATTCATTTTGGAACAGTAACAACAGAAAATTAAGTGAGAAGAATTAAAAAAAAAAAAGGAAAAGACATAAAACATAGCACAAAACTAAACAACCTAAAGATAGGCAGCAATCTTCACTTTGGTGGGTATTTTTCCTGAAGTTTACTATGCCCCAGAGAAAAGGTATGTTCTGTCTTTTGCAAATTATCCCATTGACATACTTTAGTGCTGTTCTTTTCTTCATATTCAATTAGATTTTTCAGTGATAGAAGAAAATGCAGTAAGAAAAAAAAAATCCTGTTTACCATGAATTATTTATGAAGGTATTCTACTGCACTACTAAGTATTCCTGTAGTTTCTGTCCTTCACTCCCCCCACCCCAATCCCCAAACCAAGAGAGTTTGACTATCCTACCATCCTGTTCCACATCATTTAGCTGGAATTAATAGGGATCAACCTTCACAATCAAAATTCATGAAAGATGTGCAGGAGTCAGGTTAAATTTAAAATTACAGCAAAGTAAGAAAATAAAAAAAAAAAGGTCAAGAAAAATATGGTTTTATGGTCCTAAATTCAGATTTGTTTAGACTCTAGATTACAACAGAGCAACTGAACAGTGAACAGGTAAAGACAGAGTACGGCACAAAGCAAGTGGCAAAGTGGCCTCTAAGTTGAAATTAAAAATATCATTCTTCATCAAACTGTTTTATTCTCACTGCATGTGCTGCTCAATTTCTTTAGCTCATCATCTTGAAGATCTACCCATGTAATCAATACATGCCAAGACATCACAAAAAAAATGAGCTAAAAATGAAAGAGCAAGTTACTCACAGGTGGCTCCCAAGCTGTGTCCTGTGTTTTTCTCTCTCTCATTGCAGCCATACAAAACAATACATGTCTTTTCAAAATACAGACAAGAAGACATGCTCATACACAGACAAAAACACTGAAGTGTCAAGTTCTTGGCTCTTTAAAAGCAAATGTAGGCAGTAACAGGAAATTTCTCAGCTTTTTCACTCCACAAAATGCTGAAGGTATGCTGAACAAACTTTGGATATATTTTCAGGCTATTTTCAGGATCTCTGCCCAAGTATTGAACCTTTCCAGACTTTCTGGCTATCCATTGCCTACCTTTTTTTTATTTTTTAATTTCAGTGATCTCTTGTGCATCAGCATAAAGACATTGAAATTTACATAAGCATGTCATAAACTGGATGCAGCAGGAAGAGATTCCTTCCTTTAGCAAGACATTGTCTGTGTGGCTCAGAAAATTGATTGATTTAGCCTATTTCTGGGCATTGGTACACAAAGGATGTCTGGACATATTGAATCTATGACTTTTATACATAAATGCATTAGTTTTTTGGCTGAACTAAGAGATCAGAAGAGTTATCCTGGAAGGCAGTAACAGTGTATTTCAGCACTCCAGGAACGAGGGAAACAATGTCCTGCAGCAGGTCAATATGGATGGTATTTATTGCATGGGTAGGGCTGACATTTTCCCAGCTGCCGGAGGGATCTGAATGTCCAGTTCACAATTCTAATAGTAATGCAACAACTGCAGGCTCAATCAATCTTGCTTATTCAGGCAAAACTCCTCATGAAAATGAGAAAATATTAATAAGCTTCCATACAAATCCATTTGCAGAATTAACCTCTGGATAACTTTCACTGATCCATCTGTTGATTCATTCTGCTCTCAGCTGCCTTTGAGTACTTCTGCAGTTGGATATCTGCTTACTAATGCTTACCCAGGCTTACCCTAAACATCCCTCCCTTCTTCTGTGGGTACCACACTTTTACAAGTTCCCCTTGTGCTCCCTGACATGATCTATTCCTTCATTTGAACAACACTACAGTCCTGCAGCGTCATCACACCTGCACTGAACAGCAGGATAGCTCTGGACATGCCCAATCATGGGAGCTGTGAGACTCTAAAAGTGCACTCTAAAAGGGGTGTCACAGACATCTTTTTATGAAAAATCCTTTCTTTAGGATTTTTCCTCCTAAGAAGCTGACAGGCCTCAGGAACAAAATGTAAACAATGGTTATCTGCTGCTGTGGAATGCAACAGGTGCATCTGTGATTGCTCTCATGTGGTTGTTTCTAATTAATGGCCAATCACAGCCCAGCTCGGGCTCTGTCCGAGCCACAAACCTTTGTTATCATTCCTTTCTATTTTTCGCTTAGCTAGCCTTCTGATGAGAACCTTTTCTTCTTTTCTTTTAGTGTAGTTTTAATGTAATATATATCATAAAATAATAAATCAACCCTTCTGAAACATGGAGTCAGATCTTCATCTCCTACCTCATCCAAGAACCCCTGTGAACACCGTCACAAAGGGGTTTGGTTTTTAAGTGTTGGAAAAAGGCAGCAGAAAGGGAATGTGAAAGTTCTCCTGCAATCCGACAGACAGATGCAGCATAGGCAAGGGTGGTGTCAGCCTTCACATGCTGCCCCCTCAGCCTGCCTGGATGGTCCAACCTGGTCCTGGACGGGCCACATCCCAAGAGCAGAGGCTACCTGAGCATCTGAGCACCAGCAGCTTGAGAGCTCTCTGCTGAGTCTGTTGACAGCTCTGCATGGTGTGGATCCAGTGTTGGCTTTGAATTGAATGTACCTTTTTTGTGCAGCTGAAGAACAGTAGGACAATTTTATCTGGTCTTAACACTGACACTCACCTAGAAAGAACTTGATCATTATTTCCATTAGTCTGCCTTGAGGCTTTTGTGCTTTTCTGAACAAGCAGTGGGTCATGTGTGGCCTTCATGCCCTAACTGAAGGGCCACCGAGTTTCACAAAGCACCTGAGTGAGAGAAGAGGAGAAGAACTCCTCTTTCAGAAGGGGCTGCTCTCAGGCTAGGAAAAGGGATTAGCTGTTATGGACCATAATTAAATGAAAGGCAGAGGGAGGAGGATGAGCCTGTGTTTGTTTGCATCAGGCAAGGAAATGTACATAGGAGTCCAACACCACACAAAATTAGCATGGTCACTAGAACATCAATTAATCATTTCAGACACCTTATCTCTCTCCCACCTCCCTGCCTCAGCAGTGGCATCATTTACACGGTAAAATGTTGCTAACTAAAAACAATCTGGAGCCTTAATGGCCCACAGATCAAGAAGCTTGACACCTTAGTGCTGTTTCCCTGCCCACTGCCTCTTTTACACAACGTGTAAATAACTCTGGTCCATCACAAACACTTGGCAAGGATTTGGCTTGTCACTGAAGGACACGAAGCACACACGGCCAGCTACAAAAGGGGGCCAGGAGAGAAATGGTTTGTGAGGCTGCAGGGCACAGGAAGGGCACCTCGAGGGCTCTGCAGCGAGGGAGAGACCCCAGCCCGATGTCACATTGCACTCCTGTCTGCACCTTTCTAACACAAAGGCACTCGTGAGGGCAACTCCAACAGCCAAGGAGCACATGGGTGGTTCTGCTGATAGCAATGGTGTAGAGACAAAGATCACAGCACTCTTCAGGATATTTATTTGTCAGTTACAGCTTCAAAATTCTCCTTTGCAAATAGCCTAACATCCCCAAAACTGCTGAAGCTGATCAGTACACAGGAGCAGAACAAATTCACATAAACAAGTTTTGCTATAATCAGATCATTAAGCTTTTACTTTACATCCATAGCCTGGTATCAACCCTTCAATAGCCAGAGAGATGCTTCTTCAAGAGTATCAAGACTGTGTAAGAGGTTTATTCTTTTTCCCAAAAGGTACGCATACTTTAGATAATGAAGTGGCCACCTGGAAGGACAGACAAGTGATCTGGAAATCTTTGAAAGGTCCAATATTTTTGACACTAGTAGGAATTTTATAAATCTCAATGGATAATGTAATTATTTTTCTTATTATTTAAAAGAAACTCGATGTATAAATATCTCTGAAAGCAATGAGAATCAGTCACTCTGCAGGTGGCAGCCATTCATGTGAAAATCCTTAATTTCCAGTATCATTCAGAAGGAAAAAAGATAAAACAACAACAACAAAAAAAACCACAACCCTCTCCACTATGCCATACATATTAACTGCTAAAAATAATTAATAATCCACAGTTTCATATTTTTATGAAAGCATTGTCCAGCTGAGTCACCTAAATCGTGCCTTTGATTTGTCTGTTTCTTTGTTCAGACTGATTAAATACTTCAAGCTGGCCCAGCCCAGCTCTCAGAACAGAAAACAAGCACATTGAATTATAATTTATTCACAGACAGTTCACATGCTGCCCCTTCAACTCAATTAAAAATCAATATTATGAAAAAACCTAAACCCAGATGTTTGTTTTATTGCCACATGCCACATACCAGGAGCTTTATTTTACATAGTTAGGACCACATAACTAGGGATGAATCTCAAGAGGGAAAATCTCTGATGTACTGTTCAGCTAAGAGGTGTTTGGATTCAGTTTATGTTAGAATTGGGTTTTACCATTTACTTAATTATTTAGTGATAAACCCAATTACGAGCCTCTACATCAGCAGGCAGCTGCAGGGGTGGGACCCGAGGTTACAGAATCCTTTGTGTAGAATCACCTTTCCCTGCTCATCATGGTCAGCCTCAAGCATGGAAATCATTCCACAAGTGAGGATATCTGACTTACCACTGCTTGAAATAATTTTTACTGTGCTACCATGGAGCACAATGGGTTACTTCTGCTCAGTCTAGTATTGAGAATATTATAGGTCTGAAAGACCAAAGAAGAGAAAAAGACTTTGGTGTGCTTTTCCCATTATCCCCATCCCAGAAATATTCCTGGGGGTAAAATTGCCTAAGGTTTTGTTGAGCAGAACTGTCTTAGATTAAATCTGTTCTCCCTCTGTTCCAGCAGTGGCCCCATTATGGTTCTGAGCAGCTGAGGTTCCAGTGCTGTGGTTTAGCCCAGCTGCCCCCTCAGCCCCAGCAGCCACTCACAGCCTCCCTCACTGCTGGGATGGGGAGAGAACCAGAGCAGGAACTCTCAGAAAACTTGGGCATTGAAATAAAGAAAGTTTAGCAGGTAAAGCAGAAGCCATGCGCACAAGCAAAGAAAAGCAAGGAATTTATTCACCACTTTCTATGTCCAGGCAGGAACTCAGCCTTCCCCAGGAAAGCAGGGCTGTGTAACAGGAGTTTTAAAGACAAATGTCACCAAAAACAAATGTCTCCTTCCTCCCTTTCCCCCTGGCTTTATATGCTGAACATAACACTGGGATATCCTTTAGGTCATTTGGGGTCAGCTGTGTCCCCTCCCAGGTCCTTGTGCACCCACCCTCCTCTCTGTGGGGTGATGTACAAGCAGCAAAACCCCTGACTCTGTGCAAGCACTGCTCAGCAATAACTGAAATACCCCTGTGTTATCAGTGCCTTTCCCACCACAAATCCAAACCACAGCCCATACCACCCAATGTGAAGAAAATTAACTCTACCCAGCCCAAACCAGCTCAGTTGCTATCTCACTTCACAATCCCTTGTGCATATGCATTTATCACAAAAGAAATTTTTTCCCCTCCTTCACTGTTACACAAGATTGAGATGTTAAAGCAAGTCTGAAGAACTGAAATAATAATTTATATAATAATATATATTGTATATAATTACTAGATATAGTAATAAAAATAAGTTGTGGAGAATACTAATGCAATAGAATAATTACTTGCAGAAACTTGAAACAGTTCTAACTAAAAGAAGTATTTTCCTCTTCCATCCACATAGAGTGACACACTACTCTCTGTCTTCCAGAAGAAAACAATTCAGGTGTTTCCATTTAGGATCATACAATCACAAATGTAAGAAGCAATGATCTGACATGGCTTTTACTGTTTTTCTTTCCTTAGGCCTGGATTTCTAATCTCTTTAAAACATCCAGAATTCCCAGCATTGTATTAAGGTAAAGGAATTCCTTTTCCCTAATGTAATACTCCTCAGAGTAAATGAATAAGTTATTCAGACCATACTCCAAAGCACCAACTTTCCTTTGATGCTCTCAGTCAGGCATTTGGAAAGAGGCAGGACTTGCCTAAAGCCCAGATTCTCTTCCCAGCCACCCCTTGCTCTGCATGGAAATCCTCCCTCAAATCACTTCCTGAGTTTCTGCACATGGAACAGCTGAACCTCCTGGGTCATGGAATAAGTGACAGTCCTTATACTATCACCCCTATAAGATGGGTATGGAATAACACAGAAACATCAGGTTTTCCTCCAGGCTTCCCACTCACTTCCCCTTAGAACACCAGCTGCTGCTCAGCTTTGCTGCTCTACACATCAGCCCAGCAAATTCAACTTGGCCAGCCTTAACAGAAAGGCCTACAGGCAAGTGAAAATAAAGTTCTGGCTGTTCCTTTTTTTCTGGGAGTAGCTTCCCACTCCTAATGAAGCATATTTTAAGCATGTTGGTAGAATGGTATAGTAAAATCCCCAGAACATCACTGCAGTGATGGCTAATTGAGCCATCCATTTGTATTGCTGTCAGTCCAGGAACCACCCACTAGAATAAAAAGGGAAAGACTAGGAGATGACCCACGGTGTTAAAGGCATTTCATTAGAGCATATCTTTGGTCATAAATTACTGTTTACTTGTCAACTGGTTTCAGAACACCCACAAGGTGTTCTTTGAAGTTAACCTCTTGGATTTACAGACTTTTATACAGCTGTTGAGAAACTGTTTGATCTGAAAATCTGAGTCTTTTGAAGTTGAGAGCTAATGAAAGATTATTCTTTTTTTTTTGACATTGATCAAGCAGTTAATGAGATAAAGTGATGGGAAGACAGGCTTAATGGAATATGAGGATGCATCAGTGTGACTTCTTTTGGTAGGGATTAACAGGAAACCCAGATGCACTCAGGGCCACCTGAGTCAAAATCATAATGAAGAAGAAAATTAACTGTAGTCAGACACAGGTCTTAACCAGAATTAAAGGTATTTTAGGACTCTACTCTCAAACTCCCTCACCAATGCATAGGGAATAGAAAATTGTTGTTGGGGATTGGCCTGTGCTGGCTGTGAGTGCCAGGGTGGCTGGGCCCTGACTCAGGGCTGGTACACCAAGCAAAGGGCATGGATGAACAAAATGAACATCTAATAATGAACTATTCACATGCTCTTAATGTTTTCAAAACCTATCATCAGGCACAGAGTTTTCATAATGCCACAAACACCCCAAGCAGCAACTTTTGAACCCAAGGAGTGGACTTGTTGAACTTTTTAATTAAAATATAGTGCTTCCCAACAGTAAAGCTAATATTAAGGATTTGAGATACAGAATCTGCTACCCTCTGACGATGGAGTGCCCTAGTGCCATGTACCACTGGCAGAAGCGAGCTCTTCCAATTCACAGGAGATACAGCACCAGAAATATCAAGACACAGGAAGAAAAGTCATGCAGTTCCAGGACAAATTTTAAGCTGTCAACAACAGACCTAAGAAGTAAAAAGCTAAGTAGAAGATTCATTTCTTATATTAAAATACAAATAGTCAAAAATCATAGCTCTATTTACTATGAAATGAAATTAATTCACTTGCCAGCTGTGCGTATCTTGGTCTTCATTAGGTTTTGTAAAAGTCATTTGTCAAAGTCAGAAAAAGATGTCTAAAAACACAAATATTTTTAGTCCCTTCTTAGTAGAGCCATATTCTACAAAGGATAGATAACAATATCATATGTTTATAAAAAACCCCAAACAACTTGTTTTCCTCTAAATTCTTGCAGAAGAATAGTAAGACTATTTTGAGCCTTTAAAAAATCTACTGATACAATCCACATTTATTTGTGTTGTTCTTTAGATCAAGCACAGTGTTTCCATTGAAATCAACACCTGAAGATGATGGATCAGTCAAGACATTTGGTGAGCAAATAAAATGCTGAAATGTAAGGAGAACCGCCCTATGAAAAGGCTTGCAATCCAGCTTGATAGCTTTGTGCAGTCTGCTTTAGCCTTTCTGAGTCATGGTGAAATGGCAGAGGATTTCAGTTCTGCATCCTCTAAAGCTACAATATCAGTGACAGAAATGGCAAACAGAAGCCATGAGGGGGAAAAGTAAGATATTTCCATTTCTTTTTTTTAGTACATTCTGTTCTGGGACAGTAGTGCCAAGGACACTTGTAACAGAACTGTTAAATGACCTCAGCAAACTAGATAAAATATAAACACCCACCAAAATAATAATAATAATAATAATAATAATAATAATAATAATAATAATAATAATAATAATAATAATAATAATAATAATAATAATAATAATAGTAGTAGTAGAGTAGAGTAGAGGAAAAAAGCACATCTAACATAATTTACAAATCACACTACAATCTGTAAATACAATCAGCTCTAAAGAAAATAAATTAGTTTTTTGTGGTCTTCCATTATTTACCAGAAATAACCTAATAATTACTAACTAGGTTTTTATGTGCTCTTACAAATGGCATGGTTAATAATGTGAAACCTCAGCCCAGTACATTTCTACCCTTTGATAGCCTTGCACAACCTATGCAGTACATTTGTTGCCAGTATTTCCAGAAAGAGAAAAATCCTACCAACCTCAGAACTATAAAGTGCTCATCTAATCCAGCCCCTCATCTGTGACAGCAAACAATGCCAGCTGTTTCCAGAAACGCAGGAAATCACAGGATATCCTCAGTGTGAGGGACCCACAGGGATGATTGAGTTCAGCTCAGGTGATGGCCACAGAGGGATCCAGGCCAGGATCGATCTCAGCATTATCAACACCAGGCTCCAACCAGCTGAGCTCATCTCAAGAAATCCCCAGGTGAGCCCATCCTAACACAAAAGCCAAGATGTTTCTCTCTCTCCTTGAGGTAAATACTACTTTATGCTCAGTTTTCTCCAGCAAACACCTTTAAGTACTGAGGATGGAGGAGTTGGGTTATCATGTTAATTACAGTTTATTTCACGGTTGCAGTCTCCAACACCTCACCTGTCGCAGACATCTTTTTATGAACATCCTTTCCTTAGGATTTTTTCCTCCTGAGAAGCTGAGGAACAAAATGTAAACAATGGTTATCTGCTGCTGTGGAATGCAACAGGTGCATCTGGGATTGGTCTCATGTGGTTGTTTGTAATTAATGGCCAATCTCAGCAGAGCTGACTCGGACAGAGAGTCTGAGACAGCTGCCTTTGTTATCATATTTTCTTTTCTATTCTTAGCTTAGTTAGCTTTCTGAGATGAAACTTTTCCTTCTATTCTTTTAGTGTAGTTTTAAAGTAATATATATCATAAAATAATAAATCAAGCCTTCTGTAACATAGAGTTAGATCTACGTCTCTTCCCTCATCCTAAGACTCCTGTGACCACCGTCAAACTCACCTTGACCACAAAACAGCCAGTCCAGTTCTCCCTGCACAAAGGAAGGTGTAAAACTGAGATGTGATGGAGAAGCAGGAACAGAGCCCAAAGTGCAAACTGGTACAAGCTGGTTGGACTGATCTGCTGTAAGTGCTGCTGAGATCTGCTCTTGCCCTGACCTTTGGCAGCTCCACTCGTGCCTGTTGTCAGTGAGAAAGGAGCTGGTGAGAAGAAACATGCATGAATATGCATGCAAACTAAAGCTGAATTTTGATTTGGCTGCATTCATAATCCATTTATATTCATTTCTGTGGATGATCAGATGCTGGAGATTTATTCATGAAAATGAACTGAATACTCAGTCAACAAAAGGGAATTCTGAGCAAAATTTTCAATGGCAATGGCTGGTGAGCTACACAAGTCACCTAATCAGGCAAGGAAACAAGCAAAAGGGGAAAAAAATGTGATTACCAATACTGGGAGTGAGGTGTTTATAGAGGAGCTGCTGATCAGCACCAGCTCTCTGAGGAGTGGAAGTTCAGGGGTCTGAGTTCTGTCCTGGATCTATCCTCAGGCTATGCAAGGCAGCAATAACCATTTCTATAGCAAAGCATTTGAAAAGCTACAAGGAAGAGACAGGAGATCTGGCTATCAGAAATAAACCAGGAAACTGTATAACTGTGTGCTGGCCTTTCACAAGTGAAACACAACAAAAAGGGGAAAAATAGCTGAGTATTTGTTATGACAAGTTGCACAAAGCTAAAAGACATTTTAGGTAAGGACTCAAACACATTATGATTTCAGGTTAACTGAATATCTGCTAAGGCACAACTAAGTATCCTCAGCAAAGAGATTATCTCATCTAAAGACCCTCTTTGCATGCTGGACACTTCCTAAGCAACACAGAATATCAGATTGCAGCAGGGCAAATGGCAACTTGGCTTAGCCAGAAGCCATCAGGAGAGTTACATCACACCACTTTCTTCTCCAGATTATGTGAAAATCCAAGGACTGTGCTACAGAAGATTTAAGTTAGAGCAGCACAGAGCCTCAACTGTAAGACTCTTACATTTCGGACTTTCAAATTCTTAAATTTGCCCTTTACTATAAAAAGTCAATGATTTCACCAAGAAAGTTTGATTAGTTTCTTTTACTTTCTGTAATGAAGTGCCATCCTTTTTACACTTGAAAGGATCTTTGTAATAATGCAACATTGATCTTTTGAATACAGATGAGCTAACCTAGATAATAGGATTTGGTACCCGATAGAAGACTCTCAGTAGATATATCTAAGGCTTCAGTGCCACCCAGAGGATTTTAAAGATAAGGCACCTGTTCTTGAGCAAACGTTTAGGTGAGGCATTGCAACAATACCCTTACATTTATATTATATTTGTAGGTGATCTTTAGCTGCCAGTAATGTTGCAGACATATTTTATGAAAAATCCTTTCCTTAGGATTTTTCCTCCTGAGGAGCTGAGAGCCCTCAGGAACAAAATGTAAACAACGGTTATCTGCTGCTGTGGAATGCAACAGGTGCATCTGTGATTGGTCTGATGTGGTTGTTGCTAATGAATGGCCAATCACAGTCAGCTGGCTCAGACTCTGTCTGAGACACAAGCCTTTGTTATCATTCTTTCCTATTCTATTCTTAGCTAGCCTTCTGATGAAACCTTTTCTTCTATTCTTTTAGTATAGTTTTAATGTAATATATATCATAAAATAATAAATCAAGCCTTCTGAAACATGGAGTCAGATCCTCATCTCTTCCCCAATCTGAAAACCCCTGTGAACACTGTCACAAATAAGAAATGCCATGGCATAACTGAGAATGGTACAAACACACCCACGTGAGGCAGTGAGGATGCAGAACCAGCCAGCGAGAGAGAATGCAGAGTAAAAAGCAGCTGCCAGCAGCTTCCATGGATGTAAAGTTTGGAGCTTCTCTTCTGTTTGGTGTCCTGATATCATGGTGCCTACTTCATTGACTTAAAAAAATCTTCTGGAAAGAGGAAACAGTTTGGAAAAATGCTTACAGGACAGAAAGAAAAAAGAGAAATTTTTGCTTCTTTTTAACGGATCTGTTTCTATATTTAAAATGGAGTTTCACACCAGAAACTATGCCAACAACAGTGCCCAGTGGACACCTGACAAGTTATCAGCAATCATAACAAATCACCTCCATATACACCTTTCTTAGAGTGCCAAAATTCAAATTAGTCATTGCTAGCAAACAATGCACAGAACTGGGCACCAAAATACTCGGGTTTTATTCCCAATTATACTACAAACTTATTGCATTTATTTTCCAGCCAGCATAACAAATCTAAACCTTTACTCCTTCATTACTTTCTTCTTTCTGTGCATTAACTTTCACAACCACCATGTGACAGGAGCAATTTCTTGTCATGTTCTCATAACACTTTCATTGCTAGGTCTGTTTCACCATCTATAATGATTTCATTTAATTCTCTCCAAATACAGATTGGGTCCATTCTGAGAAGGAATTCCACACTGACAACAGTCTTAGAAGCAATCCACGATGAATTTTGTGTCATGCATGCCTGTAACATAGAAATATGTTCAGCACAAATCCAATCACATTAAGGAATTAAAAATAATTAAAACATTTTAAAAAATAAAGTTACTTGTGCCTCACAGCACCTAGTTTAATTCTAACAAAATTCAAAAGCTTCCCCTCCTCCTCCAAGAAGAAAATATAGCTCCTGACATCTCATCCAAGCTCTTGCCAGGCTGCTAATGGAACAGCCAGAGCTGAACCCAAACTGTGCCTCAACATCACTTTGAACACAGCTCTATTCCAAGCATGGGCAGAGCCTTTGAGCAAGGTAACATCAAGAGTCCTTTCAACTGACCTTTTTAGAATCTTTATATTATATAACCCATTAATAGGCTGATTGGGAACATACTTTGAGCCAGAAAGATTTCTATTGGTCTGGGCAACGTCAGCTGGAGATTTTCTGCACAGAGCAATCATTTTGCTGGTGACAGCACACCTGTGCCTCCATTTCAGCTTCAGCTCTCCAGCCTCTCCGACTACTGAAACACAATCATCCAGCATTCAGAACATCAAGTGCTTCTGTTAGACCGTGATAGCAGCAGGATATCTCCCGATCTCTTCCTTTGCAAGTGCCTCCAGGCAGCACCTATAGATTGGTAGTTTAAGAAGAAAGACAGCCTGAGCCATGGCTTTAACTTGTAAACAGGATCTTTGAAAGAGCAAAGGTGTGAGTTTGTTTCCAGTAAAGCAAACTTGCTTTGTTGTTTGCTTTCGGCATTTTTGTGATAAATCTGCAGAGTAGGAATGGATTTCCTGTCTGCCTCTGCAAACTCCCCTTTACTGAACGCAGTAATTTCCCCTTACTGAAATTTAATTTCCAATGTCAACATGTGTCAGGGTCAAAGACAAGGGGTCAAAAGTGCATTTCAGGATTAGGAGCATTTCTTTTCGATGCTTATGCAATCTGCCATGGTAAGTGAAAACTAAACACCAGGATTTCAGGGTGTCGACAGAACGTGAAGGCCCTGGCATTTTGTTCCTGACTGCCTTATTAATGCACTTCTGTCATCATGTATGATAACTGACACTTGCAGACGAAGCAGATGAACACTCCATTTAAAACAGAGAAATCTCACACATTATGAAAATGAGATTGTTTATATTTAAGCTACATAAACAAAACTAAATCTTGTAGAGTTTTTCTCACAGTATATTTTACAAGAAAACTCGCAAACCAATTGTGTTCAGGATTTCCTTACCAGTCGAGAAAGCTGCAGTGTAGCATCATGCTTGATGGCGTACAAACTTTCAGACTTTGGGCATTGTTATTGCTTCTCAGCCATCCAGCAGAAAAGGAGCAGGTAAACTCATTACTACACAGCCCCCCAAAAACTGATCCTATTGCCTCCAGCCATTTTACTCTGCCTGTATAAAAACACACCTGAAATCTTAATGACAGGTTTGGCAGGTAGCATCCAGCAGGTGATGTGCACCAGCAACTAAACATCACCTGTTGTACAAGCCGTGTATCGGCGGGGAAAGGAGGGCCCCACTCACACAATTAGCACGAGTCCATCAAACTGACAAATGAAGATAAATCATCTGCTTGGCCGCTTGCATCAATGCAAGCACAGGAAGAAATAATAAAGAAATAATAAACAATAGAAATGTTTAACCGCGGACTCGCTCTGCCTTCGACAGCCGGGACACGCCGGGTGGGCAGCAGCGCCCTCCGGCGGCCGCGCTGCGCAACTGCACCAAACGGGGAACGGCGGCCAGCGGGGAACGCAGCCCCAAAATCCCCCCGGAACCGGCACCGCGGGTGCGGAAACCCGGCCCAAACGGGGAACCCAGCCCCAAAATCCCCCCGGAACCGGCACCGCGGGTGCGGAAACCCGGCCCAAACGGGGAACCCAGCCCCAAAATCCTCCCGGAACCGGCACCGCGGGTGCGGAAAATTGTCCCAAATAAGGAACCCAGCTCGGCACCGCGGGTGCGGAAACCCGGCCCAAACGGGGAACCCAGCCTGGCACCTTGGGGTGCGAAAAATTGTCCCAAACGGGGAACCCAGCCCCAATACCCCGCCGGAACCAGTACCGCGGGTGCGGAAAACCCGCCCCAAACGGGGAATCCAGCCCGGCACCGCGGGTGCGGATAATTGTCCCAAACAGGGAATCCAGCTCTGCCATCCCACCCCGGCACTGATCGCCCAGGTGTTTGGCTAATTGAGGCAAATCCGGGCATTCCCCAATATCCCGTTCCTGTCCCCGGCCGGTTTTGTGTTTGGTTCCGGGAGTGTTCCCGCAGTCCCCGCTGTGTTTGGCTGAT
Organism: Ammospiza nelsoni; assembly: GCF_027579445.1. Classification (NCBI taxonomy): domain Eukaryota; kingdom Metazoa; phylum Chordata; class Aves; order Passeriformes; family Passerellidae; genus Ammospiza; species Ammospiza nelsoni. The sequence continues at coordinate 7,339,556 of NC_080648.1, forward strand.
GGCCTTGGTGGGCACGGGTTGGTCCCGCCCGCTCCCCCATCCCCGAGCGCTGTGGCTGCAGCAGCACAGCCAGCTCCGGTCACAGGCAGGGGCTCTCAGCCCCAGACAGGTTCTGGAGTCAAAGCAAACACCCCCAGCTCTCAAACACTGATTCTGGAGCAAGTAGGCAACCCGAAAAGGAAAGGTGGTTGCAAACCATCTTTGCTACCTTGCTTCACATTCAGTCTATTCTATCTCTTTCTCAGTGAGCTTCAATTAAACAAGATGACAACCCAAACAAAGCAAGCAAAAAAAAAAAAAAATAAAAAAAATCCAGAAACGAAGAGAAACAAACAGGAAAAGAAAGTAAAAGAATCAGGAACATGCCTCCCCCCAACTAACAAACAACAACCAAAAAAAACCACCCACCCCAACACACATAAAATATTCAGCTTTTTCATGAAAGAAGTGTCACAGATACTCATGGAGATAGCACATTTTCCAGGATAGGCTGGTCTCAAGAGCAGGCTTGGGGAATCCTCCAGGAGTGGCTGTGCCTGCTCTAGCACTGGGGCTAGGCACTGGAGTGGGGCTCTTCCCCAGCAGCATCTGGGGCTCACTGGCTTTGCACAGATCGCACCCCACTGTAGCTCACAGGCTGCTCCTCTGTGAGGGATCTGAGCTCTCCATTTCACTCTCAGCTCTCCTCAGCTGGTGGTTGTGGTGCACATCCCAGGGGTTCATTTCCAGAAGGGAAAAATGGGGAAAACAGTCTTGCAAAGTTGCTCTATTTTAACTCAAAGCTGCAGTATGGTTTGAGGAGCAAAGGTGCCTCAGGACTGAGGATTGGTTTGTAGAAAAATAATTTTGTGGAGGGAAATGATTGTGAAGCACAGCTGGAACAGAAGTGCTCACCATGTCTGGGAGGAACAAAGCAGGTAGTCTGTATGTAAACATTTTACCCCAGTGCCAGAAGCACCCAAGAAACCCAAAGCTCCCTTGAGAGCTAGAAATGAGGCTGTCCCCTGTGAAAGGCACTCTGATCAATTTAATTCCTCTGTGTAAACTGAGTGAAGCCTTCAGTGCAGAATGAAAATGAGCTTTTGCAGTGACTTGAGTTTAAAGCTCCAGCTGGTTTTGATTCCTGAGGAGTGCTGGGGACATGCTCTGGAGTGGTGGCACAGCAGCAGAAAGGCCATGAATGTGCCAGGGATGGGTGTCTGTGACCACTCCAGCTGGAGACATGAAAAACACACTGGAGTCCAATCTGTGAAGAGTTTTGCAGCTCAGCTGTATATTCTAAAGTGATAATGTCCTTGCTCTGCTCTGAGTTCTGAAATGTTCCATGTAGAATAAAAGCGAAATCGTAAGAATGGCTGCTGGAGATGGAAATGAAAGCCCTGAGAGTTGTCCTAGTTCCAATGCTTTCCACCCCTGAGTTAATGCAACTTGTCTTAAAAGAGGTTCCAATACATCTTAAAATGGGTAACTCAATTACTGCCTTGGTGCCAGGCTGTACCCCTACTTCTGTGGCAGTGGATATTCACAGGTGAGTGCAGGCTCCAGCCCCTGCCTCACAAACTGCTGCCCTGGCTCAGGTTATGTTAGGACAGTCCTAGAGCCAGTGGGGGTTACTTAAATGCAATTGAGAGAAGCACAAAGCCTCAGGGGTTCACTAAGCAGTATGAAAATCAGATGGGGAATTTTTGTAAAAGTGTTACATGATATTTATGCCTGTTGTCTCTACCTGCCATAACCCAGGCCACCAGCTTCCTTTTCTCAAGCTATGTTTATGGACTTGGAAAATGAGTCTTCTTTCAGTTTATGCAGAATTAGGAAATTTTCCCCTCCTTCCCCATAATCCAGATAAATGATATCCACTCTAGCTGTCCTGCCTACTCAGAGCTGCCAAGCACATTTATCTTGCCTAATCTTCTTTTCCAGGATCCATGCTGACTCCCCTTAAGCAATTACATACATCTAAATGTTCTGTGTGCATAATTGCTCTCCATGCATTTTCTGCTGCTGAGATCAGATTTACAAGCCCACAGTGTTCTCAATCTTCTTCTACTCCTTCTGTTTCTATTACGCTCACTGGTGCCTAATGCTGTGCTTTGTCCTTTAATAAATTATCAGTAAAACACACACTTAAGAAAGAAAAAATCAAAATAGCCACCATTAAGACTCAAGAAGGGAAACATTCTAAGTTGGTTCAGTGATCTCAGCCAGCCTAGAGGCCTTTTTATTCCTCTAGGCTTTCTTACTTCCCTGGCCAGGGGGAAGCCAGAGGGGCAGGAAGGCTCAGCTCCTCATGCACAGCCTGTCCCCAGCTGACAGGGAGGGACAGTGACCACGGGCACTGGGGGAAGGGCCCAGCGAGTTTCCCACAGCTGTTCCCCCCTGAACCCATCCCAGAGCTGCCCCCACACTGCAGCAAGCCCAGGGCAAGGGGCTGCAGGGCCAGTGGCTCCCTCAGGGCTCTGACATGTGTCTGCAGTGTACCCTGGTGGTCTAAATCATGTCCCTGAGCCTTGCACTCCACTGTTAACAACATGAGCTTGTGTTTTTCTCATCAGTTCAGTATTTGTTCTGTTTCCTGCATTGCCCCTTGCTGTCATTCATTTCCATACTCTCAGCTTTCTGTGTTTTTTATCTCTTCCTACTGGAAGTTCTCTTCAAAAATCAAACAAGAAGGAGACCAATCATAACATGACATCTGCAACTAAAATAGAGATAAAAGAAAGCCTGGATACAAAGGTATTTTGCTGAACTTCCATTCAACTCCAACTGTATTGCCCCAAAGAAAGGAAGAAATAAGAGTCCTTTGCTGTGTTTTGGGAAAGGCTCAGAGCCAGTGTTTTCATAGTCCCCTTCCTTTTGTCTGGACTTGTTAATAAATCTTTCTCTTCTTTTCCTCTACACTAGTTTAACATTATCCTCCAGAAGTGAATCCTCCAGATCTGTGGGGTGTGCAGGCACTGACAGGAGTGCCCCCATGTCACAGCTGGGTGGATCAGGTTTCTGGAAGCTGAAGTAGCTGGACTTTTCTCCTGATGAACAAAGGAGAGCAGTTCTCAGCGTGAGGGTCACTGGGCTGGGATAGGAGCAGTGGCTTTGGGGATCTCATCAGGTCCATCCCCTGTGATTGCACTAACTGCCTGTGAAAAGATTTGGAACTTAACTGCTGCACTCTTTGATACCAATTTGAATTACAGTATCCCCAACAGAGTACTATCAAAACTTAAAAATACATGGAGGTCCATAATCTGTATCCTTATTCACCTCTCATCAAGGTACTCCCAAGCACTGATGCTTAGAAGTTTTATCCTGTACTTAAATGTAAGCATGGGAAGGAACCCTACTGAAATCAGTGAAACATTAAGCACAGAGAGAAATCTTTTCTGTAATAGTTTTCTTAATGTAATTCCTAATCCCTGCTGCCTACACATTTTTTCTTTTCCATACCTATTAATGACATTTTTTCATGCTGGCAAATGCCCTATGACATTACACAGCAGTCATTATTTTGGAAGTCAGTGTCACTGAGCAGTCAATCCTACTCAAGAGACCTCTTTCAGGTTATAAAGAAGCCATTTCAGACAGAAGTCTCACTTCTCTAAGGTTTTCATTAAATACTAGCTCAGGCAAGCAACTGAATAAAGCTGTTATAAAGTAAACAAGCAACACTGCAAAGCCACAAGTTCCCTGACCTCAAAGCTGCAACTCAGGGGCCCTCAAGACAGCACTAAGCTCATCATTCAATGAATCTCTGAAGTCCAAAAGCTCATCAAACCCAGTGGATATTGTAGGAGGCTATATATTTTCATCTTGTTTTACAGTTCATTTAAGTTCCTACTATACTGTAATTGCTAATGCACAAGCAGCTTTGTATGTGAGGGACTGGTTGTAAACACATGAAGCAAATAGCTTAAATGAAGATGTGTCAGTTAAAATAACATCCAGTTTCAATTTAATTACCAAGTATGTAGGATCAGAATAGTTAAAACTTGGATAATTTATGTCATTAGTGAGTTAATGTAAAACAGCCTCCTGTATATTAGGGCAGAAATGACTGATATCATGGGAGATTGTGTTACCTGCCCTGCCAGCTGCCCCACAGGCACAGGTCACAGCTCTGCAGGTACATCCAGGGGCTCTGGAGCAGTTGTTGCTCCCCTGCTGCCATCCTGCTCTCCACAAGCAGGTGCTTCCTGAGCCTCCTGGAGAGACGTGCAGTCCCTTCAGACACAAACAACCAAATTTCCTCAAATTACTTACTAAGGGTTGTAAAGGATGGCAAAAGTCAGAGGTTCTGCAAAAGCTTATCAAATTTCATTACTGAATTACACACTTGGCATGGAAAGTGATACCAGTTAGTCCCTGACCTCCTACATAAGCACATGGCAGGGGGTTTTGCATAAAGGAGTAGGGTGAAAGAAAAGATGAATTAAAGAGGGGCAGAGATGGAAAAAGGGAGATCACCAGTCCTGGCTCCAGTGCTGCTCCAGCTGATGTGCCCTGAGTCCTGAGCCTGGTGGGGATACCTTTCTCTAGATATGTTTTCCCTGCCCTAGAGATGAGTTTATCACTTTCTGTGCAAATGAATTAGCCTGCAGTTCCTTTTCCTAAACCTTTCTGGAAATGGGTCAGAGAGCTTTGGAGTATTTTTGAAAAATATACATCCACATCTGGGCCACACTCCTGTGCGTGTGCTCTGTGTTGCGCTCATGTCCAGCAGCCAGAACAAGGACATTTGTCCCAGGAAAATGCTGCCCAACCCCTGTGTGGCCCTTGGCTGGCTCTGCAACTATCCTCTGCTATTGGTGTTTGAGACACACATCAGCTCCTGCTCTGCTGGGCTTCCACAGCATCACCAGCCTGAACAGAAAATAAGACTTCACAACCAGTGACTTTTCTTCCTTTATGCCCACTGCTGACAGACAGCAGTGAATAAATGAGTATGAACCTCCAACAACCCTCACGTGGGACAGGAGCAGGACTCTGTATGGCCATACTTCACAAGCACTAACCTGCCAGAAACTGGCACTGCTTCTGTAAAAAGAGGCCACGCTTTCCTCCCAACACCAAGACTGTGTCTCATGCAAGCACAACAGTTTTGACCCTAAAAGTTCCTGGGCCCTTGTGGATGAACACAAACACCTCCAGTGTCATGGAGCCAGAAACAAAAAGGGAAGAGTATTAACAAGTTATTTCAACAGCAGCATCTCTTTCAAGTGACTGGAAAATGACAGTGTTAGTTCCACTGCCTCTTGCAGTATTTATTGGTGCTGTCTTAGACTTCTATAGCCAAAGGAGGGAAATGTCATCCAAGGTATCTGTCCAGTAGCAAAATGCCTCAAAACTGCAGTCTTCAAGAGGGATGCTGAGGACATGGATCCCCTCTGACAGGCTACAACTGGACAGTTAGATTTACTTGCTCAGTGTGGAAAAAGAAGTTGAAATATTTCAATTTTGTCCTCCCAGTAAAATGCCCAACTCTTCTCACTTGGGAGAGAAGTCATCCTTTTCTCATTCCTGGTCAAACTGCTCTCTGCAAGGGGAAGGGACATAGAATCTTCCTGATCCAGCCCTGAGGCCCAACATGCTTCAGGGCTCATATTTTCAACACCTTAGGCATCTTTGGTGTGAACATTAATCACATCTCCAAGGCAGTGACACTGACAGAGAAACTGATGCAATCTAATCCAAGTCCAGAAATAATCACTGAATTAAAGAAGGAAAAAAACCCCAGCATTGAAAGGGCAAACAGATTTCAAGAAGAACTGCAAACATTTCTGATTCAGATAAACAAATCCTGATGGTAAAGAAAGAATCAACAACTGTTTCTCATGCTGGCAATATATATTTATTGTCATTTTGGAGATAGGTTACCATGTGTGTATCAGGACTTCAGACTAAAAGAGATTGGGATTATGATAGTTTAGCATATGCCAGTGGAAATGAAATGACTGAATGTAAAGCTCACCCTTACAAGACCTTCATTGGTCTATTTTTGCATGTGTCTCCCCCACACACTTTAAAAAAAAAAAAAACAAATCTGAACATCTTTCCCTCCCCTTCATTTCAGCCTCAGAAAAACAAATGACGATCTAACTGGACTTTTTACTAGCTTTACTAATAATCTGCTAGCAATATCAGAACATTCATATTGTTGATTCTACAACTTCAAAATGAAGCAAAGCTTCACAATGTTCTTCCTCCACATTATCTGGCTATTGACTCCAGCTTTAAAGACTGACTTATATTGGACTACTGCAGTTTTATTATGCTGCAAACCTTCACCAAACACACACTTTGCTGTTCCACAACAAGCTGCAGCAGTGCCAGGTCTGACAGTCTGTGCAAAAGCTGCTGCAGTGCTACAAATTATTGAACACTTTCCTGTCCATCTCCCATGTCCTGATTAACAAACATCTTCCAGTAATTTAACAAGTTGCAAATGCTCTCACCAAAAAGGGAAGGGAAGGATCAAGATATTTTGTGCTTTCATACAAAAAAACAAACAACCACCCAGAAAAAAAAAATCCTTCAACTCCAATCCCCCACCCAAAAAAAGCCCAGTTCAAAACTATTGGTTGCCCACTGTCCCCACCCTCCCCTAGCTTTTATAAGTCACCATGAAAACAAATGCATACAACTTACTGTACAAATACAAAGCTGCAGGCATTCAATGTACAGAACATTCTGAAAATATTTCAAGCATAAAAAGTACACTTGATAATTGCAAAAATAAATTTTCACTTTTTTAAAAAACATTTTGATCAGAGCTCAGGCAAAACAAACATTTAAGGATTCCTACTTCAGCTTAACTCCCTAAGAACACCATCTTCAGAAATTCAAAACAAAAAGCTCAGATTTTTGGTGATAAAGTAACTGACCATGTCTTTTAATGAAGAGAAATGGTATATACAACAACGGCACAGACCTTAAGCATCAACAACATTTCAGCCAAAAGTAAGTCAGCAAGTGACTGGAGTCATTCTTAGCATCACACAGTACTCATTACTAAGAACCTCAACCCACCAAGAACAGATAGTAAGTTAGACTGGTATAAATGGAAGGAAAAAATCCATGACATCAAATAGGCTCAGTTTTTGTCACTGAACTTTTTTTAGGCTAAGTTTCACTAGTGCAAGACCATTTGTTTACCCAATTAAATGAAAGCTCATAAATGTCACAATTTAAGAACACTCATACAAAACTATTTTTTTTTTCTTTTAAAAAAGTGCCACATACCATACTTTTACTAAAAAAGTTACAAACTAATGGAAGACTGTCTGTCTCCATCTCTTGTCAACAAGGAAAGGCCAAAGTGATTCTCTGATCCCAGCTCGAAATGGTGTTCTCTGCCCTATCCCCAGCATCTCCAGCTTGGAGCAGTCCAGCTGAGCGTTCTTGGGACGAAGAGCACCCACAACTGGACTGTCAGTAATCTGAAAACAGAAACAGGAGAAAAAAAAACCCCCCACAGGAATAAGTAAACAGAAGTGATAGAAAAACACTTGTACATGTACATTACAACTACTTCTTCACAGCTTTCTATATAGGTATGGTTGCCTCCTCCCTTCTATTTTGTGAGGGTTTCTATGGTTTGGATTTTTTTGCTATCTGTTTGTTATGTAGTTAACTTTATTTCAACCCATCAGGCCATGTGAACTGTTTTAAGGCAACTTATTCTCACTCTATTTACTGCTACTATTTGTGGTTCTCCACATTTTATTCATATTTTCATTCTGTGATTACTGTCACAAGGTAAGGAATATTCCAGAATGTAAATAGAACCATGTCTTGATCAATATGAAGACAACCATGTCTTGAAGAGAAATAGAATTGAGCAGAAAAAATTTAGACTAAGTGTTCTCCATTGTTTTTCTTCCATCTTCCAAGTCACATTTCAGTTCCAGTGTTCACCAATTCAGAATCCTTAGAATTTATTTTGTACATAGGTAAAATCTTCTTGACATGTCATATGCCCATCACATTACCAGTATGTCTTTAAGTATAGTCTGAAATGTCAATAAAACTGCAGGATAAGTGGTTTAAGCAAAGCAAAAATCATTTGCAGTTCTTAAGTGCATGTACTCAGAAATAAATCTGGGCATTGCACACTTTTTACAGAGCTCTGTCTTCAAGGGCTCTATAAAAGGTTCTATCAATCAAACATAAAAGTACAGATTTGCTTGTGACTAAGGGGAACTGTTCTGCAGAAATACCATTACATTATAGACTGGGAAACTGGTGACTAACTGTATAATTTTCCTAATTCAGCGAGTCAAAGCAGCTGTTTTTGTCCTGAGCTTGATACCAGCCAGTCTCCTCAGCTACACAGCTGCTGTGCTGGACATGTGCACAGCCTGTCCTGAAGGGGAAGTTCACTTGTACAGCCAGTGAGAGACCTGCTACTTGCAATGATCAGGCACATCTGTCTGCCCACAGGTCCAACAGCACATCACTTACTGGTCTCAAGTGGCTGCTGGGAAGGTTGAAAGCATCAGCAATTGCACAGGCCATCTCATACTTAGTCATCTGTTCATTGCCAGACCAGTGAAAGGTTCCTTTTATTGATGGGTCCTAGAGAAGAAAGAGGAAACACAGATGAAAGGAGGCAGTCAGTTGGCCCTCAGGCTAATTCCTGTGCAAGAACTGTGCAGAATTAGCATCCAGCAAGACCCTATCTCAAAAGGCATCTTACAGCACCTCAGTGGTGTTCTAGAAACATCTGTACCCTTTCACCTGACCAGGACCTGAGACTGGACAATGGTGTTACTTCTACCTGACCTGACTTCACAGACAGTTTGTGTCCTGTAGAATGAACAGGAGGGAAAGGAGCTGCCCAGCAACCAAGCAAGGTCAAAGAGCTGGGGAGGAGGAACTCAGCTGTTCTGTGATGTTCACTTACTCAAAAACAAAGGCAAAAGGCATCACACACATTCTGAATGTTAAACTGCAAACTCTGTACAAGTACAGTCCATGTTTTCAAAGTTACTGTGTGAAAAACATAAAGGTGGCTGTTTGTTGTTTGGCTCTGTTACCTTGCAAAGATTGTAATCTGAAGGTGCTGTGGTGAACAAATACAAAGAAGTGCTTCAGTCCAGGGGCACTGCTTGGCCATTTCAGTGTAATTAATACAATAAACAAGGGCATCTTTGAGAATTACATTCAACCATGAGTTTTTTAGTTCAAACTAGCAATTTGTAAAAAGCATATCAGAATAAGTTGGCATTTCTAATTCTCTCCTCTATACCAGGAGACACAAGACAGTTTTCAGAAGGTTCTGTCCAATCTCTTTAACCACTTTTGTTCCAAAGACTACAATACCCTCACAGTCATGCACAGATCCTGTAATATTACAGTCAGTTCCTTCCTCCCTCCAGCGTTCCAGAAATGCAAATAATCCAGGTGATGTGCAGTTCTCAGTGGTTCAGAAGCAAAGCTGAGAACTCCAACTGTTTTCCCCTTGCAGAGGCTCATTTCTTGCCATTCTTACCAACATTCTCTTCTCTGCTAGTTGTCTGCAAACAGCTGCTACATCCTTGACATTGGTAGGAAATCTCTGTTGCCAGTGGTCCATGTTGGCAGATTTATTACTGAACTGCACTTTATCAAACATAACTGTCACAGCACTTTCTTCCAGTCTTTCCACCTCCCCATACAAGACAGGAATCCTAAGTACTGCAGTGTCTAAAAGAAAGAATATTTTAGATCATGGGTGGGTAGCAATGTTGCAGCACAATCTGAGAAGTGGAAGTGTTAAGAAATATGCTGATTAAGCATCTACAAATCACAAATAAAATGCAAGCAGTATGTTAGCCCACAGAATATCATTTTAATTTATATCAAAACCAGTTTATAAACACTAAGATTATAGAAATTATTGTATTATTATTATTTATTTTCATTTATGCCATTGATTTCCAGAAAGTTAACAAGTTTTCATTAATTACATAAAGATGCCTGTGTGGGTTAGAACAAAAATTAAAAAATTAAAAAACCCAACTACTCTGTGCAGTTTCTCCAGCACTCCCCTCTGGGTAAGAGCAAGGAAAAAAATTGCCACCAATCCCAGGTCATCATATTTAGGCATAAATTACAAAGATTTTTCACCCATCATGCAGAAGCCTCCTGTAAAAAGGAGGATATTATTTACCAGAAAAAATAAAAACCATGAACCTTGAAATAAATGAAAAGCTTGACAAATAAGGAACAGGTTCACAGAATACAGTAGTAAACAGTGTTAGATTCCAGGACAGTGATTTGAAAAATTAACAAAATGCAAAGAGAAGCATATTTTATGATGGAATACATCATACTAGTCTATCTCTGTCATGAAGACTCAAAAAGCCTCTGAGGAGAAATCCAAGACTATGACAAAGTACCTAAAAGTAATAGTTTTGCTGAAAGAGAAAACAAAAAAATTTGACCTGAAGTTAGAAGCTGAAGTCATCAAAACATTGCCATTCTTAATATACTTGGAGGAAATGCTATAGCTACTGGAGAGACAAACAGAAAAAACTAACACAGAAATTATTCTCACAGAGAAGTAAACCAGAATAAGTACTTAGACAAGAAAAACAAATAGAAAACCCAACAAAACACTGATTTCCTGCTGCTCTAGATGCAGTTTTTTGGTCACGCAGCAGATATGCTCTTCTCTTTAAATACTGGTTGAAACATCTATTTTTAACTCGTTTTAAAAATATTCATTTCTTGAGAACACAACTGCCTTCCTGTTGTTCTCAGCTCTCTAGGATATGGAGAGGATCAGCCTCATGATTAACAGCTCTGAGCACCTTCTGACACTTTGTAGTTCTCTAAGCATGACTTTATACATATACATATATATTTATATGTATCCCCTTCTAACCAAAGTAAAGTATCTTTTTAAAAAATGTTAAAACCATTTACTGGAGATTTTTGCATCTTACAGCAGAAATGGACAGGGCAGTTCCTCCCAGTTACAGATTTGACCAATGGAATTCCACCTACTCTGTATCAGTAAATTAGTGGTTGGAACACCAGGACGTGGAAAATACTTGTATGAATCAAGGGCACTCATCTTTTCAAACCCTTTACTCATCACCACCTCAACACTCCATTGCTGCAAACACTGCTGCCTGACAGATCCTGCTCCAAAAGGTTACGAAACCAAACTGCAGTGCTGAGCTGGGGGAAGGCTCTAGCAGGATACCCACACATCCCTGGATTTGCTGAAGTCTTATCTTCATTGCCAATGTAGAACAGGCAGCAAACAGCATCACAGTCAAATTCAGAGATGGTATTTAATCTAGAGGTGGAGTGAATAACTTGCCATTTAAATTTGAGACTTTTCCTATCAAAAGGGTTTTTTTTTTTACAAAGTTTGTTTCTTACTATAATGCCAAATTCATCATACACAGCATATGTTTACTTACTGGAAGACCATCACACTAATTTATCAATAGCTTGGTTCTCTGGTTGGGAAGCACAGAACCACAGTGTGAGTATCAGAAGCCTGTTCTGCATGTGTACTGAGATTACTTTCTTCAGATCTTTTGATAAAATACAAGTGCTTCTTTCCTAATAATCTGTAACTGGATATTGACAGTGCACTACCTAGAAACAGCCAAATCTCTTTTATACAAGAATTAAATCTTATTTTAAAGAGAACATGCTCTTTTCCCTTAAGTAGAACTTTAACAATTATGTCTGTATATTTCATATGCCAAATTTTCATTAAGAAAAGACGTAAACAAATTTTAAAAATCTGGTGGTTTAAAACCATAAATATGCAATGAAACCTTTTGTTACAAGCAGGAATATGATGTGTGTAAGCGAGTAAAACTGAGATGGGTGGCATGTTGGTACAAATAATAGAGCAAAACCCAAAGAGTAATAAGGCTCCATGTTGATTTGAGCTGTATAATTACTGAATCACAAGTCTGGTTTTTCCTTTAAGTAAACATACATTGACAACACATGTAATGCATCCTCATAATTACTGCAGCTATATACTGAGTAAAGTATTTCATCTTTCCTTAGGAACAGCAGATTCCCAATAGGCAAAGGCTTATGAATGTCCATCAGGAAGAGGTAAATAACATGAATGAAGATAGGAACAGGTTAGAAACAAAAGCTTTAGTCAAGATACAAGCAAGAGGAATTGCTCATGAGCAAGGAGACCAACCCACAATCACATTCTTCTCTGAAACTCGTTTCCATGGTTTTGCAACTTCATCGTTGACTTAAGAGCCTACTAAGCTAATAAATAACTGAGCAAAAATAGAAAGCCTGCATTAAAAATGGTTGAGTGTCTTACCTTCATTGTTTTCCAGAACTGCCTTTTCACCCTCCAGTTTGGTTTTACCATATAAATTCAGGGGATTTGGCACATCAGTCTCTTTATATGGAGGGCTTGTTCCATCAAATACATAGTCTGTGCTAATGTAGATCAGAAATGCTCTAACTCCAGCTAGGAAGAAAACGTTCATAGATAATTGATATTAATTCATGCCTTCTTTGAAATCCTAATAGACGCTTAAATCTCCCAAGGACCTCATCTTCCATGCATATTCATTCCTGCTGCTTTGTCTGTTCCCTGATCCTTCACAGAGCTGTGCACACTACTCTTGTGGCAAACAGATCAACAGCACACTGATGGCAGAAGTGACATCAACACTTGCACTGTTTGTACTCATGTCCCTGTATAAACAGATGCAGGATTTGAACCAGACACCAATGGGATGATCTCCTTACCTGCCTCCTTTGCTAAGTTTGCTGAAGCAGCCACATTGAGCTGAGAAGCAGCATCTGGTTGACCTTCTACAACATCTGGCCTTCTCTCAGCAGCACAGTGCACTATAACATGAGGCTGGAAATTAAAGACTAATTTTAAACAACCAACATGTCAAGAGATGGCAGTTGCACCCTAACTCTAGTGATGACACACCTCAGGCAAAATTAAGTAATAAAAACTATCTTTTTTAATTCTGGCATTCCAAGGAACACCTTTCCCTTAGTATCTCTTCACAATAAAACCATGCTATTTCAAGATATGAAAAACATTTATCATTAATTGTGCAATTATGGTCTTCAGTAACTTCAATCTTGCAGCAGCTTGGAAGTTGTGGGGATTTTTTCTTTTTCAACTTTGTATAGTAAAATATACATTAACATAAGATAGATTTCTCATAGACACAAGGCTACTAAAATTTTTAGGTAAGCTATTTATACATGATTACTTGATTTTTGCAGATTATTAAGATGATATTTACTATTTTATAGAATAGTGGATCATATATTTCAGGTTTTACATATTCCTCTTGGCACTCAGACTGAAACTACAGCGAACACTGCACACTACACAGAGTTACTGTTGTTGTATTTAAATACTCCTCCACTTTCCCAGAACTGCATAGTGACACATTGCTGTGTCAATAACTCAAAAGTATCTGTTCCTTTGCAGAGTGCTGCAGGTACAGCTGTGCCTGTGGCGAGCACAGCAAAGGCCAGAGCTGTCTGTACCCACAGAGCAAACCTCTGCTCTGGGTGGGGCACAGCACACCCCTTTATCAGAGCTGTGCCCAAGCACCAGCCCCACTCACAGCCCAGAACTCAGCAGCACTATCAGCTGACTACTGCACACAAAGTACCCCTCCCATCCACTCTATACTCTAGAAACTTACCTGAAAATCATGGATGATGTCATGAACTGCAATAGAGTCCAGAAGATTAACATGTTCAAATCTGGGCTGAGCTCTCCTGTATCCACAACCCACTGTGTTCCAGCTGTTTTCATTGAACTCTTTAAACACAGCTCTGCCAAGAAGTCCCGTAGCACCAGTGATCAAAACTCTCCTGCTGGGAACCTCAACATCTTCCTAGGGAAATGACAACAGGAAAAGTTTTGTTTCTACTGTAATTTTGTACTGTTTTTTCTTTAAAAGTATGCAAAACTACAGTCAATGGCTACTGTATTACAAAAAGATTCTCCTGAGTCTTTTGGAGTTCCTCATTCAACACCAGCATCTGGGAGGACTGCAGCCAGTCAACTCTTTCACCACACACTCAAAGGTAATGAAAACAAAACTTCAGTGACAAACTCATTTACTCCTACAACAATCCAAACCACTAGTGAACACAGAATTTTAAGTTCATTCAAAAGCTGATAACTTTGTGCAATCTGAAAGGAAAGAATTAACTTCCTTAGAAAACGGACCCAAAAGATTTAACACATAGGGTCCAAATCCTTCAACAAATAACTCTGGATAGACTGCCTGTTAAAAGGTACAGCAATACAACATCACTTACTGTAGTGATTAAAATATTGAATTCTATTATCAAAGAGAAGAGTAATTAATTGCTATTCAACACAATAGTCTAATAGTAAGTAAAACCAAGATATGGATCTCTTTTTACAAAATGCACCTGGAAGCAATGTGACAATTTCAGCTCTCAATCTATACAACAGACTAAAGCTGTACTTCAGCTCCTGCTCCCTTTGGTACTTGGGACAGCTGTGAACATCAGCACACATGAACTTCATCCCACCTCTCACTAGAACATCAGGTTTTCAAGACAAAAAACACAAGATTTTGTCTGTTTCTGCAATCTTTATTTTCCTTTAATGCTTTCCTTCTGTATCTGCCATGAATAAACCCAAAAACCTCCTGCTAAAAACAAAAATGAAAGCATATCTTCACCATGCCTGTGCAGAAAAAACTTTGTGTGCAGAAGCCACAGATCTTGGATTTCCTGACCAAATGACAATTTGTGACTAATTACTATAATTCTGTACATGACAGAATGCTTTCTGCTATGCAATTTCAATAGCCCTGTAATTTCTAAGCATTGTACCAGACTGGTGCTTTTTGACTGCAGCACAGGAAGGCTCAGCAATCACTCCCACTCAGTGTCTTTCACCCACAAAGTTACAAAGCTTTTGTTCCATAAGGGCATATGCAGAGGGCACGATGGAAATGCCTACCCAAAACAATTGTTCCAAGCTCCCAGCACAGGGCAGGAATTTTTCTCAACTCTAAATCTCCAGATAAAAGCTTTATTCCCATTAGTACTAGATGAAAATTAATAATATATATCTGGACAGTTGCCTGAAAATGACAGACTACAGCAAGTGACATTTCAAAGTTACTTTTATCCTTAAACATTACCTGAGAACACAAGCTGGTTGACCATTTTTAAGGCTACCCAGGCCTCTCTGAACAGCGTGAGCAAGAACATGCAACTACTATTTTCTTCTTCTACTCCTCTTAGCAAAGTCTGCACAGTGTCACAGGATCTATAATCAGAGTTCCACAGCCAGAGGTGCTCACTAATAAACATCCAACACTTGCTGCAGAACAAAGTCAAAAGGTTTTCTAAAAACATCAAATGTACACTGAATATATTCAGTTAGTAGGAAGTGACCAACCCAAAACCAAGTGTCATTTACAAAACCTGATGTTTTAGAACCTCATTCATCTAAGTTTGTTTAATTTACATATGAAGAGGATGTTACATCAGCAGCACAGCTTGAACTGGACACAAACACAGCTTTCACCAAGCACAGCTGGCATGCTACTGCTGTCTGCAAGGCTAATCGATTCCAGTCACTTGTTTCTGAAAGAGCAAGACAAATGATAGATGGTTCTTATATATCCAACACCAACTAATTATCAGTTTGAACCTCTTCTTGCCAGAAGTTCTAACATTCTGGTGATAAAAAACCTGAACAGATGAACTCTTTCCCTGTATGCTGCCTTGCTCCTTCACAGGACATCACCTAGCTGCAACAGCATTTCTGTGGTCCTCTACCACTACCACAACATACAATTATGAGGTTTGAGGTTTACAATGAACCATGCTATTTATTGTTATCTGATGTCCATATTAGCCAAGAACAACAAAAAAATATTGTGTTTAGAAGTCTCATAAACAAGTCACAACATTATCATATTTAAAAACAGCATTTATGAGACACCAGATCACTTTGCAGACACTACCAAAATCTAAAATAACAGTATAATTTCTACGAAAAACAAAACACGATGCATTTCAAGTTGAAAACCAGAAACAAGTACTTTCAGAGTTTGTCATAAAGTTTTTCAATCTTTATGTTTTTATTTAGAAAATAATGATGAACTGAAAACACCAATTTTAAGGAATGGCCACCAAAACCCGGAAGCCACTGGTGTAAAAGATTCGCAACACAATCCGATGGATCCAAGTCGCTACAGGGAAGGGAACGTGAGACGGAGCTCTCTCAGCTCTGCCATGCCCCGCAGCCGCAGAAAGCAAAAGGCAAAGCCTGGGGCTTTCCGAAGGCTCGCAATGACGGGTGAATCGACATCGGCATTGCCACAAGTTGTTGTGCCGCTCCCTCCACGCCCAGCCCTCATTGCTGCGGCAGCTCACGTTCACCTGTGGCTCACCGCCGGCCCCGCCCGGGACAGCGGGCACGGAGGCGCCTGCCCGGGGAATGAACCCTCCGTGGAACCACCGCACTCGGGCTCTGGCTGCGAGCCCTTCCCCGCGCCTGGGGCCCGCCGAGAGCGGCGCCGCGACCCCCGAGCGCTGCCGACGGCCGCGTCCCGCTGGCCATTCCGCGGGGCCGAGCGGATACTAACGGACCCAAGCCCCGGAACCGCTCCCAGCCGCGGCTCTCAGGCACCCGCGGCCCCTCTGGCCGCAGCCCCGGCCCCCCGGGCCCAACCCCACCGCGAAGGCGTCAGCGCTCCGGGCCTGCCCGCCCGGCCCCGCGCTGCACAGCGGCACAGCCGCCCCGCGCGGGCTGCCGGCCCCTCCGCCCTCACCTCCACGAGCTCGCAGCGTCCCGGCGCGAAGCGGATGCGGAGCTCCTTCTCCCGGCCCACCATGGCGGGGCCGGGCCGGGCCTGGCGCCGCTCCGCGCCCGCGGCTCCCGGCGCTGCGCGACCGCGGCTCCGCGCCCGGCCTGAGCCACAGGGGGGCGCCCTCGCCCCGCCGCGCGTCCCACGCACGCGCCTCCCTTCGCCGCGCGCTGATTGGCCGGGGCGCGCCGGAGGGGGCGGGGCCAGCACCGGTATTTAAAGAGGAAGACGCGGCCCCGCGGGGCAGGGAGGGCCCACACGGGGCGGGCGGGGCAGCCGCGGGGCCGGAGGGAGAAGCGGGCTGTGAGGGGCAGGGGAGCTGCCAGCGACAATGGGGCTGTCAGGGACAGTGCCCGCAGCCAGCGCCACGGTACCGCCACGGCAACACACCACGGGCACCCCGAGCACTGCTGGCCGCGCGGCAGAAGGGAAACGGGGTTCCGTGCTCCCGGGGCCGCCTTGCCTGCAGGGCCGCTCCTCTGGCCGTGTTCATGGTGCTCTAAACAGTAACAAAAGTCACTGCACCGAGCACGTCTGGCGCTGCCCTTCAACATCTAACCACACCTCCCCTATTGAAACTGTCAACTTTTTACTGGGAGTTCTCATTTGTAAGAAACAAAGTTAAACTTCAGAATTAGGCCAAAATGCCATATGATCCTGCATATAGCTCTGGCATTTATAGTGACTTTATATATTCACTATAAATTACTGAATTCCTCGTTTTAGAGTGGAGAAAAGCATTTTCAATTGCCTTTATCCAATGTTTAATATTAAAGCAACTGGTAAATCCCACAGAGAGAGAGGTTGTTTTTGAGAGAGCAATCCCTGCTTACAGTACTGATCCTGAATGTATCATTACATGCTTACAAGGTGACAGATTTGATTTCTGCATTACAAAGTTTTGAAGGTAACAGGATACTGTATCCAAAGTGTTACTGTACCATTTCTGACCCACAAAGGCAGAGACTGTACCTGGCAAGAGATTTTTTTATCAACAGAACCAAAGATAAGTAGATGCATAAAAATTATTGGCCAAAACTCACTGTAGCTACTTCACACTTGTATCTATGCCAATTGGTTTATTTCAACTAGACTTGATTAAACTAGTTTTAATTGGTACAACTCAAGGAAGGAAACCAGAAAAGTCTACCAAAATTTAATCAAATCATACTGAAATTTTACAGAATGTTGTAAATTACCTTTATCACAATGTTTAAGGTAAAAAATGTGTATACTCATAAAAAAATAAAGCACTTCAGCCAGTTTCTGCCTTCATACGGATGCCCTTTTTTCCCCTGTAACAAGCTATTCCCATTTAATCCCTTTCCATTAACCTCAGAATTCTATTCCAAATCAGTAATTCATAACTTGAAATCAAGAAGAAACCACAAAGCAATACCAAACTGTTTAGCAGCATGGATGCAAGAACTCCCAGTACACCTGATGTCACACCATCTCCTCCCAGCACAGCTTGGATGAGCTCCCTGGGCTCTTTTTTTAACAAAAACCATGATAGAGAAATAAAAAGTTGGTCATCTGGGCTCAGATCAAGAGAAAAATAGCCAAAAGCAAACACTGAAATCTCAACCTACAATCATCAATCAGCCTGTAAAAGATCTTACCATCTTTGTCACCTGATTAATTATATACAGTTTTTGTATATTAATTATATAATAGAATCTATTTTTCCCTCAAATATTTACTTCAAGTTCTGTAGTCTTCTACCTATACTTTTAATTTCTTTATTATTGTTACATCCACTTTGTGAAACACCGTGATTTTACAATAAGAATTGTATTGTTGTCTAGATCACAGTCCCTTAAGCATTATGCATCCCTGGGTGATTAAATGGACCACTCATTAAATTCACATTTCAGACTGTAATTCACAGAGAATACAGCATAATTAAGTCTCTCTCTCCTCCCCATTTGTTTTTCCCTTGATTTTGTAACCGAAGTGTGGTAGTAACCTGTTAGTGCAAATATTCAGAGCCTTACCTGCTCCATTTCCAGCAGCATTTCAGGCACTGCCAAGGCACAGGAGGAATTAGCAGCCTGGGAAATCATTGCAGCTCAACTGTGCACTTGTCCCTTTGTGTGCTGTGCCTGCAGAGAGCACATGGGCTGGGAGCAGCACTGGCTCTGCTGACCTTTGGAACCACAACACACATCCAAGCCTGCATCACGTGTGCCTCTGATTCCTGGTAAGCTTTTGGTCTGGTCCCACTGGTACCATTTAAGCAGCTCAGTATGAGCTTAAATTTTTACCTCACAACAGCCAGCATGAGCAGGCACAGCCATTGTGTGCATGAGATCCAGTCAAAGCACTGGCACTGAGTGTTAGACAGTTTGTCTCTTATGGCAAACAGGAGGAGGGCTCTAATTAGGTCAGGCAGGTTGAGAATTCCAGGAGCTCTTCATGTTACATTTCAAATGAGCACAGCCCAGCTCTTGCTACAATACAGCAAGACATGATCAGAGATTTATGTTAAATCATGGATTTTGCAATTAAAAGTCTTCCACGACATGAAAATAATGGATTCCTGCAGTGAATACTAATGTCAGTTGAGCTATAAGTGTCAAGGTTTTAGATTTTAATACTTCATTTCATAGTGCATGAAACAAAAAAGCCTCCTAGGCTGAAGTTGACAAAAGCCCTCAACTTTGCCTTGACTTCCATCCTTTGCTTCTCTCCCCACTCTCCTCTATGACTTATCAATGTTTTAAAGCTCAAGGATGCCCCTTGCTGTAAGGCTAGCAGAATTATTTGCTGGAGTTTGTCTTCTGTCAGTATAAGCCTGCTCCTGCCAGCTGTATCAAACGATGTAGGATCCCTAAAAGCCCAGTCCTGTGACACCTGCCATTCTCGGCTTCCCTTGGCATACTGGTACCTTCAGTCAAAAAAAACCAAAACCTTAAATCAGCATCCCCATTTTTATGTTTTGAGTTTGGTGGAATCTTTCATCAATGTTCAGACAAATGCCCGTTTCCTCTACAATTTTTTACTCCATTTACACCCTTTAGACAAGAAAACCTTAATTTTTTTTCTCCACAAGGAGAGAACTCCAATAAAAAAATACTTCTAGCAACTTAATCAAAAATCTCTCAACACTTCAGGCTGAACACCAAGTGCTCTCTTAATTAAAACACAAAGTAATCCTCACCCTCAGTCTTCAAAGGACTAAGTAATCCAGCAAATACACAAATATGACATTAAGAGAAATCATTTAGCAACTTCTTTCCTTGGACTTAATTTGCATTTTCTGTATATAATTTCCTAGGAATTATGATATCTCTGTAAGGCTCAAAATGTCAGCATAAATGCAAACAAATTCTACCAGCTAAGCTTTGGGTGCTGCCTCTGCAGCACCTCTGTGTAAGGGAGCTGCACAGAGATACAATAACAAAAACACAGTTCCACCTTTGACTTAAATTCAGTATTCGCTTTTGTATTAAGAGAAATCAGAGAATAGCACGTTCTATATATTGTACAGTTCAGCTAAATAACTTGCCTAAGACTAGAGAACACGTAGTTTTTGAGGCAAGACTGACATTGGGCTTCGCTTTGAAGACCGGACTAGAAAAAAAGAACATTAGATGAATCCCACTGTAATGTAATTTTGGGTTTTATAACTGGCTTGCAAAGGAAAAGGACAAATTCATGAATTTAAAATTTTTATTGCGCCAAAATATTCCTAATTTTCAATGCAGTTTAACAGATTCTTTCCCCACTGTCCAAGTTCCAGTCTGTACAATGCATGTGAGCTCTGTGATGCCCTCCCACCCCAGTGAGAGAAGTTGTGTTGTTATTCCCTGACTGTGGCACTGATCACGTACAACAGCTGGCTACAGAGATTTTATGGCAGTTCAAGAGTCCAGAGGACACAGCACTGCTCTTGAGACAGACACTAATCTTAGTCACAGTGCACAGACATTCAGATAAATGCAGTCAATTCAACTTTGACCTGAAAATGCTCTTCTGAAGATCAACAGCTGCAACACCTAGCCCCAGGATTTAAGTTCACACATACTGAATATAGATCCTGTAAAATATCAAAATTAAGTGTACAGTCCCATTTCTAATCAGGTTCTATAGTGCGTAGGCCACAGAAGTAAAAAGGTCTCTTGGCAGTATTGGTACCAAAGCAGCTATAAACAGCAAAATTAATTTATCATAGAATTGTATACACTGGATAGATGCAAAAAAAATTAAAAACATAAAAATTAAAAAACTCACATAAAATCTGATTTCATTTGTCATCTTAATCTCCGGTGCTTAAAATGCTCTGTTCAAAACCTAACTAAGCAGCCTCAGCATATCCAAAATGTGCAACAGTGAACACTTTTCAGAGTTCATGCCTGTAAGGATGTTACCAGGAGTCAGGAATGAGCTGTCACCTGTTGCTTCTCAGTAAAACAGTTTTTAGACATACATGTAATTTTAGATCATTTCTCTAGGGCTCGTACTTATTTGCATTATATAGAGCATCCAATTTCACCTTGAAGCAGCAGTCTGTTGAAGTCTCCTGCAGCACACAAATTTATGGGTGATTTATTTTCTTGATAACAAGAAAACTTCAAATTTTGTTTTTATTACCTGCAATGGAAAAACGTTAATAAGTTTCAGTTTTTCACTTATTGCTCCCACCACAGTAAGTAAATTTCTTGTCTCCTGGGGGGCAGAAAGCCCTACACTCTGAACCATGCAGGCAAGCCAGGATTTCAGACCCTGGAACAGATCCTATAATGAAACTCCGTCCCCTACCCTGCTTCCCTTGGTGTGTCCCCATGTTCTCTCCATCTGTTCTTCCACTCCACATTTATCTGAGGACCTTTTGCACCTTACTTTGACACCTGCAGTGGTGTAAGGTCCTGCCAGGTAGCAGCTAAAGAACCAGGGTGCAAAGGGGTCTGGCTGAGCCACTTGTACCCCATCACCTGTGCAGGAGACATTTCCTGTCACCTCATCAGCAGGAATATATGTGAGCTGGTGACAGAAGGAGAATGGCTCTGCTGTCTGACCTGGCACAACACCTATTCCTGCCAGGCTGTAGGGATCTGGGCTGGAAAGTACCCTGGGAGTGCCCCACTGCTGGCAGCCTCCAACACCTGCTCTGGAACCAGAGATGCCATTCACCTCCCTCAGATGCAGCAGACCATGCAAGGCTCTCATACCTGCCTTGGTTAAGGCTAAGAGGTACAAAGGCTACATCAAGCTCACACTTACCTTCTTTTAGAGGTGTTTTTGGAGGAACATTTTCCTTGCTGTCATGCTGGAAAGCTTTGGAAGGATCAAAGCGCTTGATGCCCTGTACTGCACACAGCTGCTCCTGAAGCTGCCTGCTGGTTTGCTTCTCCTTGGCCAGCAGTGCACGCAGCTTGGACACATCCTAGGCAAAACTTGGATGTTAGATAAAGAACATGACAAGATTCTGCTTCATCATTTACTGAGGGAGCCATTTTGCCTAATGCTAAACATAGAGACAATTATTGGTGGCATTAAAACAACCCAAACATGCAGGTGTAGAGAAACCAACAGCACATACAGGTACTGTGTAACACCAACAAGCAGTATGGCAGTCTCAAACTTTCAGCAGATAGTTTAAGTCTAAGACCCCAAAAAAAACTAAGAAAAGCCAACCAAGCTAAGAGTAAAAGTACTTATTTGTACTGCTGATCCCTTTGTATGTTGTAAATCCTGTCAAAAATAAAACTCTTGGCATTTCTGGAGTCTGGTGGTTTATTGTAATCTGTTTCGTGCAGGGAATTTAAAAACCAAGAAATAAGTAGCTTGCAGGACTAGTCTGTAAATATTTAGAGTAATTAACAAAGGTATCAAGCACATTAGTAACATGCAGATTTCTAATTTTTCATTTCACAAACCTGTTTCAGGTGGACATTGTCTTCCTTCAGCTTCATAACATGCTTGATTTTTTGCTTCACGTTCTGGTGGCCAAGTAGTTTAGCATATGCATCACTCAGTTTATTCAGTTGTTCTTGGGCTGCCCCCTGCTCCTCTAGGAGAGCATTCTTCTCTGCTTCAAAAGCATCTAGTTGTTGCTGAAATATACTTGAATGTTTTAGAAATCTTGCAACTCAGCATAACTTTTTATTGAACTGAAATCTACCAAGGAAGATGAGTTTGGCAAAGGGAATAGCTGGCTCATTGGATAGTAACTTAGGAAACCACTGCAGAATAAATGCCTTAGAAGCATATTTACCTTTCAAGAGTACAACTTGAGCCAAGTGCAAAAGTCTTATGTCAAGAGATACTAACAAACACCTACTGCACAACACACCTGAAAAGGCTTCACTTTGTTATGTAAATCTTCATACAGTTTACGCCAGGTCTGGATCTCTTTGTTTAAGGCAGAGGTCACATCTTCACTTATGGTTTCCCTAAAAAGCAAGGAACAGAGTTTTGTTATGTTCCTTGTTAGCTCTCAGCACTTCTTCCCAATAAAACGTGGCTATGCCATCATATGCAGTTTAAGTTTGAGAAAGTCACCTTGCTCTTTCTGCTTCAAGTTCTCTTTTCAGATCTTCAGTTTGCTCCTCAAATTTTTCCTGAAGTTTAGTCACTTGTGCAAGGCAAGACTCTTTTGTTCTCTCTGTTTCTGCTTCTTTTAGTGCAAGCTTGGTCTGGACTTCTGAAAGCATCCTGAGGAAGATCATTTTGTATTGAGCCTTTGATTTTTACTTTTTTTCCACTACACTAAATCTAAAACCCACAAATAACCATGGTTGAAAAGCTGTTAGTAGAACTGAAATAAAAGTTTGCACAAAAACTGCCACAAAGAAAACAAAAGTACAGAAAGCAGTAAAGTTTAAGACGAACAACATTTTAAGCTTTTTCTATAAGGATGCAAGCAGTCCTTTTCAAGCAAAGAAAGATGGTGTTGCTCATTTAAGGTTGTTCAAGCCAAACAGCTTTTAGCAGGGATGGTTTAGTAGTTAAGCTTTTCATGGAGAGATTTGCTCAAGCAGGAACTAATCAATACTGTTCAGTGTGGATATATCAAAAAAGCATTGACCCTCTCTTCAGCCCCAGCTGAAGAGCTTTGCTCCATCCCCCCCTGCCACCTCAGCCAGCAAACAGCTCTTCAGTTTTTCTTTTACCAGCTCTAATCAGAACTGGAGACATTAAGCAGGTGGGAGGAAAGAAAGGGCAGCATTTTAACAGCACAGAAGCATAGAGAACATGGATCACTAAACTGCTAGACAGTCAGAAGCACGTTCTCAGCTACTGGCCTAACACAACTTCTTGGGTTCTGTTTCTCATCAGCTGCACTGTGATGCTTCATATTAGGCAGAGAAAGGACCTCAGTTATATTATCACAGTGCAGCATCTCATGGATGATTAATTGGCATCTGCTTGTGAGCAGAATTTGAGCTGACATCATTCAGACTGGAGTGGCAGGGAGTGAGTTGTGCATTAACCATCTGCTTGTCATCCCTGGGGATCTCATTTGCAGAGAAGCCACTGTAACTGATATTTCTGGAACAGACAATACTCCTACATATTTCATTCAAGTATTTCCCTTTTCCTCCATGTTCCATGTATAAACAAAAGTCAAAATAACTGATTGGACAGACCAGTTTTCTAATGCATATTAACTTAACGAATTTTGTCTATCAGTATTTTCAACCTTTTCCAATGGGAAAAGCAAGAAACTTCAGCTTACACCAGCTACTGATGTGATCTTTAGAGCATCACATGAGGTTCTAGTTAGAAAGCCTAGCCTCAGTTTGCATTCTTTAGCTTAAGAAAAAGTCTGTCTGTGTAGTACCTTGCATATTCTTCCTTTGCTTTGTTTTTAGTGTATTCTGCCTCTTGAAGCAACTGCAGATTCTCTTGGCCTGCTCTTTTCAGGCTGGCAACTTCTTCTTGCAGAGAGAAATTCTCCAGTTTCAAACTGCAAATTTCTTCAGCTGATGTTTTCTTGTAGCTGGTATTACAGTACAAATGAGAAAAACCTTGTTACTTCAGGCAAAAAACAGATGGAAATCTTCACACCTTACAAGAGCAATACAAACTTGTGCTAGCAAGTATCAAGATTGTATAACCTGAAGATGTGGCAGTGTACAGGCACTGATAAATCCAAAGGTAAGAAAGAAACCACACACAGCTCCCTAAAGCCATAAGCAGTAACACTATGACAAACTCTGATACAGATATTACTATATTTTGTAGGTGTTTTAAAACAAAGGGCCTACTCCCTCTGAAATTTATTTTAAACAGTAAAGCACCTACTGTCTGTAGTTGGCATTTGGAAATATCCCACAGGATCCTTCATGGGTGACACACATACTCAGTAATAACAGTATCACTTTTTATATCCTTTCTCTACCTGAGTATTTTAAGGTACAATAATTGCAGTAACTGTAGGAAACTACATTCAATTCAGTGCAAATTTTGAGTCTATATAAGTCTTTTTGTAAGATATTTCATTATCAAGAACACCATCACTAGTTACAAGTCTTTGTGATTCAAGACCACTGAACTCCTCCAACTGGTTACATTTTGGAAGAAGAAATATCCAACTTGTTGAACTAGATAGTGATACTGTGTCACTATACTAGCCTAGTACTCAGGAAATAAATTCTTAATGCCACCAAACACCATCACAAAATTCTCTGCTCAAATACCATGCCAACACTCACATGTGGCACATAAAGGAACAGTACATTTTATTGTCATCTTAGAGATAATGCCTCTCCTATACATTAATAAAACCTAAATACCTGTCAAAGTCAGCAATAATCTTTCCAAGTTCCTGCAGTGTATTGCTGTGCTCTTCTTGGATTTTCAATACAGCACTGCTATGCATTGCCTTGATTTGCTCCAGCTCTGCATTCTTCCTGAAATAAAAACTCAGCATTGCACTCTGCAGAGAAGCATGTGTGAACACATCACCAAATGCTGCCATCAGTTACAGAAAGCTTGAAGCAGCAGCAATAAATTAACTGTGACAAACCAGTAACTTCTCACATACTAAAGCACAATCTTCATAACAGGTATTGCTAAGGATTTCCCCCTCCCTTTGTTTTCTAAGGGAGCTATAGAATAGATTAAAAACCTAATAGTAAACTTAAACAAGAAAGAACGGGTTTGAAAGTACTTTTGTCATAGCCTTCACCAGGACAGAAATAGCCAGTGCAACATGCACAGATCTTGTCCAGCACAGCAAAGCCAGAGCACTACAACACCAGCCTTCCAAGCAAATCCCAACTGGCTTTTTTTGTTTTAAATTACAACAACGTAAAACTGACTCAAATTACTATTGATACTGACTCAAGTTACTAGTGCAAGTGATTAGATCTCATCACTATCAATAATCAACAATCAGCAAGAAATCACTTCAGATCTGCTCAGGTCTCTAAAACCTGAATTGCGCTCAGGAGCTCTGCTTACACTACTAACTAACATTTTTCCTTTCAAAGCTTGAATTAAAAAGTTTCTTCCACAAACCCTTTCAATTCTTCTTCCATCTGTGTGAGTTCAAGACCTTGAGACTTGATTTCCTGTTCCAGTCGCTTCACCAACTTTTCAGCTTTCTTTTCCTTTGCATGCAATTTATTCAGCTCCTTCATGGTACCTTTCAGCTCTTCTTCCAGAAGATGTCTCTCACTTGTTACTTCATTTTCAAACTCCAGTAACTTCTGCTGCATTGATGCAGATGACTCCTGCATGCCAGAATACCACAGATTTTAAAACTACCAGTAGTTCCTGAGTAGTCAAGGGTTAATTTGCAGTGTTTAAGTTTCAAATCTATGGGAAGAACCAAACCCCCCATCACACCAGGAATGGTTCTTAGACCTATTAGATCACATAAGTTCTGCAGGCCAGTTCCCACTTGGCCATATTAATGATAACCTAATCTGTGGAATGCACATCTCATGTGCAAACAACAATTTTTAGTGCCAGTCCTTGGGATTACAATCTATTTTTAGACTAATTCATAGTGTGTATTTACCTTCTCTTGCTGCAGCTGAGAGATGACTTCCTCATGTTTCTGAAGGAGTTTTTGGTGTTCTTGTTCCACCAAATCAATTTTCTTTTTCAGGTCTTCTATTTCAGCATTCATACTCAGGAACTGTCCTTTGGCCTCAGATGACTCCTTCTCTGCATAGAAAAATTGTCAATATAACAAATTCCCTTTTCTATCTTCAAATAGCTACAATATATTAATCATAACACTGCCATTCTATCTTAGTTTTTCCCTTGCCTATCTAGGGAAACAAATCCATACCTACAACTCATCTGAAAACTCCTCAAAACTGGCTCAGGGTAACCACTTCAAAATCATTTTAACAGCAGGAGTGTTTGGACCAAGCTTTTTCCACCAGAAGAGCAGGGAAAAGCAACTACATGAGTTCCCCAAAGATTCTTGCACAAGCTAGCACACCGAAAGCAGCTGATACAGAAAAGTGAGTACATGTCTCAGATTGCAGAGTTGCTAGAGTTGGGAGAGGAGGAGAAAGGAGGTGAAGAAGGATCCTTGCCACATTCCCAACACCTCAGTGAATCTGTGAACAAGCTGCTAGCAGTGAATTCACACAATATTACACTGCTTCTCAGTGAAGAGTAAGCAACAAGAACTTAGTGTTCACCTTTCAGATGAAAGCCACTCCTACAATTTTCATTGTATACTACCCAAGTCACCCTCCATGGAAACACCAATTCAGACTTAAGAGATGTCAGATGTGAAGTGATTTCCCTGTTGTTAAAAACATGCCTTGGTGTTTCTAGCTGGAGCTCAGAAATTTGACTTCTCATGTAGAAAAACCAGTCTAAATTGACATTTTAGAAAACACCTATTTGAGGTGCTTTAAGACATGGGAGTGATCCCACATATGGAACAGTGTACAAGAACAATTACCTTTCTCTTGTTGAAGCAGTTGACACCGCTCATTAAGTTCTTTCATCAGTTTACCTGACTCTTCCTCTTTTGCTTTGAAGGTATTCCTCAGGATCTCAATATCTTGGTCTTTCTTACTCAGTGTCTCCTCCATCTGGGCAACTTGTAGTTTGTATTTTTCTGCTGTTTCTGCAACGCTACTGTAGAAGAAAATTCAGGCACTTGTGACCACTAAATTTTGTTTGCAGGCTTCCACACCAACACAAAGGAAAACGCTTAGGACTGTTCGTTTTCAAGAGGAAAACTGCCTTCTTGACAATAATTTGTTTTTACCTGAGCTCTGTAACATATTCCAAGAGTTTTTCAGTGTCAGACTTTTCTTCAACTTTGTCTCTCTCAGTAGCAGACCTAAAACCAGACAGTTTTTATGACAGATACATTTAAACAAATCCAGAGTTAAGCAGTAACACATACTTTTCATCTCCTAGTTTAGCTGAAAAATTGATACTGGCTCTAAGAGGTGATTCTACCCTCTTTTCATCCTTGTTCCAGATTGTCTTCTCATTGTAGTAATGATGCTGTGCCACATTTTGCCACAAGCACGATAATGCATTAACATAAAGCAGTTTTTTAGCAAATCAGCACCTCCTCCCTTTGTGACCTGCACTACCTGCATTATTACCTTTGTGTATTTTCACAGCCAAGTTTGTGCCGCAGTGCCAATTGTGCCAACCTTACATTGAACAAGGCTGGAAGTTGATCCCAGGTCACTGTCCTCAGCAACAGGCTGCATGTTAGTGCTCTGTTGCTGTGCAGCACATGACATGGTTTGGGCAGAATAGAAAGTGCTGAGTTAGAATCCACTCTATCTACCTAGAGCTGCTGGAACCAAGAGACCCTGCAGTTGCCTTTCTACAGAGCACGTGTCTACACCAAAGCAGCTCTGAAGGCACCACAGTGGCTCTTCAGAGCACTTCTCTGGAGGACATAAATGTGTTCATCAAATCCAAGCCAAATGCCTGCTTAATTAGGATTTCAGCTCCTGCTCTAATGCTTTTCTATTCTTGCTTATGGCTGACTTAGTAGTCTGAAGGGCCAGAAATATCCCATCCATACAAACATTCTCCTCCAACCTCAATAACCATTCTTTTCTAACAACCTATGTCTTCCCTCCCCACCCCATACCCACCAAAACCCCACCCATACCACACTGGAAGACAAAGGGTTGATGTGATACAGTTTGTATTTTCAAAACTGGCTACATACACTAGAGAAACAATGTTTCTAATGGTAGCTTTATCACACCACAGCAGTTGTTAGAACTTCATTTCACTGTATTTATTCCAAACACTGATAATGTTTGCTCCTTCTCAGTAGAGAGACAGCGTTGATTTTGGTTACTACTAAGGATACGCATGGAAATGCGGCCAAGTCATATCATATCATCTAATTCCCTTCATAGTACTTACAATTTTTCTTGTAACTGAGCTACTTTGCCCTTTGAATGCTCTAGATTCCTCTGCACTTCCTGCAGCTTCATTTCCATGTTTTCCTGCTTTGCCAGTGCACTCTGAAAAAACCAAACAAAATACACCATATTAACATTAAAATGAGATTTAGTAAATAAAAAGGCATCGTGGGAAACAGTGGTGAAATTAAACAGGAGTGATGATTAAATTTTATGACAGCACCAGCTACAATGCTAAATGTGACTGCAGGTATCCCTCTGTAAAGATATCAGCCACTTGTTAAACAACTACTATCACCAAGAGCTTCAAGCTATACTGAGGATCACTGGCTTTATTCCTGATGAGAAGCTCAGAATTACTGTCCTGTACAAATGGTCATACCTTTTCCTTAGCATCCCTCATGTTTCTGAGCTTCATCAACTCCATGCACAGGCTGCTCATTTTCTTCTGCACACCATCTTCCGACAGCTTGTTAGAAAAGAAGATAAAATCACTCAGTGTAATTCCTTTCTATGAATTGCTGCTCACACAACCCTTTCCAAGTGTTCCCCTCCCACTCTGTGTTTAGACAGGGGGGCACAAGATCCCAAACCAGACAGGCTTTACATCAAAACACCTGCTGATCAGCAAGTAAAGCCTCCTCTTGCACAGGAAGCTCAATAACAGCCAAGGCAAAGCAAAGTTGCATTTATTTGTCTGAATACCTTTGACTTTAGTAGCTCATTGCTTCTTGTTAACTCCAGCAGCTGTTTCTTCAGGCACGCAATGTTTGCTGAAAGAGAGGTTTTCTCCTGAAATGCAGCACTCAGCTTTGCTTCCATCTTTACAAGATCTTCATCCAGAGCATGAAGTTTTTTGTCCTGCTCTCCACGTTCTCTCACTAATGCACGAATCTAAAATATGAGGTATTTCTTTATTTCCTACTATCTTTAGTTTAGTCAAGTAAACCACAGGCATAGGTATCCAAATTGTGTTTACTTTCATTCAGAATATGTATCTGCAACTCATTCACAGGAAGGAAATAATCACCACAATTCCCCATTATCACACAGCATACAACAGCAACATTTAATCTGACTTATTTTATGCTTCCAAGCCAATACAAAATGTAAAAATTAGAATAGTCTTCGGTTTAATGGGCAACACAAACCAACTCTCTTTTTTGGCTGTGAGACACAAAAAGGCAGAACGTGACATTTGAGACACAAGGCACTAATTAGCACACCAAAGTGCACTGATACAGTTCAGGGTGCCTCTTCAGCATCAAAAGTATGACAATTAGTGAGCAAAAAATTTCAGCTAGACAATGTTCAATAAAACAGAATTTTTTTGGGCAGCCAAACAGAGGACTTAGTTCTGTTTTTGAAAACACTGACAGAACAGTTGATCACAGTCAGCAGGAATTAATGCAATTCCATGAGCTTTATACACCCATAAAATCTGATAATCTTTATTTTGCACAGAGCTGTTTGTAAACTACTTGCATGCTGTCTATCAGCTAATATTTATTGTTATTGTAAGGGGGAGGAGACATGACAGGATTTGACTCAGACGATGGATTCATACCTCCTTCTCCAGTGCCTTCTGCTTCTTTTTCTCCTTCATAAGGAGAACATCTTTTTTAGTCTTCCCAATCCCATTAGCAGGCTTTGGAAGAGAGATGTGTTAGAAATCTGTAGCTTCAAGTAGCTGAACACAGTTAAATACAAGAATTTGCAGAATTTCATCCTACATCATCAATACTCATGAATCTAATTAGCATGTCAGGGATATAATTTTTCAGCCTGTTAAGCTATTAATCTTGAAATCCATATGCCAGCATAGGACATTCAGAACCTGTACATGCAGTACCCTGTTCCTTTCACCACCAGGTTTCCACTCTGCCTTGCCCATCCCCTGAGAGCAGGAACACCATCTCCTTAAAAAGGAGTCACACCATACTTATATGGTGAAAAACAGAAAAAGAACACGAGTGTAGCATCAAAAATAGCAAGCTGCTCTCTAGTCCCAAGTTAATTATCACATGATTCCCAAGAATGCAGCAACTTCATTTTTCCTGCTTAGGTCTTAAGGAACACAGATAAAACAATATGTTCCATATTCCACTTTGGCAGATTAATGACAGTTGTATGAAGAGGCTGCATTGTTTAAGCAGTCAGAGATTTAGCTGGGATTTAACAGAGCTACAGACACCACAGCAGAGTCTTACTGTTGATCCAAGAGATGTGAGTCTCCTTGCAGTCACTGGGGTGGGTACACTCTTCTCACTGCTCAGATTGGTCTCACCTGCAGAAGGAAGTAGAAGGGAATGGTGAAAAAAGAGGGTGTGCATGTACAAATGGTGAAAAAAGAGTGTGAGGCAAATGCAACAAAAACTACACAAGGTTAATTGTGTACAAAACACAGCATTCCACCTGTTTGTTAGGCCATCAACTTCACAACTCAATACCAGCTACTTTTCTATTGCAATCAGCCAGTTCAATATTGTTCCTCTGGGTACTTGACCAAGTTAAGAGACTACCAGACTAGCTTTGATATTTCCATTTCTGCCAAAATTCCCTGCCATGATCCAGATCCATAAAGTCAGTTTTAAACTGAGGGATGCTTTAGATATTAAATAGGCATGAAAATATCTCTAAACCCTAGGTTAATAAGTAGTTGATTAGACCTCCAGAGATGCCCCCCTAATTAGCAGAAGTCCCATATAAAGCTATTTTTGGTAGACTCCAATAGATGTTTTTACAGCTGTTCCTTTGAGCTGGAAAGCAGGCAGCGAGTCTCTGCAACAGAAACCAATTTCTGGGCAGCAGAACAGCAACAGCACTA
The DNA here is from genome assembly GCF_027579445.1 of Ammospiza nelsoni. Lineage (NCBI taxonomy): Eukaryota > Metazoa > Chordata > Aves > Passeriformes > Passerellidae > Ammospiza > Ammospiza nelsoni. Next base: position 7,371,535 of record NC_080648.1, read on the forward strand.
ACAGCTGCAGCATCTAAAGATACCTTATCATTGTGTATTCTGTGCAATGTTTACTTACTTTTCTGTTTCCTAACCCCTTGGCATGCTTCAGAGGACAGCAAACTTCCCCCTCCACCTGATGGCTTAACGTTACGGGATTCTTGCAAGGGAGTACGTGCTAAAAATGAGATTTTCAGAACAATAGACAACAATGAAGGCAAACGACAGGGCTTTCAGCTTCGATGAGACTGATCACACATCTGGGGTAAATCTACAACCGAAACCTCACTGTGAGAGACTCGTACATCAGCAAACACTCTGGCTAGCAATGCCTCAGCCGTGGCAAGCTCTGCATGCTCCTCTTACAGCGCTGTACTACGGAACCAGAGGTCAGCAAGGCTTGGCACCGCTTTAGTTACTACACCTAACTAAATACACGGAACATTATACACGTTCACGGCTGTATTCGGCAAGCCAAGGCTAGACACGAAGTCGGCACCTTCTGCCTTAGAAGCGGACCCCTGCAAGAGCCCTGGGGCACTGCGCTGCGGGCTGCTGCCCACAGGAAAGGAGGCCGGTCCGGGCCCTCTGTCCCGCCGAAGGTCTCCCCGCTCCCCCCGTGCGCTCCCCTCACGTACCGGCGCTGCCATCGCGGCGTAGGGGGCGGCGGAGCGGCGCGCGCGCGGAGGCCATGACGGCGCCGGGACCCCGCGGACCGGCGTTCAAAGGGGCCAACGGCCGCGGCGTGCGCCGACCAGCCAATCAGCTGCCGCCGCCCCGCCCGCCTCGGCCAATCGGAGCGCCCGGCGCGGGGCACGCGCGCTGCGGACTTGCCGGGGGGCGTGGCCGGCGGTGCGCGTGCGCGGGGCGGGCGCGGGGAGCGGGGCCGGGAGCGGTGCGGGGCTCCCTCGCTGTGTGGGACTCGCTCACTCCGTGTGTGCGGGGCTCGGTGCGGGTCGCGGAGCCGCGCGGGGCTCCCTCGCTGTGTGGGACTCGCTCACTCCGTGTGTGCGGGGCTCGGTGCGGGTCGCGGAGCCGCGCGCTGCCGCCGTGTCCCATGTCGGCTCCGTTCGAGGAGCGCAGCGGGGTGGTGCCCTGCGCGACGCCCTGGGGCCGCTGGTACCAGACGCTGGAGGAGGTGTTCATCGAGGTGCGCGTCCCGCCGGGCACCCGCGCCAAGGACGTGCGCTGCAGCCTGCGGAGCCGGCACATCGCCCTGGCCGTGGGCGGGCAGGAGCTGCTGCAGGTACCGCGGGCAGCCCGGGCAGCGGGCGCCGGCCCGTCCGACGCGTAGGCCGCGGGGCACCGGGGAGGCACGGGCTCAGCTGGGTTATAAAATACCTGAGATCACCGAGTACAGCCCCTGACCCAGCACTGTGTCAGCCGGGCTTTGCTTAAACACCTCCCGGGACTGTGACCGCGCCACTTCCCCCGGAGCCCGATCCGAGGTCTGGTCACACTCTGTGAAATTTCTTCCTGATGTCCAGCCCAGACCTGCCCTGGCACAGCCCAGACTGTGTCCCCATGTGCTGTCATTAGTCGCCTGGGAGAAGGTTGGCACGCCTGTGGCACCTCTCTGTTCTTTATGCCAGGTTTGATACATTAAAAATGGCATTTATTAGAAACAATTGTGTTCACTTGCACGAGGTTTTACAGATGGTGCCTGTTCTCCAGTACTTGGAAAGATCTGTAGAGAGGCTCTTACAAGGCCATGTGGTGATGGGACAAGGAGGAAAAGCTTTAAGCTGTCAGAATACAGTGTTATATTGGATATTAGGAAGAAGTTGTTTCGTGTGAGGAGACCCTGGCACAGGGTGCCCAGAGGAGCTGTGGATGCCCCGTCCCTGGAAGTGTTCAAGGCCAGGTTAGACAGGGGTTGGAGCAACCTGGGATAGTGGAAAGTGTCCCTGCCCATGGCAGGGAGCTGGAATTAGATAAACTTTAAGGTCCTTTTCAATCCAATCCATTCTGTGATTCTATGAAAAATAAAAATACTAATTCACATGGATTTTACTGTGAATATGGACAGCATTTCAGTGTACAGCTTTAATTGCTCCAGAAGGTAAAAAAAACCAAAAAACCCCAAAACCAACCAAACAACAGCAACAACAACAAAAAAAAAAAAAAAAAAAAAAAACCAAAAAAACCCAGCCTAAAGACAGATTTACTTTCACATTTATAATGAACTGCTTATGCTACCTGTATCCTGCACCAGAGCTAGATGTTACTCCTGACAAAAACCCTTGCATTTTCATGACAAGATTATTAAAAATGGCATTTCCTGCTGAGAAACACAAGCCTTTTCAATGACTCCAGATACTGAAACAAGGTATTAAATGCTCCAGTTAAAAAAAAAATAATTGTGTAATAAGCAATAATTCTTTGACAAGTGTATACTTGTAGGGCTAGGTCACCCTGTTTATTTTCAGCAGAATACATGGTGGTTAAGTTGTGAGTAAAACTTCTTAATGTGAACTGGATGCTGAAAAAGTTTCACTGATTTGTAATATTGTACTTGTCTTTTGCAGGGTAAACTTTTTGACTCTACAGTAACTGATGAAGGAACGTGGACCTTAGGTAATAATCTACATCTGAAGTGACATTATAAAGACAGTAAAACTTTCCAGTAGACACTGCAGAATAATTTACCCCCTCTTTATTAATGGAAAAGATTACTTCCTTCCCTTAGCTTTGTAAAAAGGCAAAGTCATTATTGCTGGATTAAGGAACTGAGGTTTTACAAAAGCACTTGAGACTAAGGTTAATGAGAAAATGCCACATCCTGGAAGGTCTTAATCAATGGGTTGCCAACATTTCCATAAAGTGAGAAGTTTTTTGCAAACCTTTATTTGAAGGTAAACAGTTATGGTAGAGCTGTGTGGTCTATGACTCCCCATAATTACTACTCTTTATGCATTACATTTTTTGAATGAATGACAAAATCTACAGTCCAAGAGAATCAGAAAGAAATTTTAAAATCACACTAAGGTTCCTACATATAATGAGAAAAAAAAGCATATTGGGCCATTGTATCATAAATACTGTAAAGTATTCTGAATGTTTTGGGGTTTGACAATCATATTTGTGGACTGTGCCTCTCAGTGATTTTCTGTGAAGGGTTTTCTTTTCCATTCAATATTTATATTAAATATTTATTGATAATTTAGTAATTTAAGCCAATAAAATTTACAGTGTTAATACACATTGTGAAGTGAAACCCAGTATTTAACAGTACACAAATAATCTTCAAAATACATTTATAATGCTGTATTTATTCACTTCAGTAGAACTGAACACCCTGCACTGCACATTTATTTTGAAACATACTTTCAGTATATTCTCTGTGGCCATACACACCATCTGTTCATATGTTGCTTAAACTTAGTTCTGGCTTTTTGTTGGTAATAACTCTCTGTACAGTCTGACCTTAAATTTTTCATTATTGCCTTAGCAGAGTTGTGTGTATTAGTAGATTAAATCTTTGTTGTGAACATCTCCAAAAGGTTACTTTATGTTTGCAATAGAAGCACTTATGAACTGTGTTTAATCCCTTAAAACAGCTTCAGCATCTTACAGGCCAGAAGGAGAGAGATGACAGTACAGGCTGTCTTTGCCTCAGCCTTTTTTTGTTAATGTTTATTTATTTATTTATCAAGAACTAGGTTGGCACTGGCATTAAGAATTTAAATTACTTCGTATCTTGTGCTTGTTAATGTTGAATTCACCAAACCAAGAAAAGAACCAGCAGGTAGGACTGAGTTTAAAGTTGCTCTGTGTGTTTTCATTCAACAGAAGACAGGCAGCTGATACGAATTGTTCTAATGAAGACAAATAGAGATGCTGGAAATTGTTGGACCTCTCTGTTAGAAAATGAATATGCTGCTGACCCTTGGGTACAGGACCAGATGCAAAGGAAACTTACACTGGAGAGATTCCAAAGAGAAGTAAGTTAAAGCACCATAATTACTCCTTAGATGTTTTGTTAGCACACAGGTTATGGCCAGGAAAGCTGAGCAAATGCCATGGAAATACATGTTTTAGTTAAATATCTATAAAATGCTTACAAGGTTTTATCACTGTGCTTTGAAGAGATTATTCTGTTTGCACTCTGTCTGCAGGGTTTGTGATAAGTTCAGGTGAGTTTGGAGGTGCTGTTGCTGTTCTAGTAATTGCATCTTCCTAACAACTTTTCACCTGTTAGGCTCCACACAGCTTCTGTTATTATCTAGAATTGTGACAAAACCATATTTACAATAAAATCTGAACATCAACTCTGCTGGATATGCTTGTTTATGATGTAAGATGGAGTACAATAGTTGGCTGGAAAAGATGTTCCTTGCACTTTTACTAAAATTGCCTAAATTCTTTTGCTCTACCTTTGGCACACAACTATTCCTGTACATGTCTGCAGAGGTGTACAATTACATTTTACATACCAGCTGAATCAGCAGGCTCTGTACTGCAGCAGAGAACAGCAGTTTTATGAACCTTGCTATCCATCAGCACACATACTTAGATTTTCAAAAAGCAGTTTCAAAGGACACCAAAAGCCATATCTTGTTCTTAAACTTTCCTTAACAATTCTTTTCTGACAGATCTGACTACTTGCTAAGCAAGAACAGCATTACAAAGTCACTTCAGCAGCAGGCAACCAACCCATGACAATTCAGTGTTTGTTGATGCATGTTCCAAGAATTTCAGTGCTGTGATAAATGTATGACAAGTTGATTGTTGTATGTTCTTGTTACAATGGCAGAATATTATTTTGTGGGTTGTCTGGGATTTTTTAAGGCATTTTTATTCTACATAATTTACTTACTAAACAATTTTTAATTTTACTTCCATCAGAACCCTGGATTTGACTTCAGTGGGGCAGAAATTTCTGGAAACTACAGCAAAGGAGGACCAGACTTTTCTAGTCTTGAAAAGTGAACTTTTTATATGTGACCCTTTAGACAAATTACATGTTACAGTTAAGGACTGGAATCATGTAACTGTTGAAGACTTCAGTGATCTCTTCAATGGATTGTTGTCAAAATTACTTCAGTGAAGAGAAAGAAGATCTTTTCCAGCAGACTGAAGACAAAATGTTACCAGCTGATTTATAAGCTGTGATAACTTTATGATACTAAGGCACAATCTATAGAGAAAGGTGTACATAAAAAGTAATGCCTTTAAGCAGAATGTTTGGTTTGGGTGGTTTTTTCTTTTTAGAAACACTATAGTAAACAAGTCAGATATTAATCTACCACTTGTCTTAATGCAAGGATATATTCTTATTCTTGCTTATGTGCACTTGGGAAGGCATCTCCCCATGCACCAGGCTGGGGCTGATCTGCTGGAGAGCAGCTCTGTGCAGAAGGACCTTGGAGTCCTGGTGGACAACGAGCTGTCCCTGAGCCAGCAGTGCCCTGGGGGCAAGAAGGCCAATTATATCCTGGGGTGAATCAAGAACAACATTGCCAGAAGGTCAGGGTGGTGATCCTGCCCCTCTGCTCAGCCATGGTGAGGCCAGATCTGGAGTGCTGTGTCCAGCTGGGCTGCTCAAGATGAGAGGGACATGGAGTGAGTCCAGCAGAGGCTGTGGAAGGGATTGAAGGATGTCCCTACAAGGAAAGGCTTTGGGAGCTGGGGCTGTTCAGCCTCCAGAGGAGATAGAGCTGAGAGGGGACCTCATCCCTGTCTGTCCCTGTCTGCAGGGAGGGCTCACAGCAGGGACCAGACTCTGCTCCATGGTGCCCAGCAACAGGACAAGAGACAATGGGCACAAACCAACCAACCTTTGTTAAGACCAACCTATGGGATGTGGGAGAGAACTCAGTACCCACAGATGAGAAGGAGGAAGTGCTTAACACACTCTTTGCCTCAGTCTGTAGTGGGAAGATGCCTTGTCCTCAAGACAACTCTCCTCCTGGGTTGGTAGATGGTGTGAGGGAGCAATGCACAATGGTCCCCGTTATCCAGGAGGAGGCAGTCAGAACTGCTGAGCCTCTTGGATGTTCATAAATCGGTGGGGCCAGATGGGATCCACCCCAGGATGATGAGGGAGCTGGCAGATGAGCTTGCAAAGCTGCTCTCCATCATTTACCAGCAGTCCTGGCTCACTGGTGATGTTCCAGATGACTGGAAGCTGGCCAATGTGACACTCATTCACAAGGGTGGGAAGGAGGATCCTGGTAATTACAGGCCAGTTAGCCTGCCCTCAGTACCCAGTAAGGAAATGGAACATTTTATATTGAGTACCATCACACAGCACTTACAGGATGGCCAGGGTATCAGATCCAGCCAGCAGGGGTTTAGGAGGGGTAGGTCATGTTTGACCAGCCTGGTCTCTTTTCATGACCAGGTGACCTGCCTGGTGGGTGCAGGAAAGGCTGTGGATGTTGTGTATCTGGACTTCAGCAAGGCCTTTGGCACTTTGGCACACTCCTGGAGAAGCTGCAGCCCAGGGCTGGGACAGGAGCACTCTGTGCTGCGTTCAGAGCTGGCTGCATGGCCAGCCCAGACTGGTGGTGAGCAGTGCTGCATCCAGCTGGCAGCCAGGCACCAGTGGTGTTCTCAGGGCTCTGTGCTGGGGCCAGCTCTGTTCAGTATCTTTATTGATGGCACGGATGAGGGGATTGAGTCTTTCATTAGTAAATTTGCAGATGACACTAAGCTGGGAACATGTGTTGATCTGCTGGAAGGTAGGAAGGCTCTGCAGGGAGACCTGGAATGGTTGGATGGATGGGCAGAGTCCAGTGGGATGAAATTTAATAAACCTGAGTGCCAAGTCCTGCATTTTGGCCACAGTAACCCCCTGCAGTGTTATAGGCTGGGGACGGTGTGGCTGGACAGTGCCCAGGCACAAAGGGACCTGGGGGTACTGGCTGACAGCCCGCTGAACATGAGCCAGCAGCGTGCCCTGGTGGCCAGGAAGGCCAGTGGCTCCTGGCCTGGATCAGGAATGGTGTGGGCAGCAGGAAGGTCAGTCTGCCCCTGTACTGCGCACTGGTGAGGGCACACCCTGGGTGCTGTGTCCAGCTCTGGCCCCTCAGCTTGGGAAGGATGTTGAGATGCTTGAGCGCATCCAGAGGAGGCAACGAGGCTGGAGAGGGGCTGGGAACACAAACCTGAGGAACCAGAGGGAGCTGGGGGTGCTCAGCCTGGAGAAAAGGAGACTCAGGGGTGACCTCATCACTCTCTACAGATCCCTGAAAGGTGCCTGTATTCAGGTGGGAGGTGGTCTCTTTCTCCAGGCAGCAACTGACAGAATGAGAGGACACAGCCTTAAGCTGTACCAAAGGAAATACAGGTTGGATACTAGGAAAAAGTTATTTATGGAAAGAGTGATGATGAATTAAAAATGCCTGCCTGGGGAGGTGGTGGAGTCACCACCCCCAAATGTGTTTAAAAAGACTGGATGTGGCACTCAGTGCCATGGCTTAATTGAGGTGTCAGGGCATCCATCCCTAGGATGGTATGGAGTCTGACTTACTGGAGTTAATCAAGAAATGTCTGGACAAAATCTGGTGTCATGTGCTCCGGGATAACCCTGCTTGAGCAAGGTGGGACCAGCTGATCCCACCCATGGTCCCTTCCATCCTGACCATTCTGTGATTCACTGCTGAAGAACAGATATTTTCATATATTTAGCATTTTCTCATATGGTTCCTCCTACACAGCCTCAACCTCTTATAAAAATAAACTGGGGGAAAAAAAAATCTGCATTATGTCTTACCTCCTGCCTGAAAATTTTTCTCCAGGTTCTGTTCAGGTCTAAGTCACATTTATAGGCTTCCTACTAATCTTTCATAACACACATTACAGGAAAAAAGCTACTTAGTTAAGCACATTTCAATGTTTAATTTAAAGGTACATATCTTGAGACAGGACAATTAGAATTGCACACTGCATCCTCTCCCAGCAGGCTGACCACACCTTTGAATCACTTTGCACAGGTCAGCACAATGCCCAGGCAGCACTGACAGGTGTGACAGCCACTTACATGTTTTGCAGTGCAATCACTCCCATGAGCTCATGAGAGGATTTGATTTGTCCAATAGAGAGCTTTGGTATGGAGTCTTCTGTGAAAGCTTTAACTAGTTTGAGATATGCAAAGAATGGTTTCCACCTCAGCTGGTACCATCACAGGGAAGGGTTGGCTGGCCAACACCTCATCCCACACTCTGATCTCTCCTTCTCCACTCCATCAGTCCATATAACAATTAGCTTTAACAGCCTGTTGCCAACAGCCTCTGTCCCACAGTGATGCAGAATTCAAGAGGACATTAGCAACTCTCCCAGAACCCCTTTTCATCTAACATACAATAATACACTCTTATTATTCACTTCCTTGGTAGCACTAGAAGCATGAATGCCTCAAATATTGACCTGGTCTTCAGAACAGTTGTGTTTTACAAAGCTTACCATGAAAGAGATCAGAGTTGAAGCAATCTTCAGTGTTTCTCATCTGGATTACTCCTACACAGAGGCCACGGGGGGAACTAGCCCTGCTCCTACTGTACCTGTAACAATGTGCCTGTTCAGTATCAGCATTTACCTCTAGTACAGCAAAACTCTGGAAAACTAATGTCAGATTTAGGGCATGACAGGGTTACATGTGACCCAGTTCTTTGCCTTAGTCCTTTATCAGGTATCACCAAGTTTTACACTCAATGAGTGGCATCAGCAAACTACAGCTCTTACCAAATACTGCAATGACTGATGCTGTGCTAGTGACTGTCTTTGCTAAAGGAACACAGTAAAGTTCCTCCTTTCTCCTGCTCTACCTACCTGACACATTCAGTGGGTATCACAGGCTGCTGTTTAATGTGTCTGTGGTAGGAGGCCAGTGCCCATCCTGGCAGGAACACGTGGACACAAGGTACTGCCCAAGCAGCACACCAGGTGAGCTGGCAGGCATTTGCTGTTGTCATCAGGATTGAGTTGGATTAGTCTTTCTTTTCTTAACACACTGCAGCACTGCACTACTGCACATCAGATTTTCCTAGTATTGCATAATCCTCAGAAAGTGAACCAGGTTTTAAAAATTAATACCTAATTCAGCACCTGCATTTACTGTAAACTGAGGTTAGATTACACAAACTGCTCTACAAACTCTAAGGTGTTAAAATCCCTTGTATTGGGATTGTGTTATTCCACTGACTAGTGAACAGTCTACCAAGTAAGAATGAAAACTGACACCACATACTGAATTCATCATGAAAAGAACTGGTATTTGCTGGAAGGATCTTTAGTCTGAAATGTTACATGTTCTTTCCATGAGTTGAGCTCTTCATTATTAAGATCACGGTTCAGACTGTTTCTCAGATATCTGTGTGCCTGTTGACAAGGTCACAGGATGGTCTTCCCATTTTATTGTACTCCTGTAAAAAAACCCAAACAAACCAGTCAACAGAAATGCTTTCTACAAGAGCCAAGCAAAGCATGAGATCTTAATATAGCAAAACAGCAAGATGGCTGTTAGAGAAAAACGTGTAGCCTCTGGAAGTAAAGTCCAGGTAAGAAGTTTACCATTTTACAGAGTAAAACAACAGTAACAGGAATAACTGAATTACAGATTTTAGCCTTCACTAAGCAGTTCTACAAGTAAAACTGTATTAAACTGTCTAAGTGGCTTAAGTGAACAATTACAAGAAACTCATTCTAACAGCCTGGTTTTATTTTTGGCTAAGAACAAGGCAAAGGTTTTTTTCCCCTTTTCCAAGCTTTACTTCACATTTTAGTGTGAGTGTGGTCCCAATGTCTGTAGAACATTTCTGGCACCACAACACACATCAGTTCTTTCTCCAGTGTTCATACATTGATTAGGTTGTCCCTTCTTTAGGTACAGCATGGTCTAAGCATGAACATGAGAACAGGCAACTACACTTCTATTCCATGATTCCAGGAGGTAACCTGTAAAACCCTGGAGGTAGTTAACAGCTAATTTTACTTCTACATTATCAGAAGTTGATTTTACAAAGCCTTACCTATTATGAGGTGGTCTCTGGAATGGTAGGAAGGTGTGCTATTCTGTAGTAGCTGTGTTTAAGCTGCCGAGCTGTACGTCCAGACACAATCCATTTTAATTTCTGCACATTTGGTTTGGAACACTTGCTTGAGGAATATTCTCTAAGGCACTTCAACACTAGCTCCTTCCAGAAGGTCAATTCTCTGTTGCTTATCTACATAACAAGACAGAATGTCCTGTGTTAACAGCTAGCTAAATCTTTACTTTGTACATGCACTTTCAGCTTCTTCAACAAGACAGGCAGCCAAATATCTCAGGCCAAATGAAAAAAACCCAACAAAACATCACAAGAAAGCCACAAAAGAAACCAATATGCCAATGCACCTGTTCCTTCCCCACTGTGTAGACCTTTCCATGCACTTTGCTTCCACCCTCCCCTGAAACTTTATCTGCACATACCTTGGAATGTAACTGTAGAAATTCCAATGGCTCTGTCAACTCCAGCAGTTTTTGCTCTTCTATCTCTAGTGCCAAAATAGACAGTGCCAAGACAGAAGGCTGGAGAGAGAGAAGATGGTTTTAGACACTGCTTTGCTAAGTTTCAGCAGTTTAATTTTCTCTGAACTTTGAAGATCTTTACCTTGGCTTTAGAAAACATGATTCTGCAGTGACAGGCCTTAAGCTGGGTCTCAAGTCTCTCAAAATTAAGGTATTTTCTCCTGTAATAAGAACAGATAAGTGAATCTAGAGGAATGCAAGATTGATCAAGGCAACATCACTCTGGGAACTCAGAGAAGCAGCAAGAATGTTCATTATTTAAACAAAGGCCTCATTTGTCCCAGAACTTCTGGGGTTACATTCAAACAGGTGTTCAGTTTTGGCAGCCTCAATGCCAAAAATAAATCTTGTGTTACACTGGGGAAGAGTTGCATTACCAAAGCAGGCTTAACAAGGAATTTCAGTGCTTACTAGCAAAAGGAATCTTTTTAAACCAGATTTTGCAATCTTTACAATGAGGCAATACTTCACTGCAGCATAAGCAGAGATTTATTATACCATCATTACTGAGCAAGTTTGGTTTTCGGCTCAGAGAGCAATACTCCATTTATACAAATAATATTTAAAGTTACAATAATATTAAACCACAGATGCTCACATTTATGACAATTACAAGTAGGGGGAAAAGTCTGTGGAATTTTTAAAGTATAGAAAGGCCAAGCACTCAAGCAATTTCCCTGCTTATTGTTCTACATTCTACATTTTCTGGTCTTAGGCAGTTATAGCAAAATCAGCATTAGTTATTGTACCTTTCACAGCTTAAATTCTCATGAATGAATGAATGATAGAGCTGTAGAAATTGGAAGGCAGTTATAGCTTTGATTTTCCAACCCAATTTCTCCAGTATGATTTTCTCCATCCTCATCATATCAGAAACAGTGAATCTATACTGGCTGATTCGGATTAAATCAGTGGCCAAGGGCACATTCCTCTCTTCTTCTGATGCCTTCACAGCCAAGTAGAAGCAGCTGAGTCCAACACAGCCCAAGTGTTTAGGCTGTACCTAAAGAAAAGTGAATTATTTTTAGAGAAGAAGGCCTCTGATCAGTTATTACAACATGCAAGTATCAAACTGTAGGCACCAATCTATTTCATCAAAAAATTATGAGGGATGAGGGGTTGTTTTGTTTTGGAGACTGAAAACTAAATCTTTTACTCTATGTTACTATCTTTATTTAGCTGAACAAATAAACAGTTATGCACTGTAAATTGCGTCTCATTCTTCTAAAAAGCAAAGACTGCAGAGCAATTTTGATTGAGGTAGAACTGACTTGCTAATAAAGTTCTAAAATAGCCTAATAGGAAGGCTTTAGGACATAAAGTGTTCTGTGTGGTGAGTGATAGTAAAATATTGGGGGATTACAACTTTATTTTAACTATGTACACAAACATATATATGTACATGTATATATAAATGGTCTTATTTTATTCCCTGATTTTTACTGCCTAATCTGGATTCACAAGTCTTTGAAATCATCATTTTCCCATCCATTCCATCTAGCTTTCTCATTTTTGTTTGAACACACAAGCAAAACAAGCTTTTGTCCTTGTCCAAATTGTACAATGGTAATCCTGTCTTGTTCGACAATTTAAAACAACTCAGGTCAGCATGTCACATCTGCACAGGAGAGTGCAGTGCTAACTGATGTCTGACCAGATTTTAAGTGTTCAACAGGATCTTCATATACACAGGGTAAATTGATAGGTTGAAAAGGCAGTTAAATAAGAAGTAATTTAACTTTTTCTGTATCAATGCAGCAGCACAAGCAGTCTGTGTTGGTCTAAGTCATTAACATGTCCTGTTTCCCAGCCCATGGACATCCTTCAGTTATTTCTTTTCCAGAGGAAACCTTTCTTAACAATACCAAAATCTGAACGGAGAACACAATTTTTTAGCTCTGCGCAATCATAAATCTCTGGAAGGAGCTTAAGCTTAACCTTTATCTAAACCCAAGACATTCCAGTTTCGAATAGGAACTAAGCTGAGAGCTTACCCTTTAAAAAGCCTTACCTTCATTTTTGACAAGAATCTATCCAAGAAATTCACGGCTAGAGAGAACGTCTCGGTGTGGAAGCCAAAGAACTGAGTCAAGCTGAGGAGATCCTTCACCTCGAAGTCTCGCAGCCGTGCTGTCATTCGCAGCCCATTGTCGTGGGCAGCCTCGAGCAGCCGGAGCCCGGCGGCGCGGGGCTGGGCCCGCAGCTCCTGCTCCAGCATCGCGGGCAGCTCCAGCACCGGGTCCCGAGCGCTCGCCGGGGTATCGATCATCTGCCGAGAGAAACAGCGCGGCCGGTCAAACAGCTGGAACGCGGCAAACTCACCAAACCCGCACAAACTCTGCGGCGAGGCGCGGCAGGCCGGGCACACGCTCGGAGCGCGCCGGGGCACCCGCGGCCCCGCAGCCCGGGGCTGTGAGGGGCACGGCGGGGCCGCGCCGGCCGCGCCTCCCGGGACATGCCCGGGCCTGCCCTCGCTGCCGCGGGGCTCTGCCGGCGGACGGGCGACCTGCGCGCTCCGCCGGGGGACGGAGGAACAGAGGGACAGAAACACAGAGGGACAGAGGGACGGAGGGACAACGCCCCCCCCACGGAAGGGACGGGAGAGGACGGGACAGACACGGCACGGAGACGCCAAACGCGCAGCCGGCGGGACGGGAGCCGGCCGCGCGCCCTTACCTTGTCCGTGCGGCCCCGCTCCCTGCCCGGGAGGGGAAGGGCCGGACGGGCTGGAGTGTCCGGAGGGGGAGCAGGGCCGGACGGGCTGGAGTGTCCGGAGGGGGAGCAGGGCCGGGCGGTTGGGGCCGGCGGTCGGGCCGGGCTCTGTCCGGCCCCGCGGCACCGGCGCGCAGCCCCAGCCCGCGAGCCGCGCCCCGCCCGCGCAGTGGCGCCCTCTGGCGGCCCCGCCGCGCCAGGCCCCGCCCCCGCCAGCTGGCCCCGCCCCTTCCCGCGCCTGAAGGGGGAGCGTGCCCGCGCTCCTTTCACCCCTAGGCGGGGAGGGACCGGGAGGGAGCCGCCCGGTGTGTCCCGGCCGCTGAGGGATCGGCCTGGCCTTGGCCATTGAGGGACTGGCCCGGTGTGGCTCGGCCATCGAGGGACCGGCCCGGCCATAGAGGGACCGACCCGGCCCGGCCCGGCCCAGCCCGGCCCGACCGCTCTGATAGTCCCGCTCGTTGGGGCGCTTGGAGCTCCCCGAGCGTGCGGTATTAACTTAGAGTTAAAACGCTTAGGTTTTAACTTTTGTATTTTTCAGGTTCTGTGCTGCTTTAGTATGTAGTTCTGAGCTTCATTTTAAGTGTTGGTAAGATTTCTTCACAGAGTAGGGAGACAAAACAGTTCCTTCTCTAGCTTGGGACTAAGGACAGCCACCCAGATTTCAGGCCCAAGAGCATGGACAACAACGTGGCCAAACAACAAAGAAAAAAACAAGAAGGATGGGACTTCATAACCTAAAGCTGTAATGGCACAATTAATTCCAATATGCAAATGGACCAGAACTTATAAAAGTGAGAGATCTTGTGACCAGTCATCCATATTTTTGTGGCCACTTTGGTTCATCTTGAGTGTAGTCCTGGCTGGGCTCTTGTGCTGCTCGAGGTGGATCCACTGAGGCCTTTTAATAAATACCCGCTTTACTCTTTAAGTCTGTCTAGCCTCTGTTCTAGGCCAGCCTTGGTAAGGCATCAGTACAAATGGCTCTTAAAGCATAAATGGCTTCTCAGCCCTGGGGTGGCTCCTGGCTGGGTTTCCAGGCCAGGGCAAATGCTGTGCCCCAGGGCTGAAGGCTGGTGAGGTTCAGTGCTTTACTGCTCCCACCTCCTGCATGACTGAAACTTCTCCAGTACAAGGCATTAAAGGGTTCATGTCTTTAACACTTTCCAGCCCCTCTGACAATATATGCATCAAAAGTGATATTCATACTACTTTCTCCTATTGTACTTACTGCGGATTTATTGTGGGTTTGTTTAATTCTTCCTGTCACCTGTGGAAATTAATTAAAATTTGTTTTATTGGAAGAACCTTTCTACTTCAGAATAACTTCCAGCAGGCAGGACTGGAAGGAAATATAGTTAGAGATGCAGAAGTTTTTAAGAAAAATGTGTTTTTCATAGCAAAAGCTTGGATTTCTGGAAGGCTCAGTGGAAGTCAGAATGAGGGAGTCCTTGGGTGTGAAGGTGAAATGACCAAATACCATACCTGTGCCTCTTTCCCCTCCAAAACACTTGAAGTAGAAACTTAAGATTTCTTCTACTTGCTGTCCATTTCACTTCCTTCCTCTGACCTTTGCAAACCACTGAGATGCACTTAGAGAATGCATTGAAAAGGCACTGGTTTGACCTTCATTATAATGCCCTTGATTTGCATGTCTATTGGACAAGAAAAAGTAATTTGTTAAAAAAATGAGAATTGAAGCATCAATCCCAGGTCTCATGCCACAGCCCATCTGAGAGAAAATGAATTGTCTTTTGGTGCTATGAAGTCTAAACTGTAAATCAATCTGTTGCTATTGGATGACATTCCCATATAATTGCCCATGAAAGCAAACTCAAGTACTTCAAGTATTCACAGATGCAGCACATCAGAAATAAAGATTATAGCAAATCAGATGTCATGAATATGGATATTTATGTTGCCAGTAAATAGTCTGAGTTATCTAAATTAAAATTCAAAATTATATATTGCAAAGGAAGTGTTCTTCTTTTTTTTTTTTTTTAAGAGTTGGAAAACATTTGCAGTATTCTTCCTGTCATTACTATGCACATAATAATCATGTGAAGCAAATGATACTTCTTTTCATGCTGCTTGTTTTAAATAGCTTTTATTTTTTATTTCTCAAACTGCTCTTAAAAATAGACTAAGGGAGTGCTGTAAAAAGCAGAGGGCCATGGATCTGGTTTGAAGCCACTGACAGCAGGCAAACTCATCAACACTGCTTTTTGTTCTTTCAGAAGGATTCTGGACTGAGGTGACAGCAAGGAAAAGCAGTTCATGTTGATTAAATATAACATATAAGTTATGATTCTAAAATTTGGGATTAGGCATTTGGCAAACAGAAGCCCAAAACACCTTTGTGGGGCTACTGTGGGCACTTGGGCAGCAGCTTGAGAAGTGTCTTGCTGTGAGCTGCCAGACTTCTCACTGGAGTGGCTGCAGTGAGTGCTCATAGTCCATCTGCTCTGCAGGCTGCTTCAAGAGAGGGCAGAGATGAGATGGAGGATTCAGACTGGATAGCAAAGATGCTACCTCTTCTCTCCTAGATGTCTGTTCCGCCTCTTCAGTGGGTGTCATGCCTGAGACAAGGACACACACATTTCTTGTGGATTGGTCTGGTAGCTGAGGGCACTCCCCCATTGCTCCCAGTGCCTGTGCCAAGCTGAGGAGCGCTGGCAGTGCTGCAGGGCTGGGTGGGGAGCCTGCCACAGAAGCAGAGTGGATAGTTGCAGGAGTGGTATCTTCACCTCTTGTCTGCTTAACCCATGTCAGATGTATTTCAGAAATTTATTTGTTTAATCTTCACTGCCACAGTCAGCACCTGCAGGGTGTAAATATGTGCACTGGCTCACCTGAGATTTCCACCTGTTATAGATGAGTAATGACATGGTTGGTTCTCACAGTTAGGGGGTGAACATTATATGCATGCTAAGAGAAGTTTTGTAAATGTAATGTTACTGTAATATGTCCTCACCCTTGCATTAGCACAGGATGGCCTTGGTGGTTGGGGCATTAGGGGAGGGTTGGCTCTCTACTGCAGTAACACCTGACCCCAAATCAAGGTGTAAGAAAGTGATCTCCACCACTGGACAGCAAGGAAGGAGTTGACTGACAAGACTTTAGGAGGGGCTAGTGGTATAAAAGGCAGAGCATCTGTTTCAAAGACAAGCACGTGGCTGAGAGTCACAGGGGCTCTCAGTGCTGTATTTTTTCCGTATTTGATCCTTCTGTTGTATTTTTTGTTAAGATTTAATAAACCTTTGAAATTTTAAAAGTGACCAGTCATTTCTCACACACCCATGCTCTCACACACCCATACACCCAAGGATCCAGGAGCCTCAGTAAGTTCAGGGTCCAGGAAGGACTGTGGCTGGCCTGCTCTCCTGCTTGGCCAGACACGCTCCCGTGTTGACATGGTGTTTCTGTTGACACCATTCCGGAAAATCCTTTGCTGTTTCACACTCCTTTCCCCCAGCCCTTGCTAAGAGCATCAGCAAGCATTATGAATATGACTGGAGTGTAGTTAGCTGCCCTACAAGAAGAGGGTGTGGATGAGGTATGAAATCATGGATCTGCAGTGTAAACTTAAAAACTAGCAGCAGTCCTGTGCTCTTCATGGTTACATATTTTCCCCTGATAATTTTCAGCCAGGTATTTTCTCCCACTTTGAGAAGATTCAGGAGTGCTTTTTTAGGAAGTGTCATGTCAGCTGGATTTGGAACAAAGAGTAATTTGTTGAACAGACAGGGAAAGCTGAGACTGGGCACTTGTGGTGATTAAGAGGCCTGCAAAAGTGTGTTTTTGTTAATCACCCTGGGAGGAGCAGCCTGGGGAAAGTGTCAGTTCCCTTCAGAGAGAACTGTTAGAAATACTTGAGTCATTACAAGACAGTACAAAGTCATGCTTCATGTTTCAATATTTTAATTTTTTTTGCTTATGGACTGAATGTTTCCAATGGTTGTGTGGGTGCTGCACAGTTGCTTTAGGCTTACTGATAGTGGGCTCATTGTTCCTGACTACTCTGGAATAACAGTTGGTGAGCCCTCTAAGCTGAGACTTGGCAAGATGGAAATACATGGTTTGTCTTTTTTTTGTTAAGAAAAAAAAATAGGAAGTCAATCACTTGCACTTGGAAGATGTTATTTCTTTTTTAGAAAGTCAACTTTTCAATAAATCCCAAAAGAATGCACTAATTGAGGGCTCAGGAGATCTCAGTGGTTGAAAACAATTTGCTAAAAGCAGTACTGGGAGTCTTTGGCACTGTGCTTGGCTAAAGAGCCCAAAGAGATGGCATGAGCAAGTAATTTTTGTTTGATGGATCACATAGGAGTTGGAGATAAGCAAAAATACACAGAAAAGATTGCTGGGGAAAAAAAAAAGTAACTTGGATACATTATTCCTGCCACAATCTCCAGAAGCAGGGTGATACCTGATCATGGGAGTTTGCCTCGGCTGGGTTTGTATCTTTTTAAAAAATAAATATTTTGTCCTGTTATCTGTGTTTTATTTTCAAGAAAAGAGGTTCTGCTAATTCCTAATGTGATTTACCAAATGACTTAAGTAGTTCATGTAGTAATTTAAACAACCAGGAGTTAAATATCTTTTTCTAAACCATAGGTTTTCAGTACAGCAGTCTCCACTCAGTCAGGATCCATGTTGTTGTGCCAACCCTGTGGTTAGAGCTCATCTCAGAATATGGAGTATCAGGATATTTCAGTTCATGTGCAGAACTACATCCTTCTTTTCAAAAGCTGTTTCAGAAGAAAAATGGACTGGTGTTCAGGAAGGCAGAGCTGTGATTAAAGGACAGGCTGCTTCCCTGATGGCCCCTTTTGGTTTTAGTGCAGATCTTCAGATAACCTAATGAAGTGAATTTTGTTCTTGCAAGGAGAAACCATAGCAACCTGCCACTTTAGAATGCAGGGTATATAATCTATCTGTCCTTCAGATAGTATTTTGCAGTCCAGAAATAGTCATAGTCTCCTAATGTGTGAATGTAAAATGTCAGACAAATGTAGCTGGAGTGACAGTGTTGTCTCTGAGGGGAACATGAGCCCTGTTGTGCTGCTTGTCTGGTGCTGCACATTTGAAAAGCAGATCCCAGAGGAGGATGAAGAAAGTCTATTTTTTAGTTTTTAATATATGGGTGAGAGAGGTGCTGTGAAATTTGGTAATTGAAAGAGATGCTGCAGTCCCCTCAGTGCTGCTCTCACCTTGCCTCTGACCTGTACGTGCCTCTACTATTTTTATAGTTTTCTTAAACTATGGCATATAGAATTCCAAGTTTTTAGTCAGTGGTCTCTGATACCACTTTGTGGAGGCTCAAACAGTGTTGTAACTACTCAGTAATCCTGTAGTGAGACCAAATGCCCTGCAACCTGCTCACAGCTGGCCAAAGCTGTTTGCTGAAAACATGGAACACATTCCTTCTTGCTTAAATAAAGAAATGCTTGTGAGCAGCCTCACTGACTTCTGCTTGTGTCACCCTCCCACTGCAAGATCTGAAACAGCTGAGAGAAGTAATTTCTGCAGAAACCAGCACTGATTACTGAACAGTTAAAATTTAGCTTGTGAGCCTCAGAACTTGCTGCCAGTTTTAGGGACTGGGTTTCCAGTCTGAGAAGGGATGACTTAGCTTTTTTTTTTGTGGAAAGGGCCAAATGAGTAGTGCATTGAAGGCATAAATAGGCAAATATTTAATGATACTGCTAGGGATTGATTTAGACTAAACAGCTAACTAATTATTTTCCTTAAAAATATCATCCTGACCTCAGCTTCTGGAGGGAGTGTTTAAAAATCAACTTAAATGGCACAGAATGCTCTTTATGAATGCATGTCTTGTGGAATAGAGGCATTTCAAATAGTTTTTTGCTATTAATTAAAGGTTAACAGCCAAAATTATTGTTTAAAATGCTATTTCAATAGGGCTGTGATTTACTTAAGAGGAGAGCAAAATAATGTTGGTTTGTTAGTTGGGTTTTTTCTGTTTCTGTGTCATACTGGGTCAAGGCTGTGTGAGTCCTTCTGCTCCTTTAAACTGATCTGGTTCCTTATTGTTTTTGACACATTGATTGGTTTAAATTATGGTTAATAAATTTTTTCTTGTCATGACTCCATTTCCTTGCCTTTTTTGGAAATCAGATCTGTTCAATAGCAGTTCTTGTCCTTCTGCCCCCTTTAGGTTGGTTTTTCATCCACCCTTGAGTAGTTATTCCTTTATGAATAACAGTGGAGAATGTTTAAGCTATTCCCATTGTCACTATTTTTGTTGTTACCTCTTTCTATTTGATCTCAATCCCAGTTGTTTTCAGCTTTTGATTTGTTTGCACTGCATATTTGGTGTTTGCATTTGTATGTAGATGGATTCAGCACTGAAATCACTTGTTACCACTCGTGTGGAAGCAAGTGCTGTGGTTTTCTTGGCTTGGTGATTTGATTTGTTCGTTTGCCCAGGTGTACTAGCAGGTTTTTCTCCTTGTCTTGCTAGGGGATCTAAAAGGAATCTCTTCGTTGAGAGAGGACACTTAAACTTGAAGGAAAATGTAAATGACAGCATGTATTCTCAGATCTGTAGTACCAAAACTAATGAAACAAACAATCATGTGGAAAATTAAAATCTGTCCTGGTAGAAAGGGAGATTCAGCCTTCTCCCAGATGAGGGCAGTGGTGGCTCACAGATAGCACAGTCCCTGCTCATGTTTCACGTGACGCTCATTACAGACTGCGAGATTTGCTGTATTTATATTAGGAGTTTCAGCGAATGTGTTGTGGAATTACTTTTATAAATTCAGGGCTGAGAAATACGAGAAAAGAATGTGAAGGGAGATATTTTTATATAGAGAACTTTCAACTTAACCTCCCGCCAGAAGGATTTTTGAATTTTGAAGAAAATCAGGACAACTTGCTGAAGGGAATAAGATGCACTCACTTGACAAATAGAGTTTGCAAATCTATATCTGAAGTGTTCTAGATTTTCAAATCATCAAGTTTACAATAATGAAAAGTAATTTTTTCTGAAGGATTGTTTTCCATACACAGTGTTTCATTTTACCATTTAGCTCGATACCCAGCAAATCTATTTACATGCACTTAAATCTTGTACTTTTAATTGCTACATCCTCGTGTGGCTGCTTTGCAGCAGCAGTTATGGAAGTTTTAGATGAGTAATTTCTCCTCTCTTTGCCTTAACATAAGACCCATCATGCTTTTTTTAATTGGCTTTCAGTATTGAGTAATATTAAGGGATTTGCAGGAGAATAATGTGTTGTTGTAGGGGTTTTGATGGATGTTGTATTTTGAAGTGTGACTTCTCTACCAATTGAGGATTTTTTGACATGACATCTAGGGACACAGGTTTTGGGGCAGGTAGTGTAGCAATGAAGATAAGCTTGTAACTCGACAGATAGCTTGCTGAAGTGGCAGAAGAACTGGATTGAATGAGAGAATTAATTATGTAATTGGGTATTATGGTTTTGAGAATCTGCTGATATTATGTCCAGTCTGCTTTTGTTTGTTCTCTGTGTCTGCACAGCTTTGCATAAGCTTGTGCTCCAGTGAGTCTGGAATCTCTGCAGTCACAAGCCAATAACGGTGCAGAACAGTGAGCTGAGGTCTCTGCAGAAGACTTGGCAGATTATTAAATGAACTGAAAGAGTAATTCCTTGCAAGAACAACTGCTGCTGGCTGATGAAGGGTGGGTTGTTTGTATTTATGTGCCTGCTAACACCACTGCTCATGATGAGAGTTTCCTGAAGGCTTCACTAGAGCAATGTGAAAGATAGATATCTAATCCCTGGTTGGTGCAAAGTGGTAGAGTCACTGGCTTTGAGGTGACAGGGAGCACATCCACACTTCAGGTCTGAGTGTTAACTGCTACGCAAAGCTTTTAAGCTGCAGATCAAGTATATTAGCTTTGCTTGCAAATAATTTTAACTGTAATTTAAGAAATTTATCCAGCTATTTTTTTTTGTTTGATTTATCTTCTAGTATGCCAATGGAGTCTGTACCAGAGAATAATGCTTCCTGCTTTCTATGCCTGGTAAGCAATGGCATGGATGGGCCTTGGAGTCTAAACTCAACCTGTATAAAACATAATCATGTTTTCAAAGTATGTAGGCAGCAAACTTCTGATGAGATGAGGGAGATGTTGGAGGAGTAGGTCTGTATTTACCAGTGGCCTCAGAGAAAGAAGACAGGCCCTGTCCAAGGGGTAACTGCAGGCTAAATGTGCTGTGCTGTGTGGCTGCTGCCTTCTCAATGTGCAAAAGGAGCAATGGCACTTTCCAACTGAACTTGCACGTTTGTGCAGGGATTGTTTGTAGTACAAATATACCTTGTGTGCTGAATGGAGCCATTTTGGCACCTGCATGTCTTCAGGCACTCTGCAGATGTTCTCTTTGTAAGGAATTTGAGGTTAAAGCATCCTTGCTGGTCACTTTCTGTGCCTCAAGTAGTGGGGTCCAGCAGGGACTGGCTCCTTCCTTTGAGGCCACTGGTACATGCATGGTTAGAACAGAGTGGTCAGTGACAGGAGTTTGGGAATCTCTTCTTGGAATGTGGACAGGGAAAACACCCCTCTTGTGTTCTACTGAGCCTGGAGAACCTGTGCTTCACTAAGCACACAGCTGTAAATTCTCAAGCTGCCTGAAACAAAACCAATACTGATTAGTATTAGTTAGTTAAATATTTATGGACTCCTGGCTGGATGTGTATTATGTTGTAACATAGTATGGTTTTCAGGTAAAAGCTGTGAAGTAAAATTGATTCTGATCTTGGCTTGGGAAACTCTTCCCTAGGAGGCATTTACAGATCAGCTGGCTGCTGATCTGAATCTAGCACGAGCCTAGGTCTGAGGAACTGCAGAGGAATGGAGAATTATGGTAACACTGTGTTTGCAAACCTTCTATTTCACATTTACCACGAGGTTTGTGAATATGTGCATTGGACAGGAAGCTTAGTGCTGTCTCCATGTCACTGGATGTTTGTGGGAGGGAAATCTACATTTTGGAGCTTTAGCAGTTTGTGTGCTGAGGTCTCAGAGACAAGGGGCAATGCTCTTTATTTCATTTTGGGTACTCTTCATTACCTTTTGGAAGTACAGTTTGCAAAATAAAAGGCTGTTTGTCAAAATGCCTGCTTTGAATAAAGAGAGTTTTTCCATAAGGTTAAATTTTCCATGTTGTTATCTATCTTGACAAAATTGCTGTTGCTTCTATCAGTTTCTTAGGTGTCACTTCTCCCTTTTTGATTTGTTCCTTGCTTCCTGTAAATGAGCTTATACATTATGCATCTAGAAGCTATTTTTCTGGTATTCCTCTACAGAATAACTTAAAATATGCAGCAATCAATGCTGCTCAGAAAAACTGTCATATTTGTGTTCCCAGACTTCTTGAAAGGTTAAAGCCCTGTAGCTGACTCAAAGGTGATAGCATTCTCTCTAATGGATTGCACAGAAAATCAATAGGAAAGAACTATTGTTTGAAAATGTTATTACAAGCTAATGTCAGATATAAAAATATATATCAATAAGATTGTTTTTGCTGGTGACACAAGAATGTGTGGTTTATGCAGTTACTCTGTATGCAGTTTCATTTTTCTTTCAGGGTAATGAGCATCTTTACACTTCAGTGTTTCATACCTTTCTTTTTCTTACATCTGATTTGATTTAATTGTAACATGGAACGTTTTTCAGACTGACAGAGGAAGACCTATAAAGGCTGTCTTCATAATCATTGCTGTGAGATAAAGACCTGCAGCATTTCAGATGTTTGTTTTTCTTCCTTTCAATGCTCACTTATTGTGTGTCTCAGTTCCTACTGAGGAAAATAATTTAAGGAAGATATGAATTACCAATTACTGCTTTGTTTATCCCAGTAGATAAACAGAAAATGTGTTTCTTGCTTGTCTTGTAAAAAAAAGTATGGTTTTGTTAGAAAGTATTTTAGAACTTCAAGCAGAAATCAAAGGACTGTTAACAGCTACCTCCATAAACTTGGCATTAGCAACTAATGTCTTGATTTACTTAAGAAAAGAATGAGTTGAAACACTGGCTAATAGAAATAATCTGAGTGTTTTTAATGTGACCTTCAAACAATATAACCTGTAATTTCTAAGGTCCTGTGGTGCTAAACTTCTGTCCTCTGGTAGGACTAGATAGTCAGGATGGTGTAATGTTAATTGCTTTTGTCTCTCGTGGTCCGATTTCTTTTCAATCTCTTGCCTACATTTGTGATTTCCAGTGCTTGCTGCGCTGATAAAGCTTCTTGGACCTGTTTGCCTCAGTCAAGAGCTGCTGTGCATTGTAGGGAAGGCCCATGCTGCTGCTGGGAATGTGGAAGGAATTTCTGCCCTGCCAAAGATTTTCAGCTCTACCTTTTTATTCCCTTTCACCCTGGCCTTGGCCCAAAATCTGCATTGCTGATTCTCTGCTAAGCAGCAGCACGTCCAAATGCTAACAGCACAATTTGTTACCAGGCCACAGATAATGAAGAATTTACTGAAGGAAACCATTTTGAGCATTTATATTCAGTTCTTTCCTGGGCATAGAAAGTTATGAACCCTGTAGGGTATAGGCAGGAGCTATGATACTGATGTCTGCAGCCCCACCCTTCTAACAGCACCTGTAGTCTTCACTGCACCAGGCATTGACCAGACATAATGCAAGAGCTCCCAGCTTTAATAGCTGGTAACAAGTCAAAGCTTAGCTATGAATGAAGGGGAAATGACTCTTTTTTTTGGTGAATCCCTAAATCCTCATTCAATGTATTTCATCAGAATCATGCTTTGCCTCTCTTTCTATTTTTTTAATCACTCTTATGTGGAAGATCTCTGAGACAGCACTGAAAGCCAGTCACTTTCATAAAGTGCTCCAGGGAGGTTCTAAGTTCCAACTCATCACAGCATTTACTTTGTAATTGTAAAGGCTATTCCTTATGGGCAATAAAAAAGGATTTAGAAAGGAAGATACAAATTTTATTTATTATATTTAAAAATAAAAGTCTTTGAACAGAGAACTACTGAACTGTTGAGAAAAATCTCAAGTTTTTTCTCCATGTGATAGAAATTATTTATTTACAGTAGGTAGTTATTGGGAGCTGCTTTTCCCCAGTAGGTTTGGAAAACCAAACGCCCTGTAAATCTTCCTAGCCCTTAAAAATTGCAGTTTGAGTTTGTGAGGTACTTAAATGTAGGTACACAGTTTGTGGTGATTGGGAGTGGGGCTGGTCCAGCCTCATCCCTAATTGTCTACAGCTGTGTGCTCAGGTGAATGATATTGGAGATAACGAGGCATGGAGAGCCCAGGGGCACTGAGCAGTCACACAGGGAGCAGAGGGCACACAGGTGCAGGGCATCAACAGGAGGGGATAGAAGGCTGGGCTGAAGAGCAGTAAAAGGCAGATGCTTGATGCCTTCTGAAGTTGTCTGGTGTTGCTCTGTGTATTATAGCTCTCTCAAGTCCTACACTTAAGAAACAGGAAAGAAATTATCTTTATAATACCTACTGTTTCTGGATGGCCTCCTCCATGCCTTTGTGTAACTTCTCAGGTATTAAAAATAGTATTTTAAGGATAAAACCGATGTGCTATTCAATGTGTTGTGGATAAATGCAATCAAAATATTGCAGAAGTACATTTTAAGTACCTAAGTGACTTGTGCTTTAATGGAAACAAGAATTTCAATGGAGGACAGGCATCTTTGGCTGGAGAAGAAAATGTAAGTTCTGCCTTAATTCTCCCTGTAAACCAGGGGAAGGAAGAAGAAGTTTTACTGCAAATCATGCAGAACTGAATTGTCTTTTAAGGTATGTTGAAATTCCCACCTCTTCATTCATGTTGTTTCAGTTTGTAGAATGCTTTGGTTTATAGTTTGAAGTTTACTGAATGCTTCACTTAAAAGAGAAGAATTTTATGTGTATTTATTTGGATGAATTGGATGTGTATTTATTTCTGAAACCTTCTGCAAGTCTGCAGCCTGTGCTTAATCTTTTTGACTGATTTGTTGGAGTTCTCTGTTACCATCCTTCTCAGGGCTGTCTTTCTAGTTAAAGCAGTTCTATGCTTTTGTGAGTCCTGTGAGGTGATGACATGACCAGAATTGTTTTGCATGCCGAGGACTTGCTCTCCCAGATGTGTTGCTGAGCATTCGCCACGACAGCTGAGGTCAACACACATCCAGCATGTCTGAAACTTAAGCCCTGAGGCCCAATCAACCTTTGCTGAAACCAGTGGAGAGGCTGGCAGCAGTGGGAGCTGGACTGAGGACAAAAAGTCTTTTGAGGCTAAAGTCAGAGTGGGAATGTAATGAAATACTGGGTTCCTGCCCAGCTCCAGTGCTGGCTCATCTGTGCTCTGTGCCTCTGTTGCTTGGCTTTGTTTCTGTGAACAATCATTTTAGCACTCTGAAATTTAGCATTTTGAAAGCTCCTTCTGGCACAGACTCTATGTAAGTGTGTGAGTGGCCATGTTTTGTTTGTGTCTTTTTGATGCTGTTCTGGGGAAAATGATGAAACTCAAGTGTGCTGTTTCTTGGTTTGAATATTGTTGGTTCTGTAGGATTTTTCCTGAGACACAGAAGCAGACAGGCCCCTGCTGTAGAGTAAGTGAACATAAAATCACATTGGGACTGTTTTGCACTTGTTCTCTCCACAGTTATTCCAAGTTTATTTTTAATGTGCTGCTCAACACAGTGTGTCTGAGCCAGGACTTCTGCTCAGGGTTCAAAAGGGTAGTTACAGGAGATGAGCCTAAGAGACTTCTCAATACTCTTGGGCAAACCCTGGAGTGGATGAATAATACTGTTACATCCCTTTTGAATGCAAGGAGCAGAGCAGGGGGTTTTGATCCAGCAGCAAACATTGCAGTGTAACTTTGACATCTTCTCATGTGGAAAACAGCTCCTGCTCCACACCTCACAGGCTGAGTTGCCATGGGATCCCAGCCACTTGTAGGCACAAGGGTTTGTTGTTTGGGGGTTTTTTATTTGTTTGTTTCATGCTTTGTTTGCATGAGTCAGTGTTTCACTACAGTCTGGGCACTTCCACAGCCCCAAACTATCAAAGATTTATAACTTAGAATCACAAATGAAGCTGATGTTTGGCAAGTCTGAACGGATGGTGTATTTTCATTCCTGCTGCTTATTTAGTGATGTTCAAGCTCCTAAATCTATGTTTGTTGACAGTTTTGTCAGCTATCAAAAAGAAATCTTGCTTTTTGTCTATAAACTCAACAAGTGCCGGGCTCTTGTTTCTCACTCTTTCATGTGAACATGCTTAATGCTCAAATGTGTGGCTGAATTGAGGCAGCTGTGTGGAAGATGTGTTAGTCTTGAACTGCATGAGTGAACCAGGGGTGTTCTTACTGAAGCTCTATGGAAGAGAAGTAGAACAAAATAATCTGTCTCTGTGAGACTAAATGCTTAACTGATGAATGAGAGCTGGTTAAGATATTTTTGACAAAATGCTTTTCTTATAATAGGCTAATTTCAACAGAAAGTTTGTTTTGAAAAGGTTGAGATGTTGCTTCTGGTCAGAAGTTGGAGGATGAGCCCCAGACATCACCAGCTCATATTCCTTACTCTTGTACTTCTAGTTATGAAGAACTTGGCCTAAAGCCTTGGCAATTTAGGTATTTCTGAAGTAGAGATGGAAAGCCCTGATGAATCCCTTGTTTAAATCTCTGATGAACCAGAGAAATGCAGAGAAATATTGTGTCCTTCTGGAGCTTCAGAACCAAATTCCATTACTGCTTGTGGAAGGTCTCATCTTCAATATATATTTAGCCAGTCTATGCTGGCTAAAAACAGATGCAAAAACCTGTACCCCTTGACCACTGTGTTGTGTGAATATCAAGAGATGCTAAACATTTCTACCTTGTGTAATGTGAGTTTCTAGTGATGGATCCTTCCCTGGAGTACCAGAGGAATTCTGGGAGATGTGTTGTCACTGCTTTGTTCTTTTTTTTTTTTTTTCTCTCTTTCTCATAAGCTTCTTGATTACCAGAAGCAAGCATTAATAAGAATTAGTGCTGCTTTAAAGCATGAAACCCCATTTATGTAAGTGTGGTTGTGTATCCCAACTAGATGAGGTTTTCCCCAACAGTAAAAGTGTTCCTTGTGCATTCCTCTTTGTTGGGTTTGCTTCTGGTTGTTGTGGAATTCAATGACCTTAGGGATAATTTGCCAAATAAATGCTGTTTGTTCAGAAGCTTATCTAATGCTTGCTAAAGGGCTCTGTAGTCCTCTTAAAGGTGCTTGAATTACTTATTCTGCTTTGTTCAGCATTTTGTACAGTTTGGAATCTGAATAAAGCTATTAGAGGAAATTGCCATACAAATGGCAAAGTCACTGAGATGAGAGAGGGTAACAAAGAGTAGTGCAATGTGGATGGGGGAAGCATGAAAATAACATTTGTAGTATACAGTGGTACTGCAGCTCAAATGAGATAGAATAAGTGTTTATGTGGGCTGAATGTAATAAAGTCAAATATCCTGATTTAAATGGTGTTCATGATATAACCATAGGTTGATGAAAATCTGTTTTGAGGTTGCAGTGGTCTGTAAAATATGCATGTACCTCCTGAACTGACCATCATGAGTCCCTGCATTGTAAAGTCTCTATTTGTCTGTAGCATTGCTTGATTGTGTAGTAGATCTTCTTTTTCATACATTTCATGCAGTATTTTGAACTTTCCCCCAGTTAATCTAATCAATATCCTTCCAATCTACAGAAAAAGGAGGTTTTAGTGTGCTGGCTTCCTCTGTTTGACATTGGAGTCATTAATAAATTAGGCCTGTGTTTCAGATACTCTGTAGTAAGACAAGGAAATGATTTTAAGCGTTCCAACAGTTTCTGCTTAAAAATCAAAATACGATGCCAAGTGGCATCTTGTGTCATTTGCTGCCAGATATCATTTTGCCTCACAGAATTTGAATCCAATCAAGTGGTGTGAAAGCAAAATTAAAAATCGGCCTACTGCTGTTACTTAGAAGCTTTCAAGTGCACTTGGAAAACTGAGATCGATGGAAACCTTTACTGAAATACCAAATTAAAAATAGGGATTATCTCACTAATTTAAAAACTAATTTAAAATCAGCTATCTGCAGCAGGGATTCCTGTTCCATGGAGGACTTTCAAAGTTCACTTCTTATGGCTTCTAAAGTTTTTGAGCTTTGGATTTTGAAAAATGGGAGTGATTGTAGAATAGTCTTCGATGTTTATAAGTGTAGAGTTTCTTTGGCTTTTGCTTGATATGTAAATGTGAAGTGGATATATCACATGTGAATGGGTTTGCAGTGTGGTGACTGGCTGGGTTCTAATTTATTTTCAGATTTATATGCTAGTTTATTTCATTAATCCTGGGTTTTCCTTTTGACTTGTAAGGCTCCTTCTTTTACTTGTTTGCATCTATTCCCAGAAGAGCCCTGTTATGTGCTGAGTAGAGCATCAAGAGGATGCAGATCAAATGCCCTTTGAAAATGAGCATTTGGGGTTTTTTGTTGGTTTTTTTTTTTTTTTTTTGAGTAGTGGTAATTTAATTTCAGGCAGAGTTTCATTTCCTGCCCATACCATGTAGCAATATTAAGTGTTTTCATGCTCTGCCACTTGTTTTTTTCCTTTATTATTTTTCTATTTATGGTAGTTCCTTAGAAAACATTTTATCTTAATAAGAACAGCCTATCAAGCACAAAGCCAGCAGACTTCACAGTATCACACTCTGTGTGCAGGAGTTCAACTTGCTGCTGCCCCTGCTGCATTCCACACTGCTCTGATGGTGGAAAATGAGCTTTTCTTAATGGTCATGTTTGCCTGACAAAAGCACAGGGGGCACCAGTGGCTCATCAGAAAATGACACCATCAGAACCGAGTGAACAGGCTCACAAGAGGTGCCAGAGCTTTTTCTTTTTGGGAGAAATGTGCTGAACACCAGCACCTCTGATCAGCGTTTGCATTCCCTGTTCATTGCAGAGACTCTTTAAAATGCCATTTGCATTGATGATGGTATAATTGACATGGCTCCCTAAGGAGCTGTGAGGATTGTAGGAAGCTTAAATCTCAGGAAAAGTCATCTGTTCTTGGGACTCTTTTATAGTCTAACATCTCATTGCTGGCAGGTTTTGCTTTGTTGTATGTTATCATTCTATTAATAAAGAGCCATCAGTATTATGGCTCTTCTCAAGTTCCCAGCAGTATTTTTGTTAAATCTAATTGAACATTAACTTGGTAATTAGCATTACCACTTCATTCTATTGGATAATTGACTGCATATTTCTCTCTTGAATGGCTTTTCTGGAAGATATAGTGAAATAAACTTTTATAATGAAATTATTAACTTATATAAGGTTTCATTATTTCAGTAGTAAAAGTAGTAGGATAGGCAGTAGAAAGTCTGTATTTGGTTTCCAGAGCTCCAAAGGCTAGGGATAATGCAAGTACAAATGAATGACTAACAACCACAGAACTAAGAAACTTAAAATGTTAAAGGGATTTGGGAATGATTACATGATTTGCGTGTCCACATGTTATATATTTAGTGAGAAGATCTTGGTAATGAAAATGGTATCAGAAGGAGTAGGAGAGGTGTTGACTTAATCTGTGGCATCTAAGTGTGATTGCTTGTCTTTGGAAACAAAAGCTTTCATTTGAATTCAGTAGAAGATAGTGGATGAAGTTCTGATTTGATACTTAAGTGCAAATTTGCTGTAATTTCACTGAAGGCTAAACTTAAACCCACACTAAACCACCACCAAAAATTACCTTACATTTAGTTAGTCCATGTTCTTTTAACCTATAATTCAGGTGAAGCCCCTTGCTCTCAAAGGAGGTACTGTGTGTTAACTTAAGCTCCTTCAGATGGACATTGGACATATTTGTATTTTTAGGTACTCCAAAGAGAAATTGCAGTGGTGATCAGTTTTGGGTGCTTATTTTATGCAATGGTTGAAATACAATTCCTGAGCAGTGAAGGATTGCAGTTTAAATTTCAGCTTTTTGTAAGGGTAAAAGA
The DNA here is from genome assembly GCF_027579445.1 of Ammospiza nelsoni. NCBI lineage: Eukaryota > Metazoa > Chordata > Aves > Passeriformes > Passerellidae > Ammospiza > Ammospiza nelsoni. The sequence goes on from NC_080648.1 coordinate 7,401,735, forward strand.
GGTGTAAAAACTATTAGTCATTATGTTTTGCAAGCATTTAAGTGTGTTAAAAACACAAATCAACCACATTACACATCAAATTATGGAAGGGAGAAGGCGAGGAAGGTCTCAAAGTGATTTTTGTGCAAATTTTCTCATTATTTGGTCCTGAATTCCCAGTATTTTATGTTAATTATGTCAGTTAATTATTGAGGGTTTACAAGTGCCTGTGTAGAGACTGACAAAGGATTTCCTTTTTTGAATCTGTAATTGAGGAAGTAGGAAGGCAGCATTAGATGTGTGGAAAGAAAAGTGGAAAAATTTGCAGTAGCTAGTGTTAAGGAAGATGCTGTTTATGGCACAAAAGCCTTGACAAGTTCACTCTCATAGGATTTTTTTTTTTTGAGAATCAAAAGAAACACACCAGTGCCTTTTTACAGGTTAAATACCATTGGAAAAGAAGATTGAGGGAGGTGTAACATGAACAGTTCAGGCACTGCACAAAGGTTGTCTGACACATGGCCAAGGGAAGGACAAAGTCAGGCTCCCACACTGTTATTTCCCCTTTCCTTCTCTCTCTCTGTGTTTGCACTGTACCTTTATTTGGCTGAAAATTAATTTCATGTGTCATCTACCAATGAGTGCAAGACATCTACAGAAACACAGTGTGGTGTACGAAATGATTTCATATTGGTGCTTCAAATCTAGGTAGTACTTTCTTCATTTAAATAGTTTTGACTCAATTTTTGCTATCACAGGTTAAAGGAGATACTCAAGAATGGGGAGCTTGATTCTGTTTATTTGTACTTTTGGAGAACATACTGAATACTAAAGGGTATTAAAAAAGATGCCTTTCTATAATTTTTCATCTTCAGACTTCTGGATTACACAATAAATGTGAATGATCACAGTGATCCATGGCATGTTGCCTCTTGTCATTTTTCTAGCAACTGCTGCTATTTGCAATTGTTATTCTCTTTTTGCATCTTGCCCTACATTTTCTGGGAGCTGCTGCTGAAGAGAATGACCCTCAGACTGTTTGTTGTTTATCACAAAACATTTACCAATGGTGGCATCTTTGTAACTTGATCAAAGTGTAGCTCTGGTAATTTCATTTCCCTTGCCTCAGGTATAATTGCCCAGAATTACATTTGTCATGTCTCCCCTTATTGCCTGTTGAGCAGTGGCTGTAGGGCACCCCAGCTGAAGAACAGGATGCAGGGGGATGAGGTGTTCCTGATGTTTCTCCCAACAATCTGAAAGGTGGTTAGTACCTCTAGGAATTTTAGAATCCATGTTTGGTTTATTATTATTCAAATCTTAGCCTTCTTCAAGAGATGTGGGGGAGGAAGTTCAGTCATCTCACTGGTGTATCCTAAGCACAGACATTTTCTTACCAATTTGCATTGTAGCTTATTATTACTGCTGTCTTTTCAGTACTCCTGCATGCTGTATAAAAGGAAAAAAAAACCCTCCTTTTCCTATCTTTATGTCACATTGGAGAGGAATTTTGGGGTTTTTTCTTTGTATGGACAGCTGTTTTAAATTATACCTGACCTTCAGTAGCCTTGTCCTGAGAGCTGCTACAGATTTGTTTTTATCACATCATGAAATGGCTCTCAGTTTAAAACCCCACCTGAAGCCAGTCAACCAAAATACTTTCACTGCTTCCCTGCCATGGCTGTGTTAAAGAGCCTGCATGGCAGTGATTCTGAACCTCTTCTCTATCCAAGACTGATTCTGGTTTTATCCTTTTTTTTTCCTCCAGGAAAGAAGGAAATTCTAAAAATATTAAAATGGGTATTTTCAGGCTTGACCTTTGTAAGAGACTAATGACTCAATTGATGCTTTTCAGGCCAAGGGTGTTTTCTGCAGGATGGTACCTACCTGCAAGGTAGGAATTTGGATTTCTCAGGGAATACTATGATAAAATATGCTAACGGTGAGAGGTGTTTAACTCAGAACTGTTTGGTGAACTTCTCTTGAACTTTGTGTCCTTCTGGGACCACAGGTCCACAAGCACTTGGCAGAAGTTTGGATTGTTTGCTCCAGCCATTAGAGGTTTTTATGTTTAGTATGTGGTTTATATGGTAACTTGGACAACACTAGAAGATGGAGCTTTCCCTGTTTGCTGGACAAGGAAGAAAAATGACATCTCATTGCTATAAATTAAAAAGAGGTATAAGGCATCCCCATCACAAGTCACAGACATCTTTGTCAATCCCAACTTCATATAAGGAGCAGCAAATGAGAGCTTTTAAATTCCCACCCGTGGTGGATTCTCTAGAGATGCTATTCAGATATGCCAAAAGAATTCAGCGTACACTAAACCTGTCCCAGACTGTGCCCTGCTGATGTCTGGGAAGAGTAGCTGCCTTTCACAGAAGTGCAGTTGTCTGCACAGTGTCCCAAAATCAACAGCAGTTGACTGAATGTTTTCTATAAACTCTGGCACCTGGTAGTTATTTCCAGCTCTGCTTCTGTGTCAGGAGTGTTACAGCTGGGTGTCAGGAAGCCAAACCAATCTGATATACTGGGAAATGAACATGGTTTAAACTGGGCCTGGGTTTTTCCTTGAAACTTCACTTTACTTTTCAGCTTGAAAAAAATTGAAATTCAGTGAACAGAGTATTACCAAGGCCCTTGGTGAAAATGCAGTTATCTTGATGCTGGAGTACATGTCAATCCAGAGAGAGCTGAGCGTCCTTTGTTGTCAAGTTGCTAATTATTCACAGAAAAGATTAAAGCTGAGCAGGGTTTCCCCAAATGATTTGATATTATACTCTGAATTAAAAATACATTATGTAAAATGCTGATGTGGTAGAAAGGATTTCTGTCAGTACAAGGCTACAGGGTTGTCATGGTATTTAGACTAATAAAATCTAGGACAACAGGTAGAATGGTTGCAGGAAAATACACTGCAGCAAGGCAGCTGTCATCCTGTGTATCCTACTGTAGGATGAATGATTTATTGCTGACCATCTCGCCTTCCTTGGAAGGTGTAGTGGACTTTGGTCTCTGATTGTGGGAATTATTTGCTTGTGTGGCCAGGGTCACTTGGCAGCTCTAGCCATGTAGCTGAGGTCAGTTTGACTCACAGCTAGTTAATGTAATTTGGATTTCTCAGCCTGCAGTGCCAGCAAGTATTAATTATGATCAAACTTGACATTATGAGCAAAAGTTTTGGTTGAATATAATTTTAGGAAGGCATCTGTGCCTTTTGGGCCTTGTTCCCAATTATGCAGGTTGTCTAGAAGATGTTGCTTTAAGCGTCCTAATAATGTGGCTTTTCATCTGAGTTTTGCATATTACAGTTTTCTTTTATACAGAGAAAATTGATGTGTCTTGAAGACGGTATGTTATTCTGGAAGCAGACATGATGTGAAGTTCCAACATATATGACAATAACTGCACTGCACTGATGTGAGCCCACCCTGAGGGCTCTGCAGTGTTGGGTGCCTCAGTGCAAAAAACCCATCAGGCTCTCACAATGTGTCCAGAGATGGTTTTATGATGGGATATAGTGTTTACTTAGTCTCTCTTGTGGGATTTATTAGGAGGCAGGTATGAAGTTCTTTGATGGAAATACTATTAACCTTAGCTGAGCAGGTGTGTCAATACATTTAATAAAAATGGTGGTGGTCAGAAGCCTTGGATATGGAGAAGGCAGCTGGCTACCTGTAAGCAAGGGACATGTGATTTCTTGCTTTGTTTATTTTCCCCACCCTGTGTTCTCCAGTCTGAGATGTAGGGATCAGTTGGTAATAGGAACTGAGAGGCCAAGCAAGCCAGTGCTGAGGAAATGAAAGCAATTGTCAAGCAGAGGCAGGTGAGATCCTCCCTTGGGGCTGCAATGTTCATAAATCTGTTATGCACCCTCTGTGAGTAAGGAACACAGGCCTTGCACAGATTTGACATTCATGGGGCTGGTTTACCAGCTGTAACTAACTGCTGTGGCCCTTGATCCCTCCTCATTATTTCCAGCTATGGCTCTTGAGAAAAGAGCAAAGGTCCCTGATATTCTGAAAGAAAACTAGAAATAGAGCTCGGTGTGTAATTTTTTGCTCCCTTCCTGGTAAAAGAAGAAAAGTAGATGAAATAAATTTTTTCCTTATATATTATTATGTAAGACAGTTTTACCAAAAATACTTGGGAATTATCTAGGGTGAAAGGAGGGTCATGCTTTTGTCAAAGTATTAACTATTACCCAGTCTGTGTCTCAGCCTGTGCTCCTGTTATTCCTGGGTATTTTGATGTGTTTTTCTGATAAACACTGGGAAATTAAAGAGCTGTTGAAGTTGCTGTGGTGGTTAAACATGAATCACACATGATGCTGGTTGACTGGAGCTGTTGGCTCTCTTTGATGGGTGAAGGGGAGCTGTCCCCCTGCAGGAGAGCTGCTGGGGAGGCTGTGCTGGGAGCCCACAGCTGGGGCACACCCCAGGGTCTGGGCTTGTCTTCAGATACTCACAAGCAATCTGGGCCACGTGCTCCATTTGGGCTTAGAATCATCTTATTCATGATGAGTGCAGGGAAACCTGATCCCAGGTAATGCTTGAAAATAAGGAAAGTATTTCAATCCAATCTGTTTAGGAACTCTTGCATACTTTGCCCTCTTTACTAGAGAACAAAGTACTAATGTTTGCTTCTCCTCTCATAAGACATTGCTTGCTATTGACAATTCCCAGCATCTAGAAGGAGGAAGAATTGGTAAAAGGCACAGGGATTGCAGTTCAGGTCTCTCATTTTCTTTTTTTGCCTCCTTTTGAGTCAAAAAACCCCCACATTTCTTCCCTGTTAGAATTTTCTCATCCCTCTGAGCATAATATTACCTTGCTTTAAAAAAAAATTAGTGGTATTTTTTTTTATTTTTAGAGCTCAAACAAAGTATGATGACTTTCCTAGTTTCAGGGCTCTGTGCTGTCACTTGCTTTGTCCATCTGCTGCTGTGGCTGTGGGATGGGTTTTCTGCCCATCTGTAACTTCATTCCATTATCTGTGTGCCTGGCTCTGATCAGGCTTGTCTCCTGTTAATTTGTTGTGAATCCATTTGCTATTCCTAGTAGCAATCACTTGATTCTTCTCTTTGCACCTTGTTTCTGCTTGTTCCTTTTGATTAGTGTTGTCCTTTCTGGATGTGGGTGGTGGCTGGGGAAGAACAGGAATCAGTCTTCACTCATACAGAGTAAATAACAATTGTTTATGTGCTGACACAGAGCTCACTTCAGGTGACTTCTTGCCAATCTGGTTTCACTCTTGACACTGATACTGCTCAGTGCGTGGTTTTTTTTTTTCTTTTAGAAAGGCTCCTACTCTGCTAGTGACAATCTTTTCACTCCTGCTTTTTAAAAGAAATCTTCCTGCTTTTATCTCTAGGTAAAACTGTAAAGACTGAAAAGGGCTCAGAGTCACCACTTATTTCAGCTGAAGCTTTGAGTGCTCAGGAAGGCCTGTTTTGTTCCTGTCCATGGTAATGTTTATTTATCTGTTTGAAAATAAGCAAGTTATAGCATAAGTGAATGTGAAATGGGAGTCATGGAGCCTTCACTGAGCTTTTCACCTCTTGCTAACAAGGCACTAACAGGCAAGCCAGCATATCCAGAAAAATGCCCCAGTTCTAAGGTTAGTAAAGGAAACCATTTTACTCCCTCTCTAAATCTAGAATTGCATCTCTCTATCCATCCTTGAAGTGGCTTAATCTAAACTAGCTCAAGTGTTACACTGAAGTACACTTGATTTGCTTTGTTTTCTTAAAATCATGTTATCATCCTATTGGCCATGTTACTCATGTATCACTGATTTCTGATACTTGATTTATTGTTGAGCAAAAAAAATTATTTCCGTGCTCCAGGTAAACTGAAATCCCTAATGGTTGGTTAGAAGTTGAAAAAGCAGTGAAAAAGGAAATAGAAAATATACTCAATTACATGTCTAGGTTCCATATTTCTTAATTTTAGAAGATTTGCCTTCTCTGGGTAGTGAAGAGTTCCTTATGGAGATGATTTCATTTACTTGCCAAGCTTCTGGAATTTTAATGAGGTAGCCAGAAGTAGGTTTTGTGGCTTGATTGACTTTTCTTCATAAAACACAAGAATACAGGAAATACAGTTCTCCAGAAAGTCACAGTACTGTTGTAAATCCAGAAACACCAGCTGTTGGTATGGTTTTGCTTCAGGCTGAGTTTGAAATTGCTTGATGCATTAGCAGTGTACTTGCTTACCCTTACAGGGTTTTGGATCATGTTAAATGTAGTTAGTTTAGTTTTGAAAATCTTATATTTGTGGTGCTTGGTTTGTAGAGGGTATTGGTATCCCTGTAGCATTTGTTTTTCTTGAGCTTCAGTGTATGCTCCGAGCCATAACTTAATGTAGCTCTTGTCTTGAGGATTAGATTTGCTGCTGTGAAGGGCTTTTCCTCCAGCTTGCTTGGTCCTTGAAGCAGAAAAGTGTTCAGCATTTAACTATTCCTTGTGTTTGAGGTGTGTAGAATCGCCATTTTGACTCCTACATGCCTCCTACCAAGCCACATATTGGCCATCACTTTGCCAGTTTTTTCTACAGTGTCTTAGAGAGAAAAGTGTAATGATAAAAGGATTTTTCCAAACTTTTTTCCATTCCAAGTAACCAGAGCATATATGAGGCAAATCTCTAGTGTCTTTCCTCCCTTCCTGCTTAGGTGGAATTGGTATTCCCTGTGTGTGCACTGGTATATAGGCTTTTGTCTGCAGAAGCAGGCATGCTGATGGTTTTTGTAAAAATCATTTCAGTGTTAGTCCAAGATAAAGCTAGTAATAAAAACCTCTTTTCCTTCTGAAAGTCAGTGTGGACCAAGCCAATTTTATTATTATCTTGTCTGCCATGTACGAGAGTCCTGGTGGATATGTTCTCAGCTTCTGCTTTATTACCAAAATATGAACAGGGAAAGTAAAATTATATAAAAAAATAAAAAGTAAGAGCATATCACAATCTCCAGAAGCTATAAGAAAATGATAAGAAATGGAGCATAAATATGTAGAAGAATTTTATCATGTCTATTTTATCTCTCTGTGTCACAACTTTTCCTCCACTTGAGTACAGTAAATTAATGTTCTGAGCAGAGTATTGAGAAGGAAAAGAGGAGAAAATGGAGTGAATTTTCATGGAAAATATAACCTGTTTCGTACTTTTCTCTTTAGATCCGAGCTGCTCTCTGCCATTTTCCTGGCCCCCGAGCCCTGCAGGTGGCAATCTTGTTCTGTCTGCAAGATGTGATTCCAGCCGCTCCCTTTGGGCTGGGAGCCTGCGGGTTAAGGGCGAGACAGAGGGGACGGCAGCAGAGGAAAAGAGAATTTTTTTTTTTTTTTTCACTTCTTTTCTTCATCTTTTAAGTCTTGCATCCCTCAATATTTCCTCAGCACTCGTGAATGCCCAGGACTCAGTGCAGCCATTAGCTGGCCAGGGAGGGGCTGCTGGCTGGGCTGGGTATGCTGTCCCTGCCTCAGCACCCAAACCTCCCTCCTGCAGCTTTTCAGGCTCCAGTGGGATCACTAAAGGTGTCTCAGCTTTGTTTTGCCTTATGCAGCATGGCACTGATGTTTGCTAAGTTCACAACTTCCTTTAACTTGTGTGCAATGGAAATTGTTCCATGGAAGGATGGCTGAGGAGGATGTGGTCCAGTCCAGTTCTAGGGTTTGGGGATTATTCATCTTTAACCTTTATCAGGAGGACCTAGAAGAGTGAAAGTTTGAAATTTAGAATATGCTTTGGAAAATGTAATAACTTTCTAGATGAAAATGAGAGAAGGGGAAAAAGTATTTCAGTGATCAGTTTTAAGAGAAACAGGGCTAACCTGACTTTTTAACACTGTATTTGCAAGTAGTTTCCTGCCTATGTTCTTTTAGAGTAAAATTGACTTTGCTGGATTTTATGTACTACTGTAATTATATAAGTGATTATCTCTCTCTCTATATATATAACTATATATCTATCTTAGGGTTACATGAGGATTAAAATCTTGGCAGCTATGATTGGATGTTAGAGGTTCCCTGACTCTAGAATTTCATATCCCTGGATAGTCTTTTCTTTTCCCCCAGTCTGTTTTGGGGGGGTGAGGAGGCTGGAGAGACCCCCAAAATCTCTTAGACTCAACTCTGCGAATAAATATTTAGTTGATGTTGCATATTTCAGCAGAACACTCAATACACCAGGGAAATCTGGGAGAGGAAACCTGTGACTGGGAACTGCAGAGCAGTAACTCTGTTCAGTTCAGTAGAGGGAATCAATTTATGTGGTTGCAGTAAAGTGAGTGAATTCAGAGCTCAGAATAAGGGATAGCAGTCCTGTCTGGATGTAAATCATGCAGCAAAAGATCATCATCCTTGCTCTCATATCAGTATATCACTTGAATTTCAAAACCTGAAGGGAGTAAGCATGGGCCTGATTTAATTTTGAGATAAAATGGGGATGCAGGTTTGGAATGAAATGAGGATCTAATCATCTGGCCACTTGCACCCTTAATCTGCAGTTGGTCTAGGCATGCAAAGGGATTCTGATGGAACGAGCCTGCAGTGATTTAAGCCAGCTGGATTTTAGTGTGGTTACAGGTCCACTTTCCCTGCTGTGCGTCTGGCCCTAAGGTGAGCTGGCTTAACTGGTCCAGGCCACCTTTGCTTTTCCTCACTAGTGATTAGCTTTCAGTGGGATCCTGGAGCTGTTTGTTTCCAAGTCACACAAATGTCACCTCCCTTGAGAAGGCAGAGTGGTTTTGTGGAGTGGGCTGTTATGACAGCACACCTTAGGCTTTGGTGTGTGCATCAGAGCAACACAAGTGATAACCTGTGGTCACTTTCATCTGGACCTACAGATAACCCCTTGAATGAGAGTGGGGAAAGAAGTGATGCAATAACAAACATCTGCAGTGTAGTGAACTCCAGAGAGGCTGGTGCACTGGGAGGAAGGAAAGAAAGCTGCATGATGCAGTGTTTTTATTGTTTAGCATCTCCCTCAGGCTGGCATTATTCATTCCTGTGTTGTTTTTTTTCCTTGACTAGCCACAGATTCAGATCTAATCCCAGTCTGGCCTTTAGTGAAAGTTAAATGGCAGCTCTCCACAAGAAGAGAAATCAGACCTGCTTTTAAAACTCCATGGGAGATGGAGGCAGGAGGCTTTTCTTACCCTAAGGTGGACAGAAGTGCTGCTGACTAAAAGCTTTTTTGGAAGCTATGCAAGGAATTATCCCAATGCACAGCTCAATTGAAGGGAAAAAGATCTAACAAGCCTGAGTGGGTAATTTTTCATTAAAGTGTTAGTGAAGCTTGACATTCTTAATCTTGTTCTTCTTCCACAACAGAAATCTGCTTCCAGCATAAACTATGTTCTAGAGGAGGGCTCAACAGGCAGGCCCAAATAAACCTGTTAAAGAAACTTGTTTTTCTAGAAGATCTCTTCAAACACTCTGTATGGATTTGGTTTTCCCTTCATAGGAAATGAGCAAAAGAAAAGGTCAGGCTTTACTTTGAGTGCTACAGCAGGCAGTTTGTTCTGTGCTGAGCAACTCAAAGCTGAAACAGTTCTTAAGTGAGTTCTTCCTAATGGCTGTTCTTTACTAAATAGGTTTTTTTTTAATTTTTCTTTCTTATGATATGTTTCTCTCTTTTTAAAAGATACTCTCTATAGGAATGTTTCCACCAGAGAAAATGGATGACTTCTTTACTTGATTCTTTCAGTTGATATCTTTGATGAAAACAGAGTTCTGCCTTGTTACTGAATAAACACAGAGAAAAATTTACTTTTTAGTGGGTGGATTAGTGCTACCTCTGTCATTCTGGGCCTGAAATGTCTTGCAAAACACAAATGGAAGGGTCTTCACACAGATCTCTGAAAAGGAAGTATTCTTTGTCCTTTTAGACTGGGAAACTTCATTGCCCCTCTGTGTTTGTAGTCCAAGTGCATCCATGCCTGGCATTGAAATGGAATTTTAAACTTCTCCTACAGTCATGCAAAGAATTACACTAAATCTGAGCTAAAGCAAAATTATAGTCTGGATCTAACAAAGGGCAATGAACTAAGCAAATTGTCCGTGAACTGGAAATGAAAATTTCAGGTCTGAGACCTGTATGAAAGTAGTTAACCCTGTAATTCATGGTGCTTTGCCTTGTTGAGAGATGCTATAGCAGTTTATTTTCTGACAAAAGGGAGGTTTCTGTGCCTGTGGACTGAAGGATGTGCCCTGGCCAGCTGCAGGCAGCCCTGGCATTGCTCCAGTGCAGGTTCTGCTTCCAGCTGCAGGCTTTGGTTTTTGCTCATTGCCAGTCACCTGTAAATGGAAGGAGTCAAGGTCCAGACAGAAACAGTGCAAACCTTACTGGCCTGGGGAGAGCAGGTCTGCACTCAGCCCTTGTGCTTTTAAATAAATCCAGAGCTGTGACAGAAGCCAGTGCCCTTTTTGCTCTGTTCATCCTCTCATGGAGTTGGTGATAACTCCTCTCACCATTGGAAACATGAGTTTTCTGTGGTCACGAAAGTGGCTCAGGATTGAAAGGGCAGCTGGGTTTGGGCTGCTCTGTGAGAGGTCAGAGCAGAGCTGGCAGCTGCTGGGGTGGGCAGAGTGCCTGCTGGGGGAGCTGGAACAGAGTGTACCCAAAACTCACCTTGCTCCTGTTTAAAGCACCTTTAAAACTTAAGCTGCTATGAAAAAATATGCTGGAGGCATTTTTTTAAATGTTTTTTTTTCCACTTAATGCTGCTTGGTAAATTTGTGTGCTTAAATCATAACCTAACACAATTATATGTATTACAGTGTTTTCTTTGTAAATGGATGTAGGTTTAAAAAAAAATGTTTTCTGTTTCACTGTGATAACACTGGAGTTCTCATGAAGGTTCATCTGTCTTTTAGTAGGGAAAAAAAAGCCATGTAATCTGGTAAGTGATGGAATGTGTCTGTAATGACCAGTTAATGAGAGCCATTATGGCTCGTTTATGCAATCTATTAGTTCTTATAAAATACTTCCTAAGGGTCTGAGCACTTTAGGTCACAAATATAAAATGAGAGTACAGGGTTTTTAAAATAATTTTTGGGAAAATGGTGATTTTAATAAAAACTTCTGTCTGATTTTTCTGAGATGCTGTGAAGAAAAAGACTTGTAATGGGTCTTTTAAAGTAGATATCTTTAACTTTCTTTGACCTATTCTGATTTTCATCTTCAGAGACTGCTCTGTCTTTTATGTATAAAATTGTTCTAGCTGCAGCTGGTAGGAAATAAACAATTTGCTAAGGTGATTTACTTCATGATTTATCTATACAGATAATGTTCCTACAGCAGAACTTTTGGAAGAATTTGCTTTTTCTTTTTTGATAGTTTCTAAATGCTTCAACTATTCCTACTTAGACTGTCAAGTTGTACCTTCTATTTTCCCTGAATTCCAGCAGTCTCCATTTTCTGGGATGTGTGGTTGCTGTTGGGCTTGGTCTGTTTGATGGAAGTGATTAACAATGCTAACAAACATCTTGTGGGATAACTTGGTTTTGTCTTGTGAACCCCTTGACTGGATCTTCATTGTGTTATCATTTCTGTCTTGTGAAATTGCTGATTGCTTTCTGGCAGTTAATACCCATTTATTAGATTTCCAACAGCCTTTGCAATGCAAAATTCTCCTGTATTCTTCTTTACAAGCAGCTCCTGCAGAGTTCTGTAAATGATGTTACCCTGTTGCAGTTTATTGCTGTGGGTTCAGTTTGCACAGCTGTTCACATGTTAAAAGCAGCTAAGAAACTTTTTGGAATCTTTGTTGGAGATGTCAATTCTAACTTTGCACAGCAAAGAAAGCCTCAGGGTGATAGTTTTCATTCTGTTTAGCTCCTATATTGTCACTTTTTTTTTTAGATGGCTCTAGGACACTGCAAATGCTGATTGTCCCTTCTTATTCTGCTTCCTGTCCCTAAGTTTTGCCCAGTTGGACAAATAAGACTTTAAGTCCAGTAGAACCATCTGAATGCAACCTTAACTTGCAAGCTCTGTAATTTTCTTGCCTGAAGTATTTTTAAGTTTGGGTTGAAGTTCAGCTCATGTCTCAGTGACTCAAGGAAGGGAGAAAAAGGAAACTGAAGGAAAGGAGGTTAGGCTTGCGGCAAAGCTTTTTTTAGGACTTAAAGAACTTTTACCTCGTGTTCTGTGTGACTCTGGGCAACTTCCTGGACTCCTGCTCTAAGTTCACTTAAAAGTATGTGCTGAGGTTAACAAAATGCATTTGTTCTTCATTTTTATGTAGTTGGGGATGATATTTTTACTTTCTCAGTGGCATTTAGAGGTTGGCCCATTGGGGCCATCTGGAGAACTTGCTTGAAGAAGTTTTGGCATCTGAAGTTCCTCGACCCTGGCAGTGCCCTCCCTCTGGTGCTCTGCTGTGGGGTGCTGCAGTCCCACCTTTGGTCAGTGCTTGTGTTTATTGTGAGGTGCTGAAGGCAGGCTGATGCTTTTTGATCGTTTTAGGCAAAGGTTGTACTTAATCTTGGAGTTATTTTCAACTTATAATGATTCTCTGATATGCAGACTCCTTGTGGATTAAATCTTATTCCTTTTTTAGTCTAGAATTTGTCAAAAATAACTTTATTAGCAGATTGGTAGAAGGTTTATTTTGTGGCTGTTTGTCAGGTGAGGGAAAAACAATGTATCTTACAAAGGACTGGAGGGTTGTCTCTCTGGATAGTGTGTCTTACTGCAAACAGCAAAAAAAGAAAAATGGAAAATCCCACCTGAAGTGAAGTGGTACAGAAGAAATAAGATATGCAATCTTGGTGTCTATTGGGAACCACAGGCAAAAACCACTGGAGAGTGGAAAGCACTGCCAATTTCTAAAAATTAACACCTTTCTCATGTCCAAAACAATGCAGGTTTTGGAAGATGAAGATGATTAGATTTAACTTTAGTTCTATTAATTTTCTAATAAATTTGATGGAAGCTCAAGAATTTTCTTCTTTTTTTTTTTTTTTTTTCCTTCCTTCCTAATGGAGGCTCTTGATAAAAATTAGGAATAATAGTGAAACACTTAATATAGTTTCTTTAAAAGATATCAGGTCTTCATAAATGTCAAAAATTATTTGACATGATTGAGCAAAGCGCTGGATTCTTCCCTAGAGGTCCTTGGTAGAAGAAAGCAGAAATGCTGCAGGTTGAATGTTCTGGCACACATGTGCAGACAGAGCAATTCAGGGAATTTATTACAAAGCAACTCCAACTCAAGCCTATGTTTGGTTCTGTGCTTGCAGAAGGGAGAATCTATTTTAAAGCACTAGGATAGCATCTGGTATAGGGCTGAGTAACAGAAGACTTGGATATGTGTGATGTTTGATTTGTCTAAAAGAAGGCAAGGTTTGTCAGTAGTCAGCAACTTAGAGAATGTTAGCTTTGAGTTGGATTGTATTGATTTCTGTGGCAGCTTAGAGAGGAAGTTGTTTGTGGAGTGACTAAATGGAGTTATGCTGGTGCCCAGCTTCTTGAAAAAAATCTGTTTTCATTTTTTTTTAATTGTCTGCTTTATGAATTCAGGCTCACCTTTTGAAAGGTTACAGCCTGGTATTTGATCAAGGATCTGTTCTCTCTGGGGATAGAATTAAAGGGTGATATTGGCTTATGATGGGCTTTGAGAATATGTTGATGTTGGGAGGATTATTGAAGGCCAACAAGTGACTTCTATTTATATGTTTGCAAGTGGTAGGGGAATGGTAGTTGAGTTTTTAATGAGTTTTTAATCCTTTCAGTCTACTGTTTCTATATAAGTTCAAATTAAGAGGCACATGAAATTAAAATAGGGTTTCCAATAGTCCAACTTGTGTTAATGTTAATTCCAGTGTTTGTTCCTGGAACAGACCTACAGCACAGTGATCTCTGTTTTATTACCAGCTCTTGGGGGATGGGATGGGGGTACAGTGAGAGCAAAGTAAAAATGTTTTTGTTTTTCAATGTTTGCAGATCAATATCTAAGCCTATATTGTTCCTACTTCTGCACAAGTGTCACACATGTGTTGAAAAACATTTCAAGAGCTCCCACTGACAGACATTGTCAAAAGACTGGGACATGGAACTGCTCTGTGTGGGTAAATCCAAGGGGTCTGCCATGCCCAGGCAATGTCCAGGCAACTTCTTTTAGTGGTTGCACTTTTGTGGGTTTCCAAATGCAGCTGGTGATGCTCTGCTGGGTTAGGGGGCAGTGGGGGAATTGCTGGAGCAGGATGTGCTCATGCCCCATCTCCTCTAATCACATCCCTCTGTCTCCACACCACAGTCTGTGCTGCTCAATATATTTGAGCCCAGCCCCACACTTGGTGCATGTGCTGCTTCCCAGGGGGAAGGTGTTACTGGATGATAAAACATTTTCTGATTAACTATGCAAACTGGATACTACTGATGAGCGAAGTTACTCTTACCTTGAAAGTGTTGGACAAAAATATTGGACTCTTATTTTCTTTTTCCTGAAGAAAGGTACAGATAACTGAAGGAATCTGACATGCCTAAGTTAAGGTTTTATTTTTGACCTAAATTGAGAGACTAAGTGTAGTGATTTCAGGCTCCATTAATTAATTGCTTATGGATACACAGATTCAGGAGGAAAAGTGTCAGCTCTTCTCTTGGATCAGTCTGGTCAATCACTGGCAGTCTCTGGAGGAGACGGCAAATGTAAACTGATAGTTAGTCTTCAATATTTAGTAGCATCTTTTCCCAATTCCTCTAATCTTAGAATGTGATGACAGGTAAAGCAATAGCTTAAATTATTTAAAACTTTTTTATAAATTTCTTTCTGACAATATTGTTGGTAAGGCATCAGGGACAAGTTGTACCATAAATTATCTGCATAAGAAACTGATATATAGGGTTTTTTTTAATCAGTTTGGTACTCTGAGGAATTTTATACCTCTGACAGCTGACCTCTGGATGCATTCCGGGGCAACCTGCAAAGATGAACTGTATTCCCTCCACAGATAGGAAAGCTGGATATTTGAAGACACGTGTCCCCTCATTCTCTTAGTAGGAAGAATGTTGTGGCAACTGATGAATCAAATGATCAGTTTCAGGGCTACCAGGCTAATTATGAACCCTGAATAATTCAGATGTTGAGTATGTGACATCTGTTTTGAGACTGATCTAAAGGGAAGGTGTTTCTTAGTGCCTGAGTGTGCCACCATGGTCCTTTGCAGAAGTGCTGCTCCAAGTATTAGTGCTTTTCCACCACACAAATACAATTAGAGTTTTGTTGTGGTTTAAAAAATGTTATTACACCACAGAAAGCAGTTTTATTTAATGGCAGTAGAAATTTAATCTCATTGTTTCTAACAAGAGGTAGGTGGGGAAGGCAGGGAGTAGAAATTGGCACAGAGAAGGCAGCCAGTTTTGAAGAAACTAAAAAGTAGTAATGGAATTAAGACTGGAGAAAAAACTGAAAATATTTTGAAAAATATCAATCTGTGAGTTTTTGCTTTAATTGATTCGGCATTTGGAACCTCCAGGATTTTGCTATGGGAAATTTATTCTTTCGACTTGGCTCCATAATTTAAATAGAATTTCCATCTTTTCAAGATAAAATCTCTCCCTGCACTTCTCTCTGAGTATCAAATAAAAGAAGCTCATTGAAAACATGAGGAGTGAAAGACACTGTGGGGTTTTTTCTTCTTTCTCCAATCAAAGGTATTTGAGTGCCCAAGTTAGAAGGTATTTAGGTTTCATCTCATTTTCTGCCAGAAAATTCCTAATTAGCTTTGTTCAAAACTGGGAATAGGATCCAGAAATAGCTTATACTTGACCTTGTGCTTGTTCATTGTTCTAGGTGTCTGGAGTCCTTCACCTCATACATTGAGGCACATAAATATTGATTTAAAATAAAGTTCAAACCAACACAGGGGGAATAGTCTCTGTCTTAGCTATCCAAATTCTGGTCTTAACTACTAGATCTCTAGCAATCTCTATTAATAAGACATATATGTTGGATTTTCTATGGTTTTTGTTGGTTTTTTTCTTCAATGTAAGTGATATCCTTCTGTTGAGCATGTGCCATAGTCATGTTGTAGCCTGCCTGAAGAGCTTTGGGACGTTCTGCAGAATTTTGTACCCATGGATGCATTTGAAGCTGCAGTCTTTCAAGGAGCTTTAAAACAAAAAAAACCCAACAGTCCTGTGAGCTGTACTTGGGATCAGGGAGGGAGGGAGAAATGTGTTCAAAATCATCTGGTTTGTAATGGTCTAGCAGAATTATTGTCAGCTTGAACTGAGTTATTTTAAGTGATGTGGGAATTAGTTCTTTAACGCCTAGAGTATTTGTAAAAAGCTAATAAGAAAAAACATTGCAACTCTCATATGATATTGTGATAAAATTCTAAGTTATTTATTTGACTTGAATTAAAATTATATGCAACAACCAGTTCAGTTAAAAGCAGGTAGAAATTTGGGGGTGTAACTTCTTGCTTCCAGCTGATACACTTGATCTCGTTTGAAATCCTTGCCGTACTGAAGTGGTGAATGGTGCTGAAAGTTCCAGGAGGCATCAAAGATGTGGGATTTGGTCAAGTTAATGCGAAGTTATTTGCATGAAAAAAGTAATTTCTCTCCCTTTTCCCACAAATTAAACTGGGACAAGAAGCCTTTGCTCTACATGGGAGCAGTGGAACATCTTGATGAATGGGAGCCTCCTTGCTTATAGCAAGAAAAACCTGACTATTTTGCACCCTATTTCTTGTGACTGTTTAAGCAACTATGTTAAAGCTAGTTTGTTTTTTTTTTTGTTTTTCTGGCCTAAGTTGTTTCTTAGCTCATTTGATTGATCTAGATTATTCTTCAGTTTGATGGTTTTGTTTCACTTTTCCATTTTATGAAGGCACAATTTTCTTCAAGACAAAGTGCTCTTTAGGTCTTTTAACTGATGCAGAACGGGATGGAACAGCCAATTTTGGATGTTATGTTTATTTCCTCTAATGTGAGCTGTAATTGGAGTGATTGAGGTTGATAGATTAGTTTTTGGCCAAATAAATACATTTTTCCTTTAAAATGTAGGGAGCAAGAATAGCCCTTTATCTTACTGAGAGATTAAAAGCTTTCTTAATGGTGCTGTAGTCTTTATTTATTTATTTTAAATGTGGCTTTTCTCACTTTACTGGGGAGGAAAAACCCCAGAATTGATGTTGCAATCAATTAAAAAACTTTGCTTTTTACCCTCCTCTATTAAGTTATTTTAGATTAGCTGGTGGTTTACATTTTGAAAGATGTTAATTTCAATGATGTGGAAATGACATTTGCAATTTAGCTGCTCATTGATTGACTATTGCTGGAACAAGCTTTCCTTTTCTTGTCAGAAGAGGGTCTAGTAAAAAGGTAAGAACATGAAATGAATTATGAAGAAAGTAATTTTCAAACATCATTGAATGGAGATAAATTCTACTTTCAGAAGGCAAAGAGACCACAAGTGAAAGACGCCTCTTTGCTTGTGCCATGAATCATGATAGAAAATGGCACTGCAAATGATCAGGGTTTATAGGTTGTGATACTCTGGCAAAACCAAACTCAGGCCTCTGGAAAACTAGCCTGAGCTATTTACACTATCACACTTTAAAATATTATGCCAAACCTGCTTTCCCTATTCCTGAGGCATACAGGTAATCTGGGATTCTCAGAACTCTCTCAGTTGGGTGGCATACCTGAACACTTATGATTTCAGGCTTTCAAATCAACTTTCAGAGAAGGACAGAGTGCTGGCTACTGTGTCATTCTGGGATTTTGGACAGTAATCTGATGGCCTGATGTGATGATTTTGGGTGCCATGTTCAGAGTGACTTAGTTCTGACTGAGTTTCCAGTCAATGACTGAATTCATTGACTCTGGTTTCATAAAGCTTTGTACATTTGTAACCTGGCTGTGGCAATCCCTCCATAGCAAGCACAGAGAGGTTGGTTGCTCTGTGTTTTCATTAGCATACCAAGGATCTGTCGCTGTTCACAGAAATCATATGAAGAAATAAGTAGAAAACAAATGGACTCTTGTAACCATACTGCCATTACCTTTACAGGAGTTGTTCCAGAAATAGAGTTCAGGTCTTGGTTCAGCAAGAGTTTAATTTTGTATAAGTGTTCAAAGTAGGAACCTTGTGACATCCAAACCAGCTCTTATGACTGTGATGCTTTTGTGACATTACTAAAGGTCTTAATTTCTAATTTCTTTGGGTAGGAATCTTTGCAGAGATGTCAGTGGGTGTGCCCTGCTCTGTGATGATACCACATCAGGAGTAATGTCACAGATCCTCCACAGGCTCAGTCAGAGCAGGGATTGCTTTGGCCAATGCCTCTGAGTTGGTGACAGCCAGGGATTGTTATGGTGCTGAAGAGAAAAGGGGAACTAAATGCTAATTTCCTCCTGTAGATAATGCATGTTAGAGGGGGCCTTAATCAAAGCATCATTACTGTAATGAAATTCTCATATAAAATGCAGGAAACTTGATATAATTTATCTAAATTAATTACTCTGTGCTGCCAAAAGCAAGTTGTATGAAAAATTATTTGTTCTGCCTATTCATCCATTCTTTATCAGACCTTTTCCTTCTCTGATACAGCATAAGGAGCAGAAGCAGCCTTTTTCATGGTGCTGAGTGGATTAACTTGCCTTGATCCCAGGCTAATAGATGAGTTATTTCACCCAAGACAGCTCTCAGTAGTTTTAATAATATAATATTTTTCTGTGTCTGAATTCACAATCATTTTACAAGTAAGCAAAACACAAAATTAATTATTTTTAAATTATTATTTTCAGTTAGGTTTTTTTGAAGTTGTAAAATAAATCTAAAAAAACCACAAACCATGAATTTCATGTGTGCATATTAGCACAAATCTCAAGTAGTATTTTGTGCTGGTGTTACAAATAAGAAAACTCCGAACATCTTTCAGATTATAAATTGTGTTTACACTTGAAATTTATCTGTAAAAATAAGATGCATCAGATGAAGAGCTTCTCCATCCTGTTAGAGTAAATGAAGACAAATGCCTCAGAAGCAAGGTGAATCAGCTTTGAAAATATTGAAGAATCACCCTGTGGGACGCAAAGTGTGAATCCTGAGTAGAAGTTATGTCTTAAACTTTATTCCCCATAAACCTGTTGTTTTAAGAAGTTAGGGCTGATCAACAAGAATAAGCAAAAGCTGAATAGCTTGTTTCTGATCTGGCTTACATGTTGAGCTTTTTTCATGGCAGTAGTAGAATGTGACAGTGTTCACAGGGGTCTCAGGTTGAGGGAAGAGAGGAGGATCTGACTGCATGTTTCAGAAGGGTTGATTTATTACTTTATTATATATATTATAATAAAACTATACTAAAAGAATACAAGAAAGGATTTCATCAGAAGGCTGGCTAAGAATAGAAAAAGAAAGAATGATAACAAAGTCTTGTGGCTTGGACAGAGAGTCCAAGCCAGCTGACTGATTGGCCATTAATTAGAAACAACCACATGAGACCAACCACAGATGCACCTGTTGCATTCCACACCAGCAGATAACCATTGTTTACATTTTGTTCCTGAGGCCTCTCAGCTTCTCAGGAGAAAAAAAATCCTAAAGAAAAGGGTTTTTCCTAAAAGATGTCTGTGACAGTAGAAGACTGCAGCATGGTGTCTTTATGGATTGGGGTAGAACCATGTCCAAATTACTTGATGTGGATTAGGGTTTGGTGTCCAGTTAATAAAGATAAATGTGTGAGCAAGCAAACCAAATGTGTATTTAGTACTGAATGTGTTTTTAGTACTGAATTTGCAGTTGTACTCCAGAGCCAGGGTAACAGAGGCAGTACTTGGAATTTGAGTTGGAGTTGGTTATTGGGAGGAAGCTGCTGGGTTGTTCAGAGCAGTGGCTTTACCTTGGCTCAGCACTGAGCTTTCACTGCCCCCTGAGTGCCTGAGCTGTGTGTCCAGAGCTGGGATCAGCTCTCTCCATGCTCCCTTTGTGGCTCTCCCATGGAGACAGAGACAATGACAGGTGTCACAGACATCTTTTCATAAAAATCCTTTCTTTTAGGATTTGTCCTTTCTGGGAAGCTGAGGCCCCAGAAGAAAAATGCAAGCAATTATTATCTGCTGTTGTGGAATGTAGCAGGTGCCTCTGTGATTGGTCTTCTGTGAGTGTTTGGATTTACTGACCACTCACAGGAAAGATTGTCCTGCTTTCTGCCTGGACACAGAACCTTGTGTTTAGATTCCTATTCTATTCTTAGCAGCTTCTGCAACTTCTCTCTCTATTCCTTTTAGTATAGTCATAATGTATTATATATCATAAATTAATAAATCCAGCCTTCTGATCATGAAGCAAGATTCTCGTCTATCTCTCTCACCCTGAGGAACCCTCACAAGTCACTGCAATAGACAGGTGCTTGCTGAGCTGTAATATTGGTGTGTAATATTAAAATCAGGCTGTCCTTACAGAAACAGACCTGTGGGTTTTCAGAGCTGTTGCCTGTTGAGAGCTTGCTCACAAACTGGAGCTGGCACACTGGATTGTGTGAACGCTCCTCATCTTGTCTGAGCACACAAGCCTTCATTTTCCTAGTGGGAAGTTCCTGAAGAGTTTTTTAAAAGGATGACTCACTTTGATATGTACTAGGAGCAGCTGTTGTGCTGGTTCTTACCTCTCAGCTGGTACCCAAAGCTGGCTCAGCGTCTGCAGCACAGGGCTGATGCCAAACCCGTGCTCAGGGCTGTGTCACAGCGAGCAGGGCTGCGCACAGGGACAGCAGCTCCTCAGCAGCTCAGCCCCTCTGGGGGCTGTCGTGGCAGAGCTGGGGTAGCACACACAGAATCATTGGCTGCTGCTGGGTGAGCACCTCGAGCTGTGTCCTGTCATACAGCTCCACAAGGCAAGAAATGGGCAGGGTTCAGCAGGATTATTAAATAGCAGGGGCTTAGCCATTGAAACAATCTTGATTTCTACAGTGATGTGGGATATTAAAAACAACTAATGGAAGTGTTTCTAATGTCACTTTCTGAGCCATTCTAATATTTCTTTGTAGGTATAGACTTAGATGTCATCCTGGATATTTTTTCCAGCATTTTCACTTTATCTGGGAAACTTGAAGACGACTTAATTGTTTTTCTAACTTTTGAACTTTGAATATCGGAGTTCTTCTTATCAGAATATTCTGATATTACTCAGACTATGTGAACTGGCCAAACTTTCCTTTGCTCAGGGTTCATGAACTCCTGATCCAGAAAATGAAAAATTACTGTTTCTCTGTGTGTGCCCAGAATGCACAAAGGCATTTTCCCAGGAACAGATCCTGTCTGCTGAGGAAGGTTTTGTGGAACATGTCCTTTCAGCCTGGTGGCTGCTGCATTGAGTTGTCAGTGGGCAAAGCAGTGGAAACAAAACAGTCTTAGGAGGTCTTTTGAATGCTATAAAGGAAACTTGTCCTTCTTGTGTGTTCTGCAGAGAGTCTAGATAGTCCATAGCTAAACCCAGTGGGGTTTCTCTCACTAAAGCAGAGAATGCTGAGTTTGAACAGATTACCTTCAGGAAGAGTCAGCTTAATTACTGTTCTAAGTTTAAATTTGGGGGATATCTGGAAGGGTCTGGATAAGCACCTGAACTTTGCAGTACTCATTTGAAATGTTTGAAGGTAGTTTGCTGGTACCTGGAAGTCCCTAACTTTTTTTTTACCTCTACCTGTGAGATTTAGGATTTCCCCCACACAATTGGCTTTGCTTGCCATTAACTCTTGGCAGTAGCAGCTTCCTCCCTGGCTAGCCCAAATCTGCTCAGCTTCAGGTGGGAAAGGCCATTTTAGGCAAACATGAAAACAAAGGTCGAACTGGCATCATTGCACATTCTGGAAAAACATGACAAGCACAAAATAAACCAGCTTGGTCTAATGAAAGCCTCTAGGCAGACATGGTTAGCAGCTTCCAACATTCCCAGTTTATACTGGTCATCTTTTCACTTTGCTTTTTGCGAAGAAATTAAAATGGACACTGCAGCATCCTGAAATCACCCTTTGGCTTACTTGTGAGACTTGACTGAAGCCAGAGATATGCAGGTGGTTCTGGCAGCTGCACTCAGCAATAGATTCTAGTCTTGTGCCCACAGAAAGTAGGTTAATCTGCTGCTTCTGGCATTGTGGGTTAGAAGAAACTCTTTGAAAATACAATTGTGCACTGAAATGCTCTGTTTCCCTTCCCACTGTTAAAAACGTTTACTGAGATTTTCTTCTCCTTTGTTAGCAGTTATTAATGTTAATACTTTTAATTTAGCAATGCGCTGTATTTCACTGAGTTTGCTGAAATAAACAATTGAGTGATGTTTATTTTTTTTGGCAGGTGGAATCAAAGTGCACTTGCAAATATTTGTAATTGTTACATCTGTGTGGGAACTTTTGTAATTTACTTCTATTAAGAAAAATCAATCACTTGAGTAAAATCAGTCTTTTGGGCAAGTTATGTTTTTACTTTGAGCTCTGATGAGCTGGGTAAGTTTGTTTCCACTCAATGTAAATGTGGTTTCAGATTAGAACGCATGAATAACAAAAAGGCAAAATAACAGGCATGTTAATGGGCACTGATTAAACTCAGTGAGAGACACATGCATTATTCCTACATTATTAACTTTCTGACACAGTTTAAATTGCCATAAATTAAATTTGCATGAATGGTTTAGACCCCCTGTAGAATAAAATGCTTGGCTGTGATAATAGAGTAGAAGGAAATTTAAGTCAAAGGTGAAATCTTAACTGATTGAGAGCTGATGAAATTTCTTATCTGTGTTGACAGTGCAAATTCCTTGTGTACTCTGGGTCACCCTAATGGGACCAAGCATCTTCACAGTAATTAAATCATTCTATAACACCTCTCTTTCTGAAATTGAGGCTATAGAGTGTTTGGGATATGCTCTTCTTGCTGTGTGTATGGGCCCCAGGGAGGGGGGAGAACCCAAACACTGAAAGGAGAACAAGGGGAGCTGAGACAGAATTTGACATAGATTATTTTTTTTTCTTTAGAACATACATACATGTATTTCTGGTTTCTATGAGCTAGACTTTATCTGAAAATCAAATCTGATTACTAGAGTGAAGTTTTAGCTAATAAAATGTGCAAGTCCTTTTTGCAAGTGGAGGAAAAATTTAATATCTCTATACAGTCCTAGGAGATAGAAGACTTGGGCAAATGTTATTTATAGCAAAATGATGCTGAAAATGTATTTGTTAGGAGGTTTTTTGGGATGGGTTAGTTCAATAAAGAGTTCATAGTGGATTTGTTGGAGTTTTTTAACTTGTATAGTATAAGCATAGATATCAAATAGTTACCGTACGTATATCCTTGTTTAAAAATATGTGCTTTGAATAATAAGGGGCTGGTGGAGCTCCATTCTTTTTGTATGCTTGGTTTTTTTTTTTTTTTTTTTTTAACCACCAATTGGGATCTCTAAGAACTGGGAGTGAAGGAACATAGCAGAGATGATGCTGTTTTTGTAGCTGTGGTCTGTAGACATATGAATATCAGACTGAGATGCAGGAGGTGTGGGAGGAACAGAAACTCTTCAGGCTTTTCCATGGCAGAAGCAGATGGGTGCATGATGTAATTTTACCTATCTGGACTCAGTCACAGCCACCTCCCTGGTCTGGGCTTCAAAAATCAACTTGCTGCTATGACAACAGGATGCTGATTTGGTCATTTCAAGGAAAGATGTGCATAGAGTATTCATAGAATCTCTAAAGTAGCTAGAAATGCTTAGAATAGACATTGTCACGTAAATTAAAAGAATGGTGATGTAGACATTTGTAATCAATATAAATTGTGATTACATAACCAATGCTGCTTTGTAATATGTGGAGCGAGTATTCTAAATACTAATTCTTTCAGGAATTGACAATTCATGAAAAGCAGCCACTGTAAGCTTCAGAGAAGTCATTAAATGCCACCTTTCAGATTTTTAGCATCAAGTTTCAGTACTCAAATAGCTTCAGATGTATGTACATGTCGTGTAGTACTTCTGCTTTTTGCAACTCAATCAACAAATGAAATCTAAGCGAAACAGTTTATTTTTGCTATTTAAAAGCTTCACATTTTATTCAGATCAGTCTTTTCAGCATTTGCCATGATGACAAGAGCTTGTTAGATAATAACTATTTGAAGAACATATCTAATGAGATTAACTGCTTTTTTCTTGACATGTCTCAAGGTTTTTTGTTTTTTTTTTTTTTTTTTTAAATCTAGACTAAAATATGGCCTTGTTTGTAAGAGGTGTATCCAGTGTCTATGTCCTACTTGCTGAATTTTGGAATAATGAAAAATGGCTCAATGTATGTGGCATAAATTAGTATGTTCCTGTCAATTCAGACACACTTAATTTCCATGTCTGGTCTTGGGGGGAATGTTCTCATGTTCTTGTTCCATGTGAGGTTTCTTGTATAACCAATCTCAGCTCTTATGTGGTGATGAGAGATCCCAGTCTTAGAAAAAATGAGCTCTTTGCTGCAAAATGCAATGTTATATGTGCCAGCATTTTGTGATCCAAGTGTATTTTAGCATTTAGTTTATGGCAGGTGTCAAACACTTGCATGAAGTGACACTTTCTGCTATGGAGACATTTGAGTAGAAACTTGAAAAAAATTGCTTGTGGAGGTTTTTGTTTGTTTTAAAACTGATTCTGCCTTGAGTTTGCTTGCAAAGTGAAATATTCTGTGACAGGGATGGAGAAGAGGAGATGTAAGCTGGTGTGGCTGAGTAACAGCTCTGCTGACACTCCTGTTCTGAGAGGAAATTGTACTTTTCTACTTTTTCATTCCACGTTCCTTAAAACTGTCTTTGCCATAAAAGACTGTTCAAGGACAATACAGAAAATTCAGAAGCTTCTACTACCTTAACTGTTTTAATGTAAATTTAGGAAGTAATTGAGTAGTCTGATGCTTTTCATTTGATTGCTTTCACTTTCAGTAATATCCTCTAGAAAAAAAATGATTTGGGGTAAAAATGCCTGTGTAAGAACAGGTCCTCTTTGGGCCTGATCCATATTCTGTTGTGTTGCCTTACAAGAGCAGGAGAGCAGTGATGGGTGTTTTTACAGGCCATTCTACATTTGTATCTTTTGGGTGTGTATCTTGCTTTTGCTCAGACAAATCTTTGTGTGTGCATTGCATCCACCTGAGGCTCAATGTGTTCTTTCTCCAAGACCAGAAGCTGTTCCAAGAAGGGAGAAGCTGCCCTGGCTGCCTTCTCAATCAGGCTGGGTTCACACAACACTCTGTGATGGGTTTTGGAGTTAGGAGTGAGATTGGCAAACTGAACTAGAAAAATACCTTTGATAAACTATAAAGACTCTTGTGCTCTAATCAGATGGAAAGATGGTTTTTACTTGCTATAATTCTGTTGTTCTAGACTATTTACTTGAGATAGGTGTGACTTCTTAGATGAAAAATCCCCTCTTTGCTGGTGTTGCTGAAAGATCACTTGCAATGTAGAATTGAAATTGGTTTGTCTCAGTGACAGAGGCAGGTCCCTGCATTGGTTCAGAATTTCCAGTCTGGCTCCAGGGGCTGTAACTAATGGCACACCAGCTATATTTCCACTGCAGAAAATGTGCAATAATTATATTGAAATGCTTCTATTTTTAGGATGTGATAGGGTGTCTAAGTGCCTCGTGCTTAGACCAGCTGTTGCATTTTTGTGAGTGATTTGCTTTTTTTCCCCTGGAATTCTAGCAATTTGCCAAATAAAGGAAGGCATTTGAGTAAGGGCAATATATCCTACAAGGCAATATATCTTTAATGAGAAATCTGCTTCTGTAGCAGAATGCTTGAAAGGGATAAATGTGAGGGATTAATCTGAGAGGAAAAAGCCACAAGAGTATGTGAAATGCTGTGGTTTATCTTAAAAAAACCTACTTGGTATAAGAAGGCTTGACAAAATGGTGTGTGTCTACCCACTAGTTAGAGTTGAAAAGTTGTTTGTTTCCTTGCATCTAGAATTTGTTAGTCTGTGTGAATTTTGAGGGCAAGAGAATACTCTTCAGTTTTGAGAGAAAAGTCAGCTTTTTAAAGGAACATCTGAATGTCTCTAGGAAGTGTCCCAGGTTTTGGTAGCATGCATATCATACAGGGTTCTTCCCATATTAAACCATTGCAGAATAAGAGTATTTTTGCTGTAATTCTTCTTGCTTCATGCTTGCAGGTGTTGGGAGTGCACTAAAGTACCCCATGCAAGAGCCAGGAGAAATGACACAGCAGAAGTTGGATGTTAGAGGTAGTATTTAAGTGAAATATAAGTGGCTTTTATGCCTCTGAGTGGAGAATGTACTTTGTAACTGCTTAAAGGGATTTTCTCTTTTGATCATTTCAGCAGAGATGTACAGTCTGTGTAAAGCCACTAATCAGAGGTAACTTGAGGGAATCTAGGATGAACCTGCTTGGTTTTAATTAGAATTACTTAATAAGCAATTAGCACTGCTGTCTGCTTGCAGAACCAAAAGGGGGAGTGGTGTTTCAGAGTTCCTCCTGAGGAAGGAACTAGTTCACATTGTGGTACTGTGACTCAGCTTCCTGCTAAATTGCCATGAGAAGGAAAAAAAAAATTTTTGTATTTGTGGAGATACAGTGAAAACTTAAAAAATGTGAGCAGTAAGAGGTTGTTACCTTCTAAATAGGTGTTATGAGCTCAGAATTAATTTTTTGGTAGATTTTGAAAGCTTTTGACAAAAACAGCATTTGCAACTTGGAGAGAAAGAACTAAAGGCATAATGTGTAAAAACTTGACATTTCTTCTATTTGGAAAACCATCTTGATGGCAAACTGGAGAGGTAAAATCTGCAAATGTCCTGTCAGCTTGATCACCTTCTAGGTAATCCCAGCTGCGTTTTCCCAAGGGCCAGCAGCACAGCCAGCCAGCTCTCACAGCTTTGAGAGCTCTTCATTTGGTCTAGATGACTGCTGAAGTGATTTTTGGAACCAAATTCTCTGGTCTCTGTCTCTAGGACTGGCCATCTGCCTTCTTGCCCTCCAAAGAACAGAGCTGGGCTTATGTGCCTCAGGTTTATCATAACATTCGTCCTTAAGTAAAAAAAAAATAAAAAAATTCCACCACCTTCCTTTCTTCATACCTGTGAAACTGCTAAAGCTGTGCAAGAGCTGAGTGCTTGGACAGAAAAATCAGACAGATGGTTTCTGTTATCAAATTGTTTGCCTTTGTGGAAATTGAGTACTTGGTTTTAGGAATATAAGTGGTTGTCACTTGGCAGATGAAGCAAATTTTTGTCATGGCCTGGTTGGATGGTAAATTGCCCAAGAATGAGCTGCTGTATTTCGCAGAGGTGGAGCAGTGGGGTGCTGTGCTGGGTCTGCAGGGTGAGCTGGGCTTGCTGCATGCACTGCTCTCTCCAGATGGGCTTTAGGTACCAGGCATGGCTCATTTTTGGGAATGAATGTGCTCTGGTCAGGTCTGCACAGAGAGTTCAGCTGAAGCACAGCCCTCTTGGAGCCTTGACTAAGTGGCTCAGATCAATAATTCACTTTGGCTTTGCAATGTGAACATATTTCAGTATCAAATCATATTTCAGATCAGTAGCTCACCTTGAATTTGCAATATCAGCCTGCTTCAGTATCAATTGTCTTCTCACATGCTGAAGTCTCTGGGAATTTCATTGTGATTTCAGTTGTTGATAGTTCAAGACTTCAAAGTGGAAAACTTGTAGAAAAGCTGAAATACTAGACAGTATTGCCTACATTGAAGAAAAGATTAAATTCAGCCTTGATATTGGAGTGTAACTTGAAGTTACTTTATGTAGGGGAAGAATTCTCTTTTGGTCTCTCAGATACCTCACTGAGGACAAGACCAGACTAAATACTAAGTGGAAAAAAAGAGGTTGTGTGGGAGAAAGATGATTTTTATCATCTCATCTTCTCAGGCTAGAACTTGCAATGAGGTGGAAAAAGCAGTCTTGTCTTTGATGGGCTTTTGTAGAAATACACAGAAATGCAGTTACTGACATTAATATGCAGAGTGCTGGAGTTCTGTTGGGTTGCAAGGATGTGCCTGCAGGCCTGCATTAAGGGTTTAGAGGCTTTCTTGTTTGACACAGAACTGTGATGCTCAAGTTTCAGAAAAGTGGAAAAAAATGTCAGGAAATAAAAAATTTTTTTCCCCTGCTGGGATATTTAAGATTAATTATTAAATAACTCCGTAAAAATTTCACACTTGCTTCAAGGTACTCTAATTGGATTTACTTTAATGTACTGTCCTATCTTCCTAGAAGAAATAGTGCAGATTTTTTGACAGTTTGAGTTTAACTACAATAAAAATAATAATGGAATGCTCTCAGTGGTATACAGTTTTACACTATATACATAGTGTATATACATAACCAAGATGAACAATCAACCAGTTTCAAGTTGTGAGAAATATAGCTGCAAAATAATATTTTACTATTTACTTTTTTACTCCAGGTTTCTCTGGCCACTGTTGTTCATGGGAGATATTTCTATAACCTCATTCTGCTTCTACTTAAACTTAGTTTATCTTCCAGACTGAATTTGCTTAGAGCCAGTTTTTCTGGTCATCTTGCCATATTTTGTGTGCTACCATGGTCTGAAACAGCTTTTATTACTGGGTTTATTTGTTTGGGGTGTTTTGGGGGTTTTTTGTTCACCACTTTGAAGAATTTGTTTTCCATCACTTCTTAGAGTTTCAGAGAGTGCAATAAGAAATTAGTAGTAATATTTTAGACTTTAGTTGGTACCTAGAAGACCTAGAAGGGTCTTGTGTTGTTTAGTACCTGCTAAGAGATGAGGCATCTGGAAAATAGCAGCTTACAACTTCATTGGGACAGCTGGTGTTTTTTAAAGATGCTTCATTAGCACTAATGATATTTTTATTCACTGCTGTACAGAAAGGTGAGTAAATTTACATTTTATTAACATGGAGAGAACTGGTGAGTGTTAAGTACAGCCTGGTATTCCTTTGTTCAGAAAAGTCTCAGTTATAACTGGGCGTGGTTCTTGGTTTTCTCTCTCTTTTCTCATGTTTATGAATAATATTTAAGAAGGAAACTGCAAAATTTCAGTGCACTCTCAGTTTCTAAGAGCTGGGATCTTATTCAACACACACTTTCTACTGACTTGAAAGGGCTATAAAATAATGATAGGCTATTCTGTGCCATTATTTGTGTTGCCATCAGCTGTATTTCTTGAGGATTCAGTGAAAAGGCATTTAAAACCTTGTAGTGCTGTTGTACATGTCCTATATAAAGTGCAAAGTGATGGAGATAATTCTTAAAACTTTGTACTTTAATGCTGATGACAGAAAAGAAAGCTGGCTTTTGTCATGTTTTTCTTCAGGTTACTGATTTTTAGTAAGAGCCTTACCTCAAAGGATTCTCACCTTTAAAGCTCAACATGTTAGTCTTCATGCTTCTCTTATTGGCCACAATTAATTTTTAGCCTAAAATCAAACCTTTTTTCATTTTGCAAGTCAGCCCTTTTATTAATGCTTAGTCTGAGTCTCTCTTGCACAAGTGAAGTTATCTTACCTCAGGCAATCCCTGCTGTGCAGTCTGCAAGAAAACATTGTTGCTTTGAAGTCCTGAAAACTGTGTATCCAGCTTTTTTTTGTCCTTAGCCCTCTTTTCAAGGGTTTTGCGCAGTTCTTTCTCCTAGTTGAAGCTAATTAATTATGCAAGTTAAACACTACAAAGTGAGAAGGAGAACATGCTGGAAGTGAGGAAGGGCTGGAGTTTGTGTTCTGCAAATGAAATAAAAATTAATCAGCATAATGGATTGTTAGTATTTTCAGTTTTGTGTCCATCCATGTGGCCTCCCCCTGCCCCTGAAGAGTCAAACTCGAGGTGCTTTCACTGAAAATGGGCTGATGGAGACCTTGGCCGTGTTCTCTGGAGAGATGTCATTTGTCCCCAGAACTCTGTGGAGTAACCTGCTCCAGGCAGTGGTTTTACACAGTAATCAGTGATGAAAGTCTTCAAGAAGAGAACTTGTGTTTTCATGAGAGGCTGATAATGAATAGGAGCTTTAGGAAATTCATGGCAGGAAGGGAAAACATGCTCAGTTCAGGGGGTTCTTTGTATCAGTGAAATTATTATTCCAAACACTCTCCTCTTATTCTGCTAGCTCTCCCAATAGTTAAATATGTTAAGAATCTGAAGTAGGACTTGGCACATGGAGTCTTAAAAGATAAAAGGGAAGGAGAAATACAGTATTTGATTTTCTCAGAAGTAAGGGACTTTACTTCTGGCTTTCCCTTTTCTAGGACACTCTCACTCAATAGCTGCTTGGGCTCTTATCTGCTCCAATGCATTTTCTCTTTGTTCATTGCCCAGCTGAGCTGAGGCGTAGGCACAGAAGCTGATCTCTGGAAGGCTGCAGGTTCAAAGGCTTGCAGGGCCAGGGTGGGGGGTTGTAACTTTTCTGCCTCTGTAGACACCTGGCATAAGCCTTGAATTCTATTTTGATTGAAATTCCTGCTTTTTTTCTGTTTCAGAAATTACATGATTAGCCTCACTACATGTATCCAAGATACCTTAGTTGCAATAGGAGAGCCAAGTGAAAATTTGTATAACTTGTTATCAAAATCTGACCCTGTGTCAAAAGTACAACTAGAGTAGAGAAAATAAAGGCAATTTAAGACAACTTCATTCCAAGGAGGGAGCTAGGAACTCCAGAAAATAAAATATGAACTTACATGAAATTATTATATTAAATGAAAAATTAGCTTGGAAGCACTGAAACACAAATTACAATGTTCCTTCTGATGATTTCCTATCAGTCTGTCCTTTAAAGAAAACTCACAAGTCATTCTGCTCCATCCTGCAATCTGTGTGTTGCATCGGAGGAGAACTGGGGAAAAAAACAACAAGGAGATGGAATTGACCTGCTGATAGCCTTGATTTTATCTTCTACAGGGAACGTAGAATTACTGATGCTTTTTTGTCACAATAATTACTAATTCAAGTATTTCATCTCCATCCCTTCAAATTCTTTCCTACCACTTTTGTTATTTAGTCTTAGCAGAATTCACTGAAGTCCTGTTGAAGCTCTATAGGAATTCTGGGTTTTGTTGAAATTTTCTTTAAAAGAAATAAAACAAAGGGGATCTGTGAAATTCAGCTATCTTTTTTTTTTTTAATGGAGTTCCTAATTGTTTTATTTCAGAAATCTGAGTTTTTCTTTGTGATGAACAAAATGGCAAGTTGAAACAATGTTTAGAATTGAAACAAAGTGCCTTCTTTATCTTAGTCTTTCCATATGCACAGGACTAGTTATTCAGAATGTCAGCACAGTTCAAATAACCCCCTCAAATAGCAAAATTGTTCTCCCACAGCTCTTTCCTAGGAGTATTTGCATCCAAAACTCACTCTAAAAATAATTACTTGTTTCTGCAGCTTATAATCAGGTAACACGAAAAAAACGCTCCATTTTCCATTGTAATGATAATACCTGAGTTAGTGCCTGCAAATTGGTAGGAAGGTAATGCATCAGTTTTAATATTGAGGGTGTGATTTGATCTGATCCTTCTGGTTTTGCCTTTCTACTTCTGCTTTGTCCTGTTCTGTACTTTCACCTGATACACAGTAAAAACTTGTTACCATTATGAAATCAACACAAAGATCCATCTCTCTCATCTGCCCTGATAATATTTTCCCAGGCTCTGACAGTGACTTGTTCAAAACTGTGAATGCCTCCATTTTTGTATTTTTTGTTTTTTTCCCCACTCGGGGGGGGGGACATTTACCCACAGGTAAATGCTGAAGTCCTTCTGGGTTAAGGACATTTTTGCATCCGTTTTGTGACGGTGTTCACAGGGGTCCCAGAATGAGGCAAGAGATGAGGATCTGACTCCATGTTTCAGAAGCTGATTTATTATTTTATGATATATATTACATTAAAACTATACTAAGAGTATAGAAGAAAAGATTTCATCAGAAGGCTAGCTAAGCTAAGAATAGAATAGGAATGATAACAAAGGTTTGTGCCTTGGAAAGAGTCTGAGCCAGCTGACTGTGATTGGCCATTAATTAGAAACAACTGCATGAAGCCAATCACAGATGCACCTGTTGCATTCCACAGCAGCAGATAACCAATGTTTACATTTTGTTCCTGAGACCTGTCAGCTTCTCAGGAGGAAAAATCCTAAGGAAAGGATTGTTCATGAAAAGATGTCTGCGACACCTTTTGATTTAGCTCAACACAGAGCGTGGTAAATAGGACAGGAGATAAATAGGAGATTGGGAATTACGAGTTGCAGCACAGAAAGGATCTCCCTCAGTGCAGGGGGAGCACTTGGTTCAGGGTTTTGTTTTTGGTTTTAGGCTGTTCCCTGGTTCCTGGCACTGCCCTTGGAGCACTGTCAGGCCCCTGCTGGTGTCCAGCTCCTTCCTGATGTGCTCCTTGGCAGCTGGACCTGCTCCTGTTCCAGGGCTCCTCTGCAGTACAAATGCACCCCTGTGTCTGCAGGGCAGGGCTGCTGTGAGCTGTGGCTGGAAGGGTTCTTTGCTCACACAGGATTTGGCTTTGGTGGCATCAGAAAGGCTGCTAGTGCCTCTATTGATAGTAAAATGTTTTAAAATAATAAAATTCGGAGAATTGGAAAGAATCTAGGCTTAGTGGGGCCCTGGAAAAATGTTAAAAATAGACTCTGAAAGTGTTAGGCTTTGTGTTTGCCAGGTCATGTGAAATTGCACCTGCATAAGCAGTGTATGGTAAATGATGTAATTGTTAGATGTGATGATTGTTTAGTAATCAAATATAATTATTGTTTAATTGTAAGAAGAATCATGAGAAACTATGTTAGAAGTTTGAGGAGGGCCACAAGGAGCCCATGCTTGGATGAAATCTATGCACACAATAGAACAATATAAGTTTAATAATTAACATGAAAGTTATATAATGATAGAATATAGAAACATGTGCATCCCAAACCCATGTTGGAGTCAGATTTGGGTCTGTACCCTGACACCCAGAGCTCTTCAATAAAAGCACCTGCATATAATCATTTTGTGATTGTGTTTCTGAATGCTAACACCATGAAAACACTGTCCTGAATCACTTGGGAGCAGTATCTGCCAGTCAAGTAGGGTGTTTCTTGATTTTCAGTTTGTGTTTTCCAGCAATATCTGAGTGCTTGTTTGCAAGAACCTAAGCCACTGGGAATTTTGAGTTTTGGTTAGAAACAGAAAATCTGTATTAGGCTTTTTACGAGGTTTAAAGCCTGGATGAGCTCATAACTGATTTGCAGTACAGCCTAATCTACTGCTGCTTATTGAGTAAAAGTGCTCAGAGGGAAACAGCAAAATTTTCATTGTTTTCATTTTGTTATATCTAAAAGTAACTCCTAATAAGAAGAAACAAGCAAGAGAAGCTGACTTTAACTGCCTCACCATATAACAAGTGTCACATAAATTATCTTGAGAGAAGATGGTGGTGATTATAAAACATCTAAGCTTATTTTGAGCTTTGACTCAAATTTTGAGCAGTTGGTTGTTGCTCTGTTCAGTAAATAATTTCTTGGGGGTTTAGTGTCATGTTCTGCCAGTCAAAGACAAAAACTTTTAGTATAATTGGACATGTAAAGTTGTGTTTTCTTTAAAAGAAATCCTATGTTCAACTACTTTGCTTTGGCACTGAGTGCCTGCTCTTTAGATGGGCTTTTGGAGTGGCACAGTTTGTGACCTGAGACTAATTAAAGCAAGATCCTCTGCAGTAAAATACACACTTGAGACAGGCAACTTCAGCTGAACTAACCATGCAAAGGATAAGAATCAAATACTAAAGCTTATTTCTTCACTCAGTACAGCAATAAATCAGTGGTGACGTTGTTTCTGTCAGTCTTTCTTCGCAGATTGAGAAATAGGATTTCAGAGCATCCCTTTCAGGTTCTTTATGTACAGTATTGGGAACTGCTGGAAATATTTCCAGTAATTTAAAATATTTTATTTTCCTTTTATTGCCATTAATATTAGTGAAAGTTGCAACCATATTAATTCAATCAATTTCAGTTTATAGAAGGTTGTCTTGTACATATGATCATCTTTAATATTAGTATGAAAATTCTGCCAAAAAGGAAGATTTGAATTTTTATTAAGTTGATCCATAAATTTTTTCCATGCAGGTTTGTCATACAAGTTGTGGAACTCATGTGAGTTTTTTAGTCAGTGATGTGCTTCCGCTGAAGGCAGAGGAGAAGAGATAGGGAGCAAAGGCTCAGCCTTCGTTAAAACACCTTATATTAAAGGAGAAAGCTCTAATATTTGGCTCTGAGTGTGCTTCTATCATTTCTGATCTGTGTTGTGTTTGAGCAGGAGGGTGGGACTGAGTGTCCCTGCTGAGTTCCTGAGGCAGACACAGCCTCTTCAGATCTCTCAGTAGGGTTTAGAAGATGACTCTTGGTTGCTTTTTTATTTTTAACCTCTTTCTTTTAAAACATAAGACTGAATGATAGCATAGCTTGGAAATATTTTCTTTAATTTATTTGTACAAATAACTATAAAATTTAAAACTTGTCATTAAGAACCTTTGCTCAATTGAAACTTCCTAATAAAACTCACTTTTCTCTGAAGTTTGGTAGGGATAAAAACCAACTTAAAAATATCAAAAGCTTTTTCCAAATAACAGTATTTCTACTTTCTAGAATAGATTATAATGGTTTAGTATTTAGATTAATTTTCTCTGCTCTCTGTGTGAGTTTAGAAGATTTCCTGCATCTTGCAAGAATGCTTCTAAGGTTAATTTTCAATGGTGCCTTCCCTCTGTCCAGCTAAAGACTTCTCAGTGCCAAAATTAAATGTTTATCAAGCTACAGAGGAAACAGAAAAACAACTTCAATGTGAATTTCAGGGAAATCCAACTACAAATCTTGCTGTAATAAAATAGCAAGGTGTCTTTAGATTGAGGTATACCTATAATCTGAGTTCCATTAGCGGTGTAAGTCCTATTTTCACTTTAAAGACACAATTATATGCCTTTGGCAAGGAAAGGAGTAAGCAGGAGAAATGCTCATGTGCAACACGTTCTCTTTGGAGAGATTAAAGAGACAAGTGATTCTCTGCAGAATGTGTTTAAAAATCTTACCAGGTTTCACTGTAAGGGAGAGGGGGAAAAAGAATTGGCTGACTAAATCTTTCCCTCAAGATGGAATATCATAAAAAGAAAGTAGTCTTGACACCATATTTTTTTTCTCTTGTTGAAAATATTTTCTTTTAATGCTCTTGAGTTTGGGTTTTGTGGGGGCCTACCAATGAAAAAAATTATAAACCAGATAAAATAACCCAGTAATGCTGCCTTCTTGACTTGATGGGAATTTTTTTACGCTGTCATACATTGTGAGTTTTCTTTGGAGACTCATGTATGCTAAATCAACTTATTTGAGCAATGACCAAAGGCTTCCAAAGTGAAAGAGGGGATTTGTAGGTCACTTAAATCATCTTCTACCCACTGTCCCAGTACAGAAGGGAGCTGGAATAAATGAACCTGTTTATACTGATTAAAAGATATAAATGCTACAGTGTCCCTACAAATTAAGCTACTGTGGTATCTATAGGAGAGGTTTTTCTGTATTTCTGCTTTTCAACCCTTTTCCAGACATAATAATGACAATCACTGAACAACTCTGGTTTTCTGGAATACTGATGCCTCTGTGAGTTGGACACAGCTGGCCAGATCTAAACCTTGAAAGCCTGCATCTTCCCTGAGTGTCATTTGCAAATTAAGGGAACAGCACGGTGAGGGATGGTTGCCATTTCTGGTATCTGATGTGCTTTCCACCTGTGGGAACCCTGCTCAGTGGCTGAAAGGGAGAAGATGCTGTTGCTGAGCCAGATAAGGTAATTGGCATCTGCTCTCATGGGCTGCTTTTTGACCTAAACTCAGTTCTGGGGACAGAGGCTGATGATCACTTTATTTCTAAGTTGCACATCCCAGTGAGTTTTGCTGTGACCTTACAGAGATTTGGGTGGATGTAGAACATTCTGTTCAAGAAAGTGAGTTGTGCCAGGGCAGGATTTACAAGACACTGATTTATGGAGGTTGGTTTGAGAGGTAATGAGGGATCCAGAAACCAGTGTAATCTGTCAAACCAATCTACACATGATTCTCTAATTCTAACTCTAGATGAGCCATATTTGGCTGGAATTTAGTCTGCTTGTCTAGAAGTAGGATGCATATTTTGGGAAAAGGAACTGAAAACAAGATCTGAAAACTGTTGGCACAATATTCCTGAGTCTTTATGCAGGAAAATATATTTAATAGCCTGAAACTGGAGATGAGAATATGTAATAACTGATTTCATACCACTGAGTGTGCAGGAAACTTGCCTAGCAAATACTGGTTAGGGATGTCTAAAATCAATGTCAGCTTTTATTGTGACTTCACCAATCACAGTGCAATCTTATATATTTACTAATTTTGAGCTTAAAACTAACAATTAGGAGTTCTCACTCAATTGTAGTGCGTTTTGAGCTGTTCATTATATTTGTTATTTAGTTCAGATTTAGGTGTCTGGTGAAAATGTGTTTGCATTATGAACCTATAATTTGAGATAAGGTGTTGTGCCTGTGGCATAGCTGAGCCCTGAACCAGAAATGTCTTTCTCTTTAACCACAAAGCTGCTGTTCTAGCTCATTGTCTTTACCTGGGGGGGGAAATTCCACATCCTGTATTTTATGGGTTGCTTTCAGTAGAAGCTATTTTTCTAGTTTTAAATACATTTTTGCTCCCAGTAGGATTTTTTAATATTCTTTTTGAAGCTTGAATACATTTTCCTCTTTTGTAATTTTTCCCTTATCCATCTGACAGCTCTAGCTTTTTGTGCCTTTTTCTTTTCTTCAGTTGAAATAATTGTGGAGCGCTTTTAAATTTTTTTTGTAATATTTTGTTTTGGTTTTGTATGCTGTATCAGTGAGCTCTGAATACAGAACCTGTTACCTCACCACCTCAGAAACAGCAATGTGCTTTGGGCCCTAAATCACAAAATTTAAGAGCTGGAGGATTTTTTTCTTTAGCTTCAGATAAAACTTTGCTGATTGCTGAGACTGTGAAGATGCCTTCTTTTTTTCCTCCTCCTTCACCCTTGATCCATGGCAAGCACGGAGAACTCCCAATATCTTCCTTGCCCATTTGAACTCTCTATGCTCTCAAAGTTCTAAGTTAGATTTGGCCTGATAAAGCCCTCTGAGAAGCTGAGCACAAGGCACTAAAGATGAGTGAGGAATCAGCACTGTCTGGGAAAGGCTGAAATCTCCATCTAGCTCATGTGGCCTCTGGGAGGGCAAGACCTCAGTGGTGCAGGGATGCAGAGCAATAATCCGTGGAGCTTCCTTGGCCTTCAGAGAGCTCCTCAGGCTGGGACCTGGCTGCTGCTTCCCCATCTCCACAGGGCTGAAGGAAGCACAAGCCCTTGTGCCTTTGCTGCTTTTATACACTTGGTGCACACGTACCCTTACATGTATAATGTATATTTAGCATGCCTTAATACAACATTGAATATAACAAACAGTGGCAATGAAAATTACATGCTCTCATAAACATTTTTATTTTAAACAACGTTTTGCGCTGTGATGCGGCAGAGGCATCTACAACATAATCAGCTCCTTAATAGGAGAAAGTAATTTCTTAGAATGATCCTAGAGCCCTTTGTTAATGTCAAGGATAATTTGGGCTGACTGATTTGATTGCTGCTCTTTTCCAGCAAGAGGTCTCGATAAATGAAACTGCTTGCCTGGATAATTTAGGCTTATATGATTGCCAGACAGCTAATGATGCAAACACAGCTGAAATAAAATTTCTGCTTTATACTGGAGGTGAAAAAAAAAAAGAGGGAGGAAAAAAATACACTAAAACACCTGCTGTATGGATGTCAAAACAGGCAAGAGCCACTTGCCAGTCTCAAGATGGAAAGTGGCTTGTGTGTGTTATGAGATGTTTCAGACAATTGGCATTTATGGATCACCAGGACACAGTTTCATGTTGTTGCAGACAAGTGATCTATTCCCTTCTGCTTTGTCAAAAAAGGCTGCTAAAGTTTAATGGTTTTAAGGTAGATATTCTTTTAAGAAGAGGAGAAAAGTAAAGCTCTGCAGATATTTATAATGAACTTAGTGTTCTACAGTGTTTTTGAAGATTGAAGTTACAGCTTCTTCATTTAGAAAATTTATGTATGAGTTGCAGTACATGGGCTGAGACCATTTCTTTCTGGTGTGACTGCTTTGGAGAAAGAGTGGTTCTGGTGCACATAGTGATTCCTTATGTCACACATGGTTCTGTCTGGGAGTAAGAGAGCTGAGTCTGTTCCTCGGCTGCACTACTTAATGAGGAAATATTACAGGCCTTGAGGGGTGGGGGAAATGAAACCTAAAAGTGTTATTATATTTGGCTCTTAAAATGCCTCACAGGCCAATTCATCATTCAGTTCTAGGTCAGCTTGTTCCTTATTACTTGTCCTTTACTTGATTTCTTGTTCATTCTGTGTTTTTTCGTGACTCCATCAGGACCTACCAACCATAAGCAAATGTTTGCAAGTTACTGAGATGCAAAGCAGAATCATTTGTAACAAATTTCTTTGCATGGATTGTTTTAAAGCTGTCTCTGATGAGTTTTCTTCACTTCAGGTGCTTTGATTGAAGATCTATTTTGGGAAAAACTGCACCTCATTATGAGCAGCAATCTGACATCATTGGAGTGAAGCAAGTCAGAGGTGTATCAGTGACTAAGTCGCTCAATGAGTAGTGTAGTTTTTTCTCTAAGTGGATTTACAATTATGAACTTGGGAGCTCATCATGCCATTTTATTTGTTCTCCTCACTGTTTATTTTCATCTTTCTGTAATGCTTCCATTTATAGTCAAATACTTCTGTCTTGTAGTTTGTGAAAGTCTAGTTTGTTTTTTTTTCTGTAGCACTGCTGAAGTAAATCAGACTTCGTGGAAGTTTAGTTCAGTTCTTGATGAACTTTTAGGGAAAGGCTTCAAAGCTAACAGAGTAAAATGTGTATGTGTCACATATGCACATTCATGGACTAGCTATTGTTTAGGCTACAAGAAGTGCTTGTGTACATAATGAATATCAGGTTGTTTAATAACTTAACACAAAGTACAACTTTTCTATTATTTATTGTCACAGTATATATGAGCGATCATAGAATCAAGGTTTTCTTGCAGAGAAGGAAAATTATAACTTTTATGTTCTTATGAATGCTGAATATTTTTAGTTGTTATTATATTGGACTTTGCATATGTAAAATTTGAAATAAAAGTATACACATTTAACTTGAGGTGAGGGAGCATTATCCTTCAGTACTGATTTTGATCTATAAGTAAGTTTCTAGCCACAGGCATCTGTTGATCAACTCTCCACCATCAGATTTCTACTCTGGATTTTATCTACAAATTTAGTAATTCCTCTCCAGCTAGCTGTGGCCAGAGTCATCCTCCCACATTTTGTCCCCTAGATGCAGGCTGTAATATTCAGCTTGGCTCTTGGGTACTTCTGCTTGTGTTCTGGAGAGCCAAGGCCATCTCAAAAGCTTGGAATACCCTGGGCAATAGGGATATCTGCAGGGGATGTGACAGTGTTTTTGAATGAGCAATTTGGATGCCAGCCTAGTGTAATAGTAAAACTGACCCAGCTCTTTACACCGCTTTTCCCTTAGAGATTCCAGGTTAGGATACAGAAACATTACAATCTGTACTTGAAAATGAATGAACTTGGGTTTGTATTCTCAGAAGCATGACTATTTTTTAATCGCATCGTCTGATTTAATAGAAATTACAGTGTTTCCTTAGAAACCTCACCTTGTTTGACATACACAATTAATCAGCAGACAGCTTTGGGATGAAATGCAGCAGCCTAATGAGACCAAATCCTGATTGTGTTGATTAGTAATGAGAATTTGTAAAAAACTGGGCTATCTGATCAGCAGGGTTGAATCAGTGTCTGTTTGGGTGTGTGTACACATGGCAGGGAGTGGGGGTATGAGAGGAGGAAAACCAACTTCTTCTAAGTACCTTGGTGACCAGGAGGTACAGAAGGCAGCTGCCCTGGCAGCCCCACAAGCCCCAGCCATGCTTTGTAGACAGAGTCATTTTGAATGGAAAATATTTCCCAGATTTTCATTGAGGTTAGTGAATACAACGTGCCTGCAATGACGTTCCAACTTGATTGAAGTTGTTTCCCCAATCTCAAGTCTTCCACTTGTTGCAAAAACTGGGAATCTCTGAATTTCAGATTCCTTTTTCCAAAACAGGCTGGACACTGGATCATATCTGGTGGCCTTGGAGGCCTGAGATCGATACCATGATTTCCTGCCAGATTGTGGCTGATGGATCTGACATGAAGTCATTTCCCTTTCTTTTGGCAGGTGACAGAAACACATTTTAAGGAAGCGTGTGGAATCTGAGAGAAATTATAGATTACTGCTTTGAGGTCTGCAAAACATACGCATTTATATATGTACACACAGACACATATATATGTATATATGTGTATGTATGCATGTATAGAGAGAGTTTTTTCTTCCTATGGAACTTGGCTGAAACAGAAAGCTTTATGTCAGTTTTCTAGCACCAGGAACAGAATTCACTTAAGTGCTCACAGCGTTTTAGGACAGGTGGTGAAATTGAATAACTGTAAGGGAAATTCAGGTAAGAGAACATAATTACCCAGACTGGATCTTGGCCAGTACATTAGAGCTAACAGTTTCACTTCTGTGGAAAATACTGTGGGATTTTTAAAGGCAATTTGGTTTTATCTTGTATTACAAATATTTCCTGTTTTTATGGCTGTATGATTTGAAGCTTGTATTTGAGCCTAAGGAATATTTTTCAGCAGATTCAAGACTGGGAAATAGCATATAAAACCCATGGTACAGGTGTAATCAAATTTTATAAATAAAACTGTTAAATTTTATTTGATCCTCAACTGCTATAGGGTGATTTGCAATTCTTAGGAAGTGTGCTTAGTGGTTTGTTCAGTGTGGATCTAACCCTCTTGTGCTGGCAGTTACCTTTTGTTCTTGCAGGAAGGTGTGTGGGTAATGACTAATTCATGAGCATGTTAGAGGATCTCAGCATAGGTGTGGCTGCTGAGTAACAGAGTGTGTAGAAGCAAATCAAGCACCTGCTTAGAAGAAAGGGAACCAGGC
Organism: Ammospiza nelsoni; assembly: GCF_027579445.1. Taxonomy (NCBI): domain Eukaryota; kingdom Metazoa; phylum Chordata; class Aves; order Passeriformes; family Passerellidae; genus Ammospiza; species Ammospiza nelsoni. The sequence continues at coordinate 7,442,826 of NC_080648.1, forward strand.
TGTTCTAAATACTAAATGGTGCAAAATGAAACCTCTGTAAGGAAGCCTGGCTGCACTTGTTACCAGGAGAAGGAAATGAAAGGCAGAAGAATAACAATGATACCTGTGGGCCAGAGATGTATTATTGCAGATTGTCCTCTGCTACAGCCTGATCCCAATCTGTGTTCTGGTTGTCTCAGTTTAAATTAGTACCAATTTTGTGGTCAGTAGCTTTTCAAAACCTGAATTGAATCTTTTGTGGGTTTCAGGATTGGCTAAATTAAACAGCAGTTTTGGGAGGGACCCACATCGCAGCAGTTTTGGGCAGACTGCTGCCCATGAGATTGAATCCATGCTGGAGAAGTTCATGGAGAACTGTCCCTGTGGGAGGGACACCATGGTGCAGCAGGGGAAGGACTCCTCTGCCAGAGCAGCAGAGGAAAATTGGGTGATGAACTGACCAAAACCCCCATGCTCTGTCCCCTGTGCTGTTGGTGGGAAGGAAGGATGGTTGGAGGAAGAAAAGTTGTTTTTAAGGGCTTATTTTTACTTCTTGTTATCCTCCTCTGACTTTGTTAGTGATGAATCCACTTTGTACCTCTAAGCTGAGCCTGTTTTGCCCTTGCAGTGTGTTTTCCCAGTCCTCATCTCAACTCATGAACCCTTCATTAATATTTTTCTCTCTCCTCTGCCCAGCTGTGGCAGGGGAGGGCAAGTGAGTGACGTTGGTGGGTGCCTGGTGTTGGGCCAGTGTCAAACAATGAGAGATGGAAATATGAAAGCAAATAATAAGGCATTTGGGCCTTGTGCAGGGCACAGAATTCTAATGGCTCAATGTATAGTAATTTCTTTAGCAAGTTTGCTAAACTACTCATGCATCTAACTCTTCCCCAAACCTTGAATATTGTAGCAATTTTTATTGCTATAATCTGTTCTCCAAATAAAACTATTTAGCTTTGGCAATTCTCTAATGTTTAATAATACATGTAATGTTTGAAAAGTTTTGGAGCAGTTGGTATTTGCTCAGTCTCAGTTTGGAGGGTAGCATGGTAATGAACAAGTGATGCTTGAAAGGTCACAAACTAAACAAGTAATTCAAGCATTTGTAGTTTATTCCCTAATTAAACCTTTTGTTGAATATTTTTTCTGAATGCAGTGTTTGCTGTGTGGTGTGATGGATTATTTGTCTTCCTCCACTTAATGATATGAAAATACTCCATTCATTTCTGCATGTTGACAGTATTTAACCTCTTATAATAATCCTATCAACAAACACATTAGTGAACATTTTGTAAGTAAGTTGGAGTTCTTCTGTGGAAGTACTATTTAAAGTTGTTTTTACAGCTAGGTACAATGCCCTTGAGATGAGCTGCTGTCACCTCTTAAACAAAGCCCTGCAGCTTTTATGCACAGTTGTGCCTGGTGTGTTCCAGGTCTGTGAGGCAAGAGAACATCCAGTTATATTTATTCTCTGAAGCTGATTGTGGCAAATCTGAGGTCAAGGAGAGGCCACAGGGAAGAGTGGTAATCTGCATGCAATTTTTTTTTTGTTCAAATCAGGTTAATTTTTCCTATTAAACATTTGAAAGTTTCTATGTTGAGGAGCAAGGAACATTTCATGGCCTTACCCATCAGAGTTTCACCATTTATTCATGGCTAAAATATAACCCAAATGTCAAATGTTAAATCAGATTTAGCAACTTTTATATGCTGACTTTTGACTTTCTGTTTGAACTATCCAGGCACAATACACTCACTTTTCTCAAGATTTTTATTATGAATTAATCATCTGTGTTGCTTTGACAGTATAAAGCAGAGAAACACAGGAGTTTCTTACACAGAGCCAGTTGGTGAAAACCAGTTCTTTTGCTAGGTTTGTGGTTGGTTTTGATGTTATAATTGTGAAGGAAAACTGATTTTTTTTTTTAATGGCACTTTAACTTTGTTCTATATATTGATTGATACACTTAAACATATCAACCATATATTAGTGGGGTAGTGCAGGTATGCCCTGATTATTTCCATGTATTTTCACTATTCAGTATAACTAAAGTAGAACTGATGCCAAATTTTTGTTGCTGTTTTCAGTCTGGTTTGACCTTTGATTGTGAGTTGTGTTGCCAGAGAAAAGGTGCACAGAATGCTTTGGGTGGCAGAGTGGAAGTAGCAGTGAAACTTTAATCAAAGGTTTCTCATGAAGAGGGAGCACACAGGAAGGGAAAACAATGACAAGTGGTAACTTTTTCTAAGGCTCTATTTCTGCTTCAAGTAGCTGATTGAAGGGAGGAGCCTAAAAGTGTTTTCTGGCATTAGGGAGTTTGACACTGAGCTTTTTAATTCTAAATGGAACTCACTGAGAAGCAGAAAGCTCTGGTTTATTTCTCGGACTGAATTTTTTCCAGGAGGCTTTGCGGCCACGTGCCTACTTAGATTGTTGAAGTATTTCCCCTCTAAGGCATTTTCTTCTTTATTAATAGTCAAATGGGTCAGTTAAGCTGAGGTTTGACAGGTACCAACATCTTGGTTCCACCCCCTCCCAAGGTCACAAGTGATAATACACAAAAATCAGTTGGAAACAAGAACATTCAGGAGTTTAGACACTATTATCCTTGTAGGATATCAGCACTGTGTAGTTTTGTGTCCTTGATCTGGCTCTTGTTTCTCTGTAAAGGAAGTTTAAATGTTAAATACAGTAACATAATAAAGTGTTATAAGTAAGGGTCAAACATTTTGTCCTGTAACATTTCCTGTAAATGACTGCCAGCTGTCCTGGGCAGACAATTTGCTGAACAATAGAGGAAATGAAGTTTTGAAAATATCTTTCCATCCTGCTTCAGAGCACTCTGATGTAGTAAGTTGTTCTGATAGGGCTGAGCCCCTGCAGACTTCCTCCTCTGTCATCTCCCAGTGCATTTAAAGGGAGAGCTGGAGATTATTATAGGATTCCTTTTCTGGGAGAAAAGAAACATATGGGAAAAGTTAAAAGGAGAAAAAGCCTAAGACAAACTTGCTCAGATTTCATTATGGGTAGTCTTAAAATTTTGGACTTCAAAAGTTAATCCATGATAAGAAGCAAAATGCAGAGATACATCAGCAAGTTTCTTCAGATAAGAAGTGGAATAGAGAGAGATCAATTCCTGCCTCTTAATTATTGAGGAATAACTGTTCAGCTTTGAAAAAGATCTCACTGCATCCAAATCCAGAATCTTCTAAGTAATTAGACTGCAGCTTCAGCAGAGTGAGCAACAGGCACATATACCTTGGAGGTGGAACACATAAAAACATTCACTGAATTTTACAGCAGAGTTGATGAAAGTTATACTAATTAGAAATTGCAGCACTGAGCACTGAGTGCTGAACCTCTCTGCCTTTTATTTATAAATACATTTTTTTCCTGCTGTTGATTTCGAATGATGTTGAAAGAGAACTTTCATTTTGCTCAAGCTCATGCTTGAAAAAAGACAACTGCAGCTGATGTTTTAAATAGTTCTTAACAGAAAGAATGACAGAATATATACTAAGGTTATGAGCTGTAATTTAATAAAAATACATTGGATTTCAGCATTCACTTTGATCTTTCAGTGCTTCACTCTTAACCACAATATTATTGACTGCTTAAACTGCAGTATAGCTGCCAAAAATGTGTTAGTTGACTTATGCTATAAATAATATTTAGCAAGAAGCATTAGTTACCATAATTTTGTGTAATAGAGATAGTCTCTTGAAACTTCAGTTCTGTAATTAAAGTGACTTTTCTTTCTATTAAATGCTCATTGAAATTTTTAATTAGAAAAGCACAGTTTCATTATGCAGAGTTGCCATTTATGAAAGGATGGGCTGTCAAAGATGAAAGCTTGTATGAAAAACTACAAAGGACTCTGGAGAGTCCATGAGTGCAGGTACTTTAAAGATCAATTACATTCAAACCAAACAAACCAAGCCAGCACCTTCCCACTTTGCCACATCACTGGTTATTTATTTAATTGAAAGGAGAAATATTTCGTGTCCTTCCAATGGACCAAACAGTAGTTGATAAACCAGCAGTACTCTGGATCACTTTTTATTCTGCCTTGATACACTCCTAATACACTCCTAAGGAGGTTCTTGTTATTTCTTGCAGTTTATCAGAGGAGTCTCTGGTTAAGCTTTAGTTGTTTGTATAGTACCTGAAGCTATGGTAAGGGGCAATGTGGCTTTTCATAGACCTTGAAACACTTCAAACAGGAAATGTTGCTCTTTAGTCACACTGAGCAGGATGCAATGTGCTGAAGCATGGAGGAATCGATGTAACAGCCCTTCCATTTTGCACGTTTTTCATTTTCTCAAGTCTAATACAGTTTTTACAATGCTTTGACTGTAGGGCTTCACTGGGACTGTCACAGGACCCAGTAACTGGTTCCTTCAGAATGACTCCAGTTTTGTGCAAGGTGAATGAGAATGCTGCCATTTCATTTTTATTACCTTCACATCCTGCTTTCTACTCACTTCTGTGGTTAGAAAGCCTCTGTACTTTGCTGATTTTAATACAGTTACTTTAAATAATGATATTTTAATCAGTGGCAATGATGCTGTGATGATTTTATGCCTTTTCTGATTGTTCATGCCCTTTTATGTATTCTCAGTATTCTTAACATACTTGCAATTATAACACACTAGTAATTCTTTAAGCTGAATAGATATTTTAACATAGTATTGGTGTTCTGCTAGGCAAGAAGGCCAAACACTCTGAAGGCCTCAGAGCTGGAGGCCAGAAAGCCTTGAGAAACCAAGGTTCTCTCTAGAAAGCCTTACACTGTCTTGAGAAACCAAGGTTCTCTCTAGAACAGGTTTTGTGGGATTAAGCCCCATCTGGGGGTAACACTTTAGAACAGGCAGATGTCCCCCCATGCGTTTAAGCTTCTCACTGGGGACTGTGTCAGATATGTTATTTTACAAGGGCTATCCAATTGTATATGCAGTATTGGGTATAAGGATCATTATTAAATAGTGAGGTAAAAATGGTTTTGTCTCTTAACTGTGTCTGGCTCATAATTCCAGGACCAGGGAAAAAGGCATCAGCTTCTTTTCCTCCAATTTTTAACTACTTTTCTTTTTTGCCTTTAAAAATATTATACATGAGAGACTAAAACTTGAAAATAATTGTACAGCTTTAAAATGAGTTCTTTAATGATTTCTTTTTTTTTTTTTCCCTTTCTTATTGCAATTCTTGAATGGAAACATTCTAGGACTATTTGATGTTAAGCAGGAACTGAGAGAAAAGTAGGTTTATTCTAATTGCATAGCTTCCACAGTCTGGGGTTTTTTTTGCCTTTTTCCCTCCTGCTGTTTTGGTAAGGCTGTGGTAATTAGTGAAAATATTACTTACAAAATCACAGCTATTTATAGTTATCTAGGAGCTGTGTGTGTATATACTGAGGGTGAAATACTTGGTGGGGTGTTGGGGGGAAGGAGAAGAGGATCCCAGCCTATGCCTCTGCATGTTCAACAGCTATTTGTGCTGCTGTGCTTCACTACATGGCTGAAATTGCAATTATGCACCCTCTTGTTCAGAACAGCTCCTAACAGATTGCACCAGCTTTGAAGAAAACTGCTTTGAACAAACACTGCTTGTCAATAGCATTTATCTGTTACTTGAAGGTATCTCATAACAGTGTGGGCAAAAAACCCCAAGTATCTTTCCTGGAGACTTCTATTCCCTCAGCTGGGTGTGCCAAATTTTACTGCAGGCTGCTGTGAGGTTTCTGTTACTTTTTAAGAGCTCCTTGGAGGATGCCACAGTCGGAATCAAACCTGGAAACCCAAGAGATGCCATTAGTTTGTCTTCCTTATTTAGCTTTCCAAATGTTTGTATGGGAACTGTAGCACAGATAGACATCAAGCAAGTACATTCTTCTGGGACCCAATTCATGCATAAGTCTTGTAAAGGTTCTGCAAGAAGCCCATAATCCAAGTGCTTTCAAGAAGTATCCAGAAATATTCATTTTGAAATGTTACTTTGCTAAAGAATCCAAATTATTTTTGCTGAGATATAAGATGTACTTAGAAAATAAAATTTTTTACTAATAATTTTATATAATGAATAATTTTATGGCCTTCAGGATATGAAATTTAAAGCACCTCTTGTCTGTAAGAAAAGTTGTAAAAACTGTGCTCTGTGTCAGCAGGTAATTGCTATCATGGTGAAGCCATAAGATCGACATTTCCAAGAAAATATGGAAATATTATGCATTGCTATAAAAGCTTTCCTTTGGCCTTCCCCAGCCATTATCTGTCAGACAGATTTACATGAGGTTTTCTTCTCTGCCAGAAAAGATGAGTGCTGGCTGCCTGCCTTATTTTCCTTGGCTGCATTACCCAGCTGCTGTGGCACTTGGGCTGGATGGTGGGGCTGAGAAGTCTTTCAGATTAGTAATTCAGATTGTCATTTTGTAATGCTGTGTATCTTTATTGGCACTCATTTTATGTTATAGCTTTAAATCACATTGAGGAGGGAAAAGTACTGGGCTATATAATATATAATTTATTTAATATGTACAATATAATAATAATAATATATAATATATAATATATTATTAATATATAAAATATACAATTATCTAATTATTATCTATTATTAATATATTATATATAAATATTATATATATAATATAATATAAACTACTTTTAATAGAATTTCCCTGTTAAGAAATGCTGTGAAAATGAAATCAACACTGAACAAAAGTGATGCTTTTGAGTTTTTGAGTGATGTTAACCCTCCTCCTCAGCCCTGATCTCTCTTTTTTGGACCTTGCAACAGCATCTGCTTTGTGGTAGCCCTGGCACTTGGGTGACTGCAAACTGACCAAAGGAAAGTGGGTTCATGCCTTAGATGCTTATCAAAAAATGGTATGCTGGTGAGATCTGGGGTGGGAGTGAAAAATATTGTTTATTTCAGTAAAGAAAGAAGGTAGGAAAAGTGACTCCAGTTACATAAACATCTGTTTTGTTTGTTGTGGAGGTGCCAGCTGGAGAGCACCTTGTGTTCTGTGTGCTGGTGGGATAACCTGCCTGCTGTCTGATACTGCTAATGAATGCTTTTTTCTTACTGCTTTCCTTTGTGCCAATAGCTTCAGTCATTTCTTTTCCTCACTAACCCCCAAATCCTTTTTCTAATCACTGTGCTGAATAATTCTGCCATTTAGTACACTTTTCTTACTTGCCTGCTTCCAGACCAATTATTTTGTAAAGATGTGCTCAGAAGTGTTTTGGCCCGCTGTTGGAGGAATCACTTAAATGATTGAAGTTGTTTAAAGCAGGTTGTGTTGTCAGTCATTATTTTATCTACCTTAAATTTGTTATCATCTATGGATCTTGGTATTTTGTTCTTAATGTTGCTGCTGCATAGGACTTGTTGACAGCGTCCTCGATAAATTAGTGAGAAACTTCAGTAATTAATTTTAGAGATGTTTCAACATGTATCAAAACTTAAATAACAGCATTTGAGCTCCAAAGGAAAAAAATAGATATAAATTTGTTAGGATTGTGGTTTCAATGGAAATTAAATTAATAATCTACAGTAGTAGATGTGTTCTGAGTTTTCTGACTGAGAGGTAGATAAAAGTAAATGGTCCTTGTCCTGTTGGTAAGGATATGCATGCACAACTAACAATTCTATTAATCTAAAAAACAAGATAAATTCTTGAATCATTCACTGCCTGTAAAATCTCATGGCTATGTCTTCTGTGGGTGGTGGAGCATTTGGGTTTTCCTGATGCAGCAGGCCTCAGCTTGAAGGGCCTGGTTTTGTTTTGCTCCTGTACTTTGTGCTCTCTGAAGCTGCAGGAATCACCAGCACTGACTACAGGATAAGAGATAGAGTCCAAGAAATATCTGACTTAAAAAAACCCAGCTCTGTTGTCTTCCTAATTAAAAGCTGTGGTGACTCTATGCATAAAGCAGCTTTTGTGGTTTGAAGTGCTCTTCTCTATGCATATTGTGCATTTATGATCTCAATAAGAATTCTTAATAAGAGGTGCACTGTAATCTTAATGTGGTGTTAGAGCAATGCAAGGAATTGTGATGGGATGCATATTCAACTAAGCCCAGCAAAGCTTGCCTGCTCCTTTGAAAACAAAAATTATTTGCAAGCAGTATTCCCATATGGCTACATTTGATAAGGATCGCGAATTTCTTTTTGTTTAAATGCAAAAACTTCCTAAGGTGCAAGAGAACCTGTGGTAATTAAATACAAGGTGACCAAAACCTATTGTGTATTTCTTCAGTAGTCCTCACCTGAACTTTGTAATTACTCAAGCATGCATGTGTAGACATATGTCATATAAACAGAGAATATAGTTCTCTGGAATTGCATGCATTTTCTAGTTTGTCTTTAAAACAAAAAGAAAATTCAAGTCACAAATCCATTTATTTTTCTACAGTGCAGAAAAAAATAACAGCTTGTCTCAAGAGAAGAGACATTCTAAAACATTTAAGTTGATAATAAAAGAATGTTTTTCTATTCCTATTTATTCACAGGACAAACATCTGATGCCTATTGTGTGCCTGCACTTGATGTGATAGTACAGCAAGATATTTTAAGACACTGCAGGATTAGGAGAATTACATAATGGTCTGTTTCAGTAGACCTAAATTCTTGTTACTAACATTTATAAGGAGAGAGTTTCCAAGGTTTAACTTTGCTCAGCTTACTGTAGGAAACGTTTTTTGGGTGGGGATCAGCCACTGCAAATGTTGGGCTTATGATGATGAAGGCTATGTATAATTCCTGAAGAAGTCAATTGTGAAAATATGAATACAAGGAAAAAGAAGAATGTCATTGGCTGATCAGCTGCATCTGACAATGACTGTACTTTACTTGGGATTTGTGGTCTGCATAAAATAATCTTGAAACCTTTCCTTGTTTTACTGTATCTTATCTTCTGTGTTCAGAGAAATGGATGTAGGCTTGGGCCCGTGCTAAAGTGCCCAGATAAATTAGGGTCCTGTGTTTTTTAGCTCTTAGTACTTCATTTACATGAGTACGCTGTGGAGAGGGCTGGTTAATGATACTCATTGATTGTGAGGAGCTGCCGTCTGATTGAGCTGGTGTTTAGTGTTGAACATTGCAGATTTCAAGGGAAAGGTTTGTTTCAGCTGTGCTGTCATGGAGGGGAGCAGAGAGACCCACCTGCTGTGTCAGATCATGAGGGTGCTGGCAGAGTGGTGAAGAAGATAACTCTCCCATGTGTGTCCTTGGATGTTTGTTCCCACCCCTGCAACTGTGTGGAGACAAGAGCTGGTGTGACAGAAGAGTGAGGTTTAGGAAATGAGTAGAGGTTTCATTGTGTGTTTTGGCTTGGCTTATTTTGGCTACTTAAGCTCCCTGGCCTGGTGAGTGTGAGAGCTGGCATGAGGCAGGGCAGACAGACTGTCCAAGGACGGGGCTGTGACAGGACTGTCCCTTTCAGTTCAGCACAATATTGAGCTGACAATATCACTGCAGCTTGTGAGTGCCACTTGAGGAAATGTAGCTTGGGTACAGCACTCAGTGAAGAAATTTTCTCCTTGCCTGAGCCACTTGTCCTCATTTGCCTGCTGCAGCCTGTTCACTGTGCCACTGCAACTGTCCTGGAGCTGTGCTGTAAAAAGATCTGCTCTGTGCAGCCAGGGGTGCTGCTCCCTTGGCAGGAGCATCCCTGTTGGGATCACACCAGGGCAGGCAGGAGCCTTCTGCTGGAGCTGGGCACAATCCAGAGAAAAGTGATGAAGGCAATCTAAGTTTCTCTAACTGGTCAGTTGTCTCATCCCCTCCTAGCCACTCCATTTCTCCTAAATGGAAATGCTTGGAAATCAAGAACTAATTAAGTATTCCTTTAAGTTAATCTTTATTATGGTTTATTTCAATTTAGATGCTGGAAATACCTTGAGGATTACTAGAGTAATGGTTTAACACATAATCCAGAAAACAAGGTTTTCTAATTATTGATAACATAATTTAAAAAAAAAATTAATGATATGTAGGTTTTAAGTTGTTTGTATGTTATAGGAAGCCTTGTAGTTCTGTGTTCAAAATAACCTCACAACAACTAAGACATAAAATTAAAAAACCCCAACCAAACAACAACAAAACCAGACAAACTAAATCCTCCAAACCCCCAGACCCACAAAACTTCCTCCCCAAACTCTCTTTTGCTTTCCACAGGTATCTTGTGTCTAAAACTTCTGTATTGTTATTTTTGAATATTTTCTTCGATTTTGATGATCTATCCAAACAAACATCTTCCCTGCCCCCAAATGCAAGCCTTTGAAACTGTAGATATATTTCCTTCTGGCATGATTTCAAGCGTCTTCAGGGTTTTACATCTCTTTTCTTGCAGTGTTTAACTGGTTCCCTACAAGTTGGGCCAGGAGTGTTTTATACAATACCCATCTGCAGAGTCCTAGTGCTCACAGATGTAGAAATAACGTGGCCTCAGTGCTGGCAGGGAGGTGCCAAGCCAGGGCAGTGCCACCCTTGCTGCGACTGGCAGGCTTTTATTTCCCTGCTCAGCCCACAGATGGGCTGCACTGCAGGGCAGGACCAGTTGTCAGGCCACATTCCTGCTAGAAAGTGGTTTGTACACCCCAGGGTTTAGTTTTCTCTTGCCTTCTTAAAGATGGGAAACTTGTAAAATTATGATGGGAAACTGAACTTGAAAAATTGTGGTTGTGATCGTAAGGACTTTGCGGGACCAAAATGCACAATTGGTGAGAACTTTGCACTTACCGTGGGTCCATTTAAAACTAAATTACAGATTGGCTTAGGCAGACTGTAGCTACTAACAGTGGAGAACTGCTAAGTGAATTTTGGTACCTGTGAGCATTGACAGATGCAGTTAATGGGGATTTTGTTGTACAGATTCCTTGGAGAGCAGCAGATAGGCTTTGCAGTAGCAGAACAGAGTGAATTTCCTCGAGTAGATATTGATTGAAAACCTCCCTGGGCAGGAACCTGAAGATTTTTCCCCTTGATTCAGCAGCTTTGAATAAGATAAGGAGCTGTTTTGAGTAAAGTAGGAAATGCAGGTCTCTGAAGAGCACTCAGGTAATGCTGCTAGTCTGAGATCCTTTGAGAAGAGGCAAAACCAAAGTATCTTGCTTGATGTGTTCTTGGTTAGTGTTAAATCTTGCGTTTAGAATAACTTTGTCAATAAAGACATTCAGTCTACTCAGATGTTTGCTTCTGTGTAGTGTCTTTGCCTCAAGTAGATGTCCCTGAACAATTTTATATGTGAATTAAATCTGAATTACAGGGGAGATAGTAAATACTAGGCACAAACCTCACTGTAGGCACATAAAGCCTACACATTGAGAAATTCATGTTTCTACTAAGGTGTATGTTTTCAAGGAATGCATTTTCAATCTGTTTAAGTGCTGACTCGTGCCCCATGAAGTTGGTTAGGGACACCTGAGGGCACGTGATCCTCCTTTTTTGAAATATTGTAATGGAAGTCATTGGAGGAACATGGGCAGAGCAAACTGTCCCAGTGGGACTTTCAGAAGCCTGGTTGTGTGTTCGAAGAACTGCCAGAGAGAGGGAGGCAGCTGAGGTATGTGCTGTATCATTGGCTTGACTTCAGGAGTTCTGTGCTTTGCTTTCCAGGATAATCTGTCCTCACCAGCAGCTTTCACATGAGAATGAATGGGAAAAGTGTCTGTGACAGATGACTGTGTTGGAGTGAAATCTGGTTTAGACTTGACTTGCAAGCAGTATTCTCTTTTTGCTGCCTGTGTTGCTGTGTTAGAATAAGAACACTCCCTCCCTTGCAGCCTGTTGGTCATTACAGCTCTTCTGTATGGCCAAGACTCTCAGCTCTGGTTTTTACTGGCCTAAGGAATGAGGAACCTGAGTGAAGACAGAGGGATTTTACCAACATGTGCCATGGATTGATGCCTTGCTTGACACAGAGGAGTGTGCACAGGTCCAGATGGTCACCACAGCTCTCCTTGGGAGCAACTCTCCTGCCTGTGAATGGCTCTGGATGGAGGCTGGGAGCTGGAGCCGCTGGAACAGCTGGGTGAGGGTTTTGTGGATCCCCAAAGACACTTAGGGATATTCCCCAAGTGCTTCAGCCTGTGTTTTGGTGAGGTTTTTCAAGTCATACAGGAAATCTGTAGCAGAACTGAGGGCTCTGGGTTGAAGTTCTGGATGGGCTCTGTTGTTTAGGGACCCCTGCGAGCTCTGGGGCCTCAAACAGCCCTGCTGTGCTCATCACGGGTTCTTGTGCCACAAGGCAATTCTACAAATGATCTAACTATTTCCACCTTCCATGTGCAACAAGTTTTTACTAATAATAATGATAAAAAAGGCATTCACTTGATTTTTCCAGTGCACTGGACAGATTTATTTTTTCCATTTTTTGTAGATTGATGGTTAGTTACTCAGTTTTCTTTAAATAGAAGTTTTCTTCAAGTTTTTGATGTGTCTTCTCCAATCAACACTGGAATTGAAGTTGTATCATGACAAATTTGATTCCCAGGTTTATCACTTTGCTGTCATCACAGACTCTGCTTTAAGTGGATAAAGAATTGGGTGTTGTGCTGCTTTTTATTTAGTCTGGAATTAGCTTATATTGATATTAAATGTGGTTGTTCTCTCCCCTGTGGGGGAAAAGGATGAGTGTGATGTGCCAGAAGTTTGGTTTTTTTCCTATTTTTCTTTTTTAATATCACAAACAATTGTAGACAGTAATTCTGAGACAAATTACAGAAGAGATGAATTGTGAAGGCAAGAGAAGAACAGGAAATAAAGTGGAAAAATAGCTGAGTACAATTCTGATGTTGAAAAAGTTTCTATTATTTTTATTCTGTTCAAGGTTGGCCTCAAGTCTTTGCTTTTGGGGCATTTGAAGAGAACAATTAGCTCTTCCAGTTCCTGATATTTATTCTTGTTTCATGAACAATTTTAGCCAGTTAAAAACTATTGCAATTTTACTTTTCGTATGAAAATTAGCAGGGATGATTAATTGAAGCATTAATCATCAGGGCATACACCTGAAGGCAGAAGCTTTGTTCAAATCCTTGTTGTTGATGCTGTAGACTTATGAGGATGAAGAATGATGTACTGGAAGATTTAATCATATGTTTTCAGCAAGGAGAGAAATAAGAGAATTACCAAAAAATGAGGTGATCAGGAGATAGAAGTGAACCTGCAGGGAAATTCATTGCATTGAGACATCTCTCTTGGTCTTGAGGAGATAGAAAGTGGTGGCTATTAGAAAAAGCTTTATTTGTTTTTCTGGTACCAGTTGGGCACCTTAGTAAAGACTGGAGATACATAGTTGAGAATTATTTTTCCTGTGTGAAAATAGTGGCCCAGAGTTCCAATATGATTTTTTTTCTGCTGGGAATTTACAAACATGAAAATTATTCCTGGTGTAGATTTCAGCATTCCCTAGACTCTGATTACTTCCATCTCCTGCACCCCATCCTTCTTCATACATTTGCCCATTTCTTCATCACCACCCTTGTAAGGGGAGGATTCCCAAGGCCAGTGCTTAGCATATCTCATTTCCAAATTCAGCTTTCTCTGAATGTGGTTTTTTAGTAGTTTAATTTTAACAGAAGGCCTCAAATCAATCCCAGTCACATTCCTTAAAGCAAATTTACTGTCAAGGCTGGAATGTAAAGGAGGAATGAGAAGTAAAATTAACTTTACATGAAATATAAATACAGCTGGACTAATCACTGCACTGATTGTAAGATTGTTGCAGGTGCAGAGTTTAAAATATGTAAAATACAAGTCTAACAAGATATGAAATGCAGATAATGAAGCCCTTTCTGATTCAGCTGCCGAGGTCTTGCTTAGACATCTCCCATGAATTCCTTCTTTTGTTGAGGAAATGAAATGTTTCCTCCAATTAAACCCCTTATTGTTTAAAAATCTATTTGTTTTCTGAGTCAAAGCCCAGTTTATTATTTCTTTAATGCTTATTCTGGAGATTGCACAGGTGTTTTTTATAAAGCTTTTTTTAAATTTCTTCTTTTCACGTTGGCTTACAAATAGATTGTGTTGTGTGGAATCCAAGATGTGCTTGCCCTGTTCCACCAGCTCCAGTCTGAGGTACACACAGGAGGAGATTTTAACTTCCTTCTGCCACTCAGAGCATCTCAGTATATACATATAAATAAACTGTTCTGGAGGAGACTGACTGCTGCTCAGGCTGAATTCTGAGAGTCCAGAACAGAACCTGAAATAACATTTTCAGTGTTTTTATTCTCCATGGGCATCAGCTGCTCAAGTAGAAGCATGTCCCTTTCAAATATTCTGGGGGCATGGACTAAAGGATTTCTGTCAAGTACCACAAGAGGACATCTGCTTCATCTCTTTGACCTGCAGCTTTGCTGGTGATAGTGCTTTTTTGATGTTTTCCCCACAAGGAAAATCAGAGCTGTATGGGAAGTTGAAGTTCATAGTGCTGAATAAGACAGTAAGAAATCTGAAAGAGGACAGCAGACCTTGGTGTTCTTTTTCACATCCATTTAGATTCTCTTTTAAATACAGTAAGTCTGTGAGCCTTGTGACCATTGAATAACATTGCACTTGAGTGCTTTTTAGTTTTCCTGAGTTTTCAGGAAGATGATGGAGCTGTATGTATATAAAAGATGGTGAGATTGTACACATACACACACACACTCTCCTACATAAATATACAAGCATGTTAAAAAAGTCAGTGTAATCAGTACTTTACTGCTTTCAGACACAGTATTGAAATCTTCACATAACAGTCATGTAAGTGAAAAACTAAACAGTTTAAAATCAAACTATAATTTACTTTTCAATTATACATTCCTAAGTCATTTCACTTGCAAGTAGTTCACTGAAAGCTGGCTTGTGGAGTTATTTCAATTAGCTGTCTTCTTAAGTAATTGTGGAATGAAGTAATATATTTCAGCATCATAAACACTGCAGTTGTGCTCGTTGAAGGGTCTTGTTGTTCTATTAGATTTTCCCTTCATGAATTCAATTTTAGTTTTGCCTGAAAATGGTCAAACTGCTTCCAGTACTTTGGCATGGCTGTGCTGATGTGGTACTTGCCATAAAGAAACAAACTTTGTTTTATTCTATTGAGGGAGCAAGGCAGAGGGAGACTATTAAATATCACTAGAAACCTGAGATGAAATCAATTAAATTATATGATCTGGATGTATTCTCATTATAATCTGGGTCATGATTCACTATCTTGGCAAGAGGAAAAAGCAATCAGCAAAACCACAGGGCCCTGTTGCTCCCACCCATTTGAGCCAGCCTGCCAGAATGAAGTGATCAATGCAGTGGCCATTAATTTTTATAAAAACTGGTTAGTGTTATGTGACTCTCTGTGCAAGGTGGGCACAAACTCTGTGGCTGCATTAAAACTGTCCTAATAGCTTTTTTTAAAAAAAAAGTTTGTAATGAGAGCACCAGCAAAAGAATGTGAGTTGATTATCCAGGGAGGGGTGGAGGGAACAGGGGGAGATTACACACACATGCTAAGAAAATAACTTTCTGAAATGAGAAGAATTATGTTAGGGTGGTTGTGCCTTGTTCAGTTTCTTTTCACAGTTTTAGACATCCTGAAAAACTACACCATAACTATGGCTTAATTTAAAATGTAGAGCAATTTTAAGCAACACTATTTAATCTGCTTTGATTAGTTCCTTGATTTCTCTGGAAGCTTGTATGATACAGTGAGTGATGATTTGAAATGTGTGAAAGATGAATGATCTCTGGTAAAAGCAAGGATTAAAAAATAGGGGCAAACTCAACCAATTGTTTTCAATGATATCAATCAGTGTGTTTTTCCCTTGCTCCTGCATGTATGGTGCTGTCTTTTTTCAAGTGAGCATTTTTGTAGGCATACCAAGTGACTTATAGCACTGCTTAGGTTTCTTTGAGTTCAGCTTTCAGATACCACTTGTACAAAGTTTGGATGTGTCAGATGATGTTACTGTCCACCAGAAGTACTTGGAAAAATGTGGTTGGGCTCCAGGTGATGTCTCTGGGGATGTCCTGATTACCAAACCCTCTCCTGGAAATGTGCCTGTACAAGTCCTTAGGATGAGAAGTGCAGCTGACCAAGTATTCAGTGAAGCAGACACTGTTGTTTCCCTCTTTTATGGCATACCCCTGTGTATTGTGAGACAAAGCACACAGCTGTTTGATATACAAACACTGAGGCATAAGGGAAAAAAAAAATCTTCAATTGGAAAACTCCAATTCTGTTTGTTAAAAGAACTTGGCCACAGATAAGCAGCTGTCAGTTGCAATTGAAGCACTGGTCCTTGACCATGGGTATGTAAGCTGGCTTCAGGTGCCAAACACTTCCATGTGGAAATCTGTGCACCTCCCCAAGTTCATGAGGAGTGTTGCCAAGATCTTTAATTTTGCATAGTTATTTCCCACATGAGTAAAGCTGAGTTCATGTTTAAGTAATGAGATGCTGTCAAGAGTGCAGGGAGCTTCTCTTTCTGCTTTAAGGCAGCAGACAGGTGATGGAGCCTGGGGACAGCTTCCAAGGAGAAACCCTGACCATGAGGTCTCCAACTGCACTTGACCAGGTCCTAATTCAGCCCCCTCTGCTTTCTGGCCTCTGAGCCCCATTTGCATTCTCACTCTTTTCCTGGTGACTTTCCACTGCACTTGGCTCACTGTACATGCCCAACTTTACTCTTTTGTCTCAAATTTAGCCCGGCAGGGGTGTTCCTGTGAGCAGGTGGGGTCACAGCAGATCCTGAGGTTCCCTGTGGGACACCCCAATGGGAGTTCTGGGTGCAGTGCAGGGTGGGCAGGCTCAGGAGAAGCTGGGAAGCAGATGACAGAAGATCATTCTTATCCCTCTGTGTGGTGGTTGAGGTTTAAAGTAATTGAAAATGGTGTGGAAGACATCTGATGGAGAGAACATGTTTCATTTGAAAACTGTGTATGAATGAAATAATTTAACTTGGGTGTTCTGTATATCTGCACTATGGCTCTGATTTTTCTTTTTTGTGTGTAAGTTTTTAAATTCAGCTCAGAAGTTACAGGTTGCAGGGTGGCTTGGACTGCAAATGCTGTGTACTGCAAAGAGCTTGAATTCTTGAGTCCCGTTAATCTCTGACTGGAACTGTGTATTATGGGCACAGACTCCCTGGCATGGAGGTCATGAACAGCAGCCCAGTTCAGTTCCTGAGCAGGAGCTTTTTGGCACCTGGCAGAGTCCCAGAAATCAGATGCTGACCAGGTCTGAGCAGGGGCACTGGGAATCACAGCCTGCAGCCCTGGTGTCCCTGGGGAGTGAGGGTGTGCTGGAGAAGAGGAGGAACTGGCACAACCCGTGTGTGTTTGTGTCACTCCCCTCCTTCAGGGCACAAACTGAAGGAGGGGAGTGAACGTGGGATTGTGGAGATTGGGGTGATAGCTGTGCACAGGTTCCTTTGAGTCTTGTTCTTAATGGGGGCAAACAACCTCTTGCACATCTATTAACTTAGACATCAAGTCTAAAAATATGCATATTATTGGAGCAGTGTGATGCCTAAATAATGTGGACAAGGGAAAGGGGGAGCTGCTGGTTCTGTCTGCTGAAAACATGCTTAAAGGCTATTGATCTTTAAGGTAGCACAAAGAGACGTGTATGTTAATGTGTCGTGTTGTTATCATAAATGAAGTGGTGATCATAATGCAAAGGAACCAAACCATAACCTCACCAGCTGTTTTAGCACGACCTCCTGGAACCCAGCACACTGTTTCAATTTAATATCCCACTTTCATTATGTTAATCAACAGCCATTAAGTGCTAGTGATAATATCTGTCCTGATGTAGCTGCAAGGCATGAGGCCATTTGGCCAAATATAGTGTTTTATTTAACTGCAGAATTACATGGAGTAGCATTATTTGTATTGATGCGTTGTAGACAATTGGCATTGAGAGAACTGAAGATATTGTCTATCTATATAAATCAGGGTTTATGATCTGGAAAAAGGAAAAAAATCTTTACATACACATCAAGTGTTATTTGCTAATAAAAAGGGCATAGTATGTTGAATTAACTTGCAATTATTTATCTTAGCAAGTCAATTGTTCTTCAGTTCTAAGCCATTGTTCTTCACTGCCCCTGCATAACTAAATTGTTTCCTTATGATTCACTGCACTGAATGTCAGGTATATGATTACCCTCATCTTATTTCCTACCTACTTGCAAATGCATTTATAATTCTGAAAAGATCGCCTATTCAAGTATTTTCATGCTGTTATGCCATAAATTGCTGCGTTTTCAACGCATTTTGAAAGTTTATTTTTTGTTGTGCAACTTAGAATAGGATTTGCTTTGCTGCCTTTTTTTTTTCTTTTTTCCCCCTCATATCAGAAGTTTTGAATTCTTGCAACAAAGTCTGCCTTCTACTGAAATTGCTAAAAAGTGGTTTGTGTCAAGTTCCTACAGTGCACTGTTTCAGCTTGAAATGAGAGCTTCTATCAATCAATGGCTTTAAGTACCATTTGCCTTGCTTATATGACTCTTTAAAATGAAAGGTATTTCCAAGCATTGTTGCAAAACTTTGTATCTATGGATTTTCTGCTCTGAATGGCAAAGGTGAGCTCTGCAGAGGCATCCTCAGGAGTGATTGGTAGTCAGTGGCACAGGCAAATGAACCCACAGAGCATGTTTGTTTGTCTTTCATAAATTAAAACTGACAGTGGCTTGAAAATCTGCAGCCAACGCATAAAAGCAATAAATCTGTATTTACATAGAATAAAAGGAGATGGTGTTTGTTACTAAATTCATAATCTGTGTAGGCTGTGTGCCTGATAGCCGGGAACTGGCTGAGTGCCTAAATAAATGAGTGGGAAGGACAATTTACCTTCCTGTGGAATATTCCACAGAAATGAAAACTTATTATTTTTGCAGTGTAAGACCAAAGGCAACAGATGGTTTTGATTGATTTGGTTTCTTTTGTTGAGGAAATGACAGATCACTGCGGTGCTGAATTTTTTAAAAAGCATTATTTGTCAGGGACCTTGCTTATTTAATGTGGTGGGCTGGTTTTTCTTTTTTTTGAGGGAGGGGGCTTTGGTTTTTTGGGGGGTTTTGGTTTGATTGTTTGGTTTTTGGTTTTTTTTTTAAATTTGAACTTGCAAGGCGAAGGGTAAAATATAGTGGCATAATCTGTTTATTCTACTCAAGCTGGAATAGATCTGTTGTCTGTTAAAACTTCTGGCTGCTCTCAGGACAGGGAGTTCTGATGCTTCCCTTCCTCCAGTCACTGCAATGTGCCTGACAGTGCTGGAAAACACTGGTGCAGTCACTCAGAAATTGTTACTGCACACTTTGTCTCACAAAGTTTCCTTACTGCCCACTGATCAGGGGTCATTCAGTTTTGTCTCCAACTGGGACAGCATCTCTGTGTGCCATAAACAAGATGAATTTCAGGGGCAGAGTCCCCTCCGCACCAACAGCTGGATGGGGACAAATAACAAAGATGTGCTGCAGTGGCTGCACTTGGACGTTTCTCTTGGCTTTTTGCTCCCAAGTGCATTTCCTGGCTGCAACCAGGATCTTGTATTAGGAACATCAAGAGCTGTGACAGTGTGGAGGGTCCCCTAGGAGAAGGAAAATCACCTTTGGTAAGGCTGCTCATCTGTGTGTGCCAGCAGGAGCAAAACAGGCCTGACCACTGGGCTTTTGTTTTTCTTTTTTGGCTGTATAAGACACATTGATTTGGCCAAACTGAAGAGATTTTCTGGAGCTTCTCCTCATCCAAAATTGTTTGTTGCCCCAGTAAACTACTGTAGAGGTCAATAAGGTTATGTCACCTTACTGTGAATTGATTTTTTTGGGGATAAAATTGTATCCTGTGTTAATGAATATGCTCAAATCATTTCCACTGGCACAAAGGTGTGCCTGGATGTGCCAAGTGAAATACCCTGAGTAAGTGTAAGCTGTGCAGAGCAGAATGATTCATCCTAAATTAGATAAAAACTGGCGTAGATCAGTAGTAAATTTAGCCTGCTGGATCAATGCAAAAATGCTGGGGTCACTGGGTCTGCTCTGGCCTCCAGGCTCAGGCACAGCTCCCTGCCCAGGGCTTGGTTGGCTGTGTGGGACAGGGCACTGAACATCTGGCTCACGAGGTGGTGTGAATGAGGTAATGCTGGCACTGACATTCTCTTCATTAGTTGCTGTATCTTTGGAGCCCTTTTCAGTGGTCCTGCTGAAGTCACTGACTCATTGGGAGGTCAGCTTTGAGAACTGAAATTATTATGTTAGTACTTCCCTCCTGAAACTTTATTATATTAATACTTCCCTCCTGGAACTAACGTTCAAGTGATGGGGGAATGAAGGATATAGGAATTATTTAGGGTACAAAAGTGATCTTCCAGAAAGAAATAAGGTCATTTCTGATGCTGGCCACTTGTCAGTTTGTGGCAGTTGAGAAAGATATTTTGTCTGTCAATGAAGCTGTTATTAAACATTGTATAGGTTTGAAATGGTATGTATAAAAATATTTGTGTGAACTCATAACGTAAGAACCAATGGTGTTGTTTATGGTATTATTCATACCAACTTCATGACAGTTTTGGCTGGAATTTCCTTTCAAGGCCTTTTAAATCCTCAGAGTTTGAAAATAATAGATCAGGCCAAATGAATTACTGTAATTCAGTAATTTGGAGTGAATAATGGAAGTGAGTTTTTGTGTCTGAACACAGCAAGATATGCATATTAGCATGGCAGTGTATGCATGAGCTGTATGCATATTATGTGCATATATTTACATTTCTGGTGTAATACATTCTAATTGAAAGAAACAGCAGTCAATGGACTATTATGTGGAAGTAGGCAGGATTTCTGTATACCAAATGTAAGCAGTTTTTACATTTCTTCAGGTTTTTCAAGATGCAAGATGTGTAATAATCACTTCAGATGCTATGTATAATTAAATTATTCAAATGTATTCCACTTTCCAGGTTTCAAGGTCATAGTGATATATTAGATATTCTGGTCCTATTGTTACCATCTAGGTAGTGCAGACCACTCATAGAAGAAAACTTCTGTTAGAACAAATGAATATGTAACCACGTGAACTTAAGAAATAGTCATCTTAAATAATTACTAACTAAAGCAGAGCCTGATGTGAGCAAGCCTTTTTCCTTGTTTGCTTTTTTCAGGATGGTTAAAGGTGTTTAAAATGCATTATTTGTGCTGCATGCTTAAGACACAGTAACAGTGAAATTAGCTTTGTAAACCTCATTTGAAAAGAGTGATGCATTTTAAATAAGAATAATATTCAAGTGAAACCAAATGTCACCTTGACTAAGGCTGCTCAATGCAGCATGTAGGTGAAGTGCTCATCTTATTCTCATTCTGACTAGCAACTTTTTTTTTTTTCCCCTTGGAAAGGGGACAAAACTCACACTGTCTCATGACTGCAATGCTCAAAAGAGCAAAGTCACAAAACTCTGCAGGATCCTTCATTTTCTTAGCTGTAGTTATGTTTATTGAGGTCATTTATTTCTGGGTAGGTCTGTATTGCACTTTGACAAACAAGTTTGATATAATCGCTTCTAAAAATCCAATCACCCTTGTAAATGAAGAAGGCTGTGCTTTCTGCTGTGCTAATATCTCTTCAAATTTGCTAATTTTGAGCATTAAAACCTATTTTGAACATGTAAAATCTCCTGCAATATGTGGTATTTTGAGAAATATACTAATAGACGTTAGAAATTACTAATGATGGTGGTGGCTGGAGACACACAGTTATATATTAATGAGGCAGCATTGCTTATGTGCTAACAAGATATGACTGATGCACTGTGGTGCTGTACAGGAGGTTTGGAAAATCTGTGCTTTGATTACTGAGACTCCAAGATGTGTGTTTGTGTACTGGATACCAATCACAGACTGTGTCAGAGGATACCTGACAGGGGAGGATGGGAATTGTGGTGTTTAACGGAAAATTAACCACTGTGGTCAGTGCTGGTTACAGACAGGCCAAAGGAAAGCTGCTGCTTCCATCTCCTTGTTAATTTTACTGGCTCTATTAAATAATGTACTGCACCCTCCCCATCCAAGAACCAGGAAAATGCGTTTCTCTGTCAGAAATGCTTTTTTATATTCTTAACTATAGATAACTACACCTTGCTGTATACCCACATCCAGGCTTTGATTTTTGTACAGCTAGATGGTGCTGCTGAAATAGCTACTATATAATTGCTTTTAAATTTTAGTATCATAATGTTAAGTCAAAGTTCAGGATCCAGACATATCTGAGAGGGAATGCTGATCTGCTGCATGTCCCAGGAGACTGCAAATGCAGGTAAAAGAGTACATCTTTGCTGTGCTTCACCTGCTGCTTTCTTCTGGTAAGGCTGATAAAAACCACAGCTGTAATATTAAAATGAATTAAATTAAAGCTAGTGGGAGTTCTTCTGTAGTGCTCTGTGATGTACTCAGTTGTATGAAAGTGGTGATGGCAGAGATTGGAGAGAAGTGTCAGGTAATGTGAGGCAGAGTGGAAGGCAGTCAACAAGAGCAAAGCTGCTGGAGGCTTTCTATAGAATCACAGCAAATAAAGGTTCTATGTGGGATGTCATAGCAGACAGTCAAAGAGATTCTGGAGGTTTCCTCCAAAATGGAGTAAGGTTTGGAGAAGTTGGAGAGGTATTTGCTGAACAGTGTGACTAGTTGGTCAAAATGCTGCTATGAGGGCCGATGGGAGGGGAGGGTTTATTTTTCAGCAATAAATGAATAATTGTAACTGGAATGAATGTGTATCATGAAGAGCTGTGCACCTGAAGTCAGGTAGCTTGTGTGTTGGGGGCAGCTCTGAATGGTTGCCAGGTAGCTGGACTTGCAGACTAGGAAAATCAAAATTAGTGAGAACATACATAAGCAACAAAACCACCATAAAACCTGAATTGTGTCAGAAAATTTAGTGTAAAACTGAGTTTTCACTTTTTGTTTTGAGAATTATGAATTTAAATTATTGTTTCAGTTGAGGGAACATCAGATCCCTTATCTGTGCACTTTATTAAAAAGTGCTCTGTAGCTTCCTAAAGTTAACAGCAATTTTGTGCAGAAGATTTTGAAGCATGAATATAAAAGGTAGTGCCATTGAAGAGAGGGAAGATGATGTTCTAGGCTTTGAGGTTATATCAAAAGCAGACACAGCGGATAGGGAGCTGCCTTGACAAATGGGAAAATGGTGTTTCAAGCTTCATTGTCAGGACTGGCATCTTTTCAAGAAACTTGATTTTGTTAATGTTCAAGAGTTTGCTTTCCTGTGCACTTCTCATAGTTGCTCATGTCAAGCCATGCCTCAGCCATCTTGGTGTTTATTATTTCACCTCCAAAGGCAGATGGATGATAAGATTAAAAATATATCTAGTTATTACCATGGGCAACCCCTGGAGAATACCTGGTAGTGAGTTTGTTCTCTTTATGGGAAATGGAAAATACATTAACATGGCAGCCTTTCAGTATTCTTCTTTCATTCTAGCATTCCTATCTACAGGGCATGGGATTTATGTCTGTAACATTTGTGCTTACTGCTTAGTTGTAAAAGTGCTGGGTAAGACATACACAATTATATGTCAGAGCTTGTTTTAAATTGCTGTAATTTATGGAAGACATTACTCTGTTATCATACAAGTTTTTTGGAGTCGAGGAGATATTTTTAAAAAAATATTTTGAGCATTAGAATACTGGTATTTTACAATTTCTCAGTGATATAAATAAATCTAAGGCTTCCTTTTGTGTGTATGAGTGTATTACATTTAGGAATGAACAAGCACATATGTAAAATATTCACTAACATATTTGTAGAATAATGAAGACTAATGTATTTAACGCAGAGCAACAGCAGAGCAGAATATTTGGGTGTTGTAAACTGTCACACCTTCAATGGATTTGACTGAATTTATACTGCCTGGATCATACAGAGCTAATTGAGCCTCCTTGCACAGGCAAGTATTGACATTTCAGATGGTAATGTGAGGATTGCTAATGCATTGCTGGGAGCTCCCTTGACTTTCAAAGGCACTTGCCTGGATGTGAGGGAGAAGAGAGTTGTTCACACTCATCTTTTTACCATGTTTCTGCCAAAATGTGAAATATCAAGTAACATTCTGTTATCATTAAAGGCTGTCCTGTTAATGAATTAGTTGGTATTTTTTAACTCTCTTGACTTGAAAAAACCAAACCAAATGATTTGCCAAGTGCTGGCAGTTTGTACCTTTTTGTGCTGATCCATGGTGTTGGTTCTTCAAATTCAGCTTGTTGGGAATTATTTCTGCAGTAGAAATGTTTCCACTAGACATTTTGATAATTAGGAGTTTAAAATTTTTCTTCCATATATTAGAATTACAAAGAGAGCAATAAAGATGTAACATAAGTTGGTGTTGACTGCATTAACATTAAATATGAAAAATGTGACATTTACTGGGTTCTAATTTAAATGTCAAAACAAGGGGATGAAAAATAGGGCAAAAGCCTGGGGCATCCTTGAAATGATCATCCTGAGATGCATAGATGGCAATCTAGTATTGTCTCATGAGTTTCTCTGTTTTAAAACTGAGGCTCAGGAGCTTTGTGGCATGTGTGTTCAGACTTGTTTTCTTTCTTTCTGTATGTTTTACTTTTATGGTTCTCTGTTGACTTAAACCTAAGTGCTGGGAGTTAGGCTGAACTTAAAAATGCCTTCAAATTATGGGGATTGTGCTAGAATCATGAACAGGCTTTGGTTTATTTCCTCATAGACCAAAAGTTCCCTTGAATGTCTCTTCTTCCACTATCCAGCTGAGATGTGATCATTATCTTATTCAAAAGACCTCAACTTTGTAATATTTATGTTGATCTGCACATTAGATATGAGGCTGTGTCACCATGTAACTGTTGTCACAAGAAGAGTGTATCAAAATATTAATGGCAGATTAATTAATGGCCATGATGCTGAGCACCCTAGGCCAGTCCTCAGCCAAACTTTCCCCTTGAGGTTCTGACAGTTTTCACACTTGATTTCCATGGAGACTCTGATTTCCTGTCAGAGTCTCCAGAGGAGCAGTGCAGCAGGTTTCTTTTCTCACTCTAAGTATTTTCTTTTTCTGGGGTGATTAACTAAAATCTTCCCTGTACTGGATTCAAAGAAAATGTACTTGAATGTCATGGACACTATTTAACACTTCCCAATTGAAGGAGAGAATGGTGTGAAAAGTAATAGTTTCCAAGTATTGGTAAAGAGCAAGTGGCTGTTTTGATAGATGTTCAAGCTTGCCAAAATGAAAGATGTTCAACCTGAGAATTAATACTTCACACTACAAGATAAGAAATAGTGTATTTACATAAAGCTATTTATTTTATCTTTAAGCTTACCTTGTGTTTGGCATCTGTTCAGATATAATAATGAAAATGCATCTGATCGAAGAAAAAGGGCACACTGCCTGATAAAATTATTGCTGCTCATTTATGTTTTGATTAATGGCTGCTTCAAAATGTGATTTTTAGTATTTGGTGTCAAGTAGAGTTAGAAGAAGATTTCTGATGAGGAAAATCTTATGACCAGACCTCTATGGGTGTGTGAAGGGAAGGAAACCTGAACATGGGGAGAGCAGTTCAAGGTGAAAGGAAAGAACAAAAAATGGCCCTGATAATCTTTTTCACTCCTTCCCAGTACATAATTTAGTACAATGGGAATAAGGTGGCTTGGTGGAAAAAGATATCACTAAGCTCTTTTAAACTTAACTGTTCAGCTGCTCAGAGATGTCAAACATACTACATGAGCAGCCTCTTCAGTGTACCAGGACAGTACAAAAGTTCTTGGCCACTCTATAATATAGCTATGTATTTAGATGAAATGCAGAATATTTTTCATTGAAGTTTCTCTGAAGTAATTGTGCTTTAATGCTAGGGTGTTGCTTCGTGTTATTGTTCCATTATTTTATTTATTGAGATAATAAAATCACTTCTCTCATTTTAATGAGCACTACAGCAGAAAATTTGAAACTCAGTTTAATAGGAAATATTAGTTCAGGTGCTGCAAAGAAATGGTAGGGCATGTTTTGGAACAGGCTTTGGGATTTATTTCTTTTAATACTAATAGTCCTGTACAAAAAATATGTATCTCTAGGGGGAAAAAAATAAATTGAAATAGCATTGATAACCATAACAAATTGGGGCAAGACAACAATAGTATTGCAAAGAAAATTCTCATTAAGGAGAGTCTCATGGATATTTTTTCTCAGAAGACAAAATAAAGCAGCAGGGACAGTACTTCTGAAATGCTGTTGTTCTATAATATTAGATATTATTTTATAAAGCAGAATCATGCAAAAAAAAGTTCTTCAGAGCTCAAAGACTACTGAAACATCAACGTGTGCAGCTACCTCTCTGGATTCTAGCAGAGGATCAGTAAATTTTCTCACTTTCACTCCATCACCTTTGGTTAGGGTTATGCTGGGGGTTAGGGTTTTGAAAACCACAAAGCCCAGAGCTCCAAGCACACTGCAGCTGCAAAAGGCATCCCAAGGGGAGCACAAAGCTGCCACATGGCTC
Source organism: Ammospiza nelsoni (assembly GCF_027579445.1). Taxonomy (NCBI): domain Eukaryota; kingdom Metazoa; phylum Chordata; class Aves; order Passeriformes; family Passerellidae; genus Ammospiza; species Ammospiza nelsoni. The sequence continues at coordinate 7,469,325 of NC_080648.1, forward strand.
TCTGTGCAGTTTTCTCATTTGAATCAGCCTTAGTAATCAACCACGTTCTCTATCAATGAGAGTTTGTGGTGGCTGCCCTCAAGGCTGTGAAAGCCAGGTGACCTCAAATCAGTATACTTGCATATATTTAGAGCATGTGTTTTTTGTTTTTTTTAATTCCTAATTTATGTTTATCTCCAAAGCCTAAAAATTTTAGTTCAATCAATTCTGTCTTGAGCTTTCACTTAATATTTGCATCCTTGTGCTTATGATTCCTCTCTGCCTTCTGTATGTCTTCAGAGGCTGGATCTTATTTATGGGGACTGTTTTCAGTTTTTGAGGAGCAAATACAGTACTATGTTCTCTCTCTGCCCCCAGAAGAAAGGAATGCTGAATCATATTCCTATTAGACAAATCTTCATGAGCATTTGTCAAACTGTTCATTTAATCTGGAGCCTGGAGCAATGAGAGTTTATGAATGAAACTCCCAGGACCAGGATCTCCCTTGCCATATGTCACTACTTCCCTGAAGAGAGATGGAGATTGATACATGAAAAGCTGGTTCTAAAACAAACTTATTCTTTGTGGTTTTGGCCCAGAAATAGTGGAGGCAGGATAAGCAAGCAACTATTTTTCCTGTTCAGGTAGGGCCTTTAAAATAAAGCTATATCAAAACATATATGCATGCAGATGCACAGATATATGGGAGTACGTATATGTATGTGCTATCAATAACTTTCTTAAATGCAACAGGAAATTATCTAGGAATTATGTTGGCAGGAATTTCTGAACTAAAGAAAAGTTTTAAGTAGCATAACAAAAGTCAAGGCCATTTTGTTGGCCACTACCTCTTGATATTTTTCTTTTAATGACTTACTAATTTTATTTTATATCTCTAAAAAGTCTTTTAGATTGCTAAAAGTAGTTGATAGTCGTGATGACTTTTGATATGTTACTTGTTAAAAGGCTTGGATGGATTTATTTTCTGATTTTACAAATGACAACCATTAAACCATGCTGAGTACTCCAGATTAGAAATGAGATGAAAATTCCTGATCAGAACCTGCAAATGAGCACATCTTTCAGGGATTTCTAAGGAATTAGCTATTTAACATATTTTTTGTATTAGAACACAAAATCAATTAGTAATATTTATGTGGATCAATTATCATGAAGAGGCTTTGTATGAGATGCATGTGTTCACATACACTCTTCCTTCATATTGTCAGTCATATGGAGGAAGAAATTGAAAAAAATAAAAAAAGGATAGAAACAGAAGCAATGATGTCAAATCTCCCATTTTCTGTTTTAATGTGATATTTCTGATCTTGTGTCCTGTGAATTCCTGAATTTCCTCTAGGTAAGTGGAACAGCTTCTCCCACTTCTAATCCAGCTATGAATCTAAATCTGTACTTGGAAGAGTTTTGTATCACTAGTGAATTATAATGAAATTCAGTGGTATTTTGCTAATGAGTTGAGTCCTTGAAACCTGAGGTAAATTGTGCAGGACCCATTTAGGTTTTGAATAAAGTTATTCTCAGGTGTTTCTGACTAGCATATAATCAAACCATGTTTTCACTGTCTAATCTATCAAGTATTGCTGCAGCATAAAAGAAGGTTTATGTTGCATTTTCAGTTCACAGGGTGACAGAGCAATATTTGGTTTTGTTTGGATTTATCTCCTTCCTTAGTAGCAGTTTGAGCATAGTTCTCAAGTATTTGCATTTTTTCTCCTAGGCAAGCAGTGACTTGCAACAGAGCTGTATTTGAATTAGCTTTTTCTAGCTCTGAGAGATGGAGAATAACTTGAAAATGGATTGTATTGAGATATTTGTCTTGCATACTGCTGCTATTACAGTAATAACAGCCCAGCTTCAATTTATGCACTGACAGCAGCTCTTGTGACAAGAAGCACACACAAGGCTGAAGCACAGGCATGGCAGGAATGGGAATGGCTGGGCAGAAAGCACCACATGATCAGTGATGGATAACCTGTGAAGCTGGTGGGGGCTGTGTTTGGGTTTGTGCTGGGAACAGTGATGCTCAGGCAGGGATGCTGCTGAGCAGGGCTCACAGAGCCAGGGCCTTTGCTGCTCCTCACCTCACCCAGCTGCTGGCCTGGGGCTGCACAGGGAAAGCTGACCCCAAGTGACTGCAGGAATGCTCCAGACTGTGTGGGATGTCAGCACATAGAGGGAGGGGCATTCTGTTTGATGGCATTTCTCTTCGCAAGTCACTGTTCCTGTGATGGAGCCCTGATGTCCTGGGGATGCTGAGCACCTGCCTGCCCATGGGAAGTTGTGATGGACGTCTGCCCTGGCCTGCGTGTGCAGCTTTTGCTTGACCTGTAGAACTGCCTTGATATCAACCCATGAGTTTTCCCACTTTTCTCTTCTGATTCTTTCTCCTGACCCACTGGAGGGGACAGTGAGTGAGTGGCTGTGTGCTGTTGCTGGCTGGGGTTAAACCATGACACAGTGAGCTGAAAATTAGTTTATTTGAGAGATCTGTCTGGGTTCTGAGGCTATTTCCATGACATCTGTAATATGCAGAGCAAATACAGAGATAGGATTTACGGGAATAAATTAATTTTGAAGGCTAAATTCAGAATAGTTTCAACAAACTTCCAGAGATTCAGAAAAATGTGAAGACTAACCTAACCAATCCTGAATTTTGTGTATTCGATTTATTTAAAAACAAGTAAAGATATCTTTGTGTCTTTGAAAATCCGTCGGCTCAAGAAGCCCACAGAGAAGACTCTCCACAAAGAGGAGTTTTGAAAGCAAGCTTGTGCTGTGCAAGGTCGTGTTTAATTCCTGGTTGACTTCAAAGACGCCGAATGTCAAACTGCACTGGGAAAGCCTCCATACATAATTAGAGGCTCAGACTGGCTGGAAGGACTCAGTGGTGTCTTTTATTGCCAAAGAGAGTAATTTAATTACTGTCCATATGCCCTGTTGGGCCTGACTGAAGCCCTGTGTTACTAGAATAAATCTGATTAGAGAAGTATTTCTACAAAATCATCATCTCCACCTTCCTCAACCACCCTTGGATGAGGCCTTTTTCTCCATCTCATGCTTTTCATTGCCACAGTTATATACCACAAGGAGGCTTCTGAATATTTCTCTTGAGGCAGTAAGGACACAATTAATCAAAACTTGCTTGTAATGATTCATTTTGCATCACACTGAGTTTTTTCAAAGCTTTTTTTTGCTCTAGCTATTAGAAGTCTCTCATTTAACTTAAGTCTCATGAAATATTTCTTCCTGCCTATATTGATTGATAGAGATTTCTCCCAACATTTAGATGTTTCCCTTCTCAAACTGTTGACTATGTTGTTATTCCTGTTATACAGGTAGGGAATTGAGGCTCAGGAATACTCCACAATTTGTGTGAGGTCCCAGAAAAGACTGAAGGGAGGGCTTTGACAGATGTTAACCTGTCCATCTTGTGTGTCCAAGAATCATTGCACACTTTGTGGGAGCATTAGCTTCTTTAGGTTGTAATTTTTATTTCTTAATCCTCAGCTGAGGTTTCCTCGTTGTTCATGGTCCCAGTGCAGCAGCTTTCAGTGAGAGGTCTGGTGATGCTGCAGGGATGGTTAGAGAGCAAATGGAGTGCTCAAAGGTGAGAGAGATCCTGGGGCTCCAGGACCAGCCCTTCCAAGCTTGTGTGTAACTTGAAAAAAGCCAAAACTGGAAATTAATTATGACTGTTGATCATTTATCTTAATATTTAAGTTTATACCTTTGCACTGGGGTATAAGCTGTGGAGCTCTCCCTCCCACAGAAAGCTCAGGTCTTACCTTTATTTCACAAGCAAGGAGTTACCTAAGAGCAGGAATTATGTGAGACTCCAGTGAAGTTGAAATGTCCAATTCCATTCAATCTGGTTGTTTTATCTTTACTGTTGTTTCTTGCAGATACTAATAGTTGGTCTCATGTTATTAGTTTAATCTGAATAATTTAATTTTTATGTATTTTTTAATTCTATTTTAATTCTATTTTAAAAAGAAATGTAAACAAAAGTTAGTAATCAAAAATCTTTTTGTACTTTGTAAAGCATAGCATTTCAACTCTTTTTGGGTATCATGTGGATAGATCTTTCAAGCACTATTAGCTGTGCAGAAAATAGACATTTTGGCAGGCAGAGAACATTAAAAAAATAGGTGTAACAGATCCAGTGGCATGTTCAAAGTGATCTTTGATGAAGAGGTTAATACAATTTATGAACTGTACTGCTTTAAATTCTTGTAACAATTCCCATCATAATTACAACAAATGTATCACAAAAGGTTCAGGGATTAATTTAGTTTGTGTGCGTATCCAAAAGTTTACAAGCTTATTCAGGGCATACACACATTTTGAAATGGCAGACTTGGACTTCAAATCTTAGAAACATTTCTCTTGAGGATTCTGGCACTTCTAGTTTGGGTCAATGTTTCTGTCATACCACAACTGTGGTATGTACCCCTCCTGCTCCTGCCTGGGGTTAAAAAATACAAAGAAATGTATGTTTAGATTTTAAAAAGTAAACAAAACAGAAAACCAAAACCCATCGATTGAAATGCCTGAAGAAAAATATCTTCCTAATCTTAAATAAAAGTAATTTAGTTTTGCCTGGAAGAGGAACTTGATCATGCACAAACAGCTCTCCTTTACTCTCATACAACTGTTGTGCATAGGTAGATATAAAATATCTACAGCTGAATTTTACAGTTTTCCATGTCACGTGTTGAACACTGGGGTGGTTGATATTCCTGTGTGATTGATCTCCCATGCAGCCCCAGCTCCAAGTGGGTGTAAAATGCAGTTCCAGGCACATCATTTATAGTCTGGCTCCCAATGGAGGTGTGCAAGGGCTGGGTTACAGCTTGCCACGCAGAAATCCTCCTCCCTCCTCTGAAGCTCTGCATAAAATGCAAACAGATGAAGCAGACACTGAGAATTGATAGGCTCTGCTGTGCTTCAGGGAGGGAGGGGAAGATTGCTTGGTGATGTGGAAAAAGTTAACTTTTGTTCAGAGAAGATCCCAGGTATCGATCAGTGTCTTGTTATACTGTGAGGGAAGTGAGTGGTTTGAACTGGGAACAGCAGGTCAGGGCACTCAGCCAGGGCTCTAATAAATAGCTTTCATAAATGGTGAGAGCAAAAAATACTTTGAGTTTCTATAAATGATTCCTTTCATGTCCTGACTACCAGGAAATTATACTTTTACATTCTCACATGTGTTTTAAAGGCATAAAAACTAATGGCATCAAAAAATGAAGAATAAAGATCTGTGCTTCTCTTGGCCATGATGTGTGCACTTGCTTAGAAAAAGAAGATTGTGTTTATGTGCTTTTTCTGTTGTTATGGAATGTCAGATCACACAGTGGCTTGGGTTGGAAGAGACTTTAGGTCATCTAACTCCATCCCCTGCCATGGACCAGGGCACCTTCCCCTAGGCCAGGTTTCTCCAAGCCCATTCCAACCTGGCCTTGGGCATTTCCAGGGAGTGTTTTCTCCATAAGCTGCTTGCAATATGGACACTTCAGTGCTCAGAACTTTAATTCTCTCTGAAAGGAGATACTTCAGAAATGCAGTACATCAACAGGTCCAGTATCTTGATCATGTTTTGGGGCATTAATTTCCAAAAGGGGTAGTTGTTCTTGCTGTGGATACCATAGTAACATGTTCAAATATGCGATAATTTCATTTAAAGACGCTGGAAAAAAATCCTTGCTGTGGGAATAAGGGAGATGGGCACTGCTCAGAAGATGGCTCAAAAACGGTGTTAGAGCTCAGGGAAGGGACATGCAGAATAAAGGTAAAATATCTCTCTTTTCTGAAATTCTAAGATGAACTGCAAATTCTGGAATCTGTGTAGAAATTAGCTGGAAATGAACACCAAAGGAGGAAACCTTTATTTTTGAGTTTTCAGTGCAAACTACTAAAGGATGATCATCCATCTCCAAAGTGAATATCTCTTCTACAGCAATCGTTTTCTCTAACATTTATATCTTGCTCAAGGCTAATCAGGGGAGGCTTATAAATTGTTGAAATCGCTTTATAGCACATTTAGAGCTCATTTCACAGCAGTTTAAGGGGTTGCAATGAAGCTAATAGCCTTCTGCATTTCTTAACTGTTTGTGATTTAAAAAATGGTATAACATTTATAGCACTTTGGAGTTATTTCCAAAAGTAACACAGTAAATCAAATCATTATATAATCAGTACATGATAAAAATCCCAGTGCTGTAAAGGCCTATTTTCAAGTATCTTTCATCATGCTGTCCAATGTTTCATACATTTGTCAGGGTGATTGTTGCAAAATAAAGGACATTAGAAACACAACAGACCAGAGTGTTTATCCTGATCAGTGGAGAAAGGACTTTACAAGTTTGTGACCATAGCCCATTTTTTTTTCCTTCTTTGTGAAGCTGATAAATTGGAATAGGTTAGAGATGATTCTGTCTCACAGGAACAATTAACCTGAAGAGACTGCTCCTTGCTCTGTGGCCATGTTTAATGTGACTTGCTATAGCTTCCTGTATTGAGCTATCAGAACCAGTTAGAAATGAGAAGTGCTGGACATTACAGTAATCAATTCACTAAAAAAGCAATCACATAGAGGGAGGAAATGGAAATATACTTGGCTTGGTTCTTTCTTAATATACTTTATTTTCGAATTCCCATTGGTAAAAGTGAGAGGAGAATCTCATTTACTAGTGTAAAACCTTTTTATTGAAGGAGCAGGAGTTGAATGCGTGATATTATTTATGTACTATCATATCTTAACCATTTTTTCAGTTGTTAAGGACATGATCACTGAGTGCCATGACTTCAATAACAGGAGTGTTAGTGAACCAATCCTCTCATCTTTTTGTATTGTGCAGGAGAAAACCAAGTCAAGGAGCCTGTAGGTTCAGTGATGCTACAGAAAATCCCCTTGGGCTTTTATGGTTTGGGCTAATCACTTTTAACCTTGATTGACCTATAAGTGCTTAAAAACCATTGTTAATTCAGATTTACTGAGATCTGGCTGGTTGCCACAACTTCCCAATTCAAAACCTCAGATCCTGAAGTTCCTGATAACAAAACTGTGTCTCTGACATTTTCCTTAATTACCACGTCAGTCAGTTATGAATTTTAGTTAACCACAAGGAGCTGTGAGGATTCAAAGAATATAAACAGGGAGACCATTTCAATAAAATCCAACAGCATAATGCCAACCAGATTGTCTGCTGTGCCTCTTCAGTCACCTTGAAAATTTAAGGGCTCCTGATATCTGGATTGTGATTGGTGTTGCTTCCTTTTCCTGTCATGTATTTGTGTAAGCTGCCTTTGTCTTGAGGACAGAAATTAGTTGTTTGTGAAATATTTATAATTCTGCATGACAATATTTTAGGCTTTTATCTATCAAAGGCTATGAATTTTCTTCATTTTCAATGGTGCTTATGTAGTTGTCTTTGAGAACTACTTGGGACCTACACAGTAGGAACTTTTATCATATCAAGGAAACAAATCAAAACTGGCACTGAGTCAAGGTATTTAACATAAATAATGGCCTGATAATCTTGTGTATAAGCCTGGTCTTAGTTATATCTGTACCTGTATTTTTTATTTTTAAGAATAACAATAATTCTCACTTTAATTGATGTGAGGATTGGAATTTGCTTGTGCTCTCGATTTTTTTTAAATAATCCTAAATGGCAATGGGCCTAATAGGTAGTGCAATGTTTTATTGAATAAATAGACTGAATAATACTGGGATAGTAAATACTCCAGTTCTCCATGTCTGCAGTTTTTCCATTCTGCTATAGAGCCTGTTAAGTTTTCTAATTAGATGCATGTCATAAACTATGCATGAAATTGGTACATCCTAAGACAACCATTGAGATTGAGAGTAGTCAAAACATTTTTTGCCTTCATCAGCATTATTTCCCATGTTGGTGTGTCCACTGTAGTTACCCATACCAAACTGTCACTAAATGTGCAGGAATTATTCCACGTACCAGAAGACATCTGTTAATTCACTGCTTGCAGTTTATTAGACTAATATGTGTAAACTGCTTTGAGCTATAAATTACAAGATTAGGGCTTTTAATGTTTAGGGATATCATTAGGCATTGTATGCTGGAGGTAGATTTGACAAATGCTCTTTGCTAATAGAGTATATTTAAAGGAAAATCTGCATGAATTAATTTTAATTACTGTCATATTAAAGGGTATAAAGCTAACTAATGTCAAAGGTGTACCAGTGCTGTTGATTCAGAGTGTTGTCACGTGTGTATAATTAGAGAACCCTGTTTGCATAAATATTTCTTCAAATAAACACACACACAGACTTTCCTTTGAAATTCCAACCATGTTATGGCCCTAATTTTTCAGACATATCTTTTGAGCTACATTTGAGCTACATTTCATTACAGAAGTATTTAAACATTAAGATGAAGCAACCAGTAGTGATCACTGAAGTTGCTGGATGATAAATGGAGGACGAACTCGCTGACTGAGGGTCTGACAAACCCAGGTGTTACCTGTTTTTGGGAAAGCAAACTGTTTTGTCTGGCTGTTTGTTTTAAAAAGTCAAGTTTTAGCATGGCACAAGCAGCTGTGTCTCAGGATCTGTTTGCTAGGTATGACACTGTTCTTCATTTCTAATTAATCCCCAAGGTGTCCATGTTTAGTAAGACCAAGAGGAGGAAATGGGTGAGTTTCAGACAGCCCTTCCTGCAGTATTCCATGAACGCTGTTAGCTGCTAGCTTAGCAAACATGGAAGGAAAATAATGGCAGTGGAATAGTACAAGTTAGCTTGGATTTGGTGCAACCCAAAGAAGCCCTGATGAGCTATTACCTAACGAACAGAACAACTTTCTGGCAATAACTTGCCTTTCCAAAATACCAGAAGGAAGGAAAATTGTGATCCATGAAACTCTTTAATAGACTGCTCTCCATAATGAGAACTCTCATCTCTGCCCTGGGCAGCTGAATACAGGAACAATTTATTTTACCAGCAAATAGAGTTTGCAGTACGAATAAGTGTTTTTATTAGTTGTATTTGTTAACTTCTTTTAAAAGTTTCTGCTAAGGAGCCTTGGTTAAGCTGTAGGCTGTAGTCAGTTTCTCTCTCTGGAGTTAGAGAAAAGTGAGGGACAAAAAAAGGGGTTCCCTTTATCATAGGGAGCAGCAGGCTAAATGACCCAGCAGAGCCCAGAGGTTCAGCAAGGGCCATGGCAGGCAGTGGCTCTGGAGGAATTTGAGGGTCTCAGCTCAGCCCAAGCTCACTCTGAAGCAGAAACCCCTCCATGAGTGCTGCTCTTCTCCCTTCCCCTCTCCCTTATGGCCATGACTGCTCCTGCCCCACTGCTGCTGCTCTGGAAGGGTCTGCAGGAGGTGGCAGCACAGAAATGACTTTTTTAATCTTCTGTCGTTTTGTTTAAGTTTTTTATTTGCCACCTTCTGTGTTTTGAAGGTGCCCTCCCTGACTGCTGTTGGGAATGCATAATGGGGTTGTGTCTGTGCTTATCATTTGCAATGCATGAATGATGAGCTCTATGGAGATGTCTCAAAGTCGAGTTTATGTGTTTGTTTCCTTTTTGGGGATGGGGGGGAGGGTCTGGTTGTTTGGTTGGTTTTTGTTTTGTTGCAAATATCTAATGTATTTGTTTCTAAACTCCATTTTCTGTCTGCTCTGTCTCCCTGAAGTTGGGCAATGTCTAGATTCAGATGCATACCAATGGGCATTAACAAATGCCTGGCTCTGAAAACTCCAGCATCTACTGAGGCAGGAAAAGTTCCAGCTCTGCTGTATTAACTGTTATACATGAATAGTTCCATCACAGGGTGTCTGGGAACAGTGACATATACACAAAAACTTTTATAGCCCATCATTCATTTTCCAGTAGAATAATTCATAAACATTCATAAAAATTTTGCTATGCCAAGTGGCAAATGTCCCATCCTGCAGCCCTGAAAAGCCTCAGATTTTTCATTTTCCATTGTAGACATTTTATTATGACATTTCCTGATTAGATTCACACAAATCTCTCAGCAGTGAATTCAATGCATATATTTTTTGCTGAGATTGTAGCTGTAAGTAAGCATCCTCTGATATTCTTTATATGTAATTTACTTAGGGAAGGTAGCAGAACAAAAATAACACCTCAGAAATATTGGATAAAAGTTATACAGAGTATTTTCAAGGGGAAAGAGAGCATAACACAAAAGGACCAAATAAAGTCTTGTTTACTGTGTGCTGTTTGCAAAATGTTTTGACCATTTTATTGAATATATCTGCCTTGTGAATTATGCATGCTCTCCAGTGCCTCTGGGAAGATGTAAAACTTTATATTACGAATGGAATACATGACCTCCTGATGTTTCCCAGATATTGCTTTAAATCGAAAACTGAACAATTCCGTATCTACCAAGGGTTATTTTATTCCCTTTTGAGATAGTTAAGCAAGAATATTGTGGTGAAGGGAAGATTTCTGAATATGTTCTCTCACTGGACCCTGTTGCATGTCATTGCAGGAAGATTCTGTACGTTGGAACCCTAAAATGGAGATTCTGTAGGGTAAAAATACGTCTTTGCAATAAGCTGCACCTTAAAATAGTGTGTTCTAATTCCTTTAATAATTCCAGGAAGGTCTCATAACTTTTTAAATTATTTATGTCCAACACCTGACTGGTGTTGGGTTCAAGTTGTGAATCCTTCTGGGTCTATGAGACTTGTCCTTTTGGGACAAGCTCCAGCCTTGTATGAGCGAGCAGCCAAGGCTGGGGTGGATTTGGCTTTTCAAACCTGGTGGTTCCCCTCCTGTGCTCAATGCATTTCCCATCACACCTTTCTACAGATTTTCAGCCTTAGCTCTGAGTCTGAAACCCAACACCATGTATTTTATTCTTGCTTTCAAGAAAATGTTTCAGTTTCTAAATGTAGTCTCAGCTAAAGCTTCATAGTAAGATATTCATCCACTCAGTCAACTTTTACAAGATACTTCAAAGTACCCAGTATTCTCTTTTGGAGTATATTTTAAGCAAAAATATGATTTAAGCACATATTTTGCTTTGTTATTTATGTAAATTCTAAAATTTTAAATGCTTGAGCAAAATTGCATCAACGAATCGCTGAAAGTTAGGAGTGTTCTGTGGAATGGAAATAAATATGGAATTCAGAATATGAGCAATTGGAATTCCACCACTCAGTGCTGGCCTCAGAACATGAAACTGAAGCTGTATTTATTATTAGTCAGTTTTATGTATAAATGTCCTGAGTCTTCCTATTGACAGCATGGTTCTGTCATTTTATTCACCTTACCAAGAAAAAAATCCATATTGTTTAGAATTGGATTTCATTAATAAATTATAGTCCTAGACTTCTCCAGAGATGATAATTGCTATGTTTTATAGAAAAGCTCTCGTCTTTGGAGATATAAATCCCAGGTCTTCAACCTGAGCTGTCTTAATACATGGTTAAATGTGAAACAAGGGGAAAAGGGAAAACAACATCCCTCTCTGCCAAAAAATAAAAACCCAAACCAAAACCCCAAATCCCCAACAACAATAACAACAAAAAACCACAACACAAACAAAAAACCCAAAAAAAACTGCTGAGCTGGGGCTCTTTAGGACTCACTTGCACTCGCAGCACCTTTTCCAAGAGGAGAGGATCATGGCAGTGGGTTGGCCAGCACAGCTGGTAAAGGAGGCACAAAGGGTAAAAGTGACCTGTTTGGTTTAGCCCATGGCAGAAAACCTGGTGTGGTCAATGTTGCTGTTTTTGGCCTGGGGTGTGGAGGATGAGTTTTCTGGGAAAAAGGTCCTGTGTGTGAAGCCAAGGCATAGTCAAAACAATCAAAATAGAGGAGCTGGGAGGTCAAAGCTGGCACAAGCCACCTCTTTTTGGGACTGAATATGGAGATGTAACTGTGATGGAATGAGAGAGGTATGTCTAAGGATGCAAGGATTAGGGTAACTATTTCTCATGAAATAAAGGAGAAAATGAACATGAAATAAAGGAGAAAATACCTGGAACTCTGCTTACAAATTGCCTCTCTTGTTCTGTCAAGAGCAGTTTCCTGAAACTTGCCTCCTGATTGTTCAAGGGGCGACAAAGAGCTAGAAAGTAAATGTAGAGACAACAACAACATGTTGCACTTATTTTTCTGAGGCTCTTCTGTTGTGATTGTTCCTTTGCAGGTTCACTACCTAAAAAAATCCAAAGCCATTCTAACTTCCTGTCCATCCTCTGAAGAAACAAAACTTGATTTTTATGCTGGTCATGCTCATGAACTTGCATCCTTGAGTAAACAGCTTTCAGAGGGTGCTTTGTTTTCCATCTGTTCTCCTGGCCTTTTGTTAAGGTAAAGGCTGTCTCTTGTAGTTGTTTGAAAAGTCTTGTTTTTCTGGGGCTTTACCCTATGTGAGGATCTACACCAACTTATTACTAATAGTAATGTCAGATCCTCAAGGATTAACAGAGTCTGTTTCTTACATAGTCATTTTTCAGGTCTGTATATGAAAAGACTGTTATAGAAAATAATCCTTCTGTTCTTTAGAAAAGTGACTACATGGTGAAAAGTGGGAAGAAAGTTTTGGATGGTAGATATGTAATACAACCTGAATTATATTATAAATGGAAAATACTGGTTTTGTCATTCATCTCTCTTCAGTAGCCTTTCAATTTAATTTGAGAAGACAGACAGACCTCTGAGATACATTATATGATGAGTCAGCCAGAGACTTAGAAAAATAGTCTAAAGGAAAAAAAAAGATTCCTGCAGGATCTGGATCAGAAAATTGGGTTGTTATTATTATGCAGTAGTTGGAAAAGGTAAGCAAAACTGAGTGTTCCTGCTGTCTGTACACTGTGGAGAATATATCTGGTTCAAAATGTTCAGCATTGCCACAAAAATAGTGTTTCATGTCCTGAACTCAATTTTTCACTTAAACTTATGAAAGGTCGAATAGGGACGAGACTAAACAAATGGCCATTTTTGCTCCAGAAAGAGCAACAATAATAAAAAATATCAGCTGTGAAGCCAGACAAGTTCTTGCGTTCAAACACCATTTGGATGAGGGAGTTACCAATTATATGTTTTTGTGGCTTATGTCTGGTAATGGAGGAAAGTTTGAAGGCAACACTTGAAGTAAATTAGGAATTGTTATGGTGTATTATTGAGCCAGATCTTTTAGCCTTTGTAGTGGAGTTTACAATATAAAAAAAATACTGAAAAAACTCCCAACTACATGTGTCTTACCCACCATAAAGGCATATGTGTGTATTTTGCATGTAGCACAGTGTTTTCTTTTTTAAACTTCTCTGTCTTTTCCATTTCTCAAAAATGACCTTGTCCTTCCTGGCTTGTGAAATTAATTTCCAATCCAGTGCTGGCTAATGTTATTGAATAATTTTGCCTTGAAAGGGGCAAATAAAATGGATGTTATATCTCTGTTCCTCCTTTTTGGTTTTCCTGGGAATACTCATTAAGAGATCTAGGGTTTGCACCAGAAGCAGCATTCTGACATTGAAACCTAGAAACAAAGTTTGTGTCATGTGGTGTTTGGAAAATACCTTTGTATGAATAGGTCTGAATTAATTTCTTAGGTGCTTTTGTTACACATTACTCTTAAGTATCCATGTTTAATATGGCTGGTTGGTTGTTTTACTTTTAGATTAAAAAAAAAAAATTATTTCAGGGTAATAGAGCAGCCATGGCAGGAGGATTTTTAAGTGCTGTGAATGTTATTTAAACAGTAGGCTAGTAATAAATGAGTATTTGCTTTGCAGTACTTGCCACAAGAACTGATAAATTGCATCCTAACGCCCTTCCATGATGATTCCTCTGGTGACTGTGGATGTTTGAAAGAATTCACTCAACTGCAGGACTTCAGAAAAAACGGATGCACAGATCCTGAATGCTGAACCCAAGGGTCAGCTTTTGCCTCATTATTATGTTTGTCTTTCCGCTTCAGCAGTGGAATCAAAACAGATTTTGGATTTGGATTGAATTGGATTGGATTTTCACTTTCATCTATACTTACATTAAATGTAAGTATATGTAAGTAATGTCTTGTAAGTAATGTCTAAGTAATGTAAATGTAAGTAATGTCTTTGCATTTTGGCAGAGAGCTTTACAGGTGCTAATTTTGTTTTGTCCATGTACTAAACTCATTATCTTAAACTCTTATGCTGAATTAAGTCCCTTACAGTTATCTCTATTACTAAGAAATGTTAGGTAATGACAGTGTTTTAAATAAAAATGGTCAATCCTGTCTAGTCCTCATTGTCTCTCCTCAACAGGTTTGTAATTTCCTCTATTCTCTTTACTCCTCCTCCCAATTAAATCCTACCTTGTATTTAATTAGGTATTGCCTTAATTTTATGCTTTCTAATTTGTTTATAGGTAGAATTTTTAATGTTTCAACAGAATTTTTAATATTCAAACAGGAAAGATTCTTGTTAAAAGACAATCCGCTTGGGGTGATTACAGATATGACATTTTGGCTGTATGAGGTCTGTCCACCCTTGGTGAATAAGGGGTTTTTAATTAATTTAATAGACACTTTGGATTGTGCTACTATGTATTTTCATTGATGTTGTCTCTGTTACTGTTCTCCCAATGTAATACTCTTTCAATAGGGCTATTACATCTAGTTTTGATTCAATGCTTTCAAAATGAAAAGCTTTACTCATCTTTTCAACTGATTCATCTTTCTCATTCTCCTCACTTTTATTCTGTCTCTTTTCATTCCTTTGTGACCTTTGAAAGTTGATCTGAACTGAAAAGGAAATGCAAACCCAAAATATATTCTGTTACTCTCTATTTTGTTTTTTTCAAAGCCTTGAAAACCAAATAAATCTGTGAGTCCACATATAAAAGTAATTTGCTTTCATGTCACTCTACATTAGGAATTCTGGTAATGTAGATTTAAAGAATGGCACTTTGGAAGCTGGGCTGGCATACCATAACACGTGGAACCCTTTTTAAGGTAGCTGTAATTCCATTTTACAAGAGTCAGCCCTAACTGCTTCTCTTTAAATAGCCCATTAGAGTCCCCTAATAGGAAAATTTACAGCTCTCAGCTGCTTCTGCATGTGCATAATGCATACAGAAATCTGATATCTCATGTGCCCTGTGGCTCAGAGACGTTTCCATTCAATTAATAAGCAGTGAAGTAGATGACAAGATTATTAAACAAGTTTATAGTAGATGAAAGATTTTATAGACTTATGACATGGACTATTGACAGTGCTAAGCATTTTTCTGAAAGAATGTATCTTTGTTATTTATTGAGAGCTAGAAAGAACATTTTCTGTTGCAGGCATAACTCCCACAGTCATATTCTTGCAGGTTTGCCTATAGATTGGGCAGATTTAAGAAAGTGTGGGTACTTTCCTTCTCCTTTAATGAGGAGTAGCTGCTCATTGGCACACTGGCTCCACCATCAGCAGCATGACACAGTGCTGGATTTGAATTTTGCCACTATTACTCAGTTTTGGCTGGGAGTTTGTTGTTTGGGCTGTCTGGAGGAGTTATTAATCCACGGGAGGCAGACAGCAAGTGCGGGCTTCCTGAGTGCTGTTCTCATGTCACCAAACTGGGAGTCAGATGTTTAGTCACATTTACATAGTGTCTCTCCAATGCAGTGGTTGAAACCAAACTCTGCTTTTAATGAAATAGAAATTGAGAAAGCCTTACACAGGGTGGGACTACAGACAAGGACCACTTTCTGTTTTTCAAGATTGTAGTTAGTGTTTTTTAGTGTGGGGCTAATTAATGCATTAAGGCAAGCATGTAGTCTTAAAATCCACGTCTTCTAAAATTCTGTAATGATGACTGGACTAAGAAGAAAGGCAAGAAAAAAGGAAGTAGGTAAGAAGCCTAGAGCTGATATAAATGTCAAGGAAGCATGTGAAATGAACTAGAGAGCAGGAAGAATTCTCTTACTGCTTTAGGATATTCAGCTCTAACTTCTCTGAGCTTAAAACAACACTGTCTGAGAATTATGATACTGGGTGGACTTTTTAGAGAATAACAAATCATTTTACTGGAAGTGTTCTTCCAGTAAAAAGCATCTAATATGTGCTGCTTGACTGAAAATTTCTAATTGATGATCTTGCAAGAAAGTTGTCAGCAGGATTAATTTATCTCATCCAGTGAAATAAGAAGCAATCAATAACAAAAAGCAAAACAAATGACTAGTAATAGGTGCATCTGATTGTTTAAATGAAGCATACCATATGCATTATTATGCCTAACAGCATGTGAAATACACTTAAGATATGACATTGGTGCCAGTTTACTGAATTACAAAGCATAGCAGAGTGAACAAGCCAACATTAGTGGACAACATTATTAAATCTAGGAATCTTTTTTAAAAAACCAGCAAAATTTCATTTGTTGCTTCGAGGTAATTGGGACTGCAGATTTCATAATTTGTAAATTATCTTTTTCCCATCAGTGAACTTGTTGAGCTGCTGCTGACTAAAGCTGTGTTCACAGCACAGTGACAAAGCCAGAACTATTGATCCCTGTGTCCTGAGCTGGAGGGGGCTACCCTGAATTTAGTTTGGAAGTCACAAGAATATCCAGTTCCTGTTGACTCTTATCCAGGAAATAGAATTTATAAGACAGTAACTGATCTTTAATTGTCTTCTCCTGAACCTTTCCTGCCTGACAATTGGGTTTATTGGTTTCCCATGCCTGTCTGGAATCCCTACTGTTATTACACATTTTAAAGTCGAAATTATATCCTGCTAAAAGTTAATAACATGGCAATATAAAGAGGAGAGAGAGAGAACCCCCCATGATAATTATCTTCAAATAGGGACTAGAAATTCAAGCAAGTGTAAAGGGATTAGGTCAAGTGATCAATCAGAAGCAAAAATACCCATGGTATGAGGATCCCAGCTGGATCCTACAAAGGGATTCAATTCCTTGGAAAACTGGAGGGTCTAGCCTAGTCTAGAATTTTTCTCAGTTCAGCTCCCTTACTGAAGTGCTGCCAAACTCAGATTTGAGGAAGAGAATTCTCTTAGGAGGAGAATGTCCTGTATCAGCTATTGTGACAAATACAGATTAATTTGTTTTAGTTTTTGTCTGGTGCCTCTTCTTGCCCTGCTCACAATTACTTGTGGTGTTTCTTGGCTCCAATCCTTACTCTGGACCAAGTTTCCGCAGAGAGCATTGCTGCCTCAGCTGCAGAGAACTTTGCTTCAGACTACATGGAACTTCTGTACCAAGAAATTGGTTTATTTAAATCATTATCTCTCTTGGAAATGTTAATTCAGTTGTGAAAGGAAGGACAGAATTTGAGAGTTGCTCTCTCCTCAGAGACAGAGCCTCTTCACCTCCACTGCTCTTGCAGAGCATATGGTTGTCAAAAAAAGTTATCTTTTAAAGGAAAAGAAGTTCCCAGACACGGCTTGGAAAAGAATGTTAGCAATATTCTCCTCTGCTAGAATAAATCACACAAGACCATTTTCATTCCTGGGGAATCTTACCTTGAACACAAATGGGGAATAGTTCTAAAACCTTTTTGTTACATCTCATGAAATATAATTTCATGTGCTGTTTAGAATGAGGCAATTGCAGTTTATTTCTGTCTCATGGTTAAGAACCTTCCATATTTTCAGCCAGGAAGAGATTTGGGTTTCTTTTCATTTTTCCATTTTTTTGGCTGTATATTTTGACTGATGTAGTCTTTTTTTCAATACATTTAAAACAAACAAAAAAAAAAGCCAGTACCTTTTTGAGTGCTGCTTGCATTTCAGCAAGATTGGCCAAATCATCCAGAATGAAAAGTAAAACTGAAGCTTCAAGTGCTTAAAGAATCTTCTAAGATATCCTTTTTTCATGTTGATCCTTGTTCTATATAGAGCTCAGAATGTGCTCACTAATGTCTATTGAGAATGTTGTGATAATGGGGAATTTGCCTACCAAAAGGGATGTTTAATTGCTTGGGGTTTTTTAAATTGTCTTTTTCACAAGTGTCTTAGTCTGAGGAAAGAAAATGTTTGGAGAGTAAACAGAATAATCTTTAAAAAAAAAGACTGTCTTTGGGAAGACTTTTTCTTGATAAGCTTTTCAACTCTTAAACAGTCATTAAGCTGAAACTAGGAGTGTTGTTGAATATAGATTCCTGAACTACTACTTGTTCTTGTGAACCAATAGATACAGAACAGTTCCTTCTCTTTTTGTTCTTCAGCATGGTCATAAATATTTATCTCCCCACATCGGTGAAATATTCTTAAGATACCCAAAGAGATTTGACCTCAGCCATGACTTTGTTATTACTAATGTACATTATTTGCATGTGAGCAGTACCCATGGGCTATAGGCATGACCTATATTTTATCCAGAATTAGAACAGGAGACATTTCATATAGCCTTTAGGATGAAAAAGATGACGAGAGTCAGCAGGTGGACAAAGGAAGATGAAGAAATGG
This sequence comes from Ammospiza nelsoni, assembly GCF_027579445.1. Taxonomy (NCBI): domain Eukaryota; kingdom Metazoa; phylum Chordata; class Aves; order Passeriformes; family Passerellidae; genus Ammospiza; species Ammospiza nelsoni. Next base: position 7,487,744 of record NC_080648.1, read on the forward strand.
GAGATTGTATCATTTTGTCAGTATGGTAAATGGCATTTCCAACACACCAGCTGTTCAGCCTGGAGTGTACATTGCTCGTGTGGAGGCTAGAACAAAAAATAGCTTTCCAAAGGGAGATATGGCAAAACCAGGCTGTCAGGTATTTGCAGGCAACTCCTTCAAGGCTAAAATACAGGAAAAGACCATTTCATCCAAAATTGGTCCTTCTGAAAAGGTAATGAATAGGAGATGGGAGTTGATGTCATTGGCTGCTCTGAGTCAGCATCTGGGCAGGGAGTCAATTCATTAACCTCATCCAGCTGAGGGCAAAAGTCTTTCTGCCTTTGGTGTGGAAATGGTCTTTGCCACACTGTCACAGGTCTTGGCCACAGTAATTTTACACTGAAGGTACCACCTTGAATTCCACAACATTAGTTGAGAACAGAGTGGGAAGAAAATCTGGTTGTTTGACACTAAAGTGATTTCATTATGAAGGCCTGAAGCACGCAGATAAATTCTTCTAACTTTATTTGAAGACCATATGGTTTTATACAATGTAAATTTGTCAGCATCGTGCTATTTGCAGATTTGGAAGTCAACATAAGCCTCAACATCCTCAGTGCCTTAATTACCTAAGTAAGTATCATGGTTAGTGGCATTTCCGGTTAAAGTCCTAATTAATCTTCTCTATCTAATGAGAATGTGAAGATTTGGCTTGTGGCTTATTATCCCACTCATTATTATGAATGATAGGGCAACTGTATAAAGCCTCCAGTTTTACACTGTGACATAATTATTTATAAAAAGGCCTTGCCCCAGAAATGGAAATAATGATAATTACATTTAATCTTTTCATGGTTTATTCAATTTTTTTGCAGTGAAACAGATCCCTATAGGACACTAATTACTTAGAGAGGAAATGCAAGAAACTACCAGCTAGGCTTATTGGAAATAGATGAAAATTAGGTTACATTTTTCAGTATCTTTGGTATTGTTACTTTTCTTGCTCATATGTGTACTTTTCTCATGCTTGGCTTTATGTCATATGCATATTTTATGAGCTAATAATTCTATTTACTGCTCTGCTTTAGCAGCTAAAAGATTGACCAGGAGGATGCAAAAAGCTGCTTGTTTAAGCACCTCTAACTGTGGCTGCTGTTGCTGTTTCTGTACTGACAAGGGCACAGAGAGTGCTGGATGCCAGGTGCCTCAGAAGGGTGAGTTTAGGGTTAGCACCAGGGGAGCTGGGGGGTTTGCACCAGTTAGGGCCATTATCAGTACTCTGACAGGTTCCGTGTGCTGCCTGAGAATGTCCCTCTGCGTAACTGGCTCTGCTTTCCTTGTGTTCTGCCAGCGTGGTGTCAAAATGGGAATTTTATTTTGTATTTTCATCATCAGCTGATGTATCTATTGTTGAAATGGACTTGAAAACATAAAACTATTTAACAGGAAAATATTTTTTCCTTTAGGAGAAAAACTACGTTTGTGGACAACTTCCCGATTTTTTTAAAGTTCAAATAAAGCCTTAGCAAATATGATGAAGATAATTTTTGTGCTCTCAACAGGAAAAGTGGTGAAATGGCCTTGTTTTAGGCTATGGCTAAGCTGGAGAGCTGACTGGTTTTGCAGCATTTCTGTGTTTAAGTGTGGATAGTATTTGAAGCATTCTTGAATCTGAAAGTCACAGCCAATGGCGTCTCCCTGGTGCATGGGCAGGGACCCTGTGCAGGGGGCACAGTGCAGAGCCACGGAGCAGCCACCAGCCTGTGAGTGAATCAGTGCTTCCCTTCTGTGCCCAGTGTCCTGCAGGCACAGAGTCTGTGCTGACTGGAGTGGGGCTGGCCCAGCCCCTGCCCATGGGCACAGCTGTGAGCAGCACTGACAGCAATGAGCCCTGGAGTGCCCAGGGGCACTGAGCAAAGGGAGCAGAGGGCACACAGGGGCAGGGCAGGAACAGGAGGGGATGAAAGGCTGGGCTGAAGAACAAGAAGGGCAGATGCTTGCAGCCTTCTGAAATGGTCAGTTACTCTGTATGGGTTGAAGCTTTCTGAAATTGTGTGGTGGCCCTCTGTATATCGTGACCATCTCAACTGCGACATGAGCTGTGACATTGTCTCTTGGATTTGTGCTGGAGAAAGAATTGTAAGTTTTACTGCAGAAGTATTTCAGTGATGGTTGGGTACGTGCATTTGGAAATTGATGAAAAATGCAGCATGGGTTGGATTTCATGGTTTCTCTTGTCAACTGACATCCTGTGATCTAATATTTTGATAAGTGATTTTTATTTTGATTTCCATATACTTCTTTATGTCTGTCTAGCTTCACTGCTGGCAAAAAGAGGTAACAAAAAGTGGATGATGAGATGTTCTGATTTCATCTTAGGTAACTCTTCGTGCCACTTCACCATTTTGGAACAGTGCTGATGAAGCACTCTACACTGGGAGTACGTAGATAATAAAATTGAAAGCAAGAGACCAAGAGCAGAGAACAAAAATATGCAGATTAAAATGTTGTTACCATATGCCACTATTTTTGTTGTTGGCATTTAGCTTTTCTAAGGAAATAGAGCAGAACTTAATGAAGGGAATCATTCTCCCAGTTGCTCTGGTTCCTCAAAGAGGGACCTTGGCAGCGCCAGGCAAAATTGTCTCTCTGAGACTTTGAGCCGCTCTTATGTGAAATGCATTTGAAAGTATTAAATCAGGTCCAGTGTATATTGTAGCATGAAAATGTAATTTCAGCACAGATGTCACAAGGAATTACACTGCCCCTGAACAGTGATGTTTTGATCACTCCCTTCAGGATAACATCTTGTACCTTATTACTGCTGCCCGCTGTCCTGATGCTCAGATAAGCAGAGATCTCTTGTTTTCAGGCAGTAACCCCGAGCAGTGCATGCTGCAAGCTCGTGCTTCTCTTTGCCATAGCACTCTACAGTATTCAAAATCCTGTACCATGTCTGTCTTCAGCTTCTGAATGCAGCACAGTGTCGCTTTGGTCACGAGAATTACAGTTTTCATTTTCAACAGTATTTAAAATGTGATACAGAAAGGAGTTAATGAAAGAGAGTATTAGACTTTTTATTTCTCAATAAAGCCGAGTCACAGTTAAAAGGAATGCTGTGGATATAACATTTTTATCCTTATCCATTAACAGTGTCACTAGTAGTGTTTTAAATCCTGGTTTTTATGAGTGGAGTATTATGGACGAGAATGACTTCTTAAGTAAAGAAATCTACTTCATTATTTATGATCTTTTTTCTCACACTTCTCATTTGTGGTTTTCTTTTTTCAATTGGCTTTTTTATATGTTCTGAATGTACGAGCTTAGTTCAGCAATTCTTTATAGCAAGACAGGTTACATGGGGGAGATGCTGAATGTGGGTACATTTGTCATGGAAAAAAGCCCACTCATGTCAAAATGGAGCTGTGCTGACTAGTCTGGAAAGCTTAAATAGCTAACAGTAAATATGGATGCCACTTCTGCAGTGTTCTGACAGAAATAGAAACTCCCAGTATCTCATGGTTTGTTGCGGCTTTTTTTTTTTGTTTGTTTGTTTTTTTTTATTTTGCTACTGATTGACATCTTTGTTTTTGTTAGTGTTAACAAAATAGAAGACTTAAAGGAAAAGAAAATGAGGGCTGTTGGATTTTTTTTTTAAATCCTAGCAAGTTTAAAGAAGTTACAGTCATAATTCCTGGCTTTCTATCTGAAGGTGCATAAGGTTGAATCAAATATTTATTAACTCACAGCCCAAGTTGAATCCTCAGCTCTTCAGAGCTACGTTAATGAGAGAAAAAAGAGGATATGAGCTGCGTGATGTTACAACTGTGCAGAATTCAACCGTTCTTCTTGGATAATTTTTCTAGGTGGTTGCAGTGGGTCCAAGTGTCTGCTGAAGCATGTCACTGAACCTATATGCTATGGAATATTCCATTAAAACACTATGTGAACTTGCAGGAACTTCCTTGAATACAGCCATGTAGTTTTCTACTGCTGACTACATGAACTGAATAAAAATAGATTTCTTTTTTTGCTCTCCCAACCCTATGTGAGTTGTTGAAGATGATAATATATAGCGTTTGCAAAATGTTTACATTAGTTTTTAAAACTGGCTATTATCTAGCTATATTAGAAACTACAAATTGAGAGCAAGAACACGGCTCAGGAGGCAATTTTTTTTCTTTAGGATGAATTCAGATCTGCATGGCATAAACAATTTGTGTGGTTGCAGTCAAAATTCTGATGAAATCACTGAAAATAGATGTACATGTGATGTCTAAAGGAGATAATATAAATATACACTCAGAGTCTATATCATTACATAAGTACTGTGATGTAAGTTTTAAGTGATTCTTATACTGAAAGATGCAGAGATGTGCAGAACTGCTGCTAAGGCAATTATGGCTTTCCAGAAAATTAGTCACGTTTCTGTCTTATTTATTTGTAAGGAAAACTTGCGCGTTTGTTACCTCTTTACTTCTGGTCCATTTCTGTGGCCCTTGTTTGAGTTTGCATGAATGTACAAAATTTCAACTCCTTCCCCAATTACTATTGGTAAACTAAGATTTCAAAGACCACTTTATGGTGTTTCTGTGTACTTGGCTGAAAACACATCTGTTTTTATTGTGTTTCAACTAAGAATTACCTGTGGTTAAGCTTCTTCCAAATATGTTGCTGTATAAAATCACATAATCTCCTAGAGAAACAGAAAGATATGATGCTAAATTGTTCTACTGTCATCACCATCTGGATAGAAAGATTATTCTTTTTCTAATTTCTCTGAAAAACCTACAAAGAGCAAATGCATCCTTTGAACAAACCTGAAATAAGTGACATCTATAGCTAGCACACTCAGTAATGAGAGTGCAGATGTCATTTTCTGTGTTTTCCCTGTTAATTTAGTTCTGTTCTGTAGAAGATAATAAGATAGGAGATTTTGTGGGAATTAAGACAGTTCAGGCATGATAATGTTTGTAGGACTGGACAAACAAAGCAAAGGAAAAAAGATAATCAATACTCTCAGTTCACCCAGGTCTGGAGAACAGAAACCCACATAAAATTTATAAAATTTGTCCTGTGTGCTCCAGCCCCAGATTTATTTGGTCCAGTACCCTGTTTATGACAGTGACCAAACCAAATATCTGTGGTACAGAATGGGAACTGAGCACTCTGTAGCTCAGCTGGGTGACTGTGTAGTTTGAAGTTTGATGTGTTTGCCTTCATTAATTCACTCTGTCTCCTCTTGGGCCTGTGTGAGCCCTTGGAGGGCTCTGGAGGAGGTTTCACACCCTGAGTGCCCGTGTACAAAGCAGCCACCACCCTTCTGTCCTGTGCCCTCTGCCTGGTGCTGCCCTCACCCAGCCAGTGACATCTCAGAGTGATTCCTGGTCAGGGAAATCAGGGCTCACATCTCTCTGTGGTTCTCCCTATTTGTTTGGGCTGACTCTCCTTTGCCTTTTGCCACGTCCCACCCTGGAGTTATGTAATGGCATGAGATGTCTTGGTTTTGTATTCTTTCCTAATTTTCCCTGTCCACTGAATTTTTTGGGCAGTCAGCTAAAGCTTTTGTCAGCTGATGTCTTTGTGATCAAACATTCTATACTCCTGTACATGCAAGAGTATGGACATTGAGTATGTGAAATTTGTTGTGGGTTTTTTTAATCTCTTTTAATTGCCAATGAATTAAATCAGTATTTCCCAAATTGAATGCTTTTTTGGTAATTGCTAAGTGACCTCCCTGCCTCTGTTTTGGCCCACAAGCTCTTTCATTTTTGCTCCCTCTGTCCTGCTGAGGAGGGGCAGTGAAGAGTGGACAGGGGCTGCTGGCCACAGTCACCCCTCTCTTTGCCAGTGTGCAGAAACAGTGTGGTTTCAATTTAAATTGTGAAATTTCACTGGTGACTTCTTTGTGCTGCAAAAAGTGTTTACTTCTGTTTCCAGTCTGTGTATATACAGGGTAAATACCTTGTGTCTTATCTTAGGGCTGCTTAACATCCTGCAGAGCTGTGCTGCAGAGACTTGCATCTCCCTTCTTTATACATTCCTGTTGTTCCTGTTGGTTGATTTTTTTTTTTTTTTGAGAACTTTAAGTTTCGTGAGATAGAGTTTTTCCTTTTCATTCCATAAAGCATATGGCTGTGTCTCCAGTGTTCTCTCAGTCTGTATCTGTGCCTCCTGAGTGGTTATCTGGATTCTGTCAAACTGCAGCTGGTGAGTTTTCCCAACCTTCCTTCCTTCAGAGCACCAGTTTTGCTTTCTCCTCTCTTCGTGGCAATTGATTATCAGAGGAAACCAATTTCCTTTGGTGTTTTTGGACTCTATCAAATGCCAATGAATTCCAAAATTATTAGAGAGGAAGGAGAGGAGAATGGAAAGGGAATCATAAAGGCCTTTTTTTCATTTGAAATATAAGTGAAAACAAGAGCACCATCATGTAACTCTGACTTTTTTTTTTTCTTTTTCTTCCTTAGATAAGCTTTTCCTATAATAGAGGAAAAGAATCTGGAATAGAAGGAAGAGTCTGGAAATAGACAGTTCTATGAGTTTTGTTTAAAGCCAGTGCAAAGAACAGCTCTGATTTAACACATTGCAAAAGATGATGACCACTTCTGTTTTTCCAATTTGGTGACAGTTATATATTTCTTGAGGGGAAAAAACAGTTTATAATAGGAAGCATTTATGTTCTATTAATTACATCAGATGGAACAAAAAAGGGTCACAAACAGAATAATGGTACCTATACTTACAGAAGTCAAGAAAAAAACCCACTCAGAATGTCTGAAAAGGGCAGTCTTATGGTGGTTGCTGTTAACTGAGAGTTACTTGTGTGAGTATATGATTGTTGTTGCCTGGTGAATTGGACTAGTGTGTCCAAACAAAGTAAAGACAGCCAAAAATCACTGCATTTAATCTTCCTAAAAAGTAATAACTGACCCACAGATTTCCTTAAGTGGGAGAGAAACAGGAAGAAAATCTATATGTGGATAAGAAATTTTTTTGTGATTTGTTTTTCCAGATTGTAGATACTTATTAAAAAAATCAAAACAACCAAAACAACTAACAATCAAAAAAACTAAAAATAAGTTGAAAATCCTTCCATAAGGATTAATGATTGGTTGCCTACAGTTTTATATCTTGCAACCTCCCTTAAAATCTGTCTGGTCTCTCACTAATCCCCTAAATGCCTTTTTTTGTGCTTTTGGCTGTCAACAAGCAGCACATGCCATGGTAGCTTTGGAACTACTCATGGTTGACTGATCATCTGATTATTGCCCTTTAGCTGATGAGTGAAATGAGCAGAGCAGCTAAAATTTGAATTCTCCCTGCTCTCCTCTGTCAGGGCACTAATTGGATGCAGTTCTCTAGTCAGTCATGGGAGTTCACAAAGTTGAAAGTTAAATTTGTGAAACCTTAACCTCATCAAATTTGGTTAAAATGGTCCAGTGAAGTGAAAAGTGATTGCAGGGAGAACGAAGGATTGACAAATGAAGATGGACAAACAGGGAGTGTGATATATACTGTTTGCTTCTTTAGGAAAATGAGAAAAAACAAAGCTAAAACATAGGCACTTTCCAATTTGTTACATCATCTCTGAAATAGCTTCACTGTAATGAAATAATTGCCTTCAAGTTGGGTGTTGGCTTGAAATATTAAAATCCTTTTATCTTTATCATTTCTTCTTTTGGGCCACTTTTTGAGTCTCATCAAGTTTAATTTAGAACAGTGTTCTTGAGCAGCATAGAACTGAAACAGTTGAAGTTTCTCTTACTGCTGTATTTCTGTGCCTTAAACAACACTATTTGTTTTGGTAATACAATTTGTCTGCATCTCTCCTGCTGAGCATATTCAAGCTGCATGGAAGTTGCTTGGAAAACACTGCAGATCTTTAACTCTTGAATGTTTAATCCAAATATAATAGCTAATATGTAAACGCACACACATTGTGTAAAACACAATTTGGAGTTTTGAAAGTTACCTAATCTGGGATCTTCAGAGTTCAGAGAAATCCTGTCTGACCAGGAAAATCTTTCCATACAACTGGAAAATATCACCAAAATCTAGTGGATGAGAAAGAAATGCAGTTTAATAGCTTAATCTGAATGTTATTTTTTTAATGAATGCATGTTTACTTTGGTGACAAATGGAGGCTAAAAATGTATATCACCAATGCTTGGAAGAAGCAGCATGGGCATGGTGGTGGGATTTTGTACAGCTGGAAATTAAAGTCTCCCACAACTTTCCTAATGGATAAATATGGGGAATTCTGGGACAAACATTTGGTATATGTGTTGTTTCTGATATTTCTGTGGTATAAATAAGGATGAACTCATCTGAAATCAGTAGACTTAAACCAGCAAAGTTTGGAAGTGAAGTGGGTGATTTTTTTTTTCTGTGCTCTGAGCATTGGCCATTATTATAAAGCTTTGTCAGTCACTGACATTGTACCTGGGTGCTGTCCGGTTTATCTTAATCATACAAAGGTGAGGCTGGACAAACATAGCTGACAGATCTGAGTGCTGCTGCTGGGTGTGAATGCCCACAGTTATCTGGTGAAGGCTGTGTCCTTACAGCCTCTGTCCTTACAGGGCAATGCTGCTCACATTTTTGCTTCCCTACAAATAGCACACAAAGTGATTAGGAGGGATTCAGGAGAAGCAAATGAAAAAATAACTGACTTGTGAAAGATTTAATGAAATTAATTTATTTGCATAGCCAAGTGAAAATGAATTTTAGTTAAGGATAACACATACAAGGGGAATAATATTCTAGTAGTTGATGGTTTTTCAATCTAGTTGAAAAAATGATCATAAAATGTGCTGGCAATCAATGTGACAACAGACATACTGGGAATGAAATCCAGAAACACATTCATAGCTCTGTCTGCAGCTAACTTAGCCATGGGAACAACTACTTAAGGATGTGGTGAGTAATTTGCCATTACCCAAAATCAGGGGAGAAAAAAATCTAATTTAATCCTGCATTTTTAAAATGGATCCTGAAAAATGTTGGGGTCAAAGCCGTGCAGAAAGTGAATAAAATACATGTCAAACTGAAATGTAGCTGTGACATACATGGGTTACTGCTTGTCTCTGAAGTACAGTAGCATTGCATGTTTTTTTATTTTCCCCTGGAGTCAGCTCAGTTAATAATTATTGTTGCTAAATCTGACATGTATTCCACACTGCTAGGGAAAATGATAAGATTTGGTAGAATAGTGATGAATACTGTACTTGTCAGATTTTTCTTTTTCTTCTGATAAGTGTTTCATCATATCTGTTTTTGGGACTGCACTTACTAGATTGCTCCTCAATTCAAGCAAAGAGGGCCCTGTCCACCATTTTATAGTGTCACTAGATAATGTAGACAAGACAGAACAAGTCTGATGAGATGAGATTAGATGCTGGTTTGTGTTTTCCAAAAAAGACAGTGCTTGCTTCTAATTTTATCTTTGTCTAGACTGTGCTTCCAATGGCAACAGCTCAGCACTGAGCACTCTGCAGCAGGAGCTGGGATGAAATCACTTTCAGCTATGGAGTTACCAAACGTTGCATCTTTATGGTCCCCAAAGAGAGGAGAGCTCTGGCAGGTGTTTTCTTGGCATCCTCACTGAAAATTACAGTTGCAAGTTTACTGTCCAAGGAGGACCAAAGTGTCCCAAATTGTAAAAATTCAGAATTTTTAAATGCCCTTCTTTCTCATAGCAGTTCACCTTGACTTGTTTTGGAATTTGCATTTGTGTTAGGTGAAAATAAAAATTTTGGAGAAACTTCTGCAAAATATTACTAAAGAAAGGCTTAATTGCTTCACTGTTTCCCTTTTGGTTTTTCTCTTGGCTGGAGCTCAGTCAAAACTCATTTCATAGGACAAGCCCAATTTCTTGCTTCATCCACATTGCCAGTTTTTATAAAAAAATAAAAATATATAATCTGTTACATTAGAGATGGCACAAGCCCAGTAACCAGTACAGCTGGTGAGAGATCCCCAGAGATGCTGGTGGTGGGAACTTCTGCTTGAGCAATGGGAATATCTGAGCAGAGGAGGTGTTTTCAGTACACTCCCACAATATCTAAAGAGCACAACACTAACTTCTTGACAAAAACTTTTAAAATTCTAAAGCATAATTTGTGGTTTTGGAAGTTGCCTAATCTGGGATCCTCAGAGGAAGGAAATGCCAGATGTAATGAAGTCTGGACCACAGAAACTGAGACCAGTGTTTTCTCCATGGGTTTTCAAGAACCATCTTTTTTTCAAGACTCATAATGGATGATAACTTAAGCAGAAAATTTTAAAAGTTTTCTGCAGGAGAAGAGATGAAAGTTTCATCATTATGAGTTCAATAAAGACCTGGAAACTGAGGGATGGGAGGATTGTCCTGGCTGGAGGAAACTAGGACACATAATGAAATTAAATTCATGTTTTCTAGAGGTCCTATCAGAAATGAGTTTCCTGATTTTTATTCTTTTAAATGTTTAATGTGTGTATGTTTCCTTTCCTTTTTTTTTTACTTTCAAGAGTATAAACCTGCATTTCTTGTGATGCCAAATAGATTATCAGTTTGCATGTACAACCCAGACAAAGGAGTAGTTCTATAGCTACAAAAGGCTCCTGGAGAAGAAGAACAAATTAAACTTCACTCCCATTATGTAAAATGAGGTGATGTTACTAAAATTAAATGTGCTTTTGGGCAGGTTTGACCCACTGGTGCAGTAAGACAAAACCTGGATATCCAGCATGCAAGAGTGTGCCCTTTGTGGCAAAGGTGCCCTTTGCATGCTGTAAAAACGTTTCCCCTCTCATTTTATTACTACATTAATGAAGTAGAAGCAGTAAAATGAGCAGTTCTACATCTGGGATATGTCTGGTAACTTTTCCCATGTCTTCATGCACACTTTAAATTGTGTGTATGAATTGTGTATGCTGTTGTAGGATGGCTCCTTTTTTTAGCTGAATTTATTTTTTTAATAGAAGTTTTTTTTAGCTAATCCTTTTTTATCAAAAGAAAGCAACCTTTGATCACAACTCATTTAAGCTTTCATCTTTCAAGATGTTCTGAAATATACAAAATCAATATGTAATATGTGGAAGATTTGCCTGTGGTGATAGGTCAAGAAAAAGAATTTTTCTCCTATCTATTGACATAAACACTTGGAGATGAAATGCTTTTCAGGGTATTTTGTGTCACACTTGAAGTCACATTGTGTGATGTAATAATCAATAAAGACCACAATGATAATAATAATTTCATTCTGTCTGTATCAATGTTTATGAAGAGTACTGATAAATCTCCCTTTGGCTGCTGCAGGGTTGGTTAGCCATTGTTATGGAACGATGATTTATTCTGCAAGCATTTTCTTTTTCAGTCTAAAATTATAATGATGAAAGCACTTCTTAATTTGAAGTAGAAAGAGAAAGATATAATGCAGTTGTTAAAACTGATAAGACTAAGTGCAGAAATATCTAAGTTGCAAAGTTTGCTCTAAGCAGAAATAATCTCACAGGTAATTTTTTTTCACCTGTGAGAGAGTTAATGTCAAGTATTCACTGTGCTTGAGAAACTTTGCTTCTCTGGAGTATGTGAGGAGATCAGAGATACACACTAATAGGAATAGGTTTTACAAAGGGTTGCTGAAGTGTAGAGAGCTCCAATGAGCTTCTAAAAGGAGTAGTGAGGGGTTTAGAAGGGCTGGTAGGTGAATGCTGTGGCAAAGAATCCACATTTGTGGAGACACTGAGGGAGTCTGCAGAAAGCTTTGCTGTGTTCAGCAGAAAAGGATCTCAAAAAATACCCCCCCAATCTTGTGGTGTCGTGGCTTCAGTTCATTCTGACACCTGCATGCATTTTACTGGAAATCAAAGTTAATTAAACTGGTATGATTTTTTTTTTAATTTATTTCTTAAAAACTGCGGGAAACCCTACAGTGCTCTAAACTGCAAGGGTTAATATAACACTGTTAGTCTGACCTTGGCTCTTAAAACCATAAAAATCTGATTGTCTTCCTCTGAGTACAACAAAGTACATGTATTAGGAATTGACTTCATGTTGTTTCCTTATTGAAAATCATGTAATGAAAAATTACTGACGAAGGGTCCACTGAGAAAGCCTGTATTTTTCCTTCATAATGTCCTGAACTTTCTAATATAATTGAATTTAATCTTTTACTTTAGGATGTCATTTCTAAAAAGCAATTTGTCTTTGCAAATCATTCAAGGCAGTTGTCATACAATTTTTCAATAATTTGGGTTGGAAGGGACCTTTGAAAGTCATCTCTGGAAAAGAGCAAGCAAAGATATAAATCAAGTGGAAAATTATGTTTGAAATGTACAATTTTAATGAAAAAAGCATTATAAACATGTTACTCATATATTTTGATACCTGAATCATAGGAAATTAGGTTATTTTATTGTGCTTTATGTTGCAGATATTTCTAAAAACCAAGCTGAGAACTAATGGCATGTTGCTGGGTGCAGCCATTGTGCTATGGATTGAAATGACCTCTGGAAACCCACTCGAAATGTCTTGGCCAGTCAAGGTAAGAACTGATTTTAATTTTTTTATTCTTTTTTTATATTTATCCAGTGCTAAAGAATAAAAGCATGGTAGGACAAAGGCCATAGGTAGTCCACAGGAGAAGGATGGTGCAGTCTCAGTCCTTGGTGATTCACAGAGATGGTCATGTAACCGTTTATAGAAATGGTATAACCAGAGTTTGGTCTTTGTTGCACCAGCAGCAGTTCACATTTCTAAATGTAGCCAAGCAGTGGCCCGGCTCTAACACAGGGATTTGTTTGTGTTTATGACTTAAACTGAGAGGAAAACCTCTGGTTTATTTAGGGCTGAAAAGGGACTTGAACATCCATCAGTGCACTCTTAGAGAAGGCAGCATGGATTCACTGAAATAACAAGCTTTTTTTTAGATTTTTATGCAGTTCTGTATAAAATCATTATGCCTGCCTGAAGCCCATTAAATAGCCAAACCATTAAAATATTCTGACCTTTAACCAGATGAAACTTTTCATGACAATTTTATTGTAACAGTCAGTGAATGATCACATGGGAGTTATTCTAAAACATCAAGTGGTTTTCAGAATATAGAATGCAATTTTGTGAGAAAGTGGTAGGCAGGCTACTGGAAGAGGTGATTTCATGAAATATAAAGCATAAGGTAACTTTTGGATAAATCTGGTCTTTGTTATTACTGTGTTTCCATAACAGCATCAGAAATATCTATTTGGAACTAGAAATTAGTAAGTTATAATTACATCAATTCATTAAAAATGAAAGAAACACCATATTATGTCACATTAGTTTGCTATAAGCCTATTGCATTTTTACCCTTCTCTTTTCTATCTCCATTGCAAAATACACATTAGAAATAGCTATTTAATGATAGCAAAAATCAATCATTGTGATGTGTGAAGTCAGACACAGCTTCAGCCCTCCTCATTTTCTTCTTATAGACTTTATTTACATAATAAAAGATCTATGTTTTTACATGGGCTTGTGAATGAAGATGATGGAAAAAAAGACAGCTACGCAATAAGAATTTTATGAAGATCTCAAACAAGATCACAGGAGAAAAATTTTTCCTTTTCAGTTTAATACACAACTTGGAGAGTTGTCTGTAAATGCAGATACCAAATCAGGGCCATGAAATATGTGTATGTAGATATAGGAAAGAAAAATTTAAAAGTGGGAAAAACTCTAATACAGAATCTCAGCAAGTTGTACTCCCCAAGAGCAAATAGTCAGTTGTGATATAAACTGTATGGCTGCTCCTTTTGCTGGGGCTGGAGGTTGCTCCACACACGACACATTTCAGCAGTGCAGACCTGAAGCCTCTGTTGCACCTGGAAGCTGAAATTCCCAGAGTCTGGAGAAAGCACAGCTCAGCACAGAACACAGGAGGCTGCACTTCAAGCCCTCCAGCCCCTCTGAGCAGTGAAGTAACAGGGCAAAACTCAGTCCTGCAGACTGATGGGAGCTTGAGAGCAAGGAGAATATTGCTTCTTATCTACAGGCTGAGATTGAATCTCCTCCAGCTTCAGAGTTCTGCAATACAGCTATCTCTGTCTTAGCTAGATTCCTTTTGAACTTGATGGAGAGAAAGAGGCTCTTCTAGAGAGGGTTCATAGAACTATTTTGTGGGTTTTCTAAGGAAAAGATTAGGTGACTTTGGTAACATTCTGAGCTGGGTGAAATGAGATTCTGCTCCCTAGGAAGTACAGATATTTCATGCTGTTTCCTGTGGGAATTGTTTGATGAATAAGTTGAGTTAAAGCAACCTGCTGCTCTCTTGTTGTTTGAACTAGAACTTCCCAAGTGAGTTAACTGTTGGAATCTGTAGTGGTAGCTTTAATGAATAACTCACATTGGAGCATTTTGTGGTTAAAATGGATGAGCATGAAATACTATGATACCATATTCTTTCTATGGATGCATTGGAACAATCCAAGGTAATATCTTTGGGGTTTCTTTCTTCAAATTTGGATATGATGTCAGTATGAATTCTGAATGATTCCCTTCAGTAAATTTGGTATGATAGCTTATGGAGTAAAAAGTTCTCAAGAACAATATATCAATTTCAGTTTAATGCATTGTTATCTATTTTTTTAAAGATAATAGGATTGGACAACAAATATTAGCATAAATATATCCGCATTATCCCTAAATGAATACCTGGAAACATTTTGTGAACTTCAAAACACACTGGCATATGAAACAAAAAGTCACATGAATGATGAAAGATGATACTCTATTGTCCTGCTCTGGTGGTGGTAACTCATGCAGCCCTACAGCTTCCCTCCAGGTTCAGGGGTCTCTGTGCCAGATCCATGCACCAAAGTGAAGCTGCTGCAGGAAGGGACATCAGGGGATGTTCCTTCCCTCAGTGTCCTCCACAGCCCAGCCCAGCTCAACATCCCCTGCTCTACTCCAGCCCTGGGCAAGAGGGAGCACTGCTCAGTGCAGCTGTGCTATTCCTGCAGAGTCTGAATCCATCCCTGCAGTGGAGGAGCCATTGGAGTTTTATGAAAGATACTCTTAAATCCCCAGTCTGCTCTTGCAAATATCAGCTCTTGGTTTAGTTCACCCTCAGCTTTCCCCCCCACCTTTGTTTTTGTGCTATCTCATTGTTCATATTTGTCTGTTTTGGCCATGGCTCAAGGCCAGAATTGAGGCTTACTTTTGCCTCTCTGCAGTATGTTGTATAAATATATGCTATATAAACATCAGTTGGGATAACACTATGATCTCCTTAGATTTTTTCTTTTTTCCCAGCTGAATAAATTAGAAAAGAATAACCAAATGCTTGTGTCTATATCAGACTAATTTCTGTTTCGTTTTAGAGGTGTGAGGGCTAGATATTTCTCGGTGAGGAGGCCACCAAATACAGAGTAGAGAGGAGTTTAATTAACTAGTGTGGAGAAACTGCAGGAGGAGAAAATATATCTTGTGGTAGCTAGAAAGTGAGCAAGATCGATTTGTTTGCACTGGCAGCATCACCCACAGAGTGAACTGGAACAGGGAAAAGGGCCTCACAGATCCATGAGACATGGATAGCACAAAGAGCAGTGTTCTCATAGGACTGAGATGTTTCTGTGACCTTTAGCAAAATCTCAAGACATTCTGAGATTTTTATATCTACTGATGATTGTTCTAGGATGGTTAAAAACCTTCAGAATAGAATGTCTTCTTCATGTGAAATTTATAAAATCCCTAAAACAGGAGGTGCTGAGAATTCTAAGAAAAAAAATGAACAATAATTGCATTGCAGTAAATAAATTCAGGAAAAAAGGTAATGATTATCGTTTTACAAAGTGATGCTGTGCTGTAAATTCAGTAATTTTTTTATGAGAAACTTAGTTCTGTTTATCAGTATTGTAAAATGTGCAATAGAGACCTTCATCCTCTGCAAAATTGCAATGTTTCTGGGGTTTTTCCCAGTTTTTAGTAGTTCTGGAGCAGAGCATCTCTCTACTCACTAGCATTAATATTAAAGATCTGAAATATATTAGGCTGTCTATGTAGGTGGTTAAAATTTGACCAGAGAAGACTTTTATTTGGGAAATTTACAGAGTTCTTCTCCATTCCCTGTTCAATAGCTAAACTCTATCACTAGTAATAAGAGTCTCAGTTTAAATATTTTGAGGAAAGGGAGAAAGATCCAAAACATTTTTAGCACTTTCAGCCAGTTCACATCAGCCAGTAGATGTCATTCTATCTCTATTTTAATCCCAGTTTCTACTGTTCTCATTATATTTTTCTAAATAACAAATTGCAGATGGGAATGGGGGTAAACATTTATGTTTAACTTTTTTCTGATTAATGCACAAGTCTATATCTTTTCAGTAATGTAAGGTGTCGGAGTGTGAAATTGGTTCTTCTTGATGCAACTGAGGCTGATAAACTATTGTCTTTTTGTCACTCATCCATTAGTACTATTTAATTTATTTATATGTTTGTACAAGAGATTTGTCAGCTTTGCACTCTGCGTGGCTCTTCTTTCTTTTTTCTTTACAAATTCTTTTTTCTCTCTGAGAGGGTTTGCTTGATGCTGTTCCTGTAGTTCTTATTCTATCACTTCTCAAGATGTCAAGGCCAAATAGAAGAGTTTTGTAACTCTGGGGTGACACACAGACTACTGCCTGGAGTCACACAAAAGAAAGGTCTGAGACCAAATGGAAGGAGAAGTTTGGTATTTTTTTACTGAATAACCTTATTGTTAACTAAAGCCCAAATGCAGAGCCCTGCTGGCAATTGTAGCAAATGGAAAGACTTCAATCTACAATAAGGATTTTGCAGTCTTGCTAAGATAAGCAATTTGTAATTAGTCATTTCATTTCTGTCCAAAGATACATAGTGACTGTCTTGAGAATGGTGTGGGCAGAGGGCCAAACCTCTGAGGCTGTGAGGAGGCTGAAATGCAGTGCTGCCTTTGAAATGCTCACAACTGCACGTGCTAGTTGAGAGGGGAGGAAACTGGATGTGCTGTTCCTTCTATGGCCGGAGTAGCTCAGGTGCCAGGACTGTCAAGCTGACAGTTTTCAAAACACTGAATTCTTATTTTTGCTTTTTGGCAGCCATTGTTTCACCTGGTCTGTTGCATAGGGACCCCCGGTGTTTTGTTAGCCACTGAGCTCAAGCAGATGCTCTCCAGGGAATATTTACTCTGCTCCAACAGAGAATTTGCAATCCATGGTCCTAAAGAAGCCCTTGCTGTGCCGGAGCAAAAGTACCCCATTTTCTGCAGAGTCAATTACAAATACAGGAACACAGGAAAGACAGGCCTAAGGTGAACTTTAGGATGGGAGAACCTTACCTGGCTTTACAAAAGTAAGGTTTTAAATGAGACTGGAAGAATAAAAAAAGGATTACAAAATTACATTCTATAAAGCCTTTCTGTGGTACCTTTTCTTAAGGGGTTTGCAATATACATTACCTTTGAACCCACAAGTGTTGGGCTGAATAGTATTTGGTTTGGGTCTTTCCAATGCCACTGCAGTTTCTCTCCTCAGTCAGTGGAGTGTAATTAGGTGGGTGATTGTGGCATAAAATGCTCTTCAGATGCTCCAAAGGAACTTAATCTGTGTGTGTGCTGGGTGATGCATGCAGGGAATTAGTTACAAACTGCTGGTCTGACTGTTCTTGCTGCATTTGGGCTGTGTGAAAACTCATGCCAGTTTCCACATGTTAATACCACACTAATATCACACCAGTGCCTCACTGTTACTGGAAAGAATTTGACATAGGAGCGTTGCATTTCCTCTGGATTTTGGAGCTATAATCTTGGATAAATTTTTACCATAGAGAGCTACCATCTCAAGCCAATCAGAAATTAGAGCTAATAGGAATAGTTACACAAAGTGTTAATGGTACCCTGTGTCTTATCAGCATATTAATTATCATGTCAAAAAATCACTGTAAGGAGCTACTGCAGTCACCTAAGGAAAGAGAGTAACAATTCCATCATCAGTGAGAGGTAGAAAAACAAAAAGAGACTGAAAGTGTTTTTATAGATACCGACTGGCAAAATGTCTGTCTGCTGAAGAATATCACAGTCTTGGTACTGTTTGCATAGCTGAGGAAATCAGTTATATAAGCAAGCAAAATAAACACTACAGCCTGTGTAAAGAGGAATAACAAATAAAGGAAATAAGTGTGATGGGGAGTGAAAAGAACTGAAGAATATAAAGACACTGTGAATAGAGGGGATTGGGTGCTAGTCAGTTTAAATCTGTCTTGTACCACTACAAGGAAGAGCATGGAAACAAATCACTCTCAACTGGACAAGGAAATAAGAAAAAGGCTCAGGAAATTAGTTGTGGCAAGGGGTCTAAAAGACCCAAGATGTTAAAGCTCAGTTGGTTGGACAGAGGACAAAGCTTTTGTTGACTCGCAGTGTGCATCTGAATACCTTTTGCTGAATTCTGCACATTTTTACTCACAGCACCAAAAATAATGAAATTGCATTCTACCTTTTAAGCTGTGAGTCACTTTGCTGAAGGGTCACTGCCCAGACAGTCTGAATATGCCCAGCAGACAGAGAATACCAAAAGGGAGTAGAAATTTACATCATGTCTGTGTCGTGACAAAGGAAAATGTAAAGATAGCAACTTCTCAGGGGGTTGTTATTAGGATCCTTTCAATCTGTGCCAAAAGAACATTATTCAGGATTCATACTGCGATGTGGCTTGTGACTGGCAAAATCTTTAGTCCGGAATGTGTCTACTCATCATCTGGAAGAAGCTGTATCCCATTGCTGCATGCCTTTATAAAAAGGCTGAGAGAGGAAAAAGTGGAGAAGATCATGGAAAGGTCTGCAAGGTGCAAAGGAAAGATGGGAAGCCTCTAATAAGCTCCCACTTTCCTATTTTAACCTGTGTGAATCATGCCATGCAATGCTGAGTTTGTGTGCACTCGGGAAGGGAAGGGAGGACATGCAGGAATTTCTGCTTTAATCTGTCACCTAGCCCCATTAGAGAGTCAGGATCAATTGCCTTCACAAAATTTGCCACAGTCTGGCTAGGATGGCATCAGAGCAGTGAAAAATAGGAGCTTGGAGAGAGGTTGGCTGTTCAGCTGCTTTTCCATGAAATTGTGAGCTTGGCAGCACAGCAGGCCTCATCCTTGTCACACAGAGCCTCCTGCATCCCCTGCTCCTGTAGGGACCATCAGGACATTCAATGTGTGTCTGCTCACATAGCTGTGGGTCAGCTCAGCCCGAAACAGAAAAAGCCCTGCAGCAGGGCTCCTCAGAAAGCTCTTCGCCTGCGGAATCTGATGCTCAGGGAGTTGTTTTGCCTCTTGGGACAGGGCATAGCTGTGGAAGGAGGCTGACTAGAGAGGCTGCTGCTCCTCTTACTCCTTTCTTTGTATTTTCATCGAGCTTACACTGAAATGGACTTCACAGGTTTTCAGATATGCCCAATTTGTTCTCTCCTGTACCTGTGGGAGAGTATGCAATGTATTATCATCCAGATAACAACCTATTAATGCATCCCACTATGTACTTCAGTAATTGTATCCAGTGATTCTGCTGGAGGAAAAAATTGAGTTAGTGCCTTCATTTGGGCTGTGAATATGATCCATCTTTTCTCCTGTGTCCAGAGCTCCAACTGCAATAATTAGCTGGCATAGACCATTTGTAAATTTGAAATGACTAAATTATGTGATTCTTTCTTTGCTTTATCTTTCTGCATATTTAGACAGGAAACATGTCATCAGCTGTGGATGCAGCTTTTACGAAGAGATGGCTCTGTCTTTCTGTGCACTGTGGTGCAGAGATGTCTCAGTTACAGATGCATTGGGCTTTGCAGGCCTTACTCTCCCAAAACTGTTGCTTTCTAAAAGCAGAGAATTCACCTTTGCTTATCACTATTCTCTTTCTGATTGTGGTATGTATATACAAATACATTTACATTGGAATTTAATTATTTTGTGTGCATCACAAAGCCAAAGCAAGCCTTCCATTCACCTCACCTTTCTCCTTTCCACTTCTCTCTGTTTTGTGATATAACCAATGTGGTTAGGCATATCTTATGGAAATGTTAAAGTGATTTTGTCCTTTTCAAACCTCTGTTTTCAGTTCCAGATAGAAGAGATATGTTGTACTTCATGTGAAAATTTCTTGCTCACATGAGTAAGCCTGAATCCCTGTTGTATGTCTCCAGTGGTATATTGGTGTTCATTACTGCTGGTTGTATTGCTTGTTTTTTATTTTGCTTTTCCATTCAAAAGAGATGTTTTTAGAATCAGTGTCTGCCCAATGCCAGCTGGTCTGATGCAGCTCTTTTTGAAATACACATAACCAAAGAAAGGATCTACTCATATTTTAATATTTTACTATTTACTTTACTATTCATTCTCAGTAGCCAAGGAAATGATATGTGTTTTTCTCTGTTGTTTTTTTAGATTTTTATGATGCACTAGAATTATGACTTTAATAGGCAGAAGTTATATTATTTTGGGGGTAAATATCTTACCATAATTTTAGGTAGAGTTTAAAAGTTTTTAAATAAGTAATTTTGGAATACTTCTAAAATTGTACTTCATTTGTTAGGAATGTATTAAGAATAAGCATTTGAGACTGATTTTTTTTCCTAAATTTCAAAGCCAAATGGTTGTCTATTAGTTATACTGTACAGAATTTATACCTAGAAATCACAATTGTAATAATTAGGCTTTGTTTTCCCCATTTCTTTTCTGGGGAGATATACAGTAGCCTTCTGAGGTTCTTGAATTTTTAGCTGTTTCTTTGTACTACATATAAGTAACCTGAAGAAATTACTCTGTTTACATGCTCAGTTAAAAAAAAAAAAAAAGAAATTTTTAGCTGTCATCTAGCTTTGGTCCCTGGCTAGTTGCAGATATAAGAACATTCTGTATATAATGAAGTACCTAGAAAGTGCCAGTAGCTATTCAAAATGACTCTTCCTGAAATAAGCAACATAAAGGTCACACTTAAGATAATAAATATTCATGTAATTAGGTTATATCTAGCTACACAGAATACAATAGCACCAATCACCACAAGTGATTGAAATATTTTCATCAAATTCAGTGATGACTGAGAGATGAGGAGCACTGCCAAGTGGAACGTGTTTTTGGAATACTCCATGGTAGTTAAGAGTGACTGTTCAAACAATTGGGATCATTTAAATGTCTTTGCCAAACCCTTGCTTTTTTCTCTTCTGTATGGTGCAGTGTTCCTTGGCAAAGTCTGGGTCAAGTTGTTCCCATTCAGCAGCTTTTCACATCCTTTTTGTGTCAGAAAAATTGTCTGTACATGGCACAATGAAATAGAGAACTATTCTGGTCTTAGAGTTTTCATTACAGAAACAAGACTAAAGTAGTCACAACTTTCTTTCCTTGTACACAGTGACACTACCTGTGATCCCCCTTTCCCTTTCTGTAAAAGTTAAGGCGTTAGTGCCAGTATCTTTTTTAAGTTCTATTTAAAATTATTCCTTCTGAATTCCTTCTGAAATTTGATCAGGATTCAGCACTCATCACCTCAAGTCTTAAACCATTTTGTCTTGTGTAACAGCACACAGCAACATCTGTCCAAAATATCTCTGGTTTGTAGCAGTGCTTGTTTCCAACCCATGGGTTACAAAACACAACATTAATATTCCCCACATGTGTTCCTTTATCCTGCAGTGCCCTCCAGCAGCTGGAGCTGCAGGCACAGCTCAGCACAGGGCACCTGCAGGGAGATGGGCACTCCCATGGGGTTCTCCCTGCATTTCCATGGAGGGAGAGCCTGAGCTTCAGCACTTGCAGAAACACACGCTTTGCCTCACCCAGCTGGTTTGCTTATCAGCTTGCAGTGCAAAATCACAAGTATTTTATGGAAGAACAAATTCTAAGCAAGAAGGAGTCAGGCTCCCAATAGTGCGTATGCTGCCCTTCCCTTTGGAAGTGGCCTCACCCAGCTGAAGGCTGTTTCCTTGCCTCAAGCAGATAAAAAATCCTCCAGGGTCCAGACGCCACAAAGGAAGTTCATAAAATTGCCTTTCAGGCACATAACAACTGAGACATGGCACTTGTTCCACGAAGCACAGGGGCTGAGGGCTGTGATGATCCAAGTGAAGGAATTGCAGTGGTTGAACTCCTGTCCCTGCTCAGGCAGAGCTGCCGTCATTGCAGGGAGCAGGGGACTCAAATGGAACCTTGAAAGGCTTGAGGAGTGGTGATCTGTGACTGGTTGTGCTTGTCTTAACACATGGCATTAATAAAAACAAAGGGTTTTGTTATATTCGACACCAATAAGCTCAATTTAATATGTTTCTCATCGGAGACAATGAAAACCATTAAGTGAGGTAGAAAATTTTCATATTTACCCACCAAGAGTCTGTCATGTCTTTCAATTTCACATTGTTCAACAATGCTGGCATGTGAAAAATTATAGTTTGTGCATCAAGGTGAGAGACTGATGAAATAGTGAGCTATTCTTGTAGAGAAATCTCCATCTGTAACTGTGCTGAATTTCAGTTAAAATCAATTTATAGCTCATTTCATTATTTTCTGCTTTCAGAAGTGTGACCCAGTGATTATTTCTTCTTTTCTAGTCCTTGTTTGTTTCTTATAAGCAAAACAAAATAAGAAACCATGCATCAATGTGCATATTTAATTCAAAGACTGCTCCTGCTTGGCCAAAGCTACTAGAGCACAAAATATACTAAGAAAAGATGTCTTTCTGTATTGTTCTCATGTTGAATCTTCATTAAGATTTCATCAAAAGTCCATTAAAATCTTCCTTGCTTAGTAAATGCAACAAGAGCTGTTCTTCCAGGGGCCCAGAAAGTCTGAGTTTCTTGAGGGGCTCAAATTCAACCTACTAAGAAAAAGTTGATCAGTGTTTATTCTCTTTTCTTTCTTTTTATTTTCTCCCCTGTTTTTCTTGAATAACCTGACAAGTTACTTCTGTTACATTTTAGCTCATACTTTGCAATATTTATGTGGAATTCTTTTTTTAGGCTCTCCTGAAAATGAGAAAACTGAGGTCTCATGCAAGGAATTTTATTTTGTAATGGAAACCTAACTATCAGGTTTTACTTGATGATATTTTTTGCTTATGGAATGCAGTTCACAGAGAAAATCAGGAGGTTGAGTGTTTGGAAATATTTCTTATATAATATATGGTAACATTTAGAGTAGTACGTGGAGTTAGCAAACCCAGCCAGACATGTGCAGTGAGCACCATAGAATTTGGTTAGATGATGAATAAAATATAAATAATTAAAATTAATATATAGGGCATTTTTATCTCTATGGCAGGTATAAAATAAATTTTACGAAGCTGGAAAAAATAGATATATTTGAGAACTGAAAATATGGTGTAGTTGAGATCTCAGGTTCTTCATCCTGTCTGTCTTGTGGTATCCCAAGATTCTGGTCTCTAACTGGAGGTGTGAGAATGAGAAGTTTGGGCAGCTAAAAACCTGGCTGATTTTGAGAGCTATTAGTCATGCTCTGGGCTATTTTGAAGTTCTATTCTTTATGCCAGTTTGCAAATTGTTCATCTGCATCTACCTTACCTCACTTGTCTGCCAGGCTGTCATGATGTCTTAATACAGACCAATAATTTAAAATTCACATAGGTGTATGAAAGCAGTGTGTAAGCAAGCAAGAATTTAAGTTAAGAAAGGACAGTGTTGTTGGACACAATAAAATTATGTCAAATAGAAGGGAGAGGGTTTTGTTCTTAATAGAGAAATCTTTCAGCACTGCTTCTGACTATGCATGGACATCTCTTTCAAAAGGAATTAAATAATGATAATCCACTGGTTTTAATGCAATGTTTGCTTTCTAAAGAAAACATCAAGAAGGCAAATATTTGCAGAGACAAAAAATGTTTTACTTCTGCTACAAAGAAGAAGATCTGAGCGGAATGTTTAGTTCAGACAGAAGGCACCAGCTAACAGCACAAATAATTAAAGAAAACTCTCTTGTAGGTGTTCAGTTAACCAGTCTTTATGAATTTCTCTTTAAGTAGATCTCTGCTTTGTTCAGCTTTTGCTTTTTGATGGTGGTGGTGTGCTAATGAGAGCTAGCTGCAGGGAAGGGTTCTGAGGGAAGGAGGAGTATTGGGGAGCACACTTTTCATCATGTAGATAGCTTTTATTGGATGCAGCAATTAAAACTGCTTTAGTCCAGAGGTTAAAAAGAAGAAAAAATCCCCCAAACCTTCAGTTTGCCATCATGTTTCAAGGGGCCCAAGAGAAAAAGAGGCTTCTTCTATTTCACATGAAGATTCTAAATCCAGTCCTTTGAGGTTTGAACAGTCTGACTTATTATAAAATCAAAACCCAATGCTTTTACTGCAGAAGAGGTAAACAATATTGGGACAGATATTAATGTCCTATAACTCGAGTGCTAAATGACTTCTGCTTTTGGCATGTATAGATATGGCAGACATTTAAGAAATAAGCACTGCCAGGGTCTAATTATTGCAAACTAATTACAGCTGTTGAAGTTGAAGCTCAGGAAGTGTGAAGTGCCTTCAAGAATTGCAATTCCCTGGGGATGTGATTAGCTCACAGTCTCCACCCTGGTAGTTCTGTTTGGAGCTCTCTTGTGTAAGAAAAGCAGACAGGATTGACAGATAAACCTTGGTTTTGTCTGAGTTTCAGATTTTCACAGGCTGATTCACCTGAGCAGAAAACCTATGAACCAGTACAAGAATAGGGGCTTGCGTAGAAAGTTGTAGACAAATTTTAGCTATTTCCCTGGAAAGTGGGATACAATATTCTGCAGTGTTATTTACAGAAATGTCCATCAGGGGTTGTGTTCACTCCTTGGCTGATAGAGCACAAGGGCAGTAGCCTTTTAATGCAAGCCTGTGCTTCTGCCTGCGTGAACTAAGTATTGACCTGGGGTTTTGTATTTGTGTGGGGTTTTTGGTCTGGTTTTTAAGTTGTAGTCCTTTAGCATACAGTAAAAAAGCATTCAGGGTGAGGACAGAATAGAACTGTGCTATTTAACCTTTCAAACTTATTCTTCAAACTGTTACAGAGTCAGGAAGCTTCTGAGCTGAAGGCTCCTGACATGGGGCACTGATTGCACATTTGAATTACTGATCACAAAGCCTCTGCATCCTGAGAAGAATTTACTCCAGCACAGATACATGTGCTAAACATGTACAGACTCTTCTAATCTTCTGCCTAGAAGGAGGAGATATTTGCAATAAAGCAAATTACTAGTATTTCACATAGAAGGAATTAAAAGAAATAATGAGAGGAAGCTAGGGGATTAAAGAGGTGATAGGAGACTGGAATTTCTCTTTGAGTCATTGCACTATGGGTTTGTTGAATTTTTTCTCTTTGTTGCTAGCCTTGCAAGTAGGTGAGATTTAACATGAACTTAGAAAAGCTTGAGAACAATTCTTTACCAAGCTGGAATTTAGACTATCTGCTGGCTGAGTTGGAAGAGCAGTGGGTCTGTGGTTAGAGAAAAATAAAGAGGACTGTGGCAGGGATAAAGATAACAATCTCCCTTATCTGGCTTTTCAGTTTTTCAAGATGTTTTCTATTGGTTAAGCAGGAGGATCTATCAGATTTCAAAGCTTATTAGAAAAATCCCTCAGGGCTTTTTGCTTGCTGCACGGTGCTGATGTGCTTTAGAGCTGTTAACTGTCTTGGTTTTGGTTTTATTTGGCCTTATGTAGTGGCCTGTATTCCCCATGTGCAAGATGGTAAATAAAGCCTTGTGCAAATCAAGAATTCATAAATAAAGTGACTCAGGATTAGGTTCTACCCTGAGCTTTCTGTTCTGGGTGACCATTAGTGTAAATCATGCCATGAAACTGGTAGAAAGGGACATCTCTGGCCATTCAGCTGAATACAAAAATGAAAAAGCAGAGGGATTGTTTTAATACCAAGAGCTGAATCAAGGTTTGACTGCTCTTTTAACTATATCTGAGGATAAAAATAGGACTAACTGCTGGAAATACTAGTTTGCTAACATAGGCTCAGCCCTTTTTTCAGTCTACAGAAACACCATCTTAGTCTGACTTCAGAAAATAATTATATCTATAACCTTCTGGAAATAGTACCTAAAATTTAGCCTAGTCTAAAAAGGCTGCTTTAGGCTTGCTGAGATCAATAAAATATATATTAAACAAAATATTACCTGTAATCTGAATATGTTAGGGAAAGCTGGACTGTCAATCTTTTTTCTTTATTTTTTTCTTAGTTTGATTAGGTGACAGAGGTCTGAACCCAGCAGCTGCAGCAATGTTTGATTTATATTGGCAGTGTTATTTCTGCATGAAAGAGGTGGCTGTATTCTCTGGGGGCTGTGAGATGCTGTGTTTGTGGTGTAACAGATGCATGGTTGATATTAAGCCTCCTACCTCTGTATCTGTGCTTCTGGAAGAAGCATATTAGGAAACAAGGGCTGGAAAAAGCTTCATGGATCAACAAATCATGCTGGTATTGCTGTTTCATAAACTTCAAATCAAACTTAACATGAGTTAGGATTTTTGTCTTAGCTGCGGTACTTGGAAAACTATTCATGAATGTTATTGTCCTGAAGGGTAGAAACCTTCTGATTTCCAGTCTGAGAGAATTCAGTTTATATGCATTTTTTCATCTACCTACTTTAACCTTTAGCTTAAATTTTTCTTTTAAATACCCAAGCTTTATCCTGAAGTGCACTTATAGAGAACAGTCATACCCTCTGATGAGCTGTTCTTTCTTCTCATGTAATAGTCTCCTTATTCTTCTGCCAGGAGCTTTTTTCTTTTGCATGTTTCAGTCTCACTTAACTTTTAAAAGTATGAATAACATAATAATGACAAAGATTAATGTTTTTCAGTCTCTCCTGGAAATGCCTGTTTCGATTGTCTCTAACTGCTCATTTACTTTTTTCACAATTTTATCCCATTGGTGGCTCATCCTGTGACTGGTGACTAATATGCCCGGGTTTCTTTGTGACATCTACAATTGATGAGCTTACAGCTCCTAGCAAAATTCCCTTTTATTAGTCCTCTGGTGTGCTGAAAGGCATCGAGAGCTGAATATATAAGAGTTGGCCCTGTCATGTTAGTGACCTAGATAATGTTCTTAATTTTGCTTGCAGCAACTTTGTTGGACTTCTCAGTCACTTTACTTGAAAATCTAGGGGGAAGGAAAGCATCGCGGTTGTCTATTTTCTTAGCTATGGATGAGGTTAGTGAATTGCATTTTAAACAAGTAAACTACAAAGTCAGGACATCCAGAGCTGCAGCATCTTTAAAGTGAATTACTGTGCAAGTGTCACACCTGGAAGTGTCATATGCCTTGTATGAAGTGTGTGGCCCATAAGGACCCTAGAGGGGCTGCAAAGGAGGAATTAAAGGCTTCTGAAGCCTCCCACTGAGGTGGCCACTTTGACTCTTTTACAACCAAGTCTGAGCATCTTTTAGACTTCAAGGAAATTTGAAGGTATTAATTACCACAGTTTATGAAGGTTTGTGACTGAGGACAAAGTATTATTCATTTAGTGTCTATCTTCCAATGAAATATGAAGATAAATAGAGATATTAGCCTTTGGGTATTGTTGGTTGTTCCAGTACCTTTTGAACTTGTGAAGAATGGGAGAAAATGTGAACTGATGAATATTAATGAGTTTGGCCTGTGTTCTTCTTGGATATTGGGAGGCACAGCAACTGGAGTAGGAAAAAAGAGGCGGCTGATGGGCAAGAAAAATAAAGGTGTTAAAAATGTGAGATCTGTGAAAAAGTCCCTTTATATTTAAATTAGTTTTTCTGCAATGTTTTAGCAGGCTCTTACCTATATCACCTTCAGCTGGGGCAGCAGTGCAAATTCAGTCATGTTTCCACAAACTTCACCTAAGGCCTTTGTGAATTTTCATTGGCTGAGAATTCCCTGTGCTGTGCTGCACTAATAACTGTATCTGCCCCTATAACTTAGGAACACAAGGGACAACAATGATTGAACACTGTTTATTTAACTTATTATTGGTAGCTACCTTAATTCCCCAGAATATTACATCCCACTACTTAGCAGGCATTTGTACACTGCTGTATATTTAACAGAGCTTCAGGTTATAATTTCAACAATAAAGTGCACAGCTGGGTGGCACAGGGAAGGAAGTGATTGCCAAGCAGAGTGTGATTCAAGTGTTTGTTGGTTTGGTTTTTAATAAAATATTCAAGGTCAGAACCATTTTATTTTTTAAAGGAGTAGCAGAGTATCTAAGGATAAGAGTATCCAGGTAGAAGATGAAGATCAGGCATTTCTAAAGACTGAACCTGGTGAAATTAATAATTTCTGTGCTAATGCCATCTGTCTCAGTTTAGAGATAAGTTGAGGAGAGGAATATTCTGGAACGAGTGTTTCCTCTAACAAAAAAAAGAGGTTCTAACAATCTCTTTCTGCTAATGAGAAAATTAATACAAGTGGATTTGACAGTGAAAAAACCCAACTGTTTATTGACAAAGTGCCCACATGGCATGGGAAAAATGGCAAGGACTTTTGTCTCAGGGAATTAAAAAACAAAGGTTTGCTCATCAGCTGGGGAAAAAAACCATATGGGAACATGGTGAATGTCTGATGTTGGCCTCCCCTTCGCAGCAGGTGAAGCTGGTGGATTAGGGGTCCTTTCTTTGGCTGGGTTGGCTGTTCCGAGGTCTGGGGCTGGGATGGAGCAGCCGCTCAGCTCCCCAGTGCTTCCCCTCTTCCCCTGTGGATATCCTCTGTGGCCTTGGACCAAACCAAACCAGACAGTTCACAAAATAAAGGTCTCAAAGGATTGTTGCCACAGTCTCCAGGGCCAGGGAGAAAAACTTCTTGCCTGAGCTAAGAAAAACCCAAGCTAGCTAAGCAACAGAGAGCCCAGCCTGCCTGGCCCCCTGGAGGGAGTGGGGTTTGAAAAAGCCCCCACCAGAGCCCAAAGGCTCCTCCTGCCCTAGACCCACCTCCAAGCACAGAGACCATCTCTGGGCATAGAGCAGAATACAAGGGAATAGAAAACCCCAAGCCACCGTTTTCAGCATCCCTTGATGTGTCCACACCCTGGCAAACTTCTGACTGGCCTGCTACCTTGGATGTGGCACGAGGCTACTTAGCTTAAAGGTTTTTATACATGTTCTGGAAACACTTCCCTTCATTTCTGCAATGTAGTCAACCCTCAAGCAAATGGAATTGCAGCTAAAAGTATGATGTTTGGCAATAATCTTTCTAGCAAGTAATTTACTTTGCTCAAGATCAGCGCAATTAAAGTCTGGTTGCAGGAAAACACATCAAAACCCCCTTTTTCCAGCTCTCTTTTATTTGCTTTCAGAGTTTTACATATAAATCAGCTACCCCAGTTGGTATCAGCTGAGCCTCTGAATTCTTTCCATTTTATATGATAATTTTGAAATTGAACAACACGAACAATGGTTTGGGTGGTTTTGGACAGAGTGTGAGTTTTGGAACACTCAAACAACAGAATTCTTTATTCCTTTGCTGAGAACAATACCATGGAGAAGTTCTTGGCAATATGAATGGGGTTTTCCCTCTTCTGTGTGAAATATGGTGAAATATCTGGCACAAATAGGGAAGTCCAATATTTCCAGTACTGTGGACAGATGCTAGTTTTGGATAACCTCCAATAAACCACTCTCAGGAGTCGCATATGTAATTCTTGAAACAGACAATTACAGCAAGTAAGCCACAGTCCATCAATTAATGCTTGAAGAGTTGTTCAAGAAAATCCTTCATACAGAATGTTCTTTTGGTTGTTAGCTGAAAGGATAATTTTTCTCTGTTTAATTAAGTCAAATACATGTGTTACTTAGGAATAATGCTAAGTATTAATTTATTTTCCTTTCTCATTTTAATTATAGTGTGTACAGAAGCTTATAAAAAATACCCGATAAACTTTTCCCTCCCTGCTCTCAGGTCCTAAGAACAGAGAAAAATAGTAGATCCTTTAAGTGAGTTTGGTCAGAGTCACATCCTGAGGAAAACCTCATAGCTGTAAATATGTAAATAGACATAAGTAGACTTAGATGAATTTGCTCTAAGAAAAGGAAGAAAGGAATGGAGAAGCATAAGGGTCTCCTGTACTATTTTATTTTGCCTCTTGTTTTGCACTAAAGCCAAGCTCCAGTGCTACTAAAGAACACACTGACCAGCCTGTATTGTGGAACAGATGATGTTTCATGATGTTTGACGCTCCATTATGTTCCTTGCTATTTCTTGCATGCCAAGGTTCAGATCTCCTCTTTGGGCCTCTGTCTAAGATCAGTTTCCCCATTCCTTGAAAAGCTGCTGTAAATCCACTTCTAACAAATGTACAATCTCTCTGGCTCTAGGGAACATCATCCCAAGAATATTCATTTCCTTTTGAGAATAGACAATGTTAGAAGTATGCCACTATGCCTTACTGCATTGTCATGCTTACATGAGACATGAAAAATTGTTATTTATAGGGGAATTGCACAGTAGAAACTGTTCAGTACCACACAGCCACTATGAATATTTCTGCTCTGTAAATCACCAACTGCAAATTACTGTAAATGACACTGAAATAGTGTAGAAGTTAAAAATCTGGCATGATTTATGTAAATCTTTCAAGTGCTTATCATGTATTAAAAACCACAAAATTTCTGTATGAGATCTTTATTTGAGCTGCAAGCTTTATTTCAGTGTCAATAAAGAAGAATAATTTTTATTCCATATAGATTTAACATAAATTGCTGGTATGGAAATTTTTCAGTGCTTGATTATTGTAGAGAAGTTGTCAGAGACTGAAATAGTCCGTGCCTCAAACATTGATATAAAAGAGTTCTGCCCATTATAGCAAAACTGTATAAAGAAGCTGCAGCCAAAGAAGCTTCCCTGAACATACCTGACTGGAGCTTTGGGCTGTAAGTGAAGCTGCCTAGATAACACTATAGGATGGAATCAAATAGATCCTGGAGAGGATCGATGGAGTATCATTGGGATCCAAGGAGTGGTGATATTTTCTTTATTCTGTCTCTGTCACTCTCTTTTTGTCCCCCCTCACATTTTCTATTTTTCTTTCTTTCTTTATCTCTCTCTTTCTCACTCTCATAGGTGCTATCAAATAAAATCCATACTATTGCCACTGGCATATGGTCTCATTTGCACCTATATTCACACAGAGGCATTTCTGAGACCTTTATTAACCAGATGATGACACTAGTGTATGAGAGCTGCAGAACAGGGAATGCTATGTGCTTACAGGTCTATGCACAATCTGTGAAGGAGTCAACTACAGGAATTGTTGTGGAAGTATTTCTTGTTGCTCACCGTTCCTTAGAGTAAATTCCCCAGAGATGAGGCCTTGTGGCTCTGGTTGCTGATAAGCTATTTGGAATGATACTGTCCTCAGGTGTGGGCTGGCACTTTTGGATTGAGAGAAGAACTTGATTTAGGTCTGTCTGTACAACAGGATAATAGAATAGAATAAGTTGGAAAGGACATTTTTCTCTACATCCACCTGAATTAACTAAAAATACCTACTTGAATGGTTTTATTCACTTAATTTGACCTGAGGCAGATTGGTATCACTGCCTGCCTTTGAGAAGAGCTAACAGAGTCTTGCAGGAGGACCACATTTCTTGGTAGGATTATGAGTTTTACTTATCACTTTTGCCCCTAAAATTTGTCACCAAGCTCCTCAAGAGCAGTTAAAATGTAGAGGCATCTGCAGTGCTATTGGGAAAATGCCATAGCAGCTGTCAATGCACCAGAGGCAGCTGTCAATGCACCAGAGGCTGTTTGTGTGACTGGAAGTTAGATTATTGTTACGCGGCGGTCATCAGTTTGGATAAAATAAAAAAGGAATACAAATATTTTGTTAAAATGGGCAGGTGTTAAAAAAATTATGGCTTTAAAACAGCTGTCTGTTCTTCACTGAATTTAGAGGAAGGCTTCCAATAGTTTCACTATATGTGCACCTTGGTAAGAATAGCCAAATTCCCTTGCTGAGCTCTGTGAAGTCAGGCTGTGAAAAATTCTTCAACACAGACACATTCAGAAGATCCTGCATATTTACAGGGAGTTTTCTTCACCTTTTGCATGTCCATCCCTCCACCTTACCACACCTTCTCATAGCTCAAGACAGAGTCCACTGAGCAGTGCTCCTCTTGCTGTACACCTTCATTGATGTCTTTGGCCAAGTTGAAGCATTATTTATGGTATGAAATGTACCCTTCCACACAATGTTTGAAGGATTTGGGGGTGATATTAACAATCATGAACATTGTGCTTTGTTAGTCACTAAAAGATTTTAGGATTTTGCACTTTAATAATCTTTGCACAGTGGATTTTGACAAATATCAAACTGTAAAGCCTCTTTCTTCAGAAGCTGCCTATGTAATAGATTATTTACAGGTCATAGTTTTCTCTTGCTCTGTATTTTTCTGCTTGCCTCAACAATTCAGTATAATCAATTCACTCAACTCTTCAGGAAAAGAGAGTAGAAAATACTTCAAAACATAACTCCTGCCTTCTCCAGGTACCCCTCTTTACACAGTGAATGGTTTTTATTGGTACATATTAATCAATACAGCCTGTAAATCTGAATGGAGGTTACTCAGATGTTGCACAAGCTTTCTGAAGTCTCCATGCCTAGGATTCATGTTTCTGTCTACAATCTCTCTGTTTTGATGAGAAGACCCTTTTTTTTATGTATAACTAAGAAGTTATGCATGTGTTGATATCAGTATTTTAAAATCTGATCCAATGTTAAGTGAATGGAAAGTGATGGAAGCTTTTCTTCCATTGATGGGTTATACATGTGAACAGGAGGTATTTAAAACTTTATATGGTTAAAACGATGTTTCAGATTGTTTTCCACTACAGTCCTGATATGTGAACTGTGGGAAATGCTGCAATGATTTCTACATGTGTGAAAACCAAGAAATGTCTGGGAATATGCATAAAAAAAAATCTGACATGGAAATGGGTACTTGACCACTTCCATAATTTAATGTCAGTCATGCAGAGTTTTTGGATTTACTGGCAAGATGATTTAATCATCCCAGTGTTCATGAATCTCACCTGTCTATGGATATTCTGTGAACTTAAGGGCTCCTGTAACAGGAAGGGTGCCTATTATGGGAATTGTTTAATGTGCCACCTCATGGAAATGGAACAGGATTCAATTAGTCCTGCATTACATCTGTGGAGGCAATATTTGCACTGGCAATGTCTCCCTTTATAGCCTGAGATCAGAATTAAATCACAGGGGAAGACCCTTTTTTGTTAGACAATGATTAAGTGGCTGTCACAATTTCAGCAACATTTGATTCTGTAAACTGTATTGCAAAGGCCAGTGATGTTTTGGCCAAAAGAGGAAAAGTTGGTTTGAATCCAGTTTTGTGTTTTCTGACTCCACAGGAAATTAGAATGTAGCTAATGTGAAATCCTTATTACCTTTGTTTGCTTAATTATAGTTTTAGGAAAATGGATACTGATTAAGCCACAATATTTAAACTCAATTTTTTAAAAAAATTGCATAAAAATGAAATCTAGTTATGGGGAAAAGAGAGAGAGAAGGTTTCTGTGAAGATAATAGAATTGTTTTGGGTTTATATATATATATTTTAGAAACAAGATAATTGTATTTGCAGTTGACTAAGTGCAAATGTTTTAGATTTGTAAAACTCACCTTTGAATCGCAGTGCAGATAGATGGACTCTTCCATTTCATTAGTATTCTGGGTGTCTGGGATGTGCCAGCTAAATGCAGCCATCCTTTGGGAGCTGGTTGTAGCCATAGCAACTGGGCTGCAGTCTCCAAAGCCGCGTGGCTCTGGCATCCCTGCAGCTCGAGGTGCGCGCTCGTTCATCAATGCGCTGCTTAACCACCACGGGAGACGCCGCTCTCTGAGCAGCCTGAGGAAACTCAGAAGGTTTGCACTCAGTTTTATCTGGCTGGGGAATTTGCTGGTGGTTTGAGAGGTCAAGCCTTGCCTGCTGTGGTGCCTCCCCAGCTGCCCGTGCAGCTCTGGCTCTGGTGGGAGCGCAGCGGAGCTGTGCGAGCCCTGCCAACGAGGCACAGCCTGTGGCACCTCTCAAACCTCTCATGGCTGATGGAATCTCTGCAAACCTTTACAGGCCATCTCAACATGATCTGGGCAAGGCTCAAAGTACAGACATGAAGCACTGTGGTGACAAAAGAGTCATAAAACTGAGTAATAACTGAGTACCTAATTCCTTTGAATTCGCCTGGAAGTCCCAGCTGAAGTGCAGTTCTTTTTCTCATTGCTTATGATGAAGTCCAAAATTTAATCAAAAGTAATTCGCTGGAATTAACCATATAGGGTTTACACCCTCAATTGGATCTCAACACCAGTGCTTACAAAAAGAGAAAAAGGAAATGGCATTATGTAGACAAAATAATTATGGCCTACCAAAGAGCGATGGATGAAGGATTAGAATCATTGAGATGCCTTGTGAAGGCTGATCTACAACAGAGACTAGACAGAGCTAAAGAATAAAGTAGGGATTTATTAGGCCTCAACAGATCCACCTTGGGTAGCACAAGAGTCCAGGCAGGGCTACACCCCAGGTGAACCAAAATGGTCACAAAGATGGATGACGGGTCACAGGGTCTGTCACTTTTATAAGTTTTGGTCCATTTGCATATTGGAGTTAATTGTCCAATTACAGCTTTAGGTTATAAAGTTCCATCTTTCTTGTTTTTCTCTCTTCAGTCCATGTTGTTTGTGCTCTTGGGCCTGAGATTTGGATCATTTGTCCTTGTTGCCAGCTAGAGAAGGAATTGTTTTGTCTCCCTGCTCTGTGCACAGAGCTCACCATCCCCTCATATGAAGCCCAGAGCCACACAGTAAAGAAGCAAAGAACCTGAAAAATATAAAAGTTAAAACCTGAGGCATCATCATCACAAAAAAATCTTCATCTCTTAGTAAAAAATAGTGTTTTATATCAATGAAAGCCAGTACGCACCAGAAGTCTATACTGATGCAAAGACAAAGCCATAAAAATAATTTGCATTTTGTGGAATGATGTGAACAAAATATTCTGCAAGCTGAAAAAACATCTCAAGTAATAATGACAAATTTGCCAAATAAAGGTGGTATGATTAAAAAAGGATAGCTAATGCTGAGTTATTTAATAAAGTTAACTATGACAAATGCACAGCTGGCGAAAAATTAAAGGAAATTATGCAAAATAGGTTTCATCCAAACATATTTATGTTGATGTGAAAACCTTATGTATTCTGAAAAATGTGATCAAGAACATTGACAATTTGAATGTTTTGTTTTTCCAGGCCAAATGTCCTTTCTTTGAAATCCAAATCACTAAAAAAGTTATATATATATATATATATGTATATATATATATATATATATATATATATATATATATATATATATATGAGATAGATAAAATTCTTTGCACATTATATATGCATATATATATATATATATATATATATATATATATATATATATATACACGTATGTATGTAGTTGTGGCCCTGCATCTGTTAGAGGCTTACCCTTTAAAACTATTAAAACTAATAAAGTTGTTGTCAATTATCTTGAACCCAATTAGGCAGAAACTGTAGTCTTCAGAAAGAATTGAAAAATGAACAGCAGACTGGAAAAAACATTTGCTCTCAACACATTTCCTATCCACTCCCTGAAAAGACTGCAATATGTTTTCCTTAAATATTTGCAAGACATTTAAATAAGAGGATTAATTTAATTCTGAAGAATTGGTCCTTCCCCACAAAAGAATTTGTACTGTCCTTCTTAACGTTCTGCTCAAGAAAAATTAAACCAATTTATATCAAGTTTAAGTCACAGAAGCATCTTTAAAACAAGCATACAAATCTGGTAACTTTCTCCTTTTTGTTGGCATAATATGACTGGCGGGAGATTTGTGTTTGGGACAGATTTGTGTAAGTTGCAAGTTGTGTTAAAGTTTCTCATTGAGTGAGAGATTTATTTTCCCCTAGACCAGGTTCAAAATATTCTCAGCAATAATGTGGCTTTGTAGCCCAGTTTCTCCCAGGGTCTCCTTGCAAACTGTAAGGCTGCATTTATATTTGATTTAATCTTCTGGTGTAGTCCACCTTCTGTGGCTTAAAGCTGACTCAACTAAGGCTGTGAAAGTCTTATACCAGATTTCATTGGAAGCAATGTCATGTTACTAATTCCAAACCTTAATTGGCATATTAAATTATGTTGGCATTTAAAAAGTATCTCTATTTTCACTAAAATTGGTTTTCTAATAAATTACTCTAATTACATATTCTGTCTTTTTTGTTTTTTTAATATTGTGTGCTGAGAAAACTGAAGTGTCAGTGTTAACAGCTGTTAAGTGGTTTATTTCATTAGAATGTAAGGCCTGCACCATTTTATTGGAACCACAGTGAAATGAAGATCAATTAAGCTGAAATCACATTTTTTGAGTTTGATTAGATAAAGTAGACAGTATTGTAAATAGTTTGATTTTGATTTTATTTCTGAAGGCAGATGCATTCTGTTGTTTTCAATCTGGTTATTTCTGTGCCTGGGACAGATGTTGTGTAGGCACAGAAAGCTACACTTGCTGTTCCAATGTCAGCATAATTATCCCTCAAGAAGACATTGTAGTTCTTTTAATTTCCATATATCTGCAGGAATCTGCAGAACTTCTCCTGTCCTTCAGATTTGTAAGAATAATCTTCTTTCAAAGTAAATCTTTTTGCTTATCTTTCTTTGGGTCAGTCTATTTTCTCTTGGTAGAAAAAGTTTGTTTCCTAATGCAATTGTTAATGAATGAGCTGCTTTTAAGTAAATTCTGTTTTGCACCTGTAGATATTTTCATATGTAGTAGATGTCTGAGACTTTATGAGCACAATTCTTTCAAACCAACAAGTAGAATTCCAGGTCTGAAACTGAGTCTAGCCAATACTGCACTGAATCCTAACAGGCATGTAAAAACATGGGCAATAGTGTTTGTTTGGATGACTGGTGTGAGAAAAGGTAATCTGTAAAATTCCCTTCTTCAGGCTGTGGAGGCCCAAGGCAACCATAAAATGATCTGGAGGCCCTGAGCCAGAAAATCTTGCAATATAAGCCTAAGTCTAACCCAGTGACTTTAGCAAAAAAAGGCAAGTTGTTTGCATTTATCCCAAGAAAATTTTATAGCATTTAGTTTTATTCAATGGTTGATCAGTAAATGCTTTGCCACTTCTTGCTCCATCTCCTCATTGGTGTAAGCAACAATACAGCTCCTCCTTCATCCCCATCTCCACACATGACGCTCAGTTAAACAAACTCGCACAGTGCAAGGTCTCATCTGTCTCATTTACACATTAAGGTGATTTCTGAGGATGGCAGCTAAATGCGGGCAGGTGCTGTTTCTAGTGTTGTCAGCAGCTAGATAATTTGGAATTAAATCTGAGTTATCAGTAGTTGTATATCCCAACTCTCACTCATTGAAATAATGGCTTGATGGGATACGTGTTAATCACATTTTTACCACAAGATATGTCATGGAAACCCTATTTTCAGTTTTTGTCACAATCAGAACATATCCCTCATAGTGCCTGTCTTCAAGATGAAAATTAAGCATGTTTATTACAAATATTCTATGCAATATTAAGTAATTCTTATTAGATAAAATTTTACTCTCTGCACATAAATAAGAAAATATTACAAAAAAATTCCTCAAGTGTAGAAATGTCTTGGTAATATAAATTCTTAAACACTAAAGTAAAAATACAGAAATAAAGAAAATCTAGTGCTATCCTCTGTTTTAAGACTTTTACTCCTGTTATTTCATTATCATAGATATCAGGTTAAATTACCAGAATATTACCTTTGCTCTTTGGAACTCCAACAGGACTTCGATTACCTTCAGAGATGAGGATCTTATTCCCTTAACTTCCCATAGAAATTATTTAAACAGCTACAAAATAATGCTTTGAATTCTCACTAAGTTTCTTCTCTCTGGTTTTGCTTGCTGATTATGCTTGCTGTTGCACTATTTTTTTTCCTGAGGAGTCGCAATCTAAACTGAATTCTGACATTCTTTCACTACCACAGACATGTTTACAACTGTTGCCTAATGAAATCTAGGACAAAATATGAAGAAAATTAATTATCCACTAATGTGAACTATCTGCAGCTAATTCAAATTACTTCTTTCATCAGTTCCCAGACCTTCTAAAGAACAAATACTAATTTTTCTAGACATCAGGTGTCTAGCACAAAAGGCTTTCTAATTAATTAGTCCTTTCTTTAATGTTTACATCTGAGATAATTAAAGAATTATGTCATAAAGAATGTCCAGGAAGATGAAGAGTTTTTCTAAAGCAGTATTTTTGCAGACAGTAACATAAATTGAGGAGTTTTCTGCACGCATTTACTTGAAATGATTCCCTTTTACTTTTATGTAAAGGAATTCACAGCCGTGAGATGTTAAAATGCTGATCAGAGGTGCGCCATTACAGCAAATAAAGCCTTTCTCTTGGTGTAAATGCTGTAGGATATATTCAGATTCTTTTATTTATACCTTCAAATACTGTTGGAGTAGCATTTTTATTCGAGTAGCATTTCTAAACACCGCTTTTTTTACCAGAAAACACCGTGAGGAGTTTCAGTGTGTTGTGCTGCCTCCCATGGAAGGCCAGCGAGCACAGACTGGTCCTGCCAGTCTGGTTTGGTGCTGTGCCCCTCCACACCTGCTCTGAGCAGGGATAGGGGATGAATGAGCAGAGGCAGGCTGGAATGATGACATTTTTCCATATTTCCACAATAAAGATGCACACAGGCACAAGGCCAGAGCCTGGAGACCATTCCCGTTGTCACAGCGCTGCTGCAGCACATCCAAACTGCCCCGGGGGCTGCTGCCACTCGGTCCTGTTCACAGAATCTGTGTCCTGACCAGGCAAAGCAGTGAAAAATACTTCTGGGGGTAAAAAATAATATAACTAAGGAGGAATGAAATGTTTAACATCACAGAGATGCGAAGAGTAATATAAAAGTACTTCTGCTTAAGGGAAATTTATTTTTAGAAGAATAATCTAAAAAATCATAATCAACTCTTATGACTGAAGCTAATGAAACCACTAAAAAGTAATCACTGCCTAGGGAGGCAAAAATTATGCTGTGTGAAATCAAAAGAGGGTGTTTCTAATTGTCTTTGTGTTGCATGCCTGCATAAATTATTTATTTTCTATGTTATATGATTTACTATTATCAAATTTTAGATAAAAACACAAAGCATATAATTTTAAATTCTGATTGTATATATGGTGAAAAGAGATAATTAATTAAGATGCTACTTTGAGTTATATGTATTGTAAAATAGCATTATTTCTGCTGGCTGTAGCTATTTACAGCATATATAGATGACAGCACATTTGTAAGATTAATTAGTAAGGAGTTACTTTGAAAACTACCTCAAGTTTCTATGATTGTTTTCATCACAATATAAAATATGAAAAAATAATCATGCTATCATATCTTAAAATGTTTATAGTTCTACAGAAGAAGGGAATTTTACTTTATTATCAAGGAAGATTCTCCTATTTCTTAGTTATAGTTAAAGGTTTAGCTCTGGACTGATTGAACTGCAGAACCACTTTTGCAAGATTGCCATTAATTTTTTGACTTAGACTGCCCAACAGAGAACCTCAAGATAAAATTACTTTTGTTTTCATATTTGAAAATGTCTAAATTCTCCTTTAAAAAATCAGTTTTAAAGATTTAGTGAAGTTTTCTCTGTATTCACTTAATGATTTTGTCATGCAGAATTACTACAGTAAAATCCTATAGTATGGGATATTTGGTGCCTTGACATTTGGTGTTCCCATATTACCACTGATCTGGCACTGCCAGGAGTTGTTCCCTTCATCATTTCTTACTAAACCCTCCACCCAGGCAGTGATTACATTTTAGTGGTTTCACTGGCATCAGTCACTTTATGTGCTGGATTTGCCTTTCCCCATCAGTTTGGAAAAATCCCATTCTCCTCCCTCCATCAGCCTCCATACGCTCAACAGCCCATGGCATCCACTTTGCAGCAGGGAGGAGGAGCAACCTGATCTGGGAATTGCAGAGTTTGGGCTCAGGAGTTCACCTGCAGGATCAGCCCTGCCATTTCTGCACAGCCTGGCCTGCACACAGCAAACATTACATTACAATGCTGTCATTCCCAGGGCACCTAAAATAATGGGAGCCTCTAAGCTGTTTGCAGTCAAAGCCATATGCTCTTAGCCAAAGGGTGGAATGTCATTGCTAGGGATGCTCAGAATGGGGTGATCAGAAAAAATTTAACATCAAATTAATAATAGAGGAGGCTTGTTTGAAGTAATGTTGGGGTTAGGGTGTTGTTGTTTTGTGTTTTTGTTTTTGTTTTTTTTTTAATTTTGTTATCTGCTTTGTTGCCTGGAGAACACAAAGTGAAATATTTTGGAGTCTGGATTGAAATAATGTTACTTGGGAAAAGACTGCATTAAACCTCAAAGGAGCTAATGCCTTTAAAAGCATTGCTGAACTTTGCAGTTTGGCAAAATGTGCTTACTCACACACTTGAGTTAAAAAAGACAGCTAGAAATAGTTAATACAATCAGAATATGCATAAAATAACTTTAAGGTGTCAAGCTATCATCTCCGTTGGATGAGAGCTGAAATGGAAGCTAAAAATGTTAAAGGTCAGACTGTGATGCCTCTAATTTTGCAAGGAAATGTAGGTAAGCAGTTTTTGAACTTGGGGATTTGTCCCACCTATGTGTAGCTATATCAAAGTTAGTGTGCTAAGTCCAAGAAAATTGACTGAACTCTGGACATGCCAACTGAGATGTTTGCCTCATCCCAAGAGATTGAAACGAATGCAGGAAACTGCATAAAGTCAAATATGAAAAAGAATCACAGCCTAAATATTTTTAACAGTGGAAAAATTCATTAACTATAAGAATGTGCACAAAATTCTTGTCAGTCTATTGTCTTTTAGATGCAGAAATTTCCTGCAGGTAAGCAAATGAGAGAACACCTGGGATTCCCAATGCAATGGTAATTCAGGAGCTGGAGCATCTGTGTCAGATGAGATGATCAGCATTCAAGTCAGGGGCCAAAGCACTTGTTAAATATTTACTTGTCTAGGTAGGAGCAGAAGCTTGGTACCAGAACACCTTTATTTTGTGTGAGTACCTTATCTGTTAAATTAATGATTATTCTGGATGGCAGAATCTTGGAAAAAGAAATCAGGGAGACCCTCAAGGCAGAATAAATTAGAGCTGTGTACCTCCTGACAAATGTTTGTGTGATTGTTTATAAAATCCTCCAGTGATAACTATGCCATGGCTACCCCAGGCAATTAATTTCACTGTTTCTTCCTTAGTACCAGAGATTTTTCTCAGTCTCTAAACTGGTGTGTTAGTGTAGTTTAAGCCTTTTGATCTTTCACTTATCTATTCTAACTATCAAATTGAAGCATCCTCTGCTCTTTTGCTCTTTCTTTTGTTATGCTTCCTAAATCTCTGATTATCTACCTCAGTTTGTCCATGTCTTTGCTAAAGCACAGTTGACAGCTTCATTTATTTCACAGAGGCAACACTTGCTGAAGCATTGCCCAAGGTGACTAGAGAACCATTGTGACAAGGATTTTTCTGTTTTTTTATTTGGTGTATGTATGTTTGTATGCATGTGCACTGTGCTTTGTATGTTTTTATGTTATATGTGTTTACTAAATGGGCACAAACATTTATAACATTAATTTTGTTATATGTTTGTAATGCT
The DNA here is from genome assembly GCF_027579445.1 of Ammospiza nelsoni. Taxonomy (NCBI): domain Eukaryota; kingdom Metazoa; phylum Chordata; class Aves; order Passeriformes; family Passerellidae; genus Ammospiza; species Ammospiza nelsoni. The sequence goes on from NC_080648.1 coordinate 7,529,448, forward strand.
GTGATGTTCCTGCCTCATGCTTCACTTAATAAGGAATTTAAGTCTGTTTTTAATCTTTACCAATTTATTGTTAGATTTTATTTTTCAGTCGGTCAAGACCACTGTGAATTCTAGACCTCTCCCTGCAATGTACCTGGGATATTCCTTATTTTGGTGGGAGGTGCATATTTAATAAATGTACTCCCTCTTCCTTTCTTTAGGGTAATAATGAAAAAATTGAAGAGAACACACCTGTAAATCAGCCTCTGTAACTTCGGTGAGTAACTTTTATCATTTCATAATAAAACTATTAATAATTCCATAAAGCCTGTAATCCCAAACATTTTTGTACCCATTCTTCACTACTTTTCTGATGATTGTACTTCCCTGATTCAACTAATAGAATATGTTGTGTCAAAAACTCTACAAAAATTGATATACACAATATTTCTTCCTCATTAAAATGACCTGCTTCTTTATTGGAGAAGAAAATTAGAAAATTAGTTTGACATGACATGTCCTGGACTGAAACATACCAGTTCTTGGGCATAGTCATGTTTTTCTGTTTCATTGTTATTTGTGACCAGAGGGTGAAGGAAAATTTAGTAATTCATGTATGCTTCCAAACCTGGGGTTTGTGGTTCCTGTATTCCCTTTAATGACAGATACTGCAAATGACATTTTTGGCTTGGCAGTTCCTCACAGATACCTATTGAGTTTTAATATGTCTGATCTGTTGCAACTAGTTCAGCGAGTTCATCAGTCAGTAGGAGGAGCTTGTTTTAATCTGTTTTTCTTTATTCCAGATTCTTTTCTCTGGTGTTAATTGTTCTACTCACCTGCTTTCAGTTAACATTTTAAAGCAAGAATACCATTCAGCATGTGAGATGTCCTGGAATTCTGATAGTTTTCCTTCTACAGTCAGTACTAGGCTGCTACATGATTCTCTTACTGCTAACATCTGCAATGATTCCTTGATGTCTTTGAATCCTTTGCTGGCTTCTTTCCATCTTATGCTTTGACATTTCTAATTTTCTTTTACATACTCCTCCTATATTTTTAGTATAACCTATTTCCACTTTCTTTGTGCTTCCTACTTTGCCTTGACACTGGTGATGAGCTTCTGATGTTGTTATTTTCAACTTCTATATTGGGATAGGTAATTTTTGTGGAACTGCAACTCTTTGTATTTTTTTTTCCAGTCATTGCTTGCTTTCCCAAGGGATTTGCTAAATCTATTGAACTTTCTTTTCTTAAAGTCTGTCTGTTCCTATTCTGCTATCCAGCCCCCTTTCTTCCCCAAGTTTCATTAGCTCTTACCATACCATGGCCATTTGCATCTAAACTGTTTGTCTTCCTTTCTTGTTATCAAGTATACAACAGTCTTTGCACAAATTTTTTTTCTGGATGTGCATGTACATCTCTAAAACTTATCAGCACCATAATTTACAGATTAATCCATGTTGTACTCTATTCATTCTGGTTTTAAAGGTTTTATGGGTAATGTAAATTAATACCTTGTATTGTGTGTTGGTAGCTGTGGTATTTGTTCACAAAATTTCTTTCCACTGCATTTTCATGATTTCGTCATCTGCAGTGGACACTAACATGTTTCCAGACTTTCAGCAAGGATAATTTCCCAAATTGGGATCTCAAGTGTCATGCATGAACATGGTGGCCTTTTCTATTGCAGTAACATGTCTAATTTACTAAGGTTCTGTACTGCTAGTCATCTTTAAGTATTACTCTTCAGCTTCTGTTGTTTCTTGCCCACACTTCTTGCATTAATGTATAGTTTTCCCAAGCACTGGGTAGTTTGAGCCATAATTTGACTCATTTTCTGCATATAGCATGTCCAAGCTGTTGGATTTTATGCTTTAAGTGTTTTTCTCTTCATTATCATAATCTGGAGCTGGTAACTAAATATGATTTGAGAAAATGTGTTCAAGTCTCTGCAAGATCCCAATGTAACAAATATTGTCATAAATTTATTTGCTGTTTTGACTTCTGACTTCACTAGCAAAAAGGGCAGTGTTCAGAAGCATATTCAGTATTTATTGAAACAAAAAAGAGGGAAAGACTGTTAATGCATAACAGTATTACATGATGTGAGACTACACCTTGTACTAACTGAATTTAAATGGTAGTGGTGGGAGGGAAGAGGAAGCTTTTAGTCATGGTTTTTAGACTGCTGCATTAAGTTTGTTCCTGCCTCCTTGGTCTTTCAGAACAGCACTGCTTTTAATGCTGTTTTTAGTTACATTATGTTATCATTCAAAGCAAAGCAGACATTTACATTTTCCAAAGGAAAGGAAAATCATCCCTAGACTTACACAGTGCTCAATTTATCTTTACAGATGCATGAATTTTGATTTTGTGTATAATTTTCATTTACTGTATGTGCAAGCTTATTTCATCATCAGTTATACTATGTGTTGTCATAAACAGGCCTCTATTAACATGTTTTTTATCTTGCAAATATGTGCTTCTCTTTTCTGTTCCAGTCCAGAAAAAGTAGTCATCTTAGCACTTTCTGCAGTGAACATCACCAATTTAAAACAGTTACTTAGTGCATGGCAGTGTGACAAATGCAATAGTGCTTGACTTTGTTAACAAAGACATAAAGCATCTTAGAAAACAGAGGGTATGAACAGCAAGGCAAATTCTGTAATTTTGAAGATGCAACATAAACCTCAACTGAACTATGTTCCTAAATATTAATGCTCCAAGGAAGTATGAGGGCCAAAAGGCTGGCTGGAGTCACAAAGACAAGAGAAACACTTAGGACAAAGTGTTGAGTTTAATGAGAGAAACACTTATGGAACCCAAGAGGGCTGAGTTTGGCAGAGACCCCTGAAGATTTTCTTGTTGAAATTCCTGCTCAAAGCAGAATCAACTAAGCAGGTTGCCCAGGACTGTGTCCAGTTGGGTTGGGAACATCACCAGTGACAGAGAAGCCAGAACCTCTCTGGGCAGCCTGTTCTATGGTTATTTGTGATATCTGATCAGTTTTGCAGTAAGACCCTTCCTTATGCTTAACTCGATTTTTTTTGCATTTCCATTTTTGTGCTTTTTCTGTTGTCTTATCATTGGATACTGATATAAAGAAAAAAATTTTGTACAATGAAGATGGCAAAACACTGGAACGGGATGACCCAGATAGGTGATGAATGTCTCATCCCTGGAAATACTGAAAGTCAGGTTGGATATGGCTCTGAGCAACCTGAGCTGGTTAAGAACCCCTCTTTGCAGGGGAGTTGTAGATGACCTTCAAAGGTCCTTCCCACCCAAATTATCCTATGATTCCTGTTGGAAATTCCATTAACTCCCTCTCAGTAGATAGATTCTGCGTTGTTCCTAGTGCTGATCACATTCAGACAGTGTGGGATGTAATATGTCCAACATGACACCATGATCCTGATTATGATGCTGCTGGGTATTGATTGTCAACACATCTGCTTTATTGCCATTGAATTCTCATTCAGGAGGGAGTGTGATGCTTCCTGGTAATTTCAATGCACAGCTTTTGTCTTGGTATGTACTGTAAACTCAGCAGGCAGAGTTAAAGTCATATAAAGTTATATGGAGTTTCACTCATGGAGCACAGAGAGGCCCTTGTCAAAAATTCTTCCCAGGTAACCACTGCTGTGACTGATATAACTGAAATGAGAGAGAAAAAGGTGTTCTGAATGGGAGTGCTCTTTGTCATAAACTGAAATTGAGAAATTAATTTATTTTCTTGGGAATTTAAAATCAGAAAAATACAGGCAAACAAGTTGATGTGGTTTGTAGATTACAAACAATCTTTCCTTCTATCAGGTTTGAGCACTGAACACATCTAAACAGTACTGAGAAAATTGAGTTAGAGAGTGTGCACACAGTATTACACAGATTGCATTTCTGTTTAAATGGGGTATTTAATTAACAGAAATAATTTTCCCATTAATTCACATGTGCATGAAGAAAAGAGCATACAGAATTAAATCTGAAGGAAGCTGATGAGCTCCTGTCTTGAGCCTTCAACTTCTTTGAGAGTACTGGCCTGTCTGAATTTCTTGAATGCTTATGGTTTATTCTGACTATTAACTCCAGAAAATTCTTTGTGGCTTTCCATGATAAAGCAAGAAATAGAAGCCTTGGCAACTCAGACTTATTAGGATTGTGTTTGTGTTTTGTTCTGCATGAGCAATATTTCCCTTTGCATTAGATTTTTGACAGCTACTTTAACAGCAACCCTTTGACATGCATTTTAAATAAAATAAATACTTGAAATTGTAGCTGTAAATCATGAAGGTTTTATAATTTTAAGTACATATAGCAGACAAAATCGTCATTATCTAACAATTAAGTTGCATGAATTATTAATTTTTAATAAAAATAAATTACTTGCTCTCTAATTAACTCTGTAATCAAGATTGTTCCAGTATATCATTAGATCTCTTAAGATTTCAAATCCTAACTTGGTTTCAATTGGCATAGTATTAAAATAAATTTTTTCACTGGAATGCATAAATAATAAATGTGCAAGTTTTTATCATGATTGTTTTCCATTAGCTAACTATACCAAAAGAGTATGCCAAGGTATATGAAAAGTAGATTTCATTATATTTTTAAATTTTTGGAGCTGTCTCTAGTGTTCACTGAAAACCAGACCCTATATCATGCTTTAGTCCCATTGGTATGCATGAGCTGCTGTGGAGCTTTGAAGAGATTTACCCCTTGGCCAAGACATTATTAAGTTCTCCATTGGGATTGCTTTAGAAGAGCAGCCTTGTATGAATCCTGGCAGAGGGTTTTTTCCATAGAGCTTGATGGACTTCATCTCTTCAACCCCAGTGAATGTCAAGTGAGTACAATGGATGCATAATTCCATAGGCGTTTTTGGAAACTTTCTCAAATGAACTCTAAATAATATAAGAGTAATAAAAAACTTGTGGTGAGTCCACAGATTCATGTTCACATTGATTCTTTCCCATTTCCAAATTCCACTTTGCTGGCCAGTGGTCTACAAAATCCATGTGTATGTATGAATGTGTGTGTGTATAGATATATATGTGTGTGTGTGTCTGTGCGTGCATGCATGAATCCATGTATTTTTATAGATACAGGAGTGGATATACACACAAGCCCTGGCTGGATAATGAACTCCCAATCACTGTGCCACAGTGATGCCAAAGAGGCATTTCTTGCAGAGGTTTTGGTAGAGACTCCTTTGTAGATGGACCATTTGTAAACTGCAGTCAGGAGAATTTATCAGACACGCAGATAGAGAAACGTAATTACTGACAGACACTCTGAAGTCCACATAAATTAAACAGCATGTTTTTAAGAAGTGTTTTGGACAGCTCTAAGAAATTTTGAATGGTCCGTTTCTCCAAAAGCCTAAATTTAAAAAAATAAGTGCTCATAAATGTAAAAGTGTTGTAACGTATTTGACCTGATATAAAGACATCATCCAATGTGAACAGAAAAAATTCACCACAGCAGAAGGCACCCTGGTGACAATCCATGTGTTTATGTGCCACTTATGAGAGTGCATATGAGTAGTGATTATGAATAGAACTAATCTCTCAAAAATACTTTTCTCTTGCAATTTGTGTGGTCAAGTAAACAAAACCCAAATTGGCTGCCTGTTAAGTGTCCTCCACAGAACAGAAGGAATCCTAAATTATGAACAGAAACTATAACTGGATATCCAAAATTTTAAATGATGAGATTTATGACAATTTCTTGAGCATTCAGTCTTGTGGATACTGAAATAAAATGCATATAAAATTCAAATTTTATTTTACATCTACTCAATTAGATTACAGCTCATGTCATACCACCTACAGGCAAAATCAATCATGACTCCCTATATATACATACATACATACATACATATATTTCCTCTGCTTTCAAGGATAGTAAAATTTATTTAATGAAGATAAACAGAATCTGACACTGGGAAGCAGGAGAAATAATATAGAGCATTATTATTCAAATGCATAGTGTTATACTATTTTCCCTGGAGGTTTTTTTTGCATGAGTGTTTTGTCCTGATGTCAGTGTCAGCTGTTTGCCAAGGGGTAGCATAAATCTGATATTCTGAAGGCTGGCTTCTACATGGGCAGGAAAGCAGTGACATAAAATGTCTGTGTATTTCAAGTATAAATTACTCCATTAATATCTCTTGAGAGAAGTCCCTCAAAAATATCTAAGGTATTTTCTTTAGAAAGCTCAGTCTCAAAGGAATGATAGACTCCCAATGAGAGATTCTTCATTAAGCTGTGTATAAAAACAATGCACAGCAGTAGTAGAAAGTTGAATAGTTGGAAGTTGAAAGTTGATTTGGACTCAGTGAATTAAAAAAAGTGTGTAAAGTTATGTCACTCCAGTGTGACACCAGTGGTACAGCTGTGTATTGAAGAAAGAAACTTGTATGAAGTGTAATTTGGGATGAACTTTGGGCTTTAAAAAGGGAATAACTCCTGCACAGTTCTCACTCTGGGGTAAACCTGTGAGGAAAAGCAGACGACTAAAGACTGCTTGATTCATTTGTAACTCCTGCTTAAGGTGACTTTCTGCCCTGGCATTTTATGGTATAAAGGCAGAAATATGACCCTGATTGCTGTCACATGGAACCCAGTCCATGGCACAAATTCTGACACTGAGTTTTGCAGAGTTTTCCAGAGTGCCTGAGAGATTTTGAGGAAACTGTCGTGGATGAACCAGTTGTAGGAACCTGTGCCCCAGCCTCATAGACTGGGCTGTGAGCGAGCTCAGGGCTTATCTCCAGGCGGAGTTTTGGTATCTTTCATGCTGTCTTTACACTTTGTACCCAGCTCCTCTATTTTATTGCATGGGTGGCCTAATAAAAGGATGTAGCGTTTCCCACAGTGAGGAATCTCCGAGTTATTTCTGTAGGTTACTAAATTAGGGTTTTTTATGTAACTGCTAGTGCCTCTTTTCAGTGAGGTTAAAATACAAGTTTCTCTTTAGATGAAATTTTTATTTTGCTTAAGCTTTGTACATAGCATGATGTTAACATTTGTACCACAGTGTAGACTTGTACCACAAGTCAGAAGAATTATCGTTCTTCTGTTCTGTGCTTCTATGGTTTGTAAATCAGTGTCACTAGAAAAATAAATAAACAAGCAGATATATAGATATATATCTGTCTCTATCTCAAAATACTTGACAGCAGTGGTTGTTACATTATACTTTGGTTTCTCCCACCAGAGCTACACTTTGCAAGTCTGTTGATCTGTACTTCCTTTAATAAGGATTTCCTGTATGTGACCATTCTGTTTCGGTAGAGACATGCATAACCAGAAATAAACTCCATATGGATGTTTTCTGTTTTTCTTGGAAGCTCAGCTTGAAACCACTAATACTTGAGGAAGGATTGTGTTGGCAGTACCACGCTAATTTGTTCATGAAATATGTAGCCCCAGAACCAAAATAAAAATGTTATATAATCAGGTTTCTTAGTGAAAGAACATTCTCTTATACCTGTATTCATATATCATACAAAAAATACTAAGAACTACTTGAAAATTTTAAGCTATAAAAAATAACTCTTTATTCTTTCTCACTTTAAAGTTTAAATTGCAATTTAAATAAGTCCATTCTCATTTAGGAATTTGGGACTAGACCTTTCACTAAAAAATGGGTGACTCAATTTTTAATCAGCTCCAGTACATTCATATTGTGCTGTAATTAAAAGTAAAATTAGTGATGACAATTTAAAAATCATAACACTCAGTGAAAAAATTCATTATATAATCACAAGCAAAATTGTTCTTTCATTTGTTTGTGGAGTTGTGTAAAACTGCATTTTGGAGAACAGTTTGCAGGCTAATATGGGAGAAGATCATAAATAAATCTTTGCACACCCTCTTACTGCAATGTTGATGAATCAGTGCTAGCATTAATTACTCTGCTTGAATACTTTTAATCCCTGAGAGTAAAGATTTTATATAAATCATGCTTTGCATAAAACTAAATTGTTTTGACTCTTGGCAGACTTTGTGTTTGTGTCATTGTCCTGGTGTTACACTAAGTGCACATCATGTTTACCTCTAGATAGTTACACTTTTAAAAGATTAAAAAGTTCAATTCTAAACTGTAGCACTGATGACTATTATTACAGTTCTTGAGATTCCATAATATAAGACAATCCATTTCATAATTTGCTATTACAGTCTCTATGCAATGTATAGAGTTGACAGTGAAATGTAAAACTCCTATTTTGTCCTCTGTCATAGAAAAAACTGTATTCAGATAGCCCAAACTTTAGCAGGACTTTATTAGTTTCGTGTTAACAAGTTCGAAAGTTATCAGAAGCTAAGAGATTAAAGACTAGTAAGTTTTCTGCCTACTTTTCCTTTTTGATAGAAAAACCAAACAAAACTGCAGGGGTGAATGCATGAGACCAGGGATGAGTGCTGAGTCCTCTGCAGGGTCTATGTGAAAAGGAGTTTTTTAGGGAAAGCGATGTTAAGCAAAAAGACTGGACATTCTTACTCTTGAATAATGCTAGTTAGGTAAGATTTAACACGTCTCTCAGAACTACAAAAAGTCTTCTTTTACTCTGCTTTTATGATTAACTCAAATTTTAGGCTTGCTAGTGGCTACTCTTCCATAAGTTCATGTTCTCTTTTGCTTTGAACTTTTTAACATCTTTTTCACTAACAGGGTGAGAAGTTTCCTCAGAGTTCTTTAGCAGTCAGAACTTTTTGACCTTTTAACCTAAGATGAGCCAGTGCTAAAGGAAACCAGCACAGAGCAGTTGGCTGACATGGTAACTTATGCTTTATCTCACATTTTGATTGACTGTGTTAATTCAAGGTCAATACTGACTATTAATGCTTTCAAGTCAATAAAATTTGACCTGTTCGACATGTACATAAATGATTTTCCATTATACTGAGAATTCAAAGTGTCTGAATGAATCAGTGGTTTGTAGCAGCTTTTAAATGGAAGATGGTACCAATTCAATCCACACTGATAATGATCTCACTGTGACAAATAGTTGGAGTGGAATTTTTCAAGTCTCGGGGAGCATGAAATTTTCATGTGTAAACTGAATGTTTATTGCTAACTATTTTGAAGACATTCAGTCAGCATTTGACATTCCAAACATACTTAAAGCCCTCCTGAGATTTAGTGCCTCTATGTGTTGACTTGTGCATGTTCTATGTGTAACTCGAGTGCCAAGTGGTAAAGGACTGTTCAGTTTACAAATTCTGATACCTTCTCATGGGAAGCAGAGTCAGTGCAGTTTATTACAGGTGTATCTATATGAGGACCCCCACCATATGATACCAGATCTGTGATACCAATGTAATGCAAAAATTGAAATCTCTAACCGTCTGGTGCTCATGTACATTTTCTTTTAATTTGTTCTTTTATCAGCTCTCTTCTGTACTTTGAGAATATTCTCTTTCCCATTCTGGATTATTCCCCAGTATCTGTAGCTGTGCTCTTCATCTGGATTGTCATTAATTGCTAGAATTTGGATGCAGCAAGTCCACTTAGATTAAGGCAGTTCTCTGTGAACACAAGGGTAGCCACTATCTTTGAAAGAATGGATGATCCACTTAATATAAGGGTCAAGACAACACAGAGCAATTAAAAGGACATATTCATTATATGAGTCATTGAGAATGTAATGAACTGCAAAGTCATGGTGCCTTGGAAGACAAATTTCTCAAATTCATGTCTGGTAATTAGAGAACAAGTCCCTTCTTCTATTTTTATTACCAGGCAGCATTTCTGATTCCACAAGATCTTTTCATAGTGCTTAAATTCCCTGAGTGATACTCAGAACTCACACCAGATTAGCATTCTGTGTTTTGTTCTTCATCACATTTGTCTCAGCAGGGTAACGAATAACTGAATAATTAGTGAATCCTTTTGCCTTTGCAGCAAAAGCAGCACGGTCTCTACCCCGTGTACAAAGAACATCCATCAAAATGAATGCAATGGCCTGACAGGAGAAATGCCAGCTGCAGCCTGGCATGTCCAGCCTTCCTGCTCCTGTCAGCTGCATACCAAAGTGAGTATTTCTGGAAATGATCCACAGGACAGAGAATTGTGGCTCCCCAGTCTTCAAGTGCAGGATAAGGCCTTGTTAAAGGGGTGTCTGGGCTGCCCAGGGTGACACAGGTGATACTGGTCACTGGGGGGGACAGGTAGCCCAATAAACACATCTGCAGAACGAGGATCTGTCCCTGCAGCATTTGCCAATGACAAATCATACTGGCCTAAGTATATTAGATGGTGATATGCAAGGAGTAATTCCTGTGTTAAAGCAGTTCAGAAAATGAAACCCCAAGCCTGAGGCAGTTCTGTTAGAGTTTTTTCCTCAAGAATCTCCATTGTGGAGCAGACCACTCAAAGAATCTAACTGATATAAATGAAGTACAGGATAAAGCACCATTGGGCAGTAATCTAAGATAAGATTAATAGTTCATGGGAGGCATGAAAGGATTAATGCTTAGAAATTGGCAGAGCTGCCTGGTTCATTTGGCAAATTTGGAATGCCTCATTTTGTGTGTGTGTATGACAAGATAAATTTAAAGAGAGTTCAAGTGACAGGTTGCTTTATTCTCATTATGGTATTCTTTTTGTAGTAATATATTCCTGTGTAATATTTAAACTGGTATTTATGCATTTTGGAACAAATCTAAAGATGGGCAATTAACTGATGGTTTGATTAATTAGCAGTTAGTGCTAGGGGTGAGAAGTTCTTGGCATGGTAAGAGACTTTCAAGTTCTTCTAGTTTCATAAGTAAATGTATTCTTGCATGAACTAGCACCTTCTCAGAAAGAGTCTGATACTCTGTGTGCACCTGGACATGTTTTGTTGTTTGTATTATTAATCATGGAATATCAAATTACTTCAAAAGCTGTAAAACTTGCTCTTGAAAGACCTGTTTTCTCTCTGCAATTTGATTTGGGCTTTTTTTAGGGATTATTCTTTCATTGCATCCTTCCCCTCAAGGTCATTCTTTCAGGAATCTGTGCACCAGAAAATGAAAGCCTTCATGGAAGGTTGCTGAGAAGAGAAATAGAGGCAGGTGTTTTGCAACATGAGATCTGGGAAACAAATATAGGTGAACAAGCAAGCCATATTATGCCCCATGCAGATGTCTCCTTAATGGAAAGCTGTTTCCCTGGGATATGATGAATATTTGAGGTGTAGATTAATTCAGTGGCCAATGAAAATATTTCCCTCTTGAACTGTCAGATTAGTGGACCACTGCCCCTGAAACAGTGCTGTAAAGCCTTTTTGATCTGAAAAGATGTGCTTGTTAGTTGTGTTTCTCAGGTGAAAGAAGATTCTCCATCACTGCTGCCAGTGTGTTCATGCATTATTTCATTCACTACTGCTGCTGCCTGTTTTATTCTCAGTGGCTCCTGCCACACAGTCCTTCTGTCCATGAATTCTTGCCTGATCACTCAGGGCTGGGCTGGCAACCAAACATCTGTGTATGTGTCTCACAAGCCTTTGGCTCTGGTGTTACAGAAATCATATTATAATGCACAATTTATATCGCTACAATTTGTATGATAGGTCCTGAAAGAAATCCTCACAGATAAAATAACATCTTGGACAAGGCTGAAGACAAAGGACAAGTTGAGTGGCTCAAGTACTGCCAGTATCAATGGTCACAGATGTGTGTAACATCTGTTACCGAGGCAGGGTGTAATGGGAACAGTTAAACAGGAATTAGCCCTTTGAAAAGGGTGTGAAAGACAGTGGTGGCTAAAATCAAGTGAGCATATCATTCTGTTTAAATGGTGCTTCTGAGCTATTCCTTGTCCTGAGGTGGTAGGTTGGGAGGTTCCTTATACCTTTAGCATAAACTTGAGGTTTTTTTTAATAGCATTCTTGTCCTGAAGCTGAGAAGGAAGAGAGCAGAGTATCTGCAGCAGTGGGAGGGGATGGATGAAGAGCTGCAAAGGCTGGTGCCTCCAGGCTCTGACTCAGGTCTCTGTGGAACTGGTGGCTGAAAAGGGGGCAGTCCATCATTCACTATTTTTAACCAATATCATAAATGTATCAAGAAGTCTTTGGTCAAGCAACAAGTTATAGAATTTTTGAGAAACAGTTATGATTTCTGATAGGTTATGATTTCTGTTCATCTGAATAAATAAATGGCAGATTCCAGAGAAGTGGGCTCAGAGTATTGCAGAGCACAACAGGACAATAACCAGACTTCCTGAAAATGTATGGAGACATGAATGGGAGCCACCACCTCTGCAGCAGGGAATTTACTTCTTTTAACAGTAACAATACTGTTAATTGACAGTTCTTTTAATAATGATATTTATGTCCTTTGTGGTTTATTTATGTTACATTTTTTAACTGATTAATCTTATTTTTTTTTCTTTTGTGATTCTCTCTGACTACAAGTATACAAGTATGCATATGTACTGTATAATGTACTTATGCAGTAAGGTAAAAAGCAGGGTTGGCAGTGAGTAAAAGGGGCAAAAATTTGCTTAGGAGTATCATGCAGTGTGAGAAAGAGTGTCCAATAGGAAAAATAACACCTATGAAACATACGTTTGTGCTTGATAAGTAAAAGAGAATTGTTTCTTCAGTGAGTCACTCTTCTTCACAAACTTATAAGTGACAGAAGTTTCATGGTTATGATGTAAAATCCAGAATCTTTCAAACTATTTGCTACAAAAGAGGAAATTCTGCAGTGTAGTTATCAGCAGCACACAGTTCAATTATCACGGGCATTATATAAAACAATTACTTTCTTGGAACTATTTTGAGCACAAATGTAATAATTCCTCTGGAAAGAAATGACAGATTCTCAGGATTGAATCATTCCATTTTGTGAATGAGAAACAACTTGCGAAGTAAAAGCACCTCTGAAAGAGCTGGTCTCACATCTGTTCATGTGGCTTGGTCCAACCCCTGGTGAAGTCAGTGAGAAGTCTCTGGTTGAGACTCTCAGAGAACTAGATACATCTCTAATAAGTGTTTCTGGAAAAAATGGGCTATTTGTGTGAAGAAAGTGGAGAATGGGTGCTATAGAAGGAGGACAAAGAGCATAATATAACAAGACAATGAAACACCAAAACAATTCCAACATTTCAGACCTGCAGAGCAGGACACTGAATCCTGTCTGTTCCTTTCAAGCTGCTTGGCCTTATCTAGTCATCCATTCCATTTAACTTGGTGGCACATGGCATTAACTCTCTTGTAGTTTGGTCACTTTGTTTCTCAGTATCCAAGCAATTTTTCTTAAGGGTTGATAGAATATTCTGGAGGTGACTACCTATACCTAGAGCAGGTATGGGTAGTCTCCCCAGCACACACTGTGTAATTCCTAGGAGAGACATTACATTTTGTGGATGGAAAGGAAATTTGGCCTCAGACACAGGCCAAAAGGGGTACAAAAATGTCATGTAAATTCTGTGTTGGCAAAGTGATTTTGGTGTCTTGTCTGTTGCCCACTTTACCTGTATGAGTTGGTCACATACCCCAGGCTAATCCTGCCTTCTTTGAGCAGCAGCTTCTATTTAGGCATCACAGTGGTTCTATTTCCTGATGTTCCTAGACAAGATGATTAACTCACATCCCTGAGTGGGAATCTTTGGGCAGTTCAGACCATGTGTTTGCTTTCCTAATTGTTGATCTGGCTGAGTGACAGGCAGTAAAAGGGTTTAAGCTGTCCCACCCTTATTTCTTACATTTTAGCTAACCTGAAAATGGAGATATTTTCTATTTTCAGCTTCAAAGATCAAAATATATGTTCAACAACTTGAAGTTCTACCATCTCTTTTTGATCTGTTATCTCTTAGCTGCCTTGAAGGTAGTCAATGCTTATCGTAGAAGCCCCAGTCATACTGTGATGGCTGACATGGCAAAATTACTTAGCAAAATTACTGAACTCAATGGGCTCTATTTCTGTTGTCCTTTACACAGGCAACTGCTGTTGACCCACTAATCTGGATATGCTCAGGAAAGGGAAAGCTTTTTTACCTTCCTGAATACATGTCATGGGCAGTCATTCAATGGAGATTTTTACCTGCTTTCCTGATAGCTACATATGAAAGTTACTGCTTTGTTATGTCTTTGCTGGCACAAAATACATCTTTAATTAGGATTTTAAGATACTAAATGCTAAAAATTTGAGTTTAGTAAAAAAAAAGTTCTGGGATGTGTGTGTGAACTAGAAAATTGAGATAAATGGTGTCACCTTTAACAAATGCATTCTGAAATGTAAAGGATTTCAAAATGTAAAGGATAGCTACGTAGTTGATGCAACCAAGCTTTTCTAATGTAATAGTGTTTTTAACAAGATTCAGGGCCTAAAATTGACATAGCTGTAATTAAAGTTCTGCATGCTCATCTACCATGGCATGCACACATCTGTTATTAAGTCTGCTCTACCAAAAATGGTAGAAATACACTCTGAAATGCATTTCTTTTATAAAGTCTTTATATTTATTCCAAGTAGAGAATAGCAGACAGCTCCTTCAGGGAATGTGACTGGAATTGGCAAGTTAAACAATGTACCTGAAACTTTTATTTAATTTGTTAGCTACTGGTGATCATTCACCTGTATGTTTTTTTTCTGTTGCATTTATAAAACTGTTATTAATATGATAAAAAATCCTATTCTGCTTATGATGTCTGAAAGAAAATAGTGCCTATACTCTGAATGCATTTCCTTATGCAATCTTTCTGTAACTTTCTACCCTCTTACTTCATTCCCTAGTTTGCAGAAATGTATTTTCTGTTCTGTCCCCTTCCATTTCACATTTTCTTTTCTATGCCTGCTTTCTTATTCAGCATAAATAACCATTATGCTCTGCAGTCATCTAACTTCATTTATAGTAGGAATTAATACAATATACCTCCAGGCTGTCTTCTCACTAGCCAGAACAAAAAAGGAGCCTGGCTTCAGATCCTAATGAATCATTCCTTTTTGGGGGAAATACAAAGTGCAGTTCACTGAAATTCCATTAAAATCTTAGATATCCATTAAAAGTGCAAGTGCAAGTGTAATACATTTAAATGCAGAATGGAAGACAGGCTGGGCATATGAAAAATGAATGAGCACTTACAGAAATGATTGTGCTCATTTTAAAACCTCTGAAGGTTACTCTGGAAGAACTCCAAATGTTGTGACCACAACCACCTCTCAGTTCTCAATACTATGCCCTGTCACAGTCATGAACTGGAAATGGGGAAACTCACTTTAAAAATGGCCCCATTGTTGCCTGAATATTGCAGGACCCCAGGTCCTTCTGCATGGTCATCTTTCCTCTGGATTGGTCAATTTAGTGTTACCTCTAATTCCTTCTTTGTACTGGAGATACTATCTTAATATGGTTTTAAGATTTCAAGATTATTTTTTGCTAAAATAAAAAAGTCTGAAATATAATTTATATTTTCTTCCCAATCTGTGATCATCAGACCAGTTATAATTTTTCTGTATTAATTTCTGGGGTTTTTACACTTTATAAAGGTGCTACAATTCTGCAAGTGCTCTAGTAAAAACTCTCAAGGATATACCTCTAAGATTTCAGCTTCCCTATCCATATGGTTCATGAGTTTGTTTTTACAACTGGTATTTTAGTCTTTTGTTTAAAGTGGAGCTTTCAGTATTATAAGGTACTAATTTAAACAATAATAAACTTTGTCATTCCTAGTTCCATACACCTGATAAGGAATTTTTTGATGACTATGAGGCAGGGAAAGAGAGGAGACAAAATGCTGATCATTTAGAGGAAAAGATTTGGCCCCGCAGAACAGGTTCGGATGAATTTCTCACCTTAAAAATACAAGGAAGAAAAAGGTTTTATCGTCTTTCAATTTTGAAACAGACCAAGAATATCCAACAGATTTCTTTCTGTCTATCCTGTCAATGGCAAGTGTCTGGAAGTGACTGGAAGTTGGCAGTCATTATGTCTACAGAAGTTTCTTGCATATATATATATATATATATATATATGCAATAAGTTGTTCAACATTCATTTCATGTTATTTGAAGTTGCAAGATGAAATACTCTTATTTGTCAAAATAAAGGCTCCACTTTAATGCTAATGTACAAAAGAAAACCAGTGTTTCTAGGCCTGGTTTTATGGTTTTATCCCATCCTGACATGGAGATCTAAAATAGTTCAGATGAATCATGACAACTAGAGCAGAGAGCACATGAATCCCTCATGGTATCTTTCAGTAGCAGATTGCATACAACTAAATTTATATGTCTAAATGTAGGAAAGCAATCCAAATGCCTTGCCATGTCTTCAGCCTATCTCTCCTTTGCTGCAGAGAGGCAGCAATTCCCTGCTGCACCATGGAGATGGTGTTTGCTCTGCCCACTGTTCAGGAGCTGAGGCATGGCCTGAAGCTGTGTCAGGGGATCTTTGGGTCGGGCATCAGGAAAAGGCTCTGCACCCAGAGGGTGGCTGGGCACTGAACAGAGCCAAGGAAGTGGTCACAGCATCACCCTGGTAGGGCTGAGGAGGTGTTTGGACAAAGCTCTTGGGCACAGGACTCTCAGTGTGACTCTTGTGACTCCAGCCAGCAGCTGGACTTGATGATCATTGTGGGTCCCTTCCAACTCAGCTTGTTCTGTGATTCTGCTAATAATTACTGAATGGTGTGAAGAGGAAAGAAACAACACACAGCAGCTCCTCCCCAGTTCAAAGTTACTTCAAAGAAATTATCACCTATAGCTAACACACTAGAACAGATAGTAATGAAATAAACCTCTCCTTACTCTTTGTTCTGGAGACAAGCTTTGGTTGTAATATTGAAATAATGCTTTATTTAATACAGGACCTTGTTATTTTATGTGACATTTTAATCAAACATGCTAAGATGAAAATGGGAAGATTTTAAATAATTATGTTTAATTATTTAATCATCATTTAATGAAATGCATCTTCAATGGTAATGATTATCATTGTCAGTCCTTTTCTCACACATACTTATATATATCATATTAGTATGAACTTTGATTAGTATGCTCATTGAAAACTACATTCTAATTTTCTCTTTAAAATCAGCATTATGCCCTAAGTAAGTGAAGAAGCTCCTCAAATCCTTTAAATTTACTGGTTATATCTTCAACAAATGTTATAAACAATTATAAACCCTCTGGCTTTATAAATCAATTCTGTGTGTTAACCTGTTGTTGATGATCTAATGGCCAGTCATGCATCAATATATTCATGTATATACATTAATTTCTAGCATGTACTCTCTTTTCAGTTAGAAGTATTTAAACCCAACAAAGTCCATGTGAAAGACCTCAAGGGGTTTGAATCCCCTTTTAAATGCTGGCTGAGTCACCAAGCTCAGGTTGTGTCTGTGCTGCAGCAGCTGGAGCAATGCTGTCTGAACAGCTGGAAATGGGCACTGGAATCCAGCCAGCTGCTGGGTCCCGGTGTTTGTTTGGGTTAAGAAAAGCTGCTCAGTGAGAAATTGGTCCCTGTGGAGTTCCTGCTGTCTCAGTTTGACTGCTCCAGGATTCTGAGCTAGAGCAGTTTCAGTTATCTTGGCTGGCAGGGTGCAGCAAAAATGTTTCCCATTAATTCCAAGTCTGGAATAATTCCTCAAGAATTACCAGAGCTTTTTAGGTAAAAAGACAAAATAGACAAACCTGTTCAGTTTTGCTCACTTTCTTAGGGATCATAAAAACTCTCAGGCAGCACAGCTGAGGTTCAGCTTGGAAGCAAAGCAATGTTTGGGTCGTGACACTTCCCACATTTCGTGCTTCAATCCCATTCTGAGCCCTACAGCTGGAGTCACTCTGAGACCTTCAAAAAGGGGCCCCAGTGTCCCTTGGTAGCACAGACGCACAATTGAATTCTCATTTCTATAATACTGATACAAATCATTATTAAGATGGCACAAAGACACAAAATATCATGGTTAAAAGTGGCTTACTGACAAAAAAAACTTGATTTTATACTTTTCCAACATGGAAAAGATCTTAGTGCAAGCATGGACTAGGCAGCATAATTGGGGTGATATACAGTTTGTGATCCTAAAAAAAGTGTTAGTCATTTTTAATTTTATTCTGGAGTGTACATACAAGATACACTGCAATGTTGGCTTCCAATTTTGAAGCTTAATACTCATATTTAAGGTCAGAAGAAAACTGCAGAGCTGTGGCTTTATCCCTTTAAGTGAGAGTAACTAAAACAAATTTTCTAGGGCACTAAGCAGAAAGTGGTGAAAAAGGATTTGAGGATTGATCTAGATGACTTCAAGAGGGTCCCGTCCAACCAAACTGACGTTGTGGTGAATGAGATGGTTTTCTCACTAAATGTATAGTTAGTGATGAGAGCTGCCCCAGTGACCATGGCAGCTACACAGAGCTGTCAATAATTGCTCTTCTCTCCCCCTGCTGTTCCCACTGCAGCAGGCTCTCAGGCCATACTCAGAGAGCTCTGAGTGAAAACAGAAGGGCAGCAAGAGGAAGGCAGAGTGACAGGGAAACAGCAATGGCCATTTGCTGGAATTGTCAGTGATTGCATAACCATGGAAAAAGCTCTTCTGAGGTTGCTGAAGCTGGAATTCTTATACTTATTTAGCTTTGAGGAACAGCAAATCTTGGATGCCACCAAGATGCCTCAGGAGTAAGAATCACTGACTTGAAATCCAGAGGGAAGCAGCTGCCATCTGCCTTGGTGCAGAGCAGGCTGGTTGTGTTAGTTCTGACCTACCTGCTGTGGCACATAGCTTTGCATCCAAGATCCTTCTGAGGAGGTGTCCAAATCCCCCCATCTCCCTTTCTCCTCACTATTCCATGCTTACTCAATACTTGAACCAGTAATAAATATTGGGGCAGAGGGACTATAAGTCTATAAGTCTATAGACTATAAGTCTATACTGTTTTCTAGCAGCTTTGCCAGGTTGGTACTTGATTTCAGAAAGTTCTTATAAAAATATCACCATACGAGGTTGTAGTCATTCAACAGGGAAAGAAAAATACACATTCATTTCCTTGGAGCAGCTTTTTATATTAGAGCTGTCAGGATCCATTGGCAGAATAGAATTCTGGAAGTTCAGGCCTCCACAAGAAGAGAATAGTAATAGCAGCAGCAGAACAAGTTATACCTCTCTTTACCTTTGTCTGAATTTTAAAGAAAAGGGAAGAGAAATAAAATAATGCAAACATCCTGAAATGGTCCATACTTGGATGCTTTTCACCTCTTCCCAGCCCATATTTATGATCAACAAATCCACAATAATATTGGTTCAGAGAAAACCAATACCTAATGTAATCTCCCGATCAGTTCCTTGACTATATTTTCTGTTTTATTCTTCTGTGTAGATTTTGTGCTGTTTGTATTCTAGAGATTTCTAGTCGATAGAAGGAAATGGAAAGATTAAAAAGAAAGGAAATCACACCCAAGAGATTCATTGCTGTACCAAAAATCCCTGACAATTCCAGTCACGTTGGGTCCCTTTTAGACCTGCAAGGGTTGTCATTCATTCCGTGCTGTACCCTGGCATCTGAAAGCTTCCAGCTTCCCTCTTGACATCTCCCACTCTGTTTAACTTGTTCAGCTGTATTTCCTTCACAATAATGTATGGCCCTGAGGAACTCATTCCTTTTATACCTGCATTCAACTTATGCCATTTAAGCTCTGGTTTTCTGTGAAATTTCCTGCGTTTTTCTCTCTGTGATCAAACATTATTTAATTTATGCTAAAAGTATTAAAATATGTTGGTAAAACTCAGTGGCATTCTCTCAATTTTCCCTGCAATGTCATATTAAATGGGAAGAGGTGTTATTATACAACCTTCTTTAAAATATGCTAATGAAGATGACTTCTCAGCTAAAATATGCATTTTCCAAATTATCAGGCAGAAGCATTCTGTATGAAGTAGTTTGTTTTCTTTCACAATTTAAATTAAAATGTAATTGGAGCTTGGTCAAAATTGGCTGAAATTGAAGACTCTCTGCCCAACAATAACTTAATTAAAAACAAATTAAGAGTGGGAGAATATGTAAGATGCAGAAATGGAAGATGTTCCATTCTCCAGGAAAAGAAAGCCAGTCAGGCAGAGTAAGGAGAGGAAAAGTGGGTGCTGCTCTTTGGATTATATTTCTTTTTATGATTTCCGATGCACGGTTTGACTTGCTTAAAAATCTCTTTGTGTTTCTGTTGGTGGCCTCTTCTCCTCATCCTTTGGAGGTTAAGTACTTTTGGGTTGTAGTTTAGACAAGTGTCAACACATGATGGACAAGGGCACCTCAAAGCAGCAGCTACAGTGGACTCCAGCCAAGGAGGGCAGCAGGAGGGCATAAAAATGGTGTGAGCTGAGCAGATCAGGACATAAAGGAAAGCAGACAATGAACTGTGCTGAGTTCTTAGAGAAAAAACTGCTCTGATGCCTCTTGCCTCCTGAGAAAGGAAGGGTTGGAATGGGTGACAAGGAACCTCACAGGGCATCATGGGCAGTCAATGAGAAAAATTAGAAGCACAGCTGCCTACACATCTCTGGTGTTCCATGAATACAGACGCTTTTTCAGAGCACAGCAGGAACTTTTTTCTCTCTCTGTCTCATATATAAGGATCCATAAAGGCTCTGAGCCTGCAATTGGGTGGGTAGGATGGAGAGATCCTGTGATCTCAGCTGTTAGCACCAAAGCCCCAATAGCTCTTGGTGCTCAGCTTTTCTGAGCCTCTCTATGAATTTTGGTGCTGTTATATTCTTGTGAACACACAGGTAACCATCACATTGGTAAACACACACTACAGCCATTAAGTAGCACCGGGTTTGGTGAGATGACCAGAATTTAATATATTCCCAGTATAAGAGTGAATTACTAGTCAGGCAATTAGGAAATAAATTCTTCTAGGTAGCTGACAGCAGAATTGTGCTCAATAGATGCAGAGCCTACAGTAAGCCTTATGAACAAGATTTATATTTGAGTGTGAAGTCAAATAAAGTAATATAAAGCTATTGGGCTGCTTAACAGATCAGCACAGATAGCTTCTGTA
The DNA here is from genome assembly GCF_027579445.1 of Ammospiza nelsoni. Lineage (NCBI taxonomy): Eukaryota > Metazoa > Chordata > Aves > Passeriformes > Passerellidae > Ammospiza > Ammospiza nelsoni. The sequence goes on from NC_080648.1 coordinate 7,550,415, forward strand.
TATATTTATGCAGCCTGTTACCCTTTCCATTTGAACAAAGAGGGATTTAAGTTCCTCTTTTGATCACTCAGGGAGAAGTGGTTTCCCAGGAGGTCTCATTAAACTGGATTGCTTCAGCATTAGTCACATATTTCTTTAGCAGGTCTTTTGCTGGTTGTAGAAATCTCCGTGATGATAGACAGAGCAAACCAGAGGAGGTTTCAGCAATATTGTGCCTACTTAATTAATCTTGGTGGTGTGCTGGAACTGCATAGCTGCAAGGGGAATATCAAAAATAAGCAGGAAGTCTTTGTGTAGAAAATGCCCATCCAGAAATATCTCAGGATATCTGATGCAATATAATCAGACTCTGAAAAGGTTATAAATAACACAGTAATTGAGCCACTATGAAAATGAACAGGAAGAAAATGAAACCAAAAGATAATGATTTTGCACCATCAAATGCAACGTTTTGACACAAAATAGAACTTTGCTTTATAAAGTTCTGTTTCCAAGGAAAACACCAGAACCTGCAAAGATGCAGATGTGTTTGGTAGCTTGAACTCCTTGTATGGAACCCTTGCCTAGAACTCCCAACTGAGACAGATGCTGTTCTCTGCACTGAACAAAACTTACCAAATGATCTGCTTCTTTACAAAAGATGATGACCCCGGTTCTTTGAAATTTTCATCAAGAATTTATATTATTATGTAAAGGCAGCAGTCCTGTAGCAGTTCAAAAGCAAATAATTGAAGAACAGGATGTGAAGGCACACTTCTTTCCCACAAGCAATAGAGTGTGAACCTCACTCATTCATTCATAAATGCTGTGCCTGTCTGAACAAGATTTCTGCCTTTCTGTAATTGGGGTAGTGCTACTTTTACTCACAGCTGGTAAGCTACCAAAAGCAATTTGAATCAATTAGTCTGCCTTTCTATATGAGATATTTAAATTTCATGTGCTAGCTTCTGAACCAAAGCCAATCTATAATTTATTTGAATTAAATCACTGCTCCCTCAACTTCCTTTGTAGGGCCTTGAATAGTTTCCAGAGTAGCTGCTGACTCTTGGGTAGGAATTTAGGCTGTGTCAATAAGATCTTTTCTAGTTTAGACTGAACTTGTTTCTGTACCTCCTTCTGTACTAGCAAAACTATGAAGGCCTAGGGATCAAAAGCGCTTTTTTTTTGGGTGAAATTGACCTTTGCTGGTAGTACTCAAGATGTTTTGGGGGAATATCCCCATTTTGCTCCTAAGATGATGCTGGAAAAACATTGACTTGCTTTGAGACAGAAGAGAGACCTTCAGGTTATATTGGCACTGTAAACTGCTGGGAATATTTGTCAGAATATATGATAGAAGCTGGTCTGTGTTGCTGAGTTAAAGGCAAGAATAGTTTAGGGAAAGGTAGGTGGGTAAACTGAAGTCTGAGTAAGAGTTTTCAGCTGACAGTTAATATTAGTAGAGAATCTTGTGCCATAAAAAACTAGAAAAATATAACACTCAAAGCAAGGAAAGATAACACTTGAATTCAGACATCACCTGATGTGGAAGCTTAAGAACATAATCCTAGAGAGTGATGGAGCCTTGGTGGAAAAGCAGGAAATCTTAAGGCACATGGCTGGAAGAAAAGTCTAGTGATGCTTCATCTAGCACTGAACCAGCTGCAATAATGGGAAAGGGTGAAGTCTCTGAAGAATCCTGCAGGATACATGTCTGTCTTCTTTCATATGTGCATATATCCTATATATTTAAAAGATATAGTATATAGTATAAAAGCTATATACCTTGTATCTGTGATATATGAAAGCTGTATCTCTTGTATCTGTGTATGTGCTCACCTTTTTGGGTTACAGACTATCCTGCAAGCATGGCTTGTGTTCACCGTTCCAATACAGTGTTTCTCTTTCTAAAGTAGATACAACCTTTTCTAAGAGCAGGAATTATGATCTGGAGCACAAGCTTTTCCTTGCCTGAAGATAACAGTGTTGGTGGCTTTATTAGCAATAAATCAAAACTATATTACCTTTTCATTTGCACTGAGTCATAAAATATTATTTATCTGACTCTGGGTATGGTAGGGAGCAACACATGGGCCAAGTCATGAAACTCAGATATAAAATGTTATCTATTGACATATTTAATAGCAGAGTTTTATTTCTTATATGCCAGATCCTTGTTTGCCTAAGAAAGAGTGCTATCAGCCTCCATTCTGATGTTAATTAGGAGAAAAAGAATACCTTTAGAAATGTCAAGTAGATTCTAGTAAACGTGCTTTGTTAATGGCTAAATAAGTTTGAAAACAACCAAGTAAAAGAGGTTATCACAGGGCTTTTCTAAGAATGTTACTATGTTCTGGTTCAAACATGCTTTTATTTCCTCTGTTGAAGGTGGTTTGAGAGGGAACTGGAATGATAGTTGTGACTAACGTGCCAAAATGTTTGATTTTGTGTCCATGTCTTTGCATGACCATGATTTTAATCTGTCAATATCAAAAGATATCAGCAGGGTGTCATTGCAAAAGCTTTGTCAGTAGCAGCCAGAATCTTTAGTAATGAGCTCCAGAACTTCTAATGCTGCTCATCCTTCAGCCTGGCAGTGGGCTGTTCTAAGGTTTTATTCCTGTTTGCTGCCACTGAAGGGTTTGTGTCTAATGTAGAAAGGAAAATGAATATTTTTTCACCTCATGCTCTGAAGCATTTCTTGTCTATGATTCCAACTGTCATGATTTGGCTGGTGTTAGATTATGAGTTTTCTCCAGTGTATTTGTCTCAGTGTATTTCTGAGAAGTATAAAATACTCTTAAGGGTAAGCCAACTAAGAAATACCACTACATTTATAGTTTAGAGAAATGCTCTCAAGATAGCTGGGGAATGGGAAATTAAAAATATAATTTTTTTGAAGTTTTTGAAGTTATTAAGAGAAACTTCAGGTTTTAACAAGCAGTGGACAGGAGAGTGCAGTTTTCCCTTTTTCAGCCAGGCAGTTCAATTCCACAAGGACAAACTGAGTGCCAGATGGTGCTACTGTGATTTTATAGCATCTGAGAAACTTGTCCTGTTGGTTTACAGTCAGTCAGTCTTTGTTTCAGTGGTGACTCTCAGCCCGAAGTCTTCCCTCAATTCATATAGTCATTAATTAAGAAAGATTTTAAGAGTGCCTTCTTTGTTGTGACAACTCAACTGGTCAGAGAAGGGCTCTCTTTCAGACATATCTCCTTTCTTCAGAAAGACAGGATGAAAGCAAGTTTAGATTAAAAGTGCTTTTGTTTTCTTTCTTCTCCTTCAGAACCCAGAGTAATAACCAGGTCTGATTAATGGGTAGGACTGGTTACACAGAGAACCCTGGAGCAGGTGGCTGGAACATGACAAACATGACAAGCTTGCCTTTGTCAAGTTATTTAACTCTTTTTAATCTCAGCTTCTCCCCCTCTAAAACAGCAGGGTAAGGATCAGGTATTTATCCTTCTTCATTACATTTATCATTAAATTACCATAAATAATTTATTTATTATTTTTTATTTAAATAAATAAATAATTTATTTAAACTTTCATTAGCTTTATCATTAAATTACCAAAAGTGTTCACAGTGAGCATATGTGTGCCCTGAGTTATTCAAGAAGAATTTTTGGTTTGGGCTTCTTTTTTTTTATATATATATTTTCTTCTGTGTTGGAAAAAAAGTCATATGCATAGAAAATAGCTCAAAGGCAGTGTTGAGAGGAGAGCCTGGGGATGGCTCTGGAGGAATCCCCAGCCAGTGGAAAAGGTGCTGAACAGCATTTCTCAAGAAACAGGCTGAAAATTAAGCAGGCAAATAGCATCACAACAATGGACTTAGGGCAGAGAAAGGGTCAGACCTCAAATAGTATTGAAATTCAATAAGGACATAAAATATGCATCATTTTTCCTGCTTTATCTATCAAGACTGCTTTCTTACTCATTTGCATTTAATGGGTGCAGCCTTAGAAATATTGCAACATAAAAACCAAGACACCTTCAGTCCCATGGCAATTAACTGTTCATTAACAAATCTGTATCTTCTCCTAATTCACTGTTGCCATGCATGAGCAGCAGGTGAATGTATCATCTGGCTTCTTACGATAGTGTTTAAAAGAAATGTCACATCTACTTTTCAACTAATTTTTCTCGTTAGGTTTTGAATACAAACGAAACATTAAGCTTGGCTGCAACACTTTGTGGGGCCCAGCAGTGGAAGAAATCAGGTGAATTTTCAGGCCAGTTTAAGTTTCCAACAGGTTTTTAAGGTGAAGAGAAGAGGGAAATGAATAAAAACTAGATTTTGTCAAGTTCCTCAGTCTAGCTGGTGAAGATCACTAGGCCCACTTCATCTTCAAACAATGTCTGTATGAAATGGCACAACGGGTTAAATATTGGAAACAGCTTTGTAAAACCCAAGCACTTAATTGTGTCTGTTTAAAGAATCGCAAACAACAGCAGAAAAAGAGAATGCAAATATAAACATGTGGCTGTAATTCAGCATTATTGTATTATGTGGCTATAGATGTTCTGTGGGCCTAGAATGCAGAAAATACAGTGCCTGACAACTTTGATCCAAAAGATAGTGTGTGATATAAAATAAGACATCACCAGAGAAATGAAGCAATCTTAAAGGTACAGATTGAGTGGAGGACAAGTTAAAAACCTACTACAGGTTTTCAGATACAGATCATTGCCAGTCAGGTGCATCAGTCACAGCTTGTCAGCTCTGTTTAAAATTAACTCTTTTAACTTAACAGTTTATATGCTGCAGCTGCTGGGAAATGGTACATGAAGTAGTGAAATATGCAATCTTTCTCTTTCAATTGAAACCTAATATTTTAATATAAATTCTTATTATGCTCATGTTATTGTTACTGGTGTGAATGAACAAAAGAACAAATCCTAAATGGTTTAAATTCACATTAGTCTGACAGCCTTGATCATTGGAGAGCTGCAAATTAATGATTTACAAGTAGTTAATTTGTTCCTTCTGGGAAGATGTGAAAACTATTGTTTTCTAGATTGCAATCTATTAGAATTTGGCTAAGATTAACATCTAAAATGAATGATATTGCTGTAGAGATGAATTAGTATTCGGTGTGGTTATGTATACACTTAAAAATCAAAGGAGAGGTGACATTGCAAGATATTAATATACTAATTCTTCTTCCAGAAAGGGAATGGTGTAGAGATCTGTAGCAATGAGGGCTTCTCCTGCAGGGACAGAAAGCCACAGTGGTGGCAGTGGCACAGAGAGCATGGCTGTAATGGAGAGAATTCCCATGGCTTTTTCCTGGGGGTAAAATTCAGGTGGATGAGATGGAGTACGTGCACTTGGGGCTCTCAGTCACAGAAATCTTAAAATGTGGCTTTAATTATTCAATGTGCTACTGATTTGTCTGGGTGGGTTAGACAGCAGGGAACAGTGGGTGCTTCCTGCTGCTACAATGCCAGGGGAATTCTCAGCCCCTCTTCAAATCATGTGGGGTAACTTCTCTGAACATGGGCTAGATGCAAAGAAAGACCTTGATAGGAAAGATATTTAACTCAAATTGTGTTGTAATGGACCAGTTCAAGAAAATCTATTCTGGACAGAGGAAAAACAGCTGCAAGTGTATCTTCAAGAATTTTATTTTTACAAGAGAATGTTCATCAAACCATAACTGAAATAGCTGTAGTGTGCAGCAAACAAGCTTCATAACTCACACCCTTGTCCCTTCATTTCATTGCTATCTCTACTGCATGGTAACAGCTTTGTTAAATCATCAAAAATTCAAGAATCCCAAAATAAGGAAGTCAAAGCTTAGGGAAGAAATTTTTTCTATGATCTTCATGTTAGACTTCAGATGCACCCACATAAAATCCCTAAGGTCCTTAAAGGACATTAGACAGACTAACCATGAATCTTGCCCTTACCTCCTTGTGCTGCTGAAATTGTTGCTGACAAGAAAGATCATTCCTTCATATTTTCCGCTTATATTCACATATCTGGCATAATTAAATTCTTGAGTGTCTGTTTTTGTCATGGAGCTAAGCAATTGCCTTTAGTTTTGTTGTCTTATGACTACATATAAAAGAAGTAATGGAGGATAAGGTAGCACAGAGGTTCCAATATCACTATCATAAAACATTGATGGCACCAGGGTGGTTTATATTCCTCAGTTTGCAAGATGCCTCAGTGCTTGAAAGAAATAAATATGTTGCATAAGTATGAAAATGAATAGGAAAGAAAGATTTTGAAAATGAGGAGAACATGTAATGATAGTAGAGTGTAAGATTTTTTAAAATAAATGTTAATGCATTTAAATTTGTGTGGCAAAACCCCCACTAGATAAAAAAAAAGAACAAACCACAAACAGCAGCAGATCAAAACCAAATCCCAAGTGTTCCTTGCTCTGCATAAATTATTATTTACAACTTCTGAGCAGACATTGGCGTATTTAGAATTGATTCTGAGAATATTGACATGGCTTAATTTACTTGTGTTATATCCATAATTGAACTGGGGAGGAAGAACTTGTCATACTGATTCCCCATAGGGCCATAATGAATGAAATTATTCAAATTCAAAGTTATATGTTGATGTATGATTTTAGCAGTGGTTTAGGTGTCATTGGTTGCTAATTATTTGTCTGGTATTATACAGGTGTAAAGTATAACTCCAGTCAAAATGATCAATATTTTTCCAGTCATGTTTTTATAATTTCCTAGATAGACTATTTTAACAGGAGCATCTGAAACTTTAAAATACACTTAAAAATACTTTTCCAAGATTCTAAATTTACCTTGAATTTTTGTAACCATATAACACATACTTAGGATCCTGAGACTTGCAAACCGATTCAGAAATAGAACAGGAGAGTTCTTTAGACTTTTGATTTAATTATTACATGTGGGAAGAAGTAATTTTACAAATTGTTTCATTTTATTTTATGTGTTTCAAGTGGAAAGTTTGGATTTCTGCAGTTTTTTATATTGTCTACATTGCCTGATTTGCAAACAGGTATTGTTGCTAAGATACAAAGCAATGAGCAATCTCTGTTAATGTACAGATAGATTTTTTAGAATTTTTAATTTTTTTCTCTATGTTACCACTTAGAATAATAGCTAATCCTAAAAACAAGTTCTAGTTGGACTTCTCTTTGTGGGTGTTTTATGAAAAATATACTTAATGGAAGTATATCAGAAGTGAATGTGAAAATGCAGAATAATCTGAACTTCTCAGTTCCAAGTGGTAGGGCATGGAGGCAGCCCTTGATGTCTGAGCACCAGCCTTCACAAACTCAAATTAAACTCATCTCTGTGTATGTCAGAGTCCACAGCTTGCTTCCTTCTCAGCAGGGAGCAGCTCCTTGCAGGTATCCCTTGTTGCAGAGCTCCTGCAGGGCCCAGGGTGTGGGAGGCTGGATGGGCTGGGGTGGGCAGAGCAGAGTGGTGGCCCCTGGCAGGAGCAGGAGGCACCAGCACAGCCCTAGTGCTCTGGCCCTAGCAGAGAGGGGAAAGAACAATAAAACCAGAAATGGTTATTTGTGTGCTACAAGGCAACATCCAAACACACAGCTCCTTCTGCATCTGTGATATCATATCTATGCCCATGCAGCACTCAGCAATCCCGCCACCTGTCACAACAATGGCAGGGTGATCCAGGTGCTTTGTTCAGGGACTCAGAGGTACCAGGCTGAGTACTGGAAGGACGTAGAAATCATTCTTTAAATACTCTGAAGTGCTGTCATTTTGTCAGCTTGTTTGTCACAAGTTTATGTGCAGTCAGCACCTACGGAGAAGATGAAAATTGAACTCTGCCACACAATTTAACACATTGTTAAAAACAATGTGCATCCCAAAGCCCTGAGCAGACAAACTTGTCTCATCTTTTACTTCTGTTGATGTCCTAGTGGTGGAGCTAGCTCTGTAGGGATTTCCAAGTGATAATGTGAATATTTCTCAGTGAAGCCTCTTCCTCTACTGAAGCATTTTTTGCATAAGTCTTTTTTTTTAACAGGTGAATTTCTGTGGAATGGTTCCACTTGAATACTCTATTTCACTAGAGAATATTATCAGATTCTCATAGTTCTTATAATAACTTAATTTTACTGGTTTCTGTAAAGTTCCTGTAGGCACCTACAGGAACTTTCTGTAAAGTTCCTCTAGTACTTCCAGATATTGTGAGATCCAGATTTTCCTTGAGGAGACATCTGTATATCTGTACATATTCCATGATGTGTTTATATTCCTTTATGGCTGAAATCCTGTAAGAGATCATGGCAATTGGACTATAACTAGTGTGTCCAATCTCTAGGGTGAGAAAGGACTAACAATACCAAAAGTTAAATTCCCACAGATCCATACCCTAAAATTTTTATTTTAGAAAAAAAAAAAAAAAAAGAAAAAAATGGATTTAAATGATTTTTAAAGATTTTGGGAGCAGCAGAAGAAAATGCATCTGTCTTTGTTCCATTTCTGTGTGTAATGGGGGGATGTTTCTGACCATATTATAAACACAGTGTTTTATGACCTTGTCTGAAAAAGTCTTTGTCTGAATTTCTTACAAGTACAAAACCAAAGCTCTTCTCCCTGATGTTCAGAACATCATTTACTGTCATTTTCTGCTGGGTGTGTTCTGTTGGAGAGCTGACAATCAGCACTGACAGAACAGGGGCAGTGCACATATACCACACCAAGAGTTTGCTCTTCACTTTTCATCAACCAAATTACATCCACACTTGGTCTGAAACACAGCAAATTATTGGAGACTTAAGTTCCCAGTTCTGTCCCGTCTCTGCTGTCTATATTGGCTGTCAAAATAAATAACAGTATCAGATCTCATAAAGATTTTCTGTGGTTAAATCTCCCTCAAAAATGTTTCCTCTTCTAAGATGAAGATAAGATAGGAGCATATCAAACCATTTTTAGGTTATTTGTGTTGTGTTAAATCAAAGACAGATAAATTCATTTGGTTTGTTTCAAGGGTGTTTGCTTTTTATACTAGTGCAGCATTAGTTGTTATCTTTAAATACTTCTCATAATCACTTCTTGCCTAATAATCCCTGATTGCACTTGACTTTAACATTTACCCTTCCTGATTAGAAAGTCAGCTTCATCAAGCCAAAAACAGGAGTCAGGAACAAGATTATCATAATGTTAATTGATTTAGGGGAAGGAAAAAAGGTGTGGGGCGGTGATGTGTGCAAGAGAGGAGAACCTGAGACAGTCTTTAATGGATGCTTGCAACAAGAGCTCCATTTTACTGGTGCCTTAACACAGGCAGTGGGGAGGAATATTTAACTGCCTTGGACTCTCTGAGCTTGTGCATGAAAAATGTTAATCTACTTTTCTAGTCCTTTTTATATTAAATTTCTGTCAGATATACATGTAACTCCTTGAAAGAATTTAAGAAATTAATAAAAATTGATTCAATGCATTTTCAAGAGGTAGATATTAAGGGAAAGTCTGCCAACTATGAGAAGTCTTCAAAAAAGCATTAAAAAACCCAGCTTATCCTTTATTTTTCCCTTGAACTTTCAAAAGCTGTTTTTTAACATCTCCTTTAGCAGTTGTTCTAATATTCAGATGAAACTTGTTCATATTAAGTGAATAGAGTTACTTAACTAAAATATATTGACTGTCCATTTGCCATTCTCCAGCAATTGTCTAAAATAAATATACCTGCCTTCCACTCTTCACTAAACATCTTCGTCTCCTACTGGAGAGGGACTTATTGAAACAGAATAAATTAGTTCAGGGGGAAAAAGCAGAACACAGCAGCATTTATTATGTCACCTAAAAGTCAGTAGTGCATATTATTTTTTCTGAAAGTTAATGAAACATATAATTAGAATTCTCCTTCTGATGTATTTTGGGGTTTTAAGTAAGAAGTGTATGCACTGGACAAGAAGAAGAGTTAAGTAGCATTGCTCAGATTCAGAGCCATTAGTATGCTAAGAAGCACACATTCTTTTAGGTAATTTCTTTTCAAAGTGCTTGGATCCAAAGCTGCCTTCTTTGAAGATAAACAGTGCTTGTTTGAAACGATATAAACTTCAGCATGGATAGTGTTGGCATTTTCATTTTCCTGTATTTCTTATTCTCCTTTTACAAAAGAGAGGAGAAACCAGAATGTTTTATAAATAGACTAAACATAATTTGTCCTGCTTATTCCTGTGGCTAAAATTTAATTTTTGAAACTTATTATGTAAAATTTATCTCTGATGGAATTATTATAAGGATATTGATGTTAATGAACATGTTATGGTAATGCAGACTTTGAGAGACAGAATAAATAAACCCCATCCTGCAGAATCTCCATTGAAGTATAGCAGATAAGTAAAAAGAAAACAAAGATGTCCACTGAGATCTTCATATGTAATAGCAGTATAATAATTCCCAAAGATAGTTCAAAACTGTCTCTATTAAAATCCAGTTATTTTAGAAATCAGAATCATTTCACAAAAAAAAAAAAAAAAAAAAAAAAAAAAATTTAAAAGCACTTAAATTGTACTTAAATTGTAATAATTGCATGTGCTTTGTCAAGGTTTTGTGAGTTGTATCAGTCCACATACCCCCAGAGCCTCCCTTGATCTGGGTAATTTAGGGATCAGTTCACGAGAGATTGAAGGCAATAATCTGTCACCTGTTGCTTCTTTTTGGCTGTTCTTCCTCTTATGCCTCTTAATTTAAAAATAAGAGGGCCAGATGGCAATCTCCTGTCATTGTTTCTCATTTGTTGTCCGCATTGAGTTTCAGCTTCTTATACAAACTGAAAACTTGGCAAGGATTTTGTTCTTGTCCTCAGAACTCTTCTTTTTAATTTGAAAATGCAGTTTGTATCAGTCTATTTGATTGGAAGTTGTATGACTTCTGGCTGTAATATCATGTTTCAGGTTGCATTAAACTTTGTGGCATGAAGGCATTGAAGCTAGCAGATGTTTTTGGACATGATGCCCTTTTCAGTGTTTATACCAGCAGAGCTTAAGCCAAACTATGGAAAAGAGGAGTCTGGAGGGGCTTCTTTCACTGTCTTGCCCCATGCCCCATTTTTCTTTCAGAAATGCTTGCAACACTGAAAATGTGTATGGCTGGGCTGGATTAACCCTAAGGAACTGTGAGTTTGTTTAAATTTTAGATAAATATTTGTGTTTGTCAGCTGATGCTGTTCCCCAAGTAAGCCACAATCCTTTAAGCTCTGTCATGAAAAGAAGCATAAGTGGACAAAGTGCTCCTTACCGTGTAAGATGTTGGGTTATTTAAAGCTTATTATAAGGTCATTTTTATATGAATTAGCCATATGTATTCTCTACTCATAGATTATCAGGATTTTACACAAGTATTGAAGTAAAATCTCCTATATCAGCCTCATATAAGGAGTAAGTTTAGCCCCTGGGCAGGAACAGAAGAGGGGATGCCTCAAAGTGCTCAAGCCCCAGAAAGGAGGGTCTGCTTGAGGGTGGGTTTGCTCCTCAGTCAGCTTTTGCTGGGAAATTTTAGCTACCGGGCTATGAGCAGGTTAAGAGTGTATTTAGACTTGTCAAGATGGGTCTCTGAACTAAAAAGAACTTGGATATCTGATGAATGCCCATATTCATCAGCCCTCAAAATATTCTTGGCTCGATGTTGATTTTTACTACACCATAATCACTATTCTGTGAGACAAGAGAATTTCATGGGAATTATGTTGTTTGGCTTTCCCTAGAGGACAGGCACTTCAAAAATCATCCTGCTAAAAACAACACACAGTCATAATCCATTATAGAAATTTCTTTGAAGAAATAATCCAAATTCATTATGTAATATATTGGCATCTTTAGTATCTCAAATGGTAAAATTTTTTCTTTTTCTTGGTGCAGAAAATGTGGCATATTTAGCAGCTTCTGAAATAGGATTTTTTTTAAATTTGCTATCTATTATAGATTATAATAGAGATGTTGAAAGGATTATTGAGCATTTGACAAGGAAGTTCAAGATTTAGGATATTCGTGAGGAATAGCTGTGCTGGAGGTTTATGTTGCAGAGACCAAGAGTGTTAGGACATAACTCAGAAGTGATTACTTGCCAGCTGGGACAAAGAAGCCTCTCCAAAATGGTGACCTGCAAGTCAGCCAAGTAAATAAATAGAAAAGCTTCATTTCCCAAGAAAGCAAATATTTGGTCAGAAATCCTCAGGGTTGCTTTAGATTGCTAAAATTCTGCTTTTTGCAATTATATTCATATGATGCCAATCAGCCCATTACATCTTACTTTCTAGAGCAGTAAATTCAGCTTCTAATGAACAAACAAGCATTCTATCAGTTCTATTCGTTTATTATCTCAGTTCTGATATAGATACCAGTCAGTAAACAGAGGCAAAGATCAGTCCTGTGGAACTCATTGCCTTTGTCTGTGTAAGAGATTCTAATTTCTGCAGTTAATGTTTTCTAAATGGTCCCAGCACTAGAAAAAGATTTTACTGGGTTAGCAGTGAGGTTGAGCTCCTTGAAATGTCAGTTTGCATTAGAATTACCATTTCTCACAACTCTAATGATAAACAAAGCAAACCCTCAAATCATTCATGCATTTCCAATCATTGATTTTGTTCTTGCTTTTACTTTTTCCCCAGTTAAAGTATTTTATCATTCTTAATATTTTATCCATACTTTTGAATAGAGTCATAAACCATCTAAAAATTGCATACCTCTTCTGATTTTTTTGTTTTGTTTCATTTGTCAGTTTTTGGGCTAGTTTGTTTTTTTTTCATACAGAAAATGAGTGGTAGCCTACATGGCTCCACAGTAACAGTCAATTACTGTGAAAAGTATCTTCTAACTGGATATTTAGCAAAATCTCTGTCCTTCAACTGCTGTTTCAAATGCCTCAGCTAATTTTGTAGCCATCTACACTGAATGCCAACAAACACTCAGTAATTTTCAATGGCTAAGTCCCTCCTAATCCTTCCTGTGTCATCTTAAATTATTTGAATTGCTGCTTAGCATTGTGTTGTCAGCAGTTTTGTAACTCTTTTCCTTGATTCTATCAGCTAAATTGTTCCTATAAAGAGCATCAAGACATAAAATGGACTAGAAACACAAACCAGCTTAAGAGTGCTGTCTAAACACTCATCCCTGAAGAGTTTCACACAGGTTTCATAATTTCTTTGGCGTAGACTGACTGCAGATCTTTATTGTGTTTCCCAGTAAATGTTTGGAGGACAGAAGCAACTCAAGCACCCCTCAGAAACGTGTCATTATGCCATAGCAGTAATTAACAATAGTCACTGTTGCAGTCTGCCTGCAGTATCCAGCAAGGTCATTCCTGTAAGGTCTAGGTTAATACATCTGAGCAACTGTCCAGTGTGAGCAATATTCAGGGTTTGATTATGATTTTTCTTTTCAAAATTTCCTTGGGAAATTATCTTAATTTTCCTAATTTTTCATACCCAATACAGTATGAAGCACAATTTGGGTTTTTTCTTCAGCCTATATTTTATATAGAATAATACTGTTAGCAATACTTTAAAAAAGCTGAAGTCCCCTCTTTCACGAAATGAAAATAGTCATAATTGGGAAATTTTTCAGAACATGGGCATTTTCAAAATATTCCCTTTTTAAGAAACCCAAGAAAATTTCCATTGCAAGCTCTTGGTGTGCTGGGGGTTGCAGCAATGACTGTGCTGGGCTTTCACAGATTTGGGACCCATGACAAACTCCTTGTGGCAACCTGTCACAGAGAAAATCTCAAAGATGCTATGAGATTATTTCCAAACACTGTTATTCAATATCCAGAACCTCAAAAAGAAGACATGCTCTGACATTCTGGAACAGGAACTTATAATTTTCTTTAAAGAATGGCTATATTGCAGATGAAGTTGAGGTACAAAAATGGTCCAAAGGCATAACCATATGATCAGTTAATCTGTAACAGACTTTAGTTATTATATTTCAGTTACTTTCTCTTTTTTATTTCCCCTCCCAGATGTGCACTGTAGTAGGGATTTGGACATCCTTCTCATCAGATGCCTGTGATCAGATGCATTTTGGCTTCAAAATAATTCATACCTTCTCCACTTTTAAAGTCTCTAGCTCCAATTTCCAGTCAGAGCAATAAGAATTTACCAAATGTAGCAAGAGGTCTGAACTACAATGAACATTACTTCTAAGAGTGAGCTCTGCTGAGACTATGATACTTATAATACCAACTTTATTAAGGAATGAACTGAGGTAGTAAGACATTTCTGAGAGTTTAAAATAACTTTTAGGTTTTTAATATGGTATAAAAGATGCCTGCAGTCTTTAAACTTATTGGATGTGTCAAACAGTACTGTTAAATGAAAATAAGTCAGTATTTCTGGGAAAAAAATTATTGGAAATCAGTGATGTTATTTTCTATATTCTCTCTTTACTGAAATTAATTTCCAGTGATTATTGGCAAATAAAGCTTAAAATGGTGCTATTTTCTGGGCTATTGTTTATCATAGTAATTAATAACAAACAAAGAGCAAAACCAAAATATTTTCCCTTGCTACATTAGAGCAACTAAGCCATTTCCCTTTCACATATTGTTGACTTTTTTACTCCAAAAGACCAATACTGGACTAAATGCATGAAGTATCTGAGTTTCAAAGAAACACTGCAGTTAAGTGTTTCATTGCTCATTTATCCGATGGGTTGAAATATTCAATAAGTTTTCCACTATGAAAAAATCTCTTTCATATTTCAGTTTTCTCTCAGTGCAGTTTATTGACCTTCTCAAGTAAACACCATTTAATATAGACCAAGGAAAGTGGCTTTTAGCTATAAACCAGTCATACTAGTATTAAGAATTAACTGCCCAGTTCCTAAACTGAGAAACAGAATGAAGGAAAAGCCTAGCTCAGATACATGTGTTTAATCTCTTGAGATATTACATGCAGTTACATTTTCCCATTGTTTCAGACTGAGAATTTATTTTTTAGTAATGCAGTTTACAATAGTATTTTTTTGGTTGCATTTCTGCTTGTTTCCTTTCTACCAAACTCAGACTCAACTCAGGTTGAGGCTTTGGTTGTTCTTTTTCTGACTGTTTCAACAGATTTCTCACTTTGTTCTGCTGCATCCAAATCTGATTCTTTGGTGTTGGTTAGATTCTTCAGATACAATTTATTCCTGTGAGGGCTGTGGTTAACATCTCAGGGAGCTTGATTTGACAGTGGTTTGAGCACCCATGAGGCATTGTGAGTGTTTGGGGATCTTTCCTTGACCTGAGTTTCCTCCAGGCCGTGAACTGCATGTGTGCTAGCAAGTGTTTGAGCTCCTCAAGACTTCCCTCCAATTCAGTTTTCTTCCAAAGAAATCTGGTTTGTACAAGCTGAGAGCACACTGCAATGCACACGAAAGTATGCTTAGTTGCAGGAACCAGGAGTTTTTGTTTTAGAAGTGCATTCCTGGGTCTTGTTTTAGTGCAGATGCAGCAATGGATTTTGTGTGTGTGTGGTGGTGTTTGTGCTCTGAAACTGTTCTTTGCTTTGCTCCACTAAGATTAACCTTTCTGCTAACATTTCTGCTATGTTCTTTATGTTGCTTACATAACAATACAGCTCTATCTGAGAAGATAATACTTCATGCTCTTGGTTCTAAAGGTCTTTGCTCAAATTCTCCTGTGTCTCATTTAGTTTGACAAAATTCGGTTCATAGCCTACAGTCCAAAGTGTGTCATCAGTCACAGGATGGTAACCCAACCAGATGGGAGATGCTACATGCTTTAGGCAGTCTTCCTTATTTTTTGCTGTGCTCTTTGAATGTTATTCTCCTGTGCTAGATGAACTGTCAAGTACAAACTCAAAAAGATGTTCCTTTGATTACATCACTTAGTTTTGATGTAGTTCAGAGTTCATTAAAGTCAGTGTTTTTAATTGATTTATGTGGGATTTGGTCAGAATCTCAAACTCCTCTATTTCTAGATCTCACCCTTACCTTGTCTGTTACTGAGAATATTTCTGTATTCAGCATCTGCAACCTGATAACCTTGCTGTGAATGTTCCCTTACCCATTAATGCTGTCTCATTCAGTCTAGTTAAACTAAATTATCAGTTAACATGAACTCAGGATTGCAAAATGACCTGATGACAGTTGATTACTGTTCTTGTGTAGCACCTTGTTCTTGTTCTTTTGTCTTTTTGTGGTATTTCGTAGTTCCATCTCCAGATAGTTGTCTGAAAAATAAGTTTTGAATTTATTTTCATTTCAAAACCCACTGTTTCATGCAGCTCACAAAAGAGACCTTCAGTCTGTAAATGCTTTGATACGGAATGAGACAGTTTTTATTCTTAGATAATGATCTGTCACACAGAATCCAGCACAGATTTTGTTGCGTGCTCCTGTCCAATTCACCTTTTTTTGTCTGAGCATTGAGTCACTGTCAGCTTCTGCTTGTCTTGTCTCTGTTTCTTATTCATGAAATCATTTGACAGTCTATTAGTTCACTTCCTTAGATTTACCTGCTGTGTTATCATCTTTAGAGGAGCAGTTAATAAAAAATGTTTTCTTCCTTGCTGCAGTATAGCTTGGTTTAGAATACCAAAAGCACATAGAGCACATGTTGACATTTCAGCAATTCATGCATTTTATTTAAAAATTCTTACAGATCTAATATTTGCTAGAATAAACATAATTTGTTCTACCTTAATACATGTTAAAAACTACTTGGGTGTTCAAAAAATCTGAGTTCAAAAGCTGAATCAGCCAATGGAGAAATAGATTGGAATAATGAGAAATTAGAATTTTGTAATACTAGTTAGGGTTTTTTTTGATAAGGGGAGAGTCAGTGAGTTATTAATATGAGTATCTTTTCTTAATTGAAGTAGTTTCCTCACAAGCACTTAGTAGTCAAACTGCATGTCTTATCCTGGTTCATTTCATTAATTAACTTTCTACAGCGCTGTAAACTTACCTTCCTCAAAATATGTTTAGACTGAAAGCTGGGAGTTTTTGATTCACTGGTCTTATTTTAGGAGGGGACTTTACAAAGTAAGTGGGATTTGACATCGGTTTTTTTCTCATTTTTGGGGCTACTCTCCAGTTTAAATATCAGCTCTGGCTGAAGAGTCATCTATGCATACTCTGACTGATTACCCTCAGCCTATTCTGCCACAGAAATTTTGGGGGAGAGTCGCCTTCTCCTGTCTGCTGCATAGGTGTGCCCTTGTGTTACGGCGAGATGCAGAAAATACATAATTTTCATGTTGGTGCAGAAGCTGGATGAGACAAGAGACCTTTAGCTCTTGCTGCAGCTGAGAGGCTCAAACACTCCAAGCCTGTTTCCCTCTGAGGACACAGCAGACAATCAGAGGGAGCAGGAGCAGCTCAGTTACCAAGTGCTGTCAGCTCCATCTAAGGGACCCCAGCAGCCTAACAGTGCCTGATAGAAATAGTTTACTTCACTGCCTTGTTCCAAGAGATGTCATGGCATCCTATATTTATCCTATAGGCTGGCAATTCTGTACAGCTTTAGCAAAGCAAGTGTTTTCTGCATCTTCTTTTTCTACAGTACCTGGTACAGAAGCATCCTACCCCTTTCCTGGAATCCTAAGAATTATCTTAGTGCAAGTCAGAATATAATAATGCATCTGTGAGAATATAATGATACACCTGTTTTCCAGGATTGCTGAGATGGGTTTATCACCAAACCCATCTGCCTCGCATGAGAAGGAAGTGTGTGGTAGCCTCTTTCAACACTGAGGAATAAGCACTTTTTGTGGAAATTAACTTCTCTCTGTGTACATATAAAAAAGATAATTGATAGAATGGCTTAGAAGTTTTTCTGCCTTGTTAGAACTGATAATATGCTTTATAATACAAACTGAATTAATGAATAATATCACTGTAGTATTAAACTAGTAGAGAACGATTCATTTCTTAGTGTTTTTCCTACCTGCAGCTGTTGTCTCTGTATGGGCTCCTCTGTCTGTATCTGTAACTCTGGAAAATATGACACTAAATATACGTCCAGTGGACAGGAACATTCTCCAGTGCCATATTGTGTTCATGTCTCAGCTTCCTGGCTCATGTTTATTCTTTTGACCATAACTTGGTGTGGTTTGGTTCCCTCTCCCACAGAAGGCTCCCTGCTCTAGGATACCATCCCTGTATGATAACACAGTGTGTTCCCATCCTTGGCAGGGGTTGTGAGGAAGCAGATTGAGCACTTTTTGAATGTGTGGAACTGATTTAAGGAACATTATCTTTTTAGGTACCATGACAGTAATTCATACTGTTAATGATTCAATACAGGGAAATAATTTTTCCAGATTGTAGTTGGAAAGCAAGAGGAAATTGTCTCCTCAAGATCTTTTAATAGACCAGTTATCAGATTAGCAATCTGTTAGCAGCCCGGACTGTCAGGAGCTGGAACCTACGCACAATATGAGCTGTCATTTATTCTTAGAAACAGAAAGAAAATGAAATTTTTTTCCGTCAAGTAGTATTAAAGTTACCTTGTAATACTGGAACTATGCTCCATCATTACCAGGATCCAGGAGGGCAATAGATAATTGCACTGCAAGAGGAAAGCTGAAATAAAAGGAGGCTAGAATAAATCCAAACCAAAGATCCTAACAAAAGAAAGGAATCCTTTGGAATATCCTTGAGCACCTGTAGAGAAAACAAAAATAACATGTGCTGTGCTTTCAGAGACTTAGGGTCCCAATACTATCAGACTGAACAGACCAAAGAAGTAGCATGGAATTTTTTAAACTTTACTTACCTGAGAGCATTGGAAATGCAAGAACCATGCTACTAGCACAATCCTGTTTTTTTAGGACTGTATCTTACTTTCTAGGGTTTTTTTGTTTCTTTTGTTGTGTTATTGTTGTGTTTTGTTGTGGGTTTTTAATGGTGCCAGAATCCCTGACACGTTGATTTTATGTCACATTATGGTGTGACTTGAGTAGAATGTGGGATTTACAGGTTAACGGAGGGAAATCATTCAAACTGTGTCTTCAGCAGGTGAGCCCTGCTGGAATATTGCCAAATATCTGAACTGCTTGGTACAGCAGCTGAAGAGAGGTTGGAATTGGAGACTGTCAGCAGAGTCCCGTGTATTGTTTATTTATTCTGTCTCAGAATTATCTCTATAAAATGAGCAGAAGTTCAGTAACAAGTTCTGCCTTTGTCAAAATTTTGTTTTGATTCATTTCTAGAAACTCCATCTCATGAGCCCTCTTGTGTTGTGTTTAAACTAGTCAGTCTTGGCTGCTCTCTGCAGATCAAAAAAATAAATAAGACGAATTTATAAAATACTTATTTTCCTACTCCTACATATTCATTGTGGACAATCAGTTTATTAAACTCTTGCAGAGCTAATATGAAAATCTTTTACAGAGTTCACAGTTTGAAATAGGACACTTTGAGAGTGACTCTTTGATCTGCTGGAAAAACTGTATTAGATCTATGTTTTTCATAGTAACCAGAATTATTCCATAGGCTGTGTAATTGATCCTTCTTCCCACTTCTTTAGATGATAGCTGGGATTGTTTTATTTCAGAATTGTTTTGTGGTAAAATAAACTCAGTGAGAACTGTAAAAGCTGTCAGAACCTTTAAAGAACTTCTACAAAAAAGTTTTCTTTTTCAAAATCTTTTTGTCTGCATGCTGTCACTCCATGTGGTTGTCACAGCAGAAGGAATTTTCCTAAAATATGATGTTGTTTTTGAGCTGTGGTGAGATTTGGTGTGCACTGACACAGGTGATCATACACAGCTCTGTGTGATAGTGAGCAGTGCCTAGAAAGTCAATTTGCTCTGCTAGTTTACAGCTGAATGGTTTTCCCATATCTCTGGAAACAACTGATATGACAGAATGGGACTGAAATGAAGCAGTGTATATTAATTCTTAAATCTTCTTCATTTCCTCAGCCTCCCATGAGAGGTTTCAGATTAGCTCTGTGGTTTTCTAAGCTGTATTTTCACAGCTCTCCATACTGCAAACAACTGCATGAAATGGATTGCTGTGAACTGGGAATGATCTGGACACTTCACTGTACTTTTACAAACGTGACTAAGATAGGTAATTGAAAATCAAGGCAGATGAAAAATTTAAGGACTATTTGATTTCATGTGAAACAGAGCTTAGATAATTTTACTTTAATTAACTAGGGTGAATACTACAAGACAACACTGAGTTGGAAATTGCATGATTCTTCTTTAATTTTTGTTATCCTTTGAGCATATCTAAGCTTTTAATATAAATTTGCATGACCGAATATTTTTAAATTGATGGAATACTTTGGATTATGGAAAAGCATTGAAATGGACTGCTCTGAGTTGCCATGCCTGTGATGCCTCTAGCAGGGAAACAAGAGCAAACAGCTGACATCCTGGGATGTGGTGATGCAGAAAGGTTTGAGTTGGTGCCCAGTGTATTCACCCCTCTCAAGCACTCAATAACATTTTGTTTTCTAGTGCAAAAAGCAAAAATAATCTCTCTAGGATGCTCCATGCAGGAAGTTCTTTGATTAGTCTGTTCATTTCCTGTGTAGCTGTTAGATAACTAAGAAAATTCTCTTGGTAGTTATTTTCCAAACTTCTATGGTATTACAATTCAGTCACCCAGTGACTGAAAAATTCTGGCAGAAGACTCATTTCATTACTGTAGGCTTAGAAGAAATTAAATGAAAGATGTCAGGCTTTCATTGAAACATGTAAAATATGCATGAGCCTACTGAATTTAGTAAGTATGGAAATTTACCCCAGTCAAAGGGAAATAGCCTGTTTTGATGTTTGTTTCAGTGGTCTTTAAGTACATTCACGTATGGCACTGCATTCCTGATAGCCAGACTGTCATACACACTGCTAAACATAGAGGTCAGGATTATTTGCTTGTGAAAAGTGACTCAGTTAAATTTCCTCTCATAATTAATTTTTGGGTTGGCATTATGAAATTCTATTCAATATCATGAAAACTGCTTTGTTCTCCTGGTTGATACTATCACGATGTCTAATTTTATTTATTTGTGAGCATTTCTCGTATTTCCGGGAGATATCTGGCAGAAATTCAGCCCTTCTGTACTGCATTTGAAATGTCAGTGAGGCAGAGACTGAGGTAAGAGACTGAGTTTGGCAATGTGACTGTGTGAGGATCTGTCTCCGCTCAGATTGCAAACTGTTGTTTATGTTCAGTGACTCTGAAAAAGGGTGCAGTAACAGCAGTCAGTGGGGAAAATAGAAAAATAAAACTCCAGCAAACAATCCAGAAGCCATTATGTGTATTATTGTTAAAAACTACATTTCTCCAGGAAAGGATCTTTGGTTTAGAGTGCTAAGAGGAAAAAGGTTGTCAGGAAAAGCCTGCTGCCATCTCCTGTTTAATAGCAATGAATGATAAATTGTTTCACCCAATGAACAGTTTGCAGTAACCAGCTACGACCAATGTTTAGTTTACCAGTTGATCCAGAGCATCTCCTAGGGGCAGCATTTGAACAAAGTCAGTGGTGTCCCACCCTGAGGCAGCTGAACTGAATGTTACATAGCTCAGAATGTAAACCAGATTGTTTTGGTGAGATGATGGTGTAGAAGACAGAAAGCAGGTATTGTCAGAAGGTCATTCAGCTGCAAACCAGACAAATAATAAGTAATAAGTGATCAGACCAGACAATTTTACCAGAAAAATGTGATTTTATCTACTGAGAGGTGTTCATTTAAATATTTTAAAGTGTTTTTTCTCCAAGTGGATGAGCAAGAAAATAAATGGAGAGTGAAATGCAGATGTTCACATATATATGGCTTATTAATTAGGGATATTGCAACAGCTTTCAGTGGGTCTCAAATGTGCCAATAACAACTTAAAATGAGGATTGTATTTTAAAACAAAATTTCCTGTTCTTTAAACATGTCAGTTTTGTTCTACATCGTTTAATTCAGTAATCAAAAATCTCCATTTAAAAAATCATTGCTCTTCTCACTTCCCATGAGCAGAATGCAAGATTTTCTTTCCCCATTTAAATTATCTAATAAGCTTTACTGCAAAAATGTAACACTGCTCTTTGATTCCAAATGAATGGATCCCTATATTATCTCAACTTTTAATGAGAAGGTACTCTGTGATTTTGACAAGAAAATTTCAGTATGCATGTGAGCTTGAAGAAGAAGGAAAAAAATTAAATAGGAAGGTCGGAGGAATCTCAATAAGTTTGTCATTAGAACTTAAACAATGAAACACTGTCTAGGTTTCAGCTGCCTGTTTGGCCATAAATGTACCCAGCTGTTCCAGGGTGTCAAAATGTCCTTTTAATGCTTGAGGAGGCTGCAGTTTCTGAGCATGGGCAGGGGATGAGTTATATACCAGGTACCTTTCAGTTCTCTCCAGAGGCAGAAGGGGAAAAAAGGAGCCCACTGCATAGGCTTGTGTCTGACCACTGACACTGAGAGAATTTAATAATGTCACTGTCAGCAGTATTCATGATTCTCCAGTCACTATGCTCCCATAAACAGCTCTGACTTTGCAGCACCTCTGTCACCTTGATGTGTCTCTGTATGTGTTTATACATTTATTTAATGTATGAAAAGCCCATATTATGAAAATTATTGTGTTACAGCAGATAAAGATAGCATTTATTATTAGAAATAATGAGGGAGAAAGGTTTCAGAGGAACCTGTTTGCTGTCAAAATGCACACTGTATAGAAATTAGCTTTCACCTGTTGTTGTAATGGAAGCTTCAAACATATTTAAAAAGATATGAAAAACCCCAAACATATTAAGACTAAAATGGTAAAAAACCCATTTATATTAAAAAACAGAATAGAAAAAAAAGCTGTAGGTATTAAAAAAAGTAAAAAAAACTTCACCCTGTATGAAAACAACTAACCAATAATAAACCAAGCATCTAAAAAACCAACTTTGTTTTCCAAGGGAGGTTCCCACCTTCCTTGGCAGACATCGGTCTTTCAAACTAAGACAGATATATGTAAAATACATATATATGTATATACACATAAATAAATTGTAGAAAAAGCAAAAATAGAAGGAGAAAATAAACCCCCTACTGTATAAGCAACCAACCAAATCAAAATTAACTGCACTATAACAGCCACACAGCACTGCAAACCAGCTGTATTGAAAATATCCATTAAAAAAATTCAACTGTAATGTAAATCAGAGTTTCAAAAATAATTTATATAAAACACAACCAGGTAAAAAGTCCATTCTGTAAAGTCCAGTTGTATAAAAATGCAACCTTATAAAAGCAGATGGTATGAAAATCCAACAATATAAAACCCCAAATGTAATATAAAATCAGGGCATAAATCACCAACAATATAAAAACTAACCATACCAAATAGCACTCATATTATGATTTACATGATAAACAACCATGTAAAACAAACACTGTAAAAGCACCTATAAAAAGTAACTGGTTTAGAAATACCTAAAAGCCAAACATATTTTCACCAAGTGTGCAAAAGGCAATAGTGGGGGGGAGGGGAAGTCCAAAAAAATAATCTAAAACTAAATATTAACCCCAACTGTATTAAACCAGCCTTATAAAAAAGCTTGTATAAACCAACTTTCTTAAAACCAAATGTGCAAAAACGAGCTGGGTAGAAAACCAACTGTAGTAAAAACAGCTGTGTAAAAAACAATTGTGTAAACCCAAACATAAAAACTTTGCAATACAGAAGCCAAACCATATGAAAAAGCAGCTGTATGAAAAACTAGCAGTATAAAAACTAAGTGTATTACAATATAAAAGCATAAATAATCAAACACATAAAAGAGCCAAAGTATAATGAACCATCTGTATAAAGGCCAACCAAGAACCAATTGCATAAAGCCCAAAAATGCAGAACACACTAGTGGTAGAAATACAAAATTGGGTGCCAAAACCCAATTATATTACAGCTTGACTGCATTAAAAGCCAACCAAATCAGCTACCAACTGTATAAAAGCAATCAGCTGCAATAAACAACCAAGGTAGAAATTCCCAACTGTATTTAAAAGTCAAAATGTAGTAAACTAAGTATTTAAAACCCCAACCCTGTGAAAAAGATGAACTTTCATAACAACCTCTATAAAAAAAAGAAATTCAAAAGAAATTTTTGAAAAATCTGCCATATATACTACCTCCACCAAACTAAAAACAACTGTGTAAGTGTAGAAATAAAAGAAGTATTTAACAAACAAAAGTTTTAAAATAAGCCACATAAAAATTACAAAAATCTAACAATATTCAACCATAGGAAGAACCAAAAATATAAAAAACAAATTTATAGAAACTACAAAAGAAAATATTCAACCAGTAGAAAATACTAACTCTAGAAAAATCCAAAGTTTAAAAAACGAATATCACATAAAGGATCCAATGTATAAACACTCAACTTTTTGTATAAAACAGTATTTGAACTAATATATATAACTAACTGTCTCTAAACTGAACCATTAAAATCCCAATTGTATAGAATCCAAAAGTATTAAATTAGCTAAACCTTATAACTAAATTAAAGAAACCTTATTAACTACCCTAAAAGTATAAAACCCCAACAACAACAAAGAAAATATTAATTTCCTGGTTTTCCTCCTCTCTCTGATTTTTCCAGGTCAGAAATGAAATTAGAGGTGTGTTGATTTGACATTCACCTCATAGTTTTCAGTATGCTTAAAAATCCATCCACAGCCCATTGGATTATTTTCATACTGTCAATTCTGTCAGGCCTCCTTCTGCTGTTAGATTATTGTTGATCAATTACAAACTTGTCCCCTGTGTGCAACAGAAAAATGCAAAATCTTGTGTGGAAAAGCAGTTGTATACATCAATTAATCTATAACCTAGACTTCATTTAGTTATAGGACTTGACAAGGTCAAATATTTAGGATATTAATATGGTAACATATTTATGGTAGGATGGCAAAACTGACAGGGAGGTTGTGAGGTCCTTTTGACTAACTGCTTTATTGGTTTAACACTCTTTTTTGAATTCAGCTGAGTTTCATTGATTTACAGAGATCAGACTGAAATCTGAAGACATTATTAATAAAAACAATTCCAAAATTAAAATTGCATGCAGCTGTATCTTCTAAGAGGATTGTACTGTCAGGCTGTGATCCCATTCTGAGTCATGGCAGAGAGGCAACTGGCAGAGCTATAATTTTACTGCTGAAAATACTGATGGACTTCATCTATGGGATCATAACAGACTCTGAGCAGAATTCCTGCTATTGGTAAATGGATACTCATATACTCGTGAGCTGAAGTGGTGTATGATCTTAATCTCTAAAAATATTCTAACATTTAATAAAATATTTCCATATGCACATTTAAACCTCTGAATGTTTCACATGGATGCTGTTTCTGGCTTGGGGGTTACCAACAGAAATGAGCATTATATAGCAGAGTTTGAAAAACCCTTTATTTCTAAAAAACAACTTTCTCAAATTGCCTCCAGCTTCCTCACTGACCAAAGAGGAGTGAAGTCTGTGGAGTCGTGAACTAAAACAGAAGCCTTTACTGAAACATGCAGTGAGGGTGCTTGGTTGGTGACAAAGGAAGATTCACAGCCTCACTGGGCTCTTTTGTTTACAGATAAGTTTCTAAATTGCTGTAAAATCGCTCCTGTTCAGGCCCACTAACTCAAGCTGTAGCTGTGGACCTGCATCAAGGGCTTGCCTGGCTGAGCTGTGGAGAGGTGCTGAGGGGTGAGGGTTTGGCAGATCTGCCTGAATCTCAGCATTCATGAAACAATTTCTGGACTGTCAGTTAAAATGAAGGAAGAAGTTGAGGGAAAAAATGATCTGTAGCTTGAGAAATATGATGCATGTCACAATGCCATGTGGCAACCTGATACCAGTTTTATAAAGTAACTTCTCAGCAGAGCTATACTTTACAAAATAAGTTCCTTTTTAAGACAGAAGCAGGACATGTCATTTCAGCTGGGGTAATGCAGTGTAACATTTAATTTGACATTTAAAACCCATGTAGTATCACTGCCTTGTGTCAGGACACTAACCCCACATATTAATGGACTTGGCAAAAAAATGTAAAGGTGTCTCCACCAGCAAGTACTGATTGTGTGGGGAATAAATTCTGTAGGGACCTGTCATGCAACTCAGTAGTGTCAAATATATAATTTTTCTTAGCAGACTGTGTCAGTGATTTAGGAGCTAGTAGAGTAACAGAAATAAACAGTGTCACCTGTCCCTACCTTAGCCCTGCTTTCAGAGTGCTGACATAATGGAAATGATTGCATTTGTGTGGGGTTTATGTGTTGGGACATAGTCAAAGGTACACAATACACACTTTATGTTATGCCACGTCACTTTCTCTAAAAACAGTCATGTTTATTTCATTGCTGCATAATTACATTCAGTGAGAGAAATGTCTGATTTCCTTCTCAGCGCAGGAAAATTTGTTTTCTTCAAGTCTCAGGCAGACTGTTCCATGATTACATACATAGATAAAAATGTCTCTTGGGAGAGAAAAGTCACTTTGTCAAACAATAATCTGATGGTGTGTGTATGTGTGTGTGTATGCATTCTATAGTTTCCATACTACCTTTTCTCTCTTTGTTAATTACAATAAGTTCAGTTAGTCATCTTCATGCTATAACACCCTCTTAGTACCTAGAATTCTCCCTAATTCATGTAACTGGACACTGGCAGCTCTGAGCAGTTTAGAATGGGTTGGGCTGGAGAGGTTGCAGAGTCTCAGCCCATGGAGACACTGAAATACAGCTGGAGCCACCCTGGTGTGGTGCTGTTCCTGCTTGAGCAGGGGGTGTAGGGCATCTCCAGAGGTCACATCAACCTCAACCATTTGGTGATTCTGTTTTTACATCATGATTTTGTCAGCTTGGACTTCTCTCAAAGCTTCATGAACTCAATCTGAGATCAAATCTAGTATCTAGCTGTAGTTGTGAGATCTTGCTGAAATCTTTTGCATGTTTTCTTTTCTTTTTTTTCCCAAGGGGAGTTGTCTTTTCCTCAGAAGTAAAAGTTTACTTCTGAGAAAGAGCTTCTGTGATCCTTTTCTGTATGGAGAAAAATATCTACAAAAATTTGGTCATGAGCCGATTGAGATACTAGGAATTCTTGTTGGGGGAGGCAGGAGTTGAACACTGGTAGTCCATGTTCAGGGAAGCTTCTGACTGTGTGGCAGTCTCCTTTTTTCACATACATGGTTCTCCCCAGTCTTCTCCAGTGTTAGAAGTTAGTTTGGAATAATTCCAGCCTTTGCAAATCATTATTTTAGTTTCCCAAACAATTCTTTCCATTATTCATATTCTGTGAACCCTCAGCCATTTTCTAAGCCGTGATGTTTCACCTGAGGCATAGGAAGGTGCTTTCTCACCTTGTCCCCCAGGCAGAGGAATACCTTGCCCACATATGCTCATTGTCTTGTATTTCTATTTGACTCAGGAAGATCATGCCATTTTTTCCGTGCCACTCAACTATTTTCCAAATAAATTCTTTCTCCTAAACCCATTTTAATGAACTGAAGAGGAGGGAGTGGGTCTGCTTGGGAGTTAAGATTTTGTAATTACTGATAGATATTAAAGGCATTGAGCAGTTTTATCACATTTTCCCAAAGAACAGTTTCTAGTTCAGAACAATATGTATTTCTTTCTATTTTGCACCTGACTAAAGTGGGCATATATTTGTGGTGTATTAAGAGACAACTTAATTTATTTTTCCTATCAACCTGTAGTAATGTCATGAGCCTAATGTATCTTCCTCAATCCTCCAAAAAGCAGTAATTGAGGCACAGAGAGCTGATACACTTTTTCTCACCAAGGGATGGTAGTAGAGCAAATCAGGAGGAGAGCTCTGCAGCACTTACAAGGCTGTAGCAATTGGCAAGGTTAGAAAAAATACTATCTGCCTGTACAAGAAAATATTTTTTTTGTGCCTCTGTGGAAGGCATATGATACCTTTAATCTGTATTTGGCTAATGGTTTGCTTTGTATAAAAATTATAATTATTGTAATGTGGACTATGAAATTTTGCTAAATTAACATTTTGCTGTGCACTTTGAATGTGGTATTTTAAGCAAATCCAATGCTCTTGCATGCAGTTTGAGGTACAGTACCGGAGTCCTACTCTGCAGAAGGCATGCCTTAGCAAGATGTGGGCAATGTTGGCTTCCAAAGAGATTGATCCAGAATTAAATTAAATATGGTAAAAACTCAATTTACCATGATACAGTTTGTAAGTGACTCAGTGATAAGGACAGCAGCTCCATGAAGGTAGGAGATGAGATTTCAGGGAATGCTGTGTGGGTGTGTGAGGCTGTGTTAGGTATGGTTTTATGCACTGGGACTGCAAGATGAAACAGAATGGTGGTTCTTTGCCTAGAAAATGCTGCTAATGGAGTGCCATAAAAAATATTTAAAACTTTATTCATTGGAGACTCTCTAGATTTACTACAGCATAGTTCTTGCTTGGATTATTAAAAAAATCAGCAGTGTATTGTTGAGGAAGTGAAGAAAACACTTCAGAAAAGTCATTGAGAATGGTGGGACTTGTTTCAAATTTATTTGAAAGCCTACATACTGTTTGTTTTTTATCTTTAGATAAATGATTAACGATGAGGGCTTCGATTTGGTGTTGACTTGGCACTGCCTGATTTTTTGGTAGCAATTGAGGCCCACAGAGGTGGCTTCTGTGAGAAGCTGCTGGAAGCTTCCACCATGTCCAACAGAACCATGCTGGCTCTGAAGATGGACATGCTGCTGGCCCAATTAGAGAGGCTGGTAACGCCTCTGTGACATGTTTAAGACAAAAATCAAAATAGCACCCATGCAGTTTTTCCGCAGGGGAGATGAGGCACACCACCACCATTGCCACAGCCGCCGCCATGCCAGTGTGGCCTGTGGCGATACACGGCCATGGCTGCCGCCACCTTGGCACGGCCCATGGTGAGCCTTGCCCTGCCTGCCCAGCCATGCCTGCCCAGCCACGCTGTGGGCAGAGGGGCAGGGGAGCAGCAGTGGCTTCTCCTTCCCCGTGCCCTGCAGGCATTAAACAGCGCCGGGGCCACGGCCGCCACTGCTGGAAACATGGCAGCAGGGCCTGGCCTGTGGTGAAAACACGGCCAGAGACTCCCTGACACAGAACCTAGATGAGATGAACCTCTTGTTGCTGCATGATCTTGTAAGAATCTTTGAATTAGTGGAATTAGTTGACAGTTGTACCTATGAGCAGCAGCTTTTCTTCTAGTCAGAGAAGAGGAAGAAATAAGGACGCGTGAGGGAAAACAACATGGCGGCACAAGGTCAGTGGAAAAACAAAGAGGGGAAGGAGGTGCTCCAGGTGTTGGAGCCAAAATTCCTTTGCAAGCTCTGGTAAAGGCTGTGATGAAACAGACTGTCCCCCTGTAATGCAG
The DNA here is from genome assembly GCF_027579445.1 of Ammospiza nelsoni. Classification (NCBI taxonomy): domain Eukaryota; kingdom Metazoa; phylum Chordata; class Aves; order Passeriformes; family Passerellidae; genus Ammospiza; species Ammospiza nelsoni. The sequence goes on from NC_080648.1 coordinate 7,579,712, forward strand.
GAAGTGCACAGGGGTGTAGAGATCCACTCACAGCCCATGGGAAAAGTGCTCACAGCAGAGTGGGTGGATGGCAGAGAAAGCTGAGATCCAGTGGGAGACCCGAATGGAGAGAGGGCTCCTGCTTGCAGAGACACAGAGAGGGGCCTGGCTGCCAAACTAGAGCAGCCTATCCTTAGGACTGCACCCTGTGGATGAGTGACCCAGGCCACAACAGTTTTGGGAACACTTGTTTGCCTGTGGGAGGGACTCACAGCATAGCAGAGAACAGACTTCTCTCCCTGAGAGAACAGAAAATCTTGGTGATGAACTGGCCAAAACTCCCATACTGTGTGTCCCTGTGCTTTTGGTGAGAAAGAGGAAGGGGCTTGGGGTAAAAAAGGTGTTTTAAAGGCTTATTTTACTTCTCATTATCCTTCTCTGATTTTCTTAATAATAAATTTACTTTATACCTTTAAATTTAAACCTGTTTTGCCTTTAGAGTGTTTTTCTCCCAGTCCTTATCTCAATCCCAACTCATGAACCCTTTGTTAATTATTTCTTTCCCTCCCCTCTGCTCAGCTCTAGCAGAAGAGGGTAAGAAAATTATTCTTGTGGGTGCCTGGCATTTGACCAGTATCAAACCACAACAGATTTCGAGTATAACGCTATCAGAAGATGTGATTAATTTCATAATTAAGTGGTATTAAAAAGTAATAAAACATACATTCCAGAAGAAAAATAAGTAGCTTTTGCATTTGGAGCTGTTTCTTTAAGGAGATCAAGGAGAAATTTCAGCAAGAGCCAACTTGAGTCATATGCTTAAACCTGATTGAATTAAGGAGACAGGAGGATAGTTTTCGAATTAGACATATGCTGAAGTCTGACTCTGATTCTTTAAAAATGATCCTTTTCAAAATCAGGCCTAAAGCTGACCATGCAACAGCAATTGTCACAAAATTGCACAGACCAATAATTCATATTGTGACTGCAATCTGTCATCTTCTGACTGGCATTTAGATGAAAAAGCAAAAGCATTTATTTCAGCTCTCACTTGGGTAAATTTGATAACTGAATCAGGGAACCAGAAGAAATGTGCATCTTCAGTGACATGTTCACAAAGTCTGTTTTGGAGTAAAATAAGCCTTTTTGAAAGCTTGAATGTCATTTTCCCTGGATATAAGTATTCACTGAGCTACTTGAAGACATTCAAAGAGAGGGATATAATAATACTCAAAAGTTTGTTCATTGCAGTGAATATGGAGCTGTCATGTCTGACCTGATTCACTGTGAGTCCAAGTCAGTGCTGCCTAGGCTTTTTCAGAGTTCTGATACCTCTGATACACTTTCTAAATAAGTGAATTAATCTAGTTTCAGTGGACAAAGAGCCATCATAGAAATTATCTGTTATAAGGGTAATTGCTAGTCATAGGACAGGTTTTCTGTACAGGGTGAAAAAACCAAATTATCAGAAATAGACTGAAGTGTTCTTTCAGCTGGGAAGGGGTTAGGTACAGGTTATCCTTCAGGTATGCTGAAACCAGCCCTGGGATGAATAATTTGCAAAGTTGTTCACAGGGACTGTGAATTCCCTGTGCTGGATGAGTTACATGAGAGGAAAGGGGACAGTGCACAGCAAACAGCACCATGTACAATCTAGGCTGAGGGGAGCTGAGGTTCATACTTTCCTTGAGGAGCTGTCTGTGGAAGGAGGGAGAAATATCTTGTAAAACAGTGAAACTCATCTCTGGACTGAATTCACATTTTTTTCTCTCCCTTTAGGAATAAGGTAAAAAGAAGTCCTGTGTGGGTAAGGTCCTTCTGGGGGTATTTGAGTCTTAGGCAAAGAAGTAAAAGCCTGCATGGAATAGAAACCAGTAGAGTATTTGGACTATTTTCTAACTTGCAATAAGAAATACTAAATCAAATAATAAAATTAGTTTTATATTGGACTAGAATAAGTAATAAAGTGATTTATTGTTCTCTAGATGGTATCACTGTATTTCTATTGAGAATGACTGTAAATTTTCTTTCTCCTGCCACCTCTTTAGTCATTTAATAGTCCAAGTAATGATACTGAGGACTGGAGAAGGGAATGATGGAAAGTGCTGCACAGGTACCAGAAGTTTTCTAAACTCCAGTAATTGTGACAGAGCCTACTATGAACCAGGCAGTCCCCAGAATATTTTGCCAACAGCACTGAGGGCAGCAAGAACTGAGGTCCTTGTACAGAGTCAGGGTGTTATAGGCAGAAATACTGTCGCACCTGGAAGCTGAGTGTGGCTCAGTCTGCTGTGGGGCCTTGGCCAGGACACCCTGCAGCAGTGCTGCTGAGCATCAGTGCTCTCCCTCTCTCTCTTCCTGCCTCCCAGGCACCGTTAATCAAAATAACCTTCTGGTTCAATCTGTGCCAAGCTTTGCAGCCCAAAGGCACTGGAGTAGCTTTTAAACCCCACTTAGCTCTTTGGGGAATCTCCTAATTGCACACATGGTCCTTCTTAAAATGGCATTTATTTACAGGTCATACTGTTTTCTTCTGAATGCTCACAAACCATATGGTGCAAAATGAGTATTAGGAAGTGTTTTAGGAGGGCAGGACTCCCCATGGGAATATGTCTGAAACTGGATCACACAAAAGCGCATTTCTCCACTTTCCCTTAGTGCTAAGCCCCTCGATTTGCAAACGTACCTGGCAGATAATTGCTTACTAACCTGTAGGTCTTCTTCATTGCTGGAATTTCACACTGTGAATTCATCTTTTTGATCAGTATAAACCCTTGTTGTTTCTTGAAAGAGTGGTAACTTTTGAGAAAAGGGAAAAAGAAATTTATTGTAAGAACAGTTCTCATTGTCACAGTATTGTTCTTATTAACACTGTTGGTGCAGTTTTGTGCCAGCTTGTTTTGATGGTTCTAAAATCCTCTTGATCTGGGCATGTGTATAGAATAAATGAGAGATTTTCTGAAGAACAATTAGAGACTCAATTTTTGTCTAGCACTACAGCTACTGCCTTCATAAATAATACCAATAATTGGTCTGTTTAAATCCCCTGTAAAATTCTAATTAAATTTTGCTTCTGAAGTACCAAGGGTGGTCCTGAAAAAAGACTATAATTTATATAAAAAGGGTATCATTTGCATTTTCTACTGTAATATAAAATTAATTTAATTCCACTTCATTTCTTCATATAATTTTTTGTGACATATAAACTTGCTCTTAATTACAAAGAAAAAATATCTAGTAAAAGCACACAAGGCAGTTAATCTCATGCTATCATATGACTGTTTGTCAAAGTTTTCATTAGCTTAATCAATATTTGATGATACAAATTTCTTTTCCTCTGGTTGGTTGGTTTTGGTGCCTTGCAATTCTACAGAAATATCCACAGTATGTTTACAAGATGAATTTCTTGGCACAGGAAATTAATTTCTTTACCAAATTAATGAGTAAATGGAGACTTTTCCTTGAGGATAAGAGGCAGTAGGGAGATTAGTTTATTTCCCTCGTGTGAAAAATATGGGAAAGTGTAACAAATCAGTTACAGAAATGCTAGGAAAAGGTCAAATAGATTTAAAAGCCTGTGACTTAGTTTTGCTTTCAATAGCTTGTTAAGTGTAAAAGTCTCTCCTCAAACTCTTTATTTAGAATGGGTTAAGATGGGTAAACCTTGTATTTTTAGCGCACCTGCACTGAGGATGCCACTCATTCTGGCCCTTTTGGATAAGCTGCAGCCACACATTTGAAGTGAGAGAGCAGTTGTTACCTACCAGGGATAGCTGCCACCTTTAGAATAAAAATTCTTTTTGTGAAAGCAAATGTAATCCCAGATTTTGTTAAATTGTCAACTGGTAGGCACTGGTTTCCTGCTGCCAACTGTGTGTTGTAGTCAGCTGAAATGACAGCTAATGCACAAAGCTCTTACAGCAACACGTGAATGCAAAGGACACACAAGTTCAAATACTGCAGCTCTGGAAAATGTGTAGAAGGAATTCTTGTCTTCCTGAAAATTGGACTCAGTCATTAAAATGTGACCCCATAATGTCCTTCAATCTGGTTTGCAGATCTGGAGCTAATGCTGTAGATTGAAAACAAGTGCAGCTCTTAGTTAATTGCCAATGAATCGGTTCAAGCACTATCATGTGGATTTTGTAAAGTGCTTTTATCTATTTAGCTTGGCCTATGCTAAACACATCCAAATGGCTTAGAGAAGAGGTGAAAACTGCAATCAATAGCTTTTCCTGATGTTCCCATTTGTGGTTCCATAATAATACTTTCCAAGCAATACATACATTGCACCCCAGAGGGTTAGCCTGAGTCAGGGCAGGCAGTGTGTTAAACATCACACAAACATGGACCCTCAGGACCCTGTTATTGAAGAGATTCCAATCTCAGTCTGTGAAAAAGGAGGTGTCATTGTGTTTTCAATCCAGTAGGTAATTTATTTTTCTCACAGTATTTAGGAAATCTGTAAGAGGCAGGATCTGAGTTCAGTTGTGCTTTACTGTCATGATCTGAAGCCTCAGTGCTGGTGTATGTTTGCACACATTGAATATGGGCTGCAGGAGGACCCCTTGTGAAAAGTGAAATTCAGTGTAAATAAAAGCCTACACTTTGTGAGATTCAATATTGCATCTGATTACACCCCCATGTTGTATCTGCTTTGTGGACTCTTAAAACTCTAAAAATTGCCCAAATAATGTTCACTTTGAGAAAAAGCCATTCTTTCCATTTCAAACCTCCTACCCTATGTGAGACAACTCAGTGTAATCTTATAAAAGTAAATATACTTGCACTTTAAATGCCAACAGGGATTCATTTTCTTGGTTTTGTTAGCATTTTCCTCTGCTTTTTTTCTTTCTTTGTTTCCCCCTTTATTTGGCAAAGCACCAAAATGTGGGGATTTTTCTCAATGAGGCAGAAATAGAATGAGACAGATGCACTGACCATGTGAGTGCAAAGGGAATGGTTTTGCTAATGAAGGATAATATATTTGGGAAAAAAAGACTCTTTGAATAATGGGAATAGCAAAACTTTTGGCAGTGTTCCCTTGCAAGAATACCTGTGTCTGTTCAGAGATTACTTCCCAGGAAACAACATTACCAGCTGGCCAAGACAGTTATGAAAATAGCATTTAAAATCCTGGGCAACTGGCATATGGAGCCACGTGGTGTGTGGGTTTATGCATTAACCTATCCCCAGTGTTGAAGGAAAAGATAATAACTTTATGGTTTCTCCAGATCTCGAGAGCTATTTAATACTGATTCCAGTGAACCTTTTAGCTTCAGCACAACTCAGCTGGAGATGTCATGCATACTTTAGAACAGTTTCATGAGAGAAAATATGATTAGGTTCTTATGATTTTCAGACTGTAGGTTGTGAACCTCTGATGGTCCAAAGTGTAAATGTGAACCTGGTTATTGCCACTTGACCAATCCAGTCAGGGGTTCACTAGTTAGGAGTTAACAATGTCTAGATTGGCTTTGAAGCAGCAGCAGCATAATTGCATCAATGTAAGCAAGATTATTAGTCTCTTTTAATAGAGATAGTAAATTGTTTCAGATGGATTCATATTTATACTAATAGAAGCAGTTTTACACCTTGATGTGTAAGACAAGTGTGTTATTTCCTAGAAACTGACAACTGAGAACTTGCCATTCACTTTAAACTCATATCACTCCTTTATTTGCTTATTTGTGGTCATTTTTGTGTAAAGTAATGAGCAATCAATAGTTATTATTGAGATAGGCTAAAATTTTTCAATTATTTAGGAATCTGCTAAATGTATTTTAATGGAACAGGGATTTACCATACCCTTCCTAAGAAAGCAAGCACTCTTCTATCTTACATGTATTTTCAGGATGCTGAGCACTGGGAGGCAGCAGGGGAACCTCAGCCCCTCCTTCCCCTCCTAGCAGTAGAGCAACTTTGATAGCTGGATTTTTTTTATTTTTTTAACATGAGATGATGTTAAACTTCTTGATTTTGTCTCTGACATGTATATATCCATCTCTTTGCTTGCCTGCATTCCCACTGAAATGTATACTTCTGTGTATGCTATTATCACCACTTGTGCATTGCTTTCAAATTGTCTGTGTCAGCAACATCCAAGAATGTCTCCAGGTATAAGCACATGAATCATTTACAAATTTACATGATGGACACACTTATTCTAATATAATGGGACAGAGATATGGAAAAGGGACATAAGATACTTTCAATAAAGGGCAGTAGGAGAGATTAGTGAGCATAAAGCTGGAGCTAGAATCAATAAATATCTGGCAAGATCTTTCTTAGGCAAGAGGTGGAATCTCTCATGAAAGTATTTTCTCTCTGCATTTTCTAGAGCATACTATGATTTTACAATGCTAAAGGTAATAAGGTTATTGACACTGGGTGCAGTGTAGTCCACACAAAAAATGTGGATGGTGATGACTTTAAAATAGAAAAATAAGTTTAAAAAAATAGTTTAAAAAAGAAAAAACCAAAACATGCACACTCTCAAGGGATCTCTCACACATACCCTTTTCTTCAGTTAAAGACAAAATATGCAGCAATTCCAAATGTTACATTTCACACTTCTCCTCCCTGCCTTTTGTACCCCCATTCTCAAAGCATGCAGTTCCCACTGCAGAATATGACCCTCATGGAGTCACTGAACAAAGCAATGGCCATGAAAAGCCTATCAAACCTTGGAGTCCTCCTGTTGCAGAGAGAATTTGAAGAAACTTGGCCAAAGCCATCAAAAAGCAGTGGGGATTTGGAACAGTTTGCAAGGTTATAAATATCAGCAAAATCAAACAGAAAAGAATGTAAAATTGATCGGACTAAAACAGATGACAGAAATCGAGTCTTGTTCACAAGTATTGAAGTCACTCCTTGCTGAGACTTGGCAATAAAATCCAGCACCATCTTGTGTCCTGCTGTGCCAGTGCTTTGGTGAAGGCTTCAGTGAAGACAGCTATCTGGATAAGTGCATCACTGCCAGATTTCACTGCATGTCAAGCATCCTTCCAGTAATGTTTTAGAGACTTAGATTCAGCTGGTACCTAGATGCAATTAAGAGCTCCTTATAGGTACTACAAGCCTCCTCTTTTTCTAGTCATCAAAATATTTCCCTCTCCCATATTCTATTCCACTAACAAAAGTCAGTCCAAGTGTTCTTTTTTTATTCAATGCTCAAGTTTAGTGTAATTGTTGAATTGCCTGTCCTGTTGTTCTAACAACAGATTTATTGTTTATGTCAGTCTTGTGAGCTTTTCATTAGATCAGCTCAAGCTTCTTAGCACGCAAACTTTTCTCATATTTCTGTCACTTTCATTTTTGTTATCATCTGTGGAGGGAAGGGAAAATGGGGCCACATTCCAGAATGTCATTTATGTTAAAACAGAAGTTTCTGAATATAAACAGGATCCAGCTTCCCTACAGACAAGCTTGGGGTCTGGATAAATACCACCCTTCTTGAAGCATGATGTATAAATCTGTCCTTTCTGTCCTTTTGCTGTAATACTTCCAGATAGTAAAACACCTTTTCTCTTTCTAAAGTAGGTCTTGTCTCTCTTTTTTCTGCCCTGTGGAGTTATTCTCCTGTCATTGCACCTGACAAGCTGCTCCCAGCTCCCTTGGTTCAAGGCACATCTCTTCCACAATGTGTTAGGAGCAGCAGAGCATTTGTGTTTGAAGCTCCAGCCTGTGCTGAGCTCTTCCCTTCACCCCATATCCCAGCCTGTGCTCACTCCCTGGTGTGCAAGGGCAGGATTTTCCCCAGTGCACACCAAAGGGCACCTCCACACAACTCAGAGTTTGCTGTCAGCCCAGTTTGACAATATCAGCATCTCGCAGACACATAGAGTGGCTTTGATGGATAGTGCACTCACATATTATAAGTTGCTGTTGGACTTATGATTTGACTCTGAGAATTCTTGTAAAATCTTAGATTTACTGGAAGTTGTTGGGTTACCTTAATCCATTTAAAAAGATCAGCATTCTTATAAGATGTATTTTTCCTGTGTCACCAACTTACAAGAAAATGTGTCAAGTTTGTTCTTAAAAAAGATCACAGAAAAGAAAATGTTAAGAATTTATTTATAGTGTGTGTTTAGATATTTTTTAAGCATTTTTGCTTATATATCAGTCTAAACCATAAATAGAAAAATAAAACCTGTTGATTTAGAATATAATGTCAACATTGGTAAAGTCTGTCAAACATATTGCTTTCTTCTTTCTCAAGTAACTTTTTGTAGTCAAAGAAATTATTCATCCAACAGAAACTAAGAAAAATAGTTGCAAGTATGTTTGAAATTTCAGGATAAAATATACTGGAATATGCTGTCAGCTTCACTACTATAAATGAGCAATTTCTACCTCAATACAGACACTTGGAATTTTTCTGCCTATTCCTAAATAACATATTTTGTAAACATGAACCAAGTGCTTAGATTACCATAGAAACTGTGTTCAGTCTTATAAATCAGAGGATGGAACCTTCAGTTTCCTCTTCCCTTCATTTCTCCCCAAGATTCTGCCTTTATAGCTCTACAGAAGAGCTTCCTGTTCACAAACTTCCTATAGAAAATGAGAGAGTAAAATAATTGAGAAATAATCAGTCTTCATCTCAGTTCCACATCACAGAGTAAAAGGAGCCCTGCTAATGAGACAGCACAACTGGGTGGCTCCTGCAGCAGCCCAACCCTTGGCATGTGTTCTGAGGGACAAGTTGTGGTCAGCAGGAAACTACAAATTCTCCTGTCTTCAAATTAACTGGACTTGAATGAATTTTCAGATAGACAAAAAAGGCCACAAAGGTGAAAAGTGCACTTTGAAACAGTGCTTTTTGATCTAGGAAGGCCAGTGGCATACTGGAATTCTTGTCACTATCAATATGAGAATGAATCAATAGGAAAATTACCAGAAGGATTTTATTTTGAAATGTAGATTTCCAAAGATCTGCTACTATAGGTTTTATTACACAATACTGCACATTTAGGTGTTGCAGTTATTCCAGTAATTTCCTGCTTTACTTATTCTTGCACAAGAAGCAATTAAAAGAATTGCTGTTTCTAATCCTTCTAATCTAATTTCATTTTTAATGCAGATAATCAGAGGGGCTCTACATGCCCCTCTCTGGCCTCTCAGGCATTGGTATTTTTTTCTAAATCCTTTCTTTCTCAAGATGAGTGGCTTTTCAGAAGGCAAAAAAATGCAGCCTGAAATGCTAAAAGTCACACAATGTTCAACAGTGATGTTTTTGCAAAGGAGAGAGCAGAGCTGAGGCTTCTCCCTTTTATAGGATTGTCATTTCCAGTCTGTCTGCTGCCCTAAAATGACATATTTAAAACTGAAAAAGTTGCCAAAAGTTTGTTGAGGTTTTTTGAAGATTGCTTAAAAAATGAATCTATCTCAGTAGAAAACCTGCAGCCTATCCCAGTGACTGAAGGATGTGAAAATGTACAGAAGTTATTCACTGAAAACAGAGGATGGAATGCTGCAAACACAAAGGCATCTCAAGTTGGTCCTGGAGATATCTGGTATTCTTACATTTAGTTTTAATTACAATGATGGTTAACCTAATACTGCTTTTAATTCTTGTAAAGTATTAGAACTTTATTGATATAATTTCCTGGTGCTCTCTTCATGTTCACACCCTCTGCAGCTGTGATGCTTCATTGCTGCCTTGTTCCCATGCTAAGCTGAGTTCTTGCTGAAGCTTGAGTCACTGGAATGGTGCAACAAGCTCTGATTGACCTCAGTGAATTGTGCAGGTTGATTGAATGACACAGTTCCTTGGGGAAGACACACATGGTGTTTCAACATCATTTAAGGAAAATATTTTGGTTTTCACATCCTTTTTCAAAAATAAGTTCTGTGAAACAAAACTTGTTTTTTCAATGCCTCTGTTACCTTGTCTTTGGATCTTACATGACTCTTTGATGTCCAATAAAATGAAAGCTGCTGTTTAAATTTTACACTGTATCAGGCACTCCTCTAGTCTGATGTCAGTGCAGATCCTTTTCTGCTTGGGAAGGAGTTTTCTTGAGTTTCAGCCTTTGGAAGGGAAATTTGAGCATCTCCTCTACCTGGCTACCTATTTTAGTAAATCATGAGGAAGTTATTAGCTTTAGGACTTATATTGCAATTTGAAAACAGCTAACAGGATCATAAGAAGGAAACTAATAGACACACACAGAGGCATTATGATGACATAACCCTTCTTGACTTGGAAAAGTAGGTAGAAAATGCTTTTCAGAGGGAGGAAAATTTGTGATGCCTGGTGTCTTAGACATCAACAGAGAATTTATCCACACAATACCAGCCAAAAAGGGAAAACCAAGAATTATTTTGAAATACAGAGTTGAGAAATGACAGTAAATCTATAAACCATCATTTTACATATTGAAGTTCTCTGGAGCTGTATCCACTGTGTAGGTGGACTCAATTTGTGGGAAAATCTGTGAGAAGGAATTGTAGAGATCAAGTTTTTTTCAGTTCTCCTGGTGCAGTGATTTTTACAGATGAGTACTTCTGAAAGTGCTTTGTAGGAGAAAGGGGTTGCATTAAAGAGGCAAAAAATATATGAAGTATATATAAATGTTTGTGCACAGAAAGGGTGTACCTAGAATGTCTGGGGTGTGAAAGGATCTGGATGCTGTTTGAAATCTCTAACAGCCTTTGGGGGGATCTCAGTGAAGCAGCCTTTGTTTTCCATTGTGTGGTTAACAGAAGGAGGAAAAAGATGAAAAAAGGGAAGGAATTATGGCCAGAAGTTGAGCTCTAAAAAGTAAGACTTTTCTTCCATGTGTCCCTTTCAGGGAGTTTTATCAAGAGGAATAAGTATTGTTATTTGCATTTCAAAGGCAAAAAAACTGACTTACAGGGTAAATCAGCAGCAGAGCTGGGGATAATAGAGATCTGTGTTGTCTAATGTCCTATCCATTAGCTATCACTGTGCACATAATATCTCACCACCATATGGTATTAAATGTGAGAAAAAAAGATGTTTGAAGGAGGCACGTTAGGAATTGCTAATAGTATTCTGCAGAAATTTGAAGACTTCTGGAAAGGATGGCTGAAATCAAAGGCAGACTGAAAGTAAGAGAATCCAAACTTCTTTTCTTTTTTTTTTTCTCCCAGTAAAAACCTAAATGTTCTATGTGAAAATACTATCATGCTCCTCCAGAGTAGCTGCTTTCCATAACCATCAATTTCCTTTTCTGTCCTACAAACCAGCTCTATCACATAGTGTGTCCTTTTATTAAGAATGCACATCCTGATGAAACAATCATTACAGATGTTTTAGAGCAAGCATTGCATATTTATTCTTTTGTGTTTTCTGATTGTCCCAATTACTGTATCCAATTTATGCTACTAAAATGATGTTTAAAATTTTCTTGCACTAGTAATACTGAGATTCAGAAGTAGCTTTTAAGAACATTAAAAGTACTCAAGTAATGAATATAGTCATAATGTCTTAGGGAACAAGAAAAAGACAAATTATTAGAGCAAGAACAGGCAAAAGAAAAAATATTAGCAAGATAAGGACTATTCTCTCTTTTTAGAGAGAATAACAACAAAACAATTATGGTATCAGCATGAAGCCAGGAGACAGCCTGTGCTTCCATGCTATCAGCTCTGTGAACTGGATTGTCACAAATATTCAGTACGTTCTGGTGATTCAGTCCAGAAAGTTTGTGAAGACATCAACTAAGTAGTCATTCTGTGTTTGCTGGCTTTGTGAGCTTTTTTAATAAGTCTAAATAATCCTTTGCTAATACCTCTGAGGCTCTAGAACAATTCCAAATTTACTTGATTTTTAAGTATTTTGGGTTTAATTTAGCTGCGCATTCAAGAGAGACTTCTCAATCCTTAAATATTTCATGAATAGTAATAAAATGTTAATTGATCCAGTTGAAAGCAGAAGAGGAAATATTCAAAATTACTTAGTAGATAGCTCAATTCTCAGAGTATTGTTTTCCTTAGAAAAAAAAGGAATGGCAGGTTACTGGAGTTTTAGCTCCAATACCCCTTGCAATGTCTCTGAGTTCATGCTGGGCACATTCCAGACCCATAAGGAAACCCTTCTATGTTCACACAGCTGTTGTCAAACTCAGTAGCCACTATTCTGCTTCAAATTGTTTTGGAGCAAAAGGAAGGCAGCATTCATGAAGAACAGATAAATACAATGAATTGTGGCACTGTTCAGAGCAGCACTAGCAAACACAGGCTACACAGTCAGGCCACATTTGCTTTGTAATGTCAGCTCTTCACAGCTCTGGTCTATAAAGCTTTAACTGAATGAGCTGCTGCCTATTGGAGGTGGGGGAAGCTCTTTCGATAGGATGGAAAAGCTGCTGAATCCAAAAATTCCCTTACAACCAGGCATTGCATCCTGCTAATTCAGAATTAACCTGCAACAAGTTCCCAAATTTTTATCTGCAACCTTTATTAATCAAGAGCTTTCTTAATTAAATACACTCTCTTTTAATCATACCTTTTGCAGGCATCAAGGCAGAATTTCCTAAACTGCATTAGGCAATAAAATGGAAGGCAGTGTGAACCCAGGATGTTTTAAGAATAACACACTTTGAATTGCTGGTGTGGACAGTGAAAACAGCAGTGTCTTCCAATGAGGTTTGAAGAGCCATTTTTCTAAAAATAATGAAGTAAAAGTGAAGAATTTATTGTGTTGCATTAGTGGCTGCCTTACATTGTTTAGGTATCTCAGAAGGCCTGGGAAAGTCCACTGCAAAAAGAAAGATGAGGGCTCAGAGAGGACATAGGAAGATGTAAAACTTTGTGAAAATGGACATTCCTCAGATGAGCTTCTTGGCTCCTTATGACTGATAGAAATTTTAGTTTAACTATAGCAGCACCAATCTTGCTGTAATAATGGTTACTACTCATAGAGCCTCGTGTTGAACCCAAGAAGAAAAGCTGCCCCCTGCCTGGTTTGATGGCTGCCCTTCATGCCCCCTGCCATATATGTAGTGCACAACTGAATATTCACAAATAAGAATAATTTAATGGGCTTTCCTCCTTTCTTTTCAAATGTAGCTGAATGCTGTATTTTTCACAAAACCCCTTCAAGGATCTCTGGCAGAGATTGTAACCTTTTCTAGCCAGCACCTCCACTGCTGGTTGTCTTTGTCTGCAATAATGCTAGCTAAGAACACTGGCAGTGGCTGGTGGACACCACTGCAGCCAACTGAAATAACTCTTCCCATTTGGCCCGAGGGCACATTTTCATTGTGTTTCTCTTAGACTGCTATTTTGCAGTCTGGTGACATATTGCAGGGGTCAGCATGAGGAAAAACAGACATAGATCTTTCACATTTAGCCCTCTCTATTGCTCAGTTTTTAGCAACCTCTTCTCAAGAAAGCTCTGCCACTTGGCAGCTTTGGTTAGTTTGCTCCCTGTTATGAATGGAAATAGCCACAGCATGACCCTGCTTTGAAATTCCTTAGAGTGCTTATTGTTTTATGTTACAGGGCTTGCAAAGTTAGGTGTAATGGAGGTGCTAAATGCTACAGGGTCACAATTTCCACCTCAAATCCTTTTCTCTGAGAGCAGGAAGGTTTTGAACAGTCCGATGTCACAATTGTGTTGAGTTGCATGTGTGGGAGGATGATGACACTTTCTGCTCTAGCAGGCCTCCAGTGTCATATGACATTTAGCACTACAGTCTTTGTTAAGCCTTTCACTAGTTTCTTTCTGCATATTTGCATAAACACTGCAAAATTGTGGAACAGACCTGTTTGCTTTGTTTCACTCCACATGTTTCTCCTGTCTCTGGGTATCCTTTTTCTATCATTGTTTAGGCCTTCAGAATTTTCAGTTTTGCATGTCTAAGTTAATAAAAATCACTGAAAACAGTCAAGAGCAATATTACATCAGCCTTTATTTTGGGTCAATTATCACTGTTAATTTCAGATGAAGTTACATACTCCTGAACCACTTCAGCAGTGGTTAGGAGACGATCCAGGGGGTCAGTTCATCTCTAGGCAGCTTTACACTGCTCTCCATCCCACTAATTTCCATTCTCTTCCACACAGAAACAAACTCATTACTCTGTTGGACCTCTCTCTGCCCCCTCAGAGGAATTAATTGCTGGCAGTGGGTCAGTGTTGTGTGCTGTTATCAGTCAGTAACAGGTGAAAGGGAACTGCTTGATAAGGATCCTGCATTACTGAGAGTGATGCCTACGTGATTTACATGGAGAAACAACATCCTGCCTTTAGACCTGTAGGCTCTGTGGAGACTGATCCTTGCAAAACAAATGAACCCAATCCTTTCCCTTGTGTGGTTCATTCATGTGTTTGCAACAGTTTTGTGTCTTACCTCTGAAACTTGCTGGTCTCAAATATTTTCTGTAGAAGATAAAGGAGTTTGCTGATAATTTCCTACCATGAAGTCAGAGTGGATCCCCTTGTCATACAGGAACGGTTTTATGGTTCTAGCTTTTAGGGAAGGGCAATGCAATCTAACTTTAATGCTGAAGTACTTCCAAAGAACACAGTACTAAATTAAAAGCTTCCCCACAGTTCATGGGAATAATGGGGATAATACGTGGCAGGCAGGATCAAGTCTAACACTAAAATAGCAAGGCAAAGGTATTGGGAACCCAAAGAAATGTTAAACCAAACCATTAACAATTCTTATTAGCTGCTGTCAGTGTGCTATTTAATTCACCCACTATTTTTCTGTACTGTGGTTGGAAGGTCTACCCTGACAGATAATTGTAGACTAATCTCACACATTGGTCTCTTCATAAAATTAATTATCTAGACAATGTGATAGATCAGATTTAGGTGGACTCCTGCATTAAGTTAACCAGACTTTAGGGATTATCAATAGTATTTGTGAGATGGATGCAGGGCTCACTTGACCAAGCACTGCATCAAAAGGAAAACTCAGGCTTGAGCTCCTGGACCTCTTCAGGAATCAACCTGGGAACGACGCAGACTGAATGAATGAGAATTTTCCTATGACAGAAAAATGATTTTGGTAAAAATTTAAAAATGAATGTAAAATTATCTGTTCACCTCAAAATTGTCTCTGGTTCTGGAGTGGATTTTCATTCATCCTATCAGTTCCATATGTTATGATACAAATTTATTTATCTATCAGATTTCTGGTTTCATTTTACACCAACCTATACAAGAGAGTCATTTAGTCTTCTTTAGTCCACAGTTTGATATCAGTCAGAACAAAAGAGAGGAGGAAACAAAGAATGGGCAGGAGAATGAGTGATAGAGACTGGCTAATTAAACAGAAATAACTGAAATAAGAAATATAGCTGTGCTCCATGCACAATCCAATGGCTTAATGTGAATGGTTTCCTTTTCTGTATTTTTAAATTATGGTTTCTTTGTCTGTATTTTGGAACCCTTAAATGCTATTTGGTGCTAAGAATTGTGACTTATTTCTGATTCCAAACCAATGCATGGATAAAATAATTACATGTTCATGTCTGAAGTAAATTAGTGTAAATTAGTGACATAAGGATATTGAGTCAGTTCATCTCATGGTTAATTTCTGATTTCTTGATTTCCTTTCCCAATTCATTATTCTTTAAAATATACCACCTGGGACAGATCCAGCTGTCATTCTGTTCACACATATAAAAGTCAGACATTCCCCATGTTGAAGTTCTGTGGCTGTGTTCAATTTTGATAAGTAACTTAACCAAAAGTTTTAGAAATCAATCCATGTCCTATTCAACATCCTATGTAAAATACAGTCCATTGAGCTGAAAATGAGAAATAAATTCATAGCTCTTCCTCTATCTTCACATATTTTCGCTAATCTTCTCAGACTTCAGTTCAATTTCCAGCAATAATGCTTTCTGTATGTGCTTGTACTTGCTAATATTGTTTTTTAACATCAGAATGCCAGTCTGCCATATCTTGATCTATGTGTTGAGGTTATTTATATTCATTTGTTGTACCATTTTGAGTCTGACTAGGCTGACTTGATTTTTTTATGATATATAGTTTGAAATGTGAAAGTAATTTATTCATTTGCAAATTCTGCAAATTATTTCAGTAGTGCAGTTCTGACTTGAGACCAGCATGTATAGATATAGACTGGAATAAAAAAAATACACATTTTATGGTTTAAACTGCACAATGAATGCAGGTCATCTGCTTTTAATATTGGAAATCAATTCTTGGCACTTATTCTTGAAAAAGATTCAGGTATTTTAGTGAAAAAAGATCTGGAGACTTTCTAACACATTGTGAAAATTTAATAGTGCTTGCTCTCATTGTTGGTTTCCAGGTATTATAACATTAATCTTTAAACCATAGAACAACTCTATTTTTATTTTACACCTCTTCAAATGTCTGGCTGATGTTACTGAAAAACCTTGGATTTAAACCTTGGTGTCCTCAGAGGCAGAAGTGGCTTCCTTGCCCATTGAACATTAGTGCTAAGAAACCAAAGCTTACAGTAATCCTGTTATGGGGCTAAAAAGGCATTTCTGAGGACTGGCAGTCTGGGTATGCTTTTAAGAACTCATCAGTTAGGTTTTTTTGGATATCCTGGACCTCATGCATGAAAGTGATTCTGGGCAGGCAGATAAAGAGACAGCAGCAGGGGTCATCCAAACTTTAAGATATGGTTTTGAAAGCAGCTTTAATCTATAGAAAGAAAGGGATGAGAAAGAGAAAGCACTTTTGGGGAAGAAATTGGCAGAAAAAGTTGTTTAGAAAAAGGCAGCCTCATCCTAGAGTTCTTCTGTAGACCCTGCTTTAGTTTTCTGTTGACATTGTTCGTTTCCTTAAATTGGACAGTGGCAGTTCTGGTTTTTGCACTTTCTCTCCCTCTCAGATTCAGCAAAATTTCCCTGCATTGACAGCCTTCAGAATGAACAGTGTTCAGGAGACAGCTGAAAGCAGTGGCAGATATTCTCCAATACTATATCACGTTAATATTTCTGGTTTCCTGTTTGCTTCCTGATGTCAGCACCCTTTTACAATGTGGGGAACTCTTAGCCTTTGTCTCAGTGTTTATTTCCCTTTTGTCTTGAGCAGTGGCTTTTTTGGCTACATAAACAATTGAACTTCAGCCTTCACCTGATTTGAAGCAGTGTTTGCACCCTGCACTTTTAAACTATTTGATGTCTACATAATGGAAACACCTTCCACTGTAAGACATGACCAGTCCTGGGAGATTATTAACATGCTGGAGTCAAATTTTGCACTTAGGTGTAGTTTACTCCTCTGTCCATAATATATTGGAAAACTGTCCTAGCAGAATTCCAGTTCACAAAAAGAATTCCTCATTAACAAAAAGATCTTTTGGTAAGAAAAAATGATAATAACTCTGCAAAACAAAAGGACTTGTGATGCAAAAGAACAAGAGAAATATTAATAACAGAAATTCTGGTGACAGAATTATTCTCGTGAATCAAAATAATTTTTTGCCATGTAAAAATTTTAATGTCATTAAAATTTTCTGAAGTGGAGCACAGTACTGTATTTCTATAATGGTATTACACATCTACTCCAGTGTAAGCAAAGTTTTATTTAGTACAAGGAAATCCTTAGAAAAATGAATAGCATGGCTCTTTCTGATGACATTTAATTTGTGGGAGATTGCATGGAGCCTGTCAGTACAAAATGAGCTTACAGTATGGGAATGTGCAGATACTGGATGACCTCCATTTGCAGAAGCAATCATTCCCTAACTTGTGTTGTTCATTGTTTTCCCCTGCTTAGTGGACGATCTCAAATGTTAACTTGATGTAGCCTGCTGCTTTGGAGACTTGAGGGTTTGCTGAACATCAAATAAACCCTCATGGGTTTCTTTAGCTGCATCAAAAAATCACTTTGTATTCCTGTCCATTGCAGCATCTGCAAATTGCTTAGTGGAAAATATTTCCTTAGAAATTACTTATAACATGACCTGCTGTTTCTCTTCTCCCTCATGTTTATATCCTGAATTTTGGTTTCATGGGGGGGTCAGGGACTTTTTCAAGCTTATTGTGACAGTCCCTGTGGAAGGCAGAGCTCTGGGCTTCTGCCCATCTAAAAACTTCTGTGAGAACAAGAATTTATTGTTTATAAAATGGTCCTGGTTTCCAAAAGACTACCAGCTGGTAGAACAGCATTAATAATAGGCACACACCCTTTCCTCTGCCCTTCCACTCCTGCTCCAAAGGACAGGGCCTTCAGGGAGACTCAGACTGCTCCTCCCTGCAGTGCCTCAGCCACAGAACTGCTGCTCTGCAGTGAGGGTGGAAACCCTTCCTGCAGGGAGTTTTCCTTTGGCCTGCACTCTGAAAATGTGTCACACATACATTCAATCTCTCTGCTGCATACTCTGGGCTCAGTAGTTGTGCGGTCTTAAAAATACATTTTGTGGCATTTAAAATGTTGATGTAAAATTCAGAGTGATTGCATTTTTTATATTATATTATGCCATCTGTCCAAAATGTTATAAAAATATGGGTCTAGGAATCATCTTGAAAGGAATGTCCACTCTGAGTGAAAGTGGTGCATTCAGGTCAGAATCCATTTTATAGTGAGCTTTTCTAACCTTTTTTTACTAATATGTTTATTATATTTATTAGACTGTGATTATTTGCACACGAATACATAAAACATCTAACTTCTCCCTTTTTCAGTAGAGCAGCGATCCCAGAGACAATTAAATCTATTTCATATAATTTATCCTTGTCAAATTCATGCCAGCCACATTTTTTATTCTCTCACTGTTTCTCTTTGTCTCAAAAGTTATTATTGTATTTGTTAGCACCTTTCAGATATTGCAGCTGTGATAACTGATCACCAATGTCCAGGAGCCTGCTATTTTCTCTTCAGCATAAACATTATATCTGATATTTTGTGGCCTTCTGAGCCATCCTACATTCCATATGTATCATCTTGGAAGGTGCAGAGATTGTTTTTATAGTCCTTTATGTACTCCATATTGAAATTCATGTCATGATCAGGTGAATATTTCTACATTTTACAGTAATTCTTTAGCTGGTTCTTTCCCTGTTCTACTCTAATGTCTTAAAATATAAGTTAGCTTGGTGTCTTCAATAAGTTATGTAAACAGCAAAATTAAGGAAATTTTATGTTACAAATTAGTGGGCTGGTAGGAAAAACATCACGTCCTCTTTTTTATTAAAATGCACACATGATATGAAATGCTTTATGTCATAAAATAAAATAAAATAAAATAAAATAAAATAAAATAAAATAAAATAAAATAAAATAAAATAAAATAAAATAAAATAAAATAAATATACCCTGTTGGAAAACAGGTTAACACCTATATGTTTTGTATGTCTACACCAATCAAAATTTGGTGGACAAGACTTTGGTGCACAAATACTCAAACATATTCAGACTGCTAGAATTTGTATTAGAAGAACTAATCAACAGAAGATTCCTTCATGGTGAGGAACAAGAGCACTGCCACTTCTCTGAGATCAGGGAAGACTGCTTAGGTGCACTTCACGTGCTGCACTGACAGGTGATGGTTCAGGAATTAAAGCATTTTATTATTACTGAGTAGTCTGTGATACTTAGTTGAGACAAGCTTAGACCCAGTCTCTGATTTACAGATCCTTTCTACTTAACATTTTAGTTTAGTTAAACATTTGACATATTGTAAATGTGTGTTGTTTACTGAGCAGCAGTTGTTGGGTCTTGGCATGGTGACATTCCCGTGCATATGTTCTGCTTCTCCTGCCCTGTTTGTGTGCCACTTACAGGAACCTCTTCTGCCACTAATTGTTGTTGGTGAACAACTCAAAAAGGCAGAGGGAAGAGATTATACTGGTGATGTGCAATTAAAAAGAAAAAGTACCATTTCTACATCTCCCACAATTAAGAGTTTGTGTGCTATTTACAGCAGCTGCATCATGAGAGGTCTCACAGCATTTTGCATATATTTTCTGACAGTTTATGCATTTTCCAAGACACAAAAATCACTGAACATTGACTCCTTAGCATAACAGATATTTCGCAGACATGTTTTTTCTACAGATTTGTTTTCTGCAATGCAGTGTATTTTGGAGTTGATGTATGAAGCATTTAGGAAGACAGATTATTTCTTATGAATTATACTGTCTCAACAATGCCAAAAAGAGAAGAAAATGAGCCTTTTATTTCACAAATAAGCTGAACACATATGTCATCAATGCCATAAAGAGAATAAGTGAACTCAGAACATCATACATCTTTACTTTATTTACTTAAAATACTAATTTAAAACTTCTAAGTCAATGAGGTTTTCCTATAACTGTTTTCCAGTCTAATGTTATGATTTTGAGTGTGTAGGTTTTTTAAATTTCTTTTTAAATTCTGATTTGCACATATTTTTAGTTAACACAAACTGTATTATCTCCTAAATGTTCTCCTTTTTTCATTATTTTGGTGGTTTTCTCTGTTGTTTTTGGGTTTTGTTTGTATATCAAGGCTCTAGAAGTACTTTGATCAAATTTCCCCGGCTATTTTTGAGTTCAAAGAAGGTTAATACATTTTCTTTCTTTAGAAGATTATTTTCCACTTTTTACTCTGAGATGACTCCTGAATGCTTCAATTTCCATGGAATGTGTGATCCAGCAATGACTGGATAAAGCTGAGAGTATTTGGAGCTGGCTCTACACATACTGAGGATGTTGCCAAGAAAGCCACTTTGCTTCTGAGAACTTCCAATGCCTTTGAAATCCAAGTTTTCTAGGGCTCCACTTGCTTTTTTCATGGCCAGATATTGAGTGTAGATTTTCCCATGCAGGTATTGTGATCAAGAGGATGTTGTAAGAACAATATGTGGAATTTCTACCATCCTCTTTGGACTCCTGGGTCGTGCAGGAGATTGGGGGAGATCTTGGATGGGAAATATAGGCTAGTCAGGGCCACATGAATATGGTAATTTTCTGTTATAAATTAGATCTGAGGTGCACCTTGGTTGTCCCACAAGGTACCAGAGTGGATGTGCACACCCAGCCATGTGCTGGGTTTTTTCACCATTGGCACACCCAGCTGTCACTGAGAATGTGATGGTAGTTGTGAGTTTACAAGCAGATTCAGGTCTGCTGGAATAAATGCATGTTGTTGGTAGATTTTCCTTTACCAGTGCAATGTTGGGATTTCTTTATTCTTTGAGCAGCTGCCATTGTTCAGTTTGGTTGGAGTTTTTTGTCCCTGTGCTTTCAGGGATTCTCTAACAGCTGCTGCAGTATCTGCTGCAAGGAGGCTGAAGTGCTTAGGCTGCACTAAGACCCAGATTTGCATCTCTCTCACTTTTGAGCAAGTGAGTTCCAGAAAAGTAGGTGGAATAATACATGAAAATAGTTATAGAAAGCAGAATCAGCACTAATCAGCTGGGGTGTATTAAAAGATTATGGGTCAGTACTCCAAGGGTGGATCAGTGGCATTTCATTAAAGATAATGAATCTACTGTGAGTTGGGCTGGCTGAAGTTTTGGCTCTAGGTCACACAAAAATTTGATATATAGGTATTCTGCCTGAAGAATTTACACTGCTTTGAAGCTTTATACTGTGAAGGATTTTAGCTGGTTTATCAGTAAGCACTTTTTAACCATGAATATCTGCAGTGGTGTGAAAGTCTATGACTCTTCAAGTATCTAAAGTTGCTTTAAAAATGCTCCATATTTCAGAAAATTCATTTTACTTGTGTTTTTTTTTAAAGTGTTCTTTTTTGAAAGCAGAAGAATGTAAGTGAGAGATAACTTGTCAAGATTATGACAATCTTGACATGTCTTAAATCCATTCAGGAAGTTAACAAGTCAAGGTTTCAATAGTGGTGGTAGTTTGGCAATATTGCACAATATTCTTGTCTATTCCTGCTTTTCTTGTCAATCCTGACATTAACATGAAACATACTATGCAATTCATGCTATACAAACTGAAATAGCATCTAATAGCATAATTTGGTTAATAATTCTTTTATTCAGGGAAAAAATATGGGGGAATTCTGTGAAAGCTCATAATTGGTTGATTTGATAGCTAGAGCAAAATTTTATATACCACCTTACTAATCCCTGTATGTTTGTTTTAGGAAAGCATAGATTCACCTGATCATTTAAGTGTATAATTTACTATAATTAGACAAAGTATTTTGTGAGTATATTTCAAAACAGAATTTAGGTCACTTTATAAGTGGCCAGTCTGGACAGTGTTTTTATGGTTGTCTCCAAAAATGATAGAAATCAGTATAGTCACAGTAGAGCCAGTGCAAGGCTTTGAGAAATTGTGGGATCGGTTTAACATTGACAGCCTTTACTAGAGGCTATATTTATATTATTTTCATTTACAGCTTGATCTACTAGTCTGCAAAACCTCTGCTGAAAGTGTGAGCAGAAGAGAGGGGCACAGCAGGATGGACTCCCTTCATCTTGGTCAGAAAACATCATTTGCTAAACAAGCTTTGACAGCCATAAAATCTTCTGAGATGGAGAAGGTACAGAAAAATGGTGGCTTGAATGTTATGTAAGGAATGATTCCTCCTTCTATCCCTAGCCTTTATCAATATATTTTCTGGAGTACTGTCAATTAAAGCTTCAGTACACCAGTGCAGCACATGGGGAGGATTTGACTCAGTGCAGGAGACTGAGAGGAACGTGTGGAACATGTGCTGCATGAAGGGCAGCTGGTGACAGCCCTGCTGCCCTGGGCCAGGGAGTCCCCAGTGCTTTTCAGTCAGGGTCAGCCATGAGGTGCTGTCAGTAGGTGGAACACAGATCTGTTGCTGTGTGTCTTTCTGTTCTCCAGCATGGTGAAGTTTCTGACTACAACTTCTGTTTTTATGGCAGCAGAGGTTCCTGAGTCACTCCTACAGATTCATTCCAGAGATGTTCAGTTTGGGAGTGAATGTTGGCACAGAACTCAGTTTCTGCTTGCTCCTGCCTTGCTTAAATTAGGCATTTACTCCAGGGGACTGGCTAGCACAGAGCAGTGCATAAAGCAGAGCACTTTATGGAGTGCCATTAATAATAACTGCTCATATTTTCTTTTAATCTTGTATAGAACCATTTTCTTGAGCAAGAACTCAGGCTGGATTTTAAAACTCTTAACTGAAGAACTACTAGCTTTCAATTTTACAACAAATTTTATAATGCAGTCTGTATCAGAATGCTACTTGCAATGAAATATATGAAGCTGTGTTTCACAGAGCAGATCATGGAAGAGTTGCTCCATTGTGCAGAGAGAACAGATCTCTGCATTCTTGCTTGCTAATAATTTCTAATTATATTCATTTCAGTGAAATGAATATTAATGGTTCTCGTGTATTTAATAAAGTTTGTTCTTGATTTCTTTTCCCCCTTCAAATTAATTTATCTTTTCATTTTATTAATTTAAAGAGATTTCACTTCATGTAAGTTAATTACATTTTTTTCCTTTTAGAGGGAAAACATTTCAGATGATAAGTACTATTATTTTAACAAGTATAATGAGGGCATACAGCATCCTGAAGATGTTTCTTTATCCTTTTCTGTAAGTTTTGTGGGCAAGCCTCATTTATATTGTAATATTCTAAATCTTCTATTAGCCGAGGTATGAGTTATTAACATATCTGATAAATTTGCATATGCTGATCTGCCAGGCACAGCAAATGCTGAAATGTCTGCAGTAGAGACAGATACAACTTCTTTTTTAGGCTAAGGTTTTTTCAGTTTTTAAGGTAAATGTAAAAACCTTTGCAAATACTAAGATAAATACAATCACTTTGAATGTCATGGGTGTAAACAGTAATAAATTTCTTTCATAATATATTTTTTCATATGTAGGATATACCAAAAAATTTCTTAAATATGTTTCAGTAACAACTTAGATGAATTTATAATCCCTCAGAGGTCAAACTGAATTTTATAACAATTTCAACCTCTGATACAGAAATAATAGATTCACACAAATGGAGCCAATGGTGACTTTTGGAGAGACACTTCTGTTTATCACAGAAATACTATGGACATATGAAATAAAAATATATTAGTACAAATGAAATGAGTGTATACTAAAAGAGCTCCTTGAAATCATCCAAAAAAAGTTCTGCCAAAAGATAAAAAGGGCTGCTGTGGAAAACAATCTTTTCCATTTCTGTATTACATGTTTGCTGACATATTTTCAAAGTATTTGCTCTTCCTTCAAATATTTATAGTACCAGAAGGACAAAATCAATATCTTGAACCTTGCAAAATTTCAGAATTGTGAAAATCTTAGAACTGGTTGTTCTCTGATTTACACCAGTGCAAATCTACTGTTACTGAGGCTGAACTTAATTTTATATTATTTCAGAATTGAGTATCTACAGGAAGATGCTGGAGGTTTTGCTGCTTAGTAAGGAGAAATCTTGTGCAGTTATTTTACCTTCCTACAGTTGTTGGAAAATACAGAGATTTGGCAAAGATGGGGGAAGGAAAGGACCTGTTGAAAGATGGCTCTATCAAAGCAAATTCAATTGCAGAGAGGGAGGATTTCAGTGTGTTCCAATAGGATTGACTTTAGCTGAGGGTCAGGATCAGTTCCCCAAATTTGAATAATGGCATTTTTGCTGAAGATTAAAATGTTGTGAGCAAAGTATCCCTCAAAACAAACAAAATGCAGAACACAGAAGGTTTTTTTTTTTAAAGAAAGCCTAATGATCTAGATATTCCCAAAGGCATCTTTCCCTTTCCTATGGAATGGAGACCTTTTCTGACACAAACATTTTCTCCTTTGAGAGGTTGATTCTTCCTGAAATTCATAACACATCTCATCCTATTATTGTAGCTATTACTTTTCTCTCCTTTTTCCAAAAGCTGTAGAAAATGATTTTTTTTTTAATTAAATAGCTGCTTTGAAGCTGCAGACTGCAAAAGGATTTTTATTAAAAGAACTACAAAGCAATTGAAGAAAATAATATTTTTTCCCCTAGTTTCACTCTGCTGATGGTTCTATTCATGTTATAAAAAATTATATCTAGGTAGTTGCTGTTTACAATTACCCATTAACTTGGAAACCAAAATCTCCTTTTTTAGCAGAAAATAGCTTTCTTCTTTATTTGCACACATTAGTTTATTTTTTAAACACAAAGTGAAGACTGAATTGGCAGTAGAATTAAAAAGGATTTAAGATTTTGCCTTATTCATAAATCAAGGGAATTTGTCATTGCTAAATTCTTCTGGAATTTTTGAAGGGACCTTTTGCAGCATCAGCAATTAGTGCATTCCCTCCAGTCCCAATACTTTTTTTGTTTGTTTTCTTTTTTAAATGTTCTTTTAAAAGTTATTCCATTTTCCTATATGGTTGGTTCTTGTATTTAGATTTTTGAGAAATCAGATGAATTGCATGCTAAGGTGTGTAAGAAGTAAAGGTAACATGAACTACCTACACAAATAAGGTCACTTGCGTTAGAAGAGAAATTCACTGCAAAGAAAATTGTCATGAGCAGCTCCAGCCCTGACAGAGGTCAACATGGGTAGTAAATGATCACTGTGGGTTTGAATAATTATCTTGCTGTTCTTGTCTGCAGTAGATAAACAATGCTGAACTGGGCAATAGTGTTAGCTATACCAGCTTTTAGTAAAAAACCTGGTCTATAAATTCTGCTAACCACTATCTTGAAGGTTTAGACTGGTGATAATGCAAGCCTTCAAAGATTAAATAAAAAAAATTTGAGAAATCCTCCATACAGGTATAACTGTGGGTTTTGCAGGGAAAGAGGAGGGAGTAGAGGAAAGAATGAAAAATGTAATTTCATTTCTCTATGATTTTTATAATGTTTCTAGGCATTCCAGTGATTTATAGAAACAGAAACAATCATCACAAATTGGCAAGAGTACAGGAAGAATAAGCCAATGAAAGATGAAATTAATAGCAGTCATAGATGCTTAAGGGATCAGTGATGTATTGGTGCTATTTCTTTTTCAATGTCATATGCTCTGCTAGTGCAATAGGCCAGATGATATCTAAAGACAATGACCTATAATCTCTCTTCCCTCAATGCCTTCCTAATATTTTACTGAAGGTTTTTTGCTGCAGCTTTAAACAGAAATTTTCCAGCTGCAGGAATAAGGTTCAAAGACACTTTCTGGTGCTTGGTACAGAGAAAAAGAAGCTGCTGTAATGTGTAATGATTTAATCATTACTCATAATCCTCTCAAACCAGCCAAGCTCACAACAGCAGTGAGAGAAAGTGACAGAGACCTTGCCTTGGTGAAGGATTATAATTGTCATATTCTAGTGTATGGTCCCTTCCCTTCCCATTCCCAATAACCTGCTCCAGGAAGGGACCACGTGCCATGACACCAGAGGAAGGTACAACAGGTTCCAGTTATTAACATGCTTGACATTAACTGCTCAGGCTTGCTCTGCTCCTTAATGTCAGCTTTTCCAGATCATTTTTAGTGCAGG
Organism: Ammospiza nelsoni; assembly: GCF_027579445.1. Lineage (NCBI taxonomy): Eukaryota > Metazoa > Chordata > Aves > Passeriformes > Passerellidae > Ammospiza > Ammospiza nelsoni. Next base: position 7,606,054 of record NC_080648.1, read on the forward strand.
AGACTCCACTCATCTTGTCAAGCCTGATTTATTGCTTCTGTTGGGTTATTGTGCTTCTTGCCAAAGAACTGTGCCTGGCTTTGGATTTTTTTCCTGTCTAATGGGCTGCATTTGCTGTCTGATGCCAGCTCTGTTCAGTAAGCTACTCTTGCTGTCTGATCCCACTCCCCACTTCTGTTGTTGTCAAGTCCTGTTGTTTTTATAATCAATTACTTTCTTTTCTATTCTGCTTATGATTTGCTCCTTTCTATTTGCATTTCCTGGCCCTGGGGTCCTCAGATCATTTCTTGCTGCCTGGTTTTGGTGTCTAGTACACAGCTGCCCCACAGTTATACTTGCTGAGTTCTCAGTCACTTACTAAGCAAACATCTGCATGGCCTCCTGTTCCTAAATTCCAGCTGTGTGATCAGCTGTTCTTGCAGAATTATACTTCCCATGGTGTAATCCTATTGTCAGTAGCTGTAGAATCAATTATTTTTTGCACAGATCTTCTGGATTTGTAATTATATATTTCATATATCATCTAGTTAATTCTTTGAGACTGTTCCAAATTCTGAATATCTCCCTCTTTCTCCTCTCTTGCTTTGTTCATGTTTAATTTCAGTCTGCCTTGATCACACTCCATTTATCCAAGATTCCTTTCTTTCTGATTTCTTATCAGCTGCTCTTTAGCATCTATTTTTACTTTCACAGCTTCTGCTAGTCAGAGATTCTGATGTGTAAGTTGCTATTCCTGCAGCCCCATGTCTACCACCATCCGTTTAATCATCTCTATTGTGTGCTGCTCCTGCTATTCAATCAGCAGTGGTTTTTTTTTTTCCTTTTGTGCAGGCCTTCAATGATCTGATCAGTTCTGTCTGTCATATGATTGCCCCTGGTTATCATTCCTACTGGGTAATCATCACAAAGAGCTCTGTTCTTGCACAGGCTTGGATAATTATCTGCTCATACCAGTTTTGGTGACTTTCTCAAGCCCACAGAGTGGAGTTACACAGTTCTTTGGAGCACAGGCTGCAGTAATGGCATTGCTGGACTTTGTGGGTTTGGTATCCTGGAGTTAAATATATAAATGGGTATTCTTAGCTAAAAGTTTTAAAAATAGATTAACTTAGCTGTGCAATGAAATTAAAAGTTTCTATCCTCTCCCTTGTCTCTGCCATATTGTTTCCTTTCACATGTTCCTCTGTTTATCTGGTAAATAAGTAATAGCTCTCAATCAAGAACATGTCCATAAAGGTTATGTTCTTTCAGCTCATCTTTCCTTCTCTTACTTATCCAGCCATCACAGCTAGGCTGATGTCTGGTTCACTGCTGTATTATAATACAAAATAAAAGAACAAAATCCAGCTGATGTAAATTATCATAGTTCACTGACTTCAGTGGACCCCAATAATTAAGACAGTTAGCTCAAAGTATCTGGAGGAGAAGACACACGCTGTGACTAAAGAGTATTGTCTCCTGTTGCTGGCTGGGAAAAGCAGATTGATTATCTTTGCTTTCCAGAAGAAGATTAGGAATTAGTCGAGAAGAACAAAAGCACATCATAGTTTCACTAAGAGCTTTAAAAGTTATCAGACAGAGAGATTGAATTTCACAATGCTGCAGAAATCTGTGCAGTGCTGTATAGGAGCCATCTATCTTTCCTTCCTTAAGGAATTTTTTTCCCCAGATAGATCTCAGGGGGAATGGCCAAGGTTCCATTTGGTGCTTTACCTCTCAAGGTGTGACTGCCTGAGTTACAATGCTGATTTATTCTTGGAATGTTTTAATCAACTGCTAAATTTGACCTCAGCTTGTCACCCATAAACTGTTTTGCCCTAACCTCTCTGATCTTGCAGCTCCTTAGGGGTGAAGAAATCAGAACATTCCCAAATCTGGACAAGTATTTAAAGCTATCCATGTGGATATCTTTAAAGAGGAATAAAACACCTGTTTTTTTTCTTGATAGTTGTCATACTTCAGGGAAGGAAACTAGGATTAAGAAACTTATATCTGTTAAAATTAATTCTTCTGTTGAAGAACTTGGGAGGGATGCAAAGATTGGAGGTAGCAAGTTTTGCAGCAGAAGGGTAGATGAGCCAGCTGCCTGAGGTACCTTCCAGTCTCATCTTTTATAATTACCTTCACACTGAGTAAACTGTGATGTGTGAAGTTTTATAGAAGGTTATCCACTTTTCAGGTAGCCTCCCACATGCTTGTATATTTTTCCAAATCTTTCAGATCCATAAATTCTGAAAGACTGGAAGAATGTAGAAATTGGTAGAAAGTAAGTTATGCCATACAGTTCAGAATTTGGAGAAATATTTGAACTTAGGTGTTTGGGTTGGGTTTTTTCCCCCCCAAATGCATGTATAGTTAAAATAAAAACTTAAATTTTAGAACTTAGAAAAATATAATTTTAGACAAAACATAATTTTTTTGTAAATATAAAACAGGATGTTGTGCTATCAGTATCCTTTCATATTGAACAGTAGGTAAACTTAATTTTTCCAGAATTCATAGATCCTTCATGGATCAAAGACTGTTACCCCATGCTTGTCCTATCATTTGACAGCACTGGCTTTGTCTGTGACAACTACAGTAAATATTTCATCCACCTACACAGATAGGCTTCAAATCTATGTCTAATTGCAAATCAGACTACAGCCCAAAATCTCCACTGTCTGCACCCATTCCTCTAGGCTGTCTCAGTAGTTTATAGGCACTTCCTGGGTACTTCTGGGGCATTTTCTTATCAGCTCAGCTCTATCTAACACAATGTCTTAGACCTATGTTAACTAATCTGACATTAGGTTATTAAGAATTTGTGTAAGGTGTAAGTTAAGGTTTTTATCAAGTTTAACACATTGGAAAGACCTTAAAAGTCTTTTGCTTTTTCTTATGCTCTCTCTGATTTTAGAGCAAAATCCCAAACAACCAACTGACAAAAAGGAACTCTTTCCTGTACAGTTTTCAGATGTAAAAATAATCTTGTTACTTTACACCCTTGATTTTACAGTTCTGATTTTTATATCTCTTTTGGCAAAGATATATATATATATATATATATATATATATATATATATATATATAGTGTTAAATTGTTAAATTGTTAAATTTAATGAATTTTGATCCAGCTACAAATGACTGTTCATCCAGAATCTGGTAAAACAATCCAGGTGTTAAAGTCTGACAAAGGACGTAGATTATGCACTGAACTCTGAAGTCTGTAGTTTCTTGCGATATCAGAACTAAATGAAGAGCCATATTTTCCAGAATTAATCAAATGGCTTAGAAGCATTCAGAATATCACAAAGACTCACAAAAGTGTTTCTAATCTGACTGTGCCTGAAGACTCTGGCTCTTTCATTCCCTGCCCATGGCTAGGATCCCGTGGGTGTAATGGGAGCCCTCTCAGGAGGCTGCTCTTGCCCACGCTGCGCACTATAATCAATTATTAGAGATAGAGCATTCTGAACAAATCCACTTTTTTTTTCACTTTCTTCTTTTTGTTTGTTTGGGGTTTTTTTCTTTTTTTTTTTTTTTTTTTTACTTACCTGGGTCTATTCATTTTCCATTAGACTAAAAACCAGTGAAACAAATGCAGCTGAGAGATAATATTCAAGCCTTCAGGTTGCTCAATAAGCCTGATCTGAAACTATAAGCTGATCATTAGAACAGTGGGTTTTTCCCTTGACTTCACTAAAATCTTTGGAAGATTGATGGATGCTATAGAGCTGGCAGTATCTTTTCTAACAAATGCTTAGATATTAATTAAGCAGAGAAGAGGAGCAATTTTTTATCTGTTTTTAAGACTATTTTGAAGAAAGTATTAATGGCAGAAGCTGTTCTCTAGTATAAAGAAGAATAACATGCTGTTTATATTTAATCAATTTGCAATTGAATAAAAGCAATGAGCCAAATACTGATTTCATTTATTCTGTATGAATAGGAGTAGATACAGTTAATGCAACATAATAATCATTAAAAAGTTCTCGATTTTGCATTTTGGAGGAAACATTTGTTGGAATTACCTTTAAATTTGTAAAGTAGTTTCTGATTGGGTTAATATGTCTATGTTAGTCCTAAATCTCTGCTTAATGCCCACAAAAGTCACAGTGGAAAGTAATGGTGAGGATTTATAGAGCTCATTACCAATTAGAAATACTTAGTAGGGTAAGAAGGTGAAAAGAACTCCACAGGTTTCTTTTAAGACTCTTCATACTAAGTTCCTTCTTAACAACAGGGAAAAAAAGAAATAACAAACTTATGTTTTCTTCCTTTTCTCTCTCCGCTAATTCAAAGTGAAGCTGTTAATTAACAGCCAGAGTACAATCTTCAGTTACTGGATTAATTACAGAAGACTTGCTGTGGGTTTTAAATTCTCTTGGGGTATTTTTAAATCTGGTGGGCAGTAATACTGCCATCTGTTTTGTGAGCTGATGGTTAGTTCCTACTGAAATCATTAAAATTTTGAAAACTACATTGCCTGATATCAAGGTTCATATATAAGTGGAGTTTTTTAAAAGCAAAATCTGCTTATATTCTACTGTTCACATCTGAAACAACATTCAGTGTTCCTCCCACACATGCCATGGGTAAACAGCTGGTCTGGGAAGGAAAAATGCTCAACCCATTTATCCAGATCACATAGAATTTCCAGATAATTAAATGAAAGCTACGGATGTAGATCTTAATATCACAGAAAATTTCCAGCAAATAAAAATCTTTAACTAACACTGTTTTAAAAAAGTCATCATTTTTCATGTGATGCTGGAAAAATAATTGATCAGAACTGGCTGCTGCTTCTAACTTGGCTTTCTCTTTAGCCTGAGAGGCTCATCTGCATTCAGCTCTGTATATAAATAAAACCTGATTTTGTAGGGAATACTGTTGAGCACATATTCACCACAACTGCCTTACAGGGAAAAAATACCCAAAAGCAGATTAACGGTAAATTACTCAGTCCTCTCTGATTCTGAAATAGATGTCTTTTCATTTGTTGTTAAAACCCTATTGGAGGATGTAGTTTTCCATCTGTATTGCTGGCAGGAATCTGACAGACTTGCAGAGGTCCGAATCATTTCCAGGCAGATTTGCATGCAGCATTTAATTTAGGATTTTTAATCAATAGAATTGTCAAGATCTGGCTGATGGTCCCTTTAAGTACAATTAGTTCAAACCACGTGCTTGTTGCCTTGGAATTCTTTATCTTTCATTTCATTTCATGTATTTTTCATGATCTCAATATTCTCCTATTTTTTTCATCTTAGGATTCGTGCCTCAGCTGCTGGCTGTGTCAAACATTTTGGCATATATCAGCTTAGATAATTGTGTACTAATTATCTACTATGCCAGGAAGGTATTGTTTCTTCCTGCAAATTAAAATTTTGTTTATGGCCCAGGAATAAATTACCTTGTTTTTTGTAAAGAACATAATCTTGTGAGGCTCTCCTAACATTGAAAGGTGTTATATTTCACAGTTGAGTCATTGCTATTGCCTACTGTATTGGTATCTGACAGTCAGTCAGAAAAATAAATTTATATTTTACCCATCAAGAAGCAGAAAAAGCAAAAGGGCAAAAGATTATTGTGTAGTCCCAAGAAGGCATGATCCTTTTTTATGTTAATGAGAAATTGTGAGGAAAACTGCCTGACATCCTGTGGGCTGAGCAAATCCAGAGAACTGATTGAAGAAGTAATGGCATGCAGGAATTACAGGAATTTAACAGTTTTGGCCTGGTTCAGTATTTTGTGAGATAACAGGAAAAGATCTTAAGGAAACAACATAGGGTAAGAAAAATAGTAAAAGACACTGAGAAAAGCATAATTAGTTCTCTAATCATACTGATTTTAATATATCTGTTACTTAAAATATGAAGTGTTTGTTTGCATCACACTTGAGAAAGTATGCCTTGTGTACTGTTAAAGTAGAGGAAGAAAATCAGTCATGAACTGCTCAGTACTGCAGCAGTTACTAAATGGCTGTCTTCGATCTTCAGCCCAATATGTTGTTTTCAGATTCCACTTGCAGGAACGAGTCAGAATGCAATGTATCTTTTCTGGTGTGTTGTATTTCAGTAGCACTGCTGCAGTGTGAACAGACTTTGCCACCCTCACTAGAGAGTGAGCTCTGGAGCTGTGTTACACCAGCTGGTGCCCACTGACATAACAGAGAACTGCTGCTGAAAACAATCTCACTGCACGAAAAGAGAAATGGAAGTGATTTTTTCCCTTTTTTTTATTCTCTCACTGCTTCAAGATTAATTTTGGATCTGACCTTCAAAAGCTTAGATGTCAAAAGCATATGTATTTTAGATTTCATTTGTGCAGAGTAGGGAAGTTGCTCTCAGTACATTTCCACTTGGGAGAGCCTTGCAATTTCCCTGATATCAAATCCCCAAAGGTATTGATTACCACTGAATTTGATCCTTCTCATCTTCTGGGTAAAAATCCAACCTTATTTTTTTCTTAGGCAATTTCATTTAGTATATGGATATGTGCCAGTAATAGCAGCAGCTTGTAAGTGCATTTTCATGAGATTACACTGCTGACTATTAGGTTAATACAGACCAACTAAATACTTTTTCTTTTTTAAATTTGAAAGGTAAAAGTTATAGAAGTTTAACCTGTGCAGCAAGAGTTAAGATATCCATTTAACACACTTCAGTTTAAATCTAGGACCAAAACCTCCTACTGATAATAGTTTGTTATACTTGCTTATGGAACTAGTAATAGAGGAAGCTTCTCAGAAAAGTAAATTCTCTAATTAAACTCTTATGCTTGCTGTTTCTGTCCTGAAGCCATAGAGTTTGCATACACAGCCTGTCTGTGTTCCTTATAGAGCACTGGGTGTACCTTACACATTGTACCATGCATTGCTTCCCCATTTTAGACTTAAATTGCTCCCTTATTTTAGACTTCTGTAACATTTCTTCAAACTCTGACTTCAAAGAGTCTTAAAAATACTGCTTATCTTCCCTGAAATCACAAAAAGAACACTGTTACAAATACAACTTTCTACCTGGTTTACAATCTTAGAGGATCTAACATATAACACTTCTCCTTAAAAAAACCACCCACATTTGCTCATGCTTTCTTCAGTGGTAGTACAATAATTTTACCATTATTTACAGAATCCAAATGCTGTTGCAATAACTGTTTGTCCATGCTTCCTCAAATCCTACCAAAGTGTTGATAACCCACTGAGAGTCTCAGTCAAGAGAAGAATTCAAATTCAGTTGAGGTAGGCACACCTTTGGCATGACAGTCCATGGCACTGGTCTCACCCTCCCAGAGCTGCTCAGGTGGGAAGTCACGTTCTCCATAAGGCCAGGGATTGCAATGTACATCCTCAAGGAGCTTTCCCTGTGATAGAGTCAAACATCAAACACCTTCTCCAAACATCAGTGATCTTGGAGATCCAAGCAATTATTCAAGATTCCTTTTTTCAAGTTGCTTTCTTGCCTTTTTATTTTTATTTTTTCTTTTCCTTCTATATTTTATGCTGTGCATAATGATTTCCATTCATTTGCACCCATGAAGTATGAATCACTGACAGGTTGAACAGAGTCTGAAGAGAAGAACTTGAAAGATGTCTTGACTTCCCAGTGTTGTAGTGAAGATGACTGCCAAATCTTAGTTCTGTCCTGAGGAGATGTTTGAAAGTTCTTTAATCCCCAGATGGGAGGCTGAAGAATGTTGGATAACGTCTTCCTGTGAAAAGCTTTATTTGCAATCAATACATACCTATGACACAATTTCTCTGTCACCTTATTAAACTTCTGCAAGCGATTCCACTCATTTAAAAGATTACAAGTGTTTCTTGTTTCCTTCTTGTCTTCTCCCAGCCCATTTGTTGCATTCTTGATTTGTTGACCTTTACTTTTTAAATCTTTTAGCTCTAATGGTCACCAACATTACTAAAATTTCCTCAAATTTTAACCTTTAGAGTTATTGCTGCACTGTGGCAAAGTATCCTTAGATTAGATAATATCACTTTGAGCTTTCTCTTGAGAGGCTGATAGTGTTAGAAGGGAGGCATTTTATGGGATTAAATAGAAAATCAATAGGATAAACAACCCTTTTGCTTGCATGTTTATTTTTATGTCCTGATTGTATCTCTCTGAGAATTGCCTGTAGCAGAAAATAGGAAGCTCAAAGACTAGTGTTGCAGCTGTACTCTACAGTTTTTGCTAAGGCATATTATAAAATAGTATGGAAATCTCCATACCATTCCTAGTCTCAAAGTAATCTTCATGTTTCATTCATTCAATTTGAAATTAAATAGTATAAAGTCCAGTCATTAAAAAGATATACAAATAACATTATTTTATTAATAATTAGTCTGAAATTAGTCTGGTTTTAGGTTTTGAGTATAAGCCATTCTAGATACATTGAGCCTCTGGATTATTCATAATTGACTGTTTTGATAGATGGATGCTTTCCACCACAAGTGGGGTGAGGGGAATTTTCTCTGAGGCTTTTGGGAGTCACCTTGAGTAGGAAGAAGTGGTAAATCCTTCATTCTCCTTCCCTGTAGAGATACAAGAGCAAATAGTGTGACATTTCTTTAAGCCCAGGTTTCTATCAAGTGGGTTTTCTTGGCAACAGAAATTTAATCCTCCCTTATCAGTATCTCTAAATCCCTAATTATTTTCCTAAAATCTTATTCCAGAACTGTGGGCCTGGTTTGTCCTCCAAGGGAACTATTCAGGAATTTCATAACAACTGCAGAACAGCTACAGAATAATAATGGCAGTGCCAGCTCCTCCACACAGTTAAAGGCATATTGAAATACCTATTTGGATTGGAGAAAAAGTGTTAAGATGCGACTGCACTTCAGCTGAGAGTTTCTTTTAATGTTTTCTGAAACTTTTGTTGAAGCTCATAAAGATTAGGGTTTGAAGTTTTAAACTGTGTTGTTCTCATATTTGGTCCAAAAGTCAGAATGAACCTATGTGAAAATACCAGAAGCTCTCATAAATTGTAATAAATTATAAAGTTCAACCACAGATTTGTTGTAAAGGTTTCTCTATAATGGTACATAACATAATGAAAAAATAAATATAAAACGAGGGGCTGTTGAGGACATGGGTTTACATAGAAAAAAGTGCTAAGTCTGGCTATCCATAAACCCCAGCAATATGCAACTGATCCAATATTTGGGTTCATTCTTTGGTGTAGCTGAGCCTTTTCCATACTGCTGAGAGTAATAGTATTGAACAACTCTACAGACCCCATCTGTGGAATTGCATTTTATCCACCAATCTTATGTGTGTCTTGAAGAACAGAAGATTGGAATTGCTGTGAAAAATCTTTTGAAGATCAAAAGCTCAGAATTACTGGGGCAGAAACATAAATCTTGAATATTAAGTCTGAATCTAATATGCTATATAAATACTGTTTTTACTTAGGGAGTGGGTGGAGACCAAGGACAGCAGAGTGACTTAAAATTTCAGTGCTGGGAAGTCAGAAAGATTTTGGAACCAAAGATTGACCAGGAATAAATGGGCCAGGAGTGTATTTCCTCTCTGCAGCATTAACCCAGTGCTCTCAAAGGTACAAAACTCATAATGAACTTGACAGTTGCTGCTAATTCTTACTGTGGGTTATAGAACTATAGCACTCTGTTTTAAATCAAGGCTTTCCTTAGAGGTCTTCTCAAGGGTCCCTATGAATGGAAATAGGGGATTGGAGTGTTGTGTTAGTACTTTAATTGTTTTATTGCTTGACTTTTCCTACCATATGCAGAATATTTTTTTCCTCTGTCTTTCAAGCTATAACTGAGTTCTTTCCTTGCTTACAAGTGTTCAGTGCTGAAGAAGCCAAATAATTCAAAATAAATAATTTAATAGGCAATGCTTGGCTTACTTTATTTGCCCAGTATATAAAAAGCTCTCACTGTTTATATTTCCTCAATGAAAAATTCTGAAAAATCTGGACTGAGCCAGTGGGTTACTCACAAATTCAGCATATTCGTTGTGTTACTTTATACTCAAGCTGTTGTAATGGGTCACCTGAGTCACATTGTTCCACTTTTATAGTTTCACTTCCATGATTGGATGCCATAAACTGTATATGTTGCTTTTCCAAAAATGAGTTTTGTCTGGGGACTCATTCTATTATCCACTCAGTGAAATCAGTTGCTCCAAACGCACTGGTGGGGGGCTGTGCCTGTGCCAGGGACTCCATCAGGGACTCACGACTGATTAGTTCAGGAATGCACTGATATCTAATCAGCCTTCAGCCTACATCTGGTTCTGATGATTCAGCTGAAGCACCCTGGGGACATGATAGGAAGGAACAACTTGAAAATACTCAGATCCCCAAGTCTCCTCACAACAAAGTGTCACCCAGGATGTCCCCAGCAGTGCCACTGCCAGGATCACACCAGGCCCCAAGTGGGACTTGGTCAGCACTTTCCATGGCTGCTCTTTGAATTTAACTCTTCTAGGTGATTCTTCATAAAAGGAAAACAATAGCTTGCTTTGGTTTACATTTTTTTCTGAATTTCAGTAACAAATTTTTGGTATCCTTTGCAAATGTCCCATGGGTTAGAAGGAAGCTTGAGTTGAACTATGGCTTTTTAAAAGTTACAGAATGCATTTGGGAAATGTTAGTCTGGTTCATTCTATTAACTAGGCTAAAAAAGTGTTCTGTTTACAAGAGGGAGTAATCTATTTGTTTCAAATCTATCTATTTCTTCTTCATGTCAAATTTTATCATCTTTCTAAAAACAAGTCCTTCATATCTTCTTACATTTATGACTCAGTCTGAATTTACAGTGGGCATCTGCTCTTGGACTTAATTGAGACATGGATCAAAAAATCATACATTTTCAAAGTTAAAAACATTGAATTTTATTTTATGTAGTAACTTGTGTAATTAAAATTTAACCCTATTACTTAAACTGAATAAAAACTGAATGCTAAAACCCTAACATGCAAGAGGCCTATTGAAAAAAAAATGCTTTTCTTAATATTTCTTCTAAATCAATATATTGTCAAAGCATATTAATTGTGTAATAACTTAGACTATGGGTATTCTTCTTCAAGCAAGAATCCATGTATGCCTTTTAAAAGGTTGTTTCTTCCTGATTTGGAACAAACCTCTTTTGAATCCTTCCTTTATAAACTGTTGTCTTAAAAGACTGGACCTGAATTTAGGGAACCTAACTTCTGCTTTTATCTATTCCAGCAGCCTTCAAGTTTCATTGAAATCATTGGAAAACAAAGAAGCAGGCGCTTAAACTCTTTCTATTGACTGTTCTTTTTCTTTCATTCTTTTTTTTTTTCCCCAACAGTATATGCTGGGTTAGATAGGATTTTGGAGGCAATCAATACAATATTTTTATGATAGCAGATAATCTTTCTCTTCTGCCTCAGCTCCTCCATTTGTCAAAAAACCAAAATGATCAAGATCTTTTTTTTAAAGTACTTCAGTATATATGAATGAGGGCAGTTACAAGAGTACCAGGTATTTTTATTACTTGCTTTAAAAAGAAAGTTAAAAAAAGAATACCAGTATCTTACTTACTGAAAGATCTTATACAATGCTTCTAGACCTAATCCAACAAAATCTTTATGTATGAGTCGTTATATGAAAATATTTTTTCTGTTTAAACATAGTTGTCCTATTTTGTTTTCTTTTCATCTAATGAAATAATCCCAACATATTTACTCCAAATACTGCTTAATATTTAATAATCTTCTTTTTGCTTACATTCTGCATTTTAATTCTTTCTTAATGTTGGACCAATCACTTAACAAACCTTTCATACTTTTTTCACATGCATCTGATGCCTACAGGAATGTTTTAAAGTATTGTTGTCATTTAGGAAAACAATAACATTGTCTTGGGTTGTACTTCAGGAAGTGTTATTCCTTTTGGGATGCAGGAGTAATATTCCCTCTGGATGATACAATGAAGCAGGCAGTCACTTTCCATACTTCTTTAGATCTTCATGGACATGTGATCTACGTCTCTTTTAGTCCTCCATATTTCGTATTTAGAGAAAAAAACAACATTGGTTCCAATTAGAAGTGGATCCTTAAAAAGATCTGAGGAAGTAAAATCACTGCAGTTACTTCATACAGTTGTATGCAATGGACCAATATTTGCCTTAAACTGAATTTTAATAAATTACATTTTACCAATTTGTACAATATGCGTTAGTACTGAGAATTGACAAGCAAAAGTAACACTATTCATAGTGTGAAATGTACACAGGCTTTTTTGAACTTGAACAGACTAGTATATATTTGATGAACTATTTTTATTTCAATTTTACATTCATAGATAATATAAAATTAAAATTTTTCCTTTTTTTCCATAATCACTGAAAATGCATTGTCCAATTATTTACTTTTAAAACATTTAAAAATAAGTTGAATTTGTCAAAATTTAAAAATTCAATTCTCAATGTCTTAAGGTATGAATATGGAAGATGAATAGACTTGGCAAATTGATAGATTGATTTTCATTGGGTGTAGTCCCATGCTTCCGAGAGACCATCCACATTCATTTGTTCATGAAATTTGAAACATTAATGGATTTTTTCTGCCTGGAAAACATGGTAAATAAGCTGAATTATAATATAAATTATGTAATAAATCATATACCAATAGAGCTGTTTATGTATGTATAGAGATATTGCTTTGTCAATGCCTACTTTGATACCTGTGTTTTATTTTGGGAAGTTTCTCTGACTCTTTGCCTTAGGTAGAGAAGGCTGTGCTGCAGTGCTCTTCACTGCACAAGGACTCTGAGCCAGTGTCCAGACTGTACAGAAATGCTCAGAGCAGTTGGGATCAGCATTATTCATGCATTCCTTCACTGCAGGAAGTATGATGAGTTGTCTTTTTAGTGTCTCCTCTGAAATATTTATTTGCTGTAATGTTTCCCCATACACTACAGTAATTCCAGGGATAACTTCAAATTTTGGTTTGATTTTTTTTTTCCTTCCTCCTCCCTGCCCCTCCTTCTCATACTTTTCCCACTTTTTTCCATGATGGCCTTGTGACCTTCATGCACTTAGTGCTCTTCCTCATAAGGATGTAAGTGCAATCCTATACTTAGGTTTAGCCAGATACAGATAACCGTACATATGTGATAGCAAGTGTCTTGTATCTGATATAGATAAACCCAAATTAATTCTTCATGTAAAAATCCCTCAGGGTAAGAATACATACTGGTTTTTGCCTTCTGTGAGAACAGGGAGTAAAAAAATGTTCAGAAAACAGAACATGGGACGTTTGCAAAAGTTTCAAAAACAATGGTCCAGGCATTCATGGGAGATAGATTCTATTTTCATTTAAAAAAAACCTCAAGTTACAGAAGTGAAGTTTATATTCTGAACTCAATCCTCTTCTTTTATTAATTAATTAGTTAATTAACACTTAGAGATCTATAGGTTAGGAAAGTACTCTCTGTGCTTTCCCTTGCATCAGTGAAACATGAAAATCATTTCCAGATTCAGGTCTTAGTTGGGCTTTTCCACTTGGGGAGTGGATTGTCTCCTGTAATGACAGAGAGAGTCTGAAATTAGCATGCATACTGGCTGATTTTAGTCCTGCATCAAATGTTTCCAAACTGGGTGTACAGAGAACAGCTCATGTCAAAACCACAGATCTGGTTTGTATCTCACACCTTTAATGACCAGGCTGCTGTTCATCACATGGGTCAGCACAGCTGCTCTGCTTTGAGGGCTGAAGCTGCAGTCTCACGTGGAATTACAGGGGGACCTCTAAGCTGATGCCATTCTGCTCTCATTTGGGTTTCTGGTTCTCTGTTTGCCCACCAGCTCAAACTGGGTTTCCCAAGGGCAGCAGGCCAGGGCAGGCTGCTCCCCACTGACTGCCAATCATCTATTTGAGTATTACATGTGGGGAAGAGCAATCTGGTTCTAAATCAAATTGTTATTCAAGAACATTTGCACATTATCAGGGTTATCCTCCTTTATTCTGGTTCCAGTTGGAACTCATTTAAATGAATAAATAACAGAGAAACTGAGCATATAGGTATAAGTCATTAAATGCTTGAAAGTATGAATTTGACAGTGCTGTGTCCTTTGGAAGGGTCTGATTTGATTAGAACATCAAAGTTATTATGCATAAAAGGCATCTTGAAATTGCCTTTTAAGAGATTTAATGTGTTAAAGACACAGTATGGAAAGCTGGGTCCTGCAGGAATTACAGAATGTTCTTGGTTCCCAAAGCTTTTACTTCCAAAAGCTCTGACACAGATTGGCTTGTTTGGCCATTTGGAGGTAGGAAAAGGACATAGGCAAATTAATGGCAATGGTACAAGCAAACTGGAAAAGCTGTAAAATATGAACAATGCAATGGTATTTTTCTGCTCTTTATCTGGGCTGAAAACCAGGGTATATCCATATATTTCATTAGTATTAAACTCCTTTTCAAGAGTAAATTAGATGCAATGAAGAGTAACTTTGCATACATTGCTCTTATTTTTTTTAGCTGAAACCCACACACAATTCCACTATGATAGATTTCAAAGACTTGCAGAAACACATTTTTGAGTGCTTTTTCCCTCTGAATGCACAGAAACACTTTATCAGCACTTTCTGGCCATGCATAAAACATTGACATGAAAACACAATAGGATACTCCCTTATTGTAGTCAAGAAATATCTTCATACCACAAAGGATTAAAAATCAAACAAACCAACCAACAAAAGACACTCCTTTTTTGTTACCAGAATTCAATTCTGTGAAGGAAACCTTGATTTATCTGGCTGAATTCAATCTGAGCTGGGAATAGTAGAATGCTGCAGATCTTACCTGCACTGTAGTTCTGGAAATCTGGTTTATTCACTATACATGTACCAAAAATTGGTTGAAGTTGAATAATAAGTATGTGATGTAGAGGAAAGCTGTGCGAGCTGGAAGTGATCCTCTGAATTGTAGGTGATGATTATGATTTTACAAATTCATTAAACATTTACTGGAAAACAGAAAAAAATCTTATGAAAATCCATCTTCTTTTCCTTTTCCCATATGTTTTACTCCTGTGTGTGCTGGCTGAATTTTTAACTCTGGACTTGTCCTAGTTGAGTAGCTAAGAAGGATATAATTTGACAAGATTCTGAGATGTATTATATTTTTTAATATCCTGTTAATCACTGGATGTCAATATAAAAACTCTGGGAATTATAGTTTACAAACACTTGTAGATAAGACCAGAGTAACATTTCTCAAAATTAATATGACTAAATTCCAGATACTCAAAACTACTCTGTCACACTGACTTAAATGAAAGAAATTAATCTCTTGAATATTTACAGACATCTTTCAAAAAAAGCCTGACAAACAAGCAAACAAAAATCCTTAGCCCTGGCAGTAATGCAGATTTGCAGAAAGTCTGTGAAGTTGAATTATCTCTATGAGCTTTATTGGCAAAACAAACAAATAAGAAAATTATTTCTGTACTTTTAAAAACTATTTTGTGTTAGTTTTTGCATTATACAGAGCTGCTTGTGTTGTTTTTTTGAATGGCCAAAAAGTTTCTGAAATAGAAAGCTGATTCAAGGCTAAGCCTGGAAGTCAGGCAGAGTTCAACCCAGGTAGTGAATTAATAGAATCTAACATTTTTTAAGGTTCCTCAAATTTAAGATTGAATATTAGGATTTGAAATAATGCCAATCTGAAATGTTTGTTTTTCTGCTGTGTTTTTCTATAATCATGACTAACTGAGTTTTCACAGCTGTCTGCATGACATTCAAAGGTTCTGTGATTTAAAAAGTGCCATAGAACTGTAGAGCTCAAGAAATGGAGCACATCTAAATATTCTACATTTTTGGGTGAGTAGTATCATATAATTACAAAGTGTTCATTGGTTTCTGTTATGCCTTCTCCACAAAGATACAAAGTGCCAAACAGAAGAAGGTGCCAAATTTTGGCCCGCTGGCATAATAATGACTTTGGTCTTTATAGTTTGATCTCTAAAACATATCTATCTTTAAATACAACCTACATTTAATCTTTTATTGCTTGGTCAGAAATACTTCCTTTTGGCATGTTTTGTTCTTTTATGGCTGCAAGCATTTAAAATTATATTTTTAAGCTTTGGGGACAGGAGTTGTGCAGAACTTTTTTGTTATTGCATTCCCTAGCACTTGGAAAAAGGTGTTGAGACTTCAGAAATGTGTGTCCTGTGGGATTGAAGTTACTAAAGAGCAGCAAGTCTCTTAATAGAAAATATCTGCCAGTCCCTGAGGATCTTTTCCTATTACCTACCTCTAAATGAATGACTAACATAATGGATTAGGCTGTTCACCCTTGATACATGACTGGAAGATTTTATGAACTAGGAGGAATGTATTTTGATTTCACTGGTGTCCTTCTCTATCACTGCTGTTGAATTTTCAAATGCTTTTTGGACTCATCAGAATCCAGATGGAGAATTCTTTGAATTGTGAGAAGCTAACGGTGTGGTTCTGATTCTCTTTTTACTTAACCTCCATGTGTCCTCTGCATAATTCTGCCTTTTCCCAGCATCAAATCTCTGACAAGATCAAAAATGGATATAGTCAGATAGCAAAGGTGTTATCAGCTAAAATGTACAACTGGAATTTTAACAAGAAAATTCAAAGGAAGAATTCTAAACATGTATATGCACAAATGAAGATAAGTGTATTGGGTTGTCTTAAGGTTTATACCATAGGACTGAATTCATTGATCTTTGTGAGGCTCCTCTATAGTGACTTTGAAAAACTTACCATGCAAACATTGGGTATGGAGAATATCTTTCAGAGACACCTGCAAAGATGCATTTAAATATCCAGCCATCTTTTTATTTGCATGTTCCATTTAAAGCTGTAAATTACCATTCAAAGCCTGGGAATTTGACTTAATTATTATGATCTCAAATGTTTAATTATGATTAAGTACTTTAAAGTAAAGCTCTAAAGCAGCAATAAATGTATTTAAAATGATATACAGATACCAGTATTGTGCTTCTGATGAGAGCTGCTTGCCACAGAAGCTGGGGATTACAGTTTGGGGTAGCTGTTTGCTCTGATCTCACCTCTGTTATCTCTGGGGCAGCTTAGAGTAACCTCTTGTCTCACATGCAACATTTTTTAGTGTGTTCTCTGCAGTAATTTCTGAAGTAACATCCCTGAAACCTTTTTCATAACAACTCATGCCCTGAGCCAGGGCTGGTAGAAGGCTGTTATGGTCAATTCTGTATCAAGAGAGCTTTTTGGCCATCCAGAGAATTGTCAGCTAGCCATGTCTGACTGCATTTTTTCTGCTCCTTTTCTGAGAAAATGAATTGATAATAGTATTGGTTACCCCACTTTGTTTTCTGTTTCTCAAACCTGTGGAAAATACCAGGTTTGCAATGCATCACGATCCCTTTTCTCACTCTAGTGTGGCACTGACAGGGGTCAGATATACTGCAATGAGCAGATATACTGCAATGAACAAGTGTCTTCACAGGCAACAGCCCACTTTGCCAGTAGCTGGGTACCAAGCACAGTGTAACTTCTTCTCTTGGATATTCAGCCTTTAAAGAGAAAACTATTTTATAAAGGTGAGAAAATTGTTTAATATAACCGTACATGTTTGCCTTCATAAGAAAATAAATGGTAGTGGAAGTTTTGGTATTGAACAGTTTCTATGAGCATTGCCTAACTCTCAGTTAATTGGTCTATAAACTGTATGACAATCCACCTTAACAGGTGTAGCACATGCTGGGGAACTGTCCCTCACAGCCTCTAAACAAAACCTGAGGGGAAATGAATCAGAGATTAGCTGAAAACTCTGTTCTAGTCATTAAACAAACACTGTGCAGTTAGAGGTTCGGGTGTTGACTTTAGAATGACACCAGACAGGTGAAGTGACATTCAGACTGTACAATAGAAAGAAATGCAGATGTTATCTTTAAAAGCAAGAAAAATCATAGTCCAAGAGTTGCAGAGGAACTTCACACTAAGCTGTTACTGCTCAAAAAAGATAAGTAAATAGTGAGCTCAGTAAATTGCAGGCAGTGTAAATTGTGCTTCACAAAGAGGGAACAAAGAGAAGATCAAAAGCCACAGGGCTCTGCAAGATTAGAACAATTGAAATTGTTCTCTTTCTTCTCACAGCTTCATGCAGCACTGAGCAAGATCTGGGCAGTACCTCCTTTGGAGAGTGTCTCTTTTGAGACAGTGCATTCATTATCAAATACTGGGGGTTGTTCTTTAAAATGGCTATACAAGAACTAAGAGAAACCTTGAATGTACACATGCATGTGTTCTGACAGCACTGCTAGTAATGAGAAGATATTAGTTCAAAACAGAGAAGGGCAGCACTAAAGTAATACAGCTTTTGTTTTCACCAGAAATTGTTGTTGATTTTTTCTTTTTAGTCTTCCCCATCAAAAGTATTGTTGACAATACTAAAACTACCTTTTTGTATTTAAGAAGAACAGGATTTGAGAAAAACACAAGCCTTCTAGTTCTTTTATGTAAATATTTTAAGATATTTTTGATCTAATTGTTGGTTTACCATCACTCATTTTATCACAAACTGACAGATATCATTGTAGTTCAATGTCCAGTGTACCAGAAACTATGAAATTTAATCTCCTTGCAAGCAGAGCACCTTCTTATGACTTCTAAAACTCACAGCTCTGTCTCCAGAAGAGAATAGGCACATAGAGCTGTCTCACTGCAGCTTTATTGAACAGCATAACTGACTTCAATAATGGAAGTGCTGAATTAAAAAGGGTTGGCTTTTACTTCCAAATTATTAGATATTTTAGAATGTAATTTACTGGTCAGAGGCTTGAGTATTCTGTCTTGAAAAAGCAGTATTTCCTGAGGGCAAGTGCTGTTCATGAAAACCTCACCTTGTTGACAACCTGGTACATTTAAGTTTCATTAGGAAAAAAGAAACTATCCTTGTACATAAGAGATCCTGATAAGATACTGAGAATCCTAATTAGGATTCTTCTTCTAGTTTAAGCATATAACAAAAAACAGATAATGAGAATTCCTGTTTTGCATGTCACTGTCCCTCCTTTGAGTCCATTTTCCATAAATACATAAAAGAAATGTCAGTGGTTGAGCTTGTCATGCTAGAGAGCTGGAACTATCAGCTAATAAAACCCTATGACTTGCATGAGTGTGACACACTTCCAGTGCAAAGTCCAAAAGTGCAATTTCACTCAAAAATCCAGAGCTATAAAAGGGACCAATACAGACCAATAAAGAGCAGCACTTGTACTATCAGCATATTATTTTAAATACTTGACTATGATTAGTAGGAATCATAGTTGATCAACATGACTGAAAATCATGCATTTTTATTTGCATGCTTAAATATCATAATATTAATATCTTTCATTACATTGAATGAACTTGAATTTATAGACAGGCTTTCAATGTAATTCTCAGATGTGCTTATGTAGCATTTATCTGCATCTTTAAATGCCTAAAAGTTGTAAAAATATGAATGTGTCTTTATTATGTAACTTCAGGGATCTTAGCAAACCTCTAGGAGAAAATCTCTGCTCTTTCTGCAAAAATGAAAGGGAAGTGCCAGCTTGATCACTTGTATTGCCTCTTCCCTGTAATTCATCTTCTTAACCTGCATGGTTTCAAACACAAATTATTTTGATTATTTAACATATAACGGGTTCCTGTGCTAACAAAAGACCACGGGGTTGGACCATGGTGCTCTGTGGAATCAGCAAATGACTGTGTAGATCTGGACCTAGAGTTTATTAAATTCAGTATTAAAGGCAGAGAGGAGTTTACTCCAATCTAAGGTACTCAGTTTCAAGAAATAAGACATTTCTTTAAGGGTCTGGAATTGTTCTCACTCTCACTCGGTAGCACAGAGCATGTTTGAGTGAAGTGGTACAAGAGAGAGCTGAAGAGTGACTTGACAAAATAAAGGGATTTTTAAGGTACTTTTGAGCCTTCTCCCATCAGACCATTACAACCACTGAAGCAGATTAAATGGTTACATAAAACAGTAGAACTAATGGAGTGATTTTATTTGCACTAGAGCAAGTCCACTATTGCATGCCCTTTGATTGCCTCTAAGTATCTGCGTACCTTTATAGGAAACGACATTTTCTAGCCCTAAAAAAGCCAAGTGCATGTTTCTTTTTTGCACATTTTATATCCAGGTTAATTCCTGTTATGCTTCATTTTATCTTTTGGAAAAATGGAAAGAGAGCTGTACCTAAATTTTCTTAGTTCTAGTGAGCAGGGAAGCAACATTTGCAAAGGCAGCCCAGGAAATTTTATTGCCATTTTCCAGAAATAGGAATGGGCATGGCACCCAAGACAGAATTCTGGGTATTTTTGAAACAAGCAGCACATTGGACCTTGGCACAATAATAGGCAGCTGTCAGAAGGATGCTAACAAAAGTAAGGGAATTTGTGCACTGTGAGGATATCCTTGGGGTTCTGTATTTTCAGCAAGGTCAGCTGTGTAGCCTCCCCTGCTGGACTCTGCACCTGATGCTGGTTATAGTGGGCAGCAGGCTCACTCCAGAGGGCAACAGCTGTAATCCATTTATGTCAGCAGTGCAAAGTGACTTTTCTTTCCTGAAAGTCCTGCCTAGAATGCTCCCCAGCACTCAGAGCTCTAGACTGAGGCCACCACCCTATAATTTTCCTCTAGAGGGATGACGCCAGCTGCTCTATCTCACTACAGGCAGACTGTGTAAGTCAGCTTTATATCTTCCACATGGAAATCTGTAATTCTCATCACTTGAAACAACTGCAACTCTGAATATATGAGCTTGATCCTCTTTCCATAGAAGTTACTTGAAATTTTGATCACTGGAGCAGATGTGGTTCTTGAAAGGGCATGGTCAGGCTTCAGAGACTTGGAATTTACTTTGTAAAGACAAATTCTCAGTCCTAGCCCTGAATCTCTGGGTGCTCATGGTAGATGCTTTCTGCTTATTAATCTGTCAGAACAGTTTTTTCCAGGATATTCCCTGGACAATGTCTGACCTCTTGAGGGGATAATGATGTGGGTGATTTATGGGTTGTTTCTGATGAATACAAATATTCTCCAATTTGTAAGGTGAGGCAGTTAGAGAAAGATCTATATGAGTTAGAGTTAATCTGTATGAGTTAATTGAAAGTCAGGGAGTTCAGTATCCAGAATCAAAGATGATAAATGAACAATATTTATTGCAGAGAACAGTGGGCGGTTTCCATACTGATTTTCTTGTAGGTGAATGTAGTTTATATATCTATCTCTATTTCTGTCTCTCTCTATATCTGATGTATATAAATAAAAATATTCTCTCTCTTTTTTTTTTTGTTATTTCTTTTAATTATATTCTTGACTTTTATGGTAGTGATAGGTTTGGTTGTTCTTTCAAAATGGACTGTTCTTGTCAATGCCTGTTGGAACAGTGTTGATGTTTTTTATGAGGTTGAGGAATATTGCTATTTTATTCTGTAACAGTAAATTATTTTGGGGACATAAGCTATTTTTTATCACATGTTTCTGGGAAATAAATTGATGAGATTTCTTTAGGTTATTATAAAAACTTCCTTACTAGAGTCTTTAAATATATTAACCTATAAATATTAAGGGAAGAATTTTTATTAATTTTAGTGACATGATTAAAAAACTATTGTAAACATTCATGGAAGGGAAGCTTGTTGATATTTCATTAGAATGAAAAATGTAACTTTTGGCTGGGAATTGGGTACCTTATATATATACACCTTGGTGTTTTGAAGCTTAATTTGGACCATAAGTCTAGTTCTGAATTTTGATATATGAAATACCAGGCTTATTCATGTCTAACAGCATGCACTGAAAATAGCTTTATTTGTTGAACTCCCTTCCAAATGCACTGCAGAAAAAGTTTGCCTACAAATGTAGCATGTGGATATCAGTACAGGTGACAAATACTTCAGAAAATAACATAAATCACCTGAAATATAAGAGACATTTGTTTCTGTCCTTCAGCTCCTCGGCCTGGACCAGACTGCATTGGAAATCACTCAGACAGAAGTCTTGAACTGATAGGGAGTTTGTGTGAACACAGTTGCTGTACTGTGCAAACCTGTTTCTACATCCATCGTTTAAAGAGTAGGCATAAATATAACTTGTATCTAGCTGCTCTTGTATTAAATAGTGACCAGATCATAAAGTGATTTTAGAAAGCAGGGCTGCTAATAAATATGCATTTTTAAAAGCCACCAGTCAGTGTCAAACATATGAAGAACTACAGTTAGTTCTTTTCATCACAAGAGTAACTTGCAAGATTTATATTCCTCATTTGACTCAGTAATTTGTACATCTCCCTAGAGGAGAGGTAATTCTCAAAATAAATTGTTTCTCCTTTGTGTTTAAGTACATTAGTGATGTTAGACTAGACATCAAAGCTTGGACAGTGTGTTCTGTAATGTGAGCTTGGCAACATTTCTATCAGACTGGCAGTTTGGCTTATTTCATTATTTTAAAAGGAAAACCAGAAGAATAATTTTAGGCTTTAAAATCTAAATTAAAAAAATAATAATAAATTTACAAAAGGCCGTCAGACCTTGCACGTGCTCTGTTGACTTCTGCTGACTCCTTTTTGACAGAGCAAAACACCCTTAGGTCACAAACTATGTAGAGCATTAAATGATTTAAGTTCTCAGGTTTACTATTCTAAAAAGAGCCAACACCTGCCCTTTTCTGAAAATAAATGCTTAAGACAACTGAAAGTAATTACAAAAGAAAAGAAGATATTTTTCTTGCTAGAAGGTAGGAAGCTCTCTCCATGTTTCTGTGTACTGGCAAAGCTTTACCAACTGGGATAGAGCTCTGCCAGTTTTTTGTTTTACCATCTGAGAAGTTGGCCTGGTAATGGAATGGAATATAATGGATCGTCAATGCAGGGCTCTCCCATCAACAAGGGCATTCCTTAAAATGCCTAAATACACAGAAAACTTCCTTCCCTCCTCACTATACACACCTCAGTAGTTTGTATTTAGGTTCACATTTAGGTCTTGTTGGTCTCATTCCCTTCTTTGGCAGCTTCTCCTATGAACTGGAAAACACCTTGTCTGTGTCATCATGAAAACCCAAATCAGCTGTTAAACCAGCAGACTATGACCACTGCAAAACTTGTCTAAAGAAATTACATTAATTCACATACCAACTGTGAAAGCAGTACTTATGTGTTTACCAAGGTGATAATCCAATTCTTCAGGCCAAAACATACTTATTTTTTCCTTCATATTAGCATGTGGTTTGCTTTTCCTCCAAATATGTGAAAATGAGTGATTAGGTGGTGAACAGAACTACCCAGAGACAATGATTTCTAGACAGCAGAATAAAGCTTAAGCAGCATATTAACTTCTTGAATCACAGATTTCATGTATAAAGAAGTTGTTCCTTTATTTTATTCTATTTCAAGCACAAAAAGTAGGAATATAGATTTTGAAGTTGTGTATGACAGCTCACAGATGCAGATGGTTTGTAACTAATTTTAGTCTGCATTTTCCATTCAGATGAACAGATTCTAATGTTAGAATTTCCATGATACATGAAGATGTAGATAGAGTTGTCTTGAGAACCAAAAGTTATTTATAAAGGTGTCGGTCTGCTTTGGATGGAGAACTGCAGGAACATTCTCTTTTCTCCACACTGATGCCAACACACTAGGAAACAAGATGTTTCAATAGCAATGCCACCAATCTCTGTGTCACTGAACACCTGTTTTTACATGCTCTATTTGAAGATTAATTGCCTATTTTGCAACAAAAGCTTCTTGTTGGGAAAACCCCTGTCCCAAATGCTGCTTTTCCAGATCATTACCCATAATGTAACCACATATACAACACAATAGTTATTGAGTAGCCACATTTAAATACTGCCATTTCCAAGAAAAAGACAAAAAATTTCTATGAGTCACTGTCATGGCTACAGTTGACTGCTAAGTGTTTTGCCTTTAATCCACCCCAGTTAGAGCTGATGTACAGATTTTAAGAAAGATGTAGTGTAAGCTAAACACAAACTTCATTAACAACTCCAGGACATTTTACCCAAAAAATGCCAGCATCTGGGAGGAAAACTGGGCAAATTATTAATTTGAATTTTGCATTTTGCAGATGCAGCATATTTATGGGATATCTTGGTTGCAGTATTCTTCATTACTTGGAAAGATTTTTCTGTGCCAGAAATCTGAGAGCATGATGGGACTGATCGAGATAAGAACTGAAGGTATGTTTGGTCAGAGAACTTGTGATGATCTCAGAGCTTACAAAAAAAATGCAGTGCATTTCTTATCTTTGTCCTCCAAACATTTTCCCACATGAAAATCTTTGCAGCCTCAACCAGCTCTGAAAGCAGGAGATTTCTGTGCACATAGAAAAGTCCCTGTGGGTTAAGCTTGGCCAGCTAGCTCAGCTGTAGAGCATAAACTGTTTGTAATGTCAGAGTTGTGGGTTGGGTCCAGCATTGGGTGCCATATGAGTGATGGGGTGACTCTGTCCAGCCGCTCATCCTGACCCTCCTTCACTCCCCCTTCTCAGTGTGATGGGGGAAGAAAGGAAGGTGAAAAAGTCATCAGTGGAAACAAAGATCTGGAGATCACTTACCAACTGCCATCACAGGGAATTAGGCTAGATTTGGGAAAAGTGAATTTAGTTTATAATAGCGTTGGATGGCAAGAAACAAAGAAAAAGCTAAAACACTTTCTCCCACCCTTTTTCCCAGGCTCAACTTCATTCTCTGTGGCCCCCATACCTGCACAGGGACACCTGAGACATGCACAGGAATTGTCTATAAAGTTAAAAAAAATGTTTCTCTGACAATGTAGCTGCATCAGGAGGAGAGAGATCAAGGTCTCAGGTAACCCCTGGTTCCATCTGTGAGTTTTTCAATCTATCTCATTTTCATAACTTTGTGACAAAGTAAAGCACAAGTGTGGTTTTGAATTCCAGCATTATCTCTATACCTCTGTATTGGGCTTCACTCTGTAAACTCCTTCTAAGAGCATTTTAAGAATCTTGCTGTGTCTAAAGAGTGAAGAAACTTTTGCTACTTTCGCATTATAACATTAATTCAGGCTGGATACTTTCTAAAAATTCTTCCCTTCCTGACTCTAAGATGCTCAGTCATTTATATTAAATAGACTTTGCTGTGGACCTCTGTGCCAAACCAGTGCTGCAGTGTTAAGTGGTGAATATGAGAGATTATAATCTTGGCTACTACATGAGACTGCAATTAAAGTAATCTTCAACTGCTAGTTGCTTTTTCTTATCAAATGGAAACATGACATTTCAGAGGCTGTTAATTCCCAGTCTTTGCTGCTGTGTTCTCTCTCTGCTGCTGTGCTAATTCAGAAACAAGGCAGGAAGAGTTACGCCCACAGGCCTGATGAGAAGGTTAAATTCAGCCTCCATGGAGTTCCTAAATCAAGGGAAAAGTTATTGAATTTGGGCCATTATTCAGCACAGAAAATTGGCATTTATGTTAATTCATTCTCATAAGTGCAACTGGAAACTCCTGAGTTAGAGCAGAACTGCCAAAAGTGAGTCTCCTTTCCTGCTTCAGTCTGTGACCTGCAGCTTGGACATGGATGGCACCACACAGCAGCCCCAGCCTGCTCAGGGTGCAGGGCTGGGCCCAGGAGGAGCTTTGCTGTCAGAAAGGGCAGTGGAACAGCCCCAGTGGTGGAGACCTGCTGGGTGGCTCCTTTTGGATTGCAGTGATGGACTTGATGCCAATGTGTTATTGAAATAAATCCTGTTTGTGGGATGCAGGCTGAGTTCTCTCTCTGTAAGGGTCAGGGCCAAAGAGCACATGGCAATTCAGCTGGGTAGAAGACCCTGGGTTCACTGAGAGGCACAGCTGAAAGTGTCAGAGTGTCCTGCTTTGACACTGGCCAAATGCCAGGTACCCATGAAAGTCATTTCTCACCTTCTTCTGCTACAGTTGGGCAGATGAGTTAAGGACTGGGAGAAAAACACTCTAAGGGCAAAATAGGTTCAAATTTACAGACATAAGGTAAATTTATTATTAACTGAGTCAGAGGAGGATAATGAGAAGTAAAATAAGCCTTTAAAACACCTTTTGCCCCTCCCAGCCCTCTTTATTACCAACAGCACAGGGACACAGGGCATGGGGGTTTTGGCCAGTTCATCACCAAGATTTTGTGTTCGCTCAGGGAGAGGAGTCTGTTCTCTGCTATGCTGTGAGTCCTTCTCACAAGCAAACAAGTGTTCCCAAAACTGTTGTGGCCTGGGTCACTCATCCACAGGGTGCAGTCCTCTGGGGATGGGCTGCTCTGGTTTGGAAGCAAAGCCCCTCTTTCTTTCTATCTCTGGAAGAAGGAGCCCCCAGAAGTAGCTCCTTATCATCCCTGGAAAAAAATTGCATGTGTGCTGTTTTCATTTTTCTGCTTAAATATGTCATCACAGAGGTGTTACCAACCTCTCTAATTGGGCCAGCAGCATGTCCAACTTCAGAGCCAGCAGAGATTGGCTCTGTTGGACACGGTGGAAGCTTCCAGCAGCTTCTCACAGAATTACCTCTGTGGCCCTCCCCTGCTACCAAAAACCCAGCTGTGCCAAATCAACCCAGATAGGTAATGAATGAAAACTAATTAGGCCCTAACTGCAATTGGGCCAGCAATTGCATTAATTGATACAAAAAGATATAAATAGGAAAGGATTTCTTTTTGAGTCAGATGCTTTGTAGATTATTAGAGTGAGAGTTAGCTTCCAAGAGGACAGGAATTTAGCAGGTAAGGGATTTTCCTTATAACAGAGTAAAAGACAAAAGAAGGCTCTCTAGTTAGTTATTGCTATTTCAGCCTTTTCCTCTAGCTATTTCATCTGGTTTTAGGCAAAAAATGTTTTTCTACTTTATCAATTCATTAGCAAGGGAAAAAGTTAGGAAATGTTAATAAACTCTTGTAGTTTTCTGGAAAGCAGTGTATTGCTAAGTGCAGAAGTTTTGAGGCGTCAAATTTGAAACCAAAAAAAGAAAATTAGCAAAGTTTTAACCCTTTATTTAGCAAACCAGAATGAAACTAGTGGCTTCCATTTTGTTCCATTTATTATTGTGGTTTTAATTATTCTTTTTTGCTTTCATTCAGCATATGTTATCAAGTCTAATGGGCCAAATTCTCAGTGGCTGAGCAGTTTTTTTTCCAGTTTTAATCTGATTTTTAAGGAGTAAAATGAAGCCTCTCTATCAATAGAGCCCATTTACACTGCTGTCTGTTTTTATTAGAGCCAAAATGTAAGGATTTGTGCTTTTTAAAATTCAGACATTATTGTTAATAAGACATACACGGGGAAAGCATCTAATGACTTTTGCATTCTGACTACTGCTGCTGTTTAGAAATTAAAGGTGTTTCTGACATTTTTGCAGAAACATCTTGGACCCCTCAGACTTAGCATATATGGGAAGAAAATATTCCAGTTGTCTGAAAGTTGCACTCTTTCATGTGAGATAATTGCAAAGTGCTATTATTACTTCTATTAGTAGTACGCTACTTCCACTAATAACATGCTAGAATAATTAGTGTTTTGGAACAGAAATTATAGATTCAACAGGCAAATAAATGGTATTTCACTGCAGTTTTAAATGTCTGCTTTTGAACTACACTGTATAGAGTCTAGGGTTTTTGGTCTTTTTTTCCCCAGTAAGGCAACTAGAACAGTAAATCTGATTGGTAATGTAATTTCAAATTGTATCATTTGTGTCTTAATATATCATAGGTGGATACAGCTGCTCTCCTATCTTGGCAAACTCACTGCCTTTAACTTCTGGAGACTTATAAGGTATGACCCAATATGAATATTTTATCAGTCTAAATCAAACTTCTTTCTTTTCTAGTTAAAGTGTTACAAGTGCATTGATTGTTAAGCACCTCAAATGGACTGTGATACTGAAGATGAGGGAGAACATTTAGAAAAGCTTCAGCTTGCTGCTGTGTTTATAAAGTACTTCAAAGCAAATGCAAGTGACCTATATACCACAGCAAAGCATCAGTTTAACTGAATTGTACAATGAATAAAAAAAGAAATATAACATGGATTTTGATTTTTAAACTGGAATAGAAGTTACTTACAAAAACAGAGGCTTTTAATGATTTAAGTGGTATAAAGGTGCATCTGTTTTTGAAATGGTCCAGCTATTCATAGTTCATTAATCTGAGGAGACGAAACACCCATTAGATCAAGTGAGTTTTTGTAACTTATGAGTGCTCATTAGGACATGAGTTTCTCAGATTACAGGTTTGAATACTGGCAAAGTAAATATGCATTTGCACATGTTAAGATTTATACTGGTTATGAAAATTGACATTTGCCACACATCTTTGCCTGCTACCATGCACCTTGCAGTGTCCACGTGCTAAGGGTGTTTCTACATGGGAAGCAGTGCCTTGACTGAAACAAGCAACTGCCATTAACTTTCTTTGTTGTGACAGACACAAAAAGTGTGTTCTGTCCCAACTCAAACCCAACTGATAAACTAAATCAGGTATCACCTAAATCCAGCAAACTGTCCAGGATCACTTAATGGAATAGTCAACAATGTCTTTTGTGCTAGTGGCAAGTAAAAGGAAATGGGTGAAGAAAAAACATACATGACTTGCTAATGATGGATTTCTGTATGTAAGCACTGCTGTTGGATTACAGGATGTTCCCTCTTTCTTGGTTGTTAGATACAAAAGGGATTTTAAAACCAGTTGAAATGATAATGGCTCCCATCGAAAGAGCAAAACAGTGAAAATAACTGGTACTTACTTTTCCAGTAGTTAATGAAAGAAACCAATTTTATTTTTTGAGTTCATGAATCTAATTGGTTTCTATTGTGGTATTGCAAGATGTCTAACCATGTGCATAAAGGATGTCACATTTTTGATCCTGACTATTATTAGTGGCAACTGTTTGGTTTAGGGATGTATTTGTGATTTCTTCTCTGAGTTCCTGATACTGATTCCTAGCACCCTGCACTTGTATACTGTGTGTCATTTCTTAGATATTTTCATCTTTTCACTCCACAGCGTCTTATGGGATTTTAGATAAAAAAGCAAGATTGTAAGATTATTTTTTTTCAAGACAAGTAAATTAGCAGCATTATCACTTTGAGATTGTCAGAAAGGGGTTGAATCTCATGAAAATGATGATAGGGAAGCTAAGCTTCACTGATTGCTATGAAGAGCCCTGCAGACAGTGTCAAACAATACTTCTCTGATAGCTGCTTATTTGATTTGGAGTCATTCCCTTCTTTTCTCTGTGGAGGTAAACATGACACATCTGCTGTTCTTATTAGCAGGGCAAAAAAGCTCTGAAAAAATCCACAGTCATATGCAGTTACATTCTATCCTGTCCTTGTGCATTTATTGCTCTAATTTATTTCAGTTTTTGATAAGAGTTATTTTTCCTGGTTTCTAACTAGTTTTATGTATAAAAGTTCCTTGGTTCATTCAAACTTGACAAAATAGACTAATGTTTAAACAATTTTTTTTAGTTCTTATTAGTCAGAGTTAGTACCAATTTCTCTTTTAGAAATTGAAGTCCATCTAAAACACTCATCCTGCTAAAAGAAAATTTTAGTATATGCTTTTCAGCATGTTTCAAGTTCATTTCCCTAATTCCTTTTTTTTTGCCTAGCATGTGCCACATTCTTTATAATTAAGGCATGATTAGTGGTTCTATAGCTAGCATTCACCTACTCCTTTCCTCCAAGTATCAAACCCAAGGAGCTGCTGCCATTGGAAGAATGGGGTGCCATTCTTTCCTTAATGGATTTGGGCATTTTTAAACTTTACCCCTTGTGGAATGAATTCTAATTTGTCTTTTTAAAGAAAACAAACAAAACCCCCTACAGCAATTGCAAAAACTTCTTTTATGCACAAACCTTATGTCAGCAACTTCCTCAGAGGTGGCAGTTGCCTTAATATAATGAGACACTTGCTGCATGCTTCTACTCTAAATGACTTTGAATTGCTGGGATATTGGCAAACCTGTCCAGTAGAGACTCAGCTTCTCTTCCTCTGGTTCTAGTTCACTTCACTTATGCTGAGTCTTCTGTTTTCTCTTGTCATTTGAGAATCTCCTACTCAATGAAAACCTCCTTTTGAGACTAATTAAAAATAAACTAAACTAGTTATTTTCTTTGAAGCAAACGCGCCATAAAGAATTGCAGTGTCTCATTAGTAATAAAGAGATGTCTGCGTTGCCAGCTGAGGTTTTTGCAGCTGATCTTAGTGTAGTTATTACATTTAACAACTGTGTATATTGAAGATTGCTTTCTTGGTATTCTCCAGGCTACTTTTCTTTCCATACATCATTCCATAGCTGTAATTAATGCTGTTGTGGTAAGGTGATGAACAAGTGCTGAAATGAACCCTTTCTCATTTCTTACACTAATTTAATATACACTAACAGAGTAACAACATAGAGATTTCATAGTCACACTGAGTTCTTGTTGATGCCATGATGCTGGATGCTATAAAAGCACAGTACTTGCAGGTAGAACAGGTATAGGTTACTGTCTAGATGTGGTGCAGAACCATGGATTTCTTTGCCTTGTGCCTTGTGTCCAAATGTCTCATTTTAATTTTCATTTTCTGAGGGTTTTGTTTGGTTGACTTGTGGTTCGATGTTTTGCTTTTTGTGTGTGGTGTTTTTTTTTTTTGTTTGTTTGGTTTTTTTTTTTTTAATCAGGGAGGCTCATATTATTTTGTTTTACACTAACCTGTGACAAAAGAAAAAATTGCTATGACTAATGTCACACAAGACTGTGCACGGAGACTCTGCTCAGCCTTCTTGTATTGCAAACCAACCTGCTTTATTTCCATTATCTCTACTCCAAGAATGCAACTCTTTGTAACAGTGAGGCCAGAGGAGAGCTGTATGGAGGGCTCCATGAAGCAAGTCCCCATAATCTTTTTCTCGTTACAGTCTTTCTAGTTGCACAACTCGCAGTATATTCCTTTTACCCTGACCATTACTCTAAAATTACTTGCTCCTTTTGACAACAAGCCTCTTGTGTTTGCTTCTTGTGATTTTAAAACACTTCTTAGAGCCATTCTGAAAAATAATTTTGTCAGTTCTGTCTCAGCTGCTGAGATGTTACTGCTGTGTGCCAACTAGTATTTCTTAGCAGTAAGAAAACCTACATGAAGGCGAGAGGGATTCATATCCAGTAAAAAGTAAAATAAGTAGAAAATGTCAGGTTTTGAGGGAGGATAAACTTTTGAAGCAATGTAAAGTCTGTGCTGATTTGCTGGTTTCCTGAATTACTGTTCACAGAGTGAACAATGATGTGGCATATTTTACTCTAAATGATTCATCATAGTTGAAATGAAAATGCACTGCAAAAAGCTTGAGAGACACTAAGCAATAAGCTTTAGTCAATAACAGTTGGATTATAAACCTGGAGAAATCTTTAAGAAGCACCAAAATGGGCTGTAAATTCCTGAACCAAGATTCTTGTGCTGCAGTGCTGATCATGCTGGAGCAGCACTGAAAATACATGAATATTAGACATTACCAGCTAAGTATATAGAAGTAGAAATAATTATTTAGGCCACTGTTCTTATAGACAAGGAAAAAGCTTGTATGTAATAATGACAGACCATCTCCAAATTTAGCAAATACATTTTATGATGCTACTATCTGGAGTTTTCTGATTTCTTTCACATGAAAGCCTGAGATAACTTTTCCATAAGGGCATACTCTTCTATTATCTCTCCTTTCCTCATCAGTTCTTCAAGTTTTTTGCTATAAACATGTGCCTTCTGCCTTTTTATTTGTAAAGTGTTTAATTTTGTAACCTACCTGGGACAATAGTTTTCATATGAGGGACTGCTGGACTCAGTGTGGCTTTTTATGTCAGATGGTATTTTTCAGTTTCTGCTTTAACACTGACAGCCTTTTACAGGCAAAGATGTGTTTAAGATGGAAAATGTTTTGGATATAGTAAACAGAAAACTAAAGTTAAGCAAGTTTAACTCATTCAAATAAAGAAATATCTATTTCTGCCTGTGGTGCTTTATGCACATTGGTATTTCCACTGGAGCTTACATATAAATACCTTTATCTGCTTCTTATCTCTAATACAGAAGGAGTTCATCTGGCATGCTTTAATTTGATGCATTATTACAATTAAAAATCCTGGCAAGCTTATAAATCTGGCAAAGCACCACTCTTCAGGTTTGGAAAATAATGTTTTCCTCTCAACTTTTGGTTTTTAACCAATTAATCAATCTCTCTTGATGTTACAAACTAATAAAATCTATGAAAAGTGGTATAGGTGACCTTCTATAGGGAAGAATGGTGCTGCTGTAAGTGAGCATTCACCTGGGTTACTGTTGCTGGTAACAGAGCTCTGCAGTGATTATCAGAACAGCAAACTGCACACATGTTCTTTCTGACCACCACATTTGTGTCAGGGCATCGTGGGGATGTGTTAATCATTCACTGAAAAATTCAGACTGCTTTCACTGATTGACTGTGAGATGCTGTGACTGATGAATTAGTGTACAGAGGTGTTGGTGTTAGGATGGAGGAAGGAGTGAGATGTGATGGCAATTCAAGAGGTGCACGTAGATAATCAGTGTTTTCTGCATTTAACAGGGGAGACCTGCTTTCTATGAGCTTTCTTTCCTTCCAGCTGGTGTCAAACACTGAATATCAGCCTTATCTTTCTGGAGTTAGGACCGTTGGCAAATGTCTCAAGTGAAACAGCAGAATGAGGAATTCCTGGCAGCAGTGGCTGATTATTAATGCTGTGGATGTGCAGGTGTTTGTGGGGGGTGCTCTTGCAGGCCTGTATTGTGCTACAGAAAGGTGATAAACCTTCCAGCCCTGAAGCTTTTGATTGCTGTGTCCAACCTTGCAGCTTCCTGCACTCTGGATATTTGAATCTGCAGTTCTGTTCAGCCTGAGGATTTGGTGCATACAATATGTTTCTGTACTAATGCTGAACAAATAACAGCCATTTTTTGCTGTATCTGCTTGGATTCTAGTTCCCATTTTTGTTTCTGCTCCTTTTGGGTTTTCTCAAAGAGCAGAAAAGAGGAGTTTCCCCGCCCTCAACCAATGAAGGTGCATTCCTACCCCAATGTAGGGGCATAATAAGGTTAGAGTTGGGTCTTGAAATATCTTCCTATCTTGCCCTTGGTCTGGAGACACCATTAATAAATGCTATATTTATGCTCTACGTTAGAGAGGTGTTGGCATTTAGGTTTGTTTGGTTGAGGTTTTTTTCCCCCAGCAAGACAGAGGAAGGTGAAGGGGGAGCTGCCTGTTTCACATTGATGAGGTCCCCTGGGCCCCTCTCAGTCATCTCCTCTGGAGGCTGAGCTGGCCCATCTTGTACCTGGGATGGGCTTACAGTGACTCTCAGCCAGGAGACCCAAGATCCCAACACATTCAGTGCATATCACAGGTGAATAAATGGCCACAGACAGGAACAAAACTTCCCAAGAGCTGGACATGAGGTTGTTTTGCAAATACTTCCAAGACTAGCACTAGGACTTTGAAGGAGTACTTAAAAATCAAGTGAAGCAGCATGCGTGCCAACTGGCACTCATTGATTTTTTCCAATAGAACGAGGCCAGAAAAAGACAATTTGCAGCAGAGATTTGGCTGCACTGTGCTGGACTGAATGGCAAGTAGGTGGCAGCAGGACATACTGAAAGCAGCATGCCTCAAGGTGCTGGGACTTGGCTGGGTCCCCATTGTATAAATAGCCCTGCTGAGTGCCCAGCACGGCCACAAGAGAACATGCTTGTGTTAGTGAGCTTCCAAGCATTCATTACTCTATAATGACTCATATTATAAAAATGATTGTAGAAGTTAACATTTGTGGCTTTTCTATGGTGCAGTAGTTAGTAGAAAAGTCCCCATGTAGCTGAAATTCCAGGAGGGTGATCTGTCAACCTTTCTTGACAAATACTAGAGTTTTAAAAACAATGCACAGTGGACTAAAAACAATAGTGGAGACTAAGAAAGTGAAGTTGCATAGTTTTTTTTTAAATCATATGCACTATGGGGCCTATTGCTAACCTCTTGGACTTTAGCTACATCTACACTAAAGGGTCTGATTACTTCAGTTAGAGATTGCAGCCAAACAATGCTGCTTTGCCCATGGGATGCACAAATGCTCACAGTCCATCCAGCCAACGTTTGTAACAGAAATGAAGTTCCACCTCAGTGGCTCAGTCCTTTTGTCTCTGGGTTTGGTTTTAAATATGTGATCTCTCTCTCCTTTGTTATTCAATAGTACAGTGTCTCTGTATGTGTCGGGATTAATATTCACAAAGTGCTCTAGGCAAATTAACTATCCACATTGCCAAATTGTCCTGTCTGACTTCTTTACCACCAATAAAAAGCAGAATTGAGTACTTGAGATTTGACTCTCCTGAGTTCCTGCTTTGAAGTAACACGATGAACCTCTTTACAAGTGGAAACATTAAGTTTCTGACATACACAGGCATATCCATGTAGTCACCTTTCATTTTGTTATTCCCCTGGTACTACCCTTGTCCCTTTGAACCCTGTAAAATGCAGGCTGCTTGACCAAGATAATTGCTCTTGAACAAAGCTGTTTTATTAACATGCACATCAGCACTACAATCCAGTCCTGCTGGGGCCTTGCTGCAGTATGTATGAGAGGTACATACAGAGCAGCAGAGAAAAACCCAAAGAGAAGAATTCCAATGCCTGCCAGCTTGCTTTTTTGTTAGGCACATATCAAAACTCTTCAGTTTACCAAGCAAATGTGAAGCCCTCAAGAGTATAAACCAGGGGTCAAAGTAGGTTCTTGCACTAAGATTGTAGAAGGGATTTTCTGTTCTGCAGATTTTCTCATCCATGCACATTAGAGAACAGATGTTTTTTCCTCTGCCATTGGCAAAGAAATCCACCCTGTTTAATCGTATTATTGTCCTGTGACTCAGCAATAGCTGAGCTATTGTATCCCAGTATTCTGGTTGACATTGACTGCTTAATCTCCAGCATAAAATTTCAGCAAGTCTGGTAAGGTCAGCTCTTCTTAAATGAACAGCTATTTCTTACAAGTCTGTCTCTCCTGATGGGGCACAAGAAAGAGGTGGAGCAAGAAAAGTTATTTTAATATCCTTGTGAAGATCTTTCTCAGCTTATAGATACCTGGCAGAACTTCTCATCACAGACTTTTGATAAGAGCTGTGGTCTGGAAAAATGAGCACACACTAACTCTTTGTAATTCTTTCAGATAGTATCAGTCTGCAGTATTCAATATTTATATATTAGTATATATTTATATATAGTTAGTATGATAAATAAAATTTAAAAAGCACAGATTTAAGAGATGTAATCAGGGTCACAATCAGGAGCACCAGTAAGCATTTATTCTGCAGTGTCCAGACCGTGGAGAAACCTGCTCTGGTGTTTGCTGCACGATCTCACATGCAGAGCATATTCAAGTGGAAGCACTGATTAGTTAAACCAGGATAAGGGTATTGAATACAATGAATAATGGCAGTGAAACAGTATCCTAACATTATTCTTCCATTTCATTATGACCTTTAGCTCAAAATGACAGTAGATCTTATGCACTTAGCTGAAAGCAGCAGAAATTTTAAATGTAGGTGAGAGTGTTTTTTTAAATTAGAGACTGATAAAATACATAAATCTGGGATTTGAACCTTTTAAAGTTCATAAAGCTCAATTAAAATTTTGACAAAAATTCAGATTTGAAATTTTCATGTAGTTCTTTTTTCAGTGGAACTGCCTTACCTGTCTCTTTTTTTATTTAATGCACAGAGGAGTTTAGTGAAAGCTGATCCAGTTATTTTAGCAGAAGTATCACACATTATTATGCATACTCTTGCTTTCTGTTACTGTAGTATTTCTCCTAGGTTTTCTCTGAAATCAAATGTTTTAAAAGTGTTTTCACCAAGTTAATGACTAATAATGTGATACACAGAGATACCTGGAGAAATCCAAGCAAGTGTAAATTATTATTAAAAAAAAGATCTGATTATTATATTCCCCACCCCCAGAAAGTGAACAAATCTATTTTATAGAGACACCAGCATGAACTGAGTGCCTAGAGAAAGGCAAAGCTTTACATGGTACTTGTAAAGTTCAAGGTTACTTTGAAGACTGAAATTTCTTTGATCCTGTTGGTTTAGCAGGGAAAGGATTAGTATCATGCCAGGTTCTGGATAGGCAAAAAGATTTTGTGGGTATCAGCAGTACTTTTTAACACAAATTCACTTACTTGCAACTAAAAAAAGTGCCAAAAGACATTTGAGTTAAAGTTTACATTTATTTTAAAAGTTTGTAAAAATGTAGGCACCTAAGACTTAAGAGCAATTAATGTTAGAGCTATTCCCCTTAATCTAGTTCACTTTACTTAATCATGACTAGAAAGAATTACTGATTGTAGCAAATTGCAGTTTGACAGCACAGTGCTTTCACTTTTGCTGAATCCCTTGTAGGCAGTAGTTCCAGTTTTTACTGCAAGTATTTTAGCCATTTCAGATCAGGACTCAGAAAGGATTTCCTAGTTGATTTATATCACTTCCCTAATACTTTATATAAGCTAGTATAAATTAGTTTTCTCCTTATTTTATGTGTGAATAGTATTCCAAAATGTCTGTCTTTTTTGGCTGGTTCAAAACCTTCTATTAATTTCATAACCACTGAGTATTTCTTTTTTTTATCTTGGATGATCTTCTGTCTTTTACATGTTCTCTTCATTTTCCCTATCACAGTTTTATTTAGGAGTGGTACTGAACTGCCAGCCCACAGCTCTCTTTGCTTCTCTGTTTCTACCTGGTAGAAGAAATTTCAGGTCATATTTTGAGTTAACAGGCTTTTCTATTAAAGTATTCAAGATCATTGTAGTTTTATGACTTCATCCTTTAGTACCACTTTTGTATTTGAGAATTTCCTGTTTATTCATGGTTCTTGTATTTCCCTGTACTCTGTGTGTAAATAGGCTGTCTAGATTTTGCCTGACCTGATCACTGTGAAAGCTGAAAGGGAAACTAAAGGCTAAAGTGGGTCCTGTAGCTGGTTTGATAATTCTCAGTAGCTGCAAAGCTAAGCCAGGTGGTACCTGCAGTATTTTGTGTCACTTTTCATTAGTGAACCTGATCCACACTTCTGACTAAAAAACAAATAAATTGGGTTTTTTGATTAAGAAGTGAAGACTTCTGAAGGAGAGCAGACCTCACAGCTAAAAGTCATAGTGGGTTTAGAATTTTATGTGCTTGCCAAAGCCTGATACAATGTCATTGATGTAAACAGATCTGTGAGTCTCACTGGGGCAGTCTTTACAATTCTAGCTGTAGTATCTGTATAGAAATCCTTGAATTCTTCATTCATTTTTTAATTGTCAAAGCAGAACATGGAGCTTTCTCAGGTCATGAGCAGTCAGTGCGTGCATATGGTGTAATCCCATCTGCAATGCTATATGTGGCAATCAGATTGTCACATGAACTGGAAATGATGAGTTCCCAGAAAGAACATTCATGTGCTGGAAGGTTCTGATGATGTTGCCTTTTATTGCCTTTAGATGGGCACTGTTTATAAATAGCTATGGAGCATGGAAGTTCTGCTTGACCCAGATCATCATCTGAGTCAGGAAAAATTATTTGAAATGTTACTCAAAATTCAACATTTCTCATATCCAGATGGAAAACTAAATATGTTAACAGTTCTTATTTGATTTGATATGCCTAATTACTTCTTTAATTTGTGAAGCTATTACATAGAACAATTTAGTGTAGTGTACATAAGATAACTGCATAGGGTTAGGTAACAGATTATGTTTTTTCCTTGATTTACAAAACTAATGCAGTTTGAATCTTTCTGGTCTTCTTTCAGTATTTGGTATTTTGTATGAATAAACACTGAAATTTAAACCAGATGTCAGTCTAGAGTTAATCTGCATTACCTGCTGATTCTCTTATAATCATAGACCCTTCTCTTGTGCAATACTTCATCATCTTATTCCCTCCAAACTCCACTCTGACACAATATCTTTGAACCAGAAAATGTGATAGTAGAATTCATCAGAGATATTTTGGATTATGAGCAAATCACCTCCAAAGGTGGTTTGAAAATATAGTTTTATTGCTGTAAAATATAAAAACATTTCACATTTAGCAGTGTAGAATAGAAAAACAGTTGTTGTTAGCACATCCTGACTCTGGTTAAGCACAGAAGAAACTTTACATGAAGGCACAGTCCTGCTGTGAATCCTGATTTAGGATCTTGCTGATGGCATGTTTGTTTTGAATTGGTGATTTAGATCACTTAAAGAAGAACTGTCAGAAAGTATCAGCAGAAGTGGGCTTAATATAGTGTTCCGAAAGTGCAACTGGACAAAGTTGGAGGGAAAGCTCACTCTCTTACTGTACAGCACAGTCCTTTGAAAAGTGATTCAAAACTACCCAGGCACAAATTGCACTACAGGGTTGTGTGACCCTGGTCACTCAGAAAAGTTGTGCTTTTGGTACAAGGTCTGTGCCTGGAGGAGTGACCCTCAGAGGTGTCCCAGCTCAAGGGAACACCCCTGCCCTCCAGTGCCCAGTGGGGAGGGGTCAAAAAGGACTCACTGAGCCTGTTGTATTCATGAAATAAAGTGTTGGCTCTTGATCAAATTGCATACAATGGGAAAGGTGTTCTTGACACTCATTGTAACCAAAACTTTTTGCCCTTTCATAAATGGATATTGCAAAAGCCACATGCCATTCATGTTCCAAGCTAATGTGTGTTGATGCTCACTGTGTCACTGCTCATTTGTGGGTTTTCAGAGAACAGATTGCATTTAGAGGAGTTCTTGGCCTGCCTATGGCTCAAGCCTTTACCTCCTTTGCAGCCTCTAACAAAACAACTCCTTTGGTTAAGAGGGCCAGTGAATCTGTCACAGATCTATAGGTCTCCCTGCATGTAGTATCTGCTGTAAAACTCATATAAGTGGTGGAAATGATGGTCAGAAATAAATTTTAAGGGTTCTCCCTCCACATGATTTACTGCCAACACTGTAGGCCTATCCGGTTAGTGAGCTTTCATGTGAGAAAAGAGATATTCTGCAGTAAATAGAATTTCAATTTATTCTTCAACTGGGTCAGTTCTTGGCTACAGGCAAAATGGGTTGATGTTCACTGTGTTGCTGTTGAACAGAGGAAGCTGCAGGTTATTACAAATTGTCACATAGGCCCTTGACAGTGACCAGAACTTCATGCCTTATGATTAGGTAATGTACTAGTAAATAACTATAAGTAGCTTCTTAATGGGTCATAAATTATCATCAAATAAGGAACTTGTAACACTCCTAAGAAACAAGTAGGAAAATCTTCATAGTCAAGTTCCTTAGCAGAAAATAGCTTACTCTTAGATAAGGAAAAATAACATGAGAAAAGGAGAAAATTGAAAAAAACTCTTTGCTTATCTGTGCTGGATAGAGAAGGCAGGGAGAAAGAAAAGCCTGTTTTCACCTGTGAGTCTGGGCCAAGTGTAGGAGAGAAATTTAAAACTTCTAAATTAATATACACACAGAGCAGAGCATAAATGCAGTGGAAGTATTGCATGGTTCATAACATGTGCCTGTGCACATTTATAGGAAGGCATTAAGATTTCAAGATCTGGTTTTAGACAAGGTCTTCCCCACTGGTGCTTTTTTTCCCCACTGGTGTTTTTTCTTCCACCAAAGCTTTTCTGAAGCCAAATCACTCATAATATCTTATCCACAGGGTGGGACATTCAGACTGGTTCAAAAAAACCCCAGTGGAGTAATTTTCTTTTTTGACAAATTTGAATTTCACTAATGGAATTTGCACATCTAGTGATGTGTATGACATGAAGTTCTGACCAGGTGATGAGGAGATGGTTTTTCCTTATGAGGGCAGTCAGGTAACAATAAAGCCCCAGTAACCTGGTCTGAGCTCTGCCCCTGCTTTGATGAGGTGGCTGCACTAGAGACCTCCTGAGGTCTTTTGCAGCCAGTCCTCTGCAATTCAGACTAGGAAGAAGAATATTTTAAACAGGAAATGAAGCTCATCCAAGGGCAAGTTTGTGAATTGTCATAGTAGATTATTCGTTCTTTGATATTTTCAAGTGAGGACTTGGATTTTATCTAAACCCCCCTCTAGTTTACATAAAAATTACATCAGGAAACTTAAGGCTCTTTTATAATGGGATTAGACTAATTTACTATAATATTCTTTGTAACTCTATAAATATTTTTCTCATTGAATATTTTTATTCTAGAGTGGCTTTTTTATCTTTGATTCTTGATTTTTTTCAATGACATTTCCATCTTCATGTATTTTATTATGTGCAAAAGGTACATTACTGACTACTATTTATTCTGTGTACAGTTTGATAGAGATTAGGGAACAACTCACATGGAAAATGCACAGAATTTTGCTGAAGTCAGTTGAATACAAACAATTCTCATTTGTGTTTTGCTTTTGTGTATTTAAATTTACTAAAATGAGAAATGAAAATGTGACTAGTGTGGTGTGAAAGTTAAGCAAAGGGTGTTTCAAACCAACCAATTAAGTTAAAGGACTTAACACATCTGTATGAAAAGCCACCCTTCAGATTCAATAGAGATTTAAATGTGGAATAAAGAACACTCCTTGCTTGGAAAGTAACCTAACTGGATAGAATTGTGAAATGAACTGAAATCCTAGGAAGCAAACTAAAATGAAAGAGACAATTACGACTTAGAGGTTAATGATGTTAACAAAGATACATTGAGGAAGATTATGAACTAGATGTTAGAGAAAAAGCAGGATCTGGCCATATGTAACTTTTCTGGCCAATGGGATTGATGTGGGAATGTGCTCTTAGTTCTGCCTCTATTTACAAGGTGGATGAGGCCTTTTTTCTGTCTTTCTTCTGTTACATGCTGCTGGTAAAACAGCCTAGAAAGCTGTGCTGTGTCAAGCAATGGATATTTCAGTGTAATGCCAGGGTAGAATGAGACAATGGAATCATCTCACAGCGGAATAACCGAGAGAAATTGGGAAAAATTTCAGAGTTTTTCAGGGGTACAGGCCCAGCTTGTGAATTTCTTGCCACAGACCAAAAATAATCTTCCAATGGAGTAATGTGTGTTCCAAACCCATCCTCTATGTTAGCAATACCTAAAAGTCAGATTCATTTCATGTGGGACTGTCCAAGATCCTCAGTTTTGTGGTTGATGTTTGGTACCCCATGAAGTTTATCTGATGCCTCTGTGTAGCATTGCTCACTAGAGAACTGAATGACTACAGTTTAACTGCTGGGAATAACATTTAAATCAAGGCAGACTTTAAAGTAAAAGTGAAAATGGATTTATTTTACTCCAGTGGAAAACTTTCTAAAGCAGTTGTGTTTAGAGACTGTGATGCAGAGGAATAAACAAATACTTAGAGCTTTATGGAGGCTTGTAGCTTTTATTTAAGATATTTTCTCAGTTCTCTTCCATTACCTGATTGTCAAATTAAGCTAACTATAAAGATGTTTCACACAGCTCTTCTGGGGTTGGATCCACTTATTTCTAAAGCCCTATTCTTGAGCTTGTTATCTACAAAATAGATAGCAGCTTGTGATGAAATAGTCTCCTTTGCATTCCTTTTTCTTAGCTGTCTCTCTAATACAAACTCACTCTTAGATCCCTACTGATTGCAACTGCTTCAATGGTGCCCTGAATTTATGTCCTGCCTGTTGGGTTCTGTTTGGTACAGCTTCCCTGCTGCCACAAATTGGGTTCATATCTGATTAATTTCTAAGCTCTACTACTTGCACAATGAAAATATAGATCTTTGCTTGGAAAGGTTGGCTTGGATACCATTTGTATCAGATCTGAGTGTATGACAGTTCATGTACATATGGGATTTAGGAGTAGGTTGACTTCAAGACTGTTTTATTGTAGCAAGATATAATTAAGCATGATGCATGCAGGTAACTTCAAGATATTCACAGGCTCTAGTCATATTAACAGACTAGTTCACTTGAGGATGTCAAAGCATTAGTTATATTGTTTGCTGAGTCCAGGGCCATGGTAAGGAATTGGTGTTGCATAATTTTGGTTGTTTTCTCACTAAAACAAAAGAGCTGGTGCTCTTTCATTATATGTGAAGTGAGTCAAGAAAAAAATGATGCTTTTTCACATAGTAATATCGATAATAACTCATCTTTGTCAGTGTGTGGTCATGTTTGATTGGAAGTTACAAAGGGAACAAAGTGAACTTATGCTGGTTTCCACTGTTAACAGTTAATACATAATGTGGTAATGGTTGTGAAAAAGCTGGCCTATTTTGCTTCATTGGCTAAGAAAGGAAAATATCTAAAATTTGGATGATTCTTCAGTACCTTCCCTTCATTGGGAAGCCTGATATGTAAAAGAAATTCAGTTGCATATGACAGAACATTTTATTAGCCACTAAAATGTGAAAGGACTAAGGCAGCCCCTACTTTGGATTAGAAATCTGTACACACAGAATACTAATGTACTCTGTCTTCTGCTTTGCACTGCTTCTTTCAGAGCCTGGAAAATTGTATGTTTGACTGGCAAATGAGGCATGGTAAGATTCAATGAGCAAAGGATGAAAGTGATCCAGTGTGGCTCAATGGAACAACCCGATCACATTGTGAACACAAACAATTACAAAAATTACTGTCATTGTATTACTTGTGTTCCAGTTTTGATAACAAGACAATATTACTTTCTTCCTTCTACCAGAGAGTTCTCAAGATAGTTAAAAAGCTATTATTTTGGTAGGAATTATTATTGAAGATTTATTACTGTAAATTAACTATTTCAGAGTTAGAGCAGCAGGACCAACCAATGTAAATTTTCTCTTTCTTTGTGGATAATCTATAAAGAGATGTTTGGAAAGCAGAGCAGAATCCAAAAAAGGTCTCAAAAAAGACTTTGCTGATAGACTGCTTTATTTTACTGCATTTATTACACCAGGAGTCATTACCTAGGTCACAAAACCATTGCTAAATATTAACCTCTTTTATTACCTCTATCATACCTACTCGTGCACTGCTTATGAATGTCTATTACCTCTGACCAGACCCATTTCTTTTCTGCAAATCATGGTGATATCTAGGAGGTTATTAAGGTTATATGCTTTTATTCAGAAAGTCAATTTCCTTTTAGAGAGTATAGCATTTATTGTTATAACACAAAGTAATTTATCTTTTAAGGATGTCATGTGCCACTGTGAGCTTTCTGGCAACTCTAATGCTACCAGTTATGAGAAATAAAAATTGCTCTGGTGGAAGAAACTGAAAATTTCAGTATAGCAAAATATAGGTGCTCAGCAGATAGAAAAAATCAGAAAAGGTTAATTTAAATGAATATTGTAGAAATTTTGGACACATTTAGTAGATCAGTTTTTAGATGAGTTTTATGGGATTGTGTATTGTACGGAAGTTTTTTACTTTTATATATCAAATTATATTTGCTACTCAGGTAAATAACAGTAAATGTTATAAATTAGAGCAAAATCTTTAGCAAAGATTTAAAAATATTTCTTCCACCCCTCTGCACCCACCAAATTAGTTTGACCTAGTTCTCAAAGCAAGTAGGAGAAAATATCATGTCATAGTTAGAAATTTTAACCTATTCATTAAAGTCTATAGGGAATATATTTTAAGGAAAACATAAGTTGAATAATTTATTAGAATTGCTTAACATTTATTTCATTTGGAGCAGGATCTGAGGTCTACAGGGGGCATGTGGAGATTTATCAGTTACTTTATATTCTTTCTTTTCTTTCTTTTTTTTTTACTGAAAGGAAAGCAGAAGAAAATGGACTTACATCCTTATTGGTACCTTGTCTTAAAGATGTTTGCAAGGAATAATTGTCTCTCAGTTGGATACTCTCCAAGGGTGTCCTCTTTTGCTTTCTTTTTTTACATTATGCAGCACTGGACACTACAAAAGAGTAGGGAACAAAATAACCTTATGATAGATAGGAATTACATATCATGTGTACTGTCTTGGTTATACTTTTATCCCTAAACAGGGAAGAACTGAACCTTCAACTGCTGTTTAAGAAAGTTTTCAAGCTTTCTAGAATCCTAGACAGAACCTAGCAGACTTCTCAGACAGTTTTCAAAACATTGACACTAATTCTGGAAGTTTTAGAAAAGAATCTTAGTTGTAAGGTCCTGATGTATCTTTGATAAGTGGAAACATGTATTCATAAAGCAAATCTTATAACACACAATAAATAATCCATATCAAGTGGTTGCAATGGTTGGAACTAAGAGGTTTTACCCCCTTTCTTAGAGGGATTTTACAACCTCAGACTCTTACACAGCCTTGTGAGAATATAAAACTTAG
The DNA here is from genome assembly GCF_027579445.1 of Ammospiza nelsoni. Taxonomy (NCBI): domain Eukaryota; kingdom Metazoa; phylum Chordata; class Aves; order Passeriformes; family Passerellidae; genus Ammospiza; species Ammospiza nelsoni. Next base: position 7,650,336 of record NC_080648.1, read on the forward strand.
TAGACTCTGGAATTATGCTAACAGTAATGAAATTGAGAAAGTACCACTGTCATTTTCTTAAAATGTTTTTTTCATTTGTGCCATTAAAATAAAAAAGGGAAAAGAGCTTTCAAATGTGAATAAATTCAAAGGTCATATTCCATCCACTGCCAAAAACCAAGTGCCCTTTTCTGATGTCTGTTGACTTTTAAGTTCTTGATATTTCTTTTGGCAAATTCCACTTTGAATTCAGTTTTCTTCACAAAGCATAAGAAAATTGCACATGTTATGTGGCATAATGAAGCATTATTGTAGTTCTGACTTCTTATTACAGACCCGAAAGTGAATTTAGCCATGGCAAGCAGGCAGAAGTCATTATCATCTGATAGCTGCTAAAGGTCACAAATGACAGGGCCACAGGCATTCCTTTCATTAGAATAACATTGCAGTTAAACTAGAAACTGCTTTATTTTAGTGCTTGAAAGAAGTATAAAATTTAAGCGCATAATACCTTGAGGATAAAAAACAACTGTCCTTAGCTTGCAACTAAAACATCTCAATGAACTTCTGAGCTTCTGCACCAAAATCCAAGATGTTCATTTTCCTTCCCATTTTCCCTAGCTAAACTTTTTCCTCTCCTACTCCTTTCCTGCAATCCAAGCCCCTGCTAAAATACCCTATGTTTGATAATCATCAGTTAAAACTTAACATTCTGTGACAGGACACCTTCTTAAGCTGTTGTGAATACTGTTGATGTTTTCATGCCAGACTTTGAAAGCTTATATTATGGTTTTGTTTTTGTTTTTAAAAGTACTGCCAAAGAGCAGTTAACTATTTCATGGAGTGTGGGAAAGTGAGATGACCCCTCACAGAGGATACAGAACTGATTATGATGGGATTTTAATTACACTGCAGCTACTGGCTCTCTGAATCTCCTCTGACAATGAAATCAAGTCCTCACTGAGTAGGGTGAAGCTTCAGCTATTAAAATTCAATGACCACAATCTCTTTCCTTGTCTTCAAATGAAAATTGGCTTAATATTGATAACTTGAATTTTAACTCTTTGCTCTACCCTGTACTACATTTTTGGAAGTAGCACAGGTGGCCTGCCCTGCTTCTCCACTGCCCTATTTTGGCCTTACTGAACAAAGGATGCGATGTTGGTTTGTCACCATGTTGGCCCAAAAAACATGCTGGCTTTTTTGGATAAAGACTTCTGTACCAAAGCAGGCAGTTGAAAGCAAATTAAACTATTTTCCTCTGCCAGCTTTTTCTTTTTCTTAATGATCTTACCTTTTTACTGTGGCTAGACCTATCCTAGCTCGAGGTGTCTTTGATTCAGGGAGAATTTATTTCATTATTTGGTTTTTCTGGGGAGTGTTTCAATGGTTTGGGTTTTTTTTTCCCCCCACCATATTACATTAAAAGATTTAATGTAAGCTGTATATCTTACAAAAAATAGACACATCTCTCTTGTCTAAATGGAAAAATCGCAATTCTCCTTTTGAAAATAGAGATGACATTTTCTCTGTCCCTCTTCCCTCCTCCCCCCCAACTCCACCTTATCCAAAGCCATTTGCCAAATACTGGGCTCAGGTTGTCAGAGCTATTAGAATAGTCACAAGTATTTCTAAGCAAATACTTCTCTGATAGGTCTTAACTTTTTTTAATTTTCCACATAAAATATTTCATTCAAAAATGTGTAAGACAAGATCACCTCTATCTTAAGATCTCTTAAGATAGAAGTGATTTTGCTGTAAACTGTTTGCTCCCAGCCTCCAAGTGCCTTTTCTGTTTAGAGAAGCTCCATTGTGTAATAGCTGTAATACAGAACACCAAGACAATATTTCAGTGTTATCAGACCTCTGACATTTCATTCTGGTTTTGCTTACTAGACATTCCTTTTAAGTATAATTGATGTGAGGAAAGAGAAAAGAAAGGTCTTAGGGGGTGTTAAAATTCAGAAGAAGGAAGCATAAGCACAATGTAATAGAAAAGATTCCACTCTTTCAACCTCTAGCTTGTGTGTACAGAAAAAGTCCATGAGGATTTTATTTCTGTGACTCTAGGCAATCATGTACTAAATTTTCAGTGTGCATTAAAGCATGGGGATGGCAATTTGGAGTGTTTTGTTTTATGAGAGAAAGGGAATCCAAAATGTTTAGGACTAAAGCATACAGTTGTGCCAGGATGCCCAAATGGTTTCACAGGAATACTGGGCAAGTATTATTCAGATTAGATGAACTCTGTAGGATTCAACCAGCAGGAGTGCTAAGAGGAATTATTTTTACTTGTCTTCTCATCCTGTAGCAATGATTGGACAATTTTGCCAGCAAAGCACAATCTTTGCAGTATAGACTGAACACAGAATATTCTGTTCAGTTGTGTCAATCGGATTTTTCTGCCTAGATCTGAACTATAAAAAGAGATAGATTAATTTCTAACTACATATTTAACCTTTGTCAAAATGAAGATGGAATTGTCAAGTGGGCCATGTAAAGATCTTTACTGAAGGTTAATTGCCTGTGCTATATAACTTCCTGTTTTACAGTAAGTTTTACATGGCTAACTTAAAATCTGAAAGGACTGATGAACAAGTATAATGGCTTGGACATCAGAGAGGCTTTTTCAGTTTCTCTTCATTCAGTGAGGACAATTAGGCTGACTTGATCTTCCCTATGCTTCTCTTTCCCAGTGGTGTTTGCCCAAGCAGTCACTGAAAAGTTTCTGTCATTTGCTCAGTCACATGGAGAACAGGTGCTGAACCCAGAGTAATGTTCCTTCAGATTTTTCTGGAGAGGTCATGGGGTCACTTTAGTCCATTGAGAACCCAGATGCAAAAATCTCCAGAGGCTTCAAAAGCAGAGAGTACTTTTAGCCTGCTTACCCAAGGTGTTAGCTCTGTATGATGTCCACCTGATAAGGTCATCCCAGTGGGGTTAATATCCTCTGTAGAAATGTGTTTAAATTGTTGTGGGTGATTCATATCAGTAAAATCTCATGTAACAATTCAGTTTCTCTGACTAAACTGGTTTCCTTTCATCCTTGCTGCCAGAGAATGCAGTGCACCTATCACCCAAGGATTCTTCCTTCCCACTCTGGCAGAGCTGAGTTTGTCAGACTCTGTACCTGGTCCCAGGCTGGCTGCTGAGGTTTTGGTGTGCCTGGGCCCAGCCAGATGAAAGGCTCCACATTTGTGTGCAATAGGTTTGCACACAAGGACACACCATCAAGATACAGCTGGACACACAAAAATGATACCCAGATTAACACATGCTGCATAGTAGCTTAATCCTGGGTCTACAGGCTGATAATCAGAGGAACACCCTTGTTCTGGGTATTCCTGACCCTACTCAGTGGCCACATTGACTTCAGTGGAGCTCCCACACCTGCACACAACGGGGTCTCCCCAGTAGCTGATCCCTGCCCAGCTGCTGGGCACTTGCTCTTCAGACCCACACTTCCCCATCAAGTGGCACTCAGAGCTCCTGTGTTCCTTCAACTCTTCCTTCTGGCTCTATTCTGATGCCTTTGTGATCAGACAACTTTGATGCTTATAAATCCATTAGATACCAATATCATATGAATAAATAAGGTTTGGCAGGCTGTCACCTGGAAGAGACATGATTTGTTTTATTGCTTTGCTCTGGCTCTCACAGAATTTGACCTTGAGTTTGTGGATAGTTTGGGATAATATTTTCTGAGTCTATGACTGAAAACAGATGAAATTAAACTTAAGGTGAATTCAACTTAAATTTTATATTAGTTTATGTAACCAGTTTCCCAAACATTTAAGATTCCTAGCATTCTAGTTCATCCCCAAATGACAGATTTAAAGGGATTTTTTCCATGTTCTGTTGCCCAAAATATGCTGCATGGTGGGAGAAAATGTTTTCCTTTCTCAGAGTTGGATTTGCCAAATAATTTCTGTTAAGTATGAACTTTGCATCTGGGTTTTGATGGTTGACAGAAAGGGATACTTAAAGACAAAGCCCTGTATTAAGGGATCTCATATCATTATGAGAAAAATATTGACATAACTGGGGCTGTCAGTGGCATAGCTAAATTTGCACAGAACTGTAGGTGTAAAAGAAGGGACTACAAGTGACCTCACCCCTGATAAGTCACAGCTGTACTAATTACCAAAGATGAAAAACAGCCTTGCCCTTAATGGGTTGCAGCTGTGACTAATAATAAAAGGGGTGGGTTGGCTGGTCAGAGGGAACTTTGAGAAGGAGGAGCTGGAGGAAGAGGACCTCGGGGAGGCAGAGGAGCCCTGAGGAAGAAGGACTGATCCAGAGAGACACAAAGAAGAGAGTTATTGCTACAGAAGGTCTGCTGTGAGGTCAGTCTGGGTCTGCTGGAGTTAGAGCCTGCAGTCATAGTTGAGTTGGGTAAAAGCTTGTGGTCAGAGGCAGTAAAAGAAGACTTGCAGTCATATTCCAGTAGGAAATAGCAGCATTCAGTCTGTCAGAGAAGCCAAAAGTAGGAGCTCATGTAGTTAGAGTCAGGATGGGTAAGCTGTAAGGAAGAGTAAACCAGGGCCCTCCTCCCAAAGCAGAGGGAGCTTTTTGTTATATTGAGGGTCTGTGTCTTGGTTCTTTTCTACCCCTAATGAGAGGCCTGCTGCAACGCTGAACTTAATATGGTGGCATGGGTCAGGTGGGGAAGGAATACTTGCAGTTACACGGAGGTTAGAATCACAACTTCTGAGATCAGAAAGTATAAGGATGCTGGTGGAATACTTCCCCTAGGTTGTGAGCGTGAGAAAGAAGGGAATAGATAGGTAGGTGATGTTCTTGCTCCCTCTTGCTTAACTGAGGGACTCCTTGTAGTTCAACTCCCTTCATCTGTGGAGCAAAAAACTGTTTAGGCAGTCATATATGCCTCTGGCAAATCTTCATAAATCATTGTTCCTAAGTATGCAGGCATAGGAGCTACCTGTAAAAAATTTCTTTCATTAGGAGAATCATATTAAAAACAAATGGTGAGAGCCAGGTCCTCCAGTCTGTTTGCTTTCCTTTCAGCAAACTTGACCTTTTCATCCCCTCAGATTTACCTCATATAAAATGGTAATGATGTATTATATGTGCTATGTTTAGTTCTCTTCAAACTCAACCCCATTAGTAGAATAGCATGAATTGCACAGAATGACCAATTGCTGGAACCAGAAGCATGACTGTGGCCATGGATAAACTCATTATTCCAAACAGCACTTTTACTGTATTGAAGGTCTTTCTGTAGATTGGTGAAAGTCTCTTAAAACAACTTTAGAAAGATCATTCCCAGACCCATTTTCCTTTGGCTCTGCTGTAGTCTTCAGGCAGAGCTTCCAGCCAAGAACTTTTGACCCCTACTGCTGCTGTGATGGCACTTTTGAAAGCTTAGTTCAAGCCTTCAGTGTCCCTGGGTCCACTGAAGTTAATTATGGGGAACTACTGTGTGAAAAAAGTCTCCTTCCTTGTTTCAGCATAACATTTATTGGTCTCCTGGGATGAGCGAAGATCATGATGGCATATTCGGGTCACTTCCTTGACATAGCAGCTGTAAGCTTAACTTTTAAAAGTTTGACTTCAGCTATGAGTTTTTATTGGCAATTGACAGTAGCTAAAAAATATGATTAAGTTCTCACCCTATGCCAGCTTGTCTTCCTTAATTTATACTTACTGAGATAAGTTGACAGCAGTTTAAATTTTGAAAAATTTGCTGTCTTGGAATAACACAGTTCACTTAAAAGTGGCCTAATTCTGAAAGACTTTGTAATAATTTTTTGTTCAATGCTAGTATCCTTTTTTCTGTCACAAGCTGTTTTGCAGAGGTCTTATTTTGTGAAAAGAAGTTACAACTATGTGTACATTTGGATCTAGTTCTATATTATCTACATTATGATTATCACATTCTTCTAGTAAAAATGTAAAATTCCTAATTAAAAAATATTTAAAAGGTACAGAAAACTAACAAAAAATTAATTCTAACCCCAGATGTACTTAGATATGTTAAATCCATTTTACACTGCTCTGGAGTTAGGTCATATGTTGAACAACTCAGTTTAGGTAAGTGTAAGAGACCTTGTGGCACCATTTGCTACCTTTTTTTGTTACAAATAAGTGCTGCATTTTTTTTTTTTTTGATGAGAAACTATTTTTTTTAATGTAATGGCAAATATATTGCAGGTCCCACTTCCAAGACACTTGTTTCAATTCTTTTTACAATAGATAAAATATTTGTAATGTTTTTTCCATTTGCTAAGACAAGACAGTGAGAATAAGAAGAGCAAATACAAGCAGCAAAACGCAGCTCTGATCAATAGAGCCCACACATACAAATAGAAATGCACTAATTTCTGCAGGGCTGCTTTGAGTCCTACAGCAGATGTTGATTATGTACTGTCAGTGAGCAAATAGCAGTAAGTTCTTTTAAAACAAGTGTATTCACTACAGTGCATAAAAAGTACAGTATGAGGATGAGAGTGTTGGGCAGAGAGAGGATGAAGAATAAGCATATTTCTTATTGAATCTGCTTGATATATTGCTTCCTGTTACCTTGCAGGCTTCATTGTCTTGCTTCACTCAGAGAGACTGAGGCAAGGAGAGAGAGGAAATTAATTATTAAGTGACAGTTGGTGGTGCAAAATTATTGGTGGTGTGTAGAAAAGGATGTTTAGAGTAATGAAGGGACATTGCATAGAAAAACCAGTAGTTGAAGCCTCCAGTGAAGGTCCAGGTTTGGCTCTCATCTATATCAGACCAGCTGCCCATTCCATACTATGGTAGTCCTCTTTGTCAGATGTTGGAAAGGATTTTAGGTAGAGGTTTTCATAGGATGGCTATAGATGGAGCTAGGAATTAGGAACAAACATTAGGTTTTCAGAATCAAATGGGCTTTTTCTGGAGATGGCTGCCTTGAAGTAGTGGGAAACAGGCTTTAGACACACTGTGTAAGAAGCTTCTTTCTAAAACTGGTAGGTTTGAATTTGTATTTAGTCCTGTAGCATTAATGAATCCTATTAAATGTTGAGCAATTTGCATATTCTGGTAAGATACATGTGAGTGTTAATCCCCAACTCAGACTAAGAAGAAACAACCAGGCTATTGAGGGCACCAATGTGAAAATATGAAGATAAATGAGGATAATGGACTAACCTAAAAGGGTTTTACAACAGGAGCTTGCTTTGAACTGTACAATGCCAAGGCTTTGTCTTTAAGCAGCAGGTGTGGACAGAACTGCAGTCCACAGGCTCTTGCTGTTTTGCCTGAACTTGGTCTTCTGATTATGGGCATTTTTTATTCCTTATGTAATCACTCCATGTTTTACTGCAGTGAACAGCCCTTAGTTCATAGACTGGTGCTCCTCTTTTTTATTCTTTCTCTTCAAGCTCCCGAAGGTACTGTCTTAGATTCAGTTAGACTCAAAGGAAATGCAATCTTTGGAAAAGCACAAGCTCACCTTCCTGCAGTCTGAGCAGCACCTCCATTCAATTCATAAGCCCTATGGTGACAGTTCTTTGTGTTACATTTCTTATCTCTGTATTCCATTACTTAGCTGCCAAGGGATTTGCATCATTTAAAAGAAAAACAATACAAATCTCAAAGCTTCTTTAAGACTATTGTGTCTTATCAATTATGTTCAGTAACTCTGTTCTAATTCTAAAGGCAGTTCTCCTACTTGTCTGTAATTCACTGCTTTCCCTTATTAATAGTTTTAGTTATCAATTAATTCCTCTGAAAACTGTTTAGTCATAAAATATTCATAATTATAACGGTGCTATGATTAGTCATGTTAATACTTCTATTTATAAAACCTTCAATTGTAAGTGGTAAAGTTTATATTTAGCTACAATTTGTCATAATGAAATACAGACAAAAACTGTTTTGCACAATGAAAAATATTTTATATTAAAAAGTGTTGCCAAGTCTATTTTTTATAATTTAACTGTATCCTATAACCATATCAGTGAGACATTGCAGAGCAGACAGTAGAATTAAATAGTTTTTTCTTGTTAAAAGGATATTGTTTCCTTTTATAAACACAATTTCCGAGGCTTAATCTTGGTATTATTTCTCATCTTGGAAGATCTTTCCATTTTTACCCTGAGAGTAGCAAGTTTGATGCAGTTCTGGACTACAAAATCTATAGGTAATTGTTTTATGGAATGTCATGGTCATATCTGCAGAAGTTGTTTCTGGGCTGGGTTACACCAGCACTTACTCTCACAGTTCTGTAACATGTCATTACTGTGGTCCTGACTGTTTCTTGACCTTCAGGTGTGGGACACCACACTTGATGTGACCAAGGAATAGATGTGTTATGTGGCCAGAAATAATCTTTCTTATTGAGGGTTTTTTTTTCCTTTTCTGATTAAACTGTGTTTTCCTTTGAAATGCTTCTGAGTAATTTAATTTATTTCTTACCAGTCCATGATATTAGATCAAGTAATGGCTTGACAGATTGTAGTACCATGTATTTCTTTATTTACTTCTGAAAACCCCAATATGTTTTTCTGTTCCTTTGTCAGTGGCTACTTTGTCAATGGTTTGAAATGTTTGCATACAGAATGATTCATCCTGTGCTGCCTACTCAGTCTCACACAGGTCTCTGTGGTATGAGGCCTTCTACACATTAGACAGAGCTGCAAAATCTTAAAAACAAGTTAAATTAAATCTGGATAAAGCTGTGGTTTTATTTGGTGCCCCATGTTGAAACAAACCTGAATACAATGAAGTAGTTTGGCTGCACGCAGATCCCTGGGCATGTGCATAGACCCTTTCTTAGTCTACTTGTGGGACACAGTATGAAAGGTCAATTCAGAGGAAGTTAAATTCTCCTCACATCCCATGAATACCTAAACACATAAGCATGAGTCATATATGAGATATTGTCCAAAAAATATATGAGGTACCAGAACTTGTACTTTTCATTCCAAGGAGTGGAGTCCACAAATGCTTTCTGCCCCTCTCGAGGGTTTCAGGCTGTTAGTGTTATGTCTGTGCTTGGATTTGGAAAACCCATGGATGAGACATTGTGAAGGGGAGGCCATGCTCCCTCCAGTACTGAAACTTCACATGGGCTGGGATGAGATCTGTGCTCTGAGCTCCCAGCTCTGTTACTTGGCAAGCAGCTCTAGAACTGCTTCTCAATAGGATGAACCCACCAGCAGAAGGTGGCCAAGGGTGAAGGGAGTTACTGTTACCTCCAAATCTACTTCACACTGAGGCCTGGAAGAGCCCCATGACATAGCACAATGCCTAAAAGACATGAAGAAATAGCTTTTGTGGCCAGAAATAAAAATAAGTATTTTAATAGCTTCTTTACAAGGAAAAAAAATAGAACATAAGCGCTAAACCATATCCCTTTTAAAATGTTGTGTTAAAAGTTTATTGGACTTGAGTTATCCCAGTGCTTTCCACTCTTCTGCCTTCATCAGCAGGGCCAGGTTCCTAAACTACTTAAGGTATTTTTGGTATTTATTGGCATGCATTTATTCGGATCTTTTCCTTCTATGTAACATGAATTTGCAATATTAAAACTACAGACCCAGGTTTAAATGATTACATGATTAATAATTTCTCTCATGGAAAGCTGCTTTCTGACCAAACAGTGGTTACTGCAATGAATCTGTGAAATGATCATTATTGTGAAATATTCTGGAGGGTACTCACTTTGATATGAGCAATAGGAGCCTGGCTGATTTCTAGCAATTAATTAGTGCAACACCATATGTTAGCAGACACACAGCAGATGTGTATGTGTGTGTACGTGGCAGAACAGAGCAGAAAATTCTGCAGTTGGAGTTAAAGGAAGAGAAAAGACTAATTTAAGGAAGAATCCAGGAATAGCAACTTTGATTTGTTTTCAAGCAGCCTTTCTGAACACTTAAAATGTTTGCTTTTACTGTGGTTATTGTTAGGTTACTTCTATTTGTGTTATTTCTAATGTTATCTTGTTACATGATAAGTCAGATATCTTTTTAAATATCCACTGATTGGAGGCACACATGCCAAAGCCTTTGTGTCATACAGAAATTGTTCCATATGTGTCTGTCACATCTATTAAGAAAGGAAATTGTCTCTGTAACCTAAGCACTAAAATATGCTTATTCTCTATGTACTTCCCTTACAGTATTTAAACCATTGGTCCAAATGAGCTTGTGTTTTTCTTGCTGTAGTAAATGATTGTTAGTATCTTCCCTTAAACCTGGTATACTTGATTCTCAAACTGCTGATTATTATGTCACATCTCCTCAAATACTGCCAAATCTAAGAGATTGAGGACTCACCCAGTGCCAAGGTAGATCTAGCACCAAGATGGAGTTTAAATAATAAAAGGCAATATCACTCTCATTGTATTTTAGAAATTGTCTGCATGAAGTGAGTTTTTAGATCCATGGGGTATGTGAATGAATAATCAAAGTTTGTGCATTGAACTACTTGGTAGCCTTGCAAATTTTTTTTTTAATTTTCTTAGAAGTCAGAGTTTTAGTTCTTCTAGAAAATTTTACTTTAGGGTGAGATGCAGCCCCATGGAACATGCAGTTCCCACGATTCTTGCAATTTACTTAAAAACCAAGCAACTGGAAATCACAAGAGCAGGTTTGAAACAGGGACAAAGTACAAGAAAAGAAGTGGCTCATTTAAAGAACATTCATTACAGAACAGAACCTCATGTTCCTGAAATCTTATTCAGTATTCCTCAAATCTTATTGAATAGCTTTTGGTATACTAGGTGTTTTTATACCAGTAGATTTTATAAATTTAAATAAGCAACAGAAAAATATATTTGAACTATGTGACTAGTATTTCATTTTCAGAAATGCCTTGCAAGAATTTCCTGTGCTTTAACAAGACAGAGTTATGCCATGTCAATTGATCTTTGGGAAGATTGTGCCTGTGTGTATCCCTGGTGTTGGCATGTTATCTCACCAGTCTGCAGTGAATCTCTTCTCCCTTGTCCCTACCTGGCCATTCTTTTTCTTTTCTGGAGTGCCATTCAGCTCCTTGTACACCCTCAGTTGCTTTTCTTGCCAGTTACATAGAAAAAAACTTGCACAAGTAGCACTATTTCAGGCTATGTAAAAAGATGATTGATCTTGCATATAGACAATATAAAGAGATACAGGGTTTTATTAGTCGTTCTGAAAACCAGAAGTCACACAATGTTTTCTTTGTATTACTTTAAGTTATTTTCTGGCAAGGTCTAAGAACCGGAATCTTTAAGTTTTTGGCTCTTCTTCAAGGTGATGCAATGTGTCTCTCTATTCTGTTCTTTCTCTGAGGTCTGTCTTTCATCTTTTCTTGGTCTTTTTTATCAGTGGTTTGCTTCGCCACTGGTGAAGCACCATCAAGGATTACCCACTCCCCACTGTGGCAGCGCTCAGGGCTTTCACTGAATGAGACACTTCAGTGTTTGCTAAGTGAGTCTGAGGAGTACCAAGTGAGAAATCCAAGTATAATCACTATGTCCTCAGAAACCTGCTAGGAAGCCAAAATCAGAATCTTTATGCCAGTGTGACAAGAGTAAAGATGCTTTTGCTGGAAGGGTTTGTGCTTAATTTTTTGTGCATCTTACATGGTTAAAATGCCATAATAATTAGATGGGGAAGAGGTAATACAGAACCATCCCCAAGAATAGAGCGCTGCCATCAGTTTTGTCAGTTGATGAATGGAAATTTGAATGGAAAATGTGTAGTGTGGGGAGCCTTTAGCAAGGACTTGATAACAGAAGACTAATATGTGTTTGTGTGTCCTGTGGGATGCCAGCGGATCCAGCTAATTGTGCTGCAATATGAGGGAAATACCAGCAGAGGTCATGGAAGCAGGAATAAAAGCATGGAAAAGGCTGATGGACCAACAGACAATCTGTGAGGGGTAAAAGGTAAAGCTGCAAGGGAAATCAGACGTCACAGAGTGCAGAGTACCAAGAAGAATTCAGTAGCTCACAAGCCTGTATAATAAACTGCACTAATTGCAAACTTAGTGTCACCTTCTCAGAGACAATCCAAGCAATAAATACAAGTTATAAGGTGCATCAAACTCTAGTGCAAAATTATCTGCTAATAAGGTGCAACTAAATCATCTCGTGGATGAAAGAATAATTAGGAAGATCTTTCAAAAATTAAATTCATAAGCAAAGTACCATTCATGCCAATAAGAAATGACAGGTTTTTAATAAAGACTGGATTTATATTCAAAGAAAAGCATTTGATGAAGATAAATTAAATTTTTTTTTATTCAGGCTTCTCTTTGTTAAGTTTCAACATCTATGTATGCAAAGTTGTCATGATCATATATACTAAAGTGTTTTCATTTGGTTATCGACTTATTGAAATTACTTCTTCCGGAGATCAGGAAGGTTAAGCTTAATTAGTAAGCAATTGCATTCTATTTATCAGGAGAAACTTTGAACAGTCTGTTTTATATGAATATGTTTGACTGTATGCATTGTGCCATTATTTTTATAGGGCAAATAATGATAGATTAAAAAGAGATTTCAAGTCTAGCTGTTATTGGAAATCGTTTCAGTGCTTTTACAAAAATTCTGGGATTTTACTAAAGTAATGGAGCTTGAACCAGGAAATAGGAATCAAAGAGAAAGAAGGAAAAGATTACTCATATCTAGCATTGTAGTGTCTCTTCCACTACATCAACAAAAATTATAAGTCATTGGGATGTGAAAGTGGAATATTTTTAACTACCAAATCAAATACAGAGCAATTCTCCTAATAGCCTTTACTTTTAAATGGGGCTTCAATGATTTCTGTAAAATGAAGTCTAGTAACTGTAGAGAAAAATCTTTAGTTTTTAATAAATTTGCTGAAATAATTGAACCTGAAAGAATTGAGCCAAACATTTAAACAATGTTCTCTATGTTTTGAGGGCCACATTTTTGTGCTTCTAGTTGGGGTAACATAATTTTCAGTCTTATTTACAAATTTTATTTTTGGAGATTGCTCATCACCTGAAGATGAAAAGTTTAAGACTTTATGTTTTAGCTAGCATTTTAATTGCTGACAAAAATAGTCTACACTTTCTATTTTTTCCTTTTGTAAGAAAAACTTAAAAACATATATTTTTGGTAGAACTGAGGTTGTGGATAGCAAGTGTGTGTCATTAGAAGATGTTTAGTTACACTACAATGAATTGGTCTTGCTGGATTTTGCTGACACTGCACAGGAAGAAAGGCACCAGCACTTCTTTTCTGCAATCTTTTTTCCAATATAACTGGTCAGCTGTAAATGAAAATATACCTGGACTGTAAAATAAGCAATGAAAATGATCCCTAGATAGCTATTAAAAATTTGTCCTGTAGAATCTGTCTTGTTGTGATAAAGATGGCAGGAGCGGAATCAATTGTAAGACATTTCAGAAAAATGACAGATTTCAGAGATAAATATGAATATCTGGAGGGTGGAGAAAGTTTAAGTTAGAAAACATAATTTCTAGCACTTCCTTTTCATATCTCTGTAGGCAGAACTGGAGTGATGGCAGCTGTCATCGAGCTTGCACACTATAAGTGGCAATATCATCTTATGGAAATTAGTATGTTCTGTGACTTCTAAGACTTCTGCTTGTGGAGTCTTTGATCCTAAGCTGTAATTGCAATTAATTACTTATAAAGCTATAAATTTTTAATTATTGCTTTTTAAAGAAATAATTCAGTGCTTTTTTTAATGAGATTCAAGGTGATGTCTATCACAACTTACATAAAATTAATTCTGGGAAGCTTAGTTGTATGACTGGGAAAATAACCTATAAGATGTGCACTGCTAAGATCCAAAATTAAGCTTTAAGTATTGCCCTGATCAAAAATGAAGCTTGTCAGCTCTTTTAGAGGCAAAGAAGTGATCCATTTAAAGGATGACAAATTTAGCAGTGGTTGATAGAGTAAATCACTTGGAGTGAGGGCGGGACCAAGAGTCCTCAGGGGCTTTGTCAGCTGCTCATGGTCTATGATCCTTTTCTCCCTCTTGCTTCTGAAGCAAGTACTGCTTTATATCATGTATATCCACGTCATCTGTACGAAAGATGTTGTGAAGCAACCAGCTAATTCCCACCTGAATGAATTTTTCTGTGAATACCTACATTAGGAAAAGCAGTGGAGCATGAGAAATGCTGTCTGATAAGCCTTGACATGAGCAGTGGCCACACTGCTGTCACTGGGATTATTTTCAGTATGTGTGGACTTTCTGATGTGTGAGCCAAGAGTGCACTCCCACTGCAGCATCAGTACAGTTCAGTTCAGACAGCTTTTCAGAAGGCAGAAATGATAGAAGCCCAGAACTTTTCATGCCAGTGCTCAGAGGACAGCACACACAAAAGTCTGAGCACCTGATGGGGTTTGATAGTAGTGATGCATTGTACACCATTGGCATGTGCCTTCTAGCTTTACCTTTTTCAAGAACAAGTAATAAATAACTGTATTTTATAATAGTGTATTTTATACACTGCTCTGGGTTCCACATTTAGCTCAATACTGCCTGAATAACATCTAGACAGCTGCCCCCTGTCTGTGCCTGTGTGATGTGTGTGCCCCAAACAGAAGGGAGCAAACAATATATGTGCAAAAATGGAAGTTTTCAGTTTTGAACAGGAGCAGAGGCAGGCATTCATACAGTGGGCAGCTAAATATCACCACTGAGACCTCACTGTTTTTTGACATGTCTCTACCTTTCAAGAAACCTCAGAGAGGTCACAGACAAATGCTCAGCTAATTTCTTTGAAATAAACCAGAAGATGGAGATCTGGGGAGATGCCTAGAAATAAAAATCTTTTCAACAAATCTCATTAAGAAGTTTTGACCCAAAGTACCTTTCATGGACTAAAATATGTGTGTGGAAAAAAAAGCTTAGTGCCAGAGGCCTGTGACAGAGCCTACCGAGACTTTGCAGAGATAGATTTCCATCACACCTTGTGATGTTTTTTGGATGGAAATTTGACCAACTGACAAACAATCTATTAAAATTTGGGATATTGTGTCTCTCACTCAGAATAGGTAGAGTCAGAATAAGATTCAGCTTTGGGAGGTATTATTTATTAGTTCCAGGGGGACCTGTGAGTAGAACCAGAAAAATAATTGCAATGGTGAAGAGAAGTTGCATCTATATAAAATTGAGGGTAAATTTTACAAATTTTAGTTCATCATTTTCTCCAAAAAGTTTCTGAGAACAATGATTTTCATGAAAGCTACAGTAATGATTATTGCTTGGAACCAGTTAAAAAGATATTTTTTCATTACTTCATTGGGATTTCTTGGGGGGATGATGGTTAAAAATTCCTTATCAGTTTGTACTGCTTTGCATAAAGAATGTGAACTCTCCTGCCTGCATGGCACCATACCCTCAGGGTAGGTTATTGCCTGTTATCTTATGTGGTGTATTCAACTAACTCTTGGTATTAAGGTGGGAAAATAGATTATTTTTGAAGAAAGGATTGTTGTTTTCTCAGAGTTTTCCCTCCCTTTCCAGGACAGCATTTAAAAATGGACCAAATTTTGTCTGTTAGCCAAAACCTTTCTTGTGTTAGTGACCAGAGCAATTGGTGAGTTAGATGTCACTGGTCAAGTGAGCTGTAGGAAGAAGCTCAGAGTACTCTGGCTTATATTTAAACCATAAAAGCAAGTGCAATAAATTACAGCAAGAGAAAAAAGGTCCATATAAAAGTGAGCTTTTAGTGTAGTTTCATGTGGCTATTCTTGAAGTCAAAAATCTCCACCTAAACAATATTCACATTAAGGTGACGTTTTTAAGGTGATAAAAAAATAGGAAAGACAAAAGCACAGAATGAGTCAGAGCTAGCCAATAGGAAAAGTGAAGGATCCACCCTGGAGGGGAATGAAATTGGTTATGACTCAAGTGTCTGATACACTGAGCTTCTATTTAAGCTCTGATTTTAATAGGAGAAAACAATGACAAGAGGTTGAGCGTTTAGGCTGCAGTCTGAAACCTACTGACCTTGACAAAATTATGCTTATTAATTTGAATGCATGCTGAATTAACCTTGTGATAAATAAACATAAGGACCTAAAAAAAGAACTGTATATGAAATGTAGCCTGTCAGCCTGGTGATATGCAAATGAAGAGGACAGGACCTAGTTTATCAACTCACCATCTCTTTGTCACCCTTTTACTATTTAGATCCTTAGTTACCAGATATAATGAAGTAAATTTTGCTTAACAAATGAATTTTGATGAGGGAATGACTCATGGTTTTTAACAATTTATAGTAAAGATCATAAAGGAGGGTGCCTGATTTCATAAAGATATTACACAACTGTATGCCAAGGAATTCCTGATAATAAACCTCTTAGACATAGAGGAAAACCATTACCTGCTCTTGAGAGCTTCTAGTGCTTCCTGTGGCTTTCTCCCTGTCTTTTGACTGAAGTCTAAACTCCGAAATGTAGTTTCTTCCAGTTTTCTGGTTTTCAGTTTTGCACGACTTCTGCTTGAAGAAAACAGAAGAATTAAACATGCTACTTGAATTCAATAATAAGGGTGCTTTCCTTTTGGCTGCTTTAAAAGCAAATTGTGTAGAAATACTTTCTGCAACCTGAACACAACAGATGATGAAGAAGCTCTCTGTGTCAAAGCCTCTTTTCACAGAAAGTCCAACCTCTTTTTCTGATACAAACACTGTAGCCAGTGAAGGGCACTGAATTTTCTTGAAGTGATTTATGAAAAAATGTGTCTATTAACCATTGGAATATGTGGAACAGTGAGAAATTTATTTCATGAAATAAAAGGGCCAGCTGTGTAACTTTTGGGGTTTGGGTGTTTTTCCCCCAGTTACAATTAAAATTATGCTTGCCAATAGTAACACTGATGGTTGTTTGCAGTTACCTGATACAGTTCTTTTTTTCCTAACTCATCCTCTTTTCTCCCTGATCCTCTTTTTTTCCCCTCTCAGGAGAGTGATTTTAAACTGATTTTGCTAAAAAAGCTTAACAAATTCTTTAACTTTAACCAGCAAGAAGGAAGGGAAAATGAAATTGTTTCTTATATATCAGAATATATGCCTCCATTTACATTAACCCATGACTATGAAAATCTTATTCCTATTATTGACCATTGACTAAAATTTATAGGGAAAACCACTGCATGTGGGAACTCTTTCATGAAGCAGGCTTCTTCCCACCTGGCTCACAGCCAGACAACTTGAAAAAAAGACTGCCTTAACTTGGCCCCCTGTCAAACCTCTTGCTTTATCAACCATTTTAAGATATATTTTCCAAGCACATTTAGTTTGCAAAGGAAACTGGTGTTGAATTTCTCTCTCTGGGCATTTTAAACCCATTGCTTTGTTCTGAGTGCTAATGTTTTCTATTGGTTATGGCAATCATTAATGTTCTATGAAGTGCTGCATTTATTTGCTTAATGTTATTCTCTGAACAGCCCTGAACCAGGCGTGGCTGGCTGCCTGCCTGCAATGCTGACAAATATCAGTGTTCATGGATGGTCAGCAGAGCAATGAGCTATGCACCACCCTGTGTAGAACATACTGTATTTCTGAAAGATATAAGAACAAATGGATTTCTCTGTCAGGTGGTCCAGAATGTGAATGAGGTTTTTTAGCTGGCAATAGCAGAAATAGGTTAATTGGTACAGCAAATATGAGCTACATTTTGCTTGAGTTTTGGGCAGGGGCAGAGCAGAACACAATGACTTCCTTTCTGGCAGAAAATTCCTTTTGCACCTCATGAATTGATCAGTCAGTTAAGGCTCACTGAGAATGTGCCAGAATATATAGGGGTTCTTGTTATATGTATTATACCTTCCCTACAGCACCCATGACTCAACTGGACATGGGTAAACTGCTGCTTAACCATTTATATAAATTTCTTCTCTACTCATGTGAAAATATTTCTCTGCTTCTTCATTGGTTTGTTTGACTGTTTTTGCAGTTGCAGCTCTAATTTGTATTCTACTGGGTAGTGATGGTGACTAAGAAATATTTTGTTAGTATATTCATTTCATGAGTTTTCACAAGTACCTGGGATTAAAAATGGGTAATGAAGTACATAATTTAAACTGATAATATTCTCTGAGATGGTTAGTCAAGGGAATTTCCTGTGTTTGTCCTGAGCAACTTATTGCTTAAAGGAAATCAATATGAAGTTTCTATCTAAAGATTTTTTTGGGAAGGAATAAAAAAAGAAAAAAATGTAAAAGAAATGAAAAAAGAATCCTATTTGATGAGTTGGTATAGTTGGCATACACTGAAGCTTTGAGATTAGAATGGTTTGAGTTGCAAGGGACCTTTAGGATCACCCAGTTCCAAATCCCCGGCTGTGGGCTGGGACTCCTTCCACTGGATCAGGTTGCTCCAAGTCCTGTCCATGGAAACTTCCAGGGGTCTCAATTTCAACCAACAAGACACCAGAGCTCGATGCAGCTTAGAGTAGTCTTCTCCTTGAGAGCAGACCTTCCTAAAAAGCCAGAGGAGGCAGCAAAAGGCCAGAAGCCAACTTAATCCATCAGCCAGCGGTGCAGTAAAGGCCTGGGTTTGCCAGGGGCAGAGGCCACTGAGCTGGACTCAGGGGTGTTGGCTCCGGCCCATGTGAGTGGCAGGACGTGGCCCTTCACACACTAAATTCCCTGACCTCTCAAGATGTCCAAGTTTAAACTAGCTTGCCGCATGTAATTTTTTTTAAAAGAAAGGTTTATCGCTATTATTATTATGTTTAGAAACTCTGTATTGACTTTGCTGCAGGCAATAGGTAGCAGGATAGCAGCACTGTGACTCAAAAAAGGATTGTTAGCAGTCAGTTAGAGTAAATGATTGCTGTTAGCATTCAGCTGGAATAAACGATTACTGCCAAGAGACAGCTATAGTGCAAGCTCTTCAGCTGTTCTGGTTCAGTGTTACTGCTTAGGGTTGGAGAGCCCTCCAAAATCCTGCATTCAGTCTTCCAGAGGAGTTAGCAGAATATGAGATTTCTACTCTTCTTGGGGAGTGAAGGGGGGAAAATAAGTCTGTGTTTAGTGTTTGACATAACGAAAAAGCTGTAGTAACTTCAGCAGCCTGAGAAACAGTCCCTGCTCTAGGTTGTAGCATTATAAAGCTGCTGTCACTTATATGTTGATTAGAGGAGAAAAAGATGCTGAGAGGTTAAAGGAGAGACATGTTTGCTTGTGAATTTTTGAATGTGGTACCAAATGCAATTGGTCACCTACAGACAGAATTCATTAATACAGAATTTTATTTAATGTTGGAACAGCAGGAATTTACTGAAAATAATTGGGGAAAAAAAATCCAGTCCATTTAACTCCTTTCTCAGAAAATCTTTCTTTTGAAAGCAGCTATGAATTTAGGAAAAGTGTAGGTCTCATAGTCATAGAATGGTGGCCTATTTCTAACAAAAAAAATACAAGACAATAAATTAAATCATGCTGCCATGAAGCTAGAGAGTCACTTTGTGTTGCCTCATTTACTGGGAATGAGGATTCCAATAAAGATTCCAGTGAACACACAAAATGTAATCACATGGTGCTTCCAGCTTTAATCATGCAGGTAGAACACACAGTCCTTTGCAGACTGGACTGGGGCCTCTCAAAATGCACCTTTAGCTTCCAGTGCAGGATTTAAGGACAAGGGCAGAGGCTCTTGGGAGTGGCAGGCTGCCAGAGGGGAAAGATGGTTTTCTGTTGAGAATGAATCTGACTTTTCCAGCAGTGTCACCTCCCAGACAACATCCAGCTACTGCCCATGCCCTGCTGCTGCAGGACAGAGCCAGACCCAGAGCTTGTGCCCACAGCTGGGGGTGGCTGCTGCCAGCAGGTGCCCATGTGGCACCAGGAGCAGTGGGATTCTGCGGGCAGCTGCAGGAGGAGCAAGGAGCAAAGCACCGCTCCTGGTCTGTAACTATTCACAATCTAGCTCCTGTTTCCTCAGCTGTCTCTGAGCAGGCTGTGATCAAAAACCCCCAGCTGTGCAGGGCTCTGGGAAGAACTGCAGGTACACTTCTTGGAACAGGAGTGTGCTTGAAAGATTATTTCAGGCTTGCAGGAGGCAAGATAGGAAAGAATAATGCAAGAAATCTTTAATAATGAAGTATATAAAAGCTTCAGTATACGATTTGGTCTGACAAGAATCTGTCAAATTTGAGGATTTACCATTACATCTAAGTGGTTTAATTTTTCTTTTGAACTCTGCAAGAAAATAACTGTTAAATGGTGTACAAAAAAGTAACTGTCAGTGTACAAGTTCATTTGACCTTCCTTACAAAAATACTTATGCCTGTTCCAGCTGTTTGTTTCACTGCTGTTTTCCATATTAGTTTATTTCAACTTAAAATTATTTTCTAGCCAAAATATCTTTTTTTTTAATGCAATGAATGTGGTTTTAAAGGATGTGTTAATGTATATGGCTTCTTTCTGAAACTATAAGTATGAGAAGGCTCAACTTTTAGCTCTCCTCATGCCAACTCAAAACCACATACAATATCTAGAGGAAAAGGTAATGGTTCAAAGGCCTTTGTGTATGTACAAGATATGTTACATATTTTGTCTTTTTCCAGAAAGATTCTTGCCAGTTATTCAGACTTAATTTTAGGCCACCAGAAACAACCTGTTTGGTTTTTTGTTTCTGTTTATTTTTGTTTGTTTTTTTTTTTATCCTGACAGTCAAAGAAACCTCTAATGCAACCTGTATTGGTGTGCTCTTCCCTAGGTTTTGAGCCCAGCAATTGATATGCTGAGTATGTCCTAAGTTTGTAGCAAGTGCTGAGGAAAAGAGCTGCAGAATAGAAATGAGGAGAGGGTCAGAGGGAACACTGGAGCACTGCTTTGTAGACTCAAATATAGGTAGAAACATTTTTGCATGCTGAAGGAAAGACGACATGTTTGCAATGCCTCAGAGAGAGGAACGAAAGCATTGCACACAAAAGTAGGATTATGCATAGAGTAATGACTGTGCAGATCCTGGTGGTTTTATTAAACTACTCAAATTCAAAAACATTAGGGCAGATTCTTGACTCAGTGGAATGATTGTCAGGAAAAGTGTTTGACTGAGGCTGGGATAGCTGTGCCTTTGGGAAGGGACTTCATTGAACACTGGTTGGGAGGGCTGTAACTGTCTTTACTTTGCTCTAATATGACTGGCACTTCTTCCAGTGTTTGTTTCCACTGCTGTTACTGCTGTTGTTTTTACCTCTGGCTGGTTGCTGCCTTCTATAATGGCAAATATATCTCAGTGTCTGTAGACGGGTGGTTTTCACTGAAAAAACATCAGGTCCTGAAAGTAGTGAGTGTTGAAGTGGCAATCTGAGATCACACACCAGTACCTGCTGGTCCGAGATTCATTGTACTTTGTGATTCACTGTCTTAAGTAATAGTATCTCAATCAATATATATTTGAAAATGTCTTAGTCTTTCATAAAGAAAAAAATTTAGTCCCTTGAAAATGCCTTTAAATAGGCAAATTTAAATACCTTCTAACCTATTACTCAGTGCGCATTGTACAATAAGATATTGCAAAGTAGTTCATGGTACATCCTTGTGTTTGAACTCACGAAAAAGGGCTTTAATAATTGTCCAGAATTCTTTCCTTCCTAGAGCATTTCAACATATTCTTTTAACAAGTATCCATGATCTACATTTTTCACTTTAGAAATACTGTAGGGTGGATTGCAAAGTTAAATCACAGGCAGCTCAGTTTGTACTCTTGAGATGTACTGTAACAGCCTTGAATCAGTATTGACTTAATTTCTCAGTGTCTCATTGAAAAATGTGTCCTTTTGATGTCTTGGTTAATTCTGAAGAATCCCAGGAATGAAGAGAGGAAGGACAGCTCCTACTTCTAAGCCATAATTTCTTTCCTGTGAGGCAAAACTTCATTACATATTTGTTCCTCTTCTTTCACTCTAACCTTGACCTTTTCAACTAAGTGTTTAATTCAGGATATTAATAATCTGACTATGTTCGCAATTTATGACCTTTTTGTACAGTTTGTTACACAACTTTGAGAAAATTGACTTAAGGCTTTGTGAATACATAGTCCTTTGTGCAGGAGCCTACAGTTTGTTTTTCAAGGAAACACTCTGATATTCTGTGACAATTCCCCTCTACTGAACAAATTCACAACAAGACCTTTTGGCTCCTTTGTCTGTCCTTGCTCCCAAGGAAATTCAGATTTTCAGCCAGAGGACTGGTGGCTTAACTGTACAGTTGTGTGTTTATTTCACTGGAGACTCTTTGAAGAGCCAATAACACATTGAAAACTTTGTTAGCTTATGCAGGAAAATATGTTTAGGAATTGGGAATTTTTCAAATTATTTGATTTGTGAAGACTAACTGGATTTTATCTTTAGAAGATGTCCACAAGTTACCATCTTTATTTGCTTTTAATGCCTGGGATATTTGCAAATATTTCAGCTGTTTTATGATGCAGTGACTCAGGAAAGAGCATTCACTGGCTCCCAATGTGCATGGCTTGAGGTGCACCTGAACCACACATACTCATACCTGCCAATACTGAATATCTGAATGAAAAGAAATTAGGTGTCCAGAATTCCTTCTTACATTAGGACAATAGGCTGCTGTTCTTGGCTTCCAGTATAGCCACAGATTTAGCTTTCCTTTCAGGTAATTCCCGGCATGTGTTTATGACCTTTTTGTACAATTTATCCTTAATTTCTTTTTATTCTTGTCTTGATTGCTAAAAATTTTTGCCTGTGGAGTTTTTTTTCTTTTTCATTTTGGTTTTTTTTTTTTTTTTCCGTTCTTAACTAATAAAAAACCCCCACACAACCACAGTTCAGGTGGGCATGAAAAACACACTGTGAATTCTTAAAGGTTGGAGAAATTTTCTGTTGGGATCTAAGTGTTCATTTGTGTGTGGAGTCTGATCAAACTGGTATTGCATTACTGGATGCAATGGTTGAGTAATCAATCTTGTGATACAAACCCAGAAGTATGTTAACATCATACTTAGATGATGATGAATAGCAGAACATAACTGATGAACCAGCATATTTAATTTCATCACTGTAAAAGGTATTTTAGAAAGCCTCTCCAGGCCCACAGTTGGCAATTTTCTCTTTGTCATGTTTTATGCTTTTATTTTTTTCTGTTTTAAAAAGAATACTGTGTGGTATGATTAACTTGGAATTCACATTTGCAGTATTACCAAAAACTCATAGTTTTTTGACTTGAGAAAGACTACACCATGTCCTGTCAAATTTTGTTTCCTGGTCTGTAACCTTCATGGTTGCTTGTTACATGGGGTGAAGTGAGACATTTGACATAAAGGGCAGCCCAAAACAGGACGAATTTGACCTTATAAATTAATGAATAGTATACAGATGCCAACATGACATCTGTGTGAAATTCTATTCCCAATTAAGAGATTGACGGTATTTTTATTTATATGCTTTCTGTAATTCTTTGGCAGACAGTTTTTGTGGGTTTTTTAATCTGGAAGTCCTTGACAGAGAATAGGATGAAGTCTGCTTGCAAATAAGGAGGAACACTAGTTTCAATGTCTACTGACTCATCTAAATAGTCAAATGTTGAGATGCAGCATTGATAGTACTTTTGGAAATGTCAACTTTGTATTAATGAGAAAATGTAGCAGCTGTAACTGTACTGTCCTGGTATGGACAGCATAATCTGTGAGTGACCCATCTCTGCTTTCTCCTAGGCACATCATGAAATATTCTAAAGCATCTATCTGTTTTAAACAAATGGGTTTTTTTTAAATTCAAGATGAAATACAGTGGGCAGGAAGCCTTCAACACTTTTATAAAACATTTCCTCTTAATAATCATCTTGGACACAAACATGCTACAAGGAATATTCCATTAGGCAGACAAACTGCAGACTCCAGAGTGAGATTTTTATAGTGACAAAGTTCAGTTCCATTACTGAGAAAATGAGAACTTGGCCCTGCAATCAAATCCAAATGTGCTGACTGTAGCACTGGCCCCCAGATTTAGTGAAAGGCTTTTAAAGAAGTAAGTTAAAATAAGTTTTTAAGTAGTTTTCTTATGTGGTAGTATAAGGTATGCCTAGGAATATTTACACAATTCAAAATAGATGATTCATGTTATTTCTCAGGTATGAATTGCTTTTAATTTTAATTTGATGGTGGAGTGTTCAAGTTTAACCTGCTTGTAACAGAGGTGAGTCTTAGAAGTAAAACTTATAGTAAGGTTAATTTCCAGTTTGTGATGTCTATGGACACTGCATATGACACAGATTTAGAACAACAACCTTCCATCTGTACCATCACAGGATAAAGAATGATGGATCTAGAAGCTAAATGAGAAATTACATAACCACAATCTTTTAAGTTGTGTTCATGTAAAATGCTAGAGAAGAGAGTGAATCTTTTGTTTCTTCAAAGATTCAAAGAAAAATAAAGGCTTAAATCTTGTGATGCCAAAAATAAACTTCACCACTCTATAAGGCAGCTGAGAAAGAAGAGGTAGATTTGATCTGGCAGTGAAAGCAGTTCTGTTAGAGAGCTGATTATGTACATGAATAGACAAATCCTTACCCTTAAAAAGAGGAGGAACTGTATTTTATCTTAAAAATATTACTATTGTATATTTTTATAGAAGAAAATTCTAAATATTCTTTACAGAAGTAATGATCTGGAACATAAATGGCTGCTAACTGCACAGTAGAGTTTTCATATGACAGATATATTGCAAAATAGGCATGGTCCTGATCAAGCAGGATTTATGGCTGTGAAGGTCAACAAATGTTGTAAGAGTTTCTTTCTCATTTGAAGTTTATTGTGCTTATCTAGATTCCTTTGCCTTCCACATGGATTATAAATGGTAGTATACAGATGTTCTCACAAGTGTGAGTGCACATTACCTCTTAGGTTATTTTAGTGTTGTTAATAGAGGTGTAAAGCTATTACAAGATCAGTATTGAAGATTCTAGAATTTCCTTCCTCATCAGTCTGGTACAGATTAAGTTGTTATTCTTTTTACAGACAGCAGGAAGACCAGGAGGGCAAAACATGCATTGATTTGTTTGAGAGTTTTATAATGTGTTTGCAATTGATGGCCTTGTTGGCAGCCAGGTTCCTCCCAGGCAGCCACAGCCTCTAGTTCAGCCGCCCTAAGCAGTTCAGTTGAAGAAAACCAACATCAAATGACTTATCTGACTGATTGATCAAGATATTAATTTGCATATGCTTCTAAAAGAACCTGCAAGAGGCTGTTCCTGTAAGCAAGAAGCACCCAGATATTCTAACTCAGGGCATCACTGGGATCTGACAATGGCAACTAATTTGCATATTGTTAAATCATGAGATATTTTCCCACCCCATAAATTTAATCTGGCATGTCCAGATATTATCTACTTATTTTCACAGTGGCTTTGTTATGCACCCTCAGAAAGCAGCTAAGGAAGTGTAGGATACTCTGCTTTGCTTCTTTTGGCAAATTACTTTGTCTGCTGAAACTGTTTTTCTGGCACCACTGCCCCTTATGGAGCAGAAAAAGCGTGGATTGTTGTACTGGCGTTGGCTGGGATGGAGTCAATTTTAACTGTGTTTTGGATTTGTGCTGAGAACAGTGTTGCTAGCACAGGGATGTTTAGGTCCTGCTGAGCAGTTCTTGCACAGCATCAGGGCTTTTTCTCCTCTTCACCCACTGAGTTTTTTCATTTTTAATCTCCCAGTTGTCCCCCCTCTTCTGGGAGAGGGTGAAGGAGTGGCTGTGTGATCCCTGGCTGCTGGCTGCGGTTAAGCTGGAACAGTGCAGGGAGCTGCACTGTGCAGGTTTTCCTTGGAATTCTGAGAGCTTTTCTGTGTCCTTCTGCTGGCAGTGACCAGAGGAGCTATGATGACATTCAGCCTGGCAACAGGCATGTCATGCTGCAGCTTTTGGCAGCCAAATCTGCTTGGACTTCCAGGGAGTCCCACTGTATTTAAATTAGACACCTGAAAAAAGAATCCAAACTTCTCAGGTGTCACCTAGAAGTCTGGCAAGCATGGAACAGCGTGACCTTCTTTTCCTATTTGGAACATAGAAGAGGATGAATTTAGACAGAATTTTTTTATGATTGAAAGATAATGACGATTAATAGAGGTCATACAGAAAAAGTTATGGTCCTCCTCTAATTTCTCCAATATTTTTTACAAACAGGACAAGGAAGGGATATATTAAAATACCACATCATGTGTTATTCTGCTAGATCTAGTAATTTCTCAGTGTCTAATTGTGCCTCAGTTATGGTGCTGGAATGGCAACAGAACTGTTTCCTATTATGCATCATCTTAAGAAAAACAAGCAAGGACTTCTGTACTTGAACTTGATACTGTTTTTATAAACGATGGAAACAGATTACTTTCATTTAGAAAAAGACTCTGGATATTTAGCTAGTTATACAGATCAATATTTTGTTAATAAATCACATTGAATAAGCAGCATAAATCTAAAAAGATCACATATCTTCACAAAGGATGCTGTTGCACAGCAGTTCAGAAACACCCTTACACTGCTAGTGCAAAGTAAGAACCAAATCATCACCTGGAACCTGCAGGGTGCTGGTGCCTCCTGAGACTTAGCTCATGTCTGGATCATTTCTGACTGAACTCTTAAAATGGCCAAAGACAGCTTCAAGGACTAAGCAGTAGAATAATACTTGTTTGTAAAATGTCTTTCAGAGGGAGGTTGTCTGTTATCTCAAAGATTGAGGGGATTTTGCTGTTTAGTCTTATGTTTTTGTTCACAAGAAAGCACATTTCTTTATCTGGCTGTGTGGAAATTTACAGAGAATAATGAAAATTGGAATAGTTGGAGTTACATACCAGTTTAAACAATATTAATGTTTTAACAGTGTTTTCAAAAAAAATGAATATTGGATCCTACCCAATATAGGGTCAATATCTCTTAACTCACATGACTTTTTCTTGCTTATTTTCTTATTTTATGGAAGATTGGTACCACATAGGTTCAACAAAATGCAATATTTAAGGCTTGTGATCCATAAACTGCACAGCAATTGTAATTTGAATTTTACTGATCTGTATTCCAAGCACAATATTTCTTTGTGTGACAGAACATTTGTTTGTCTGTTCCTAGTTAGCAATATGAAAAATCTGCTTCTATTCACAATTACAGTCTGTGTTGCTGTTCTGATTATAGATCAGGAACCTTGATTTGTCATGTGATAAAAGCTGCAGCTCAGAATTGAAGTTGAGGAAAAAAAAGGAAAAAAGCAGACAAATGTTTGAATAACTAGAGTTCCATCTCTACTAGCTGTTATAACAGGAATAATTATACATTTCTATTTTTGAAAGGACTGTGCTTTTTCCCAGTATTCAGCAAAAACTTTTTCCACCCTTCAGGAAAGCAGAGAAGATGAAATGCAGGTAGAAATAGGGAACTAGAAGTGATGGTACTTAGGAAGGATAAAGTTTCATAGACTACAATAATAAAAATAAAATTAAATAAATACTTTCCTAATATTCCCAAATGACACAGATTTTGAGTAATGGAGCTCAAGTTACATGGGCTAGATCATTGCTAGGCAGCTCAGAAGTAAACACACGTACAAAGAATATCCCAGGAGTCTTCATGTGAAATGAATGCATAATATTAAGTAGATTTGGACAAAATCTACTTATATATAAGAAGCACCAATCCATTATAAGGTTTCTATCCTAATTTTTGTTAAATAGGAGACAGTACATGAAAACACCAGAATATTATGGTGTGATCTGATCAAAATGTCAGAAAAAATTATAGAATGATATTTTTGTGTCTTAATTTTTGCATTCCATATCTTGTAGCTAAAGTTGATTGTGTTTTGGATACTGCAGACATTATTTAGGGCAGTTTTTCCTGTAAGTCCTTAATACCAGCACGAATCTATTTAACTGTAAAACAGATCCAGAGAACACGCATTTTTATGAAGATAATATCTAGGCATGCCAGATACTTTATTGTTGTTATAAAATATTATTTGATAATTTTATGATCTTGTAAGGTTTATGCTAATGCTGGTCTACCAGGACCCTCCTGTGTACAAAAGGAATTAGAAACTTAGCAACTTGACATCAGAGTAAATATTTGGTGACTGAAGAAGTTTCTTGCTTTATTTTCATAATGGATATCAGGAACAGCGGCAAAGTCCAGAATTTTCATAGCACTGGAGATTATTCCCAAGCATACACAGAGACTCATTTCTTCCTCGTTTTCAAAACTTGAGCTGAGTTATAAGCTATAGAGCATAAGGAAACCAGTCAAGGCAAGAGAGTAAGTAGGACACAATGATGTGCACTAAGAGTCTGTGGGGCAGCTGTACCCTGGAGCTCAAGTGGAAATAGGTTTCTGAGAAAATAACCAGAAAACCAAAACCCCAAACTGCATCCTAAAGAGGGTTCTGAGAGGGATTGCAATCTCTTACTGACATATATAGATAAAGGAAATAAGAAATGTTATTATGTAGGAATAACACCATGCTACTTCTGCAAGCTAAGTTAGAAATCAGATCTGGGCATCCATAGGCAAGAAAACACACATAAGTCAATTGTTTTGGTGAGAAGCTTTTTTACTACAGTAAAAGCACAAAATCCAGCAGCTATGAATAACAGGAAGAAGGGGAATAAATCATATTGCATGTTAGAATAATGCAACTCCATCTGGAATTAGGGATTATGCTGCTGTTATTATCTCAATTAGGAAAAAATTAAACTATGCGCTTAACTGGAATAGTTGCACTAGCAGAAAAGGTAGCAACTTTCTAGGAAGCTTCTGTATTTTAATGGATTTTTCCCTTTTCTTTTACTTGGGTTTGTTCCAGTGACAGTGTTGTATGTTATAAATGCCTAATTTTGTTTCATTTCATTTCATTACATTGTTTAATAGAAAAAAAAAATTCATCTAGGCCCTCATGAAGTAATTTCCTCAGATTCTTCAAATACCCAGACTAGAAACCTCCATTGTAGTGCAAAATTTGGACATGAAGAACGACTGCAAAACTTTGCTGTTTTTCAATAAGTTGAAGGCAGCAGAGCATGGGTGGGAAGGAAGAACTGAGTAAGTCACCCTAGACCTTTCAGTAAGCTAAATAAATATTAAGCAACAAACTGTTGGATTTCAACCATTTTGTATTCTTGAATAAGAACAACTGAAAAGTTACCTTGAAAGAGAAATAAACCCAGAAATATTTTCTCATCTTTTAAATTATTACATCCTGTTTCTCTTTGTTTTCTGTTAACTTTTTTCTAGTATTCAAGGTAAGAAACTTAGTGTGTTCTTGTTAGATTAAAGGGCTAAGCCAAAAGTCCACAGAAATACATTTGCAATTGAAATGTAATTTGCAACAAAGAGAATGCTCTCACTTGAAGCAGTATTGGTTATTTATATGAATCACCTAATCAGAAATTTAAAAAAAATTACATTGCATTACTTAGTTTATTAACACCTCATACATATTTTGAACATGAAACACTTGTTATAACAACTCCAAATGATATTCATGGATTCAGAATTTTCTGCTAAGGGATAGGATTGAACATTTCAATTGATAAAGGGAACCACAGGCAGTCTGAGAATGAACAGAGGAAAAAGTAACAGACTGTGTAGTTCAAAACAGCTCTGCATCAATGGATGCAGATGCTACATCACTGCCAGTCTTTCGGAAAAATTAGATTCAAAAAATTGTCGGAACATGTAGCTAGGCAGGTCTGAACCTGCTTTGAGGCAGGAGAAAAAGGAATACCTTCTTCCTTAACTTCAATTTTTTTGTCGCTCTAATGTTGATTTATCCATTGTTGTC
This sequence comes from Ammospiza nelsoni, assembly GCF_027579445.1. Lineage (NCBI taxonomy): Eukaryota > Metazoa > Chordata > Aves > Passeriformes > Passerellidae > Ammospiza > Ammospiza nelsoni. The sequence goes on from NC_080648.1 coordinate 7,680,053, forward strand.
TTTGTTTTGGTCAACCTGAATGAGAGGAAGGACACTGGAACATTTTCAGCTTTGCTTTGTGCTTAATCTAAACAATGAAATGCCTTATCTGTTTGTGAACAGAAGTATATTTCTATTGAAGTTTAACAGAGGCTTGGTACCTGTCAGTAGAAGTATCAATATCAAGCTATAACTTTGCAAAAAGGGTTATGAAAATGAGTTTGTTCCAAGTTATCAAACGCTGCCGTTGAGCAGGTTCTATATTGTATGAAGATGGTTTGAAAAGAGACAAGTAGCATTCCCCAACACACTCTATCTATGAAATGGGTAGTGATATTTATGAGAAAATGGAGAAATAAGATGCTTACGCTTTCTTACTTCTCTGTGTGCTGTCAGTGGGTGCATTCAGGGCAAGCACATTTGCTCGGCAGCTGACTCTGTGTGCCCATACCCTGAACCAGCTGCGGTCACCTTGGCTCGAGGTGGGAGACGTGTGAGAGCTGGCACAGAGCTTTGTCTTACAGTAATGAAGTGTAACAGCTTGGGAAAATGCCTTTCTGAGGAGTTGTCTGGACTGAAAACAAGCCAGCCACATCAAAGGACCTAAATCTCTGACAAGGGGTTTGAAAAATAGGTCTGGGCACACAGAGGAGCAAGAACCTGGCAAACAAAGAAGGGAATGAAAGTCCCTTAGGACTGTGCCATAGGATAATGTTGAACAAAATGTTTGAGAATGGGCACCTCTTCCTAGAATTCTGGTATCACTTCACTGAATGCTTCACTTAGAGGGGTTTCAGTCAATCATTCCTCCTACACAGCTGCCACTTCATTTATTTCTCTCTAAAAAATACCTTTTGAGAATTAGATTGGGTTGTGTTGTTTGTCACCTTCAAGAGAATAAAATCTCTTCATGAGTCAGGAAAAGTAATAAAGGATGAAGGGTTGGATTTGGAAGAGTGGCATATTTTTTTCTTATTTGTTTTCTTAGGAAACAAATTCAGAGCAGATATAAGTGAGCAAGGAAACAAGTAGGAAGAGTTCTGGTGCAGCAAACTACTTTTTGACAAGGCAGCTCTAGTAAAATAATCACTATAAAAATATGTTTGGTTGAGTTGAATTTAGTGTAATTTTGGAGTAATGTCAAGTATTTTTGTCTATGGAAGCAGAAATAAGAAGCAATGTTTGAATTTCAAGTACTCCAACTATAGCAGTGCAATGACGAAGACATCTGAAGACACCTCCCTCCTCAAAGCCAAGCTTTTGAAATTGTGTACTCTGCATGACCTGGTTTTAAATCTGTTCCATTTGTTTGTGCTAGCTCTGGAGAATTTGAAAAACAAGTAAGAAAATTGACTTGCTGTGTTTGTTGCAGTTGTTCTGACTGCGGAGAAGCAAACAGGAAAATTCTCTTTGCTAGTCCAGTATATTTTTTTCAGCTTCCATTTAGATCTACAAGCCCTATTTGTCAGCAGTGTGTAGTGTTTTGTTTGTTTGTGGTGATGTTTAAGGGCATTGTACTTAGTTTAGGGAATACAATTTGAGCCCAAACTTCTGACATTTTAAAAACTCTTTTAATTTCATATCCTTATTTCTTCTTTTCTCCACAAAATCGCAACCTATTCTTTTAATACAATTGTTTTTCAGCCATATCCATTACATTTTAAAAGTATTTTAGGCAACTTTCCAGAGATCTTTTGGGTTTAATTGGCAGTGCTTATTAGTCAAAATTTCTCCAGCAGTTCCCTCTCTTCTGTCCTGCTTCAGTAATATTTAATACCTAACTGGTCCTGGGCACTTGGCCCAAAACTGGTTTTGATCACTTCTAATGACCTGAATTTTAAATCTGAAGGCAGTAGAAGCCGTGGTGCTCAGAAGCTATGAAAAAATTGAAGGCAAAATTTGGTAGCTTTAACATTGCTGTCTTGGTCTTTTAGTTGTGAAAAGAATTTCAGTTTTGCCTCTGAAGAGCCCTGCAGTGACTGATCTCTTTGGCTGTGTCTGTTTTGCAGTGTGAGGTCCAGGCAGGACCCGCAGAGCTGTCAATGCTCCCCTGCCTTTTCCAGGTCACTGACAGCCTGGAACATTAGAGAGGAGCTGATTTTCAGTCCCTCTCTAATGGATTCATACACAGTTAATTACAAAGGGCCATTTCCCTGGATTGCAGCCAGAGTAAAGCTTTCTGGAAACCACTTTTCTGCAAGTGTCTGAACTCCTTGCTCCCCAAAGGTGAGAACTGTAAAGTTTCCTGTTCATCCACAGAGCAGATGGTGGCAATGCCAATTTCTATAGGAGCAGCTTGCATGAACCCTGGTGTGGAAGATCAGCCATTTGGAGTGAAATGTTAATTAAATATTGTATGCTTTGGAGTCCTTACTTTTCTAATGATGGTGCTGATTTAGTCTCACAGTGGATTCCAATGATGCTGCTGCCTGCAGCAGCACTTGCCAAGTATCTCCCTGCATTATCCTTCAGACAATCAAGAGTCAGATTCTGCAATTCAGCTAGACCTGTTTTTTTTTAAATTTTCCGGTGAAAAATAGCCTTTGATTTTTGAAGTATTCCCACTGCACGAGGCAACTTTGGTCAGGCAGAGGTAATACTACAAAGGCATTTTGTGTCAGCAAAACCACTCTCTGTAGTATGAATCAAGGAGAGTACATGGTTAAAACTCTTTTAAATATAATTTTTGGCTTGTAAATGGAGAAGAAAATAATAATAGGTTTGTATTCGATTGTATTTAATTTCATAATATGACACTGTTTTCTTATGTTAATTTCATAATGTGACACAGAAGACCAAACTGGCTATTCCCAGACCACCAGGTGTTTCATAGACACCTGAAAAGTCTCTGCAGTGGGAACAAGCAATTTGCAGAGAAGCCAGAAAACACATTTTCCCAGGATAAACTTTTCCCCACTGATGAGTGTAATCCTTGAATAATCTTATGATTTTAGTGTAAGTCAATGCTGCTGCTATCCAGCTATCAATTGTGAATTCTCAGTAGATCCATGTCTTGAACTTCTCCACTCTAAATCAGTCTGATCATCCATTTTTTTCCCAATTAATTAATAATCAAGAGACTCTAGGAGCAGAATGGATTACAGAAAGCCCACAAATGAGATCAGATGCTTTTCCTAAATTAATTCACGAATAAATTTGAGATCCTTCTGTTTCTTTTGAAAAAAAATTGTCCTATTTTTCTGTCTTCAGGAAACTAAAAATGAAGAGAAAATAGAAAAACATCAACAGTTTTAAAAACATCAACAGTTTTAAAATGAAACATTACAAATTTTTCTTCAGAGGAAAATGGAAATGTACTTTTAGATTTACGGATTTTTATTAGTGTTGTAGTGCTTCAGAACAGACAAAATATATATACAAAATGTTTAATAGTCACACTTACTAGAAGTCTGAAGTTATACATTGCATGAAAGAACCTAGTCTAAATAGTTCAGAGGCAGAGCCAATACTGATCTATATGTTATATTTGGCTATCAATATAAGTTGCACAATTTCAGCCTGAATCATAAGGAAAAAAATTCTTTTTTGGAGTTTGGACAAATTACTTCATTACAAAAGTTGGAAAATATTACCTCTTTTAGAAAATGGGATTATTTGTTGTTCTTGTTCTTTACAAATTACATGTTAAAAATGAGGAATATTTTGTTTCACAACTTTTAGAGTCCCCACAGCTTTACACCTTTTGTTCTTAAATTTCCAAACAACTGTAAGGGCAGGAGGATTAGGGAAGAATTGCAGTTTGGGGATTGATAATGAAGTCCTAGAAACTGATGCCAAAGCTTCAGGGAGCTGCAGCAGTGCAATAAGAGCGAATTATGTAAAACAAAACTAGTGTGATCTGGGGGTCTTTAGAAGTGTCGCTTTCAGAATGATCCTTTGTGTTCCTAAAAAAGGAAGTGGTATTTGAGATAGAGATGGTTACAAGGTTTTGTCCTGGTTACAGGAGTTTGTCACCCTGAGCAGGTGGACACCAAACATGTTTTCCAAATTCCTGTGGAAGAAACACGAGGGCATGTTCCAAGAAATCTCAATTCACAGCTATGGTTTATTAAGTAAATATAGTCATGGGATGCAGTAGAATCAAAAAAATCAGTCTTGCCACCTCTCATCACCCCTGGAATTTTGTTTTGAAGTGAAGATACAACCTACAAGACCCACAGATTGGAACCAATCAATTAAATTCACTGTAGACAGAAAATGTTGGATTGCCGAAGCTCACCTTTTTTATTGTGTGGCCACAGCACACAAGTGCCAGTGTTCTGCTGCAAAGTGATTTTGAGTAGAAAACAGGTCAGGGATTTGGGCTGGTGCACATATGGTATAACCTGATGTGTTTCCAGGGGTAGTGAGACACTGCTCTGGTTCAGTTCTGACCTGGCGAGGATGCAGAGCTGCACTGCACTGTCAGCAGGGCTGGTACTGCTGCCAGCAGGGATGGTTGGGTTTCCATGCACTGTGACAGAGCTCTGCTGGGGTCTCAGATGTGGGAGATGCTCACAGTTTGTGGGTGCATCAGTTGGGGTGCAAGGCTTCTTTATCACATTGCCATTAAGATACTTCCCCTCCAGATTTACACATTCAGACAATAAAGTTCTAATGTGCTTTTATCCACAATAGAACCCCGCTTTCCCCTCCTGCAAAATTTGTTAGAGTTCTCTGTGTATCTTTAAAAAAAGGCAAATGAACTTGCCCAGTTGACATAATTGTGAATAACTGTAGGACTTGCACTGTGTCATTCTTTATTCTACAAGTAGTCCCAGGGAAAACTACAAGGGCTTCAGAATTTCTTATAAACAACTGATTTATTCAGGAGCATTTGCAGAAAATATTTGCTAATCTGCTGTGAGGGATAGTGAGATTTTTTCACATGTTTTTAATTAATATTTCTATGTTTGCATAATAGGCTGCTTTGCTTGCTTGGTTGTGTACTGGTTTTGCTCTTTTAAATTATTTCTTATGCAAGGATCCTTTTCACCTTCTCTTTGCTCTGAGCAGTTTGTTGTTGTTCACAGTTGTATTTTCAGTGACAGCTTGCTTTGCTGTGTTTTCAGTGCATAAAGAGCAAAACATACATTTCAGTTTCAATTACTTTCATTTTAGATTAGGAAAACTGAAATACTAAGTGAGTACAAATATAAAATCTTCATGAGAGAGAAAGCAAAGAATCTCTAAGATCTGCAGTTTAAAAAACTCTGTAAACCTTTCATCTTTAATCCTCTTATAATACTGTCACTGGCTGACAGGCAGGTGGGGAGATTTTCCATTTTATGGCACAGAAAGGACAGATTTGTGATTAAGGCATAGATTGGGTCTCAAAGGATTCTAGTTCAGTTTACATCTTTTGATATAAACTTTGTATGGGTGTCAGTTTAGAATTCACATTGCCTATATATTGTTTTTTTCTTTTCTCTGTAAGGATAGCAGTTCTCTGTCTATTTAGATGTCATAGTGTCAAAAATGTTGCCTTTTGCAGTGGAACTCAACTTTGCTGTAATGTGAATTTAGGCCTCCAGTTCAGAGATGCAGTTGTGCACGTGCCTAATCCCTGTGGGAAGTCAGACTAGCAGTGTGTTCAGAGTGTCTCCATACACCCACCTGATGCTGAAGAAGGAACAAATATCAGAGAAATTCAATGTACCAAACAATGCATCTATTAGCAATATGAAATTTGCATAGTACAAACTTTCAGCAAATTTCAGTGTTGGGGGTGTGTTTATATTTCAGTGTATTGCTAACTCTGCACTACCAGCAAAAATGAATATTCATCTTTTTGGTGTTGCACAGACAGCAGTGGCTATTTCAAGGGCAACTTCAGTAGAGTTTGAAATGCATATCAACATTTTAAAACACTCTTATTGGAAGCTAATACTTTTTACTTATGTTGTCTGACATGAAGACAATATATTTTGATGTTCCCATTTAGTTGTTGTGGGTTTATGTCATCTTTTATGCTGTTCATCTCAAAAAGGAAATCAGGTTCCTTTTCACCTGAGGTGAAACATGCCTTGTTTTATCTTAAACTAAGTTTTGTACACTGGGCAGCTGTGTGATCCCTCATATCATATTCAATCTTTCAGAATTATGGTAATAATTAAGCATAGATTTCTCCACCAACAAAAGAAATGAATTTGTGATGGCTTGGTAAGGAAGAAATATTTTTTTTCCAATTAGTGCAACTAGGAAGTTGTTTTTTAATTGCAGGTTAAGAAACCTTAAGTGGCTCCTTGAGAGCTATCTCATGTCCTTTACTCACAATTTTAACAGGACAGGCTAATTGTGTCTCTAGATGCTTTATCACATTTTCCAGAGTCTGTAAAATAGGTCAAGGAAGAAAAGAATCAACTGAAAGAATGGAAAAATGGAAAATCAAATGGAAAGAATGGAGAAGAGGCTTGAAAAAATGGCCCTTGAATTTACCACTTCTCCCAATAGCAGTATCATCAGAAAAGTTCTTGGTAGGAGTAATTGCTTGGCAGTGTGAGGCAATTTATCCTGGTTTTGCTTGCAGATCATGGAGATTATAGAGCACTCTAGGTGGAAAGTTCTGTGCAGGTGTCCAGGATTGCTGCAGTCTCTCCCTGGGACTTTGTCATTTTGTCCTAGACAATGCAGAAACCAGTGGGTTTACATTCATTTCCTCCTTTTATTGTTCTTCAAAGGCCACTTTCAGAAATGTATTTTCTGTTCCTCATTGCCTCCAAATATGTATTTCAGTCTTAAATGGATTAAACTCAAGGGATGGGTGTAGACTCCACATCCTTGGTTTCTATGGTAGCAAATGGAATTTCTTCCAAGATTGCCTGCATGAGTTAATATGAGGTACAATTGAAGGGTGATCACCTGGAGGAGGATTCAGGTTTCTTGACACTGGAAAATCTTAATTTTATGTAACATTATGAGTCAATGATTAGGGAATCAGTATGGGGACAGAGAGACTAAATCCTGGGATTTTCACTGCCCATGAGTGTTCTGTTCTGACATATGTGATCATATTTGCCTGCTGCTGCTAAGGGACTAAAGTGATTAATTTCATAAGGTTAATAAATAAGCTGAAAGAGCCTGAATCTTGGCTATCGGCTGCTATAGGCTCTATTAACTTGAGGTAAAGGGACATTTTAGATTCAAAATAGGAGTAATGCAGTATATTTTTATAAGTCCTCCCCCAGCCTGCAAAAACCACCCAAACCAAAAACCCCTTAAGACAAAGGGGTGTGTTTCTGTCTAGAGATGGCTTTCATAGTGCTTTCCTCCTCAATGGGCTTGCGCAGTTTGCTAGACAAATTGAAAATGCAAAGCAATGCTTCACCAACTCTCCAGGCAGAATGATATTTCACAAAGAATATTTGGGTAATGTTTATGAATATCATGAAATGGTTCACTTGCTTGTTTTCAATATTTACTGTAAAATATTTAGTGTGGTTAAACTGAAGATTACCTGTGAAGATGTAATTCCCAGCTGGTACTTTAACTGTTTAGTGGTAGAGCAGACATGTTAAAGGTATGAGGGAAGATACAAAGTAATGAATGTTATTGACTCTTTATGCACCTTAATATTTAACTTTATATAAAAAAGTGTTACACAGAGATGATGTTTCACTGAAGTGATGACTTTTTAGAATTCTGTATGCACCTGTCCAACTACCTGAGGAAAAAATGTTTGTTAACTTGTGAAGAATCTTGTACCTGTCTTCTACATTTATCTTTTTTATGCTGATCTGTGGATCTCACTTGCCACCTATACATCTCTGTGAACTTGGGTGGAGTCAGCAAAATCCCTGACAAAATGTGACAAGTCACACCCAAGAGGTGGTTCTGCAGTTTTGGGGGTTGGTTTTGCTAACACAGGTTACAACATTGGTCTGCAGTTGTGGGCTTGTGTGGGAGATCCCAGCAGGGATTTCTTTGGTCCCTTTGGTTCCTCCACCTTACGAGGTTGGTGTTTGGGACTGAAGGCTCCTTACGGGCTTGGACACAGGAAGCAGCTCTGTCCCATGTCAGTTAAAGTCCATTTCCCCTGAGTTTTACAGCATATACCAATGAAATTTCAGCTTTTTCTCTGTATAAGACCTGGAAAAAAAGTGAAGATATGAATTCCGAAGTTCCCATAGATGACTAAATGGTAACTTGCCAAGTTACCTTTTTTGTGATCTGACTTCTCTCCTTAGGTTTTGATTGTCTAAATATACTAAGGACAGGTGGCATGAGATTTAAATTTAGAAAAAAAACTTCTGCTAAGAAAGCTTTTAAAAGAAAACTGGTGTCTTGGGCTGAACGGGAAGAAACAAAGTAAAAATGCAGATCTACAGAATTAATTACAGATGGTAACTTCACTTTTAGGTGGGGATGTATTTATTGGTAGTTGTGACATAACTCTCCAATGGTTCTAGTTTTTAAATATTAATGTATTCCAAATTAGTGGAAAAGTGCAAACTTTGAGAATGTTAATTCTTAAAATGTATCTAATGAGTTTTTAATTTATGGTTTCTGTTATTTTACCATATTTTCAGGGATATAGTTCTTTTGACTGCTTTCTTTCCACTTTCATTTCCTATGTAATTATTTTAATTTTTTTCTTCAGTACTCCTTTTGTATTTTAACTCTTTGAAAAGCATGTTCCTCATAGCTTGCAGTAATTGCAGAACATCTTCAGAAACTGATGTTGTTTAGAATAAAGTGCATTGTGCTCTACTGTGGCATGAATGACTTTAGGATTCTGAATAATTTTTTTGCCTGCTACCTATGAATTCAACAGATCTTTTCAACTTAGTAAGATTTTTATTACTAAATGTGAGAAAGCAGTGCTTTCCTTTTCTGTTTCAAAACATTCATTGAATGCATTTTCTAGGCAACATCAGAATGTCAATCCATTTATTGGAACTATGATAAATGATTCAGATAGGATAAAATTATTTAATTGTATTAGTAATCAGAATGATGTAGGTTTCTGGTAATATTTCTTACAGGAATGGTCATGATGTTTTTAGTTTACCAACATTATTTACTAAATTACTATGGTCTGAATTTTTCTAAGATGTTTAGAAAGACAAATAGAGAACAGAAAATAAGCTGCCAATACTTATCTCTTTCTTTACCTAGAAAAGTTTATTGCAAAGTTAATTTAGAGAATTTTTTTTTAAGACTTCCTCCCAAATACTGCTTAGTTCTATGGGGCTTTTTTTTGGATGACAGAGTAAAATGAGGGCATCTTGGAAAAGGAGCATTTTCTCCCCTTGTGCTTTTCCTTTCCACCACACACGTATTCAAGAACACTGAGATCCCATTTCTTCTGTGCCTGGATGTCAGGAGAGTGGGAGGGAAGGTAGAAGGAGCAATAACAGGGTGCTTTGCATTTATTTGGCAAAATCCCCTGAAGAATTTTTACAATTATCTCAGATGTACATGGGATGTGAACTTCAGTCTGTTTACGTAATCAAAACTCGTGTGTCTGCATTAACTCAGCATTATTGTCTCTTCCCCTTTGTACAGGTAGGAAAAACATCCTCTAGAGACTAAAATGCATGTTCATGCAATGAGATTGTATTCAGCTTATCCCTTAGGAAATATTACCATAGCAAATCTTATTTCAGATTTGGGATGGATTTTATTCTTAAATTACCTGTTTTATCTTAAATTCCCTGTAAAGGACCAAATTGCCAACTGAGGATAAAAAGAAAAGTGGATCAGATTATTTTAAAATTTCAGAGATTTTTATCAGAGCCAGCCACTTCACTGCTTTACCAGACAGGCATCCTGTGGTTTTGTTCACTTCTCAATAGCTCTAAGTTATGCAGTTATGGAAGAGATGTATCATTTACACTTGGTCAATATTTGGTCCAAAATGCTGATACCAATGCTAAAAGAAACAATCAGAAGTGATGTAGAGAGAGCAAAAAAAGCTCATGGTTCTTAAAAATTACATGTAGAAACATCACTTTATGGTTAAGTATTACAAAATAATAACACTGAACAGGTAACGAATTTTCCTGTTTATCATTGATGCTTATCCTTTCAAACCATATTACCTTTTCCACATTGTCCCGTCTCATGCTGCTCAGCACATGTGTTAGTGCACTGGTTTAGGATCAGAAGAGATAAGGGAGGAGGTGCCAATAGCATTCAAGTAATAACCCAGGCAGTGAGTGGGACCTGCCAGCTTGCACAGGCTGTAGCATACTCAATTCCTTCATAGGCAGGTAAGAAGGCTCTTTATATTGTTTTGGAAGGAAGCTGTGGTTTTGGTAAAAAAAAAATCTCTGTTTTTCGGGTTCTGTCCAGTCCTACCTTCAGATGTACTTGGCACTCAGATTTGTTTCTTTGCACGCAAGTGCTGGGTATGAGGTTGACAACAGCTGGAAGGAGGAACTGCCCTACCTTTTCTTGAAAGTGAGTGCTCCAAAGGACAGAAAAGGTTTTCAGTGCCTCAAAATGGTATTTTATTAAAGCACAGACAAATGTACTAGAATGAGATGACTCTTCAAATATAGGAAGTTCTCATCAGTTATGGCAGATCATGCAGAGGAGTTTGAAACAAATGTTTTCAAGTATACTAAGAGTTTGCAAGGTGATATTTTTAGCATAATTTTGCTTTCTATTTAACAGATTTCAGATGGATCTGTAGCTTGAGCTAATGTATTTCCCATGTGACATTCTCTCCAGGTCACCACCCATGAGTTGTTTTGGATCTGTCTGTGCAAATGCTCTGTAGACCTGGAGGGGAGCAGAACAAAGTCACATTCACTGGCTCTCCTTCCCCTTTGTAACAAAGCCTGATTTTGGATGTTTCTACTGTAAATTTAGAAGTAAACAAATTATTTTAACAAATCAAAATTAGAGATTTGCTTAAAATTATTTATAGTTTGTTTTCATAAATTTTGGTTGTGTTTTTTTTTTCTTTTTACTGTGGTATATTTGCAAAACAATCTGTAGAAATAAATGGGGAAAAATATTTTTATAACTACAAGACTGTTTCTGAAGTGGGTTTTGCTGCAGTTTAATTTTGTGGAGTGTTTTTATTTTTTACACTTATTTCTTCTCTATGCCAAATATTTGAGTTGAAGAACAAATGTTTTATCTTCATTCAAACATAACATATAGTGAACTAACTTCTGTCATGCCTGTGTTGTCTCTACCTGTGATTCTTTGATGCTGAGAATCTCCCAAGGGCCATCCAGGGTAGATTGGCCAGAGTTACCTGAGGTTTGAAAGAATTAATGACATGTGTTTTGGCATGGCCATTGTCTTGCCTTTTCCAGAAACACTCCATCTTCAGCAGCTGTAGGCAGTATCCTCAGGTGTTTGAGGGCAGCAGGACAGCTCCTACATGGGGAGGGTGTGGTTTGGGTGAGTTATGCCACACCTGGAAGTTGTCAGGGTCTGCAGATTGTGCCAGTCTGGGCACTCTGAAAGTTCAGCATAGAGGGATGGGCATTAACATGAGCTGACATCAGCTCTCCTGAAAGCAAATGAAATGAAGGTGAGCTTGAAGTTAGCAGTTGGTCTGTCTTACCACTTCTTTGTTTCCTGATATCAAGTCAATTAACTTTATTATAAAGTAATAGTTTTCAAATTGCAATAATTTTTCAAGGTTGAAATGGAATCACCATTTTAGGTGAAACTGTGGGGTGGTGATTTTTGGGACAGAAGCATTTGTGCCAGAAAGATGCAGCACTGCTAAATCAGCAGGAAGCCATCAAATTCAGGTGAATGTAACTGAGGGCAAAGGAGCTAGAAAGAGCACAAGGAAAGTGCTCTCTTGTATAAGACATCTCACTGTGGTAGCAGATTAAGGAGTTGTGATGGCAGGAGAACAAGAATGAGAAGCAGAAAAGCTTTTGAAATCGGAATAGGTTTGTGAGATTGTAAAAGTGCTAAGACTGTCTGTCTAGTGTTTCCCTTCTAGTCCTAAGGGGAAGCATTGAAATTAATTCCGAGAGTTGATGAATATGCCTTGTTTTGTCAATACCAACATGGAGACTTTTTTTTTAATCTCAGTAAAAGCATGGTAAATGAACATGGAGGTTTTTTTTTTTTATTACAGCAAAGTATCCAGCTATGCTAAATCCTCTCTAGCAGGTCTGTCTGACTTTCAAGCATTCATAGCCTGATTTGCTATTTTTATAGACATCTTGTAAATATATTATCTGTGTGGGTGTCTCTCTGTGCTTGTGTCTCACTGTGGGAATGAAATGAAAAGTCTTGTTTTGGAGCCTTTTTGGGGAAGGTTGGTGATGTTTTTGTGGGGATTTGGGTTTTGTTCCTTCTTTATCTATGAGTAAATTAGGATGAGGCTACTCATGGCAATATAACTGAATATATAGTTAGGCTAATAGCATGTACTTGAAAATTCTGAAGAGAGTGACGGCAGATTAAATTTCATCAGATACAGGTGTCAGTATACCAATATTAAAAAACATGTTTCTGGTGGAAAGATCAATATTTCTAATGGTTTTCATACGGGCTGAATTAAAGCGACATTAATATTTCCTTATTTCTTGTTTTTCCTTTTCTCATTTTGATAATCAATATGAATTTTCTGTGAATCCAAATGAGAGTGTCCTATCCAGTCTAACATCCTGTGATCTGGGTATTTTTCCCACAGGAAAGACAACCTTTCTAATATATTTTTGTGAAGTAAATTGACGTTCTGGAATGAATTATTCAAATGTGCTTGCTGACTTGTAAGCAAGCTTTTAGTTCATGTCTGTTATTCAAGATCTTTTAAAGGTCATGAGCTTTCTTTTACATATTGAATAGCTATGTTTTTCATTGTAAATCTTGTCTTTAAGAAAAAGCCCCACAGTAATGTGTGAGTAGGAAGTCTAAATCTTTTCATCTACAGAATCCTGTAAATAAGGAGGGGAAAGTGCACTGGCTGTTAATTTTTATAAATGGAACAATAGATCTCTCATGGGTATAATAAACCGATTTATCTGTGAAACTTTTCATAAGATTTAATTAAATTCTCAGCCAAGTGACTGAAATTTTGTTTGAAAGACAACACTTGCTTTTTAAAATGTTATTTTGTCCCCTGGGCTGTAATTAGGTTGCCTTTAGATGAATTCTTTGTATTTTTTTTTTTTTTGTTCACTCTTACTACTGGGTTCTGCCCTGGATGCTCCCTTAGTTTAAAAGAACAGGTTTCAGTCCCTCAATTGCAGAAGCCCATGAACAGACTTTATTTTTCATGAAGACCTCATCTTGTAGCTAATAATTTCCAAATAATATTACCTTTCTTCTATGTCTACACTAAATGTGGTCCTTCATGCTTGTGGATGAAGCCTTGATCCCAAAGGTACTCTATTAAAAGTTCAGAGAACTGCAACCTTCATTATTTTGGCCTTTGAAATTATTTTCTGTAGATCATTTTGCCTCTAATTTGCCTTCTTAGCTTGTTGTTCTGGGCTCCTACTTTAGTCCATTAATGTCCAAATTCTTTGGCTTGCTTGCCTAATTCAGTTCTCAGCTGCAGCCTGGATAGAGCAGGTCATCTTGACTTCAGCCTCTGTGTCATATCCAAGCCTCAGTTTCTCTCCTTAACTACCAAATTCTCCTAAAAATTCTTTTTTTCACATTGTCTTGCCTTTTGTCTGAAGCATGATAAACTCTTCAGCAAACCTGGAAAAGCCCTTGCTTATTGTCTTCCCATCCTTTTTTCAGCTCATCTCTACCATGGTCCTACAGAACCCAGATTTGGTGGTAAGGCAGGTAATCCAAACTCTTTTTGTTCTGTATGAAACAATGCTATCCACTAAAATTTCTGCTGTTAACAGAGATTTCTTGTTCCTTTTCTGACATTATTCACTTGCCTAATGATTTTATTTTTTTCTTTTTCTATGTGCTTTTATACTTAAGGGGTTTGGGAGCACAGGTGGCAGGAGGTCGAAATATTTGGATCTCCAATGGTTGTTGTAACAGCTGTGTCTTTGAAACTGACACATTGTTACTAGGCCAGTCCAACCATGTTATAGATTTATGTAACTATGGGAAAATGAGGTAGAGTGGGTTTTAAAGACTCCTTGATTATTCTCCCCTTTTTAGTGTGTGTATTTAGCATTTTTTTTATGCTAAAGGAGGCTAGAATAACTCCATACTTGCTTAGCAAAATACGGTTTTTTGGGGTTGGCTGACATAAAAAATATGAGAACTATTGTTGAGTCGTGTGATCTCCCTGAATACCAGCTCTTTATTTACAATATGGGTTTGTAAAAGTTATAAATGCATAAAGATTTATAAATGCTTCAAAGGTGTCCCATTTTGGTATAATCCCTGGGACAACAGTGTCTTGTCTCAGCTAGGTTATTACATCCTCCTGCCATGTAAATAACAAGTAAATAATTGTGCCACCAGAGTATACTTGATAACAACTTCCAATGTCACTCTGAACACCCTAAGACACATCCCAGAGCAGTAGTATTTATTTGATATGTAATGAACTTGAAAACATCTCAGCAAGCCTGGTGCATCAGGAGTGAGTTTGTTCTCTGGAATGCAACTGGGAGAGTTAGTATGTATAATGTATAAATTAGCATAATGTTTTCTCTGATATGTATACATGAACATGTCTCTACAGCTTGGTTTCTGGGCAGTTTTCTTCTGAATAATAACACTTATCACACCCAATGTTTTGTGTACTGTGGTGGCAATCTGGCTTTACAACACAAATGTTTTTTTCTGTATAAAAAGGTAAATAATCCCAATTGGAGGAACACTTAGATTGCACTTTGATGTCAGATCCTTTCTGGGAATTATGTGTTTTTTCATGAACAATCCTTTTGAATTTCCTCCATTCTCCCCAGAAGGAAATGACAAATCCCCTCAGTAAGTGTGGCAGGAGGGAGGTTTTTCACTGATTGGGGTCTCATTTCCTGTTTCTTTGTGTCGTGATACACAGTGAGAAAAGCTTGTTCACCTCCTTAGGGCAGATGTGGCACACTTTTCCAGTTTGTGTGGTTTGCATTATTTAGGTGGGGATGTATCAATTGTTAACTCCTCCCTTGCTGGAAGGAGAAGCCAAACATGCACAAGTGAGGGATTGTACCATTTGTTCATCATTATTGCATCTGATTCATCAGTACTGCAGGTTTTCTTAGGCACAGCTAACCTGTGAACTAGGCTGAGCTAGGGTAAAGTGCTTAGAGTCACGTTAATTCCACAGATCATGACAAAAAATAATTCTGTGTATGTTAACCAAAATGCACTTGGACTGAGGGCATTAAAGGGCTAGTTTGTTTCATAGTGATTATCTGTGAAACCTATATGGGAACAGGGGAAAATTGAAATGTTAAATATACAGCATCAGTCGCTCTAATTAATTACAAGAAAATAAAAAATAGTTCTTAAATCATTGACTACTGGGGAAAAAAAAAATTAGAGATCAGTCTATCAGTCTGGTACCAGTTAAAACACCTTCCTATATGAAAAGTGATTGGCACTCATTCAGCTAGTGGAAACTCTCTAAGTAGATAAAGGAAAGTTATTTCTCTTTGGAGTACTTCCAATTCTGTAATTTCTAATTTTTTTTTATTATAATAAGAACCTTCAAAAGAGCTAGCCTCCATTCTTTAAAGTTATATGTGAGCCATTTGACTACAAAATGAGACAATGCAGAGGGTTATAAGGATTATAATCACTTATATTTAGGCAGCTGATGAATCCAACTGGTCAAGCAGTCTAATTCTTAAATCATGCTTTTAACAAACTCATCACAGAAAAACTGGAGTTGAGTGCAGTAGTTTTATTGAAAAAGTCCACAGGTGTGTGCAATTCCTTTATTAAAATGTTTTCAAATACATTGGACTAGGAGCAATTGATGATCAAGAGTATTCCTTTTTTATACATTTTTATTTCCAAAACTATACAGACATTGGAAAACTTTCCTTTTCCTCCGTTTCAATTAATAATAATTCTCTAGTGATAAGCTATAGGTCTCCCTTTTCAAGCTGCAAGCCCACTTTTCTGGAGGTGGTATTTTGCATCTTTGACAAATTAAAAAAGAAAAAAAAACAAACCATCAGTCATATTTACATGTGCTTAAGGTTGCATAATTGAGCATCATACAGGTTCTGAAAACCAGTGGTTTTCAGGATTCACCCAGGTGGGTTGAAGGATTTAAATACCTACATAACTGCGTACATGTGATTTAGTAGCCGAGACACCTTCTGTTCCCTTTTGTTTTTGAGGCTATCTATAAGTTCTGTGCTAGCCATGGTAAAGGTTTGTTTTAGTAAAGGTACTCACTGAGTGAAAGCAGCACTGACAACAACTATTGCTGATCAAGGACATGAATGGGCAGAGAGTTGTGTGTATATACAATAGAAGGACTAATGTTTCAAAATTAACTTGAAGCTCTTATGTAAAAATAACATCTAGAATAAAAGCTATTTCCTGTACTGAATTAAAGAATAAAAGACCCCCACAAATACTCAAGTAAGGAAAAAAGTGGAGCTCCACATGGGAAAAGAACAATAGAAGCACGTGGATTAAATTCGGAAGCTGATCTTGCAATGTATAATTACTGGAGATTCAGTTGAAATATAGCAACATTAACAATGGGAAATGAAGGCTACAACTGCAGAGGACACATACATTACACTTTATGAGCTATTATATTGGCCAAACAGATTTGTCTATATGTTATTTAGTTGAATCCTTAAGGCTTCTCTAATATCTTGCATGACAGTGCTGTCTGCTTGGATCTTCCATGCATGAGGGAGAGGGGCAAGTTTCCAAGAAAAAAAGAAAATTAGGTTTGTCCACATTTCAATTACAATAGCACATCCAGAGACACAAAATAAAAGACAAAACTTTATAGTACCTTTTTTCATTTATTTTGGCCCCCAAAAGATGCATGCACTAGGCTTTATGTACTATAAGGTATTGAAATATTTACAGCATTGTACATGTGCTCTTAAAGGGATGGCAAAGGGAAAGGTCTGTTTTCATCTTGGTGGGAGTAGAAGTTAATTTTCCTAGCTTAATAATACCTATTCAAAGTGAGAGATGACTCTTCCAAAAAGAAAAGCCCACAGAGAATAAAGCTATAGCATAATTATAGCCAATGTTAACAAACTGTACAGCACTTTACCTGGGAATTCTCCTCTCTCTCACTCCTGTTTGGAATCCCAGTATCAACCGTTAAGTGATGTTGCTCTGCTCCTCTTGTCTTGTCTGCCCTGTTTCTCTCTATTCCAGCAGGTATAGGTGTATATTACCTATCAACATGATTTTATTTTTAAATTATTTTGGCATGTGGAATGGACATGTAATTCACAATAAGCTGATGGCAATTTTTGGACAGATGATATGACTGATATTTACGGGATTATGGCACTAAAGAATTCAGATCACTATAAAGCGCATCATAAATACTTCAAGTGGATTTAGGAAACCATCTCTCTAAGAAATTCAGTGAGTAAGGCTCATATCACTGATTTCCTACTGCTTTTAAAGGTACAGATAGGATACCCAATAGACCAGGTTGAACAAGCAGAAGGCAGTTGGGAAGAAGATGCGGGCGTAGGAGTCCATTTTGGCGATGCGGATGTGTATTCTGCCGTGCCGCCACGCGCCCGTCCGACAATCCTCAAAGCAGCAAAAAAAACTGGCACAGTCCTTGCCATCGAGACACTCATAGCCATACTCCTCATCCCTTTCTTGGAGGTGTGTAGCATTGTTCATTTGAATTGTAGCGGATCGGGGGCGGATGTCGATAGTAGGTGCCTAAGGTGGAGTAGCAAAAGAAGAAAAAAGATGGTAGAGGGAGAAACTTTGTTATTATCACCAGAAAAACCTAGGGGGATGATGGTCAACATGTGCATGATGGTTCTAGGGGAGGTACATGGGAAATTGCTGAGGTGTTCTAGTGGCAAAATAACCTTGAGCTTATTAAAAGTAGTTGCATCATATCCTTTAGAGGAAAGCAGCACAAACCAATCTAAAGTTAACAGCTATGGGAAATCAGCTTCAAAGCTAAACTGACTAAACATGACATGTTAAATGAAAAATCCAGGAATGTAATTGATGGTATTTTGAGTTTTTGTTTTATAGTTTATGTAGCTGCTTGATATCTGAAGGCAATTTGTGTATTGCACATGAAAGGAGCTGAATCAATTGGAAATGCAGGATTTTAAAAGGAGTGGTTCATGTTGAGAAAAAAGAATATGTATACCCATGAAAAAGGCAAAACCTAGGTTTTTTTGAAGATTAGGAGAATCTCTGTAAGACTCTCCAATTATTTGAATATTTGCAGCTCACCACCTACTAATGTTCACCAACTAGAAGGTTCAACATGTTCTGAATTTTATATAGTAGCTGTACATGTATATATACGTATATATAATTAGAATGAATTGAGCAAGTTAAGCATTTAAAATGCATTCACTGGTTGAATGCTGGGATGATAAGCATTGAAATTTCATGCTGATAGTTATTAGTGAAACATAACAATTCCGTTCCATAAGCATGGAAATTCAATGTCAATTATTTTATGTGGTTTCTTCCCCCCCGCCTCCCCACACCCTTTTTAATTTTTTTAAAATAAAATCTCTGCATTTCTGAGTGGAGATACGGTTTCAATATGGAACACAACTAGATATATTAGATAATTTTCTAAGTGTGTAGATCCAGTGACAACATTAAAAATCTATATGCATCTTAAACCCTTTCAAAACTCTGACTTTTTTTTGCACAATGAACAGCATTTGAGTAATTGATGGTGACATTGAGTTTTTTTCAAGTCAACATCAGAACAGCTTTGGTTTTATAATTAGGAGTGAAATCACAAAGGTTAAAAATCCAGGGTCAGAGCTGAGTTCTAAAAGGGTGTATTGCTGGTTTTAGGCTAGCTGGTGCTATTGGATCCCATGGCAAATTGAGAGAGAGGAGCAGAAATGTTTGAAACTCTCTTAATTCATGTGATCCAATCATGTTGGTCACTCTTGAACTTAGGTAAGTTCAGAACCATAGTGGTATTTGGGCTGCTGAATCAACTCTACAAATTGTTTAGCAATTTGTAACCATTCTACTTAATTAGGAAGTAGCTTGAATAGTTTTCTCATTAATTAAAAGACCAGACAAAACACCACTCTCATCTAAGCTCTACTATTTAAATTCAGCAGTCGCATGCAGTGAATTTCCATTCCAAAAAACATTATACCTTGAAGGAAAACATCCGAAGAAGCTTTCATTTTGTAGACAGAAAAGAGAATCAGAGGGTTTTGTTTTAAATTAAAGAAAGGAAAGAAAGAGACAAAAATAATGTAAATTAAAAATATGTTTCTAAAACATGGTAAGTCAAAAATAACTAATTTTATAAAGAGATTGGGATTATAGCAATTGAAACAACTATCTGTAACATAAAATCCCCCACATTTTCAACTTGTCACAGTCTTATTTACATCTGGGCCAAAGACAGAAGATATCAAGCTCCTGTTAGATTTTCATATCCTGAGGGAATTCTGGTCTTTTATGCTGAACTGTTCTGAAAGAGACCACCCACACTTTATAGAAGCACCTTTTAGAAAGAAGTCCTTTTACCTGCAGACTGTGCCCTGAACACTACTTTTATGGTTTTTAGACTCTGTGATTAGGATTTTGGCAAGCATTTTTAGTTCTGTTTCTTCCCAGATGCTCACAGATAGGCAATGTAAAAAACAAGTTATTCCTTCTCATGTGGATGCCTTAAAGTGAAACAATTAAATCCAAGGTACATCTCATTTTGGTCCTTTTGGTCCTGATTGCATAAGACACACAGATGCTTTTATTTCCATCTAACACAGGACACATCACTTGATCATTTTACTTTTTTTTTTTTTTTTACAGTCTACCTCTCAGCAGATTTTAAACTAGAAATTATAGGAATAGTATGTAGTGAAAGGTTCCTTAACTGCTATTTTTTTCTGTATCCGTTTTTGTGATATATTTTAAAACTAAAAGAGAATATTTTCAATAGTCCTTGAATATGTTAGCAGAGTGAATACAAATTACTTTATTCTTTGTTAGATGCCTGAAATGGAGATGAAAATACTTTTTATTACTCTAAAACCTTTTTCCTTCTCATTTTTCATTTTTTTTTCTTTGGTTGGTTTAAGGTTGTTTTTGGGGGTTTTTGTTCTATTTTTTTTAATTTGGATTTTTGTGGGGTTTTTGTTTTATGGAGGTGTTTGGGTTTGGGGGTTTTTATTGTTTTTTAGGTGTTTGGGGTTTTTTTGGTAGATGATTAGGCTAAATGTTTCGGAGATTGTAGGCAACACATTTGTCAGCTCAGTTGCCAAAGGCAAGGAGAAATCTGTCCTGGACAAAACAAACATCAAATTCTTTCCCTGCCTGGGCAAAAGCCCAAGTTGCTAATGAGGGTATTCCCTGGATTTTTTTTTTACTGTTGTCATTTTTCACATTATTTTTACTATTGGGTAGCATATATCCATAGGTATCATTATAAACTACTGCAAAACCACTTTCTAAGGCAGAGAAGTAGGTAAAGAAGGTAAGAAATACACAAAAAAAGAATTTAAGGAAACAATGGAAAGGAAACAGATTCTAAGGGGAAGTTGGAGAAAGCACACAAAAGTTTGAACATAAAAGTTTAACCGTGGTCTTGATAAGCAAGGCAGTCATGTCAATATTATGGACATAAGTTAATGGCTAGAATATTGCTAATACTAATACAGAGAAACTGAGATATTTTCTATAAAGAGATCTCTATTTAGCATAAATAATGCCTTTGGTAGTTGTGGTTTGCAGAACACTTTGGTTGAAAAGATCATTATCCTAAAAAATTAGTTTTGGCATCCAGAAAGCTGTAATATATGAGCTTTTGATTCTCAAAGTAAATGTTTGCATTCCTATTGTTACAAAGGATGGGTATATAGGTAATAGAAAAGTATGGAAAATATGGACAGTTATTAAAAGGGATTTAAATGCTCTCTCAGAAAAACTAATTAACTTTTAGGCCTTGCTGGTAAAAAGATACGTACTGGGTTTTTCTTCTTTTTGTCTTTATCCTTGCTTGGCTTTCTGTTGCTGACAAAGTAATGCAAAGTTCCATATTCCACCAGTGCAGAGAACACAAAAATAAAGCAGACTGACACAAAAAGATCCATGGCTGTCACGTAGGAGACCTTGGGAAGAGATTTACGAGCAATTGTACTTAGGGTGGTCATTGTCAGGACCGTTGTAATTCCTGGTAAATGGATAGAAAAAAAAACCAGAAATAACATTACTTCAAGTAGAAAACTGATTTTGCCAGTTATCTCTCTGAGATTGGTTTTGAAGTGTGCCTGGAGTTCAAACACACAGCAAAGGTATTCAGTAGCACATTCTAGCAGTGAAATGCCAGTTCAGTTGGAGCTCAGAGGATTAACAGGGGTAATTGACATTTTTGCATGGTCACTGCCAGTGCTGCTCTGTAGAGTACTTTGGTTAGATGAATTCTAAGAAAATTTAATTTAAGGTTTTGGTTTTGTAGTTTACTTCTGGGGAGTTTTTATTTTTATTGAAAATTGAAGTTTAGGGTTTATATGCTCAAATGCTTAAACAGAGCAAGAGACAGATCTACAAAAGAGAGGTACTGTGTCATGCCTCACCATTCCTTCCCTTTCAGAACATTATTGCATGTACTGTGATGTCAAAAATGTTAAAAATGCATAAGAACAGTTAAAATCTACCACATTTTTTATTGCACTGTTTGTTTTAATTTTTTACTGGTGCAAATAGATTAATTCTCGACAGAGTGACAAGTCTGTTTTGTGTATCTAGGTAAAATTTAAAATAATAGCTGAATGCCTTTATTAATTTTGTACTTCCTTAAACCAGATTTTATAACCTCTTTCAAAGAGGATGTGAAGAAACCAATAACATGCTTAAAGCTTTTTTTATGGAAGCCACTGGTCCTCTGTTATGTTCCTTCTAGGGAGTTTGAAATGAAAATTGTGTACCCTCTTTTACACTCCAGTGCTCTGTGCTGTGGTTCTGTGAAGAAATGAAAATGCAGAGGGAAAAACTGAAATAATTCTTACTTGTGTGGATTTAATGTAGAAGTAGAAAATGTGTTAAACTTTCTCTAGCTGAACGTTTCTTTGTTATTTCTTACTGTTTCAGCTGCTTTGCAGAAGCAAGATTAATTTGGTCTCAGTTTATTTGTGGAGCAGTTGCTAAATGTGTAGAAATTTCTAATTCTGATTAATTGCATGACACATATTCATGTATAAGATTTTGGATACCACCAAATTCAGTTGATTTTTTTTTAACCTGAAGTCTATACTTGATTCTTGGTTTCTAAAGTAGTCATGGTGCTACATTCTCCTCTTGTTAGCACTTGGACACACAGCCAGAAAGGTGGATTCCTTCTTAGTAATTATTTAATTTGTGTTACTAGTCACTGTGATAGGAAAGCAGAACAAGTGAAACTAATGCACCCTGCCTCTAATCCAGCTGTGTGCCCCCATCCTCTTGATGTCCATAAAAATTCTGCTGTAATCAGAAAAAATGTGAAAGCTTTTATTGTTGACAGTCTGCAATAGTCAGAATCTGGCATGGTAAAAAAGATGTGCAAATATAGCCCAGTCTGTGTTAGTCTTTGGAAATTACTACATTCCTCTAAATGAGGAGAGTTCATGTGAAGTTGTCTGTTCTCATATTTACAAACTGGTGATCTGCAGAGGTGTCAATTAAACATGGTAATGCTTGAAGGAAACAGGAAAGATCAACTCACCCAATGATGTTCTGGCTGGAACTGCATCCTTATTAATCCAGAAAGAGACCCAGGACAAGACAACAATAAGTGTGCAGGGAATGTAGGTCTGAATAGTGAAATAACCCATTCTCCTGCTCAGGTTAAAGAAGACAGACATGACTACATAGTCTCCTGTAAAACAAAAGCAGAACAAATGGAAAAGGAATGTTAAAAAACCAACATAAAATTTGTATGCAAGAGCTAGGGCTTTCTTGTTCCACACCTAGGGGGTGTGTGCATAAATATTAACCTGATTCACCAGATGTGCTGATGGCAAATATACACATGCATCTTCAACACAGCTCTAGCTCCAGAACCAGTGGTTTTCCACACTAGGAAAATTAGCAGCTGTGGAGATTAACTCAGGACTAACCAAGCCATTCCTCATAACCACACCTGCCTGGTATGCTCCCCTTGCAGCAGCCCAGGGTGTGGTGGGGGTCCAACCTTCCTCCAGTCCAGTGGCCCCATTACTGTGCTCCCAGCTCCACTCCAAAGTGTTGTGTGCTTTCAGATGTAATTCCTAAATTCTTCATGTTCTTAACTATTCTTCAGGGCTATGCTGTGTCACTAATTCATTTTTTTTTTTTATTTTCCTGCTGATCTTCTGTTGTATTTTCTCCTTTAAAATGATTTGAACCCACATTTCCTAAGTGACCCCAAAAGCTGGGCTGGAAGTTACTCAGGTGTATATAACACATCTTTCTTATTAAGTACTTTGTGATTGTCTTTCCAGATTCTCTTCCCCTCTCAAATTGTTAAGTAAATTCCATCTGGGCTCAGGAATGCAGCCAAGCTTCAGTTTTTGATGTGGCTTGGTTTTTGTTGTTTTAAATGCGTTTCTTGGTGTTGTTTTTGATGGGTTTTTCTGGTTTTGTTGGTTTTGCTGTTGTCATTGTTGGTTTTAATTGTGGTTTTGTCCTAAACTAAAAAAAACCCAATTCTTATCTTTACTTCAGATTTCAGGACACCTGGGAAAAGTCTTGATTGCAAAGGAACAGCAGAACCCCAGGGCACAAAGGCTCCATTGCAATTCAGTGAAATGCACCCAGAGAAGTCTCTAATGGAAACAGGATATGGTTTGCAAATATAGAGTGAGCTAGTTTTCCAGTATTATCAAAGAGTGGCTAATGCAAGTTCTGCTTAAGTCAGTACCTTTAGTTATCATTGAGTTCCTTCTTTTCTGGAATTTCAATTTCTCCCAGAATAATCCTTTTGAACCTAACCACAGAAGAAACTTCAGAAATATTTTTCAACTGGTGCTTCTTTGTTATTTTTTTTAAATTTGAATATCCATATTCCTGGGATTGACTGGCTTTAGTTTAATTATATTATGTTATAATTAAACCAAAAAACATAAAGCACCCAAATTTTATATATGCAGTTTTTAAGGTGGTACATCTGAATATGAGCAAACAAGTGTAATAAGTACAGTCTGATGATTTTCCTAGGTCACAGATAACTATGCGTTGTATGTCCATGTCCTTCATATACCAAAGAAGTCCAGCCAACCTATCAAAAACCAGCACTCATCAGCAGCACTGCAAAGCTGAAGCCATAAAATTACAGTATGACTCGTTCTTCATCTCTCTGGATCGTATATTAATTTTCTAAGGAGTGATTTTTTTTTTCAGTTTTTGGAATTATCCCTTTATTCATTCACCTTCATATATGCTATTAATAGCATTGCTATTTCAATTTTATTCTGCTATGATATTGCAGAGTAACTTTAAGCAGTAGCTGTTTTACTTCCATGCAAACATTTTTAAAGAGAAGGATTTTTTGCTCAGTATTATTGTATCAATTTAATGAGACAAAGAATTTCCAGAAGTAAGAAATGAAATATAAACCCAAATACAGATTAGAACAGAAAAAGGTACAAAAGACCCAGAATTGAAATTTAGGAATTAGACATTTTATTGCTGTTCTTGATTCTTTGTACTGAGGTTCCAACTGCTATGGATCTTTTGGAGTAGAGGAGTGAGGTACCAGATGCCAGGCACCTACGTGCTCCTTATTTTTTGTCTATTCTTGCACAGGTCTTTTTGCCCAGCTGTTTGGCAGCTGTAGCCCTTCTACCTTGTACTCAACGGAACAGAAAATATCAGACTTCAGTATACAAGCCATAACTTTCCTATAGGTATTAGAGTTAAATCCAAAACTCAGTATCTGTGCTGAGAAGAGCTAGAGATGGACCAAGGCACAGCACAAGCCCTCCCTCACACACTGTCCTTGTTCAACAGCTGTGTGTGCAAACCCAGCCCAGGGTGCTGTGGATAACATAAGAATAAACATCTGTGTGTGTAGAGAGAGAGCATCCTTAGTCCTTCTAATGTATAGACTATTTCCAAATACTTCTGGTTTTTTGTTTGGTTTTAGTGGTGATCCTCTGGTGTCAATGGAAAATTGTCTCATTTTTCCCTTAACCCAAGAAATGCTTTTTATTGAATTAAATTAGTAAATTTTGACAGTTATGTTTTTACAATATTGTATGCATTATTGAATTTTTTTTGTTGCTCTTCATAACATAATCCATAAGACCTTTTAAAGCATAAACCAAACTGGCCAAAGGGATATTCCACACCCTGCGATGTCTTGCCCAGTACATGAGCTGGGGGAGTGGGCTGGGCATATCAGTCTCTGGTAGTGACCAACTGCACTGAGCATCACCTCCTTCTCTAGGGTTCTGTCATTTTCTCCCCTTATTATTGCAGTTATAATTAGTGTTATTCCCATATTTCTAATAATAGTAATATTTTAATTATTAAGTTGTTCCTGTCTCAGCCCATGAGGTTTACATTTTGTTTCTGATTCTCCTCCCCACTGGAGAGGGGTGGTGGGTGGGAAGTGGGTGAAAAGCCACGTGTACTCAATTGGCAGCCAGGGAAAACTGTGACAATAATGAGATAAGGAAAAGAGGACTAAGTGGCGCAATGCTCCAGAGAAGTATCTTGCTGGGATTGCCAAGTTTACTTAAGTGATGTTGGAACGATATAACAGCAGCTCTTCTGAGATTTTAAATAAAAAAAGAACTCTGAACATACGAAATAATGCAAGACCTGAGATGTGAGGTTTAGGACTCAATCTCAGTTGTCACAACACATACATCCAAAACGTCAAATGCATTAAGTCCCGTGTGGAACATGGACTCGACAGTGCTTTGCTTTAATCACACCTTTCTTGATGGCATCTTGCCCCAGCCCTCTTTTCATCCAGATTTGGTTTATTTTCTGGCTCTATTCATGCACTTCTCAGCTCTTTAGCTGAGACCAGCTTAAATACTCAGTTATTTTCAGATTATCTGTGTGCCTCAGGTGATTTTTCACTCCTGGTGTGATGCCTGCATGAAGTTGTCAAACTAAGACATGAGTTTAGTAAAAAATGGCTAGACGTGATCCTCAGCACAATGTCATTTATTAGTTCTCACTTGGCAAATTTATAATCTTTTCATTATTACTTCATCCTCTCTCTCTGAGCTCTGTGTCTTGTTTGTCCAATATTGTCTGCTGCAGCAAGAAAGCTTCTCAGACTGCCAGATTGCTGTTTGGAGCACTAATACACTTTTGGAGTTCTCTAGAAATGAATGAGAGTGCAACCTGACAGTGTCTTTGTAAGCCAACATAACTCAACATCTGGCATAGTAATCAGAAGATTTTGGATTATTTAGCCATTCACCAGAGACCTTACATTCCTATTGTCCATTCTGAGGTATATTTCTATTACATGTGTCTAGAAAATAACACCTCCGTAATTTTCAACTTTTAAAGAAATACAAAAATTCCCTGGAAAAAAATAATCTTATTACACTGAGGAGCATAATAACTGATTCCTTATATATTTACAGTCTTCTTTTCTTTCTCTGAATGTACACATTTCTCCTATTCCTTCGTAGGGATCTGTGCTTGTATCTGCATATAGACAGACATAGTCTTCATCTGAAGACACAAAAGCAAGTTAACCGGTTTCTTCATGGAAAGGACAATGACTTATATTTAATGACATATATTTAAACCAGAATGCACTTCCTCAGGAAAATGTTATCCAGGTCATATTTATCCTCATGTGTAAATGGTAATATCATATTTTCTACTGAGTGCATTATTTCTCCAAATTATGTTTGAAAGATCAAGAGATGCAGAGCAGTGTTCTGACTTGAGACACAGCATCTTCATGCTGCCATGCTGAATGGGAAATTGAATATTTCTCTTGAGGCACACAGAGGAAGTACATGAACCTTAAGCTGTTTCCAGAGTAGGAGGTAATTTGTAAATTAGATTAATGATGAATCAGTGTTGAATGCTTGTGACCTTAGTAAACCCTTGCAGAAGGTTTTATTTCTGACAGACCTGTCCCATCCTAATTTACACAGCCTCATACCAGTCTGTATGAACTTTGGAAATTGTGGTCCTCCTCCTGCCCTACGCTTGTGTGACATAGTGATTTGAATACCAGGATTCTGTTCTGCAGCAGGGGAAGTGAATTCCTGATTTGAGGCACCATCTGTGCATATGTGCAGGCCTAGGTCCCAAAGGTTCAATAGAAGAAATTAGTGGTGCCAGGAAGCACAGCCTGGGGGAACGTACACTGTGCTTAAGTGATTTAATCAGCTCACTGGGTGTGATCCTTCATTGCTCCCTGGTTGGAGATTCGTTTATACCTGTGCAAAGTGAATGGGGAATTACACCCATTAGTGCTCTCTTTATGCATGTTTAAGTGACTGTGCAAAGTGTAAGGTACTGGGGAAAAAAGCCTCTAATTTGTACTCAGAAGTGATTTGGTAGCTAGTGCAAATGCAAGAGAAAAGAACACCTTTATGACACCACGAGAAATTGGTATCTTAATTATAGTTCAGGTAGCAGCACTTAGAGCTAAGACTGTCTCACACTTAGTATTATGAGATTCCTTCTGTTACTTAAAATACTGCTGGATTTAAATTATTGTAAGAACTGCAATATTGAAAGAGCTTCAAAAATCATATATTGGCCACACAGTCAAGTTACTTATATGTGTTAGTTCAATTTATTCTCAGATAGTTGTTGACTGGGGAAAATTCAGTGTTTCATTTCTGTTAAGGATATGGAGTTTTGAACAGGGAAATTCAATTAGGTGAAGGGCTGGCCTTGTTATGGGTTTACACTATTAAGCCATTCATGGCTAACTTAAAAGCTTTGGAAAACAGTGAATGTGTGCATAGACGTGTCCATATGGGTAAGGTTTTTGAGCTCATAAGACTTTATTTCTCTCTGTTTCTTACAGAGCTACACACTGCTCTGAACAGCACCACAGAAACAGAGTGATGGTACAAGTGGCACTCTTCTCCAACTGTGTTTGTTCCTTTATACATTCCACTATCTAAAAATCTCCAGAATTTCTCTGTGCTGCTGAGAGTTTACAGCACATGAACTCATCACCTCATGCTGACTCCAGGGTGCCAGGAGTTTCATTGTGGAGATCTTCTCCCCAAGTAATGACAAGTCTTCTATCCCAGGGTCTGAACAGGATTTTCTTCGAGTGTTTAGTTACTTAAATGTTTTTGTCAATGTTTAGTAGTATAAAAATCAATGTCTGTTTTAGTAATTCTGATAATATTTATAATGTAGGGCGTTTTGTGTTTAAAATTTTAAAATATGTGGAGAAAACAAATTATGTAGGAGAACATTGGTAATGAATTAATAATTCCCAGCAAAAGCTACCAAGAACCTTTATTATATCCTTTTAAAATCTGAAGTTTTACTCCACTACGTGGATTTGTTCAACTGCCAAAAAAAGTCAGATACAAGAGTAATGCACTATCCAGACTGTACCAGAATTTTAGCCATCATTTGCTCCTTAAGAACAGATCAAATTACTAAAAACTAGGATTGACAAGGTTACAAATTTTATGGTATGTAATAGGCACAGTTTTGTATGTGCAGCAAATAGCAACCACCTGATTCCTCCAGACAGATATGCACCCACTGTCCAGATTCCCAATGGGCTTTTAACCCCCAAATTTATACAGAAACCATACAGAGAGGAGCAAGCACTTTAAAATGTTTCTTTAAAGGTACATGTGAAAATAGAGATAGAAATTGAACCTTTTCTCAAAATTATTTCATATAAACAACTATATAAATAAATGGAGTGCTTCTAAATGGGAAACCCTATCCAGTTTGTCTTTCTGGATGGAGTATACCTAGGGGAAAAAGCAAAAACAAAACCTCGTGCCACAGGAGGGCACTGTCACCTCAGAATAGAAATGAGAAAAGCTTGCAAGTCTGCCAGTGGAAAACCAAATCTTAAAAATTTCTAATTATTCTTGCCATTGAGTTTTTATACAAATACTGAAATGGCACAATTGACTTGTGTGGGTCTGGTATTAGAGGAGCAGTTTTAAAGACTAAACCAAGTCTTGTGTGATAGAAATATCCCCAAAGTAGCATCACCTTTGTGCTACAAGTAATGAATATAAACTGAATCAATTGTTAATGAAGAATAACTGTGGCAGCAGAATTTATCTTCTTTTTCTCATAAATAGCTAATAGATACATCCTTGTTCTCTCTCTCTTTTGCTGTCAGCGTGGCCAGCAGTCTGCTTTTCTATTAGGCAGAGAACACAGCTATAGTGCTCTTGGTTTATTTTAAAAGGAATGGTAAATGGTAGTTTGATGGAATAGATGTGTTTCCTTGGATTTAGTCATGGTACCTGGAAATACCATTAAAACAGTGGTGCACGGTGTCTATGAACATCCCCTGTAGGAGTTTCTAAATCTCTCTAGGTCTTAAAAAGTTGCTGGATTAGTACAGACTATGAAAATAATAGTAAATGGGACCAAAAGGATTCAAAATGCATCCTTCATCAAAGAGTTAGGTGTGCTGCCATTTTTAGACAGATATTCTGCAAAAAAGAAAATATCTAATTGGTAAACTTCTGGGTCGCTTCTTGTAAAGCAGCTGATTTCCTTCCCACAGTGTGCCCTCCTGGCACGCTGGAGGGCAGCAAGGTTATCCAAAAGCTGCTGCAAGTGGAGAGAAAATGAAAGAAAAATAAAAGAATGTAGACAAAGCCTTTTGTCTTTCATGTCAAATCAGGTGGTGGTGCCAGAGCTCTGGTGTTTGTTCTGCTCAGCAGTGGCTGAGGCAGATCCCTGCCCCCAGAAAAGGCAGGAAAAGCAGAGAATGGGAGTCAGGACTAAGACCTCTCTGCCAGATCAAGCAAGCATCAGACTGTGGATTACATTGTACAGTGCAACTCTAATCTAGTATGAAAAAATCACATAAATAGCTTTAGATTGGTATTAGGATTTGTCCTGATGAATCTTCATTTGGTTTTTTTGCCCATCTCTTTTCTTGCCCTGACAGGGTCTATATCTGGAGTTCTGCTGGCATTTACTGTCTTGGTGAGGATACTGAGTCAGCCTGCAAATAGTGTTCAGTGGGATGTCTTACACTGCTACAGTGGCATAAAGAAAACATGAGATTTGTTCTAAACACAGTTTTCCATGAGGATTAGATATAACCTGTTCCAATAATAATCTTGTGTGAAACCTCAAGTGACCTATTTTTTTTTTTTCCTTTTCCAACAGATCAGAAAGTTCATAAGTCTGTCAAGTTCAGTACCAATGTCCTTCTAAAACTGGTCTTTTGTCACATGGAAAAATTATATTCTATTTTACAGTGCAATGTTTTTACATCTGTGGCACAAAAATAATTTTGGCTGAAATATTTGTTCACTGGGCACATGAATTCATTTTCTAAAAGACAGGACAGAAATTTGATCACAGTATCAATCATGTGCTGATATGTACAGATTTATTTGTTGCCACAGCCAGAAATGAGAAGTCTGGGGAAAAGGTAAAACCAGAGGGAGCACTGTTCCTCAGAAATCTGCTTATCCCATTCTTTGCCAAATGCCCTTTTATTGGTTCTGTCCTTCACCGCTTTTTGTTCTTTCATAGACAGAGTTTTAGACTGCATAAGGGCCAGAGAGTTAAAAAACTTGAGTCTTTTCCTTTCCAAAAATGCTCAATAATCTTTTTCCCTCTGAGGTTTAGCTGCAAAATACTACTAATTGTGTTTTAGAGAAGTCATGATGTGAAGTGAAATAAAATGGTGTAAATATTTAGTCTTTAGGACAAAGAAAGAAAATAGGCCATGGCATTGCAGTATTTTAACAGACTTGCAGCTTTTAACAGACTTGCACATGGAATCAGTGCCATTCCCTACCTGACTGCTGGCATTACATAAAAACGGGGTGAGCCATGGTCATTGCTGGCACAGCACAGCAACTGTATTGAGTGATTTCCCAAAAAAATCTAATAATAGAAATTCTTAATATCCATTTCTAAGCTATGATTATAGTTTGATTATGCAATGAGGTAAAACAATACCAAGATTTTGACGAAGCTTGCACAGTAGTCCATTTATATAAGATTATCTCTGGGATTCAGATAGCTGCAAGCCTGGTTTTCAATTTACATTCCAAGGGATGAATGAATCCTAACTGCATTGCACAGCTGGATGGAGGGCAGGAGATGGGAGGAGATTTTTTTTTTGGTGCAGTTTTTAGAAAGTGAGGCAGTAAGGTGCATGTCTGTGTGTCAATGTCTGACATTAAACACCTTGATTTCCTGTGGGAGCAGGCAGAAGAGAGCTGCAATTAGTTTATGTTTGTGAAATGACAATCTCAGCAGATGAAACTTCTGCAAAATGAGATGAATCATTACACTCATCCAAGCAAACAAAATTTCTTTATGTATGACATGACTTTCTGCCCAACAGTTCTGGATTTTGTTTGGTCCTTGGCCACTCATTCCACTTGAAATGCTCTTTTCTCAGTTCATTTGACAGAATGTGTTCCATTTCTCATTAGTTTCTAATTATAGGAGGAAATAATGTAATGACACTAGGCAGTAATTAAAATCTATTACTGTTGTCTGCACCTTCTCTTTGGAATCACAGAGACAAGATTTAGCCTGAGAATTTTTTGTTGCTGAAAAATGTCAGTATGTGGAAATGTATTGAATGGACACTTAGGTGTGTTTGTTTCTAAGGTTTTATCTGTGAGTGCCAGAAGTCTGAAAGGAAAATGAACATTTCTGACTGCATGTGTTTGCCCATGATATGATTTTTTTCCTAGTTTGTGACATAATTAAAACCAATTATTTTTTTTGCTTCTCTGTGAAGGTGAATAAGCTATTACATTGGCATTAGCAAACACAGGAGGACTTTTAGTGTGCAGGATTAGTATTCAGATGTGACAGCAGCAATATCTTGCAACTTCTGTGAGTGAACCATCATGCTCCAGTGTGAAAATAATCTTCAAATTATAGTGCCTTTTGTTCTCTTTCCCATTCTTCCTTGCCCAGGAAACATCAACCAAGGATGAGAGCTCAGTGTCTCATCACTGAATTTTCAGGAGTTGTTCAGGTTCTAAAGAACCTCTTTGATTCACTGTGATAAAAAGTCCATCTATTTCAGAGGTTAGAAAATGCGAGGATTACAGGAAATATGAAGTAAAGAGAGACAGTAGAGAGTCACCATTTCCAGACAGCAGCACCAGCTGGGGTGTTGCTCTGTCAGGAATTTTGCTGTGCCTGACACATCCTGTATCCTTGGCTTTTTTGGATGTCTGGTTGCTATCTGAATACCTCAAGAAAAAGCTGTCTGCTTCAAGAAAATTATGCACCTATAGCAGGGCTCTGTGCATGTTTAAAATAATGACTTGCTCAATTTTGATTATTTAACCTATTGCAATAATAATGCAGGTTTTAATATAATGTCATCAATGTAGGCAACTAAGTCTTTTATTATAATAAAACATTAGATTACATATATTATATTACATATATTTAATATTACTTATTTCATTGATTTCAAGGTATCCAGATGGTACAACCACTTTCTGACAGCATCCAAGCCTGCCTGCTGCAGGGAGAACTGGAAATAACCTCTGTTTCTGTGCTTCAAAGCATGAAGTATAACACATCCCTGGTACTTTAGATCAAACACACTATCAGAATTATGAAGTGGCATGGAATAAGGATTGTCAAAACTATGTAAATTTGATCATGTTGAAATTTTCAGCAGTTCGTGTCTGAGAAAGAAAGCACAAAAATGTGCTTGTTTTTATTTTATGGGGTGGTAAAGCACAAGGTTGATACCATACCATGAGTCTACATATTTGGATTTTCTAGGCAACTCTGCAAAGGATTTGTCTGAAAAGAGAGTCTGGGCAAGTCCAGGGGTAGTAAGAGGAATATAAGATGTAAAAATGGGAATTAAATAAAAGTGGCACTTTGAGGTCCAGGTTAAAAACTGCAAATATAATTAGATACTGGCCTGTTTGGTGAGTGCAACAAGGCAAAAAAAATCAAGTATTTAATAATGTTGATAATGTTGGTCTAAATAACAGCAGTCCTACAGATATGTTGATATCCCTTGAAATTAGTACTGTTTCATGAGCTTTGTGCAAGTCCTGGTTGCTGAAATAACTGCAAGTGACTAATGTAGCTCATAAACATCCCTTCTCAGATTTGCTTTTGTATCTTTGTGAATTGCCTTGCACGGCAGAGGTCATTCTTGATTTCCTCTGAATGCCTTTCATTTGGGGAGAAGAGGAATTTGAGAATACAGTACATTTAATCTTTGGTTTTGATGTTTCCAGTTACTTTCAGGGCCAGGAGGCAGTAGTACATAACCTGGGGCTGCAATAAAACTTGATGTTTCCTTCTGCTTCCTCTGCAGAGGAAAGGAGGCATGACTGCATGGAGGCAACCTTCTGCAGGGGAGCTCCAGATTTCACAGATTCATTCTGTCTGAACGCCCCAGCAGAAAAATATTTATACAAGGAAATACCACTCAAACACCAGCATCTCACTTCCAGTGGGTGCACAGGGAGGTGACTGGGAAGACAGTACCATAAACAAAGAGCCCGAGGGGTGCTGGGAGGGAGGGATACATCTGCTTTTATTGCTCAGCTTCCAGCATTGGACTGACTTTTTTTTTCCATTTCTTTTTAGTGTTTCAATTCCATTTATTTTTAGCTTCCATTAAATATTTTAGGATACTTCATCAGTGGCTATTTAGTTTTAAACCCCCAGAAAACCAGTGCAACTAACCAAGACGAAATTTTACTTGAATATGAGACTCTAGAAGGCAAAACATCGAAGGGCAAAAGTTATACAGAGCAGACCCAAAACAGGGTGGTCACCTACCCAATGTCCTGGGCTTCAGAGAGCTCAGTAAGAAAATATCTCTGAGCACAAGGACTCAATGTGGTAAAATATAAATAGTCCTGTTGGAAAACACTGTGCACTCACTCCCGTGTGAGCTGTGCTTTTCTCCTGCTGGACATGTGGAAGGCCATATAGGAGCAGGCTGCTCCCATTAGTAGGCATGTTTCAAGAAGGGTGCCTTCCTTGTAGGATTTAGAGCTGTAGTTAGATTTTTCCTTGAGCTGAGCTCAATAAAGGAACATCTAAATTGCATGAAGTCACGTGTATTACAGAAATAAGTGATGTGTTACATATATTACTATATTAAATACAGCCATACACACACAACTTCTGCTTTTAACGTACTACAAATCCTACATAGAAAAGCTCAGAATGAAAGGAAAAATATTTTCACTGGATGCATCTGGGTCTGTGTTTAGTTTGACTTGTTTGAGAGTAAGTCATTTATTGTCAACATTTTCTAAGCATCTAAAATCTGTTAAAACCATGCTTTAAGACTATAGAATATAAAGAGATTTACAAATTCCCTAGAAGAAAGTGCTCTAGATTTCAAATCTCTGACTATTAAAAATATGATGTTTTGGTGTTTAGAACTACTTAGAACAATTTTTGATAAAAATATTATGAATATATTTCTTTTACTATTTGAGACATTCTTCTAGAGGAGACTGTTGTGGACCAGTATTTGAGAGGCAAACATGATTTTCATTCTCCTGCTATCAGTTTGCCTGCGGACAAGGCCTGCTCTGTGTGCATATTCCAAATTGTTTCTCGTTTATTAAGTATTTTGTCTTGCAGAAACCAGGTGCAAACCTTCAGCAATGTGCAAATTAATCTTGTTCACAATCAGAGGCAGCAGCAGAAACATCCGCTGGCAAAAGTAGGTGTTGCAAAATTGTCTAAGGTGTGATTGGTGAGGAAATGAAATGGAAAAAAAACCCTAGCTCTAATAAAACAGTTATTTATATGCTAAGAAAGAAGATGGCAATTGTGTTTTGGTGTGTTTTTAACCTCTTTAGCTTTCTAGGAGGGTATTATTGATATTAGATAAAAAGTAGAAGTGTTGAAGGAAAGAAAAAAGCCTTTAAAGCCATTTTCTCTTTAGCTATTAGAAGGGAGAAAGAAAGGATTTTTAAAATCAGAGAAGAAATAAAGACACTAAAGTAGAAGGAACTAGGTTATTATTAAAATAGTAAATAAATGTAAAGCTTGAAAAACCATGAAAGGTTTTCAAGAAACTAAGAAAGAAAGAGCGAGAAATGATGAAAAATGGCAAACAATGAGATGATGTTCTAAAACTGTACTTAATACCAAGAGCAAGGCCACAGGCCTGAAGGGAGAAACAGAAATAAAGAGGATGCTTGGTTTGAAGATCATGCCTCAAAAGAGACAGCTATGAATCATGAATAATTTATACCCAGTTTTGCCATTTGAAGTCAAATAGATCAAGCTTAGGACATGAAAAAAATCTTTAAATACTACAGATAATAATCTTGAAGCTTTAGTTAGCAGCTCCACAGATAGAGGTAGATCTTCTAGGTGTATGTAATCACCCTAGTCCAAATCCTACAAGGTATTTAAATGGCTCTCTCTTTTCAAGAGGAGACCTTTGAAGAAGTATTTGTTTCTCAGGCAGACATATTCAGGATAAAAGTTCACAGCTACTACAAAACTTGTTCCACGTCACAGTGTGTACTGCCATCACATTGTATGTTTTCAGGCCCAAAAGTGCAACCTCTTAATATCTTCTTAAAAGTGAGGTTACAACAATGTGTACCCATTACCCATGGGTAATGTCTTTTTAAGGCTTTTTTCTTTTAGCATTTTAAAACGTTGTGTCCTTGGAAGCTTTTAAAAATGAACTGGCCATTGTGGATCCAAAGCAGTGTGAGGCATGCAGAGAAGGATGGGTTTGGAGTCCCACAGGACTGGTGAGGGAGCTGTGCATTGAGCTGTACCAGGCAGGCTGGGCTGCACCCTACACAGGGCACTGTGATGGGATGGCCCTGCAAGCCAGGTCTCTGGGGGGTCTCCTATGTTATTTTTTTAGAAGTTTGGGTGCTGTGTTTGTAAAAGAGAGGTAAGGCTGCAATAAGTGACAGGCATCAGAGAAGGTTGATAGGCTCCAAAGAGTCTTTCAAAGTGTTTTGCATTGATTTTCTATGGAGGTT
This sequence comes from Ammospiza nelsoni, assembly GCF_027579445.1. Classification (NCBI taxonomy): domain Eukaryota; kingdom Metazoa; phylum Chordata; class Aves; order Passeriformes; family Passerellidae; genus Ammospiza; species Ammospiza nelsoni. The sequence continues at coordinate 7,716,169 of NC_080648.1, forward strand.
GCCAGATTTCAGGGTGGGGTGAGAGGCTGGATGCAGAAATGATGCAGTGATCATTCACTCCCTCTGGGACAGTCATGATGTTACCTCAGATGCCATAAAGAGAGAAGGGTACTCAAAGCCCAAGGCAAAGCAATAAAATTGCAAACATTAACTTCTCACACCCAACAAAAGATTTGCTTTGAAAGGGGCTAATGAGTTTCCTGAAAGTATGTAGGTGTGGAAATGGCATCCAGTGTTATTCAGGAAACAGAGATTCCCTACCAGAAAATGCAGCTCTGCTCCTCCATGGTGCCATGCCCAGCAGCAGGGGCTGATCCTGGCCCAGCTCTGCTGGCCACGTTCCCTAGGAAGCAGTTTGCTGTGCATGTGCACATTCTGCAGGTGGGGGAGAAGGAGGAACCAAAAGAGCATTGAAAACACGGCCTTACTCTCTTTCTGAACTCAGAGGCTTAATTTGTAATATGATTCTCAGTTTTTAATGTATCAATGATAGTGGTGATTTCAAATTGCATCCCAGCAGCTCACAACCAGATCAATTTTAAACATTTTATTATTTCTAGAAGTTCAAAAGAAGGTGACTGATGGAAGTTTTTGAAAAATACATGTTTTGCTCAGGTAGCTTTTTAGGATAAAAACCTTGGTTTTTGATCCTAACATCTCTATGTGAACACATCTTTAAATTTCCAAATGAATGCTGGAAAAGATGAATACAGGTACAAACAAAGTTCCTAAAGCAGCTCTCAACATGAAACAATTCATCTGTTGTTCATTTGTATTGCCTTGAGCAAACAATCTTGTTTTTGGAATACAATTCTGCTATCATGGGAATTTTATCTCAATGAAAAAGAGTTTTTATCTCCAAAGTTTACATTTCCAGAGTAAATTAATTAAATTTCATAAAATTAATGTTCCTCATTGTGCTTTTCTGAAAAGCTACTTTTTCCTTTAAATTTGTCCAAGATTTTTTTTTCATGGGTAGTCTCTGATATTCTCTAATAATAAATTCTTTTGATGAAATTTTTTACCTGTCACCAAAGGTACATTTTTTTTCTCTCAGGGTGGAAAGATATCCAAAGGTTTTCCTATACCTGTGCTTGATAGTATGCTAGTTTTTTCTCTAAAAATTGTCATAGAGTTGTTGACAATCCTTGTTTTTCAAAATAACAATGGGAAGAAAATTAATTTTACTCATTTTCAAGAATACTTTTTGCTTTTTCTATGATGAAATCAAATAATAGAATTATGCAAGAACATTTTTTCTTAGCTCAAACCCTTAGCACTAGAGGAAACTGGAGTCACAGTATGCTGTCATGAGTGCCCTGGTTATTGCTCTTGCATTTGTATAACCAAAGTCAATAAATGCAGTTCCAAGGTTCTGCTGTTCCACCTTAGGATTTTGTCATCGTAAGGAGGAACAATCCATGAGCTTGATTTCAGACCAGGCATTTGCTACCATAAGATAAGAAAGGGAATTTTGGTAAATTACCAGGATGGTTGACAATATTCCAATTTTTCTTCTGGTTTGGCATAAGTATTACTGGGTAGCAGCAGAAGATAATAAAATCAATGCTTTTTGCAAAAATGTAGAGAAGGAAGGTTAAGGAAGGAAGGTTAAGTCAAATTGCTGTTTGTAATTTGAATTAGTAGGGTGTGGATTCACCGTAGGCCTTTTGGAGGGAGGCAAAGAAAGTGAGGTGTTGGGTGTTGTTTTTAAACTGTGCACTGAGAATGGCAGCAAGTTTGTATGGTGGGTTGTTACCTACACAGTATGATTCCACTTCCTCTTCAAAGTTATGCTCTCAGATTAAAATAGAAGAAATTGAGCTCCAATCAGCAAGAGTACATTATTTGCATTAGTCAAAGTTTTTCATAATTTTCTCAATTTTTGGAACAATAGACAACTTTCATAACCCTTTCTATTCTCTAGCATTAAGACACACAAAGAGTGTTGTGGCACTTTATGCATTAAATCTTGAAAAATATTTTCAAATTCTCCTATATAGGGCATGATACAAGAAAGTATTATTACATAAATTTTATCCTGCAGCTCTTTAGCCTTAATTATGCAATCTTCTTGAGAGTAGCAAAGAACTCACTTAACAGACTGTATCACTTTTTGAGATAAGTGGCATATTTTTAGCTTCTGTAATGTACATTGAAATGAGGGCAATTATGCCTTGTTTCAAAAGGCAACGTTAAAACACACACTATTTACAATTTAGAATTTGTTTTAACAATACAAAATGAGGGAGTTAATGTTTGAGAAAATACAATGATGATGACAGCTAGTTGAACATAATACCATTCTTACTGTTAGGCTACTATATTCCTCTGTGAGAATGTCTTGTCAGCCTTGTAAGATGGGATATGGAATTGTAGGTAATATGTATCTAAAAATCTAAGTAGAATATTTTGTAGTCACAAAGTACAGCAGAGAGTTTCAGTAGTTTGTACATCATGCACACATTTTCATTTAACACCCTGGTGTGTTCTTTTTGTTTCTCCCATTTTATTTGATAAAAATAATTAACAATTAAAACTCACTGTGAAGGTCTCTTCAAAGTTAGTGATGTTAATTTAGTTTTATTTCTTTTTTCCATGTATTTTTTTAACATATGGCTGAATTTGAGTATTATTAGCTCCCATGGATGCTGCCTGGCTCTTGTTACATGTGACACAGACTTGTATGTCTTATTTCCAACCAGCCTTTCAATTATATCTATTCAAAGTCAGTGACAACAAAACAGCATCTTAGCTAAGTAGGTTACTAAAAATGCAGTGTAATGACAGGGGTTTGAGAAACTAGAAATTGCACTTGCAAAGTGAAGGGATTTAACTGTGTAAGAAGAGCCTTAGAGGAATATGTTTATTATTTAGGACATATATGTGCCCCAGGCAAAGCAAAATCTATTTCAAATGAACTATCCCTACTCTATACACATTATGAACACTGAGCTGTCCTCATCTTCACACATCCTAATGAATTAATTTTTTCTCCACTGAGAAACGAGGAAGATGGTGAATAACAAAATCAGGCCAAGGGAAGAAAATGTCCAAGACATTATCTTATAATTATTGTACTACAAGCATGGTTTTTTGACATAAAAAGGTTCTGGAAGTGAAACATGAGTACAGAAATTGACCATCAGTACTACACTGATCAGTTTACAGGCTACAGAGATTATCTAGTGCTCTGCAGATGAAAGGATGAATGCTCAGGAACCTTGTGATTTATCACAGGATTGCTTGAACTTTAGTTGTTTGAACAGTGCACTAAAAATATTTATTTTTATCAGTGATTTAAACATGCTTATTACCTATTGCAAAAATGCTTAATACTCAGACTTATTTTAATTCTAAAGTAGTTGTCACTATATATTGTTCTTCACTACTATGTCACCTGTTCTGATCCTTTTGAACCAAAGATTTCTCCCTGCAATTCATTATAATTAAGTTTATCTGCAACTCCAAGAGTGACATTGCAATGATTTTCTCTTGTGATGTTTCTGAAAAATCACTCAGTGGTTGGGGAGGATGATTGCCTTGCCAAACAGGAATTATAGGAGGGAGTTCAGATAATATGTTTTGTCTCAAGGAGTCACCAGTACTTATGAAAATATATTCATAGGGGCATAAGAGGCAGCACAAGAATTTTTATGCTTGGTTATGTCCAGGAAGTGTTTTAAGATATACTCACCCTGTTAACTTGCTGATTTTATCATAAATTAGAAACATTCAAAATTCTAGTTTTACTTTCTTTTTAATAATTCAAATATCCTAAAAGATCTAATTCTTTTCTTGTATTAAATGAACAAATATTATTTAAAGGCAATGTTCTATCATATCTACACAAGTATATTTAATGCAGAACCAATCTTGCCTGTAGCATCTGTGTTTTGTAATTACCCAGAAATAAGTTCAGTGGAAATGCTTGTAAGATCCCACATTATCCCTTATTCTCTGGTTACTTGTATATTAATTCTTTTTATCCTTATCTGACCTTTCTGAAGCTGTTTAAGCTCTAGCAGGCCATGCTTTTAGATACGGAAAACCTTATGAAGGACAGACTCAGAATAAAACCTTGACCCTCAAGAATCTTTGTTCAGTTGGGGAGTTATTATGAGGAGGATTTCAGGCCCCAGCAACCCTTTTCCTCAGGGACAGTCATGATTTTGTTTTGCTGAGGTAAGTCAGTTGCCATTGAGTCTAGGAAAAAAAAGGCTGAATTAATGTCACAGGAATTGGAAGAAATTCTTTAACCTCTCTCAAAAAATGAAAGGTAATCATCAAAAGAGCCTTTCAATTCTTTATATGATTAGGTAGAAGCAGGTGGATTTCAATACCTGAATCTCTATAGATACAAACCTGAACAGAAAAGTCAGATTGTCTCAAACTGAGTTTTTTCAACTTATTGATTGCCTAGGAGTAGTGTTTGGTTTTTTCCTGCCAATTAAACCAAAAGATCTAACCTGTCACTGTGAAAGAGATGGCAAAGTGGAGGAGTTTTGGCTCTGGGTGCTTTCTGCACCAGCTCCAGGGGTGATGTCCCTGCAGCGCCAGCTGTGGCTTCTGCCACGACCACATGGCCCTGCTCTCCATGCAGATCTTCCCCAGGAGTCCCCCAGCAGCCAGCAGGGTGAAGGCAGTGACTGTGCCACACAAACTGGAAACATCATTTCTGTTGTGCTCACAACTGAACACAGCTGAAACCAGCCAAACCCTGGCTATTAATTATCTGTATTGCTTGGACTCACTGGGTTTTGTTGGATGTGGCATTTGTGTTGAATTCCATGGCCTCCATGGAGTTAATTCCATTAACAGGGTTAATTAACAGCCTGTGCTGTTAAGATGCTCCTGGTTTTCCTCTTGCTCTGCTGCCACAGGATGGGTCTACAGTGAAAAGAACCTACAGAGCAGAGGATGAACGGAGAGGTGCTTGAATGACTAAAGTGGGGGAGCAACTGTAGGTTTTTAGCCAAGGGCTGAAGCAGCCAGTACAGAAGGGACTCAAATCTGCCCTGAGCCCTTCCCAGCCATTCCAGGTCAGCCTTGTGTCCTGCTTGTCTGCTCTTCATTGTCTAGTGCCCTGGGAGGTGTCCTGGGAAGCCTTTGGTTTGTCCCTGTAGTCCTGTCTGTCTCTACAGGGATTATGTAAGGATAAATGGTACTGGGGAGTTCTGATTTTGCAGTTCTAAAAAAATATCCATACATAGATCTTGGAAGTCTGCATGATAGGGAGGATTGAAAATGCCAGTTTACTGAATTTGTTTATTCAATCATGTACATTTTAATGTAAATTCTTATTTGCCACACAACTAACCAACTAGAAAAAATGTAGACTATACAAAGGTTAGGGAATGAAGGGAATTGTATTTCAGTTTTATTCTTTGAAGACATAGTCCTGAAATTTAGATTATTTTCAGTGAGCAAATTATTCAACAGTTAAACTTTAGTAAATGTTCATTAATTAATATGATTTGATCCATGACAGACCAGCAGGAGTATGGGGATTATTTTAGAAAAAAAATAGTTGTTCACATTTTAGAAATATCTCTTATCCATTATTCTCCAAAAGAGTATGCAACTGTAGTTATGTTAGACTGGCTTTTATCCCTGAAGAGCAAGATCAAACTGTTGCAAGCTGTCACCATGGCTGAACTCCTGCTCACAGAAGTGTCTGTAACCCTTTTTAACGGTATTATGCAAAAGTCAACTCCTCCTGTGTTTTCTTTCAAATTATTTTATTTGGGTGCAGTAATGTGGTGGTTCAGGCAAGTTAAAATAAGGGATAGTTTGAATAAAAACCAAAATAATTTAGAAGCAAAAATACTCCCTGTTGACTCTCTTACTAGGATAGGTGGCTATTCATAATGGGAGTAAAATCTGAAGGCGTAGTTATTAAATGTTTTAGGGTTATCTTAAGGTGATTAGCTTAGAATTGAGGATTTCCATTGAGGCATCACACATAAAAGTAGGCCTTTCAGTTTATTGTGTTTGCCTTCTGTTTTAAGTGTTTCACTGTGCTACAGAGAGAGTATTCTTCTAGCAAGCATGTTTAAGGTAATAATTTAATATAGCTTTTTCAAAAATAAGGATATTGAGATAAATACCTTCCCATACCATAAAGAGAACAATAAGAATGCATAGAACACTTTAAGTCATCTGGGTTTTCTGACTTGCAGCTTATGCCATTATTTGCTCCTCTGTAAGGTGAATACAAATGTGTTTAAGTTCTGCCAAATGCGAGATGCAGGTAGCAGTACCTTGTACCCATTCAGTAGCTCAGCATCTTCAGACAGGAAATGTTTTGGGTTCTCAGACAGATCTCCCTGGCAATGCCAGATGCTCCAGTCAGCCCATGCTAGAGCCTGAGGCTGTGTGTGGGGCTGGCAGGGATTTCTAGGTGCACTGGAGATCCACTTATGCCCATTTTTAATGTCAGGACTATTTCCCAATGCAGATCTACAAATCTGATTGCAGCTGTCATATTTTGCCTTAATAAAGAAACAGAAGATGACTCCTGGGGTTTTTTGAGCATTATGAAACCTCTGGGGACTGCATATCTGCCAACAGTTCAATTCATTAGGAAACAAAATTGAAATAAAGTATAAAAGCCTGAAAATACATCCTCTTCCACAAAATAATAGCCCTGACTATATTTTCTAGATAAAACAGAAACCAGACCCAGATTTACTTATGTGGTTTAACAGTTGCATCGCAAGGGGAATATTTAATTACCCATTTATCAATTCTGAGCAATGCACCATCTCTAGTGCATAGCTCCCATTAGCTCTCTAAAACATAGAAAAGGAAGAAAATAAAAGGTATTTACAAATACTGCCTGACCAGTCTTGTGGCTCCTCTGCAGTTTATTGAATTGCTATTTATTAGTCTTCTAATGCCTTTGTATCTAATTAAAAATTCAGGACAGGCTCTGTAAATAAGCAGTAGACAATATCTGGCCTAAAAAAAGGAACTACCCAGTCATAGAAATGAACTGGGAATACCAGAAACTCCATCTGTCCTGAATAATTACACATTTACAAACTGTTTTGCATAGTACAATGTTTTATATGTTGAAAACAACTGGAAGAGTGAGTAGAAGTGCAATTTATGTAGGACTTGTATTAAATTAATGGAAACCTATTGATACAATTTCAAGATTTAAGCTACTTCTTTCCTCTTGATCTGTCCTATGATTTCATAAACTCTCCTGATTTTAGGGTTTCCACTATTTTCCTCTCTAGCAGCATTGATCATTGTTATGATTTAAAAACAGTCTGGTTGTTTTACTCCTTTGATCATGAATATTCTTCCAGACTAGTTCCATACTTCCAAGTATTTCTATAGGTCATTTTTTCTAAACTCCTTACTTGCTGTATTCCCCTGCACTACCCTGTCTTTCTCAAAGTATTGCACTTATATAACTCAGATGATATTAAGTCTCAACATGTACTCTTATTGGAAATAATCTAAACTAAGCCAATGCTGTTTACAAAAGGTAGATTTTAGTGTAAAGGCAAAAAACAATGCAGATAATGTGTATGGACTATTTGATTATTTTAATGAAATGTCCATAAGGCAGAAGGTTTATAGTTAACTTTTTCTTAAGAGTCCCCACTATTAGTGGGCTCTTAAATTGGATTCCATTTGCTAAGTTATGTCTTACTGTTTGGTCAGTGACTTTCAAAGAAAAAGTTGCATGTAAATGTTCAGTTTGGAGAGAAACAAGCTGGTACTTCAGGATGACTTACTTCTGATAAGAGAAATAGAGGGATGTTTGTAATATTCCAGTTGGGTTTTTCAGCTGTTGCTGGGATTTTCTGGGATTTGCCAACTAAGGGACAGAATTCTGACATCTGGCCCTTTGAGTTAATCTTGTATTTCTGCAGTGCGTGCAAAGGAAGAGCAGCAGATAAATGTATTAATTTCAGCAAGAGCCATCAGGTCATAGGAAGCTCACACTCAAACAAGCCTTGTCCTTCTCTGCCCATAGCCCAGCCTATAGCTCAAAAGTGCAGCTTTGACATGACACAAAGAGAGTAGTGGAGTTGGTAATGGCCAAATCTCAGCCTTCCTGATTCTCCCTCCAGACACAAAATAAGCATTGCCCTTAAGGATGAGAAGGTGTTGGTTGCTGGGAGGTATAAAGCTGGAAACAAGCATTTGTTTTGAAATTGTGTAGATAGAGACACTGGAGGTTTACTCCAGTTTCAAATGCCTTAATGCTAGCCCCAAGATCCTTTTATTCTCTAACTGTTCGATTTTGCATTCTCTAACACCCCTTCTTTCATTCTGGTTTCTCTGGGGTTTTTTTTTCAACTAAATTTAATTTTGGGGAAGAGTTTGTGGGAGTATAGTATAGACCACTTTCCAACATCTCATTAATTTTCCATTGCCTCCTCCACTTTACCTCAGATTTTATCTCTACCAAAACATTGGCATGAGTTTGTACTGCAATTCTGCACTGAAAGTAATTGCATAAAGTGTCAAGATTATTTTAGCTGTATGGGTACTCAAACTTTTAACTAGGGTACTTTGGCTGCACCTAGGTTGCTATTAAAATTGGAATTTTTTTTTTTCTTACTGTTCATGAAACTTTTGAAAATATGTTCATTCTAAGGGTGTAATTATAGGTAGAGTGAGGGTCTGGCAGAGGGATACAGGACTTAGTGTAGTTTCCAGCATGCTAATAAGTCACTTAAGGAAGCCATGAAGACCCTTTAGGCTCTGCTGGCTTTAAGAAAATATTTGTAGGAAATAGACCAGAGTCATGGCAGCTGCTATATTATTAGGGTTTTTTTCTGCCTTCTATTATTTAGATGCCACACCTAGATCAAAATAAAACCTAGTTTTACATATCTGTGGTTATAAAAAGTAGAGGAGCAATGAAAATCAAGCACAGGGTAACTGCAGCAGAAGAAATAAATACACAGGATATTTTTCCAAATTTTTATACTCAGCAGGCCTGTGAATGCAGCAGCAGGAGGCTGAGTAACTTCCATGTGCTTTTTAACTTAGGAATTGAGTGACAACTTTTCACTGCTTTAAAGCGCATGCTAGCTGCTAGCTATTTTAGTGCAAACAAAATGGACTGGTGTGCGTCATCATGTTAAAAACTATGGAGGCTAAATTATGAGAGTATTCCAGGTGAGCGCTAACAGTTTGAATGACTACACCCTGAAAGAAGAAAGGTTTGCTTTGCATGAGAAAGGAATTTTTTGCCCTTTTGTATTTTACTGTTTATTTCCCAGGATGCACCTCGTTCACATTAACAGAACATTAGAGAAAGTTTTTGAGTCACCAGTGCACTCAATCAGGGTATAGGAAGCTTGTAGCATGTCAAGATTTTATTATTTTCTATCTCTGGTCAAAAATAAAAAGAGTTGATTAGAGAATGGCTCAAGCAGAAAATTAAAGAAAATAGCAAATAGAAGAAACTCAAATTAGGGGTGAAATATAGATAGTTTTCAATGTGGGCAGGATGAGACTGCAAGCACACTTGGGTGCAATCCTGTCATTTGTGCTGTCTGAGGGGAGATGTTTTTATTGCTGCTGATATTTTTGCTTTGAGAGCCCTGTGTAATGGTGGTTATTAGCAGCTATGGTTGGCAAACATGCTGCTCTCCTGTCCTCTTTTGCACCTTGATGTTTGTTTTCCTGAGAAAATGAGAAAAGTTAACTGCTTTCTTCAATGCTTGACTAAATACCTTCCTTGGCTGCAGTGGCAGCAGACTCCATGCGGCATACATGGCTGCACTCTGGTTTTGCCCTGCTCATGAGACTGAACACATCATTGGTGCTTAATGTCCAGAGATTAAGGACTTGGAACTTGAATTAATTCTCCATCTCTTTGCTTGTTCTCCTGTGTAATGTACAGCAGGCTCCTCTCAACTCTAGAATATCCTACTTTCCTTTTTTAATAAAACAGCAATGCCGGCCTTGTAGAAATAAAATGGGTGGGGGTATTTCTGAAGTCAGAATAAACACAGATGCCTGAATTTAAATTAAGAGATTTGCCAGAACTGTAAAGTAAGGTAAAAATTAGAAGCAGATGGAAAAATCGCCAACCTGCTTACATTGCATTGTTCTTTTTGAAATTAAGAAATGAAAGACAAGATATATCATGCATATACAACAACATTAATATGCAGTTCCTCTTTACATCTCTCCTCATAGTAACTGCTTTTGTTTCCATCAAGAAATAAAACAAAACATATAGAAACATGTATTTTTCTGTTTAGTTAGTAGGGTTAAAATTGTATTTTTAATAAACACTGAGTACATCCTCATTTATAATTCTGAATCCCATTGCTTGTTTCCAAGGAGATAGAAATATGAAGGAAGGCCATCTGAGACTGATTTGTAAGGCTGTTCTCTTTAATGAAAGTTGAATGTGCCTTATTTTAGGGAACAAAATAAACTTGGAGCCTCTGTAGTAAAGAAGTTGGGACTTTGAGTTTCACTTCTGTGCAGGCTTACTTTCTGTGCCTGGCAGTGGGAAGAGGATTGTAAAGTGTTCAGTGCAGAGTCAGTTCATCCTTTAGTGGCTCAGTTCTGCTGTTTTCTGCACTGAAGCAGTGCAAGCTCCCTCACCCATCCACCCTTTGTAGCAGTGTCTTCCTCCTGACAGTCAGAGGTTTTTTATGGAGGACAAGAATGGATAGCAGACAAGAACTAATTTTTCTTCCGGTGAGGAATTCAGAAATGCCAAAGGCTGGATGGTTGCATAGATATTGAAAAACCTGTAATTGTTCAGTGCAGAGTAAATGCTAAGTTCTAACCAGACATATCTTTCTTGGTTTTATTCTGTTAATGAAATCCTTACTGAGCCTGGAGGCAAATCCTTCAGTTGTCTTACCTGAAGTAGTCCTCACCACCTCAGATGTGTTTCTGAGTCCTGTGAAGGCGAACTGGTAAAGCCTCCAGGAGCGCGTGTCCCCCACCTCCACCGAGCTGCGCTTCCACTGGTAAATGATCTCTTCTCTGGGGTAGCCATCTTATTGCAAAGGAAAATACACACAGCTTGGTTTCATGGCCACTGCTAGGTTTTAGGGTGCTTTGGGGAGTAAAAATACTACTAGCTATTTCTGGAAAAAACTGGGGAAGCATATTGCAAGTAAATTATAGATATGTTTTTCTCAAGTTACTTACTAGTGCCTTTTACTTAATGACACATTTTATTAATTATAAATTATAATAGCACTTGAGATAAATTTTTCAAAAATAGGTTTTTCACTTTTGTGGACCTAATAAGATGCAATTTTGCCCATCCTCCAGATGTATTTGCAGCTGGACCAGGAATTCGCACCTTGGTCTAACCACAAAATGCCAAACTCTTGACTTCAACTAGTACAATACTAGTTCTCTCCATGCACGGAGAGGAAGTGAAAGACCGGGACACCTTGATGCTGAAAGTAAAAGTTTCTTGTTTTATGGTCAAATATAAGCAGAAATTAATCACATAGGGTCCAGATATTTTATAATTTTTCATAGCGGTCCTTAATGATATTTGTGAACATATATAATACATGAACTGAAAAAAAATCAAAATAAAACTAAAAATCAGTAGGGTATGTCTAACTAAGAACATAACCTTCACTGACTCTAGGTATGTAAAAATAAATTTATATTAAGTTTAGTGTGGGTCAGAAAAAGGAATATTTTTAAGCATGTTACTTACAGCTTGAAAATTCCAGTGGGCAGGAGTGGACATCCATTGGGAAGTTGTGTAACTGTAGCTGACACTCAGCATCAATTGTCAGCCTGAGGAGAAAGAGATCAGGAGATATATATATATAGATATATATATATATATATGTATGTATGTATATATATATGTAAAGTAAACTATTGCTATCTATGTAATTACTGGAATATTCCAAGCATAGGAAGACATCGTGGTTACTGATAAGCAATATTTCTTTTTTGGTTCCATAGACCTTGATCATCTACTTTCTGGACTGTGTAATGGAAGAAGGTATTAAAGTTCTGTTCCTGTGCACCTGAAATGGCAGCATTACTCATGACTGACAAATCCATAGGTAGGTAGATATACAGGTCATCTCATGAGCAGTGACAAATCTTTGTGTCACAACATGCCATAAAGCATTAAGAAAATGTATTTTATGTGACAAAGATTCTATTTCAGAAATGATGGATGGGAGTCCAAATTTAGACATCTGCATCCAAGACAGCCATCCAGACTCCCTTCACAGCTAGTGCAGAGGCATTCTGAGGATACACTTCCTCTCACTCCAAAATAAGACATTCAAATTTAATCAGAAGAAAAATGTACCAAAAGGTGTTTGTCTCCACTGAATATTAGGAGAGTCTCCCTGATAACTCAGGTAGTGTAGGTGCTAAGTTCAGGTAAAAACAATTACTCTAAGAAATCCCTAGTAACATGAAATGTACCCTCTGGTGTTCCTGCTAAAACCTCCACCATTTTTCACTCACTCCCTGCCCAGCCATGAGCTGCAGGATACTTGGACTTTGGAAGAGAGGGAAGAGGTGGGGTGAGATAAGGAAAAAGGAAAAGGATGGGGTACAATGTTTGTTCCACAAGGTGTGTCTAGGAAAGCTGCAGATTTCTGGTCTTTGCTGATTCTGGGGTGTCCAAAGGATGAATCCTGGTTTGCCTCCACGTTCTTGGATGAAGGTGTTATGGGCAAATGACCCTGAGTCTCATCCTGTGGGATGCAGAGGAGTGCTGGGACCACCAAGTTAATGGTGGAGTCCAAAGGCAACCTTTCTGTGTTAGGAATTTGGGAAGCAATCTAATTTCCCTGTTTCTCTTCCTCTTGTCATTTTCATCATCTCCGGTACCACGGATACTTGGTTTCCTGCTGGGCAGGTGGTTCTTAAACCTGGGGGAGGTGACTGAGAAAACTCAACCAGCCCTTCTGGATCCCTCCTGAGGACAGAATCCCAGCTGTGTGATACTATCACATTTCATTTCTGGGTTAACTGTGGTTAAATCCTTGGTGCTTGCTGTGACTCACCAGCACAACTAAATATACATTCAAAGCAGATACCTGTTTGCAAGTGCTACCAGATACATCTCTTTGTAATGAGAGAAACTAAGGAATTTGAAGAGAAAGATAAATTTGGACTTGTAGCCAAGTCCAAATTTAACATTTATAAAGTCGATCTAGGCTCATCTTTATCAGATTAACTTTGATTTGCATTGGATTTCAATTCTTATTATTCTAATATGCAATAAATGTAAAGTAGCTATGAAATAAAACTCTTTTATAATTCAGACAGTTGCAACATTAAAAGGTTGTCTTAACCAATGCTTCACATCTACTCAGTAAAATTATGAGTGTACTTTTCTTCAAAACTTTATTTTTGGCCACCAAGAAAGTAAAAGCAAAATAAAACTTTGACAAAATGTAGTCTAAACCTCAAATGTCTATCATCTGATATGCTTATGTCTATCATCTTTGATTGTATAATCTCATTTTAAATTATAAATTCTCTTGAAACAGTGCTATGTTTATCTATATTTTACATAAACCCAAATATTATATCACATGTAAGAAAAAGTATAAAAAACACTCCCACAGGATTTTCACATTTACAAAGTATATTATGATAATTTGGAATATGATATTTGAGTTGTTACCTATGGCATCCACATAATTATTGAAAAGGTACTTTGTCTTAAAAGAAAAACCATGCGCACGACTGAGGAACCTGTACAGGTGGAGTACATCAAGTTCAGTTCCATGAAAATTTTGGTGGAATGGGGCATATCCATAGGCTTGAGTTAAGTACTGAATGCTGGGATGACAATCTTATTAGTCTAAGATATTTGAGGAATAAATTGCTTTTTCAGGGTGGAGTTTCATCAGATTAGATTGTAATCAATTCAGAATAAGAGGCCTTTGATGTAAGTAGTAGCTCCTTTTATACCATCTACTTAATTCAAGGATATTTCACATTTATCAGTTTAAAACAACCAAAAAGCAGAAGGGACCAAACCAAAGGTAAACAATAGAACATACTTGAAAATTAAGACTAATTGCTATTAAAATGTCTATGTTGATGTTATTATAGGGAGGTGATGACTGTGGAGCAAGGCAGTACAATCTATAAGAAGAAATAAAACTTCTTATCGTGCCAATATAAAATAAATTTCATACAATTGATGTCTTCTAAATTCTTCCCTTTTCCAGGGTTGTTTGCATAAATTTATAGGAAAACTCAGTATTTTTTTCCCTTCTGGTTACGTCAAATGACTTTTCTCTTTGGCTTTCCTTAGCGAAAATGTAATTAAATTAGGTATAAATACCTCAAAGTGTACAAGACTCTGCCGTCATTCCAGATCCTGAGCATCCTATTAGGAGTTGTTATCCAGTGAGCATCAGCCTTCTTGGAATTTCGGAAAAATGTGTCTGGTATCCAGATCTTCCCAACCATGTTGCTGTTTAATCTGAGCACTTTTATAGTGCTGTTGAACTTCAGACGTCTGTCATACCACGTTTGGGCGAAAAATATATCAATTGTATATTCCTGTTGTGTTAACCAGAAATACTGATGAAAACATAGCACTCAGCATTCCACATAACTCCTGATATGCTTTCCTTAATTTCATATGAAAAAACTGGAGCTACAGAAGGTGATACTAGAACTGATAAAACCAATTTCTTTTGGGGAAGTTTTGAGGCAGGTTTTACCAAAGATTGTTTTAGAACAATTTATTATTTTACCATTGAGGATAAAACTAAGGTGCAAGTAAGTGTTATATGCACCTTTCTAATTCTGTGTCCCCACATCTCAGCCCACACGGGCTCAGGACAGAGAACAATTATTATTTCTTTGGACCTAGGACAGGAAAAGCTTGAGCCAACTAATTGCCCGTGCCCCATGGTTGATCTCAGAAATGGTGAAGTCCCTGCAGAAGTTCTAGGCCTTTTACTTATTGTCTCATGGTGGCAACAGTGGTAATATCACTCATTAATGGTTTTCCTAATTTTGTAGCAATCTGGAAGATTGGTTTTTCTGGAGTTAAACTGTTGCAAAGCATTTGAAAGCAGAGCACATAAAAATGTGAGGATAGGTTAAAACAATTATTTTTGCATTAGCAGCTTATAGCTCAGTTTTCTGACTTGTACAGATTTATAGCACATCAAGTCCTCCCATCCATAATTAAAATGAGATTTAAAAAATAAAATAGGTATGACACAACATTAAGAACTAATGGAAGCTTTGTAATGTCAAAATGATGGAGACTTTGTAACAAGGCAAATGGGCAATCCTTTACCTACCATATTGATAGCATTCACGGGGCCAATGCTATTTACGTACATGTCAGTGTGAATTATTGTCGGTTTAACTGCAAGAGAAACAACAAGAATCAGTAACCAATGAAGGTCAAAATCAACTACATGAAAGTCAAGCAGGAGCATGTTACTATGGCATCTCTCCTCTGTGGTTGCCTCACATTTAAATGTGCATATAAACTAAATACAAATTTGCAACCGTGTCTTCAGTTCTAAATTAGTTGGAGATGCTTTGGACAATTTTTTTTATCATTTATTCTATCAAAACCAATTCCCTTATGCTATGAGAACAAACACTGACACCAGTGCTCGTAGCCTAGAGAGGCTCATCTGACTGAGTCTACATTTTGTCTCAGGTCAAAGCAGAGCATCAAAACAAAACACTATAAACAAAAGCAAATTTATTTATCTTATGATGCTTTCATCACTTGTTTTACATTGTAATGCCAAATGCAACATGACTGCTGTGGCCTGAATAGGTGGCTGTAGAAAAGTAACAATTCTGTGAGACCAAAGCCAAAATACTTAAGGCTCTAAAGCAGAAAATAAGAATTGTTGTGTTAATTTCTTTTGAAATCACTCCATTTCAGCTTTGTTATTCTTATATATCTTGGCTACAGCATGATTGTTTTTATCCCAGATGATTTTAGGAATGCTTTACTTCTTTTCTGTTTCTAAAGTCTTGGTTTATGTGAAGACCAATTCTTTTGTTAATTTACACTGTATACATACACTGAAGGTTAAAGACTCATGTTATCCTTCACTGTGAAAAATTCCTTATTTTATAGGCCACTATAAACTTGTTAGCTTCCTTCGTTGACCTTGCTGCTCTCTGCTTTCCTCTGTCTACCTCATCCATGAATTCCATGACTTTTTCTATAATCTTCTTACTGCTGTATCCTCCTCTGCAGAGGTATTGTCTGCCTGCTCTGTGCTCTCATGGGGCTTCTCAAACTGACTTTCAGCAATTCAGGGAGATTTTTTTCTTGGGGTTACCTCAGTAATCAGTGGAGAGGAAGATCCCTCCAAAAGGTGATTGAGTCAAATAAGATTTCCATTCTGAGTGCAGGCTTGGCTCTATTTACCTGCATTGGCTGTGGGAACCATCTGGGCAGACTGGCATTGCTTGACTGCAGTTATCTTTTGTGAACCTCCTCCTCTGTGCCCAATTCTGTCACCTCCTGCCCAGGCTGCATAAATCTGTGCAAGCCTGCTGCTGTTGGAGGCTCTGTATCCATCACATCATAAAAGGATTAGGCTGTATTAGCCTCTTTTTGCCTTTCTTTCCATTGTATTATTTGTGGTTCTCTGACAGAATCTCTTAGGTACAAAAAAAAAAATAAAAACTTGCTTTGTCTTTCCCCAGAAGTTTAATTCTGAACATCATATGCAGGTAAATCATCACAAGCTGCCTGATTCAGCAAATTATAGCACTCTTATTAGATGACTTAGGATAGATTCAGCCATCTTAATTTGTGTCAGCTTCCAAAATCATTACTAATTTACATGCCTCTGATGTTTTTCTGCATTGCATTTTAGTCTTGTAACTACTTTGAATTGATTCTGCTTCCTGAGTAGCATAATATGACATGAAAACTCTTTCTCTTCACTGCTTAATCAACAGTGATCTAAAACAAAAACCAACGTACCTCCTATGTCAGGTCTCAATTTGTTGTCATATCCTTCCAGCAAACCATTTAAAATAAGAGTCACATCGCTCTCATGGACTTTGGGAGTCAAAACCCAAGTCTTATTTGTAGTGTAATCTTCATAATCATCATCTCCCTTTTGTGTGGAGCTATTAAAGAGACAAAAATGAAAAGAAGAAAAGCCTTGAAAGATACAAATTTGAAGGTAATTTCTTTAGAAGACAACACAGACACATTTAACATTTTAATAATACTGTAAAAACATTTTACAAATGTCTCATTTTCAAAATTAGACTCTCAGTAAAGATGCCAGATAACAGCTGAGGTTACAGTTCATTTTATCAGCATTTCCTTTTAGTACGGTTGAGATCACATTGTCTGTTCAGAGGAACATCAGTGCTTATCACCTTTGTCATGGCTATTTTTTCTCTCATTGACTCAGGTGGGACCTGTTATGAAACAAATCTGTCACTTAGTTTATGCAACTCTCCACCAAAATATCACTTATTATGTACACGTTGTTCTTTACTTCTGTTGGACAGAATGATTTGATGAAACACATTACTGACAAGACCAATAATTACATTTATTCAGACAAACTTCTGCAGCCTTTCTCCACTCCGAT
Organism: Ammospiza nelsoni; assembly: GCF_027579445.1. Taxonomy (NCBI): domain Eukaryota; kingdom Metazoa; phylum Chordata; class Aves; order Passeriformes; family Passerellidae; genus Ammospiza; species Ammospiza nelsoni. The sequence continues at coordinate 7,733,733 of NC_080648.1, forward strand.
GAACTTGAGTTTATTGTGCATTTGGAAAGTTGAGCACAAATTTTTGCCAAGGGTTTTCCTTTTCCCTTTTGCTAACCAGAATCCACAGAGGGTGAAAAGTTTGTCTGCTGGGCTTTTTTTGCTCCTCAGAACTATGACAGCAGTTCTAATTCAACCTGCTTACTACAGTAAAAAAAGCAAGTTCAGAGTCAGAAATGTGCAGACTAGTCTTAATGGATGTTTTGTTTTCCCAAAATCAGTGCCTCCAGTTCTAGAGGAGAACATTGAAGCTACTTTAGAATATGACATAATCAGATATTTTCATTTCAGAATCTTAGTGGTAATCAGCTGAACAGTGCTAGGCAACTCTGGTTTTTTGCATAATATGCCAGTGCCCTTCTTCCCTGCCCTGCTTCTGTGCAAAGTTTACACACTGCTGGCTAGATATGGAATATCTTAATGATACTACAAACGTCGAAAGCCAGTGTATAGTGTGATAGGGTGGAAAGCAGAAAAATTATTTTCCAGTTTCAACTAGAATCTGGAGTGGGAAAGAGCAGAGAGAAGCAGATTCTCATGGGAGCTGGATCTTCTGCATGGCACACAAGATTGAAAGAGGCCCGGCTGGCCATGGCCATGGGTGTGGTAGGGAAGGGACCACTCCTCCCAGAGCCTGAGAGCACCATTTTGTTAACAGCAATCTTTGCTCAGCTGAGGCTGTGCCTGCCTTTCCCTGTAGCGCTCTCCTGCTGCATCCACCTTGTAGCACCCAGAGCGGCCCAAAGGCTTTCCAGTGTTGGCGTCTGGGAGCTGTAAGCCAACAGCACAAACAGAGTCTCACTAGGAAAGAGGCTTTGGGCTCTTTCTTCCCCTGGGCACAGCCTGACAGGAGAGCTGCAGCTCTTTCTGCCTCTCAGTGTGGGATGCTTCCTCCCAGGAGGTGCTGAACAATTGAAGGGACAATTGAAGCAGCCTGAGACTGCACAGAGCTGTAGCAAATAGCAACGTGCAGCATGGAGAGAGAGCTGGGCTTGCTGTGAGTTGAGCTTGGAAGCTGCTAATGAATCTCATCTCCACCTTTGTTAGGTGTGCTGGGCACCAGGCACTGACTGAGCCTCCAGGCACCACCTCACCCACACTGCACCAGCCATGGGACCCTGGGGGATTCCCAGATCAACAATTGGCAATGCAGCCTCTTCAGTCTGGCTGCACAAGCCTGGACTTGCAGTGTTTTATTAGGAATCAAAAGCAAAGTTTTAATTGGCAATATGGTCCATAGTATTCTGCTGGTACTGACAAACAGGCCAATTTAATTAAATTGGGAGGATTTCTTTTTATTATTCAGTTGTCTGGAGTTCAAAGATCTAATTGTAATTCAGAGAAACAGAATTGAAGCCAAATTTTCTCTCCTGAAGGAAAGGAAATACTTCTAAATAAAGTCTTTGCAAACAGAAGGCACTAGATTATATGTTTTCAAACTATGCAAAGTGAATGAAGAAAAATAACTTTATTTATAAAAACCTTATTCCTGTTTTATAACCAATTAAACTACCATTCTCTCAAAAGAATATGTTTTTCTGAATGGAAAAGAAAAATAAATCAAATGCATTCTTTCACAAAGGCAATATGTTTCTGAATGTCAGTGCAATGAGACAGCTTCAAAACTCAAACCAGCTGAGCAGTAGAGTTTGGTCCATTGACAGTGCAAGATTAGAGGTATGTTTGGCTGGAAGTTTTCTCAGATCTAGAACAACCTAATTGAACAGCAGCCCACAGGAACTGAAACTTCGGTTCCTTCTTGGGAATTATTTGTATGACAGAAACAGCTGTTTGTTTGCTCATCTCTCATCTCAAGCCATTTTGGCAGTTCACATCTCCAAAACCAGCAAATACTTTGTGAAATTAGTGCGAGACAGAGGAGGGAAAACACAGCCAATGTAGCTGGGGGAAAATGCTACTGAATTCCAGCTTTTATGAGAATTCCGCAAGGATCAGAAGTGAGCATGGGTATGCACTTTTCTGTGTAAACCTTCTTTCCAGCCAGAAAAATCAGAGATGCTTCTCTATCCATATGAGCAGAGCTTTAGCCATCCACTGCCATTAATACAATGAAAATTATAATGACAAAGCCCTTTTCATCTCCTTAAGATTTTTCAGTCCTTCTGATTATATGGCTGAAATTTTGCAAGTGCTTTTATGTCCAACCCAAATTTGTTAAAGCCTAGATTATACCCAAATGCATATTGAAATCTATTTTTATTTTTCTGACTGCTAGAAATTTTCAAATCTAGTAATATAGACATGAAGAGAAACACATATTTACCTATTTGAAGATTAAACTTTAATTTTCTGAAGGTTGAACTTTTCGATACTGATACAAGATTTCGCCATTTGAGATATTCCCAGTGATATTAATGCCACTGCAAGATATCTGCAACACTGCTTTACCTAAATCCATAAATCCATACATTTCCTTGATGGAAAAGAGATTACTTAGGAAGGTTAGAACCCAAGCTTGAAACTTCAAGCCATAGAGTAAATAAAGTTGAAGGCACTTTTGGAGGTCATCTGGTCCAATCCCTTCTCAGTCTGCCAGCTGAGTCTGCATGTGGTGGCTCTGGTGGTGATCACTTACAAATATAGATATGCATATGTGTAACCACAAGTGTTTAATATTCAGGGTGATATTTGTATGTCTCAATTTATTTGAAATATACCTTCACAAAGCAGGAAGAGGGCAAAAATTACTGGTGCTAATAAGCCTTTATTAATTTAGATCCGATTTTCTTAATAATATTTGCAAAGATCTATAAAATGGTTTCTCATTCTGCAATTATATAAAAAATCTCGTTTTGCCAATGAGATTTTTACCATGACAGGGGCTAAACTAACGGTTTTTATCTTCCTTCCTAAAGCAAACACATACGAATCCTTAGCCTGCATCGAAGTTGTTGCTTGGTTTGTAACATTTATAAAACTCTTTTGAGTGCTCCTCATTGGTGAGGAGTAACTCTAGCACAAACTGAGGTTGATGCAAACTAAGTGTTCAGGAATTTATTCTTCAGATCTTTGCCAGTGTATTTGATCCATACATGTCTTTGCAATACTCACTGGGCAACATTTAATCATTTTGGTGCAAGTGTAATCCCTGTGGGCAGAGGTACCCACTGCAGCTGGAGCTGGGGTCACCAACCAAGGGAAAAAGAATTAATTAAATGATGCTCACTTCCATTGTTAAAGCTTCCTTTATGGGCCCCTTAGCACTAAAGGCATTATTTCTATATGGAAATGCATTAAAATTGTAGAAAATGTTATCTCTGCTGAGAAATCATTGATACATTAGGAAAACATTTTTTTTCATCTTCTTTATTGATCCTTCTTCAGAAGACATGGTCAAACCCATTACTTAAATGTTTCATTAATGTGCTGATACATCATTCTCTTAGCAGCCCAAAGCCACTGAAGTCCACATTATACTTTGGGAATCCTTTTTTTTAAATTAGATTCAGCATGATTTCTTTTCTTTTGTGCTTTCATTTCTCTGGAAGTCAGTTTGACGCCTATGTAAACATAATCTTCAGTTTAGTAAAACTTAAAAAAAAATTATATTAATAGTATAAAACTGTCTTACATTATTATGCTTTCAAGGCTTTTGGCTTAAGTCTTTAGTTCAAAAATTTAATCTAAAGCATAGGTTACCCATTTCAAAACTAGTGTGCTTTAGTTAATTACTCACATAAAGACAACATTATAACTTTGGATCATCTCTGCTGTGATCTCTATATCAGAGACACTCTAATGTGAATCATATATAATGCTTCTTGGGAAGACACTACCATGTGTTGGTAGAGATAGGCCATGCATTATTTAATATCACAGACAGCAGAAATAATTTTACAGTGTAAAATGGAGGACAAATTGGGCACATCTTATTTAAGTAGTGAGCAGTCACACTCAAAGGATATCCTTTTGAAATAAGGTGTTATTTCCTAATAAAATACGTGATTTTCACAAATTTCCACAAAAGCATGATTTTCACAAATTGTTACAAGGAGTAGAAAGAAAAGGAACTCTTCTCTGGCAAAAAAACCTTCCATGGCTGGTCAGTCTTTCAGCTTTCAGATATGAGGTCATATATAACTTGTCAAAATCTCTGTAGTTCCAGTGACTTTGAGTTATACCTGCTTGTACTTGCTGTGGCTCTGTCCTCTAATTTTTCTAAATATACAAAATTAATTTTGACTATAACCAAAAATTTTGTTGTGAAACCTCACCTAATTAATTGCTAATATTGCGTTGTTGTTTACAAGCAGAATCAGAGAAGCCACTTAGGGCTTAAAGGGAAAGACCTGTAGCAGTAGTGAATAGCCAATGACTAAATAATTTAGATCTAATTAAAAATTTAAGTTTATTTATCAAAAATCTGGCAATTTCATCATTTATGCTAAGTCTGCTGCAGAGCTTTCGGCCAAAATTTAATAAACTACTTGAACATAAACTGGTGAGTTTTCCATTGAAAACACCAATGTTTTCTGCCTCTCAGGGAAGAACTGAAACAAGGCTTGCCAGTTCAACTAGCAGTGTTTAATTTAATCATAATTCAAGTTCAATTCATTCTCTGATGTGCATAAAAAATTACCTTAATCTATGGGTCATACATTATTCATGGTGGTGACAGGCTCAGTGGGAAGGCAAGATGAATTCCAGGTTCCACTGTGGGTACAGAGATGCTGTGTGCGGATGTGATGTTTTAGAATGTGGAGATTGCAGATGTGGAAGAGAATGCAGTGTCTCTGGAAATCTAACTGTGTCCAAATTCTCCCTTGCTGACTCACATTTTAAGTAAAGGAATCTTGATTGAAGCAGAAAATGTTTTCACAAAGCTGTGCCATGGATTCTCCTGTCCTGTTTGTGTTTCTGTTCTGTCCATTTGTGTTGTTTAAATCCCAAGGCTATGTGCAGGACTGAGTTTCTGTTCTTGCCATAAAAATGGCACCTATTTTCTCTTTTACTACTAAATGATCATCACAAATACCCAACCTTTGATTTTATTAGGACTGCAAATTAATCTCTTCCCAAATAATTTCCCACATCAAAAATGGAAACTCAGGTGCTTTTCTCAGAGAGGAGAAGATCCAGTCAGTTATCAGACGCTCCATAATAGAAAATGAAGTTGAAAAATTTGGGCTAAAAAATCACTGAGAAACTGTCTTGTAATCCTACTCCCTTCCCCTAGATTTGTGGTGCTGCTGCAACTGCAATTCTGGATGAAGCTATAATGTTCCAGAAGAGGCTGAAATGCTGGATTCACAGAGTTTTTAGCAAAGGCTACAAGGGTGCATAAGCTGTATTTTGGCCATTTGTTGTAGTCATGTAGTAAGGGAGGCTGAGGTATTTCACAGGAGGAAAGAAAATTATTTTTACTTCTATTCAGTGTTTTGGGTGGGGTGGATTTTAGGTAGATCACCTGTAGAAGATAGTTTATTTCCTAGACACTGCTTCTGCTGCAGCTATCATTCCATGTACTACTCCGATTATGTAATGTAGTTAAAATCTTGGCATGAAATGATTATTTAAAACAAAGCAAAGCTAAATTTTTCTGTCGTCCCTAAGTCATAGAGGGACTGAAGTACATATGAAAATAATTATTAAAAGAATATTACAGTTCTCATAAAGAAATAGGTACAGCTGAAACGCTTAGATTTTTTTTAAGAGCCAGAAATTACTAGAGGAGCACAAATGAATGCTCCCCGCAATGACTTCTCAGTCATCTTTACTGAACATGAAGGCCCCCAACTGCCAGCAATCAGTCATCTCTGTAAACTGTGCCTGCCCTGAGATTTAAAGTCTGCCTGGATTCCTGTGAGCATTTACACTCTGTTCCCCCGAAGAGATGATACCTCGCAGCACAGCACCCATGGATCATGCTGTGGATTTTTACAAGCTTTCCTGTAGTCATTCAGCAACTCCAGCAACCTCACTGGTGCTTCTCAGCCATTTTGAGTAAAGCAGGCCACCTCTGAAACCTCTTCACAGATTTCTAAAATATTACAAGGCAGTGGTGGTTTTGTATCAGTGTCTATAGAACTGTCAATCATAGCAGACTGGTTTAACTTCCAGTCCTTTCATCTCTTGCCCAAGACATGCACTCACATTAACCACTGCACTCAAGATGTAATAAGTTTTAGCTATTTGTAACTATTGTTAAAACATTTATTTTCCATATTTTCAGATTCAGCTGAATTTGACTACAAGTCTTTATATGGAAAAGTTTAAAATGAAAAATTTAACTTGGTTTATGTTTTGTTTCATTCCTGTCAGTTCATGAAAACACTTTTTAGAAAAGCTCTTTAGAGTGCATTTATTGAGAGTGCTAACAATAAACCTTCTGCTTTGCAGTATTTACAGTGTTTTCTAGTTCACTGTGCTGAAAAATTGTAGTGCAATTCTTGCATTGCACAACTGATTGGATTCGAGTCGTGAGTGACCATGAGGGTTATTGTGCTTTTTAAAATATTTCTAGTTGCAACAATATGGGCTCACAGCCAGTTGTCACAAAAATTACCAGAAACAGAGAGCAGTGTCAGCAGTTCTGGCAAAGAACCAAAAGCTGGAATGTAGCACCCAGCCTAGAATCTGTTTCTCCAGCAGACCATTGAGGTGCATTGTTGAATAAATTGATAATGGATGTACATTTCCAGGTCTGTATGAACAGACTGGTGTTATTAACCAAAGCTGAATTACACCACAATATAAAACTCGTGGGTAACGAGAGGAATTGTATGGTACCCCGAGGGAGGATAGCAAAGTGTAAAGAGATGAAGGAAACTTTAGGCCAGTAAGGAATAGAAAGATAATTATAGAAACAAGCATACATCATTCATTTTGAACAGCCTGGGCTTGAAGTGCAGCATTTATAGTTACTAGAGCTCTGGAGGAGTCTCAGATGTGATCAGATGATTCAGATAAGCCTCCATAACTTAAGATGATTATTTCAAATTTTCTTTTTTTTTTTTGGAGCTTGAATTTTGTATGACTATGTTTCTTTATATTTTATTTACTGGAGGTTATATAATCTACTTCTGTGTCTGTTTTCATTGTGGTTATGGATATTCATGTTAGCAGTGAGCAAAAGCAATAGAAAGAAACAGAAAAGGGAGAAATAGCTACAGCAATTCTTCTGCATCAGTGTAGGGTTAGCTTGAGTTGATCTGCTTTATTAGAAAGTATCTAGCTATATCTAAGTGTAAATTGTTTAATATTGGAATTATGTGAACCTCAGAAGGTTTCTTTTTTGTTTTGCTTTCATTTTTTGCCACTCCTCTCCCATTCCATCTTCTCCTCTCCTTTTCCAATTTTTTTTAACCATTCTATGCATTTCTGAATGTGAAATCAAAGGCACTTGGAGCAGGATTTTTGCCTGTTTTTATTACTCAGCTCCTGTAGATTGCCACTATAGCTAACAAATCTCAAGAGAAGGAATAAATAACCATTACTGAAATGTGATTTGACTAGGTTGGTTTTAGCCTGAGCTCACTTCATTTTTTCTGGCTGTTTTATTGTATATAATTGTCATCTGTTAGTATTGCATGTGATATCTCTTCCCCAATGATGTACATTGCTTTTTTAAGTGATTGCTCTAGACTCTCACTATAAATTAAAAAGCTAAATTCTCTTCTCAGTAAGTAAGATTAGGAAAACATAGATGCCCTCCAGCCATCTATTTAAAAAACATTAACTCAAAACCCCCAACCCTATTGCTCAATTAGACTTGAGAAATGAAAAAAATAAGTTCATGTTCTGTAGTACCCTACAAGGAACTCATATTTGTGTTTTTTCAAAATTCTTGCACAATTTTTTTCTGTATTTTGTTTGCATGGTAATTTCACCCAGAAGGAAGTCACTTCTGGAATCACTCATGATGTAGTCATCTTCTCATCACTATCTGTCAGTGTTTAAAAACAAACATGTGAGGTGCTAGAAATGTCAGCAGTTTTGCTTATTGAGTAGCAATCCTGGGCATTTTTTCAAATTTAAAATACTTTTTTTTCTTTATTGGTCTACTAGCATAAGCTATAAATTCAAGTTAGGCTGAACATAAATTCATGTTAAGCTGAATATAAATCCTTCTTAGAATTAAATCTATCAGGGAGTGTTTTCATTCTCATCTTCTCCTTCTCAGCACACAGAAGAGCTCTATAATGAAGTGTTCCTGGTGTTGGGCTGGGAGCCAGGAGCATGGAATGCTTACCCCAGCTAAAGGACTGGTGTCCTACTTGCTGTGCTAAGCCAAGTGATATCTTCTCTGCATGTGAGTGTAAACCATTTTTACAACTTTAATAAGCACATAAATATCCCTTATTACTTGTGTTTGATGAAGACTGATGAATGATGCTGAACCATCTCACGATGGAGGAGGGAACAATCCCTAACCATTCCTTAAGGAATGACTTTGCATTGTGCTTACCAGCAACATTAAAACCCTTATTGTTGGTAAAGCAAGTGGGTCAGATAAGTCCTCAATGTTTAGGGAGCCAATAAAAAAGTGAAACTAGTATAGGTTTATTCTGAGTGTATTAATAATTCTTACTTCTCTCAGATCATGGAAGTATCATTACTGGAATGTTTTTAGACACAAATGCATCTAAAGAAAGAGCTGAATGAACAGAAAATAGCTGCTCAATACACATGTCTGTAATTACATCATGATGTAGCTAACTCATTCACAAAATAAGAGTAAGCAAATGGTGGAAATTAAACTGGTTTCTGTTGTTTCTTTTTTAAACAATGGTTCTTATTTAACTTCATTTTTAATGCATGGTAACCAATAGTAACCCATGGGTTCCCACATAAACCAACTTATATCATGCAAGACGCTGTTTGCACTCATGCTCATAAAACAGACTGTGCAGAGGTGGATGTGGAATTTAGTTCTGATAACAGGGTAGATGTGTGATACATTAAGAATGTAAGTGGCAAACTAATGTCTCTATGTCAGCTGAGTAGGAAAATCATCAACAAGTGTTCTGAAATTCCCCTATGGAATTTATTTGTTTTGATGGACTTTCTTTGGTGGTTGGTACTATCAGGATGGCTTCATGTCAGGGTCACCTTAATCCTGTGGAACATATAAGCATGCCAGCTTCTGGGTAAGCATCTGTGCTCTAAGATGCATCCAGGCAGGGTATCCCAACTCATCCCATGCCTGTTTACCCTGGAGAAAAAGAACTTAGGGGGTGCTTTATCCCTCCCTCCATCTCCCTGACAGGAGGTTGTAGCCAACTAGGGGTCAGTCTCCTGTGCCAGGTAAAAAGAGACAGCACAAGAGGGAACAGCCTCAGGTTGCAGCAGGGGAGGTTTAGGTTGGATGTTAGGAAAAATTTGTTCACTGGAAGGGTTGTCAGGTGTTGGAACAGACTGCCAGGAAAGTGCTGGAATCACCAGCCCAGAAGTATTCAATTCATGTGTATGTGATGCTTGGGGGCATAGTTTAGTGGTGAATGTGGCAGTGTGGGGTTAATGACAGGACTCAATGATTTTAGAAGCCTTTTCCAGCCTTAATGATTCCATGATCCTGTGCCTTTACCCTGCCATGCTGCATTCTAAGTTCACTTCTCAATGCCTCTGCTGTTGTAGTATTCTATGTATTTCTGTCCACTGCACAGTGATGTCAGTAACTCATTCCCCATGGAGTCATGGCTTGTTATTATTGTCTAAATAAAACTCTGGTTGTACCATACAGAAAGTCAAATAAATTAGCCACAGATGCCTGGTCAATTAGATAAATGGCTGTGGCAGCTAAACCAAGTAAAACAGAGCTGTGGGCAGGTCAGGAGGAGTTCAGAGGCTGACAAGCCTCTGTCCTGAGGCCGTGCAGGCTCAGGGCAAAGCAGTGCCTGTGGTGTGCTGCTGGGCTGCAGCTGCACTTCACACATGGTGCTTCCAAAAATCATCACAGCAATTGTGATGCAAAGCTGCTACATCTTGCTTGCCTATTTATGCCCCATTTTTCCAGAGACAATTTCCAAAAGAAATGCTGGGGTCCTGAAAATTTTTTGAAAAGCTTACTTTGGATACATAATCCATAGAACAACAATCTCACTATTCAGCTATATTCAGCTTTTTATGCAAGAATTTCAGAACCTTTTCTCTGAAAAAAATTTGAATTGTTTTAAAGGTCCTAAGTAAAAAATATAATGGTGAATCTGTAATTTTATTTTAGTGAGAAGAAACTGTGTATGGGCTCGCTTAGTGTCTTATCTTTTTATGTTTTTTAAAGCAATCTCCAGTAAGTAAAATGTAACGCACATAACATGCAAATTCTACCTAGCTCTGAAGTTTTTGACGTTTGAGTGGGCTAGGCATAATGATCACTGCAAAGCCAATCTTCCCATCCCTTGCATTTGAATGTGACTATTAAGGCTCGTCAAAACACCAGGAAAGTAGGAGCAATTTCTATTTCATACACATACAAACATGTATCTCCCAGAATTCTTTTTTTCCTCCACAAATATTTTGGCGTACCTTTTTTTACTCTTGTCAGCATTATAGAATTTTACTTTGTAAATTGTCATTGCTCTGATTAGGGTCGGAGAAGTTTTTCCTTGTAAAAAGGAATGAAAATTTTACAGAGAAAGGTACTAGAAACTTCTTTTATAAGTAGATGTTATTGAGAGCTAGAGAAAGCTGGATGCCTCATAACTGGAAAAGAGAGCAAAAATAAGAATAAAAACCAAGTAAAAGCAGAAGATATGGGTGGGTTTGATTAATGTGTATAACCGGCTACAAGGGTCAGTAGTAGTATGGATGCAACCATAGACATATTCCAAAAGCATTCTTTTGAAACACTGCATTGGGAGCCAAGTTTATCCAGCACTATTACTATTACCAATTTATTTCTGAAATTTCTGGAGAGAAGAAACCATGCTAAGGTCTAAGAGATGTAGATTCATGTAGCTAGAGTTTCAAAATGGGTTTAGCAATGGAATAATACAGGGTGCTGATGATGCTACAGAGAATGATACAAAGTCCAGAAAGACATACAGTGATGAAAATATTTCCTTCAGCTTGAGAGATTATATAAGAGGATTTTCTTTTCTCCTTGTCTCCTCATCTCCTGCAGCTCTGTACTGTGGCTAAGTCGAAGGATCTACTAAATGTGCTGCAAGACTCTTGCAGTTGAAAACCAAAGTGTCCCTGTATTCAGGCCACAGTGTGCAGTTCCTCATTAGCTCTGTAGAGCAGCCACTATGGCCCAACAGCAAGGAGCTTTAAAGACCAAGCAGGGGTAGGCAGATGTTGCCATCTGGCATTACCAGGTCATCTTGGATTAGTCCATGGCCAGCTGTGGGGTCTCCTCAGAAGAGATGTAAGCATCAGCTACATGTGAGGTCATTTATGGAGGTTGTACTTGATGTGAGCATTGTAGCAAGGTCCACACAGGAATTTAGGGTAGCTGCACAAAGCCTCATGGCAGCTCAGAAAATGCTCATTGGCAAAATGCAGGGGGTTTCAGACCCCATTTTCTATGATCAGAGGAGGCACTATGAGGCTTCAGAGATTTTGTTGGATCTTACCCAAACTGCATAATCAGAAACTCTTTAAAAACAAGAGTCTTTTCATGACTTGAGCAGATGCTGATGGGATCATCAGGTGAGGATGGACACCTGCAAACCCCTAAAATTAATGGGAGATGAGCAGAAGCTAAGGATGATGATGTTTCACTAATCGTAGCGTATCTCCCACGTGGATAAATCCATCTTCAGTTTTCCCTTGCTACAGACCCAGCAGCTTTTTATGAGCTACACACTTATGCAGAACAACTGACAGAGTATTGATAAAAAGAAATTCCACTGGAAGCTACTGAAGTAAAACTCTGCATGCAATTTATCCCCCTGAGATCCTGGGGAATTTGGCAAACACACCTCAGGATAATTTGTTTAATAAAAAACAGGTGCTATTCTAAGCTCTACAGTTTTCCGGGACAGATTACCAAAGAAATAATTTAGAAGAGAGGACATAGATGGAATACGTGTGCTGGCAAATGTTGCATTTTTAGCTTATATCTGTCAGATTTTCCAGGATTATGCTTTCCATACTACCAGCTGCTCAGTATTCCAATCCTTGTGCAGAAAACTATGTTGGTAAACATTTAAACACAAATGAAAGTGTTTTCCTGGATAAAGGCTTGAATGCTTAAAACCTCGCAAAACTGAAGCCCAGCTTAGCTGCCTCAGCCTGTTTTCCAAGGTGTCATTGCAGACATGACATCTTTGTTAAAGAAATATATTGTTTACCTACCACTTGGAATTGCTGCTCGTTAACTAAAATGAGAGGTCTTATTTAAAATATACACTATTTGTGACTGGAGGCAATTTGATTATTAAACTTCTGGGCTTTTCATTAAATCCTTTCATTACTATTTTATTGAGGAGCTCAGAACATTGCATATGCTGGTAATGATTGCAGATAACAAATGTTTCTCATTATTTAGTCTGAATATATGTTGCATTGAATTTAATCATGTCTGTACTTATCTACTATAGAGAGATGAAGAGAGATAGAGCCTTGGGGATGGTAACAAAAGAATTTATTTTATAGATATAGTACCTTTCTTCTTTCTTTTTTTCCTTCCTTAACAAATTGTATAATTAAAGCTGCTCACAGTTTTCCCTTCTAGTATTCACCATAAGCCTTCACATACTCAGAACTTTTTCGAAGTTACCGTAAGAGATGAATTTCTTGGTTTCTGGCCAAAGATTAATTTTATTGCAAAGGCTAAAATAAAATTCACTTTTTTAAATCAGTAAGGCTAAAATTATTCATATTCCCTTTTAATATCAAATCTATTTATGGGTTGTTTTTGCACATATAATCCCTAGATGACAGAATAGTAAATTTTGGAACTCATTATAGAAATAATCCTTATTAAGAGGTATACCAGAATAAAAGTACTTGGCTACTAAGTGGTTAAAATGCATTAAATGGGTAAAACAGTGGTTGAAAGTGGTTGGATATTAATAGCAGGTAATTTGGAATTTCTTAATTTAATTTCAGAGCAATGAACTGTCCCTGAAGGTGCTGTTGGCATGTGGTGAAAGATAACTGTCCTCACCTGGACAAAAGAGCAATACCTTAGATTTACAACCTTTTGACATAAAGGAGGCAGAGCTGTGGATCTGGATCACAATAACCAGTGCAGAGAAGAATATTTTTATGTTGTTCACCATTTAAATATGGCTTTCATGCCTTGTTAGATGTGCTGGACATGGAATTTAGGAATTTTGCCCAAAAGATTTGTCATGACTTTAATCTCATGTGCTACATTAGAGCCTTATTAAGGTTTTAAATAATTTTAAGTGCATGCTATTAGTCCTTAAAGCAGCTTAGTGAGGTTTTTTAGCATTTCCTTTAAAAAACAGGAAATAAAATGAGAAAAGGCATTATTAATGTATTGTTGATTGTTCTTGCCCCAAAGAGATAACAAATATCCAATATGTTTATTCAATACAACATGGTCTGTGATAGTGGTTAATTATTTGGCTTCATTAAAAGAGTAGTAATATTTGGAATTGTATTCTAAGGACCTCCAAGTATTTTACTGCTGGTAACCTTCCCCTCTTCCAAATCCTCACCTTGCCAGAAAATAGTGACTTCCTTACTCCATTACAAAACAAAACTTTAACACTCAAATATTTTTGTTCCCTCACAGGCTCAAGGAGCAGAATGCATCATTTAAGTTACATATAGAGAAGCCAAAAGGTCTTTTCAGTATTCAAGTTCAGCTACTAAGACAGTTCTTGGCAGAGTAAATATTATTACATGGGTCACACACCCCATTTTCCTTCTGAAACCGCTACCAGCTTTTCTCTTGTGTTCTTCTTCAAGTGTGGAATGGCTCTGCTCTCTGACTCCCAAAACATATATCCAGGCTGTCTTCACTTCATGCAAAGGGCTGCTCTGCATTTCTCATCTTTGTTAATTTGAACATAATAACTCATCTTCCCAATCCCTGCACTTGTTTTCTGTTTGAAGCACAGCAAACTTCTTGTCACCATATTATAAATGTTGTGTAATTCTGCTCTTCATAATTCACTTCCAGACCAGGTTCAGTTCTGCCTCTTATTCACACACAGCAAGTGTACAACCTTCCTGGACTCATAGCTCAAGTCCTTCCTCCTTGAATTAAGTAACTCTAAGGGCTATCAGTAATTCATCTAAGAAGATCGAGCTGACTGTAATTTTAATTGTATATCAATTATTTGTTGGTGTTTTTCATTCACTGACATTTATGTGCTTGTGTGCCTTTCCTGTTTTATCTGTGTGGGCCATGGTACCACAGTTGTCTTGAAAATATTGTCCATTCACAAAAATGAGCTGATGATTTACATATGGAATTATGTTGTTGATTTTTGGGAGATCAGGTGAATATTTTTCTGAACAGACAGTCAGTTCAAAAGCTTAAATTTTAGAAGAATGAGTCTTAGGGCTATAAAAGTAGAAACACTTGGCATTGATCAGAGTAGCAGAGGGAAAAAATCATTGCAAACTTCTTGATAAACTGTTTTCCCTTGTCTGCTTCAGTATCTTCTGTCCACCTGATTGAAGCCCTTTTAGTGTTAATTTGTAGTGTGAAATCTCTTCTGTCTTCACCAGTTTTTGGTGAGGAAAAGCAGAGTACAAACTCTGCCACCCTTCAGTGGAATGTACAAAAAATGCCCAGCAGATAACTGGTCTTGGTGCCTGGTTATCATGGGCACATCTCATTCTGTTTGGTTACACCCTTCTCCACCTCTGGCAAACAGATGTGTGGTTCAATAGGTCCCAGAAGTGCATCACTTAATAACACATTGACTAATACATTGATTAGTTTAGTAAGGCTTTCTAGCATTATCTGATTAATTTCTCTTAATGGTTTTTTTTCCTCATTCTTCCTCCTGCTATCTCTTTTTCTCTCTCTTGGAAAATAATCTAAGGGAATTAAATGAAAGTGGAATTTAGTGGATAATCCTCAATCTGTTGCAGCAGGCAGAGTTCTCTTTGGATCTGAAGATATCTTGCTTTGGATTAACAAAAGCTTCATATGACCAGAACATGCTATTTGTGTTACACAATATAAAATTGAGCCACTAGTGAAGGAAAACACTCATTTTCTCCACTTTTTGGGGGGGACAGGAATTCTGACAGAAGGTTATTAGAGGTATGTATAAGATCCCCTTTAAGGTGCATTTCTCATCAATGTATAGAACAAGAAGTATTTTTGAGCAGAACATGGAGCATTCAAAAAGTTGAAGAAGATAAATAGCTCAGAAAGAAAGGTGGCCTTTTATCTCAAGGGTTCACATCAAAGTCCAAGATGACATTCAGTAAAAAATACAATTTCATACATGACTACCTGCATCATCTAGAAAGAGCTTATGCAAGCATAAAAAATAAATAACTTCTTATTCCATTCCTTCCAAAAGATCATTATTATCCTTCATTTATTTTAAATAAGTTTTTTACATATATTGATCTTTTATTTCTGGTAATAATCTATGTATGTTGGTTTAGGTATGGTAAAAATGATATTTCTTGATATTTCTTTAATGTTTTGCTTAAATTTTGGAAGAATGAGTCTTAGAGCTATAAACTGCAAATGGATGAAAGTTCTATCTTGTGAGACTAATATTTATTTTCATACACAATGGCCAGATTTCACAGCTAGGCCTACACATTGTGTTGTTCTTTACTGAATATATGTGAAAATGTCCTTCCACTAGGTCCGAAAAAATAGAACTGATCCTCAAGATATGAAAATTTTTTAAACAATAGTGATTTTCTTTTTTAGAGGTGATCAACTGTTGCACTAAGATTCTTGCATGATTTACTCACTTTCTCTTGCCTGCTATCACTTTGCTGTAACCATAATGCAGCCATTATTCTGGGTCAAATCAGTGGTGTTTTGAGCCATGTATTTGGCATCTGGCAGCTGCCAATAAAAGAGGATAAGAGCAAAAGATAAGGGCAGAACTATCCCTGGTAAAATCTCTCCTCTTTCAGAAACATGCAGCTAGAGATTTTCTATAATGGAGTGCTATCACTGAGTTTCATGAATTTTAAATATTTTTCTTCTCTTTGAATCTATATAAATATTTGGGCTCTGCATCACTCCCCCTTATTAAGAAGAAAAACTTTTTTTTTTCAGGGATAATATCATTGCATGCTCTGTGTCCTTTATGTAAGACAGAACAAGTAAAGCTGCTATAGTCAACTTTTTTCTGTGTTGCTTAGGACATCACATGAAAAAACATTATGCAGCTGAGGTACTCATTTACATGGGAAGGTATTTGTTACATTTCTTTTCTGCTTTTGCAGTCACTGGCGGTTTTCATCAGCATTAAAGCCTCCTTTTTTGACAGCAGTTGTGTTAAAAATATTACTGTTATATAAATAAAAGGATATCACAGTGTGTCAGACTGAATACCCAATATTTAGTCTGACAAGACTTGCATATTAATTTTTTGTTGCAACTATACAAATACCCCAGAATGACACTAGATATAATCCTCACTATTCTCTCAAGAGTTTTCTTCAACCTACCACCATCACCCCTCTTTTACCTCAGTTTGGCTGAGCCAGTTGGCAGGTGTTGGAACTTGTGAAAAATATGTATCTCCCTTCACCCACTCTTTTTTCATATGGAAGAAAAAAAAATGTATAGTCCTTTTGTAAATTTCTCACATTGAAGGAGATGGTTACACATTCTGATATAAATTATGTTCTAACCACTTCATATGAAAAATTTAAAAGCAAATAATCTTATTTTCTGTTTTGCTATTTTTTTCAGTTCTTAGCTTAATGCAAAGCTAAATTTTTTCTTCATTAGAAGAATCGAATAAGCAGGTTACTTCTGGACATTAAAATAGGAAACCTGACCCAATTCAAACAGCAAACCTTCTACTTACTGCACCAGAGCTCTTCTGAGGTAGGAGCTCACCTAAATAAAATGCCCTTAAAGACATTACACCTCCACAAGAATACACTCTAGGTGAATTCAGACTCTCACACTCTACTCCTTACAGCACCATGACAATTTAGGCCAAAATCCATTATCACAAGGAAACGTGCAGTGAATGCCAAGTTTAAAGTCATCAAAAGTCACTCACCAAATTGAGTCTAAAAAGATCAGTGCATCTGCAGTGGACACTTTATACTGTTCCTTTCTCACCTCTCCATCACCTAAAATATCTCTTCACCCTGGTTTTTGTGTGTTGGATGTTTTCTCTAGGGGCAGTTGTAGTCCCTAACTTCATTGGTGCTCAATGAGTTTTAGTCTCATTCCATGAGAAAGGATCTTCCTTACCTAATAATAATTGTAGATACCTGACTGTCGTGGTGGGCTCATTTTTTCTGGAATTTATGGTTCTTTCCTGGTACTTTCTGAGGTCTTTTTATTCATTGTATCTTGTTCTAAGTAAACAGCTTCCTCCTTTGAGCCCAGAAAGTTACATCTCCATCCAGTGAAGTTATCTGGATGTCCATTGCTATCATCAGCTATCATATCTTTTCTAAAAAGAAAATGAATATATCTCTTTCTCCTATATTCTCAAAAAGCCTCCCTGGTGCTTGTTCAGGAGTTCCATTCAGAGAAAGCAGCTCATTTTCTAGAATGGAGAAATTCCTTTTTGTCCATAAGGCCAGGGAAAGACTTATGTGCCATTTAAGATCAATTTACATTACAGTCTGTGGTCTGAAGTGGAGTGTGAAGTTTTAGCTGATCATCTGTATAGAATAAAAAAGAAGAAATGAAGAAAAAAATATTTAGAGGTATTGTAAATCAGTTGGAATGTAGGTTGAGAGCTTTCTGCAAAAGCATTATGCAGTGTAAGAAAGCCTTTTTGAAGATCCTTACTGAGTTATAATTTAACTTTGGGTGATTTCTGAGTTCTTAGATAAGCACAAAACTACCTGTATGAATCTATACTGGATATGCCCTGGCTTTCCTCAGCAACAGATTGACTTCAGTGGGACAGGAATTACTGAGAGGATAAAATGAGGCCTTGCCATGTGAGAAGATTCCCAGAACTGCTGAGATTTTCAGCATTAGATGTTGGATATGATGTTGGTTTCTTAGCAGGCAAAACTAGGAAAATGGACAATACTATCTTACCATTCAAATTAAATCTACATTGCAAAAGAAATCTGTTTTAAAAAGTACAACCCTAAATAGGCTATGGAGCATAACAATGGAAAAAAAAAAACCCTCTGGCATCCTGTATCAGGTTTTGGGGGTATTTTTCTCTGTGTTTATATGTATGTGTCCAGACTCTTTACAACGGTGCCCAGCAATAGGACAAGGAGTTATGATCATAAACAGAAACACAAGAAATTCCACCACAACATGAGGAAGAACTTCTTTATGTTAAGGGTGGCAGAGCCCTGGAACAGCTGCCCAGGGACGTTCTTGGAGTCTCCCTCTCTGGGGACATCCCAAACCCACCTGGACACGTTCCTGTGTCTCCTGCTCCAGGTGACCCTGCCTTGGCAGGGGAGGTTGGTCTGGATGATCTCCAGAGATCCTTTCCAAACCTAATGATTCAGTGATTCCGTGATTTTCTGAGCTTGAATTCACATTAATCCACCCTCCATCTCCACTTTGTTCTTCACTTGCAGTCTTACCCAACTCACTGCCAGTCTCACACAAGCCACCTCTCCCTCTGCATTAAAGGTTCTCTCTGTGTGGGGTGCAGGTGCCATGGTTTGCAAAGCTGCAGTTCAGACTGCACCAAGAGAGAACCCCAGAACACTCCAATTATCCCCATGAATGCTAAAAAAATAAGTAATCAAATGATCACCCTAATAGAATATAGAACTATATATGTAGGAATATATATAATAATAATATCTATATTTTACAGCTGGAGTGGCTGACACTCCCTGTGACAAGGGGAGGGCTGAAGGGACAGAGCCAGCTCCAAATGAGCCAGTGCATCTCTCTCTGCAGGACAGTGCCAGGCACAGCTAGTGACCTTAAAACTGCCTCTGCTTTGGAGCTTACTGGAATGTATGTCTGCAAGGTACTGTAAAAAAAACAACCATCCTATGCATGTGCCTCTGTTACTGGTCACCTGTGTCTAATGCTTTATCTAATAATTTAATAATTCATTATTCAATTGACAATTCAGTTCTCTATTGGAGAAAGTGGTGCTCACTACTTAAGCATATAGGAGTTTAATTGTACTGGGACTGAGACTTGGAAAGAGTTCCCCTTGACCAGACATTTGCTTCTTTCCCTTTCATCCATTCACTCCTCTTCCCTTTTAAACTTTTGTGCAACTGCTACAGAATTTAGTGATATATGTCAATAGACTGAATGTAGTATAAATAAAACCAATACAAACACAATCCAAATCAAGATATTTTTTCCAGGTTACCATTAATCACAAACATTTTAAACCCTAAAGACTCTAAAGCATGATTTGAGTGGCCGTGAAGACACATAATATGACTAATATGGGAAATATTATATTAAAAGAGCAGATCAATTTTCTAAGATATTTTTACTGTAGTTAGTTTCTATAGTTTTTTATTAGCAGCTTTCACTTTTTAGATTTTCAAAGATTCAAACTTTCTGAAAGAAATAACATTGCTTTCCATACTCACTGGAGTATTTTGGAGTACATGAGTTTTGGCATGCAGGTTATATTTAGGTGGTTTAGTCACTACAACAGAAGTTAGTCAAAGAGTTTCATCCATATTTCTGAATCATATATTTTCAAGTAGGGAAACAGCATCTGTAATTTGGTTTTTTGCCCCATCAAGTTATTAACAATAGAATTTAACCTAATTTTCAAATCTACTTTAGATCAGTAGTTTTGGTACTGTGTTTATGACAATAATAGCTGTTATAATAGCTATTATGTTATAATATGGCAATAATAGCTGTTGTGTCTCAGCATTGCAGCTCCCAGCAGTCAGGAATGCAGCATGGCCATGAAAAACTCACAGGCAGGCCTTGCTCCCCCTGAAATGCTCAAGTAGTGCAGGTCCCGTGTCCACACAGCTTTAGCTCTGCTGATACAAACACTGGAGTATATGAAATATTCACTTTCATGGCATCATAGATAAGGATAAAGTCATATTTTAATAGGACTTAGATCCACATCTTCTATCACAACACTTCTTCAAAAGGGACTAATCCTTGTGAGGTGAAAAATTGTCTCTTACTGAGCAACTCCTTATTCCAGTAATGGGATCTCTGACTTAGTGTCAGTGAGAAATTATTGGAAATGTATGAATAACTATGGCTGTAGGATTAACACCAAACTGATATTGGTAAGTTTTACAGTTATTCTAAGTGACTGTCCGTATGAAGAATATTCTTGTTATTATATCACATCACTTTACATGAGCAAAAGAATTTTATTTACACTCATGTTCATTAATTTTCTAATAAAAATGCATGTATTCACTTAGGCACCAGGCTATTTTGATGGGAAATTATTGCTTTGTTTATGGGGTTTTTTTGATCAGTCTTGACAGTCTTCAATTTTAGGCATCTAGTTGCAGCATAAAAATGTTGCCATGAAACTACTTGGGCACAAACAACTGGGAAAAAATTACCCATCTGAACATTATTTTCCACTGTATTGTGTAGGTTTTGGTGGCAGTTTGTTAAAGCTCTGCAAAAATAATTGATAAACCCCATATATAAATAGTGTGCAGAGTACAGCTTTAAATAATTTTGAAACTTTGCTGGTGATTTCTATTATATGTAATGTTTTAAATACATGTTGTATATTTGATGAGGACCATCAAATAATTAGTTCTGATTAAACCCCATCAGATGTACAAATATATTTTCCTAAATAATTTTAAGTTCTCTTGATCCGAGGATTTTTTATGTACAATTTTCAGAAATTGGGAGCTTGATCTGACCAATATTCACTGAACACAGCTCCAAGCCCATGTATGGATTGCTCACTGCTGTGACACTGATCTGAGGGGTGAGAGGAGGAGGGAACTTTGTGCAAGAAGTTTCCAGTCCCGTTAGGAATGTTGAGAAACCAACTGGTCAAAAGCACTACCTAAAACTTTAGTGTGCCCAGTTGTAAGGATGTACTTTGTGCGTTTCATAAAACTGATACAAATTCTCTAAAGATAAAATACTACAGTGTTGTAAAATGAAGGTTTTTTTGAGTTCATTCATGATTTACTGGAGCCAGTGCTAGAATTTTAGCTTCTTGCATAAATGCCTGAGTGGTGTCTCAACTTTCCTCTTCTTTCTTCAGTCTTCTAAATATTAATGATTTTACAACAATAAATTTCTATATATAGTTTTTTTTTTTTTTGTATTAACAGGGTTCAGATTTCTGCACAGTAATGGTAATCATTACTTTGATCAAATTCTGCAAATACCTAAACTTCTGTGTGTGTTCTGTTAGATGTCAACACATTTATTCAGATGTTCAATGTGGAGCATCTTTGTTAGTGTTGAATTGGCCTTTCTAAATTTCAGTCTCCCTGAAAAGTGACACACAATACCATAATAATCCCCTTTTTCTGAAGTGTTTGATGAGTTTTTAACAAAGAAAACCTTTCATCTTGGCTATAAATAAATGGTATCTAAATACAACTTTTATAATTCTATCTTGGTCCTTGAGTTTCCAAAACTAATAACAAGGCTTCTTCCACAATGGGAGGAGGAAAATGTCCTGATTGTTAGAATTAAAATCACATATACATATTGACTCATTTAAAATGTTTCTGTAAAGCAGTGAGAATAATTTTCCCTTTACTTGTAGCTATTATTTCTCTGTCTATGATTTATTCTTCAAAATTATGAGGTCAGGAGGCTTTCAAAAGAAACCATCTTGGCTATCAGATAGCTGTGAACAGAATACAGAACTTTTTGTTGAGATAAAACTATAAATTGCATTATGAAGGATTTCTTTTAAAGCTTATGAAATAATTTTGGCAAAATTCTTCTCAGGCAATGCTTTTCTGAAAGATGAGTGAAAAGAAGGAAGTGTGCTAAAATAAGTATCTGGGATTATTTTAGTGGAAGTTCTATGTCAAAATAATATGAAAGCCCATCATAAAATGGTGTAAAAATTGACTTTCCATTTCTGTATTCAGGTAGTAACCATAACTGGTTTCATAAGAGTCAAAAATACCTCACACCTGTCTTATTCCCAACACCAACGTACCCTCACAGTAGGCTCATCAAGTTTTTCTTATTTTCTGCTCAATTTTCAACCAGTTTTAGTTTCTTCTCACAGGAATTCTTTACAAAGTTCTTTTTGTTTGGAAAAAAAGTTACTTGAAAACCTAGCAACTTTTCATTTCCCCAGCCAATCAGTTTGGCCTTTTATTTGGCTTAGACTAAGATCCTACCATTGCAGGTATGAAGCCTGATTTTACTTAAATTTAAAAAATAATAAAAAAAAGGAAAGATAAAGAAAAATAAACCAAACAATACAGAAAAACAAAGAGAATGAACCCACTTTTTGGTATAGTAGCATCCATGTAAAAGGAAGGAAGGGGAAAGACGGTAAATTTGAGAAGCCTGTGTGAATCTAGCATAAGTAGTAGCAGAGTGGCACTAACTTCTCGAAGGTATCAGTGACAACATGGCTTGTGCAGCTGTGGGGAGGGGTCTGTTTCCTCTTGGAAGGCCACACACTCTGCCGTGCAGAGATTTTCCCTCATCTAACCTGTTAAATGCACAGTCCACACATTTTTGCAGGGATGTCTGCTCCAGCGCAAAGCTTGGCACTGCAGCAATTCTCCCGCCCTCCACTTTCTGCTCATCCACATATGAACTCCCGCTTCCTGTGCTGTGGGATTTTCACCCCTTTCCCTTTGGTTGCATGATGCAACACACATGCAGCAGAACGAGCCGGGTGTGCTGGCAACATTCAGCTGGAAACATTCAACCCCAAAACTATCGCATCCTCTGGGGAGCCGCGGCCGCCCGCACCGGAGGGATGCTGAGGCCGGGGGCTCTGAGGGACCCAGAGGGGCTATGAGGGACCTAGTGGAGCTCTGAGGGACCCGGGGGAGATGTACGGAGCCGGGGGAGCTGTGAGGGAGCCGGGAGGAGCCGTGCGGGACCCGCATCCCTGTCCTTGGTACCCAGCCCTGCCCGCGCCCGCCGCGCAGCCCCGCACAGCCATGATGGGGCTGCCCGCTCCGGGAAAACAAGCAGGAATGCACGGACATTGTGCCCGCAAAACGCAGCTCCATGCACCGGAGCAAGCGATTAATTCAGAGATAAAAGGCTTCATTAATATGGCACCAAATTCTATGAACAGCCCCGGCATGTACCACCATCACACACACCCGCCGCTCACCCTCCCTCTGTCCGTGTCAGAGCGACAACAATTGTAAGAGAAATAAAACATTCTAAGATCTCAGCTGCTAGAGATGGATGAATGCAATGCCACTATCCAAACCTCTGGCATTCTCACGACAGCTCAGCAAATTCGCAGATTCTTCACCCCCCCCAGCCCTCCCTCTCCCCCCACCCTCCCAAACAGAATCAGAAAGCACATCTTACCACTGGATGAGAGAGAAGAACAGAAGTGCCCACACCATCATTTTGAGAGAAAATGCAGGATTCAAGAATGCAGTGCTCCCCAGGCTTGTTGGATTTGGAGGAATCATCTCTATTCCAGCCCCCCCACCCCCCCCCCCCAAGCTTTTTTCCCCCTTTCCTCTCGGTTGCAGATGGATCCGTCCCCTTCTTTAATTTTTTTTTTTTTTTTGGTAGTAGTTCTCCCTCCTCCCTACCAGGTCCCGTCAGTGGGATGAGACATTGCGCCCAGCTGCGGGAATTAATATGCAGGGAGAGAGAAATTAGATCTGCACAAGCCCTTTGCAGATATAATCAGAAAACGTCAGCTCTGGCAGCAGGCAGCAGCTTCCAAATCTAGGGAAATAATATAATTGGGAGAAAAGGAAAAAAATGAAACCCAAACAAAAAGAGAAAATCACAGACACTCACAGAATAAAAACATCAAGGAAAGGAGCACATACACATTTACGGAACCGCTGACACACATGCAGGAAAATCCAATAAAGCAACAAAGAGTAAATGAGAGGGGAAAAAAAAAAAAAAAAGAATAAAGCAATGGAGCTTCTGCCACAATGCAGATTAACTCTGAGGTCAAAGTGGAAATGATGCACTCTGCTGCAGCACAGATTAACACATGCGTGGTGTCAGCCAGGGTGCTTTTTAACCTTTGATTACACATATGCAGGCAGCCTGGATTTTCATTTTGGAGCTGAGAAGGATTTGGCAGGCATAAAAAAGGAGGTTGGAAGGAAAAACTCGCCCTATGCTGCTGAGCATCCTCATTTTTCTAAACAGCGTGGAAATCGTGATTGCAAAGGGGGAAAAAATGAAAGGTTGGATGGGGGAGTGGAAAAGGGAGGGATGGTTGTTGCTAAGTAACTCAGGAAATGGGGAAAGCAGCATTGGTGGAGTCAGTATGAATGAGGTGATTTAGTGTGTGATAGGATCAGGGGGAATATGCAAGGATTTTATCTCCCCTCCCCCTAATAAAAGAGGCTACACAGATGCAGGAAACACTTCCTGGCCAGAGGGGAAACACTAGAGGACTATGGAAGATGAATGCTGCCAAATTTTGGCACCAGAATTCCAAATTCTGTTATCCAAAAATGCAATTTAGCAACTACTAGTGGAGTATATAATTTGGGGAATCTCGTGATTTCCTAAAGTAAGAGTGCTTCAGTCTAAAATAGGTACTTGGACTATGATCTACTATAGCATTTTTTACCTCCCCTATTTTTTCTGTCTAGATCCAAGTAAATATAAACAATAACAAGCCTACCCAATGACATTTATGAACTGGGAGATTGGGCAAATTCAATCTCCAGGAACATTTTTTTTTTCATCCCAAGCCCACTTTTCTAAAATTTCAGGGACAAATAAATAAAATTTTATCCTAAAGAAAATTTCAATTATGGGAAAGTGAAATGTTCCCAATAAAATAAAAGCATCAAAATTTTCTGCTGGACTTAGTCTTGTCTGAAACAAATTTGACACTTGGATTCTGCTCGAACCTCCTAGTACTTTGGACAATCTGTTAGTTCCCAATGTCCAAATGCAGAATGAAATTTATCCATCAGAATTAGATATAGTAGTTGCTTTCTCAGAGTCTCTAAAAACACAGATCCAGCCTTCTGCCATCAACTTAATTTTTTTCTGTTTCCAAACAAAATGCATTTAATTTTAACAATAATCAATACATCTATATCATTAGTTCAATTAAATACACTTTGGTTCCTGTATAGTTTGATGATTATTGGAGCCAATATCTAACCCACTGTATTTTTATCAGTGTTTACAAACAAAGTAACAAGTTGCAAACCTGTTACTTGATATTTCCAGTTAATGGTCTTATTATTAATTAATCTATTCCACCAATTTTTGAAATACAACCTCTTCAGTGATAGAAAGCTATAAAATATTTTAAATGCTCTCCCCATATCTCTCTTCCTCTCAGTTTATATATATATATATATATATATATATATATATATATATATGTGTGTGTGTGTGTATGTATGTATATGTGCATGTTCAAATATCAACATTTGCTGATGGTTCAATTCATTACCTGCACACATGACACTTCTGTGATTTTATTGCTGTAATCTCTCTCATCAGTTATCACAACATTCTTTTGAAGGATGAAAATGCTGTGTGTATTTTGGTGAGAGAATCAAAATTGTTGATAGCTAAGAATTTGAACTGTGCAAACACTTATTTATTGTCTTGGCTACTGCAGCTGTGTCTGCACAAGCATGGCAGCTTTACTCTGCACTCTTTTTACTGAAAATTTGTTCCATTAGCAAAGTCTTCTTGTCTGAAAAGAGCTGCTGGATTCCTGCTTGTCTGGAAAGAGCTGCTTCATTCCAGAGGCTCAGCTTCTTATTCTTGCAAGAGGTCTGCAATAGAAGAAAAACAAGCAGGTGTCAAAGCTTGAGAAAGTTTTCCAGGCTCCCCCTAACACAGATGGTAAGTCAAAAAGAGTTGGATGCTGTAATACTAATCCTGGATTGCTCAGAGATGTAAAAGATGTAGAATAATTGATAATATTATTCCTGTGGGTACTTTATTAGCTGTACATTCTATTCACGTTCTTAATTGGTTATTAGTGCGTTCTGATAGACAAGCATACTCTGAAAATTGTGTGGACTTTTTTGCATATGAAAACTTGCAGCACCATATTATGATCAATTTTTCATCCCAGACACATCAGCTTTAATTTTTATCTCAGTTGCCTGCAATTGGCATTTAGGCATTGACTTAGGTAGTGGGAATTAGGATCTGTGGCCTCTGTTACAGTCAGTGGACCACACAATGGCCAAGTCAGGCTTTTGAGTGCCCCAAGATAAAATCATTTCAATGCTAAAATACTTGACCCCAATACATAAAACTTATCCACCAATAATCAAGCAATACCAATTCGGCTCTAAGTAATTTTAAATGCAAATTTGTGCTGGCAATTCTTTGCAACCTCAGTCTGAAGGAATGGAATGTAACCCCACATTTTATGCTTAAAGAATTTCAATATTATGTTATTATGCTGGTAAGCTCTGCTAGGAAAGACTTTGTTTATCTGTAGCAGATAGAGCTGCCGTAGAAAACAAAAATGTACCAGGCTGTTTTCTCTCTGAACACACATTGTCTTTGAAGCACAGTGTTCTTTTTTCTGTACCCACAAGCTCTATCAGACACTGATATTTCAGGATTCCATCCTAATAAATTATCACAAAGAATCAAATTTACATGAGGACACTGCCTAGTGTGAAATGTTTTCCTGCCACCTTTGGTGTGATAAACCAATCCCACATAGTAACTTGTCCCTGGGCACAAATGTGATATCTTCACAACAAATCATTTCAAGTTTTTGAAAAAATTGTCTTATGAAGAATAATTAAACACAGAAGTCTTTGTTCCAAAAAGATGCATTCTGTATCAGATTAGAATATTATAAGAGTATCTTAGTCAATTTGGCAGACACCTTGTTTGTTTGCAAGGGGTTTCTCAGCTCCTATGATTTCCCTGTGTGTCCAAGGAAAACATAACTTTTTCTTACCCTAAAATTATTTATTTTCTGTGTATCAAATGTTAGATCACACATCAGAAAGGAGGAAGAAAAAGATACAAGTGAAAAAGCAAATGCAAAAGTAGGTGTTACAAA
Source organism: Ammospiza nelsoni (assembly GCF_027579445.1). Classification (NCBI taxonomy): domain Eukaryota; kingdom Metazoa; phylum Chordata; class Aves; order Passeriformes; family Passerellidae; genus Ammospiza; species Ammospiza nelsoni. The sequence goes on from NC_080648.1 coordinate 7,760,930, forward strand.
AGATGCATAAAGTAAAAAAAAGGACTCTGTCAATGTCAATATCTTGCCAGATTGTTTTTATCACATGTTCCTATCTGGAAATTCTTTCTGCTTCAGCTTGTTGTTCCTTGTGTTGCTTTAGACAAAAACAAAGCAAACCACCCAAAATAAAGTGCTGATTTCACTTTCTCTCAAATGGCACATGATTTGGGTAGAGGTAACTGGTTTATATGGGTCATGCTGAGGATGCTTTCTTAAAGGCATAAGAAGGAAATATGTAGGTAGTTAAATTTTCTATTATGAAGCTTTATGCGACTATTTATTACATATCAAGTAACGTTTTGATGCTTAGAAAAATACATAACTACTGTTTTAAATTATTCTGAAATAAAAGATCCTAGTTATAAATAAAAAGACTTTTGAACTGCATGAATGCACATATTTTTAAAAATAGCTTGTATAAAGCTTCATATAATCATATATTTTATAGTAGTAGTTATAACATTGATAACATTTTGCTTTCTTCAAAGAATCTCCTAGCATATTTTAGCCCTGGGTAAATGTATTAATACTGAACTCCTGAGGAAAATAGAATCCAATAGAAGGCATTTCTTTGATGGGCTCTAGGATTTGATATAATCTTTCTTTTTTACCCATGATCTATCTTCTAACACATTTTCTGGTCATCAATAGGTGTATAAATGCATATTGAAACATGGAAAACCTACAAATTAATCTTGAAACACTTCTAGGAGAAAGGTAGGTCATGGTTTGATACATTTATTACTGTACATGTGTGTTCATGGTTGTGCATGGGAGGATTTCATTTAGAGCACCCAGACACCTAGTTCTCTTTTAATCCATGTGCTGAAAATACAGTGAGTCTGTGAAGGAGGGGAATGGGGGTGGGCTGAACAAAAACTGCACTAGATAAGTGCTAGACTAAAATCCTAGTTTGGAGATGATTATTGACTGAATCAACATAAAATCTGGACCTTTCAAAGAGTTTTGTCAACCAAGCCCAACGAAATTATTGCATCTGCACAAATACATACATTCATGTCAGTACCCAAGTAGATGAACTCAGAAGTACAGTGCAGAGTGTATCCAGCCATAGTTCTGTCTATTTTTCCAAATGTAACCCAAATATAAGAATTTTTTATAGTATTAAAAATTAGTCCCATCTTAATATTAAATCTGGCTGCTACTTTTCCCTGGTAAATAATGGATGGAGTCAGAAATATTGCCCATCATTGTGTAGAATATAGATGCCACATAATTTTGAAGTTGGACTCTAAGGTATATTTATTTATTTAACTGGAAAAGTATTGTTTAAGCATTGTTTCAGTCCTGTTTATTTGGAAGATTATTCACTTAAGCTGTCAGAATAAAAGAAAAAAGAAGACTAAATGGGTTAAAAATAGTAATTCTTTCAAGAAACCTTTGAGCTGAAGCCACCTTCTCAGAGTATTCAACCTACTGCATTTTTTAAAAAAAGCCAAAATCTTATGCTGCTTGGGAAATTATTTTTAAAGAATTATTTTAAAGCTTAGCAATTGAAATTGAGAAGTGTTTCGTAAGACACTACCACATTCAGGATTTAATGCAAAGTGAACATTTTTATAGATAGATATTATTCAATCTGCATCACCAGGTTTCTATTCAAAGCAATCACTTCCCAAGTACTTGACTTAAAAGAAAGAATTCTGGTAGCCTAATACAACCAAAGCACAACCCTAAAATATCTGTTTGCTTATGTGCTTTGATCTTGTGCTAAAACAGCAAAGAAAACAAGTTGTTGGCTAAGAGCTCTCACACTGTGCTTAGATGTACAAGCTCCTGCCAGGAACAGACTTACCAAATGCTATTTTGTGCTGCAAACATCTAAGATTCTGTTATCATCAAACTCTTGGAGCAAACTGCATTCCCATCTCCCTGCACCTGACCTGATTAAGCTTCCTTACCCTGTACCCTTACCTAGAGGGCCCAGCTCCTTCACACTAAGTTCTTATGGGAAGAAATCACCATGCTAAGGTCCTTCCTGAAGAATAAATTAATGGAGTTTTTTCTGAATAGTTTTGTTAATGCCTAGGAGAAGTTTCTGTTTCCCAAGACTTTCAAAGAAGGATGATTTTGAGGAGTCATTTATTGATATGCATTCACATATGTCAGTCTCGTGCACAATATTTCACGTTTATACTAAGAGCATAAATCGAAACCCTGTGCTCAAACTACAACTTCCTCCCCATGTTTCCCTTGTGCTGAATCTCTAAGTTTAAGACCACTTTGAAACCATGCCAGGAAGCCAGACTCTGCTTCCTGTGCTCAAGCACCAGCCAAAGGGGAAAGGAGAATGCTGGAACTGTCCAGCTCTCACTCCTGGGGCTGAGAGAGGGTGGCAATGCTGGGCTCCTTTCTGTGGTGATGACAGAATCACTACATGAAGAACAAGGGAACCCTTTCTACGTAATTTGCACTTTCAGTGGGGCAAGCTGAATTCTATTGCTCATAAATATGATTATTACCCATGACCACTCAACCAACTCGCACCTTGTTTTGGATATTTACCTGCATGGAACTTGTAACTGCACATATTGTCTATTCAGCAATGAGAAAGGAAGAAATACCCAGTCATCACTAAATACCAAAGGGAAAAACACATTTGAAATTTTGAGAGGATGCTTTTCCATAACTGTGTTCTAGTACTTGAATATATGTGTATTGGAATGAAATGAAACAGGTCTTCTTCAAATCAGCTATGAAACAGCACATTTCATGGACCAATATGCTTGAAAATGTAATTTCATCAGTGTATACTCACATTTGGCAGGATTAATGTGTTCTGTAAATGATATGTTTTTGTTCTAAGTCATTGTATATATAATTTTTTCTTATTTACTACTACAAAGAAATTGTGCTCTTGAGGTTGCTAAATCTGTTTATTTAACTGTGCACATCTACAGTATTATTTTTATTCCCATATGAAGAATGAAAATTCTCATAGACCAGGAAATCATGGTTCATTCATTTATTAGTTTTTCACAATATATAATGCCACAAGAACATCAAAATCAGATGCTTGCTTTCTGCCTGATAAAAATAGCTTGGCTACTTTAAGAGAATGATTACTTCTTTCAAAAAGAAGTGAATTATCAGTTTTCCTACAAATAGATACATTTTTTCAGAAAAGTAGTCTAGAAATCCTGACAAGAGGCCAAAGGAAGCAGGTGGAAATGCATGCTTAAGAAGTCTCAACAAACCTTAGTGCAATTTAAGAGTATATATAACTGCTGTCTGAGCCCAGGGCTTTGCACAAGGAGGTGCAACCTTCTTTTTCATTATTGCAGGAAAAGTCCACTGCTTAACAGAAAACTTAAGCCTCAGAATGTCACTTTTCACAACTTTAATCTCTATATTTTCAGTAAAGATATTTTTGCTGTTTCTGTTTTTCTTTCTTACCAAGAAAGTGAGATCTAAAAGTAAAAAAGGTGAGATTTGGCAATATAAATCCTGAATTTGTTCAGCAGTGAATATTTTAAGACAGCAGCCTCCAAAGCCTGTGTGATAGCAGACACTCAGGGATGCCACTCCTTCTATCAGACACAGCATCACTGACTTTCTGTAGCTGTTATCCCTTTTGTATAGAAAATCTGATTTGATATGTGTTGTTTGTCTGGCATTTTGCTTAGTGTTCACTAACACTGATCCAAAAGCTCTGTATTTCCAGGCCAGATTTGGTATTTCCTTTAGGCAGTTTACATAATCTTAAGATCTATTTTGGTGTGTCATTATTTCCTATGATTGCAATAATCAAAGTCTATTTCCAGCAGCAAAGTAATATCTGCTCCCAAAGTAACTGAGAGGAAATCTTCCTGCCATTTGTGTAGGACCACACTGGGACACAAATATGGTTCCATCTGGGCTGAGTGGAGCAGGAATGGCTCTATGGGAATGGAGCCAGGGTGCTGAGGTCTGTGAAAGCCTTACAGCCAGCCCTGCCAAGGCAATGTTATGTCCATTCTGTATTATCATTGCAAATGGGTTTCAATTCTCCCTCCAAAAAACAGGAAATAATGGAAGTAAAAGGGCATAAAGAATGTTTTCTTCATGCAGAAGGAGGCAGCCCCTTGTGTCTCTTTGAGAAAGAAGATAAAACAGAAAGAAAAAAGTGTATGCTAACTCGTTATACTAATTCTGCAATGTAAGGTTACACAAGAGCAGAGTTTTCAATACAATATTCAACAGCTGTTTTTCATGTCTGCATTTGAGCTATAAGTTTGGTTTATTTTGGGTTAATCTTTTTAAATTTACATAAAGCTGAAGAAGAAATATCATGGTTTGGCCATGTTTCTGTTCAAAGTAAGCTCTTTTGATCTTGCAGCATTGGGAAGGATCTCTTTCTGTGCAGTGAATGTAAATGCACTTTGGGAGTGATAGCTGATAACAGTCCCTGTGTGCTAGCAGGAATACATTTCTTGACTCTGGACTTTTGATACCATGCTATGACATTCTCATGGGCAAAGTAAGGGTATTTTATATGTTCTAGAAATCTCTCCTCAGTAATTTTTAGTGCTTTGCTTTTCAGTGCAGTTGGGAACTGAATAGGATTATTTTTTTTAGTACTAAATATATTAAATAATGATCTGGGTTGTAGTGTGAACAGTATGCTTACTACATTCAGTAAGGACGCCAAGCCACAGGCAGGAGGGTGGCGGGAGGAGGATTAGACCTGAAATCAAAACCTGATCTGAAAAAAACAATAAAAATTCAGAACATTCAGAAAGTCTTGAAAACTGTTGTCAAAGGACGCATGAGAAAAGGGCAAAAATGCAGTTTAGTCTGAGGAATTATGTCAAGCTTTCAAATGTGTGCAGGTATAATTGGGCATGAATAGCTGTTAGGTGCTTTGTAGGGTGATTGAGACTTATCACAGCTTCTTAGGTTAATTATCTTTGGATAAGTCAAAAACATGCCCTATGGTGGGAATCCCAGAGCACTGAAACAGTTTTCTGAGGTCAAATATGAAGTTGCTTCAGTGTTGCTTTCTATGACTGATTGGTAAGTGCTCTGTATAGGTTAAATAATGGGCTGAAATTAAACAGAGAACTGTTCAGTTGAGCTTTTAAACAAAAAAGAAAAAAGACAGTCTCATCATATATTTTTATCTGAAAGAGCTAATGGAAATTAATTCATTTAATAGGGGCAATGAAAGCTTTTGTTGCCACAAAAATAAAGGTATGCAATATTCATTATTTAGATGAGGAAAAAAAGTATATTGCTTGCAAGATCAAAAGAAAATGGAAGCAAAAAAGTGATTTCCAAGGATGTTTCCAAGTTCATCGTCACTTTCCATCTCTGTCTCTTAAGTTCAGTTTTGTGACATGAAAGTTCACCACTAAGCAATGACTTCCAGGAAAATATTCCTAAGAAGGACTTGAACCCTGTTACTTTTCATGTTATTTGATCTTGTATAGCTTACAACATACTCAGAACAGTAACTGCATTGAAAATCTCTTCAAACTGCTTGGACTACAAGAGACAAGTCTTTTATTCTTCTTTCCTGCTTGCATATGGAGTGGATTCTTTTGCAGCTCTAAGTGACGTGGCCCATATACTCATGACAACAAAATGCACCTGAATCATCCCTTCTCCTCTGAAATGTAGATTGTGTGATGATCTCAGTTGCAGAGCAGATCCTAGCTTTTACCTATGTTAACAGATTTCTGCTTCAATGTCTCTCTATGATTTTAAGCTTTCAAGAATCCTATTGCCCCAAAATATAAATTTCCTAATATAAGCAATGACACATCAAGGGAAAAGTGCTGAAGTGATGTAGTTCCATATATTCCACTTAATAAGTCAAGCTCATATTGAAAGAAACTGTGAAGGGTTATACTCCCTTCTCTGCCCCTAACTGGCTACCACAGTTTACTTTTTCAGATGAAATAAGACTTCAGAGACTGCTCTGAGACCATACAGTGACAGCAAGTATAGAAATTGTAGGAATTTAATATTTGACTCTTTTCAGTACTATAAAGCTCTCAGAACTGGGACAGAGAACACAAAATCTCTGTCATAGAAAAATGTAACATGACCAGGCAGAGGCTTGAGTTCTGGGTTGGGATGTACACAGGGAATCAGACAGGCAGGAAGGGCCGGCATGATATCCGTCATCCAGCTCCTACTCAAAAGAGCTGTCACTGCTGATTGAATTTAAACCAGACCTTGCTGTTCAGGTCTAGAAAAGCATCAAGGTTAGAGATTTCACAGCCTCTTTGTGCAATTCATTCTAATCTTTAATTGTGCTGACAGTGAATCAGTTGTTCTCCCCCTTTGATAACAACCCTTATCTCTGACACTTCTGACCCCCTCCTGACCCCAGGGAGCTGCTCCATGTGCAGCTCCTTCCGTGGTCCTCTGGGGGCTCACTTGTGTTTAGCAGTTGAATAACTGTACAGTTTCTTGTCTTGAAGCCCCCAAATGACACAATGGTCCAGATGTGGTCTGATGAAGGCCAGGTAAAGGTGAGTGATGACCTCCTCAGGTTGGCCTTCATCCCTGCCATGACTCCTGTTTACCTGCCAGTCAGTCCCCAGCACTATTTGGGGAGGGATTATTCTATTATCACATTGCAGTATTTTATAGCTATTCTTACTGAATTTCATTTTATTCCTTCAGCCAAATGCAGCCTCTCTGGATGGCAGCCCTACTCACCAGCACATTGACACCATGCCCTTGCTGCTGTCATCCACAGACTTGAAGGGGCTGCATCCAGCTTCCTTAGTGCCCAATTTTATAAACAACAAAATGCAAAATGTAAAGGCTCTAGCTAAACTAGAGAGATAACCACTATGTTAATTTTCCTGTTACACTAAAAAATTAAAATTAAAAAATTACTGTAAAGTACTGTAACTGGGAGCTTTCCAGGAGTTTATTTTAGTTTATTTATTTGTGCCTGCTTTGAATGCTTCCTGTTTGTACATCTTCTCATGGAAAATTTATTTAAAATAATCAATCTTATCTACCTTTATTTTCAAAGGGTGCTCATTTAGTTTTCTGATTCTTTTACACTAAAGGCTTTATTATCAGAGGAGCTGTTACAATTAATGAGGCCATACAGTGCTATGCTCATGTTTCAATACAATCCTATTAGCACTTCAGTAAATTAAACTGCATTTTGAAGCAAAAATAACTAAAAAAATGTTCAAAGAAGTTTTAGCATATAAAACATTATAATGCATAATCAGGTGAGGTTACATATTATCATTGCAATGATAATTATTAAACAATTGTGCTATTATTAGAGTTGATCATGTGATAATCACGATGAGGCAGCATTGCTTAATTTGAAATAATGTTTGTGCTATCGTTCCAGGGACTTGGACTAAACTAAATATCAATATGCATATTAATAACAAAGCAAATTTTGAAAAATTTAATTAAATCAAATAGTATGAGAAAACTTCATTTTGAATATTCCTTTATCTATTGTCACTGTCAGGTAGAACCAGGTAGAAGTGAAATTAGGAGAATCCAAAAATGTATCCATTGAAAACGAAGTGTCCTCTCTAACACAGCAGTGAATCCACAAGTGAATTGATGCAGCAAGAGACCATTCAAAGGAGGTTTTTGAGTGCTTTTTAATTATTGGTTAGATGTTACACATTCCTCTTTATTTAGAATAGCGTCTCAGGAGCTGTAAACCAAGATTTATTTTACTGAAACTTTGGATCTTTTTCCATTCGGCAAATATTGATTTAATCTTTTGTATTTCTCCCAAAGAACAAGCCAAGAAACTAATGGACTGCACACTTTGATCTTTTTCAGATGATGTCAACAGCAGTGAATGTCAGGGTGAATCCAGAAAGAGAGATTAACCTGCTGCTTTTCTGCCTGAATTTTGCAGTGGCACCTGCACCATCATTTGAGCCAGAAGTCAAATGGAGATTTAATTGGTCGGGGTTATAAGAGACACTACTTAACTAAGTTTTGTATTGTTTCATAGCAATCCTGAGAAAGAAAATGGAATCAGCTTTTTATACCTCTGAATTAACAAGTTTGCATGATCACAAGCACAACATTTGTTTATGAGCTATTCACCAGGGTCTGTGTTACAGCTTATGCGAATACAGAGAGGTGTGGTGAATATGACACGTTTAGAATCAAAACTGAAATTGCACAGACTTCCTCCTCAGAGATATGGGAAATCAAAAATTCAGAAATTTTAACTTGTTTAAAGCTGATTATTCTACTGATCATGGAACTTGTTTTAAAGGTGATAATCCTACTGGCCATCTTGAAATAGATGAGCTCACTCCACTGCACAGAGTTTGGCTTTGAAATACCCAGGAAGGGATGGATGCACATACTGTCACTGTCATATTTTCTAAAAAATCCTCTTTGCCTAGAATTCTTCTCCTGGGAAGCTGAGAAGCCTCAGAGAAAAAGGAAAACAGTATTATCTCATTTACTTCTCTTGTGTTTTGCTGCTTTGGAATGTGTTTGGAGATTGTTCATCCAACATGTGAATTGTTTTGACTTAATGACCAATCACAGTCAGGCTGTGTCAGACTCTGAAGAGAGAGTCACGAGTTTCTCGTAAGTATCTTGTTAAGTCTTCTGTAAGTATCCTTTCTCTATTCTTTAGTATAGCATTATATAATGTAATATAATATAATATAATATAATATAATATAATATAATATAATAATCTTCTAATAACATGGAGCCAGATTCATCTTTCTTCCCCATGATGGGAGACTCCAAAAATACCACACACCTGCTCCAGGGTTATGCATGGTTGGGGTGTGGAAGGATTGCAGGCTCAGGGTTCAGTGCACTCTTTGGATTAATGAGCATTATGTTCTATGATGTAAAACCACCCTTACCTTCTGTTAAACAAATGCTGTTCTTTGAACCTGCTCCACTGAATTGCACCTCCAGGTGTTCATTCCAGGCTGCTGCTGCTGCTGCTGAACAGCAGGAATGGGATATGTGGACAGTTTTTTTCCAGGGAGGCAAAATACTACTTAACAGAATTTAAAAGAGACAACAGATGGGGAGACAGTTTCTCAAAATAATCATCCCTAATGGACATTGCAGTGACAATCCTGCAGAAAGAAGGAGGGGAAAAAATCTCTGCAGCATCTGTGAAAGGAAATCCTGGGAAAACAAATAAATTAGGCTCTTTTAAACAGGCAAATGACTGCCTGAAGTTATTTGTGCACAACAACATTTGCTTAGTTACTTCTTTCATTTTGTTTATGGATGGTTTAACTGAAATTTCAGATGGGTTCTGTCAGATCATATTCCCAGCCCTGTTTCTTTTGCATTTCTTCAAAATATGGGCAGAAATTTGCTTAATCAGCTGGGGATTTGCTTAATCAGCTGGGGATCCCAAAGGTAATGCCAGCCAAGGTGATGCCATGTATTTTGCCACTTTTTCTCGTCCTTCTCACCAACATGGAAAGCAAAATGTTGAGAGAATTCTCCCTTTTCTTGCTTTCAATGCCATCCACATATGCAAATACATCTCGTCACTTCTGTTCTCCTTTTGGCAGTGAATAAACTACTAATATGTAAAACTTCACAGAGTTCTAGTGCATTTCTCAAACTTTTTTTAGTGCAACTAAACCATATTTTCTCTATTCTATTTATTGATCTGGACAATGACTCATATTCCTTTGTCTGGTCTAGAGCCTAATCATACTCCTTTTGTTCTATGTTGTAACACCCATTACAACTGCTCGCTAACATTTTGTTCTGTTTTTATAAGCCAATACTTTCCTCTTTTTTCAAAGCTATTTTTCAAAAATCTTGCTATTTTTGGAATTTGCATATTCATTGTTTGATTTGGTTTATTAAATTGTATGGAAATAAACATGGATTTTCCCTGTAGCAAAATGTCACAGAATGAGCTCCAGTGCTGCTAAAATCAGTTTAACTAGGGGAATGAAACAGAAAAAAAAAAAAAAGGAGTGGGCTGGAAATAGGAATAAGAACAGATGGCCTAAGTTAGCATTTTTAGATATTATATTACATAAAGTGGTAGGAGGGAAACTAAAAAAGGTAAATACCAACCTTTTTAATAGTAGAAGTTTTCTGTTGATACTCTTTCTGTATTGTGTGGATATGAAAACTGAAAACCACACTGCTAAACAGTACAACTTTCAACATTAAACTGGTTAATTGGTTAAATTGGAATTGTAAGGATACCTACAACATTTATGAGTATCTCTGTGGTTTTTTAAGGTTTTTGCATTTCTTTGAAAGGAAACATTTATTGTTTTCTGTGATCAGATCTGCACAGCTGATTTGCAAATAAAGTGCACAATAATATTCTTCAGAGACACTCTGCCACAGTGTGTCTTCAAAGGAGTGTCTGCTCTCTCTGGCTTGAAGCTGTCTACCACACTTAATGTGTGACTTCTCCAATGCCTGACTCTTTATTTAGGAGCTCAGTTACTACCCAAACTTTTGTAACATTGCCAAGAAACTTTCAGGTGAATGCTGGCAGCACTTCTTATTTTACTGTGTGAAAAGAAAAACAGAGTAGATTCACTTGCATATTTTATTTTTTTGCAGAGAAAGGTTGTTCAACATACTGGCTGGGATGAGACAAAAGCTTTTTTTGTTTCTGTGTGAGTATGTGGAACCTGGTTACCTCCTCAGGGGATTGTTAAATTTTCATATTAGAACATATATTAGAACACAACAATTTGTATATAAGATTAAAGAATGTAGGTCATATCTCAAAGTGTACAGGAGAATCACAGAGATGCAGTGTTTCTGATCTGGGAGAGTGATTAATCATCCCATCATTGCTGAGAAAGTAGCAATCCAAAACCCTGAGGTATTTTGAAGTACTCAGCATTTAGACAACAGGTTAGGATATGATCTTTGGAAGTATGCAATGTGCATTTCAATTTATTTAGGTATAAGAGGCCTTGAACCTGTAACAGAAATGAATTTTTAAAACAGGAGTATTTTAATGTCAGAGAAGAAATCAGCCAAATCTGAGATTGTCAAAACACCTTCCAACCTCACTCAGCAGTGTGATTAGCCAGGATGAGACTGGGAGCAGGACACAAGGTGCTGCTCCTGGTGATGCTGAGGAGGAGCCGGGGCAGCCTGGTCAGCCCTGGGAGCAAAGGCAGAACCAGAAACATCAGAAATCTCCAGCTGACAGCAGCTGGGCCCCATCCCAGTCACACAGGAGCAGAATGACTGCTGTCACAGTCAAAAACACAGGTGCCTCCACATAAAATCAAAGCTCCTTCACGGTCCTTGAATTCTTTCATGAGTCTGACAAAATACACAGAAGATATAATTAAGAACAGAGGGCAAAGAATGGGTAAAATTAAAAAAATATAGTTCTATGATAAGCATATACCTACCAATGGTTGAGCATTTTAGTAAATCCTTTAAGGTCCAAACACATTGTAAGTTACATCTTTAGATGGTAAACTTGGTATTGAAGTCAGATGTTCTTCACTAATTTATTAGCTAAGAAACTTTTTCTACTTATTAATTTAAGACATCTGTCTACTTCTGTGTAAAGCAAATTTTAATGCAACTATTGAATACATTTCACCAAACCATTGAGTTTGGCCACAATGCATCTTTCCAGTTAGATAACACCTGAATAGCTGGTCAGAATTTAGCCATAAACCTCTTTATGAGTGTACCTATTTCATATCAAAGTCAGATAGTGTCATTATATTCATGGCTTTGAACAAAGTAATGCTCTCCTACATTATTACAAGTCATTTTCCTTTACCTTTTGATGTCTTTGCCTTTCCAAGAATTTGTCATTTGCAATGATAGTCAGAATGTCATGGGAATCAAAGTTCTGTGAGAGGCTCTGTTCATCTGTGCAATGAGAATGAATGCATAAATAATTTATTTGTGTCGTTTTACATTTTGTTTTTGAATTATGTTTAATATCACTCTCTTATTATATATTTCCAAGACGTATTTTCAAATAGAAAATGGGTAATAAAATTACATAATTTCTTAAGATAAGATTATTTTAATGAGTGCTGTGAATGAGGCTCACCATTAACATTTCTTGCTTGAAGAAACCATCTCTTCTTTTAGAAGCTTCGTCTATACCAGGAAAAAAAAGTAAAAATAAATTTTTAGGGGACTTACATTGCATCAGAGGCATCATATGAAGAAAGAACTTAGGAAATTACCTTTTAAAATACATCTCTCACTACGTAAACTCAACCAAAGCTTTTTTATTCTTTGCAGCTTTTTGGAAAGCTTCTCTTTGTTAGAAAATATTTTACTGTAGCATTTAAATATCTCTTCTTTATCAGTGATGTCTCAGAGTGATCAAATTTAATCAAATGCTAGATAAATCTATAAACAAATCTGACCATAATAAATTGTTGTAGGAATTAAATGTATTTTCACATCTGGCTTGATTTTTTTAGCTGTGTGCCATATTTATTTCATTTTATTGTTGATATTTTTTAACACTAAGAGTAGAAATATATCATAATTAAAACAAATATATTTATTTTCAATTATTCTTTTATCAACATGTGCTCCCCTCCAAGAAGGCCATAATAATGGTAATGACTTATTTACAGGGAGACCAATTTTAATTTGTTGCAAAATAATTCCTATCTAGGCTAGGGGTAGGGGAAAAAACCTGAAGTCAAGAGACAGTCAATATTTTTCCCATAGCAATTGAACAAAATAACCCTATCTGTTAAATATGACTGGTTTTGATTTAAATGTTCCCATAAACTTTTTTCAGGCTCTGCTGAGCCTGCAAAGTATGTTAATCCTATCAAAGGGAGGAAAACACTTGTGGAAAACAATAAACAAGCCTTAAGGCAAGGTGAAGAATCTACTTTTATATTATTGATCCAGCAGTGGGTCTGAGCAGAAAAAGGGCTTTAACTGTCAGTTATCATCCACCATCTCAATTTTGTTAGTTATTGTAGTGTGCTTTTCTTTTTGAGAGGAGTGCCTCACTGTCATAGACCATCCATATAATGTTATTAAAATAATATTCAAAGTTCTTTTATAAACTGTCTTATAGTTTAGGAACCATACACTCTGTTCTTAGGTTTTAGTTAAGTTTATTGTCTTTGATTGGACAGGCATTGCAAGAAAACTGATGAAATAAAACTGGGTAAAAAGCACGCTATGAATGTTTTCAGTCCTGAGCATATTTGGTTCCTGTGGTTCTAGAAACTTTTAAAACTTTTAGCTCTGTGCAAATCCATCACACAGCTGCTGGAGTCATGAATCTCTCTTATGGCAAATCAACTCCTTTCTTTTTTTCAGTCATGGTTAAAGGGTTTGTAACACAGTCACAACAAATATGCAGCTCTGTACCTGTTGTTTGAGGATCAGGCCACACCAGCAAGAAAAGGGAGACTGATGTATTGAGTCTTTGCATATTGTTGGATATCAATATCAAATGTTACACCGCTTACATTTTTCTTCTCTAGTTGATTTTGAATTCCTACTTGCATTTTAGTTTTATTTTCACTCATATTTTTTATTTCCCTTTGTAATAATTCAGGTTTGTTAGAAATAGCTTATTTTCTGCTATTTTGTATAGTTATTTTCAGTAATGAAAACAAGGGAGATGTGAAGTAACTGCAAGGATTTTTCATTTTGGACAACTATAATGGAACTTAGCAATAACACAATTTTTTCCCATGATTACTTCTATTCTCACATGAACTCCATTAGCAATTACAATGTCAATAACAGATTCTGTGCAGGAAGGTAAGAATGGAAAGTTTCAAAACATTTCAAAGTACAGTAAAATCACAATTTAAAAAAATTAGTAATATGAATAAACTGGTAATAAACTTTTTTGTGAATGGGAAGAGAAATTTGCTACAGAAATTTTCATGACAAGTCATATGCTTCAAGAAAAAATATTCCTACCTACTGCTAGGATTTTAGGCATCAGAATACTTTATGAGCCAAATCTAAATCAATATTAACATGAAATATTCACAATGAGTACAAGGGAACATGTGAATTGATATAAAACATTCATCTGTTGAATAATTTACAGTACTTTTTTTCCTTGTTCATCTATCCTACTATCACATTATGCTTATGGTTTTTAAACATCACTTTTTCTCAGCAATGAATGGAGAACACTTTTGTATACAGGTTTTTTATTAGAACTGCATTAAAAATGATGGTTTCAGTTCAGCTATTTAACAGAAAAGGAAATATGAATTAGTGCAAACCTTCATATAACCCAAATGTTTCTTCTTTTTTTTTTTTTTTTTAATTATCCAACACTTGAAGCAATAGCAAGGCAACAATTCACAAATTGCCAAAAGCACAGGGAAGAATCTTCTGTTTTATTGGGGCAAAAAAAAAAAGGGAAATAAAAATTTTTTAAAAAATTAAAAAGAGGATCTCAAGGACCCCAACCTATGAACCTACAAAATTCCTCTGTCCAGCACATTGTAGGGTACAGAGAGAAAGATGCTCACCATTTCCCCTGTGTTATGTTACTGATAGTGGAATATTCTAAGGAAGAACTAAGGAAGAACAGATCTGTAGTGTTGTCATCAGGCTTTTTGCTTCTAATCCCCATTCTAATCCCCAGATAAAACTAGAAAAATTAATATAACTACAACCACCTCCTACAAAAGAATCTGGTAAATACCATTTTATTATATTAATCAATGGAAATAAGGCTGGTGTACTTTTATAACAAAAGATGGAGAGGGGTTTACAAGTAGGGAGGTAATTTTGGTTATCTCTTCTGCCACAAACTTGGTATCTCTCATTTCCCTCTCTGTAAGGACAGTTGAAGATCACATGTGTTTTTCTGTTTTTTCAAAGTATATTGTAAGGACTCAGAAGGAATATTCAGTTCATGATATACATGTGAACTACGTGTGCCACTTCTGTTCTCAGTTCTGAGTCCTGTTGCAGTAGAGATAAAATAAATAGCAGGCATTTCAATCAGATTAGGCTTATAAATGTCACAGAAATCTTTGTTCACCATTTGAGTTTTCCTCCTGTGCATAGGATCACACTGGCTCTCCCTTAAGGTCAAAACCAAGCTGGATCCTGTTAATAACACGGTGCCATCATGACAGGAGTTACTGTATGCAGGTTTGCCACTTATAATCAAATCACCACTTCCTCTGTCAGTTTGGTTGCATTATTAAGTGACACTTAAAAGTAATTTTGATGATTAAATGAGCTCTTCTTCACAACAAGCACATAATTTTCTTTTTTCCATGAGGCTTTCAAATCAAGACATAATATTGTGCACTTGGCACATCTATACCAGGTGTAAGAAAATTAATCTGGAGTTTTACTTCCTTCTTCACCTGCTAAGAGGATGTTTCCATCACTTGTAGTGTGTATTTCTCTCTGGTTTTATTTCCTAGGGAGGAATTATTTTGCTCACAGAAGCAATTCTGACAATAACTGTGAATAATTATTTTTTCAATTCAGACCAAAAGAAAATGAAGGTGAATATGCTGAGAAAGTTGGTGGCATTGGTTCCTTTTGGAGTTAGTCAACCATCATTGTGATATCAGGTGGTATCTAAATTTTTAAAAATTTATTCTAAAAGCCTCATGTGAGCAAACAGTAGCATTACTCTTTTCACTCAGGTCTCAGATGTTTCTCACACTAAATTAAATGCCATTCAGTGTAACAAAAGTCCATCTTGTTACCCCTCTTGTTCAATCCTGATTGAAGATCTCTAAGAAAACATAAGAGGCAATTGATATTATGCCACCTCTAATACATCTTTATATTATGAATTTTAATTAAATACAAAATATATGGTCTCTAAACCCTCTTAGTAACAGGCATGTGTGAGAAATAGCAGCAACTCAGACTATGAAGGACAGTTCAAGCACAAATTTATTTGTTTTCCTCTGATGGAAGAGAATTGAATTTTAGTCTCTACAAATAAACAGCTGTAGCTGCTATAATGATAAATTCTCTTTATTAATTTGACAGGTAATATTTAATCATAGAAGGAGGGAAACGAGATATTTATTTTATTAGCAGAGTACAGAGAACAGCTTCATCTGTGTCGATTTTATATTATTTGAGCAATATATTCTATGTTTTGTATGGTGCTTTGCTGGAAAGTCTGGAATTTCTGGTTTTATAAAAATTTCTTTAAAAATTAATTTACTCAAATAAAATAAATAAAATAATGAAATTAAAATAAATTAAATAATAAAAATTATTTCTCCAAATTCTCAATTCAAATTTCTACTAAGAAACCTCACACAGGAACACATGGAGGAAAATCCTGGCCTTGTGTGCCCTAGAAGGAATTTGACTTTGATATTTGTTGCCCCTTTTCTCCATGTCTGGCACACCAGCCACATCCTACAGGAACATTTACACGGGCAGCTGTGACCATGACAGCAGAAGCAGCTCCCAGTACCTGCAGCAGGTGGCCAGAGAGCTCCCAGCCCATCAGCTCCTGCATCCCCCAGGGCTGGGAGTGGGGCAGTCCTAGCCCAGTACAGCCACGAGGAATTCCAGATTTACCCAGGCAAAGGCTTACACAAATTTACACACAGCCTGAGTAACAAGTGAAAAAAATGTCTGTCAGGCTGTAAATACATAAAATTTGATGGATTTAAGAAAACAAGTGATGTGTTCAATTTATCAGTGAGATTTTGCTTTTACATCACATAATCCTGAATTATGCATTAGTCTGAATATTTTTACTTCTTTTATGCATTTCAATTACAATATGTTTGTATTTCTGTTGCTTACTCAGCCTCTGATTCTTTTCACCTTAAAGTCTATTTAATTTTATTTTTAGTAATGTAATTCAACACAAGCTTTTGGAAAAGTCCAAAAATTATGGAAGGAATTTCTAAAATGACAAGTACTGTCACACTCATCAGAGAAAATTTCTATCTGTTCTAAGTGCTTTATTATGTCTGTGTCTTCAGAACTGACTAGTCAATATCTGATTTCATCAGTTCTTTTAAAAATTAGAGAAACATATACAGATTAAAAATTCTGTTCTGTTGGCTGAAAACATAGTATTATTGTTCAAATGTCTGCAGCAGTCTGTTACTTGATTGTTCTTTTTGTAGCTCAATTTCAATTTTAGATTATGTTTAAAATTATCTGCTATATTCTTGGTATCAACTGCCAAGCACATGATATTCTGGAAAGCTGAAACTGCTAAACTGCTTATACATTTTTTTTTTCCTAAATGTTATACGTAATTTTAGCAATGTTAACATTGTCATCTTGCAATTATATAGGGGCACATACATCATGACCTGCAAATAATGTATCAGCAAAGGGTTTTCCCTCCTACAGGCTTCTATTCCAAATGCATCATGAAATCAGAAGGTATGTAAAAGTTATTCTGAGCCACTAGCCCACCTACAGCATGTCACTGTGGATTGCTGAAAAGTGCTATTTAAAAAATGAATTTAAGATGGTGAAGAAGATGGGAGCTGTTACATTTGTTGTGACGGAATTTGTAAGATGTTCAGTTTTATGTGTCAGTTAAAAGCAAAAGAAATCAAGGATGACATATTTCCATCCACAGCTTCCCCAAAGTAGTTTCATGAGTTATTACATTGCCAGCTGCCAGATGGTCAGTGACTTATCTGAAGGCTCAGATCATTTATCGACAATGAAGTTCATTCATTTCTATCAAATTGTAATTTTGGAATAACATGTGGTTTTTCTGTCTTACTCTTTTTCTTCCTATGGAGTGGGTGAGGAAATGAAGAAATTAGAGATGTTCTTCTTGCTTTGCCCTGTCCTCAGGCAGGAATTCATGGGGGTAGGTTGAGCCTCTTCTGGATGGCACCTCAGGATTCCTTAAATGCACAATGGCTTTCCAGTTTTGAGTCATTAGGAGATGTCTGGCTGAGAGTATGGAAGAGATTTGAGCTGGGCCCGCTGGTACAGAATTCAATAGCACATCATTCAGTGTGTATTGACAAGATCCCACATTTGCAGTTCAAGGAAAATATTCCTATTTGCAAGGACAGTTACAGTGTCCAGAGGACGATGTGAAGGATGGAGGGGACAAAGAGGCTTTATCTGACAACTGACCTTATTTTTCCCTTCTGCTAACTTCCTCCTTTTTTTTTTCCTAATTTCACAGCTCTTGTTGCTAAAATTGCTTGTTTTAATTCCTAAGTATGGGACTAGCACTATTCTACAGACACCAGAGGTCTGACACAATGGTGTAGTAAAAGGTGGCAGTTTGGAAATTTTACATAGCTGAGATTTGAAATCCTGGACTATGGATATGCTTTGAAGATTTGTGTACAGCTGTGGCAGAACTGGCAAAACTCCTTAACTTTAATTGCTTCAGAGTTTACTCACAAGTTCTTTCTTAAAAATCCCACTCTGCAGTAATAAATGAGTGAAGCATTCTACCTGAATACCCTGAGGTATTGTATTTTGTATTCCTTTAACTGGAGGGTTTGAAACAGAAATAGGAATTATTTTCACAATGCTCTGAGGTGAGTCCAGTCTGCAGAAAGTGTAATTTCATCATACCCTACATAGTTTTTCTCTGTCTCTGCAATGTCCTTGTTGCCTGAATAACTTGCCCAGCTGAACTGCACTCACATGATCTTCTTGCTGGAACTTGGGGGGTGATGTACAAGCAAGGCAAACGTAGCTTTTGGTAATGGTCTTTAAATTGCAGACAGTTTCTATAAACTGCTTGCTTTAGGATTCCACTGGGTAAATAATAATTCTTTTTCTCATTAAGAAGAGGAAGAGGGGGGGAAAAAAGAAAATACTAAAATGGTATTATCAGGATTTAAAAAAAAAAGAAAAGCAGCTAACAAATTAAAAAGGAAGGCTGAATAGTCAAGGGATAAGATATAAGCCACATTAATGAGGAAGGTGAACCTGATTGATTTAGAGCCATTATTTAGAGCTGGGGAGGAAGGGAAATTAGAAATAGACCCTTTTTTTATATCATTGCATAATAACCTCAATGAACAAAGTGATGCACTGGAAGTTACTTAGGAAATCTAAAAATCTGAGGTACTTCAAGCTCTTAAAGCCTAGTAAAGGCATTTCAGAGCATGCTATCTTCCTGTTAAGGCAGAACCTGTCTTTTGTTATTCATTGTTTTGGATTTGAGATTAAGATTTTACCCTTGGTCCCAAGTACTAATGGAACATGGGAAAAAATGAAGACCTGAGAAAGTAACTATCTGCAACATTCACTGGGGCTCCAGAGCTCTAATAAATTGTGTGTCTGGATGGGATGTACTGTCTGTCACAGGAAAAATGGGATATTTTTAAGTGTAAATCCATATTAATGGAGATACCATCACCTGGTAGTCTATTAATCTGTTGAAATCAATAGGAACTAGACAACAGACTGGGTTTTGATGCCTGTGTGTTGCCTTCATCACCAGCAACTCAATAGCAGAGGATGTAGTTGAGATCAGGCTCTTCAAGGAATAAACTGATATCCTGCCTGCCAGCTCCTTCCTCTGAATTTAAACAGTGACACTGGAGGGAAGCAGCATAGAGGAGAGATGGTGCACACTGTTAGTGACAACAGAGACAACCTCTGAGTATTCAGCTGTGGTGGTTTATTTATTTTAGATCCTGTTACTTGCTTCAGTGGGGTTGTCATTCCCTGGGACTCCTGTTGGCTTTGCACATGTGGCAGCAAGGGTAAGAAACCTGCTTATGCTCTAGAAAATTAAATCCTTACTTAGCACAATTGAGAACCAACTGAAAAGTGGAATAGTTGAATTTGATGAGCTCCATTGAATATTTCATATCTTGGTAGAAAAGTACAAGTAACCAGAAGAAGAATCCTGCAACCTTGACTTTAACAGAAAAAGATAAGAAGGAAAAATGAGATGGCTCTAAAATTATTTTTCTAAGGGCAGGGGCATAAATGGAAATTGTAGGGTGTTCCATAGCAATATCACATCCTGTGTGACAGTATTGTGCCCAAGGTTAAAAGGTACATACCCTTCTTTAGATATGTGATTAGTGGGACACACTGATAATGCTGATCTATCATATAAAAGGGAAAATATTAAAATAAAGTTATTCAAATGAATGAAGAAAAGTTTAAAAAGAATCAGCTCAAAATAATATATTAATGTATCATTCAGTTTAATTTGTATTCTAGTACTGGTCTTAGAAAAGCACTCTGCCAGTTTGGGGTATTTAGTGTAATATTTAATTTAAAGCTGTGATTGAATTCTGGAAAATCTAACAAGCATTTAGCTTCATTTATTAATATCTAAAGATGCAGTATTCATCATCAGTGATTTTGATTAATGTTCCCCTTCAGCAACGATACACAACAGTGAGGTGACCTTGATGAGAGAACATTCCATGCTATTAAATAATAGACATCCAAAAGATTATTTTGATTCCTGAGTCTGCCTGATTCATTCATTCCTTTGGCAAAAGTTGTTCTTGGTAGAGTAAAACCATGCATGCAATGAGACAATTCTTTAAATTTTAATTCATTTTTCTTTAACTTTTAAAGTGAAATTTAGCTTCCTTTGGGGGCCATCATCACTTGATATTAAAGGTCACTTGCTGATGAATTGGGTTTTTTCCAGTGACTGGCTTATGCTTTGGAATATTTCTTGTATTTTCTGGATAATTCTCATAATACATAACCATAAACTTAAAATTATTAATTAAATACTACATATTTATAAGACAAGTTGCATAAGTGCTCCTCTAGGCTAATTTGGATGTAATTATTCACTGAACTTAATGAAAATACTTGGTGGAAAAATACTTTTACCTGCCACAGCATAGAAATGATCCAAAGGTAGGCAAAAGTTCAACAAGACTGAGAAACAAGAAATATATTTTTATGGATATGGATTTGATTTATAAATAATGTTTAATAATACAGAAATTTAAGGAGGGGTAAATGATTAACTATTATAAGAAGAAAATAATTTATCTTGAAAATTTATACTTCAATGTTCTACAGTTTCAATGCAGGGTCAGTTCCAGTCATGAATAGTATGGGACAAGTTAAGTTTAGTTGTGATTGCTGTGATAGACATGGAAGAGAGAAATCTTATTCTGGACGCAAATACATTGGGCATAACTTTCTTCTTTGAGGGGACTCTCTTCCGCATTTGAGTCCATTGAAAGGCCTTCAATAACAATACCACAAATGTGTCACTCCCTCCTTCTCATTGAATTATAAGGTCAATATAAGGTAAATATGAGCTGGTTTTCCTTCTAAGCTCCTGAAAAGTACCTTTAATTAGTATCACTTGTCTGCAATTAGCTGCATATCAGTCCTTGAATTTGCTGATGGCTCAAGTGATCATGCACCACGTGAGGGGAAGTGCTTTGGAAAGTGCACTAAATATATATTTGTGTTCAGACTCCTAAATACCTTTGAAATCCAGCCTCTGGTCTTTTGCAACAAAACTAATTCTTGTAGAGGTTTGGTTTATATGAATACTTGTGGGAAAGGCGGAGACTGTCTCCTTAGGAGCAGTTTGTATTCAGGAGCTCACACCTGCAGATGGTTGATTGTGCCCTCAGTCGAAGTGGGCTCAGGTGTGGGCACTTTGGGGAAGCACCAGAGTCTATAAAAGACTCGTACCACAGCAAAGGGGTTGAAAATACTTGAAAAAGTGTTTGAAATAGTCTTTAAAGTATTTCTTAATTCTTTTTTCTCTACTGTTTGTAATCTACTGTGACTTCTTTTGCTCCTCCAACTTCATATGGAGGCATTCAGAGTATATCCAAATGCCCTGAGTCCCACCCCTTGGGAGATGGAAGCTTTTCTGGTCAGGATGCTCTTTTATATCAAGTCTTTGCTCAGGAATGAATGTCCCGTTGGGTAATAATGGATAACAACTTCCTCTGAAATTATTTAAAGTTCTTTTCTCTTTAAGCTTGTGACTAAAAAGCTTAAGACCAAAGCAGCTAAACTTTAGCATCAAGATAGTAAATCAAAGAATGCTTAGAAAGGAAAATCATGTTGGAGAATTCCTTATCCTGTGGTTGAAAACAGAATTGCCAAACACTTTTGCTAAAGAGAAGGGAAATAGAAAAATATCATAGAAACCAATGCAAATTAGACTTATGATGTCTCTTCAGGGATTTAACAGCATAGTTTGTGGTGATTGGGAGTGGGGCTGCAGCCCCATCCCTAATGAGCTACAGCTGTGAGGAACAGGTGAGCAGCATGGACAGTAATGAGCCATGAGTGCCCAGGTGCATTTGGCAAAGGGAGCAGAGGGCACACAGGTGTTGTGCATCAACAGGAGGGGGTAAAAGGTTGGGCTGAAGAACAAGAAAGGGCAAACGTTTGCAGTCTTCTGAACTGACGTGGTGTTCTCTTTGGGAGATGCTTGAAGTTGTGCAGTGATACTCTGTGGAGTGTGGCTATCTTGACTGTGACATAATTCAACACAAAGTAAGTAAAATTTTACTTCTGATTTTACAGGTGTTTCACTTTCCATGGTTGGTTTGAAATAGCTTTTGTTCTGGCTATAAGAATAGTGACTTGTAGTTTCATCAACCTTTGCAGGTTTGGTGAGATGCATACTATTGTAAATCCTTTTTCTTCTACTTAAAAAAGTTATAGAAAAAAGCCCAAGTTTGCTGGAGATTTAAGAATCCCTTGAAATCTAATGTCTGTAAACAGTCTTGCACTGGTGCTGTGTCTGTTATGCTGACTACCCTGAAGCCACCCAAATTTATGAATGTTGAAGTCAATCTGTAATTTTGCTGTCACTCTTAATGTAAACACCATAGGCGAGATCTCTTTTAAACCAACACCCTTCCTGCTCCTGTTCGTATAATTTCACTCCTTTTTGAGTGTCTCTTGTTTGAGTGTGACATGCTTAGAGTCCAGCCTTTTCACTGCCACAAACTCTGAAGTTGGATTTTTGAAGGGCATGTATGAGCTTTTTCTCTATCGTAACTTATATACTTAGAAAACTTAAATGATTTTCAGTACAGCACAAACTAACCATCCCTTTAAGGAAAATCTGAGCGAAAAGCAAGCATAGAAATCATATCTTCTGATGAGTAGGTAATTTTTGAGTTCTGTCAATGCTGTGCATTTAGAAACAATAGTTACTGAAAACTTGGTTCCCATATAATGCTAATCACGGCTGTCTTCAAAATTTGTGGAAATGCACCTTTTTTTCCTTTTTGACTGCTTTCTGCCCATGGTTTTGCTATCACTCTTAATTTCTTTTTCTGGATCCATATGGTCCTTTCTGGCCTCTGCAGTAAGATTTGTGTCTCCAAGGTGCACAGTGTCATGGAATTACACTTTCCAAAGCTTTGTGTTGCTGCCAGAGTTAGGTTTAGGATAAGGGAAATTCACAATAATGGAGGCAGGGTCAGCAAAATCCTACTGATCCATCACTGCTATCTGAGGATAGTAGTGGTCAAGGGAGATGCAACTCAGCTGCACTTGATCTGATCCCATTCATCTCATTTAGGTTCACAAAGGATGACGTTTTGCTGCTAGAACACCTAACATTCCTTTTGCAAAACTATCTCAAGTGTCTGAAGTCTGTATTCATGTTTAAGAGTGAGATCAGCATTTTGCAACCGAATTCAAATTGGCTTGCTCCAAGATTGTAACAAAAGGGATTGCTGAGAGATTTCAAGTTTTCGTGTGGTTTTAAGTACTCTTTGTTTTTCATATTTTTTTATAATGGCATTAAATTGTTCAGGAGAATTTCATGAAGAGTTAATGGCTTCTCTTTTATTTTAGCTTAACTTGGCAATTGAATTTATCAACGTTGTTTTTAAAGAAATTAAAAAAGTCTTAGGGTGTAAATATGTATTTCAAAGGATTAATTGTTCTAGTAGACTTTCATGAAAAATGGTTCTTGAGTTCTCATCTAATTGACTAACAAAACCTTTCTACAGAATGCTGAGGTTGTCATATGGGATTTTTGTTTTTAAAAAGAATGTGAAATCACTAAATATGAATATATGTTAATACCTTCTGTGAATATCCCTTTGGGTGAACAGATTTGGAAGGTTTTTTTTAAAGCCTGGCCTGCCACTGCCATTCCCATTTAATTTGCAGTGTATGTCCCTTTGGCCATGTCCCTTCACTTCTACTTGAAGACAAACATTTCATAGAATAATCAGAAAATTATTTCCTGTAGATGTTGAGGATTAGTGAAATGGTTTGAAATAATTAGTTTGAAGGTTTCTGTGTCTTTCTCATGTACGTGTCTGCTTATCTTATATAGGTGTTAAGTAGCTTGTACACACATCTGCAAGAATAAATGATACTGTGAATGTTCACACAGGGAGTGATGATGCATTTTACATCACTGTTTCATGTAAAAGCACAGCATAAAATGTTTAATGTCACAAAAGGTCAAGTGAGTTCTTTAATTAGATCTTGTCTCATAGTCAGCATAGGTAAGCATCCCTTTAGTAAAGGAATGTTAGAGAAAAATTTCTATTTGTTTCTGGTTTTCCAGATACTAAAAATGCATTATGCTATTTGTCATTGTCTTTTCTTGATCTTTGATCTGCTGCCACTCATTTCCTCAATATTTTTTCACATTTCCCAGAACTTCTGCTATTTGATTTTCTAGCCTCATGCCAGATTTATGGAGGTTCTTATTTACAAGCACAGATGTTTCAACCCACCTCTAGAATGACAGTGTGACATGATTCCACCTGTTCAATGGAAAATCATGACATGTTTTTCTGACTTGTCCTCACACACAACTCTCTCTCCTCTTTAGACAAAAGCACACATGTTTTCCTTTTGCTGTCTCCTTTCTCAAAGACAGCAGCTCTTTGATTTGTCTCCTGTGCATCACTGTTTTACTCAGGCTTTTATCAAGGCATTTGCATCTAGGTTGTTATGATTATCATGAGCCAAGATCTGTTTGGTAGGCTTTCTTATCTGTACAATCAGTAAGGCTTTTCTCCAATCCCTTCTTCCAGCCTCTAGTTGCTGTAATTTACATTACTGTTGGCCTAAAACATTTAATGGGGTTATCCAGAATACCACTGTGAAAAGTGATTTGCCTCACAAATGTTTTTCCTTACCCTGTAACTTTATTGATGTGCTTTTCCTTCCCTCTCACATCAAACACAAGCTGCTTATCTCTATCTTCATTTTACAGTCAACTTTTCCATTAGCAGTCAGTCAGAACCAAGAGATCAGTCATCACATCCTTCCCTTGTGATGTCAGACTCTAATCCATGTGTTCAAGTAAAGAAATGCTCTATTGATCGTTGGGTGTGATCATATTTGCACAAGTACTTCAGACAGACCTTTCTGGGCATCTCATGCCTCTAAGCTCAGATTTTTTTTGCATGATTTTTCAAGTTTTTCATGGAATGGTCATGACAGACATGTCTGTCATATATTGTTTTTTAAATTTTACCCAGAACAGCTCCGAGGTATGAAAAAGAAACTTTTGTAAAGTAAGCTGTCATGGGTAAATATTCTGAGTTTACTTCAGAAAATGGTTAACAGGCATGGTTTTCTAAAATACTGTGGCTACTGATGAACTTGCAGGGTAATATTATATCAGTTTTAGTTTGTCTTCCAGCATTTCACACTCAGAAATATGATGCATAGTTATGTTAATTTTTAAAATTATATTTCAGAAGATTGTCTATAACCATCTCCACCTTTGCTCTTTGAGACAAGAATTGTCTTAATATTTCCAGTTGGTTGCTAAATTGTTATTTACTTATATTAGGTAACAAAACCTTATGGCACAACTGCATTAAAATTTTGCTTTGAATGCACAGGAGTAAATTAACTCACTAGGAGAGTTAAAGTTTAAATCATTCTTTGTCTTGTTAGCCTAATAGTTATTGTCCTTTGAAAAGGATTTAGTTGTATTGTTCTTCAAATTTTGGTATGTGTTCTTCAGGGTTGTTTATAGGTATTTGAGATAAACTATGAAAACCCTTGCCTTTGAAATTAAACCTTCAGTATTGCAGACTTTATTTTCACAAATTCCTTGAGGTAAATATCACTTTTCCTTTAGTCTGTAGAAGCTGAAGAAATGTGCTTAAAATAGCTTTTAAAATGGTGTAAATACAGAAAAAATCCCACAACTTTCGTACTATATGCCCATATGTCCATCAGAAAAAAGAAAAGTACAGTCAGAGATTGGGAGAAGCTGTTGACACAAAATTTGCCCTCCATCACATTCCTTTTTGAAATAAAGCATTGAGATTTGTGAGCTCTGTGGAGGTTTTGTATAATACAGCAGATGGCAGGGGTTGAAGAGGGTGAAAACTGCTGAGAGACACTTGATGTAATTTTTCCTTCCTTAGCTCAGCCTGTAGATCTTTGCCAGTAACTGTGTAAGGCATCGGTTTGAGACGGTGTGGAGGGGCTGCTGGCAAGAATAAAGGACAGTAGACCTTTCTGCATTGCACAGAGAGGATTTTATGTATCCCAAGGTGATATTGTACAATGTCTAAGCCACTAACTTCTGAGAAGAAAGTGACTGGAGAATGTAGCTTTAGGTGTTTGTCCATTCATCAGGTGGCAGCTCTTTCTTTACCAGATTATGCAATCAGGGAGAAATAAGAATAATACTAAAAGTCTTTTCTGTAGAATTATAACAAAAACAAGCTTGTGCAAATGAATCAGATATTACCTATGGGAACTCCTCACATTAAGGCTGCTAAACTGCTAAATCAAGTTTAACTCTCAGTTTTCCCCACTTATGCAGCATTCTGCTAATCTAGCTGAGGTCCATGTCTCAGTATTTATGATGTGGAAAGAGAATCCTGATCCTGAGACTGAAATTAAACTGTCTGTTGCCTTAAAAAATTTGTATGGACTTGGATACAGTATCAGGGCTGAATGAAAAAAAAGAGTAAGAGAAAAAGAAAAAGCTTGAGCAGACTTATATAATGCTTTCC
This sequence comes from Ammospiza nelsoni, assembly GCF_027579445.1. Lineage (NCBI taxonomy): Eukaryota > Metazoa > Chordata > Aves > Passeriformes > Passerellidae > Ammospiza > Ammospiza nelsoni. The sequence goes on from NC_080648.1 coordinate 7,787,788, forward strand.
AGAACTGACAAATGTTTATTTCACACTATTCTTCCTTACTATTGATCCCTATTTTGGCAGACTTAAAATGTAAGCATCTTCAAATGAGATAGTTTGAAAAAACAAGCACTAGCTGAAACATCCCCTTATTAAATATTTTCATCAGACAGCAAGGTTTATGACACACTGTATCCTACCTTTCTCCAAAAAGTACAATAAATGTTATTTTACTGAACAAGCTAATAGTTCATTTCTGTCAAGTGGAGTTACGTGAAAAGAATCACCATGTCATTGAATGTAAGCACAGTCAAAGCCAAAATTTTTATGAAAACCGCTGTTAAATTATTAAATAAAATTTACCTTTAAGTTCCCTTGCATCTAGAGATTTTTTAGATTGGACTCAGAAAGAGGTTTACACTGCTCTGATAATGTTTAATAGCATCTGAGCATGTGATTGGACATTTACATATCTCCCATCTTTCTCCTTTGATTTACACACAGTCCTGCATCGGAAACAACTTGCAGTAGGTGCTCAGCAGCTGAACATTTTGTAGAGGAGTAATGTTGCCTTCTTCAAGAAGGGTGAGGTTCTGTGTCAGTCAATAAGTAGAAATACACACCCAGGGTAGCCGCACCTGTTACTTAACAATTTAAGTCAGCTGAAGTCAGTAGTGCTGAAATCAGCAGTTTTGGAGCTGAATGTTGTCTCACAACCCATCAAGATGTAGAGATCCTGTGTGCTGTGGTTAGTGTGTGCAGAAATCAGAGTTTTCACATTAGTTCCTTGTCTTTGTGTGGTGGGAGCTGGATGAATTCCATTTCATTTCTCAGAACCACCTTTAGAGTGCTGTCCATTGAGTTTTGTCAATTCAGTGCCATCAAGGAGTACAACAGTTAGCAAATATACCAGAAATTAGACCACACAGTATTTGTTGCAATACCAGAATGTCTTGCTACTTTTCTGTGAAGATTTATTTTCACTGTTGTCATGCAGAGGGTGTGCTTTATGAGTGACTGTTCCTGTATTTCATAATTTAGCATTTATGCATGTTTCCAGAATATATATACATATATAGAATAGATATCCATAGAATAGATCTGTGATGCTGCTTTAAGGCTGATATGTTGTGGGAATGTCTGAAGGTGTGCATATGCCCTGAAATAGAAAAATGTTAGCACTGGGTTTTTGCTTTTTACTGACCAGTCTGCTGTCTTCAGGTGATGTTTGTGAAAACTGTATGGTTGAAGTCATACTTCCTGCAGTGTATTTTGTATTTTAAACCTCAGTGTGTCCCTTTCTACTGTGTGATGATCAATTTGGATGATACTAGATAAACCAGAATCCCATCCAGGCCAAATATTGCAAGAGCTCCTCCTAATGGAGCTAACAGAAAGAGGAAAAAAAAAAACAAACAAAAAACAAAGGGGGGAGAGGGGGGATGTGTGAAGTGGGGGGGGGGGGGGGGGGGCAGGGGGAGGAAAAACAAAAGAGAAAAAAGAAATGTTTTGGAAAAGGAAAATGGGAAACATTTCCTGCATTTGCTGCTCTGTGTCTCCTAATTTGAATGGTCTCACCATGTCACTGAAAGGCTTTGGTACACTTTTGTCTGAGACAATCATATTTGGAATGTTTCAGAGCCAAGCACACATTTCTTCTGCACATTATTTTACAGTGACATCTGTACTTAGATACTGGAAAAAAGAGTTCTGATACTCTTCGGGTGCATGCCATTAGGAGGAGCATTTTTCTTTTGAGGGAGTGTCTCTGGAAGCACCGAGTGCCATCCTAAGCTGCTCACAAATGCATCCTCTCTCTGCCTGCATTAGCATGCAGGAACTTGTGTGCAAAGCTGCTCTTTCTGCAAAGTCAAATCTGTATGCAGGGAGCATTTACACAATGAGAAGATGGCTGGACTAAATCGAATATCTGGCTTATAATAAAGATTTCTAGATTCCAGTCATATAGATCCCAGTGCTTTTTCACTTCAGCTGAATGTGTGTCTCTACTCACTGGTCTGGGTAAGGAGGACGAAACAGAATCTTAATTTAAGATGACAAAATGCTCTCCACAAACATGGAGAACGTGTTTTAATTCAAGCTGTCACCAGTAAAAGAATGGGCTGGCTGGGTACAACAGCCTGGAGCAGGTTGATAGGGAGAGACTGTTGGGCTTCTCTTCTATTTCTTTGCTTTGTTTATTTTTAACATCGAGCAGAGTCACCTTGAAACAAATTTGAAATAATCACATCTTGTTAAAATAAATAGTTATTGTAATCTAATGAATTATGATTAAGTGATTTCTACAAGCTATGACTAAACACTCATATTTTGTACAAAAGTGTGGTGAGTTTTAGGGCCATTTGAATCAGTGGGACTACATTTGGCAAAGAAACAGATGGCAGTTATGGCAAAGGCAGTTTTCTATCACAATGTTACTGCTGGGCACTTCAATCACAGGTGTAAATAAGAGCTCCCTGGTGACTGCTGTTTCACATCCAGCTGTGATCATCTCTGAGGGGCTATTTAACAGATGGACACCATCACAAGCCTGCTCATACCTGATGTCTTTCTGCTGAAAGCTGTCAAAAGAACCATGTATGGCTTTATATTGAGCTTCTCCACCCTTTGGAATCCTGTGATGTATATCATTATTTAGATAATCGTTACCTAATTTGCATACTGAGAGGACTGCAAGGTAAAAAGCAGGTTTAACACAAGCCAAATCTGTTCACTAAGTTCTTCCATGAGTGTTTTTAGTTTCCTGGCCAAAATGTGTACATATGTTTGGTTCTTACATATTCCAGAAGGGTGGCTGTGATAAATAAAAATGGCATATGTTCCTAACGTCAGAGTTTGAAGACAGCTGGTGGTTTTGAGCTAAATCACAGTAGGCCCAATTCTATTTTCAGTCTTCTTTGAAATCCAAAGCACTGACTGAGCTAGAGCAGTGTAACAGGATCTCTAATGGTCTAATATTTAAATAAATAAATTAGTGGACAATGGGAGAAAGAGACTAAATCCAGACCAGGGAGACTAGAGCACTGTATTTGAATGTGGCTGCTCAGCAGCCATGCTTCTGTGTCTCTGAGAAGTGGTGGTAAACATTCTTGACAATCTGAGTCAGAAATGAGTTAAAGGGTAGTCATGGAGTATCATTTTTCTGGTGTTGAACAAGGGTGTGTTACAACTAATATTCATTTTTTGGATGTTTATTCATACCAAATTTTAGGTCTTACAGCTTGTTAGATCTCATACCTGCTGTCTATAAAGAAAAAGGCTCTTCATTCTTCAATCTCCATTCATGCATAGAGGGTCTTGGAGTAGAATTCATTTATCTAATTATCTCAGTTTGAAAAATATATAATCTTCCTCTTCAGTAATTGTAGAAGAAGGCCACTTTCAACAATCAGGGTACATTTGTGTCATTCTGTTTACACAGTCAATATGTTCAAGGTATCTAGATGATGAACTTAAATATTTACCTTTATCCAGGATAATTATGGTGCAGAAATCATTCACTAAATAATTTTAAATGAGCAAATTTGCATAGCTTAGAAGTCAGTTCAACTAATTAAGTCTGTTAAAATAATTTAAAAGAGTTAATTAAACTAATGTTTGCTACAATTAACTTGTCCAATTCTAGTATGAAAAGGGTCACTTAAATTCTAGAATGATGCAATAGATGACTTATTTTGATTTCTAAACTAATCATATATAGTAGGACCTACTAATTATGTGCTTCCATCAATACTTAATTACTATGTGCTTCTCACTTGCCGGTTTATCCTATGAACTTGGTATCTTCTACTGAGCAGCATGAAAAGGGGTATTTTTTTTATGATTTCCTGTTAGGACAGTTGACTTTATGTTCTTCTGTTCTCTATTTGGGCAAAGGACCTTTTTCTGGTCTGCTCTTTTCACTTGCTTGTGTCTTTGTTCTCCCTTTGTCATGTTCCTCCTCATCAAACATTAATTATACCTCCCCATTTTCAAAGCACTTGTACAACTGATTCTTAGACCCTTGCAGCATAATTTTGGGGGAAAGTGGTTTTCTGCAAATGTCACTCCAGACTTTGCATTAAGAACTGCATAATTGAGAGAAAACAGTTGATGACTGTTCCAACAGCATCTAACATTCTGGAAGTAAAATAAGATCCTTTCCAGTGCAGCCTGTAGGTGATGGTGTCTTTTCTCAACTGGTGTCCTAATTGCAGAGGAACTGGCTTTAGGCTTTTCTGTTCTTTAAAGAATAGAATTCCACTGGAAAGGAGCTGAGACAAGCAAAATCTCTCAATTCCTACAAGCAGTGTCAAGACAAGGTGTGCTGCATAATAACTTCCTGCATGACAATAAACAACATTCAATGTCTAAAAGTCACTGCTGAGCCATTTTATAAATAGTGGCCTGAATCAGGCTGGTCATTGTCTCAGTTTTCAATACAGTAGAAATAAAGCTTCAAATTTTGACTCAGAGGATTCTGTGGAGTGGGGTTTCTATCAAATGCCTTCTTTTTGTCGTTTCATTTAGTAGAAATTTCTGCAATAATTAATTGAGGTGGGCTTGGTTCATAAAGGGCAGTGCAATTACACTGGTTTAGATATATGAAAAAGATCAAATTATCTGATTTATTCTCAAAAACCCATAAGCTGATTAATGCCGTTGCAAGTTTCATTGCTATTAAAAACACCGTTATTTAAAATGTGTGTCATTCGCTTGACTAAACCAGTAAGCCTTTTAAAGACTCCAGGTCTGTGTTAACAACTCTTTTCATGAGTCTGCAGCTTACCATATATTCATATCATATGCATTAATTTGCACTATTTCATATCCTGTTTGTTCTACTTCTTTTACTTTTGCAGATGAACCCTCCTCACACCCTGGTCCTGTTTTGCTTCACCCAAAATTTTCTAAAAGTGAAATGTACAGGACAGAGTTTTTACAGAACTTTCAGCTGAGCTGTATTTTTTTTTTTTCCCATCCCTAGCAGAAAGTGCCAAAAATAGAGAATTAAAAGAATACAAGGAATCTGCTGAAGTTGTTGCTTGAGACAGCCTGTCAGACTTCATGGTTTTGCTGCTGGTTTTTGTCCATAGTGTAAAAGGCAGCATACTTTAAAGAGCAGTGGATGGTGATAAGGACACCACACGCTGAATTCTCACTTGTCACTTGATATATTGAGACCTGTCCAGATATCTCAGTTTTCTGTTCATCTATTCAGACACACCCATTGCTTCTACTTATTTTGACAGTCTCAAGCTGGAACCCTTTAGCCATGTGATTAACTAGCAAGTAGTGTGTTATTCTAGCTTGCTTCAGTTTTTTGGAGTTAATTTATTCTCTAGATGTTTGTGGTGTGCTTTCATAAGCATGACATATCCCCATCCATATTTCCATAGATAGATCTCAGTTATCCCACAGCAGAAAGTTTCATGAACATTAAATTTTACACGATTGCCTTTTTTTTGTGATGAAAGTGTCTGTGCTAAAACTCAGTTTGGGCAGAACTTGAGTGGGAGTCCCTAGACTTTCTTTTGCAGTGAGAAATTTGGAATGTCCAACAAGGTGTGTAGGCTTCAAAAGAGGGATTTATGAATACTGAATAGCTCTTTTGGAAACTGAGAGCTTGGAGTAAGGCATGGCACATCCTTTTTTGCACACACCCTCCCCTGTGTCTCCTTTAAATGTCATCATCAGACTCACACTGCTAAATCAGTGGTTTTCTTGGTTAAAGCAATTCTCTCAGTCTGCTCTTAGGTCTCCAGGGAAATTCTAACCCTTTAAAGGTAGGCCACGTGTCCGTTCTTTGCTTCCATGGCACACTTTGAGCTTTTGAGCTCACTGAGCCTTTTTTCTGAGTCTGGAGAGCTGAAAGCAGCACCAAGCTGACTTAGAGCCAGTCCCACACCCGTCCCACAGCTTGGCTGGGAGGCAGATCGTGGTGTGCCAGTTTGCTCTAAACACAGCAGCAATTTGTAGCTGAAGAACAAGTATGGCCTGCAATATGCAGGCTCCTCAGTACCAAGCATGATAATTGGAGCTACTCCATACAAAAATTCTGGTTTTTGTTGTACTTAGGTGTTGGGAAGAATTTTCTTTAAATATCTGTGCATACTTATTTAAAATAAGTATTTTATAGCAATAAAACTCGAAGAAAAGCTATGATTTGCAAAACAAGGTTATATATCAAGTACAACTTATATTAAAATATGAAATATAATTTTGAAATAAATTCTAATCATTTGTGACTTGATCCTGTTCTTGGGCATTCCCAACACTTCTGTGCAGCACCACTACCAGGGCAAACCTGTTTCTGATCCTAGTTAGCAGGTCACATTAGATTAAGCAGATACTTCTACTTGTAAAATAAATGCAGATATGATCAAATTATATCAATTTACCCCTTCTCAGACCACCTTCCTTAGTTTTAGAAACAACATGTTTACAAAAGAGCCAGGCATGCATGCAGAAAAGTACGTCTTGGAAATCACTGGCAAGCTATAGCAATAGCTATTTCTGGAGTGCCACACTGTAAGATTCCTGGTTTAATCTAGGGGGTTTGGAGTATGTGATCCAAAAAGAATGATTTTTAGAAGCTCATATATTCTTTTGCAAAAGTAAAAACTTCCCCTTCCTGCCAAGTTCTGCGTTTTGTCAGGTTCTGCTTTCATTGCACTAAGCTAAGGAAGGTGAGCCACTCTTATTTTAAAAATTAACTCTGAGACGGCATTCAGCAAAAGAAACTGCTGGCTCTTGGCGTTTCAGATACTTCAAAGAGACAAATTAGAGCAGCAAGAGTGGTGACTTTACTGTGTGTCTGAAGGTGGTGATAGCTCCCAGCCCATTGGCAGTGCAGGGGGGGTGAGCTGTCAGGGCCGTGGGCAGCACCCCCCAGTCACGCTGGGCGTGGGAGCAGGTGCTGTGTCTGTGCAGAGCACTCTGACAGTCATATGGAGGTGACTGTCACATCAGATAAAACCCACAAAATCAGCATTAGTCACTGCTGGGTTTTTAGCACAGCTCACTCTTTTCTCAGTCCATGAGACAACAGGTGTTTGTTGTTCGAGGCAGTCCATGCTCCTGCTGGAAGCCAGGGAACAGAAAGTCCTAAGAATAATAATTTTTCACCATGAGCAACATGTCAACACTTCTATAAATAGAGGAGCTCTAGTCCAGGTGTGTTCTGGCCTTTACCATGGCTCCCCCAAAGTGTAGAAAGAGCACAGGCACTCAAATGTGGGAATATCAGTGAACAGATCTAAGGGGATCCTAAAGGTTTGTTCAGTGTCACAAGCAGTCCAGCATTTGGACTTGGATTTGGCACTTCACTGGGGCTGGACACCTTATATTGAGATGCCAAAAATGTACTGTACCAAGATTTATATCAGGTCTTTTTATCACACACACCTATCATGTCTAAAATTTAGGATGAGAATATTGAAGTATTTACCTGTCCCCAGGAAGTCTGATTTGTGATATAATGTAGGATGGTGCCAAATAGGGCTGTTGCTGGTTTCCTTTTCCTTCCAAATGGCAATAATTTGCCATTACAAGCTTAGGGAAGTGTACATAAAATGTAAAGGCTGGATTTCTTTTTTTAACACTAGCAGGTGGCTGCCATTTGTTTGAGTGCTTGACTTGTTTCTTTAAAAATGTGATTTATTTGGAGGAGATTTTTCTGTGGCACATTGTTTCCCCTCAGGCTATCTCGGAGTCCATAGCACTGGAGATGGTGGTTAATGAAGACAGATGACGTTCCCAGCCCCCAGGCTACTGTTTTCATTTTTCAATACCAGCTCTTGCATCAAGGAGGGAGCAGCAGCAGAGACATTCTCTGCCAACAGCAGGGTCTTTGTTTTGTTTCCCAAGGTTCTTCCTTAATGGGAAAATAAAAATTGTGTTTCTATAATTATATGTTGTAGAAACTTTAAGGAACAGTATTAGTTGTAAATGCAATGTTGAAAACAATCATGACCAGCCAAACTAATGGGTGCTACTGTCATTTCCTCCTCTCCTGTTCCATTCCTATCATTTGACTCAGAGTGATGGAATAGAGACAGGACTGAATAAATGAGTTTTGCTTTTTTGAAATCAGTGAAACTATACAAATGGAATTTTTTTTACTCTTGTGTGAATGTTGGTAAAGTATTTTGTAGTTTTTTGAGGGAGGCTGACAATATTTGTGTTTGCACAGCAACCATCATGAGGCTTTGGGTGCTAAGTGAATGGCTTGAATATGGGGATTAATACCCTTATTCATTTTCAGGATTTCAATGTTGGCCACTTTACTAGGCCAGTTGGGTGTCTCACACAGTATGTATACCATTATTTAGCACCTCAGCTGAGCTCAGATGAAACTGTTAGAATTTATTTTAAAATAACAAGAATAGTGATTGTCTAAAAAATTACACAAACATGCTGAAGTCACTTGAGTTCTGCTTACTTTGTAACCTGACTGATTTAACCTCAGATACTTATAGATGTTTCTCTTTCAATGGGGATAAACAAAGAATTTATTTAATAGATATTCATATATATGCCTTTGCTTTCATGAGTGCATTTTTGTAAATACTTTGTAACTTTGATATTAACATTGCAGCTTCTGCAATTTTTATTATTTTAGGCTATTTACTAAAATATTCATGAAAAGCAAACACAAAGTTGTCAGTTAATTAATTTAGAATATACATGTATATTCATTTATGTTCACTTGGCAAAGTTAAATTATATAATTGTTTTATACAATGCAGGATTTAAAAGATTAAGCCTGAAAGATGGAACCCTGTATTCAAAAATAGTTATGCTTTCATTTTATTATGATTTTGTAGCTTTCTATCAGCTTCTCATTTTCTGAGACTTTTGCTGTGTTCTAATTGCATATAATTAGTTTACTGCTATAAGTAGAACACTTCAAGAAAAAAAAAATCTTAAGATGGTTAAAGTCTCCCAGAGAATAATCATATTTGCTGCCTTGAATCTAAGCACTTCAAAGTTAAAAATTCAAAGATATAAGAATCTTTAAAGAAGGACCATCTGAGAAATGTGGAGATCAGTCTACCTGTTTATACCTTCCTCCTAGTCCTATAGAGATACAGGAAATTCAGGGATAACATTACATATATGCATGTAATCATCTTTGAAACTTGAAATCCTCTCAAAGTCAATGACAATTTGTAGCTGACTTCAACAGAATCCCAATTTGATCCACTTGATGAACTTTCTAGTTGATAAAAGTCCATGAAATGGGGGGGAGTAAGGGAAAGCCCACTCAATTCTCTGTGGGGGAGTAAAAGCACCTAGCAGTGCTTTATACTAAAGATGAATTATATAAATAATTATTTAAATAGTAGATAAAACCCAGCATGGTTTGGAGCCTTGATTGCTTTGGTCTTTCTGCAATGATGAACTAGCTACATTTGCTGAAAATGACTAAAATTGAAAAGGCATTTTGCTGGTGATGTTTGTGTGCTGCTGAATTCCATAGGATTGCCATGCTGGATCTCTTCTCTAGTACATTGCTGTTTAAGGGAACTGGTTCTTTCTGCTCTGTGTTTGTAATATCACAAGACAAAATCAGTTAAAGGACAATATATATTTTGGATAAGGTCCCATCTGGTTGGAAAATAGTAAAAGTAGCAAAGCCACAGTCATCTCACAGGATTTTTCTCCACACTGAGGAGTTTCAGCTTACAGGTTCACCTACTCAAGTGACTTAACTATTGGCAAACACATTTTTTTGGAAGTTCCTTATCCTTCTCTCAGGCTGTTTCCCACCGTTTTCCAGTTCATCTTATCCCCACCATGGGTTAACTCTTCTCTCACTCTCTGCCCATCAGAGAGAGTGGAGACAGTAATTGTGAGGTTCAACATGACCTTGCAAGCTGGAAGGGAGACACAGTGAAGTCCTTCCATCCTGAGTGGAGATGACAATAAATCAAGTTATGAAAAGTTCCTTTCATGGAAAAATCAGCGTCCAGCTATATTAATTCAAGAGATAAGGCTGAATAAGGCTTTCAAGTCAATGAAACTTCTCCTGCATTGGAATTTGCAGGGAACAGACAAGTATCAGCAGAGAGTAAAAAGCAGTTTGAAAAGGGTCCCTGGTTGCTCAGCTTTTTCTGATGGATTCTACTTCCGATTATTCTACTTTCCACATTAAACTCTTGAAACTATGGGCATCAATTACTTCAGGGCTTTTGAACAGGAAAAGATCACAAGAGATAGCCTTGAATATATCTCAACCCTTGTCCAAATTCACTGAATTATTTTTTATGATTTCCTCTCCTCGCCAAAGAATGGAAGTACAGAAATAATGTGTAACATTACTTTGAGATTCAATCATTAAAAAAACCCCAGATATACTTAAGCCTACACATATATACACACACAGTGTGTATATATATGTTGGCTTAAATGTACACACAGTAGCCCCAAGGTTTCAAACCTTAAAATACAGCCAAGCTAATTGATATTAAATATTCCAGTTCTTCATTTTTCTTCCATCTGTCTCCTGTGTAGCTATTTGATACTCAAACAAGTTTCATGTATTTGTTGAGGTTTCCTCCTTTTGGTCATTGACCTCCACCCACTCAGCCTCAGATCTTTCAGTCTTCCACTTCTGAGCCTGCCATGGTTTTGTGAACTTTCTGTGAAATTTAATGTTCAGTGGGCACAGAGCTGGCTCCCAGGCACAGGAGCCTTAGTGAATTGCACACTGAAGCACTGCATTTATTTCAATTCACTTATCAATGATAACTTTGTTCCATCAAATGCAGCTAAGTAAAAGGGGATGGAAAGCAATTCCTTCTGCAGAGAAACAATAGTGGCTAGAACAAAAAGAGGTAAAAAAAGGGAAAAGGCAAAAAAAAAAAAAAAAGTATCTAAGAATATCTCCCAGAGAAGAGCAGGCCTTCCATTATGATAAAAGGGAAACTGAGGGTATTTCTTGATAACACTCCTCACCTTTTCACAAAAATACAGTGGCCTCTCAGGGGAGGCTGGTACTTTGTGTCCTCTTCCATCAAGTTGAGTTTCTCATTTTTCCTTATGGGTCCTGGTCTTTTAAGGGGGTGTAATTCATTTTGTTAAAGAAAAGTCTCCCTGCAAATTTCTCTGTATATTAACAAAAACTTTTCTAAAGCCAGCAGCAGCAAAAAAAAAAAAAAAAATTGTTCATTCTTTCTGAACTTTTTTCTGTGAATAAAACCATGTTTTGGCAAAGTCTTTTCAATGACCTTTGTTTTAGTTCAGTGAGTGAGATGTGGGAAGCTTTGCCTCAGCTGCACTTTCTTTTGAAATCTATAAGCATTCTCAAAGTTTTGCTTTTTTGACCTTGGGTTGACTTTGAGCTGAATGCTGTGGGAGCTGCTCTTGTTTCAAATGAGGTACAAGTGTGCCCAAGCTCCAAGTTCATGCTCTGAGGGCTTTCAGGTGAGCACTCGTGACTTTGGGAGCAGCCTCTCACAGCCTCCTCTCATCTGCCACTGCAGTTCAGCAATTTCCTCACTCCCAGAAAGAAACATAAGCAATTAATCAAAGTTTACACTGAGATGCTTGATGAAGAGATCAATAATTTGTCTGGTTGCCTTAAGTGACAAGTTCAAAATAAACAGGGACATGGTGACACTGTTTAGGATTGAACAGAATAGATGATGACAGATTATTTATGAATTGGATTGAAACAGCTTCTTTCCCTTCTCTGTCCCATTTTCCATTGGATCAAAAGATAATTTTTTAAGTAGTCCTCGTGACCATTACTGCCATGCAACTTGTACTGATTTTTATCTCAGGGGAAACTGCACATTTTTGCAGGGAATCATGGACTGTGACCCTCAGGGATCATTGAAATGCAGCTCCTGGCCCTGCACAGGAAAACCCCAGAATCCCACCATGAGACTGAGGGCATTGCCAAGCATTGAAGCTGTATAAATATTATAAAGTTGTGTTATCACTGCACTGGCACTGTTACATCATTTGCTACCCTAGATGAAGTTCTGTTCTGTTTTTAGTGAAACTATAAATGCAAGTGGCAAATGAAGGAAAAGGAAAGTTCACCAATACAGAATCACCTGAATTCTTTAGGTGAATGTTACAAAAGAGCAACAAGCATGTCATTAGATTTAGATAGTCAATAACACCATGTGTTAAATTTTAAAAGAATGGGGGACTGTCTCTGAGAAGAGGTGACTCAAGGATTGAGGTAGTTGATAAACTGAATAGGGTAACACAGCTAGAAAAAAAGTAATGTATTTTTCACATGGTCACCACATTGTACTCTCTGTCTCTCTTTATTTGTTGTTCCTGTTGGCACCTGTGGAACAACAGAAACAAAGCAAGGTGTCTGGATATAAACATTGGGGTGTTTTGAGTGTCTGAAGTTAATTCTGAGGACAGAGTATTAAAGCTTTAGGGCAAAGAAGCAGCAGCCATCTGTAAAATAACAGCTGTTGAAATGAAGTTTTGTGGTAGGGAAGCTGTATTTCACCAAAAGATAAATGTTTGTCTTGTAGGAAAGGAATGATAAATTTATAGAAAGAAAAATTGCAGTTGGACAGATCCAAATATGACTAGAATATTCTCAATGATTTAAGCTAAATAACTAACAACATGTAAGATTTCCTTGTCTGTGGAAGGAAAGGTAGCAGTGTGAGGCCAGGTTAGGAGTCATTTACCTCCCTTTCTGCCCCTGTGCTGTGAATAAATTGCCCAGTAGTTTGTTTAATATGAACGCAAGATACCTGCAAGTCAGTTTTGTGCCATCTTCTGGAAGAATCAAACAGCCTGGAAACCTGGGTACCTGGCAGGGAGCAAAACAAATAAGGTTCAGTAAACCCAGAAAAGCAATAAAGACAGAGTAGAAAAATATTGGAGAAGCAGTATTTATGTTTTGTGGTCTTTAACATATTGAAGCTTTGCTGAAAAAGGTAGAAGTCAAATATATATTTTCTCTTTGAACCATTTGTAGCTTATGTTCTCTGTCCATTTGTGTGTGTTAGCAGGTTAATCATTGCACCCACCTGGTTTGTTAGTTGTTAGCAATGTTAAGTTTATTGAGAAAAATACCAGAAAGGAAGGAATCTGAAGCTGAAACACCTGAAAATCCAAGAAAACACTTGGAGTAAATTCTGTGGTCAAAAGGCAGTGGGTGTTCTCATTGCCATGGCTCTCGTTGGGTGCTAAAGGAGGACATGCACAGTGTTGCAGAGCTCCAACTCCAATGGCTCAAGGCACTGGGGAAGGCATGACCTTCCCCACCCTCCTGCCATGGGTACACTGAACCCTAGGATATATTTAGGGAGTACATGCACCCACTAAATGAGAGCTCTATGAGACATTCTAATAGATGACCTGATTTACATATCAGTCATTATTTATGCATTTGTTTTCAGAAATTGCAGCTAACAGCTTGATTGCAAATGCTAATACAGGAGAACAAAGTGAGTTTCAGGAGGTTATGAACTTGCATTGTTGACTGACTTTAGGTCTGCCTGCTCTGCATGGTCTCTGGTTCTCTGGCAAGGGCACAATGGAGATGCTTTGGATGCTGATGTCCTTTCTGTTTGCTTTAAGGCCTGAATGAACCAGGGTTGGAGCATTGTCCAACAGACCCAGGTGTGTCACTTCAGCTGATGATATGGAGCAGAAGGCTTTAAATTATGGACATGTGTCAACTCAAATGAAACCAAACTGAAAAATTGATAGTTTCTGTTAGGTGATTGTCTTGGTTTGAAAGACAGGTGTCTGCTAAGGGAGGCAGGAGTCTCCCTTAGAATGGAAAATGTAACCCCCTCTTAAAAGAGAAAAAAAAGCCAAGAGGAGAACTCCCAAAGCCCCAACAGTGGTTTGCATTTGTCCTGTGGTTCTATGGGTTTTGTATTCCTGCCACAGGTGTGCAGCTGAAACATGCTGAATGTGGGTAGCTTACCTAAAACAAGAGATTTCACTGATCTGAAGCATTTTATGAAAGTTCAGACTCAAAAATCACAGCAAGAAAGCCATGGAAATACCTCCATATTTTTATCTATGGCTTCTATCCTCGTGATGGAGTGCTGAATGATCATGTGAAATGCTATTGGAGTGCTAAGTGTCTGAAAAACTACACAATCTGTACTAACAATCTTTGTGATTATATAGATATAGCTAATTCATACTTACCACTCTATAAAAACCTCACATAAACAGTAGAACAGACATGAAAGACTCCATTTGTCATTTTGTGATTCTGAAAATAGTTGGACTCTATAGTTCAAATGCTTCTGAAATTTAAATACAAAATATGCTTCACATGTAAATATTTATCATGAAAGCTTGTAGTTTTTTTACACTTATTTTCTCACTGTCTGTTTCTTTTTTTTAATGCCTTTCAATTCTGGGTAATAAACTAATGTGCTGAAACTCAGGAATGTCAGGAAAATGGAGCATACAGTCCCTTGATAACACAACCCATCTTACTTGGTGCTTGAACTTGGATCTTAATTATAGAAAAATAAATTACTTATTTACTAATCCACACAGTATACCCTAATTTGCTACTTTATCTCACGAAGAATAATTAAGTTCCATCTAAATATCTTATCAGTTAATCCTCCCCAGAAAATGAGCTCATTAAATTAGTGTAGAAGGGTATTTTGTGTCACAAATCGTTCTCCTGGCTGAATAAACAGAGCTTTATTTATGTTGCAGCGAAGGAACATTTTTAATTTCTTGGTGACGTTTTAATTATGACCGCTGATGCTACAATTAGGAGCACAATGAAATCAGCACAGTGAGACAAGGCCATTCCCAGACTGTGTCTGGTTGGCACATTCCAGAATACTCAGTTTCTCTTTCTGGTCCACATGAGAATACATGAGAGAGGGGAAACACAGAGGTAATTTTTAAGCAAAGAGAGTGGAAATTAGGGCCATTGTTCTCACTCCAAAATGATGTGATCTTATCTGTAATTGCCATTTCATGGCTGCTTTTGTTTCCTGCGAGTACCAAGCTGGTTCTCTGGACTAGCCACTGGTGGTTAAACTCAGTGCTCAAAATTCCTAGAATGTATCAATTTAAACATTACTGTATCTGAAGGCAAGGAGTGAGAGAAGGTGAAAAATGGATTTGGTGGTTTCCAGTTACACCCATCCTTAAAAACAAGAGTGCTTTTTTTGTGTCAAAGAGCTGGTGAGAAGAACTAGCTTTGAAGTTGCTTTGAAAAGTCAGTAAGACCACACTAATTTCTTTAGCCCATGTGTGTATAGTACCTGGAACAACACAGTATTGCCCCTGCTTGTGATGTAAATAATGATACAGGCAGGGAGAAAGTCAATGCCTGAGATTATTCTATGAGGCATTCAGGAAGGACAGGTGGCCATTCCTGCGAACTTCCCTTTGTTTAAATAAACAAAATATTACATTATCAGAAGTCTGGTAGAGGAAGACCTTCTTAATTTTAGAAATGTTCAATCCAGCAGTAAGTTCCTTTTTCATGGTTTTAAAATTATACTACATGTGTGCTTACTCCATATTTGCATATACTTGGTTTCTTTGCATATGTTTGTTGATTAGTTTAAGCTATTGCACCGGTATTCATGAAGTGAGTTATTCGGTGTAGGTGAAGTCATTTAATTTTTCATTCCTGGATGACTTCATTCATCTACAAACCTCACTAGATGTCTCTGCCATGGAAAAGCTGACTATGTCTTTAAATGCCTGTCTTTGAAATGAAAAAAGAAGCATGTGCAGCAACAAAATCTCAATGAGCTAGCACTAGTCTGGTTATTAACAAAATTCAATTTTCTATGACTTTTTTCTTTAGTCTCTTTGAATATCTCCTATAAAGAATCCTGATTATGAGCCAGTCTGACAGCTGTCAGTCACAGGCTAATTGGAGTGTATCTGTGCAAGGAGCTTGGATTCAGTTATATGCTGAAGAAAATGTCTTAGAAATAAACTTGACTTCTTTTATCTTAAAGCCAAAATAAGGAAAGACATGTTTGTTTTTTGTTGTGTGTTGTTTTCAGAATGTTTTTCTGCATGATAAGTCAGATCTGGAGAAAGAAAAGTAGATAAAAGAATAAGAATGCTCCCAAGTACAGATTTTTTTCTTTTATGAATAATGGTTAAGGGCAGCAATAACTTCTTTAAGGTGTCCTGCACTGTAACTGTTCTGAAGCCATTGTGGGTTAACAGAATTTTCCAGGTCATTTATGATAATCCTTTTGTGATGGCAAGATTGTCTGGCAGAGTGATGGAACAAGTGAGCTAAGATCACTTAAATCTATTTATAACAAGGACTATAGCACTTTGATTATCCTGGGGATTCAGAAGAGACTGATTTTGTATTTGAGTGTGAGGTCTGTCGGGGATGGAGATTAATTTTATAAAGAGGTTATATGCAATCTCTCTCAAATCTTTGGATGATGGTTCCAGCAGAGATAGAAAGTGAGTCTCCAATCTGTTGTCTCAACCTTTTTCTGTTTTTGAAAGGATGTGGAAATAATCTGTGATTGGGATGGGGTGAGGGGGAAAAGTCTAATATAGAGTTTTTATATAATGATGGAGATAGAGCATAGTATGGAGGTGACACTGGGCAAAACTTGGAAGAACTGCTTCTCTTTCTGATCTTAATCTGCTCCTATCTGTGTGTCTGGCTCCCTTATCAACCTTTCTTTCTCTTCCTTTGCTAATGGTCATTTCCTGGAGAGCTCTCATTTATATAAAAGTGCCTTTTTCAAGGAAGCCCCAGCATTGTCTGGGACTCTGAGCTCTCTGTTGTGCTGACTGAAACTCATGGGGGGGGGGGGGGCAAATAAGCTTTTACAAATATCTCTTTGAGCTGGTCATCAATCAAGGTGACACAGGGAGCACTCCCAGACTGATCTGCTCCTGAGCTCCTCATCAGGGTGTGCTGTGATGGAGAATGAGCCCCAGAGGCTTTCACTTGACATGCCAGTAGGATTTGGTGATGAAGCAGATTAATTTCCTCACTTCAGATTGGGAATTTGCCTTTTCTGACAAATAATAATTCTACCTTTGCAGAGGGTATCCCAGTAGGGCAATTAATTTGATTTTGCTGCATAACATTAATTGGTTTAGCCAATTTGCTTGATTACTGCTTCTTAATGAAACAGGTAGCATGTCATTTTATGTATAGTTGTTCAAACTACTGCACAGATTCCTTATTCATACCACATATTTTAATCTCTCCTATTCTACCAGAGATGGTTTTTAATTTTTAATTTATTATATTTTAAGAAATCTTTCTGATCTATATTAAGTCATATGATGTACATTAGTTTTGTTGCTCAGGCACTTCTCAATTTTTGGCTCAGTTTTTTCATCCAGAATTGAACAGGATTTCTGTGTTTAACATCCTATTACTGTAGACGAAAAAAAAAAAGGAGATACCAACGCTAATTCTTTTTATTTATTTTCCAATTCAGTCTCTAGAGCTCTGATTCCAATTTTCATTTTCCTGTTTCATGACTGCATTGTATTGGGTTGAAATTTGTAAATTTTCAGCAGCAGCTCTCAAATCCCTACCCTGGTTAGTTTGCAGCAGCATAAGCCTAGACCTCATGTCAGTAATTTTACTGACATTTGTTTTACTGACAATTTGTTTTTCTGTTTTATTTTCCCAGTTTGGGCTTGTAGGTTTTTATTTTATTGCTAGCTAATAGGATCCTGCACTCATCTGCTATTTCTATCTGCGAAGCCCAGGAAGTAAAATGATACTATAATCCACTTCAAATCACATTATCACAATCCTTATTAATTGAGTCTTTGTCTTTAATCACCTCATAAGATTATGATGATGGAGTTTTGCTGAAAAACTGCCACCCATGCTGTCAATAGGGCCACTGGATCTCCCTGGAATCCTCTATTTCTACATAATTGAGCATGTTACTTTATAATAACCTTTTTCTTTTATCCCAGCCTGATTCTCGCACTCCTTTTTTCCACACATGACTCAGCACCATACAACCTGCAAATTGTATCAAATTTTTCAATTCTCTGTTTATTGCTGAGGTGCAAAAAGCTCACAGATAAAACCCCCCTAATTGTCAACTGAATCGATGTCTAGGGCTGGGTGGTTCAAACTGATATTTCTAATTTCTCACTGGATGTTTTGGTCAGGTAGGAAATTATCATGGCAATTATATTGATTAGGGTGCAGGAATGTGTTTCTTTTTTTTTAATATATTTTCTCCAAGTTAATAAGGAATTAAATTCCATTTTAATTATATTTATATTGGCTCAATTACTATGCTAGCAAAATTTTGTGATGTAGCTGGAAAGGGTCCTAAGTCAAATCACTACTTAGGTCTTGCTTTCTTAGCATGAATCAAAAATGTAGAAACACAAATTCAACTAACATACTGGGATGTACATTAATATTCTCAAACCTCGTTACTGATGGATGGAAGCTCATTCCCTCTTATTTTTTCCTGCTCTAGCTTCTTTGAATCTTCCTTGTATTGCACATAGGGCTTTTTTACTTCTTAATGCTTTCCAGCTGAATCTCTGAAATCCATCATCTGTACTGCTATTTTCTTCCATTTTCTTCTTGTCCTTTGTACAGAATGCATTTTTTATACTATTCAGTATAAAATACAACACAGACTGCAGATACAAGAATGTTTTATATAGCAGAATATACCTAACATTTATAATATACTTTATTAACTCATGAAAGTTGAGCAGGATTTTATTGGTCTGCCAGCATTTCATGGGAATCATTTGATAACACAATAATAGTATTGCCAAATTATCAACCTTGCATTTTAGTGATCATATATAAACCCACATTTTTTTCATAGCATCTTATATTGCCTATTAACTTAGAAATAAAATGCCAACATCATTTCATCAAAATCTTTTTTAGAGCAAAAATATATTGCTCAAAAGGAAGTATATGTATCTTTTAAAAAAAAAACCTTATGGAGCACAGGCAGTAAAGTTTTATGTTTGAGTATTTACCAGGCTATTTTTTATACTGAAAGCTCAGTCCTGCACACATTGTAGTCTAAACACAGTTTAGACTACAGCAAACTGCACATTGGTCTTCCTAATTCAGGTTTCTCAAATGGTGTGTTCCTGATTCATGAAGATTGGACTACCCAAATGTTGATGTTTTATCTGCTCATCAAGAATCATCTAATCCAAGTAAATTCCAGTATTTGTTTAACACTCACTAGGGTCAAAGTCATTTCTCCATTTTTTGAGTCCAAATGCATTTATCATATGGAGGAAAACTATGTTAAAAAATTTTAAAAAAAAGAAAAACAGAATGGATTTTGTTTTCATGGAAAAAGATCCAGATGATTCAGCATCTTACAGAGAGTTACAATAAACTTTTGCTCCAGAAGCTAATTTTTTATCACATACAAAGGCTGTGTTAGTTCAGGATAAGTGCCTCAGAATGGACTGGAATGCAGCAACTACTTAGTTATTCCTTTCTATGTCTTACTGTCTCCTTTGACTAGATTGGAGATGACTAAATGGGGATTTGTTTTGGTATTTAGGCCATATGCAGTTGTTACAAGTCACAGCTCTGGGCCACTGCTGTCCCAGGACTACTGCTCTCTAATTCTGACATAGGTTGCCTGCAGCCACAAAATCTTTCCACAAGCTTGTTGTGTTTCTTAATCCCACAATCCCTTGTGGCATGAAACAATCTGTCATCTCATTTTTTTCCTGACTCTCTTCCCTATGTCTTGCCCTAACAACTCTTGGCAAAAGCAAGAGCGAAACAAAGGCAAGCAATTGAAGGTTTAGCAAAATTGAGGGAATCTGCAAGGAACTTCTAGCTCAAATGTTCCATTAATACCACTGAGAACAGAATTTCCATGATTCATTATTTTACCAAGTTCTGTCAAGAGCAAAATTCAAAACACCTCAGCCTATATGGGCCAAGACCTCAAACTGGTTTAGGCACCCACGTTTTAGTGGTTAACTGTGTTTGAGATAGATCATGTGCTCACTTATCACATTTGGCCACCCTAACTTTCCTAGGTCATGAGAATTCTGTCCAGGTACACACAGCTTGAAAAACAACTGTATAGAAAGCTTCGAGACTGTAAAGCAAATTATGCCCACACAATAAGAATTTGTGGAGAAAGGAGGAGAAAAAGGTGGCAAATGAGTGAAGAGTTCTGCCTCTGTGCACGTACTGAAATGTACACTTAGACTTCCAGGTTATGTGCATCAATGCCATTCACATGTTTGAGTAGCTCACTATTTATCTCCATGGGAAACTGGAACAAAATTTTGGGGTTTACTGAGATGACATCACTCGAGTAGCTTGCTCTGGCTCACTTAAAACTGTGGTTTTGTTGTAAATATGGCTTTAAGTAAAAAAGAAAGCTTGGAGTGTCAAATCCCAAACTTGCCATTGGTTTCCATAAAATTTAGAAGGAACTGTGGCTCTGTGGTTCGTTCATCCTCCTCAGGAAATTATGCAGTGTGGTATTCTGTGCATGAGTTCTGTTGTGTGGCAGGTGTCTAGACATCAAAGTTGAAGTGCAAATTAACACTAGAGCTATGGCAGATAGAATAATCACTTAAACTTGGGGAGAAAATTCATATTTATGTGTATAAATTAAAAATAATAGCATTTTAATAATTTGCTTAGAGGTTTAGAACTGTTTCATTAGGTTTGAGAGTTCATCCTCATCATACCACAATTTAAGCTCTAAATACACATATTTAAGACCTAGTTATTTTTCTTCAATGACTTTGTGCCCTTGGCAGAGTCCCAGAGCTGATGCAAATTTCTCTAAGGGTCAGCAGGTTTTGAACTCTTTCTGTTATGTTAGCCATAAAGTATTAAAGTATTTAATGGAGATAAGCACTCTGCCATCCTCCCCTCCCCAAGCAAACAGTAATTAGGAGCAATGAAAAAGAAGAATCTGATTTTTTTCTGACTTGCCCTAGACTGTGTTTCATATTTATTGAACAGCAGTCTCACAGTGTCCTCCTTGGAAGATTCAACAGCCATAAGGCAACTGGTTGTATTTAATAATCTTCTGCATCAGTAGTTTTGCCTTTTGGGCTCCAGAATTGATTTTCCTCATCCTGGTATATTTTTACAGCTCTGCCCCTTGACCTCAGTTGCTCTGCACTGGGCAGCAGTGACACAAGTGGCAAAGGAGATGTAAGTCAGGCTGGTGATGTCTGGGACATCAGAAATGACAACTGTAGAGTAGAATTGATGGGTACAGTGAGTTAAGACTGTTCTTTTGAAATATATTACAGCTGGGAATCACTCACCACAGAGAGACCATTCAAACTTAGCAAACTTTCTTCTTTATGAGGAAATTCACTGCAAGAAAGGGAACATGTCTACCCTGCAACCACAAAACCCAAAGGTGTTGTCAAGACATTTTAGGCTTCTGCGAAGAATTCCATAAACTGTGTGAGAACCATCTATCTCAAAAATCTTTGTCTTTGATTTTTCACTAGAAACAGGCTGGGGTGAAAAAGTTCTCCACAAAATGTATTTCTGTTCAATTTAGAATTCTCTTTTATAACTGACTTAGCCACAATGTGCTTGTATGCTATTGCCAAGTATGGGCTAGAATTTTGAGTATCAATAGCACGTTCCAGTACTGAGACTCCTAATGAACATGAACATTACCATTACTGTGGTGAGGTTTTCAGCTTTCCCTGCCTTTTTCTAATTACCTGCCTCTTAACTCTGTACAGCATTCACTGCTGAGAAGTCCCATTGCACACCACAGATCCTCACTGCTGTTAGAGCTAACAGCAGTAATACCAGCTGATACCTGACATTTTTTTCTCAGCAGAATATAAAGGCCATTGTAGAAGCTTGGGAGAGCAAACTGAGCAGATCCTTGCATGATGTTTTCAAATCTGCTGAACTGCAAACAATTCTCCCCCTTAAATATAATTCATTTAAAGAGGGAAACATAAGCATCTATAAGCAGCTCAGCATTATTATTACCATTTCACATTACTGAAAAAGATTTGGTAATTTGAGTCCTCGGACAGTTAAACCAGAGCTAAACCTTTGGGTTGCAGCACCAAAAAAATGGTGTTGCGACCATGGTGAATATTTTTCTGTTGACTGTGCGGAAGTGGATTGAAAGTTATATTCACATGAACAGTTTCCTAAATCTCAGATATCCTGAGTTACCAGTTATTGCGGCTAACAGGTTGTGGTCTGGTCTGCCTGATATTTTGCCTGTAGTTTCTTGGACAGAAAACTGTTAGCATACATGCAGTGTTAATGGTTTCTTGGCCTTTCTGAAACACTTTGAAATAATATTTCTAAACACTTTTAGAAATAATAAAATTAATACAATTAATACATTTTAATAACAATTATTCAGAGATAAGGAATGGTGTTTCCTGTGAAAATCATTTATTCCTCTTTGGAGCAAGAAGTGCTCAAGGATAACTTTGTGTCCTTTTCAACCTTATTGTTCAGTGGTGCACCTCAGAGACAGCGCCACACTGTCAGATGTGTTTTATGGAAAATCCTTTTGTTAGGATTTTTTCTCCTGAGAAGCTGAGAGGCCTCAGGAACAAAATGTAAACAAGAATTATCTGCTGCTGTGGAATGCAACTGGTGCATCTGTGATTGGTCTCATGTGGTTGTTTTTAATTAATGGCCAATCCCAGTCTGGCTGTTTCAGACTTGCTAGTCTGTCACAAGATTTTATTATCACTCCTTTCCTTTCCTTGCTAGCCTTCTGATGAAATCCTTTCTTCTGTTCTTTTAGTATATTCTTAATATATAATTTACTTTTAATATAATATGTACCATAAAATAATAAACCAGCCTTCAGAAACACTGAGTCAACATTGGCATCTCTTCCCTCATCCTGGGACTGCTGTGAACACCAGCACACCAGCCCAAGGCTGAGGCTTTCCCCAGAACCTGCTCTGTGTCAGGGCACTCCTGCAGGGAGGCTCTTTGGGTCAGGGGCTGCCAGCAGAGCAGTGGGCAGGGGAGCATTGTCCAGGTGGCGCTGGGCACACAGGCACTGGCTGCTGCTGAAACCCACGAGTCATGGGTCAGCAGCCCTGAAATGTCCTCCTCCCTTCATACAGGTGAGCATTTGCTGCTTGCCAGCCTCATTCAGCCTCCTTCAGCCTGTGTTGAGCTGCTTCAAGTCTGCCTTTACCCCTTCCTTGCTTTGTTATTCCCTCTGGGTGGTACAGGCAAAGTTTCTGTGTGTTGTTTCCCTCTGTGTGCACTGTGAGAACAGGGTGTCCATTCTAACTATGCAAAGTGCACTCTGTAATGGGTCAAGTAGCAGAGCTCAGACCTCAGGCAAGTTCTTCTCTGTTCCTATATAGAAACTTGTAGTAGTAGAAACAAGTTCTATTTTCCATCTGAGATTTTAACGTGATTTGTTGCAATTCTGTTTGTTCTGTGCTGGTTTCTGTTCAAGATCCCTCACTGCACTGACCTTGATGTAAGCTTGTTTTCCTTTATTCCTGAACACCATCCAGCCACAGTTATGGTGTGAAAATAAATCAATTATTATTTGCTTTGCACTGACTGTGCTTTCAGATATTATCAGCTGTTTTATCTTTTAAATATAAATTCCCAGCTATTAAATGCTTGATATAATAAAACAAAATAATAGCTAATAATCTGTATAGCTTGCTTGCAATACAGAGATATAATAGCTTGTCTGACATTTTTTAGAGCCAATATTTACCTTTATCACTGGTAAGTGCCTCCTGAGACTCATTATTCATGTAATTCCCATTAAGAGGCAGTAGTAAAACAGCCTGTTGTCTTACAGCTCTTGTTGTTAAGTACATTATGTTTAGTAATAAATACGTCAGCTTTTGTTACATCAGAGAATTATTATTATTTCTTATCTCTAGACATTTATAAATAAATGAATCATGTTTATTTATAAACTTCTTTCCATTTATTTCTTGCAGTAGCCAGATAAAACTGCTTTTCTTTAGGTTGTTTTTCTTGAAGCTTACTGATTCCTTTTGAACCTAAGGCTTTAACAAAATTAACATTCTCACTTTTTGTATGTTTTACTTTTCAGTCAACCAAGGATGGTATTCAGTAAAATAAAAGTTGTATTAAAAGATAAATTCTGTGAGTTCAGAATAATGTGGTAAAAATATCTCACAGAATTGACTTGGATATCTAATTGTTATTCCTGCTGCCACTGCTAAGGCCTGATATAGGAACATGACAAGTAACTTGTGTCTTAGATTTGTCTGATCAAGGGTTCCATGCAGATCTGTGAAAACCCTCAATATAAATTCCAAGCTCTGTTAGATAATTAAGAAAATGTGTTGTAGCAATGTGAATATAAAACTTAGACTTCTTTGTCTCTTTCAAAATTTTGAAACCCATGTTTCCATGGCTTGCCCCCTAAGTATTTATGGCATTGTCCGTGTATCTGAAAGAGGAAGATTTTCAGCCACATGCTCTGTAGAATTCAGGCTCAGAAAATTTTGTTAGTAGAACTTGCTGCACAATCTGATGTTTTTTGTGTTGTAATTGCTTTTTAGCCTCACCAGTATGCTTTTAAAAGTCATTCTGTACATGGATAGAAATAATGAGGTTTTCATAAGCATCAGGCACCTGTTTAATTCTGCTCATATCCACTTGAAAGCATTTTTGTTGTTTTATTAACTCATTTGCTAGGAGCAGGCCAGGGGACTGAATGATGGATGGTTAGTTATCAACTAAAGCTATGATAAGGACTTTCTGCTTTACCAGTTCTTTGTATTGTCCATAATGACCTTTCTCTTCTGTCTCAGTAGTCTTAAAATTATTCTTCTCTATTCTGCCTGGGAGTTGCAAGCCCAAAATCTCCCTGTTCAAAAACTGTTAAATAGATGCAGAACTTTTGGCCCTGCAAACTTTGTTGGAAAAGAAAACCTGGGTTAGGATCAGAGATGAACATAAGCATTGATATTCAGTGATCAGAACACAGCTACAACACACAGCTCCAATATTTAGAAAGCTGCTGGTGAAGTCATGGCTGGCATCCTCTGAACTGGAAAATACTTACCTTTTCTGCAAGTCTGGCTATCTTTTGAGGGATAGATGGTATGGATGTAAAAGAAGTTCTTGCAGGTGTGAACATTCTGGCTTTGCAGCCATTAAATATTGTATCAATACATTCATTACTCACATGGTTCCCACTGTCCTTTAACTGTGGAAAGGGAACATTGCTCCAGTAACTTCATTAAAGTTTCCTTCCTTTGCCTTCCACAGAGATGAGAGGTTGGTCAGGAATAAGCTGGTAAAGGCCCTAATAGCCCAAATTCAGATTTTACTTGGTCTAAATTAGCAGAGTTCCTACAAATCAGGGCTGGTGAGGCAAGGTAGGGATGGATCTCCATCAATGGAAACCAAACCCTACCAAGCCCATAGTTTTACATTAATCTGTGTATTATTTTGTCATGTCCAGGAGGCATAGCTGAGCATTGTGTACCTACAAAAATACTTCATATGATCATATTAAAGCTAATGTTTGATGTAAGATTTCTATTTCCTGTGAAATACATTACTACCTTGAAGAATCGTGTCCCTCACCTTTTCATGCCTGTCACAGCTGCTCAGGCAAGAGAGATTAAACCAGAAGCTGAGGTTGGGGGCGTTTTGTACAAAAAAAAAAAATCAAAGCAAAACCCTGTCTGAAATGCCTCCTGAATTATTAAAATTAACAATTTCATCAAGAAAGAGATAAACTTATTTGATTATGTTTAATTGAGAAATACTCCTTTTTGTTCTTAAATTTATGTGCCTACAGCAGGTCCTAATAATCGGTAGTGGCTTTTACTGTGACCTCCATTGTCCTTTCTCTGATTCAAAAGGTGTATTCATTTGAAAGGTTCTTGTCTGAAGTCCATTTCACTGTTTTTATAAAGTATTTCATAAAAAGATAATTTAATTTAGGAAAATGATCTTTCTATTGTATTGTGATGTTTAATATTAGGCTTTAGATAACCATTAAAGATTTTTTCCCTTTAATTTTTTTTCTGGAAGTTTTCATATCCTTGCAGTAAATTAGTTACATTAATAAATATCACTGCAATGGAGAGCCATCCTAGAAGCTCACCAACAGTCTCTTTGAAGTGTGATTCTGCCGCTGTGGGCAGTAATGGAACAGGATCTCCAAGTATGAGAGGTCTTTAAGTAACTTGGATTAATTTGATGGCAGCTGAAATATTTTTTCCTATGAGGTATTATTTCAGGGATCTGGTGCTGATGCATGTAAAATCAAGAGTGCAGCAAAGTAGTGTGCTGGGAGCCAGCAGCAAATCACTGCTAAACAAATGGAACATCTTGGGGCTGGTTTAGATGCTTAGGCTTGTGCCACTTGAGGCTGATCAAATACTGCATTATAAGGACACTTGAGAAGAAATTCATTGTATCTGTTTGCATTCAAATGTCCTTGGCTGCAGAAGGAGCTCAGCAAACACATCTTTGCTCCCTTGACAGCACATGGAGAAAAGCTGTGCCCTGTGCTGGCTGACCTGCAGGTTTTTGAGGGGAAGTATCTCTAATCTTTGGGTGAGGTGCCCACAACAGCTGTGCTGCAAGTGCAAAACCCACTCAGAGCATCTCCAAGTGCCCTAAAGCAGTTTAATGAAATAAATTTATCAGCGTCTGTGAAGTCACCCTGCCAGTTTGGATGGGGCTATGGCCAGAGAGAATGAGCCTACAGAAACTCATTGTTTCAAGGCTTTTACCTCTCTTGTTGTATTTGACGTAGTTTGTAATCAGATGGAACATGACAGCAACAGCTTGACAGGCTGATAATACACTTCACTTGCAAAATCCATGTGCTAGGACTGTAAACACATTCTTATTTAAGCTATGTCATGTTTATGCATAGCACAAGGATATTTTCTTCAGTGGATCTGCTGTAGAAAGTCAGAGGAGATCTGGCATTTTTATATTTTAAAGTATGACTGATACTTTTACAGCCCGTAAGAAAAAGTTTGACTTTGCCCAGTCACACTAATTTATTTGGACAGTCATTCAGATACAAAGCACAGGCTGAAAGAAGCTATCTTATTACTTGCTCCT
This sequence comes from Ammospiza nelsoni, assembly GCF_027579445.1. Lineage (NCBI taxonomy): Eukaryota > Metazoa > Chordata > Aves > Passeriformes > Passerellidae > Ammospiza > Ammospiza nelsoni. Next base: position 7,814,795 of record NC_080648.1, read on the forward strand.
TGAAGCATGTGTGCCCCATTTTCCAGACATTAGGGTGTTTCATAAGCTGTTATTATTTATCATATTGATGAAAAATAGAAGGAGATAGAAAGAAAATCGGTTTTTTCAGGTCTTAGAGTCCAAGAGAAAGAATTTAATTAGAAAAGTTATGGGTGGTGTAAAAAAGGTTCTTGACCACTAAGAAAGTCCTGCAGTAGCTTCTAGGGATGATTCAAAGAAAAATGAAGGAGCTTTTGTTGATGTAACATCAGAACAAACACGGAACTCTCATGTCAGGGTGCCATGCTGGCCTGACTGGTGGCTGTGAACCTGTCACATGATGAGGCTGTTCTTCCCCACTGTGAAACTGAATAGTGTTGTTATTTTTTTTTCCCCCTCTGAGTCAAATCTTGTTGCCTCTAGACATTTTGACTCATTTTTACTTGAGTAAAATTCTGCCTAAAAATGTCTGAGCAGTGACAAAGATGTGAGAATCTCTATGTGTGCTCTACATCTGGCATGTGAACACAGGAGGTGGGTGTTCAAACACTTTCTTTACCATCCTCTTCCAGAAAAGCCCGTGTGGGTTTTCATAGGGATTCATCTCCCTGGAGTCACTTGTAGGAGGCAAGGAGCAGGGATTCAGACTGCATTATCCTCATTCAAAACAGAGGAAAGCATAATAAATTAATAGAAACTGAGTCCTTCCAGACTTTCCTTCCATTTTGAAGAAGCCTTCTCTAGGAGTCATGCTTGAGAACACTATGAATATTATTATGCAAAATATACACTTAAATCAGCCTTTGGGACCCTCTAAAGCTGTGTGTCTGTGCATGAAGACCACAAGCCTTGCTTTCCAGGATCATTTCCAAGACAGTTTGGGGGCTGAATGCACTGGAATGACTTTTCATCTCTCCCTTTTTCTATTTGGGAAAGAGGAGTTGAAAACTAAAATTTCCAAGGTATACACAAGCTTGTTTGAAAGCCATTCCTCCAACTATTTTAATAAGTATTATTTTATACAGCCTGAGATTCTTTTCTAACAGTCTTTCTTAGATCTGTGTGTTTATTTAACCTGTTAAATATCTAGCTTAAATAGTCATACTTTTACTCTCAATCTCTGGTTTATCTGCCATTTTATCTGGGAGAAAATGCATTCTGTTTTGTTCCTACCTTGTATGAGTCAATGTTGTGGTAGAAAACCTTAACAATTGTTCATCTGATGCAATTAATTGCCTTACTGGATATACATGGTACAGAGTGAGCTATCTTTTCTGAATGTCAAATCAGATTTGGGAAATATTCTTGTTATATTTGTCCCTGGAAAACACTGGACAGAAAAGCACATCTATTAAAACTGCATTCATTACCAAATCCAAGGCTTTGAATGAATAGCAGCTAATCAGGCAATGTGTCATAAAAGGCAGTAACTAAAGAAAACCAAAGTAAAACATTCACTTGCATTATTGAACATTTTTAGCTTTATTATTATAATAGAATTACAGTCTGACATAAAATAAAGAGCTTTTGCTAAACTCTGTAAAGCAATACATGCTTCTGCCATAAACAATCTCTATTAGATTTAGGTTTTATTGCCACATCACTGCACTGAGGTGCAATAAACATTCAATGTCATCTTTTTAAAATTATCTCAGGAGTAAACAGAAACTGTCCTCTATAAGAGTGTATCATTATTTTCAAGGAAGACTTACTATTATTACATGGTTTAGCAAAGCATTGTAAAAAAGCTACATAGAGAATACCTTGTCTTTGATAAACTGTGCAGTCAAGTTTATACAGTATAATACTATTGGCATAGACTAACTAAGAGGTGATATAATGCAATCATTGCATAGCAAAAAGCAGACTAGGTAAGTAATATTCACATCTAATGTGCAAAATGCAGACCAAAAGGTAGCAATGAATTGCTAGAAAGATAAAATGCCCTAAATGAACACACTAGTTTAACGCCAAAAATAACAAGATAAACAAGTACACAGAAGTTAAAGAGCCATAGTTTATTTTTTTCTATACATATATCTACACATGATACCAGAGATGAAACATCCCCTTTTAAAATAAGATCCAATCAGATAACTTATCAAGTTCAGACAGGACTAAATGTTAGACAATGAAGAATTATTAAAAAAAATAAATCTCTAAATCAAACATTAAATATTTCCTTTTGTAGATAGAGAATGTCAACTTTTTAATTTATTAAGAGTTTAGAAATCACTGCCTATTAAACTTGACTCTCAGTGGCTGTTTCTCTAGAGGCTCATGTAGCACTGTTCCAAAATCCATTCAATGGCATAAATTACCTTTTTAAATTGATTCTTGCAAATATCCACCATTCTTCCAGTCTCTTTGAAAAAACTTTATCTGAAAGTTTATTTCTAAGAGTTAGCAGTAATAATACTGACTAGAATTTTTTTAAAGGGAGCACAATACCTGCAAAATGGACATCTTGTATTTAAAGCCCTTACATATTGTTCCTACAAATATATTGCTACAGTAAAAATGAAATGTAGTAAGTTTACTCAATAAAATCTATTTTCCTGTACATTCTTTTATGTATGACTTCTTTTTATTTAATGCTACATATATTACATCGCTTATTGTAACAGTTATGTTTCAGCAAATATAGCAGTAATATACAGATGAATTTCTGTCTTAACAAATATTTCACCATTTTTACCTACCAAATATAATCCCATACTTTAGTGTTTATGCATGACCTGAGCAGACCAGTCATTAATCTAATAGTATACATTGGATGACATTGTCAAATTGCAAGCTGCTGTACACTTAACCACTTTACAAATGGAATAAATTCCAAGCACTTTCTGCTTATTTATTTTTGTAAGCTTTCCAGTACTGTTGATTTAATTTTTTTCCTTTAATTCAGGCTCTAAATATGTTTTATTGAGCATTTAACAACATATTAAGAGCTAAGAGGTGAATCCTACACAATGTTTTAAGAACACAACTTTAAAAAAGTAAAAAAATGTACAATCTCATGCTGCATATTTACAGATATTATTTAAATACTATATTTTATCTTTCTGCTATTCATAAATCTCAGTCTAAAGCTTCTTTTAATGTATCATTTTATAAAAGAATACATTCAACATATCTAGAGCTTGCAAAAATTTTGTTGTTTGTGTTTTTTTGTTTTAACTCTCTAAAACATAGTGATGAGTAAAAGCTATCTTTAAAGCATCCAGGAATTGTTTGGATTACACAGGTGATAGTAGAAATTTGGGATCTGCACTTGGTTGTGCAACTGGTTTTAAATCTAGTCTAGTGACAACTTAATGCTTGGAACGAGCTTGCAGTAAGAGAGCAGATTAAAGCATTTGTTACCATTAGATCTTATGTGCTATACAGTGACAAACTGTACCTAGAGTGAGTAGATTTCCTTTCTCATTAAAGACTATTTAATATTATAAGTCAGGTAGTTTGGAACAGAGAAGAGAAAAGGGATTAGGAAAATAACATATCTTATGGGATTCAGCAAATGGAAAGCTTTACATCCTTGAAAAGATTATAAACAGTGGCAGAATAAATGACACAGTCTAAGATGTGCATCAGGAATGTCATAAAGAGAATTTCCCCCATCCCTACAATCTTCTGAATAAAAATATCTTTTTCATATACATATACACTATCTTTTGGGGATATTCAGTACTAAGCTTGCTACAAATGGTTTCTTTTTTTTCCACCCTCCCATTATTCTACAACTCTTCCATCTCCAAAATCACTTTCCCAAAGTATATAGTTTATAACATTCTCTCCCTCACACACAGTTTTTTTTTTTTTTAATATACAGTTATATTTTACCTTTTGCTAACTAAAGAAACCTTTATTTTCTTTAAGACAGAGGCAATGAAGCAAATGGGAATTACTGTATGTGAAAAAGGGAAGCAATTCCCAGAGCAAAAGACAAAACAGAACTATCTGAATAAATGAGGTTATTGATGTGGAGTTTGAACCTTTAGCTGGGGCTCCCTGTTTAAATAGGTGGCCCAGTAGACTAAATTAAAGATTCCAAAAAGCAGAGGGAAGGCTATTCTCGATAGCCGATCAATTTTACTGACGCTGTTAAAAGTTTTCTTGGGCTCTGCAGGTTTTGTTTCTGGCTTCACTTCTTTGGGCTCGATTGTTGCACTTTTAGCAATGGTTGCCAACCCAGGGTCCCTTGCAATATTAGGGGTGTAGCTCGTAGCTGTAGCTGTGTATGTGTTGTTTTTCTTGATGAGAGGATCCTTCACTTTCTTTGGCTGAAGAAAGAAGAAAATATTTCATTCTCAATACCTTCTCAACAGATGAAACTATGAAAAAGCAGTGTAATATTTTGCAATTAATCCAATTCATAGCACAAAGTGTAATAAGCTGTAAGAGAGAAGTTAGTTCTGGATATATAACTCATGCAGAATATTTAGGCGACAATAAATACAAAATCATCCATTTCTATTACTTGTATTAGATAAACCAAATTAGGTGATAGCTAAAAATGAGGCCTGATAGCTAGGCTCACTGGCAAAATCACCTTTAATGATAATAGCAGTGAAACAGCACTCATAGTTCAATATTCTCACAATCTGTTTCCCTTGATCAGGATAAAACTTAGAAGATGCCAAATTCTTAATGTAGCCTTCCAACATTAAGGCAAATATTGTGATATGAAGAGTTTTAACATAATTTATACACAAAAATACACACTAAATTATCATGTAACCATGCACTAAAGGAGTGGTTTACTCAATAAGATGAAAAGCTGTCAGTATTCTGCTCACTAATGGTTTACACCAGAGGCACATGAATTATGGATTAGGAACTTAATGTTCTTCTTTGAATCTTAAAATTGGATCATAATGGCTGAAATGACATTCCATATGCAAAGACTTTAATGTCTGTATGACTTTTTCATCCACCTACTTATATTGCTAAAGCAAGAATATATTGAATATCTTTTAGGAGAGGGAGGCTTATTGAGCTTATTTAAACTTATTTTGTCCCTAGGTCTTTATATTTTCTAGTATTCTATTTTTGGGATCTACTTGTAAAAAGTAACTAAATTTTGACGTCCAAGCATACCAGTTAGAATTCAACTGTCCATTTTCTGGCAGACAAAACCTGTTCTTCAGGATAATCACAGAAGAGAGATGTAGTGGGTCATTAAGAAGGCGTAAGGATTCCTCCAATTATGAGGAAAAAACCCAACAAAACAAAAAGCAAAAACCAATTCCAACAGCTTAGCAAAATCTTCAGGCAGTATTTGCCACAAAAAGAAAAGGCAAATGTTATCCACTTTATCCTCTTGAGATGGGGGAAGATATGGTTGAAGAGAAAATATCAGTGGAATTTGATCTGTTATGTCATTTCACAAGACAGCAAACACAATTCTCTGTTTTCAAGAAGCAGCTGCCCCAGGGAGGCAATACTTTTGTGTGGTCACAGTACCTTTAATGACAGATGAACCATAAGTTAATGGCTACTCTGACCCTCTAATAATGGAGTTTTGATTAAAAAATTCTTGTTCAAGAGATGAACACTTCAGGGAGTGAGCAGACTCCTGCTGCACACATGGGAAGAGGAAATGAAGCTGCAGAAGCCTGAGGGCAGATGGGGCAAGGCTTGTGGAGGAACAGCTTTGGAGCCCTATGCTGGATGGGAATGTAGGCTCAAATGTTAAAATTATGGCACTTAGTAAGGAAAGGGATTCACTTCATGACTCTGATGTAGAGGTTCTTTAATTCATGGCAATAAAATTCTTAGCTTTAGGCCAAGAAAAAGCTTCAAATCTTCAGAGCAAACAGGTTAAAAATATTCCAACAAAAAAAGACAGGTCAGGTTTTATTTTGTTGTTTATTTTGTTCTTTTTTTTTGTTATTTTGCCTTTGGTTTCGCTTTTTTGTTTGTTTTGGGGTTTGTAGGGTTTTTGTTTGTTTGTTTGTTTTGTTTTTGGCTGTCCATTTTTTCCCCTCCCAGGTAGGGAGGCTGCTAACATGGTTACTGAGTGTAAAGGCAGTCTTGTTTGCTGCTCATTCAGATACTCTGGTGAGCAGCAATAAATCCAGCAGACAACGAGCAGCTTCACTGAAGTCTCAGAGGAAACCCTTTCAATAGATTTAAATGTCATTAGAAATCTGATCCACAGAAAACTCTGACACCAGCCAGGGTCTTAATATTTCATGTCAAATTCAACTTCATGAACAAGCAATATGACAGCTAATTAGAGCTCTAAATTTGATTAAGCTGTGATGCTCTGATCATTGTGAGCTTGCCTTGCTCTCTTTTCCTCACTGCAGAAAACTCACAGGTACCAGCAAGTGACACATAAAGCCCCTTACCTGCTAACAAGCACAAAGCCATAAATCTTCCAATGTTTTAAACTATGGTTGTTGTGGTTGGTATTGTGTAGGGTTTTTTTTAGAATGTAATTTTCTTGGTAACAAATGAAACAGCTCATTATAGTAACTACATTACAAGAGAGGATAAATTAGTAAGGCAATATTTAATATTTAAGGACACAGTTCTGTCAGTTAATTTTATAACAAATGAAAACACAGAAGGAATCAAAAAAATTATTTTCAGTGAAAGTATCATCAATAACTGATAACTCAACATTCAGCAGCAGTTCTGCAGCTCATTACTGTATTGATACTTCATTCATTTGTTCTACAATACTCTTGTAGTAGTTGCCATGGTATAAATGCTCTAATATAATTTGGAGGTTTTTTTACTGACTTATAGAACTAATATACATAAATAACATGTATATAATCCTGATTTAAAAATATATCATTGCATACCAGTGAGTTACATCTGCTCATCCAAATACCTGTTCTGTGGGATCTCTAGTCTGTGTTTATTTAACCCAACTGAATGAGTTTGCTCACAGAAGCGGCTGATATGGTAATTCATAGGAAACAGCAAAATTCTTTCATCCCCTACATGTCCTCAACCATTTCTTGATGCACCTGTGGTTTATGGACCAGATCTGATCCCAGACCTAAATAATCACTGGGAGTTTCTCTGGTGTATTCATGGAGGTACAGATCAGGATTGCACACTCACAGCATAGCTCTCAATTCGTCCTTCTAAATAAACACATTTTTCCCATAGCTAAGAAAGGAAAAAATAATTCCTGTGATGATTTATTTGGTCATGATGATAGAGCAGCGCTTCTGAATGTTGTGCTGGGGACCACTATACCTTGGGAACTATCAAAAACTGCAGCTACAAATTTTTTTTCTTACATTTACGCTGAGACATCCACACTTTCTCTTGTTCAAACAGAAAAACGTAATTGCCTTCCCTTAAAATAATACATGTTGATTTTTTTTTCTGCTCAATTCCCGAAGTCAAAATCTCAGTAGAACATTTCATTATTAATAGCATTAGCTATCACCCGGTATGTCAGTAGTATTTAGGTATTAAATGTCTAAGTAATCATGGCATAGAAACGCTGTGCGTGGACACAGCAGCAAACGCTTGGAGCAATGACTGTTGTACATAATAACAATTTTTTAATGTGTTAAGCCCCTCCCATAGGGTGACCCGGTGTGGCAGAGTGTGTGTGACCTTTTGGGGTGGCTGTGGGGCAGGGTTACCTTTTCTGGCACCACGCTCTTGCCGTCCCAGGCGTAGCCCCTCTTGGTGAAGTAGTTGACGGTGGCGAACTCGATGAGCGCCGAGAAGACGAAGGCGTAGCAGACGGCGATGAACCAGTCCATGGCCGTGGCATAGGCCACCTTGGGCAGGGAGTTCCTGGCACTGATGCTCAGGGTGGTCATGGTCAGCACTGTTGTCACTCCTGCAAAGCAGAGTTTGGGTCTTCAGGATATGTTTGTGCTTCATTCCCCAGCTGCTGTAGGTGGTAAAGCCTTTTCTACACCCCTGGTTCTTACAAACTTCCCCGCCTGAGGTCAGTTTCTAAATGAGGGTATCAGGTTTTGAGTTCTGTGAAAGTTGCAGGATTTTCAAAACATTTTTTATGCTTTTATTCTTTGATGTTGTTATAATAGAATACTATTTTTAAAGGTGGAATGCAAATAATAATTTATGAACTACTTTACTCTTCCTGATATTTGAGGGATTTCATTGCAGTTCTTTATTCATGCGCTGCAAATTATACTACAGATATATCAATTTAACATCTTTAGGTCTTTCTTGCAGCGGTTCTGAGATACTTAGAAAACAAAAAAAAACCTTGTTTCAGCTTATTTAGGATATTATACTTCAAAAATATATTCAAGGGCACCAAAATTCATGTGTTATTTCATTTTTTTGAATTGACAGTTTTAAAGATTTCTGTCCCTTTATTCACTGACACCCTGAACATAGCAAAGATTTTATGTAAGAGTGACAGCATAATTTGCATTTCTGATATCAGAGCTTCTCACTGCTGAACCTTTCCTCTCACCTGGCCCCAGAGAGAAAGCAGGAGTGCACTGAATTCACTCTGCTTGCAGCTGCTTGGCAAAACGGATCTCGGAGCGCACGCAAGGCATTTACATCAAATCACATGTCCACAAGTTACCTTGACAACTGCACTGTCATGTCTCCAATGTGTCTGGCAAGTTCATCTTTGCTGCACTGAGTGTTAGTGGAAATGAACAGTGTTCTAAAATAGGTCACTTAATGAACAACATATTTACGTGGTAGTGTGAAGAGCTTGAATTATTAGTGCCTAATGAGGAAGCAATTTCTCTTTCTTGAGATGCAACCAAATGTGCTCTTTGACTTATTGTTAGTGACCTTATGTTTCTCTTACATAGTAGCAGAGAAAAGATTTATAACTTCTATTATCTGTAGTACTGAGTGGGCTAAAAGATCAATGTTGTCCTTCTGTGTGTATATGCATTCATGCAAGATGTTCTGAAGCTTTGTTTCACTGTCATTTTGAAATGAAAAAGCTATCTTGATATATAATGATGGAGCAAACACAAGAGTATTTACTAAATAACTGTCTTCTAAAATGAAAACTGAGAAATTTGTGGGTTCTTGAGCCTGTGAAGATAGCAGTTTGAAAACTGTGCAGTATTGTATCTTATCCACTGAGACTAGGAAATTCTGTTCTCCATCTAATGACTGTGAAGTACAGCATTTCAAACTGATGATCAGACATTTCTTTTAAAATGGTATGGGCAAAAAGAGGTAAAATAGTTACAATTTAAATGGATTTGACTATAAAACTCCTTAGTAGAGTAGTTCTCAGCAAAGATGATGTTAAAAATTCAGAATTAATTTTAGTTGCTCTTCTAAACAATATTATGTAAATCAAATTTGATTATACTGTAGTCTAAACCACTGTTCTGCAAATGCACATCTGTCTATCAACAGAAAGTCACTGCTTGGTTCATGAGGTCTAAGGGTATGCAAGTTGTGATTGATTTCCAGAGAAATTGAGAAACTAAAGCACAGCTGTGAATGGTGCAAGAAAAGATCCATAAAAATAGCTCTTGCTCAACTCAAGCTTCAGAGGCTGCAATTCTCCACAGCGACTCTCCGGCTTTGCCACATTCAGAATAAATGGGTTAATTCTCTTTGGCAAAGCCAGAGGGCCCAAAGCATCCTGTCCTTGCAGTGCCCTGAGGCAGCAAAACGAGTGTCAAAGCCAGCTTGGCTGGGGATGCTTCCACCTCCTGCCAAAGGTGTTCAGCAGTCCCATCTGGAGATCACCAAGGACTAGGTCACAGAGCAGAAATCTCAGGCTCTAGCTTTCCTAAACGAAAATTCATTGCCTTTTTTTTTTTTTTTTAATACGTTCTTGATTTGGGTTAATATCACCAAAGTTTTAAGATAAGCATTTCCAAGCAGTGCTTAAACTCTAGGGAGCAGCTGTATAAACTGGAGGGTCTTTAGATTGTCTGCTAACTGCATTCCTTGAGTGCATATATTCACTGCTGTAACACAATAAATTGTTGCTCATCTAACAGTAGCCTGTAAAAAGGATTAAGGAAAAAAAAATAATTTTCTGAGGGCCTAAAGATATCAAATGGCAGATACCCATTGATTAAAGCCTTTTTGATAATCCCATGATTAACATTATTGCCATTGTCAGAGATGTTTTATTCATAATCTCATTGTTTTGGAATATTAAAATGGTAATGGATGGCTTGAGGTATTTTCAGGTCTCTTTTTACAGTCAGTTCCAAATCAGTTTAAAAGCTTTGGACCTATATCTTCACAATGAAATTTGTTAGCTCTTGTGTGCTGCAACTTGCCCAGGCTCACACTGTTCTCCAGTACCATGTTACAATAACTACATTTACAATAACATTTCTGAAACCCAATTGCCTCATGGTTGCCAGGAGGTTTACAGGTCTTGCTTACCAAACACAGTTCTTGCTGGGACAGATTCTCTGTTAAGCCAGAAGGACACCTGTGACAATATCACCGTCATGATGCATGGCAGATAAGTCTGGATGACAAAGTAACCAATCTTCCTCTTCAAATGAAAATGTGTAGTCATAACAACATATTCCCCTAAAACCAAGAAAAAAAGAACATTAAAGCTTTTATAAATATACCCATCAGAGCTCTTTGTAGAAAGTATTTTTCATTCCATTCACCCCTACTATAAAATAGAAATCCTCAAATCAAAATGGTTCAGCTCTGAAGAAAACACTGAATAAACCTGGTCGGTTTTTAAATTTTTCCTTAAGAATACAATATTAGACTGTTCTGGGAAATGCTAGTCAAATTTGCATATTTGCTCTGCTGAGTAGTGAATGAAAGTCTGCATTAACTGGTGGCTGTTTAAAGCTCTTGTAGAAAGTCTTATTCCATTAGAGGATGAAAAGACACCACAGCATAACCATGCAAACACAACCTAAAGACTAAATCAAGACAACCTCCAAAAAATGTTTCTGTTGGGCCAAGCTTAAGATGTAATTGCTGATGTGATGGTGTTTACATGACCACTGTTGGTGCCTTATGTACTCTAAAGTGTCTCTGCTCTGCTAATTTAGGACCTTAGTAAATTATTTTTCTCTCCTGAAATAAATGATTACTACAAGAATAGCACACAATATTTTCATTAGCCCTAATGCTTTTGGAGCTAAAAAGTTGTATGGTCTAGGTGCTCTAAATGCAAGGAAAATTAATTTTTTTTAATATATAAACAAATTTTACTTATACTTGCAATATTAAATATAAATATATCTAATACTCTAATATACTCATGTCATTCCATAAACCTTTCTTGCCAGCAGAGCAAATATTGCTCATTTTCAGATCATTATTTATATAATTTAAAATGGATTTTGACAAACTGTATATTCTCCAAAGTCTGAAAATCCTATTGTTTTTATTTTTTATATATTTGTTTTTTTAGTAGACTGATTCTTCTTATTATGCAATGAATGTCTTAGGAATGAAACAAGTAGACACATAACTGAGTGGAAACTTCTGTCTAGATTAGAGATGACATGTGAAATTACTGTAGTTCTATTTTAAAATGTAGGCAGATGGAAGGAGAAAACTGCTCTTGTACAGGAAAAGCTTAAACTTGATTGAAAAACTATGTCTAGACATTGACTGCTTATGCACAGAGCATGTCAAATGCCCATTTCTGTAATGCAGAGTCCAGAAGAACATTCATTTGAGCAATCTTGCTCAATTTCTAACCCCAAGGAAAGCTTATTCATAAGATATGACAATACTCTTTCAATAGAAAAGACAGCAGCAAAGGGGGAAAGAGAATAAATTTTAAATTGAATGGTAAAGCAAAGGATACAAAAGGATTTTTTTAATTTTAAAAATAGGAATGGTTGTAGTATAGTGGGAATTATTACTTAAGTTTTGCTCGCTTTTCTTTAGCTTTCACTGAAACAAACTCCTTCTCCTCTGTACCAGAGATTATGATCTTACAAAAGGTGCCAGTCTTGGCTAGGAGAGCCAACAATTTAATTTTATCTACTTAAAATATGACGTGGGAAACTATTTTAATGCAATCAGATATAGAATGTGCACAACGGTGTGTCAGAATTAATTCACTGATTGTAGATGGCAAGCTAAGAATACAGAGTGAACACACCACTGTACTCTGATGCTTTATTTAGCTGCCTAAATTATCAAAGTATTTTTAACCTCTGGGAAATGAGAACAAGATCCAAAGCATAAAGGCAATTAAAAAGACAGGGATTACTCTCATCTGTGAAGCACTGCAGCAGGTCTGAGCTGGGAGTCAGATAAAGGCAATGCTGAGGGAGTGAACTGGGCAAAGCAGAGGCCTGCAATGATGCTCTGCACCTCAGTTACAAGGCAAAACCTTGTTCTGAAGTTTCCACAGCACCAGTGGACTGCACTCATTGGGCACCACTCATTAGAGGATAGTAGATATTTGATAAGATTGATGGAGCTGACTGCAGGGCATGAAAGCACTCCAGTTATTCACTGCAGCTTTGGCTTCCCATCTTTTCTGCCTTCCTTTAATTGAATAGCATCACCACATTTGTGACAGCTGCTGATCACTCTCATAACTTTCCAATTCCTCTGGGGTTCTGTTTTGAAAGCATTGCAACACAGTCATAAAATTCCCTACAATCTAAAATTTCAAATAGCTCTTGAGCAAGATATTGACTATATTCACGGTGTCTGTTTGCTGGGCTTTCACAAGTTGCAGCTTATACATCTTATATTCTCTTATCTCATCTTTTCTTACCCAAGGAAGTTAAAAATAAAGGTATTTCTTCTTAGATAAATTGCTTTTGGTCCACTGACCAGTCAAGCTGGTTGACAGACTTCTAGTTCATGCCAGTGCTCAGATCCTTACTGCATCTAGATTGTCCAAATTATTAGAAAATAAACCTTAAAAAATTTACATCTTGAAACAAGCACTGCAAAGTTAAAAAAACAAGGGGCTGTAGCCAGCTTCAAGGTTTCAGGTGTGTCATACTGTAAATGTCAGCTGTATTTCTGTATCTCATTAAATTTCTGGAGTTAAGGCTGTGCCAGGATTAAAGGAAATCATGTTTGGATGTTTTGGAAGAAAACATCGTGCTCTTTTCATCGAAATCGTGTCTCGGATGGTTCTGAGTTTGATGACAGTTTTTTTTCATTCTCTAAATACTTCCTTGAAAAACTATGTACTTGCTTTTAGTAACTTCACTGCCCCCAGAAATGCCATCTTTGAGGATTCATATTGTTATACTATTTTTATCAGCCTATATAGTAAGTAAATAATATGAGAAGAACATGAGGAGTGCTTCTTTATTACATAAATTATTGGTTTTTCTGGCTAGATCTGACACTGTAGGAAGCTTTTTAATTGTTCAAATATTTTTGCCACCAGTTGAAGTAGGAAAATAATCCCAGGATGTATTATCTTTTCAGAGTCATGTTTTCCTAATCCGAAGTACATATATTACAATTTACCCCTCACTCTTACGTCTTTGTATTTTTTACAAAGATCTGCTCTGAATTACATCTCGACAGTTAAATATCACCCTTCCAAGGTATCTGTCACAGACCTGTGCTGGACTGCACAATGCCAGAGTCCACAGTTTGTCCCAGCAGATCGTACTGGTTCAGTCGAGAGCCATCTTCAGCCACCACCACCGACCTCGCTGGTTCCCGTGTCCACTCGTACACAACCTCTGCTCTGGTGTAAGCATCTGATGTAAAACAAATACAGTGCATGGCAGCCTTGCACTTTCTGTTGCCTCATGGTTTTGTCAGAATAATGTTTTTGAGCAGTAGTTTGAATATTTAATTCTCTTTAATTATCTGTAGAAACCCGCAACTATCTTAATGGAATTTATCTATAGGAAGTATAACTGATTTTTAAAAAATAGGTAAATAGCTGCTGAGGGGCTGGATTAAGGTTGGTCTTCCATGGCATGAAAATATTTCTCTCATATATTTCCTGCTTAGGTAAAGAAGTGGAGTGAGAAGTGGAATTTCATGAGCATGGAAGAATCCCAATGCTTTTTCTCACTTCTAGCTACTGTACAGAAAGATGAGCCCCAAACTTTTCAATTTTTCATAGTGTGATGTTGTCTGGGCCTCTGTAAATCCTCCTCAGAGTGGCTTCAGTGATCCTCTCATCCTCAGCCTGGCTACAGCTCCATTTTGGTCATGCCCCATCACACTGTGCTTGCTGTGAAATGGGCCTAGCAAACACTTCTGAGGCTGCCTAGGAGAAAGCGAGTTTAAATCACAATTAGTTTATTTTTTGGTTTTGGCTTTGGTTATTTCTGAATAGTCCTTGCACTCAAGAGTTGAGTTTGGAGCAAGGCAAAAGCAAAGTACTGTGGGCTCTCCAAGCCCAAGCAGTGTGGTGTGTTATACAAATCATTCAGCAGCATCTACACATGCCATTGAGGGGCTTTGTGCTGTTATTTATGTTCTTTCCAGAATCGAGCTACACATAAATATTTTTAATCCTAATTCCATAGTAAAATTCTGCTGTCATTTTGTGGGGTCTGGAATCTGGCAGCTCCCACTTGGAGCAGTTGGGTGGGAGTTAATTGACTACATGGAGGCAGCTCATGTAATTCTTTACACCTAAAAAGTACCCAAAGGCTTGAATGGGAATGAATGTGTGGCCAGAATCTGCATCAAGCTTGCACCCACCAAAGGCAGCTGGAGCAGGATGGGGCATCCAAAATAACAGAAGGATTCTACCTACAAGATGAGAATTTCCCTTTTTTCAGACTGACAAGCAGTGACTGATTCACTTGACCTCATTTGTGAGTTAGCAATTTTACCTTATCAGTGTAAGAGATGACAGCTAGTAATTGAAGAGTTGGTTGGGTAGAATGTGCTGGTAAATTAATTGCATGGCATTTGATTCTGCATTATTGAAGCTGAAGAGTGCTTTTATCTTTGGGCTTCATATTCCCTAAGCACTGTAACATATCTTGGAATATGTTTTTGGAGTCAATGGCAAAAGCAAATCTACATCTTAATAATTCTGACTTTAAAAATAATGGCCGGAGTAAACACAGAAATTGACTTGCTAATCTAGTCATATAAAGACAGTAATAAAATTAATTTTCCACAAAAAAAGCATTTGTTGTGGAATATGAGACTAGCTTGGAAGAGTCTGAGCTACTGAGAACGACTGGGTTGGTTTAGAGGGAAGGGGCTGCACTGGGCAGAGCCAGAATTGAGCTGCCAGATCTGGTGCTCAGTTCTGCTGCCCCCCTCAGCTCCCAATTCACGTTGCATAAGCAGCAATGCAGCCAGCTGCTCCCATCACTGCTGGTTTCCAGAGTGGCCTCAGTTTTAAACTGACAATCAGATGTTTGTGGTAAGAGTTGAGGAGAGCATCTGCCTTTGTGATTTTGTTTTGCCAACATATGGCATTTTGTTGTTCCAGAATTTCTTTAGCATTTGTCACATTGAATTTACACTGGAATAACCTCTAGCTTAAGCTGCTCTTTGGCAAATCACTTTAGCCTTGGAGCTGGGTCAAACATTTATTGGTCCCTACAGCATGGGCAGAGTCCACAGGAGATGTGCAGCTCCTTCACTGTGAGGCTTTTAGGAATCCAGCTCCAAGAAGTGATGAGTAACAGTGGAGGACATAAAAAACCTCTTATCCAATTTAATCTAAAACAAATGGAGCTAGGCAAACACTACCTTGGGGAGCTAAGTGTTAGATTGTAGTCTGCACTTTAAGCATGGATTTTGTGACAATTAAATTCATTCCCAGTAAATTTTCCAGTCCATTAAGATGATTATAATTAATTGCTTTAGTTTGACAAAAATGTCCCAAATGTATTTAAATATGATTCCCACTTAAAAAGTGGAAATTAATTATAAGATCTATTCTTTTTTTATGTGTAACTGTGAGTCCCACTTTCATAACTTGCTTGGATTCAGCCATTTCTCCTTTGGAGATATTTCTATTTTTATTAAGAATGAAATATTGAGAGAAATACCCTATAACTTGATAATTATAGCATATGATCAGATGAGCAGGAAGGGAGAGATTCAGCTTTAAGGGCTGTTTTCAACAGTGAATTCTTCATGCAGTATTTGCAGTAAAACCACATTACAGAAGGATCCTCCCCACGAGGATCCCAAATTAGGAGCTCGCCTGAATTTAGTGGGTGAATGAAAAGTTTCCTTGAGACCTCCTTGATTTTGTCTAATGATCTTTCCAAGCATTTGTAGTTACTTGTTTTTTTAGGACAACTGCCGTAGAACATTAGTGTTCAAACAAAAACACAAACAAACAAAACAACAACAACAACAAAAATCCTGTGAAACATGACAGTCCACAGCTGTACTCGGAGTATAGAATGTCAGTTATTGCTATTGAGTGGTGTAAGAAGTGGTCTTTTATCAGAAATATCAATGTTTTTTATTTTTGTTCAATTAAGAAAAGTATATTATGAAAATATTTTTTAAGGTTAAAAAGATCAGTTTTGGTACAAAAGATGCAGATACACTTGCATGTTTTTCTGATGTCTTGTTCTTGCCTTCTGGTGTGGTTCTGAACTTGTATGCAAATCCACATTATCTATCCTTTTTATTTAATAATTTCTGCAAATCTTAGTCATTTAACTGAGGCAAAGTCCTCAGTAATCTGGAAAGCTGTGCACTGTGTGAACAAAGAGTACATTAATCTGGGACACAGTGAGCCGGAAAGAACTCAGTGTAGGAAAAGAATGGGAAATACTGCTCATGCTAGGGAGGGTCTGGTGCTTGGGCTGTGCTTCAGTGATGCACAGATGTTCTGATAGGTGTCTTGTCGTGTCTATAAAATTCAGTCTAGTAAATCAGATTTGTTCAGAGACTGCTCCTGGTTTAAATTGCCATTAGCACGTTTGTTGCAGGCTCGGCCACCTCCCTGCCCCGCAGTTCCAGCACGACGCCTGCAGGGACACCTTAGTGAGCACATCAAAAGAAATTCGATCCTGCAGCCACTCCTGATCCCGCTGGGATCTTGGGTGCACGGGTCTCTTATTAATCAAGAACCCAGCGCAGTATCTGTCCTGTTATAAACCGGAGCACAGCTTCCCCTCGCTCCACTCTCTTTCACGAGGAATTTGGGAAGATTTATTTTAAGTGCTCTCTAAGAAAACATTCAAGGAGCAAACTCTTCTTGTCAGTTATATTCCAAGGTTGTATGAGCTTTTTGTTCTCTGAGCCTTATCTAGGAGATTAGCAGCTCTTTAAAGACAAAACATCACTGCTGTCTCATGGCCAACACAGAGCAATTCAGCCCAAAGTAAATTATCACCCTGTCGGGTACCATGTGAAGAATGAATTGGGTTTTCTGTTTGTTGACTTCCAAAATTGATCAAGTCACTAAGTAACCATTATCAGTGAAATGACCCATTTCTGTTAGGAAAAAAAGGTAGCATTGAGGAAACAATTTGTACACTATTACATCTTCCATATATTTTAACTTCCTTGTTTGTGTTAAACAAACTAGAGTAAATTAGACTGCCACTTTTTTTTTTTCTCTATGTTTTATTTCCAAAAATACTTTGTTTAGTTAAGTGTCAGGCTGCTTGCTATTCACACTGAAGTTTGGGGGAAAATTCTCAACTTATCAAAAGCTTTGTCAGTGATTGCACTGATTTCAATAATTCTGATTTCAATTATATTTCAATGACTTACTTGAATATGTTCTCTCATCTAAGGCTATCTATGCTGCAAGTGTAGGACTCTATTTGGAGGTTTCTGAGATTTTTCACTTCCAAAAATGTTCCGTGAGTGTGTAAAAATACCTTCTAATCCTAGGAAAATGTTGATCTAAACATACCAAGACTACAGTAGCAAAACTGTTTTCACCTAAACCAATTCAGTTATCCATAGCATGTATTGCTTTTCTTTAGGACTGATACTGGGTTTTAACAAAACAAAGCAACAAGATTAACAACATTTTCCATGCGACAAAATACTTTTCTAGATATTTAGAGCACTGTCATTTTCATCTTTGGTGAATGTCCACGCACCACATTGTAGAATATTTAAGACACATAAAAAAAGTCCATTATATCATATTTATATATATATATATATGTATAAATATAAGTGTATATATATATATATATAAAATAATAAAGATACAACCCTGACAAAAACGTGAAAAATAAACAAGATTAAAACCTTGAGATTTTCTCAATTGCAAAATATTCTTTTCAAGTGGCCTAAAAATGGGAGAAACCTCCATGTAAAATAAACTTACAGCTTCCAAATTTCAAGGGGCAAGCATGTGCATCCATAGGAAAGTCTTCTAAATGCATGGGACATTCTGCTCTCACAGTCAATCTATAATGGATTAATGAGCAAAAGGACACATTTATTCTAGTTTCATAGAAATAGCAAATAGACTTCTATTAAGACACATAGCATAAGTACAGCACAGTATCTGTTATGTGATTAATTACAACTGGACCTGAATTGTCTGGCTGAGGGTGCAACTGCTCTGCCCCTCTGCCCTTCCTCATGGTCCATCAGAGGCATGCTCAGGCTTCTCATTTGGTGTGAGGATTAAAATCTATTAGCAACTGCAATTGCTTCCTTGCTGCCATCATTAAATTGGCCCACTCTGGATGCTCAGACATTTGCTGAAATCATTTCATTGCTATCAGCTTGAGTGCAAACATGTTTCTCAATAAAAGAGGTTAAATGAGCTAGAAGCAGTCACATACCACACATCAGCAGAGAATGAACAGTAATACTTGAAGAGTAGGCTGAAGATTGCATTGAGGCACTTGCAAAGGTGAGGAAATAGGAATGGTTATGATCAAAAGAAGAGACACATGTGAACCATGTGCTGCCAAGATAGTGCTCCTGTGGATTAAATCCCTAACAGCTGAGCACTTAGAAAGACAAGAAAAATCGACCTGGACTTGTGTAGCTACCAGCCAAGATGATTCTACTTTAGTCCAGCCAGTCTTGAAAGATATTGCACAATAAATTGAACATCCCAAATGCCTGGAGAATTTGTTTTCTCCAAACACTTGTGCTGATTTTAAAAAACATCTTTAAATTTTTTACGGAAAACTCAGTGGTTTCACTTATGTGCTAAGTTTTCCATCTTGGCTTGAAGTCAACAGAGTCCCTTTATACCTTGTTTTGATTCCATGGGAGACATAAAGGGGGGATGTGCAGCTCTATAGAGACAACATACCCTTTTTTCATTATTTAATTTGTAGGTTTTTAGTCCAGAATGTTTGCATGACTGTATATCATCTTTATTTCAAAAGGATTTATTTAACTCCTCAAATAACTGGACAGCTGAAGTTCAGTTATCCATGAAGAGAATAATATATTTCCAATGAATGCTGTCAGCACAAAAAAAATTTTTCTCCTAACTTTCTGAATGCTTTAATCAATGGAAAAAGAAATGTCTATTTTTATGCTGTCATGCTTTATAATCCCAAGCACAAGAAATATTAAGAATGGTCAATGAATTCTGTGTGCATCTGTTAGTTCTTAGAATCTGCTTCCTATATGATCCAAAGATTAAAGACCCTTGCACACAATTTAGAAGTACAGATTACACTAAACTTTCAGGCTTTATTATACTTGCTGATGGAATCCTTGAAAGCAATGCCAAATCAAGATTCTCTGCAAACTGATGGGTTCCTAATACCCTAAGAACCTTTCTAAAATCAAGCATTAAGACGCATCCAGGGACTGTAGAGGTAGCACAGCAGGAGAGGAAAAATAAAGACTGCAAGCAGCTCTGTTTGTCCATCATCCCAAGGCCTATTGTGAAAATAATTATTAAGCAGTAATCAAATAATGCTCAAAAAGGAACCAGTTTTCTATCTGGAAAATATGCTTGCACAGGTTAAATTGTAAAACAAAATGAAGGATGTAATATTTTAGGGCTCACCTCATTGTGTATAGCAACGTCCCATCCTCTGTGATTCGTAATAGTTTATTTGGCATTGTCATGTTATGAGCCACTGACTTCTTTCCATTGTGGAAAAAGGTATCAGGAGTCCAAATTTTGCTGGCCATTAAATTATTTAACCGGAGAACAGTCATAGGTCCTTTGAATTTTAATCTCTCATCTTTCCAGCTTTGGCGGAAAAATACATCTATAGTGTATTCCTACATTAATTCAGAAAAGAAGGGAAACACTTATGATGTCATATGTTTTAATATGAGAACTTGAAAAGTATGTTCTTACCTTTCCCTAGAAGCAAGATGACTATTAATGAAATTAATCATTATCAGAAAGTTTATTTTCTGTATTACTTACAATGTACCTGGAGCTGGTTATTAAACAGTTACAACATCATTGCTGTGTTCAACACAATAAACATCAGGAAGTATTTCAAAAGTTGCCCATGAGTTAGATATAATAAAATGGAAACAAAATAATTAACCCTTTTCCCACTTGAACTGTAATTTCAAGCTGCAGGTAGGTGGTCAGTATGTGTGGCACAGGAAATGCGTCAGAGTAAAATAAGCCTTGTGAGGCAGGGTCTTAATACAGCCTTCTGTTCTAAATGTCTCGTCAGCATAAACTGGCAATCAACCTGCAGAAAGTTCACAGTTCACTGAAATTCTGTTGGTGAAATGTGGAATGGTTCATGGGTGAAATGGTTGGGCTACAAAGAGCAGGAGCTGAGGGCACCTTTGGGCCAGGAGTGACAGTCTGACTGCACAGGGACTGGGCTGGGGGGCGCAAGCAGCGGCTGACTCATGGCCATGGGGACAACCCAAATAACCAACACTCACTATGAAATTAAAGAAATATTTGTGACAAAGCAACAGCAATGAAGTTAAGAGGGAGAGATATTTTACGTATAATATTCCAACATATAGATGGGGTAAAAATGTGAAGAACCGTGAATGCAGCATAGTACAGCATTTCCCATGGGAAAATTCCATCCTCACGTGGAAGTTCAGCATTGGATCACCCTGCCCCTTCCATCTTTGATATTGTGATAAACATCAAAAGCAGTTATCCAATGTGGCTCTGAGTTACTCTGAATGAGACTCTTTTGGCTGAGAACTGGAACCTTTGCTGAGATCTCCTGCAAAAGGAGGTGCCAAATCCTGGAACAGAGAGAGCTCCTGCGTGTGAGGGCACACAGAGCTATAAGGAATAGAGCTGTCCTGAAAAACATGATAGTAAAGGGGAACATTCTGGAAGGAGCATGCAAAATGTCTCCACAGCAAATTCCTTCAGATTTGTGTTTTTTCATTTTAACAACCACCAACACTCCATACAACATAAGCACATTTGAGCTTACAAGGTTTATTCCTTGTGTAACTATTAGCAAGAAAGAATGGTGATTCTTACTGATGTGTGTTTTTCCTGCTTTTAGGGTACGAAATGCCTGAGTAATTTTTTTTCTTTTACATGGAAATGTAGTTACAAGGGTTGTTCTAATTTTGGGACATTTGGTGGATCTTTAAATTAGATTTTATTTATATCCCAGACCTGTGAATCATTTTTGTACATACTTAGTTGTATTTCCATTTTTTTAATCACTTGCTCAGTGAACTGTTGAAGCCTGAGTTTATTCAGCTTCAGTGAAAGCAGTTTGCACTTATAACCAATTATTTGCTTCAGAATTTTGCTGGGTCATGGCCTTAGGTTGAATTGCGACCAAATCCTGTCCCAGCTGTGCAGTAGAGTAGGAGAGAAGGAGGTGTAGGAGACAGTATCCATCATTAAAATTTTGGATTTCCTCCATGTTTTACTAGCACCAAAGAATATTTCCTCCTACACACATGGGAAAGGTAAAAGACATGCCCAGAAGGTGACATCATTTCAGCATGCAAGCCATTCCCTTTTTCTCTTTCAGCTGCAAAGGGGTGAGTGGGAGGTGGTACAGGTTGAGAAAAGAGAGTCTGGTTTTTCACTTCATACAAACATAAGGTTCATTTGTTGGAAAAGGACAAGGAGTCAGAAAGATTTGATAAGGGTCCTGACAGCATAAGATAAAATTCAATTAAAAAGCAGCTGAGAGGTCACGCCTGGCACAGAATCTTTCCCTATCCCAGGACATCTCACCATACAGAGTGAATTAATTTTGGCTGAGATATCTCAGCTCCTCAACTTTCTCTACCCACTTAAGCATGTGCATTAATTCTCCTCAAATGAATCCTGACAGACAGCTGATCTTTAGAGCCATCAGATATTCTGATTAGGGCTTTTTGCTACAGCAGAGGGGCACACAGAACAGGGGAGCAGAAGGATTTTCTCTAGACTATGTACAATAGCAATGCTCTGTGCACACACATGAGTGAGGTGGAATTTGGAATAAATTCTCCACAGCACAGACTCTTCATTCCACAGTATGCAGGTTAAAAACAAGATTTCTATCTGAACTTGGAATAAATTTTATGGTATTTTATGGAATATTTATAACACTTTGACTTAAATGTTCTCTAGTTTACTCTTCCAATACTTCTCCCTGGAGATTGTTTATTCACAGGGTAGACCACTCTGTGGTCTGCATGAGGTTCTGTATAGGAAGACAGTAAGGCAAATAATCATTCCCCGAAAAGCTTACTGTACAGAAAAACTGGGAATGAAGGTTTACTAGAAAAAAAATCTGTCTTTCTGAAGAAGTTAATTTTGAAACACTTCTTATTCCAAATAATACACATCAAAAATTTTCACAAAAATGACAGTTTGTATGAGAACAGCCAGGTATCTGTTGTTCAGTTCAATCCACCATGTAAGCATGTCTGAAAACCTGCAAACACGCTGAAATGATGTCACTTTGCGGGTTTTCAGGCATGTCTTTTATCTTTCCCATGCCTGAAAACCTGCAAAGCTCTTCCAAAAACGATGATTTTTAAAAAAAAATGCTTTTCTCCCATATAACTTCATTTACAAGTATAAGAACAAGCCAAGACAATCTCTTTATAGAACAACAGGTTATGTCCATGCTGCTCTTAGAGGAGTGTATTGAGAGTGGGCAGGAGCACCCTGATTGTCCACGGAGGTGCCTCCCCGCATGCTGCAAACCCCAAATGGCTGAGGTGTGCTGGCAGCTCAGGGGGGCTGTGCCTTCCCAACACTCAGGAGGAGCTGGAGGAGCCCCAGCCCAGGCTGAGGCTCAGCTCATCCCCCCGTGCCTGCCCAAAGCCTCCCAGAGCCCAGCCCAGGCTGCACATGGGGACCAGGGCAGCCCCAGCTGAGGTGTCCGACCTGGCTGTGCCCAGAGCACTCTGCACCGAGCGTGCAGTGAAATCCAGATAAACTCTGGGCTCTGGCAAACTCTCCAATTTATCTTTCTGTCTCTGCTTTCACACCTAGTTCCTCAAGGAAAGGTTTAACATGAGTGGGCTGCACACACGTTACTTTTTATGGGAGGTGAGTAGGAGTTTTACACTAAATACTTTTCTGCGAATTCTTTAGTTTTCAAAATATATGAACACCTGCCTCTGTGTTTCTTGGTCACACATTTTATTAAGAGGATGATGGATTCTTTCTCTTGTTTAAATGACTGAAAAAAAGGAGTCAACATGGTATGGGTATCATAGCATTTATATGTTTAACTGTACTTTTATAAGTATTGCCTTCCAAGCAATCAAAAAATGGTGTCTCTTCAGAAAATTCACTTAGAAAAATGAACTGTCTTGAAAAAGTTACTTGTTACTTTTGCTGGTTTTCTATTCCTTAATGCTGTTTTGAGTAGTCAGAAACTTGTAATAACCTGGTGTTTAAGGCTTAGCTACATTTTTAGTTCAAATTAAGCAGCTGATAATTTTGTAATCAGAAATGGAACTTGTTCCCTTACCTCTACTTATTCTTTCTTTTCTTTTTCCTTGGACCTTTCTTTTGCTACGTATATTTAGCTAAACGTAGCCAACTACAAGTTTGAATTGCTTTAATTTCTTCATTTAGATCAACAAGGATGTTTCTAGCATTCATCCTTATACAGCATCCAGCAGACACTGGCGGCTGCAGATCAGGCTTTACCCCTCTCAATAACCACCTACTTGTGCAAACTTCATTCATATAGAAAATTTTAAGTACCTTATCCATATTTCTACACAACTCTTGGTATCTCAAGACCAGGGCTCACAACATCTTCATTCAGTTTTCTGAACATCTCCATTCCCTGCAGTTATCTGGCAATTTGATTTTAATATTCATTCCGTAAAGCAGCGACACTAATTCTCTCATTAATCTTCTCTTTTTAGCAGCCAAGATCTAGGAAAGTCACTTTCCATTGATCAGTAGCTTTTAATATAAAAATACAGGTTAGACTGTACAGATGTCACACCATAGGCATAAGTGTTAATTGCATTTTAAGATGATAATCTTTCTTGGCAAATTGGATCAGTGATGTGCCAGCAAGGACCTCAGCAATCACTCTCAGAAGAATACAGGTCCAAACCCTAATGCATTCCGTAATATATTATGTAGCAAATATAAAGTCTGTTAGAACACATTATTAAAGTCACTGAGGCTTCTAATTTCAGGGCACTTCAATGCAGTCATAGCAGCAGGAATGGCAGCACAGAAAACCTGATGGCATCTTCAAATCAGGGGCTCAAAGAGAGCCCAGCCTTAAAGGGGGTAAATAAGTTATTGCACAGATCTTTTATCCTCCAAATTAAAAAGTCAAGAGAAAATGAGTGCTGTAGAAATACAGGCCATCACTTACCATATCATGGTCTGAGACAGGCCCAAAGCTGGTGACGAAGATGTCAGTCTTGACTTCAGTTACACGCTCTGATGAACCAGGAAATAAGGACAGTGAGTGTCTATAAACAGCCTTCGTTAGATCTAACCACTACCAATTTTCACAATAAATAGAGAAATTATTGGCTTTGATTAGCCATTCTGAAATTGGTCTGCAATACAATCCTGAGAATTTACGGCAGAAGTAATTTCACAGTCAATATTGTCAGCAATATTGGGGGGGTTTTTTATAGTTTTTCCACAGAACTTTTTGAGGTACAGCAGCTGCAGTGGAAACAGTTCTACTGTTGTGGAAATCTTTTCATTCTTTGACTGATAAATCTTCCTATCTGATACCATAACCAGTGCTGAATATTGTACACAGTACTCTAATATCTCATTGGATTCTCAGTTTCTGGGCAAGCTAAAATAAGATCTCTAATAATTAACCCTGGGTTTGTGAGTTATGTATCTTGTATTGAGACCAAGAACACAGAAGAAAAAGAGAAAATACATTATGGTGTATACAAACATGAATTATACTTCATTGGTATGAGTTAGAAATGGCTCTATTACCCATTACTTCAACAAACAAAAAGGAGTTAAACTTTTCCAAATAAACATTAGCTAAGCTTCCCTTCTGGAATCATCTGTGTAAATGTTTTCAGAACGTGAGCTCTTCAGTCCTATAGGCCTAAATGATAGATTAGTACAAATAACACTTCAGAAATCTGTAACGTGTACATGACACAGATTATATGCATATGTGCATCACAGAGCTGGACCCCTCCATGATTTCCAGGATGTCCATTTTCCCCATGCACAGTGAAATTGGATATTTCAGAAGAAACCAGTGATTTTAGTGGTCACAAGTGCTGAGATGCCTTAACTGGTCACCACCAGTTAAGAAAGAAAGATCTCAAGAAAGAGGTCAAACATCTGGCTTCTCTATTTGGACTGGCAAAAGAAATTTTGAGAAACACCAAAGCTGAACTTCCCTCTTCCTCTCCTCTCCCTCTGCACACACACACGGGATCAGTCACTTCTGAGCATGCTGGTATTTTCTAGGGCACACAGAGCAAAATATTCACCCAGGATGCCATATATCACAGTAACCCTGGTGAATTAAATGCAGCTGCAGGGAGTAACACCGCCTGGACCAGGAATCCAAGCAGTGTTGAGTGCAGTAACCCCATCAGCTTCCCAAAGTTGTGGTCTTTTAGGTCTGAATGCATTTACTATTGTCTCCACAAACCAGCATAGGGGTTTCAGTGGGAATTTCAAACATGGAACAAGTGATAACATTTCTGAAATAACTTTCAAAAATAAATAAATTGACAAATCTGAAATGTTAAAAGTAATCCTAAAGAAAGCAGTACAGTAAATGTATAGTATGCAGACCTGCAGTAGACAAAAATTTCCCAAGACTAAGATACATATATGTAGCTATCTGTATAATGTTATATAAATAGTGCAAAATAATTAATTAAATTATTCCAAAATAATTAATCAATTTAATGAAAAATTTAACACAACCATCTAATTTCAAAAGACTGGACTGTTTATATACAATTTGTTCCATCTGACAAGAAAATTCTGACTGAAGGGAAGAAAATGAACTCAGGATTAAGCAGCCAGTTACACTATCCATTTGTGTATCTGTGCAAAAGTTCTAATGAGAATCAGTGTTTCACAATTCAGGTCTATCACTTTCATTCAAAAAGTGTGCAACTTCTAAAGATATAAAAATGGAAACAGTTTCCTATAAATAGCTAGTATAGATGCAATAAAATATGTCCTTTTGTGAGACAGCAAAAATCAAAAGGTAATATTAGAATTGATTCTACTGTTGGTCTAGGAAAGCAGTTGATGGAACTATACTCTGTTAATAAATTAATGCAAAAATTAGGTGATCTCAAAAGTAATCTTCAGGACTCATTAAAATGGTCACATTTCTAATTTATTATTCAAAATTAAGGAAAGTAAAATACTGTGATGTGGCTGAACTGCTCTATATGATAAAATTAATATATTATTATTACAAATAATATATTATTTTTATTCTTTATATCTGTGACTGAGAGGTGTACAAAATACAATTACTATTGAAGAAAGTACTGGATAGGTGAAATTTCCTCCTTAGGTGTCCAGTTGAATTAATACGTGACCTCATAGTTATTTACAGACTTTTTAATTGACTTAAAGAAATTTCAGTATTTTCTTGACACCTATTTGTCTCTGGACTTAAAGAAGCTCATGGTGAGAATTTGACTTTCTGGAACTGAAAGAGGCATATGGTTGTTGAGAAATTACTTGGCTTGGCAGGGAAGGATTCTGTCCTTCAGCCCATCCCTGTCACAGAAGCTCAGGAGGCTCAGTTCAGTTCAGGCCATGTGGGAACAGAGGGCACAAAAAGGACAGGGAGATCCCACAGCGTCCACTAAAACTTTGCTCAAGGGACTCCAGCTGCCCAGTCACCTTTCCTTAGGACTCAGAAACTGATACCATCCTGAAACCTATCAGCCTGTCACATACTGAAACATGAATATCAAATGGTTTTAAAGCTCTTTCACCCTTGTTCCTCACCCCTCTTGTACTCTTTCCTTTGGGAGAGAGAAGATTCTAGAAGCTCTTCAAACACAAAGAGATGCTGAGTCCCTTGAAGGTCTGAAATCTGAGCAAGGTTCTATTTAATATAATTCAGCTGGTTTGCCTGCACAAACACAGAATATGCTCTTTGAATCAGCAGCATATCATGTTATACTATCATCAATTCTGGCTTTGGGAGACATGTAGTCATGGAAGAGAGGCTGAGGCTTAAGAAAACCACTTGAGGACACAAAATGGAATCCTAAGACTTTTGCACTATGAAAGAAGATTTCCAAGGGAGTGAAAAAATAAGTGATGCTTTTTATTTCTGTATAATGTTGAAAATAATTTAGGTGGCACATAAATCACATAAAAATTAGAAAATTCAGATTGTGAACTCAGATGAGATTGTTATCTTCACACTGATTACACTTTTGCAGTGCACCTAATCCTCTCAAATGCAGATAAACTAATTTACAGTCCACCAAATTTTTTTCTTTGGTGTGCGCCTCACTTTCAAGACCAATGAAAAAGTGTGTATCAAAGCACAGAAAAAGATTAGCCACTCCAAAGCCATACAGAAGTTTTGAAATTTTTGTTTACTGTTTCACTAATTAGATGATTCAACTGTGCTTAGTTAAGTGCTTCAGAAGTTCTGAGTCACTCCTGCACAGGACATGTGTTTACTAATACAGTTGAGCTATATATATATTTAGAATCAAGGTTACCCATGTTCAATTTGCATCTTGATTACCATGGGAAGGCTCAAATTGTGCTTCAAATGCTCAGAATGCTTTTTGCAGGAACCACAAATCCTGAGCTGGATTCAAAACCTTCACAGTATTCCTAAGAACTGGATAAAAGTCTTATTGACCAAACCAGGCTCAGGTCAGGAGCTGACCGGATTGCTGAAGAGAAATCCAGCAGCTCTAAAGATGCATAACAATCTCTTGACTATGACATCTGTCTCAAGAACCAGGAGTAAGTAATGTAGGGATATCTGTAGAACATGTAACAATTTCAGTAAAAAGCCCTCAGGAAATTAATAATGACTTACTGGTTTGATTATGAGGCAAACACAGGGTCCAAGCAGTTACTGAGCAGCAGAAAAGCAGCTGAGCACCACACCCAGACACTGGAATTCAGCTTTGGGCAATGGATCCAGGTACAGCTACGAAAGCCCCAGTCAACCTCAACTGCTGTAATTTTACTGTTTACAAACAATATGTTTTGCTAATGATGCTAGACTAGCGTAAACTCAAAATTAGTAACAATAAATATTTTGATTTAAACTCCCAGGGATCTCATTATTGCTAGAATTGTGACTGGATTATAAACTGAGAACAAAATAAGAAATACAGATTTATTTTAACAGCAGGAAATAAGCCTATTTATCAGGAGAGACCATACATGAAATATTTCCCTTTATGATCTGCCAGTATTTGAGCACAAGGTTTATTTGAATTGCACATTTTGGTGGATGAAGTTAATTCCATTTTTTGGTAATGCACTTGTTCTTCCTGTATGTCTCACGTCTGTCTGTGCTATAATTATTTATATGGAGGAGACATTTCCTCTGGCTTTGAATGAAAGGAATTGTGATACCTGTATGCTTAGACTAATCAGCCCAGCTGTGTCCTGTGAGGTGTTTTGGTTGAAGAACAACAACAAATGCACTCATAGGAATTTTGTGCTGCTGCATTAGTAAGAGTAGAGACCAAAAGGGAGAGCTGTGCTGTGATCAGCCACTGCAGTCTGTGCTGAGGTCACTGGGACCTGCACATGCCAATTTACAGCTCAAAGCTGCTCACATCCTTCCTACCTCCCCACTCTTGTATAGAATCTATTTTCCTAGGGTTTTCTAAGGTTTTTTACAATTGTCTTTACATTAATCTGGTGCCTACAGAGTGGAAAAAAAGACCAAAATCAGCCCCCTCAATTTTACAAAGTCAAGTGTAGCATCTGGTCCTCCTTTACTTATGTGTATAATATGTAGAATAATGTGTAGGGGTGAGGTCTTTTCATTTAGAGTGGAATCATTTAAGTTTAACTTTTTATTATGCATACAAACAAAACCCTTATTTTCCCTAAACTTTATATTAGCTCAGATATGTAAAAATCCAACAATTTCCATTGGTACCTCAATAGCCAAGAGGAAATGTATGTTTATATAAAGTGTTCTCATACAACTGAAACTTAAAATCTAATTCACATAATACCATGAGGTTCATTTCCCCATCCCTTCCACTCTGTGGAAGTAATGAATTGCCTGAGATTGACATTCCACTTAAGGACAGCCCCACTCAATCTTGATAAGCATCACACAGGAGCCATCAACAAATATCTTTTACTGACAGCATAAAATAAGTATAATTCTGTCCAATACTCAAGTTGATAATCTACTTGGGGTAATCTACTGAGCATTCAACCCAACAGTAAAACCAAATTTAATTCAGGAAGATTCTGGTCTGTCAAATCAAACTCACTGTTGTTTGTTCTGTATTAACCTTTCTACTACAAAATCCCTTTCAAAGGGATAAGCCACATTTACCTTTATTCTGATGTAAAAGGTCTCAGAGCGTGTGGTATCCTTTAGTTTTAGGGAGATGAGATGAAAATGGTAAAAGTCTTAGAAAATCTGTAGCTGCCCCTGATTTCATGTAAATGAATCTCATCACCAAATACAACCTGCCCTAAGCAAGTCTTCCCCATCTCCCTGTGGCACTTCAAACCTGGTAGAGTAACTTATTTTTTCCACCCTTTTTTATTGCTCTTCAATTTTTTTACCTCCCACTCTAGCCACAGTGCATTACTAGAAGAGATCACTAGAGACTGAAATGAATTTTGCTTCTTATTACTGTTTGATCCTTTGGTTTTTCAAGGACTGTGTATTTGAATAGAGATCAGCATCTTTATTATTTAGGCATTTTTGGTCACCTCTAGTTCTACAGTCCAGGCAGTTTCCACAGAAAATTATGCCATTACCTCAGTGACTTCCCTCTGTTTTTGCCTCTAATGTCTGACATGATTTCCTCTTTTCAGCTTCAATATGTTACTCTCTGCAAATCCTCCTCCTTGCTTTTTGTAAATGATTATCCTCTCATAGAGTCAATAGGTGTCCTCCAGTATCATTCACAACATTTTTACATTAATTTTGGAAGTTCTGTTTTCCATGCATAAATAACTAAATGTAACTATTTGTTCATGTTTATGGATGGATACAACAGATGCTATTTCCTAGCAGTGTCTGCCTAAGTGACTAAGACCACATATGAAGGAGGCAAAACAAGTAAATAACATAATTTATATCAATAATTATTGATAAGAAGTGCAAATGTGCTAATGCATAATATGGTGTTGCATGCTCTTTTTAAAAATAATCAGACTAATTTTACCAATGATGCCATTTTTTGAATTACAAGCATATTCAATCACTATAATTTTTCCCTGTGGGTCACCAGCTCCACTGTGTAATATTCTGGTTATAATATTCTGGTTAATGAGAAATAATTCTTTCTTTCCCCCTTGTTTAATGGCAGACTGCTCAGTGGTTCTCATTTAACTTCAGATATGGCCTTCTTGGGTTATCTGATGGTAATTTCCATTCCCATAGTCTTTATGGAGCATATATGACTTTTCCCTTTTGAAGTAATACCTCAAAAAAAGATGCAAAAAAAGGCAAGGGCAGAGTTAATTGTAATCTAGTACTTATTCTGTGCATGCTCAAAGAGTGATGCAAAATTCAGCACCCCTAAATTTTTCCTTATCTTAATGCTCCACCTTTTACCCTGGCTTTCCCATGAATACATAGAATAGCTGCTACAATGAAATGTACAAAATGAATCTTTGCAATGAGATTTCTCCAGTAGGTTGTTCTTGGCTTCATGGTGCCTCACTGGCTACACCAGAGCACTTCTACCAAGCATTAAAACTGTTCACCACACTGACAGGATGTTTGCAAACTTGGGATTGAGAAATATCATCATGTTTATTTCAAAAAGGATTAATTTACCTCTCTAAATAAGTAGAACCAAGATCAAGATCCAATCCCTTTCACAATTCATTGCAATTTTTCAGTAACTAAATATAGCTTTTCATCACTGAATTCTTCATACACATAATGGCAAGGATGAAAACCACATAACCTTACTGAAGGAACTATCATTTACCTTTTATTCCATAGGCAAGAAAGAGAGAAATTGGTTTATTTTCTGTTTCTGTGGGTGTACAGATTTGAAAACTTGCACTACAGGAGGAGAGGTCGTACTGGGATAACCAGAGTTTTCTGCAGTGTGCCCTTTTCTGTAAGAGACTGCACATATATTGTTTTACCTGAGCTGCTGGTTCTCAGAAGGCATAGAAAGAATAGAATAGACAGTTTTGGATGATTGGAAGAGTGCTCTAGTGCACTCAGGGATACACAGATGTAAACTGTGCCTAACAACGTGAAATTTATCAACATAACATTTAATGAGGTTCTCTGGCCTCTTAAATTCTCCGATAGCTACACCACAGCTAAAATGGAAGGAATCCATTTTAGAGCTAATTCTATATATCTAAAAATATTGTTACATTGGTAGATTTCTTTACTTTTGCTTCAGAGTGGATAAAAATTGTGTTCTGATCAAAATATTTAACAAGAAGCCATCACTGATGTTGGGAAGAAAAATGAAACCACTGCTTTTCCATGCATTTTAAAATTTCCAGTATCAAATCATGCTATGATGGAAGACTACTGAACTTCCAACTCCAAAATCCATGCTATATTTTATATATTGGTTTAGATTTGTCACTGAATATTTTTATGCATGGAACACTTCAGAATACATTTCCCCATTATACCGAGAATCTAACTTAGCTGTCAAAATTGAGTCATCCTGAGGTTCTTGACTCACATTTAGATACCTTAGAAAAAAGGTTTTGAAGATGTGAATTTCCACACCCTTTATTATAAGTTGCTATCAGGACTGAAAACATCAGCCTAGGTATTTGTCCCTAGTTTTTGAAATCTATACATTTTCAATAATGCCTTATTCAATAGTCAAAAGAGTTTATCTGCTTCTTACTATACTTGATTCCAAACATTAATTTACTGCTCACAATTTAATCAGATGTGGGATTTGTTTTTTAAAGCCACGGTACTCTTCTTTCTAGTGTTCAAAGCTGACAAACATAAGAGAGAAATTTGCTGAACTGACACCATGAAAATATAGTATACTTTGCAGAAGGAAAATTGTTAATTCAAGGTTCTTGGTTACAGGCAGGAACAGGCAACACAATCCAAAAAAGGAAGGATGCAAAGATTATTTAAATTTCTCTAACCCTTAGTTAAACTACCCCAATCCTTCCTTCTCTCCATCCCATATTTCCCATCACTCATTGTTGCTTTCAAAAGCCATGCACATTGCCATTTAACTTTGTGAAGAGGTTAATTTCATTTCTGTCAGAAGTAACTTTTAACTGGATGATTCTTTCATGAGTAGACCTGCATTCAGAAACATCTATATGAAGACACAGACATAGGAGCTGATACTGATATGCTTAGTTGTCTAAATTGTAATCCAGAGATTACACCTTTCCCTGCACCTCCCTTTGTTTTCCCTTCTAGTATCTGTTAAAAACATCATAATAGCTATAAAACTCATATAAGAAATCATCACATGCTCAGATTTTTCATGTAGACATGTACCAGACTCAGTTTACAATCTCATTTATTTATTGCCTTCTGTGTTTTATTTACTGTGATAGAGTAGCTGACTGAACTCTACAGTTCCATTAAACAAAGAATAAAGGAACATTTATCTACCCTAGGTCAAGGGTTCACAAGAAAGCAGGCAATAACACTGGTAGATAAAAATAAAAAATTACTATTATTCTGTTGTCTATTACCTGAAGTGGCACACAAAGATTTATACACCAGGACATTTTTAAATGTGGTAATTAATACTTTTTAATCAGAATTTTATCTTTAGCCATTCCTCAGAATCAGTGAAGTCAATTTATTGAAGGGCCTGGCTCACAATTCAAGAACAGTTGCAGGATGGTAGTCTCCAACCACAGCATAACCTTACACTTAATTACCTTCCATTTCATCCAGAGGAGATGATAGAAGAATTCTTAATATAATATCCCCTTATATTGCAGTTCCTCTGAGAGTGAGTACAGGAAAACTCTCTGAACTATATTTCGTTGCTCTTTTTTATTTTATCTGAAGAGTCCAAAAGGAAAACAGAAAAAGGACGTCTGAAAGAAGTAAAGCCAACCTCTCCATGCACTGGAAATAATAGATTTGTGCTTGTCCATTTAGAATTTCCATGTTTGTGAACAGTAAGCTTTTAAGACCCAATTTTGGGACCATGTCACACTAGAACAAATCAAAGACTGAACACAGAGATGTTGATGAAGACCAGGTTTTGTAACAATGCTTTTATAAAGACATAATTGCTATGTGGTTTTATGCCTTTCTCTGGATTCAGCACCAAGAGCAGAGGAAGAAAGACGTTTTTACCAAACTGTGAAGAAAAAATGTTACAGAAAGAAATCCTTACACAACTAAGTAGGGAAAAAATCTTAAAAACTTCTCTGAGACAATCTGCTAGAATAGATTGATACTTTTGCTTTTAAAAAAACAAATCCTCATGAAAATAGTCATAGATATATGAGGCCTATTCAGGCCTCATTCATCAACTTGTCATTTGTCAGGTCACAGGTTGTATTTTTTATCTTCTATTCTTTATACATTCAAAGTTTTATTACCCATTGAGAGGCCTTCTTGAATTGTGAACCATTTTCTTCTTTTGGGTTTATGTGTGAGAAAACCAAGTATGCAAAAGCCAGGGAAGGCTTGGATTTGGGGGAAAAAAAGCTAAATATCAGCATTAGTTTATGTGTATATATAAACAGAATTAAAAGAAGTATAGCATGGAAAAAATAATAATGTTTTAACTGTTTTCATCTATCATGTAAAATTGAAAATCATAATACAACACACCTCCCAGTCCTGGTCTCAAGCGGTTGTCGTAGCCATCCAGAAGGCGATCCAATATTCTGGTGAACACTGTGGTGTTGTCCTTAAGTTCATCTTGTGATGAGGTTTGTCCGTAGCTGAAATACACAACAATTAACACTGAAAAACAGTAATCCACCAATAACCTTGGAAAAAAGTAATTCCAAAATCCGTTTAATCTCGCTCATACAGGTTTAGGGTCACATAACCTCCTCTGTGTAACAAGATTTAATGCTTTGTAGCATTCTTGCATGTTTATATTTTCTCCTTCAATTCTAAGATTTTTAGAATCATAAAAAATCAGTGCCCCTCCATAAATGGTGAAAAAATAGAATGCCAGTTCCTAATGTTTCTCTCATTACTCCTTAATGTTTATAAGGTGCTAATATGTGTTTTCCTCAGAAAAATGCTCATTTGTCAGCAAAGAGTAGTGTGTTCGATTCATAATAGCTCTAAATGGTTTGCATGCAAAGAAAGATACAGTAATTTAGAACACTGACAAGTACTGACAAAAATAGACATATCTTCTTTTTAAATACAGAAGTAGATTGAGTGAGTGTACATTTTCATAGATCGAGATGTAGTTTTGCTTTTATTTTTCATTTTCCTCCAGCAGTTAACATTTGGAGGAATATCTCCATCCCTGCCTTTCAAATACGTAAAACCATCTGTTGATATGAAAATCTCTTGTGTCTATAAATCTTTCCTTATAGATCCCTATGTATATCTCTAACTCAGTCAAAGGTCCTGAAATTTTACTTGAAGAAGGATAAAATGAAAGCTCTTTGAACTCAGCTACCAAAATCTTGCTTCCATCAATACAAATCAGAATGAAATCCTTAGGCTTAATGGTTTCTGTCTGCTGTAGATGACACGAGAATCAACCTTTTTCTTAAATCTGAGACCTTTACCTAATACCCTGTCACAGATGATTCCCTTAATCATAGATTACACTTGTCTTAAATCCTAACCCAGCAGCAGTTTTTCATTCACTGCTGCGAAGACTTCCATTGCAAACACGTGGAGTCATTGGGGATAAAAGCAAAAGTGCTGCTTTTCAAAACATCATTTTATTGCACACATTACTGCTAAACTGGAGCAACAGTGCAGCACCGGACACTTTGCTGAGGATCAGGTTTAGTGACAGAAGTGACTCTTCCACTGGCCAGCCTGTTTCCTGTTTGGGGTACATGGCCCTGCCAGCCCTTCCTGCTGTAACCACTGAAGACCCTCTCAGCAGGAATATGGTACACAAAATGATCAGGTTCTGCTAAAATACCTATGAAATGCTTTTCCTGTGAGCTGCATCAGTCAGACATCCTTTGTGCACCCCACGCTTGTGTTCCACTTGGATCAAATACAGAGGGAAGGAGGAAGGATACCCTGTACGTAGGTACCTGGAAGTGCTTCCAGGTTAATTTTGCAGAACAGGTTTGAGTATTTACTACAAATTTAGATCAGTTTCAGGACTGACATCCACAGGAGTCCTAACAATTCTTGGTTTATTTCTATAGGGTGGGATGTTTTAATGCATATAAATCATTATTTCTAATGAAAAAGCAAAATACCTAACAGTTTTTAAAAAATAGTATTAATTTCTTCTAACAATATCATACAACTTCATTTAATGAAAAGTAGGTTGATTTCTATTTATTGATCATGCCTAAAACTGAATTTTAAGTCACAGACAATATTTTTTATGCTTCCTCTATGTTATCAAATAACAAGTTCTGCTGTCTCTAGCAAGCATTTTATCTTTTAAAGGATCTTTCCTCATACACCTTCCCCGGAATTTCAACACACGACCTTTAGTGGAGGAAATTTTATATTAACACTCATTGTCAGGAAAAAAGCTGCTCTTCATACATATCTCAAGGATAGCAGAAGGTCATCAGTATTAAGGTGGAAAAAGGATACAGAACCACTTCAGAAATGTTAATGGGAAATAAATGAGAATGTTTGTGAGAGGCAGCAGGAAGATGGGCTGCAGGCAGTGCAGTTGTGCCCCACTCCCAGGTGGAAGTCCCATTCCTCAGTGCCCTCACCTGCTCTTCCCACCATCTTAGCCAGGTAAAAGCACTGTGAGGTTTAACTGACATGGGCACAACAGGGAGATTCTGAGCATTTGTGCATGTATGGAGTAGCTGTAACTCCAGAGGGATTGTGATTTTTCATTCAAAACACACATATTAAAATAGTCCTATTTGCTGGGCTTTTTTATGATAACAGGAGTGACATGGGAAGACTGTCTTTCTGTAAAAAAAGACACCTTATCTAATTTATTAGTTGTGTTTTATCATAAAGCACTAACAGCACTCCAGAGGGAAAGCAAGGCAACCGACAATGACAAAATGGCTTGAAACCCAGATCTACTTCATGTAAGGTGTGCACATTTTGAAGAAAAAATTACTGCATGCAATTGTGTTTTCACATTAAACCCCAGTCTCATAAAAAACTGTGCACGGACTCCATCTACAGGTCATTATATTCCTGACACACCATTGGATTTCTAAACTCTGGTCCAATGTGCTTTAATTCTCACATTAACAATGCACATGCACCCATTACAGCTACAATAAATGTATGTACACCAATATATGTGCAAATATCTATAGAATAAATGAGTTTTCACAAAATTCTCTAGCTATGTCAGATGAAGCATTTCAGGAATGCTTCAAATCTTAATATATTATAAAAATTAAAAGTTTTTTTCCTAAAAGATTATTTGATATAGCAGCTGTTCTATGAATCACTCACTCTTATTTGTTTTTAAGGAAATGTTTGTGCAGATGAACCTTTGTCCATTACCACTCCACACAAATTTAAAATCTTCAAGGCAGTTAGAAAAGAAGTTCCTCTAGAACTGTGAATGCATAAGACACTGTGGAGATCAAAGCACAAATAGATCTTTTAGAGATCACTATTGACAATAAAAATATTCTACTGCTTTCTGGTCATTAGGTAACATCATTGACAAGCACATTAATGTTTTTTATAATACAAAAATACATCTGAGAGTCTTCTTAAATGTCTTCACTGAGTTTTGAATTGCAGGCAGCACTTCAAGCATATTCCAAACTGCTTTATAGTCTCTGCTAATAGTTGTTTGATGAGGTGTTGTACGGTTACAGATTTTTCTTAATACTAATATTATTTTTAGATTATGATTTCACCAAAAATTCCACAAATACTCAGTGCAGAATGGTCTTTCAAACATAACTGTCATGGGCTTTGAGCTTACAAATTCTTCTTCATGCAAGCAGTCCCCCTTCAGCAGGAAGGTCTACTTCAGATTTTCAATACAACTACTGAGTTAGCACACAGTCCTGACTGACAAAGTTAAATTATGCCTCTGCTTGCAGTCACAATAAAGTTACTGAAAGCACTTAAATTAGATTAAAAATAACCCTTTATTATACTTTTCTCCCCTCTGAAGAAATTTGTATTTCTGAGTAGTCATTATATAAGAACAGAAAAAATTGCACAGGTGTTTGAGGTAGATTAGTTTCAATTTGTTTTCAGAAAGCTTTAGCTTATTCTCATCACCATATTGAACAAAGAAGTTTCCCGCAAACAAACTAGTTTTCTTTTGAACTTCACTTAGATTAGTCCCACTTATGTGGGACTTGAACAGGAATTAACTTCCCCCAATACACTTAGTGGTAGTGCAGCTCATGCAGTATTTGTCTTATGCTGCTACATTAAATTAAAGGCTCCTAAAATATGTTGGTGCATTAAAAAATATCTCCCCACCTTCTTTCAGTAAGTGCATTCAGGAGGAGGCTCCAGGCCCAGAGGCAGTCACAAAGCACCAGGAATCTCTTCATGGTGGACTCTGGAACTAGAAGGAAAATAACCATTAACATCCCCCACACTAAAACAGGTATTAGGTAAAAAAATCCGACATTGGAAACTTCTGCAGAGTAATGTGATGTCAGACAATGACCTCACAAGAGTAGAGCTGATGCCATTCTGAATAAGGGTGCATGGCCTTGGCTGCTGTCCTGGTTACCTTCTACTTTTAGACCCACAGACCCAGGATGGAGTTTGTTTTGTGGTCAGGGTGTATTCTTTATGCATTACTCTTGAACTTTAGCAAAAACAGTTACAAGCAAAAGCTGCTGTCCCCAAACTCTGTGGCAATTCTTATTCCGTTTCCCCCGGGTTGAAAGTGTGTCAAGGCACCTCCATTGCACTTCCAGATAACCAAGTGTAATTGCCATTTTTGTTTGACTTGAAGCAGCCTGAGCCCTTCCAAGCCTCTGGGAAGGTGTCACAATGTGGTTGTGTGATTGAGGAGAGTGATGCTTTCCTCACAACCACTGCTCTGCTTTGATGAGATGGAAGCAACTTTCTTCTAGAGATACAACAATCCACCTCTTCCCTTAAATACAGCATCAGAAAAGAACTAAAATGAGCAGATTCTAACTCTATGATCTGCTGCTACATAGGCTCACTTTAGGGCTAAAGGACACAATTCATAATGAAACCATTAGCTGACAACCTACACACTATCTCTCTCCTAAATCTCTACCAGTCTCTGAATGCTGCTAGGAAATGTTTCTGCATTGGCAGCCTTCTCCTCCTCTCCAAACATCTCCTGTACTCTCTCCAGACTTTACTGAGTTACTCTCAGTTTACCTTTGAGCAAGAAGTAACAGACTCAGAAAGTTTCTCCTGCTTTCTAATAAACTATAAAATAAAAAGTTAGCTGATATTTGTGGCATCAGTGCTGCAGATTCAACTAACTGCCCAGGAGATGTTGCAGGTCCCTTTACATAGCAATTCAAAGTGTGCTGGAATACAGTC
The DNA here is from genome assembly GCF_027579445.1 of Ammospiza nelsoni. NCBI lineage: Eukaryota > Metazoa > Chordata > Aves > Passeriformes > Passerellidae > Ammospiza > Ammospiza nelsoni. The sequence goes on from NC_080648.1 coordinate 7,853,767, forward strand.
CATTTTTAGGATTCATTACATAAATAAGGTTAACAAATACGAAGCCTGTATTGGAATTGGAGGGGTTTTTGCGTGCCTGAGAAAATCAAGCACTGTACATAGAAATGTTGTTGTAGCTTTAAATAAAGCTCCCCCAATTCACTGCACACTCTCAGGGACAATTTAAATCAATAAAACACCGTTACAAAGTGGTATGTGAGCAATGAGATATAATTAATGCGTTTATAGCCAGATGATCGGCAGATATGCATTGAATGGGGCTGAGCTAATCTGACTGGATAGGAACGAGCTGGCTGTGGCAGGAAAGTGTGGATAAAGATCTTCAGGGACGACACTGCATCCTAACTTGCCCTGGTCAGCCCCTTTACAAAGGGAAAGACAACATCTGTGGCTTCAAAAATCACCTTTCCCCGGTCCTGCCAACTTCTGCCTTTGCAAAAGGCTCCTCGAGATGAAGAAGGGAAAGTGAATTATTCTCAACTATTTTGATCTGTTGAGCTTCACGCTCGCTCCCCTTCTCCCAACACCAACCCCTGCTTCGATAAACCCATCCAGGCACAATAAATCCCGAAGAAGGAAAGTTTCTTGCAGCTGGAAAAAGCAAATGTAAATTATGGCTTTGAATGAGCGTTAGAGCCCAGCAGCCCCCGGCCTCCCCTGCCCGCACCGCCTGAGAAACCAGCGCCGGTTCTCCCATTCAAAATGGGAGCAAGAGCCACGCTTTGGGAGCGTTTCAGCAGCGCCCACTGGAAAAAAAAAAAAAAAAAGAAAAAAAAAAGAAAAAAAAGGGGGGGGGGGGCACGACTCAAAACAAAATCGGGGGTAAAAGGGGGGCATTTGATGCATTTTGACTCACTGCGAGAGATTTGCTCCTCTCGGAGGATTAAATCGAGACTTGTTTTCCTCCCGGCATTTCAACTTTGCATCCCCCGGCCCGGAGCATCCACCCCTCCCACCGCGCCCGCGGGAGGGAAAAACCCAAACCCAAAACCCAAACCCCTTCTGCGAGGGACCGGCGGAAATCAGTCCGCGCTAAAAAATAAATAAATAAGAGAACTGACAATGCCCATCGATCGCTGCGGATTTTCAAGCTGGAGGGATAGAGGAAAAAAAAAAAAAAAAATCCCCCCGATCCGGCGGTACCTGCGGACGGAGAGCAGAGGAGCCGCCCGCGCGGTGCCCGCAGCCGGGAGCGCCCGGAGCGCTGCGGGCGTGTGTCCGTGTGTGTCCGTGTGTGTCCGTGTGTCCGTGTGTGTCCGTGTGTGCCCGGGGGTGCCCGGGGGTGCGAGCCAGCAGCCGCGCTTACCGGAGCCCTCGGGCGCGGGTCCGCGGCGCCGCTGCCCTGCCGGGTGCCCGCCCGCCGGCGCGGAGGCTGCGCGGCTCCGGCTCCGCCGCTCACTCCGCCTCGGCCATCGCCGCCGCTGCTCCGCTCCGCTCCTCCGGGCTCGGCACCCGAATTTCTCTTCCCAATATTCCGACCGCCGCTATACAACAAAAGCTTTCTCTTTACCAAGACAGTAGTAATACGTCCCAGGGTAAACCGGATGTGAAATAGGCTGTGACTTCATGCCAGAGAGATTTTATTTTAGAAAGGAAGGTGGTACCAAGCTCTCATCTAGAGACCAATCCGCCCATTTTTTATATGCAGCACAATTTAACTTCCAGTGCTCTCGCCCTAATCCCTTTCTCTCTGGCTGCAGCCTCAAATCCTTCTACAATCTGCAGCATTATTATTACTGGGGGGGAGGCTGCGCGGCCGGGGGAGGCTGCGCTGAGCATCTTTACACACTCGCAGTTTACAAAACAGTCTATTTTAAGGGTCGTACATTAAAAATATAACCGATCTGCGTTAGCGTTCAACCTTTGCTCGACTATTTAGTCGCGGCATAAATATGAATGAAGGCTGGCCAGGGGTGTAGAGGTTGCAGCACTACGCGCGTGTGCCTATAGACTGTGTGTGTACCTATAGGGACCAGGCGGCAGACCACGGCTCTAGGCAGGCAGACGGGCACAGAGATGCTGTGCAATACTAATTAAACGCAGGTAACACGCATTTTGGGCGAGCCCCGTAGGAGATCAGCGGCAGGAGCAGGCGCCTCTTCCCCACTTCCACACGCCTTTAGCGGGCAGGCACCGCGTTACCCGGCGCGGTCCCGGGGCTCGGCCAGGCTGTGCTCGGGGGCTGCCAGCCCCTGCTCGCTGTCCCGCTGTCCCTCGGGGCCCCGCCGGGCATCGGAGCCGGGACATTCCCGGCAGAGCCCGCGGAGCGCCCGCTCGGTCCCACGGCCGGGGAGCTGCGGGAGCCCCGCGGAGAGCGCGGTGCTGCCCTGCCTGCCCTGCCCTGCCTGCCCTGCCCTGCCTGCTCTGCCCTGCCCTCCCCTGCCCTACTCTGCCATCCCCTGCCCTGCCCTCCCCTGCCCTGCCCTGCCTGCCCTGCCCCAGCCGTGGGACACTGGGGGCACACAGCGCTGCCCCGCACCAGTGTCACTTTAACCCCCACGCACACCTCCTCCCTCAGATGGGAGCGAGCCCGGCAATTGTGCGGAGAGCAAGGGGAAAGTTGGATGCATCAGGTCCGGGGAGGTGCCCGTGTGCGGGGAACGCGGGCAGCGCTCACCTCCCCGGCACAGGCTGCCGTGCCTTCAGCTTTATTTAGCTCGAGGCGCCTCTCACGGCTCCAAGCCTTCTGCAGAGGGATCAGGCTCTGCTGCCACGAGCACGGCGTGGTCAGCTGTCCTTGCTCTGGTTAATGGAAAGATAAAATGAAGTCCTTCGTCAACAGTAGCTCTTCTCTATAAAGCACTACCAGCATCTGTGAGGGGAAAAATTTTTTCCTTATATCATATGCACCTACTGGATTTGAAATACCATCTGCTTTCCCTCTTCTCCTTTCAACGCCATCACTGATTCAGTTTCTCTTCCTTCCTATGATGCTGCTCCAAGGAAGATCAAAATCCATAGATCTTGTCAGAGATAACCTGAAATGATATCTTATATTACAGTAAAGCTATCTGTTGCAGCTTTATCCAGATTTTTAAATGAAATATTGCACATTCTGTGCATTCTCATGAAATGCATTATCTGTTTGTAACAGCACAAGAAGGTTTTGATTTGACCCAAGAAACCAATGACATTCATAGCTAAGGCTGGCAATAATTTCCAAGGTGGCAGTCATTTTGGATAAGTGCCTGATATAACAGTCCAAACACTGCAATGATTTTCCTAAGCACAGGGAAAACTGAAATTTTGTTTATCAAAGTCCCCTGGTGTACCAAGTTACCCAGTCATTATGATCAGCACTGAATAGCCACAGGTTATTTTAAAAGCTTGCAATGGACTTTGTGCTTAGTTTCTTGGCATTTCCAATGTGGTTCATCTCATTTTGATTCAAGGCTGTTAGCAGTGCACAGAAAAGTAGGGAACAGAAAAACCTACTCACTTCCCAATGAAATGATAAGTAGCAACTTTTCAAATCACTGTTGCATAGACAAAGTCTTGGTGGCTAGAGGGATTTTTTTCAGATATGCGACATTTTCACCTTCATTTGCTCTTAGCTAACACAATTTACTGTTTTTGTTCTTCCACTGAAGTACAAGAGAGCTTTGCTTTAGCAACAAGTAAACCGAGGTAAACTCAGCTGAGTTTACAAAAACAACAGAATGAATTTTTATTGAAGTACTTGGATATTTTGTGGCTGTAAAACCACTGAGATCCCTTCCCCTGTCAATAAGGCATTAATTGCATTCTTAAAATGACTTTAAACTATTTTTTCTAGATTAATGATATATATTTACAAAAATAATTAAATATTCAACGGAGCTTTGATATTTCGTTTTGTCCATTATTCATGAACAAGGAGGTTGTAAGTATATTTGCTCTGTGTTTGTCATAGGCAGCTGGACAGAGAGATTGGCTGAAAGGTGGGTGACTGAATGGACAGAGATTCATGTACCTCTGGGCACTAAAATCTGAGCACTTGGAAAGCTGAGGCAGCTCCAGAGCCCATGAGACATAGCCTTGCATCTTATAGTTTTCTTGACTTACTTTAATTAGTATATAAACAATGGCAACTGGTTTTAGTTTACTTAAGTGTCAAGGGTTACACATGATGTTCTTTGCCTTTTTGCCTCCATGGACACAATTGCTGTGTGCCAAAGGATTTTATATTTTCCTGAGTTCTCATTGGGTGAAAATATTGACCTAAAATTGGAAGTTGCTCATTCTCTCTCTAATTCGCATCTGCTCAGAAAGTAGGACAAAACTATTTTTCCTCCATGGCTGAGATTCCTGTCCATCAGTGCTCACATGTAACCCAGATTTTATCTTTTCCTTTCAAAAGCTGTTATCACAGTTATCATGTCATTCCATAGTAAACGCTAAAAATATTTGGATGTAATCAAACAAATAGGCTGGTTTATGGGTTGTGTTATCAAAACAACTGCTTAAAAAAAATAAAAGAAAATACAAATTGTTTTTACCAGTAAAAGTGCTCTTTTGAAGGAAAAAAACTGTCTTGCAATTCTTACTTTTTTCCTTTTCCATCTGAATTCTACTGACCTAATCCAAACATGACCAGGGGTAACGCATTTATCAAACTCCAGCTGTGGATTTCAGGCACCTAACTTAAGAGAATATCTTTGAAAATCTCAAGCTATTTATAGGAATGTGCAGAGTACCAGGGAATCTTAGGGTCATATGATTTCGTTGCTGAAGAAATTGTTCAAATGAGAGAGGAAAGAGCCTTTGAACACACATCTCCAGGTAACTCAGGTGATGTGCATCTCTGCAGCTTTACAGGCACATTTGGAAAAGGAAGATGTCAGGCAGATGGGTTCTTTTCAAGCCAGCTTGATGAGTCCATAAAGTTTTCAAAAAGAGTTTATGTCTTTCATGTTACACAGGAATGTAGGACTATATCCTTTATAAACATTATTAAATATAAACAGTCAGCCAAAGCCAGCCTGGCACAGCTCTGTGCAATGCTTTGATGATAGTGCAAGTGATTAGTAGCAGTGAAGTTAAACCAACTGATTCCTGATTTGGTAAAATATATTTATTAAATAATGGATTAAAATTGACATAGAGAAAGATTTTCATCATAGCTAGATCTATTTTTGCTTTTAAATTTCTAGTTGGCACTTTTTGAAGTCTGGCCTATTCCTTTGGTATGTATTCATATACATATATATAGTATTTAAATAGGTCACCTGGAAAGAATATATTTTTTCAGTCTTGTGGTTTTTATCATATTTTTCTTTCTGTAGGCAAAATATACATATGTTTTATTTTAGTTTAGGGATATATAAAACAACTGAAATTCCATAGCAGAACGCTTTGACACAATGTGTCCTGAATAGCCAAGGGATTTGAATAAAGCAAATGAAACTCAGAGATTTACTGGCATACAGCAGATCAGATGAAGAATTAAAACAGAAAGACCATCTGCTCCAAAGCTTTGAGCTCTGTTATTTACAAGTCCTGCTCGTGTGACTAAATGGAAATATTTTGTAAAATATATGACTCCAATTTGATTTCTATTTTAATGTGTTTCAGTAATATATCAAAAGCACAGTTGTTAACCTTTTAGTAGACATAAAAAAATTCAGTGGCTTAATTTTTTTCCCCTTTAATTTATAGCCACAGTGAAGAAAATGGGATATATACTTGTCACTTAGCGGTGGAATTTTGTTTTGTTTTGTTTTGTTTTTGTAAAAGGCAAGTGATGATATATAACAAAGTTCATTCTTTTTATTCCTCTTTCATTTTAAAATAAGGTTTTATTCGTCATCTCTTTCCTCTTCAAAAAATTAGTAGACAGAGAAAAAAAGAGTAGAAACTTTCAGGGACATGCTATTGAGAATCTTCATGAAAACAAGTTACACTCTTTTCAAAGTGTCACTCTCTTACAATGTCCATAAAGACATTTCTTTCTAGAACTGTGTGAAAATTGGAAGTAGCACTTCTTTGAACCCATTATCTATTAAAAATGGAATAAAGAGAAAAATAGCTGATGCCCAGAAACTTGGAGATGATGATTCCCTCTTGAGTTTTAAAGTCTTTGAGTACAGTATTTCAAACAGAAAACCCAGTTACTGACAAGTTCCTCAGATTTTCTAATCCACAGAGGCAACAATTAATTAAGCCTTGCCATGCTGTTGCCAAACATCACCACAAATTTAATGTGTAAAGCCAAACATGGAGGATTCTTCCCTAAATAATAATAGGATTTCTTGTTTGATGTCAGTAAGGAAGAATGAAAATTTAATCTATTTTCTAAAAACCCATCATGGAATTCACAAAAACCAGCAAAAAGAACCAAAGTCACAACTTGGAGCTTTTGGGGATTACAGGAGACTTGTAAATGCAGCGGTGATCATTGCTGAGATCTTTGCCAGGAGGCTTTTCCTCCAGCAGCTGGATTTATCTGCAGTGGAATCCAGCACCATGTGGGGTTATCTCCACTCTCACTGCTGCTGAGGTGATGTCCTGACCAGAGATCTGCAGTTCCCTGGAGCTTTCACAGCACAATATCAGCTGTCCTTAAACAGCAAGGAGCTCTCCCCACGGAAAGGGAGGTGTGGACTCCTGGGATTTTGGTGTGTCTATCAGTTACACTTCAAAAAGAAGTGAATAATTTTGTGGCTTGCTGTCCTTTCTGCCCTGCAGATGGAAGAAAAGATGTGTTTAGGACTCAGATCTCAGAATGATGACTTGCAGTTTGATACACTTCATGACAGTTCATGTTCCTGTGGACCAATGAACTCATCTCTATCTTCATAGATTCTTAAGTAACATTATTGATGATTTTTTCCTAAAGTTGGATAAGACAAAAATCTGTGAAAGGAGAAGTTCTAGATTACTCAAAATTCTTGAATGCTTACACTTCTTTCCTTGAAAAAAATTATCGAACCATACAATGTTTAGTGCATTAAGAAGCCTTGGTACTGATTATTTGAGGATAAGGAAAATTAGTGACTATCAAAGGAATGGGAGTAAACTGAAATCAATATTTACAGAAATAGGAAAAAATAAAATATATTTTTAAAAATCAACAGAAAACCATGGAGAAATCTTCAGTTCACCTGCCCTTCAATAAATACTTGCCTTTGATTGAACTAAAAGATGTAGAGTCAGAATATTTCAATATATATTCAGGTAGATTCTTAAAACATGTTCAAATCCATCCCTTCTCAGCCAAACACTTCAGAACCCACTTAAGGCCATGGGTCATAAATATTCTTAAACTTAAATGTGTCCCTCTAGGCTGAATTTTGCTGCTTTGCAAGCCACATACCCTGCTGACTTCTCAGGTGACCTTAGACACGTTGACTTTCTCTCCCTGTCTCTGTGCCTGTATCTGGACTGAGAGGAGTGCAGCTTGTGGAGTTCAGTTAGCCCAAATGCCTGTAGATTGCAGTGGGAGCAGTGCTAAGAACTTTGCTGGACTGTTTGCTGGAACTTTCCTGCAGAAATGAAGCCACAGAAGTTTGTGGACCAGAGTTGAGGCACACAGTGCTGGATCCCTCCCCAGTTTGGGGCACAGAGTTCCCCTCCTGCTGCTCCTGCCCCAGCCCCTCCCTGGGATGGTGACCAGGAGACTCCAAAGATGAATTTGCCTTCCAGTTGTGAGCCCCATCTTCCCCCTGGCTGCTGGTGTCCCTGCATGGAGCTCTGCTTGCACACCCTGTCAGAGCTGCCCTGCCTGCTCTGTCCTGCCCCAGAGGTCCCAGTTTTCTGTGTAGAAACAGCCACATGAACATTGCACTGATAGTCACATTTTCAAATTTCATTTTTGCATGACCTGCTTGGTGCTGAAAAGTGTAGTGAGGGATAGCAAATGGAGGTGGGGAATACACAGGGGCAATCATTAACACAGAGATGTAATTATATGATTTTTAACGTAGCTTTTGCATTCATCTCTTTTATAGTCCTTGTCCAAAAGACAAATCTTCTTCATTGTCTCCTATTTTAAAATTATTTATGTCTAGCTTTATATGTACTGAAATTACATGGGCAAAACCTGTGTCATTTTCCCAGAACAGCTGTGCTGGGAAATTGAAGCTCCAGGTGTTAGTGGTAGGCATTTAAAGGCAATAGAAGAGCAGAGTGTGGTAGATGGAAGCATTTCTTCTGCCCAGGGATCCTTCTTTCTGCTCATTCTCCTTCTAAGGTGGGTTTCTCCTGACTTATTTGCTGATTTGTGTTGCTTGTTTTTTGCTGCTACAGATTAAATCATGATTTATATGTTTTGAATTTCCTTGCAGATCCCCTGGTGTTAGGCAGAACTTAAATTTTGATGTTAGTTAGAGAGCTGCTTGATGAACTTTTAATTTTTTTTTCTTGTTCATTGAACCACATTGGTTCAACCACAATTTATATTCCATCTATTTAATTAATAGAAAAATACCTCACAGTTGTTATATTTATGTGGCAGGTTTTTCAAAATCAAATCTGCATTTGCAATAGTTTGCATGGATGCTTGTATTATACTGAGAAATGATTGTTTTCATCCAGAAGCATACAAAATAATCACTGGGCTATAGAGTCAAACCCCCAAACAATTTAAAATCAATATTTTTTGGACATTATTGATAAATGTAAATATTAGTTGGAATTGAAAGTGTTTTATAATATAATTCTGCCTTTTATTCTAAGGGAGAGCTCCACCAATACAATTTCTGAAGGTCTCTGATAATCCAGGATGATCCAAGTGATTTTTTTTTATACAACTACATAGTTTTTTTACTGTTGAATCGTATCAGCAGTGTTGTAGGTGTAAGGATTAGGTGCTGAGTACCTCTGCCCAGCTGAGCTGGGTTGTTACAGCTTGGTCTGGCCCCTCCCTGCCACCCATTTCAAACAAACTGGGAGCTGATTCAAGCAGGGAGTCCTGCTCAGGTAAAATGTGAAATGAGCCAAGTTCATATGAACCCATGTTCAGCATCCATGGTCTTTGCTTGCTGCTTTCATAAAAACTCTTAATATTTACCAAGTCTTTGCTGCAGGGATGTTAGTGTGCATGTTTACCCCTTTTGAGATTTCATGTGCCAGCGTTAATTTGGTTTTGGTTTAGAACTTAAATTGTTGTTTATGCAAAATAGCAAATGTGTCTACATAGAAACTGGGTCTCCTAAGTCAGTATTGGTTCCATAAAAAGGATTATTGAGCCTTTTCTCTTTTTACTGCTACCAATAAAGAGCAAAGCAATCAAAATTTGAGGAGTATTTGGGCTAACAGTTACTGGTCTGACTGGGAGGGAAGCCACTTTTTCACTTGTGTTCTGCTGTGGGGAAAAGGGATCTGTATTTTTGGGAGTAACTTGCTGGCATGGTTATGGAACCATCCTCTTGATTGCCATGGTCTACTCTTAGCAGAGAGAATGAGACTGCACAGGCTTTGGACAACACAAAGTTATTATTAGCAATATTTCAGAGTCTGATAAAAAAGTTTGCATGACTTTCTCATTTGGTGGTAAGATAACCATTAAAGCAGTTCATTTTCAAAGTAAAACTGTTTTGCAGGTTATTAAAGGCAGGGTTTGTCTCACCCATCTTCAGCTGTGATTAATTAGATTAAAAGCCTCACATAGACATTTGCAATAGACAAAAAAATGAGATGTACCCTCACAATACCAAAAAACATTTAGCTAAAACTTGGTTGCATAAATGCAATAAAATTCTGTAAAGTCAGACCTATAAAATATTGCTTCTGTTTTGTAGCAGGTTTTGTGGGTTGTGCTTTTCACACTTTTTAAATCTGTATCTCTTCAACTGAGATTTGAGGACAAATATATAATACAACAATATTTTGATACTGAGCAATGTGTAATGCCACAACAATATTCTCTGTTTTTTCAGGTCAAAACCCCAAACCATATTGGTGTATGGGATCTCTTTATACAAAATTAGAAAAAGTGTGTAAACTAAATATAATTGCTGTTATATAGTGAAAAAAATGCTGCTGTCAACAATGAAAGGAAAAAAAATCTGCTTGGGAAAATGTGTGCTAAAATTGGATTATAACTTAAAGTATTATTTACCCACATAGATTTTTACTGAGTTCTAAAGGAAGACAGTTTTTATAATTAGGGTGAATGGATGCATTTATTTCAGTATGCCAAGATAACATCTTCAGAGCAGCTTCTTTGACAGAAAAGATTTTTAAAGACCACTGCAATGAAGAATGACTGACAATATGAGCAGCACAGAAGGGACCTCATTAGTTTTTTACAGGAGGAAGAAATTGAAAGCTAAAGCTCTCGGAGGGCAAGAGTCAGGCAATGTAACAAGGAAGTCCTTATCAGATTGTGTCTGTTCATTTACTATATAGCAAGCACTCCAGTTGAAATTCAAGTGAGAGGTGTCTGAAGGTACTGCAGAGAGATGTGAAATATGTTTGCGAGATGTCCAATCCTCAAAAAACTATCTATTAAAGAATTCAATGTAAAAATGCAAAGATGCAGATAGAGCTGTCCTGATAATGAGTAAGAAGCAAATACTTTTTAACTATAAGGTGTTCTTGTTTGATGGCAATGATGACATCATGGTAAGAAATAAATATCAATATCAAATGCTCTTATGTCACTCATACAGTAGGAATAACTTGGAAGGCTTTTAAATGCTGTAGTTTGGAAACTGTGCTTTAGAGTAGGAGTGAAACTATAAAGCAATAGCAAGGATTCAGAACTGAACAGGAGTTTCAGGTAATTCTACTCAATTTGTATTAAAATTTAGCAAAAAAAAAAAAAGGGAACAAACCACCACAGAACAAAATTTATGTTGAAGCTCTTTAAATTTGCTGGAAAATATGCTGGATTCTTCCATTATTATAACCACATAAAAGAGTTTTTCCAGTGAAATGATGGGGACAGGCAATTCATAGAAATGCACAACAGGCAAGCTCCCTTCAACTTGTCTTAACACAGATTTACTGCTGTGGAGGAAGAAAGATTAAAGCAATGAAAACTAATCTTTAAAAGATCCTGAAGGGTGAATTGTCATCCTTTTCCTCTCTGACCTTCAAATATAGGATCTACATGTATTCTCTACTCCTTGATAATTCTCTCAGACTATTGTAGTGTAGAACAGTCCCACACAAAAGGGGTGGTTTATGCCCTACTGGCACTGATAGAAAGTTTTATTTCAGTTTTTCTTGCCTCAGCACCAGGCAGCCTTGGTCCCAGCATGGCCTGTGCAGAAGGATTTGTGTTCCAGCAAGGGAGCAGGACTTTATACCCCTGAGCTGGTCACAACAAGTGCAAAAACAACCTGTGACACCTGAGAGTGCCCATGCATTGACTTCAATGTGCAATCATGAGACATAAATTTGCTAAGTGACAGAAATTTGGTAGTAAAAAGTACAGCAAGAGAATTAAAGCAAGACAAGGCTTGCACAGGAAAGAATTAACAGAGGTGTAGCACCACAGTAGGAGAAGCAAGATGTGAAACACTCTCCTGATGCAGCTACTGCTCCTTTGAAAATGAGATAACACATGTGCTTCTGAATTAAGCTGAGAGTAAATCTAGCCAGGAAAACACCTTAAGGATCTTGCTGTAACAAAATGTGGAGAATTTAAAGTCAAAGCTATGAAACACTGTCCAATTTATACAGAAAGAAAATATTGCAGCACTGTTAATGGGTCTGGTCTTGAACTTTGCATCCATCAATTTTTTAAGCCAGAATGTTTGTTAAATTCCTCTACAGAAATTGCTCTTTAAAAGAGCATTAACATTATGTAATTTTAATACATGCATTATATGCTCAATTCCTAGTCCTAATCTCCCAGCACCATTCTTCAGCTATTAATATGTTTAGTTAAATAAGTTCTTATACAGGGCTAGAGATGTAGTGAGTGCATGCCGTGGATGAATCATGGAAGCAATTTAATATTCTAAACATTTCTTTATATTGCAACATTTTTCATCAACTCAGAATTTGCAGTTGTTTGCTTAGAATAGAAACTACTCACAAATCAGGAAGTAAATCAAGGTTTCTGAAATTCAGTGTCAGTGTATGGTAATTGATATTTACCCATTACAGAGGATCAAGACCTTATTCTTGGCCTGGTTTTGATGCTGTAACTATAGTTGCACTTATATCTTATGCCCTAGGTTATTAAGGATCTCTCTAAATCAAAGCTTGGGGAGCTCAGTAAGTTTGATTTATCTTGGATGCTCATTAGGCAGAAAATGGGTATGAACTTGCTCTTAATGAATGCAGTTATAAGTGTCATTTCTGCCTCGGCCTTTTATGTGCATTTCCAAAGCCTTGAGTTGGTCTGCAGAGGAATTAATGTATTGACTTGCTGGGATATTGGCACTTGTCTTGCTGCCACTTCAAAGCCCCTTTCAAAACTCTTCAGAAGATTAGCACCAGGCATGAGTAGACAGATAACTAACCTTTCCAGGAAAATTGTGTGTGTCTTTTAGGAGCAGCTTTGCCAGTTGTTTTTTTTTTTTTTTTTTTGTAAGACTATTAAGAGAAGTATAAAAACACATGCGCTCAAAAGATGCTAATTTTCAGTTTCTCCAGGACTTCAAGTCATAAACAAAAAACAAGGAAAGCTCCAGCATTAAGTCAATCCTGACTTTGTCCAGCTAAATTATTATTCGTATCTACACTTTACACACACAGATTTTGACCAGACACCCAATAAAATCAATCAAAAAGCAAATACATGAGTTTATAAAACCAATTCTCTGTAACCTACATTCATTCTTTTTAAAACAGGAAAAATAATTTAAAAGAATCTCTTCTTTTTATTCTTCCTCTCAGTACCTGGACACCTGCTGACATTCATGTCCAGTCAATAAAGTCAGTAGGCAGAACAAAGCACAGGAACTGATAGAAAATGTGAAGCTTTGTTTCTATTCCTTTCCCTTGCACAATCACTTCTTTACACCAGCCAAACCTTTTTTTGTTTTGTTTTTTGCCATATTTTTTTGTGTGACTGTTTCTCCCAAGTTCAAGGGAAAAGACTCTTCACATACAAAATGAGAACATTAACTGCCAATACCAGTTATTTGTGTGTCAAGACATAAAACTCATATGGATTTTCAGGCTGCTAGTTCATGGTGTTATTTTTCGTCTTCCCAATGAAAACTTACATTATGAAGATAATATGGATGAGATTTCAGTAAGCAGAGAATAATGTCAGCTTTCTTCCCTTGCTAAAATTTAAGGACCTCTCTTTGTAAGAAATTCAGTTTGCACCTGCAAGCTGAGCCTCTTTTGCCCTTGCAGTGTTTGTCTCAGTCCTTATCTCAGCTCATGAACACTTTGTCAACTTTTTATTCTCTCCTCTGCCCAGCTGTGGCAGGGAAGGGTGAGCAAGGAGCTTTGATGGGTGCCTGGTGTTGGGCCAGTGTTCAACCACAACATGTACAAACAGAATATATTAGTAAATATGTGGGTTTGACTCTCTTAAAGGGTATTTTTCCACTTAATATTGTTATGCTTCTGTGCTGTAAGGAGATGTTTATGTAAAAATTCATCATTAAGTTTTAAGTTTATAAACAGAATAGGGTTTGTAATTGATAATGATATGTGCAAGATTTTTTTTATTATGTTCATGGAACTTTAACAATAACGGAGAATCTCTGAGACGTTTGAAGATTTACTCAGTCAAAATTATGCATTCACATTTTATTTCAGTTATGTCTAACAGACATAAAAGGCTCTAACAGAGCCTAAATAAAGTAGCAATCTTGATAGTCTGTTTAAAGCATGACCATAGGCTGCTTTTGGTATTCAGTTTACACCATCAGATACAGATCTACAATTTCCATAGTATATTTAGCCAGTGTATATAAGTATCCTTCACTGGAAGGTCTAAAAACACTTAAAAAGGAAAGTCTTTTTTGAAGATGAATATGGAAATCTTTTCCCAGCACCTTTGTTACCAATATCTTCTCAAAATGGATTCAATTACATTACAGTGCCCTCACACAGTCTTGGAGGACTTCATATTTTAAGCAGGTTAAAAATAAATCAGCCAAATCATTCTGCCTTTGATATCAGTGAACATTTTTCCTCTTGGTTTCAGTTGTGTTGGTGACCTAATTGGTTGGAAAGTTTTCAAGACTTGGAGTTGTTTTGTCAACAGCATCTCTGAGATGAGGCTGCTAAGCCCCAGCACTGCTGGAGGCATCTACTGCCAGGACATTGAGGAGATCTGGACCTTGTCTTTGGGCAATGGGCTTTTTCTTTGTTTGTGGGGAATGAATATTATTTAATATTAATTTTACCATATGCCGAGAAAACCCAGTTTCTCTGAGAATATGTCTAAGCAGGTCGGCAAAATAAAAACCCTTGCATTGCAGTGGTGAAGAACATTATTAAAATACAGTAAAGTGTGACTAAGTACTTTCAGATTAAGTCTCATACCAGAGTAATGTTATTCAAAATAAAAGAAAAAGTCTTGCAGATATTAATGTTATTGGTCTAATCAGACAATTAAAGATGCTGAAATGCATATGGGTTTTTCAGGATGAGATGCAAATGACATAATAAATAGATTGAAATTAGGCTGTCTATAATTAAACCAAAACAGAAGTCTTTAAGTGATTCCCAATTTTAGTCAATGGCCAGGTAGAAGTGTTCAATTTGGGTACAAAATACTTATTGCTTGATTCTCTGATTATAGAGTAGGATAATTAGAGACTGATGAATGATTTATTAGCTCTCTTAAAAATCATACCATCGCTTCCATTTTAGCTTCTACTCCTGTTCACTTGCTGAGCTAAGTATAAATTTGAAGGTCTGAGGGCTTTGCCAGAGATTGTATTGTCTATATTTATAACAATTTAAAAAAGATACCCGTCAGTATTTTAACAGGTATTCTTCATTAAGCTTGTGTTCTATTCTCTGCCAGTCTCATTCCTATTTCGTGCTCAGCACAATCAAGTCTGAGCACCTGTGAGAGGTGAAGTAGCAAACACCAGCAGTGCCTGGATGTTTCCATCTGCTGGAAACTCTGCTGGAGCTCCAGCTGTGCTGGCTGGGACAGCAAGGCAGCCCCTGGAGGGGGCAAACCTGGCTCTGCTCCTGAGTTCCTTGGTCCTGGGTTGGAGTCAGGGCTGTGCAGCCAGGCTGGAGATCCCCTCTGGCTGGGAGAGACTGAGCTGGGGCCAGGAGAGGGTCAGAAAGGGAAATCTTTCCAAAATCATCATCAGCACAGCCACTCTCCCCTTTGGCCTTTGGCCAAAGCTTACAAGTAAAAGTATGTAAATAGTCCCAGTTAATAGTATAATAAAGTATAATATATAATAAATATTTTTATGTATATATATACACTATTATGTATTAAATATATAATAAATAATATATAATAAAGTATGTAAATAGTCCCAGTTAATAGCATAATAAAGTATAATATATAATAAATATTTTTATGTATATATACGCTATTATGTATTAAATATATAATAAATAATATATAATAAAGTCAATATATAATGAAGTATGTAAATAGTCCCAGTTAATTCAGAGGAGCTGACACTTGAGTATTTTACTGAACTGAAGCATCCGCCTGGATATTTTGTCTTTGATTGTCTTGCATTGTTTCTATTTATGTAATAGATGTTTTTAATTTCTTAACTCCTCTATTTAGTGTCAAAGATAAATGGCAAATATGAAATTCATAGGGATTGTGTAAAGGATTTTAAATATTTCAAATTGTAGTTAAGTTCTAACAGAATATAATCCATACTCTATGACAAAATAAGAAATGGCTGTTTCTGCTTGGATGAAATTTTAGTAGCTCAAATCCAGTTGTGTCATTACATGTTTCTGTTGTACCATTGTGCATTAAAAATTGTGTTTAGAATAGTCTTGTTCAGTATCTGCTCTTTGAGGTAGATGCGGACCTGCAGGATCCAGAATCCTTGGGGTTGGAAGGGACCTCTGGGGATTGTCCAGTGCAAGGGAAGGTCACCCAGAGCAGGAGACACAGGAACTCATCCAGGTGGGTTTTGAATCTCCAGAGAGGTGTGTAAATGTAGCAATATTAGATGTGTGTAAATGTTGGCCTCATTTGATATTTTTTATTAATTGAAAGCAAACTGATAGGAATATCTGATCTGTAGCCATGATTGCTTAAAAATAATTATTATAAATTAATAGTAATAGCTTCAGGTCACAGTTGTATTTATCCTTGACAAGAAAACCTTGGCTGCAGAACCTCATTGTGAAGTTTCTTCCTGCTGTAAGAAAACAGTGAAACAACCTCTGATATGTTAAAGTCAGCAGTGGTTTTGAGCCCACCCAGAAACTGTAGTTTGTATGGTGAAATCTGAAAGGATGTGGCAAATGATTTTGGCACTTGAAGATTGCTAATTAGGACATAAAGACTAAACAGAGCCCATAAATTTCCCCTTACTATTTCTCCCAGGTAGAGAGTAGCATCCAGCAGGACCTGGAGCCTGCTCTAATGCCACGTGCAGCCATGAGATCACCACTGTCCTCTGTCCTGGCTCTGAGGTGATGGCAGAGCTGCTCCCCAGGCTGGCTCTGCTGGCACAGCCCAGGAGCAGGGGGTGCCTGCTCTGAAATGGACCCTCAGCCTGGAGCAGCATCTCCTCCATAACCAGGCACAGGGCTGGGAGCAAACTCGGGGTCTAAAAATGTCCTGGCTCTGAGTACATTGCACAGGGAGAGGAATAACAGGGAACCTATTTTGCTGAGATCCGCTTTCTTTTAAGCATATTTTAAGGAGAAGGCAAAGCCACTTAGCAGCCCAACTCTCAGAGAGTGCCCTTGCTGGAAATGTTGCTGCTTTTCAGAAGGGGATGCTGTGCATGCTAATATGCTGGTGCAGAGCTCAGCTGGGGGAGATGGGTAAAGCAGAGGAGTAAAGACCTTGTAGGGAGGTTATCCTCCTTCAGGAACAAGTCCTCTGAAAATACCTGCCATTTGGGGCAGCCTGATACACTGCAAAAGGGAGATTTTCCTCTGCAGAAGCCTCTCCCTAAGCTCCAGGGAGAAGTAATTTCTAGCAGGGATGATGAAGCAGTATCCAGTAAGGGATGTGCTGTGCTGGGGACAGGAAATCAATCCTGCCTTGGGTTTGGGGTGGGATTCCAAGGGAGGCTGGTGAGCCCTGAGAGCCCCCTGGCCATGCTGGGCTCATGTTTGTGTGCAGGGGCTGGGAGCTGGGCTGGAGGAGCTGGGTGGAGCTGCTCACTCCACACTGGGAAGTTCTGTTTCTCTGTTAGGAAGGTATTTAAATTCACTTGGCAGTCTAAGCACACGAGTTCTCTCTGGAAAAGGTTTACTGCTGAAGGTTATGCTGTGCTTTTCATTAAGTCACGGAGTTTTAAGTGTTAGAGTTCTGGATAGTAAAACTACAAGTAATTTCTATTGACCATGGTCCACTAGAAACTCTTAACTGGATTCTTTTTAGGTAGAGATAGTTTATCACAGTTCTGCTAATCAGTTCTGCAGACAGGAGAAAATGTTGCACCATCTTGATTTCTTTACTGTGTATCAAATATATTCTACTTCACCTATTTTTTGTGTTTTATCTGATTTTATATTGCAATGGGAGCACAGTCTTTAATCATCCATCTCAGTTCTTAAACATCTCTGTATGGAGTGAGAGACAATATAGAAAGCTGTGAATGGCCTTGTGGCAAATATTAGGCTATAGGCCTTGTTTTAAGATGGAGGCCATTTTGACAAGTAGGAATATATTTTTTGCAGTGTTTATTATTATTTAATTTCATTATTTCTGAATATATTCTTCCTGTGCAGAATCAGTCTCCTCTCCTTTGAAATACATAAAGCAAGGGAAATGACAAACAATTTCCACATTAACTTCAGGAAAGCAAGTGTTGATACTAAAACGCATTTCCATTTTCATTTTATTTGAGAATTAGGATTTTTTGTGACTAAAATTTCTCCCTACTCCAATAAGATATTAAAGCAATAAGGAAAATGGAATCTTGGATTGGAAAATTAGTCACATCTAAGAATAAAACTTCCCTTTGAAAATGGGAACTTTAATTATTAATCACCTCCAGACACTGTGCCCCAGAGGTTCTATGAGTTTTTCTTTATTTGATTATATGCATTTTTGACTGATTAACCAATTTTTTTATTCTTCTGAGTCATGAATTAAGGCACCTGCTGATTAAAGTGGAATTTATCAAGTGTAGGATAGCCTCTTGTGACAAAGCAGTTTAAAGAGCAGAGAAATAACAGAAACTGTTGCATTTAGAAATGTTGAACAAATAGTTCAGAGGAATTTTTTTCTGTCTCTCACACACACCTTTACTGAAGACTGAAAATTTCCAGGCAGAGTCAGATTTCCTTTTATCAGTTCCTCTGTTTTTGTTTAAAGAAACTGAAGATGAAGAGAGATTTTTTCCCTCCATCCCAAGTTGTTTGAGGGTCTCTTAGTTTTCTTTTTGATCTTGTCCTGCCCTGCAAGCAGCAGCCTTTTTTCCAGCTGCAAAGGACAGCACTGATGCTTTCCACAGCTGCATTTAGCATCACAATGGGCTGTGCAGACCACAGGAGTTGTTTCCAGGTAACTGAAGCTTGTGCTGCAGGAATGCTGATGGAGATGGATGTGCTCAGCTCCCTCTTTGCTTTGCATGTCAAACTTCTCTTGTTTATTCCCCAAGTCTGGCTCATAAATTAGTAGTAGGTTACTAAAAACTGAAAACATTAAATGCACTGCTCTGTGGGCTTGTGCTTGTCTCTGAGAATTATTTCAGTGGGAATCCAACAAAGATAATATAAGAGAAGTTTTACATGATTTTGTTTCTTTTTGTTTCTAGATTTTCACATATATTATGATTTTCCTCTGAAATGAAAGCTTTCTTCAGCTCTGCACTTAATTCAGTAGCTGATGGCTGCCAAAAAAATGTGCTTGTAAGAAGGTAAAGGATGTGAGATTGACCCCCTCCATTCCTGTGCCTTGAGTTTGTGAAATTCAGAGTGGTAGCATCATTGGGCTGTGCAGGGCTGGCTTGCTGGCCCTGCCATTGGCAGAAAGGATCTCTGTTAGGAGATCTGGGGAAGGATTTGGTTGTTACTCAATTTATAGCAGCTGTCAGGACCACATCAGTCAGGTTGGCTCAATAGACTGTGGAAGCTGGAGAGGGTCTGACATAATATTGTCCCAAACCTACCTTAAGGAATTGAAAATCATAAGGAAAGGATTCTCACCAGAGACAGATTCACAGAAAAGAACAGCATTTAATTGGAGAATGTATTTACTTCCTTAACTTAGGATTTTGGCATTTTATTGAGCTATGAGATTAAGGTCAGATAAATTGGTCTGAGCTCTACAGAAGCAGGTAGGAAGTGAGAGATGCAAAATACCACAACTCTGTCAGTTCAATCAGCATAGCAAGCAGTAGTGGTCAGTAATGCACATATCAGAAAAGTGGCTGTGGTTTGAATCACTCTTGCTCTGATTCTGTTCTGTTTCCTCTGGATTTATTGCATGCACAGGGAGGCACAGAAAGAAGTTGTATTTTTACTGCAGCAGGCCTTCATTTGCTTGGAATGTTAAATCATTTCAAAATAAACAGCCACAGAAATGACTGAAGTGAATGCAGTCCGCTAAAGAATTTTTCACTAATGATTTCTACAAAGGGAATTCAGCCTTGTTAAGAAGTATGTGAGGAGTAAGAAGCAATTCTAAAGCCCTCTGATGTCAATTGAAGCCTTTCTATCTCAGAAACTCATATATGTTTGCTTTAGAAAAGCAGCTTCTCTACAGTGGAATGCTCACAGCAATTTCAAAAACAGCAAAGCAATTAGTTTTCTTGGGCTGGGGTTGCTGAGGCTATGTAAAAAGACAAAATAGAAGGTATCTAAGCAATGGCTTGAGAGAAGGATGGAATAAGGATCTTTTATGGTGGAAAATCAACTTTAGCTTTCAAATCTTTCTATGAATCTTAGTAACCTACAGTCTAACAACAAAGGCATTAAAATAACACTAAATTTGCCATGTGATAATGATCTATATAATATTTTATCTAACTGTTAACTTATAATAAGTTTAAGATAATAGTTCACTTTAATTCCTATAAGAAATGAAAAGTGAATAAATATTTAAATAAATATAGCTTACTGTGCTAAACCTTTATGTAAAGTTTGGCTTATCTTTCTTCAATCTTTCCAGGGACCATACTATAACTTTAAACATCTAACAGTAGGTTTTTCATTATTTTTATATTGTGCTTCTAGAAATAATCGTGAAGATAAAATTGGTTTTCCATGGTATAAAATACTTATTGTACATAAGACCAGGACTTAAGATTCAATGGCCAATCTCATCTAGTTCTTTTTACCTGTCTTAAATGAGCATAATTATGCCCAGACAAGAAACAGGGAGTAGTTTTCTTTACTCTTCACTCAGAGAACACAATAAATCCTTATTGTGTAAGGGGACATAATGCAAGTGGATATTCCTCCTTTTTTTTTCCTTAGTGACCCATCCAATGAACCTATTAGTGAAAGGCCCTGTTGTGTGACTGACTGTGAAGCATGATGTACCTAAAATACAGCAAAAGCCTTCAAAGAACTGTGCTTATTCCTGGGAGAAATGAATTATCAGAAATATGTTAATGGCCAGGCTGTAATAGAACAGACAATTCTTGAGACAGAGGGAAGCCTTTTACCTTGGTATTAGGAATTAGCAGAATAAAGGAACCTGACTGGTGATACTCAGTGTTCAAAAACAGTTATTAAAATCCTCATTTTTGATCTGTCTGATAACCTCTTCCATATGTTATGGCTTCAGGTATGCACTAGACTGAGACAGAAGATGGAATGGGGGATTTAACTCCGTCACCAAATAGGGAGTTAAATCTGAGCTGCCCAGCTAGACTTCCTCACAGACTCCTTTCTAGGGGATACTTTTTGTCTGCTGGTTCAGACAATTGTCCCACAGTGGGAGAAGCTGTGCCCAGACCCAGCCTGGTTCTCCCCTGTCCCTAAAGCAGCCCAAGCTGCTGATGAAATGGAGCTGCTTTTACAGCATGTCTGACACCAGGGGCAATGAACCCTGCCCAGGAAAGGGTGCTCACCCCAAGAGTGGCACTGCAGCCCTCCTGCCACAGAGCAAACCTTCTGCTGAATAGTCAGAGAAAGATTTTGTAATGCTCAGAGATGATGGCAATAGAACTTCTTTTTAAAAAAAAAGTTGTTGCCCAAGGTAAGCTTTTATTAACATTTTGTCTGTTAGTTCAGTTCAGTGAGTAAGTTCATTGCTCATGGCTTACAAAGGAGTCACTACAGTAGATGTTACCCCTTTCCTCTCCCTGAGCTGCCTGTACAAAAAGCTCCTGTGCTCTCAGTGTTGTGTCTCCCAAGGCCCACCTTCCCCACTGACACAGAGGGTTGAGTGAGTGCCACATCTGCTGAGCCACAATGGCTCATGGCACTGAGGACAGGAATAACTAAACTGTGAATTTCCTTCTACTGCATGCTACTTAATAAAATAATTAAAATCTACAGCCTTCTCTTCACAACAACAATTATTTTTTTCTGTTACGCCATTTTTAGCTGGAGAGTTTAGAAGATCCCAAGTGTTAAGCTTTCCACTCCTTTAATGTAAGATATTACATAATGTATTTGCCTGTCATGCCCTTGGACGAGGACTCTTTGCTCATTGATTGTTTACACAAAACAGAAATGCACAAGTCTATGACAATAAGAATCTGGCTAATCAGTGTGACATTTGCAGAAGTAATCAGGGATTACAGAAGGGCATATAGAGACTGAGCTCAAACTTCCCAGTTACACAATATCAATGCACCCAGCAGAGGTACAGAACTGGAACTTAGGGGGAAATTTTCCAAGCAGCCCAACTTCTGTTCAGTTTTTGTTTGTGACTCTTCACCTCCTAGTTAGCTTTGGCAGGGTTAGCTTTTTCCCTAGCATCTCCATGCCTTAGTCATTCCTCTGGATGCAGCTTGGGCTTGCCCCTGAGTCCAGCTGAATGCTGGAGGCTTCCTCTAAGCTGATCAGTGCTGTAGCAATATCCAAAATATCATCACAGACCTGCAGTTCTCACATCTTCCCACGTGTTTGTGGCTCAGCAAGTATCAATAGGTCACTGGTGATGATCTGATTTAACCAGAATGAGCAAAGGGATAATGTTTGTCATATAGAATTTCTCAGGGAGCTGAAAAGTCTCTTTAAGTCATCCTCTTCTTAGGTTAAGGTAAGGTTTTTGAGATATGTAGCTCTAGAAGCATGCTTATGTCTATGAGCTCATCATGTTAGCGGTTAATTTTCTTGTCCTAGACTGAACACAAAATCTCTGAGTAATTAATGCTCTTGTATTAACTTCATGGGGGTATTGAAAGACAAATTTTGACTGAGCATTGACCCATGGCTCTAACTCACCCAGAACATCAAACACTGAATCCTTGCTTTTAAACTGGACTGAATATGATTGGAACTCGGCCCATATCTTACAGCTATTTCTAAATGGCAGTGGTAGCATTAGGTCAGTTCCCCCCACTGGCCCTCTTGGCAGAACAAGAGGGTTTATATTCAGTGCTTTTGCATAAATGAAATAGTAGCGGATAATAGAAATTCAACACCTTCAAGAGATGACCTGAAAAGGGTGATCAGTATTTCTTTATTGCAGACTTGTATTGTGTGTTGGAAATTTGGGATAGTTTTATTCCTACTTCCATTGTGCTGTTTTAACAGTTGGTTCAGCCTAGTCATGATGTGAATTATGTCTCTGTACAGTGAATTCAAAATTGAACCAAACTTCACAAAGATGTTAATAGACATAATTCTAGATGGGAGTTCTGGTTTTTCCCTCAAGTCTGGCACTGTCACTAGGCAGGAATGATGTTTTCCCCTTTACAAAGGACTGAGCCCTCTGTGGTAACCAAAAGGTAGAGAAAAGACCATTTCATCTCTGTTTAACCACTCTCTTGTGTAATACTGTGAAGATTAGAAACTAATTTTTCTATGTATTATCAATAAAATATTAAGATTTCATGACTGAAGAGCAATGAGGAAGGGCAAGTGGTTCTGTTTATACAGCTGTCAAATTTCAGCAAATTGAAAGGTTAAGAACTTGGTGTCTTGCAGCAAAGATTTTTAAGAATCTGATATTCCAAATCTCTATCCAGCATCAATTGCAGCAGAAACTCTGAATAATTTGCATAGCAACTGTTGCTAAGAAAAAAACCTGCAGCCTAAACCAAATTTCTGATAAATTCAAATCCTATCAGCATTTCCAGCAGCTGGAGAAGACTAAATATACGTAGTTCAAATGGCTGGCTTCCTCCAGCAATAGTATTTTTAGATGTTTCAAAGAAAAATAATGATTCAGAACACACAAATATTCTTGCTATATATAAGCTTGGGGGGAGGGGGAATGGCCATCTCAAGGCAGCAGAGCCTCTGGGTTTCAGATGTGTTATCTAACCATGGGCAGAATTCATGTCTGCAATCAGATGCACCTGCTCAGGCCCAGTGACTGAGGCCCAGAGGAATCTGCTGCTTCCCCCAGGCCCAGGCACCCTTCAAAGGGAGGGGAAATGGGTGTTTCACAAAGGCCTCTGAATCAAAGCCTAAATTATCTCAAATTTGTAGAGTTTCCCTTGTTAAGTGGTCCTAAGTCACCACAGGACTCGGTACAGAACCTCACTTTGGTCCCCACACAGCACTTCCAGCTGAGTTCTGTTCACAACTCCTTGGTGCAGCAGTGCTCATCTCCCTAAGGTTTCCTCTGGTGGAATGTAATTGGGAAAATGCACCTCTGTACCATCTGAAATGAAGGACTGAAAGTCAAAGAGAAATAAGTGGAGTATTTCCCTTAGGAAAAGGGGAAAAACCTCACCCCTATAATGGACATGGCATGCCATGCATTGATAAAATCATATTTGTTGACTCAAAGAAAAGACTGGAGTGATGGGAGCTGTCACCAACACTGCTGATATCCCATATCTAATACCTGCTTCTAAATGGCAGTGGTAGCATTGGGTCAGTTCATTAGGTACTGATGATTAGGTTCATCATTAGGTAGTGTGCTACAGACCAAATAAATCTGAAATTATCATTATTTCAGCCAAAACCCTTAAGTCTTTGGCTTCTTGCTGTAACAAACACATCCCAGACAAGATCTAGGATTACCTATAGACAGGATTGAGTAAGTGGATGACTGGATTGTCCAGCTGAAGGAACTAAATATCTGCACAGTAAAAATAAGGATGTTTGGATCTTGTTCTCCAAAACAAACTCCTGTCAAGCAACTCCTTCATCTGCTGCTAAAGGAAAAACAAATTCTCTCATTGCTACCAGCCCTTGACTGTGCTGTCTGCAGAAAACCATCAAAACAGAAAGAGTTGTCTGTTTTGGGGTGTTTTTCTGAGGGAAAATGGTAATCTCTTCTTCTAAATGCATGAAGTTATATTTCTGCATGAAGTTAAATGTTTTGCTGATTTACAGACTCATGAAGCCAAAACTTTTCAAATTATTTGTGTAGTTCTGCAGAATTTATGGTTTCAGTATTTCATTATTTTCTTCTAATGAAAAAAAAAGAAAAAAAAATAAAAAGCTGGTTTATTTGTAAAGTTGCTGGGCTCTGTGTAGAACATTACTAAGCCAAGCATGCTGGCCATGCCTGCTAACCCAACACAAACTGCTCCAGGCCTTATCTGCCCTTATGGCCCATCTAGTTTGTCCCATTTTGATGAGAAGTCGGCATAATGCTTTCAGCAGCACTGCAGGAAGCAGCAGCCAAGACTCCATTTTCAGGTCACTGATAAAAGAGTATAACATTACACTCTGCTCAAGGTATCTTTTCAACATGCATTCAATCAGAATGTGTTTTTCTCTGAAAGTAGCTGGGTCAGTAGTCTACAAAACCTCAGAGGCTTTATGAAGTACCCAAATCTTGAAAATTTACTAAGTGACCTTTCTGTAGCTTACCTTTAAATTCTGTAGTCCCTATTCAAATTGTCTTTGGGCTAAATTTGCTCTAGTCCTTCCTTTTCAAGTTGAACCGTCTTCTTCCATTAAAAATCACAAAAAAGGTCTCACTGTTTTCCTTCAGACACTGCTGCAGAAGTCAGAAGCAGCATATGTTAGTAGTCCCCTTTTCAGTACCACCATGAATGCCTCAGCAGCTGAATGCCGTTCGCTGGGCTGGATCCATTGGCCTGAGCTTGAGCTGCAGAGCACAGCAGCCTTGAAGCAGCCATGGCATGCCATGTCCATTTAAGGGTGGGGTTTTCCCCTTTTTCGAAGGGAAATAGTCCACTTACTTGTCTTTGACCTTTCATTCCTTCATTTCAGGTGGTACAGAGGTGCATTTTCCCAATAACACTCCACCAGAGGAAACCTTTAGGGAGATGAGCACTGTTTAGTGTCCCCAGAGCATGGCAGGAACTGACACCTGTGTCCCCCCAGCCACCCCCCCGTCCCCTGTGCTGCATACAGCAGGCACAACGGAGTCTCCAGCTCTCCTGAGATGGTGGGGAAAGAGCAGGGCTTTGAGTTTGCTGTGAATCAAATCACACCTCGTGTTTGCTCAGACCCAGCCAGGGCTCCCCAGCCCTGCCTCACTCCTGCTGTGCTCCCAGCACTCCTCAAAGGCAGTGCCTGTGTGCTGGGGAGAGCTGGGCTCTGCATTTATCACATTGGTTACAGAAACTCAGACCTGCTGGCACATGCTACAGGCAATAACTTTCTTCAGAACTTTCAGAACTTATCTCTATGCCCATAAAGAATAAAAGGGGGTTTTGCCTCTGAATGATAGCTCCATGTCCTACGTGGACAGGATGATTCTGTGGCATTGTCAGCCTTGAGAAAATGAAGTCACTTAAGAATACTTTTTAAAACTATTTTTTCCATACACAATTAGCACAAGATGGTCTCTGTAACATCAAGGTCAGAGGCCCAGTCCATATAAGCCTAGGCTCTGTCCTTCCCCAGGGAAGGGGAGATCTCACAGTGAAATAGGTTTGACACTTGGCAGCTGGACACTGTCCAAACAGTCTAGAAAGCAGCAAAGGCAACAAGCACAGGGAAAGAACAACACAGCAAAAAAAGAACAGGGAAAATAAGTACAAGGGAAACAGAGAGACTGGTGCATGGCCCTGCAGCTCAGTCAGCAGCCTGACAATGGCTAGGGTCTCTCTCCTCCCATTGTCAGAACCTCTGCTTTCTGAGAAGAGCTTTAGATTTCCCTTCCAATTCCTGTCCTCTGCATTTCTGAGTGAAATGCTCATCCCCTTCCCTGAAAACAGCTAATATTTGTTCTGCAGATGAAATGCCTGTTTATCTGGAAAAATCTCATGGGATGTAAGTTGGACATAGAAGTCTGATGTCAGAGATTCCATACTCCCTTGGTGTCCTGCATGTCTGAGCCATGTGTGAATCCTTCTCAAAAGGGGTTGGGCTAAGCCTGTCCTTGGGCCTGGGCTGTCCCTGCCAGGGACTCTGCATTCTCCTCCAACCCAAGGACTGCGAATGACCCACCTGGTTTTTGACTCCACTTACTCTGATCTTGCAGTTCTGCTAATCACAGAATCATACAGTGGTTTGAACCGTTTTCGTTAATAGCAGTGTGCTAATGAATTGGAGGGACTAGAAGCAAAAGATTAAATAGAAAAACAAGAACATTTTGGCCATCAGTTGGAATATTCTACACCTCTAAATTCTTGAAAAGAACAGACTGTTTTTTACGTTTTATTTTCCAGAAAACAAGAGCTGTTCTTGGCTTCTTTTTGAAGGAGCAGATAGCCCTGTATGAAAATAGGAATCTAGCTGTGGACTGCCATTAAATAATCTTTTGCCTGCTTTTGAGTTATTTATGTCTCTTTTTGAGGCAGTTTGGAATGCTTAACTTAAGCATATAACTTTTTTTTTTTCCTTCTCAGTGTGTTTTGAATGAATGCTTTCCAAAGAGCTAGTCTGGAAGCTGGGCATTTAGGAAAAATATCTTTCATCCTGAATCTTCTGATGAGTTCCCAAGTACAAGTTCTATATGCTTGTGCAGTGACATTATGTATAGAAGTGAGACATTTATGATACTTTCTGAAAATATTTCTGAAGGTTAGATCCCATTCATAACAAAGACTTTTGTACATAAAAATAACAAAGACTTTTGTACATAGAAATACCATTTACCTCAAACACTAAATGTGATTGTACATCTGCTGTCTCTTTGTTGGCTTTCCTGTTGGAGAAGTCGAGTCTGTCCCCATCAGAGGTGGGGTGGGACAGAGGCTGCAGGGATCCATTTGGGAATTTGGCAGCTGCTGCCATTGTTGGGAGCAGCTCAGCTTTTCCTTGGCCAGTGCAAGGCTCCTCTTTCTCTGCTCTCCCCGGAGCAGCCCTGGGCCTGCTCTCAGTTCAGCAGCTGGAAAAGGCAGCCCAAAGTGGTAACTGAGGGCCAGGGCTGAGAGCCAAGGTTATTTTTTCCTTTCAGTTGTCTTTTAGGGTAATAAGGCATTATTGCTTACTTGAGCGCTGAAGATTTTGTGCTGATGGATGAATTGTATTCCTGCCTTACTTCCTTCTGTTCATTCATTAACAAATATGATAATAAGAGAAATTCAGCTTTTTATAAAGGAAATAATTTTATCCTGAACAGCAGACATTCTTACAGAAAATGATAGCATGTATTATTATAAAATACAGTGCAATATTAACGAGGAAGACTGACAATAGATTAATACTGGTCTCTTAATATATGTTAACATTATTCTGGGTGTTTAAAGGGAAAAAATCCTACCCTTTCTCTCACAATAAGGATTTCTTTTCTTTTATTACACCCATCTGGAAGAAATTTGGGGAAGCTGAAATATAACTAATAACCTATTAAGATCTCAGCATGGCATTTCCTGGGTATTCAAAATGCCAGTGTTTGCTAAAAGGAATATTTTAATATTCTGCTATGCAAACAAGGTCATAATGTCATGCAAATTAACTTCCAGATTGGAGAGGTCTCCCATTCACACATTTGTTATGCTCCATTTTCATGGATGCTGATGACATCAAAGCTTTTAGTTAAACCCAATGTTTTATTGCAAGAGCTGTGCATTGAAATGATCAGTGGGTAATATACCCCCCTAATCACATTGCTTACTGTCACATCAGCGAAATAGATCTCTTAATATGAATTTGAAGGCTGATGTGTATTGAAATTAATGGTGAAACTTTTGTTGGCTTGATAGTCATTAAGACATTTTCAATAGTAAATGTTACATTGAAATGTCTTCTGAAATGAGAAAATACAGTGGTTGTAATATTGAGAAATAAAGCAGAAAATACCTTCAATAGTGAACTTTGTTAATCAAAGCTGCAGGGAAAAGAATTGAATATGAAATAAATTATAGATGGCTTTTTTTCCCTTTTTTTCCTTAATGCCGCATATGATAGGGACTTTAGAGACAGGAGAACAGTAGCTGTTGCTGAGGGTTCTGTAGAGGCATTGGTAAAAGCTGTGTGATTTCTCCACATCACTCTTTCGGCCAGAAGTCATTAAAATCACACTCCTGCAATGAAGAGTAAATGAAACTTTATAATTTTGTGAGATGCCAGTGAGTTGTGTGAATTTGTGTAGGTCTCCTGTAAGTGAAGTGGAAAGTCGCTTAAAGAACAAATAAAAAATGGTGATAATTCCTAATTCCGTATAGAAATTTCTGCTTCAGAAAGTAATATAAACCATTTTTATCAATTGCTACCTGAACCTGGTGGACTTGGTGCATAGGGAGGTACTTTAAAGATGAGTATTTTATTTGAATAGGTCTTGTAACTCTGTGCTTGTCTGTTCCCTGATTTCTACGCCAGCCCTGCCTGCTTAAACACATTTGAATTCAGAAGAGGTACTTCTAATTGCTAAAAGAAATGTCATTAGAGCCCTTCTCATCAAAGGGTTTATAACAGGTTAACTCTGGTTTAAGTGTTTGAAGGATGTCTGCACAAATGGACAAGTGTTACAGTTCAAGCTCTTTATCCAGATTAATTATTTCTGCTCTGTTTTCCCAAACCCTGTGCTGACCACATACATCTCAATTGCTTTGGGAAATAATTATTCTTATGGGAAAGCATCCCACAGTATTCCAACACCAAATTAAAAAGTAAAACAAAATCTGATTTATATACTACAGAGAAGCTGCTGTGAAATAAGTTTAAAAAAATTATTTCAAGAAATACTCAAATGCTTTCAAAATATCAGGTTAGAGTTCCTAAATTTTAGTGATCAAATGCAAATATTGAACAACTACATACATGCAGTTTTCTGCTTACTCTATTAAAAAGCTGGAAATTTGGATCATTCTCATTTAGAGGTGTTGGAAGTATTTGTGTAGAACTGGGCATCAAGGCTGCTAACTTCATTAGTGAAAAGGTTTCAAAACTACAGATTTGCTCCTTTGTTCCAAGTCTTAGCACTTTTTCTGAAATTCTGACCGGGACTGGACAATAAATATTTTCTTTGGTAAGAAAAGCATTATGAGGTATGTATTGTACAGACCCAAATTGTTGCCTGATTTCACCACAAAGAACAAGAACCATGTTGTAATGTTCAAAGAAATGGATCCTTAGAACAAATTCTTTGTCTGGTAGCTTTATCAGACAGTCCCATTAAACAAACCCAAACAATTTCTATTTCTGATGGTTTGCACAAACTCTCAGCTTTTGATTACGAAATAAAAGGTTCCTAGAAATTGTAGTAGTCTAGTGTTCAAAAAATGCTTTATTCCCTCTATACTAGATGCATGATGGCAATAAAAGTTTGAAGCAACTTACTTTACAGAGTTAAAATGAATGTTTCTCACATCAAGGGAATCATTGTAATTATTGTACTGAGGACCCAGTGGCAGGATATGAATTTCTTTCAAGCTCCAATTATGAATATTCTTACAAAATTTAGAGGCTAGCAAAATAGCCTCCTATTTTGTCTAGAATGGAACTATGAAAGCAGAAGACTTTGTAACATCAAAAGAGGGAAAATATCAAGAATGCATAGAATTTCGCAGAAGTTATAGGTTTGTAAATAAGATTTAGTAAGTAAAAGAATGAAAATAAGTTCTGCATTGATCCTCTCTGGTTTTCACACCAAATTACTGCAAGGCTTCTCTTTCTTTGCCAAGTTCTTTCCCACTGTTTTCTTGTCACAGACTTTTATAGGGACAGTTAGGGCATAAATACATCTGTTCTGATGGAAACAGAAATTGTCACTCATCAGATTCCTATCTCTGTGTGGTCAAAAGTCTGGTGAAAAAAAAGCTTATAAATTGATTATTTATGAAGCTTTGGCATAGAAAGAATAACTTTTGAATAGAGATTAAATGGGTTTCGAGTAGGGATAAAATAGGTTCATAAATTACACTGTTAACAAAGTTTTGGCTGGGAGCTGCTGCTTGTGCCCATCCCCTCGTGGGTGCTGCAGCTGGGGAGGTGGAGCTGGATCCTCTGTGCCACACAGGGACACCCAGAGCATCCTCAGGGCACAAAGCCTTGCCAGGGTCCTTGGGGAGGCACAGTTCCAGCCCTCCTGTTGGCTGACTCCAAGGTTGCACTCTGGGGATCTCTGGTGCCAAACCCTTGGTTATTTTGTAGGAGGGTGCTCCAGGATCTTCCTTTAGGAGCCTCCTCTGCCCTGTGAATGAAGTGCTTGGTGCCAGAGTGCCAACACCCAAACCTGTTTGTGTTGGTAGATGGTGAAGCTGAGGAGCTGCTGAGCTCCCTTCCTTCATTTCCAGCTCCACCAAAATCTTTCCAGGTTTCTGCAAATTTTCAAACTTTAAATATTCCAAGGAGATTGTGATGGTTTAGGCTTGCCAGAACAGCCAGTCACAGGCCCTGAGAGGAGAAGGAGTTTCTAAACCCTCAGAATGACAAATAGAGCATGCTTTACTCTTTACAGCAAGTAACAGGAGTCCTTGGCTCCCAACGTTTCTCTACCAGTCTCTTCACTCCTTTAGTTTCTAAATCCTGCCCCCTTCTGATATCCTTGTTCCTTCCAAAACTCAATCTGAGCAAGGCAGGTGATTCATTTTATAGTTACAAGGCAGGAAATGTTTGACATTGAACGTCTGATGTGTGTGCTGTGAATAGATGCCCAGCATGTGTGCAGTTGCATGGGAGTTGTATTTAGTCAGCAATGCTCAGGGAAGGTTCCTACAGTGGTGAGCCCCAGGAAAACAATCAGCAGCCCCTGGGAGCTGCTGACAGGGCATTGCTTAAGAGTGGGCTGGGCTGGGGGAGAGATGGAAAGGTTAAATGGAGGTGGAAAGGTCAGGGGAGCTGCACTCCAACTTGGTGCTCAGACCAGCTTATCATCGCAGGCCAGCATGGGAGGATGCATTTAACAGAGGGTTCAGAATATTATGGCCTGTGTGCTGTCTGCTGGAAAATGCAACTCAATTCCCCTTTCCCCAGGTCTTCCTTTATTATCTGAATGGAATCCTTAGGGTTACATCCAGAGAAACTCTGTTTGCCTTAACTTAGAATTCCTGAGAGGGAAGCATCTCTTGCCAGGCAATTTTCAACTCCTGCTGGAGCAGACTGAGTTGTTTATCTGCTTTTTACTTTTCAAATGGTTAATGATAATGAACTGTAATTGAGAATTGCTGTGGGCTCATTAATATGCATGTTGTCATCCATTTATCTCCCTGTTTCCTTTGAAATCACCTTCTCAAGGGTTTGAAATGATGTTTAGTATTCATTTTTTCTTCCTGTCTTCCTGTTAATATTCACAGGTTTTTATTTTTGCGCTTTTATAGAACTGCATTCTTCTAAATCTTTTTCTGTGGAAGTTTCTGATTATCTTTTCTTTATTTTACTGTTTCTGTAGGTTTTTTGATTTCTAACCACTCTATTCTAGGTTTTTGAATGTATTTCCAGTATACAAATAAGAGTAGAAAAAGCTTCCCAACCTAAAACATTCAGGTATAGCTTGCTTGTTATTAATAAATCTACTGCTGCTGTCTTATGGATACCACCGAAAGATGTCATTATTCTAACTTTTGGTTTGTCATGAGCAAAAACCAATTATGGAGTAAAAATGTATCTGTGTGAGTGTTCTGGGTTTTGTGTTTGAGAAGAGTGCATTACTATTGGTGCATACAAATGAACTCCTGGAGATCTTTCTTACCCATTCCTGGTGTCTCTCTGCTTCCCAGCCTGTTGGAAGTGTGGGGTTTACACTGAATTATTGTGGTGTAGCCAGGACCTGCATGGCTCATCATCCCTGATTCTGTATGAATTAATGAGTCAGCACTCAGTGAGCACCTTTGAAAAACAGAACATTGGGTCCTGCTGGAATGTTGTAGGGTGCAGGCTGCTCACGCTGCCTCCTTTGTCATCTCACCCCCAATCCTTGCTGGTGCATCCTGAGGATCATCCTCTGGACCCACCCTGGGCTCATTTTTCATCTTCTCTCCTTCCATGAATAGCAAATCTGCTTTCTGAAGCAATGCTCAAAGAAAATGGGAAATGTGAGCTCAGCTCTGAAAGCCTCATTAGTGTGTTTCAATCTGAGTGATCCCACATGAAAGAGTAAGAGGACTGTATCATTAGTAAGAGAAATAAATTTTGTTCATGATCATCCATAGTTAAATGGAGAGCTGAAAATAATAGCAGATGAAAACTAATATGAAATTGTGTTTATTCTAGTCCTATTCACTCTAATTTTAGCCAGCCTTATGAGGGTACTTTTCAAACATCAGATTTGGAAGAGATACTCCCATCTTCAAGAAAGCCAACCAAATATACATAAAGCAACAGCAAAACAATCCTGAATATCTGTAACTATTTTTATGTTACATTGGTGCTTGTTTCCTGAAAGAAGAGTTTTGCTCTATGGTTTTAATGACAGCACTTCATTGTCAGCTCTCCTCCCTTGGCAACACAGCTCCAAACATCAACAGTGAGGGCTGGAAAACCTTCTGAGAGCTTCTGACAGGCACAGCTCCAAAGATGGATTGGACTGGACATCCCCCTGATTTAAATGGGGGGTCATTCAGAAATATTAAATCCTTATCTAATGATTCCCACCTCACTTTTCTTAACAGGGATCCTTCCATTTTCTCTACTTGTTCACATTGTTAAGGCTTCTATCACCAGGGTGCTGGCAGAAAGTTATTTGCTTTCCTTTTCTGTTTTATTTGCCCAAGATTCCTTCCTAAAGGTTTTCCTTTACTTGAGAACCTGCTTTTAAAATAAATATTTATTTAAAAGGAAGAAATTTAGGTAACTTATTACTGTTTGATACAGCAATTTATTCCATAGGAGGGCTTTTAGGAATGACCAACTGAGAATTTTAGGGTGGCACTCAGTGAGTCAGAAAGCAGTATGAAAACTCAGAAGGTTTGCTTAAGCTGCCTAAGTCTTTGTTGTCACACCTTTCTCCTTTATATTTGTATGAAGTATTTTACAGTCCAAAACTGCAATAAGGCGTTCTAAATACACTGTATTTTGGTGGAGAATATTTGTGCTGTGAGTACCAAAACCAGGCACAAATTGCTGAGCTGTGCAGAACACTGAAATCTCCATCCAGGTGTGTGTGTGGCCAGTGATGGCCACAGGGCTGCTCTGGCACAGCTCCAGTGAATAAATAATGTTCCCTAGGTTCCTGGATTCATGAACTAACTCTTCTCTCAAGTGTCTCAAAGACAAATTCTGATTGCTGTGACTTATAAAGGAAACATTTATGTAACAGACATCTTTTATGAAAAATCCTTTCCTTAGGATTTTTTCCTCCTGAGGAGCTGAGAGGCCTCAGGAACAAAATGTAAACAATGGTTATCTGCTGCTGTGGGATGCAACAGGTGCATCTGGGATTGGTCTCATGTGGTCGTTTCTAATTAATGCCCAATCACAGTCAGCTGGCTCAGACTCTCTGTCCAAGACAGAAGCTTTTGTTATCATTCTTTCTTTTTCTATTCTTAGTCAGCCTTCTGATGAAATCCTTTCTTCTATTCTTTTAGTATAGTTTTAATATAATATATATCATAAAATAATAAATCAGCCTTCTGAAACATGGAGTCAGATCCTTGTCTCTTCCCTCATCCTAAGACCCCTGTGAACACGGTCACAGATTTATATGTATAATGAAACCTAAACTTTTGCCTCAAATACTTCCTCATGTCATTTCTTTGCTATTACACCACTGCTGAGTTTCTGTGCATCAAATCACTTGATATCATAACTCTTGTCATTACTTTGATTAGAGGTTGAGAATTGTTTGACTATTGTTTCTAGTATGCAATGCCGATTCCATGTGTGCCTTAGCAAGCAAAACTTCTAGTTGTGCCAATTTTCTCTGCTTTCCCAAGTGGAAAATAAGCAGGAGAGCGCAATTGCATAATTAGAAAATATACATTTGTCTCTTCCCCCACTGGTCAGGAGGCAGCTTTGCCACCATGGCTCTCGCAGGTGGAGGAGCAGCTGTTCCATAGCTGCCATCCCTGCTGCCCCTCAGCCAGCTGGCAGAGAGGGCCATCATTGCCCCCCCTTGAGCTCACAGATGTCCTGAGACATCTTTACACAGAGGGGGATCCGAGCGTGCCAGGCTGGGCTCTGCTGCTCAGTCCAACGGGGAAG
Organism: Ammospiza nelsoni; assembly: GCF_027579445.1. Taxonomy (NCBI): domain Eukaryota; kingdom Metazoa; phylum Chordata; class Aves; order Passeriformes; family Passerellidae; genus Ammospiza; species Ammospiza nelsoni. The sequence continues at coordinate 7,888,312 of NC_080648.1, forward strand.
GTCTGTGTCTGTGAGCTTGTGGTGCTGTGCTGGTGAAAAAGCTGAGAATGTGTCTGGGAAGTCACATGGAATGTGTCAGAGGCTCAAAGAGGCAGAGATGTGGATTGTGATTCCTGGAGCTCCCATGGAGACTGTTTTTCACTCACAAAACACCGGGAGGACAGTGTTAATGTCAGCTCTCATGTTGCTGCTGCATACGTGCTCCTTCTCTGCCTCCAGCAGCCTTGTGCAGGGCAATACCCCACAGGGATCCTCTCCCCACTGTTAAACTGCCCCAGTTGGACACCCTGTCCAGCCTCTGGGGTGGGGAGAAAAGGAGGGACAAAACATTTATAAGAAATTTCAGAAGAGGTAAAGAGGAGAAAGCTTGGAAACATTTCATCCAGTACAGACAAAAAGCAGCAAAATGTGTCACCTCTATGCAAATTCAAATTAAAGCAGCCAGGTCATGTAGATAAAATCTAGGTTTTGTTAGCTAATTCCTGTTTCTAGCAGTGCTGCTGTGACCCTTGGGGCAGCAGTGTCAGAGAGCCTTTGCTGTGGCCAAGGAGCTGGGACATCCCCCACAGCAGGTACCCAATGCTGCCCTGCTCCAAAATGGCACCTCTGGAGCTCCTCATGCCTCCTGAAGGAAATCTGCATTTATGTGACTAGGAACAGAAAGGATTCTAAAAAAATATCCTTTCAACTATTACAGGGTGGAGGAATCCCAGAGCAAGTCATTCTCCTTTCTTTTTATCCACTCCCAAGCTACTAAGCACTGCAATGATGTTTATCTAATAACTCCATTCTCCTTGAGGCATATTTTCTATTAATAGTAATTATCTATGACTTATAATTTGTCTTGAATTCTCCTTAGTAGTGAAGCACTTGAACTGATTATGTACTCCCACTATTAGAATAAAAAATGATGTGACTGCATTCTTAATAACAGCTGCATATAAGTGTGTGCATAAAAATATCATATCTTCTGAAAGTGAGAGGTGTTTCTACCCACAGTGAGGTGGATGAATGTTCACCAATTGCAGAATAAGTGGGATGAAGAGGCTCCTGACATTCTCTTTAACAAGATAAAATGTCTCCTGACATTGACTTCCATGATTTAGAATACTCAAATAATTCTTAGTATATTTATATATTAGGGAAACTCAGATAGAAATGATGGGTTGATGCTAATTGGGAATTTTTGGTGAAATAAACATAAGAAGGCAGAGACCCTAATTTGAAGAGTCTGCAGTGTATGTAGGGGAGACAGAAATCATTACTGTGAGGATTTTCCAGATGTAAATTCCGGAGAAATCATGAACTTCTCAAGGTCATATGTGGGAATTTTTACTATATCAGCGTAGAAATGTCCTCAAGAGAGTTTAGTGCATTTACTGGAAACTTCACTATATTACTGGTGTTCCTTGGGGTGAAAATTGGGTCCTCACTGCTCTACCTGAGTCTGGACTGTGGCTGAGGAAATTGTGTGTTAGTTCTTCACTTCTTTAAATGCTGGAGCAAATCCACCCATTGGATAGGTGTCTGCAATCCTTTGCTTCCTTAAAACCAGAATCCAGTTTTTGCTGAATGCACAAAAGAGAGTTGGAAAATTCCAGCTAAAAGAGGAGCAGGTGGACTTTACTTTTCTGCAGAATGTTTTATTTTGCAATGGTACAACCCTTGGAGTTCCTTGTATGGTTATTGTGAGTCCATTGGTAACTATAAAATGTGCCACAGAGGAGGGAAGTGATGAATCCTCATTTCTTTTCTGTCTTTACTCATCAGACCTTGGAAAATGGCATTGAGATCTGTAATTTTGAATGTCTTATGTCATCTGAGATGTATACACAACCTTAAATTATTAAGAATTAGAATTTTCCAGTGCATAGGATGCTGACTGTCATATTGAGCTGGTGACCCTGCCATCTTTGTTTTCTCATCAGCTAAAAAAACCTAAAGAACACTAAAAAACCCACAAAAACCCCCTAAACCCACTACATTTGCATTCATCTCACAGGAATTATGGAAAATTAAGTAGTTTATCTTGAAAAGTCTTCTGGAAAAATCTATTTCTAAAAATAATTATGTTATGAAACTGGACAAGACCAAAATAATGTGGACTTTTTAAAATGATGGCTCTAATTTTAAGCATTTTTAAAGATATTGGGGAAAATTGTCTGGCCCTTTAGACCCAAATCTTTCAAGTTTTATGTTCAGAAAGCCCCTTGTTTCCAGAATGGATCCTAATTTGCATTTCTTCACCCTATTTATAGACATAATCAATGCCTTTTTTCCAAAGGACGTTGCTTATTCTTATTCATGGCAGCTACAGGTGTGGCAGTGGTGGAAGAAAATTGTCAATATTTGGATGTGCAGACTGGGTGAGGGGTGGACAATGCAGCCTATTTGAATATCAATAAGTGTAGAATTCCCATGGGCAGAGAATTCAGTGATGTTGAGCCCACCCAGCAAATTAAACAATAAACATGAATCTGCATTTAACTGTCTTGAACAGATGTTCATCATCACAATTTGTTTTTTTTTTTTTTATTTTAATCAAGAAGCATAGAACAAACATTAGTTTATTGGCTTGGGGGGAAGCAGGGGGGTATGTAAATCCACACTAAGACTACAACCATTATAAAGGTAGAGACCAAAAATCAGAGAACAATTCCATTTTCTTTTGAAACAAGCAGCCAGTGGAATCTGAATTGCAAAGCAAACAATTATGTTTTATTTTGTTATAGTAAATAATTCACAGCTGAAGGTGAACTTCTATGACCAGCAGCTGCTGCATTTGGTGCTACCTGTTATTACAATATGTTCAAATTGCTGTTATATTTAATACATACATTTAATACACAATCTTGCATGGAACATTAAATTCACATTAATAGTTTCATCTTAAAAATGCTTAATACAAATGCAGGTGTTTAGAATTAGAAAATGAAAGCTGCATCACGTGGAAGTAAATCAGATGGTGAGAGATTATAATGAAAAGGAATTCAATGGCATGCAGAATTTAGTTTTGAAAACTCTCACAATTCTCCTTGTGCTTTTGGAATCAAGACAGTGAGTTATAGAGGCAGTGTCTTCCAAACTTCCATATGGAGTTCTCATGCTCCATGAAAATAAATGAAGGGGACGTGACATTGCTGAAGCCTATGGAAATTCCCTTATTTTAATGTCACCATGAAAGTGGGATATGTTACATTAAATGTAAAAATTTATTTAACAACATACAAATTAAATTTTCTTCTTCTAACCCTTGAAAAATTCAGTGGTTAAGTCTCAGAAGTGCTGAATGGAACCAGCAGAGAGATGCTCTCCACTCACCCCTCAGGCTTTGCATGTCTTTGCTGGCAATAGTCCTGAGCACTTTTAATAAGGCCACAAAGTGAAAATTTCTGTGAAAGGTATGTTTATATATGAGTTTCCATAATTATCTCCTCATATTAGCAAGTACCTCTGTCAATTTCTCCATTTAGCAAAATGAGTGAAGCCCCTGAGCCCTGTGTACAGTTTTCTGTTAATTAAAGCAGGGCTTTGATACCAGCTTTTGGCTGCTAGTAGGCAACTGCAAATTTTGCACAATTTGCAAGGAAATAATGAGATGGAAATGTAAGACCAACAAGCCTAAAGCAGGAACACTGCTCCCTTCACAAAAACCTGTAAAGTTTAGTAACCTGAATTGCTTGAGAATTATTTTCCCAAACAGCATTTCTTTGGCTGGGAAATTTTGAATATGGGCTGATTGTATGTATATATATTCTGTATTTTGTACCTTCTTTTATTTTTCTCTCATTCCAAATAGCAGAACAGTGCTGCCAAGGGGGTCTTCATGGTTAGTTTAGGATTATTATAGAGTTCATTGCCTGCTCCATTCCTGCAGCGGTAGGGAATTTCACCCTACAGAAACATTATATGAGATGGCAAAATAAGTGGTTATTCTCTAATGCCAGTGATCAGACTTCCATGAATTTGACCTATCTGGGTTTGGTGGTTTTGATTTTTGTTGGATTTGTTTCGTTGTTTTCATTTTGTGTATGTGATGATGCCCTCATCCTCCCCCCATTTTCTGCCTCTTCTTGGCCTTATACTCAAGCAAAACTTGAGAAATTACTGTGAAAATATTCTATTTTCCATATGCCCCCAAACCAGGGATGAAGTGTGCCACTTGTCAGTTATGCTTAAAAGTGAAGAAATAGAAGGTAATAATAATAATGGCTGCAGGAAATTAATGTTTTGCCAGGTTATTTGCACTGGAGGGATGTTTTAGGTGTACCTAAACAGAAGCATGAAAAATGTGTCCAAAAAGCTTCACAATTTAAGTGACTTCATTATACATATATCTACATTTAGGCAGTATCACCACAAAGGCTATATAGCAATTTAACAGGTTAAGAAGGAAAAGAAACTTCCTTTTTGCTATTAAATTAGGCTTGCTAGAACTGTTTTTGCTTAGTAATGAGCTGCAGGTTTAAGCTGTCATGGTACTCATATTTTAACTAGGATAATAAACGCAGCCTGAAGAGCTGATAAATGAGACACAAAACTGCTTTCTATACCATGACAAATACATCTAAAGGATCAAGCAGTTGGGTTAACAAATGTGCAAAATGGATGCCAAGTAGATAGAAACAAGATGTAAAAGACACTTTAAAGAAATGTTTGCTCAGACCTTCCTCAAAGTGACATTTGCAGCCAGAGAGTTACCCAAGGCACTTTCTGAAGTGAACCACTTTGCTCTTAGCAGTAGAAAAATGACAACTCCATTTCAAAATTTCTCTAAATATTTCCAGAGAGAAAATACTGGTCATAAAGAGACCAAGCAAAGTTAATGGGTGTTATTTAGCCCCAGTTTATCTCAATCTGATTTGATAGCAGACTGGGAGCTGAACTAGACTGAAAATCAGATGCTGACTTAGTGCTGAACTTTTGACTCATCAGTGCTTCATGATGTACTTGAATACATTTTTATATCCTGCATTACATAACATACAACCACAGCAATAAAATGAGATAGCCCTGGTATATTTAAAATTTACAGATATGTTTCTGACAATCTGTAAGAATTTAGGTAGGGTTTTTTTCTCAGTAAAAGATTTTGGGCATTCAATTTTTTTCTCAGTTTTGAAAAGCAACTCCCAGCTCTCTTCTTCCTGTTCACCGCAAATTAGTCTGCACTTTTTACATAGATACTATTTAGAGAAATAGTACTGGAGAGTTTAATTGCAATTGTTAATCCATCTGTTGCATGACAAGATGTTTAGAGGCCTCTCAGCATATTTGTCTGTTACATTGTTCTGACAGGAGACATTTAAATTCTACATTTTCTGAAAATTACTTTGTCGTGAGATTAATTAATCTGTGCATTCACTGGCACATACATACAACTCTTGCATTCTTCTATTACTTAAATGCAGCAACTCAATAAGATATTGACCTGAAATACTGTCTGGGTTCCAGCAAACCCTGGCATTTCTGTTCATGAACCAGCAAACCCTGGCATGTCTGTTCATAAACCAGCATTATGGGCACTTAATTGCTACACTGAAACACCAGATGAACATAAGTGGGTCTACAAGTTACATAAAATTCAATAAATTACAGGGACCTCATAAGAATTTCAATCAAAACATTTAATAGTGAAAGGTAAAAAATGAACTCTTGAAGAAACTATTATGAAAAAGTAGCTTTGAGTCATTTGTAAAATATTTTTAAGACCAAGTGACAGCATCAACTTGATGGGAGTCTAGTACAAGGTTTTGTAACAGTGAATTAATTTTGATTTACTATAAATATCTGTATTTGGATGCAATCATGAAGGGACTTGCACAGAGGGTTTCCTTTCTGTAAAGAGTTGTGCATTGGACAGGCACTTGTTTGGAATTTGGGGATTTGTGAGTGGCCTTGGCCTTTTTCATGAAAACTTGAAATATTTTCACTCTTTTAAGTTGCCTCTCTCCTATTTAGAACTTGCTTAAAGGACTGTAAGAACATGAAAACTGAGGGGGTGTGGTGTTAATGAAGAAAAGTTCACTGACTGGCAGTATCAGAAGTGCCATTTCCTACAGTTTTTAGCAGCAGATAATTCAACTTTTAGCAGTTAAATTGTGATAGAGATTAAATATATGATGCTATTTTTTTCTGTATTGTATGTGTGATAAAAAATTAAGGCTCACATCACTTTGCTCATGGAAAGTAATGCTGTATTTAAAAAAAGACAGAGATATCTGTCTTTTCCTAAATCTTTCACTCTAAGGTGGGCATAAACCACAAATATGTACTATTAAAACCATGTTCATAGCCTTGGATGTGAATTGGCATTAAATTAGTGGTAAGGTAATGAAATGTTTAATATCTCAAATTGCTCTCAATTTGGCCTGTCCCAGTATATGTACCTTCATGGTTTTGTAAAAACACAGCATTTAGAATAACATAATGATTTAACTGAATTGTGTACCCAAAAAGGATCATGGGATGTAGGGTGATCACTTGTCTGCCTTTAGAATACTTTCTTTCTATCTTTTCAATAGCTATCAGGAGATGTGCTAGTCCAGCTTCCTTGTGGGAAGGCATTTATGAAAATCTAACCAGAGTACACTGTCCTTAAAATGAACATAGCACATTGGATTAAAAAACAATACAGTCACAAATTATTTGGTTTATGAAAATAAAAGGTACACTAAAAGTACTTAGTGGATATTATTTCACTATTTCTAGAGCTGGTTCAGCAGTAATAAATAAACATTCATGAATAATGTATTCAGCAGTTGACAAAATGTCAGAAAGCAATGACTTGTATTACTCAGCCACGTGTACAAAGACTATAATGTGAAAAAAAAGAGATGAAGTAGTTGTACAAAGAAAGTTCGGGGTTTTGGCATTATGAAAGTCTTCATATTTTGGAAGAAAATTCTTGAGTGCTGCTTTAGATGATGAGACTGAGATTGTGGGAACCACATTGGCAGAAATGAGGAAGGAATGCTGAGACTGACTGCCGTGGCCTTGACTGGATGACAGTGGGTGATGGGACAGCCTTGTCATAAAGCCACAGCAATGCCCATTCCATACACCTCAGTGGGTTACAATGGAGTTTGCTGTTCTTTCCATCATTTTTATTGGAATGAAGTGGAAAACAAACAAACAAAATCAAAAACTGCTGTGAACTTCAGCAAGCAAGGAATCTGTGAACCAGTTAGTTTCACAGATCTGGAACATTCCTGGACACAAAAAACCCTTTTTTGGCAGACTCAGCCAGCTAGTTTGATGACTGAAATAGCTGAGGCTGCTTGATTTCACAGTTATGAGAGAATCAGAGTCCCAGCTTGTCCCAGCTAGCAGCAGCTCATCACCAGTAATGAGGCCTGGGGTCCCTGTCAGGGAGTGTCTGGAACAGAAGACCTTTGGCTGCCTAAATCAGACTATAACCATTCTCTGGAATTAGGTCACAACTCCTCACTGCTGTGCATGACTGTCCTCACCTCCTCCTCTTACCCACAGATTGAGCAGATTACATTGCTGGCACATTCCTGGTGCTTTGTTCATTCAGTTTGTGTCCCTTTGAAAGTCTCCTGACACCCTTGACTGTATTTTGTATCTTGGCAAAGTCTGTGGAGGCAGCCACACTCCTCTTGGTCCATATCTGGGCTCTTCTTCTGGAAGCCACTGCATATTTACATGCATTTTACTGCATTTTTACGTGCAGTTCTACATTTTTACCTGGCTCTGCTGCGTGGGGATGGCATTGCGTGGTGAGAGTCCTACCATGTTCTTTGTTTCATCTTTAAATTTGCAGCAGGAATTGTTGTCTCAAATTAAAGGAGTTACAACCCTCTGAATTTCTTCATAATGAAGGGCGTGCCATCCCAGGAATAGTATTCTGGATGTGTGTCCTGCATTTTGTCATTAATTCTGCTATGAAGTGATCCTTGTACCATCATTAGGAAAGAAGTAACTTCCTTGAATGTCACTTTTTACTTTCCCAACTCTCTTGCCTCTGAGATAAATTATAGATAACTAAATTCTGGCGAATTTCTGGTGATATTGTTTTTGAATGGAAAATTGGTCTCTTCAACAAACAAAATTTTTGTTCACTAGAGAATGTTTTCAGGAATTTTTTAGTGAAAAATTATGCAGCATCTTTAGAGAAGGTGTGATGGGGATGATGATACACTTTGGACCCAAACCTAAAAAGTTTTAGCCAGAAGCATTAAAATGAACAAAAGAAACAATTTTGATAACCACTGTTTTGATTTTAATAAAATCCCAATTTAAATGAATACTCTGATTTAATCTGTGCTGATCAAAATCTCCCAGGGAGGGAAGGCAGGCACATTTCTCTGTCCAGTTCTAATTTAAGCTCTCTAGTTCAAGAACTTCTCCTGTGTGTTTGATTCTCAGCCCTTTTTTTTCTTTCCTCTACTGGAGAATCCATCCAGCAGCCTTGGTGCAGTCCTGTCGTGCAGATTTTGCATGTGACTTCACAGAAATAAAAACATTACTCAGAATTCCTCCTAGACAGAAGGACCTGCATTTGTATTAAAAATGGCCTAAGAGGAAGTGACACATTTGTGGTGTGTCACTTGACCTAACCTCTCCAGTTTTCATTAAACTGCCTAGAAAAGAATGCAGAATAAAATGAGAACTGACAGAGGAAAGCTGTGCCCTGATAATTTCCGAGGAAATTTTTTGCTGTCTCTAGAATGAAATGTTTTTCTTTGAGAGCAATGTCAAGCAGAGTTGTGCTGACTTGAGTGCTTTCTGCTTACCTTGTTGATGCTAATTTTCATGTGACACCTTGGCTTCCATGGCCAATGACATGTCAGTGCAAGAACACTCGGCAGCACATGCTTTGCCCTGCACTCAGGTCCAAGTGTTATTTCATTTCTGCTGCTCCAGTGATGTGAAGGAACTACAAGGCTCCCTGTCCTTCACCACCATAAAAAATAGCTCTTTGCTCCTTGTTTTCTCTGCAATCATGCAAAAATCATTTCCATCTTCTCAGCCCTTTAGGAAATGTTAGTGTGGGCAATAAGGAATATAGCTCAGACGGTAAGTGTAAGTTTTAATTTGTCTGTAATTGTCAGTGTTCCTTTTAAGACACCATCACAAAGGACATTTATTCGAATAATCTCAATGAGCAAACTCTCCTTTGCAGAAACGTAGAATAACAAAGTCCAGTTTTGCCATCTCATTTTAGTACTAAAATCAGAACAGCTTCCAGGGACTCTTTTCCCATTAGCAACTCCAGAAACTATTTTTTCCTTGCAAGGGTATCATGGGAGATGTTTTGAGATTTCTGCACCTTCAAATGGAACTTGCAGGGAGAAAAAGTCTTAGCTTGCACATCACTGACCTGGATATTTTCCTGGTGATTTCAGAACATTGAGGTGTTCACTTATAAAATTGGTGACTCCACAATCAGCCCACAAAGGGATGATGCCTTGTGAGTGAATAAATTACTTTCCAGTCTTAAAATAAAGGCAGGCTTTCAAAGTCATGTGGATCTTAACTTGTAGTGCAGCTGGAATTACAAGATCACTTAGCTTTGTTTGTTCTTTATTGGTCCTGAGTAGAGAACATTTACCTGGTGGTTTAATTTATTTCAAGCACGCAATAATACTCCTGTGACTACTCTATAATGAGCTGTTAATGAACAGATCTCAAACATAAAAAGTGAATTTCTGCTATAAAATCTGCAGAAGAGAAGTACAAATAGGTCCACTCTACAGAGCTTCTTATAAAGACTCTGTGTTTCTGTGATGATTCTGGCTTTCCTGCACCTATGAGGGTTTTCTCCTTTATTCACTGTTATAATCTCCTCATACTGACTTCATAGGGTACATAATCAATGGCTTGACTCTTTTTGTTTTCACTCTTTATAAAAAGTACTATAATGGGAATTTTTAATACAGCATTTAAGGATACATTTGCATCAATTCAAGTAATTACTGGAAGTTGTAGTTCACCCTACCTTTTTTTAGCTGGTCTTTTTTAAGGGATCTCAGTCTAAATTTGATTTTTTTTTTTTTTTTTTTGCAATTTTTTGGTCTATATGAGTTTAAGTAGTGCAGTGTTATTACAATGGAATTATCAAATAGGCTTAAAAGTTGGTATTAAAAACAATTTATTATATATATCACTAGTTATTTCCTTTCACTTTGACCTTCCTCAGTCTGCTTCACTAGAATTACTTCAGTTTTATTATGTTGAAAGTGACATCAGAATAAAGCCCTCAAAGTAGTAAGGGTAAATCTCACAGCTTCATTGGTTTAAAAATCCACCTGACAAAAACTGTAGTTACTATTAAAACCATGAAGTCGAACTTATTTTTACTTTTCAATACATTTGAGTTGCAAGCAGACATCTCATACTAAATAATTAATGTTGGATTTTATGTGAAGATTGTACCAGATAAGAATAGTTTTTATTCATTTAAAATGAAAGGTATGGGGTGTGTGAAGCATAATAGGTTTTAGCTGACGAGGAATTTATAAATTACTAAAACTTGAGAATGCGCATTAATTATATTTATGGAAAAAGCTTTAAATTTTGTTCACACAAAGATGTTTCTGCCTTACTTTTTAAAATTTCAGTTCAGTGAATTTTGAATTTTGGATGAAGCAGTAGATTATTTCTGATCATTTCTAGTTGCTCTCATCATCACTATCCAATCTTACCAACAGACTCATCTATGCAACAAACAGTTCATTAATTTAACATCCTCATGTTAAAACCTGTGACTTTATTGCTTAGATCCCACTTTTTAATCTCCCATCCACTTCTCATGTGTCAGTTTGGAGCACCATGACTCCATCTAGTTTACATGAGGCCACAGAGTTTGCAGCCCTTAGGAAAGTCAACTTCTAACAATTGATACTTTCTAGCTTTTATTTCAATGAACAGGAGTAGCAGGAATGAGTATTCTTTTATTAGTTTTATTTAGTTTCAAATTATAAAATATTTTTATCTGCTCCATGAAAATGTTATTATAAACAAAGCAGGTATTAGGTGGGGAGAAAAACCTTTGCTTTAATATTAAATATGTAACTATATAGGGCCTGGAGGAGGTTTATTTGCTCCTTAAGGCATGTAAAGAATTTAATATCTTTAAACTATTAGAAATTACTCTTATTTATGGAGGTTAAAATAGTCTAGTCATAACTGAAGCCAGATCCTGTTTTCATGAACTAATGACTCCTTTGAGAACCAGCCAAGTGTGCTGCAAAGTGATTCAGTACAGATGCATGTTACAGGGTTTATGGGATTCCTCGATGCCTGGTATTGTCCTGCTTATATAGAACTACATTAAAAACCCATGGGTATGGGGTTTTCCCTAAATGTGATTGGAAAGTCACATATAATTTGGTTCTGGGCAGGAGTAAGAATTTGTTTGGTCGGTTTTTTGTTTATTTGTATGTTCTTTAAGGACTCGCAATAAATTGGAATTCCCTTTCCTACTTGACAATTGTGGAGATGCTTTGGTTTCTTTGCATTCCTTCCTTTCTCTTGGTAAAACTTTCTGGTTTATGACTCATATCTCAAAGCATGGCTGAGTCTCATTTGTGCTCTGTCACCAACTTCTTCTTCCAATACACTTTTCAGAGTTCCTGAGGGCTGTACCCAAGTGCTGCCTGGAAATGAGCTGCAGAGTTCATTCTGTGTGCACAAGCACCACTCCAGCACTGGCTCAGGGATGATTTCACTGAAGCAGTGATGCAGAACTCAACTGTTTACTTCTCAATCCCTACCCATCCTGAGTGTGGGTAAGGACTTTTTCCTTCGCAGATTTCTCCATAAAGCCAGGTGACAGACATCATTTATGCAGAGAGTTGAAAGGCCTTGATTGATTACCAATTAGAGGAAAATCCTGCAAGAATGAATTCATTAGAGAAGGCAGATGAGGAATGCTGCTCTTGTCATGAACTGGAAGAGAACCAAGAATGTAATGAACTAAGCAATGACAAAGTCACCTCTGAATTTTATTTGCATATGAGAGAAAGGCCTTGAGTTTGTTACCTGACAGGTAGCATCAAAATATCAAAACACTGGACAGGTCCCTTTATCAGGACATTTTCTTCACATTTCTGGGGTTTATGCAGCTCCTGTTTTAGCTGCTGGGGAGGACAACCTTTTGAACAGGAGTGGATGATCTCAAGGCTGATCTAGTGTGCCATTGCATAATTTCTATGTCTTAAAACTGCTGGGTTCTCATTTGGCTTAGAAATTATGAAAAAAAAAATGGGGGAGGAGGGGTAGAGCCCAGATGAAGAATAACAAAGATTTATATGTAATCACAGGTTCTAATTTACTATGAAATAATTCTGTATTGTTGTTCATAGTTATGCTTTTTCTTGAACTTCTGATTAAGCAGAACATGCTAAAACTGAATGTAAACTTCATTTGGTCACTTTGTGTGGGCTGAAACCAGAGCATCCTTTTAACCAAGATCCATATTAAGGGAAGTTGGTGGTGAATGATGTGCATCAGAGTACAATAGCTCACTGAAATTGCACATCTCCTCCCCACAGTGCCCTGTTTCACACACAGGAATTCCCATCTTAGAGCAACCTTAGCTTCTGCTCTTCCTATTGCAGTACAGTCAAAAATACTGGAAGAAATCCATATCTCTCAATTTCCTTTCAATTTGTGATACAGAAAGAAATATATACTCTTTATTATGGTATTATTTATTTATTATTTATATTTTCTACAGAAATACATATGTATATATGCATACAGAAATATACACATATATTTATATAACCTTTTTCTATTTCTCTGCTCTTTTACTGTCTTGCTTGGTTGATTAGTGTTTGACCATAACCAGGATTGTTAAGAAGTGACAATAATTGTAAGTAATTGCATTTATCCTAAGATATAACTTACCATTATTAACATTATTGATTACATTTGTGTCTCTACAAAGTATGTAACAGGAAAAATACACATTCCCTTCCTACCATTCAAAAAGCTGAGGAGAAACAACCCTTCTCTGTCATATCCACAAAAAAAAGCTCTTTGGAGAAAAAAGATAAGCAGTCTTTGTGCTGATGTTGAAATCTCTTTTTAAACACCAAGAGCTACTAAAACAATTTTAAGATGATGATACAGCTTCCTAATTGGGAAGTTGCCACCATTTTATACACTGAAATACATTTCAAGGAAATAGTCACTGTTTAGTAACTCTCTGCATCTGCTGTAAAATTAGTATTCAGAATTCTATTAAGCAAAGACCAGATAGAAAATTTAGCTCCTTTAGTGTCACATGTTTTATCATATCTTTTAAAAATTTTCATATTGTGCATAAACTAGTTTTAAAATACTCTGGAAACTCTTACAGATATTAATGTACTCAAAATAAAAAGTCAGTGAAGCAAGAGTGAGTATAGTTATTCTAAAAAATAATTTCTGGGTCCCTACTGCATAATTTGCTTTTTTCAAAATAAGATGTATTTACAAATTATAAAATATTTGCCCAGTATCCATAGTTTAATTTTTTCTTAGAACAGTATAAAAAGGCTGAAAATAGGAAAATTTTTCACCACTTTAGTTTGAAAGCAAAATGTAGATAAAATTCCATGCACTTACAAATACATCCAAGTGTGCCAGCCTGCAGCCAGTCAGAAAAAGCAAATAGCAAATGTGACATTTATGTACAAAAAATATTTATTATTGTGTAGAATCCTTAAATTTTTCCATTTAAGCCCTTCAAAGTTAGAGAACAGGGTGTGCAAAAAGGATTTCCCATGATCACGCCAGCTACCACACTTGTAAAAACTCTAGAAACAGGAGGAGGAGAACAGCTGGAGCAAGGCCTTCAAACAGTTAAAATGTCATGGTACCTATAAAAGAGTTGGTGACCTACTGGAATCAATTAGTCAGCCTGTAAATATTTTCTCACAGGAATTAAGATGTTTGTGTAGACAAAGGAAATGCCCCTGAATATCCTGAATCTGTGCATTATTTCATGTTTCTGGTTAATTTTATCATACTGAAATTTCAAGATAGGATGGAATACTTTATTTTTATTTAGCTTTATATAAAACTTCTTTGTATGCTTCTGACTCCTCCCAATGTCCATTACACCTGCAATAATTTGGACTTGGGTTTGGTTTGATTTTGGCATGTGTTTCCTAACTACATTCCTGAGAAGGATCGTGGAGATGAAGGGTGAATGAAGGAATTCTGTGACTGTTTGTGTTGAGAGTGGCAAAATATTATTTCCTTTACACTCTGAATGTGCTGGAAGATCTTTGGCTCTAGGAAACATTTCTAGGGAGTTTTCTACAGGCAATTCAGTAGAATCAGCTGATAAAAAGCTGTTCCTTAACTGGTAATCAAGGCCTGCTTCCAGGAAGTTCCCTGGAGCTGGAGGCTTGCATTCAGCCTGATGGGCAGCTGCATCTTTCTGTCCATTCATCTTTAGACCTTGAAAACTCCCTGAAATTCCAGTCCTCCATTTCTGCCAAGAAATTGCTTGTTATTAGTCTGGTTGTACTTTAATGGTGACTTTCAACAAAGTTACATTGTGGTAACCAAACAGCTAAAGCACACAAAAAATAGCTTATATTTCTTTTTTTGTCTTGTATCTCACTTTATAAGTGTCACCCTAAAGATAAAAATTAATTTTAAAATAATTAAGAACTAATCCCTTATCTTTTATATGAAAGGGTTAAAACAGGATAGAACTACAGCCTTTTCATAGAATTTCTATCCAACATTGTTTTGGGTCAATTTCAAGTGCTGAAATCAGTACAACTCCTAGATTTTCACTGAAACTATGCCAAGTTCTACCATTTCAGAATCAGCTGAGTTTAGCAATCCTTATTCTATTAAAAAAACTCAAATCCTTTTATTGATGTTTCATATAAATGTAAACGTTCAATTGTTTACAAATGTTTTAGAAGAAATGAACATTCTTTCCTTTGACAAATAATTTAAGAAGAACTTCTGTAGTACAATCATTTTAAGAAATCTTAAGAAAATATTAATTAGATCCCTAAGAAGTTTGCAGCTCCTGATTTTTCCAGAGTTTGCATCCAGGTAATGTCCAATAAAAATACTCCCTGTTTGAAAACTGAGATCACCTGTGGACAGACAAATCCTTTGAAGTCTCTTCAATGCTCTGTGACCTTGAGTGATTTCCTTGAAATCCTGAGCTGTTCTTCAGTTGGACTGAGGGTCATTTCGAAAATGCATTGCTGAAGGTTCAAAAAACTGGAAAAAAAGTTTAGAGGGATTTAAGCTGTGGCTTGTTAACCACTTTTTGTAACAATTGAGTTAACCCACAAACCCATGTTATTTCTAACTCTCTCAGCAGACTCAAAATAGAACTGCACTACAAGGAGAATCCTCTTAGAATTTGATGCTCATTACCTGGATCATCAAAGCTCAGTTGTTATGCATGTATGGCACTGACTGTTCCTCTTAACCTTTATTTTTCCAGTGTTTAAACTGAAAAATGATGTAATGATATGCACTACAAGCTTTATAATACCAATGTACTGAAGCTAAATATTTTTCCTGCTCTTGTTTCTTTATTTTTTTCTTCCCATCTGACATCATTAGCATCTTTGACTTATTATGTAACTCTTCTCCTGCCATCCTGCTATGTTCTCTGCATCCAAATAATATCCAGGACTCAGCAACTTTGGTCCATTCAATGACTTTGTATCTTCCTGCGCTCCTAAAAGCTGCCTCTGCTTCTTTTTCTGGATTTATCATCAAAATTTTAACATCATCTCCTTATCTAGCTTGATTCACTCTATTATTCCATGTTTTATTACACGAAAAGTTGTAATATAATGTTACATATAAAAATTAAGATAGATAAATTTAGAAATAAGGTGCATAAGATGATGTGGCAGTGGCATATGCATTGTGGGTTATGTGGCAAAGGTAGTACTTGCTGCTCTTTAAAAGGGGGCTCTTTGCACTCTAAATCAAGCAAATTTTAAAATAAACTAAGTGTGCAATTCATCTGCCAAGGTCACTGTCATAAATTAGTATTCGGCTCAAGGACTTAAGAAGATTTAAAACAGAAAACAAAGCCTAAATATGCTGTATGACAAAGTAAAAATCTAGAGTATCTTTTTCATTTGTCAGAAAGGTTTGCTCTTCTTTCAAGAACTTTTCTATTTGTCAAATTTAGACAAATGTGTCTTTTTCATTAATGTTTAGAGCTTCTTGTGGGTGGCAGATATTGCTGTACCCTACAGAAGAACATGAACCATAGAAATATGCCAGAGAAATGTTCCATCCCCCATGTATAAATCATGGGGATGCTACATCCTCAAACTTTCAACCTAATTTAATTCACCTTACATAGAGAGGGACTAAGTCCTCTCAGAGTAACTCTGATGCTTTATTTTTTCTGTACTATAAATAGCACAGTGATATCACTATAATTAGTATCTGTAGCATTAACTTATAAAACCTTTTGAGAGAAAAGGGACTTATCTTACAAGTATCTTACAGCATTTTCTGTGGTCTGAAAACTAGCATCAGTTATTTTGTACATTCTGTAGTCCTTTTCTTATATTAAGTTCTACCAATATACAATCTAACCAAATGCAGAGAAAAAACTTCGCTAGTTTAATTAATTCCTTTGTTTTGACCAGTACAATTGATGCTCTGCAATGCTCTTGCTACTCCCCAGTGCAAACCCATTTACACTGAAATATCTTATGTATCAAAAGTTGCACAGTGGATGACTGCTATTGAATGTTTTCCCACTTGTTCCAATAGATAATTAAACCCTTTATTGAAATACTAAGACCAGAAGATGAATGTTATCCTCATCCATGTAAAAAAAAAAAAAAAAAAAAGCATTCAGGTGAATTCTTAATTTTAACCTGGATTTTTTTTCTCATTTTTTTTCTTCAGAGAATGGTGCTGTTTTTGATTTAAAATATAGAAAAACATTAATCTTGTAATGAAAGTTTGCTACTAAGCTTCCTGGTTTGCAAAGCTTGACTTGGTGCAGTAGGTATGGAAGTATAAAATACAGAGTTCAGTTTAAGATATTTTTGCGTCTGTCCAGTCCTGGCTGCCCTCCCTGTGAAGGTGGTGAGGGCCTGGCACAGATTACTCAGAGAAGTTGTGGATGGTTTATCTCTGGAAGTTTTCAGGATCAGATTGTATTGGACTTGGAGCAGTCTGGTCTAGTGGAAAGTGTCCCTGCCATGGCAGGGGTGTGGAATTCTATGATCTGCAAGCTGCCCTCCCATCCAAACCAGTCTATGATGACAACATTCAAATGTTTACAGGTGTACATTTTATTAAAAACACCTTCTTCTTTATACACACTTCCAAATCAAAAAATGTCCGTGTAATTTACATACTCTTAGTTTACATGTATAGTAAGAAAAAAGATGATTAACCTGAAGAGAAAATTATTAATGGCAGGGGGAGAAAAAGTTATCCAAGGAGCACTTTTGAAAGTAGTCAGTCCCCAAAGTTCTCATAAATCTTATAAGATACTGTACATAAAAATGGCTTTTTCTTTTCTGAAACACATTATCTAAGCCAAAGAAAACTGCTTAGTAGTGTATTGAACTCGTACCAAACAGCTCAGAAAAGAGCTCCTCATTTCATGCAGCCCTGTGTCACTACACTAACAAGGCTGCTCCTTCCAGCTGAGGCTCTGAATCCAGAACATGAAGCAAAAAACTCTTCTTGCTCCTCCTTCAAAGCCAAAGGAAGAGCCTGGCCAGAAAATAATGATAGGAGGTGAAAATGACCTTTGATTCCAGTGCTAATAACCTGCTTTTACAAACAGGGCCATGAAATGCCTGATCCATTCTCTGTGTACCTCCAAAGACAGGAGGTACCTGTTTGGTTTGAGCACATGAATTGCTGAATGATCTTCTGTGCTCCAAACTGCACTTACAAAAATCCCAGAGAGTTGCAGTACAAGAACTGGTATACTGGAAATTTGTCTATTTCAATAAATTAATTAGATTTTTTCCTCTTTTTGTTTTTTAACAAAAGTCCCATGAACTCAAAAAAGTAACTTAAAAAAGCTAATATACCTGAAATACTGCACAAAATGCACTTTTTAAATTGAATAAGCTGAATAATATTGTAACAACATTAAATCTGTTGAGCCTGAGGGAGCAAAAGATTAACTGCCCTTGAAGCATTCCATGCTTTATTCACCCAACTTTTGTATCTCCTCTCTTTGGAATTAAAAGCTTATATATTTTAATATAATTTTAAAGCAAAAAGAATCCTGGTTGTTGTAAGTAACAACTGGTGGCACGTTTGGATTAGAAACCTAGATTGTGTATATCACAATTATTATTAGTTCTAACTGAGTACACAGATGCAGAAATTTAATTTAGGAAGAAGAGCTTGGTCAAAATTTACACAATTGTTTAAACTCTTCATAATTCAAAACACCCCAGCTGTCAATACTGTTCTCTTTTCTAAGCCTTGCTGCTGGATTTCTGTTGTTCTGTAATGCTACTATCGAACATCATTTCTCAGCTTCTGACCATGTTTGTGTGCTTTCACAGTAGCATTTAAAAATATTTATAGTCAGCACTTAGTCCTAGATTTTGGAAGTATTTTAAAAGCCTGGTTCTAATGTTATTATTAATATACGAGGTTCAGTGTAAATATTTCATCACCACCAGGGGAAATGGCAAGTATGTTCCAAATATTTCCAGATCCAGAATGTGAATGGTTTAATCACTGGAGTCTTGGCAAGCTGAGGAGCTGGCCTCTAAACACAAGTTGTCATGATCAGACATGAGCTTTTCCAATCCCTCCTCTGAGATAAGTCATTTGCACACATAGTCAATATTTTAGCAGCAGGATCAGTGACTCTGGCACAAATGCTAAATTTAGCACTGGGCAGGGTTGGAGTGGCCAGGAGCTGGCAGCTGTGACCTCTTGAGAGACATCTGCAGGAACATTTGTGAGACAGTGTCTCCTACCTTCCTGCCCTCACAATTCCACAGAAGCTGCTTGGCAGCACACCCCATCTCTGAGAGACAGCATTTCCAGATCATATTGATAGCAAAAATCAGAGTCTGCTAGAGCAGCAGCCCTTCAGCAGAGGTGAGGTGCCACCATCAGCTGATCAGCACCGACTTGTTTCTTTGAACTGCAACATCTCTTGGCTGCCCACAAGATTTCCCTCAGCCTGCTTTACCTTTGATCTAGGAAATAAAGGTACAGCCTGATCCCCACTCATACCACATTTCTGTTTTTATTGATGTAGGGACTTTGTGCATTTGGTGCTATCTAAATACCATCATCTCCTAGCTGTCCTAAATAAACTAAATGTACCAATCAAACAAACTGCAATGTACAGTGAGATCCAAAACTCTATAGCAACGAGGGAAATGAATATATTTTTTACCAAGGAAATAGGACACTATTAACTTTAATTATGTAAAAACAGGAGAAAAATAGAGATTTAAAGCATTAAAGAATTAAAGTTTAATGACATTACTGACTGATTATTCTAGACATGCTCAATTTGCAGGGCACATGTCTCTTCTGGACCTCATAGATATCTAAAGGTGTAATCACTGTCTGCCTGATTCAAAGAAGCTTAAGAAAAGATTTTTCAGTTTTATTTGCATAAGACAGTATGATATATATGAAAAAAAAACAGGAAAAATGTATTTAAATGAACAAAACTAAGGACTCTTGATTCACAAACTTCATACTGCAGTTATTAATCATTTATAAAAACTTTTTGGGGAAACTTATGGTACTAGCTCCCTGAGAAAATCTTATGATAAAGTTCTTATCTCTTTCACTTCATGGCTTCAACAGATATTTCTAGCATTCCTTACAACAGCTAAAGAAATAGAAGATTTAATATCAGTTTGTTTGCTGAGAATGTCATCCTGTGCTGTCTTACAGAGCATTTTCTGCTCAGCGCAGCATGAGTTAGAGAGAAGTGTTTACATTTCCCCTCCTCAAACAGCTTTTCTGCATTTTACTGAGTGCTACAGCTGATTTTTTTTGATAAAACATTCTAGTGTTACTCAGAAAGGACTGATGAACTGAGTTGCAACAGTAAATGAACAACTGAAGTAATGCTGGGCAAGTAAACATATTACATATTATAGACAAGTATTCAGGAAATTTACTACTCACCTCCATAGTGTCTTTTGAAAGATAAACAACCCAGTACACCAGGTTGAATCCTGCAAATGCCACTGGAAAGAGGATCCTGGAATACTGGTCTATTTTACTTGCACCTCCAATGGCTGGTGGTTGTGGTGGGGCTGGTGGAGGAACAGGCAGAGGTTGACACTGGGATGCAGTGTTTGATATTATGCTGGGCTCAGGAGACTGCTCTGCCTGAGATGCTATGGAGTTCACTCTCTTCTTCAGGTTGGAGTTGGAGTCAGAATGCTGGGAAAGAAAAAAGAGGAAAAAAAAAAGGTGTTATTTGGATACAGAGTCTTAGGTTTTGTGACCTTTAGACTTCTTTCCACCTTTTAACTTAAATTTCTGGTTTTATTGTTGCTTCTCTGCTATAGTGCAATATCTGAAAATCACAAAAATAATGCATCTATACAGAAGGACATATATTTTTATGGCCTGAAGCTTTCTTGTAAAGCCATGAAAGAATATGTGCTTTTCACATTGTTAACATTGTGATAAGTGGAAGCTCCAAGAGAGAAAAAGAGAAGATGGAGCTAAAAGGGAAAGAAAGTAATGGTGTATCCAAATTGTAGTAGGTTGGTATGACTGAAGTGTGTGCAGATATGGATCAAGATTAAACCAAGCAGCAATATGGGCTGGCTCAGGTGCAATCTTCCTGGCTGAACCCACTGATGAGTTTGGTAAACACTGAATGGAGTAATGCAAGAACTAGAAAACTGCTGCACAAAAGGCAGTGGACTACCTTTACAGCTGCTGAAAACATGAATGCTGAATTGTCCTCTTGTTTTTTCCAGGATAAAATTTCATTTTTAAATATATCTCATAATTCCCACAGCACTTCCATGCATACAACTGAAGACAAATATACTCAGCTGCAATGGGACTATTTTTATTTTCATTTATGGTGAAATGAAACCAAATTACTCCCATATTTTGTGCAGCATTTGCAGCCAGGTCCAATTACTCTTCAGAAAGCTGTATTAAAACTCATGAAAATTCAGCCAGAACTCAGGGACATGTAGAGCTTACTAGGCTAGTGTGTATATTAATTTTGTACATCTGTTTTATTTGGGACCACGTTGCCATTATTTTACTTTCCCAAGATTAGAAGTGATAGAGTTCTTCCTTCCAGAAATGATTATGAACAGGAGCTACCCCAGGCTCTGAGCCTGCTCTAATGGATATCAATTGCTCACTTTCACAGTAGTGTCAAATAGGAGGAAATATTCAAAAACCTTGCTGCTCCTGCCATATCCCAGCATGGCCATTTGTGGATGCATGGCAGCAGCTCTAAGATTTATCTGATGGCTGAGAAAATACAGAAGGATGACGTGAGTGACTTTGTTTGTTTGTTGTTTGTTTTGAGATGAAGTACTGTAGTGTTCTGTTATATGGAGCTTAAGCCTAAAACTTTGTCCATAAAACTCATTTCCCTGATTATTGAGGAAAAATCTGGTGCAGAAAAATCACACAATGTACACAGATGTTCTTGGATTTGAATACAAAGATTTTCTGGTCAGCAGAATGAGATGACGAAATGACTGAAGCAGATGAGGGAAGTCTTGGACAATGTAAATAACTCCCAAAATAACAGCACGTACATCTATAGTGAAATGGAAGACTAACATTGGAATGATTTTAAGGTAGAAAAACGCTATTAGATAGGCAATTTCCAAAGCCATTCATTGGAATGATTTAATGACAACCATTCACATAAATGTAGCCTGCTGTCAGCATTTTTGGGATTTATCTTGCAGATTTCTAAGCATAGGAACAGATTTTAGTCAATCAGATAAATGACTGAGTCACTAAAAGGAAAGGAAGCATTTTCTGAAATGCATTTTCCACTCTTGTACTTGGGCCACAATTTCTAGATAACAGACTAACCTAGCACAGCTGGTGTCTCCTGGGTGACAGAATAGTTGTAACAGGAACTATCCTTCCAGAAGTCATCGTAACTGTCAGAGAATCAGAACAATTGACATTTCCACAACAGGATGCCAAGTTTTGTTCATGAATGAATGGACTGGTGTCCAACTAAAATTAGGGAGAGATGGATTTCTCACAGCTGATTTTAGTCTAAACAGAAGGTGAAGAGTTGAAGTAAGTTTTCCTTACTTCAAAAGGAAAAAGGTACTTTTTATCTATGTATTTCCCTTACCTATTGCCTTTTTCTTCCCCTACAACCAATCACCACTTCCAGTTTGCCCTCTATACATTATATGGCTGATATCATGTTGTGAATGGGTATTAAATAGCATTCCTGCTCTGTGCCTATCTGGAACACAGATGGTTCGTTTTGCATTTTGCAGTAACACAGCAAGCAGCAGACAGATTTAAATGGGGGATGAGCTACAGATGTGTCACAGAAACAGAAAGAGGGTTATCCATGTCCACTTGCACTAATCATAATAATAATAATCCCCCTCTATGAACAGACTGGCTGGCTGAGCCTGCCTTCCTGCTTTCACTCCACTTCTGTTCCATTTGCCTGCATGCCCTCCTTTGAACAGAACTGTACAAACTGTGAGGCATCTTGTTTTTTCAGTCTTGTTTTTCAATTTCTGTGGAATAATGACCTTTTGTGGACACTGTGTGGTGCCTAAAAATACAAGTGTTAAGGTGAATCTTGGTCCTTTTTATCAACAATATTCTGGTATGAGGCAGGTCAAATTCTACTCTGGGTTATTCAAGCATAAATCAGGAATTACAGTGCTGAGGTGATGGAGTTAATAGTAAGTAGAACAGATGTAGTGTATGGTCACTGGATGATGTTTAGTACTGAACATATTTAGAATATGGAGGTAGGAAAATCTTTGTGATCATTTGAATAAGCACTTGGAAAAGTGTAATCCTGGTTATTATTTTATTTATATTTATTAAATCTCATTCTTATAGAAGGGGGACAGCTAAAGTAGGAGGATTATCTCAATGTGATTTCATCTGAAGAAAAAACCCTGAGCTGTTCTTCTCACTGTCTTTAACAGTCCTGTGTCCCCACAACACCAAGCACAGGGTCAAACCTATTTTCTTCTAAATCCCTACTCAGGATATGGAATTCTAAGTCCAAATTTATCTCAGATGGGTAATGAGGATGTCTCTCAGTATGGGAGTTTTTTGTAGACCAGACTGCTGCCCCAGAACCACAACTCATATTTTTCATTGGAATTCACTGCTAAACCAAGAACAGGAGGCCTGAGGATAAGAATATAATTCCTTATTACAGTCATTCTGAACAGCAGCTACAGTAATTTGTCTACTGTATCTAGATTTAACTTCTCCTTTTGACAAAGATTACATACAATAACATCATGAAATGTTAACAAAACAGAGAAAATGGAAATGAATAGCCTATTTTGCATAGCTCCCAGAGCCAATCACTCAAGTAAGGACTGTTTTACAAGCAGCAAGAACAAGAAGCCTGAGGCACAGCACACTGTGTCGTAAGGAAATAATGGATTTTCTGGAGTTACTGAACCTTGATTCAGAGGTACTCTTGCACTCATGTGGAATGTTAGTCCCATCAGGCAATTAAACTTGCAGCTCTGTCTGAGCAGCAGTGACACAGAGCAGATTGCCAGGCCATTGTTTAATGTGAGACACCACCACACTGCACTGCTGTGTAGATGGCCTGTAAGGTACAGTCTGCCTTCTCACTGAGCTTTGCAGCCAAGCTACCTCATCCTCTGGAAAGCTCACAAAGCACCCTCATCCTCTCTGTAAAGCTCTGCTCTCGCAACCCTCCTCAATATCACTAGAAGCTGATTATACTCAGAATATCTCAGGAGGTTTTCACCAAATTTCTTGCCTTCCAGATCTAAAAAAATACATCACACATAACCTTGGAGTAAATAAAATTCTTTGTCTGCTCTTTCTGATTCCTTTGGTGCATGCTAACTGTGATTTATGAATGCACTTTGTTCTTATGTTTCTTTCCCTCAAGAGATTTCTGTAATTCATATTTGTAGAATTCTCTCCTCTGTTGCTTTGTACTGGAAATACATATTCTCACTATCAGTTTGGTTTATGATCTAACAGTAACATCAGTCTCTTATATATGCAACCCAGATACTGGCTAACTTGAAAAAAATGAATATCTGTATGTCCCTCCTTATCTCTCTTTTACTCACATCCTGCTAGCAATGCAGTAAAAAGAGGTTCATGAGAAAAAAACCCTAAAAGTTTAGATAAAAATAATGTGTTATTTTTTCTTCATAATTTATTTGATTAAAGACACTGAACTTTCCTTATATCGAAACCCACACACACACAAACCAACCTCGACGTAGAGCTCAGTGCCTAAAAGGCAGAATGCCTAATTAAATACATAACATTTTTACCTCTGCTCATTAGTAGATACAGTTTGAGAAATTTCAACCATTACAAACATGACAGCATGCTAGTGACTTATCTCCCAAAGGGGGAGTTAACCATGGTTTAGCCCCTACATCCACCAGTGTGATCTGCAAAGCCTCTCCTCAGCTTTTGAACAATCCACGTGCAGCAACCTCCAGCAGGAAAGTTCACTGCACTGTACAACATCACCTTTTGGCCATGTACTAAGGAACCTCCTTCAATACAGTGCTGGGCAGTTTCAGTATCCATCTCATAACTCAGATTCATTATAAACCCTAATTTGGACACTTTGAATGTCTCGTCTGTGGAATCTGATTTTAAAAGAAGTATATTGCAAATAATGTGTAAATGGCTATTAGCAGTGTCCTGCATAATCAAAAACTGAGTATAGTTTAGAAGTCGTTAATAGCCCTAGCTTCAGGCATCTCTTAAGGAAATTTAAATTACTTTTGCTAGAAACACTCAGGAAAAACATGCAGACTTGTTTTTATCATTTTTTACCCTATTAAAAGGGTTAAATCACTTAGGTTAAATTGCTCACTTGGAGCAGGGGAAAACCATGTTCAAAATCTTTCTTAACCTCCAGGAAAGGAAATTCACTTTTCTCAGAATACAGCAAAAACATCAAGTGAAGGTGAATAAGGGGAGAGGCTGTTACCTATTACTTCAAAGCCATTTTATTTTGCATGGAAAAAATCTAAAGACCTATATAGGCAGGAAGCATAACTGAAAAATACCCAATGCCCATTGTATTAAAATTGCTGTCATATAAAGCAGATCTGCAGTAAGGAGAACAGAGGCTGGAACCCTGGTCATTCTCTTTTCAAAGGGAATGAGCTATGGTAGAGTTTCTTCATAACATTTATTTGTAGCATGCCAGATAAAACATATAATTGGCACAGAGCCTCTCTGCTGTCAAAATATGTTTTTACATTAAACAGATTTAAATGTTCAAAGCCACATTTGGCTCTTAAATCTATCAGTGTCTGCCCATATGCTTTTTCCCTATAATTAAATTTACTTTATTTTATTCTCACTAGCCACCTGAAAAAAAGTTGCTGGGATTATGTCTCAATGTTGTCAGTGAAGACCTTAAAGCATATAGCTGTTTCAGGGTGATCCTAAAGGGCGGTTGGTGATCCAGATAGAAGTATTCTGCTACACCAGGATGCTCATTAAACAAACTCAATATATTCTGACATAATTGTAGGAAACTAAATCCTCTATACCAGTGACAGCTGTTCTGCAGCTGGCCAGGTTAAAGGGAATAAGAATCCTTTCCTGCCCAAGCTGTGTTGTTTTGAAACACAAAGCTGGAGGGAGAAGGAAGCTCTCCCACAGGTATTGCACTGCTCTGTGCTGATTTCTGTTAAAACATGAGGACTTGGAGAACATAGCTGTGAGCAAGCTGTTACAGGGTGGTAATCTTTTGTCTTTTACATGTAGCCTCTCACAGGGAAAGGATGTCTTTTGATCCATGGGGTTACTCCCTGACCATCCCACAAAGCATTTCTGCAAATAGCGTGCTCCACACAGTACCACCAATTCCCTTCCCCTGAAACTTCCAGAACTGGGATCTCCCTGGGAAAAGGAAGCCATCAAGAGGAATGCAATGATATAGAAAATATGCATTTGAAATGGATTTAAAAGCTAAATGCCATCATGGTTTTATATGTGCATGTATAGGATGTTTGGGTTTGACATGTTAAGCCAGCTTGGCCACCGCAGGAGTAAGAACAGGTTTGTGTCAGGGTCCAGATGAAGGCTCAGCTTGCTGCCCTCGTGCTCTGCAGAGGAACACCCAGAGTTTTGTATTTCACACAGGGACTGCCTGCAGCTGATGGAGAGAGCAAGCCAAATCCTGCTCTCAGTTAACTGAGGTAAATAGAGAAGCTTTCCTGGAGCCAGCCCAGGCCTGCTGGGCTCTCAGCTCTCATACTGACCCCACCACAGTTCAGTGGCTGCAGCATTTTCTCCTGCTTTCATTCTACACTAGAGCAGAATTTTGGTCTTCTGACATATTTCTTTTCTGAGTGTACAGGTTTTTTGGCTAGATGATAAAAACCTGCATGAGAGACTTTAGTTTATTTGAATCAAATTTTAAAAAATATTAACTAGACTGAAGGGGAAAAAAGGCTGCTTAATATTTTAATTTTTTTTTTTTCAAAAAGCATTTAATCTGAAATTAAATATATATGTTCTGTAGATATGTTTATCTTGACTTTGGGCCTCACTCTAGCAGAAAACTGAGTATTATGCTGTGTGCCTTAAAAATATCTGCCCTAGGATCAGTAATGCAGTTATAAAAGCACAAGGCTCAGTAAGAATGACAATCCAGAGGAAATGGTCATACACGTGCAATCAGCCTGTATTAAATACACTGTCAGCATTCAAATTAGACACTTCAGGTCTGTTTCATATGAGATTATATCACTGACTGCAGTATATCTATGGATGTGTCAACATAGAAAAGTTCCTTCTCCCTTATCTCTACCAAAGGGAAAAAAAAAGGAATGAAAAAAGAAAAGCTTCTTAAAATCTGTTATCCCATAATCACTCCTTTTTCCCAGAATGCCCTTCTGGAAGGGAACCTTTTAAATCCAATAGCTAATTCTTCTAGAAATCTTTTTGACTACATCATCTTGCCTTCAGTTGTGAGTACCCTTTGTTTTTATGATCTCACTGAGGTTTGCTCTTTCTCTTACTGCAGTTCTCATAGAGAACTGATCCTGGGAGAAAAACGTGGTGGATGCACAGGGTTTGAAAAGGCTGTCTTGCTTTGAGCAAGATCAGGTCTGTAGAATTTTGTGGACATTGTGAGCTGTTTCAGAAACTGAGTTTACTTTGGGGTCTAAATGTTCTTGGATTTACTACTCTTCTAAATCTGTATGCTGTCAGCTAGATGTAAATAGTTTTCATGAGCAGATTGTTGCAGTGAGATTTCTAGATGTATATTTTATTCCTAGATTCTTTCTTTTTTCTTTTGTTGGTTTTTACTTGGAAAACCTAGTAAGTTAATATTTACAAAACAGGAAAGAAGGTCTTCAGTTTGCTCTTTGCTTTTTAAGGCTGAAGAACTTGATAAGAAATTTGAGCCTTTTAACTTCTCTATCTTTTATTCATTTGTTCAACAGAAATTTTATGTCTGGTGCCTACCTTGGTCTGCTGTGATTCATAGATCACGTAAATCTGGAGGAGCCCTATCATCAGGAACAAGTTCTTAGCTTATCTGGGCAGAAGCAGGAGATTATTTTTGGATCAGTTGTTTTCCTGAGACTGGGAACGTGAGGGGGTGGCCACAGTGGCAGTGAATGCACCAGCAGCACGTGCAGTCAGCCTAACTGTTTTCATATTGCTCAGCAGGGACTTTCCAGGGAAAACAAAAGTAGTATTTTTTGTTGAATAAGGAAGTTTGTGAAGGACAGGTCCAAGCTGTTGTTCCTCTTCAAGATATAGTAGTTATCAATATTTTCTTCATGATATATAAAACGAGGTAAACTTTTTCATTTTTCTTTTCTGATTGCTTGTCCTCCAAAAAAGAGTCAGCAAAACTTATCAACTATGATTTTAGTAGTTGGAAAGTACTCAAATGTTGTAACTTTAACTGCTATTTATCAGCAAATGTGGAAAAATTACTCTGTGGTGGGTAAGGTGTTGCCTTGGTATGGGCACCTCTTAGACTGACTCCCTTGTTCAATTATGGATTCAGAGGTATTGCAAAATGTCATTCAGATTGTTATTTCTCTAAAAATGGAAATCATGGTGGTAGTAAAACTGGTTTTGAAACAGGAAGGCCACAATGATAAATAGATGAACATATGCTGTGAGACAGCATTCACAATTTAGCATGAGATTTACAGAGTGAAATTTGCAAGCAATTCTGGCACAGATTTTGATACTAGAAAGACTTCCTCTCTTTTACGTGTTCCAAAATCTATCCTTCATTTATGTTTTTTCCCCCCAAAGCTTCCACCAACACAGATTTCAGTAAGGTAAGAGATGCCAAGTTTATGTATAGGCTAATTACCCATCTCCCAAATGGCTCACCTATGGTCTGTACCCTTGCACTACAGTGGTCCCACGATCATCTGGCCAATGCACATGTTCATTCCATTGAACACTGTCCCACAAATTCTGCAGACTTGCTGGGAACTACAGCTGCCTGACCACACTGCCTACAGCATTGCTCAGGAGAAGTATCATGGATAACAGTCTAATGGTTTTCCTTAAATATCTTGCCAAATAAACATCTCCCTAGAAAATCATATTGCAAATTTAAATAAACACTACAAATAAATGAAGTATTTTCATTTTCTGGAATCAAAACAATGTCTTTGATAAATAGACACAATCTGGTTACATAATCTGCTTCAGGTTAAGATCACTTTAATATTGTTCTGCATTCTCTACTTCAGCTGCCTGTTCCTATATGATGCTTATTATCAGAAAAGCAAGCAATTACCGAGACAATCTCGTCCTCTGCCGGTACAGTTGCTGCTGATAGTGCTGCTGCCAGTGCTGCTGCCCTGGCTGCCTTCCTCATTGCTCTCTGAGCCTGGAGATTGGTGAAGTAGTTGACAGCTGCAAACTCAATGAGTGCAGAGAAGACAAAGGCAAAGCACACGGCGATGAACCAGTCCATGGCGGTGGCGTAGGACACCTTGGGCAGGGAGTGGCGAGCGCTGATGCTCAGGGTGGTCATGGTGAGCACGGTGGTGATTCCTTGGAAACAGGAGAAAGAATGGGGGACATCAGAACTTGGCTCCAGCCCTGATACTCTTAAATTCATATACATGAAAAAAACCAAAGCACAGCACCCTTTTTGATTTTAGCTGTCATCCTACTTCCCAGCAAGACTCCTAAGTATTTTGTATCCTTAAATAACTCATGTGTACTGGATTCAGCATCTAAAAGGTCTGGAAAAATTTCCTTAATGCATTGAGGAGACTGAAAGATAACAACATTCTACATGGGACAGCTTCTTAGAATTGGATAAACATGGCTATAACAAAATCCAGGCTCAAAATCTGAAGGAGATTTTCCTTGGTGGGTTAGTAAGTAGAATGTTTGGCAGAAACCTGGCTTTATATATTGTCATTCCCCAACAGCGATCCTCTCTTTCTCCAGTTGTAGTACAAGACATGGCTTACAGAACCCTCACTAAATCAGGCAAATTCTACATTAAAAACAGTCAGAGCCTGATCTAAACATTTCAAGTAATAATGCTTTGGTCCCCTGAGCTGTTGTCTTTAATCACTGGATACATTTTTTAGGATTCAGTAAGAGTATCTTGATTTGAAAGCTCCCCTAGCTACAGATAGGGAAAGACAGAAAAGCTACTTCTCTAGAGCTGCTTATCTATTTTCACAGAGCAAATCTGGTCATGTAGCTCATGGGCCCCATGGTGTTCTTCACATGAATTCATGAATTTATTCTTTCTGTGTTGGAGTGTACAGCATTAATAATGTAGGAAATATACTTACTTCCTACTGCTGCCTGATACAAGCAGAAAATGCAAGAACAAACTCAATCATTTACATACAAGCCTCTGTGACTCATATTTACTTATAATTATGCCTGCTAGAATGTAAAAACTGTGGGTATTTAAAGACAGTGAGGTGGAGAATATCCTCTTCTATTTTCTGCAGTTGGGAAAGGGTAGGTGGCAAAGTGAAAGATGTTTTAATGTCATATTGTGATGGTCATGTTGAGTTGATGAAGCAGTATGCTATGAGTTGTGCTCAGAGGAAAGGATGCAGTGTCATAGCATATTGCAGCATCAGAAAGGGTGACATTATTTTCAGTTTCTCTGCAACTCTTTCACATGATGTGGCTTGCCAGCTGTCTGAGGTTAACTACATCCCAATGTCATTACTTATCACACTTTAATGAAATACAAATAAGAGATGGTATAGAAATATGTAGGATTCCTACTTCTCCCAAATCTGCCAGACTCATTTTATTATATGAATACAACTATGCTGAGATGCATTTCAATTTCAAAGGTCCAGAATGAACTTTTTGAAATGATGTGTGATTAGATTAGAATCTGTCCATGTGCTAGTTAGTAATAAAATAGATATATTCTGTGTCTGAATAAAAACTCACTGCAGCAGGAATTTAACTTAGGAATAGGTCTCCTATTCTTTTACAGATATAGATAAGAATTCTCTCCATGTGGAGTGAATATTGATGAAATGCTTTTCACTTTGGATAGCTACTTCATCAAACTGAATACCAAATTACAGTTGGTAAACTGCAACTGCTGATTGTTTACCCTTGTCTTTACATTTTGAACACTTCTTGGTAAGTTTTGAAGAATATGTTACATAATGCAAACACTGAAATCTGATAACTGACATCCATTTTGGAGGTAAACAAAGTCCTTGAATTATTTTGTGCTGAAAAACTGATTTAGGCACATCATTATTCTTCTACTATTAATATCTCTTCTCTCAAACTTAGCTTTCAGACTTACAAGTACAAATGAAAATTTATAATTCAAGTAGTTGCAAGATGATACATTTTAAACCTTCACCATTTTAAAATTTTCTTTTTCAGTGAAAAAGACCAGAAGTCTTTTTTTGTCATAAAGAATTTGCCCTCTTTTCCTTAGATTAAGGTATTCAGAATCCATGGGATTTTGAACGAGTCTGGACTTCAAATTCAGACTATGCCCTGGGAGAAATACAAATGGAATAAGGATTGAAATATCCTTTTAAAATGCTAACATCGCTATTTTCCACAGAGGTGGAGAGTTGCTTATTTTACTCTCTTCATAAAATTTTTTCTCAAGTCCATGTTAGTCTTCAGTACAACACCTAGGAGCTGTTATTCCAGTGTTTGGGGTATTTATATAATTATTACCAAATTGACTACAGACCTACTTGCACCCTCTTGAAGCATGTAGTTACCTTCCATGCCCACTATGTTGCAAGCATGTTTTACTCAAAATGTAGAGGACGTAACTCTACAATCCAGAGATGTAACATGAAGGAAAATCAAGTAGCATCATATCTGGATTATAAACCATATCATATCATATCTGGAGTACAAACCTCAGATATATATGAGCCAAGAGACTCAAAGCTTTGAGAGCATTCATTCAAACCACTGGAAAGAAAGAAAGAAAAAGGCCCTGCCATGCAGTATGGATGCCTCTTTCTCACTCTAACTTCAACCTGTGCTAGGGCCATTATTCATCTCACTGCTCTTTATCCATCTAAAGCCCTTGTTAGTTGTTTAGATACCTTTGTAACCAAGGGGAAGAGAGCACTCCAGGATGAGTGTTAGATGGGGTACCTTATGTCAGATAATAACTCCATTCCATTCCATTTTTTTTTTCCTTTTAAAGTTTTAACTCATATTGGTTTCATGAGACAATAAATCCATTGGAAAAAAAAAATCCTCTTGAAAAAATGGCATTTGCTTTGAAATTGTCCCTTTCTGCATACAAAAACACAACTGGAATACAATTAAAAATTGTCACAAACAAATCTGGCTACCCAAACATTCTGAGTCAAGAATTTTGACCCTCACAGGCAAATTGACTATCATTTCACTTTAGTATTTACTTTTGCTGACTGAAACCTACTAGCTGCCTTTCCTAATGCCCCCTAGCTTGCAGTATCTGATTGATCGAACAGATTCAATACAGTGAATGAAATGAATGACAAAAGGAAAACACAAATACCAGCCACGGTTCTTGCTGGAACAGATTCTTTGTTAATCCAAAACACAACTTGAGACAAGACGACAGTCATGATGCATGGAATGTATGTCTGAATGAGATAGTAGCCTATTTTCCTCTGCAGATGGAAATAGAGCAGCTGGAGTGAATATTCCCCTAAAACAAACAAGTAATGAAAGGAATGAATGAATGAATGAATGGTAGATGCTGAGCTCAAAGACTTTAACACAGCATACCAAAAACTGTCCTGGCTGGAACAGACTCCTTGTTAATCCAGAAAGACACCTGAGAAAGAATGACTGTCATAATGCAAGGAGTGTATATCTGAATCATGAAGTAGCCCATCTTCCTTTGCAAGTGGAAATAAACTGTCATGATTACATATTCACCTGTTAAGAGACAAGTATGTCAGCATTATTCTGGCAACATGTGAGTGAACATTATTGGCTTAAACCCAACATAATATGTTCAGATGAAATCACAGACCTCTTAGTGCATAATAAAAATAAGCTGCTTAAAAAAAGGTAAAGTGACCTTATGGAAACAGAGCAGAATAATATTCACTTTATGCACTGTTTTTACTGGGGTGGAGAGGTAGTGGGAATTCTTACGAATGTAATGAAAAAATTTTGTGTTTGATGGGAGGACTGTATTGAAAAGCTGTCTTTTAGGAGACAATGGTTAGA
The DNA here is from genome assembly GCF_027579445.1 of Ammospiza nelsoni. Taxonomy (NCBI): domain Eukaryota; kingdom Metazoa; phylum Chordata; class Aves; order Passeriformes; family Passerellidae; genus Ammospiza; species Ammospiza nelsoni. Next base: position 7,921,171 of record NC_080648.1, read on the forward strand.
GTCTTTATAATAATTTTTTTTAAATGGCAAAAGATAAATTAATTCACTCTCTATTAAAAAACCCTGTAATTTATTATCAAGATGTTGCAAAACACCAGTAGTTTCCACATGGCTCCATCTTACCTGTGTTAGATTTAATTGTTTCACTAGATACAGTTTGTCCTATGAGGTCATACTGGAGAAGACTGGAAGACTCCTGAGGTACTTCTACTGAATGCAATGGTCCTTTTTTCCAAGTATAAATTATTTCACTTTTTGGATAAGCATCTGAGTAACAGAAGGGAAAATTACCATTACTAATTATGTATTTTATAAGCAATTGAAAAAATAAATAGAATAATCCCTTTTGTAGCTCAAATGCCCTCAGAAACATGCATCCTACTCCAGGAAGTTCCTAACCTCATTAATTACAAAATGAGAAAAAAAATCAACAATAAGAGAATGACTGAGGTGGGACCTGAGAGGAACAAGCTATCACCTCTTAATTTGTTATAAAACATACATATTGATTATAACAGCTCAACTAAATATTTTCAAAATTATATTACCACAATATTTCAAAATTGATTACCACATATTTTCAAAATTATAAGTAATATAGTAAATGTAGCAGAGGTTTTAATATTTGTTGAAGGACCAACTTTGACTACCAGAAGTGTAAGTATAATAAACAATAAAATATGCTTCAGCAGTCACACTTCAGTGGATAAATCCATGTCCATATGATTGGTCTGAGTCTCAGACAAAAAAGTAAAATTCTAGTATAAAAATGCAACTTAAAATTTCAGCCATGTCACTAAGAAATATCTTAGGATCTTCCTCTTGACCAAATGTGTTACTTTAACAAACTGAAAAATACAAAAAAACTTACAGCTTCCAAATTTCAGTGGACAAGCATGTCCATCCATTGGGAAATTCACCAACCTCATAGGACAGTCAGCATTAATGGTTAGTCTAGAACACACAGTTGTAGATAATGAAAAAATATGGTATGTAGGAAAATGCTGATAGCATCAAAAATACAGGTCAACAAAAGCAGGGCAAGCTCTCACCTCATAGTGTAAAGAATAGTTCCATTCTGCATAATTCTGAAAAGTTTGTTAGGAGTTGTCATATTGTGAGCAATTGATTTTTTTCCATTTCTAAAAAACGTGTCTGGTGTCCAAATTTTACTGACCATTAAATTGTTCAGTCTCAAAATTTCAGTTGGCCCACTAAACTTCAGCCTCTCATCAGTCCATGTCTGACGAAAGAAGACATCCATTGTGTATTCCTGTGGGAAATAAATAGGGTCTGACATCTGTGTGGGGGTCAGCAGTCCCAGGTGCCTGTGGGGACAGTAACTCCATGAGACAATTTAACACACATGTCAATGGCATTTCATTTACTGCCTAAACACTCAATCCTATTATCATTAAGTAGTTACTAAAAAAGTCATCCATGAAAACATATCCTATTTTCTTATTATTTGAAGAATATTTACAAATGAATCATTGAACAGATAATTGGACATGATTAAGGAAAAAAACTAACCCTCATTGTACTCTCATAGATACTAATTTAATTCAAAGTGACTGAGGTCTAAGGAAATACAAATGTCTCCCTTTCAAAGTGCAAGACCAAGCTATCAGTGTTTAATTGCCAGAAACAAAAAGACACGCTCGGTGACTCTTCTGCAGCTTCCTTTGGATATTCACAAAGTGAGGACTGATCTGAGTCACACCACAGTAGGATTATGGTGTCAAGTTGATATTAATCAATGGGACTTTTTCCCAAGAATTCTTAGTAATATTTTCACAACTCTTCAGAAAAGAGGCCTCTGCGGAAGTTGCTTAGGAAACAGAGCTAAACCTGGCCAGGGGCAAATTTTGTAAGAATGCCAGGTTATGCCTTCTCTTTGACTGATGAAGAGCAGTGGAAAAACTCTGGTATTACTCGGAGCCCACAGTTCCAGCCTGCAAACTGTTAGAGGGGTGTGCAAGTGCAAAAATAGCAGCCCAAGTCAATGTCTACAAGGAGAACAGCAATGCCATCCTCACTTCCATGACTTAATGTGTTCCTGGGGGCTACTGCTGCATAGACAGAGTCCACCCAAGTCTGAACCTCTCTCTACACAGACTGAGTGCACCCAAGTCTGTGGCTGCCTGAGTTTGGGGGCACCCAGCACGAACAGGGGCAGCTGTGTCAGCAGTGCCACCATTCCCCTGCAGCTGCTCGGTGTCCTCCCACCAGGCAGCGTTCTGCAGAGCTGGGCTGGCACACGGCGCTCACCATCTTCTCAGGGTTCCAGAGGCATCTTTTACCTGCGGCCGTGCCCTCACCTGAGGCTGTGTGCGCCCAGCCCCGGCTGGCGGGCCGGGAAATAGCTGTATGCAGCTCTGGCCAAACTGCTCTGCTGGGCCCTAGAGATTGTCAAAGAGATTAAGCCTCGTAATCTGCTTTAATGACGGTCAACTCAGATGCCACCGTAATGAATCCCGGGAAAACAGAGCAGGGGCGGCGAGCGGGGCCCTTACCATCTCCACGTCGGACACCGGCCCGAAGCTGGTCACGTAGATGTCCGTCTTGACTTCTGTCACGGCGCCTGCGGGACACGGAGAGGGGCTGGGAGAGGAGCGGGACCCCTGTTCGAGGGCAGCGGGACCCCTGTTCGAGGGCAGCGGAGCCGCCCCGCAAGGGCAGGGGCTGCAGGGCACGGCCAACTTTGCTGTTCGCCGCCGCTTTTGCGGCTCCGCCGCCTCCCTCCTATCGCGGGTGCAGGACGAGCCGCTCCTGCCCGGGCACCCGGAGCGCCGCTCGCCCTTCCCCACCCGCCGGCTCCCCGAGGGGACCAGGCTTCCCCGCTACCTCCAAATCCCGGTCGGAGCCTGTTGTCGTAGCCGTCCAACAACTTGTCGAGGATGCGGGTGATGTTTTCCGAGTAGAGGTCCGCCCCGTCGCCCTGGTCCCCCAGCGCCGTCCCCACGCTGCGGGCAGAGGCGAGTCCCCGTCAGCCCCGGCCCCGGGGGGCGCACGGAGGGACAGCAGAGCCCCGGGCTGCGGGGAGCCCTCGGGGGTCGGCGTAGTGGCGGGGGCTCACTCACCTCACAGCCACACACGCCCAGGCGAGCAGCAGAGCCATGCCGCAGGTGTGTGCCGGGACGCTCGGTGCCCTCAGAGCCGTCAGCTGGAGCCGGTGTCGGCGCTCATCCTTCCCCCGGGCCCGGGTGAGGCTCTGGCACAGCCCGGTTCCTCAGCCCCGGTGAGGCTCTGGCACAGCCCGGTTCCTCAGCCCCGGTGAGGCTCTGGCAGGGCCCGGCTGGCTCAGCCCGGTTGCCCAGCCCGGTGAGGCTCTGGCAGGGCTCGGCCCGGTTCCTCAGCCCCGGTGAGGCTCTGGCAGGGCCCGGCCGGGTTCCTCAACCCCGGCCGCTCGCTCCCGGGCCGGGCTGTGCCCGCGGCCGTGCTCGTCCCTCGGCTTCGCCGCCGCCGTTCAGCCTCATCTGACCGCTCCACGGGGGGAATTAGGGTTTGAAGGGACGGTGCGCGGCCGGAGAGCAGTGACAATAATCGAATAAGGCATTAGGGGAGATTAAAAGGAAGAAATCCACTGCTAGTTTTGGCATGGAATTAGCAGGGACCCGTTAGGAAATCTGGAAAAGCGCTGGCATCTTGCTGATAGAGATTATGTTAGAAATGGCCTCAGCTTTTATTATGTTTATGGTTCACAGGGAGATTATTATGCAGCTTCCACATCATTAGAACTTTAGGGGGGGGGGGGGGGGGGGAACCCAACAGTTGGCAATTTATTGGGGATTTTAACCTTTCTCAACAGTTTTCCTGTTGATCAGTTCTTCAGAATTGTACAGAGATGTCCAGTATGTAAACGTTGATATCTGGACATTAGACACTAAAAGTTGGTTCTGGTTCAGATTTCTAGATTTGTTTGTTTGTTTTTCTTTTTTATTTGTTTTTGTTAATACTAAGCTGTTTTGGAGGGTTACACACACAGATTTCGCTCAGACTTTAAACCAAGGCATTACCAGGACTTTTGTTAGAACTGGAACTCCTTACTTTTAAACCACTGGGATTATATATCATTACTAATTTTGTCCTGATAAGTACTGGCTGGGTCATTACTGTCCCTTCCTTCAGTAAGTGTGTTAATGTAGTCTGCCCTAAAGGAAAAAAGTTCATGCTGCTCCAGCTTTTTGTGTGGCCTTATTGCTTCTGAAGAAAACAGTGAATGATGTAACACTTATATCATTTAGCTGCACTCTAAACAAAGGAATAGGGTCCATTTTCTTTACATGGTAATACAGAGGGGCTAATAAATACACCAAAATAAATTTTTTTCGTATTTTGTTGCAAAAGCCTAATTTTCTCAGCTCCTAAGAAAATATTTTAATTATCGAAAAATGTATTCACATGAAACCAGGAAAATCATGTATTTATTCAGGAGTAAAACTAGATTAAGACTGACACTGAGGTTCTGTGCTCAAGTTTTGTGTTTTAGAGAGATTGTGATGCTACAAAACCAGGAGAATTCAATAATGTAATTAAAAATACAAGATACCCTCTGTCACTGAGTCCCTTTCCCTTTTGCCATGGGCAGTGTTGTGACTTAATCCACATAGGGGGGCTCTGCATTCTGCCAGAGCTCCAGGTCTGCCTTTGAACAGTTGGAAACATGAGCTCATGAGAGTCCCTGGAAATGCTCTCTGAATACACCCCTGTGAATTCTGTGAACTCACCATGGGCTGGTGTAGCTCAGGATTTTTGTTAATATTCAGAACCACTTATCTGCATTAATTTATTCATGGACAATACTATTGCATCTATGAAAAATCAAAGGTTTGTGTGAAATACTAAGTGGAACAGGGAAAAGAAGAAAAGGGAATTCAACAAATCACAACCTTCTGGGGTTATGTTCTTCTCTCTGGTCTTGATTAAAATCTACCATTTGAAACTTTACCCCATTTTTCACATATGTTAAATCTGAGACATGTTTGAGTTGAGTGCATCACTCTTCTCAGAATATTAAAACTGTACTTAGCATGTAAACATTATTAATATTCATCATTGTAAATATGATCACATTAATATTAAATATGAAAATACACTTGAAAGTTTAGGGCTCCTTACTTATTTTCTTTTTTTTATTTTGGACCCATTGGATCACTTTATTTACTTCTAAGCGTTCTATATTCTGTGTTTTACCTTGCATCTCCTCTCGGCATAATGTCCTGTTCCTTTTTCAATAAAAGAAAAAAAGTCTTGGCAAAATATTAACAGGAGTATTCAAATTTCCTTCACAAAATGTGCAAGAAGAGTTAACTTTATAAAATTAAGCATATGCTGTGTCCCATCAGCATCCCCCAGCTGAATAGAACACATCCAATTTGTCTTCTTTTAAAAGGTTTATTTTTGCAGCTTCTTTTAATAAGCATCTCCTGGGTATTAAAAGGCCAGTGCTTCATGGGGCCACCAACCACTCCTTCCTTCTTTTACTTCACTTGTTTTATTGTGAATTAGGTAAACCACATTTTCTGTTAATTGCATAATTGTCAATTACCTTTTGTTCAATAGCACCCTGTTCCAAATTAGACTCCTATTGTGTGAAAACACAAACTATTTGTCTCTTTCACTAAGAGTAGATTGGGATGTGAGTCAGACATAGAATTTTTTTTCCCTTTACCTGGAAATTGGGGGGAGTTTAACATTTGCTTTTTGGACCAGGTTGGGATACATCCCAGGCTGGGATGTTCTCTGGACTCCCCTCATTTTCTGTTATTATCTCACCTCTGGGTCTAGCCCAGCACTTCTTGCATGGCAGGAAGGATCTCTGATGGCAGAGCAGGAAACTTGGGCAGTGGGCTGCATTCTTTGAATAAGTTGTATAATTTCAGTATGGGATTTCTCTGCAGGAAAATAATGATAATATTCTTCATAAGGAATTTGCAGTTAGAGTCAAAGGCATTAAAAAAACTTCAAGCCACTTAAAATATTCCAGCCTACCTTCTAAAATGCTAAAAGCAACCTTTGCTTGGTAAAGGCAGTAGAAGGGGCTTTACTGTCACAGAGCTAGATGGTTTCAGGAGCTGAAAGAAGCTTTGGACAGATTGTTAGATCTAATTTACCTTGAAATTTCTGTTAATGTTTTCTTTGTGTGGATTTGAAACTTTCAAGAGTGAAACAGATATATTCCCCTTCTCAGCAGTTTTGAAAGTCTCTGCACCAAGAAGTTGAGTACTCTTGTGTTTGTTTTCTATTTATGAAATGTTCACACTATCAGTTGTACAAATTTCTCTATCAGAGATCAAACCAGCAAATTGTATGAGGCTGATTATCAAACCAGTTTGAAAATAAGCATATCTGAGAATATCAGTTGGAAATTAGAACTTTATAAGTGAACTAAGCACACTTTAAAAAGGAATAGTGATCATGGAGACAGGAAGAGATGTTTCTTGGTAGACAAAGCTCTCATGAGAATAATGAAAATGTTATAAAAGGCTTGTCAGCAACATATGCTTTGGGCTTTTAATTAAACAAACAATTTGGAAATTTGTTGAGAAAATGGCAAGAGCTGAACAACAGGCTTGAAAAAAGTGAATGGCAAATTGAGAAGTGTGGTGGCAAGATTACACTTTCCAGCTGCTAATTTTATCACCTTGTAGGGTGTCATTAGCACTGAGATGAAAAATGAGATTTCTGATTCATTTGGGAATACTGTTGCTGAAAATTAGATCTTTTGCAACAGCTGAAAACTTCTTGAGAAATGTGTTTGTTTTCTTCTTGAAATTGAGGCATTTTGAAATGAAAATAGTCTGGCTGAAGTTTCTGTGGCAACAAGGAAGTTAAAATATGACAAATTTGGCACAAAGTTTACAAGCAATTGATTCTCTCATATTTGCATTTAGTCTGATACCTGCTATCTGTTCAGCCCCTGACAGAGAAACACATCTCCCATTTATTTTTGTTCAGCATCTACATACCTATATATATATAAGAAGAAATAAGATTTTATGCTGTGGATGAGATTATAAATTAACTCAAGGGTCATAGGGAAACTTTATTTTAAAATTGTTCTTGCTTTGTGGGAAAAGCTTTCATTTCAAGGTTTTGTTAGCTTTTCTTTTTACAATCTTTATTTCCCAGTGAATTAATTATTTTTACAGGGAATATACAGCAGAGGTATAAGGCAAATAGTTTTAAGATTGTACAATTCCGTGTAAATGGAATGCCTGCCAGATTGGTATTCCTTCATGCTCATTTTGCTGTCAGAGGACAGTGTTTACTCTGTTTACCCTTTCAAATGTTTCCTGTGCCTCCCAAAGCCTTCAGAGAGAATATAGGCACATATTGTTACCTGTGCTGCTCACCCCACTCTGCCACAGACAATTCCAAGTGTGGATGAGTCATCTGCTCACAAATTGCCTCCTTGGTACCTTGTAACGCCAGGAGCTGGCACAGGACAGAGCAGCTCTCAGAGCTGAGGGAACACACTGAGGTAAAGATGCTGCTGTCCTATTTATTCTTGTCCTGTACAAAGCTCCACGACTGTGAAAAATTTTCTAATTAGTACATACAAATTTATGCACCTGCAAAGACATATGCAGACATACGTTCCTATTTTTCATATTAAATGCTTAAACATTTGAGTTTATTTGCATAGGAGATTGAACCTGATTTTGCTTTTATGTCCAGGGAAGTCAGAGGTCCAAACAGACAGAAACCATAACACTTCAAATCTCAGGCTGGTTCTTAGACATTATTCAGTGTGCAGTCTAGCATAAACACTTCAGTAATCTGCTTTTGGCAGATCTTCTGGTCAGAAAATGAAACAAATTCTTTATTAGGCATTTTTGAAGGGTGTGGGACAGACTGCTGTTCAGTTGTTAGTACTTGTTCCACCTACCATGCAGATACAAAAATGGCATTTCAAGGTACAGCTAGAGCTGGCTGACACTGTGTGTACAAATCAATACAAGTATAGTGTGGTTTCTTGGTTTTCTGAGTATTTCTGTCCTCATAGGAACTGATTGTTTCTGGGAAATGTGATGTATCCATGAATCATTCTGTGAAAGCTGGGGGCTCTGTCAAGATTCCTACTGAGGCACCTTCAAACAACCTAAACCAAACTGAAGACTTTAGGCTCCTCACTTGCTGTACAGAGGTGAAACACCACAAAACAAACCTGGCAGGAACCACACTGGAACAAACTGTGCAACCTTCCTTTGCCCCAGAGCTTGAAATGATGCCTAATGATTTTTGCCTTTTTTCTTTTCTATATTCTGTGTATTCTTTACACATCTATTTGGAGCTCTGTGCCTGTTATTGCATTCATAGATAGTTCTCCCAGGACTATTCCCTGCCCTGGTAGGCAGAAAGACAAAACACATTTCAAGAGCCCTATGCTATCTTGGTTCTCCTTAGAAACCAAGGTTGAAAAACAGCTCTTTTGGACACATTTTCAACAACAAAGTTTAGTCCCATCTAAGGGGAGAGGATTTAGAAGGGGCTGAACTGGGGGGAATTACGTCACTACTGGTGCTCCTTATTGGTGATTTTTGTCAATTATGCTAATTTACTAAACTTATAAAACAGTATTCACCCAGTGGAAGGGTGGGCTTTTGTGGACATTTTTTGTGGGCATTTTGTGGACATATCTGCTCCTGGGGCCTTTATATTACCTCCTATACTATTATAATCTCAAAAGTGTGTGTTGTTTCATTTATAGATTCTTTCAGGCATCAGAAGGACCTTTTCTTTTGGTGGCATTTTTGCCACATGCCATTCCAGTCGCCTCTCAATATTTTGCAGCAACTGTTTTGTGTCCTGAGCTGCAGAGGGAAGGAATCAGGGAGTGGCAGCAATACCACTGTGTCACCATGTGCCTCTATGTGTCCCAGTCACTGACAGCAGAGCTGATGGCAGAGAGATCATTCTGTCACTGAACTTTTTGAAGCCTTGTTGGCTTTCCAGATCATCTCATTTATGTAGTCAGATTCCCAGTTACTAAAAGAGGGTGTTCTCTTGTACCTCAGAGATGCAATGCAGAAAGCAAAATCTGATTCACTGGGTTATGTTAATTGTACTTGGTAGTAGCTATCCATTTTTATTTCAATTTAAGAAATCTTTACAGAGCCATTCACAACTAAAGAATGAGGCTTAATATTAATTTGTCAGGAATAATATCCTTTATCTGAGGATAGACATTTATAGTAGGGGAGAGACAGGTTCTACTCCACATTCTCTGGTTTTTCTGGATCTTGCATAAACTTTCCTGTCTTGACTGTATTGGCAAGTGTCCAAGTCCCAGTCTAGCAGAAGGAAGTTCTCCTTATGTCACTGTCAACCTGGGACACATTGATTCTCTGATTGTTTGGATAAGTGTCTGGAACAGGTGTAAGGTCCAAGCTCCAAATGAGGAAATCCTTCTTTAGCAGCAGCACCTGGGGTAGGAGGTGTTGGGAACTGCAGGCTCACTGCCCTTTACTTGGTGTGGAGCTTGGTGAATTCAACAGTGTTAACTAACAGTAATGCTTGTGATTATATAATTGAAATAATGGTGGCAATGCTTTCTTTTCACTGAACAGGAACTCTGTGATGAGGGAGAGATGGTCTCTAGCCTGGCATCCTTCACATTTGAATAATCAGTGAACACCAATTGTTAAGTCTCAAGATTTCCCCTTTTCTGTAAGTCAGTCCTTTTTTACATAGCCTAGAGACAATGCTGAGCCCAAATGCACAGTGAAAAAAATCCCAGCAAGTCTATGCTGGCTTTCTGTTAGTTGTGTGGCAGGAGTTAAATGGGTTTCTGTTCAGCCATGGAGGTGGTGGGCTGCCAAGGATGTACAGACAGAGCATTGACACATTCAATATTTTTAATATAAAGGTAAAGCTGTCTGGTTAAACATATGCATGGCTGCACAAGATACATAAATTAGACAAATTATTTAAGGGATTGTAATGTGCTGGTTGGTATTTTTTTCCTTGAGCACATGTCTTTAGGAACTCTCATTTAGAAAGTAGCCTAAAGGAACAAACCAACTTTCACATGTGTTTAATAAGAATTTGCCAACTATTGCCTAATGAGGTTTGTTTTATTGTACAGACTTAGGGTTAAATTTAATTTGTTTTCATGTTGTTTTGGATATAGCTTTACTTCTGAGATAAAGATATTTCTCTACATGATTTTTTCTTCCAAAAAGATGATTAAAACTCTTCAGCTTATTTTAAACTGAAAGGAAGGTAAAAATTAACTTCTGATTTAATCTTCAGCAGGTTTTGTTTGTTTCCTTTTACACGACTTGAAAAAAAAGTGTATGTGTGGAGCTTATTTGTCTCTTACTCAGAGTCACTTAAACTCCTACATTGCCTGGATGACTTTTTTCGTGTCTAGTGAATCCATATTTTTCTCTTGGAATCTCATAGTCACTGGTTTTTGGGTTGTATGTTAGCTAATAAGCTAATGTAGAAGTGTTACTTTATTGTAGGGGCTCTGAATAAGATGTTAGGTCCAGAATTCCTTAAGTATATAATTTATTATACTAAACACATGAATATTGCCCTCTGGAGTGACTGTGAAATACATTGGTTACCACTATGATCCCTTCCAGCTCACACTCCTTGCCTGTGATCAGGGTTTGGATTTATGTCACTTCCCTGTAGATACTCACCTAAGCACTTGAGCAAAATTAATTCATCTATATTTGTCTCTGTTTTATATATTCTCTCAAAAACGGTTATATAATTGAAATACATCATTTAAATGCATGAGTTCCAAAGTCATGCACTTGTATTTCTCTGCATTTAGGAATGTGCCCTTAGCTGGGTACTCGAACAGAAAGCAAGAGCCTCTTGTAAGTTGTTTGGCAGTCACAAGTTAGACCAGCCTTGAAATCTTGCATACTGCAGAGCAGCATTTATACAAAATATGTTAAGTATTTGAAATAAAAATTTTTAATTGTCCCTTTTAGTGTGGCAAATAATTTTCCTATGTTTAGAACCATGAGGCTTTCCCCTGCTTCTTTGCCATCTCTGGAGGAAAAAATGAGGGGAGGGGGAAGGAGCAAGATTTCTGAAAGTATTACTTGTGGATTATTTGGTAATCCTTAAAGGTTTCTCCTTATTTACTTCATTGCACAATATTGAAATTTCTTTTACCTTCCATGTTGGAGAGTATTTGGGTGCTTGCATAAACCACCCCATCTGACATCTGAATCTTTCCCTCTTGTTGACTGTTTGGATAGAGATAAGCCACTTAAGTGTCTCTTAATTAGGTTCATTCCCAATGTTGCTTGAAGTTATTAGAAAAGATTAGATGTTTGCATTACAGAAAGCAGCAAGATGCACATGTACTGCTCTGTATTAGTAAAAAAATATCAAAAACATTTTATTCTGAAATTTCCTGTTATAATGTCAATAAATACAACAACAATGCATTTTATATTAATACCAATACAAATTATATTTCTCACATGTTTCCCCTGTGGAGTTAGCAACTTTTCTTTCTCTCTACCTTAGTACTCACCCAACCTGCATATTAATCATAATATTGAATGGGCTTTTTATTTTACACCAGTCCTAGCATCATCAAAGTTGTGGTGCTGTAAAATATTAACTCACCAAACATCTCAGAAAATGTAGCCTTTGTAAATCTCCTGAGGTATTTTACAGTCAAATTTTTTGCTTACTTGTCTGTAAATATTTTAGACTACCAAACAGATGTGTTAAAATATTAATTTCTCATACTGCAAAAAATTTCTGCTCCTTCTTGTGTTGCAAGTAAATTACTATATATTTATATGCAAGGTGCTGCATTTATTTGTTTTCCAACAGAAGTTGTTAGGCCTCTTAAAGAACACCACAGTTCTGTGACTTTTCTGTCCACATCTGTAAAGATTGTCCTTAAATGCCTGTTACAAACCAGTTCAAACACAGAAGGGTGAGGGAAACTGAGCTTCTGTGAATAAAACAGTTTAAACCCAGAAAAGTTCAAAAAATATCCAAGAAACAAGATTAAACCAAGCAAGGTTAGATGTTGGTGCCAAAAATATCGGCATATTTTATTTAATAATAAAAGAGGCAAAGAGATCCCAAAATTGAATCACTTTATTTTATTTCTATCCATGAGCAATGCAGGTCAGGAGGGTATGGAGGGTGTGGTGGTTTCTCTGCAGTTTTTGTTACTCAGTTTTGCTATAATGGGCAAAGGTGCTTCATGAAGATGTTAAAGCCATAATTGATAACGTGCCTCACTCTAAATGGGAGCTCAGTATCTCAGCCAATTGATAGATGGATTGAAAGCTTCAGATAAAGCCAAATGCAATGCAGTTTAAGTGTATCTATTTATGTATCTTCTCGTAGCTTAAAAAGTGAGCATTGTTTTTGTGTAAATGATAAAAAAAAACCAACCCAATCAAAATTAAAGTGTGAGCTGCAGGGAAAAAAACCAAAGCACAACAAACCAAGAAAATGTAGTTTATTTTCAATAAATATAGTATGTACCCTCTTCCATTGCAATCCTGAATTTAAAAAAAATTAAAGATGAGTGTTCATTTCAAAAATTTAATGCAGAATTATTTATATAGAAAATTACAGGAATCAAAAAAGATTGTTATATTAATCATGTCTCTGCCAAATATTTCATGTAAAATAATTTTTCTTCAATTTCATAAACCCATATAGTCTCTCAAAATTTTAATCATGTGCTGATTAGTAGTCCTCCAGTTGTTAAGAATTTTGAATCATCTGTCTCTCTTTTACAATAACCTTCAAAATTATAACTTATTGTCATTTTTCCTATCTTTGGAAGTTTGTGGTACTGTATATGCTATTTACTACTATTTTTACAGTGGATAAAATTGTATTTCTTGGATGCGCATCTTGGAATCAGTAATTTGACACTGGTTATAAAATATAGAAATACTAATTAGAATAAGTGCTTTCTAGGTATTTATAGCCTTTACTAGAAAGGGGATCTGGCAGTGGCTGAAATGAAAGACACGGAGAGAGAAAGAAAATAGATAAATTGTTTGCTTCAAATATTTGCCAGATGTTCTTTGACATGATATATGGTAAATAATTAAATATACTCCAGAGTCATTTTATTACCACAGATATAATACTTAGAGGCTTATCAGGTTGCTGATGCTTTTACATTAATGAAAAATGATCCTTTTAGTCTTTAAATAGAAAGATAAATAAACACAATGTCAAGAGTGGATTGAAGTGGATCTTTGATAGTTCTTCACATATGCATGATATAACCCAACCTGTTTATATGACTTAGTGAACTCTCCAATCTTCTACTGTCATCATCAGGACCCCTGCAAATAAAGAAATGCAGACAAAGCTTAAGAAATCTGATTTGGAACATGACATTTGATCCAGAACATTCCTGTTGATAGAGCTGAGGAAGGAGAGGTGTGATGCAGGATTCCTGGTTTTGCTGAGCACTGTGAAGGGACGGCAGCGAATGCTCTGTGCAGGGCTCAGACCCTGGGCACAGAGCACCTGAGGGAGCTGGGCTGTGCCTCAGAACCTTGGGCAAAGACAGCCCCAGCCAGCAGCTGAGTTGTGCCTCTCACAGCAGGCTATGACTGCCAACGACAACTAAAAAACCCACATGTGCTTCCTTCCCAGACTGTACAATTCTAATTTGCACGGGGAGTGGGTGCAGCATAAGCATGGACACTGGATTTTGCAATCAAGCAAGGCTATAGTTTAGCAGATTTATTACAATGCCCACTAGCAAGGCTATGCAAGGTTTCATGGGATTGTGCCCCTCTGTTCCCATTCATCTCCTCCTGCTTCACAGTTGATAATTTTACTTTCTGTAGCTTCATTCAAACTTGATCATAGGAAAAAAGCCCATCAATTTAAAATTAAATCCATCTGAAAATACTTATTTGCTTCACTTAAATGGTTTCTATTTCCTCCACTATTTTTGCAGTATTGTGTTTATTATTTCTTGTATATAGTAGATAATATATTTTATATATAACCATATAAACATACATTCTTATTCAGCTGTGGCATTTTTTCATATATGTGCTAATGCATGTAATATATGAGAGACAAAATAGTTTAGGCAGTGGACAAAACCCATTATAGGACAACTGGAAGAAAAATAACAGTTTAATGACAGCTATTTTTATCTTCTTTATCCTATTTCCCAATATAATTATTTCTGGATCAGTGTCCTCCTTTTTGGATGCTGGCTTATGTGAAGATACTGATTTATTTTTTTTTCCTTTACTCTAATATATCCTTACAATTTATTTTCCCCAACTTGCATAGCTATGTTTTCTCCATTTCTCACAAAACTATTTATAGCATTAAAAAAAAATTCAAATGCTTATATTATTTTAATTCTGACATGTCAGCCCTTTCTTCACAACAGTAATGGAATTCCTAATTGAATCTTTCATGTGATTTCCCTATGCAAATGCTACAGCTGTAGAAAATTAGATATAGATGCTGTTCCTCTCAATTTAATCAATCTTGGGTCACAGTGGCCTTAAGTTCTTAACATAAATTCAGCTTTCTAAAGTCTGAGTGCTTGAGTAGATGGGAAGAGGGATGCTGGGTCTATTTTGAAATGCCTTGAGATCTATGGGAGCAAGTGGTGACCAGTGGATGAAAACTATTGTGTATAATTTCTGAACTGATGTACTGGTAACGCTGTGTTTCCTCTAGGATGTGTATTGTAGGGGGATAGAATATAAGAAAATAAAGATAGTGCAGAAAGTCATCTCACCCCTGAGGAGTTGCAGCTGGGCCAATTATCAAAGATCAGGAACAGGCCTGGCTTTAACAGGCCACAGCTGTGAGCAGTGAGAAGATGCTCTAACAGAGTGGGGTGGCTGGGTGAGAGGGGAACTGGAGTCAGTGGCTGCTTTATGAAGGAGAAAGAGTCAGAGCTCTGAGGAGATGCCCATGAGAAACACCAAGCAGGTATGGAACTTTTGTGATAAGGAGACAACAGTATGGAGCCCCTGCAATAAGATGGCAACAATTTATGGGACCTGAGTTGGATAAAGAAACAGTTCCTGCCTAATTAATTTTTGCCAGAGACTGCCATTCCTCCACTTGAACATTTTGTACGTTACTGGGCTTATTTTTTTATGCAATTTTTACCCAAAATTTATGTGAATAGAATTGTCCATCACCATACTCTAAACTTTTTCCCAGGTAGCTTTTACTTTAAAAGTAGTGCCTGAAAAATATAGCAGCAGTAATTTTTGATTGACTTTTGCCTCCTTTTATTGTGTCCAGTGAGTCCCATCCTCCTTTGTATCCCAGTAAATGTAGTGCCTCACTGCAGGCTCATCATTTTACATTTTGAAGCCTCAACTGCTTCTGGTTTAGCTTATCTACCCCAAAATCTGAAGTTTTTAGTGGTGTACTTGTTTGGGTATAATATGCCAATTTTAATATTACTGAGTGTGAACCTACAGGAACATGTATTAAAGTTCACATGAGTGTAATATTGATTCATGAGAAACAACTAATATAGATAAATCTTGTCTTATAAAACTACAGCTGAGAAGAAGATATGGGAGTCTGTTAATGGCTCAACTCTTCCTAAAATTTATTTTCATGTAAAAATTTCTATAAACGTCTACACTAGTGATGAAGGATAAGTTGTAGCAATAGCCAGTTGGAAAAATTATGATTATAATAAAATTTCTTACTCATGACTTTTTATTGAAATAAATACTCTGGGAGAACTCTCAAGTTCTGTCTCAGCTGCAGAGAATCTTAGACTTCTTCCTATGAGGGCCATCTGTAGGCTTTGGAAGCTTTGCTGACCCAGGTCCTCAGCAGGCACATTGTCCCCTAAATAGGGGAACATTATCTAAACCTGCTCTAAGGACTCTGTCCTTACAACAGCAGCTCTGAACTCTTGCTATGCCTTATTAACTGGGCTCCCACTGACCACAGATCAGGAAAACTCTCTTGGAAGGCTGCAATAAAGTCAAAGTTTTGCAGGAAGCATCTGCATTTTGGGATTTTGTTATCTTTCAAAATCTAAATGTCGAAATCCATTGCAAAAACTCTTTGTCTTTTCTCAGTCAAAGGTAATTATGATACTGCTTTCCTTTTCCTTCTTTTCTCTTATGTGTCTGACTTTCTGATTTTGATGATGTAGCTTGCAGAAGTCCATGATAGTCTGAGTTTCTGCAGTGCTGCTACAGTTGGCTCTTGTGGAGTTTCTGCATGACAGCCTTCATTGATGTGGTAATGCTTATCTACTGCAGCTTTGAAAACTATTAATCAAATGCCTCATGGGAATTGCCAGCTTTCCTCAAGAATGTATTTTCTAAACCAATGGCAGATTGAACAGCTGAATTTCAGTCAAAAATTCTTTCTGTGGGAGTATTGAATGTCTGTCAGTTTCAGCAACCAAAGACTACTAAATAATCCCAGTTGTCATTTGTCTGACAAGCAGCTTTTTATCAACAGATAAAATACTAGTTGTACTAACAGTTCTGCCCTAGTAAAATATTGTTCTGATTATTTTTTATTATGTCCTAAAAATTTTTTTTTAAAAACTCATATTTGCTTACTTTTTCCTTGTATTATTATAATATTATCTTCTTGTTTGGTATATCTAAAATAAAGAAAGGAGTCATATGCTTTCATAAAAACCTAAAATAATTTCAGTTGAAAGGAACTGCTGGAGGTAATCTGTTCTAGTCCCCTGCTCAAAGGTTGGCTCTAGCTTCAATGTCAAATCAATTTACTTATGCTCAAATCTACCTCAGCTTTTCCAAGGATAGGTTTGCAGAACATTTTTGGCTAGTCTGTTCCATTGTTTGACCAATCTTCCCATGAAGTTTTATTTCTATTTATCTAGCTGGAGTTTCTGTTCTTGCAGTTGTTTCTGTTTTCTTCATGTTTTATATCAGTGCCTTAATACTGTTTATCAGAAAGTGAAGAAAAATGTTCTCCATGTATAAGAAAAACCATATCTAGAAATGGCAGGAGAGGCTTGTTTAGGGTTTAGTCTTTCTGTCCTGCACAGAAGTTCATCCTCTCTTCAGAGAAACTCTGGCTGTGTGTATGAAATGGAACTTTCCAGATGGTCAGAGCGTGGTGCTGCTAACACCAAGGTCGAGGGTTCCATCCCTGTATGGGCCGTTCACTGGAGAGTTGGACCTGATGATCCTTCTGGATCCCTCCCAACTCCAGCTGTTCTGGGATTCCTCCCACCCTCTCTGATCTGCCTTGCACATCCAGATGTGCAAGCCTGCACGAGGTGCCAGAAACACCACAAAGAGCACAACACAACGAGAATTTGATACAGTGAACAACAGGAAACAATAACACTCTGTGTGATAGTTTAGCAAAGAAGGTGAAATTACAGATGGGAATGGGAAAGGAAAGGAGTGGGGCGCAACAATGACAGAGTAGCAATGAGCCTCCTTCAGGCCACAGTGCAGTTGCAGAAATATTCCTACTGAAAGTGCCCCGAGTACCTGATGGGGAGAGAAAGTATTCTTGGCAACAAGAGCAGTAAAAGAAAACACGTTTTTTCCTGTGTTTCTGGCAGCTGCAGGTCCCTGGCAGCCCGGTGTCAGGAGCTGACCAGCAGCTGCTGCCTGCGCCCATCTCGTTTGCTTTCCTGTCTCCATCTGCTGGAGGCAGCACTGCACGGTGCTGCGCTGGCGGGCGCTCACCGGGCCTGGGGCTGCCTCAGCACTCAGATGAACCTCCGTGTTCTGCAACGCACCAAATGTGTGCTGCAGCCAGTTAGGATAATTTGCATAAGGACCATATTGGTTTAAGTCAAATTATTGAAAAAATCCAATTTTCAGCTTCCTTTGCCCTATAATATATAGGCACAATGTTAGGGAGAGGAACGTTCATCATGAAATCTATTGATTTTAACAGGTGATACATCACTGATTTTTATTAATTGGTTTTGCTTCATAGCATTAATTAATTGTGTTAGTACTAATGTGCACTTATTAAATATTTCACAAAAAATTATTGCAATAGGGGTCTTTAAAGTTTTAACAGTTTGGTTATGACTACAGCAGCAAATATTGTGTAATTTCACTCATAAATTCCCTAAATTAGAGGCATTAGTGCTTCAAAGTTGTCCTAATAAAATATTTATTATTTTCCATACCCTTATCAAAGTTACTTTACCTTTTAAGTCTGCTATATACTTTCATCTGCAAAGTTTGATTGGGTTCATAAGATTTATTATCCACAATCTGCTGAATCTCTGTGTTGTAGGTATAGAGGAAAGTGGGGTTTGACATCTTTAACTCATTGGTTGAGATTTGCATGATTATTGGTGATCAGCTGCTCTAGAGGCACTAGAAATTCCTGATAGGAAAGCTGCTGGTCTTGAAGTTGGCTTTTTGTGGTACAACAGAATCCCAGTTGGAGTGTAGAGAACAGTCCAAGGAGAGTATCTTTGTGCCTTTACTTTGTGCCATATTTTACTGAAATATTTTATCTGAGAAAAATCTATGTACACAGCTCTTGCTTGAACTTCCCAGCTTATTTTTACTTTTGTCTGGACATCATTATGTAACTTTTGCTCATTAGGAGGAGTGATCCTGATTTTTTTTTTTTTTTTTATGTTAGCAGTCTGAAAATTTTGTTACTTATTCCAAGGTGAAGATCAGGCTGGTGTTTATGGGCTTTCTTCTATCTGAACTATGCTGAACTGTTATCAAAATCAAATTTTGATCTACATTCATTATATCAGGATTTGTTCATTTCTATCCAAAGTCAGCAACAATGGTGTCAGAATGTTTAAGATATGAAGAAAATTACATTGGTCTTCCACTGCCCTGTGCTGAGTTTTTCAGTTTATTTTAACAATCAAATAAGTTAGATGTTATGTAACCAACTGAAACGCAGATTATCTTAATTTAAATGTGTATACTACAGGCAAGTGTAGTAATTTTAAAAACCTGCCCTATCTAAATCTGGATCTTTGCATAATTCTTAAATATTGTAATTTCATGCACCAAGAGAAGTCTCAATTTTGTGATTACCTTGCTAGCAGTGTTTTAATACTCTAAAAAAGTTTTTAGTAAGTTTTCCTCATTTTGTCTTCTGATAAATCTTATTGTTAATTTTCCATTATTATAATTTTTCCAATAAGAAATAATACTTGAAAATTTTTTCCAGAATCATAGCACAAATAAATAATCCAGTTTAATGAAACATTAAAAATTAAGCTTAAGTGCAGTTGAGTAAAATCATTAGTTGATCTACAGTAGAGATATATGATAATGATTTCACTTTCAATCTGTCAAGTCCTTTTGGGACCTCCCTTGTCTTTTTCAGTACAACTCTACCATTGGGGTGGGGATATTTCATCTATCTTTGTTTTCCTCTAATCTTTTCAGTTATGTGGATGACTATTAGGGCATACAATACCTAAATTTCCTGAATAATGCCAGAGATAATTGAAGAACAAAATCAGATCCTTTGGAATAGTTCTGAAGGTGGATAAGACAATGACTGAAAGTAAAAAGAAGTTTGCTGGTGGACTGAAAGAAAAATATTTGGTCTTTTTGGTATAACTTTAATGTTTGATGTGTACAGTTAAATCTGTAACATGTGCTTCATTCCCTATAAGGACAGTAATTTCTGACAGCATGTTCAGGTGTTCTGTTCAATATTTGTGTGTATTCAAGTTAATTAATTTTTCTCAGTTTCAGTACTGTAAACTGATGATGATTTTAGTTCTTGCAAGTGATAAATTTGTTGGTTTTGTCAGAAAATACAGTTTTTGTACTGAAAATCCATTATTGCAGTAAATGAGATTTTTCAATTCTAAAACTGTGTTAATGGGGCAGAATGAGACCTGATAATTCAGAATAACTCTTCCTTATTTAAAGAAGACCTCCATTGCGTGAGAGGACTGAGAATTCAGGAGCCTTTGCAACATAAGCAAATTCTCCTTACAAATCTTTCTGCCCTTCATTTCTGAAACAATGACTATCCATTGGGAGGGAACTCACTTGGGTAAGGGAGCAAGCATTAGATGTTAGTATTGGTTTTATTTTGGAACTCAATACTTAAATCAACAGAATTCACAAAATTGTCTGTTCCTTTGAAATAGCCAAACTGACAGCTAAAACATAATTGAAGGGAAAACTATCCCTCCAGTAATTAAATTGGAATTCTGAACTTTATCATCTTTTGCTCAAGATTTCAATTTGATTCTCCTGATTGTTTCAAAGCCTCTAATTTTTTTGCTTAGTAAAAATAAGGTAAGGCTTCCCCTACTGGTCTATTTTTTTACTTTTTGTATGCAAGTAGGTTAAGCTACAGACGTTTCATAGGCAGTTTTCCTGCTAATTTATTTATGACCTTAATGTTAAAAAAAAAAAAAAGCAAAATAAAAATTTCTAGTATTCCAGAACTACCATAATACAATTCCAATTCTTGTGCCGATCAACTGGACTGTGGATGTATTGCCATCCTTCTCTTCTGCAGGCTGTGGTAGCTCAGAAGTGTCCAGTTCCAAGGGTCACTTTATCCATGATGTGACCAGAATGGAGCATGTCAGTAAGATGCTCAAAGTGTCATGTGACTAAGGAAGCTCATTAATGCACTTAAGATGAGCATTATGCAGAGATTTACTAAACTCTAGCTGCAAATATATAATCACAAGATATTTTGAAATAAATAACCACTGTTTGGATCACTAGATAGCGTCATGGAATCTGAATATGCGGAGACTTTTCCAGTAATCTAGAGCACAAGGTGTTGTTTTAACATCGCTTATTTACAACATTCTCATTACTCCAATTTTAAAGCACATCTCTTTATCCTGATTGTAAAAAAATTTGACAGCACAGGTTCACCAATAACAGCAAAACTTGATGACATTTGTTTAAAGCTGTAGTGGAATCAATGTAGAACAATGGGCAGTGGGCAAAACCTGCAAACATGTCTTTAGATCTGTAGAGTTATTCTTTTGTCAGATAATGAGCAGCAGCTTATTTGGAAGGAGAAATTTCATTCATGGCTGCCAGACTATCTATGGAGAAAGATGAGTGGACTAAGTAAGGCTTTTCTGGTGAATGTGTAGGAGCAGAACTTAAGTTTGAATAGTTAACACTTACCCTTGGGCTTTCAGAGAGCTTTAGAAATTGCTTCTCTCCCTTCATTCAAGTGGGAATAAGAAAACCCTTGGAAGGGAAAGCCATGCATGGTAACTAGAGTACTCAAAGGGTGTGTATTTTAATGATCTTCCTTTGTAAAACCAAAATATCTTTTAATTTTTTTTAAGAAATCACTTAAGAATCTGCTGTACTGAGTTCTCAACAGTTTTTTGCTGCCTTTCACTGTTAACTTCAACTCCTGATTGCAAATATGATCTCTTTTATCAAGACTTGGACAGGTGACTAAAAGTTAGTAGGCTTGTTAATCACAGCTCATGCCTTTCACTTATCTTTCAAGTCCTT
Organism: Ammospiza nelsoni; assembly: GCF_027579445.1. NCBI lineage: Eukaryota > Metazoa > Chordata > Aves > Passeriformes > Passerellidae > Ammospiza > Ammospiza nelsoni. The sequence continues at coordinate 7,942,605 of NC_080648.1, forward strand.
CTGGGTAACCACACTTGATTATTTTCTTCATACCATGTGAATTTGATGTGTTGACTTGAGTGACCATTTACAGGTGGATGCTGTTTAGCTGTTTTTGTCCCTGTTCTGAGGATTTCTATGACTGGAAATAGAAACTTCCATATAATTGGTGTCATCTCAGTCACGGAGGACAAAGTGGAAGACACAGCTGGAAAATACTTTCTTCTGTTGCATTAAATCTGCCTGATAGGGGCACATGGCATTTTTCCTACTTTAACTGTGACTTTATGACCTGAAGGAGGCTTTGCAGAGGGAATGAAGAGGGGAGGGATGGGCACTTGGCCCCTGTAGCAGGAGGGAGGCAGAAGCTGCTCTCCTCCATGTCCCAGCCTCTCCAGGGCAGAGCCTGATGACAAAGATGCCTTGCTTGGTATGAATTCTTCTCTCAGGCAACCCAGGTCCAATGAAGACAAAATAACTTTCCTGTTGGTTTGTAAATTGAATCTAAATTAAGAACCCCAGAAAGATAAATTACTGTCTCAGATGTGTGTCTATGATACTGTCACCTCTTTCTTTCTTCTTATTTTTTCTCCCCCTGGGCACATCATTTGGACATGACCCCAAAAAGTAATGATAAAATAAGTGTAACCAAATCATTGCAAAGACATTTTATTTTGAAAGCAGTGAAACTAAATGAAGGCTTTATTTTGTACAATGAAGGCTAAGTAGAAAAACTTGGCAGTATTCTGGTTTTGAATTTGAGAGGCTTCAATGGAATATGACTTCTGGGCTCCAAGACACTCTACTTTTTTAGTTACTTCAAATAATGTTTCTAAATAACTCATTGCCTCTTAACATCTCAATGTTGGTGTGACTGCTAAGCAAAAAGAAAATGTCTTTAACAGCTGAGCACGTTGTCCAGCAATGCTGAAGATGAAGAGAAGCATTTACTAAAGAAAGATCTATTTAGGTGCTTTGATGATACAGTCAGATGTTTAACAGAATTATTTAAAGGCAATTTAGACAGCAGTATCTACTTCCCACTGAATTTCACTTAGTCACTTCTATAAATCCCATATGTATCTTCTACATCTTTAGGCACACAACTTTAGTTGAAAATCTGTTAAAGCTATAGGCAGACTTCTGTTTTCTGCTACTGGAGGAAAATCACATTTTTAAGGCTAAGTCCTCAAGTTAAGAAGAATATCAACCTTGGAGAGGGTTGTTCAATGGGAATATTAAAATTATTTGTGACATTTAGTCAGGATGGCCTGGTAGAAACATCTGTGCATATTATTTTTCACTAACATAATTAATTTGGTAAGAAATGTAACCGCAACTGCAGTACTTTCATCAGCTTTCCTTTTTTTAATTTCTTTTTTTCTTTCAGAAATTAGACTATTAAATGTTGCTGGCTGAATACCAATTCTAATATTTTCTAAAATTAAATAATCATAAATCTAAGTAAGTATAGCTCTTTTCTTGTAGGAATGGAATAATCTGCTAAGTAACAAACTCCTACAGAATGAGAGACATAAATTTGTTTGGTGTTTGCTTTTTTTCCTTTTAAATACATATATTAAGCTTTTCTACTTTTAATCTTACACACTAGTAGGGACTAGGGATGAGTAAAGCCCACACTGCAATGTTTTTATTCTAAAACAAGTATCCAAATAATTCTATGGATTTATTTAACAGATTACTCATATGGACAATACAATTGGAAAGCCATCTTCATCTGCAGTTGTCTGTTATGATGACATGCCACAACACAGAAGGAAAAAGTGGACAGTGTTTTTCTTTCAAGTCTCAACTGGTGTTACATTTTGTTTTTCTTGATATTATTCAACTGAGTGCATAGGAGAGAGTTCCAGGTGCATCATTTAATTTTAAATGTATGTTCAGTATGTGCTTGGCTTCGTAATAAATAGAAATCTTCACTCTTAAAAATGTTCCTAAGGTTAGTAGGGATGCTGGTATGGTGTCAGGCCAATTCTACTCATTTTTAACACCTATTCTTATAATGAATCGGTTTATACAAAACCAGAAACTTAGAACCTTAATACTTAAATCTGAGCTTTCAGGCTAGGGAGTTTTCCTTAATATTAATCATTAAGGGTGTTTAAAGATATAATTTCATATAAAACACAGAACAGGTTGATAACTGCATTTCAATAAGAAAATCCTGTATGCAAGACTATTAATGAAAAGATGGCCCATAAATTTAACAGCAGGTGACTCCACCTGGTAAATATTTGAATGCTTCCCAAAAGGTTTTGGGATAATCTATTCAGGAAATGAAAGAAATAAGAGGTAACGCCTGTGATTTTGGTAAATTAACTGAAAGGTGTAAAGGGGGAACACATAAAGCAGCAGCATTAGTAGATTTTAAGTAGGCCAGTAGCATTTCTTCTGCATACATGTGTATAAAGCAGAAGGTGGTTAAATAGTCATGGCCTGCAAAATATTGTGCTAGAAGAAATAATAATGAATTGGTCGTTTGCACAAAAATAGAGTTGTAAATGTTTTAGCAATTGCAAGCAGTGTATGGAGGAGGGTCTACTGAGGGAAATAGCCTGTGGATGACAGACAGTGAGAGTAAGTGACCCTATTAACTCTTGTTAGCTGCTCTTGGATGCTTGGGCCCCAAAGAGGTTCCTGTTTTGTGTTGTTTCTTTCTCTGCTGTATTTTTTTAGCATGAATGGACCATTTGCAAATGATTCTGTGCCACTGTGAAACATTCTGGGATCATTATTAATAAATTGATACCCAACTCTACAGTGAATTTTATCTAACCCAGATCTCACAACTCTTGTGTTAGCTAATTGTTAGAAAACCCTGGATAAATAGCTGTAACTTATTGAGACTAAAGTAGGCATTGCTCTACTAAAAACCTACATGAAAAATGGCTATGAAAAAAAGGGTGGAATACAGAAAGCTGGACAATCTTTGATAGGGCACGTTGCAAGCCATTGCAGGCTTAATGTTTTCATACACTCAAAGGGTGTCTGGTGGGCAGGGAGTCCTGGCTTCCCTCTGACATGCAGGACGAAATGGAAGCACTGCAGAGGTTTTTAGGGCAAGAGACTTGTCCTATCCTTTGAAATCCTATCCTTTGAAATCTACAGTGAAACTATGCAATATCCTAAATCTACAAGAGTAATCTGCTGTGCGTTCATGCTGGTGATGATTTGACAGACACAAGGAGCTCTAGACTGGTCTACCAGGATCACCACTGATCATGGCAAATGCCTATCTGCTAATTTTAAGTGCTAGTGACTTTCAAGGACTGTCTGAAACTGATTTAGTTTGGTAGTCTACCAAAAGTGATGAATAAAACTCAGCATTGAAGGAAACTGATTGCAGGGACAGTATTTCTAGGCAAGTTATATTGCATGCTCATAGCACAAAGCAAAGTATTTTCTAATGTGTTTATTTTCAGAGTTGAAAAAGAGTTTTACTTATCCTGCATCAGAATGTATATATAAGAGCTGACATTTTCATAAAGCTGTTGCTGATTTCATGGAAGAAATACACTTCATTCTAGCTAATATAATCTATTTTTGTAACAGACATTTGGGTCAATCTGTTCTCATACAAATTTTTAATAAACACATTCTTTCTCCCACCCAATGCAGTCAGAATAGAGGGGAAATGTAAAGCAAATGGGCAAGCTAGGAGCATTTCATCTTTATATTTCCAAGAAATGTTGTTATTGTTTACTACTACATAGTGTGAGGACAATAAAAATAAATCTTACTTTTTATTGTAGTCTATGAAGTTTCAGGGTATAGTTTAAAAACTCTATTTTCAGAGCTGAGGAATAAAAGCTGGTATTTCTGCTGACAGATGGCTAAGGATCCTGCCTGCATGTGCAAACAAGGATTATTGCAGTCTCATTGCCTACACCTTGATTTCAAACTTTGGCCTTTCTTTTATTTACAAAGCTGTTTATTAAACAACACAGGAAGTTGATTTCGCTGTGCCTCTTTTTTCACAAGGCTTGTAGAATATAAATGAATTAGGGTTATGTTCTGAAACCATTTTATCTTACAGCAAGATTTAATAGGATGTACATGTAATTAAAATTAAGACTTGATTGCCAGCACCAGATCTACTCTCATGCTTATATATTTCATTATCTTAGAGAGTGCTGGTGTTAAATTTTTCAGTAATTGAAAAATACTATTGCATTTTAAATTATTTAGCAATTACTGCACAGTTTTTAAATGTAATAACCTAACCAGTTTGGCTAAAATTACTCAGATCTTTTGAGTTGCTAACACATTTCAAACTACTTAGACCAGTCTGTGAGCTTGTTTCGTTCTGCACTTTATAAACAAAAGACAATTGAATATCTTCATGAAGGACTTGCTTTCATGATATACAGAGTAGAGAGAAATAGTCCAGTGACTGGAGTCTGTTTGTGTGTGGCTTGGGTTTTCTGCTTTGGTTTTTTGTTTGTTTTGGGTGTGGGTGTCCTGGTTTAGGGCAAATTTGGGAGGAAACTTCTAAAGGGGACCCTCTGGAAAGCAGATTCAAGCAGCCACTCCCCCAGCTGGTTCAGGAAAAGGTTTCATTGGAGAAAAGTGGAAAAAATTTGTTTATTTAACAAGCAAAGTATTCATAAGCATAACAAATGAATAATATTAGACCCTTGCTCTGGGAACCAGTCCTAAAAGTGCAGAACTTAATATCCAGCATAAATAGAACTGGGGATACAAACATCATTAAGGGACCCTTGGATGGTGGGGTTGATTGCTTTGGTTTTGGGGCTTTCTTGGGTAAGGCAAAGCATTCTTTTCCTGATGCAAAAGAATTTTTTTCTGGAGATCAAAGATTTGGGTTTTGATGAATTCACAAGAAAACCCAAGCCTCAGGATTGGATCAGATTGTGGGGAAAGTGATGTCTATCCACTGTGTGGCTTTGCACCAAGAAATGTGACTGACAATCTCTGATCAGGAAAGGTTCAGAATGGGAGAAGCTGTGCCAAGGTGCTTCTCAGGAAAACGTTCATATACCAGAGCCAGTTATCAGGTGTCAGTTATTTATTCTTAATAATACCTGTTGAAAAAGTCTCAATGTTCGATTCTATTTTCACAGGACCCATGTATTGCTAAATCCCAATTTTAAGCATTTAAGTAACAGAAGCTCAATTTGGCTCCAAGATTAATTTTGCCCAGACCATGATTTTTTGGACATATTTTAATTAAAAGAAACTAGGGTCTGGAATTCTGGTGTGAATGTGAAGGGGGGGAAAAATCCAAACAAAAATCCCAACATTTTTCCCCCTGCATGTTCTGCTTTGATTGAGAGATGGGGTGAGGAAGAAAGGGTGAGAGGAGAGCTTTTCTAATGAATAAATAAGAAAGTACTATTGATCTTTTTTTTGTCTGGAGGGTTTTCTTGGGGGCTGAGAGCTGAAAGTTCTAGCATAAATCTATGTAAAAAACAGTGTGTCATACTCTCTCATGATGAAGGCAGATCACAAACAAGTATCAATTAAGCAAAGTATTTACAGGAACAAAACAGAGAAGGTGTCCTAATTATGTTAATGAGCTGCGGCTCTCGTTTTCTGTGGCTGACCAGGGAGGGGAGGGGTCCATACTGTAGCTGATAAAAAACAGAGCTTCAAGAAGACTCTGCAATCTTCCTGAATCACTGCAGACAGGAATTTGTCATGGCTGTCTTTTAATTCTGCTTTGGCCTTTTTGCTACTGGTTTTGTCAATACTAATTTAGGAAATTTTTAGCGTTTTTTAATATACAATCCAAAGTATTGAAAAAAGTGGCAATGTGGCAGTGTTTTTGTGCATTTCTGCACTGCATGCAGCCCAGGTCAGTATCTTTGTTGGTTACCTTGGAAACTGTCATGGGGGACAACGTGATTGGCTGCATCCTGCAATTGATTATTAAAGTCGTGGGCAGTTTCAAGTGCCAGACATCTCATAGGTTGCACAAGTAAGTAGCACTAAATGATTCACAATTTTAGGTTCTTTTATTTTGAAGTAAGCCACATGAAGCAGTACATCTGCAATGCCTTGGAAGTTTGACTAGAATGAGTTATGGATTGCAAATTTCCTCTTTATAGTAGAAACTATAGTGTTTTGGGGGATGTGCCTTGGTTTTTCTTTTTCTTCCTGGCTGTTTCTACTGTGGTACATGCTCAGTATATTTAAGAGGAAGGAGAAAAAACTCCCAACTTGCCTCACAGCAACAAAACCAGAATCCCATACTGAAACAATAAATAGTTTGTTAGATCTGTTACAAAATATAATCTTTTACTTTATGTTGTCAGAGAATAGAGATTTACATCTCTTGAGCTGCTTATAGGTTTCCCCTTTTTTATATCATAAGAACTGATATCAGAGTTCTTAACAATTGTTTAATAGCCTGTCCTGCTCCTATTGATGAGTTGATAAATAGTGATAGCCTGTAGTGATACATTCAATATCTTGATTGTGCTTTACATACATTTTTTTCAACAATGTAGGAACACATCTTTTATTTTCAACCAAAAATCTGTTGGTGACTAAGGCCTCCTTATGTCCAGTTTTCTCAGCTACTTTTGAAAAAAGCAACTTGTATAGCATCAAGCAAAGTCATTGTCTTGAGAATATCTTTAGAAAGTCATGATTGATAATGTAGTTCCCCTATGCTTTCAGTATCTGATGTTACTTGACCATCATTGCCTACAGAAATACCTGGTTTTAGTGAAGAGTTGATATCACATTGCAAAGAGTTAATGGCCCAAATTATTCTTGGATGTTTCTATGGTTGTATTAGGAGTAAAAAATGGGTTTAAAGTAAAACTGCTGTACCATTTAGAGGTAGTTTATTATCTTTATTTTTCAGCAGCTCCTTTCTTAGTAGCATTTCATTTGTATCCTTGAATGACTCCAGGATTCTCAGAGTTGTAGACATTTTTTTCAATTCAGAAAACAATGTATAGCTATAGTACATCTTCACCTCTGTGCTCAGCCCTGAAAGCAGTGAATAGAACAGGCTGCCAAGGAGCTTTTTCAGTCTCCACCTTTGTAAGTTTTCAAGCCCAGACTGGATAAACCCTGAGCAACCAGAGCTGATCCAGTTTTTAGCAGAAGATTGTGCTAAATGACCACTGAGGTATCTTCCAGCCTGATTTATCCTGTCCTGTGAACCACCTCATTGAAAACTGTGTCTTATTTCCAGCTAATATTTATCTGACTGTAGCATTTAACCATTGGTTCCCATTGCTCATTGCCCTGTTAAGGAATTTGTTGGTACTTGATGCCTCTCTCGTTGTGAGTGAATACTGAAATACAACAAACAAACCAACTCCAGCCTGTTTCAAGAGCAGCAGCTGGACAGACACTTGGTTTGTCTACCCTGTAAGTCATTTGCTCTATTTTGCCTTGGGCAGGACAGCACAAAATAAGTAAACCTTTTTTCAAATGCATATATTGAAGCAGGGTGCAGAATTCCCCTTTTGGAGTTTCCAGTGGTGGCCACAGAAGTCTTTCCACATTTCTTGTTTCAAGGTGGTCAAAAATACTCAAAACAGATCTCTGGATCAGAAGTATTCTAATCCAATAATTTTCTGTGTAAATTTTTAAGCTATTATTTGTTGTGTGAAAAAATGAATCTGAAGTAAATTCTCACAACTTTGTATTTCTCACAACTTTGCTCACCAGCTGGGCAGTCAGACTTTAGGTAAAGGCAGCCAGACACAGGGATCTGCAGGGCTGCTCCAGTCTCAGCTCAGCTGCAGCTACCATCACTCAGTCTTTTAAAGCAGAAAGTCCCAGGAATTTAAGGGCTAACCCTCCAGAGCAATCAGGTACCTTTTTCTGCATGGATGGAGCACAATATTAAATTCCGCTTGTTTTTGATGCCTTGCAAAAATTAAGTTTATTTCATGCACATGATTACCTTCATCAACAAAGTTTGTAATCTTTTGAAAGAATAAAATCAAGCTTTTAGTCCAGACCAATTTCCTCTAAAATAATTTAGCTGTGAATTGAATATTTTTCTATAATTTATCAAACAGTTGCAGCAGCTTTCCTTTATGTTGCCAAGAACAGAAGTTGGGCATCTGGCCTGTGGTTACCTGATTCATCCCTTTTGGCATTTTTAGTATGGACACAACATTGCCTCTCTTCTAATCTTCTGGAGTTACTCCAGCTTTCCATGATTTATTAGAAAGTTAATGCTAGCAGACAGGAGATTGCCTCTGATTCCTCTCCTTTAGTACTCTTTGGGGGTTTTTTGTTTGTGCTTTGTTGCTGTTGTTGTTTGGATATTTTTCATATAAAGCATTACTGGTTGTACTTTTTAAAATTATATCTCTAATTATTATACTATGAATCATATAACTTGTTACTGTATTTATACTGTGCCTATTTTTTCTCTTTTATTAAAAAAAACCCTCCAAAATTTGATTAATTAAAAATTACAGAATTGACTTAATCTTAGCTGTCTGACTTTCTGGGAGAAGATCCTAAAATCAAACTGAGACTCGATTGAGATTATTATATTTCCTATTGAAACATGAAGAATTGAACTTATTAAGAGTTTTGTACCACTAATCCTAAAATCAAACTTGAAAATTAAGAATATGCTTAAATATCTTTAAGATATGTTGGGCTAAGGGCAATATCTCTGTCCGTGCTGCACAACTTTTAATTTCTATCACTTACTATCTTCACTTTTTTTATTAATCCTATTTCTACCATCACCTGATCACTGAAATGATGTTGCCTCTTTCTGGCACTATCATAAACTCGGAACTTTTCATATTCTGGTTTTTAGCAACCTTTGAATTTTCAATCTTTGTTTTCGTAAGTATTATTTTTTTTGCCCACCACTGGATTTCTGATTTGGAGGGAAGGTGACCCTTTGTAAGCACTGAAGATGGGGAGTGCTACCTGTTTGTTCATGTTGAAAAAATCAATCAGGATAGTTAGTAACTAAAAGAGCAGCACAGTCCAGAATAGGCTCAGTTGCAGTGTTTGAAAACATTATAACATTTTACTGCTCTAGCTGCAGAATAGGACTGTTGGCCAATCTGCCACAAGGAAATTCTCCTTACGTGTTGCCCATGCATTCTGGGTTGGTGTTCAAGATCTGTTCTGAAAGCCTATTCAGAGATGAACCTTCCTGGCTTTCTTAGAGCATGGAATATGCATTTACAACAAATATTTTGAGTTTCTTCACCCTCTGAAACAAATGACAGATTTCCATCTGTATTCTAATTTAAATGGATTTAAAATTTTAAATTTAAAGGGATTTGAATTCTGGTGACTACCAGCAGCAATAAAACCAATTATGTATGCGTTTGTTCCTCATCCAGGAGAATTTCCAATTTATCTTTCATAACAGCTTAAGAAGAGGGTGATAGAATTCATACTTTTGGTTATATCTTACATTGTAACCTAAGACAAGAACTGACACCTTGTTGGTTAGGTGGTGGTGGCAGACCAATTAAATGGTGGCTGCAGTCCTGTTGGAGTGATAGATGTGGTTCTGTTGAAGCTGTGATCCTGTGGTAAAATCTGCTCCTCCTCCGGAGGTCCACTGGTGGTTATTGAGCTCTCGTCCTCTGGCAATCCAGTGGTAGGGCTCTCATGTTGTTCCAGGCCTCAGATTATATCCAGGAAGGAATGTTTGATTCCTGCCTTGGGTGGGGCATCTCCCAATGGGATGGTGTAACTCTGTGAGTGATGCAGTGAGAATAGAATAGAATGCATGGGAATGGAATACATACTTTTGGTTGCATCTTTTATTGTAACCTAAGACATTTAGCATCTCAGTTATTGGTATTATGTAATGCTTTATTGATGATTTTTTTACTCCTCTGTTCAGAAAGTTTGCCTCTTATATGTAAAGGTTCAGGTAGCTTCATTCAGTCTTTCTTTCTCATGGAATATTTATTAAATATTATACAAATTCATATCATTAGCTTCATACCAACCATCCAATTGTTTCCTTCATTGTAAGGGCTGTAAAATATAATTATTTTCTCCTCCCCCTTAAGATCTACTCCATCTTAAACTAAACAAATATTTACCTTTACTTGGTTTGCAGTATTTCCTTTATAGCCTTTCTTTTATATCTCCAATTCTATAAAGTCCTGATACTTATGCTGAATTCTTTAATGGAATCTCAAGGGTCTGGAATGTTGCTTAGTGCTTTCTCCAATGGATAATTAAGTGTTTAAGATCAGATTCTGACACAGAGAAGCACCATCAGGTATCATCTGCCAGGAAAACTCAGCACTGCATTAAGGCAGCAACTGCTGCTGCCTGGTTTTCTGCCCGGTGAATCTCTGCCTGTTCCGCTGCATTCTGGCCCCCTGGCAGTCTCTAGATTTGCCTTCTTGCTCTCTTGCTTCAGCTTTTCTCCTTGTCATTTTGTTGCTGTTGTTCTCTGTTTCTGAGGTTCTGTCATGCCCCCAGCTGTGTCCTCTTGTGCACAGGACTGGGCACACCTGAATTGAACTTCCCAATCTGCATTCTGTGCCAACTCACTTTGTAAAGATTTGGGGTTCTCAACTAATTTTGAAATTAATGAGATTTGGATATGAGGAGGGTTTTTTTTTTTAACTTGCATGTCTAAATATAGTTTATTTCCCTTTGTCTGTACCTTATCCACACCTCAAAGATTTACTTGGGCATGTCAAGTGTTAAAAATTTGGGAGGTACTGAAACACATGCAGCTCTGAAAAAACATCCTTGTGTACCAAGTGATTTGACAGGGTGCTAGGTGCTGCTTGTAGCAACAAGTCCCCATGGCTGTGTGTGAAAGAGTGAGGATACAGCAGCGCTTAATAGAGAGTGTTCTGAGTATGCAGTTACACTGGAAATTGTCTCCTGTAACACCTCACCAGTTAGCAAGAGTGCGCTGACTTAGCAATAGTGGTACCTGGCAGGCTGTGCCTGACTTCAGTCAGCATCTTTCCATCAAGAGAACTGTAAAATTCTCAGCCTGATTGTTCTTGTATCAGTTCATATCTGCATCCTAGGAAACACCACTGTGATGAACTGGAAGATACAGAGCAGTTATTACAGCTGCTGGTGGATAGAAAACCCAATAACAGCATAAAAGCTCAAACCAAAACAAAAAAACGCCCTCAAGTCAGTGATTGTCTATCAATGTTTGATTGTGTTTAGGCTGTGTACAGGCCTGTAGTTTCTGTAAAACTAAATTGTTTCCTGGCTGGATTTCTGTAAGTAAGGGCAGGGCTGCTCCTTGCAGCCCATATTTGATAATAGACATTGTTGGAAGGCAAATAAATAGTGACTGGCTGCATGAAGCAGTACTTTTTTTTCAAGAGGAAAGATGTAAATCCAAAGGGAAATGCTTCTCCTTATCTATGAAGATGCTGCTATCAAACATGGTTTTATCTCCCTTTTGCCTGAAATTAGGCAAGCTATTTCCTGTGTTATACTAACTAGATAATATTGCAGGTGCTGAAATAGTTCAGAAGCTGCTTGCTGCTCATTTAGTACCTTTCTGTATGCCACTCTGAAGCCTGAGTACAGTTTATGGTGTCTGTGTTATAGATACTGTTCTGGACAGAATATTCTATTAACAATATAAGAAAAATCTAGCTCTCTAAAAGTAGCTTTGTCTTCTTTGTCTTTCATATTGTTTGATCTTGTTACTATTTTTCATGGTCCCAGGCAAGCAACATTTGACAGGCTGTTGTGTGGGGGGTTTATTTTTAGGTTTTTGTTGTTTTGTGGGTTTGTTTTTTTTTTATTTCCATGAAAACACACATGCTTGGTTGCTAGCTTGATGTCAAAAATATTTGATTTAAATTGTGTAAGTATTTTCAGAATATATTATTACAATCTATTAAAATAAATGCAGAAACTTGCTTACAGAATGGAAAAAGGATACCTGCCTGTCCCTCTTTGTTTTCCAACAGTATGCTCAGACTAGCAATAATCTACAGTGGTTTAAAAGTCATAAAACCACTTGCGCTAAAGTAACATCATTAGATATTTTAATTTGAAATTCCTAGCTTACAGTAATGAACAGGCATTTTCTTGTAGGATGTAGGAAAGCTACAAAATTGAAACTTCAAAGTTCTTATAGCTCTCCTGACTGCTGCTGGTCCAGAGGTGGGTGCTGAGGTGTCTTTGCCTGACTTTTGAGGATGTCTTTGCCTGACTCAGGTATGGTCCAGCAGTAAACAGGGAATTCAGAAATTCTTTCAGTCCATTGATGCATATTCACTGCAAGATACCATCTGCAGATGATGTGTCAAACCTTGGTCCCATTGTGCCCTTTTAAAAAAGAGACAATGTGCAAGAGAGAGAAAGCAACATTTTACTGGGATCAACCTAAACACAAGAAATCCAAAGCCAGTACTTCAGAATGTGATGAAATTTGGGGGGTTTAGTATGCATGTTGTTTTGGAAATTATTGTAATTTTGCAGGGTTGAAGAGTAATTAGTGTCTTTAAGTTGAATCCAGCATTAGACTCATTTGACATTTTAGATTGTTACTACTCTGCAATCTGTTAATTCTCTAAGCATTGGTTAGTCTTTGTTACTAAGAAAAAGAAAGGGGGAAGGGGGGAAGTGTGAAGGTCTAATTAAAGATGGATTTGTTTACTTTTTTGTCTGGTGCTTAATAAGAAGCTGTTAGCAGATTTAACCTTGGAGGCTGGAGATTAGGCCTGATGTTCTGCATTGAATATTCACAAGCAATTTTCAAATACATTTTATTTGTGATAGGCTCTAATCCAAAAGTTAAATTATGAACTTGGAGAAAATCCTTAGCATACAACACATAGCAGTTAACGTAGTTTAATATGTGACATCTTTGTACACGTCTTTATTTATGTGAAATGTTGAAATACAATCAAAGATTTTGACCAAACCCCCTCTAATTTAAAATCAAAGTTGTCAGTTGAGACAGCTGTGCTGCTCAAAGAGGATAATGTGCAGATGAGCCACTGCTTCTCTGGGCAGTTCCATCAGCAGTCATAGGATGCTTCTCACTTTGGATTGCTCTTCCAATGCCTTAACAAGGCAGATTACCTAATGTAATAGCTCTACTTTAAGGGCAGGAGGAGAAACAGAGAGATAAAAATAGGTATGCAGATGGAAACTGTTTCACTTTTCCATATGCTAATAGCAAACTACAAGGCCTCTTAATCATCCCTCTCATTAGCGGCTGCATTTTCTAAATGGTCTCTAAAAGATCTTTAAATGTGAATAGCCAGAGAAATATCTGCATAGATAAAATTGAACAAAAATTTAAATTTGAGAAAGAAAAAATTAGATACCAAGAGTTAGTGTTATCATGAAATAACTGGAATGCAATTTTGAGTGTGCAAACAGCTTGCAATTTTTTAATCTAAAAAATTACTTCAAATACCAATCTCTTTGAACAGTGTAATGAGAAATATTTTACATTTTTCCTGTAGTCAAAGGTGGCAACTTTCTTAAAATGCTTGAATAAGAATTTTTGTTGCTTTGGAAACTTTGAGTATGAAGAACAGATAAGTCTTAAGGCCAGGGACTCACTGGTGCCAAGGAGAGAAAGGTAAAACACAATGATTATAGGTGGAAATTTAGTGAAAGCCATGGAGTATTCAGCAGATTTATTTAGAGATGCACAGTAGAAGCCTCAGATTCAAATGTCCAATTGTGTGTTTTTCTAAAGAACAGAAAGCTACTCTTCAAACATGGAAAATAAAAGTAACTCTCCAGCAATGCCCTATATTGCTGATGCTATCAGTGGTCACTGAACAGTTTGTTATTATGTGTTATTTTAGAACTAAGGCCTTGTTTGTTTAGAATTTAAGTCAAGATAAATAAAATGTGTTGCACATTATGTGATTTGTTATGAATATAAAATAAGACAGCTCTGTTCCTCTGAGATTTTTATGACACGGTTGAATTTCTCAAAATGGACATGATTAATTTCTAAGAGTTATGAAATTATGGCAGGAGTCACTGTCAAGTTGCAACCAGAATCCTCCTTAGACTCCCTTTACCATAATATACATTGTTTAGATTTTGCTTTACTTTGAACAAAGATTTATATTCAGCCTTCTAAACACTAAAATCTTCTTAACATAGATCCCATCTTTTCTACATTGTCTGTGATAGATTTTGATGGATTCTCTGGAGCACAGTGGAAATAAATCATATCTACCCAGTGAATACTCACTACGCCCTTGAATTTATCTTATTTGCAGATGGACTTTTTTCTGCTCATATTTTGAAAAAGCTATTTGTAAAAAGGTTCTGTATTAAGAATTATTTGTTTGATATTGAAAAAAATGTATTATATCACACAATGTGGGGTCTTATGACTGTATCTATTTCCAAGTCTGTTTCTTGAATAACTAAATTTATACAAACTTTATTGTTTCTGCCCATTGGACTCAGTGGAATTTGCTACTTTATAGAACTGGTTTTAAAACTCCTTTCCAGCACAGATTGTAATTAGGACATCAGTGACTGCAAAAGTTCAGATAAAACAGGATGAAATATTCTGGGGTTCATGGCTGGGCAAAGGGATGCGAAGCACTAGAACATTTTAGTATCCCCAAATCCTGCCAGTTCTCAGGGAAACCACAGGCTGTGGGGTTAGAAATTCAGGCTCCTGACTCGTTGGGGAAAGCATTCCTGCTCATTTTAACTTTAGGAATCAAACAGACAACACACAAGCTGAATTTTGTGTTTTAGAGCCCACAGTAAGGAAATGTAGAACTTGCAGATGTGCAGCTATTTTAAATCATTTTAAGAAAGCTGTTCAAAGTACTGAAACAAATCTCTGGTTTCTAATCAACTGCGACCTCTTCAATTCTCCAAGAGTTTCTAAAAGTGATTGCTAATGTTTCAACTCTTGCATTTCTAATCTGTTACCACCTGTAGGTGCTATTTTATTACCACTTTTATTTTCTTCCAGCCTTAATTCCTCATTGTTCATCTTTATTCTGTTTTTATAACACATAGGCACACGCACACCTTAAAATGTATTAATATAACTTGAATTTAATATAACATTATCCTTTATATTCCCATCTTCTCCTAATTAGTGGTTCCCTATTCCATGACTATTTTATAGGACCTTTAAAAGTCTCTTTTTAAGGACAAAGTTTCCTATTCAATTTGTTGTACAACTTTATGGAACAGCGCTGAAAATTAAGACCATAAATGTAAATTTTCACATATTATTTAAAATCTGTTTTACCTGCAGCTTATTATTTGAACTCCTTAGCCTTCCTCTAGCATTTTCTTATTGAAAATTCACTAATTTCTTTTATCCACATTTAGGCTAATCTCAAAGTCTATGTCTTCCCCTGTATATGTCATGCTTTCTTTATATTTATAATAACTTTTTTATTATAGTAACTCAATCAATAAATCAATAAATATTCCTGATATGTTTCATGCACCATGGAGTCTCTAAAGTTTTTGAAGCTCTGTTTTTCAGGATCTTGTAGAGGCCATAATTTGGAAAGAGTAGATTATTCCAGATTTTGGAAGTATTTACCTGTTGCCAGAATTCACTGATCACTTTCATAAGGGTGTTTCTCTTTGTTGGTTTGGTCATTTGGCAGGTTTGCTTGCTTGGTTTTTTTCAGTGATTTTTTTTTGTTGGTTTGTTTGTTTGTTTGTTTTTGGGGGTTTTTTGATAAGGGAAAAACCTATTCTTTAGGAATTGTATGTTTTAATGTATCAGAATCAATCTGCCAAGAATCAGCAAGTTGCCTTGTGAGTGTAGTGACACAGAGGAACATATTTAGAAGGCATATGGTAGAGAAAGCAGGGTGTGCTGCACCCTGGGAGATCTCTTCCTATTTTCCTGCAGCACTTCACTGACTAGAGCACATGCATATGGGGCTCTCTTGAATGTGTATTAATTGAATAAGAGATGATTTCCTAATGATGAATTCTATGCTCATTTAGTTTCTTTCTTGTTTACAAAAATAACACCCTTGAACAGTCAGTATACAGTAATTGCTGGTCTCCCCCATGAGAATTAAATAACATGCTTTTGTTTTTCATTATGCAGTTGTTCTGTGCATAACATACAACTTCCAGCTGAAGAAAAGCAAAGAAAAAGCCAGAAGACATGATATAGGTGTATGGTATCTCTATATGCATAAATAGAGAAGGTGCAATTAAGATATGACATAACATGGAATAAATGTATATGTTCATGCCCAGCTGCCTGGTGCCTTGTTTTCAAGCACACATGAGCAAAATGCATTTTTTGCAGGGCCTTCCCCAGTGCAGTTAGAGAGGAGCAAAGGAGCTGTTGGGGCTGCTGTGTGTTTCAGTGCCAGCAGTGCTGCAGCCTCGCAGGGCTGAGCGTGGCCTGCAGGAGCTTTCTGAGGAGCCTGACTAATTAGTGCATGCTGAGCCTCATGCTGCTAGAGCTGAGCTCCTGATACCCAGGCTAAATATAATTCCACAAGAAGCCCTCCAAGGATACAGTAGTGGAGATGTGTGTTTTGAAAGGTACAAAATGCAGAGGCAATGCACTGCTGCAGTCTTCTCACAACTTGCAGATTTTTTTTGTATCTGTATCTTTGGGAATGCTTCAAAAGCTGCTTTCTACTTCAGTGCTGTATATGGGTTTCTCATTCTCACTTTAAAGAGCAAAGGAAAATGATTGTCTCACTGAAAGATCTCTGGGGGTACTGACATCCCGCATGCATTCTGCTAAGCTTCCAAAGTTTGGCTTTTACTCTATTTAGTTCTTACTTTTGGCAATCAGATTGGAATTATAGCCTCCTAGGCAGCTGTTGTTAGGAATCTTACTCGCTGCCATAATCTGAGTTCCATTGATAAAAAGTGGCTTCAAGGCCAACTTCATA
Organism: Ammospiza nelsoni; assembly: GCF_027579445.1. NCBI lineage: Eukaryota > Metazoa > Chordata > Aves > Passeriformes > Passerellidae > Ammospiza > Ammospiza nelsoni. The sequence goes on from NC_080648.1 coordinate 7,959,416, forward strand.
TTTAAACCTACTCTGTTCATTGCATTTTTGTTGATTTAGTATACCAGTTTTCAGAGCTTTCCCCGGACTGTCTAACAGTATGGTGTCCAGACTGCTTCCTATGGATTTTTGTTTTCTGTTCTTTTTACTTCATTGTCTTTTGAACTGCTATAGCCTTCTCATTTAAAAATAATTTGGCTCTTGAATTGCAGTGTTGCAAAGTACCACTGAGTTTGGTCTCACAAAACATGTAAAATTTAATTCTATTTTTTCTGTAGCAGGTCAATCATTCTTACTTACAGGAATTATTTCAGGAAGTTACTTAAGGCAAACTCAAGAATAGCCTTTTCTCTACTATGCTTCAGACTTAGCTCTTGCAAGATGCAATTGTCTGTTACTTTCAAAATTGTCTTTCCAATTTTTGCTGTGATATATTTGGTATGATAGTTGTCCTAACAAACTTTGTTAGAGGTTGTTCTAATCTCTGTGAAAACCAATTTCCAAAAAATTGACAACAACATCCATCAGCACCAGAAAAGAGAACTCTGACCCATAGCCCCAACAGAAAGTTGTGACAGTGGATCTCAGACCTTATAGTAGGGAAACCTTATAAAACCTTGTACTGGGAAGAAGATGGTCAAGCTCAAAACAGAAAAAAATTCAACTGGACTTAAAATTTAGGGAACTAGACAAGAAAGTGTTTAACTCACAAGTTCTTAATATGTTCAAGTGAATCTTGATGCCTCATGGTGATGCAGATTATCTGTATTTATAAAGTATAACTGGAGAAATGAAAAGGTAGTTGAAAGAAGAGTCCAGCTCTTTTTTGAGCTTGAACTCTGAGACAGAATGAATATGTAAGTAATTCATGTATAGAGTTAGGATTATGGAGATTTGTTGTGAAATCTGCATAAGGCATACTTAATTGTTCATAGTGAGCTAAACAGATGCATGTCACCAAAATTAGGGGAAATATATAAATAAAGAGGCATAATTATGTTACTCTGCAGAGAAGGTTTTTCCCTTAAATCTATTTTTAGATTGTTTTTTGGTGGGTGTGGATTTGGGGGTTTTTTGTAATGGTATAAAACCTGTAGAGTTGCTCCTGATTTACACTGGCAAGAAATGTCCAAAGTTGCCATGGTGAGAGATAAAATGCAAAGCAGTGCTTTGAATTTGCTGTGTAACAACATCAAGTATGGGTATTACTCAGCTGCTTTTGCCACGTATGAGAATAAATTTACAAAGTTAATACCTTGATTAGTATGACTATCCAGAGCTGCTTCCAGTGACGGATTCTTGTTCTGGCTGGTTCATTCACAGCTATTCCAAGTGGCTCTGAAGACAATTTTGTCACCCTGTTTAAGATTTCCCTGAACTGCCCACATCTGGCAAAGCAATCAATAGGAGCTGTTGAAGTGACCTTATGTCGGCTTGTGTGGAATCAATACAAAATGTCCCTGGGCATCAGAGGGGAGGTCACACAAAGCCAATTCATCAAGGCTTCACCCCCTCTGTGAGCCCCCAGTCTCTGCTGGAGGACTCAGCATACCTGTGCCTTTGACCTCTCTAATAAGACACCTAGTTTGAAAGACTAAAGACCTTAGAGGATCCAAGACACCCTCTAGTTTGAAAGCTGTAGCCTCAAAAAATATAACAACCTGAGGATGTTTTCATTTCCATCTAGTACTTCATTAGATTAAAATTAGAAATATTTTTAATTCGCTGTAAATGTGGTAGAGACCACATTGGTAAAAAGATTGAATAATCATATCTGTTGGGTCTCTTACAGTTTCTTAACACTGAGTGCTTTGTATGATGGGCCTTGATGTTGCTGTTTCTGACCTGAATGTGGATTTTGCCATTAGTTTCAGTAGGGATTGTCTTGGGTGCTGAGCCAGTGTGTGCTTCCTCTACCTCACCTGCGAACCTGGCATGATAATATTGTACAAACTGGCATGAGTGAGATCTATTCTAGACCACAGCTGTTTGTAAACTACCAAGTCTGAGCACAAAATGGGATGGGTGGAGAGAATGAAAGAGAACTCTCCACAGTAACACTGAAATATTTTAAAGAGAGATCCTTGAATGCAAAGTGGTAAATACTGACAGTATTCCTAGGGGGTTTTTGCTGTGTATAGCTTCTTGAAAGGGATTATTCCACAGTAAGTTTTGTGATTGGTTTGAGTGGGTTTTTTTTCCTGTCCTGGCATTCTGAATTTTCCCAGGATTATCATAATGTCCTCTAGGCCTGAGCTGCAACACAGGTGCCTTGCCATCTTCATTGGCCCCCAGCCCATCTCCATGCTTTCCCTTTAGGCAACAATTCTCTTTCTGCAGAGGATAATCAACTCTTTAAAAACACTCTCAACTCAAGAAAACTGGTTTGTTCAGACTTGGGGATTGCTGCTGAACAGAAACATCTTTCAGTGAAATTTCTACCTTTTAGCATCTGGAAACAGAGGCAGATCCCAGGTAAAACAAGTATTGATTCCATGAAACAGAACTTGTTTCTGCAATCTGCTTTCAGCTGAATCTTGCACAAACATCATGAAGGAGATTTAAACAGTATGACATAATCTTGGTGCACATTTTTTGCTGTCTTTTAAGCATTTTACTATCCTTACCCTATGCAATCACTCATTCTGCCTTGCCCTGCCTTCCTATCAAAGGATATGGATGCTGCAGATATTTCTTAGCTAAGTGCCAATGTAGCTAAAATCAAGGAATTAAAAAATTGCTGTCTATATAGCTGTTAAACTAATTTATTCCACCACCTTGAATGAAATAGGGCAGCTTTTTGTGGTGATTTCATGATTTGATAAGAGGACTTCAGTTCTCAATCTATAGTAATTCTCAGTGCCTGATACTTTGTATTTTTCCAGTCCCCACTGAGTTGCTTCCAACTGTCTGCAATCAAAGCACTTGGGGATGTTTTGTACAGTCAACTTGCCTGGTTTTTTTTTAATCTGTAATTCAATTTCACAATAAAGGACTTTCTTCAATATATACTTAAGTTCTGCTGATCTCAAGCTACACAAAAGATTTTTGTTTAAAGATGTAGCAGATCCTTCACTCACAAAATACTGCCTGGGTCAAGAACTGGGATAAGATCTTACCTATAGTGTCTTTAACCCTGTGGAGATGCATGTAGTGAATAGAGAATGAAAAAATATGAGCTCCAAAATCTAAAGTCTAACAGAATTATGCAAACCGAGATTATTATTTGCCCCTCCCATTTGCTCTTTTACAGTTAAGTGATAGTCACGCTTATATCAGGTGTTACTTGTTTCCTGAGCAACTTATTGGACTAATTTTCTGTACAATACTGAGAAATTAATATTTTTTAAGAGCCAAGAGCAGAATAACTGGAAAGTCTTACAAAATTGCTTTTGTCAATAAATTTACTGGTTTGGATTCTTGTAGATACACAGTAGTTGAAGTTGATATGAATCCCAGAAAATTGGGGCTATGAAAAAGTGAATTCCATTGCCCATGAAAAGCAGATTCCAGACACTTGCATGAATACTTTTTTCTGTGTTTGTGATGTAACAGGTATGTTTATGCTGACATGCTGATTGCTAATGGGATGGTGTATGGTGGCACACTAGATCTGGACACCTACAGTGAAAGTAAAGAAACCTAGATAAAGTATATTGAAACCTTGTTCAGGAAATGTCTACAATGGTTGACAATTTTGTGTTGTCTTTCACATGAACTTATATCTTTATAGGATTTGGAAATTGAAATCATCAAAATAGTTTATTATTAACATTCTTCTGTTAATTAGATAATTAAATGTTATCTGATACATGGAAACAACTTTCACCTGCATATTTCTGATAGTGCTGCATCCTATCCAAATGCTAGAAAATTCAGGACTTTGACAGAACACAAAAGCCTGTTGAGGTGCAGTGAAAATAATTTTTTTAAGTGGGATTTTGCACTTGTTGGTCACACCATTTGTGACACAGGACTACTGTTCTTGGGGTACCATCAATCAGCATCTCTTCTGTCTCTACTGACTTGAGTGACTGAATCTCTTGAGAACCTATCATGAAACTCTTACTCCATCTGGGAGTTTATTTCGCATAACAAACACATTTACAGCAACCCATATGAAAACCTTTTAGAGTTCCTAGTACATGGACTGGGATATTACTTGGGAAAATAATGCTGTAGCCAAGGGTTGACAAGATGAATAAGTATGATGTTACTTTATTGCCCATTTTTTGCATAGCACCACACACTGCTCAGCAAGGACTGTGTGCCATTATTTCAGAGTATTTCAGTTTTTAGGGTATTTTTTTTCCATCTTGAAAGTAAAGAATCAAAATACTCTGCAACTGCCATTTAAAATAAGACCATCTTTGCTGGCTTCTCTGTGAGATTACAGCACTTGTACTCTAATTGAGATATTTTTAGAACCAGAAGCACCCAGCTGGGAACCAGGTTGTTTTCCCATTGTAAGACACCCAAAATCTTAGCAATCCTTAAACATGCCACATGAACAGTTCTGCATTTTGCCAATACTGGTGTTCACACCAGTTATTTCCTTCACTTTTCAATCAAACACACAGACACAAGTGAGAACAAGAGGGAAACAATTTATTTGACAAGTTCCTTAAAATAAATGGGAGATTTTGAAGGTGATAAGAAATTTTAACTGGCAGAGATAGACCACAACCCCATAGTCAGGGAAAAAGTGGTATTGTCAAAAATGTATAGCAAAGCATGAACACATTTGTAGAAGGAAAAGTGTTGTATGACTTTGCACACTGTCAATAAGTAATGATGAAACCCCTAGCCCACAGGCTTGTCTGGGCACACAGAGCCTGCAGGGTTGCTAAGACAATGTTACTGCTACAGACACATTTAGATGGTGGTGTATTTACAGCTAGCAAAAATAGTGAGCTGTGCAGATCAACCCAAACATGGCTCAATGGAACCTTTATATTTCCAAAACCCAAGGATATACATTAATTTTCCACACATAATGCACCATGATATCCACATATATTGAATTTGCTAGAGAAATGTTCAATTGCTTTTTGCTAGGATAGCCAGACTGAGAGTAGGTTTCACTACACATGGCACAGGGGTGCTCTGGGCCTGGAACAAGTGTTCTCTGACTTAGTGCATACACCACATCAGAGATATTTTGGCATTGTTTGAATTCTTCTTAATATGAAAATCAAAAATTCTTGTCATTCCAGCATCAAATATTACCAACCTTCAGCATCAGGTTCATATTGCTATCTGTTCATATTCAGGTTTGGCAAATGACACACTTCTGTGATGTAATGGTAATTAATAGCAGACACTCAGAAACAGCTCAGGAGTGTCAGATGTGCTCCCAAGTTAGCACTTGCAGGTGAATTTCACAGTGCAGGATTAAAGCGCTTTATCTTGCGACCTCCTGGTCTTATCATATGATTGCAGAAAGCAAAAAAAAAAAAAAAAAAAAAAAAAAAAAAAAAAAAAAAAATTGCCTGTTATACATCTAAAGTGAAATGATTCACTGCACAGCATATCCACCATCTCCACCATCTTCCTTTCAGGGCTATACTTGAAGAGGTTTGGCAGTGAAACAGCCGGGCTGTGTGAGAACAGAAACCTCCGCTGGCGAGCAGGGAGAGCGGCTCCGTGAAACCAGCCACGGAACGAAAAGCTGCAAAATGGGGTGGGGGCCGTGGGTGTTTTGGTTTTAAAAATGCTTAAACGTTCTTTAACTTAGTTGTTTGGGGTTTTTTTTCCTATTGAATATATAAATGAGAAATTTATCACCCACACAATCTTGTCTGTTTCAGCAGGAAAAGTGTGTTTCCTCACTCTGTGCAATTCCAATTCTTACAAATGGGAACAGGTAGTGAAAACGACATGACGAATTGCCCCCAGCCCCCTAAAGGATGGCTATTTTGTTTCTGGGAGGAAAACCCGAGCAGCCACTCACTCGAGGCGCAAGGCAGAGCGTGTTGGTGCGAGGCAGCGGCGGGGAGGGACAGGGGCACGGTTCGTGCCCCGGGAGCGGTGCCAGGGTGCGCTGGCAGGCCGGGCCGGGCCGAGGGGGAGCCGGGGGCGGCCCTGGCCCCGCTCCAGCGGCAGGGCAGGTGGATGCTGCGGGGCTTCCCCGCTCCCGGCGCTCCGGCCGGGGTGGCTGTCGCTCTCTATTAAATGGCTGCCTGCTTTTCGGGGCTGCCGACTGATTCACGGTTTGGCTGTTTATATATATATATATATATATATTTTTTTTTTTTAGCAGCTCTGCCGTCTCTCGGGGGCAGCTCCCCCCGCTCCGCCCCGCCGCTTCCCTAGGTGAGGCTTCATCCCACCGCCTCGCCGTCCGCCCCCACCCCAGCCCTTCCCGGGAGCCGCCGCCGCCTCCTCCCCGAGCATCCCCCCGGCCCCGCTCCCCTCCTGACTCTCCTGCTCCCCGGCCAGGGTGCGCCTGGATGCGGGCTGGGGCCGGCCCGGCCGTGCGGGGCGGATCGCGGATTCCCGGGGAGCAGGAGGCGGTGGCCGCTCCGGGGGCGGCGGGGCAGGGCAGGAGCTCCGGAGCGCCTCAGCCCGCGCCGGGGAGCGAGCGGCTCTCCAGCCCGCCTCGATCTCTGAGCAACACCTTCACCCTTGTCCCTCCCCCACCACCCGCCGGTTTTTTTTCTTTTTTTTTTTTTTTTTTCCTTTTCCTCCTCTTTTTTTTTTTTTTTCCCTTTTTTTTTTTTTTTTTTTTTTTCGCTCCTCCACTCTCTCGCAGCGAGTTAAATATTTCTTTTGTTAATTGACGCCCAAAGTGTTCCCAATCCCTTCCCCGCGCCGCCCGGGCCGACCGAGGACGTGTGCACGCCCAGATCCGCTCGGTGAAGCAGCACAGATCCGCGGGGCCGAGCGGGTATGTGCGTGAGGAGGAGGAGGAGGTGGTGTAAAAGGAGCGACGGGCACAAAGCAGATTTGAGAGGAATAATTTAACTCCGGTGTTTGTTGTTTTTCATGGGTTTGTTTTTTCCCTTCTCTCTCCTTTCTATCTCGTTTTCTGCTCAGGATTTAAATGTCACTCACAGCATCCCCAGATCAGCTTTCCGCTCGTCTCCGCTTTCTTCCGAGGCATTAATTGGACCACACGCTGCATTTGAAGAGCCTGGGTGTTTTACCCGCTAAGGTAAGTGGGCTTATGCACCTACGCGAGCTCTGGGTGGTCACTGAAAGCCTTTCAGGGTGGTGTTTTCCTTTCCCTTGGCCCCCCTCCCCCAGCTCCGTGGCCAGGTTCCGTTCTACCTGGACAACTCGCATCCCCGGGTTAACCATCGGGCGATGTAGGGAAAATGCGCCGGGGGGTCGCGGGGGCTCCGTGCCGCCCCTCGGGCACCAGCCAGTGACCAGCGGGAGCCGGCGACCCCCTGGGTTCCCAGCGCCTGTGCTCCGGGAATAGCTCCTGGCATCACAGTAAGGAAAGAAACAGCCTAATCCCCTCTTACAAGAAACTATTCGTCATCATTTTTTTTTTTTCTCCTCCGTGAGAAATATTGTAGGCGCTCATCTCCCTCCTCCCCCACCGCCCGCCCCCGTTGCCAGCGCCGGCTCCTTTGCCCGCACCTCTCCTCGCTTCAGGCGCTTCCTTCCAGGGACTAAAAAGTTAAGCTGCCCCCTCTCTCCCCCCACCTGCCCCCATACGTACGCAGTGCATTCTCCTTTTTAACTATTCTCCCTGTGCCTAATCCGAGACCGTCCAGCCCCCCCAACGCTTAAACTAGGTTGCAAAGCCGCCGTACCTTGCAACTCCTAAAACTTCTCTTCTTGCTGTGATTTATATTCTATAACAACAAAAAGGACAACAAAATATACTGGATCCTCCTGTGGATTACTTTTTTTTTTTTTTTCTTTTTTAAATAATGCATTTCCTTCTTCCCCTTTAATTTTTTTTTTTCAAGGAAATTTGCTCCATCTCCAGCAGCAACCACTGCTCCTTTTGATGTTGTGGTACGCCGTGCGCATGCGCTTCACATTAGAATTACTGCACTGGCCAGAATAAGTTGGATCTCCTCTTCACTGAAACCCTAAATCATATCAAAAGCTAAAGGGATGCTGAGAGTCCGGAAAAAGGGTTACTTTGGGATTTGGTCATTCCCTTTAATAATAGCTGCGGTGTGTGCACAGAGGTAAGTGATTAAGGTATCTCTTTTCCTTTACTTTGAATTGCAGGGCATGCTGCTGCTGAGAGAAATGTACAACCGGGGGCTGAGAAATCAGAAATAATACAGTATTATTCTTTCTTTTTTCTTTAGTGTCAATGACCCTAGTAATATGTCACTGGTGAAAGAGACCGTGGATAGACTGCTGAAGGGCTATGATATTCGCTTGAGGCCAGATTTTGGAGGTAATTTGACTGCTTTTGCATAAGAGAGGTTGCATATCCGGGCTGGGTGCGTTGTGTATGGGGGCGGTTTCAAACGTCTTGTGGGTGCTGTTGCTTTGGGGGGTGTGTGTATTGCCATTTCCTGTAGCTGATCCAAAGTTAAGCCCATTGTTTCTCAATTTTCTTAGCAAAGGATGCTCTTAATGCGATCACTTAAATCACTTGTATATTCCTAATCGGTCCCTCATTGTGTGTGATGACACTTTACCAACCTGTAATTAAACCCTTGCTTAACTGGTTTTCTGGAGATGCAAATCTCCCTTAAGTTCACCCAGCGTTTGCTCCTTTCAGCCTAACGTGCCTGTGATCACAGCTACTATTTTCGAGTACAAGACGTGCCGTTAACTGATACAAAAATGTCATTTAACCCCCTGCGCGCTCCTACTTCCAGCGAGTTTGTTTATTTCGGACGTGTTCCCTGTGGGTGGCCCTTTACGCCCCTCACACACAGACACACCTTGTGGCCCCCATCGCTCCCGGGGCTCGGTGCTCGCCGTGCCCGGGCTGAGCGGGCGCGGAGCGGGCGCGGCGGTGCCGCACGTGTGCGCTGTTACATAAAGCACCGCCTCGGCCCGGGCCCCGCGGCCGCGCTGGGACCCCGCTGCGGAGGGCAAACGGGGGGGGAACGCTTCATGCCTCCCTCCCGACTTTCTGTATGTCGCTTCGTATGCGCGCTGCGCGTTCGCCCTGCTAACTCTGCTAAGAACGAGTTAAGTTCTTCGAGATCACATTGCGGACCATCTTGTTGGTTTGCAGGTCCCCCAGTGGCTGTTGGCATGAACATAGACATTGCCAGTATAGATATGGTGTCGGAAGTCAATATGGTGAGTACTTGGGCTTCGGGGCCGCTCGCTCTCCGAGGGGGCGGCAGCCGCCTCCCCCGCCCCTGCCGAGGCGGAGCGGGGCGTGAGGGGACCCGGCGCGGCCTCCTGCCCCGGGGAGGCGCCGGGGCGGGGCACGCCGGCTGCTGGGGGGGTCGGGGGCGGCCTTCCCCCGCTGACGGCGGCGGATCCCGGGCAGGGAGCGGCGGCTCCGGGCAGGGAGCGGCGGCTCGGAGCGGGGAGCGCGGGGCCGCTCCTGCGGCAGCTCCGGGGGCGCGCCCGCCCTCAGCGCCTTCCAGCGAGCAACGGCGCCCCCTGCCGGCCGCGCACGCGCACCGCAGCCGTGCCCCGCGCAGCCGCCGCGCCTGGAGCCCGGCCCCGGCCCGGTGCCCTCCTTGTGCGCCGGGCTGAAAACAAATAATAATCAGTAATAAGAACCTCTGAGCCCTGCACTTGCCATTATAAACAAAAAAAATAGGGGTTTGCTTCTGTGCGTGTTCAAAATTTACCTATTTTTTTTCCCTAGCCTGATATTTTTTTGGACGGTGATGAAAGAGTAGGTGATTTTAGGAGTTTAATTTTTCCAAGATGTTTGTCTCTTATTTAGAACTGACTGTCCTCAAGTACTGAACTTGTTCAGAATGTAGTAATTTGACGTGTTTCTTTCTGTGTTTCACTTACATCCCTGGGAGACTAATGATGTGTGGAGAAAATTGGACAAGTCTGATTCATACTTTAGAAACAGCTGCTCCTGACTTAGATTAACCTTTACTAACATTCAGTTTTATTATTTGGGAATTTTTGGGGTCAAATTTTGAACTTTTTAGCCTAACTTTCATCTTAATTGGTTAAGCATGTGGAATTTGGCCTAGCGCTCATAGAGGCTTATAAAGAGCGACAAAAGGCACTAAAACATAGTAGCACATGATTCAAAAGTGATGCAAAATAAATGTGATTTTGTCAAGTATTAGTGAATTTGCAAGTTTGTTGTTTGAAGCAAACTTATCATTATTCTTGAAGAAGTTCCAAGTAAACATTTTTCTAAATACGGGTGTGATTTTAGAGCTCTTGCTGTAGCTGTAACCAGGCATTTGAAAACAACACTTGGGAAGTTATCAGTTGTTTTAATAACATTGTACTACTAAAATATTTAGTTCCTCAGTGTCATGGTTGGGTTCTCAGAGATGTTGCACTGGATGAATTGGCAAACATTTGTTCTCAAAGTGGATGACTTGTGTGATGTGCAGGAGTTTTTTCATAATGTAAAATAAAGCCCTTGGCCTAATTTGAGGGTAACATTACAGGTGATTTTACTGTGGGACAGGGAGGTGTTGGTGACTGTTTGATGCTGCTCTTTTTCAAGACACCAGGAGACCTGAATAATTTCACCTTCTGAAACATTACTTCTGGGAATTTCTAAGTGGCTAAAAGGGGCTCCCAAACTTTGTATCACTGAACTTGTTACGGTGTTCTACCTTCAGGAGCTTTAAGTGCAGAGGAAGAGAAGCACATTGTATTTTAAACCACTTGTGTTTCATTAACAGAACTGTGGGTAGGAGAAAAGGGGACACAGAGTTATTTCTTAGCCAGCCCTGAGCAGTGAGGGAAGGAGGAGGGTTCTTTGCTGGGGCTGCAATCTACCAGGTCAGTGTAATATCCTCCCATCCCTTCAGAACTGGAAAGTTCATGTGAAAAAATTGTTGAAAATCTTCTGATTCTTTTCTTTGTTTCTTTAAATGGTTTCTAGACATTTGGTCTCCAGTTAAAGGTGATAACAGATCAGAACACGCTTACAGCCTAACTATATAAGGCAGTATTATTTTTAGTATTCTGTAGTCGGTTTATTGTGTTTCTATAATGAAATGTTTGACCTTTCTGAAAAAGTCTTTTCAGACTATCTGCAGAACTCAGAGGAGGAACTGTATCTACAATTTTGTCCTACTAATTTGCCTGAAGCATTTAAGCTCTGGGTTTATTTTACTCCAGGAAGCCACCTATTTCTTAAACCCAGGCAATCACGTTACATAATTTTTTCTTTTCACTTACAGTTTCAAAAGAGATACCAAACCAAGATTAGAATCTGCTTAATTGCAAAATGTAACACTTGATTTTACAATGATCTATATAACATAGCAAATCCCAATATACCCTGAATATAACCTGAAATGAATGAGGAGAGAGACATACAAGGAAACAACAAAATCCTTAAGTATGCAAGGCCTTGGCTTTTTTACTTGCACATTCACCAGAATTTGGAGTAGAAACCAGGAGGAATACCATGGAATGCCAGCTGATGCAAAGCCTTCTGAGATAACAAGAGACACAGAAAGAACCTTTTGGATTTATGGACCTGGTTTTTTTGAAGCATGGCCTTGTTGTAGCTTTGTTTGTAGTCATGGCAAACACCACTGACTTTAGATAAAGGCAGATCATTGCCTGGACTCATGTACTGACTCTTGGGATCAAATTTATGCCTTGGGAGAAAGGCTAAATAATCATAGTTCTTCAGCTTTAGATAACTTCTATTAATTTTAATGTTTATTTATTTTAAAATTGCATTTCTTTCTCAGTCTGGATATATTGCAACTACCATGTAAACTTGTGCCACCCTGCAGGGAGAACGTTCATGTCACTCCAGTGTCATGAAGTAAATCATGAAGCTTGCACTTTGTTGAAGGATAATTTAGACTTGCTTTGATAGAAAGTACGAGTATGTTAAGGATGTTCAAGAATATCATTGTTGACTTTGAATTCTTAAAGAGGTGAATTAGAATTTGTAAAGAGCACTTGCATCATAAAGAACTCAGACTGTATTAGGCTTTACAGGTGCCTTATAATTATTTCTTTTATGCAGCAGAGCTGAAACTGTAAGCTATTTACCTTGGGCAGTCAGAAACTTGAACTAGCCTTTGTCTGAGTTTGCAGAAATGGTTTCAAAGTACTGGTACTTGTCAAAACAATTTGTTCCAGCTCAGAGGAACGCACTGAGTGCACATGAGAAAAGTGGGAACTTCAAGTGTTTGTGGTTATCGACAAATATCATGACTATTTGGACTAATTCCTTTGTATTCTGCAAAGAAAAAATCTACAGCAGGTATTTTATGTGATGCAGGAATGATTATGGCTAATTCCACACACTGCCAAGTCCTGCAATATTGTTGAGTGTATTTTTATTGTGGTTATACTATAGATTTTCTTAGGGATTCTCTTATTCAGGTAAAAATGGAGAACAAAGATGGAGATCTGTGAAGGTTGCTTACATGGTTTTCCTGGGCTAATGAATTTGATGTTATGTAAGATTAGATATGGTGCACTGGGTCTACTTTCGTTTCCACATCTTCCTCTCAGTTAATTTTTGGAACAGACCCCTTGAAAATGTAGCAATGACGACCATTCTAATTTTCTCCTTTTTTTCTCCCAACTATTCCCTCATAAACTCTTTGAAAAATTGTTACAGGATTATTAAAAAGTACAGAAATAAATTTTCTTCCCTAGACACCCCTGAAGATTCTGTGTAACATGTTCTGCATGTGATCTATCTAGATAAGACATGAGGATTTCTATGGATAATGTTGGTCATGTGTTAGTTTTCAATGTCTTGGCTTATTCCCTATTAAATAGGTCAACATTTCCTTCCTTCCCCCCCCCCCCCCCCCCCCCCTTGGTCTGTGGCTATTCTGGGATTCTAGTACAGAATGTCTTGAAAAGAGAGAGAAATATTCTGTAGCTACAGATTTTACTCAGGAAATACATTCTTGTTGAGGTATTGGGTTGTATATGTGTCCTGGAGTGGCTGTATGGTCCAGTATCACTATGGTCTGGTTTTTTTGGTCTAGATATAAGTATAATTAAATATAACTATTCACTCTGTGGGTCATTGGGGTCTGCAGAGAGGAACCTGAAGTATTTATTTAATTCCAATGTTTGCTTGTCTAGTGTGCAGGTTTTGGCACGTGGAGTCAGTGCTGTGTGTGGAGTTAGAGATGATATATTGGTTTGTCTTAGTTGGGGCCATTACTGTTGATTGAGAGCATAATCCTTCCATCAAGTGGGAGTTGGAGAAACAAAGGAGCTGTTACCATCTATCAGGGAAAGGTTTATTTCTTAGTGTGTGCCAAGTTTTACATAGCAGAGCCTAATAGCTTCAAAGCTCTAAAAGAAAGCTTTTTATTTTTTCTAATATGATATTTCACTTCTGTATTTGAGTTATGCCAAAGTTGCACAAAACAATAAGTATAATTCTTATAGATCAGAATATTCTCAGAAACGTGCAGGCATAGCTGTAATTTGCTGGTAGACCTCAGATTCTGAGTTGCTCTTGATACTGGAAGCCCACTACTGGTTTACTTAAAATATCTCCTTTTTCTTGAGGTATTTTCAGTCGGGGACATTAACAAAGCTCAGGGTTTAGATTATTAAATAGCTTTAGATAATGAAAACAACAGGACCTGTGTAGCTGCCTCTCAAGTAGCAGCAATTGCCTTTATGTATGTAAAGGGAATAAATGGCTTGTGATATAAAAACAAATGGGGATTAATTGGTAAGAAAATAGGGTGGAGCTGTTCCAAACCCCAAAACTTCATGGAAAAGTCTTGATAGAGAAAAACAAAGAGAGGAAAAAATGTCCTGTATACACTAGTGTAGAAAGAGATGAGGAAAGTAGTCATGAAAATGGTTTCTGTCAGCAATATTTTCTTTTTTTAATCCTTCCTATTTGTTTATGTTGCTGCACGTACTCTATAGAGAGAAAGAGGAGAGAACAGGGCTGAAAATGCATTGAAAATGAAATATTGGAATATTGAGAAGGTGCTGCCTTGCTAAATACTTCTGTTGCCAGAGATAGTGGGTTTTATTAGTTTCTCTGTGTCATAAATGCATGTGTTTCTTCACATAAAATTGCATTTCTCAGCAGACAGTTTGAATTTGGCTCTTGTCAAATTATTGTGCTTATGCATTACTGACTCATACTGAAATGTGTCTACAGAGACTTCTGTGAATGCAGAGCAGGTGATGTACATCTTAGAAGTGAGAACTTCTTTTTACCGAAAACCTTGTTTCACCTTTCCCTTCAGTTACTGTCTGGAATAGCATTGCAGGACATTCTTGAACTGAACTAAATTACATTAGTATGGATTTCCATTTTTTGTTACTACATGTCACTAATTCAGGCATTTTCCTTTCTTAGTTTTAAAGGTATGTGAAAATAAATAAGAACTCCTATGTCCAAACAAAATATTTATTCTTGAGGACCAAAATGAGTCTTCCTCTTGATACTCCACATGTGGATTGAAGTTTTCATGCTGGTTTTGCTAGAATATGGGTAGCCAGAGCATGAAAAGATTCATCTAGAAGGTATATGCAGGAATATAGCAAGTTTGTAGGTACTTTTACAAGATAGTTCACAAGTAATAAATTACTATGTAAATTTATATCTATATTATGTGTATCTATGTTCTACATCTCTAGAAGGGTGATGTAATTCTCATTTTACTTTAAGGTCAATATAATGGTTTGTTAATTGGATTGCACTTTCAGGGTGCTACAGTGTTGCAACACTTTAATCAGTAGAAAAATCTTGTTTGGTTGGTGGTGGTGATCACTCCCTTCTGCAGACCAGAGGATGGTTGTTAGAAATTTAAAGAGATTGCCTTGGAGGTGATTTGTACTACTGAATTAATAATTATTGTCTTCTTGTTTTTTTTTTTTTTTTTTTTGTTTTGTTTTGTTTTGTTTGTTTTTTCCTTTAATAAAGTCTTGATCTATAAACATTGAAGTGTTTTGGCTCTTGCCACCGAAGAAAAGATAAATTTATCTTTAATGTATTTTATGGGCAGTGTCTTGGTGCTAATGTGTGGGAATGAACATGAAGTGCACTTGTTAGCTCCTGCTATAGGCTGCTTTATTTCATAACTCCTCTATTGAAAATCACATAAAATCTTTATAGATGAGCTGTGTAGTAGAATAAAAGATTTTTATGTTGTACTCTACAAACTTGTTACAAGTTTAAGCTGTTCCAGTGGTTGTATTTGTGCTCCTTAGTGACTCCAAAGTCTGTCAGTGCATCATGACTAAATCCTTATTATTCCTCCCTCCCTTTTTTATCCTCATACATCATGCAACCCTCTGCAAGGTTTATAATAGAACTTTTAGTATTCAATCATGTTGAAGAACAGTCTTGTATAGTAATTTTTTTTTTCCCAGAAGTAATCCAGACTCCTAGCAGACTTCCAGTGGTTAATGCTGTAGTTCTCAGATAGTGCTTCTAAGAATTAAGTGAGCAAGGTTCAGTCCCGTCATTTCAAAGGATGGTGCTCATCCTCAAGGTCATTTTTGTAAGTCCCTTTTAAGACATGGAAGATGGCATCTTATTTGTCTTTAGAGATAACTTCAGAAATAGTCAGATGTCTGTAGTTATTAAAACTGAAAACTTTGCTACAAGAGAATGCAATATGTCTGTACCTGTGTATAGGTATATATACATATTAATTGTAGCCATTAACAAATATTGTCAATTGTGGTCTGCAAAAAGAAAACCAGGACAGAATCATCTTTTGTGCTCTACATTAATTACCCTAACTGTGCTTCTACAGGGATTCCCACCCTGCTCCCATTTCTAGAGATGCAGTGTACAGTGGATGGATAACAGCCAGGACAGCACAAGCCCTGGAGGAATAGTGACATAGGGGCATATTTACAGTTTCAGTCTTGCCTGACTGAAGGCCAGAGAAGGAGCAGTACTCTCACTTCACAGCTTTTCCCTACAAATTTTTGCATGCAGATTTTCTGGCTAAGTATTTTCAAATTAGTTGAACAATGCAAAGATCCTCCCAAGACTTGGAATCACACCAACTGCATTTGACATTTTTGTATGAGTTTTTCAAATAAGAGTGTACTTAATTCTCAATAAAAACTAGAAGTTCTGTTCTAAATAAGAAAGCATTTCATATTCAGGAAATTGATATATGTGCAACTGAATACAGAATATGTAGATCATATTCAATGTAGTTTATCACAGGTCAGATAAAGCTTTGAGTGTGTGACCTCTTCTCCTGTCCCCAAACTTAAAAGAACAGGAGTACTGTGCTATTGCTATCTATCTTGAGATTCTTTTTCAATATCCATCAAAGTTAAGGCCTATTAATTTTTATTCTGTGAATACTGACAGAGGGATTTACTCATTAGTTTTCAAGTAGTAATTTAACTGTGTGGGGAGACAACAAACCTTCTGAGAGATGCATTTTGCAGCTCAAGGGTGTGCTGTTATAGTAAATGTGTCACTTCTGAGTCTTTCCACTGATTTTTCCTGTATACAAACCACGGATTCTTTGTGATTGTGCTGAAAGACAAACTCAACTTCATACATTTTGAACAAAAAAATTACAGAAAGCTTGGCGTTGGACAGGAGCAGTATATTAAATTACCCTAATGAAAGCCTTACTCAAAAAATTTAGCTATTATGTTAGACATTACCTAAGCACAATCATTTTGTCTGTATTTGCATAAGATTTAAATATTATAACCTGTCTGAATGGGCTTCAGTGGGAACAACATGCCTGCTCACCTGGAGCAGCTCCTTCCTGAGTAGATGTGCACTGCAGATCTTTGTGAACTGGGAAAGATAAATCATCAAAATGGCAGAAACTTGTGAATTTAATATGCCATAGTAGGGCACAGAATGAATGACATGCATGCTGCAACTTTTAACGTAAAAAGAAGAAAGTTTATTTGTCGACCTCTGTGGGGTGATAGAATGTAGGAAAATAAAAGGTAGTGCAAAGGTAATCTCACCCCTGAGGAGTTGGAGTGGCACTAATTACCAAAGATTAGGAACAGGCCTGCCCTTAACAGGCCACAGCTGTGTCCAATAAGGATGAGGGCTATAAAAGAGTGGGGTAGCTGGGTGAGGAGAGAGCTGGAGTTTGTTGGCTGTGCTGTGAGGAAGAAGGAGGAGTCAGTGCTGTGAGGAGCTGACCATGAGAAATCACTGAGAAGGTATGGGACCTTTGCAATCAGATGACAACAGACCTTGAGATATAGATGTACATAGAATTCTAAAAGTGACTCTGGATTGGAGGATGAGATTGCTACTTCTCTAATGACACTTGTCAAACGAACAGTTTTATCCAGAAAGGAATGAATAAACAACTGTTATTTACATAAAAGTGCATGAGAAATTCTATTACAAAAATGTAAACATCAGAAAACTTAGAAGAACAGGGCGACAGTAATATTTTTCAGAGATTAGTCACCACAATTTCCTTGAACAGTTGGTTTGGGCAAAAGGCCCTAATGTGCAAAATGCTTGAAGTGTTGTTTATTTTTAGATACAACCCTTGGAGAGAAGTTGTTACTAGGTGTAGAGTTAAGTAAAGGTCATGCTAAGCCCAACTGAGATGAGAAGGTCTTCCAGCAATATGGATACTCATATATATGGGATGCCTCAGAATGGTGACTTGTGATTTAGATTTCAGAAGTCTTTCTCATTCTACTTCTTGCATTACATACAGCTGTGAAACAGCCAGAAGTTCCTATTGCTTTCAAGGAACTGAAGGCATCTATTTTCTCAGTGAGACCCAGCTATTAAAATGTAGTAATTAAGTACTGGAAAAGATACCAAAGCCTTTTTGAAAACCATTCACTGCCATGGATGCAGAAGCCTTTGGAAAATCTGATCCCAATTTCTATTGTAAATGGATTTAATTTTCTTTTCCATGGAAGTTTTAATGTTGTTGTTAATAATTGGAAGAGATTTTTTTTCTTCTTGACTTAATAAAATTAGTGTTCGGACTTTTAAAATTTTCTGTATAGACCTTTAAAAATGAATATTGTATAAAAAAGGAGGCACATTACTGCAACCACAGCCAAAGTAGTGAAATACTGTTAATTCCTTTTGGTCAGTAAGGGTGAATGTGTTGTCATTTGCATAACAGTTATCACCCAATAGTCCAGAAATTGTTACGGTCCACTGTCTAATCCTTATTTTTTTCTTTTATAAGTGTATTTCTGAGTTAATAACCCTGCAGTTCCAAAGAACTTGTACAGCATTGTGGGGTTTTTTTTCTTTCCAAAGGACTGGTGACCCAATAGACTCTGTTGGCTCTCTCAGGTGTGTCATAATAAGAGTTTTAATCCATGTTTGACAAGATGTGCACCAAAGGAGGTGTAAAATTTAAGTGGAAAAAAGGAGTTTGAAGGTTCAGCAGATTTAATTAATGAATTAAATAACTTTGGAGTGTTTAATTATTCCTTATTAGGAAATGATTTATTATTTTAGATAATATCCAGGGTAGAAAGAAATAGGATTAAGCAAACATGCATGTCATTTACATGTGAAAAGGAGCATTTTTCTACTTATTCTATCATTGTTTCTTTAATCATGTAAGTCCAGAAATGACCAAAGAAGCATTTTAATCAGCCTGGAATCTTCCTTAAACTCATGTGACTGTTCAATATGTTTTACTGTCTAATTGCTCTTTTTCACCAACATTTTGTGTTGTGAGATACTTGTAGGAAGTCTATCCAGAATTAACAATGCTACAATTTGTATCTTGTAGCAGATGCTGCCTTAGGTTACTCAAAATAAAATGCTCAACAACTGCAGTAAATAGGAAAATGAGGTAAAATTACAATCTTTTCTTAATTTTGTAGGAAGCCTTTTCAAAGGTGTGGGAACATTTCCTGAATAATGCATAGCTGAGACCTTTCATATCGAGTTTCAGCTAAGAATATATTATTATAGCTGACATATAAATCCTCAAAAAATAGATTTGTAATGGAAATTCCAGGGGACCCTTAACTATAATCATTCCTGTTAGCGTAAATGCCTGGAAATAAATACAGTTTTTCATTAATCTACTATTATGTGACACAAGTGACCAGTTACAGAGAAATCTATAATAATTCTAGTGAGCCGGCTGCATTCAAATCTGCTGTTAAAAGTGCCCACCTCTGTGCACAGGCTCTGCAGAACGCTTTTGTGAGCTCAGGTCCCATGTGAGCCTTGTTTTGAAGTCTTAAAATGTGTAAATGTGATGCTGATTTTTCCACAGAGGCTATTTCTGCATGGGTTTCACAGATTTGTGGGCATTTGAGTGACTTGAAATGCAATAGAAGATGATTCTTATAATGCCTCAGCCATAAGTGTAAATGGGACTGGGTAATAGTCTCCAAAAATGTTAAAATGTTGCTATGCAATAGGTGCTCTTCTGAAGTGAGTGGATGTTACTGGTGGTTTTAATTGGCTGTAAAGTCATAAATAAAACTTTGCTGGCAGTTTTAAGGGTATTTAAAGTCCTGTTAGTCCAGTCATAGGAAGAGTACACTTTTTTTACTCTTGCTCTTGAGTTTGTGCTATAACCAAACACATTTCTGAGGCAGCATTAGGAGGTTCATGTGGGTTCCTACCAGGGCCATACTTTGCCTCTTGTTAAATGGGAGGCATCACTTGACATCAAAATCTTCCTGGCATTGTTTTTTCACTTTTAGTTAAATGAACAAAAATGAACTTTTTAAAATCATAGAATTGTAGCTGCATTGCTCTTCGCAGAGAAAAGCAAGGCACAACTTCCCAAGTATATTCTGGGATTCATATTCTCTGAACCTCAGAGACGGAGAACACAGTTCTGATCTCATTTGCTGCTCCTGTGTTGTTCACAAGTGGAATGCATTGTGGAAGGTTGTTCACCTGCAGGGAATTGGTGGTTGGATTCTGGTGTGAGTGTTGTGATTCGCTGCCCAATTGGATCCAGGTGTGTGTGTGTGTTGGGACTGTGGGCTGACAGTCACGAGGGCAGTTGAGTGGAGCTGAGTGCCTGGCAGGTTCAGTTTAGAAGTAATGTAATATAGAATAATAGAGTATAATAAAGTAATTAATTACCCTTCTGATAGCAATGGAGTCAGAGGCATCATTTCTCCCCCTCACAGGGGTCACTTTTTTTACTGTATAGAATCATCTCGGGTAAGCTAGATGGTAGTGCGAAGTCTAAAGTGTTGAATTAAATTTTGATTAATTTTTTAATTGCATTGATTTTTTTGTTAATGTAAAGGTGTATGAACGTTTGATATAGCATATAGAAGTTTAGGATAGATATCTATGTCCCAATAATATGTTGGCTGGATAACAGTTTTGTTTATTGATGAAGGCAGCAATTATATAGTAAAGATTGAGAATATGAGGTTTCAATCAAAATTGCTGCTTTTGGATATATAAAGGGCTTGTTTTAATCATTGTATCAGTTGTTTTATTGAGGAAATGTTTTATGTATCTTAAATTACCTCTAGAGTTAAACTTCATGAAAATAAAGCATGTTTATATGTGTTTTCTTGTTGAATAACTCATATAAGCTGAAATGCAGTCATGGAGTTCTTTGTATTGCACTTTAACTGGAGTGCAAAGCTTTCCTGCTCATGGCTGCTCTGTTCCTCTACTGCTTGGTCTTGTTCTTCTTGTTTGTTGTTCATCTCTGCCAGTTTGGCCTGGCTCTGCAGTGCCTGTGGACCCAGACCTGGGTCTCTTTTTTCATTCTGGCTGATAAAGTAAAGTGATGCTCTGTCTGAGCATCAGTGTGAGCATGTTTACAAGCAAACCCAGTGGAGTTGTAGTGTGTGAATATCTGACCATCATCAGCCTTAGTCTGCCTGGCCCTGCCCTTAGCTCCTGGCTCTGGCTGCAGCAGAGATGACAGCCCAAGATGGGAGTTCTGGTGTTCTGCCCTCACATCCTGGTGTGGTGAGGGCACACACCCAGGAGACAGAAGCATCTGTTTGGGGTTAGGCTTGGGAGAGTTTTGCTGAGCTGTGTCCTTTGGATCACCCTGACCACAGAGTGGAGGTGGACGTGGGGGGAGTTTTCTGGTGTCACCAATGGCAATGTCACAAACAGGATTTCTGTCTGGAGTTGTACGTAGCAGACTAGACAACCATCAAGACAGAAAATCTGTTTCCCAGCAAATATTCCAAGTGATAAAGAACCTCAGGAGAAAAAGATAAAATCTGATATATAGGCAGAGTTGTTTCTATGCAGAATATTTTTTCCAAATTTCCCTGGAGGGATCCGCTGTTCTCTGAGCATCCAAGAAGTTCATTGTGCTTCTGATCAGCTTCCCACACGTTCTCACCCACACTACTTTGCTGTGTCATCTTAATGTCATTTTTAAATACTAACAAAAGTATTTTGTTTATAATGCAGAAATAAAAATCTTGAGAGGGGAAAGAATGCCTTTTGCATGCTATTTTAGCAGATCAAAGCTGACTCATAGTAGCAAATATGAAGTAATTAATGTATTTAAAATTCACAATTCCTGAGTTGCAAATTTAAGAAGTGTTTTGATTATAGTCATCAGATTCCATAGACTTTTTAAAATATGCTTAGTATTATTTTTAGAAAGTTTACCTTGCTGCAGAGTATTACATTTAGAACATAGAGGAGTATAGCAATTTATAAAGCTAGGTATAACTGGTGTTTTAAATAAATGACTGTGCTGAATTAAACAGTGTCCAGGTACACTGGAGGCCAAGTGGAAATATGGAAAAGCAGTCTTTCTGTGAGGAAAAAAATGCAGTTATCATTTAATCTGGTTGGCATGGGAAGTTTAACCTTTGTTATTTACTGCTTTTGTGATGGCCCAAACGTCCTGTAAATACAGGAACGTGTCACTGACACCATTGCAGGCAAGCACTCCTGCATGATTTTATTTGCATCAAAACTAAAAGTTTTCAAAATTAGTCAATTTGCACCACATAGAACCTTGGAACTGCAAGGTGAAACATTAGTTCTTGAGAGGTTAGTAAAATTTCAGCCAGTTTCTTCTGGGAGAAAAAAGGAGGAAGGTGTGGATTTGGGAGTGAGAGCTTTGTCTTGCTGGCCCAATGACACAAATGTTTTAAAGAACAGAAAAATAATCCAGATGCACATGGACTCACTGGTAATATATGAGTAGCAGTGGAAGAATAATTACTTTTATAACTATATCACATATCAGTAGAAGAATTGCTTAATTTAAGACTTAATTCAACTTTGGCTCTATAGTATTGTGGGCTTCCTCTTGTATCAATGAGTTTCCAAACTAAGGGTTATGAAAAGCTGCAGTTTCTTTTTATTTTGCAGTAGCTGCCACCAAGCTGTCGTAATGACCCCTTTGTAAAAAATGACAAAGAACTCTTGATTGAAGGAGATTGAACTGCAGTTTTTGTCTCATGTGAGAACTAATAATCCAGCTCCCAAGCTATCTGAAAGATTCCCCAAAAGATTAATTTTTAAATGTGTCTAAAAGGTTCTACAGAAAGCAAGAGAAATATTGTGGGGTTGTCACTAAATGCAGTATTTCATGGTAAACTTTTTTCCTAAAGCTCTGCTGAGAAAACTATTTCTTGAACTGGTGGTAGTGTAGCACAGATTTGCAAACTTTCTACTCTGGAAACATCTCCTCCTTCTAGAGAGGCCAAGTTTTATCTCACCTGGGGTTTTTTTTTCTGTATACAAAAGCAAACAAACCAAACCAAAAAATTCAGGAAAAAAAAGCCCACACAAAACTTACCTTTCAGAAACCTTAGAACATGGGTAAGCCTACAATTTACAGTAGTAAAATGTCTGGAGTTGTATATTTTTATGTGCAGTATTTTACTGGGATGTAGTTTATTAGTTTATTTTTTTTCCTGTCTCTGCTTGTGTAGCTGTACTCCTGATATTAAGATAACTTGAATCTTAGAAGAATTGTCATAAAAATCAATGGTGTGATCGAGAAATAATGTTTTAATTCCTCCTCTCTGAAGACCTCAATGTAATTTTTTATCCATTTGAGCATGTGTTAAACCTTGGAGCTCTCTCTTGAGTTAGACCAATATACAGGAATTTGTTGTTTCCCAGTTTCAAGTTCACCCGTTTCAAATCTCTTGTTCTAAATTACTGGTTGACTTTCTAAAGCTGGACGAGGTGAGGGAAGGCAGTGAGTTTTTGTTTACTTTCAATTTACCCTTACATCTACTTAAAGAAGGAATGGGAGAGAGAGTGAAGCTATTTGATTACTTTAATGTCAATGGGCATTAGCAATTATGTCTCAGCTTTTATCAATATGATGATAATCATTGCTTATCATTATCATAGGATGAGAACTTAACATCTTGGAAAAAAAAATATGGATTTCAGAAAGACCTCTCCATCCTTCTGAACTCGATCCTATTTCACAAAATTAGCTTGTTTGCTTGACTTTTAGCAATATGACTGTTACCCATCCAATAGTTTTAAGTTATATGAGAGCTGATTTTTCTCTAATGGTGGAACTTCACTATCCTATGTGCCTGGGCTTCCCAAATGCTACTTGCATATTTTTATGTATTATGGAACAATGGTTCCGTTCCCTCTATCACCTCTGTGCACCCCGACACAGGATTCAGGATTTTGCACAATTGACTACATTATCAACAAGGCTTCAGTTTCACAGTTGCAAACCTTAAAACATGGTTTATAGGCGACCTTGTGTTTTCCCATCCTTCAGCCCCTTTTTCTTCTAAAATTATTGATTACTAATTCACAGCTGGAATTTACATAGATTATGAAGGTAATAATCACAATCAGGAAGGTTAGAACAGTTGCCACATTGCTTCTGTCTCAAACGAAGTCTTCAGCAGAAAAGAATTGCTGTGTTGGGCTATTTGCCCTCATGTTTCCTAAATATAACTCAACAGCAGTCTGGTTCCTGAAGCCATCTGCATTAATACATCCAGAGAAAATAAAATATCATATTAGTCACTTATTTTTTAAGTGAGCAAAACTTGGCAAAATTGAAAATCTTTTCTTAAGGAAATACCCTTTTAAGCAAAGACGGGATTATTAATGAGCTACAGCAAAGAGATTTTGAAATACTGCTGATTGTGCCTCTCTCCTGTTTATAGCTCCCAATCGTGGAAGTGCTTTCAAAATATTTTTTTAAGACCTAATTTTGAGAGAGCAGTAATTATTCACCTTCCTCTGAGATTTTTACTTCCTCTGTTTTCAGCCTAAAGCATTGTCTCTTAGCAAAGGGTAATGATTTCTCTGAAGGTGAACCACAGTAGCAGACAGGGGGAGGTTTTATGTAAAGACGTGGAACTCAGCTAAGCCAAATGTTCCAGCATATCAGCAGTATCAGTTTTCCAAAATCACTGTTTTTATAAAAATAGTCCTTTAAGTGGACACAGGCAAAATAAATTAACCAGTATTTCTGCTTGGAATAATTAATCATAATCGAACTTTTCTCACTGTTCAGACCTGCAAAAGTATTCATGTGAGGGCAGTCATTTAAAAGTAGCCTTCTTTTAGTTACTATCACTCAAATTTTGTAGGTTACTGTACAGTATTCCTCTCTTCTACTGAGGTTATGCTGTCATTACATTGCAAACCAGAACTGTGGGCTGCAGTTCTTCCAGGAATTCACCTGCCTGACAGTGACACACAAAATCCTCAGGATTATCTTTTTGGCTGGTGCTCTGTTGCTGTTGTTACTTTGCAGTTCTTTATTTCTGTGGAATGTTTTTTCTGACTTTTGGGTCCATCTTACCTACAGTCTTTCTTTTCTGAATTAAGGTGTGGCAATAGCAGAAGGAGATTCATGGTTAAGAATTGGGAGGAAGTTTTAGTTTTCTTGGTGCTTTTTTAATCTGTGTGTAGTTTTTGTTTTGGGTTTTGTTTTTTTTTTTTTTTTTTTCCTTTGGTGGTTTTTATTTTGTTTTTTAACCCAAATATTTTTCTGGAGGTACTTTTGGTTTTAGTAATCATGGGAAACCTTTCCTCATCGTGCTACTGTAGAGGAGGTTTGACTTATGAAATGTCTTCTTTTTCAGGCATCTGTTGTCAGCAGCTTTCTCTGGGAATTATTCATTTTGGCTGCATATGCCCCTTTTTCTGGTTAAAACTTATTTTCATTCAGATATCAATTTGAGAGCTGTAACAGTCTTCAGATAGGATATAAGACTTTCAGCTTTATGTGTGTTCTTCGACTTGGTTATTTTAAAAGATTTGAAATAGTTTCTGCAGTGACTGCATTTAATAAGTCATCACTTACTAGTGACATATATACAGTAGCATTTGAGCTAGAGCATTTGTATGGTTGGAAGTAACCACTCTAAAACATCATTGAGTACTAGCTCCAGATAAATGCTGCCATTTCCATTTATGACCCTTCTAATGCACCCTTCTATCTTTTCCATGTAGATAAAGTTTGTTTTTATTTTTATCAACTGCATGCTGTTCATGCTATCCCTTTTCCTCTTGCATCTTCATAAATGCTCCTTTAGTAGAATGTCAGTGTGTGCCTGGAGAAGGAAAAATGTCTGGAATACAGCATGCAATTCTCTGGGCTGATAAAATAATCTGAGGGCAATTTTAGTGCCTCATCTATTGGATCATCTGGATACTGTTGCAGGCTTCCTCTCAGTTCTGTAAAATAATAAAATTCCTTGGGTTTTTGCAGCTGAACCCTAGTTTCCTTTAGCCATATTTCTGCTTTGAATCCTTGAGTTTGAAAGGCAAATTAGATGAGAGGACTAGTTAACATTAAATGGCTAATGATGAAGTTTTGTCCTGGTGCTTGGCTGTCTGTAGCACAGAGGGAATCACTCATGTAATGCAT
The DNA here is from genome assembly GCF_027579445.1 of Ammospiza nelsoni. Classification (NCBI taxonomy): domain Eukaryota; kingdom Metazoa; phylum Chordata; class Aves; order Passeriformes; family Passerellidae; genus Ammospiza; species Ammospiza nelsoni. The sequence goes on from NC_080648.1 coordinate 7,985,230, forward strand.
GTTTTGTTAACGAAAAAGTAGTGACAGAGGCACTTTGGTTAGAGGTTGGTCTCAGAGTTCCATAGTCTGTGTTCACAGAAGGGATGACTGTGTACTAAATACTTTAACAGATGATTCTTTGTTAACAGTTTCCCCAGGTACTGTTAGCTTCTTTTTTTAAACAGCTGGTTTTGAATTTCTCTCTAACACCTTCCAAACCTCTACTGCTGAATGAAAACACTGCACAAAAAAAAAAAAAAAAAAAAAGGGAGATAAGAGCATTAGGAACGAATGTGAAAAACAATTCTGTATTACTGTGACTATCCAGTGCTTTGAGAATTTTAATGGAGTACCCATTCATACTGCCTGGAAGAAAACAAATCCAGCACCAGAGAATGTGAGAACATCTGGAGTGCAAGCCAAGTATCTAGGTCAGCAAATGACAGTTAAGTTATTGCTTTAAATGGTGCAAGTTAAGGATAGACAGTGGTTGAGCCTTAGTTCTGCAGGATTATCTTAAAGTCATGTTTTTTTATTCTTGTTCAGTGATTTAATTTATCTTTCAAGTTGCTGGGAGAGTATAATTTTCAGTTTCAGCAGCTTTCCACATGCCATTATTCTATGGCCAAGGTAATTTCATTGATCTCGTTATTAAAAGTGTGATTGCAACAGACTTTGTCACAGGGGAGCAACACATCTTGAGAGACACTTGTAATAAAGAATGATGTGCCTTTGATGTCTGTGTGCGGGTTCTCCAAAGAGGAGAGCTTTTATTTATATTTTCATAAAACTCTCAATTTTTTAGTCCTATGACATAGACTTTAGTGCAGCCTGAGGTTATTCTCATGCTGATAGAGGGCAGGTTTGAGTGGCCTTGAAGAAGTGTTATGTGTCTGGGAGGACTTTATTATATGTGTAAGTGTATTAGGTTGTATAAAAAATGGTGATGTGAATGAGGAATTCAGCTGAGTAATAATGGACATGTAAAAGTAGTTTGACCAATATGTCATTGTTTTGTTATCGATATTCTACAGTTGTACAATGCCATATTATTTTTAGCAGATTGTCTGGAGTTAATGTACTTTTAAAAATGGAAATGAATATGTGTGAAATAAATGTGGTTGCCTGCAGCAGAATCTTACCTGCTCTTCTGTAAGTATATTGAAAAGTGCATTGCTCTTATCTCAGTCTTATCCTCCAAATAGAAAATACAGTTTCACTTTTAAAATAATTCCAGTTTGGGTTTGAGGGCACTTGAATTATACACACATACACTATAAGCAGCCTTTAGAGTCATTACGTTCTGATGGAGAAAGAATATGTGCAGGAATATGGATAAGAAAATTGGAAGTACAAAATTTAACTTGGAACTGTGCGCTGTAGCTGTCCTTACATTGGGAGTACCTTATTTTATGTAGAATTTTATTTATGACTAGGCATTTTTCAGAAGTAAGCATCAAATTCTGTTTTCAAGGTACAAGATGTATGCCTTATTCCTGTCTAACACATTTATAATCCATAGCATTTCCACTGAGCTGAGAAATGTGTTTCTTTGAATATTTTCTGCCAGCTGATTATCTGAGTTAACTGCAATGTAAAAAAGCTGGCATAGCTTTGCACGTTTGTGTAAGCATGTTTTGTACTCTGTAAAAAGCAATTCAGGAAATAAGTCAGCAGTGGGGCTGTGCTCTGCTTGCCTAAAACACAGCTCATTCTTTATGCATTCCTAAATTATTATAAAGAAGCCTCTTGAAAAATTTAGTAATTTTTGTACCAGAAAATAAAGAAAGAAAGAAAAAGAAAGGAGGGAATGCATAGAACCAGCTAAAATTAGTAACCAGCTAATGGCCTGCTTGTTGTTCAGGGCTATGTGCAGCTGACAAGTGATGTGCTGGCAGACTGCAGCCAATTTCCATTAAAAGTACACTCAGGGTTGAAGCAATCTGCAACTTCCTCATCAGGGAAAGCACAGGTGAGCAGTGGCAGGACCTGAGGGGATGGCCTGAAGCTGTGTCAGGGGAGGTGCAGCCTGGAAAACAGGAAAAGGCTCTGCACCAGAGGGTGGCTGGGGAGGAGGTCACAGCACCAGCCCGACAGAGCTCAGGCAGAGTTTGGACAACCCTCTTGGATACACAGTGTGACCCTTGATGTCTTGTGCAGGGTCAGGAGTCGGGCTTTGGTGATCCTTGTGGGTCCCTTCTAATCCAGAATATTCTGTTATTCGCTTAAGGAAATATTTGTCTTATGTATCGTGAAAACCTCAGTATAACATATATTAAGTCTCCAGAAAAATTCTTGCATTCCAAACCTCTTCTGGCACTTTAGAGTTGTCACATAATTCCAGATCTATACTCCTGATGAAATTATCACTTTTACTGAGAGCAGACTAGTTATCATCAATGTGTGCGTTGAGCTCTGTGGGGCTGTTTTCAGGGACCAAGAGCTGTGTAGCATCCTCATGGCATGTGCTGGAGCTGATGGGAATTGGGCTTCCTGGGCTTCCCAGGAATTACTTCTTGTATCTCAGGTCTGAATTGGAAATTGGAAGTAGTGACGAAAGACAGAAGTGTGTTCTATATTAGAAATTGTCACCTCTGCTTTTGGGTACACACTCCAAACATGTGTTTGCAATGCAATTAAAAATCACTGTCGTTTCAGAGGACCTTAATTATATGGAAAGTGTGGCTCGAGAAAGCTTCAGTATCTTGGTAATTGACTTTGGATTTAAAGTTTAAAAAAAAAAGTATAAGTGAAGTGAGTCATATAAAACCAGCAGGCTCTTAGGGATGGATGGTTCCTCTAGACTACAGCTGCATGCCTTAATCCCCTCCTCAGCATCAGTGTGGACTGGCTCCATTCCATAAATAGACCTCATGGTAGAAAATTTTGTCTTTATTTCCACACTTCATTTGCATAATATCTCAGTGGAAATGTTTTCAGTTGAGATAAGAATGAAAACATTGGAGTCTGAAAACTGTGAAATACACATTTTAGAGCAGAAGCCATTAGCTTTCATGTTGTCGGTTTTTCTTAGCTGATGTTTAGTAGTCAGAAAAGTGCTTTGTTTCTTAATTCTACTTTTAATTTTTATGACAGGAAGTCAAGTGATCCAAGAGCTAAAGAAGTGAATGAAGTTTAACAAAATAAACTCGAATTAGTGACATCATTTTATTGCTGTGAGCAATGTATAACTGATTCATGATGTGATGAGACTAAGGAGAGAGATCTGTTTTGTCTGCAATCTCTATGAATTAATAACTGATCTTACTGGCCATATCAACTGTGTTACCTTTCTGTCCTCATATTTTATTTTATCTGGACATTTTGGAGATGAGAATTTTAGGATTTTTTTTTTCAGTGTTGAATGTGGATCTGTTCTCTTTTTGGGAAATTGCACCTTTTCCTCTCTGGTCACATGTTTAGTTTATAAACTGGGAGGTGTATAGGAGGAATTAAGTGCTCTAAGCCAAGGTTCAGGTTTTTCATTTATTCTTGCTAACCCCTAGCTAACCTTTGTAAAAAAGAGAGAGAGCTGGGTTTTGCTTTGAGCTTCTGGCATGCTCTCCTTCTGAAGGTCACCTGCCTTTGCTCCCCACCCTTCGGTGTGGGCTTGTGACCTGGCAGCTGCTGCCTCCTGTTTTCAGGGAATTCACCTTCTGGAATGTTCCCCATTTCTTACTCATGACTTCTTGTACCTTTTAGTAGAGAGATTGTTGAGGATTTTCTGATGGGAAACAAGAGCTGTGGTTTCATGAGCACATGTCTTTTCAAGTTTGCAACATCCTTAGAAGCAGGTGAATGGTGACACAGGTATGTGTCAGAACCACACAGAGTTTGAGGGTTTCTTCTTTTGAAGTGTGTTATTCTCATCTACCTGCCATATTCTGAACCTTGTTGCATAAAATGCATGTCGAGACAAAAGACAAAATGTTGGTTTTAAAATGTAAGGTACCTCTACTTCCTACTGAGACAACCAGTAATTTCTGGAGCTTTCTGTTGTGCACATGGATCCACAGTGTTCCTGTGGATGAATTTGCATTTTAATTCAGAAGTACTACAATAAGAAAGAAGTCAGCTGGCCAGTGCTGAAAAGTGCAAAATGACACCAGGGAGGTTGGTTTAGAGAGTGATTTGGATGAGGGAGTCAGACCTATTTTAGAAGGTACATATAGGTACTTTACTGAGCACCACAACAAGAGGAGGCCAAGCAGGTGGCCTGTGGGGAGTCAGACAAAACTGATGACTCAGATGGAAAGAGCTATGTATAATTGAAAAGCACAGCATTTCTGGTTTTTGAGGTCAAAGTCTGTGAGGATGCAGCTTTGGAAATTTGGAACAGTTGAATGGTGTGATGTGCAATGGACCTTTTCAGGCATAGACCATTCTTTTATTATTTGTTTGGCCCAGTCCAAGCCTACTGGGGCTTTAATGTGCAATGAGAGTTTTAGAGCACTGTCCACAGGCAATAACATTTGCACAGTAAAATTTGTGCAGTTACTGCTGTCACACGAAGAACCTGAGGCAAGTGGACTTTGGGAAAAGGCATGACTCTGTAATTGTATGGATAAAGCCATTAATTACCAGCAGATTTTTTTCCAGAGCTATTATTATACATCACAATTTAACGTGTAACACTGAGGAGTTGAAATAGACACTGAAACATTCCTATACAGTCATTAGTAAAAGCAGCAGGGATGCCAAGAGCCATTACGTTGCTGGAAGGTGGGAGGTAAGGAGTGCGGGACACCTTGCTGTAAGGCTCCCAGTGGCTGTATGGAAATGAGGGGACCTGTACAGGCACGCACTTCAGGAGGTGTGAAACAAAAAAAGACAGCTTGAACAAGAACGAAGAAGATATTTAATAGATCCTTTCGGTTAAGGGATGAAGAATGATTATGGAGGAAGAAAAAAGTAATTTTTCAGAGATCCTGCAATAGAGGAAGAACACAACTATGTGAAATTTGTATTACAAAAAAACCCAGCCTTTAATGATGTTACCCAAGTGAAATCAATGACAGGTGATTTATTCAAGTTTATGTACCGTTTGTTTTCACTGTCTTAAAGGCTATAATAGTTTATATTTCACAATAGTGTTTTATTTTTTGGATGTGTGGGGTAATATTTTTTGCCTGGCCTAAAGCTGAGTAGTTTGGCAGTTTTAGCTCTGGTCTACCCATATTTGTGGAGAAAGGGATAAATTTTTTGCAACTATTTACATTCTTCTCACTGTAATATTTTTTGTTGTCTCACGATAAATCTTCAGGCAGACAAAGCTGCTGCTTGTCTGGAGGAACATTGAGATTAGAAATTTTAGTGGAATCAATATGCTTCTTCCATGCTTTCAGAAGTATTAAAAAGCCTTGAATAGCAGTAGTTACAAATCCAAAGCCTCAGATAAAAGTAAATTAATTTTTGACCTCAGTAACAATAAAGATGCTGGCTTTTCTTTGTTTTTGTTTCCCTCCTTTCTGCATGATCCTCCTTCTTCACTCATTCAGTGAGGTGAGGAGCTTGCAATCTTACCTGAATTCCTGAGAATGTTCTATGGCAGAAATAATCACAGTTGGGAAAATCTATTCCATTCAGAGTTTTATTAAATTTTCTCAAAGAAGAGTAATTTATATAATAAATGCTCTGAAGTGGCTTTTAGGAAGTCTTACTTAAAGGACGGGAGATTCAGAAACACAAATGTCCTGTCGAGCCAAAGCAGCGCTCAAAGCAGCACACAGGGATGGTCAAGATAGACAAGTCTGGACTTCAAGAGCTGCTCGAGCACCATTTTTAAGGGGCTTGGGGTTTGGTTCTGGTTTTTGGGTTTTTTGTTTGTTTTTCAATTGACTTACTTCTGAGAGCATTTGCATTTATGTTAACTAGGGTAAAAATTTGGTGATTGGAGAGTCATTTAGCTTCGAGGGAGAATTCATGCGAGCATCTGGTTCTGGGAAGAAGACAAACATGTTATTTAGAGATTTGCATTGCCCTGCAAGGCTTCTATTAGAGGAGACATTAACTGAAAAGCTGCTGCTTTAGCAGGCAAAAGATTTTTGATCACTATTTTTCTGTAGATGCTTCAGAATTTGGTTTTGCATTGCTCAAGAGATAATTTTCTTTCAAAGATTGCTTTTAAGCATATTGCAAAAGGAAATGACATTTTATGAATTACTGAGAATACTACAGGACACTTCCCTATCCACCCCTGTAGATTCTCAGTGGCCAAATTATCATGTATATGCTGTACGTTAATTTCACACCTAATTTGAAGCAGGAGGAATCTGAACAGTTTTATGTACTCTAAAAAACATATCTTTATTGTGGTGGAATGATCCAAAATGGTCAGAAGAAAAGAGGGAAATGACTGTGGATTAATTTTAGCAGAGGGAAGGCATTTGGGTTGGTGGTACTGCAGCACCTGTGTTTAAGGGTCTTTTCTGTTTATTATCCTGCTCTGTTTCACACTATGAGTTCATTGGCATTGAGATTAGGATTAAAGCATTTTATTTATGACTACAGAAGTGTGGTCACCAATTTCTTTTCATATGACCTTTTCTGACATTTTTTCCCCTTTGATATGTGGCAATCCCCAAGTTTTTACACTTGGAGTTTTTCACAGTACCTCATTAATATATATCACCATGCTTTGAAATTAAAACTTGGCATTGTCTCTGCACCCTTTGTGACTGTTACATTTTGCTACTATTATGGGATTTCTTTCTGTAGTATGCCAGTAATATCACTTCAACATTTCTGCAGCAGTGGCAGGTTTTAAGTTATTATTTTCAGAAGTGCTTTAGACTTTTTGAAGTATGTGAGACAGAAAAATGAAAGAAAGGTGTTACATTGCATTTTTAGAAAAATGAGTAAGTTCTGTTCTCATCAAAGCTCTCTTCTTATCCATAGAAATATGAGTGAGAAAATAATTTTGGTTAACTTTGCCACATAGTCATGTCTAAGTGTAGTCATGCAGCAGTAACATTATTATACATCTCTGAAAAAGAGTTTTCTTTGGCTCTCAGAATTCATGTATTTAGTATCAGCAAAGGTTTCCATCTGTTTTGGTGTTATATGCACAATGATTTTTTTTAAAAATGAGACAGACCTGAAAGGATAAGCATATTTTATGGCTAGATGATGCTCTGAACCATCTTGAAATGGTTTGGTAAGAACCATAGGAGGTGTTTTTTGCCCATAACAGAATCTATTTAGCTCTGACATTAGTAATGCAGTATTATCTGAAGACAGTCAGGTCAGCTTTTAATGAGGCAAAAATTACCAAGAAAAATGGCATGTAATGTTCTGGAAACAAAAAAGATAGATAGACAATGGTTTTGCAATTGAAAATAGATGCTACCAGCTGTTTTATAGATTGGTCACTGGGGCTTTAATGTGAAATAATTAACTTGACCTCACATAAGGTAAATTATGCTTTTACTCTTTGAGTGCTATGAATGAGAAGCCCTTAGGAACACAGAATGAACTGCAGGATCAATTTTTAAGTCTGTCTGGTGTTGTTTACTTTAGCTGCCACATTACCTTATGCCACAGGGAGTATAAAAAAGGAAATAACCATCCCTTATCGAGACAAGGAAAACCACAAACATGTAGCACGTGCAATTTTAGTCTACCTCGAGAGCATTAGTGGTATTTTGGTGTCTGCTGAGATAAATTTAAGTATTGTTAGATTTCAGGTCAAATTCTAGCAAATTTTAGCATTTCCAAGTTATATAATGTATTTAATATATTTCTGCTAGCAGGGAAATATAGTGAACTTAGAGAATGCCTTAACTGGGTTCTTCCTGATCCCAGAAGTTTGTAGAAGGCAGAGGAACATAACTGAGGTTTAATGACCAAATGACCAGATGAACATTAGACCATAAAATGAGGTCTGCATAAAAAGAGAAGAGGATAAAAATGCCCTGGGCCTAATCTGCTCTCCCAGATTAAAAAAAATGAAAGAAAACTTAAAATTTATCAAGATTGTATGCTTTGGAGTTCCTTGAGAGGACCATTTCAAGATTTCATGTCACATTGCTTTCACAGCACCACTTATTAGTCTGAGCTGGATGGGTGCTGATGACCTAAGTTGTCTCTTAATAACTGATTAATAGGAATGATTTTACTTGTAACAAATTTGCTGCTTTCACTTATTGTGTAAGCTCCCTGAGAAATTACTCATAATTCAAATACAAACTGAAAGACAAAAATAATGCCATAGAGTTCTGTGCGATATAGTGGAGCTTGAAGTTCCTAATAGGAAGAATTGAAGCTATACAGTAACATTTAATTCTAAACATGAGATCTGTGGTAGTTCATTAGAGGAAGCTGAATGACAATTGTACGGAAAAAATTGAACTATTAGAAGCAAGCTTATAATAATCAACACTGCCATGAAGTTTGTAATGTAGCACTCTTCTATCAGTTACTGAAATGAACATGATTATCATTAGAACAGTCTTGGTTTTCCTTCCCACGACTGTCTGTATATTGTCTGTGTTTTGCTGTGAATATGCGTGTGATTTAAGCTCCCAAATTTCAAGATATTTTCAGTTGTTAAAATGTGAAACAGAGCTTTTGTGTCTTTGTTCTCAAGCACCTGGTGTCTGAGTTATAGTCAGGTTTAATTTTTTCTCCATTCCCCTGGACCACAGGGGAATCCTTGCTTTAATTAGTAAATTGCTTTTCAGTTATCTTTTTACACAACCAATCCTGGTTGAGTTTGCATTGCACTGTGGTGCTTATCCACTCTGTCAAGTTTGTGTTGGGAAACCAGCTCACCAGCTGTTAGGGAAGAAAAGCAGCCAGTTGGCAGCTCTTTGTGAAACCTGGAGGTGCTTATTCAGAACTGAAACGCTGGGCTGGGAACTGGTGCACAGAAAGGCTCAGGATCTTCAGCTCCTGATGGTGTGGCACTGCTGAGCCCAGCTGCCCTGGCAGCCCACAGGTCACTGTGTGGGGCAGAGGAGATGCTGCTGCCCCTCATTTGTGTGCCAGGAGCCAGCAGTGGCAGCAGCCCTGGGCAGACCTTCCTCACCAGCAGACTTTTGTGCGAGGAGGGCCAAGAGCCTCTGCTGTCACTGAGGTCTTGTCCTCTGTGGCTCTGGAATGCCTGATGGGTTTCCATTTTCCTATGAAGAGTCATTTAAGCTACCTTTAAATATGAATAAGTGTTTGTGTCTCCAACAGCACTATGCAGCTGTTGCTCTCCCTGCTTGCCTGTGCTCTGTGTGTTTTAGGGTGGCTCTTGATGAGCTGGCACTGGCTGCAGTTTCTCTTTTTACCTACTGCTGCTTAGTGAGATCCATGGGCAGGCACCAAGGCAATCACCAGCAAGCCCTGCCTTCACAGTTCTGCCTTCTTTTGCACTGCGATTCCCCACCCCAAATCTCCATCCACCTAAAGAAATTGGAAAACATTTCTGAAGGTACAGCTGCTTCATGACAGGTGAAGCCTCACTCCAGTCATCTGCTTTGCCCTTAGGTGAAGAAGGGTTGCAGGACCTTTTCAAGGAGTTCATCATAGTGTAAAAATTCAAAAACTAAACATTTTTAAAGTCATGCTTCTGAGACTGAACAAATCTGAGTTACAAGAGCTTTGAGGCCCCTCCTGTGCAGGAGTGAGGAATAAATAACAATTTAAAGGCAAGAGCAATCTCCTCTGTTTAGTTATGTGAAGTCCTGGAAATATGATGTCTCCATGCCCTCTTTTTGGCATCTAGAATACCTAATTTGGAAGGCTGAAAGGATGCAAACTCTTTGTGCTGCTGGTATAAAGCACATCCAAGTTTTTATGTGCTAGCAAATGGTGCAAACCCCAGTAGGAAGGTGTGCCTCTCCTGTAAGGTTAAATATTTCTCCATTTTGTTTCTAGTTGCTCTGCTAAGCTGTACTATAAGGTAGGGTGAGTCTTAGTTTCTCTATGTGCCAAATGGCCATAAAAATATAAATCTAATGTTATTTTAAGGCTTTGCTGATGTTTATGTGCTGGGATTAAATGGTGCAAATGCTGCAGGTTCTGTGGGCGGTCACTTCAAACACTGCAATTTTAGAGCAGCACTTTGGAGCAACTGTTGCTCTGTCATAGTAGCAAATATCAGATCAAATGATTGAATCAATGTACCCTATTCAGTGTAGTAGAAATGCCATTTGTACTAGAATATTGTCATTGGAATAATGTCCCTTGCTTTGCATGTGGCTTAGCTGTGCCTTGGCATTTAATAGCAGCAGGAGACCATTGTCCTCTAACAATGCACTATTTCATTGACATTATCTCTTAAGTAACACATATTGCACAAAGAAATTTTCAGATGGGTTTCCTTCTATACAGAAGACAAAGTGTTTATGGTAGTTCATGCAGCTAATTCTGTTGATCTGCTTTTTCCCTTCATTGGGATACGTTTGTGTTAAGATTTTCTTAAGGTATTAACAAATGAAGAAGGAAAATTTTATGATGATTTTAGAAGAGTGTGTGTGGGATCTTAAGGCTTTAATTAGAAAGCCACATAGCTAACCTTCTCCTTTTTGAAAGCTGCATCATGATATGGGGTTGTCTGGTTCTGTTGGTCCTTTTCTGTTTTGGTTTTTTTTTTGGGATTTCAGCCTCGGTAACAGCCAGGCTTTTGGCACAGATGTCACCCCTCACTGCATCAGGTCCTGAGTTATGCCATGTGTTATGATACCAGACTTCCACGTGCTGCAGTAGTTTATTTGCCTGTTTATTTTTCTTTTTTGCCAAACTTAAAGTGGTTGGTGTAAAATCATCTACTAGATTTGGAAATCTAAAAAAAAAAAAAAGAGAATAAACTTCTCAGCCTGTTCTATGGCTGAAATCTGAAATATTATTTGTATCTGGAGATCTCTGTAGAATTACCTATATTCTCAAACCCCACAATTTGTGCTCATCTATTCCTGTATTTGCCTCGTTGCAATTTTTCTTCCTTGAAAATGCAAATATGTGGTTTATTTTTGTGGAACTAATATTGCTAATGTCCTGTTGCTATCAGGTTTGTCCCAGATGTGGGGTACCCTTAGCCAGTTGCAGATAACTTTGCTTGGTGTAACAAAGTTATATCTTTAAAGAATAGCCATGCAGAACAGGAGGTGCTAAGTCTGCAATAGATGCAGAAAAATCCACCAGTGAAAGATTGGAAGCAGTCTGTCAATTGGAGGTACCAAAGTGATTTCATAAATCTTTATTATGTCCATGTTTAGGCTTGTTGTCCATGTGTAGCAGAGGCACCTCTTGCTTTTAGGTGTGATGTTTGGTTCTTGTTCACCAGACATATAACAGGGTGAGGACTTTGGGTGTTGTAACTGACATTTTCAAACTTGCTGTTTAAGATGTTTTGGATTGTTGCTCTTTCAGACTTTGTATTCTGTGCTGCAGTCTGGAATTTCCTCAATTTTCTCATACCAATTTTGCGTTGCAATGTGGAATATTGTGATCTAGGTTTCAATAACTTTTTCATATAGTCATTGAAATACCACTTTACGGGAAGACAGAAGAGAAAGAGATTATGTAGGCAAATGGATCATTACAAGAAAAATAAAAATCAAAATATGAACAACTAATTTAAATGAATGCATAGAAGCATCCAAACATCAGTCCCTAACCCCTATTAACTGTTAATAAAATATTGAAAATTATCTATTTTATTGAAATTCTCAATGAACCCTTCCACATGTGACATGATTAACTCATTTTATAAATACCTATATTGCATAGCAATATATCTTTGAGTGATTGAGAAAGTGACCTGGAGGAGGAAGTGCTGTGAAGCGACAGCAGCACTCAGCTGTACATTTTAAACCAAAAGATTGATAGATGAATTAAGATGTGCTTTCCAGCATTATTGGCTCTAGATGCAATTTGGATTTTACCTGTGGATTTGGATCTGGGTTTCAGCATGATTACTGCTGAACTAGAATGGGCAGGCCCCTACTCTGCTGCTAAAGACCACAACAACCCACTGGGGTTTTGTTCTGCTCTACTCCTACAGCAAGGCTGGTGCTGCACTGCCTGGAAATCATCAATGTCAAAGAGAACTCTTGACTGCATAATGAAAGTGCTGGCCCATTTACTCTGAACAAAACCTCTGAAAAATCTCCATGGTAGCTACATTTTCCATGATAGATTATTAGGAAAACAATGAAAAGAAATTAATTTGTGTATTTTTTTATCTACTTTAGGTATTTAGCTGTATGTGAAAATGTCCACTTAATATATTTCAAGTCATATGCACCCATGTAAGTGTGGGTAAGATCACTGGCTTTCCTGTCAAATTTTGTGTAGAAGTAGTAGATGGAGATTTAAAAATAGTGTTTCCTTGGGGTTGGTGCAACAAGGTCACCACGAGTCTCGTGCACTTACATGGCACCGATTTTTTCACACATTCTGTTGAGCTGACCTTAGGAAGTTAATTACTATTTAGTGACATTATAAAGTGATCTCAAAACTGCAAGTTAATAGAAGTACTGTGATGTACAATGCTTCTGATAGTGCCCTGTGTTCTTGAGGTAGAACTTTAAGACACAAGTCACTGAAGTTCAAGAGAAAATAACAAGTTTCGATTTTTTTCTTCTTTCTTAGTTTATTTCCTTTTCTCTTTTTGATTAGGGATGGCAGTTGGAATAATTCACTGCTGATTGTATGATGGCACATTGTCCTAAGCAGAACATTTTCCATAAACATTTGTTCCATAAGTAATTTTAACTTATGTCAAATACTTATGAATCATCCTCTTATCACTTACAAAAAACAACTTTTAGTCTTCCATCTGTTTCTCCTTAATTTTCAGCTTTATTATACAAGCAATTACAATTTTCATCTTCTAAAAAATTCACTACACAGTTCATTTCCAACAGAAGGTAAATGAATAAAATTTGTTTTCTTTAGTATTAGCCTGTCTGTTTTCTATGCTTGGCTGGCAGCCAAGAATATTGGATTTCAATATTCAGGTGTTAGAATGTGACTTTTAATGTTAATAACAGATAGTATGTGTGGATATTGTGTAAATTATCCAGTGACTGGAATCTGAATCCTCTTTTACCCCTTCTTTTTTGTTTTCTGTTTAATTCTAAGCAGAATGGTTAATTATACTGAACTAAGATGAATGTGAAAAATTGCTATTGTGCTACAAATAAGCATGAAGTAATGAATAGACTGAGGTTTCCCTATTAAATAGGAATTTCCTGTGAGATTGGGCTGTTCTTGAACGTAGAAATTATAAAATAACCTGTAAATAGTAGCTTTTCCCAGCTCACTCACTGCAGTTGTTGTATTGTCATGTTCTAAAGTCATGGAAACCAATCTGTTGTGGTACTAAAAAGTCATGATATCCTTAAAAATGATACTCAGTAATTTCTGTCTGTTTCATTGTAACTTCATCTGGGTAGAAGAGGAGGTTAAATTTTAAATACGTGATGTGATCATAAAAGTTGAGGTCTGTGATGTGGAGGGGTACATTTTTGATTAAATCATCCAAAGACTTATTTACAATTATACATTTTTATATAGCAGAGTGCAGAAAGAATTTTTCTTGCTAAGAAAAATTAGAGAAGTTCAGGGCTGTGTAGTTTTTTTTGACTTTTATTTCCATTTGAATCAAAGGAATCACACACAGGTAAGGATTTAGAATAGACTTAGACTAGGGAATAAAAAATGTATTTACTGTTTATTTAACTGATTAATGGGTACATTTTTTACAAAGTATGATAGCAATGTAAATAAAAAGCAAATGAAATGAAGTACAAAAAGGCTTTTCTTGCACTGTGATCTAGAGAAGTAAGGATCAAGATAAAACATAAAAATCATACAGAATCTAATGAAGAATCCATTTTTTAAGTGGCTCACATTTATCTCCAGTTCTGAGCAGCTCCGAATTGTCACTGTCTGCGTCAAAAATCCCTGGAAGTTTTGTTTGGGTTTTTTGTGGGTTTTTTTTTTGTTTGGTTTTTATTTTCAAAGCCCTATACTGAAGTGTATCCATGATTTCACTAGGTGCAGGATTAGCAGACATGTGAACTTTGTTGCCTAAAATCTCTGATCCTGCATGAAACTGAAGAGATAGCTGGTTTTGCATGAGAAATTACCTGGTTTGTCTTGCTTGGTACCAGGGGTTTTTTTGGTTTGGTTTTTTTTGTTGTTGTTGCTGTTGGTTTTTGGTTTTTTGTTTGGGTTTTTTTGTTGTTTTAACACTCTTCACAGTATTGATTTAATGAAGTGCTCCTTTGTAAAACCCTAAATGATATGCTTAGTTTTAAGCACTTAATATTTTCCTTAGGAAAGGTGCTTTTATTTTATAGGTGGCGCTATTATTAGGTGTTTTATTATTATAGAGGTACTATTGACTGTATTTACTTTCTGTTTGTGCAAATTTTGCTATAATTAGTTTTAGGTATTTTTTCCTATTTAATCTAAAGAGTCTTTAATTCTCCCAGGCTCAGAGTGTATCTCCAGCTGTAAATATTCCTTGCTGAATAGCTGAAACAAGCAGACACGGAATTCATGTTTCAGTGAGTTCCTAAATAATTGTGTGTGAGAGCGCTGCATTCCAAGTGTAATTGGTTAATTGTGAGCTGCTGTAGATAATCATGTTATGCCGTAGGCCAGCTGAGGTCTAGCTTGACTTTTTGAACACTGCAGAGATGAGGAGATAATTTGAGAGGAGTACTTAATTGTAATATTTGGTGACATTAATCACAAGTTGTCTAATATAAGAAATGAAGCAATTAATTTGGGGTGTGCTCGTCTCAAAGCGCTCATGGAACAGCCCAGGTTGGGAAGGACCTCGAAAGATCATATGTACTTGCTTATATTCCTTTTTCTACTCTCTTTACACCCACTGAGGGGAAAAGAAAACCAAAAAACCACTACCAAACAAACAAAAACCCCACCAAATTGTGCACCAGTTTTCTAGATAAGAACCATGAGCTAGAATCTGTGTCTGGGCAATATTTTTATTAGTGAAATCTCTGCTAATACAACATACTCCAAGGATCTGCAACATCCTGCAGTGTTCAGGAGGAGACCTTGGTACAGGTAATGAAGAAATGTTGCATCAAGCAACGCAACAAAAAGAAACAGTAAAAAACTTGCCTTGATATAGAGCAGAACTTCAAACCAAGTTAAATGCAAATAGTGACAATAAATGAGCTGCTTTGAGGAGAATCAAAACAGGCATTTTTAGGATCGTGTAAGTGCTGGTTCTGATATACTGTTTGGAATTAATACCTGCTGCTTGTTTGAAGATTTTTGCCTAACTTTAGGATTGGCTTAGGTATTGGGATAACACAGCCATGAGAAAACATATACCTGTTTACAGGAAGATTTATTCAATAGGATTTTCAAAATCCTTTATGTGTTTATGATTCAAGTTGGTGTTTGAAAACATAGTTTATTCTCATAATGTTTGTTATATTTTAAGTCAAAACAAAAAAAGTTTCCATGCTAACAATTTTTAGTCATTGTGTTGATTTAATTTATGTCTATATATCCTCTCTTTGTACTTAAATTGATGTTTAGGCATTTGGGAAGAAATAATATTGTTGCAAGAATATAACACGAGTGCTTTTCTCTAGAATTATTCCTTTTTTTAAGATCTACAACCCTTACCTAATCTACTCTGTATGTTACTTATTATAATGAACGCAGATACAACAATTATTTCAGGAAAGCATTACCAACAACAGAGAACTGTGGGTAGAATTCCCATATACCAATCTCATTTGCCAAACAAAGTTTCTGATAAATTTATACCTTTAAATACCTTTGGGTATGGAACTCTTGTTTCAAAACAATTGTACAGCTATTCTCTTCTCAAGAACAGGGCAGAGCATATGGGCAGTACTTAGCAATTTATTTATTTAAAAATTATTCTCAGCAGTGTTCCTTTTCTAATTATTTCACAGCAAAGAAAATTTCAAGCTTCCTAGTGGTTGGTTATGGGTTAGCTAGAAGCAATAACATGGAAAAACCTCAAGGCCTGTCTGTAAAAACAGAGAAGGGTTTCTTATCCATGGTGCTGGTATCAAATTTGGGTTCTGTTGTGTTTGCTTATAAATGTGGATCTAAATGCTTCCTCATTTTCCCTCTGACTTTCTGGGAAAGAATGGTGATCAGAATTCAGGGGTAGAGTGTTGATAAGCAAAGCCCAGTTGGTAAAAAGTGTAGTGTGTAATGCTGGAGTGTTAGTGCTTACTTTCTTGCTTGCTTACTTAATGGGAGGGAGGAAAATGAGGAAGAGAAAGAGAGAGGCTGTTTCACAGGAGTCAGTTTTCTGACAAGTGCATTACTCAGGAATTAACTTTTTAAAATCAAACAAAATCATTCTTAAAGATAAAATTTTATAGAGCTTCTTCTTCCTTTGGACATGATGGTGAATGCATATCAAAGAAGAGTTTCTTTAAAAAAAAATCCTAAATTTCAAGTAGTGTGTAGCAACATAAGAATATGTTGTAAAGCACTTTGGTGACTCTTGAGACAGGAAGCATGCTGTTATCTTAGGGGAATAGATGTGTCATCAATCAAACCAGTGAACTGCTGGATAAGAGCATTTCATGCATGGGTTAACCAGCTGCTAGCCAGTAGATATCAAATCGATGTGTGCTGCTCCCCAGCTAACATGGAACGTGCTCAGGCACAAATCCTATAACCAGCACATGGGGTCATGGCTACAAATACATGAGCTACTGGAGGTTTTGCTTGTCTAGCACCTGCTAAAGCCCTGCACTTATTGCTGTGGCTCTGCACTTATTTACTATGGTCTAATAATTTGGGAGAAAAAGCAAAGCATTTCAGCTAATGTCTTTTTGAACCTATTATGAATAACATACTTAACAAAATCTTTATTGTTAAGGTAGAAAATCCAGTGTTGGAAATTCATCAGGACTGATGAAGCTGCCAGGAGATGAGTCATTATTTTCAGGACAATCTCAGTGGAGTCATAACAGAGCTTTTTTGATTATTTTTGTGTCTTTGCATGCTTGATTTGTTTTTTATTTTAATTTCTCTCGAAATTTTTTGTAGTAGGACTGCAAAATAGGTTTGATATCTTCTGACCATTGGAGGGAAGGGGAAATAATGGTTCTGTCATAAACAAGATGACCTTTTGCCAGGTCATCTTATGAATGAAAGCATGTTTTGTGTAAGCTTTAGGGAATGTTTGATGATTAGTTTCTCCTGCAAATTTAGTGTTTGTTTCTGATCCATGGATTAGTTGGTTTCCATATCTTTATCTTAAATTTTTGACTATTTTTAATGGAAGAATTGACACGTTTTAAGTTGGAATACGTCCTTGGAGTTCTTTAAAACAGAGCTTGTTGACTTGGTTAATTTTGATTTATTTCCAAATATATAATGATGTGAGAATCATTATCCAATTCCACATGTCAAAAAAGGGGCCAAATGTATTATTTTACCTGTGAAAAAATGACTACTGCTTTTGGAACCCCTGGTTTAGTGTTCCTTCAGCTGTGAAGAAAAAGCAAAACCCTTTCTCAAGGGGTTCTGAAGTATTCATAGAGCTCTGATTTTAATTTTCCAGAAATTTCAATGAATGTCAAGTGTGTGAAGTAGAGAGAAGGCAGGAAATATTGTATCCAGACTGCTGGTTTGGATGTCCAGATGGAAGGAATGATGTCAAGCTGAGTCCCAGCAGGTTGTGTAAATGCCTTCCAGTACGAGTAGCTGGAGGGAACTGCTGTGGAAGTTGAAAGTTTGCTCTGTGCAAGGTCTTAAAATTGCTTAAAACCCATCCATGTGTCTGCCAAGTCAAATGCATTTAAAGTACAATTATAATGAAGCAGCTTGGTTTAAAATGTGATCTGTGTTTCCTGAATAATTTCCTGGTGCACTTATATGGCTATTTGCTAGAAGGGCTAAAAAGCATGGAACCAGTGATATTTTTATTGCCATATCCCCAACAAGAAGTCTGACCGGGGGGGGAAAGAAAAGTATGGCATCCTTATTTTTTTAAAATAGGCTGGATTTGTATTAATGCTAACTAAGAAATACTTTCCATGTCATTTCCATTTACCATATACCTTTCATTCCCTGAGAAAAGGTTCTCTTGGGCCTTGTTCTTGATCTTTCCAGCTGTAAACACAGTTACGTCCACTCACTCACTGAAATACAAGGCTGACTTGAACCCTGGAAGAAATAGTGAACCACAAAGGAGGTGACAAATTTTGAAGGTTTAGATGAGGTATTTAATCAGACACAAATAAATAAACCCATTTGGTAGTAAAGGATGCCAAATTAATTTTTTTTATTATTTTGATTCTTGGATTATATTTCTGAACTGATAGTACAAGGGTAGAGACATTATTAGCTCTTGATGAGAAGATAGCTTCAGTCTTATAAAATATTATCAGGATTGTTTACAAAGTATCTATTAACAGTGTTGAAAGTGGGAATAAATTATTTAATTGCATAGAAGCTTCTTTGGCACAGATGGAAACCTTGAAGATGAAGAGAGAAAGAACAAAAATAGGCAAAAATCATGTACTGTATAGGAACAGGGAATATTTTCCTGAGGAATTGTTGGTGCCAGTTGAAGCATATAGGAAATAGTGAACAATGGCTGCATTCAAAACCTCAGTGGTAACAGAATCCTGTTGATTTCTAAGTGTCTCAAATAGTAGTGAGATTAAAGAGTGGAGGCAATTGCTGGGAAAATGACACAAAAAGACTGGAATAATAATGCACTAAACAGAACAGATAAAAGTGGTAGTGTGCAGTGGCTCTAAAAATCAGACAATGGGTATTTTGAATCAAACTGAAATTAAGTTGCAGTCACTGCTGGATTAGAGTGACCATCCTGATTTTTCCTTTTTGGATGATAGGGAGCTTCTTTCTAAATGCAAGTAGCAGTTTCATTGTTATTAAAGTTTTGTTCTAATCCCTTTTCAAGAGCTTTGAAAGCCCTGAGCCACTTGGTCTGACCTCACAGTAGATCTTGCTTTGAGTGTGAAGATGAACTGGAGGAAAATACAGTTTTGTGACAGAGGCACTTGTAATGAAATTTCTGCTGTGAGATATTCCAACAGGTTTTGGCTTCGAGCCAGGAACAATTTATAGTATAATTCATTACTATTAGAGATGCAATCTTTTTTTCCACCTGTGGATTTTTCATTTTTTTTTTCCTAGAGCATAATAATAATTTTTCTTTCATCTGAATACGTCATTTATTCTCTTGCAGTGTCTCAACTCAGTGTATTCTCTTTGCTGAAGTGTTGCGCTGTCATGCAAATTGGACCTTCTAGCTTCCACAGGCTTGTCATCACTGAAAGAAATTATATGTATTATAATAAATTGTCATTTTTACTTCAGTGCTGCCAGTTCTCTGCAGTGCCTGACATTTTTGAGAGGAAACAGCCTGTCACATTGTGGGCTTCAGGGAGGAGATCTTTAAAATGCAGAAGGTCTAGGTGACATGACACTGTTGCTTTTTTTTTTTTTTTTCATCTTCAGGCTCCTCACTGTTGAAATTTCATTAAATCTGTACACAAAGTTGCAGTATGCAAGAGATTATTGGCTGAGGAAGGGCTGAATCAGGGTGGCTTGTCTATTCTCACAAGATTGATGTGCAAACCGGGAGGAAACGCATCAGTTTGCGGTGCAGCCTCTGGCATATTGCACCACGGTACAGAAACACTTGTGGGGATGTTTCTGGGGAGATTTGTGCTCTCCAGAGCCCTTTGCTCCCTTCAAGGTGTCAGTTTGTTACTGCTGGATTAATGAACCGTTTCGGAGAGCTGGGAATCGGCAGGGCAGAGGATGAAGTGTTGTGGAATGTGACAGTGTTGAACAGGAGGGAGCTGCTGCTGCTGCTCCTCATGGGACTGGGGAATGGCATGAGAAAACTGCCAGGTCACCCTTGCCTAGAAACAGCTCTGTTTCCAAAGTGCATGTGTTTGACAAAGATTTAGAAGAAAAAGGGAAAAAAAAAAAAAACCCACAAAAATGCCAGGAAAATCAGAATAAAAATCTACAGTTTAGTACATTTTCCAGATGTTACTTGCAATGATCTGGAGCAGCATTAACTTGCAATTTTTTCAGTCTCTGAATGAATTCTTAAGCCTTTGTTGTTTGTGAAGGAACTTAGGAATCTGTAAAGCGTAAGGAAAAAGAGCATTTATTCAAATGTTATGCCAGTTTAGTTCTGCATCTAGGCAAAACTTAAATTCTCAGATTTAAGCCAGACTTCATCTATCAATAACTATATTCTTACCTGGAATTTCTCCCTCTGCCCCCTCCCTCCCCCCAAAATATCAGACACTCAGGGTTCTGGTTGTTGTTTCTATTTTTTCACTCGTGAGTCTCTTCTGCAAAACAATATCTTAGGCCACCATCTGCTCACACCAACCTTTCAGCTGGATCTCCAGTTCTTCTTAACCACAGGTTTATTTCCACTCTACTTAACAATTATTATAATTTTGTTGTTCTTTAGTATTTTCAACAAATTCTCTACTATTTTGCAAGGCAATTATATAATATGCTATAATAGAAACAATATAAATATGAT
This sequence comes from Ammospiza nelsoni, assembly GCF_027579445.1. Classification (NCBI taxonomy): domain Eukaryota; kingdom Metazoa; phylum Chordata; class Aves; order Passeriformes; family Passerellidae; genus Ammospiza; species Ammospiza nelsoni. The sequence goes on from NC_080648.1 coordinate 8,005,727, forward strand.
TTCTGTTGAAGGTATTTACCTTTCTGAAGATCTGTCGAAGTGTACAATAACATAGGGAATGATCTGTGAGCTCTGGGAAATAACTTGAGATACCCAAGTAAAGAAAACTTTGAAACTCAAATATAAATCAACTTTTTTATGGTGGCCTAAAATATTTTATTTTACTTCAAAGACACAACTAAATAATAATTTTGTCTCAGGCAGAAAACTGCTGTTTTCATAACTTCTTTTAAGTGAGAGTAGTTGCATTTTTTCATTGTACTCTGAATTTGCTTTATTCATCTGAGACTCCTGCAGTGCTGTGTCAGGATGATGAGATCCTTTAGAGGAGAACAATCTCAGGATCTCAGACACATGACTCTCTTAACCAAGCAGCAGTTAGATTGCACTTTCCACTCCAGGTTCGCTTTAATCAATCTTCCTCTTCTTAACAAGAGACAGCAAACCAGAGGGAGCTGGCAGAGCTGTGGCAGAGCTCTCTGGTTTCAGTGATGTGCACATTGCTGGCTCAGAGCAGTGCAGTGTCATGATTCAGTCTGGTGACCTGTCAGAAATTCAAATCAACTGTCACAGAGTCTTGCTAAACTAATTAAGGTTACAGGAAACTTATCAGCCAGAACTGCTTCAATTCATTTCAGTGCATGAAATCCATTGTACTGTGAGGCTGTGCCATTATCTAAATCACCATGGAAAAACATAAACATAACACAAATATTATAAATATTGGCTACCCTCAGGAGACACAGATTCATGCTCTTGATGCTGAAATCCTACAGTCTCTTATTTCAGATTTCATATAATCGGGGCCAAAACTTTCCTGCTAAGGAGTCAGGCTGTGCTGACACTCATTTGGCGTTCATACCCAAGCCTCTTGCTTGATTCTGTAACACTTTTTCTGAGAGCTGTGGTGGGAGATAAACAGCCTATCTTGGCTGCTTTGCTCAGCTGACAAATGAGAATTGCTGATGAATAGTTCCAGGACAGTTGCAGAAAAATAAATGGTAAGCTTGGTGTTGGGAGCTTCTTTTTGGAAATATCGTAAACTTGTGAAGATGTAATTCCCATCAAGGAAAACTCCCCTAGTAAGTTTTAGGAGACTCAGTTAAATACAAGTGTTTCACAGATTTAAAGCCAGCTTGGGAAGTTGGATTTCATAGACTGAGAGAATTCAACTTGAATTCTGTGTAAGGTTCCTGATGTCATTGTTTGTGGCTTTTTTATGTGTTTTGAGGAATATTTTTTTCATTTTAAAGTAAAGATTTACAGAGTGTGAAAAATATTTTTTTCTTAAGGGCACATGACTATTTTTGCGTTTCTTTCGTATCATACATTCCTTCAACCATTCTTTCTACTTTTATAAGTCACTTTGTGGTGTCTCCAGCATTAAGCATAATTTTTACATTATGTTTTCTCAATGAGAGACTGAGATGGATAATTTTGAATCAAACATTGTAGTGGTTGGTTTTATTTAAAAAGAGGGTTGAAAAGATTGTCAATTAGCACTTTTAAATGTTGTCAACAGTTTTTTAAATGTACATGTTAAATAAATATAGTGCTCAGGCAAAATCTTCAGCTTCAAGCACCTTCAGAAGGGAATTATTTTCTTTTAAAATAGCCATATGTGGAAATGTAGTAAAACGTTTTTATAAGTTAGTAATAACCAGGAATGTGATGAGTGGACTTAAGCCAAACCACAAATGAGTTCTCTGTTCATTACTGCAGAGCAATGATTAACAGCATCTTCAACTTCACTGTCTTACACTGTTTACAATATACAGAATGTATATTATATACATTAGATATTGTATATTTCTTTTGCATTTTTTTTCCTCTGAAGTTTCTTGTTTTTATTGCTTCCAGTGTTTCAGTAGCTGTTTTCTAGCCCTGTTAATTCAAGTGTTGGTTACAGTTTTAAGCTGCAGTGTGAATCAGTCCTGATTTGTGTAATGCAGAAGAAGGAGCTTTATTTTAAATGTGTTTTCTCACATTGGACTTTATTATTATGCTTTGAAAAAATTTACATCTGGTAGAGTCTTTTGCATTAGACACCCACTGTCATTGTGAATATTCATGACCTCTATTTCCTTTTTTGCCTTGGTACTTTTTCCAATATAAAAAAGATCAGCAATATGTCAGTTATTGGCCCATGGGTAGGTTTAGCCAAGGCCTGTGTTCTAATCTTTTGAAACTAATAATAGGCCCAAACTGATTTTTCTTTTTTTTTGCTGAAACATTTATTTGAGAGCATGAATGAAATGTCAGAACATAAATAAGAATGCCAGTATTCCAGTATTCAGATTTGATGCTTTCCTATCCAGTATCTTCTGTTACATAATTGAAATTGATGGCCATTCACTGACACCATGTCTGTCTGTAATACTTGTATTTATCTAAATAAAAGTTTAAATCCTCAGTGTATTTAAACTTCCAGCAGCTAAAATGTTTGAAGGCAACCACTGCAGAATAAAAGTAACTCATGAATATGCTAATACTAATGAAAGTGTTTGATAGTTTTTTATTCATATGGAAAATTATGCATAAACATTAACTTTGTCTTATATTTACTGCTCTTTTGTTCATTGTATGAAATAAAGAAGAGGGAAAGTGGAAAGGTGAGGTGAGGAAAAGAGACACCTTTTCTTTGATCACAATAGAATAGGGGTAACGATCCATTTTCTGATGCCTCAATTTTTGCTCTGGACAGAACAAAAAACTTTATTAGATTTAGATCTAGGCAAACAATGGAATAATAATGAAATAATTAAAAATAATGAAACTCTACAAAATTGATAATATTTACAGAAAATATGTTTGCTTCTTTATGTTCTAGGTTTTTCTTGCAGCTTTGTCAACACTAATACAGTTTTACACAGCTTTTCATGTCCAGGGCAACTGAGGAACCTCTTTATTTCTGTGGGAGAAATGTGTCTGTGTGGCTGTGCTGCAAAGTCAGTGCCTTTGTAGTTTATCTGTGCAATGGTTTGCACTGACCCCATCATCAGGAGCTTTGGGCTTGGAGTTCTCTCAGCTCAGTAGAATTAGTCCCTTGTGCAAGGCTGTGAAAATGAATTTGCTCCTGTTTCCTCCAACTTACACTGGTTCTAAGAGTCTCATCTTGTTAATTTAAAAGGATGCTAAACCTTAATGAAATAAAATCATCCTTTACTTCTATTTCTCTACTTTTGTGTGCCTCTCTTCCTAGAGACAAGATATTTACACGTTTGTTTTGCAATTTATCCCCAGAATAGAGGGGAATGCCCGTATTTAATGTGAGTTTACCAGACTTTTTTCTTGTAGCATTCCTAGATGAGAGTGTTAGTGTCAACATGTAAAGGATCTTGGGATACTTTAGGGACATCTTATACCAGCACACCTTTTTTGAATTACTCTTTCATTTGGGATTTTGAAAACAGATGCCTCTCTCCTTTCTAAGGAATAGATCACAGTTTACATGACAGGTTTTGCTTTTTTCCTATCTTATCAAATTCACTTTGAAATATGTAGCTTGGAACATCTTTGGGGTTTTTTAAAATTATTAAAAATAAAAACCTAAATTCAAAAGCTTGTGAGAATTTTATAACAATTTCAAAGGAGTTCTATTTTGACCATTAGAAACTCCAGTCACGTCTGAAAACTAGGGCCAACAGATGACAAATAATTTTTAGTCAGAACACCAGCTCTTTCTGGAACACAGTGTGTTTGATTTTAAACTCCAGCCTGGTGACTTGGCTTTTCTTTCAGCTCTGCCAGTGCTCCAAATTTACAGTTTTATGTAATTCACTTCTATGCAGTGAACCATGTATGTTTAGGGTTTTTCCTCCTCTTCTTTTCCTCTTTTACTGAGGTGTAAAAAGGAAAGCATGTTCTATGCATTTGTGCAGAATATTAATACATGTAGGTTATTCCTTGGAGTAGAAATGAAATGCAGCATTCCAAGGATAATAGAGAATCAATTGCTATAGATCATTACTTGATGATGTGATATATTAGTACAATGAAGACTAACAAATTATCCTACTGGAGATTTTCTGGTAGCTGGTTATGAATCAAATCCTGCAGAACAGTGATGAAGCATAACAGTAAAAATCTTCAGATGTAGGTGGAATGCTCTTGCAAGCTCATCTCATCCTGACCCTGGTTTCAGATCGTTAAAACTGATCAGGTTGTAGAACAGCACCAGGTGAATATATTTGGTAGTTAAACACCTGGGAAGGCCTGTTTGGTGTGTGCCTGCTTGAGCCCCTGCAGAGCGGCTGTGGTGGCTCCTGGCCAGAGGTGCTGGGGCTCCAGGCATGGCCAGGGGTGCACAAGGGAAGGGGATTGGCCTGGAACCAGTGCAGGCAGGAGCACTGGAGGGACAGCAACACCATCTGTGGTTTGTGCTGGGCAGGAGGAAACGCAGTCACTGCTCACAACAGAAGGTGTATTTCCCCCTGCTTCACTGACAATTGAAGAGGCATTTTCAAGCCCATGTACGTGGGCTCTTCTGGAGAGGGATGAGGGGAAAAAAAAAGTCTTTCCTCCCCTGAAATGCATATTTTGCAGAAGAGGCAGGGTCACTTAGTTTCAGGGTTCTGTGTCATTGCTTACGGAATTCTGCTGAAATAACCACAGTTCTCACAGACCCTCTCTAGTTCAAGGGTGGGTATTGTACATTGTAAAGAGAATAATTACAGCAACCCAATTTCAGTGATTTCCTACTGGGATGTTCTGGGAAAGTGCAGAATAAGAAAAATTTATTTTTGTATTATCTGAGATATTCTATATAGTGTTCTCATGTCAAATATCCTTTTAAATGAGAATGCTTGTAAAATACACTTGTGGGATATGCTTTTAAAGTAGTTCAGCAGGAGGATAAATTTTTCTTTTTCAACTGTAATAAAAATGCTTTAAATAGTGGACTCTCCTTTACAATATAAAGCGGGGAATAAGAACTAATATTGCCGTTTATGCAAGTCTTTCTCCACAGGATTGCTCTCAACATATTTTTTGGACTATTTGTAGAGGTTTTTTTTAGCATTGGCTAAATATAATGATTATTCTGCATCTGGATATCAATTTTGACAAAGGTATAACCTTTGTAAATACGTTCTTTAAAAAACCAAGAGGTCAAAACATCTCTGAAGCACTGTACAATGGTGGTCTGCATCAAGTACAAGTCTCATAATACCATGAGTAACTACTGAGGTGCTAGGTGTGCTCTCTGAATTGTCCCCCAGAAGTAAGCAGACTTACTTCATCTGTAAAATTAAGGCTAAGTATATAGCTTAGGAACCTTACAAAAATTCCCATTGGTTTCAGTGCCCAGGGAAAAGTTAACAGACTTGGAAGAAATTTTAATTTAGGGAAGTCTTTGGATGGTGACTGCAACTTCAGAGACAGAAGGCTTGATCCAGAACTCTATTGGATACAGTGGAGACCCTGAAACCCTGAAATTAAATTTGGATCTGTGAATGTTCCTTATTTGTAGAACTCTTAGGCTTGTAAATTGCTACAGGCTGTTCAATGTCTACAGTTTTTTAAATTTTATTTTTAAATATTGAAGTGAGAACTTCGAAGCTATTAATAAAATTTAGATGCCCCATCTTCTTTGTGTTCTCACTGCTGTTATTACACCCATTCAAAATGTTCAGTACCATAAAAAATAAATCTACTCATGGAAATTCTGAACAGAAATGTTTGCCTTTAGGAACAGTTACAATGAATACATGTGTATTTGCATTGTCATTTTTTTTGCATACGTATCTTTCAATGCAAACCTTTTTTGGTTTTTTGTTTTTTTCTGCTCACAGGACTATACCTTGACCATGTACTTCCAGCAAGCGTGGAGGGATAAGAGGCTGTCCTATAATGTAATACCTCTAAACCTTACCCTGGACAACAGAGTAGCTGATCAGCTCTGGGTGCCTGATACCTATTTCCTGAATGACAAGAAGTCATTTGTCCATGGTGTTACTGTGAAGAACAGAATGATTCGTCTGCATCCAGATGGAACAGTCCTTTATGGGCTCAGGTCAGTATGAACATTCCTAACTCTTCTGCCTCTTAATTTAAAACCATGATTAAAAACTAAAAATAAAAACCTTGCTCTTTTTTGTTTGTTTTTTAATGCTTTTTATTTCTGTGTTCTATATAGCTGATGATATTCTAGGAAAAAAAGTATTCTAAGCTTGTATTCTAAATCTAAGGATTGTATTTTTATACAAATTTTTGAGATAAACTGCCATTTTTAGTACAGTTCAGAGACTTGTATTAAGAACAAATAAGACTGTAAATATTATTTGAAATACTCATTCTGGATTAAAAGCCTAGTTTAGAACTGCTTCTTCAAAGGAATTGAAATATGAAATACAAAATGAGGATTAGAGGAAAAAACAGAAAATGTATATGACAGCTGAACTGGTAGTTTAACTGATATGCTTTAAAGATGATTTTCACTGAGATGAGGTATGACTTGAAATGTTTTATGGTCTGTTGTTGTTCTGTATGACTGTATGGAGAGGGGTGACTGGAGAAATGAACCAAAGGGCTTCACTCTTGAGAAGCTCTGAAAACTTGGGAAATTGTCTGCTTAGTGATGTCAGCAGGATAAATTATTGCTGAGAAATGGATTTAAAAATAGAACTGAAAAAGGTGACTGCCAGTGCTGTGTGGGTAGGAAGAAAACAGCAGGAAAGCATTGCCTGGGTTAACAGCAGGAAATGCTGCAGAGCTGGGGATGGTATTTACCAAAGTTTGTTGTGTCCAGTTGTGTTTTCTGTGGGAGCAGTTCAGGCTCTGGCACTGCGGCTGTGAGCAAGTCTGGAGTTTTTGTGCTTGTTCAATGAACCAACAGATACTTGGTTCCATGAAATGCAGCTGTAGTGTAAAGTGAAATATAAACCAGCTATATAACACATATTTATATTAATGGAGTGAGAGCCAGCATAACAATGGTTTGTTTTCAGTTTAAGCTCCTGAAATCATGATCTTTATTATTTTCTTCCAGAATAAATTAGAAATAAATATCAAATTTAATGTCTTCAATAATGCTAATCTTTTTGTGCTATTTGTGCCATTTTTTATTCTGAGTGCTTAAGCATCTGTAATAATTTCTGTTTTTTTAAAAGGTTGGTAAACAGTAAGTAGAGCTCACAAAAAATTGTCCATAGAAGAATCAAGTAAGAGAAAGTTTTGTTTTCTGGGAGTTTTTTTGATGCTCGTTGGTTTTTTAAAACCCTCAAAACCTTTCATGAAATAGACTTTGTTTAAGGTTTTGAGGATTTTGTTTGTTTCTTTTCTTTGAGCTGAACTGATGTTGATACTGCTTGATTGTTTTGGGTGAAGCTTTTCCTCCTTTTCATTCAGCATAAATAGCAAAGCAGTTTTACTGTCTCTTATGAGATGCACTAAAGTGAAATGGTATCTATTTTTCACTTTAAGCTGTTTAATGTAATTAAAAGAATCATTATTAATGATTTGAGCCATTATTTCCCAGAGTTATTTTCTTCAATACTTGCAATCCCAATATGTTATCCAAAATGGTTTTGGAATAATTCTAAAATGGGATTTTTTTTTTTTTCTATTGTAGGGCTGGTGCACGGCTCAGAGTTAAAGGTATTTAGGCAGGTTTTTTTCCCTAGGTAAAATAATTTCACTTTAGGAGATAATTTTCTAGTATTCTGGTATACCTAGCAGTCTCATATTTGAGATTATCGGTTCTTACATCTCTTTTAAGACTCCACTTGGTGCATTTTAGAGTGCTCTTTGCCCTGTGAGCTGGCAGAGGCTGAGTGCTGGCTGTGAGTTGTGCCTGGGGGCAGGGGCAGGGTGAGTGTCCCCGAGGCTGGGGATGGCATTTGGGGACTGCAGTTGCCTCACTGCTGTGGCAGATCTGTCCTTGGGCAGCGCAGGGGTGAAGGCACTGCTGGTTCTTGTTGTTCTGGGGTGGGGACTGTGGAACACAGCAGGTACCTAATAGATGACGTGTAAGAAAACCCCTTCTTACAGGTCCTAATTCTTGATGAGCCCCAGACAAGTATTGTGAATTGTAGAATTGATTCCTGCTCCTCAGACTCAGCCCTGTAGGGCTCAGAAAGGCTCTGTGGCTAAAACTTCCTTCAAACCCTGGGCCGGATGGGGAATATGCACCAGTGGAAATACACCAGGGTTATGTGACTGCCCATGTTCTGCTTTTGCCTTCCCTGGATCAAGTGGCAATCAATGATCTCATTCTAGCATTAAGGTTTTAATTTTATAGCTTTAAGTAGCTGTATCTATTTCATCTAAATTCAACTCAGATTTATTGTTATTTCAAATGTCCACATTACTGATATATTTAATTCTTGCTTATTAGTAATTCCCACATCTTAAAAATGCCTGCTTAGTTACATTTCTCACATATCTAAAACCCCCTATACACTATTTATTCTGAAAATCTACTGTTGTTGCTGCATTAATTTACTTTAACTTGTACTTGCAGTCACACATTCTCACTGTGGGATTCATTTTTCTAGACTGAGATTCCTTTAAGTATCAGTCTGAAATTTTTCACCTCCCTATACATTTATTTATAAACATCATAACATACACATATGTATAAATGTTGTTGTGAATTTGGTTGCATTTACCTTGATTGCTGTAACCAAATCCATTGAATAGCAAGTGATTTCATCAGTATAAATGTAACCATCCCTTTCTTTTGTGTCCCTACATTTAATTTCTATTTCATACTGCAAGCAGTGATCCCTTAACATTGTTCTCTTTGTTTCTGTGAGCAGAGCCCACACATGTTCATGCCACATCTGGTTAGATTTGATGTTGGGAAGGTAAATTTCAGGAAGGACTAAGAGGCAGTTTTGTGAGCACCTGGATTATGCTGCTGCAGAAAGAGGGGAGAGAAAATGGGAGAAAAAAGAGAAATGGCTCAGAATAAATAGCTAATAATGGATGGAGGCATCTAAATGGCTGGGATGCTGTCCACATAGCCTGCCTTCTCCACTGCAATAGCGCATTAGTTAAGGGCATAACTAAATTTTTGACCTTGTTTTTACAGGGAACATGACATGCTGGCTGCTTTTAGGTTAAGAAGGACTTTTATTTCTGAGGGATAACTGCCAGCTATTTATGTTTTGGGAAAATGTTTTATTTAGTATTTTTTTCATATTCCATCTGTCAAGAAAAATTATTCACTGCTGCCAAGACCAGGACATTCAGTAGATGATTTACTTAAATCACCTAAATGGTAGAAAATTGTAAACATGTAGTCTTAAATGAAGAGTCATTACAGGGAAAATTACTATGTTGGAAATTAAGATGACTTGCAAGAGGATATTAGTGATTTGACAACATTTAGAACAGTACATTTAGACATTCAAATCTAGGATAGTAAACAGTATAGGTTGAATAAAACTTGCCAATTTAGAATTACTGCTTTTTGAGTAACCACGTTATGGTGTCTCTCTGGAACTTGTCCCTTTGTTTGTAGAGTCTTATGATGCCATGTGTCAGAGTAAGGGGGGAAATTTAGTTTAGAGTACAAAGATTAAAAATAGTTGAAGAAGTGGCTGAAGACCAAGATGTTTTGTGTGGTTTTTGCACCATTACCAGGATGTTTACAGAGATATTGACCCTTGCACGCACTTCTCCCAATATTCCTCACAAGAGAGCTTTGTGACTGTGGCTAGAGAACTGATAATTACTTGACCAAGAGCATTGTGTGCTATCGTATCTCTTCAGGAGGATGGTTTTATGCTTTCTGTAAATGAAGTTTGTGGGTGTTCTTTTACAGAAAAATGGGATATATACAGAACACCTGATACAAACTATGTTCTGTGAGGTAATGACATTGCCATCCTTTTTAGCCAGAAGAAAAACAAAAGGAAGCAGAACAGAGGAGTTTTTTAGAAATTAAAGACTTTTTCAATTTGAAAGCCCAACAGTTTTACTTGCCAAGATTCATCTAATGCATTACCAACTGAGTCTCCAACTCAGCCAGCAATAATTCCTGTTTGACTGATGGAACACAGTAATCTCCCACAAATGAGAGAATTATGTGTATGATGGCCTTGCTTTGTTCTCCATTTCCTGCTACCAGCATTGAGTCACAAAATCCTAAACAGTCCTGGATGACTCTATTTTGTGTTGTCTCAGCTGTGCCTTCTGCTGTCTGCTCACTCAGTTTCAGCTGCTTGGAAATTTTCACTTCTGCAAATGAAATAGATTCTGCCATATTTTTCTCTGGTAAGACAGCATTGGGCATTTTTGTTGCATTATTAGACTTGTTCAGCAGTTTAACTCCTCATAGCCACCTCATTATCTATGAAATCCCATGGACTATTTTACAAGCAATTGCTTTGCAAATGTCTTTAGTTCTCTGCCCAAATTCTTTGAGAGGTGAAGTGCTCACACCAGCTACCCTTCAGTAAAGCGTTTTATCTTTATTTTGCTACATTTTTCTTTTTATTTTTTCTCATTTGTTTTTGTTTGTTTTTTAGGGTGTTTGTTTTTTGGGGGGTTAGGATTTTTGTTTTGGTTTTTGGGATTTTTTTCTGGTAGGGCTTAATTTTAATTAAATGCTAAGCATAATTTGGAGGTACAGCTCCATTCTTCAGTTTTAAAATATTAAAATAATTTCTACTAGCTGGAACTCTAGAAGTGTTCAAGAGCAAGCTCAAGAACCAGGTGGGAGATGTTCCTGCCCATGGCAGAGGTTTACGACTGGATGGTTATTAAGATCCATTCTAACCCCTTAAAATTTTGTGATTCTGTGAATTAAAATTAAATCTTTGAACTGCCTACAATATTTCAAATACCTTTGTTATCTCAAAATATCTTCTGCAAAAAGGCAGCAGACTTATCTTTTTGCTACAATATGATGTTTCCAAAAGCTGGACAGAAGGTGTTTAAGGACTTTTAATGCACATTCATGTTAAACAAAATATTTTCTCAAAACCTTTTCTCTTTGGGGATTTCAGAAGAGATAAGAAGAACCTGGACTTATTTTCTGGGGAGAATATATTATTTTGGATGCTCTGCTCTTGATCATGATGCCTGTCAAGGGGGCAGGTGTTTCTGCTTCCATCACATTGGTGCCTCTCTTGGCTGTGCAGCCCTTTGCACCAACTGGGGCCTTGTCCAGCCTCAGGGGAGAAGAGGAAATAAACATTATAATGAGTTACCCTCTAGCATAAATAGCACCAACGGTATCTCAGAGTAGTGTTGCTGTTTGTTAAAATAAATAAGTGAACGTGATGTTTATTTTTATTAGGATGCCTGAAGTGTCAGTAGTTTTCTGTCCTCCAATTAAAAATACAAGTTTTCTTAATTTTGGATATATAGGCATTGCAAAGAGGAAGTAAAAAGTAATTTTTATATCACTTGTTTGAACATGAGAATATCCATCTGTGAAGAAGCATTTCCATTGTGTTAAGTGGGTAATTTTTTTGTGCACCTATAGATGCAATTACTGACTTTTCATTTGCTAACACTTGCCAAGGCTAATTCACAGTCTGGCATGCAGTTATTTACTCTTGCCCAAGAAACGAGGTTAATTCCATTTCTGTGTCCAGGTTTTCAAGGCTGTTAGTGTACATAGACATGTGTAAGGACCCTTAAATCTGTAAGGACCTTTAAATCTTGTATGCAGGTGGTCAAAGCAAGAACTTGTTGAGAACTTGCAGAGATAAATGCAAATGTAGTAAAACAACATTTCAAACTGAAATCATGTAGCTATTGCAAATACTTTAAAAAATGGATTACTGTACAATTATGTAGAATTTCAAGTACAAATGATTTCTGCATTACCAAGGAATCATTACCACCCCAATCTGGTTATTTGGAAATCCTGGGGCACGACATGTCTGATCATGGCTCTTTTCTTGCACTGTCAATATAGATCCAGCATAAGGAAAGGAACTTAAATTCCAGTGTGTCTCTTAAGTGAATTTATTGTTGTTTTAAATTAAGAAGGTATCAGCTCTGGCCCAAGATTTGCCCAGATGCTGTTTTCCTTTCTCATGCAAGTAGTTCTTTTGTAAGTTTCAAGGAATAAAGCAGAGAAATGCAACTACTGCTATTTCTAATATCACTGTTTCTGTGAACTGAAAATTTGGACACGAAACAAATCATCCAGCTTCTCTGCTCAGTTATTCCATTTGGTGAATTGAACACTAAAACCTACCTTCTCACAGGGGTGTTGTGAAGATTAATTAATTAGTTTGTAAAGTGCTTTGATCCCATAAAACACTACACAAGTGCCAAGCATTATTATGAAGTATTATAAAATGCCAGCCCTCATGTGCACCTTGGGATGGCCGGGTTATGGATACAAATCTGCTTTATTTTCTCTGAATCCCATTGTTCCACTTTCCCTTTGTAGCAGCCCATTCACAAAATGGGCCAGTTTTAGCAAAGATGCAATTTATGGGGAAAAAAAAAATAAAGGAGATCATTGACTCTCATAAATATCTCTTTTCAGTTACAGACTCATAGGTTATTATGCATTTTTCTGTAGGATTTGGAATGGCATCTTTTCACCATTCCTCCTCAGCAGGAGGGAGAGTAGTTGTGTTTTAAATATCTTTCCTATCTGAAAGAAAACAAAGATATCTTTCTTTTTCAGTACCTTTATTAGATTTTAAGTATAGGATAAGTATTCAGAAGGGTCTTTTGCTTTTATTTTTTTTATGAATTAGCCGTTAAATTAGTATGTGAATAATTAATTCAATTAAGCTTAATAAGAAAAAAGCTTTAAGTCACAGGAATCCTTTCCATTAAAAGCCCTATTATCCAAAATTATTACATTGCAATGAAGTGAAAAGAATTCTGAGTTTTATTGCCTAACAGACAGACTGTGGCATTTAGTCTTTATTAGTAAGAAAAACTCCATCAGCTACAGAACCATGAAATAGTTTAAGTTGCTCCAAGGGTATTGCATATTCCAAAAAACAAATAGAGGTCATCAAACATTTAATCTTAAATTAAAATGTAATAATTTATATAATTTAGAATTACAGCAATCTACCATTTCTCTTCTGCAATGTCTTTGATCATATTTGAGCTGGTAGTTGGTGACCCTGAGAAGGGAGATTTTCCAGTTGGAAGGACATAGATAAAATCTCAGAATTCTCTGATCAAGACTCAACTTGATAAATGCTAGATGTGTGTATACAAACACATACATATATGATATATATTTAATAAATAAATACAATATATTTATATGTGTAGAAATTCTACTTCCACATATTGGGTTTTTTACTAAAATTGGTAAAATCTGAGATGGATCTCAGAAGTAGGAGCAGGGTTGGGGTCCTTGCGTATGTAACAAAAATAAAAGTTAGGACATTTTAGAACTGATAACACCTCTTGTGGGTCATAATCACTTTCTAGTTGTTGGGATTAACAGATGAAGCTTTTCTTTCACATTTTAATGTGAGACATTGTGGAATACTATTTATTGAATGGAAGAATATGGGCCTTGAATGGAAGAATTTGTCCTTTCCAAATGTCATATCTGAAGGAGTAAGTACTTGGATTTAGTTTTTATTCTTGTTAAATATCTAGTTTGGGTAATTTTTTCACCCAGAACACATTTCCTTTATGTTTTAATGCATTTTCTGGGACAATAATTACTGATTTGTTCACCCAATGTTTTATCTTGCTTCGGTATTTAACTTTACAGAATGATAAAATGTTTTCTGGGAGATAAGGATTACCTGAACTCCTCAAGTGTAAGGGGTTTGTTGGGGTCTCTTTTTCTTGCATCTCCTGGATCCATTTTTTTATTTCTCTGAAAATTCAAATTTCTTGTGGACTTCAGTGTGCAAAGTAATTGAAGAGAGCTCTTCTTGGAACAGTTCTCAGTCCTGCTTTGCAGGAGAGAAACTATGATAAGTTATAAAAAATTCTGGAGGTTTGTCCTTCCAGGTATGTTCTCCAGATTCAGGATGCGTGTGAGCCTCAGCAGAAGAGCACTTTAAGGCTGTGTCTATCAGTGATTTTTAGACTATAATGCTGATATTTCTATTTGCTGCTCAGTGACTAGAATTTTTTCCTCCTCTAAATTTCTTGTGTAAGATAATTTTTTTTTTCTTTCTGAATAGTCATTCCTAGAACATTTACTGCATCTGCTAGTCTAGAACTATCTGAGAAGAGAGAGAATAGAAAATGTTTGGAAAACCCTTTTTTAAAATGTACATGAACGTGCCATCTGTACGAGCAGATGGCAAGGATGTCTCAGGGCCAGGAGGAGGCTGTGAGATCACACCACAAGGAGAGAGCTCCATGAGAAATGCTCCTTGTGTCGGAGCAGAGAGGAGCTCAGCAGTCCTGGGGCTGCTCCCCAGAAATGGCTGTGCCAGCACAGAAGGGGCTTCAGGGGGGTGCCGTCAATGCAGGGAGGGTCCCCAGGGGTTCTGGTCCCTGGACATGATCTTTCCTGGCAGTTGCTCAGAAACGAGCAAATCTTCAGCACCCTGAATTGTTCTCACAGATGGCTGTGAGTCCACATTCAGCATTTCCCAGGGAGGGTTGGCCGGAGTGCCTTATCCTGCTCAGCTTCTGAATTGAGAGGCTACTGTTTGCTCCATCTTCATGTGGTGCAGTGGGTCATTTCTGAGAACAGTTTTCCAAAAAAACTGCATCATTTGCAGCATATGGAATACATGCGACATCCTTCAATGGTTTACCTTTATTTTTTGTTTGCTTTTTTTTTGTGGTGGCTGCCGCTGACACATCTCACATCTGCACATCTTTGAAATCCCTGCAGGAATGGTGACTTTACCTCACTAGGGCAGCCCATTACCATGTTTAACAGCCCTTACTGTAAAGAAATTTTTCCTAATATGCAGTCTACACCTCTCCTAGTTCAACCTGAGCTGTTACTCTTGCTCTTTGCTTGTTTCTTGGTGGAAGAGAATGACCCTCACCTGGCTACAGCCTCCTGCCAGGGAGCTCTAAGAGGGACAAGGTCTCCCCTGAGGTTCCTTTTCTCCAGGCTGAGCCCCCCAAATCCCTCAGGGGCTGCTCCAAACCCAGTCCCAGCTCCACTGCCTTTCTCTGGCATTGCTCCAATGCCTCTATGGCTTCTCTCCCTTGCAGGGATGGGCTCTGAACTGAGCCTTGCAGTTGTGTCAGTCATCCCAATCCCTTTCCACTATGGTAAATATATAATAACTTTTCTGCTGCACAATGGCCCCCTGTTCCTCATGTGTGTTGCCCAAAAAAAATACTTCCAGCTTATGGGTTTGTTTTCATTTGCTGACAGGGATCTGTCTCAGGACTGTTTATTAAAACTCTGACATTTTAAAATATTTTCTCCAAAAATTTATCTTGAAAAGTGAAAGGCATATGAAAGCATAAGACCTTTTAATGTGGAAAAATATCCTTTTCCCAAAGCCCTTTGCAGGGTTGTAAAGCCACTGGGGATTATAAAGTTAACATTTGTTTTCACATAAAAAATGTAGTGATAGACCTTAACAATCCCTGCAAGACTGAGATATCTTTACTGTAGAAGGTGTTGCATCCAGCTTTTTTCCTATTTAAAGTGGTAATGGAAAATTTATTCAGTATATATTGAAAAATGTTATGGTGCATTCTCTTCAGTGTCAGAATGGAGAAAAGCAGGGGATGTGTAGCTGTTGGGGTGCTCCAGCATTATCTGGCTGGCTTCTCTCAGGGATCATAACTTTTTAATCTACTTCGGAGAGCTGTTTCTGTCAATCCAGAACCTATCTCCATTTGGAGATCTCTAGGTAAGCATCAGAAATATTGGAGTAAGAAGGAAAATTTTCTTTATCACAATGTTGACATCCACAAATTCTGTACTCTCTTTTTGTCCTTTGCTATTGTGACTTTCTTTGTTGCGCGGGTTTTAACAGTGTTTGTAACTGGTAGAAATGCTAGCAAAAATTAGCTATCAACAACAGATATTTGTGTAGCTTTGGGGTTTTTTAACTTAAAAAATTAGTTGTTGTGATTTGCAGATGGAGCCTTTCACATTTTAATGACCTAAATTTTAATGACATTTTAATAACTTAAAACCAAGATGTGCACTTTAGAATAATAGTCTTGTACCTTAACAAGGCAATATGACTGATACTGCATAGGAAGAAACACTCACAATAAAATTTGCAGTACTTCTGCTGATGGGAGAAACCAAGAAAACATTAATTTACTGTAATCATAAAGCTTGTTACAGTCTACCTCATAGATATTTTTACTGAAGTATTACAAATTTTGGGCAATGAAAACTACTTGGAAAGAGCTTAGAAATCCCTTGAACTCAGACGACTGCAGGACATTAGTTTGTGTGCAGCTGAGGAGGTAAGTTATTGGTAGACCTTGCTGATAAGCTCTACCCTTTCAGGGTGATATCAGCACCTGTGTTTTCACCATATCAT
The DNA here is from genome assembly GCF_027579445.1 of Ammospiza nelsoni. NCBI lineage: Eukaryota > Metazoa > Chordata > Aves > Passeriformes > Passerellidae > Ammospiza > Ammospiza nelsoni. The sequence goes on from NC_080648.1 coordinate 8,022,109, forward strand.
TCACTCTCTAGAACATGGCTCATGGCTTTTCCATTTGGTTCTCTCTGTAAAAAGCAGAGATGTCCATCAGTGCATGAGATGGAAAACAAGACAAAGGCAAGGAGGCAAATGCTGAGTATTCATCCCTCTCTCCTTCTGTTTATCATTACACACAACAGGAGCTTGTTTCATAGTTCCATCCCAGGGTGTATCTTATTCTTGGCAAACAACTGAGTGTAAAACACTGTGCATCTTTAAACACCAATCTGTGGGCTGCTTCTCCAAGGGGGTCTCCAAAGCACCTATGGTTGGAATGTACAAATGTTCCATTATGGTTATCCTGAAATGCCTTTGAATATTGTTTCACAGCATTAGTGTTGCTGCAGAAATGGCACATACAGCAGAGAGGAGATGACTTTTGTTGCTGTTGGATTTTTAAAGAGGTGGTAGAGTAGCTATAAGAAAGATATGCCATTAGTCATTTCCATGTTACTGTGCTATGCCTTCCAGAAATGCATTCAAGAGATGCAATATTTATCTGAAAAAGAATTTTCTAAGGACACTGCTGTGTGTTAAAGAAACATCTACCCAATCTCCCAACCAGAGCATTTTATTTCTTTTTGAAGAAAGAGATACTGAAAATGCACTCAAGATTACTTTTTCATGGCCTTCTGTCTTCATCTTCTAATGCAAGCTGGTTTTATGTTATGAAGAACTCACACTATCATTTCAAGTAAATGTTTTGCCCATTATTAAAACTGAAGGATACGGATAAAATGTTGAATGCTGTTGTTCAGGAAGGTATTTTTATTTTGCATTTATGTATGTAATAATACAAATACAAAAAAACTTAGCCTGGCTTCAAAGGGTCCTGGAGTAATTTCCAGGTGAGTATACTGCAGTATTCAGAATTATGATTTTTTTTAAAGAAATAGGTTTTTCAGTTTTTTTTTTTTTTTTTAACTAAGTTACAATCTTAGAAGAAATTAAAATCTGATTGAGGGTATAAAGATCTTTATAGACAAGGATTAGGAGGAAACCTTTCCCTGCACAGGTGGTTCTGGAGGTTACCACTGATGCTGCAGGTAGGGTCCCACTCATGTAAATCAACTGCAGCTGCACTTTGCCATTTAATTCAAGCCTCCAGTCATCATCTCTTTTCTGCTCCTCTGATTTAACTGGACAGACACAAAGCTTGTGTCATGGTGCTCTTTCTTTTTTTATAACTGAACACTTTACAAGACCTTGTAAAAAGATTATGTGTAGGGGTATCTCAGAATCTGGTACTGGGGTATTATGGTAACTGTTTTGGTAGTTTTTTTAGTTTGGTTTATTTGCACTTTTTGGAGTTCTTTTTCTGTGTTAATATTTTGTTTCCATGAGTACTGAAGGTATTTTTCTTGTATTGAAGGAGATAGAGGCCCATTCCAGTTGTCTTATCTGGTCACATCTTCTCTGGTTCACCTCATTTAATTTTCATTAGGGTTCATCTTTCCATTTTATTTCAATATGGCTTTAATTTCAGCACAATCTATATTTATGATTTATAGGATTGCTAAGACAATTGACTGTGTCCAGGTTTTAGAAATAGGGATAAAACTGAAGAAGGCAATGAAATTGTTAACAGTGGGGAACGCTGAACCCCACAGAACTGAAGACAAGTAAAAGAGCATGGAGAGTAGTTATTGTTCAATGTCAAGAAAGAAAATAAATATTGAATGTTACCTGCCATTACAGATATTACAGAACTTTATCAGTAATTTGTTCAGAGGAAGGTATGGATTTAACATCAATATAAAGCAATTAGAAAATACATAACCATTAATGCAATGCTTAATCTCTAGATAGGCAGAGGTAATTATTACCTACCCATTTGAAAGAAAAAAAGCATTGGTAAACCAGTTTTTTGCACTTGGATGAATTTTTTATTAAGTTATACTTGTCAGTGCAATATGTAGTAAAAACAGGATTTTGTTTTGTTTTGTGAAGTATTGGATCAGCAGATTGTGTGATGATAGTTGTGTGATGGCCAAGCTGATAAACCTGGAGAGACTTCTGGGCTGAATATCATTCCTAGAATCATCAGTTTCCCACTCCTGCAACATAGGGTGGGAATGCAGCAAATTTAATATTGTGCCCATGGCACAACCCCTAATCTAACCCAACCCACTATTTATAGAAGTAAAGAATCCTTATACTTTGAGACTTTTAAAATTCTGTTTCAGTTGAGAGAAATGAGCAGGGTATCAGGATTCATTTTGCTTGTTTAGACAGGGATGAAAAGTGAAAAGTTTTGTTCCTCACAGTTATTTGTTGTTCAGCACCTCTTACTAGCCCTGGAAAAGATGATGTTCAAAGTGCTTTTTAAAAGACAGTGACAGTTCAGGCCTAGTGTGACACTCTATTATCTTCTGTTCTGAAAGTGTGATGCCAGTTAGGAGAACAGGGTGTCAGCTCTACATCACGGGATTGATCAAATAAAAAGGTTTTAGTGAGGATGTTTTGTGCCCAGGAACATGGGAGAGTTTCCATTTAGTTAAACAAGTCCCTCTCAATATTGGCACAAAGGGTGAGTGTCAGCAAAACCATTCCCCTTCTCTGTTGGAGCATAATTTGTGTTATTTTCAATATTGAGTAGTAATGAAAATAGCACCCCTGGCCCTCCCCAAATTTTAATTCATCAAACATAGTCTTAGCACTGACCAAGTTTTCCTGCTTTCTTATGATTGTTTTGAAAAGACATTATCCTCTCTCTTTCTGCCTTTGCTTAGTTTTACTATTCCATCTCATCACTGTGCTCATCCATGCTTTCTGTTTAGCAGTTTTCTAATGAAAAATCTCTCCAAGCTCTAAAACTTTTGGAAAAGCAGTTGGAAAAGAGGTTTTGTAGTCAGTTTTTCATTGAATTACCGACCTTTATTATCCTGAGTTGTTTTTCACTAAAATTTAGCATGTGCTCTATTTTTTTTCCTCCTAATTGTGAAAGGGGGAAGTGAAGAGGGCTGCCTTAGAGTAATAGCACTGGATTGTCAGTGCATTTGATGTCATGCTTCTGCTTACCAACTACTCTTTCAAAAGGCATAATTTTCATCCAAATCCAGTGGGACCATTTTTAGAGTATTGTTTTGGAGCCACTGTGACAGCTTCAGTAAATGTGAATTTTAATTTATTTGTCTAATGAAGATGAGGACCTTGGCTAATGACTACATAGTCATAAGTGATGATGCTTTTCCTCCTACTCCCTCACTGCTTAGAGCATGTATTAATTGTGCAGATGGTAGTGGCTTAGCTGTGTGATATCTCCTCCTCTGGTGGCATTTACACTGTGCAGAGAGGGTGTATTGCCATCTCATTATTTACCAGGATTTGTGATTCATCACCTGCCTTTTAAACCCAATTCTGTGATCACATCTTGTTGCTAAGAGGCAGAATTTGCACGTGCACTTTTTTCTTTTAAGTACACCTGTGCCAAGCTTTGCCTGAAACCTCCAAGCAAATCAGAGCCAGGAGCACTGAATTTCCATCTTCATTCCTGCTAACAACATGTGACATTTGCAGTGCCAGCTTTATGTGGGTAACTGTAAGTCATTCCTTATGTGTTCAAGAGATTCTCAGACTCTTCAGCCTGTGAACTTGCCAGAACTTAAGTCAGGGTTTCCAGATATTGAAGTTTCACTAAAAGCATTTCTTGTATGTGAAAGGAAAAAAAGAAATACTTTTACTGCTTTATTGTTTTGCTTTTCTTTTCTACTCATGCATATATTTGTTTTTATCACTTTCAAGAAACAAGAGGAGTAATTTAGGCGCAACTAATGAAAAAAGTTCCTTAAAATTTTATTTCTTCTTTGATTTGATCTGTCTTTCATGGCCATTCTGCTCCCCAGATTTTCTATTATTGCTTCTTTCACACAATAGTATTGGCATTTCTGTGTTCAAACATTTTATGCTGTTCTCCAAAGTCATAGATTAAAAATATTTTACTTATAATTTAAAGGCTTGCTTTCTTTTAACTATCACAGCTGATAGTTAATCATACCTGATCATTGTTTGCAAATGCTAGGGCAGTTTGGTTTGGTCTATTTGTTGTTGTTTTGTTTTTGGGTTTTTTGTTTGTTTGTTTTATTTTGTTTAGGAAAGATCCTGTGCTGCAGGTGCAATTAAAGGAAGTTTATAATTACTTTTTAAAAGCTACAGTTCTTTTTCTAGCAATGAGAGTTGTGCCACAGGTGTCTCCTTAGCAAGTACATATTTACTGTTTCTGTAAATATGAATATAGGGATGAATTCCCCTCCACCTGCACTGCATGCAGGGTCTGGGGGACAGTGAGCCTTTGGGAGTGACACAAAGTGATGCTGAGAGAGGGGGACTCAGGGCTGTCTCTGGCATGTGTCAAGGTTTCCAAGATATAAACAGAAATGGGAATGAAGTGACCTAAAAAGAAGTAGAATGAACCCGAAGAGGTTTTCCTCAGAAAACCTGGTTTTCCTCCATACTGAGTTGTAGGCTTGACCCAGAGGATGGTTTTTATTACCTAACACAGAAAATGCAAAGGCTTTGCATAATATGCAGTTTGCTCTCTGAGTCAAGTGCTGGTGTTGTGAATTTAGGAGTGCCTCTGCTATTCCAAGAACAGAGAAATTATTAATACCCTTCTAAGGCACTGCAGTCGTGTTTGAATCTGTTGGTAGAAGCAGCCTTGGAGTAAATGGAAAGCTGAGGCAGATCCACTGCACCACAATCAAACTTGTAATACTTTCAGCATTAAAAATTTGAGATGGTAATTGTTGAAAATTCTGAGAAGTGGAGCCATTTTGAGCAAGCCAGTTATTGTCTCAGTTTCTTTGTCTCCACAAAATGTGGATCACAATATAAACAGACTCCCATCTAAATTCCTAAGAATGATTTCTGTAATTCAGTACCGATGTTCATGTGGTTACTCTTCTCTTTTGCCAGCTTGTAGGGGGCAGCAGGAGAAAAACATTTAACCTTAACAGGGGAGTTATTAAACTGCTGAAATTGTTCACTAAATTTCTGGTCTATGGTTAGATACCTGAGAGAGATTTTGCAGTGACTGGCTCTAGCATTAGGTTAAATGAACGTGGGTAATGCATGACAGTAGTGATGAATTCTGGCCAATGCTTGAAATATCTGAAATTAAATTTGTATCAAAAATACGGTTATGTTGTGACAATTAAAGAACCCTGAATGAACCCAACAAAACCCAAACAGATGGATGTTTCTCCTAACACAGCATTTAACTGCATACTTGAGAAGGTGTATTGGGAAATGAGAAAAATGCTAGGCTGGCTTATAGGGAATTGTTTTACCCATTTAAAACATGTCACAGATAATTTTCATATTTCACCCCATGTTTGTCTCTGGGGAAACCTGCTTGCCCATGGAAGTGTGCCTGTTTTGTTACACAGTGTCCTCTGCTTCTGACCTCATATTGCAGGCAGCACCAACTTGAGTCCCCGTGCCTGCTCAGACTTTGCTGCTGAGTAGTTATTTTTTAAAAATTGCTTTCAGCATGTTTCCCATGATCACTCTGCTTCATGGAGGGAGTGTTGGTTTTCTTACTGTGCTGGTGTTATCCTTGTACACTAAAATAGTTAAAAGGTCTTGCCAGGTGGGCAGTGGTGACTTTTGACCATGGTGAGTGACAGCAGTGCTGACATGTCTGTGGTTCTGTGGGTTTGGCTGATGGCTGTGGGTTGGTCATTGCTCACATGCCTGGCTCAGGAGTGATGAGGATGAGCAGAGGGGACACAGCAGCCTCCAGCCCCTGTGCTGAGCCTTGGGGATGGCTCTGTGCTCAACCTGCTGTGCCTGTGGTGCTTTTGCTTTATGCCAATGCTTGCAGTCACCTCAAAGCACCTGTGCATTTAATCAAGTAAATGCTTCCCAGGGCTCTGAATTTGATTTACTGAGTTGCAGCATGTGTTGTCCTATTGTTGATGTATAAAAGACTTTTAAGTAAAGCATAATTTTAGAGATGGGTTAAAAAAAAGAAAGAAAAAGGTGTACTTTCTACAGCCAAATGATCACTTTAAAAGTTTCCTGGATTGAAGGAATGGGTCCTGGACAGATCTGACATATCTGAGATAAACATTTAATTTCTTATCACATGTATGTTTGCTGTGTTGGGTAGGACTGACATTTTCCATCTGACTTTTCATCTACCTCAAATGTGAACTAGTTTTAAATTGTTTCTTGGAGAAAAGAAGGTTCATGTATAGACAAGGTAACAGAAAAAGCAATGGGAGACATATTTTCTAAATTAAATTATAAAAGTACACACTACAAAGAAATCCTTCATATGTAGCCCATGTATTGATTCAACTTTCAGTGCAGTGTGAAGCATTAAAATGCAGCTCTGGCTGCACAGAATGTTAAAAGGGATCCCCACTGTCTGCATAAGTCTATGGGAAGCCAAGACTTGATTAAACTCTGATTAGAATCAGTTGAACTCAGACTCTCTTTGAGACTGAGGATGTCAAAGAGAGTCTGAGTTCAACTGATTCTAATCTGCCTCAGGTCACACCCTCTCTGCTAATGGGATTGTGAACAGCATCATCCTGGGCTGGTTGCAGGTCAGAGTCACGTCTCTCCCACATCTAATGGCTTTATTGATCATAAATGCAAATAACTTTAACTGCAGAAACTGATGGATCTAGCTAGCTTTAGAATGGAAAGGGACCTTGGTAAGTTTTCTGAAGCTTGTTTTAAGAGATTTAATTTATTTAAAACCATTTTTTGTAGGAAAACATGGTAATGAAGAGGAAACTCTGGATGTGTGTGTGTTTGGGGTTTTTTCTTGCAGTGTATGGATTAGTCTTCTAGCCACTGAGATCTACTTACTGAGACTTTTCAAAGGTTTTATTTTATAAACAGGACAGGACCAACTGAATATTCCCTATCCAGATTTTCTATTTAGATTTCCAGCATTCAGTGTGTCACACAGCTTATCAAGCTTTCAGCTCTTGCCAGTATGATGCAGCTGATATGTCAGAAGTGTTTTGGGTGGTTTTCCTGTTTCTGTTTGGAACAAAGATACGAATGTTCTGAAATTAGGATGAGGAAGAGAAAGGTTGTGACTGAGCATCCTAATTTTGGCACAGGAGGAGATGTAGCCCTTGGGAGCTGGATTCCAGAAGGATGGCTGGAGTTAACTTTGATGCCTTGTTAATTTTAGTCATTAGGTTTGACTCATTGTTATGCTTCTCTCACACATTCAATCAACTCTTAGCTAAAGCTGAGTTGAGTTGATGGAGGTACAGATTTTGGAATGTTCAAGAAGGACATGGCCTCCCATTCTCAAAATAATATTCCTGCTGCTTTAATAATATATTAAAGCTATAAGAGTATTTTGTGTTCCAAATGGATCACATATGAAATGGGCAATACAAGCCTAACAAAATAGATGGGGAGAGTGCTGAGGCCAGATCTGACATCTGGAATGTGATAGAAGGCAATTCTAGGTAATTTATTTTTTCATTGTCAATATAAAAAAGAATTGTACTGGCTTGGGCATGTCAGTAGACCTATCTGTCAGAAGAGAGAAAAGAGAGGAAGCAGGATCAGAAGTAGCTGCAAAATGGGTTTTCCCCACAGATCTCCACTTGCAGATTAGGCTGAGCAGGGAAAATAGCAATGTTTAAGAGTAAAACGAGCAGAAGGAGCTTGTTCATATTTTGCTCATGTCAGACGTATCCTAAAGCATTTATATGAATAAGGAGGATCTTCTTTTCCCAACTCCCCATTACAGCATTTTATATAAAAATCATCTGTAGGTGTTTTTCTTGTCTTTTTCTTTTCCCCTCTCTACAGGAGCCTTACCTAAAGTCACTTGATGACAATAGAAATTTGTAATTTGAAACTTATTTGCTGTGAATTAGGCCTAAAAATATCTCCAAAATCTTTATTCATTTCCTCAATTAAGTACCGTTCACATGGGAGTAGTTGTTGAGCTGAGGTATATAACTACAATGCAAACAGGTGATTTGTTCAAGGCCCCTTAAACAGCCTCAGATCCAGCTGATAACTGGGCAGGACAATTGATAACTGACAGTTGTCCCACTGGCACTCTGGACACACTGGGCTCAAGTGAAGGGTGAGGATCTGTAGCTTTATTTCCCCAGGAGATAATTCTTAGTGTGCCCATAGAGGCTGATATATGCAATATGTGTCTTTCATCTGTGCTTTATAGGTAATAATTTAATAATAATTGAATAAATTGTAGCCATTTTTAACAATTCTAGTTGTCATTTTAAGTAAGTGATTTCTCTTCTATAAATTCAAAATGTTGTTCTGGAATACCCACTGTCTGTATTTGTACTGCCCATGTTTGTCAGATCTTATTTATTCTCTGCAGGATTTGGTGTCCTGTTTGGTATACATGGACATCTGCTTAGGTAATTTGCAGGATTAAATATAGGCACTGAACCTTTAATTGATAAATAACGCATTTTTAAAAATATTAATTAAGAGTATATTCTACAAAATAAATGATGTGATGTCCTTAATACAACCAAGACAAATCTTCTGGAAACAAAAGCATCACTTAAAGCAAAATGAGGCAATTCAAAAGCAATTAGCAGCAGAGTTGCTTGTCCTTTTTTGTTCTCTAATACTGCCTCTCCCCACTTAGCAGTGCAGTGTAGGCCTTTCTATGGATCATGGCAAGCAGGTGAGGAGGAGTAAAAGTGAGGAAAGTAGTTGAAAGTAGTCTGTAATTAGTCACATTGGACTAAAAGATTTGAATCTTAATTGAGGTTCTGACACTGAAAGTGTTCATTCTGTCCTAAAAATGTCTTCATCCTGCCCCTCTGCAGGTTTGTGAAGTATCTGATGCCTGTAGTGTGCTTAGACCCTTGGATCCACAGCTCTTGCAGTCCTGTACTTGTGAAGTACTGCCTATATGGTGCAGCCTTAACATTAACACCAGTATTAAAACTAAATTTTATTATACATTTGGCTTTTGGTTGTTTTTTGTTTTTTTTTTCATATTCTTGGTATCTAACTACCTGGAGTGCTGTTGACCACTAAATTTCTCCCTGTTCTAGGGAAAAATGCTCTCATTCCTAAGTGAGAATCTCGACACTATTCAGTGATCACACTCTATGGACATAACAGTTGCTGCAAAAGAACCATTCAGAGCTTCCCCCAAGGGCTTCTCTGTAATTTTACAGTGCCTCTTTTAATTCTGTGTGATGTTCCAGGTCGTTATGTATTATGTCAGTTGTACCACTCCAATATCTGGAAATAGGCCCTTGGTGCTGCCATGCAGACATTCCTAAGGGCATGAATTAAACACAGTTTTAAAAACCGCCCAATGGTCTCTGTGTGCAGTGTGTGTGGTCTGCTGACATCAGAGCTTTGGGGAAAAAAAGAATAATCCAGTCCAATTCTCCTTATTACATTTTTGCAGTCATATAATGGTAACTTTTTTGCAATAAAAACAAAACCTAGAATCACTTGGGATAAAATGATAGGTTTGTTGACAGCAGTTGTACTGTTTATTTTAACAGCTACAGGAATCAGTAAATCAAATTATGTAAAAAATTAGATAAAAACAGTGGTACAAAGTTGAATTCTTAGGAATGCAATTATAGATTGGTGCTAGGTATTAATTGGGGTCTTGTGACATTAGTATTGTGGTCAGCTTCTGTTCTCTGTTAAATCTAAAAATTGACTTGGGTGATGCAGTACTGAAGTACAGTTCAGGAATTATTAGTACTAAAGATTTGTATAAAATCGAGGATAAAAACTTGGTGAGATACTTCTCAATCACGGTCACCCAATCCATAGAAAATGGTATTTGGCTTCAAAAAAAGGAAAATACAGCTGCAGGGATAAGCCCTAAAAGTCAGAGCATTCATCAAGTATAATTAAGGAGCATATGTTATTTACATTGTTATGTATATATGTGTATGTGTGTGAATGTATTTGTGTTACTTGTCACTCATGATGAATAAGAATACAAAATGTAATGAATAGTGTTTACTGATATGGCTGCACAGTTTATTGAATTGTTCTGTGTGTTTCAAAGCTATTTTTTTTTTCTTCCTTTTAAAAAGATGCTTTAATGTACTTTGAGACCCACTGTATATAGGAAGAAAGATACTTTTAAGTATTTCAAATCAGGGTTTCCATTTTCCTTTGAGTTAAGTCCTGAAAGACATGGTTTTTAAAGTATCAAGTCACAAATGGGTAACTGCAAGGCAGCAGGGCTCACACAAAATGATGTAGTTGTGGATCTGCTTGGAGGAGGATTTTTCCCTTACTCATTCACTATTGTGGTGAGCAAATCATGGTGTTGTGTACCATGTCACTCTGACATGCTACTGAAATAGTTTCTGATGCATTTTAGGCAAGGACATGTTGTCTATAGACAGAAAATATAAGAATATATTAAGAAAAGGTGAGCAAACACTTCATTACTAGCTCTGGTGAAGTTCTTTCAAAGCAGAGAAGAGGAAATGTTTGAAAGCTTTCCCTTTTTTTGCTAGGAATTCAAATGTAGATAGTAGATTGTCTAATGGGGGGAAAAGCATAGGAAGTCAATTGTCTAATAGAAATCATACACAGGGGCAGTGCAAGTCTTTGCATTCCAGTATGTGTTGGATAAAAATTTCTAATAAAAATTGAGTTAGGTAGTAATAATCTGTGTCTGGTGTTCTACTGTGCTTCTTGCCGCTCACCTTCATGCTGACTCTTGACTCTCTCACTGTTTGATTGTTTTTAAAGTATGACTCCTGTTTTAGAATAGGGAGAGTTCATTTTTCTTTTGTTTCAGTGCTTTGTAAGAATTGCATGGGTTACTGCTTTATTGTAAAGGTGTTGAAAGAAACTTAATAATTTCTGGTCTGTGCCATAGGGTTTTTTTCTGATTTTCCCTCCTTTTTGGATCTGGGAGTGATTCTGCTTATTAAGACTCCACGTGCATTTATGATTTCTATTGACATTTTCCTGTGGGAAATGAGCTGTCTGACTCACAAAAGCCAGAGGAATGGGAGTTTTGGGCTCTTATCCTACTATTTCTGTAATTACTAAATAAGCTGCAATCCTAAAACTTCTTACTGAATATTGTTTTGACTTTCTACTTGAGTTAAAAAATAATGTCAATTTTTTTCTTCCAGAACAGTGAAAACACCTTCCACTCAGTTTCCTGGAATCTGATACATGAAATACATCTGATAAATCAAATACAGAGCAACCATGGATTAACAACTCAATCAAGGGGCTGCAGTTTCTGTGTGAGCTCATTATCCAGAGCACAAGCTCCTCACTAACAGAGGGAGGCGCAGGTTGTGTCAGCAATAAATATTGTTAGTATAGAGTACATTTACAGTGCAACGTACTTGTTAGAGATAAGCACGTTATTTTAGGTGGTGAGAACTGATTAAAACCCCACTAAATTCATGTGTCCCCTTGAAAAGTTCTAGCTCTCTTCCCTAGTTTGAGAGTCTGTATTTGATGTGGTGTAATATCAGAACAACTGGTTTAAAAACGTTTTGTATATAACATTTATTTTATGCAGTGTGACTTGGATGGAAACCATATAAATTTGTAAGAGAAAGAAAGTGAAATAATGCACTTTTTATTTCAATGCTGACATTGAGTGAAGTAGACATGTCGTTTTCCCAACCAGAATAAGAAATATCTTTTGTGAAATATTTTAAGACTTTCACATTTTCAGTGATTGCTAGTAAAGCAAAAGGGCTACGATCTCTGGATAATAGAGGAGATGTAGTAACTCTTTATTCCAAGGTTGCTTGTTTTATGCTACTGGTCATGCTCATGTTGTTTCATTTTCTGTAAGTTCTGTAGTACTTTAGCATAACTCCCTTTTATTTATTTCTTTTGAAAGGGAGAAGTGAAGTGAATGCTGAAAGACAAGGATACATTTCTCTGTGATAAAATATTAAAATTATGAAGTGCTCCTCTGAGCTTTTCTGCCATTTTATATAGGTTTTATTTTCTGGAAAAGAACCTATTGCTTCAGAAAAAGGTTTGAATGAATTCAGTCTAAAGCTGAGGTTATTGTAGCAGAAGATTTTACTGCTTTGTGATGTGTGTTTTTTGCAAGGATATAATTACAATGGTGCAATGGCTGAATTTTGGACACAGTGACAGGATAGGAAATGCTATCTCACTTAAAGAACAATTTATAGAGCTACATATATAGCAGAAGATGGAATGGAACCCTGCAGCAAAATTCTGATTCTTCTGTGACAGAACTCTTTTACCATGAAATAAGAGCCCAATTCTCTGGTTTTCCAGGACTCTTCCCTTCTGGCATGCAGATGGCACAATAGGCTGTACTTCAGCAGGGAAATGCAGAACATCTTCCCAAGAAAGATCAGAGGCACATAGATTTTATTTTCCTTTAAAAATCTGATCTGCTTCTTTTACCAATAATCTCAGCAACAACAAAACTCAATGAGGTCAAAGTTTCTGTGTGGATTCTGACTCTGTGTGTTTTATTAGCTGCAAAAGTTTTCTCCTCTATTGTATTACATTTAGATAATGCTTTAGTGTAATATCCTTCATATTCTTAACTTGTATTATGGCTATGCCTTTCAGCTTTGACAAATATACTTAGAGCTTTCAGAGAACACTTTAGTGTCTAAGGATTGCACACTGCAGAATCAAGGGGGAAATATCTACATGTCATTACTTCCAGATGGAGTAAGGAAAGTGAGCTGTTGGCACTTAGGTTGGAATACTCAGGAAATGTTGAGGAGTAGTGAGAAGAGAGTAGTGAGTAGTGAGAAGAGAGCACATTACAGGTTCTGGGTAGCATGTGTATATTGTTTCATCTCAAATAGAGACATCAACGTCAATAAAAAAGCTGTTCTTTTCCTATAAAACTACACAGGCTCTATGTGTAGTTTTATAGGAAACTATAAAGTTGAAAGTTTATAGCTGATTTATAGTTGAAAAATCCAGTAGCTGAATTTAATGTTGATTTAATGTTGAATTTTTAGAAAGATTTTTGTTTGGAGTTTCCTACAGCCAACTCTTTACCTATGATCACACAAGGGAAGCTTTTCTTTTCTATTAATAAACAGGAAAAATATTCTGTGAACTCTCTAATTAGCAATAAATTTATCTTATTTAAAAATAGATCTGTTATGTGTGTTAACCTTGACACATGTTTAAATCCAATGTTATCACCCAGGACAGAAGTTTATCCCCTGATGTTTTGTTCCCAGCATTTCCAGGTATTTAAAATTTGTTCTGCTGGCTGCTGCTGTCACAGGTATTTCCAGCTGTCATGCACGAGGACTTTTTCCAAGAAGCAAAGGTGAACAGTGGGTTTAGCTGCAGTAAATTATTTCAGCAACTACTTTAGAGAGTTCCTGACTCTCTTTCACCACACACAGAGAATTTTTATAAAATCCTCAATAAAGAGATTGAGTCTGTTGTCCCTGTGAGCTGTTTGGATTGCTCCAGGTGCTGTTGATGGTCAGCAGTCAGCTTGCAGGTACACAAAGCTGAAGGAGAATTTCACTCTGCTTTCAACAGGATATATGTGCATGCATTTAGAAATAGAATTAGTTTTCGTGTTTTCCTCCTGGGCTCCACAGGATCATGGTCTGTTAGAGCTAGAACAGGAGAGGAGGATGACAGAGTTCTTGTACTGAACTTGTCACCCTCTTGCTCATCATTCCTATGAGTCTGTAAACCTGTAATTACAGGTCAGGGCTGCGTCCAGGGCAGAGATAAGTTTCTCTTGCTGCTTTTTCTTCACAGCTTTGCAAAGCCATTGCAGCTCCAAGAGGGAATTGGATTCTGTCCATCTCCACATGGCATTAGCATTGCTCTCCTGTCTTCCTGTGCTCTTTTTCCTTCACTAGTGATGTCAGAACTGTTTAAGTTGCTATTTTGGATTTCAAATCATATTTGGACTTGTCAGAAAAGCAAAATTTATAGGATTGTGAAGAACTGTTCCCTGCATAGAACTGCAAAATAAGACCTACTGGCACTTCTAGGATAGTATTATAATAGGGTTATTATTTTCTATCTCACTTTAAGTTTGGAAGTGTTTAAAAATGTTCTTTATGGCCTTTGCATTCAGCCTCTGAAAGTAGTGAGAATTTTCAATTCTTATTTGAATCACAAACCCTCCAAAGATCTGGAGGTGAGCAGATTTTCAGTTTTCTCAGAGTTTATCTGAACTATTTTGAATTATTGACAGCAAACTTCATTTTCCCTGCAAGTCAGTTGTGGTGCAGATTTTTTGCAGTGAAGCTGTGCTTGTTTTAACACAAGAAGTTTTCTCTGGGTCTACTTCATAATACTTTGTTTAGTCAGTTTAGTGGTGCTTCAGGGTTTGCTTTTTTTTGTGCTTCATAATCAGTCTACATTCAAAATATGTTTCATAAAAGAGGAAGATGAAAACTCATTTCCATTGTTAGGAATCATAAAATATCACAAGGCTCCTCTTTCTTTAGCAACAGATGAAAAGATGAGTGTATGAGAGAGACAGTTCTGTGATGTGTTTCATTTCATGTGGTGTCTCTGAGTCCTGGTATTGTGTATCATCCCCAATGACTGCAGTGCCTTGAGTCACTGTGTTGTTTTTGTAAAAGCTTTCACTTTTTCACTGTTTGTTCTCAAGGTTACATTATGCAAAACACAATGTTATATTTTTTGCACTAGTACAAGCTGTATAAAAATATTTTTAATCCTGCTGTGAAAATTGAAGCAGCTCTACTCTGGGAGAGAGGCTTTGGGCCTGTTTCAAGCATTCCCAACTTCTAAAATGAACTTCTGTTTCTTCCTCTGTCTGAAAAGGTGTGGGTCATGTTTCTTGCACTTTGTTCCTTTGGTAAATTGATTTAGCTAATCACCATGAATTGGGAACGACTAAGAATTATCCAAAGGTAGTTTTGCTGTTTAATTAATTATGAAGATGAAAGAGAGTTTTTTCTGCTTTACTTTTAATGTGAGAAGCCAGGCTAAAAATATGAGGGAGGTAAAAGGAGAGCAAAGGACAGATTACTGATTTTATTTCAATGGATTTGCATTATGGATAGGAAGGAACAAGCAAGTTGAATTTTATACATTATTCAAAACTTCTGTTTTGACTTGATTAGATCCCTGCTCTACAAATCATTTTCCTTACCATGCCACTTTTTCCCCCTTTACTTTCTAGTGAGGTGCAGGGCATTGTGCCCTTTAAAAATTTCCTGATGTTCCCTGCAGAGCTTTTATCCCAGCTGTGTGCAGCCTTTGGCCCCTCTTGGTTTTTGCACCAAAAATCCTCTGGAAATGAGTAAGAACTGTGAGTTCTCCACTCCATCAGTGGGTGCAGACACTTTGCAGAGGGCAGCATGGGCTGGGATTGTCTCTGTGTGGAACCCTTGGATCTGGTAGGCTCTGGGAGGAAGTGTTTAGTGCAGAGAAAGCTCTGAGAAACTTAGTAGTCAACCAGGTTAGCTTTTACCATAACTCTTTTGTGTGTTTAAACCTTGGCTGTAAGTCTGTGCTCTGCCTTTTCCTCTGTGAACTACTGAAACTCTTGTAAAATCCTGACTATAATATACAGGTAAGTATGGAAGTACTGAGGAAATCAAAACAAACCTCCCCACAAAGAACCCAAACATAACCCAACAAAATACATGAGCTGTGTTTTTTTTCTGGTCTCACTTTACCTTTCTTGAAGTTTGCCCCAAAATAATCAGTCTTATATTGATACTATAACAGGGTGATTTCTTTGATTTTTCTTTAAATTTAAAAATAAGGAACCAACTATTAACTGCTAAGAGGTTTTTTTACCAATATGTGTTGCTGCTTGCTCCATTTGCATTTGATATCAATGCACATGTGTGATTTTGTTAAAAGCTGAAATGCTTTCACTGAGAGGCACCAAAGGAGCCTTTTTCCCTGTGCTTTTGTCCCTCTCCAAAAAACTTTCTTGTGAAGCATCTCTGGTAACACACACTGATTAAAAACATTATATTTCAAAAGCAATTCTATGAGTACACCTACATGGAATGAAGAAAGGACTTGGTGCCAAAAGATGTTTGTTTTCTCCAAGAGACCAGTAGGATAGGACAGTAAGCATACTTATGAAGATTGCTAATTTCTGCCTTGCAGGAATGATTGTTACAGTCAATTTTGAGTGAATTTTAACCAGGCAACTGTAATTTTCTGCCATTAATGAACACTTTTTGGGTATTCAAGGAGAAAGAATAAGATCTGTCAAATGAAAGAGTTCTCTGAAGTCTTTTTACCAGAACAAAGAATATACAACAAGTTTATGAACTCATATTGAACATTCTAAAAATCTACTATGAAAGGCCAGTAGTAAACCTCATACATGACACAGGATTTTGAGAAGAAAACAGTTGGTCACCCAATCTCTCATTAATACCTTGGAAAGACATTTATCCTGCAATGTCTTAGTGTCTGCATGTGCTGCAGGCACTCCATCTACTCCACCTTGGGTCTCATTGTGGAGATCATCATCTTGGGTTTTACAATTTGAGTTCGTTTGGTCAGCCTTGCAGCTTGAAGAAAGCTTGTACAAATGGCTGCTCATTTTTCTCATGGTGTGGAAGCAGGCTCCCCAGGTGCTTTGGCCAACCAGCTGTGCTTAGCACACAGCAGAAAACCCCTGTGCTGAGGGGAACTGTGCTGGGAGGGGAAGCACTGGTTACCAGCCAGCAGCAGGCATGGCACCCAGGCAAAACCAGGCTGAGCATCAGCTGTGCAGAAATACAGATTCTTCTTTCAGCACAGTGTGATGGAGGAAAGATTGGAACAAGGCACATTAACAAACTCTTCTCCTTCCCTCCCAGAATTACAACAACAGCTGCCTGCATGATGGACCTGCGGAGATATCCGCTGGATGAGCAGAACTGCACGCTGGAGATTGAAAGCTGTAAGTACTTCTGCAAATCCTACTTATTCTCTGCTCAACTGCTCTGGAGTTTTTATTTCTATTGAGTTCTGTTTTTTTCATGTTTTGTATTCGGGGTTTGTTTTTTGTTTTTTTTTTTTTACATGCTACTAACCCAGTTGTCTTTCTGCCTGATGATGTTTAGATCCTTGTAAACACAAGCAAAAAAATAGCTTTCCAGATGGATTAGTAATTTGTGGCACAAGGATTAGCAGAAGTTATTCTGTGTTTTTATAGACAATTTACAGCTTTAAAAGTCTCATTCAAATGCCTTGTTGGAGTTCATGTGAGGAGCACAAGGATTATTATCAGTTCTTTATCCTCCTTTACTGCTGAACTGTGTGGCAGCTTGTTTCCATTTATAAGTGAAGGCAAGAGGTTAGAATTGTCCTTGAAATAGGTGTTTTGTGGGTTTTTTCCTAACCACTGTGCTCTAGTTAAACTTTCAAAGCATGTAAACAGTCTGTTTATATATATTGATTTAATGACTGGTGTCTATTGAACTTATGTAGATAAAACTTGTGAAGTTAAATCTCTCTTTTCTCTGAAAAAGATTCATGATCACTTTTATAATGACAATATTGCAAGCATGTTATTTAACACTCTAATTAAGATTATATAAAAACTTTCAAGATTAATGTAACATTTTAATATACAGCACACAAATGAGTGTATTTTTTAAATAAGTTCTGTATTATGAAATATGTGGGATTTCTGTGTTTAATTTCTGCTGCAGTCTGGTAAGAAGTCCGTACAGCTGAACTTCTGTTTGAGAAAGCATTTAAGAATATGTTTTACATTTGTGTCCAAATTTCATTCATCTTATTGGAATTTACAGATATGCAAAAATTCTTGTGACACTGTTGCCTGAAATAATTTCCATGCATAAGTAAGCAGAGTTGAGACTATCTTTAGAATTCTGTGTACTGATATTCACAAGCAGCAAATACAGTGGTGGACTTGGCACTGAGAGTGGATAAAATCTAGTTTGTTTGGGCTTTTTTGTAGTTCTGTGTACAATTTCCATTGATAGCATTTGATTCAGGATCTCATACCTGCAACCAGTATATAGGTACTATATATATATTAGGTTGATTATAATGTGCAAGAAAACTCTTGGCATAATTCAGGCTCAGAGAGATTTTTATTGAGAAATTTTTTGCTGTGACTGTGTCTTTTAATTGTTCTTGTAGCGAGGACCTGGTATTTTTCTATTTTTCAATTGTGTGTGTAAGGTGGGAAGCTGGAGAGTCAGGGGAGATCGTTTCTCTCTGTTGACAGCATTGTTTAAATGGCCAGCAAGGTCTTGCCATCTCTCTGCATTGCTGAGATGACTAAATCTTATTGGGATTCACAAAGTAGATATCCCTCCTCTCATCCTTTCACAATCTGCTCTGGAAAATATTCCCAGGAAATACCTGTCAATTGTATCTCTGCTTTTCAATGAGAGCTCTTGTTCTCATTCAGACTTAGAATGTGGGACTTGTCAATTGAAATTTCCCTTTTATCTGATTTAGAGTAGAGGTTTGATGCAGATCACTTGTCTTTCTAGAAACAATCCCAAAAACCTGAGGTATTGAGTGCTCAAAGTTGTTGTTCCACTCAGTGTAAAAACTTAATGCACATTATATCATAGAGATGATAGAAGTTGAATTTACCATAGAAGCTGGGATGCCTGGAGCAGAGGTCATTTGAGGATTTGTGAGCACTGTTGCAGCATCACAAAGGTATGGATTTAAATCAGGATACTAAGTGTAGCCAGCCTGTCTGTCATTGCAATGATAAAGTCCACTAAAGAATGTGGATAAAGTAACACTTGAACTGTGTTTTGAAGCACTGTCAGACTGCTTTAGAAAATGATTGGTCTTCATAAACACCATTTTGTCCTGCTGAAAAACCTGTGTGTCTACTCCTCATGAATCACTTAAGGCAAAAGTGCTGGTAGGTAGATGGGCAGGGTGAGTAAGATTGAAAGTGACCGTCCAAGTTATTAAATGCAGGTGCTGGAGTCATAATCACTTGTAAAAAATGCTTAAGCTGCATGCCTGAAGAAGGTTGGTTTCTTGCTCCTGTGATCCTCTTAGATGGCTGTTTCACCTCTGCTTTCTTGTAGTAGTTAGATATTCTGTGAATTCCTACCCCAGGTCTTTTCATGCCTATGAAGGCATGAAATTAGTATTCATTGCTTGGGCCTACAATTTTTTTTTTTTTAATTCAGTGTCTTCTCTGACCCTACTGGGACCTTCATAACATATTTAATGAAAACACTTGCAGTTTCTCATAGACTTCATTTCATTAAACTGATTATTCCAGTCTTTTTTAGCTTTCTCATGCAGGGGTATGTTAAGAGAAATTCAAAACTGGCATTAGTTCTTCATTAGGAATAACTTGTACCATGAACAGTATCCCAGATGAAATCTGCATTACACTATGGTGTTAATCCTGCCTTTCTTCAAAAAGCCACCTCTGCCTTTCTTCACAACTGCATATCACAGGTGAGAGTCTTTTCTGGAACAAAAAGTACGGCAAGGTCTTTCCCTTCCTCACTCATTTTCCAGAAGTGGGTTCTTGCTGGCTTTTTGAAGAATTTTTTTGCATAATGCTAAGAACACATGACTTGGCATTTCATAACACTGTTCACATAAATCAGTGTTCTTAATATTGCTACAGTCCTCAAGGTCATCCAGTTCTTGTTATATTTGTTCTGATCATCCTTGTTCCTGACAATGCCTGCTGATTTTGTTTCATTAGAAATTTCATCAACACACAAATACTAAAGAATATTAATGTCAAGAAGGAAGAGCTTTGCTTACAGTCATTCTCTGTATTGAGCATGACCTTTCAGTGCAGTACAATTTCCTACACATCTTTTACATATCTTTACTAATTGTCTTTTCTTAGTTAGTCTTATAAAAATATTTCTATGAAATCCAGTTCAGCTATGCATTGTCAAGTCAGGTAATTTGAGTTGTAATGGTATTTTTATTCTGTTTCAATACATGTTACTGTCTCTAAAGTCCTTCCATTCTTTCTCTGCTTCCTTCTTCTTTTCCTCTCCTCGTTCTCTTACTGATGCCAGAGTTGAATGCCTTCTTTAATACCTGGGCTTTTTTTATTTTTCATGTCATAATGTTTACTGACATTTGTGGCCAATATCAAGCTTTTTTTAACCTAGATTTGCATTAATATAGATTAATTTGCAAATTAGAAATTCTTGTGCAAAAGGGTTGTATAAAAAATATAAAACATGATATAGAGGGGGTGATATCATCTATTAAGATTCAAGAGAAGCATTTTTAAGGGCAGTCTTAGATGCTGCAAGTGTAGGAGAGGACTATTCCCCATTAGTTTAAAAAGTATCAGTTGTGAGGAATGAAATCCTGTTTTTTTCCAGTATACCTAGTTACACTCTGAGGTCCTTTAAAAGTAGAAGCTTGTTGAATATTCAGTTTTGCTAAGATGCTTCTGAACCTGTGGGCTATCATGTCCAAGGGGGCCTACTCTGAGCTATTCTACTTCTCCCTTTCTTTTGTTCTTCTCCGACATACTGAACAGCAGGGTTATGATAGCAGAGAGAAACCAATTTTCCTATACATTCATTTTTTAGTTTGCCAACTTGCAGGAAACAGAGTTTTTTCTTTTTTGGTTGAATATTGCCTTGACTCAGTAAATACCTGTCTGTTCTGCACCCTACCTGGGCCACTGCAGTTTGTATTGCTGAGTTTCTGATGATTCATGAGAATGATTTTATTTCTCTGCTGTTTCCTGCCTCTCTGGAATTGTAACTGTTGAGAAGAATGTCTCAGCTAATCAACCCTAAGACTAGTGAGAGCTCAGAGGTAATAAGAAGTACAAGAAAATTTGATGAATACTTCATATTCCTATAAACTAATAAAATATCATATTGCACATCCTCAGCCTAGCAGAAATTATTGTGATTCTTTTGACTATTCTTAAACACAATTATTCAAGATTCATGTGGTACATCTGGACCTTTGTCTGTTTCAATTATGTGGTGCCACATAATTTACTTCAATTCTTTCTTATCTTGTTTCATAATATGTTAGACCTGGCTATAATTATGGTATACTGAGTAAAATTCAGAATCTGCCTTGTAACAGTGGAGTTTTTTTTCCATTTTTTTGTTGATGTGGAACAAATAAGAATTCGGTGAGTTTCTCCTCAGAAACACTTTCCATGGTGTGTGGCATTAAAGCAGCACATCCAAGCCCTTGGCAGACAGCGAGCTCCCCATGTGGCTGTACTGATGGGAAAACACAGACAGGCAGGGGGAATTTTTGCTGATGAATCTTTGCTGATGAATGAGAAATAATTGTTTTCAGGACATTTCATTTATGTGAAAGCCTGATGTGTTCAGAGCAGAAACCATTAGATTTTTTTTTCTACTTCATCACAGAACCACCAGAGAGGCAAGAGAAGCACACTAGGTTAAAAGGTAAAAGCACACCGTTCAGTAAGAGGATGTGGCAAAAGCCAGAAACAGAGGCAAAAAGAGTGTCATTCCTGCCCGTGGCAGTGCAGCCCAGTACCAAACACTTTCTAATCAGATCATCTGTGAAATCTCATCAACAAGAGAGAGAGAAGTCATCTTTGTGTGCTCAAGGTGACTTTATGAGTACTTTGAAGGCGCTGAAAAGAAATCAAAGCAGCCTTTCCTGGAGCTTTGAGTACTTTGCAGATGGCTGCTCTGGCCATCGATCAAAGCTGTAATCAGGTCACAGGGGACAAATGGTGGAGCTCCAGGAGCTGACCAGGCAGGGCTTTTCTGCGTTAGAGGCCAATGTGTTTGATGCCAGGCGAGGAGCTGCGGTCCCCAGCCTGGGGTGCTCAGCACAGCTGGATGCCATGGCAATACGTGACTTCAACAACTGCACAGCAAGGAGAGAGTTAAGCACATGACTCTTGGGACACTGACAGCTAGAATTTTACAAGTTGTTCATTTTATTTTCTTCTTTTTATCAAGCATAATGTGTATTCCATCCCCTTTGTTTCTTCAGCTTGAAACTGTTTTGCATTATGGCTCTTGTAGAGAGGCTATTCCTCTATCAGCAGAAGGTGGTCTTATCAAGGTGCCCCTTTTTTCATCTTGTTCATCATCTCCATATTCAGATTTCCTAATTTGGATTCTGTGCCAATTCAGCCTGCACAGCACTGTGTGTGGAGCACAGATGTGTTGTTTAACAGTGATGAATTCCACCTCTGTCTGTTGCCTTTTTGGCACCGTCAGCTTCCAGTGTGGCTTCCTTGGGACAGGTACTTTGTTCTTTATTTGTCCTCAGTAATTTCATCTCCAGCATGCTGAGAAGAGAAAAGGTATAATTTCAGTGGCATAATGCACACTGAAAATGAACAGGAAATCCTTGACTCCTCTTCAGAGTGGAGATAGGATGATTCAGGAAGAGCTAAAATAATCCCCAGCAGTAGATGATTCTTGTGTGTCGCCTGAAGAGGGGAAGGAAATTCAGACTCACCAGCAGTGCATATGATCAGGGTGGGCTGTGCACAAGGGAACCAGTGCTTGTAGGGTTTGATAACACACACCCCCACACCCAGCTGGGGGTTGGGCTTTCAGGCTCAGCTCAAATAACACCCGAGATTTATTACCCTAAGGTAGGCAAGAGGGAAGTATTTTCCTTTTTTCGTTATATCTCAGTAAGTCTTTGCAGCAGTCTCTGCATCCTGTGAGTTCTCATAGCACTAACAAGGTGATGTACTGTTTGCAAATGAAGAAAGAATTCTACAGGAGCTCTGCAACAGATTCTTGATGCTTTCAAGCTACCTGGAGTTAAATCTAAAAGGCAATGCAGTATACAAATATCTAATCTGTGCCTTTCAGCCCCAGACCGTACCAGCAACACAGATTTCCACAGAGAAATTAATTTTAAGTGCTTTTTTTTCCATTTCTTCTCATTCTGTAGTTGAATATGGAGAACATATATAATCAAAAAGACGAAATATGAATGGTTTTAAAACTTTTACTGCATTTTGACTTTTATATTCAATTTGAACAAGAGTAAGTTTTTCCTTATTACAAATAACCCTAAGATAGAGGGCTTTTTCCCTATATATAACTACAATTGCCTTTTGTTCATCAATTACATTAAAGAATGAATTCAGTTTTTTCAGATTAGTTTTCAAAACATCTAGGGCAGGAGGGCACTTGGGTCTGTTGTCAGTCTGATCTGTGTTTGCCCTTGGTCACTGATAGCAGCAACTCCAGCAGTCAATCCCAGTGCTCTTGCTCTGCAATGCTCTTCAGCTCATGCTCAATTACTTATGTGGAGGAAGAATGAAAATGAATATTTGAGTCAGTGCAGGACTGTGGATTCAGATGAAATCTGATTAGGAATTTTGGCTTGTTTGCAAAACAACAACAACAATGAAAATGGGACCAACTCTCACCCACCCTGGCAAAGGGTCCCCTGAGTCCCCATGGGCAGCACAGCTGGGCTGGGATGAGATGTGGCAACGCTCATTAGATTCCTTTCTGACAAGAATTCACTTGGCTGCTTGAGGAGCAAGCCAGATCACTGGATTGGTGAGTGTGCTCTGTATTTGGGTCACTGATACTTGTCCATTTGTCTTAAGTTTCTAGAATGGGAACTGGAGATTCATCTCTCGAATATGAGCTTAATGTTCTTCATTAGCTCTTGTTAAAGAAAAGAAATAGCTGTGTTCCCCAGAAGGGTTGTAATTTTTTGGTTTGGGTGATTTAGTTTTGTTTTTTTTCCAAACTCCAAATTTTCTTTACTTTTTCTTACTGATGCTCAAATGCAGAATATTGCATCATTGGTCGCTGAGCAGGAAAACAATTTAATTGGTTTTCTTTCTGCAAGTAGAAGCCAGAGTGAGTAATGGGATCATCTTTAGTTTTTGATTATGACATTAGATTTGGTTTGAGGGAGGGTTGACCTTCCAAGCAGACAAGTCTAGGAAACGTTATTTTACTTTGGTGGAACAGAGAAATAATTTAATTAGAAGCAGCTTTGGCAAAGTTAAAATTTAAAATATTTTCATTCCTTGATCACACCTTCCTGTGATGAGAGCTTTGTGAAACAAGTTAATTTTGTCTTCATTTGCTCATGTTATTTGGTACTGCTCATCAGGCTGATCAAATTGATCACCAATTGCATTGGTGTGCAGGTCTGCACAGGGAAACTATTCCAGATTTAGAAATGTTTAATACCTATTCCACTCAGAATATCCAATGTGGTTTTGACACCCAGTCCAAAATTATTTGGATGGAAATTCAAGCTATCTTTTGTGTATGAAATATTCTAACTCTTAGATAAACTTTCTCATGATATTGCATTTGTTCTGAGCAAAAATGAAACACCAGTAGTACTGTTATTACTCTAAGTAGCCTGAAACATGTGTTGTGAATGAACATTTATAAAGGAAATGATGCCTAAGTGGTTTAGAGAAATAAAGATTATGGTCTTTATCATTTATGTTGTATTTATAAGAGAGTTGGGGTTTATTTTTATTCTTTTTCTTATGCAATAATTAAGGTGTGGAGTGTTTTAATGTTGCTTTTTACATGAGGAAAGAGAAGTCACTAAGTAGATTAATATGTACTTACGTTTCAAGTTATACTTCAGGAATAATTCAGGATGAAAGGGACCTCAGGAGGTCCTTAGTCAAATGTATCTAAAAAATGGTCAGCTCTTTGGTGAGACCAAGTTACTCAGGGATTTGTCCACTCTGGTCTAGAAAACCTCCAAGGACAGAGATTGAAAAACCTCCCCAAACCACCTGTTCCAGTGCCTGACCATAGCAGTGAAGAATTTTAATTGAAGTTTTCTATCTGATTTATCCTGTCCTGGGATCCTACATCTGCCCTACAGAATCAGGAATAAGTATTCACCATTACTGATCTGAAATAGAACCTCAGGGCTGTGTGACCTGCATGGTGAAAAAGTTCTGAGTCATGGAACAGAATGACAATTCCATGAGAATGCTCTGAATAAATCACTATGCTGTACAAGTAGCCTTGTAATTTAACTAAGAGTTAACAATGCAGTTTTTCTTCCATGTACAGTCTGTTGTGGTATAATCTGCTCCCTATCTCTTTGTTCAGGTACACAGGTGCTATTCCCATTATATAGATTGAAGTGTGTCTGTCACTGCTTGTTATGGTTTAAAAACTCTCAAAATAAGGGTTCTTTTCCCCAGATAATGATCTCAGAGTTTCTTTCTTTATGATGTTTGGTTCAGTAACATCTTCATTGTTACATGCATTTAAAAGGCAATTCTCTGTATTCTATGACTGTACAACATACAGGTTGTCTTTATTGGGTATGGAACACAGCTATAATTAGTTTTGCAGGAATGTATTGGAAATGCAGAGATTTTAAAAGCTGTGGTATGTCATACCTCAGCTCTTGCTCCAGAGCAATCCACTGTGTGCATTTCCTCTCAAACAAGCCTGTCTCATCTGGTGACTGATGTGTCACTGCAGCTGGAATTTGAGATGTAACCTGAGCCCAGCCAATAATCTCATATAAAACCAGGGTAACATAACAGAAAAAACAGTGTGGGAGTTGGTATTTGGCTGTATGTGTAGGAACACACCTTTCCACTCTGACATGATGTGCAACACTGGAAGTAACACCTTGTTAACAGGAGTCTGCAATGGATGGAGTCAGGTACTCTGCTGAATCCTGGCACTTTATTGATGTGCCAAAGTTGATTATTTGAGTATTTGGCAAATTCTGCATAAACTTACGTGTCAGTTTCCTGGTTAAATCACCGCTTTTAGCTGTTTCCCTAAACAGTTAATTGACAGTCAGCA
This sequence comes from Ammospiza nelsoni, assembly GCF_027579445.1. Taxonomy (NCBI): domain Eukaryota; kingdom Metazoa; phylum Chordata; class Aves; order Passeriformes; family Passerellidae; genus Ammospiza; species Ammospiza nelsoni. Next base: position 8,047,818 of record NC_080648.1, read on the forward strand.
TACATTACAAGTGAACATTTGTCCAATATCAGACCCAGCATTATTCAAGGCAAACAGCTATTGTGGGGTGCTGTGGGAACAAGTTCCATAAAAGCGCAGCAGGCACCTGAATCTGACTGTGTGGGAGCCCATCAGTGAACATCAGGGCACTCCAAGGAACCAGCAGTTTGTTGGTGGAACAATCATCCCTTCAACAGCTGACTTGTGGGAGAATGATCTGCCCCAGGATGTTACACGCACAACCTGAGTGATGCTGAAATGCTGGTAAGTTACATTTTTGTTTGTGAATTATGATTTTTATTCCTATGGGGGCTTTTTGTGTCTGGAAGCCTGTAACCTGTTCCTGACACACAAACTGGAGAAAATTCTGTAAAGAGACAAAGAGCAGAGCAGTTTTCATTTTACCTATGGTCCCTCTCTATCTTCTCTTCTTTGCAGACCAAAAATGAGTAATATAAAGAGTAAAATTAGGAACTCCTATCCTGTTAGAATTATTATCATAGTGATGGTATCCATGCCAAGGAACTTCTCATTCTCCCAAAACACCTAACAGGGATGTTCAGGGGAGCAGATGTGCATCAGTGCTGCAAGTGTGATGCCTTTATGCTGTAAGCTGTTTATGTTGCTGTAGCACAGGTAGGTAGTGGGGGTACTGTGCACATGTACTAGTTAGATTATTGTTTTCCTTTCAGGTTTCAAGAACAACTTTCTTCAAGTCCTGCCAGTTCAACAGCATTATAGGTAAATGCACTTTTCTCCTACAAAATCAACCTGACTTCCTGTCAAAGTTGTTGTCTTGCTGCTCAAGAAGAAATATCTTTTACTTCTCTCTATTTTTATTGATTTTTGAGAAGATGGTACTAAAGAACTGGGTTTTACATTTTGCTATGATGGCAGAAAAACTGGCATCTCACTATGTCCAAAATTAGCATTTTACCCTACAGTGTGCTATGTACAGCATAGCTGTCTCTTCTTTTTTTATTTTTTGCCCCTTTGATCTCCTTCTCTCTTTCTCTTTTCCTCTTTTTCTTTCTCTTTTCCTCTTTTTTGCCCTTTTCGCCTTTCAATGAACCTTTATGTACTGCTGATACTACTGAAGAATTGATTGTATAAGTGTGGGAAACTGGCTTGCTTTATAAAAGTACAAGGTGCTTACTAAATATGTTAACTTTCTTTAAAAAATAAAATGGTGGTTTTAACTTTCATATCTTGTGTTTCTTTATGAGTGCAATGCAATTATGAACACAGCAAAACATGGACAATATTTGAAATCTGCTGAGAGAAGATGACTGTGAGGTCTGAATGTCTGACAGCTAATTTTTCTATTTATACATATAAAAATATACTTAAAAAAATTATTTTGGGTGGGGATTCTTGAAAGTGGTGCAAATATAAGTGGCATTTCTACTGTGCACATTCCTATCAACTTGTGCTGCTGAGTGATCCATGAAGAGACTTTCAGTCACCTTTTTTTGAAGATAGGTCTTTGTAACTGAACAGTGAGTTCCTATTTGCACATATTTACGTGTGTGCTAGCTCTCAGCTGGCCTTGAAGCTGTTCTCAGGGACACTTTGTTCTATGGCAGGATGCCAAATTGCTTTTGATTTTAAGGAATTTTAAAAAAGATATTTGTTAAATTAGGTCAATATGCTTGTTATATATGATATGGCCATAATTTTGCCAGACATTAAATGGTAAAAGCAGTGATGTAATTATAATTTAAGGATGATTTTCATAGTTGTAATGGCCACATATGAACAAGCATTGTAAACCTGTTTTCATACTTTATATCTCAGAATGACTTGCTTTTACAGGGAGCTCTCTAGGCTGATTAAAACTGCACTTTTTCTCTGGGCATGAAATCTGCTGTTGGAAGATGAGCTTTTTTAGAAAGGGCTGGAGCACATCTTTCCTGCTTGAGCACTGGCCAGCACCTCCCACCAAGTCCAGCTCCTTTGGCTACTTCTTTGAGTTTGTTTCTTCTTGGACTAGAAAAGTGTTATTGTGAATGAATTCTGAGATGTTAATATTGCTGCTCTAGAGGTGAGTAGGATGATAGAAACAATGACCTTTTGTGATTTTTCTTTCTCTTACAAGGAAAATACTTTGGTTTGGAGTGCAGCATGTTTTCCATAAACACAAGGCAACCTAGAGCAGCTGTTTGTTTTTTGTTTGTTTTTTTTTTTTAATTTTTTTTTCCTTTTTGGGGCTTTTTAAAGTCATCTTTACCTTCAGGGATTTGGATTATTGTGGCAAGTATTTTAGCCAGAAGGTAGAACACAGCTCACTAGGGAGACTCCAGCTGGGACTGAAAATACAGCAGTGTTGGCTCCACACATTCAAAAGTGAACACATGAGGCCTCTTGACCAGCCAAAAATTCACTCAGCCTGTAAAAAAGGAGGCAATACCTTGTTATTACAAATGTATATCCGAATTTCCTAATTTGCTTTTGCATAATGGTTATTCCATGAGTGTCTGACCTTCGAAGAAGATCAGCTCTCAGCTCAAGCGCTATCATCCCTAGTGAGCTGTTCAGAATAGATTGCAAACAGCTTCCATAGGAAGGATGAATGTAAGCCCTAAATAATTATGAGAATGATGACTAGGCAAGCCTTTTAGTTAGATCTTTCCTTATCTAAATTGTTTTTCCAATCATGATAAAAATATCAAAGTATGCTATAAAAATATCTGAGCAAAATATCGGAGTCTGTTGCATAGAGGAAGATAATTAGCAGATAGTGTACATCTGTTCTTACAGAATCAAAGAAGGGCAGATGAGCTGATGTGGAGCTCTGTGTGCTTTAACCTGGACTATTTTCAGTCCCTTGGTTGTCTTAGATTTTGTCCGCTGCATTGCAGCTGTCTGCAGAAGGCACATCTATCAATAAGCCAGTGCCATTTCCTGTAGCGTGTGTGGGAACAGCTGATGTCAATGTAGTTTTCTGGTCAACATAGCTAAAAGAGATTCAGAGTCCTTATCTCTCACTAAAATCTGATCAAATAAATGTTAACCGAAAGCTTTCACCCTTTAAAGAGGTTTGTTCCTGTCTCAAGTCATCGTGGTTGGAACTGGAACACACAGTGTGGAGTGCGTTGTGCCTCTTCTGAGCCGAGTGTTGCTGGTTTCTCATAAAACCTGTTACTGTTGGTGTGTGCTGATACCCAGTCTTTAATAAGCGGGTTTTTATTCCAGATTTTTGGGAACATGTCATCAGTGTTTAACCCTTGGAAGCATTCTGCTGTCACCCATGTGGCAGAGTGGCTGAAAGAGATTTCTAAAGTTCAGACAAAAATTTGCCCAGTCTTTCCTTGATGTCTGCTCATAGATGCTCAAGGTGTGAGGTCAGTCTGCTCCAGCTGCCATCTGGACAAGGCAGGGTTTGGTGCTTTGTGTTGTCTCAAGGAGATCCTGTGTCCTGTGACTCTATCCTAAATTTGGTATCAGTGCCTCACTGTACACAGCATGAAATCCTTCTTGACTGACAGTTCTCAATCTGTCAGCATACCAATGTTTGACCATACAGGATTATGATTAAGGGAATAAATGCAAAAATAAATGCTAATTTTTAAAATTGGTCTGATTTTCAAAATAAATGTAATATAATTTAATTAAACACATTTAAATAGAAGTTCTCTTTAGTTATAACAGCTTTTGATGAGGAAATTATTGGGTGTTATTTATTGTGTGTCTGCAGCTAAATGACATATTTTTGCATTTTAAGTTGTTGAAACTAGTGCAAAAAGGCCTTGGGAAGTGTATGATCAGATAGATTTCCCAGAAATTTGTTTTCTAAGGGTAGACATGCTGGCTTATGGAATGCACATGCTTGTGCTTCCATAAATCTTGCTAATGGTTGAATATTTCATCTAGGGGACAGGTTATTCATTCCATATCTATTTTTTACCTGTCTGTATGCTCTGTATGACTTCTCTGAAAAATGATGATAGTAAAGTACAAAAAAGTTCTGCAACTTTCAAGGTATTTTAAGAGAGAAAAGGTGGTCTATTGGAGTTGGTGCCTATCTCAATATTCTCTTTTCTGAACATGAAGGGCTCTGATCTCCTAAAAAGGAGCTGAGCCAGTTCACTTGCTGTGTGCTTGATGTTGATGATTTGAGTTTTCAGATTGTTAGAGTGAAATATAAAAATTTCTGAGAGTATCCATTCTTGCTTATTAATGTTCAGTGCATGAAAGAGGGGGAACACTGACGACCACTTTCTTTCTCATATATAAAAGAAGGTAAGGTTATCACAGGCCTCTTGAGCAATGAAAAAAAAGTCTTGCACATACCTTTAAAATTCCACCTATCCCTGAATTATCAGAATTTTTTCAAAGCTCCACAAAGTCCACATTCAGCCCAGCAATTTGGTAATCCCACAATGTCAGGATAGGAGCCCAATACCAGGTTTGCAGTTGTTATCCATCTTTTATAAACCAAGGTAATTCCTTTCATGTTCCCATGCTATTTCAAGACATGCTGGTTACCTGAATTCCTTGTGATTTGTGTCATAACTCCAGACACATTAAATGTCCTGTGAAGTATGTCCATACTTATGACCAGACCAGAAATTCTTTCTTGAGTATTTTCCTAAAAGGATGTCATCCCACAGAAACTTGGCAAGTAACCTTTATGGCTGTGAAAGCAGTTCTGTGCTGCTTGGATTTTTGATTTTCATTGCCTTTTTCTGTTTTCTATCCCCACTTGCCTTTCTAGTAGTAAGTGCATGGATGTCTTTGCCTCCCTGCTCTGTTAAGTGGAGTAGTAACATGCCTCACTCAGAAATGTTATTTCTAGGTTTTTCCTTCCTGCCTTTCAGAGTCTGACCTGGGTTGTGGCACAAATATCAAGAGTCAGTGCAGTTGGTGTGTCTGCTCTGCCACATCATGGGCAGTGTCCCATAACTGCACCTCACCACTGATGGTTCCATGCTAATCCTGATATTTGCTTTCTGAGTTCTTGTGTTTGAATCATCAATAAGGGGTTGCTCTCCTTTCTAAACCTTCTTTAATAAAGCATTTATCAGAGCGTTTGCAAAGCTGGCAGCACTGTGAGACCTTACCCTCTGTGCCAGCTGAGGAGCCCTTGAGGCTGCTGCCAGCACAATGGCACTGTTAGAGGCACAGTCTCCAGAGAAAAATCACCTCTGGGCAGTCACACTAAGAGCTGGAAATGTTAATGATTTTAAATGAGCAACAGAATTATTTGTCCAATTAGTATTTTTAAACCTCTAGTCTGAAAAAATGGTCAGCTGTCTATATCTCCCCCCTGCCAATGGAAATATCTCCTTTTTTTGTGACTGCTTTTTCCATTTTGAACCTAACACTCCTGTTCATGAGTGGATCCCATGTGGTGGTGCCTGGATGATTTCTGAGCAACAGAGTTGTTTGCTGGAGGCAGTAGATGTCCTATATTTTGACATTAATAAGGCTCCTGATGTTGTATTGAATGACATTCTTATAAACAAGGTGAGGAAACACAGATTAGAGAAAACCACATTTGGAAAATAACATGAACATGATTATTGAGTTTTCAGGAAGGAAACAATTTTTTATCAAGTCTCTCTTCACTGTTTTCATTTAATGATCTGAAGATGATGTAACTTTCAAAACATTTGTGCAGCTTGAAAGGATAGAGTTAGGTTGTCATGGTTCTCGCTAGAGAGGTGGCCTGAAAAAAAATCAAATTCCCAATTTTACATCTAATACTGGCATCTCAGAACAATGAAATAACAAGGTTCAAATGGCAGCCCAGGGCAGGGGTGTGGGAATCAAAACAAAATAAAAAGCCCAGCCTTGGGGAGATATCATGGATTGTGATGTGACACTGATTGCTTGGCAGCAATAGTTAGACTGACATCAGGGTCTGTAAGTGGAAGTGTTATTTGTAAAATAACTGAATTTTTCTGTTTGGTCCTGTAGTGGCAATACCTGGTGGTCAGGCTATGTCCTTCTAAGCACTGCACCTCAAGGAAGGTTTGTATCAGTTAGAGAATATCCAAGGCATAGCAAGAAAGTTAACCCAAGTCCTAGAAAGCATGACTTAGAGGAAAGAGTTGTTTGGTAAAGGGAATTTAAGGAAGAGAAGTGTGAGTCTTGTAATGTAGAAAATGTACTGCAGTAGAAGAGGATAATCTGTTCTGTATCATGTTGGTTAGGACAAGAAGGGAAGATCTGAAATTGCAGCAGTGAAAGGTCAAAGTGGAGGTGGTAGGAATGGGAAGTAAAAAGAGAACCACAGTGAGATGCAGGGATGGACTTTCACCCATTGTGTTGCACACCAGGAGAGCTCTCAAGAGAAGCAGAAAACCATTGGACAGGATCTGTGGAGGTACAGTTGCCCCTAACCTTGCTGAGAAATAGATTTTGCATGAATGATGGATATGATGGTAGATACACCAGCATTAAATTATCATTGTATAAACAGTTGATTAAAACCCAAAAGTAAGGCTTGATAAACAGATGAGGAACTCAACATGTCTTACTCAAAGACTATATTTGCATTTTCCTCCTACCAGTCTGAAGCAGAGCTAGAATGAGTGTCTCTGCGTATAATCAAGATCATAAAGGTTGTTTGGATTTATTTTCTAGTCGAAGGTTGTCTACACTTTCTCCTTGTGATGGTGTATCCTCCCTCTTCAGGTGCATACAGCATCAGCAAATAACAAGTATACTGCTGTACATACTGAGTAGTATTTGATTATGCATAGATGTGTTTATCTTTCAGTATTTGCAGGCACAGGACAGGTTGAGCTGTATAAAAGGCTGTGACTTTGTAAATTTGTCTCATGTTCTCCTGTGGAATAGCTGTGGGAAGTAGTTACCCTCTTTATTACCTTGTGTGTGTAATTTCTGTGCTATGAAAATAATTTAAAAGAGAATGAGTACTAGAGGTTTTGGTGGTTGGGTTTTTTCTGAGGGAAAATGCACAGTACCCTGCATCAGTACTGTGTGTGTTTCTGTTGCTTATAAGAGTGAAAGAAGCAGCCCATAAGTGTGTGCAATATTATTTAAAATGTCCTCAGGAGCTTCCAGTGACATTGCTGGGCTTTGAGCAATTTCAGTTTGTCAGTATTTCTGGCTTTTAGGTGTTCATGAAATTGGCACTGTTCTGGGTTGCTGTTTAAGAACAAATGTATTTCTGTTAAATTTGCTTTTCTTCCAATGTTCTGGAAATTAAGGAAGGATGTTCGCCTTCTTTTTAAGTTTCCTCAGATATTTCTGCTTCATAGGAATCATGCTTTTGGGTATCAGGTATTAGTTCTAGCTAGTCCTAATACCTAAAAGAGGCTACTGTGAAGAAATGGTGATGATGTGGTTCCACTTTTCTCTCCAGAGCTGACTCAGCAGGGGAGAGCATGGCATGCTGCATCATTTGAAGATCATCTATTGCAGCAAGTATTTCCAAGAATTTTCAGATGAATGAAACAGAATGAATGAAACAGAAATTTAGTTTTAGATGCTTTGTGCCCTGCAACTTCTCATTATCTGTAGCTTCAAATCTGAAAGTCATCTTTATTAACGTAAGAATTTCCAAGAAAAAAATTTCAGCCTTCAGCAGGAAGGGAGAATACATTTTATTCCAATATGGATATACCAGGGAACTCCCCTGACAACATTCTTGTGAAATGTGTGACCTATGCTCTGTGCCATGAAGGGGACAGAGCCTGTCTGTTTTCTGTCTTCTGTCATCATCCTTTTATGGGTGTTGTATTCTGTCCTGCTCCTTAGTTAAAAAGTTCTTTCCTGTGATTAACCTTGGCAGGTTTCTGCTATGACAGGGAAAGGCAGTGATGGCATGTTTACAGAGCCAGTCAGTTTCACTATTAACTCTATCTAAACAGATTGCAATAAAAGTAACAAAACATGTGGAAGCAAAGTCCCACATGTATAAAATAACTTATTAATCAGCTAAGTACTTTTAAAACAATATGCAGTGTCAGTGCAAAATATTTTTCTTGTAGAAGACATAAGTCAAAGAGCAGCCTTTACTGTGTTGTAGCATATGCTTGTGCTTGGCAAAAGTAGTGGCAGAAAGCATGTCAAACGACAGTGCTTAGAGTATTAAAGTTTTAACAAAATGTCAGAGAAAACTGGAAGCTGGTTAATCCACAGAAATCTGTCATAAAGATTGCATTGTAAGGTGGCTTCAGCATGAATTCTAGTGACATATGGGAGCTTAAAATATAATCTAATGATATATCTCTATCGGTGAGATGTTTATGTAACATGATTGCAACAGAGATGTCTTTTCTTGTTAATTTATTAGGATAATGAAAGTTGCCGTCTTTGTAGAACAATGCAAAGAACAAGTTTTATTCAGAAAAATCTTAGTGTCAGAACCAAAATGCCTTTTTTCCTCTGTGTGTTTATGAAAAAGAGAAATGATGCACCTAGTTTGAAGCATGCTGAAGACTGGCAGCCTGCTATGGAAGTCTGTGATGCTCTGGCTTCTGTTCTGCTATGGGCATTAGCTCGTGTGCCCAGGAGAAAGATCTGATGGAAATACAGGTGGAAGACAAAACTTTGTTCTGAGAAAGCTCTGGCAGAAATAATAACAATAATTCCCATAATTTCATATGGGAGTAATCAAGTGAAGGTCTTTTTCCATTGGAGCTGGAATTGAAAATCTCTGTCTATAATGCTGAAGAAAAAATCCTGAATTATGTCAATATGCAGCAGTTTATAAACCATGGGTTTTATTTCTGTGCTGCTTGGTTTTATAGAAATTATGAAAGAAATTTTGAGTTGCAGTGTGGTTTCAGAATTCATATTGATCCTAAGTTTAAAATATTTTTGTGTTATGGAAGGCTTATAATTCAAATAATTTTTGATGGACACAATTTTTAATGTGATCGGCTGCAATGTATCACTAACGAACCATCTGATTTTGTCAAAATCCCACACGTGACAGTTAAATTATTTTCTCACACTCTTTATGTCAGTGGCAGTACTTACACATTATATTAATAATAATTGCCTACTTACAAATACTGTGACAGAGAGCAGAAGTCTCTCTACCGTTTTTTCCTCAATTTGTGCTGAGCCCTGAGGGGCCCTTTGCAGCTGCTGCTCTTTGTGTGTGAGGTGAGGAGGCATCTCCTGCAGGGCTCTGGGGGGCCCAGGTGCAGAGCAGTGTGCAGGGATGGCCTGTTCCTGCCAGCTCAGTGCTCCCTGGGGAGCAGGACAGCCCTGCCACCGCCCTGAGCTCTGCAGCTCCTGGGAAAGCTGCCCTGGACAGCCCTGTCACCGCCCTGAGCTCTGCAGCTCCTGGGAAAGCTGCCCTGGACAGCCCTGCCACCGCCCTGAGCTCTGCAGCTCCTGGGAAAGCTGCCCTGGACAGCCCTGTCACCTCCCTGAGCTCTGCAGCTCCTGGGAAAGCTGCCCTGGACAGCCCTGCCACCTCCCTGCCACCTCCCTGTCACCTCCCTGTCACCTCCCTGAGCTCTGCAGCTCCTGGGAAGGGTCAGAGCCCAGGAGGGGAAGCTGCCCTCGCTCCTCCTGCTCTTCCCAATGATCAGGCACGCTGCATTCTGGCTACTTTTACAGGTTCCAACCTCCTTTTCGAAGCTAGGTTTTAAATTTAATAATTATTTTAGGTAGATTGCAGAAGGACTGAGGAAATTCCTGTCTAATACGTTGTTTTGGAAGAGCAGTCCTTTTAAATAAGGATGAAAGTTATTACTACATATGTATTCAGATCACATTTCTTCTGAGTGATTTTCCTGTACCCTGAAAGATGTATGCAACTGAATATTATACCTCTCTCACATATTCTTCCTTTTCTCTCTTTCTCTTTTTTATAACACTCATGGTTGTGTGAGAGAAATCAATGCCCAGTTTTGCAGGTTCTGTAACAGGAAAACACAGGCTTGCCACAAAAGATACCCATGTACACAATTGCTTTTAGCTGAAATATTTTCTGTATCTGAGAGAACAATAAGTCTCTGTTGGCTTGTTGTGTGTGGTAGGGAGAGTTGTGTGGGTAAAATGCCATGTGATTGCCTCACTGTGGGCTGTGTCATAATGCAAGTGTACAGCACAGTGAGTTAAGGGAACAGATTTCAACTAGAGAGATTTACTGTTGGGCTTTAGGGCCCCCATGTTTTATTCTTCATATAGTTTAGAGAAGAAAGATGTTGGAGGATATTAGTCCTTTTAATGTTGTTACGTACGTGCCAGCAGCACACTCCATGTATCTGTTATGCTTTACAATTCTTGAGACTGTTAATGTTCACAGCAGATATAAAAATGGCACAGTTCACAGGCAAATTTAACATAATTGTTTTATGACTTTGGCTTGGCTGTGTCTGCATAATTTTTTTTCCCCTACAATATGAGACCAGTATTAAAAGCAATTCCATCCTTCGGTTCAGGAGAATGTCCTTGTGTTCTGTGATTCTGCTGAGCTCTTGTAAATGCTAAGAGCAATAAAAAACACCCTGAGAGTAGCATTTGTCTGATGTGTTAGTGTTTAGCTCACCTAAGGACAATGATATAGCTAAATAAGTTGTGTGGTCTACCTGGATTGCCAATGGGAAGTTGTACATCCCCAAAAATCAGGTCATCAAACCTGACTTACAAGGGGATGTAACCTTCTGAAGGTTAATTCTTTCCAGTTTCTGCACATGGAGTCCAGGTGTCTAGTCTGAGTCTCAAGATTAGGACTGTGAATTTAGGGATCCTAAATCTCTCTCTAGCCTGAATTGCACTGTTAAAATCCTCAGAATTCTCAGTATGTTAATTTTGTCCTTTTGCCTATGAACATTTAATATGTATTCTGTCTTGTTTACTCTGCTGGTGAAACTGGAAATTTCCTCAAATTCTCATGTTTTGTGTCTATGGAATGTACATTTTATATCCAGGCAGCAACTTAATAATCTGGTGAATTGATCATGGGTCTTAGTGCTCACCCATGAGTACCTGTCTTTTTATATAAATATATCTGAATCCTAAGAGGCTTTAATCATGGTCATTCATTCAAAATGAGAATGGTTTCAGGTTAGGTATAATCATGATTTGAAGGACTGTGTGTCTTCAGTCATCTTCTTTTATCGCAGGGAAAAAAAACCTCTTATGTGTTATAATTATTTATATCTCTAGATTCTCTCAGAGAAAATTTCTTAATTCCAAAGTAATCTTTGGAATGATCAGTCATCTGGGCTAGAGGAGCTAATACCATAATGTCAGAAGCAAGGCTTAGTGTCTCTGACATTGTGTGCACTTTTCCCTTGATATTTTTTTTTCAATTCCCAGGGTATGTGAGCACAGCCCATCACTCAACACTGCTTCCTAAATGTTGAGCAGAGCCTCTGCAGCTCCCTCCTGTGTGGCTCAGGGATTCAAAGCCAGCCTGGTGACATCATGCCAGACTCATATGAATGGTATTTCTCTGGCTGTGTTTGTGTTCTGTAGAGAAAACTGGTGACTAAATGCTAATGGATATGTGAGCACAATTGTTACAAGAAAAGGGAGCAGGAAATGTTAAATATCTCAGGTGTGTAACCCACTTCCAAGTAGTGCACATTGGCACCAGGCCCTGGAGGCTCCACCTGATGAAAATTCCCATTTGAGGAGTGCTGCTCTAAGGTGTAGAGCAAGGTGCATTTCTTTGAGTAGCTCAGGTCACTGATTGTTGTTATTAGATTGACAAAAATGTGTATCTCTTAAAGAAAGCTCATTTATGAGAGTTATGTCCCAGTCAGGATGAGCAGCTGGTGTGGAAAAACACCAGACTGGGAAACAGATTTCTGATTCCACATTTACTACTAATTTGGTCATTTCTGTGACCTGTGGTGACATTTCTCTGTGCTATAGTTTCTTTTTGTACTGTATTAATGTTTCTCTGGCTGTTGTAGCTGTTGTAATCTAGAATGTCAGGAGCACAGAACATTAGGAAGAAGCTGCCCATTGTAAAAGTAGTGAAATAGAATATAGGTAACAGTACTACTGTGAGAGAACTGCTTAAGTAAATTGTATTTCCAGGTTAGCAGCAATAATTGCTGTCAACATTATGCCCTTTCCATGTAATTACTTCTTTATTTAAAGCTGGTTTTGTAAAGCTTTTTCTCTTCCATGCTTTTTGATTCAGGCACCTAATGACTCCCCAAGAGCAAACACACCGTGCACAGATTGGCCCCATTAGTGCAAACTGCATAATAAGATAATACTATAAACTGTTACACATTAATTTTCCAAATTTTTTTGCCTTTCTTACAGATTCCAAGCAGAAATTGATAGCATTAGGCAGTGTATGGAAGCACAGTAATCTGATTTGTCTGTCCCCAAAGATTACAAGCTATACACCGTCTGCCTGTTTGAACACAATTAACTGATTATATTTTTGCTACATTTATTAAAAATATTTTTTATCATATCAGTATTCACATACAACATTTTAAAAAGAAATCCAGTATTTATTTATGTATTTTGAAGAAAATTATTTCAGGTAATCAAGAGATTTTTAATACCAACAAGATTTGAAAAATAGAGCAGGTATATTGAAATCCAGGGGATTAAATGCACTCCTCCTGATTGCATTTATGTAACATATGCATGAATTCCTGATTTTTTTTTTTTATTTCTTTGACTTTGGACTGGTTTTTTTTTCTTTTCTCTTACAAAACAGAGAAGTACTTGGAATTTATCTAGTTAAGAGAATGTAATTTTCAGGAATGATCAAGCCAGCCTTCTTTTATCTGAAACATCCAGTTAGTGCCTTTTATTTTTTACTGTATAGTAAGTTGACTGATTAAAATTAAACACTTTGAATATTGAGGGCATTTGCACATAATAATGGCATTACAATCAGGATAAAACTTCCTGCTTTTGTATCTCAATCAATCTCCACCAAGGACAGAGAATTTCTTGTCTTATCTTATAAAACTGTAGAATATCAAGTATGAGAATAAATTTTTGTCACAAGAAACAGACGTTCCTTTGAAGAACTCAAAAAGCCACAAAAAACCCCAAAACAGATCAGAATAAGCCCCTGCTGCCCATGTTATTAATAGCAGCAGAGCTCAAGGAGACACAAGGATCTGGAATATTTCAATGAGGAGCCCTCAGGTCAGAGATTTTAGGAGAACTTGCCCGACAAGGTCGCACTGGTTTGGATGCTGCAGTTATGTTCTCATCTCTGCGAGCAGCCAGAGCTTTCATCTGGTTTGTAGGATGGATTTGAAAGTGGATTGTTGGGATTTTTTGGGGTTTTTGTTTTTTTTTTGGTTTTTTTTCCTTCTCCTGTAGTGTAAATCCTGACAGCACAGGTGAGAGGCCAGAGCAATTGAGGGCTGGAGATTTAGAGGAGATATGATGCTGTGTGAGGCTTTCTGTCTGACACGGGGTTACAAATTTAAATGATGAGATTATGCTATTACCTGCTTTTTTTACAGAGTAAAATCTAAAATTGATGTGGAATGTGTGGAACAGATTTTTCTTGAGATCAATGACACTTAAATCTGATTTTGGAAAGAGGCTAAATTTGATCTGGCTGCCTTCACTGTGTGAAAGCCACATATGTTAAGTCTCCAAGGTAGAGCCTAAAGTAATAGAGTGCTGATCAGCACTGGTAAATCATGAATCAACCCAGCTTTTATTGATTAAATCTGATGGGTTTGATAAATATGTGATGAATAGAGGCAAAGTCATGTATTTAAGCGTATTCCTTGCACATTTTTCTATTTTCTTACAGCTGCCTTGCCCCATTTAATTTTTCAGCCTTTTCTTATTAAGGCAAGTCATTATTAGGATGAAGAAGAAATAATATTATGTGAAATATAACATGTTAAAATGACTTCTCACCCTTGCATATTGATTAAAGCTATCTAAATGCCAATCGGGTGGGACTTCTCCAATCTTCAGTAACAGCTAATCCATTTTAGTTGTTCTTCCTAGACAGAAAAAAACAATTGGAATTATTATTCTTTTCTATGAACTGAATTAGTGATTTTTTTTTTTCCAAGTACATCATTAGGACAAGGGGAAGGGATCTGAGAGTGGAGGACTTCTGATTTCTCAGTGATTGCAGATTTTTCAGTATATTCCTGTAGTTCAGTATATCCTTAAGGAAATAAGAGGAATTTGTAAACACTCAATGGGGGAAAAACAACTGTATAGATAAAGTCTGAATCCTTTAAATTGGTCTGTGTTAAAGATATGCAATGTATATAAATACAGATATATGCATATAAACTAACATGAGGTAGCATTTTTGTTTCTTCTAAAGCATCAGTTCCCTATTTAAAGTACTAGGTGAATGATATATGTATGAATGCAGAAGTCTTGGGTTTAGTTATTCAAGTTCATGTACAGATAATCAATAGAAGAGGTGGAGTGTCTGTCTTCAAAAGCTCCATTATAGAGTCATGTATCTAAATCAAGAGTGATCTCTGCCTGTAAGTGATTCAGAAGTTCCTTTGTGCTCCCACAGAAACACTTATTTGCTGTTTAAACTATTGAGCAGCCAAAGTGAACTGCTGACAGATTTTTTATTATTTTGCTGTTCTTGCTAGGTGTAGTTAAAAGCACAGAAAGTTCATTGTCTGGTAGTATCAACACCAACCTACTTCAACAAAGACTGAAAGCATGTAACACATTGCTTCTTTTAATAAGAAAGATGAATTAGATGGGTGAGAATTTTCCAGGAATTTTCACTTCATAGTTATTGAATATAAGCAAGAGGAAAGTTAAGAGTGTGTTCCTTTCACCTTGAAGTTACTTTTTGCTTTAAAAGAAAATAAAAGGGCTTCTCTGGTTCTGCCTGTGTCATCTGTGGAGATCCTTCAGCCATTGCACAGTGAAAGGGGTGAAGGACTCTGTGAGTCCCAGCCTCAGCACCGGGAGGATGTTTCTTTCTTGGCACCTACCTGTCTTCTAATTTTAGTGACTCCCAGAGCAGAGTGGGGCGTGGCACATCCTGAAGTTCCCCAGGTCTGTAACTAACAGTAAACTAACAGTAAACCTAGTCCTGTGTTACTGTCACAGCCCAGTGGTGCAGAATGAGAGCACAGTGAAAAAAATAGCAATAATAATCAGCATAACAGCAATTAAATCTTCTCTGCTGGGAGACAGGGCAATAATGGAAAGTGGAGATTCAAGCCTATGCTACAATTCTTTATTCAGTGTGCCTTTTGTCAGTCAGAGTTAGAGCAATTCAGTTTTTAGAACCAAAACCCCCTTTAATCTATCTTAAATAATGCTTTAGTCTCTTAAAATTGTTGATTCCTACAAATTGCTGAGATTTAAAAGCAGTGCTGCTGTAGGAAGTATTAAAATACCTGATTTTATAGATGCAGGTTATAATTGATGCAGGGTGCACACACAGGAATTGAGGCATTTCTTCAATCAACAGCTTGCAGCCACTTTTCAGCAGATAATTAAAGTCACTTGCTGACTGAGAGCTGAGTTAGGGTAACCAAATGCTCTAGGTGAGAAGTGGGTTGGGAGGAAATCCACAGTGCAAAAACAAATAGCAATCACACAGCACATACCATGCCCTGGAGGCTTTCCTGCCACTGTAAAAGCAACTTTACAAAAGCAAACATATTTCCAAAATAAATCAGATTTGTTAAAGCTGAATATATTTAATAAAACCACTTCAGAACATACAGTAATATCAATTGCTTTGGATGGCTTGGTGAGATGGACTTCTGAAGCATTCTTTTTTCCATTCAGGGTTACCAGTAATTGCTTTTATTTCATCTACCCTAAGATGTAGCACTTGGAGATCCAGTAATATATAGATTTAATTCACAATTTCCCAAATCACAAGGCTTTATTTTGCTCTCAGTAAAAGTTATTGAAAGCAATACCATGCATATACCTTCACTTTATGATAAAATTTTTTATTTTCTAAATTGAATCAAAATTCTTATGTGAGAATTACAGTAATGGTGTTCCATATTTCTGTTATTCAAAGGGCAGCCTCGAGGCAAAAATGAATTTTTTTGAAACACTCTTTGCTTCAAGGTTTTAAAAATTATTTTCTCTCTCATTATTTATGTAATTGTCAAAGCTGAAAGCTTTAATCTTGATGCTTTATTTGTCCTGCACTGTAGCTACATGTGGATTTACTAACAGTAGAGTTCATTAATGCTGGGTTTCTGATATGTATTCCTTTCCTTTCATCAGTAATAGGATAGGATTTTAACTCATAAGTATAATGCTGATGGATATAATGAACAGCTTAATCAGTGGCTTCATCTTTCATCAGTGAGGTAGTCCGGTGACTTGATGTTAATGATAATGAAGTTGCTCGTGAACATAGAGAAAAACATTAACTGCAGTCATTAAAGATAGTAGAATTGAATTTGGATTTTAATTCACAATGTTAGTGAATGTAACAACTCGCCAGATGTAGAAAATGCTCTTATTAGACAATATATCCCTGCTAGAATTGTAAATGAAGGATATGTTTCCAGGGATGTTTTGCATGTGGATCAAAGCAAATACCAACACTCTCCTAAGCAAGTAAAAAAAATACCAGAAGAATATAACAGAAAATGGTGATGATTCAGTTAATGGCTTTAGTTAATTTTTAATATTTCTGCTGTTGGGAACACTTAAAAAAATTAGTCATCTGTATTTCAGGAGGTATTCAAATATCTTTAGGTAAGTAATTGTCCTCATTGCTACTTTGGGCATGCTAAAGATAAATAGTGGAACTTAAGAAAATCTTAAATTAATTCAGCTTGGAAAATATGATAGAACCGAGTTTTTTTGATAATGCATTTGTGGCTGGGCAGGTGCTGTGGACTGTCCTCCCAGGTGGGACATTCTGGGTGAATCCAAGTGAGGAAGCTGGTTTCACTCACTGAAATCCTCCCTGCCGTTCGGACCTTGTTCTCTGGCCAAGGAAACAACCTCAGGCTCACTTGCCCACTTCCATGTGCTGTGGGCACAACCCTTGAGTCTTGTTGGCACAACCCTTGTGTCCTGTTGGCCAAAACCCCTGTGTCCTGTTGGCACAACCCTTGAGTCTTGTTGGCACAGCCCTTGTGTCCGTGGGGACAACCCTTGAGTCTTGTTGGCCATAATCCTTGTGTCCTGTTGGCCATAACCCCTGTGTCCTGTGGGCACAACCCTTGAGCCTTGTTGGCACAACCCTTGTGTCCTGTGGGCACAACCCTTGAGCCTTGTTGGCACAGCCCTTGTGTCCATGGGGACAACCCTCAAGTCTTGTTGGCCATAATCCCTGTCTCCTGTTGGCCATAACCCCTGTATCCTGTTGGCACAGCCCTTGAGCCTTGTTGGCACAGCCCTTGAGCCTTGTTGGCACAGCCCTTGTGTCCATGGGGGCAACCCTTGAGTCTTGTTGGCACAGCCCTTGAGTCCCCTGGGCACCCACAGCTGCTTACAGCAATCTCTGCAGCTTCACAGAGGGCAAAGATGCAAATAAATGGGATTTAACCTGTGTGCAGAAATAGGAAAATCAGCATTTCAGTGCTCCAGCAGTACTGCTTGGGCTGGATTAGGATTTTGGGATGAGTCAGAGGCTGCTGCAGCAGCGCTGGGAGCTGAGAGCTCAGCACTTCCCCAGTCTGAGGGAAACAAGGGTCTAAATGCCACTGGAGGAGCTGTCTAGCAAATGCAACGCGAATTATGACCCAAATCTTTGTTACCACATATTCCTTGTCACTTTACACTTCAGAACAGGTGTTAGCCACAGTCTTCTGGCAAAATTTTCTCTTTGCTAATTAAATTCTGCCCTGCTAAACTCCCCCAGTAATTTTAATTGGATTTTGCATTCCTCAATGTATGCCATAAATTGTTATGTGGGGCTACTTTGTGCTATTAAATGGCTGCATCTAATTTGTAGCTGGCATACTCCTTAACCTCTAATACATATAATGATAATTTGGGAAGTGATTTAAAATGTATAATTTTTCGCAGCTAAAATTCATGAAATCTTCATCAGACAAAACTCATTCTTGGTTTCCTTTAGTTTTCTCAAGGGATTTTATTTGGCTAAACACTGTGTTAAAGAATTGTCTCTAGGGAATGTACAGGTAGAATCGCAGAGTTTCTTTCTTAAAAAAAACAACTGAAAGCCCGCTTTTGTCCATGCTGGGAACTAATTTAAAAAGAAACTACAAAGAAAGTGCAAAAGTAACTAAGCTGAAAGCTTATTCTCAAGAGACAGAAGTCTGGTACTAAAAACTGTTTTTCTCTATGGTTTAGACAAGTGAGCTCTTCATAAAATTATGTATTGATTTGCACATAACATAAATATATGGTTTAAGTGAATTTAGGTGAAAAGAAAAACATAAACACTTCTAGTCTACCAAAGGTGAAGACAGATTGAAAGCAAAATTATTTCCCTTGGATTTTCCTAATGTGTTTCTGAATCATTTTCCTTTTTAAGAAGGGCCTTTTTTGTTGCAATAGGTTTTTGCCTTTTCCAAATTCGATTTACCTTTTGCATTTCTATAATTTCAGTTCTGAAACACATCTAACCTTTCCAAACTAGAATGATTTTTCCCTTGATCACCCTGTTTTTTTCATGAACGAGTCTCTAATGCAGCCTAGTGTTGTAGTGATGGTAAAAATAGCCATGAAGGATGAGCCCAACAATATTTCTGATCACCTTTCTGTGTGAAAAACATTTGTTGGTAGATCTTCAACAGGGGTAAACCCTCAGGAATCTGTCCATAATCAACCCTATCTGAGGCATTGTCCCTGTGTCATTTCATTTCAACGAACCAAAACTCTGAGGTTTCTGAGTTACAAATAATTCTGAAATATTGACATTCAGTAATTCTGCAGAGCAGAGATGATGGAAGTGCAGCTTCTGTATTTTGCTCACTTGAAATATTTTTCTCAACAAAGTCAGGGAAAAATTCTTTTCAAAGGTGTCGTTGCTGGACATGCAGCTCTGATGTAAATCCATGGGAATGTTGCCATTGTCATGCACAATAATTATACATTTGATAATGACTTCCTGTTTTACCTTTTTCCTAATATTCTTTGTTATTTATATGGGATCTTTCTTTATATACTTGATATTAAAGTAATGTTTGTTTATATCCATGGCTTTATGGATTAGGCTGTGTAATTATGCTATTTAGAGTGGTTACACATTTTAAAATCTGGATATTCAGAAGGAAATATGGCATATTTTTAAACATATTTTCAGAAATTTTTTTAATGTTTTCTGCTGTTTTAAATTGATTGTTTGCTAGTGTGTCAGCCTCTTTAACTGTTGGCATTATATTTAGTTCCACATCTTCAGCTACCAACCTTCTTCCCAGTGCAGTGATCCTACAAAATGTTAACAATGTAGAGCTATTTGCTATACTTAATGGTGCATCAAATAGCTGTAATGGACAGGTCATGAATACATTCGGGTTAGTGAAGAGGACAAAAGTGCAGCACAGATTTTTTGTTTTTTATTGTAATTAGGCTGGCAAACTGCCTTCCACGTGTTCAATTTCATCCAAAATCAAAACAAACAAACCAACCTACCTTTGAAGTAAACTTAGCATTATAGTATTAGGTCTTTTAAGTGTTCTATAGATGTTGATGTATTTTATGATGTGATATTGGAAGGTTTTTTATTGATGATGTCAGCCAGTAAACTGCATGGAGAGTTCAGGGTGTGCCTGAGGAGGTGTAGAGGTTGTTTAAATCACCTCAACTGAATGTGGGGCATCCTCTCAGAGAGCTGCTCCTCTCCATCCTCCTCTTGCTGGGTTTCTGGTATTCAGCATGTGACCACAGGATTTTGGATGCTCTGTTGGGGATGACCCATTCTTTATGGTCACACGCATTTCTGTTTATGGTACTCAGGAATATTTACCATTACTAATGGCCAGGCACTTCCATCCAAAGGAAGGCTCTAATGGGCCTCCAGGGAGAGCTGCTCCACTTCATCCCTTTCAGGTTTGTCCTTGGCATGTATCTGTACTGACGATTTTGAAGCAGCACTGCATTATTATGAGCCTGTAGACCTGGAAGGTTTTTGGTTTCCTTGAGGAACAAGTGCCCTGTGTTTTCCCTGTTGACTTGGCAACGCTTTTGTGTTTCAATAGCTCTTGATGCTTTAAAAAGCAAGAATCAGACTCAGTCTGTCTTTCTGTATTTTGCTTGGTACAGGGTAGGAAATGAAAGGCTTTCTTCGCTTCACCACTCTACACACAAATTGGATGTTATTACAGATCTTGTGCCCAGGACAACATCACGTTTGCATACCTTCCATTTGTCTAACAGCTCCCTGAGGTGTTCCAAGTCACAGGGGCAGTTTAAAGCCACTTGGGACAGGTCAGTTTTTCAGTGTTCCCACTCCTGACTTGTTACAGAATGACATGATAAAACTCAAATGACAGAGATTATTATCTTCAACTCTGTGCCTTCCAAAGATGTTTTGTTTCACATTTTTTATTTACCACACAAGAGGCCTTTCATTTTTAAGCTTTGGACAAATAGTTGCTTTATGCAATCATAGTGATAAAAATTTTCCTTATAATTACTGCAGCATAAACAAACTTCTAACATAAACAGGGTACAGCAGTAATTTAATGATGCAAAGTTGGGAGCACCACCAAAACCAATGGTTTGATAACAGTGTTTACAAGGTGGCTGTTAGATACCTGCCTCAGGGATGTTCCTGAGCCCTGACAGCTTCCTGGGCACTGAGGATGCTGCAGAGCAGAGGAGGAATCCAATTTTCATATTTATGGTAGCAGAGCTCGCTGTACTTTCAGTTTCTTGCTTCTGCACTGAAGCAATGTGTTCCCTGCAAGTAGCAACTTTTCTGATTCATAAAGCCCACAGACACATGCAGGATAACACTTCCAAAGGAAAGACAAAGTTAGAAAATAAGAATATAGATGTAGATAAGGGCATATGTGATGCACATAAGCCTTGAGTTGTAAGGATAAGCTAGAAATTAATGTCACTGTGTAAGGGAAAATGCAGTTTAAAGAAGGAACACACAGGCACAGGTATGGAACACTGTAGGTTTATTTGAAAATAGCTACACTGGTATTTTGGTGGGTATTTTTGTTGCTTGGTTTTTTGGTTTACTTTTTTTTTTTTTTTTTTTTTTTTTTTAGCTTGGATGTGACTTTGACTCATAACTCCTCCAAGAATGATTCTGTGCAGTTGTGTCAGGAGTGTATAGTGATTATGAAGCACTACTTATATTCCATTGCTGCGTGGTTTATTATACATTATTGTATTATTCATGTGTTTTTCTCCTGGTTTTTTCTGAGGAAGGGTATTTATTTCAAAGGCATGAGAGAGGTGCAGTCCACATGGGGCTCTCAGCAAAAAGTAGTAGTTCTTTAACTTTTGTATTTGAGGCTGATTTCCTTTTATGTATGTAAAAATATTGTACTGGATTCTTCTTAATGAACATTTATATGCAGATATTCTGCTTTTCCAGCCCAAGAGGCAACCTTATGTAACACATATTTGCGTATTGACACAGTTACAATACTAGAGCTAGAGGAAAACAGAATAAAAGTCAACAGGCTGTTAAAATGTGCTTGCAAGGAAAAGTCCCTTTAAGGCTTGGCATTATCTTGTCTCAGCCACATCTACTTCATGAACTAGGCACAGCCTTGGGCAATGCCTGCAGTTGCAGCTCAGAAGAAAAGTGAGTGTTGGGAAAGTTACAGACAATTTTGTGAACTTATAAACTTCTAAAATGCAGTAATGAAACCTAGTATGGTACATCAGTGCAGATCAGAGGAGGATAACAGATAATGAGTAAAAGAGTATATTACCTATAGAGCAGAATTTAATGCAGCTTTGTGGTGCATAAAAGCCAAAACATTAAACTTGACTGGGGCAAGTGGACTTTTCTAGTGGAAAAAAAATGTGAGGTGAGGTTGCATGTGCCGTGGATTTACAGAAGTAGCTGCTGAATGGTGTGTTTGAGGCTCCCAGGGTTAGTCTCCTGTGCCAGGTAGGTGCAGAGAGCTGAAGAAGCTTTGATTCTCCTCTGGCCTTGTCCCCATCTCCTATTAAAACACTTCCAGTTCCTGCTACCTTGTGCACACCCATCCACAACCATTAGCATCTTGTGACCCACCAAATAACTGTTCCCTGTGTTCCATTTCTAAAAAGCTGGAGGGATGGGTGTCAGAAGAATTTATTCTGGCCTCTTTCAGCATCCCAGGAAAGTAGCTGGGACACTGCCAACAAACCTGTGCTGTCTTTTCTGATAGAGGTGTCACAAGAGAGTTTCCTGCAGGAAAGTCCTCTGAGCCTTGAGGCACACAGCTCCCTCTGAAATATTTTGAGAAGGCAGCGATGTGGTTTCTGATACCAACCAAGCTGTGTGAAGGACACAGAAATGTTACAGGGCTACTGCAATTTTTAGAAAATAATGATGTAGTTCTAACAATATCATGGTCTATAATTAAAGTTCCTATAAACTTCATTCACATGGTACTGTATAAATAGTTCTCCACATCAAAGGTAGATGTAATTATCCTTGAAAAACTTGTAGATGACAGAAGACTTATCCAGATAGGAAAGATAAAGTTCCCAAATCTAAACATGTGGATGACTTTAGAAGGAACATTAATTATAGCTTGCTCATTACTAAAAGAAAATTAATTTCTGCAGGTTCAGGTAAGTGTCCAAACCCAATCATTATTCTACATACGTAAAAATCTGTGGGGGTTTTTACGTTCTAATGAACATTTCACTCTTGGCAATAACAGATTTTAGCATGTTCCTGCTGGACAGTCTATGAGACCAGTGTTCCTAAACCTTCATAACCAGACTTGTACCTAAAAGTAGAAATGCTTTAAATACTGTGATGTCCTTCAGGCAAAGATGGAATAATATTTCAGAATATTACCTCACACTTCATTGCAAGCTAGCATATCATAATGAATAAATATTTTTCTAGACTGAAAAAATGGCGCAGCTACAAACAGAAGGGCTTTCTTCTACAAATTGCATTTTTCTCCTTGTGGCCTTGTATTTTTAATACAGCTATGGGATAATTAAGCAGAGTGGAGTATTAATGCAATTTTATAAATAAGGTTAAGGTTGCCAGATGTTGTTCATTTTTTCTCTCTTTTTTTAATGTACCTCAGCATTCAAAATGTAGGCTGGTAGTGGGTTGCAGGAAACTTAGAACATTTGGTCTTACATATCTAAGGTATTAAAAATTGAGCTTGTGGAGATGATGCTTTGCTGATTCATTTGTTTGGATATACCCCTCATTTCTATTTCCAGTTTCAAAAAAACCACTTCTTAAATCAGATAAGAGAGCAAACAGCATACACAGTCTTTTTATTAAGTCTCCTCTGAAATAAGCAAATTGTGAGATTTGTTTGTCTAAGAGAGAACAATATTCAATGACCTTTATAACTTACAAATTACATATAATTGCTTTGGATAGCAATTTTCCTATGCATAAATTAGTTAATGTAGTCAAATGAGATAAAAGTATAGGAATCAGCTCAAATCGTGAAATACAGGCTGCAGTGATGAAATTCATGGTAGGGTGCAAATATAAGTATCTGGTTTCCCTACATGATCCATGTCCTTACTGAAGGGAGACAGGAGAAAATAATTTGTCATTTACACCCACTCGTTATGGTTGTGCATTTTACTATAGAAGTTCTGTTCCTGAAATATGGCCTTTCAAAAGTAGAAGACAGTTGCTAATAATTATTTTCAAGGAGCAGAAACAGTGTTTAGTTTTACATAGAGAGTTGAGGGTTAGGACATTTCCATCAATCTTCAAAAATATCTTTTCAGAATGCAGTTAAAATTTGTGTGTATGTATATATATATATATATATATATATATATATATACACGCATCAAAGTACCAAAAATTGTTCCCTCCGCACCCGTGTTGGTTATTTAATATGATGCAAAAAGAACACAGTCCTTCCTATTTGAATTGTTACTTATACATAACCCTCATTTAAAAACACAAAAGAGTTTTCATATTTGATTGTGGGGTTGATGAGATTACCAATGCAAATTTATGGACTTTTAAAAATGATCCAGTTAATATATGAGAGGCACCATTAATTTGCTGAATGGTTCAGTTGAACATTTTTAGCCATGTTCATTAAGGTTTGTGCACTTCACTACCATGCTCTTTAAACTGGAGGCTTTGGGTGTGGCAGGAGGCTCAAGCAGACCTTGAGTAGTCTCTGGGCATTCCAAGTTCTCTCTCCCATGTAGATCTCCCAGTTCAGCCTTCTGGGACTTGTGTTCTGTCTCTGAGATTAAATCTTGTGAACTAGGGTAAACAATATTTGTTTTCCTGTAAGCAATTTCTGATGTCTGTGAGATATTGAAGGTGTTTTTTATTATTTTTTATTTAACTTTGACTTTTTTTCATTGATTTAAATGTGGAAGCAAATAACTATCAATTATGTCGTAAAATCTTCAGTCTTTAAGCATAGGAAATAATTTGTGTTTTCACTTTGTTGATCATTCTGGGAAAAAAAAAAAAGCCTATTGCCTGTTTATACCTGATTGCACTTGTCTTTTCTCAATGGTTATTTTCACTTGAGTTCTGTTCATTTTGTGATTTAATGGCATTGAAATAGATCACTTAAGTATTCATGTATTCATTTTTATCCTATTTACATCAGTTCACATTTCAATAGAAATTTATTTCTGCCTAAATGTTGCTTTCCTCAGCAATGATTGGTATCATCTTCATGGTTGCATATTGCGATTTCTTACTGCATCTTTGCAGCTCCACCATTGCAAGAAGTGAAAGTAAATTTCTTGGCTTCTCTGTGTCACTGACAATAAAATTGAGATTTAAGGAAATAGTTTATTATATTGAGTTTCTTAATATTGAGTTTGAGTTTTCTACCATAGTACTTTTAATTGCAAATGAAACTAAACTTCCCACCATTTTTTATGTCTGGGACAGATTTGTCGTGTCTCACGTAGTCACTTGTGTGTTCCAGAACTCCTTTTTTTCTGTGGTATGTGTAATAAGGAAATAATAAACTTGACTGCATAAATCTAATATATACTAATCTGGGTTTTTTTTATTTTAAAGATTAAGGGTTTTTTTCTTCATAATTTTAGTAGTAGCGGATGTGAGAAATATGTTTAGCTCTAACTTCATATTGACAACTGTTGCCACCCATGTTTTCCTCACATATGTGCTTAATGTCACCCATGCTACACTGAAATATCCTTCAAGATGATCCAGACTTAATCAATGTGCTGACATAATGCTGTCAGCCTTATCCTCAGAAAAGGTCATTGCTAAATGAAGTGGGTGGGTTGGGGAATACAAACTGTGGCAGAAATGGGGGAGAGGATGTTTCTGTGCGCTGTATAAAACATCATCTAAAGCTGTTTGTTTGCCTACAGAAATCAGATACCTAATTTCCACAGTGATGCAAATCCCTGGATTTTAGCCATTTAAATGAATAAAACTGAGCCAGATGTGTTGCACTTTATGGTGTTCTGGGATATATTTAATGCATTAACATGGCACTTGGTCTGCAGGACAAAAGGATGACGGAAATCAGAAGTAAAAAGATGGAGAGCATGCTTGTGTGCAGGAAGGGGGAAAGATCTGAGCTCCAGCCCACCCAGGAGGGCCCAGCTCTCCCTGGGGCCCCAGAAGGAGCTTGGCTCTGGTGCTGGGGCACCCTCTGTGTGCCACCCAGCCACCTTCACCTTCCTGGCACCAGCAGCTTCTGCTCCACATGCTCTCGTTGTCTCTGCTGGGTGAGGAGCTCCAGGGCTTGCAGCATCTCCACAGTGTTGAACCAACAACCTTTTAGATCATTCATACTGGTGGGAGTAACTGAACTTGTAGAAGTGAAAATATTGTGAGAAATTGCTGCGTTCCAGGAGATAAAAGGTTTTTTGGATATTATTGCATGGGTACAGTTTTCCCTATCTGATTCTGATCTTTCTTTCCTTTCCTAGAAGTATTGTAGCAGTGGAAATATATTTATGAAAGCATTTTGCAGGAGGTGCTCTCAATTGTGAATGGTTTTCAGTGAAGTCATTAGGGAAAAAAAATAAAAATTAAGGAGTCCCACCAGAATACCTATTCTGTAAGTTACCAGCCTTCCTGTAAGGATCAGCTTGAAGTACCTACATAAAAATTAAATTTGATTCTGTTAATATCATGGAAATCCCACTCTAAGGCCTGGAATCAATTTCATCATTTCACTTGTTCATCAAAAGATATTTTTTGTTTTAAATAGCTGTATATAGTAATTACAGCATCACATTTCTGTCTCTTCCTTTGACCTACCCTACTCTGCCCAGTAAGGAGCCATTTGTACAAGTTGAAGATGATTGTTTCTTGAGAATGTTGCCAATTTAATCTCAGAATCACTTGAATTTCACTGCAGTCAGAAAACTGTACATCCTCTTTGTATCCAAATCCTCAGAGCCTTAGGGGAAAAAGCCTTTGTAGTGGAATGTAAGAAAAATTTTAATGTTTTATGCAGAAAGACAGAATTTAGAGGGGATGAGAAAGAGGAGAAAGAAACAAGTGTGATGTGCTTTTTTCCAGTTGCTGTGGCACACAAACTCTGGTTTTCCTACTCACCCTTGTATCACCCCACTGGTTTCAGCACCTCATGTTTCATGTTCTCCTCAGCTTTAAACATCTCTGCAAATTCAAGGAATCACTTCTAACTTTCTCTTCCTGGATATGTTTTTGAATGAATAAGTGAATTGAATAAGTGAAGGCTGAAGTGATGCAGTGAAACAAGTTTGAGAGATCTGAAAGGCTTCTGAATTTCAGTATATGCTTTGCATGTTACTTAGGATTTTAAAAGTAATTTTGCTGTTTACTCTGTGTGAATGCAAAGCTGCTGAAGAAAATCTTGAAAAAGGAGGGAGTATTGGTTCTATGTTTAAAAATAAATTAAATGTATGGATTTTGCTACTAAAGGTGTTCTACAGTCTATTTTACAAACAGGATTAATCACTTAATATTTTTTTGCAGCATTCATGTCATTTTACAGGGCCTGTAGGTGTCAAGTTCTTCAATTACTTTGAAAGCCTATGACCTACATTTATTTAAATTAATGTATTACAGTTGCTAGCTAACGATATTTTATACAGCTGTATTCAAAACTTTCTCTTCGGTACAGATATCATACATGAGTTCTCTCCTTTTTATTTTGGGAAGCTACCATGAGTGGCTAGGCAAAGAAAATCCATTTGATAGCAGCAGGAGAAATTAAGTAGCTTGTTACTCATTCCCCACCTATGAGGCCATAGATTTTGTATTTAGTAATGTACATTTGAATAATTTCCACAAAAATATCATGTGTATAATAAGTCTGTTATTCTCCACCAGGTATAGGCTGTTCACCTTGTAAATGGTTGCTTTTTAATAGTATTTAAGACCAGAATCTGCTGTCAACTGAGTTCTCATATGTTTTTTATTGGTAAGCAAAAGACAAAAGACCTCAGGTGATCCAAGGGGGGGGTGTGCTCCCAATTTTCATTGAGTCTCCAGACCCACTCAGCAAAAATTTTCAAGTAGCTGAGCAGTGCTTCAGCATAATTGCATGCTCTCCATGCTCAGAGTCAGAGATGCAGGCTGAAAGTAGAGGAGCAGCTATTTGGATAAGCTTTAGCAGCTGGAGGTGGCGTTCGGACAGCTGCCAGCAGGATGCTTTTGTCTCCTGAGGCTCCTGGTCAGGGCTGAGGAGGCTCCCCTGAGCCCAGAGGTGATGCAGGATGTGTGCATGCACTGCCCAAGCTCACACAAATTGCTGATGGTTCACAACAGAGACAGGTTAGGGCATGGCCTCAAAATCCTCCCCCCTTTTTAGGCACATTTTCACTGTTTTGCATGTTTATGTCATTTCTCCCTCCCTCCCATAAAAATCAGCAGCTGCCTTATGTTCAGTCTCCAGGTGCTGCCATGGTGTCAGTAATGTGAGCACTTGGATTCCTGCATAGTGCACACTGGAGATGTGTAGATGTAAAATATTTCCTGGCTGTCATGTATAAACTGCAGCACTGTGAGGCAGTCAATCCTGATAAATCCTGAGTTTTTCAGAAAAATCTGCTTCTTTTCTTCCATTGTATGGTGTTTCTGATAATAGTCTTGTGTCTAAATATTTTTGTTTTCAGTCAGTAAAGTTACAGCTTTCATTTTAGGTTGTTTGTATTAGAAGAATTTCCTATTTTTGACTTGTCTTGCATAGGCTGGAAAAAAAAATTGGCGCTTTTATAGTTTCTGTGTGAAGGGAGTTTTATTTTATGTTCTATTAGTTGTTTGTTTTTCCTCCACAGTGCTTCGTCATCTGTCATCCCTCAATGCACACAGGATGATAAACTCCCTGTCCCTGTTAATGGGACCTGAGAATGTTTTGCTTCTCTCAGGATTGGTGCCATATTACCAGGACAATGTATTGATTTGGGTGGCTGCCAGTGTGTGATGCATGACAGAAATGAGAAATTGAACTTTCTGAACGTGAAGTAAATCGTGCTGATGATGATATATAAATGACTGAGGGAAAAGCAATCAATCAGATGCTCTCTGCTGGCAGCTGAGCTACATACAATTTAATATATAGTAAACCAACAGTTGTTTACAGTCTAAATCAAATAGTGTTCTGTGCTAAACTCATATTCTTGCAAAGATTGCTTGGAACATTTCTGGGTTCAGCATGCTTTCCTTTCTGCTTTACCAACATGTGGTGTCTGATAATTTAAAAATATTGAACTGACTCTATTAACTCTTGTTTTTTCTTGTCAAGAGCTACAGATTATTTTTCAAGACTGCTTATTACTACTATAAATTTGTTGATTTTTAAATAATTTTAACTTGTAAGTAGAGTTGTTTTGAGTCCCAGATACCTGCAGAAGGAGTTTATTATAGCCACAGGTAATTGGACTTTACTGTAAAACATCCACTAGAGACATGAATAGTCTCATTCTCTCTTTTGGCAGATGTTTTGCAGATATTACACTTATATCCAATTATCTTTGGGTACTTTAGCAGTACACAAGAGCATTCATGTGCATATTCTTTGCTCTCCTTCTCCACATACTGAAATGAATGGGATAATTTATCCTTTTTGGAAAGAGAAGTATTTTAATGAAAGCTTCAAGAGACTTCCTGAAATTCTCCTTATTGATAAATCCTGTCATTCTGGGTCTGTCTCAGGTTATCATTTGCCCAATGTTAAAACCCTTCAGCAGCAGGGAATTCTGCTCAGTTCTCCCCAAAGGTCCCAAAGCTGCAGAGTTTGGAATATTCAGAGTTTGAACTTTGGGGTGGGAGTTTCCAAAGATTCCTCTCTCCTGGAGAGTTGTCAATGTTTGCTTTGTGTTAAGGCTGTGAGAATCCATGGAGAAGCTGAACCACGAATTCCTGGTAGAGGGTAAAGCTGAAGCAGTTGGCAATCAGCTGGAATGAAAATCCTGGAGGTCTCTTGTGAACCCTGCTATGATTACACAATTCAAGGCTAAAGTGTTCATAGACAGTTCAGCAAAAAAGGTCTTCCAACAGATATTCTAAAAAATACAACCAAATAAAAAGCCATTTGGGCTTTTTATAAACTTTTTCTCTCACGTAGGAAAGTGGGGGTTTTCCCTGCTCAAACTTATTTTGACATTTGTTTTTTCAGAAATATACAAAATGAAAATAAAATAATTAATTAGCTGTGAAGTTTAAGAGTTTAGTTACCTCAGAATTAAATATATTGCCTTGATTAATTGCTTTAATTGCCTTGATTACCATTTACTGAACTTGAATCCAAGTTCAGTAAATGGTATTAGAATCTGGAACTTGCCATTGGAGGGCGGGGTTGATGTCAGAATATCAGCAAAACTTGACAGTATCACAAAGATAGTTCCAAAAAAGTAATATCAACCTTCCTAAACTCTCTAAGGGTGTTCTTTTATACTTTTCAAAACATGAAATGCAGTAAGTTGCTTTTACATCTCAATGTCAGGCAATATAATTATTCATCTTTATTTTATTTTAGACTTGATTTTATTTTATTTCTCTCTCTGAAAGCCTAGAGGAAGACTTGACAAATATGAAGTTTCTAGGCAAGGAAACATAAGTAAGCTGTTGGCCTCTTTTCTGAAGACAGACTTGTGGCCAGGAAAGTACGAGTCACTTACACAAAACTCTGGAATTGCTATCAACATGCTATAGGAATGTATCTACCAAAATACTTTTTAAAATTCTGTGTATTAGATAGATTTTTATAGTTGTTTTAGTGGTTTTACCGATTATTTGGTTCATGTCTTCAAAATTGCTTGCCTTCCACTAAAGTTGAACTCTAGATTCTACTTGGACTATCAAAAATTAATGATGCACAGGAGCAAAACAGATTCTATGCATTATTCCCTGAAATTCAATGGTATTTGAGCATTTTGAAATGGTATTCAGTGTTCAATTTTGTCTTCAGTTTGTGGATGAGGACTTAAAATCAAGGTGTTTTATATATTTATTATATCAATTTGCAAAGTCGTGGTCATTCTGTGTTTTATTTTCAGTGACAAACATCTTTAGATTAATGCATAATGAAACATTAATGAATATTGTATTTCATGGTTTTGCAATAGATTTATTTCTGATGTCTCACAGTCATTTCTGTACACCAACTCTGGAGCATGGAACTTGGCTCAGGTGACATTTGGGAGCACAGATTCCTTTCTCATGGATGTTTTATCACTGTGTGAACATGTGCTGTGTTCTGAGGTGTTTTGTTGGCTGGTGGGAATTTTATTTTTCTTTGGTTGGTTTCTTGTGGGTGGTTTTTTGCCACTGATGGGTGTTGCATCTCTTGCTTCCTACATGGCCTCTTACAAGCCTCACTGAATGTGGTGTGTTTTACTGCATTTAAGCCATTTTAGAAAAAGAACTATGCTGGTTTTTACAGCTGAAAACTAAACATTGCCAGTGCTGATGTTTTAGCTCAGGGACAGAAATTGCAGAAAAGTCATGCTGTTTTATCCAGCCTTGGGGTCAGAAGTTACCTTAAGCTAATGTACAGTTGCTATCTAGAGATGGGATATGTGTAGTCTTGATTTGGTTTTAAAGGTCTGTTTTGTTAATACATTCATGTGATATATATTTTAGAAAAATATTCAACCAACCAAACCCAACCAAAAGCAACAAATATTAACATGTATCTCGGATTGCCTTTTGAAGTTACATTTGGAATGACCTGTGTCTGTATGTTTATAAATGGTTTCATTTTAGAAATATATTTCATATGTTTTGAGTAAATGAGCTGTTCCCCATGATGTCTGAAGAGATTTGTATCTCACTTGTTTGTCCCTGTTTTTATAGATGGCTATACAACAGATGACATTGAGTTTTACTGGCGTGGGGGTGATAATGCAGTCACAGGAGTGACAAAGATCGAGCTGCCACAGTTCTCCATTGTGGACTACAAGCTTATCACCAAGAATGTTGTTTTCTCTACAGGTTTGTGGAGGGGAACCTGAATGGGGCATTCTTTTAAGGAGTTTTAAAACTGGATTAATTCCCAGTGTGCTGTTGGAGAGCAAAACTTTTAGAAGCAAGAATAAAATAGAGCAGCAGCTGTGAATTTGGAAAGCAGAGGTTTTTATTAAAGCTTCCATAGTGTATAAGGCACTACTCATTAACATAATAATCTGTCATGTTCAGGCTCATCAAATGAGCTGTATTTTCTGTTTACCCATGAAAACTTATTAAGCCACTTATACACCTCTGTTCCCCAACATGTAGGATATTTAGGAACCTTTTTCTTCATATTTTTAGATGTTCCTTTTGCCAAGTTGGGGATGTATTAGACAATTACTTTGTCTTCAATATAAAATCTTTAAAATGCTTGTTCCAGGATTTCCAGTTTGGCCTATTCTAGTAATTGTATGACTTTCTGAAGGCGGAAAAGATGCTTTCTGAGAAGGAGCAGAAAATCAGATTGCATTTCATGAAATAACAATAATAATAATTGAAAACACCCTAACATATTTCGATGATATTAAATTGTTAAAGAGAGGCAAGAGTTGAATTGGGCTGCTACTAGGAGATGTTTTCTACCTATTTCAGAAACCCCTTAGGTGTGTTAAAAAATTCTCTTCAAAACTCACTGTCCAGATATGGGTAGAAATCATCTTTGAAGGGACTATAGTATGATTGTACATTGCAAATTCTTCAAAATCAAGCAGAAATGGGATTTGAAGAATGATTTCTAGGCACCCATATTAACAAATGTTTCAAGTACTACAATATTTCTGGTGTCCAGTGACAAAAGAGGAGTGTTGCATTTCTTGGAGAGAAGTTTAGATCAGGGTCGCACTGAAGCTGGCATATGAGAGTTTGTCAGAGAAGAGGAATTTCTGTGCTTTGCTGCTCTAATTTGTGTTTTGGCTGTTGATTGTTCAATGTTATGATTACCAGCAGATAAGCAACTAGAACATCTTTGTATCCTTAGTATAAAAGATTATTTAATCCCAATTCTTGCTAGAAATTCTGCCCCTGAATATCCTGGATCTTTCAGCTCTGAGTGTACTCTACATTGAATGAAAAAATAAAACAAAAATGACAGAAAAGAAAAATGTTTTCGGGCATTATACAAATAAATTATGGCCATACCAAATATTCTCTTTTAGGTGCCTACCCAAGGCTGTCTCTCAGCTTTAAACTTAAGAGAAACATTGGTTACTTCATTCTGCAGACCTACATGCCTTCTATTCTGATCACTATCCTGTCCTGGGTTTCCTTCTGGATTAATTATGATGCTTCAGCTGCAAGAGTTGCTTTAGGTAGGCATTTTTACACATCTCATGCCGTGTGCATTAGCTGAATGGTTTTTCTAGCTTCTGGCTGAGTAGATAGTGCATGATTTGAAAGTAAAAAATATATGTGTTAGATCTTTTTATGTCTGGCTTGTTAAGCTTTGTATTATTTGAATCAGCATTTTAAACATCAGAATTTAAATAGAAATTAAAGTGATTTCATGTCTGAATCAGCTAACTTTATAATCATTGTAATCAAAATAACCCTAATTGTCTCAACATATTCTGTTGTTCTCTTGCTGCTTGTTTTTTTCCTCTGAAAAGAATGCACTTAGTTTGCTTTTGCCCATGGCAGTCCAGAACACACGTTCAGCATTGTGTTATGGATTGTAAATTGCTTTTCCTTTCAGGAATTAAATAAAGTTTTACTAGGTTTGTATAGCTCACTTGTCCTTATGTTGAGGGAGTGCCGCAAACCCAGTTCCAGTTTTCTCAATTCAGGACAGACATTGAGGGGCTGAAGTGTGTCCAGGGAAAGGCAGCAGAGCTGGGGAAGGGTCTGGAGCACAGAACTGACGAGGAGCAGCTGGAGGAGCTCAGCCTGGGGAAAAGGAGGCTCAGGGGGGACCTTCCTGCCCCCTAAAACTCCCGGGCAGGAGGGTGCAGCCAGCTGAGGGTTGGTCTCTTCTGCCAAGTGAAAGACCGAGAGGAAAGGGCCTCGTGTTATGGCAGGGGAGGTTTAGATTGGATCCTAGGAGACATTTCTTCACCAAAAAGGTTTCTAGCCTTGGCAGAGGTTGTTCTGGGAAGTGGTGGAGTTACCATCCATGGAGGGATTTAGAAGATTTGAAGATTTGGTGCCTGGGGACACGGTTTAGTGGTGGATATGGCAGTTCTGGGTTAAAAATTGCATTCAATGAACTTAAAGGTCTTTTCCAACCTAAATTATTGTGAGAGCCTGATTATTTTTTCCTTACTGTTACCTTATGTTCCAGAAGCAAAACTGTTTCCCTAATTAATCTCTAGAGTACTTGTCTATCTCATCACTAGTCCTATGTGTATCTGTTTATTCTGTGCCCCTCATCATAAGGAGCATGTTCCAAAAATAAGTATTATCTATTGCCAAGTTTTGTCAAAATCAGACTGATTCCTGCCAGTACAGCTCTTGTATAGCTAAAATAAGTAAAACCCCATAAAAGATGCCATTGAAAATTTGACATTTTAATGTTATAGAATACATCTGAGTTTTACCAGGGCTTTCTGTGTAGCATTTTGCCTTAAGAATTTCAGACTGCAGACATCCTGAAAACGCTGGAGGAAAGCAAGATAAAGCAACTGTAGCCTGTAATTTTTAGCTGAGACTCATTACAGAAGGTTGCAGTTTATCTGTTTAAAAATACACTTATGGAATCCAACTACTGTTTGCTTGACTGAGCTCCTTTTATTACAGGTGTAATGGTTTTTATGCCATGCAAAAAATCCAAGTCCAAGATAAGGACTGAACAAGATGTCCCTGAAAAAATTCAAACACAAAAAGGAAACCTACAGAGGGTGTTGGCAAGGTCAGGTAGCCTGTGAAAAATGCACAAAAAAAAATCTGAGCAGCCAGGGATCAGGTTAGGTAAGTTAAAGCCCTAAGACAGAACCTAAATCTGTCCAGGGACATCAAAGGCAATGAGAAAAGCTTCTGTATAGGTACATCAGTGCTAAAAGATGATGAGGGAAAATGGGAGTCTTCTCTGAAAGGAAACAGGAGGCCTGGATAGCCAAGATCTGGAGAAGACTGAGGTACTGAACACCTTTTCAATGTTTTGCTCTCATGGACGTGCTCCAGACACATTGCTCAAGCTGCAGGAGGCAAAGGCTGGCACTGGGAGAATGAAGAGCCACCTGCTTAAGGCATCTTCTTGGAGACCCTCTAAGGAACGTGGGGATCCCAAGCACAAAGTCCATGGGACCTGATGAGATGCATCCACAGGGCCTGAGGGAACTGGGAAATGAATTGGCTAAAACTCTATCCATTATGTTTGAGAAGCCATGGCAGTCTGGTGAAGTCTCACTGACTAGAAAAGTGGAAGCAAAGCCCCCTTTTTAATAGGGGGGACAAAAGAAGACTTGAGGAACTACAGAACTGTACAGAACTCACATTTGGGGCTGTCAAGGTCATGGAGCAGATCCTCCTGGAAACTATGCTAAGGCACATGGAAACCAAGGAGGTGATGGATGAGAGCCAGCCTGGCTTCACTAAGGACAAGTTGTGCCTGACAGAGTCTGTGGCCATCTAAAGCAGGGTCCC
Organism: Ammospiza nelsoni; assembly: GCF_027579445.1. Classification (NCBI taxonomy): domain Eukaryota; kingdom Metazoa; phylum Chordata; class Aves; order Passeriformes; family Passerellidae; genus Ammospiza; species Ammospiza nelsoni. The sequence goes on from NC_080648.1 coordinate 8,082,796, forward strand.
AACACTGATGGGATGAGGGAAGAGCAACTGATGTCATCTACCTGAACTTGTGCAAAGCATCTGACACTGTTATCCTTGAGATCCTTGTCTCTAAACTGAAGAGTCGTGGATTCGTTGGATGGACCACTCAGTGGATAAGGAGTTGGCTGGTTGCACCCAAATAGTTGCAGTCAACAGTTTGATGTCCAAGTGGAGACCAGCGACAAGTGTCCTCAGGGGTCTGTGTTAGGATTGTGCTGCTTATCATCTTGGACAGCAACATGGACAATGGGATTGAGGGTGTCCTCAGCAGGTTCCTGAGCTGTGTGGTGCTGCCCACATGCTGGAGGGATGGGGTGCCATCCAGAGGGGCCTTAACAGGCTGGAGCAATGTCACAAAGATAGTTGTGTGACTGGAGCACCTCTCTCTATGAAGACAGAGTTGAAATTGTTCAGCCTGAAGCAGGGAAGGCTCCAGGGAGACCTTAGGGCACCTTTGAGAGCCTAAAAGTGCTCCCAGAGAGCTGGAGAAGGACTTGGGAAAAAGGGGAATTCCTATAAACTGACAGCTGAGTACTGAGGATTTAGATTAGATCTTAGGAAGAAATTCTTCTCCGTGAGTGTAGTGTCACAGTGGATTATGTTGCCTGGAGCTGGGGGATCCCAGGGATCCCTGTCCCTGGAAGCATTCAAGGCCAGGGTGGATGGGGTTGTGAGCAGCCTGGTCTAGTGGAAGGTTCCCTGTCCATGGTACTTGAGGGAGCCCTTCCAACCCAAACCTTTCTAGGATTCTGTTAATATGTACAATGGTTAGAGATATCTTTTGTCCACCAGGGGAAAAAAAGTATTTTTCAACTCCATAATTTGAATAATATAAATTGTTATTCTAGAAAATAAATAAAAATTATTTCAATCACTAGATTTCTCAATTCTTTTTTCCAGGAATCACAACTGTGCTCACAATGACAACAATTAACACCCATCTTCGAGAGACTCTTCCCAAAATTCCCTATGTGAAAGCCATTGATATGTACCTTATGGGATGTTTTGTCTTCGTTTTCATGGCTCTGCTGGAGTATGCATTGGTCAACTACATCTTCTTTGGCAGGGGACCTCAGCGTCAAAAGAAAGCAGCAGAAAAAGCTGCCAGTGCCAACAATGAGAAGTTGAGAATGGATGTCAATAAGGTAAACTGTAATGGGGACACATTTTTAGCATTTTCCCAGGAAGACAGGCTCTCACTTGTGTCAGACAGTGCTTTAAAATGAAATTTCTTGTAGAAAATGAGTGGAGTGGAATTGTGATGACCTTGTCTTAGCTCTGCAGAGCAGTGTGCTTAGGCACCCCAGCAATGAATGCTGCCCTCCAGCCTGGGAGGCTGAATGTCTTGTTTCTAAAGCATGCAGTCAGTGAAGTTTTACTGAGAGATGTTTTCTTAGTCAGAATGTAGACTTGAATATGTACAACCTGTTTCCAGAGGAATAAATCCAAAATGATGGCTGTATATTCTAGTAAGAGCTGTATGGAACATTGGAACTAAAATCTAAATTTAACCTGCTTTCATAAATCTTTCAGATGATCTGGATAAGAAATATTTGCCACAGAAGTGTTTAAAGTTTGAGAATTTTGCATATTTTCAATGTCTAATGGGCCAGAATACTATTGAATAAATGGGGAGCTTCTCAGAAATAAACCATCAATGTGCTGTGTACTTAATTTTGAATCTCAAAGTGGCCCCCTAGGGATGGAGAATTGAGGCAGAAAAGGTATTTGCCAAGATACACACTTCTGGGAAAAGTATCCATTATGCTTAATGAAAATGGGGCACTTAACATAAAGCACTTGTAATTTATCACTTTGACCATTTTGGAAGGAGTTTCACATGGTGGCAAATCTGTGCTGAATGCAAAAATATTCTCAGTCTAAAATGTGTAAACTTTCACACGCACGCGAAGTTGGAAAGTTACATAAGATTGAATTATCTTTGGGGGTTTGGGGGCTTTTTGGAGGGGTAAGAGGTTTGTGGGATTTTCTTTTGTCAGGGGAAGCTCTTTGAGTTGTAAATCATCATGACAGTCGAATGAGAAAAAAAAATCAAAGTTGAATTCTTAAAAAAAAAAATCTGTATTAGAGAAAAAGCAAGGGATTATTTGTCAATTGGAAACTTAAGTTTCATACAGCTCTAATACTGAAATTTCTAATGTTTGTTCAGAACCTCTACACACATAGTGGGTCTGCAGACAGAAGAACTTTTTATTCCAAAAATCCATCACATATTGATAGCACAAAATCGTTTTACAGGTTATAGTTTGTAGTCTTTTAAGAAGGAGAGTTATATCATCATGGTTCATAGCTCATCCTTTTTTTTTTTTCTTTTTGACTGGAGAGAAATTCATATTTTAATGAATGAAGGCATACTCATAATGATGAATTTAATTTTGATGTTATATTACCATATATCACCTTTTAGCATTATAAAGTTCATGAAGACACTGTAACACATTTTTATTTCTATTGGTGATTTTTCAGCAATGAAAAAAATCTGTGAGTTTTTATTTAAACTCTTAGGGTTTTTTTCTCTTTTTTTAGATTAAATTTCACTTTTAAGGTGCTATAAACTACCCTGTAAGTAATTTTGTAAGATTAAACTTGTATTTACCTGAAGTCTTTCCTCTGACATCAGTGGAAATTTAAGATCCATAGGTGTCAGACTGCCATCAATAGCTGAGGTATATTTTTGTACGCTTTGCTTCACTTGTGGTGTTTTAAACATTCTTTTTCATACAATAGACCTTTCAGCTGTGTAACAGAATAGCCAAAGCCCAGTGGCAAATTGCTGATCATGAAGCAGAATTTGAAAGCATAGCTGGTGTGTTAATCCAATTCACTAGACAGAGTAATTTCAATAACTGTTGCAGAGCTCTACCAGCTTACTGGATTGACACAAGATATGCTGTGGAACGCAAGGAAGAATTTTACATTATTTGTATTTTTTTCATAGTGAGCCTTTCAGTTAATGCTCTAGGCCAGCATGGCTAAGAGTCTCTGTCAGTTCTGCTCTGGTACCCAGATCCACTCTGATCTGGTAATCAGGTCTGCAATCCTTTAAGCAATAGGCAGGGAATCAAACAGGAGAGGATCAGAGAACTTGTCCTGCTGCACAGACTGCTCTGGGGAGAAGGAAAGGAGCTGACAGCTGTTCGTGTTGTTTGACCAGCAGCGAGAAAACATATTAATATTTAATGGACCCGAATATTTTATCTATTAAAGGGAGACAAATATTATGTAATTATTTTCATTGAAAAGAATCAAAAAGGGGTCCAAACTGCTGAAATTAGTTCAGAAACAGTTTTTTCGCAAAAATCAACATATTTTAGAAATGGGATCACACAAACACTCCATCTTTAACTAGGCTCCAATAGGGAAGGACTGATTTTACAAGGTATGAGTTTTCTTTTGTGATATGAGAAGATTCCTGTTGAATCACTTTGTGCAATATTATGAATTCATAAGAATCAGATACTATACAGGAGAAGATTGATGCCATGAGGAATAAACCTCAAAATATAAGGATGAAAACTTCTACACAAAACTTCTGTTGCTGCATTCAGCATTGACACTGTAAAAGAAGTGGATAAATAGTTATTGGAACTGCTATTTGTGGTGCAGTATCTCTGCTTATACTTTAGAGACCAGAAAATCTGTAATGGTTTTCTTGCAATTCCAACACTCTTATTTAGTAACAATCTCATAAAACTCTCAATCAACCGAATGTGGTGAGAGGAGAAGTGCTGACTGGTCCTCTCATCCACAATTCTGCTTGCAAAATCAAAGGAGAAGTTAATTCATGCTCCCTTTATGCTGTTGCGTTCTCTTCCATGGACAGATCCAGGGTGGACACAGGCATTGGTAATCTCTCTGGTTTTGCTTGGTGTTATTCAGAAGATATTAGGGAGCCTACAACACTGTGTGCAAGGGAAGCTTTATTTCCATGGCTGTGGTATCTGCTGAATCCATTTTAATCTCTTGGAGATTTGGTGACTCAGGTGTCATTGTTTTTTCCATTTGAGTGAACTTCATCAGGCTGGCTGCAGAGCTTCCCCAGGGTTATTCCAGATGAAACTGTGGCCACATCTTTCTTTAAATTTCACATCATATTCTTATCGTGTGCAAAATCTGGTAGTTTGGGGTTTCTTCTTTCTTTTTTTTTTTTTAAGTCCTGGAATAGTTTGAGTCGGAAGGGACCTTTAAAGGTCACCTACTCCAACCTCATTTTAATGAGCAGGGCCATTTTCAGCTAGATCAGGTTGCTTAGGGCGCCATCCAATGTGACCTTGGATCCCTGTTTCCAGGGATGGGGCATCCACCACCTCTCTGGGCAACCTCTTCTGTTTCATCACTCTCATTTAAGAAAAGTTCTTCCATATATCTAGTCTGAATCATCACAGAAGATATACTCCATTTTCAAAGATTGTTGATCCTGTTTGTGGTAATGGAAGGGTAGGGAAGGAATTGGGCCTGTATCTTGATTTGCTTCTTGGATACTGTAATCTGAGTAATAAAATCATGTAGAAATTTAAAAAACATAAAACTCAGACTGAGTTACCAGCAGATAGATTGCCACAGACTTGTTAAATCATATAGGACTTACTTGATTTTCTTTGCAGTGAGTTCAGATAAAAATGGCTGTATCATCATTTCACTCTTGAAACTTCTCAAACTGCATTTAGCAGTTTGTTCCTTTAGTCTAACTCATCATCTTTTGCCTTGTCAAGACTAGTTGTTCTTTCTGTAAACAATCTATTGCTGCTTGTAGGTAAATCACTGCCTTTCTTCTTACTCTAGAAGAGTACTTACTCCTTCGTTTATTTGAGATAGCATTCACATCATTTCCTCACCTCTCTTTTCAAGTTTTTCTTCTTATGTCTTGAAATGCCTTTCTTGCCTTGGAGGTCTCAAGTTTCTTAGTCTGTTCTGTTCTGATTGGCAAAGTACTGCAAGTGTACATAAGGATAGGTACACTGGGAGTGTCCTATGTCTGCTTGAGGACCTAGCATGTCATAAAGTATGATATATATTCTGTAAGCCACTGTTATGTCTTCTTATTCTGTGAACTTTTGTGTTTGAGAATGTTGATGGTCATCAGTGTCCTTTTGGTCCTTTGCATTTCATGAATCTTTATGCTAATGTTGTCTGTGCTTCTTCAAGATGATTAAGATACATTAAAATACAGGGCCAAATTCCTGCCTCTGACTTCCCAATCTTGTGCACCTGTCTTCCTGTGGGTAATTATACATTCATCTGGGATATGTTATCCCTTCTATTTTAAAATAATGTACCAAAGGCTTTACTGAAATCCATAAATCATATCTCATACAAATGGTCCAGAAAGATTTGGTCTAGAAGCCTCTGTGACCCTGTTTTTCTTTCCATTGTGATTTTTTTTTCTTGTTTCCTTTTGGGATAGAAGGGGACTAGGGGAGGGGAAACAAGCCACTGTCATAAATTTTTTCACATTTTCTCCCAGTGAAGTTTGGCTTTGTCTCCAAGAAGATGACTCACCTTACCACAATTCCAGTGTAGAGCCTGGTACAGCTGCAAATGATTTCTTAGGCAGACCCCCAGCCATTTTAATAAGTTGCATTTCTGTTATGAGAGCTCAGATAATGAGTTTCTTGGTGCTTTCTCAGAGCTGATTTATTCCTCTTAAATTTTTTCCAGAATCTAGGAGCCAGTTATTTTTGGTTAATTTTTAAATATACTCTTAATTTGTTGTTTCTAATAATTTTACCTTGGATATTTCCATCTTGGAACTCTGATTTAGATGGGCTTGCTGATGCTGACCATTGTGATGAGTCTGATATATCTTCTAGACATGTGCTTTTGATCACCTGCCAAGTTCTATATTTTCCATATGTTTTCCTGTGTTACTAAATTTCCTGTCAGCCAGCTGCATAAGCTGCTGATTTGTCTATTGGATTCTACTGCTGTTTTTTCTACAGTTGTTCATCTGACCCATTTGATCCAAACTACTATGTACATGAACTGACTACTCTTGAGACGTAAGTAGGGTAAAAATGCTTTTCAATATCAATGAAATCTATATTTGTTATTCTGGATAGATCAGAAAACCTTCATTAGAGTGGTAAAACCAGGACTGTCACTTTAAAGACCATGGTAAATGAAAGGCTGACTCTTCTTCCTCTGTAAAGAAGTGCTTCTTGCCATCTGGATGTTTGACAAGAGTGATTCCCATGGAACAGCAGCTCTGTGCCATCCTCTTCCACAGCAGCAGAGGCAGCAGAGATGATACTCACTGTGAGTATTGGGAGCACTTCCTACAGGAAGACTCTCATTAAAGGAAGAGCTACAGATCTGTCTCTTGAAGGAGGTCCTGGTCAGTCTCTTCAATATCATGTTGTTGCCTCGCTAGGACATGACCCACAAACAGGATATGATACTTCCTTTTTTTAACTCTGATATCAAACCTTACAGAGGCATTACCACATAATGATTTAGTGCACCATTCTTCCATTTCTACTCCTTCTAATTCTTACTGATATGTCATTCAGGTAGTGTTTAAGTTATTTCTATGTTATTTAATTTTTTTCTTTATAGTTCAATCATCTAGGTTTATAAGAGTTAGCAAATTAACATTGCTTATATAGAATTTCTTAGCTATGTTCTTTCAAATAACTTTATTTGCTACTTCACAGAAGCAGCATTACGTTTTGCATAATGTAAAATACATGTAAATACATCATTAAATGTGGTTTTGGATTGCATGCAGTTGCAGTAATGACTAAAGTCTATATGCTTCCAACTTTGCTTAAAGCACAGAGAATGCTCCAATGCACAGGCAATATACCTGAAGTATATGATAACATAAGTCACATAAATAAAACTACCTTTAATTTTGCAATCATACTTGGTTATTGTGAGCAGTAACACAGCAATTTCCCTCTGGGAAAGAAGGGAAAAATGTCAGCGTATTATGCAATGCTTTGTAAAACTGTTTATGCAGATTTATTCAGTCATTTTCTGTAAATAAATGTGAAGTGACATTGCTAACCTCTGCATGTTTAGATAAGGTTCCTTTTTAAACATACTGAGTGTATTTTTAAAACAATGAGTAATTCTTTACTCAGACCTCTTTCTATTACATAAGGTAATAGAAAGTCAGCACACCTGAAAGGGACAGTGCTTTGCTGCTCATAGTGCAAACCATGAACAAGGGAAGCTGTCAGACTACTGGCATTTTTCCATCCAAAATTTGGGTGCCAAGAACATGGAATGTCAATATGACAATGACTTTAAACACATCTTAATAGATTTGAATACAATAGAAGTGTTCTCAAAAAGTTAATGAAGGGCTTAGGAGGGTAAGAGGGTTTAAACAAATAAGGTATCTTTGCAATTCATTGCCCTCCTGGCCCACTGTTGTTATATCTGGATTAGCACAGGGGTGCTAGAGGAGGTGAGATGGCAAACCAATGACAAATAGAAACTTAACCTGCCCTCAGAAACACTTGGTAACTTTCTTCCCCTTCAGGTTGTCTCAGCTGCTATTTTTTTCCCTACAGCTTTTTGACTAAGGAAAGGAGTCTGACTGAGTTTAGCTGGATTAGTTTAGTAGTTCTCCTCAGATCTTTCAGTCTAAGGGAGCTCCATTGCATTATCAGAGCTTTGAGAGAAATAAGAGCATGCAATCACCTGTTTCACAAGTGATTACATCTAATTATTTCAACTACACTGGTAGGCTAAAGATGGAGTGGCAGTTTGTAATCTAGCAAGGAAATGGGGCTCCCACAGCATCCTCCTTCCCCAGATGCCCACTTTCAGATTCACTGTCTAATGTATGGGGGTTCTTGGAGCAGGGACTCTGAAAACTGTCTAGTCCATTGTGCCAAAGTGTCCTCTGTTCCAGCAGCACACTTGGAAATGGCACAGTCAGTTCAGGTGCTGCTGTGCTACCTGACATTTCCCATGACAGCTTCCAAACTTCTTTTCACCACTTTACTAGAGAATAACTGGAAGAGCCTTGTATTTTTTTTTAATCTGTCATATCCATAGATGTCTCTAGAAAAGGATGTGTGAATTAGATGAAGGAGTGTGTTAACCTGAGCCAAAGGGAATGCTCTGATCTGTACCTGTGCCTTTTTGCAGTTTGTGATGGCTTTCAGTGCTCTGCAAACAGACCAGGTCACTCTCCTCAATTTTCAGGCTGTGGTGTGAAGATGCATTAGCAGGGCTGTAGGCCTGAGATAATAGACCTTGCTCCAAAGCAGTGCTCCAAAACAATTAGGCTTGGCTAATGCCTTTATTTCCCCACTGATTTGCTGCTGGCTTGCCACTGGCCTTTTCAGTTCATAGCAATATTTGTTCATTTCTATCTGAAGAAATCATATAATGCATCTTCAGGGAGAAGAAACTATTGCAAAGGTATCTAAAACCAGTCAGTACTTATTACACAGAATGGCACTTTATACCCTAAGGACTAGAGGTACTTCTATTATAAAACATGAGTAAGCATATATAACATCTAAGTGTATATAACATTACAAGATGTAAAAGCTTTTGGTAAAAAGCGGATTTTTAAACTGGTCATATGCACAGACTCAGTTAATAAACTGAACAGGATATTAAAACACTAAGGCAACAGGAAGTTCTTAAAATTTCAGTCTCAAATCCTTACTGCTCTATATTGCAGGAGCTAATGCTGCCACTGTCCAGATGTCAGTGAATTCATCCCCTTTCTTTCTCTCCAAGGAGAGTTTTCCTCTTGTTTGCAGTACAGGTAAAGCTGCACAAGGACTGATTGTTGATCCAGGATCAGAAGGTATTCTTTCCACAGTAGTTTATTGAAGGCCATGTAACAAAGTAGGCATGGATGATAAAACCTTGCCTTTTCTCCTAAATTTCCATTCATGCATTCTCAGGGAACAAGTTGCACATGAAACAGTCAGCAATGCACAGGGTGTCTGGCCAGCCTCTGCAGGTTTTATCAGACCAGAGCTTGGATAGGAGTGAAATTTGAGGAGGTTCCAGTTTTGGCTCACAGCACTTTGCAGAAGCAGTCAGAAGGTGATTTTCCACGATCTGTGCTGGTATTCCACATGACATCTGAATAAAGGTCAAGGCAGCTGCGTGAGGCTTTTTTCCCCAGTTGCACTCCTTTGAATGCCATATTTAATTAATGTAAGACCAAAGCCTGTGCACTTGTTTAAAACACATTCTCCTCTTTACTTTTGTACTGCATCTACAGCCTGTGACCCCAAGCAGAACACAACTTTTAGTTCATAAAAGAATCCCTTAGTGCAGTTTAGGTCATTAGATCAAGTTGTGAAGAAATAAGACACAAAAAAAGACAAATTATTGTCTTAAATAATTACAGTGAAGTACCTGCAGTCCAGAAGGTGTGTCTGGCTAGGGAAATTTAGTGAATTGATTTCCTGAAATGCAACACATTTTACTTTAGTCAGATTTGGGTTTTTTTCTTTATTTTAAAGCAGAAGACTTTTCATTTTAATATTGTCAGGACTAGTCCTCTGAGCCTTGCAGTATTTACAGCTGTGGAACTGTCTCTGTTTCAGGCTTCTTAATCAGCAATGAACTGATCATATGAAATATTTTTCTGTATCTTTTTTAATTTGGACATTTGTTGTAAAATGTCAGAAATTAATCTTTTTTTTCTTTGTAACAAAATCTTCTCAGTGATTTTCCCATAGAAAGATCTCAGGAATTTTCTTTTAGTTTTGTTGTTGTTGTTGAATTAGTTGCAGTTTCTCTCCAGAGTTTTATCCTTGGACCTCTTGCTGTCTCTGAACATGTTTGTCTTTGGCCTGGGCCCAAGAATTATGTGTTCCCCAAAACCACAAGCCTGAATCTGTTGACAAGTGAGTATATCATGGTCAGACGGATGGAGCTGGTAGACTGCCATTCAGCCCACCCACTCTCATGACAAGGATGTGCTGTGCAGTTCTTTGCACATTATATTTGGCTTCAAACAAGAAAAATAACATCTTTAGTATATTTTGCAGACGCTGTTCTAGAGGAACAACTTAAAAACCTCATTTTTACCATCTATTTCATATTTCAAAACCATAGCTATATCCAAATTATACCCTTGAAATTTTGAAAGTTGTGGTGATAATTGTGTGTTTGATGCATTTTTTTAATATCTTTCACAACACTTTTTTATATAACCAATTTTGCTCTGTTTCTGTAGTAGATTTTTGATGCTAGATGTACCTGCTAAATTGTGTTTTGTAAGACACCATAATGGGAGACTTATGATTGTTATAAAGGCTTGATGAAAATTTGATTTTGTCACAGATGGAAGTGAGCAGCTTGAGATGCAGGTTCTTGCTGATGTGTTCTTCATTTATATTATCTTCAAGAAAATTAATTATATTCTCTTAAATGGGATGATATTTTTAAAAAGAAATAACAATAACTTAATCAGAGTAGTATTGCTAAAAATCTGGACTGCCCAACGCCTTGGTTTTTGTGAAACAGGATTTAAGCTGTTGTTAATTGCTACCCCACACATCTTCTTCCCAGATCACCTTCCTCTGCTTCCTCCTAAATGTCTCAATAGTAAAAAAATTGTTGCTGAAAATTGTATTTGAGAAGACATTGATATAAACTTCAAGCTTATTGGATTCTGTGCAGAGGTTTGAACAAGCTCATATTTCATGGGCTTTTTTCAAATGTCATCAAAGCAAAGATGCTTTAGCCTCTCACATTTCATCTGGGCACTCATTCTTCAGTGCCTTAAGTACAGAATGCCATGTTTAAGTAATGCATACTAACAGGAATTTATATTTTCAACCATTTCTCCAGAATCCTGCAATACTTGCAACTAAGTTATTGGTGGGTTACTAAAGATAATTATCAAGAAGTCACATATACCAGAAGGTAAAAATAGATGTCTAGAAATTGATTTGCAGTTATTTAGAGCAATGTTAAAACTCCATGTTCAGATCTTGTATTTTTCCCTCACCTCCTTTTTTTCTTTAACTCTTACAGATTTCTTGCAGGGTCAGGGTGTGCTTAGATATTTATTTGAAAGGTCAAGAACCTGAAGAAAATCCTTCTGTAAAATTTGCAGACTTTCTCTGAAATTTCTCAGCTGAAACCATGTGAAGCAACCTGAAACTATAAGACTTCCCCATTAGTGTCGTCTATTTGCACTCTTTACAGCCTGACCCAGATTTTATGTATATAAAAATGCATGCCTGGTTTCGTATACAGTAACTGAGTTTTGGACAGACAATGGAAATGCAGTGTTTGTTGCATTGTTAAAGACATTGTTTCACATATGGGTATTTTAAAATATTAGGCATTTGCGTCTTATAAGTTTCTATAGCTTTATCTCAGCAGACTGGCTTATCAAGTCAAAAATACCACTATAACTTTAGGCAGGTGCCTTTTGAAAATCATTCATTGTTTTTTCACCCAGAGTGACCCCAGCAGCAGCTTGCACAGAGCTGTCCACCTCCCACACGTTGCCTGTGTAGTCAGGGCTGTCCCCAGAGCTCAGGGGTTCCCTTCCATACGTCAAACCTTGCTGATGAGGTGAAGATCCCTATTACAGGTAAAGTGCACATCATACTTTCATCTGGTCTGTATAGAGCCCCTGTGCCTAGTCAGAAATAGAATATTACTGGTTTTCCAAGCAAACCTCAGCTTTTAAGAGTTGGGAAACTGTGATACATAGTAAGGTTTTCATCCATAACAAATTAAATTATATATCTATATATGTCATATAAGTCTTCCTTGAGAAAGGGATCTTTGTCTTAATTTCTTAGGAATATCACTTCACAGGATGTATAACTGCTATATTTCAGGTTTTAATCTTTGTAATAGACTGGGTACTAGTTTAGACTCCATGGTTTAGCTCACCAGATTTTGTTTTAATCTAATGGCAGTTCTACTTAATAAAAAGTAAGTTTTCAATTTGCAACTGTTTTGTTTGAAAGAGTTTTTTTATCAGGAATTCTCTTCCCACTGTCTATTTTATACACAGTTTCTGAGCCAGTCTACCGTAAAATGCAGTTCCTGCCTGTCATTGAAGGTTACAGGTGAAAATGAACAGTGTATGAGAAAGGAGAAATGTCAATGTTGTATCTTTTCAATTCATCAGTATAAATTTCTCTTGTACAATAAAGATGTGTTTGGCAGAGCAGCAGACCCTAATCACCAAGGAATTGATTTACTGAAAGTTAATAATTTCAGAGGTCTGGTCATCCTTGGAGGATTCCTAATGAATGTGTGTGGGAGTTGTAATTTTCTTGTATTTAACTGTTGCTAATGTATTATTGTAAGAGGAATTCCTCAAGAAAGCCATCATTTTGGAGTTCTAGGTAATAGGAAGAATATATAATGGTAACAATTCTATGCTTTCCTCTGTTCCCTTTGTTTGAGACCATCAAAAAAGTCATGGCCGCTTTCAAAGCTCCAGAGTCAGCTTTTCTTCTGTTTGACCTGGACCTGTAAATGAATCATTTGCATAATCTCTTTTGTCATTCACATTTAAGATTTATTTATAAAAACCCCAGTGTCTTGCATGGTTGCTTAGCTCTGGTCATTTCTCCTCCACTTCTGCCTTCACCTTTTATTTCCATAGTACTTGCTGCTGCTTTTTCTTCATCTTCATCCTCCCTTCCTTTCTCGTCCTGGGAATTTCTCCATTAAGTTTGAACTCTCCTGTTCACCATAAAGAGTCTAGTTCTATGGTTGAACAATCCTTCAGCACCAAGAGATCTTTTTAACCTTCCTCCACCTCCTTTTGAAACCACTTTTACACTTACTTTCCCCCCAGAATAATTTTAATAATTGTTTTCATATCATCATATCTTCCTTGGTCAAATGACCAGTTGGAAAAAATACATTTACATCACAACATTATGTTACCTTGAGGAGCACAGCAAGGCAGTAATAGCACCTCTGAAGCCAGAATGTACCCATGCTAATTGTTGGCTTAGAGGTCCCTATATATTTTAATTACTTGTCCTACTATTATACTACAGTGCTTTAATTTTAAATGAAAGATAACAGCTGCCTTATCTCTAAGGAAACTGGTCTTGATTTTATTAACTTACAGGACAGAAGAATAATTGGCACATATCATTGTCCAGAAATGTATTCAACAAAGGTATCTTTCATTGTTTTCTAATGTTTTTATCCTCAGAGACATAAAATTCAGGTCTTGACCGGTTATGGTCATTAAAGATCCCATGGCACTTTTTTATAGCGTGTTCATCTCAACCCCAGGCACCTGGGCAAATATCAATTTGTGTAACTGTTCTGCTTACCCAACATTCCCCACCACCACTCACCCACCCCATAGTTTTAATTGGCTACGACATTCTCCATTTCCTCGACTAAAACAAAGTGTGTTGTTCTGCACTGTCAGTCACCACATTTCACCTCAGAGGTGATTGGGCTTCACTGGGAAGTGAAGTGGTTCTTCTTTCTAATGCTTGTAAAGCGCTTTGGGATCCTTTTGAATGGGTGCTGCTGTTTACAGTAAATGTAGATCACTGTCGTTCTATCTCAGGCGTCACTTTGTTACAAAAGCATGTTTTAATTAGAGCTGGGCGAATCTACTTGGTGAAAAAAACAGTCCCAGCTCTCTCTGATTTGACAGGGAACCTTTTGGCAAAAGTTGAAGAGTTAGATCCCTTCCCTTCCCTTCCCTTCCCTTCCCTTCCCTTCCCTTCCCTTCCCTTCCCTTCCCTTCCCTTCCCTTCCCTTCCCTTCCCTTCCCTTCCCTTCCCTTCCCTTCCCTTCCCTTCCCTTCCCTTCCCTTCCCTTCCCTTCCCTTCCCTTCCCTTCCCTTCCCTTCCCTTCCCTTCCCTTCCCTTCCCCTCCCAAGATATCATGAGAAAATGCATTTATTCTTATGGTCAGTTCATTATTCCAGATGCAGGAGGGTCAAATTAGTGGTCAAGAAGCAGCTGAGCTTTGTGGTGTTTTCCTGGGTATTGTAACACTTGAAGGTTCGCCCATCTCTAATATTTACTGTATTTTGCATTATTTCTTCTGAAATAGTCTTAGAATTCTGAAAAATGTTGTGCTTCAACTCTGATATGAGTGTGATATGTACAGAAGAAGACATTTTTCCCTAGAAGATAGTTTAGAATATTGCTTAATGTTTTTTTCTGCCCAGCTTCACTAATCTTACTAACTGCTTCCAAGATTATAGACATCTGCAGCATTTTGCTGCATTGAGGAAAAAAGTTGACTGGAGTGACATCATGCTGCTAAAACATGTTTGTGTCTAACTCTGGCAGACTAAAATAGCCTTTCTTGCATGTGTGCTGCATAGAATGTATGCAAATACGTAAAGAGCACTCAAATTTCTAATATCATTGCAGATCAGAAGGATAAAATGGTTAAAGTAGATTCATCCTAAGAAGATTTAAGATGTGAAAAAATTTTTGGCACTAAAATATTTTCAAAAATAGTATCCTAGAATGCACAACATTGAGGTGAAAATAACCCAGGCTCTGGGCTAAAGGGTAAACCCATTACATTAGTGGATGTTACATCCAACTTCCCCTGATGTCACGGGAACTAAAACTTCTTTTCTTGAGGTTATATGAAAATAAAGAAAATGTAGTTTCCAAATGGCTTTGCACCCCTCATGTAGTAAACTTACCTCTTGTGATTTTAGACATTTTGGGACCAATGAATGCCAAGTACCTGTAATTAATTGTTTTATTTTTAGGATCCTGAGAGTCCTATGATTGGCCTGAGATCTAATAACAAAAATGAGTCCCCTTTCGTTTTACCCCAAAAATCAGAAAAGAATTTTCCAAATAAATACACTCATTAGAAAATAATGTTTTAAATCCATCTTGAGAAGTTTCATAGATCTGTTTGAAAGCATTTGCAGATATTTGTTGTTGTTGGAATTACAATGGCAGAATACTACTATTACTTGTCCAATGCAGATGAGAACTGATTTTGATGGCCTTCCTGGATAGAAGCACTGCTCTCTCACTATTTTCAATATCATGTTACAGAGCTCTTAAAGGAATTTCTCTTAAGTTCCAGCTCAACTTTCACATTTTTCCAGTGCTTTTCCAGTAAAGATTGATTTCCCACACTATGAATTTCGTAAATATCATGTGGCTCTTATGAAAAGCTAACAGAAAAGAAAGATTTTGTCTTTTTCACATTGAGTCATGACATTTGATTTATTATTAAAATATAATGAAACTAGAGGGGTGCAAACTCACACAGATCGGGGAGAAAAAAGAGAGGGAAATTTGTCATCTCAGCAACAGTAGGTTTTCTGCATCACTTGAACAGATGTAATCACTCAAATGACAGTGTTTCAGTAGGTCCAAAGTACCTTTGTGAGTGACTTCTCAGTTCAGAACACTGGGCAGAGGGTGCTTCTGGTTTAAACCCAGTTCTCTCATCTTGCCATGGTAAATATTACACAGGGGGTTCAATAATGATAAACACAGTCTGCATTGGGCAGTGCAGGGTGGTACAGGCTGCTGACAGCTAGTTTCTAAATATTACAGAATATGCTAATACCCAGTTATTGTTTAGAAATCCACAAAGGTCACAGTTTTTGCACTTTGAGTAATAATCATAGAATATATTCTGTACATGAAAAATGAATAATGTGGCTGAGTTATTCTTAAAG
Organism: Ammospiza nelsoni; assembly: GCF_027579445.1. NCBI lineage: Eukaryota > Metazoa > Chordata > Aves > Passeriformes > Passerellidae > Ammospiza > Ammospiza nelsoni. The sequence goes on from NC_080648.1 coordinate 8,098,445, forward strand.
GAGCTCTGGGATAGTTTTTTCTCTTAATTGGCCTGGAGTGTATCTGCACTACCATCACTAATTCAATGTAATTAATTAGCTTCTCATTAGCTATTATTGTTTTTAAGAACTTTTAGTTAATTATAATCTGTTATCATACAATTCAAAATACATGCTTAAAGAAAAGGCTGAGAAGAATTAGAACTTCCCTGAATAACTTTTATTTGTTTTCTATAAATGGATTCTTTTTAAAATCTACTTCCACACTCCAGATCTTCTCCAGATTGCCTAAGAGTAGAACTGAGTTCCTTATCTTTGAAATCCTCTTGATTGTCTGAGGGGTTTCTCTACAATATTACTTTATTTTTTTTTTTTCACTGAATTGCTTTAAAAAATGCATAGCGGCTAAATCTACCCATTGAAACAACTGTTCAATGTACATTTGATGTGATTACATTCTGCATATCTTTCCCTTGCTTGAAATTGCAGATCTCTGCTATTACAGCAGCATGCTATTACAGCATGCGTTGTATTGAAGAAATTTATTAGTTCTGGGGGATGGAGTTTCCACAAAGCTATAGCCAGACTATGCCAGTGCCTTTCCCCAAGTAACCAGCACTCCTGTTTGGAATATGGGGGCCTAAAATGTGCATTCTCTTGTGCAGTGCTCTGTACCTCATTCACAGAGGCAGAGAGACCACGTGAATAATGGCAGTTTATGTCAGAGCCAAAGCTTTCATTTGAAAGAGGAAAAACCAAAACAAAGCAGATCTTTTCCCATTTGATTTCCTTCCAAAACCCCTGAAAATTCCAATATTTGCCCCAGATATCCTACTCAATGACAGAATGCCATTCAGGACCTGAGTGTGTTCTCTGTTCCCAGGTATTGCTTGTGCTTGCTGAGCATCGGGTCCAGGGAAATAGCATTTATTGCTTTATACTATACTGGCCTTATTTCTCCTTGAGGTCACAAATAAATGATAATAAATATAATCCCAGCTATGCTTAGAATCCTTCAGGCTGACGTCCAATCAATTAGCAATGCTAGATACGGCCCTTACCAGCATGGCTTCATTTTGCAGCTGACCGGGCTTCCTTTCCTTCCTTCTAAATCCACCTCCTTATTTTTTTTACAGATGGACCCACACGAAAACATCTTGTTGAGCACGCTGGAGATTAAAAACGAGATGGCTGCCTCGGAGGCTGTGATGGGGCTTGGGGACCCTAGGAGCACAATGCTGGCCTACGACACCTCGAGCATCCAGTACCGCAAGGCCGGCCTGCCCCGGCACAGCTTCGGGCGCAACGCGCTGGAGCGGCACGTGGCACAGAAGAAGAGCCGGCTACGGAGGCGCGCGTCGCAGCTGAAAATCACCATCCCTGACTTGACTGATGTCAATGCCATAGATCGATGGTCCCGCATCTTCTTCCCCGTGGTTTTTTCCTTCTTCAACATCGTCTATTGGCTTTACTATGTGAACTAAGAAACAAAGCCACGCAGGAAGAAAGAACTGGATTTTCTCTTCGAATCTGTTGTACAGCCAAAAGTGGGACTTGGAAAAATTCTATTCAGGACAAAAAGTTATTTTAAAACACCTTAGTTGCTGGCCCACTCTATGGTCTGTTTTTATAATGTTTTGGTTGTATCTGCTAAACCATATATCTGTTAAGTTGCAGTATGGACATATCCCCTTATCAAAATATAAGTGCATTTTGAGTGTAAAGGCAAATTGCGTTTTGAAAATCACTTCTGTCTCATTGTCCCTCACTCTTTTTTTTTTTTTTTTTCTTCCCAATGGCCATTTGAGTTTAGTGGCACAAATTATAGAGCAGCATTTGAGAAACAAGTTTTAATTTCAACAGCAGTACATGCCATTCTAGGGAAAGTGCATATCCAAGGCATGCATATACACTAAAAGAGTGTACTAAGTTATCATGCTTATGAAACACATACACTTTACTTTTTAAATGTGTAAACTTGAAAACAAGTAGTGCCTATCATCTTTCCAAGATGATGATGGTCAGAGGTTTCCCAACCATATTCAGGTATTTCCTTTTATTTATTGAAAGAACTGAACCTTTGACTGATAATATTGGGGTTGGGCGTTTGCACAGAAGCTGAAGCAAGAAGCGCTAGTTTGTATTTTAAAGAAAGAACATATGCTCAGTCACAGTGACTGTGTTTGGGATCAGTAGAGGAATGTAGGGACAGTATAAAAATGCATCAGCACTGAAAGGGTAAATGCTGTTGGGTTGTGTTGAGGAAAGGGAATCTGTCCAAAGTGCCAAAATTGATTGCCCAAATAGTAATTCTGTAGATGGCTGAAGGAAGCCAGTGGTGCCCTGCCTTTCTCCTGGGCAGGGAGAGTGAGAGAGCAATTACAAAGTGCAGGAGCAGGGGAGACAGGAGGCAACATATACATAAAGGTGTTTGTATATACATATATATATATATATATGTGTGTGTATATATATATTTATGTATATACACAGTGCAAGTGAATGTTGTCAGTTGTACACACCTTAGTCTGAAATAGTCATGTGGAGTTGTGTGATTTCTTCCAGGTTTTCATCTTTCCAACATTACACTTCCTGCTGTTGGTTAAAGGTTCTGTACCTCTTTCAGCAGTTGGGATCTGAGCATTTCTATTTCTGTACAAGAGGTACTGACAGGGTGTGTTCTCAGCCTGGATTAGGCAATAACATTTCACTTTTTGTTTTCCTTAATGCACTGTTCTAAAGGAAAGAAATTCATAGCAATCACTTTAAGAGTTTAAGTACACTCTTGAATGTTTCCTGCTTTAGGGTGATTTCCATTGAAAAACTAGAAAATTTCTGTTTTTCTTTGGGAAAATTCTTGAATTAGAAAGTTGATATTTTTTTCATTCCATTGAGCTTTATTTTTACAAAATAGCAAAATATATAGTAGAAAAAAAAATTAGACAAAATATTTTGTCACTTATTCCACTGTGGAATTCTTTTTGTAATGAAAACAGCAGTCACAAGAGCTGTATAAAAAGTAAAAATTCTTGATGGCTTTTACTAGATCAGATCCCCAATATTGTTTGACACAATCTTTCAAGAAGCAAAAGCCACATCTGTTGCATCCATACTACCTCTCATCTGTGTACGAATTTTTGAAAGAGACTAGAGAGTAAAAATGGTTTTTTTCAGGGTACTAAAAAATTCTTTAGAATATTTTTCATAAAATATATTTTTTAATTTTTTTGTTCTTCAAATGAATAATTTTCTTACAAGTTTCTGTGGTTTTATTTTTGATCCCCCCCCCCATTTGATAGTAAATGATACTAATAGGAGGAGAATAGTTCTGAGAACAAATAGGCAAATATTCTGACTTTTTTTTTTTTTTTTTTTTTTTTTTTTTTTTTTTTTTTTGAGCACTTCATATGCTTATTTCTGGTTCAAATAAGAAAGGATAGTTTCAGAGCCTGGGATGGGATTTGTAATACACCCTACCTGCCAGGAAGTTGTGTACGTTCACACACTGCCTCCAGGCTCAGACTCTGCAATATGTACAGACAGGTTTCCCTCATGTGATTAACTTTCCAAGTGAAAATGTTGCTCTTTGTTCACACAGTAAATTTGTGACTGCATTTCATGCATAACGCAATAACCTTTGTACATGCACTTGGGATTTCAGCTGATAGCTATGAGTCATGTTGGATTCTTTTTTTCCCAATTTTAAGAAATGGAGCATATCAAAATTCAGTATTTCTCCTCAAAGTCTGTTCTTTGAAAATTATATTAATTAACCTAAATGAAAGCAGTCTTATGGTATTCTTCTGTACCAGCTTTTCTTTCATTTCAGAAATTGCTGACAGCTCCATTTATTGTTTCACAGAAGCAGAGTGTGACTGCAGGGAGCTCACAGCCTTCCTGTGGTTGATACACATCAAATATAAAACCTTACAGGGAATATGTTGACTCTCTGCATTGGTAACTGCTTCAGCTATTACAAAAATCACAGAGATCGAATCCTGGAACTGCACATTCACTTTTCTGAAGCTACAGTACAAGCCATAATACTCTCTGATATTGCTATTCAGAGAGTGAAAGAAAATGTTTGGTTTCTGCTCAGGTGTCACTAGGAAAGATAAATTATCTGTGGGGAAGGAGCACTTTTGCTTTTACTATGTTCTTCTGGCTATTAATGTGATGTATAAAATTAGTGAAAGAGAAAGATTCTACCATTTTGTACTAAGGCTTAACACTGTGATATAAAAAGATGGGGGTGAGAAAGGCTGGTGAGGCACTATCAAGGAAAAAGCATAACTCGAGCCCCAGGTAAGCACTTACTCCTGAGATACTTGAGTGAAAGTGGGAAATGATGCCAACAGATGTGAGAATGGGGTTTGCTATGTGTGCTACCCTCCAGGTAAACTAGAATAAATTTACTTTTACTTTAGAATTGACCGAAAATAAATATTCTAGATCTTTTTAATCGTGTTAATTGTTGTTGGTTTCAATAAACAAAATAGCAAAGTTAATAATTTAGATAAAAAAAACTTGTAATATAATTATAGTTGCACATTTTATTGTTCTATTAGACATAATAGCCAGCAATTAAGGTGTTTTTCATCTTTGCGAAATTCATGGGGGAATTATGACTATAACATGGCACAGTTTTAATGAAATCTTTGAGATCAATCTGTAAATATATACTGTACATGACTGCTAGTAAGTATGATACACATTTTCAGAACTGAAAATTCATGCAACATATTTCTGTGTTTGCATAAGGAATGTTATGTTTCTATCCTATCTTCAGTGACTGGGAAGAAAGACTCAAGCAATGACATTGTGACCATTTCTTTTCTCATTCCCAGGGGAGGAAAACAAGAGTCCTAGATAACAGCATGTGGCAGAGGTCTTCAGAGAGTTCTTACATTCGAATAAAAAAAAAGACATAAAATCTGTAAGGTACAAAAGCACAATGCATGGAGAAAATCAGTGGTGGTCTTATACCTGGGGAAAATATCCTATTTATTTCAGAAAAATGTGCATTAAAATTGAGCCTCAATTTATTTTCACTCTAATTAGTAGACTGTGTTCCAATCCTACAACACAGTGCAAAACATAAGTGAACAGATGTGAAACATTTTCCAACTGTATGTGCATATGGACGTACCCCCAAATGTCTGTATGGACATATGTGTGTATATATACACGTGCTGAGTATATATATATATATATATGCACACACATTCACATGTTGGTGTGTTAAAGGAATAAGCTAATAATAGTTTTGTTTCTATCATCAACCAGTGTATGAATATATTTTTGAGAAAAAAAAACAAAGAGTAATGTATTTAGAAAAAAAAACCAAACAACTAACTCTACAGGGTAACTGGGCATTTCTATATCAGCAGATCAATGCTTATGATTCGTATGGAGTATTGCACCGTTTGACATGATGATAGTACTGTACCTCCTTGCATCTGGAATTAGACTAGTCCTCACATTGCTTGCCTATTTCTTCTCTCTCTTTTTATAACAGCATTGTCCACTAGTAAGTTTTCAAAACCAACAAATTCCTTAGGGAACCAAGAAAAAAAAAAAAGGCAAAAATAGTAACTATTTCTAGAAAATAATCTAGGGTGGGATGGCCAGGGTACAATACTATATCAGTAGTGATCAAAACATTTTGCTATGTGTACATAGAACATACGATGTGAGCGACCATAACTTAAGCTGAACGTGTGTAAATATTATCAGATTTCTTAAACATTTTTAACTTCTAATTTGTACTTTATGGTAAGGCAAAAAGCTAATTCTACTTATGGTTTAGGTTAATGTGTCCTAAAATTATGTAAATAATTAAATAAGCTGTAAATGAGCAGTCAATAGATACAGTATTTGTTTAGTGACTTTTTTTTACTAAGTACAATAATTGCAGTGCTCTAGCAGAGTAATTTAAACACCCTTTTGCATAAACAGATTTGGACTCCAGATATAAAATAGTACAGGAAGTGCTGTAGTGTAAAATAGCCACCGTGGCAACGTTCCTGCTGGCACAGCTGTTTCTTTTGTATGGTTAGAATGTTCAGGCCACACTCAGTGCTCAGACTAACCAAAACTGACAGGGCCTGGTTTTCACTTACAATAAGGCACCTTGATGTTGCTCCAGTGAGTGGAGAGGTGAGGGTGTCCCCAGGTAAGTGAGAATTCAGCTGTCGGCGATTTCATTACAGAAGCCTGCATATTGCATCTGTCTGATTCTGAAATCTGTCTCTTATGGTATTTAATAGTGGGCTTATATTTTTCTTTAAGGAAAAAAAAAAAAAACACAGGATGTTTGACTGTCGTTAGATAGCATAGTCCCCCAAAGCCAAAGAAATTTCACTCCAGAAATTGTTTAAAAGGGAAATCTAAAAAGTCACTGCTTAACACCAAAGGTAAAGCTTAGTAAAATGCACTAGGAACTTTGTCTAAATTTTTAAGAAGCAAATGGAATGTTGTTGATCAAAAAGACTGCCCTATTCTACTTTGTAAAAATACTGAGAATTTAAATATCCATTATATAAAATTGAAATAGATAATCTCTACAAGAATATGCAACACTAGCATTTCATAAATATAAAATTATTTTCTTTGTAAGTGCTTTGACAAAAAAATGAAACTTAAATGATGAAAAATCTCACCTCTACTTTCATACTAAGGGTTGTATTTTTTTAATGTTTTTCAGACATGAGGTCATCTATTCCAATTTGATAGCATTTTGTATGTTTTCACTGTTCCTGTCATTTGGCAGATACTCACCAGGCTGTATGGTTCATGGTCTGTCCTGTTACTTTCAGTTGAAGACAAAAAGAACATTTGAAACATGATTAATTCTGACAAACTGCCTATGATTTCACTTCTATCACGTTTTTATTGGCATGGGTGTTTAAATGGTTCTGTTAGTACTGTCTTTGCACAGTTCTGAGTTATCTTTTACTTAGTACTATTTATTTCATAATGTAGTAATCATCAGCCTTACTAATGACCTTGTAGCCTTTCTTATATGCACATAATGCACATTTTCCAATGGCTAGAAAATGCAAAATACTAGTGGATATCATTGCATCAGATCTTCATGTCTTTCTCAAAAGGACTGCTAACCTCTGGGATTTATGAGGTAGTAAAATGATGATTGTAAATGAGTAGCACATAAGAGATATTTTCTTGAATTTAAAATTATTGCAGCCAGTTTCAGCATGTAAATATATAATAATGTTGGCTAGTGTGTAATTCTTGAATTTAAAAATATAAATAAAGAAAACCTAAAATATGTACATGTAGTTGTGTTATGTTGGGCAGGCTCTTTTCTCAAAGCTGCAGATTTCAGTTCTCATCTGAAGTGAATAACTCTGAGTTTGGGTCATAAAGGGACTCAGAAGTTGGGTGTTGAGGCACCTGAAATGTAGGTGTAGGATGGGAAGGGGGGAACCATAACATGGTGTTAATTTGCCTGTGCAGCCCTTGGGGGAGCTGAGTGTCTGGGGAGTGTAAGCAACATGCAGTGAGAAGCCTGGTGCTGGTCAGTAAGGAAAGGCTGAGAGGAGGGAGAACAGCTGAGAAATCTCAGAGGTTCAGCAGCACCTCCTCAGAGCCAACTCTTGTGCAGCTGTTACTGATGGTGAGTTGCTGGTGTCCCCCTTATGGAAGGGTTTGTTTCCAAGGGGATGATATTTCCTTTTACAGTGAATGGTCTTAAATCTGAATATGTGGACTTCAGATATGGAAGTCCCAAGTTTTATTCTTTCCTCTTCCTACTTAGGGTCCAACAGGAGAGATTCTGGATGACAAATTATTGTCCCTTTCAGGATGGAGGATTTAGATTCTCCTGGTTGAGTGGTTCAGTTGAAGAACAATTCAAGATGAGCAGAAGAGAGGAGAGGAGAGGAGAGAGCAGTCTGGCATGGTCTGAGAGGCTCTGGCTGCTTTGGACAGGGATTAGAATCTGGGTCTCTCATTGTGTTCCAAAGAAGTAAAATGTCCACTAATCCAGGTCTGGTTTTGCTGCCTCTTTATGTCTTAGTGGAATCTTGAGCCTTAAATACATTTCAGACTCACACCTGTTTGCTGGCTGTCCTGGGTGAGCAGTTTGTGTCTATTGGATTTTCTTGTTGTCTGCTGTCCCAGCTCTAATAAAAGGAAGTCCATAGCTGTGTTTCCAAACCCCAAGCATTACTACAAGGGGGATACTACAGGATGTTTGTTGGTAGCTGTAGCTGCACATTCCTGCAGTTGATTCTTTTCAGGGGGAGCAGATGGAGCACCAGAAAAGGGAACAAATGGCCATCAGACAAAAGGGTGCCAAAGGCTAAAACTGCCAAATTCTCATCTTTGTCTGGAAATGCAGACAGCAGTTGGTAATTCCTTCTGAAGTTGTCCACCTAGCTATTCTGTGTACCAGCCCCACAACAGCACTGCTTTAATGATGGATCTGTTCTCTCTTTTCTGTGGATGAAGGGCACCAGCTCTGCAGAGAGTGAAGATGGGAAGACTTGAGCCTTACAGATGGCGCTGAGGTGAGGAGCTGCTGGTGCAGGATGCTGACTCTGTGTCAGGAGACACAGAACATGAGAAGTTAAATATTCCAGACTGTTAAGGAAAGCTCCAATATGACTTCCTTCTCTCACTGTTTAAAATACCACATCTTCCTCTGAAGCTTCTGAAAAGTAGAGCAAAGTTCTGAAGACTGAAATGTCAGCACATTTGCTTTATTACAACTCTGCGAAATACTGTTGCCCCTTATTTTCAGGTTTATTACAAGATAGGAAGCAAAGTATTTAAACTTTAAGACTGGTTCATGATTTCAGAGACTAAAAATATTTCTATTAATTGGTGAGTATCATTTCCAAATCAAAAATGTCTATTTTACTTGTCTGGGTTTATAAATGCATTTGATGTTATCCCATCTTAACAGGAGTTATATCAAATCAACTGGCACAAAAATAAGGCTAGTACTATAGGGTATTTGAATAATTTATTTCCTTTACTCTGAGTTTTAACACTTCATGACATGTAGCATGGTCTCTCCTTCATTCAATTTACTAGATTGCAAATTAGAAACCTTAATAGTGACTTCTTATGGGTAAATTGCACTGTTGAATAATCTTGATAATCTAAACTTAACAAAACATGAGAGAAATTATCTAACATCACAGTTCTTAGCTTATAAAAGGAAAACGAGTATTTTAAAGAATGAAATTATGCATCTGTCAAATACTGAACAGCTGTGAAACAGTGAAATAATGGGAACTGGCATCTAACACATTGTAACTGCTGCATATAAATAAATGCAACATTATAACTACATAGCAAGTATGTTCACTGACATAAATTCTGTGGTTATCAAAATTAATGACCAGCGTGACATTATTAATTCATAATGCTTGTTGTTCTTGAGGGATATCTGGAATGACTCATTTATTATGGTGTTCATATGAGTCTAATCATGGGATATGTTTTTTTAAAAAATTATGGCTATGTCAAGAAATGTGGGTTGGCTATTCAGGTGATGAAAATTGATTGTATAAAAGGAGATATGATTCCCTTGGCTGAGCCTCTGGGCCAGGTTTTCTGGGGAGAGGGGGAGTGCTTGTTTCCGTGTAAGGGCAAAACTTCTGAACACCTCTTATTCTTGCAGCAAAAGTATTTTTTTCTCTCTTTCTGACAGATTGTCACAGCTGACATACTACATTCATTTTGGCACTCTAATGGCTAGAGGCATACTTCCAGCTGAGACCACCTTTTTTTTACGTTTTCTCTTTTTTGGAAAAAAATATAGCCAAGGAAACATAGCTATCTTAAATTCCCTTTCAAATGCTTTAAAGACTAAATCACGCAAACTGCACATTTTTTGTTTTGGTGCTGTTTTGTTTTCAGATGGGACTTGAGTAAATCTCTGTATAACTGTGAGTGTTTATGGTCCCACACAGATTTCTCACCTTGGTTGATAACATCTGAAATCTGCTGCTTTCTAAGCCCACATGAAACTGGACTGAGACCTTTGAGGTCTCCTTGTTAAACATCCCCAAAGATCTTTTCTGAAGGGTCTCACTGATCAGGGCAGTCTTTAATCTTCAACCCTTTGCTGAAATTTCATGGCATTGATGCTTGTGAAGGTGCTGTGAAGAGACAGCACAGGAAGCACAGGAGTGCAGTGTCATGCAGGGGACAGGGGATGAAGCCCTGTCATATCCTCTTTGACAGCAGCAAAAAGGGCAAGAGGGGCAGTGATAAACCCACAGCACAAAAGCTGCTGTGGCCATGGTAGGGTCAGTGCAGTTCCATTACTGAGGGGGATATTTCCACTTCCATGTCATGCCAAGAAATTGTTTCTTCAGGTGAGAAGACATTGACAGGAGAAGCAATGTGGATAATAAACAGATCAAAACCTACATGTCAGGACTGCAAGATTTATCTGCAAGATTTGCAGACAAATTGGATTGCTTTTGATGTGCTTCTGTGTTTTAGGTTATGAAAAATCAAGGCTTTTTTATTGCTGCTGTTAGTCATCATTCAAACTATATCTGAATTGGAAATATGTTCTAAACAGACAGGAGAAAAAAAATTGCTGGACAGGAAAAGGGAGAAAAACAAACAAAAAAAAAACACCAAAAACCAAAAAACACACACAAAAAAAAAAACCACACCAAAAAAAACCCCCAAAAAACAAACCCACAACCAAAAAAAACCCAGTGTGGTGAAATCCAGCAAATTCCCTCCCATTCTCTCAAGCAGCCATGAAGTGCAACATGCATCACCTAATTTATGTTCTCTTTTCTCCCACTCATAACACACTTTAAAATTAGAAGGTTTTAAGACTGTGGGAAGGACAAAATTTTTCTTTCTCCTTTCCCAGCCTTAATCTTAATGGCTTTTTCCTTAGACAAGCTGGGAAATTTAGTACTGTAACTTTGGCTAATTCCAGCAAAAATCTAAGCCTTAATTGGTTTTGGAAGGGTCTCTAGATCTCTTTAAGAAAGGTTGAGCATTATTTATTTGCCTTCATTGCTACCCAAAGCAATGTGATTACTGAGAAGGTTTGACATTCAAACTAGTTAAGGATGAGAAAAAGAGGCAGAGGGAAATCTTTTATGGGGTCCAGACAAAAGGAAGAAACATAAAAATGGGAAGGACAGGCAGATGAAAAGTAAAGGCTGTTTCCTCACTCGTGCTGTAAGATTTTAAAGCAAATACCACCTGCTCCTCTGGCAGAACGTGTTTCCCTGTCTTTTAACTGCAGCCCAGCCATCCATCACCTGGGTTTTCCCATTTCAGATTGCTTACAGGAAAGTGATATGAGATAATAGCTCCTGGTGTTGATGAAAGGAAAGGATGTCCAGCATCCAAATCCTTACATTTTCCCTAGATGTAATACCAAATCCTGCTCCCTTTACTCTGCCCAAAGGATTTCCAAAGGTGTTAAGCACCCATTTCCATTTATTGTGCACACTCTGAGAAATATTTTAGCCTGTCTATCAATGGAGAAGGGAAGAACTTTCTCCTTTAAAAACTGAGATAACAAGACAAATCTGTTGCCCTGTAATTGAAAATGCTTTGCCTAGATATTGCAAGCACTCATGCACAATGTTGAAATAAAAACTACAATTTATGCCAAATCTGTACACTGCTGAGAAGAGAGTTGCCTTTGCTCATTTCTGCAAGAATTAAAGAGACTTATTTCATTCTAATGAAACAGAATGGTATGGACATTGGACAATAGAAAAAGTCAAACTGTAATGCCCCTGCATCATTCTTTAGCAGACACTGAATGCCTCTTGCCAGATTCTATGTTTGAGACCCAGCTCTGGAGCAGGACGACAAATGTGAGCAAGAATTGACACTTTGCTATGAGGAATTAAATTAAAATTACCAAATCTTTTGCATAATGGGACTTTGGAAAGGATTTCTGGGATTTCCAAAAACATTTGTTTGATAGACAGTAAGCCTGCTGTCAGATTGGGACTTGCCTCAGGTTTGCGTCCCATGTGGCATCCCCTTCTCTGCTAGACACTTTACCTCCACTACTCTTGAATTAGATGTTAACTATCACATCAGTAGTATTGTTATACCTGTGCCTTAATTATATCATTAATTGATAATTGCAAAGTGTTATGTAACTAGAGCACTTTGTTACTGTTATTTTGACGGGAAAAGTGACAGAATGGGAGAATGTTAAGTGAAATTCTCATCATGCTAATAATAACTTCAATAATTTCTCATGTCATCAAAGGCTTGTAAGAAATTAAGGTATAGAGATGAAGTTTCCAGGTCTTGAAAAGCAAGAGGTTAACCTAAATTTTCATTAATTACAAGTTGTGCAGATCACTGCACTGAATGAACATGCTAAATAGCCCCTTATGTTTTGAAAAGAGCACCTTTAATCTGTTTATCATGTCCCACACTCTGTGCAGGTTGTTAGCATCAGTCCCTGGTAGCCATGAACAGAACAAATAGACACCCTCAGCCTACCTGCAAGGACCCTGTGAACAAATGAGCAAACAGATACATCACAAATAAAGAGTGCCTTTGTAGACAGCTGGGGCCTAATTAATGTGCAGCACAGCTGAGGAAGGCAGAGCCCTTGGCCCTGCAGGTATCCCTGGATTTTGTTACTGCACCAATTACGATAAAGCTCTGCCAGCACAAACAGCAGAAAGGCATTTGCTGTGCACTTGGAGAAAAGGGTTGCTAGTTATTAGTCTGCTGGAAAAGGGTATTGTGATCCTTTGTATTTGTTTTCTTTATTTTAACTTCTTACTCCAGACAAACAGGAGATTTTCTGTTTTGGTTTTTTCCTTTCTGGTGACCAATAAACTGACCTCCCCACTGCTCCTGCCTGATCCCAGACAAGTGAGATCTTCAACATGATGCTCCTATAAGACAAGTAGAGCAACACTCCTTATTTCATTGGAACCAGCTCCTTTTCTGACTGCTATGGTTCATTATGGTTAGTCCATTATAAATTACATGGTGTCTCCAGGGACCTGTTCTATACTTGAAATATCACAAGACAGCTGTCATGCATAATGCTGCAGAGAGCTGCTAAATTTATATCCACTAAAAATGTTCTTTATGTTGCAGAGTGACCCACTTTAACTTTGATGCATAAATGGGTTGGTTTTCCTATTCTTTTAAGGAATTATCTGTTATTTTCTGTTTGTCCACAGACTTAACTTGCTTAGAAAACGCCTTGGAAAATCTGTTATTTGTGCTTGGTGTATTTTGTGATTATCATTATTTTATAAAACTTGGACATACTTCCAAATTCCCCTAGAGACAAAGCATGCAAAGGGCAAATTTTCTGCCAGCCCATGTAAATTCCATCAGACTACATAAACAGACAACAGTGGCAGATTGGCTCCTGGAGCTTATGGTTTCCTCTGCTCCTAAGCAGTTTGCACAGCAAGTAGACAGAAAAGACACTAAAGCACAAGTTATCCTAACATATATATAATGGCAGTTTACTTGTATACTTTTCAAATGTGCCCTATGAGACAATTTTAAAAGCTTTTTTGCCTTTTTTTTTAATGAGAATAAGAATCCTTAAAATTCCACCCTGTTTTTAACAACATTTTTAAAATCAAATATAACTGTCTGATTCCATGTTAAATTTTCACCCTCTTAGAGGGGAGAAAGAGAGCAGAATAACTCTTAAAATGCCTTCAGGACATTATGTTCTATAAATCATTATCTATAAGATGTCCACAGGAATTCTGCCATAAAATTTACTTATAATAAAATAATATACAATAAGACATTTATGCTATTTATTGATATGGCTTCTTGATGGTTAAATAGTTGATAATATATTCCACTCCATAGAAATTTATAAGTGAACATAGGGAAGAAAAGAGGTAAGAAAATTTGAAAATTTTCTGGTTTGATGTTTTCTAAATCACCTTACGATGGTCAAAAATGATGACTAACAATTTTATTCCTTTTAGGGCAAAAATATCTCCTTGGCCCTAAGTGGTTGCACACAATCTAAGAAGTTGGCCTAGATGATTGCTGGAGGTCCCTTCTAACTGAAGGATTCTATTCTGTTCAATTCAATTCAATTCAATTCAATTCAATTCATTTTTGTCCTGAAAAAATGGCATGGCATCCACTGTGCCTGAAAACCATGGAACTGATGTACTGTGATAATGAACTCTTCTGGGCCATGAGCTCCATTCCTACTCTTGGACAGTGTCTTAGGTTACAGTGTAAGATGCAACCACAGGAATGTGTTCTGTCCCCATCTTCATAAGCTGTTAAAGCAGATGGGGCAGTGCTCCTTATCTCATGCCTGATAACTCCCTCTGGGGTCTAGGGGCACTAATGGGCCTCTCTCACAGAGTTACATCATCCCACTGGGAGATGCTCCACCCAGGGGGAGGAGCCAAGAATTCCTGCCTGGATACAATCTGAGGATTGGAGCACCACAGGCAGCCTTTACCTACTGCATTCCCAGAGGACAAGAGCTTTACAACCACCACTGGACCTTCAGAGGAACGCCAGGCTATTGTATTTGCATTGTCCCCGGACAGAGGAAGGAATGATGAATCCATGTTCTCAGAAGGCTAATTTATTATTTCATGGTACTATATTATATTAAAGAATACTGTACTAAAACTATACTAAAGAATACACAAAGGATACTTACAGAATGCTAAAAACATAATAATGAAAACTCCTGACTCTTTCCAGAGTCCTGACACAGCTTGACCCTGATTGGCCAATGAGTCAAAACAATTCACACCAGAAACCAATGAAACAACCACCTGTGGGTAAACAATCTCCAAACGCATTCCACATGAGCAAAACACAGGAGAATCAAATGAGATAATAATTGTTTCCATTTTCTCTGAGGCTTCTCAGCTTCACAGGAGAAAAATCCTTGGCAAAGTGATTTTTCCAGAGAATGTGAATGTGACACCAGGCCCTTCCACAGGATCACAGCTTCAGCAGAACCACGCTCATCATTCCAACAGGACTGCAGCCACCATTTAATCAGACTGCCACCATCACCCTGGCCAACAGGGCATCAGGTTGTATACTGACTCTATCAGTTTAAGCCAGTATTTTCTGCCTTTATTTCATTTTCCTTTTAGACTGTAGTTCTGACTTGTAATCTCCCACTGGTTTATTTTCGAACTAGTATGGACAGGCAGAGATAGGTGATGGAAGTTCTCTTCCTCCAGGTGCCTTGGTTTCATGTATCATATTTATTTGAATTTTGGGCTATGGTACAGTGGTAGTTTTTGCAGTAGTAAATACCAAGCTCTCCCTGCTCTTACCCCTTCTTCTCTTGGAGTCCTTCTTAAGAGAAGTAATAATCTCTCTGTTTAAAATAGATGAGAATTGTGGAGTTAATTAAGAAATCCAGTGGAAGGACTCCTCACTGTTTCTGAATGCTCCTGCTGTTTCACTATTCAAAAGAGAGAAGCTCATATATCCTAATGTTTTAATTTAAAATTTCAACCTCAGAATGGTTATTCTGACCTTTTTACATCATGTGTTCTGTCTCCTGATTTTTAAAATAGGTTTAAATTAGTTGCAATTGTTACCAGCAATGCACAGGAAGAGTTGTATTCAATTAAATTTAAACCACATTTTCAAAATGTGAGGGCTAAATAAGGTTTGTTCATGTGAAGAGTTAAAGTAGTACTAAAGTACATACTAAGACATATTCAGTAACAAATACTTTTCTTGCACAGGCAATTTGCTAAACTTGCCCTTTCTGTGCTTGCATTGAAAAAAAACTGTTAATGCAGTGGCGTTTGCAACTTTCTTTTGACTTTAGAGTATTTCAGGGAGAAGATGTACACAAGTGAGGGTCAAAGAAATGTGCATACATATCACCATTTCAAATGAAGTTAGTGGAAATGTCAGGAGTCTGGGGCAAAAGGTTTTGAGGCTTTAAAATTTGAACCTTGTAGGCTGTGTGGAGTCTGGAAGCTAATAAGCTCTACTTGATCAGAGGGACCTCACGAAAGTTCATGCATAACCTGGAGGTTTGTAAATAATAAAAAAAGGTTTTTTAAAGCTGATTTTAATGAAGAACCAGAGTGTTCATGGGTTAGCTTTTGAATGGTAAAGGTTAATGTAGACTGCAATTACTTACTGGTTTTTCTTCTTGTTTGGGCTACTCCTGGACAGGAAAATAGTTCAACAATCTAATTAGAAGTCTTGTCAGACACCAGAA
Source organism: Ammospiza nelsoni (assembly GCF_027579445.1). Taxonomy (NCBI): domain Eukaryota; kingdom Metazoa; phylum Chordata; class Aves; order Passeriformes; family Passerellidae; genus Ammospiza; species Ammospiza nelsoni. Next base: position 8,114,628 of record NC_080648.1, read on the forward strand.
TTTCTTGACTCAATCTGATGATTCCACAGAAGGTATTTAAAATTGTCTAGAAGAATATTAAAAGGGACCCTTTTCAGTACTGTAAAAGAAAATAAGAATATTAATTATGGGTTCATATTCACACTTTTGCTGGGAGTATTAATTTCCTACCATTGGAAAGCATCAGCTTTGCAGAAGGTGACCTGGGAGACCTGGGGACAATCAGCTGAGGGCAGGTCTGTGGTGTGACCTTGCAACTGTGACACCACTTGTATGTTGGGCAGTACTACCAAGGCTTGAGGCAACAGCCAAAAGGGAAAGTCTCTCTGGGCAAATGATGGCTGTGTTTAAACAACACACAGTGGTCAAAAAGTCCTCTTTGAAAAAAAAAAAAAAAGGAATGGTTTACTCATATACTATCGCTCCAAAATAAAATTATTCATTTTGCCCCATTTCTCTTTTTCATTTAATTGATAAAGGTATAGGAAATTCAGTGCACCTGGGATTATTTCAAGTTCAATACAAGCAACATAATTAAGCCCATTGTTCATACAAGTACTTCCTGAAATTAGGAGCATGATTTGTATTCACAGTGTCACATTACTGTGGCATAAGAGGAATAACTGAGAGAAAATTTTTATTTTTGACTAGACTGTCTCTTTACTCAATTTTATGGAAATCTGAATTTAATATCATCCCAATGTTAAGAAAAGGAAGTCTATAGAACAATTTCTATTATTTGAAGAAATAAGCTACATTTAAGGAAAAACTCTGAGTTCAAGCATTTAGTTCCATTACATGAAACAAAAGCCTACTTACCTGCAGAAGTGTGACTCAGATCCTTAAGCACTGTGCATTTTCTGGGGATTTAGGCTTTAAATGTCAAGGCAGTTTTTTCATGCAAGCAACACATTGCTTTGTGGTTTGCTCTTGTTTTGGCAGAAGCTGCATAAAAGAATCAATTTTTACTTGATTTTTCAGGCAGCTGCTGTCCTCCATCTTAATAACTGCTGTCTTAGCTGCCTCTCAGGTCCCTTGTCTGTCAATATATTATCACAGAGTTGCCACTTTTGAAGGATAGTAAAGGAAAAGCTGTACTTTTCCCAATTTTCATTCCATAAATTCATAAATGTACTTTTTGAATCCATATAACCTGGGTCAATGTGATGTATCAGCAATAATCTCCATAGTTCAGTTTGTGTGAATTTGCATCCCAGTCATTTTGTTACAACAAAAAGTAAATATTGCTGTTAAGCTTTCTCATAATACTCATAATTTTATAGATCTCTGTTTTATTTGCTTTTCTTTTCTCTCTATACCTGAATAGTGAGAAGAAAGATCTCTGACTCTTGGCTGAACGTTCATATTTGGTTGTATTAGAATTGTTAACAGAAATATCAAACAATGTCAGTTATAGGAGCACTATTATTTAGCAATCTGAAAACAAAAAGCAAATAACCTTATGGTAGACACAACATTTTAGCTGCATCCTTATTTTCATTAGCTTTAAAGTATTTGCCTTAGAAAATTATTTGATCATTTGTGATGGTCTGAGCCACTCTGGATATGAAATTGTGAGACACAAATATGCACTGGAATGATCTTTGAGGCTGTGGTCACATGAATATCCTGGTGATTAGGAGAGAGGAGGCTGAAATGGTCAGGTGGCTCAGTCCAGGGGGTGTTGTGCCAGCTGGGGTGTCAATTTTTATTCATTAAGGGAGAAACCTTTTTTTTAAAAACGTTTTAAGCTAATTTCTTGCCACTATTTTTTGAAAATGTGTCTGCTAGAAGTGACACCAGTTCAGTTGCTCTTCAGTGAGTGGCAGCAGAAACCCTCATTACTTTTACTTACTAACAGTCATGGGGGTTATGATAATGAATGGAATGGTGGATGAAAAGCACAAGGGAAAAGGACAACGTGACAGCAACTGCATTTTCCATTATGAGGGAGATAAAACATACACTGCTAAGTGGGAAGAAATCCAGAGGGAATTAAGGGGCAACTGAGTTACTGCAATAAAAAAATTAATTTTACTGGGGAGACATGAGAGAAGAGATGTGGTGTAGGGGTGAAGGCAAGTATCAGAAGAGGTGAGGCCATGGACTGGAAATAATGAGTCTTGTTAAGACTGAATATTTCCTTGGGATTTCCCTGCTTTACCACTGTAATAGCTGCTCCCACTGGTGTTATCTGAACTTTCCTTGATACTTTTCCCAAGGTGCCACCTGTGCTCCTTGTCTGGGGTTTAGGAGGATGTTTGGAAATACAGAGCCTTGGTTTGGCCCAGATGGGCCAGTTTGCTCCTCTGCAAATCATTCCTGGCCTGGAGCTGACTGTGCTTGGGCTCCCTGCAGCCCCAGGGAAAGGTTTAACCAGAATTCAGACAAATTGCTCATTTGTACTGGTTTATACTGGAGGAGAGCTTATTTCATGGGACTGTGTGTGCGTTTCGTCTACGACAATGTGAGTCCTTGTGAGGAAAAGCCTTCAGAAATGGTAGGGAAGCCTGCCTGAAAAATGGAAGCTCTGTTAAAATTAGAGGGGTTTGACATTTGTTCTTTATTCTGAAGTGAAACAAATTAAGACCATGCAAATTAAGTTTGTGAAAACATCAGAGAGCAGCACTGGGCTGGCTGCTGGGAGCCCAAGGTTTGAGATGTTGCTCTTCCTGATTCATTAACGTCATGGGCGATGCTCCAAATCAGCCTTCATTAGTTTGATGCATATTTAAAGAACTATGAGAAATGGCACAGAATACCAATATCCCAGTGATTAGGACTTCAACCAAAGGTACAAGAAAGATGGATATTTGTTCCTGTTTTGTGGAAATCCTTGGTTTGAGTACAAGTCTCTGATATTCCAGCAGTTTTTCTCTGAATAACACTTATTAATTTTAGTCTGTGCAAAAATTTTTTGCAGGAAACCCATATATTGAAAACACTTCTTTTGAAAGTTTGTCCATGTATTCTAATAGTGAAGAACCATAAAGCTTTCTGAGACTGCTTTGGAACACTTCACAGACAAAAAATGACAAAATTCTGTCATGAAACCGTACCTGAAATAGGTTTAATCACACTGTGCTTCATCACAAAAAATCCAGTATCTCTTGCACAGTGAGGTAACAAGTTAGTACCTTGATCTGCACCATGGCAAGAGATAAAAGAAGTTTGTTACTCATTCCATGTAAAAGAATTCCTCCTTCAGATGTATGGCAAACATACTTAAAAAATTCACTGAAAGCCTGATGTGCCTGCAAATGAATGCCTGAAAGGCAAGAATATTTATCTCAGTTCAATCCCATAGACTGTAGACATAACTGAATCCTCTGAGAAATCAAATATACAAACTCTGACTTTTAAAAAGCTAGATGGCTTTTCCTTGAATCAAGCCAACAATATGTGAGAAACAGCAGTATTTATCTAATTAAAGGCATAGTGACAGAGAGAGACTCTGATCCTGTGAGATAATAAAAAAAGTATTTTTAAAAATCAGGCTTCTTTTTTTCCCAACCTTTTCTTTGTCTGAAGTATTACTTAAATGTCAATGTATAGAGACTTCAAAGGCTCTGTCTTGATTTGGTTTATCTTACGTGAATTTTTGCAGTCTGCAAGCAGCAGAGTGGAAGACATTAGGAGCTAGATATAGAAGGTAGGCTAAAATACTTCTCTAAACATGGTTTTTAAATCACTGCAAATGGAGAGATGCAATCACCTCAGCACAGGGCCTGATTCAGATTTTGTTCCACATCTCACAGCCCATGGGTCAGGCTGCAGTGTTGGCTCCCACACACTGACCCTGAGGGACAATGGCTCAGCAGAGCATGGAACCCTGATTTTGTAGTGTTAGGAACTGATACTGTCAAATAATGAACCCCCTCTGGGTTTTATTGGGTTTTGCATGGTGCTTACTGAAACAGGCCACAGGGTGCAAGCCCCACATCCTATGCATTGAATGCCCATTTTCACATGTGTTTAATATTTGCCTTAATTTTTTTTTATTGTGACATCAATGGTAAAATATTCAATAGACTCCAGGCACAGAAGAAAGGGTTTTGCTTAGGAAAGCATATACATTATTAATACTTTATTGTCTTAATAATATGTAATTGTTCTACAAGATATAAATTTGGATATGAAATCACAGTGGTAAACTTTTTCATGTAAACATGATATACTGAAGAATTTTTCTCTCATCTAAACAAAGGAAATAGTCTGACTGCAGTATTTGAACTCATAGTACAGCAATGCTGACAGCAGAAGAATGAAGTATTACATGTGCGCTTCTGGATTATGTAACTATTGAAAACTTCCTTAAAAAACACCAGAACAAACAGAAAACCTGACTTACCCCAATTCACTTTGTGATTTTGGCTTTTAGTTTTGCTGGAATTTTTTTCTGGTTTGTTTTTACATATCTATAACTTCCTGCTATTCTTCCAAGAATAGTTTGGACACAATAATTATGCACCATGAGACCTACAATTTCACATTCAAGTCTACAGCTTTCATGGCATCAGTGTCCAAATAATGTTGGTCCTAATGGCTACTTGGTGCTTTTGGATGGAGTAATTAAATTTCACAGGGAGGGGAAGGAGCACTGCCAAAACATTTTAAGTGCTCTCTCAGCAATGTGGAAGACTTGGCATTTCCCACTGTTGTTTTTCATTCTCAAAGAACTGCAAACATATGCTGAAGAAGTGTTTCAACTTCCTGATCATGGTAACACAATATAATATCAGTTCAAGTCCTCTGGACTTCCTAATTATTTTTTTCTGAATGAAGACGCTATACTTGAAGAGAAAGTAGTGCTGACCCAGGTAGTCAACACCAAAAGAGAGAGTGCCCTTTCCACTGTTGTTACCCAGATCTATCCCAGCTCTCCATCACACCTTTTCTAGTATTCCAGGGATATCCTCCTGCCCTCTGCCCACAGCCATGCACTCCAGAGCAGGTATACAAATTTCTGTATTTTCAGAGAACAAATGATAAACTCTTCTAATTTTCAGATTCTATGATTTGTCCCTTTATTTAATCCAGGCAACAGCACCAGGAAATGGGATGAGTATGTTATTGCAGTTTAGCACCAATGTTTGCATTGACTCAAGAAGTTCCTGAATTCCTGGAAGAGATGTGTTTTACATATATCCTCTGCCATTTGGAGTGTGGGTGGAAGGCATGCTTGAGCTAAAGGTGTTAAAATGACACTATTAATGTTTTTTGCTGATGCTCCCTCTGTAAGAACAAAATAGCTTCAACCAGTAAATTTTTTGTCTGCAAAAAAGTGGAAAACTGATTTATTACTGACCTTGAAAAGGCAAGTGTGTGTGTCTATGTACAGATAGAAATCTATATATTTAAATAGACATGAATAAAAGAAGTAGTTCATTGCACTGAGAAAGAGGGTGATTTAAATGATTTCTCTAGTATCCTTATTTATTTTTCTTGCTTCCTTAGAGTCACTCTGTCCTAAGCTACTTAATACAAATAGAAGAAGCAGAGAGCTCATGGTGCTTCCTTTGTGCCACCCTAATCATTTCCAGCTATGTGAAAAGAAACCTCCAGTGAACACAAGTTCTGTACCAGAACAACAAAATAATGATTCTGATAGAAGGCCCAGAAAAAGATAAACTGAAAAAAAAACCCCAAATTGCTGGTGCTATAACTACGGCATTTCTTCTGTTTGTTTCATATAAAAACTAAATTTCCTTTATGTAGTTCATGAACAAAAACTGTGTTTAGCTGCTTACATGCCTGCTGCCAAAGAGAAGTTGGAGGTCCAGGTAAGCAGAAGACAAGATTTTAGTGTGAAACAATGAAAACTCCAAATTTTGCTGAAAACTCCAAATTTTGCATTCTGTGCAGAGAGCTCAAATCAATACCTCTAAAGGAAAGATCACGGTGTTCCAGCAGTAAGGAAACTGTCAGTGGCTCAGCAGCACTGAGCCACTCTTCTGGAGCAGTATGGGAAAGGATTCTAAGGTTTATGTCTTCTTTTTACAGCAATTTTCTTTAGAAATTATGTTTTAAATACTAGTGAGTTATCCTTAACAGATCTTTCCCTAAACTGCATTCTGTAGTGTGGATTCAGCAACAAATGTCCTGACAAACTGGAGCAGAGCAAACACAGTGACAGCCAACCTTCAGGCTCAGTGCCAGTTCTCCAGACCCACACAAGAACCCGTCTCCAACCTCACACTTATGATTCAAGACACACTTTCTGACACATATCCATGATTTCTCCTCCAAAAAAATATTAAAACAACTTCCAGATAGATTTCTGATTATGTTATTTTTCATTTAGGCACATTTGAAACAACAACAACAAGAAATCTTTTCCTCATTCTCTCCTTTTTCCTTCAGGTTGGTTTTCTTGTTATTGCCTTTTTGTTTTTCTGGTCCTCACTTCACACGGTACTGCAGGTTTGTGTCTCAGAGCCAGAGAGAAATTGATACAGAGTCGTGCTGAGAATGCATTGTAGTTACCAAGGAAGTGGTTTCCCAAGCAACAGTAACCACATGGAATTTGACAGAATTTCTTCCTCTGTGTCTGTATCATGTTTGCTGCTTTGCAGGACGCAGTGTGTGGGCAGCCTAAGTGATCTCATTGTTAACTTTACTTTTTGAAGCAGATGTCGTATTTCTGTATTTGTTAAAGAAAGACAGCTTCAGTTAGAGTTGGTTTTGTGTCTATATTGTTTTTTGGTTTTTTGTTTCTTTGAGGTTTGTTTGTTTGTTTTAATTTGTTCTCCTGCTAGCAGATAGATTGTGGATAGGCCAGATAACGCTGCAGCATGTGGGCAGATGCTAGAGGCAAAATCCTCAGCTGTTAGACACTCAGTGATGATATTTACCATTCAAGAAAGCCATGCCAGCACCTTGGTTTTCCCCAGCAAATTGGATGAGACACTTGCCAGCTTAATGATGTCAAAAAGTGTAGGGAATATGCACATGTTCAGAATCAGTGGAAGGCTGTGAACCAAGGGAAAGACAGGGGTAGAAGTCCCAGCTCCTCTATGGTGGGGCAAAATAAAAGACTGTGTGACAGCTGGACCTCAGTCAAATAAGATTTTCAATAATTTTTCTTAAATTCAGCAGTGTGTCTTAATACCCACTTCACATGCATAGTACAATCTTAAAAAAGAAGATGTGGTGGTATTTACATGGGCAGAATCCCAGGGGAAGGTGTGTATTTGAAGCAGCAATTATATACTGCAATACTTTGCATTCATGTTGTGCTAGTTTCCTTAAATGTTTTCTGACAAGTTTCTACTTTGTCTAGGATAAAAAGACTGGGTTTGACTGTGTTAAAATATCAAATTTTTAACTGTCTTTTCTTCTGGATTGCAGATAACTATGAATAAGGCAATGTTTGAGCTACAAAATCTTTTAAAGTGTGTGAAGAAACCATTAAGTACATTATGAAAACACTGAGGACCAGGGATCTGAGCCAGTTCTTTGTATACCCAGCTCTAATGAACCTACTATTTACCCATAATTGTGAGGCTCCAAGCAGAGACAGTGGAGTGAATGAGCAAGGAGATTATTTGACTGTTGGCTCTGGATCTATATCAGCCTCACCAGGTACAAGATGGCTCATAAAACCTTTTAGTCTATTCCATCATTAATATTTTTTCTACCTTCCTGAACTTCATACAAAGAAACCTTTGACTTGGACTTTTTAACCTGTCTCTCAACCCGTGTTCAGGCTCTTAGCCAAGTATCATGTTCTTTGCAGAGAAAGCAGTGTCTGTCCAAGCAAGCCTCTCATTTTACCAGGAAATATGCACTGGGAACAGACCTGGTCAGGGTCTGCATTCAGGTTCAACTTGTGGAAGTATGTAAAAATAATTTCAGATTTAGTGGATAAAATTTTTGAGATCTAGTGCTGTTTACTTAAAGGTTTGGGATTCTCTCTCAGTGTGGTGTTATGTGTGGGATAGCACCCCCATGGACTGAGTGTCAGAGAACCCTACAGTGCCAAGAGCTGGAATAAAGTGTTTTCTCCACAAAAAGTCCAGGGATAGAGGCCTGAGGCTGCTCTGTAATGGGAGTGAATGAAAAGCTCTTCATTCCAGAAGGAGGAGGAGCTCCTTTTTCTCCTCACCTCCTGGAATGGCAATAGTACCTTAATTCCATGATGTGTCAGCTGTTAGGCAGAGTCTGTAGCAATGAGAGGAAGTTAAAGGAGCCAGAAAGCTCCAGCTTTGCAGCTAGAAAAGTTTCCTATGAGATAAATAAGAGACCTGCAGCTGTGTTTCAGGACTTTTTGTTCCAGATGTGAATATGTACCTATGGATAAAAAAGTTTTGTGAGAGGCTGGATGTGAAGGTTGATTTGAAATTTAAAATTCAGAGAGCTTTTAAAACTGGCAGACAACAATTATTTATCTAACTAACCTGCCTGTTGAATCTCCAAGGCATCTACCACTCCACCTTCTCTTTTTGTCTCTGTTCCTCTATACATCACTCATTTTCCTCTTTGTGTGAGATGATTTATCACCTGCTCTTCTTATTCTAATCTATCAATAGACAAGATGCCTCTCCCTTCTTTCCATTCAACGTCATTTGCATCCCTTTAACCCCAGAAATTATAGTCTACATTCCTTACTCTTCATTGTCTCTCTTTCCCTCCCTCTAGCACTCCTGCTACAAATGGACCTGAGGCCTTTATTCAAAGTCTCTTTTCCTTCACTTCCATCAGCTTGACCTGCAATCAAATTTATTCTTCCTAATTATAACCATTTAGGTTTTCATGGAAGTGAAATAGCACTCAGCTCCTGGGATCTAGGCTGGTCACCCTAAGTGCCTGCTGTTGAACTGTGTTTTTATGAACTGTCCAATGCAGTGCCAAACTCTGCTGTTCTGAGGGCATGATGGGAACAGGTGGTCCAGGCAAAAACAGCAGTGGGAAGCCTTTAACTAGGTATTAAAAAATTGACATTGGCTGGAGGACAAAATCCCAACCAGAAGGGTAGAATTAATTTTTACGCCCTCTCTTTTTCAAAGTCTTTCCCCTTAAACATTAGCATCTTTTGTGTTTGATATGTTACAGAATATTGATTTAGTTGCTGTTTTGCTTAGAGTAGGGAAACTTCTGTCTCCTGGGAACAAAAATCGTAAACATTAATGCAGAATCAAACATGGTGCTAAAATGCCACACATTCAAGTGGTACCCTGCAGTGAAAGACTGACAGATTTGCCTTAAAGTAATTTATGTTTTCTTTTTTGCTTTTGTTATTTAATGGAACTTTATTTATATAATTGGCCCATAATTACTGCTTGGTTTCTATCTAGAAGATTCTTTGATTAAAAATTAAAAACAAAACAAAACAAAGCCTGGCAACAAAACAAAACCACCCTGAAGTACTTGATATGTTTTGTTCAGGACTCACATCTGAGTGGTAAGAAGCCTTTTTTGTACAATTTGCAGGATATCTGGTCATTCCAAAATGATGTGTTACATTGCCAGTGGCAACAAGGCAAACAAAAGTCCCATTGCAGTGCTCAAATATTTACTTTGTGCTAATTTTCAAGTTAATGAATTTCAGCATCTCCTTGTGGGGTCCGGTTGAAAACATGAGGCAGACTTCCAGAAGAGGGCAGCTGCACAGATGCTTGGAGATCCTCATCAAAATTTAGGTCAGTGGAAACATCCAGGCAGAAGGTCTTTCCTATGTAAGGTATGCAAAACAGATCTGAGTGCTCTGTAAGCACCCTGAAAGGTTTTAGCTGGCTGATACTCTTGAAATTGGAAATTGGATATTGGATATTTGCAGGGAGCCTCTTAAAAAAGTGGCAGTAACCTGAAATCCTGTAATTCTGGGTTAACATACCTGCAGAAATGTTTCGCAGTGACATGCATTAAGCAGAAGATTGTCTCTGAAGGGACAGGACAAAAGGTAATTATTTGACTGGGTTCTGCATATTCATATCAACGATTTCCTTATTTTTAAAAAACATTCTACTCCATTCACCTGCTCCACCCTATTGGATTGTAACAGCAATACTGTTTGCTGAATGCCATTGTTTCAGAAAAGCCTAAATTCCACCAGACCACTCTTCAATGTTTCCTCCTCACTAGCTGGAAACACTGCATTTCGTCCAGCCCATGAAGCCAAATTTGCTTTTAAATTATGAGATTCTGAAAGGATGCTGCTGAAAAAGTCTTTGCACGTTAAAATCCTTGCTTATTGAAGCCCTGGTGGAATACTAAAGCTCTAAAAATTCAGATCTGATCTATGACATTTATATTCCTTCATTAACCAGTAACCAGACTTACCATCTTCCAAACCGAAATATCTGAGCAGCTAACAGCTCTTCATGTTTTCTGTAAAATCTTGTCCAAAATACACCCATCTTTTTCTCAAATCTTTTGGGTAGATTTTACAACATTTTCATAAGATGTAAATATTTTTGTTTAATTATTTCCCTCTTGTTTTGCATGAGCCAGAAAGATAAAGAGTACTGCTCTTCACAAATGTGTACAAATCCTTCACTCAGGTCTGCAGAGTACATGGTGTCCTTGAAATTCTTGGAAAAAGTACACATCTGAAAAAACTATTTTGCCCATTGTGATGATGCATAAGAGGTATTGAAAAAAAATAATTTCTACTGACCTGTGAAAACAGGAAAATCCTTTGTATGTTTCTCATTGTTTATATGAGCCACATTCATTGTTAAGATGAGGGGAAAATTACAGATCTTTTTCGCCCAGGCACTAAGGGTAAAATATAGTTTGCCAAATCATTTCCCAGGTCCTTTTCTTCCAACAGGTGGAGCCACGTAATTATTCAAATTGACAGATTTTCCCAGCAAAACCTTTGTTTCACTCTGTGCTTTAGCTCACCTGTTCTACAGAGTCACAGCCTAATTTTAAAATAATTTCATTTCTAAATCCAAGCAACACTTGGAATCACAACCATTTTCCTTCTTTCACTTCCCAGTCTTCTCTTGATTCTATTACACTTAAAAAGGAATCTTTAATATAAAAGTGGGAATGTGTACCTAGGAGGGATGGCTCTGCTTCCAAGTAGTGCTAAGTCATGTTCTTTAAATGGTATTAGCTTGTTAATTCCACGTGGGGTTTTTTGTGACAGATTAATTCACTTTAAGACGCATTCATTCAAGAACTGTTCAAACAATAATTTATGAATGAAGCTTTTATCTTGAGGATTGAAGAAATAATACCAATACCTTGTGGCATCAGCAACTGCTTTTGTGCATAATTTCTCAGAAAGATTATTCCTGAAGTTTAAATGATATATTTAACTTTAGACTTAGCCATGTGGCATCAAAATTTTACACAAGAATTCTAGAAACTGGAAAGTTTCTAGAAAGGGACCACCTAGTTAGTTCACACTGATGGATAAGCACATTCATGTGTTTTGGTTTTCATTGAATATATTTTCTAGAACACTGGCCTTGATTTTATCATTTATGCTAATTCAGAATTGTCTGCATTACATTTCATATTTAGGTTATTTAGTGCTCCTCACAATAATGAAGATATAGTGTCTTCCAGAACAAGCCCTTATGATTACTTATGATTGTTCATGTTTTAAAATGGCAAAAAGTGACAAATATGGAAACACATTTAATTAGGAGTCATTTCATTGAATAAAGCAATATGCACCATTTCCAGGAATTATTGTTTGGAGTTAGTATTCAAATAACTAAACACTTTCTTCACAGACTTTCATTTATTTCATCTTGGATTGGTAACCCTTTTCTCCCTCAGAAAAAGCACATAATCTGGTTTGGAGATATTCAGTACTTACTGAGATACCATGAATTTTCACTGGCTGAGAATGAGGTTTATTTCTTTTTAAAAGAAGTTCACAAAGTTGCTGTAACTCACTCTTAAATTCCGGCACCAGTTGAGATTCTTTGTATAAAACATGCAAGATAAAGCTAAATTAAATGAAACTGAATTCACCTGAGTGTATTTGACCAGTCTAACAATGCACTTGACAAGAGAAGTTAAGAAAGAAAATTAAAGGACGTATTAGACAGGAGGACACCGTCCCAGCCACTATTTCACCTTTTGTCCAAAACCTTCCACGCAAACCAGATCATTGACAAGAATTTCCTGGATTATCTTTGATTTGCTGCTGATATTATTGCTGTGACTAAAACCTCATAATGAGTTTTTGGCATTTACTAAAATATTCACCTGAAAAATCAAGAGGCTCTGTAGAGCACTAAGATCTCACTGAAACTGATCACAAAAGAAAAGATTACTCAAGTGAGTCCAAAGTTAAAATATATTCTAGAGAAAAATTGCATCTTATTGAAATCTAAAGGAAAAAAAATTATTTGGAGAGAGGGAAATATAGGACTAGTTTATTTAATTGGAGTAATATTTATCTATTTATGATTGTACTTTGCACTGAGAGATTTATTTTGCTCTGAGCTATTTTATTACACCAATAAAAGGATATTGTTTCCAAGAAGAGCAATTCTCATGATAAATAATTTATAAATCATGATAGATAATACATAAAAATAACTTATTTTCTGAAGCTGAGTAACCCTACATTTAAATACAGTATGGAACTTGTCCTCTATATCCAGACTAAGAAGTCTGGATAAGAGAGTACAAAGTACATATGGCAATTATGAATGTTCTCATTTACAAGCAAATACCTGATCAAAAACATTCAAAACCTTTTCAAGTCATGGTAATTTTTTTACTCTACAGAAATGAAGATGGTGTGAAAGGACTAAAGTTTCTATGGATAGGAGTAGAGTGCATTTTTTGAGGGGAGGGAGTCTCTTCTCTGAGCCCTATGAATTTCCCACCACCTTTCTCCTCTCTCTCCTCACTGCCTGATTTCCACAGATTCAGTTTTAGTCTCTGGGATGTTTCAGCTTTAAGTTTTTTGTCAGACATGATGGCCATAACAGCTGATGAACTGCACATTCATGCACAGAAATGTCCTTTTCTATGTGAAGCTTTGTCTTTGTTCTTTTTTGCTTTCTCCCAAATAACTGTCTCTGACTCAGTTCTAGAATTCTAGATAGAATCTGGCAAGCAGAGAGCCCAAGACCTGGGTGCTGTTCATCAGAGAAAGGTAAATCACACACAGTTCCTAAGGGAAAATGATCTTCAGATGTGTGACAGTGTGATCTCACACCCTGCACTCAGATCACACCAGTTTACAGTCATTGACATCTTATCTGCTCTTCTTATTGCCATTTGTAAATTAGGCCAGAGTGACTTGATTAAGGTTTGGGGTTTTTTTAATAAAGAGTTTTTTAAGGTACAGGGATTGAGTTTAAGCGTTAGCATAATACTTAAATACTATTGACATTTATTTATATCTGACGACATAAATTAATACAAATTATGTTAATACATGACAACATATCCCTTTAAATTTGTGAATTACTTGGTATGAAATTCCATTTGTGTAACTGCTTTTATATATTGACTTTAAAATCATGTGAAATCTTTGGCATATGCAGCTCTACTCTTTTTTTTAAGTTTATAGTTCTTAATGAGATTACTTTTCATGGTTTTTGAAATGTTTTGTCATAAAGTGGTCATTTAATTCTTGTACTTTAATTGTAATAGGCCATGATTGCTGCTGATTTATAATATATTATCCTCTTACAAGCAAATTTAATCACAGGAGCTCTATTTCCCTCTAATCTTTATTAGTACAGTGGAGAGAAAATTCTGCCACATGTATTATTTAGCAAATAACTGAGTATTTTCAAAGACAACAATTCCTGAAAATCAACAAAAGAAAATTTTGTTAACTGGAGAGTATCTTGCAAATAAGCTGAATGACTAAAGAAAAAGGCCTAGAAAAAGAACATGGCTGTCTTCATTAGTAATTTGACAATTTGGTGTTGTGCTTACATTGTAGAAGAATTAAGGTAGAAATTTACTTGAATAAATTCATCTCTGCTTTTATGTCTAGGCATTCTTACCCCACTAACATTTCGAGTATCCTGGCTGGAGGTGGGTGGTAAGGTAAGTCAGTTGTCATATCACACTTTGTAGCTGGTCTGCCTGTGTTTGATCCTGAGAAGTGAGAATTTTGCATTCATGTTTGGAAGAAGGCAAACATTGAAACACAGGTTACATTCCTAAACATTTTATTTTATAGATTTATTGTTGCAGAAACCTGGGGTTTTTTTAAGGTTGAGCATTAAAATAAACAATGCTTCAGCACAGAGCAAATTGATTTCAAACACCGAACCAGAGAAATGAACAAATTGTAATTGAATTCTAAATTGAAATGAGAAACAGTTTCATTTAATAACCAAACATTTGAATTACTTACTAAAAGTTTCATAGCTATCTGTACCGAGAAAATCTAATGCCTTCAAAACAAACAGCAGAAAAAGTAAATGCTGTTAATATAAGCAGTGTGTTTTCAAGATAACATGAAAACAGAATATTTAATAGAAATGCAAATACAGTGCTAGTTTCTTGAAGAGATTTATCTTAGGAAACAAATAATTTAATTATAGTGAAAAAGCTTGCAAAAAAGATTCTTTCCTAGAGGTAAGTAGGAATTTTCTGATTATACATTTTTTCAATAAGGAAAAGTTTATGAAAACTGAAACATTCTACTGGAATACTCTTCTTTCTTATTTTAACAACGAGCCATTTTCCTGTCCTGAGGGTAATTTCTGTTCTGCCAAGAGACTGATTCTGAGCAAAACAAAGAATTTTCTTACCCTCAGTCTTTGTGTGCCTGTGAAAGGAAAAATATCTTCAAAGTTCCTGCTCTCAATACAGAAGATTGAAAACCACAATGCAGGTTCCCTACAGCCTAAGGGAGCATCCAAATAATAACTACAAATGTACTTTTGGTCTTTTCTTCCTCTTCTGCCCTCTTTCCTTTGTCAGGAAAAGCTTTGAGAGTGCTTTAGTTTGTTGTAATATACAGTGGGAATATTCTGAAATTTCAAATGTCTGTAGCAATACAACTGCTTCCTTCTGCACAGTGCAATCTTCAGCTCTTTGCTTCCCACAGTTCACTCCAACCAGATCAATGGCAATAATTGGTAATAGTTTTGTTCCTGTAGTGGATTGACCCTGGCTGGAAGTCAGACACCCACCAAAGCCTCCCTGTCACTGCCCTCTGTCACAGCTGCACAGCAAAGGGAAAATACAACAAAGGCCTTCATCATATGTGGACCACAAGACTCAAACAGATTAGGATGAAACACATATTAGTATGAAACACAGATGAGGATGGCTTTGAAGTTTTAAAACATTAGAAATTACTCAACAAGTGATAAAAATCAGCATGATCTGGATTTGAAGGACTGATTACCTGAAATAGATTATATACAACTTCTTGCATTCATATTGTTTCACCATCAACCTCTGAGTTTAGTTTCAGTACAGGCACTTGCTCATCTCATTTACTTTTGGGATATGTCATACTGGGCTCCCTGTCAGTACAGGGGGATTTCAGCCTTGTCTCTCTGGCATGAAATGTAAAATGGTATCACAAAAGCAAGTAAGAATGGCAAAGACTGTGATGCCAGGCACAGGAACCTTGACTCTTGATTGCATTCTAAAATTTCGGTCTCCCCCAGCTTACCCACGTGTGCTCCTGAATGCTCCATGCAGGAGCCAAGTTCCACAGTGAGGGAATTTCATCAGCTGTAGGCTTAGCTTCGAGGGCTCACTGGACATGGAGGAAATTTCTGACAGATTTTTGCAGCTCATTCCCATGGTTATCTAAAAAAATATTAATTTCTATTGATTTCTAGTTGCTGTAAAGGTGTCTTTTTCATTTGTGGTTTTAAAATTATGGGTTTTTAAAAGGAATTAAATACAGTGCTTCCATTTCTGCAGTTTTACACAGGCCTTTCAACAAGTTTCAACATGAAAAAACAGGGGTTTGGTCAATCCTACACAACCTATTCAAGTGTGCTGCCTTTCACTTATTTCTAGCTATTCTATTGCTGAGGACATAAGAAAAATATTTACTAAAATAACATTTAAAATTGTACTCACAGAACCGGCACTAAAACTACAAAAATATATTAATTTTATCTTAAAATAATTGGATGTAGGCAACCCATTATATTTACCCAATAGATGTTTGACCTATAAACTGAAATTACTGACAGCAGTAATGGCTCTGATAGGTGCTCATTAACACTAAATGTGATGAAGGAGCAGCACAGCTAATGGCTGTGCTAGTGTTCAGAACCAAAAGTGTCAGCAATCTTGGCTTCCATGTGGACTCCAAAGAATTTCCTCTCACAGCCAAAGACTTTCCTGGTTTCTCTTGCGTGAGTTTTGTGCAATTTATTCTGGTTCTGGAATATTTTCTCTACCTCAGCTTGTCTTGCTTCGTTTTCTTTACTATTCACTTATGGGCTCTGTTTCTCAGGCTTATTGACTCCTTTATAGAATCACTCTTCAGGTCATGGTGTGCTGAGCCCACCTGTTTTCTTTTCTCCATAGTATTTCATTATATTCTCTTTGGTGGTTTATGCATTTTGTGTCTTCCCTCCTTTCCAGATCACAGCCCTTCCCTCTCCATCACCACATTTCACTGCTGGTTCCTCCCCTGTTTTCTCAGAGCAGCAACTTTGATTCCTTTGGGCCTCTCTTGGACTGCACTTTGTGCATGGGCTGCACAATGAGCATCTGGCCTTGTTTCCTTCAGTACATGGCTGCACTGGAATGTCAGACCAAAATAGAAACAGGACTCAGTGCAAACTCAGAGCAAGAGAGGGCACAGGAGGCGCTCAGCACTTGGCACTCGGGGAGGAGGTGCCTGCCCGGGGAGCATGAATCACTGAATTTAACCACTGTGCAGCACCCAGGGAGCCAGGGAGAGGAGAAAAACTCCTTACCCTTGAAAATGAGAGATGAACTAGATCTGATTGCGTTGAATTATTGTTTGAACATAGTTTCCTGGATTCTGATTGAAATTCATAGATAAATTCATCATATTGAAGATCTCTGACAGAAAATATGAACGGTGAATATATTGCTGAGAGAATTACAGTGAATGAATGGCAAACCCAAGTATATTTCAAAGTTTCATTTTGTATTGAAAGATGTTAATTTTAAAACTTTGAACCTCAATGGGACTCAACTTATTTGTCATTCTTTTTAAGCTGTGTTCTTGTTTCAAAGTCTGTGAGGTCCTTAGAGCAAGGTCATCAGAGCTGAGATTGTAAAAAATATGTTGTTCTTTTTCTTTTAACTTTCTTTATGTTGAAAATGTTTTGCTCTATACTTTTCTTAAAGAAACATTATATTCTATGATTACTTGGGTATCACTAGGGGGAAACCGTGATTTCAAACTTTATATTTATCATGGAGAAAATGTATGTGACAAAATAGTTAGCTTAAGCCTTTCTAAAACCAGAATTTGATTTCTGACTGAATTCTGATTGATTATTTTATGATTACTTGACTGAAGGCTATTGCTTTCCTTGATAATTTTTTTTATTATATTAAAACGTTGTCCTCAGTTTCTTTCTCCCACTACTCAGTTAACCCTGCAGCAAATTGTTCTCCTTGCCATAGATGCATAGTGAAAAAAACCATCTTCCCAGTTCTCCAGAGACTACAAAATGTTTAAAAGGGTTAATTAATTTTAAAAGTCTTCTGAAAGTATAAATAGAATTCAAGGTATGTTAGAATTTATTTTGGAATATTATGAACTGCCATAAATTGCTACAGATTTTCAGGTGTCAGTGCTATTTTCCTTCAGATGCAGATGAAATCTCTCTGATACATTCCTGCTAACTGCAGTATTTTATAAGATTACTGAACTACGTTGTGTTAAAAGGCTAAATGCATGTTTGATTTTTTTTTTTTTTTTTTTTTCTCTAGATCAGCTCCTAAGGTATGTGGCACCTACCTGTGTAGATGCAATTCCACAGCATTTCCACCATGGGCCATCCCCAGGCCTCCCCTTTCCTGCCTGCCAGCCTCCCCCACACGTGTGCCTGCAGCTCTGGTAGTTCTGTCCTTTGGGGTCCTGTGACCTGTTAATTAAGAAGGCAAGTAGAACTCCTTTAAAACTCATTTATTTGTTTTAAAAATTGACCTTTGATTTGATTTGGAAATCAACTGTATGAATAGGAGAATTTTTCCTGTACATAAACATGTCAAAAATGTATTTTGATAAAGTATATAGGAGTGGTTGAGTCACTGGAGGGATTGGCATGCCCTGATAGTAACTAGGTCTGATCTAATTTCTGAGATCCCTTCTGAAGCTTTCTCTTAGCCTACTCACTGTCTTGAGCAGCAAACCCTCCTGAAGCAGGTTCAGAGATTTCCTTTTTCTTTATTCCAGGATGTGGGCCTTCCTGTTTACAAAGATCCAGAAATGTAACCAAGGCATTTTCTGGCAGCTACACCTACACACAGTGACTCTGTGAGGTGCATCACCCTCACCCTGCCTGTGTGATACTGCAAATCTGCCTTGACCTGGAAATAAAAGACTTTGTGCTGTCAGTAAGGGAGAACTGTAGACCATGGTAGGGGACTTGGAGCTAGATGACCTTGAAGGTCTCTTTAACCCAAACTCTTCTGAGATCCCATGATTGTCTGTTGGGCTACTCTTTACAAGAGGGATGCAATCTGTAGCAGGACATGGCCACAAGCCAGCCCTGGCACTGTCCCACCCAGCCCTGGAATCCTTTCCCTCAGTTCTGAACTTTAGCAAGAGATGCTAAATCATGTAAACAAGTGCAAAAAAAGTCCATGCCTTTCTACATCCAGAATTTATTTTAAATTCTTTTAAACCCCTCTCTGTGGTTGCCTTAATAGACAATCACACCATGTTAAGGCTGTGGATCTGATTAGATTCCCACAAGTGAAGGTATGGCTAGGACCAGGATCTCTTGAATTTGTAACTGTAAATAATACTTACTTCTCACAAAGTCTGTGCATGTTTAGTTTTGTGTAACCAAAGTTTTATTTCTCTCTGCTATGAATGACAAAATTAATTCTTGATTTGCTCTTCACATATATATTCTAAGAACTAATGACACCAGTGTATGATGCTAACCTCAGCCTTTTAGCTCCCACTCCCCACAGATGTTTAGGAGCTTCTTTCACTGGCAGTAGCTGATAGATTATAATATTTTATAATATTGAATTCACTGTTGCAACAAAGATCTCATTTGAAGCAGTAATAGCAGACTATTATTTTAAACAGCCTTAATCTTCCTAGCTGTAACAAATCATTTAGAATTATTCAGTGTAAAGAATATAGGTGAGATGTTAATAGAGAACATGTTAGCCCAAAATGCTTTTTTAATCAAGAATTTGAAATTCAGACTAGAGTAGAATTTGATACTATAATAAGACCTTTCATACTGAAGGCATTCTAAGGCAATTTCTGTAATGAGCTAGATAGTGTGGATGCTCTGACAGTGTGAGGAATACAAATATCATTAGCCACAATTTGTTCAACATAGCCTTTCTTACACAGAAATTAGAGTATGGAAATATGAGGCATTAAATACCCAAGTTAGTTTTCTGCATTTTCAGCAGTCATTTTGAGGGCTTCACGTCCTGCAGTACCTCAAGCCTCAAAACCAACCCACATATTCAACTTTACTGTAAACAAGGTAAGGAAACAAGCAGTGGCATAGCTAAAATCCATAAATTATCAAAACAGGGGAAAAGCAAAAGGAGAGAGTGCATAAAATGTTTCCAGGGTGTCATTGCTTCCAAGATAGTGAGTGGATTGTAGCCAAAAACTGTCAGAAAATGAACAAAAATATTCTTATTTTAAGAAAAGGAGAAAGAAAAGATTTTTTTATTCTACTATATGGAAATAAGTATGGTAAAGACAAATTATACCAGGGAATAGGAGAGAAAACCAATAAATTCTTCCCAGTTAATTAGCTTGTGCATTGGAATTTTTTGTATATTAGCACCTTGTAGCAACACTCTGGCAAAGAAGTCTCTAAACTTCTGATGGTTGCATTGTTAGAAAAGATCCTCATTGCTGAGGTACAAGTCTGTAGAGCAGAGAGCAATATCTTAATATACTGTACAAATATGCTTTAGCTTCACTAAGGAAAAATAATTAGACTATCTAAAGTAAGAATACTCTCTGTTAAATACAAAGTGGAAAGCTAAAGAGTATGTGATTTCATTCTGATTGAAAAGCTGAAGTCAGTTTCAAAAAGCAGTTTTAATTAAAAATATTCAGAAAATCTGGTATTATTTGATAATAGGGAAATGAAAATGTTTTAACTTTTTTACTTGTAAGGAAGTAGAAATAAAATCTTTGGCCAGTAGAACAAAGATTTTTCTATTCTAAAGATCAAACACTTCATTCTTACTTTGTGACAAATGCCAGTAACTTAACCATGGATTTGAGCATACCAGTTCTTCGGATAAAACAGGATAAACCAGGCTGACTTCCAAACAGAAATATGTGGAATAGCTACAGAAGTATAACTTTTTATTTGCAAGATGGTGGAAAACTGTTTCTTGTTTTGACAAATACTTCTGTCATCAGTTCAAGGAAAAATCTGGAGCAATTCATCTTTAGTTGGAGGACCAGACACAAAATTTCTTTGTTTCAAAACCTACTAAATGTTCATGTTGAATTCCTTCCTGATTTTGCAGGGAATGTGTCACAAGTTTCAGTTAACGGACGTGGATGAGATGTTCAATGTCACTGTGAACTTGTCACTGACAGACACAGAAATTCAAATGTTTCTTCTGTGGCAGTTTTGTCGAGCGAAACATTTCACTTTGGACCAAATGTCTTTGAATGTTTGGCTTTGATGACAATCAACCATTGTTCATAACAGATCTGAAAGGCATTTTTGTGCATTTTGCAGAATTTAGATGTCTCCTATTCTGTTAGCTATCTCACTTGAAGAAGCGACTGATGTGTATCTTAGCATGTTCTGCAGTTCTGCTCTCCAGATGAACAAGGTGAGTAGGATAACATTTTAGATTTAAAAGTTTTAAAGAAGAAAGTGTCCTGTGGGAGTTATTGTTCAGCCTGCAGATTTTTGTAACAGGCAAACTAATGGAAGCTCCAAATCTTCTTAGAGAATATTGCTTCCTTGCACATCAAAATATTGTACATGGCAGAGACCAGCATACTACAATGAAACAGTCAGCTGGAGGCAAAGGGAGATCTGATTGTTGAGTAAAAAGGTTAAAAATTAATGTTGAATTCATTATTTTGTGTTAATTCCTGCTTGCTTAACACCAGTTAGGATGGAATGGAACCCCTTTGTTCATTAGCTACAGGAAATGCCTTGCTACTCTTGAAAGTTCTGAAATGCTTTCAGTGGAGCATGAGCAAGAAAAAGTTGTATTCCCTAAGCAAAACCCTTTGCTACTAAACATTCATGTTTTCCCCTTTTAATTTTATAACTTCATAAAATTTATGGGGGATTTTTTTCTGAATGTTTTTGAAGTTACATACCTGTACTTATACTGTTCAGATTACCTTTTGTGGTTGCAGTAATTTGCAACATATTTGAGCTGGTTGTCTGACTTAAACCTCATCCTATAAGCACACACTCTTTAAAAGATACAGTTTTTTTCAATTGATTTTACTTGGTTTCATTAATAATTTTTCAAAATGCACATGTATGAATGTAGTTATGTTTTGAGGGACAGAGGAATGATAAACAGTGATTCATCTCTAAGAATGGCATTTTGGTGTTCACTAAATATATCAAAAGCTGCCATGCTCAATATGAAATAATTTCCTCAGTATTTACCTATTATATAAGTGGTTCTTAAACATGCAGTACATTACTGCCTGCCTTATTTGCATTTGTCATGTTCCAGGGCTATTCCCTTATCAACATAAACCCCTCTGCAGTTGTACTGCTTGCAGTAAATTACTTCGGCTTTTTCTTTTGTTCTCAAGGTTGTCCTAATCTCTCAAGAACACTTAAGGACAGTAAGGCTATGAAGAAACAGAGAATGACAACTGAAGTTCCATTACAGCCTAGTAAGTTCATGATTTTAACACTGAAGAGGATAGAAAGGATATGGAGATACTGCACCATCATTGAAGAAACTTTTGCTCTCACTGCAATCTCAGCTGTGAACAAAGCACTACATCATGGTGACACAGAAATTTTAATAATTTCAAGGTAATCCCATGTCTAGTTTTCAAGAATAATTCTTTTATTTGAAAATTGTTGGGCTGGGGGAGAGAGAAAGATAGATATGCAATTTCTCTGATCAAATTATAAACAATTAAGATGCCTGTTCTTCACTTAGGAAAGGGATTGGTTGTGACTGGTTCAGATTTATTAATCTGGCATTTAGATGTCTGAATTAAGCCCCATCAGTCCCTCACTGTCTGCCTAACTAACAATTTCTGAGCTCAAAACTTAAGCTCCTGTCCCAGTAAACAGAGAAATGTAGCTCCAACAGGCCACAAAGAACTCAGCCTTTTGTTATAGTCTATGCTGAGGCAAAATATTCAATACTACTTGAAAATGTGGCTTTGCATAGGTATAAATAATTTTAAACCCACAAAATATTTATAATTGATTCAGTATGGAACAGAACTAAGCTAAGGAGGCTTTGGATATGATGCCTACAGGTCAGAATAAATATATTTATTCTTAAAAATACAGGAAATCACATAAGGAAGTAACAGAAGACAATAATTATTTAATATTTTATATTATCAGTATTTAAATTTTTCTAAATAATTTCCAACTTGTGACATATTCCTGTATATATTTTAGTTTACAATGTCGCAGCTAAATTTCAGACCAGTCATGGCATTTGTGTGAGAATTATCTGAATGTTACTGATTTTAAAATGTCATTATTTCATGGTTTTTACCAAGTATATCCATCATCAATTTAATTCCATTGTTTCATTTCTTTGGCTCTCAGAATGCTGTGCATTAACTTCAAACAGATTCATACAACTTTTGACACTTTCTTGAATTACATTGCTGGCACCACTGACTTATTTATTCCTTCTCATCTCAAAACTGAAATAATATTGAGGGCTGCTTTAAATGTTGTCACTGACATAGACAGTGTTTTTAAGGTACTTTTTAACCAAAAAGAGTATTTTTTTTATAAACATGGTATTGCAAAATAACTGTTCTCCACTTGCCTGAGAAACACTTCAAAATGCGGTTTGTTCTGCTGCACACTTTAATACAGTATTGGTTAACAATCTATGTCAGGAAGCCAACCTACATCTTGAAGGAAATATTATTATTTTCTCTGTTTTAAATCCAACTAAACATTTAGACAATTTTTAATTGAGACAAGGTTGAACAATGTAGCATGAATTGGGAATTGGGAGTAAAAGCAAAATTAGTTGCTCTGGCGCAAGCTCTTGGCTTGTTATTAAGTAAGATGATTACTATAATTAGTGGCAGAGAAGATGTACAATTGTCTTTATGAAATGGCTGTGGATGATCTCCAAAAAATTATTGTGCTGTCTGTCTAGCCAAAAAAATATCACAAGAGGACACCTGTGTTCCAGAGAGGAGCAGTTGTGGATCTGTTGTTGCCCAAGCTGTCACTGCACTGTCACAAACTGTACTTGCTGCTGGAATCAGCATGGGATGGGGAATACTTTTTGTTCCAATTGAACCAAAAGTAAAAGAAGAGAGATGAATAACATTTAAACAAGATCCCATTTCCTTCAATTGTCTTCCTTAATGTTTTGAAATACATTTGTCTCTTTATTCTGTAGGTCAGCCTAGAAATCCATCTCCCCAGCTGCCCTCTGTTATTCCTAGGTCAGGGAATACTACCCAACCTTTCTCCTTCCTCTAAGTACCCAACAAGCAGTGCCTGATTCTTATATGGAAAATGCCTCAGCCTCCATGCCATAGGAAGCTTGAAAGCACTTCTGTCTGTACCTCTGTGCATTTTCTTATCTGGTAATTACACAGGCTTGAGCAGCATTTTAAAGGCAGGAAGAGAATGAAGCCTGGGTCACTGTTCCAAAGGGTGAGCTTTAGTCTAAAAGCAAGGGAAAGGAAAATCTCACTCTTTTTTTCTGGTCATTTTGAAAAGAAAGCTCGTTCTTGGAATTTTTTTTATAGGAGGAAATGAGTCTGCAATGTGCTTTAAAACCTTCTGGCAGAAGTTCTTTAGAAGGGGAGGCAGAGAAATGCAGGTTAATCATCTGCAGTGAGGTACATGACACTTAACTCTTTCAGGAATTTGTTATTTGTCATCATTTAGAGAAGTTAGAGATTTTTTCATCTGGAGAACTTTTATATTGAACTCTCTCTGGATTTTATGCTACCTAGAGTCTGTGTAATCCGTAGTTTCAAGGTTGTGTTTTTGCATTTGGGAGTTCAAATTCCATGTAATTTATGTATTAGACATTTAAATCCTTTCCTGAGCTGGAATATCTGGTTTGGGGTGATTAAAACATTTTACATGTGCTGTATTTATTTGCTCAGTCAAACAAGACAACTGTGAGGAGACCTGATCTGGTATTTAAATGCAATTTTAATCAAAATATCTGTTATCTTGCTACTGTGATATACATTTATTGTCCTATATATATAATTTATCTTCTCTCTGTAACTTCTAGCCATTATTCATCCTATATAGATTGTTTATCTCACTGTTACAGTTTTGATACCTATGGTGTGGAAATAATGTGGAAAATCTTCTAACAGCAATGCTACACAAATAGTACTTTGAGACTAGGGAGAGAAATACAGTGCATCCAAATGAAGATTAAAGAGAATTTGTAGAAAATGAACTACCTGATTTGGAATGAAATCAGGAACCCCACGGCTAATGAGCTCATCCTTGGGGAAAAAACACCATAAGGTAAATTATGAACTCAGCCCCAAATGTACAGGTTATTAAAAGTAGATCGTTAATTAAATTTATTTAATGAAATACATATATATTAAAAATACTATTCCACAGGATCTGACATAGTGACTTCAATAATGATAGCATAACATTTAACTATAAAACAAATTTTGATGAGAAATTTTGCTGTCCTTCTGAGAAGAAAATCTGTTTCAATAGATGACAGCAGGATCTTTCTGGCTTTTTTTCTTTAATCAATTTCAAAGGCCAACAGATATTTCATAATGGTGCCTTTCTTTCCTACCGCAGGCATCTGGTAAGACATTATATTTCCCAAGCTAAAATCCCCTGCCTTAACAATTGTTCAAGGTGAGCTTAAATAGGGCAGGACACACGCTGTTCTTACAGCTGTATTTGTTCAGGTGCACAGTTCCCAACTGCATGGGGCTGCCCACTCCTGTACTGAGTGCCAGAAGACAGAAAAAAGGAAAATGGGTAGGGAGGAGAATTTTATTTAAAGGACCTGCTATTGTTAGAACAGTTATAGTATCCAAAAGCATTATAATAGTACCAAACATACAATTTTGTAAAAAATTGGTGTAAAAACCCCAAGTTATATTAGTGGGTGCTCATGGTTTGGTTGGGTGCACTGTTCAGTGAATGAAAAGCAAGCTGGCCAGGCCCAGAGTGGTGGCCAAAGCCAGTTGATGGCAGATGACAACTTTTGTCCCTCATGGGGCTATTAACCTCTTTATCAATGATACTATTTAACATCTTTATCAATGGTCCGGAATAAGAGTCTGAGTGCAGCCTCAGGCAGTTTGCAGGGGACACCAGGCTAGGTGTGTACATGTCCTGAAGATCAGGAGGGCTCTGCAGAAGGCCCTGGACAGGCCAGACTGATGGGCTCAGAGCAGTGGTCTGAGGTTCCACAAGCCCCAGTGACAGGTCTGGGGTCAGAGCAGCCCCTGCAGTGCTCCAGGCTGGAGCCCACCCTTGCATGAGCACAGAGAGGCAGCAGGACCAGGGCAGGGATTGTCCCCTGCACTGGGCACTGTGAGGGACCTCAAGTGTCCAGTTTTTGCCTCTCCATTCACGAAGGACACTGAGCTGCTGGAGCAGGTCCAGAGAAGGGCAGCAGCTCTGGGAAGGCCTAGAGAGGCCTACAAGGAACAGCTGAGGGGCTGGGGGTGTTCAGCATGGGCAAAAAGGAGTATCAGAGGAGAGTTTATTTTTCTCTACTGATCCCTGAAAGATGGTGGGGAAAAAGGTGGTTGTTGGTCTCTTCTCCCAGGTAATAAGTACAAGAGGTCAAGAGGAAATGGCCTGAAGTGGAGCCAGAGGACGTTTTCTAGTGGGATACTCTAGGTTGTTCACTGGAATCTGGAACAGGCCTCCAAGGGCCATGGTCACAGCACCAGTCTGCCAGAGGTCACAGAGCATTTGGAGAACCCTCTCAGATACATGGTGGGGTTCTTGGGGTGTCCTGTGCAGGACCAGGAGATGCACCTAATGATCCTTGTGCACCCATTTCAGCTCAGGTTGTTCCACGACTCTATACTGTGAGGAAATCTTTTCTCACTGACTGGGCTGTCCAGCCCTGGAACAGGAGCCAGAGAAGCCATTGAATCCCCATCCCTGGAGGTGTTTAAAAGACCTGTAGATGTGGAGCTTAGGGGCACGGTTTAGTGCTGGGTTAAAGGTTGGGCTTGATGACCTTTAAGGTCTTTTCCAACCTAAAACACTCTATGACTATTTCATAGAGATTGTTCAGATTTATCTGTGTTTAAGAAACAGAGGAGTTCCCTCCTCTTTCTTCCCAGGGAACTCTACCTTTTCTTCTTTTATTTTTTAATATTTCTCACAGAATCTTTATTAAAGAAAATAAGTGTAAATGCAGTGCCTCTAGCAGTATAATTAAACTTTAAGGCTTGATTAAAGTATGCAGACTGTCAACTGCTACACCATAAGAGATTCTGCCACTGACATTTTATAATATGCAATGCATTCAGGGGAAAATATCCCGAAAGAGGGTTGCTTTCTCCTAATAAGCATAATTCATGGCAAAATTTAAAGAAAAACATGAAGTGGACTAAAATAAACAAGACACTTCTGTGTGAATCTTAGTAATGTTCGACCAAAAATTGATGCTGTATTCCCAGGATAAGGCACTGCACATTTATATATAAATAATGAGATGTTATATAAAACATATGTGCTACAGACAGCATTGGAATCTGGACATCTGTCTTGCTTACTAATGAGGCTAAGACACTAGAGTGAGTCATGCTGCCAGGGAATATGTTCTTGCATTTCTGAGAGAGATTTTAAGATCTGGGTGTTTAATTCAAAAGAGGAGGTTTGTGAGGAAGGGCCAGTAAAAGTGTGTGAAACATGAAGTAAGAGGTGGGGAGGCCTTATTGCTAGACAAAATGTTTGTATGTTTTAATACAAATTTGCCTTTCAACAGAGAGTAACATCAATTCAAGGGAGAGTAAAAATAATTCATTTATAAAAGCTCACTTTCAGAGGCTGAAAATTTTTCACTTAAAATGACAAGTCCTATCTTTTAATTCTCTGTAAACTTCTACTCTTTTTTTTCCATTCTTCTTTTTGCCTTTTGTAAGTGACCCTGGAATTTGTCCAATATTTTAGAAACAAATACCTTGATTTTGAAGTAAATCAAGTTAGTTGTTTTCTCTGTATACAGATTGAAGCTTGAAGCATGCTTTTTAGTTTTTCATAAGAAACTGAAAGTTACCATACAACATTTTACTTTTTTGCTTTCTGGATTTTATTTATGCAGCTCAGGTCTGCATCTTGCTTAGGACTGAGATCCACAGAGCATGAGAGTGGCTCTGACATTGGTGATCGTGTGACAGTGCCCTAAGTGAATATTCTCACTGTCATCCAATTCTTTTGTTACAGCTTTACACACTCCAGTCTGCTATTGGATCTTCTGAATGCTGACTTTTGCATTTTTTCTGCATTATGCAACACTTGCCCCTGGATCCCTGCACAGGTTTTAATGACCTATCAGGCAAATCAAAAAAAACCCAAACTTTTTCTTACTAAGACACTCTGCAATAATAAGAAAACTCCTTCCTGCTAATAGAGCCTTAATATTTAAGGCTCATCTTTCTTTGTTGTTGGGATAGTAATAGAAATATGCAGGTGCACCAGGATCAGCCACTCAGAGCCTTCCCTCAGCAGGATGGTGCCTAATTCCCCTGGCTTTGTGCTGGGCATTATTAGTTTGAAAGTGAGCTGTTTTCCAGCATGAATCATACCAAGCAGAAATAGCCCTCTGGAATACTTAATCTTTCTCTCACTACACTAATTTTATTTAAAGATATCGCTGGTGATTCAAATTCAGCTGTGGTTCAACTTTGAAACTTTTGCCATATGGATTTCCCTGAGTTGTTATGTAATTTCTCATAGGCCGAAGAGCCTCAGTTATTAACAATTCTCACTTGAAGCAATTTTTTTTAACGAAGTGGGAAAGATAAAGAACTGAAGGGGATTTAGTGCTGTTTATTTTATATTCTTTGAGAGCCACAGGATTATGTGCTAGCTTGTAAATGGGCTGTGAGTTTATTTTCCCTCAAGAACAAAAATGTCCCTGGAACACCACAAGGAAAATGGATTTCAAGACTCAGATCTAAATTTAGAACTGTGATTATTTGTCAGCTTCTGTGAGAATCAGTGTTTTATAATGGTTGCTCATATGAACTGCTTTCTAACCTATCTTTCCATTTTGAAAATGTTTTTTCTTATTTAAGCTTTCGGAGACATCATGATCTTGGCAAAACTGGAACATTGTCTTTGCCCTGTTCTAGGATAAGGATGATATCAAAAAGTGTTACTAATACGACCTGTGACTAAACAAAGCACTGTAATAAATGAAAGAAAGAACAAGTTTCAAATTTTAATAGACATCACAAATATGTTCAGGCTTAGACACCTTTGTGTGTTTCATGGAATTTGTCACGGATGGAATTTTAAATGTAAACTACCTCTGTGTAGGTGAAGGATAAAAGAAAGTGGTCAGCATTTGAACTTGAAAGAAATTTGCAGATAATATCTGTTAGGGGTTTCTGATTATCCATTCCAGTTTGTTATTTCATTCTCTAAGATCTAACAAGGGAGAAAATAGAAGTACAGGATGTAGATCAAAAAATGCGAATATTTTTTAAAATAGTCAATTTTATAGAAAAAAACTGAAACCACTTTTTCCTTTTTAGTCACAGAGGTGATCAAATTAATGAAAAAATTTCAAGTCCTTTAAAGTAGCTCTGAAACACAACTGAAGTAGCTCTGAAAGCAATTGTATATAAAAACTTCTGGTACTCAAAGTAGCTGAGTTAATACATTTTAATTAACTTAAGATAATGCCTGAATAATTTTGCTGAGTTGTACAAATAGGATTGGCAGATAATTTTAAATTGGTACACACCCATTCTGAAGAATGAATTGAAGTAAGAATTTGTCACCTTCATGATTTTTGAGGAATTTTATGTAGGAGCTCAGTTATGAAATTTTTGTATTGCCATTCTTTATATATCTCCTCAGCTGTTTTTGTTTTTCTGAGTTGAAATGTCATGATCTAGTTACTCTGCTGTTTTGCAAACATTTAAAGCCAGCATTGTCCCTGAAAGGTTAATCCCAGCATCCTTCCATTCATTTAATCCCTGTCCCCATGGTTCTTTCTCACTTGTTCTGGCACAAGAGCTTGTATGACCATATGGTGCATCTGATGGTGGTGCTGATCTAATGAATTACTATTGTTTTTAACCAGATTTGGTCCAAACCACAGTAGTTTCCAATTCATTTACTGTTCAGCTGTATAATCTCCTGTATAGTTACTTGTCAGCCTGGTCCTCACACTTCTGGTTTGTCTGTGAAATATTTTTCATTTGGGTGACTGGAATTTATAAACATGTCTTAG
Source organism: Ammospiza nelsoni (assembly GCF_027579445.1). NCBI lineage: Eukaryota > Metazoa > Chordata > Aves > Passeriformes > Passerellidae > Ammospiza > Ammospiza nelsoni. Next base: position 8,144,313 of record NC_080648.1, read on the forward strand.
AAGTGCTAAACATGCATATTGTTTTGCCATCAGCTCTTTTGTTTATTTCACTAACGTTCAAAATTTTCATTTTGTTAAAATGTAAAAACCTGACATTTTATTGGCTGAAACCCTGCATTGCACTAAACATTTGTGCTGAGTTGACAGAAGAGATGAGTCTTTTAAAGAATATCAGTCCTTATTCTGACTTGTAGTGATACTGGGTATGCAGAGAGGCATCTTTCATTATTCTAAAACATAAATCCCTCCCGTATTTCTTGACAAAGAAATAGAGAGCAGAGCTAGTACTATGGGTAAGTAAATGGAATCCCAAAATAGGGTGCTATTAAGAATACGGGTGACAGTCATTCAGGTTCTCAAAACAAACTGTAGTTTGAGATTTAGGACAGAAATCAGGAATAAGATCTGGTAGGGTCAGTATATATCTAGGAAGATTGAGTGAGTCATATTGTCTCCAGTGTTTAAATACAACTTTCCTTATTTTCCATCTGGCATGGTGGGGGGATGAGGGGGTGGGAGCATTATTTAACATGCCCAAGTTAAAGCTTGGTGGATTCAAAGATTCCCTGTGACAAAAAGAGAAGCATGTTGAGAGAAGAAATGGAGGAGAACATCCTTTCAGACAGAAATAGTTTCCTTCCATGTTCTTGTACCACACTGTAAGAATGGGCTTGTTTAATAGGGTAAGAAAGTGTTTTCAGGTGATTAAAATTTTCTTACTTGAGTTTATATGATGGTAATTTATCGGAGAATAAATTCAGGCTGGTTTTTAGTTATTCTATGAACTTTTTTTTTCCTTCCAAAACAAAGGAAGAACGTTTGAAGAAGGGGAGGAGAGAAAGAGTGGGTAAAGAGAAAGTAAATAAAGATTAATAAAGAGGAAAGATTAAGGCAAGTGAACCTCACTGAAATAAACACACTTAAGTATCAGTGGCTGTAGGTGCTTTTGTTCAAATTAAGTCTTTTAAGACACAAGGGCAGAGATTAAAAAAAATTAAATGCAGAAAGGAAATTGAGTTGAACATATGGATTTTTAAAAAGTGTACATGAATAATGAGGGTTTATCAGCCACTACAATTTAGCGTAGTTGAATTTTCTGATATCCTTTGACTACCCAGTCCTGGAAAACTTCACTATGAAAACCTTAAATTATGTTTTGATTTATAGCTTTCACATAGACTTAATGTCACTTTTTTTAATACCGTTATCCAAGACTTTCATCAGCACAACAAAACATAACATTTCTGTTTGTTTATTTGAACCATAATATTTAGGCATCATTATTTGGGATTAAATGTCCACTGCATGAGCTGGAGGCCAGGATTTTTCCCTTACCTCCTCTCAGGGAATTTTCTCCTGTTTTTTGCATAAGAGATGAGAACAATGGGTGCTTAAGAGAACGAAAAACGTGGATGGAGGAAGAATGCAACTGTCTTAGCTGAGGGGTTTTCTCTTGGAAAAGGCAGAGATACTGAGAGATTTGGGCTGGGGGTGAGGGATTGAGCTCTGCTCCTCCCTCTCTCTTGAGACTGGATTGGAGAGAGGTGGGACTGGTGCCTGATGCTGCCCAGAGGATTTGCTGCCAGTGCAGAACTTTTGTCCTCCTGATGCTTCTCCTTCCATGGGTGAGCCTTTGCTTGTAAAAGCAGATGTTGAACTGGGACCTTATCAACCCCTGACCTCACTGCAAAAGGGCCCTCAGCACACACTGGGGTGCCCCAGGGGAGAACCCAGAGCCCTAAGAGAGGTTCCCACCTTCACTGGCAGACATTGCCTTGCAAACCATCACAGCCTGCTGTCTTTGAGAGTTCATTCTCACAGCATTGCTTATGTGAAAGCCCACAGTGGAAATAAACTTCCCTATTTACCAAGATACAAACAGAGCCAACAAGATTTCTTTTCTCTTTAGAAAAGAGGATCTGGTTTCTTTTTCAGTTTTCTTGGATATCTGCTTTCAGGACCTTATCTTTTAACTGCTGAGATATGAACAGATTAGATCCAGTAGCTACAGCAGAGAGAGATTATAAACTACCACAGTTACTGACACACTTGGTGATTTAGAATCTCTTGACCTTCAAGTGTATTGGAAAGCCCATCTGCTTGGACAGGCTTTTGCCTGACAGGGGGCCACCTTTGTCTAATTTCAGTGTCATCCCTTTTGTCATGTTTACTAAAATAAATTTCATATGTATGCACATAGTGCTGTTCAGTGGGTAGCACTGTTTTCCTCAAGTCCTGTCCCCAAAAACCTCATGTAACTTTGAATGTAATGTATGCCTGTCTGTGCTACTGACTGGAGACCCATGTAGCTAAAACTGTCTTCCTAAATGCAGGCTAAGGGAGAAATTCTGACAATTACACCATCATTTCACTCTTTTAATAGCTTTACTATTGGCTGTCCCAATGCATTAATTTAGAATGAAGCTAAACTGAATTAGTCATATCTATAAAAGCTCTTCAGGGTTGCTCTTGTTATACTAAACTGAAGGATTTCCAGCTGGTGTGGCAGTTTGTGGAGCTTTTTTGGCAGAAATGTCGTGTAATTTACCACTGGGTGCAAAATAACAGTTCCTTCCAATTTGTTTTACAGGTTTTACTCCGTCAGTGGTAAGTGCAGTTGCTCGAGGAGGTTGGGAAAGATGCTGCTAAGACATTTCTTACCAAACACCGTGTTCAGTTCCTTGCCGTACCCATCTGACATGGAAAATTGAATGTTCCTCAAACAACCTTTTATGTGATGCTTCTTCCCATACATTTTGGTAAACAGTTAAAGGTAATAAACCCCCAGTGATGTGAGTGATTTCTTTAACAAGAATGTTTTCATTCTTAGAGTTGCATATATGAAACAGCAAATCCAGGAGTCCGTGTCTATAACCTTGGATGGTGAATGAGTTACGAGTCTGAATCATCACCCTTCAAACTGAATGCATAGATTGAGTGTTTTCATTCAGCCTGGTCAATGAATGAGTTCTGCAGTGATGAAAGCAATAGAGAGTGATCTTGGGAGTCGGAGGATCTCAGGCCAGGCTTTGCTCTTAAAATGAAAATCCTTGGATTCGTTCTGTTCAACAACATTATGTAGCCCAATGTTGTGTTAAGGAGATCAGAAGTCACTGGTTTTTGTTAAAGGATACTTGGATAAAGGGCAGAGCCTTGCACAGACTCAGACTTGAAGGTTTTCATTCTTCTCTGACTTAGGATCCTTAGCAAGAGGTTTGCCACCCTCTCTTTCCTTTATGTGTGGTAAAACATTGGTTATTATACTGACTGGATTAGATGTTTAATAGTATCAAATTACCAAATACAATTTGAAATATATCAAAGGGATGTATTCTTTTATAGTCTAGTAAAATCTTCAAGTAGCTGCAAAGAATTCTTGATTTCCTAGATTTCCAGGTACTTAAATCATAATTCCTATTTAGTTATAAATATTTAATACATCATATATTTATCTTTAATTTTTCTTCTTTAATAATTGCAGTGGGTTTTCACAGAATGTAGCCCACAGATTGTGCATTTGTTCAGTTCTTGGCATTTTTTTCTTCCTAAGAAATGTTGGCATTGTCCAGGGTACTTGATCATAAAACTCCCCTTTTCTCTTTTTCAGAGTTTCAAATATTTCAAGCATTCAATGAAAGATAAGAACATGAAATGCCGCATGCATTTCTGGCTTACGTGAAATGAAAATTTTCCACTTGAAGTAGAGCTCAGAAGAGAGAACTGCCAAGATTATTCCTATTCTTCCTTAGTATCTGATGAAATTGTCCAATCTAGATTATTTTTTCCCTAAATTTACTTTCAGGAAGCCTTCCAGAGTTAGAGTTCCATTATCACTTCCTGCACACATCTCCACTGCTTTCTCTTTTATTTCCATGAGTTTTATCTCCTTGCTATATGTTGTTAAATCTAAGGAAGAATATTAAGTCCAAAACTTTTCCTCCAAGTAAATGTGTTTATTTCTCTAAAATGGATTCATAGCATGAATTTAAAATACCTGCATTTTTCAAGGTAGTGAGGAGATTTTTAGTGAACTTAGATCCAGCATTTCAACAGGTCTAAATATTTAAATATTTTTAGGAGGTTAATTTTGAGAATGTAAGGACAGAGATTAAATTCTGTCCTCATTAAATTCCATGGAAGTAGGATTTAATTCTGCAGTTTCAACTCTATGGAAACCCTTTTTTTTCCCATTCATATATTAATCAAATTGCCCTCATGAAATCAGACCTACGTGAAGAAAGTGCATTATGACCAGTCAATATTATTACATAATAGTTATAATTTGGTTTCACCTCTTTCTTAGTTTCACCAAAAGCTCTTTTTCTGCCTGGTGATCTGAAGTCAAAATGGGTCAGTTGGCATATTAAAGATATAATAAGACACTGTTAAAAATACCTGAAAATTTCAGTTTTAAACAGAACTGAAGGCTTCTTCCTTTCACTTTCACAATATAAATCGTTTATCTTATCTAGGTCTGATGAATATTATATTATATATGGAGGAAATCATATCAAGAGACTTCTTTTATTATCAGAATGACTGCAGGCAATTATGGTCAGTCACTTGAGTGAGAAGTAAGTAGGGTAAAATAATAAAATATGGAGATTGGATAATACATCATTTTAATCAGGTTTGAAAGTAATAAACATACAGGAGGTAAAAAGCTAGAACTTTGCTGGGGCCTTGAATTTCCTACTCCTAATTTCTTCTTTTTCTTGCTTCTGTGGACACATAAAATTGCAAAAATCATGTCATTCTATGGAAACATAGCTATACATCCTCTGTCCAGTCAGGATGTCCAGTCCACTGAGTGAGCAAATGCCTGGGAATGGAGAGGGCTGAATTTTCTACTTTTACTCCAACCTGAATTACAGGTCTGCAAAGCACATCCATCTCTTTGTCTCTTTTTTTTTCCTGCCTGAGAAGCAGATTATTAGAGGCTGTTTAACATTTCATCTGACTCTGGAAGCAAGTTTTCCCACTGGTGTGAGTATGTGAAATAGAAAGCATTATATCCTTACCCTTTTCGTGTCCAATCCCTTTGGAGACTGGACCTGAGAGCAGCCCACGTTTTTTCCCTCTGTCTTTATTTCTATGCCCGTGCCTTTATTTCCTACTACTTTATTTCCTTTATTAAGGCAGGAGTTGGGCATATAAAGCAGAAATAAAGTATCCTTGTTGAATGAAAAAGGCCTGAAATGTCTGGAAAACAAGGCCCAGGAGGATGAATGAGCCTATTCTGAGGATGTCCATCAATGTCCTGTATTACCCAAGGCCTGTAACCACTGCACCTTTGGCATGGAAATAGTCTGTCCTTCATGAGAGTGAGAGTTGCACAAGGAAATTCACTCTTGCAGAGTGATGTTTGAATTCTCCAGCCATGTAGCTCACCAATGCATTATTAAGGTAATCATTAGGGTGCCATTGCAGAATTGATCTTTAAAAACTGAAGTTAATCAAGTATTTGACTGGTTTAAAATGTTAAAAAGGGGGAGAGGGTTAAGTGCAATCTGGGGGGGTTTGTTTGTTTGTTTGTTTGTTTGGTTTGGGGTTTTTTAATGTTCTCTAGCTGTATCATAGCAGAGAATCTATCAAAAAAAAAAAATAAGGAATTACATCAATTTGTCTTGAATGACCCCACACAGGATTGAGGCAATAAAAAAGATACCAAAATAGAAAAACACGTAAACATAGCAATTTAGTCACTGCAGTCCAGCTGCTCTCTTCTGTTAATATTTGTCCATTCAAAATAAATACCAACAAAAATCAGTTGTATTTTGCTTTCTGGTCACAAATTTATGTGATCTTTTCAGAGCTACCAAGTGGAGACTACATAGCTCCAGAGTCACAATGGAGAGGGTGTGAAGCTGCTGTCCTTTATTTCTGAGTGCTGCAACACCCCCATAAACACACACAGCTTCCATGTCCTACTGCCAGAACATACTACAGCAGTGTCACTTTAGGGTTATTTCTGCTTCCCTTAATACCAATTTGAACTGTCCTTTTGTTCATTAGTTTTACTTTAAAAGCCCAAGCAGGCTAGCTGGGGGATGGATTCATAGTCCATGTGGGCCATCTGTTTCAGTGCTTAGCAATCCCTGCTGTCTTCCCTGTCCAGCTAAAGACCTTTGGGGTATTTTTAATCTTATCTGTGTTGACAGGAAGAACAGATTATTTTCTTATTCTTTTCAGGCACTTGCTGTGTATATGAATTTTTATTCTTCACCTCTTCTCCCTATATTAAACAAATTCCATTTCTTCAAACGACACTTATATCTTATGTTTCCAGGTTGCTTAATATTCTTGCATTCCCTGGATTTTTCTCCAGTCATTCTACCTATTGCTTAAGTTAGACAGTCTGCAGCTGAGATACAAGTACCACATGCAGTGAATTGATTACTTTGGTTTTTCTATGTCCCACAATGTTTGCTTTTTTTCCAGAAGTGCAATATTCTTGATTTTTCTCTAGTTGAGATCAAACACCTCTTTTGAAGAAATTGCCTATTGACAAACAGAGAACCTGCATTTATAAATAAAATATTGCTTCAATAATATAATAATTTGTTCAAATCCTGTCTTCTGATGTTTTTCAGACTTCAAAGGGTGGTGTTGTTTTGGAGCTTAATAAATATATGCATTCATCACTCAAGTTTTCATCGTATTTTAAGATGGCATGAGGAAAATATCTCTGGCTCAAAGTCTCCCCACCTTTGCAAGTAAGTAGTTCAATTTTGAAAATGCCTAAGTGCAACAAACATTGAAGTCATTAACAGAATTTAATAACAATGATTGACCTGTAAGATAAGATGCATAAGGGCTAATGATAGAATAGCAAAAAGAACATTTTTATTAGTGATACATTCTTTACATACTTAACAACTTTACCATTTGCATATGTTTGTAAGAGTCATATGAAACACACCCAAACTGAAGTTAATAGCAGTTCAGCAAAAGCAACATTGACTTAGGCCTGTGCATCATCATGGGCAATATTCAGGTTCTGTTCACAGTCACTACTGCAGCAGATCATTCATCTAAAACTATCTTATACTTGGGAGCAAAGAATCAAAGGTCCCTTAAAAGTATCTCCTTAACTCATAAACATAAATGTTTTAAATGAATGGATGATAAATGCCTTACTGGTTTGGCTTGTATCCCTTAAGTACAAGTAACATAAGTTGAACAAGGTGTCACTCATTGTCTGATCTCCCTAGAGATTCCATTTGTTCTTCTGGATAGCCCAGCATGCCTTAAGATAACACACTTGAAATTCAAATATGGTAGACACAGGCCTTCAGTCAAAATCAACACTGGAAAAATAGAAATACAGAGTGGTTGGCTGCAGGTCACTTTTCCAGTAAGCAGCTGGTAAGAGCGGCTGAAGCCAGCAAAATGAAAAGAGAATGTTAGAATGGAGGAAACAGCAAACACAGAATATGATTAATTATACAAATCAGCTGAAGTAATAAACCAAAGGAGGTTTGTAGCAAAAGTTATGATTACAGCTAGCAATACTGAATAATGCTGCAACTGATGAGATAAAACTTCTCAGCTCTAGAATGCAGGAGGTACAATGCAGGGAAAACAAAATAAAAGAAAACCTTGGATAGCTCACCTCAGTCAACTCAACTCTTCACAAATAATGGCAAAAGATCTCCCAAAGGAAAAGTTTATCCACAGGTACCAGCATGGTCTCCACATTCTTTAATTAGCATTGAATACCCAGAAGCATTTCTAGAGGTTCAGAAGATAAAAGTGAAAGGGAAATATCTGCTTTAAAGTTCATGTGTGATTGTCACTAGCAGAAATTGCTATTTTATTAATTGTTAATCTCAAGTGAATGCCAAAACTAATTTGAGGGGGCAGACCCCAATAGTTAAGAGTTCACAACTAAAACATTCACAGGAAAATCCTAAAACACGCATCTGTGCTTCCTGACTTTCTGGTTTTTTGGCTCAAGCTAGAAAATCTGTGTCTACCTGTCTGTCTCTCCTTCTCTTCCTCTCTTACACACCATCATGCAGAGATAACATTTGCAGGTCAAGTCCTTCACTTTAGTGAATGTGATTAATTATGATCCTGTGAGTTCTGAATCAGACACTCATAATGTGTCTTTTTTTGCCTTAAAACTCAAGTAGCATTAGCTATTTAAAAGTATCAACTTCCCAAAAATAAATAAAAATGAAAAATAAGTAAGGTCATAGACATCTCAGTGCTAATGAACCTTTGAAAATGTGACCTGAACCTTTATGATTCAGGCTTTAAAAGAAAATTAAAAAGAAAGGAACTTTAGTCTTTAATGAATGCTCAGAAATCTTTAGGTTGCACCTCATGATTATTCAGTGGAATATTGGTGATATGACTATATCAATTCATTAGTATTTATTTTATTTTAGTTCCCAGAAACTAATCATGGACCAGGGCACATCAGGCTGGGCACTGAATGTCCATGGCCAAACAGATTCAGTGTATTGAGGAAGTCAGTGGTCTTCTGGACTGGCCAGGCAGCCACTCTTAACGTGAACCATATAAATTAAAGTTCTTCTCTTCATTACATTGGCCCACACTGAAATGCTCAGACTATGATTCACATTCATCCTCTGATACTGTAAAGTAGAACACATCCCTTTGAACTGCTCCAAGCTAAGGCAATGCAGAAATAAATCTGAAACCCTTTTGCTCCTGTCCTAAATTTGTTTCTAATCACAGATGGCCAAAGTTGCCTATCAGCAAGACAGGACCTGGAGCTGGCAGTTTGTTCTGCACTCACCTCAGAGCTGGATGGTTGGAACCATGGGAGGATCCCCAGCCTCGAGTGGCAGACTGTGCTGATGGACCCTGAGCCAGGCAAGGACGAACTCAAGGTCAGATTTCATTGGTAATGTAGGAAATATAACTGTTGGTCGTGTCTGTTGCTTCCTGACAGGTGATTTTTATCCTGGGGAAGAGGGAACTGCATAAAGTACTTATTCTTACATGGTTTGTTAACATATTCTTGCCTAACACACAAACTGTTCTGATAGTTTTGTAAATATTGCATTGCAGGCACAAAAACAGATTTTAAAGTTTGGGTATGTATCTCTAATCTCTGTCCCTGCAGGGTATCGTAGTAATGATGATTTGTTCTTTGGAGTTTAATTAAGAAAAAGTTAAGCTCTACTTACTTGTGTTCTTACAATTAAATGCAAATAGGTTTAAATGAACCTGCTTGGCTATGCAAAGCTGAATAACACTGACAATCCAATAATAATAAAAAGAAGTATTAAAAAGCAGCTTAACTCCTAAATAAAGCATAGGCAACAAGCCACACGATAGGCTGTTTTGTATTGATTTGCAGGGACTGAAGTGGTGGGCAATAAATAACTTTAAATCTCATTCAAAATAATAGATACTAAAAAGTTTTCTGTCTTAATCAACTCTGCTCCTGGTCATTTGACTGGATAACTGTTCACACTGCCACAGGTCTTTTTATTAGTGCTTTCACTCACTCTGATATGCTTGTACATTTCTGTTAGTTCATTTTTTCTTAAGCAATTCTTGGTTTGTTTTCCATTGCTTGTTGAACCTGCTCATAGATCCAGACCCTCATATTTGACATGACCCCAAGCAGCATGAATACACATTCTACCATTTCATCTGTCCTTAAGTCATGGTGTGCAGCACATTATCCTACACACAAATGCATATGCATGTGAATATCTCATCATGAAAGTAATGAGAACTAGATGGAAATAAATCTCAGTTTTAATATTCATTAAATTAATAATGTGAAATCCTTGCATTAGCAATTCTATCACATGGAGAAGTGTTATCTTAAGTTTCTCTAAGGGAACATCAAGGTCTTCAGTACAATTTTGTATCCCTTTTCAGCTTGGTACCCTTATCATGTGTGTATTCTCATCAAGATAAATCAGACTGACTAGGACTGGGGACTTACTAAATCAGGGCTTTTCAATGGAATTTTAAAAAGTACCAAAGGAATTTTGAAAATCCATTAAAAGGCATTATTTCCATCACATCTGATTCCTGGCGGAATGTGCATGACAGAAAAGGCCCACAAGCCTGATGAGGAGCTTTCATGAGTATTAGGAGATCATTTTACTGCAGAGGAATCAAATACAAACAGTTAGTATGTCTGTGTCTGTTTGACTCTTATCCATTAAAAGAGTAATTTTCTAGATGAAATATAGTGAAATTAGTCCAGATATGTGTAGTTTTCTCAAATTTCCCTGCTGTGTGCTCCCAAGTTTATGATAAATTCAGAGGACCTGTGACTTTGAATGACATTGAACATATATCATTGATGTGAATGGGAGATTCCTTGGTTTTGCTTCAGTGACAGTCTATTACTAATTACTGTTGAATATTTTGCCTCCAGTTTATGACTCAGAAGTCTCAAATGGTACACACCAGACCACAACATCAGAATGTGTTCTATCTATTTAACCATAAGTGAGCTGGAGAAACAATGAGAAGAAAAGAAATCCTGCAGGTACATTTTGCTTGGTGTCTTTTGTGATGAGGAATATTCATGATCATTTGGACACTAAATGCACTGAGTTTTAGACTGAGCCTGAAAGACTGAAGCCTCAAGCTTAGGTTTACTTTAAAATACAATTCTGAAATATTCCACAGGCATATCTCTGATATACTGTTATTATAAAACTTCAGGACTGATTTAATATTTGTACAAACAAATGATTATTCTAAATGCAACTATTTCACTGTGGGACACTTAATTTTTCTCTGTATAGCTTGGAGACAAAATACTTGACAGTATTGGGTCCCATGAGTTTCTGACTATGCCAGATGACAGACTTGTTACTAAGCACTGAACCAAGAACAGGCTGTGTAATTCTGCGGCCTGAATGGTAGGAGATAACTTACTGAAAGAGCTGCTCCCAGGAAATTATTCCAGATTGAGTGACCCTGAGTTAAGTCCATTTCAAATTAATAGAGAAATAAACCAAGTGGATTACTAATTACAGTTTTTTTATTATTTCAAAAGGGCAAGCTTTGAGAAATTAAAGAAGCTCATCAGAGAATTCAGCTGTGCTGAAGAGCTCAAACTCTTCAGTGTCAATGAGGCTTGATGTTTTTGAGGTTGTTGTTATTAATCAATATTGCACAGCTTCCCAGAATTGTCTTTACAAACTTTTGAATTTCTTGCAGGAAATAGCTTCAAACCTGCTGAGTGAATGACTGCTCAAGAGAAGAATAGCACAGGTGTGAGAGATGAGGTAATATTTTGCTGCAGCCTAAAGGTTACTAGGTAAAATAATGAAAGTTGTTGGTTCTGGGTGTTGTTTTTTATGGTTTGGTTTTGTTCCTGTTAATTTGTTGGGTGATGCCAGCAGTGGGGCAAAGAAATTTACCTACTAGTAGGTTCTTTCTGTCCTTTTTTCTGTGTAGTATTAGTTTGTTTTAACTCTTCTGTCTGTTAGATTTTTGTCTATTACATGAATAATTCATTCTACAATAGACCAAATCAGCCATTATTAAAGAACTTGCAAATGAGAGTGAGGTTTGGGGTGCTGGCCACCCCAATAAAGCTCCTACCCACTGCCAGAGGCCTGGACAAAAGGCAGAGAATTACCTAAACCCCCACCACTACTCATAACAATTCCTAACACAATTATGCAGAGAGCCTGTAGGGAAGGGAGGGATTGATCAGCGAGCAAATGTGATTCAAAAGTCAGAAAGCTTATTAAAAAGTTAAGAACTGAGAAAAAACCAAAGTCTTATGGTAAAATTAAAACAATTCAATCTGCTAAAATAAAAATCATGAAAGATACAAGCAGAAAAAAATAATTTCTGCCTTCAATGGGAAATATGTTGCTTGTTTTTCAATAAAGGCAATGTTGAACTGGAAGAGGAGACAGGTCATTCCATGACACAAATAATCAGAAGAGCACTGAAAATTTGCTGCACTGGGGCAAAAATTAAAGGGGCTTTTTTGAAAGACTAAAATGCTGGCTGCATGATGTGGCATATGCTTGGTAGGGATTTGAAATAGGTGTTGTGCTTTAGAAGTGGATGTTGAATTTCCTTTAATATTGTGATCCATGCAATGGATCTGTGCAATATATTAATCAAAAATCAAAGTGTGATTTATTCCTCATGCTGCCTTGAACTGCTTAATTTCCTTGTAATCTAATGATCACAGGTTTTTCATAGCATGCTATTCCTCAGTGTTCTTTCAGCTTTTCTCATCACTTCTGGGAAACCTGTTTCAAGGGCATTGTAACTTTGCAGCTATTTCAGGCAGGGAAAGACCAGCCATGCTCTGAGGTCTTTTTGTTTCTGTGCCCCAGTCAAGGGTTCCAACATCTCTTTGTTTATTACTTTGATTCTTGGTGTCATAGATGACATTTAATCTTCTGTCATAACTCACTCTGTGGATGGGTACAGAATGATCTAAATTTAATATCATTCTACAATATTCTTAAATGCTTGAATTTTTATATGTTGTGTATAGAATACCTTGCAAATTTTTTTTTCTGCCATAAAAATGGACTGTTAATGTGCTTGTGAAACAAAGAAGTCCCATGCCCCTATCAAAACAGAATATAATTTTAACAAAGACTTGTGGTTGGTATCCATTCTGAGTGTGGATTTATCTGTCAGTTTTAATGGAGTCCTTTATGCTGGAAACATTTTTGGGGACAAGCGGAAACAGTCTGTCCGTTGCCACGGACACATCCGTGTGCAAACCCTACATTCATTCCTGTTTTACCGTGTGGCTGCATGCTGATGTGTGCTCTACAGAACTGAGTGTCCCCAGCTCCATCCCTGACTTGCACTTTTGTGCCACTCCCCACACAGCTAATTTGCACAGCTTGATTTTGATGCAGTCTGTACCAATTTTGTCAATTTCTTGTGAGAGCCATGGCACCACAAGCTCAGTGATGGCTCATAATAAGCCAGGATCTTTGCTGTAAAGATAACTGTGAGCATCATTAAATGAATGCTGTGCCAGGGGGAATGGGTATCCTTCCAAAAAGCTTTTCATTTATCCTGTGGTGTCAAGCACAACAAACAAATTGTAATCAGCCTGAGCTGCTTGGGATTTCTGTGATTGGAAATTTCTCCTACAGTGAGAATTCAGTGCATTCAGACATGAGGACAGCAGTGCACCCTCCACCTTCTGGTAGAACCTTAGATGTCCTCAGCTAAACCTAATTTGCTGTTTGCTTCAAAAAATCCAGCCAGATGCTCCCTTATTGTTTTATCATTATAACAGTGTTAACAGTTGAGATGAAGGGAATTGGGAGCATGCTGATAGATGGGAATAATGTAGAGAATGCATTTTATCTCTTTAAGTTTTTTTTTTATAAACAATATAAAAAGGAAGCATGTTCTGAATGGGTTATATATGTTCTAAATTAGTATAAATAAGAAATGAAAGAAGCTGAGAAAATATCACTGACTGTATCTCTAACAAGTTCATTTACTATAAACATGATTTTATGAGGACATAACAACAGTGGTGTGTTGGGATATCCAGCTGACAGGTCTGCTACTCCATTCACCAGATACAGCTTATTTGGTCCAATATGAGAAAAACCTATGTTTATTTCATATTTATTCTATTTATTTTGGGCAAGTTTCAAGCTTGTAAAAATGCTCAGAGCTCTTCTGAGGCCCTTGGGGGGACTGAGGGGTTACATTGGGATAGTAGTGGTTCCTTGAAATTGTCTACAAGCCAGGACTTTAAAGAGGAGGAAGTAACAAACTTGTGAGCCACATACATGTACAGCAATGTCCCATAATTTAAATAAACTGCCCACATACAGCTAATAATCTCCCAATGAGACACACAAAAGAACAATGTTGTTGATTAATACTACTCTGAAAGCAGCTTTGGCAATATTCTCTAAAAAATTCACACTTTATTGTCTTTCAATAAAGAAAAATTCAGCTCCCAGTAGTGAAATTATTTAGTTAAGAGTAGAGAGGAATAAAGAAACTCTCATCTGAAAAATGGGAGACAATATTCCATCCAGCTCATCCTTTGTGAGAACAAGAAGTCTTTATGGGGACAAAGGAGAGTCTGCAGAGCAAGAGGAATGTTTTTACACTTTCTAATCATAGATGCCAAGATGCTGCAGCCAGCTGGGCTGCTCTGTATTGATGTTGCTGCAATGGCCTCATTAGGAAAATGGAATTGCCATAATGTGAGTGTACTTGCCTCCATCTGCCAGGACGTTCCCTGAACCTTTAGTGGAAGCACAGGGCTGCTGCTCCAGAGTCCATTGTGCTGTTCTGCTCTGATCTACCTGCTGAAGCACTTTGCTCTGATCTGTGTGTCACTGACACCACTGAGCTGTGCAGGGGATGCAGTTGGAATGTTTGTGTCACAGCTGTGGGACGCTTACATTCCATGGGAGCAGCAGCATTAGTGACCCTGGAAGCAACAAGTAACAGGGTCAGGAAGGCAATGAGACAATATTTATGCTTAGTATTTATTTAATTTAGTATTTATTCCATAAGTACTATGGTATCTTATGGAAAGGTTTCATGGCTAGAGGCAGCTCAGTGTTAAAATACCCACTCCTGCCTGGGCACACTTCTGTGCTTATGACTTTGTACATTTGCAGCTAGAGATGCTTTCCTCCCTTTTGCCATTTGGAGCCACATAAGAGAACAAGATGTGTGCTGTAATATATTAGAAAAGAGAATATTCTGGACATGATGCTGTGATTAACTAGATAAACTCTTGTTAAAGACAGGATTTATAATAATACCAAGACTGTGGTATGTAAGGAGTGTTCTGGATTTGTTGGTGTTTTTTCTTTGCTGCAGTTCAAAAGCAGAAGAGGTTTGCATAGGCATTTGGGTAGTTGTTCACTCGTGTGGTACAGCTGATGTATGGAGCTTTCCAGTTCATTCAGAAATCCTGAAGGCCCCCTAAAATGGCAATCCCAGCCAATCAGGTTGTGTTTGAACGCAGAAAGCCAGGGAGAGCAAAGGTTTTTGTTTTGTTTTGTCCTGTGTATCAGGAGAGGTGGGAACAGGAAAATGCAGTAGTGTGTATGTATCTCTGCTCTGAAGTCAGTAAACTGTAAAATAATAATTTAAAAAGTACAAAATCTTCAGATTTTCAAGGAGCTTCTTGCTTCCTCTGTGTGATCCTCAAAGCTTCCAGCAACTCAGTGGGATTCATGATATCCTTCTCCTGCCAAAGCAAGAGATTCACATCAGTTTATGTAATAATATTATCATAGTGTGACAATTAAAAATAGATTGCTACCAAAAACATCTTTTAGAAAGAAATCTGTAAACGCTGAGCTCTTTACATGACATTATTGAAGAATTTTTACAAGCATTATATTTTTAAAGCAAATGGTATTGTTTCACATGGAAAGTGATCTAGCCTTATAAGTCAAAATAAAAAGTCAACCTAGAATTAATATTTTTTAATTTAAGGCTTTTCTGTAAAAATATTTTTAATTTAAGGTCTTTTTGATATACAAATGAAATTTTGTGGTCAATTAACCATCACTGATGAACAGAGAAGAAAATCCTTGAGCAAATTCATGCATAACATATTGGTGTTTAATTCAGTGCAACCCTAAGGCATATCAGAGAAGGGATGGAGCCTCTGGAAAAGGGGCAAGGTGGGAGTTATCTCCTGAGGGAATTCCATGGTCACCAAGTGTCTAGTAGCTAAGAAATTTGTCAGCATCATGCAATTCCACCACTTCAATGTGTTCTGACTCTGCACTACTTAGAAATAATCATTGGAAGGAAGAGTCAACTTTACCTGCCTGTCCTGTGGTCAATAGAGAAGCAGGACCAGTTTTCAAGTCCTTTTGTAATTACAATGCAGAACTGCTGGAGGTCTCTGAATCCAGCTCATTTCTCTTCTTTTCCTTCCTCTACCTTAACCACCACTTTTCTCACAGGAGAAAGGATCCAGGCTGTCTAGGCAACTGAAGGTCCTGTCTGGACTGGTTCTGACCCAGCTAAAAGTGAGTTCTCAACTGAAACTGAGTGTCCAGAAAAGCTTTTCTGAATTAGGTGAGAATGGAAGGGTGTAATAGTTATGAGACAATTGCCAGGGTCAAAAGGTATGTTTGAAAATAAATTGTGCCTGTTTTTTGTATTCCATGGAAATTAAAAGAAAATGAAGGATTAGAGAAATTGAAATTCAGCAGTATTTTTGATACCTCTTACAGAAACTGGATAAATTGAGGCCTCTGAAATTCAAAATGAGGTAACCACAATCTCAGAGGACAGTGATTAAGACATTAAAGGGAAATGTTCTGCCATTAATAATCCGAATTGTTTAAATCTCACATGTCTAACTGCAGCACCTGTTTTCAAAATGAGTAATGGTGCAAGGGGAAAGAAAAGGGGAAGAAGCAGCAAAAAAAGCTTAAGCCATGTTTTTATAAATAGTGACATTTAAAGAAAGAGTAATCCTTGAAGAAGTTGAGAAGTTAAATCAAACATCCGTCCTTAAAAGCAAGCAAGAAGTCCTCAGATGATCTAAGTAATAAGAATAATGATTATCTTCATTTTGTAACTGAGAGGAGGGTAAAGGATGGATAAAGACTTCTTTCATAATGCTAATGACAAATCAGCAGCCATTTTGCTTTTCAATGCTGCTTTTATTTGTTGACTTCAACCAGTTATTACTGGACTGGTGTCAATATAGAGAAGTAAATTCTACACTTGTATTCAGCAGTAGAGAATATATCCTTAGTGCTTTCACAGGATGCATTAATTTACTTTCAATATGTATATAATGTTGCAAGTGTACAATTTCCATTATTTTATATTCCATTTTCATTGTTTTTTCTTTTCTTAAAAGATGTCTCAATATATTTTTATATTCACTGCTTCTATCAGTTCAGGTTGCCATGGTAATGCTGCAGAAATATTCAGAATCACAAGACATTCATGAATCATTCTAGCCAGGTTTCTGAAATTAAAGTTAAAACAAGTAACTTAAAAGTCCCTCTGGAATCTGTGTTTCACATCCTGAGATCAGTTTTCAGCGCTCAGGAGGATCTGTTTGCAGATGTGTGGATATATTATTGATATAGTGGAGGAGCTCATATACTCCTTATATTTTAGGGTTTTCTTCCTTTCTGCCACACCAGCCCGCCCTATTAAAGAGAGCAAGGTTTAATCACACATTTCCTCAGTCACAGCTCAGTTTCAGTACAAAAGACAAGCTCCACAAGGTCATCTTGACTGCTCTCTTTCCCTGTCTTCAGGCAGTGCTGGCAGTGCTGCTCCTCACAGGTTCTCTAAGTCACTGTGGTCTCCAAAAGTGGATGGAGGTTCAGCTTCACAGGGAGGCTCACAGAGACATTGTCCTCACTGCTTTTCTCCTAATATCTCACCTGAGTCCTTCCTGAACTTGTTTCTATTATTTCTTGTTCTGTTTTTTTACCAAGTGACAAGAAGAGATTGCTCCTTACCATGCCCCAGGACTCTTTTATGAAGCCTCTTACAATATTTTACAATATTTTCCTTGCATCTATCCAACTCTCTGTGCAAGAAATTTAGCACATTTAGGACCTGCTTCTAAATCTTGTGTCATTATCCCTGTCCTCTTCTTGGTGTTCCAACTGGCAGTGCCTTATATCAGATCTGCAGCATTAGCTGGGATGTTTTCAATGTCAGTACAGGAGCAGAAAACCAACTTCATGCCTCACACAGATCTGTTTCTAAATCATAATAGAGTGGCTGATTGCCCTCATTATCATGACATATACTTAACTAAGGCTCCATAACAGTCCCTAGAACATCTTTTGCAGAATTGTTGCTCACACTGACTTTAATGTGCCTTACAATTCTTGCTAGGTATTTATCTCACTCTTCTGAATAGAATGTTGGTTTTTTTTTCAAGACCTAATCTCCCTTTTGTCAAGATCAGTGTGAGTTCTGAGCATATTTTCCTAACTACTGGCACTCTCTCTTAGTCTGCAAATTTAATAAAGCTCATCTTTATTTTGTCTGCCAGGACCATATGAAATTAGAGGCTAAAAAATACACTTGTGGAACTCCATGCCCATGCTTCCTTTTGTTTTGACAATGCTTCTTCCTTCTTTTTTAAAATTAAAGGGAGGAGACCTCAAAATGATGGAGAACTGCCTCCATTGCCCAGGAATATTGTATCTCTGTGTGACTTCCAGCCTTGAATTTTGCTGAAAATAGGATATAATATACCTGCATTGGTCTGAAATATACGGAGTAACTGAGGCAAATAGCAAGTACCAGAAGTGCTTCAGATGTGGCAGTGTGGAGCTCTGAGGGGCACAGTGTGGATAACCAGACATTTTCATGGTACCTGCACTGCTCTGATCAGGCTCTTCTGGCAATCTGAGCTGTTCAGTGAAGTGCAGGGATTCAGGCTGCTAGAAAATAATGAGGCTTTGAAATCTTTGCTCCATGACTGTAAGTTCTACAGTGTCCATGAAGGAAAATTCAATAAATTGCAACATAGACATTGCCAAACAGCGTCCAGGAGAAAATATAACACTTTCTCTCTCTGTCTCAAGCGTCATCTACAGGGTTGATTGGTTTTGTGATTGAGTCCACTTTTCTTTCCTCTTTTCCTGAGCTGTACAAAACCCATTTATTCCCACCATGGAATGTGAATTCCCTTTCAGTGCAGTATCACATGGCAATATTAATTTTGTCTTAACAGAAGGAGAAACATGAGTTATTCCCACTAAAATTAGGAGTCCCCAAAGTTATTTCTGACAGACCTGTGGGATATGTGTGGCAGTAGAACACAGAGAATCCATCCCAATGTGCTGCAGGTGCCTGCAGCAGCTCTATCAGGAAATTCTGAGAACCAGAAGTTAGAATAAATGTTACTGTCTCTGATGAATCACAACATTCTTTCCAAGCCAAGGTCAAAACCAGCACTTCAAACATAAATGAAGGTTAGTTTGAAATCAGAAAGGATGAAATCATAGGAGATGGTAAGGAAATATCACCTATTATGTTCAAATTATTTACAGTCTTCAGCACAGCTCCTGCAACACTCTTTTCAAGACCACGTTTCCATTGTGGTTGGTTTTGCCACTTTTCCTTTTGATAGAAATTTCATTTTAATGACATTGTTGTTAAGAAATCTTTTATGTAATTCAGTAGAAAAGAATTCAGCTGCACTAATGAGCTGCTACAGAGTTCAGTTCTTTGAGAGGAGCTGTTCCTATTATCCTCTTCTGGAGGAGTCCTTTAAAGGTGTGCTGGAGAGAAGCTGTACCTTCAATAATTGTGTTTTTCCTGTTGCTGTGTGTGTGCTGCTGCTTTGCTCCCCTTTTAGCCAGTTCATTTTCTTTTTGAATGTGTGTGTGTGCTCTGTTGATGTTGAACTCTCCTCATGGTGTGACTCAGGATCACATGCATATTGAAATGCTGCTACTTCTTTATAACAATAGTAGTACAATTTTTAACTTTTGATAAAGCTGCTCTGTTGACTTTTCATGTGGATATATTGCCAGTATTTCTCAGGTCGATCATCCACTGGAATAGCCAAGAAAATTAACTTCAGAGCAAAGGAGATCACAGTAGATGAAAAGCAGTAATTATTAGCAAAATTATATTAATGTATAATTTTAAACCTGAATGCCAACTGCTTAAATATATTTCACTAAAAAGTAGAATTAAGATTTATTTCTTCTTTCTTATTCAACATTCTACACTGATTTTGCCATTTTTGAACTATATTACAATTGATGGCTTCTAAACAGTATTTGATAGGAGTTTTAATTGGAATTAATAACTTTATTAAAGATGGCATGGTTTATGAGGAAAAAGCTTCTCAAATATGAAACTTATGGGGACTTGGAAAAGTACATTTTCCATTTTATTTTATAATGATAAAATGTAAATGTTTCAAATTAGCTGCTTAGCTTTATGTTTTCACCAAAAGCATATGGAAATCCTCTTACTCAGTTACAATTAAATTGCATTTACTAATGCATAATTAAGAAAAATTTTCTTTTTTGTAAGTATATCTTAATTATTTCCATATTAAAATATCACTTTCTCAGCCTAAGCTTCACCTAATTTTCAGAGACAAGTTATCTAGCAAACTGTGTGCATACTTTTCCACATTGAGATGCAAGATGCTAAAAATGATAGGCAATCAATTTTGCCTACCTGGCTTGGAATCTTTTCACTGTGGGAGGATCTAACTTTATTCAGAATATGCTGAGTACCAATCCACTGAAATTTGGCTTGAAAACAAAGGTCGTTTTAAAAAGAAAACCCCATCATAAATATATGTCTTTCTGTTTGAATTTACAAGACTTAACAATATAGACAGTGATCTGCTATTGTTTTAGTCAATAAAAAGGAATAAAAGCCAAAATAATAATATTGCTCAAAAGATTTGTTAATTGCATTGCAAAGCATTAATTATCTGATAAGGCTTTAAGGGTCTGATTCAAGTATATTGAAATAAATAATAAAAAAAATACTTTGATGTTCTTATGAAATTCAAAAATCACAGCATCAATTCACAATAAAGATCAAAGATTGTTTGGGCTGTTTCAAGATGTTCCTCCCTGTCTGCATCCCCCTATTTCTCTGTAAGTTTTAAGCTCTCTGCTTTATTTTGCCTTTTTTCCCCTATTTTTTTAATGCAAACTGATGATTCATAGTGAGGAATAAGGATTTACTTTATTCATTTTCAAAATGACAGCACTAGATTCCAAAACATGGCATAGCTGAGAATGTGCACTTGAACAGAATTTAAAATCTACTGCAGATCTCTCTGCTGTGCAGTGGCAGGGTTTCTTGGTGGTTTTGGTTTATGAGTCCCACTGCCTGAAATTTTCTAATCTTTTTATCACTACATATGATTAAATTCACTTTCTTATTGTTGTAGAAAATGAGGATATAGCAGAAATGCAACTGGAGTGCTGTCTGCATTTAATTCTGAATTCAAATGGGGAGAAACGCATTTAGAAAAACTGCCTTAGCTTCTGCTTGTTGGTTTTTACCTTTCTAATATTAATGAGGAGGTCTTTTATAGTTACTTTCACTTTCACCACATCATTAGAATGTGCACTTTGTGGAATCAGTATTTTAAAATGAAAGCCATGGGATTTCCAGGACATTGAAGCATTAATTCCTTATGCTCTATGTCCATAGCTTGGAAAATTATCTCATAAGGAGCTCTACAAAGTAAAGGGTCTTGGGTTCAAGCATCTGTTATGCTGGTTCACTCAGACACCATATTCCTGTTGAGACTCTCTGTTTACTTTTATTATAGAAACTTCTGATATAATGGCACAACCTTTAGGTTGCTGTTGGACTGTGTGTCTCATTTCATCCTCCCTGTTCTGCTGTAGCAGCTCTGGTGTATGGTACCCAGAATTAAAAAACCATGATTGATGGAATTCTCAGGATAACTAAGTACTTGGCAGGAGGTAAGAGTTCAAGAGGAGACAATCAGATTTTCATAAACAATTTTTTTCCCCTCAGATTAGGGTTATTTTTTTTCCACTGCTTCTACTGAAGGGTAAATAATAGAATGACCAGATTGTGCAGTTCCAGAGAGATTCTGTGAGTTGCCTTTGTGTATCTTTAGTCCTCTTTCAAATGCCAGTGTGTCTGAATGTCACAGGCAGAATCCTCTAATGAAATGCCACTTCAGCAATTATAGTTTTCAAAGAAGTAAATGCAGAGAAGGAGATGAAAACTGCAAATCAGTTTGGTTTTATGTTGTAATTAAGATTTTGATCAAACATCCAGCTATTTTTCCTGATCCCTGCTGCTAGATAGAGAGGGAGAGAAAGCCTTGATGTGAACATGGGGAAAGGATCTTCCCTTGTAGAACAGGCTGCCTGCTCCTTAAGGACTATACCCCCTGAAATTCCAGGCTGCTGCTGGAGCCTGGGCTTAGGGTGTCTGTCCCTGGACAGAGCAATACTGACCCATCCTGCTGTGCTTTCTGCCCTGGTGTTCATTATCCCCCCAGTTCTCTTCTCCTGCTGTGACACTGCATGAGAGCTCAAGCCCTTCTGAGATCAGGGTTGATGAAGGGTGATACTCAACAGCCTCTTCTTTCTCTCACCTGGAAATCCTGATTGATTAGAGATGTGCAATTTGCACCATATTTTTAGTTTCTCCACATACCCTGTAGATGAACCAAGATTTAAATTTGGATGGTCTTAGTTGTCTTAGATTCTTTTATGTTCCTCAATCCAGATATTCAGACACATCAACTTTCATATCTCTCCTCACAACATCTAACATATTAGATGCAGTAATTATGTTATTTTCAGCTTCTAAAACAAATGTTTTCTAAAACAAATAAGGAGTCTGAACCCAAAAATTACTTCATTATATACTTTTAAAACTACCATGATACTAGACTGTAGTTTGAGGTCATCAAATCCCCAAAATGTCTAAATTGAAGCTTTGAGGCTTCCTTCTGGTGTTGGACTCAACAGCAACCTCAGGGTGGTGTGCTGTAACTCAAGACCTGAATTTGTGCTCAGGGGTGGCACATCTGCACAGATGGAGGAGTGAGGGAGTTCCCTGTCTCTGTAATGAGACCAAAACAAAGATCCCAAATCTGCTACTCAAGGCCCAGCCTCAAAGTTGTGTCTTCGGGCTGTAGGAGGCCAAGGATGCTCAGTGTGACTCCTGTCATTTTAACACACAACCATTTCTGCAAATCAGGGCAGGCTCATATTAATGTTGTGGTTTAAGTCCATTTTACAGCAATTCAGAAAAAAAAAATGGACAACTTTAGTTCTTGTGTACCCAGAGATGAAAGCAGGAGCTCTATTGATGTTGGCAGTTCCATAAATTGATTAGAAAAGGACCACTCCATTTGTCACTTCTTAGAAGAGGCACAGGGCAGATTTGTCTTAGTCACAGTCTGGTTGAGTAATGTGACTAAAAGCACAGCACATTAGAATATTCACCCCCTTAGAGATTTTGTGTTTTCTGGACCGTTTTTATTGTTGAGCTATATTTAGGATGCATTTTACAGTGTATTCTGAGTATCTGTTGATGTATATGAGGGTTTTGCCCATGTACTACATTTGAATTAATTAGGAAATTATTTTCTATCATTTTGAAAGCTATGGAGAAACAAAATTATAGAAGCTACTTAGAACTTTTTCATATGTCAAATCCAATGAATGGTAGAGGTGAAACAACAATAAAAGGGTTGTTTACATGACTTATGAGGTAAACTATTATTTTGCAAATAAATGTTTCCCCTGTGAGGTTTTATTGTCTATTAGTGTGGTGTGCAATAAATAGAAGTGATATTAATAGAAAAAGATTTGAAATTAATAGAGGCTTGTAGCTTCCTGTAGAGTGTTTCTAGTAAATAACATGCCATTTAATAAAAACTTCAAATAATGCTTTTGTACTGTGAAAATTCAAATTAGATCTATTGTTTAAATCACATTGCTATCAATTAATGTGAATAATTAATATTTCAAACCCCATGGGACCAAATGTCACAACACAATAAAAGCAATCACCCTATTTACAAGCATTTAATTCCACTTTATGCAGGTTGCAACACGTAATTTGAAGATCTGTTAATCTGGCTTCTAAGGGGATATGTTCTTTCAATAATAGATAATTTAAGCAATTTCTTGAAGTGGCTGTTTTTCAGCATCAGTCTAGCAGTTAAACTTGGCTGAGTTTTTCTAAGCAAGATAATGCTTTAAGTGTAAATATGTGACAAAGACACTTTGGAATTACATATCTAATTTATACTTCAGTACTGAGCCATGAGTACCACCACCATGAGTTACTGGGCTTTTAGATTTTCTATATGCAACAAGTTATTCCTGTATATATCAAATGCACAAAGACAGTTCTTTTAAAACTCTGACAATACTCTTATTTGTCCTATTTGTCTGATTTGGTAAGGGATTAATTGTAAAGCAAAAAAGACATAAAAAGAATTCCTATTTTAAAACATTGGTCTTGACAAAAACATGAAATACCAGTTGTGTTTCTTGCATTCTAGTAAATAATAATATCCTTACCTAGAATAGGAATTGCACTGCATTAGACTGGAGATACAGGCATTTTATTCTACCAACTAGTTTCTATCCACATATGGCAGAGCTTCATGAATAATAAGCCAGATTTGCTTGAAATTTCAGGCTACTGAGTACACAAAGCAATTATCTCACTCCCTCATTGCATTAAAAGCTGCGCTGATAGCAAACACCTTAACACATTATGAATATGAAATATGTTTCAGTCTTATCTAGAGTTGAAAAGTTTTTTTTTACAGGAACTATGATACTGTATGTAGTTGTTTGGGGTTTTCTGTACATTAAGTGAATATTTTCTTTGGAACTGAAAATTATTGGACTGATAAAATACCCAATAACCTTTCAGGCATTATATGAAATGTATTCTGTCCTTACTCACTGTAAAATTTGGTTGTAGTCCCTTTGTCATGCTTGTTTAGGCTCTTGGCTCATCCACCAAAATGTTCAATGTGTTCCAGCTAACACCATTAGTAGTGTGGTTGTGGAGATGTGAAATTGGAGAGGGACTCTTCAGGCAACGCCTCCACTGTCACTCTGGCTCTGTTTTGCTCCTGATTTCTACTCACCTACTGCTGGAGAGCCTCATTCGCCCCCAGGGCTCCCTGCAGAAGAGCTCGGTCTGTCTGGGGGTGTGTGCACAGCTGCCCACAGAGGCTCCAGGGTTCTTCCATCAGTGCTGGACTCAGTGCAGTGCTTTGGCTCCCACTGATATTTTTCTTTTCCTCAGATGCTGCTGCAGCTGCTCACACACCCTCCTGCCTCAAAGCTGGGGTGCTGAACACCCACTCAAACACCCACCCTAAGCAAATACTTGTACAGGAGTAAAATCCAGATAGTCATGTATTTATTCCAGAGTTATGAGTTCATCCAGAGTAAGGTCTGGATATTTTCCCCTTTCCTCCCTCTATCTGTCTGTCTCTCCCCCACTGATTTCTTGTACTTTTCTCTGGGAACCCAGAATTTTCATTTCTTTATCCCACTCTAATGCTAACCTCAGAGGCTCATCAAGGCTTGATTGTTTCTGTAGTGATTGGAGTTGGAAAAATGGTTAACTACAAGTATCTGTTACCTGAACTGTCCTTTAGAAGCATTTGCTGCTTCAGTCACCTCAGTTATTTTCCTGAAATCAGTATGGTGAATGCTGTCCACTGGTCCCTTTTTCCAATCTGCTGTTTTCTTCTCCCACTGTCATTAACAGAAGAATCAAGGCTTCCATCAGTCAGACCTGAGGCAGTCTGGAGCAGAGCACTTAGGAACAGCAGAATGTTGTTCCTTTTGACATTTTTGGTTGGAATATTATGCCATCTCCTTCGTCACTTGAGAGCCTTTTATTTATGTGCCATTTAATATTGCACCTAGCTGTAAAAGTAAGTCATTAGCGAGCAAAACATTGGCACTCTGAGGCCCAAAATTCCTTCTGCAGGAATATTTTCAACATTTATTAATTGTTTCTGAGTGACTAATAAGGATAATTTTGTTTCCATTTACATTCCCACTCTAATGAACACGTTTATCCTGTGAATTCACAAAATCACAGAATAAGCTGAGTTGCCTTAGCAGATGCTATTAGTAATATTAGTAATGCACTTCTTCACTATATTTATACCTTTGAACAGTTCTCACTATTCTTTTATTCTTTTGCTCCTAAGAGTCCTTTCTGTATTATAGACTAGGAAAAAAAAAACAACTTCAGGACAATAAAGTTCAGCTTCCAATATGCTACAACACCTGAGACTTTAAACCAGGCTGTTGGTGGGGATAAGACCAGGCAGGCTGGAAATGTCATTGAAATGTGGCCATTGTCAGTGTGATATAAAAAGATATGATGTGCAGATTTTGCCAGTGAAATCAGTTTATTCCGGAAAGAGCCCATTTCTATCAGTTAGATTTTTCTCCAAATAATACTTTAGCTTAAAGAAAAAATAAAGCAATTTCAATGAAAGAGATGGGGGGAAAAGAGTGAGATGGACAAAAATTGAAACACATTGTAAACACAAAAATACTGTCTTCATCTTCCCAACAACTCCTGTGTACTATATGTGTGTACTCCTGTGTACTATAACTGTTCTAGAGCATGTATTTCCAGCAGTTCTCCTATGGAATCAAAAATGTTAGGTAGGTAAGATGGGGTAGCTTCAGGAGAGGAGAGAAGGTTCCATTTCAGAGCAATGCAGAAGTCTTAGTACAGAGGTTTTCAGGCTTTATCTCTGCTGGTAGATGTGATGCAGAAACATGGTGGGAACCCATTATGAAGTACCTTCAAGCGTGGAACACAAAATTTGTGGATATAGGTTCAACCCAGCATTTCTAATTCATTAAGTGTTTGCACTTTATGTCTCTCACGTGTTTTGTTACAAATAAGCAAGGTGACCTCTTTGTGTCATAGCTGAGGGGAGCAAGGTGACCAGACTTTCAGTTGCATTCCTAAGTGTGATGTAGCTGAGCATTCCACAGAGAGAAAATCCTTTAACTGAGTCTTGTAACACCCTTCAGCATCTGGAGGCAAAAAGAAGTCAATAAGCACTGAGTAAGATTTTAGAAGGGATAATGCTTCTGTCACTGCTTCACTGAATGTAGAAGCATAATGGTGACATTTTATCTGCTTTTCTGTAGTTATGATAGCACTCAGGTCCCCACTGTGCAACACTAGTGACTTCAGGAGGCACAATTTGGCTCCATTTTAGAGCACTTATCTCCAAACTGGTAATGCAAAACTCTGAGGAAAATTTTGTTAGATCATTAGATCCTCCATCCACTCTCTACTTCATCTGTAGCAGTCCTTCTGAAAGAGATATCTCTGCTGTGTCTGTAGTTATTCAAAATTTTGCATGAAAGCAGAGACATATACTTTTTCTTGTACATTAAGGCCATAATAAATTTCCTCTCAGCTAGATTTGATCAATTAGGCTCAGAAAAAAGTTTTTTAATGCACTTCTGTTTTGAGAACTGTCTTATATATTTTTTTTTTTTTTTACATTTCTTATGGAGTTATCTGAGAAATGTTACCTGATGTCTGAAAACCAGCTGTCAGTTTCTTGCTATCAGGAAACTTTTACCTTCTAGCCTATTCTTTGTTTCAGAGACTCATTATTTTCAAGCTTAAGGAGTAGAGAAAATGAATTCTGAACAAGTTGAAATTCCATAACCTCCAAGGTTGTATTTGTAACTAATTCTGCTTCAGTGCTTTCTCACTTCCAATTGGCCTTCAGCAATTAAACTAGTTAGCATTCTGCTCCCAAATAATTTTAAATAGAAATTGCATTTTACAGATATCTTTTCTAGACATGCACAAATGAAGCATTTAGTCTGGGTTCCCTCTACAATCACTGGGGAGAAGAATACATCTTCATCAGTGATTTGTCCTGGGTCTGCTGGCTTAGAAGGCAATGGGTCACTCCCAAAAAGCATTTCTCTCTTTCCAGTTGAGGACACTTAGAGTGGCAGCTGAGCTGGTCAAACTCTGGTGAGATAAGTATTCCTAGCATGAAGTTTATTACAGGAAATATAAAAAATGTAATACATATAAAAATGCAATTTATACACATTCATAATGCATACGGTGGGGAAAACCTGCCAAATCCTTGTGCATTTGTCTTTTTGAATTTTTACTTTGGACATTCTCCGACATTACTCTAACAAGAATTGGATGTCCAAAGACATTTCTCCCATACAATGTTAAACCTAACTGTCTGCATAAATATTCTCCTTTTCTTGTATAGCATTACATCTGATGAGAGAATAACTTGATCTTTTTGATTTAGCCATAATTTTGCTGAATCTTAGTGGCCTATTCTGGATAAGAAATGCATCCATTGTCTGTAGATTATGTGACTCTTTACTGAGCCCTAAGGATTTCTTATTTCACTCTTAATGTGACCTGAAATAAACCAGACCATATTAAATAGGAGCATAACTGGGGATTTTGCTCTTTTATGGTTAATAGATCAATTTCAAGATCTGATTGAATATTGGATTTCAATTCCAACAATTCTGATGATAGACTAATTTCATTTCTGCTTAAATTACAAAAAGATCTCCTGCAAAATAAGCTTATTGAAATACTTAATTATCAGATGAGTGAAAATATTTAAGTTGCAGGAAATCTCTACCATTTATTAAAACCTGATGAATTTAATGTGTTTTTGTGAAATATTTGGGGTCTGTGTAAACAACAATGCATAACAGTTTGCTTAGAGTAAGTGAAACCTTCCCCTCCCTTCAGGAATGAACTCCCCACTTGTGCAGAGCTCCCATACATAAGGGATGTAAGAATGCATGTAAGGGATGTGAAAAATCCTTTGTATTCTTTCCAGTGCTTCCAATGAAATCTTTGGCATTGGATTTTTACACAGACAGGAGGTGAAAAGATTTCCATCTCCATTTCATTTCAAACTGTTAGGATATTTGCATAAAAATATGAATTGCATTCTCTTCTTTTGAGACTACTATAAAACTGGCCATACCACAGGATGGGAAGAGCTGACTCACTGCTCTAATTATAAATCTGAAGACTAATTAACTTTCCATGACTAAATTAAATTCCAAAATAAAAACGAACAGACAGAAGAAGCCTTTAAACAAAGTTTTAAAGCCCACTAGAATATAAAGTACCACATATATTCTGGAGGCTGTTTTTGAATATGACATTGATGAAGTTGTACTGTGTTTGAAAATGGTACATGCAACACTAGCTTGGGAAACAGGCATTCACAAATGCCTGGGACATTTGTGGGGACAAACACTGCCACAACTAAAATGTAGTACTGCAAGGAGCTCAGTACGTTTATAACAAAACACTTTCCTGCAATATTGTTTCAGATCAACTTTTTTTTTTTTCATTATTTAAAATCAAAGTGGATTTTAAATCCTATTTTTACTTTTTTGGATGGGAAACCCCACAGAACATCTGATTCCTGGCAATTTTTTTTCTGCCTTGTATAAGTGGGAAGATATAAGCAGGAACATGTTTGTGGACTGGGCAACAAAATTCCATTGCCCTCACTGGAGCTGAATTGGCTTCATAAGTCCAAAGAGTAATAAAATTTTCCATCTGTCAAAAGAAGCAAATGGACCTGATTCTGAGTGGTTGAAGGCTGTTTGTGGCATATTTTTGTTCATATATATTCCAATAGAACCTTAATTTAAGATTTTAGTATGTCTCTGAAATAAGATCATGAATAAACTAATAATGGGTAAAATGATTCCTTCATTGGTCTTCTTTTCAAGTTTTTATTTCCAGAGATTAAGACTGAGCAAACACCAAAGGTGTAAGGCCCTGCCTCTGAGCCATTGCTTCTGTCCTGAGTACTGGGTTACTTTGAGTGGATATTCTGCATGATTCCTCCTGATAATTTGTTATAGGACTGCCAGACACTGCAGATTTTGCCAGTAAGGAATTCATGAGGGGACAAGAAAAAAATCTAGGTAAACTCACATCCACCTTGCTAATCAATGACTTTTTGTGAGTTCTTTAAGAGTCAGGCATTGAGAGGGAAGGATCAAATATCAGTTTGCTGCCCCTGGGATGTTGCCAGGGCTTTTAAGTTTCTTGTCCAGCTACAATATTTTTTTTAATTTCTCTATTTTATGTATCTTGTGTACATATAGAGACTGATTTTGTTTTTAAATCCTGAGCAGAGGATCCACCTAGTGAAAAACCACTCAACCTAACAAAAATCCAACATTCTTCTAAATGCAAGCTGTCAAAGTTTTGTTACCTTTGTAGAGCTTAAGCTGGGTCAGTCTGCACTGAATTTGAGGAATAATACCTTAGCACTGAAAAGCTCTGTGGGTGTACCTATGTTAATATGTACATTCATTGTCAAGGTTGTGCAGCAGTTTTATTCCCCTTTGGATGCTCTAAGCTGTGACTGATGGTGGCCAGAGCCTGCTGTGTTTCAATAAGCTTTGCTTGTAACCTGCTAAGTGATGGCTTCCCATTCCTCTGCAGGGTTATAGGATTATGAACCTGATAACTTCTCTGAAACAGCCTTCACTCAGCAGAGCTAGAAAATACTTTGATTGAAATGCTGCTTCCTAAAAGGGGCAGAATTTTGGTTAACATATATTATCAGGCTTTTTTTGCATCAAGTTGTAATTGATGGGAACCAATATAATTTGACAGATTTTGAAATATTTAGTTACTGAAAAAAGTTCTACATGTGAGACCCATTCTTTTCTTTCTCATTTTTAAATAACAATTTGAAGTTAAATATTTGGAGATGGGGCAGTCAGAACTTCACCCTGAAAGGTACAGAGCTCTTCTACTTTAGACCCAAAACCAAATATTAATTTCTTTTGGAAATTAGCACAATTGGTTTAAAAATCCACTATAAATTGCAAAAAGAATAAATCCTAACTGACCCCAAGGATCTCCAGCTTATTATAGTGTCTTCCAATTCTATTGCACCTTAAAGGTTTTCATTTTCTGTTATTGCTTTCTGTTGCTTAAAATTGCTCTTAAATTTACAAACATGTAAACACACAGGTAGGTGGGGGGATAGAATGTGAGAAAATAAAGGTAGTGCAGAAAGTAATCTTACCCCTAATGAGTTACAGCTGTACTAATGACCAAAGATTAGGAGCAGGCCTGCCCTTAACAGGCCACAGCTGTGTCCAATAAGGATGAGGGCTATAAAAGAGTGGGGTAGCTGGGTGAGGGGACAGGTGGAGTTTGTTGGCTGGCGTGTGAAGAAGAAGATGTCAGTGCTGTGAGGAGATGCTCATGAGAAATTACCAAGGTATGGAAGTTTTGCAGTAATATGATAACACAGGTGCATATTTGAAATATTCAGAATTAATAATATTGTATGTAACAGCCCTTACTCTCTGTGAGATCCAGCAAAATTTCCTATTGCTGCACTGAGTAAAAAGGTGTAGTAAGTGTTGTCTGTTCAGCAGCATTTTTGCAAAGGGCTCAGAATGATGTTAAGGTTAGATGTCACAATGAAAAAGATGATGCTTGGTCTTTTGATTGTTCCATCCAACTTTTCTTTATGTCATGTCTCCTTTAGTTATAAAGATTTTTACTTTTTCTCCTGTGGTCTTAGTGGTTCAGAAGCCTGTGGAATGATACAAAACTGTGAGCTGAAATCTAATGTAGTGCTTTGAGCAAATCATCCAAACCATCAGAGAAATCAAATGTTTACTTCAAGTGCCTGTGTTAAGAGATTATAGCTTAGAACTTTTACCTCTTAGCCTCCTTGGAAGTTCTAACAATTAAAGAAAATGGTATGAGAAAACTTCATATGATGTTTAAGTCTGTCATGCCCTCTTTATACTCAGAATGTGCTATATAATTAGAAAATGTTTCCC
This sequence comes from Ammospiza nelsoni, assembly GCF_027579445.1. Classification (NCBI taxonomy): domain Eukaryota; kingdom Metazoa; phylum Chordata; class Aves; order Passeriformes; family Passerellidae; genus Ammospiza; species Ammospiza nelsoni. Next base: position 8,175,641 of record NC_080648.1, read on the forward strand.
AGGCAGTTTCATGGGTGTTGTTTTTTTAAAGGTGGATGTGGTGGGAGGGAAGAGATAAAGGTTTTAAGTATACACTTAAGTGTTTGAAAATAGATGTTATAATCTAATATCACAGGGTTGAATCTCCAAAACTTGGCAGGAAAAATTTCTTGTTCATACAAAAATTACTTTTGTGATCCCTTCTGCATGGAAAATGGTTTGCTGCAGTGTTTATTATATTTTCCTTTCAGGATGATCTTCTGACTACTGTTCTCATTTTATCATTTTATGCATCTCATAAATGACTCAGAACATTGTTCTCTTTCCTTATAGAGGTTTTTCATTTAAGTCACTCATTTGTAATTATTTCCATCATGCAGCACAAATTTGCATGAAGTGCAGCCTAAATAAAAGTAATTTTTATTCAATTACTTGCTAGGCATTGCTCTTCACTAGGAGCTGGAGCATTCTCTATAGTTACAGTAACTACCCAAATGTGAACTCAAGGGAATTAGGAGTCGTGCAAAGCCCTGGCTACTGTAAGAAATAAAAGTAAGTGATAAGATTATGGCTGTCAGTGGGAACTGATGGCTTCATACAGCATACACTACTTAAGTAAACTTTTGGCAACATTCTGTGTCTTCCCAAATGTGCTTGGCATTTCTCTGCGTCTGATACACTCGTGTTTTGACAGTGGCAGCTGGAAGAAAATGGAAAGACCAAATCTTGTGCTATAGGTACTGTTGAAAGGCTTAAAGTTGAACTACCAAACTGTGAAAAACACAGGATATTCTTGTAGCACTAAATAACTTCAGTAATTGATTTGGCATTTAGAACTGACTGAGAGAAATATTTCTATTGTTGGATATTCTCAGCTACAAGGCAGAGAGAAGACTCAGAGCAAGAACCATTGTAGCATAGGATCAAAACTGCAAAAACTCTGGAGCTCTCCCATGGGCACATGGAAGGCAGTTGGGTGATGCTGCTTTACCTTGTCTTGTAGCACTCCCACTACAGCCTCATCTATAAATTGATGCATAGATCAGATCATTGGAAAAGAATACAGCATTTGCTTTTAAACAGGTTTAGTTTGAAAGGCCTATCAGACAAATGATGCACTTGATGCTTTCTGCTAAGGACTTGAAAGGCAAGATGCTGTGGCTAAAGGCTTGATATTGTTACCTAGGATATGGGGACACTGGCATGCTGTATTTAGCTTTAGCTAACTTACTGGTCTAGCAGGTTTCTGGTTGGAGTTCTACATGAGGTTGTTTTTAATATTAAAATGGTAAATACTTTCCTTTAAGCTAAAAGATATTTATATTATATTTCATGGACTTATGTCAATGAAATCCATTTTTGTAGGCCTCTGGTATTTTTCTTCCAAACAGAAAAATACATTCATGGGTATCTGAATAGCAGTTTAAATAAAATGAAATGTGTTTGGCTTACTCTTTACCACTTTATTCACCATGACAACCAGTCCATTTCTGTATTATTGCACCAGACCTTTTCTAACCCCTATTCATTAGAGTATTGTTCAAAAATGAGGTTTTATATATATAGTAATACGCATACACAATGTCTGGTGCTTTTTAAAATAGCCTTTAGTAATAAAGCACGTTCTTCTGGGCATGCAGATATGTGAGCCCAAGCTAGAACACATTTACAGGAAGCTGCATGGGATGCTCTGATGAAATGCAAGGCTATTGAGATTTGAGGGAGGTTAGAGAAACTTAACAGTTAAGCTGTAAATTAGATTGTCAAAAACTGTTGTGAGGCATGGCATTTAAATAACTTCCGTGTCTCCTCTCTGTTGTTAGAGAAAAGCTGTTTCTGGAAAGGTGAGTGCAGAGGCAGAGACTTGAGGCACAGCATGGCACGCCAGTGGTATTTTCTTGGTAACAGAAAAAACTCAGGGCAGGAGTGAGAACTAGTCACCCCACTGAATGAATTATCTGCCTTTTTCTTGACTGAAGCCTACTGGTAAAGATAAATCATTTAATACTGAATACCTAAATCAAGAGTGAATATCTATCTATGGAGGCTGCCTATCAAAAACAGGTAAATTATATCTCATGAGTCCCAAGTAGCTGCAATATTGATGCAATATCAAAAATAATGTTGAAAGGTGTTTTGCATATATGCTTTGAAGGCATTAGTGGAATGTTTCTTCCGAGACCTGGATGATATTTTTCCTTTCTTTTCTTCAGTGAATTGCCTGCTAATTAAATTATTTTAGTGGTTAGCTGACACTCATTTTTATTGCTAGATAAGATGTTTCAAAACTCATTTCAAATAACAAAGAGAAAAATTGCTTTAGCAAAAAAACCCAAAAATAACCAATAAATCTCAAGTTCTCTTTAGGGGCTAATCTTGAGCAATACATCTTTTCTCTGTAGGAAACCACAATAGTGCATAGGGACATCAGCCCATCTTTACTAACTGGCTGGAACATTAGGAGAGAGGGTTATTTACTTATGATCCCAAGGCCAGTAATGCAAGTGAGTGTTAGGAAAACATTAATGGCTGTAAAGTGGTCATAGATCCTGAGAGTGCTCATTTCTCAAGTGCCTTAACAAGCCAACCTTGTTAAGGTTGGCTTAACAAAATAACATTGCTTCTGTTGGAGCCTGCTTGCAATTTAGTCAAAATTAGTGTGATTTCAGTAAGTACTTATCCTCAGGTAAATTTCCTATATTATGTATTTTTTAATACACTGGAGTTGAACAGTCTTACAATTTCTTGATATTTAGCTCCTATTGCTTCTCTCAGGAAGTAACATTTTTCTGTCAGTGAGTTTTTCTCTATATATAGCCTGCATTTTCTTTGACATAATCTAATCTGTTTCTAGTTATGCATTGAGTACCACACTAAGTAATCCATTCCCACTTGGAAGTTAATAGCCTAAAGACATGTTATGCCTGGGATATAATTCATTCTTAGTCATCACTTAGCCAGACAAGTAGCTTGTGGTGGTTTTTTTCTGTTTTTATTTCATAACTCCCTTTAATCGTCTCAAGAAAAATGGTGATTTTTATTTTCCAGTTTACTTAATTTTCTTTTTCCAAAACTTCCTCTAGTTCTTCTGTGTCTTTATCACATACTGCCAAAAATTATTGAAATGTCTTCCAGAGTTATTTTGGAGGTTATTCTTTAATTTGTGATAGGGAGTTTTAAATAATCTTCACTTTGTTTTGAAGGCATATTGCATGGCACACAGGTGCTAAATCTGCTGTTTGTCATTACTTGTCATGGTTTGATATTGGCCCAATGCCAGGAACCCACAAAATTGAGTTTTAACATTATTTGTAAGAATTATCTTATCCAGTACTTCCTTTTTCATTGTGAAATTCCTTGTGCAACTAAGTCACATCAATGCAAACAGGTCTAAACCGCTTTCATGCTTATTTGTATTTCATGCTTATATCCACAAAAGGAGGGGTGAAAGGTAGTAGGAAAAAAGGCTTTCATACCTGCTTTTTCTATAGCAATATTACTATTGTGGAGAAGATAAGTAGGGAACAGATTATTCCTTATTTCTCCTGTTGCTTTCATTAACTGTTGTGTAGCAGATGAGATCTTAAAACAATGTGATGGTTTCTTCTTTAGAACACATTGCAAACTTTACTCTGTCAGGAAAAAATAAATTTGAGTCCTTCAGCAAATTCATATAAAAGGTTGCCTGTGGCTGTAAAACCATGATCTGAATGCATCCTCTATTGCAGGAATTGCTACACACAGAGAATATACAAGAGATAAATCTCTCATTTATTGCCTTGTTATTTATGTTCTTTACCATATATTGATGATTCAGGTGAAAAATAGGTCTCAATTTTTTTCTGGCAGTTTTTATGTTCCTTACAATATAAATTCAAGTAATCCAGATGCACTGTGTTGATGCAATGGTATTAATCCATAAATTGACAAGAAACTAAGAATGGGAGAGCTGAGCTATTCAGTAGAATGTATTGAGTAGCTTTGGTTGGAAAAGTGTAGAAGAAGGTGTCTTAAGAGTGACTAGTGTGTCACGCAATCTGTGTGAGATTTTAAAGGTGTCTCAGGAACTAGAGTTTAAGTCTGGTGTCCGTATTGGCCAAATAAGCAGAACTAATGGATATGGAGATGAGCACAAAAGAAGGGGGAGAGTTGGCAAAAACAGAAAAGTCAAGTCATGGCTCAGAGAAAACCTGTTTACCTTCTGTGAGCTAATAGTAAGCGAGTTGGCATGGGAGATCCAGCTGAGGTAGACTCTTTTGAGTACTTAAGTATATTTTACAAAGTTCTCCCCAACAGAACCTCTGGCTGAGGTGTCAAAAGACCAGAAGAGTCAAGTGGTCAAAGGATTGGATAAAGAAGCAGCAACACAGTGAAAAACTGATGACCAGCTTTGATGGGGTGAAAGGTTCTCAGCAGAGAGCCATTGTCACCTGTGTTAGAGGGTATGGCTGTCAGAGTACATAGGAAAGAAAAAATCTTTCATGGTGAAGCAGAAAAGAAGAAATATTTCCTTTCCCTGTGAAAGCAGGAGTCCTCAAATAAAATAATGGATGGTAGATGCAGAACAAAATTGAGTTATACTTGATGTGATAGGTAGTCAAATTATAGAAATTTCTATTACACTGAACTTGGAGCAGAGCACCAATGGACCTCTGACCCACAGGCAGAGCTCTTGGGTAGAATGAAGAACAGCACAGGGAGGGGAAATTACTAATTATCAATTTACCTGATTTTCAAAGAAGGAGTGTCCCTTAACACTCCTTGCACTCAGAGATTTATATCTGCCATCAAAAATTTTCACAGCTCAAGCTATGGATCAGATTTTTTTTTTTTTTTGGCCAGTAGCAATATGAGTAGTTTACTTTAGACATTATCTTAATTACTTGTCATTGTCAAACACTGCTTGATTCTTGGAAATTTGCACTTCGTTTCTATCCTTGTGGCTTCATTACATTCTTTTAAGTCAATGTTTGTTCTCTTTTAGGCTCTCTGAGACTTTTTATCTGAGACTTGGATTTTTTTGCCAAAGTTTCATTTCTTTTGCTATGGATGCAGGGATTGTCTCTATGTTGTCTCTTAAACTTTCTAATCTCCTCTTTGTTAAGAGGGAAGATCAGGCCCCTTTTTAGGATAGGTTTGCTTCTTTGTGAGGATGTTTTCCATATCAACTCAAGTATATCAATAATGTACCAAGTATTTCTGTTGTACCTAATTTGAATTTAACCATGAGGAAACTCAGAGACAGATGTGATGCTTATACAGAGGTCATAAATAAATTGGTTTTATGCTGAGATACACCTTCTCTTTGATTTCAGGACCATATACACTGCAGCTTCCTTACATTGTGATAAGTTTATATCAACCTTATTTTTTTGCTGTTTCGTGTACTGCTTATCTCAAGGAATACAGAGGAAACAGCAGAATGTGCATTAAAAATTGGCATTCTATGTTTAATAATGAGCAACTCCTGTGTGCCTACATTTTTTAATAACTAACCCTTGCTCAAAGAGAGGTTAATTTTCAGGATATGTAAATACAGTTGTTGATTGTGTAGAACCCTATTCTTAGAAGGCATATTACTTAAGATTCATTTGAAGATGTGTTTCAGCTAATTAGTTGCCTGGTTACTTCCATTGTAAAATATATTCTTTCTGTATTGAATCCTATAAAACAATCAGCTAAGGAATCTGAGGCATTCATAGTAAAGATGACCTTGTTAACAATGGACTCAGTCCAATTACTCAAATCCACCTGTGTTGCAATTAATTATTTCCTGAGGTTATGAAGTAACCAGAGAAATAGAAGTAAAATTTATTTTCCAGCAATTGATATTGATCTAAACATGTACATTTTCATACATTGCATTTAAGGCCATGCATATATTGTATTGCAGACCTTGTAAAAATGTGAGTTGTAAATATCTTAAATGTTTTTTAAAGATTCCTTAATTCATTGCATAATATTAAGTAGAAAAATTAATTTCTTGACTCAGTTTATTTTTCTGATTATGTTCACCCTTGGAACCTCTTAAATTATTATTTACTGTGTCCAAATTTTAAGTACTCAATTCCACTAAGTGCTTAGAAAGATTTTGGTTAAATTTGACTAAATGCTTGCTACTACCATGAAATTCTGACCAAGTATTTGGGTTTTGCTTGGTGTTCTGTTTAAAACCCCATGTGAGGAGACAAGAGACCTGTTTCTCTCCTAGCATCATATGTAAGTGTATATGTAAGAGCCATCATGGCCTTAAGTATAAAAAAATAGACATCTGAATAATTTAGAGAAGCTGTTTCCAAGTTGTAAAATATTGAAGTGATTTGGGCGAGCTCTGGTATCCTGTAGCAGTTGATGATGTTTTAATGTGACAGAACAAGAGTGAAACGATGTAATGCCACTGTAAGTGCACACACTGTATCTGGCCTATATAACCATCCCAAACCCAATCCAGTTCTCCATTTTCCATCTGCTTTATTCCACTCCTTTGCTGCAGGTGCAAAATGAAGGGACTTAGCAGATGGCATTGATCTGTTATCGTACAATGCTTTAAAGGAAAACAACCACTGGAAATTGGTGGTGACTACTCTGTAAAACATTGTCATTGGTTCCAGAAATAGAAAATTTGAGGTTTAAGCATAGTAAACTACACCTGGAAAATGCCTTTGTGGCAAATTAGTTGTAATTAGTTTTAAACCCTGGGCTAATTGTTTATAAGAAAGTAATTTTTTCCCTATTAAAACCTTTAACTTCAACACCTTAATGGAATAATTATAAACCTGAAGAGTACAAACCAAGAAGGTGGAACTATTTGTACTTTGTTGACAAATTATGTTCCTATGTATAATAACAGTGCAAGCTGTCACATGGCAAATGCTGCCATTTGTCTCCTTAGCAGCTGGCTAATGATCCATGACAGAAATATCTGAGCTGAGTGATACCTGTACAGTGATATCATTGGGCATTAGGGCACAGATTTTACACTCAGGGCTTCACTCATATTTTTAGTCACTTTGCTGTTGAAGGCTAGCGTTGAAAGGGCTTTCTTTTCCAAATAATTTTGTCTGGGTGACAGAAACTATTTACAAAGCTCTAAATGTGTTGTTCGACCTGTTATTTTTAAGATCTAACTGTGGGATATTCAACATAAATAACATTCTGGAAGGTATCATTAGGAATGTGTCTGATTTAAACCTGCCTATAAAACTCCATGATCCATAGAGAGGTGTTTTCTCCACACTCTTCTATCAGGCAGTAAAAGATCTCTAGATATGATTTCAAGATGCCTCTGATGCCATGTTTGGTTAGCTTTCTACCTAGGTTTTTGTCACCTCTCAGAAGCTAACAAACTGTATAGTTAAATAATTTTAGAAGAGCAGAGTCTGCCAGAGGAAATTACTCTGGTGGAATACCCTTCAGTGCATGAACATTTTTGTTGATCAAATTATTTATATTTTAAAGGAAAAATAAAAAGCAAAATCACCATGCCTAGAACAAAAATATCCAATTTGGACTTATCTATGTTTTTCTAGAATTTAACAGTATAAAGGGAATTTGCTTAGAAATAGGTGCTTTTTAATGATAATCCTGTGACAATCCAACATCTCATCAGGGATATCACTGCCAGGCTGATTGTTCTTGAAGACAGCACTTACAAGGGGCATGTTTAAGTATGCCAAGCAGACAAGCTTGACCCTTTGAGCCACAACGATTCTGTGTTCTCCTGAGATAAGGCTGACAAGTGATTGAGTAACAGGGGCCAAAGAGAGAATCAATTCTGTGTTAACGAGCATGCAAGGCTATCAGGGAAGCAAGTAGCACACAATTGGTTAGGTTAAAGACAATATTAATCTACTCACAGGGGAAGGGAAGAGTGATGCTGACCCTGTGAAATGCATTGCACAGGTTAATTTTTTAATGTAAGTGCTCTTGTTTTCTATGTCTTAACCAATTTTGCCCTTGAAAGTTATGGTGTCCCTGATTTATTCATTAATAACATTTGTCTTTCACACTTATCTTGGTGGAACCCCTGCAGTCCCACAACATAATCTCTTATTGTGTGCACCAGTATGGATGGACAAGGGATATTACTCTCAAGTTAGTCCATAAGTTAATAGCTTGGTTGAGAAATATCCCCTTCCAATAATGAGGATAGATGAAGCCCCTTTGACCAGCTTCATTTGGGCTGCAGCTATCCTGGATATTCACTCTTGCCCCAGTGTGAAGGAGATCGAGGTGTTGTAGACTGACATCCAGAAGTTGTGGGATAAATGAGCTTTTTGCTTGCTTTACTGTAAAACACCTCAGAGTGCATTAATGTCTTCTGTGATCCCAGTTCAAATACATGTGATATTCTCAGAAGCAGTTGTGTTACTCCTTCATGCCCACCCAGAGCTATAACCAGTGTGGTCCCTCTGGGTAGATCAGGCACATTGAGGGAGTGTAGAGTGGGGCTCTCTGCTCAGTGTTGTGTTTCTTGATGTTTTCTGGTGGTGGTCGTGTGTCTCTGGTAGAAAACAGGAGACTACAAAGAGGAATTCAGTGCATGAATAACACTTCCTGTTTCAATTGCTATGCCAAGCCCCGCTCCAAACCTGGCCTGCATATTTTTCTTTGGCAGCGCTCTGTTTCTAAATATAATCACAGCACCTGTCTATGATCTGTTGGCAGTGCCCTCTCACAGCTCACCTGCTTGAGTGACTCGTGGTTTCCTTGTAAGGTGAGAAATAACCCTGTTCTCACTAATCATTAATTAGATCATCTTTTATCTGTGATGAACTCATATCACCTTGCACTGAAGGGACAATGACTTGATTTAAGATCCAGGAACAGCTTTACAGATTTGTGTGTGGTCTGGTGCTGTGCACATAACTCAAAAGTGCAGTCTGTGAATGCCAAGCAACCAGCTGTTGTTATCTCTCATAAACTGCCATAATTTGTCTTGCAAACATACCCCATTGTCTTTTAAATACACATTCATACTAACAAAAGTTGCAATTATCACTCACTGTTTCCCTGGCTGGTAGCCTCAAACTTTACTTTAGGATATGGTCTTGTACAAAAAGGGATAAAGTTTCAGAGTGTGTAAAGATAGCTTGACTGTAATTGTTTTCTCCACATTTTCTTTGTTCCTTTGCTATCAGTCCAGTTATTTTTAGCTGTTAAACAAAATTATGCATTCAAAAGTTATTTCATGTGCTTGATTTTTGTTTTGTTTTTCCAATACTTCTAGATGTATGGAACTATAGGGGAGACAACTTGTGAGATGTTAAAATCATTACAGAAGTTGAGAGAATTCTAGAAGAATTAATTTACTTGGAACTGTTTAGCTCAGTGTTCCAATCACAGATGGGAGCCCTGACTGAATTTTGCCACTCCACCGTTATTTTGCAGTGAAATGGTCAGTGATTTCTGGTGTGTATGAAGAGCAGAAGAGGTTCTGTGCCTGTGTTTTTCAGAGCCACCAGTGCTTATATAATATGCTGCTTAAAAAGAGTTATAAAGATAGAGAAACAGGACAAAAATCCTGTTTAAATAAAGAACATAAATGGCACAAAGGGAAATCTTGGATGCTCTTCATCTGCAGTTTGAGGTCAGTTAGCATGAAACACATTCTTCTCCCTACTGCTTCCTCTTCTGGGCCCTCACTTAGGTCACTCAACAGTTGAGACACAATTCTCACAATCTTCAGGCAAATATCACCTGGACTTCTCCGATGTTATGCACTTCTTCATAAATGTTACCCCAGAGGGTTATTTAAGCCTATACACAGCTGAGCAAACCAAGATTCTGTGGCCCAAATAAATTCAGTATCACAGCTTTTTCTCTACTGAGTCAGAAACCTTCCCTCTATGCTGCTGATGTAGCTGTTTTCTAAATTTAACTAGGGTGGTTTGAATAACTGAATAAGTCCATCTAAAAATACCTCCTGGTTTCTAATCTACTACTTAGTAGATCTATATATGAATTAATTTCATTTTGTTGAGTGAGCAAAGAGAATTACGGAAATGGAGCAGCTGGAAAACAGGACATGGGACAACAAGTAATGGAGAGAAAAGAGCTCTAGAAATAACTTTTAAACTATGATCTGTAATTATTGGTTAGTAGATTTACTCTCAGCCATTGTTCTTTGAAGAAATAGGAAATAGCTTTGTAACTTTTGCATGGATGTAGCAGTCTTAGTGCAGTCTCTAGTGTTGGCTGGCGCACTGTGTGAATTGGTTTTGAAGCGGATTATGGTGCTTTGAGACCTCTAGTAGATGGATAGAATCTAAGGTCACTGGCTGTAATATAATAGTATTTACCAGACTTTGCATTTCATCACGTTGACTGAAATAGAAGAAAATAGTTACTTCATGCTTTGGAAATCTAGTTTTTAAATTAAAAGTTAATAATTTATATCATAACATATGAAAGAAAAGGATAGGCTAATGGAGCAAGTGACATTGTGATGTCTATATTTGTTCTCAACATCAACAAATAATATTGTGGCTGGTCACAACAGGAAGAGTTGACATTCAAGTAATCCTTGCAGGTGGTTTAACAATTTGAAAATTGCCTTCTAGGAGTGAAAATGTAGAAATGTAAATAAAACAGACATTACCAAAAAAAATTGCTTTCTCTTGGTTGTTAAGAGCCAGCTCAGGTACAACCCCCCAATTCCTGTTTTGATCATGGTTTTGGTCACAGAAACCAAAGATGATTGAATTTAACCCTAAATAAAGAAAGCCTATCTGTTAGACACCATAGTATTATTTCTTTAAAAGCTTCAGTGTGCGAACAGCAAGTAGTTACAGATGTGTAAGCATCCTAAATTGCATGTCTTATATTGCAGAGCTTTTTACAAACATAAGAATTTAAAAACTTTAGTGCTGAAAGATATTTTTATAGCTAAACTTTCTGCTAATATTTTTTTCTTCATTATAAATAATTTAAAACAAAGCATATTTTCAACGTTAATTTTTTCCAAATGCTAAGTTTAACTTTTCCCTCCTTTCTTTGTCTTATACTGTAGTTATGCTTTTAAGTACCTGGCAATAATCCTGATATTCGCACCCTTACTCTTTGAGTTTGTCTCTCCAGTTAATCCAACAGGTAGAAAAATCCATAATTCCTCATTTCAAGTAGTGTCAGTTCAGGAGTCAACCTAAACTAAAAAACTTCAAATACTTTCATAGCCTTAATCTGTGAAAGAATTATATTCCCTGGCTAGCCAAATTTTGTTCACATTTCCCATATTATGTGACAAAAGGCATGCTGTGCCTCTGCCTTAATTCTTATTTTCACAGCTGAGAAGTTAATGAAGCTGTATTTTGGGTACTAATGTGCCATAAAAATGAAGGGGTTGGGGTGTCTGTTTCAAAACTATTAGACAGGAGACTTAAAGTTCCAAAAATTGTATAAATTAAGAATAGAGATGACTGAAATATGTAACCTGTAGTCAAAACACTTATTTGAAAAAATGGTTTCAACTCTGATTTGAAACTTAGAATGAAAAAAAAACCCTTTGATTGAACATCCTCTTTAAAAAAAGACCTTTGGTACTTTCCAGGTGAAATGTGCTGCCTGGAAGAAAGTGGCTAGAACCGAAGAGCCTTCAGCCAATTTTATTGGGATCTATAATAAGCAGCTATTTTGAGACTAACTAGCCTTTGATATCTATTTTTTGTATGTAGTCAAAGCCATTCATTTTGCACCTCTATTTTCAACTATTCCTTGTTCCATGGAAATATTAGCTGAACTAAAGGTACTCCCATGGTGCATTTTAGATTAATCACCATTCCCAGATGTTTTGTAACTCTCTTAACAAAAGTAATGTTTCATGCAGAACATGATATTTTTGTTGGAGTGCATCTGTTAGGGACAAGTGCAGAAAACAGGTGAGATAGTTATTCAGCTCTAATTAGCACTAGTTAATTCCTAGCTGAAACACTGAGATTTTACTTTTCAACCAAAGTTTTAGGAAGCAATTAGATTTACAATAAAACAACAACTTCAAGATGGAAGAGAGACTCTGAAGAAATTTGAGCTCACATATGCTCTAAGAACAAAGTTACTGATAGTGCAAGCCTATTGTCATTTGATATCACTAGCTTTAAAAAAGGGAAGGGCAGTAGCTATGCAGTAAAGTGAATAATCTGTATTCTTTTCTGCTCATGTATAACCATGGGGTATTGATCAGTTATCCTCTGAAATGGACAATTGCAACAGAGTAAATTCCTAAAACAGAGAATTTGATCATTTTTTGTCAAAAAAAGGTCATCCTGCCATTGAAAACTTGGCAAAAAAAAAATTAAAATAAAGCTTTGCACTTGAGTCTCTGTGAAGGAAGAATGAACCCAATCTAAAAGGTGTGAGAGAAAGGAGAAAGAGAAGAAAAGAGCCAGTCATGTTCATCCTTTGCACATCAGATTTCTAAACTAATCTTTGAAGCAACATTTGCTTTTATTCTTTGACTTAAGTTAATGGCATGAAAACAGCTTCAGAATACACCAGTTCTTTTCCAATTTCACATAGTCACAAATCCTTTATTAGATGGCCATGACCTTCCAGTAAATTTTTTCTTGTAAATTTGCCTTGAAGCAAATACTTATTTTGGTATCACCCCTACATACAGCCTGATGATTTTTTCTTAATTAATTAATATAGGAATATGCAAAATGACATTCATTTGCATTAAGATGCTGACCTTTTTCAGCCTGCCTGGAAGGGCAGTTTTCTTTGTCTGTAACTTGTCACCCAAATACAATTCTTATCTGGAAAAGTAGATCAAAAGCAGAGATTCAAATGGAGGTGGTTTGTTGGGAGAGTTTGTTTGGTTTTTTCCTTAGAAGAAGTGACAGTGCAAGTTGCCTAGAAATAATCATCTGGAGCTGGTGGGTTGGGTTTTTTTTCCCCAGTATTCCAGTAAGTGGAACTGTGCCAGTTGAGTGACCATTGTATTTACCCAGCCTCTTCCTGGGTGATGAAGTGATGAAATACAAAGTCTGGTAAATGCTATTGTATTTACCAGCCTCTTTCCATTCTGAACTGGCAAATAGGGTCTTCTCATCTGGGCTGCTCTCAAACTCAGACCCTTCTTCTCTTGTTTTTTTTTCTGGAACTGTTTCCCAGAAGAAGCCCTTATTCTTTTTATTCAGAAGCAATGTTCTCATCAGTAACCCGGTGACAGTGGAGACAGTCCCAGGGCTTGTTCTGGCACAGCCAGTGATGCCGTCAAAGCCAGGGGCAATGCAAATGGGCTGGCACAGGTGGTTCTGCTGTTTAAAATTCAGCGGCAGGGAGGGTTTAGAAAGTCGAGTTCCAGAGGAACATAAGTCAAAAAGTTCTGACCTTCTGGCACATCCCATGAATTTCTTTACCCAGCACCGAGCAAGGCACAGAGAATGGCTCTTCACTGGGCTGAAAGGATTATCCTTGGGGAAAGGGGCTGTTTCTTCATGGTTTACATTAGAACATGTAGTTATTCTCATTTTACCACATTTACATGTTTAGCATAAATGATTGTGCCTTTTTAATATTTCTCTATTGTGCCACACACACCTGAAAATCAAAAACATAATCCTTTCTAGAGGGCTGACCCTAACCCTAACCATTTCCTTCAGGAAATTGTCTTAGGAATGATATCAAATGTGAAACAATTGTCAAGTCTCTCTAGCTTTTATGTTCTGTAATGAAAGCTTCAGTTCAATGAGAGGTTTATTCTAATTGCAAGTATACAGTAAACACTGAAACCTCATTTTCCAGCAGCATTTTGGTCAGCCTCTAGAGGGATATAGCTTTCAGGAATTAGGCTGACTTAACTGCTTTAGTAAAACTTTGTTTATATCTCCTAAATAGGTAATGGCCATTCAAATCACTCACAGAAGTGTTTTGTGTGTTGTGGGCAACAGCATGGAGTGCAGACAGACCCATTTGGCCAATTGTAAAATGAAAATGCATTCATTTGGGTTTTTAATAAGTAAACAGAATTTGTGGGCTGAGGAGCACAGAGTTTTTATCAATGTTATTTAAGTATTTTTTTTTCTTAATCAGCAGATGAGCCTTGCTTTGCTACACTGCAGAAAAAATAGGAAATGTGACAGATCTGTGCAAAAAAATTGCAAAGAAAGTGTGCAAATGTTTCAAGCTGTTCATGAGCTGGTGTTTGGTGCACTTTGAGATGCTGTATGAATGATAGGATTGGCTTAGGCTCTAGACTTGAGAAAGCAGAGTCCATGCTGTGTTTATTGGCACATTGCAGTAATCACAACACAATTACCCAGGCTGAGAGGGGCAGAGGATCCCAGTGAACAGAGGCAAATGCTGGGAGCACACTGAAGGGATTGCCCTGACATGTCTGGGAGGTGAGCAAATGAGTGTTAGCACTAGACATGCATGTATTGGATCTAAACCTTGTCATCATTGTCCCTCTGAGCTTTCTATTGGAAAAATGCAACTAAATGTTTCTATGGTAGGAGTGAAGAACTTGAAAGAAAGCAAGGGATTTAATTTCCCTTATTAACCAAATTTCTCAGTTAAAACGAACTGCCTTTCAGATAACATGTTCCATCTGAGAAGAACTTCAGGACTGACAAACTTCTGAATAATGCTGTCTAAGGTGAAATCTTTCTTTGTGTTCTGCCAATACAGTAATGTTCTGTATTTTCCATGGTTTCATTTAAAAAAAAAGTGCCCAAATACTCTGTACCCTGAATACAGAAGCAAGTTAAAAATACCTTATACTTTGTTACCAGTTAGAAAATAACACATAATGCTTCCCTATTATTGCCAAAATATTAAATGACAGTTAAAAAAAAGGCAAGCAAGCCAGTTCTGTAGGACTGTTTTTCCTTGATAAGCAAACAGAATTTTGCTCTAAGTTTCTGAATGCTTAATCCTTCCTATTATTCATTATACTTTCCATGTTAGGGATAAGAGAGGATAAATGAATCCTATTTGTATTCAAAAGACAAACTGCAGTACATAATTAGTAAAGTTCAGTATTGCTGATTATCTTAAATAGCTGTCATGGAATAGAGTATGTAGTCATCTAAATCTCTGATGCCAAATTCTGGGGTTGTTTTTCACATTTTTCCAGGCAACATGGTCGTGTGTAACCTATTCAAACTGGGGAATCTTGTCAGCAGGTACTAGAATGAGAAGTTATGTAGCATAATGATATTATTTCAACAGTATTAGAACATAAATACCTCTTTTACTCTGCCTTGGATTTATTAATCTCCTCAGAAAATAAGAAGTTTTCTTCAGAAAGAAGCAAGGACATCATTTCTTGGGCCATGCTGAATGGCAGGCTCTGTTTTCCTTGCTTTTACTGGTTGAAGAATGAAACAGCAGAGAAAAGGAAGAAAAAGTATACAACAAAAATCAGTTTATAGACCTGGGTTGTTGGGTTTTTTTGTTTTTTAGAGATTTTTGGCTTGGAAAAGATTTATTTAATTATGATTTCTGGATTGATTTGTAGTCTTGACTTCTATTAAGGGATTTTCCCATTCTAACAATTTTTTTTGGCTGCTCTTTTGTCCCGTCTTACTCATTGGTTCTTCCCTTCCAGCCCTCTCTAGAGTGCCTAATTTAGGTTCAGGATGCACACAGATGCTGTACAGGTGAGCAGGAGTAGGAAATGCCCAACAAGCAGCAGAATTGCTCCAGGGTTTCAGGCGATGGCAGCAAAACCAAGAACTCCTTGGTAAGGCAGGGGGAGCTCACAGCAGCAGCCAAGAGGGGAGTTAACCTGGTTGTGCAGGACATTCTCCCTTCCACATTCTGAGGGCAGTGTTAGACATTTCATCCTCTCTTTGGTTGCATCTCACAGTTCTCATCCCTGCACAGGCACAGAGATGCCATCAGCAGATTCTCAGTTTTGTTTGCTTCTGTGTGAGTGGGTCTCACCAAGACCTGGCTGAGAAACACAGAATGTTTCACGGATGATTTTATGGAGCTTTGTTTCAATTATGGCACATAAAAACTTTTCTTTTGTAACATTACAGAGATTAATTTCAGAAGGAGGTGGTGGCAGATAAAAGGGTGGGCTAATTTCTGTTGACTAGAATATTTTTCCAGTCTAGAAAAGAGATATATGAGTTAGGCCAAATTGTGTTCACTGTTACAATAGCATTTCCCTATTTTTAACCTTATCACTGGCATGTTACACATCTCTCAGTAGCAGCTCTACAGATGGAAAGATTAATATGAGGGGAATTATGAAAGCGCAGGACGTGTCCTTCATGGATGTCATAAATGTATTTCTATGGAAGCTTTCATTCTTTCTGAGCAAAAAAATTGTTTGAGGAGTGGGGAGAGGAGAAACTGGTAACATTCATGGTTTATTCCTTAAAGCATATGCTCAGCCCTCTGTAAGCAGTGCATTCAGCTGGAGAGTCAGGCATTTCACAGTGATTGATTGCTTCTGCAAGTCTTGAGCCAAATCAAACCAGGCAGTTCTGCACTGACAGCACATTAGTCAGGGAAAG
Organism: Ammospiza nelsoni; assembly: GCF_027579445.1. Classification (NCBI taxonomy): domain Eukaryota; kingdom Metazoa; phylum Chordata; class Aves; order Passeriformes; family Passerellidae; genus Ammospiza; species Ammospiza nelsoni. The sequence continues at coordinate 8,192,089 of NC_080648.1, forward strand.
CCTGAATTTTTATTGTGTAAATTTCAAACAAAGCAAATAAATCTGCTTCTGTTTTCATGATAATAAAAATAATCTGTGCTGTGGAATGTCTACATTTAGAATTTTTGTGGTTTGGCTTTCTTTTTAAGGTATCTATCTAATATTTTTGGTAATTCATGCCAATGAAAGTAACTTTTTTCCTAAAGTTTTGAAATCATGAATCAGTAGCTATTATGTGGTATTTGCTTTGAAATTTTAGTGTATCTTTCTGTACTACAGTGCACTCTAATTTTGTTTATAGCATATGATTATCATGTCAATTTACATCCAGGGTAGAAGAAATTGGCTGGGTATCAAGCAATAAATTTTAATAGGTTCACCATCTGCATCATTTGGTCTAGCATTCAGTGATTTTTGTCCTGATGTGGCAAACAAGTTTTCATTCTTTAGGCACTGCTGATCTTCAGTTCTGCATGACTGACCCAACTGCATGTTGCTCAGTCCCTGATGTCTGCTCCACACATTAGAACAACCTCTCAGCAGCAGGCATGACATGAAGCACCAAACTGGCACAGGTACGTTCTGCACGTGCTGCCATTTCCAGCATCTCTGCTGTGTTCAGAGGTGCTACAAAGGAATGTATGTCAGGAACCAGATCACCAGTTAGTAGTGGTGTTTACGGCTTTGCACAGGCAGAGAAATGTGGAGAGATGATACAAATTGTATAACATGATCAGTAAACCTAAGAAAATGGATTGGATTTCAGTGCCTGTGTCAGATTGTCTCACAGTTTAAGGCTGTTTAAGGAGCAAGCAGAGTTTGTGAGAGTTGAGCAAAAGGCATTTCTTGGTAGGAAAGGGTGCTCTGAAATCCCTGATGCCCTGGGAGGAGCTGGGTTTTGAGGGCAGCTGTGGTATAAAACATCAGCCCTGTCTGACACCAGGGATCCCCAGAATCTCTCTGCAGCACGTTTTAGTTCTGTGCCACTCCTGGGCGCTTGGTCCTGCCGGCAGGCCCTGTGGGGTCCTTACAGGATGCTGATGCCAACAAACTGAAATAAGGAGAGAATCAGCCTCTCCTGGCAGTGTACATTCAAACTGTCCCCATCTCCTGCCCAAGGCCAGGTGTTACCTTGCACCTCTCCTTTGTTTGCTGTCAGAGGGGAGTGCATCAGCTCCTGGAGAAAATAACTCAACAGCCTGAACTGTAGATCTGTTTATCCAGGTTGAAGTAACTAATTTCTTTTAGATAAGGAAACACTGCAAAGACAAAAGCCGTATGTTTGCAGGTCCTACAGTTATCTGCAGTGCTTTTCTTGGTTCTTAAATAGATATGGTAACTTCCAACTGAGATGCATGTGGTTTTGATCTTGTAGCACTGAAAGGAGTCAAGTGCAAAGAATTTCACATGATTAATGCTGTTGAATAATTTCTTCATGTTAATGGCGAATAATGATAACAAAACTCATTCTCCTAACAAAGGTTTCTGAGTAGCATAGACATATGCAACATCCAAGGGATCTGCCACAGGCTAATATTATTCACTACAATCAGTGTTATTTGTTTCAAGCAGACACATAAAGAGGTGAGATCCAATTTTTTTTTCAGTTAGATGAGAAATAAACCTTTATTAAACTTTTTATACCCAATCTGATATCATTATATAAAGAAACTAATTCTGCCAGTAGCTTACACCTATGAGTTTTCATAAGATCTTAAGCCCTTGTAGATACTTCATGGTATGAATATATTCACCTTGATTGCAAGTTCTTGGTAATTAAAAAGTTGAGTGAGCCTGGTCTTATTAATGCCAAAAATCTAGCAAAAGGATTGAATATTTTGCTGGATGTTAAGTTTCTAGTCTTTCTTTTTCTCCCCTGCTTTTTCATACACTGTCCAAAAGCAGTATTAGGCAGTAATTACTGTCATTTGCTGTGAGAGGCAGGAAAGGGGAGCAGATAGAATCAAGCCTGGACATGGCAACAATTTGTTCTCATTATGCTGATGACTGCAATTCAGCTTCTGTTGCATATTGCCTTTGCTTTTACCTTAACTCCTTTGGTTCAGTTTTGAAATGAGAGTATAGGGTATGTATATTTTTTTAAATTGTGGGGGTTTTTCTCTGGCACCATGTTTCAGATTGTCTTTTTAGAGTGGCTACTAAAGATGATTTGGAGAATCTTATGCAAGCTACTAAATAATAAATTTCTTCTTTTAAACACTATTTACACTGTGGAAGCATGCAGAAAAACCAGCTATTCTCTTTCTGCCACTGTGCTAGGTAAAGATATCAAAAAACGTGCCTGAGCTTACAAATGCTTAGTAAAAATTCTTCAGGAGTAGGATATAAACTTGTTTCAAATATAAACTGGAATCATTTAATTGTACTAATAAGGACACAATAATTGTTTTCTTAGTTAAGAATGTATGAGAGAGACCTTGGATAAGAGCTGCTTCTGAAATGCTGTATATCCATGATGCTTTTAGAAACAGGAAAATTAGTTAGCACTTTAAAAATGGCTCAGGCTGGGAAACTTCTTTCCACAATTGTTACTTACATTAGCTGGACAAACAGTGTTAATGAGTTTTGGCTTCTGGATTCTGCATAAAACATTCGATTTTAGACACCTCACCAGCACTGACTCTACCTGTTTTTTTCTAACTTTGGAAAAGTAATTGCAGCTCCTGGCACTGTATCCCTGGGGCTAGGCTCCTGCATTTCAATTACTGACTTGCCTAACTCTTGAATGCAGATACTTGCAGGCAGGCAGTATTAGCAGTTCAGTTGCTAATTCATCAATTAATTTCATGTAAAGAAGTTCCAGTCGGTTCTCCAAATTTATTGTTTCCCATTTTCAGAAGAGAATTATTGTTTAGATATTGATATTGAAGATTGTAAGATAATGGCAATCTTGGTGAATTTGTGCTTCACCTTATTTGAGAATATTTTAGATTAATATTTCATATATCCATGTTTCTTCCTATCTGAGGTGTATTTTATGTATGTATGTGTGTGTATCTAAGGACTTTTTAGTTTCTTGCATCAAGTGAGCTGACACAAAATTCCAGCTGACCCTCATTTCTGTACAGGATATTCTCATTCTTTACAATTATTCACAAACTTCAGCTTTCAAGAATTTTGTGCAAGAAGCAAAACAATAGAAAATTTGATAGAATGACCATTGCAAGAGTATTGTAATCTCCACCTCAGCGTGCTTCTCTTCTGTGTCTGTCTTCTATGTCACAAGCATGTGTTTCTCCTCAGACCGAGACTCCATAAAAACAAAACTGCTCAGAGGTTTCTCTTTGGCAGAATAAGCAATGGCATGTCTTTGATAGTCAGCTGCTACTGTGATTAAGAGAAAGTGCTCATTTTTCATGGGGATGTTGATTATTCCCTAACTTTAGCTCAAATGCCTAGTTGCTGATTATATTCTAATGTGCTAAATGCTTTTTCTCAGGATTTAAAGATTTAGAGAGAGTGTCTAGGATAGGGAAAAAAGGCTAGTTTTTTTTTTTAAACAGTAGTTAGTTGTGTTTCTTTACAAAGACACCAGTAGGAGTTCTTGGGCATTGAATAGCAATTCTTATCAACATAACCTCCTCCTGTCATATTTTGCTGCTTTACTCTTTGTTTGCACTGATAATATTTTCTTCTTTTACATGAGAAGAAAAATGTAACTGTGTCATGTAAGAGTGCCACCAGTGTGAAATACTGCTGAGAGGGACTATCTATAAGCATGCACTTATAGATAGTAAAAGGCCAGTGAAATAGTACCAACCATGTGGAAGTACTTTCAGAAGAGTTCTAAGGGCTCTTACTGAAAGTAAACAAGGGTGAAACACCAGTTCATTATCCTATGGTCAAAACGAACTTGGTGGCTTTCTCTTAATTTCTCTGCTCAGTTCAACAATACTCAATCCTTGAAGACTTAAAGGAGAAAGATGGTGATTTACAGAGAACCCCACTCAAAGCTGAGTAGCAATGTCAATGCTACACTGAATTAAACACTCATTTCCTGTAACAATCTTGTGTAGGATTGCTCATCCTTGTGGAGCTGGATCTGTGACAGATCTTCAGCAAAGCTGACTGACATCAAAACCTGTGATTAACACAGGTACTTTTTGTTGTGTTTAGTTGAATGAAATGTTCTTAGTCTTTTCTAGATCTGCAAAGAATTTTAAGGAAAATATTTTATACAAGTAAAAGTTCATTGCAGTGATATAGTACATGTGTTTGCAGGCAAAAGAAACAAAGTGAAACAAGAAAATGGCTCAAAAACTGAAGTAAGAAAGTTCAATACATTCCTTAGAGAAGAGGGAGAGAAAGATGAGGCAGGATTGAAGTTCACATTGCAATTTCTGCTGTAGATCTGAGCTGTAAGTGCAGTGCTGACTTTGAGATGAGTGGACACATCTCAGTCTCTCACTCTTTTAGGCTAGAAAATGTCATTTTGTTAAATGGCCAAGACTATATCTGTTCAAAATTTCTCTCAGAATAACTTTTTCCACTCAAAAAAAATGTGGTGTGTTGGTGTTTTATGTGGTTTTGTTTGAGGTTTTTTATGAAATGGCAGGTGAGAGAGAGAAGCTGTTTTGTTCAAGAAGTCTCCCAAAGAAAAGGTTTTGTGAGAAACAAAATTAGGTCAGGAAGCTGGCCCATGATTGCTATAACTATGTATTGCTATATAGGTCTTAGCTGTGGGAAAAACTAAATTGGAAATAAATGAGCTTTTTGCTGTAGTTGAAGGAGATTTGGGAGTGGGGGGCATATCTGAGGGGTTTTTTCTCTTTCTGGTAGGCTGAAAATGAGCAATATCTGCCAGCCAGATGAAAACAGGAGTAAACTCTAGTATTACCAATTGGAAAGGACCTCTGCACTTTAGAGACAATGGTTTGTGTACCTGGTGGTAAAAGGCGGGTAATTGAAACGTGAGACAAATGAAGCTCAAACCTTTCAGCCTCCGTGTCCTAAAAGCTGCCAAGCCCAGCACAATGCTCCCTTGACTGCATTGCTGTGCTGTAAAGCTTGTTCAGTGTTTCAGGTTACTGCTTTGCTGTGGATTACCTCTCAGTCCTGGGAAGGGTTCAAGAGAGGAGTGCTTTTGGTCATCTAGGTTTGACACATTTGAAAATGAACCTGATATTGAGGCAGAATATAGGCAGCAGAACATGAACTGATGTTTTTTGTTCTGTAGCTTCTTAGTTTGAGAGATCAGAGCCACCATTTCATTTTGGAGTGCTGTTAGGCATATCACAGATATTATGCCAGAGTAATGTGTCTCCATGACATCCTTAAACATGTCATGAAAACCCTTCACCAGTGCTATCACACACAATAGAACAAAATTAAATTAAAGCATGTTTTCAAATGTCTGTTTCCAAATATGCATTGCCCTCAAGAAGTTGTGTATGGCTGACTTGCTTAATTCCACAGAAATGTATTTGTCTGGGCAACAACTGGAACATTATATTCAAACTTGCTGTAGGTAACCAAATTAATGGTAAGACATTAATACTGAAATAGAATTTGGGATTTTTATCAGTTATAAACAATACAGATGGGCAGTGGAGGTTACAGGAAAGCATGAGCTGGAAAAATCAGTGGTATAATATGGGTAGATAAAATACTATCTGTTTTCTTGTATGAAACAAATTTGCTGTGTGCCATAACAGTGTAACTGAACACTTTTCCATGATCCCTTAAAAATATTAGGCAAGACATAAGGGATAAATAGAAAACAAAAATTATTTAGAACGAATTGCACTTAAGAAAATCTGGCTAGAGTTCCATTTTCTGTGTCATTTTCTGCAACTATAAAGTTATGGTTTAAAAACAAGACAAGGAAAAAGTTATAGCAGACTGATTAATAAATTGCAATCAATTGCAATGCCTAATTATCTCCTAAGAGGTTTGAAGAGATGGTAATGGATGAAGCGTGTTTTTCTCTCAGCATGAGAAGAGCTGACTAGAACAGCTTCAAGGCTTAAAATAAACAAACCTTTGCTACAAGTCAGAAAAGGACCAAGTCTTAAATAAAAAATGTGCTGATTTTCTTGTTTGAATCAGGCAAAGCCAAGAGTGTAATGTTTGTGTACAGATAATTGAAACAATGTTTTAGAGAGAAATGTCTTCAAAATTGTCATAAATCCTAGTAAAGACCATTTTTCTGTACAATATATAGGTGTGGGGGGGTGGAAATAACTGAAGTTTTAGGGAGTTCTGCTCAAAATTTGACATTTGCAGTAAGTGGTTTCTATTTCCCTGTGGTATAGATAGAGCTGTTAAAGGAGTCTAAGCTCACAATCCAAGACAAATCATCAGGTTTTTAGGGCCATTCATGGTAAACTAATCCTATAGGGAAAAAAATCTTGACATTTATCCTCTTTTGTTAAATACAATTGGCTTCACCAATTTCAAAGGCTTTCTCTTCTTTCTTCCTCCCAACACACCAAAAAGGAAGTTTCTGAGCATGAAAATAAAACCCCACTTTAACCTCTCCTGTGTGGTTTAAATTTACCTGCTTTGTTTTGGATGTTTTAAGAGCCTGGAGGTCGATGTGGGCAGGTCCCTTGTGATTCCCACTCATTTCCCAACAGATAAAACAGAAATGTCTGAGAGTTCCTGGGCTGCTCTTGGATGGGATGGGTCTTGTGTGCCAGAAATCAGTGAGATACAACATTTGAGCTGGAAAATGAAGGACAGAGAGCCTTATAAAATATAACCAAAAACAGGGATATAAGAAGAGTGAAAAGGAAGGTTAGGAGGTTTGTAAAATTGTGTGCTCAGAAGAGAAATGGGAACAAGGGAGAAGCAGCATTTTGTGAGTAAATGAAACCTTGGTCTGCTCAGCTGTAGGCAGATTTGTTTTCTGCATCTTGAGATTTGATGCCAGTAGAAAAAGCACAGAGAAAGGCACTGCAATGTGAAAGGATGTGGGCATGGTCTTACAAGGAAATTAAATAAAAAAACTGGGACTGCAGTCTGGAGAATAAAAGGCCTGAAGTAGGGGACTAAGACAAGATCTACAAAGTCATGAAAATGAAGTGAATGAAAAGCTGGAGTTCATCAAATCCCTTGTAGCTGGAACAAACATGGATTGGTTGGACTGGTGGTGGGAGGTTGGTTTAATACGAAGGATGCACTTTTTTATTAATGTTTGTGGATTTAGTGGAGTTTGTTGCCACAGCAGGCTGTGGTGACAGCTGAACAGTGTCAGCCAGGAGTAGAAGCAATTGGACACATTTCTGCTGTGAAAGGACTAAGTTTTTAATTGCTCATTAAAAGGAACCTTGCAGCAATGTGTGCTCTAGATGCACAAACACAGAGGGATGGGGTGGAAGGGAACAGCAAGGCCAAGGCACTGTACAGAAGGGAAAACCTTGTTTATTCTCTTAAAGCTGTCTTGTGTGGTACTGCCCAGAGCACAACACAACACTGAGTAATATCCTACTCAACAGGCCATTCCTTATGTTCTTATATAAGAAAATGAGGTTTAATTTCTCTTAATAGGATACCATGACCTGTGAACACTTTCTTGACAAGTTTAATTTTGAATGAGAACATTTGTGGTGATACATGTTCTCCTTCACAGCAGAGCCTGGACATTGGATCTGGTTCAGGTTTTCTTCCTTCAGTTCAAGTAATTTATCTCCTTGCTTCAAAATTCTGAGGCATGGACCCTGAATTTTTTTTTTTAAACTTTCTTGAAAAATTCCCCAAGAGTCCTTGGTGATTTTGTAATTATTTTGCAGCAAGCTGAATAATTCTGGCACTTTATACCTGCACTGATAAGTATGGATTAAAACTATATTTAAAACACAAGAGATTATGCTTTTTCCTCCTAATGGGGTTCTCAAGTCTGTACAAATAAGACCCCCATGCCCTGCATCCAGTGTTAGGAGAAGACATTGAAGTGGCATTATATGAGGCAAAATATGCTGATAAAAACCAAAGAAAACAATAAGTCACGTAAGTTTCCAAAAAAGTCTTGTTTCAATGAGATAAAGATGCTAATCATTATTTACCCTGAACAGATGGAGGACATGACTTCTTTTTGCTGTTTTCCAGACAAAAATAGAAGTTAAAGAAATATTAAAATCCTCAGAGTCACACATAGAAAGGGAATAATCACAAGAGTTAAATATTTCCTGAATAGAGTAGTGATATCTGACAGACCCTGAACCACCTGTCAGCATCCTGCTCTTTGAAAAGTTTTTGCTTTTCATAACCAACTTCTCCTTAAGCATTTTCTGTTTGCCCAGAGACCAACCATTTAAACTCCAGGCATTCATCAGGAGCTTTGCCGTATTCACTTTATGAATGCCCAAGTGCACTTATGTAAACCAAAACAAAAAAATCCTTTTGTAAGGATCTGTTAACAGATTACCTTTTTTCCCTGGTACCACACACTGTGTTATCTTGTCAGAACAGCTTTATGCTCTTTTGGATAAGCTTCCCATTCAGGACGCACAAAAGATCCTGCAGACTTCTATAAATTGCTTACATTGCAGCTTTCCCTACCGCATTCTCTCTCTCTTCCAGAGTTTCCCTTTAAACCTTTTCTCTTCCCCCTCCCCACACTTTTTAATCCGGAACCTTGAAAGGCAAAATATTCCAGCTGGAGAGTTGATGGGTCTGTGCCCAGTTGTCATCTAATTCCTGTGTCTCCTCTCAGTGCCATCCTCTGTCAGAAGGTCACACTTCCACAGCTCTGCTGACTGTGGTGAGAGGAGCAGGAGGCAGAATGATTGTGGAAAAAGTTTGCTGGAAATAACTGCTCAATAAATTTAGCCAAGTGCTAAATATATAGGAGTGGAGGAGGCAGTGTTGGATTTTATTACTTCCTCTCAATAGAGACAACAGTAGGTTTGAGCTTTGAGAGAGGGATATGTAGAAGAAGAAAAAAAAATTTATATATATATATCTTTGCATTTAGTTTGAGCCAAAAGTACATTTTCAGATTTTGCCAGTGTTGTTGTAGGTTTTACTTCTTTCAAGGGAAGGGAAGAAACTTCCCCCCTGCAATTTGCTTTTATCCTTAAACTGGGGAGGTATTCTCTGACTGGGAAATTCAGAGGAGCCTCTGCTTTCAGGAGCTGTGCTGCTATATCATGAGGAAGCATCTTATGACCAGTGTAAATAAAGTTACAAATTTATTTCACTTTGAACAAGCCTCCACGTGGTATATTTTTTTTTCTTCACTCTCAACCCTAAACAGGAAAAACTTGTGTGGGGAAAAAAAAAAAAGATAAAAAGCAGCAGAACAATGCATATTTCTGCCAAATTTGTGTTCTCAGCAATCTGAGGCTGTGCAGTCTCCTGGCAGGCACCCAAAGGGTTCACCCTACGGAAAACTCAGAGAAATGTTTTAACACCACAGTTCTCAGATGATCAGTATGGGGCATCTGAGTTTAGAGCAGGTATCTGTGTGCACTCACACGTGTTCTGAATGCTGCTAAAATGGGCTCTCTTGCTCATTTACATCACTTTGCATTTCATTTTTGCTGAGTACCTACTGCTTGTATTTCTAATAGTTTGTTTTCTAGAGGATACAAATTGTGAAATGAACTATGGGTTTTCATCATTTGATTTTTGCTTTGCTAGAATTTGGGAATCAGTTTGTAAAAGTCTAAGCAGATTTTAGGAATTCCTGGGGAAAAAAGAAACAATTCATATTTTTCCAGGGTACTTGTCATATTGTGAGAAGTAAAATCAGAAGAAAATGTCATATGCATTGACCTTGATATAAAATAAACTTGTAAGCGATACAGGTTAATGTAAAACTACATTCAAGATTCTTCTAGCAAAATTAAATACTAGTAAATTTAGATGTTAATGAGGAGACATGTGAAAGTAGGCATGGATGCACTCAGCAAAGATAAAAATATGAACAGGGAGAAAATACCAAAATTTTAATGAGATCCTGGGAAACAGGTGAAAAGGAAGAGGTTGCTAAGGAGATGGTATAATTTTTGTCAGAAAAACTGAGTGAAAATAATTTTTATTTCTTCAAATCCACAAAAAGAAAAAAATAGAATTTAGCGGACATGAAAACTATTAATTGACTATAAAATAAGATAGATGGCTGTAAAGTAAGGGCCCAAATGAGAGGCAGTGGCTTTTCACAGGCACTGATCATCTGGAGTATGCAGCATTTGGTGTTCCAAGTATAAGACAGTGGTTTGGAAGAGCTGAAATGGGGCAGATCGACACTGAGCATAGGAAAAACAGACTTTATGAACTTGCAAGTAACGAACTGCATTGAGGATGTTTAGGATGAGCTCAGTGAATTGTCACTGAATCCCTGTTGTGATGGATATAACCATTATCCTTGCCAGCTCAGACAGGAGTGAAGGTTTGCTGATGCCTGGAAATGCTAGAGAGCTGAAAGCCGTGAAAACCAACAGTGACACTGAGGATTGGGTGAAACTCTGAAAAACTATGGCAGAAGATATTAAATGATCATTTAAGACTCTAAATAGATCATTAAAAAGCAATAGAGATGCTAAATAGAACTTGGATTTCTGCCTCTCCCCTCTCTCCCATACTATGAGATGACAGGGGCTTTTAAGGCCAGAAATTGTGATGAACAGACGCTTTAAATGATACTTTTACAGAGATGTGTGAAGAAATAGATCTTCTCAATCCTAGTAATATGAACTGCTTCACATCTACTCACAGATAAAACTGTAATTAACCCTGCACTACCCCAAACATCTTCCTTGTTCCACATGCCCTCACTTGCTGCAAAGCACTGGGTGTTGTTTGGGCTTTTAAAATAATGAAGAAAAGGCAGAAAAAGCAGGGGAAAAAAAGATAGACAGTTCCATAAACTGTCATAACCTGTTGAAAAGATTGACTCTGAACTGAAAATGCAGACAGCTCCTCCACCATCTGTTATACCTGGAGATATCTGGCATGTAGCTACAGCAGTGTCAGGTGGAAAAGCTACAGGAGACATTCTAAGGTCATGGCTATGATAAAAACAGAAAGAAAGGATGCTGTGTGGGTGTTGGAGGCCAGGAATGGTTTCCTGATAAATACCAGTTTGTGGGGGAGAAGTAAAGGAACTTCACAATGCTGAAGGAAATAAAGGGAGTTGAGAATAAGCACAGAGGGAAAAGTGGAGGCTCTAAGGTGATGCAGGGACAGCTGCATGTGTGCTGACAAGAGAGGGGCTGATCCTGCAGTACAGACTGAGAGCTCCAAACACCTTCCAGGAGGCATTTGTAGGACTTTAAAGGTCTGAGAATCTCTGGGGACTTGGGCTTGGCATCTACTCATCAATGACATCCTACCAATTAATTTAGCTACAAGACAGCCAGTTAAATCTTTTGTCATTGAGTGGGCATCCTGAAAAAATTAACTATTTCCATTCTTGCTGTCTACCGCTATTTGGAGCAAATTCTGTGTTTGTTTAGGAAGCACTTTAAAAAACACTGGCTTGTTTTACTTATGTTCTTGGGTTTGGGATGTTGCTTACATAAACTTGGAGCCAGATCCCTGCTTATGAGTAAAGAATAAGGTCATATTGATATTGAAATACATACACAATTATCTATCAAAAAGAAAAAGAGACAATTATTTTAATAGTTGTTTTATCAAATGTTTCAAAAATTTCTTTAAATTCTGCTATAGTGACAGAAGAAGGTGAATTCTGGAATAAAAAGTAGAGGGAAAAGCATTGTGAACAGAACTAGAAAATTATAAAAGATGGTGAGAGAGAGATTCATTTAGCTGGAGTATTTTTCTGACTAATAATTACATTTGAAAGGCCAAAGAACACACTCTCCTTATGGTCTCTATGATTGGAAAGGATATGAAAGTATTTGGAATTTGACTTGATGAGTAATTTCTAAATGCAAATCTGTAATGGTAGAAGCTCTCAAATTAGAGTGAGGTCAGCTGGGCTCCACTAATTCACACCAATTGTGAGGCACATTCAAATTAGTTTCCATCAGCTGTGAACTTGGGTAGAAACTCATTCTACTGGCAGAAATCTCTGTGAAAAGGACCCATAAGTCAGCAACAGGCAGGTAGTAAGAAAACTTTTTGATCTACTTATAGCATAATTCAAATAACCTGGACTTATTCCTGCAACCATGTAATGCTCAAGAAAATCCACAAGAAGATTTAATGTGTGGTTCTGCAGATTTCATTCTGATTTTCCTCTTCTCTTTCTCCATGTAAATCTATACTTACTGTATGATATTACCTGGATTAAGTCTTCTACTTGGGCGTTGACCTCATGTAGAGAAATATCTATGTTTCTTTCTGAACCCTCTGATGACAGAGGTCAAATCCAGAGTTTTGGGAGCATTGTGTAATGATTTGGATGGACTGAAGTTGCAGTGATTTGTAACCCAGCAATGACCTGATCAGATTTTTGCAGACTTTTTCAGCTGTAGCTTAATGGCCATAACCATGTACTAGCAACAGGGTGGCGTGGCTTAATTTTACGTTCATTGACACTGTTGAAAATGGTTCATTATGTAATTAGGGATAAATATTCATCAGTGGAATAAACATCACAGTATTGATTATCAGTATCATCAGTGAGCCAGTTGGAACTCAACCCTTGATGTTCTGCTCATAGTCTGTATAGGGAAGCTTGTTCAGATGAGTGTTCATCTTATCTCAGACATCATCTGAGTGTTGTGTGAGTCAGAAATCACCTACCCTCTTCTGGGGCTCCCAAGAGCTGCTATCTCTTGTTCTCATTGATCAAGACTAGGAGGAAGTCTTGGCATCACTGTCTGCATGAAAAAAGAGAAGAAAATACAAGCAGTTATTTCAGCTTGCAAAATGGAAGAACTTTGGAAAGATTTATGTAAAAGTGCAAACTGTAATAATTCAAAAGGAAACTCTGAACTTTTCCCTCATGGCTGCTATATGTGGTTGTGTACTTAGAGATTAAAGCCAACTGCTCCAATGTACTTTCTCCTTCATCACCTCCTTCCATAATCAACTTTTTTACCTCATGCAGAAAAAGGAAAACCCTGAAGTGCTTTTCACAAAAAAAGGTCAGTCAGAACAGATCACAATTGTAGTGCAAGTAGTGTTTATTTAATTTGATTTTCATGTACCCTTCATTGTCTACTATCTTTAACATTCCCATTTCCATCTGGAAGGCTGGGAGGGCAGCTGGCTTCCCAGCAGACACCAACTCCGCAATTAGGAAGCTGGCATGCAGCTCTTGTTCCCTGTTTGTGGAGCCTGTCTGCCTCCCTGGCCCTCATGGCACACTTGCCCACTCCAATCCGTTTTGCTCTGGGATCCTGGCTGCTCTTGCTGGCCCTGCCTCAGCAACAGGAGGGGTTCCATGAGCTTTGTACCAGCACTGACATTGGGTATGACCAGGCATTAGGAAACATATGGACTGTGATGATTTGGAGGCAATTTGTTGGGTTATCAGCATTGTTGACTCAAAGGAATGTGTTGAGTATTTCTTTGGGCTGTCTCATCAGGATGGCAGAACAATGTTTTTCTTACCCTGCTGACATTAAATCACAAGCATCCTCATGAAACTGCTCCTGGCACAGCTTTCTGGTGGCATATTTCATGCTGCCTCAGAGCAGCACTAATTTTTGAGGCTGCCTTTAAGCCTGTTCTGTTCTTCTCATCCTTTCTATTGCTTTAGGTTTGCATAACTCAGAAATGCTCTGGACTTCAGGGCTTGCTAAAGATGCTTCTGATATTCAAAGCCCTTTCAAAGTTTTACTGCATCTTTTCTTGCTTCTATGAGAACCAGCAGACCATGATCTGTAGCTGTTTGCTTGTTCTGATGTTGGCTTGCCTACAGGTTAGAGAATGAAAAAGTTGCTGTTTGAAATTAAGGGAGCTGGGTGGTTTGAAATCTAGATGTAGGTAAACAAAATACAAGCAATAAGCTTAGATAACAGACACACTTAGAGTGCAACTGTATTATATAACACAGCCATCTCCCAAGCCAAAATTTCACAGAAATTACTTGAACTGAGGTTATTTTAGCAATTATAATTGTGCCTCTTGCTGGAATTCCTAGTTCAGCAGTTTTATTTCTTTCTTTTTTTTTTTTCCTTTTTTGGTGGCCTGTGTCATTTTCTACTCCTACTTTTTGTGGTATTGCAGAGCTACCCAGCGGTCTGTCAAACACACCAGATTGAGATTTTGGGACTTTTCTTATTGACTGTGCTTCTCTCCTTCAACCAAATCCATCCCCACAAAATATTGCAGATGGCTTGGGATCTTCAAGCTTTTACCAGCCATGTTTCCCTTGTTATCAATCTAAGTGAGATTTAACCAATGTTCCAACAAGAGGGTGCTCCATACTCCCTCAGAGTGAGCATTTCCTTAGCCCTAATAATGCATTGTGATGAAATCTGCCAGGCAATGTTATTAAAAGCTAAAACCTTATGGTATTACTAAATTGTTGATTCAATAACAATCAGGAGCCTCATGTTTTTGCCTCCTAGTAAATCCAAGACCAAGTTTAGGTTTTATTTTTCTGTCCTTATTTTCTGGATTCGTACGAGAGTTATCTAAAGAGAACATAACATTTCTACACATCAGTTACTGACACCAGTTATTTTTATCTTTTGCCTTCCCCAGCAAACAAACCTTGTTATCTTCCTTGTACAGAAAGGAGCTGCAGGCAGGAGGAAGGGCCACCATGGTGCCAATCTGCATTTTCCAGCTGCCTACAAGCAGGCAGAGTTTGAACCAGGGAAGGGAAACAAACTTCATCCTGCAGTGTCCAGCCTTGATTTACTCACTGTCCCTCCAGCTTCTTTCCTTCTCCATGGTAGAAACATCTTTTGGTGGTTTTACAGTGAAGGGGGAGTAGAAAAGGGGAGGTAGATTATTCTAGAATCAAATTCTAATTAATTTGTACCATTAGAGACCGTTGTGCCACTAAGCCCAGCTCCTCTTTAAGCAGCATGGGTGTTTTGTTAGAGCAGCAGTTCTGTGCAGCGTTTAGTTTTTGGAGTGTCTGATCTGTTTTCTTGGGTTTTGATATGGCAGAGCTAATCTATAGATTAAATCGTAAGACAATAAGTGTTATTTCATTTAATCACAGTAAATAAAGTCAGAACCAGTTTCTGTGGTTATTTCATCTCTTCTGGAAAGTGCAATGAAACTTAACACATCAAGAAAAACTTGCTCAAATTATTATATCCTTAATGACCCTTTTTCTGGCTTTTTTTCCTACTCTTTCTGGAGCCTGAGGTCACCAGCCCCAGACCAATGTGTTCTAGTCCTTTTGTGCAGAAGCTGATTTTAATTCCCTTCATGCTTGAGGAACAGCTGGAGGTGGTTTGCCACATCCTCCAGGCAGACAGGCTGAGTGTGCCCCACAAGTGGCACCCACCTGGTGTTGGGGACAGTCTGGGTGAGCCTCTGGCTGCTGCTGCCACCCTCCAGCCTTTGATGTTGCATTTGCTTAGCAAAAAGAACACTCCAGGTGTTCCTTGACTTCAGATTTCTTTACAAGATTTTTAATTGTCCTGTTGCTAATTTGAATCTCTTGGCCGGATTCCAATGCAAGTAATTACATTCTGTCTGTCTAATTTTCCCTGCTGTTCCCACTGCAGATGTTATTTGTCACCACTTGCAAGAGTGGCACTGCTGTTGAATTTCTGGTGCATGTTTGGGTAATGGAGAAGAAAACTGTGAATGGAGTCCAAAAGGAGTTTGCCTTTCTCCTTTTGAGATCAAATATCACATTAATAACCTGGTTTTAAAGTGGCAACAATAAAAAAAACCAAAAAACAACAAACACCCATTTTGGTCTGGCAAGAGGGCTGCCAAAAATGACATACAGAAAGCCTTGCTAGCAATTTGTTCTTTGTATGAATTCTTTAATTATCAGAAACAAGCTGGATGTAGAACTACTACATTTGAACATCTGAGATGCAGAGATCCAGGATTTTAGATTTTCATCTAGTTTAAGCTGATAGGTCCCATTTAATTTGCCTAAAACAGCATTTATATCAGATAAGGCCACAAACTTTCAAAGACTCCACATTAAATTTTCATTATCTCTGTAACCTCTGCCCCTGAAGACCATGATCTCTAGGAATTAACTTTTATTTCATCAGCTGCAGAGTAGAAATGGATTAATGACTGTTTTCTATCACTGAGGTTCTCTCTCACATTACCTGCACACATGTATTTGGTTTCTTCTATGTGAAATAATTCTGGAGAAAAGTACCTTTAAGGTGATCTGGGAGATCAGTAGACACAGAATATTACTTTAAACCATTATAATTTTTTTAGGTTTTCTTACTTATTACTTGCTGTGATTTATTATGGTAATGTTTATTACAGTAGACATTTTTAATGACCTCTCTGAATCAGTTTGTTTTTAACAAATGAGCTCTGTTCTCTAGATTAGTTTAAACTATACATATTCCACAAGTGCTTGAATCTGGATGAGCAGGTATCAGCAAGGTGCAGTGTGGCTTCATGAAATTTAAAGATGCTTCTCTAGAAGCTTCAGAACTGAAAATTTCAACTGTAAGCTGAAAAGCCTTAGCCTATTGCATTCAACACGATTTCATTTCTGTGGTTTCTTAAATTATTCCATCTCTCTAGATAAAGAAATAAACAGTTAAACCCAAATCTCTGTTTAGAAGAGGACAGGACAATTTTTAATCTTTTTTTTTTAATATTTCTCCCTTGAAATGGCATATATTTCCTCTTTGTGCCATTTCCACCTCAGTGGCACAAGAACAGATCTCCTAACTAACTCACCCTCTGTTGTATAATGTCTGGGGGAAGAAAAGGTGGTTAGAAATTTGGCATAGGACAAATTTTTCCCTTAGATCAGTAAAGTCTCTGATTCAGCCAGAACTGCAAAAACACTGCTTTTTTTTCTGCTTGTGCATGTAACAAGTATTATCTTCTGCATACAGAGCAGTGCAGGTAAAAAGATTTGCAGTGCACTGAGCAGGTCTGCCTTGCAGATCCCAGGGTGCTGTAGGGTAGAGGGCCCAGTTATGAGGAGCAGGGAGCTGAGGCTGAGATAAATGATCCTGCCCAAAATCAGTGTCAGGTCACACAAACCAGGGCTCCACTAAGGACATTTTGCAGTGAGAGACTGTGATGGGCCCACCCTAAGAAAGGACTTAGCTTGTAAGTGGAACTTGAGCAGCCTGACTTGGCGGAGGACAGGGAGTCCTCACCTGAGAGTCCCTTTCCCACAGCTTTTTGGGATGTTTTCTTGGCAGCTGAATACACACAGATCTTTCTAGAGTTAACCTTGAACCTCCTGCTAAACAAAGCCAGGAGTACTTCACATTTACATGTTGTTTCATTTAATAACAGTTTTGAAACACCTTTCAGGCCTCCTCAAAAATAGCACTTCCCCAGCAGTTATTTTTAATACCCATTTTTCAGATATCCTTTGAAAACAAACTCTGATATAACCAACAGAGTTAATAGGAGTGTTACAGAATCCTGTTAAATTTGCTTCTGTCTTTAAAAGCTGAGTTTTTTTAGTAATACCACACCAATACCCAGTTTAACTGCGGGGGGAAAGTGCCCAGGACATGGACTGGGATGGCTTTTCCCTGTATCTTTTGCCAGAGCCAATGTCTCAGAAGGAAATACAGACTTGCCATCTCAAAGGCTTACAGGAACAGTCTTGTGTCCCTTGCTTATGTAAGTACTTGCTGAGATACCTGTGATATAACTATTCCACTTCCCAAGGCATTAGCTGTTCTGCTGAGGTGATATTGCATTACGTTGTGTAGTGGAATGATTCTAAATAATAAAATAAATATCATTTTGGTAGTGTTCTCTTGGATATCAGGCTGCTCTACAGGGTATTCATTAACATGCAGGAGTGAGCCTGACTGGCTCCCTTCCTTCACTGATTTAAACCAGATTGTATATGTCTGCAATTCAGTGAAGAACTTGCATAAAATTCAATCCCTCTGCCTTATTATTCTTTCTCCTGCACCTCAAGGCCCTTGTGAGAAATGCTTTAATTAAAGAAGCATCACCATGGCTTTAGTCTCACTGGTTTAAACTTTAGAATTGACATATTATTTTTCCCTGCTCTGTATAGAGAACAGGAGAAAAAAAGTGTTTGAGAGGGAGACAAGAAAATATTCTCTCCCTTTGTCAAAACTGATAGAACAGTTTTGCAGAAAGTATTGCTTTGTACTTTTGCTCCTAAGCATCCACTTTCATAAAGCTTAGTCTGAGTCACTGCAAACAGGTGCTGTGGGAGTGATGATGGGTGGGTAGATGTTTACCAGTGTTGAGTTAAGAGATCTCCAACCTTTCTCAGCCATTTGTATTGGAACTGTAAGGATGCCCATAAAATGCTTTTTTCTATGCAGCCTGAGAAAAAGTCATGATTTGTGAGTTTGATACAATTCAACTTCTGTTAAACAGGTTTACTTCTCAGCAAGTGAGCGCAGTAGTTCTGCATTAAATATTTTCCTCTGTAAAACATGTTACAGCTGAATTCCAACCTGGAATAGCATCAGTGCTCCGAGTCCTACAAAACCCCAGAAAGTCAGAAATAAGGACTAAAATCAGTATCAGATGTTTCAATCTTTAACTTAGGCCAGAGTGCAGTGTAGATGCTCTGAAGTGGGGCTGATGGGATGGATCAGAGGGTTAGCCTGGGCTTCCTGGGTTTATGCCCAGCACTCAGGCTGAGGTACTGTAGCAATGCAATGTCCACTGTTTGGAGCATCACCTGCAGTTGACACAGAAAATTTCACTTTTTAACTTAACATCTTTTCTCATTCAGGGCTGATGACATAAATACACATATTAAAGGTGGGATTTTATTCAAAGGACTTTATTTATTAAGTGATTAACTCTGGTAGGTTCCTAACTTGAACAAGAGTTATGGTCATACCTTGAGACTTAGAACAAGCAGTTTGAAGCTGTGTGTAAGTGATGTGAGGCTGCATCACACCTGTGTTGTTTTCAGATCACAGATCTCCCTGTTGGAGCATTCTCCCTGTATTGCTGGTAATGAGGGCACTGTGGCATTCCAACAGGAACTGCAATTCAGTAGATTAATACTTGCATAACAGATTTGTAAGGTATATATTGTAGGGGCTAGCAGAATTGATGGTCTTCAAATTTACTCTCACTTATCTGCTAAAGGTACCATTTTTGAGGAACAATTAAAGCTAAGGTACTTTCCAATTATGCTCAAAACTATAAGAATGCAAAAAGAAAAAGGAAGGGGGAAAACCTCACACACAAACCAAACACTTCCCCCCTCAACCTGTTTTTCTCTTTTTTTTCTTTTCTAATTAAACATTATATCCTAGTAAAACTTTTAAATGTAAAATCTTTTGTTATAGCATTATTTGGACTTTTATACTTGAACAATTTCCTCTTTAAAAGTTGTGTTTGCAAATGTACTCTGGGGCAAAGATCACTGTGTTTTCCTATATGATGGAAGAGGTCATTCCCTTTCTTGGCAGAGTTGCTAGGAGACTTTATCAACTACTGTTTGTAGATAAACATAAGGTTGCAAAGAGAAGCTGGTAGGCATGAGCAACAGTCATTTTTTGATACTGTAGGAAATATCCTGGAAATGCTGGTCTCTGCTTATCTTGCTATGGCAAAGTTTGTGGGGTTTTGTCTCCTGAATGCTCCTGGAGCAGAAAAACAAGTGTATTCACTAAGGCTGCAGTAAATGACAACAGTTATGAGCAATTATCTTGAAATCATTCTCAAAGGCCATAGCTTTCAGAAAGATATGATACTGCATTTCTTCAAAACAAGGAACCTCAGTAATTATTCATCTTTATTTTACCAGGTCTATTAAATGGTTCAGTGGCCTGATTCTGGCAGAACAAAGGGAATGGAATAGAAATGTAATTATATATATGTGCTACAGGTTTGGCCATGCTTCTGCATTTCTAGAAAATTTAATGCTGGTTAAAATCATCCACCCTGATGCATATGCAAACAGCTGCAGCTGTCTTGCTGACCTTACCTTCTGAAAGGTCCTACTTGTCATAGTACTGTCAAAATATTCCCCAAAAAAACAGACAAAGCTTTGCTTTCCAGTCCTCTGCTGCTGTTCCATCAATTCTCAAACTGCTTGGCTATTACAGACCAATGGTGTGACAACTATACTCTCTTTTAAAGCTGTGTATAGTCAGTAAATGGCTTTTATAGAAATCAGGGGAAGCTAAAACTGTGCAAGTTCTGTCTCTGCTGCAAAGGATTTTCTTTCTTGTGCACAGCACAAATAGCAGAGTATTCAGCGTGCAGATCTGATTAACTGCATTGGCTGATCCAAACAGGCAGCTCTGCTCACATCCAAAGCATTCACACGAGACTTCTCAGAACTCCGCCAGGGTTGATGTGCACGCATCCATTGATCTTTGATGGAGATCGCAGTAAAGAATTCTTGTTTGAATAGTAAAGCAAAATAATTTCTACTGGCTTTTGAAAATCAGACTGAATAGACTACAGTAAGGATGACTTTGCAACCTACCAATTTAAAATGGTGAAAACTTCCAAGTTTTTATAGAAACTCACTAATTTGGAGATATTTATATGCCAGGAGACTTTAGGATAGGCTCTTGGTTTTTAAAAAGCTGCTTTTCTTCCTACATCTTCCAGACTTCACCCGTTTTCCAGAACCAAATCTCTTCAGAGTCCTGTCTTTTTAATTTCCCTCAAGCAATCTAAAATTACAATATAATGTCTCCAGGATTTTTTGGGAAGATGGGGCAGGTTAGTTTTTGTGATTCTTGGGAGTGTGCAGTACAGGGATAAAATCTGGACTGTGATGATCCCTGTGGGTCACTTCCAGTTCAGGATATTCTGTAGTTCTTGGTTCTTATTTAGAAAAATACAAAAGAGTGGGAGAGGTCTGTTCAGCTTTTCTCATTGTAAAACGTATTTGTTGGGTTTTTTTCTTCTTTTAAATACAATATTGTTAATATAGTTCTGCCTAATTAATATCAGGGAGCAGAAGCTTATTTCATTATTAGAGCATTCACTGGTTCCTATTGTTAACAATTAAATTCCTCAGGGCTCTGAACAGACATTATTAAGTTAATTTGAGGAGGCCAACAGTCCCCAAGGTATTTGCCTCCACCCACCAGCTTTGGACAGAAAATTCCAGTGTAATATGATTTAAAATAGAAAGAAAGAAATGAAGAAAGCCCTTTTTAGTGTGACATTCCTGCTGAAGCCCACATGTTCCCTGCTCCTTGTCTGGCATGTGGGAGAGCACAGCCAGTCCTTCCATATCCCCTCAGTTCATAACCTACCTTTCATCTCATTACTCTGGGCCAAGAACCAGAGAAAAACTGTAAAGCATCATTTGAGCACAACTGCAAGGGAATGGGGAATTCCAGGAGAGGATTTGTTTCTAGTGACAAGTAAGGACTTCGGCCCATTTAGCATCTTTTGCTGTGCTTGATAGCTAATAGATATAAAAGAGGTTAAAGATATCAAACTTCTCAACTTCTTCTAGTAATGACACAGCACTTTATAAACAAGAAGAAAAATTGCAAAGTATCCTAAGTTTCATCTTGAGCTCAACTGTTTCTTCTGAGTGTCTCAGGGGAAAAAATTTTTCTTTTACTCATATATCTCAAAAGTTAAGGAACCTCTCTTCAGTTCCACTTTGTTTCCCATTCTAACAAAGTAAATAAAGCAGGAATAACTTGGGACTCTGAACCAAGTTTGCCTGCCCTTGCTAATTGTGGATTCAGGTTTCCCTTCAAACGGGATCCTTTCTCCCCAAGTGCATGCTCCAAGGAGGTAAGAAATTCCTTTTGTTACAGTCTTATTTCTGTATATTTGTGCTACAGGTTTGGCCATGGTGTTTAACTGCAGAAGTGCCAAAGGTGGGGCTCTAAAATATGTCCATTGATCTATGTCTAGGAAAGGGTTTCCTTTCTTTTCAGGGTTCTCCAGTTGTTGTCTTCTTTCTACCTCCTCCAGCTGGAACTGAAGAGTTGAATTTGGAGCATTATTTCACATTTTTCAAAGTGTTCTGGGCTTCCTTTTCCTGAAATTTGGTGCAGCTCTCTAATTAGCTGTTTCCAAAAATCTAAGAAACTATAAATCTTTGTCCCAGCAGGAACTGCATTAATGTTCTCAGTGATGAAAGGCAAGCAAGATGGTATGTCACAGCAGCATGCCTCTTTCTATAGGGACAGATATTTCATCATCTTTTTAATAGTAAAGTTTTATGGAGCAAGTACAAATATATTTTTTTAGAAAAGAGAAATTGTGGGTTTTAATTTATTTTTAAGGTAAATATTATATAATACCTAAGAAATGTTGACAGGTCAAAATCAGTGATGGTGTCCCTCACCAAAAGACATTCCTGTCATAGAACATGAGGATTTGACTTAGTTTGCAAAGACAGAACTTTAAAATCAACACTTGAATTTGATCCCACTGTCAACCACAGATTTAAATGCTTTCCATTCTCACTATTGCAGAAAAAAAAAATACTGTGACTCTTTCCATCTTTTTGATTTCAGGCAACCCTGGAAATTATGGAAATTTCCCTTTGCCCCTTCCATGCATGCATAAAGACTGACTGTTGGGAAGGCCATAATGCTCATGGAATTCCCCATGGAGCAGATGAACAATCCTTTCATTTTATGGGGGTGGCACCTGAGGCACCTGGCATGTTCAGCTGTCCAGCCTGCTCCTGGGTGGTGGCTTCAGACCAGAGTGTGCTGTGGTCACTGCAGCCCTGGCCAAGCAACCAGAGTTTGACATCTTTAAAAGTTGTGACAGGATGGTTCTCTATGCATACAAGTACTTTAAGAAAATGTGTAGTGGTTCTCCCTCTTCCTGCCAGCAAGAAATTTCTTTTATCACTCATTTCTGTCTTGTCAGCAGTTAAGGTGAGTCTTTGCATTACTTGCATTAAATACTGTCTAGCTGGTTGGCACCTAGAATTTATTTTGGAAAAGCTTTCTTTAGGTTTCTTGATAAAGTAAGGATTAAATGGGAAGTGCTTTAGTTTGGTTTGGCTTCTTTTTTTTTGGGGGGGGGATGATGTTCATAAATTCCAGTTTTATCACTCAGAGTACATTCATATGGGTTTCAGGACATATCTAGCTTTCAGCTTACTGGTTTTAACTCTGCCCTTTTGCATTCAATTGGAATTGACTAAATGGATTAGGAAGTAAAAATCTTTTCCTTAAAACCAGCTTAAGGCCAAGGAATGAAGATCCCCAATTCTGCTGGTTACCCCTGACACACTTGCTTGCCTTTAGCATTTCAACTCTTTAAGATTAAATTCCTAACAGATAAGAAGCAGAAGTAGCTCACTATTTTAGATTTAGATTATAAGCTTGATTTTCAAACTGCAGATATATAGGTTGTAACCTGCAGAATGGTTAAGAAAAGCACATTCTATAGATGGCTTCTAAGCCTCTAAGCAGTTACAAATTGCCTGAAACAAATCTGATAACAAAAATAATTTCCTTTTAGTAGTGATGTCCACTGACCACATTTCACTTTGGCTTCTTAGTGCAGACTGTAGTAAAAAAGCATCTTTTTAATAAATTCCAATTAACCAAAGGCAAGCAAAAGTATAATTTAGTCTATTTTCAAACTCTCTCTTCATTCATGTGTCACAGATGCTGTTACACACCAAGCTACATGTCATTAATTTTTCTCCAGTATCACTTTTGAGAAATAATGAAAGAAACTAATAGAAACCTGTTGGGGCAAAGATGTTGGGTTGAGATTAATAGGAAATGACCAGAGCTATTTTTTGTTCAACTTTTGTAGCAAGAATTTGCTTTCCTAAGAAATGCACTAAGCTTATGCACAAAGGTATAGGAGAGGGAAGAATAATAATACAGATCACAGATATTACAGCTTGTAAATGCTGTAATCTAGCATTTAAGACATTGGGGTTTTTTTTTCAGTTCCTGTTTCATGCTGAAATGAGAGTCCAACATTGCTTTAATTTTCATAGGTAAACTTTCTTCTTCAGAGCTCATCTGGTTTACAAATACTCACGGGTTGCTAACATTCAGCTGAATGTGCAGCTGTGCACAAATGCTGTATGTGCACATCCACCTAAACACTGGGCTGTGTTTGGACGGAGGTGTTGGTGTAACATGAATTTCATGATTGCAACTGAGAAATGCTACCTCATCCTGACCTAACAAAGCCAAGCTCTGAGCCCTGGTGTTTACACAGCAGTGCAGAGGAATGCTTTGTTAAAATGCCTGAGTAGGAAAGTGCAATGTATTTCTCTGGGCTGCCCCAATAGTCTGGGCAGTCTGCTCAGGTAGCAGGCAGAATGTCTGAAACACACCATAGTAACTATTTCTTTCAACAGTACCAAGAACAGATACCATTTATCAGTATTTCCCCTTTCCTGAAAACTGGATCCAGGATATTTAAAGCTACATGTTCAGAATTTTAAAGTTTATTGTATTTAAATTATGTTGTAGGTAATCAGCACCTTTTGTTGGTGATAGAGGAGGAGATCTCTGAGCACTATTGGGGAGCCTGAGTAAGAGTTTTCTATTATACCTGAGACACAAAATTCCTTTTTCTATTCTGTTGTTTATGCATATTTCTTTAGCTTCTGAAGCACAAAATTTTGGTGCAAGTTGGTTTACTGGGAACTTAACTTACCTTGAACAGGTGGCTAATTAAGACTATTTTGTGCAAGTTTCAATTCCACTATCTTTATGATGGCTATGATGAAAAACAAGGGATTATCCAGAAATTAATTTCATGTGTGATGAAATTGTCTAAGGCCAGAAGACCAAGATATGATAGCTCTTCTTCAGTTGATGAAAAATCAGGTGATTAAAATTCATTTAAGGAAAACATAGAAATTTGCAAGGCAGGAAACCTAAACATGGCTGTGGTTAGGATAAAAATATGGTTTGGGGACCTTCCACCCTGAATCAAAAAGGTTATGGCCACATGATGCAAAGCCCCAGTCTGGTGTGAAAGTGTTCTGCTCATTCAGATTGATACAGGAGTTGTGATGGGTTTGTTTCATAGTGCCTAGCAATGCCAAACTTTCTCATTTCTGCCATTAGCAAAAACTCTGCCTTGAGTATTCTATTCAACTTTATAGAAATTACTTCACATTTCTGTCAATTTTTAGGGAATAATGCATTTTTATGTTTCTTAAGCTCTTTGGATAGAACTGTATGGTAAGAATATAATTATCTATGAAATGTTTCAGTCCCAGCCTCTAAGCTAGATAACATTCTGTTAAATTCCTTAAAGCCAAGGAATTCCTTAAAGGCTCAGTGGAATGATTTCTGACTTAAAGCTCTATGAAAAGTAACAGGATATGGCATAGCAGCTTTAGAGGAATAAACTCCTCCAGGTTTGCTTCACATGAGAGTTTTGTGCTCTTAGACTCCTTCAGCTGTAATTGATTTTTTTTTAAACTTTTGGAAAAAATAAGCAAGAAAAATAAAAAAAACACCAAAATATGTTATAACAATAAATTATCTCCTCATACTTGATATGAAGATGAAGTTTTCCAATCTGTGTATAAATAGTGTCTCAGATTTCTATAATGCCTGCTTAAGTCAGGTTGATATAATTCTATTTGCTCCATTGGACCCTGTAGTTGCATTCAGTTCTGGTGCAGTGCCAGTGAAATGGACTCTCTGGGTTAATTTGGACAAAATAGTTTGACCTTAAAGAGATTTCTAGAGAATAGCATTTCACCTTCACTATCTAACTTGGAAAAGAGTGCTTGAGTTTTAAATGACACTTGGAAATTGGTCCTTTTGCTCTCCCCCTTATTATCTAAGTAATTGCTGCATATGATAAATTGATTGATAGTCACTGGGTTTAATCTACATGAGACTTCATGAGACTTTGAAGAAATTGAGTGTTATTTAAATATAGAAAGCTTCTTTCTATATTTCTATTTCTTTAGGGTAGCTTTTAGTGTTTATCTCAAGTGCTATTTCAGGGGTGAATGATTTCTCCTTCTAACCTGCTTTGGTGCTGACATTTATATCAATATGTTTGTTACTGAGCAGGCACGTCTTTGACTGTGAAAGCTTTGTTGTCAACAACTTGCTGCTCTCAGAGAGATCCAATTTGTTTCCATTATAGATGAAGGCACAGCCAAAGAGGAATTTGGTTTTCTGTTTGCATACGCTGCGTGGGTGCAGGAGTGACAAAGTCTGAAGGAAAATGTAAGGACTTAGCTGCAAGCAGTGACAGACAGAACTTTTCCTGGGTTTGTGTGTGCGTAGGGATGGGGCACCACTGTGGTTTAGGGATGGAAAGAAGACTCCGGTCTTCAGGTGGATCAGAAGGCAAAAGCATTTAATGAAAGTAGGTGGTCTCTTTATAATGTGACTTGCTAAGATGATACGTGATTGGCCTCAAAGCAGAAACATCTCACACTATTGGGGAACTATGAATAGCACACTCAAGAGAACCATATCTATAAACAACAGTTACAGAAAGAGAAATAATAATTGTTTGGTTCTTTCCTCTAAGATTCCCAGGTTCAACCTGGGAGAAATTACCTCTGTTCTTTCTTCGACTGAACTGAGAATATCCACAGTTCTCTTGATTGTTTGACCCTTACAGTACCCCCAGTCTGTAAGACTGAGATAATAAACACGTGCAACAATTGTCTTGTGTCTGACCTGACCTGGATCACTGATCCCTGCTTGTCTCAAAAATGGATTTTATAGATATTATTTGTTTGATTTTAAGCAATTGTAAAAGCAGGGAAAGAAGTAAATGAGAAGGGTTGAAAGACAGTCAAACATACCCTAATGATTTTCTGAACCTTGTAACCCAACATCTGTAGATCTCAGTTTTAAATATGTGGATCTTACAGCAAAAATTAATATTCTTTGCCCTTATTAACCCTCATGATTAGCAGGAAAAGTTACTCAGGTAATTTGAGAGTGTTGACCTATCAATTTCAGGTAGTCAGTGTGAATTCTGGTTTTTCAGAGTTAATTTTTGAGTATTACTTTCAAAGCACTTAAAAACAAGCATATTTGGTCATGATATCTTTTTTCTTGGTTAGTGGAATTCAAAATCTCTGTAGCTCATCCCTTCAAATTCCCAGACTAACAAACACATTCATTGCCATGAAATTGAGCTGGGGCTTGAAAGAAAAGACAAAAATGGTGAGTTGCACTCCTTTGAGACTCATCCTTCCAAATTATATCATACTTAAAATCACATCTTGATGCTGAAACTCACTCCAAAAACTTAGAATTCAAGTGTTTCAAATCTCAGATTTTCACTAGGCTTTGTTTACTTTCAGGGAATATCTCCCCTGATTGTAGAATCCCCCACCCATAAAATATGGTTACTGCTTTTCAAATGCCACCGATTCAGGAGCTATGTGCATAGGGCACATATTATCATACATCCACATATGAAATTGTAAATTTGGTCTGCCAGGACTATGCCTCTAACCTGTTCTTGCTGACTTCCATTACATATCTGATTCTCCCACAAGATTCTTTTTGCTCAGTCTCTGATAAGATCCATGGTTTCAGGGCTATGAAGATTTTTTCCTTATGTTTGACAAGTCTCTGAAAAGGTCATTACTATAAGAGGACACAAGAACCTGGTCTTTTGGACTCCTTCCAAAAGTTTGCTTTACTTGAACAAGTCATTTGTTCACTTTTCAGCTTCCTCTAAAATGAGGATAACATTGTAGAAAATGTCAGAATTTTTTAAGCTCTACATGAGCTCTTTCTACAAAGAAACTCACAGCACGTAGAAATCGTGCCTTAATGCTAGAATCTGCTTTCTGTCCAGATTTTAGTACAATATGATTCTTTGATTGATCTATAGTAGTGCAATTTTTTGGATGGAATAGCGATAGTTGAATGAAAGTGGTTTCAGAAAGATGAGAGCTCCCTTTGCTGCCAACAAGTACCCATTAAAGGGGGAAAACCAGGAACAAAGGCAAACCCAGAAGTCAGTGGATTATTTGCTTTTATTCTAATTTGGTTTTGAAAGATACTTTTTGTTTGAGGTTGGATTTTTTTTTTTTTTCCTAGGTGGGCTTGTTGGTTTTTGGGTTTGGAGGTTTTTTCTCATAAAAATGTGAAGTAACTCTCTACTTTCTTCAACTGCTCTTTTAAAAGTATTGAATGGAAATTTACTTGCCCTCTGCTCCTTCAGACACAAATTGTGTCTTGTCAAACCAGACATTTGCAGAGAGTCTTGGAGAATTGTTTCTCAGGCCAAGTTACTGTTTGTGCTCTTCTATGTTTGCAGAATGAAAAAATAATGTTTGACAGCATTGGCAACTCTGTTACAGAGAAGATGAATTCTCCTCAGCAGCCATCAGTGAAAATTGATGTAAATCAACTCCTTGAAGGAGGCAGGGCAGTTAATTTCAGGAAGTGCAAAGTTAAGTGAAAGCAAACAATTGATTTTATTTATGCAATTATTTAAATTGGCTTATTGGCAAAAGATTGTATCTGTAGTTATTATAGTTGCTGTCATTAAAAAAAAAATCAACATATGCTGGCTTTTGTGCATATAAAAACTAATTCAAATCAAAGAGAAAAATTAAGCAGGAATCTATACTCTCTCTTGAGAGAGTTTCCAAATTGCAGAAAGATTCAGAGCTGGGCTTTAGCCAGGATAACTTGACAGGATATTTTCAGAATTTTTAAGCTTACAAATTATGTTAGTAGCTGTATTCAACTTTAAGTGGATCTGAAAGGAAAGTGTTTTGTGAAGTAAACAAACATTGTTTTGAAATCTCAGATCCTTGGCTTCTGTTCCTGTTCTTTCACCCGTAGTGTGGCTGTTGCTTTCTCTGGGAAGTTCAGTTTTATTCTGACATCAAATTTCTGGGAATTCTCTAGGGTTTGTACATAACTTGTTAATACACTCTAATCTGTGACTGTATAAACAGTACCCCAGTTTTGGTTTTAGGTGGGAGTTAGAGTCTGATCTGGATCCCTGAGGGGTCCCTAAATATGGTCTATTTACATATCTGTGATAGTGTTGGGGTTTTCCTCCTATATTCTCTGGAAGCCAAACGAAATTATAGCCCACACTTCTCAGATTCTGCAGTGAGCGAAATTTGTTGGCCATGCTTAAAGTTCTGTCATGAGTTTATACCAAAACAAGTCTTATTGCAAGAATGTTGTAGTTCTTTCTGTACATCAGAGATATGAAGCTTTAAGCTACATGGGTTTAGACTTCTGAGATGGGATTAACTTTTTTTAATAATTTTGTCCTTGATATCCATTTTCTTTTTAGAAACCGTAGTTCATTCTGTTTGTCTAAAATTGCTTCCTGCATTAGTTTTAATCTGCCAGTAATATTAGATATTTAAATCTAAAATCTGCCTACTTTCAACTATAGTCAAAAACTAGATATCTTTTAAAGCTTTGGGTAATTTACAGAGCAGGTGATTACATTTAACATTTTTAAGTTCTTATAGGTTATGTTTTGGAAGGGGTTATACTTTCAGTGTGCATGCTAACAAGCAACTTAAAAGATTCATAATTGATAATAAACCTACTCTAACCTACTCAGTATTTCTATTCAGGATCTGTTTGTGTGCACAGAATATCCAAATCAAACTTTTGCTCATAGCTCCCCTTTCCCCACCAATGATGATGAGTAGAGTGATGCTGCTTCTTATCCTGCTTGCTTGAGTCCTCTGTATTTAATTTGCAAAACACTGCCAAGGGAAGCTAAAGACTGTTTAGAGGACTGGGGTAGGTCTATTTGTTTCCATCTACTAATTTGTTCTGTCCTGTTTTTTTTCTTGATTCTTCCTGTATATTTGGCAGGGAGCAGACATGAATTTGCCTGTGCTCAGTTGAACAGCCGCCACTGCCTCAAGCTGTTTCAGTAACACCTTGCCAAAACACTTTTTCTTTCCAGCTTTGTCTCCTTGAGAAAGGGAGGGGGGTTGGGGCAGCCATTGCCACCTGAGAGTTACTTTGGGACTATCTGGGTTGGTACCAGAAGGTGAAATAGTTTCATCATCCTGAAGTGGGGCAGATGATATTGAGAAATCAATTAAAAAAAAAAAAATTGTGCAAGCATGCATTGTCTCGACCAAACTGGTTTTGCTTTCTATTTCTGCTGTCTCACCAGCATATCTTTAAATTATAAAGTGATGTTTGAAACAGAAACTTATTTAAATTAGATCCATATCCTAATATGCTATCTGTATTTGATTTAGTAATTGTACTATGCTTATAAATTTATCACGACTGATTTTATTTTGCTACCTCTTTCTATCTGAAGAGTTATCAAATTTTTTTTAAAAATCAGAAAATACCCTATCTACCTGTAGTAACTGGAATCCTTCCATAGCTGGAAACTTTATAAAAATAGGTATATAACTATTTACCACCCATCAACATCTTCCACTTGTTTTAAAATCTCCTACTTAAATATTATCATCTTATGTCATAGACTTCAAAATCCTGATTTACAGGGACACATAAATTGTTTCATAGAGGTTAAGATTTAGGAGGTTTGCGCATGCAATAGGAAATTTACAGTTAATTGAAACTATAAAATAATATATTTTATACTATGCAGTTTCTGAATCCTATTCCTCACCCTGAGCTGCAAAGGGAGAGCTCAGTCCAGAGCATGTTTGCTATGAGCCCATGAGAGCCTCATTCCTCCTGCTGTGGAATTTTTCATGTTCTGTCTGATATGGAAAACAGTTTAATGAGAATTCTGATCATTAACCCAAACTTAACTGCTGAAAATGAACAGTTGGTAATTAAGTGAATGTGATGTGATGACTAATTAGTTGATGTAACAAATAGCCAAAATATAGTTAATTTTTTAAGCAAATATTTGAATTGTTTAAGAAAATATTTTGTAATACAAAGCAACCAAACTTTGCTCTATTATTTTTAATTGAAACCTCCTCTCACTCAAGAATAACTTGCAGTGTTCCTAAGAAGGCAGACTGCAAGGTCAGACTTAATCAAAAGGTAGATTAAGTCTATCATTACATGTTTGGCTATAGAGATTAAAAAAGCCAAAAGAACAACTTACTATTCAGTTGTTCTCAAATTTACAGTTTATTCCCTATGCACAGCATGGAGTTGCAAGTCATTAGAAGAATTCAGTCTTTCCTTGAAACATACCATCATGAATTTATTTAAAAGTTTCATCATGTTCCCTCTTCTATCCCAGTTTCCATAATTTTATCTTATACAGTAAAAAATGCATTGATGAAGTAATGATTAACACTCCACTTCTCAGCAAGCAGTATTTCAATGGTAGCCATTGTGATAATTCCTTTTCCTCCACTGAAACAACCGTGTGAGTCTAGGGAGGCAAATAAAACTGCCAGTTTTATAGGTTGCATTTTGCCTTCAGTGAAATCATATTCCTTCTGTTTCAAGGTTAGAACAGTTAGGGAATATACTAGGTTCCCTTGTAATAACCATTCACAGTGTTTTGCTGAAAGAAAATAATTGGAAACTGTTTTCCTAGGGACTTCTAAGCATAGAGTAAATGAAATCTCAACTTCTTGTATGGAACAGTCCTTTGGAGAATTCATCATGTTTTTGGTTTTTTGTTTGCATCTTTTGTTTGCTTTTCTTTCTTCTTTCCACAGCATTTCTAGAGCACAGAATAACAA
Source organism: Ammospiza nelsoni (assembly GCF_027579445.1). Classification (NCBI taxonomy): domain Eukaryota; kingdom Metazoa; phylum Chordata; class Aves; order Passeriformes; family Passerellidae; genus Ammospiza; species Ammospiza nelsoni. The sequence goes on from NC_080648.1 coordinate 8,223,644, forward strand.
GCCAAGCATTGCATGGATTTCATGTGTATGTCAGAGCACACCTGAATAGCCCAGAACTTTTTCTTACAACTGGATAATCTGGTGCAACTCTAAAAGGCAAACCACAGCTCATAATGTGATTGGGTTCCTCACTATTAGAGAGAGGAAATTTTCAAGTGAATAAAAAACAGGATCAGGGATCTAGGCAGTAAGAATCCTGTGTGATAACAGAGTACTGCCTTTCTGATAGTAGCATGCCTTTTTTTATCCATATGTTCAAGAAGAAAGCTGTCTGGTGGCAAAGCATTTTTGGTTAATAATGAAAGTGGAGCAATTTTCACTTGCATTTCTTGTAGAAAAAGAAACAATTCAGAAATTAAACAACAGATTGTTGACAGATAAATTATGAGAGATAGGAAATCCTGTTCACTTATATTCACTCTTGCCCAACAGGCTCTGGGAAAGGTTCAGCTAACAGGAAGGATTCCAAAGGGTAATAATTGGACCAAGACTTGCCTCATTTTGTACTTTTCAAAAAACAGAGATGAGAAAAACAAAACAGTGCCTCCTACCCATTGGGGTTTGTGCTTGAGTAATACTGTTGTCTGTTAAAAAAGGTCTTTTTGTGAAATTGATTCTTCTTTGAGAATCAGAAATAATAGCATGGCTTTGCTTTTCTTGTTACACCACTTGCTGCACATTTTCAAGTGTGTGCTAATACCAGAGTATTTCAAGCACATCTCCTTTAAAACTATTCAGCAAACTTGAAAGTCTACCTCAAAAACTCCCAACTGATTTAAGGTATAAGTGATGTAACTACACTCTACCTGTCATGAATAATTTAACTGAAGTATTCTGGCTCCCAAAAATCATAACCTGAAATTGTTGAGTAATTCATTCAACCTGGCTGTATCTCTTTTTTCCCTATGTGTATGTATAGCTGAATGTCCTGTGTATATGTAGAGCTGAATGTATCCACATTAATCCTGCCCTTAGTCATCAGCCCTTTCTGTCTTTACCGTTAATTTCTGTATGTAGAATATAAGTAGGTGTTCTATATAAATAAACTCCCGAAAGGTAACCTGATGCTGAACTTTATAGCTGAGTAAACAGAAGCACTGAAAGGTGATGTGATATAATGTGCTTGGCATGTGTGAGTCAGCATTAAGATGTACTCCAAATACTATTGCAAACACTGACAGTTTCTGGATATAAAGAACTCAATGTGCTTTCATTAGCGCTGCTGGAAATTGCTCCCAAGGGTCGTGGTTCTCACTCAATTCAGATCACTTATGTAATTTCAGAGTATGAACTGTTTCAGGCAGCTGCAATGTTCACTGATTTTTGCACTGCTCGATGAACTTTCCCTGTAAAGGTTTCCCAGCACTGGGTTTAGAGCTAATACTTCAATTTCAGCAGTCTCAAGGAACTTCCAAAATTTTGGATTAGAAAATGCTGCTCACGAGATGCCCCCTGCTCTGCTTAATGATCTGAGTGAAACAGCAGAGACAGAAGCAGAGGCAGCCTGTTGGGTCAGGGCCCTGATTCACCCTAACACTTGAATTCATTAATCTTCTGTTTATGTTGTTGAAAAAGTTTGTGCTGCCTGTGAAGTGAGATAGCTTTACAGACAAGCTGGATATCTGATTGCTGTCAGTGGAATGTAAATGCACTTCCAGTGTGGGAATGTGTGAGGCTCCAGTGATCAGAGAGTGACTGGATGTACAGCAGGGACAGGATCAGCCTGTGAGTGGTGATCACCTTCACTAATGAGGTTTCTCTGACCTGGGGTAAAACTCACCAGGTGAGTTTTACAGAGAGCTCCATCCATCCTGGACAGAATTCTGTATTTTAGGGGAACTTTCACCAAAGTCCTGCTCAGAGTTCTGTCATTTTAATATAGTTTATAGGCAGGATGAATAGAGGCATAAGAAAAGAAGAAACTTTTTTCTTCTAAGGGGACAAGCTGGAATGCTAGTGAGGATTTAAGCAGCATTTCACCCTTGTGGGCACTGGGAGAGCTCTGGGTAAAGCTGTGCTCCTGCCTTGCACAGGAGGGCAAACAGGTGCTTTGGAAAAGCTGGTGGATAATTATGTGGGTGTGATAATGAGGCTCTGGTTTGGTTCTCAGTGTCCTTATTCTGACAGCAAACTCTTGAGCCTCACCTTCTGTCAATGGGCTAAAACTGTGTAGCCAAAGACAGGCATGACCAAGTTTGCAGGAAGTTGATTTGCCCTGAGTTTTTGCTTTTCATTCAAGTTCAAAAAGCATACTAGTTGCAACACCTCCAAAGGAAACATCCAAGGGTTATTTTTCTGTTTTCTAACCACAGCCATTGATCTGTATAATTTATATCACTGCTCTGCATTTCCTCTCTCTGATTACAGCCCAGTACATAGGGCTTCACTAATCTCTTTGCAGGGATGAAATATCCTCTGTTTTTTCCTTATTGAAGGTTTCCAAGTCACATATTTGGCTTCACTTTGGGGTTTGCATTGGCCCAAAAGATCAAAGCAAAAATGTGTAATTTACCACGATCATTTTGACTTGTAGCCAGTGTTTAATAAGTTGGGAATTTCCATGGATGCAGAAGGGATATAGCTTCCCAAATCTCATTGACATTCAGAGGGTTTTGGACACACTTCAAGCTTCTTTTACAATCCTATGCTGAAATGGCCCAGCTCTGCTTTCCTTTCTAAATATGTATTTCTCAGTTTGTTTTGTTTTTTTTTTTTTTTAATTGAAAAATTCTCCATATTTAAATCATGCACCACCCTGGAAGTTATTAACTTTTCTTACTCTGGGTAGTGTTGACAGCCCAGTATAATAACACATGATAATAAATAATTATTTGGGTCAACACAAGTTACCAAGTAGGTGATTTTCAGATTACTCTTATTCCTTCAAAAATAAGAGAAAAAATGAGCCTTAGAAACCTGACTAGACAATCTTAAGTTTCTAAAAGAATTATCAATTTTTCTTCATAATGTAGTCAACATGCAGCTAATTAGTGTCCTACAGCAAAGAGAAGTTTGTCTTCCTAAGAAACTTTAACAACCTACTCAAGCCTTTTACAAAATATTATGATATCGTTAGCATTTTCAATGGAAGAGTAAAAAGCAAAATACTTTAAACCTTAGCAATTTTTATATATTTAACTGTCAGTGTTATTAGATCCAGCCCTTCTTCCACCATTTTGGGAATAGAAGAGCAATGACTGCTTATAATAGTTACTAAGTTCCCTGACTCTTCAGTGTTTCCTTGACTTTGTAGATCCTGATTGCTGAAGCAGCGCTCTATAGTGGCAAAAATCAAATGTACTTTAATAATTCCTATTAATCTGTGTAATTTTGTGAACAAAATCAATAGTTCCATCCCTTGTCTAAATATTTAATGAATTTTAGATAGAGGTATATTAACTTTGTATGATGGTGCTTTTGCTTGAAAAAAGTGCAACTTCTGCCAAGTGCCTGGATAAGTGTCTGTGGGAAGACAAGGATAAACAGCAAAACCTGAACCACATGGGATTTCCTGTGTTCTCTCTTTGTTTCCATGCTGTAGAACTTAGTCCTAGATGCAGCAAAATTTTCTGCGTTTTCTAAAGTAGCAGAACAGGAAAGGGATATCTCAAATAGCAACAACTGAAATCCCATCCATAAGTCCTGCAGTGAGCTGCATGTTTTTATAAAGCACCTTTATAAGGGGTGCTGCACCATTGTGCAGGTAATAAACACCAAATTTGCGACAATGTGGGAAAGTTATGGAAGAAAATGTCTGTTTTCAGATTGAGTTTCCATTTTGAGCAATGGCAGTCAGGGTTATGGTTTCATTGCTACCCAAGTACGAACAGAAACAAAGTGCACGTCAGGAATGGTAAAATACCTTGAAATTCTCAGAAGCCCTTTGTTTTTAATTTTAACTCAAGAAACTTCAAAAATGCTTTTACAACTTAAATATGGTTAAGACTGAGAATTGTGTTTGCCCTTTCTGTAACCTTTGGTGTTCTCCCCAATAATTATTTTTTTTAATGAACTCTATTTTATGAACTCATTATTCTTCCTCCACTAATACATTTTCCTTATTTTCTAATTAAGCACTGCTTCCAGCACACTTATGATAGCACACTCACATCTTCTCTGGCTTCTCATCCTTATTTCAGTGTGGGACTTGTGCTGCAGTTGGCACAGGTGAGGCTGTGACCCTGCTGATGCTGTCTGCTGCTGCTGCCTTTTGCTGTCTTTCACGAGGCTACCAGTTCAGCTAAGGCAGAAATCCAAGCATTCAGCTGCCAGCAAGTCTTCTTAATTGAATTTGAGAGGGGCTTGAACAGGCTGATAGCACCAAAATTCCTGAAGTCCCTTCAGTTTTCAAAACTTGCATTGGAACCATTCCTTAAGGTTTCGGTTCTGCATGAAGTACAAGAGCACTTGGCAGCTTTCCATGTTCAGACATGTTGTATGTCTTCCCTTGCAATCACTCACTTCCCTTTCTCCTCTGAGGAGATAGAACTAGAATTTTTTAATATTCTATTGTTCAGTTCCCAGTAAGTGCTAGGATCATTAACAACACTTGATACATTGTGTTTAGCAATTACACAAATGCCATGCTGATCTTCTCATCTCCCATCCTCATCACCGAGTTACTAACACCAAAGAATATGTGCAACTTTTCACTCATTTCTAGAAAATTTGCTAGAGAAGGATTATTAATTTCTCAGATTTCTGACTGTGAAGCAAATGTAGCTTGAGGCTTAATGTGCTGACAGTGTTTCCCCATTTTTAAAGGTAGTCTAGCTGTCATGGTTATAGTGCAAGAAACCAGTCCACCGAGCTTAATGAGAGTTTCAAAAATGAAAAAAGATGTTTAAGTTCTTTGAAGAGATCATCAATAAGAAGTTGGTTTAAAAAGAAAGTGAAAGCATCTTGCTATTCTCTGGTCCAGTGTTATTTTGTATATGTGGTGGACATTGTTAGGCTGGTTGAAGGGGATGATTTATTTGCAAGTCACAGAAACATTTTCAGAAGAGGAGGATGTTTAAGCTTTCCCTGTGCTACATGCCATAATATCCTTTTCTCTCTCTTTACTCCCTTCAACCCCATTATAGTCTTTGTGGCTTTATCTCTTCCCTTCTCCTGCATCCTTACCTTCATTTAGCTCTAGGTGAAGGTTCCCTGTGAACTCTGGGGTTTTTTGAATGTTGCTGTATTTCCCCTCCTTTCTCACCTCTCCTGTGCTCAGCAATCATGGCAAGTGCTCCAAGGGGACAGCAGGAAACCTCTGCTTGAAAAGGCAGCAGCAGTGGAGCAGTTGGGGTGGTTGAACACAGCTGGTCTTGGAAGGGAACCACCACAAAATATCTGGTTGGGACTTGAAAATTTGCAAAGAAATAGCTCTGTGCTTCATACATAAGTGGCCAAGGCCTGCAGGGGGACTCATGACAAAATGTGAGAAAGGAGAAATCTGAAGGTGTTTCTTTTATAATGCTGTCACAAACTAGTGAGCTGAAAGTGTTTCTTGTTAACATCTCATGTAATATTTCTTGCCTCCAAGTAATCTCATTTGTGCTGCTATTTTCCTGCTATCTGACTCTGTTTCCTGTGCTGGGAAGGGGGAAGAGCTCTTTTCCTGCTCACACCTCTCCTGTGTGGTGAGATGAACTCTTGGCACTAACGCAGAGTTGGCCAGCGCATCTTCATGTCCATGTTTGCACAAATGGATTTGTTTGAAGCAAATGGCTCCTCAAGGGTCATTTGAAGAGCGTCCCCTGAATGCATTGTCCTTCATCTAAACACTGCAGACTGCTGATGTAACTCATCCTTTAAATGTCCTACTTATGTTAGGTTATGTGGAGATTGGGTCTGCAAGCTGTCCTTTTAGAAATTCCAGATGTCCTTTGGGTTGTTCACATCTTTAGACATGGAAAGAGACACAGCTTTCTTTGGAGTTTCATTCTCTTTGCAGACGTCTGCAGGCATGGCAGTGCTTTTAGGAGTGGCCTTGTATCACACCAGAGATAATAGTATGAGGTTTGTTAATTCACTGTTGTGATGCTTTAGGCAAATGTGATGGGTGGAGAGGCAAGAAATGTATTTGATGATGTCATCCTCTGTAAAAACAAAAATATTTTAAGGAAATGCTTTGTTATCATTGCTCATAGTAGTAGCTTTCTGGTTTTCAAAATACCAGCAATATGTCAAATGCTTTCAGAAGAACCCTAAGAACAGCTCTTTCTTCAAATAATTCACAGCCATATCAGGCTGTCACCTGCTAGTATGCATGTGCATTTTCCATTTTTTCTTACTCTATTTCACAGAGAGGAAAAAAAACATCAGAATGTTCTCTGTTGTCAAATGAGGAGAAAAAACAGGAGGAGGACTGCAACATGAGTAGAGAGTTGTTGTTTATATGAAGTGTTGAGGGTAAAGTTCAGATGATTACCTCGAACGTTGCAAAGCCTTGCTTGTCAGCCTTGAAAAATAATGAGAATTTGTTGGTAGATATCCAGAGGGGAAATTGTTTTGAATTCTTGCATTGAGTTTTACAGTGTGCTGTTTCTGTTTGAGGGAATGAGTATTGGTTCATTGTGGGCATTGAGCTGTAACCACAACCTGCAGCTCTGGGGCAGCAAGAGGGGCCCCTGCCCATGTGGAGCCTGCCCCTGTCACTGCCCATCAGGTACCAGCCCATCTCTCCATGATCACCCTCAGAGCAAATGCATTCCTTCCAACATATCATGGCTGATTTTCCTGTGAGGCTTAAATATTGCAGTACAGCCTTCCTGTCACACATTACAGGAAAAAAACTGCTCAGACCTCTTAAATAATCTAATCTTGTCCATTTGTTTACTTCTTCCACATTTTCCTTTCTTTGTTGCAAACCTAGAGCTGTGTTTCAAATTTTCACAGTGGTTTACTACATATATTTTTTTTTTCTGAAGATTGGCAGTATATTAACACTGTGTTCTAAAAATAAATTGGAAAACTTCAACCTGACTCTTAATTGAAGCTTTACTGATTGTCTATCAGGATTCATTTTGCTAAAAATATAAATTAGTTCTCACTGGGTAAATTTCAGCCATTTCTAATCTTTCCTTCTAATTTCTGTATTGATTTGAATTAATTGTTATTCCAGGATTGCAAGCTCTTCCCTGTGACTGTCTAATGACTTTTACCAGCACTCTATCACACTTGCTTTGAATGTTAACGATTCAGGAGATGGAGAGCTTCAGCAGTCATTGCTGCCTAGGAAGGAAATTGGTTTTCATTGGTTAAAAGTTGTTGAATGTGTGTTGTTTCTAAACATCAAAAATCTGGGTTTGCTGATGATGTTTTGTTTTTTAACCTTGCTTTTTCAATGTCTTCATTAAGTCATGTTTTGACCTGAGCATTATCCTGAACGGTCTCAGAGCTCCTGGTTGGAATCAAGAACTGACATGGTTTACCTTATAGTTTGCTTGATTGTATGAGTGATTATCTACAAATACCTTATATCTCCATTTGCCATAGAAATCAGTTTTTAATTGTGAGGTGAGGGGGGCGATGGCAGGATGGCATTTTTGTTTTCTTCTCCCACTTTTCAGGATGCCCTTCCCACTTGTGCTCGGCCACCTGTGTAACATCCAGCCCCCAGGGAACAGCTCGAGTGTTCTCTAGGAACGTGACTTACCATAATAAAGTCATTGTTCTCTGAAATCTGTAATGTAATGGAAATATAACCTCCTGACATGTTATAGTCTTGCTCTCAGCCAACTCTCTTGGAGAGAAGATTTTCTTCCAGCAGCGGAGAAATGGTGAATTGCAGTTCAGAAGTGAATGTGGCTGAAGCAGTGAATTCAGCCATCAGCTGCTGGGGTGGGTTGTGCCATTTGGAAAAATGGGAGAAGCCTTTCTGACACACTGAATGTTGCAAAAACTGATAGGAAGATGTTGCAAGTTCCTCGGACCAGTGGGGATTAGCTTAAAAAACACACTTTGCCACACAAGCACATTCAGAGAGCCAATAACTGAGGCCCTTAATCTTGGGTTTGGTTTTTTTCCCCTAGCAGTACACAGCAGATTTGTATGGGGACTGAAGAGTCAAGTTCTGCTTGCTCACATAAAAGCAGGGGCTAACAAAATCCCCATGTTTCTTTTTCTTAAGAAAGGAGATGAACAATAGAGGAAAGAGCAAGTGGGGCAGGAAGGATGGAGGGAGAAAAGGTAGACACAGGTGTCAGATGGGAGGAGACTTTGGGAAGACTGAGGTGGGTAACACTGCACTTCTTCCAAGGCAGATTTAGGATTGTTGTCTTAAGTATATTTCACCAAAATTCAGAATTTCAGCTAGTTACCTTAGAATGTATTTTGTTAATGCAGTTTATCCCAGCTCTGGGAGTTATAGTGCTTTGAAGTAGGAGGAATTTTTGGATCTCTTTTTTTTCTGGGTTTTTCTTTCTCTCTTATTCACAGGACAATGGAAAGTGCTAAAGTGGTTATGTTTGTGGGGAAAAAAACCTGGATATCTTGGCATAATTTTAAATCTGGTAAATTCTGGGAGAAGCTATTCTTCATATCAAGTTACAACTATTTCCTGGGTGACTCTAGGTGGTAGTCTAGGTAAATTGTAAAATCATCATTATGTAAGAGTTTAATTTGTGAAAGTATCACAGAAAAGCTGTTGTATGCACAATTAAAGTAGGTGCAGGTAATCTACCTGGAATAGTTGCTTCCATTTAGTGAATTTCAGTGGTGTTTTCAGGCTGCCTTTTAATTAACTTAATGTAAAACTGAGTTTCTAGGGCAAGTGATGATTTATGTGCCAGTATTTCCCAGTGTTTGCTCTTGAGACAGAAGACTGATGGTTTAAACTGTCTGAAAATGTTTCTTCTTTTTCTGTGTGACAGTTCATTAACAGATTATACAGAGAAACATCTTTACATAAAAATCAGGTTCATCAACAAATATGTCAAACACACATTTAATCCCATTCACTGGATGAACACAAATAATCCATAAAGGTGATTTATTATTGCCACCTGCTTTATCTTGCATGATCAAACTATAATCAATAAGAGCTATTAGTCTTTCAAGTTAGAGATTTATGGACCTTGGTCATAGAGTAATAGCCAATATGCACATAAAAATCAGTTTGAAAAGCCTTTGCTTTTACATTCATGTGTCCTTGAGACTCAGATACCAAACTGGATTTCATATCATGAAACAAACTGGATTATAATAATCTTAAATCAAAGAAATCAGAGAGGGAAATGGGTTTGTTAACCTAGCAATTGATTTCTTTTCCCCCTATGTCATACTGGAAATCCAGCTACTCAGCATTTTTAAAACTATGCCAGCAAAACAGGCTTTTCATCAGTTCTTCCCTTAAGATCTCTTACCCTGTGGTGGTTTAGGTCTTGCTTTGTGTGTCAGGATCAACCCTGGGGCTTGCAAACAGCTCAGAGCAGGCTGATTCCAGAGCTCTGTGTATTGTACTCATTTTTGTCACAGTGATTTGCACAAGTTACAATTCCAGCTTCCAGTTAGTAACTTAAAGTTTCTTATAGTTCCTGTGACTTTAAAATTTGTCTTCCCTCAAATTTAAATAATGTGAAAAAGATAAACTTTTTAACTTAAGGTTGCCTTACTTCAGAATCATAGATAAAATGAAAAGTTCCATTTGGGGGGGCTGTGGCTGCCTGCAGACTCAAGTTAATAATGTCATATCAATTCACCTTATATTTAATTGCCTGCTGTTTTTATTATCTTTGAGAAATCTCCTTTCTGAATTCCCAGATGATCCCTAATTCTTAATATGGAGAGCTGACAAGAAACATTGCAATAACAAGAGGTAAAAAAAAGCTTCTCACCTGCTCCAGCCAATAAAATACTAGCTATGGTTTAGTTTTAGGATTAAAGGCTTGGTATGTATAGGTGAGGGGGTTGACAAACTCTAAGTTTTCAAAGTTAAGAGATGCACAAATCCCCTGGGAGCAGAACAATTCCTGTGTTCTTTAAAATATTCTTAGCCCGGCTTTGTGCATTTTAATAAAACAAGGTAAATTAGGGTCCATGCAATGTGTGTGAAGTTTCTGCTTCTCCCAGTGCTGTGTTTGACAGGAATTATGATATTTGGACTGTTGAAGTTTCATTTTGACCCCACAGGTGGGAGGTGAGTACACTGAGGAAATACTTGTGGTGTTCCCTTCCTTTGTGACACACTGGTAGACAGCTGTCAAACAGCTCTTACATTAATCCTTCCGCTGCAGATTGTAAATCAAGTGTACAATGGTATCTGCATAGGAGCAAATTAATTTCATCCTCTCTCTGTGTGATGGCAGAGGCATTGCTCTGTGAGAGTATGTGAGGTCAAGGCAATTAAGGAGTCCTAATTTTTGTGGACTTTTATTTATACATTATTTATTAGAATTATATACTTGGATCTATTTAAAGCTGTCTCTTGGCTCATCATTATAACCGTAAAGTGGACATTTCCCACTGAAATGATAAATACTAACTTTTTTGAAGTAAGAAATTTGATGTTTTCTGAAGATGAGAAGATTACCATGTAGTTGGATCTAACCTTCCACTTGTTTCAAGTCATGAAATTATGAAACCATCAACAGATGCTTCTAGGTTGTTAACAAATGAACAGGTAAATTAAGTTACTAATCAGGCAAACAATACTATATTTAGTGTTCTTTTCAGAATTTTATTATAATTACCCATAATACATCAACTGAATGTTTAATCTCCTTTCAACTGACAGCACTTTTATCTTCTTTATGTATACAAACTAATTTAAAATCTACTTTTATTCCAATACGTATTTTTATATTATTTTTCTATCTGCTGCCTCACCAAAATGCTGTCACTAAATCTTTTTATTTTTCCTGAGAGAGTTCAAGGAGTGTTTGGAAAATGCTGTCGAGCACATGGTGTAATTTTGGGACTGTCCTGTGCAGGGCCAGGAATTAGATTTAACAATCCTTGTGCCCCTTCCTGCTCAGGGTATTCTATGATTTTCATTGATTTTGTATCATTTGAGATAGTGTTTATACGATCCATTCCTAGGGATGCACCAAACAGAGTTTTAACACACAGGGGAGAAGGAAAAGTGTGAAATTTTTCCTCTTCCCATTCATATAAGAACTCTGGAAAGTGCTGTGAATTTTTCAAACTTCTCTCTAGAAATAAAACTTTTCAGTTTTACCTCACTGTTGGATGAGATATGAAACACCCAATGGAGTAAAGGAGGTGTTTAAGATACCATTCCTGAATTTTGATATATGAAGAGATAAATCTGCCCCTTCCAGGATTAGGACACAGGAAATAAATTGCTTGATTGTAGCTCCTTTTTAAATTGGCTTAACCTTGAGATTACCATGCTCCTAAATTGGTGAAAAACCAGTCTGGGCACCCAAGAGCTGAAGCATTATCTACAGTTACACATATTAAAGCCTCACTTCTCTACCATGGCTTCTCATCTGAAGAGAGAAACACATAACTTTCAAGGCTCCAGAGGATTTGCTGAATTTTCCCCATAATAGAAAACTCAGGCAACATTCTCTTGGGGACCAGGTCAACAGCTGTTTAGTTAAACAACAGCAGATAGTTGTAAAGATATTTATTCTGCAGTAGTTTCTAGATGACAACAATGTTAAATAAAATACTGGTATGTGTTGGATGGGGTGGTAAGTTGAGAGTGTGCAGCAATTCCTTCCCACCAGATGGGCTGTAAGTAGGCTGGAGTGCTGGCAGCTGATATTTAGGATGTAATCTGAAGAAAACTGCAAAGTAGAAGCAAGGGGCAAACTGTAAAGTAGAGTGAAATGGAAATAAATAGAGCAGTGAAAGTAGGAACCTTGGTAATGTTTTCTTTCTTGCAATATAACAACTGCAATTCCTAAATCACTTAACTCTAGGGAAGGATGCTTCTTCCACAACTGATGAGTGAGATATAAAGGGAAATACTTTTACTGGAGAGCCAGAATTGTTCTACCACAAAGTTTGAAATGTGATATTGCACAATGATGTTACAAAAACCAGCCAAAGTTCACATCTGTGTTAAACAAACTGATTTCTGCAAGGGTAATACAAATTTCCCATCATTAGAGTTTCATACTCCGTGACATGATACGTGTCTTAAGGGGCTTGATGTCTAGCGAGCAATTCTAGGTCTTTCTTTGTTTTTTATTCATTTGTTTTACAATTTATGTTACACAGATTTTGTCACCTACTGTACTAAATCCTCTGGAGCCTGGTGAAAAAGAGAATGTTTGTCTCAGTTTCATGAATAAAGCTGATTTCTTCAGACTCTCCAGGGAGTAAATGGAGACAAGTTTTCACTTTCAACATCTGTGTGTTCCTGCTGGCATCTGGCAGCCAGTGCCCATTACTGGTAATAAACAAGATGCAAAATATACTGATTTATTTGTAGATTGTTCTCCCTGGTTTGCTTCAAGTTTCCTCTTCTACAGATATGTCATTGAGTTTAGGAGTGATGATTTGGCCTAAATGGACCAGTTATTACTACCTGCCAGGGATGCAGCTGGAAGTATAAATATTTTCCTTCTATTTCAATGCATGTTCATCTTTTACTAATGTCTTTTTTGAGGTTGAAGATGTAACTGATTCACTTCAGGTCTGTGTCATCATAACTGGGCACTTTTTCAGTCATCAGCTGTTCAATCATCCATTCATGTCAAGATGATTTGGTACCATTTACTCCAATGGCTGCTACTGTTTTCCGGTATAATTATTCATCAGCAGTGCTTTCATTAGCATTTCTCTACTCTAGGTCTAAAGCAGTTATTTAAAAATAAGTTAATTTACCTTTTGGTGATATTTGCTGTGTTTCTATTCCATTTCCTTCTCTGTATTTAAAAGAGACAGCAGTCTGGCATGTCACACCCAGAGATGAGAGGCAGTTTCTCTTAGGGAATTCTGACAGGCTAGGAAAGCAGGGAAATCCAGCCTGACTTCTCAGATCCTGCCCTCTTACTAAATCAGTTGCTATTCATTATTTCTAAACAAATCTTGCACCAACTGTAGAGTGATTTTGCAAGCACTCCACGTTTCAAGAATCTGAAGGATATCTAATATGTGTGGGATTTAATTTATTTATAAAATTAGGTCCAAAACATAAAAGAATCAGAGCTACAGCTCCAAATTCACTCACATACCCAGGATGGAAAAAACTTTACCTATAATCCAAGATATCTTTTGCAGTTTGTCCCCAGCAAAGGCTGGAGTTTGAGTTGATCCTTAGCCCCCTGTGCTGCCCAGGGCAGGAGCATTTGGGGAGTCTGGAGTGATGTCTCCAGTGATGCTGGCTGCCTTCCTAACATTTGTAACCAGAGCTGTACTGTGTTAAAAAGGTCAGCACCAGATTGGAAAATGATGAATGCTTTGGTGCTGCTTCATATCATTACACTTTGATCAGAGGTAAATTAATTTGTATTTTAAGCCTATCCTTCAAGTTTAAAGCCTACTGATGATATTGAATGATGTGTCACCAGATTTTTTATGACAGTGGTTTCTATTGTCTGATAGAAATAAATTCAGCAGACCAGGTCTGTGTTACATCTTGCTTTCTTCTTGAATTGTTTCTACTTTCCCTTACAGAATGAAAAAAGTGTTTTGTCTTCTACTGCCAAGCAAATCTCATGTAATAACTGAGCAATCTGAAAAATTCAATCAAATGTGTCTCCATTATTGGGGAATAAATGGATTATAACTCTGTAAGGGGTATATGTATAGCTGGGGGAGAAAGGGGGATGCAGAGGGGACAGGCTTTTACTCCATGTGAGAACTGACTCCTTGCCCCTCCATGAATCTCTGTGCAAGATCTCTCTCAAGCTACATATGTTGGTTGTTTTCCAAAAAGAGATATTGAACTTATACTTGGTTACTTTACCAGTCGCTGAGAATAGGACCCTCCCGCAAAAAAAGGCTTTTACCATATTTGTGTAATTTTTTACAATGATATTGGGTTTTTATGTTGTTTGTCAATGCCATTGACATTTGAGTTGCAGGGAGGGTTTCTTTGGTGATGCTAGGAGCAAAAGCAGAAGTGTGGCAATTCTGTACTGGTGACATTTCGTGTTTCATTTGTCTTATGGAGGCTATTGACTTGGGATCAGGTATGTCAAAAGGACATCTCTATTTTTTAAAATAAAAAAAATAGTGTTCAATTTCTCTTGATTTTCTGTGTTACAGTCACAGATTCAGGGGTATATTTAACACAGAGATGTGTTTGTGAGTGGCATATTTATAAAAGCACATGTGCAGCTCAAAGAAACTTGAAGAAACGTGAGAAAAGAGACTGTGATGGATACAGCGGATCATATCCAACATTTTCAACTACTCCTGAACAAAAGCTAACAAGCTTGCTATGAAACACCTGAGTGTTCTGAGCTTATGATTTTCCATATTAGTAGGGAAAAATCCTGTAAAAGATAAATTTTTCTTCTGCTGTCTTAGAAAATTTCAGTAATTGCTCCTGCTTATGTTTGTGGTCACAAAGTTTCTGTGATGTAGCTAAATGCTGTATCACTAATGATCCTGTGTTGATTGATCTTAGAACTGAGGAGGAAAAGAGAATGATCACAGGAAATTTGCTTTAAGGCCACTGGTGAAGGGCAAGGGATGCACCATGTGACACCTGGTCATGAACAGCATGTACAGAAGGGATTGGATTGAAAAATAGGAAGGGGAAAACTCAATAAATAAACATTTACAGGCAGTGTATTGTTTACTGAATATTAATGGTCCCGTGTGAAGTTATAGAATGAAATTAATTATTGCTACTAACATAAATATGACCTGTTCAAAGCACTGCATGAAGGAAATATATATTCTTGCCATTCAAAATACAGTTTTTCAGAAAAATTAAAATTGTAGTTATTGACGTAGCCCATTGAATATCTGATTGCATACAGCCATTGATCCAGGACAGAAAGTATCCTTTCAATTACCAGCTCAATGAAGGAATTATATTTTGTACTTCATTTAGGGTTTTAGACTAAAAATTCTTCAGGTTTTATATCTTGTATCATACAAAAGAAGGAACGGAATGAGCTCATTTTCTGTTGATGCATGAAAGAGGATGGTGAATCTAGAAAAAAATTGGCTTTGTGAGGGAGTGCACAGGAGACAAAGTTGATTTGATCTCTGTCAGTACTTCAAAAGCTGTGGGATTCAGGCAGATTCCTAGCTCTGTTTCAATAATAAAGTTACAACTTCCTTTTCCTAGTCTAATTTCTTTGCAAAAATGATCTGCTTTATGATGCATAGCACAGTAAGGATTTTCTATTAGTTAGGGCCTTTAAGCAGGATTTTTAGTAATGATCTGTATACTTATGTGCCAGTAAAGTAGAGTAAAATAAAAATTGGAATTAAGAGCTGTATAGAAAGTCATAAAATGAAACTTACACTGATTTCATTTGAGCATTTGTAACAGGGGCTCTGAATAGCTTCAGAAGAGTTTGTGGCATTTTTCTTGAGCCTCAAATTTTCTGCAGAGATTTTTCTAATGTCTTTGGATGACATCTGGAAAGTCATAATCATCCATCCAGTTCATAACTCCCAGCAGGAACCTCTGGCATGGCAAGAACTCAGGTTAAGAATCATCATTCTGGACAGTTCAGTGCCTGCTTGACAGCCCACCCTTCCCACAGCCTTGATTACCACAGTAAGGCAAATTCACTGTGTGGTGTTTACTGTAAGAGAAGCTGTAAAATTTCAGCTTTGACTTTGAAACATGTTATAGCAAAGGGGATGTTTCAGCCCTAGGCTGGACATCTGTGCTTAATTCTCCATCTTAGCCACCCTTAGCAGGGTGGGCATCTGCACATTGTTCCTTCATTGCACTTATTTATCCTTGTTGAGGTGGGATTTAGAGGACAATGCAGGTGGAGGACCTCATTCACCTTTTCTAATGAGGTGTTGTCTTCTCATTTGATTAGACCTATTCCCCTATATCCAACAGCTGAGATGTGCCTTCTACTGGCAGTCTTGATTTGACTCATTTTTGGTTTAATGTAAATGTTGCAGCAAACATTTTAATGGCACAGAGAACTTTTATTGCTTGATCTTTTCTCTCCTGCCAACTGCTGAATGCAAAGTGAAGAGGAGTAATTCCTTGGATTTAGGGGGATTCTCTATGAAAGTTTCCTGGAGGAAAAGGAAAGGGATTTTTATGCAACACTTAGATTAAAGGCAGCTTATCTTGTAAGATGCCTGCCTTTGAGTTTTCCACAAGGATTTCCTTGGTCAGATTATATGGCCTGGTACAGTCTCCTTCTATCCAGTTTCCTTTCTTCTTCAGCCTAAAGCAACATTACTGTGGCTGCATCACAGAATCCAAAGCAAGGGGCACAGAGGAATTGCTCTTATACTTCACTTTTGTCTCCACTCTTTCCTTTGCTGTTTCACTCCCAGATCTACTTAAACTGTTTTTCCAAGGGTCCTCCTATGGTTTCACACAAGGAGAAAGGGCTTACATTGTCTCCCAAGTAGGGAAATAATGCTGAGAAAGCTTTCACAAATGTTGGTGTCTCTGCTATATTAAATTATTGTTTCAATTGAATTCCATGCAAAATAGTAGCAAAGACATGGTTGGTTTCTTGTAATGCCACTAAGATGCCCAGAGAGAGAAGTGAGTTAAGTGTTTGGTAGTTTTGGGAACAATTTCCACCCTCTTTACATGTGCACTTAGGCCCATTATTTGCAGAGAAGCAGGATGCCCTCTGAGGCCATACCAGAGATGTTCAGCTGAACAAGGGCTGGCAGATGTTCTGGTACAAATCATTAGAGAGTCCTGACAGAGACTTTAAACAGTCATGAAGGCTGGCTGGATACAGGCTTCTCAAAAGTCCAACTGCTTCAAATTGCAGTGATGCTGCAGGAAGCTGGAGGCACAGATTAAGGGTAGTGGCTGTCCCTTAGGGCAAAATTCTCAACTTGAACTCTTCTCTGCACAACAAATCCTAAGCATGTCATGCCCTTGTTCCATGCATAGGGTTTGCATTAATCCCTGAGTCCCTTTCTTGTTTGGTTGTTTTGTTTGTGGGTTTTTAAAGAAATGTCTTGTTCCCTGAACCAGTGAGGAATATTAGTTTGTTACTATGCTAAATGCGGAATCCACATCAGATTTTGAGCTTTGACATCCATGGTAGAGAAAAGGTGTGGGACACACAAAGTCTTTGAAACCCATGGAGTTACTCCATGGATCATTTGATGTTGCCCAGAGTAGAATCTCTCTCACCACGTTTGAAAGAAACAAAAGATGAAACATTTCCATCTTCCATTAAGATTTCCATGAACCATTTCCATCTTCCATTAACCTCAGAGGAACCAGCCAGTGTGACCACAGAAGCAGCACTGCAGGAGCAGTGAAACTTTTCTCTCTGCTTCTTTTGAAGGCATGGCAGTGGCCTTCACAGTGCACTGTGTACAGCTCAATGTGTGGATTTGGGAATCCTCTTCACAGACTTCTGCTTAAACTGAAAGCTGCAGCTAGTCAAGGGAGGACATAAGAGTGGATGCAGAGGATAAAGACACCTAAAAAAAAAATTGGAACAAGCAATTGCTTGTCAGAAAGGCTCTTCTAAACTGGAGGAAAATATTAAGCAATGTTCCCAAAGGGGTAGTCCTTGAACATAGCCAGTATCTAATGTATGTACATGACTGACAGGGAGAGTGAACTAGTTAGTTGCTTATTAAACTAAATTTGGAGCAGCAGAGGATGTGGAACAAATAATAAAGGAGACTTGAAAGAATTCCAGACTTAAGCATGAGCCCTAGTGTATTAAATGAACTTTAATACAGACAGATGTATACCACAATAGAGCAAACAGGAAAATGTTCTAAAAAAAATCATTTAAACTGTAAGAGAATAAAGCTCAAGGGCTGAAACTCTTACAGACTGAGTAGAAAGGTGCAAAGAACAAACAGCATGTCTTTACAATTGTTTCCCATTGAATTAATTGATTCACTCAAGTAGCACCAGATTTTTGCCATATTTACACACCTGATTACTTGGCCCACAGATTATTCCCCATCCTTTTCCTGAAAATATTTCAAAGTATTAGAGAATTGATTTTTGAGGCATTTCTAACTACTGATTTTTCCCAACAGTAAGAAAAATTGGGGTAATTCTGTGGTAAAAACTGTCTCATATTGCATTTATCCATCTGTAGAAATGAAGCTGCATGGAAAAAAAAAAAAAAGAAAATAAAATTGGGACTATCAGAACCAAAGAAAAAGAACAATATGGGTTTATTTCCCAGGCATATGTGTTTTTCAGCAAAGTTAATGGTATGGCTATGCTCTCAGGTATTGTGTGATATACATCTAGACTGTTCTGGAAGTCACGTGCGTTGTGCTGTGGCTGGCAGGGGTTCCTTTTTCTCTCTATTGCCCTGATGTGCTGGATCTCCCCTTGTCCTATATTCCATGGATATAACGTACACGTATTACCAAATGCTGTCCATCTCCATCTGTGTCCAAAGAGCCCCAGGGTAGGTTACTTAGAGAGGCCCCTTAGCAGCAGAGTTGCAGCAAGTGTAGGGGATTTGTGCCTGCTCTGTCTGGGATCTGCTGCCACAGCAGGGGCACAGGAGCTCTCCCCATGGGCTGTGGCAGCATTTAGCCGCTCTCCCTTTGCCATGTGCAGCTGCATCCCTCCTCCTTCTGCAGGTATGGACAGTGCTCAGACCATTCTTGGGGACAACAGGAACCAGCCAGGCTTTGGGCCAGTGAGTGCACATCATCTCCAAAGCTCTTCCTCATCTCCTCTGATGAAAAGACAACAGGGCAGTTATAAACATCCTGCTGCCTCAGTCTGACAGAACCTTGCAGTCCTTTATTGCTGGCATGAAAGGATCTGTAAATCCAAGGTCCTTTTCCTGTTCCTTACAGCTGACGTCTGTGAGTTACGTGCCCCATTTTGCAGTATTTCATTTTTACACAGCCCAGAGGAGCATTGTAGAGTCATCACCCAGAACCCTGCCCAGAACTGCAGCACCACAGAGCTGCTGGCCAGGTGAGCCTCCAAAGAAATCAGTGCAGTGAGGCAAAGCATTTTATTGCTGTT
This sequence comes from Ammospiza nelsoni, assembly GCF_027579445.1. Taxonomy (NCBI): domain Eukaryota; kingdom Metazoa; phylum Chordata; class Aves; order Passeriformes; family Passerellidae; genus Ammospiza; species Ammospiza nelsoni. Next base: position 8,242,698 of record NC_080648.1, read on the forward strand.
GGTAGTGTAGTTATATTTTATTGTCTTGGCTGTCACCTTGGACAGCTTTTCTGGCACTGCCTGATGTGGGTTAATCATGGTTACTGGGGCAGAGATAGGGTTGTGTATAAATTATTGCCATCAGCTTGGAGAAGGAAAAAAATCAATAGGAACTTTTCTGATCGTTTTGTTTTCAGTTTGGAAATGGACTGGCAAGAGGTTTTGGTAATGATTTAAAATGCATCTTAGAAATGTTTTTAATTATGATTAAGATAGCTGCTAAATTTAACAAGATACAATTAAACACCAGTTTATTAAGTTTGAATTTGTTGCTGATTAGCGGTTACGCATGATGTAGGTTTTTAATGTTCCTTAATACTGAATAAATGGTTTGGATAATCAGTTGGTATATAATGTATTAATGTATTTCAAAATGCAGAGATAAACATGCAGTTCTGAGTGGTGCATTACATCTGCCCCACCTATTCCTGACCTAATCCCTCGCACTGACCCATTTAAAGAAACTGCACCAATTGTAGGACAAGGCTTCAGAAGCTCATTGAAGTAGGAATTTTGGGGTTTGGTTGTTTACTTTGTTTTCTTTTGGGGGTTTTTGTTGGTTGTGTTTTTTTGTTTTGGTTTGGGGGGTTTTGGGGTTTTTTTGTTTTGTTTTTTCTTAAGCTGTTGTATGACTTGTAAATGGCTGTGTTGCAAGAAGAGCAATGGTCGTTCAGAGACATTTAGCTTTAACTTTTGTCCCACCTTGGGCTCTGCTGAACAGGATCCAGCTCAGCCTTAGCTGTGGCACCTTCATTGCTGCTGCTTAATACTTCCAAATATTTGTCATTGAAAGCACTGTCAATAAGACCACATGTGGTGCCTTCAGGAAATCCAATTTTAATTTAGAAGCTAGAAGACTCACCAAATGTCTGTTTTGTTTTCTGTAATTTTAGAATTTACTTTTTTAATGGAATGCTTTGGAATGCTGTTGCTTGGAGCAAGCACACAAGCTAATGTTTTCAATAATTAGTGCTTAACACACCGCTTCTTCACAAGCTGTTGTCAGCTGTGCTACTTCCATGGGGGTTCAGAGCTTTTTGGAAATGTGTTTTGTCTGGGTTTTCAGGAGCCATTTGCTGTGATACAGCACTGATACCTTAAAGTCTGAATACTGGTGCAATTTAACTTTCCAGTGTGTTTAATTAAGTGCATTCAGATACCTCACTCTGAAGTCTCAGAGCCCACAAAGCTCATGTTTGGGCTAGGTGGGGGCTTGAGCTTGATGTTGTGCCTCATACAGCAACGAGGATGCAATATGCATTACTCTAAAGACAGGCAGCTGCAGATTAGTGTTTGCAGAGCAACAGATATCACAAAACAGCATAAATAGATTGTTAGATCCACAGAAATGTCCTGCATATTTGGCTTTTCAATATGTTCCCCAGCTCTCTTGCCACATCTCCCCAGGTCCTCTTACTGAACTGTTTCAGTAATCAGGACAAAAAACTTGAGCTCTTCTCATAAGAGACTGTTGAATGGCTGGTTAGACCTTAAACTTAGAGTCCCTTACCAAATTGTTGTTACTTACAGCCCTTTGGGAATTCTGCCCTACCAGATGCTTTGGATGCACATCCTCCAGTGTCAGCTGAGGGATGCCCACAGAGCAGAGCAGGGGGAGCCTCCAGAGCCCCTCCAAGCTCTGCTGCCATCATTGTGGAAGTGCCCCTGCCCTGTCACCCCAACCATCTTCACAGGGTTTTGCTCCCTCTTACTTTTAACTTCTCATTATTAAAGTCTCATAGAAGCTTTTTGTAGTCCATCAGATAGAACTGAGTATTCAAGTGTCCAGATTTAATCCTCTGAGTAATAAAATAGTAAAAATCAAGAACACATGAAAAAAATAAATAAAACCTAATAAATAGGTTACCTTATACTATTTTGATCATCAGAATTATCATGTTGTGTTCTTGACTAAGGGGCTTTGTTTTGGTTAACAAGTGCCTGAAAGCTTATCTGTTTATTTTCCCTGGATCCATCAGTCAATCCAATAAAAGGTCCATAAGTCTCTATAAACATGGCCTCATTTACATTCTTTATTCATTAAAGCAACATGAGAATTGGAACTACTGTTTCATTGTAGCAGATCTTTTATGGAAGTGTAAGTTATAGCAGTAATGTAGCCTTTATCAAGGAGATATCCAAATTTGGGGTTTGGCTTGTGTGATAGGTTTTGGTGTTTTGTTTGCATTTTTAAAACCTTCTTTAAAAAGTAAGTAAGTAAAAGAAAACCCCAACAACAACAAAAAACCCACCATACGATTTATTCCTTGATCTTGTATTGAAAGGGACAACTTCAATCTTTGGTCCTTGCTCTGTTACCTGGGGCTTTTTTCACTGAGCTGCTTTTTAAATCAGTGCTATATAATATTATTGATGTTTGCATTGGAGAGAAGCTTAGCATGGACTTTTCTGCCATGTCATGTAATGAAGAATCCAAGATGAATAATTGTCTTAGGGACTGACTTGACTCCCACAGATGAAACCAAAATGCCCTTTGATGTACAGCCACCAGGGCATGGTGTTGTGCTGTCCTTGAACTGCAGTGAAAGGAGTCAAAAATAAACCTTGGAGGCAAAACTCAAACTCTGGTTTAAGCAGGAAGGCTCTATAATTGCCATGTGATGTAATCCATATTTGGACAAAATCTTTTTGCTTCTTCTTGGGCAGACTGCCCAAAGCAGAGTATTGCTCCAAAAGAACACCAGGTGGTATTTGGGGTATTGCCTTTCTCTTTTCCTATTGTTCTTCTGTAGGCAATATGTCATTCTCAAGAACATAAATCCAAAACTTTCATATAAAGACTCAAACTTCCTTTGAGCCTTTATAAGCTCTTCAACAGCTGGTGCTGAAAATCCATATATTTCAGATTTGGAAAGTGTTTGATCCTTTCTTTTAAGCTATACAAATAGCTAAAATTTAATATTTTCAGGGGAACTTCAGCTCACAGAATTATGCTTCCAGTCTTTATTTTAGGGAGAGCATCGAAGCTAATTCAGGCTTTGAAATGCATGGATTTCATGGATTTCCCTTTAGGGAATTCTGGAGGTGGGAAAATTATTGTAACTCTTTAGGGTATGGTAAAAGACCACAAGGCCCTGCTGCACAAGGAATAAGTAACAGATAATCAAATGGGAGAGGTCTGCCTCATAACTGCTAATAGAAATGCACTTCTCAGCTTTATCTGCTTTAACCAGTATACAGGGATTCTGCAGTCTACAAACTTTGTGACTTAGTTCCATTTCCAAAGCCAAGTTGCCCTGAATGCAAAGTGTCCATCTGCCATTTTTTGAATCTCAGACAAATTTAATTTCATTATAAAATGATATATATTTTTGTTTCCTTCTCTTTCTGTTATGTTTCTTTTATAGTTGTAGTTAGGGAAATGATTCAATCACAGAGCTGCTGGAAGGAAGGATGACAGATTAATTTGGCCTAGACAGGTAGAAAACATCTGTGATCAGTGGTGCAATTTTATTGCAACTCCTGCTGTGTTTTCCTCTTTCTAACCACACTGCCTAAGGTGTTCCCACCAGATAATTAGATTAACATCCCAAAAATTTTTTCCCCGTGCCTTTTGAAAAGGAAGCAGCATAGCATCCCACCAGACAGATTGGATTTGATTGCTATTCTTAGATTAGAGAGCAGCAAACCACGAGACAAGAAAGCTGGGAAGTTGGTTGTAAAATTGAAATCAGGACTCCTGTCCTCTTTCTGAAATTATTTAACCTTGAGCTTATTTTTCCCTGAGAAAATTATCTCTGATGTCAGAATCACTCAAATAATCATTGATGTCGCTTAGTCACAAGACTGAATTTGCTGGTTCATTAAATATGCCTTGCATTTTTGGTTTTATCTAAGCCTGTGAAAAAAAATGACTGCAGCTGAAGGAAAAGAGCTTTTTATTGGGTTTGGTTTAGATGTTCTTTAAATAGTGGGATTCTCCCCAAATCTGATGATAAGAAAAAGCAATTACTGAATTAGTGAGAACATTTTTGAAGTCTGTTTGCCTACAAGATTGGTGAATATTTCCCAAAGAGAGCATGAGGGGTAACGTGTTTAACACTCCCTGTGCACCACAGAGTAAGGAGTGCTTGACTGTGAGGCAGCACAATTAGAGCTGTTGATTTTATTTATAAAATATTATACATTTGCCTGTTCATCACTGTAGCTAAGGATTTCTAATGTAGAAAGACATATATACAAAATTTTAAGAAGCTTCTGAACATTCAACAGGAAAGAGGTTTGAGGGAAAGGGTGCTTTGCAGCAGGGGCAGATTAAAAACCCAGGAAATGGAACTGATCTCTGTACTTTTGTCTGAATCTTGCTCTTATTTGAGAGTGACAAAGAAAAAATGGTGGTTGCTGCTGTTAGACTGGCAAGCTATAAGAAATTACCTCTTATTTCACACATTTTCTGTTGTGTTGGGAGACAGGCTCACGCCTATAGTCTCTGTGAAATAGATTTGTAAAGACAGGTTTGGTAAAAATCTAGGCTTTCTGCATATCATAAAACTGTATTATCTCTCCTACAACTCTCTCCTAACATCATTTCTCCCAGGAGTAGCCCTAAAAACATTTCTTCTTTGCAGTTTTATGCGTTAGGTGCAAATATTGCTTTTCTGTTTTTCCTGACTGTAGTGAAATTTAAGAGAGATTCATGATGTCTGGGGAAACTTGGTGTCCTCAGATGTCTCAATACCTGGAATAGAAAGAAGGGAAGAGTTTGGTAAAAAACTGTTAAATTTACATTTCTTTTGTTTCTTACTGTGAAGTAATGAAACTGTAACATAAAACGCTTTTTAAGAGACAGTAATAAATTCTTATTGTTTTACTGCATATTGTGCTCTTACCACAATATATGCTTTTTGTTCTTCTGCTTAGTGATCACATCCACCTGCATTTTGTATCTCATGGAAAAGTATTCTGCTGATTTTTCCTTGATTATAGAGGGATTAGTTGGAAGATTCAGATCATGATTCTCAGACAGATCAAAGAGACCACTCTTCCTTTATAACTCAAAATAGGGTTTTCCTCTCTTGGAGGAGCCCACTCGATCATTGCGGCAATCACATGACTAAATCAAATCTAACAGTGCCATCTAGTGTTGTCAGATCCCATCCTGCGATTTTACACTGTGAAAGCCCAGGGGTGGCACAGAGCCTTTGAGTATCGCTGGGAACTGCGGAGCTCCCAAGTGAGAGAAACACTGTTTTTTCCCAAAGCTTTCATTTTAGTCTTTTTTCTTTCCTCAAAGATATAACTTCCTATCTAAATTCATAATGGCATTAAGTGTTTCATGCTAAGAACTTCAGGTTGTGCTCAGTTTCTAAACGATTGTGTTCAGAATTGGAGTCAGCTGGGGTAGGAAGCGCAGAGAGGAAACTTCTGTCCATGCTCTTCCCCTCACTGTTCTGCTGGAAGCTGCCTGAAGAGTTGACACGAGTGAGCTTCCTACCACAGAGTCTGGGGGAAAATAATTCCCTTGGAAAATGTGTCCCTGCAGTTTTGGGACACAAGTTGTCAAAATTACCGTAATGAAATAAGGAGAAAGGGAAACTATTCAAGAAAGCATTTCATATCTCTGGGGATTTGTTTAGAAATAACATGTACAGGACACATTTCAATAAAAAGAAATATCATGTTTTATAATGGAAAGCACACTTTTCAGTAGTGCCCCCAACAGCTTCCAGAAGAATTGCCCATGGCTTTGGGCGCTGAGGGCTTTGAGCCTGAGCAGGCGGAGTCTTTAGGTGCTTGTAACATAACTGACTTACTGCTTTAGGTGCTTGTAACATAACTTAAACATATATAATGTTTAGAAGTACCTCTTTAAGAGATGCATTGATTCTAGCTCTATTCACTTCTTAAGTAAAATTAAGTGCTGCACTGAAAGCTCCTTTCAGAATTGCAGCCCGATAGCCCCGAGCAGCCTGTCAGGCTGCATGTTTATTTACTGCTCCATTGCACCCTCATGATTGATTCTTTCTCACATTCCACTATCGATTTTTCTGTTCTGTCTTTCTTCAAGCACAAATATGAAGAAGTTCCCTGTAAGTCAAGCTGCCTTAGCCACTGTTTGAAGAGCCCTTTTTAGGGTCTCTGTGCCCAGCCTGTGCAGACAGAGAGGAGCCTTCTGCTCAGCCTTCCTCCAGCTGGGAGCACCAGCACAGCTCCAGCCATGGGAACTGTGGGGAGCAGGCAGAGAGATCCAGGGGAGCTGCAGAACTCCCCACAACCAAAACCTGTGATGTAGTCACAGGTGCTTGTAATAATTTTATTCCTGGAGCTTTACAGGGAAACATATTTTGCCTGTATTTTATAAGATTTCTTCATACTGCCCTCTTCTATTCACAAACACAGAAGATCAGCAGCTGTCCACAGAACTTTCTGGCGTCTCCTTTTCTGCAGTCAGGTGGCTGTTGTGTTCAGTATAGTCTCAATCTTTCAAATTCACTGTAAAAATTTCAAACTTTGACTGGGAGATGAGGAATTAAGTCAGGTAGGGTTGTTAATATGCTTTTAAGGGCTGTGCATTTCTTTGGTTAAGAGAAACTTTGCTTCTCTGCAGTTTTGCGAACACTTATAAATTTCTCCAACAAATCTTTTATGTTTACTGTCTTGATTAGTTATTGCTCAAGTGATTTTGTTTCTAGCTCATATTCCTGTCTAATGACATTATACAAGATCTGAAAAGACACTCAAATTTGCTAAATTTTACTGAAATCTCTGCTCACATGCATAATGAAAATGATTCTGGTTGGATTTGGTTTATTGGTTGGTTTGTTTGTGGGTTTTTTCCCCCCACTGTGTGTTTCTCTTCCTCCTGATCAATGAAAACTAACAAAACTTCTCTTAGTCAAGTATCATTTTGTAGGTTTTCATTGTTGCAATATTTAGTATTTAGTTGACATATGAGTTTTTTATTGCAATGTGTACAAAGTGCAGGAATAGAGACAAATGAGTTGTGCAGGTCTTCTATCCAAGGAAAATTATGTGTACTTAATATAAAAGGTAAATCTTGCATCTAACTGAACTGGAAGCAACTTCTTTCTGTTGATAAAGAATATTCTATCACTGGCTTCATTCTATGCTCTGGCAATGTCCTGTCATTCCTCTGAACTAGAATTTACTTCACTTGCCCCTGCCTTATGAAGGGGTTTTTTTTCTCATTCCAACAGCAGGTATTGGCACTTGGAAGGTGAATTTATTCCTCCAGAGGTAAAGATCCTCCATCCTCAATGTCAGACAAGTTGATAAATCACTGCAAGCCGTGGGCTCACGTACAGTTGATCATCCATACACAGATGTGACTGCCATGGTTTTTACAGGACAGAAAGACACCCTGGGACACTCAGGTTCAGCTTTCAGGTGAGAAAAGGGCTCATGTAAAAGGATGAAATCAGCCAGTGAGATCTTTCCATCAGAGCTCAGAGAAATATGACAGGAAGGGAATTTACATGTGGAAATGGGAAAGCTTCCTGTGGTTTCTCTTGTCTAGTTCCACACGGAGCTGGCTCAGAGCTTGCCTACCCCACCACAGCTGAAAGGGAGTTTGGTTCCAGAGGAGATCATTTCCATGGAGACCAAGGAAACAGCTGCCCAGCCCTGCAGGTATTCTGCCAGGCTCTTATCAATACAAAATTATTAAAATAGTTCTCTAAATCCAGTGAGATGACATCTGTGATGGCTATTTGTACAAAAAACTACAAATGATGCTTTCAGGAGCTCTGCTGTGTAAGTGCTGTACCTGGTTCACAATCAGTCCTTCATATTTTGGTGCACTCAAAGTCACAATAAATAGCATGCAAATGAGCCCTTTGCCCCTTGAAACAGTTACAGATTCTCCTCCCAATAAAAAATATTAGAATTGCAAATCATTATGAATAACATTAAGCAATCAAAAGCTAATAGAGAAATGTATGCAGAGATAAAGCAGATATTGTGTTCTGCAGGTTTAATGAAAAATGTCTGTTCCTTTTGTGGTCATGCTTTTATTTGATCTGTTTCTCGGGCTTTTTTTGTGATGAAAAATCTGAGCAAATTGATTCATAAAAAATTACTATTCTCTGGCCATTTTCTTTTCTAAATATCTATGAAAAGTTTGAGTCCATTTCTATTTAAAATCTGTTTCCAGAAATAAAAAAATTATGTTGGAGTTACTTTTGTACTGCTTGTCTTAGAGAACTTGGGATTACCTATTATAAAACCCAGAACTTATTTTTTTTTCCTTATGATACTTTCTGCCTCTCAAACAAGCTTTCAATATGACAGTGAAATGAAGAGAATATTGTTTCCCTTTTTCTGAAATGGAAAAGAACTACCTGAAAACTATTTTAACATAGCAGGCATTCAAAATTAATAAGTATCTAGGAAGCAAGTATTAGTGCCATTTGAGGAATGAGCAGTTTCTGTGCACTTGGCTATCTCCTAAAGAAAAGTCAGCTAAATATTCATTATTTATTGAGGCTCATTAATGTATGCAGTCATGTAAAAATTATTACAGCTTTTTTAGGAACTGTTTCACCATTTCACTATAGGAAAAAATATATATGTAAATAAATACATAAAATAAATATAGGTCAATGCTGTATGTTATTAACACTGAATAACATCCCAGCACAGTAAAATTTTATCAGACTTGGATGGGGTATGACACTTGTATGTAAAAAGAGAAGGGAAAGAGATGCAAAGCCTTAATTTTAGCAGGATCAAACTGTAAGGTAAGGCAATAAACAAAAAACATCAGGGAAATAGCTTGCATTAAAATGAATGTATTTCAATTATGGTTGTTTTCACTCTGCTTTGAATCATGCTTTCTTTTCCATCTTTTATCCATCCATCCACTGGATTTCATCATCTCAGCCTTTCAGAGCTATTCTTTGATTGTTTTTGCTCAGGCTAGATCACTGTCCATAATATTGTCATTTATTCTTGTTCAAAGTCTTCTTTCAAGCTTTTCTGCTGCCTGGACCCACTGGTGTGAGCAGTTAAATACTGTCTGCTGAACCATTGACTGGGCCACAGTCATCCAAATGCCATTTTAAAGGGTACAACTGATGTGAGCATTTTTCTTGAACAGAAAGCAATGATGGAAGGATGCTTAATGCACAAAAAACAAAAGGAATCAATTAGTTTGGTTACTGTGAGAAGTGAAGGTAGAATGTTGATAAATGCTGTATGAGCTCTATGTTACTGAAACATCTGGAATATAGTCTGAGAAATGATTGATCTGCTTAGGCGAAAATGATCACTTTCCAGGGAGAGGATTAAAAATGATCTAAGGGTCTGAATTTGAGTCTCTTGAGAAATCTGGAGTACTTTTTATAATGTTGGACAGGTACTTTTCTGACTGTAGCTCTACAGCCATCTTTCCATAAGCCCTTGTTCTTTGGTTCAATGAAATTGTCTATTCTTTCAAGAAGGAACTTTGAAATATCTTGATAAGTTACACATCTTTGGACAAGAAAGACCTGATTCTTTTAAAGACTTTTTGAGGTCTTACAAAGAAACAGCAAATGTTGGAATGACAACATCAGTCACTGTGTTCTTGGATCTTGCACATGCATGGTCACTATCAGACATGGCAAATCTGTAGCAGAAGTGTCATCTGATCACATAAATAAGCTCAAAATCTTCCAGTAAGTAAATGTAGAAAGTGCTTGTTCTGACCAATACAAATATACAAATGTTGTTTAATTTATTAAGCACAAACTCAATGGGTAAATTAAGAATAAACTCAATTAAAACATGAAAGAAAACAAAAAAAAAAATGGAAAAAGGAGACATTGATGATAACAGTGGCTTGGGTTGGTTTTTGGCAACTTTATCAAAGCTTTTGTCCACCCCACTCCTGTCCAGTCCAAACACAATTATGGTGATGTTATTTGAGGCCAATGATTCAGGCTGGTTAAATATCTTTTTTCCCCACAATAGCTGGAAGCCACCAGAAATCCTGTAGTGGCTAATTATGAAATTATCTGTCTCCAAGGAAAATTTCTTCTTAACTGCGTGAGCTGGCTTATTCCCTGGAGGAATAATATTTTATATTTTTTCATATAATTATACAAGGGAGCTTAGAAAGTGCTGAAACAAATCCTTTTTTAAAAATAAGTGTATATTAGAAAATTATAAAATCCATTTTAAACTTTAGACACAAAATAACTGACATCCAAAGCAGACACAAGGTGGTGGGAAAAAAATCTTCCAGAATATTTTCTTTTATTTTAAAGGGTTAGTTGAATATTTTCTCTTTCAGAAAGGGCTAATAAGAGTGGATTCCATACTGACTGCTGGGTAGAATGGCAGAATCAAGTCTGGCATTTCATCAACCATGCCTAGTCCCAGGCTTGCTGGGTCTAACCCACGTACAGGCCTGCACCAGCAAAACAAAAACCATTTTCAGATGATCTCAGATATGGGAGAGTGAAAAAAGTGTCCCAGATACATGTAGCTATAAAACTCTACTAAGTTTGCAGACAGTGATATAAGTTAATTGGGCATCACTGTCCCACAGAGACCATAGAGAAGCATAACCAGAGCTGAGTCAAGACCTTCTGTGGTTTTGAGTCTGTCAGCTTGCACAGCATCCCACACTCTGAGGATGGGCTGAAGTTAATAATTAGTCTAATTAATCACCTAATAAAATTGTGCAATGCAGCACAAGGGAGATGTGTGGCACAAGGCAGTGTTGGCTGTGATTCTGAGGCTGCTGTTAATGTGAAAATAGAAAACACACTCACTGGTGAGCCCTGGTGAATCCCGAGAGAGGGAGAGTGCTGTCTTGCCACCACAGTGAGCAGCAGATGTTGGAGAGTAAAACTTTCCAACTGGTTTCATGCTCAGCTTGATGCTACTGTTGTGGTTTTCCTCCCCAGTTCCTTCCTGAGTGATAACCCTGGGATACAGGGGGATGGATCAGGGCTGACCACATCAATTTGGGGAGCTCATCCAGGCCTGGAGCAGCAGCCAGAAGCTGATTTTGTCTCAAAGCCAAGGAAAGCTGACTGATGAACAGCACTACAGCCCAGAGGATCCACAAGATTGGGACAGAGCCAGTCACAGAGCTGCCTTGCACAAGGAGGTGAAAATAAAATATTATGGTCTAATACCACAGTCTATTAGTGACTACAGACAGAATATTTATGGTATGCAGTGTTTAAAGCAATGGAGTGTATATAAAAAAATCTGATTTAGAAAATAAAACAGCACCCACTTAAATGGCATATACACAGCTTAGAACTGTGTTTAACTATGATGATAACAATTGAGCTTATAATGAAAAGGGTGAAAGCCTCTTCACTAGGTTTCAGCAAGTACAGGGCTATCAAAATGTTGCTTTGCTTTGCAAAAATGTTAAGTTGGTATACATGAATTATTTAAGTAATTCTTGAAAGCCAAATGCCTGCAAAGGTACTGAGGTTGCATGTAAATTCAGAAAGACAAGGATACTGCTGGAGACAGGTACAGTGCAGTAGAGCATAAGAAGTGCAAACTGAATTGCACAGCATACAAGCAGCATTAAAGAAATGTATTTCAGCTTCCAGTCAGTGAACCCAAACATGTTGTACATTATGCAGACTGCTTAGCAATTTGCATAATTATAAACTCCCCCTGAAACAGTAAACATAACTGCAGAATTCAGTAATACCAAAAAAATCATCATTGGTATGAATTGCTTATTTGACTTTTTAATTTTTCCAGGGTCTTTGAAAACACACAGGTTTTAGAACAAGCCAAATAGAGACTTTTACAGTAACAAGAAATCTATATTGGAAAGAAATGGAGCATAAAATAGAAACTTTCTGTTTTAATATAAAGTAGTGGTCTTGTTGACTTTTGAAGCTGTTTCTGCTAAAGTTTATTTTACAATTTAGCTACATCCTTAAATTCCTCCAAAGAGTAATCCATTAAAGCACAGATTGCCAATATATGAGGAGGTTCAGAACAGATTATCTTTATTGCTGTGGATGGCAGACAATATGATTATGTTAGGGGACTCTGCTGTGGCTGGAGAGCAGAGGAGCTGCATTAGCAGCAGAATACTAATATTGATAGAACTTCACAGGAGACTGCAGAGAGCTCTTCCAGGGAGATTCAGGGAAGAAATATAGAAGTTTAAATATGAATATGAAAGAACTCTCAAGGAGAGAGGAATAAAAAATAATCCTTTTGTTAACAAAAAGAAGAGAATAATGCACTGGGAACTTTTGTGAGCTTTATGTCTGGTTCATATTTTAAAGAAAGCCTGGTATGGGGAGCAGTTAGGGAGGGAAACTTCTGCCCCAGAGAAAATGGTTGTCCCCTGAGGGGACCTGTCCTGGGGTAATTTATGTCATAGCTTCAAGTAGATTTGTCATGTTTTGTGTGGAGTGAGTGACCCCACTAATGCAAAGGCTGCAGAGCAACCTCAGCCCGTGTTGGCTGCTGGAAGCTCTGACTGGGAGCAGCCACAGGAAACAGTGGTGGTGCTGCTCAGAGCAGCTTTTCTGAGGTTCCCTGTTGATTCTGGTTTGCGTACTGAAAGATGTATGAGGGAAAACAATAATGCAAAGATGGAGTGCTTGCAGAGTCCAAAGAGTTCTGAGGGATGAGTGGTTTGTCAGTGGTGCACCACTACCCTGGATGTTTCTGTCCTCACCAATTTCATTACAGGCTGTTTGTGTGAACTTAGAGACGAGCAGAGATGTGTTTTACCTCTGTGAGCGTTCTGAGTCATCCTTCACTATTCCCCATTCCAAAGCAATAACGTCCTTAATTCCAGGCTTTTAAAAAAGCTTTTAGAAATTAAATAATTAAAACAAGCACCAGGAAAACAAACAATTATCAAGCAAACAAAACAAAAATTATAAGCTTCTGTGCAAAAGAAATAATTACCCTGGCAGAGAAAACTACTTCTAATTTTTTTCTAGTAAGAATGACATAACAATAAGTACTGTGTAATCTTTCTTTTTTTCTGTTCCTAGCAAAGACAAAAGCTGCTAGCTCAGGCAGAGCAGGACCCAGTTAATTTTCTGTATCCTCAGACCAATTAGTCAAGTTGAGGAATCAATCTCTGTCAGAGTTATGCCTGAGTATTGGCTCTGTGGGAGGGGAATGGTTGTAATGGCTGATAGTAATTTATTTCAGAAAGGTAAGAACATTATTGGTATATTTTGTACAATATGTATTGTACATCCTTATGTACAATAATATTGTCATTAGGATAAGATTTCTGAAAGGTTTTGAATACCTTTTTTACAAAATTGTTGGAGACTCCATTCTCTTTATTTTTATCTGTTTACAGTCTTCCCATTAGTGTGACCAATAATGGGATTTACATGCAAGTGATCACTAATGACTAAATCCAAAGAGACACTTTATTTATATGGTAATTTCAGGAGGATTAGGAAGGTGTGGACTAGGAACACACACCAATATTAGAATTCTGTTGTATTTCTGAGGCTTAATTTGAAGCACTAGCTCAGCTGCTTGTTCCACCCACCTTTTGTGGATTAAGTACTCTGCAAATCTTGCACGGATTTAAGCTCCTGAGCTATTGAGCACAAGTTAATGCAGGCTGTGAAGCTGTAGGGCAGAGGCTACCAAACTCCCTGACCCTGAGGGCCATTTTCTAAATTACTTAATTGTTTCTTATAGCCATATCCTTTTGTAACTCTCTCTGTGTTTCCTGTATTTTACAGACCAAGCCCTTAAACCCCTTTGTCCCTTCACCCATCACTTTTCAGAAACAGAGCTAATTTTGGCAGATTGCTGTTATTACATTGTACAACAGAGACCTCCAGGTTATTGAAGAGTAAAGTTATATCTGCTCATTAACAAGAATGCATACTTATAGTTTGGTGTTGGGGTTTTTTTTAACTCCTCCTGTTTCAGAAATGCACCTATGTTTAGCTATCATTGTTCTGGGACTGGCTGTTCCCCCTTGCTGAGCTTGTGCTGACCTCAGGTTCAGCAGGCAGCACTCACTCTCCTGCCCTTGCACACCTCTGATTCAAACACCCTTGAGTTACTCTGCACTTGGGCAGGTTTTTCTCCCATGTGCTGTTGCAGGCAGAACTCTCCAAGTGCCCCAATTTGAGGTTATCCAATTCCACATGTCCTCAGTCACTCTGGAAACATGCTTTTAGTGGTTTCTCCACCAACTGTAAAACTGACAATAATCCAGCATTCTCAGCTGGCAAAGGCTAGCAGAGGAAGGTGAGATTTTGCAGGTACTCTGCACAGGTAAATAAAGAGTACAACCTTTCACATTTGCACAATAACTCACGTGCTGTGTTTGTTCTTTGGCTGCACCACTTTTATTCCTGCCTTGAGCTGTGAGCAGCATCAGTCTGAATAAAGCAGCTAACACAATCTTTTCTCCCTATTCTTGCTTCTAGTGAGCTTTGTCATTATTTGAGCAGCTATGTGGATGGACTGGGCCCAGTTGTTCGGAGGGGCAGACCTGGGGCTGCCTCTCTGTGTGCAGGCTGGACTTGTGCCTGTCTGCACCATCCTCAGAAAAATCCTTTGGAGGAGTGGAGAGCCTTTGTCAGGCACCCAGGGTCTCATTCTAAAATAAACTTTATGTAATGAGTAAACCCAAGGAGGCTGTTTTCATTGTTTTAATAGAGTTTATGTGCCAGGATCAAATAATGTAAATAAGAAGCAATTAAAGAAATCTTGGTGTTTTCTTTAGCATTCTCCAGGGTGCTGTCAACAAGCATATTTTGCTGCCTGCAGCCTCTCTGTTACCAATTGTTACCTTTTACCGCAGATATTCTTTTATTTCCCTGTCCATTGTTTTAGTTACTTCAAGAATAAAGGGAATTTAATTTGCCTCAATCTTAGAGCTACTGCATTTTTAAGTAATTGCAAGTGATATGGGACTATCAGGGCTTAGCATATTATAATATGTATTAGCTGCTCCAGCTGGCTCTTGTAAACAACCTCTTGCAGTAATATTTCATTTCTATGCAGCTGGAGGTTTGCCTGAGCATGCAGCATACATATTTTAGCCTAAAATTGTTAAAAGTACATTTGCAAAGCAGAAATTCAGGAAGTTAATACTTGCATATACTGGGCAGTGTTAGAGCTCCTGTCACATTGAAAGAATTTTACAGCCTCTTATTTAAAATTAATTTATGGATTTGAGTCTTGAGGATAACTTGTAAATAGTCTGTTCTGGGTTGGATAGCAAACCATCAGGATTTACTGAAGATGTTTTTAGAGAACAGGGATGTTTCTCCCAAGCCATCCCTCCCTCTGCTTCATCTCTCTGCCTCTCCTCCTCCTTCTGTGTGCAGTGAAGTTCTTCATTAATATCCTCTGCAAGATAAGGCATTGATATCCTCAGAAGTGGCCTTTCCACACCAGGTGTGGGTGTTCTTTTTTATTCCTTTTTCTAACTCATTATCTTATTTTTACCGAAAGGCTTTTCAGGCAGGTCTGCTAGGAATTGTTTATAAAACCAGCCAGCACAGCAAGCAGAGAACTAATACTGTAATTTTCTACTTTGTGTGGAGTTTAATTATCCAGAGAGGGGGTTTTGGAGCTCTGAGGCTTTCTGAGCAGCATGGTCAGTACACTGTGGGCCTGTGTGTGTGTGGATTCTTTCAGGCCAAACCACCCTCTGACTTCTGACCAGGGGTTCTTTTTCTGGTTATAGAGAAGAGAGTGCCAGGGTTTACAGATATTACGGCCAAATATCCTGCTAGATAAACACACTTCTCCCCTCTTAATTAGGCTTAATTGGCACACTGTATAAGCCCCTATCAAAGCACCTGAGGACAGGAATCAGTGCCTTCAAACACCTTTGGGGAGCAGCCATAGTGCTCACAGCTGGAAACCTGACCTTAAGTAGTTCTTAAAGCACATAAATCATATAGATAGAGATGTTCTATGTGTTATTGTCATTTTGCAGGATCGCTGATTTTATTGTTTGACTTTGTGTTAATAATTTGTTCTTTGTGCTTGCATGGTGTCTGGTCAGAAGCTCTTATTCATTTACAGACATTAATGAAACCATTCACCTATTGCTAGGTCAGTTCAGGTGCTGTATGTGCTTCAAAATTGCTTCTCTTTGGTGTATTTTTGAGTGGAATCTTTTCTCTGTTCCTGTGTCAGAACTGTCCAGGACAGAGACTGGCAGATGAAGGTCTTTCCTGCAGTGATGCCTTCTCCATCCTCCCTCTGTGCTGCAACTGCTGTGGTTGAATGGCATGGCCACCATTTTCCCCAAAATTCAGAATAAGTGCAGGTGATGTGACAGCTCAGTTACTCCCACCGGTGGTGTGAGAGTGCCAGGAAATTAAATAAGTTGATGTAGACACAAAACATGAGAATACAAGAAAGGTACTAAGAGTGACTAAGTGGAAAGTGCTGTCAGAGTAAAACCACTTGGGAAAAGAAGCATGTTCTCTCTTCCTTATGTCTTTGTGTTATGATAATCTCAGGAGACCCAGGATCTGTGAGAAGAAATTGCACGTTGTGACTACATGAGGAAAAGCAATACTGTAGCAGTGGTCTAGTCCTGAGCTTTTGTCAGTGTTTATTGCCTGCATGTTGTTGAGAATGATCAAAGCAATGGCAAGCAAACTGATTGATTTAATAAAGTATTAAAGATGTCTTTGGCAGTGTAATCTCACTCAGATGTTTATTGCTTGACTTTACTAGAAGACCAGCCTTTACATCTTGAACTCTGTAGGCAATACTGTTTCATGAGCTTTCATGAGTGGGTTCATGGGCCTCCAAGATTAAAATACCAAATAGCTTAAGTTCTTGTACCATGTGGTTTATTTTCTTTGCTGTTTTAGTTAGCAGAAATTCTGGGTTTTGACTCTGTCTTAAGGGAATGTGGGTCTTGAAGGCGCTGTGGTTTGTGCACAAGGGTGGCATCACCCTTTGCTCCCTAGGATGCTCTTCAAGGAGTGTGTGGGTTTCTGAAGGTCCAGTTTGGATTCTCAGTGCTGTCCACAGCAACCAATTTGGACATAATTCAAGCACACAGCTTATTTATCCTTTGGCTGAACACAGTTTTGCAGCTGTTCTTGCCAGGTGAGTGCAAGTGGGTTCTTGCTGCAGGAGCTGAGAAGTTGCCCAGCTCAGCCGTGGGCTGCTGCCGTGCAGAGCAGCCAGCAGGAGGGTCCAGGTCAGAGCCCAGGGTCCTGGCAGAGCTGAGGGTGAGCTGTGCCATCAGGAGCAGCAGGTCTGTGCCCAAGCACATGGGCTGTGACCAGCAGTGGTGATCTCTGGCAGAGGGCTCAGGGATGTCACCTTCCGAGCTGCCAGCGCTTTTCAGTCAGTGCTGAGCTGGGAAACGCAAGCAGAGCTCTCAGCAATACCTGCCTGCTTTGTGAGCTCATTTCCCTGTGGAAACAGCAGCACAGGCTCACAGGGGGGTGCAGATGTGCTTTTGCTGGCAGCCTTTGCTCCACCTCCTCCACCCAAGTGCTGAGTGAGGCCAGGCCATGAAATCCCATTTCCCCAAGGGGCTCATTAGCTTGGGCTCAGAGCTTTAACCACAGCTACAGCTTTCTGCTCTGGAGAGGAGCCACATCTTGGAGCTCAGCAGCCAGGCTGGGAGAGCTCCCCTCTGCAGAGAGCAGAATGAGCAGCCAGCCCCAGAGCCACCCTGGCATATGGGGTGGGGATCCTCACTGGGACTCTGATGCTCTGCTGACCCAGGAACTCAGAAAAAGTGAAAGCACACCTCTGAGGTTATACTCTTGAACAAGGAATATCTAAAACTGAAAATAAATTACCAAATGACTGGGCCAGGCTGCCATAATAATCTGAGAATTCAGTGGTGTTACCTGTCCAACCCACGAGGACGTGGCTGTGTCAGGTGTTTCTTTGTATCTCCCAGCATGAAGAGTACTCAGATCACACTGCCTGGTGCTTCTTGGCTTTTTAGCTAGGAAAGTATTAATTTTCTGAGCTTATGTTCCCAAAATCATCATTGTCTCACACCACAGTAATAAGATACCAACTAGCAAAGCTAAAGATTCAAACTTTTCTAGTGGCTTTTTATTTTTTTTAATCCCTTTTTCTGCAATACTGGAGAGCCTGAGATGCTGTTTAGAAGCTTAATGTTGACTTTTTCATTTTTCTTAGAAAACCCTATTTTTTTCACTCTGCATTCAATATCCTGTTTATTTCTATAGGCTCAACCATGAGCAATGCATTCAAAAGTTTGGGGGTTTGGGCTTTTCAAGGAAAAATAAGTTAACATTTTCTTTTAATCAATTTTGACACTGTCTGGGGAATTCAGCAGGGTTTTGCCTTTGTACTGATGATTACTGTGAATTGTGAATTCTAACAAAATACAGTTTGCATTTGGTATTTAGTTTCAGTAAATAGAAACATATATTTTAAATATCTCCATTACTTTATGCTTAATTTGTACTTAGCAAAGCCATATTAATGGAAAAATAATTATGTTATGAAAGAAACATTTCTGGATTAATAATCTGTTCTTTAAGTAAAAAGTTGTTGCAATGGCTGTTTCTAATAAGCTCCTTCTTATACAGCTGCAATGCTTTTTTCAAATTGACTTATTTGCTTTTTGATGTGATAAAAACCCCTGCACTTATTTCATCTGAATGATAAATGATTGCAAGGAAGGAAGAATACCTTGCAACAAAAGATACCAGTGATGCTCTTTTCATTACTGATTTCTTATTACAAAGATGAAGTGAGAGACCTGCACATCCAACCTAGGTTATTCATTACTCTTCATAAAATACCCTTCACATGTGAGAGTTGGTTTCAGCTACAGTTGTGGAACTGCAGATTTTAATCACTTTTTCAACCCTTTGGATCAAAACAGAATTTTCCCCTCCTATGAAAAGTTTTACATTTGCAGTCTTATTTTAAATCTTTATTACAAGCAAAGAAAGGGGGTTTTTAAATGCTGAAAGTCTAATTTATGGAAGATGAGACAAATTTATTTTATAAAAATGGACCTTAATAAATGGGGATTTATCTGTTTTATCACTTACCCTTATTTGATTCTTTTTAATTTTAGCTGATTTTTTTCTATAGCACAGCATGCATTTGGAAAGATTATCTAAAAACTGAAAAAAAAAAAAAAACTTTCAGAATTTCTTAAACCTGTTGCTGTCTGATGCCCATTTTAGTAATGGCTTTTCATCCTCAGCTTTCCTAGCATAGGGACTTGCCACAGTGTGGAGAGGGCTGGGAGGGCAGAGCTCCTTGGCACCCAGATCCATGGGCAGCAGTCTGAGATGTGCCTGGGGCATGGGGAGGAGTTCACAGAGATCCAGGGGTCACCAGGGCTTGTCTGGGGAGGAGTTCACAGAGATCCAGGGGTCACCAGGGCTTGTCTGGTTGCTGAACATTCTGCTGTTTGCTCTGTGCCTGCCCCTGTGTGACCTTCAGGAAGGTTTAAGCTTGAGAGCAGCTGATTTCTGACATGGAGAGGTCTCTCTGACTGGTGATGCAAAAGAGAGAGAGGCTTTTGGTCTGGAACTACCCCCTATTGTCACATCTCAGCTGTGTGGCTGCATGCTCTTGTTTTCATGTTTCAAGGTCTAGATGAGAAAAATGATTGAAGCATGATTAAAACCAGTGTGAGAGATTGTGTATTTGTGTACCAAGATGTATCAACACACTGCTTTTCCTTCTGGCAGCTCTTAGAGTTCTAAGTTCAGTTTTGGTTGGCAACATGCATTTTATCATTACTGTTATATATTTATATTGAGTATCCTCTGTTTATCTACATTGAGTATCCTCTGGCAGGAGCAAGCTTTCTGAGGGTCAGCACAGACATTGCTGCAGTGTCACTGAGCACCTCTCAGCAGTCAGGATGGAGTGAGGAGTCTCTCCCCGTCTCCCAGGACAGGCTGAGACTGCTGAACCCCTCAGCATTACTGCAAGGCTCACGTTACCATCCTAATGTTTTTATTCAAGGCCTGATGGTTCAGTAAAATTTGGTTTATCAGGCAGCATAATGTGGTAATTGGGTGAATAGGAAAAAGAAGAGTTCCTTTTGTATTCCTCTTCTGACATCTGGATGATCCTTCATCCACCAGACCTTGTTGCAGTCCTTTGGTAATGTTCTCTGCTATTTTAACTCATTTTCCAAGTAGACATAAGCATTTCCAATTTAGCAGCTAGTTTCCCATACCCAATTTTTGAAACATGCTGCAGCCTTTAGAAGCATATAATGTTCTTTCAGTTCACAGTATCTGTTCTGCCAGGCTGCTTTATAACTTGGTACTTCGTAAATCACTTTGGAACACCTTTTACATAAAAACACTCTCTGAAAAAAAATCCTAGTCCTTGTCTTGTTCAGGTGAATTACCACAGCAAGGAATTTCTGCCTCAGTCTTCTGTCACAGGGTGGTTTTGTGCTGATTTTGAAGAATTTTGCATGAGATGATGAAGAATAAAGAGAATAGACAAGCCTTGTATACTCAGTCCACATGTCCTCATTTAAGATATCTGACTGGGTAGAACTTGGAGCATTGTTTTGAATCTATCCAGAAAGGCATTTTTGAAAAAGAAATCAATAATATAAAATATTTTTGAGCTATTATATTTTAAATAAAGATTGATATATTGTCAGGAAAGAGGAAAATAACAATGCTGATAACTAAAAGCACAAAAATGTTGGGAAACTCAGGGGCAAAATAAAAATCTACCATTTTGCTTGTCCCTTAAAAATCATTTCACAATGCTCTCGTAAATTCCATTTACAGAAAGTGAGAAGAGGTATGGGATTCTAGAAAATTACAAAATGTGTTTTAAGCTGTCCACTTTACTGGACAGTAAAGTGACTTTTACCACAATATGCAATAGAAGAGCTTGAGTCTTTTTGAAAGACACTGAGTCCCTTGAGTAAGAGAATAGGAATGAAGTCATCATGTCAAGATGAGGAAAGCAATTAGAAGGATAAGAAACTGTTGAAAAGCTGTAAGAAAATCTTGATTTAACAAAGCTTGCACAGAAGGGAAGTTCAGGGCAGTTGTGAGCTGTGTGTCTGCTAGTTTGAGGGCAGACCAGCGGGAGGAACGAACTCCACACAAATATCTTGCAAGAGATTCCAAGTCAGAATTACAATTTAATAGGAAAATTATAATGAAGGTAACACTACAGAAATACTGGCTTAAATTGACAAAAGTCAGAGTACAACCTGACACCCTGTTGGTCAGGGTGGTGGTGGCAGTCCAATTAAATGGTGGCTGCAGTCCTGTTGGAATGATGGATGTGGTTCTGTTGAGGCTGTGATCCTGTAAAAAGATCTGGTCTTTCTCTAGAGATCCAGTGGTGGTTATTGAGCTCTTGTCCTGTGGGAATCCAGTGGTAGGGCCCTCATGGTGTTCCAGCCTCAGATTCTATCCAGTAAGGAATGTTTGACTCCTCCCTCTGGGCGGGGCTCCTCCCAATGGGAAGATGTGGTTTTGGGAATCATGCAGCAAGACTTGATGGCCCATTAGAGGAGGTAGACCCTGGAGGGAGTTACCAGAGCTGAATCATGCAGAACATAAAGAACACTTCTCTACCTATTTTAACGTCTTATGTAAATGGTAATAGGGTACATACTTTTGGTTACAGCTTTCATTGCAACCCAAGACAAAGTGGAAGGTAATCTAACAGGGAAGAAAGACAAAGTTGCAGAAAGGTTCAGATAAGGGTATAGACTAATTTTTCTCATCGCTCATTCTGTTTCCTGGAATGTTTTGCAGTGTACAGTATTTCAGTAAAGCACATAAGTGCTATGAAATAATGAGGACAAGGTAAAAAAAGATGTAAAGGGGTTTGCACAGAGAATGTGGAAGAGTTTTTTTCAAGTAGATTCCAAGGCAACATTGCCTTAACTGTCAAGGCTGGATTACATGACCACAGATCTATGCAGGACAAAATCACTGCTAGTTGACAAGGTTTCTTTTCAGATTTCCAAACTGAAATTAGGAAAATATATAATCTCACCTATCCTTCATGGCTCATTGCTTTGTTTGACTAGTTGGATAGCATTATGTTTTATCACAGAAAGCTTAATGACCCATGATTCTAATTTATAAACAAGAAATTAGTTTTATTAAAAGGCTGTGTGTAGAGCACTCTAGATTTGCCTGCCTAGACCTTCTGCCAGTCAAATCATGGTGGCATTTTCTGATAGCATTTGTCACTATTTATTTGTTTATGCATTAGAAATACAATGCCCAGAATTATTACCCTTATATACAGGAGAGCAGAAATATTTGTAATCATTTTTGGCTGACGTGAAATCTGTCCTTTAGTTTTGTATTTGCATGTGTCTTTTCCAAGGCGAAAAAAAAGATGATTCTCAAATGCTCATTGACCCACCACTTGATGCGTAAATAGGGGATGGAAAGTTCCACTTCAGATAAAAAAAATAATCTATGCAATTATTACTATTATTTCAATTAAATCCATTATTGCTCATGGTGGCGAGTAGCCAGAATCCATTATGTGCCACCATATTGCCTTTTAATTAATTGCTTTTAGTCTCACAAAACATTGCAAACAGTATTAATGCCTCTTGATACCATAATTGTGTTTAATGCACATTGGAGCAGCTGCTATACAAAACTTAACACCATAACTGCATTTTTATTGAATGTCTCTCTTTGGTATTTTATATTGATGGAGCCAACTTTGAAATGGTCTCCTTGTAACAAAAATGAACAGGCTTTGGTTCTTGTCACTTCCTTCACCTCCAGAACAGAATTTTACACTTTTTTAATGGTGAAAATTATTTTGAAAATTATTTACCATTGCTGTGGATTTTTTTTTCCTGGAACTACATAGATATGGGGCATGATTTCAAAATGCTCAATCCCTGTATTGCACTTGAGGACAAACTTCTAAGATGGTAACAGCATTTCTCTTTGCTAAGTGAAACAGACACTGGTACAGGTGAAAAGATCATGCTTTTATATGAACCATGACCTCCCCTCTCAGAAACGTAGGAGGGTTATATGATACAAGTGAGCTCTGAAATACAGGCTGTTAAATTGTTAAATCTAAAATAGTTGTAAAATTTATCCATCGCTTTTTTTAATCTGTTTTGACTTATCTCTATAGCTAGTTAAAAACAAAGAATAAGTAGAAATTCCTGATCTGAGACTTGCAAAAGACAGGGGGGAAAGTAGAATAGCCAACCCCACAGGTTCTATTGTTTTATAAAGTCAGCACCCTCAGTGCTTGATCTATATTTGGAAAGTCATGCATATGCCTTTGCCCATTATTTCTGTGGTAAAGACAAGATCTTAGATGTAACACTGTCTTTTATATCCACATTGTCACTTGAGACCATGGTCCCCCATGGTATCTGCATGCAGCTTTCATTACTGTGTATTATAAGTGAGAATTTCTTTCTGTAAGGTGAAAAAAGAGGGGTATTTCTAGAATTTTAAAGAGATTCCTACTTGTGTATCCACAAGATGTTACACAGTTTGGTGTTCAACATTTCCTCAGAGACTTTTCTATTTCTAAGCTCTTTATAAAGAAGAAACTTTCACTCCAATCTAGAATGAACCCTTAGGGGGAAATGTGACTAGATTTTCTGTACTGAGGATGGAGAGAAGAGCTCTTCTCCTAGGCTGTGGTATTCCTTGGCTTTGACAAACTTTGCTAACTACTTATCTAGAAAATAAGGGACAGTGATTTTCCTGCTCTTAGCTAAATGGTGCTCTACTAAAGCAGCCTCCTCCCTCTGGAAGTATTCATGTTGGATTTGCTGCTATTTTAAACACTGTAATTCTCATAAATAATCATTGATAGGAGATTCTGTATGACTGGTCCATCAGAAGAGGAAGGTCCAGATAGCAGATATCTTTTTAATTGAGTACATTAGCTAGGTATTAAACTTTCTTGCATTTCTCATAACAAGCGAAAAGAGACAAAGAAAAAACTTTTAGATCCTTTGGGTACTTGAGAGAAGGTAATGGCAATATTTGGGTCTAATTTAACACTTTTTAATTCTTCTATGTAAAGTCTGATTTACTGGTAGCAATTGAACTGTGTTGCACCAGTTTCTGTCAGTACATCTTTTTGTTCCATGCAGGCAGTGAGGATCAGCAATGTGCTGTACAGAAAATCAACAATACCATCAAGATCATGCCCTTTAAAATTTTAATTTTAATTAGACCTGGACATCTGGTATGGACTGTGAATGCTTATTTGCACACCTGCAGGCTATTTGATATGAAGAAATCCCAAGTACCTGATGAATTTGTCTGCAGATGGAGTTTAGCATTTTAATCTAATATAGTCATTGTGAAGAATGTATTGAATGTATAAGTATTGTAAAAATTGTATGCCACATAGGTTCTAGGTACGCAAAAGTTATTCATTTAATAAATAGCACTTTCCCCTTCTGTTGATTTTCATTATTGATAGAAAGGCAAAGGGATAATCTTGACAATATTACAATTTTTGAGCGTAGCAAAGGTTTTGTTGAAGCCCACTTTGATTTTTAATAACATGTAACCCTTACGAGGGACTGAAGTGGATATCCATGAAGAAAATACATTGTACAGCAAGCTCATTTGGGCTAAGCTGTGACTGAGGAATCTCACATCAAACAGTCAGAGGACAGTAAAGTTCACTCAACATTCATAATTACTTTAATGATCTTGTTTGTTCTGGAGTTTAGTTTTAGTCACAGACTTCATATTAAGAAACATTCCTAAACCTTTGTAAAATTACTGGCTTCTCCTACCTACCTGTAAGTACTGAATCAAACACAACACTGCAGAACCTTGAAGTTGAGGATCACATTAACAATTTTCTACAGCAATTTTGAAATTTCACATTCCAGGGTGTATAGTTTACTGTCATTCTCTGCTCTCCTTTACCAGAAATTCCTCTTGAGAAATGAGAACTGGAGACAAGACCCATGTTTTGTGTTAGATGTTTCTCTCATTTTAAGTTACAGGTGTTCTTATTTTTCTCATTTTTCTGCTGTTTCCAGGCTGAGAAAAGGGTTGGGAAAAAAATCAAGGGAAAAAAAAAAAGAGTAATTATATATAGGGAAGAAGAGAAAAGCTTATTAGTAGAAATGCCACATGCTCTGCTTTTTAAATTATCCATCCCTTTTGAGGTCCTGACTGTCCTTGCAGGGGATTGCTTCAGTTTTGCACATTCCAATCCCAAGGATGCAGCATGAAGTCACCAATGTCACCCCTTCAGCTACCTCAGCACCACATGAGGAAGGGATTCATTCATGTAGGCTGCATCAAATGCTGGAACTGTGTAATTTATACTGCATTTTCCTTTTGGTATGCAAAATCTCACACATTGCTGCTGGGAGCAGTCAGAAGCCTCAAGTTCTGCTGCTTTAGAGGCTTATTTAGGTCTTGATATATGGTCTGGAATGCAAAATCTTTTTATTTGTTCACCTATGGGCATCTCATATAAGGACTTGCAGGGCACTAAAGCATCTGCCTGGATATCAGATGTATAGTCTATTTTATAGGTTTGTAGCATCTGGAAAAATTTATAGCTTATGATTTATACCTTGTTTCCAGTTC
Organism: Ammospiza nelsoni; assembly: GCF_027579445.1. NCBI lineage: Eukaryota > Metazoa > Chordata > Aves > Passeriformes > Passerellidae > Ammospiza > Ammospiza nelsoni. The sequence continues at coordinate 8,268,239 of NC_080648.1, forward strand.
TCTTGTTTTCAGAATCTCTATCAGAAAAATCCATTCTTCTCACAGACTCCTTTTTGCTTGAAAAAAACCCAAACCAAGCCATATAGCACACACTGCAGTGATGTCATGAGTTTGTCCTAAAATAATTAATAATTGGTCTAGGTAAATGTGATGAATCAAACAATGAACTTGGTATTAGCATATACCAATTTCTATGGGCTAGATAATTTTTTTAAAAGAGATATTAGAATACGAGAAAATGCTTTACTTGAGCAGCATTACCTCCATGGAAACCTGAAGGAAAGGTTTGGAGGGACCAGAGCATGCCCCTTGCTGAAGAATTATCATCCCACTACTAGGATTTACTTTTACAGCTGGTCAAAAGCAATGACTCCAACCTTTGCTTCCTAATTGCTTATTTGGCATCAGTATCAGTGGGAGGATATTGCACAACCTTTTACTACAATAATAGTTAACCACAAGCATAACCTGCAACATTAGGGCCTGGTAATAAGGAAATCCTGCCATGCTCTTTGACCACCAGACAGGACTGAGTGACATGGCACTGATGCTTCTGATTTGCTTTGGCTACAGAATTCTAATAGCAGAAAAGAGGGGCTCCACCAGGTTTTGGGGGTTTTTTTAAGCTGGGTTTTTTTTGGTTTTTTTTTTTTTTTTGTCCTCTCTGCAGTCTCTGTCATTTTGCCCAAATCCTGAAGAGTAAATAAGTTTCTGACCATTTCATCAAGAGGATGAGACACTAAGATTGCTCTGAATGTATTAATTAATATGCCATGCTCAGGCTTTTTCTCAGAGGCCTGTGAATCTTGAGAAGCACAAAAGCAGTGACAGCAACAGAGAAAGGAAACTTGGCTGATGCAATGAGATACCCTGTGCTTTAATATGTTCTGCTAAGTCCACAAATTTGGTCCAGTCTCTTGAACCAGTGTGTGGTATTTATGTATTTTGACTATTTTTTCTTCTGCTGTCTTCAAGTCACACCTTTATGTTCTTAAGGATAATAATGGGAAACAGAAGGTAAATGTATTTGTTTTCCAAGTAACACAGAAGGTGATACCATATGGTAAATACACTTTTAAGCATATGGCCAGAAAACTTAGTATTTCCTTTCTTAATATTGAAAAAAAATCTATATGAGCTTGGTTAGGGAGTGTTGTTCTTCGAGGACAGGTACAAACTGTCTCATACACAGGGAATTAGAGCACCTTTTACTCCAGGTATTTTCACTTGCATTGTTAAATTTCCTATAGGAAATAGTAGAAATAACAGGACTAGAAACTTGAGCTTGGTCTCATCATAAGTAGGGAGATTCTCCCTACTCTCAGCAGAGTCCCTGATGGTTCCCTCCCTAGAATATTGCTCTTTTTCACTTTCTTCAGACTGTCATTCACTCAGCTAATTGGGCAATTTTAACTAGGTCAGTCAGCTCACTCTCTGTATGTCTGTCAGGAGCAGAGGTAGATGTACATGTGCAAACTGAAATATGTCTGACTGTTGGCTTCAGTCCTTGGTTTATTGTCTGGTAATACAGAATTGGCCTCAGTATCAGTCAAACCAAGCTCTGAAAAGCCTCACAGGCACAAGCAGCAAAGTGTCTCAGAACCAACTGTGCCTGTTGTGTCCCCCTTGCAGTTGGAACTCCTTCTTGGCAGATCACATGCTTATTGATTAAATAGTTGATTAATGAAGTGAAACAGCTGTTCTTTGATCTAAAAATGCAGAATGCCTTTTACAAAGCAAGTAAAAAATTGTCTCTCTTATTCTTCTGCTATATCTGAGTGTTTTTAGGGGTGTACCTATGTCTCTACAAGCTTGGCTTTGGAGAGAAGACACTTAAAAGTTAAAATGTTTAATTCTTTCTCCTCTGAAGGCTTGTTCTAAAATTCTGGTTAGATGGAAAACTGGCATGACCAACACCAGAAATTTGTCATTTCATCTCATGTGTCCCTCACAAGGCCATTCAAGGTGTTTGAACAGGTTTTGGCACCTACCTGACCTGCACAGTGAGTGCACAGAAAGGTCCTGTGCAAATCTGGATGCAGCAGTGGGGAGAAGGAAGCAGGAGGCAGCAGAGCCTCCTGTGTTGTCACTTGCAGTGCTGTCAAATCCCATGAGCTTTCCAGCTGGTTCACCCTTCCATGAGTTATTATCCTGTGTCACTGAGTGATATTTCAGGAGCCAAGTCAAACATGTTAAAAATAACTATCTCCTATCATTTACTGTTATGAATTTATATTATTTTGAGCAGCAATTACTGGCTGACTCAGTCACTGGCAATGGCAAAGTGTCATTTTGAGTAACTCAGGCCAAGATTTAAACAAGAATGAGATGATTTGATAAGATGACAACAAGAGAAGGTTGCAGCCCTGTCAGTAATGACATTGCAAGCTCTCTCGTGTTCTGCACAAACTGTCATAACCTTTAAACAGGGGTTTCAGCAAGATTCATTGCTTGTGTCACACAAAGCAATGGGTCAAATCTAGACTGGAATAAATGGAAAGTTCAGTAGGCTCTTATTTTCTGGGGTTCTAAACCAATTCAAATATTTAATAAATAAAAAGAAGTTTCCATAAAGATTGTAGTACAGTTTCTTTGGCTGAAGAACTTGGCTTTGAGACTTGCAGACAGAAAAGAATGTTAATGGTACTGTGTACAATGCAGCTTTTGACTTTGAGTGTGAAAATCCTAGAAGCTGGAGCAGTTGGATGTGATTAAAAACAAGGTGTTTAGTTTCTTGTAGGTTGTAAATGTACGGTCTGTCTGTACATTAGTTCTTGAATTGGAACAAATATCTTCATACAACAGACCTTTCCTGCTGTTGGAATAATTCCTCAGATGACCCCACTAATAAATTTTAGTTTTCTAATTTTCATTCGAGTGAAAATCTACATTTAAATTAAAAGTAAAAAGAGTGTTAATTATGTCAAAGATTTTTTTCTTCTTTTGAATGGGCAGAAATCCCTCCAATACTTGCAGAAGTTAAATGTATAAACAAATGGCTAGATTTGTATGTCCCATCTAACCACAGAAAAACAGTGCAGCAGGTGCTGAATGCTGCTGCTCTGCAGAAAAGCAGCTGCAATTCACCTTCCCATTCCTGAGGATATTGACTGTGTAGGTAAATCCACCTCAGCAGTGAGTGGAGCTGGCCTGGGAGAAGGTGCAGCCAGCACACCAACAGGAATGTGAATCAGCTTTTCCCAGAAGTGAAGTCAGAGGAGTCTCTGAATCATGGAAGCTTCTATCTCAGAGTGTTTGCACAGAGCTTCTCTGTGCAAACAGTCAGTGGGATTAACACCAACAGGAACAGCACTGAGGGCTGATGGAAAAGACATGACAAACAACACAGTGTGCCATTTCTGGCCAGTGCACAGTCACTGTTGCAGCCACTCACTTGTAACTCTTTGTGTCCATGCAGGCAATAGCAGTACTTATTATTTATCATGTCTCTGTTAGCTGCTGAGGCTTTCATCTTCTCCCTGCAGAGTGAGCCACTCTTTCCTAACTCCAGATGTAAGGTTTAATAACTCCTGCCTTGCTTGGATATGAGAATGTCATCTGGTGTGTTTTCTAAACCACCCCCTTTGTAAGGCTTTTCCAACTAATTTTTATATTTGTGCTTTGATATGGCTTTTTTTCCACCTAGCTCATAATACAGGAAAGACAAAAAAAAAATATATAGGTACAATAATTGCCAACAGAGAATATTTGACAGGAAATGACAAGTTCTTTTCATTTAAAAACTTCAAAGGTTTTCATATAGATTTATACTAATCTCTTTAACAAATTGTTCTTATATTAAAGATTTTGCAGCTAATATGTGTGTTACATCAGAAACCAGTCAGACACTTTGAAATAGCCTCATCAAGTTATCATCTCTTTATGAAAAATAATAAAAAAGAGCTTTTTTGTTTCCAAAGGTATTTCATTAAAATGTCCAGCCTGATTAATCTCCTGTAGAGAAAATGTCTGTAGTCAAGATAATAGCGACCAACTTCTGTGACACTCACTCCAGATGACAGACAAAAAGTGAAGCATCAGTTGGCAGTGCCCTGGCTAACATTCCCCACAGCTATTATTCACTTTCTCTGTCTGCTTCATCTATTCTTGTTTTCCTGCTTTGACTTATTGCCACTCTATCTCTTGAGGTGTCTTCTTTTTTTTTTTCTTCCAAATGGTAAAAATCCACACTTTTCCTTGGTTTTGTCCCATCCAGAAATAGTCTTTATAAGCTTTCTATGTTGCCATCTTTCAAGCCTCATCTAAAGAATGAATTCATGCTCCTAGATCTCATTGTGCCTTAATGTTTATTACTTCTTTTTATGGTAGAGGAAATGAAATGTCTTATCAACATCTAACTTTAAAAAAATCTTTTCTAATTACATCCATTCTTTTCATAACAGCCACCCTCTGGTTATAGAGGTGGTCTTCAAGAGTGCATCACTACCATGATGTGGTGCAATGGTGGAGGTTTCTTGGTTGGTTTTGTACTTGCTGAGATGCAATGGTGGAGGTCTCTTGGATGGTTTTTCACTTGCTGAGGTCTGTGTGGTGTTATCTGGCCAGGGCAGGAGCCTGGATGTCTCTCTGTGCTTTTCCAGAATGCTGTACTTTTTACAGAAATTCTGCACTACTTGAGCAGCATGCATAATGTGCCCTTCTTTCCATCCCTGCCATTAGCAAAGAGACCAAAAAAAAAAAAAAAAAGCTAATCCAACCTTATTTTTCTTTACATTAACCCCCAGTCCTGCTCATGGATGGCTCAGCAGGGTTACTCACAAGACCTCAGGGGTTAAATGAGTGTACCCCAGCTGAGTCCTGCCTATTGCAACTCAGGTGAAGAATTTGGGGTCCAAATCTGTCTCCACTCTGGAACCAGACACTTTTTTCCTCTCACCCTTCCCGGGTGTGGTGCCTCACACCCACTGACTGCAATTCAGCATTTGTGGATTCCTCCTCCTCAGAGCCTGGTTCAGATGGGGCTGTTTGCATCATTTCAGTAGTTGTTTAAGCCCTGAATCCCAGCTCTGTGTGGGAGCTTTATCCCTTCCCCATTGCAATAATGAAGTTTCCTGAACTTTTGCTGGAGATCTGCAGCTGTCTGTTTGCAGATGTGAAGTTCAAAGAGCCCCTTCCATCACAGCTCTCCTTGCCTACCTGCCCTCCCTGCACTGTGCCTGCTTCCAGCTGCCTTTGCTCTTTGACAAAACCCTCAGGCAAGTGAAATCCCAGAAGACAGAGCTGCCCAGGCTGAGGAAACAGTGCCTGCCTAGTTTGACAAATTAGTCTATAATAATTACATTCTTAAACTGGTCCATTTTCATGGTTAATTTGGCTGGCAGAAAATGAAGAAGCTATTTTTGCAGCATATATGCACCATATGAATATAATCACTTGGAAGCACTGCAGACTCCAGGATTGAATGCTTTTAAAAAAAAAATTCTAATGAGCATGAGCAGGCTCTGCTGTTTGCAGTTGCCTGGGTAACTGTGATGAGACCTTTACCTGGCTCTTTCTTGTACCACTGGAAGAATATACACTAATTCTGATGTTTGGGCTTTACCCTAAAGTATTTTATGGAGATAGGAAAGGTCAAAAAAACATCTTTAAGCTGCCCTTCCTGCTTGCATCTGAGGCAGTGTTCAAGCATTTGATCTGTTTCATGGGAGAGTTGTGTGTGACTGGAATAGAAAGGAGTTGGTTCCCTTCACTTCTGCACCAATTGCAGATCCTGTCCTGTGATGACAGGAGCAAGGAGGCATCGTGGGTGTCTACTCTGAGTCTCACTGGACTTGGAGAAGCAGCTCTGAACCCCAGACATGGGGATTGCAAAGTGTTTTCCATCCATCCAGCCACGGGGGCTGCAGGAACCTTCACCTGTGGGACCCTGGGCTGCTGGGCAGGGCTGGCCCTGCAGAGCACTCAGAAATCTGTCTGTCCAGGCAGTGTCTGTTTGTCTCCACAGTGCTGCTTCCTGCAGGGAACACATCATCTCTGTGCTATTCAATCAGCTGCTTGAAATTTCTGTATTGCTTGTGTCCTTGTAAGCTTGGAGATTACATTCCTGCTATTGCTACAAGTTGTTAGAACCTAAGTTTAGTGGCTTTGGGACATTCTGCAAGGCTGTTTTACCTGGAGGCTTGGAAAAGGGGGCAGATTTGAAGGTGAAAATGGCACAGAATTGGTACATCCTATGTATGGTGAATAGGAAAGGCAACCCAATCCTTAATATTGAGATGTATTATAGTGCAGATGGCTTTTACTACTACAGAGAAGACAATGCAGAGGAGAGATTATCAAAAAAATCCCATTTCTACCAGGAGGTGAAGATGGATAGGTATTTTAAGAAATAATAATTTAAATTTTACTTTGGCTTGTTCCTGACTTGGCATTTGTGACTGAAATAAAGCCTAGAGTATTATTAGCTGTAAACATGCTGGGTTTTTTTCCTGTGGAATAGTCAAAGAAAATCATTATGCAATAATTATGCCAGAATAGGCTATACTGCTAGAGCTTCATGGAAAATCTCCTTGTGTTGACAAGTTCACTGGCTGCCAAATAGACACAGAGGCCCTGGAGTTATTGCTGCCTCTTTCTGCTGCAGTGTGTCCCACAGGGCGTTTCACAGATGAGGACTGAGAACATGAAGTGGATTTAAAAATCCTTTATATTTTAAGCTGTGCAAGAACTGAGCAGGGAGGCTGATGTTTTTCTACTAATTTAAGATTTCAATTTTTCCACTGAAGAATAAAATCGCTATTTCTCTGAACAGGCCAAGAGACCTGCTACAGTGAAACACTCTTGGCCGCTGGCTCTGGCAGCTGCCGGAGCTGTGGGCTCAGTGGGTGCAGGCCGGCAGTGGTGGCAGCTGGGCCTGGGGAGCACAGAGGGGTAGGAAAAGGGCCAAGATGACCCTCCAAGAGAGCCCCTGATCCCTCCAAGAACCCCAAAGCACAAATGGCTCCCCTGTGTCACAGTTGGCTGCTTTTATGTGCTAAGGTTCCTCCCACTGTGGATAGGACAGTCTGGTCAGAGAGAAAGCCAGATGAGCTTTCCCATGAATTGGTCTGGGAGGTTTTAGGGAGGCAGAGAGAAAGAATGGTAAACAAATGGTAAATAATCTGCTGGTGGTTTTTTGAATAAGTTATTTTTCTCATAAGATGTTTACCAAGGGGTGTCTTCTTAATTAGCCAATCATGTGAGATGTGTTGATTAAATGACCAGTCCACCTGAGCAGGTTATAATGACCAGGTCCACCTGAGCAGGATATAAAAGAAGGATTCCAATAAACTAGGGCCTCTAGCCTCTTAGCCTTCTAATCTATGGTCTGTGTCATTTATTACCCATTCCTGACTCAAGGTGACACCCCACACCTTGATTTCCTGTGCAATCTTCATGCACCTCCAGGCAAGTGAGGGGTCACTGACACTCTGGCCCTGGAGGCTTTCCCTGGCCTGGCCAAGGAGAAACCTGCAGGGGACAGGGCTGCCAGCACATGTACAGCCCCTGTGAGAATAGAACATGTGCTGAGGCATAAATAAAAATCAGATTGGTCCCTCTCACCTGGCATTTTTCCTCAGTGCCATTTTCCTTCTGTATCTGTAAAGCAGTGGTTGTTTTTCGAGTTATTTCAATCAGAAAGTGTGAGTAAAGTCATGTTATACTGGATAACATGAGAAAAGATAGGGTTTTTTCCCCAGGAGGATGAACGGAATCCATGTATGATATAAATCCACTGAGACACAAATCTTTGTATCAGAAAACCAAATGGGCGTCACTGTTGTCATCTCCCTTTATACACCATGTGCAATGGAATTCCTGCTGAATGGGCCATTACTGAGCCTTGTGTTAACACATTCCAGAGCAAGGGAGTTCTGTGCATCACAGCAGCAGGGATGAATGCACTGGCAGGTGCCCAGGGAAATGAAATGGCAGCAGCTCCTGAGATTATCCTGCTTGCAAGCTCACTTTCATTGCTCAGAAGCACCTCCTTCCTCTGCTCTCCTACCTCTGGAGAGCTTGGGAACTGGGTGGGCTGTTAGGGAGCACAGGTTTCATGGAGAAAGCAGGGAAAAGTCAGGAAAGCTGCTGCAGCCATTCTGTGTCTTACATTCTCTTATATCTTCAGTTTTTGTTCTCTTTATAGAAAACAGCAGGGGGATATTTTGAGGGATCCCTAAGAGTTTACTACCACCTGTGACTTAGAAACCCTGCTGAAAATTCAACCTCTTTAACTTTCTTCTAATCGTGCTTTGGCTGCTGTGATGTGAATGATGATGAATAGTAAGGTAGGACAGATTTCTTCAGAAAAATCTTCCTTGGGAAAGTGGCAGATTGTCAGGAACTCAAAACTCCATCCTGGGCTCTGTTGCAAATCTGCCACAGAGTTTCCCTGCAACAGCCACACATTGCCAAGAACATTTGAAAATAAGGCTTCAGTAATAGTTTCCTGATCTCCTGAATTGTCTGGCAGTAAGCTCTGCTGAAAGCACCACCTGTGCACAGCCAGGGACGGCCCTGCAGGTGCCCTGTGAGCTCCCAGGCAGCTCTGGGCCTGACCTGTGACATCTGGAGCTCATCCCAGCTCTCCCTGACAGCTGTGCCCAGTGCTGCTGCCACTGTGACAGACTCTCCTGTTCCTGGGTGTTCAAACACAGCTCCTGCCCAGCCACCCTCGCAGAGTGACCCAAGCAAGCTTGAGCTTCTGGGGCTCTGCATGGCAAATGTGAACAGGCTTTGGGAGTTCTCTCCTGCAGTGCTGCCACTAGCAATTTTTTGTTCTAATGTGTTGCTTGGCTGCAAGTCTTTCTTTGCATTTGTAAGCTCACATAAAAAACTAAATTGACTTCTCTGGTAGTGCTGGCTGCTGAAAGAATATATTGCTTTACAACTAGGAGTCTGAAAATTAAAGTGTTCTCTAAGGCTTTGCTTCCTTGCCACTTAGCCTGTTCAAATATCTGTGCCATCCTTTAAATTAAATCTACTCATAAATGGCAACTGGAATAATTGATGCAGAAAATCACAGAGACAGAATTCTGTATTTATTGTTTGTTTTTCAGTGGCATGGCCATTGCTAGTTTTAGTGGACTTGATAGCAGTTCTTCCAAGTGAACTCTGTAACATAACCACATAATGGCTTCTTGCTCTCATTAGCCCAACTTTGCCATCCCAGTTGTTGAACATGGGCTCTCTGAAAGAATTAGTTCATTTCTGTCACTGATCTGGTGGGCAGTGAGGAGGCAAAGCCCAGAACACACCGAGATGGCCATGTCTGGTTTCTGCTTGACTAACTGGGGCTGGTCAAGGAGCAGGGGAAAAGATTTCTGCCAGGAAATGATGAGAGTTGTACTGCTGTAGTTTGAATAATTTATCCAATATGCCTGAGTGTAGCTGTGGCTCTTGTTTGCTGACAGTCAAATAACAGCCTATAAGCCCTGAACTATTTATTTGGCACTTACTGGGGTGTGGGGAGTTAGCTTCCCCTCTAATCCTTATCCTCACTACCAGTCCTGCAGGAACAGCTCAGCCACTCTGATGCAGCTTGGAAACAGAGGGTTGGTCTGGCTGGATCCCTCACAGCTTCCTCTCATCAGGCTGGGGTCACCAATCCTTCCTGCAGTGCCCCAGAAATAGAAGATAGAAGTTGTAGTAAAAGATGGATCCGCCTCAAAGCCATCACACAGAGTTTTCATATATCTGCCAAGGTTTTAATGAAAAATTCATAGTTTTGATTTTGCTGACCACTGTTCTTTGGTCATATCCTGATCTGAATATATGATTGCTGATTAGTTGTGTCCTTTAACTGAGCTTCCAATTAACTCACATTTAAAAATTTAGCAGTCAATTTCAAAAAGGCTGGGTTTAGTTAAATGAAAATGTTGTCAAAGGAATGTATTAAAGGCATTCCAGCTAAATTCTGAATGGAAACAGGTGTCATGTTTTCCTGAATATTAACTTTGATTAAATCCTTGACTCTAACAAAACTTCTCTGAATCATTCTACTATAGCTTAACTACTTTGTGCGGAAATAATGTAGGTGTCCCACTTCTGATGCAGTAGCTAATTAGGTTAACAGCCCTAAACATGTATTAGACTGTAATTAAAAATTAGGCCATACTACCCACAACAAACTAGAGACATATCTGGGCTGCAGAAAAGTTTGCTTTTTATTCTGCACGTCTCTGGAGCATGAGTGGATTTTACAATGCAGAGGGAAGAAAGAGTACATTAGTCCTTCCCCTATGCTTTTTCTACTATCTAGTACAATTTCAAGTGGCTCTTAAAAAAAAAAAAAGTTACTTGGATAAAAAGGCTGCAGCTTTCAGGTTATGCCCACCTCTTCTAAAACACTTGGGTTTTATATTGTGTCTGACTGGCTCACTTGTGTGGAACAAGGAGGGCAGTCTGAAACTGGGGAGATTTCTAAATATGTTCGGCAGTTTAAACTCCATAGTTATACAGAAATAGTGGATGGTGCTATTTTTCCAAGATTTTCTGGATTTTTAGAAATTGTTGTTTATCCTTTTTTTTTGATATTTGTATCTCCTAGGGGTAGATACTGAATTTAAAGCATTGAGCTTGTACACTTATTTCCCTAGACAGTTTACCTAATTACAAGAGACAGGTTCCTTGTGTTATCTCAGATTCTCTCAAATCATCCTTTGCAAGCCTCTCACCTTTCCTTTTACCTGAAGGAAGATTAGTGTAAGAATATGGGTATTTTGGCAGTATTTCCCTGGAACTACTGCCATCACACAGCAGAATTGGTGAGACCCTTATGAGACCTCTCATCTGTGTGTCTCTGAATTTCTTTAAGAAGTATCTGTGGAGCCTCTGTCCTTGGAGAAATGCAGAACTTGAGCAGGCAAGGCCCAGAACAACCTGATCTGCCTCTGAAGTTTGTCCTGCTCTTGTGTGGGACATTGCATCTCCAGGGGTCCTGGCTGGTGTAAATTATTCTGTGCCACTAAATTCAACAGCTCAGGGCATAACCTTGCAAGAGTTTCCTTTCAAGCTCTCAGTTCAGAACAGGTTCATCCCCTGAAGCAGGAAATGAAGCAGAATACATAAATCTTATATGTTTATAAATGATACAACTATAATTCTAATTTGGATAGCAAGAAGCATGCTCCCAGTGTATCATGTATTTTCCCTTATGAATTTCTGGGGTTTACTGCTGTTCTTCAAGCTCTAACCATTCCTTGAAATACAAAGTGCTCAGAAACCAGCAAAAAACACTTATGCTCTGTCTAGTAAGTGTGAAGGAAAAACAGTTCAGGATCTGGGGAGGGTTTTACTTGCTCTAAGTCTATTCTGTTGCTCTCTGAAATGGTGCTTGAATATGCTGGATGAAATGAACATGCTGGATGCAGCAGTGAGTGATGTGAATGGGCTCTGAGGGCAGCTTTCCAGCCCATGTGGCTGACGTGGATAATGTGCCTGTCTCTTCCAATGAGCAGCACAGTGTGGAGAATCCAGTAGCAGCAGGAAAACAGACTGAGAGCATGTGCCAAGAGGATTGTAAGATGGCCTGTTAAGTGCTGAGAACATCGTTCGGAGTGTGCCTCGTTGACAAGATCTGATTCAGCTGGCGCTTGTTTCCAGCTCCAGCAGCATGTCTGGAAACAGAAAGCTGCTGTGAGTCAAAGCAGGGATTTGGGCAGATAGGGGCAGGGAGCAGAGAGCACCCATCTGCTGGAGCTGTCAGCACTGTGTGAGGCTCCGCAGGGCTGTCCACACACAGGAGCTGTTGGGTGGGAGCTTTGAGGCAAAGCCAGATGGCTGCAGTTGCTTGCAAGAAGGTTGATCTGCCAAATAACTTTTTACATCTGTAATGTGTGAAAAGGGATCAGCCCTTGACTTCAAAGTAACAGAGTGTTTGTCATGCTGCCTGATGCTTTTCTGGCTTTTTTGCTGGCTTTTTGCTTCCCAGACAGCAGAGTTTGCTATAGCCATCCTGCACACAGATCACGAGGTACCCAGTGCTTAATCTGGGAGCTGCCTAGCTAGCAGTCCTGCCACTGCAAGTGGTGGGGATGTGGTGCTATTTAGATTGGCAGCAAACACAGAGTTCAGAGTTATGTGTATCTGGCTGAGCTCCAAATGGATAATTACATTCTGCCTGCCTAAAATTCCCCCATACAGCTTTTTGAAATCCATGGCTCAAAGTGGTTTTTTATAATGTTGCTATCTGCTCTTAATCAGTAACTACCTTCACTCTACAGGCAACTCCATTTCAGTGACAAGTGAGGTGACCTTGTATGCATTGTAGTGTCCCCATCATCAATTGCAAATCCACGGTAAAAAATTGAACTTTTTCCTGCATGCCTCATCCCAGCTGCTGTCTCCCCAATGATATGTTTCTTGTACTATGTACTTGTAAAGTAGTTGCCTCTAGTTTACCTAAAAATTAAGTTTTCAAAGTTCTTCTATCATACTTTCTGCTGTTTTTGCAATTCGTCTTTTTTACTTTCTCTTGGTTTTTATCATTTTTTTACCACATGCAAAACATCACTGTCCTAAATTCCTTTGTCTTTAAAGTGACCTGAAATTCAGTGATGAGAGAGATTATTCCAGATGTGGACAACCCCTACAGAAGTTTCCATGCATCTAAAATCTGCATCTAAATAATGTTGAGTTGTACCATTCAATCAGATATTATGAAGTAGTACAGAAGTAGGTGGATCAATATCAGCACCATCTCTATTGTAGGAGATGTCATCCATGGGGCTGGTCCATCCACAGGGTCCAGGAATTCCATTTTCCTGTTTCCAGGGCCATCTGAAAGCTGATCTTGGAGTGTTTACCACACAAAGCTCAGAAGTGGGTAGTGCCAGGTGTGGGTATTGAAGGCTGAAATTATACAGGTTCTTCTATATTTAACTGGAATTAAGCAGATACTTGAGTATCCCTTCATCTGGTTTGTGCTTTTTTAGGCTTGCCACCATTCAGTAAACACATCATTTTAGCTCTGTTCCTCACGTAAGGTATGTGCTTGGGAGTGATTAAAGTGTTACATTGTGCAGGGTAGACTTCACATAATTCTTGTGGAAATTGTGTTTTGATGCCATTTCCATCCCGTCTCTTGCAGCCTCCTCTAAAAAGCAAAAATAAAATGCAGACTTGTTTTAGGAGACTAACGTTCCTCACTAGGAACATACATGGACAAAACATGTGCAGCACATTGGAGAGTTGCAAATTTGTTCTCAGACTTCACAAGGAACCTCCCACTTAGTGTTGTAAAAAAATGAATCTGTGATGTTCTTGCTAATAACACTGTGTTCCATGTTTCAGTAACCTGTTTATTCTCTGACGCTTTGAAAAAAAAAAACAACAAAACAAACAAATACTTGAGCAGTGCAAGTTCTAAAGCCTGGTTTGGGGCAGGAGTATCAGCCACTGCAGAATATCACAGCTACACTTGTATTGTGGCTCCTCTTTCAGGGAAAATTGCTGGTGCTTAAACTCCCACACTGTTTACTTGTTTCTGAGAGGGTATTTCTGCCACAGGCAGTCCTGTGAAGCAAATTACATGATTTAATATTTTTCAGGAGTTGTAATAACGAGGCAAGTAGGACTGTCCAACATGGAGCATCTTCCATTTCAACCAGTAGGTGAAGCTGAGGAGATTTATTGGAAAGAAATACTGCCTTCCTGCCATTAATAAAACTAAAGGGTTTGGGTAGTGCTGCACAGTTATTTCTCCCTGTGAATTTATGAGGGCATTTGGGGAGAGCTGTTTTTCTTGCCCATGCTCCCTCTCCCTTGCAGTGAGTGATGGCTGTGCCGCGCTGGCTGCGAGGCGAGCAGAGAGCAAACAGTTCATAAATGGAACTGCCTTCAGGAGAGCTCTAACGGAGGCAGCAGCCAGGCTGGGCATTATAAAACAAGTGCATGGCTGCTTAAAGAGTTGTCTGTGCTCTGTTTGTACCTCGCTGATACAGACTGAGTGGAAATATTTTCAGTAGAGAAATGTCTCTGAGTCTTGGGCTCATCTCCAGTGTGCCCTTGTCAGTCACCTGCTGCCCTGTGCCTGTTCTGGTGATTTCTGCTGTTCTGCACAGCGGAAAAAAACCCTGAATCTGTTCTGGGAACAACTCATAAACTTGTAAAATCACATATCTAGCTCTAATTATTCCTTGCACACCGTATAAAAGGAAAGATTGCTACTATTTTTAGTTTGTTTCTTAACACCGTATAGCTCAGAGAGGACATTTGTCTAGTTTCTATGGTTCAAGAAGGGCACCTTCTAAGTTCATTAACAAAAAAAAAAGGAAGATTTAATAAATTTATGTTCAAATTTAGTAGAAAAGTGTCCCTTTTTCCACTAAAATTTGTAGATATTTTTCCTCTAAGGGCAACAAGATAAATATATTGTTTTCACTAAAACACTCATTTCTAATAAATGGCACTGACCTACTTTAGTGCTGTTACACGTGTAATTGGGGTAAAATAGTGTGCTAATCTTTCTGTAAATATGGGAGTGTCCTGCAAAGCTAAAACATAACATAGGGGAAAAAATAGGAAATAGAACCCTGAATCCACATTGTCTGCCTGCTCTTTGCCTTTAAATACTGTGCTGTTAAAATTATAGCTATGAATTTGTCAACCTCAGAGACTTGTAAAATACTCAGCTGTTGTGGGATAACCCAACATATTCTTCACAGTTTTACCTTTTTACAAGCAATAGTTTGATGTGAAATCCTCTTGGGATGAGTGTAAAACTGGGACACTTGTTTCTGAATTTTTGTCCTTGCCTGTGACAATAACAGTCATATTTCTGTTTGCAAAGTGGGTGGTTCATTTACATCACCAACTCTTTACAATGATTGCCTGGTTAATGATTGCAAAACAGACAGAGGGCTTTAAAACAATTGGTAAATTCTTTTTTATCCTCATCTTATAGTGATTAGAGCCAGAATCATTTGATGTGGCACCATTTAATATTTGACACCTCTGCCTGTTTTCTCATGCTGTCACAAGTCACCAGTTCACTTGTGTCCTGGGTTGTGCAACCTCCCTGTCTTGCCTCTGCACTGAAAACCTCTCTAAAAGGCATTTCTTTTTGTAACCTTAACATCTGTGTTGCTGTTCTTTGGGTGCCCACCTATTTGCAACACACTGTGTGACAGACCTTGAGGAGAACTGCCTCATGTAGTACCACTAATCGCAAGAGCTATCATCACCTTTTGGAAATGTCAGCAAAAGGTGGAACTTGCTACACAATAGTCTTGAAATTTGTTTTGTTCCGTTGAAATTTCTGTAGGAAATCACCCTGCTGTGTCTATAGAAACCTGTGTTTTATGTGATTAAGGAAAATTTGTTTTAGGAGAGCTCTCTGCTTTATTTCTTACTGTTGTCAAATCAAGAATTCTATCAAGGGCATACTTAATATAGGAACAATTTGACAAAAGTACTGGCAAGTGTGGCAATGGTAAAGTATTAATGAGTGTTAACAGGAAATCAGACTATGCAATCTCATGTCTCAGCTATAAAAGCAGGAACATTGAGAGTCCATTTTTAAAAACAGCTCACTTTTCTCTTAGCAGTGAGAGCACAGCTCCTTGGTAACAATTATCCCTGGTGAACAAGGTTCCTAAAGTGTATGCATTGCCTTTTTTGCCAGTGTTCCATGAAAAAGTTGCTGAAATGTTACAGATGTGCCAGACTGTTGCGTAATGGCAAGGGTGACCAATGTGACCTGGGGGTTTTGTCCAAGGGGACCTTACTTCTGAAAATAATTTCTTTTGTAGAATTCACATGGTACAGTAACAAACCATATCTTGAGGCACTGCAGTGCACTGATGAATGAAAAGATGGTGCACTGGGTACAGAAATAGATGATTTTGCCAAGAGACTTTGTCTTCTAATGCGAAGAAAAACAATAAAACCATTGTGAACCTTCCAGTTTAGACTGGTACAATGGTAACTACAGATTGCTGTGGTTATCTTATAACCATCACCCACTGAAGCAGTGATCACAGTTATTGTTCTTGGAAGGACTTGCAAATGTCACACCTCTTATTGCAGGTAATGGAACTGCCAGCACCCCCTGGTATTTATAACTGCACTCTGTGCTCATGTAATGAGAAAGGACACAGAGATCAACACCTACAACACTCAAGTTAGAGAAAATAATTAAGTAATAGAAGAGAAGAAAGAACACAATTTGTTGAAATTTGTGAAGTTGTTGAATCCGTCTCTGAATTTAGAGGAAAAGAGGTTCCACTGCTTGTAGCAGGTCAGCTGGGCTTACATAAGATAACAAATGAGTAAAATTCCAGGAAGTTATACTGACAGCTTTCCAAGTTCATAGCACTCCCTACTCAAAGCAAAGCTGTAAAAAATTATGGTTTCCACCATCCACTTCTGGGTTGTAGCTAAACCCAGCTCACTTAATAGCTGGAGAAGGTGACTGAGTCGAGTGCCACGTGTAACAGCAGGCTGTAATCAGCTTCAGTGTGAAGATACAAATTGCAATCCAGTGCTTTTAAAAGCAAGAAAACTCGGTTTGAAATCACTGTGGTAATGCACAAGTAGACTGCTCTGGCAAAACCACATCCTTTGGCAGCGGCACAGAAGCTCTTTCACACACTCTGGGACCAGTTGTAACACTTCAGAATTTGTGAGGAAGACTTGGCTGGAAGTCTCTCTTGTGTCAGCAGTATAAGCAAGAGGAGGATGATAACAACTTTTTTCCTTTGACTCAAGAACAGACTCATGACCTAATGTGATTTCAGTAAAATTACTGTATGTAAAAAGTCAGCCTGGAAGTGAAGTCACTTATACATCAGACTCAAAGAGCATTTACCTTACTAATGATTTTGGTTGTGTTTGACTTTGATTGTCATCTGGTTTTGATTATAATTAAATGAATTGAGTACTTTGAATAACCAGTCTTTTAGTTTGTAACAGAAATTAGCCACCCTCAAACTTTAAAGGCAAACAAAAAATATTTGCTGTTTTTTTTCAAACAAACCCTGGCTACAAATCATCAGAGTGACTGTGTGCTTCATGTTCTGCTCTTTAAATGCATACTAATTAAAACCTGAAATTTTTGCCAGTGTTTATGATAGTATAAATTCTACATATGTGCTATATGATAGTATATATTCTGCAACCAAAAAATATCTTGCAGAACAGAAGAACAAAACAGGTTTTCATGAGTTAGAATTTAAAGTCTTAAAATTTAGAATTAAGAGAATAATATCAGAAAAGATGTTTGGATTGGTTTGTTTGGGTTTTTGTCATTTAGTGCAAATCTTCAGAATGTTTTCTCAGTCTGATACTTATCATTCTGCTTTAAGAACATATTTCAGCCCTTGAGCAATCTTAAGCAAAATTCTAATTTCTTCATTTCCATTGTTTGAGTAGTAATTAACAACAAATATAATGATCATATTGTCTCAGATGTTGCAAGCAGATGTAAGTGAAGATCAGGTTTGGAATTAGATGTATTGAATTCATTTTGGGTTCAGACTTAACAGTTGCTGTTCTGGTATCACTTGGATTCCATCAACTGTTTGCTCATTATTTTGCATTCACATAATGACTGCACAAGTCATTTATTGCAAAGCAACAAAAAAGTAAGCCTAGGGAACCTTCAGAAGGACAGAGGTATGTATTTGCTTTTTACCTTAAGGTTTCATGTGAGCAGAAAGAAAAATCTGCCAATGTTTGCTCTTCATTTCCTTATCAGAGATTTTGTGATAAACTTTACTTGAAATATAGGGTTTGAACATAGATTGGGAGGGGAAGTTTGAATTTCCCAGAGATTCTGGCAAGGCAGTATCTGTACCCAGCTCTGTTGGGATAACTCTGTTAGGCCCCAGGTAGTTATGGCATGGAGCATTTGCTTCCTTCAGCCCATTTTTCTTGGCCTTGCCTAATTTTATAAAATAACTACACTGCTGAATAACAAAGAGGTGCTTCATCAGGTCTGACCCACTTCTGCTTCTTAATTCTGGTATTTACATATCATCACTGTGTTCTCTAAATGCAGCCTGCATGAATCAAATAAAATAATTTTTCTGAATTTTTTCTAGATCTCAAATTTTTAATGTGCTTTTGGGTCTCTGCCTATGCCTTTAATGCCTTTTGGGTCTCACTGCAGTACATCTGAAATTCTGCTAAGATGTAGTTTCTGACATGAAAGGGTTAATTTCTCTTGCTTCAGTTATGTATTTTTCTATGGGGATGAGATGTGACGTTTGCCAAAATTACTTAATAATCCCTGTTTCCTTGCAAAAGGACTGCCTTGAGTCACCTTGCAGTACAAACATAAGCTCTTTTTGTCTCCATGGAACATTGCCTGTAGGCCACTTCTCCCTGATTTCTTGCTTTAGAAAGAGCCAGAATAGCTGGACTAGTTTTAGGCACCTGCAGTAATTTGCAGTGTGAGTGCATCAGTGTTTGCCTCCCACCCCTGTGCTCTCCCAGTCCCCCATCAGAGCTGGCTGCCTGTCAAGTGACTCATTTTCTCTGGAATAAGGTGACATTTCCTAAGTTTAAAGTTGCAACTCTGCGACCTGACAGATGGAGGAGCAAGAAAGATCAGAGATATGGATAGGATAAACTGGTTTTTGTAGGAAAACCAGCCTTGACTGGGCATACTGTAAATTTTGGCCTTTTCGATTTTATTAATAGGGGTTTGGGGAGAAACACCCTGCCAACAAGTGAATTTTTATAATATGCTCTTTTGTGGTCTTAAAAAATAGTTTCTGTCATATTATCCTTTTTTATCTATCTAGTTTATTTAAATGCAAAAATGTGTATCCTAGTTAACCTAGCCTTGGAGAGCATGGTGGTATAGAAGGAGAGGTAGGATTGAAAGGAATTTTACTAATGTTATTAAAAGGGAATGAATGCTTCCAAGGAGTGTTTCACAAGTACATACTATTATGCATTTTGTTCTCAGAATCCTATACAGAAATTTGTGGTAGTGTTGAAGGCCAAGGAAACCTGTGAACAAGAAGGGGAGATCAGTTTCCTGTGTCCAGGTTCACCTGTGTCCATCCTGCAGCGCTGACACGGCTCTCTCAGGTCTCCAGGTGTTCTCCATGTGTGCACAACTGCCCAGCAGGGCTTTTCTGGACTGACATGATCTTCATGCCATTTCATATTTCAAAATGCCTGAAAATAATTGTTCCAGAGAGAACCAGAGCAAGTTTATGCTGGGTGCACATTGTCACACCTGTGCCACCAGCCCAGGTGTCACTGGACATTCCTCCAACAATGCTCAGTGATTGGGTCCTGATTAAGCTTTCCCTTGGTCTTTGATTGACTGTGCCCTGGTGAATTGGCAGTCTTTTTAGCCTTTCTGGTTTTTCTTTCCATTTCATATAAATAAGTAACCATTTCTCTTTGAGGCACTTTAATATTCAGATTTGGAGAACTGAAATTAGAGTCAGCACATTCTGACAAAAACATAGATGCATAAAAGGTTTTTACATATAAAGGATCTTCTGGTCAGTTTCCAGTTTATTTTCATTTTTTTCTGCTTCCTTTTGGAATTTTTCAGCATTGCTGAGTTCCCACATGAACATCTGCAACATAATTTTCAGCCTAAGTGCTTTATAATCATACACACTATAAATATTAGATTGTCTTTTAGAGGCCACTTCACTTTGATTTTGAATATTAAGTGGAACAAACAAAAAAAAATTATTATTCAGACAATTGCTCTAATTTTGGTGTCCTCGTTTCTGGGCTAAAATGCAACTAAATTCTGCTGTTGCTGGAGTTTGAAATACATGGTCTTCTAATTAAGTAGTGTGCAGGATCACTCAGCTGGAGGCAGAGGCATACATTGGATAACAGGTACTGGTTTCCTTTCTAATAGCAAACTCAAAGGACTTCTAAATGGGCAGATGAGACCACAGGGAACATTTCCCAGTCCCAGAAAATGCTGCTCATGTGATTTATTTAGAAAAACAAGAGACAGCTGTGCAACAAGCCCCACCCAGACATGGATATTGGGCAGGAAGCATTTATTTGCAGTTTACTGAGTTTATTTGCAGTAGGTTTACTGAGGAAACCTTTTCTGATTAAATGGGCTTCCAGTGCACTGGGTCTAAAGTTGCCTCACTTTGCCCTACCAAAATCTTGCCTTGCCTCCCCAGTCTGTCTGTGCTTCCTTTCCCCAGGATCTGGGTGGAGATGGTGGAGATGGCTTCTCACAGTGCTGCTGATGGCCAGGATTGTGTCCCCCAGAGGTGACTCTGCTCCAGCTGAGTTGCTGTAGTTGAGTTAATGCTCAATTGATTGGGAGGGCTCTTTGCAGTCTGTCACTCCTCTACTCCCAGGCCCAAAATTCCTTAATACTTTTAAAATCCTAAAATCCTACTTTTCTCAGCCATGGAGAAATGGCAAGAATTGTAGAACACAGAGGGTGCTGTTTGCTGCTGTTTTCTTTGATTAGTGGTATCTGAAGTGTTTGTATAAATAAGGCAGGTTCCCCCATGCAGAACACTATCAAGATATTTTCGCTCCTATGTTACCTGTAGATCAAGAAGGCCTCAAATAACACAAGTCCCCTCTTTATTCCATTATTCCAAAATTCTTATTTGTTTTCTAACTGAAAGCAGCAGCAGCTTTTCTTCCTGTTGCCCCATGAGGATGATGCAGTATCCATCCAAAAGAGAACTGGTGAGCTGCAAATTTATGTCCTGTGAGCTGAATGAGTGAGAGGCACTATAGCACACCCATCTTTTCATTTCTTGATCTGGGTTGGTTTTTTTTTTTCTGATAACCAGGTTATGGAAAGAATGGAGATGAAGTTTTCTAGAGCTCAGGAAGGAGTTAGGTCTTGAATATTTTTACTTTTTCTCTAGGAATTACCCTTTCTTCTATAAGCAAAGAAAGAATTGTATGTTTGCCTGTATTTAGAACTTCATCTGGAGGCTGTTTCTAAAGGTCAGTGGGGTAGGCTGTAATACAGTTTTGTTTAGGCCAATGCATGTTCATGTGGCATAGAAAATTTTTTAATATTGTTTAAAGTGAACCATAAGAGATTCTGTATCATGTCTCTTATCTTTCTTAGATAAGATAGTAAAGGCCTGTTTTCAGAAAACATTTGGATTTAGAGCAGTACCTTCATGTTTATCCTCAAAACAATATCCACGCCAAGATGTGTAGTTCTATTTCTTAAAATGGCCTCCCCTCTCAGCCTCACTTCTGCACTGGCCTGAGCCTGCAGTCTTCTCTCTGCAACTATGTTTACTTATTTGAAAATATACATGCACATAAAATATTTTTAGGAATCCACTGCCAAAGCCTGGCAGGAAGAAAAGCCAGAGGAAAAGTCATGACAAGCACAGCCCTGGCTGCTGTTTCCACCTGATGTCTCCAAGTAACACCCTGCCATTTTGGGCTTTGTAAGGGCTCTGTGCAAGTGTCATTTTCCAGTGTCTCCTCAGCTGAAAATGTGAGCTGGCCAAATGCAATCCCTGCCTTGAAAGGTGGCAGAAGCTGCCTCTGCCTACACTTGTGAAAAGTACAGTGGGCCCAAATGCAATAATAGCCCACTGTAGTTCTTGGGCGTGCTGGCAGCAGTGATATTCCTTGCAGCAAGCCAGATAATTTTAGTCTAACTCTCTATTTAAATGAGCACATCATGTGGGAGACCTGAGCAAGCTCCTTATTCACAGAATGAAGTTAACACAGCATCCAGCATTACTGTTTGCAAGCTGGAAACTTCCCTCTTGAATAATATTTGATAATCATCCTTGTCTGCATGACTTGTATGTCAGCATATGCTGAGAGCACATCTATTTTGAAACCAGCCTTAATAACAGCTGCAGCCCTGCAGAAGGGAGAGCTGCCTGAACATGCCTTGCACTGCTCAGCTACAGCAAAGTTCTGCATCCAGCACTGAAATCTGGGCTCAGCAAAGAGCCTTTTAATTAACCTATTATTGCAAGGGTTTGAGGTTTATTCCCCAAGGAAAGAGCACCTAAGACATGGAAAATGTGTCAGTCTAATACAGCAACAGAGCAGTGAAGCTCTGTGGTCTGACGTCTTAGATTTATGAAAAGCTCTTTTCTATTTATCCCCCACAAACACAACCTTGGACTGAAAAGCATTATATAATTGTTAATCCATAATACATTTCTCTTGTCAGTTGAATGACAACAGTCTGCACTAAGATTTTTGAATGAAGTCGTTTTTTGGAGCTCTTTTTTCATTCGAGCAATTTTCTTTAATTCTGCAAGTATTATAGCTCTACTATAAAATGCTACAGGATAATTTTAGGCTGTGGTCTGTATCCTGCTAATCAATACATCTGCATTCTTCATTCTTCCCAATCTCCTTTCCTTTTCCCATTAGTCTTAACTACATGATTCTGTCTCTGAACTGTGACCAAGGAAGAATTTCTGTACAGTATCACCAAAAATGAAAGAGCTTTCCAGCAGATAATTGCAAAGCAGATAAAGAAGCTTGTGGCTGAAATTTCTATAATACTCAGTTCACTTGGTAATGTTGATCTCCCTGGTCAAGCCTTCCCCAGAATGGCTCTTTTGAATGGATGCTGCACCATCCATATGCTGCAACAAGAACAGTTGCTTGTTGCTTTCAATTAGGAAATAAAATTAAAATGTTGGAATTATGGAATAAAGCCTTAGAGGGGACCTGTGTTATTTGAGACTTTCTTGATTCCCAGGTAATGTAGAAGTGAAAATATCAGGTCAAAACGTGGAATCATTTACTTATTTATAATTCTTGATAATGCACACTCCTGAAAGCAAATGCTACCACCACACTTTCTCACAGATTTTCAAACATAAGCTCCACCATGTCTAAAATTTTGCCCTGAAGTTCTAAAAACTAGCTTTTTAAAACAAGATGCAGATCTTGTCCTTCTTTGATGTCTCTGTTTTGTATCTCTACCTTCTGAATTTGTTTTTACATATCCCTGTGAGCAGGGTTGTTTTTCATTTAATGTAGATCCCTTTAATAAACAGCACTATGCATGATTGTGTAAAACTTGTTTTGCATATGCAGGAGAGGCAGGACTCCTTTCTGCAGCCTTTTAAGTCTGGGATGCAGAGATCTGCAGCTGAGCCTGTTATTTGGAAGAAATGAGGCAACCTCAAAAGAGAGAAAATTGTTTTCTTATTGCTGACTTTCTGGTGAGCTTTCTCCTGTAGTTAACAATACCTTTTTTCTACACAAGAGTCTTCAAAAGAGAGATAGCATTTGAAAAAATGCTTGTAAATTATATGTCACAACCTGTCCTTCCTTGCTAATAGCATCAGCATAGCTCTCTAATGCAGTGTGTTCCTGTCATATTAGAGGGAAGTTTTCTGTAGTATTGGATGAGATGAAGCAATCACAGGGAGAATGCTCATTACATGGGCTAGCTATGAAAAATTGAGAAGAACTTTTTCAGTGTCCACACAAGGGTGCAAAAGGAAACCACCATCAGTGCTCTGTTGCAGCATCCCTTTTCCTTTCCAATAAAGGGAAGTATTTCCTGAATACTTTTTGCTGGCTTCCAATTGCAGTACTCACAACTAGAAGATAAATCATTTGGGGATAAAAATGCCAAATTGTGTCTGCTGCATGCCAGGGTGTATAGTGCTATCTTCCCTCTGGTTTCTTGTTAAGTTCTTAAAAAGAAAGTTCACAAATTGCATAAAAATGCCTAGTTTCCCATTATCATATGACATATATAAAATAATTTTAAAATAAACAACAGCCTGCCTGAGAAGGCTTGAGACAGGTAAGTATAAGGTAATTCATCTGGGACATGCAGATCTGTCTCTACGTGTCAGAATCCACACTTGGAAACAACTTGCCACAAAGGTGATTCCCTTTGTCTCTGCCAACCCAGTGTGCCTCTCAGCCCTTCCAACAAAAGGAATAAATAATTATCCTGTTCCTCTCTTTTTTCCAAATGTGTTCATGTGCCCTGGATACATTATGTGATAAATACAGGCACGGGCTCTCTGTGAAAATTTATCGCAGTGCAGGCTAAATCACAGTGACTTCACAGACGTGTAGGACAGAAATGTAGCACAATCCTACCAATGATGAAAGTTTCATTCATTGATTAAATACAGGAAGAAGAAAATAAAAGAGGCTTTCAAAACATGAATGGGGGCCTTGGTTTTTATAAGGTAGAATTAACAGCTGCTTATTGCAGTGAATACATTACTGATGTGATATGCAAAATCCCCCCTAGGAGACAGGCTTGTCAATAGCTTTTCACAAACAGGAACTTTTTCAGAGCACCATTAGGCAAAAAGTGTCCCTTCCAGAAATAGCACAGGCACTCTTTTAGTTAATAGAAGATGGATATTTTAATCTACATGCAAGTGACAAAGAAAAATTGTTTCCTCACATTGTTCCTCTGAACTGGCTGATGACACAAGTTACCAAATGGCACTCCAGAATCTACAGAAAGAGTGTGCCAGTGCTCCTTTTGTTGCAAAGAAATTCTTTTTCTCAATAGCTGCCTGATGACATTGTGAATGTTACCATTTTAATTCTTAATGGCTGTCAAAGGGGAGCTCAGGCAAGGCTGCAATAGCTCTAAATGTGCCAGCACTGGAAAAAGCACCTGCTGTAATCACTATGCTGAAGTGGAATAGGTGGCAAATCCCAAACAAGATGGTGTTGGAAAAGTCTGCATCACCTTGATGTTTCTCTTTCAGGATATAGATTGTGGTGCTGAAGCTTCACTAACCAGATGAAAGCAAGCCAGTGACTTTTATAAAATATGTTGAAAAAATCCACACTTCATGGGTTCTTTCAATGCTATCTCTGTGAAAATATAAAGCCAACAAGTGTGTAAAATATTCTAGAATTGCAGAAAATATATTTTAGAATGTTTTTTCATAAATAGATGGGACAGACACGTTAAATGTATTGCCAAAGGAGAGCAATATATTTTGTAGGTTTCCTGCCATGCAGAAGATGGCATAACACAACAAACTTCCAGCAAGCTGGAATGTTCTTGTGAGTTGTCTGAATTATAGAAAATTGTCATTTTACAGAAGGATGTATATTTGAGTTCTTTCTTCTTTCCTGTTAGGTGATTTGCTACACTAATGGCGCATTTAGTATCCTTTATGTTTTTAGTGATCTGAAATTAAAAGTTTTGTTTGTTTCTGCTGCTTTTTCACTCTCAGCACTGAAGCTCACAGTTCAGGAAAGCCATTATCTTGCTGCTTTGATTATACATGCAGTTGTGTAATTCCCCCCACAGAGCACTTCCTTAGTTCTGTGTGGTTTATGAGGAATCTCTACATTTCCTGCAACACATTCAGTTTCCTGATGGAAGCAATTGGCCTCTCTTCATGGATATGGCACTGTTTGGCCACTGCATTTCAAAGACAATTGGGAGGAGGGCTGAATTCCAAACTGAATAAAACTAAGTCATTTCATTAATTCATTTGTACAGTAAGAAATTTGTTAAGATGGAGTGCAGAGAGACCCTCTCTTGAATGTCAAGCAGGCTTGTCTAATTGTGATTTGTGAAGCTTTAGAAAAAGTTTCCCAGGGGAAGTTGTGGAAGACATGGTTCTATTATGTGTAAAGCTGCCTTAATTAATCTTGTCTGCTTTTATTTTTAGCAATATGCCTGAAATTATTGCTTTTTTCATTTATAAAGTCTAAGGAATTTCAATCTACCTTGGTGTATCTCAGATACAGAATGAGGTGCTCTGATAGGTTGTGACTCTGTCACCTGCAACTTAGATGAAGATATATATATATATATATATATATATATATGTATAATGTGGTTAAAGATGTATGCGGTACAATATGTATTATCTGGGTCACTTTTCCATCCACTGTTCAGACCTTAATTTAAAGTGAAATCAACTGGGGAGTTAATTGCTCAGAACAAGAGCAAGGTGGCAGAATTTTCCAGGTGTGCATCCTTTAACCTAGAAAATATAAGCTGCATCATTTCCCAGCAGTGTTTCCACTGAGTACTCACTGTGTGGCTTTGGTAACCACCAACAATGGAATTTTTGCCTTTTCATTATAAAATCCTTCAGCACCACAGTTTAAAGGTTACACTGTGAGACCATGGGTGTAAGTTAGTATATGTTGAACATAACTTTGATTTCAGTCAAATACTTGTTAATTTGCCCACTGGCAGAATCGTTTTCTCTTCTTCCAAGACTCAAACATACACATATTTTTGAATACGATTAAGGATTTGGTATTTTTCTAAAGAAAGTCACATACTCTGTATTTCCACCAGCCTAACTTAGGTGGATTCAGTTCACATGTTTTGTTCAGTGGAACCTTGAAGCTGCACAAGGCCAGTACCTTTTATTTTTGGTTTGCTTTTGCACATTCAGTGCCTTGTCATGGTATGGCAGTTTCCAGCTCTCAAACTCACACTGTTTGAGTGAGATTTTGCTGTGTTCAGATTGAGCATTACAACAGCTACTCTTGTGTGGCTGGAGCCCAAGCATCACACCTGCAGCTGTGAATGTGTGAGCAAACCAGGAGACAAATTTTCAGTGATAATAGGATTAACATTGGGAGATTTAATTCCTTTATCTCTCCAACCCATAAAACATCCATTGTTTTAGTGCTGGCTGGGATTTTCCTTTCAAATCAGATTTCTTTGAAGACTTTGGAAAACTGTTACCTGTGTGTGAATGTGATTAAGCTGATGCTGCAGCTCTTTATTATCTGAGCTATTAAGATTCAAAACCTGAACCAGTCCTGCTATAAGTAAGAATGAACAGGAAAAGTATTGTAAGAAAGTCAGACATTTTAAGAAAAATGCCTGAAAAGATTTAGTGGCACTTAACATTTTAAAAATAGGATACAGGATTCATGATGGAAAAGTCGATGTTCACCACTGTTAAATTGGTTTTATCTCTGTCAATTTGCTGTTCTAAGGCACAGAAAATAGATTTTAGATATTTTTTTCGTCCCCAGAGATAGAAATAGATTTTCTCTTATTGAAGATTTTGTTTTGTCTTTTATTCTCTGCATTCTCTACAGAAATTCTGAGATCGAAGAACATGCACTGCGCTGAGCAGGAGAATTGTCTTTGTGTTAAACCTCAACTTGCAAAACATGAAGGGAATTTTCTACCAGAGTGGAATTGGCTGTCAGCATTGCCATGCATTTGTCTTTCAGGCTGCCCTCCCTGCTGAGGATGGCTCTGTCTGTGGACTCGGCTCGGCACCGCTGGCAGCCACGGGGAGCTCGCGATCCCTGCCCGGCTCTGTCAGAATCAACACCTCTGCTGCTTTCTGCCACAGCCAAACCAAAGCTCTGCCTAAACACGCAGAGGACTGTGCTGCCTGACACTGGGAGACAGCGCAACGACTGGAAACAAGCTCCTACAGTTTATTCTAGAAACAGGATACAGAGCACAAAGTACACATGGGTCACTTTTTTGCCCCGAAATCTTCTGAGACAGTTCCACAGGTAAAAAAATACATTCAATGTAAGCACACAGAGTTTGTGGTGATTGGAGTGGGGCTGGCCCAGCCTCATGCCCATGGGCACAGCTGTGAGCAGCACTGACAGCAATGAGCCCTGGAGTGCCCAGGGGCACTGAGCAAAGGGAGCAGAGGGCACACAGGGGCAGGGCAGGAACAGGAGGGGGTAAAAGGCTGGGCTGAGGAACAAGGAGGGCAGGTCCTTGCAGCCTTCTGGTGTGGTGTGATGGTGCTCTGTATGGGTTGAAGCTTTCTAAAATTGTATAATGATGCTTTGTGTATCGTGGCCGTCTCAACTGCAATAATTCAATGATTCTTGAGATTCAAGAACTCTCTCTGAAACTGTGATATTTGACTGTGATGGAGAAGGGCTGCTTTTGTAATTGCAACTGTACCAAAATTTAGGCGATGATAATTTGTAACGAAATGGCACACAGTTGACACTGAAATGGTGGATTAAAGCAAGCAAGGGAGTGATTAACCACTGCTGTGATCAGCTTTTTAATTGAATGCTGCAACAGTTCTCTTTGTAAAAAAAATCAAGTTTTTATTTAAAAATCCTTCTGGTTTTGTGTTGTATAAACCTCTGGTTTTTAGAACGCAAAATGAATTAATTGGATATGTTGAGACACCTCTGAAATTTTGTAGATTTCTGCAGCTCAATTTTGATATATTTTTAATGTTACAAAGTGAGAGTCTACCAATGTAGAAATAGTATATATATATATGTGCAAGTGCAAGGTCAGGTTTCTTTCCAAGTGCTGGTTTAAAATTATGTTAAAGTCCCCCCCACCACCCCCAGCATAAAGAATCAAGTCAAAAAGGACTCGATTCCAGGGAACCATCATCACAATAAAGAGAAATGGAAGTTGTATATCCATCTCTAGCTTTGAAATTTTAATTCTGAATACTAGATTGACCCATTCCTAATTCAACCTGCCATATGCAGAATCCTTCATGGATTCCTGATGGGTACATTTCTATAAATTCATTGGTTATTTTTTAAGGTTTGTTTGGCCTTTGTTTAATTTTGTACTTATTTTCAAGACTGAGAGGCCATTAAAGACCTTGGAGATCCCACAGACAAATATTGTTTCCAACATGTGAGAAAACTGGAGCTAGCTATAATAGTATGAAAATGTATGTCACAAGCTCTTCTGAAGAAAAAATTTGCATCTGGGTTAAGCAGCTGATTAATTTGTTCTGGAGAAAGGAAAAACAGGGTAGAAGAGTGCAATTATTAATGTTGCTTTGACACAGAAATGGGGTTGTTCATTAAGGAAAGGATACATTCTAATTTCTGACTACTTTTAATTTATTTTATACCTTTTCAGGCTGGGTAATCTTTACTTTTTGTTTCTGGTGATTCTGAACTGGTTCCCACAAGTGGAAATCTTCCACAGGGAGATTACTATGCTGCCTCTGCTCGTGGTGCTGCTTTTCAGCATGATTAAGGATGCTGTTCAAGACTACAGAAAATATCAGCATGATAAGACAATAAACTTCACTAAAACCAGGGTATATGACAAGTAAGTAAACTAAATCAGTTATTTGTTTCCTTGCTTCTGTTGTGATAGAAACTGCTCATCTGATTTTACAGTAATTCCCTCACTGACCTTTCAGAATACTCTAAGTTTGGAAGAACCATTACAAAATATTTTTTTCCTACTTTTCAAAATGCCTTATTTATTTTACTTAAATCATCTCAATATCACTGAGGCTTTGTTTCCTATCACAACAGTGTGTGCTGATACATACAGGTTTTCATTTCAAGTTTTCAGAGCAGCTCCTCAACACACACAAATTCCTCTCCTGATAGCAGCAGGATCTGCAGGATAAATGGAACTTACTCAAGTCTGGAACAGAAAACTGGGGTTGTACAGAAACTGGAACAAAGTCCTTCAGATGTCTCACACTAAAGCCAGTAATACAGAAATTAATGATCAAATATGATTCAACATTCAAGGTGAATCATATAATAATAATCAAGAGATGAAAAAGCAGCAAGGAAAATCACATAATGATCAGGAGATGAAAAAGTTTTAGGACTTCCAGTAAGCAGAGAGATCAATACAAGCCAGCTTGGCTTTGGAGCTGGTGCAACACTGTGGGAAGCTGTTTGCTCAGGACTGACTCAGAAGGAAGAAATAATTTCACTGCAATTCTTGTTGCAACATTTCGATTTCATCAGAGTTTCTTGTCCAAGTACTAACTTGAGACTGCTTACCTTGTCGCTATATCGTGAAGCAAACAGGAGTTTTCATTTAAAATAAGTTTAAATATTTGTGTGCTTTCCTTTTTTCACCTGCTCTTAAGCCCAGGCCACAGAGAAAAAAATTGCTATGGTTTGCATACATGTTATTAGCTCTTGTGGAAATTAGGCCTCATCTGTGCTGACATATTAACGTGTCAGAGGAAGAAGGATCCAAGGTGCCTAGGTGAGAGAGGAAGGTTTGGGGTCTGTTGGGGAGAAGGATCTGGCTGAGGGGCAATCCAGGTACATTGCACTTAGACCTGCTTCTGTCTGTGTCTGACTCCGCTGGCTACAAAATCAGAGTTTTACTTAGCTTGGGGGAATAGGGTTGGTTGTTTGTTTAATAATAATCGATCTTATGGTCATGAAAACTAACAATAGATAGAGGAAGTCCAAGAGAAATGCTGTCTGTTCAGAGGCTGGTAGCAATCCTTTGTTGACATCTGGGACACGGAGCTCTGCCCATTACCTTTGAGCTTCCTGGCAACTCCCAGGGCTGTAAAGTGATCCTGGAGCTGCTGGAGTGACCTGTGAACATCGTGTGTGTGTGTGTGTGTGTGTGTGTGTGTGTGTTCAGCTCTGCCACAGCTCTGTGTTAAAGCACAGACATTCACACGGGCAGAGGAGGGAAATGGTCTGAGCAGGGCCCCCAGGCATCTGCTGGCAGGAAGAACAGAACATTCAGGATGCTTTTGGCAGAGCTGAGGTGCAGCTGCCCCAGCAGGATCTAGGAGCTGGTGCAGCTGAGTCAGGATGATCCCTGGCCCTGGCTACGTGGAGGAGGCAGCCCTGGGATTCAGACAGCTCAACTCTTCTCTTCACCATCTGGGAGTTCATTTGGACTACTGAGCTCTTCTGACTTCATTGGTTTTCAGCTTGGAGGTACTTTTTGAAAGAAAAACAAGATGTCAAGGAAAAGTTTTCCAGGCTGCTTCTCTAGGATGACATGGAAAAAACATTTTTTCAAGGAAACCTGCTGCCAATGTGGTGCTTCAGACACTGAAATCCAAAATGAGGATCTGGAGAAGAGAGGAAAAGTAAGGAAAAGAAAGAAGAAAAATGAAAATAAACGTGCTATTGTCTCCAATTTGCCCTTTGGAAGCAAGAAGTGGAAGGAAAATCCAAACAGATACTATGACACCAATGAAATTAAGACCACAAAATATACCATCATAACTTTCCTCCCTAAAAATATCTATGAGCAGCTTCACCGCTTTGCCAATATTTACTTTGTGTTCATTGCACTGCTGAATTTTGTGCCGGTGGTGAATGCTTTCCAACCAGAGATGTCTGTGATCCCCATTTGTTCTATAATGGCCATCACAGCCATTAAAGATGCTTGGGAGGACTTCAGGAGGTATAAACTGGACAAAGAAATCAATCACATGGGATGCTACATTTATAGCAGGTAAGTTTTATACAGTTTTGATTACCAAAAACATTGGGTCAAGATTTTTGATAAATGGTGAGGCTTTTTGTTTAAAAAAATTAAAAAATAACTGCTGAAAAATCACAGTCATTAGATGAAATAGGGAAAAGTCATGGGCACTATATATCACCTGGTATTTGTTCTCATATAGGGAAAGAATTTTTTTTAAGTATTATTGTATTATTTAAGTTCTTTTGGTTTGTTTTTTTTTTTTAAGTATTATTTTACTGTGAAGTTAACTTTGAGTTTCTTTGCATTGGTGTGTCTATCAGCCTCTTAGACATGCAGTGCACTGCAAGCAGGTCCTCAAAGAGCTACAGCAGCTGAATTTCTGAGACATTTTCAAGAGGGTTTAATTCTCCCAACCTAAGGTAGCACAGAACAAGATCTGTCATGGACTTGTTTGCATTCTTAGATGCCAAGAAATCACTTAAAAACCTGGCCCTTTGAACTTCATTTTATTTTATGCTTTACAGCTTTCAGTTATTTTTTCTTTCTTAGGAAGTATGTAAAACGGACCTGTAAAAACAGTCTAGGAATGAAAGATAGTAATTTATGCCTTTGTTTACTCACCTCTAAGTGAATTAACTACATGTGTCTGTGGTCGCTTCTTCAAACTGCTTCATGACTTCTTGCTTTTAGGACATTCAGAAGATTGAAAATTATGTTTTATTGTATCAAAACTGTTCTCTCAGCAAAGTAGCAAATGACTTCTCCCTGATAAAATATCACATCTGGGAGTCAGAAGTGCAAAACTTTCCATCTCCATGAATGTGCCTGTCAGCCCCCAAAATAATCAACAGTGCTTTATGTAACATGTGCTTTCATGAGCAAGATCTTGCAGAACTGTGGTTTTTATCACATGGGGCTGTCATTTCTGTTTGTTTCTCCTGCATGTGTTTGGCAGATTTTTATTTTTATGTCCTGCAGGTTAAACAGGAAAGCAATAGGTTTGCTTGTACAGGGGCTAAATTAGGCCCATATATAGATAATCATTTCTCATTAAAAAAACTGACAACTTTTATAAAAAGCTGGCATTTCACAAGTTTCTAAATATTGAGGATTTAAGGTCTCATCTGTGGTGAAGAATGTCAATAATTGTAGCTGTTTGGGTAGGGTGGCAAACTGCCTCTTCTGTCTATATTTGAAATTTCAGTGTGGCTGAACGTTCTAGCTTTTCCAGTGTTGCATTAGCCTATGAGGCAATGGATTATCTGTTAATATTGTTAAAACCAGCATGGGACAGAATAAGTGGGGCAGTAGGTGCTAAAGAATAAATCTGCAGAGGGATCTTATTTATTTCCTCTTTACACACAGAAACCATGTCAGTTTAGATCTGAAATCCTTTTACCATGAGAACACGAGAAGTAGGGAATACAGTAGAACTTGTTTTGTATAAAGGAAAAATATCCACCATGGAATTACAACATATATTCCAATCCAGATTCAAGATTGCTATGCAGAAACATGAGACAGGCCTGCCTTAAAATTGGTTATTCCATCCCATAAAAAAGATTTTGATCTATGAATCAGTCTTGTCTAGGATCTTGTCTTTCACCAAAGTTTTATGGCCCAAAAAGGTGATGGAAGGGAAAGGAAAATGTGAAGGTTTTCCGAGTACAGCATTCATCCTCTCTGGAAACATTGTGGGTAATAACATTTGCCATCAGATCAGTCACTACAGCTTATTATATTATGAATAATTTCAATCAGGCTTCTCAGATGCTTTGGGAAGCTGATATTTCTTGTTCTTCTTGCTAGCTGCAAAGTCATGGAAAGGCATGATGTCTTCTAATTTTATTCCATATGAATCATGAAAATAAGTAATTGTTTTAACATAGGTGAAAGTCTTTTTGGGACACTGCAAATTTTGTTACTCTTGCGGCAGCAAAAAGTTATTTCTAATAGAACAACTGATCTCCCATCCTGGATGAAATATTACTCAGATTCTAAGAGATAATCTTGGAGTCTATGTTGTCTTTATTTCAGATTTTAATAAGGACTCTGGCACCTGTTCCAAAAGAAATACAAAGGCAAACCAAACTTTTCCAGATACTGAATGTTCTCCAAAACTTTCTTGAAGAACAGGGAAAATGCAGTAAAATGCCTTCTTTCAACACAGAGCAAGGGAAATTAAAATTAAATGGGCTGGCCTGTAAACATATTTATTCTAATTTTCTTTTCACAGAGATCAGCTGAAATGGGAAATCTGGTCTGCTGGTCAAATGAAAGAAAAGACACTTCCAGTAGTGTATTTAAAGAATGTTTAATTGAAAAAATGAGAAACCATTAATAGGCATTAAAGTGTCCTGGGGAGATGCAATAACCCAGATGTGTGATTGAGGAGTTTGTACTTTTGGAACCCAAACTTTGGGGATCATACTCTGTAGACAATCTGCTGTGCTTTGGAATGAATCACAAACCAAAAGGAGAGAACAAAAAACTGAATTGCAGAGGGTACAGACCTATGTTTAAAGGCCTGCTTTCTCATGGTGTTCTTTAAAATACACTTTGTCTACTTTAACATTTTCCAAGCAAGGTAGATTTCCACTACTACAAAGCATCAAAGCATTTTCTATGATGCTATACTTTATTATGCCTCTTTAACTACATTTAAATTTCTCAAGTCACCTGATTTCATGGAACCCTATTTAGTTAGACTACATCCATAACAGTTAATTATAGTCTTCAAATATGTGTGATTTTTATCATATTCATTTTATGGGTGAGGGTCCATAGTGACACAGAGTCCCCAGGCAGGTACAAAGGAGAGCTGCTTTATTGCAAAAACCAGGCCTTTTTGAGGAGTTTGCCCATTATCAGTTACATTGTTTTAAAGCATAACAAACATAATTCAACCAACCACCATACACCACGATATGAACACACAATGGTTTATAACTTGTTTTCCTGTCCCTAATTCAGCTGAGTCTCTTTCCCACAGTCCTCTTCTGCTTAGCCAAAGTAACTGAGCCATGATTTTACAATGGTAAGGCCGTTATTTTATAAGGCTGTACCTATATGCAGCACCCAGAGACATTTCAGTTAAGACTGGCACAGATTGCTCTTTTCATCTTTCTAGTCAGTCAGTCCCTCCAAACCTCCCGTGGTTGTTTGTCTCTAAACTCTCTGGAGTTTGTCATTAACTTGCTAACAGGGGCCAGTACTGAATGTGGCACACAAACATGAAAGTGAATGTCAATGTCATTGCTGCCAAAGCTATTATATATATTCAATTTTCTTGAATTTCTATAATGTTTAAGGAACTAACTGATATGAAATTATTATATAGCTTGGCTGTGATGTACCCCAAGGGTTATATCAAACTCTGTAAACACTCCATAGCATCCAGACAGGTTTTTGCATCAATTGCACATTTTTGGAAGATTAAACCTATTTTTTCCTGTGTTTTAGTAGACATAAAGATACAAATGCAAAGGCTATGCACAGTTCAGTATGGCACAGCAGCAGCCACAAAAACATTAACATTACTTAAGCTATTCATATTTCTTAATTGTAAGACCCTAAATTTGAGTATCTGAGACAGTGACTCAGAGAAACTTTGTTTATGTGCCTTGAATCATCCTGTGGCCCTTTTGGAGAAGCAGGTAAGCCAACAGGCATCCTAAATGAGGTAGCCTGATTACTCTTCCCATGGAAAGTTCCTCTGTAATACTTTCAGAGCCTGTCATTTTCAGATAGCTCCTACAAGCATCAATCTCCTCCTCTCTCAGTCCACTGATGCCTGTGGCACAAAAAGTTTAGGCTGGCCTTCACTCTGACTTTTTGTCTACTTAGTGTAAGGTTTTAGAACATGTAAAGATTTTTGCATCAGCACTAACTCTGGGTTAGCCCTGGAGCAGAGGTATAGAAAGAAGGAAAAAACAAAGTGCTCATTACTGTGGTGCATGAAATGAAAACTGCCAACAGCAGAAAAACTGAAAGTGGCTTAATCTGGACCCACTGTTTTGAAAGAGAATTAAAGTTTTTCAGTCAACTGAAGTATTGTGATTGTGTGCTGCAGTTTTCTCTCTGGCAGCAATGGAGATTTGCTTGCCTGCAGGTGACCATGCACACTTTATGGGAAGCTGGGCAGCAAAGGCTGCCCTTCTGTTTGAACCTCCTTCACCTGCTCTGTGTAGCTGGATTTCTGAACAGAGGGCAGGCTGTACCTCCTGTGGGTGCTCCTCCTGTCTGGGATAGTGCTGGGACTGGCCAGGGATGCAGTGACCAACAGAGGTGTGGGCATCTGGAAAAGAGCAGAGAAAAGGGATGGAGACATGCTGGAAAACACAAATTGACTCACTGTCAAAATGCAGAGTTTAAAGAAAAACAACTTTTCTTTGGACTCAGAAATATCACATGCAATTCATTCAACCCAAGGTGAACCTGAAAGTTTGTAAAGTAGAAAGCAGGATGAGAGGAAAATCCCATTCTGACAAGAGCACAAGAGCTGAAAGATTTCTTGCCAACACTTAATTTAAAGTGTTGGTCAGCAGCCCTGAGTTTTCACTTGTTCAAGAGCCTTTCCTCTCTGCTTTGTTGTTTTTGCTTTCTGACAAAGCATAACTTTAAAGACTAGGAGCCTGCTGGAGGCTTTAGTGGCTTCATTTTATACACAAAAAAAGGGCTAAAGCCTGTGTCCCACTTGAAACCTCACCACTGGTAAAATTGCAGTTTTCTTGGGCATAGCAATATCAGGGCTTCAGTGTTACCTTTTCTGGACAGTGTATCTTATCAGCTGGAGGCTGAAGACATCCTGAACAGGTGAATTCCTGTGACAGCTGCAAAGCAAGCACTTGGATTAGCTGCAAGTGAACACCCCCCTGCCTAATGTTAAACATGAGTGCTGTTCTCTGGCAATGGGCATCCCCTGCTCTGCCATCCCTGTCATTTTTGTCTGCTCTTCATGTACTGTGGAAATTTTGTCCCTGGTTTAGCTGTGGATACCTGAATTAGCCGCAAGTTTGACACAAACAGTGCCTTCTGCATCATTCTTCAGCCGTGCAGGGAGCTGAGAAAATGTCCTTACCCAACAGAACACTCAGGCGTGTTGTGTCACCATGACACTGCTTGAAACCAGGGCTACCAAAATCATGAAGAAATTAAAACACCTTGTGTGGGATATGACAATGCATTGTGAGGAATTGTGGACAAGCTGAACTGGCTAAATGCAAACCAGCTCCCAGCTGGTCCAGGCAGCAGCAGCTGAAGGTGGAAGAGCAGTGAGCTGCAATTGCCAGTCAGGGTGTATTGCTACAGGAGGAGCCTCAGCCTCTGTGGAAGAAAATCCATAAAATGCATTACTAAAGCTACCACTGCTTCGTGTATTGCTCGATCAGAGCTTTCTACAAGATCTATTACCTGCCAAGACAATTAAAGCTGCTTCACAGAAAAGGTGCAATGGCTTAGCAGTGGAGCTAATGACTAAACATTAAGACCAAATAAATAAGAATCTCTGGCTTTGGCTCAGAGACCTGCAAAATCATGGCCTTATGGCATTAAGATTCAACCTAACTGTCTGAACTTTTAAAATACCATTAAAATCTGGAGAGTGGAGTGTTTCTACCATGTGACCTCAAGAGCCACATGTTCATATCAAGATATGACTGTCAAAAGAGCTGATGTGGGCTGTGCTTTCCAGAAACTTTGCAAGTTAATGAGAGTCCATAGAAACTAATACTAATGATTAGGAGACATCAGTTGAATCACCTTGAAATTATCTGTTCCTTCCAGCTGGTACTAGGAAGAATTGTAACAATAGTATTTTGTTCAAGGCAGTAAAAAAAATAGATTTTCCTAAATACAAAAATCTACAATTTACAAAATTAACCTATTAAAGTCTAAGTAACATGCTGTTTACATCTATTCTATTTTATTTCTTCAAGGGTGAGTTAAAATAAAGCCAAAAACATTTATATGAACAAATAATACATTTACAAAGATCCGGTACTTACTTAAAGTTTACATAAGCTTTAGTTGGTTATGGAAGTTGAGCATAGGCTTGTACCATTGAGAAAATAAGTTACTTGTTATGATGCTATAGGCAGTTTAAGCACATGAGAAGATAGGATCTGTTATTAGCATTGAGAATTTGGAATGCCAGTATGATACAAGTGTATGTACTTTATTAGAATTTAGAAATATTCCATTTCAGTTCTTTTTAAAAGGTGCTTTTGCTGTCTTAACATAGTGTTCAAATCCTGGGAGTTTGGTGCAGTGGGGAAAGGCTGGGGCTGGGTACAGGGCTGGGCAATGATAAATGGAATCATTGGTGCTGCTGGGGTGGTGTGCTGGAACAGAAACTGGCATGGCATGGCATGGCATGGCATGGCATGGCATGGCATGGCATGGCATGGCATGGCATGGCATGGCATGGCATGGCATGGCGGCAGGAGCGGTGACAAACCCACCTGGCACCTTCCCATGCCCAGGCAGCATCTGCAGCTCAGGAGCATCATCAGCCAATTGTGCTGTACTCTGACCTATGGACAGTTTCCAGAATCAGTTTCTGTCTGACCTTGTGCCTTCCTTGAGTCCTAAATCTGCTCCTTTGCTGTCAGTTTTTTTTGTTTTGTGGCAGTAGTTCCTAATGGTGAGGTCATGGGCATGAAGGGATCTTTGAAAATATTTTGTGAGGGGTTTGCATATAAAAGATGATACAATCTTTGATAGAATAAAATTGTGCAAGATTTTTATTTGCAAAAATAGACTGTGAAGGGTAAGCAGCTGTGTGATTCAACCTGTTGCCATGTAGAAGCAGGATCCCAGGATATTGTTTTTTATAAAATAAGTGTTGCTTGAAGGAGGTCATTTTCAAATATAGCATTCTAGCAAATTTACGTACAAAAAAATATAAATATGTACATTTCTCTATTGACAACACTGATATATTTTTCTATGTGCCATGACCTGGTGACGATTTAGGGGGGATATAGTGCAGAGCAAGCCATATCTTTATTTTGAACTGCAAAGGATCCTGAGATGGAGCTTGCTGTAATTCTAGGGAATAAGATTGACTGGATTAAT
Organism: Ammospiza nelsoni; assembly: GCF_027579445.1. Lineage (NCBI taxonomy): Eukaryota > Metazoa > Chordata > Aves > Passeriformes > Passerellidae > Ammospiza > Ammospiza nelsoni. The sequence goes on from NC_080648.1 coordinate 8,306,373, forward strand.
TGTCTGATAAAATGTTTCTAAATGACAGAGATTTCTGAAGATCTTTCTCTAAGACAATCTAGGAGACATCCATGCTGTGGAGTGCATGTGAAGAATTAGTTTTATTTAATCTTTTCTATATAGCAGAACAATTATTTTATTTCCCTCCATTCACCATCCATTTTAATCCAGTTTTTCTTTGAAATTTATCTTTATTGAATCCAAGAAAGTGAAATCTAATTGTTGACACAAAGTCAATAATTTATTCAAGTTCCCCCTCAATCTCCGACTGCAGCAGGACTTTTTTATTATCATTTTTTCCCAGAAATTACCTCATAAAATCTGTTTAGTTCAGGCCTTCTGTTCAGATTTGATGAGTTCAATAACAGTTCTGGCAGGCATCATTTTGACTGTTCAAGGCCTCTTTTCACTGGCAGTATCCTCTGATGGGCATCATCATGATGTCTATGAGCAAGGGAACACTTTTTGGATGTGCTTTTGTTAAATTGCCTGGTAAAAGAGAGCAGGGACTGAGGAACTTTTATCTTACCTCTTGTCTTCAGTGTGCCACAGCCCTGATACCACATGCTGTAAGAACCACGGTCCAGATTCCCACCTACTGAAAATCCCCACATCTGGTGATTTTTATTTGATTGGTTCAATACATTTGCCCTTTCTGTGTGTTTCTCATCAGACCATCTTGGGTTTATTAAGCTCCTCTGTTTATTTAGCAACCCGAGCTTGTGGTGTTAACTTTCATCAGTGCACAGAAAATGGGCAGTGTTCCCAGTTACAGGGATTGCTGAAAGGAAACTGCTTCATCTGAAAAATCTTGTTAGACAACTAGGACAGTGCTGCCGTGGGGTGCACCAGTTTCATCATGAAGTGCTTTTCTTCCTTTCATCCACTGGCAATTCCCTACAAAGTTGTAGAAAAGCTTTGTACTATTTTTGGTATTTTTAATTATTAATCTTATCATATAATCAACATTTTAATCGTGCAGGTTCAGATGAAGTTTTCTTCAGGAGCAGAAAATGTGTATTCTTTGGATACTCGTTGGGATAGAGTGACAGTTCCCCTGAATGCAGGTCTGGGATTCCAGCAATCCCTGAGCTGCAGTCCCTGTGCCTAGGAAGGCTTTTCCTCTGATCTGAAAGAGGTCATTTGGCTTTTCTGACTCACTGTCTCCTCTCTAATTAGTGACGGGGTAGAACCCTGAAGCTTTACATGTAATGTAGGTTTCACAGCAAGCTATTGAAAAAAAAATTACAAATCCACGATTTCTGTGGATTATTTGGGTTAATCTGGTTTCTTTCAGCTGATGTGGAACACAGCCAGCTAGAAAAGGCCCTTCTATAGCATTTTATGAGTGGACAAAATCAGCAATATGCTCTGTAAACTTCTGAATTGTGCAAGAGCTGACGTACAGAGAGGCAGGATTACCATGGAGAAGCCACAGTAAACATTATATGCAAACTATAAATGGCATTCAAATGTCTAGGATGGCAAGGCAAGACATCTGCTTCCTCTAAACTGATCTTGTACTCTTTCATTCATGTTTTAAACAAACAAATTAAGAAGTCCTGTTCAGAAGTTGTTTGGCATGGAAAGGATTGGTACTACATAGTTGATTTGTTATATTAACTTAGTATCTGCTTTGTAGAGGATTAAATACTCAGCATACACTTGCTAAAATACTTTTCAAATAGAAATTTAATTTGAATTTTTAAAAATGCATAGCAGCACCTAATTAACTTACAAAAACCTCTGTTCTTTTATATGATCTTTTATGTCTGTTGTTGCACAAAAGAAAAAGGGCATGCAGGTAAGCAGAATCAGACAAAATGAGAATAATTAAAAATTCAAGAAAGAAAAATCAATGTAAGATGAAAAAATATTACTACAATCCCATGGTTTAGTAAGTGCTTCAAAAGCAGCAGTAAAGAGATTTAAATACTCAGGTTGGGGGGGTTCTGGTTTTTTAATGAAAATTCAGTACCACTGGGACAAGGACAGAATTTAACTTCTTGCATAAGCTGCACAGGCACCTGCCTGTTGTTGTTTTGTGGCTGAAGCCAAGTGAGAGGGTTTGCCTGGCAGTGCTGTGGCTGCCTCTGCACCCAGCCAGGAGAGTGGGTGAGCAGGGAGCAGCCCCGAGGCAGGGCTGGATGGGTGCTTTGAACTGCAGCAAAACTCTTTATCTCTGCCATCACTGCTCCCCTCCTCATGGCACAAACACTGCAATGGAAGATAGTATTCTTCATCCAATAGATGGGGATGATTAAAAACTTAACCAAAAATGAGGCTCTGAGTCATTACAAAAAGCCTTTAATTTTCTGTCTGGTAAAGTATCATGAGCATTTTCCCTCTCACAGAGCAAGGCATAAGATGATTTGGTTATTCATCCTGGAAAAATAATTTCCTCTCAAGGAGTTAGAGGAGCCAAGCGATTGTTGCAGTGCATTTTTCCCATTAGATAAATTTAAAGCTTATTGTGCTGTTTCTGGTCTGCTTAGATGGTTAAAAGCAGTTGAAGAATTACTTACTGAAAATGCAATGTCAAAATATGCCTGCTATTTGCAGAACTTAGTGCATTGATGAAATAGTAATTTCTTTTCCTTGATCCCCATAGGCTCTTTTATTTTTTTAATTTTTTGTTAATTTATAAGTTTTTTGTTTCTTACTTTAACTTTTCCATTTAATTTGGGCTCTGGCTGTATTTTTTTTTTTTTTTTTTTTTTTTTTTTTTTTTTTTTTTTTTGCTTAATACTAAGGGACCATTTATCATCTCTTCCAGCTTTTGAAGTTGTTTCTCTGCACTAAGCTAAAAACTTGTAACTACCTCTTGAGAGTTACAAACTGGAAAGACCTGAAGCAAGTGTGGCTGAGGTATCAGTTTGCTTCTTTTAGGAGCTATATGCTGATGTTGGAAAGTGTCTAGGAAACAATCACAAGCCAAAAACAATAATCTGAATTTCTCCAATAAGATACTCAAAAATACCTCTGTTAGTCTGAACTGCCTACAATATTTTGTTGTGCAGATTATAGGACTAGTGCTAGAATTGAAAGAGAGCTGCTGTAAATGTTTTATTCCATGTAAAGATTTGGTTTGAATGTGACATACAGTGAAGTGGTGCTGTGGAAGTGTCTGAATCATTAATTTCTAGCTTCTGTGCTGTGTCCTTTAAGAAAAGGTCCTTTAAAAATGCTGTGCCCCCATGCCCTATTTTCTGGTTTTGAAGCCCCCCAACCCAGTAGGTCTGCCTTCCTAATGCCCCTCATCACCCACGTTATGCTTTCAATGCCACAGGGAGGAACACGCTTACGTGGAGAAGTGCTGGAAGGACGTCAGAGTGGGGGACTTTGTGCAGCTGCAGTGCAATGAGATTGTCCCAGCAGACATCCTGCTGCTCCACTCCTCTGACCAGAATGGGATCTGCCACCTGGAGACCGCCAACCTGGACGGGGAGACCAACCTCAAGCAGCGCCGCGTGGTGATGGGCTTCAGCAGCCAGGTCAGTCTGGGCATGAGGCCACAAATGGGCTGTGCAGCCCACAAAATGGGCACATTTGTCTCCAGACACTGCACAGGGGGGTTTATTTCTGCGTGGCAGCTGGAAGAAAGCTGGTGGTCCCCTGCCAAAGCATCAGTGGGTTTCCTTATGGACTCTGTGTCTCTGTTGCACCTGACACACCCAACTCACTGCAAAGGCAGGTGGAGGTGTGAGAGCTCAGCTGGAGGTGCTCTAAGGCACTCTGGGTTGGAAGTTTAATAGGATCTCAAGGTAAATTAATTTATTTTTAAAGTTAAATGTTTGACATCAGTTTGTGATTCAGTTTGAATTCTTAAAATCACTGTTTATGTTTCATAGGCAGTATCATTTCCTTTTTACTTTTTCCTTTCCTTTCCTTTCCTTTCCTTTCCTTTCCTTTCCTTTCCTTTCCTTTCCTTTCCTTTCCTCACCTGGCTCATGTTGGATAAACCTGAAGTAAACTAGAAAATATGACTTACACATTGTTGTTACATTTTCAAGTATCTTTAAACACAGAGCAGGGCAGTTTTTCAAATAACCCAGAACAAGTTTAAGGAGTGGTAGTACATGAGGACAAAGACTTTGTTCCATTGGAATCACTCCGGCAGACAGGAAATAACTCACAGATAATTCTAGGAATTACATTAATTTATTTAGCAATTAGTACCAGTGCTACCAGGTAGGTCTTTTGGGGTTACTGGTATGTGGGACACAGCTGCCAGGGAGCAACCAGACATTAAATAAAAGCAGAACATTTCCATGGCCAGTTGAGATCAGGTGCTGTACTTGTGTTATTTGCTTGTTGTTCAAATGGAAATCACTTTTCAAAGACAATTAAGGGCTTTCCCATATTGTGGCATAGCACAGGCCTTTTCCAGTGCCTTCCTTTATTCCTGAGACACACTGGAAATTTAATATGTAAAGATTTAGCAGAAAAACAGTAATCTGGCTACTTAACATTTTTAAATGTTGTATTTTTGTCATGTAATGTTCTAATTTACATGTTAGATTTTCTACCTATGTTTCATTTTAGAGGAGAGCAGGCTGCTGCTCTACCATTACACAAAAAGCAAAATTTTGCCTCAGTTGTTCATAATGTGTGGAAGGCTTCCATTATATCAGAAAATACCCCTGTGCTAAATTATGCCCCTGACTGCCTATTCATGGTGATTTTCTTTAGATTTTGAGTTGTTATTGAGATAAACTCTATGCCCAGGAATAGAGTCTGTACCTAAGAACTCCTGTTACATTAACAGGGTGGAACAAAATTCTGGCCGTGGTGGCAGCCATTGCTCAGGAAGGTCAGAGCTGACAATAGTTCCTGAATCACCCTGCTCTTGTGCTGTGTTTGTGTAAACAGTGTGCTGCATAAAAAACCCCAGTGGATGTGGTATCACACTGCAGGTTTTGGTGTGATAAAACCTTGTTCTTCCTTGTTCTTTGAGCTTTGCTTAGTCCTGTGATTTATGAACTGCCTGAAACCCCCTCAGATGTAATTGTGCCTATAAAGTGACTCTTTAAACAGGGAGGAAATAAATACATATTAGCCAGTTCTTCAGTTGGGTTAGAACTAACTGGGGTTAGTTCTTGAGTTTAGGATGCAAGAAAGGTGGGGAGAGAGATTTACAAGAGCATGGAGGGACAGGACAAGGGGGAATGGCTTCAAACTGACAGAGAGTAGGTTTAGATGAGGTATTAGGAAGAAATCCTTACCTTTGAGGGGGTGAAGCCCTGGCACAGGTTGTCCAGAGAATTTTTGGGTGCCCCATCCCTGGAAGTGTCCAAGGCCAGGTTAAACTGGGCTCTGAATCAGCCTGGTCCAGTGGAAGGTGTCCCTGCCCTTGGGCCCTTGCTCAGAGCCCCATCCAGCCTGGCCTTGGACACCCCCAGGGATGGGGCAGCCAAAAATGCTCTGGGCAGCCTGTGCCAGGGCCTCACCACCCTCACAGGAGGAATTTCTCCCTAACATTTAATCTAAATCTACTATCTTTGTTATATTCACGTAAAATGAAGACAAGTGTTTCCAATAATTTGCATCTGTGATGTCTTGTTCAATACACAGCATTTTCTTCATTTAATTCAAGCAGTTGTTATTCCAAGAGGAGGAAATGCTCAGCTCTTCTGAAGCTTTGGTTCAGGCTGAATGAGTTAAAATGTCTTTGTCTCTACTGCTAGGGCAAGTGTTCCAGCCCTGGTGGTCTAAATTAAGTTTTTTTGGTGTTTATCATTTAAAATACTCGTTGGATCTGACACTCAGTCTGTTTTCTCTTGTAGGATACTGTGTTTGAACCAGAATTTTTCCAAAACACCATCATCTGTGAAATGCCAAACAATGATCTCAATAAATTCAAAGGTTATATGTAAGTATTTGTTATCCATAAATACATTTTTGATCTGTACTTTCATAGTCCTCTTGGAGAAATTGGATGGAAGGAACGTATTTTGAGGAAATTGATGGTTGTCACTATTATCTATTCCCAGATTCAGAAGTCAATATAAAATGTAGACTTGGACTCTGTTTTGTGGTGAGGTAGAACCAAGGCTTGGCATTGCATTTACAGTTGTTTCCTACAAACTATTTTCCCAGATATTCAGCTCTCTTCAAAACTTAGACATAAGCTCATGTACACATGACCTGATGATTAGACTAAACTAGATTTTAGATAAATCCTTCTAATTGTTTAAGGTATCCAGGTGCATGGCTCTAGTTTCTTCACCTTTACAGCCACAGGGAAAAGGTGTCCAAGATCTAATAAACAATCCAGAGTTTCTTCTTATTAGAAAGGTAGAAAAGTCAAACATGCATGAAAAATGCTATTGAACTGATGCACTAGACTAGTATAAAAAAGTAGGGTAGCTTTCTTTTTTGTCTTGCTTCATTAAATAATTCTGGTATAGGCATAACAGCAAATTCAGCAAATTTAAACCCATTTATGAATTATAAGGCAAATTTCTGTGTCATGGCTCATGACTTAAAATCCTCTTACCCTCCAACCCAGATGAGCTTATTCCCACACCACAGCAGAGATTGTCCAAGGTTCCTACTGCCCCAGACCAAATGCATGCCCCATTGTCAAGTAAATAATTGAACTGCAAGAATGTGCCACCATCCTCATCCATGCCCCAGCTTTGCTGAATTTACCAGTAGCTAAACTAGGAGTTAGTGGCTCTGGAAGAAGCAGTGAGTGTTGCACCTGGAGGAGCTGCAGATGTCTGGGTCTGTGACAGAGCAAACCAGGGATTATCTCCCATTAGCACTGACCATACCTAATCTGGTTTGAGGCTGTGCCCTGTAGGAATGGTGTGCCTAACAGCAATGCCAATTCTCCTCTGCTGCAATTTCTTACAAGGGAAAAAGAGGTCGAGCTTGTATTGATTGCTGGCTGTGGCTGTTGGCTTCAGGGACCACTGGGTACAATCTAAATTGAAGCAATCCCTCCAATTAGCAAAGAGCACTGATATTAAAGAAATGTAGGAGATATGTCACAAGGAAACACAAATACACCCCCTTAGGACTCAGGACTGGCTTCAAAATATTCAACTCTCAACTGAAAGTTTGTAACAGAAATCTCTTTGGTGAATGCCTATCATCTCACTTTCTTGATGGAACATGGAATTAGCTGCCTTTCTCTCCCCTCTTCAGGAACAGAAGAAAGTATTTGCTAGGGAAAATTACTTGCTGAGAGTCAGTGAAGTTTCTGTCTTTGGTCTGCTGAGATTTGAGCTATTTTGTAAACACAAATTATTTGGAGCAGGCAACCTTCTTGTCCATGAACCCTTAATAAATTATTGAGGCTCTACTGCCTTGCTATAAAATAGCAGGAACACTCTCTGATAAAAAATGATAAGAAATAACTTGGTGACATCCATCTGACATGTCCAATCACAGAAAATCCTGTTCAAGGGGATGCAAGAAGTCTTCTATTAAATGAGTTCCCCAAGGCTGAATTTAGATTCCAAGAAAAACAGATTTCTGGCATTATGTTTCTACAATTCCACCATCTGTAGGTTGTTGACACCTACACCTTTTCCCATGGCAAGTTTAAGTTGTGTAATCATGTGCAGCTGCACTTAGACATTGGACTTCACTCAGCTCTAATATAACCTAGCCTTGCCCTTCATTTGAGAGATGAGACTCTTTGCTGGTAATGAAACACAAAACACCAAATAGAAAGTAGAGAGAGATTATTATTCTAGGAAAAAAAAAAGGTCTTTTCCCACCCTGACCTTTACACGACAGAACAAGACAAAGCATCTGAAATAGAAGCTTTCAGCTTTGGTAAAGATCTCAGGAGGAACCTACCAGTGTAAAATAAAAGCTGTGGGTAGGGGTAGGTGTGTGCCATTAATTTACAGAGGGAAACAACAAATTTCCTGCCCGATGGGCACTGACATTTTGGTTTTCACAATTTGTGCTGCAAGCAGAAGGATCTGGTCAGTGATGGGGCACCTCTGGCCAGGATGAAAATTCTTCTGTCCAGGATGAGAAGGAGGAAGAGCCCTCAGCCCAGAGGCTGCTTCAATGGACTGAGATTCACAATGACTTTGATGGAGTCACAGAGGCACTTACAGGGTGTAGATGTATTCATCTGAACCTCTGCTCTTCTTTCTAAAATAAATTTGGCTGTAAGAAGTTGCAAAAGGACTCTTGTTTTCTTTCATAAGATATTGAATCTAGCGGATAAGTTTCCAAGTGAAAGCCAAACTTGCTTTGTATTGGCATCATGACACAGTGGTCTTTAAAGGAAAGAATTGGACTTCTCTGTAACTTTTTGCTGGAAAAGTTTCCTTGAAACTGAGGGAAATAAAAGCAAAAAAGGGCCGTGAATTTGAAATAAAAAATTACTTTATTTCAACTTGAAACAGACATGCACATGAATGAAAATTTTCTTTAACACTCCATTAGAACAGAACAATTAATTGCTCCATTTGATTGTATTTCTTCTAGGGAGCAGCCAAACCATGAACAGGTGGGTCTCAACATTGAAAACCTCTTGCTTCGTGGATGTACAATCAGAAATACTGAGGCTGCAGTAGGAATCGTTATATATGCAGGTAAGATGTACTTTTTATTTAGGTAAACTGAGAATTTCCCTGTAAATATCCTTAAAAAAATAACTATAGTCTAATATTGCAACATAATTTGACATTTTGTTTTAAAAACTGGTAGTGAACAGAAAAAGTATATAACCTTTTTTTTAAGTGAAGGTATTACTCATCCATCTCCAAATCCAGCAAGTCTTGCACTGGGTCTTTGGCGAGTGACAGTATCCTTGTGCATGTCAAATATCTGGTAAAAATATCCAGACAAGTAAAAAATTGCTCAGGTGTATTTAACCCTCAGCTCTTGCTACATTACTAATTCCATCTGTCATAAAATCTACACAGCTGCCCTAAGGGAGGTCTCACTGGCTCCTCAGGGTAGAAACTGGAGCAGCTAAAGAGCTAATTAGGAAAAAAAAAAAAAAAAGTCATCTGTGAGTTTCATTCATCCATTCAATCTGTCCAGTGCCAGCAGGCAGTGAGGCAGCAGCTGGAGGTGGCAGAAAAGGCAGCAGCAGCAGCAGCAGCAGCTCAGGTTTGTGCTGACACAGACAGAGTGTGTCTGTGCAACCATGAACTTCATGCAGGAGACACATGGACAGAGAGAGACAGTGGTGGTGCCCAGATCAATGCAGCAGTGCCAGGTTCAGCAGTGGGTCACTTCATCTGCTCCTCAGCATCTTTTACCTTTGGAGTGCTACCATTGCTTTTACTCAGTGAGCATGATTTATCATTGGCTTTGCCAGCTGTGTCCTCTTCTGCATCAGACAGAGTGTATCAGCTTCCCTCTTCTTTGCAGATTAAATACAAGTCAATTCAAACACAACAATTAATCCTATTAGCCATTATTATCTTTCCAGTAGAGTTATATTAACTGTTTTATGCCTAATCAACAGCAAGGGGTTCAGGGCTGAGCCACCTAAGAGAAAAGAGAAGTCACACCTTTAGAAGAGCTGAGATTCATCTCCACAGCCTGGCATAATTTTCCTGACAACAGACTGTCTATTTCACTGCTACACAAGTGGGCTCTGAATGTCTGCAGCTCCCAAATGTTTCCAAGGCAGCTTTGCCTTTGCAGGTCTCTCACTGTGTCTCTGTGAACTCCACATGCAAGGATGGTGCCCACTGGGCAGAGGAGGAGAGACAGAGCCAAACTCTGTAATCCTTTCTTTTCCAAAGTAGCTACTGTATAAAAATCACAGTGGGTATAATTCCTGATATAATTCGAGTAATTTATCTTCCCTTCCCTGTTGCTGTTCCTCATTTTCTCCTGTTTAGCTCAGATTTCCCAGCATGGTCCCTTCACCACCAGCACAGATCCTAATGTGGATCTCCATTTATGATGCTTAAGCTGCCAGTAGAAAAGGTTGGAGCTTAAAAGTTTTTCCCAAGAATGGTGGTTTTCATATGAGTAGGTTTTCAAATCAATTTCCAACTGAGTTCTTATTGTTAATGTCAGCATAAAAGTTTTGGGGCTTTTTTCCTAAAATTAGACTGGCATCAGTCAGTATCAGCTTCATTTCTAGGGTTCTTTGACATTGATTATACTCTGGCTTTTAATCATGGTCTGTGACCTTTTCTGAACAATCAAGATCAGTCACATAATAAGATGGCACACTTTCCATTTTTATGACTCTATTACTCCTCAAACTTTCTTTCTAATGGGAGCCTTTGTGAGGAGTGCAGCCATCACTTAGTGCAATTGCTTGGTCTGTGCAGTTCCCATCTGACCCGAGGACAGTTCTACTTTTCATGGCTACCCAAATTGTTCTGCACAAAGCAATAGCATAAAACACAAAAACCTCATTACAGAGTGACAGCCAATGTAGTTTTTTCATTCTGATTGGGACAGCATTAAGAATTATATGCTTTTCATATACTAAAGTACCAGAAAGAAGTTTTAGATGAGCCCATCAGCATCTAGAAATGGAGACAAGGTACCAATGGGGTGGTAGGTGAGGTGCTGTGCTTCACAGCATAGGAAAGGGTGAGGATTAGAGGAGAACAAGACATTTTATTTCTCATATTTCTGATTTTCTGTTCCTTAGAAGGTGATAACTGTGTTAGAGAAATGTCCTTTTCCTGATGATCACCTGAAGTGGAAAGGAATGGTAGAACTGATATTTGGAAATAAGCTTATCCCATTTTCTTCCTGAAATAAATTCATCAACATTTCTTTGAGGGTTTTCTGGGAGGGATTAGAGGGCTTTGGCTTGTTTTGATTTCAATACAAAGCATTCCATTATGCCTGACATAAAAGTGAGGAATAAGATTCACACAGCTGCTGGAGGAACAGAAATTCAAGCAGCAATGCTCTCCCCTTCAGTGTAGCTCTGTGGTTAAGAGAATTTTTTCACCAAAGGGAAGGCTTAGAGTTTGTTCTGAGTTCTGCCTGTGTGGCAGTGAACACAAATCTCCTGCCTGTTCACTGAATACCTGCCTAAGTGGAACAAGAGGGTTTGTGCTTATGTGTGAGTTGGAAGGACAGGAGCCCTGGCAGCATAAACTGGTCCCAGTGACACAGCTCCAGGTTTTGTAAATAATTACATATTCATTGGAATACTAAGCCAGAATCCCCAGCTCTTGAGTGAATGTCCTGAACATAAGGCTGGAGACTAATTTTCTCTCTAGCTCTCTTCTTAATTAATAACCACTGATGTAAACCTGGAATGAATATAGCAGGTGTGATTGAACTGCACCTAACTTCCAGTTCTTGGGTTAAATCACTTCCCTAGAGAAACCTAAAAGGCAGCTTGGAAAACAGTCCTTGTCACACACATCCTGCACATACAAATGAAAACTAAATACAAGCCTGCAGGGTCTGTGTTTTCAGGGAAAAGGACTGCAGAAATAAACATAAAAGATACAAATCAATATAACAACAGATGGTGTCCAGATATCCCAGTTGTGGAGCCACAGTTTAGATAACTTTAATAGAATTGAAAAAGTAATTTCTGCTTCTTGACTTCTTGCAGCACTCCTTTGTTTTTCATTATTATTATTATAGCAGCTCACTTATATCTCACTAAGTTTAAGGATTGGGGATTTTTTTATTTCTCATATGACTGTTTTGTCAGCACTTTACAATCAAATAATGAAAAGCTAAATATTATTGCTTTTCACTGATTTGTTGAATTTTATTTAATATACAAAATGTATCTAGTGGTTTTTGAATTGTTGCTGAAAAATATTCAAATGTAGGTTTTAGGAACCTGTATAGCAGCTTAACAATTTGTTCATAAAATGCAAGAATATAATACTATTATTAATTTTCTTGTTCTCATGGATATTTGGCTTTTGATACTTTATATAAAATTAATGACCCTAATTAATCTGCTGTCATTGGGACAGAAAAATGTATATGACAGCTGAAACCTGTGATATAATGGAGCTTTTTGGTAAACTTCAAGATTTAGACTGATGTAGTCAGTCAAATAGGAAGATGGACAAGAAAAGTTCTGAATGTCAACATTAGTCAGCCTGCTCTCAGCTGCGGGGAGAGTACTTTTTTTAAGAACCAAACCAAAATACAAACTATTACATAACCATGAAAATATTAATTTGTGTTTTGAAGGTCATGAGACGAAAGCCATGCTGAACAACAGCGGTCCTCGCTACAAGCGCAGCAGGATCGAGCAGAGGATGAACAGGGACATTTTCTCATGTGTGGGACTCCTGTTTGTGATGTGCCTTGTTGGAGCCATAGGTATGAAGCACTGACAAAAATCTATTTCCTAAATGGTGATTAAAATTGATGTTTTCATGAGTGAGATCTACAGCTGGATGCTCTTGGGGTCTTTAGGCTCCTTGTTCTTTCCAATGAGTTAAAATGACAAATCTGAGCAATTCAGGTGAAGGAAACATGGCTATAAATGTTTCAGAAAGATTCATCCCCACCATGGTATCATACATGTAAAGCAGGAGAAAGCCATCCTGTAGGAATTGTAGGAATCATTGCAGGAATCAATATTTGTCAGCTGAGATCTTCCTTCCTTCATGAGGGGGTGTTTGTTCCTTGTGCGTATCAGCAAAAGTAAAATTATTTTGCTTTACTTTCATTTCAGTAGTGTCTTACTCTAATATGTTTGGGAGTGGTATTAAACAGAGACACACAGTTTAGAACCCATGAGCTGCTCATAACTAATTCATTCAGTTTACATCCTCCACGGCTTCCTTCCTTCTCAAAAACCCCTTTACATCAGGCTGTGAAATGGATTAATTGCTTGGAACAGCCTGCATTTTTCTGGGGTCCTTGCAGGTGAGCACATGTGAATTTATTAACTGGGGTTTGGTAACTGACTGGAGTTTACTGGACTGGTAATCTCACAAAGATCATCTTCACTGTGTGTAAGCACCTGCTTGCCTTCCAGCTCTGATGGCAACCTGTCCCAGGCAGGTCAGAATTAACAGGATCTCATCATTCAGAGCAAAGGACCAAATTTAAAGTGTACTGACTTTTGAATGGGGCAATGCTTTAAGGAGATAGCAGGGGCTCCCATGAGCCCCTTTTTCTTATAATGGATTTTGTTTCAGTGCCACTTTACTCAGCGCTACTGCTCTGATTAAGCAACTGCCAAATCAAGTTTTCCTAGAGGAAATGTGATGTGGCACCAGTCACTCATCAGGTGTGATGCCATGGGAAGTAAGGGCCATCCAAAACAGACGAACACCTGAACTGGCTTGATCACTTCTTTAGTATTACTGCTTCATGTTGCAGTGGGACTTTTGGTACCAAAATGGGATTTCAGTTTCACAACTGAGCTCTGTGTGTGGGAGAGATTTTATTTTCCTTGTTCCTTGGCTGCTGTCATATGAATTTAGAGACTTGCCTTGTCCGGTGTGTAGGGGCTCTTGAGTAATAAAGTCCTTCAATTTAAGGTTAAAAGAAGTCTCAGATGAAAAAAATCAGCATTTGAAAAATAATTTATCTAGTCAGGTTAAAAAAAATATTCATCATCTAAGTTAAACATATAAAAGTATAAAAAATCCATTACCTTTCAGCCATCCAAAATCCAGAGTCTCTGCTGTGAGTTGTTGCTTTGCAGCCTTGTCTGAATGTAGGGTTCTAGGAAAAAGTATCACTGGTGGATCAGTTATCAGGATTGTTCTTGCATACAGTAAATTGTACAAATTGGGGTAAGAAGTAGCGTGTAGAGCAGAATTCTCCTTGTTCAGATGTGACTGTGGGGTGAAGCAGCCAAAGAGCATTGCTGAAACAATTTGAATATTTTTGGCAGCATTTCAGTAGGCAGATGCTGCAAAACAACTGCTTGGTTAACTGCTGTTAATGGAAGTTTTATTTGAGCTGGACTGATAGAGGTTTTTGGCATCTGGACAAATTATGCAATGAGGGAAGAAAAGATGTTTGCCTTAGCTCTGTGGGAAGCTTCAGATGCTGTAAATTTAGTAACTCCTTGACAAAAGTTTATTTTATATGGAAAGTGGTAAAACAGTTGTCATGGGATGTTGTTAAGTCCTGGAACAGAGGCTTTGTTGTAGCAGTGCAATGATATCTACTACTGGTATTTAAAACATGGAGGAAGAAGCAGTTTGAGATATGATTTAAATGAAGGAAGGTAAAGATGAGTTGCCCAGACTGAATTTAGGGGATTTGTCAACTCTTAACAAAGACAGATTGAAATCAAGAATGGTCAGGGAGAATAAGAAATATTTTAGTTTGTCTGCATACAAAGGTTCTAAGGTTTACTTCTATAAGAGGAAAGAGTCTTCAGCTCTGAGGATTTTCATGGATAGGTGATAGAGATGGAGTCTTCCAGCAGGGAAACACAGAGTGAGAAAAGATCTGTGCAGAGCTAAGAGCCATGGGAAACACCTGCCGAAGCAGAGGTGAATGAAAATATCCCTGAATACTCATTTGTCACTTATTTGTCAACAAATCAATTGTGTAGATGTGCTACAGAGCTCTGCAGGTGCTCTGCATTCTCCAAAAGATTTGCAGCATTGCTTGGGGAGCACAGTTTTGGAAATGCTGTCTCTGTTTTGTTAGAGCAGTCCATATCTGCACATTTCAGCAGCTTTGTCCCTCACTCCACTGCTCATTTCGGTCTTGTGTCTCATTCCCACAGGGCATGGCATCTGGACAGGAAAATTTTGGGAGCATCCACCTTATGATGTCCCAGACTGGAATGGCAATTTTGTGGCTCCAGTTCTTGCTGGCTTCTACATGTTCCTGACAATGATAATCCTGTTGCAGGTAAAAGACAAAAACCTCTCTGTTACCTCCAAGGAAGAAGCTACTCAAAATTGAGTATAATCACTAATGAACAATTAATATCAATTAATAGCTGTGCAGTGCCTTCTTAATCCTATTTGAAAATATTGCTAGGAGTGTTTCAAATCAGCCAAGTGTGAAATAATGTTTCTTTTTTTCTTTTTTTTTCTAACTTCATTTTTTTTCTTGCTATTGAACAGCCACAAGGATATAGATAGGAAGTACATGTATAATATCTTTAACTCAGAATATCTAGCAGATGCAAAAAAGATATATACATTCAAATGCCAGCTTTTTTTTGTCTGCCTATATCCAAAATTCCGAAATAAGAAGGCCACTTAGCAGCTCAGAAAAACAGTGAAATAAAAATTGCCAATTTACCAGTGGGGAATAATAACTAGGTATGGTTCATCTGGTCTAGGAAAGAAGCTAAATTAGAAGTAGGATACTTGTATATCTGAGTGTGATTAAGCCTAATTGAGAAAGAATAATTTATTGGGTGAGGGAAAAAATTACATTTACTTTTCAGATTTCTTGATGCCAGTGCTGAGATTTAAGTGGACAGAATTTCTTTAATATTAACAAAATTTGAATATAACTTTCAGAGTTGCTAAGAGATTCCTTGGGGGATTATTCTTCATTACTGGAACAGAATATTCGTGCATCTTAAGAATTCATTTTTCTTTCAGGGCAAGGAAGCTTGTGGGTGGAAAGTGTTGTGTGAAAAGTAATAGTTTGTGAAACTTTTCTGCACTAAGAGTCTATGCTAGTCCATCCTTTCAGAGTTTCAGAAGGGTGAGAGAGCGAATGATCCTATGTCTAGAAAATCTGCTTTGTAAGGGCATCGTATGAAAGACCCACCCTTGAATTTAGTACTCTAGGAATTTAGTCTTATATTTGCCACTTATCCCTGTTTCTCCATTGCAATTGTGTGCAGGATTTTTTTTTCATCCCTGAATTCATCAGCCCTAAAATATGTCTCCAGGAAGAGCTGTTTCTTTGGAAATCATTAGTATGCCTGTGCCAGGACATTGCTGGTAGAAAGCAGTGAAATTTATCTCACCCCTCACTGAGAATTTAAACTCTCTTTCAGATTTTAATCCCCATATCTCTTTATGTGTCCATTGAATTGGTCAAACTGGGCCAAGTCTTCTTAATTCACAATGACATTGACCTGTATGATGAAGAAGCAGATTTGCCCATCCAGTGCCGTGCCCTCACTATTACTGAAGACCTTGGACAGATCCAGTACATCTTCTCAGACAAAACTGGGACACTGACAGAAAATAAAATGGTATTTCGACGCTGTACTGTTGATGGAATTGAGTTTTCCCATCAGGAAAATGGTGAGAGACAGTTTTTTATACTTGCTTTTTTTGTCTGAGCAATTAAATGTCATTAATTTAAGTTTTAATACCTAAACATACTGAGCCCTCTGATGGAATGTAGAGTTTTGTGGAATAGTCACTTTTTTGTCAGAGACTGCTGTTACAGAGATTCACAAAAGTGAAGGTGTTTTAGATGATTCAGAAGGCAGATGGGAAAGGTTTTCCAGATCCCTCTGCAGGCACCTCCAGGATTTGCTCTGCATTCAAAGAGAACACTTTCTCTTTCATTTCTAAATGAACACCAGACGACCTTTTTTATAAGCTCACAAACTGATACAAGTTAATATTTAAACTCAGTGGGTCCATAAGTAATTATTTCTGTGACTATGTAAACGTACACTTCTGTGTGATATGAAAAATAAGGCACTCATTTCCTGGAGTGGATCCTGGCTGCAGTCCGGGTCTGGCGGATCCTGGCACTCGATGCTCGGAATTCATGGTGTTGACTCAGGCTCCTTCTTCGTCATCACTTTCATGCTCTGTGTAGTGGAAAGGATCCTGTTAAGCAGGTTAAGGATCCTGGCAAGCAGCTGCCAAAAAGATGTTTGTGTTCTGTGACTGAAAACATTAGCAGATTTGTGAATTACCATATTTCACTTTCCCGTTCCAACTGCAAAAAGCAGCTGAAGAGACGAAACATTAAGAGAAGCCCATAAAAGTGGCTGATCATTTTGAAAACACATTTTTATTTTCTTGCAATAATGACAGTGGCAATTGCCAGAAACTGCTGGACAGTGGGCCGTGAAATTTTTCTGGTGATGGCTTTTGAAATGTTTTGGCTTTGGTTTACTTTTTTTCAGATTTTTTTAGCTGATCAAGGAATTCCTCTCAAACTATGAAAAAAAAAAAATCAGTGAAGAATCAGAGGTTCATTTTTCTTTTACAGACAGGCGACTGAAAACACAGAGAGAGTTGGATTTAGAGGATTTTGCAAAGCTTCAGCACTTCACTCTTCCTCCCATGAGCCTGGAGAGACCAGGCACCTACAAGCCCAGCACGGTGCGGCCTTTGCGGAGGTGCCAGAGCGACCGAGCCCATTCCAAGGGCCACACCAGGAGCAGGTCCGTGGGTCGGCAGGACAGCAGCCAGTCCCAGGTGGCCTTCAGCAGCCCCATTGTGAGTACAGCAGCCTGGGCCAGCACCTTCTAACTTACCCTTCTGCTGCTTTGTGGATGGGAATCAGAAAGATAAATCTTCACCGACTCAAGAGGGTTCGATTCATAGCCTTGGAGAAGTCTAGATTGGTGTGAAAGGAAGATACACACATTGAACAGAGAAATCATCAACTTATGTTTCTATAGAATGTGCCTTAAATAAGAAACTGTACTAGACAAGGTGATGCAGAGTTTTATAGTGTAGTATTGATTTGTGGAACAAACAAACCCCACAATTTCTGTGAAAGTTGTAAAGCCAGTATGTTTATTACAGCACTGGATGCATGTGGGAATCGTTCCCCTAAAACGACATGTGTGCCTCTGGGAACTCCAGATCGTTTTTTATCTCCCTCTCAAATGCATATGCATGCAATTTCACAATAGGTTCATACATATTCATTCTACTGATTTCAGTGACATTTGCCGCTAATTCTTCTTTATCAGAAAGAATTCCTGGGTCAGGAGTCAGACCAAACAGCTATGTTTGCAAGCTACAGACTTAATTCAAAGATGTACATTTCACCTAAATCAAAATGGACTTCTGCTCTGAAAAATTTCAGTGTCTCAGTATTGTGATTTGAATAGAATAAGCTAAGAGTTATAATAGAGCTGGATGCTATAATAGAAACAAATATGTGTGCATGTAATAGGACCTTATTGGACAAAAGTAGAAAGTAGAAAGAAGTAAAGGTGGCAGGTTAGAAAAGGAAAACACTCCGTGGCAACTGTCCATTGGATTAGAAAGTTATATCCTGTCTGCAACAGAGAACTTGTGACCAAGGCTGACTGATTGCTGTCTTATAAATCTCATGGCCTTTGAGACTGATGTTATCTAATTAATAAATCATTCTTAGTCTGATTGTGGTCCTGTCCCTTCGATTAATGTGACAACAGCCACAGAGAGCCAATAGGTAGAGAGAAGAAATCCAAGCCTTGCTGGAGCTAAGAGAGGGAAGGGGGAGACAAAGAACCAGAGTCCTCAATTGGAGCATGCTGGCTGCAGTCAGAGGGGAGCAGGAGCTCCTGTAATTTAGGTCTGAAGCTTCCCAAATTCACCCACAGCCTAATTAAAGTCAGACTGTTCTGCTCTTCTTGAAAGTTTTTTAACAGACGTTTCAGACAAGGCTTTTGTGAACACTAAAAGGTCATACACTTTCAAAATTAGAATTCCAATTAAAGTTAAAGGCCTGGAAAACCCATCCAAATCGTTTTATTAAAAAAAAAATAGCCTAATAAATGCAGAATTCTCAGAACTCTCTTTGCTGCAGTTGTTATAAGATCCTACTTTCCTCATTCAATTCTGCTGTCATGTAGTAAGTACCACTCAGAACTCCTACTGTTCTTGGAATATGGGAGTTCTGTAAATTGTTATCCCAGTATTTTCCAGCCCAAACCTCATGAGTTGCTGAGAACATCTCCGTGTATTCTTGAGAACCCATTAGCCATGACTTCTGAGAACTTCTTAGAGGTCGTGACTATTGAAGAATGATAAAGAAATTTCTTGTCAGTATATTTTCCAATTATATTTTTACTGCCAGGCCTTTTCTTTTTCTTCTAGAAATAAACATTTTTTTAATTCACTGTGAAGCAATATGTGAGGAACTAGTATCAAATGCCTCTTTTGTAGAAGAGCATTAAGCAGTCTTAGCTGCTCAAAGGTGTCACTCTAACTGGATAAATTGTTTTAATGCCCTATGACAATTGTGAAAATAGAGACATTTAGACATTGCACAGAGCCTGCCCTGTATGACCTTTAAATGAGACATAGTACTATCCTTTGCCACCTGAGCCAATTCCCTATTAATAAAATGGGAATAATACATTTTTGGTGTCTCTATAGTTCCTGCCCTTTGGAACTTGCATCACCTCATCTGATGCATTTTTACTTTGCTACAAATCTGCAGCATCCTGAGTACTCCTGGTATACAGAATGTGTTTGTAGACCTGTGTGTATGTCAGCAGACAGAAGTTTGTAAGAGAAATCCATTTTTCAACACTGGAACACAACAGAAAATTAACATTTACTCTCTACCTGTAGGAGTTCTTATGAATTAAGGGAGTGACAGTACATTTCCTTCTAGATTTAATAGTTCCAATAAGTAGTGCCTTGCTATTAGAACCATTTAATAAAGATTTTCATTGTCCCATGGTCATCAGGTTTTCATGCCATCAAGTAGAAGAAATGCTATCAGGTTAATGAGGAAACCTTAAAACTGAATGGCACTAGCCATTTTATATTGGCATTTTCACTAACAAAATTGTTAACATTGAAAAGGTGGCAAATTTAAATGATTATCATCATTAGTGCTGTTTTATTCAGTTTTCTTTTTTGCTTGGTTAGGGTTTTTAATATATGTTCAGACTGAAAATTCAGATCAGCGCTTTTTTCATTTAATGTGAAAAAGAAAATGAGAAAAATTTTTCTGATAAATATTGATTTTTTTTTTATTGTTTCATTTTTAAAACCTGTCTCTGATGCCACAATTAGCCTGTCAATTTTCAGTTTTTCCAGAGGAAACTTTTGAGTTCAGAAAGTTGCTGCTGAAGTGAAATGCCCAGTAGTGCATTTTCTGAATTTTAGAACATCTCAAAAGAAATAAAATTCTGAGATCATCTTTGTTTTGAAGATGCACTTCCTTCTAATTATCTAGTTAGGCAGCTTTTTGAAGGTATTTTCTAGGTCTAAATTCAAGAAGTCTATGATGTTGCCAGTTATTCCTTGAGGACAAGGGTGAATGAAAATAATCCTGATTAATTCTCTTCCAGGAAAAGGATGTGACTCCTGACAGCAGGCTGCTGCGGCGAGTGCGAGAAGCTGCCCTCCAGACTGAGAGCTTTCCTCCCTTTTTACACATGAAGACTTCCACATCCTTTACTGACTTTTTTCTGGCTCTTGCCATTTGCAACACAGTTCTTGTCTCCACAGCTACCGAGCCAAGACAAAGGGTAATCTAACTTTAAATACATGAGGAAAATGGGTCATGCTTCCATTTAACCACGTAGTGTCCAGTGAAAACTGAAACCATGAAAAACTGGTTTGTTTGAGAGTTGTCCTCTAGCTCCTTTACATTTTCTGTAATATCTACTTGCTTCCATGCCTGTGTATCCTTTCCTAGTTTGTCTTCTTATGTTTGATGATAGCTAAGGCTACCACAGGATCTGCACTTTTTTTCTTAGATATTGTATTATATATGCTGTAAGAACTTTGTTGAACACACTGGGTTTTCTCTGATCTGCCAGGCAACTGACAGAACTACAAGAGCTTCATTACATCTTTGCTTCAGAAGCAGAAATACAAATCACCATCAAATTTGGATGCCATCTCTCATATGAGTTCTCCATTAAATCCTTCCATCACAGTTAAATGGCAGGAGATGGGAAAAGGGGAAGTTGCAGTTATTACAGTAATAGTTATTACTATTGTCATTTAGGTGCAAAAAATAGAGAGAGGTTTTGAGAAGGCTCTTGAAGTTCACATTTATTTATTTTGAACCTTTGTTTTTTCTCCTATTTCTAGGTCACAATCCCACCACCAATAAAACCTTCAGGAATCACCCTGGAGAAGATTCATCAGATATTTCAAAGGCTAAAATTAGCAAGCCTTAGTCAATCTTTTTCATCATCTCAGTCTAGCTCACAACTTGGTGCCAGCTTCAGTGCAAAGAGCGCCGAGGAGCCTCTTGCTGTGCTGGAGAGCTGTGACAATGACAACGACGGCTCTGCCGGCAGTGGGGGCCAGGAGCTGCAGGACAAGGGCAGCACAGAGATCGGCACTGCTTCCTTGGATGAAGTTTTTAGGTCTGCAACCAACGCTTCTCTGCCAGCAGACTTTTGTTACGAGGCTGAGAGCCCGGACGAGGCAGCTCTGGTCTACGCTGCCCAGGCCTACGGCTTCGTGCTCGTGTCGCGCACGCCCGAGCAGGTCACGGTGCAGCTGCCCCAGGGCACGCTGCTCACCTTCGATATCCTCTACACCCTGGGCTTTGACTCAGTCAGGAAAAGGATGTCGGTGGTGGTGAGGCACCCTCTAACCAGGGAGATTGTGGTCTACACGAAAGGCGCTGACTCTGTAATAATGGACCTGCTGGACAGCTCCACCAAAGGTAATGAGCCGTTGTGTGAGACACATCTGTTGTGTCTCCTAACAAGAAGTATGCTATGGTCTTTTCTGCATGAAATATTATATCTAGATATTAGGAGTATAACAAAGAACAAGCTTTGTCTAGTATTATCCTTGGAGATCAGAACCGAGATATTTATTCAACTTCATAAGTGCTTAGAATATGGAATGGGATAATTAAAATTCACTGAATAATGCCAACCCACGGGGATTGTGTACTCTACAATAATACTGTCATAAGGGCCCGACCATTGTTTTTCAGGTTGTCAGCAAGAGTACTGCAATATTAATTTAAAAAACCACAAGTAATGTATCTTAAAGGAAATGTGAATTTTTAGCAAGATTTCAGCTTCTGCACAGCCAATACTTTTGAGCTTGTCAAGAACTTGGTATTGTAATGGAATCCACTTTTCTCCAATGCCCACTCTTTTTAATCTTAGGCCATTAGACTGAAAATTATCTGTACTTAAAATATGGAATCTTTTCCTTGTGTTTCACAGGTGACATTAACTCAGACAAGAGAATGAAAAGAATAAAAGAAAGAACACAGAAGCATCTGGACTACTATGCCCATGATGGACTGAGAACCCTGTGCATAGCTAAGAAGGTGGGAGAGCACCAGGTTCTGTACATGTCAATAGAATTGCTAGAAAAATACAGTGGTTATAATTCTGCTTCAGACAACCAGCCAGATATACCCATCTATTTGTCCCTCTATTTCCCTTGTCTGGAGTCTTTTTTTCTCTTTTTCTTCAATGTGACCCAATGAGGGATTTTTAGTCACTCTCAAAACATTTATCTCTGTTTCTCCTATAGTAACTCAGCTGACCTACTCTACAGTGCTTCCACGCAAGAAAGAGAGTCTGCAGAGCAGTCAAACTTTTTCTCTTTTGCTTGGCATTCAACTTTCAAAAATCTTGCTCTCAGCCTGAATTAGTGAATTTTAGTGTCATGCTTTCATACAGGAGTTGTCGCTGTGCAACAAATGGATCATATTCAAGCTCTGGAGAAATGCAGATCAGGCCTCAGAAACTGTGTGTTCTCAGCTAAGCAAGAGTTATGTGAGCAAGAGTTTCCCTATGTCATATTGTTGAGTCTCAGCTGTAGGTCATCTGTACAAACTACTTGTGGTTGCAGTTTTCTCTTGGAAAAGTCTGAGTTATTTTAAAGATGACACAGTACTTTACCAGTTTGGAAACGAGTGAAATCTCTGTGATCCGGAATGTTGGCATTCCTCTCTTATTTAAATTTCAAATAAACACTGTTTAAATTGTGTTATGCAGGTCTTGAATGAAGATGACTTTCAAAAATGGGCCAATTTTCGTCAGGAGGCAGAAGCTGCAATTGACAACAGAGAGGAGCTGTTGATAGAGACAGCACAGCATCTGGAGACCAAACTCACCCTGCTGGGTAGCTAAAAATAAGAATTGTCATTGCATGAAGTATCACTTGCTCTCCTGTGATAGTCTTGGCAGTATGGCAGACAACAGCTTATACTAATTTATATCTAAAATACTTCCTCTGTGGTTTGGAAATCTCCAGGCTGGGGAGATAAAATCCAATGACAGTGTCTATACAAGTTCTTCTGCATTTTGGGCAGCAGTAACTTTTAAAAAGTTACTTGAAGCTGTTGTATGCCCTGAGCAAAGAACATGCACATCAGCTGTTAGTGTGGCTCAGCTGACACAGTAGAAAATGAAGTTCCCACAGTTCAATCATGCATCCATATCCTTAGATAAACCTATAAAATGCCATAAATTAACTTCAGTTTTGGGCACAAATTCTGAGGGAATTTTGGTAATTGAACTGTATTATAAAATCCAGTATATTCAACATGTAGGTGTTCTGCCACTGAGTTCCTGCTGTTGTTGCATTGTTGTGCTTGCTTTGTGCTCTTCGTAAAAGGATGTTTAGCATTAAAACTTACATTGATTGACATTTCTGCATTATTCATCACTGTCATATCTAACAATATTCTGTTAAATTATGGAGCACTTCAGTGCTTTCTGTTCTATTTTGTTTGCAAACATTTTGTTCTTTATGACTTTGATTTTTGAAGTTGTCATTTTTCTTTGACTGCAATTCGTGCCCATACTTTGTTGAATTTCTGTGATTGCAAGTTATACCTCATATTATGGCTTCTCATAATCTCTGCAGTGATTTTAAAAATTAGAGTAATAATGCTAAATGCCATAAGCAGACCACATAAGAGGTAATGTAGATCTTGTCAGAGTCTGTTACCTTTGCCAATTACTAAGGCTCTCTGTGCTTTCACACTTTAATTTGCAAAAAGTGTTCCCTTAGCCTAAATCAATATCTATCTTTAATGTACCACAGTTACAGCATCTTCAAACTGACCTCTAGTGGAAGGGATAAGGAGTATTGTAACATTCAGATGGTCATTTCCCAACATCATCAGGATGAATGTTGGCATCTGCTTCTAAGTTTGTGCATGTTCAAAAAGAAAATGTACTGTACTGTTTCTTCTGCCTTTGATGGCTGAAGCAGCTGACTTGACAACAGAGACAGCATCCATTTAAACAGTCAAAGTTCATCTTTTCTGGTTGCTTTGATGCGACTTAATGCAGCATTTTTAAAATTCATATGCTGTGATTCCTCTGCCAGCACATTGTCATTTTGGATTATTAGGAAGAAATGAAATGCGTTGTTCTTGCAATGAGCAAAATGAAGAGACAGAACTTGATTGTTGACACATTCAGACCTTAATCCAAATGCAGATCATGCGCCTGCATGTTTGTTTGTTGGAAAAAACCTTGGTTCAATTCTCAATAAGTTCAGCAGCGTGATTGGAAAGCAAAGAGCTTTTTTTAAACAAGAAAATAGCAACTTGATTTTTTAACAAAAAGATAATTATTTCTCTTCTTTTCCTATTTGCCCAGGAGCAACAGGGATTGAAGATCGCCTTCAAGACGGAGTACCTGACACTATTGTGTCTCTGAGAGAGGCTGGGATAAAAATTTGGGTGTTGACAGGAGACAAACAGGAGACAGCAGTTAACATTGCATACTCCTGCAAGCTTCTGAACCAAAGGGACACTGTCTTCACCATTAACACTGAAAATAAGGTGAGTAAAAAAAGACAGAACACACAGAATTTGCTATCTTACCTTTTCTTTGTGTCTTGCAGTTTGGCATTCTGTTGCTTTAGACCTCACTTTACAAAGAACAGTCAAAAAGCCCCAAGTAGCATTAGGAGCAGTAGGCACAGTGAGCTCAGCTCTTCCAAGTCTGTGGAGGGCAGGCAGGGCTTCCCTGTGTGACAAGTTACACACCTGGGCTGTCTCAGCTTTTCCCCCCAGAGAACCAGGGTTACCAATGCAAGCTTGCTTTTCTCAATAAAGCTATTGTGAGGATTAAGTAAATACTGTTAAAATACTGACTGGTTTAGGCAGTTGCATGGAGCAGTGAGATGGCCTGGTTTCTAAATGCTTTTGTCTGCAGCTAGCACCTCTCCAAACGAGAAAAAACCCTGTGCAAATATCTGTCTCTTTCAATGTCATGGAAATAGAGAAACAGGCAAAGATGATGTGGAATGTGGCACAGAAAACATTCCAAGGTGTAATTCCATTTGAAACACAGATCTGCTTTAACAGGAAGCAGAATGAATACATTTAGGATGGAAATTAGACAGGGCTGGTGCCAGAGCAGAGATGCTGCAGGCAGGACCACCCTGGCTCCCAGAAATGCCAGCATGGGCATTTACCCACAGCAGCCTCTGTGGTTCCAGGCTCAGAAGCAACCTGCATGCACATGGAGACTTTGGGAACCCCCTTGGTTCAGGGGACACTGGAGTTTCTCCACAATAAGATTTAGTTCCCTCACTTTCAAAATTAAACCAAAGACAAATTCTGAAAGAGGCTCCCAATAGCAGCAGTGAGGGACACTGTAATATATACATTTAACCTGCTAATTTTGCCAAACTTAGGTCTTGAAGTAGTGTCAGTGGGAAGGGCCTCTCCTTACCCCTGAGCCCAGCAGATTATTCAAACACTGAAAATGAGATATCTTCCAAGAAGATGCAACATAATTAGGTAGCTTGGCATATTTTGTTTCAAAAGGCAAGTCAAGGCAAACCAGGAATTTCCACTGCTGGTTTTGGTTTGTTCACACAAAGATGACGTTTCTTCAATATTTTTAGGGGTTTTAGGTGTTCATGCTAGATGCAGGTTTTTATTAGATGTCAGAGGTACATTTGATTCCAGAACCTCCCACTTAAGAGTAATTTAAATCTTGCAAACATCCTACACATGTACCTTATGCTACATAAAGTGAAAATAACATTATAGAACTGAATCATCACTCAATAAAACTGACAGAAAAGGCAGAAAGAGGAGTGATTAGCTCCTCAGATATTCAGGACCACAGAAGGAGGACTTTGGGTACTAAGAGGGAGCAAAATAACTTTGATATCATTTTGGATTTTCTCTGATAGTGATGTGCCAGTTTAGGAAATCTGGATGGGAGGGGTGAGAGTTTTCCCCTTAAATCTGTTTCTATGTGGTACTAAGTCAATTCCAGTTGTTGGCATCTAAAAGGGGACTTGATCCAACACGAAGCAGATTCGCTAAGACAGAAGGACTTTGTGTTTGAGGCACGTGCTTGAAAAGATGAAGTTTTATTTCCGTTTCTAATTGTGACACATGCCTGATATGTGACTTAGAAAAGGCCTAACTCTGAAAGTTAGTGGGTAATTTTGAAAATGTGGACCTCTTGTTTCTCTTACCACAGTTTATTTTTTGTGGAAGCCAATGCTGCAATATCTCACACCATTCATATCAGAACTAGATTTTTCAATCTCCTTAAAAGAAAATATTTTCTTTTAATTTCTGAACTCTCAGCATAAATGTACACATGCCTTCCTGATGTAAAGATTATTATATTTTCTTTTAGAATAATTCCTTACCTCAGTTAACTGGCTGATAAAATGTGCAGTGTTTTCACTGAGGGATTGGATGCTGTCATTGAAATAATGTCCAATCAGATGAATCAGTGCATTTCTCAGTAAATTTCCCCTCATGTTTATCTGATAGGCTTAAACCCCCTGGCATGATTATACAAATATCCATTTGGCAAGGTGCTGCGCTGTAGATGGAGATAACTATTTCTAGACCCACGTCTGTTTTCTCACAGGAAACTTGTGAATCTCTCTTGAATTTAACCCTGGAAGAGGTGAAGAAGAATTACGAGTGCGACAAACCGCGCAGGAAGATTTTTGGCATCATCCCAACATCTCTGCCATCCCCTGAGGCCCCCAGCCCCGAGTTTGGGCTGGTGCTGGATGGGAGGACGCTGAACATCATCTTCCAGGGAGGTTTGGAGGAGAAGCTGCTGGAGCTGGCGCGGCACTGCCGCTCCGTGCTCTGCTGCTGCTCCACGCCCCTGCAGAAGAGCATGGTGGTCAAGCTGGTCCGGAGGCAGCTGAAAGCCATGACCCTCTCCATAGGTACTTCCTGCATCCTACCTGCCTACCCTGCGTCTCACAGGGACATGGCAGGTTCTGTCTTGGAGAGGAATGTGGGGGATGTATTGTATGGGGCAGATTTTTGTGCCTCAGGTAAGGGCGGTGAGGAAACAGCATTGATTAATCTGTCCTGATCAAAGCCCATATAAAAGCCCTGCTTCAGCTTTCACGAAGCAAATCCACCTCCTCTAAACAGATGAAGGCACTACAAATTCAGAATCTCCCAGCAGTCCCTTTCATGCACATCAGTACAAACACATGCACATATTGCCTCCAAAACGTCCTTGTTTTGGGCCTGGAAATCACTCATTGTTAGTCACTATTTTATCTTCTCATAAAGCCCTTTTCCTGTCAGATTTCCCTGGTGAGAACAGAATTATCTCCAGAGTGGTATTAAGCACTCATTTGCCTTTTACCTCCAAATATTGTGAAATGCTTTGAGCTTCCTTCCACACTTTTGGTAAATGATGCCACTAAAATCCTTGATGAATTGATTTAGATGACTCCAAACTAAACAAATACACCTCTGCGGACAAAAGAGAAAAGTCTATTGTATTTTTGAAATATTACTTTGCCTTACAGTTCAAACCATAAGCTTTCAGCCTACTGCTTCATTTACTTTACCAACTAACCTAATTTGCAATCTCCATATTGCAAGCAATAAGCATGGCTGTTCCTTCCCTGGAAATTTGGTTACATACTTAACATATTGCTGTGAGTTGAAATGAGCAAAATAATTCTTGAAACTGGCTTGTTACGTTGTCATCTGCAATCAAATTTATCATAGATTCAGAGAATTCAGTGAAATAGGGTGTTGCAAAACATGTTCCTGAGCATATGGATTTGGCCAAGCAGAAACACAAAATGATGGTGATCTAAATGGGATTGGGGTTGATGTGTCACCACCCAGCTGGTCCCAATGCTGGATTTTGCTCTGGTGGAGCCAGGGAAGGAGGGAGACCAAGACCAGAGCCTTGATGCTTGATGCCACACATCAGTTCTCCTGATCAAGATGCATGGTAATACAGAATATTTGAAATAATCAGCACAGCTGAGATTATTTCCTTCTTCTGATGGAGGCAGCCTTTCTTGCATTGTTATTGTTCCCTCCTGTTTTTCCACTCTAGGGGATGGTGCAAATGACGTGAGTATGATTCAAGCAGCTGATGTTGGAATTGGAATATCTGGCCAAGAAGGCATGCAGGTATCCTCTCAGTTTCTTTCCTCTTTTGTCAGGTAGTCCCTAAAGGCTTAATAAGTTTCATAGCAGCCCTACAGTCTCAAGTGTCATATTAAAAATGCAAGTTGGCATCATAAATTAATATGCAGTTTGTAATTAAGGGCCCAGCCACAAAAAAAAAAAAAAATAAAGAGCATTTTGAGCCAAAAAATTATCATGTGAGGACAAACCTGTGTTTGCTCATGAGACTGGAAAATTAGCAGATGTCTGCCCAGTGTTAGGTGAGCATCTGGTTTCTGAATCTTCTCAGCTGCTGCATTTCCAGGTTTCCAGGTTTTGTGGATTCTCTTCCATAATCTTCTGCCCTGTATCCTTTCCCATACATCCCCCTTCCTTATTCTCCTTAAATGGAGAGCTCTGCAGAGATAGAAAGCTCCAACTATGTTCTTGAGGTTTGTTGGTTTGTTTCTTCTAAAATATTCAATAGTAGGAAATTGCTTCAATGTCTATGTTCAAATTTCATTACATAGTGTGTGAAAAGGATGCATTATAAATTACTTTCTATTCCTTTTCCCCAAGGCTGTGATGGCCAGTGACTTTGCAATATCCCGATTTAAGCATCTCAAAAAGCTCCTTCTTGTCCACGGACATTGGTGCTATGCTCGCCTGGCAAAGATGGTGATTTACTTTTTCTACAAAAATGTGGTAAGATGATTAAAATTATTAAGTGTTCATCCTAGCAAAGGTTAATTCCAGCTCTGAGGGTTTTCTTGGTTGTTTGTTTTTGGTTTTTGCAGGTTATACTCTTATTTTTTATGAAGCTACAGTTGTGTTTCTTCATTTTGCAAGTTTATAGTATGCCCCTTCCTTCTTAGCAAGCTGCTGCATAGAGCATTGAGAAAAATACAGGCTCTAAATATATTTTGAAATAGCATTATTCCAGAGGGAAAAAGGACTCAAGGCTTAGTAACTTTATATGCTAGCACAAGAAACTTTATTAATAATACCCATGAGCCTCAAAATAAAATTTGCATGAGGGAGATCAGATTATTAGCACTGGAATGTATGTGAGTGTGTACTAAGAACTGCCTGCCTTGAAACCTCTGAATTTTTATAGGAGCCACTTCCAAGTAATGATGCATTCATATCTGTCATTTTTATTAAAAATTTAATGTATATGCAAAGGATCTATGCATTGAAGTATGATATAAAGTGGAAAAAATGAAGTAATTCAGTTTCTACAAGACTGGGAAAACAAGTCCATTTGACATGAAATGTGCTCTGAGCATGAAAGGCTTTTTACCTAGAATTCAAGGTATCTGTTTTTTCATGAAGTTTTTAATAATTTTCAATAAGGATTACTTCTTATTACTGTTAAAATTTGTAGTGGAAATTAACACTTTGCTTTTTTTGACTGGACATCCTTTAAGAGTTCAAGGGCTATTTATTTGCAATGTGAGTTAGCTCTCCAGACTAGGATGCTGCTGTTCTTTAATGTCCCCCATAGCATTAGGGAGCAGCACGCCTTTGATTCCACATGGACAATGAGATTCCAAAAGAATTCTAAAATCTGGTGCTCAGGGCTGTGAACAGTTCACTTAATTATTCTCTGATACATTCTCAAAGAACCACAATGGCTTTTAAAAAGCTGTATCGCAGTGGATCACTGTGAAACAGACCCTTAGGGTATATTGATTTATGGAACGAAGTGCAGTGCCTTTAGCCAGTGCTCCTGTCCTCAGAGGAGGTTCTGTTGATAACCAGTGCCTCAATAAACAAATAAACCACAGGTGTAACTATGTGTTTGTTTGTCTGTGCTTCTCCCAGTGCTACGTCAACCTGCTCTTCTGGTACCAGTTCTTCTGTGGCTTCTCAGGCAGCACCATGCTAGATTACTGGCAGATGATCTTTTTCAACCTCTTCTTCACCTCGGTGCCCCCTCTCCTCTTTGGAGTCCTTGACAAAGATGTTTCTGCAGAAACGCTCCTACGTCTGCCCGAGCTGTACAAGAATGGACAGAATTCAGAGGTATGTCATGGCTGCTGAAATAACTGCTTGATAACCCAAAGGACCACAGGGTTTTTTTGTTGAGGAATGAG
Organism: Ammospiza nelsoni; assembly: GCF_027579445.1. NCBI lineage: Eukaryota > Metazoa > Chordata > Aves > Passeriformes > Passerellidae > Ammospiza > Ammospiza nelsoni. The sequence goes on from NC_080648.1 coordinate 8,336,582, forward strand.
AGAAGGAAGAAAAGAGTTTAGACTTACTTGGAATGTTGAAACAACAGGGTCCAATCTTCTGTCTCTCCAGTAATGCATTCCACTCCATGGGAGCTGTGAAACCATAGGTCACTAGGTAATTTTAAATAGGGCAAATAGTCAAATTAAAATGGCACAAAATAAGTGTTGCATTAGAAGAAAGGATTTTTGACCAATTTTATAACTCTAGAAGGAGCTTGGAGAAAGAATTTGAGGAATAACATCCATTGTGAAGGGACGTGACATTGGCAAAATTCGGCTTTTAATACTCTTGGTAGACTTGGTAATATTCCTAAGGTCTGTCTTTATTAACACAGATAAAATGCCTGTTTAGAGATAAGCCTTTGGTTTAATCAGCTGCTCAGGAGGTATTTATTCATAGAAAGAGACCATTTAGCAATAATTAGTAGTGTGAATGGAAGACAAACAGCAATTATGTTTGCAGGACAGCTAGAGACATATATCCCATCATAATGACTGTTATCTGTAAACTCCTGCAGATATACAACTTGTCAGCTTTTATTATTACAATGTTGGATGCCTTCTATCAAAGCCTCATTTGCTTCTTTGTCCCCTATTTGGTAAGTAACAGGCTTATTAATGTTCTCACTCTCCTGTCCTCCTTAGAAGTAGTAAATTCAGTTCTGAATAGTCAGTGTTCACCAGAGTCTCTCTGCCTGTTTTGCAGACCTACAAAGACTCTGACATAGATGTGTTTTCCTTTGGAAACCCCATCAACACCATCGCCCTCCTGACCATTCTCTTGCACCAGGCCCTAGAAATGAAAACATGGGTATGTATTTGACCTGTCCTGTTCACAGCACTGTTTTGGTTTGGGGTTTTTTTGTGAATGTTGCATCTTGTGTAGGCATAGAATTCTCTTTCAGAGTCATTTACCTGAATTCTGGGTCACAAAAAGTAAGTAACAGGTACACTAAGATTTCACAAAGTGCCAGAATTTTTTAGTAGCCCCAGGTTAATACCTTCAGTGACAGAATTTGCTTCTATCATGCCTTCAGACAGGACAGTACCAAATACTTGCATACCTCAATGTATGCAGTGTTACTTGGAGAACTGTATTCACTGCTGTTCTCTAAATTATTTCTGGCTATTTCTGCTACTGCAGATTTCAGTAAAATGCACTGTTAGATGCACTCTTCCCGGCTGCCTTTGTCCCCTCCTGTCTCGCACCCAGGCAGGGTCTCACTGGCATCCCTTGTGCTTGCAGACCGTGCTGCAGCTGGTGGCGATGCTCTGCAGTGTGGCTTTGTACCTCATCTTCTCTGTCACCTACAACGCTGCCTGCCTGCTCTGCAGCCCCCCCACCAACCCCTACTGGATCATGGAGAGGCAGCTCAAGGACCCCACCTTCTACTTGTTGTGCCTCATCACCCCCGTCATCGCGCTCCTACCAAGGTTTGGATGTTTGAATGTTTTCCTTTTGTGGGTTTGCAGACATGGGAGTGAAGAAACAACAGAGATGTGTACAGATATGTGATGTGTCAGACACGTGCTGCACAGGATAATGGATCAGAGTGGAAGGCAGATGCCTGAGTTCAACCTTCCAGTTCAAGAACCATTCATTTATTCAGTTATATAACCCTAGATCAGTCGCTATGTATCTTCTACTTTTCCCATCAGGAAAACCTTTCTTCTTGGGGTGCATCAAAATTTACCAGTACAGATCTGCTACCTAATTATTCACTGTCATGACCACAATTTTGTTGAGCAGATCAAGATTATAAACAAGTCTTTGAATTATTCCTGTATGTTTGAGAGTTACTAAATATATTCTTGGTTTCAAGTACATTATGATGCATTACTAAGCTGAATTTAAGAGCATTTATTTATGAAAAATATTAATTGCATCCAGAATTTCAGTTTAACTTTGTATTGCAAAAAATCAGATTTTTTAAAGATAATTTTAATTGAGACTGTATAATATTTGGAGAGGGATAGTTATTGTGATATGTTGCTGAAAAAATGGTTTTAAAAACAGACTTATTCTGTCCCCATATATATATGGGAACATTACTACTTTTGGTGTTCAATACATTAGCAATTCTTAAAGCAGGTATGTTTTGAGTTGCACCATTTGTTTCAAATATTTCTTTGTTATTTGCTTGGGCATTGAAAGAAATGGGTTGGTTTGGCTATCTTGCTGGTTTCCTTCTCATCCTAATTTCCATGAAGTAATGCAGCACACTGGTATTACAAAATTCAGGACAATATTTTTAGTATCTGGTTTTGTAAGTACTTTAAGGCATTAGAATCTGAGTCTTAGCTTTGACTGAAAAGGAACTTTTCAACAATAGATGGTGTTTTTCTTCAAACTATTCTTATTTTCCCATTTGAGTTGAGATGCTCTTGTGATTTTTATGTTATATTATATAAGTTCAGATCAGAATAAACAACACAATTCAGTAAGGTCTCATGTCTTCTAGGCAGGGCATCCTTTTCCAGTCTGCTTTGCTCCTGCATGACTTTTGTTTTCCTATCCGCCCTCATTCACAGTGACATTTTTGACCCTGAGCTTTCTGCTGAGAGCTGCATCAAGCACGTGGTTAGAGAGCTCGTGTCTCCATCTTGGGAGTTTAGCACACTGAAGATCCTTGCTGCCTCAGCAGGTTACTGAGGTTAAGGGTTATATATTCATATCTTCAAATCTGGACAAGTGCTGTTCCTTTGTATTGATACCCCAGATTATTTTCTGCACACTCCTTCACCTGCAGAATATCCAGGAGCTGTTTCTACTCCAACTGAGCTGTGCCAGCAGATGACAGCAGTGGTGAAACCACCCTTTGCTAAAATGCACTAAATTTTAACTTCCATTCCATTCCATGGTCCATCACACTGTCCTGCCTGCTCCTTATCTCCTCACTTGGTTTCTGGAGGTTCTGGGTTCCTTCTTACAGGTTTTTTTTAAATAATTGCTCTCCTGGGTTCTTCCCCTGAGTGCTGCCTTTGGTCTGGGCTGCAGCACTCAGGGGGAGCCTTGGCCTGTGCCCAGCCCGGCCTCACACCCTGCGGGGCTGTGGGAGGGCAGGAGCAGGTGAGAGCAGTTTACAGGATGGGAGACACAGTTTCCTATTCCTTCTCTGTCATCCTGTCTGGTTTCCCTGGAACTTGCACTAAAGAGGCAGAAAACGAGCTGAGGAGAAAGACACAGGACATTGTGACCCACAGCAGATGTACACAGAAAGTCTTGGGCTCTCCCATGCTCTGCACTTCCTGAGCAGACCTGAGATTCTGCTGGGATTGACCAGCCTGAGCACAGGCACAGCAAATTAACTTTATCCACTCCTGCTTGTGCAAGCCCAAGAAATTCATTGCCTTAAAAGCCCTTTCTGTACTGCTGCTTGTTAGCCTTTTAATCTTGTAAATCTTGTTTATAGGTACATTGAGCAGCAGGGTGTGAGGATGGCACCTTTTGAAATGCAATTTCACAGAGTAACCATGTTTGTTATAAAATACATGTTGAAGCCACCTATGTAAAGGTCAAATCCTAATAAAAAGATGCTTTGAAAGAGACTTTGATTTTCACACAAAGATGATATGACATGGAGAGAGGATGTATGCAGTCTCACAGCACACAATATTTAGTTACATAAGTTCTCTGTCTTGCAAAGGGCAGAGAGGACATTTCTGTTGCTGCTTTCTGAAAAAATCCAAAAGCTGAGGTTTTTAACTTCTGATTTTCTCTTATCTAACAAATTAGGATCTCTTCTTTAGCCTGTTTTAGCAACATAAATGCAACTTCCATATTTTCAAATATTGCATCTCTTGAGATTTTTTCTTTTTTTCTTCACTGTTCAGCTAACAAGTAGTTATAAATACCAAAAAAATGATAATATATACATATAGTTGACTCTATACAGGTCAAGCTAAATATGTAGTAACATGTTGTGTTAAGATCCAGGAGTCAACTTTCTACCAGGTATAAGGTGTCTATCTGATGTCTGTAAATAATGGAAAATTAGTATCTGTATTTGGGATACGTGATGTAGATTATGGAATGAGCCCACAGATTAAAAAATCCATTCCTTTCCTCCTTCATCAGGTTCTTTATTTTTGCCCTACGAGGAACCCTTGGAGCATCTCTTGTTCTGAGAGCACAGCAAGTAGAAAAACTTCCTAAGGAGCAACAGGACGTTGAAATCCAGAAACTAAGATCAAGAAAAGAAGCTGCTTCTAGTGCACCTGTGGCCTCACCTGCATCTAATGATGACCTTGACCAAAGCATCAGCCACTTATGTGTGTCACCATTTCTACATCCAGCTGCAGCCCTGTCTCCCAGGGACACAGAAAATCGGGGAGTGTCTGCCCCTAATCCTCTCGGGAGAAGGACATATGAGGAAGGCTATTACTTCTTTAACAGGTGGGCAGAGGAAGAATCTGCTGCTGCTGATTCTTCAGCAGGGCCTTCCTCTGGCCGTCATCCCCTTGTAGCCAGCAGGGAAGCAGCTCCTGGGCAGGATGGTAAAGATTATCTCAAAAGCTTTAATTACCACCGGCGGTCAGTGAGCTCAGTGACACTCTGAGGAAACGTTCAGAAATGGAACCCACAGCCCGTGTGGAGGAGGACTCAACAGGGAAAATAAAAATGTTTATGCTCAGCCATTATTCTCACTAGAAATGGAGAGAGAGGCAGCTGGAGTAATGCAATAGCAACTCCAATATGCAACCTTAGCTGAATGCATCATTGTCTGGGTTTATCAGTACATGGCTTTTTGATCTTCCCGGTCTGGTCATGTCACAGAAACATTACATGAGCATCATGCAGTTGCTGAGAATTGCACAATTACTTTCTTTCAACAGATATTTTTGTATCATATTAATAGGGAATACTTGTGAAGTTTCAATGTTGTTATTATTATGCTATTGAGTTAATACAAAGAGAATCCATTCTTTATTAAATCAACTCTTAAAGCAACGCATCCCACTCTAGATTTTTACTCTCAAATTCTAAAAAGGAGCTTAGTAACTTAAAAATTAAAATTCTTCATGAAAAATTACTACCTGCAGATACTAAAGGTACTTGCAGAATAATAGCAATGGAGAGACATTAGAGAATGTCCCAGGTTTTAATATATGTACTTTACACATACAGCAGTATCAGCTCTACAGCCTGTGTTCTCTGAAGAGTAAGATTTTTATGCAGATCGCAGTTGACCTGATATTGTTAAGAAAAGGACAAATGAGGTTATAAAGATGAAGAATATAAATACTGAACCACATAAACTGCCAAGACAACTTGGTGGTAAGAGGAGTCTACTTTTTCATACCTACAGAAGTAGACAGATATAACAAGTCACATTCAAGGATTTGTGTCCTGGAATTCTTAAGTTGTCCCTGATTTTTCTTCTAGAAATTCAGTTTCTTATCTCAGTTCCCTATATTGTTATGTGGTGCTGCTGAATTCAGTCAAGTATGAATCATGCTCCTCCCCACAGTGAGTCACATTCATTAGTTGATGGATCTCAGTAATGGAGATTTTGACAAGACATATATGAAGGTCCCTAATCACATTGTAGGAAGAGCATGGTGTAAAATGACCAAAATATACATAATATGTTATCCCTTTTTTGGTATCTCAGGGCAAAAAGTTGCAGAAGAAAACCATAAGATGTCACCATCATAACTACTCATTGCAATGCAATGAAGGGTGACTGATATTTCTTATAGAAATGTTGACTAGTAAGACCATTTCCCAAGGTTTTCTTCACAATGTGGGATGAAATCTTATCTAGTTTAAAATTCAAACCATCTGTACTTTTGTGAATCTGCCACTGGTTCTGATTTAATAGGTGTTCAGCCTTTTTTATACATGCTGTGTTTTGCTATTTACTACCTCTGACAACATGTGATCTTTCTAATAACCTATTTAGCAAATGCTAATTTAACTTCTGTATGTTATAATAATTATTGTAGCTAGAGTCTTCAAGTTCTTACTTCGAAACAACTCAGGCAAAATTGAGCAGCACATCTCCCACTGGGATTTCCAGTAGCCAGAGCAAGAGCATATGTAAGAACTCCTTTTGTTAGAGTATTAATTGCAAGCAATTAATTCAATAAGAGATTTTTTTGCTTGATGAGCAAAATGAAGGAAAATAGGTATAGATGACATTATTTTAAATGGAGGGTGAGATAGCTCAAATGTTTTCTCACTAGCTGGGAACAGACCTGGGGCAGCAAGACTAAAGAGAAATCCTTTACCATTCACAGCTAATTTTTTACATTAAATGGCCCATTTCCTTTGAGCTTAAAGAAGATGTCAATTACTTAAAAATTGTACTACAAAATGTGAAGTGTTTTATAGAAATAAGTGTGATAAGGTCATGCCTTGCTGTGCTGGTGAGAGGACAGAAACAGCGGTGAAGGAATGCTTTTCCTACTGTCACCCAGGAGCAGCAAACTCCTGTTTCCAGAGGCTGCTCCTCTGCATAGCAGGAACCCTTATCAGAACAGCTGGATGACAAATGTACCTGAATGTACACAGGGCTAGACAGGAGATGTTTAACCAATTCTGTAAGACTTCCTGAATTGAATGCCAGTTGTATGCCTTTCCCGAATTGAAAGCCGAGAATTAATCGCGTTTTCTCATCAGTCTCTGCAAAACAGTCCTGTCATGGATTTTGCCCTGGCTTAGGGTTAGAAATAGCATAGAGGGGAGGCAAAACAGGATTGATTAGGAACTCCAACCAAATAACCACTAAAAGCTATTTAGTGATGCATATCCTGCTGTGTCTGGGAATAAAAGAAGTGGAAGAAGAGTCATTTTCTAAGTATTTTCTAAGCTGTAACCAAAAATAGTTATGTTGGGTAAAAGAAAGAAATAAATAATCCAATTTTGCATGGATGCTATTTTGCTTGCCTTAAATAATTCTGTAGCTAAACATACAGACTGATAATTCTATTGTGTGGTAGATTACCACAAATGGTCCAATGGCTGAATTTACCTGGACAGTTTGCAACATAGAGGAAAACCACTCCTTCATTCTCCTTGATCCTTGAGGAGAGAGAAGGCTGAAATAAACAGAATAGAAAGGCAGCACCATGCAAGGCTTGACCTCTGCCTTGCAGCTCCAGAGTTTTCTGTATCCTGGGTGACAGGGCTGCCAGCCATCCTCTGAAACAGATGCTGCCTCAGTTTGGACCCACAATAACTGCTAACAGCGTGATCTTCCTTCTGCTCCTGGCTATGCACTTACCATGAACTATCGCATGTTAAAAAAAATGTTGAACAGGCACTTACTTCCCTTTGATCATGAGGTAAATTAGCTGAGACTATCCTTCCTTTGGGGATGTAAGATCAAGAGAAAAAACTTTCTTTTCCAGTGAAAACAAGCCTCCAGCAAGACAGATAGTCTCCTAAGGAATTTCTTTGGAAGAAGGGAAGTGTATTTACTAAATGGGTTATTTAGACCTAACTGGATTTCCAAGGTAGCTTTATTTATTTATTTCAAGACATATTTAATAATACTGTCAAGGTCCATGTTCCATTAATTCTAATGTGGATGCTTCATAACAGAACAGGTGTCTCATTTTTAATGTATCCTCTGGTGATATTCAATATTTCATATACTTGGATAATAAAACAAATTAATGGAGGGAATGTGTGAAATTACTGCATTCTTTTTATTCTTGTCTATGATGTTATTTTGATGATTCTGCATATGGAGCAGTGAGCTATACATAGATTAACCTAATGAAAAAGAGGAGGTGACATCTCACACAGAGGTGAGCAGGAACTGGCCTGCCAGGGCTGTTGGAGGTCATAGATGGAGTCCCCTGCTGCTTGCAGTGGTCAGTGAAGAGTCACCCCTCATGTTCTCAGAACAGGCAAATTCTGGGTTCTTTTAACACAAGATGCAGGCAGTGCAAACACAGACACACCTTGTTCATGTCTGTCTCAATACAGCCAGCTGGAGAGGTCTCTGCCATTATTGCTGATTATCTGCTGAAAGTCAGCAATAACTGTGCAGTGTAAAACCCAGAACTATTCAGCTGTGAGAGAGGAAGGATTCCAGCTTGCTCTCTCCTTACATATCTCAGTTTTAACACTCTGTGGAGATGGGTTCTCTGCTGAAGCACAGTGAGCAGCTACTTTTCCCAAAGATGAATTGCATTTACTTTCCCACTTTGTTGGCTGATGCTGAAATGTTTAATTCATTTGTTTGGCTGTAGTTTGAGGTATGAGTACAGAGCTATTAACTTTAGGGGTAAGGTGACTGCAGGCAGGATGTGGCATGATTAGATACTTGTAAGCAGCACTGATGAGTAAAAATATAAACGTGGAGACAAGAGACTCTTGGAGATAATCATCACGGAGGGTGGGATTTAAAGAGAAGACTCAATAATACTGAAGAGCTGTAAAGTACTTTTGACATTGCCAGGGACTGGAACTTGCTGCAATTATCAGTGCATGAGACAACTGCAAACAGAACTTTCTGTCTGGCTCTTTAATATAACACCAACTTATGCTCATTTACATGAAAAAAAGTTGAGACTGACTAGAGCCTGAATCATTATTTTTCAAATAAGATCTGAGGATCTGTTGTCTGAATGCACAGAAGGCAACAGTTATTCCCCACATTCCCAGTGCAGCTACTGAAGGATGCTTCCACATCCAGCCACACTTTCCCTGTTGGTGCCCAGAGAACTGGTGTGCTCATTGTGTTCTCCAGCAGGAGAGCACTGCTCTATAAATTATCAACAGAAATGACAAAAGGGTTAAGCTCTGGCTCACAGAGACAAAATTTTGACCTTCACAGAAACCACATCATGCTGCTGCTTTCTTGTACCCATTACTGTACAACACCATAAAGCTGAGACAGAAATTTAATGGAACTGGGAGGGGAAGCAGTAAAAATATTTGCAATAAGTAGACAATCCAGTGGAAGAAGAGTCTAAACAGAGATGGTTCCTGCCTTTTGTATTCCACTTTATTTTACTAACATTTTTCTATTTAACATCAAACAAATCACTTAGGGAACTTCCAGACATTTATTGGTTTTATTTTAAAAAGGACAAACAGAAATCAATAGACTGCAGGCAGGTCAGTTGAGTGCATTTGAAATCAGCTGGCTTCCACTGGAGTTTTATTAGTACCTATCTCATTTTGTTAATACTTTAATTCTAAGGACTTTTGCCAGGAAGGACAAATATGTCAAAGCTCAGTCTGAATGGCTCCTCTTTCACAATGCTTAGGCAGCTTGTGGCCAGTGATTTCATGGTCTGAGTCAAGGTCTGAAGAGCAGAGGAGACTTTCATCCTGTTCCTGTGTACATGGGATGGGAGTGAACTATCAGTATCAAGATCAGGAGTAATGATAAAGGAAGAGCATGAGCAAGTCCAAGACCTTCTGGAGCCTTCCAAACAAATTCTGGAACAGCTTTCCATCAGTGTACACACATCATTAAAGGCTTTAAGTGTCAATCTAACATATTTTATGAATAAAACAATTGAAGTGTGCATTCATGCATGTTCTTGGTTAACTGCAGAGGACTGTGAAGAATTGCCACTCTCTTACAGTAGCTAAAATGAGCACAGTTTTAATGAGTAAATTAGCTAAAATGAGCATGGTTTTAATCATGTTTTGAGAGGACACAATGCTGTAAAGACTCAAATTGGATTTCTCAAAAAATTTTAACATATAAATACTGGGAATCTGTTCTTAGGATCCTCTGCTCAATTTCATAATCTTCAATATCACAGTAGGGAAGGAATATAGCACACAGACATCAAAGAGACAGAATTGTGCTTGCAGCTATTAGTTCTTACATAAAAAACCCAAAGCTAAAATTTAGAGCCAATAGGAGTCTAACTCTCCAACACTCTTCAATAATGCAGTTCAAGCACCACACCAAATAAACATTTTAAGTCCTAATACTGATTTTGAAGGCAGCTTATTTAAAAGGAATATTCTTGCACCACATTTAACTTTCATTCTTTAACATTTAAAATTATTTGCAGTTTCTTGAGATTACTTAACTCCTTATTTGTGATATATTTTCAATCAAACAAATCAAACAAAAATCCTGTCTCAGGAGAGAAAGACAATACATGTCACCTATTTGTCTATGCAAGTCTTTATTAACAAAAAAACCAAACTCAAACCCTGTGAGAAAGGGGATTAGCCCTACAGTGGAGCATGCTTGAGGAGAACCTGCTACTGGAGTTTTGAAGATTTATCCACTATCTGCCATCAAAATAGTTTTTCTTTACTTCCAGTTTGTAGAAACAGATCACAATAATAGCAGGGATCTGGAACAAGCTCGTATGCTGTGAAGACTTCCATGGTGAACAAAGCATTATTGGAATCTGTTTCATATCTCATTTGTTATTGTAAGCATAAAATGTGCAAACGTTCCCCACTTCTGCAAATGTCAGCATGCTGGGGGGAAATGCTCTGATTTTCTATCAGCAAATGATGTTAAATTATATAGTGTTTAATCATGCTTGGTCAGAGTGATGAACTTTAAGGAAAGAGTTTCCTTTCAATCACTCCATCTTCAGTTATGAAAATCATTTACAGGATCCTGAAAAAAACTTCCTCAGCCTGCAGAGCACTAAAATACAAACCATTTAGACATAAACATTACTTTGATTGAGGAAATCAGTTATTTGAGCATATAATTTGTAAATAAACTTTGAAAATCAGACCTCTGATTTTCTAGCACCTCTAGGCAGACAAATTTTCTGCATTTATAGAAGAGTATACATTATCTGGCAGGACACAGCCTAAAAACTGTTGATTTCTAAATAAAGCAATTGTATTTACCAGGCAGAATGTAAGTGGTTAGAAGGTAGGAGTGCTCTGCTAGAGTAACTGAAGTCTGGGGTTTTTCATGTGTGAGAATCTCACCTACACTCCCCACCTGCTCATTCCAAAAGGAAAGCTCCAGGTAAAGGCATAAAGGAGACTTGTACAGGGCTTAAAAATATAAAATTTCAAATACCAAAGGCACAGTGGAAGATAATACTGGTAGTATCTTAGCAACCAGTGAAACTTCAGGAAAAGCTGTACAGGAAAATCAGCCACAGCCCATTTTAAGGCCTCTCTCTGGTTTACATTTGTTATGTGTTTCTGAAACTGGCTTTTTAGTCACAGTATTTGAAACTATTTTTTATTGGAGGACTTCATCATCTTCGGTTTCTGCTGAGGGAAGATACATTTTTATATTTGAATCAGTAATTACTGATTTATTAGAGCAATTTCATCGGTGTGTGCCTGCCTTGAGGGCAGAGTAGAAGAGACAGCAGTGAAAGGAGGGGCTGGTGCTGTGCCCTGTGGGGTCAGTGGCAAAGCCCCTCCTTCAATGGAAAAGGGACAATGCCTGCATGTCCTGACAATCAGGACACTTTTCTATGTGATAACTTCCTTTTTATGTGATAACTTCACCCTTTTTTCTGATTACAGTGGTTTTATCACTGTAACTACAACCTAGGTTTTCAGGATTTCTGTGTGACCCCAATATATAGAAAATTACACTTTTTTTTTATCATCTGAAGTAAAGATATTTGTTTCATAGCAGTCAAGGGGCTTATGGCAAAATTTCATCGCAATGCAGAATTAATATGACATCAGTCTGTTTTCAAAACATCAGTTTTTTATTCAGCACTTTTGGAATAAAAATACAGAAATCTTGAAGGAAAATGGAATTTGCAGAGTTAGTCAAACATTAGAATAATTGATGCACATAAATGCCAATACATTAAAGTTTCATATTCACTTTGTTACTCTTTGATTGTAGGAGTAATTGCCTGATATTGTTTCTATCATTTTTAACCTTCATGATAATGACCACAAACATTAAAATTTGAAAACTATTTCATTGAAAGTATGTCCTCAAATATGTTCTATTTGTTACATATAATACTGTTTGATTCTCATACTGGAAAGCTGCAATTACCTAAGGAAAAGCAGAAAATAGCTTGAAGTGAAAACTAGTTTTGTTTTAGATATCCAAAGTCATTTTGTGGGCAAACCTGTGTTTTGCAATTTATTCAGACCTGCTTGCTGTTCAGTGATAAATGAAAATATTTCTAAAGATTGACAAGAAATAGGGAATTATCCAGAATTCCCTAAATGCTCACCTTCAAGAAATATATGGTCTTAATTGTCTTTATCTTGCTCTAATCAATACTGTCACAATCAAACAGATTGTTTCAGCTCTCAAAAGGCAAGCAGATAATTTATTGTAAAAACATTTTTATTGGCTTGTGTATAGGTCTGTCTTTGTTAAGCCACTAATGGCTCAGCTGTGCTAAATGATCAGATTTTTGGGAAGAGGAAAATAAATAATTTTACTGAATTTCTGATAAAGAAACTATACATAAGTAGTTTTAATCATGTTTCAGTAAGACTGAAATTCTTTGTATGGAAACTCTCTGTTACCAACAGTAAGGTCTTACAGGTCTTGCTATTTACTGTAAATTCATCCCTCTCCAGGGCCTTTTGTCTTGCTACCTGACTTGGAGCTGGCTCAAGGGCAATTTTTAATTAGTATTTTGAGGTTAAGGTGTCGCTTGCTCGCTCCCTGGGCTGTTCCTGGCCAGCCCCTCAGGATGGGCTTCCCTCAGCACAGGGGTCAGGTCAGAAAGATGCAGGTGCCAGCAGCAAAATGGGTAATTGTGCTGCTAAAACAGAAACAAAACAAGGCAAATAACTTTTTTCCAGAGCTATCTGTGCAACAAATGCTTTAAAAGTTTCTCCCTCTGCAACAGCACTCAAACAAAACCAAAATGCAGAAATACCTTAAACCTTAATAAATACCTTATTATGCATAAATACCTTAAAGCCACCAAGCCAGGCTGCCTTGCAGGGTCACATCCCCCAGTGGGGAGCTCTCCCACAGGTAAATAAATGATCTGCTGTGGGTTTCAGCAGCCACAGGTGCCACTCAGGGATTCTGACAGAGGAAAATACCTGCCGGGAAATGGGAGCCATCTCTCTATGCTTCCCTCCCAGACTGTAAGAGGAAATAATAATCCTTTCCTCTACATGGAACAAATGACTGGAGAATAAGCAGGCTTTAAGCTGTAGTGGCTGGAATGCTGGCAGAAGTGGGGGATGCTGGGCAGAAAATATTTGTGCAAATGTGGAGAGAATACAGATCAGATTTATCAGGAGAAATCCCTACTAATGTCTTTACCTTATGAGAGCTAAATTTCAGAGGGAAATCTGAATAGATTCACAAAAGGGAAATTTTAAGCAGCACTAATGTCAACAGTTACCTTGAACAATAAACTGGAATTGCCTCTTGTGCAAGTACAAACATTCATCAGCACTGCTTCATGTCCTGCCACTCCAGCAGCTGACACCCATGACATTCAAATTTCTTTAAGTCTTTCCAGACAATATTAACAAGACCCTGACAGACAGATTGCACCTGTCCATTAGACTAAATTGAATATTTTATTGTCTCCATAGTCTTTTGAAGAATGATAAGCAAGAGCTTGGGTTAACAGAGAAGATTTCTGGATTAGAGCCTTCACATCCATCCTGGGAGGCAGCTGATGCTGCCCTGTCTGGTTTGGAAACATTCAAATGAAACTGCTAAGAGGTGATGCTACATGAGAGAGCTTCTGTGCTGGGATACCTCAATCCATTTATTTGAACATTAAGGGGAAGAGTGGCTGGAGAAGTAAATAAGGAGATAAGCACTGTGTTAATAGCTGGAGACCAATTAACAGCAGAGTGTGAGCTGCTCAGTGTCACTGAGATGGTCTTAATATAGAAGAGAAAGTTTTCATTTTAGGTAATTCTGAGATTTCACTCAGGGCAACAGGCAGCTAAGCAAGGGGTGGCATTCACACTGGCATACTGATCCAGCACACTCTCTTCCAGGGAGACTGGGAAGAGTCTTGTGTTTCAGGTTTTTCATTAAGTACTGAGCCCTCAGGATGAGAATCTCAGCCCAGTCATGCAAGGTACCAAAAAATGTTTTTTCTTCTGAGAATGTCCATGAAAAGTGATACTCAGTAATTGAAAGTCTGCATTGCAAAATAACAAGAAATATTCCCCACTGGTTTTTGTACTATATGGGTAGCAATTTTTATTTTATTATTTTCAGCAGCAATGACTTTCTGCAGACACCTGCTGCACTTGCAAACACAAATTTTTATCTGCTCACTTATTCTGGGAATGATCCAAGATTCCCAGAAAGACAATCTTCACCAGGCAGTCAAGTGGGCAACAGAGCTACAAATAGCTCCCTCTTGGCCAGAAGCTGAATGCTTTATATTTGTGTATATATATGATGTAAACATATTTATATATGAAAAATGGATCAAAAGATAATAATGGCTGAGCATGGCAGCTTGGTACCTCCAGATAAATGTGAGATAAGACCTGCTGAGCCCAGATTGTGCTTCCTCTGGGGTCACACCCAGCCACAACCCCCCCAGTGGGGCTGGGAGTGCCTGACCAAGGGCAGGGGAGGAAAGGTGAGGTAGAGATTTCAGAGGTGAGCCCACAATGGCCATGGGCAAGCAAAGAGGCTGCCAGGCTTTGCATCTTGCTCCAGATATCAACAGGTTCCTCTTTCTAAGTCACTGTTCCTATATAAATCTAGATGCAGCCTAGTTTATATATATATATATATAAAGTTTTCTGAAATGAGTTTCCATTTGCAATCCCCATCCACTTCTTTTCCTTTGCCTTCTTGCTTCTTCTTCTTGGATCTTTTCCTTCTGCTTCCTTTTTCTCAAGGAGATCTATAAAGATGAAAAGCAAGAATGGAACAGAGATGAGCTAATTAACAGCTGCTTTAAGCTGTTATTTACCCTGCACAGGAACACATCTTAAATCAATGCCAGTTTGGATCACAAAAATGATGCTGGAAGAGACAGACCAAAGCCTTGAAAGCCAAAAAACCCTCTCTTTTCAAATTCACCATTTTGCTTCAGAGGAGTCCACTGAGAGACATTTCCTGGCTCCACAGGTCCCTGCCTGGAAAAAAATTTTTAGAAATACATTTCTCATCAATTCCAGGTAAGTGAAGTCACCTTGTGAACAGTCTGAGTCAGTGCAGCATGATTACTGCTTCAAAACAGGAAAGAAAGAAATCAGGAAATATTTGTCTTAAGAAAAAAAGAAATAAAGAGAAAAATTTAAAGGACTTTTGCTCTTTTCCTCCTTTTCACTGTAATAAAATTCTAGTATTACCTGTTAGGCACCAGCTACTGGGAAGGAGCCAGAAAAAAACTGTTCTTGTTCTGGTTAAGAATAAGGATAAGGTTAAGGATATATATTTTCAGCATTGACTCACCTGTCCTGGGCACCCAAGCACACAATGCACATGCCCATGTTTGTGTTACACAGACTGGGCTCCTGTGGGTTTGCAAATGCTCTGAGTGAGTCTGGAGGAGGCTGCAAAGATGCATTTCAGCTCAGCTGTTCTGCATTCAAGTGCAGGCAGAAAAACAGGAATAAATGCAGTCAGGTTCAGAGCTGTGAAATTTGTTAAATTTTCTGGATCACTCTATGTTGTTGCCCATGCAAATATATGAATTTGCTCTGATTTCCATGAAAGCAACATGGAACAACTTGCATTGGCTTTATGAACTAAATCACAACTAGCAAAAAATGTAATCTGAACTTGCTTGCAGCTCATAAAATTATACAATGGTTTGCAGAAAGGAAAAAAGCCTCTGTCAAAATGAAAGCAGGATGTTTGGTTGAACACACTGCATCAACATTACAAGCTCCCATTTGTTCAGCAGACTGAGGTGTGCCAGTGTCACCTAGCAACTTCTGAAGGGCATTCAGACTTGGCCAGGCTGAACTCCACTGAAAAACCTGTGTACTTCAATTTACAAACCAATAAACATTAATTTACAAACCAATACTTTATATTGATTTGTCAAAAGCATCACATTTGATATTAAAAAATTAACACTGTACAGGAGGAAAGGAATCAAAGAATAATTGTCATGCTGGCAGCAATGCAGTGGGAGGAGGGGAATTACTAAAGATGAAATGCTGTAGCCCTGGGAAATAAAGGTGTGCATTTCCAAAGTCTCTCCTCTGACAGGGGTGCATGCACACACGGAAGATTTATAGACATGGATGTATGCATATATCTATGCACATTACTTTAGATAAGTTCCATGTTTTTCCAGGTACTTATATTAACAAAGAAGAAAGATTAAATTTGTTAAGTTTTGTCCAAAGTATTTAATCCTTCCTTGTGTATACAATTCCTTATTCTTCAGTAAGTCTACACTGAGCTGCTCTCAGCTCACATGAAGATCAAGGCATGGAGCATTTTGGTGGGCTGTACTGTGAAAATCCAGCCACTTCCCATGGCATTGGCACTGCCAGAACTAATGGAGAAGATAAATCTGTGTGGAAGAGTTCAGCCAGAATGAACAGGAATGGTGGTCAGCAAAACTGGGCTGATTTTGGCTGATGGATCAGCTCTGGTGAGGATCAAGTCAACCACTCAGTCTACAGTCTGTGAGCTTAAACTACAAAAAACCCCCAGAATTACTAGAAGTTAATTTAGGCTTATAATTAATTTTAATAGGCTATTTTGAGTGGTTCTACATGAGGCAGGTTTGGGCATTCCTCTGCACAGCTGAAAATAAATAGTGTCCCTTGCAGTGATTTTCTAGGTTTTATTTTAATTATTAAAAGCTTTCAGAAAAGAAAAGAAGATCAATTTCCTAAGAATTTTCAGACTTGTAATGCACCAGGCCATTTGCTAAAAGTAAGAACAGAAATTCTAGAGAAAGCAGGAGTGGGTGCCCATCACATTGCATTGTCTGGCTGTTTGTGATTTCCCTTCACCCACACAGAGCTGCAGGTGAATCAGCTGCTCCCTGTCGCCCTGGTTTTCTAGGATTTTCTAAGCCTTCTGATGTTGACATTCTTGTAGTGAACTTTCCCACACACTTTTTCTGTAAACAACTCATTGTTTTTCATTCCTTTTGGAGGAAGAGAGATTTGATGGACTGTTGGTTTGACCTGTGGCATTGCAGAGGTGGTACTGTCACCTTCCAATCCACTGTCACCCTTGTAAAACTATAAATAGTGGAGTCAGAGAATAAAACGTTCCTTTTTTCCTTTCACCTGAGAGCGGTGTGTGCCTGTGTCCCTTCGTGTCAATCTGCGACATCTGGATCAGAAGGCTGCGTGTTCAAATCACGTCGGGGTCACCAGATGTCGCAGATCGACACGAAGGGACACAGGCACACACCGCTCTCAGGTGAAAGGAAAAAAGGAACGTTTTAATCTCTGACTCCACTATTTATAGTTTTACAAGGGTGACAGTGGATTGGAAGGTGACAGTACCACCTCTGCAATGCCACAGGTCAAACCAACAGTCCATCAAATCTCTCTTCCTCCAAAAGGAATGAAAAACAATGAGTTGTTTACAGAAAAAGTGTGTGGGAAAGTTCACTACAAGAATGTCAACATCAGAAGGCTTAGAAAATCCTAGAAAACCAGGGCGACAGCTCCCTGCCTGCAGCCCACCCCTGCACTCTGAGTTTGCACCTGCAGCCATTCCTCACCCTCCAGGTCACACAGAGGGGCTGCCCCAAGGCGGGGGGAAGAGCAGGAGCTAACGGGATCTGCCTGCAGGCCTGTCTGAGCAGGCTGTTCCAGAACACATCTGAGAAGTCTGCAATGATTTAAATCAAATCTGAGCCTCAGAAGAAGGAAGAAGTTTGAGTGTAAGGAGAAAAATAAAAAACTAAATGGAAGCAAGAGTAGAAAAATCTTCGACAATGATTCTTGGATGTCTCCTCTCCAAAACTTTTCCTCTGCTGCTTTCCTCCTATCTCCTGTGACTCTTGGGCTTAACCTCCTTTCAAACACCTGGACAGGCTCTGTGGGGACCACCTGGCTTTGAGACTATCTGTATTCCCAGGTCCCTCCCCATGCAGGCAGGGCTGGCTGGGTCAGATTTGAGGGCAGCAGATTTCACATACAAACATAACTGAGGACATTGATTATTCCTTGAGTACTCTGTAATTCTCATTTTGACCTGCATCAACCTCTCTTCCTGTGGCTGAGCCATGGGCAGAGCTGAGATACCCAGAGCCCTCTGGGTATGTAGACTCTCCTGCCTGCCAGGCCTGCAGAGTGAGGGGCTGGAAGTGTCTGGGGGTTAGTACAAAATAAAAGCATTGTTAGTACTGCAGTGGCTACACACTGAGTTATTACCCCTTAATAACATGGATGTTGCAAGGTCTGACCTCAACCTACACATCTATATGACCTCAACCTACACATTTATTTATGCTGCATCATCCCCATGGCCTCACAAAACATAGTTTTTATTGAGCAGTATTTCTCTTACACCACCTATATATATATAATGAATGATGGTAATTAGAAATGAAATCTGGCCTTGCTGCCTCCAGTCAGAACATTTTCTTCTCCATGGGCTAAGATGAAACCACACCAGATCAGTGAGACAATTTTTAATCATAAAAATGCTCCTTATCTCCCTGTTCTTCCTTCAGCTCCCTTCCAAGATATTTTCTGTGAGAGAACATAAGCAACTTGTTTTCTCCTAAAGTCACTGAGCAATGCAGACTGTCCTGCAAAGAACTGAACAGACAAAAAGCCTTGCTGCCTGGAAACCAAGTGTGATAAAAAGTGAAGTGACACCTCTCAACAACAGCTGTTCCCACAGCATACAGGGTGTCCTGTTATCCTTCCATGCTCCTGGGGAGCAGGAACAGCCTGGAAACAGAGGACACCAGAGCAAAAGGCTTTCCAACACAAGGGGCTCCCCTTGCAATCAGCAAGAACATAACATAGGATCCAGCAAAAGAAAGAGCAAAACCCATTTATTTGATGGGGTTTTTTCTGATTAATTAATCTCTGGGGCAATCTATCAATATTACATGTTATGTGCCTTTCCAGAGGTTTTGGTTCTACCTTCTTGTGGTGGTGAACAGCAAGGCCTGTAAAACTTCATAGACTGGAGTTTGGCTCAATCAGACACAGCTGTGAGAAAGCTACCAGCCTTTCCCAAGAATAGAATCCTGGAACAGTGAAAAACAGCTTGTTTCCCTGAGAAAGGGTTCTGAGACTGGGACTGTTGCACCTGTATAAGCTATTCTAAACCGTCAAAGAGAAAAATGCAAACAATATCTAAAAGCAGATGCTTGCCAGCATGTAGGAATCTCTGGTGAACTCACCAATTGTTACAGGTAACAACTTGTCACTGACCAATCAGAAATAGGCACAATATGTGTGTAAAACTCTATAATGGGACATGTGAATAAACCTTTACCTTTCTTCCCTTCATGAAAAAGAGTGTCTTATCTTTCTAAAGTGAGGTCAACAGCAATTCCTTCCATCTGCAGTAAAAACTGCCTCTGCCTTTTTATTTATTTTTTAAAGCTTCCCCTTTTACTTCACCACTACTTGCACTAACAAATAAACTACATCTTTCTACTTCTTCCATTATTACTTTGCTCTACAGCTGCTGGAGAAAAGTGAAGCAAAGCTGAAACCCCGGAAGAAGTTTGGACTTCTTCAGAACTAAGTTCCCATTTAGGAGACAGATGGAAAAAAGTTTAATTAGTTGTACAAATACTTCAAAACCCATGGGTTGATGATGAGCTTCAGTTTAATGCTTTCTCCTGTGGTTATGTTATAGCAGCAGCCACTTGCACTTCATCTCATTGGTAGAAGAAAGGTGGTAAGAGTTCACAGAAAATTCAGCATTGATAAAAAGATTGCTGGTGGGTGGGATAGAAGGCAGAACACCCTGAAAAGTGCCTGGCTGAGAGCACAGGGGGGGTGCCTGTGAGCTGATGTGCACCAGCAGCTGGGTGGCAGGGGAGGCACAGGAAACCCAGCACACCTTTCTGTGCACTGTGGGCAACTGCAACAGAAAATCAGTTTCTGTTTTCAATGGTTAAAAAAACTCTTTGTGTTTATCAAATAAATGCAAATCATGTAATTTAGATGACTGGCAGCTGTAATGGGCTGTAGAATGATACTCTGCCAGTTTAAGTGGGATTGGGAATGCAATCAGATCTCAGAGCTGAAGAAAGAGCTCCCAACTGAGGTTAAAGGCACTGAGACAAAACCATGTCCCATGGAGTATCCACAGAATAACAGTGGCAGGGGGTTAATGGGTCTTTCCAAAAGAAACCTCCTATTGATATGGCCCCAGTTCTGCTTCTAAAGGCAGAGCTGAAATTGTAGGCATTAGATCAAATCACAATTCCTCATAAATTTATCCTCAGTGGTGGAAAAGGCCACTCCCTTCTACTCCACTGCTGATTGAGAGGGTCTGCCAAGATGCTGACACTGCATTTCCACCCAGAGCTTCCATGCAGGGCTGGAGCTGCACTCAGGGCACACAGAGGCACAGAAGAGTCCCTGGTAAACTCCCCAGAGCAGGAGTTTTCCCTCACAGCTGTTCTGGCTCTTACACACACTCCTGTGTCATTCATCCCTGGGCAAAGGCACACAGGCTGCTTTTATCTGCCAGTGCCACCCAAGGTCACTGTCTGACATTGATGTGCTGTGGTATTCCTGTGCTTCATCAGTCCCTGAGCATGTGAATCACACTGTGGGTGCCCTGAGCCCCTACAGACACCAAAGGATGACCAGCTCCCCTGTCCCTGCACCTTCCTGCCCTTTGGAAAGCCCTGCACCTCCCAGGAGGTTACAGCTCCCGCTGGCTGAGGCACATATGGACCCCCCTCCTCCCCTGCATCCCTACCTCCAAGCCCAGCAGCCCAGCCAGCCCCAGCACTGCTGCAAATTCCCATTTGTGGAGCCAATTCTCTGCCAGCTAACACCAGCCTGGGGACCACGGGCCCCTGCCTTCAGTGCCATTCACCCATCATCAGCTTCTCCTGAAGGTCAGCCCTTCTGAATTCCCACACAGCTAATAATTAGCTCACACACATTTTATTTTTCTTTTTAAGAAATCTTGTAGTATTGCAGTTCGCTCTACTTTTCTCGTCTTATTAATTTTGCTCTGGTAAAATGAAAGCTGATAAATTAGAGACTTCTGTAAGGCCCACAGAAAATTAGGTTATGTAACATCTTTTTTATTTATTTAGCTTATATCAACGTTGTTTCTTATCGTTCTTCAGGTATATTGTGCTCTGGAAAAAATTCAATTTTCTATTCAACAAGGAGGAGCTGATTTTTTCTACTGCTGATTTTCTGTCTTTTTCTCAATTCTCACTCTATTATTGGGGGGAAGATAACAAGCTTAGCTGGAGCTGGAGGAGCCCTTTCAGCTTTGCACATCTCACTGTGCCATTCCTCACACGATCCAAGTGGTCCACCTATTGGGCTCTGCTCGACAGAGCAAGCACCAAGTCAGAAGCACAATGATGTTTTTCTTGACATAGTTACTTGCTGATGTTGACAGAGTGACAGCTGTGCCCTTTTTAGGGCGAGATTTGTGCAGAAAACAAAGTCAAATAAATCATTTCCCCGGGTGTTTTTCCTGCTCCTGCAGTCCCAGCTGAGCTGAGCCCCAGGCTGGCTGGAGCTGCAGATGAGCCCCAGTTCCCAAGTGTCAAATCCTGCTCCCAATGGTTTCTATCAGGTCTTGACTTGCTTCCACCACAAAACTGCCTTATTTTACAGACATTGTGATGGGAAGAGTGAGCAGAGACCTCTACACCCCCAAAACTGGGAGGAAGTAAGAAGGAGAAGCAGGAGGGTAGCTGGAGGCAGAGGTACCTCTTGGGAAACCCAGCAGGGCTGTAGGGTTTGGTAGGGTTTGGTTCCCTCCAGATTTACACAGCAGCATGAGGAGCATTCAGCCACCTCTGGCTGACACTCACTGGAGAAGCTCAAGGCTCCTGCCGTGCTGTGTTTCTGCTGGAAGAATCCAGCAAGGAAAAACAGGAACGAGAAGGGAGCAGGGTTTGGGGTGCAACTGAAATGTTCTCTCTCTGCTCTTCCCTTTGACCACAGGCTGAGCAATCTCAGCCCTTTGTCCTGCTTCCCCCAGTCAAGCTGGAGACAGTGTGACAGGTGCATGAGAACTCCATCAGTACCCTGATTCACCTGCAAAGCACAGAAGTACCAAAAAACCTTAGGAAAATCCACCTCTGCCTCTCAGACTTCACAGAGTAGGTCTTCCAGAAGCCAAACTGCTCCTGGGGAAAGCAGAAGCACAGGCAAAGGTGATTTGCTCAAGGCTACCAGCCCAGTTACTGATGGTTGCAACCACTGCAAATTTCATGTGATAACTCCCATTTTATGGCTCCATCTTACCCAGAGAGCAGCGTGGGCAGCAGTGCCTCAAGTCATAAACAGAGGCACAAGGAGAAGCTGGGGGTGTGTGGTGGTGTTTGCAGGAGTCCCAGGATGAGAGAAGAGAGTCTTGACTCCATGTTTCAGAAGGCTGATTTATTATTTAATGATACATATATTTTATATATTTTTTTATATTTTATATTATAGATACATTTATTTTATATGCATAATACTTATATAAATTATATATTGTATATTTATATATTGCATATTTATTATTTTATTATATATACTATATTAAAGAATGCTATACATCAGAAGACTTAGCAAAGAAAGGAATGGAATGATAACAAAATCTTGTGACTGCTCACAGCCTCGACACAGGTGGCTGTCATTGGCCATCAAGTAAAAACAATTTCACATGCTGGATAAACAATTCTCCATATCACATTCCAAAAGAGCAAAACATGAAGAAGCTGAAGCTTCCCAGCTCCTCGGGAGAAAAGATCCTAGCAAAAGGATTTTTCAGGAAATATATCTGTGACAGGGGTGCTCATGGGCAGGATGGGGTTTGCTGCCCATATGTGATGCTAGCCAAGACCAAGGAATGTGGCAAAACGTGTAAATTACTGGGAGCAGGGGCAGCTGGACAAAAGGACACCTGTGTGCATGGACACCTGGGAGGCCCCTCACTGTGCACTGAAGGGCCTGAGCAGGTCTCTCCCATGGCAAAGTGCTGCAAATGTGTAATTGTTGGAATAACTAATCAGGATCTGACACAGCCAATAGATAAGTAATTGCTGGAAGGCCCCAAGGTTCAGCTCCTGAGCTAATGCTCTAACTGTGTGTGTTAATCTCAATTAGGCAGAAAAGTCCATACCTGGTGTAATTGCAATCTTGGTATTTGATGTGTCACAGAAAGGGACAAGTCAAGTGAATGTGGGAGTGACACCACTGAGACAGAGCACGGAGCACACGGACAGAAAAGTCCTCATGTCCTTTTTGTTTTTTAATAAAAAGAGTGTGTGACAACAAAGCTCCTGCATCATCCCCTGCACCCTGGGTGCCATGGTGCTGCTCCAGAAGCACCCAAGCCAGCAGATGGGGCCATGAAGCTCTCAGCAACCTGGAAACTTTGGGGCATCATTCCAGCACTAAGCTGGAGGAGACATGGTGGCTAACAGTGAAACCAAGGGAGTGACAACAAACCAAGGGCAGGGAGAGGGACTGGGGCATGAGGCAGGTGGCAAAACAAACCTGAATTGCTGAGGAAGGAAGGAAAAGAGGAAGGGGAGAAGGCAGTTGTTTCTCAGCCTAAGACACATGATACCAGGAAATGAAACATTACAGGAGAGAAATACTTTCTGTATCTGTGAGTGTTTACATGTGCTTTGGGGCTTAAATGCAGCTAGAAATGGCCCAACATCACACTAATCAGCTGTGATTTTCAGTATGACTTTTTATCCTGTTTCTCCCTCCCACCTACTGGCCTGAAAATGGCAGTTCAGCTGTTCAGATTTCATCATTAGCTCTGGAAATTATGAGGTTTGTGCTTATATAAAGGTTATGGACAAATTCAGTTCTTCTGCTTAAACAAAAAGTAAAATAAATCCTTATATTTCCTTTTTGGTTTTTTTTTTTTTTTAATGACAAAAAACTGTGAACACAGGTAGGAAAATAATTGATGCTTTCTAAGAAATTGTCAGGTGTGAAAAATATCAAAGGCTCAACAACTGTATAAATGCTATGAAAAGTGTTAGCAGATTATAAGACATATATGATAGAAATTAAGACAAGAAAATCCTGTGCAAGCACCCCAATATTTTTCCTTCTAGAATTAGGGCTGATACCCAGCAGCTGGCAGAGGGGAGATGGGGCAGGTCCAGGTCCATGTGGGCACAGAGATTTATCAGCAGTAACCAGCCCCAGGCAGTCCCACAGGAGCTCTGGGAGCATTGCTGTGGGTGACAAAGAAGGGGCAGAGCTGTGTCATCCCAAAAACAAGTGAGTTCCCATAATTGTGCTTCTCTGTGAATCTGAACATGAACACCCCCAAAAAGTCAGGTTTTACTTTTCTCCAGTACCTGTAACCAGGCTTAATGATCTGGGGTGCTTATCAAAGGTGCTCTCTCTGTGCTGCCTGTGGTGCTCCCAGCTGGTTTCAGTGAGCATCTCTTTCCCTGCCCCTCAAGGCTGCATCCCTTAACTCGGTGCTTGGCATCCTGCCCTGCTCAGGCTTAGGGAAAAGGCACTTTGTCCACCCAGCTGTTCATAAGCCCAGTGAAGAATATCTGCCATGTCAGTGCATAGACAAAGGACTGTGACAGAAAAACATATTTTTCTCTAATAGCCTGAGGTTTTTTCTTTTAATCAAAAGCAAAACAAAACCCCTGAAATGCATCAATTTCCCATTAGAACTGGAAATGTACTGACATCCTACGATATTGCTTTTACATTTTAGCGTTCTGCTGACATTTCAGGAATTAAAAATGAAAAATTAGCTCTCAAAAAGCAGGATCTTCTTGATTAGAAAAACTTGTTGAAATTTTAATGGAAAGATCAGAACAATTTCATTAGTCTTCATTAAAGAAAATTAATATTATTTCTATTCCCTCAACATACAATCATCTATTACAATTATTAATATTGCAGATGTTTCTTTTGTCCCAGCATTTAATGTATAAAGCTGCAAACCTTCTTGCATGACAAACAACTTATGATCACTAGAATGACATGCAGTTCATCTTTTTTAAGTTCATTAATTTTCTGTAAATAGGGCAGAGTTGCTTTGCATTGTTTGTATTAATGGAGAGCTCAGAGCAGTTTACCCTCTCACTCCTTATCATTCATTTGGGTGATAATTTTTAAAAGCTTTTAAATTAAAATGGCAAAGATAGTTAGGGGAAAGATACAGCCTTTCAGAATGTTTCAACCACGATAGATTATCCCAGCAAAAAAGATGTTTCTCATTTAAGAAATGTGCCAGAGCTGGCTGCACCTCCAACAATTGCATTTCAAGGTATTTTTCAAGCCCCCAGCTTGCTTTAGGCAGCTTGCCCATGTCAATTTTGGAGCATTAGTGAACCAGCCTCCTGCCTGTGTCCCCCCAGGGGCTCAGCCTGTCCCAGGCCAGGGGACAGCACTGGGGTGGTGGCTGCCCCTGCCAGCCATGGCACAGCTCCATGTCCCTGCCCTGATTGCCGCCCTCCCAAACACAGGCATTCCCTTGTTTAAAGCAGGAGAGGCACCTCACTGAGCACAAAGAGATGCACATGGGCTTGAAATTAACCCTTTGCACAAATGCCAGCAAGAGCAGGCTTTTGCCCCACAGCCAGCACAGTCTAGGAGGCAGACTGACACCATCTAAGGTGCCACATTCACCAACAGAGCTGCACTCCAAAAGAGAAGAGCTCAGCCCCCAGAAATCAGGAGCTCACTGCACTGAAATATTGTCAGACTCCTCAGTGACTGAGGATTTGTGGCTCCTTTTGAGTCAATGTTGCCCTGGATCACTGCTTTAGTACAAGGCAGGGTCCCTTCCCTTCACATGACATGAAATCCAATGTCATGTGCAGAACTGAAGAGGTGAAAGAATCAGACCTGAATACTTCCAACAAAAGTTAATAGCAAACCTATTACACACACATGGCTCCATGGCATCCATGCTGAGGAGCTGGTTTAGCCACAAAGCTGGGCTTCAGGGCTGTTGAACCAGCTGGGAATATTGATGTGATTAACAATGATTTGATTTGGAAATCAATGTGAAGGATGTTGTTTGCTTGCTTTGTCCAATTTAGTCCCTGAAATACTGGGTTCAATACAGGGAGAAATCCAGCCAAAGCAGGAAGGGGATTCTGAGGAGGGCTGCAGTGGGGTGTGTTTGTTATTTTATCAGACATCTGTCTGGATTCTAGCTGGGGAAAACTTGAGCATTCATTCAAATATTTCATGTGTGTCTATAATAATCCAAACAAAGGAACAGCTGACAGCCCATGGTCATTTGAAGACAGAGCAATTTCTGTTCAGCAATCTTGTGACTGCATTTTCTCTATGTATGTGCAAGACTTCCTAATAGTTATGTGGGATTTGCTGCAGCTTAGCTGCTAATGAAATACCATGAATTTAGAGGGAAGCCAACACAAACACTAAGTCTTTAAGAGAAATACTTAGAAGCCATTCCCCTGGGTCACAGAGCAAAGAGGCAAAGAGGCACAACCATTAAATATTGCCAGGTGTAAAACACTGGGCTTATATTCTAACCCTAGGAGGAGTGATAATTCATTACATATAGTTTGAATTAGAAAGGAGAGAAGCATTTTTTAAACTTTAGTCACATTAAATTGTGTTGTCCACTCCAGCTCCAGGGAGCTGCTTCTGCCAATAACTCCTGGGAGCAGTACAAGAACCCCTGGATAAAAAGTAAAAGTGTTGTGGTGTGGTCTGGGAGGAAAACTAGTAGTGATAGCTAAATCTCTCCTGACATTATTATAGTTTTTTAAATGCATGAAAAGGTCAGTGATGATATCCCAGGCCCCACATAAAGTTCTCATACTGACATTATTTTTTTGCTAAGTAGCCACTTGCTCCATAGAAACCACAATAAAATACCACCCAGGGAAGAGCAGTGTCACACCAGAGGGAAAAGCTTATCATCTTAGTATTGCCCTTGGGAAAGTGAACCTCCTTAGAATCAGCAGCTTTGCCTGTTATGATGTAATTATTTTATTATTCACTGTGGGAAAATGAGGTTTTGGGGGTTGGCTGGCTGCTGATTCCCATCCTCACAGCTGCTAAGGCTGCACAGCTCTGGGTACCAATGGAGGTGCTGGAGGCTGGGTGAGTTCTGCTGGGCAGAAAGCTGAGAACTGGCTTGGCAGTGAGCAGCACTGCCCATGTGAGATTGGAGTCACTGACAATCCTGGATACCTCTGGTGAGGCTGCTCACAAACATCCCTTCACCACCCTTAGGACCATCTTCTCCAAAGACTAAAATTTCCACCTTCTCATAAAGATGTCACCTTCCTGATCCAGGACCTGACCTGATAGGAAGAAAGTTCCTCCTTTTGAGAAAGGAAATCACATCTGCCAGATTTTCACCACAGTTTCAGGCCTGCACTCCTCTGACAGAAGAGTTTCATCAGCTGAAGGTACCTCAGTTCCTTCAAGCAGTGGGACCTCTGCAGCTCTGCTTTCTGTCCCAAGACATGTTTCCCCTTCTAAGAGTTCAGGAAAATTGAAGTAGCCATGGACCAAAAGAAGTGTCAAAATATCAGCTGATGGAGGATGCTCTGCTGCTTGGAGCAGATTAACACATTCTGCATACAAAAAGCACTGAATGGAAACATTCTCTGTATTTGGACACTAGGTAATGCCAATATAATCCAAAGAAAAGCAGGAGAAGAGTCCTGCAGGGAAAAATCCCATCAGCAGTGAGGCTCAGCCCAGACTGCAGAGTTACCAAGTGAAAATGATCAGAGCAGTTTGGGCTGTGATCACCTTACACTCTGGAGGCTTTTCACCAACCTTTTTCCTGCAGCTGAATTTCTCATGCATGAGACAATTTAAGGAGTGATTCAATTCACTGCAACCTCCTCCTGAGTCATTACTGGAGCAACTCCTATGCAAAGGTAAAGCATTTTAAACAAATAGCTCTACCTTGCCTGAGATGGGTTGCAAACCCCAGTTGGTCACAACTAGACATTCAGACAAAAGGGATTTCTATTCTCACAGGTGAGATCCATTTACGTCCACTGATGCATTTTTATTTCAGCAATTCAGTGTTATCTTTCAGCCTCTTTGCTAAAGTATTCAGTGAGACTCTACCTTTTTATCATGTATATGAAATATTTACTCATTTACTCAGATAAAAAATACCTTGATTATTTGGACAACACCCATAGCTTTCCAGATTAAAAAAAACAAATAGCTTTACAATTAAAATTATTAACTAATTAGGGCAGTTCTTCAGTAATGGCAGAAGAGGAGACTGCTCTCTCTCCCATGTGTGAAGAAGCAGTTTTGGTGCTTCTGTGCCTTGTGGAAAGGCAGCTCTACCCACAGGAGGGCAGTGCTAGATCAACTGTTCCTATTTCTGTGAAATGCTCTCCCAGCACAGCCCCTGCAGAGCTGCCTCTCTCTCTTTTACATTGTCACTGTGTGCAGAGTGCAGGCACAGTACCAGCCCTCACAGGCTCCATGGTGACAGGGTCTCTCACTCTGTGTCCAGCCTGAGCCACATGAAAGCTTTCCTTGCTGCAGAGCTGCCCCAGAGATCTGCACTGGCTCAGGGCTCAGCCCTGGGGACAACTGGCTCAGTATTAAGCCCAGCAGCCAACTAGACTTCTACCCTTAATTCCAACACCATTACAGATTAATACCACCCCTGCCTGTACAGCAGCAGCTGAGCCAAATCCAAACTTTGTGTGTGTGTGAGACGGACACTACCCAGACTTGGCTTGCCCAACATTAATGGTTTTGCCCTGTTGTTCGTGCTGACATCAGCAGCGTTGGCAAAAAGCAAGCAAAGCATTTTGATAAATCTGAGGATTGTGTTTGGCATCCCAAGCAGCTCTGCAGCTTCACAAAAGGGACTGACAGGCTCCTGCAAACCAGGAGTCTTCGGGGAAGGGGGAACAAGATGAAGCAAATGTTTCTCAGGTTCAGCTCAGCAATCGTCTGTGCAAACAGACAATTCCTGAAGCAAAGGCAACCACAGAGCTATTTTGACTAAATAAGCCTGGGATCACTGAATCTTTCTTGCTGCTGAATTCTAGAAAGGAATGGCAAAAGTGCCCAGTACCAGTCAGTGAAAGTAACAGTTTTGAGAACACCCGAACATCCCCTTTTTGACTTTACCCCTTGTTCCACTACACCTGTAAGTTCTTTACTAAATTTAGTATTTTTAAATTAAAATCATGAAAACACAGAAGGGTTTGTGTTGGGAGGGACCTTAAAGATCACCCAGTTCTAGCCCCCTGCCATGAGCAAGGACACCTTCCACTGTCCCAGACTGCTCAAGGCCCCATCCAACCTGGCCTTGGACACTTCCAGAATGGGGCACCCACAGCCTCTCTGGGCACCCTGTGCCAGGGCCTCACCACCCTCAGAGGGAGAATTTCTTCCTAACATCCAATCTAAACCTACTATCTTTCAGAATAAAGCCATTCCCCTTTTTCTGGACCAAGGCTGCCCCTGCCAGCCAGAGCACAGCTCCACTGTCCCTGCCCTCATTGCCACCCTCCCAAACACAGGCACTCACTCCCTCTAAAGCAGGAGAGGCACCTCACTGAGCACAAAGAGATGCACATGGGCTTGAAATTAACCCTTTGCACAAATGCCAGCAAGAGCAGGCTTTTGCCCCACAGTCAGCACAGTCTGAGGAGGCAGACTGACACCATCTAAGGTGTCACCTTCACCAACAGAGCTGCACTCCAAAAGAGAAGAGCTCAGCCCCAGAAATGAGCAGCTCATGCAGCCTCCAGAGGATGCCACAGCTCCTTCACAGTTTCTAATCTTATAATTTCTGGCAAAGGTTCCTTCTCGGTTTCCCGCTCCCCAGCCTGTCCCACTGGATGCCCACTGTCCCTTCTCCTGCTGAAAGCCGGTTCTTTATCAAACCGGGACCCCGCTCAGTGCTCTCTGCCCGACACCCCTGCCCTCTCCCGGGCAGAGGGAGCCTCGCACCATCTGTGCTGCTCCGGGGAATGGGGAAAACCCCTGAAAAACCCCGAAAACCCCTGAAACCCCCCGGCCTGGCTGGCTCTGCCCACTGCCCCGCACGCCGGGACTGTGCAGAGGATGGCAGCACCAAACAGCCAGATGGAAGCACACAGATCTGCCGGGGGTGCTGTAAACATTGGCTTTACTCAAGTAAATATGCACATTTTCAGACTCTCAGCCAAATCTGAAGAGTATGCATCAGAGAACTTGCCTTTATCACAAGATTTCTCAGACCGAGTTTATCAGAGCTGGCTTTATTTAGCAGGAGTTCAGAGAACTTGTGGGTCAGGAGTGATCAGACAAAAGATGCCAACGCTCAGTTACACAAACCTGTGGCACCTGAGGAAACTCTGCCCACATCTCAGACAGCTCCCACTGCAAACCAGCAGCTTCAAACCTGTCCAGGAGAAAGGAAAAACAAAATCTCGATAGTGATGGGGCAGTCAGTCACCCAGAGCAGAAAAATCCTGTCATAGGAGCAAACTCCCTTCCTACAGCACTGGGAGCTGCCAGCAAAAATCCCTGGCTGTTACAGCAGTAATTACAGAAATCCCTTCCATGCATTTGTGTCAGGACCATTGATCAAGAACCAGCATTAATTAGACCTAATCCACACCTCGGAGGCAGCAGAAGGTATCAGCGTGGCTCCAGGGGTTTAGGGCAGCAGACTGTGTGTTTCAGCAAAGTTTCTTTCATTTCATCCTCACGAGTTTGAAGAGGGAAGAAAACAAAAAGAAAAATAGCAGATTTGCAAATTTAACCTTTCCTAGGTGAGTTGTGTGGGAGGTTAAATACTGCTGGGGCTGTGCCTAGACAAACTGAGTACCCTGTGATGGTCTGTGCCTTGAGAGAAAACATTGAAATATCATGGAGGTACCAAATAACCCAACTACAAGCACATCTATTTGCTTCTCTAAGAGCAGAAAAACAATGGGCAAAGGGCTACATGAACCCCCTGAGTTATTTGCTGCAGGAAGGTGAAGTCTGAGATCCCTGGCACTGCTCCAGCCTTGTGCCAACACAACTGGCTGCCCTGTCCCTCCAGTAAAAAACAGGGTCTGCAAGAGAGAGTGGGAGGCAGGCACAGACAGGAGGGAGGGGCTGGTACTTGGAAAGTGCTCCAGCTCTTGGGCTCAGAAGAGTTAAAGCAACCAGAGGAATAGTAAACAAAAGCAAAACCAAAAAAAATTCAAAAACAAAAACAACAAAAAAAAAAGCTAAGCAGCAGCCCTTACAACAAAAATGCATTTTCCAAAATTAATGAGATTTTGATAACCCCCCCCTTTTAAAAATAGAGTATTTCAATTTTAAAATGTACAAAGACTAAAATCTTCATAAATATCCTATTAAGAAACTTCTGATGCTGTTTTAGGTTTTCCATTGAAATACAGTGCATGGAGGTTGCCATAGCTACAAGCAAATTTTTAAATAACTGGTTTTCGTCAGAGCAGCTGCAGTATCCTATGGAAAGGAAGATGAAGTGGGGAAGCTGGAAGGATTCTGATCAAATTCAAGCTCCTAATCAAATGACCAAGATTTTCATAAACACAGCTTAGAAACTTTTACTATGGGTCCTGGCTTTTAGAGAAAATACCACTCTGTTGACAGGACCCCAGGAAATGCTGTCAGCAGTGCCAGAGATCTCAGTCAAGAGAAGAGCTTTGTTTTCATGCTGGAAAACACAAAAATTTCCCCTGCTGAGCCCCAGCCTGGTACAAGTCCCCAGGCACAAGGGATGTGCTGCAGCCTCTGCTTGCTCTGAAGGGCTTTCTGAGTGAACTGCTTGTCTGGCAGCAGTGGGGTTAAAAATGCCCCAAGAGCCACAGACTTCTGTACAAGAAAAGCCCTTCCTTGCCTGAGCTGTACAGGGAAACACAGAAAGGAGGAAATGTGAAAAACAAGGGAAGCTGTAAAACACTGGCAGGAGGTTTTTGAGGAGAGGCTGATTTAGGTGGTCCCCAATCCAATGGTGCTGAGAGCTTGCTGGGCATCAGGAGGCTGTTTCTTCTCCTGTAGGAGCTCTCCCTGGCTTGAATAGAGCAGCATTCTGTGCAATAGTGTGAGCAGGAAACAAACATTTCTGCGCTGTGGGCACCTGTTTGGGGAGGCCTAATCTAAGGACAAGATCAAGAGCCTCCTTTCAACCTGTAGTGTTAACTGTGGCAAAAGTCCTACAAAAAACTTCAAATAAAGTCTTTTTGTGCTGTGCCCTCAGGCAAGTATGTCTCTGTGTCCATAAAACAAAAATAAACAAAGAATAAAATTTCTCAGCAGAATATCAAGAGATTTAACTCCACCAAAACAGTAATTGAATTGCTGTCTGTGGAAGGGGGAAATGCTTGGCTGGGTCTGGGTGATTTTCTAAACAACAAATTAATGATTATTATTAATAACACTATTATGATTCTGAAGAAACCATCTCAGTGATTACTGGTTTTATGCACATTGCTTCATTTATCTACCACCTGTTTCTGAGAGGTACCTCCATAGCATCTTAAAATGAAACAGCCTCCTTTCCCAATGACTGTTTGTTTGCTCCAAAATTATTCTGGGGTAAAAGACAAAGAAAAACAAAGGGGAACAAAGTTAGAATAAAACTTTAAATGAAAGTTTAAAAAAGGAAAGTTAAAAAGCTATCATAGCAGATTCTCCTAACAAATTACATATTTTTACTAATTCCAAGTGCTCAAGGAAGTTTTCAAGGCCAGGTGGAATGGGGCTTGGAGCATCCTGGTCCAGTGGAAGGTGGCCCTGCCCATGGCAGGTGGTTGGAAATGGATGATTTTTCAGATTCCTTCCAAACCACACCATTCCATGATTTCATGATTCATAGGTACTGAGGCAGTTTAAGTACTATCTTTAGCACAGAACACAAATTTTTAAGAAAAGATGGAAGAGTCCCTCATTTTAATTTTAGAACTTAGATACTTCATGGTAGGCAGACACATCTCAGTCACCCGGTGAGATCCTGGCTCGAGACTGTTCAGCTGGTTTTGCCCAACATCCCTCTCCACACTGGCAGTAAGTGATCAGAAAGTGAGAAAAAATAATGGCTACCAGAAAAACAACCTAGTAAATATCTTTTATAATGTAAGCTATAAAAAAATTTCTCTTTGCCAGGGTGAAAAGAGGCTAGCCCAGCAGAGTGAGGGAGGGATGCCAACGAACAGAGAAGTCTGTGCTGTGCAGGTATCCTGTCAGAGGGTCATGCCTTCCTGTATATTTTTAGGCATTAACTTTTCTGATGTAGAGGTTTTTTTCAAGGAAAGAAACAGAAGATTAAAAAAGCACAGCCTGCTGTATGGCTGGGCTGTCAGGAAACCAGATTGTGAGTCCCTGCAAGCTCCTGACCTTAGTCAGCACATTGTGACTCCACAGCTCTCCAGCCCTGCTGTTCCTTCCTCCCCAGGGCAGGTGAGGCTTGTCAAAGCTGCAGAGCCACACTCACACTCACAGCAAAGTGATTTCTCTCAGCTGTGCAGACATCAGGACTGCTGAACCCAACGTAACTCAGCATTTTCCTGGAAGGAAAAAGAGATGTTAGCCATAAAGATGAGCCGTTGTCTGCAAGAGCTACCTTGTCCTGAGAGCCAGAGAGCAGGAGGGGCAGAGCCATCTCCAGAGGAGTGAGCAATGCACAGGCACTGTCTGGGGAGTCTGAAATGATCTCCTGAGAGCCCTCCCTGCAGCCTGCACAGGGCAAGGCAGAAATGCAGAGGCTGAAGGAGAGGATGGGAGGCAGCCAAAGGGAGCAGTGCTCAGAGCCACAGGGCGCCTCCTCCCCTCACCTGCAAAGGAAACACAACAGCACCTACAGACCAGGGGCTGCTGCAGCTCCTCTCTCTGTGCTGCTTTGCTGTTTGCTCCCATTTTGCTTTTCAAGCAGTTCATCAGGCCCTCCAGCACAGGAGGTTTGATTTTTTTCCACCAGATTCAAGCACCATCTTGAAGCAAGGAGAAGAGAATCTTGGAGGATGAGCTTAAAAAAAAAAAAAAGGAAATAAAATTTTCAAAATGAGGGAGAGAGATAATACACAACATACAGGGGAGAAAAGCAAAAAAAAATCTTAAAAGAGATATGCCCTGAGAGAGGACCAAGAAGTGGGGACAGAATATCAGTCGAGGGAGGGGAAGGCAGCAAACCACACAAGCAGTGTGGTGGCACTGGGACACGCTCCTACAAGAAGAAGAAGAAGAAGAAGAAGTATGTAGGTGTCTGTCCTCATTTGTTTGTTGTGAATAGTAAGCAGAAAACCACAAGTCAAAAGCAAAAAGCATGCAAGAGAACCCAGGGCTTCTCCATTTAAAGTGTTTGGTCTCTCAGTTTGCTCATCTGCAAAATGTGGGTGCCCTGCTGGTCTGCCAGAGCTGTACCAGGGGGATTCAGCCCATTTATTTATTTCAGAAAATAAAGAGAGTGAGATCAGAAGGTGCCATAGGTCAGTTTAAAAGAGACATAGAGAGAGTATATCTTTTTAGGAAAAGCTTTACTTGTGCCAAAAAGTAGGTTTTAATCTAAATCAGCACAAAAAAATTCAGGTGAAGCTACCTGAATGCTTCTGTACTGAAAAATAAAGTGAAAAATCAGAATTTCACTTTGGAATGAAACATTTGGATAAATCCTCCAGAAGAGCTGCAGTCATCAGAGTTGTGATGCTTCAACTTCTGGTGGATGTGCATGGAGCTGGTAGATTCAGTAAAATTTAGATCCATTAATGTCCCCTGACGTGCTGTACCTCTGACAGAACCCTGGGACAGGAGGCACTGAGTCATTTTACCTTCAGCTCTGTGACCCTGCACTCCTCCATGGGCAGGCTGGGCCATCCTGAGGCTGCCCCAGTTAGAGGGAGGCAGAATAAACAGGAATTGTGTGAGGCAGCAGAATGAGACAGACTGAGGTTACACTGGTTTGAAACTGCACTCTAAAAATACTTTCTGTTCTGCTGGAAAGGCACAGCAATGTCAGTAGGACAGCCTGGGACTGAAAACTTCTCTGGTTTAAATACATCAAGAAGATGCTTTGTCAGGAAGGGCAAGCAAGCCTGAAAGGGAGCCACAACAGCCTGGCCTAAGGAAGGAACCCTGAATGGTTTGGTCACTGCAGGGCTGAAAGGCAGCCTTGCATCTGCTTTCAAAATAGCTCTGTACCCATTCATTTTATTCTGTTCTCTCGGTGAGCAGCAACTGTAGAGCACAGAAACATCCAGGCAGCTCTGAGAGAAAAAAGGCTTGAGAATAATGAACCCTGGGAACAGCTTTTTCCTTCACACCATTTTCCACATGAATGCTCTGATCAGAACATATACTTGCTCAGGACACAAATACTATCTAATTTTTTCATTGCACACAGGCTATGACAGGTCCTCGTTCATGGAGAGCCCAAAGCTGGACAGAGCTTTCCTGACTCTCACCTAGGCACAGCCAGCTCCATGCCCTTAAGAATTTCTGGTAGTGAGATCCCATTTGCAGTTTGCCAAAGGCATGGTGACCTGGGGGTTTGTAGGGGCTGAAGAACCTCACCCTGGGGGTACACACACCCCTCTGGCCCCTCCAGTGAGTAGATCACAAGCACCAGCCACCACCAGAGTGACAACAGCCCTGCACGTGCTCCCTGCCTGCAGGACAGTGACTCCTTCACCCCTCTGCACTTTAAATACTTACGCTTAGTTTGAGACATCAGCAGAGCCATTATTAGTACATTACTTACTCTAGGCTTTTGAGGGGAAAAAAAAGAGCATTACTTACCCCACATTTTTGTTTTTCACATAGATGGGACTCCCAAGACTTCTGTATTCCTTGGTTTCATCCATGGCCTTGTTACTGTTAGCATTCAGAAACACATAATCACAAAATGATTCTACGCAGGTGCTTTTATTGAAGAACTCTGGGTGTCAGGGGTACAGACCCAAATCTGACTCCAACATGGGTTTGGGATGAACACATTTTTATAACCTTATTGTTATATACCTACCTATTAATTATTAAACTTATATTGTTCTATTCTATACATTGATTTCATCTAAGCATGGATTTTTGTAATTTCCATCAAACCCCCAAAACATCGTTTCTCATGATTCTTGTTACGATTAAACAATAATCATATCCAATTTCCAAACAATCCAATTTCCAAACAATTCCAAACAAAAACATTTAACAATCATATCATTTATCATAGTCATTAAATGATTATACAGAGGCAGTTTTTCATGATCCAGTAAAGCCTAACATTTTCCATGGGCCTACACTAACATTTTCCCAGGGCCAACCAGGCCCAACCTTTTCCAACTGCCCTGAATATCCCATGATTTTAGAAACATTTTATCCTTATACTATCATTACCACCATGCACACATCACCTTCTGCGCTGCATCACTGCCCCAAGGCTGGGCTGCACAGTGAAGGAAGAGGATGAAGCTTTGCAGCATCCAATATCCACCACACTGCCTGCATCAGGCATACTGTCAATTGTTCCACTGATCTCTCTTCTTTTGAAGATTTTGCCAACTCTGACCTCAAATTTCATTTCCTCTTTCTGACAGGGATGATAGAGGAAAATAAAAAGTAAAAATTTCAATATCATCCTTTGCTCAGTTTCTCTATCCTGTTTAATGGATATTCCCACAGCAGGAGCTGTGGAACCAGGGGGCTCTTTCAGGAATTGTAATCTCTAAACTGGTGAGCACAATACATCTCACACAGCTGCAATTGAAACTCTTCAACCCCTAGGACAAAAATTAATATGAAAAGTATATCAGTATGAAGGTACATCTGTATCCACAGGCAACAGTGATTAATATCTGATTTTTTTTGTGTGCAAATACATATACAGAATGAAAGGCACACAGCAGTTTTAAGCTACTTAGCTGAACATGCTCTTCCTGCACCTGTGGGGTTTTAGCATTTCTATGCTTTTAAGAGCTTTGTAACACAGGGATAAGATCAGTTATGATCCACTTTACTGAGTTGGAAAAATGTAATTTAGGTG
The DNA here is from genome assembly GCF_027579445.1 of Ammospiza nelsoni. Taxonomy (NCBI): domain Eukaryota; kingdom Metazoa; phylum Chordata; class Aves; order Passeriformes; family Passerellidae; genus Ammospiza; species Ammospiza nelsoni. The sequence continues at coordinate 8,373,511 of NC_080648.1, forward strand.
TTATTATTGCAGGAAAGAGGTGGAAAGCTCATTGCTAATTGTAACTCTTCACATGCTTAAAGATGACAATTACTTTTCCTGATCCCTGGAATGAAAAATGAAAAATTTTAACATAAGTACTCCAAGAAAAAACATTAACCTGTGACTTGAATTAATTGCCCCACAGAGGGATGTTTGTGCTACCAAGCCGTCAAACAGCACTTACATTGCCATCACTAATTACACTGGAAACTCCCTAAACCAAACACTTTGGGAGCACATCACCAACCCCAGGAAAGGAAATCTGTGTTTCTATAAGTGGGCTGGTTGGCTGGTGCAAATGAATAATCTTTATGGTCACAGCTTCTGTCAAAAATGGTATTTGGCACAGACAAAGCAAATGAGGCAATAAGTGCACAGCAGTGGTACCAAGAGAGCAGGGTATATTGGATTATCAGTTGGCAAATTTAGTGCTCAGCCCAAGGGAGGTCCAGGTGTTCCACAGCCTAATGGAGCTCACCAGAGCTGGCCACAGGAGAATGCACCTCTCAGCAGGGCCTGGGGACCATCACCCATCATCATCATCATCCATCATCAACACCATGTCAGGGACTCAGCTGTAACCTTGATAACAGTGAGGGGAAAGAATGAAGCTAATCAAACAGTGGGTAGCACCACAGAGCCCATGAGTTCAGAAGAGATTCAATCACTGCACAGCTATTTATCCTGAGAGAGCCAGGCCTTTGCAGTGACCCCTCCCTGGTGAAATGATTCACGTCCCTCGTGCTTCCTCTCCTGCTTGCTGCTATCACCAGAAGAGGCAGAGAATGATCAAGTGCTTCTTTGATCTCCTGTGTATGTGAAGACAGAAATATCCAAGCTGAAGAACTGAGCCCCATGGGTCTGACAGCAGATTCAATTACAACCCATGGAATTCAGTTCTCAAAGCTGAGAATAAATGACATTCATTTTCAGGCTGTCCCAGTAGCTCATTCTCCTGCTGGCTCTCTCCAGTGCCTGGCCTTCTTCCAGGAGCTGTAAAACAAGAGTGAAAACTTCACTGCAGCCAAATCAGCTGTTCCCAGACTGTAGGGCAGAAGCAGAATAATGGCTCCAGGATATATATTGTGAAAAATGAGCTATTTCATATATTCCTTTGACACAAGAAGTGGCCACACACACAGGCACAATGTGCCCTAACGTGTTGCAGAATTCCTAGTAATAAAACAAATGTACAGCCAAGGAATATAGCACTAAAACATTTTGCACTTTTCTGGAAGCCTTTGGGGATTTCAAAGAGGTGAGTTATAAATTTCCTTCTTTTTTTTTTTTATTTTGTTTTCTTTAAATACAACAACACAAACACAGAGTTAAAATCTTCCAGAGTTACTCAGCAATCTTGTTAACAAAATAACCCAACCAGAAGCTGAAAAGAAGGAAATCTGGCACATGTGCAGCCCTGCAGAGTCATCAGAGTCTGTGTGGCAAAAAGGAAAGTGGGAGCCTTCAGCGTAACAGCTGTGTGGCTGTGTACTGACCCAACTTTGTAAATCATCCCAGGGTGACAATCCCACCCAAAGGTGCTCTGGACCACAGAAAAACACTGTCAAACATGCTGGGGGGTCAAAGTGACATCTCCCACAGGGAAACACCTCATCACCTCTGACAAACCTAAGGGAAGTCACAAATTTCATTAAGCCACATACCCAAAATGGGGAATTTTTGAGGAAAAATAGATGTTAGATGCATATAGGATTATATATAAACAGTGTTGGGTAAGTTATTAAAAAAAAATAAAAAACAGATTTATTCAGAACATTGTAAAGATACTTCTTTTTGTTACAGTGAGATGAGGTCTCAGAAAAAAAATCTCTTTGGTTTCAATGAAAAGAATATTTGATCTGAAATAAAATATTTGGATGTCAATGGGATTTCAGATTAAATCTTTTTAGCTTTAAAAACTAAATTTTAGGAAAATTACTGAACAGAATGGTTCAAACAGACTTATTTTGGTTTAGCATTGATTTAATTAAGTTATAAGTATTTTTTTCATTGCTAACACCCCATGCCACTTTCCCAGTACATCAGGCTCACATGCAGCCCCAGCAGTGCTGGCAGGAAAGGCAGCAGTGTGCCCATGTTTTTACAGCTCTAATTGTCTTCTCAGACTGCTGAACCAGTCAACCAAACAACAGAAATTAAAAATATACTTCTTTAACTGTTTCTCTTGCTGGGAGGGAAACCTCTGAACAAACATATTTGCTCAGTAACTGCCATGTGGTACCCACAGCCCAGCTCAGTCCTACCCATCTGTCACTTGACTCTGTGAGACAGGAAAGAAAAATCAAATTAACAAAAGCAACATCTTGCTAAGGCCCTCAAATAGGACAAAACTTCATCTGCAAATTTAAAATAAGGTACTGTAGCAATAAATTTTGCTTGTCTGATATTTCTAATTTGTCACTGGATTACTGCTTGCTAAGATCACTGCTGAGTTAATTAAGCAAGACCTTCACAAGCAGAGTTGCCCTTCTGTGGCAATCCCTCTTCCAATGCCAAGCAGGAAAAACATCTCATGATCATCAATAAAACATCTTATCTTAAAGCAGAGAAAAGGTCAGGAAGAGGAAAGGGTGGAAGTGTCCATCCCTTAGGACAGTGTGCCCATGCTATGGAAAGTGTGACGGTGGTCACAAGGGTTGAAAGATGAAGAGAGAGGCGAGAATGTTGACCTCATGTTCAAAAGGCTTGATTTATTATTTTATGATATATATATTACATTATAACTATACTAAAAAGAAATAGAAGGAAAGTTCTCAGAAGGCTAGCTCAGCTAAGAATAGAAAAGAATGAATAACAAAGGTCTGTGTCCCAGCAGAGAACGAGACCCAGCTCTGCCGTGAGTGGTCAGTAAATACAAACACCCACAGGAGACAATCACGCATCCACCTGTTGCATTCCCCAGCAGCAGATAACCCTTGTTTACTCTTTGTTGCTGAAACTTCTCAGCTTCAGCAGGAAAAATCCTAACGAAAGGATTCTAATGAAAAGCTGTCTGTGACAGGAAAGTGCATGGCACTTCCATAGAGGCACTAGTGGGGTCACACCCCAGCTGGGTACACACAGCTTTGGCACCCATCATGGCACGAAATGAAAGGGAAAACATGAAATGCCCCTCCATGGGACCCAGTTAAAGAGCTGCAGCAGCTCTGAGCTGCCCAGAGCAGCAGAGCTGAGCTCTGGAGTGCTCCCCAAGCCTGTTGTCCCTGTCCCCTGCCCGGGTGAGGTCCTGCAGAGCTGCCTGTGCCCAGGGAGATGGGAATGCACAGAGACAGCCCCGAGGCAGGGGAACATGCTCTAAGATACAGATGCCTGTGGATACAGATGCTCTAGGATTGCTCCCCTCCCTCCCAGAACCCTGGCATGGATCTGTCCCACAGGTGTCCCCAGGGAGCACAGAACAGCCCAGCTCTCCAGCAGCACACCTGATGGTTCAGTGAAACCCCTAAGGAAAGGTGCAGAAGGGCACATCCTCATAATTCCACAGCCATTTTCCAGGTAAGTTGGCTTTACAGGTTTTTTTTAACTAAGTAGGACAAAACGTGACATTTTCTCTTTCAGTTTGCCTGCAGAGTTTAATATCATTGCAGTGCATTTGTTATCTCTCATCTTCAAAAATAATGCCAGTTTCTGCTTTGACCCTTCATGAACTTCATATGTGACATTCTCTGTCCTTTCACTGTCCTTCCAGGAATAACTCCCTCCCTCTGAGAACCCACTCGTTCCAGGATTAAATCCATGCATTTCCAAACAAGAAGACAGCCCATAAAATTATATTGTTCTGCCTTTGCAAGAGCAGTGAGGGGGTGAGTCTTTCCAATGGGCCATAAATTTACTTCTTGGAAAAACACTATTTTGTTCTATTCCAGCAAGGTCCCTTAGTACCTCACAGCTTGGAGATCTTATTACCCCAGATTTAACAATTCCTACAGGACTGACACTTAATAGACAATCATCCTATAAAGTTTTACTGCTACACCAAAAGGCAAACCTTTTTAGAGTGATTGAATAATGTTAACAGCCTGAAGACTGTTCTTCCATGAGCTTTCTTCTTAATTAAATGTGTTTTAACAGGAAAAGAACATAAAGATCTTAAAGCCATCAAGTCACTGCAATGTGTAAATTCTCTCCATTTTCCTTACCATTCCTTACTTTTATTCTCTGTGCTGTCATTAAAACCTTTATTTTTAGTAAAACATCTGCATTTGTCCAAACATATAACCAAAGAGTGAGATTTTAATGCTTTTTAACCAGTCAATTATCTACTGCAGCTTCACATGAAATCCAGACACTACCCAAATGAGCTCATCATGGGTGGTAATTAATTAACACAGATAGGGAACTTGAAATAAAATATGAATATGGTCCCATTTCATTAAGAACATAAAGCATCTTTTTCACCCTTATTTCATTAAATACATTTTCCCCACAGCTAGCAGAAAAATACATGTCTCACAGCTACACTGACAGCTGGGTAGCTGAAACAAGAGGGTGAAATAGAAGATTAAGTTATTCTGGAATTTTTGTATTTTATTTTTTTAAGAGGAAAACTCACAGCCAGAAAGGAGCACAGTGGCACCAGAGGCAGGCAAACACTCGAGCCCAGCAGAAGCTCTCAGGCTCAGCTGTGCTGGCTGTGACATTTCAGTGCAGACCGTGGGCTGCGCTCTGCAAACCCAGAGTGTCCTGCAGGGGAGTTTGCTCGCTGGGGAGGGAGGTCTGCCTCGAGCATCCCCTGCAGCAGCCCCAGACCAGCCTCACGTGTGAAAACCTCTGCTGGTGTCATGAACCCAGAGCTCAGCCTCTAAAACCCAAACACTTGGTCCTCTCCATTTAAAAATTACCTATTTCTCTGACTTCACCCTTTTCCCACTCAGCCCGGGACAGGCAGCCTCATCTGCTCCCCCAGCAATTCCTGTGTCTGTAGGAGCTGCCTGGGGTGCTGGGCTGGGGGGAGCTCTCACCTGGGCCTCCCTCCCACCAAAAACAAGGGTTACCTCCCTCCCACCAAAAACAAGGGTTACCTCCCTCCCACTAAAAACAAGGGCTACATCACACCAAAAACAAGGGTTACCTCCCACCAAAAAACAAGGGTTACCTCCCACCAAAAACCATCCTACCCTTTCTGCACTGAGCAGGTCTCCTTCCATCATTCCCTTTCTCAGCAGAGCAGCTCTGCCACAGATTAGGGATTAAAGAAAATCTTTACTCTGGTGCTTGAGTACAAGGTAAACACTGCCATATCCTAATTTTTAATATTGTAAATCCCTCTCAGTACAGCTCATACGCAAGTTTACAGGCAGAGTGCTCACACACAGATATTTCTGTGCTCTATGAAGATCAAGTTCGCCCACGAAAAACCCAAGGCCGAGGTTTCAGCTCAGGCTTAAAGAAAAGCCTCACCTAAGCTCTGCCCTTGAGCTCTGCCAGCATCATCAGCTCCCATCAGACACAGACACTGATGCCAGGCACACCCTGCTCCCAGGCTCTCCCCAGATCAGATGAGGAACTGTAGATATTCTTCCCCCTGAACCCTTCAGGATGAAAAATAGCACAAGTCCATAACACCTTTGGCCCTGCAACTACACTTTCATTATTCCCACACCACAGAAAAAAAATTTAATAATCTGGACTGGTTAATTCTTATATGAAAAAAAAAAAAATTCCCACCTCATGATGAATCAGATTAGCCCAAACACTTAATTTGGGTTGTCCAGAAACAAGTGTATTTGTTCCCAAAATGCTTTCTGGAACTTCCAGTTATTTTCTGGCTGCATTTTTAATTTTAAGAGATAGCTACATTTCTATTGTCAATGCCTATTCCACAAGTAACAAACATTCAATTTCTTCTGCTGTAGAATTATCTCACTCTGCTTATCTTTAGGTTCAATTCTCTTGTTTCCATTTTAATCAGATTTTCCAACTCAGTATTTTGTACAACAAACCATTTTCCTTCATGGCAGATAAAAATGATTGCATATTCCTTTTCATTTTTTAAATGAAATGAATGTTATTTTTTTACCTAGAACTTACTGATTTTTTTCTGCATTTTTCACTAAATTGAAGAAAGAATACTTGGCAAAATACACACCCACTAGGCATAAATCACTAAGAGAAAACAACATTTACATTATCAGCCATCTATATACATTACACCTAGTAAAAACACTAGTATCAAAAGTGCATAATGAAAAGTTATTTATTTCCCATTTTTAAAAAGTTCTAGCTGAAAGCAATAATAAAGACTTCTAATACTAGTATTATTTTTAGTAATCACTATACCATTTACTTACAGTATAGAATAGTTTCATTTATAGTCAGCCCCAATAAGTCACAGCCCTGGAGACAATTTCAGAAAGCTTTATGTATTGAAAAATAGAAACTTTTGTGGGCTCCATATTCTGGCTTTTTATATGTGCTTTGAGATGACAGGATGAAACTTCTGTAGAAGAATGTGGCAGTCTGAAGCACACACTGCGCACATTGACACAACTGCAGTAACAGCTGTACTGACAGTGCCCAGATGTAAGGAACTGGAAAGCCAATTTTCAGTGTGCTAACAAGGGCAATGAGAACTGAGATGCTAAAAGCCCTTGCAACTGCTCAACCTCTACATATTCTTTCTAATTTCAGCAGTAAAATTTTACTGTAAACAAACAAGAAGTGTCACACCAGCTGACTGAGGACAAAGGAAAAGTCCTAACTCCTCAAAGAGCTGTCCCAAACCCAGTGACCCTTCTTTCCTTGGTCAGGATATCTGATAACCAGGGCATGCTGGAGGTGACAGATGTGCTGTCTCCAGCAGGTGGGAACTGCTCAGCTGAACTAATTCCTGATAAATGGAGTGGAAAAGCACAAGCTCAAAATGACTGGTCAATCAGTATGTTTCAGAAATAATCTAAACACCCAAAACAGGAAGATATAAAAAACAACAAACAGGAAAGAGTGGATGACCATTTCTTATTCCTTCCCAATTTACATATTTTTAATAACTCAAGAGTACTGGCAATGTTTCTTCTGTTGAAAGTATGCAGATCCTTACAGAATTTATCACTACATAACTACTAGACTATACTACTAATAGAAAAATGGTTACACTCTGAGTAAGCAGGTAAAAAACAAACAGGCAAACATCAATTAATCACATTTTTGTAACCCTCCCATTATTTAAAAAAAAGTAATGTCATCATCACCTAGCAAGGAATTTACTTGGAGAAGCACAGTGCAATAAACAACTGCAAAGCTAGTAATCCATTAGAAGCCAGAGATTTCTTCAAACAGGTTTTTTATATAAACACTTAAAATACAATAAGTTGCTGCATTTATATTGTAACTGTACTGTAGTTACTGAAAATGAAGTGTTCTAAAGAGCAAACCAACCCTTCAATACCTGCGTGGTTGCAATAATACACTGAAATAAAGGAGTTTAACATCAGAATAATGGAAGAGCTCGAGCAGAGTGGAGCTGCCCTCAGCTCAGAGGCACCTGCCAGAGTGAGAGCAGCGAGCTGTGCCCTTGTTAAGGGACCTCAGCCCTGCTCCACTGCCATGGGACGGCTCAGCCCAGGGGCTGTGAGCTCTGCTGCCAGACCCCAAACCAGGCTGTGACCCATTGTGCCTAGAACACGAAAAACCGGGAGCTGGTTTCTGGAAGCTTCCAGGGACTGCCTGCAGGTGCAGCTGGCTCCTTTTGGGGCACGAGAAATGGCCCAGGATTTTTGTTTCGTTTGCATCCATTAGCAAAGGCTGAGGAATGCTCCCCTAGAGCCAACCTGTGGGCACCTGGTGATTTCCTCTGGGATACACTCACCTCCTGTTCAAAATTTTACATCTTGCTCCCTGAACTCATCAGACCTCATTTTAAAGAAAATAATTTAGGTATTATTTAGATTCAACATGATCACATCCAGAATATTTAGGCAAGTATGTTGTCTACAACTAATGATTCGATGAACAACTTAAGATCACCAGGACCTGGATACCCAGTGTATATTAAAGGTTTAAAAACAGCTTTGAATCAATTTTTTCAGGCTTCTCCTTGACGCATCCCCCACGACCATCCCAGGCAGTCACTGATATATTTGAAACCTCTGTCTTGCAAAGGAGTCCCCCCTGGAACCCCGGGCCCTTGTCCTGCTGGCAATCCTCAAACTCCCTCTCCCAAAGAACTCCAGGCCCTGCTCACCCAACAACAGTTTGAAGTCCCGACCCCAAAGCACATTTAGCTCAAGCCCAGGTATTTGAAAAGCTGCAGGTGAGAGAGCAGCTGGATTTGCCCATGAAATTGGGGGATAGATTCAGCAATGATAAAATCTATTTCAATAATGAAAACTGGTGTTCATCCTCTCTTTTGGGAAAAGATGGATAATGTGTTCATTTTGACTGATAAAAAGACATGTTAAAAAGACCAGAATATTTTATCAAATTAATTCACATTTCCATCACCATTCCCCACAGAAAAACATTAATTCCAACATTCTCCTAGATGAAGATGAAATGCAACCAAAGCTATGGCAATTAGTATTTTTAATCCACTAGCCAAAAGGAAGAAATCATCAGAAAAAAGTTATTTGGTTAAATCTGGAATAATTTTTAAATTATTTTCTAAAAATAAAATACACACATTTGAGATACATTACATAATATATTTTGGCCTAAAACAAAAAATTTTTCTTCTTTTGCCATTATTATTTATGCATGTGAGAAATTTTAAAAATGCAAATAGGGTTTTTTTTAGGAAAAAAAATGAAAGTTTAATTCTCAAAATTCTAAAATAAATTTACTTTTTGATTATTTACCCAAGACTATTTTCTGCCCTCAGGTGAGCTTTGTAAATAATTTCAGCTCAGTCAAAACTGCATTTTTCAGTAAGCAAAGTAATCAGAAAAATGAAAGAGCAACTGCCTGTGTCTAATCACTCTAGTGAAGGGAGGGGAGCTGCCTTATCCTGCAAACTCCAGAAACCCTTCCCTGCACCCGCCCAACAGGGAATTTGTTGGAAATTCCACCACAGAAGAGCAGAGATTTTTCCATCCCTTTCTTCCATGCTGCAAAGCAAATTTGGATGCTTTAGATAAGCCAGAGGCACATACAAAAATAAAAATTAACCATTTAAAAAAAGTAAAGAATTGATGTGAAAGAAAACCCAGGACAGTTAGTCAAACTCTTCTGTTACAACCAAACATTTTAGTTTCTAAATCAGTAGCATTTGATGAAAAGAAAAAAATACATATATCAATTTACTCACATCCTCTCCCGGTTTAAAGAGTTGTTATTAAGTGGTTTAAGATAGAAAGTTAAAAGAAAAAAATTAATACATATAAATCATAATTCCAGAAAAATATTAATGCACATAATGATACCACAACCCCTTATTTCTGAATGCCACTGCATTTGCAAAAACGTCACAACAGCATTAGAAGGACAAGAGAAAAAATTCCTACGTGGTGAAGAGAAGCACTAGAAAATATGCAGATTCCCTGACACAACAGTATTTAAAAGTCATTCAAAATTCCTCATTGCTTTAGCATAAATATAACTCAAAATTACTTCAAAGACATGATATTCATTATGTTGCATTTACAGAATGTAAACCCATCAAAGCCGACAGAACTGTCCTCGTCCAAAACTGGAGGAATTGAGGAAGAAGTTGACATTTTGATTCAATCTTTAATGTGCAAATTACCTTTCACATATACAAAGTGTACTGGCACTCAGGCAGAAGACAAACATGTAATAAATCAGCTTACATTTTTTTTCGGCTCTTACAGTGGAATTCCCAAAATTCATTTTATTTTATCTCTTTCCCACTCTTCAGCTTTTTCTCTTCCATTTTTCTTCCTCCTCTTCAATCAGCACGTTTGCATTTCTCGTTTTCTATTTTACACTTTGTTGTCTCCAATGGAAAGGCAGACAGACGGACAGAGAGCAGGGACAGAGGCACAGCCAGCCCAAGGCAACCTCCTCGGACTCCCATGCTCTGCAGGATCTGATTCTCTCTCAAAAACATTTTAACTTTATAAAGGGAAGGGAATCAAAACTGATTTGCATATGGGTTCATTCCATCTCTGCAGCTCACATGTTCGCAGCTCTGGAAAGTCCCTCTCTGATTCCCGGGCTGATAAGGAGCCAGGAAGGTAACGCAGCCCAGCAGAGGTGAGACCTGCTTTGCTGACCTTGCACGAGGGGCACACTGAAGCACTCCATCCACCGTGCTCACAGGGCTCAGCTGGGACATCTGGGTGCTGTTTATCCTTTGGGTTTCAAGGCTCAGAGCATGCAGCAGAGTTGAGGACTGGAGTCAGAGAAACCCCCGCTCCTGAGCAGGAGGAAGCTCTGGTCAGGCGCTCGATACTTCGGCTTCCTGTCTGTACACTACGCGGTCTCATCTGGGGAAATCCTGAAAACATTATCAGATGCCTGATAAGCTCTTTAGCTTTCAAGTACATAGTGATTCAGTTTCGGTCAAAGCCTCATTTGAATACAGTTTTAAAGTCTAAATAAAAAGTGAGACCCTAAAGGAGAAGACATTAGACTTGCAGCCTAACATCTGTGCATCCAAAACAATGTGGCTGATGTTTGATACCAGCATAAACAAATCTGTATTTCCATATCTGCACCAAGATGGTCAGAGCATGTGTTCAGGTTATTAAAAAGGAGTGGAATGAGTTGTCTGGCTAATTAACACTTTTATTTATCCACAAACATAGCAGAAGCAGCAGTACATATTCCTTGCTCCATTCCAACGTTGTTTACCATTGACATGAGGCAGATTGTTTCTGAGAGAAAAAAGTTGCTTAAAACTCCAATGCCCGCCCCTCCCATGGGCTTCTCTGGAAAAGCTGGCCAGTGACAAGACTTGTTTTGTTCCATATAGACTCCTATTTGCCTAGTATCAAACAGATTTTTTCCAAACCTTGTTAACAGACTCAGAACAGGTTGACAGCATTTAACCCTGTGGATTTAGCCCTGGAAGAGTAAACATCCAGCACCTCCAACACTTTCCAGTTCAGATGGGTATTTTGTGAGGACTCCCCCACAGGAAACCACACCCTCTCCACTAGTTGTCTTCATCCCATCCAGGCCAGGGGACCTTTCTAGGATACAATCCAGGAGGTTCTCCTTCACACACAACTTCTGGAGACAAAGAAATGGACTCCATCTATGAGCCTGGAAGCAGCTAGGAGAATTTTCCCATGTACTGCATGTCTGCAAGCAGAGAGAGCTCAGCAGCGCAGAAAACCTGTATCAAACTCTCTCCCTGACAGAAAACCTGTATCAAACACTCTCCCTGACAGAAAACCTGTACCAAACACTCTCCATGACAGAAAACCTGCACCAAACACTCTCCATGACACTCTGATGTTCTCTGCTGCACTTGCCCCAAGGGTTACCACAAAGGCATGCACATGTATTTACCAGCTACCTTGGAGAAGAGGAAAACTTGAAATATATTTATTGTTAATAACCACATTCCTCTGAGTGAGTACAGAAGTTCAGGCTGTCCATACTCAAGGTAGAAATATCTTTTGTTTCACCCCAAGATCTGGTTTACAGATCTTCAACCAGGCTAATACACAGGTTACAATCCACTAGAGCAGAGGTTTCAGACACAAAACCACTCAACATTTTAAAATCCGCATCAAAATATAGAGAGATCCCAAAAGAATGTAAAACTGGGATTTTGCTTTTCAGCAGCATGAGAGATCTGATGGGCTAAAAAATACCATTTTCTGAACTCTCAGATGCTGCCCAGGGTCACAATTGTGCACAGAGAAGCCAATATCATCCTTATCAATAAGGATGTTTAAATTGATTTGAATGAGGAAGAGAGGAACAGTGAAATCTCAGGCTGGGATTCATCTGTGTTTGCAGTGCTCACTCATACAACTTTGAAAATGCCTCCTCACTCTAGTCTTGGATTTAAAAACTTCTTTGTAAAAGACACTGAAGTAAATGAATACATTCCCTGCTGAGCAGGATGTCCTTGCAGGTTCTTTACATAAAGATAATTCAGGTTTCCTGTGTCCCAAAAGGAGGGTGTCATTGTGTGCATGTGTCACAGCTGGATAACCTCAAGCACAGAGCAGCTGAACAGAACCCAAGTCCCTTGGTGAGAGCAGCACTTTCCTCAGCCCTTGGCACATCCTCCAAGCAAAAGCAGGAAAGTGAACAGTAAAGCCAAAACATTTACAGAGGCCTTTAGAGGGCAAGGATGACAGGACAGGTTCTTCACTTCACCTGTGAAGCAAATGCAGGGGCCAACAGGGGGCAAGGAAAAGAAAGTCAGTACAGAGTGGAAGGGACTGGCAGTATGTTGTGCACTGCTCCTGACAGCTGACATCAGTCAGGACCATTTATTATCATCTCAGCATCTCATCTGGAAAGTTTTGAAATTAATTTCTTGTTTGACAAGAAGTCTAGATCTCAGCCTAATTGAGTGGCTGGAATCTCTTGAGGCAATATTGTGTTAAACCAAACAAGGTAACACTACAGCCCTGAGTGCAGCACTCTCAGAAACACATGCATGGTGATGCAGTGCATTTTAAGGACACTAAATTACAGCCCAGGTGCCAGAGCACCTGATAATTCCAGCTTCTCTGCTCTCTTTACTGCTGCTCACTGTGTTCCTTATCAAGAGAAGAAGCTGCCTTCCTTCTTTCACTGAGGGACAAGGTCCTCCCAGAAGGGAGGATCTCTCCCAGGGTAGTTAAAATCTTTACAGAAGAATAAAACATGCAGGCATCAGAGATAAATCATGTCCTGTATATAAAATATCTTCCACAAAAATACAGCCTTCAGAAAGCAGAGTAGACATACAGTCATTTCATGCATGATTTCATAAATCTTTCATCCCTGCTTAGAGTATTTCTTTGTGACTGGCAGTGAAGTATGAGTTATGAATTCCAACAGGAGCTGGAGCTTAGTCCCATTGAAAAATATGGCAAAATCCTCATTACTTTTGAAGAAACTGGAATTTCTCCTTCAATACTCTTAAAAGCAACTTTCACTTTGTTTCTCCTGAGAGGTTAGTGCTGTGTGTCTTTTGCTATACAGAGCCTTTTACACATACATATATTATTCTTTACTTTTGTGCATCTACTTGTCTGGTTTCTTTAAGCTGAATTGACTTACAAATTTTATGACCTCTCCCTCTGATTTCTGTCTCATTGCTTTAACACCCAATACATTGAAGAGAGCTTGAGCTGACAGAGAAACTGAGGAAATACTTTATAAATCATGCACCTTTCATGGAGCACTTGGCACATTTACAAAGGCTGTGGTCATATCACAAGCCAGGTAGGATTTGATTAGCCATTTCACCACCCACTGTGACAGGCACATAAATTAGGACACCGTGCTCCTACCTCTTATGCAAGCATTGAAGAGCTGTCAGGCATGCCTGGGTAGCAGAGAGGAGAGGGAATGGCAGAAATGGCTCTTCTGGGTGCTCCTGATCCCCTGTGCAGCCTCCAGAAGCCAGAGCTCACAAAAGAGGGAGGAACATGCCAAGACAGGAGAGCTGCAGCACCCTCCATGAGATGTTTTTCTAAACTGGGAAATGTTCCCAGTAGGAAATGCCTGCAGAGATTCATACAGAGGCATTAACCTTCCCCCTAGAGCCTGTTTGTGTACACGAGTGCATGTACATGCACATATTTCTTATCCTAAGAGAAGATTTTTGCTCCACAGTGGCAACAGAGGGCTGGGTGTTGCCAGAACAGCCCACAGCCCCTGCAGCTTTGCTCTGTGTCCCCCATGACAGCCAGATTGCTTGTCCCCATGCCTTAAAACCTGCCAGAGTTGTTCTACTCAGGTTTGTCATTCCCTTAATTATTTTCCTGTGACTGGCTTTACATCTGTGAAAACAAGAGTCTGAGAGCAAGTGCAACACAGCCAGACCTCACAGAAACCACAGCGCACCCAGAGATCTGCTCCCACACCTGCACCCTGGCCCCTGTCTCCTCTCATGCCTCCCTCCCTGGGACAAGTCCTGGGGTCTCCTGCACCCTGCCCTTGAGACAAACAGTGCCCCCTGAGATGAATGCAGCATTTCAACAGGTAAAGTATTCCCCTGCCAGCCAGCTCAAGGGAAAAGAAAATGATGCAAAGCAGCACCAGGCAGCCCAGCACAACTTCTCTCACAAGGTTCAGAAACAGCTTCACTTTGCAGCCAGAAGTCAGAAAACAGGAAGGTTTCAAGTGAGCTACTAAGGCAGGAAGTGAGTCAGCCCTGAGCAGGAGGGACAGCAAACAGCAACCCCTGCCACCACAGCCAGCCCAACCCCTTCAGCACAGCCAGGCAGGCACAGCCAGGGAGGCACGCACCAGAACCAGGAGGAGCAGCCTGAGGGCAGAACACATCAGCAGGAAAGGAACAGAGAGGAAAAGAGACTCCTGTTCTCCAGCCACAGCCCAAAGGAGGTGAAATAAACAAGGGCCAGGAGACTTCTTCTCCTGTTTAATGCCTTTATTAAAAGTGATCAGCTCAGGATTGGGTAGCTCGGCGGGGCTGCAGTCTCCCGTCGTCTCTCCCAGGGCGACTCAGAGGAGGAGGAATGTGCAGCTCTGTCCACCAGGGGCAGAGCTGGGGATCAGATCCTCTTGGGAGCCTTTAGGGCTTGATCCCATAAGATGGTGCCTCGGTCTGGGTCTCCAGACGCCCCCAGTCCTGGCTCGGGGGATCTCGAGGACAGGGTGAGGAACGATGAAGGTTTCTCGCATCTCTGCAGGCTCAGCACTTGGTTCCTCACGTCTAGACATCACTCCAGTCTCTCAACTCTTAGGTGGCTCGTTGTTTTTGGGGTTTCTCCATGAGTTTGGAGATGGGGGTCCCACAAAGCATTCTGGTCTTGCGAGTCACTTTGCATAACCCCCCCCCACCTTCTCAGGTATCTTCTCTATTCTGAGAAAGGTAAAACTTAGCTTCGGGCAAGGTCCCCACCCAGGAGAAGGGCCATTACCTCGCCCCAGCCAGGGCTTTTACTAATACAAAAACAACCATTAACGACAACGACCCGTGATTACAATAACAAAACACACAGAACTTGGGCAGGGCCAGTGGTCTGGCTGCCTTTTTGAAACTTTTTCTCATAAAAAATATTAACCGAGTTTTTGTTCATAACAGGAGGGAAGGTTTTATCCATCCAGAGGACTGTCTGCTAACCAGCCTTCCTTCTCCTGGCAGCCCTAACCCCCAAGCCACCAGCCCATCCCCTCCCAAGGCCTCCCGTGCAGCCCTGCTCAGGAGCAGTTACAGGAGTCCTCCAGAACAGCTCAGCTCTGAGTGGGATTGCAAGTCCCCTTGAGCATCAGAAATCTGAATCCTGGCCTCTCACACACTCATTTAGGTACTTTCTGTTGGAAATAGAAACACCAACACTTCCTCCTCAGCTGCCATCCCACTCTGCCTGCGTTTCACACGAGACAAAATTGCTCTGGAAATGGTCCCATCAGCCTCCTCAGGATAAGGAGGCCAAGGAGCATCTTAGCTTAGGGGTGGAGAGCTCTCTAGCTGCTTGCCTAGAAACAGATGTTCATCAGAAAATTCACCTGCAGCAAACAGAAGAACCATGAGCCACCAGTGCCACCCCAGCTTGGCAGCATATTATGGCAGCAGTTCTGAGGATCCGCATGTTGGGGATAGGGACAAAAGAGGCCCCAGTCTTTTTCTGGGTGAACCTCCAGGCACAAAAATCACATCCAAAAATAGAACTCAGGTAGGAAAGTCACACAGGCAGAGTTAAAATGAAACTCTATATACTGGACAGCATTCCCCATCACATAAAAATGTAGCACTCCTGGATGCAGTGCCTGGAACAACATTTGGGCCTTAAGCCTGGACAGTCACACAAGCACTGAAACCCTCCATGGATAACAAATCCCCACCAACTTTTGCAGGTTCCAAAAGTGGGTAGAATACTTAAAGAATTAGCTGTTCCACAGGTGATGCATGTTGTTCCTATGTATTGTCCTCTGTTTCAAACATGTTGTTGAAGATATTAGGAGGACAAATGATGTTTTACTCTGTACTAATCAGAAAATTAGGATGCTAATCCCAACTGAAAAAAAAAAAAAAAAAACCTGGAGAAGAACAGACAGAATTGGCTGAGTTCCAGCACTAGAAAAGGCCCTTGCCTGTCTGCTTTTCCTGATAATATTCTGTAAAGCATCAAATTACTGTAGCAAAATTCTTAAGAATCACAGCATGGTCACACAACACCATGTGGGGGAGCCAAGACACAACTGAAGAATAAGATGAGCTTCCTCAAAGCAACTAGATCTCAAGGCAAAGCATTTCCAGATCCTTCCTAGCTTCCAAAGAAACTCAGACTAAGGCATGGGAAGCTATGCACAGAAAAAAAAGCACTTCAGGGGAAAGTTTTTAATCCTTGAAAGAAGCTAAGAACTTGTTATCTGAACAAAATAAGGCTGGAGCAAGACTGGGTAGAAGGTAAAAAGCAAAATCCAGAACCTAGTTGCAACTTGCAAGTTTTGAATAACTTCCAGTGCAATAATCATTCCTAGAAAAGTGCTGTGCTGTTGGAATACATTTTTCCACAGGAATGTTCCCACTCATTTTCATTTTGGCTTTTTTTTTCCTCACATGTGCTTTGAGAGGTCAGCACACTCTTGGAACCAGGAGGCATTGCATTTACAAAATGAAGTTTTGTAAACTACTTTACATAGCAAGGTTTTTTAAGTCAGCTTTGGAATTAGAAGTCTTGGTTTCATAAAAGGGGACTCTTAAACTGACAATTTTAAATACCTTAAAAAAATGTATAAGCTCCTTCACAAAATCCAGGAGAACATAATAAGCTCTACTCCCAGCAAAGCAACACACAGCTGCTAAAAACAGCTCTCAAAGGTTGTGTATTATTTAAGAAGGAATATGATGGACAAGGATTATACAACACCTAAACAGCCTCAGGAAGAAGAAGCAAACAGTACAGACAAAACTTTCAAGCTGAGAAGAAGTTCAGAGAAAAGAGCTGTTTGCTACTGGATATGTTTAGGTGAACAGAACTTGATACATTCCCTAAAAATAAGCAGAATTTATCAAAGAGAATCACAACTTATTTCTGCTGCCTGAAGTTTTCACAAGCAGCAGGTACCAGAAACCCAATTGTGGTTAATTGTATTTTTAAAAGTAGATTGCTATCATGCTGAATGAAGTGCAAAATCCTCTGAACTAATAAATCCAGCAGCACCTTGTATTTGATTAAAGAACCTGATGATAGGTGAGTTAAACATGATGTTAATTTATTGATTCTTGAAGCTGGAATGATTTTGGTCACCTGGCCTTACAGAAAACTGAATCCAAATAACAGCTGATTCATGCTTGGTTTTCTCTGCTTTTTGTTCTCATTCCAAAACTGAGTCATAGAGACGTTGAAGAACCTGCTCTGGAAGAACATCCAAAGAAAACACCCCTATTTCAGAACCAGATGTTCCCAGATGGGGACATTCCAGCACAGAGGGTGCCTGTGCCTGCTGCGACCTGCCCTGAGCGCAGCCTGTCGCTGTCACACACGATGGCTCAGCAGCACAGGGGCCAGCTCTGTGTCCCTGCCCTGAGCGCAGCCTGTCGCTGTCACACACGATGGCTCAGCAGCACAGGGAGCCAGCTCTGTGTCCCTGCCCTGAACACAGCCTGTCGCTGTCACACACGATGGCTCAGCAGCACAGGGAGCCAGCTCTGTGTCCCTGCCCTGAACACAGCCTGTCGCTGTCACACACGATGGCTCAGCAGCACAGGGAGCCAGCTCTGTGTCCCTGCCCTGAGCGCAGCCTGTCGCTGTCACACACGATGGCTCAGCAGCACAGGGGCCAGCCCTGTGTGCCTGCCCAGCACAGCTGCCCTGAGCACAGCCTGTCCTGTAGGAGCATCGGGGGTAGAACGGTCGGGACGGACGGAGATGAGAGATCTCTGAAGCCAGGTTATGGAACTTGGGGTTAACTGCAGCCCCTGCTACAGGGCCAGGCTCATACTGGGGCCGTGTCTCAGCCCAGCAGAGAGCAAAGAAGGGGAAGGTTTGCACTGCCCGCCCCGCTGCACTGAGGGACGGCTCCTCTCCTCCTCACCTTCCCCAGGGCACATGCACGCTGCAGCTGGGAAAACACTGTGAAAAGGGAACATCTCCAGTGGGTTTTCCTAAAACCCACTGACATCCAGCAGATGACTATTTACAGAAGAGTAATACAGCATGTTGCTTAGACGTCAGAAGACATTTGAGCAGCAGTGGAGAGAAGAGAAAAGTAAAGTAACAAACAGGGAAGGGCCCCCTCCGTGGCTGGGCAGCCACCGCCCGGGCCCCGCTCACAGGGAAAGCTCTGCTTTTGAAGGAAGACTCGGGCTTTGCCTTGCGGGAAGACAAGGCTGTGCATCCCGCATGCAGGAGGGCTCTGTGCCTCGCTGGGATCCGTGTTACACACGGACTGTGGTGCCCCCAGAAAGAGACGGCGTGATGCTGCAGCGCCCGCGGCTACCGAGCCCGCCCGGCCCCAGCGGGGCTCCCCCGTGCCCCCGGTTCCACTGGGCACCGCGGGGCTGTCCCTTGTCCCCGGCCCCAGCGGGGCTCCCCCGTGCCTGTCCCTTGTCCCCGGCCCCAGCGGGGCTCCCCCGTGCCCCCGGTTCCACTGGGCACCGCGGGGCTGTCCCTTGTCCCCGGTCCCTCCGCAGCCGAGGCTCCCCCTCGCGGCTCCGCTCGCAGTCACGGCCGCACAACGCCGCCTGCCGGGGCCTCATCATCCCCTCTGCCACCTCTGGGTCACTTCCTCCTAACAAGAGGAGGAAAAGGCTCCAGGAAAGGGGCAGCAGGACTGCTTAGCTACACGGACCCTGCAGGGACTTCGTGCAGCAATAAACCAGAAATAGCGCGTTCTGGGGCACATTAACCGTTTTAAGAGCTATGAAGTTTTGTGCGGAAGAAGCCATGGGTTTTGTGTGGAAGTTGCGAGATTCACGGCTTTGCTAACCCTTGGGAGACCAACTGCCTCCAGGCTTCTCATTTCTATTTTTAAACAACGGAAGATAAAAAGTGCCCGGCTCACAGACTGCTCCCTGTAGTCACAGGGTACAGGCACTCTGAATTCCTTCGTGCCCACTCGTATCCTCCATTCCCCATTAATGAGGGGATGAAGCCATCACAGCCACCTACACCGTGTGCAAGGCACCAAAGGCAAGCAGCACCACGGCAGCGATTTCAGGCTGCAGGAGCTCTAACAAGGCTGTTACCATGGTGCCACCCACTGCCAGAACTCTGCACATACGATGGATTGTCTGATGTGCACTGGAGTAACTTCACTGAGCCTGCTAAGAGACTTTTCATTTACATCTCCAAACTCTCCTTACAGAAGTTCAGGTAAAGGCTTCAAGTGACTCTTACAGAGAGAACACAGTTCTTTTGCAGTGATAACCCACTGAAAAGGTCCCTACTCTGTGCATTTCATTACAATCCTGAGCTCCCAATCACATACCCATGAGATCTGTTGAAGACTGCCACCACGCAAGCATTCATTTTCATTACAGCCATGCATTTACAATCCCCAGTATGTCAGATCTTCGCAGGAAGCATAAGCTGATTAAGCAACTGGATCAACCCAAACATTAAAAGCAGTTTTTAGTAAGATCACTGTTGTGGAGGAAAGTGCTTAAACAGCATTTTGAACTCTCTCAAGTCAGTATTCCTGAAACGCCCCAAGAGAAAATAGAACTTGGTAAGTATCAAGAGCTGTGTGGGTTATAGCAACATTAAAGCAGCTAAGGAAATTGATTTTTTTAGTCACCAGTAGAAGTCAGTGTTAACACCTACCTGAAGCAATACAAAATTCCCAGTACTCCTGTGCTAGCACTTCATGAGCTGACATGGAGTAGGCTTGCAGCTCTGAGGCCATGAATTTACATTTTCCAAAGAGAAGACAGTGCCTTGTGACTGGGAACTCTTGGAGTCACCAAGAGCAGGAAACTCCACCCACAGATAGAGTCTCACCACAGCTTTGTCCCAGGAATGTGCATTTCCCTTTAATCTCAGTCAGAGTTGAAGAGTAAATGAGGAAAATAAAAGCCAGCTAAAACAAGTGGAATTTTCTAATGAATATTTACAAAATTAGGCTTTGTAAAAGCTAAAGTTTCGCCCTGCATTAGCCAGAAATCCTAATGAGAGCAAAAAGCCTGAGTTGTGGCTCACTGTAGCAAACAATTTACTTAATCCTACCACTACCATCTTATTTTCCACACCACAGCAGCACTTATCCCTATGCAGACAGATCACCAATATTGCCAAGCCTGACTCACCACATCCATCCCACCAGCCCCACAAATAACAAGTATTTAAGCTTTAAAATTAAAGTCTATCAGTACTAAGAGGCCTGTGAATCTGAAATGATTTAATTATCACCTTCATAAACATTATGCAAATAGTTGTCCAGTTTGCTATGAAATTCTACAAGCATGTTTTAAAAGTTTTTATGTGCATGTATACACACATGTGGACATGGCCCAAAAAGCTTATTTGACTGTACAAAGAGATCTAGGTTTTTGATCACAGTGAGTATTTCAAAGGAACAAAAAAAACCAAATCTCATTTGACCCTGATAAACTTCCATAACACAGATGAAGTGCTAGTGTTTCTCCCCCAGGGAGGTGTCTATACATACAAAGAGTTACTACCTAAATTCACATTCATGTCATTTCCACACTGTCTCATACCACTGCTCCCTGGGGCCTCACACACCAATGTGCTTTTTTACCTGTGTGCTGCCTACCAAGAGGCCATGTGGTGGCACTGTGTGACCACATTCAGTGCCTCACTGCAGGCACTCTTCTGCAATAAGCATTTACAGGTGTGTAAGAACCCAACACACACCCCCTCAGCCACTGTGAAGAGCAAACGGGTTCAAAGGGCAAATACCAAAATACCAGTTCTAGTGCTTACTTTACACCAGATACACAAATTGGTCAAACCCCTGCATGTTTGGTAGATCAAATTAGGTGGAAATCCTTCTGACCTCACTGCCTGTCACACACACTCCAGCAGGTGCCAGCTCCTAGATGAGGTGACAGCAGTGCATCATAGCCTTGCTTAGGAGCTTACCCAGGTTCTGCTGGTCAGAACCTCCTCCTCAAAGCTCTACTTTGCTACCTTGGGCTCACTGAAAAAGGAAAGGTATAACAGTATATAGGTTAAACTAGCCTTTATTAAAATACAGAATTATATTAAATTTGACCTCAAAAAAAAACTTCAGAGCACACATTAATCATCATATATTGGAGGTGGCATGTCAATGATCTCATCCAGGGTAGCAAGGAAGTCAGCAGTTGATTGTAGCAAGTCTGAAAGTTAGAAACAAATCAAATCAGTTCCTCAAACTCAGAATGCACACAAACATAAGCTAGCTCCCAGCAGCTCAGCATAAACCTGTTGAATAAGCAAGGGCAATATTGCTTCATTGTATAAACCAATGCCACCTAACTGATCAGTTTGCAATGCACCACAAAAGGTTGCTCAGTGCTTCTCACTGGGTAGAGTTTATTTTCTTCACAGCCACTGGTATGGGCTGTGTTTTGCATTTGTGCTGGAAGTAGTGTTGCTAACTCAGGGATGGTTCAGTTGTGTGAGCACTGCTCAGCAACAGAGTCAAGGCCTTTTCTGCTCCCCACCCCACCAGTGAGGAGGAGGCTGGGAGTGCTCAAGCATCTGGAAGGGAGCACAGCCAGAACAGCTGATCCCAAGGGGCCCAAGGATATCTCAGACCATATGGTGCCATGCTCAGCAGACAAAGCTGGGGGAGAAGAGAGACATTTGGAGTTAGGGCACTTGTCTTCCCAAGCCACCACTGCATGTGATGAAGGCATGATGTTGTGAGGACACTGAACACCTGCTTGCTGATGGAAACAGTGAATTCCCTGTCCTGTTTTTCTTAAATGCATGGCTTTTGCTTTAGTTATCAAAACTGCTTTTATCTCAAAGCATGAGTTTTTTCACATTTTCTCTTCTGATTTCTTCCCCATCCCAGAGCAGGGGAGGCAAGTTGTGTGGTGCTTGGTGGCAGCTGGGTTCAGCCACAAGTCAGTGACACCACTGGAGATGATGGCAGTGCTGGCCAGGTACACTGAGCCTGGCTACACACCAGAAGCTGTGTGACATTGGTGCACTGCTCTGGTGGCTCAGACAGCAGCAGCAATTCACTGCTGCAGCCAGCTGGCTTTTTGCCCTGAGCGCTGATGAGCATTGTGTGTACTGAAAGTCTGCAAAGCTTCCACTTACTGGATTCCCATGAAATCTCTTCCACCTTCACTGGTGAAGAAGCCATGCTCACACATCTGTCATATGTCCTCTCAAATACCATGAGGGGAACACCACACAGGTCGATATTGCTTAGTTTGTATTCTTCAGGAAGATCAAAACTCTCAAAATCTGTTGAAGAAAGACTGTTAAGTGTGCAGTAGTCTGGGAAGCTGCAAAATTTTCTAGACTAAATTAAATAGGAGCCAACCTAAAACACCACAACAGTCTCCTCTTATGGGGTATTTACTTGCAATTACACCTTTCAGCTGTCCATGAAACCCATACACCAACCCTGATGGAAACACTAGGCTGCAAATGGAACTGCTAATGTACAGCAGTTGGTAACTCAGCAAGCAAAGCATGCACATTTCATCAACACAGCAGTCTTGGGGACTGTAGTTTGCACACATGAAGAGGAAAGTTAAGGACACACTTTGAAGGACTGAGAATGAAATGGGCTGGCCTAAGAATAACTTTAGAAGTTTCATCTTCAACTATTATATCCTAGAGCAGTAGGAATCTCTTCAGTTACAATTCTTGGCACACTTTCCTGTATTCCTTTGGATAGTCTATCTATTAGTTATTATCTACTAGTCACTATTTAATGAACTAAGCTAATACCTGGTTATTTGGAGTGTGTTTCCTGTCACCACAATAAGAGACTCAGAATGACCCATCTGAGGCACAGCCATAAGTGTTAGAAATGCCACCTCATTCCTGGCAAAGTACTTCAGAAGCAGCAAGCACCTTTGTGTTTCAGAAAGGGCTCAGGAGAAATGCAATGCTGGCTTGTGTGCCACAGTAGCTTGGACAAATTCTCACAACGATGCCACCACTCATTAAAGCCTTATTGCTAATTTTAATAATTACATCAATAGTTCTTACCTTGAGGATCCAAAGGAAACATATTTTCTATTTCTGGCCAATCTTCTTCAGGCACTGTATGGCAGCTTTCCAATCCAGTCTTTGTTAGGCATAAGAAGAGGAAGTAACATTACTTGAGCTGCTGTAGAATATTTGTAGTGGCTTTCTTGTGCTGTTCAGGTCTACAGCCAAGCACACCTGACATACTTTTCTCAGGCCTAAATTCCAATGCCCTCAATACAAATAAGATGAAGATGGGCAAATGTTTCAGCTGAGCTTATATAGTGCAGTACTCTATGTGGTGGTCAGAGGTGACTGCACTAGAACAGGGAACTCTTAAGGTGTGGATAAGACAAACTCAGACTATTTTCTCTAGAACCATCTACACAGGTGCCCTGCTTTTAGGCAGGATAAAGTAACTTTGCTTCCTAGCAACTCCTATGAGCCCATGTTTTGGATTCATGATGAAAACAGCTCTTTCAGCTATTGCCAAGCAGTGTTTGCCCAGCCCAGGCGTTCTCTGCTCCTCACAACCCCAGCAGTGAGGGGGCTGGGGAGGCACAGCCAGGACAGCTGACCCAGCTGCCCAGAGGGATCTCATATTGAGCATCCATGGCATCTCAGCAAGGAAAATTGGTGGGAAAGCAGGGCTACCACTGCTTGGGGACTGGCAAGGCATTAGTCAACTGGTGACAAGGAATTGGTTTTGGTATTCTTTGAGATTTTTTTATTATTAAATTGCCTTAATCTCGGCCCATTATTTTTCTCACACTCCCCCTTCCAATTCTCACCCCCTATCCCATCAAAGGGGGACTAAGGGAGCACCTGTGTGGTGCTTAATTATATCACAGTTAAATCATAGCAGGTAAATTACAGATTTCCCCTCCTCCCCATAAGTGTGTTGTACTCACTTTGTTCACAGTGCAAGGCTGACTTTTCTGTTTTAGCTTATCCGTCTTGCTTGTGACTCCTTCAGTTTTATTCACATTTCCAAGAGCCTTTCTGACAGAGCAAGATGTGACTGGGGAAGCACTGATTGCTTTTTTAGGAAGTGGAGTGTTAACTTTTCTTTCAGCTAAGACTTTTGCTGGAATGGGGGGGGGGGAGAAAAAAAGCAAACATCAGCAACCATAAAGTTTGCCTAAGTAAGTGCACATGCTGGAAAACTAAGTGTCATGGAAATCATTGTTCACTATCTATAACTCATAAGCCACAATTATGACAAAGCACAGAGTTATCTTCAATTTTATACCAACTGAGCTTGGAAGAATTGATTGGGTGAGTGGATTTATAAATGGGAAACTTTTACCATTAAAAGCGGTGACTAACAAAATGTGATTTATGCCTTTCCCTTGATCCCTTACTGGCTCAGGGCAGCAAATACGCACAAGATCCTGAAGGGAGCTTCAGCTGACTCTTGGGAGCAGGACGGTCACTGTTCTCCTGATCAACAAAGATCAGAGTTGCCATCTTCAGAGTGATAAGGCTACCCTGTAGAGTCCAGAGGAAAAAGGGAAAGCACTTCTTTTGTCATTTGTCTCATCACAACACACTTTCTAAGCAAACCCCATTAAAAATAGCAGAGCTGTCACATACTGGTCTCTAGACAAGGGAACAAACCCCTACTTCCCACCATTATAGAGCAGGTCAGCTAAAGCCCCTCAGGTGTCAAGGCACTATTAGTGCTCATCGCTGCCATCACACAGGTGAACATGCAATTCCTCATTACAGAGGAATGCAGGAAAACTCAGGACCACAGTTAATCAGGCTGGAAAAGTTCTCTAAATAATCAAGTCCAACCTAAACACCACCATAGCACCGAGTGCCGCATCCAACCTTTCCTTAAACACCTCCAGGGACAGCGACTCCACCACCCCCCGGGCAGCCCGTTCTAATGTGTAACCACCCTTTCTATCAGGAATTCTTCCTAATGGCCAACTCAAAACCCCTCCAGCACAGCGTGATACCATTTATTTTTGTCCTGCTGCCAGCTGTCTGAGAGAAAACAGCGATCTCCACCTGGCTGAATGCGCTTTCAGGTGATTATAGGCAGCGATAAGGCCCCCTGAGCCTCCTCCAGGCTGAGCACGACCCGCCCCTCCTCATCACAGCTGTGCCCTAAACCCTTCCCCAGCTTTACTGCCTTTCTCTGGCCGAAACGCCTTTTCTCCGTACAGCCTGAAGCACAAAGCCCCAGTCCGGCCCTACCCCGAGCCCTCAACTCACCCCAGAAAGCGACAGCACAGGGAAAAGCAGAGCCACAAAGTCCGAACTGCTCTCAAACACCTCAGCGCACCCTGAGGGCCAACGGCGCCGTGTTTTAAACCGGCCCCGAGCCGCCCATTGGCGGCTTCGACCCACGCGCGGCAGCCGATTGGCTGAGCGCGCAGCCGCACGCGGGGCGGGGCGGGCGCGGCACGGGGAGGTGGCTCCGCCCCGGAACTGCGCACGGCCGCGGTGCATTGTGGGACAGAGCTGCGGCCTGGTAGGTAAACAGGGCTGGGGAGCGGGCCGGGACCCGGGGCTGGGACCGGGATCGGGACAGGACAGGGCAGGGCAGGGCAGGACAGGGCAGGGCAGGACAGGACAGGACAGGACAGGACAGGACAGGACAGGACAGGACAGGACAGGGCAGGGTGCTTTCTGTAGGCTCCGAGCAAGTGCTGCCCTCCCCCGCCCGGCCCTGCGCCCGGGCCTGGCGCTGCTTCCCCGCGGCCGTTCTGTCGCGTCCCTTCCGGGGTAGGCGCAGGCCCGGGTCCCCGGTTGGCGCTGAGGGAATTGTGTGCGTTCGGCACCGGGGCTGTTTGTCAGGACAGCGGCATGTCGAGAATGCGTGATCCGGAGTTAGCTCGTTTCACTGGGTGACGCACAGTCACGTTGAAGAGCTGTGATGTCAGAGGGTATGGATCTGTAAGGCTTTTTTTGTTTTCTAATTTTATTCTCTTTTTTACGCTAAGGATAAAAGCCAAAATGGCCTCAGGTGCGGTAGCGAACGCCCCTCCTGCAGGAGGAGCAAATGATGTGAGCCTGGAGGAACCAAAGAAGATGACGAGGGAAGATTGGAGGAAAAAGAAAGAATTAGAAGAACAGAGAAAACTGGGGAATGCACCTGCTGAAGTGGATGAAGAGGGAAAGTAAGTTTTACTAAAGCTGTGGATGTTCTAAAGCTGCTGAGGAAAAATGTTTTGGTAGCAGAGCAACTGTGAGGGTAACTCATGATTCCAGTATGAGTTACTGTAGAAGTAAATAGTTGAAGTTTGTGTTTTAATATTCCAGCCATGAGGTACTTTCTAGAAGAATGTAGGTTCAGTGTTTATTTTTTGTCAGCTACTGACAGATCTGCTAAAAAAGTCCCATCCATGAAGGTAATAACATGTGGTATTTTAAAAGTGAGCAAAACACAGCACAGGGGTGTTTTACAGTGTACCTCATCTGTTGCCTCTCCCTTGCTTTCACAGGGCTTGTTGTTTCTGAGAAATGTTGCTGGTTTTTTTGCTCAGTAACATTACACAGAATAAGCATTTGATTTGGAGTCAGTTTAGGTAAATTAGGTGGCAGCAAAATTTCACAGTCTGTGTTTATCAAAATGAGAATTTATTTTGTAGTGTGTTGTACCAAGTTCATTATTTAATATCACTCCTAAAGCACTTGAGCTTTAATGTGAGGGTTGTTTGTTAGACTGAGCCGTTTCGGGTTTTTCCCTGCCACGTTTTCATTGCACAACATCTCTTACAGAGACATCAACCCTCATATTCCTCAGTACATCTCCTCAGTGCCATGGTACATAGATCCTTCCAAGAGACCCACACTAAAGCATCAGAGACCTCAGCCAGAGAAGCAGAAGCAGTACAACTCCTCTGGGGATTGGTACAAACGAGGGGTTCAGGAGGTACGCAGGGTGCTTTTCCCAGGAAATAAAGGGGAGATGTCTGGCTGTGTGCTTTTGAGGGGGCAGGAATTTCTATCCAGCAGGTTTGGGCTTTGGGGGAGGCTCACACTCCTGAGGGGTGTTGCAGACATGGAGTTGTTGTGGGAGCTGTCCCAGGGCTGACACTGCTGCTGTGTTTGCCCCCAGCACGCCGTGGCCACGCGGTACCGCAAGGGAGCCTGCGAGAACTGCGGGGCCCTGACTCACAAGAAGAAGGATTGCATGGAGGTAAGGGCTGCAGGGAGGTGTGAGGGCTGCAGGGAGGTGTGAGGGCTGCAGGGAGGTGTGAGGGCTGCAGGGAGGTGAGGGCAGGGCTGCAGGGAGGTGAGGACTGCACAGCAGTGTAAGGGACTGCATGGAGGTGTAAGGGCTGCATGGAGGTAAGGACAGAACAGTATGGAGGTGTAACAGCTGCAGGGAGGTGAGGGACTGCATGGAGGTGATCTCCCTTCTGGCCCTGCCTTAATGGCTTTGAATCCCACAGGAGTTTAATCTCTGTGAAAAACAGGTGGCTGTAAATGAAATACTGGGCTTGGAAAAGCTGTTTTGGAAAATGTTACAGCTAGTGAGAGATGGCCTAGAAATTTCTAAAGAAATTATTGATGAAGGGGGAAAGTGATACAGTTCAGTGTGTCATCCATCAGTTCTGCTTGTCATAAGATCTATGGTCTAAAAATAGGTGAAAATGTTCTTTTCTTACTAATTGCATTAACTCAAGTGCTGCTGTGTCTGTCTTCCTGCTTCATCTCAAGTAGAAGCCACCCCTAGAAACTGTTTTAATTGCTTCCTTAGTTGTAGAAAATATAAACAAGAATTTATGGAGTTTGAAGTCAGTTGTGCTGCATAAAAGTGCAGAACTACTTACATTTATTTACAATCCACAGCCTTACAGTGCTGAGTTTAACTTGCTTTAAAGGAGCTTGATTGATAGTGTTTTTTAAAGGATATGTGAGTGAGTAACCTGATGGACTGATCTAACCATCCTTTTTTTTTTTCTTTCAGAGACCCAGGAAAGTTGGAGCAAAATACACAGGCATGAACATTGCCCCAGATGAGCACGTGCAGCCCCAGCTGATGTTTGACTACGATGGGAAGCGAGACAGGTGGAATGGGTACAACCCAGAGGAGCACATGAAAATTGTGGAGGAGTACTCCAAGGTTGATTTGGTACGTGGGAGCTGTGGTTTATTGGGGACAGAGTTAGTGTTTGGTGTGGCTGGGCTGGAGGAGGGACACTTATAATGTGCTTTGTTGATATTAGAGCTGGTACTGAGGAGAAATCTTCAAACAAATGCATTTTTGTGCTGCACAGGCCAAACGTACCCTGAAAGCCCAGAAGCTTCAGGAGGAGTTGGCATCAGGGAAGCTGGAGCAAGTGGTAAGTAAACTTAGCTAATCTATTTTTGCTTAGGCTGAATCAATTCAAAACAGATTATTTCTGCTTTCTGACTCTTTTACTCTCTATACAGGGTCTGCTATTGGGTTTTATGCCCTTCAGTAATTTAAAGGTTTTCCTAGCACCAGCATGTTCTGTGTCACACTCAAGAACTTGAAGCATCTTCTTTGAAATGAAAATTCCTTTATGTTCCCCTTGCAGGCAGAAATTCTGTGTGACTATTATTGTTGCTGAAATAATTAACATGGAATTTTGGGGTAGAAAAGCTTGTTTTCCATGCAGTAATTTTTTTTCCTATACCAAAATGCTTTTCTCCTATTAAAAGATTGGTCTGGTCTGCCTAGTGATGAGGTGATGACTCTGCACTGATTTAGTAATGTTTAAAGTAAATTGGGAAGAAGAAGCAAATTGGTTTAAGATAAAATCACTGCACAGTGACTTATAAAATGGGGGAAAAAACAGAGGCTGTTACTGGTCAGAAGTGCTGACCTAAAGCCTCCTTGCAGAGGCTGTGCTGTCCCCCGTGGGCTGTCACTAGATGGCAGAGTGAGCTCCATCTGCCACCCCGCCCAGACTACAGTGCTTCCTACAGAACTCCCCAAAAGAAGAGATTCCTCCTCTTTTCCTGCCCATTCTATGAAGCAAACACTGTTGGCTTCTGTATATTTACTGCTTATAAGTGGCACTGTAAGAAGCAAAGTGTGTTTAAATTTAAGAGCTGTCTCTGAGGGAGAGGACTGGGACTGGATTGCATAGTCAGTGCTGGTCCATGTTCCATGGCTCCCAGTGTTCCCACCTTCACTGCTGCAAGTATTCTTCAGTTAATTTTAAGCAGGTGAAAAAAATTAAACCTGGCTGTGTTTGTTGAACTTAAATTCTGCCTAAGTGCTTAGTATTCCTGTAAATCCTGACTAAATTCTTGAATACATATCTCTTGAATTCTTTTTTTAAGCTTTCAGAGTTGCAGCTTGGTTATATTTACGGTATGAAATGTTACAGTCTAAATCCTCAGTGTTCAAAGGTGTAACAAGCTCTAAATAACAGCAACAGTTTTAGAATTTGCTGCTCTTGCAAAGAATTAGAAGTTTTGTTGAGGATACTGTTAAAAATTCTCCAACATGTGTCTGTCACAGAGCCAGCTAAGAGCATTCTGCTAGAATGTTATGTAGCAGTGTTTCTGCATTTGGGGCCAGTGGTAAATTGTGTTTTGTATCCAGCATGAAGCTCTGCTTTGATTGCCCTTGTAGCCCTGCTGCCTTGCTTTTTCCCCCTATCTTGTCTTCTCTGCTGATGTGCTCTTTGTTTGCTGCAGAACTCCCCAAGACACCAGTGGGGAGAAGAGGAATCAAATTCACAGACAGTAAGATGATTACCCACTGCATCACACCATGGGCAAAGGAAGAGCCTGTAGTTAGTGGAGCAGTAAAATAAGGGTGGCACAAGGGTTTGAATGTTGTGTCCATGCCACTGCCTACCTCTTGCTTTGGGCAGAGGTTGCTGGATTTCATAAAGAGGCTTTTTGTTTTAATTCCTATGTGTTGTCAAACCTTAGAGATGCAAGCACATAACTAGATTTTACCATGTGGTATATTTTGACCAAAATAACTGTTTTCTTAATATCATCCTAATTATGTTTTGATAATTATTTCCATAGAAGGAAGTGAAAATTCTTTAACAAGAGTGCTTCTGAAATGTTGAATGCTAGATTATCCTGAGAGAATGCTTAAGCCCAGGAAAATTGTGCCACCTTGTAACTACAGGGATTAAGAATTTTAAGGAAACCACTAAAATGAGATCCTTGTACATGTCTCCAGAGTGAAGGAACTCTTTTAATTAGAAATTGTCCATTTCTCCTCAGGAAAGAGATCATAACAGTGAAGATGAAGATGAAGACAAGTATGCAGATGACATTGACATGCCTGGGCAGAACTTTGACTCGAAGAGACGCATCACAGTCCGAAATCTGCGCATTCGGGAGGACATTGCCAAGGTGAGTAAAGAGCTCTGGGCAGATCTTCCTCTGTGTTCCTGGCAGTTAATTTCAACAAATTACACATTCAGTTATTAATGACTTCGTTTATGGGTCTAGGGGTTTGGAAGTTAAGGTCTGTTCTCAGTTCTGTTCCTGCCCATGTTACAACTTCATCAAGGTGATCCTTTTGCACAGATAGAACTTCTTAAAACATCTAAACTGGAGGATGCAAGTGTAACCTCAGTTCTTTCAAAATCATTAACATTAAGTATCTTTTATGTCGGTTTTTTTTCCCTAGTACTTGAGGAATCTAGATCCAAACTCTGCTTATTATGATCCCAAAACAAGAGCAATGAGGGAGAACCCTTATGCTAACACGGGCAAGAATCCAGATGAGTAAGTTCAAATGAGGTCATGTTTGTATATCCAACAAAACTCTTAAAAATTATATTAATTGTTTTATATTTCTTTTACCTGTATGTCCTTCTGCTAATGAATCTCTAGTCAGTTACATGTACACATATCAGTAAACCTAGAAAAAATCTGTTTTATTTAAAAACACATTTTGGTTTAGTATATAGAAGTGGTATTTTTATAATACTGACTGTTCCTTAATCTTCAGTCACATGTGGACCATGGTTTAGTGTAATTATCTGTACAAGGGCTAGGACACTGCTGCATCTAGAGGTGATGCCTGTAAACAATAATTATATTTATGTAAAATATTTCAGTAGCCAAATCTTAAACTTTATCCCTTGTTTCTTGATTTTGGAGACTAGCATGGTGTTTGTGGTAGCTAACAAAATATTTCAATTAGGAATAAGATCTCCTTCTATATTAATTGATTCTGCATAGAAAATGCAGCTTTGGCATTGTCTAGATACTTAATGAAAGCTGCCATAGGCTTTTGACAGCACACTTGGCTGTCTCCCTGAACCCCCAATTCAGACACTTGACCTGTGTTGTGCTGGGAATGTACAGAGCAAACAGGCTGTGAGTAAAACGTGTTCAGAGAGCAGTAATTGGGTTAGCTCACTGCCTAAAATAGAATGGCAGTACCTAAATGATTGCAAATATTGCTCTTTCCACCTCTCCTTGCCCCCAGCTAGAGTCATGCCAGTCAATTGGTTTTTTTAGGTGCAGATGCTTTTGCTTCTGTATCAAGTCATAATTTGACCTATATTGAATCTAAATTTCTGCCACGGCTTTTCAGACCGTACATTTTTCAGAGTGGCTTTAGGAAGATGAAAGAGTGGGGAATTGGATTGCTAGCATTCTTTGATCCTCAGTGTGTGTTTCATGTGCTGACTGTGCATCTCTTCAAGAGCTGTGCACCAGTGTCTCACTTTACTGAGAGCAGTAAAAGTATCCCAGGCTTTCTTAAACTCAGCCAAATATGCTGGGTCTGGACTGAAGAGTCAGGAATCCAGAAGTGAGAATCACTGTGCTGGAATATCACAGACTGTTTATGGATATTTATTGTGTTACTAGGTCCAAGTTTAACTTTTAGTGCTTGGCATCTCAAACAGAACTCCAGGGCTGTGTCATGTGTCCCTTGAACACAGAAATCAGAGTTTTTGAGTGGCTGGCTGATGCTTTCATGGCTTTGCAGGGAGCATTTTTGCTTCCTGTTTGTTCCAGGTTTTTGTTCCATATATCAAGTGGAATGCACCTTCTTCTTCTGTTCTTAACTCTTAGTGCACAAGAGAATTTTTACTTACCTGTTGCACTTCTGTGTTTGTATTTGAGAGGAAATCATGTTACAAATGCTAAGCATTGTGTTCTTTTCTGCAGAGTTGGGTATGCAGGTGACAACTTCGTTCGCTACACAGGCGACACCATTTCCATGGCACAGACCCAGCGTAAGTGGGCTTTGGGCTTGGGGTTCTTGAAGGAAAGTCACTTAAAATCCTTAACAATGCTGCTTTCTTGCAAAAGAGAAATAAATAAATCTTTATAAATTGAGCCTTATTTGAAATTGCTTCAGAATTAAAGGATGTAATTTGAATGTGTGTCAGTTTTAAAGTATTGAATGGAACCTTTTGTGTACACAGTGTTTGCCTGGGAGGCTTATGACAAAGGCTCTGAAGTTCATCTTCAAGCAGACCCTACAAAATTAGAACTCCTCTATAAATCTTTCAAAGTGAAAAAAGAAGATTTCAAGGCACAGCAGAAAGAAAGCATCCTAGAGAAGGTAACAGGCATTTTGGTTTATTTAATAGGAATTCTGTTTGAAGTCTGGGTCTTGGGGAACAAGTAAGATTACTAATCCTATGTGAGAGGGCATCAGCTGTTCTCAGCAGCTTAGACTTAAAATATTTTTATATCTATACACACTATCTCATCAAGTGAATAATTTTATTTAGTATTGGGACCTTTGAAAGTCTGCTGGTATTTACATTATTGGGAGCTCTTCCCTAAACTGTCAGAATTTCTCCACTGAAGAAATCTGAATTTCTTTCTGACTCAAATTTTGGGTACAGTGTTTTAGATAAATACTTATTTTATATATTGCAACTTGTGTCTTGGACAGCTGGAAAAGAACTAAATAATCCATTTGGATTCTAACTATGTCAACATTCAAGTTTGGAGGGGGCAGGAAGTATTGCTCTGGTTCTACCCAAGCTGGTCTTTGGCTTGGTCTCTAAAGATTTTCTGCTTTGAGTGAGGAATATCACTGTCGTCATTCTACAAGCATAAACAAAACAAAAACAAACAAACAACACAACACAACAAAAAAACACGTGCACAAAGAACCCCACAAAACTAAACACCAAAAGACACCACAGTGGCCATAGGAGATGATGTATTTCTGTCTTAACTCTTCACTAAAGATTAAACTATCTTTGTCACTTTTGTGCCTTTTGACAAGGTACCAAAGGTCATGTTTTTGAAATGTTTGTTTAACTATATAAGAAGTGGTTTTTTTCCAAAACTATTGTATGCCATTTCTGTTTGCATTTTAGTATGGAGGCCAAGAACATTTAGATGCCCCCCCAGCTGAACTTCTGTTGGCTCAAACAGAAGATTATGTGGAGTACTCTAGGCATGGAACAGTCATCAAAGGACAGGAGAAAGCTATTGCTTGTTCTAAGTATGAAGAGGATGTGAAGATCAACAACCATACAGTAAGTCCTAGGTTGTGTTTAAAATTTTTTAAAATTAAATGCCATCGCATTGGAGGTATATTAGGATGCAGTATAATCTAAGTAATACATGAAATACATTTCTCCTGTCTCAATGTGGCACTCTCCCTTTTCTGTTAAGGAGAAACTTCAGATTGTCATAGTTGTGATGTGAATTTGAGGAGTTGCCATGGCAATCTTAAACTAAAGGAGAAGTTATTCTATTCACCTTTCACTTTGAATATAAGTTGACCACATCCTGTTGTGATTCACTTTTTTGACAGTGTACCTGTAAGGTTCATGTAAAATAGCATAAATATTTCTCTTAGTTTCCTTTTGGATGTCTGAGTAATTTGCTTACCAGGGCATCAGCTCAGGAGGAAATTTCAGCCTGCCTCTTTCAGGAGTAACTGTGTGCTGTGTTCTCCTGCAGTGCATTTGGGGTTCATACTGGAAGGAAGGCAAGTGGGGTTACAAGTGCTGCCACTCCTTTGTCAAGTACTCCTACTGTACAGGAGAAGCTGGGAAGGAAATTGCTGTAAGTATTCTCTTGTTTATTATGTGGAAAAGCTAAAAGCATTCATATTCTTACTTTAGGTTTAGACTGTTTTGCTTTTTGAGGGAGGTTGGTTTGGGATTTTTTTTGTCCTTCCCCTTTCAGATGTGGTCAGTAACAGGGTATCCTTGTTCTTGTCTGTTGTACAGAATACAGAGGCAAGTTTAATGGAGGAGCAGCCTGAGGAGGCAGAGCACATGACAAAACCCAAAACACTGATGGAGGTAGGAATTATCCCTTTCTCTGGAAGACAGATACTTCTCCTCAACATTTTATCTACAAAATTCTGTAGAATAATAAGCCTGAAAATTACTAGACTGCATTATTAGAGCATTAACATCCCCATTGAAAACTAGGCTCTCAAATAGCATTAATAGAAGGTTGGATTTAATGGTTTGGGCATTATTAATGTTGGCAAGTTGAATCTTAACAGTGACTTGTTTCCCACCTTACAGATCCACCAAGAGAAACAGAAAGAGAAGAAAAAGAAGAAGCACAAGAAGAGCTCAAATTCTGACAGTGAGGGTGAAGAGAAAAAGAAGCAAGAAAAACTAAAAAAGGTGCACTATAATCTTCAGTGGCTTCGTGGCAAAAGGAACATGACATATTTTACAGTATCAGTTTTATGAAGCCTGTAATGTTGTTCTGGTGATATACCATGGGGCAGTTTGATGCTAATTTTGAGCTAAATTAAATTTAAAATGCTGTTAGGTGTTCTAAAGTCCATCCCCTAGAAAGCTGCCATAAATCTCAGGCAAAGCTTCAATAAATATTTAGTTTTGAAGACTTAATTTAGATGACTTAGAACATTTGATGTCTAGGCACCTATTACACCTGTAGATCTATAAAAGACATGGCAGAACACAATGATTTGTGTATTGAGGAAAGATGGAGAGATCAAAGCAGTGTTAAATCTGAATTTTGCACTTTGTATCCCAGGCTTGGCCCAGTCTCACAGCTGGTGTAACAAATCCATGCCCCATCCACTGGGCAGCAGTGGGCTGCTGTGGCCACACAGCCTGCTCTGGGCTGCTCTCAGAGGAAACATGTTAAACTGTGCTTAATTAAAGCAGGGTACAAATGCAACTTCTTTTCCAGTAGCAGCAGTAGTAGTTTGAGGAATGAGATGGCACATAGCGCTTAAAAATTAAAACTCCAAACATATAACAATTCATTTGTACTTGCTAGATCATGATAATATTTTAGGTAAATCCTGGGAGTTTGTTGCTTGATTTTGACATTTGGAAAGAGATTATAGTGTCTTGTTTACTAAATAGCATTTTACCATCATTTTATGTTAAACACTAAAAAATAAGCATTAAGTGAAATGTGCTGTGGGTGAGCCAGACAGATGTGGATTGCTTATCCCACCTTTGTGCTTGCCCCTTGTCCATCATACAGGAATCTAAGACAAACCTTCATTGTTGGGTTTTTAATCTAAGTTTCACTGTGCAATTTTTGATTGTCTTTGCTCTCATTTCAGGCTCTAAATGCTGAAGAGGCTCGACTTCTCCACATCAAAGAAATCATGCAGTTAGATGAGAGGAAGAGGCCATACAACAGCCAGTATGAAACCAGGGAGCCAACAGAAGAGGAGATGGAGGCTTACAGAATGAAAAGGCAGAGACCTGATGACCCCATGGCCTCTTTCCTTGGGCAGTAGTCACAGGAGGCACCATTCCAGTACAGGAGACTTTTTCCAGTTGTTTACAGCTCTCTATAGACACTTGCACTGTCTGAAATGGCAGAAACCTTTCTGTGCTCTGAAGAAATTTGTGAAAGCTTCTTTCAGCAGACATGAGCAGTCTAGGTCTTACTGGAGTTCTGTAAATGTGTGTGTATGTATACAAATACAGGCACATATACACACATATGTATACACATATATGTATAGATTAAATAAATGTATATGTATAGATTAAATAAATTCACCCACTCTATAAGATCTTGAAGGAGATTTGACTGAAATCCTAGATTTATTTGGCCAACTAGTATGTATATATTTATATATATTTGGCTAACTAATGCATAAAGTTGTGATACAGTAAAACTGACTAGTCAGGAGAAATGGTCAGCAGGTGTCAATATAGAACAAAAACTGTTGACAAAATTTGGTACAACTACTGCTAGAGGTTCTTACTTGTAAATCCTGTATCATGACTAAAAAATACATAGTTTCTTGATCACTTTGCAGTAAGTACTTAGGAAATGTAAAAGTTAATTGCTTTGTTCTGGTTAAATCAGATAAAGATCTTAAGTATGTCGAGCCTTTTAAAAGAAAGGGTTGAGAGAAACTGACTGTAGAGCTTTTAAATTCCAATTGTTTCTTCAGATGTATTTTCACAGAAATTTCAGTTGTAAAGATCTGTGTTCTTGGGTTTCCTTTTGATAACAGTGTGCTATTCCATGGTGTGACACCAAGAGTCAGGCTCTAATCCCCTGTGAGAACCTGAAGCAGCATCTGCTTTGGTTTGGCAATGTTAGTCCTTAAGCTGGGAATTTTCCCCTTTTAACTGATTAAAAGTTGAAGAACTGGGTGAAAAACTGCACAGCATGACTTCAGAGTTGGAAGGCTTGGGAATTACTTCTGTTGAGGCTTAAACTGTTTCCAATGAAAAACTGCTCTTTTCCACAAATAATTATATACAAAAAACATACCTGTGAGTGTCCTGTGTGTGATTTCACAAACACTTTGGGGACTGAATGTTCTGATTTGACACACAGCTAATGATGGCAATTCTGCAGTGGTCTGCAGTTAGTTCTGTATTAATATGATATGTGATATTGAGTATTTACTCAACATTTTGATCACCAATGATCCTCTGTGATCCTCTGCCACACAGTAAAAGCAAACAGTCTGATTTAGCTGGTTTAACTGAGGTGTTCTCAGGGCTGTAGCACCTGAGGTTGTGGCAGCATGCCCTGCAAAGGGCTTGCTCAGTGCCAAGTTCAGATTGAGGGAGGAGGAGCTGTCAGAAGGCTTCCTTGAGCTATTTTCATACCTTTCTCAAAGCTGCAGTTACATTTTTTTTTTTTAGACTAAAGTCTGAAAGACTTTATAAAGGAGGTAATTCAGAAATAACACAAAGGAAATTTCAAGACAAACTTTGTGGATTCACTGCATGGAAACTTTAATACATCAAGTCTCTATTGAATTTATGTGAAGTGATTGGTCAGGGAATAAAATTCAGTCCTAAATTTAGGATACTTAGGTTTCACCAATGAGTCAATCCCAAGCCCTTGGGGCAGTAGTTGATCCTTGCCACATTTTTAGTCTGGACTGTAAAGAAAGAGATCTCCATTAAAGGGTTGGCAGGTTATTTATTTTAACCTTGAGAGGACAGTGTGTTATCCTGAGACTTGTTCTTAAACAGCTGCAACACTTTTTTAAAAAACTTATTATTTAAAAAAACTTCATGCATGCATTTCCAGCTGGAATCCTCCAGTCAAATGGATAAACATTTGTCAGAATAAATGGCAGGAAATGTGAAACAATGCTGATACACTCAGAACCTTCCAGGAATAAACAGACCTGTCTGGTTTTCATCTGGAATATAAAATGGCCTTTCTCCTCTTTGGGAGTTTATTCTAGGTGCAGCATTTCATGCACAGAACTATGGAAGATCATTTCTTGGATCATGAGCTTTTTTGCACTTGCCCCAGTTACTATACAGGCTTCTCCAAGAGCAGGAAATTAGTATGGTCAGAAATTAAAAATACCATTTTGCTCTTCACGTGCCCAGAAGTAATTATGCATTGGGATACTAAAATACCAGTCCTGCTTGGAAGCAAATGTTTCATGCTAATAATTTTTTATGATAATCAATATAAATTAGCAAGGAGTTTTTATATGGAAAAAAGTTACTAACATAAAATGATAAATACTAACTTTTAGATTGTCAACGACCTTTCCATGGGTTGAGAAACAAATGGTTTAGATAATAAAATACTTTTTTGAGGTGAGTTTTGTGACAATCTGAGAGCCTGTAGAACGTAAAGGTTTGACCCAAGTTCTAGCCCAGGCCTGGTGTGGTTGTTCTTGTGGCAGGTGAGCAGTTTGCTCCTCTCTCTGCCTCCCTGTTCTTTCAACTCTCCCTGCTCCAGGAGAGCATTTGTAGATGCTCCAAGATGATTTAATGGTAAGATCAGAGGGGTAAGAGTTCTGTGCTCGTGGTGTTTGCTGCTTTAGCTGCCTCCAGTGCTGCTGGGAGCCTCAGCAGGAGTTAACCACCTAAAATGTGTCTCCCTTTCAGGAGTGTGGGCAGCCCTTGCCAAGTTACTGGCTGCTGGTTACCCTGCCTCCCATGCACACTTTGGTCATTCTTTGATGGTTTTGAATAACTTGGGGGGGGGAAAGGGGTTAATTTGGGGGGGAATTGGCACAAAAACAAAATCCTGTACTTTCAAGGGTTTTTGTAGATAAGCTGAAAAAGGGATTTCTGATATGATTTGAAGCAATTCTTGCTTAACTGATTCATTTGTCAAACTGAAGATGGGACAATGCCAAAAAGCAGTTCCAGTCAGATCTTGGCTGACAAGGTTCATGTCTCTCATGCTTCTACTTGTGCAAAATTTTGAGCTTCCAGTTCCAATCTTATGAGAATTCCCTACAAACCCTTGACTGCAATAAGTTGATTTACGGGATACTCTGACTCTGTAAGCAGCATCTGTTCTTTGGGAAGCTCAGTTAATATTTCTGCCACGTGGCATTTCCCAGCAAGGGCTGAACAGCTCCAGAGATCCAAGAGAGGCAGAAAGAGAGTGAAGCTCAGGAGTGCATGGATGTGAGTGACTCTGGGATGTCCCAGAGCCTCCTTGCCCTTCCTTGGGCACCAGCTGCTCTCCTTTCCCCAGCACAGAGGAGACACCTCCATCCCTGGTAAGCAGCATGGGCTGTGGGATTGCTTTGGAATTGCCTCAGGGGGCTTGGGGGGGCTCAGGAGGATCTCTTCTACCACAGCAATGGAATTTGAGCTTTTTCCTGCTCTGCTCAGGTCTCTTGGGATTAATCTGTGACCATAACCCAAAGTGACCCTGGCAGTGCCCACAAAGCTGCCTGGGGCACACACAGTTATCTAACATGGGAAATCTGCTCTGGTCAGTGAGCAGGGAACTGGAAATAAACAACTTGCTCCCTTTGCCCTTAACTTACTGCATGAAAATGGGTAAACAGCAGTGGAGCCCCAGATATGTCCATTGAGGAGCTTTCCTCAGCTCTGGGGCTGAGAGGCATTGAGGTCAAAGCACCCTTATATATATCAATATATATATATTGCAAGTAATTTTGCCTAAATTATATACAACAGAATGGGAAAATGAATTTTCACATATTAAATAAAAAGGAAACCTCTTCCAGTTTTGTAAGTCAATTGTCATCATTAGATTAAACTAATAGAATTTCACATGGTGTATCTAGGAAAATTGCTTCTTCTAATGTGTATAAAATCAAATTTGAAAAGCAGAGATCAGTTGTAGCATCTTGTATATGCCCTCCTAGGACTTTCAGAACTGACACCTTATGTGCTTCCTGTTTTCTGTTAATAGCTTGTTGCAACTTTACCACATGAAAAGCATCTTGAAATTTGTTCCTGAGTTTTTTCCTATATGAAAACTTTTGCAAAAGTTGTTTGGAAATTTCCATTGTGCATGGCTTGCAAGATAAGATTCTTATTAGCAGGAATGTTTCATAGAAAAGAAACTATGTGCTTCCTAAAAATATTAAGTGTAAAATTACTTTGGTATCATTCTGTCATCCCAATGCCTTCTGAAGTTCAGGGAAACTCCAGAATTTAAATGATTAACTGGCATTTCCAGACTGCTGGCCAAACTAACTCTTATCACATCTGAATGTTCTGTTATTAATGAGCCAGGTTTGCTTGGAGCCCTCTGAGACCCTTTTTACTGTTTGATTACTAGAATAATATTGCTTTTACTTGTGAAAATATGTGCTCAAGTTGCACTGGGAGACAGCCTGATTTATTTTTTGAAAAGCTGCATTGGTAGAATCCCAGGAAGGTTTGGGTTGGAAGGGACCTTAAAGATGCCCAGCTTCAGCCAGCCTGCCCTGAGCAGGGACACCTCCCACTGGACCAGGCTGCTCCAAGCTTTGTCCATGCTTGGCCTTGAGCACCTCCAGGAAGGAGGAGTCCATCCCCAGAGTCCTCATTGCAGAGACACAGATCA
Organism: Ammospiza nelsoni; assembly: GCF_027579445.1. NCBI lineage: Eukaryota > Metazoa > Chordata > Aves > Passeriformes > Passerellidae > Ammospiza > Ammospiza nelsoni. The sequence continues at coordinate 8,413,863 of NC_080648.1, forward strand.
GATCCTGCTGGGTCTGACATTTAAAAGCTCCACTGCAGAAAACAAAAGCACATGAGAAAGCAATACCTGTTGTCAGTCATTATTCTAAATTAGTCCGTTGTCAAAAGCCAGACCTTCATGTTCTGTATCTCTGTTGTCCCTGGTAATTTTTGCTCTAATCCCTCCCCAGTGCTGTGCTGTGGTTTCACTGCTGCACCTTGGTTTGTCTGGGGCCACGGCAGAGCTGCCCTGCTCTGCATCTGGAACTTCATCGTGCAATGCTCCTTTTTCTTTGACATCCAATGCCCACAGGATCTATTCAGCCTCCTGTAACAAAGCCCCCTTGTGCTGGAGTGTTGTGAGGGACAGCAAAGACCCAGCTGCTGCCTTGCTGTGTGACTGCAGTGCCAGCCTGCCAGCAGCCCTGGGAATTTATTGCAGGGGAGAGCAGCAAGTGCATGAGGGCAAAAGCGGGCACAGCTGGCACTGCTGCTCTTCAGCTGCACCCCTGCCCCAGGGGAGCCATCACGTCCCTCTCTTCTTGCTTCTCTGGCATTTTATAGGGTTTAAGGAAACAAACAGATCCCCCTTCCTGTGGGAGCTGTTTATTTACACATTGTGCTGCTCTTTTAATACCTGTCTGCAAGTGAAATTCCTGAACACATTCTTTTTAATGTACTGAGAAGTGGTGTTTAAATTCTGATTTTATAAATACCTGAAAAAATGAGAGCATCCAGCTTCTGATGAATGACACATTCCCTGAGCAAAATGCCCTGATTCTTTTTTGAAGGCTCTCTCTTTTAAAGAAAAGAGTTTGGGAATCTCTTCTGTGTGGAATTATTATCAGACTGAGTGCAGATTTATGGTGAATCTCTGTTTGATGGTGGAGTTCTGTACACACATCTGGGTTCCAGGTACATTCCTCTGCAATGAGCTCAGCGGTCCCAGGCTGGAGGGACAGGCCCTGATGCTTTTCATGTTTCATGCCCACACTCCTTTTCACACTGAAGGAAGCTCAGCAGCATTCTCCTCTCTCTCCTCTCCTTTCTCCTGACATTGACTCAGAATTCACCCAATTCCTCTGACAATTCTTTCAGCTCAATAAGCCACCAGGAAACGAAATAAAAGCCCTGATCAGCTTCTGCCAGATCAGCAAACTGAACCAGCTCAGCAGAGCCCAGGTTCTGGAGCTGCAGCAGGGCTGCTGTGGAGGAAGGGGAGAGAAGGGGTCAGGGCAGTCTCCCTCCTTCCAAGCAGCAGCTTGAGCTCATTTCCATTGAAATCACTTGAGCAGATTCTGCTCTGAGGCCCAGGGATCAATGGTGATCTGTAAACCATACAAAATGAAGTTCAGCTGCTTTGAGGAAAAAATATAAAACTGTGAAATTAATTAAAACCACTTATCCAGGCTGGCACAGCCCCTTGAATCAGAAAGGGAAATGTCCCATGCTGTGTGATAGGATATTCTCTGAAGGTTTTCCTATGGGTTCAAAGAGCCCAGACACTGCTGGTGCAGTACTTAAATGTGCTCACAACATGGTTTCCCATGGAAAAACAAAATTGGGTTGGCTAAATATTTGTTTACTTTTCTAATGAGGCTTCCAGACATGATTTGATTGTTCCCACCTAAAAATCTACCCTTACATATTTCACCAGGGACAAATCCTGTAACCTTGCTCAGTCCAAACTCCTAGTGAAGATTTGCATGACTAAAAGAAGCCATATCAGTTTAAGGTAGTTTTTTGCAAGTGTGCTTTCCCCAGCACACAGCTGCTTCCTCCTGCTCCATGCTGCAGCCAAAATCCTGTTCCTTGCAACTGCTTGTAGTGCTGAGAATTGGGAAACCAGCCTTGGAAGAAGCATGAGGAGAGGAAACTCCCCTAAACTGCTTTGGCTGCAGAACATTTTGTATTAAACCAGGGGCTGCAGGAACACAGGGACCTGTCTTTGACCCATGGAACATCAGGATGACTTAGAACAATGGTAGTGACTTTGTCAAGCTTTCTTCTATAAACTATTACAAATTAACTAGATAATAGGCAGTGTAAAAAAAAAGTTGGTTATGTACTGTTATAAGGTCATGCAAAAGGATTAAATCCTGTAGGAATTATTGGATTCCAGTGAAAAAATAATGAATTTGTGCTGGTAATGACACTGCCTTAGTCCTCTGTCCTGGTGCGGTCACTAGGCAGAGCAGCCCCATCTGTGAAGAGTGGGGTTGATGAGATCTCTCAGGGATATTATTTTGTCCATTAGGCTGCTGTTACTTGGATGGTTTTGGTGGCTAAACCCCAGGATTTTTATTTTTCCTTGATATCAGTGCTGACCTAGTTCTGCAGTGAGTAACTGCACAGCCATCTGTATCCCAGCTGATGCCAAGGAATGAAAATATCCCTGAAAGGCAGAGGGAGCTTTAGGGGCAGCATTTGCTGTTTGTGTTGCTTCCCCTTTGGCCTGCACTTTCCAGCACCTGGGGAAAAAGGCTGGGGAGGCAGAAAAAAGGGCTGGGAGCAGCCCCAGGGCTCAGGGGGTTTGGCCAGCCCTGCCCACAGCTCCTCACTGGGGTTTCCTTTATCCTGCCCCGTGGGGTTCAACCAGTCTGGTTTGGTGTATTTGGGAGCCTTTGAGAGAAGAGTCAGTCACAGCCATGAGGAATTGTTTGGGTGTTGAGTTTCTCTGCTGCCCCTGCTGCCTGAACACATTTCTGGCAGTAAAGGGGCAGTGGCAGAGTGTGGGGTGCCAGTGAAGGGGAAGCATCAGCCCTGCTCGTGCTGAGCATTGATGGCTGCAGGTTTTATCCAGAATTGTAAATTCCTGCTTTCAGGAGCTGCACATGAGTGCAGGACACACCCCAGCACAGGGCAGATTAGGCAGCGAACATGCAAAGTAGCATTAAGATGCAAACTTTGGCCTATAATCCTAATTACTGCTTTTCTACTCTCAAGCACTTTTGTACGGTGCTCAGAAATGAAAGTTGTGCCAAAGGCAAACCCTGACATGGTTATCAGGGGTGTCATGAGATTTTATGCCTCTCTGAAAGCACCAGCTGTAAAAATTCAAGGCTTTCCTGAAATTCTTAGCTTTCAGTTAAGAAATCCACCATGTATATCAATATTTTGGGTGGTGAAGAAAAGTTTGAAAACATGTCAATGTACTTGAAAAGTTTAGATACTAAAGGAAAAGGAAAATTAACGTCAGCTCTGTTGCTTTTATAAAATCCCTTGTTTATTTTAACTCTTGGCCCTGTTTATTATGGTTACTGTAAGTTAGTCAATTGCAAACCTCAGCAAGCTTTGTTATTTGTAAATATCCTGAGAATACTTTGGTTATTTCCCAGTGGTGATGAATGGAAGGTGCCTGGTGCAGGGGTGAGGTTTCTGCCTTGCTTCTGTCAAATTCTCTGACATTAATGTGTTCCAGTGTTTTTAACTGCCAGGAGCAGCTGTAAAATCTCTCTGTGGGGATGTTCCCATCACATCTCATTCAGTCATTATTGGTCATTAAACACCTTACTCTGTGACTGAATCCAAGGATAGAGCAAAGGGCAATTATTCAGCCCAAATACAGGACTTGATGTGAAGGCAGTGGGAAGGTTTAATTGCTATACTTGTGACAAATGGATTTACTGTGACACTGGGGGCCCTGGAGGAGCTCCCTGTTAGCTCTGCTCAGTGTTTCACATGTGAGTGGGACTGCAGAGCCCTCCTGGAACCCAGCCTGGGAACAATTTGCCTCTGTGGGATGCACACCACTAGAGCTGCAGACCAGATGAAACATTCAATAACTTCTTTACAAGGCAACTGCTTTGTAAGTGAGGAGGAGCATTTGGAACACGTAATTTATAGTTGGGAATATTTTATAATTGGTGAATGCTACTGTCACACTCACAGTGCTGTGAATTAGTGAGAGTTTCTGGTGACATTTCCACTGGTTTAGAGCTCAGGTTGGGTGGCACTGTGGTGACAGGGCTGTTTTCCCAAGGCTGTGCAGTTCTGCAGAGTTTCAGGTGATCTGCTGACACTCTGCACCTTGCAGAGGCTTTCAGCACGCTCAGGTTATGCAGGGATTGTGTTTGTTTTCAAGATTCCCACAGTTTTTAATGGCTTTATCCTGACAAGAGTGTGGTGAGAAGAGTGTTGTTCATCCCCCATTAACGTACAAGAGACACTTCACTGAAGGACCCTTGAACTGGGATGCCTGCACAGCTGTGTCACAGAGACAGAAGTTGGGCACTGTGCTGTGGCTGGAAAAGTCTGGACAGCTCTCATGTGTTGAAATGTCTTTAAAAACCTCCCTATACAAGAGGGCCAAACCTTACAAAGATGTGTGACGAATCCCAGAGCCAAACCGAACTGCCCAGAGTGAATTCCTGCTGCAGGGCTCAGCTGTTGGAGTCCTGGGAGGGGCAGGAGCTGCTGAATTAACTCTCTGGGCTGCAGGGTGAATGATGGCTTTGACTTCCTCCACTTTCTCATGTGGTAGGCTGGAACCTGGGTTATTCCTGTAGGACTGAGGCCAGACTGTCTGCAGCGCTGTCCCACACCAGGCATTCTGTGAAAGTCCTGCACAAAGGTTTCACTGGCTTTAAAAGGAATGTACAAACAAGAAATGTACCACTGGAGCTGCCAGCTCTGCTCCCAGACCAGAGCCCAGCTCATCACTGGCAGCAGAATTGCTCAGCTTTGCCTTTTTCCCCAGTGCAGGATTTTCTTCCTTCTCATTTCTCAGACTGCTGGAAATGTCCCCTCTCCTCCTACACTTGATCAGGTACCAACTCACTGCTGTGTGAAAATGCCATTAAATGCAATGACTAAACACTGAGTTAGTTACTGAGTAACTTCTCAGGAGCCCTTCTCCATACCTGGGGACTTACTGAACACTTGTGCTGGTGAAAAAATTGATCTGTGAGATGGTTTGTTTGTGTACAGGACTTTGAAGGGGAGCCTGGGTGGCTGCTCACAGAAAAATATTAATTAAATGAATAATCAGTGAATAATACCAGAGGCTCTTCCTGCTCAGGAGAAGTGGATTGAGAGAACCCACAAAAGGATCCCTGTCCTGCCCAGGAAGGCAGCTCCAGGCTCTCTGGGGTGGTTTTGGCCCAGCCTTTGGCATAGCCTGGACAGCAGGGTGAGGCCAGGCACAGCCCAAGGGCTCAGCCTGGTCCCACTTCTGTCCTTCCCCACGTGTGAAACCAGCACAGCCACAGGTCAGCAGATTGTTTCTGTGGGAAATGTGGAAGGAATGCCCAGTGCTCCCTGGAGAGACAGTACATAACAAATCACAGAGCTCTGGCCTGCATGGCATTATCCAGCTTAGTTTGAGGGAAAAAATAGTGGCACAAAATCAGCTTATTTTTTAAGCCCATCTGGAAACTAGTGGGAATTCATCTCACTGACTAAGGCCATTATAAATTATATCAGGCTTCATCAAATATATTTGGAGGCAGAAACAACTTATTGCAGAGGCTTGATTCAGAGTCCCACAACACAGATTAAAGCCTTTGTGCTTTCTGTGCACTTTTATGAACAAAATGTTTGAAATCATTTAAAAGTCCCACAAAGCAAAACTGTGGCATATAAAACACAGCTTCCGAGTTGCCTTGAGCTGCATTAACTTTTACTGTACCGCCCTTTTTCTTTCCCCCTAAGAAAACAGTACATAATATTTTTAAAAAATCAGCTCTAACTCCTTTGTTGGATTATATCTAACTCCTTTCAGTTGCATTTATTTCATTTTTGTCCAGCAGTGCTTCTCAACTGCTCAGAGCAAGGGCTCTTGGCAGTGACCTCAGGCCGGGGACAGCATGGGATGCTCCTGGAGTGGGGACACCCAGTGGGATGTCACACAGCACAGGAGTGTTTTGGGTTGGAGAGGCCTCACCTGGTCCCTCCCCTGTGGCCTTGGCAGCGTTTTCATGGAATTTTTCAGCGGTGCCCACGTGGGAGCGGTGGCAGCCAGCCAGGAGCTCCAGCCCTGTGGTTAATGATTGACTGGTGAGATAATGCACAGCCCAGCCCTCTGTGCGCTGCCTGTGCTCCTGCCCTGCTCTGCTCCCTCTGTGCCCCAGAGCACGGCGAGCAGGGCACTGCCAGCCTGGCACTGCCACCCTGCAGGATGGCCAGGATGGGAGCCACGGGACAGCCCAGGGGACAGGTGAGACAGAGAATGGCCCTGACACCTGGAGAGCATGGAGAGCTGTGACAGGGGACAGGTGAGACAGAGAATGGCCCTGACACCTGGAGAGCATGGAGAGCTGTGACAGGGGACAGGTGAGACAGAGAATGGCCCTGACACCTGGGAATGCATGGAGAGCTGTGACAGGGGACAGGTGAGGCAGGGAATGGCCCTGACACCTGGGAATGCATGGAGAGCTGTGACAGGGGACAGGTGAGGCAGGGAATGGCCTCTGACACCTGGGACTGCATGGAGAGCTGTCAGAGGGGACAGGTGAGACAGGGAATGGCCTCTGACACAGGAGAGCATGGAGAGCTGTCACACTGTGACCTGCACAGGCTCTGCTTCACTGACTGTCAGATCTTCTCAGCTGGGATGTGGGACCAGAGCACTGGCTTCTGTTTTATAGAGAGAATTTTGGAGGTAGAAATGGGCACTGTGTACTCACTGGGAACATGCCTGCAGAGTCTGGAGCTGACAGGTAACCTGACCTGCTGTGTGCAAGGTGTCCCTGCCCATGGCAGCAAGGGGGGAGCTGGAGGAGCTTTCAGGTACCTTCTAACCCAAAGCATTTTGTAGTTCTGTGATTCTAACAAAACCAAACAACATCTCTGTGTGTGTTTATGTATTGTGTGTGTGTATTTTAGATGCCTGTACCTGGTACATGTTGCCTTCAGCAGTTGCTGTGCTGTTTGTGTATTTGCTTTCTGCAAGAAAAGAATGGAAAGAACATTCTGGCTGCTCTGGTGTTTATATTGTGTTTGCTGCAAGTCTGGAGAAGATGATTCTGCTGATCCACGGTCTGAGGAGCTGCTTCTTAGCCTGTGGATCAGTGCCTGTGTTTGGGGAGGGATTCAGGGATTTCCCAGCCGCGGACCTTGAGGGCCACAGTGCGTGCTGCCTCTGGTCTCTCCTGACAAGCAGATTTTCCTTTAGCTCAGCAGGGTCCCTTGGGCAGCTGGGGGACACCACAGAGGGTTGGTGCAGTTTGTGTGATCCCTGGCTTTGGTGTTCGGGACACCCCAGCCGTGCCAGCTGCTGGTGGCCTTGTGGCTCAGGTGCCAGGCTGGTGCCAGGCTGGGGGCTCGTGGCAGCCACCTGAGGGGTTTGGGGGGCTCAGCAAGAGGAGGTGCAGACTGTGCCATCCCAGCCAAAGCTCCCACTGGGGAGGAACAACCTAAACCTGGTGCATCAGCCCAGCCAGGGCCAGGCAGGAGCTGGTGGATGTGCTGAGAGCAGAAATGTGTGACAAACGGGCGCTGTGCTTTTCTGCCAGTCCCTTCTCCCCAGCAGGGCTGCCTCAGCTCTCAGCTGCACCTGCTGCCAAAGCCCAGCTGCTCCCACCTGGAACAGCAGCCTGGAGACACAGGAAGGGGCAGGATGTGTGTTGGAAAATGTTAAAGCCGCATTTTGAAATGTTTAACTTGAGGCTGGAAGCTGTCTTAGGCACACTTGGTTGCACCAGGCCACCTGAGCTTCAGGGCTTGTCCTCGGGATCTCTGACTGGATAAAGTGGAATTTTCATAGGGAAATGTGTCAACATAACCAAACAATAGAGGACAGAATTGAATTTGTAACAGAAAAATTATCTTTAAAATGCTAAAATTATCAGTGCTGTAGTGTGTGAGGGACCAGTTGCACCCCTGTGGGCAGTCTGGAGAGTCACCTGAGTCTGACACAGTCACAGGACCTCTGTTCTAACCTTGAGTGTACAGATTGTGTGGGGTTTTTTTAAATAAATAAAATCTAGGTCTGTGTTAACTGGGTCAGGTAAAGGGTCTGGCAGGTAGACATTTTCACACAGAAATGAGCCACCTTGGTACAAAATGTACTGAATGGTTCTCCAGCACAGGCAATGTTTGAGGCTAATGGCAGATTATAGAGGATTTATTTGGGAGCTCAGAGTGGAATTTCTGTAGAATGGGTTAAATATAGAAAGGTGGATCTGCAAAACCTCACACCTTTCTGTTTGGATGGGCACTAGCTGGCCATGAAGTGCTCCTGACAGGGAATCCCTTGGTCCCTTGCTTGTGTGTCCCCAGCAGACCCTGGCACTGAAACTCCACTGCTCTGAGTTACTCACTTGATTTCAGAGGTGAGCACTGTCCTGCCATCACCTGTTGGGGAAAGTCTCACAAAAGCTCTGAGTGCTGCCTTTACCCAGAATTGAATTCATTTATGGGAATTATTTATTTTTACCCCCAGCATTTTTCCTCTGCCATCCCCTGCCAGTCTTGCAGCATGTCTGGAGGAGGCTGCAGGAGGGTGGGATCAGTTTGGATGCTGAGAAGGAATTCCTCCCTGTGAGGGTGCTGGGGCCCTGGCACAGGGAGCCCAGAGCAGCTGTGGCTGCCCCTGCATCCCTGGCAGTGTCCAGGACCAGGATGGATGGGCTGGGAGCACCCTGGGACAGTGGAAGCTGTCCCTGCCATGGCAGGGGTGGAACCGGGTGATCCTTAAGGACCCTTCCAACCCAAACCATTCTGTGATTCTGTGATGCCCTTGGCAGACCAAGGCTTTGATTTCTGCCCCTAATCCCACCTCACCACTAAAGCTGCTCTCATGTAACTATTGGATATTTCCAGATTATTTTTAACTACTAATCCAGGTTTTCATTTTTTGTTGTGGAGACCAGAGATATGTTTAGTGAGATTAAGCATAAACACTGATGAATTCTGCCCAAACAAAAGCTATGGGAAAATACTGGAATGCAGTATTTGCCAAAGGAACAGAGCAGGCTAATATATTATTTCTTGTGTATATTTGGTGGTTTCCTCTTTTTCCAGTGGAATGTTCTGTAGTAACTGGATACTGCATTACTGTCTGCTCCAGCCCAAAGGCAGGCTTAATTACATTTAACATCTGGATGAATTAGACTGAAAACAGACATCCTCTGGAAAGGAATAGTTTCTGTCTCCTATGTCAAAATAAGAAAGAGCTAATGACTTTTTTAAAATACCACATTAATTGGTATGACTTCATAATCCTTGATTTATGTACACGAAAATGGAAGCGCTAATATTGTTTGCCAGTTATATTTTAGACCGCTGCTATGAAAGACTGGAAAAGTTATGTGATTTCCTGAGGGTGGTAAGGTATTAAAAAATTAATTTGTAGTGAGGAGGAGTGCTGAGAAGGTTCTGCTCCTGCTTCGGGACTCAAGTGATTTCATGGTAAGGCAGAGTCCTACTGGTGTGGCAGAATAGAATTGAAGTTTGTAAGATGCTCTCTGAGGTTCAGGGAGATTGTTGTGTTGGATGAAGCTCCACTTCCACCCCTGTGCTCACTTTCTCTCTGATTCCCTCCTGGCTCCAGTCTCCCCCTCACTTGTGGTCAGTGCTGGGAAGTTTTCCAGGTACCCGCAGCTGGTTCCAGTGCTCCCCTGTTCTCAGGGGTAATCTCGGTGAGCCAGCCTGACCATGTCACCCTCTGCTCTGGGAAGGTCTGGTGGGATTCTCTGTCACACATTTTACCTGGGATTCCCTAGATGGAAATTACTCAGGGAATGTAGTGAAGAGAGTGCATTTCTGTATCTTCATGAAGTTCATTGCACACGGTCTAGAGCTTGCAAAATTCAGCAAAAAGCTTCTTTGTACATTAGGAGAGCAGAGAATGAACTTTTTGATCCATCTGAAGCCATAATTTAAATTATATACACACATATATTTATAAACATAAATTATAGATTAGGTATAGATGATATATATATAGATATATAGATATATAGATATATAGATATATAGATATATAGATATATAGATATATAGATATATAGATATATAGATATATAGATATATAGATATATAGATATATAGATATATAGATATATAGATATATAGATATATAGATATATAGATATAATCCCATTTTATTAAGGTGGACTGGACACTGCTCCTTCCCCAGTCAGCACCTCTGGATCCATCTGGATCCATCCTTGCCTGAAACTGGAGCTGCAGCAGGAATGTTTGTTCTCACTGCAGCTTTGCCTGTGGAAAACATAACTACAGCACGTAGAAATTGGAATCTGCAGTGTTGTTCTGGAAAGGGCTCTTGGATTGCATTTACAGAGCCATCCATAAAGCTTCTGAGAATAGTTTTACATTAGAATAAAGCATAGGTAGGTGCCAGAAAACCACAATTCTTCAAAGATAAGATGACTTCATGACATTTCCCAGCCAGCCAACCCTCACTATTGAGTCTGTGTGTCAGCTCTCCCAGAGCTCTGATAAAGCTGGAAAAGCCAAATTCTGATCCAGGCAGTGCTGGGATAGTCTGGGTTTGGGATGTGTGGCACCTGGTGAAGCTGCCTGTAATAAGCACTTGGTTTTTCTAATTATAGGCAATTAATAATGAATATGTTTTTAAAACTGTGCATGCCCAGATTGCTAACCAACTACCAACTCATGGGATTCTGGACTAAAACCATGTCAGTGGAAGCAGATGTTGAATGGATTACCCCTATTTAAAGGCCAATTTCTTCTCTTGTGAGCTTGACTTGCTGCCTGAGCTGTGGGAAGCTCAGTGCAGCCAGGGACAGGTCAGGGGACTATGAGAATTTTATTTTTCCCTGATGTTTCTTGGACAGCCTTGCTGGGAAGCAGTCAGCATGGTAGAAATGAGCAAACATCTTTATTATAGATATTCATTAAATTCTATTCTATTAATTAGTTAATTTAATAATATATATAGTAATTCTAAAGACTGATGTTTAAAAATCAACAGTGTCATTAGATTTTTTTTCCTTTTTGATTTTTAGTACTTTGGAGTCTGTATTTTTTAATTCTCTTGGTGGTGTTTCTGTAGCCTGTAAAAACAGTATGGGGCTAAGTTTATGGCATCAGATGAACTTGATTAGATTTTAAAAAGAAATAAGGAAAATATGATGACATTAACAGGGATGAAATGGAAGTGGTTAGGAAGAAATGCGTACATTTGGGATGAAACTCTGATTTCTGGCAAAATCATTTTCTGAGAAGCACTTACAGAGTTAGAAGAAACAGTGTTTGGTGTTTAATAGAACAGAGACTCATGCTGATGGCAACCAAGAGAAATTTTTGAGGCTGAAGAAGGAAAGTCGGGGAATTCAGGGACAATGGAGAGGTATGTAGTGGGTGACTGCTCTAATTAAGAGGTCAGACCCTGTTGGGGGCTCAGAAAAGGTCTCCCCAGGGCTGTGAAGCATTGCCAAACCTGATCTTCCTCATTAATGCCTTGCCCAGAGACTGGGCCACAGCTCTCACCTCCACAAGCAGTTTATTTGGGCCACAGCTTTCATCAGCCCATAGGCACGTTGGGGAAAAGCCAAATGTTGCTGTGCACCAGTGGGATGTCCTCCCTTTGGGAGTGACACCAGGAAGCTGCAGGATGGACCCATTCTGGTACTGTGGCTCCAGCAAAGCTCCCTTGCTGCTCACCAGGGATCTCCTCCTCCTTAGGGAGCCTGGCCTAGCAGGGTGAGGGGGTCTAGGAAGGTTTGTCTGTGCCCCTACACAAAAAAGGGGATACTCAGATGCATTTTGTTATTATTACTTTCATCCTTCTCTAAATTTCTCATGACACTTAGATAGCTCCAGAAAGCCTCAAGTGTGTATCCGTGGGTCTTACTGGAAATGTTTACATTCCTCAAACTATGGTGAAATTTATTTCTGTGTACGCAAGGCACAGACTTCCTCTAAATCCCACTCAGGCTTTGTTTTGGGACTGTGTGACACTTTGACTTCCCTGGCTCCCAGTAGCAGGGTGAGCTTTCCACTGGGCCTAGAAGGCAAATGTGAGGTTTGTCCTTGGGTGTTGATGTGCAATATCCCTGGTGACCATTACCACCTGCACAACAGCTCTGGAAATTGCACTAAATGAGAAAAACAGGGATTAGAGTCTTCAGAAATCTTAGCAAAATAATGCAGATTAGCAGAAAGTGTGGGTTTTCAGTCAACCAAAGGCAATATCATCTGGTATGTTTGCCTTCCTGTTAGAAACCTAAGGTTGAAACCCAAGGGGATAAAATTGTTGATTATAAGCTAGAAACAAATAAAAACAAAGAGAAAGTATCTACTAAAAAGAAAAGGCAGAGAAAGAGAGAAGTAGTGACTTTCAGAGATGCTGGGCACACAGGAAATGCCAGCCACACTTTTCTGAATGGAGTGTCCTTCCATTTCTCTCACCCTTTCAACAGTCAGGCCAAAGGGATGGAATCTGAAGACTTCAGACATTTGTCTGAAATTTCTGGATATTTCAGAATCTGGTCAAAGAAGCAGCTCTTATTTCCAGACATCTCATATCTCAGAGAATACATCCATGTCGTGCAAGGGCATGGGTTTCTCTGGATGGAGACCTGGGAACCTGTGCTAGATCACCAACTGGTGACCTGCTGAAGGTTTCTGGGATGCCAGAGACTGCACCTGACTTCCCCAGGATCCTGCACCTGCCTTCCCCAGGATTTCTGCCCTGGGAAAGCCAGGAGGATCACCTGCTAAAGCAAGAATCCCTCAGGTGATCTCTTGGTAGCAATGAAACCTCAGGGTCTGGGGAGCAGATGGGTCGGGTGCTGCAGCCTGTGCAACAGGCTGGAATCTGAAGAATTTCAGTTAATGTTTACATCCAGTGTTTACCCTTTGATAAGGAACAGGTCATTCACTAATGTGGACATGACATATTATTGGGAGGTTGTCAAGGTGTTTGCTTTGTGTTTTGCACACTTGTTCTCCTCTGGAGAACACTTGTGTAATGTAGTTTGATCCAGATCAACAGCTGTGGGTTTCCCCTTTATTTCATGGAGCCATTTGTATAAAAAGGGCAATTACACAACAAGAGAGCTAAGAAGGTTTGAACTCTGCTTGTGTTTGTGAGAAGGAAAATTCTCATTCTTGCTTCTGTAATGCAAAGATTGTGTTGGTCATTTCAAGGGAGCTCCACAAGTACACAAATTATTGCAAACTGTGTTATATACCAGGGACATTTTTCCTGGGTTGTTGAGGGCAAATCAGAGATAGAGAGAATACCTGTGTTTCTGGTGGGTGATGATTTGTTTGTGCAAGCATTGTATATCAGTGCAGGTGAGTTACAGATCAATTATGGCACCTGGCAAACTCTAAATGAGGTCAAACAAGACCAAACTGCAATTATAATAAATCTTGCCCTTATAAGACAGGTGAGTTGTGCACTGACTGGTGGTCTGGAGTCACTGGGTTTTCTCTGTACAGAGTTTATTTGCTAGACAGGAGGCTTTGTCATACTGAGTTGATTGCAAAGAATTCAAGATTGTGCAATGCAAATCACCTTTCCCTAGAACAGAACAGGTTGATGCGGATGGAAGTTAAATTAGCCTGTTTTTAACAACAAAAAACAATAAGAAAACCACTTTGGAATGTAATAGATTCATAGTGGCTTTATTTCTTCCTTGGGCATGGAGTGGATATACTTCCCGGCATTCTTACTCTGTTAATACACTTCCCTTCCTCTTTCAGTGGTTTTGGTTCTGATATATTTTAATTTAACATTTTTCTTCTTGCTTCCAGTGGTTTACAAAGCAAGCAAGTGGGTCTGGAGTGGCACATTGCATTCCAGCCTTGCCAGAATGTATCTGAGAGCCAGAGGAGCACAGTCCCTGAGGGAGCTCTGCTCCTCCCCTCTGAGAGCAATAATGTCATTGTTCATGTCAGCTGAGTTTTAAGGACATTCGTGGTTTTCTCTTACATGGGAAAGAGAGGGCAGCTTCCACACAGTTCTTTGAACACACTGAAATAAACAATTCTGCTGCCAGGGTTTAGGAAATATCCTCTGCAAAAGAAACAAAAGTATTCCCTAAGGTGTGTTTCAGTATCAGGCAGAGCTTCTTACCTCAGTCTTCTAAGATATTGAAATGATATTTCCTATTACTTCTGGTGTTATAAAATCCTGAGTCAAAATTTCTTCTCTGTATTGCCAGCTTCACTGAAAATCCAATGAGGAGCTTGAAACAATGGGGGGAAAGAGATTTTGGGAATGACTGGTATAGGAAACCAGGAGAGCACTTCCGTGGATAGACATGAACTGAATCACAGCAGTTACTGGGGTTCTAGACATTGCTGTGAAAAGTTGGAGCCAAATTCTCCCTGTAGATCAGGGTGGCTCCGTGAGCTTCCATGGAACTGTGCCAGCACAGCCCAGACCAGGACTTGGCTCTGTCTGTTTACAGCACCAACAGCAAGAGCTGCTTGGAGAGGTTCCTCTGGGAGAAAAATTTAATTAAAACAAGGGAGATAAGAGTGACAGAGCAATCTGTCTTCTGGACCTCTTGTGGAATGTGTGGCTCCTGTGGGGTTTGGTCCTGTGCACCCGCAGCACCCCCAGGTCCTGCTGAGCTCTCCCAGGGGTCACAGCCATGGGCCAGAGCTCCAGGGCACTCCTGGGAAATGCAACTGCACTGGGACACACCATGGTCCCCTCCCATCTGCACTGAGTGTCACTGCAGTCATTCAATGCTTTTTTCCCTCAGCAGCTCAAAAAAATCCAATGTTTTTCTTTCACCAAGTAGCTCGGGTTTTTATTTCTTTAAATTCCTGAACCCACCATGGTGAAAAGGATGGGGAATAGCATCATCAGCCACTGATGTTTCCTATTTCCTTTGTGACCCTGTAATTCACAGAATTAGATTTCACAGCTTTGTTTTAAATGATCTAAAGACAGAGAGAACTCCAGACATCCTTGAGTTGGTTTCTTACTAAAATGTTAAAAAACAAGGCAAGGGCCCAGAAAAAAAAAACCCAAAAAACAGCAGGCAAATTACCACTTTGTGGTGTTAGGCTGTTTTCATTTCCCAGAAACTAGTTAATTTATTTAGTGTGCCCCACCAGTCCAAGTTTCATTTATAGATTAACTTGTGTATTTTGGCTCCTATCCATCTCTTGCTTTGGCTCAAAATGAATGATACCAGGACTGTCTTTGAAACAAGGCAGGAATGTGATTTTTTTTTTTTTTTTTAAGAGAAACATCACCCTGAAACCTCTCTTTCTGCCAGCTTTTTGAGATCCCACCACAGAAATATGATATTGGGAATGGCAGATTAGTGTCTGGTGAGTCCCACCTTTATGAATAAATCAGACATGTAATATTCTGGAGGGATCTGGACACAATTTGTGTCTCCTCAGAAGGCCTTTTACTGGAGCACTTGTTGATGAAGCTTTTCATGATTGTTTGTTTGCTTTCTCTTAATAACTAATCAGTTTCTAGAGCTGGTTTAAATGAGAAATACTAAACGAGGTTGCTGGTTAGCAGCACTCTGGTGCCAGGCTCAGTCTTGTATTTGGATTCCTCCTGCCTGAGAGCAGTCAGGGGGTCTGAAGCTGGCAGAGGGGCTGAGGGTCAGGCTGTTGGTGTGAGAATCTCCTGCTTGTCTCCTCTTGGCCCATTGGGTTGCTGCTTGAGGATCCATTTGTTAAACTAAACCTGTGGGCATCATGCACAGCTATCAGAGAGGAACTGTCAAGTGCTGCTGATAAACACAGGCTGTTTTCCAGACTGCAAAAACTGTTGTTGTTCATGAACTCTATGCTGGTGCTTTTTCCTAGTCCATTTGGCGGTTTTCAGGGGAGTTCTGAGCTGCAGCCATAAATATCTGGCCATCTTTTAAAATCTGTGACTTGGGACTGGCAGCAGAATGTCTCACCAAGATGCTCTGTCGGTCTCAAGCACCTTTTTCTAGGATTCTGGGAAAGGTTTGCCAAGATGTGCCAGGAGAATCCTCACACTGAGTCTTTTCACACATTTCTCTTTCTTTTTAGGTTTCTCTAGATATTGTTGGAATGTAACTGTAGAGAAAAATTTTCATTTCTGATCACTTGGTTGTGGGCTTTTAATCAGACTTGGATTTCTGGAAATGCTACAACATGACTTCAGCTGGGAATGAGATAGAAAGATGGACTCAGAGGCAAGGTGGCAGAGCTGGGAAGCTGGTGGAGCCTGTGGCCTCTCCTGAAAATGATCATCTTTTGTCAGTGAAGTCAGTCAGCAGCATGGAGCATCTCCTGCACCTCCCTGGAAGGGCAGACTCTGCTTACAGCTCTTTCTCAGGAGGATCAAACATCCCAGAGAACCCCACACCATCATGCCAAGGTGATTATTTCTGTGTGCCTCCAGAGCAGGCCCCGTACATGGACTCAGAATACGTGACAGGAATTTATAACCTCAGTGCTGCCCACCCTGCCCTCAGATCCCCCCAGGCATCCAAGGCACCAGAGCTGAGCATCCCCAACAGCTCCCACAGCTGTGGAGTTACTCCTGCCCAAAGGACTTCAAATCAGGGCCCTGCAGCCCTGGCAGCTCCTCTGCTGTCCCCTCCCAGGTGTCCCAAGAGCTGTAACATCACTACCAGGCCCTTGGACACGCCAAGAGAGAGAAGAGGCTCTGCTGGGCACACTGAGGGCAGCGGGCAGCCAGCCCCTGGAGCGCAGCACAGGGAGGGACCATGGGGCCAGCACTGGGATGCACTCACAGAGCAGCATGTAGGGCCTCCTAGGGAAAAGCCTCTGGAAAACAAGGGCCTTTCTTCTGATTTCACAAAGGTATCAAAAGTTCAGCCATTAAAGACAGAGGAAAATGGAGAGTGGAGACCATCACAACAACCTACAAAGAGAAGCAAACACATTTTCAGGAGACCTTCTTCGTTCATTTTTCAAGAATATTTAAAGACAGACTCTGTGGTGAATGTCCCCAAAATACTTTCTGCATATAATTCAGGTCATGGTAACAAAATTCCCAAAGAGATGAACTCCAAATCCTATCACCAAGCACATTCCAAGCCCAGTGCTGTTAATGATACACAGGAAGTCAAACAGTGTCCCAGGGGTGTGTGTAGGGCAGGTGCCAGAGAAGCAGCTCTGCCAAGCACTGTGCCAGGTTCCAGCCAGAGGAAAGAGTCCTTGCCCTGTGCTCAGGGCCCGCTCCATGCTGAGTGGAGTTCAGACATGGATCAGGATGTGTTTGAGGACAGCTCAGAATTAACATACATGGAGAATGCCCTTCTAAATAAAAATGCTCCCAGGAAGCTGAACAGTTATGCAGACAAAAATCAGTGCTGTGATTCTGAAGGAAAAATTATGAGCAATATTAGGGAATCAGTCCCAAACCAGCAAAACAAAGTGCAGAGATCACCACTGTCCTGCAGCTGCAGTGCTGTGGAAGTGGAGCACCCTCAGTGTGAGGAGCTGGACCAGGGAAGGAAGCAGAGCTGTGATGATGGCACAAGCCAAAGGGCTTTTTTCAGACCAAAGGAAGAGTCCACATCTCAGTCATTACAAGAAGTGCAGAAAGGAAAGCAGGGTAACAACAGCAGTCCTGACCTCAGTATGTGTCTGGAGCAAGAGGAACCTCCTGCTCAGAAACTGCAGCCTGTATTTCAAACACAGCTCTCAAGACAGCTCTGGTTGGACCATGCTGGGGAGCAAATAACCAGGCAGGCAACTCCCATGCTTTACTATCTGTCTGCAGGGAGAACCACCAGTGTCCTGCACCCCAGCAAGGACTCAAGGAGCTCACCAAAGGAAATTCCATCAGCACAGTGTCTGGAGATACAAAGAGAAGGCCATCAGCCCCAGAGGAGCAGCCACCACCACCAGCACAGTGCTGATGATCTCCAGCTTCAGAATAAAGATCTCATTTTCAGGAGTCCTGCCTCATTCACAGAAGAGAGTTTCCAGAATGACTACATAGAGAAACTTAAAATGGCTCAGAAAAAGGTTCTCAAAGAAACGTCCTTTAAAAGAAAAGACTTACAGATGAGTTTGCCTGTCAGACTGAGACAGAAATCCTCTAAAAGGCCATCCATTGAACACCTTCGGTC
Source organism: Ammospiza nelsoni (assembly GCF_027579445.1). NCBI lineage: Eukaryota > Metazoa > Chordata > Aves > Passeriformes > Passerellidae > Ammospiza > Ammospiza nelsoni. The sequence goes on from NC_080648.1 coordinate 8,431,834, forward strand.
TTTCTCATTATCCAGTGCAAGTGAGGATGCCAAACCTGTTCCTTGCTCCCCTTCCCATCTAGAATCCTTGGAAAGTTTCAATAGAAATGAAGAAATAAGGAGGCCACAAAAAGGTCAAGCAGGGGGAAGGAAAAGGGTAACCCAAGAGCAAAAGAAACTGTGCTACTCTGAGCCTGAGAAGCTCAATCACCTAATGGATAAGGAAATATCATGGAGTCAAGTTAGGGATGAAACCACTGACCAAGGCACAGTGGCATCCAGGAGAAGGGATCTGGAGAACAGAGGAAAGGCATTTTCCAGCTCAGGTGTCTCCAGGACAGAGCTGAAACAAATCCAGCACAGTGCACTGATCAAATACATGGAACGAAAGATCAGTCAAAGGCCAGGGGGGTCACAACACCTCCCACTGCATAAACCACCCCTGCAGGAGAGGCTGTCAAATCCCAAAGGCCCTCCTGGCCAGATTTCCAACCCAAATGGAAGCAGGAAGATGCAAAATGATGAGGTTTTCTGCCAACCTCTCTCTGAACAGAAATCACCAGATGTTTTTCCTCCTTTGCCTTTTGCTCCCCCACGGAACGGGAGCAGCAGGTGTGATCCCAACCAAGGGGACAGGAGCTGTACCAGCAAGTGCCCATCTGCTGAAAGCCTCCCACAGGCAGGGGGTTCTGCATCTGGGAGAGCTCCTGAGAGACCAAAATCCACTCCTTCTTCCACACAGGTAAGACACCAGTACCTGAAAGAAACTCAAGAGGGGCATAAAGAAACTCAAGAGGGACTCTGGCACTTGAAGATGCATTCACAGAGAACATGTGCTGTATGCTGGATGAGGCTGTTTGTGCTTCAGTAGTCTATATTGTTAATGACAGCAACTTCATTAGAGCCCTATCCCAAAAAAGGTCATTATAGAGAAAATTTTATAAATTACCAACGTTTTTCTTTAAAAAGACAGTAGCTGTCAATATTGTTGAGGAGAATAAAGAAAATAAAGGGCCAAAAAATAAATTATTAAACTTACCCTACTGAAGAGACAAACTTCTACCAATGCTGAATTTCTGAACTGCTATGACAGTAGAGGTGTCTTTTGTTGACAGCTGGTTTTTGGTTTTCTAGGGGGAAAAAAAATATTATTATGCTACCTAGGAAGAGCATAATAGCAATTTAATTAATAAAAAAGAGGTAGACAAAAATAACCCCAAAGATTAAAAAAAAAAAAAAAAAAGGAACAAAAAACAAACTTTTCGCCCTAGAAAAAACAACAACCAAACAAAAAAAAATACACAAAAAAAAAAAAAAAAAAAAAAAAAAAAAAAAAAAAAGAAAGAAAAAAAAAAGGAAAAAGCACAAACCTCAGTGAAGCTACTTGGAGCTCTACCATCAGCTTCCCTTTGTGGGAATAACATAAATGGGAGCAAAATTCAGCAGCTGCCTCGCCTGCAGTGCTGGCTGCCCCAGTGTGCTGTTTTCCCTTCCAGGAGCCGTGCAGATGTGCCAGATGTGCCAGATGTGCAGCAGCTCCGCGCCGGCGCCCTGGGAGCTGCCCCGGCCCCTCCAGGTGAGGCTGCGGGGCTGCGCTGGGCACAGCCCATGAACCAGGGGTGGGACCCCAGCGCTGCTCCCTTCGCTGTCCCTGCGGGAATGTTCCCCGCTGCTCTCTGGGTGTTTCAAATCGTTCCCACCGCGGAAAGTGAAGTGCCAGGAGCCCCTGAGCTGCTGTCCCTGCTCCTTTAGATCTCTGGGATCACAGCTCCCTCCTCCGAGCCTGGAGAAAACAGCATTTCCATCGGAGATACCCAGTCCTGGACAATCTTTGTGATCAGGACTGCTGCAATAGGGGATTTTGGTGTGTTTTTCCACAGGAAAAAAAAAAACTGTGCCATTTACACATCACTAGTTAGGAAGTTTGTGGTTTAACTCTCTATATTTGTTTGCTAGTTTGAGGAGCATCAAGGGAGATAAACATCTGAATTCTGTCTCAGCAAGGCAATGATGCTGACTCTTTTGTAGTAAAAAAATTTCCACTCTTTCAAAAATATTCCAGTGGTTTCTGGACATTTGAATGGCTTATGTAAAATTAATTTTTTTCTTAAATTTCCTAGTTTAGCAGGTTAGCATAAAAGTAGCTGAAAGTTCCAGACAGAACCATAACATCACAAACATCTGATCGTAGCTCTTAAACAGTCTGCAAAAAATCTGTTCCAAATAAAAGGAACTGTCTCCTTCCTTACAGTTTCTGTGATCCGGAGACAGATGAACCCAAGAATGATGAACATAATGACATAACTGGACATGGGTGTGGTCAGGATAAAAAGGAGCAGACTCCTGAAACCCCCATGCCTGTCCCAAGAGGTGGAAGCAAGGAGAATGCTGGAGTGGAGGAGGAATGCAGAACTCAGTCTCTGGGCGGGAATGCTGCACTCAAGCATGCAGAGCAGCAGCAGCCTGCAGCTTCTCCAGAGCAGGGGATGCATCTGCACACAGCACCAGCTGGGTCTCACCAAGGACACAAACATCCAGGCAAAGGTCTCCTTGCCCAGGAAACATCCCTGCACAGCAACCCTGATGATGTTCCCCTGCAGGGAGACGCCCAGAGGAGGCTGCAGCCTTCTGAGGAGCAGCGGTACCAGGAGCTTGCTCTGGAGATCATTGCCAAAGACAGATCTCTGGAGGACATTCTCACGCCTCATCCCCTTAGAAAAACTGCCTTGAACCTGATGGAGAGTTTGTTTCCTGTTAACATTTCCATGCTGGATAAATCACGTAGGAAAAGGGGAAAGGCACAGCGTGTGCAGGAGAATGAGTAAGTAGACAAAGCAAATTTTCCAGCACTTTGGTCTATTTTAATGTACAGATACTATCCATACTAGTATGAGAGTAGTAAGATGAACTTAAGCACATGGTTTTATTTGTGTTTCATTAGAAAAACATATTGCTTTCTGATTTACAACCAAGAAATGTCTGAGGCTAAGGGTATATAATGGAAGAAAAGTGGTTCAGTGGTTCCTTATTAAAGGGACTGCAACAGACATAGGCTGCAAATCTTTTGCTCCATATCTTCTAAAAAATTAGAAGCTCTCCTGTGGTGAGAAGAGAGTGATCCTGAAGTCAAGATGGATAAAACCATTAATTCAGTGTTAGGGAAGAAATGTAAATGTTTGCTTTGGGTATTTATTTTCTGTTCCAATAGCAGGAAAAGTCATGGAGATGGACCAGAAGAATGTCCAAAATCTGGGCATGAAACCAAGCAAAGGAGCAAATATCGTGCCTCTATGAGAAACCAAGTCCTGAAGAGGAACAGGGACAGCACAAATGAGCTAGATGACCTCACATCTAAGAAAGTATGTAAATATCCATCACAGGAACCACTGTTTTTCCATCATGACAAAGAAAATCTTATTAATGTCATTATTGCTATGGATATTTCTATCCCAATAACATTTCACAGGTAACTTTGAATCAATTTTTGGTAGAAGGTGAAGTCCTGGCACATTGGCATATTGATCATAGTTGGTGGTATTTAAATCCTGCCTGATTTGACTCTGATCTCTCATCTATCACCATTAAAGGTTTCCTTGCACCACCAGCTCCTGTGCAGCAGCAGCAAACTCCCAATTTAACACTCAATTCTAATCTCAAAATCTGTAAAATAAATTAGAACTGGCAGCCTAAATAAGAAATATTCTTTACTCTGGGAGCTGGTAGCAGTTTCTGCACATTCCAGTGTCCAATTAATTCCATACATGCAGAGAAGGAGAGCACAGCTGGACAGTGACAGAAGTATGGAGCTTGCAGGGGTGATTATGTAGCTTTGCATAGTTAGGTGAGCTTTTCCCCTGGCCATCTCCATCTCAGGTATGACAATCTGCCTTCCTGAGGCTCCTCCTGCTGTCTTACTGCTGCTCCTGTTCACGCTGGCACTGTCCAACTTCCAAAGAACTGATGGTGTGCTCCCACTCAAGTCTTGAGGCCTTTTTCCATATAATTTCCCTTTGAAACAGCCTCCTCTGATTACTTTGCTACCCAGGCACCATAGCCTGCTTGGATTGCCCGTGGAACTGACTTTTTCTGTGCATATGATAATGAAATTCCAATCAATTCTTCTAAAGCTTGGTGCAGAGCTGGGACTTCATGCTCATGTCTTAGAACAACAGTTCTGTGTAATCATGGTGTAATCTTTATTGCAGTTCCCTTCTGACTGATTGGAAGCTCTCTGAGCCAGAGAATATATCAGCAGCTAGGGTGATTACCAGTAATTTGCTTTTCAGAGTTTGAGAATTAAGTACAGCTTAGAAAATACTGCTGCTTTTTTCCCCCCTTTTTTTCTTTCCTGTAGCTTAAAATGATTTTAAAAGTCAAAAATTTGGCCAAGACAATGTGAAGAAAATCCATTCTCTAGGACTGATACGGATTCTCTTTGGCAGTAACAGTTCCTGTGATTTTTTTATTTTTTCTTTTCGCAGCTGGAACTCATGGCCAGTCTCCAATCCAGGCTGCAGGCGTTGTGGGAGGAGCAGGAGCTGGTTCTCCTGGAAGTCAGGGAATGTGCCAGGTGGGGCGAGGAGCTGGAGGTGCTGCTGAGGGAGCTGTGCAAGCCGCAGGAGTTTGAGCGCTACCTGATGTTCATTGGGGACCTGGAGAAGGTGCTGAGCCTCCTGCTCTGCCTGTCCAGCCGCCTGGCCCGGGTGCAGAACGCCCTCAGCAGGACGGATGGCAACACAGAGCCTGAGGAGAAGGTGAGATGGCTGAACCTGGACATTCCTCTGGCTGCCCTGGAGGACTCAGAGACCTTGGCATGGAGTCAAAGACGCCTGTGCCTTCGATTTTAACCCATGCAAACAATTACCAACTTTGTGTGAGGAGTTACAAGCCACAAGGGTTTGAATGGAATGACAGTGAGTTTATCACAGGGTGGAAAAGTAGATTTTTGGGGTTTTTAGAATGGGGGTTCAACAGGCAAGATGGAGGGATCTGGGTGTGTCCTGTCTTTCTTCTTCTTCTTGTCCTCCAACTTCTGCTGTGATGGTGGCACTTCTGGATTGGTTTAGGGTACAGACTGTCGAACAGATTGTCTAACATAGCTGATAGGTATTGGAAATTCACTGTAAATAAAGTACACATAGGTTTTAGTATAAAAAGATAACACTGCCCTGAGGGCAGTCAGTGTGCCTCAACCAGACCTGCTGGACAGATCTAAGTAGGTCTGAAAAAGAATGTATCAGATAAGAGAAAATAAACAACCTTGAAAACCAGACCTGAGGAATCTCAACTTCTTCCTCAAGCACAGGGCTGGGAAAAAAGACTTTTTAATACCTCGGGAGCTTCCAACAACTCAGAACCCAAGAGTGAGAGACAGCAGAGCTGCTGGATTGGTTTGGTTCACACACAGATTAGCACTAAAAAGGTTCTCTCATGCAGTGTGACATAGAGAGCCAGGATTCACCTCTTCCAAAATGTCAGTTGTGTTAATGTGAATAATTTTAAATAGTATTTCATGCTTACTTTCACTTTATGGTAGGCAGGAAGGGTGTTGTTTCTCTGGTATTACATTTATAGTCTTCATAGGAAGCGCATTTAAATTATTTATTCAAATATTTGAATAAAATGCCTAATGAAGACTTGGTTAAGTGCCAACATTTTTGACAACCATCTCCCACTGACTGCATTTGCCCTCGTGTCAGCAAAAACAGCAGTCTCAATCTTTTACTCAATTTTTAGGGTGTCAGTACACTGTCTGGAAAGACAATATTTTCCAGCATTGTAATCCCCATGAAAATTATTACAGCTGAATGAGAATTAGCTAAAGGTGAAAGGTACAAAAATCCTGTAGAACAAGCAAGGCCCAACCCTTTAACAGAAACCTTTGATAAACAGATCACAGTTATTTTATCACACTGGTGCCTTTCCGTGGTCTTAAAAAATTGAGAGCCATGCATGGTTAAGGGATAAAGCATTTTTACCTGGGTATTTAATAAGGATCTTTGTGGTGCCCCACTTTGCTAAGGTGGAATGCACTGCAATGCACACACATGATAGAAGGCATATACCATTTATAGACCTTACAAATTAGCATATCTAACAAAGATACCCCAATGAGAGGCTTGGATGAATGGCATGATGTCCCCCCATCCTGAGGAATTCCCCCCTGGATGGGCTAAATCTCAGTTATAGGGTATTTTCTAGAGAGCACCTTGGCTTCCCAAGACACTGTAGGGTTTTCCCACCTCCAGGGTGTTTGGTCTCCTGGCCTAACAGAATACCAGGACTATGCTAAGTTATCAGACTTAAGCAATTACAAATATGCATGCTAAGAGTACTGAGGATATATAAAAGGTATATAAAAGAAAAAAAGCAAAAAATCATCTTGGCATCAACCCAGACCTTTTAATAGAAGCCACTCTATCTTTTTAATATGATAGCAGCACTCTGGCCACATGCAACACAAAAAACACAAAGATACATACCTTAAAGAGCTTCTAATTGACTGAAGATTGTTACAGGATACTTCAAAAGGACCAGAATGTTAAGTTTATTGATTTTGTTTCATGAGGGCAGCATAGGAGAAGTAAGCCTTGATGGCATTTACCGTGTCTTTACCTTACAAGCCACAAGAATGAGTAATTCAATTGAGAAAAAGCTCAGGTGGAACACAAAGCCCACAAGAGGAAGTAATTAAATTAAATCGACTGTGGCTTCCAAATGAAGAAGCAGAGCCTGCCAGGAATGATGGGTTCTCATGGTGTGCTGCTTTGTGTTTTATTCCATTAGCAATCGCTGAATGAACGGCACCAGCTCTTGTCTCGGCAGCGGGAGGATGCAAAGGACCTGAAGGAGAATCTGGACAGGAGAGAACGTGTGGTCTCTGGAATCCTTGCCAAATACCTGACAGAGCAGCAGCTCCAGGACTATCAGCACTTTGTTCAAGTCAAGACCTCCTTACTGATTGAACAGAAGGACCTCGAAGAGCAGATTAAATTTTTTGAAGAACAATTAGAAAATCTCGAGCAAAGCATCCCCATCTAACACCCACCATCAGGCCAGACATTTTTATATGTGATGTTACCCTGGGAATCCACAGGTACTCTCATCACAGGGCTCAGTTTGGTGGATTCTTCCAATCCTGTTTGTGCCACTGACAAGTGTTCAGATGCCCTGGGATGCTCCAGGCACACTCTGGACATGCCCTCCACTTGGACAGTGTGTAAGAAACTGCCTTGTGGACATGACTGATAGGACTCATTGCTCCTCTTAACTGAATGTGTATTTCCCCTTCCTCTTGTCTGTCCATCTGTTTCTACACTGACATCATCTCAATAAAAGAACCATACAAATATTTGCCTCTTGTGGGTGGGCTGAGTGTTTGAAATGAAAAATTATGTGGGTGTTCAGATTTGAATTGGTGATTGCACAAAGCCATAGGAAATGTTATGGACCATTTCAGTGAAACTCCTGCACTCATTTCTACTGTTTATATGTGTGACACAGTAAAAATACACTGTAATGAAAGAAAATAATTACTTCCTTTCTTGGCAGTTGTCAGCCATGAGTCTTTCCTGGCTCTGTGTAATCCTGGTAGGCTGCTCAGAGGAGGTCAGGAAAAGGGTGATCTTCACTGACATCAAAGAGCCAATCAGTGATGTAAGCAGTTTAAATGAACAGTTTTGTGAATCACAAACTCTGAGCTTATTCCTGCACAGTCATTTGCAAAGTCCTTGCTGTTCTTTTGAAGAATTTATTTTTCAAGCAGCACCTTCAGGGCATTGTTTTTAGGTAGTTTTCAATTGTCAGCATGCCCAAAAAGCCTGAACACGTGGGGAAAAGCTCTGCTGCAGACTGGGCCAGGAGGAATCACCAGAAGAGATTATTCAGTTTCAGTGAGACTTTATATAAATCCCTTGGCAAAACTCTTTTAAGCCAGTGTTTGCTATGAGTCAAACCAGTGATGTTGCTGTATTTAAAATCTCACTGTGTTTTGTTTGCAAGAATTCAGTGAGAACAATATTCAGCCTAAACCAAATATCTAGACCATGAATAAGGCAGCCACTAATTAAACTCAGGTTTCTTCCACAGCCGAAACAGATGTTCATTGTGCCATGATGCTGGGCTTTACCAAGTATTTTAGTAGTGCTGTGTGTCCTGGCTACAGAAGTAGCCCTGAGAGAAGCTGTCCTGCTCCTGAGGAACCTTCTCTGGAATTGCATGTCACTGGGCACAAGAACTCTGGGAGCACAGTGACCAAGCTGCCAAGTGTATTTGTCTGAATACCTGAGGGAAAATGGCCAGGCACTGTAGAGCCTGTGAGTAATCTGCACAGTGGTTCTCAGAAGGCCATAAATACAGGTTTTTAATCCATAAATCAGAAAGCTGCCTTTTGAAAATGGTCTTTAAAATAACAGAAGCAATGTTAATGGAGTCAGTGGAGAATTTATAAAATACAAGCAATGTTAAATGAGCTGTTTACATGATTTGAGAAGCCTGACTTGAAGGTGCATTTTATTCTTATTATTCCTAGTTGAGGGAAAAACAGCTGATTGGAAATAGTTGTTCTGTAATTGAAGCTAATGCTTGCTTTTAAGGGGAAAAATAGGTCTGCCCTGTTTAGCTTATCTTTTTAGGGCATTGTGCCATGAGGAGGGCAATTGCTACCCCTTCCACACCTGGCACTCACATGTATGCTTCAAAGAGCAATAATTAAAAATAACTTTGTTTAAAAAAAAACCCAAAACAAATGGCTTCTTGGTACAGTGTTCCAGGCAAAGTGAAAAATTGACACAGTGGCAGCATCAGAACCTCTCTGCAGGCAAGCAGAGAATCCCTTTCAAAGCACCACCAGGTCTGGATTGTCAAGTGGGTATCAGTTTTGTTATTGATCATTTGTTAAAAATTTATTAGGACGGTAATGGTGAAAGTTCACCTGGACCTCAGCCATGTGCAGCATTCCTGGCACACCAGCATACTCAGTCATGGTAAGTGCCCCTTTCTGCTCCGGTCAGCTGTGGCCTCTGAAAGTACAGACTGAAGCCAAGAGCACATGCTCTTCAATCCTATTGCCTTTTGGTGAAAGTTTGGTATTCAGAGCACTGGTTACATCCCCATACCAACACATGGCAGCTTTTTCCCAACTTCAGCTCATGCAGTGTAGAAGGCAAGATGGCCAGAAACACAGAGCATCTTCATTTTACAGCACTGTGACCCCACACTGCTCCACAGAGTTTTTTCTGACCCTTTACCATCAAAAGACAAAATCAAGATTTGAACTCTCAATAGCAGTAACTGGAGCTCTTTTGGGGAAGCAGATCCACGGAGATTATGGAAATAAAACCCTGTGCAGTGCTTGTATATAATTGCTGCTCATACCATCACTCAGCAGCCTTCCACCTGTGACCTCTGCAGCAAGAACACTGAGTGACCTCTGCCCGGAGCCCTGGAAAGCCTCAGCTGCAAAGAGAGTTCGGCCCCTTGGCAACGCCCCCGAGCCGGGACACTTCTTGTGTAAACCAAGTCAGGTTGTGTGAGTGGGGGGAATGCAAGGAACGAAGAAGTTCCCCGGTACCTGAGCCTCCAAGGAGAGCGGGCAGGGAATCCCCGCCACCGCCCAGCCCTGGCTGCTGCCTGCCAGCCTGATCCTTTCCCAGGTAAGGCACAATGTGAGCCCAGCTCCATGGAGAATTGTAACCGGAGCCCTGCGGGGAGCTGTCTCCGTGAATTAATGGCAGCGGCAGCCGGGAGAGCGCAGCACAGCGGGGCTGAGGAGCAGGGACAGTGAAAGAGGCAGAACGCAAGCGCCTCTTGCGTGGGAGCTGTGGGATGCCAGGAGCCATCTCGGCATCTCGCTTGGCCACCCACACACCAGTGCCGAGGGGGACACTCTGCAATAGCTCTGAGAACAGCTCCTGTCGTGCTGGGCGAAGCAGGTGGGCCGGATTGTTGACTGAGAAGATGGCTGGTACTGCCCGAGGCAGATCATGAGCCTGCGGGAGCGGTAGTGCATGCTGCAGCAGTGCATCCTGCCTGGGAGCAGCAGCAGTGCATCCTGCCCGGCTGGGAGCAGCAGCAGTGCATCTGCCGGGCTGAGAGAAGCAGTGCATCCTGCCCAAGTGACAGCAGCAGTGCATCCTGCCCAAGTGACAGCAGCAGTGCATCCTGCCCGGCTGAGAGCAGTTCTGGCAGTGACTGAGACATGTTAAACACAGTCACTCCTTTAGAACTGCATTTAACATCCACTGCAATGTGTGGGAGTCACTGCTGGACCAGGAGCTGCTGTTTCAGCCTTTTGGGCACTAAATGGAAGGATTTTCATTATTTTGTTCTAAACCCCAGCCTCATTTTCTTCACTGGGGCGTTTTGCATATGGAGCTAATTAAAGAACAGAGAACTGCAGGAGTTCTCTGTTAGATAGATGTACTCTGCAAAAAGATCTGTTTTGTGCTTGTGAGAGCTGTGTTTAATAAGTAGAAGGATGTTCTCTCTGCTTTGACAATTCATGGCAACCATCTGAATAAATTTTTTAAAATAAACTCAGAGCAGCATTGCAAAGCTAATGTTCTGTGCCTGGAGGGAGCCCACATAGACATTAAAGAATAATCAGCCTGTAGGAATCATGCAACCTCTGGGGTTCACAAAAGGCTCTCAAGAAGCAGCACTTGAATTTCACTGCTAAATGAGAGAGGCATTAAAGGTTATCAGAGACTCTAAAATACCACATGAGCCTTGAAGCTGAGTCATCTCATAGATAAATCCACAGAGAGACAATGTGGGCTGCGCTGATAGTCTTTATTTAGAGAATAAGAGACATTTCTAAAAATGTGAATAAAGACCCAGAGGTCTTTGTAATGGGCTCAGCCCATGGTGGAAGAGTAAGAACATCCCAAACTACCTCAAAAGGGAACCACTTGTGAAACAATCTCTCCAGAGACCCCTGCCCTGTGACAGCTCCTGATGGCATGGCTGGTGCCTGCAGGACCCCCCTCTGGGTCTCAGCCCAGGGTCAGTGTCACCAATGTCACAGTGGCTGCTTGGAGAGGTCTGGTCTGCAGCTGATCACAGCCTGGAGTGAAGCTGCAGCTCTTTGTTGCAAAGGGGAGTGGTGGAAGAAAATACAACACAAAAATCATGGTGAGAAAGCCTGTCTGTATCACTGCAGCTTGTTATTGTCACCATACTGGTGAATCTTAGTGGTGGGACCGTCTGCCTCATGCAGGAACCTGTGGGTGAGGACACCAGGGAAGGCCTGGCACCCCAATAGCTCCCATCAAGGGCTTGTGTGTTTGGGTGTCAGGTTGTATTCAGTGGAAATTAACATTATTTGGTTTGTGTCAGCTGTGACTCCATGGTGCTTGCTGTGCTTCTCAGCTGGAGTCTCTCTTCTTGTCTGCAGGGTCTCAAGGGATGGGGATGGATGATTTTCCTCTTGGGAAACGGTAGTTTGGGTTTGGCTAAGAACTCATGCTTTCAGGTGAACAAAAGTAATGCCCTACCTGGGACAAGCATAGAGCAGAAGTTCTACCAATAAAATGAAAGCTGAACAGTGCCAGATAATTCTTATTGTGCACATCTCTATTTTCTCTTCACAGAAAGGGAAGATGTACTAAAGCTGTGCTAATTTTAACAGTATGGATCTATTTTGCATGGTTCCAGGTTACACACACAGTATAAAGGCTCAATGTGCTTAATGACTTGCTTTGTCTTATAAATTACTGAAATAAACCTTGAAGCTGGAATAGAAATATTCCTCATTAGGACACAGAGTTTTTGATCTGTGCTGTCCTGCTCTGCCCCTGCTGTCCCCCTTCAGCAAACAAACACCACACTGTTTGTGCCCGTGCTACAGGCTGGCCAAGTCCTGTTAACAACCTCTTAATTTGGGGAGTCCCACAATAGTACAAACAACTGGACAGGGCAAAAACTGCCAAGCTGCTATTTTATTCAGATTAATATGCAAATCAGGAGGCAAGTACATCCAGGGAATGTAGGTCATGGTGGAAACATGAAGAAAGGGAGCAAGAGATGAGCAATGGGCAATCAGGGGACTGTCCAGAAATGCTTCCTCTACCTCCAGCTGGTGGCTGCAGCTCCCATTGGTCTTTTGGAGTTACTGTGACTCTTCCACTGGACTGTGGGTTTGTGATGAAGCTGAAATCTCATTAAAACTCCTCTGCAGTGCAGGAATGGGGTTTCCTGGGTTTTCATAATCCATGTTTCTGTGCAGCACTCACAAGAGAATGGTGACAGCCAAAACTGTCTGTGAGCCTGACCACAACCACACTGTCTCACACTGCTCAAACAGCCACAGCCAAGAGGACAAAGTCTGTCCCTTTGTGCAGAATTGTGGTTTGGAGTTTGTTTGCAGAGCTCTTCAGAGCAGGTTTTCGAGCTGATATTCCTCAGAACACAATGTGCCAAGGAACAGACAAAGCAAGTTATCCTTAGCAGGCAGACTGAACCAGGGTCAGCAAACAGTGGCTTTCCTGATCCCTAGTGCTGCTGAACTAAAATCAGAGCTAGTTTTCATTTGTGTAGGCGCTCCACTGAATGCGCATTCACAGGGTGGGGGAACAACACTGCTCATGCTGCCCACAGGCCTAAAAACATTATCTTGATTTCAATTTGCATATCATTACTGACTGTGTACTTTAAAGAAGTGACCAAGGTGATTATCTACATTTTATAGCAGGAAAACTGAGACATGCTGAGAGGGCAGGCTAAAAACCAAGGCAAAATACCACCAAGCTGCTGAGTCCTGCCCCTGTGCCTGATCTGTGCCTTCCATCTCCAGCTTTCCCCACCACTCAGCCCTCTCCAGGGGGCAGGAGCAGAGCCAGGGAGGCCTCAGGTTTTTTGGTTTTTACCTTTCCTGCTCTTAGCTTTGATGGTGCCTTGGGCAGCTCCCAGCTCTGGGCTGGACCGGGGATTCAAAGGCTGCATGCCCAGCCTGTGGCACAGCCCCTGTCCCACTGTGCTGAGAGAACCCAGTTCTCCTCTCAGCTGTTCTTGTGAAAATATCCTGGATAAAGCTGTCATTCATTCAGGTGAAAATCCTACTGCCTTCAGCCAGACAGGTTTGGGCTTGAAAATGAGAATTAAGGAGAACCAGTCAAGCTGAGGGATTCATAGAACAGTCCTGCTTTAGCCTTTTGCAGGAAAACACTCTCGTGATCACTCATCACCCTGCAGTGTCCCTTCCCATGGTTTAAAGGGTGACATTGGAACCCAAAACACAGCCAGGCTGATGGACTGGTTTTACTCCAAACTGAAGGCACTACACATAGCTGTGAGATGACAGCAGTGTGTTCTCAGTACCTCTCAGTACTCATCTGCACCTGAAGTTATACTGCACTTCGTGTACTCATCCCAGCCTCCCTAAATACCATCTTTGCCTTCATCAGCTCAACCAGGAGGAGGAATGAGCTGAGTCACTGCACAAACTTGCTGGCAGAGCCTGGCCCAGCCTACCCCACCCACAGCACCTGGCCTTGTGAGCAGCTCTGTGACACCAGCCTCCTGCCAAGCCTGCAGCACTCCCTGGGAAATGCTGTTAGAGAGCTCTTGCTGCTGGCCATGTTCTACCACACCAGCTCATCGCTTCCATGCCTCTGAGGAAGGACTAATGCAGAATTTTCTTGGTGATACATGTTGTGTTGCAATGAAGTCTTATCTCAGGTGTGACTTTGATAAAACAATAGAGAAGCAATGAAACCTTCTCCCTACTTCCCCAGGGGTGAAATCACAGCCATGCTCTCCAGATTAGTCAGGTGGGGTTTTTAAACACAAAACACTCCATCCTTGAACCCTGCCTCTGGCTCATGCAGGCTTGACTCTAAATGACCACTAAAGTTCAGCAATGTTGTCTGAACAGGTGTCAAGCCTATACTCATAATTATTGAACAAACTTCTCATAAGGCCAAGCCAAACTGGAGTGTTTGCAATTCCCACAGAAACAGAACGCTTTCACCAGGCAGTGTCAGTGCCTCAGAGGTAACCTGAATGTACACACACACTTCTGTGGTTTCAGGGGAGAAAAAAACATGTTCTATGTCTGTACACTTGGAAAGACTCTTTAGAACAGAGCCCTGTTTTTCCCAGAACTCTGCAAGCTGGCAGAGTGCAGCACAAATCACAGCTTCAAAGGACCACGCTGGTCAATGGTTACCAACAGCTAGAGAGCAAATTGGATTTTATTTTTTTAAACCCTACTCCAGATATAGAAGTCATGAGGTGCTTGATCATTAACCTCTGCTTAACAACTTAATTAGTTCAATCCAGAAGCAGACCGGTGCAGAATAATCCAGCCTCCTCCCAGAACAGGTGCATCAGAGCTGGCTGCAACCTCTGATCACACCCCCAACGAAGGTCACCAACTCCAGGAACTTCAGGGAGAGTGTTCTGAAGGGAAGAGGGCAGTGCCTTCATCTTCAGTCCTGCAGCATTCCTTGTGGGTGTTTATGACAAGCCAATTAGAACCAATTACAAGTACTGGGTTTAATGCAAGGCAGAAAAAAACAAATATTCCTCAAGTCACTGACCTGGAAGGAAAGGCAAAGCATGCAAACTGGTGTTTCAGTGCAGAAACCCAAAGAGAGCCAGTGCAGCATTGCTCTCACCTTCAGCACCTCTCAATGATACAGGTTTTTATCACAGTTTTAGAGAAAACATGCTGGTTTTGCAGACTTGCTCCAGAAGTCAGACATTCTGTTCACAGCTCTGCCTCTTGGCATTAACTTTAACCAAGCAGTAATTAAAACAATAATAATCTCACTGCAAACCTAACATGCAGTTAGCATGCTTTTTGAGCTATGTGTAGTTCTATATATAGAACAATTATGTTTATCATTTAAAAGAAGAAGAGTTCATTTTAGGTCAATGATTCTGTTGAGATAAACACTGCTTCAAGAGGTCATGCAGAGGTTCTATCATGAAACACCTAACATTACATATAGCCCCATGTTTATAAATATTTATTGTAAATAGGTCAAAATGGGCCAAGTTTTAAACAATCAGACATACAAGCCTAACTTTGTTTCCAGTTGGCTACTCAGAAACTCTGACAGATCCAATTTCCAGGTTTTCAGTTCAATTTTTCACTATCAATAAGGTTCTTTATTCAGCTAAAGTTGATTGAACAACAGTGAAGTTTAAATGTTCACAGTATCATCCAGACGTGGTAAGTACCACCTGGTAAAAAAGTCCTTCAGGAAGAGAGAAAATCTTCAGCCACTAGCCAAGCTGTCAAACTGAGGTAGACAAGTCATGGTGACGTGAGTGATGAAGGTCAGGGTCTATCTTTTTAAGTAATTTATCTAATAAAATGCATCAGGCAACAATTGAGATTGTTATGTTAGTATTTCTGATGCGAAATACTGAGTGAGAAGCTCTCAAAGTGAGAAACTGTTTTGAAAAAGTATACCATTTTTGTAAATAGAAATATCCTTCTTCTACTACCAAAATAATCAGAAACATCATAGAAAACTATGCATCTTTCCTCTGTTCATTTAATCCCATTAGATAACAAGCCTTGTTAAAGTAGCCAGCTACCAGCTTGCTGTTCACAGTGTAAAATATGCAATCCTTCATCTTGCTTCTGCTCTCCAGCTGAAGAACACAGATCAAGAAGGCTGTACCTCAGGCATTTTGACCTGTCCACACACACATATACTGTTTCAGTTTTTTAACCATTAAGTATAAAGTTTGTGGTCTCCAGCAAGAGATTGGCATGATGGTACATACAGCATGGATAGCACCTTCTGGCAGCTCCCTTTCCACAGGCACCTGGGGCTGGGTTTCATGCTGTGGCCTTTGGATGTGGACCCTATCACTGATTCAGCTAAAAATCCAAAAAGACAGACACAGAGACAAAAATATCCAAACTGCTTCTGCAAGAGAAAGCTGAGACAGCAGCCGTGCTGTTAAACCATTTTGATCACAGTAAGGCAGAGGCTAGTGGCCAAAGAACAGCTCAGAAACGGGTCTGCGTTTCACGACAACCTCTTCCTCCTCCTCTGCTACCTCAGAGAGTGAGGAATACGAAGGGAAGCCCCCTCTGATCTTTGGCTTCCTCCTCGGGCCCGTAGTGGCAGTCAGAAGCTTGTTTAAAGTTGAGGGCCTCCTCAAACCTTTGGTGAGATCATAGAAAGCCATGTCATCGGATATGACTCCCAGGAAAGTGCTCGTGGAGCTCAAGATTGAAGCCGCAAGCTTTGTAGATTTCTTGATGGGCACGGAGTGTTCCGTGTTTTGGGAAAGGCTGGGGTCCCCCAGCAAACGTCTAATTGTAAGGGATGTCCCTTCCTTTAGGTACTGGTGCGGCTTCTTCCCACTGTAGTCCCTCAGGTCAATCTTGGCATGGTAGCTGTAGACGAGCATGTTGATGATCTTCTCCTGGCCGTGAATGGCAGCCAGGTGCAGCGCCGTGTAGCCACCATGCGACCTGGCATCCACATTGACACGGGCGCCGCCCTTCTCGGCCGCTCGGATGATGTTGGTCACCATGTCGCAGTTGCCGTTCTTGGCGGCCCAGTGCAGGGCGGTGAAGCCGGAGATGAAGTCCCTGCGAGCCGCCAGGCTGGCGTCGCCCAGCAGCAGCCCGTGGAGCTGCTGCGTCCACTGCCCGTCGGCCGCCAGCACCAGCCACTGGTGCTCCGCCTGCTCCAGGGGCACCACGGTCTCCTCGCTGGCCCGGTGGTTCTTGGGCCCCCTCCGCAGCCCCGGCGAGCGGGACCCGGCCTCCTCGTCCAGCGGCGGCGGGGACAGCGGGCTGGCGGCCGGCTCGGGCGGCCCCGGGGCGGCGGGGGTCGGCACGCAGCGCACGGGCAGCATGCAGGGCTTGGGCGGCGGCTCCCGCCGGGCCCCCGCCGCGCCCCCGGGCAGGGGCACCCCGCCGCCGCCGCCCTGGAACAGGCCCCGCAGCTCGGCCACGGCCCGCGGCCCCGGCGGCTCCTCGGGGGGCGTCCCGGCGGGGTCCGGCTCGGGGACGGGAACCGGCTCGGGGACGGGAACCGGCTCGGGGACGGGAACCGGCTCGGGGATGGCAACGGGAACAGGGGCGCCGGCATCGCCCCCCGCCGGCGGGGCAGCGCGGAACTGCCGCTTCAGCACCACGAACTTGACGCCGTCGGTCTCCTTCACGATGGCCACGGCGTTCACCGCCGCCTTGAAGCGCTCCCGCCGCGCCGCCCGCCCCTCCGCCTCCCCGGCCCCGGCGGCCTCCAGCAGCGGCCGGAAGGCGCTCACCAGCTCGGTGTTGCGCACCCGCCCGCCGCGCTCCCTCAGGAAGCCCATCACTGCCTCCTCGCTGATGTCGAGCTCCTCCATCCCGCCGCCACAGGTGGTGGTGGCGGAGCCGCCTCCGCTCCCGCCGCCTCCGCGCGGTTCGGATGCCGGGAGCCCGCGGGGGTGGCCGGACTGGCGGGCCGGCGGCACCTGCTGCGGGCAGCGCGTCCCGCGGCCGCTCCCACGGAGGTGCTCCGGCTCCCGCCCCGCCCCGCACACCGAGCGCAGCGCCCCGGGCCCGGCCCGCCCCGCCCGCGGGGCGGCGCTGCCGGGAGAGCCCGGCCCGGCCCTGCCCGGCCCGGCGGTGGGAGCGGCGGCGCTGCCGGGAGAGCCCGGCCCGGCCCGGCCCGGCCCGGCGGTGGGAGCGGCGGCGCCGCGCGGGGCCACGGGCGGGCGGCGGCGGATGCGCTCCGAGAGTCGGTGCGGGCACGAGGGCATCGAAGGCTCCTCGGGCACGACGAACGCTTCATCCATTTACTCGTCTTCCAGCTTCCTAAAACGATTTGTTGTTGTTGTTGTTGTTTGGGGGTTTTTGTTTGGTTGCTTTTGGGGTTTTTTTCAGTAGCAAATAGGTGGAGCAGCATTGGGTAGAAATCACTCTGCAGAGTTTGGTCTCCATCCCTAGAATAGCCTCAGGTGTTCTGTTGGGACATTGAGGACATTGAGCTCCTGCTGGGCAAGAGGCTGATGCCTCAAAATTAGCCAGAAGATGGGTGGATGGCTCAGTCTTTTGAAATATACTCACCTCTATGTGATACTATATGTTATCATATATACATACATAATCATATTATCTGTGTCTTTTACCTATATTGCATCTAAAATGTAGACCTATGTGTCTTTTTAAACAATTAAAGATTTACAGTATGGCTGCATCTGTTCATGTCCACCAGGAGAAGAGAGAGCTTCTCTTTTTATAGAGAAGCTGCCTCTGCCTCTTATCAATTACTTGTGCCTAAGCATTTAACATTACTGTTCTCTGTTCTACAGGAGAAAAGAAATCCCAGAAAAATGCTTTTCTCCAGGCAAGGTAGGAGGACTGAGGACCTCTTGGAGGGATGTTCAGCCTGCAAAATTGTTTCTCCTCTGAATGCTGCAGTTAAGATCACTAAATTGGTGCCTGAACAGTTTGTCTAGGAGAAGAGCAGGAGCAACTGAGAACAGAATGAACAGTCAGTGTGGTTTGAAGACAAATAAAAGTAACTGTATGAGGATGGGTAAGAAAATGCAAATAGATCTGGAGTTGTTTTCAGTGTGAGAACTTAATAAAATGGAATATCCTTTTATGACCAAGTGACTGCCTAGTAGGGAAGTCTGTGCATGTAGTCTGCCTGGACTTCAGCAAAGCCTTCAATACTGTCTCCCACAGCGTTCTCCTGGAGATGCTGGCAGCCCATGGCTTGGAGCCCACTCTTCTCTAAAAGGTTAAAACTGCCAGGATGGCTGAGCCCAGAGAGTGGTGGTGAGTGGTGCCACATTCAGCGATGATTGGTCGCTAGTGGGGCTCCCCAGGGCTCAGCATTGGGCCCAGTCCTGTTTAAGATCTTTATTAATTATCTGGACGAGGGGCTGGAGAGCACCCTGAGTAAGGTCACAGGTGACACCAAGCTGGGTGGGAGTGTTCATCTGCTGGAGGGTTAGAATGCTCTGCAGAGGGATCTGGACAGGCTGGATCAATGGGCTGAGGCAGGTGCCCAGCACTGGTGAGGCCACACCTCGAGTGCTGTGTTCAGTTCTGGGCCCCTCAATTCAGGAAAGAGTTTGAGCTGCTGGAGATTTTTAGCCTGGGAAGACCTTATCACTCTACAGCTACCTGCAAATAGGCTGTACAAAGGTGGGGTTTGGCCATTTCCCCGAGGTAACCATGACAGGACAAGAGGAAATGGGTCAAGCTGCACCAGGGGAGGTTGAGATTGTGCATCAGAAGGAATTCCTTTACAGCAAAATTTCAAACTCTGGAATGGTCTGCCCAGGGAGGTGGTGGGTGGCCATCCCTGAAGTGTTCAAGGAATGACTGGACACAGCACTTAGTGCTATGGTTTAGTAGACAAGGTGGTGTTTAGTCAAAGACTGGACTTGGTGATCTTGGAGGTCTTTTCCAACTTAATGATTCTCTGATCAATCTGTGTCAAAGTCTCTATTTTGAAGGCAATGTGAGGTGTGCCCTCCTTGCTGATGCTGACTTCCCTTCTGCCTCTTTCTTACCTTTACTGAGGATAGAAGGGCCTTTTCCCACAGATGGCATTTGGCATTCTTTCCCCTTCTCTCTCCATCTTTGTGCAAATGTCTGTAAAACTATTTCATGTTTTGCTAACGAGCTGGCACTGAACCAGCTCCTCAAAATAATTTTGCTGCTCTAATGCTCTTTCACATAATAATAGTGTGCAATCTTGTATTAGTTCTGTGTTTTTATGAGAATTGCACACCTCCCATTACTGCCTTTTCACATGGCCTGAACAGCAGCCTTGCCCTTGCTGAGGCAGCCACTTGAGCAGTGCTCTGCAATGCTCTATAGCTCATGGCATTGCCTGCCCTATGTAGAGAGCTAAAAATGACCCTGCATCCAAATACTAATTGCTGTGCCTTGTTTTCACTGTTTAGATCCTTACCAGAATCCCTTGCAGGCATAAGAAAATCTCAGCAGTCTGTGATTTTTGCATTGCAAACTTTCAGCTGTACCCTGGGATTATAGTTCATATCTGCAAATGAGAGCGAGGAGGAGGGAAAATGATTCAGAAGAACAGGCACTTATAAAAAACATTTTATGTTACAAATGTTAAAGGGAGAAGTTGCTCCAGTTGCTGAATTGGCTCAAGCACGGGGGTGGGGGAGAGAGGAGAATCTCAGGCTCACTGCAGTCTGTCCCTGTGTGCACAGCATCACACCCCTGCCTCCCTGTATCCTTTGAGACCCACAAGGCTGCTGTCACATCCCACCTGTGTTATCCCCAGCCAGAACCATTCCTGCAGAGGGATCTCCCTGCACCAGCCTCCCAGGACACCTCACTGCTCCACAGCCACACAGCCAAGCCTCTCTGAGCACTTGCAATGGGTCAAGGTCCAAAAAAAGGGGAGTTACTGAGGCTGTTCCCTCTGCAGATCCTGGCAATCCCCATTGCTGCAAAGCAGAAGAACACATAGCCAGGAGGTCTCAGAAGAGGAGACAGGATGTTTGCACATGCACCTGGTGCCAAGCAAGTCTGAACTGGCTGCTCTGGTTTAACACAATGACCTCATTGCCCAGGTAATGCCTCCAGCCACCTCTTCCACATATAGTCTCTTCATGGGCAACCCATGGAATGTGGTTGTGCTCCTTTTCACAATCTCAGTGGGTTTTAGTAACCTAGCACATTAACACATTTTTAGTAACCTAACACATTAACGTGGTTGTCCTCCTATTCACAATTTGTCAGTGGGTTTTAGTAACCTAACACATTAACCTCCTATATTATTTGTAATAAAGAAGAAAATAACACTTCTGGCTAATCACCCATACCAGTTCTGACCACAAACATCCTGTTTGCCAGTCTTTCTCTTTATCTGTTGATGCCTTTTGGTTGCCCACCATTAAGGATGGTGGTTCCAGAACACCAGCTCCCAGTGAGCTCCTTTTAGTCTGCTGAGTGCTGGTCACACCGATCACATTGTGGAGCAGAAATTAAACCCTTTGAATGAATTTTATTAATATAGATAATAAAGTCCTGGAACATTATGGGTGTTATATTCATCAGTCATCCAAAATTTCCAGCCTTAAAAAAACATGAGAAGTTTTGCCTCTTTCTGTGTCACCAAAAACCTACAAAGCAAGTATTTCTTGTTGGGCTATTTACAGAACACTGTGGGCTGCTTCGTAGGAGATCTCAAGCCAACTGTCTTGATATTTTTCATTATTGCCTGAGACAAAAACAATATACATGAGCCCATGATTAGATTAATTTACTACTACTTTTTTAAACACAAATATTGCAGTATGTTATTCCTGCATCATAGGCTGTAGGGAGCTGGCCTCTATAACCATGTGACTGATGAGAGTTAGTTACCTTTCCTGGAAGAAGTATCCTCAAATTATTACTATTATTATTATTATTATTATTGTTATTGTTATTGTTATTGTTATTGTTATTGTTATTGTTATTGTTATTGTTATTGTTATTGTTATTGTTATTGTTATTGTTATTATGGTGAAGTAAACTGCACAGTGAGCCTGGGAGCTTTTCCCACCCCATCAGAGGAGGAAGGTGAAGGTTTTATCACTGCAATTATCCACACCACACAAAACCAGGAAATAAAGTGGGAGATCAAGCACAGTATCTAGTCAAAGCAAAGAAGTTTCTACTGCCCAAAACCGAAGCAAATGGTCCCCTAGGTCTCACTCTTTCCCACATGATATTCTCAGAGCCACAGGGAAGGTGAGATGCCAGGCTGGAAGCAAAAGGGGAAGAAAAGGGAATGTGAAGGATAGTCCCAGTCGGGATGCTGCTGGTTTGTAGAAAGGCAAAGCTTAGCTGCTAATGACTACAGATGGGACTTTTACCTCAAGGAAAACTTATTTTCCTCCAAAATAAATCAGGATTCCCAGAATAAATAGGATGACAAAGCCAATGATTTCCTACTTTTCTTGTTAATATATTCATGTGAAACAAAGAGGGCACATTGTGCGGGAAAATAGCTGTTTCTTTGTTCCATGGAGAAATGCAGTAACCTTCCACAGATAAACAATTGAGCAAAAGTCTGTGAAGGGGGAGGGGGGAAGGAAGGCGGGGGGGGGGAAGGGGAGTGGAGATTATTTACAGATAAAAGGCATTTTCTTATAAATGAGAAGGATTCAGCTCTAACTCAAGGACCTCAGTAACCAGTTCAGATGTTTCTTAACAGCAGCCATTCAAACACAGTTTTCTGTGTATCTCAGACTCTGTATTTATTAAATACTACTTGTTCTCACAGATGAGGCAAGAATTCATCCCAAGCATCCTCTGGTTTTCAGATGATGCCTGTGAACTTGATGGGATTTTAGCAGGATAATGCAAACCTGTGTGAGGTTCAGTGTGGTAAAAGAATCATCAGCTCACAGAATTATTTGGGTTGGAAGGGACCTTAAGGCTCCAGCCATGAGCAGGGACACCTTCCACTATCCCAGGTTGTTCCAAGGTCCATCCAGCCTGGCCTTGAGCACTTCCAGGGGTGGGGCAGCCACAGCTTCTCTGGACAGCCTGTGCCAGGGCCTCACACCCTAATGGGGAGGAGTTTTCTTCTAACAGTTAATCTAAATCTGCCCTCTGCTGCACTTTAGCATTAGGTGGCAGGGAAATTTTGGGTCTCTTTCTGTAAAGAAATGAATTTACAGCTCCTATTGATGTCCAGCTTAGAAAGATAGCACTTCTGTAGAAATACCTTATAAGCTCCATATATTGTCAATCTAACCAATGAAAGTTTATAAAGTGCTTGGTGGTGTTGATGCTAAAAGAATAGCTATAAACCATTTGATTTCTAGTAATCCTTAGGACACGTAGTGAAAAATGTACAGTCATCCAAAAGCTGCTTTGTCTGGCCTGTGTTGAAAACCCTGAAGGAGATCTGTTTATCTGCACCACCTGGATTTAAAAATCAAGGATTTTATTTAGCCCTCAAAAGGCCTTGGTCTTGTTTCTGTACTCATGTGGCAGGTGGGATGATCTCTTTCTCTGTGTGTCTGCCTAGGAAGCCAAAGGGGCTGTGTGATAGCATTTATTTCCACTTTCATTGCCTATAGCTGTGCTCACAATGTGAAGAAGTAAAGCACCTCCTGCTGATGTCCCCAGCCATCAGAACTGTGCTGCTGCAATGCCACCATCCATGCAGACAGGGGCATTTCCCCTGCTCTCCTCAGGACAAAGAGATTCCAGGGACACATCTGTGCCTCTCCAGCCCTTTGTGCTCTTTGGCCCTTTTTCACCTGTAAAAAGCCCATAGCTCATTTTAAATTCACTGGGGTTTTAGCAGGTACAAATATTCCATGAAATTTAAAGTCCTTGCAGGAGCATCCAGCACTATAATATAAATTTAATTACGGAGCCACTAAGAATAATTTGCATAACAATTAGCAATTAAAGGAGTCACCAAATCCAAGTCACTTCTCTTGAAGCAGTTTTTGTGCAACTGAACCTTTTGAAAACGGCAGGGTTTCTCTTGATTTGCCATTAGAAACAGTGTGCCTTTTGAAATAACAAGGTGATTAAAAATAACTGTGAGCTTTTGTACAGTGCTCTGTTGTCACAGAGACCTGCCCCATGATGGTGGCAGCGCTGCTGGACAGAGGGACAGAGGACTCCAGCTCCAGGAGGTGTGAGCAGCACAGCTCAGAGCCAGGAGGCAGCAGTGCTGCTCTTGATCTGTTCCAATGTCTCACAATTTCCTTTGTGTTGTGAATCTTTGCAGCTGACCTGCAGCTCACAGAAACCAGCAACTGTTTGGGAATGAAAGGAACAAGAAGGAGATGTCTTAACAAACAAACTGTGGGCCTGATGGGACATAAGGCCAGATACAGAGAGGTGAAATTAGCGATGGGGGAACCATAAATTCCATAGGAATTCCACTAATTGACACAGACTGTTATTCACTCGAAACTGTGCAAAATCTCTGGATTTAGAGAAAAGAACAGAGATATGAGGAAAAAGAAAAATGGGGGATGTACATTAGAAGGGGTCTCAGGCATTTCGGGAAGTTTGTACCTCTCAAGTACTTCAGCCAATGGGGAAAGAGAGAGGGAAATGTGGCTGGGAAATTAGGATAAAAAGGAGACTGTGTCCTCTAAAAATTTTGAGAGATCCCAGGGGAAATGCCCCATGGCCTCTCCTTTTTTTCAAATAAAGTTACAGGACTCCTCTGTCTCCTTTTTGGACATAAACTTCTGGTAGATTAATTTTCCTGACAGGAATCAGCTTTTGTAACCATTGTCTTGTTACACTGTGCACTTTATTGTAACAGAATAGAGCTCTGAATGAATCAAAACCAATTGCTTCTCCAGAAGTACCTGGCATTATGGCATTCAGGTGTGTGTTAAGCAAGAATTTTACGTTGTCTTAAATAAGGACTCACAAAGCTGATTGTAAAGTAAAACAAACAAACAAACAAACAAAGTTTGTGCCTTCAAGACTGGCTCTGAAGAGTGAAAGTTTTGTTTTGGTTTTGCTATCAGCCGCTCCCCCACAGATGGTGGGACACAGAAACAGGGCAGTACATGATGCTGCTTTTGCTTTTCGCTTGGCTTTTCACTTTGCTCTTGCTCTTGCTTCTGCTTGCTCTTGTTTTTTTGCTTCTGCTCATTAGGTAGTTGCTCTTAGCAGTCCAAATTTTTCCTCGACTGTTTCTCCTTTCCCTTTTTTGGACCTACTCGAGCCTGCTCCGGACTGGGACCTGGGAACACCGAGATTTTGCACCTTGTGGCTGCAGCAGCTGCCCCGGCGGCGGAGGGACTGATAACAGAGCGGTCACCCCCAAGAGAGACTTTCTGAATTTGTCATCTTGTTCAGAGCAGTGACAGAGTGCTGTCATCCGGTATTGTTCATTTTGTGTGCTGGGGGGTGCTGTGCCTGTTAAATAAACAGGTTCTTTCCACTTCTCTCCGAGGAATCCTTCCCAAACTGGTGGGGTGGAGAGACTGTGTGGGTTTGCTTTCTGGAGGGGTCCCTTTTGGAGGTTTTCTCCCAGATTTGCCCTAAACAAGAACAACTGTTTGATTTGCATCTGTACACCAGAAATACCAGATTTTAGCTTCCACTTTTTTTCTGAGGGAGCCAGGGAGCTGCCCGGGCACAGCCGTACCTAACTGCGACCCCACCGGCCTCTGCCGTAGCACCAGCCCGAAGGGAACGACCTGTCACCACCGCAGCCGCGCCCCTGCCCCGCGAACCTGCAGCTGCTCGGGAGTGTGCCCATGGCCCCGGCAGCCCGTTCCCCGCTGATGGAGGCACACGCAACCTGCAGATGTTCGGGAGTGTGCCCAGGGCCCCGGCAGCCCGTTCCCCTGATGGAGGCACACGCAACCTGCAGCTGCTCGGGAGTGTGCCCGTGGCCCCGGCAGCCCGTTCCCCGCTGATGGCGGCACACGCAACCTGCAGCTGCTCGGGAGTGTGCCCGTGGCCCCGGCAGCCCGTTCCCCTGATGGAGGCACACGCAACCTGCAGATGTTCGGGAGTGTGCCCGTGGCCAGGGCAGCCCGTTCCCCGCTGATGGAGGCACACGCAACCTGCAGATTCCCGCTTCGGGAATAGCGCCCAGCCCGCCGCGGGAGCCACGCACACACCCCGCGGCTGCAGCACGCACCTTCCACCTGCCGGGCTGATGCTGACAGACGACCAGGGTTTTTATGGTAACGCTGTCCCTGTCTTCTGTTTCCTTCTCTCTTTTTCCCTCTCTGCTCCTTTTCCTATCCCCCCTTAGTTTACCCTTTTTTATCAATAAACGATTCTCAGATATAATATTGCTGGGTTTGAGCTTTATTTTCATCCGAGAAATCTATCAAAAGAATCCTCCCCGAGTCCCCCTCTTTTATAGTGGAACGGGACAAGTGGTAGAAGGAATTATTTTCTTGAGGGGTTAAAAATGATCCTCGTGACTCCCTTCGTATCAAAAAGCATTGTAGGAAGAAGTATTTGGTCTCTTTGACCAAATTCAGCTCTCCAAATGTACGGAGTGGATTGCTCCAAGAGAGAGGGTGAGGAGGAAAGGTGAGGACATAGCAGGGACAAAAGGGAAAGCTTCAGACGAAACCAGGGCAACAGAGAAGATGAGCGGTGCGGGTCTGGTCTAGTGGCCCAGCAGCGCCGGGAGCGCACATGGCTCTGGTGAGCTGCTCCTGGGAAGCTGCACTGCAGCAGAGGGCACCAGAAAGCAACAGAACCCGCTCTGTGCTAGCAGCTCCTGAAATACCAATGTCTGCCTTACAGAGACTGGCGGTGGCCTTGGCTCTGTGCCCTTAGGTGGGAAGGAGCGACGAAGAAAGACTCCACAGCCCTCTGGTGCATACTTTAAATCAGCATAAACGCAGGCAGCGTTAATGGCCGTGCGCGCTGCGTGTCCCGGCTCAAACCGACGCTGTGGCCGCCACTTTGGTGTGGCTGCCGCGCGTTACAGAGGCACCGCTGCCCTGCGGGATGCCATGTCCTGGGTCTGTGAGACCCCTGCGGGATGCCATGTCCTGGGTCTGTGAGACCCCTGCGAAATGCTATGTCCTGAGTCTGTGCGACCCCTGCGGAATGCCATGTCCCGTGTCTGTGCGACCCCTGCGGAATGCCATGTCCCGTGTCTGTGCGACCCCTGCGGAATGCCATGTCCTGAGTCTGTGAGACCCCTGCGGAATGCCATGTCTGAGCCATCCCTGGGGAGGATGCTCCCGGCACTTCCGCAGTCCTTTCCCCTCTCCTCCCAGGGCCACCCGTGCCATGTGCTCGCCCCCAGACCGGCACCTGACCCCCGGCAGGGAACCCTCCGGGGCAGCCCGACCGCTCCTCCCCGGTTCCACTCCCCTCCGCACTGGGAGCGCCGGGCGCGCCCCGCCGGCCGAGGGGAGGCTGTCCCGGCCCTGCCCCGGCCCGGCGGGGCCCGTCCCCTCGGCTCCCCGGTCCGGCGGGCGGGCGGCGCCTGCGGCGGGCGGAGGGCGGTTCCAGGAAGTGGCCATATTGGATCCATTCAGCCGCAGCCACTCGCGGCGGGCAGCGGCAGCAGCGCTCCCGCCGCCGGAGCCGCGCCAGCCCCGGCCATGGCCGCCACCGACCTGGAGCGCTTCTCGGTGAGCGCCGCCCCGCTCTCGGCCGCGCCGCTTGCGGTCCCTTTGTCGCTCGGGTGCGGGGGAATAGCCCAGCGGGTGGCGGGTCCCGGGCACGGCGGGGGATGCGCGGCCGCTGCCCCGCCGGCGGCGCGGGGGAGCCGGGGCGGGAGCGGGCGATGCCGGTGCCGGTGCCGGCGCTCAGCCGCGGCGGGCGCGGGGAAAGTCCTTGCGGGAAGGTCCTGCCCCTGCCCTGGGCGGAGGGAGCAGCCGGGGAAGGGTTCCGGGGCCTCGCAGCCGCCTCTGCTGCTGGCACGGCCCCGGCACGCTGGGGAGTCCTGCCGGGATGCTCCTGCAGGGTACCGGACCGTGTGTGTGCAGGCACGCATCGCCCCGCAAAGACAGGCGGCAGGAAATGGGGTCAAACAGCGATTGTTTACATACCGCTGGTATCCAAACACTCCGCAGTAGTAACTTAGCGGTGTGTATATAACACAGGGAGAGGCACGCTGTTTGGAACACGGGTAAAGCAAACCCTTGAGGCTGGCTGCTCTCTGAGCCAATGTATGAGGAATGCTGTACAGCAAATATGGAGCGTGACCCGTGCACTGCCGCCTCTCTGCAGCTCACATGTTGTATAACTGCTATCGGAAGTCAATCTGGCTAAAATCTGTCGGCCCAAAACTATTCTTTGTCTACAGCTTGAATTTTTTGTTGTTGTTGGAAGGGCTGCTCTCGTTAAATAGCTCGGTGTTGTGTCTTGTACTGTCTCAGAGCTAAAAAACATTTTTACCGCATTAAATAGTATAGCTCTCCAAAGTTAAAATAGTCTGGTGTGATATTACTAAATAAATGGGAACAGCAGTGGTGGCTGTCTGAATTATAGGCATGCCCTTTGAGCACAAACAAGTCCCTGCTACTGTTTTCTCTGTAAGCTACTTTTTGCCAAGGAGCTCAATCCCTGCTTCATTTCCTTGAATCCTGGCCCAAAAGTTTCCAGCTCAGGAATGACTTTTCAAGACTGTAACTTACTTGAAACTTGCATAAAGGAAAATTGAACCGGGGCTCTCATTTAAGAAAGCTAATGTTTCTAGGCTCTGGGAGGAGTAGATTAAGGTAATGACAGTGACAGAATGAAAACACCAAGACTCTCTCACTGCAATTATTTCCGCATTTGTATCATATAAAAATACTTTTAATGTTAATTTGCTGTGCCTGCTGTTGCCTGTGCAGGCTTTCATAGGCATTAGAGGAATCCAAAATATTGCCTAGTTCTGGAGAAAAAATAATTAATTTGCTTTTTTGTGTACTTACATCAATACTCTGTCACTTTGATTTTAAAAGAGGAAAGGGGAAAAAAATCCTTCAGATGGTGTTTGGCTCTCATTTGGGCACCAAAGGGAAATGGCTGGGCTCCAGCATGGCTTGAGTGCCCAACTCCATTAGGAAAAAAACTGCTTGCTTTGTGCAATGGGTAGGGATGGGTTTATAGGGATTTTGAGGGTGGGAGAGCACCCTCTCATTTCCATTTGATGTGGGGCACACATCTGTCCCAGCTGCTGTTTTCTTTACCCCTAGCTTCCATCTCAGCTGTTGTTCCTCCAGCATAATGGAAACCTCATGATTCAGGTGTTCTGAGTTGTTCTTTCTGCAGGGCTTACAGGTTTCTTGTTGCCATTTTATATTGCCATACCTCAGCTCCCTGAGCATGAAGTCCATGTGGGAGTAGCTTGTCACTGCCAAGCAAAGGTGCTGATAAATTCACTTATTTTTACCAGCTGTTTGTATTTGCAGTAGGAAGTAATGCTGAAAAAGCCTCTGAAGTGGGGTTTTGATACACAATGGGTCATGATTGGTGAAGCTATTTATAGGTGTCCAGCTGACAATGATATCCTGAAATGTAATGACCCTTAGGTTTGGATAATGTGTTTTGAAAACTCCCCAGATGCACACTTCCCTTGTGCAGTCCTCCAGATTGCCTCTCTCTCCAGCACAATAAAGTTCCCTTCAAGTGCTGCTGTTGGAAATGACCAACAAAAACAAATGAAAGGAAGCTCACCCATGGAAAACTGCCTCTGAGGCAGCAGGATCAGATCAGTGGTGCTCAACACCACCTTTGTTTTTGTGGCTGCATTGTTGTGAGAGAGATTTGCTTCAACCCCTGGAGACTGAAATTTTCTGCTCATCTGCTCTGGTAGCCACAGCTGTGTTCAGGACTTGGGCTGCAGGCATCACTTCTGGGGCTGCTCACCACCAGGGTGGAAGGAGGACTGATAAAGTTTGGTTCATTTATGAAATACGTTTATTTTGTCATTAAAGCTCACAGCTTCTCCATTGCCTGGGCTGGCCAGTGCTGAGTTAGCACATGTGGTGACTGCACTAGAGCAGACACAAGCAGTATTAGCAAGGATGTTGGGATGCTGAGTGGGAAACAGCCCAACCACCTCGTGCAAGTGGAAGCCAGAAGGTGCTTGAAATGCAGGAACTCTGAAGGAGCTTGGAAAAGCTGGAAGGAGAAGAAGTGACTGGAGATGCACTGGAGAATAAATGAGATGAGATGTGAGACTGAGACTGTAAGACTTCTGCTTTCCCAAATCTGTTGCTTTCTCTCTTTTTAAATAAAGCACATTGAGATCACAAAACTGTCTGCACTAACTCACAGCCTGACATGGTGGTGCAAAGGCAGTGAGCTCCAAACTGAGCAGTTCTGGGAGAAGAAGCAGGTGTCCTCAGTCTCAGGGTTGGGCTCAGATAAGAGTTCAACATGAAAAGCTAACTTTGGCTGATTGCTGTGTGTGGACACCATGACTGCCTGCACAGACAGGGGTGTGTGAGCATTGCTGCCCAGGGCAGAGAGCAATGGACACTTCACCTGTACCTGGCAGTGTGTGAGCTGTGGCTGGGGACAGCTGTCTATTAGCAATCCTGAGATTTCCCTTCATGTAAGTGATTGACAGCTGGGCTGGTACTGGCAGCTTTTTGATAAATTAATGTCCCTTGGAAGGGAAGATCTTGGAGAGAAAACACTACTTTATACAGAGGAAAGCTGAAGAGCAATTTCTTTGTTGGAAGTAGATGATGGGATTTGCTTTGTCTCAGAGTTGCTGAGTTTGGGGAGGATCTGACAAGTTTGTCAGCTGTGTGTGAGTGTTACCTGTTTACACACCACTGCCTTCTTGTCACCTGCTCCCAGCTCTGTGGAGGAGAGGAACCTTTGGATGGTGCCTGTTCATGCCACAACTGCCATTGTGATAAACTTCATGTGTTGCTGCTGCTGCTTTCTGTAAGCACAGGTTCAAACCCACAGCCTAAACCTGCTCTTCTTGTAAGGGGCCAGTGTGATGTGATGCTTTAGTCTATGAAAGATGGGCTTGAGGAGAGAACAGCTCTGTGTTTCATGACCAGAAGTCTTATCACTGCAGGTCCTAAGCGCAGGGTTGCATTTTCTTCTGAACGAACTCTCAAGGAGACCTTTCCATGGCTCAACTCCAGTGGAAAACGGGGTTGATTTGAATTCAGACATTCCCTCTGCTCTCTTTTTCACCCAGGCAGTTGGCACTATTTGGGAGTTCCAGTATTAAATCTCTTTATCTTTTTCTGTTATTCAGTTATTTTACCTTTTGCCTGGAAAAACTCAAGTGGTCCCCCATGCAGCGTGGAGCACAAGTGACAGATTTTTCTCCAAGCTGGTAGCAGGCACCAGAAAGCCAACCCAGCAGGAGCAGCCCTTCTTCTCCTGTGCTGGCCGGCTCTCCTGCCTGTAGTGTATGCTTTTCTGGGAGGGAACGATGCAGAAAATGGCTTTCCACTGGAGGGGACAAATTGCTGGTTGCGTCTCCAAGCCTGAGATCCCTGCCCTGGAATTTTGCCTGTCCTCACACAGGAAGCCAGCTCTGCCTCAACCACAGAATCAATTACCTCAACCACAGCCCATGGCAGTTCAACACTTACTTTCAATGTATGCGCTGGGTACAAACATTGCCCAGAATAAGATGGTTTTTAGTTCTTTTTCCCCTTCCCCGCTGTGGTGCTGTCAGTGCTGGTGAATCCAGGGTGTCTCCTTCCTGCAGCATGTTGTTGTGCGTGGGAGCTGCCGAGCTCTCCGGAGCTCTCCTGCCTGCAGTGGGTGCAGGCCGTGGGTGGAGGGACGTGAGCTGGCGGAGCCCGAGGCCGCGTGTGCCCTCAGCACCGGCAAAACAAACGCGGGCCTGAAGAATGGCTCCCTTTCAGGAGCCGGCACGGTGTCAGGCCTTGTCAAGAATGGCTCCCTTTCAGGAGCCGGCACGGTGTCAGGCCTTGTCAAGAATGGCTCCCTTTCAGGAGCCGGCACGGTGTCAGGCCTTGTCGTCTGTGCTGGGGTGGCAGCTGTCTGGCAGTCCCCAGCATTGCTGGAAGGCCAGAAGCTCCCTAAGTATTATCTTGTGTGGCAGAACAGCAGGGCTGTCTCCAGCTGCGGGGAAAGGCACAGCCCTGGCTCTGAGTGCCCTGCTGTGCCCAGTCCTGTCGTCTCAAGGCACCACTGTGCAAAGCAGGGCCCATCACTGGGCTGTTTTTCTGTCTGCAGGAGCAGCAGTCACGCTCATCTCCTTCCCTTCCCTCTGGCTCCGAGCTTGGGAGGGGGAGAAGCTGGCATGATGCTGAATTGGCTTTTCCGGGGTTGTGCAATGAAGAGGAGGAATTTGGGAGGTGATGGGACTGAGGGAGACGTGCAGGGCGTGGGCAGGCTGCACACTTCGCCCCACCTGTGTAGGGTAAGGTACGTTTGTGGGATTAGTTTTGATTATTCAGAATGTTTTGAACACACTTCAGGCTGTGGATGGGAGAAGCTGCCCTGTTTGTTTCAGATCCCCTGTTTGTGCAGCCTTTGGAAGTAACATTGTCCTGTCCCATACTTGTTTTGTTGAGATGGGCCTTGTGTTTATGCAGAATCTGCTTGTTTCTCCTCTTCCCCACATCTACATGACTGCAGCAAGCTCTGGGTTGGTTTATACCTGAAGCTTTGCATTTGTATTCACTTATCATAAAAGCGTCAGACAGCTAAGAGAGCCCAAGTGAGGAAAAAAAAAATCCTGAAAGTGCTCTTTGTCCTCAGTCCCAGTCACGTGCTTTCCTTCCAGAGCCTCTTCTCTGGCATAAGTATCCATGCTCATCCAGTTTGTGACATTGGGATGCAGAAGGTAAACCCAGACAGGGAATCAGCATCCTCCAAATGGGGTGATGGGAGACTTTGAGAGAGGAGTGGGGTCAGTGAGAACCACAGGATTCTTGGACACAGCCCTAATCACCGCTCTCGGCTTGTGGCTGACCAGGTCAGCGCTGTGAAGGCACCACTTTTAGATGTTCAGATTCCTTTGTGAAACCAAAAAGTGTCTGTCTCCCACAGGCATGAAATTCCAGGGATGTCAGACAGCTGGAGCAAGGTTCCCATCGAGCTCTGTCTCGGGGCTCTTGCCCTCTCTGGCTGCACGGCCTCAGCCCCAGACTGTCACAGGAGCCAGAGAGGCTGGGCTGGGTTTCCATCCAAGGCTTGGGGTTCTCCCATCCTCATCACCATTGCATGAGATGCTGTGATGAGTCTGCATTTTGTGTGCAAGGAAACATGTGGGGAATGCATCGAGTCCCCCACAGGCAGCCCTCAGCTGGCTCTGGCTGTGGCAGAGGCAGGGCTCAGCCCTCAGCTCTGCTGAGTTCATGTCTGCCTGCACAGGGCTGTACAGGCATGCCTTCAGCTGTGGCTGTGTGCAGCATGTTCCCTGAGCTTGTGGTGATGCTGGAAAATGGAACCTTGCCGTGTCTGCCAGGACCTCCCTGCAGCCCTCAGCTCTGCTGCTGGGAGAGGAGACCATCCCTGCTGGGTGCCTGGGCTCTGGGGCAGCTGGGGGCACAAGGGCATTGCCAGGTCTCTGCTCCACACCCTGCTCACAGCAGCCTTCCCTCCTGAGCCACGCTGATCCTGCTTTCAGCTCTGCCACGGGGAAATGCTGCCTGGGGAAGGTGGCAGCTGGCCTCCCAGCAACATTCCCCTTCCCTTTTTCTGCAGCAAGGTGCTTCCAGCTCACATTCCTAAATATAGATTTATTCTGTATTTTCATACAGAACAAATAGTGCTTTCAGCTTATTTTTTTTGCTGTGAGGGTTTTTCAAATAGAGGTTTTCTTTTCCTTTTTTCTGTTGCCTTGATTCTTCAGATTAAAGGCGTTCTGTGCTAATACACTTGGAGGCTTTCGGGAGGCATGTGTTAATAGGATATATAGCAGTCAGCTTATTAGTATGGTGACTCTGGTGTAGCCCTCAGAGGAGCTGAGTTGCTGTGGTATATTCTGGGATATTCTCTTTCTAATGTCTTCCAGTTATTATTACAAGAAGATGTGGTCAATAGCTGGAAGATCTGTTGGAGGAGATGCTGTGGGATGGTTGCATAAGCCAAACTGGGAAAAAGCATACAGTGGTGACCAAAAGCTCTTGGGTTCCCATTATATCTCTGTTCCCTTCTCTAAAAATATACTGGATAATAGTATTTATTGTAATTGGGTAATAAATTCTGGAAACGTATGTGGGAATTAGCCATGTTTATTTTAAGTGGTAACTAAAGCAAATAAGCTTGGTGACTGCTATCCAGCATGGCTTGTTTGAGTGATGGAGATCCAGATCCTTTTTCCCCTCTTCCACACTTCTTTTAAACTGCTCCAAACCTTTCTCATGCCAGTCCTTAAGGGTAGGCACTCAGTTTATCTCCTGGCTTTGTCCCACAGCCACTTGTGTTTGTCAAGTGTCTCCTTTTCCTCATGGAAGGATGCTGGGAAACCAAAAAGATTCCTCAGCTTAGAGCAGCTGAGTAAACTGGGAATGCATCACTGCCTTGGGTGAACTTGGAGAAAGTCTGCACTAGATAAGGTGCTGAGATTAGGCCCTTGACAGGGTTAATTGGGAAGTCCATTAACTGAAAAGCCTCAGCAGCTTCTGAATAAATAATTTTTAAAAGAAACTAACTAGGGCAGTGTTGGGTGGCTTTGTTTGTATTTCAGGATCTTTTTTTTCGGTCTGTTTAAAAAGTTTCATTTGTGTTTTGGACTTTGCTTGGTTTTGAATAGCTTATGGGGGATGGAATTCTCAGGCTACAGAGAAGCTGAACTTTCTCATCCTTTAAGGTCATTTTGGAGGAAATGTCTTTCATTTTTGGTTCCATAGCTTTCTTTATTTTTAACCAACTTTCCTTATTCTCAAAGGCAGCCTTCATGTTTGCAAAACACTGTATGCATAATGCCTGGTAAATCCTGCTTTGCTTCGTTGTAAACTCCCGTCCAGGACTTGTGATAGAGGCAAAATGCCCATTTAATCCTCTCTTGATTAAGAAAAACCTCACAATTAATTAATTAGGCTTTATAAATGTTATGGGGAAATCACTAAATAACAGCTTAAGAAAAGAAGCATGTGGGAATTTTGCTTGTGGTGAAAAAAAGAGAGGAATTTAAGCCAGAAACAGTCAGTTTGTTTGCAGAAAATTAAAACTGATGTTGCATTCACAGGTTGTAAATGGATCAACTTGGATGTGTGTGGTATAAGAAGATGAGG
The DNA here is from genome assembly GCF_027579445.1 of Ammospiza nelsoni. Lineage (NCBI taxonomy): Eukaryota > Metazoa > Chordata > Aves > Passeriformes > Passerellidae > Ammospiza > Ammospiza nelsoni. The sequence goes on from NC_080648.1 coordinate 8,466,409, forward strand.
AGCTTTACTCTCCCTTGAGACTTGACTTTGAGCATCAGCAAAAACTGTTGTTTTAAGCCTTTGCCATTTGATGCTGCAGATGCGTGTAGGATTTTTATTTTGTTTTCTGTGGTTTGTGGTGTTTCTCTGAAGGAGGAAAGGCTGCTGGGGCTGAAGTGATGCTGAAGGCAGTGCCCTCAGCTCAGCTGTGTGTTCGCAAGTGCTGAAGGAACACAAGGGGAGCAGTGAAGGTGCAGGTCCCTGCTGGGAGTGCCCAGCATCCGGCTGGTGCTGGGACACAGCCCAAGGTGTGCCCGGTAATGGACACAGCCCAAGGTGTGCCCAGCAATCCTGAGTGCTTTGGCACCAGCCTTGGACACAGGAAAGCAATTAAGGAGTTTGCCTAAGGAGTTCCTCGCTTAAAGGAGCTTGGCTTCTCGCTGAAATCCTTGTCCACCTCCTTAGGGAGGAGGCTGCAGTGTGTGCTCAGCACTGGGTTTTGCTGCTGTGCAACTGAGCCTTTGCTTCCCGACACTGCCCTGGGGCACGTGGGGCATTGTGAAACCTTGGCACTGGGCCAGGGATATTTTGAAATATTTGTTTTCCATAGGTGCTGAGCATTGCACTTCACAATGCACTCGCTGGTCACTTGCTGGTTTGTGAATAGCTCTCAAAAATGGGTGCAAAAGTTAAAGGCAAGAACCTCAGCTCTTGACTCTTCTTGCTTCTGTAAAATAAAGTGGCTCTGATTTTTACTTGGCATGTCTTGGTGGTGACTCCATATGTGGTTTCTTCAGTGATGTTTTTGCCTGCCTGCAGTGCAGCTGGGAGCCAGGAGGGATATGAATAAAAGGCTTGAGTGTCTGGGAAAATTCTTGGCATTCTTAGAGGAGCGGTTTAACGGGGAGGGGGGCTGGGAATTGTGTTGGTTTAGTGGGAGGTTTTTTGGGGGGGACTCCAGTGTGGGCTGGGAGCTTATTGTGAGCATGCAGCAACTGGAGATGGCTGGCTGGCACAGCGGCCCACGCACCGAGAGCTGGCTTGGATGTGGCTGTGCTGCCTGTTGGAAAACAGAAGGAAGGAAAGGCACTTGGCATTGCTGGAGGGAAGAGCAATGCTAGGCATCACCATGTTACCTTTTACAGCTCTTTGGGTTGCTACAGCAGGGAAAATGACAGTTGCCCTCCCTGCACAAGCGTGGAAGGCTCGTGGTCTCAGGTGCATCCTGGCTGACTGACCATGTACCACCACCAGAGTGGGCAGGAGCAGGAGGCGGCAGAGATGAAGCTCTTCATCTTCTATTGTTGGTGTCGCGGTAAACCAGCAGAAACCCCACATCTGTGGGCTTGCTTTTTCTTCCTTTCTTCTTTCCTCAGCCTATTATTAAGTGCTTCATGATGGGGATCTGAAGTTTTAAACCCATGCTTAAGATTAATTGAAAGCCTTCAGAACTGGCTGTGTGCTTGCATTTTGCAAATCTCCTTGAGATTAGGTGCCATTTAGATGTGACAATCCACTGGCCAGCCCTAGCTGAGTGTGCTTCGTTTTTTCTCCAGTGCCAAAGGCACCCACAAGGTCACGCCTACTCCACCTCTGCTGAGCGCTCTGCTAAGACTGACTATGCTCAGAATCCTCTCACAGTCAAATCTGTCTCATTACCTCTCTTGGACCATCTCCTTCTGCTTAACAGGCTGCAAAGTGCAATCTCATTCACTGGTGCTGTTATACATCTATCTAATAGTCATTAGCCTGTGAGGACAAGACAGGTAATGTTTTCATGTGTGCTAGTGAGTGTTTTGAATGTTGCTCACACCACAGAGGTGTTTTCCTTACATGGGGTGTGGTGTTGCTGTTAAGTGCCCCTCAGCTCTGAGCTAGGCAAGAGATATTTTCTTCATGGAAACACGAGTCCTGCTCACTGCTGTCGCTTTGCAAATGTCAAGTGGCATTTATTGAGCCAGCATTCAGAGATGGAGAGATTCTCCAGAGAGAGGTAAATTGTCAAATTTCTCTGCATTGATCCAGAAGCTGGGCCAAGCCCAGGGAGTGCCTGCTTGGACAAAGAAGCTGAATTTGGCATCTGACACTGTTTGCCCAAAGGTCTCTAGGCAAGTACTCAACTGCTCCATGACTCAGTGCACTTGTGAAACGATGATAACTACAAGTGCCCTTGTAAGGGATCTTGCAGCAGGGGGCATTTGGGGGAGGTTGTGGGGCTGGGCTGGGGACCTGCCTGTGCTGGAGCCTGAAGCTGCCCCTCTGTGTTTCGTGGTTTGTGGAGCTGCTGCCCCAGGTGCCCAGGCTGAGAGGGGCCAGGCAGTGCCTGTGGCTGGCACACATGAGCCTGTACCTGGGACTGGATAAACAGCCCCATACCACTCAGTCCTTTCTCTGCTCAGTTGCAAAATGAGCCTCCCTGCACCAGGATGGAATGGTTTCCTGATTCCATGTCTTTCCATGCAGGAGACAAGGGAATAGCATCCTACAAACACCACTGGTGCATGTATTAATCTTTGTATTGCACACACTGCTGTGGATTGTGGATGGGGCATCAAGAGGGTGAAGTCATTGTTTTGTGCCCAGCAGCAGTGCCCAGCTGTGCCAGGCCAGCCCCTGAGCTCTGCAGCATGGCCATGCAGGGTTTGGGGAGCCTCCCTGCTCTTCCTCCTGCTGCTCTCTGAGTCACTCTGCTCAGGAACCTGCAATCTGCTAGCTCTGGATTTTCCTTCTGCTTTGATTTGACTGTAAATCAGAAGGGAGAGGATCTGTGTGTGCCTGGCACTCCATGTCCACATGTTCCCTGCAGGACAAAGCAGTGCTCCCCTGGGAACAGCCAGTGCCACAGACCTGCTGCAGGGCATCCGTGTGACACAGATGATGCCTGGACCCAGCAAAGCACTGGAGGATTTGTCATGGTGTAAGGTCAGGGTGACATCCAGGATTGAGGAATTTAGAAACAAAAGTTTGCCTCGGCAGTGGGAATTGAAGTGCTGTGGAAAAGCACCATGCAGATGTTGTGTTGTTGCCTCTTTGTGTTTTCTAAGTGTGTGTGTAAAATGTAAGTGGGAAGACTCTGGGAAGAGAAGGATCTGAAATACAGCTTCCTGGTGAGCTCCTGGAAGACACAAGCTTCTTCTCTCTGTGTGGGGCTGGCATGTGGAGAGCTGCAGCCTGGCCACAGATCCCAGGCTGGTGGTGCAGAGGTGCTGGAGGCAGCGTTTGGGAGCAGCAGAAACCTTTGGGTTGAAGGTCACTGCTCCAGTGTAAGCCCTATTCATGTAGCAGAAAGGAGAGAAAACTCAATTTCCTTCCTTCTTGCCCTGTAGATCTTTGCTGTTTGGCCTTGGAAAATGTTCATCTTTTTCACTTATGTTCTGTTGAGCTGTAGAAATGGGAAAGGGCAGCTCAGATACAGAAAAATTCTGTGCTGTCCCTCAGGGTATATGTCCAGAAATCATCACTGTTTATCAGCTAAACCATGTGATGTTTTGTTTTCCCTCTTAATTCTATTCACCAGTTGCTTGCACGCTGATGAAGCAGGGCCCAGAGTTTACAAGTCCCATCATGCCAGCTTCACCATTTAACAAAAATAAGCATCACCATTTATGATTGTGGCATTCAATTACACTTCTGTTTACCCATATGCTTTCACCTGCATCATTCAGGGAAAAAAGCCCGAGGGTTGTCTCAAGCAGGAAACACAAGCATATGTCACTAAGGAGAATTTTGTGGTGGGATTATTGAAAGATGAGACTTCTAGAGAGATTTTTTTTTTTAACCAACTGATATCAGAATGATCTTCTCTATAAAAGGCCCACTCTGTTTATAGTGCTGCTGGTGAAAGCAAAGGAAGCAGGGGCAGCACATCTTGAAGCATTCTCAGAGCTGCTCTGCTCTACACCAGGAGCCCCAGCCAGGAGTACTGCAGCTGAGGGGCGGCTGGGCATGGAGCTGGTCTCACTGCTGACATTCCCTGGGTTGTGCAGGCAGTGGTAAAACCACTTTTCCTGGAACAAGCTGCTGAAAAATGTAATGACGCAGAGTGAAACTGATGCTAATTTGGAGGTGAAGCATGAAGAGAAACTGTGATCAGGTTTTTATTTTTTGAAGAATCAAAGGCACACAGTTTGAAGCTGTAGCCTGTGCACTTCTCACAGGTTTCTTTTATCACTGTCTATGAAGAAGAGCTAAATTAGTATGTGGTGCTGTGTTGACTCTCTTATGGGGATCTGGATTTGGTCTTTCTGATTGTGTTTCTCTGCTGCTTTTTGTTTTTTGACTTGCAGTAAAGGGCCAAATAACTTATCATCTGCAGTGGATGCAGTACTTGCAGTAAGGGCCAAATAACATATCATCTGCAGTGGATGTAGTAGTTGCAGCAAGGGCCAAATACCACATGCTCTGCAGGGGCTGTGGTTTGTGGCCAGCTGCCCACAGCTGCCTGCTCCATCTGCGTGCCAGCCCTGCCGCAGGGCACAGCCTGCTGGGCACCCTGCTGGGCACGGGCTCGGCAGCTGATGTGGGTTTGAAGAGCAGATTTTGGTTCCCTGGGCAGCTCTGAGCTGGTGTGGCCACAGGAATGGGCTGGTGTGCCATTGTGCATCCCAGATGCACCCTCAGCCTCCAGCAGGGTGTGTCCAGGAACTGGCATGTCTGGTAATTACAGCCCATTTCAAGCACTGTGATTGGAGGTTTCATTTGAGTTCTTGTGGTGCTCAGCTCTTGTGTTATCCATCTATGCTACCAAGGACATGTCTGTCTTTCTGCTGCTAAGAAAAGGGTTCTGTGATGTTGCTGTCAAATCAGAGCTAAAGATACATAAGATATCTGATCTATCCCTCTGGGATGGCTGCTGTTCCTGTGGCCATGCCGCAGATGCCATTTCTGTGCCTGTTGACTGGACAGAACATTTGTGAAAACTTAAGGACTTAGGATTTGAAAATATTTAAGTTCTGCTCTGACCTTATGATGAATCTTTCATTTCCCACAAAATTCCAGATTCAAAATATGATTTATCCCCTTGGCTCTCTGCTTCAAGCCTGAAGATCAGCTCAAGGCACAGAAATCTTTGGAGAGCATGTTCAAAGACTGCAAGTAAAACCCTGGCAACTGCCCCATCATAGGATGTTATTAATGACCCAAGAAGGGATGTTCAGGGCTGCAGTTGCTATTTGAGGTTAGAGTTGCCACCTGGAGCCATTGCAGTGTCTCAATTATCATGTTGTGCAATGGTGAAATGGACTTCAAGAAAGGTTGGCTGCCTCGTGGTTGTTTGCAGCCCCGGGATGGGGTCCTGCCTGGTAAGAAGCAGCAGAGTTGTCTCTGCAGGCTGTGAGGTGGAAGGACCTGGCTCACACTGAGTGCTGAGGAGGGTAGGAATGTGCAGGGAGCAGTGCAGCTGGAAAGGGCAGGGCTGTGATCCTGCCTGCCTCTGCCCTGGCTGATCCCAGCTGGCTCTGCCATATGCCCTGCCCAGCTCCTGTCCTGCAAGGCACCTTCATTGCTGTCAAAAGTATGGAGAAAGCTCTGCTGAAATCCTTAGCTTTTGTTTAAAGCAAATAAAAACACAAACAACCCCCCCTACACTGCTGCATTAGTGCTGCCCTCATTTACTGCAGCATTTGTGTTCTGGATTGATTATTTATGCTGAGTGTGGCAGGCTGGCTCCTGCTGGAAGGGGTTCTATTTGGAGTGTGACCTTGCCTTCACTGGCAGGTGAACTTTCAGGCTGTCCTTGGGCCACCCTGGCACGTGGGAGCTGGCCACAAGGGCAGGTCATTTGGGTGCTGATTCAGGGTGCGGGCAGGCTCCTCTCCAGCACAGCTCCTCACACCAAACTCCACAAGTGAGCAGTGGTTCTATTCACAAGGCTGTCAGGTTTCCAGGCTCAATGGATTGGAGAGAAAGAAATAAAACAGAGAAAACTTTTCTCCGCCTTTCTTTATTTTCCTAGTCTTCCTACTTCCCAGCAGCTGTTGCCATTGTTTATCCTAACACAGCAAAATCCCTTTGGAGCTGAATGACAGCTGAACACACTGCAAGCACAGCAAATGGTTTTCTGCTTTGGTATCAGCACTGCCTTGAACTTGAACCAGGTTATTTCTGCTGCTTACAGAAATAAAGGAAACTGCATTTCAAGGTCACTGGCAAAAATTATTCCACTGAAGTCTGGCTCATTGATTTAACAGCTTTGAGAGATGGCGAGCAGCTCTGAGTAGGTGTATTCCTGTCCTGTAGTGAACAGCTACTGAGTGCCAAAAAAAGAAGAGAAAAAGCCCTGTGTGGATGCATTTGGGTTTCCTGCAGCCAAGGCATGACTGAGTTCTCAATGCAGCCTTGCCTGGCTGGAGCCTATTTAAATGCAGCCTTGCTGAGCTGGAGCCTATTTTAAAATCTCGAGCAGTGGTGCTGCCTGTTGCCTGGAAACCTCCTCCCAGCCTCAGGCACTTTCAGCCCAATCATAGCCATCGGCAGCCTTTATTTATTTCCCATCCAAAATGTCATTCCAGGCTTCTGGTTTGTGTTTTTGTTTGCTTGTTTTTGTTTATGACTTAAAATGAAAAGACACAAAGTGTAACCATCAAAACCCGGTTCCTTTCTGTGGGAACAGCCTGCCCGGCTGTCACTGCATTGCAGAGCTGGGAGCTGGCAGCTAGAGCTCTGGGAGGTGCTGGGGAGGATGAGGAGTGGGGGCTGAGAGCCTGAGGAAGCCCCCCGAGCTCAGCTGGTGCCTGCAGTGGGTTCCTGTGCCTTGTGCCAGCCTCTTCCTCCAGGGCAAAGCCAGGGCTCATCAGCTCTGGGTCTCTGCCCAGCTCACACGTGTCCCGGGTTCCCCTTTCCAGTTGAGGTTGTGCCACCCCATGTGAGATCCACAGCTCAGCATTTGGCTGACTGGAGCAGCACAGATTCACCTTTAAAACACCCTGTGTATCCTGGGGTCTGAGTTGTAGCACCTTTAATACACCCTGTGTATCCTGGGGTCTGAGTTGCAGCATCTCCCTGTGCTGACAGCTGGATGGAAGAGAGTTAAACTTGGAGATCTCCCTGTCTTAGGGGCTGGTTTTATTTTTAATTCACCTAAACTTTGGTCATCTCAAAACCTTAATTGCTGACATCAGTTACACATGGAAACTTTAAATGATTGCTCTTTCTGCTAAGTTAGTGAGTGTGATTGATCCTGAATGGACAGAATAGGATGGTGGATCACAGGAGCCCAGCTATGATTCAATTTATGTTTTTTGGGAGAGCACTGGGCTAAAATAATCTGAAAGTGGGTAAAAAATGCTAAATGAAACAGCTAGAAGGTTTGTGTGTGAGGCATGGAAGTTGTTTCAGCTGTTCACAGGTTGTTCTTGTGATTTAAATGGTTTATTTTACAAGACTGAGAATATTTGTTTTACCAAAGGCAGAGCTAAAGGGGGCTTTGACTCAAGATGCAGTTGAACAAAGGTTTGTGTTTTGTTTAGCAACCTTACTGCAGGCACAGAGGCTAGGCTTATCACATCAATTATTTTCCTCTTGACTTCATTTAAGTTTGACAGGCAGCTTAGGCTCTTCTCAGGGATGCTCTTGTCTCTCAGTCTTAGTGCTGGGACATTAAATTCCAATTGTCAGGAACAGACAGAAGAACCAGTGCCAAACCAAGGGCAGACATTTTTCCATTCCCATTTTCTGTGTGCTGGTGGTTAAGAAAAAAGCAATCAATTGCCAAAGAAATTGTGAGTGTGAATTAATCACAATTCATTCTCTGAAGTCCTGTCTCCTTGCTTTTCCTTGGGTGGGTAAGAGCCTGAGGGGCTCCAGGGAGGGTGGTCTGGTCCCTGGGTTCAGACATCATTTCTTAGTTGTGCAGAGAGGTGTGCATCTGTTAAAATTGCAAACTTTCCTGGTTTAGCCACTAGAAAGAGAAATTATCTTTCTGTCAGCTCCTCTTTGCTGGACTTTATGTCTGCTCTGCTCTGCCTTTCTGTCTAGCACAGGTCACAGAGCCGCTGTCTCCTCGGATTTGGTTTTCTTAGTTCCTAAGCAAAGCCTCTACAGGTGATCAGCTTCTGTGGGGGAGGGAAGGAACAGAAGGGAGAGCAAAGTGCACACGGGGGAGGCAGGAACAGGAACAGCAGAGGAACAGAGGGAAGCTGTGTGCTCACAGATGGCAAAGCAAGAGGGTTCCTTGCCCTGCCTGTGCCAGCGGCACCCCCAGCGCCGAGCGAGCAAACCTCGCTGCGTGTGGCCATGGCAAGGGGCAGTGACAAGTACTCAGGGAAAATGCACAGTCTGTCAAGCTGAATTCTCTGCTGGAGGGTTTGAGAAAATGAAATACAAAAAAAAAGTCCAAGAGAAATGAGTGCTAAAACACACCGTGGTAGGTGTTCCTTTGCTAATCTGTCCCAGCTGCATGCAGTTGAAGCTCACACTAGTGTTTTCTTTACTTTGGAGCCTGGTAGCTTGGTTCCCCCAGCCCCCATGAAGATCAGTGTTTCACACCCTCTCCTGTTGTTAGTGGCTGCTGGGGGGTTGTGCTGGGGTGTGCCAAACACAGGCCCTTAGGGGCACTACTGGGCTTTGCAGTGCCCAGGAGGGTGGTGATCTTGGTCTCATCAGCCTGATCTGCCATCTCAGTGCAGTTTGCTAATCTGGCTTCTTCTCCCTGGCAGAATGAAGAGAAGAGGAACCTGTCCCTGGGGGGCCATGTGGGCTTCGACAGCCTCCCGGATCAGCTGGTCAGCAAATCTGTCACACAAGGCTTCAGCTTCAACATCCTCTGTGTGGGTGAGCACTGTCCTTGCAAGCAGCCATGGGGGGAGGCTGGGACCAGCATTTATTGAGTGTCCTGCCATGCCACCAGCCTTGGCAGTGACTTCAACAAGTCAGAAATGCCAAACTCTTATAAAACACACTGAGTCAAGGCAGGAGGATTTCTGTAATCAGTGGGTTATTGCTCATCATCTCTGCTGCAATAGCTCTGCAATAGGAAGGATCAAAGGAAGGCTGTATATAGCAAGTTAAGTGTTTCCATATGCTGACTGGGGTGGCTGCATGAGCAGCTTTTGCTGGGTATGCTGTCTAGGTAGATACAGTCAGATGCACCATGGGTTATGTGGGAGCTGCTCTTGGTAACTTGGTTATTTCTGAGTGTGAGCCTGCACCCCAAATCTGGGCACAAGAGGTTTGTGTCTGAGCTGTGCCTAGTCCGTGCTTTCCAGGTGTCAGCACGGGCATCTCTGTGCTTAGAAAGGGAGGGGGACTGTTCCTTACTGACTTTAAAATAACCTTATTATATTCTTGGCTTTTAATTTTGATATTGATGTGATCTAGCAGGCAATGCTGGCTGGAGTACTGGAGACCAATTCCTTTCAGTGATGAGATGAGCATCATTTCTTTTTTGGCTGGTTCTTGTATGATGTATGAGGTCTGAAGTATTGTAACCTGCTAGACCAGCAGAAATACAGCAGCTCCCACAGCTTTCTATAGACTGTGCAGGGAAGGTTATTTCCTCAGATTTTGCCTCTCTTCAGCCCTATGACCAGTAGGGCTGTGTGTAGTGAATAAGGAGTTTAAATGAGGAGTGAATAAGGAGTGTAAATGAGCCTCCTTCTAGGCCAAACTGGAAAATATCACTCTTGTTTCATTACCAGGAACAGCATTTCAAAGCCTTTCTGCTCACAAACAGCTTGTCAGCCAAATATTCTGGGACAGAGGTTTTTGTGATGTATCCCAGGTGTCCATCAATGGCTGCTAAAATTGTCCTCTGCACAGCTTCTCTAGTGCAGAATCCCAGGCAAAGTCAGAGGTCATGGAAAGGAAGATGGTGTGCTTTGCTGTGCTGCTGTGTTTTGTGTGATACTGGGAAGATCCAAGTGCTCTGTTCTGTTTGCATTAAACATGGGAGCCCTTCAGGAAGGCAGACACTGTCTGTGTGACACCCGTGTGACAATTACACGTCTGTGCACAAGCCACTCGTGGTGACCTCCCACAGTGTCATTCAGTTCTCTAATCAACATGCTTTGAAGTGGCAAATTCCCAGTGCAGTGAGCTGCTGGTTTGTGCTCCCCAGGTGAGACTGGCATTGGGAAGTCCACGCTGATGAACACCCTGTTCAACACCACCTTTGAGACGGAGGAAGCCAGCCACTACGAGAGCGCCGTGCGCCTGCGCCCGCGCACCTACGACCTGCAGGAGAGCAACGTGCACCTGAAGCTCACCATCGTGGATGCAGTGGGATTTGGGGATCAGATCAATAAGGACGAAAGGCAGGTCTTGTGCCATCTGCTCGGTGTTTCTGCCTCGTGCTTAGACATCAGCTGCCTGCAGTTCCCCTCGCAGCGCTGCAGGAGTGTCTGTGTCTCCAGTAAAGGAGTCGCTGCCTGTAGGGGTTCTGGGGACAAAGGGTAGAGGGTGAACAGCCAGAAAGAGAGGTCACAGGAGGTCTTTCCAGCAGAGATTGCTGTCCTCCAGGAGTGTGAGCTGTTAACCAGCTGTCCTCAGAGCAGGGTCAGGAATTATCTGTTCTGAACTGGTCTCATTTAACTACACAGACATCTTGTTCAAGCCCCAGATAAAGGCTTTCTGGGATCCCTAGGTGTCTCCTTGGTCATGTTACATTGCTGCACACAGATGGCTGAGCCCTGAAATGTGGGCAAAGTTTGATATGGGGAAGTAGTCATCTTTCTGTGCTCCACTGTCCTTAGACCTGCAGTGCAGCCTCAAGAGTCTCCAGCAAACTTTGGATTATAAGGTCTGTGTGCAAACCCCAAACTTTCCCATTGCAAAGCTGAATTGTTTGAGTCTTATAACTTGTTTTTAGAGATATCATGGAACATCTAAGAGAATTCCTTCAGCCTTTAGGCAGTTTAGATTTGTGCTGCAGTGGCTGGTTTGCTAATGGGCTGGTTTTAGTTACAGGCCAATCGTTGAGTACATTGATACGCAGTTTGAAAACTATTTGCAAGAGGAGCTGAAAATCCGCCGGTCTCTGTTCGACTACCACGACACGAGGATCCACGTCTGCCTCTACTTCATCACCCCCACCGGGCACTCGCTCAAGTCCTTGGACCTGGTGACAATGAAGAAGCTGGATAGCAAGGTAGGGCCTTGGAGACTGCAGTCCCTCTTGCTGGAATGCTTCTGTTAGTGCTGATTGTCCTGTGGAAGGTTTTGTCCCTTCTGTCCAGTGCTGGACTCCTTCCTGCGTGGCAGCTGAGCCATTCTTAGGACTCTGGTTGTGATCTGTCTGGCCTGGGGGTTGCTGAGGTCCTGTGCTTGTTTTCTCACTGACTTTCCTGAAGAATGTCAGGGAAAGCCTGTTTTCCTGTTGGTTGTGTAAATTCCAGTGTCCCTCTACTGTAAGAATCTCACCTAGATGAGCTGATACTTATCAGAGCCATCAGCTGCAGCTCCATTGGGTGTGCAGGTGAGAATGCTTTCCAGCTCCAGCAGTTAGATTGTGGAGTCCCCTTTGCTGTCCTGACTTGTCAGCAGGGACAGAGGGGCTGAGAGCCCCCAAAACTGCAGTTGTTCTAAGGTGGTGGTCAGTGCTGAAGAGACAAGGGCTGAGAGAAGTGTTGGCTGTGTGTGCTGGTGCACAGGGAGTGTGTGAGCTGTCACTGCTGGCAGTGCCACGTGATCTGGCTAGGAGATCACAGTGTCTTCTATGGTGAGGAATTCCCAATGTCATAGGAATCCTAAAAATGGATGATGAGAGGGTCTGCTGGGGTTCTTTCTTTGTGCATAAGCTGTTCTGCCTTAGGGGGCAGGGTGTTACCTAACCAACAGCTTGCTTATGTTCCTGCAGCTGGGAGCAAGTTCCTGACATGGTTTTGGGTGTTCCAGCTGTCTTGCAGGGAGCTGCAGGAGGCTTCAAAGGTCACTAGTGGCAGCAGAATCTCTTCTTTTCTTCTCAATGGTTTCCTGTCTCTCAGAGTATTGTTTTAGCAGCAGGGTGGTTCCTTTGAGGTGGCAGGTGCTGTTCAGCCTGCAGAGGGACAGGCATGGGACCCTGCAGGACCTGGGGATCCCCTGGATTACTGAGGGAGCATTCTCTGGCTGTTGTTCACGTGCAGCTCTGTTAGACTTTGCTGCTGGGTTGAGTTCCCCTGTGCAGTCCCTGCTGCTTGTCCTTGCCACCCTGGGCTCAGGGCCTGCTTTCCCTTGGCCCCAGCCCAGAGCAGGCACTGGCTTCCTGTTGCAGTGGGCTGTTTGTGGCTTTGGCTGTTACACTGATTTCATCAGGAATCTGAAAACTTTCCCTTAATAAACTTTCGTCTCTTGGTACAGTGCCAGCATTACATATTCCCAGAAATATTTTTGGAGGAAAGCTTTTGCACTGTTCCCCTTGGTGCTGGTAGTCCCACAAAGCCTTTCTCCCTTTTCCTTCTCATTCCCTACTTTTCACATCTCCCTCTGGTTTCCTTTAATGTGGTCCTTTGGTAGTACCAAAATAAATCCTTTGTGCTTGTGCACAGATGAAAACTTTGTGCGCAGGCAAACTTTTTATATTTCCGAACTTCCACTTTAATAGCCCTCTCTGGAGTCATTTTACGCCTTTGTTCTCATCTCCCTTCTTGCCACAGCATGAGAACATCCTGGATTTCATGCTGTGGTGGCCTCACACAAGTGGGCACATGGAAATGAATAAGCAAGTGGAGCCCATTGATATTTTCTGGGCATCAGGGATTTATGTTGCATTTCTGCAGTGGTGTCATCCCAGGACATGGGAGCGCTTCCCAGGCACTCCCTGAGGGGTTGTGCAGTGCTGTGCCCCTTTCCCACTGCAGATGAACCTTTTGTGCTGGGTGAAGGGGGTGTCAGCAGAGCCCAGGCAGTTCTGCCCTCTCAGTGGGAGCAGAGGTGATGTGCACTGGCTCCTGTCTGCTGCTGTGTGAGCACACTGGTGTGGTTATTAATTGTTGTGGTGTTGTGGGTCCCAGGAAGAGGTGAGAGATGAGAATTTGACTCCAAGTTCTCAGAAGGCTGATTTACTATTTTATGATATTATATTATATTATATTATATTATATTATATTATATTATATTATATTATATTATATTATATTATAAGAAAATTATATACTAAAACCATACTAAAGAAAAAGAAAGGAGACATCAGAAGGCTCGACAAGAATGAATAATAAAAACTTATGACAGAGAGTCCAACACCTCTGGCTGTGATTGGTCATTAAGTTAAAACAATTCACATAGAACCAATCAAAGATGCACATGTTGGTAAGCAACCAACCACATTCCAAGCAATCAGGTAATTGTTGTTTACATTTCTTTTCTGAGGCTTCTCAGCTTCTCAGGAGAAAAATCCTGACAAAGGGACTTTTCATAAAATATCACAGTGACACACCTGAACCTGCTGTTCTTGAGAGCTTTGTGTGGCCCTTGTTTTACAGTTCAAGAATGGAGCTGTGGAGATGGAAGGTACATCAGAGGCAGTGCTGTGCTCTGCTGCAGGACTGGTTTAACAGGGAGTTTGTAGGACTGTGGCTCAGTTCCACCTTTGCTTTAGCCCACAAGTGACATGATGTGTGGATGTGTGGTCCTGGGCAGGCTTTTGGCTCTGTGACAATTTCAATAACCAATCTTGCTTTTAGTGTAAAGTCTACAAAATCCCTTCTGGGTAAAGCTTTGTAAACAAAATCTTCCATTGTGCTGTAAGACAATATCTGTTTGGCTGAGCTCATGGCCAGCTGTTATCTGGGGTATTTAGTTACAGCCAGGGAGCAGAAGCATCTTCACAAGTGGTTGTAGATAGGTGGAATTGGCTGGCTGGCTGCTCGTGGGAAGCACATAGGGCCTGACAGGTGTACACTTTCCACTGGGTTTAACCTGGGAAAAGGAGATAAATCATGGTGCATTTGTATCAGATGAGAATGTGATTTATTGATTTAAAACCCAGCCCTGTCAGGGAAAATGTGCTGCAGTGTGTGCAGCCATAAGGGTCCTGGAGCTCACTGCTTGTCCTGGATGGTTTTCAGTCACCATGTGCTGCTTGAGCTGTGGCTGAGTGCCTGCCCTCTGAGAGATGACACATCCTGGGCAGGTGGGGATGCTTCAGGCAGCCTGTGCCTCAGCTCCTTGGCTTCCAAAGTAGGATTTGCCTCTTGGCTTCACTGCAGCTTCCATTCAGGAACAGTTTGGAGATGAAGAAAAATTCAGCTGTGTTTCACAGGGCAGAAGTGCCTACAGTCCTATTGCATCAGCAAAATTATTTTCTACCAAATGACAAGTTCCTGTAAGTTTTATTTTTGGAGGTGAGAAGCAGCTCTGGTCAGAAAGACTTGAGAAGGAGGTGCATTTTTGTGTGTGCATGGGAGCTCCCTGTCCTGTCTCAAGCACAGACTTCCTCTGGTTATAATTCCAGCTCCAGCAAAGCCCTCCAGGGCATGGCCTGACAGACAAGGGCACACTGCACCCCTGTCACACTCAGTGGGGTCACATGCCAGTAGTCAACTGTATGATTTGATTACTAGATCTTCAAATAGAGAATATTACTCTTCCACCATAGATAGAAGAATGTTGTTCTAGGATTTTGCCTTCTACCCAAGATCAACATTATGTTCTGGCATTCCTTCTTTCTATTTGGGTTTTAAAACCTGTCCAGGAGAAGAGGTGGCTTTTTTTCTCTAGCTGGATATCTATCAGTTTGTCACCAATCTCTGTGCCACAGGCTTGGCCTGGGCATGGAGGTGGGTGTGTGCAAGGGTCAGACATGCAGTTCAGTAACATCTCATGTCTCACTGGTTTCTTGTTTCCAAACTCTTCCATCCTTTCCCTAAGTTGTGAAGGAATGAACCCATTCTGTACTTAGGACACACTCAAATGACACATCCATGCCTCCCCAGTATGGATGTGGCTGTTGATTATTGGAAACACAGCTTGTAAAACCCCTTTGTGTTGTGAGCTCCGTGTCAGCAGGTGTTCACTGAGTTGCCTTTTTAAAATACAAGAAATCTGGTTGAGGGCACTCCAGCCAGCCTGGTTAGTGATTTGAGTGGTGCTGAGACCACAGTGGTGACCACTCCTCCATGACTCCTCCAGCATGACTCCTCTGCTGCTAGAAAGCTGCTCCAGGCTCTGCACCCCTGCGTTGCTGTGAGCGGGGCTGAGCTGGAGTCCCTTGGAAAAAGAAGGGGAAGTTGCTTGGGCTGACTGAAAAGGGATGTGAGCCCTGAGCTGTGAGCTCCCCTTTTCCTGTGGGAGATGGTGAATCCAAGCCTCCTCAGGTCTTAGCAGGTCAGGGATTCACCCAGCTGTGGTCATGGCCCTTTTACCTTTGCAGTGAGGACATGGACCTGCTGAGCAGGGGAGGGAGCAGCAGGCAGCCTTTTCTGTGTGGGCTCTGCTCCTTGGTGAAAGAGTCCCGGTCAGTGCCTGAGAAAAAGAGGAATTTATTCTCTCAGATATGTTTGCAATGAGTAAATTTAGACTATTTTTATTCAAAGTAAATGCTTTTGTGTTTAGTGAGCACTAAACCACTAAACAGAGACAGGGAGGGGGAGCAGGGAGAACCCAAGAAATGTGGAAAAAACACTGACTTATAAAGAACTTGTGCTGGGAAAGCAAAGCCTTTTATTTTAATGGGCACCCACTGGAGACCAACTGGTTGCTGTGAATTTCAGCTCTGTAGGACAAAAAGCATTGACTGTAGGGAAATGTTAGATGGCAGACCAGACTTTCCCCTTATTTGTCTAAATTCTTGTGTTTCACTGCTGTGAATTTGGCTGCTGTTCAGACAGATGAGTTCTGCTGTTTGTTTAAGCAGTGGTTTCAGTATCACACATAGCTTTTCTGGGCACAGCAGCATTGTCTAGCACAGGTTCCTGTGATAGATCCAGCCTCACTGTACCTCTCTTAAGCATGAGGCCATAATGAATCCCATCACTCCTGATGGATATGGGATGTGGATCTCATTTACTTTTGATCTTGAGCACAGGGAGACCTCCCCACTGTGCAGCTGGTGGGTGGCTTTGAAGCCCAGGTGGATGAAATTGTGTGGGGTATAGTGCTGCTGGCTGATGTGAAACCAAAGCTGAGCAAGAACAGCATGAAAATAAATAAATCTGCTGTGTGGCACCCTGCCCCTTTCTCCATATAACCCACATGGCACAGCCAGGCTCGTGGAGTCCTTGGGGAGGGTCATCAGCTGCTGTCAGAGCATCTGAGGAGTGCCTGCTCTTTCCACTTGAGCACAGGAAGGCTTCACATCAGCTCAATGTGCGTTTCACCCTCGTGCTTGTCTTGTAAAACATCCTGTCAGCACAGCCAGGCGGAGGGGTGACAGCTCGGGTGTGACAGCTACACTGTGTACAAAACACAGCGAGGGGAGGGCTTTGATTTGCTCCTTGTGTGGTTTATCTGAAGCTGTGTAGCCAAGTGAGTGCTGGAGAACTCTTCCCTCTAGTGTTGAGCCGAGCTCCTGTGCAAGCAGAGCTCCAGGGTGATTTTGGGAGCTGTAGAACCCCAGTGGGGCAGGATCTGGGTCACCCCTGTGCTCAGCTGCTCACTGGGTGTTGGTCCTTCCTTCCTGCCCTGTGCTCCAGGTGAACATCATCCCCATCATTGCCAAAGCAGACACCATCTCCAAGAGCGAGCTGCACAAGTTCAAGATCAAGATCATGAGCGAGCTGGTCAGCAATGGGGTGCAGATCTACCAGTTCCCCACGGACGACGAGGCCGTGGCCGAGATCAACTCTGTGATGAATGTGGGTAACGCTGCCTCTCCCATCCCTGCCCAGATCCTGACCACTTAAACTGCTGCCCAAAAACACACCTGAAGGGCAATTTCATTGGGAATGTCCAGACACTGAATCTGTTGGAAAGCCCAGTTGTGGATCTCACAGCTGTTGCATACAGAATTAATTAAAATGTGGCTTGTGTTTAATCTGGGGGCGCTCTGGAGAAACTTAGCTCTAGAATTTATTTTATTGAATTTTTGAAAAATGCTTTCCTCAAAATTAATTCTGTCTGTCCTTAGGCTGCTTTGCATTTGAGGAAGAAGGAGCTTTGAATAAAATGTGACAGTTAAGATTTACATTAGTCTTTTGACTTAAGGAAGCTGAAAAGGGAAAACCCAATTTAAAGTAAAGAAGAAAAATCTTTAATCTCTATTTTGTCTTTTTTGAAATTCAGAGATCAAATTCAGACCTGACTGAAGCACATGCAAAAACACTTTTAAGCTTCTTGTCTCCCAAATCAGAGTGCAGCTATGGCAGTAGAAACAACTGAAATGTTTCCATGATAATTTTATAAATCTAAAGTAGCTTTTTCATCAAAATGGCCATTTTCCTGCATAGCTGTTTCTGATTAAATGCTTTGTCTTTTCTTTCACCTTTCGCCCATCTTTTTTTTTTTTTTATTCAATCACCAGTTTATTTCTGGGTGGACTAGGTACATGTTTTCACTCTAATAGTACTTTTTTTTTGCTGAAATCATGAGAACTTTGGAGGATTCACTTTTGCTTAAATTTTGTGTATTGGGGCGAAAACAGGAGTCATGCTTGTTTGGCTTTTTTTTCCCCCTTCCTTCCTCCAATGAAAATATTTTTGGCCACTTCCTTATGAGTTCCACACTTCTGGCTCCATTTCTTTTTAAAAAGTGAAGGATTTTGTCAGCCTCACCATCCTGAAGCCCCCAGTCCTGGTTCCTCCCTGTGCCTGCTGCCATGCAGGCTTGGCGAGCAGTGGGGCCATGCTGTATCCTGCACATGTCCCTGCAGTGCCCACACACTCTGTGCTGTGCCAGGGCTCTGTGGGGATGTCCCTGCTTTCAGCAGGGCAGGGAGTGCCCCATTCCTGCTGTGTACAGCCTGGCAGAGGAGGGAGGGCAGCACTAATCACCGTGCTGTTCCTGCAGTATTGCCCAGCTGGTGCAGCCCAGGCAGCACTGCTGGTAAGCTCTGCTCTGCCCCTCAGCACTCTCTGCAGAGTATCCCAGTTTGTTGTAGACATTGCTCTGAGTGTCAGAAATTGGCAGGTTCACAGAAGGGACTCAGGGAAGCAGCTGCTGTGCCTGGGTGAGGGGGAGCTGAGGGTCAGGCTGATCTCTGGGGGTTACCCCAGGCACTGAGTCCCTGCCCCTGGCTCTGTTTCAGGCTCATCTGCCCTTTGCTGTGGTCGGCAGCACGGAGGAGGTGAAGGTTGGGAACAAGCTGGTGCGAGCTCGGCAGTACCCCTGGGGAGTGGTGCAAGGTGAGGGGCCAAGCCCACCCCAAACCCTCCCAGCCCTGCCCTCAGCAGCACCTCTGCATGAAGGTGCCCTGTGACAAGCAGCAGGCATGTCCCCTGCAGCTCTTGTGGGCTGGGCACTCTTTCCTTTGGGTTGCCATTCCTAGGAATGTCAGCAGGAATCCCTGCATGCAGGGTTGTGCTGTGCCCTGAGCAGGACAGCAGGCTCCTCAGGATGGGAGTATCTGCAGCCAGTCATGAGTGCCTTGTGTTCCCCCACCACACCTGCAGTTTGCTGACCTGTCCCTTCCCTCTGCCAGTGGAGAATGAGAGTCACTGTGACTTTGTGAAGCTGAGGGAGATGCTGATCCGGGTGAACATGGAGGACCTGCGGGAGCAGACCCACACGCGCCACTACGAGCTCTACCGCAGGTGCAAGCTGGAGGAGATGGGCTTCAAGGACACAGATCCAGACAGCCAGCCCTTTAGGTGAGTGGCCTTCACATCTAGCAGTGGTTTAGAGTGAGGGTTTGGTACTGATAGTCCCAAAAAATGGGAGGTTTGTAGGTAGATCTACTGTGCCAGGCTGGGAAATGCCAGCGCTGGGTTGGAGCTTTGCAGCTGATTTGGATGTTCCCTTCCCTGCCTCTTTTTCCAATAGCACAGACAGACATGCATTTCCCCATCACTAACTCATCAGCATCCAGAGAGTCTGGATTTCATTTGCTTTCTTCCCCAGCCTCCAAGAAACATACGAGACCAAAAGGAAAGAGTTCTTGGGTGAGCTCCAGAGGAAAGAGGAAGAAATGAGACAAATGTTTGTTAACAAAGTCAAGGAGACAGAGGCAGAGCTGAAGGAGAAGGAGAGAGAGGTGGGTGTGCCAGAAATTTGCAAGGAACCCAAACTGCAGCCAGCAGGGAATGTGGGTCTGGGCAATGCATGAATCCTGGAAAGCACATTCCAGCAAGGCTCACCAGCCAAAGCACAAACACATCACTGGTGTAGGTGTCTCAGAAACTTGTCCTGTGCCACGTGGAAATGCAGCTCTGCCTGGGGAGTGACAGCCAGTGGCAGGACGTTTAGGTGAGCATCCCTAAACGTCACAGAGATTTCCCTTTTGTGGCTCACTGCACAGCAGAGTAGAGGGGGCAGCTGGGCTGGGGTCTCCAGTCAGAGTGAGTCCAGTGGAGTCCCCAGTGAGGCCTCAGTAAGCAGCTGTGACTGGAATTTAATGGGCCATCCTCAGAAAGAGTGAGGAACAAAAGATCCTGCAATGTCCCCCGCCCCTGTGCAGAGCCAAAATCCCCTGTGCTCATCTCCAGGGCCCATGCTGCCTCTGGTTTGCTGTGTGGTGTCAGGCAGAGCTGAATTATTATATCTTCCCTGCTTCTGGTGGCCCTGGGTGCTGTGTTCTGCCAGCAGGTTGGTGCCTGTGGTGGGATTGGTGTGGGAGGTGTGGCAGGGCCCCTGGGGCAGGGAACACAGCCAAAACCAGCTGAATGCCATTCTCAGAGGGTCTGTCTCCTGCCAGCTGCATGAGAAGTTTGAGCACTTAAAAAGGATACACCAGGAAGAGAAGAGGAAGGTGGAGGAGAAGAGGAGGGAGCTGGAGGAGGAGATGAACGCCTTCAACAGGCGGAAAGTGGCAGTGGAAACCTTGCAGTCCCAATCCTTGCAGGCTACCTCACAGCAGCCACTGAAGAAGGACAAAGACAAGAAAAAGTAAGTGTCTGAGCTGGAGTCTTGCTCCTCTGCCACTGGAAAGCTGGGAGTCTGCTCACATGCTTTAATGTTTGGTCAGTTGTTTAAACATCATACAGAGAAAAGGGGACTTTGGAATCCTAACTCCCATCCTTCTGATTCTTTGCTTAAAGCAGAGGAGAGATGAGCCCCTCCTGTGCCCAAGCACTGCCCAGAGAAGCCTGGGAAGCTGGGGGTGGGAGGGATTTGCAATTTGGGGCCATTCTCTAAAGGCTGATGGGCCCATGGGTTCACTCTTGCTTCTGTGAGAGCCAACTCAGGTTGTGGAATGGGGCTCCAGGGCACAGTTCTGATTACAAGAAAATTCTTTTCCCCTAAATGCAGAGTTCTTATCTTGGCTTGCTGCACTTTAATTGACATTGCTGAAGCCAGTAGGAACAGGGGTATGTAAATATTGTTGTTCCAGCCACCTGATTGTGTAGTGATAGGCCAGTAATGGGACAAACAGGTTTAAAAAGAAAAGAGTTGGGGAGGTTATCCTGCTTCCAATTGAAGCCAGTCTCTAAGGAACCCTGGCTAGGGACCAAAATGGAGCACTGTAATGCAAACTGGTAATTCTGCTACTGCAGCATTTTTTGGTACTTCCCCTTGCATGAAGGAGCTCAAGAGTCAGAACTGCATTCTGTCAAACCCAGAGCAGGCTGGTGGCAAAGGCTCTCTGAGCCTATTAATGATGGCAAGAAAACAAGACCATGAAGAGCAGCAATACCCAAGTTTGTGCTTGACAACACAGCATTCAGCTCCTCACTGCTGATGAGATCTTGTGGTCTGTCATTCCCCTGCTGGGAGCTGCAGCGCCAGAGGAGCTCATTCTGTGTACTGACATCCCAGCAATTTGTTTCTTCCTGTGGAAGATAACGGGGTAGATTACTTGAGTGTTTGCTTGGAATGTAAATGTGAAAAGTGCTCTCTTCTGCAGGCTGCTCAACATGCTCTGGGTGTGGCCCGCCTCACACACAGTGAGTTTTACAAACTCTAAATGGTTTGTAAAATGCTTTGCTGAAAATAGGGTTTAATCTGAATTAGGAACTGAATCCTAGGGCTTTCTTGGACCCAGGACTGCCTGGGGAAGGTGAGCACAGTGGTAACTTGTGCAGGTGATGCCAGGGGCAGGCAAGGACTGTGAACATGGGCCAAGAAATGCTGCAGCCTCCCCTCTGCTCCTTCTGGCTGCAGCAGAAAAGGTTTTCCTGCACTTTGCTGGGTGTAGCCCACCTCCAGCTGTTAGTCTGGACTGTTCCTCCTCGGGATAGCAATAGGAACGAGCTGTGGTCAGGAGCAGGGCTGGGAGGCAGCTCAGTGCCGTGCAGAGGTCCCAGGGGCACCCACAGCCTGGGCTGTGCACTGGGACACCCCACATGGAGCTGGGGCAGGGGGCTCCAGCTCTGGAGCACAGCTCCACCATCACCAGGATGCTTTTGGATTGGGTTTTTTTTTGTTTGTTTTTGTTTCTTTTCAAATCTGTGAGATAGCTCAAAATGTGGGGTTTTGGGATTTCTGCTCAAGTGAAATACTGAGGAGAGCTTGTTGAGCTCTTGATCATCTCCTGGTTCAAGGCAGCGTCCTTAGTAGCTTTAATAAGTAAAAAATTGTGATGGAAAAATTGCAGAAGCTGGGGAAAAGAGAAGTGTTTGTGGTGCTGGGCAGGTTGTGCCCGGCTGCTCTCACCTGAAGCCTTCAGCTGCCCCAGCAGTGTTTGTCCTCCTCCTTTTTTTGTTTTAACATACTTGGCTACACCTCACTTTTGTTTGATTTTCATAACTTTAATTCATGCTTTTTTTTTATGTTTTGTTTCTTTCAGTTAATCACACACAGACTTTCAGGCCAAGAGTGGACTTGGTGCTTTCATGTGTTAAGTTGCTTGAGTTTCCCACCCTGAGTGACCCTTCTCATAACATTGTGTGAGTGGACCAAAGTGACAATGAGCATCTCCGGTGGTTGCAGTGTTCCAGCCTGCTGTTTTCTTTTCAGAATTATCAGGAGGTTTGCAGGAAGTAACCTTACATGTACATTTTGTTAAACAAAGCCAACTAATCCCTCAAGTAAGATGTTTTGTTCCAAACCCAGTGATGGAGCAGCTGTGTATGAAGTGACCATGACTGAACTCGTCTTCCCACCAGCTAAATAATTCAATAATTGCTTTCTGCATTTTTTTTAATTGGCCAAGGTGACTGCTGGAGGCTCATTGACCTCCCCTGTAGATGCACAGTGAGAGGAGTGGTCTGAAGAATGCTGAAATGTTTGTTTTTCTAACAAAATTCTCAAGTATTTTTTAGAATGGGTGGAAAAACACAACATTTAGGCTTTCTGCAGGAATCTTAGAGTAACCCCTCATTCCAGTAATTCTGTATTAATTCCTGAATTACTCTAAACACTATCTACATCATTTATAATAATATATATATATATATATATAAGGAGAGAGAGAGAGGTTAATAAAATTAATGGGACAATGTTTTGAATTTTCTTTACTGCTAAGAACATTTATAGAGAGGTCTTTCATAAGAGTCTGTTGTACAAAGTGGAACTACAGGATTTGTGTAACATTTCAGTTGTCGCTTACCAATGTATTTACTGTTGTGGGGGAACTATTTAAGCCAACATCTTTTTACTCTTTAACCTTAAACCTAATATGTGCCTAATAAGGAGAATCCCCTGCTCTTGAGCTGTGCCCTGTGTTTATGCTGAGAGGCTCTGTCCCTCTTAGAAGGTGCTTTTGTGACAACTCCTCATGCCTAGAAATCACAGCCTTGTTTTCCTGGGCAGCTGAGCTTAGAGGAATAGTTAGGATCAATATTAATTTTTTCCACTCAAACCATTTTGTGAATAGGCAGGGCAGTAACTGAACAGAGAGTTCCAAGCTGTGTTGTCATGGAAAAATAGTTGGATCCAATTCCATCCACCCATCCATCCATCAAAACCTAGGCTAGATGAAAGGAAATATATTAACCCTCACATAGTGTCTTTATAGTTTATAAAAACACTGGCTGGCTAAGTGTTAGTTGTGAGTGTGTGTGTTTTTATTTAGTTATTAATGTTACAGGATTTTTCTGATATGTTTTTTGTTAAAGACTTGTCTTTAAGCTGGCAGCAAATTCCTGATGTGCTGTGCAGAAGGAAATGCAGGGCCTGGGTCTGAGCTGTCACAGGGCAGCATTCTGCTGGATTCTGAGGTTCTTTAGATGTCATATTCCATTAAAGCAGCTTTTTTTCACCCCCTTTCTAAATACATGCTCAGGTATTAAACTGTTTTCCAATGGACATTGGCCTTTTCTGTGGATATACTGACAGTGCTGCTTCATGCTTGTGGAAAAGAACCTCACAAAGATCTCACTGGTACCTTTTAGAGCAGGCTTTTGTTGAAAGAATAAAAATTCTGCACTTGTTGGGAGTCTGCTGAAAGCTGGACATTTCATTTTTAAGGCTGTGCCTCCAGGTTAGATGTATTTTAAAGAGTAACTGTCAAATGTTAGGAGGGTTTTCTCAAACACAAGGAACCCAACCTTCTGTTATATGCAAGAAGACAATTCCACCTCGCCTCTGACTACAGACCAATCATGTAGCAGATTATTTTTTTATTGATCTTTTGCTAATGGAAGAAACTGTGGTGCACTAGTTGCCTGAGCAGGCCATGATTTTGGTTCATTGTTTGCCTCCCAAGGCCAGTGCTGGGATGCAGCAGTAACTGGTGGTGCTGGTGTGCACCCAGCTGCCTCACCAGTGTTCCCAGTTCTCTCCTGATCTCGTGCTGCAGCCAGCAACATCTATGCAAACGATTTCTCTCTGCCCTGGCTCGTCAGAGATCAATTATTTTTTCCTAGAATAACAGATAGTTAAAAAATATTATTATAACAAAGAATAAAAATCTTCAAATCCATGGGCATTGTGGAGAAATTTACAGCATTTTCTGAAGAAGACATTCAGAATGTATGTAACAATATTTTCATGATGATTATTATTATATTACTTTGATTTTATGTTGTGACAGATATCCCTTGTCCTAGTAGTTCAACATCATAACCTCCCCAGGGGGACTCAGTCATACTTTTTTCCCTTGAGTATTTGTTATTTTCTTTTGACTGAGACAAGATTTAAGTATTGTGGTAGGGTAGTTCTGTGTCTTGTTTATATTTAACAAATTACAAATATGTTGTGATGCTGATCTCACCCAGTCTGAAGACTTAAAATCTTGTAGGCTAGAAAAAGTGAAAGAAATACCCCTCAGAAGTCATTGAAACCATCCAGCTACATGTCTTTCAGCTGTTTTATATATTTATCTGTAAATGATTGGTATTAATGGGAAAAGTTATCAATTTTTTTAATCATTTAAATGTTTATCGTCCTGTATGTTGTCTGCTTTCTAAATTAAACTGTGTTTGGTGGGTCTCTGGGGGATCATGCCTGGCTCAGGTGTTTGCCCAGGGGTGTGGAGGGGATGTTTGGAGCCATGGAGGCACCTTGGGGACCTGCAGGGGGACAGAGCCCTCTGGGACCTGCTGCATCCCTTTGCTTTGGCATTCCCAGCGTGTTGGGCTTCATGGTTTGGTTTGGTTTTTTTTCTTTCTTTTCTTTCCACTCACTTTGTACTTTTTTTTCTTTTATTAAATCTCACATGTATTTTGAGTTTTTGTGGTGTCATTTATTTAGTGGTGCATTTTCTGTGCAATCTAGTTATTTTCTGTATTATCTGTCACAACAATAATGTGTTATGATTGCAAGCTCACCAATCACAGGCTGTCTTTATGACTATTTGGGACATTCAGGAATATAATTAGCGAATTAATTAACAACTAGCTAATCATAGAGTATGTGGAAATGTACTTCCTATGTAATCTGGGGAGAAATTCTTAGACATTAACCCAAAAGCTATCAGTGTTTGGCAGAAGGAGCTCTGAGGATTGTTGGTACATCTCCTTTGTGAGATCTGGTGGCTGAGCAGGAATGTACCAGCAGCTTTGCTGATTTCATGGTGCCCAAAGGTGATTTAAAGGTAGGGCGAGAAGGGAGCAGAGGTGGAGATGTTTCCTGGGGTGCATCCAAAGCTGTGTTCCTTGTCTGGAGAGGGTCATTATACACTTAGGTCATGGCCAGCAAAAGAGCACAGCTTCAGTTTGGTGCTCTGCTTTCAGAAAGATGTTCAAGCTTTTCCCAAAGGTTTGTTCTCAGTGTCTGATCTGGGCCATTGCTACATACCAGGTTATATTCACTCAACTTTGGGCCCTTCTGGGGTTTATTTGGTATTGTGCTGAGATCAGTGCTGCACTGCAGACACTGCCAGTGTGGGGTTTGGCTGATGCACAGTGTTTGCTGTAGCAGTGCTGCTGGTGGGAGGTTTCTCTGCAGCCCCAGCTTGAGGAACAAAACCAGGCTGATGATCCTGGCTGCCTCTCCAAGCTTTTTAGGAATATGTATCTGGAAACTTTTTAAGCAGAAACTTTAGTAAGGAATTACCAATTGATATCAAGTGGTTTGTATGAAATACTTACATCCTTCTCCATCCCAATACATTTTAAAGCCAGATCTGGGAGACCGGAGAGGAGCACATGCATTCAGAATTCAGGGAACCAAAGGTGGTGGAACAGCTGGTGCTTTTAAAGGTGGGCCACCTGGTGATTCAGATGATGTGCATTGGCAAGTCTCTTTCCAGAGGAGCAATGTTAAGAGCATTCATTAATACTTGTGCAAAGCTCCTAGAGATGCTTTGAGGAGGAGGAGAAATGCATAGGTTTGTTAGAGAAGCAGCTCAGCAGTAAGGTAGGTGCTGCCCATGCTTTGCAGTTCCCAAGCCCAAGCCTGGTGGCCAAGGCCCTGAGACATGCTGGCACTTTCCTTCAGGAGACAGCCCCACAAACCCAGCCTTGTCCCTGGCTGTTCCCTCTGGAGAACCCTGCAGCTGTGAGGGATGGAATGGGGCAAGGACCCTGCAAAGCCACTGCTCCATCTGTGTGGGTGGTTGGCTGCTCTTGGGGGTCTCCATCACCTGGGATTTCTCCTGTTCCACCAGCAGTCCTTTCTCCTGTTCCATCACCAGTCTTCTCATTAAAATTTTAAATCAATCCTTTTATTACCAGTTCCAAACAGATGTTGGCAGCTGTGAGAGCTTCTCCAAGTTGCAATGGGTTAAACTCAAATGTCTGTACAATAGATTGGTGCTTTGACCTTTCATGCTATCTTTACTTAATGTAAATAACTGAAACTTAAACACTTATTTTCTTTTGTTCTTTCTATAGCTTCTTTAGTCTTCCCAGTGCGTACTCCATAACAACAGGAAGATATGTTAATTAGAAGATTTATTAAGGCCAAAACATCTCATGCAGAAGAAATTAATTGGTGCTTACACCTTTAAGCTTTCAATATGTTGCACAGAAGAGAATATGTAGCAAGGACTAAAATTCACCGTGTCTTTTGATGGGGAGAAGTTTGCTTAATCAGGTTTCTTGGTAAAGTTGAAATCCAAGATACTTGCAAAAGGTAAACTGCTAATTACACTGCTGCACGGCTGGCACTAAACCCAGAATGCTTTTGGGGCTCAGCCCAAGGGAGTTAACACTGACTGACTCCAGAGAGGTGAGGGATAAAGCTGGGGTAGTGTGAGGAGCTTCCAGCTTTGCTGCTCGAGCTGCTGCAGTAACAGGGTCCTGCAGGTCCTCTCCTCACTCTGGTTTTGGGGTGTAACTGGGGAACCCGATGTCCCTAACCTGACATCCCTAATCTTTCAGCTGGATTCTCACCTTTCATAAAATAACTCTTCTGTGCAGCTTGCCTCTGCATACTTACAGGTTTTATAACCAAAATGCCCCAACCTTCATCTCTTTGGTTTTCTGAGGGCTGCACTTGGTGCCTCACACCATAACCCCTTCCCCAGAGCTCCCTGCCCACCTCCCCTCTGCTGCTTTGGGCCAGGTGACCCTGCCTGGCCGGTCTGGGCTCTGCTCATCCTGCTGGGATGTGATGGGTGCTAAGGGAGCCATGTTAAAGCACAACTAAATGTTATTTATTAATGGAGGAGAAATGGTTTAATGCTGGAGACTCGGCGTTCCTGGTGTAAGTTCTGTGTTTGTAACAGACTGACTTCCCCTTACACAAACACTTTTCTTTAAGAAAAGGAAAGGGGAAAAACAAAGTGTGATGTCTGTGCCCCAGTAACTTCACACAGGAACAGGGAGAGGCCCCAGTTTATCTTTGTTTTAAACAACCTTGTAAATGAATCTCAGGAATGACCTGTACCAAAGCTGGGTTTAATAAAAACAAAACTGACTTGTTTAACAAACATCTGTTAAAACCATGGTTTGTGCATCAAGTATAACCAGAACAATGTCCTGTGTCCCTCTGTGATCCCAGTTTCCCCTCATTAACCCCGTTGCCCTCTGATTAAAGTGTGATGTCCCCTGTGCACCCCTGTGTCTTGGCAGCTGCTGTCCCCAGTCTCCCTCCCTTTTCCCCACTGCCCCAGGCTGGCAGGGAGGAGTGGCCAAAAGCCAATCTTTGGCAGGAGCTTTGAAGAAATCTCACCCTCACCCTGTGCCCCTACCTCATGCTGGTAGTGTGACCACAGTGGGACAAAGGCTGAGAATCAGAGTGTGGTTGTGTGTGACAGGAGCCCCAAGGCTCCCGTGGAGGACTTTGTGTCCCTGTAACCCCCCGAGAGACAGAGAGGCTGCTGTAGAGGCTCTGAGGGTGTGGGACAAGTGACAGTCTCTAAACCCTCTGGGTGCCCTTAGCCTGACTCAGAGCTGGGAAATTGCAGCTGTACCAGGTATGTGGCCTGAATAGGACTGAACTGGACACGAGGAGAAGCTGTGGAGGATGCTGCCACTTGCAGGCAGTAGGAATGAAACCCATGACAAACATTTTCACCCCATGCTCGTCACCCCTGCTGGTTCTGCTGCCACAGTGGGCAGGGATGAGGCACCACTGGTGCCAGGGGAAGTGGGACCAGGTGGGCAGCACCAGTGTGACACAGCTGGGTCCTGGGGCCATGAATTCAGAGCTGGAAGGCTGCTTAGGAGGGCTCTGTCTGTCTTCCCTGCATGGACTGTGGGACAGCTGATGCTGTGTGTGACCATCAGCTGAGCCATTGTACAGCTTTGCTGTTGCTTTGAGGACTCTAAACTTGCTTGTGTTCTCTTTTGAGGCAGCCACTCTAATTCCTTTGGCAAAGCTTTCATCCAGCTTGGAGCTTTTGTCAAGTTAGATTCCCAGCAGGATAAGTGAATTGGGAATAGAAGCTTTTTGTTCTTTTTCCAAATTGCTCAGATTTGATTAAGTTCTGTTTGTCATGACCATAGTTAGGTCACCAGGGAGATTCCAGTTGCATGTCTTGCTGAGGAGGAATGGGAGGGGGCTCTGAGACCTGCCAGAAGTTAATGCATCTCTCCATCTCTGTGCACTTTTCTGCCTTCCTAAAGAATTGAACTGTAAGTACTGCTCAAATTCAATTTAACACAGCAAAGTCAATTAGCAGGAGAAAAAAAAACAATAACTGTATTGCTGCAATGCCACAAATGAGGTATAACTATTGCATTACTCTTCCCTTTGTAGTTTTCTTGTCTCTTGGTCAGTTCTCTGACCGCAGGAGTTTATTTATTTGTGCAGCATTTCTCCTAGGTCATCACACACCCTCCACAATTAGTGCCCCTGAGTCAGGTTTCTTGTCAGAAACCCCCAGTGAGTGCTGTCTTGAAATGGGGCAGCTCCCTCCTCACCTGCAGTGGCTCCTGGGTGACTCCATGAGCTGTGACATGGTTCCTTTAGCTGGGGTTATGAATGGGGGCATTGTGGTGGGTGGGAGGATCTGAAATGCTTTGCTGTTTCTGTAGGTGGTTTAAAACAGCCACAGAAAATAGTTCTGTGGATGTTTACCATAGGGGATTTCAGGTGTAATTGCAGCTTTGTTTACAAGGTGGGGTAGCTTCAGGCATCTGGAAATCTGGTCTGAATTGAGGCAACAACAAGAGGAGTCTGGGTTTGAGAAATATGCCTCACCTGGACTGAGATCCCCCAAGGGAAGGGACCTTACCAGGTCAGAGCTCTTTGAAAATACTTTATAAGCATTCTCTGTAGTTCTTCTGGGAGTGAATATTGCCCAAAACAACAATCCTCACAGAGCTGGCCATAACCACATCAGAGCTGTGCCAGCACTCACTGAATCTGGCACATTCTCACCAGTAACTGATGTGGAGCAAATGGGATCTGCAGTGGTGAGTTGAGCTGCAGTTGGAATAAACTCATGTTGTACACACAGTCCAAACAGGTAGGCACAGGGGTGAGATGTCATCCTCTCTGAAACTCACTGGGCAAAACAATTGTTCCTGGCACTGCTGTGTGTGGGGAGTGTTCATCTTGTCACTCATTACTTGTCCAGGCAGGGAGGGAAAAGGTGTTGAAGCTTCTGACCCTGTACTGCTAGAAAAAGAAAGAGGATTGGTGCTATTCTCACTATCCAAAAATCTCCCTGTGTAACAAGAATGGTCCTGTGCAAGAGCAGCTCCTTCCTGTGCCTGGCAACTCATCCTTTGGGGTAGGAAGCTCCACTCTGAGCAATGGCAGAAGGAAGAGGTAAGTGACATTTTTAGCCTGTGGAAGCCAAGACAGAAGTGTTTGTTCCCTCATGGTAACTGCAGTGCTGGAGTAGGTGTGTGGAGGGAGCTGTGCTGCCAGAGAAGCAGCGGTGTGTCCTGGGAGCACAGGCAGCCTCCAGGTGAGCTGTTCCCATCCCAGTGTGGCATCTTGCACCCTGATTGGGAACATGGAGCCCTGAGGGGCCTTCCAGCACTGCCTTTATCTTTTGGGATTAACCCCTGTTAATGTGTACTTTTGCATGTTGATCATAGAGATGTGCAGAGACTTTGAAAAGCAAGTTTGTTCATGGGTTTTAACACCTCATCCAGCTGCAGGCAAGAGCTGTGTCCATAGGCTCACAGCTGTGAGGAGAAACATGAGGTTGGGATTGTTGTGGTTTGGAGTTACAGCATGTTAATCACCGTGTGTAGAGCTCTGCTGCTGGTATTTCCATGGGTACACACAGCTGGGGACAATGCTTGAGACAGGGCAAAGGGATGGGAGGGAAGCAGAGCCCATCACACAGCCACAATCTCAGTTTCCTGCAGGGATTGGTGTGGGCATCACCTTTCAGCTGGGCTGTTCCAGGGCCACAGAGAACAGGCAGACCAAGCTGAGGTTTTATGTAGTGGAAACTATAAAAGACAACTCCCCTCCTCCCAAAAGCCAGGCAGTCAACTCACAGCTTATGAGAGAAAAGGAAGGCAATGCTCAGGGGGAGGGAAGAGCCCTAGCATTAAATGAGAACCTTTCCTGTGGTAGCATGAGTAAATACCATGTTCCAAACATGCTGCTGCCTGACCCCTGAGTATGTGGGGGCCTCACAAACATCATGTGGCCTAAACCAGCCCCAAGTCCTGCTCCTGCAGCATCCCAGGCCTGGGCAGGGCCCTCCCTCACCACAGCATCCACAGCCTGAGGTAGCTTTGACCTGGCTCAAGGGAATTCTGTGGCTTTCACTGCTGGTTCAACTCATGTCTGTTCACACAGGTTATTTGCACTAAGTCTCCATTACTGGATGTTACTGGAACACTTGAGGGCCTCCTTTGTGGTTTCAAGAGCTGCATGGCTTTCTCCCTGCACACACAGAGCTCACTCTGGCAAATTTAACATTTGAGAAAGCATGAACAGCTGCTCAGCACATCAGTCCTGCATGGTTAGTGCAGGAATTCCTCTCCTACAAGATCAGACAATGAAGAAGGGGGGAAGGCCAGCAATGTTCTTCTTGCACTGACGAGTTCTGCAGTTGCACAGCTTTGTCTCCTTGCTCCTGTCCCATCTCTGTCTCAGTTATTTATCCTGTCATTACATGAGGCACCTGCTCAGTATTTAGCCTGTGCCAGTCCATATGAACCCCCTCCTGTTCTGTGACAGGATGGCAGGTGTGGTGCTGTTACCCATCTCATACTGGCTGGAATATACCCTCAAACTAGGGTAACAATCACCTAAAAATGCCTATTGGTTAAAACAAAACCTCCACTAATTTAAAAGGATTTGTGAAGCTGGTTTTTAAAAGTGCAAGAGTGGTTTATTCTGACCTTTGTGAAACTAGTTTGCTATGAAGATGAAGCAATTTGTAAGAAATAATGTGGTTGTAGTGGTGGAGGGGAATTATTAAAGGCATTTTATTTTGTCTAGGCTGGTAAGACAGAATAAATTTTAAAAACCCCGACCAGCATGTGCTGGTTGGTGAGAGCTCAAGGCAATGGTGATTGTAGACAAGAAGTGATTTCCCACATTTCATAGGAACTGTGACAGAATCTGTAATGGCCTAACCAGGAAAAAGCACAGATCCCAGCCCTGGATTGCAAGGTAAGGCCTTAAGGAAAACTGGAGGTTTAATTCAAGCTTCTCAGTGCTGAATGAAAGCCTTGGTTCCATCTGGGATCTCTTGCAGAGGCAGCAGTGGGGGCTGCCCATTCCTCGACAGCAGCAGCTCCTGTTCAGCTCCCATGGGCAGAGCCAGATCAGCTCTAATGAGAGAACAATGGCATGAGCTGGATGAAAGGCTCAATCTGTCAAACTTCATCATGGCTATTTTAAAAATAAACTCTGGGGCATTTGGTTCTCCATGAAGTTTGTAGCTGCCTGCCAACTGGAACCCTGGGCTGCAGGACTGTGACCAAGTCCCTTCTCTCCCCAGCTTTCTGTCTTTACATAATCTTAAACGTGAGGGGTAGCACATACTGCTTAGGGAGGACATAAAAATAGACTGATAATACCAAGTGTCTTTGTCCTCTGAGAAGCACAGTGACACTTTTGCCCTGTTGTTCTGGCTGTTCTGTTTGCTGGGACCTGCTGGTTCTGCAGGTGCTGCTTCCAAGGCAGTAATTCTCCATAAATCCTTTCTGGGTGGCTGTAAGGGAGGACAGGAGCAGCTCAGTTGAGGGCAGGATCATCCTGTGTTCATCCTCCCAGCACTCACATCCCCATCCTCACTGTGCAGGAGTGAATCCATCTCAGCATTCTTCAGTCTCAGGGGTTTGATCAGGAATTTGGGCTGTAGTAGGTGTGAGAGGGGCTGAAACAGGCTGGGCTACAGCAGCCCTTAGCCTCCCTTGTTGGGAACTCTGCCATTCAGAAGGGGCTGGCAGGGTAGCCTTGCCTTGGGATGGCCCTGCACAGCTTGGCTGATGGGATAGGAAATATGAACAGAATTGGGTGCCTGCAAGCACATTAACTCCAGATCCACAAGCTCTTTGCAGTGCATGAATTCAGTGCTGTTCACCTGTAAAGAAAGATGCAGATTTA
Source organism: Ammospiza nelsoni (assembly GCF_027579445.1). Classification (NCBI taxonomy): domain Eukaryota; kingdom Metazoa; phylum Chordata; class Aves; order Passeriformes; family Passerellidae; genus Ammospiza; species Ammospiza nelsoni. Next base: position 8,498,629 of record NC_080648.1, read on the forward strand.
TTTTAAGTTCTGGATATGTGACTCTCTTGTCTGGCCACTGCTCCTGTCACTTTGTAATCGGGGGAGGGTAGGGACAGGCTGCATGCCTCAGCAATATGCTGCTGATCCTGATGGAAAACACTTATCCAGGAGCTCCTGATAACTACTCCTATAACTATGACTACCCCTTCTACTACACAGAATGTGGGCAATTGCTTCCTCTTTGCAGGAAACAGCAGGCAGGAGGGACAGCAGGAGGCCAGGTTATTTCAGACAAATTCAAGACCTCAAAATGGGTGGATGACAAGTTGACAGCCTGGGTCTTTACCTTTCTAAGTGTGCTTTCTTAAAAGGCATGTGTTTTATGAAACCGGGGAAAAGCTTAAAAAAAAAAAAAATACAGCTTGTCTTGAATCATTAGAAGTCAAACTGGTTATATTTTTAGAGCTATGTGACTATACTAAAAAGTTTTCTCAGTGTTCAGAGGGAGGCTGAGGAAACTGGGCAGATTTCTAGGTGCTCTCAGACTCTCCCATCATGAGAGAATTTCTCCTGGCTCAGGATGCAGGCAGCTATCTGTGGCCAAGAATTTGGAACCCTCCCTACCCTGCCAAAGGGATGTCCCGCTCCTCAGTCCCACCCCTGAACTGCACTTTTGTTCCCTTTTGTTAGCACCAGCAAGGTCTGCAGCAAAGGCAGGACAAGAACACAAGTCTCAGGAGCTGCTGAAGTGCAATACTGGCTGTAAATACATGTGCCTTTATTCTTTATCATGTCCTGCCTTCAGGATTTGTGATGACCAAAGGCCATTTTGCTTCCTACCTGTGCTTTTTTTAGCAGATCAGTAGTAACAACAAACCAACCAGGAGTCTGCCTCTCCAGCTCCAAGGTGATGATCACCAAAACCAACGTGGAGCCCTTAAACTGCACAAGTTGGTGGCAGGCCATACAGTGCTGCAGCTGCTTGGTCAAGAGTGCAACGTGGAGGGAAGGATTCCTCTGAGGCAGTCTGGGTGGGAGATGGGGCCAGCTGGACATCACCATGGCATGGAACTGCAGAGAAGACCAAGTGTACATATATATATACACACATATATATATGAAAAGAAAAGCAGAGGTTAGTGAAGTTTATATGTTTTCATGTCATCACCCTGAAGTACAGATGAATTTCATCTCATATCAGGAAACCTGAAGGCTTCCCCCACCTTTTTTTTTGTGTTTTGTGTTCGTACTTGCCAACCATTGAACTGTTTTTCTGAGGTGATAATGAATGTACAAGGTCTATGTTTCCTAACAATTTCTGAGATTTCTACATTATTCAGATTGCTGTCCAGGAGATTCAGTTCAGGACAGCAGCTCCAAATCCAGTAAAACCAGTAATACTGAACTCTGAATTCACCAAGGAAACAAGCACCTACGAAAGGCAGTTTTCACAATCAGCAGCCTAAAATGGCTTAATATTTGCACATAATTTTAAAATAGGGATCCAGGATATGTTCATATCACATGAATTTTGCCTTACTAGTACATGATCGTTTCTTGAAGACAATTCATTGTTTCTATTAAATGTTTAGTAACTGCAATGTGAACTAAGTGCCAGACCAGGGTAGTCTCATTGCATAAATGAATAATTAGTGGGATGAAAAGGAAAATGGTTAAAGAAAAAACCTATGTGGGAAATGTAGCAAAACTCTGACAGCTTTGTATGTACAGTATTAAGAGAAGGGAAATAGTTAGAAATATTTTTGCAGCTTGTATTTAAAAAAAAATAAAGAAGGCATATAGTGCATTATGAGAATCTTTTTAATGTCCTTTCAGTTCTCCTATAAAGACAAGAGTAAATTTTTTTGAGCAAAATAGAAGGTTTTAAATAGTAGAAAATTTTAAAAAACTTAAAAAATATTATTACTGTAATATTCTTTAAAAGGCTTGAAGATAGGTAGGAATAGGTAGTTTGCCAAGAATCTTGGGAAGGATGTGTGGGTGGGTGTGTGTGTGTGCATCTGTGTTTTTTAGTCTTATTTGATAAGGAGTTGTTTCTTTAAACAAAAAACATTGCAAAACATAGTGCTTACAATGTTTAAGAGATCCATTGGTGTTTCTGTGTAAAGATCCCACTGAAGCTTATCCAGTATAATTCTTTCCATTCTCAAGATCTCGGCTGGAGAGTGTTTACATCTGCTCTGCACTGCTAGCGTCTGCACTGATGGTATTACCTGTAAAAAAATTTTTAAAAATTAAAAAAAACAATAAAGAAACCAACGTCCTATACAGTGCTGTGTGTGTTTCTCTGTATTGTGAAGGGATCTGACAAGTTTACACAAGTTTATGTTAAGCAGAATGCTCATTCAGAAGATCCTGTCCTAGGTACCTCCCATCCTAAATGAAGGGTGGTCCCTGCTCAGCCCAGGGCAGCTGCTGCAGATCCAGCCCACAGCAAGGATGATGCCAGGGGCCTCCCCAGTGTGGCATCAGTGATGCTCCTTCCACTGGTTTTGCTCTGAGGAGGCTTCCTGTCAGACTGTTTTACAAGGCCTGCTGTGATTGTCTTGTTTCCTGTGGTCATTGACACAGCTTATTCTATGTAGCTGAGGGGAAAAGAACAATAACCTCAGTGTAACACCACCTAAGAAAGGCTGTGAAGAACATTTCACTACCACAGTGGCTATTTGAAGAGATGTGTATGTCTGACTCCAGCTCCTGCCTTTCCTCTTCTTTTGCAAAGCAGAAGGAAGAAAGGAGCAGGACTGCAATCTGAAATGCTTTTAGCTAATGCTTGTAAATGCCTGCAGAAGTGTATTTGCCATGAGAGCTATCCTGTGTAATTTCTCACTGGCTGCTGACTTTATTTTCTAATCTTGAGGTGCAGACATGAGTCAGTACCTCACTGGGTTCAGAAACCAGTTTTGGCTCCAAGCAAACTCATCTATTGAAAGCTTCCTCTGAAGAGCCTCTGCTCTGTCACATCTGCTGTGCCCTCCCAGGAGGAATGGGAATTACATTCTGATGGGCATCTTGCCTCTCCCCTCAGACTAAGCTCTACTGTGAGTCACAGATTCTGAAAAGAGGAGAGAGGTTTGGGGACAGGACAGAAACACATCCATGACATAAACAAAAACAAGTCATCCATAAAGGTCACAATTCTTTGGAGCAACAATGAAACAGGACTGAAAATGCTACTCTCACCTCTTTAGGACTACTTAGGGTAAACAAATTAGCACTCCTTCATTCATTATGTTCAAGTTGATGAAAGATCTGGAAACATGAACAACTTTTAGTGTGTTTAAAATGAAACACACAGACCTCATATTCATTGGTTTCTGCTGCAAGGACAAGGCAGGAAATTGCAATGCGCTGCAGATATTTTAATTGGGCCTGAAGGGAGAAGAAGAAAACATTGATTAAAGAAGATAAGAGTCTTGGGGGAAATAATTGTCAATCTATGATACATACACAAGTTTCAGACTTTCATTTAAGTTACAGTTGCTTCTGAATTAATTTAGCTACAGAAGCTGGAAATAGAAGAAGGAAATTCAAAATGAAGCAGAATAAATCCTCTTATAGGTGCCATTTTTATTCATGTCTCTCACAACTTTTAGACTCTGCAATGTCACAATATTTACACTGCAATGTTGCTCCTCACTTTCAGATATAGGTTCAGATTGGACTTCTTCAGGTAGTGTTTCTTCATGGAAAGGGTTATTAAATATTGGAACAGGCTGTTCAGAGAGGTGGGAGAGTCAGCATCCCTGGGGGTGTTCAAGAAACTAGATGTGGCACTTAGTACTATGGTTTAGTTGATAGGGTGGTGATCACTCAAATTTTGGACTTGATGTTGGAGGCCTTTTCCAACCTAAATGATTCTGTGATTTTATATGCCAGTATCAACCTAAATAGAATGGGGAGCTGCAAGGCTCAGCTCAACTCCTACCTTTGTTGTAGTTTCAGTGGCAGAAAAGCTCAGCCCCACAGTTTAATTTAAAATTGTAGTCTAAAAACCAGAATATTAAAAGTGATAATGCGAATAATTTCTGTTTAGCAGAGAAAACCAGATGAGTTCTTTGTACTTACCACAGCAGTTGGACTGAGTTCACACAAACAATTCTAATGAGGTCAGTGGAACCTCATCAAACACTCAAGTTCATACATGTGTGTATATATATATTTGCTTAATGGCCTTCCCCAGCAACGACCCTGACTGCTCCCTAAATCTGCTGCTGAACATCATCCCTGCTTTGTGTATAAACTGATTACATGCTCCTTACATTCCCAGTCAGTAATCTAGCCAGGGAAAAGCTGACAGAGATCTTTACCTTTACTGATGCCAACAGCCTGTTGAAGATGCTGGTGGCTAAGGAAACGTTTATGGGTAAAACTGGAACTGGGAGCTGATTTCTGGAATCCAGAGAACTGCTTTTTGTAACCTGGCAGAGAGAGATCTGTGCCCTGAGGGGAAGGAAAAGTTAGAAGAAAAATACAGTTAGTGCTTTGATGATTTTGTTAACATATCTCCAAAGGAAGACTCAAATCCTTTTAAGTGCTCTAATTAGCATTTTAGATGGCTGGAGGCTTGAAATTAAGGAAGTTGTCAGCTGTGTCCACAGAGGGAGGGCAAGGGCACGTTTTGGGGCAGTTTAAAGCACATGTTCCACTCACCAGCCTCAACAGAGAAACTGGAGTCAGGAATAGGTTTTGATTTACCCTGCAAGAGTTTTAACAGCCCTTGGATTTGCTGAGTGTTGGGACCGGAGCCAGGTTTGTGACTCCCCAAAGGTACATGGCAAAATGTACTGAGATTTTCTTTTTTATATCTTATTTGAAGCTGCATTGAGGTGAAAGGGAGGACCATGGCTGCTGTGAGAACAGCACCCAGGAGCCATGGAACACACCTGAGCATTGTTGTAGGAGAAATAAAAAGGCCAAGCAGCTACACAGAACTGACAAAATTAAACATCAACTTGTTTAATATTACTCATCCCATTATCTGTTCCACTATTTTGCTTAATTTGGTAGTAAAGGTACTAGGTAAAAAGTAGCATTTCTAGACTATTGCAAAGAAGAGACAAAGCTGTTAAGGCACTTCTGTGCATTCTTCCATGGTTCTGCTGCACTTATAGAAGCAGCCAAGCAAAACTGTTTTGCATTGTACACAGAGGTGTCCTGTAGCTTCCTGAGGCAGCTTGGAATGGGGCTGGGTTTCTGTTAGGCCTCAGTGAATTCCATCTTCTCCCACCTTAACAGATGGAATTCATAGACAGTGCTGAACACAATTCATATGTCAAATTTATGGTTTTACCATCAATTGGCTGCTCTTACCTGCTCTACCACATTATCCCAAACTATTTCACATTTCCCAAAACTACTTTTCTGACTGAGCTAGAGCAAAATGCAAAGCCCCTGCTTTATATAAGGCATCAATAAAATATAAAATGGGATTAATACAGACCCTCCTGCCCCTCCATTCCTTAAGCCTAGCCCATCAGGGATGATTTTTGCATTCAGGTGAATCAGATGGCATGATCAGCACTGCATCTTTGCAGGGTCCTTTAGGGAAGTCCAAAGAGGATGGGGAAGATACCTTCACAGTGGGATTCTGGAAAACTGGCACTTTCCAAATGCTGGCCTCTCTGGCTAAGGCATTTTCCAAAAAAAAAGAGGCAAGTTGTGACCTCTCTATATGTCCAGGATACTTCATGGCAGCTGTTTGAACCAGTTTCCTGATGGGAGCCACTGACAAAACCAAACAAAATTGTGAAACAACATCCCAGCTCCTTGTGCTAAGGATGATTTCCTCTTTTGATGCCTTTCCAGTGCTGAGAACTGAGAAGCAGCCACAGGACTTGTTTGTTTGCAGACAGAGCAATCCTGATATTCATATTTCCCCTGGAAGTTCCTGATGAAAGAAAACATGTCAGATGGCTGAACAACAACACAGCCCAGCTTCCTCACTGCTGAGCTGTGCAATGGCTACAGAAACCTTGGGTCAAGCAGTCCAGGCTACTCCATTTGTCCTGTTTCACACATTTGGCTCTCCATTTGCTGAGCTATTACTCTGCAACCTGTTAACACCTGATTTCAAGTTTCTGGTAAAATAGAGGCTTATGGTTTCCATACAAAGGGTCAAAGATGACTGTTCTTAGGAAGTTTATGAATTCCCAATTAAGTTTCCCTCAGAGCAGTTTAATATTTGGAGATACCACTTTGGAAATTCCCCTTTCCAGACTAAGGGGAATATTTACAGGAAATAAACATCTCTGAATCATATCAGTACCAAGTGAATGAGAACATCCAGCCTGAAACTATTTCAAGGCTTACATTTAAGTGTCTCTTTAACAACAGAAATGAGATGTTACTAGATATAAAATTCTTGCTTTTCTTTCCAAGGAGTGGTGAACGTGGGCTTCCTCACAGTTTTTTTCTGAAAGCTCACACCATTATCTCTGCAGTTCCATTAAAAAACCCAAAAGTGACATGAATCCTCTGGAAACTGCTCTTCATTTCTAAAACTGGAGCTCTGTGAGGTTTTCCTGAAAGCAGGAACCACCTATGACTAACTTCAGCTGCCACTGGATGTCAGTCAGAGCATCCAAAGCCGGACCGCTTCACAGAGGGAGAGCTGGCAATGATTTATCTGACGGCTTTGATTCACGGAGAAGTTTACTCTTGTGTAGCTGGGGGGAAATAATAATAATTACAATCTCGCCCTCTGGCTAGTTTCGACTGCCCTTGAGAAGGGCACCGAGCAGCTCCCGCACCACCAGCGCTCAGAGAACCCCTGCAGCCCTGCAGAGCGCCTGGGGGGCGATGCGGACCCGTCCCTGGCCGGGCTACCGGGTACCGGGCACGGGGCACCGGCGGCGCTCAGAGAACCCCTGCAGCCCTGCAGAGCGCCCGGGGACCGATGCGGACCCGTCCCTGGCCGGGCTACCGGGTACCGGGCACGGGAGCTCGGCGAGGCTCCGCGGCGGGACCGGCCCGGGAAGAAGGAGAGCGGGGCGATCCCTGGCGGAGAGCGGCTCCAGGCTGCTGGGGGCCTCCCCCGGAGCTGCGGAGGCCGATCCCCGGGGCACGGCCCGGCTGGAACGCCCAGGGGTCCCTCGGGGTCCGTGTGGCACAGCCCAGGTGAGCGCTGTCTCAGCCCGTGTGGGTCTGTCCTACCTGTACAGAGATCATGGTGCCAGGCAAAGCGCTCCCGGGATCCCGGTGAAATTCTGCCTCGGTGATAAACACTGTAACCTTCAGCACAGCCCCCCGATCCGCTTGCCCCCTTCTCTGGCACCGATCATTGCCTTGACAGATGCGCTGTCTCTTGTCTTCGATTTGCCCTGCTCCAAAACACACATTTGCTGGATCCACGCAATCCCAGCACCTGCCAGGACCTATTTTCCTTCCAGTCACAGGAAGTATCTTTTCTCTGTGTTTTTGTATGCACTCTTGTCCCCTCCCAGGGCTGGACCGCTCTGCCAGCATCTGTGTTTCACCCCACGTTTTCTTCCACCCAGGATCTCTCCATGTCTCAAAGGCACTCTCAGCTTTCCCCTCAGATCCTGGACCCCTTTGTTTTCCTCCTGCAGCATTTTCTGCAGGAAGCTGGTTGGAACATTTCATGCTAAACCTTTTCTCGTTCCGCAGCTTTGCCTGCCTACACATGACTCTGCTCTCTCACCAGCCCCTTGGGCTATACATTTTCTGGTGCTAAATTATAGTCCACGAACCTGTGCGTGCAGCACAGCTCTGAGTAACACCGCGGCAGTGTCACACAAAGAGACCTTGCCGAATAGCTGGTCTTCAATTTCCTGACTCAGCTGATTGCACACACCTGGGGCTGAGGGAATGGCCCTGTGCTGTCATTACCGGTGTGTGCCCGCCCTGTGACACACCGGTCAGTTTGGTGGGGGACGTACAGACCAGCTCTGTCCACATTCCTGCTCCACATTCTGTCCACATTCCTGCTCCACATTCTGCATTTCTGCATTCCTGCAGGAATGCAGAAATGCAGAATGATCCTCCCTCTGGCAAAAATACAGCACAGCCCAGGTACAGCCCTTGGTTTGTGTCTGTGCCTGGTGCTGGGGATTCCTGGCCTTGCCCAGGGTCCTGGTGGTCCACAGCAAAGGCAATGAGGGGAAGAGCGGGGCTGGAGCAATGCTCTGTGACCTGCCAACGGGATTTGGGTGTGCAGGAACACCTGGGGGGGAATGAGACAAGTGTAATTCAGGGCATCAGGTACTGGGGAAACTATTCCTGGACCTCTCATGTTGAGTAAAATTGTCTTTGACTCTTAAGGACATAGATTATGAAAGGACAAAGTCAGATTGTTGGAATAATTTAATTTAATTCCTTTAAGTAACTGACACATGGACAGTGTGATGTTGGGAGTAGAAGAGAAGCAGGTGAGGCTGTGGAGGATCCCAGCAGTACGCTGTGAAACTTTACACTAAATTACAAATAACTTGGGAATGTGCTTCATTAGTGCGGGACTAACTGATTTATGTGCCACTTGGACTGTATTGCTTGTTTATATTTAAGTTATTCTGCAGTCCCTCTATTTCATCAGCAAGGAAAAGGAGATGGATTTTCTTCCTTGTGTGGAGAACAGGCTGGGGCTTGCAGCCCGGTCAGAAATCCAGAGCCTCCTGAGACCCCCTGGAGCCCTTCCAGAGCTGCCGGAGCCTTTTCAGAGCCTGTGGAGCCCTGTCAAACCCGCTGGAGAGCCCTCAGAGCCCCGTCAGCCCCTCAGAGCCCGTCGGGCCCCGCTGTGAGCTCTGTCACCCCTCACAGCCCCGCGCTGTCCCCGCTGTGAGCCCTGTCACCACTCACAGCCCCGCGCTGTCCCCGCTGTGAGCCCTGTCACCCCTCACAGGCCCGCGCTGTCCCCGCTGTGAGCCCTGTCACCCTCACAGCCCCGCGCTGTCCCCGCTGTGAGCCCTGTCACCCTCACAGCCCCGCGCTGTCCCCGCTGTGAGCCCTGTCACCCCTCACAGCCCCGCGCTGTCCCCGCTGTGAGCCCTGTCACCACTCACAGCCCCGCGCTGTCCCCGCTGTGAGCCCTGTCACCCCTCACAGGCCCGCGCTGTCCCCGCTGTGAGCCCTGTCACCCCTCACAGGCCCGCGCTGTCCCCGCTGTGAGCCCTGTCACCCCTCACAGGCCCGCGCTGTCCCCGCTGTGAGCCCTGTCACCCCTCACAGCCCCGCGCTGTCCCCGCTGTGAGCCCTGTCACCCCTCACAGCCCCGCGCTGTCCCCGCTGTGAGCCCTGTCACCCCTCACAGGCCCGCGCTGTCCCCGCTGTGAGCCCTGTCACCCCTCACAGGCCCGCGCTGTCCCCGTTGTGAGCCCTGTCCCCCCTCACAGCCCCCGCTGCTCCGGGCCGTGCCCAGCTCGCCCCGCCCGCCCGCCGTTCCCATGCCGACGGGACGCTCCGCCCCCCGCCGGCGCTCCGCCGCCGCCATTGGTTGCGCTACCCTCGGCCCCGCCTCTCCCCGCCCGCCGTTGGCCGCGCGGCCGCCGCAGCGCGCGGGGGCCGGCAGCGGGGCGGGGCGCGCAGGCGCGGTGCTGTTATTGTTCCGCGGTGCCGCCGCCTGGCCCGGCTGCCGCGGCCGCCATCGCCATCGCCATGCCGGTGAGATGCGGGGGGGACGCGGGGTGCGGCCCCCGGGGCCGTCCGGGCACTGCGCACCGCTGCCCGCCGCGCCCGGGGTTCGCAGAGCCCGTCGGCTCCGTGCCCATGTGCGCGCGGGAGGCGCGGGGCGGGCGGTGCCTGTCAGGCCGAGGGGGCCGGGGGTGATGAGGGGCGGCGGCGGCACCTTGGCAGCGGGGAGCGGCGGTCCGGCCGCCCCGGAGGGTCCCGTCCCGTATCCCGGGGGCTCGTGGTGACACCTGCATCCCGCTCCCGGTTTTGGCTGGCGCCTCGTGTGCCGTCCCTCCCCCGCCCAAGCGGGGCTGAGCCGCTCTCTGCGTTCAGCAGGACGCAGAAGCCGCTGCTGAGGCCTGAGAGGAATGGGGGCAGGTGGCAGCTGCAGGGAGAGGCGCTTGGAAAGGGTTTGTTTCGGCTTGACAGCCAGCGTAGCTGCTCTTGGAGCGGTTAAACGCTCAGCTGCAGCACCTCTAGCCCACGGGAGTGTCTCTTAACTACATTCATCATCCGTGCTTCGAAATTTGTTTTGGTAACTACATTAAAGAAAATGAATGTGAGGTTTTATAATACAACATTCAGGTGTTCTAAAGGATTAAACTTAAGCATGTATACTGAGGGTTGTAATTAGAATGAATTCCCTTCAGCCAGCACTCCCTGGTATCTGGTTCTGTGCTTTGTGGGGTTTGAGAGTGTATAGTCAGTGTTACTGAAAAAGAATGTCGTGGATGCACTGAATTCCAGCAAACTTCTTGCAGATTGCAAGGTGAAATTGATTCTTGAAAAAAAGTCTTAGATGATGTTGAATGTGAAATGGGCAAGGTTTACTCATTCAGTTTCCATGTTGGCCAACCAAAGAAGATCCCATTGCCTGAATAAGTGTGTTATTCTCTCAGCTTTAATTATAAACTGGTCCTAGTTTTAAATTCCCAAGTTAATGATCCTCTGGAGATGTAGTTGCCCAAGCTGATTCAAGAGTATTTGTGCTTAAACACACAGTAGTTATGAGGCTGTGGCATAGGTTGTCCAGAGCAGCTATGCTTGTCTAATCCCTGGAAGTGTTCAAGGCCAGGCTGGAGCAGCCTGCTCCAGTGGAAGGTGTTTCTGCCCATGGCAGGGAGTGAAACTGGATTTCTTGCACCCCAGACCTTTCTGTGATTCTATGTTCACACTGGTGTTACAGGCTGTGTATTTTTGTTTGAATGATTACAGATTAACAAGGCTGAGAAGCCGGACAGGCCGGAGAGCTGTGACAATGTCAAGGTGGTTGTGCGCTGCCGGCCTCTCAATGACCGGGAGAAGGCCACGGGCTACAAAATGGCAGTGAACGTGGATGAGATGAGGGGAACCATCACTGTCCACAAAACTGACTCATCCAATGAGCCTCCCAAGACATTCACATTTGACACAGTGTTTGGACCAGACAGTAAACAGCTGGATGTCTATAATTTAACAGCGAGACCAATTATTGATTCTGTCCTAGAGGGATACAATGGTAAGTCCCTTGTTGTAAGGGAAGGATCCCATCCTGTCTCCTGTCCTTTGCCTTGTTAACGTTCCTGCTGATCTTGTGTAAGGGAGTTTCACCTTCTGAGGGCTGTAGCCTGAGATCATTTCTGTTGTGGCCTCTAACTTAAAATAGCCTGAAGGCACTGGCTGTTCTGAGTGCTCCGTGGTTGTTCCCACTGCTGTCATTAAGAGTGGTAGATGGGTGATGAAGGAGACTCCTCTGAGGTCATTTAGCTGCATGTTGTTATCCTTTATCCTCTCTTTGCAAAAGATACGTACTTATCTCATTATCAGGATTCTCAGCAGCTCCTCACTGTACAATTTCAGTACCCAGTGGAACTGAAGTGTACTAGCATTCCATGCTTTAGTCACTTTGCACTTTTAAAACAAGCTGACTTTTTATTAGACATCTTGCAGGCTGGATTAAGCAGCAGATAGGTACTGTTTGCCCAGCATTTCTGTTACTCCATCCTTGTATTTCAGTACCTACTGGAGTGGGTGGAAAGTTTTAACTCCATGAAAATAGAGGTGTTTGGTGCTATCAGGCTAAGAAGGAATGAAGTAAAACTGCAGTTAGAGTTTAGAGAAGACTCAACTTCTTAAAGTTTGTTCTTTTATCTTATCCTTCAGGTACTATTTTTGCATATGGGCAGACTGGAACAGGCAAAACCTTCACCATGGAGGGGGTCCGAGCAGTTCCTGAGCTCAGAGGCATCATTCCCAATTCCTTTGCCCATATATTTGGTCACATTGCCAAGGCAGAGGGGGATACAAGGTAAATGCCTTCCCTTGACTGCTTCTGTTTTTGTTTTTGGTTTTTAACACGAGTCCGTGTGTAGCAGGGGCCTGACCTTGACAATGACAACAGAAATGGTCCTTCTCCCAAGATGAAAGGCTGCTACTTAGGCAGTTCTTGAGGGACAGCAGGACTGTGTTGGTATTTCAGTGTTTTCTCTGCATTCTGTGACTGTGTTTGTGGGACTTCAGCAAGTGTTTTGCTAAGTGAACTACCCAGCTGTTCATCTGCAGGTTTTTAGTTCGTGTTTCTTACCTGGAAATTTACAATGAGGAAGTGCGGGACCTGCTGGGAAAGGACCAGACACAGAGGTTAGAGGTGAGCCTCCTCTTCTGAATGTGCTGTTTGTTTTGAGTCAGAGCAATATTCTGTTTTCAAGTTCAGAGAAGCACTTGCTGGGAAGTGGGAGGTTGGGCTCCTCAGCAGTTCTCTTTCCTTTGCAGTGCAATAGCTGGGTGTCACTGCTGGCTTCCTTAAATCTCTTCCACTTGGTCAGTTGCACAAATTGGCTGTTCCACCTGAGGCAGTTTCATACCTGCAGTTCTACCCTGAATGCCCCTCAGCAGTCCTGAGAATTGGAGACTGGGATTTAAAATCCTGTCTTTACAGAGGAAAACTGTAGCATATTGTCATGCATGAGTCTTTATTCCTTGTCTGCTCTAAGTGGAGTGTTCTATGTGCAAGCCAGAAAATGGAGGAGTAAACCATTATACTGTTACAGTATCTTTAGAATTGCTGTGGGGGATCTCCTAGGGATGCTCAGTCTGAACTGTTTCTCCCTTAGGTGAAAGAGAGACCTGATGTGGGAGTTTATATCAAAGACCTTTCAGCTTATGTTGTAAACAATGCAGATGATATGGACAGAATCATGACTCTGGGCCACAAGAACCGTACGTAGCCTTGCTGTGGGCAGGTTTATAGCTCAGACAGAGTAAAGGTCTGGTTGCCAGACCACAGTAGGAGGTCCTAGTTCTGTTTCTGGGAATAGTGTTTGGCTGAACAGAACAAAAAGGGGATCTCCTCCCAAGCCCCTTTAGTGCAGGGCCAGGAAAAGAAGGCTGTGCTTCCCACATTGGCCAGTGCCAGTGGGGATCAGCAAAGGGAGGATGAAATGAGGGCAGTCAGTGTTGTCAGAACTGCTTGTGTATCTCTTGGTCCTTTTTCCACTTCAGTTCTGATCAGGATGAACATCAGCCCTGTGCTGCAAGTGGGAGGTAATTTATGTGCTGGAAGACTTCTTAGTTAAGCTCAGATTATTTAATGACTTAAAGTTCTGATTCCTGTTGCCCTTGGCATGGATTGCTGTGTTCTTATTTCCCAAAATACAACTGTTTTCAGGGATCTGCTATGAACCCCTTAAGCTATTGATCTGTAAACAGATGAGGACATTGGCTGGTCTTGGGAGTCTGTGGTTGTCTTAGAGCTGTAGCAGGCTGCAGGACCTTCTAGTCCAGGCTGGAAGTGTACTGCAACTTCAGTGCCCAAGAACAGACTTTGCTGCTGAGTCTGAGCATCCCTCTGCCATCTTCTGAAATACAGGGTTGGGTAAAGAGGTGGGATTGAGTCTCCTCAGAGAGCAGGAAGAGTTAGAAGAAGATGTGATTAACTCTGAAGACATCACTGTTTTTTTTCTCTGTTGAAAGGTTCTGTTGGTGCCACCAACATGAACGAGCACAGCTCTCGCTCGCACGCCATCTTCACGATCACCATCGAGTGCAGCGAGAAGGGCGTGGATGGGAACATGCACGTGCGCATGGGCAAGCTGCACCTCGTTGACCTTGCTGTGAGTAGGACCAGCCAGCTCTTTGGCAAGACACTTGCTTTGGGTTGTGGAGGTTTTTCCAGAGGGTGGTGACCACGTTGTTCATCACTTGCAGGTTCCTTCCCTCAGTGTCACACTTTGAACCATGTAATTGTGCTGGTAAAACATGGCTTTAGTCCAAGATTTACACTGAGGTACCTTTCCTTGGGGAGGATGCAAAAAAAGTGAGACTAAAGGCATTCAACTTACTTAAATGCATTTTAACTTATTTACATGATGTGTATATAGGATGCTCTATGAAACTCTTTAAAATAATTGCAGTGTTGCTGTTTGCTCTTTCTCTGCTGATAGGAAGGGCTGTAGATGGCAGTTGGCAGCTCCAGCTGGGGTGCCTTTTAACTGCTGACTGACTTCTCATAACATTTTTGTTCATGGGGAGGAGAATCTCCATTTTCCCAGCTGCATTGCTTCAAGCAATCCAGAATTTCCTGGCACTGAAGGCTTCTATTAAAGACTTGTTTGCCTTGTCTCTTTAACAATGTCTGTGATACTTAGCCGGGTTCTCTAATAATGGATGAAGTGGTTAGTGACATGACTGCTAGCAAGGTTTCACATGTAGCTGGTCCTGTTTGGAGGGAGATGTATTAGAGGATCTGTTTTAACTCCTGCTTCATGTTCCCTTTGCAGGGTTCTGAAAGACAGACAAAAACTGGAGCCACAGGGCAGAGACTGAAGGAAGCCACTAAGATCAACCTCTCCCTCTCCACGCTGGGCAATGTTATCTCTGCCCTGGTGGATGGCAAGAGCACCCACGTGCCCTACCGTAACTCCAAACTCACCCGGCTGCTGCAGGACTCCCTGGGGGGCAACTCCAAAACCATGATGGTGAGCCAAGAGATGCCCTTTCCACTTCCAGCTATTGGGCTGCATTTTTGCAGGGATAGCATAGTGACTTGAACAGCCTGACATTTACCTCACTAATCCTAAGCTGTTTGCAGCTTAGAGAACCTTCTGTGTGCATCTCTTTCTATCTTTTCTCTTTGCCTCTGTATGGTGAGGTTCTAAACACAGCACATGGGTACATACATGCATGAGATCAAACAGAGCCTGTGCTTGGGTAGTCAAAAGTGGCTTCAGTGTAGGAGCAGCAGGAAAGCTTGGGTGAGAGCAGCAGTGTGATACTGTCAGAGCTGAGGCTGGGTTCCTGCAGTGCCTTGTGCTGGGTCTGACACTGTCATCCACGTGTTGCAGTGTGCAAACATTGGACCAGCAGACTACAACTACGATGAGACCATCAGCACTCTCAGGTATGCAAACAGAGCCAAGAACATAAAGAACAAGGCCAGGATTAACGAGGATCCCAAGGATGCTATGCTCCGCCAGTTCCAAAAGGAAATTGAAGAGCTTAAGAAAAAACTGGAAGAAGGTGAGACTGTCCTTCCCCCTTGTGTTCCTCTCTGCGCTATGCTTGTTCTGTTTGAATGGGAACATTCAATGGGAACTTGAATATGTGTCAGATGAGGTTGGCTGCTGGCGCAGGTTGCTGTTCTGCTTTTGTTTGCCCTGCTGGATGCCAGGGGAGGTGTCTACGGCTGCTCGTGGGGGTCCAGCTTTCCCACTAGGTGGCACTTGGCACTAGGGTGAGTGGTGGCCTCCAGGCTGGGATCAGTGTGCCCAGGTTTTCCTGGGTTTCCCTAGCAAGCACAACTGACATGGTATAGGGAATTAAACTGAACTGTAACAACAGATCACACTTCTTCTCTGACTGGGGAGGAGGGATGCATTTATCAAAGGAAAATTGAACAAAATTTGTGGAGCTGGATTTCTAAGCACTGTAGAGCAACAAGAAGCCTCTTTAAGACATGTAACTTATAGCCTCATGTCTCTTACTAGTCCATCAATATGGAGTGACCCTGCTAGAGGGATGCTGCTAAACAGTGACCAGATGTCACAACATCTCTCTCCAGAGGTACTCGCAGAACAGCAGAAACTCCAGTGTGATTTGCTGTTTGTGTCTGCCCCATTCAGGAGAAGCAGGAAGTGGTCAGTAATGCTTCTTTCTTTTTATTTCCTCTGAGATGGAAGTGTAAGGTGGAAGAGAAGGTATAGTAGAATCCTGCTAGGAAAATTTCATAGCTTCAACTGTGCAAAGATGCTCTGTTTTCCATAAAAAGTGGTCTCTTGAACTTTATACATTCACACTGACATCACAGCATTCAGTTGCTTATCTTGATTTTCCTGAAGTTTCCTGAGCCATGACAAGCTGTCTGATTGTGCAACAGCTAAGGACTTCTGCAAGTATTTATAAGTTGATGTCAGGCAATACTGTGTTTGGATAAATGCTTCTGTCAGAATAACAAGCTGATATGAGGTGAAGGAAAGCTTTTGATAAAAACCCACTCTTTTCTTCTAGGGGAAGAGATCTCCGGTTCTGAAACCAGCGATTCTGAGGAGGAGGATGACGATGGGGAGATTGGAGAGGAGAAGCGGAAGAAACGGCGGGGTAAGGCAGCAGAGATTCCTGTCAGTGCCACCAGTGTCCTCTTACCCACAGGCTGCTGTAGGAGGTGTAGCCAGAGCCAGGCAGGGACTAGAGCAATTGTGAGATGCCCTATGCCGCTGCAATTATCATGCCTCTCCTAGAAACCAAGGCCTTTGGTGCCGTGTGTCAGAGGGACAGCTCCAGAGCTGTGTAGTTCCTGCTTCCACTCGGGTTAGCTGTTGTGTAGTACCTGCTTCCACTTGGGTAGCTGTGCTTGTCCTGACGTCATCTCTGTGGTGGCTCCCTGGGTGCCGCAAGGTGGCTGCGTATGGCTTGTGGTGGTGTGGAACTTCCCCTGCTTACAGAGGTGGGAGGAAGAAGACACCAAAGATCATTTGTAGGCAGGTGTGGTTTTTATAGCCATGGGTATGATTGGAGGGGAATTCTGGCTGTGGTTTAGGCAAAGGATTCATCTGTCTTGCAGATCTTCAGTAATTGACTCTACTGGTGTCCTATTTTATGTTGATAGAGGGAAAACTTGACCTTTGGGTGTCTTTGTGCTGACTGAAAAGCTTAATGGAGCTGCACATGCTTTTTTTGGGAGCAGTCTGAAAATCCCATGGTGGAGTTTCCTTTGTCCCACATCAGTGTTAAACTGCTGTGTATAATCTAAACTCCAGGGAATGTTGCTGAACCTGGAGCTGCAGGTCACTATACCATGGGATGCTGTGGCTTCTTGGGAGCTTGCTTTTCTCCTAGAACCCTGCTGGTAATTCCTCATGGATAGCAGAGAAATCAAACCCATTGCTACATCCCAGCTTCCAGCTTCTCTACTAAACTTATTTTGACATTCAAAATGCCTTCCTGTCCTGAAGCACCCACATCTGTTGAAAAAAATTTCTATTAAAGCATTCCTGTTTTGAGGTGTGCTCTTCATTTTGGTGTCTGTCCAAGTAGGCTTAAATTACTTTTGCCATGCCTTTGGTGATAGCTGTAACAAGTTCATTTTTCACCTTTTGGTTATTTCTAGAAGTGGAAAGCTTGACTACTGTCTCCAAATGTCCTGCCCAAATCTCCTCCCAAGAGGAGACCACCTTCACAGTGCTGCTTGGAAGGAGTAGAGGGTGAATAACTGACTTTTTCAACTCCCAGACAAGTTACTCTAGTTAAGTTCCCTGAGGGAGCTGCTTCACAGGAGTACACACTGACTGTCCCTGTGTAAGCTGATTCTGCCTTCCAGAGTGAGAAGTACACATTGCCATGTGTGTAAGACTGGAAAGGATTCATGGTCGCTGAATCCTCTGCTATGGCAAATATCCACAGCCTTCTCCACTATGATCTGGTGTTCTCTGCTGTTGTTGCTTGAAAAGGAAGCTGCCTTGGCATGTTTTAAGCTGTAGTCTGATTAAGATGGGTTTTAACTGAAATGTCTGAGCATGCAGTTTTGTGCTGGGAAATGGTGGCTTTGCAAGCTGAGTCTGGGAGGGATCCTAGCAAGTGCTTCCTAATGGGAACCTCTGCTTTTTTGAACTAGGTTGCTGGCTCTTCTGGGTTTCTTTCCTTCAGAACTAACTTCCCATCTGCATGTTTCTTCCTCTCTGGGTTTTTCTGTGGGACGCGTTTCTGTTTTCCAGGCAGTAGCAGCAGCAGTAGTTCAGACTCCACATGCTCTGTCATAGAGAAACCTCTGGATAAGTCCTTCACTAGTGAGTGGGAGCTCTTAAGTCCTTTAAGCTTTGGCCTTTCCATAATCTGCACACTCCATTTTGCAATGTTGCACTCTTCCCTGCTTTGTCTGTTGGAAAGATAAACCTCAAGGTGTAACTCTGCTAAAGCATGCCTTTCCTTTGCTGCTTCCATGCTTGAAACAGTTACTCAGTGTGCGCATTGTTAGCCAGATATGGGAGAGAATAGGAAACAATGTAGTAGGCTGCTTGAGCAAGATTTAAAGGTAATTGAGAAATAACAGGTTTAAAAAATCCAGTTTGCAGCTTGTGTTAAATGCACCTTTTAAAATACAGGGGGCAAAAATCTGAGCTAAATTTTTACAGATTTGCTACAATATGAATTCATAAAAAGGACTGCTAGATATGTATTCTATATTATATTGGACTCTGCCTTCTCAAAATTAGTGTTGGAGAACAGTCAATCATGAGGCTTATACTGGCAGAGAAAATGTGGCAGTGCTTGGTTGATTTGCTTTATTTTTGCAGATACTTTAAAAAATATCCTTGGTGGTTGGGGTTTAAGTGCCCCATAATACTAAGCTCTTGATCTCTGTGGGACTTAGTTCAGAGGAACAGGAGATCCAGATTTTGATCTAGTAGTAAGGAAAGTCTGGGCTACTCCTGGGCAGAGAGGTCACTGTGCCTGTAAAAACCTATAGTCAGTGAGAACTGAGGAAACAAATCACATCTTGGGACTTGGCTTTTGGGGACTTCACCTGGTGTTTTTATCCTGGACAGAAGCACTCCACTCTCCTCCCTGTGTGGAGAGACCCTGGAAAGTATTGCTGTGTAGTTCACTCCCTTTTACTCTGTTAGTGGAGAGCCTCAGCTCAGAGAAGGGTGGTAGCAGGGTTAGAGAGAACACAGCCCAGGGGAGACCCTTGGTGGATCCTATGACTGTAGCCTGGGAATTCCAATTGCTTCAATCCTGCTCCTTAAAGCTTGCTTGGAACCTGTTTTATTTGGATGAGGACAGTTAATAGCAAACTGCTGATGTGTCAGCAGGTGCATGAGCCCATCTCCTGCAGCTTTGGAGACAGCTCTGCAGGGGAAGTTGTGCTGGGCTTTTGGCATTTGGGATAAGTGTAGCTTTTTGTGGTTTGGGATATTAACTGTCCTCTAGTGTGACCCTCCTGCATGTGGTGTCTTTCATTATCCCTTTCCTATCCTGCCTTTTCTGTTGCACTTGCTTGAATAACCAAAAGTGGCTCTATACCTCTATGGAAGCACCAGTTACTGCAAATTAACCTACTAATCCCCTGTGTAATTACATGGAGAAATCTTGTGTTGAGACTCCCTGTGTGCAACTGTCTTGTATCTTGCAAAGAATTGGCTTGGAAATCTTGGTTAAAACTTAGAACATGTATTCTGGATGCTAATATTTTTAGGTAATATAATAGAATTGGCTCTCTTGAGTGTGGGGAGCATTAAGTTAATTGAAGGAGAAATCCACCCCTTTTAACTGTTTCTTAGGTCATGATCCTTGCAGCTGGCTCCTAATGTTGTGTTTAGATCCAGCATTGCATTGAATGGGCAGAAGAATGCATGAGTGAGCTGAAGAATATCCTGGATTTGCAAAGCACTCTGAAGCACAGACACATTCTCTGCTTTAGCATAACATGATGCATTAGTGTTTGCTCTAATAGAGGAGTTTTTAGTTATGATTCTCATATTTTCTACCTTAGAAACGTGAATATGAAATCTGTTGTTTGTTCTGGTGCTGATGATCTTTGTCCAAAATGATCAAAGCAATAACATTTTCTCTCCTCCTCTTTTCATGTGTTTGCTGCCTCTCTGCGATTTGCTTTCTACTTCCTCTTAATGCAAGATCAAGCAGGTTGGTGTAATTGATTTTCACCTCCTTACATTTGCAAAGCTTGTAAAATGATCTTACAACTTGCTTCACTTCACCTTTTTCTCTTAAAGTGAGAATATATAGATCTGTGTCCTAGTAGTAAGAAGCCTTTATCTGGCTTATCTCATATGATGGGCTCTGTATAGCACTTCCAGAAAGCTTCTTACTTAAAGGCTAATTAGTGAGAGATTTTTGCACCACAAGCCCAGAAAGAAGTGCTGATTATCTGATTCTGAAGTGGAGCAGATGGCAATGAAGATGTTTGCTGTAGTGGTGAAGTCCTTGCCTTGCAATGAAATTAATTAAAGCTCTTGTGCACATGAAGAACTGAATGTGCAGATGTGAAAATATGTTCATGCATGTTTACATATGCAGGACACTTTGCTGGAGTGTTTGTGTATAATGTGTATATGATTATAAACAAAATACATGTATATAAATGAAGCTGACTATTTTGAAAACTGGAGAAGCCTTTTGCTGAACAGCTTCCTTGACTGTGTTCTGACTGTGTGCGTTGTGTCACCATGGAAAGCAGTCAGGTGGCAGTCAGTGGCTCCTGCTAGTTTCAAGTACAGCTGGATTCTACAGAGTAGGGTTTTTTCATGTCTAGAAAAGCAAGAAAATTGTGAATTCACTTGTGAATAAATGGATGTTTAGGTGTTGTGGATTTGAGGAAATGCAGTCTTATTCCACATAACCCCCCAGGATCTCTATGTTCACCTGCCTTAGGCACTCCTGGGATTGCAATGAAAGTTGGCTCAAGACTTGCAGAGTGGCTTTCTAGAGAAGCAGCCTCACACTTTGTTTCAAATTTGGGGTGTTTGGGACCGATTCTTGAGGTCAGTAGGTTCAGTGAGTTGCTCTGGCCACTCCCTTTGTAGCCCTACAAGATATGGACCTGGTGTGCTGCTGTGGCAGTTCTGTAGTAAAGACACAGCTGATTGAGCCAGAGCCAACCTTGGTACTTTCAAATCTGTGGGTAGTCACTGTTACATAGACCAGATATCATCAAGAAGTTTCTTTAGTTGCCTGATTTTCATAGGGTTGTTCTGAATTTCTCTATTTCCATAATAGTGTTTTCTTAAAAATAGTTACGTGCTCACTTTGGAATGGGTAAGCCTGTAAGGAGGGCAGTGAATGAGGGGAATGGTAGAGATGCTAATCTGAACTTTGAGTATGTAACTCTTGGTAGCTGAGCTCTTGTAGCTGTGGTTCCTCTGGCTTGATCTGCATTGTTAGAACATCTGGGTTTCCGGATTGGGCTTCTCTTCAGGCAGTGTTCCTTCTCCAGGTGTTCTTTGTATGTTTTATATTTTGGGGGCATTAGGTTCCAGTTCCAGTGATAGTTAGACAGCATTGCTGCTCAGTAGGAGCTGGTGACAACTGGCCAATGCTAAAATGGGATTTGAAGGACTGAGCTTTGCCCATTTTGAAGCTGATACCTAATGAAATTTTTGTTAATTGCAAGTATTGAATCTGAACTTGGAAAAAATGCTGTGATACAGAGGTTGTTTTACTTTTCAGTGAACTAACTTGTTTTCCCCATACCTTTCAAAGGCAAAAAGAAAGTTTCCCCTGATAAGATGGTAGAGATGCAAGCAAAGATTGAGGAGGAGAGAAAAGCTCTTGAAACTAAGCTTGATATGGAAGAAGAAGAAAGAAATAAAGCCAGAGCTGAACTGGAGAAAAGAGAAAAAGACTTGCTCAAAGCTCAGTGAGTACCATGCTCTGAGCAGTTTGTGTGGTTGTGTGGGTTGTTCCTTCCTTAATCATACAAATATTTGGAGATGCATGTAGGATGCCTGTCAAACTTTGCAGAAAGTGAGCACCTTGCTATTGTCAAGGTGAAAGAGCTTATTCTGCTTTGAGAGCATAGAGTATATGGGAAAGACGAACTTTTATCCTTTTGCCACTTCTTTTCTTAACTTTACTCAGTTGTGCAAGATAGCCTAGGAACATAAATTAATCTCCCAGGAGCTGTGGGGAGCAGCAGTACTGCTCTGTAACAGGCCAGGTTTCCTGCAGCACAGCCACAAGCGTGGCATTTTGGGTTAGGGGTGCTCTGTTTTGAAGCCAGAAAGCTGCTAAGGTCACACTGCCCCATGCAAACAGACTGCTCCAGCAGCAGCCAGCATCCCTGCTTTGCACTTCAGCAGCTGCCTTGATCTCTGTTCACTCCCCTCTATTTCAGCTGCTGCCTCTGGGCATTGCTGTGCTGGCAGGGCCCTTTTGGGCAGAGGGTGCCTTGAGTAGCCTGGGGATGTCACTGGGTGCTTGCAGCCCCTCACAGAGGTCACTTGCTGTGGGAGGCACTTCTCTGCTGACTTGGTTTTGCTTGAGAGAAAGTGGTGGGAGCTGGAGCTTGAGGAACTTGCTGCTTTCACTTGCACTGCCTCACCCCCAGTTAAACCCTCAGCAGCAGGACAAGTTTTTCCAGCCCTGTCAGTGCTGTCTGGGCTATAAAACCAAGCTGGACCTGATGCCTGCTGAGCCTGGTAGGACAGGAAGTCTCACACCTACCTGTCTGTCTAGGCAGGAGCATCAGTCCCTGTTGGAGAAACTCTCTGCATTAGAGAAAAAGGTGATTGTGGGAGGAGTGGACTTGCTGGCAAAAGCAGAGGAGCAAGAGAAGCTTTTAGAAGAATCAAACATGGAGCTGGAGGAGCGAAGGAAGAGAGCGGAGCAGCTTCGCAAGGAGCTCGAGGAGAAGGAGGTGGGGCTGTCTGTGGCTGTCTGACAGCTGCAATGGCAGGGCACACCAGGATGTGTTACCCAGCTGGGCTCTGCTCTGGGAGCACTGCAGGAGCCACCCCTCCACAGGCCACTTACTGGCTGTGCAGCTCCTGCAAGTCTGAGCCAGCCTGCCTCAGCCAGGCCTCTGTGCTCTTGGCAAATGCTTTGTTTGTTCAAGTAGTTTTTCCTCTTGTTCTTACTGTTGCAGAGAGTTTCTGTCATTGTTAATATGTGTGTGTCTGTGCTAAATGTTGTCCACAGCAAGAACGTTTGGACATTGAGGAGAAGTACACCAACCTCCAGGAGGAAGCACAGGGGAAAACCAAAAAACTGAAGAAAGTTTGGACCATGCTTATGGCTGCAAAGTCAGAGGTTAGTATCTAAAGTCCTCAGCCAGTGATCCTGGGAGGCACTAGAGCTGAGAAGGGTAAGCCATCAGCTTTGTAATGCTGGAAAATGTGCTGTATGTTTAGAAATGTTTTTCTCTACTGTGCATTTCGCTCACATAATTCAAAAATACTAAGTCTGGAGTTGGAGCTGTAGAACAGCATGCTGTAGAGCTGTTCCCCAGGCCAGGCTGAGGAGGGTTATGTGTGACACCTTAAGCTATCAAGAGCTTCAAGGAAAACCACTGATTATTTCTGAAACAAAATGCAAGTTGCTTTTTGGCAGCCCCATGTCCTGCTTTGCTGCAGCCCAGAGGTTTCTCTGCTCTGAGCTGCCTGTCCTTTAGGACTGATGCCCTGGTTACCTCATCCTCAGTCACTGGGGCAGTGTATCTTTGGCTGGTAGCTGGAGCTCCTGTTTCATAAAAAATGCATTTGGTTTTTGGGATCAGAGATTTTCCTTGAAACCTTGCCAGTGATGCAACTTGTCTCATGCTCTTCATCTAGTCTCAGCTGAATCAGCTTGGCAGAAGGCCAGTTTTGGGTATATGAAACTGAGAACTTAATGTTGTTTTCAGCCATCTGAGCTGAAATCTTTCAGACGATTTATTGTTCAGAGATATTCTGGTACTAATAACCAGAATTTGCTTTTGTTTTCCAAAAACCTCATACAGACAAAAGATGCTGTTACCGTGTCTAAAGATAAGTCTGATGCCTCTCAAATGCCTGATTTATTTTCAGATGGCAGATCTACAGCAAGAGCATCAGAGAGAGATTGAGGGGTTGCTGGAAAACATTCGGCAGCTGAGCAGGGAGCTGCGGCTTCAGATTCTCATCATAGACAACTTCATTCCTCAGGACTACCAGGTGAGGGAAAGCACCTGAGCCTGGGGCAGGAGTTGTGCTGTGCTAATTTCAGTTCTCTTGCAGCATATTTTCCTAAAGGCTTATAAAAATAAGAAAACCACACTGACCACATTGTTAACTGGTATATTCACTCTGTGCCCATGCAGTGGGTCTGTTCAAAGTCTTTTTTTTCCCCACTAGCTTGAAGTTGTGCTTCCTATTGTCTGATATTAATACAAAGACCGGATTTTTAAATCTTTGACATTCTTTGTGACTCCAGTATACAGAAAATTCACAATGAGCTTAAATATAATGCACACTATTTAATGGGAAAAGGGAAATTCTTTTTATAGTTTTCATTTATTCTGTATTACAGTGTTTGCTTACTGCTGTCTTGATGGTATTGGCATAATGGAAACACTGCTTTAGGGGGCTCTCCAGTAGATACCATTTGGGAGTGGTATTTTTCTCTTCTGTAGACTTTAGGGTATAAATGGGGGTGGTTTTTGGTCAGGATATAGCTATCCTGATAGGAACAACTTATAAGGAATCAAGACTGTTCTCAAGCAGCTTGCTCAGGCCTTAGGATGTCTGTTCTGGAAAGTGCACCTGGAGGGTAGATTGTGCAAGTCTAACACACACTGTCCTGACTCCTTTGCAGGAAATGATTGAGAACTACGTTCACTGGAATGAAGACATAGGAGAGTGGCAGCTGGTAAGAGTGGCTGCCTGGCTTGTGTACAAGTTAATGTTGGTATGAGCTTCTGAGGGGTTTAACTGAGCCCAGGAAGAAGCTGCTGAAGCTGCAGTCAGTTTCACTGTGAACAGTGGACTTTGCTAACAAACCTTTATTTCTGCTTACAGAAATGTGTTGCATATACAGGAAACAACATGAGGAAACAGACACCTGTCCTGGATAAAAAAGAGAAAGATGTGAGTGACTGTTGAATTCATTGAACTGTACAGGCCCAAGTCCTGCCTGAGATTGCTGCTCTGTATTTAGAGCCAAACTGTCCAATCTCAATTTTCTTTTCTTTTGAAGATATGAGTCTTTGAGTATCATGAAAGCATCATTGACGAGTGCATAAAATTATTCTGATGACTTCATCTTATGAGATTTTTCTGGTGTTTTTCTAGCCCTTTGAAGTGGACCTTTCCCATGTTTACTTAGCCTACACTGAAGAAAGCTTGAGACAATCTCTGATGAAGCTGGAGAGGCCGAGAACTTCAAAAGGAAGATCAAGGCCCAAGACAGGGAGAAGGTGAAGAACTCTGGGGTATTTATATGCAATGAGGGATTTACCCAAGGGAAGGCTGAAGTTTGTATATGCAAACTTACCACAAGTCTTCAAACATTTGCTTAATGAAAAGGCAAAGGACAAAATTTTTGCATGGTATAGTTCAGTATTGCCAGGTGTGACAGAACCAAGTCTCTTTAGCACACTAAATCTTGTCCAGAAAGACTTGTCTAGGGATTTACTGGTGTTCTTTTGCTGCATTCTCCTCTTCCAGCTCCTTGCTTTATTTTGCTGCGTTTGGTGGTCCAGTTTGACCCAATCTGGCACAGTGCAGACACTGGTACCAGTGGAGAGGAGAGGGCTGTTGGGGGAGAGTTCAGCATATGCTTTCTTGTGCTTTTTGTTTGGTTGGTTTTGCTTATGGAGAAGTCATGTCATGTAGTTTTGACTTTAAATGTGGCTGGTCCCTGTCTTTCCTAGACAGCATAATGATGTGTGTGTGGTGTTGTTTTTCCCTTTCCTTTCTGCTCTCCAAACAGAAAACGCTCGGCCAAGCCAGGAGCTGTCATTGACTCCCTGCTGCAGTAGTGTCACCTGGTCAGAATTCCTGTAAAAATCAGTGAGTGTATAAGGTTTGGCCAGAATATGGAATTCAAGAGATGGCACAGTTTGACATGGCTATCATTTTTTTATTTAAAAAAATGTATTTTTCCTTAGTTGCCTGTATATTGTATGTTATATTAACATAATATTAAAATGGTATGTATGATTGATGGTTGTGAAATTCCATGTATTAAGTGTGTTGTGCAGGGAAACTTGTTGGTAATCCTTGTTGAAATGTATAGAAAATAGGGTTCTAGATGTGTGTTTAAGTGCTAGATGTGTTAGTTCAAAACAGTTAATGAAATCCTGAAATTAAGGCTGGTAAATCTGACTTATGCCCTGCTTTGCACATAACTGGCAGCTTTCACTGTTGTCCTCTGTTGCACTGATCTGTGTTTGAATGTAGTTGCTGCAAACCTTTAAGAGCATCAAATCTTTTTATTTAATATTCCTCACTGTGGCTGTTAACACACTGTGTTATGTGTTGGATACACAGTCCTTTTCCCTTTTTGCTGTACAGAGAAAGTAGCTGAGTAGGAAAAACCATGAACACATGAGATTGCTGAAAAGGGACCATGGGTGTCTAATAGTTCTTTTATTTTTATCAGTTTGTTTGTGATCTGCTGGCACTGTGGAGAATGAGACCTTGGATATTAAGGCAGAAGAGAGCTTTTTTCCTTCTTTTAAGGTTGTGTTACTTTGGCAGCTTTCTATGCTTCAGGGTTGGTATTTTTGTGAGTAGTCTTGTAATCTGAACAGCTGAGATGCTTTAAGGAGGGTGCTGTAATAATGCTTGGTGTCAGCCATGGGGCTGTGGCTCTGTTTCCTCATCCCTGGCTGCAAGGCACTGGGCCACTGAGGATAAATTTGACTCTCCTTTAGTAAAACAGAAGGAATTGTCCAATTTTCCAGAACAATATCCCCATACCTAGCTGGTGCTGTGTTCCTGTGTATACTGTGTTCCTCTCAGGCTGCGCTCTGAGAGGAAGAAATTTTTGGTCTCTGATAATAACCATTTATTTGTGATGGCTGCTCTTTTTATTTGATATTTATGCTGCTAATAGACACATATCACTTTAATATGTTGCTTTTGTGTCACAGAGAAAATGCCTCTCCTTCAGATTGTGTGTGTTTTATAACTCCTCTCATCAGCTGTGGGTGTCTCAGCAGCTCCTGTGCAGGGTGGAGGGATGAGCTGTGACCTCGTCTTAGTTCCTGGAGGATTAAAAGCTGTGATTGCTCACAGGGGAAGTGGAGTCCTTCAGTGTGACAGAAAACAAGGCAGCTCCTCAGGTGTTTTGAGTCCTTGCTAGGGGCCACATCTGCTTTTACCAGAAAGTTCCTGTGAAGTACTTAAAGACATCAAATTCCCTTTCTTTCTGTCATGATGGTTATCTGGAGGTACCTTGGGGTCTGTGACAGGATCTGTAGTAGTTAAAACTGTTCTTGTAAGGACATCTTGCTCTGAAAGATATATTCAGTGCCATTCTAAACAAGTTGTGAGCTTTTTCCTGGTGTTTTTAATGGGTTTTTTTCAGGATCATGACCTGGAAGAACATACTGCCCTCTCTATTGGGGGGAGTGCCACCTGAATTCATACAACATACAGATGCAAACACTAGCATTTGTTTTTTCTAGCCTGTCATTTAGGGGTAAATACTCAGAAACTTTCTTGATTGAAGCTGTAGTTGGTTTTGCTTGTGAAGAGCTGACCTTATCTTAAATGTGCTTGACCAGAGTTGGATTATCTCTTATTACATACATACATACTTCTCATCAAAATATCCAGACTGAAAATGGCTTAAATGCTGCTTAAAGTCTTCCAGTTCTGAGTCCAAGCAGATAAATGCATAGCTGTGGCCTGTACTAGCTCTCAGAACCAGGGATAACTTCTGTTTCCTTTTTGTGTTCTATCTTGTGCTAACATTTCTTGAATGATCTGGTTTTGCAGGAGTTAACCAGAGCTGTGCTTTCAGAAATACCATTAAAAATCCTTTTACCTGACAGGTATCAGTTCCTCCAAGATACTACTGTGAACCATGGCACTCCATTTAAAATATTGAAATATTTAAAATGCTTCAGATGTAAAGGCATGTGATTTACAATTAACATAACAGTCCTGCTGCTGAAAACCTTGGTACTCTGCATGTTTAAATGAGCCTTGGAGCAGGGGTAAACAATAAGTAATTTCTTGTGCACCTTTAATTGGCAGATTGGAGAAACTGGTTATCTCCTGTTGCAGAGGCTTGGAGGACAAATAATTACCTCTGTAAGATGATTTTAAATCAAGTGGAACACTCTCATGGTCATGTGCCCTGTCAGCTGGGCTCACCTGTTAAGTTCTGGGAAGTTTCTTGTAAAACCAGGAGTTTGGCTTGTGGATTTACCACATGGGGCCTCTCTATAGGCCTGCCCATCTGTGAATGTCTCATGGGCCCCTAATGTGTTTTAATAAGGCAAGGACTTTAAAGAGCTTAATACAGCCTTTCGTATTGTGGGTCAGTATGTGCTCTATGATATTTATCAAAATTCATCTTGCATAACATACACTGTGTGTGCTCATCTTTGCATTTGCTAACAGAAGAGTCTCCTCATTCCAAGAACATTGACCTTAACAATGAGATTTTTGCTTAATGTTGTGTAAATGAATTATTTAACTTGTTCCTAATCCTTTAAGAGGAGGGGAAATGGTCCTTAGTGCCTTTTACTGACTACACTGTCTGCACATGTCCAGCTTTCACCTTTCTCCACAGTTCTGCTTAGCCAGGCCTGCATAGAGGGAAAAATTGCTACTCTGTATAATTTGTCCTTCTGTTTATTGTTTTTTTAACTCTGTTTATTTCTGACTATTTCTTGTTTTATTAATGCTAATTCATTATACTGTATATATCAATATTGTGTCCCTGGAGCATGTTCATACCATGAAATAAAATTCTTGATTCCTAATTCCACCCTGTGTGCATGTTTTCCAAATAACTTTATGCATAGCTTATCTTTTTAACTCAGTTGTGTGAGGAAGGGTGGATGAGGTGCCTCTGTGGCTCTGAGCTGCCCAGCATGCTGGAGAAGCGTTTGGGGTGTGTTGGAGCCTTGTTGCCAAGCCTCAGTGAAGTGAGGAGGGAATGTCAGCCCTGGCTGCTCCCTTTGCAGCTCCAGCATGTCCTTTGGAGTTCCCAGCTTTCAGGAGCATGCCCCATTTGTGGCCTGGCTTCTTCCCTCTTGGGCTTTTCTTTCTGTTTAAATCTGTGATCCTCATGTTAGCATGAGCTTAATGCCATAGCAGGACAAATTGTTTGGCAATTCCTAGTCACACTATGTCACAGACACATTTTATGGAAAATCCTTTCCTTAGGATTTTTTTCTCCTGAGAAGCTGAGAGGCCTCAGGAACAAAATGTAAACAATGGTTATCTGCTGGTGTGGAATGCAACAGGTGCATCTGAGATTGGTCTCATGTTGTTGTTTCTAATTAATGCCCAATCACAGTCCAGCTGTCACAGACTGTGTGGTCAGGCACAAGATTTTATCATCATTCTGTTCTTCTCCTTTCCTTGCAAGCCTTCTGATGAAATCCTTTCTTCTATTCTTTTAGTATAGCTTTAATATAATATATATATCATAAAATAATAAATCAAGCCTTCTGAAACATGGAGTCAGATCCTCATCTCTTCCCTCTTGCTGGGACCCCTGTGAACACCACCACAACACTACCCTTGCTCCATAAACTTGGAACTCTCTTAACTGTTGCCTTGTGTAATGTCCTATACAATGCCAGCACATTTAATCCAAAAATACATTTATTTAAAGAATTATTATACATAATCTTTGAAAAATAGGGTCATAGTTTAAAAGGGCAAAGTGTTTTTTCACTTTAGACTCTTAAATTCTTCTTGGAGGACGTAGTCTAATGCCTTGAGGAAATTCTTCAGTGAGGTGGTGCTGCCTGGTGCCACAGGACATGGCTTCTGGAAAGGGAAAAGGGCTGTTAGAAAGCTTGCTGGGGTGGGACTGGCTTCTGCAGCTTGGCTTGGGCTGCCAGGGGTGGTGGGAGAGTAAAACAAAAACAGTGACCAAGGGAGAAGCCTGAGGGCTTCTGTGGCACTGCTGTGGGCAGTGCAAGGGGAACTGTCCCTCACCTTGTGCCTTGCTCTGCCCAGGCTCAGCAAGTTGTAGTAAATGCCCCCGAGCTCCCTGTGGCAGCTCTTGGTCTCCCGAGCAATTGTGGCAGCTTTGCAGAAGATGTCTGTGTTGTTACCTCTCTGGGAAAAGACACGTGGCTTTTTAAAAATGTTTGTATAGTCATTGCTCTTACTAGCAGCAAATTAAATCACTACAGATAATAAATTTCTATCCTAAAGGACAGGTGAAAATTGTGGTTTGAGGTGCCAAAGCCTCCCTGAAGGTTGCCATCCCGTTCCTGGTGAGGAGTGGGGCCCTGGCAGAAGCTGTGGCAGTGTGGCACAGAGGGAGCCCCCTGTGCTGGAGCACCGTGCTCCTGCTGCAGTGTGCATGGGGGACCCTGGAGCTGCTTTGGGCAGGCAGGGAGGCTGCAGGAATGACCTGAGAAGAGTTTGCCTTCATTGGGGGCTTTGAGAAGCCCTATGGCACAGACAACTGGGAGATGAGCAGTGCTGGTGGCAATAACAAACTGATTTGACTTTCTTCCGTGGGGGATGTTCCCAGTGCTGCCTGCTCTATCCCAGCTTTCACAGTGTCTTCAAACAAGTGACCAGCCTGTCCCTGTGAGTGTGGGGCTGTGCAGCATCTCAGGCATCTCCTCTCATGAGGTGAGGGCATGGGCTTTCTGTGAAAACAGGAACTCAGGGGCTGGCGAGCGTGGCTTAGGCAGCAGTTTTCGGAGCAGAAAGAGGCCTTATTATCTGCTATTAAATCTTGTGCTAACTGCAGAGGCTTCCCCAGATAAGGGGCTGAAGAGGGATACCCAGCTCTCAGGATGCTGTGCAATAGGTGTGTGTGGTTGTCTGAGCTGGTGACAGCTCTCCAAGGCAAAGGGAGGTGTTCCTCTCTCTGAAAAGCTGAACCTCTGTCTGGTGCCCAAGCACAGGTGCCCATCTGTGCCCTTCCTCTGTCCCCAGGGCGGCCAGAAGGCACCAATGCTGCTTTGGCTGGAGGTGGAGATGGGTGTGGGAAGGTGAGGGCACCTGTGCAGGGCACCTGGGAGTGCTGAGAACCAGCTGGGCAGCCCAGTGTTTGTGCTGGGGGCTCACAGAGGGCTCCTGCTCCTCCAGAGCACCACACCAGGACAGGCAGGATCCCAGGCTCCCCACCTGCCTCCCACCCCCCTGTGCTCTCCCCTGGCCCCCAGCACCCTCCCAGCACCCACCAGGGCTACATGGTTGGGGTTTTTTCTTACCTTATGATCTGCAAAAATATTTATCACATTCACCTTGTCACAGGAAACCTTGATGAAGACACAAAGGAGAGGAGCAGTCAGGCTCCAGACAGCACAGATCCATCCTGATGTGCACACACAGACACAAATCCATCCCCCCCCAGGCCCCAGGAGCATTGTGACCCCATGCTCATCACCTTCCTCTGGCTCAGTATCGCTCCCTCCAAGCCTGGTGAAACAATCTGTTCCTCCCATCAGTGGGCAAAGCACCAACCAGCCCTACCTCCCGCTGGACCTTCTCCAGCAGCTTCATGGTCTCCTTCAGTGTCCTGCTCCGTAGTGTGTGTGGCTGTGGAGTCACCACGTCACCCAGGCAGGCTGACAGCAGCAGCAGGGTGAGCAGCACCTGCACCAGGACACTCATGGCCTGCTTGGGCTGCACCCCTTCAGCTCTTAGGCTCTGGATTCTTTGGTGACCTGTAACTGTGTGCGCTTTTCTGCAGGAAGCACCTCAATTTATTACCGTAAAATTGCTGAACCAGAAGGAAAAACTTATTTTTCCCTTATAGGCACTTTCCAAAGTTGCTCCCGATTAGGAGAGCAACAACTCTTTTTTGTGCAAGTCAAAATTTTCTTCTGATCTTGCATTGTGAAATTTCCACTGTAAGATGAGAGTGACAGGAGTCAGGTCACATATAAACCTGATTTGGGGATTCTCCATTTCTCCGTATCTCAAGGCTTCCTCTACACAGTGAATTGGAAGTGGTTAAACTGGGTAGCCCATAGCTCTGACACTCCCCAATAGCAACACTTTTTTTTTTATTTTCCTTTGACTATCCTGCAAGATCTTCTATGGTGTTTCATTTGAATATCTCCAGATCACGTAAAGCATCCTTCAGCTGCACTCTGATTTCCGTCCCTGGGTTTCTCAATCTGGGGAGGAGCAGAAAGAATGGCAGAGCTGTGTGGGGACAAACCTGGGCAGGGCAGGGCATCAGCTGGGGGGTTGGTGGAGAGCTGGGGACCCCCTGACCAAAGAGGGTCCCCAGAGCAGTGTGGCATCCTGCAGGGCTGTGTGCAGGGAGGGAATCAGAGTCCTGCTGGGAAACTGAGGCTTTGTGGCCCTGTTCCAGAGTTTCAGGGAGCTGGAGGCTGCCCTGTCCATCCATCCTGCCCGTCCATCCTGCCCATCCATCCTGCCCTGCCTGGGGAGCAGCAGCCTGAGCTGTCAGACCATGGGCTCTGCCAGCCCCACCAGCCGCTGCTGCCACAGGAAATGGCACTGAGAAACGCTGAGCTGGGAAACTTTGGAGTTTTGTAATAACTAATAGGGATTTTTCTAACTCAAACAGCAACTTGTTACCAGATAACAACTCGTGAGCACTTGATGAATCTGGGAGTAGCCAGACTGAGAGTAATTTTGTTTGTCTGGTATTCATCCGAGATGCCCCGGATGAAGTTAGGTGAAGTCACTGACACAGAGAGACCTTTGTGAGGGATTTGCCAGTGGAGAGCTGTGCTGTGCTGTGGAGAGCAGACAAGGGAGCTGCTCTGGCTGTGTGACTGCACCCATGGCCTGCAGGGATGGTGGCACAGAGCTGTGCCACCGGGCTGGGGTTAGTGGTGGTGGTGGTGGTGGATCCCTGCCTGAAAGTGATGCTGGAGAAGGTGATGGAGGCAGGAGCCCCATCATGCAGACACAGGGATTCCCCAGTGATCATGGTGGAAAGCTCTAGATCAATGAAGAGAAAATGCTCAAATCACAGAAAAAGTTAACCTTTGCTCTACTCAGGCTGAATCATGGTGGAAAACTGCATTGCTGTGTGATGAGAAAGTCACCAGGTGTGTTGGGTTTCCATGGCAAGGTTTTGGTAGTGGGGAGCTCAGGGCTGGGCTCTGTGAGAAGCTGCTGGGAGGTTTCCCAATGCCTGATGGAGCCAACCCCAGTTGCTCCAAGAGGGATCTGCTGCTGGACAGGGCCCAGCCCATTGGGCAGTGCCCTGGGGGAAATCCCTGCACAGCTGCAGCTGGAAGAGAAAGGAGAGAAAATCTAGAGCCAAGTTAAGCCTGGGAGGAGGGGAGGGGTGGGACTAAGGTATTTTAAGATTTAATTTTTATTTCTCCTTATCCTTTGCTGATTTAATTCACAATAAATTGAATAATTAAATCATTAAAGTAGTTTTCCCCCAAGTTGACTCTATTGTGCCTGTGACAGTAATTGCTGATTGTGTTTTCCTTGTCCTTACTCTGACTCACAAGCCTTTTGTTATGTTCTCTCCCCTCTGCCCAGCTGAGGGTGACAGGGGTGCTGTGGTGGGACCCTGACATCCCTCCAGGGTCAATAACCCAACACAACAGCAAATTAAACATTTCCATGTCCTTTCCCAAGGGAGGGATGGAGCTGATGGCAGTGATGGCCCCACTGCTCTCTGAAGGGGCAGCTGCAGCCCCCGTGGGGTCCCCAGTGTTCCTGGAGCCCTGGCTGTGCCTTCATCCAGCCACCATCCAGGGATGAACCTGCCCTGTGTCCCCACCAAAGATGTGCTTGATTCAGAAATGTGTCCTCAGTGTTTCACCTCTTGGAGCTCCTTGTGCTCTGTGGAGCCTTTCCCATCCCACAGGGGTCCAGCACCTGTGGCTGCTGAGCCTGGGCTCTGCCAGAGCTCACAGCCACCAGGTCAGGTCTCCCTTCTTTGTCCCAGCCAGAAATATCCCAGGACAGCCACTGGGACAGAGCCTTGGGTCTGCCCAGCTGTCACCTCCCGCCTGAGGGGACTGGCAGCTGATGGCAACAGGGATCATGGAATCACAAAGCCCAGAACGGGCTGGAAGGCACCCACAGGGGTCACTGAGTCCAGCTCCTGGCCTGTACAGCTCCATCCCAAGGGTCGCACCATGGGCCTGAGGGAACTGTCCATGTTCTGTTCTCATGCATTTATTTCTGCTGCTGCCATGGCTGCTGCTGACAGTGCTGGGGTTTATCCAGGGCACATCCCAAGGCTGCAGCTGAGCCCCTGTTGCAGGCACTTGGAGCATGAGCAACGATTTCCAGCAGTTGTTTTGTGGATTTGTTTCCTCCATGTGTGCAGCTGGCCCCAGGCAGGTCCTGGTCTGCGAGGCAGCCCCATCCCTTCCCTGTCCCACCAGACCAGGCTTCCCCTGCCTGCAGCTCCCCTTGGGCTCCTGCTGGCTCCCCCCAGCCTGCCCCCCAAACCCCTGTCCACCCTGGCCCCATGCACAAAGTCCTCTTCCCAAACAAAGGCTCCCGTCCTCCCTGCTCCAGCCCTTCCTTTCCCCCATTTCCTAAGCCACGAGCCAGGTGGGTTCTTTGGTGCCTTTTCCTTTCTCAAGGCCTTGCTCCCAGTGGCACAGTGGGTAAATTACTGTACATTGCCCCAAAAATGCCAGCATTCCTGACCAAGAGGCACACCCCAGTGCTCCTCACTAACTGCTGAGGGTAAGAGGGAAATGACAGCATAAACTATGGACACCAAGAGCTCTTAACTCAGTTGTTTATTGCTTAAGCCCAGGGACACTTCAATAAAATCAGTGCATAGTTGTTATTAACAAAATAATAAAATTAAGACATTCAAATACATGGGAACTTGAATATATTAACTCTCATAATACCAATATTTTAAATAGAACAACAATAAATTACAAATCAGCACATGTTCATTCGTTGTTGTGCAAAGGCAATCAGACAGTAAGAGTTCCCTGAAATGAGGTAGCAGTATTTTAAATATGATTGTATTCCACAGAACTACCATGTAATTTCAAAATAAACCTTGAATACTGGCTTTCCCTTTTTATTTTAGGTCCCCAGCAAAGAAAAGCTTTCAACAAGCCAGCACTTCTTGGAGGTTACGCACTATAAAAATAAGTTATTTAAATAACATATAAAAATAAATAAACAAATTTCAAATTATTGTGCCAGTGAGCACCCATTAGACTCAAAGTTATCCTACAGACTCTCCTGTCTTCAGAATTAATAACTTAGAAGCTGCCTACAATAGAAGAGACATACTGAAATTGCAGTGAGAGGTCCAACCCCTCCGACCCATTTCCCCCCCAGCTTTTGCTCGGCTGCTGCGCTTCCCCAGCCCTGGTCCCAGCGATCGCCTCCCCCCAGCTGCACCCAGCCGCACATCAGAGAAAAATTCACCACCTCAGACGAGATTTCGATCTCTTTAGGAAGAGAAGATGATTGTGAAGAAACGTCCCGTCGCTAAGCGGAACAGGAAGCCGATAATGAGCGGGGCTTTGGTTTTGGCAGGCGGTGCAGGAGCAGATGGATGAGTTAAGGGCTCCGGCCCTGCCCGGGGATCCCAGCCCGGAGCGGGGCTCGGTCCCGGCCCGAGGAGCCGCGGAGAGCTCAGGGCGGCATTGGGCAAATGAGAGCTGAGTGAATGGAGCACACGGCCCTGCACGGGGAATTGGGACACGCCAGGTGCCCGGCACAGGGGCATTCCAGCCAGGAGCAGCCCCCTGGGCTCAGCCTGCCCGGGAGAGCCGGCTGGCATCGGGAGGGATGCAGCAGGGCTGGGGGAGCGCGGGAAACCAGGAGCAAAGAGAGACAACACAAAACAACACAAACCCGAACAAAACCTTTGGGCAGAGCCCGTGTGAGAGCTGCCAGCAGCGGGTCCCGGGCTGGGGCTGGCAGCGGTGCCAGCCGTCATCACTGCGCAGCCCAGCCCCGGCGCCGGAACATCCCCTGCGTGAAGTTCCCCAGCGCGGGCAAGAAGTGGCGCAGGTAAATCTCATTGTCATCGCTCACGTTGCATTTCTGGGGAAGGAAAAGTGTCAATACATCAGAGCTGGCAGCAGGGTTTGGCGGCTGGCTCGGTGCGTAGCTGGGCTCCCAGCACAGAGAGATGCTTTGCTTGCCTCTGGTGCCTCATAAATAACTCAGTAAATAACCCAGAGTGGTGAGGATGCTGGCCCGGGAATTGTCCTTTGCTAAGGACAAACATCTGTCCCCTGTGGCCAAATGGCCCCTGCTGTGGGCTGGCTGGGGACGGTGGGAGCTGTCATCCCCCTCAGGGGCAGATTAACCCAAGCACTGGCGGGTTTGCCATGCCCAGCTCTTGCCCCACTCAAGAGAGCAAATTCTGCCCAGCCCCACAGTGGGGCACAGGCAGCGTGGGGCAGAGCTGTGGGGCACAGCACAAGGAGGAGAGGAGCAGCACCCCCTGCTTACCTTCTTGCCGTGCAGGAGCTTCAGGTTGCTGATGAGAGGCTCGTAGGTTTTCTTGCACATGGTGACTTTGGAGAGTGCCACCTGTGCCTGGCACAGCAGCTCCTGCTCTGGCAGCTGGGGAACACGGAGGGGAATTGTTAGAGCCGTGTGGTTGAATTGAGCTGAAGTTGCTTATTCAGGTGTCCAGGGCTGGCAGGAGGTTCCACAGGGAGCTCCTAACGTGGTTCATGTCAGAGCAGCGGCCCAGGGCTGGGGCTGGAGGCACAGCCAGCGTGGAGCTGCACACTGACCCCAGGGACTGGCACTGGGCAGCCCTCAGGAACTGATGGAGCCCCCTCAGCTACAGGAGCTGTGCCCCACGGGGAGGAGGGCCCTGGCTATGTCTGCACTTATGATAAAAACATTTTCTGCCTATCCCCTGTAGGTATTTACCTTTGGATCCGTGAAGGGAACCTGTGCCACTCGGGTGTCATTGCAGGGCACCTGCAGAGGCAACACAAGGGAGAGCCATGGTTATGGGACTGCCATTGTAGGACCGTCACTGTGAGACCATCCCAGGGGTGCCCTCTGTGCCCATCCCTCTGCAGCCGGCCATGGCAGGGATGCAGCCTTGCTGCTGCCAGCACTGAGATCTGTCTCTCAGCAAGTTGCTTCCAAACAGGCTCCTGGACACAGGACCTGCGCCTGCAGAGCACTTGTTTGGGAAGGCACAGGAATCCCTGTGTGCTCACTGGGAGTAGAGGAGCTCACATTGCCCAGACCACCATGTCCATGTCCCCGAGCTGCCTCTGCCACCCTGACACAGAAGGTTTTCTTGTTCCTCAGCACAAGTAGCTAATGTCAGGTGGAAAACTTCACCTGACCCGACCCCAGGAGCTGCTTGTACCACCAAGTCAGGTGCTGATCACACAAAGTCTAGGGTGAGATGGGCCAGGGTGCCCAAATGATAGGTGGGACACAGTGGATTGAGCCAGCAGGAAGGGCTCTTGCCACCCAGGTGGGCACCAGTCCCTGTGGTGGCAGTCCAGTAGCTGGCCTTGGACACTGAGGAACATCATCCCCATCATCACCATCATCACCATCATCACCATCATCATCAATAACAAGGTCAGAAAGCAAAGCAAAGCTGAGAGGTGCAGCAGCATTTACCTGTGCTTCTGAGTTGAACGCCTGGATCCTGGTGGTGATCTCCTTCAGTGCTTGCTGAAGGTGAGATAAAGTCACAGGTATGCCAGAGACGAGCTGGAGCAGGGAGAGCAGGGTGACAGCTGCCTTCAGTGTGGGGAGCATCCTGGCACCGCTCTCTGAGCACGGCCTGGGCTGGCTGGGCTGCACAGCTGGGGTCTCTCTGCCTCTCTGCTTGAGACAGCACCATTTTTATAGCCTGAAGAAGGACCTTCTCCATTCCTGCTGCCAAATTAGGTGTCTTCCGGTGAGCAGAGGATGCTGTGGGACGCCAGACACGTCTAAAAGAGGCGTTACGTAATGATGGCAAAGACTCCTCCTTAAATAACCTTATCTATCATTTGGTGTATACATGCAGATTTTAATCACCTAGCTGATAGACCACGAGATACTGGGATGAGGAGATGAGAATTTCTTTTCAGTGCTCAAGGATCTGTTTACTATGGAGCGTGTTGGCAATGGGCTGGACTGAACCAAGCACCTTGCGAGGCTTGAGTGAAGCCAAGGCATGATCAGAGAAATATCCATTGGTGCTTTCCAATGGTCTCTGCTGCAGACATCCTTTTGTGAAAATCCTTTTCCTTAGGATTTTTCCTGCTGAAGCTGAGAAGTTTCAGCAACAAGATGCAAACAATGGTTATCTGCTGCTGTGGAATGCAACAGGTCCACCTGTGATTCAGCCATCTTGAATGTTTATAATTAATGGCCAATCAAGATGGTGCTATCTTGGACAGAGTCCGAGAGAGCTGCTTTTTGTTATCATTTATTCTATTCTTAGCTTAGCTAGCTTCTGAAGAAACCTTTTAGTTCTATTTCTTTTTAGTATAGTTATAATGTAATACATATACATCATAAAATAATAAATCAAGCCTTCTGATCATAGAGTCAACATTCTCATCTCTTCCTTCACCTACAAGCCCCTGGGACCACGGTCACAGGTGTCCACAATGGGAAGGACAAACAGGTATGCAGCAGGATCAGCTCTGGAGTGTGCAGGGCTGGGTGCCTGCCAGGCTCCTGTTCTCAGGTGTCTCATGGGGGATGATGTGGAACCAGAGGGTGCCTGGGCCTCTCCTCCTGCCCTGGGCCATGCTGGGACCTCATGCAGTGCCCTACAGCTCAGCCACCACCAGCAGAATGGGAATCGTGGGCATTAGCAGCCTGTCACAGGGATGCTGTTGGAGAGGAAGAGCTGAGCTGTGTGCCAGAAAATATTCATGTCCTTTGGCCATAATTGCCGTAGCCCCAGCAAGCTCAAGTCATCAAAGATTTGAAGGAAAAGAAAACCTCAAAACTTTTATCAAGATCTTAAACATCTGCAAAACCAAAAAAAGTGTTCTTGTTTGTAAAGGAAGAAGCATCTGAGGGCGTTTTCTGGCATGTTGGTACTTGGTTTCAAGCAGGACTTACTCAGCTCTGTAGCACAAATCCCATTGTGGGAGGATGCCTCTGGTAGAGCCCAGCTTGGCCTCACACACCATCCCATGGTGTCCCATGCTGTCCCATGCTGTTCCATGCCATGTCACATTGTCCCTCTCATGGCATCCAAGGGGACATCAGAAAACCAGCAGCAGCTCAGGGATTCAAACCACCACATTCCTGAGCAAGAGATCAGACAAAAACCCATTGTTGTTTCCCACCATGGCTGGTCTTGCCAGCAGAAATTTTGTGGGGAAAAGAGTTGACTTGACAAAATGGCTCATTTCTTCCCAAATTCTTAAATTACTTTTGCTGCTTTTCCTGCACACACAGGTGAAGCAGCACTTGTGGCTCTGCTCTCACCAGCTCCCCATGGCCCTGCAGTGCTGCTGCCCCAGATGGGGCAAGCCCTGTCAGGGAAGCCCAGTTTCAGCCGGGACCTGCTTAGAGGCTTATAAACAATGCAAATTGTTACATGAATTTAGAAAATCTAGACACATTTAAGTTCAAACTTTTTTTCTCCCCCAAATTTTCAGTGAAACTGAGGTGTCACAGAGCCTGAGGAAACCTGAACTTCATATTTCAAACAAGCCCCTTCCCATTGCACTGCATTCCTTCTCCATGGGGTGACCACTGACTTAAGGGTGCAGTGGCAGGACTGGATGCAGCACTCACCATTTGTTCCTGTGTTAGCCTGACAAACTTGGTTTTCCTGAAAAAAAAGGTGGTGACAGTTCCCCGTCATTGAATTTCCTGTGAATTTGAGAGGCTGTGTCAGAGGCAGGGGGAGCCTGGGGTGCTCCCATCACTGCAGGTGGAGGGGCTGCTGCACATCCAGGGCTGCTCAGGGCAGGGTGTGCTGTGCCCACCTGTCCCAGGCCACTGACCCTGGCTGCCCTGAGCCAGGCTGCTGGAGCAGGATGCACCATGACCCCAGGAAGGATCCTGTGCCCCCAGCACTGTGCCCTGCTGCAGTGTCCCAGGGCTTTGGGGGGATGAGGAGAGGGCTCCCATGGGTTTGGATCACCCCATTCTGCAAACCATGCACTGGAGAGTACAGGCCACCTTCCCCAAGGGCAGATAAAACCATTCCCCAGACTATTGATAATGCAACATGAACCTGCCGATGGGAAAAGCTGACGTGTGCCAGTTTGGGTTGTGGGGGCAGAAAATGGTACCTTGAAAGTTCTGAGAAACAGCATTGAGGGGGGGTCATGTGAGAGGGGGTCAGAGCGGCTTGGAGCATGGGAGCTGCAGGGAACTGAAACTGCTCCTTCCAAGAGTCTTGGTCCTTCCCAAAGGGACATGGGTGCTGGGACACCACCACCATGAGCCCCGTGCTGCTGATCAGAGTGGACACAGAACCCCAGGTATGTGAGCCAAGCCTGAACTGGGACTGCTTGTCATAGGAGAGATGGTTTTGCTTTTGCTGTTTTTTGCCATGTATGTTCAGCTGCAGCTACAGGCAGAGTACAGAGGGGTCCCAGAGGTCTGTGCCCACCCTCCCTTGCCACTCCATGTTCTTCATGCTTGATTTAAGCCACCCCAAGAAGGTCCCAAGCAATTCAGAGAAATGATCCAAGTGGTTATTTTAGGTACATCATGCCCCTCTTGCCCCTGTTTGGAGGAGAACCCAGGGGGTGATGGTGAACATTGGACCAGCACTGGTTGGGCCTTTCCACAGCTGCATCTCTGATGATGACACCAGAAAACAGAGAAGTCATCTGGAGAGACCCTCAGTGCAACCAAATCCAGAAATTTTGCTTTGTTCTGTACCCAAAGCCAAAGCTTTTTTCTTTATTTTTTTTCCCAGCAGCAAAGCCAAGGATGGGTGCCACAATTACCACAGAAAAGGAAGAGCAGAGGGGTTGGCTGGAGCCATGGCCATGACCACCTGGGATGGCATTGGTGGACATGGATGGCATTGGTGGAAATCAGTGGAAAGAGATGGGTATGACCAATGGCTGTCAGATTTCCAGGGGCCACAGCTCCTGTGGCAGTGCTCCCTTCTCTACCCTGGCTCTGCAGGAAACGGGGGAATGCCAGTCCATAATTTCAGCTGGGCTCAGTTTCTGCCTCCCCACTCAAGCAGGCAGTAATTTCACCTTGGTACTGGGCCATGCCAGGGCCTGTTGGCCAGCAGGAGGGGTGGGAATGATCCCCCCAGCTGCTTTGGCCATCCCTGGCTCAGCATGGGCACAGGACCCAGCACAGCTGGCAAGGGAGGCACCTGCTTCTCCCAGGTGCTTTCCTTTTCCTTCCTTTTCCTTTTCCTTTTCCTTTTCCTTTTCCTTTTCCTTTTCCTTTTCCTTTTCCTTTTCCTTTTCCTTTTCCTTTTCCTTTTCCTTTTCCTTTTCCTTTTCCTTTTCCTTTTCCTTTTCCTTTCCTTTTCCTTTTCCTTTGCCTTGCCTTGCCTTGCCTTTCCCTGCCTTGCCCTGCAGTCTCCTCGTGCTCAGCTCCCTCTCCCTGGCAGTTTGAGCAAGGGGAGATCCCTGAGTCACCTTCCCACCTTCCCTTTAGCAGCCAAATTCATCCCTGTGGCAGGTGGAGGATTTGTGGAGGAACAGGATGGGATCATGGCATTAAGCAACAATGTCAGAACTCAGGAGGTCCAGGGAATGCTTTAATTGAGGTGATACAAATAACTTCAGTTTGTCCTTGATGGCCTGATTTTGGATGACCCTACTAACCATTTTCTTATTTCCAGCATTGTTCCAGCCTTGCCTTTTTTGCACTGCTCATGGAGAAGCCATCACACGTCTTCCACGCCATTCTCTCGTGTCTGCTGTTTCTGACTTAGCAGAGCAATTCAATAAAACATTTTATAGGCTGAGAAACCCAAATGTGGGTCACAGCATAATGTATAGCATCAGCACATGTAGTATCTCTTGAATCAGTGGTTGGGTTTATTGGCTGTACAAGTTCTCCCTTGTGCAGGGCTGGCAGTGCTGGAACCTTCCTGCTCCCTTCAGCCGCTGCAGCTGGAGGGAAGGCTGCACTACAGCTCCAGAAATTCACTTTTCCTGCATAGATCAAATTACACAAGTAGGATGGAGCCAGATGAAGGAGAATTTGCAAACTGCATGGTATTCCCCAACGGTGCCATCTTGCAGTGGGCAGAGAGTAAATGCTGGCTCCTGGTAGATTGCCCAGGGGGACAGCAAACCCTGTCATACTGAAATAGATGAGATGATACTTGGTGTGACATTTAAATGCAAAGTTGCAGGGAGACAGCAAATTATTAAGCTTTTGAAAGCATCATCTATATTTATTGCTTTGGTTTGTGGTGTTTGTTTGTAGATAAGCTCATCTGCTTGAGTTTTTAAATGCAATTTCTAGGGCACGTAAAAGCTCTTTGCCTAAAATGTGGCATGGAGGAGAAAGCTGCATGGAGATGTTACACCTAGGAGTAGTGAGTTAAGTCAGCTTTTTACTTCAGGCAGGTCATAAAGCAGTTTTTGTTAAAAAAAATAATTTAAAAACTCATCTTCTCTGAAGTTTGCAAACCCAAAGTACTTCAGGGCAGGCTGTAAACAGGCAGCAGAGTTGTATTGCAGAACTAGTACTGAAGGAAGCATCAGAAAATCAAAGTATTGGTTTTCTATTCCTAATGTAAATTCCACTTATAAACAAAATGTTTAGACAGGAGTGTCTTGGAGATCTCTGGGTTCTTCTTCCTAGTGAAAGAAGTTCTTGCTAAGTGCAGACAAAGCAAATATAATCATGGTACAGAAGAAAAGGATGCTGTTGCACAGGGGTGGAAGGACAATTTCTCACCTGAGCAGTGCATGCCAATGTCCTCCATCCCCTACAGATCCCTGGCTTCAAAAGCATTTGCCAGGGCTGAGGCTGCAGCCAGAATAAATCACCTGGAAGGGATTTGCACCCAACCAACCCTGCCAGGCCAACGTGATGGGTGTGTGGTGCTCTCAGACAAGTGGCTCTGCCATTACCACCCCAGGCAAGGGTCTGAATCTCAGCTCAATCCCCTGCTGCAATTCCACTGACTTGATATTTTTGTTGTTTTGCAGCTGTTATTTTGGCTCTTAACCACAGTGGATCTGAGTGTGTGCATGGATTGCTGTCTGGAGGCTGGATGCTGTGGTCTCCCTGCTGGAAATCCACCCCCACTCCCACCAAAATGGGAACTGGACAGAAACTTTCTTCACCTCTTTGCCACCTGCCCAGTGAGGTACAGCAATAAATCCATGCCCTGTTTGCCATAAAATGGCTCTGCTTGGTCCTGCACTTTGTGTATTACCACGCAGGGGCAAGAATTCCTCTGCTGGGATGTTCTGCTCCTGTGCCACCCTCCCCTCCCAACAGCAGAATATCATGGAAGTGCTTTAAGTTTCTCTTACACTTGATTCACATAAACACATTTTTTATTTTCCAGTCCACATGAAAACCATGGGACTGGCAGAGTCTCTTTTCCATGCTGTTGGCTGTCAAGGATTATTCAAATTAATCAGTGAAGTTTTTTGAAATAATTTTAATTGATTTGATATAGGAGAGGTTGGTTTCCCAATACATTTCCTGCGTTTTCCCTATCTTTTGGAAAAAATGTTTGATGTCAAAGTGAGGATAAACTTGGCAAAGGCCAATTAGGCAAAAATGCGCCCAAAGTGCTTCATAGAGAAACTGTGAGCCATGGCCTGAAGCTGGAAAAAATAGCAGGACAGAATGTACAAAGTCTGGGG
Source organism: Ammospiza nelsoni (assembly GCF_027579445.1). Classification (NCBI taxonomy): domain Eukaryota; kingdom Metazoa; phylum Chordata; class Aves; order Passeriformes; family Passerellidae; genus Ammospiza; species Ammospiza nelsoni. The sequence continues at coordinate 8,542,037 of NC_080648.1, forward strand.
AGTCACTTCTGGTGACAGTGCAGATCTGGGGTGTACACATCATGCTAAAATAAACAGGATTTACAGAGAAATTTGAAAAGACAAAGCACATTTTTTTTCTGTTGACCATATCTTTCAGAAAATTTCCCTTCCGGAAGTAGTACTAGAGTCAGTGAAGCTTCTTATTTAAAAACTGCAAACATAATGCAGGTTAGTAGCATTTTCCTATCTCTGCCCTCCCCCCTCCCTCCCTAGTTGTGTGTTCATTGCTTTTTTGGGGAATTGGTGAAATCGTAATTGCTAGGAAGCCTCATTCATTTTCTTATCTTTGAGTGGTTTCCCGATGACTGGGGTCACCCTGACACTGGTTTCAGAAAATATAGGTAGAAAAAATCCTTAGCTGAAGGTCTTGGTTTCTGCCATCACTCTTTGAGGCACTCACTGCCATTCACCCTGGCCAAGGCTGAGGCCGGAGAGCCTTTGCCATGGAGAACCAGAGCTGGGGGATGGATATTGGGCTCTGTCCTTTTTTGTGCAGATATCCACACTCCTCAGGTGCTCTTAGAGGTGTGTGACATCAAGTGAGGGCTCAGCTGCACCATCCTCAGGGGAAAAGTCCTGGTCCATCATGCTCAGCCAGCCCCAGGCCCTGCCTACACAAGCCAGGTCTGCTTGCACCCCTCCCCTGTCAACTTCTCCTTATCCCTGCAAAATAAAGGAATTCCTGCACCCTGAAAGAGAAGGAAGACAACATGCAATATTCTTAGGCTCATTTGAGCATCTGCCAAAGAGAATGTCCTGATATTACAGAAAAAATAATTTTCTTTAATGGCTGTTTAAAGATTTTTCCTCTGAAAATTATGCTCTGGTCATACACTGATTGCTGAGGAGTGTCAGCCCATCGCTGCTGATTGAAAGGATTTAAAGAACTGCAAGTCCAACTTCTGCTTGTGGACTCCTTCCAAGAATCCAAGGTAGTCCCTGACTTGCTTACAAAGAAAGAGGGATCCAGAAATTCCTTCCATCAGCTGCATGGCTTTGGAAGCAGCAAGGCACAGTTTGTGCAACCTCAGGACTCTGATGATCAGGCTCTTTGCATTTTGCAGCGGGCCACCCCCATGGCTTTCCACTGTCCCTCCCCTTGAGAAGCAAGTTCCCTGGGGCTGCCAAGCTGCAGGGCTGCTGCCACCCCAAGGAAATGAGCTTCAGGAAGAGCTCAGAGCAGGGCAGGTGAAGCTCAGCATCCACACTCAATCTCTGAGACACTTATGCTCCATCTTCCCGTTTGCAGACACTGCCATGAAGAACCAGAACATAATTCCCTGAGCAGAATTCACCCATTCATCTGGTTAGATGCAAGGGAAAATTCTGTTGTTGAACAGCCAGAGTTAGGTTACCCTGTAGAGAAAGTAATAAAAGTTCTCTTTGAAGCTTGTCAATTTTGGGTAGATTAGGAGACAGCAATGAACACACCTTCAACCAAAGTGACACCCATCACTGCTGACCTTGCCAGAGATGGACAGCAAGCTGTATTCCCCTGGCAGAGCCACAGCTATTCCAGAGAATCTGCAACTTGTCCCACACAACGTGCAAAATAACATCACAACTTTATTTTCACTTTTAAAGCATAAAATACATCAAAATGTAACTGTGTGGCACTCATTTAAATTCTTTCAAATTATGGTGATTCTTAGCTCAGGTACAGAAATATGTAGAAAGGTAAGTTAAGAAGTCTCACAGTTTTAGATTCTGGCTGAAATTGTTACAAAGTTTCAGTAGAATAGATAGGAAGGAACTACATTTTCAGACACCTACACTGAGCTCAATCAAGGCAGGCAGTGTACAATGTTTCAGGTTGGGCTGTCTGTAGCATGTAATTACTTGGCATTCTAATGAACATAGGAGCCTAAGGAACTGACACTGCATTTCATGATCTCAGAGCACTGATCAATGTTCTTCTTTATCCTGTAGAATGTCTCCACATACTCAGAACGGCCCAGAAGTTCCACAAAATCTTCATCGTGAGTAATCACCAGCAGCTGAAAGTTGCGTTGGTGTAAGCGGCTCTTTATTATCCTGCAAAGAGAAATATCCAGTGTGCATTTCCCTACAGCCCAGGCCAGCATCACAGAACTTGCCAATACACAGCACTAAAATATTTCAATATTGATAATGAATGATATGAACCACTGAGTAATCTAATGCTGATTATCCGCTCTTTTTAACCACATAAAAATCCCCTGAAATTATATAAGAAATACCTTTTTTCTTTTCCAGATAGAGATGGAATCTGAAACTACTCACAACAAAGACATGCCAGCTTAAAATATAATGCCAAATGGGTATTGAAAAATACCCACTGTTAAGCACCACAAGGAAAGCTCACTTACTCCACCAGGGCATGTGCCAGGGACTCGATGTTTTCTCGGTCCAGGTTGGTTGTAGGCTCGTCCAGGGCCAGAATGCCACAGTTGATACAGAATGTTTCTGCTAGAGCAAGGCGAATGATGAGAGAAGCAAGCACCTGAGGGAAAGGAAAAAACCACAAAAATCTCAGGCTTCAAACTGTTTAAAGAGGATCTACACAAAACAACTTGTTTTTAATGCCATTACAAACCGTGACTGAAGTTTACAGAACAATGTGCTGACAGTGCACAAAATGACAGTAACTGACTACTTACTGAAAAACTACATTGAAACTTCTAGTTTGAATTCAAAGATTGACTCTACAAAGAAGCACTCAAAATTCAGAAGACACTGCAAGTAAGGATTCTGATGTGAGGTAAAGCTGCTATGACACTGCCATTTGCATTACACCAACACTCTGCTCAAGCCCACTCCACTGCAGCAGGTGGAAATCTGTCTGCACATTACTGAGTTACTGAACTTCTTACTAAAATGGAAGACAGTGGGATTTACTACCTTCTGTGTTGGCTTTGCATCAAATGATGCGTAATCATATTTACAAGATCTCCTGAACCACTAAAAACTACAGAACGCTCAATGGAAACTGTGCTGCCAAAAATATTTTCCAATTATCATGAGTGCTGGCATCACATTTCATCATCAAAGAATTCTCAGAACTTCAGCTAAGAAACTTGTTCAAGTTTCACTCTCACTTACATAGGACTCTAACGCAACATCCTAAAGTACCCCAAGGAAAGGACACATTGAATAGGACAGACAGGTGGAAAGATCCCTCAGCATGTGTGGGTGTGGTTAACGGTGATGAACTCTGACCACAGGTCACAGCTGTGTGTCACCAGGCAGCTTGGCCAGTGTGTTACTGAAGAGGAATGGACAGCTCAGAGAGCTGCAAGCTGACAGCACAGGAGGAGATGCAATGCCTGGAAGTATGGCTAGGTGTGATATTGGTGTGACAAGAACTGAAAGGCTGCAGTCAGCAGCAGGTGAAAGCAACATAATTTGGTGGAAGAGAGATCCTATCAACTTAGAAGTAGATGCAGGTGCAATAAGAAGACCAAGGGCTCAGAAAGAAAAAAAAGAAAGAGGAAGCAAGTCAATAGACCTGAAGGTGAGGTAACTTCAGTGGTAACCAGGAAGTGACAAAGCAGGAGGACTTGAACCTGAGGACAGAGGAAGTCAAACCCTTCACTCCTGCAGGGCACCAGCCCAGTGCCCATCTGAAACAATGGATTTTGGCAGCCCAAAGCAGGGGTCAGATGCTGAGTCACACATTGTGTGTGTAACACCCAGAGAGAGTGAAGGGAAGTTGTACACAATAATAAATTAGAGCTGGAGCTGCCTGTGCTTTGTCACTTGACTCCCCTGCATTGATGTGAGTCAGGTTTCAGCATCCCTGTTGCTGTGTACTGAAGACAAAGAGCCATTACCTTTTGCCCAGCACTGCACCTTCCTCTCATATCCAGTGCTGTATCTCCCTTCACCATCACCACCCTGTAATTGTAATTTCTTCTCTTGTCAGTGGCTGAGGCATTCTCATCTGCATCAGAGCGGATTTCTATATACTCAATATCTGAAAATGGGAAGGAGACAGCTCATATATCAAAAATCTTGAAAGATATCATAGGATTAGTGGGAGATGAGAGGTATAATATGTAGTAACAATAAAAATTCCATTCAGAACTCCCACTGATAGATCCATCTTGGAAAATACCTTTTCCAAAATGGAAGGAATGAACTCATGCACTGTCCTGTGACAAAGAAACCTAACCTTTGGAAAACACAGAAAAGTGAAAATTAACTCTATTTATCCTGCATGTTACTACATAATGTGCAATAAAAAGATTATAGCGGTGAAGAACAGATACAGCCTTTCTCATTTTGCCAACAAACACTTTTCCTTATGCAGTGCCCAATATCAAACAGATCCATTTGTAAATGGGTAAAACTTTAAAATATATTATTACATACCTTGTCCTCTGTAAATGCTTCGCCACAGGTCCCGAATTATTTTGTTAATTTCTTCCATTTTCATGCTATGAAATGTCATTATTGCTCTAAAAACAGCAAAAAATATAAAGTGTTAGAGAGGCAACCATGGACTGCTATGGACTGCTAGGGGCTTTAAGGCAGGTGGCAGCTCCCTTTCCATTCTTCATACTTTTACTAAAAATAGAGAAAATACTAATTCATTTTGGACAGAGAAGTACCTAAAGAATAACAACATGCCATTGTGTAAATAATTCTGTGCTCACAAACAGCTCAGTTCTAAGAAGTAGGAAAGTAATGACAACAAATATATTTGCAGTCACTCAAGGGAGAATGACTTTACCTGACTTTTTAAGAGATTTATGATTTATGTGTGAAGTTTATTGTCAGCCTGACACCAAGATGATGAATTTGATGTTAAGCTTTCCAGAACAGGAGTGTTATTCTGGCACAGTCTGCCAACAGGGCAAACAACAGGTATTGTCACAGCAGGAAAGGAGAACCTGAAGTCTCCTCAGAGCAGAGAATTCCATCTGAGAATATAATTTGTAATTATCCAAACAGGCATTATGACAAGAAATACTTATCAGCAGCAAGAGTAACACAGGATATCATTAATAACTTTTAATTTAATTTCTCTGGTTAACATAGTAGCGTGACTTTAGTTTATTAACAGATGAAATCTTACAAAACACTCAGAAAAAGACAGGACAGAGCATTTCTAACTTGTCTTTTTACAGAAAAGCTACTCTGTAATGAAAGAAATGCTCACTTGCTTTATGGCAATGTCTTCTTTCAAAAAATGTGGTGGAAATAAAATATCCTTCTGAAATGGACTTTTACACATGCTTTTTCTACCTTTGCTCTTCCACCTGTTCTGGGGAATACTGAGGTATCAACTCTGATAGGTTTTGTTAAGTGAAAATGAAGCATTTTCAACTACTTGCTTAGGCCCAAGAATGCATTCCTCATCAATATTTATCATAAATCTCCAAATAGAGTCAATAAATACCATCTGATAGCATGGAACACCCAAAATGCTGTTTTCCCAGCCCCAGATACAGCTCTGGCCATTACTTAGCATTTTGCCTTGCTGATTTTTCAGACGATTACCGCTAAGTGATGCTTATCTATTTTTCTTGAAATTACAAGACTGTTTTCCTGTTTAGCCTTAAATAGAAACAATAGATGATTTGATACCATACAAAAAAATTCTAAAAAGGAAATTCTTGGAGTGCATTTCCATTACAACTGAAAGGGAAGACTTATACACGCTCTGAATAACTTAGATCTTCACAAAGATTTTGGATTAGCTTACATTTTAATATCATGTTTACTTTATTTAATGTTATTATCAAACCAGCTTAGAACAGGGATCCTCTAGAATGTCCTTTCAACTTGGAAAGTTCTCATTTATTTTGTTTCTTGACCATTATTCTGTATCCTCAAGCACGTAATTACTCTTCTGTGCTCCTTTTCCAGCACTAGCAAACCCTTTTCAAGAGAAGGCCAAAATTCCATACTTTATTCAAGGCATGGGTGTATTGAGAATTCCTACAGTGACCAAAATGTTTATTTTTCTCTTTTTTCATTCCTAATACATATCTTTCTGCCACTGAGAACCAGTTTTCTATTTCCTGAAATGTATCTACTGATTCCAAAATCCTCTCCCACTGTCCATCAAGTTGTTCACTGCTATTCCATCATGATAACCAACCAAACAGGGTTTTTAGGGAGCCACATGTTTTATTTTGTATATGGTTACCAATTTTGAGATGCTCTTTTTGCCCAGTCAGTCCAAGACTAGCTAACAAGCTTCCAGAGGAAACAGAAACAAGAACAAACTTGCTACACTTTCCATCAAATGCCAGATATGTTTCTTATGACCTTATTTTCTTTAATATAAGCACAAAACCACCCACACTGGAAAAGGGCAAAAAAATCCTCTACATTGTAATGTTCTTTAAAACACAATTATTTACCTGAGCAAATGAATGCCATAGGAAACAAGAAATTTACCTGGCATATCTTACTCATGGTAAGATATGACCAGAATAAGCTAAAATCTATTGCTATAGAAATGAAAGTAGAAGGGCTCAGGTTGAAAATGAAGGATTTAAACATCAATCTCACCTTGCCTTACCTCTCTCCTACTGCAGTACTGCAAATATAAGTCCTAACACGTACAACCAAAACTCCAAATAAGGCTTTCAGAGAATTGGGAATAAAAATATCAGACTTACCTATGACAGTATTAAATTCCAATTATTACCATCAAAGCATTTAATGTGTGTATATTACAGACATTACCTTACAAATTTCCTACATCATACCAATCCTGTGCAGCTTCCAGTACAGTTTCATTGATTTACTTAGGAAGTTATACCTTGTCATGTTTTCTTAATATTTAAATGTCAAAATATATGAAGTGAAATTATGTATCTCAAGGAATGATATTAATTTCCTCTAAGTCACCCTGGAAGCCTGAAATTGAAAGCTGCTTTGATGTGGAAACCCAGGGCACCAGGAATATTTCTCTGTCTGCTCTGGGGTGCCCTGACTCCCAGGGGAGCACTGACTTTGACCCTCATTCATAGAGAAAGTTTCCTAGACTTCATAATAGATTAGAATCCACAGAATTGTGAAATAGATTACAGAGAGCAGTGTAGGTGTATCGCATGGTGAGACATTTAGGTTTGGGGATTTTTAGTATGATGTGGACGGCAGCAAGATGGAGGGCACAGGGTGTCATCCTGGGTTTCTTCTTCATGCTTCTTCTTCCTTCTTTTCCATGGGTTTGGGTGGCATTTTGTAATTGGGCAGAAAAGTTCACATTGCAGCTGTTTGGGATCAGTTATTGGGTTAAAAGGGAAAATAATCCAGGTGTCAGTTCTTAATTGGATAGTTTAAAAGACCTTGGAACAAAAGATTGCTGGCCATTTTGTGCCTTCTAATGAAAAGCTGCTGAACTCACGGTAATGAGACTGTTTTACTGATAAGAAATAATAAACACCTGAGTATGAACATGAACTAATGTCTCAAGTGCCTTCAATCCACACCCAGAGAAACCCAACAACTGGGACCCCCACACTTCTGCATCAGGGTTATCAATACCAATGAAGATGAAAACATTTAAGAATCACCCTCATTTGACAACACTTACTTATCAAGAGCCTTGTAATAGAGGTCCAGATCTTTGTTCACCAGCTCTGTGGTTCTCATGACAATCATCATGTCCCTGTATTTTTCCTCTGCATCTCTGAACTGGGGCTCTCGGAGCTCCTTCCTGAAGCGAACGATCTCCTCCTCAAAGCCCCGCTGCCGGCCAAGGGCCACGTGGTGGTTCCTCTTCAGGGATTCTATCTTCTCCTCCAAATGCTTCTGCTCACTGTCAAACCACAATTGATACACTTGTATTTTGTGTTTAGTGCTTCAATTTTTTAATCAGAGCTCTAATTTCAAGTTTATGTTGGACAACAGCTCATTGTATCGTATCTATAAAGTATGTAACAGTTAAAATTATAGTACTAATGCCACTGAAATGAAGACATTTTTTAAATAAAAATAGTTTTAAGTTTGTTAAGTTTTAAGTTGTCAAGTTCAAATGCTAAAGTGCTACATGTATAAACAAAATAAAAATTAATTTTATAGATGGATACTGAACAAAATAAGATTAATTACTGGGTAAGCTCTAGCATGCTAAATAAATATTTCACATACAAGAACCAGCAAAGGGCTAATTACTTTTCAAAAGTGTTTATTATCTAAGCAATTATTACTAAACTATTGAAGTAAACAAAATTTGCTGCTGGGAACTAAGTGAGCAGACTGAAAATAAAAACTAAATACTCTCATCCAGAAGCATGAATTATTTAAATGTGGATTTCTCAGTAAGCATCATGAAAAGGATTGGACTGGAACAGGTATGAGCAGATATCTCTATTTCTAGCCAGAAGCACTGTATAATTTCACAGAGTCATTCACACTGTGGTCACAGGGATATGAACCAAACACAGGTGTGAAGGAGAAAGTGGCCTGCATGAATGGGGTGAGGAGAGGATCAGACACCCTAAAACACAGTGAAGTCACTACAACATCCAGATGTTCCATGAATTCTTGTGCAAAGCACACCATTCTGTTCTGATGGTGCTTACTTTTTCATCTGGGGGACTTTCATTTCTCCCATCTCCTTCATAAGTTTTTTTATGTCATCTTCAACTTCTTTTAGCTCCTCATTCCGCTTCCTCAAGGTGAGATTATCCTCCAGCCACCTCTCCTGGATCTAGCTCCAAAGAAACAAGAAATTGTATAACGTTTCAGTATGTTGGTTATCAATTACAATGTATCAGTTCTGCACAACTCTGAAACGTGCTGCAAGCATAAAATAATTGAAAACCACAAAAATTATACCAGGGAGAACTTAGACTGTCCTAAAAATAGAATATAATGGAAATCAGCAGTATTATTTAATCTTTCAAACTGGAATAACACTTAGCAGTGTTTACTGTCACAAGTGAACACAAGACTGATTCTTTTTAAGAATATTAATCCATGTTTCAACCATGGATTTCTAGACAAGTAATTTTCACCAAGGACAGATTTAACTACGTCCCCTAGTGAAGTTCTACAACAGTAGACAGTAACTGAAAGGGTAGAATGGGGAAGGACATATTTCCTATAAGGAATGTAAACTGTATTTGAAACATATACACAAGAATTCAAAGTACAGGATAAATCTGGAATAGCAAGCAACTTTTGGTACCTGCAGTTTGTACTTTACTTATAAAGGCATGTATCCTCCACATAAAGATACTCCTGAAAATGCTGACTACTATCCCACCAGACTTAACTCTTAGAAATACCATCAGATGATAGTTAGAGATAAATGGTTTTTAAATTTCCACATACAAATCTCAAGACTATTTTCAGCCTAATGCACGTATAGCAACTATCCTAACTAACAACTGATCAAATAAACCAAAAGCAAGCTCATTTCACACTACTACAGACAAACCAGAACTAGGAATTATTTCAACTATGCCAAGTATAATTCAACAATATACCCACTTTTTGAGTGTCAATATCTTGTCGGGTCATTTCCATCTCTTTACTTATCTTTTCCTTCTGTTTCTCACAGGCAGCCAAACGAGAATTTACTTCTTCAAGTTCAGACTCCTTTTGCTAAAGAAAGATGAAGAAAATGGCGTATGATTTTAAAACAAAAGTAATTTTGATGCTAACCTTTTACTGACTAAAAAAAGATTTAGATTTTAGATTACCTTTTTATAGTCTTCTTTTCCTTGTTGAATATAGTTTTCAATTTCTTTCACATACTTGTTTATATCTTTAACTTTCTCATTTATGTTATTCATCTGCAGAGAAAAGATACCACATGAAATACTGTCTTCTGTCCAAGAACAGATATGCTCTGTATCAAAGATACTGGATGACACTACCACAATTCCTTATTCTAAGTCCTTTTAGTTTTCTAATAAAGTCTTCACCTTCTACAATCCCAGTACCTCTTATAAACATGAAAATGTTTCCCAAAACAATTGAGGGCCACAAAACCTGAGAAGAACCAGTGTGTCCCTTGGCAAGGATGGATGATGGTCATCCTTGCTGCTCCTCTTGGGTCTACTTAGGAAGGGCTTTTGAATGCCATCAGCTAATAAATATTGCCAAATGTCCCAAGAAGTCCTTTTTCAAGACTGCCAAAGGTGAATTACAATTGAGTTCATGTCCTGAGTGACATGTTCCTTTTATTCCCTAAAAGCTCTACCAATCTAAAGCACCTCCTGGTGTCACTGATGTTTCCTAAAAGCAAACTCAGTACCACAGCTCCCATCCACTGAAAAACAATGTCTAATCCTATCTCACAGCTATGCCAAGAGCAAACAAACCTTCTCTTGTGTTTCTTTATTACTTGCAGTCCTTTTATTCACTAGTTCCTCCTTCTCCTGCTGCAATTTGTCTAACTTTGCCTCCAAAGGAAGTACTTGTTCTTCTGCTTCCTGAAAAGTAGTTGGAAAAAGTAGTTTTTATTTTCACATTCTGGTGAAGATCAATACTTTTTCAAGCAGTAAAAAAGTAATATGGTTGCTTATTTATTTTTTGTGCATATTAAAAAAAGGAAATATGAAAATATGTATTAAAAAATTCAAGAAATTCCCATAGATACACAACAGCAACACAGTACGAACATTTAAAAATCCATCCCATTGTCTAGGATTAGAGACAATATTAAGTATGACGAGATTATTATTTTTTATTTCAAGGCCAGCAAAACTAAGGGTTAAACAACTGAGAGTATTTGTCACCTTGATCTCTCTGCATAAGGACTGGACCTCAGTGGTTAACTCCACAGTCTGCTCCTCCAGCTGCCGCCGCCGCTGCATGCTGCTGACAATCTGCAGCTTCTCTGCCTTGAGCTCATTCACTGCACTCTTCAGCTGCTGGATCTGGCTTTGCTGGTCCTGCTTGTGTTTCTGATTTAACTCAATTTTACTGGTAACTGCAGATGAAAACAGAGTCAATCTGTTATCAAAACCATTGTTGTAATCCTTATGAAAATTCATCTCTAAATGAAGCTGGTGCGACGCCAAAAACCAGTAAGAACAAATTAGGAGAATAGAATTATTTAAGAACATAAAAGAAGTAAACTAAAATTTTAAGGGCAAGAATTTTGGAACATTACATTTAGTAAAAAGTGAAATAACAGGTTTGTAGGACCTACCTGTATCCCACAGCTGTTTTTTCTCTTGTTTTTCTCTGCTTACTTGAAGCACAGTCCTACTTAAATTGACACCTAGCAGCTTAGCCTCTTGCTGAGCAATTTTTCGTTCAACATCCTTGATATCAGTCTGAAAGCATGAGGAGAAGAACCATTACTGCTGAATTAGTCTTTAACAATGGATTTTTTCACCTCTGGCACATAAGAACAAGCTCAGGGCTTGAGGCACTCAAGAGCTTCCAATTTCCCTCCCTTGTAGAGCAATGTCACATCATTAGCAGTAGGGTTATGTCAGCTGCTAGGAACTGGAATTCCTAATTGTGGATGGAATCAGCCAATAAGGATGCACAGGCCTTTAACATCCCCAACCCAGTTCAGGACAGTTCCATGTGCAATCTGTCCCTGCAACACTGCAATTGTTGGAGCCTCAGGAGTAGCTGACATCTCCACCTTGTGAAATGCTCTCATTCCTTTGCCTGGCCCCAGGTTCCCTAAGAGCTCCTCTGAAGGTTCTCAGTCAAGCAAAGATTTCATGTCGGTAATAGAGCCATGAAGACTGCTAAAAATTGTCTCCCATGCCAGGATAATAAAAAGTTCAGGATTTATCTTTCCCTTTACCATATATTCAGATGGCACGGAACCAGGAAACACATGTGAGATGCTGGGAATACAGAGACCTATAATGACTATGAGTATTAAAAACTCTTAGGTGTACTCATGGTTGTGCTCAGTTCTGGATTACATCTCTTTTTTCAGTTCATATAGCACAGAATTGAATCAGAACTCAAGGGACTCTGTGGTGCTCAAAGAAAACTTTTGTAAATCAAAGTTTTATTAGTACAAGATAATCTAGGTTATACAGTCTTTGGAAGCATTTTAAAATAAGAACCTCAAAGTTATGTCATATTACTGGATAACTACATATTTAAATGCAAAGGAATATCATTTTATGCATTAAAAAAAAGTTACCAAAGCATACCTGATACCTTTCCATCAGAGTTATATCCTGTAAACGTGCTTTGGCACCTTCTTCCTCAGACAAAGCTGTCTGGAGAAGTGATTCCTGTTCTTCTATCTCACCCTTCAGGCCTGTTAAATCTCTGTTTGCATTCTGGATCTTGTTCCTCAGGTCTGGAATTTCCTTATCTTGGAGTTCAACTACAGTTCGCCTAAAATAAAATATAAATCCCTAAAATTTCCTTGGTCAGAAACAACAGCATAAATTGAAGACATTCAAGATCACAAAATCTGTGATATGCTTTAGTAGTGGAAGACTAAATTTAGCTAAAATAGTACCCCCTTAACCTTGCCCACATTTAAGCTTATATTACACACTCAGCCAAGGTAATACATCCCTCATTTTAGGTGAGATAAACAAGCAAACAAAATCTCTTTTGGTTTTTAACTTCATTACAGCAAGTGCTCAGAAGCACTGAACAAGAGTGCCCTCTTGTGAAGGACAGCTCTACCCTCATCCATCCTCAAATTCTCTCAAAGTATTTCTCCCAACAATGACATTTTGAAATTCATTAACCAGCCCTAGAATAAAGCCTCCTTGATGTCTGCATAGCTTTTTATAATCAAACCCCACACATTTAAGAGAAAACAGCCTGTAACAATGTGGTTCCCTAAGCACTTTACCGCAGGGGTTTCAGACTCATCATTTCATCACGTTTTTTCTCTTTTCTCTTAAGCTCAGATTCTGTGGACTTCAGTTTGTCTGGGGCCAGGCGCAGCTTGGACTGCAGATCACTGATGACATCCTGCAGCTCAGCCTCTGTCTGAAAAACTCTTTGGCAAACTGGACAACAAGACTGGTTCTCCTCTGTCAGCTGTGTAATGAACTGTGAATAAACTGCAGTGGCTCCAGCAAGCACAGCTGGGTGAAAAACAAACAGAACACTTATATTGAATAAACAGTGAATAATCAGCTAAATTAGTGTTTCAGAGAAAAAAGTCAAGCAATACACAAATTTACCTCGCTGTTTGGAACTTTTTTCAATTTCATCTTGAAGTTTGTTCAGGTCACTATCAAAATCTTGACTTCCACAAACATCAAAAAGTTTTGCTTCATGACTGGACAACTGGGTTTCTTTTTTCTTTAGCTCATTACTGGCATAAGTTTTATCATATTCTACTGATGCCAGTCTCTTGCTGAAATATTAATGCAGAAACACTTTTACTACCTAAACACAAAGATTTAGACTGTTTAAGCAAAACCAAAAGCCATGGAAAGGTAATTTGAAACTGGAATTAGAGAACTATTCATCAGTTCTTTTTTATTGATTTTTCATGCAATCTATAGCATATACTTTTTATTCATCCAAGTATAGCACAAGTGTTTAATTTTAAATCCCTTTTGTTTTCTAGATGATTACTGATTAGAAACTTCCTACTCTTTCTAATCAAATAAAACCAAGAACAGGTAATCACACATGAATTTGTGATACAGTCACTAACCACTAATAATAATAATAACAATAATAATAATAATAACCACAACAACAACAACAACTCTGTGACTTATTAGAAAATCAGAAGACCAGCAATTTCCAGCCCCAGGCATATTCATTCAGCTAGAATTAGTACAAACAACTAAGGATGTTCCAGATCTCTATTTTGCTATCTGCTTTTGGTGCTTTCTTTGACACACTACAAATACTGTGATTTTATTAACCAGCACAAACTATATCAGCTCTGTATCACAGGAATGTTTTCTCTGATTTTGCAGATACCTAAATAACACTAATAAATTAAAGTAAAAAGTATTTTGAACATATGAAACTTTTCAACATTTAAATTTGTAATTACATAAAAAATTGTGAAGAAATAATCTATTAAATTAATACCTACTTCAGATTAGCAAGAGTATCCCTTGTCTGATTAATCTTTTTATTTTTACCATGAAGCCAGTCTTCAAGTTGTTTTTTATTGGGAAAGTATCCCAGCAGTGATGTTAGTTCCTCAGAATGTCTTGATTTTACTTTTCTGATCTGATCTTCTTTCTCTGCCTGGGGAAATGAAGCATTTTAAATGAAATTTTCCTATCTTCAGGTTTATAGCCATCAATGCATTTATTAAGCTAATAGTTTCTATCAAGTCAGACAGAAGCTACACATTTGATTGTTGATAAATACACAAATACACTGAAAAATACACAAATGTTGGAGGGACTGTATCAATTCCTTGTCCCTCTCTCATGAGATATTGATAAAAACATTACTTTGTCTTTCTTCAGCATCTCCAATTGGGTAATGGTTGTGGTGTGCAGATTCAACTGCTCCATCTCTTGATCCAACCTCCTAAGAGCTCTGTCCAGGTTTATTTTCTCATTTTGCAGAGTCTGTACTTCCTGTTCCAGTGTTTCTATATTGCTGTTCCTCTCAGCCTTCTCCAGATCATGTTCCTATACAAAAAACAGAAGTCCAGAAGACACAATAATTACAAAAATCAATAAAGTTCTAGCTAAGGGAAACAGAAGAAACCTCTTCAGCTGCCTGGCAGCAGCATCAGTAGCTGTTACAGGAATGACACAAGATTTGTAAAGAATAAATGCAAAAGGACAAAGGCTGTGACTGGTGTGGGGCAAGAAAAGCCACAGGAAGATACTGGATGCAGTCCTGGAATGCAACACTGGCCCAGCTTGTTCATGCTTTTACCAGAAGCTCACTCATACTTAGTTTGATTGTCTTTATTTTAGTATCTACTGTATATTAAATTTGGAATTACCCTAGTGAGGAGGTTAGAAAAACCACTGTCAAGCAGAATTCATACACTGCTAACAAACATAAAATATTTGGCTGCAAAGGCATGACCAGCTGTTCAGCTGGAACATAAAATGCTTGTAACCTTACTTCATCAGATAAAAGACTTATAACCAACTAGTCCATCTCACAGGCAAGTTATCTCCAAAAATGTAGGTAGCATGGAACTTTCAATTCAAAGTTTCTGGCCCAATAATTTGAGAGTAACTAATCTCCTACTTGCCAGCTGTGCTATTGCCCTGTTTATAACTCACCAAGCAGCAGCAGCCAGTCTATGTGTGGACTGTACAAAAGCAAGGTAGTGAACAGACCCTGCCCCAAAGAGTGCACTACCTGAACAGACAGAGCATAAAGGGTATGAAAAGGCCAGAAACACATCTGAAAGAGTAAACATCAAGGGGGGGTTTTAGGTTTTGGTACATTTTTTTTAATGATAAAGCCACAAGCTTTTACTTCAAGCTTCTATAACTTCTTCAGTTACACACTAACTTACCATTCTGCCAATCTCCTCATCCAACTCACTAATTCTGTCTGAAAACCCCTCCAATTGCTGCAATTCACATTTGACATTCTTCAGCTCTGCTTGTTTCTTATTTTGAATGTCTGACTTCAAGTCAATGGTTCTTTCTAATCCAGTTTTCTTGTCTCTTATTTCATCTATCTGTTTTTGTTTCATTGCTTCTTTCTGTGCAAATTCTCTCTGAAAGAAGATCAGCAATAATATATTCATTATTTTTTTACAGGAAAATATTTTAAAATACTTCTTCACACTAGTGTGCCAATATTCACCACAGTAAAACACCGAAATACTGAGAAAATTACAACTTGTCCAAAATTAACTGCTGAAATGTTTCTGATAGCAAAATGCAGATGCACCATACCAGCAGCATTCTGTACATAGCAACTCTATTTTGAACATGACTTCAACAAAAAGTTGGTTATTTTTAAACCAGCTGGCCATTGTAATTCTTCCTCAGGTTTTTGAGCTTATCAGTGATGCACCTGCATGAGGACTGCTAGAAGAACCTTTCTGATGAACTGCCTGTTCAAAAGCCTTGGTCACCACTCCTAATTCCAAAAGTTCCATAATTCCAAAAAAAACAAGCTTCAGCTCCCCCCCACCAACACTTTCTCCCAGCACCATAAAGACCCATGGGGACCAATAAAACACCAATGGCCCATACAAATGACACCATTTAAACAAGAAAATTCTCACCATCATACGATTTGCAGCTTCTGTGTCCCTGTCCTGCCTGTCCTTCACCAGCCTGTGAAAACTGGCAATGTGCCTGTCAGTGAAAGGGGCTCTCTCAAAGCCATCCAACTCCAGCTGTGCTGCCAGAGACTGAATTAAGGAGTCCCTGGTCACAATGTGCTCCTGGTGACGATCTGCCTGCAGTTGAAGACGACCTCCACAAAAAGAAAAAGTGACATAAATGCTCAAAAACTGAGGCAAGAGACATGCTGAGGATTCAAAGCCAGTTGAAAGCCTTTTAAACCTTGAAGTATTTTTCAACAACACAAAAAGAATAAAAAGCTATAGGTTGAGATTTATATTTCAGGTAACTAAATTTTTATGAATTAAATAAATCAATAATTCAAAAGTAAGCCCCTAAAATCACGATATAATTCTGATAAAAAAACAAAGCCCAAATGTATTTTATGAAAGCATGTATTCTGTGACTCAATACTACAGCTTTGCTGAAATTCCCATAACCCATCAAAAAAGGATACACAATTGAAAGAACATTAACTTCAAGCCCTCTGACTTGTCCCCAGTCTCCACATGAGACATGGACAATGCCAGGCATTCAGCTTTCATGCTTTTTCTGTTATATGACAAAATGTACTACATGTTGTAATTATAGCTCAGAAAAAATGCCTGTTAGAAACTCCAGGAGAAAAACACCTAAACTTGTCCACCAGCAGGACTCTCCCACCCCACTGTGCAGGTGAACCTGAACTAACACACATTTTAGGAGTTTTGTCCAGTTCAGATCACTTCAATTATCAGTAGCTCCATTTCAGATTTAATTACATTATAAACCACACAGGACTATAGATGAAGTCTGAATTACCTCGTTCAACAAGCAGCTCTGATTTCTCACTGTTAAATCTCTGGCACTCTTTAGTGGCTCTATCTAAATCACGTTTACAGTCCAACAATCTCTTCTCCTTCTCCTTCACTATTCTCTGGTGGTTCTGGTATCTATCCCTTAGTTGTTCATCTGTTCCTTGAAAAACCTGTACACCACAAATTCATAAATCAATTATTGATGTTTTAAAAAGGTATAGTTTTTACTACAATAGAATTAAAGGAATAAGAATTTAACACCTCACATGCAGATTTTCTACAAGACATACAGGGGGAAAATCTGCAGCAAGCAAAACAGGAAAACTGTTTTTGTTAGACTGATAAAGTAAAATATTCTAAGTTTTTTGTCAAAAAGGCAACCTTTTCCATCTTCTGTTGCAAATCTTGATTATCTTTTTCCATCTGTCGCTTCCTGCTCTCCAGGGCCTTCACATCATTGTCCAACCTCATTACTTTTGTGAGATTCTGCTCAACCACTGCCAGAGAGCTCTGCAAAAGAATGTAGTAAGTAAAATATCTCATCAGCTCATAAATCTCATAATCAATTATTTTAAGTGCAAAACCTCCAGTTTCCTTGAATATGTTTTTAAAATAGGGAACGTTAAGTTTTAGTTTTGTTTTTGTTTTAATTATAGCTTAAAATGGTTTTAGATACCAGCTAAATTTGAGAGAGATTTTAAACTGACAAAAACCCAAAGCTGCTATAAGAATTCTGTTCTTAATTCTTCAATGACTGTTTACAGATTAGAGAAGCATCTGCCAGGTGAGTTGAGGTATGCTTGAGTCTGCTACAGGTCAAAGGATTAGATTTAAAAGTGCAAGATTTTAACCAAGAAATGCATCCACCTTTCACTTCTTTTATTGCTTCGTATTAAAGTATTAACATAATCCTCATGGAAGTTACCTTTAGAGGCTCAAGCTGGTTCTCAATTGATATTACATTCTCCTTAGAAGCAGTCAGCTGAGCTTCTCTGTTGCTGAGATGATCCTGGATTTCCTGAGCTTTCTCTTTATTCTGTTTCAGATATTTCAGTTCTGTCTGACACTCTTTTACTTTTAAGCTTTGTTTCAGCCGTACCTGACGCAGAGCTTCGAGAGCTTTGATGTACCTTTAAAAAAAGCAAAATTTCAGCTGCTTTGGCAATACAGCAATTCTGATGTATGAAACAGCGTCTTAGACATTTTTATTAACATTTATGTTATGAGAATACTGTGATTAAATAAAAACTAGGTAAAAAAAGTCAAGGGAAAAACCTTGTTGCTGAAAAGATCTCATCAAATTTTTGTTTCAGGGCCTTCCCTTCACTTAACGGCCAGTTGGATTCTTCTTGGTGACAGAAAATGACATTGTTAAGCACAGCTTTGGAAACACCAAGGGCGTTGATCATCTCCCGATCTATTTCAGCACACTTGGAACTCAGACTGACCTTCTCACCATGCCTGTGAAGACAAAGAAAATCCCCAAAGAAGTTACTGGCAAGTTCTTCAAAAAGTGAACTGCATTTTAACAGTATAACCTGATTTTAACATGCCCATTCAAAAACAATTTAACAAGTAACAATTTTTAAGCACAAAATTACCATGCTCAACAAAGGCATTTAACACTGCCAATTTCTGAAGTCTGTTTCACATAGTAGAACTCTGAGGAACCACTAGAGGGGGCAGGACAACTCTTGAGTTAAAGAAATGTACTTAAACAGTGGAGATGGGAGTTAAACATGGGCCAGAAAGCATGTGAAACTGAAAATGTAAAAACATACTCCACACAATGATACTTTCAAACTGTACCCTACAATCACAGAATCATTGAATGATTTGGGTTGGAAATGTCCATGCCACGCACCTCATTCTCTCTGCCATGAGCAGGGATGCTACACACAGAATCAGGCTGCTCCAAGCCCCATCTACCCTGGCCTTGAACATTTCCAGAAAGGGGGCAGCCACAGCTTCTGTGGGGAACCTCTGCCAGTGCCTCACCACCCAATAAAGCTTTCAAATAAATACAAGTCAACAGATATAAGTATTTCTTAACACCACAGCTATGTGGTGATGTGGGATTTTTCAATCACTTAACAGATAAAGTAATGAAACTACACAGCTTTATAATCTAAAAGCACTAGTAGCTATGTCAAAGAATACATTATGCAATTTTCTCTTATCTGATGCATAAAAATATACCAAATCCAAACCTATCTTCATGCCAAAGTAAGAAGAAACACTTGACAACTTACTTTGTTCTAGTAATGACAGATTCCAGTGTTTTAAACTCAGGTTCCTTGCCTTTCTGGGTGCAGATCATGGAGCGCTGCACAGCCACGACCTCCCCGTTGACATCTCGGAACTGTAACCGGATCTGAGCTCGCACGTCCGTTTCATTGGCAATCTTTGGCAGAAGCAAAAAACCCCAGAATGAGTGGAATTCTTCTCAAGGGAATGTGTGCCTCTCCAGCTGTGGGGCATGTTCTAATCACCCCCAGCTCTCTGCTTTTCTTCATTTCAGCTCAAGGCTGGCTACAATTTGAGCATCTCTGTTTTATTCACCACCTGAGTGCAGTGGAGTATTTTACTGAGGAGTAAACACACATTGCATCTAGTCACTAGGACTTACCTTTGGATCATGAACAAATGTTTTTCCTTTGGTGCCAGGAGGAAAATCACCAGTGGATATATATTTAAGACATTCAATGATAGTCTAAGAAAACAAAAGTAAGTATATAGTTATAAAGACAAATTTAGAGTAACCAAGATGGACTACAGGCAAATCCACACTAACAGCCCAAACACAAATGAATCAGGTACATAAACAAAGAGAAATAACATTTTAATTTTTGAGTACCATGATACTTTGCAAAAGCAGTTTTAATCAGGATCTGGATCAATTTCCTATGAAAAAATATCAACCAGTGCTCTGCAAATTCCAGGCATGAAAGCAGATTTCTAATAACACTAAACAACACAATATTTATAGCAAACAGCATGACTTTTGCAATAGCATTAAATACCTTTCTGTAGAAATTATTATTCACATGTTATGGCCTTCCAGAGCTATTTACAGATCAAATCCAACCATAAAGTGAGGCTTACCGTTTTTCCTGCACCATTTGGTCCCACCAAAATAGTTAATGGATTAACGAAAGTGATAACTTGTTTGTCTTTATCTTCTATCCCGAAACTCCTCACTCCGAGGATGCTCATTTTTTCAATCCTCGACATTTCTGCTGAACTTCTGTTCCAAAGTCAGAGGTGAAAACACTGTAAATCCTGTAAAACAGAGCTTTGTGAAAAATCCAGTAGGCAGAAATCACAATAGATTACTGAAAACTGGCTAAACACCTATACAAGCAAGTAAAGCCTACATACTCCACACATTGATACTTTCAAACTGTACCCTACAACCACAGAATCATGGAATGATTGGATCATGGATCATATATGATAAACGTATTTTAAAACACAGCTAAGGTTCTTCAGTTACTGTTCAAGGTACAAAACATATGAAGGCAAAACCTTATTTCTTTCAAACTGAGAAATTAATCAACTCCAAGCTAAGTGCCATACTATGTATCGTGAAATCAAACACAATGGCCTGGATAACCCTTTATTCCACTTCACAAACACTATGCATGTGCCTTCAGAATTCCCCAAACACACAAGAGAAGCCTCAATATTTTTTCCCCTTTGACAACCCACTGTTGTACTGCTACACCCAAGTTTGCCAATGCCTGTTTCTCCCAGGCACATGCAGCACCATATCCAGCACCATATCCATCACCATGTCGCCATCGAGCTGTGAAGAGGAAGGCTGGAGCCTTCTCAGGCCATGGGGCGGGCACAGATATCGGGCTGTGCTCGGGTGGGAGCTGCCCCGGGCACTGGAGGGCTCTGGGGGAGGCACCTCGGCCCCCAAGGCCGGTCCCCGGCCCGTGTGGTGTGTGTGTGGCTGCGGGGGTACTCCGGGGCTGTTCCCCACGGCGCGGGCTCGGCCCTCCCGCGGCTCCTCCGGGGGTGCCCGGCGGGGCTCGGCCCGGGCCAGGGCATTTCCTGCCGAGGCAGAGGTGGCAGCGGGGTTTTCCCGCCCGGAGCTCCGCGCCGCACCGGGGGCGAACATTTTCCAGGGAGCCATCCCTTCCCCTACTCGCAGCCGAGCCGAGCTTAGCTGAGCCCGCCGCGGCACCGCGCCCCCGGCCCGGCCGCTCCGTTCCCCCCGTGCCCGCCGTCACCTCGGCCCGCCGCCGCCGCCGGCTCGCGCCCCGGCAGCCCCCGCGCCCGCCCCGCCCCGCCCCGGCCCGGCCCCGCCATGGCGGCCCGCCCGCCGCTCGCACCGCCCCCGCCGCCCGGGCCCGCGCAGCGCCCTGAGGGAGCTGGCCTGGCTGCGGTGGCCTCTGAGGGCTCGCAATGGCGCGATGGAGTTTTGAGGCGGGATCGTGGTTCGAACCCAGCTGGAAATCACAGAATCACAGAATAAGCTGAGCTGGAGGGACCCGCAAGGAGCACCGAGTCCAGCCGCTGGCCCTGCGCAGCGCCGTTCTTAAGAGTCGCAGCATCGCCCTGAGCCCTGTCCGAGCGCCTCTTCAGCGCTGTCAGGCTCCGTGCTGTGACCGCTTCCCGGGGGAGCCTGTGCAGTGCCCAGCCACCCTCTGGGTGCAGAGCCTTTTCCTGATACCCAACATAAACCTCCCCTGACACAGTTTCAGGCCATGTCTCATCTATCACTGCCCACCACAGAGAGCAGATCTGATTCTGCCGCTGTACCCGGCTGCAAGATGTACCCTCAGTGTCATCCAGGCTGAACACACCGAGTACCCTCAGCCGCTCCTCGTATGGCTTCTTCTCCAGACCATTCCCCATCCTCATTGTCCTCCCTTGGACATTCCCTTATAGCTTTAATGTCTGTCTTATATGATGGGGCATCACGAAGCCTCTGGCTCTTCCCCCCCAGCTGCAATGGAATTGGGAGAAGAATCAACTCTAAAACTTGTAGGTTGAGATAAGACCAGTTTAATAACAGAAAACAAAGTAAAATGCAATAATAATGGTAAATAATAATAATGAAAATAAATAAGGAAAAAACCAGAAATAACTGATGCCAAATAAAATTGCTCACTGCCTGCTGACCAATGCCAGCCCCTTTCCAGGTAACTCCCCCAGTTTATCTACTGGGCATAATGTTCCATGGTGTGGAATATCCCTTTGGCCAGTTTGGGTCACCTCTCCTGGCTGTGCTCCTTCACTGTTTCTTTTCTGTACCTCTTCACTGGCAGACCACAAGACACAAAAAAAAAAAAAAAAAAAAAAAAAAAAAAAAAAATCCTTGACTCAGGATACAACAACTTAGAAAGAACCAGAACATCAACATACTGGCAACTGAATCCAAAACACAACATTGTACCAAATACTGAAAAGAAATTAGCTCCACCTCAGCTGAAACCAAGACAGGCAGTTTTAGGGACTGCAGGAAAGTTCGAGATGATCAGGGGAAGGAAAGGGGATCACTCCCTTTGGCTGGTCATGTTCATTTCTCTCAAGGGCCAACAGAGCTCCTTGCCCCCTTGTACCTGTCTTCCACATCTTCTTCCTCTTTGTTCTCTATCCCCTATTCATCATCCAGCTAGAAAAAAGTCCAAGCCAGAGCACTGCCCCTTCCTCGTGCTTCTCTCGAGCTTTGTTATCCTTCTCCTGAGGACCTGGAGTCCCTCCAGAACTACACACAGGGTCAGCTGCACGTGCCATGCACACCCTTGCCTTGACCCAGCAGCCCCTGGCCAGCTGGGAGCCATCTCAGATTCACTGTCTGAGCTGACAGCTCAGATTAGGAATCTAATTCATCTACACTTTCAGTAAACTCCAAAACTGATTAATAACCTGCCAGCATATTTTAGTATTCTGTTATATTGCAGTATTTTTTACTGGATTTTCACCGTGAAGAGAAAGAACTTAAGTAGTTCTTGTGTCAGATCAAGTTCATGGTTAGGTAACAGAGGCAAACTTTGGAAAACAGCCCTTTGTGCTCAATCTCAGCATCATCTGTAATTAAAATGAGTAACAGAGATGATAAGTGAAGTAAGTCTGGACCTTATCAGAAGTTGGTAGCCAGCAGGTGGTTTTGTGGCCAACAATTCAGGCTTTCACTGCAGTTGTACTCTGGTGATAATTGTACCTTTTATGAGTGCAAAAACGGTTCACAAGACATAAGCTATGGCCACTTCAGATTTTGAGACAATTAAGAAATTAGTGACAAAGAAGAAATTAGTGTCCATATTGGCCGAACAGCCTGTAAAACTATTGCCAAAGTTCACACCTCTACAGCTTCCCTGCAGAGGAGAAACCAGATTATACTCCATTTGTGTGTCACCTCCTGCCCTGCAGCTGCCTCAGTATGACTCAGTTGTTCAGCAGCACAATACTTTCTCTATGGCAATATTTTTCCACACTGCCTTTAGATGATGCATGCATCATACCCTGATTCTGTAGCCAGCCTCACCTCCAGAATATTCTGCGAAAGTTCATAATTAGGAGACAATTTTTGGCACTTTCTGGTAGAGTTTTCTGTTTCACACACACTATTTTTCCCACCAATATGCAATCTGTTTTCTAAATAGTGTATGTATATATGCTGTTGTGAGATGGTTTAGTGGCAATTACTTCTTGGCTTGTGATTGTTCTCCTTTGACCAGCACAGTTATCAGTTTCTCAGAGTCTGTAAATCTATGAATATGAGTGTGAACAGGAAAGGCTGAGGACTAGAAGAAACAACCTCTTTCCTGCAACATTTATTATCATGTCATCCCTTCTAGAAATCTGTCAATCTGTTTGGAACTTAGGTAGAAGAACAAAAGCAACTAGACACTTTTATCTTTCCAGCCTAAACTACTATAAGAACATCCAAATGCTGATTTCTGTGGAGGAATGGAAGTATATCTTGTATTATTTCTACATACTCTTCTAAGAGCTCAACATTTTCATCTGGGGACCTCTTGTATTTCTTTGGCTGAGTCATGACAACAGAATGTTTCATAAGTTTATTGTTAAAAGCTTTATCAGGAGCTTTTTCAGTTAAGATCAAAAGATCCTTTCAATATGGCTTTTTTAACTCATAGTTATTCTTTTCTTCCAGAATTTTAGGACAAGAATTTTAAAAGAGTATTTAAAAACACAGTTAAGCAGTATTTTCAACAAAACTTAAACAGATCTGCTCATGAAATGATGTGTTGAGAAACTGATAATTCGATGTGCACAAGGTCTTTTCTCTTTCTGGGCCTCTCAAGCAGTAGCTATGGAAAACCAGATGACTCTTCTCACATCGTTGAATGATTTGTCCAGTTTTGCTGGAAAATTGTAACCTTTTAATGAGTGAGTGTTACCTTCTCATAAGCCCTTGCCAGTCATCTGAAAGTAGTTTCAGCCATTTTTAAGCACATTGGTTTTTTTCAGTAGATAGAGTTTTTCCACTTACGTTAAGGGACAAGGTTTTCACCTGGTGCCAGGACAGATAATTCCAGCTGTTAATACCTGCCATGCTTTCACTGATGGGCTGCCAATTCAATCCATGCCTTTTGCAGCCATGTGTTCTATGCTGAATTTCCCCAAACAGCGAGGGTGAGGGAGGAAGGGTAAAGAATCCAAACTGGTTAAGTAGCATTAGTGACTGTATATGTCTAAGGAGTCACTGATATTTTTTACTCAGCTTTGAACTGCAGTTCATCTTAGAAAATCCCACTGAGCAAAGGATGGCATATTACTGAGTGAGATGTAAAAACTACATAGCTTTTCAGATCTCCATCTCTCTGATTACGTGATACAAAAATAAGAACCACATAAAGATCTATGGTACAGAAGGAATGCTCCTATTTCCTGTGATGAATTTTTGATATCATGTAAGTAAATGACATCTCTTATCCACAAAGGTATTTTCCCCTTACTTGATGTCAGAAGGAAGGAAACCCCCAACCAGTCCCCAGTGAGGCATCCCACAATGCTTGTGGTAACTCACACCATGGTCTTGTGCCTTTTCCTATATGAGAAAACTTTCCCTTTCATCTAATATTCAAGGTGTATATATAGGCAGCATATGGTGCATAAATCAAACACAGCTTTCCTTGAACCCAAAATGCTGTTGCTCTATATTTTTTTGGTGAGTTGCAGCTTACCTGGCTCAATGGGAGATGCGGTAGAAGAATTTCAAGCAAACCTCAAGGCTGTAGTGTATCTAGCAAAGAAAGAGGTGGGTCGTTATCTCTTTTTCTTCATTTCCTACAGTTCTTTTGATGGAAGTATAAAATGAAGTCTGGGTTAGTTTCAGCTCTAGTTTGTATGTCCTGTATTGTGTTTGTTGAAGTTGAGATGCTCAAGGCACTGCGTGTCAAGCTTTCCTCAGAAGCTGGTAATTGTTTCCCCAAAGGAAGTTCAGAAATAGAAAACCTGATGAAGATGATATGTAGTTCTAGATGTTTAACAATGTTGCAGTCACTTAGATGAGAAATACCTTCTAACAGTACATTCTTTTTAAAATTTGTAGATCTTTCTACCAGTACCCAAGGGGAAATTTCAGGTAAGACTTTCAAACTTCTTTTTTCTGCTGATGCTTTGTAGCAGATCTTGAAGGAAAGAGAGTTAGACTACCAAAAAAGACCAAATCCTACTAAAAGGAAATACATATGCTAATTTTTCATGAGCAGTTCTGTCAAATTCAGTGAAGCTATGGAAATAAAGAACCAGTTCTGTGACCATGGTCTCTGAGACTTGGTTGTACTCCTGCTGAAGGCAATCTCGGGAGTTCTTGCAGAGAGTTTACTTCTGAGGTTCTTCTCAACATTACTATCTGAGCTGCAGACCCTGAACATCACCTGCTGTCATTTAGAACCAAAGGTGGGTGAATAGGGTTAGTACTTGAAGCACTAAAATGTTCTTACCTCTTGGTAAACAAACAAGTTGAGTGTTATAAAGCACCATAAAGTTTGTGTCTGAAGAAAGCAATTTGTTGGCATAAGAAGTTATTGCCCACAATAATAAACCTGTTGCTCAGTGGTTTCAGTTTGTGGTCTGCAGATTTCTCAAATTCTGTGAACTGAAAAAAGGTTCATGAAAAATAATTAAGAACAGCCAGCCTGTTGTTTTGAAGGAAAAAATGTTTAGAGCTTGCAGCTTTAAAGAAGGCTAAGATATACACAGATGGGCACAGTGCTTCTGTCCTGTGTGGGAGGTGCAGCTGGGAGAGGGAGCTGGCAGATCTAACATTCTCAGGCCACTCAGTGCGGTTTTGATAAAACTGCAACCCCAGTGGATTTTAGTCTGCCTTTACAATTCTTTTCTCTATTTTCCCTAATAACAATTTTTAAAATGTGTTTACTTACTCCCCTGCTGTAGATTTTTTATCAAACCGCAGAAAACATAGGAAAGTACCTTCTTCTGTATTTATACAGAATTTCTGTTTCTGCTATGCATGCAAATAGTTATTGAATTTACTGAAAGATAAAAGTTAAGTTTGTCAGAAGTTAAAATAAAAGTTTAATTTGTCAGAACATAATTTTACTGTTATTTGATTTTTTTTTTTAGTGCAGTCAAGTTCCCTGTCAGCTTAAAAGAACCATAGAAAGACTGAAAGTTTCCTTTGAGAATGATCCAGCAAGAACCCATATTTCTCTGATGGAGAAAAACATGAATCACATAGCATCAACTTTAAAGAAATCACATAAAGTAAGTTTCTCATGAATTATTTATAGTCATAGAACCATGGAATGGTTTGGGGTGGAAGGGACCTTAAAGCTCATCTAGTCCCATCTCCCCTGGCTGGACTAGGGACACCCTAGGTAAAAATATGAAATTATGTTAATGTACCACTCACTTGTTTTCAAAACATGAAATTTATCATCTCAGCATCCTGCCTGATGAAAGTCAACAGCAAAATTTTGATGGCATCTCTGCAAAACTGCTACAACATCCTTAGTTTTGCAGTGTTGAGCATTACAGGTGCTGCTCAGCAGTGGTTTTACAGGAACCACCTGAATTCATAGAGTCTGGATGGAAGTTAGAGTTTCCTAAAAGATGCATCACCTGTAGACATATCCTGAGACTTGACATTAGCCAGGACACCAGTAAGTACAGGCCCTAAGCCACATCTCAGTCAGCAAAGTCAGCCAGGAAGAAGTATTCCCAATACTCAAATGTCTTCTCTCTGTCCATGCATGCAGATCTCTCTTTGCTTCTGATTAAACATTCCCTTGAACAACACCAGCACCTTCTCAGGAATATGTTCTTCTTATTTCCTCCATTATTTTGACTGTTATCTTTTGCTATTTTTTTGCTTTTATCATTATTGTAGCAACCCCAGAAGATCATACCCTGTCCAATGAAAGACCTGACTCTACAGGATGCGCTGGATCACTTCAATGAATACTTTCAGAAGGTGAATGAGAACTGCTGGAAGTCCTGATGATAGGTGTTGGCACCCCAAATACCTGGAGACAACTCTTACCCAACACTAGAGCTGGTTCTGATGGAAGACAGAGCACCACAAAGAGACACCACAACATTAACATGAATGTTTCATATATGAGTTATCAGATATTTATGTCTTATTGCAATTATTAGCGTATTTATTTAATTTATAGAGTGCTTCTATATTTTTACCCTGATGTTCAAAGTGATCATGAATAAAAGAAATTAAAATATTATATATAAAATAATAAAGTATTGTAATAAAAATATATATAATATTTTATTGTGGAGGTTGTGCACTATAGACTACAAGTCAAGGCTATAGGAGTGAAATCAAAAAGTATACAGATTAAGATTCAGATCCATTGAGGTGCATTTCTGCAGGCACTTACAAAATTGTCAAATATTTACAATCTGAAGGCAGGAATAAAAAGGAGAGAAGGTATCTTTTAAATATATTCATAATTAAATTTGAGAACAATGTGTTTCCCTCTAATTCTACAACTTAAATTTGTTGCGTTGAACATGCATGATACACATTTTTTTTTTAACTAAAATATTTAGTGTGCGAGCAGATCATATTTATTTTAATATTACTCCAAATATATTTTCAACCATGGTATCTTCAAATTTTGTAGTAGAGTCAGAAATTAGTGTTGTTGGCTCAGTGACAAGCCAAAACCAAACCCTGAGAGGGTCTCTGGGTTATTGCCATAGAAATATAGTGATAATTATCAAACAGACACAGTGGTGGTAGCAAAGCTTGTCTAATTTAGGCTGGATTGGTTTGTTTGGTTTTTCTTCTCAGGACTGCCTAAAGCTGTATTTTTTATGAAGTGAAGACTGTGATTACAAGTCACTTTTCCTAAATAAAAACATGGCATTTTTCTAGAACTTGAAGTGTCAGAGGAGAACAACACTTTTGCTAGTGTATGGAAGTACTTCCTGAATTCCAAATGAATTGAGTTGATTCACGGAGCTGGCTTTTGGGGCATGAAGCAGCTTGAAGACCTGCCCAGACAGACATTGTGTAATCTCTAAGTGAAAAATACTTGGCATAGATGTATTTTTGGGAAGTTGTAGCCCATCTCTACAGAAATAAACAATAGGATTAAGTAATCAAGCATAGTTATGTCCAAGGAACCATCTGGTTTGTGATGATTGTAGCAGAGAGACAGGATTTTACAAGAAACAAGAGGGTGCACATCAAAATATTCCCATCTTGGTGACTGAGAAAAGCTATGACAAATCCAGACATTGGTATTAGCAGTGTGACAGTGGCTAATCCAGTCACTAATTGAAACTAATAAATCTTCTCCAGAACAAAGAGTGGCAATGAGGAAACCTGGAGAACGCTGTCCCACAAAACCAAGCCCACATCATTAGTCACTGCTGGAGGTTTAGCAAGAGCAGACAAGAGCAAAACAATGAACTTTGAATGAGCAAACATGAGAAGGCATCTCTCTAAACAGGGCCCTTCTGACACAGCTCTCAAGGAATCAAAAATGCATCCAGAGAAACACAGGAAGCAGGAAAACTTGTCTCACACAGAGGAGACGTTTAAGTACTTCAACATTAGCTCTCACAAGTAACTGTAAATGATGTACAGCTGCTAAAATTGAGGCAAGACTGGGAAACGGCACTTTTTTTCTAGTGTTGTATGTTTCACTCCAGCTTTCTGCACAAAGCTGAAAAGTAGGAGCAAAGGCAGGATTTTACTACAAAGTTTGCAGAATCTCTATAATCTTAGTCAAAACAAACTCCTTTCAACATTTGCTGAGTGATTGTAATGTTAACACAGGTTAAGAACTCATCTTTCCTTCCAAAACATTCTAAAACCTGCAAAAAGTCTGAGCTGTAATGTGCTGTACCTGATTGGAGACAATTCTGCTCACCCACACCAAGCTAAATCTCACAAGACAAGCACAGAGAAATGCTACTGAGTGCTTAAATGACCAGACTGGACTTTAATTAGCTAATTAAGCAGAAGATATCTTTAATTACAATTATGCAACTTTGCGTAAGCTCAGCTCATACTTTAAAGTGTATTCATTCACTGTTCCATCTCTTTACCTTGTGGAGGGTCCATCCACGCAGCAAAATCTCTTTTCTTTCCATTTTGTTCTTCTGGAAGTGCTTTCCTGCATTAGCAGAGGTTAACAGAGTTTGGAGCACATGTTTTATGCCCTGTGCTCTTCAGGAATAGCAGTGCCAGGATTATAAAACAATTTAGAGTCCTTGGGAGCATTCTAAAGTAGCCTGAGTGGTAGAAATGGATTTTTAGTGTGCTGCCAACATGTATTATCCATTTACCACGCTGTCAACCTGTTGAAAAGTCATTTCAAAGGAGAAAAGAAATGTGATCTTTCAAACCAGAGTTATCCAGGCACATGAAAGAGATTTTTAGGAGCCCTGGCAGGGAAAGGCTGCACACGCAAGAGCAGACAAAGTTGCAAGATTGGCTATCCAAACTTTAAAATTCACATGCAATACACACAATGCTGTTTACCCTGTGAGTGAAAAACCTTTTAAGACTTTCATTTTCAGCATGTACAAGCAAAACATCCACCCAAACTAGGCAGAGTTTGCTCTCAGGAAGGTCTGGCTGAGTGCAGAGGGCACCTGGCACTGAGGCAGGCTCCTGCTGCAGGGTGTGACCCTTGGGGAACTGAAACCCAGGGTATTGCTACCACCATAAAAATCAGGAAATAAATAAACAAAACATTTAAGGACAAATATATGGAGTGGTTTGGGCTGAAAAACCCATAATCACAGCTTTCTGAGCTCCTACGATTTTCAATTTCTGGCAAAGGAAGCCGAAGGATTTTAGAAGAGATGCTAAAGCTGCTGGAAGGAAATCCTGAGATCAGAAGCAATGAGCATCCCACCACTGTTCTTCTGCCTTGGCACTTCAGGGAGATACATGACGATGGATTCAGGGTTTTTAAAAATACTTCACTATTCTGGCTATCATTCCACTGGGATTTTCCATGGTGCTTCAAAGCTTTCTGATACAGTCTGGGCCAGCCAGTAGTTGTGCCTTTGCTCCAGCCCAGGGCAGAGAGCGAGCAGGAGATGACATCCACGTTTTGTCTGAATCTTGAGCAACAGTTCCCTTCATTGTCTTTTCTCTTCTGCCTTTATTTTTTACTACAGGAAGCAGCCCATTTTGTGCAACAGCTCAGCCAAGCTGGTATCAGAATGGTATGTGACAGGTCCCCACTGATGGCAGTGTCCAGTGCTAAAAGGGAGATGTGCAAAAACTGGCCAGGTATTGCACATACTGTTTCCAGAAAACAGTCACTCCCACAGACTGTCACAGAAGTGTAAATTAAACAGCCTGTTTCCCAGGAAAAGTTATCATTTAATGTAATTTAGGTCAAAACCAGTCTTCCCCAAATTTCACAATCTCCATGGTTTGTAAGTGGCCCTTATAGAATCACCAGGACAGTTTTGGGACAGAGATGCTCCAGGAGCCGCACCGCTTTGGGATGCAAGAACTAAGTCCAGGCATTTATCTTTGCCTTCTGTTGTAGGAAGCAGGAATTCTGCTCACTGCCAGAGCATCCAGATATGCACATGTACCTTGCTATATCAGCCACCGTCACAAGGGACATGTAATGCTGGAAGGCAGCAAAAAGCTAAAAAATAATTCATTAAATATGGTGAGTATGACTCCCTTCTAGTGACCTGCTTTTTGCACTCACCTAGTTCTCTTCATTACTGTCTCTTACAAAGGAGAGTATCACTAAAGCTTAAACCAGGTTCTACAACCCCAGGAGACAGGAATGAGTTTGAGGATCAGAAAATTTGTCAGGATAAGAGAAGACTCCATTTCAAATGGTTGGTTTTAAACTAAGTTCCCTGCACAAAATACTGAAATATAACCATGTGAGAAAGCATTCCAGAGCATCTCTGCAGGAGTTGTTCCCTGGTATCCAGAAATTTCCATTTTCTTGAGCCTGGCAGGCTAGGGAGGCAGATTAGTAAGATTACTGCAGCACAGCAGTGCTGCATTTTGTACTCACACCAGTAAAGAAACCTTATCTAAATATTGTAACTTCACATGCATCTACATGGAAGAGCACAACCAGCTCCTACAAAGAGTTGCAGCTCAGTTCTTAACAGGCATTCTCTGAGTCCATCAACCTCATGCAGGCACATGCCTGCAGGAATCATCAGCATTTCTTGACCCAGGGAAGCCCTTGCCTGGGATGGTCCCAGCTGGCGTCAGCAGCACCTTGCACAGCCTTTAGGATAACTTTATTTTCACACTCAGCATCATCTGATTACTTTCTTAAATAATATTCCTAAACCAGATCTAATGTGAACACTTATCACACCCTGACTCACACCAAAATGCCTTTTCCGTTCGTATCAAAAGTCATGAATTAACTGACTAGATTATTTATTCACTTCACTTCCATGCTCCTGATCATTCAAAACTGAAATAGAGACAAATTCAGCAGTGTGGATTTCCACTTGCTGTCTGTTACTCTAGTCTCCAAAATTTCTTCTGAAATATTTTCTTTGCTTATTCTTATTCCTATTCCTACCAATTTTATTCATGTTTGTGATGCCTTCACTCTGCTCATACTCCCAGATCAGACCAATTTGAGAATTCTAAGTACCAGAGATTACTGTATTGAGGCCAGGATCTGTTTCTTACATTGCCCTATTTTTTTCTTACATCTTTCTTCAACCTCTTAACCCTGCATTTACATTAAAAACAAAACCCCAAACCATCAGTACAATAATGAACCTCTCAGGAGATGGGACTATGATTTGTGTAGGGGCACTGAGCCAGCTTAGAGAGAAAAAAAGGCACTTGAGCAGTTCTATTACCTCAAGTAAAATAAGGGAAAAAAGTGAAAGAAAAGGAAAAGTCCCTGCATTGAGAAGTAAGTGATTTTGGAGTATGTTACAAGCAGAGAGAGTGGTAAAACAGTGAAGGTCTTGTTCCTTTGGAGCTGGGAAAAGCTAAAAGTAAATGTAGCTCATGCTAGTGTTGTATTTAACAAAAATACTGTGAATTCTTCAGAACTGGGAATCATCTCCTGCAAACTAAGTTTATCAAGGGGAAAAGAACAGTCATGCAGGTCATAAAAACTTCTGGGACAGTGCTGGGATTCTGGGGAAGTGTCTGCAAATACCAAATGCAAGTGAAGGAAGACAAGAAAAAGCCTGAGACAAGATGTGTTGGCAGCTGTGCAGGCCAGGAATGGAATTGGACACAGATGTGCTCTCTGTGCTAAGCAGCCCCAGCGTGGGGAGGTCTGAGGGGGGACACAGCAGAGTCCAGCAGCCCCAGGGGCAATCCTGTGCAGTGGGGACAGGAAACATCATGGATGGGCCAACTGTTGGCCAAGGAAAAGGTGAAAAAAGTGGGGTTTTCCAACAAACCTTGAGTTGAAACTGAGTTGCCCTCAGAGGTCTCTAATGGTGGGGTGGAACATCAGCCTGGCTGGCAGTGCAGCCCAGGTACCAGCCAAAGGGGAGAGGAGGCTTTGCCTGCAAACCAATGTGAGTTTGAAGGAGACCAGAGGAAGCAAGCTGTGAAACACCAAAAACACAGGGAACCAAGAGTGGGTTCTTACTCTTTTCAGTTTTATGGCTTACAAATTCAGCCCAAGGGCAGCTGGTAGTGCCAGGCAGGTTCTTTGCCTCTGCATCTCCCAGAGGTGCATTTATGCAGAGTCCACAGAATCAGAGTTGTTTGAATTGGAAGGAGCCCTAAAGACCATTCAGTTCCAAACCCCTTGCCATGAGCAGGGGCACCTTCCACTAGACCAGCTTGCTCAGACCCCCACCCAAGCTTGTTCTTGCACTCAGGGATGAGGCTTTTCCAGACAATCTGTGCCAGTGTTTTACATCCTCATTGTAAAAAGTTCTTTCCTTATTCCTTGCCACATTCCTACATGATCCTCAGAGCTGTGTGGTGAGAAAGTTCTACAGGTAAGAGTGGAGTGTGGAAAAACCCCTCATCTTGTTAGAGAGGACAAACGGATACAGCAAAGCAGGCAGCAGCCAGCTGCAGGTTAGCTTCAGCCAAGCCACATAACCACTACTGACTCTTGACTTCCCCAATTCAAAGTATTTAGATATTGAGATGCTTACTCTGAAATGCTGTGGCAACAGACCCCACGAGTGGGGCCAGCAGATCTGCAGCCACAGGGCTGCTGCCTTCAATGCTGTAAAATAACATCATTCACTTTTTAAAAAGAAGTAAAAAAGAAGCTTTTCCAGCTTTCCCTCCAGGAAAGAGGGAAACACAGGTCATTGGCTGATTTGGCCAAGTAACACACCACAATGCCTTCAATTAATGAAGATCTCAGACTGGAGCCTCACAAACCTGGTGGGCTTCCCCTTTCTCAGCTCCTGGCCAGAGAATGGGGCAGTCAGGACACCACTGTCCTGATACAAAATCAGCTCTGGGGCACCAACTGTGCCCATGAGGTCTGGCCTGATGTGCTCAATTCACCCTGCATCCCTCCTTCCCCCCAAAAAGGGGCCCTTTGCTCTGCCCATCCCCAGGGCCACCCTGGTGCTCCAGGGCAGTGGCTTCTCCTGCTGTAAATTAATTAACTCTTACAGAATACGTGCATTTTTTCAGAATTTTGCCACCAATATTGGACAAGTGCTGTAATTTTTCCTTTGTAGGCAATGGGCCACATATTTTCCATGGGGTTGTGTTGGGGTTTTTTTCTTAGACCAGTGTTTTTCCAATTGTCTAGCACATAATTACACTCTGTGAACAAAGAAGTTTTGATTTCTAGAGAAGTGCTGTGAAGATGATATTTGCTTGGTCATGCTTTGGGTCATCCTATGCTGTATTAATTTTCATGCTGAAAAGTCACTCATTATATATTTGCTATCTACTTTCCATGGAAAAGCTGATTGGGCAAGGAGGCTGTCCCAAGGTTACACACCAAATTTACTGGAACCTTTCTCTTCCAGAAATCTCAATAAATGTGGGTTTTTTCTTCTTCTTTTCTTTTTTTTTTAACCAGTTTTAAATTCAACCTAAACAGTTACTTCCTTGTAGAGACCATAAAATGATAGAGGACTGGTCCACAACCACTTGCATGTTCTCTGATCCCATCAGCAGGATGAAGACCCATCTCTACCTTCTCTTGCTGGCTGCAGGCATCTCTGCTGCTCCCCAGATGAGCAGCATGGCTGAATTACTGACACTACTACAGCAAATGTATGAGGTGATGACAAAGGACATTCAGGTAAATTCAATTTCCATTTTTCTAATTTAAAATTTAATATACTGAATTCTCTTGTTTTGGAATGTATAACTTTTTTTTTAAGTAAAAAAATCTATGTTTTTTATCTATTATATTTTTATCACTGTTAAAGAAGAAGATAGTTAAAAGTCTGAATTAATGTGTTATTTTTCAGAATCTGAGGATTGAAACTCCCAACAATATAGATGTAAGTAAAAGGTGTTTTTTAAATAACAGTAACTTCTTTGGTTAATTTCTTCACTAGAAATTAAGGTAGTTCTTAAATTTTCTCCTAAAATACTCTATTTGTATTTAAGAGCAAACAATTATTTTAAGTGTAGCTATTATAAGATATAAAATTATCAGATATAAAGTGTTATTAGATATAAAACACTATTAAAACCAATCAAATTATAAGTTCAAAAAGATGCTGCAATATAAAAGGAACTGTACTTGTTCTATGTTTTGTAAATCTGCAGAACACACACAAGGAATTATTTTCTGAATCAGTTTTTTGAATGAGATGCAGCTAAAAAGGGAAGAACACATTCAATCACATTTCCTGCTTGTATGTCTGAATAATCATTCTGTTTAGTCTGCTTCATTTAGTCCACTTCTAGACATGGCTTTTTATACCCTTACCGTCAGTTAGGGAATTAAACAGTTTTATTAGCTCACCTTCTCTGAAGGATGATGTTAATGCCCCCTGAGCAGTACACTGTGACTGGGTGCCCGTGAGCAGGGTCTGTCTAAAGACCAAAGTCCCCTTTATGCATTTCCCATCTTCTTTTGCATCTCCAATACATTTCTCCTGTCTCCTCTCAAATTTTCTTTTTCTGATAACTTTAAATGACTTTCTCATCATGCAGACATTAATGGGATTTTTCTCTTTGCTGTGCATTTACTAGAATCCTGATTTCCACAGATCACAATCTAGCACAGAGCTCCTCTGCTAATAGTGTGCCAGATGGCTATTAGTGGAAACGTTTCTGACTCATTGATTCATTGAAGGAGCAGAATAATTCCCATTTTTGCCCTAAAATGGTTACAGGGGATTCCCATTCCATCCCAATCCATCCCAATCCTTGCAGATTAGCTGTGAAGTTCCCAGCTCTGTCACTGCTTTCTGGATCCTGTCTGAAGGAGCTCTCTTCCTAGGCTGGGGCTTTGGCTCTGAAGTTCTGACCCAGAATCAGCAGAGCCCAATGGTGGCAGCCCACTTGTCCCTCTTCCTGATGAGGTCCCTGGTGGTGCCAGCACAGCCCCCTGTGCCAGTGCCCAGCTCTCCCTTGATGGGAACAGCTGCTTCCCTCTCACCTGTTCTTTGGGTCCAGAGGTGACAGAGGGGTCTCTGCATTTGCTGTTTGTCAGTGGCAGAAGGATGTGGCTTCCCAGGCAAGGCTGTGGGAAAAAATTCATCATGCAGCATCCAGGAATGACAAGCTGGAGATAGATGTTGGTCAAGAACATCATGGGTGCAATGCTGACCTTCAGCAGTTGCCTGCATTTCCTCCAATCTTCAGTGATTAGGGTTTTCTTCAGTTTTCATCACTTTCTTCTCCCATAACATCTGAATCTGTTCCTGCTGCTGATGGTCGTGTCCTCTCCTCTCTTCCCTAATCCAGCACTGTGAGTTTAGCTGATCTCTTTCAAAACAACCCGACACTGGAGAGTGCAACCATCATCCATCACGTTTTCTTGGCCTCCATCCCACATCCCTTCTCCCCCTTCTGGTGGCCTTGTCCAGACCACAAGGTCTTGGAAACCAAAGCCAGTGACTGCTTTGTGGCAGAGGACCAGCATGGGACAAGGGCCAGGAAATGAGAGGGTGACCCCTGTCCCCATCTGTCCTGGCACACAGGTGTCAGATGTCACATGGTTAATGTTTGGAGTAACCTCAAGTTCATTTGTTTTCTTTCTCTTGTGTTGAAGAGACAGGAGCAGAAGTGAGAAATCCAGGCTTCACATGGCTTCAGAAGAGGCAGGGCTGAGTCTTTAGACAATGACATCTTTCAGCTGGACATTACAAGACACACCAGCAGATACTGTCCTTTGCCAGGTCTCTGTCTGCAGAGTAAATAAATGTTTAGAGCAGAGAAGCACACTCCCCTAAGCTGTTGGCAAACTGAAGCCCAGAAGTCAATAAGAATGAATTTGCTACCCAGGCAGCTGGGCAAAACTCACAGTGCTCTTTAATGAACTCATTGTTGCTTGTGGTTACGAATACTTGTATCTCAAATTTTCTATTTCTTCCATCTTAGGATGTGAATTGTATCAGCACAATCTTCGAAGGAACAGAACACCTGAAAAATAATCCAGCTATGAAAAAATTCAATGCTTTTTTCCAGAATTTTGAAAGACTGAAGCAATGGCTCAGGCCAAACCTGGCAAAAGAGGTAGGAATTTATTTGCTGTCTGCCAGGGATCATGCAGCAGAAATGTACCAAAAAAAGATCTATAATTCACAAATGTGTCTTTTACATCTATAAAAGAGAGAAATTTCTTACTGGTTTGTTTTTAGTACATGGAAGAATAAATCCTGGCATTATTTCATGTTCATATCCTTCCCTTGTTCTATTATTCAGCTTAATCCACCTCTAAAATAAGGATAAAAAATTTTATCATTTATAAAATGATTTTGGGATTAAAAAGTTCTAAATAATGATTAAATATTAAGCAATTTCATTTTCTTGATTCATTTTTCAGGGGAAATGTGACACAGAAAGAAGGAACGCAACAATATTTATAATGAAGATGATGACATTCATCCGAAAACAGTTAAAACCCACAAGACCGGAGAGCTAGAAGTTTCTAAAACTGTAAATTTATAAGAGCAGTAAAATCTTTCGTTGTTTAAGAAGTGCTCCTCCTTTGCATTAAAATTTGGCAGGGCACACCTTCAGCGTCAGTGGTACTGCACTGGTTCCTGCTTGGCATCTCAAAAGTATTTGGTGGCAAAATAGCAATTTGTATTTTGAGACAAACATTTAAATGTTTGATAAACCAAACCATGCAGGGGGTTACAGAAGGACCTGACTAGGAATAAAATCTCTGTTTCTCATGCAGAGTTGATTTCTGGGTGCCAGGGAGGCTGAGCAGGGCTGGGTGTGAGCAGGAGCAGCTGGGTCACTGCACACCCTCATCCCAGCAGGCCTGGCCCCGCTGTCCCTGCTGTGCCATCAGCACGCAGTGACAGAGGGTGCAGGATGTGGAAATTGTCCCCTCTGCCTTTCCTGGAAACCAGGCTGGGCCACTGCAGGGGAACAGCAATATGGGACAGTCAGAATACACTGCTAACTTTGAAGATTTCAGGTCATGTTTCTACCAGAATGTTTTACTGCTCTCACATAACAACCTCCTTATTCCATAAGCACTGAGAAACACATCCTGGGATTTTACTCTGCCTGAAGCTTTGGTCGATCAGTGTAAATTTGACAACTAAGGATTTGTAAGGATGTGAACATATAGCACTTAGAGAATTAATAGTTTTGGGGTTTTTTTCATAATGTTAATGGATAAGAGTGTTTAGATCACTACAAATTTATTTGTATTGTGTCAATTAAGTTATGTTATATTTTATAGACAAAAGGTTTTTGGAGAAAATATTTATTCTGTATTTTTACTACTTTCAATAAAGTGAATATTCTTTGTCTCTGCCTTTCTCCCTCCCTTTCCCTCCCAGATTTCTTCCAAGCTATTCTCACAGTTCAGGAAATCTAGTTATCAGTCAGGGGAATTAGATCCTTGAGGTGAGCAAGCAAATGTATTGCTGAAAGCTATTTCCAATGATACATGAATTAAAAACCAGAGAGTCCATTAAAGTACCCACCTCTGTAACAGAGCTGAGCTCACACATTCTCTCTAGGTCCCTGGATGATGTTTGCTTTTTCTTTTCTATGAATATCCCAGCATAAATCAATTTCTTTTGAAATAGATATAGAGGAGAAAGAAATAAGAACAAAATTGAGAAGAGATTTTTGGTCAGATAGAGAGGGAGGTTCCACCAGTGTCTTTCTGATCATAGGAGAAGCTTCTTCAAAAATCTACCAATTCTGACATTGTGAAAAAAGAAGCTGAGTAGATGAGCAAGGCACTTGTCACCGTGTTGCCAAGGGTTTGATTTAATGTGTCGAACTGCTGTGTCAGACATGTCCTGACACAACGTGTCAGCATCCCGGCTCCTTTTTCAGGGGCATCCTTGGGAACACCGGGGGAAGGACAGGCGACAATCTTGTGGTGACAGAACAAGCATGCAGAAACAAAACATTCTCCTGCCACATGCTGATTTTCCCAGTGTTTTCTAGAGTTATCCAACTTTTATGAACAAAAAATACAGTTTTTTCACAGTATTGCTCTGTAAGATGGGCAAAGCAGGAACAATTGCCAGCGAAGCAATGGTTAATCAGCAAAATTATTATATATAATATAATATAATATAATATAATATAATATAATATAATATAATATAATATAATGTAATATAATATATGTAATTTTAATTATATTTTATATAATACAATAGATAAATAATATATTATATATTTTATATTGTTATATAATAATATAATGATTCTATAATATAATATATTATATTATATAATTTTATATAATAGAATATATTATATTATAATATGATACAATATATAGTGTATAACGTATAATAATATATCATATAATATAAATGAAAAATATTATTATATTATATTATATTATATTATATTATATTATATTATATTATATTATATTATATTATATTATATTATATTATATTATATTATATTATATTATATTATATTATATTATATTATATTATATTATATTACATTATATTAGTTGTTCGTGCAGGCGTTGAATTGTCTGCAGCTCAATGGAAGCAGAGCAGCCTCTCACAGCAGCAGGCGGCGGCAGGCAGTTGACAGCAGGTGGCAACAGGAGACCAGAAATGCTCGCTGCGTCTGCCGGGAGAGCTTCTGGGCAGGAAAAACCTTAAACAGGGCTAACAGGGCTTTCCTTCCTGCTGGTGCGCAGAGCTCCTTCGTTCCTTCCGAGTCCCCCATGTGGCAGTTCCTGAGCTGAGCCCAAGCCCCGTTGGTGCATCCCCACAGAATCCTTGTGTCCCCAGTGCCACCCAGAGAAAGGCAATCCCTGGGTGGATTGCCCAGTGACGAGGTCTTTGGTGTCAGGAGGACTCTGAGCTGTTGGAAAGTTCTTTTTTCTTAGCCTAGAGACCGAAGAAGAAGATGGGATTCTTGGGCTCTGGTTCTCAAGGGTGTTTATTTGCTCTTATCTGATACGTTTCCTTTTTGACCTGCTGAGCTCTGTCCAGCAGGTCGGGTTGAGGCACACTGACTGCCCTCGGGGCAGTGTTATCTTTTTATACTAAAAACTACATGTACTTTATTTACAATAATTTTCTATTACCTATCACTTATGTTAGACAGTCTGTCTCTACTCTAAACTAATCTAAAAGTGCCACCATCACAGCAGAAGATGGAGGCCAAGAAGGAGAAAGACAGAACACACCCAGATTCTTCTATCTTGCTTCTTGAATCCCCATTCTAAAACCTCTAAAATTCTACTTTTTACTTTGTGACAAATTAACTATCATTCTACTTAAGCTTTGGTGGCTTGTACATCTTCATACAAAGCTGGTAGGTTATTTTCTATGGGCTAAGATCAAAGGCACAGGTGGTTTTGAATTTGTGCTAAGGTCTTTGGGCCCCCTGCCAGGGTCTGGAGTTTTCTAGGGTAGCCAGAGGAATGTTCTGGGTTCCAGCATTCCAGTTGTGGGGCACAGGGGCTCATCCGAGTGAAGCCTCTGCCTCGGGTTTCCCTGGAGCGGGAGGGAGGTGACAGCCCAAAGAACAAGGTGACATCAGCAGGGTGATGCAGCCCCGGGTGCAGCCGCACACGAGTGAAACCCAGGCAGGGGAGTGCTCACAGGAAGCTCCTGGACAGGTGTCCCTGGGTTCACAGTGTGCACTCGAGAGGGGCCAAAAAGTGGAGAAAAAAGAATGAGTTGGTTTGGCACCAGCTACAGCGGCCGTGGAAAACACCCAGGAATGGTGGGGAGAAAGGAGAGAGCAGAGCCTGAACAGGGAATGATGAAACTGCCCACGAGAAAAAAATGAACCATGCTGCTGGCAGAGCTCAGGGTCAGCAACAAAAAAAAGGAACTTCAGAACTCTAAAGATACTGGGAGCTCTGTCTGGGTCGCTGTACCCTCAGGTCACTGCAGACACCTGCCCTCCAACCCACCTGGATCCTGTTTCAGGGGAGAGCTGCTCCAGCTGCACTTTAATACTAACTATGACCTTGTATAGAAAGTTCAAAAGAATCATCTTTTCCATCATGCCTAGGGAAAAAGAAATCATATAGCTAGTACAAATATGTCTTGGATTATGTATAATTATTTATTGTATTTTAAGTGTATACTATAGTGTGTTATACTATAAAAGTATATAGTATATACTAATGTAGGTGTTATACTATATATAATTGGTATGGTATGGTATGGTATGGTATGGTATGGTATGGTATGGTATGGTATGGTATGGTATGGTATGGTATGGTGTGGTATGGTGTGGTATGGTGTGGTATGGTGTGGTATGGTATGGTATGGTATGGTATATCTGTGTTATACTATATATAATAATATAGTATATCTGCTATATTATACTATATATTATATATATTTTTTTTTCCCCAGGGAGTTCTAGACTATATTTTTGAACATCTAATATATAATTAATAACGTCTATTATATAATTCAGACATAATATTGTATGCATTTTTTGTATTTTACCTATAAATCATCTTGTCTAGCACGGCCGGGGAAAACAGCATACCCTTAACATGAAACAACAGTGTAACTTCAAATAACCTTTCCTACTTCCCTTTCACACTTGAATTGACCCCGCGAGCAGCATTACTCATCCCCAACCAAATCTGGTTTCCTTCTGCCAGGGTCAGCGCACGGAGCGGGTGCCGGAGCGGCCCCGGGGCTCAGGGCAGGAGCGGCCCCGGTGCCCCGGGGGGGTTTCCCGGCACGGCCGGGGATTCCCGGCAGGGCGCTGGAATTCCCGAGCATCCCGAGATTCCCGGGTGTGAAAAACGCCAATCACTTGGTTTTAAAATTTTAAAAGTTTAATAGTAATAAAATGGTTATAAAATAGTAATATAGTTAGAGTAATAAAATTTTAGACAATTAGGATTTAGGACAATACGAGACAATAAAAACAAAGAGTTACAGACGGTCCGGGTACCTTTTTCTGGGCAAAATGAGCCCGAAAAAGGACACACGTTAACAGAGGATTAACCCTTAAAAGCCCGTTGCATATTCCTACATCTCATCCATGATGTATAAATTCCATTCAAACACAGGATTCTGTCTGGTCAGTGTCAGCTTCTTCGTCGTGATCCTGACGGCATCTTCAGGGCTGAGCAAAGTGGGATGAAGTTAGTTTCTTCTGATAATGGAGCAATAAATTCTTTTTCTCTGAAAGACTTAGGTGTCCTGTGGATGCTGTCTGGTGCGAGTAGCTCATTCCTTTCTTTGAAAAAATATCCCACATACGTAGTTTATATATTAACTACGAAAGTTACATTTTAACCACAAACCTACATTTACCATACTATTAAAATGTCAATAAGCATTACTTAAGAGGATTAATACACCATAACTTTCTAACATAACACATATAATATCCATTTCAATATTTGACAAAAGCCGATGACAAAATTCGCGTTTCTCACCCCGAGCTCCCGAGCCGGCCCCGCAGCGCCCCCCCGCGGCCGCGCCCCGCAGCGCCGATTCCCGGAAACCGCTCCCGCCGCCGCCGCTCCCGCGGGAAACCGAAACTGGGCGGGACCGGCAGGGAGCGGGGTGGGAGGGGACCGGGAGAGCGGGGATGAGCCGGGAGGGGACCGAGGGTCGGGGAACATCGGAAACACATTAACTAACTAACTAACTAACTAACTGGCTGACTGACTACCTACCTACCTACCTACCTACCTACCTACCTACCTACCTACCTACCTACTTAAACACATAAATAAATAAATAAACTATCTAACTAACTGACTGACTATCTAACTGCCTAACTGCCTAACTGACCGACTGACTACCTACCTACCTACCTACTTAAATACATAAATAAATAAATAAACTATCTAACTAACTGACTGACTATCTAACTGACTGCCTAACTGCCTGACCGACTGACTACCTACCTACCTACCTACCTACCTACCTACCTACCTACCTACCTACCTACCTACCTACCTACCTAAACTATCTAACTAATTGACTAACTAACTAACTAACTAACTAAATAAATAAATAAACTATCTGACTGATTAACTAACTGACTGGCTAACTAAATAATCTGACTGCCTAACT
The DNA here is from genome assembly GCF_027579445.1 of Ammospiza nelsoni. Classification (NCBI taxonomy): domain Eukaryota; kingdom Metazoa; phylum Chordata; class Aves; order Passeriformes; family Passerellidae; genus Ammospiza; species Ammospiza nelsoni. Next base: position 8,585,088 of record NC_080648.1, read on the forward strand.
AACTAACTAACTGACTGCCTAACTACTTAACTAACTAACTAAAACTATCTGACTGACTAACTAACTAACTAACTATATAAAGTAATAAATAGAAACAGACTAACAACAGTGACATGAAAATTAAGGGAAAGAACGAAGAGGAAGGATTAAAGAAAAAGGAGGGCAAAAAAGGCAGGACAAAAAAGGGGAGAAAAAAGAAGAGGGGATGAAAGAAACAGGCAATGAAAAAGGGAAAAGAAGGAGGGACATAAAAAAGGGGGTCACTAAAAAAGGGGGGACATAAAAAAAAGAGGGACAGAAAAAAGGGGATACAAAAAAAAAAGCGGTTGCACACAAAAAAAGGAAGGAGGGACAAAAAAAAAAGCCAAAGGGAGGGGACAACAAAACCCCTCTGATCTGAGATTTCAGCCACAGCTGGCAAGTTGGTGGCTGGGAATCTCCACTGGGACTGCAGAGGATGTTAAAAATAATAATAAAAAATGAAATCCGTGTTTATTTCAGAAAAAGTCACTCCCACCAAACAGGGGAAGGCGATGAGCTTGAACAAGGAGTTGTGTGGGACAGCTGGTCCCTTCCCCAGGGCCCCCCTCGCTGGGTGCTGCTCAAGGGGTCCCCATTCCTTGGCTGGGAGAAGGTTGCACGGGGTCCTTCCCTCCTTGCAGATCTGCCACTGTCCCTCAGCACTGGCTCAGCTGAGTCCCAGCTCCCTCCTGCAGCACCCAGCTGGATGGAGCTGTCACTTGGCTTTTCCTTGTTCTTGGGGGGACACAACCAGTGCTTACAGCACCCCTTTGAGAGCATCAAAAAACTGAGAGCCAAAAGTGACAGCTGTGACTGCTCTGGCCCCAGCAGGACAGGAGCACCACACCTGCCTCAGGCAGATGTTCTTCAAGCACCAAATCTGAACCTTGCTTATGTAATTTGTGGTATTATTAGGCTGTTACGGCTGCTGTTCTCCCTCACAGTCTGTGTCTGGGCAGACGTTTGCAGTTGGCATCAGGGTTAAAAGCCAATCAATAATTAAAATATAGGTAATACAACTCAGATGTTTTAGCTCATGATTTTCATTCTTTGCTATGGTCCTACAAGGCCTTTGATGCCACCATGGCTGCCCTCAGCACTGGGAGCATCAGCCCAGCTCAGCCCAGGTCCCATCCTGGTGCTCACCCACGGTCTGTCCCAGCTGGGACCAGCCCCCTTCCCACTGCATCCTGCCTCCACTTCCTCTTGGCACCCTCTCTGCACATGCACAGGACAGCCTATTTCAAACAAAGCAGGCTTTATGGATGTTCTTTCCAAGATGAAGCAGAGGTGAAACACTCACAGGTCACTGCTCTGCAGCCTCCACTTGCCCTGACCCTCCTGGAGGGCTGGGTCCATCGCCAGGGTGTCCCTGCTGGCCTGTTCCAGCGGCTGGAGGGCAGCAGGAGGGGCTGGCTGCAGGCAGGGGCTGGCAGGACGTGGGGTGCCCTCCCTGAGCCCCCAGCAGCCCCTGCCCACCCCTGAGGAGGGCTGGAGGCACAGCAGCACCGCCACAGGCACTGCCTGTCCTTCCCTGCCCACAGCTGGGACGTTTGGCACCTTTTCCATCAGTCCAGGATGGAGCACAGTTCCCAGGCAGGGCCAGATGAGAGGCACAGCCAGCCCTGTGCCACGTGCTGCTCGTCCCTTTGGCTTCACTCCTGCCCTCAGGTCCATTCACACTCTCAGATGGACACTCTAAGGGCAAATTAGAGAACTTGAAGACACAACTCATACTTTTTTCCACTGATCTCAGCCCCAGCTTCACTGGCAGGACTCCAGCAGTCTCGAGTGCACGGATTCCCATTTGATTTGGGGGGTCAGTGGCCAGGAGGGCAGGACCCCAGGGCAGCACAGCCCCGTGAGTATCCCACAGCTGCTCTGCTGTGCCAGTGGGAGATTCCAGGTCTCTTTGGCCTTTTTAAGGAGCTCAGGCTGCTGCAGGTCTGCACCCTCGTCAGCAAACTGCCAGAGCTGCCTGCAGCCCACAGAGCTTCCCACAGCAAACTGTTCATGACATGTCTGTGTCCTCCTTCAAGGAGCGTGGAAAGTCCAAGATCACAAGTGAAGTTTTTTGCAATTTCCTTTATTCCCACCAAAACAAGCACACAATCTTTTTTGGTCTAATTAAAATTTTTGCTGTGTTATCATTGGGAAAAAAAATGGAATCATTTTGAGTCTTGAGCTAGGTCTTTCCAATTCCAGGAAACTGTAACCGGCCCATCCCCAGATCTATTTATTGTAGCCTGCAGATCAGAGCACTTGGAGGGATTACATCATGCCAGCTGGGCAGGGTTTCAACATTTCTGACATTCATTCTCCTGCATGTGCTTCAGCCAGAGTTCCTTTCTGTAAAATAGGCATTTATAAGAAATGGAAACAACTTGCAGCTAGCCCTGAACCCTCACGGCTTCTGACCCAGAAGCAGCTCGTTTTGGTTGGCTGCCCCTTGGCAGTTTTTAAGGCTGATACTACATCCTTGTTCCTAAAAAAACTCACTCTGTATTAACCCCTCACTACCTGGAAAGCCCTTGGGAGGAAGAGGCATTTCCTGCCCACAGATGACCTTGGTCACCAAACTGTGACAGCAGTTGAGTGCTCCTTAGTGGGGAACCATGGCAATGTTTGGGTTATAGGAACAGCTCTGCACCCATATATTAAGTCCCAAAAAGGAAGGTTTGTTTCTGAGTTGATGGGGAAAGGAGACAGAGACAGGTGGGGTGTGGGGGGAAATTGGAGAGGGCTTGAATTTAAGCAGGTTTCTCTTAAAGCAGGTGGAAAAGAGGAACAAACAAACCTTCACAGAATGGGGTCTGCAAGGGCTGCTGAGCCTGGTGGGCATGGGAAGGTCCTGATGCAGAGATGGAAGGAAACAGCCAGGGCCACGAGGAAAGAGATAAGAGGCTCCCTCTCACGGTGCTCCAACTCTTCCCCTCCACAAACCCCTGCCCCATCCTGTGGTTGTTCACTCCCCCCCCAGTTACTGCCTGGGCATGCAGAACGGGCTCTGCTGCCTCCCTGGGCTCACCACCAGGTCACCAGAGGCAGCTTTCTGTGGCAGCCCCAAGCCCAGCCCTCCCTGTCCCCATCTCCCCACGGTCAGAGCACACATTCCTCACTGGGGACCCTCTCCCCTGGCTGGCTTCACAGGGGAAGGGGAAATCTTCAAAGCAAAGACTGTCAGGAGCTCTTGGTACAAGCTCAAGCTCTTTCCCCAGGACACCTTAGAGATTTAGAACCTGAGGCTCACCTGGAGGTGAAGGCAGCTCTTCAGTCTGTGCCCACCCTGCCAAGCATGCCTGCCCTAAAGTGTGCTGGTTTTCTGCCCTTTACTTTCCAGCTCCTCAAAGTGTTCCTGGATGTTCAGAGCCTCAGGTTCACCCCATGGCACACAGGGTTCTACATTAACCATTGTTTCTTCCATTAGCACAGGATCAGAGCCACCCTGAGCTGCTTAAACAAGAAGAGCAATGATGCCAGAGAAAAAAGAGCCCTGTTTGAGCTTCTGTGTCTGATCCATAACCCACCTCCCTCCTTGGAGGCCATGCCAGGAGCTCCATGGCTGATGTCATCCAGGTCACTTTTTTGGTATCACTTAAATTCCAGTTTTCCTCTTTATCTCAGGGCACTGGCTGAGAGGGAGAGGTATGTGTTGTAGGATAACAAACACAACTTGCTGGAGGATCAGTTTGGGATTGAATTTGGTTTTACATAAAGATAATATTAGATATTACTTCTGCATTCAACAATCCTAGATTGGGATGCCCCTGGATCAAGTAAATGTGATAAAACATGTCAGTGATCTGCTTCTCTGTGTCTCAGCTTACTGATAAAACAAGGGAACTGGTAATTCATGGAGGGAATATGAAAAAAGGTGTCCAAGATAAGACACCTGTCAAATAAGGCTGGAGCAGGGCTATGATTCTGCAGAGAATAAAGATGTTGACATTATGGAAGTTCTTGGGTGATTAACTGGGTGGAGCAGAAGGGCTTTATGGCCAACCATGTAATGACTCCCTGAGATTATTCCTTCATTATACTTTTATACATGACAAATTTAAGTGTATATTCTTGTTACCTTCGGCAAGCTGCTGAAAGGGTGGTTAGTGTAGTGAGATAAATGAGAGGAAAGACTCAGTTTAACGAGGAGAAGGCTTTGTAAGTGCTGTGAGGGAGCCTGACACTCAATAACACTGAGGAGACACAAGTTATTTCCTTGTTTCAGCAGAAAGATAGCAAAAAAACAAACAAGCATAAGGCATGCCAGGCTGGGCAGGCCCTGCCCCATGGAAACGTGCCATGCAGATGTGGGACAGGACACAGAAAGGTCAATTAGGTGTCATTAAGTAGGATCTGCCTGGGTTTAAACCCAAGGAAAATAGGAGATTGAGGGGTGGGGCTGTTAACTTTCCTTCATGCATTTCTATTCTTGGTCAATTTATTTGGTGTCTGATGTCAATTCCTGACAAGATAGACTAAAAAGTCAGAAAGGGTCTCAAGAGTACTGAAATAATGGATCAAAAAAAAAGTTACTGTTCAAAATTCAGTTATTTAAAGTGTTTGATACGTTTGGTGCGTGCAGACCTTGGCCCATGAAACCAGGAAGCTCAGAATTCATTTTTTCTAAAGCTGAGTGAGCAATGAAAGCAAACCATGGGAGGTTGTAACTCAAAAGCATAATCTTTTTTTGTCAATATTTATGTTGTATAAGAGGTGGTGTGACGATTTTTGTGGATGACATTTACACTGAAACATCAAATATCTTCTATCTTTTTTCAGGCTATGTTTATGTTGGCTTCTATTTGTCTAGTAATACCTAGTATCTCTCCTTCTTTGATTATTTTTTAATTTACCTAATATGTTGTATCTTTATCTACAGTGAAATCTCGGTGGTGGATGGTGCCTCTCTCAGCATAAAGACCCGACTGGAGGATCCACCACAAGTTAAGTGTGTCAAGAAGACAAAAAACATTACTTAAGAGCAAACATGGGACTCCTACAGGGTGTTTCTCTGCAGTTAAAACCAGGCTGGGGCTTTTCTTTTATCTTTATATTAAAAGAAGAAAACTTACCAGAGCAGGCAGTCAGTGTGGTGGTGTCACACTCCATCTCAGCTGCCCATGCATCTTTGTACCTCTCCCCAGTATAAATTCCTGTTGCATATGACTACAAACCTTCATTCAAATTATGGAAGTAATTAAAAATGCTCTAATATTCTGCTGAATGGAATGCACCCTGAAGACATTGGGTGAAAATCGAATCCCCCTGTGATGTAGTTACAGTGGACTGAAGAGAAATCCTGATGGCTTCAGTAGTCTTCTGCCATGCTGCCACTTCCCTTCCTCAGGCTTCCTCCAAGAGGGCTAAGAGGGGACAATACCACTGGCCACCATTTATCACGGAATCACAGGGTGGCTTGGATTGGAAGGGACCTTAAAGGTGCCAACACCTTGCAATAAGGACACCTTCCACCAGAGCAGTTTGCTTCAAGGCCCATCCAAGCTATCCTTGAACACTTCCAGGGACAGAACATCCTCTCTGGGCAACCTGTTGCAGGGTGTCACCACCATCACAGACAATAATTTATTTTTAGTATCTAATCAGAACCTATGGCTTCTGTTAAGCATGAAGCCATTCCCCTTGTTCTGACACTGGTGTGCTGAGGCCAGGCGGGTACCTGGCACAGGCTGGTCCCTGGTTTAGGTGCACCGTGATGTGCACAGGAATTGCTCTGGTGACTCCACCGTCTCTTCCTGAAAAGAGGTCTGGGAAGGGAACAGGATATCCCTGTGGGACGGGAGCTGGGTCCCTTGGGAGAACGGGGACTGGGTCCCTCCATGGGACAGGGACTGGAGATCTCTGTGGGACAGGGACTAGAACCCTCCATGGGATAGAAAGTGCCTCCTCCGGTGGGACAGGGACTAGAACCCTCCATGGGATAGACAGTGGCTCCCTCGTTGGGACAGGGGCTCGGCGCTGGATCCCGGGCGGCGCTGGATCCGGCGGGGAAGCGCGGCCGGGGCCGGGCCCGGCAGCGGGTGAGCCGCGCCCCCCGAGCCGCTGGTGCTACAACAGCGTGATTTCCCCGAAGTGATGCCGCGGCGGCCGCCAATGACGGGCGCGTCCACCCCTGGCGGCGGCGCGGATTGGCCGGGCGGCGGCCGGGCCCGGGCGCGGGGAATCCCGGAGCCGCCGCGTTATACCCGCGGGCGCGGCCCGCGGCTGCCAGAGCCGGGCGGCGGGCGGAGGGTGCGCGTCGGCCGGAGAGCCACGGCTCGGGACTGCAGGGCACAGCAGGTGGGTCCTGCTCCAACCTACCCCATCTTATTCTATCTACCCTATCCCATCCTGTCCCATCCCATCTTATCCTGCCCTGTCCCATCCGCCCTTAGCCCCCGCTGTGCGCAGCACGGAGGCTCCAGGGGAAGGCAGGCGCCCCGCAGGGTCCCTGGGAGCGGTGCCAGGGGCTCGGCGCCGCTGAGCTCCGCTGCTCGAGAGGCGGCAGCGCCGGCCCCAGCGAGCGGAGCAGTTGCGCAGGCGGAGCGGGGGCACTGCCCCGCAGCCGGCGGGGTGGGCACCGCGCATCCTCCAGCGGGCAGCACAACCCCCGGGGACAGGCTGGGCTGGGCCGGGCTGTCCGTGCGGAGCCGCTGGGCCGGGCTCGGCTCCTCTCGGCCGCTGAGCCCCGGCGGAGCGGAGCGGGCGGCCCGAGCCCCGCTGCTCGGGGCAGATCTTGGTAATACCCTGGCCCGGGGCGGGCACTCTCCGGGACTCCGCCGAGCGGGTTGCTGGTGAAAGTTAGAAACGTGTTCTTGGGGCTATCTTGGGCCGTGTGTCTTGGGAAAACACCGCAAACAGGAAATTACTTGTGCGAAGGGAGCGCCAGGAGGGCCGGTGCTCGCGGCGCTGCTCGGGACGGGTCGCGGTGGGACAGGGGATCCCCACCTGCAGCAGCACCGCTGCCCCTGCCTTGCGCAACTTAATTAATAATAAACTTTTTAGGAGAGGATTTTGCAGTCGGTGCCGCTCCGGTGCCGGTGGCTGTAGGGCGGGGGGACAGCCGCAGCCAGTGGCGGTGCTGGCGGGACCCAGAACGGGCTCGGAACCCGGCTCGGAACCCGGCTCGGAACCGGTCCCAGCCGAGCTCCCCACGCAGCACGGGCTGAGCACCCAGTGCTGCCATCGGCCCCTCCGCCGAACTCCAAACCTGAGCCCTGCTTTGGAGCCGAGCCAGGCGGAGCAGGAAGCGCTTCCCTCCCGGAGAGGCTGAGAGGCACTGAGCGAGTTTAGACTCTGAAAAGTGGCTCTGGGTAGCACCGTGGTGATGCTGAGCACAGGCGGCATGGGAGGGGCGACGCTGCAGAGCGCTTAAAACAGCGATGAGAGTTTATCTGACCTGTTTGTCACTCCTTGCACAGCCAACATGCCGGTGTCAAGAATGCGCATGAGGCCGTGGTTGGAAATGCAGATTGATTCCAATCAAATACCTGGACTGATATGGATTAACAAGGTGAGGCTGCTTTGTACTGTCATCATTAATAGTACTGCTTGTGTACCATTAATATTCCTTGTTCTTAAATGACGCTAAACACGAGTCAAGATCATAAAGGAAAAGACATGGCGAAAACCTGCCAGCATTATGCTTAAAAAGCAACAGCTTTTGTTTGCAGAAAAGATAGCTCTGCTTGGTACACAGTGGAGTAGTTCCATTTTTCCCTCAGAAAATTCCCAGGAGGGGAATGATAAATTGCAGTGAAAGCATTCTGGGTATGTTGGAGAACGAAGAAACCTTCAAAATCTCTTTTAACTCCTGCTGCTCATTGAGCCAAGTCACCTCCTGTTCCAGAAAAGCAGCTGCTGTTACACTCCAGTTGCTTCCATTTTTAAGATCCTGCCTGGAAGAAATGTTGCATTTTTTGGTCTGTAAGGCATATCCCTGTTACCAGGGTGTAGCACAGGTCGAGATCACTGAGCTTATTGAACCAAGTCTCTGAAGTTTCCATATCCACCCCAAGAGGAGATCCAAGCTACATTTTTTGTAGAATTGCTGCAGGATCTTATGGGCAACTTTAAAAAGGGGATTCTCTGACAAAGTGTATCTAGAAAAAATGCTATTATTTAGGAAATACTAATAGGTTTGATGCAATGTATTGAAATTATTTGGAGATAAAATTGATAATATTGCTGACTTCTACTGTATTGTAGTACCTTTGGGTTTTTTTCCCAATTTCAGAAATCATAAAAAGCCTTAAATGCCATGAACAAAATAGGTGGAACCATGGCTATTTAATTAAAATATAGATTAAATAGCCACTTTAGTTATATGCCAATAGTTATAACCCTCCTGCTCTAAAATAGAGAGTAGGGGGTGTTAGAACATTTCTGAACTGCACCTGAGAACTCTGATTAAATCCATTATTCCAAACTGGCATGTGACATTTCCTTTTTAATTCAAACCTCTATTGGTTAAATTTCAGGATAAGAGGATCTTCCAAATCCCATGGAAACATGCAGCTAAGCATGGCTGGGACATGGAGAAGGATGCCTGCCTTTTCAGGAGCTGGGCCATTCACACAGGTGGGTGCTGCCTTTGCATTCCCATCACTGACATGACTGGCTTGAGCAAGGCTTTCTTTTGCCTTGCCTTACACTGGTGGTTAGATGAACTACTAGTATGTATGTCAGAAAGGAGAATGTTGGCATCTTTTCATGGGAAAAACCAGCACTGGAAAGTCTAAAATACATAACGTATCTCTTATTTATAGGAAGGTATAAAGAAGGTGAGAAAGATCCTGATCCAAAAACCTGGAAGGCAAATTTCCGCTGTGCCATGAATTCCCTGCCTGACATTGAAGAAGTGAAGGATAAAAGCATCAACAAGGGCTCCAGTGCTGTCAGGGTTTACAGGATGCTGCCACCCTTGACAAAGCACCAGAAGAAAGGTAAACCCTTGGCAATCCACTGCTTAAACAGCTCTTAAAGGTCCTGCTCTGTGTGAGCAGGGGTGATTGACCTGTTGGTAGCACTGGTGCTACTGGGCTTGCTCACCGGGCATTGTTGGGAACAGCTTGTACAAACAGTTCATTTTATCCCAAATATCTTAAACATGCCCAAAGGCAGCATCAGGGAGTCAGGGGTCTGGCTGGTGGTGGCAGTGGTTGAGCTTGCTGAGCAGGTTTCAAGGCTGCAAGAGCTCACACTTGCCTAAAATGTGCAGCCCTTTCTCACATTTGTCTTATTTTATTTCACAGAAAGGAAGTCAAAGTCTTCAAGAGAGGCAAGAAACAAGAGCAAGAGAAAGGTATGTATGTGTCTGTAGAGGCAGCTTAAGAAACTAGAGGTTTTGGTGGTTTTCTTTCTTAACTTTTTTCATATGGGAACTTGCACGTTCTTAGACAAGTCTTTCATGCCTTACCCTTGTTTTCAGTGCTATGAAGAGACAAGGCTGAAAGAGTCAGCAGAAAGCTTAACCAACACTCCTCTGCCAGATGACCACAGTGGCTACACCATTCACGACTATGCAGGGCAGGAAGTGGAGGTGGAGAGCACAGCCATCACCTTAGGTGAGACAAAGGCTTCAGGGCTGAGCAGGGTGGAAAATGCCATTTGTGCTAAACCCGTGGACTCAAAGATGAGTCCTGGGGCTGGGGCAGCTGCAGTGCCAGCCTGGCAGGGAGGAAGGAGGGCTGTCTGTCTGTCTGTCCTGTGAGTGCCAACCCTGGTGCCTCCCACAGACCTGTCCTCCTGCGAGGTGAGCGGCTCCCTGAGCGACTGGAGGCCTCCAATGGAGGTGACCATGGCTGACAGCACCAACGACCTCTACCAGCTCCAGGTGTCTCCCCTGGCTTCCTCCTCAGAGGGTGAGTATTTCCTTTTTCCCAGCCCAGCCTTTCACTGCTCTGCTGGAGGCAAGGCAGCAGGATGAAGGAGTGCCTGGGCCGGCAGGAGAAACAAGAGCTATCTTGTAGAAAAATCAACCCCCACCTGATAGATTTTGGGAATTTGGAGTTACCAAACCAACCAGGGTGCAGAAGGGAAGAGCTGGCACATGCCACCTACCCATGGGTCTGAAATGCCTCTTGCTCCAGCAGAGATGGTGGAGGTAGCCATGCTTGCCACTGAAATAAATAATTAACGTGGATAGATCAGAGTGGTTCTTCACTGTGGGTGCAAATCATCTTCCTCCCATCACCTTCCACAGCAAGTGGGCTCTGCTCTGTTGAGCCCTGGGGAGGCATCAGAGCTGGCTGGAGCCCTGCACCTCCACATGCAGTTGTTAAAGAGCATCAAAGATGAAGGGCTGTGAGGAGTCTGGGGTGAATAAAAAGTGATCATGTTGTGTGACAAGAGAATATGAAGCAGGTTTTGTGGTGAAGAAGCAGAAGTAAGAGGGCTAAAACTTGACATCTATGTTTTCTTCCCTTTTTTTTATGTGCTTACAAAACAGTCACAGACGAAGATGAAGAGGAAATAAATCAGGATCTTTTTAAGGTAAAAGCAGCTTTTCTGGTCAGAATAAAGTTGTCCAAAGTTGATGTTTGTACCAAGAAAGGGAAGCAGGTATCTGATCCAGTCTCATGTGAGCTGAACATACTCTTTCTTAATGAGGAAGCCTGAAAAATTAAAAATAGAAAGAAAGCTGCTTTGCAAACATGAACTGGAGAGGACACACCAATGGAAATATTTACCCTTCATGAGAAAGTCAGAGGAAGTTACTGAGTACTGCTAGGACTAGAGGTTCATAGAATCACAGAACCATTAATGTCCAATCATCAGCTCAGCACCACCACTATGTTCATTAAACCATGTCCTCAGGTGCCATATCATCACTTTTTGAACAATTCCAGGGATGATGAGTCCACCACTTCCCTGGACAGCCTGTTCCAATGCTTGACAATCCTTTCCATGAAAATTTCTTCCCTAACACCCAATATAAACTTCCCTTGGAACAACTTGAGGCCATTTCCTTGCTCTCTGGTTGTTGTATTAAGGTCTGCAATGATCCTCTGGACTTTTCAGTTTTGCCCTTCCCTCCACTTCTGACATGTTCAGCTCCTAATCTGCATTTCCAGACGTGTCACGCTCATCCCACTGATAAGATAGGAAGAGATGAAAAGGTGCTCCAGCCCTTGCTGTTTTGCATGAACTTTTTTTTTTTTTTTAACTGACAAAACAAGTTTTATATAACTTAGCATGAGAAAATAGAACTTGATCTTATTGCTTACCTGTCTTCTGATTAATGGCAAGTAACCACTGCACCCACAGCAGGAAGGAGCAGTTTTTACCATCTCCTTGTTCTCTTGCAGCTGCTTGGACCAGCCCAGGACTGGCACAGCACCAGCATTGGGGGGAAAGGCTTTCTGACCAACGAGTCAGGCACCCAGAGCCTGTGCAGCACCTACAGCTACAGGGAGCAGGATGGGGACATTGACACCACATCAGGTACAGCTCCTGGGCTGGCCCTGACAGTCAGGGCCACAGGGGGATGCTGCTAAGGCACGGACTGGGAGGCAGCAAAGGAAATGGTGGAATTCACCATCCTTGTGCTCTGAGATTCCCAAGCAGACTGTTGGAAGGCTGTAAGGAATTTGTTGATAAAAAGGAAGAGTCAAAAACACCTCCAGTAAGCAAAGGCTGCAGATTTCAGGGTTATACATGTGTAAGTCAGGTCAGCTTTCAGGAACTCCTTGGAATATAACTGTAGCAGTCCCTCTAGCAATAGCTTAAATGAAACAGTTTAATAGAAAGTGTTTGATGTGTTTTAGGAAAAGAATAGTCTAAAGTATTTAGTCTCATCGGACAAATCTTTCCATTTTTGATATTTATTTTTAATACATCTTTTTTTAAGATATATTTTATATTTTTAATATATTTTTTATATATTTTACCTTTTATCTTTATCTTTATATTTTATCTTTATCTTTTATATTTTTAATATATTTTGCTCTTGCTGCATTAATTCAGTGCCCATTCTTGGTTCCTTTTCTCTAGGAGAGATGGATTTCAGGTTCTATGACCAGAAAAACCTAGACCTCTCCTGGCTGGACACAGTGAGGCCAACCATGCAAGTCATTCCCTGTGGATTGTAAACCCTTGGCTTCCTCCAACCACAAACTGCTCTTGGATCAAAACTTCAAGTGTGGAGAGAATGGAAGAAATTTTTTTGTTACTGACTGAAGGAGGAAAGTGGCTTTTGTATTCCGTTTAACTGCAGGCCTGGAAGGGGTAGCATGAGAACCACCATGATCAATGTTCACAAGGAGCCCATCTCACTGGCAGGACTCTGGTGCTCAAGGTGCTCAGCTGCAGCTCCCACCTCGCTGCTCTGGAGGTGAAGCTGCTGCTGGAGGTGTCACTGTGCCGTGGAGCCTGGCCTGGTGGGGTGCCACAGGCCTGGGGAGCAGGTTACCATCCTCCCCCTGTGTGCTGGGATGAGCACTTTACCCACAGAGTGCTTACAGGAGACACTGCAGACAAGTCTCTGACTGTTAGTTTTGATTGCTGCTTACCTGTGCAACACTGGTGACATTGAGCTTAACTGTCATTACACTTCTGGAGAAAAATTAGGCTAATGGGCCATCTCTTCTTTGATTTACTCCATCACATAGTTCATCTTTCAGACCCTTCAACTCTGTAAATAGACCACTAAAATGTGAAGATTCAGTTAAGGCTTTGCTTCCACCTATCCGTTCCCAGGTGCACTCCTAGGATGCTCTCTCCATAGACATGCCCAATCCCTTTCCCCAGAGGAGTCCAAGAGCTGCTGCATGGAACAATTTTGCACTGATAGGGGCAGAGCTCTTTATTGTTACCATGCCTTTTGTAGATTCCTTCTGGCACTCTGTGGGGATTCCTCCAGTACTGCACACAAGCTGTAACATCCCACAGATCCTCTGGATCAGCATATGCAGGCAAGTGCTGGATGGAAGAGGTTCTAATGTGTGTGTGTGTGTGTAATAGATAGGAATCAAATCACTAAGCTGGAAAAGATTATTTTTCATGTACATTTTATTTTTGTATATAAAGTGTTGTATAAAATGTTGTTTAATAAAATGTTTTATATATGACATGTTTACTTTTTCTCATGGAAGAGCTCTGAGGCTGCATTCCAGCTTCCTTGAAAACACCCAAACAGATGCACTGTTGAGACAGTTGGAGGGGTTTTTTCATGACTCATGAAAGCACAAAGAATTTAGTTTGCTCTACCCCCCCAGCCTCTTCCAAGTGCAGCTGGTGGGTGGAATCCCACGTGGCAGGAAAGGGGAGCCCTGGTGCTGGTGGTTGGTTTGTGCTTGCCATCATCTGCAGCTCAGACCTGACTCAGAGCAAGGCTGTGCTGAAAAGTCCTGCACAGCAAGTCCTGCTGTGGATGTTCTATGAGCAGAACCGCTGGCTTTGGTACCAGAGCAGCAGTGAAGGCCTAGTTAAAGACCTCAGGTCTGCCTAAAAAGAGAGCACAGGCACAATTCAGAAGGCAAGGGGAAAGCAAGCTGGTTTTCCCCTGAATATTTGATTCATTTGCTGTAGTTCATGCTGTAAGGGTCTAACATCATTGCATCACGTGTGCCTTGATACAAGTGAGGCTGAGGCAGTGTGTGAGAGCCACAGGCGCTGACTGCCTGGAAACCCCCTCTGCTCTGCTGGCTCTGGGGAAATAACTTCATTTTCTGGGCCAGAGCCAAGGAGAATATTGGGCTGCAGGAGAGGAAGACCCAGCCCAAGGGGCTGGAACAGAGGACATTTCCTACTGCCTTGGCACAGGCTTTGCTGCACTGACCTGCAGGGCAGGGACAGATGAGAGCTCACTGAGGGAAGAGGGAAAACTGAGTGCCAGGTCATGGCTCTCAAATCCAGCCCAGTGATTTGCAGGGGCAGCCTGGGGAGGTCCCTTTGTCATGGGAATCATTAACCAGCCCTCCCTGGCAGCCCAGGAGGCACCTTGGGCACAGAGCAGCTCCTGGTGAGCTCAGGCAGGCCCTGCAGGAGGCTGGGAGTGTGGCTGGGACCGTGCTGTCCCCAGAGCTGCCACACTCCCTGCCTGAAGGTCCCTGTGTTGGGAATCCCTAAGCCCCTGGGCTGCCTCAAATCACACACACCTAAAATCCTGCAGGTCTAGAGCAGGAACATTTTGTGCGCAAGCAAAGCAATCACCCACCAGAGTCTCTGCCTTCCAGTGTTCAAAGTGAGCTTATAAAAGAGACAGAGAGCAACTTTTAACCTGGGCAGGCAGTGACAGGACAAGGGACATGGCTACAGACTGACACAGGGTAGGGTTGGACTGAATAGACCCTGGGAAGGAATTCCTGGCCCTGGAGGGTGCTGAGGCCCTGGCACAGGCTGTCCAGGGCAGCTGTGGCTGCCCCATCCCTGGGAGTGCTCAAGGCCAGGCTGAGAGGGGCTTGGAGCAGCCTGGGATAATGAAAGGTGTCCAAGCCCATGGCAGGTTGGAGAAAAATGATCTTTAGGGTCCCTTCCAGCCCAAAGCATTTGATGATTCCATGATTCCATGACCAGATTTGTGTCCTGGCCAGCTGCAGCAGCAGATCCTAGCAGGGAAAGAACGTGGGGCTGCAGGCCCAGAGCCACCTCCAGCCCTGGGACAGGAGCCCAGCTCAGCAGCAGCAGCACGAGGGGGAAATCAGGTTTGAGAGCCCTTGCAAGTTTACCACATGTGGGGGAGGGGGCAGGAGAGAGATGGGAAACTTTCTATGATGCAAGCATTGCTAAAAATAAGGTAGAGATTGATTCACCTGTTCATGCATTAAAAGGGGCATGCTTTTCACAAATATGCTTCTCCATGCAAAAAAAAAAACAAAAAACACCCCAGCATTGAAATGTTCACAGATAAAAGGTTAGAGAAAGTTTTGGGAACAGAAGAAAGCAGTAGCAAGTGCTTCACAGCCAGGGACCAGAGACATGCCCCAAGACTATTTTACCAGGATGTTGGAAATACTTTCCCTTGTTGCCTGCCAAGGTGCCTGCATGTCTGACTGCATGTTGGGTATTTTACCAGTGAAAGTGGTAAAGTCCCAGGACAGAATTTGGTAGTTATTCAGCTATTGAAGCATCTGGATGGATAAATTCCACCCCAGATATACATTGTCAGTCTTGTTGTTTTGAACTCTTTGGGACGGGAAGAAAACACAGTGGTGCCCTCCAGCTCAGGAGTGGGAGACTTGGGGCTGCTGTGCTGAGCTGGTGCCTGACTGCTCCTCCATCACCTCCAGGGCAGGTGGGACTTGCAGAACCAACTAAAGAGACTTTCAGGCCACCTGCACACACAGGAGCATCATCAGCTCTTTAGCATCAACTCCCTGCACAGGCCGTGTGACAGAAACAGTTTTAAACCCTGACTCTGACCTTGCCTATCCTAATCGAGCTCTTCACAAACCCAGTAAACTCTTCATAAACCCAACTCTTATTTTGTTGGAATAAGAGCTGTTTTCACCTGCCCTATGCACACAGCTAAATTCACCTGGGAAGGGTTCACATCACAGCAGAGCAGGTCCCTGGGGAGAGCTGCTCAGCCCTTTCAAACCCAGCCAGAGCAATAAAGGAAGGTTCCTATGGGCAGGGCTCAAAGGGCAAGAAGGTTCTTGTGCCATGAACCTTGCATGACAGAGAGAAAGATCTACAGGCAGGGCAGCTGTTGCAAAAATAAAGATAACTTCTCTGAGGTGGAAAACAAAAAGGAGTCGTTGTGTAATCACTGGGCATTTAGGACATGAATTTAGGAGCTACTGCTGCAGGCTTGAAAGGGTTTCCATCACCTACCCCACCCTTACACCATCACTGGCTGCAGCTCATTTGTGAGCTTTGAAACCATTCAAAAACAAACTAAAAATCCCTTTATTTAGCTTTGGAGCCTTAGGCCATCAGCAGGACAAAACTTCCCGAAGTAGTGTCAGATATAATCCCACATGCTGTATGCAGGGAAGTTCTGCAGCAGCCCAAGCACAGACCCTGCCCTGCAGCATCCTGCACTCAGCTGGAAGCAGCTGCTGCCTCGTGCCAGCAGAGGTTTCAGGGCTGCAGAGGCAGGATCCCACACATCTGGCAACTGAAGCTTTCCCCAAGGAAAACATGAGATCTGTACACAAGGAGTTGTTGATCTGCCCCCAGTTTTTGTCCAAATGGGTTCTCAGTGAGTGGCTCAGCAGTGCCTGGGGAAGCCTCTGGCTCTTGGCTGCCCAGAGAGTGGCACCTCACCTCACCTAGACTTTGCCTTCCAGGCAGTAGAAAGTCATCCTGCTCTTATCCTTTCACCTTTATTTGCTGAGATGACTGGATCCTGATAATCACACACATTTCCAGGTAGTCACATGATTTACAATATCACACCTGGCATAGATAGCAGTGCCACAGCTATGAATTTATAACTGCAAATACAGTGGGATATTTATTTGTGGTGCAAAGGCAAACTATTGGTTAGAAAGCAGCCAAATGTCTTGGACTACAAACACTTCTCTCTATTGAGGATCATTCCTCCTCTCCAGTTCCACAAGGGCCCAATTTCCCCCATGTTTGTAAAAACACAACATGATAAAGACAGAAACTTCCTCAGGGCAAAAGCCTCTCTCAGAGAAGGAAAGAAATGTTATCTGTAGAAAAGTTAGTGTTAGAGCTTAGAGGGGGAAACATCTTTCCTAGAAAGGGAGATAGGGAGGAAAGTCACATTTTCATGGACCAGCTGTATCTAACTTGTGTTTCCCCTTTCACCAGTTGCTTCAGTTCACTGCCTGCACCCTCTCCCACCACAGTGCTGCACTTCAGTTGTTTTTTTCTCCCACATTTTTCTATCCTCTTCAATATTTCTTTCACGGTTAACTCATCTCTGTTCCTCTACAGCCCTTCTATGTGCAAAATCCCCCAAGGCAGTAATAAAAGCAACAAGAAAAGCAGCATAGTGGAACCAAAGTAACCCCAGGTACTTGCACTAATGTCATTCCCCACTAACCTTTGGTCTCATCTGTCCTGATAAGGTCAGGATGTGAATGCAGCCAGCGTGGTTCCCTGCCATGCACTCTGTCCTGGCACAGCTTCCCCAGAAAAAGGAGGAGCTGGAAAATGGGAAAACTTCCCATGGCCCCTTCCAAAGTTCCAACAAGAGCATGGCACACACTGCCATGCTGGACTCTCAAAGGCACACCAACCCAAGCCAGCAGAAGTCATAAATTGCCTAAAACCTAGAAAATCTGCTCATCCTGTTGGATTTGGTCCCCAGCTGGATATGAGCAGAGATGTCACATACAGGATGAGGGACTCAGGGCTGCCAGGCATGAACATTCCCAACCCACTGAGTGCCTTGCTGGCCATGGTGGAAGGGCAGTGCCAGATCACAGCATGACAGGAAGGAGGGGTGCCCAGGAGCCACAGGGCTCAGGGATGAGCAGGGCCAGGCTCTGGGCAAGGAGCAGATCAGGTGACCCATCCCACCAAAACCTCCGTGCCAGAAGCTACCAGGGTCTGTCTGCATCAGCACCAAGGCAGCTACCATCTGTTCTGCTGTGTGAGGCTGTGAATCTAACACAAACACATGGGTGAAACAGGCACTGGGGAACAGCAGGAGATACCCAGGAATAAGGGATCTGATCTGCAGAAAAAACAGGGCAGCAAAGCCAGCCTCTCTCCTTGTTTTCTGACAGCTGACACAAACAGTGCAGCTCTCCTCAGCCTTTTTAGCTTCAAAATGATCCCCTCCCTTCATTTGGCTCATGATTCATACAGAAACTTCACCAGGAGCCTTTGAAGGGCCTGGCAGTCAGCCCCAGCCAGCCTGAGGTGTCAGGTGGGCTGGGGGGTGAGAAGCTGTCACAGCCCAGAGCTCACCAGGGTCCCCCAGCTCCAGCAGGGAGCAAAGGCTGAGCTGGTGCCCACCAGGCTGCCAGGGCACAGCCCCTGGGCCAGAAGAGCAGCAGAACATGTTGGCTGAGCTGTGGGGACAGGCTGGGTGCTCAGTGACACAGATGAGCTCAGCACCTGTCCTGCAGTAATGGTGTCACACTTCAGCCAAGGACTCCTGCCTGTTGTGCTTGTGTCCATCACACAGCACACGGTGGTCACAGCACCAAAGCTGGGGCAAGCCAAGATGTGTCCAGCATCTTCTGGGGACCTTCCAGGGGAATTCAGCTTCAGCAGCACTGCACAACAGCCTGAGCACAAACAGCTGCCTGCCAGCCACAGGCAGAGGGAAGGACTTTGTTCTGTTTGAATGGATCAATGGCTGAAAACACAAAAACAAGGGAGTGGCAAAAGGCAGGTTCTCAAAGGGAGGAGGAAGGAGAAGGGGCTGAGGAACTCTGGGCAACCAGAAAATAGCTGGAGGTTTTGCTCCTTTCAAAGCATGGGTGGTTTGGCATTGATAACACAGGGAATGAAGGACAGCAAACAGCATAAGAATACTGGCCCTGGTTCAAATTGAATTGAGCACAAGCATTACACATATCAGCTATTAAATAACAAGAGCCAGGTGAAGCACAGCATATCCACTAAATATCCCCAGTTTCAATATCTCCATTGCAAGAATATGTTTCACTGAGTTTGTTCTTTCGTCAGCTTAATATTACAAAGATTTCACCAACAGTGTTCAGGCAGCAGAAATTAACTGGGAAGACAAGTCCAGACAGGTACCAGCTTTGTTTTCACCATTTTTATTGTTGAAGAAGGCAGGGAGCAGAGTGGGGACTGTGCTAGCCTGTTCCAGCCTTGTGGAACAGGGTAGTTCTTAGGATATTTTTAACAATTCTGGAGGGATATGACATGGATTACTTGTAGCAATATTTAAAATCAGCAAGTGAACTATGTTAGACATCTATATTTCACATAGAAATAATAATTCTCTGTTTTATTCCTATCCAGGACAATCCTTCACCATCAGCTTTGGAGGAGCATTACTGGGATTTCTCCTGCCCCATGCTTCTGTAACCCCCAAGGCTTCCCACAGAGGAACATGAGGAGCTTTGCTGGAAGCACAGGCTGAGCCCCTCAGTCCCATCCCTAATGAAGAGCTCAGCTCACTTCCCCCCAGTATTTTACTCACATTAAACAGGTAACAAACATTCTACCTCATCAGCATGCTGAGAGAAGCAGCTCACCAAGGTGTTTGATTACAATGCACACACCTTTAGGTAACAGGAGCATTCATGGGTTATTTAAGAGGGGAACAGCCCTTGATCTGCTCACAGGTATGAGGAAGCCTTGAAATAACATTTTTTCTGGGTTCCACAGCAGGGTGACATCTCCTTGCACCAAGGAGTGAGTGCCAAGGGGTACAGCCAGGCTTGGTGGGTGTCCTGCCAAGGTGGTGTCTCCAGGGTCAGGAGTGACTCTGCTCTGACAGCTTCTGCAGGGACTAAAATCTTCTGGAGAAAGGGAGGCTCAGGACAGATCCTCATTGCTCTCTACAGCTCCCTGACAGGAGGGTCCCAGGAGGGGATCAGCCTCTGCTCCCAGGCAGTCAGTGACAGGACAACAGGAAATGGCCTCAAGCTGTGCCAGGGGAGGTTTAGATTGGATATGAGGAACAATTTCTACATGGAAAATGCTGCCAAGCCCTGGAATGGTGTGCCCAGGGCAGCACCATTGGAGTCATCATCCCTGGAGGGATGTAAAAGACATGTGGATGTGACACCTGGGGACACAGTTTGGTGCTGGGGGAATGGTTGGACTCCATGAGCTCAGAGGGTTTTCCAGCCTAAATGATTCTGGGATTCTGTAGCTACAGACCCACAGTGGGATGGAAGCAGGGGTCAGGGGAGCTGCACATGGCTGGTACTTGACCATTCCCAGTGCCAAGGCTGGAGCACCAATGCTGTGCTACATAAACAGATTGCATGGCTCTCCAAGGAGAGACAAAATTTCTGTATTTCAGAGGAAACAGCTAACTGCCCTGGGGAAGGCCCTTCTTGTTTAGAGGAACAACTTGCTGCCTAAGCCATGTTTGAAGGCTGAGGACCCTTGCTGGTGCAGAGATGAGGAGGAATCAGCAGGAGCATTGGGAGCCACTGGGGTGGCAGGGGCTGCACTCCCACCTCCCACTGCCTTGGCTGGAAGAAGCCACTCATCACCATGACCGGTTCACATGGCCTTTGGAAAGACAAGGAGGAAGATGCTGGTGCTCCAGTTTGTTTCTTTTTGCTTTCAGAGCAGGAGCTGGGGAGGGGTGAGTGTGATGCTGCCCTCAGCACAGGCTCTCCTCCCAGCAGAGGATGTGTGGGAACCCACAGCTGCCCTCCCACACCCCATGGGCACAGCACCCTCAGCACAGATCCACTCCTACCACCAGCACAGGGCCTGCAAGGGCTCATCTTCCACCCCTTCACAGAGCAACCCAGGGCAGCGGAGCCACCTTTGTGGCAGAGTTTCACAATGAACTTGCTGCGGTTCAGCAAACCTCAGGCACCTTGCATTTGGGGAATAGGAACCTCAGCCACTGAGATCTGCAGGATGTGAGCCCAGCTCTACAGGAAAATGAACTTGCTACAGTGATAAAACTCAATAAAAAACTCAAGAATTTGGTGCTAAGGACTCGTCCCCTGCTGCAGGCACCCCAAGCTCAGGAGTGCTGGCTGGGGTACCCCACTGTGTGCCATGGAGAGCCCAACATGGCTTTCTGCTCTGGAAAATAAACTCAGAAAATTGACAAAAACTATGAGAAAGGCTCGTGCTACACTTGATAACAACTTGCAGCCTCTTGCACCTCTGCTGAGCAAACCACCATTTCCTGAACTGAGGTGTCAGGCATGAAATATTTCACATGCTGGGGCAACCGTCACCGTCTGCTGAGCGACAAACAGAAGTGCAGCCTTTCCTGGTACTAATGCATAAATCAGGGTGTGTCCTGTGTGGCTGCTTGTGATTCTGTGATGAAAACTCGCTGTCTTCTTGGGGAGGCAGCAATAAAAATGTTTGTGTGGCCAGTCTAAGTTTAGCCTAAAGGACTTTCTAGCCAAGAGTTTCTGCAGTGTGCAGAGTGCTCACAGGCTGCTGCAGCACTGCCAGAAGTATCTCTGGGCACCAGGTAAGGCCATGTCTGAAGAACCAAGAACATGCTTCCTTTCCCCCATTTATCCATGGATTTATCCATTCCTTCCACCTCCCATCTCACCAATGGGAAATGACTCAGCTGTCATGGGCTCATAGCAGGCTGATCTCTGCAGAAGCATTTATTTTTGTTTTTATCCCTCCAGGCACTCTTTGACTATCCCACCAGTTCCAATGGGATTCTGGTCCATGCAGTTATTAGGGTAGATAGTTTTAGGACTTTGATTGAGTTTAGGGTGAGGAAGACAGTTGCAGTTATTATAGTGTATAGGTAGAAGTTGAGGAGGGTAAGCTTAGGGTTGTAGATGATAATGATTGCTATTCAGCACAAAAGTGCCAGCAGCCAGTGTGGTCTGTGGCCACCAAGTCAGCTCCTGCTTGGCCCTGCAGCTCACAAAGCCTTTTCTCTTTAGGCCTCCACATGGATGTACACCAAGAGAAGCACACCCCAAAAATGGGAGGAAGGGATTCTCCACTCTACCCAGAACACAGCAGACCACACTAGAACAGTGTGCCCAGTTTTGTGTTCTTCCAATACAAGAAAGGCACTGACAAAATGAAGAAAAAAGCCCCAAAAGCCTGAAGCCACCAGCACAACCAGGGCACTGAGCCCTGGCTGAGACAGGAGTTGTTCTGCTGCAGAAGGAGAGGTTTTGGGGGCTCACAACACTCTCCTGCCAGGGGCTTACTGGGAGAGCAGACCCAGGCTCTGCCCAGGGTGCATGGTAACGACACAAAAGAGAAGGGGGACAAGGGGCAAAATAACAAAAGCAAAAATAACAAGTTTATCCAGGATATTAGGTGATGTTTCTTCCTGCAAGGTCAGCCAAAGAGTGGGACAGCTCATGGGAGGTTTCCCAGACTGGAAACAGCTCAGGGCAACTTGGTCTGACCTAGCAGCTGACCACAGGCTGGATGCTGGAGTACAGCCCTCCCGAGGTCCCTTCCCATACAAATTATCTTACAAGACTAATTCTGCCATGTTCTTCATACAGAAACCAGACCATTGCAGGTGGTGCACTCCACCAGAAGCTCTCTGCTTTCCCCCTCCTGCTTAGAGCACTGATTTACCACCTGTTAATCATCTTTCTTTAATCAGCAGCCAGCTTCAGACCACACTTACAGAGGAGCTGTTCCTGGTTGATTTTGATGTTTCAGTTAAGGTTTCTGGTTAGCCTCCTGTTCTTTCACTCCTGCCAGACACAGGAACACTGCTGTCAGTGTCTGTCCCCTCACTCATTGCTCATTTCTTCACTGCACAAGTTCAACAGCACAAAGCCCCCAGGTGAATCCACCCATATCAGCTCAAAGGCAGAGGTGAATCCAACAGAATGTACATGGCATTTCTACCTAAGCCTTCCACACCAGCTGTGGCATTCTGTACACTAAAGTGCTGGCTGGCTTAATATCTGCCTTAAAACCAAAAACCACCAAGGATTCTAAACTTATTATCCAAGGAAAGATGAAACATCACTAACAAATACTCCTCCTCCAAACCAGAAATAATGTACCAAAAGCTCTGACTGAACCAGAAGGAGGGAATTACCTTCACAGGCTGCAGGAGGATGCAGAGGTCCCTCTGCTGCCCTGTTTCTGGCTCCACTGGGACACAGATGAGCACAGCCATTGCTCCTGCAGAGCCCTGAGAAGCCCAGCCTGCTCTGGGCTCTGATTTTTCACAGCTGGGATCACAAGTGCTTTCAATTTCTCAGGAATTTATTTTCTCAAACGATCTAGATGCAAGAGCTAAAGCCCAAGAGGCCCCTTGCCCTCTGTAAAATGTGAAAAAGTTCTGTGATGGCAATTTTAATGGTCATTATTGCTAGAATAAGCCAGAGTAGACAATTCCTCATTTTCTACTGAAAAATATAGGAGTGGAGGGTAATTGGCACAGATGAGGTAGGAAGATGGTGCCTTGGAAGTTCCTCTTTTTTTGCATGATAGTCCTATTCACACATGGCAAACATTGCCTTCTCATGCTCCATTGGAACACAGGAACAGGAAAAATAAGCACAGAAAAAAAAGAATATGTGCAGTGAGAGACAGGGAAAGCTGGAAATAGGGAAGAAACAAAAAGTAGAAAAGGAAAGTTGAGAATCAGTAGAATTTGGCTTCCACTATGAATGAACAAAAACCAAAAAATAAACGCAACCAAAACAAAAAGTTTCATTTTGAAAATGCAACACTTACTGTGCCAGAGACACATTTGTGCAGGCAGCTCCACCAGAATGCTTTCCTTGTTTTCCTCTGCTTTTCAGAGCACTTCAGTACTGCTCCTAAATTATTTTGATTCATGCCAACCCATAGCACCCAGTGCATGGAAACCCCTGTTTTACTGATCTTCAGAGGGTAAAACAGAATTAAATCCAAGGATGGCTGCAGCAGCTTTAAGCTACTTGCAGTTCAAACAAGATCCAAACTTCCTTAGATGGAATTGCTTGACCAAGAGTTATTAAAGCTACAGAGTCCAGGTTTACCTGCCCTTAATTCTTCCCCAGTGTCCCAGTAAATTAGTTTGGGGTCTTCTCTCCAGCCCCAGAATATTGGCAAACCAGTGCATCTCCACTGTCAGAACTGCACTTCTGGTACCTCTCCACCACTTCTATGCTTGGGTAACAAGCAATAAAAACTTCAAATTATATCAGAATACCTTTGCAGAGAGGAGCTGTTGTGCTGCCAGCTCCCAGCCTGGCTCTGCTGCCCTTGAGAGGCTCCTGCTTCCAGATAAATAGATCTATTGGCTCCTTTCCCTTCCCCCTGTGCTAAATAACATCACTGCAAAGCCCTGGTGCTGGCAGGATGCAGCCACTGAGGAGTGCCCCGGGTCAATTGCACCATGGAAAACCCCAGCGCTGAGCTCAGCTGAAGAGCTGCAGCTGCTGCTTACAACACTCAAATGCAAATGGAAATAATAAAAACTTCCACAAAGTAAACAGCACCACACTGAAGCATGCAAAAAATGCATTACAGCAGCTTTACAGCAGCTTTACTTCCTATTTATTTCCTTTTCCGTACAGCTCTGAAAATTATAGCTGCAGAGGTGCTTGGGGCTGTTGTGGACAGCTGCTCGTGATCAGGCTGCTGTGGGACTGGCTGAGTATTCAGGAGCCATGTACCACACACCCTCCACTCCCACAGGATCATCATTTAGGGGGGAAAAGCCCTTTAAGAACTGTGGCCAGAGCCCTACAGATAGCATGGTGCAAATGTCTTACTCTAGCTTGTATTGCTTGTAGTCATAAAAAAGGGAAAAATTATGTAGAAAGGATAATAACCACCCTTTTGAAGACAAGATGCAATAGGAACCTCAAAGATTCATTTAAAATAGCTCAGGTATGGCTTTGTCCAAGGTTCAGGAATCCTTGACAAGAAACTAGGGAGAGGGCTTGGAGACCATGAAAGAGGCAGCATTAGGAAACAGGAACTGAAGCAGTATCTGATGGGAAAAGAGAAGTGACTGGGATATTTCTCAGCTGGTTTCACATCCAGGCATCTCCTTTCATGCACAGTCACTCCTGCTTCATAATGGGTGGGAAAGTGGGAGGTTGGAGCCAGACCACAGATTGCCCAGGGCATGGGGCTGATGGAAACATCATCATGTGGAGACTGATTTATGAGGCACTTCTTATTTAAGAGAGAATTTTTCCACCCAAGCAAAACCAGCAGGCTGCCAGCAGGGGTACTCCTGTTTGATTTGGTTGTAGCATCTGCATTACCTCCCTCAAAATACATGGTTGTGTGGGTTTATTTTAGAATAGCCAAATACCCAGGAGGGTTTATGTTTTCTTCTTTCTCATATTTACATATAAATAAACCACTTAAATATACTCCAGCACCACAACAGCCAGCAGAGACCAGGCTTGGTTTAATTTCTAACAGTTCTGCCAAGCAGGTACTCCCCACTTCTTCCTACAGTTAATTGCTGTGATGAACTTCATTTAAAGACATGTTTGGAGAGGCTGTTTTATTGCAAGTGTTTCCTCAGTACCAATTCCTAACTCACATTTTCACCTGGCAGCTGCTTCATAGCAGCACAAATTGGTTTGGGCTGGAAGAGACCTCAAAGCCCATCTCATTCCAAAGCCCCCCAAGGGCAGGGACACCTCCCACTGGAGCAGGCTGATCCACAGCCCCATCCAGCCTGGCCTAGAACACTTCAGTGTCTCCCCTTCATTCCCATTCACTGTGCACTGGCAGCTGCTGGGGGTCCTGTGCTCAGGGGCTGGGGGCTTCCCCCCAGAGCAGCTTTTACCTTCCATTGAAGAGAAACCTGCTGTCTCCACAACCATGAGCTGATGCAAGATTTGCAGTGCAGAGGAGGAAAGCAGCACAGCTGGAAATGCAGGGACATTGGGGTAAATCACAGCAGAACCCATGGGATTGCCCCCACTGTGGGGTGCTGAGCATGACCTGAACGTGAGGGCTCTGTGTTGTGTCCTCATCTGAACACACACACAAGGATGATGCAATTCACCACAGGTTCATTTTTCACAGTCTTTTATCAGAGTAATTTAGAAACATCAGCAGACTGGTGATGACTGAACTTACCCTCACCTTGAAGCAGCCTGGGAAATATTAACCACAAACATGAAATGAACATACCACAGCCACAGGGGTTTTGGTTGGTTTTGTTTTTTCTTCTTAGAGTTGTTTTTTTTTTAGGTCATAGCCATTATGCCTTTTATAAGTACCTTTTATAAAGGTATTTGTAACACTGCAGAAAAGAAGAACTGAAAATTCCAGAGGTGCATTTTATGCACTACAAAATGGGTTTCTTCCAGTTTACTATCTTAAATTTGACTTTTGCTGTATCCCAGTATAACACTCAGCTTGAAAAGAGCATATGTGAGCTATATCCTTGAAAGGAGTGTATGTCATAATGGCATAACTGAACCAGTGTTTTACATGTGCAAAGGAGAAATTACTCCTGCCAACATTTTTGAAGACACTTAAATACTAAAATAGGTGTTCTCCTTTTCCAAAACACGTTTTATTTAAATTCCTTTAAAACACACTTAATTTAATTTTCAGTGCATCAGCCAAACAATCTCTAGATAATATCTGACTAGGGTATAGTACTCTATTTTTAGGATATTAAACCTATACAGAGATAGTTAAGTGAAGACCCAAACCCTGGCGTGAGAACTGATCCCTGATTTAAACCTCCTTAAAAAAATCTAACAGCCCCAGAAAACCAGATAATTAAGATACAACATATACATTCATGCACTTGTGCCTATGGGAAAATGAGATTTATTTTCATAATTCATAAAAAATCCAATTTCTAATGCATCAGCAGCTGCTTCCTTGCAACAAGCACCGCAGCCAAAAGCCTACACCTTCCCCTTGCAGCCTCCGCACTCTGCCACTCCTACAGGTGATTCTGGCTTTCCTTCTCAGCTGCATGGACAAGCACATCCTCTCAGTGTGGCAGAGTCCTCAGTGACACAGAACAGCAGCTCACCTTCAAACAGCTCAGTGTGCCAGGACAGAAAGCTCTCACTGACCTGGCCCCTTGCCTTTCCCTTGCAGCCTTTCATTTTCAGAGCAGGCACTGAGGCATTTGCCTCTCAGCTGAGTGCATTGCCATATTGCTGGAGTCCCACGTGTCCATCTCCTTCTGGCACAAACTGCTGCTGCTGACACATGCTGTTGTTCTGTGCTTTCCTGTTCAGTCATTCACACTGTCACATTCTGTGTCCTGCTTGCATCTGAATCTAAACGGAGAAGTTTCTGGCTACATCTCACACACACAAGTGTGCCAGGAGGGAAAGG
Organism: Ammospiza nelsoni; assembly: GCF_027579445.1. Taxonomy (NCBI): domain Eukaryota; kingdom Metazoa; phylum Chordata; class Aves; order Passeriformes; family Passerellidae; genus Ammospiza; species Ammospiza nelsoni. The sequence continues at coordinate 8,611,926 of NC_080648.1, forward strand.
TTGCTTGGACATTGCCACTTACATTCAAAATGTCCATTCACTCTGCAAATGACAGCGTTCTTCCTTTACATCCTTCAAACTTCACACACACACACATTGGAGCCATGCACTTTCTTTATTTCTCAGCTGCACTCACCCTTCCCCACCTTGACTTCTCTACCCCTTTTCTCTTGGCCTTGCTGTGCATGGACTTTTCCCCTAAGACACTCACTGTGTTGCCCATCTCCCTTTACACTGCCTTGCCCTTCCTACCCAGCCTTGCACTTCCTCATCATTCCTGACCATTCCTTTTCTCCACTTTCCTGACCCATCCACATCTTTCCTTTGCCCTTCCTTCCAATCCAGTTCCTTGCATTGACTTGCTCACCTACCCACCCCTGGAATTCCACACCCCTCTTTTTGTGGAATTCCTTACATGCGCCATTCCCCGCCTGCTCCTCCCAGGACTCTCCAGACCTTCACACACCTCCAGTGTTTCAAGAGCCTGTGAGAGGGAGCCCAAAGGAGGTCATGTGCAAGCGCACCCATCTGTCCTGGCAGCTTTGTTCTGGCACCTGTCCTTGCATGTCTTGAATTTTGGACACAAAATTCACATTTTGCCCTTTGCTCCAGGACCAGAATGACAGTTCTTTTGCATACATAGGAGAGCAGGTAGCCCAAGTGTTTTAAGTGCAGATTAGAGATGGCCCATGTGAGATCAAGGCTGGACAGAGCAGTCTGTCCTGGCTGCTTCTGTGTACCAGCAATCATTGAATGTAGCTGTCACTTGCCTTGCCTTGGCACCCCAGCAGTTTCCTTGCCTTGCCCTGCTGATCCTCCATTGCTTTGCATGCCCTTGCATGCCCATTCCCCACCCTTGACCTGCTACTGCTTTCCTCCAGGGCCTCACCTCCAGGCCTACACCTTGTCTGCATTTCCTTGCCTTCCCTGTCCCTTCCTGTACTCTCTGCCTTGCTGTGCAGTCTGTATCCCTCCCTCAGTCTTCCTTCCCTCCACTGTTTGGATTGACTTGCTCCCCCATCCCCCACCTGACTTCCCGTTTGTCCAGGTCAACCCTTTCATTTCCTTCTCCTTCTAAGACTCCATTGCCTTGCCTCCCTCTTTGTTTCCCTGCAAAGCACTGATTGCCTTGCCTTGCCTTTGAACCCCTGCCTTGCCTTCTGTTCCTTGCTCACCCCTCCCTCACCTGGAGCTCAGGATCCCATTTCTCCAGGCATGTCCCAGCCCTGTCCTGCCCTGAGGACTCCCAGGGCTGATCACACAACCCCAGTGTTTCAGAAGCACGTCAGAAGAAGCCATGGGGAGGTCCCATGCAGCCAGATCCACCTTTCTGGGCATTTTTTGTGGGGCATCAGTGCTTGCAAGTGTTAAATTGTGGACAGGCAATCTAGATTTTGCCCTTGGGCTCTGGGATCAGAATGACAGTTCTTTTGCATACACAGGAAAGCAGGTGGCCCAAGGGCTTTAGGTGCAGATCAGAGATGGCCCATGTGGGATCAAGGCCAGACAGAGCACTCTGTGCCTGGCTGTTTTCGTGCACCAGCAGTTCCTGAAGGCACATCTCATTTGCCTTGCCTTGGCAACCCCAAGAGTTCCTTGCCTTGCCCTACAAACCCTCCCTAGGCTTGCATGTATGCCCATGCCTCACCCTTGCCCTGGCTACTGCTCTCCTCCAGGGCCTTGCCTTGCCCTTCCTGTTTCTGCCTGCCTTACCCTTCACTGGGCTTGCCTTCCTGTGCCCAGCCTTGCCTACAACTTCTGCTCTTTCCCACCACTCCACTTGCTTTCACTGCTCTGACCTTGCCCACCTGCACCTTGACTCACCCACAATTGCCTGCACTTGGTTTGCAGTGCCTTGCCTGCATGGAAGGCAAGGCAAGGAGTGGTAGGCAAGGCTTAGCAAGGCCAGGGAGCTCTGGGGAGGGCAAGGCAAGACTGACACAGGCAAGGTGAGCAAAGCCAAGGTAGGCTGGGAAAACTAGGCAAGGTACTGGAGGCAAGGCAAAGTCAAGAGACTTGGAGTGCCTTTCCTTGGTGCCAGGGTTGGCAGGGCAGATGTCAAGGCACCATGGGAAGGTACAGTCCAGCAAGACATTTCTGTCCTGGCCCCTTCTGTGCAGGAGCCATTGTTGGACATGTTCAATACTGGAGACATGGTATGCAACTTCTGCTTGCTAAGTTCCTGAACGAGAATGGCAATGCCTTTTCACGGGAAGGAAAGCATGTAACCCAAGTGTTGGAGGTGCAGATAAAAGCTGTGTTGTGCAGGTCAACAGCAGCAGCAATTTCTGTCCTGGCATATTTGGTGTGAAAGAACTGCCTCAATGTGTACAATAATGGAGATGGTATCAATCTTTGGAAGGTGGTCTCCTGAAAGATTCAGTTTGGCACTTCTCAGAGGTGACCTTCTTGAAATTCTGGAAGCACATTTCCTTTGGACAAGTTAAGCAGCTATGCTGAGGCTTGGTGTGCAGCTGATCTAGTGCCCTGGGCAGGTAATGCCCAGTAACAGTGTTCTGGCACTTTTGTATGGGATCAGTCACTGGAAGTTTTGCATTTTGGAGGAGGGGATGCCATTTCTCTTGAGATGAGCTTCTAGTTCCTCTCTTTGGCAAAGCAAGCAAGTTTGGATGCACACTTTGGGTGAGCCTAGTGAATTTAAAGGCTTTTCCCAATAGGCAGTTGTCCAGGTTAGAGCTGTTGAACTGTCAGTGGGAATGCAAACACCAGGCTGTTGAGCTTTCTGTCCTGTTAGCTTTAGTGTGTGAGCTGTCCCCAGTCCTGTTCCATCTGGATCCTGACTCTGAGACTGTAAGGCTGAGGATGGTACCTAGAGCTGGGAAGGAAAGTCCTGATAGCAGGGTGTGCTGCTAGCTTGATGAGTGCAGGTGAAATTGTAGGCAGCAAGAGCTTTTTAGAGGGCACTTCTGTGAGCTCTGTTTTTGCCAGATGTTTCCAAGTTTGTTAGAAGTTTCACTCTTCAAGAGTGAAAAGCTTTGTTGGGTAAAGGAGTTGTGTTGTCCTTTGAATGTGATGCAAAGAAGAGTAAGCACTTGGAAGGGGAAGATCAGCCAAACGTTTCTGTCCTGACACGGCTGATTAGAGAGCAGGGATGTTTCTGACTTGGTGTGTCCTGGGGGAGTGCTTTCGAGCTGGGCTGGGTGTGTTTCCTCCTTCTGAGAGCCGACACCACCATCGTGTGGTTGTTTTGGTGAGCGCTGACAGTGCCCAGGACAAAGCCCAGCCTGACCCCATTCCTGGGGGAGCAGCTCTTGGAGCAGCTCTGCTGCAGGCCCTGGCTCTTGGGCACTGACAGAACAGGATCCTGCATGGAGCAGGGCAGGAAGAGGAATCCTTTCCTTCTTGGCTGAGCAGTTTATCAGCTGCAAAAGAAAAGGCAATTGCAGCACAGCCTCTTCCTTTTAGAACCTTTTCTGTGCCATCAGCTGCTCAACATGTAACTCACACCCTCTGAACTGCATCCACCTCCATGGAAATATGCATGGTACATCAAGCTCTATGTACCATGCTACCCTCTCACTTTCACAGATCCCAAACCCCTTCAAAACATCCAGCAGCTGCTCACAAAAAAATGTCCTTCAACAAAAAGCCAGTGCTGGCCTTCACAGTCCTTTTGCAGTCTGTAAACTAGACAAAACACACTAGTGACCCACACTTCCCTTCTCAACTACACATACAGCATCAGCACAGTCAAAGTGGCAGAGTCCATGGCTAAAGCAAAGCATTTCCAGCTCAGTTCAGACTGAAAGATCTGCCAGGGGACAAGGCATTTGCTAAGCTTCCCTCTTCCCTGAGAAACCTGATATTCACAGTGCAATCACTCACACAGCTTCACTGTCACTGAGCCCAAGCAGCTCACAGAAAAGTAAATCTCACGACAGAAAACATTTCTAACACAGCCATTTCTCTTAACAGCATTTAAATTGTGCAGAGCATACTGGGACAAGGCACCTTCCTTCTCACATATATCCTGTGAGGAGGACAGTCTGTACGTGAGAGGGACAGTCAGTATGTGAGAAGGACAGTCTATATGTGACAAAGACAGTCTGTATGTGAGAAGGACAGTCTATATGTGACAAAGACAGTCTGTATGTGACAAGGAAGGTGTGTAGTCCCAGTGTGCTCTGTGCAATTTAAATGCTGTTTGGAGAAATGGCTGCTTTAGGAACATTTTCTGTTATGAGATTTTTCCCTCTATCCTGAACTCAATATTTTTACCCCTCCTGGATCAACCAGAAGGCATTTGGCCTTGGCATCATTCCTATCTGCCTGGGCCACTTGCAGCAGCTCTTCTGACCAGTGCCAGTTCCCAGGTGGGTGGAGCAGGCTGGACCCAACGTATTCACTAAAAACCCATCAAAAACTCTCTGTACAGCAAACTCAGCCCCTCCAGAGCTAAAAGGGCATGGATTTGGGTGCTTCCCCAGAGGAAGGCAGCATTCTGCTAGGTACCTGCTTTGTGGACTGAAGGCAAGGCCAGATTACTTGGATCATTCCTTCCTGTCACTGGAGTCTGGGACACAAGAAGATGCTCCACAGGGTAACAGGAATGGTTGTCACAGGGTTAAACTACTAAGACTAAATTAAAGCTAAATCATATAAATAAATCTAGGAAATATTGGCTGTAACCCAACTGCAAACCCAAAGTGCCAGCCAGGTTTGTTAAATCATCACCATTAAATCAAATACATCACCATTAGCAACTTATCATGCTTTAAGAACAGAATTCATTTAGCAATATGGTTTAAATTTATGTGAATTTATTTTATAATACCTGGATATCAGAGTAGGTTTTTTTTTGTATGTAGTCCAGAAGCCAAAATTATGATTGCTTTTAGGCTGCAACTAATCAGCAATGAAGCAGTCTGCCCACTTCCCTGAGTAAGCACAAGAAAAAGCCAAAACTTTTCTGCCAGTCTGGGGGATTTTTAGGAAAAAACTGAGTTTTTGATAAAACTGTTCACTTGTAGCCATTATTTTCATTTCAGGAGAACTCCCTTTGTGATATTTTTAACTTTCAGTGGGTTAAACACTGCTGCAGCCTTCTGTGAGCAGTAAAATACTTTAGCTTTGCCATTTTCTGGCACATGGGTATACAACCTCTTGGGCTGAGTTGTTTCTTCACCCAGACCACACCAAAACAGTGTCCCCATCCCCCCCATCCTGTTCACCCCTCAGCTCTGCACGTCTCTGCTACCTCACCCTGATCAACAGGAAGCAATATTTTATATTCTGATGACTCATGGTTCACACAGCACATCATAATTCCCTATTTATGGCACAGTGACCCTTCACATGGCTCGCCACCCTGGCAGCTTTAAAGAGATCATGGACACTCCTCAACACAGTAACCCTGATCCTGGTGCTTGGGTTTGTTCCTCCAGAAAACAGGGTTCATTCCCAGGGTGTCTCTTTCTTGCTTAATGCAGAATCTGTGGTCAGGGCTCCCCAGCACAGCTGTGACAGTGACAGTGTGGGGCTCTGCTGGCCTGCTGTGGCACACACAGGCACCTCCAGCACCTGCATGCACTGAGTTATCTCTCCTTCCCTTACTGCCAGGTTTGCCAAGGTACACTGGAACTTTACAGAATTTGATGACACACATCAAGGTGCAGCAGCAGCAACAGCCAGATCAGGGGAGCAGGAATGACCCAGCAGCAGTGACCCAGTGACCCAGCTTTGTCACCCCGCCTGCCTCCTGCCAGCTCTCTGTGCTTTCCTCATCGCCAAAGTGGTGTAAACACAGAATGGTTTGGGCTGGAAGGGATCCTAAAGCTCATCTTGTTCCAACCCTTCCTCCAGACCAGGCTGCTCCAAGCCCCATCCAGCCAAGCCTTGAGAACTTCTAAACATTTCTGAGCAGCCTGTGCCAGTGTCTCACTACCCTTTCAAGGAAGAATTTTTTCCCAAAATCCAATATAACCCTGCCCTATCCCAGTTAAAACCCTTTTCCCCCTTGTCCTGTCACTCCAGGCCATTGTCAGAAGAGCCTCTCCAAATTTACATTTGCTGATCAGCTTCAAACCAGCACGAAAGGCAACACAGAATACTGCTCCTATTTTTGTAATCTTTGTTTTTTCTTTCCTTAGCAGGGTGTGTCCTCCAAGAACACAACACAAACAAAGGAAAACTTCTGCTAACACAGACCCAGGTCCTCAGGGCTGTCTCTGCACTGCAATGCAATCTGTCCTTGGACACACCAGTGCCAGGAGGAAACCTGACACTTTTAAAAATAGGTCCACATCAAATATGTCAACATTACAAGCCCTAACAAACAAAAAACTCACTTGAAAGCTACAATCCTTCCTGCCTGAGGCCATAATACAGTCATGCTCTTAGGCTCACCTTCTCTGGGCTCAAAATAGCCCCAGTCACCAGCCCAGCCCAGCTGACACCAGCACCCAACCTGCCCCAGCAGCACCAGTCTGGCTCCATGGTGGGGCCAGTACAGCACACTGGGAAGGCAGAACCCATCCCAGACATGCCCAGGGGCAGAAACACAGCTGCAAGGCTGCCAAGCCATCCAGCCCTGAGTCTGAGTGAATTTACAAGGCGGCCTAGCAAGGCTGGCTCTGTGTCTCCAGTGAAAAGACACAGCTGAATGAGAGCTGGATGCTCCAGCCCAGCCCAAATACCCTCTCACGGAAAGCAAGGCACTGGGAGAAGGAGACAGGGCACCTCTGCCTTGACAGCGACACCCAGGACCAGGATTCTACAGCCCACAGTGTAGAGTAAGCAACAGCTACACACACAACCCCCAATCCATATCTATATTCCACCTCTATTACTTGCCTAAAAAATAGTGTTTGACACCAGGGATTTTTTTTTCTTCTTCCCATGATGTTTCCAAGGCAAAAGAACAGACATTATCAAGCATGTTTGATGACTATAAGAGAGAAATATCCTATCAGTGAACATTCACATAGTCTTTTTTGTCCCTTTCTCCATGTAAGTACTTAGTTGTAAACAAAGGAAAACAGACAAAATAAATTACAGAGGATTATGTACTTCAACAAATGGATATATTTCTTTCTTCCTAAAACCGTCTCAATTCTGTTTATGCTGGGAGACAGCACTCTCCATTCTCCTCAAACAACAAACCAACTCTGAGCTAATCATGCAATTCCTGCAACCAAGGTCACGAGCCTGGTTTTGCTGGAGCAGGCACTGAATGCTGTATCCAGGGCAGAACTCAAAACCTCATTTAAAATGGGCTAAGAACCAACAATTTAAGTAATTTGCTGAACAGGAGGAAAAGCACTTAGGGAATGTTTTTCTCTCAAAAGAAAGGAGGAAAGTCGGAAACCTTGTGGGTCATTTTGAGTGCTTCCTGCAGAGGAAGCCACGGGGAGAGCTGTGCAGCAGTGGCAAAGCTCCTCCCCACCAGGGTGAAACCAGGACTCCTCTCCATCTCCTTGAGGCTACACCCAACCAGGAAAGAGGGTAGTTCAGAGAGAGAAGGGACGGCGCACCACTCAGACCCACGTGCAAAAATCAGAGTAATTTCCCAGCTGTGACACTCACCCGGGGTGTCAGTGCCTGAAGCAGCAGCTGTGGCCCCACACTGTGAGCAGGCTGCTCCCTGTGCTGTGTGTGCAGGACAGAGGGAGGGATGTGTGCCAGGGATGTGGGCAGGCGCCTGACAGCCCTTCCTGGGAAGACTTTCCTCCTCATATCCAACGCAAACCCCAAGAAGTTCGAGGCTCTTTCCTCTTGCTCTGTCACATTATCTGTGAGCAGAGACCGATCCCCACGTGGCTCCTGATGCTGCCAGGGAGTGCTGGAGAGTGACAAGCTCTCCCCTGAGCCTCCTTTTGTCCAGGCTGGGCGCCCCCAGCTGCTCTCATCAGTCCAGTGCTCCAGACCCTTCCCAAACTCTGCTGCCCTTCTCTGGACACACTTCAGCCCCTCAATATCTCTCTTGTCACAAGGGGCCCAAAACTGAAGCCAGGGTTTAGGGTGTGGCCTCACCAGTTCCCAGCTAGGGGACAGTCACTGCCCAGCACAAGCTGCTTTAATTTGCCCTGAGTATTTGGTATAAATTAAAGCTCTGCTGGAGCCAGCTCCTTCCTGTGCCAAGGGACCTCCCATATTGATGCTTGTTATCACCAAGCTGTCCCAAACTACAATTTTATTGCCCAGAGAAAGATGATGCAACAGCTGCATGGGAAGCATCAGCTATTTTATGCAATGCTGTTTATTGTTTCAGAAAAGCAACCTTCAGAATGGAATGGCTGCTGCCATGCTTACTGACCTCCTCTAAGAAGGCTTTTGGCTGTGCCTTTTCTTTCCTCTAAGGGAGAGAAAAGTATCAGGATGAGAAAATTGGTGTATGGTAGTGAAGAGGAGAAATCGAGCAGGGCTGTCCCTGATCAGGCTCCTCCTCTGCACCCATTCTGGCTCCTCCCAGAGGCTGGACTCCAAGGGTTGAGCAGATAAGACGATCGGTTTCTGTATCTTATCCCTTGCCCATTGCATTATCTCAGCACAAACAAACAGCTGGTTTCTCCAGTGCTCAGTTAAACTCCCTCGAGGGAGCAGCAGCCACGGCATTGCCTGAGATCAAACAGGGCTGGGGGAGCTGCTCCATCCTGCACTGGCAACACCCCCAGGAAAGGAACATTGCTCCATGCTAACAACTCCTTTGGAATGACAATGTCTGCCTGCTGTTTTTTCCCTGAAGCTCCCAGTTACCTTTCTCTTCAGGGGCATAGAACCAGTTCAGCTTTATCAGCCCCAGTCACTTCCATCATCGCTAACCTCATGCCATGACAGTATTACACCACCCCTGAACAAAGAAAGGATGGCAGCTGCATTTGGGCTCCTGAGGACAAACATTCCTGCAGCTCTTCACGGGCTTGTGAAAAGCCTTGCCAGACAGGCACGGATAGTGACAGTCGAGTAAATTAAAGGCACACAGACACCAAATCAATGTCATGCTTCCAGAAAGGCCAGTTCAGTTCCTCCCATCAGCAGGTGTCACTGCCCCTAATGACAGGTAGGTAATTAGCAGCTGCCCAGGCCGGTGCTGGCAGGACCATGCAGCCTTCCCTCAGCATCCTGGCTCTGCAGGGCTGCGGCAGGAGGAGCCCAGGACCTCTGCATCTTTGCATCTTGAATTTCCAAGGCTCACAGCCCACATTTCCCAGGAAGGAGCAGTATTTCAATTGTCCCCAGGAAGGACATTTTTTTTTCAGTTTGCAGGACATGGAGGTCACCAGGTAAATGCTTTAGGTGGCCAGAATATAACAAATGCCTTTCAACAACTCTTATGGGAAACCCAGAGAAAAGAAGGCAGAGGTTTAAAGTTTGTCACCTCCAAATCTTCTTGTTCTGCACCTTCCACCATCAGATGGTGCAAAGGCAAAAGCTGTTTCATCTGTTGAGCCTGAGCCCTGTCCAGTGGTCAGCAGCCACCTCTGACCCATTCAACACTGTGCTATGAGAATATGGTATTCAAGATGATCCCTTCCCTGTAAAACTCACAGAAAATTGGTTTTGTAGCCCTTCAGTCATGCTCATTTGTTGATGGAAAATAAGGTGTTTGTAAGGGAAAGCCAGTTAAGTGGGCTTTATCCAGTTTAATCACTGTGTTAATTGTACAGGAGACGAGCACCATTTAAGTTGTATAACTAGTGTATAAATCTCCTTAAGTATGGTTCACTTAGAACCAAAACATCTCACCCATGAAACCACCTTCTCTCCAAGAGCGTCCCTCCCATCAGCTGCCAGAGGTAAAGAGAGGAGAGGCTGCCCTGAGGCTCCTCACCACAACCACAAAGGCAATAAAGTCACGCCAGGCGTTCCCTTTTCTCCAGGGACGCGGTTTCAGCTGGGAGAGGTTCGCTTGGGTAACGTAAGTTGTAGACATATCTTGCTAAAATAAAAGCAAAGGCTCTGTAAGGCAAAGGGGACTGACTCAAACTCTTCTGAAGTAATGGAGCACTTTTAGCAGCAGCTTAAACTGCCACTCAGCGGAGGAACCTCACATCTCCTTTGCCTGTTTCTTCAATCAGATCCACCTGCAGTTTCTCTACCAGACCCAGCACACTTCTGCTCTCCTGCAAACCCCTCTTCTGCTTCTCTCTTCTAGAAATAACCCCCCTCCAGGTTTCCTTTTGTTATAAATGGCAATGCAGTTATTGGCTTTTGCATTTATGTATTGATCACAGCTGTTGCTAGAGGAACAAACTGAACTTCATCTGCCAAGGCAAGGGTAAAGCACCCTGTCCTCACTGGTCTCCATCCTCTGCAATTTATAGTGTAGTCAGTCCAACCTCAACATTAGCCCCTTATCCCAGCAGTGTCTGCTAAACCCACACTGATGCCTCACCCCCTTCAGGTTCATGACCTTTTCTTCACACTCTGGCTCCACCAGCAGCAATCTGTACAATCAATACCCAACTTGAGACAGAACAGAAAGAAATTAAATTTATAGTTTATTATAATTTGTGCAAATCAGCTTATACTTGGGCAAGAGATCTTTACAAAATCTGTTCCCCCTTCCCAGATATGAATTCCTTGCTGGAGTTAAGAAGGAGGTTGGGCAGGCAGTGCTGCTCCAAGGAAAGGTCACCAGAACTACGGCCATCTGAGAGCCAGGGGTCAGTCATTGCCTCCCTCTTGGATGGAAGAAAATAAATGAACACAGAAAGGAAATTCACCCAGGTCACAACACTTTCAGCTCAAACAACTAAAGCTGGCAGAATGGTAAGCAACCGACAGAATTTATAAGCAACTGAAAACCTGAAGATAGGACCTTGCTGTGGGAAAAACGGAACCATCATTGGGCAGCTGCTCCCCAGCACTTTGGGAAACACTTGCACGAAAGAAACCCCCGAACAGAATAATCACAGGACAACAGAACGGTGCGGGTTACCAGGACCCTAAAGCTCGTTCAGTCCACACCCAGCCATGGAACCAGACCGAGCTGCCGCAAGCCCCATCCAACCTGGCCTTGAACAGGCACCCACAGCCGCTCTGGGACATGCGTGCCAGGATCCTGCTGCTTTCGAGAGATAAATACATGCGAAGGTCTGACTTGCAGAGCTCCACCGGGAGCTCGCAGGACCCAGCCCCGGGGTGCAGGACCCGGCAGGGCCGGACCGGACCGGACCGGACCGGAGCGGGGATCCCCAAACGGGCGGCACCGCTCCGAGACAGCACCCGCCCGCGGCCGGAGGAGGAGGAGGAGGAGGAGAAGGGAGCGCCGGGGGGCCGGGCAGGGACTCGCCGCAGCCGGTCCCTCAGTGCCCGCTGCCAGACCCGCGGGGCCCGCAGCCCTCCCGGCCCGCTCCGCTCACCTGCCGGGGCCCCCATCGCCCCCAGCCCCGCTCCGGCCGCGGCCCCGCTCCACTGACACCGCTCTCCGCTTTCGCTTTCCCTTTCCTGGCCAAGGAGGGGCGGCCCCGGCTCCGGCCGCCCTCGGGGAAGGGTCTGGGGGAGCAGGGGCGGGGGGACCGGCGGGACCGGCCCGGAGCTGCGGGAGAAACCCGGGGAGGCCGGCTCGGAGCCGGGGCTGCGGGAGAAGCGGCTCCCCCTGCCCGCCTCTCACACAGAGGGGTTGTCTCTTCCCCAGGGCCCGGCTGCGATTTCCCCTGAGCTGCATCAGGGCAGGTGAAGAAACACTGAGGCCGAGCACCGGAGGGACCAGAGGGGTTAACAGACGTGTAGATGTGGCACTTGGGGACGGGGCTTAGTGGTGAGCTTGGCAGGTCTGGGGAATGGTTGGACTGGATGATTTTAGAGGCCTTTTCCCACCTGAACGATTCTGTGAGTCCCTGTAGATATGGCAGACCCAGCTCCCACAAGGTCATTTACCTCTTGGGAATTGACTTGAAGGCACTTGGGATGGTGGGAGTGACTTTGTTCATGGGAAAGCAGCAGTGCCACAACAGGAGAGCTCCCTCTGACAAATATCCTCTCTGCAACTGAGAGCAGGAGCTATATGAACTCTGGTGGCTTGGATAAAGCTATCAGAGCACTGAAGAGTTCTTATGACTAAGAACAATTAATGAATAAATCAAAAGGAAATTAAGTTGGTTCACCCCAGGGGCAAAGAACCCTCCAGATGGTCACAATTAAGATACTTCAAGAAGTCTCACTTCTAGCAGAAAGCCAGCACCGACACAGCCAAGGGGGGAAAAGCTGGGACTCTCAGAAGTGCTTTACAGGAACAAGGAACATCCTCCTCAGCTGGTCTGCAATACCCCTCCTGCACAGCTGCTCACCCCAGGAGGCAACAGCTGCTGCCAGGAATGCTCACTCAGTGACTGCAGCCTTTTAAGGTATTTTCCTCAGGAATTTCATCAATTACCTGGTGTTCTTGGACAGTTGCTGCTTATCACTCATTATTTACCTTGCCTCGAAGTAAAGCTGACCTAGGAGCCAGCACACTTGTAGTTTGTTAGAAGTCAGGCAAAGAGTCAAGTGACACAGGTAAGACTTGCTGGCCTGAGAGGTCAAAGATCTACAGTGAAAGTGAGACAGAAAAACTCTCCCTGCAGCTATGGGCATCCACCTCCAGGAACACCTGGCTTTACACAGTGCAGTCTCTTGTTTGGGTGTGGTTTTTTTTCTCTCCTCAGAAGCATTTGTTTCTGCACAAGAATTTCTGGAATGCTGCTCCCAGAATCCGTTCAGAAGAATTACCCCAAATGTAAGAAAAACCAGTGTGCACAGGCTGCTAGAGGCACTAGGGGTTTTACATGAAACCACAGACTGGTTTGGGTGGGAAGAGATGTTAAAGCTGATCTCATTCCAACCGCTGCCATGGGCAGGGACACCTTCCACTAGATCAGGTTGCTCTAAACCCATCCAGCCTGGCCTTGAATATTCCCAGAGATGGGCCAGCCACTCTGTTCTAGTAGTCATTTGTCCCTCCACAGTTGATAATTTCTTTTCCATCTCTTATCTAATCCTGCCCACTGTCAGTTTGAAGCCATTTCACCTTACCCTGTCACCTCAAAGCCCCTCTCCCACTCTCCTGGAGCCCCTTTAGGCACTGGCATGGGCTCTGAGGATTCTCTGGAGCCTTCCCTTCTCCAGGTGAGCACCCCCAGCTCTCTCAGCCTGGCTGCACAGCAGAGGGGTTCCAGCCCTCAGAGCATCTCCAGGGCTTCTCTGGACTCACTCCAGGTCCTTCTGATGCTGGGGATCCCAGAGCTGGACACAGCATGGCAGGTGAGGTCTCACAAGAGCAGAGTACAGGGGTAGAATCTTGTCTCTTGACCTGTTGGTTATTCTAAAAGGACATTTCATTCTGCTTTCATTCTGCTCAGATCCTGAGCAGCACATCTGGGTTGCACAAGTGCTGCTGGCACCTCTTGCTGGGCTCCTGGGCACTGCAGGCCTGCTGCTGTTTGGATGCACACAGAGAGCTCTTACACAAGGATCCAGGGTACAGACAGTCCAAGGGATCTCAGACTCGCTGCTAACCAATGAAACATCATACCAACAGCATTTCAATAGATACTAGGATATATTTCTAAACAAAAAAAAAATTAAAATATAATTCCAGACATTTTATTCTTAATTTTACAAATAACAAGCATTTCTATATAAAAAACTAGGGTAAGAATCAATGTAGGTACAGCTAGGAATATTTACATTCTTAGAAGAAATTTATATATCTTTCTGTGTACAAGGCTGTAGCCATTGCTGGTTTAAGGTACTCCCAAAAGCATTTCTAAGTAAGGCTTTATGGTCCTAAGCTGACTGTATGCTTTAAGAAAATAATTTATAACTGCCAGGACTAAGCTTCTATTCTACAAATACTGAAATAGGTGTTGCAGTCCCTGGGCAATGCACCCCCTCCCAGTGTACCCACCCACCCCAAATGCTCACTTGCAAAGGGGGGAGGAGTTCACAACCTTTCACAAAATAATGTCAGAAGTCAGCCAAAGCTGCCCCATTGTGGAAGATGAAATACTAAATGATGCTTATGGGAGCATTACATTCACTGTCAGATCAGAGATTCTAACAATTATTGACTGTGGAGCACAGAACATCACAAGTAGGTGTGGTACCTTTTGAGTTAATGGCATTTCCAAGCAAAGAAACAGAAGTCACAGGATTATCTGCCATGCCTGAGATGATGACAGGAGTCAGCCTGAGAGCAGGAAAGGAAGGGATCCTTGTCCCCAAGGCCATTGCTATTCTGTGATTGTTCTCTGGCAACAGGGGATCCTCCCTAACCAGGAAACTGTAGCATGCATTGCTGCAGTGATGCAGGTTTTAGGCACCAAACCTTGCAGGATTTCCCAGGTTAAGATCAGTCTGAGTTCAAAGTCTGTTTCATCTTCCTCCTCTGCAGCACAAGCTCACAGGTCTGTAACAATTCCTCTTCCAAAGGTCAGTTCTGGCCTTTCTCCCTGTTCTGCAGGTACTCTGTGCTGCCAATCTTATCTGTTGCCAGCATGGATACCACTCTAAGATTTACCCATGACTGTATCAGGTCCTTTTATCTGTATCTGGTTTATTAAAAGATTCCCTCAGTTTCTTTTGGAGATGCTTGTTACCCACTAGAACAAGATCCTTGGCTTAGAGCTGAACTTGAGTAGGATAAAACAGTAAGTACAAAATAACCCAGTCTGCTATTTCAATTATGTTCCACATTTCTGACTCAGACTTTTAAAAACATAAGCAAGGGAAAAACCCGTTTTTTGACATGAAGTGATTGTCATTGAGTTTTGTAGTATTAGTCACAACCAGGAAATCCCCCCATTTGGATTTTAAAAAAATCCCAACCCAACAATAACAACAGGAGACCTCACAAAGAACTTTAGTAAACATCAAAATATTTAAATATTCAAGAACAAAAGTCTCTCTTTCAAGGCACATACTTTGATAAAACAATGGGTGAGAAATTACAGCTAAATTAGATGTTAAATGGACACTGCATTTTAGGACTGGAATTTCCAGACTAAATCATCTATCAGGCAAGCACATATCTTACATTTCAGAGTATTTTCTGAAGCTGTTTACAGGAAGAGCCTTATGGGACATGGATGTTTACATTGGCAAATTCATCACAAGGAAGTTGCAGCTAAATGTTTTTTGCCTCAGATTCCTGCAGTTACCAGATCATTCTCCTACAACACACACCAAAAAAGCTGCTTCTCAGTGTTCCAGTTCCTAAACATAAGGTTTACAAAGAAAAATATCTGTACTACGTTTTACAACATACTCTCATGCTTGCAATAAATATTTCAAAAGGGCTGTAAAGCTCACAAATCAGGTCATGTTTTTGGGCAAGGGGGACTGGCTGTTACATGCACTACCCTGACACGTATTTGTTCATGTCAAGGCTGTCCTGTGATGTGCAGTGAGGCTTGTAAAATCCAGGTTCTCGGTTTTGGCAGTAGCCTCAAATCACACACTGCATTTTGAACCTGCCCACTCAGGGCTTGTCAACCTACTAAACAGAGTGACACCGAACCTGCCCCAAGGTTTGGATTTTTTCCTTGGAAAAGCTGATAACACTGTGGTTTTGGTATCATTCTCTGACCCGGGGACACTGGTCAGCTCCCTGCTGCATTCATAAATGAAAATCCTAAATAAAGAGGTGAGAAAATGCAGGAAAAGTGAAGCAAACCCTAGAGCTCAAGACACTGTTAGGAAGAATTTAACCAAACCAAACCACTATAGTCTATAGAGCATTTTCTACTTTCTTCCTGTGACAAGCAGTCCAAGGTACACGTCAGTGCCATTGCTGGAGTCTGTTACCAAGGTCACAATTTGGGATATTGATTAATGAAAGACTGAAATCAGCCAACACCACCTGTATATTTAAACGCCATAGGAAAATGCAAAACTTCCCCAACCAGCTGCTGCAGCAGAGTAAGGACTCTGAGAGTTTAGGCTTCAAAGGTTTAGGCTGTTTATTATTATTGTCTTAATTTAACAAGACAGAACAAAACACAAGTGCCATGAGAGAGAAACCTTTCACCACTCACATTTGTCACACTGTAACCAGCATAGCACAAATGAGACTCTGTGTACATATATATTGTGTATTTAAAGAAACACAGGTAATGCCAAACTTCCATAACACAAGGAACAGTTTCTTGGCAGACTGACAACAAGATTTGTGGGTTTGTTGGGTTTTTTAAACAATTTAAAAGCAATTCACTGATTACATAAGTTAAGTGAAACTTAAAATGTACAGACCTCACAGCAATCATATAGATGACACTTGAAGATGGAGAATCAGGGGTCAGAGATACATTCTGAGTTTTGTTCTCAGTACATTCCACCAGGAGGTCACTGCAGTGGCATGATTAACATAAAAATTTACAACTAAATGTATTAATTGTGTGCATGTGTACAGGAGTGGGGAAAACACAGAACAAAGACAGGAGAATTGTTTCCATCATCCAAATTGCACAGAAAACATTAAAACAATTTATACATAGAAGTTTCACCACACATTGAAAAGGGAGAATGCCAAACTAACACCACTCCCTCTACACACAGGTGAAACCATTTGCATTTAGAATAAATCCAGCCTGAAAAAAGGCCACATCCAAGGTCAGATGTAAACAACTTCACCAAGAAGGTACAGTTGAAATCCAGCATTGGAATCAAGTGAATTTCGTGAACAAAATTTCAGTGCTAAATACTTTGTGCAAGACAGTCCTTTCAGTCTATGCTGAGTTAAAACATAACAGGTTAGAATTAATGCTCAAAATCTTTCTTTGCATCTTTCTCAATTTGATAACAAATTAAGCATATGCAAAGTCATTTGAGCAAGATCACAGAGAGGCACGTTGTCATAAACCTTCACTATAATAAATAAGTTTCCTGTCCACAAACAGAAGTCAAGGAACCAAAAGCAATGAGCAACTTTTCCAGGCAATTTTTACCTCTTGATGTAAGCATTAGCTTTGGAGGAGGCTCACTGAAGAAAATCCAGGCACACTGCCAGCCCTTGAACTCATTTTCAAGTATCTTTCAGCTGAACTATATGTGTAAAGTTACAAAAGATTGATCAGATTCTGCTCCATGGTACTACTGCATGAACTCAACCGTGGCTGAAAAATCTCACTGAAGGCTACAAAGTATTTATGTTCATATAAAAAGAGAATGTAGGGAACATGGTGCTTAAATTAATAAATAAGGTTCAAATTACATAAAACAAAGTGTTGTCACTAGCCCTTTCTAGGATAAATTTTAGAAGAAAAGTCCATTTAACTTTCAGTCCACCAGGAAATACATAGGAGTTTCATCAAAAAGCTGTGCTTTTAAAAATCTCTGGATTTTCTTCTTCCTCCTTGGATTCCCTTGTGCTACTAGATGGAGGCCTGTATTCCAACCTAGAATGAAGAAAGAAAAAATAAAATAACTTTAAAAACAGATGAGAGAACTTAGAAAAAAAAATCAGAGTCCTGTCTGAAAGGACACAGCTTCCTATTTTTAATATCCTGTTGACTTCATGTGAAAAGGTCCCTTTCTTACAGCACATCTGTGCTCATGTGTCATCTTCAATCAGAGCCATGGCAAAAGGCCAAATGCTCTCAGTGCCTTTTAGATCAGCTGAACTAAACTGGAAGAGTTCAGCTCTTCCCCAGCACTTAGGAGACTTTCAGGACCTACAACATGCCCCTATACCTTGATAAAGCAACATACTTTTGAAATGCATTCCTCAGATGTACTTTTATTAAGTCATCAAATGATAAATTTGGAGTGAGAGATGTACACATGAACATTTACACTTGGGAAGAGGGACTAAGACTTCAGCTAAGCTTTTGTATTTTCAACAGAGTGCTGCCTTTGCTGCCAAAACCAGCCTCTCCCTCTGACCATACCTAGGCAAACCAATCCTCAGAGCAGAGGATGTTAAAGCAGGTGGCACTTACCCTTTGACCCTCAGCATTTGATCAATGGTGTCAGGAAGAGGCATGCCATAGCTTTCAGGCAGGAACAGTGTGAGAATTCCTGACAGCACAGTCAGGCTCCCCATCAGGATGTAAGGTAAAAACCGATCATAGGCACCTGTGTAAAACACAAAAAAGAAGAGAAAGAAACAAAGAAAAAAAAAAAAAACCTGTATCAGCTCTATGTTTCTGGTAATTGCCCAGAGATGCTGTGGATGCCCCATCCCTGAAGTGTTCAAAACCAGGCTGGACAGGGCATGGGGCAGCCTGGTCTGGTGGAAGTCTGGTGGAATGAGATGATATATAAGGTTCCTTCCAACCCAAACCATTCTGTGGTTCTGCGGTAATGTTTGTACCAAGGTTCAGGGCTTTACCTGGGTAAGTTTGTGCTTTCAGTAGAAACAAAACCAATCAACCCCCATGACAGCCTGACTTTCAAAGTGAATGTTGTTATAACTGTGGTTGTAGGAACTCAATGAGTGGGAATAAACAGCTGTAAGGAGTGTCCTTCATTGAGGCAAGAGAACTGAGTCTCTGGAGCATCTCTCCAGCAGCCCAGGTAACTCACCAAGGTAAACAAAGTAGGGTGAGAGGATGCTGCCCAGTCTGGAGGCCATGGAACTTGCTCCAACTCCCATGTTTCTTACTACAGTTGGGTAGAGCTCAGCCGTGTAAACATAAACCATTGAGAAGGCAGAGGTGATTCCAAACTTGCCCAACATCACCAGCAGAATAGACAGCACACTGAGATCTGAAAGCCAAACACAGTCAGGACTTAGGCTCCTGCAATTCACTGTATCCCTTAACTCCTTTGTGTTTGTGTAACTCCTGTCTAATTAACTCCAATATCTGCTGTCTTTTTCCCCTGTAAATATCCACAAACATAAGCAATGTTCTTTTTAATGTTTTCTTTTTTAAATTACTAGAAGTCAACGTTTCCATTTTCTCTTGAGAACAGGGCTTCCTGTCAAGTGAAAAATAAGGAGAGCAGAGTCAGAACTGCTGAGATACTCTCAGGTTTCAGGGGCCAGACCTCTGCTATTGCAAAAAATGCCATAGATCCCTTTTTAATGAAGTGAACAAAGTAAGACATTTGAAACAAATTATTTTATTTTAGGTTCCCTAAAAAACTGTTTTTTCATTAACATTCTTAGCTACATTCTTCATTCCATTAACACTCTTAGCTGTAATAATTTAATTATAGGAAGTTGAGTTGACTTTAACTGAAACAGTTAAGATTTGGAAATCAAAACAGATCATATCAGTGTCCAATTGACTCAAAGAACAGGGGAAAAAACACCAAACCTGAGAATGCAGCACACATATTACTGTTATAAAATAAGCAAGGCAGTTCTTGCACATTCTATTTTGTATGTCTTTGATTTTTAAATGAGTCCTAGGCAACATCACCTCCCCTTATATTCAATATTGTTATCAGTAATGACTCTATAGCCCTATTAATCTAACTGGACTAAAGATATGTATGGTTTGAGATCCAATAAATGTTGCTTGGCCTTCCTTCCCAGTAGCTCCACATTATTTTAACTATCAACACTAATTCAGTCAGTACAAACATATCTGCTTATCAAAAATACTTTCACAATGATTCCATTGAAAGTAACTCTTTAAATAAGCTCCAAAGTCAACAGCAGCTGTTTGAGAAGTGAGTTCTGCAGCCCCTTGGTAACTTCCACTTACCAAATTTACAAATTCTGGTTGGTCTAGTCCTGGTTTTACACCTGGACCTTACCAGGACACCCTGCCAGAGATGTAGCTTAGAGGCAAAGCTGGAGTACAGTTCTAATCCCAACAGAACCCAAAGCCAATGACCCACCTTCCAACCTGAGTCTGAATGTCCTGCTGTGGCAGTTACTGAGAGCCAAGGAGAAGGGGCAAAGACAGGACACGAGTGTCTGCATTGAGTCCCCTCAGGACACTTTTCCTCCACATCTGCCCCGTGCAAGGTCCTGCACCTCACCTATCATAGATATGTGAGATCAACTAATGATTCCATACGTGAAGGCACCAGCTGAATGAAGAGAAGAACACAGCCTCCCAAGAATAACGCAGCAGCCATTGAGTACCGTCGGGGCAGGTTGCGCAGCAGCAGCCACGAGATGATGTAGGCTGGCACCTCAATCACTGCTGACAGGAAGCAGTTCACATACACGTCCCCGTGCAAGTTAGGTGTGTCAAGAGAAAGTCCAAAGTAGCCAACTGAGATTATCATCCTGAAAGAAACAATAGCAGGGTCAAATCTCTCTTCTTCCTCAGGTTGCCATGAACATCTTCCACATTTCCATCAAGCACAGAAATGGCTGTGTAGGGTAAATTCAGCATCTGGCAGACTTGTTCACTTCTGAAGTAGCTAAAGTGCTGACTCAGAAACAGCAAGTCAACAATTAAACCATGCAGATGCTTTTGATCTTTCAGACTGCTCTTGAACTCAAAGGAAAAAATATATTACCCTGGGAAGAAAGCGATGATCATTCACACTGCAGTAATGCAGTAGTTGCCTTTACTATTGTTTATAGCCTTAACCTGAAAGTCTGAGCTACTGAATTTTACTGCTGCTTAGGCCTACAGCAGCTTTCCATTATGTTTACCAGAGAGCTCTGGGTGGAGATCATTGTTTCTGGGTCATTATGCTCCATGCTTTCTGTGTAAAGTCAGAGAGGAGGAGAATGGCATCCTGGCAGCCCCAAGCAGCCTGTGATTTTCTCTGCCATGCTCCAAGCTGGCTGGGCAGATTCTAAATGACAATGGCATGCCTGGCTGCCTGGGCTGGTCAGTGCATCAGGACAGAGACGGGTGGCTGGATCACTGCCATCCTAATTTTGTGCCAGATGACAGCTGGCTTCCATGTAATCCAGAGAAATACACAACTGGCCTTGGAGACAAACTCTGTCCTGTCCTGGGAGATGCTGGGTAGAGAAGGTTCAGCTTTACTGACAAGTATAATGTGGTAAATAAGGAAATAATGGGCAGTGGATCCGGACATGTCCAGGTGCAAACATGAGGCACAGAACACTTGGCACTTCATCTCCTCCAGCATCTGCCTTACAACAGAACCTGGAGCAAAGCCATTGTACAGCACCAAGTGCACCACTGACAAAAGATTAGCTCTTCCTCCTCCTCACTGAATATTGGACAAGCCTTCGTGGTCCAGTTGCTTAAAATAAAGCTGCTTAGTATGCCTGGGAGGGCATGAAGTGACACAAATGAGAGCTACCCCCAGCTGCTGTGGTGCCCTGCCCTAAGCCATTCTTCTCACAAGTAGTTCTGAAGTGTTTTTCACACCCTGTGCTCCTTGGAGTTATTTTTATATACGAACTGTAATGCTGGAACTCCCTTTTGGTAGCAGATTCCCTCAGCTCATTACATTGGCAAACCTTAATATAGTTATATAATTTGTAGAAAAACTTCAGTGGTATTTACACATCCTAGGGTGCCAAGAAGCCAAACTTCTTCATCCCTGGTGCAAACCCTGCAAAGGGAATAGTTTAAGGGCCTGTTACTTAGTCAAAATTATAAAACACTCAGCACTATGTAAAGCTGATATATTACTGCCTGCAAGTATCCTCTTTTATAGCCCTTTTTGGTGAGAACTTTTAATTAATGACATGGAATACATCATCAGTGTACCATGGGCTGGAAAACTGTGCTGTGAGGAAGCACAAGATATTATGTCTTTATATATTGGGAAATTAAAGGAGATTAGGTCACTGACATATAAATTAGAATAGTGAAAACATTGCCCAACTTAACCAAATATTTTTCTGCAAGAGGAGGTAAGAGTGTGCAAGTCAACTGTACCTCCTTGCCTCTTCTTGCCTATCATAAAACTTGATTTTTGATGTGGTAAAAAGCCCTTCAGTATGGGTTACTGAATCCATTAGAATGGATTACATACTGTCATGTCAGTGCTTCTCTCAGTTGCTTCATCCTGCCAGAAATGCTGTTCCAACAGGTTTTGCCTTTGATTTCTACAACCACACACCCAAAGCTGGTTGTGCCCAGGAGCTACTGCCCCACATCAAGCAGATGAGGAGTAGGGCAGTCTCACCTCCAATCACACATGGGAGTCAGTGACTGGACTTGAGCAGGAAGACATTATATAGGCACCTTACTGACATTTCTGCAAGGAACCAACATTACTCTTCTTTTTGAGCTGGTTTTTTTGGCACAAGTTCCCTTCTCAGTGTGTTTATGGCCTGGCCTTGTGCTTGGTTATGGGCCAGAGAATCTGGCTTAAACATAAGCCAATTCATCCTTTGCCCTAAGATGCCACATCATCTTGTATGTGCTGGCAGGTCAGTGGACTGAACTCTGAGGCTGTGCCACCTAAGGAACAGGAACATTGCTCAAGAAGACAGCATATAAACTTAGTTGGCTCCCAAGCACTTAAGGGGCCTTTTTGGTTTGGTCATTAGGTACATGCACTAATTAAACCTCACTGTACAGCCTCTGGCAGGTTTTCAGTTACCCTCTCTGTTTACAGCTTAGTAAGATTTCTGGTAAGGAAAATAACCACCATTTAATCAAACTGAGCATAAAGCATGGCTTCAGCCAGTGAAAACCAAGCTGAAGATGACAGCTTGGTCATCTTCAAAGCAGATATCAGGAAAATATAGAGAAATCTCAGATGAGAACTTAAAAGGCAGCATTATCCCTTTAAGAGCCAATACAAAACAAATGGAAAGAGTCTCCCCTTATTCAGGCATCACGTTCAGATCCCTAGGCAGAAGTTCTCTGACTGGGGGTAGGGTATGACTCATTCCTCTAAAAAGACTTTGCTACAGTCAGAAGAGCATTCCCCAAGGCCCAGGATCAGGCAGCATTCCCACACATCCACTGCCAGCTGTTTGGATTCTTGCTCAGTTCAGGATGAGCCTGACTGTTCACAAAGGAACACCAACCCAGATGTGTTTCTACACTGTCACCAAAATGAAGACCCTATG
Organism: Ammospiza nelsoni; assembly: GCF_027579445.1. NCBI lineage: Eukaryota > Metazoa > Chordata > Aves > Passeriformes > Passerellidae > Ammospiza > Ammospiza nelsoni. Next base: position 8,634,784 of record NC_080648.1, read on the forward strand.
TCACCAGAATTTTGATGTTTCAGTCAGCTAGTCATTGACTTTTGAACTGGTTTTGTCTGTATCTCTTCAGAACACCTTAGTATTTAAAGTTACATACTCCTGAATCACACTTGCTTACCAAAGAAGCACTGACATAATTGTGATAGTTAGGATATTTCGAGTTCTCATTAGATCCAAAATGGTGTATGTCTGTTGCTTCTGGGAATTCACATCTTGTAGCTGTAAGAGAGCAAACAATAAAACACGGGAACTTTAACTTCCTGCAAAAATAATGATTATGAAACTAAGTCCTACCACCAACTTATACCTCAGTCTTTTGATCTACTGAAAGAGGTTTGTAACAAAACACATGTGAGAGCCAAATTTGTGAAAGCAGAAGCTCTTCTCTAATTTAAAGTGACTTAAAATTTAGACCGAGACTCTTAACTCTCGTGACCAGTGACAGGACTCAAGGAAACTGCATGAAGCTGAGTCAGGGAATGTTTATCAGAAAGTGGGTGGCTGGGCACAGGAACAGCTCCCCAGGAAATGTTCACAGCACCAAGGCTGACAGAGCCCAGGAAGCACTTGCACAATGCTCTCAGGCACTCTCAGGTGTGACTCTTGGGATGTCTTGTGCAGGGCCAGGAGTTGGACTTGATGATCTGTGTGGCTCCCTTCCAGCTCAGCACATTCTATGGGTCTATAGTAATAATTTTCTTTATCTGAGGCTTCACAAATCAACTGCTTTTTGTTACTTGAATTATAAAGCAACAGTATTAATTCACTATTTATATGTCACTGCTGGAAGGGTTCTTACATCCAGTTTTGAGCACTGCACCTGGAGAATCAACTGCACTCAGACTAGAATAGAGTAAGAAGGATGGTGACACATTTGATAAAAAGTAGAGGGTTTCTTTAGCCTAAGGGTCAGAAGACCAAGGACATCTGGAAAGACACAGCATAGTCTTCAAATATCAGGAAAACAAAGTGATAAACTGTCCATTGCAGACACAGCAACAATTAACAGGATTTGCTTCAATAAACTGCAGCAGGGCAGAGTTAGCCAATGACTTCTCAAGCTGGACCTAAGAGTAATGTATTTAAACCAAGACAAATTGGCTAATGAGCTAAGAGTGCCCATCATTATCTAGTCTGTTTTTGAGATTATCTTCTAAGAATGTAAACAAAAAGACAACAATCTTCTTCTTTCCCCATTCAACTTTCCAGCCTCTCAACATAAAACCACTTCCATGTAAACAATGCAAGGGTATTCATCCACAAAGTATGAGAACAAGTTCTGTGCTTGGTAAGACAGTAAAAAAGAATTATTTTTTTTATTAGGACTTATTTAGACTTCTAAAGAGGGGGACCAAGAAAAAGATTTTTCAAAATATAGAAAAGGTGATTTAAGAGGACAAAATCCATTGATTAAAACTATCAGCTCTGATTAAGCAACTTGGAGTTTCTCAAACCTCTGCAGTAACATGAATATTTTTTCCAAGTGACAGTCAGTTCTGAAGATCTGGATAATGAAATAGCAGTCTGGTACACACCAAATTTCTGTGTATTTGCTTTCATCGATCCCATTTTCTACAAAAGCCAAACAGTCCTTTACCTTTGTTAACTTTCTCTCTGCCTGAAGCCAAACTTACATCACACAAACTGTAGTCACTCCACAGCTCACAGCCCTTTCTCATAAATCACATGATCTTTCCACATGCCACTACTTGTTGCCAAGAAACAAGGAAAAAAAAGAAGAAGAAACAAGCAAACCATAAAACAAAATCAGGAAGAGAAACATGCAGTTAATTAGTCAGTTGATGAGAAAAAGGGTCCTTGCCTTTCAAGAGCTGGATAAGCAGACAACATAATCTTTACCAGGACAGGCTCAAACAAGAAGCTATGAGAGAAGGACAGGGAAAACAAAATGATGGTTTGAAATTAAATTTATAATCCAAACATTTCTATCCCTTCTTAACTAACCAGACCCCATTTGTGCTCCACAGCTGGTTTGTGATTCATCACCTGCTGGACCTCAACTGGCTTGAAATCTCTGGAGTCAAAACTCTGCAGTTGCAGCTCTGCAGCTGCACAGGCTTGAGGGACTCTCCAGCCATAAGCTCGGGTGGCTCCTCCATCCCAAACACACATTCCAAATGAGGAAGGAAAGGGGCCAACCAGATTTCTGAGAACCTCTCTGCAGCATAAACATGCTTCCTAAACCCTCAAGAGGCTCTAAGCCTTCTGCTTTCCAGCTCTCCAGATAGCAGACACAAGAACAATGTAAACACACCACTGATGCAGAGGAGTTCTGTGCAGATCTTTTGGCCACAATATTACTTTTACCTTAGAAAGGAAAGAGATGGACAGGAATTCTCCATGTTCATCAAGATCATTTTCCTTTGATGGTCAGAAAGTTAGTATGTTTTTGAAAGCTGATGTGCTCGTGTCTGTAAATGCACACCACATTCTCCAGCCCACCCTGCTGCAACGCATTTCTCCTTGTCCAGCATTTCCTGGAATAAAATCCCTATTTTTGCCCCTGCCTTCTGCTCCTTCACTATCCAACGCCATTCAGAGACAGCAAACTCATCAGTGTTTCTTTCCAAGAACAAGAGAGAAGATTCCAGGAACAGTGATCTTAGGCAGATGTTGGAGCCAGAGTTTATTTTCTATTCTCCCACTGCAGTGCTGGCAATAGATGAGTTTTCATGGCCACAGCATGAGAAAGAAGAAGAAGAAAAAGGAAAGTATGTATTCTAACAAAGATCCAGAGGAAAAGGTATCAGAAGTGTGTTTTCTTGGCATTCTTACTCTGTTCCAGTAAGACCAGGATGCTTGCCCTACCATCTCCTAATAAGTCTGCACAAACAGCTTTGTCAGTACCCAGCTGACTTCAACACAAGGGAAGCTGTTTCAATCTCAGTAGCAAACACCTACATCTTAATGGATTCCCATTCTCCTTAGCAGAACAGAGGCATTGTAAAGCAAATGAGTATATTATACTCATGATATTCATTATATGTATTGTCACTTAAAGGACTGTCAATTGTCAGCCTGCAACTGCCCAGACAGATTCTGTCGAGGTGCCCATTCCCCTGGAATATACAAACAGTTTGTCTGTCTTGACTTTCTGAGGTCAAGTTTGAATGTCTATGGAACTGCTTCTACACCTTAAAGGCACCCTTCAGCTCAGACAAAGGGAAGATTTCCAGAGAAAACAGGAGCACGTAGGAAGAAAGAGATGGGAAAGATATCTGTCACTACTTCACCTGAAAGGGGCTCAAGTGTTGCTTTCCCTAACGTGGATTAGAATCCTAATATGCTCTTATGGATTTCAGAAGTGCTGAAGGAATTAGCAGTGACTCAGAAAAAAGGGCAATCCAAACATTCCAAGTATGGGATTAATTTAAGAAATTCAGAAATGTGAACACACAAGCAGCACACTGTAGATTAAGAAACCTATCTTTAGAGGCTAAAACATATTAAATTAGTAACTGTAAATTCTGTGACAGAAGTTGAGTATGAACTAGAATTACAGTATTTCCAATGTCATTGGCCAGGATTAGCCCTGTGTTATACAGAGTTATATTACAGACTGACTTAACACAGAATCTGTTTGGTGCAAATATTTAGATGACTGAGCAACAGGCACCTCAAATTCATTATCCTCCCCTGAAAAACAGAGTTGAAAAGGAAAAAGGGCAGCTGTAAACTGGATGAAAAAGATGCTTGCATTAGAATGCATGTTGGCCTTCCTGCGGGAATGGCACCACAAAGGCTTTGCAATGAAGGGAAAGGGTATTGTGCTTTTCAGCAGAAAACAATAATCTTTCACCCACTTGAGAAGCACAGAATGCAGTGCAGGCATAACTCCATTCATCTGTATGGAATTAATTGCTTTACATAAAGTCCACAAACAACTGGACTGCTAAACAAGTCTTACCTCACTAGGGTCAAATATTACATCAGGGGCTGTAATGCCATTGGTTTTTGCAGCTTTTCGGATGATGTCTTCTGCCTCCTGAAACCTCCCCATGGAGATCAACCACCGTGGAGACTCTGGAATGATCCTGCAGAGAAGGTTTACAATAACAAGCCTGCATTTCCATAGAAAGAGCTGCTGAAGGGACCAACACATTGCTCCAGGCAGGAAGATCTCTAAACATGCCACATCTTGCAGGAATTAGTGCAGTGACAACAGAAATCAGATTTACAAGAGCAGACTAGTGTAAGGAACAAGACCAGACTAATATGCCCTTATGGATTTCACAAGTGCTGAAGGAATTAGTAGTGACTCAGAAAAAAGAGCAATCCAAACAATCCAAGTATGGGATTAATTTAAGAAATTCAGAAATGTGAGCACACAGGCAGCACGCTGTAGGTTAAGAAAAATATCCTTAGATGCTAACACATATAAAATTAGTAACTGTAAATTCTGTGACAGAAAGGAAAATCAGAGAGCAGAATTCCCCAGTCATTCGATTGCACAGGAACAGAGATGGAAGCACAAACACAGCTGCTACTGTAAGTGAAGCAACACCACCACCACGTGGACTATTTCAGCTTTACATGCCACTCATATGTAGTATTTTAACAACTACAGAAGAAAACACGGAAGTGCCACAGCTGTGCAAGTACTGTTTTGTAGTTTGTCATATCTGTGTCACCCTACCAATGCCCAGAACATCTGGTTTTTCCTTCTGCCCTTAGTTCACACCTATACTTAAAAGCCTGTGGATTTCAGTTGGTGCAGAAGTATGAGCAAGATTTAATTTTACAGAAGCCTAGAGAACATGAAGAGCAGGTTTTTCAGGCATCAGTCAGATCACATACAACCCCACAGACCAACAGCTAAACAACTGGGAGAGTAAAGGACACAACATCCATCCTTCACCTATCCATTCCTGAATTTCATTAACTTCATCATCTTAAAAACCTGCAGACAGGACCTTCTAGAGACTAAAGCCTTGTGAGTGAGCTGTACTCACCACCAGAGCGGGATGCAGAGCAGGCCGGGCAGGGTGAGCGCCAGCAGCAGCATCCGCCAGTCCCGGAGGAAGAACGCGAACAGGGGCAGCAGCATGTAACCAAAGGCATAAAAGATGCACACACCCAGGGTGCAGAACAGCACTCTGACTGACTTGCCAAGGATTTCTGTGCCTGTTCAAAACAGCAGAGGGATTATTAGGTTTTCACTTAATAGCAACCAAGCCACTTAATAAAAATACCCCTAGCAATTGGCTTTGAAATGCACTGTAGAGTTGCAGGATGTAGCACTCTGCTGTCTAGCTGGAGGCACCACAGAGCTGCTTCATGCTGTGATCCTGCACCAATGGAGGTAATTATATGTGTAAAAGAATGAGAACTGGGCCACATAGCATTTCTGTAGCTCAATATGTAGCTCATATTTCTGTAATTTTATCATTTTAGAATCTTACATTTTACCTCAGGAGCTGAAATCACCTGACATTCTCAACAGTTAAATGTAGCTTGATGTCCAGAATCCTCTCCAGCTTATGAAGAGCGACCAGCTTCTTTAAAGAATAATTCAAAGGTCCCTAAACTAAGTTCCCAACCTGTATCACCTTCTAAAAGACTATTTAGACTATCTAAAAGCCAAAATCCTCACTGTCTTTTGGGGTAGACATATGGAATTCGTGTTGGTTACAAAGACCACACTACTGCCAGGGGAATTAAATGCATGAACAGGGGTCAGTGCCCTCCTCTGAAATGTTTTGGGACCTTCAAATCAAGAGATAGAGAAGCAAAATACAATCTTTCTTGTTTCCATGGAAATCAAAGAAGATGCCAGCAGTTGCAGCAGGCTATGTGCAGTGAGCTTATCTAAGCACTGCTTTCACCCCTGAACTGGCCTTCCCTGGCTCAGAAATAATTTCTTGCCACCATTTGGTACTTTGGACAGTAAAGTCATGGTAAATGAATTTTTTTTTTTTTTTTTTAAATCTCAGATTCATGAGATAATTCATATCCCCATAATTAAATATGGTCTTGAAAGTATACAAAGCAAAAGTCATGACGACATTTAAATTTTTACTACAGGCTGTTTAAAGAATACTTTATAAAATTTACTCTACCTATCTTGGTTCTTTTGCAACTTTTAAATGAAACAGGTATTTAGGCTAGAAATGGACATCAGAAATCCCAGAAAAACCATAGAATCATGGAATGGTTTGGGTTGGAAGGGTCCTTAAAGTTCATCTAGCTCCAATCCCCAAGAAATCATGTCTCACATGTATTATGTCTCCCATTAGAAGATGGACTTTATTTCAAATAGTTTCTGGGGTTTTGCCTCTTTTAGGATGGTAAACCATAGAAACAATTCAAATTGCGCCTCTATCAGCTGGAAGCTTCCAAGGAGAAGAGAAGTTATTCATGCATGGTGAGGCCACACTCTTAACAGTGTTGCTTGGCAAAACAAATCTACCCTAAGTCAGTACTGAAAAGGAGCAGGAAAAGCACAAGATGAAAGGACACATGCAGTGACCAGCAGGACTTTCATACCAAGAACAAATGCTGCCACGTAGTTAGATATCTGTCCCATGCCAACCAGCACAAACAACACTGAAAACATCTCCCAGCTGGTAGAGAAGACCTGTATGAAACTGAAGCCAGTCTGCATTGCCAGAGTTGCAAACAGCACATTCTTCCTGCCAAACCTTCCATGGACAGATTAAAAAAAAGAAAGAGAAGGGGGAAAAAAATAATATGATTAAACAACATCATGAACGAAATCTACAAAAACAGAAAAATAAAATTACTTATATGCATAGTTAAGGAGATACAAAACTTCTGCAAAAAGCAGAGGTTCAGGAAATGTAATACAGGCACAACTATTCTAAACACATTAAAAACATCACTGGCAAAGAGAAATTATTTCCTAAGGGCTGCTAGTTAAGTCATCTTCAAGCATGTGCTGGAACACTATTCCTCTCTTACTGGCTGGAAACAAATCATCAGGAACAAGTTACTTTAAGTGCAAGAGTATCCAATGCTTCTCTTCCTCCAAGGAGCACATGGCCCCTGACAGCTCAACAGGTAAAAAAAAGGAAAAGAAGAAAGGAAGAGAGGTATGCTTCTGGAAGAGAGGTGAAACTCAGATTCGGAAGATGCTATTGGCAGTCAGTGATCCCGTACCACAATCTTCATTCCCTTTGGAACAAAATTAAGGGATCCCAGAAGACCTCCTGATGAAGTACTAACAAAACCCCAAAAACAAGAAGAAAAGAAATTAAACTAAACTCAACCTGTCAAGTTGCTGTAAGAGTGGCTGCTGCTGTCCTGGCCCAGGCAGCCCCACGCTGCTGGGACAGGGTGTGCTGAGTGCAAGTTTCACAGCTTGAAAGTCCACACTGACCTGCAGGTCTACAGCTGGTGTCAGGGGCATTACACAAAGAACTGTTACTTGAAACCCCCAAATATTATGTCAGCCTTCATGTCTGAGGCTCACTGCAGGCAGCTTTGCTGGACCATCCTCCTCATGGACAGAGGAAGCTCCTGACCCTGAGCTTGGTGTCCCTCAGTGGCTACAAGTGACTGGATGGACTGCAGGGATGGACTGCAGGGATGGACTGCAGGGATGGATGGACTGCAGGGATGGATGGACTGCAGGGATGGATGGACTGCAGGGATGGACGGACTGCAGGGATGGACGGACTGCAGGGATGGATGGATGGATGGATGGATGGATGGATGGATGGATGGATGGATGGATGGATGGATGGATGGATGGATGGATGGATGGGCTCCTCACCTGCACCTGGTGAGGATCTGTGCCACCAGGGGAAGGAGCTGCAGGAGACTGCCAGGAGTGTGAAGTAGGAAGCTCATGGATTCTGGCACCAGAACAGTTCCTGCTTCACCTGCTGGGTAGTGACCATGGGAGACAGAATCCTTGTAGCAGACAAGGAGCTCTTTGGAGGGAAGCACCTGAACCTTCTGAAGCAGCAGCACCAGGAAAAGGTGGTGAGACACTCAGGGAAGAGGGGAATCACCCCTCGCGTGGGAGGGCATGGATCTGGGCCTGGGGATGAGTGACAAGCCAGCTGAGATCATGGGTTGGGATTTGCAGGGAGGACAAGGGTGCTGGGTGCCTGCTGCAGCCACCTGCTGAGAAAAAAGCAAACAGGACCTGCTGCAGAGCACCACAGGAAAGGTCCTCATGTCCAAAGGCACTGCCCACCATGAGGGCTTTGAACACTCTAGGACATGCTGGAAGGACACAACCCAGGAGGCTTCTGGAGCTCATTAGTGGTGACTTCCTAACAGAGAAGGCTGAGGAGGTGACAAAGGGACACTGCTGGACCTCAAACAAGGCTGCACTGATGGGGGTGTGGAGGCCAGCAGCCTGCTGGCTGTGCAGGGGGAAAGAGCAGGACTGGGAGGGGAGGAACCAGGCAGAAGGCAGGATCACAGAGAGAGCAAACACTGGCCTGCCCAGGGATTTTTTTGGACAAAAAACATAGCATATAGCTTTGGAGAGAAGTACAGGAGGCCTGGTTAATTTTAAAAGATCATTCTTTCTAAGCTTGAGATTGGTCCATCCTGATAGGCAGCTATGAAAAGGCTCTAAATGATGCCAGATTTGTGGCATGGAGATTATGTTTCAGTGAAACAGAAACTCTGCAAGTACCAGCAAATTAGAGAACCACATATTGTTCTCAGGGAATAAGAAAGACTGCACACAATGCACAGCAAATCCCAGGGAGAGAATCAGAAAAACTGAGCTTTACAAAATACAAACAACTGTTGGCATCACCACAGAAATTAATGGTGTCTTCCTTTTTTTCCTATGTTTGTACTGATCAACAAGAAATCTTGCTTCTCTGGAGTACAGCTGAACAGCATTTATGCTTCCACAAATACAGATCATTGGACTTAAATGCTGTATTTGATGATGAGAAAAAGCAGCTATAGTTTATAAAATGAAAAATCCCAATTTAAACTAAAAAAAAAAAAAAAAAAGAAGAAGAAAACAAGTGTCAGGGATCCCTCAGAAGGTAGTTCAAAGTAAATAGAAGAGAATGTCATTGATCAGATTTTTCCAGACAAAACTCATCTCCAACACCTGCTTTCTGTCACAAAATACCAGTTTGCTGTAGAGTGACTTTGTTGCAAGAACAAGCAGATGTAGACAACACTTACTAACAATCTTTGTAACATTCTGTTGTAGCTCAGCACATTTCTCTACCCATTCTGTACACTCAGGTTAGACAGTTACAGAACAGACATGTTAGCAGTTGCAGAAGGACACTAGTAGGAAAGCTGATGTACAAGAAATGCCTACAAATGAGCATCAAAGAGACAGCAGCTCTGGTGTATATACTTTACTTGTCTGAGAGCTGTCCTGAGATGAAAGATCCCACCAGGACACCCACAAAGAACAGGGAGGTGCTCAGGGGTCCCTTCCAGTCGTTGTCACATACGAGATTCCACTGCAGGGAGAGAGAATTGGAAAGTCTTTAATAAACAGGATTTCCCCTCCCTCCTAAACTCTGCTGAGCTGGCTTTGGAAGGACTGAGAACAGAATTACAGAATAGTTTGGGCTCTAATGGGCCTTAAGGACTATCTCATTCCAACCCCCTGCCATGGCCAAGGACACCTTCCATTGTTGCAGGCTGCTCCAAGGCCCATCCAGTCTTGAACACTTCCAGGGATGGGGCAGCCACAGCTTCTCTGGGCACCTGTGCCAGGGTCTCAGCACCCTCACAGGAAGAGTTTCCTCCTAATATCCAATATAACCCTGTCCTCTGTCAGTGTGAAGCCATTCCCCCTTGGCTTGTCACAGCATGACCTTCTAAATAGTTTCTAAATTTGATTTCCCTACATATAGTAATGTTTCCCATTAAAAATTCACATTCCTAATTTAAGAAAAATTGAACCATATAAACAACAATATAGGAAGGAAAAAGCCTTTTATTACATTTTAATATGGTTTGGAGAGACAGGAGACTGCTCATTCTTCCCTGGGAATCTAACTAACCTCAATTAGTATCTTTGAAATACAAATTGAAATATATACCAAACAAACAAAGATTTCCAAAATTAAAACAAAAATGAGGAATAAAAGGAAATATTTTTAAAATAAAGTCTTTAATATTTTTCAAGATCCTACCCAGTTCAGTCAGATGTTTTTGAAACAGCACTCGTGTTATTTTTCCATCTACATAAACAACTATTATTAAAAGACTCTTAGTTCTATTTTGGTTTTCTGGAAGAAAAAATGTGTAAATATTAGAAGAAAGGACAAAACCCAGCAGGGATCCCTCATCCCCTCCTTCACAGCTATGTTCTGACTGGAGGACATAAAGCCAGTTTCCCAGAGCTCTCCCAGTACCTGCTGCCAGAGGGCAGGTGCTGCAGCCCTGCAGGACAGGAACTGGGAGGCAACAGATGTGAGACCAAACCCTCCTGAGCGTAGTTATTCAAACAGCTCCTTCAAGGCCTCTTCTGGTGTTTTAGCAATGGAAAATTTTAGGTTTTAATCTGTATTAAAAAGGTCAGAATGAAAATATTCACCCTGACCTGAATAATTAATCCCCTTTGTCCCCCAGTTACAAATAACTGAGTCTATTTTTTTCAATTCATTGAAGGGAACACCCTTCCATGCTTTGATCTGCTCATGATAAACACACAGCAGTTGCTGTGTGCTCCAGCTCCCACACAGGGAATGCTCCTGTTGACTCCAGGAATCTCACAGCCCTCAGCCTGTTAACAGTCACACCAGAACCACATCCTGCCCATGTTTTAAGGCTGGAGCATCACTTAAAACTATGCACAGAATGAGCAACACCAGCAATGACCTTTCATTGCCAGATTCCTGTATCAAAATGCAACTGAGCCATTGCTTATTTCATGGAATAGCATCTAGTTTTGAATTAGAACTGGGAATTGTTCCAGAGATAAATTATGGTCATTCACACAGGCTACACTCTCATCAGCTGTCTAACTCTAGCTGCCAGCCCTTACATTACCTTATATATATTTATAAGACAGTCATCATAAGTATTATTTTTAAGGTCAATGTGCACCTTTTTTGCAACTGTATTCTGGTCATTTCACAACCCCTCCATTGATAAACCTGTTTATGATTTTATGTCTGAAAAATCTCTCTTTCTATCAGATTTCATAACCCTCAACATTTCCTCCTCAGGCCTTTCCAGCCTCACAGCACCTGGAGCTCAGGTACCAGCACTCCAGGCAGTGCTCCAGCACATCCCACCACCACCATCAATCAGGCATCACTACAGAAGTTCCTTCCAGAACTGTGGCTTTCCAGTGTGTTAACAAATGTATCCCACTCATGGTAAGGAATTGAACTTACTATAGTTATCCACATCATTTAGATTATGAACTATAATTAACATTCATAGTTAAATATCTATTATTCAACAAAAGCTATATTTCATTATAGATTAAAGAAATCTTGAGTCTGTCATGACCACAGAGTCTAAGCCAGCTAGGAAGCTTCAGTAAAACATACCTGGCAACTGGGAAATACTAGCAAATGATTATTATCAAATTTATAATTTATACAGACCAAAGGTCTCAGTGGTTAGTATATGCCTTTATATGATAACACCTATCAGAGAAACAAACACCACAAACACAAAGCCTGCTGTTCTAAAGACTTGCCTACTCACAAGAAGCTATCTTTGCATCAACTACTGCAGCCAGACATCCTCAATAACAGAACTAAAACCTGTCTTGGTCATCAGTCTGTCATTACTAAATAGATCATTACTTTCCAGCTGATCACCCTGTGCCTGTGAGTCCACCACCTCCTTTCATCTGTCCTACACCCTGCACTTTGGCACGAGGCTTGAACAACACTTGGATTTCCAGACACTGGCACGTTTGTGTCCTACAACAAACACTTCCTTCAGATCACTGAGGTGGAGACCTTTCTTGGAAAAGTTCATGGTATTAAAATGTTTAGCACAGCTCTGCCAAAACCTTCTTGCACTGGCAGGTGGAAACATACTGGGCATTCAAATGTGGCAATGATTACCAGCTTGTTTTTCTGGCCTCCCTGTAAAGCACAGTGAGGAGCTGTCATGCTGAAGATCACTTTGAACCAGGCATCAAAGTGAACTTCAACATCAAATTTCCAAAGTAGAACTACCCTGGTTGTACAATACCAGTTATTTACAGACTCCACAGAAACATAATAATTAGAACAAAGGGATTTTAAGGTCTGTTACCCTTTGCCCCAGTAAATAAATGTCAAAGTCTTCAACTCATTAATGACACACCTAAAAGGTCTATCATACTGCTTGTCAGTGATGATGGCATCATCCTTCCAGATAATTTTGCAACCATACCCTTCCCTCAACTGCACATTGTCCAAGAGGAAGTCACCAAAGCAACCCTGCTAGATCAGCATGGCAAAGAGCAAGTGACCCAGGAGTAGTTACTAATCAACCCCTGCTGCTGGTAGTGCTGTTTGGACACAGCACACCATGACCTAGTGCTCTAAAACCATGTGCTATGTTCACTTCTTAGTAGCTAGCATCTAGTTATTTTGAACTAGCCTGCTAGCTGTGACAGCCTTTGCCCCACTGGACAAGATAAGATTAACCTTGGTAAGGTATCTGGGCTTCAAGCACAAGAAAAACATTTCCACTCTGTTTTCAAAGAGCAGTTGCTGATTATGAAGCATTGAGCTGCTCAACACTGGTACCCAACAGAACAGAGCATTCCTGACCTATTTTGTTATAACTTTAGGACATCCTCTGTTTGCAGTTTAAACTTGTCTTCTTACTCATCTTACAGATATTGTGTGATTTTTCTACTTCCCAGGCCATTCCTCAGGCTGGGGTGATGTCTGCCAGCAGCCTGACAGCCAGCACAATGCTCACTTGTGTGCTGGAGCTGAGCTGTGCTCAGGCACCTCTGTAAGCAGATCCCTGGCTGATGCCAGTGCTGGTGAGGACAGCTGGGAACAGGGGATGGGGAAAAGAGGACAGGCTGTGGAGATGGCCAGGGATGAGGACAGCTTGGGTCAGAAGGCAGGGGGAGCAAAAAGGAGAGGGACTGAAGCAGTTGCTTCTCAAGCCCAGGTTTGGGGCTCGAGTATCAAACAGTCCCAGGCACTTACAGCCATCACTCACACACCTTTCTAGGAGAGCATTTTCCAAGTTCTGCTTGATCTCTTACATGCCAGCTGCCTGGAACCATGTCTCCAAGTCCCTTGCTAGAAAGGCAAGGCCAGTGAGAGAACTGAGAAGAATAAAAACTCTATAAATTACTCCATCAGATCTCCTCCCTCCCTCAAACTCAAGGCCCTTCCCTAGTGCCACTACAAGAACCCTAAACAAAGCTGGACTGTGACAAATACAAACCTTCAAGAGCATCATCTGACCTCTGTCCTACAAGGAAAAGCCTTATAGACAAAACAATTTTTACAGCTACAAGATACTGTGTCATCACATTCCTTTATTTTTTAAAACTCTTTTCCTGGCTTGCCCAGAATGTGCACAATGATAACACCTACCAATTATGCAACATGTGTAATTGAAAAATTAAGTGGCTAGTTCCATGTATTAATATTTTCTTTATAAAAATCAAGACTTTTTGAAGCTGGCCCAGTACCCTGTATTCCCTCCTTCCACTTGCTTCTCTCAGCAAGTAGAGGCAAGTTCTTCAAAAAATCTCAGTTTTGAAGATTGAGTCTTCAATCTTCAAAAGATTGAAGTCACACAACCAAGTACTGACAACCTTTGATGCTGAATCTGATTTTGTTTATATCCATACAAGTATTCTCTGCTTACTTGAAAGCTGTGAGTGTTATTAAACACCCTTTCCTCTAAAAACACATTTGTATATTCCAAATACTTAAAAGGTCTAGATGTTACATTGAAACTTATTATCTACAGCAAACAGAAGTCTGTGTCTACAAAATACACATTCTGCTTAATTTTCCCTCCTCTAGCCATTTTACATTTTTGCAGCAATAAAGTTTGCATAGAACAGGAAGGAAATTGCCAAATATTTTACAATCCCAGTGCAGAAATGGAACTGTTCCCTACACATCACATTTTTGAGATGGCTGGAGAAAAAGGAAACAGGGCACTGCCATCACCTGAGGTGAGTTTGAATTTAAAAGTAAAGGCAACATGAAGGGAATTTTACCTTTACTAACTGCCCACAGTGCCTCTAAAAGAGCACTGTTTCCATTTAACAATATCAACTGCAGGCCTATTATTCTTTAACAATATTAATCTTACTTTATGTTGTGATCTCAGAAACAGCTGTACTTTGTACAATTTCAAACACTACTGCATGATGTGCTTTTTCAATCACACCTTGAAAAACCCAGCATTTTACAAACACCTTTGTTTATCTGTCAGATATTTGTATTTACTTATTAAATGAAACCCAGACTTTCTTTTCCTTCTTCTGACAAGACTAGTAATACTAAACTTTTGCAAAGCTGCAAACAGCTTTTTCAGCTCCTGGGGCTGCAAAGTCATGAGTATGAAACCTCAGCCACAGTGATAAGCAGATATTAACCTACAAAAACAAAAAAGAAGCACCTGTTTTAAAAGATGATAAATAATGGAGGTGGCTAATATTAATGAAGAGTTGGGTGAGAGCTGAACCTGGATGACACAGGGCTGATTTACAATTCATCTGCCGGCCCCACTCCTGCAACAGCCTGCTCTAGAGGAAGCTGTCCCTGCCCATGCCAGCAGGGGTGCAAGAAGATGATCTTTGAGGTCCCTCCCCACCCAAACCATTCTATGATTCTATGACTGTATAAATTACAATGTCTAGCACAAGCCTGTGTTTTTATTTTGGCAAAGTGAAACAACACACCCCTCTGCCTTCCAGCAGAAACCTCTGGATGAGCAGCTGTGCCCCAGAGCCCATTTGTGTCCTGCACATGTCACTGCTGCAGCCTCCCCTTGCTCCCTGGAGCCCTGGCATAACCCACTCACCTGCAGGGACTGTGGTGTGACAGCACAGCAGGGCATTGCATCCCTGGGGCTACAGAATGGAAACCTCTGGGCCCTCACCTCTGCCCAGAACTTTCTCTCTGAAGAGCCACACAGGAAGGAGCACCAGCCCTGCACCTGACCAGCCTCCAGACACCTGGCAAGTCCCACCATGGGCATCCTTCCCCTGCAAAAGCCAACAGGCCCTAAAGTTTGCCAATAGCAAAACAGACACAAAGCATGCAAATCTGGCATACACCATCTGCACTGATTTCAAACTGATGAACAATTACAACACCTTTTTAGAAGCTGAGGATGAATAAGTGTATCCAAAATTCAGCATCTGTTTAAGGTTCACTGTTTAAGAATCACTCTTGTGTGAACTAAAATGTTCTGACTGATGTATCATCTAACACCTCATTATATCATATTTCTAGTGCACTCATGCCCTTAACTCCACTGCTCAATTCTACTCCTGGTATAGCCCCATAACAGCCATGACTGGCAGAAGTTAATCTTTTCCCTTAATTACTCCTGGTTTAGTCCTTTTACTACCATGTATGAACTTTTACTACTCCTACATTCATTTTTTACAGGACTTATGGAGGCATTAGAATGACACAGCTGGTTTCTTGAGCCAAAATAAAGCCCTTCTTATGCCCTGAGCTACAGCATTTCAAAAAGTAAAAGACAGAAAGAGATTTTGTTACACCAGAGCTGGTTAAATACTGCAGACTGGCTAATAACAACCTTCTGTTGTTAGCCTGTGAGAAATGAAAGTCTCTAAGTGGGAGAGAACTGAATGTTTTAAGTCTCCGTTGAAAAGCAGAACCGTAAACAAGGTTTCTCTAAAGTCATGAGAGATTCAGCAAAAACCTTTCTTAAAAAAAAATCCCCCTTCCCCCTCCCAGTGTCAGCCATGGAAATCTGGGACAAAGGTCCTCATGATTATTCAACAAGTTAGATATGCAACTAAACACAAGATTAGTTAATCATGAAAGCAGTACCACCAAGCCAAGAAATTAAATAAGTTAAACACTGAAAACCTGTAAGTGTGTGAAAGGCCACAGCTCTTGCAAAACTCGTTTAGAAGCATTAATATTAGAGGAGAAAAAAAAAATACTGCCTCAGTGCATGATGCCTGGGCAGACAAACGTTGCCTCCCACGGACATGGGACATCTGCCAAGTCACACAGACCAGGAGCCAGGGCTGGGGAGTCTCAGCACTATGTGAGCAGCTCTCTTGTCTTATAGATTGTAAAACTCCTGGACAATACTCCAATAGCTCAAGACATTTTAATTAACATCAAGCCAAAGCTGAGCGAAGCTCTAAAGACAAGGCAGCACATCTAAGCCAGGATCACCATCTCAGCACAGCACTCAAACAGCACCCATGTGCCCCCTGTGAAAAGCCTGCCCACGAAGATGCCAACAGCCTCACACTGCCCTGAGAGCACCCAGCCTTTCACAACAGTGCATTCAGCAAGCACTGGAGCTGAGACATTCCCAGCAGCTTTCCTCTGCAGTAAGACAGCAATTGTTTAGATGAGGCAATGCCTTGCACTTGTCAGAATCATTCAAACCTTGACTGAGTTTCCTACAACTCTGTTCCCATTTCTAATCCTCCCTTGTGCTGCCATTGCTCCTCTCCTGTGCTCCCCAAGCCACCTTTCCTCTGTGCCCAGATCAGCTTATGGACATTTAGCACCCACACCCATCACTACCCAAACACTGATCACGACCCAGTTTGCAAAACAAGAAATCATGGCAGATTTTTTATGGAGCTCCAGCTCCATGAAACTCATGTCCAGGCAATGGGACTGTACAAACTTTGTAAGCCTTCTGAAAAAGGCCTATGCTTGTATTGAAATTCAAGTATTCCTCAAAAGTACTTATCAAAATCCATTTCCTTGCTTCTGAAGTCAACCTGCCCGTCTGGACAGCTATCTTGTGAAAGCAGTGACAATCAGCACAGCTTCACCTTTGGTAGGCTGCCCACACCCCAGACCTGACTCAGGCAGTGGACACCTGCACCAACACAAACATGACCTGTCCCAGCACGTGAGCACAGGGACACAGCAGAGGCACTGTGGGCACACAGCAAAGTTCAGGGTCCTTTGAATAAAGTTTTAAACCAGGCCTCCCCACCCATGTATCTTGCACAACTCAGGGTGACTCCAGCCAGTGAGAGTGCTGACACATTGGCACAGGCTGTCCAGAGGAGCTATGAATGCCCCATCCCTACCAGTGCTCAAGGCAAGGATGAACAGGGCTTGGAACTACCTGGTGTAATGGAAGGTATTCCTGCCCATCTCAGGGGGTTGGAACTGGATGTTCCTTAAGGCCCCTTCCAACACAAACCACCCTGTGATTTCGTGAGTTCTACCACCTTTATTGTTTTAATGAAAGAAAACAAACACTGTTGATGTTCAAAGAGACATCTCTGTCACACCAAGCAAGCTGAACCCAGTGCTAACCCTGCTCCAGCCCCTTGCACAGATACCTGATGAAGCAAGAAGCATTTGCACAGTGTGATCAATTTCGCTGGTAAGGAAACAGGCTGCACTTGGAAGCTCATTATAGAAACAAACAATGTTAAGGGATTGGAATGGACCTTATAAAGATCATCTAGTCCCTGATATAGACAGGGACATCTCCCACCAGACCAGGTTGCTCAAGGCCTTATCCCAACCTGGCCCATGAACATTGGGGATCCACAACCTCCCTGGACAACCTGTTCCAATGTCTCACCACCCTCACTATTAAAGTTTCCTTCCTCGTTCTTATGCAAATGAAAGTGAACAGAAGACCTCAAAATAAACTCGGCATGGCTTTAGCAGCACATCAATGTGCCGGCAGAGAGCCCAGAACGCGGCGCAGCTGCACGGGCACTGCGATAAGCCCGCGGCTCTCCGCGGCACCCCGGGGCTGCCCGGGATTCCCCTCCCGCTCCCGCGCACCTCGGTGACGATGGTGGAGCGATAGACATCGCGGCTGTACTCCCAGCCGTCCAGGCACGGCTCCTGCTCCAGCGCCTCCAGCTCCACGTCGGAGCCGGGTCGCAGCCCCAGCGCCGAGAAGTTGGCGAGCGCGGCCAGGCGGTAGCGGCGGCAGCGGCTCGGCACCTCCTGCCCGTCCCGCAGCTCCAGCGGGATGCTGGCGTTGCGCCACTCGCCGCTCAGGTTGGCCCCGCGGGGCACGACGCACCGGTGCTCGGGCGTGCCGGCCAGGAACACGATGGAGAGGCCGTTGAAGCCATTGGGAATGATGCTGGCGCTGAGCAGAAAGAAGACGAGGCGCTGGAAGCGGCCCCATTCGCCCAGGAAGGCGGTGGCCGCGTCGTAGTCGCGCATGGCGCGGCCGAGCTGCGGCCGCCGGTCCCGCGGCTCGGTGTGGCGCGGGCAGGAAGCGTCTCGGCCGCGCAGCCCCGCGCCATGGGCCGGCCTGGGGGTGGGGTTTGCCCGGGGCCGCGCAGGTGGGGCCGGCCCGGCGGAGGCGGGCCCGGGGCCCTCCGCCCGGAGGCGCGGCGGGGGCTCGGCCGGGCCGGGCCGGGCCGGGGCAGGCGGAGCCGCCTCAGGCGGGCCGAGCGCTGCTCTGCGGCGGCCGTGCCACACACGGCGGCCCCGCACCCTGCCCGCTGCTCCCGGCCTCGGCTCTGGGCCTGGGGCGGCTTTCCAGCTCCCGCCCGGCCCAGGGCTGCGGGACAGGTCCCCTGCCCTTCCTGACTTGTAGTCAGGAACGGCCATTAATACAGGCGTCGGATCTGGCATTTACTGCCCAAAGAATTCAAAAACCAGGGTGGAGATGAATCCTAGTCAATGAGGTGGGAAAGGATCCCGCAGATCGTCGCGTCCAACCTATGACCGAACAGCCACGTCCCGTCTTCCCTTAAACACCTCCAGGGACCCGCACTCAGCACCCCCGGGCCGCCCCTTCCCACCCAAGGGTGACCGGGCTGCTGCAGCCCCCAAGGCACACTGTGAACCTGCCTGGGGCTCTGCCATTAAACCTCGTTGGGGTCAGTGCCATGTATGAGCCAGGAGCCTTCGTGGAGTGTTCCGCTCACCAAAGCAGAGCAGGTGCTGCAAGTTCAGGAGTTAAAGGGTTCCTTGTGTCACTCTAGCACCTTCCCACAGCTGCCGTTGTCCCTTCAGCAGGCTCGGCTAAAGCTATAAAAAAGCTTTCCTGACCCTGACACTTTTTTCTCAGGCAATGCACACTACATGCTTAACAAATAATAAATTTAATAAATAATAAATAATCTAATAAATAATCTAATCCTAGGCCCCACATCCCAGCTCAGTACCTCGTGGTACTGCAGGAAGTTCACAGAGTCCCATAGATATACAATTCAGCTTTTGAACTCATCACTGCACAAATTTGGTCCTGCTCTTTATAAGGCTAATTCACATTTTCAAGTGGCTTTTTATGGCTGATATTTTTCTCCACCTCTAACTGATTTTAAAAAATAGTGTACCTCCATTTTTTGAACACTTGTATTTACAATGATCTTTTATCCCAGGCTGGAATCACACAGCTGTGAAAAATCTCAAAGGTAGAAAATTAATGACATAATAGGAGTTAAATCACAAAATCATCCTTGAGCCTGGCCAGGGTCAGCTCCCAGGGACTTGCACCTGAAAGGCAGTAAAACCACATCATCATAAGTATCCTGTGTGGAAGAACTTAATTGGTGAAAGAGCTTATTTCAGGAATTTTTTTCCATGCCTGATCCACACTAAATACATTTTATTACTTATTTATTTAAAATAAAGTTCAGAGACTTGCTCTTCAAATAGAATCCACACACAAAGCAGGTTGAAACAATGTCAGTGCACATTTTTATTGCAATGAAGACCGAGGGCAATGACTGACAATTACTACAGCTTTATATACTCATTAGCAGATCCAGCAAGTCAGCTGAGGATCCAAGGTTGCACAGAGAGACCCCAGTGAAGGTGACAGAGGTTACAGATGAGGCACAGGGTGATGATCCCTGTGTCAGTGAGAACAATCCAGCTGGGATTCCCTCATTTCCACTGTGCTCAGACTCCATAAGGCCTTATAACAACATCACATAATTTTAAGAAGGACATTCCACTCCCCTGAAAGATTATTAAATCTACTGCAAAAAATACTAAAGTGTGACGCTAGCTCGAAATCAATGGTTTAAGTAAGAAAAATGAGACTGGTTAAAACATGGTATTTTAAAAAACAGTGCACTTTTTCTTATTTAAAAAAGGAAAAACAGGTTTTAAGATACTGAAAGGTTCAAGAGTACAAAAATATTTACCTTTTAGAAATACCCAAACCTACAATCACATAAAATAAGTCTCAAAATAACAATCTTCATAAAAATATGACCACCTATATTTAACTCAAGTCCCTAAACCTGTCCTATGCTGATAAAAAGACTTTCTTGAGAAATTCAGTTACATCTAAACAGTACATCTTTAGATTAACTCTGTAAAAGTAAAAGCAAGATTAATACTGCTGTTATTAGAGAAATTGATTGAGAAGGGATGAGAGGATCAGGAGTCACAGGTTCTCTTATGCCATGTTACATTTATGGCAAAAGCATAACTGCAGGAAATTAAAAATAGTATTTTAACTCCCAAAAGCAGCTTGCGTTAATTGCACAAGTTCCTTGCACTTGTTATAAAGCTTAAAATTTGTGCTTGAACTTCAGGGAGAGCTTCATTCTTGTGCCAAGAGCCAGCACAAGACAACCTACCCTGAACTCATGCATTAGAGATGAGACACTGTGCTTTTGTTAGCCTTTACAGAAGGTGAATCAGGGCTAATTGTTATTTATAGAGAATAAAAATCAGTCTGCAAGGTCTGACAGACTGTAAGTGACCAAGAAGTGCACATACAGCCAATAAATACCAAAATAAGAGGAATTACACTCTTCAAACAATGTAGTGTTCATAAAACAGTAGAAGCACAACTCTGAACTCGACATTTATCTTCATCCAGTCTAGTTTTGCCAAACTTAAAAAAAAAACAAAAAACCCCAAACATATATAATCTGTAGAATTTGAAAACCAAATACTGTTTGTTGGTGTTTGGTTTTTTTTTTAAATAAAAATCTCTGTGGTCCCAAATTAGTCCTTTTGAATTTTTAATAGCTGCAGGTGAACATATCCAGTATGAAAAATCAGATTTTTGTGAGCATCAAATTGCCTTTAAGTTTGTAAATTCTACAAAGGTTTTGCAATGCAGAACAAAGTGGTATATATTCAAAGAAGAAATTAAATACTTCAGGAAAAAGAAAAAACAACACCCCAAGAGAGCTAAAAAGCTGCTTATGCCCACATACCGTGAAAAACCTGAAAGCTATAATGCATGGCACGTTGGGACAGGATCATGGATTTGCTACAGCTCACTTTTCTGTTGAAAGTGGGTGTGACCCACCAGAAAGTCAGCAAATTACAGTCCTTTCTCAGTGCTCAAGATTTTCCCCCTTCCCCAAAGACACTGAAGAGTCACAAAGCTGAGGGTTTTGGGTGGGCTCAGGCTTTATGAAAGAGCAGCAGCTTCTACAGGAACAGGGGGATCCCAGGTCCTGGGAAAAGCAAGTGACACCTAAAGCCACTGATGGCATGTTTACAACCCATGTCCTTACAGGGAAGTCTGTGTCTGCTCTGCTACAAATGAATTTTGACTCCACTTAGTCTATGGGCTTTGGTCACAGATTTCAAAGGAGGCCAGGATGTTTCTTTCAGGTTTTGAAAGGCAGACACCCAGCTCCCCTTCCTCCAGTCAACACACAAAGTGAGAAGAAACACCAGCATTAGGTTTGCTATTTTTTTTCCCCTTTCAGCAGCTTTTATCGAGTACCTGACTGCCTGGAGTCACTGCTGTGTTATTTCTAAGGCTTACTTCCAGCTTACTCCTTGACTTGTGTTCAGCACAGACAGGCCCCCATTTCTCAATGGGGACTGTGTCTGCTGACAAACAGCAGGGAACAGGACACTGAATGACAGAATAATGGTCCTGCAGGAGCAGACAGCATCTGGTCAGTATACCATGTAATCTAGGGAGAGCAGCACAGGGGATAACAACTATGGTGCAGTTGGGTTTTGTTCATTTTCCTCTGGCAGCAAATGCATTTTGAGACAATTTTGTTCTTCTTTCAGCCCCTCTGAGGGGTGTGTCTTTCTTCACAAAGGTGTTATCAGACTTTTAGGACTCTCCTTGGAACTCCTTATGCCAGTGGTCTGTTGCTCATTTCTGAAACTGAAAGCAAGTAAAAGACTGAGCACATTCTTCAGGGTATGATCAGACACTTCCCTCTCCTACAAGCACGACTACAATACCCATGTTACACTGCTAGTATAAACACAAGATGAACTATGATGTTTTGTACAGTGTTCCTTGCTGGATGGCAGCAGCAGTGCAGCAAACAGTGCTTGGAACTTGAACATCATTCAGCAACTATAACTCAGTTACTTCAGGCTGTTTATCCAAGAAACCTCCAAGGGGCATCTGGTTTGACTCTAGGATTTCTAGCTACAGTTTGTCAATTGCAAAGCTGAAAAACCTCATGTGAGACATCTAAGAAGTAATTGTGATAAAGAGCAATATGTCCTTTCTCAAGGAAAGGCCCAGCAACTTTTCTTTTTCTGAAAGCATAATGACAGCTCCTTATGCTGACCAGGAATTAGATAGCTTTTTCAAGCTATTATTGCTTACAGGGGCAAATTCTGTTCCAATACCAATTTTCACTGAGCTGAATGGTGGCTATGCAGCTGCTCTTTAGTTAATTCAGTTTCTGTCTGCTGCTCTAAGAATTTTTCTCACACTGTGGTGGATGTGCATAGATTTGAGTGTTAATATTTGCTTGGGGTACCCTAAATAACAATGTTGGTGGCACAAGAGAACTGTCATTGCTTACAGCTAAATCATAAACCAGAGGAAAAGCTGTTCTGGCCTGTCTCTGGCTGCCCAGGAAGAGACTAGAATGCTGAAATCCTGCATTTAATTTAGAATAGTACCCAAAGAACTTACACTGGAAGAACGAAGGGTCTCATAATGCATATAATCCTACTAAATAAATAGTTCAAGGAATAGTTTAAATAAAGAGTTTAGGAGAGTAAATAGGGTGGAAAATGTCTGGACATCTGAAGCAACAGCCTCAAGGTGCTGTGAAGGTCAGCCTTGCTTTGCCAGCACACATCAGCTCTCAGGTTTAGACATTCTGGAGAAATTGTATGATGTCATTGTCTGTCAAATTAACAACCCCAAAGAAAACAATCTGAAGGGCACTTTGAGAGCTTTGAAGTTTTGCAGGGGACCTGAAAAAACATGTTCTCTGATTGTGAAAAGGGACTTTATTCTAACCTCCTGTGAAGTGTGGGCTGAATGAAAGCTGCCTTACCATTTCACCTTCAGCATCTGCTCAAACCTCTCAGGCAGTGGATTGCCAAAGCTCTCTGGGAGAAACAGGGTCAGGATCCCAATCAGCACAGTCAGGCTCCCCATCAGGATGTAGGGTAGGAATCTGTCATAGGCACCTGGCAGAATACACAACATTCCAACAGTACTCAATGTCCACAACTGACAAACCCACATGTAAAATTTATATTCCAGACATTGCTGTAATGCAGAATTAATTGGAATAATTAGCTGAATGATTCATCAATATCAAAGGTGAATCCAAAGCTGAATTACATCTATTTCCTGCCGGCAAAGGGACTTTTCAATTTTAAAGCTTCAGAACGTGCTCTTGGATGGCCACAGCTACCATAATTTTATGCCAACCCCCACACTTGTGTAGCAGCCAAAAGTTTAGGTAATTTTTTTTGTTTGATTGGCCTTTTATATTTTTATATTTTCAACTGCTTTTTTTAATATATTTTCAACTGGAATAATCAACATCTTTGCAAGGCAATAGCTCTGCTGGAGCCTTCAGTACCACACTGTCATCAAGAACCAAATCCTCTGCTAAATAATACAATATGAGGGAATAAAATTGCTTGTAAGCAGTGAAGCACTAATCACTGCCTGAGATCATACACCCTGCCGGGCTGATGCAAAAGAAGGGAAGGGACCAGGTCAGCTGGACAGGTCAGTTCCAGACTAAGAGCTCATTATTGGGGAACTGCTTTAAAGCCTTCCTTGCTGCAAAGGGAGAGAACATCAGGCTTTCCAAGACACACATGAGGCTCTGACCTTAGTCTACTCAGAAAATTATTTTGGACATGAATGCAGCAGCCTCTGCCAGCAGCCTCAAGCTGGCACACAACTGTTTAGGCAGGATGCAAGATCCTCAAGTCACAACAGCACAGCAATGAAAAGGTCTTTCAGAAAAGGGATTAGCTAGGAGTTAAAGTATTGAAGATAGAGAAAGTACCAAACTGGACTTGAAAGCTTTATTTTATAGCTAGGATAGAGCAATATGCTTTATAATGTATGGAATAAACCCAGAGAGGACCTCTGGGTATGTCTCACAGAGCTGAAGTTTGTGATCTGATCTCCTCTGTGTTTTTCAGCTGGATGAATGGCAAGGTCCTAATTTAGCTGTAGCAAATAGCAGCAGCTGACAAGTTTCTCCTCAAACCTCTTAAAGTTTAAGAAACTATTTTGATGCCTGGAAAAAGATTTTTTTAAAGATTGAACCCATGAATACCTGGGAGAAAAAGACCCACAAATCCACAAAAAAAGAAAAAAAGGAAAAAATAAAAAAGAAAGCTATTTTGTCAACATTTCTCTCTTAGTGCTGCAATGGAGACTGAAGACCTTAAGAAGAATCACAGTCGTGCTGACCCTTTCGCTTCACATTTGCACTGTACAAGCATGAAACTAAGACAAGGTATTTTCATCATTTTTGGTACAGTGTGTTCCAGTTACACTGGAATGCAGAGGTGAGTCAACACTGATTAGTTACAGATAGTAATCTCCTGTCCACTTTCCTGCCACAGAGAATCAGCAGGAACCCCTCAGCAGTACACCAGCAATGTTGTGTCAAAGCCAGAAAAGTCAAGCTCATGTTGTATCAAAGATCTCAGCAGGAAGCAACACTCATTAGGGGCAGAGAGAGCTTGACATGGGTCCAGTAATGGCAGAAGGAAATAAATCATGTGTGAATGAAAGAAAGAGGAGATTGAGCACCCCAGACTGAACAGAAGGTATTCACTTTCACCCTTAGTCCCCTAACATCTATCACTCTTTCCTGTCTGCAACATGAGTAACTTGTATTTTATGTATTAAACAAAAAACCAAACCAAACAAAAAAATATTTGTCAGTTAATATATGAGCAGCACTCAGAATGTGATGGCATTGAGTGTCAAAAAAAGCCTATGAGGAAACTAATAATTCTGCTTACAGAAATATTGAGCAATAGGAAAAAGCAAAATGAATGAATGCTGAGATGGCTGGCTTAGAAACTTAAAAAAAATTTTAAAAACCCACTTCAAGTAAACACACTTTCATGCCACTTAACCTGTATTTTTTCCATGTATTACTTTAGAGAGCACAAATCCTGGGAATGTTTGGATTCCCACCTGCCAACATACCCATCTCAGGATGCACAGGGACAGTGCCATGCAATGAATTTCCTACTGCAATGTTTCCTTACTTGCAAGACCACTTCTTGTCACACTCTCCTGGAAAACTATGTGGCATCCCGAGATGTGATTATCATTTCAGCCACTCTGCTTGCACAGTTTATAAACTTCATCATTGCATTGGAGCTTCAGGGATACACGAATGGTCCCTAAAGGAATGAAGTGCCTGATCCTTCTGTGAGGCCCAGGGACCTCCGCTTAATTTCTACCATGTGTGAACTCACACCCAAGCTGAGAGAAAGAACTGGAAAGCCAACAAGTGAAGGCACTTCAAGCTGAGCCTGCACTGCAGAAGCCCAGACAACTTCTCTGTTGTGGCAGTTGTGTGGTGCAAGGCAGGAAGAAGGAGATCTCACCCAGGTAAACGAAGTAAGGAGCGATGATGCTGCCCAGCCTGGAGGCCGTGGAGGTGGCTCCCACTGCCATGTTCCGCACCAGCGTGGGGTACAGCTCCACGTTGTAGACATAAAGCATTGAAAACGCAGCTGTGATGCCAAACTTCCCAAGCATCACCAGGCCAACAGACAGGACATTAAGTTCTGGAGGAGAAAAAATAAAATCAAGGTGAATAAACAACACCCTGTGCTTATTACCTGTATTACTTCTACATCTAAAAGACTGCATTACTGTGTTTTTCCAAAAAGTCACAAATTGGGCGCTTTAGGTTATTTTAATTATACAAAGTATTAATCTCATTCCTAGATGACTCCAAACTCCCCACTAAGCATAATGTAGATGCTCAGGTTATTTTGTATTTTTCAGATTTTAGTTGTCTTCAAGTAAAACAGCATTCTTGAAATGGAACAAAACTCTGGATTACACAGCAATAAACTACAAGCTTGAACCCACCCCTTTTTCACAAAATCCTGTGGAGATTTACACACAGGGAAATCCGGATGCAGATTTTTGTAGCCTGGAAGCACAACCAGATAAATCACAGTACACTTTCAGCTTTCATTGTAGAACTTGGTTCCCCCTGAACTATATAAAGCTCAGTAATTTGACACAATAAATGAGAGTTGAGTGTGACTCAGCATATACAAATGCAAAATAAACAACCTAAGGCTGCAAGGGATCAGCATAAACTTGACCTCGAATTCTAAATTTGATCCAGTAATTTTGCAGTACTGTTACACAGTACCATAACATATTTTGAATGTTTCATATACTTAAGTCACATGTTATTTTGTACCTGCAGGAACCAGCTGAATGAAGAGGACAACACTTCCCCCTAAAAACAAGGTGCCAGATAAGGAGTAGCGCCGTGGGAGGGAGCGGAGGAGAAGCCAGGCGATCACATACGCTGGAACTTCAATAACAGCTGAGAGGAAACAGTTGACATAGGCATTCCCATGCCAGTCTGGAGTGCTGAGGGACAGGCCAAAGTAACCAATTGATGTGAAAAACCTGAGAAAAGCAATAAAAACAAATTATTCCAGAAACAGCAGTCTCTGAATGCCTCCAGTGTTGCCTCAGATGTCGTTACAAAAATAGGATACCGCAAAGCACCACCACAGGCATTGTGGCTTAAAAAAGTCTCAGTGGCAACCCCCTCTTTCTAACTCTGTCATCCCATTCAGTGATCATATCCACAGCAGCTTGAAGACACCTCAGATTTCTCTGTCCTTCCTGCATACACTACACCAAGTAAAAAGCTTTGTGGAAGTTGTTCACAGAGGCTTTTCACTGCAATGGACTCAACAACGCAATGACACGCTTGCAAGCTTCCCAAGCCAACTACATTCCTACTTGCAGCTAGTGTCAGGATCTCCCACCCTCGGCAGTTCTGTTATATCTTATTTAATCTTCACAGAGAGCTGGATGTTCATGTTTCAGATCTCAGGAGTGCCTTACCAAATGTGCTAGCCAGTTCCTTTCTGCTGGAGTGAATATGGACAGAAAGAGTTCTGGTTTGTCTATACAGCATTATTAGGTCCTCATTTCTCATGGCTGCCCAGGCAGGGACCAGGATCTCACTGAGATGGGCACAATACAGAACAGAACAAAAATGCTGGCCATGGGTCTGGCTCTTGTTATGTTACTGAGTTGCTGCCTTTGCTTCAAGAAAAATATTTATCTTCAAATAGAGATTACAGAGATCGGGAGCATTAAAAAAAAAAAAACAAAACAAACAATGTACGTAAAAATATAGAAGTTGTTACATATAGTTTTCTAACTATTTTACATCTGAGTCAAGGCTACTGTCTCCATATTCTGGTGTATTAATGCAGTGTGGTTGTGAAGACACTGAGGGCCATGTACCAGCTCCAGACCACTGGAGCTCGACTCTGAGGCTCAGACTTATTATCTAAACCCGTGGCACATGCCCTCAAATCAGGAACTGTTCTATTGCCTGGGTACTTTAGGAATACACATTTCCTTACCACAAAAGTAATGACATAATAGTAATAGTTGCAATGTTTCGGGTTCGAAATAGGTCCAGAAGGATAGCCTTCTGCTGCTGCTGGGGCTTCGAATCCTGCATCTGAAGGAAAAAGGAAAACAAAACCAAAAAAATTCCCACACACCTAAGAGCATAACAACCTCTGCTACCCACAGTCCAGGCAGTTACGGAGTTATGGCTATCAGGGGATAAGTGGTCAGCCCAAGGGCCACTTCTGCACCAGGGAGCACAGTCCTTAGTGGAGCTTGTCCTTGCACCCAGCTGTACTCATGGGAGCTTCCACTGCACCATGAAGATTAATTAGAAAGGAGAATCAGCTGAGCAGGCAGATGAGTTAACGTTTCCTTAAGGATCTCACATGGTACTTCCAGAAGTAACCTCAGTACCAGAGGCATTGTTCTGTCCATTCTCTGCACTGTCCATTCAACTCTCTCAAACCTTCATAAGTGATGGGAAATTAATGTAGGAAATCAGCCAGTTTTTGCTGCCTGCCAGCACCCTGACAGGGAGAGAAACAGATGAGAAAGGTTGGTGAGGTGGCCAGGGCACATCACAGCAGCATCCACCACCTCAGACTGGAGATAGAGGATCTAGTTTGAGGCTTGAAGCAGGAATCTTCTGGATGGCATTAGGGTGCCATTCTGCCTGCACACTTTGCCCTTGCTGGGGCGAGGCCAGAACCTGTGGCCAGGCTTCCCCCAGGCCCAAAGAACAAACCACCCTGCTTCTCCCTACAGGACTATCCAGGAGATACCCTTTCCTAAGAATAGATGATGGTTTCCCAGGAGTGTCTTTCTATTATTGAAAAATACTTCCAACATGAGACTTAGCATGCAGACATCTTCCTCAGGCTTTTTTTGACACACACTTCGGCACACAAAATTTCCATTAAGCAGATGAGTGTCTCCTTGGTTTATGAAAGCATGCAGGAATGATAAAATGCTTCAATCCAAAAAAGTCATCCCCAGTTTGAAAGACATCTGAGGCCTGGCTGTGAAGTAAGAGCTGGTGTAGAATGAGCTTCACATAATGGGAACACACGCTTCAATTTACATGAAAACTTCTACTTGGGAAAGAAATCTTCAGCCAAAATATAAGTGTGACAGTCAAGTGATGGATCCTGCCCAGGGGAGGGGTAACTCGCAGCATCTTTGTCCTGTAGCCATTGCAGAGGAGCACACGGTGCTTTGCCTCCTGCTCTCTCTGCCACAAAAGGAAGGTGGCAGTATAAGGCAGCAGAGGAAGATCTGATCTGACCTACAGACACAGGGTCATTGCTGACGCAGGGCTGGAGGAGTCTTTGCACAAGAAAAACCTCTGTGAGGAGCTCCAGTGAGGGCAGAGCCAGCAGACGGAGAGATGAGCACAGGAACCAACCATCCCACTGTGGCTGTGCTGCTCCCTGCTGCTGGGCTGCCAGCTTTCACCAGACTTTCTTCTTTTAACCAATAGATATGAAATACAGAAAAACCAGTTTTGAAGAAGAGCTTGATTTTCTTCCCTGTCTTCACTCACATCATGGTTTTCAAGTCCCCTTGTAGCACTCAGGTGCTTTGGCTGGTTTGGGCAACCTGAGGAGCCCCTCAGGCCCCACACAGACCCAGCTCGTGTGGGTGCTGGTTCAGGGTCATGCACTCAGACCCCTGCAAAGGGCTCTTGCTAAACTGCAAACTGCTACAAAAGCACCAAACTGAAATGGGCACAACACATTCTCCTTGGGTTTTTGCAGTGCCCAAAGGACGAAGCAATCTGGGTCACCCTTGCTTTGAAAACCACAATAAACAACTGCTGAGGAAGAGAGTTTTACTGTGAAAAGCAAACAAATAAAACCTCCCTCTGGGTTCTCACTTTGATCTCTTTGATCACTTTGCTAACCCAGCACTTACCACAGGCCAGCAGCCACTGCCAGCCCAAGAGCTCTGCTGGCATTTCCCAACAAGTCAACCAGCCAAACAGGGAAGTGCCAGCGAGGTAAAGCACCAGGATGTGTGGAACATACCTCTGCAGTGTCAAAAAGCACAGCTGGGGCTGGAATGCCATTCATTTTTGCAGCCTTTTGGATAATAGCTTCTGCCTCCTTATATCTTCCCTGGGAGATCAGCCACCGAGGAGACTCAGGAATGATCCTGTAATAAGTTTCAGAAGAAATGATTCAATGTTTCCCCACAAGTAACAAGTTATAAATAACATATTTATAGGAGTTACACTCAGATCTCACAGATTGCTTGCAGCAGGAGACAGCCAGCACAGAAGCGTGTGGGCAGTGTAATTCAAATACATGGGACCTATTGCCATGCTAAAGTAGATGCTTTGTCCTCAATGGGTTTTTTTTAAGGAATAATTGATGTCCACCAGGTGTCACCAGATAGACAAAAAGGATGGGAGTAGCTTAGCCAGTGTGAATAAAAAATATTCTTAGGAAACTGCACACGATGTGGAAATGCTTTAAATATGCACAGTGTGTATTTGAAGGTTCTTATATACAAACCTCACCATGTTGCCACAGCTCTGAGGCAGATTCTCCCAGGCACAGGGCAGGGGCAGTGTCCCCTTGCAGAGTTGATGACATTCTCTAATCAATTACGGGCACACGTTGAATGAATTAACACCAAGCACAGGACAGAAAACTTTAACTTTCCTTAACTAAGTCCTTTGGTATTAACGGATGCTATCTTGCTCCCTTTAGCCAGCAGCACTTTTTCCTCTCCTTGGAAAAAAGCAGGTCAGGCACTCCTTTTCTGATGAGCCCCAAAGACTGACTCAAAGCCAGGTCAATAATTAAAAACATCAGATGATTTATATCTGATCAATAATCATTAATGGGACTTTCTGTAAGATGAGCTGCTCCACTGCTTTACTTACTGGGAAAGCTGAGGATCTTGAGACTGCAGAGATAATTCAGGGAACCTTTTGGAGAATTTGGAAGGGAAATGAGTGAAGGAGCAAGAACTATACAGAGCAGAGGGACTTGTAAATCACATAGCCTGTGGAAGCAGTGGGTCCACATGCCAAAATGCCAGCTAACACCAACCTGCCTTGGCAGAGCTTTGCCAGGGCACCTTGATCCTCATCTACCCCCACACAGGCCCCAAAGTGCCATCAGAGGAAGTTTTTTGGCACTTCTAAGTGTAAGCTTTTAAAAGGCCTGGGAATTCCCAGCCCATAGATTTCAAAGCAGGACTCTGAAGCTGTGCCTTGGGGACAATTTTCCTGTGCCTCACAGTGCCTGTTTTACAGCAGACATCTGAGAGGCTCCCACCCAGAACCAGCCTCCCCAGAGAACAGCTGCTTGGCACAGAGGGAAATGCTGCTGTGATGAAGGAATTTGAAACACTTCAAGTGAAATAAGCAAACTGACCCTTAAACAGAATCAGACTGTCTTTAAAATCCAATGACAGCAGAGGTGGAGCTGAAAACCATTTTAAAGGTTTGGTTTAAAGACTGAGGTTTAAAAAAAAACCCGACTAACCAACAAACCATCAGCAGATACTTCTAACAAGACTGGGACATGCAGGAGGTGTTTTAGACTATAGAAGTGTGGGTGTAAATCACTCAATTGTTATAAAGGTCCTAATTGCTCACTTACAGATATAACTTTTTCAAGACAGCAAAAAGAAAGGAGTTCCCTGAATAATATGAAAGGACTCTTCCTGTTGTGAATTATTCTTAACTTAAGAGTGTGAGTGATGTGTTGCTTTTCCTTTCCTATTTTTAAACACCTGTCCCTTTAGAAAGGCAGCAAACAAACACTGCTATCTGCCTTTCTTCCGTGCTTGTCCAGCCAAAAAGAGCAAGGCTTCGAGTACACAGCACCAACGGGGTTCTCTAGGTAGTTACTCGACTTAAAATTGGCAAGAAACCTCAAACAAAAAATATCCCCTCAAGGCAGAGCCTTGTGACTCGGTGAATAGAAGAGCGCCCCTCCTCCCCGACCAGCACAGCGAGCAGCGGCGGGAGGGGAGCGGGAGCGTGGCCCCGGCACGGACTCACCACCAGAGCGGGATGCAGAACAGCCCCGGGACAGTGAGCGCCAGCAGCAGCATCCGCCAGTCTCTGATGAAGTAAGCAAACAGTGGCAGCAACATGTAGCCAATTGCAAAAAATATGCAAACTCCTAATGTAGAGAAGAGAATACGAACTGATTTGCCAAGAATTTCTGTGCCTGTTTAAAACAAGGGAGGTTGGATTAGCATTTTAACTCTTTGGTTTCAAGCATGACTTAATACTTTATTGCATTTACAAACAACAACAACAAAAAAAAAAAGCTAAACAATCTTAGAAAAGAGCAGCACAGCACAGACATGCCTATACAGAAATGCTGCTGGAAGTATTGGGAACCTTCAGATAAAGAAGCTACTTCTGTTTGCTTTGATTAATGCATTGGGAGATACAGATAAGGACAGGCATGGGGGATGGCTGGCAGACTTCCAGGAGCCTTCCCCACACACTCATCCTGCTCCTCCACTTAACCCATCTGAATTTAAGATTAATTCACTGCTGGGCACTTCTGAAAGAGCAAAGGTCTGAGCACAGCAGACTGGCATGGGATGGAAGGATGTGAATTTACAGTCAGGTGAGGTGGAAACAAATTTCCCACCTATTTTTGGGAACAGAAGGAAGGTTGGAATGTTGGATGGGCACATCAGGGGCTAAAGGACAGAACCAGGGAAGATGCCATCCTCTAGTAATGTTACTGTTCCAGTGGCCAAGCAGCAGTCAGGGAAAGCATCCTACAGCCATTGCACCATGCAGCAACCTAATATCGAGTCATGATAACTCAGACAGTTCTAAGCCTTCCACAGCACCTCAATTCTTTTATTATAAAACACCCAGCCACTCCTTAGCAGAATGCAGTGAAGCCATCAAGTCCACCTCACTTCTCCTTGAGTTCTCAGGCCCTGATGTGCAGAGCTCTCCTTCACATCAGGAGCGCTGCAAGGGCCATGACTGCCACAGTTTGATCTGGACTTAATTAAAACACAAATGACACTGAGTGAACTGAGGGTCACAAAGTGTGGAGAGTGTACTTGGGCTGTGTATCATGACAAGAATTCCAACACTTATTATTGCAGAGGAAATGGAAAAAAATACCCAAGACTGGAAAACCCTCCTATTTGATAGCTAAATGAATTCTCATTTCAGAAACCTGGAGTAACTGAATAAAGTCACAGTAAAAAAACATGAAAATAAGAATTTGCTGGGCCAAAATGAATGTGTGGGGATAAATTATACCATCTTCCTCTTGACTTGCTATTGTTTAGAGAGGCTTTCTTGGGAGAGGTCTGATACTAGAAACACTGTTTTAAGCCTGTTAAATGTTACATTACAATTTGTGTCAATTCAAAGAGAGTACAAGATGATGTCTCTCCTGCCTTTTCTCTTCCCTCATTCTCCTAGCCATGCAGTAACAGTTCTTGGATAATACCAACATGCTTTCACAAACCTCTGCAGTGTTTTACAGCCCCAGAACCTGAACACAACAGTTTTGAGCACAGAGAACAACTGAGACTAAATCTATGAGAGAAATTGCACAGCATGGTTGAAAACACCCTAACATTGACTACAGAAGTTCACCAGCAGCTCAGGAGGAGCTATTTCCACGAAGGTGGGCAACAGTGCAAAGGGCTGCATGAGCCTGGGTGGCTAAGGATGCTGAAACAGGGTCTGAGCTGCACATGGGGAGGCAACAGAGGTTTGGATGCTGAGAGTTTGAGTGACAAGAGAAACTGTGCTGAACTTGGGAAAAGACCCACGGCACTCAGGGATGGAGGGTGCCAGGGCTGCAGCACAGCCAGGGTCAATGGGGCCTTTGTAGGTGCTGGTGTCACTGCTGCCCTGCCAGGCACAGCTCAGCCCTGCCTGAAACAAGGGGAGCATCTCCAGCACATCCTGTAATCAGGATGGGCTTTCTAAAGGAGGTACTTTTTTTTTTATGGGTATAATCTCCTATTCAGTACCTCATGTGCAGCTTCCTGGAAGCTCCTGGGTCTGCTCTGCCACAGGCAGAAGTCACAGTGCTTATGGGAACAGCTGGCTGTGGAGTGTAGGGTGGGAAGGACCACCCTCTGTAAGTACCTCCCTCCTTACCCATGACAGGCAGCTGATGGCTCACTTAAACGAAGAAGCTAAAGTCTAAGTTAGTTTAGATTAACCCTGCCCTTAGAACCAGCCTCAAGGCTGCGGGGGAGTGGCAGCACTGCTGCCAAGTGCCCCAGGAATCTGCCTCTGCTCCCTGGCAGGCACAGCTGAATGTGCCCCTCTGCTCCCTGGGAACCACAGCTGCTGTGGCAACTCTACCGAGGAGGGATGGCAGAAGAGACAGCCCAGTGGGGTTGGGCCAGCAAATGACAGCTAACCCACTAAACAAGCCTAATGGCACCAGGGAAACCCAGTCCCCTCTCTCAACAGAAGGAACATTTGTCCCCTGGGGTGTTCCTGGCCCTCCCTTCCAGCTTTGTTTCTGCTGAGCACTGAGACAGCATCCCAACCCACGTCCAGCTGTGCCCCCCATTCCCAGGGGAGCTGGCAGATAAATTCCTGCCTGATCAGAACCTGCACCTCTGTGCTACACAACACCCATGTGTTTCCACAAGGATTTTCAGCTTTACCCAGTGCTGTACCTCCCAGCCTTCCCATGGCAGGCATTTGCTCCTGCTCCATCAGCTCCACACTAGGATTAAACTACCAGGACAGTGGGAGCAGTGGCAATTGTGACAGCAGTGGCAGGAACAGTTACAATGGTGATGGTAACAAGGGATCTCCCTGCTGACAGCCTGACCTTAACCCTCCTCCCTGTGCCACAGGCAGCAGTGACTCCTGGCTGCCTGGGGACACAGTGCTGTATCCTGTTCATAGCACTGACTTCACTTTATGCCCTTCTCAACTGTTTTTTCCCCCATTAAACCTCATGGGGTAGGAAAGACCAGCATTAACTAGTGTTGTACAATTTTAATCTAGCTCACATTACAATCTACAAATTGTAATGTTGATACCAGGGGTTTAAAACCAGCCATAAATATATATTTATACAGACTTTAAAGACAGCAAATCTCAGTTTCCCCCCTGAGACCTGCATCACTCATCCCCATAATCTGCCCATGCTGTTGCCTTTCCTGAAACCCCCGTGTCCAGTGGGAGCCTCTGTGGGGTCCCCTTCCCATGGAGTCCCTTGTTCCCTGCAGGGTCCCCAGGCCATGCAGCTGCTGGGTCTTTATTCCTACACTCTCCATAGTAAAGAAAGCAAAAAATCTTCCAAAACTTAGGTATTTATCACTATCTCAACATTAAGAACAATGATTTTATGGCTAATGGGGCTTTGGCACCAGCCAGCTCCTCTGCTCTGGTCCCCCTGACACTCATAGTACCTGGAAATTGCTGGTTTGCTCCAAGGCTCTGCACGCAGGTGTGCACTGACCTCTCTGCAAAGGGTGCAGAGGGAGGCAGAGATGAACCCAAATGCCTTCTGTATCACAGACCTGCTGCTGCTAAACCCTGGACACTGCCTTGAATGTTTCCTCCAAAGAGGAATGAAATGGATGTTTATTTAGATTCTTCCTGCTCTCTTCTTTTTCTCTAAACCTACAGAAAATATAGGCTTGAAGAATCACAGAGCAAAAAACCAATCGTTCTGGCCTAAAGTAGGAATTTTACCAGTGCAGGTTTACCACTGTCTAATTAAATAATCCAGGTTCATAGGGAAAAAAGTAACAGTACATTAAGCAAACATTGAATCTAATGCAAATATATTCATACCCAAAATGAAGGCCACCACGTAGTTAGAGATCTGTCCCATCCCCACAATGAGAAAGAGCACTGTGAACATCTCCCAGCTGGTGGAAAAGATCTGCAGGAAGCTGAAGCCAGTCTGCACAGCCATTGTCAAAAAAAGGATATTCTTCCTTCCAAACCTTTGGTAAAGAAAAAGATTATTAGTGAAACAGCATGGATTTACGATGGGGGCTATGCAAGAGGGCACATGGGAGAGCAAACATCCAATCTCAAGTTTGGCATCTTAGCACAAGCTGAAGTTCTGTTCATCTTAAAGAATTTTATTATTTTCATATGCACTAAAGAATATTAAAATTTCCAAGACCCACAAGACAAACAGAGAAGAAAAGCCATGAGCAGAAACTTCAGAAAGCCACGAGACAGAGATTAAGGAGACCAGGCAACAGTACAATAGGGAGACCCATGCAAACTGCAAGCCACACACCTGAAAGTGAGGAAATGATGGATTTTAGGCTACTGGCACCTATACTTTGCAACACCATTATGCTTTGAGTGTGCTAGGTAGCTTTGTCAGCTGGTTATGGTCTGAGTTGCCAGACACACTG
Source organism: Ammospiza nelsoni (assembly GCF_027579445.1). Lineage (NCBI taxonomy): Eukaryota > Metazoa > Chordata > Aves > Passeriformes > Passerellidae > Ammospiza > Ammospiza nelsoni. Next base: position 8,671,036 of record NC_080648.1, read on the forward strand.
CCCCCTTTGTCTTACCTGTTTCTCTGCATTAGGATTATGTGGCTTGTGGTCCTGGAGAGGCAGGACAAGCTCAGGTTTTCATACCTGTGGGCACAGATGCTGCACAGGCTGCCTCACCTGCTGCCTGCAGCAACCCCTCACTTGGAAAGGGTGGCAGGCATGGGGAAATCGCTAAGGGACAGGCTTAGATCACAACTCTTTACTGACAAAAGCCCCAAATAATCCAAGGAAGCTCATGTGGGAAGGCATGAGCCAGGCTCTCAGTGGCTGTGCTGCCACCAGGGCACACACACTTCCTCAAATGCTCCCACTGGGAAATGGCACCACTGGGATTTAGTGATTATCTCATCTCCCTTTCAAACAGTAACACCATCTGACTTCTGCACTGGGGCAGGAGTCAGGAGATTAAATTCAGATCACATGGAATTTAATGCTGGAGGCTTTAGGATTAAGACTCTCAGTGAGTTTTGAAACCCCTCCACTAAGCACCCAGAGGAACACTGCTACCTTATGACATCCTCATTTCCTGAGAGCAGTCAGAGCAGGACCAGAGATCTCATCATATGGCTATGGACACAGGACTGAATGGAGCAGAGATTTGCACAGGAAATGTATATTCTGCATTCAACACTTGCAAGGCCAAAACCTCCACACTGCTGAGACAATTATCAAATGCCTGTAATTACTTTTTTACATTTATATCTAGTGAGATGCTATGACAACTGCTATCACTTTCAGGTTAACTTTTTTCCTTCCTCTCACATGTCCTTACTCTGTTTCCACCAAACCATCTCTCCTATGCAGATTCCATTCAAAGGGCAAATTCCTATCTTGCAGCTCTAGGAAGGGATTATCAGTTAATGTGCAACAAAACCAGCATCTCTAAACTACTAAAAAGACTGGATAAAGAAACAAATGGGAAGTGGGTTGTGAAGGGAAACCCACTGCATCAATCTGCAAAGCAGCCACATGGGCTCCTTGTGGAGATCAGTCCCTGGGCTCTGAAATGCCCAAGAGGGAGAAATCCTTCACCTGGGAGAGACCAGGATGGGATTTTTGAAGAAGCCAGGCCAGTAACCTAATTCAGATCAGAACTCAGAGCACTGGACATTTCACTCCCTTTGTTTCTCAAAACAAATGCCCGAGGTGTGCCCTGCCCATGGCATTACCTGTCTGAGAGCTGCCCCGAGATGAAGGAGCCGATGAGGACCCCCACAAAGAAGAGGGAGGTGGTCAGTGGGGCTTTCCAGTCGTCCTCACACACCAGGTTCCACTACAAGAGAAAGTTCTGTGCTCAGACACAGCCCCAGTGCTGTGCTGAGCCTCATCCAGCACAGGGGCTGCTGGCTGGAGACACACATATCTCCATGCAATGGAATTCTGTTTCCCACACTTCCACCCATCACCAGCACTGTTTTCTTGGCCAAGGTCACTGCTGGAACACCCTGCTTAAAGCACAGGAAAAAGAAGGGAAAGTGATTTTCTCCCCAGGCAACTCCATGAGAGCACCAGCAGCTGTCTGACACTGCCCCATTGCCTCTGGCCAGCAATGCCAAACCTGATGGGAGCCCATGTGTGCAGCTCAGGGGCTGTCCTGGACCTGCTTCCAGTACAATCCTCCCATCATGTGCCCACCAGACCCCTGGAGCTGGCTCCCCATGGTCCAAGATGATTCCACCAGTGAAACAGAGCAATGGAGAAGGGTAAAGAACCACCCCAGCTAAGGACAGCTCCCAGTTTACCTCTGCCAGCACAACACCAGCTGCATCTCTATAACTTCTGGGTCTGACAAAGCATGTGTAAGCAGACACACAGAATGAAATCTCTTTTCTTGCACTGATGTGTTACCAAATTCTGTTCCACCCCACCAGCTGCACCATTGACTTGCCACCCATCACTCACAGCCTCATGACTGCAGCTGGCTGTGGTTGCAGACTTAGGATAGGAGCCAGTGTGGAAACTTCCACCTAAAACTACTCATAACCTCAGACAAGGTTTCAAAAAAATAAAAATGGCATCATGAGCCTCTGTCCACTGAAGTTAGAGCTGAGCATGTCTCTGCCAAGGCTTGCTCCCTTGCTGGTGACTAATCTCCTGGCTAAGGCATGTCTGCCAGGAGCACTTAGGGAGAGGCTTCAAACATGTCACTCTCAGATCAGATAATTGTACCACAATGGTAAGCTAGTTAGATCACAGATTAAAGCATGGCATCATTTTAATAATTAGCCACGCTATCAGAGAGCAGGGGCATTGCCTGTACCAGCAGCCACCGTTTCCTCAGAGAATGGATGGGCCAAGCACAGGCAAAGGCTTTGTGATGGAGCAGAAACCTGCCATCAGAGCTGCTCAGCCTCCTCACTCAACTGCAGGCAACAAGGAGCAGCCCTTGTGTTAGAGAGACACCCAGGTGCTGTCTGATGGCACCACAGCCCTGCCAAAAACAAACCACAGTGCATTGGTGGGTGAGCTTCACAGCTGCTGCAGAACAGGCAGGAAAACCCCAGAACAAGGGGGAAGGTGGTGTGCTTTGATGCAGTTGGCTTTGGACTATAATTTAGGCAAGAGATGCAATTAATGCCTATTTTCAGACAGAAAGAAGTACACTGCCATCAGAGGGGAGTCAAGTTCCTCTGCCCTTTGCCCAGCCTGCAAAGTAACACCAGCTACACAACAAAAAAAGAAGTTGAGGTTAAATACACAGCCCATACCTCTTCCTGAGAAACACACATGTCTTCAATGCAGGAACAAGGAGACCTGTGGACTAAAATGTGCCTCCAAGACCTTGATCTGATTAAGAACAAAGAGAACCCTGTGGCAGAATTTTCTGTAAGGTATTTTCTTGTCCCTGCTGGGAAGGGAGAAGTGGTGATGTGTGGGCCTGTCTGGGCACACACCTGCACTTATCTGCACTGTGTTTTGAGTAGGTGGAGGTTAGCATGTGGGTCAGGGGGCTCTGGTACATTCAAGGATGCTACCTGTGAAAAACAGATGCAGGGATCTGCTTCACCTGTGAAAGGAAACAGATTTCTGTAAAGAAAGTCAGTAGAAATCAAGTCCAGTATTTAAAACAAAGCAAAATTCAGCAACAAAAACCATGGCATTCAAAGTGCACTGCAGAGGTCTTTCACCTCATCCTGCTGCACCTTCCTTGCCCCTCTCAGGGAAAGCTGTTGAGTGACAGCATGGCAGAACCTGCAGCTCATACAAACTATTGTCAATTATCTGTACTGAGCACCTTGCTCTGGGCCACCAGCACAGCACCTGCTCCTGGACCTTCAGACTTGAGTTGCTCGAGGTTAAGGATCAATGTTTTCAAAATGTCTCCATGGTGCCAAAGGCACTTTGGCTGTAAAATAAACCCAGCTAAATAATAACTTGCCCATGAAGCTGCATTACCTCCTTGGTGCCAAATGCCTCCTATCCAGGTGTTTGCTCCACTTTTTCCCATGATATACCCAGCAAAAATTCACTGTACAGGGTCAAGTCTTCCAGACTTGGGGGGATGTATAAAAAGCACACAGCAGCTGGCTGTCCAAAGAGGGGTTACTGTTTACAGGAACTCACTGCATTTGGCCAGAAAACACACAAACACATCAAATCCATCTGACTTTAAGTATACTTGAAGCTGCTGAGTGAACAATCCACCTATTTTAGCTCCAATATCACATGGTACCTGAGCAATACAGCCCTACCCTACAGCTACACCTCATCTCCCAAATTCCAGCTTCCCATCCCCACAGGCACTCACTCTGACTGAGGCTCATGCACAGTGATCAAACACATATAAACATGGTAAGGTCTCAGCTGTGCTTCAGTGTGTAGGGAAAGGTGAAATGTAGCTTGTTTTACCCCTTCCTCAGAGCTGCATCCTTCACAGACAGCACCAAGCACTCCACAGCTACAGGAGCTCCAGCCCAGCCACAGCAAAACTGCCTACGGCTAGAACTTCCAAAATGTCTCTACTGGGCTGGCTAATTATACATTAACCAGAAAATAAGTAATTCTGTAATGTCCCTAGTAAAGCAAACTGGGGAGCAAAGTTCATGTAAGATTCCAGGCAAGGCCTCTGAATGCTAGGAATAAGAGCTGTTCACGAACACTGTTATTAAATCATTTTATTCCCATCAAATCCCTACAGCCCTCTCTGACAAGCTCCCAGGTACTGCAAGAGCCAATTCTGCTAAGTGCTGCTGCCAGGAACACTGTAGATGGAGGAGCTTTCTGAAAAACTGAAATTGCTGGAGAAGGTGCCCTGACTGCCCCAAGTGCCCCCCTGCCAATCAGAAATCACTAATTAACCCCCTGAGTACAGCCCATTCACATCAGAGGAGAAAACACTAGTGGAGCCTTGTGTAAATGGGTGGGGCTGCAAAGCAGGGAAAATCTGAACTTGTTTCCAAGAGTAAAGCTGACCATGAATAACTCGAGAAGTGTTAATTATTCACAGATGGCCCCATCCTGCTCCCTGGGTACCAGGTCCAGCAATGACACCAGCTCTGTTCAGTGCACAAGTGACAAGCACCAGCACCTCCATACCTGAGCACAGGGTGGGCTTCCAGGGTGGGCAGGGCTGCTCTCCACTGATGGAAAAAACCAGAACAGAACAGAAAAGACCTTCAGATGCCTTCAAACCACAGCAATTTCTACCCAGTCTCTTGCCTCTGCCAGTCCCAAAGGCTTCTGGTTTCTACCATCACTAACATCAGGGCCAGGGCTGGGACAGGGACTGAGCAGGACGACCCAGGTGACAGAGCAGTAGCCCCAGCAGAGCCTCTGGCACTCCCTCTGCCCCTTGCAGGGGCTCCAAAGTGGTGTCTGGGATACATGCCATGCCCCAGTGCTGGAGGCAGCTCAGGGGGTCCCCAGAGAGCAGTGCTGGTGACAGCCTGGCTCAAGGGAACTGACTGGATCCTAATGCCTACTCTGAAGGGCAGAATCAGTGCTTGTCCTTGAGCCTCTAATTCATGTTTGATCTGAACATCATTATCTGGAAGTAAAAGAGAAGCAGATTAGTTCCAGAAAAGAATACCAATGTAACAGACCCCAGGAGCCTGCAATAGGAAAAGGAAACCCTGCAGCCCCTTCAGCTCAGCCAAGGGATCACTCTGGACCCCACAATGACTCACATTTCCACTTACTCACCATTACTCTTACAGCCCCTTTCTTACATCAGCCTGTCCCAAAGATCACCTTCACTTCCCCCCATCATCTCCATTTTAATACCACCAAAATGTCTCAGTCTGGGATTCTCTGGTCCCAGGGTTTAGCATGTCCTCACAGACCAAGTAACACAGGTGCTGAGCTGGCATCTCCCACTTGCCTTCAAGCAGCATTTAATAACAGGATTAAATGCAACTGAATGAATCAAATGAAGTCTCCAGCACTTAATCCTGTACCATCAAGTTCTGTTCTTTAATTGAGTTCTGAAGCTATTTCTTCACTAAGCTCTTCTGGTGGCCTGTCCTGGCTTGTCTTTCCTAATACAGAGAAAAATGTTTGGTACAAAAATAAGCATCTCAAATTTGTCTAAACTGCCCCTTTCCAGCATTTAATCAGTGCCTGTTTTCCTTGTTTTGAAACCAAATTCTGCATTTTTTCCAAACGTCCATGACAATTTTGAAACAAAGCAAGTATCCTTTTCCATCTGGCTTACAGATGGGAACCTGGCACTTGGTTTCCATCTCTGAATGTGCTATTGCCTCTCTGGCACACCCCAGGCCCCCAGGCAAACCCCACAGCTATGTCCCATCCGAATACTGCACAGAATGCACTTGTCTGGCATCTTCCAACATAAATGATTTACTGTTCATTAAGAAGAATCACATTTCTCCTCCTTTTGCTTCATTTACTGCCTCTCCCAGAGCACGCACTGACTCTAAAACAGAGATAACAAGTTCATAGAGACACCAGGATAAACTGACCTCCCTCTGGCAGTGAGAGTGGCATTGTCTGTGCCAGTGGTGGCCACCAGGCACCTGCCTGGCAGCCGTGCCAGCCTGTGGGTTATGTGGGCAGCAGCTGTGACAGCCAGGCATGTGGGCAGCAGCCAGGTTTGCCCATGGCCAGGAGCAGGGCAAACCTCCCACGAACCCCTGCATTGATCTGATAGTGTGAGGGATCTCCAGAGACTGAGTACCAGTGCCAGCACAATGGCAAGTGTCACATGCGCCAGTGGTGCCCCTTTGAGCAGGTGACAGGAGGCTGACACCTCCTGCCCATATGCCAGGCACATGGCTGAGCCTATGCCTGCCCACCCCTGGCACGGACCCTCCTCCTGTGTCCTCAGGGCACAGACTCCTCGCCTCAGCACCAGAACCTTTCCTGGCTGTGCCATCCTCCGATGCTATTTTGGTGGCAGATGTTGCTGCTGAGTCACAGGGACCCGTGGGGAGGGATCCCCACCCTTTCCCTGTCACGCTCCCGAGGATGAGGAGGGTGGCCCCGGGCTGAAGGATCGCGGATCCTGCCTGCTGCCACCGCCTGCCACGAGGGCGAGCCTGTTCTTCCCTGAAACCCCTTACACAACGGGAACAGCAACAGCGCTCCTGCAGCTTCAGAGGAATCATCTCCCTCCTCCAACGGAGCTCCCCGCTCCGTGCCAGCGTTACGGAACAGCGCGGCTCTGCCTCCACACCCTGGCACGGCCGGAGGACACAAACAAGTGCTCACATTGCCCGGCACCACTGATGTTCCCCCGTGACACTGTGCACAGATGATGCCACTGCAGACAGAGCCTGACAAGCCGAGGGGACAGCCAGGCCAGGCTCCCGCAGGAGTGACCGCGGCACCTGCCGCCCGCCGGTCCCAGCGCTGACCGCCACGGAACACCGGCGCTCCAGGGAGCGGGGCAGCGAGGGTCCGCTCTGCTCCAGCCCCGGACAGCTGGGGTGTGTTTATCTGAACCTATCCGTGTCCCCATTCAACGCTGCACCGAGGACATGGGGCCATTCCATCACATAGAAAACTACCGGGATGGTCAGCGTGCGGCAGGAGGAAACTACCGGGCTTCAATTTTCAGCCTCTGCCTCCCTCTCCACACAAACCTGTCCCAGAGTAAAACCAGCTGACAAACACAGCTGGAACGGCGAGGGCGCGCAGCTCTTTCCTCAGCCTTTACCTCTCTCATCCCTCCCGCCCCTCGCAGCATCGTGCCCACCCAGACCCCTTCCCACAGGCACTTCACCCGATGGTTCCTGCTCCCACTTCGCCTTCCCCCGGGCAGAATGACAGGCCCCGGCCCCAGCACGGCCCGGGGTAGGGGTGTCACCGCACCTCGGTGATGATGGTGGAGCGATAGACATCGCGGCTGTACTCCCAGCCGTCCAGGCACGGCTCCTGCTCCAGCGCCTCCAGCTCCACGTCGGAGCCGGGTCGCAGCCCCAGCGCCGAGAAGTTGGCGAGCGCGGCCAGGCGGTAGCGGCGGCAGCGGCTCGGCACCTCCTGCCCGTCCCGCAGCTCCAGCGGGATGCTGGCGTTGCGCCACTCGCCGCTCAGGTTGGCCCCGCGGGGCACGACGCACCGGTGCTCGGGCGTGCCGGCCAGGAACACGACCGACATCCCGTTGAAGCCATTGGGAATGATGCTGGCGCTGAGCAAAAAGAAGACGAGGCGCTGGAAGCGGCCCCATTCGCCCAGGAAGGCGGTGGCCGCATCGTAGTCGCGCATGACGAGCGCGGAGCTCCGCGGGTCTTCCCCGGAGCCGCGCTCCGCGGAGGCGGCGCGGGCAGCCCCGCCCAGCCCGGCCCGGCCCGGCCCGGCCCGGCCCCCGCGGGGCGGCGCGTCCCGGCCCGGCCGGAGGGCACCGGGGGGGCTCGGCCGGGCCCGAGCCCTGCCGACCCCGCCTCCCCGCGGCGGCATCCCCGGAGCCTTCCCCGGGCACCGCTTCTGCTCCGCCGCCGGCTCCGGAGCTTTCCCTAGGAGGCGTGTCCGGTTTTTTTCCATTTATTTGCCTGGGCAGCCGCAGCCGGAGCGGAGCGGGTGGTGCCGGTACCGGCACGGCGGGACCGGGCTGCTGTCTCGGCAGCTGCTGCCGGTGCGAGATCAGCGCCTGGTGGGAGCGCGGCGATGATTCCGCCGCCCCCAGCCTTCCCCGAGGCCCGAATCCCTCCAGTCGGCGAGCCAAAACAGGCTGTCCCCTGTATTGGTGCTGCAAGATGGAGGCACAGCATCGTACCACCCCCGCGGGAGCGGAGCACAGCCGGGCATCACCAGCACCGTTAATGGACGGGCAGCTGGAACAGGAGCCGTCAGCTGGGAGCTGCCGGGCCGGCGGGGTCTCTCTGCCCGACTCATCCCACCAAAGGTAGCGACGTCAGTAATGGGAGCCCTCCTCCACACTGGCACAGAGGAAAAACAAGGACCAGACTGTGCTTTAGGAATCGAACGTTCTCACAGCCCCTGAAATCCCGTCCCTAATGCATCCCAGTGCTTTTTCCCAGCAGTGTTTACCCTCGGCAACAGACAAGGTCAGCAGCGTCTGCTCAGGGAGCCTGCAGCAGCTCTGGCCCCGAGAGAGGAGCTTTTAATATTCCCGTCTCCTATCCATTTACTATTCCTGCTCCACACGTGACTCTGGCTTTGCCCACAGTCCCATACGTGGATAGCTGTCAGAGCCATTTCAGAAATCCGAACAACGCTGTCATCTCCTGAAATGACTCAGGGAGCCCTCAGAAACGCGGTGCTGTCTGAAACGAGCACAGTGCTTGCCCTGCTCGGACAATGCAGCTCCCTGGAGCTGTGAGCAGGGTGCCCGGGTCGGGCTGAGCCCAGAGGAGGATGCCCCTGCGCGATGTGCGAGGGCAGGCTGGGTAGCATCGCTCCAGCAGAGATCACAGAGGGCGAGGGGGAGTGTGGGAAGGAAGCAGGGAGTGGAAGCCGCGCTGCCTGGGGAGGAGAAGCTTTTGGCAACATTTATCTGCCAGGCAGCGATCTGCTGCTGCTGCTTTGGATGTGGGCGAAGAATTCATGTCATGGGAAGCTTCAGATATCTCCTGTTTGGAGAGGACATCCTCGTGCCAGGCCTGGGCTACTGAGCAGTCTAAGCTGTCCCCAGTGATAAGAGCAGGGTGGTGGCCAGCTGGGACGGATCAGGCGTTCCCAGGCAGCAGCCCTCCACCTGCCCTGCCCTGCGGCTGTGCAAGAACCACAGTAAAATGCAATGCATGCCTGCTCCCGTGAGGAAATTAGGGATGTGGAGTGTATTGTCTTAAGCATTAATGTTAATGCAATCTTAGCAATTATTCAGTCAACAGTAATTTATTACAGAGGACTAATTCGCAGAGCTCAGAAATAACTGTGGTTAGGCTGCAAACTTAGCATATCAAAAGCGGTAGACACAGACTCAGTAAGTGGTAGATGATGTGCTTAGGTTTATCTGGTTTGCAGATGCATGCTTAGCATATTAAAATTGCATGTGTCTGACATGAGAACACCACAGGGTTTTCTCTTATACTGTGAACCTGCATAAATTAGCAGCAATAGAATCCCTTGTGTTCTAGCCAGCTCTGCCACAGCACCACAAGCTCTTGCTGCAATCACCATAGACCAGAGCTTTTGCTGGGTGTTCCCCAGCTTGCAAAACCCACTTGTGATCTAACATCAGGGATGCTTTAAACCAAGCACAGAGATTATGAAAACTACATGAAACAGTGGCCAGTGAATGGCTTGGACTGTTGTGGAGCAAATTCACTGTAGGGGAAGGACTAGTCCTGGTTCTTGCAAATGACCCTTCTTAAAGAGGTCAGTGCATGTGTCCAGAGAAGGACAACAGAGCTGGGAAAGGACCTGGAGCACAATTCTGATGAGGAGCAGCTGAGGGAGCAGGAGGGGCTCTGGAGTATGGGAGGCTCAGTGGGGACCTTCGTGCTCTCTACAACTCCCTGAAAAGAGGAGTTGGTGAGGTGGGGGTTGGTCTCTTCTCCCAAGGAACAAGAATAGGAGAGAGGAAATGGCCTCAAGTTGTACCAGGGGAGGTTTAGGTTGGATGTTAGAGAAAATTTGTTCGTGACACTGGTAGTGGTGTAGTCACCATCCGCAGAGGGATTTAACAGGTGTGAAGATATGGCACTTGGTGGCATGGTTTAGTGATGGGGGCTTTGGTAGTGCTGGAGGCTTTTTTCACCAAAACAATTCTGTGATTTTACCACAGCCTTATAAAACACACTTTCAGCTATTAGGTAAAGAGCAGTGTGTGGGAAATGAGCTCAGATTTAAATCCTTTAAATTGAACCCATATGCCAAGGAGCCAGCAGAGAAAAGGAGGAGCACTTTGTTATAGGGGGAGATGAAACAAATCTTTGAATGCCTGAGACACCACCTCTAGTGCAGGCACTTGGTTCTTGTGGAGGCAGGAAGCTGCTCCAATGGCTGCTGGATGCCACAGCTGCCCCCAGCTGTGGAGGAGCCCAGCTCCTGCTCGTGCAGTCACATTACCCTTACCCAGTGTCCCACTGCTGGCATCAGAGCTCCTGCTCTGCTCCAGAGTGGGGTGGTGCTGCCCACAGCAGCTCTGCTCTTTCTGCCAGGGCAAAAGCCCCTTTGAAGGGACCCTCTGCTGTGGTGGGACAGCTGTGCCACTTTCCCAGTAGCCATCTGGAGAGATGGGAATTAAGAAAGCACAGGATAATTTAGAGTTCTGTGGATTGCCTAGCACTGGGATCACATGGAAATTTGCTTATCAACAGGGCAAATCAAGGCCCATTTTGTATGTGAGCTGCAGTGTCTCCTCTGAGGGGCTCTGTGCCACATGCTGGAGCTCCTGTGCCACTCTGCTGGAGTGTGGCACAGCCCTGCTCTGGCCAAAGCCCTCCTGCCTACCTGCTGCCCATGCTGGAGCTGGTGATCCCATCCATCAGGGTCACATCCCACTGGACCAAGAGGACTTGGGAAAAGTAATCTTTGGCAGTCTTTAAAAAGGCTCTTGGCTCATCTCAGCCTTTCTGCTCTCCCAGCAGTTCAGTGCAGGTACCCCTTGCAGCAGTGCCAAGAGTTGCCTGACGCTCACTTGAATCCAGCCTGTGGGATTTGGAGCTCTCAGGGGCATTATGGCCACCACTTCTCAGCTCCTGGTAGTGGTGAATGAACTTCTCTCCTCCTAAGCAGGGCCCAGCAGACAAACATATGGTGTGAATGATTTTTCATCTTATTTGTGGTAGGAATCCTGTAAAAGAGATGGAGTGAGGATGCCTGTCTTTAGCAGGTGTGTGAGGATTTGGTATAAACCCTCCCAGAGCCCACCTTCTCAAGGGCAGTCAGCTTTCTCAAGGCTATCCACCAGGCAGGAAGGACTTCAGGAATTTTGCCTGGTGCAATGTCACTCCAGCAGGGGAAGGGACATTGCTTTGGCCCTGGCGAGGACCAGCACTTGCTTCCTGTGCAGCAGGAGCACATCCTGCTTCCCTGGCCCCCAGCCTTCGGGTCGGAGTCAGTGATGTGGGTCAGGGCTGCATCGGAGCAAGGAACCGCCAGAGAAGAGAGGAGATGCTCAAGCCCATCACTGCGGTGTGAAACGACCTCTCCCGGAGAGATCATTGCCGGACGTTTCCCGAAGTGCTGCCCTCTGGGTGGATTTGGATGTTCTCGCTCAGGAACTTCCTCACCGTGCCGGGACTCCTCACAGAGCGGGCTCTTGTCCCAGCCTGCTGGAAGCCGCTGGATATTTCAGTTTTCATCACTAGATGGAGCAGGAGACAGCACAGCGCAGGGATGGAGCTCTGCCTTGTCCCATGGCCCTGCAGCCAGACCGCTCCTCTGCCCCTCATCCTCTCCCCACATCCTTTACAGCCCCCTGCAGCCCATCTGCCCCTCATCCCCTCCCCACATCCTTTACAGCCCCCTGCAGCCCATCTGCCCCCCCACACCCTTTATAGCCCCCTGCAGCCCAGGCACACCCATTTACCACCATTTCCCCTACAGATCCCATACATTCCTCTGCACATCGTGTATCCAACGCCCTCCTTTACATCCCCTGCACTCCCCCAGATGTGGGGAAAACCCCTGGGATGTGCTGCCTGGGGAGCCGGGATTGTCCATTCCAAGGACAGGTTGGACACCTCTTGGGAGGGTCATGGTAGCTGGTGCTGCCTGGGGACAGGAGCAAGGTGTAAGTGGTCTCTGGAGAGCCCCTCCAGCTGGATTTTCCAGTGGTGGTGTCCATGCCCCACTGGTGAGCCCAAGCCCTCCCAACCCACGGTCCCACAGTGCCAGCAACTTTGCACCTCCTCAGGGTCCATCAATTTGAGGAAGACACACTCATCACTGGCCTCCTGCAACCCTTCAGGTTTGGGAGTGCAGGACTAAGGTGCTTCTTCAGAAAGTAGTTATTAATAAAGGCAAAAGCCTGAACCAGGCTTGAGCAGAACCTTTGCAGAGTAAAGTGTGGCCCTGTGCACTTGAACTGCCCTGAAATCAGTTCTGGCCCAGCCCAGGCCCTCCCCACTGGGCTCCCTGCACGAGCAACTGCTTTAGGACTACCTAAAAATTCAGAATATTTAAATGTCCTGGGGGAGAAGCTGGTCCTAGCTGGAAGAGCTCTGAGAGTGTTTGCTGGGGAGAAACAAACAACTTGCAGATAAGTTTCTCTAGAATCAGGAGCAGTTTTCTGGGTTTTACTATATGTGTAAAGGGAAGATTTTTTTCCTCCCTAAAGTAATGAAAATAGCTTATTTTATACATGAGAAAGGGAAGAGAGGGAACTTTTCCAAAGAGCTACTTCCCCTCAATCCCCCTCCTATGGCACAGGACATTTATCCTCAGATAAATGGACAAGCTGAGATTTTTTCAGTCCCTGGGGCAGACCAGTAGTAACAAAAGCAAAGTTAAACAACTCCAAACAAAAGCTGCAGCAGAGTGGGGTGTGGTGGTGGAAATGATGCCTGGCTAAGTAAGAAACTTTAATGATACATGGAAAAAGCTAAACAATTAAAACTTGCATCAGTCTGGCCCTGGTCCCACCTCATTTAGTTAATAAATGCTGTGCTTCATCACGGTGGAGCTTGTGCTCTTTTTTCCTGAAGAGAGGAGGCTCCCAGTGTTGGGCTGGTCAGAGTAGCTGTGTGGGCAGCAGAGGGTCTGGGGGGCCCCAGAGCTGCCCAGGCTCTCTGTACCCCTCAGTCTCACAGTGGGGATCACTCCAAGGGGCTGAAGCCCCCTAGAATCAATGCCCAGGGGAGAAGGGCTGGGGATGGTGGAGGCTAAACCACAGAAATACATCCAACACATGTGTGTGTTCAAGGGTGAATAGAAAACCACTAATTGGAGAGTCATAACCATATTAATTATTTGAATATGTGTACAAATTAGACATAGAGTCACACAGACCCACACTGGAAACTTTTTCTTTCCCCTATGGAAACTTTTTCTGCCACATGCAGAGCCTCAGAGGTTTTGTCTTTTAAATGTTTTAGGCACATACAGACAACAATTTCCATATGTGAACAGTTGCCAAATCAAACCTTTTAGGTTAAATATTGGAGGCACTTACCTCACACCCCTTCTGACTTTCCCATACACCAGTGGTTTGAATCCCAATCAACTGTTAAAGCCAGACCCACAGAGACTGAGCTACAGAAGCAAACATCCCTCTGACACAGCTGCTAACCCCAGCCTGCCCTCCCCTCCCACTCCCCCACACTCCCACCACCCAGTGGGCTTCTGTACTCCAAGGGCCAGCAGTAACCTCTCCTTGGGAAGGCCCAGCTCACTCCAGCAGTGACAGCAGCAACACCCCAGCACTGCAGAACTGTGGATTCCAGTCTGGTGACAGCCTGGGACATCAGGTGGGAGAAGGATCCCTTGGAGTGTCACTGTGGCTGATTAAACATCACCAAAACCACCGATTCTTCAGCCTTGTGCAGGAGTAGAGGCAGCAAAGCTCTGAACCATCACAAGGTGAGCTGGGTCCCACTGGTGGAGAGGAGCCAGCCACACAGAGACACAGTGGCCTTTCCCACCTCCACACCTGATAGGATGTAGGATCCCAGGAAGGTCTCAAGTCAAAAAAACCTCACACCAACTCCCCCAAAACATAGACCAAACCTCAAACAAGGTCTCAATGAAATGTGGAAAGCAATTCACATTTGCAATGGCATGGAGATGCAATTTGTATCTCCAAGATGCTTTTTGAAGTTTATCCAGTGTCCTTCTCACCTGGATGCCAGGGGACCCCCACACATACAGACCAGGCAAAGGCCAAGTGATGTGAGACAAAACCCATAATACAATTTTATTTTTTGTTTCATACAAACAGTACCCTCCCCACATTTTACAGAGTTTAACAGCATTATCTGGTGACAGAGAAGGTGACACTTGTGGCTGCTCCTGCAAGCCTCACAACAGGAACAGGGTGGCCTGAAGCCAGGAAACCATGTGCCCTGAGATGGGCCTGTGTGAGGCAGCTCCAAGCTCTGCAGGGGGATCAGGTGAATGTATTACTCCTAAGAAAGGGTATCATGAGATGCCATGTGGAAATATTGATTTGAGGGAACTTGGGATCATTAGAAGAACAGCTCCATGCCCAGCATTCCCACTGGTGTGGCAGCCAAGCAAGACCACCAAGGGTGCGCTGGCAGCAGCCTGCTCAGCTGGGTGTTTAAAATGAGGGCAATGAACCCACTTATGAACTTCTTGGTGCTCCCTGTATCAGGGCTGCAGATTCCTGGCATCCTGCAGGACATGGCCACCATGCAGATGGGGACAAGAGCCTCAGGGAGTGACAAGCACCACTGGCAGCTCCAACTGCCTGCCTGGAAACAGGGAAGGGCATCCTGTGCCATTCATGTTGGGAGTCTTCCATCATGCAGCTGGGCTGTATTCAGTCCTGGATTTTGGTGAAGCCTGAACTCTCAAGCTACAGGCACCAGAGCTCAAACCAACAATGTATAAGGATAACAGAGGAATTCAGAATAAATGTTTCTGACAAGGGCACTCCAAGGAGCTCCAAGCAGAGCCCTGCAAACCAGGGCAGTAATACTTCCCACCTGATTACCACCTCCTCCTTTACACTTGTCCCAAACATTCCCCCCTTCAGAGGGTCCAACTGACCAAGCAAGGCCATGCAAATACAAGAAAAACGTGGTTCAGAACTGTGATAAAATTTCCACATTTCTTGTACTTTAATAATTAAAAATTCCTGATGGCAGAAGGAGGAGAATGTCCTCTGGATGTCCCCCTGCTAGCAGGAATGCACAGAGCCAGCATCCCTGTGGTACCCAGCTGGAGGGGCGGCAGGACATGGGGCAGGAGCTGCTGTGTCTCTGTAAAGCACTGCATGAAGAGGTCTAGATGAACACCAGTAACACCCTAAAATCCCTTCTGGGGTGCGGAACCTGTAGGAAGAAATTACCTGCTCATCTAGGATCATGCTCCCAATCCTGTGCCAATCCCCAATTTTCCCTCTTATGGAGAGCCAGGAGAGAAAGGGGTGCCTTGCCCATCACTCCATTTCTTATTTTCCTTTTCCATGGAAGGAAAGCAAGCACAAGCATTTATTTTTCTCCCCCACATCCTTTCTCTCTCAAAATAAGGAGGAAGAAGACTGAGGCTGTTGCAAAGCAGAAATAACCTCGTGGTACCAAAGACACAGCTCCCATCACTTTGCACAGCAGTACCCAGCAGCTGAGCAAGTCAGCTCCCTCTCTCCTTCCTCTAACATGAAAAAAAACCACATTTCTCTAACAAAGAAACATTTCAAGAGCCACTAAATCTTTTCCCTGTCAAATAAAGTGGATGATGGACCTGGCTGAAAGCACAGCCTTAGGAGATGGGTATAAACACAATCCTGCTGCCCTGGGACCTGGGGCTCACCCAAGCTCTGGTTACTCCCTAAGTGCCTGGAGGGATTTTATCACCCCCTCTCTGCTGGGAGGCAGACCCAGATAGTAGCAATCTGAGGATTTAGAAATAAAGGACTGTAAAATTACAGCAAAAATTGGGGAATAGTCACAATGGCCAAAGCAAAGGCAGCTGTGGGCAGAAATGTAGGAGGTGGGGATAATCAAAGGGTGCTCCAGACTGCTGCAGTGTCCTTTCAAGGTGTGCTTGAGTCATTAGATAACAGAATAACAGAACTAGGAGTAGAAGGAGGAAGAAAAAGGCCTCATGACACACTCAGTGTGGAGATCTCTTGGGAACTTGAATCAGTCCTTGGCAGCCTCAAACTGCACTGCCCTGGTCCAGAGAGTCTCACTGTAATTACTGTTTTAAGAGACCACCCTTCCTTGGCACATCTGCTGGGATGCAGCTGAGTGAGGCACCCACTGGTATTGTCCTGACTCTCAGGGGTTGGTTTTTAATCACTGGGCAGCCACAGGACAGGAGATTAGGGTCAGGACATAAGAGACAGCTTCTTTTGTTAAAGTGCCTTATTTTCTTTGAGCTTTTTAAAACATCTTCTAAAACATCTTCAGTAGAAGGAGGGCACAAAAAAAAAAAAAAGGAAAAAAAAAAGGAATACAGGTTTTATATGAAAGAGAGTAGAGAATTAATCAATATTTACACAGATCTTGGATAAGATTACAGCACAGACTAATAACCCAACACAGCAAAAAGCAGAGTGTCAAAAAGAAGGGCAAAACCTGTTTGAATGCTTTCAACACCATTCCCCGGAGATCCCAAGTGTAAACGGTTTTATCTAGGAAAAGGCATTTGAACTTGGGCTTTGGTCATGGGGGTTGATTACAGCCCCAGTGCTTGCAGCTGGCAGGAGGACGTGGGTGGGCCACTCCACCTCTCCAGAGCACAGCCCAGCCTTAGACGAGTTCAACTTTGGCATTTGGATAAACAGCCACCACGTCATATCCTTCGGGGGGCTTAACCCTCTCCTTGGCGTGTGTCTCGCAGTACAGCTGCTCCTCGATGAAGAAATACCCCCTCTGCTTCAGGTTGAGGCCACAGTCGTCACACATGAAGCACTCGGGGTGGTAGAGCTTGTCCCGAGCCTTGACGATGGTGCCCCTGCGAGAGATCCGGAGAGCTCGAGTGAGGTGGAGGAACGAGGAGCATGAACAGCTTTTCCCGCTGCCTCAAGTGAAACAGTAAAGTGGAGGAAAGCAGCGTGCAGGGACATGTAAGGGTGTTATCAGGGGTTCTCAGCCCACCCAAAGCTGCCACCTCACTCCAGGTGTGGCTTCACTGTGCTTCTGCAGGCAGGGTGCTCCACACCCAGCAGCACTGCTCCACAGCTTGGTGCAAAACAGAGCCCTGAATATCTACATTCAGCCTGGATCTGAAAATCATCTGCAAGGACTGGGGCTGAGCACTTGCAGACACTGACTTGTGGAGCAGACCCTCACTCACAGCTCCAGCAACAATACCACTGCAGGCATGTGCACAGCTCACACTCAGCCAGCAAATTTGGCTTGAGCAGGATGTAAATTACAGCAGAACATAAATTACAACAGGTCATAAATTACAACAAACAAAGCATAAAACCACCTATACTATCTGAAACAAACATCCATCTGACAGAGAGTAACTCTTCAAGAAACAAACAAACCAGCTTTCTTCTTCTCAACATTCAAGGTGTTTCTCCCACAACCCTTGTAAGGCAGTGAACGAGTGCTTGGTGCTGTGGTGCTATTCATAGTCCCTGGGCAGCTACTATGATAAGCAGGGCACAAACCATCCCATAAATCATCCCTTGCGAGATTCCCTTAAAAGGGGCAATCCAAACTGCATTGCTCAGGTTTAGATATGGTTAGAAAAAGCCAGAAAGGGATTCAAGGTATTCTGCTATAAATTCTAGCCACGTCCCAGTGTCACTGTCCCCACTGCACAGAGGCCCTGGTGAGGCAGGACACTTACACAATGCCATTCCTGCAGCGGGTGCACTCAGGGAGCATCTGCAGCCCAGACATGGGGCCACCAAGCTTTGGCACCGGGGACTTGATGTTCCGGGGGTTGCTCAGTTTGTCGAGTTTTTCACCTGCCAAGAATTATAAAGACACAGATTAAAAACTTGGCCTCTCAGAGCTGTTTTTTTCCCCTCTTCTTTCTTCTTCTTCCTTTTTTTTTCCTTTTCCCTTACAGAGTCAGATGGAGCCTGCATGTCATAACAGGACCTGCAACTCCCTTGGAAGTTCCAGGACAGCACCAGGTCAACAGACGTAGACCTTGTCAAAATGCAGAGCAGCTGTGATCTAGAGATGAGAAGTTAATTTGACTATAATAGTACTTAGTTAAAAATCATAAAGTGAAGAGCTCAGAAAAGTCACTCCTCCCCATCCCCCCACCAAAAAAAAAAGTTCCATCCATGAAAGAATTTCAGAGAATGAGGCAAATTGAACCTAACAATAATAGAATCACATGCACTTTTCTTCCTAGAGCACACATTTAAGCTCAAATAACATAAATCAAAATACTGTGATAGAAGATAAGGTCTTCTGAGGCACCAGACCTCCTTTAATGAAGGTCCAGCAACAGGAAAGGAAGCAATGAAGATTTTGTGCATATGAAAAATATAATAGCAGAATTTCCAGTGTTGCTGCTCCCACTCCCTACAGACCCTCTACCATCTGCCCTCCAATTCTGGACAACAACAACATGCTTGTTGCCAACTCCTGGGGTCCTTAAAAGCTTCCAGTATTGACTGCATGGTTTTCCACAGCTGACAACTGACTGGGGTCTGTTTGGCATATATTGATCTATGGTTCCTCTGTGATTGCCTAAGGTCATAGAAAGGAAAGGCTCATGAAGAAGGACCACCTGGCTCACAGTTTGGAAAAGCAGCAGAGGAGCTCTTGGATGAACAAGTCTTCTCCAGAGTTCTAATATGCCACACACTCCCTGAGCTTCCAAGGTGTTTCAGTCCAGGGTCCATTGTAAACATGGGCTTCAAGTCCTGATGCCCAGAAGGTCTCAGTAGGCCACAAGCACTTTCTGACCTAGGTACCTGCACATACTCTGTGCCAGTTTTGGCAGCTTCAGAGCAAAATCCAGTGTTAAGTGCCTCCCATGGCTCCAGAAGCATCTCTGCCTTTCCTAAAGGGAATTTTGAGTACCTGGAGCCTGATGCATCATCACTGCTGGTTGCTCACAGCCCTGAGGCAGGGTCACACCACAGATACATTCTGAAGGGCATTACTCAGAAAAGAGACCCCTGCTCTCCAGGAGTGTTTATTGTCCTGGGCCCAGATGGGAAGGAGGGTGCACCCCTGACTCATCCCCTGGGGTGCACAGGCACCTTCCCACCACAGCCCCCCTCTCCAGCCATGGCTCTGACACAGAGGCCAACGCTGCCAGCAGTGCCAGCTGAGGGGGTAAAACCAAAAGGACCAACTTCCCACCAGACCCCACCTCCCCAAAACACAGCACAGTGTTGGGCAATGCTCTATGAAAGAGCATGAATGCTCTATGAAAGAGCTTTCATACATGCAGGAGTGACTGCCCAAGAGCAGAGCAGGGCTACTCCACCAGAGGAGTACTTGGCTGGCTCCAGCCAAGCACCTTGGTGAATCCTTCCGCTGCCTTGCTGGGAATAAACTGAAGCAACTGCTCAAGCTGTTGGCTTCTCCCAGCATGAGACACAGCATGCTTGGACTAGACAGGCTCATCTGCCAACATTTAACAGTTAAGCTGTCACTGCCTCTCATGCAGAGTGCTTGCATAAGCTGCTTAAAAAAGGAAAGAAGGGAAAAAAAAAAAAAGGGATTTTACAGCAAAATGAACCCTGCAGAGAAAGCTGCTTCCCATCTTCTTGAACTGTGTATCATTTCCTTCTATTTACCAGCCCAGTCTCATGGTGATTTATGGTCTTCAGCAAGGCAGTAAAATGCTTTAACTCCACAGCCCCCATCATGCCATCCATGTTATGGTTGGAGTTTTTTGTCCTTTCTGGGTTATGGGTGTATATGAGGGTGGGTGGGCACTGCTCCCTAAGGGTGTGGGATAGGGCTAAAATGCTTCCAGTAGGAATACATTCTATATAAAACAGATTGTTGTCCAAGACACTCAGCTCCTTGGGAGAGGAGAGCTTGACTTTAAAAGGACAATGCAGAGCAGGCTCAGGTCAAAATGTGTAATTTTAGGCTTAAGGATAAAGGAGCAGGGGTGGCAGCTGTAAAACAAACCCAGCAGGAACACTTAGGATTGAAAACGTGCTGGAACATCACAGAGCTTCATGCCAAGCAGAGATGCTTTTCACCTAATTTCTCATCCCTTGTGAAATAAACAGAGTTGGAATGACCAAGGCATAAGTGAGGCTGTGCCAGCAGCAGTCACACATCCCCTTCACACTACTGAGAGGAAGAATGGTGGAACCCAGGTGACAGTGACTGCTCCAGCCTGTCCCATACTGGCTGGTACCAAAAGCAGCCTGTCAGGCTGCAGTCAAACACACAGTGTTGCACTGGTGATAGGTTAGAGCCAGAGAATGCTGATGAACACATATCCAGGACTGGCTGCACAGTCCCAGGATGTGGGGATTTGTCCTGGCACCTCTTTGTTCCCCAGCCTTTTCTTTCTCCCTTCCTCTTAGCACTGGGTTTCTGCCAGCCCAGTGCTGCAGGATGCAGGGGGAGGCAGGAGCAAACCAGCAAAGCTTGAATTTTGCTCCCTTTCCCTGGGACAGAGAAGGGAGGAAGGCAGCAGCATTACTAATTGGGATTAACACAATCACTTCCTATTTACTTCTTCCTAACAAGGTGACTGGAGAAGAAGCAGATTTGCCCTTGCTCCTGGAGGTCTTGAAGGACCTGAAGGTCCAGCTGAGGCTGGTATTTAACATCCATCCAAGGGCTTTAATACTGCCAATCCAGGGGCTGTATTACTAATATAAAATACAATAATATACCCAGTGCTTCTGAGGTTGATTCTATCTCATGCTTTGCAACTATGGCTCAGTCCCACTGAGAAAACCAATACTGGTGGAATTCCATGATGATCAGAAGTTACCTGCAATTGTGCTTCTTGTGAAGCAAGAATCAACATCCTTCTAGTCAAAGAACAGACTTCTCCAACATTTGACACAAACAAACTGAAATGCAACAGCCCAACTCACTACCTCTCACGGCTCCATAATGAGATTTACAGCAGTTGGTCTTTTCTCATAAAAGATATGTTCCTGGATTCACATGATTGCAGTATGGGGCCCTTGGAAGGAAACAGAAAGAGGGGTCTTGCCCTGTAAGACTGTAAAGCAAAGCCTAAAAATTTGAACATAAAAGCCCCAATAGACTTGATGATGAAAGGCAAATAAAATAAAAAAGAAGCTGAAAGGTATAGATTGGGGATCTTATTATTTAATGTGTTAACAACATGGGCAGGAAGCTGTGACAGACCTGAGAAGTGAGCCAAGAGCTCCTGATCTCTATCCCTGCCTTGCTGAGGACCATCCCACGTCCTTATGCAAATGCCATTTACTTAACCAGACCAGGTTCTCCAACAGTGATCTTACACAACTGCTTAGGGCCATCACATCTCATAAACCATCTCAGAAAACAGCTGCCACGCTGCTTACAAATCCAGCTTTCACATGGTGCTCAAGTCAGCCACAAAATCTGGTAAACAGGAGTATGTGAAACACTGATTTGAAGCCTGCCATCCCAGTGGGTCTCCTCACAGGAGGGTGCTTGGGTGCCAACCCCCTTACCATTCTCACTGGCCTCCAACATGCCCTGCAAGTACCGGAAGGATCCAGACTGCTTTGGCTCTGAAACAGGCTTTTCATAATCCTGGAGCATC
The DNA here is from genome assembly GCF_027579445.1 of Ammospiza nelsoni. Lineage (NCBI taxonomy): Eukaryota > Metazoa > Chordata > Aves > Passeriformes > Passerellidae > Ammospiza > Ammospiza nelsoni. Next base: position 8,692,711 of record NC_080648.1, read on the forward strand.
TTGTAGACATCGGACTCCACATCAATCCCATTTCTGTTCCGTGGGAGAGACTTCACGGGGTCAATGCTGGTTTAAAGCAAAGAAAGAAAGGCTCAAGTCAAACAGAAACAGCTACTGTCAGCTCATCAGGGAGGTACTGAAATGTCCACATTCCCACAGATTCAATTAAGCACCTCTGTTTTCATGTGTTTCCCTGCCTGGAGGTATGTCTGGCACAGGAACAGTTGCTGAACCGAGGAGGTTAAACTTGTTCCCTGTTGGGCTCCCATTGAGCAACACAGCAAGGGCTGGCCCAGTTACCAGATGCCTTCAGGAAAGAAGGCAGCTGCTTGCAAATGCTGTAAATTGCTTTGCTACCCATGGAATTTATTGATAAAATGGGAAAAAAACATGCATTTCATTAACTGTGTAGGGCCAGAGCATGCACCCACCCCTTGTAAGGGCATCTGGAGAGCATGTGCCACGCAGGACAGCAAAATCCCTCACCACCCACAAGTGCTTCCTATGAAGCTGGTGTTACTGTAGGTACATCACAAACACAGAGCACAGCTTAACTGAGAAAACCACCTCACCAGGGAGGGGGACACTGGGGCTGCCCTGTAACCCCCACCTCCTGCCTTCAGCCTGGAGCTGCTCCTGCTCTGTATGAGGAGCGTTTGGGATGCACAGGCAACAAATAGCAATTTAAACCATTATTTCAGTCCAAAACATCAAAAAATGAAAAGCATGGTCTGGAATCAAATATATTTCAGGTATATGCTTAAATGTCCTGCTGAGAAAAGCTGAATCCAAGTGCTGTTGTGCTCCAGAGGCCCCAACACACAGCACAGCTCCAGGGGAAGGGGCTCCTCTTCCTTTTTATAGAGCAGGTCATCAAGGTCATTATAAAACCAGTAAAAACAGCAAGAGCCCTGAACTCCATCAGCTTCACATACTTTAGCTATCATCTGGATCATTTTCTCCACCAGTGTTATATTCATGTCTGCTTAAACAAATAAACAAAAGAAATAACATTCACTTTCAAAGAAAGAAAGAAGGAAGGAGAAAAAAACTTCCAGCAAAAGTCACTTTCAGAGAATGGCTACAGCTCCATATTCTGGTAGTGACTCTCCAGCAACTCTGCTCCCTGTGGGAGGTGAGGACCAGCCTGGGTGGTGCAGAGCCATGGACCCATCCCTGTGACTCCCAACCAGTCCAAACGCTGCAGGTGTGCTCCCAGCAATTCTCTACCCTGCTACAGCTCACTCCTACGTCAATTCACACATTGTCAATGGCAAAGGGCAGGTTTTGGCCAGCTGTGTTAATTTGGCACAACCTTGTTTGTTGGTAGCGGCAGGGAGGGACCCCACAAGGGTAGCATCTGTGAGAAGCTGCTGAAAGCTTCCACCATGTCTGACAGAGCCAATCTCTGATGGCTCTGAAGTTGGACATGCTGCTGGCCCAATTAGAGAAGTTGGTAACACCTCTGTGATGACATATTTAAGTAGAAAATCAAAACGATGCAGGGGCAGATTTTCCAGGGATAGTGAGGCACTGCAATGGGGGTCCATCCCTGGCCCGGCTTGTGGCGATACACGGCCATGGCTGCCACCATCTTGGCATGGCCCGCGGTGAGCCCTCCCCTGCCTGCCCAGCCATGCTGTGGGCAGGGGGGCAAAGGGGCACCAGTGGCTTCTCCTTCCCCGTGCCCTGCAGGCATTAAACAGCGCCGGGGCCGCGGCCGCCACTGCTGGAAACATGGCGGCAGGGCCTGGCCTGCGGTGAAAACACGGCCAGAGACTCCCTCACACAGAAACTAGACAAAATCGACCTCTCAGTGCTGTGGGATCCTACAAAAATTTTTGAATTAGTGGAACTTGTTGGCAATGGTATCTATGAGCAGCAGCTTTTCTTCTAGTCAGAGAAGAGGAAGAAATAAGGACGCGTGAGGGAAAACAACATGGCGGCACCAAGGTCAGTGGAAAAACAAAGAGGGGGAGGAGGTGCTCCAGGTGTTGGAGCCAAAATTCCTTTGCAAGCTCTGGTAAAGGCTATGATGAAACAGACTGTCCCCCTGTAATGCAGGAAGTGCACAGGGGTGTAGAGATCCACTCACAGCCCATGGGAAAAGTGCTCACAGCAGAGTGGGTGGATGGCAGAGAAAGCTGAGATCCAGTGGGAGACCCGAATGGAGAGAGGGCTCCTGCTTGCAGAGACACAGAGAGGGGCCTGGCTGCCAAACTAGAGCAGCCTATCCTTAGGACTGCACCCTGTGGATGAGTGACCCAGGCCACAACAGTTTTGGGAACACTTGTTTGCCTGTGGGAGGGACTCACAGCATAGCAGAGAATAGACTTCTCTCCCTGAGAGAACAGAAAATCTCAGGTGATAGGTGATGAGCTGGCCAAAACCCCCACACCCTGTTTTGTCCTGTGCTGTCACTGGGAAAGGAGGGCTGGGGGGGGGGGGGGGTGGGAATAGGTGTTTTAAAGGCTTATTTTACTTCTCATTAGCCTCCTTTTACTCTGTTAATAATCAATTTACTTTATACCTATAAATTTGAACCTGTTTTGCCCTTAGAGTGTTTTCTCCAAGTCCTCATCTCAACTCATGAGCCCTTTGTTATTTCTTTTTCCCTCTCCTCTACCCAGCTGAAAGCAAGAGAGGGTAAGCAAGTGATTTTAGTGGTGCCCGGCATTTGGCCAGGGTCAAATCATGACACCAGCCCAGCCTCATCAAAGAAAATGTACTGCAATTCAAAGAAAATGCCCTCCTACCCCAATTCTACTCAAAGACCCAAGTGAATGTCCTTGCTTTAGGCTCATTTGAAGAAAATACCAGATTTTGTCCTCTATTTTTTGTGCAGTTCTCCTCTTTCCAACTTCAATAACTCTCCCAGAGCAGCACAGGGAATGAGCTGGCTTGCTGCATCACTGAAATGCAGATTCATGCAGACACAGAGTTCCCAAGCTGAAAATAAACTCTTTTTGCGATACAGACATTACTTTCTTGCAGGATATTTTGCCAGTTTGGAAGAACATAAATCAGATCCTCATAAGCCATGTGAAAGCATCCCAGTCCACAACCTGGCTTGTCTCAAAGTCTGAGTTATTCACCCAAACCATTCTTGGCTACACAAAAGCCTTTTCTTTCCTAGGAGCATTATTTATTTCTCAGCCTCCCGGACAGCTGCACTGAGCAGATCTTACACTTATAAACATCCCAGTTACTGGAGTTCATCCTTTCAGCCAGTATCTCCAGCTTCCAGAGCAAGTATTGGCTCCTAGGTCTGTGGCAAGGTGATCCCCACTCCTAGGAGCACAGCACCCTCCATCCTGCCTTGGAAATACACTTTGAAAAAACAAAGTATAAACAAAATATTATTGTCTGTGACACTCACAGAGCCATGGAATTGTTTAGGTAAGAAAAGCCCTCTAAGATCATCAAGCCAAACCATTCCCCCAGCACTACCAAGGCCACCACTAAACCATGTCCCCAGGAGAAACACCCACATGTTAAGTCCTGTTAAGTCCCTCCAAGTATGGTGACTCCACCATTGCCCCAGGCAGCCTGTGCCAGGGCTTGACAACCTTGTTGGTGAAGAAATTTTTGCTAATATCCAATTTAAACCTGTCCTCCTCTTGTCTTTCTTGGCATTAATCCCAGCTGGGAGACTGTACCTAGGGGACACTAATCTGCCTACTCACATCAGCAAAAGAAGGATCTTAACAGAGATCTGGAGAGTGAGCACCTTCATCAAGATGCAAACCTGAGCATTGCTTCACAAGCTTCAATTTAATGTTGCGGTTGCTACCTATGTAATTGTTCAGAAATTGCCATCTCCAAGCCTTTTGATTTTTGCTTTGTTTTGTTTATTTGGCTAGTTTCTTTTCTCCTCCCACCTACACTTGACCAGCCCATCATCCCGATGGACTTGGCAGAATTAAGTCAATGGTTAGAGAGGATGATCTTGAAGGTGTTTCCAACTGAAGTGAGTCTAGGATTCCATGACCTCAGGAGCACAGCAGCCTCTGTGCACTCCCTGAACCTTAGTTAGCAGGAGCAGCAGCAGATGCAGAGCCAAGCCCTGCCCTGCTCCTACCTGTGTGCAGGAGTGATGTGGAGTCCACTCAGTTGGCCTGGAAGGGCTGACTCAGAGCTGTTGTTCGTGTACAGCCGGGTTGGTTGGTGATGCTGCATGTTCAGCATCTGCTTGCTGTCCACAGGGCTGCCCCCAGCTCCATGGGGCATGGACCTCCTGCTCTGGGCAGGGCCACTGTCCTGGAAGAGAAAGAAAGCAGAAAACATGAGATTTATAGTGTGTGATACACATGGAGGGGCTGTGTTTGGACATGCAGTTTGCAGTAATAACATTTTGCGTGTGCTGTGGAAAACAGAGATGTGCAGCAGGAAAAGGAAAATTCAGCCTTGACCTGCAGTTAAATTGTGCTGAATCTACACAGCTCCCCTTGGTCCCCAACCAAATGAATTTGCTGTTTCTCCATGGTGAGCCACTGCCAAATATTCTGCATTTATTTCTCCTGTATTTATTATATATTTAAAAGCATATGTGCTGTTTCTTTAAAAGAAAGGCTGTGAGTCTACTTCTTATTCCACATTCCATCACTCTGAGCACACCTGCTGTGCTCCTGACTTCAGGGCCATCCCTTCCATTTCTATCAGCCAAACAGGATAAACCCAGGCTAGGCAGCTCCACAGGCCGGATGGGAACCCCCGAGGCCAAGGGATCAGTCCTGGGATTTTCACTTGCAGCCACCCTTGTCCACACAGATCCATGTTCATTTAGGAAGGTTTTCTCCCCAAATAAGATTAGTCATTTACAGTGTGAGAAACACATCAATCAAGGGTTTAGCTTGATATTCATATTTCCATTTGCTTTTTAAGTCCCAATGTAAACTGTGGAAATATTTTTGTCATATGACCTCAAGTCAGGAACTCAGATGCCATTAAACGACAAATTTTCCACATTATTTTACCATTTTACCGATGTCAAACATTACCTATGTGTTATTCCACACACATGGAATTCCACATACATGGGTGTGCTATTAGTCAGTCCCATCCACACCCATAAACCAAGCAATACCTACTGCTAATGTCACCTGAGCCAGGCTTTGCCTGCAAAAACTCACTATGGGGAGAGAAGCTAACCCCAGCAACTGGGAAAAGCAGCAGGAAGCTGGACACAGCCCATGGACACACGTTGGCTGCTATTTCCAGCCATCTGAGTCACAAACATGCCTGGGCTGATGAAAGACATAGATGATGTGTAAGAGGCAGGAATCTATTTAACCTGGTTTAATTTGTTCTAGGGCAGCTCCCCAACACAGCTGCCTTCCACCAGCTTTTCAGTAGATTGAAGCTGATAAAAAGCCAAGCAGGGAAATAAAACACCATCCTGTGAGCAAATAATGAAGTGTATATTGTGAGGCTCTGATACAAAGCTTATTTTTGACTAAAATAATCCAATAAATACTAATTAGAAACAAGTGTCTATCCCTAGTGCACAGGAGAACACACTGGCACTCACAAACCTTGTAAAAACCAACAGCTAAGAGAAGTAACAACCAGATCCTGCTAGAAAAGGAGCTTGAAAGTCCAATTCTTCAGTTCTTCCTAAGGCAAAATGTCCATTGATACAACCAAGCTTACTTAAGAACAACAAGATGGTGTCTTTGAGGTTTTTTTCCTACCATCAGCTGAAAGCCTGCAGCCTTCAGCAAGCTCCCAGCAACTCCCCCTGCCTCAGAAGCTGCCTGGAGCCCTCTTGGCACAGTTCCCTCCACACCACACATGCACAAACACGTGGGGAAAACTGCTTCCAACATAGTAACTTCAAATTGTCTATTAAAAAAGGAATTTTGCTGCCAGGAATAATATAATTTTAACTGTTCCCCAATTTATAGTCTTGAAAAAACCCAACCATATGTATACACACACAAGCAGGCTATGTGTTCCCAATTCCCAGATTTTGATTATTATTTCAAGGGAAATAAAGAAAACACTCAACTATGCTGCAGAGAGGAAAAGAAGGATCATAAACATTTTTTTGGGATAAAAGCAATGGCCCATATGGGTGGAAGCACTGACAGCAATGCTTTTAGAAAGCCATCACCTTTAATTATCTGGGCCAGATTCACACTCAGTCCAGGGTGGCTGCAGGAGAGGGCTGGGTCCTCTCCTCTGACCTCACATGCACATTGGTGTCATCCAGACCATGGAACTGGCAGCTGTTTCCAGAATGGAAACCTCCTCCAGACCATCATCTCCATGGACTTGCTTAAATCCAGAGTAGTTTGTAAAGCGTTGCCCCTTCGTCCCTGTTAAGCTCAGCAATTTGTACATCAGGACCAAATGTTGCTATAAAGCTAAAACTTATTGCTTGGGCACTCTCCAAAAGGAGGCCCTTGATGGAGGGGAGGAAACAGAGCCTTCCTGCACTGCCTGGCAGTGCCACCAGCTCCCTGTCCCTGTGGGAGGAGGATGCTCATGGTGGTGGCAGCTCACCTTTGCTCAGCCATGTTATAAAGCCACAGGTGACCCAGCAGCATCCAAAGGGATCAAGAGGCTCCTCCTGCACCACAAAATGCTGCTCCCAGGCCAGAGCTCAGTCTCCTCTTCCTCTCAAAGGCAGTGAGACCTCTGCAAGGTCTGAGTGCAAAACACTCACACATTCACCCTCAGAAACCCAGAACCAGATGGATTTCTTTCCAGTTGTCAAATTCAAGATCAGTTCAGATTTCTCCCTTTCGAGGCCTAATTTGCTTTTCTTTGCTGGATTTTCTTCCTGCTTTTTATGGCCTTTCTTAAACTGTGCTTGCAAACTCTTCTCAAGAGCTGGCCTGTGAACTCTTACCAAGGAGAAATCTTTCAGCCTACAAACCAGAAACTCCCAATTTGTTTTCTCATGCTTGGCTGTTTTTGCAAAAATGCATATTTTTGCAAATGCAAAAATGCATATTGCATATTGCAAAATGTCCTATTTGTCTGTGGAATTCTGCACTCTTTGGCGTGCAGCAGTGTGATGTGGGACCCACACCACCACAGACCAGACAAAATGAGACAAGACATTGTTGGGACCCCATTGTTGGATGGGTGATAGTTCCACCTAACCCCTGTCACTCTCTCTCCCCCAACCCCCCCACTTCTTTTTCTCTCTTTCTTTTCTCTTTCTTTCTCTTTGCCTCTTTTACTATTAAATAAAAAATACATCCATTTTTTGGCACCAATATCTAGCCTCATTTGGTTTTAATCTAGTTTTTGGGTATATTTTGAACCTTCAAAGTTCTTTGTGGTTTATACACAGAGACTCAGCTTTCCTCACTTTTCTGGGTTTAAACTGGATCCTAACAAATGTATACCACAGTCTGAAGGAAAGCCTTATCCATCACATCCTTCTCACTACACTCCTTTCACAGCTGTCACCTAAATATCAAATAAGTTTTTCAGATCTCTCTAAGTAAGAGACCAAATTCTTAAAATCAGACGTTCTTTTTGAAAAAAGGCTGCAGACAATGTTCACATGAAACATAACTCAAGCTGGAGCCTGGTGGAGCCCCAGCCTGCCCATATTCCCAGGACAGGCTGTACTGCACAAGGGCATGTAGTGACAGGACAAGGGGGCATGGCTTCACACTGACAGAGGGCAGGTTTAGAGGGGATTTTAGGGAGAAATTCTTCCCTGTGAGGGTGGTGAGGCCCTGGCACAGGCTGCCCAGGGAAGCTGCGGCTGTCCCATCCCTGGAAGTGTCCAAGGCCAGATTGGACGGGGCTTGGAGCAACCTGGGATAGGGGAAGGTGTCCCTGGGCATGGAAGGGGTGTGGAACTAGATGAGCTTTAAGGCCCCTTTCAACCCAAACCATTCTGTGATTCTGCATAGCACAAGGCATAGCCCACATTTAACCCAGGGACAAATCTCTCACACACAGAGCAGTAACATTTCTCCACCTTGGAGCAGCCATGTGGATGGATGGCCATCAGCAAGGCTCCTATTGATGTTTCCTCCCACAGCTCCAGGGAGAAGCTGCACCCTCGTGCAAATTAAAGAGCTCAGGAGAGACTCGAGCTGTAATGCCAGGGCTTTAACCTACCTGGCTCCCCAGCAGTCTCTTAAAAATCCTCAGCAATGGAAAAAAGTTACCTAAGACTGTCAAGATTAAAATGTGTTTGCATTTATTTTGCCCGCACAGTGCAGAGAGCACATTTCTAACATCAAGTGTGTGAGGGGCATTTACCCAGCAGGCAGAGGAGAACTCTGTATGAATGTCTTGGTAGAAGAGCCTTGAAATTTCCTCCTTTGCCCAGCAGCAGCAAGCTCCTGCCAGGTGACCACCTCACTAGAGCTAGGCTGAACAACAGCCTAAACCCTAGAGAGGACTGTCCTAGATCCAGGTGTTCAGGGTCACCTTCCAAGCTCAGGAACAGGAGGGCATTGCTCAGTGCAGGTGTTGGACTGATGCCCAGATTAACTTCCCCACTGACAGAAAATAATGCCCACTACAGATGGAAAAACACCCTGGAACCATCACAGCAAGTGTCCACTGCCCTCCTGTCTGCCTCCTTTCTCCCACAGAAGAGGCTGCTGCTCCCATTCCAGTCTGTGTTTCCACTGAATCACTTTACTCACAATCTGGTGTTTGCCTTACAGGACAAACCTGGTGAGCTTAACACTGACAGACTATGCCCTGATCTGTTTTCCAGCTTACTGTCACTCTCCTCTCTCTGAGTTGGGGAATTGTTGCATTTTCAGGTGTTACCATATCACACGTTATGATTTTCTTTCCATAATCATTATCAGCTGCTAATTGAAACTAAAAATTTCACTGGCAACAAGCTAAGCTTCAGGCTACAAAAATATTACATGCTTAAAACCAAAAGGTGCCTACTTCACCAGCATGGCTTATCTGAACACTTCCTTCTGTAAAAGCCAGGATAAGGTACACCAGAAAACACAGCAAAAGCAACAGGATGATATACTGTTTCATTTTGGATTGTCCCAACCTTTTGCTTTTCCTTATTAATAAAAAAGATAAATTCAGGTAGATTCAAAAACATGTCTCAGCCTTTCCCAGCCCTCTGTGGCATGAGCTGCTTTAGGGGATGGAAGCAGCTGCTTCAGCCTGATCATCCTGAGGGACCACAGTGAGCATCCCTCCAGCATCCCTCTTTGTGCCACTGGGGATGGCTCTCTCCACTCAAGTGACCTCCAAGAGCAGTTAATTCCTCTTAAGTGAGACAGAATGAAAAGTGAAAGGGGATAAGCTGTTTTTCCTGATGGACAAGAACAGAACCACTGAGCTACACCTGTGCTTCCAAACACCTGGCACTTCTGAGTACACAACAGCAGTTTCCTTAGCTGTGTTAATGCAGTCATCACTGAAACTGATGTTATCAAGTAAATAACACAGTATATGTCTGTGCTAGCACTTAATCCAACAGCATTTTGTTTTGTCCCAAACCAACCCCCACTGTTATCATTTCAGGATAATTCCTATGTACCTTCGATGAGAACAAATTATTCAAGTTACCTGGACAGAAGAAAATACTATTTTGAAGTTTCCATTCCCATTTTTTCCCTCCTTCATCCTAATATTGTTTTTGCCTCTTTCATATATCAGGACTATCAAAACTCACTTAAAGATGCTAATTTACCTATGACACACACAGAGAATTTCACATAAAAGGTTACAGCTTCAAGATGTTACAATGGTACTTGAAAACTCCTTTGCTTTCAAATGATGCAATATTATAAAACAGCCAAAAGAAAACACAAGTGCACATGCTATGTGTGTGTAACCTTTTCACCCAGTAAATTAGATTAGTGTTTTTTGTAGCGTAAAACCCCAATATCTGGGTGTGAAATGCTGCCTGAGCACCCAGAGCTCAGGGCTGATGTACCCACAGTGGCTGTCAGCATTCAGCATGCTTCTGCTATTGAATCAGTCCTCAAACAACGAGCTGCAAGTTCCCATGGAAGGGAGCCGGGTTTGTGCCAGGGCATGAGCTCATCCTTTGTTTTCCCCAAAGCAGACATTTTCCCTCCTTCCTCAGGAGAGTGCTGGTTGGTGTCCCTGCTGGCTGGGACTGGGGGTCACAGCAGGAGCTTTCCCAGAAGCAGGCATGGCCCATCCTGCCCCAAGAGCAGGGGAGGAAGGATGGTCAGTCTCCCTGAGAAAGGAAATTCCATCTCTCCAGCCAGGAGGCTTTAACCCCCAGCTCACAGAACTCAGCATGGCTCATGCCAGGCTTTTGCAAAGAAGTACATAGAAGTTTCCTGCTTGGCAGCAACCCACAGAAAACTTAAAACAACACTCCATCTAATTAAAGTTAACTTAAATCCATTACTCAGTTAATTAAATAAGGAGACATTCACCCCTAGTAAAAAAAAAATAAATTATATATAATCTAAAAAAAAGTAAATATGAGCATATTTAATACATTTTAAAGGTGTTAAAATCAGTTCTAAGGCACAGGATAGCAGCCAACTACCCTCCCTGCTCTACCATGAGACACCACTGCTGTCCCTGGGTGCCCAGAGCTGGGGCACCAGAGGCTCAGACTGCCCTGAAGCCCACATGTGATTTCATTTATGTACTTAGGAGCAAGCAGGATCAGCAGTGATACTATTTGTGAAGTCAGGGCAAGTATGAAAAGCTCCCAGGAATGATGCTGCAGAGCCCATGCTGGGTGGATGCCATGTGCAATGAGAGGTGGCAGGTCCTCAGCCCTGCAACCACACACACCTGAGCCCCTCTGACAAGAGCAAACAAAGGTGTGTTCACATTTCCACTGGCCTAGCTCACACCCAGCACTGCCTGGATTAGGCAGCTCAAACAGTTACAATAGATGCAAAAGTTTATCCCAATTCCTCTTCATCCCATTCTGGCTGGCATTTTCACACAGCAAGCCACACACCTTGCACCTGATTTTAGTCAGAGCAAACTAACAACAAACTTCTGTGGACTGAGACCTGGGTGTCAAGAACAGAGTAACACATAGGAAAAATAATTGGTATATGATGAGCAGAAACAGCCTTCTCATTGTTCCTGTGCAGCTCCCCTGGGGCTGTGGCTCTTCTTCACTGCCCAGAGCTCACCCTCCCTGTCAGGGGGTCAGGATGGGAAAGCTCAGGACAGAGCACAAGAGAGGAGCAAGAGTGCTGCTGCACCTCCCTCATCCATCCCCTGAGAATGACATGGGGCTGCTCTGCTAGCTCAGCAGCACCAGGACACCATTCCCCTGGATAACTGTGGGAAGTGCCTCTGCTGTCTGCACTGCCAGAGGAAACCCAGCCTTTCATCCCATGGAGTTATTTCAGCCAAGCATCCAGGTTTGGGAGGACTTGCATCCTATTCCAGCTCTGGCTACGTGCTGCCAATTTAATTTCTGCTGCAATTATTCTCCCACCCACACACTTGATCTATTGTCAGTTAGCACTGACAGAGTCCCCAAAGCCCAGAGCCCACATTTCCAGCCCCCCTGGGCCAAAGAGCTGCCAATTCTGGCAGTTTGGGAATGAACAACAAAATAAACATCCTCTGCATGGCAATATTTTGACTAGCAAGCCCATGCTACAGGAAGTCAATAACAATGGGATCTCCAGAAACTGATGGATGGGTGCCACCACTCCCCCTGTCTGCTGGGGAGGAGTGGCTGGGACCAGTGCCCACAGGGACACCAACACCAGGCCAAGTGAGACTGGGATCCCAACATGTCAGCAGTGATGTCATGTCTGAGTGATGGAAATCTTGAAAGTGGAAAGCTCTGAGCTGTGCCCAGCATCCCTGTAGGTCCCACCTCCACCCATCTCTGGGTCCAACAGACAGGCAAGCCCTTCTTTAGGTTGCAAGTCTGAGCATCACTGCATTTGTGGCCTCCTCTGTAGGTCCCTCCTGCTAAGGACAGACTCATCTAGCAAAACCAACTGATAACCAAAGTCTGCTTTTAAAAATAATATTTCCCCAAAGTGACTCACTCACCTTGTTCAGTGCTGTTCCTGCTCATTGTGAAAAAGCAGCTCTCCAGTTCCTGCTTCTACAGTTTGAGGGCAGCTATTTCCCACAGTCATGGCAATAACCAAAGTTTTAATAAGGAGGACTGATCACATTCTTGGACTCTGAGTAGGGGTTTACCAGAAAGCTCAACTGAGAAACCACAACAGCTTTAGAAAAAGGGGAGAGGAAAACTCACCAGCTACTCCACACCTTCCAAGTTCTCTTGCACAGAAGGTAACTACAAATTTCACTGCCTTCAAGACAAAGATTACACCTAAAAACCTAAATTGTAATAACAGAAATACAGATTTTCCTACAAATCATTCAGACTGAGGCATTCTGCTTATGCTCACATGTTTCAGTCAAGAGTTACTGTAGTCATAAGTCAAGATTTTCAACAGATCTTTATCCAGTATGATGAAAAAGCATACAGAGCAAAACCTGGAAGAAGAAAGGAAATGTGCTCCCTATTACTGCAAAGGCCACTTGGGGTAAAAATCTCAAAACCTTTTTCAGGGACAAACCCCCAAACTCTTTTTGTGATTTGAGGGCAGAATTCCAGCAGAACTTTTTCCCTGTTTTTTAAAGCATATTGCTTTTTTCCAGATGCAAGGAAGTGCACCTAAAGGTTGCACATAGTGAGCCAAGTTATTACTTTACAATGAGATTTTTCCTTCTCACAATCTCGTACGTGCCTTTGCCAGAGGGGCTGAATGAACACAGCACAGGACAGCCCTGGGTCACCTGGCACTGCTCCACAGGGACCCCAGCCCTGCCTGTGAGCTCTGCTCCCAGGGGATTGGCACCTGCAGCAAAGATTGGCTCTCTCTGGGGGCTGATGGTGACCCTCAGCCTCACACAGGTCAGAGGACATCAGTGATAACACTGATAAGATATGCACAGCTGCGGGCATGTGCTCCAGGCTGCCAGCATGAACCACACTGGAGGCAGTTTGGGGGAAAGAGTCAACCAACACACCTTGGCTGCAAGCACAGCAACGTGGAGGTGTGCAGGGAACCACCTTCACCTCCTCTCTGGGAAACCCAAAAAGCCACTAAGGAAGACAACACATGGATATAGGCACAAAAAAAAAAAAAGAGCAAGAGCAGGAATCTGCTGCCTGTAGTTGTGTACCCTTGTTCACACACCTCTCTCAGTGCCCTACCACAAACACATCTGCCTTGCACACCTACTCCCCAGATTTATATATATTCAGTGTAGGTCTGGATTCAGAATAGTCCATCCCTATCCCCTTCATTATATTCTATAAAAGTGTCTAATTTTTAAAAAGATCCATATGTAACATATATTAATAGTCAGATTCAAATCCAATCTGCATTAAACCTCAGGAAGTTGTAGCTGGCAGTGGAACTGCTGCACATTTGTTCCTCATTTAATATTCTTCATAGGTAAAGCCTAGTAAGAAAACATATCTGTCAAAAAAGATGGCTGTAATTGATAAATGAAGCAAACATGGCCAGAATGCAGGGCCCAAGCTCACACATCAGCCAGTGCTGTGAGTCAGGGAAGGAAAGACAAACAGCCCCGTGTGCTGCTGGTGTGTGGTACCAGGCAGCTCTGCCATTGCTGCTGGTGTGCTGTGCCTCTGTCCTGGGCAGAAATGCAGAATATCTGCAAACTCCTCATCGCTGGAATGGCCAACAGACCCAATGTCCTCACACTCTGGTCCATTTCTTATGGGGTTTGGGGGATCTCACCCTCATCCTGATCACTCAGTGGGCTCTCTGCTGCCAGGACTTTCTCCCCATTCCTCACTGAAGGAGACTTCACACCTTACAGCATCATTCCCTCTCTTCCACCCTTGCAGTTCTTGTAATCCTTCTGAAGTGAGCCAAGGGAGGGCTGAGGGGGCACCCTGGAGCCCTCATCAGGACACTCTAAAAGCCTCTCTGGAAAGCTGAGCTAAACCAGCAGACCCTGCACACAGGCATTTTGTAAGGGCTGGAGAAAAAGCATGGAAAAGCACATGACATAAACCACCTCTGTGGAGGAGACAGCCATCTGAGCAATATTTGAACACTCAGCATCAGCCAAAGGGAGCTCACATGCTTTGGGGGCAAGCACAAGGGATTCTGTCAGCCTGAACTGACAGACTCTGATGTTCTGAAGGCTGCAGGCAGCCCCAGGGCCTCTGCCCTGCCCTGGGAGGGGTGGCCAACCTACAGCAGTGAGAAGCCTCAGCAGGCTCCTGCCCTGCCATCCATGACCTCAGTGCCCTGGGAAGGCTGGCAGCATGTGCACCAGCCCAGCACACATTCAAGGGGGAGCCAGACTGCAGGAGCTGCCCTCTGCCCATCTGTCCTCCTGGTCTCCTCCTTGTTCCCCAGATATCTCCACAACATGGACCAGCACATGCAAAAATTGACAATCTGGTACCTTATAAGAAGAGAGGGAGAAGAGAAACCCATTCCTCTTTCCATCAAGAAGCCAAAGGAGAAGAATGAGAGTCACCTCTGACCTTGCTAACAAGCCATCAGAGATGGGTAGAAAAGATGGGAAGACCTGCTCAGCTCCATCCACCACTTGGCTGCTGCAGGAGACAGGGCAGTAAGGCAGGGCAGGACACAGGTAGAAGGCTCCAGGGAACAGAGCTGAGGACAGAGGAAAGAGAGAAGCTGCAAAACAGAGAGAAGGAGTGAGAGAAAAAACCCAAAACAACACAAAAGATGAGAACATTCCAAAAAAAAAAAAAAAAGAAAAGAAAGCCACCATCATGGGAGGTGAATCACTGTCACGGGATTGGGAGGGCGCAGCAGATGTTGGAAGCAGCCAAGGTAGAGGCACACCAGCTGAGGCAGATGCAGACAGACCCTGGACATGCTGAACCCTGGGAAGGGCAGGCGCTGGACAGTCAGAGGACTCCCAAGAGCTCCATCCAAAACAACACTAACTCTGAGCTTGGTCACAGCCTCACAGGGTCAGTGCTGGATGCCACCCTCCACGTGCTGCCCAGCCATCCTGTGTCCCCAGCAGGCTGATCCAGCAAAGCCTGGCCTGGCTGGAAGGCAATGACACAGATGAGATCGTGCCAGTTCTGCTCAGGATCTGGCTCACCATGGAACCAGCTCAAGAAAAGCACAGATAGACCTGCAGAGAACTTCAACATCACACATGGAAACTCCTTCACTTCTGGAAGGAGCACAGGCAGAGCACAGGGCTTTCCAGCCTCCAGACATGGATGTCCTCTCCCCAAAGCAAGCTGGGAGAGCAGCAGAGTGGGGCAGGGCTGCAGCTGCCATACCTGTGGGTCTGGCTCGATGTTGATCCGGTATGCTTGAGCCTTGCCATCTTCCAGGACAGGGGAGGACCAGGTCTTCCCTTCAGATCTGCAGTGGGAAATAAGGTAAACTCTACTTGAATTGCTTTTGAGAAAGCCCAAATCAAAGCGCTCCCCCTCAAACAAACAAAACACACAAAAATCCCAAAGAAAGAAACAGGCTCCTTAAACAAAACAAAAAAGCAATTAAACAAATTAAAAAAAAAAAACCAAAACAACAAGCCAAAAAAAGAAAAAGCCAAATATATATATATATAGCATCTATTAATTCCTTGGCAGGTTTATATTATATTTGCAATTGTGCAAAATTATCCTCAGAAACATTACAATGATAAATAGAGAAGATGACTTTCATTCTATTAAAGCTCAAAACCATCCTTGAACTACAAGGTTCCGTCTTAGTTTGAGGTTAAAGAGACAAACTTATTTTGGTTGAAGAAATCAGAACACGAAATCAGAACACAGGCTCTTGGTGGCTCCTGTTTTGCACATTCCTGGCTTTGTCCCTTTATTCTGGCCCTGAATCCAGAAAGTATTCTGATTACACATGTGTATAGATTATATATATATATATATATAATATATATATATATATATATATATATATATATATATATATATATACACATGCTATCCCTGGCAGGCCTGTGTACTAGACCACATCAGGAATTCCATAAACACCTTTCAGGGAGAAGGCTTTCACCACCCTGTATGAATCATCCTGACCCTTTCAACAGTTGCCAGATAGAAAAAGCCCTAAAAATACAGTTTCCATTCCCAAATGCATCTTCAGTCCTGCCAAGGCAGAGCAGAATACTGTCACTGTCCAAAGATTTTCCATGTGCCTGATCATTTTTTCCCCACAAAGGCATCTGGGGACACAGCTGGAATGTGATCTCCAGCACTGAGGGTATGAGGGAGTCCCAGGGGCCCGGGCAAGGTCCAGCAGGTACATCCAGACTTCTCAGGATGCAAGAAGGTTAAGCTGGAAGATGGAAACTCGAGTAAGTTCAAGATAAAGCTTTCAACATGGAAACTGTTCTATTTATCATCACACTCTTTACATGCACCACTTCACAAAAATAGCTGTTGTTCCATGGGCACAGATGCATCCAAGCATCCTTTGTGGACTCTCACCCCTGCCACATACCATGTTTGCTTTCAGTTAAATTATCTGCAGAGTCCAAGTTTGAAAAATAAGGAGCATGATTTTAACCCAGGAATTCTCGAGGAGATTTTACCTTTGGTATTTTGCAGCTACACAAGTCAACATACAAAGCTGCCTTTACAAATCTACCCAAAACCTACCAAATGCAGGGACTCCCACTGACTTGAACACACTTTGGATCCAGCCCCTGAGGATTTCAGCTTTTTTTCCTCACTACTGCTATTACAGCTTTTTCAACAGGGAGTGATTACTCTCATAGCTAGGTATCTTGTTCTGGTAATTTATCTTTAGTGTTATTATTTGATTTTAGGCTGGGACAATTCACTTATAAATTAGTCTGTCCAACTGGGACAAAGGAAACTGTTTCTCCCAGGAACATCAGCATTCCCAGCAATCCCCACTTGCTGTTTGCCATGATCTGGTGCTGTGTACATTGCTTCCACATTGAAAATCAAATCTGGAGGCCCAGAACAATGGAGATGCCTAATTGCATAGGCAGGGATCACCATTATTATTTCTGTGCTTTCCCCTGCACTGAGCAAGCCTGAGGGGAGCTCACAGTGCCCTGAGGAGGGTCCATGACAACTTCCCCCTCTCAGCTCTGGAGCCCACATGCCAAACACAGCTTAAAGCATCCCCAAAGACTTCAACCTGCCAGTAAATAAGAACACAGCTTCAGCAAGTGATTCTGATTGCAGAAGATAAGAGCAATAGCAGTAAATTCATTCTGTGTGAAGGTATGGCATTTAGTCACCAGCACTGCCAGCACACCCAGCTCCCCATATCCCTGACAGAGATCACACTGTCTGAGCAGAAAACAAATAAACCTGTGCTTTCCAAAAGGCATGATGGGTATGTTTACACTTACTGACAGACATGGACAGACTTCAGTTTACATGGAGAAGCCCATTCATGGTTAATGCTTTAATGATTAAACTCAAGGTTTCACTATCAGTTCTGCAGAGTGAACAAGTTCTTGGTATAACTGAGACCAACTCTGACAGCTTCCAGCAACAGTGTGAACAAAGCCAGGCTCACATCAGCCCCAGCTTCCACCTGAACTACACTGAAACAAGCTGATACAGCACAATCTGGGCTCCACCTGGCACTTTGAAAGGCAAAGCTAAGGCGAATGGGAGAACCACCAGCCTCACCAAAAAGAAAGTCAAGTTGGAAATTTAATGAGCATTTATGCTTACACAGAGAGACCTCCCTCTTTTCCCTGGGAACAGCAAAATACCATGTAATCTGAAATAATCCAAATAATTAAGAGATTACTCTGCCTGAGAGAACAACGCTACAGACAGCTACTGCAGGAGGGGCTGATGCTTGGAGCTCACACCCCAACCCCAGCTGCCAGGAACATCCATCCCATACTCACAGGACCAGCAGTAGGGGGGTCTCCTGTACCCTCAGAACACGCCCCAGGGCAGTGGGGACTTGGGGGCCAGCAGAGACCCTCACCCCAGGAGCAGGTTCACCCTACCAACAGTCAGAGCTTTGTGTTTAGGCAACAGCAAAATCCCAACACATTTCTCATACGTCACAGGCAACAGATCAGGCATCACTCAAATGTTCCAAGTTGTTTAATTTACAGTTCAAGGACAGGAAAAGTGTTCTCAGATGTGCTATAAGGGATTAAAGGCAGTTATGTGGAAATCATTACCCTGCACTTACACCACTCTGCTCTCTTAATGGCATCCAGGACAATCCCAAGAAAAATAACTTGACCTAGGTTCGTGCAAGGCCTTCCACACAGGGCTTGGTAGGAAATGGACCCATAAACAGGACATCACTAAAAAAAAACCCCAAAGTTGCAGACACCTTTTATCCCACCATTTGCTTTCTAAGAGTCTCAGTCATTCTCAAAAGATTACTTGCATATGCTCACATATTTTACCAGAATGTTTTTTCACCTGGTAGTGATCTGCAAGCCTCACTCTCAAGTTTGTCAAGCTGCTTTTAAGTTGCAAGAATTCCTGTGTCTTACCAAATTTCTTATTTCTCCATCCCCTAAAAACTAACATTTATCACCTGGGGAAGTGCCAACCTGGATCCAGGTCACTGCTGTCACCATGCAGCCACAAAACACCAGAATAATCACATTGCTATTTTCATCCCCTTTCTTTGGGGGTGGCTCCAGGGTCCTGCCCACCTCCTGACTGCTCTTCACCTCCCACTATGGCACATCACTGTGCTCACAGCTGATTGTTACCACTGATATGGCCATCAGCCTTCCAGAAGCAGAACTCAGTCCAGAAGCAGCTACAGCTGATGCCTCAAACTTCCCAGGCTTGTGAACCTCCCCCAATAACTGTGGGGTGTTGGATCCATCCTCTGCAGGGCAGCTGAGCAGCACAGGAGCTGAGCTCTGCTCAGCGCCCCAAAGGACACAACTCCTTCAGTCATTGTGAAGGAACTGCAGGATTTCTCCTTCTTCATTCCTCTCAGCTGAAACCATTGTGTATTGCTCTGGAAAGCTGCCGGGTTTCCTCTCTAATAGTCTTCAAGGAGCTCCAGAGGGGAAGCTGTGATTCACTTTTTCAGTTGTACTTTTACTGGAAACTTGAGAACATACATTGTCATCCTTCCCATCTTCCAGCAGCTTGCCTGTGCTGCTTACAGCTAACAGACCCCAATAAAATCCCCAGGAACTGGGGGAGATGGGAGGAACATCAAGTACGTGAGGTTCCAAGTCCTTTTGGGGCTACATGTCCAGCAGATTCATTACTGGGCTGTCTTACACAGAAACTGTCAGAGAAACTCCTTCTTTTTACACAGAGCAGGAACAGATAATCTTAGTCAATTCTCCAAGCAGACTCAGCAGTGGCATACATACCAAACCAAGGGGGAACAAACTGCTTCCAGGATTTAGTTTCGATAGAAGGAATCAAAGCTGAATCTTTAAGGATTTATTCTTTGACACCACAGTCAGGAAATAAATTCATCTCAACTACCCTGGGGTTCTTGGCTGCACCTGGGGCCAAGCAGATGCTCCCAGTTGTCCAGCACCCACCTGGCCCTGTGCACAATAGCCCCAGGGCTGTCACCAAACCAAAGGGCTGGAATTGGATTGGACTGGAAATCATAAAAGTGTGAAAGTTGAAAAAGCCTCTTAGACCATCAAGCCCCACTGCTACCTGAGCATTGCCAAGCCCACCACGAAACCATGTCCCCAAGTGCCACATGCACATGTCTTTTAAATCCCTCCAGGTATATGAGGTCCCTGGGCTTGAAAATCCTTTCAGCAAAGAAATTTTCCCTAACAGCCAATTGAAACCTCCCCTGGCACAACACACTAACTTGCCTCTTAAGGAATTTGTTGTGTAACTTGGAAGCAACTTCACAGTGAGTAAAAAGAACAAGTTTTATACCAGGTGTTTGTGAGTAATACTTCATGGTGCTGCTCAACACCCCGGATCTTTCTCCAACCAGCTGCCACGTAACTGGCCTGACCCTTCCTGCACTAAGGCAGGCAAAGTACAGCTCGTGCTACCTTGGCTTGAGATTCAACAGCTGGGAAGAAGATGATGGAACAGCTGCCTAATTTATCACCAGAGCAGCCTGAACCATCCTGCTGGATCTTTATCAGCACCATCACTGCCTTCCCCACAGCCTATGTGAACTAAGCCCATGTGAACTCCTGGCCTCCCATTCTGGAGCCATTAACCACAGCCTGAACATCCAGCCCTTGTTCCAGGAGTGCCCACACCAAGTAATTCCTCACATCTTACATCAGTGCCCACATAGGCATCAGTTACATAAATCAACTCCTTTCGTAAACCAATGAGGATTTTCAACCACTTTGTTTCAGAACAGTAAGGCCACTGTGCTGCTTTGCCTTTCACTGCCCAAAGACAGACTTGCACATGTTGGGGAAAAGCAGGATCCAAAAGATCCAGGGACAAAACACCCACTGACTTCAGGGACGTCAGGGCTCTGGCCAAGAAAAGGAGGCAGAAAATGGAGGGTATGAAGAAGGAAGCAAAACCCCCTCAAGAGATTTGTCCTTGACAAATGACAAAGAGATTTGAAAAAAGGAAATATCTGCTAGTCCAGCCTGAGAGCAGGGGCAGCTTCACAGACACCAACACTGACTGTGGCTCCAGGGGCACAGGAGAGCCATGGAGCCCAGCATGCTCAAAAACCTGTGACACCCTCTTGCCAGCAGTTTTCCCAATGTGGGCACAGGGCCAGTTTCTTCAGGAAAGCTGCAGCACAAGACTTCATCCTCCCTGGCAGATGACAAAAGGTTCACAAAAAGCTGTGGGGCTCGCCCTGGCCCTCTGGCACAGATGGGCAGGTCTGGACAGTGCTGCCAAGGGTTTCCTGGTAGTCTGTGTCAGCAGGAACAGCAATGCCATGAGGTCTCCCATCCCACACCCAAGGTACTTTCAAGCAGTGATTTCAGCAAAACACAGCTCCAACTCCATTTTATGGCTGCCTTTATTTGATGCATGACACTTGGTCTGGTCAGGCCACTCAGTGACTCCCCTTTCTTGTTCTCCCCACATTCTGACTTTCCTACTGAAGTTCCTATGTTTTCCTACTGAAGTTCCTATGTCTAAGGGCATTTACTGACCAGCGACTGAAAACAAAACCCATCTTGTTCTCTGGCTCAGTAACACAAAATGTCAAGGGTTGATGGAGAAAGGGCATGGAATGAAGCAGACCAGAGGGCACCATGGGGATGGAAGAACTGCACAGTTCCCTGCCCTCCCCTTCCCTCATGCCTGGCTGAAGGAATCCTGCTTTGACAAAACAGCTCCTCACTAAAGACATGCAACAAACAGGCTTCTAATTGCAAATGTATTTCAGACAAACACATTTAAAAATAAATCTTTTGTGTTGGCTTGCAAACTGTATTTTGTTGAAGGCAGCATACAGAAAAGATGTTTGAAGAGCAACCTCAGCCCAGAGGAAAAGATACTAACCCACACCACCACAGGCAGAGCTTTGTTGAAGCTCAGCCTCAGAGCAGGGTCCAGGGTGTTGATCCACAGCTGTGACAAACAGCAGTGGCTGGACATGCAGACAAACCAACAAAACCCCTCATTATTGGCCCAGGACACACCTCCCTGGGCAGTACCAGGTCACCCCATGTTCTAGGAGGCAGATCCTGGAGCAGGGATCTACTCACACTAGGAGGGAATGCCAGATGTGCTTCCAGCAATGACTAACAGCTGGGCAACAGGATCCAACAGGTCACTTGGGAGACAGGAGAGACATCCAAGAACCAAGTGACTGTGCACCCACTTTGGGCCAAACTAAAAATAGACTAAAGCTCACCACTGGAGCTGCTGTCCCTACTGCAGAAAAAAACCAAACTACTCAGTTTTTCCTGTCAAGAGAAATGCCACTCTCATGGACATCTCTGGGCGCAGCCAAGGTGAGTTCTGCCCTTGGAGAAGCCACCAAGCAGTGTTACCTCCAAGAGGAGCCACCCCAAGCTGAACAGCTTCTCACGTCACCATCTGTTCCTGCCTTGTAGAACCTATGAGACACAAAAGTCTTTAAAATCTGTGCTTATAAAGACTTTAAGGCCTGACAAAACCATTGCAATCCTACTGCTTAGCAAAGGCCAATCATGTCACCCACAAACCCTGCACCACTGAAAGGCTGTGGGCGACCACCAGCAACATCTGCTAGAAAATTCACCTCCTCTGGACACACCACAAGGTCTCACTGCTAAAAATATCCACACCTTGCTAGGTGCAGTTGGGAAAAACAACCTGAAGTCACAGATCCTCCACACAGCATCTTCCAGGTCACCCTGAGGTCATGAATGAGCATGGAAAGGGAAAGCAAGCAGACAGATCATCCCTAACCCCAGCAAGGCACACACCAACACTGCTGTGACCTCTGTGACCACAACCTCTGCCCTGGGCAGGAATCACCGCCCAGGAGAGGAGATGCACCCACACAGAGATATTCAAGGGTCCAATCCAAGCCAAAAAACAAACATCAGTTGATATCAGGGGCTAAAATGTAAAGGTGGGAATTCAGTCCATCAGTTCACACAGCAGAAACACTCATCTGTGAGAATAAACACCTCCATGCTGCAGGTGAAAGCTGCTTTCAGGAAAATGTGGTTCTAACTCCCAGTGAAGCTGCTCTGCTGCCAGACCACCACAGCAGTGGTGGCTCACCAAAACCTCCTGTCACTACACAAGGATTTTCACCTCGTCTGAGAGCTCCAGCAGCCTGCAGGCAGTCAGGAAGGGAACTCTGGTCCTGCCCTGGGCACAGGTCCTCCTGGGGGTAGAAAAATCACCTGTCTCCCTAAAACTGCTCCAGACAGAAAGCAGAACTACTGCCCTCCTTGGCTATGGGAAACTCCACCTGTCTGAAGGGGTTTTGCTTGCTTTTCTTATCTTCTTCCTTTTGTAATACTGAAGCCACATCATCTGTACACCATGAGCTGAGCTCAGGGGACTCTGCTTTAGCCAGGCAGCTCAGAGATGCCTGTCTGAGGAACCATGAGGAATCACTGAGGGTTTGCTCCATTTATGGCAGCGCTCCTTCCCCACTGCCCAGGCATCCAGTCAGAGCTACATGGTTTTCCAAGAAAAGTATAAACAGTAAATGATAGCTCTTTATATCAGGAAATGCCTCTTTAATCTGAAGTGGAAAACTATATTCACTTATTTTAACTTATGCCAGATACTATTAGCCATTTGTGAACCTTATAAGGAGTGCTCATTTTGCTTGGGTAATTTGTGATTTTGCTATAAAATTAATTCCAATAGAAATCCAAAAAAAGACCAAGAAAATGAAACCAAACAAACAAAAACCTACAACACACACACACAAAACATCCCAACTATAAAAAAAAAAAAATAAAAAACCCAATACCAAACTCATGCCTTCATTTTGCTTTGAAATACCCTAAAAAGCAAATCTGGCAGGACCTTCAAATGTTTTTTTTATTGAACAGATGCTTAAAATGATGGGTGAATGTTAATGAAGCAGAAGGGTTTGCCCAAAGGACATTTTGATTCCCATGCTAGTCTTGCTTGAGTTGACACAACCACAAAGACTCAACTCAGGCCACAGCATGGAAAAGCTTTCCAAGGTACAAATGATAATCCACATGTAAAAATGAGCTGAACCCACTTTTTCTACCAGTGAACCACTAAAAATAATTTTGTTTTACTGTTTTTGAAAACACAGAACAATTACCCAGGCCATGGGGATGCTCCAAGAACCCAGCCTGAGAGTTCTTCTGCTCCAGGGCCAGCCAAAAGCCCTCTGAACAAAACTGACACAGGAGCACACCAGAGAGAACCAACCTGTTCACAGAGAGCAGCAGCTGGTCCACACAGGCTTTGATCTTGTTTTGAGCTTCTAGATGTGTCATGTTGTCTGTGTTCTCTCCGTTAATTGCCAGAATAATGTCTCCTGGGCACAGGTCTGCCATGGCTGCTTTACTGCCAGGGTTAATCTGGGGAAAAAAAAAAAAAATGTTACTTAAAAGAATGCTGGGGTTTTTTGAAAAGAAGTCCAGTTTCTTGGAGTAAGATGCAGGTAAAGGGAAAGATATTTCTAGAGATTATGTGTTTTCTCTTCACCAACAGCACCTACCTGGGGTTGGATGTCAGAGCTCTCAGGTCTCCAAGGGCCATGCCCTATAACAACACTCTTTGAAATAAGGAATTTCAGTCAACTCCAGCCACTGTGTGACCAGGTCCCCTCTTCACATTTGTCTCCTGCTTGAAATAAATGCAATATGCTCTTTCCAGAGAGATGCTTCACACTCCTTTGGCTTGCAGGCCTTTCATGATGCTGCAAGAGTCTGTCCCTAAGCAGCACATGAAACCCTCCTCTGGTTAACCACCATCCCCCTGGCTGGGGGAGAGGTTACGTTTGACATCACTTCTTCTGCACTGACATCCAAATGACTTCTCTCTTTCTAGCCCTGCGTGGTCACAGCCCCAGAGGGATTCAGCAGATATGGCACTTGGGAACATGGTTTAGTGGTAGCCTTGGCAGTGGTGAGGTAACAGCTGGAACTGAGGATCTTTAAGATCATTTCCATCCTAAACGATTCCATGATTTTATTCTATAAATACCACACAGCTCTTTAAGCCTCCACAATTCTTTCCTTCTGGTTTTGTCAGAGTGCCAGAACCTTATAAAACTTCTAACTTCTTTCCTGAGGAACTAATGACAGGTCCAGGTACAGTCTGTGGTCAGCAACAAGACCAATCCTAGTGCCCATAAAAGAGGTTCTTGAGAAATTACCATTTCATTTACATCATTCTAAATGTGGTTTTAATTTTACAGTAATAGAGAATGACGCAAGGCATATTCAGAACAGGTAAACATGTCTGGTTAAACTCTATGCTATGTGCTTTCCCCCTAATTTCCTCTTCAGTTTATTCACAGCATCTGCTAACCAAACACATTTTATCAACTGAGAAGTTATGGCATGCCTGACTTTTGGTTCTTCATGTGTCACTACACTAAAGCAAGCTGGTGCTTTTGTTCTGTTTACTCTTGATTTACACAAATGGAATTCCCTGTCTTAGGTGCTGGGTCTCTGCCCCACCCTGCTTGAGAAACCCAGACAACAGGAGCACTGCTGTACCCACCACCTGCCCTTGGCTTGCAGCAGTGCATGACAGCAACCATGCAGACCTGGCGTAGTTATTCAGGCAGTAAGACCAAGTGGGGCAGTTCCCCAGTGCCCAGAAGCCCCCAACCACACCTCATCATTAAACAGATGGTTTTTTTAGAAAGGGGGCATGCACATGTACATCCCAGCTTTCATCTTGATTTCATACAACCCTACAATGGCTTGCAGGATTAAAGATCACCTTGTTCCAACACAGAGCACATTCCACCCAGGTTGCTCCAAGCCCCATCCAGCCTGGCTTTCAACATTTCCAGGGACAATTTGTTCTGTTTTTGTAAGGAATTAGAAGAGGATTTAGTCTTACCACAACAGCCCCAGTATAACACTGCACTGCTCCCTGCAAGAGCACAGCTCCTGCACCACAGAAACACAAACCTGAAGGTGTTTGGCAAGCTCCAAACCACTTCTGACAGTTAAGCAGAACTGGCAGCCCAAGTTACAGCTTTTGTTGCATTGTCAGAGTAAATCAGTATTTGCCATTTGCCCTCCAATAGTTTCAGCTGGGCTGTTTGGCTCCACCAAACCCGCCCAGACCAACTGCTCAGGGGCAGCCCTGTGACTCAGCTCAGAGCAAACAACAGGAGATGGCTCTCAGCTCCACACACATTAGCTCTGACACAGGACATTTCAAGCCAGGACAGGATTATTTTTCCCCTGGCATTGTTAGGGGCTTTCTGACCCCTGTATCCATTTACAGGACATTAGGGTCCTATTACAGCCACAGAAGCTGCCAGACTCATCAGAAAGTCAACCTAAAGCTCAACCAGCACCTCCAAAGAAGCACCTCCATACTCTTGCCTGCTGTTATCTGCTTCCCCCAGTGTTCATCACACAGCTCTGGCTGCCAGCAGGCTTTTAGACCTTCAGCTTGACCCAGGACAGCTGTATTTTGTTCTTGTCTATTCGGTGCTGTCTAGATGTCTGATGGATTTTTCCCCCTGTACTGATCTTAACCACCTTGTAGCTTCCTTGAAGAATAAGCTGTTCACAAATGGGACTTTTAGCTGTTTCCTAATTTAAGCTTCTGCTGTATTTCAAATTGTTTTGGCAGTATTTTCATATTAGCATTTTATGTTTGCTGTGGAGATGACTGAGGGCTTGAAATGGAGCTGCACTCCAAGAATTCATCTGAGATACAGCATCAGTGACTAAACAGCTTGGGAATCATTACTGTAATGTCTGTCAGGCCCCAAGTTTGTATTTTAGTGAATAATATTTAAAATACTGTAGACTAAGTTCTCCTGACCCACAGCTGTGCAAAGCCATTGAGACCAAACACTGCACATAAAGCCTGACAGGTCTGGTTATGGGTCAGTGCTGTGCCTGAATCCAAGTGCAGAGGTTCTACCTGCTTTGGACATGGCTTAGTGGTGACCTCAGCAGTCCTGGGTTAATAGCTGGACTCAATGTCCTAAAAATCTTGTCCCACAAAGGACTCTGTGATTGTATGACATTGGAGCCTGGCAGTGCGCAGAGGTGTTGGGATGGAGCTTGGATCAGAGGCATCATCTGTGCCTCCCTCCAGAGAGCCCTCAGGTCTGCCCTGAGCCAGAACCACAGAGTGTATGACTTCAAGGAAGCACACACGAATCTGAGAGTAATCAGGCAGGCTATGAAGCGAAAAACAGTGCAAAGAAAACCTGCACCAAGTCACTGCAGCCCTGTGCTCTTGAAAGGCAAACATAAACCCAAAGCCACATACAGCAGACTTGGGGTGAAGTTGCCCAACACAGACATGCCAGTTCTGCAGAAAGGGGAGAACACCATCTCTCTGTATCTTCCTGCCCCAGGAGTACCATCCAGCCCCTGCCTGTGTGCCATCCCTGGTGCTCAGCAGTTCTGAGGCACAGCCTGGGATGCAATCCAGAAGAGCTGAATGCTTTACAGAATCACAGAATGGTTTGGGGTGGAAGGGACCCTAAAGATCATCTTGCTCCAACACCCTGCCATGGGCAGGGACACCTTCAACTATCCCAGGCTGCTCCAAGCCCCATCCCACCTGGTCTTGAGCACTTCCAGGGATGGAGCAGCCACAGCTTCTCCGGGCAACCTATGCCAATGCCTCACCATGCTCACAGAAATAATTTCTTCCTCATACCTAATCTAAATCTTTCTTACTTCAGCTTAAGGCCATATCCCCAAGTTTTCTGTAAGTGAATCAAAGCAATTCACAGGAACAGGTCCAGTGCAGTGGATCTATCACCAGGGACCATTGCAGGGCTGGGTGAGCTCCTTGTGAGATGGTTAAGCAGATCCCAGTGCTACCCACCACCTTAGCACTGCTCCATTTTCAGCAGGAAGGAACCAAGCATGAACTATGTGCAGAAGCAGTTCATGTGCTGGGAGGTCATTGGCACCAGTGCTTTCCCAGCTCCTTTTATGCCCAAAGAAGCTCTGGGGTGTTCTCAGCCGTGCATGCACAGCACAGTCGCCGCTCTGAGACGCACGCCTGCCAGCTTCACTGCTCTCCCAAAATTAAATAAAGAACAACCCTCTGAGTTTAACCCCTCCACATAAACAGCAGCTACTTCCTCGCTTCTTGCTCTCAAAAAATGAAGATGCTTCAGAAAGCTTATAAACAGAAAAGACTAAAGAAACAAACCACTTGGCCAGCAATGCTATGGTAGAGCAGAGCACAAGGGGGTGTTTGCAGAGCACTTGCCCCAGGTAAGCAGCTCCAGGCTCTCCAGATCCCAGAGAGCAGCCCCTCCTCACACAGCATGCCTGTGTAGGGTGTGTCCCGCAGGGATTTGTTCCCCTAGGGAGCCAGAACTTTTCCCCTCTTTTCTAATAAAAATATTGTTCTTCCTAATCCCCTTGGCATATGTCTCATTTGTGACATCTTTCCATGTTCTCCACATAGCATTGTGCTTCAAAAAATACCAGAGGTCCAGTACTGGTGCCTCTCTCAACCCCCTCTATTGTTCCAGGAAGAAAAAGACGAATTTAAAGAAAGAGCTCCCAGAGGACAGCACTTCTTTCACTGCCCTCTGCCTCTTCAGCCACCACAGAAGGTTCAGTGACAGCACTGCAAGCATCACCTCCACACCATGCCTTTTGCCAAATCATCCACCAGAGAACTCTATCTCATTTTTAAAAATTGGCTGTGTTTATTAAGTTTTTTCAACTATACTCCTCACTGCTTTTTTCAGGATTATCACCCACCTCTCCTCTCAGGCAGTTACCCTCCAGCAGCCCCTTCCCCAGCCAAGTGCATACTCTGATGCTATGAAACAGATTGGGATAGTCCCAAAGGCAGCAGCAGCTCTCTTATCTGACCACTGGAGCATCACCAGGATTTACTGAGTGCTGGCATCTGACAATGACAGGACATTAAAATAAAGTACATTGGGGCAACTGCCTTGTGCTTAACCTAAATTGGTTGGTGTTGGAGCCATGCAGTCTAATTTAGCAAGCAAGATTATTTGCACCAAGAGAAGTTTGCTCTTGAAACACAGTGTTCTACCATGTGCCCTGGAGCTTGGCCACAGAAGGGAGCCAGGGCTGGGAGAGCATTCAAACCAGGGTGAAGTCCCCATGCCTGCATCCCTGCCCTCACAGGGATGGGAGCCCTGCCCACCACAAGGATGGCTCTACTCAGAAACAGCTTTGCTCAAGCCAACTTCAGAACTGGGCAAATACCACAAGTTGAACCAATCAATAGTTTAGTAAAAGGTTAATTTGTAATATTAACTTAATCCCTTTTCATTTCTACTTTTTCCCCCACAAACCTGCATCTGAGGTCACCTGTGTAGGACTGAAGGATGAGGGATGCAGCTCCTCACTCCCTGCAAGACCTCAGCACAACCATGGGAAAGATTAGGTTAGTCTTTATTCTCACAGAAATTTTTTATCCAAATCAACAAAAGGTGCCTATTCAGGCCATTCCCACCTACACAATGAAGGCAGCTTTATCTCTGCCACATCTTCACTTTATTAAAGGTGTACTCTAATGCATCCCATCAGTGAACAAAGCCAGGATTTAATGGGTTAAAAGGTGCAATCCCAAACAAGCCTACACAGACCACAGCACTCTTCTCTTAAATCAGTGGTAGTTTGTTGTAGGCAAGGCTGGGGGAATTCTCTGTTCTGCAACTGTGATCAAAAGGACCCAATTAAAGTCTTTGAGAGACTTTCATGACAGTGTGACAAAATTCTCAGCTTTTAAACAAAGCCTGTCTGTTCCATGCTATGGGGAAGGGAATGATCTTACATAGCTACATCTTTTAAAACAAGATGAACCAAGAGTCAAACAATTAACTAATGAAAATAAATTCTCTAAACCCTTTAAACATTCTTTCCAGGGATTCTCTTCAGCTTTTCAAAGCATCCTGCCTTGAATTCCTTGCCAATTCATTTGCATTTTTCTAGTTGCTTATATAAAAGTCTGATGTATCAAGGCATTATTTAGATAAGCTCACAGCCCAGTACATGAAGAACACTGTTCATGGAATCTGAATTCATTTAACTACTGGAGAAAATAAGTTTAAAACAATAGAAGGGAAAGAATCAAGTATTATAAAAGGCAAGACAGTCAAAAATCCTTTTGAATCCAAGTACTAATGGATCCAAATCCAAATTTAGAAATAGTTTCATAGGGCAGATCCTAACCCAGCCCAAAGTACGAGGTCTCTGTACAAAGAAGAGGCTGAGAATCAGTGAAACTGGACATGTGTTTTAGAGCACCAGCCACTAACCCATGTGCAGAGCTCAGAACATGGATTGAGAAAAACAAGGAAGGGATCCACAAGGATCACCTGGTGTATCTTGTCACCAGCTGTCTTGCTCAGCCCAAGGGCACACAGCACAGCTCTGGGAGCACTCCCCATGGTCACAGCCACCAGGAGCCCCCTCCTCCACAGACAAGTTAAAGGTTCTGTGTTTCTTTAGTGCACAGAACAGCCCCACTCAGCAATACAGCTGCCACTACACTTAAATCTGCTCTGTGTTTACTCTGCCTTGTTAGGGAGCAAGGCCAGGGAGGGAGAGCTGCCCTGGGGACACCAGTGAGCCCCTGGTGTGGGTGTGCTTGGAGCACCACCCCAGTCCCTCAGGTACCCCACCTCTGCACAGACCAGACTGAGCAGCATCACAGAAAGTGTTTATGGCCAGAATTGCTTCATCTCCTTCAGGAGTTTAGGAGCCAGCTCTCCAGTGAAGTTTTGCCCCTCAGACACCCCTCAACAAGCAGCAGGGCTTCTCGAGCCCCTCTCAGGAACAAGCCTTAAGCACTGTACAGAAGACATAGAGGAATTGCTTAGAGTTTGCCTTCCAAACCATCTGCCTCTTGGCCAGAAAGGCAGGCTGACACTTTCCTTCCCATCAAAAGCAAAGTGTACACACAGTGATCTCCAAAGAGAAAAAAAATTCTTCAAGATAAAAAGTTTCATCCAGTTGGTGAGCATACCTGAAGTTTCCTTCTTGCAGCACACTCAGGTGTTAATCACAGAGTGAAGAGATTTGTGCCTTTGCCAAACAGCTGCTTTATTGGTCAATGTCAAGTAGTTTGCAGGGTTTGGTCTTTTGGACCAGAACCTTTGCATATGCTAAAGGTTTTTGAAGTGTTTTGTTGCTTATGGTAGACAACAGCTTTCAGAGCAGGGTCAGCATCCTGCAAACCTCCCCTCTGACAATCTCCTCTGTTATTATCAACCAGTCCTGGAGTCAACTGCTCAAAACAGCTTCTCTTTTAGCTGTGCACTGCCCATATCTAATAATTAAGAATATCAACTTAAAATAATCTTCTTTACTCTGGTATATTTTGTTTTCTGAAGCTTGGGCTGTAAAATGTCATTGCCACATAATCTGCTATCAATCCACACAATATGTAAAACTACTTAAGGCTTAATGGGTGTGAATGCAAGTTTCTCTGGTTGTCAAGAAGGATTGAGTGTGGCTGTGAGGCATCTTGATGGTGTTTGGAAAACTCATTGCCTGAAATCCTGTTGAACAGAACATTTTTTTTAAATACAGCTGTGTTCTCTGTGGGGAGAAATCAAAATTTGTTTTGGGCTTCTCCTGGCTGGAAAAGTTCCTCAAAAGCCACACTGGCTTGACATCTTTGCTGTTGCTCAAGTAAGATAGTGAAACCTGTGTTTGCTTGAAGTTTTTGTGTAAATTCTGAAGTAGAAACCAAACACAGCCTTATCTAGCAGGGCCTGGGGCAAGTGGGGTGTTAGGGGCTGTGTACAAACCCACTACACGAACAAGCTCAGTGAGATACGGGGTTTGCTCTGGCACACATCTGGCACTGATAACAAATCAAGCAGAGTATTTTTCTGTGAACTTGTTTGTTTTAACCTTTTCTATCAACACTGCTAGATCTTGAGAGAGCTACTGTTTTCTTTCACACTTCAGAACCTGTGGTTACAGATGACTTAAAAATAAAAAATGTTTTTACTAAGTGGGGATCTGAGAATCACAAATCAAGGTATTTTGAGAGCTCAGAAACTGGAAAACAAATTCAGTTAGAAATACTATATTGCTCCTTCTAGGATTTCCTGTGACAGGTGTTTCATCCTCAAGCTATCAAAAATGAAATTAAATTGCATTGGTCTGCATTAATTCTACACAGCTCATAATGACATATTTGTATAAAAATTAAGGGACTTACCCAATTTCAGGGGAACCAGGATTATAACCATCTGTTTTGTTACATAGCAAAAAGTTTAGGAAAAAAAAAGAATAATTGCACATAATTCCCCCTGTATACCTCTTGCACCAACCGGGCTGTTCTAGTAAGCCTGTTATCTAACTATCCCCTTTAACCCACTTTATCAAGTGGGATTTAAATGCACACTTCTATGAAATAATTTTGAATACCTGTCCCAACAGGCAATCTTTCAATCTTCAAGGGAAGCTGACATCACCACCATTTGAAACAAAAAGAAGGGGGAAGGAAGAAAACCCCAAATCCCTAATCCCAAATACCCAGGGACACTGACCCTATGCTGCTTTGTCCAGCCTGGCAGGGGCCTGGTGTTTTCACGGGTATGCTGGGTTTATTTTGTTAACTTGCCCCAAGGTCAGAGCTTGCCTACATGGATCTACATGAATCATTCTTTCCACCTGCTTTCCCACTCAGGATTATCAGGGTGCTTAATTACGGTAATTAGTATTAGGTTTTCATTCCAGTACGTTCCACCACTACTGTCTCCTGAACCAGCACAAGCATTTACTCTTCTCTTTCAGTTATTAAACAAAGCCTCAGCAATAGAAACACTTCAGCAGCAAATATATTTGTGACATATTTCTGTTAGTTCTTATGTGTAGGTCAGATTAAGTGTTCTGTACCAGCACAGCTTCACACTTAAACACCCAAACCTCTCAGCCCTGAGTTTATGGGAGTGATGAGAAAAACAAAAACTGACTCGCAAAAGATTATTTCCTTCCACTTGAAATAATCATCCCACTTGAAATACTGTAACAATTTTACTATGCAACAAAGTGAGGGACAGCTTTCATCACTCAGCTCCACACAGACAGCAAACCCAACAAAAGTCAGCAGAAATCGGGGGGGGGGGGGGGGGGGGGGCATAGCTTTGGGATTCAGCAAACAGAGAGGCTTCTTCAGTCTATTTGGGAGCTCTGAACAGAGTGCATCATTTCCATCCAGTAAACTATCAAATACATGAGAACTATATGAAACAAAACCCCCCACCTTAAGGAAATTGAAATCCTCCTAACTTGTCTCAAACAGAGACAAAATTCCTGTTCCTTTTGCTGCTGTCTCTGATCCTTGCCTTCTACACCAACACAGGTGGAGTTCCTGGGGTAACCAAACCTGTTACTGCCAGCCCTGGGGAGCCCCTTCTGCTCAGCCATCCCACCCACACAAGAACAAACCTCCCAGGTATTATACCACTGAGTTCCCTCTGCATTCACACAGGATCACAGCACAGACTTGGGCATTTGCTGGCTGCCCTGACAGAGTCAACAAAACCACTTTTACTGGAATTCCTTCCTCAGCAGAATTCTTTCTCGAGTATCCTAACCTTTAACAGGACACGTCTCTGCTCAAATGTGAAAGCTGCTTAAGTTTAAAAGTCAACCTTAACTCAAACAATACCTGGATAATGGATTGCAGACCAATTATTTCTCATCCTTCTTGTGTTACATTTCCAAGCCAAAACTGAAACTTGCATTTTTGCTGCTCCTCTAGAGACCAGCAGGTAAACTTATGTTGAAGCCAGCAGATAAAGGAAAACTTGTGTTAAAATCTCATTAAAAATACTGGAATTGGTTCATTTGTGAATTATCTGTTTAGCCAAGTAATTTATCTATGATTTCAAAAAAAGAAAGTGCATGGATTAACACTGGCAGAACTGGGCAGATGATGACATCAGCTGCTCCAGGAGCAGGACAAGCAAGTTCAAATGATTAAATGCATTCAGCTCCTCCAGTTACGCTAATGACTGATTATCTTTTAATCCCAGGCAAGGGGGTAGATCAACTGTGATCCCACACAGAACCACAGCACTCACTGATGTGGTTACAAGCACAACACTGAGAACAGCCAAGTGAGTTATCCCATTCCTGTTCCTGAGCCATGGCTGCTGGTCAAAAGGAATGCTGTCACTGGAGTCAGAGCCACAGGGAACCCCCTTTCCCACAGAGGGCAAACACAGCACCCTGTATTAGCCTGCTCAACCAAGGAAAAGCAGCTACCAGACATTTAATTAAATCTTAAAACCACTCTCTATGCAGTCATTAAGGTCAACTCGAAGCAGATCTTTTGGATAATTTCCTACCCCCATAAATATCATTAGGAGGAGTAACCATTAATGATGTGATGTCCTACACCTAGTGTTAGCTCACTGTAACAGTGGCTATAAAACAAACTGTGCCCTGTGCTGACAACACACCAGTCTCACCCTCAGGGCTGCATGCCCCCAAACCAGTCCAGCAAACTCCAGCCCTGCTAATGTGGGTCCTCCTGAATACACAAGAAGGAACAGGATAAAAGGGTGGCTATAGCACACCTAACTCTTCATGTGACTGTATGAGAGAGACGCCCTAAGCATGCCCTTCTGGATTTGCATTTATCTTTAATACCAAGGAACACAACACCCCACCTGGAGCCCTGGCCTCTCCAGGGCAGAGTTCAGCATCAGCTGCTCAGCAGAGCAATCAGATCCTTACCCCTTGTCACTTAAGACTTACCAAATCACAGAGAGAAGTGGCCTGCTTTCAAGGAAAAAAGACCATTGCTTAATGTCCTGAGCCTATTAGAGACAGCTGCAAGGGACAGACTGAATACCATCAGCACCTGCACAGCCACTGCCACCTCACAGGGGCTAAAGGCCAAAGTAAACCCTTGTGAGGGAGGCAAGTTCCATCCCAAAGCAGGACAGGGTCATTGTCATGTTCCATGCTAGCAATCCATATACTGTCCTTTATCTCTTGACAATATTGTCACAAGACACTTTTGTGGACCACCTCCAGCTTTGTCCCCTGCCTGACACTACTGTGCCTCTTTCTCAGCTCACCCTGGCAGCTCCTTTCATTATTTCCAGCCTCCAGTACCCAGAGCTGAATGTGGGTGGCCTTGGATGCCTGAAATCCCAAACTGCACCTGATTTCCCAACATAACCAGGTAGGATGCTTGCAGAGCTGTACAGCCCAAACACCTTGTGACGGGTTGATCCTCAGCCTCCTTTGGCCAAGCAATGGGACACAGCAGTTCCACACCCCTCAGGCAGACCAGCACACCCAGCACATGTTGGCTTCCTGGGCCCACAGTTGGATGTGAGAATCAGAGTGTGGTCCTGCCTTCCAGCAGGGTTTCTGCTTTTCCATTTCTGTTTTCCAAATGCCATGTAATTTAATGGCATTTTAGTATAAAACAAATAAAACCAAAATTAAAGAAGAAAGGCACTTTGAAGGGAAGCAGAAGTCAGCCAAAAGCCTCCACAATTAGCAAGAGTCTCCTGCCGTGAGCCAGGCTGGGCAAAGGGGATGGAGGCTTCTCATTCCTGGAGATGGGAAGCCCCCAGCCCCCTTGCCAAGATTTAAAGCCAGAAAGAACAGACTTCCTGGCCAATTACAGAATAAAAGGGAATATGGGACCACAACAGCCATGATCAGTGCTCTGCACAGTAGCAGGGTTGCACAGAGCCACCACCAAGCAAAGCCCAGGCTCCCCAGGAGCCCTCCAGCAGCCCCTTCCTACATCCCCACAGCCAGGAGCTGCAGCAGAAGATAATTCTTACCCAGCTTTAACATTTTCAGGTACTGTTTGCAAAGCAAGTAAGGTCTTTTCTTGTGTTTAGAGACTAGAGCCCAAGCAGAGCGCCCTACATCTAGATTTACACCCTAGTGATTTGTTTCCCACCCTCTGGGAGCAGCTGTTAGAGTACAGCACATCAGAGCATCAGCCCACTCCTCAGGGGGAACAGAATTTTAAAAGGATCCAATTTAAAAGGCTGCCAAATGGAATAACACCCTACATCTGCTTCTTGCATTACAACTCCTGGTGATCCACAGCAAGACTGGCCTGAGGAGAATCATCCTCCTGACACCTCCCAGGTTTGCTGAATCAAACAAGAAATCTGGCCAATTACCTATCTAGGCAGAAACAGACTTAGGTTTTTCTTGTTTAATATTAAACCAATTGGCTTTTTTTTTAAGTAACAGGAAAACTGGCTACCTCCACTGAGTTCAGATGTTCACTTCCACAACAAGAACATTTCTACAATTGCCGGGAAGAGATTTTTGATACATGCCATTTTACCAGGGGAGAAATAGAACTCTCCATGTCCAGGAGGTTCAGACTGAACCCCAAAAGCCGAGTGCCCCTCTCACAGCACATTCCCCCAGCTGTATGGAATACAGCTCCCCCGTGCTGCACAGCCAGCCCCACCTGCACCACCCCATCTTCCCTCTCCTCCTGCTTCTCCCCAAAACAGCCCTCGCTGGAGCACTGGGAAAGGGACAGGCCAAAGTAGAAACAGAAACAAAGCCATGCAATAGACATGTTTGAACTCAAAGACAAACTAAACCTCTTTAAAACACATTCTCTTCCATAATTATTTCTCTGAAACTCAGGATTCGTGTTTTCGCTTTTCTGTCACAGCTTTGGCAGATGAATTAAAAGACGGCAAACAGCTTGTGCGCATTACAACAGTATTTTTAAGTTACAGCTCCTTTCAAATGCACTCAGTGTTTGTTCCAGAAATTCAGCAACAGCAGCAGCTGCCCAGGGGTGCTGGGCAGTGCTGCAGAGCCCGACACGCCGGGCAGGCAGAGCAGGGCACGGACACATCAGCGCCCCAAGGAGCGTGCCCAGCTCACACCCAGCACCTCATCCATCACACAGCCATCACACCGCCGCGCCGCCAGCCTTCCTGCACGGGGGATGCTTTGTTTGCACATGTATCTACACACAAAGCCTATTTCAAACTATCTGCGGCGTCTTAGCGAAGAATTTTCCAGAATACGTATTTGTGAGGTCAAACACAAGTGTGAGTACACTTACACAGTAATTATTACCAGCCCACATAGACCCCAGAACACTGCAGCCTGCATGGAGAAACTTCTTGCTGACTTAACTCATGCCTTCTTTAAAAACCCCAACAGCCTGTGAACTCAGTCCAGGGCACGAATCCAAACCCTGCGAACACTAAAAACTTTGAAAGCAGATCCTTATGAATTAACATCCAAAAAACTAAAGCACGGAGAACGCTGTAACACTGGGGAAAGCAGCTGAAACAGTGCAAAGCTCAGAGGGGAGCACTTATTTGAGTGCATATAGAATAATTTGGAGTTGCAAAGAACCCAAGCGCTGCCACCCGCCCGGCTCCGGGTACCACCCGCCCGCCCCCATCACCTGCGGCCGTCCCGCTCCCCCTGCGGGCTCACCCTGGAGATGGTCAGCGGGGCGCTGAAATCTTTACCGCCCACCAGACGAAAGCCCCACGGCGAAGGGCCACGCAGGACCACCGAGTGCGCCATAGCGGCGGCGGCGGGCGCTCCCTGCCCGCGGACTGCGGCAACTCCGAGCGCCGGCACCGAGCGAGCCCCAGCGCCGGCACGGAGCGAGCCCGCCTCCCGGCACACCCCGCCCTCAAGGCGGGCCGGGGAGGAGGGATGGACCCGCTCCGACTGGCCCTGGGGGAGCTACAGCGCGGATTTCCCCCTGGATGCTTTTATAAGCGGGGTTCGGAGCGTTTACTCGCCCTGGTAAAGTTGCAGTCCTTTACTAGTAGTAAAGTACTTTGCATACTACCAGTATGCAAAAGTGAAGTTTGGTGTGGTTTTGGTCAAAGTCCCCCTCACTGCAGTTTCATCCTCTGCAGTGCAAGGAAAATGATGCAATAGGTCACTAAACGTTTGGTTGTGACTGTTTTATTCATTACAATAAGTCTTCCGAATGAGAAAAAAGTTCAAGGAAACAATCAGATTTGGTTTAAAGCGCTTTGTGAATCATTCATGGTCGTCACTTGGGCAAAAGATAAACTTCCAGGAAAATAATCACAGAATCACAGAGTGGTTTCGTTTGGGATGGACCTGAAATGTCATCTCAACTCAGCCCCCTGCTGTGGGCAGGGACACCTTCCACTATCCCAGGTTGCTTCAAGTCCCATCCAATCTCGCCTTGGACATTTCCAGGGATGGGGCAGCCACACCTTCCTTGGGCACCCTGTGCCAGGGCCTTACCACCCTCACAGGGAGGAATTTCTTCCTAATATCCAACCTACCCCTGCCCTCTGTCAGTTTGAAGCCATTCCCCCTTGTTCTGTCTCTCCATGCTCCAGGTCCCTCTCCAGCTCTCCTGGAGCCCCTTTAGGCACTGGAAGAGGCTCTCATTGTCCCCAGAGCCTTTTCTTCTCCAGGCTGAATGCTCCCTGGTATCTCTGTCTGTCCCCACAGCAGAGATGCTCCAGCCCTCAGAGCATCTTCATGGCCATTGTACCCCAACATTACTGTGTCCTTGCAGGGGTCTCTGGAGCAGCACCTGGCCCTGCAGAGGATCTCAGTTTCCTGGTGGTACAGCTGGATCAGTGACTCTTGGAGCACCATGGAGATGTCCATGCTGCCCGTGAGTGTTTAATGGGAGGTTTGCAGGCACAGAGTGGTGGGTTGCAGGTGGGGTGGGTGGTCAGCAGAGCTGCAAAGCATGTCCCCCAGAAGCTGAGAAAAAAAATCTCCAAATATCTGTAAAATTTCCTTTTCTTCCTGGAAAGGGCTGGACCAGAATTTACCACTTGAAAAAGAAAGACCTAACAAAGGATTCATTGTTTAAAAAGTCCAGTTCCATTGAGCACCTTCCCACTGCCTGGTTTCTGCAAGTTTATGTGCCATTTGCTGTGAATGCTCTTTGCTCGTGACACAGGAAGGTTTGTGTGACTGCCTCATTGCTGTGCCCATTTTCTGGGCTTTGGTCTGGGACAGGGGTCACAGCTGTGACCCTGAGGTGTCCTGCAGCTTTGGGTATAGCAGCATGAGTACAGTCTGCATTCTGTGTCACAAACCTGAAACACAATACTCTTGGTTTGCTCTGCTAGAAAGGTGCCTGCAGAGGAGAGGTCCAGCTGCAGCCAATACCAGCAGAGCTTTCCCTGCTCTTTGTTCCTCACAAGAGTCTGCCTTCACCAACAGAGGCTACACAGGCTGACTTTGTCTGGGTGATGAATCATACCTCCTTATTCCTGCATGATATCACCCAGCTTGCAGAAGCCTGGGAGTAGGCTGGTCTGAGGTTTCTTGCTTGTGTTAGAAAATCCACCCAGCCAAACAGCAAAATTCCTCTCACAGAGAGCTGGACTGGTTGTGTCCCACCTCTCCTGCTCTCGCTGTTCAGTTATGAAGAGGATTCTCTGAAGGACAGAGCTAAAAATGTGCACAAATGCAGCGTGCCAGCAATGGCATCTCCTTCTTCTTAAGAGGGAAAAGAAAAAATTCTTGC
The DNA here is from genome assembly GCF_027579445.1 of Ammospiza nelsoni. NCBI lineage: Eukaryota > Metazoa > Chordata > Aves > Passeriformes > Passerellidae > Ammospiza > Ammospiza nelsoni. The sequence continues at coordinate 8,731,715 of NC_080648.1, forward strand.
AGTGAAGGGCACTAAGTTTACTGGAAAGTAGCAACAATAAACCAGAGCTATGGGAAAAAAAGAGGAAAAACCGAAACCCGCGGTTCTGTAGAGTCAAACATTTCCCACTGCCACTCGCTCCATTCCCTGGGTGGGTTCTGAACTGCACCCTGCTGGGAAGGGCAATTCTGCTGTGCAGCAAAGCTTCAGGGGTTCCAAGTAATTCGCTGGCAGAGGCAAAAGATGATCAAAACACAGAAATCCCCTCCATTAGAGTATTCATTTCAAAAGCAGACAGGAAACTGCTGGCTCCGAGGCACTTTCTCTTCAAGGCTTTTTGAACGCTCAGCCCAGATCACTCCTTATGGAACTGATGCCTCATCTAAGACTTAACCCAAGTAGAACAAAATAGCCAAATTGGTATAAATTTGTGGGTGTGTTTATTCCAAATGAGACTATATTCCAGAATATACTACACTCTGTGAAGCAGTTTTACTATGAAGAAAACGATATGCATTTGAATCGCTCCTGATTGAAAGTGTTCACATGCAGAGCAGCTCTCAGGATTCAGAACTGTATCAGGAACTAATTTTGCACCACTCTGCCATAGATGTTTTTCCCCAGGATGCAGGGAACGAGAGCATTAGCTAAAGAGGTCCATGGTTCACAGGTGCCCCGTGTTCTCTCAGCTGCTCACACACCTTTTCATATGTGCTTTCTTTGAGCAAAGCAAACATGACTCTGCAGTCTACAAAGGACCCAATCAGCTCTCACTTCAACCACCTAAAGTTGGCTCATAAATTTCTGGTTTTGTCTTTGAGACAATCATAGAATCACAAAATGGCTTAGGTTGGGTGGGACCTTAAAGATCAGCTTGTTCCAACCCCCACTGATAGGGCCACATCCCTCTAAAACAGGTTGCTCAGAGAGAATTTTTCAGTTCTATTTTAGGTAATTTCTAAAATCTAATTGGAACTAATTAAGAGAAATTAACAGGACCAACAGCAGCTGAACCTTGCTGTGGGAGCAAGCCTCAACTTCCAGCTGAAATACAGAATTGCCAATGAGTTCATTCTTCAGCTGAGTGCTGAAACCTGACATCGAGCTCTAACAAAGACCACACATTATTCAAAGGGAGGTCAAACATGTTCATGAATTCAATCTCATTACTTTGTTCACTTTATCTTTCCCCTCCCCGATATTTTCCTCGATATTTGTTTCCAGTAGTTTTCCACCCCAGTGACTTATCATCTCTTTGTTTCTGTTTTTGACTATTCCATTCAGGCTCTACTTCACCACTGAGAGTGGTGACACTCTCAGTTTCCTTCCTTTGTTATCACAGACTGACTGGGTAAACTATGGATCTTTGTGTCCCATTCTGAATGAACATTCAGGTTTTCCATCTACCACCCTCCCAATATTTAGCAGAGGTCTGTGTTTATCTGAGAGTCCTGATATGACCCTTCAATGCTTTGTTTTTGAACATCTGTCCATATGAGGGTGATTTAAAGCATCATTATGGCTTGATAGCTCTTCTTCAGGTCAGGAGATTTTCTTGCTTGTACCAATTGCCATCAGGGCTCTGGTTGTTTCTGCTTAGACCATTTCAGTGGCTGAAGTTAGTCATGAGTTATCCATCCCTGCAAGTATTCAAGGCCAGGTGGGAAAGATCTTGGAGCAACCTGGTCTGTTGGAAGGTGCCTCTGCCCATGGCAGGGGACTGGAATGAGTTTTAAGATCCTTTCCAATCCAAACCATTCTGTGGTTCTATGATTTAAAAGTAGCTTTAAGCACCAAACTAGCCATTAGCCTGTGGGTTGGCCTTACCAACAGCCACACTTCTGTTAAAATTGTGTGTCAGAAGCACATGGTTTGTGTTTGGAAATCGTTTGTTGTGAATGGTTATTTTTATTTTTTAATGCTGGTTACTCCTCTTCATATTTTTGATTGGAAAAGGTCCCTAAAAGTGATGCTGATCACATGAGTTCAAAATCCTCGTGGGAATAAAAAACTCCAAGCAATGTTTCATGGCATTTGTGCAATTTGCCCTCCAAGTAGTCAGTGCTTCTCAGAGTACAATCTCTTTTCCTTTCTTACATTAATCAGTAATCCTTGATTTTTTTGTCTTGATTTCCATTTCCATTGCCTGAATGAGTCCTTTCTGGTGCCTTCCTGTCCCAAGAGGATTCACATACAACAGATTCTCAAGGGTTCCAGTTTATTCCTTTACTTAATAGATTAAAAAAAAATAAAAATCCAAAGCCTCAACATCCTGTGAACAATTAAATTTGAAACTCCTTACTTGGATTAAATACAGGCAAATCTCAACCCTATGGCAACTTTAGCTGCAGGTTTCCAAAGGATTATTTAATTTATAGGCTTTGCAGGATCTCTCAGATCTGAGTTATTATTTTGGCTTTTGAAAGTTCATTGGCAGATGCCCAAGTGTTTGGAACTGTCATTCTGAATTCTGTTTAATTCATTTGTTTGTCTAAATCATTTCTAAGAAGTTTGTCTCATGGATCTAAGCATCCCACAGAGAAAAACCCAGCTGTGATAGAAACCATTAGGGTAATGAAAGAAATCTCATTCCTCCAGTAGAGTTTTTTCTCTGTAATCACGTTCAGGTGAAGAAGCCAGCTGCCTCCCAGGGCTTTGGAGATTTAAGGGATTCTAGCAGCCTGGTCTAGTGGAAGGTGTCCCTGCCCATGGCAGGGTGTTGGATCAAGATTATCTTTAAGGTCTTTTCCAACCCAAAACATTCTATGAATCTATAAAAACTAAGAACCTTCACTGTGCGTGGTCAGATTAAGCTTTGATTTGCAACACTGTACAGCAGGAGCAGAATCACAAAAGGGACAAAGGCAAATCCTTTGTTATATGCGTTCAGAGAGTAAAATGCAGCAGGGCCTGTCACCAAATGCAGTTTATTCTTCTATTCTGGCAAATATTCATGGGTCAATATTCTAAGTCTTGCTCATCAGGCTACCAGTCATCTACCAGAACTTCATGTCCTGGGGTTTTGCGACCCCCTAAGCAGCAAGGACAAGTCCCTACCTCCCTAACAATGCAGACTAAACACAAGATAAGAGCCTGTGATGGATTTCCCAAGGGGAGCACCAGGAAGCAATGACACAGCGTGGCCAGCTCACATCAGAGCTCAACAGCAGCCTGTCCTTGATAATGGCAGCTCTGCAGAAGGCTGTGGACAAGGACAAGGTTGACATCAGGGCTCAAAGAAAGGTCACAACATGTTCAAAAAGTTACAAACAAACCACTTAAAAAAAAAAAATATATATATACATATATATGTATATTCCCTTCCTACCAATTTTGCTGGAAAATGAATTGGTTCATGTTCACCCTATTCTCAGTCTCACTTTCCATCTCAGAAGTCAGAGCAAACAGATGAGCAAGTGCCTGTTAGGTCACACCTGACCTCTCTCACCTTAATCTCCAGACTGAGACTAATGCTGTGACAAGCCAGGCAGCCCAGAGCAGGCAGGGGACTGTCCTGCTGCCCTGCCACACTCACTGCTGCCACACCACAGCAGATCCCTGGGTCTTTTTCACCTCACCTGTGTAGCTGCAAGCCTGTAATACAGGAGCAGATGGAAGGAGCTGGTGTGTTTGCTTGGAAGGGGCATGACCTCCTCCCGGCGGGTTCGGCTGCTGCTGACAGCAAGGGCAGGATTAACCCTGGCTCTCACCCTGCCAGAGCTGTAACCTCTTCACAGCCATGCCACTGTGACCAGGGAATGGCAGTTGAGAAAATCAAAACAAATACTGGCACAATATTGCAAGCAGAAGATGAGATTACAAGTGATTTGCTGTTTCTGCAAGGATAATTGTTCCCATTATGGGATTAAACTGATTGATTTCCCATCAGAAACGGTGCCTGGAAGAACAAAGTCAAAACCTCTGGTCTAATGTGAGTCACTTCACTGAGCAGTTAAACACTGAGATTTTGTTGGTTTTTCTCTTGTGAAATCATGACAGATGTCAGCTGTTGCTATATTCTGCAAACAAATTTGGCACATTTTTCTTTCACACAGTAGAATCCAAGTGACTGTACCTATCCACAGAAGAGCTCCCCAGCCTTTCCTGAGGATCTCAGCATTTATCACCCTCTCTCTTGACTCTGTTTACATTGATGCATCCTTTTTTGGGTGTTGTACAGCTCCAGAATGCAGACAACTGGAGAGAATTAAGCTGAATGTTCCCAATTTATGCAGGTCAAGGAGAGTTTGCCTTTTATCCTTCAGAGATAAGTACAGCAAACTAACTCTTTTTGAAAGGCTGAGTTCCACAGATGCCAGCATTAAGATTCAGTGATCACAAAGATTCCTGTAGATGGATTTCACAGGAGTTTCCCCATTCATTTCAGCCTTAAACTGATAGGGACAGAGGAACAAACAGTAGGCTAAGAAAGAGGGAACAAGTTTTGTGATATCTTAACCCAGTATGTTCTGCTGGAATTCATTTAGCCCAGTCCATCACTGCTGTCTCACCCCATGTAAAGCATTCCTGCTGTGCTGAGGGTGTTCCATACACTCCCTGGGGAGGATCCAGAGGGATCAGTTCTCATCAGTGTGAGAGGCTGTGCTCTGCAAAGTGTAAACTGCATGGTAAGGGCAAAGCAGTGCTGTAGAATAGCTCAGGGTGTGAGAACAGGACACAGCTCAGCTCCTGGAGCAGATCCTTTCTCCCTCCACTCAGGCCGTGCTTCATCACTTCCAACACTTTTTCAGAAGTGTCTATAGAGGCCCAGGGCATCTCCTCACATCGAGGTTCTACTCACTAATGCATGTTTATATCACATCTTAGGGAAGGGAACATCCCCCAGAAGGACATGGAAAATGCAGTGCATAACTGGGGGTGTTTATCCTGGAGGAGAGAGGTATGTTTAACAGTTTGAACTCTCCCAATTTCCTGAATTCATTGGTTCATCAGAGGAGGATTTCCAAGAATCTTTTGAAAAATATTGTGCTTGAACTTTGAGGTGAAATGCTAGGAGGTGCTCACACTGGACAGAAGATTAGGCATTCATCATCCATGAGCAAGAAATGAAGAAACTGAATAATGCACAATGAAAAAACTCCTTCCTGATGTCATAGGCTTTTGCTTACTCCTTATTTTTTTTGGTTACTGTAAAGAAACAAATACACTAAGCCTTCATCTCATTACTAGGGCTTGCAGGCCAGAATTAAGATTCTTTGGTGTCCAAATCCTGCCATTTCTGGGAGAGAATCTCTTGGGCACCAGCTGAGACTAAAAGCAGGCAAATAACATGACAATAGAATTTAAAATATTTCTATAACAATTCAAGATTGGTTTTCTGAATTAGTATGTCTTGTCTTACTTCTCTTTTAATATTCCTGAAGTTTGCACTTGTGCACCCAGATTTCACAAATACAACAGCATAAATTCCAAACCCTGAACACAGGCGGTGACTTTATTGAATAGACAAAAAAATCAAAGTAATTGCCAATATTTATGTTCTAGCATATAAGTAGGAATTCATAAATGCTTGCAGGAATGTAACATATCAGCCTCCTTAAACAGCCATATCCTGTTTCTTTTGTTTCCTTTTCTGCCTTTGCAGTGACTGTTGCTACAACACCATCCATCACTGCTCCTTTCATCTGTCAGGCCCTCCAGCCACCCGCCCACAGCTCCATACCTGTTTCCCCAGGTCTGAGCTGTCTGGATTTCCCCCGTGTTTGCTGTTTCAGGGTGTAGATGCTCACCCTTTGCAGCTGGAGCTGTGTGGGCAATGCAGGGACTGCTCGGGTTCCTCAGCACCCTCCTGTACCTGCTCAGCTGTTTGCATGAACTGAGTTCACTCAAGCAAAGTTAGATTTGGCAGGTTTTGTCACAGGGCATTCACACTGGGGACTGAAATGATGGTTAAATGGTCTCTAGGCTGAGACTGGGAGCATGGTGGCTGCAGTCAGAGGACAGCATGAATCAACATCCCTGTTCAGAGAAGTTCAAGCACATCTTTCCTCTGCTTTATTAGCTTCTCAGCACATCAGTTTTGTGGCTGATCAGCTGCAGGATCCTGCTGCTGAAGATGCTCCTCTGCTCTCTCCAGAACATTGCCCCAGAATATCTTCTGGATCATATTCCTTGAAGAAACTGATGCTGCACAAATGCTAATTTAATTTTCCTTTACCCCTCATTCCAAGTATCCAGTTACTGGGTTGTGGAAAAGCTGAGCCTGAAATAAACCTTTAAAGTACTTTGAAGGATTTGTCATTACTCAGAGAAATAGGTCTGACATTCACTTGAGTGCAAGAAGTGGAGGGAACAAAATGGGTTCCTCAGAAGCTGCCTCAGCCAGGCCCAAGCTCTGTCTTGGGCTCCATCTGGGCAGCTCATTTAGGCTGAGAGAGCTGTGTCACATGATTTGGAGGAGGATTTGCCCTTGGAGCTTAAAGAGCCTGGATGATATTTAAGAATCTGCAAGGCTGTTTGGTGATACTGCACAAAACCTTATCTAGCAGCACTGCAAACTTTGATCCAGGATTCAGTGATGTCAGTAGAAAAGATCCCACCAGTGGTGGTGGGAGGTTGAGTCAGTGAGCACTTTGGCCATTATCCTAAGTGCAGTGGGCATTAGGATCACCAGGGATTCCACCTAAAATAGGGTCAGGTCTCACTGTTTCTTTTATAACACATGCTGCCCCTTACGTTCTTCAGCCTATTTCTGCTTTTCTTAGGAAAGGGTTTGACCTGACTATGGAATAAAATGCCTTATGTCTGACAAAATAATAAAAGTAATTTAAAATCCAAGGAGCATGAAAAGTAAATGTTATTAACATTGAACTGTTTGTCTGCTTGAAGCACGGTATTACACTGTGGTAATGAATATAGGTCTGTACTTTAATTTATTGTTAAGAAAATAGCACCCATCTGCTTCTCTAACCAAGGCACTTAAGAGCCTTCTGCAAACATTAGCCCCAAATTTGTCCTCACACATACAATAAATTATGTTTAACAAATAAATGAGACTGTGGCATCAAATGGTTAAATAACCAGTTCCTAGACAAACAGTCATGCTAGAAATTGTACCAAATCTCCTAGTTCACTCTACTGTGGTTTAAGCAAATGATGGATGTGTCTGAAAAACCCACTAAGGACTGAGGGTCCTCTTCTGTCCTATCAATTGTCCTGAGGTCCAACTGAAGATACAACCAGTTAGCAGAAAGAGCTAATGATGTTCCACCAAAAGTATTTCATCTGTTAAAGATACCACAGAAATAACACTTGGTTGCCAAAGGATAGGATATTTATGAGTGTTTAGGCATGCAAGGTGAGGTGTCACAAGATCAAACAGAACCTAGCAATTCTGATGCTCGTAAAATTAGCAAGAAGGATGAATCACTCAGCTTTTTTAATTCTTCCATGACTCTAATTTAAAGATTTAATGTGGGGTTTTTTGGGGTTTTTTTGTGGTTAGCTTTAAATTTTCACAGTGCTCTAAAACTCTTATTTATTCTCAGCAACCCCAACATCAATCTGTGGATGGTTCTGCTGAGCTCAGCCAGAGGGTGCCCTGCTGTGCAGCCCTGTGCCATGGCCCCAGCTTGCCTGTTCCCAGGAAAATCTCACCTGGATCAAGATCCATTTTTTTGTTTAGTTCACCCCAAAACCTTTCACTGCTTCCTTCAGTATCTTAATTTCAGTACTACTTTTAAAACCATCAGTGTCACTGCCTAGGGAAAGAGAATACAAATACTTGGCACAGATGGACATTTACTTTTCTGTTTTCATGGATGTGGAGTCAGTTGTGCCTGTTCAGAATGTCTCAGGAGAAGCATGAATAGTTTAAACATGTGTTCAAGGAAGATTTTTAGTTTATGGGTCCCCAGGTATTATTCCAAGTTGTGCTTTGGTAAAATTTTTCAAATAGGTATACTATTGTTCTTCTAAAGGAGACTGAAAAAATAATTGAGGACAGAAGGAATATCCTTCAGAGCACACTTTGCAGAGGAAGTGAAATTGCTGAGTTAGTGCTGGAGGCAGCCCAGCGTGGCTCCAGCCCCTCACCCTCCTGGCTCCCCAGGAAGCCTCAGGCCAGCCATACTGCAGCCACACGAATCATCCCAAGAAAAGGTCAGTTCATATTAGATATTAGACAGAAATTCTTCCCCAGGAGGGTGCTGAGGCCCCGTCACAGGTTGCCCAAGGAAGCTGTGTATGCCTGATCCCTGCAAGTGTTCCAGGACAGGTAGGATGGGGCTTAGAGTAAGCTGGTCTAATAGAAGGTATCCCTGCACATGTCAGGGGGTTGGATTAGATAAGCGTTAAAGGTGCCTTCCAACCCAAAACATTCCATGATTCTGTGAGGGAGAGAGGTATAGTGTTCTTGGAATGCTACAGAAAGCTCGAGCATCTTAGTGGTTTGTAAACTGAAGCTGGGATGGAGCAAGCACATAGCTGAGTTAACAGCAGAGAGCTTTGTTTGCATCTGCAGCCACTGAGCTCAACTGCTGATGAGTCACTTGGAAATGCTCTGCTGGCAGCTTGTCCCCAGGCAGCACAAAGGCTCCATCCCACCACTCCCACTGCCCCCCTGGCTGCACACACGTCTCCATGGTGTCGGGCAGGGATGAGTCCAGCTGACAACAATAGATACCACAGGAGAAAATCCCCAAGAGTTTCTGCTCCTGTGAGGTATTTGACAATGGAAATAGGGGAAGTCCCTTCGCTGGACTTGGCAAAAAAAAATTGGACAGTGCTGTCAGGAAAATATTCCTTGCTGAATGAGTGGTGCAGCTTTTTAGGTCTTTTCTGTATTTTTGTAACTATGAAGACAGAATTAATGAGTAAGAGGCCCTTACAGCTGGTGTCCAACTCAACAGTTACGACATGCTGAGGGAAGCACACGTTTTCTTTCCTTTTGGACAACCAAATGTGGTATTTTTAGCCTAGCCCCATGGAGAGTTTTCTCCTCTGTAATGATGTAAGGTTCCTGTTAGCTCATCAGATTTGGTTGCCCACTGTAAAAAGCCAAAAAAAGATAAAATTGAACACCCCATCATGTCTTAGCCTCGGCTTGATGTCAAGAAAAGACTTTTGGCTGCTGAATCAATCACTCCTCCACTCCTCTGCAAGTGGAGGAGAAGGCAGGACACAAAACCCAAACAAACCACAAAGCCTAATTCTGGTTTGAACAGAACTCCTGCTAATGTATCTCTATTTATGGGATTGTTTGATGTTAGTCAAAATATGAAGCTACTTTATGGGCGCTTCATTTGAGAGGAAATATGTGATGACCTAAACAAATACCAAATTCCACAAATTATACCCAGGTGGCAAATTTATTGTTCATGTTTTCAGAGACCTTTTTTCTGTAATCCTCCTAATGGGTGGCTGATTGGCTGGTGTCAGCCTGTGTAGTTGTGTCCAGTGTATTCATCTCTGCTGATTTGTGCTAGCTAACAATTTGCCCAAGTATTTTCATGTTCTAATGTTGGATGGGCCTTTGAGCAACCTGGTTTAGTGGAAGATATCCCTGCTTATGGCAGGGCTTGGATTGAGACGATCATTAATGTTCCTTCCCACCCAAACCATTCCATGACTCTGTGATTCTTTGTAGCTAGAAATCTAGAAATCTCCCCTTCTCCCAGCACTGTGTAACTCCACTATAAAGTGTTATTAGGAAAGTTTTTTCTGTCTTATGTTTTTTCCTCTCATAGGCAACCAAATCACATTCACCTACATCATTCTATGCAAGAAATTAAAGTAATTTCCTTTCGGCATTCATTTGAGGTGTGTTAGTTTATAAAGAAATCTCATTCTCTTCCACTGCCCTTCCCAGGCACTTCCTTTGCATTCCTGGGTGTGTGTCAGTAGGAAATGCAGGTGCCTCAACCTTTGGCTGCTGGCAGCCATCACCACAGGAGAATGTAAGTGTGAAATTGAGTGCCTAAAATAGTCAGCCCAATGGTTTTTTAAATCTCCCCAGCATGAAAAGCTTGCAACTTCTAATTATAGATGCTAAGCACCCTTTAAAAAAAAAAAAAAAAGGTTTCCTATTGATGTATAAAACATATAGGGTCAGTTCCTGATGTGCTGTGAGCCAGCATCAACCTGGGGACTTTTAACAAATGGCTGCTGTGGCCTGTCATGCATGGGGACATTTCTATGATGCTTTGTATAAAACTTGGATTTTCCTTGTTGGACACATGGTCCCTTTTCTGCTGACCCACTCACTAAAACTGACAGGACATTTTAGGTGGATGTCCACACGCAGACACGAGTTCCAGGTGATACATCCTGCAACAATGCCCCCAAGTAATTCTGAGGCGTAGAAAAAGCCTTTCTGGCCCATTGGATGTGCCTGAGAATGAAGTTTCTGAGTGAGGCTGGAGCCTAAATGGGGTTTACTTTGCTGAATGCTCTGAGGGGCCCCTAAAGACTTTGCACTGGCTCCAGTCCAAGCCACATGAGCATTCCCGTCAGTGTGGCTTCTGGAGCAGCCAGGAGCAGTAATGGATTGCTTGCAATATTTCCCAGGCATTTGCTTTATAGTCACTGAAGACAAAGTGTATTTGGTTTCTAATGAAACAGGGATGTTTCTCAGCATAATGAAGTTCCTGCCCTTGTTTTGCCTTTTGTAGCCCAGCATTACGTGACACGTAAAACCAGCCCATTTGTTTTGCATTGACTGGAAATAAATTCCCCCATAAGACCACCACTGAGCAGATATTATCACAGAGGCCAGCCCCTCTCTACATTCCTGTCTCCCTGGACCCCCAGCCCTGGCTTATCCTGCTGCAGGGCATTAGTATCTGGGTGATGCTGGTGTGTTCATGCAGTGTCCACCCTGTGCAGGCACAGCACACACTGCCTGCCATGGTGTAATGGTGTGTCCCATACAGGCACCAAGCCCCTGTTCTGTCAGGAATGTGTCACTCTCCTGCCACAGCACATGTTTACTCCTAATTTCCATGGGCCTTTTTCAGCCAGATATGCCCCATGCTCTATCCCACAGTACAGCTGGATGTGTAAATGCCTGTAGCATTTCTGGGTGAGTGCAAATGCATGTGCTTTGTTGAAAATAGTGCTTTATCTCCTCCAGAAGCAAAACACAACTATATCATAAACCGTGATCATAATAAATAATAAATCATATGGTGAATAAAATCATATGGTGGGTGTGAGTGGGATATTCTGGAATGGAGCTTTTAGTGTAAGGAGATTTTTTTGTGGCAATAGTTCCTCTTTCTATGGCTGACAGAGTCAGGGTTATTCAGCTTGGAGAAGAGAGTCTAGGGAAACTCATTGCAGCCTTACAGTATTTAAAGGATGTCCATTAAAAAAAGGGAGAATGACATTTTACAGAGGCAGATAGTGATAGGACAAGAGGAAGTTGTTTAAAATTAAAAGAGGAGAGTTTTAGATTTGACATTAGGAAGAAATTCTTCCTTGTGATAGTGGTGAAGCCCTGGCACAGGTTGCCCAGAGAAGCTGTGGCTTCTCCATTGCTGGAAATGTTCAAGGCCAGTTGGGTGGTGCTTAGAGCAACCTGCCCATGGCAGGGAACTGGAACTGTACGATCTTTAATGTCTCTTCCATCCCAAACCATTCTATCATTCAATGATTGTCCATCTGCCAGGCTGATGGTGGAGTGTTGTGTCACTGGGACAGCTCTGTCAACCCTGGTGTCAATAGCTGCAGTCCTGGCTTTTCTTCCTGTCCTGCTGGAAGTAATTCAAGCCAGGACAGATGATAGATCTAGCCCCAGGCTGGAACTGATGTGTCCCCCTCCCTGGTGACTCCAGGGCCAACAGATGGAGACTGGAAAACTTGTGAGGTGGAGAGAAGGAAGAACTGTTTTCCAGGTTGCAAAGCTGAGACACATAGAAATGAAGTGACCTGACAGAGGCCTTTGGGGACAAAAGCATGGTCCACGTCTTTCCAATTGCAGTCCTGTGAATTCACAGAAACCCATCTTTCCTGTCCCTGTGTCTGGCACTAGTGGAGCCTTTAGGAGGAGCAGCAGGAGTCAGCCTGGAGGGAATGTGCCTGGAGAGGTTGGCAGCTCCTCTCTCAGTGCTCCCTGATCTTTCAGCTGGGTATTTCCAAAGCACACAGAGAATCAAGCATGCTGTTGTGGATGTTTTCCTCACAAAGCCTGCTTGCAGAACTCACCGGCTGTGCAGGGTCTCCATTTCCTCCATGTCTGGAAGTCACGTTAGGAGCACCTGCTTCTCTTCACAGACAATAGCTAACATGCAATCCTATATTTTGCTGCATTAAATGAAGGGATTACTCCCTAAAGGACCCAATACAGAATTCCCGTGTTTTTAAAGATGTGCCAACATTTTATTCACAAATCCTTGGTTCCCACCAAAGTCAGTGGAAAGATGGCTTTTAACTTGCTGAGGCCGTGCTGGGGCCCTAAATGGAGTTCACTTCAGGATAACCCTGAGAAAACCTTTTTTTTTTTTTTTTATGTGAAAAGAATCATATATTCCCTTGCTGTGATTGCCAAGGAAAAAATATTAGTTGGTTTTTTTTTTTTTTATTATTCTATAGCTTGAGGCTTATTGCTTTTTTGCTCTAGGACAAGGTGCTCACAAATGTATGTAGGCTGGTCTACACTGTTGGTATAGTGCTACTATTAATAACAACCTGGCCAGAAAAAATAATCTGATCCTGTTAAGAAACCTGTTACATAATTCTCAGTGTATTGTGTGTATCTTGAGTTGAATCCAACCAATCTTGATTAATCTGTGTTTGACTACTAAATCTGCAGCTGGAATTAAATTCAGCACAACAGCAATGTCCTACAGAATCTGAGTTACTAATAAATTCATATAAATGTTTCATTTAAATGAATGCATCTTCAGCTTGGATGTATTTTTTTTTTTTTACTTTTGAAATGGACTTTGAGGATTGTAAGATTTGCTCTTTATTTATTCATTCATTGAGCCTAACCAGCAAAATTTGTGCCTTTTTTGCGTGACAGTAGCCAAAAGGGACGTTATAAGTCTCAGACTGCAGCATTTTGGGTATCAGAGGCTGTTTTTACTGCAGAAGACAAGTTCAGGTTGCCATAGGGGTTGTTTATTAGGAATCCTGCCAATTAAATGCTGAAGATATGCTTTGTGTTTACATCACTTGGTTGTCCTGGGCTGTGCTCACCCTGGCTAAACACTGTTTATTTTCAGCTGCTGCCCTCTCCTCCCCTTCCAGCTGTTTGAATTGCTGTGCCCCAGCGTGAAATGCATGGAGGCATTTTAGCCAAAACCCCCAAATTCCTGTCACCACCTTCATGGTGGTGGCAGCTGTGAGTCCTGGCTTGGAAGAACAACACTGAGAGGCAGGAGCCAGCAGTGCTGACCTCAGGGGACTGCTGCATCCTGAGGAGCAGTGCAGGGAGCAGCTCCTTCACTGCCTCCCACGGCTCCTGTGAGCAGCTCACTCACTCTTTGCTTGCTTTAGTCTGGAGAGTCCCTCAGTTAATGAGGTTTGCCAATCTGTCTCAGCTCACTGCTGGCCCCACGCAGGGACTCGCTGCTAATTATCCCTCTGAGGAATCAGAGGTGGTTCTGACATGTGGATTTTTACTGGCACAGACATCTCCATTTCACCCAGGAACCCAGACATGGCAGAGGGGACAGGCTCAGACAGGAACCCCAATCAAGGAGGGTGTCCATCTGTATGGGAAACAAGCAGGCTCCTAAAAGGAGCCCAGTGGGTGCACAGTGGGGACAGGACAGGTTGAGGAGGGCAGAGGTGCAGGGGGCCCCAGCTGCTTGGCATGAAAGAGCAGGGAACACGTCCTCACTTGTCACCCCTCCTCTCCAGAGTCAGCATCCTTGTCAAAGGGAGCTTTCTGGCTCTGCTGCAAACATCCCCTTGTGCAAAGAGCTCCACACAGTCAGGCTGCTCTGTGTTGTGCCCAGTGCAGGATAGTTGTGCAGGGGCTGAGGCAGGTCACAGCCCTTTGCCCTGCCTCCTCCTCCCTGTCCCCGTGGGACACGTGGCTTCCTCCTGATAGTGAAGGAATGATTTGAGTTGGAAGAGACCTTAGAGATCATTTCAATCCAAGCCCCCTGCCATGGGCAGGGACACCTTCCACTACTCCAGGCTGCTCCAAGCCCAGTTCAACCTGGCCTCCCCACTTCCACAGGGATGAGACAGCCACAGCTTCTCTGGGTGACCTGTGCCAGTGCTTTGACACCCTCACAGGGAGGAATTTCTTCCTAATAGCCAATCTAAAGCCAACCTCCATCAGTTTGAAGCCATTCCCCCTTGTTCTGTCACTCCAGGCCTTTGTCCAAAGCCTCTCTCCAACTCTCCTGGAGCCCTTTTAGGCACTGAAAGGGGCTCTGAGGTCTCCCTGGAGCCTGCTTTTCTCCAGGCTGAACAACCCCTGCTCTCCCAGCTCCTGAGAGCAGGGGGACTCCAGCCCTTGGAGCATCTTAGTGACCTCCTGTGGACCTCCTCTAGCAGATCCATGTCTTCTTGTTGATAGGACCTTCACCTATGTTCTCATCTTCATCCTCTGCAGGAGCAGAGCGAGGCTTTCCATGCCTCAGCTCTGCACCCCAGTAATTCCCAGCAGCTCTCCTTGGGTCCCAGCTCCCTGCTTTGTTTTCCAAACTGCTCCTTAATAAAGTCAGGAACACTTAGAGAGATAGAAATGCACTTGACTCCACCTCCAGACAATATCTTAGGAGCACTGGAACCTTATTTCAGCTCTCTGAAGTGGACAGCAGATGTGAGCAGGGACTTCAAGCTCTCCTGATAATTTAGTGTAATAATAATGTTAGCAAGAACCAAATTGCTAACTTGGTTGTGAATAAAAATAATCACCCTGCCAGACCATTGCCATGAAAATTCTAAAAGCAATGAAAACAGACTGGTCTGGAATGAAACCCACTCATTGTATCAGAAGCATCTTGTGCATATTCATTGCCAAGTATGTTGGCTTTTGGGTTGTTTTACAAAATATGGCCTCAGCTGCTCTCTGCTGTTTGGCACCATGTCAGGAAAACATGGAGAATAGGGGATCCTATTCCACAGACTTTAAGATAGAAGGTGAAAAAAAAAAAAAAAAAAAGAAAAGAAAGACAAAGGGTATTTTATATACATTTTTAATAATTTTTTATAGTAGCAATTATGCAAGCAAGCAATTGGATGGATTTTGTCTGATTTTTATTTCTTGGCTACAAATGGGATTTTTTTGTGGGGGAGAAAGTTCATAAAGCCTCTCTGCTATTTATCCCTTTGACCTCTGCATTACCCCAGCTGTGGCTGGGATGACAGATATACATCCATGCAGTTGGAGTTGGGAGGTTAAAAGGAAAAGTGACTCATTCAGTATGAAACCCCCAGGAAAAAATCCCTTCAGAACAATAGAGATGTTAGACCAGCAGCTGAATTTTGGCCAGTTGCTGGACTGACTGATGGGTTAGTGCTGTGCATCCATGGCTGCTTTGGGGTGAGCTTTCTGGACTAACTCTTTAGGGCACAGAATGAGTGGATAGGATAGCAAGCAATCCTATCTGCACAGGTCCTGCCAGGACACACAGCATGGTGCTGGAACAGAAGCAGAGCTGGATGTGAGAGGACTGAAGGAACCCTTGTTCTGTGCCTGCTGTGGGAGAGGCCCCAGCTGGTGAGGATGTGTGTCATGCAAGCTGGTCCTTTTTAGGGCAGAGACACAAAGCAAATGGACTTTGACAGTTTTTCATTGACAATTCCACTTTTTGAAACACCAGGCATGATCTCTCAATTTCTGTGGTTTGTAACTAGTGCTTGAAATCAGGCTTTTCCTCTCTGTGCTTTTGGGGTTTTTTTAAAATCTGTTCTTTAGGCAGCAAAAGTGGCATTTACAGCGCTCTCTGTGTAAATCAGTTTTATTATAACCACTCTGAGGACAGCTTAATCCTCTTGGTCACAGTTCTGTGCTGGGGATGTGTCATGTCATAACACATTCCCAGCTTAGTGGAGGAGGGAGCATCTTGGACTAGAGAACTATCCCAAGACAGATTTTTGTCACTTTTCATGCTGTAAATGAAAGGACTGGAAACAGAACTGCAAGGGCAGAACTGACCTCCATCTCTTCCATCTGGTTTACACTTTTTAATCCATTGTTTTCAATTCTTTGTCCTCATGTAAGGCAGTTCTCAGCTGCCTGAGCAGCCTGGGCTTAGGTACCAACATGAGAAGCCTCATGGGCTCTGCCTGTCTGCCCAGCGTGGTGTTAGGATGTTACCCCATAAAGCTGATCCTTTAATTTGTTTCTCTCTTTGATCCAACACTTACAGTATTCTTGCCTGCCCACATGCTTGGATCTCCTCGTCAGTCACAGACAGAGCCCTCTGTGCTGGGCACAGGGAAAATTGCATGTTGAGATGGAAAATACCGATAATGTTGTTGAATTTTGTTGCTGTGGGAACAGGGGCTGCCCTTTGTGAAGGATGCCCAGAATTCTGTCTTTAAACAATGACATGGAAAAAGAATGAGACACGGAAGGCCAAGAACTGCTCTGTGGGTTAGTTTTCTGTTTGTTTTGACCTTTAACTATAAATTGTCCCTCTTATGACTGTCTCATAATATAATTTTCTATCTTACATAATTTTTCATGCTCTTGCATTAATAAATGGGATGATGTATTCCCCTTCTTCTCTCTCTGTGACCTTCTATGATTAAAATACTTTCTTGAGAGATGAAAGATACTATTTGCCTTCTGCCCAGATAAATATCTTGTGTTAATGCACTAATGCACGAGCATCTGCAGTCTGGACCCAGATGTCAGCCATGATGGCTTTTTATCTTTCAGTCTGATGACTGGGTTGCTTTTATTTAGGAATGAGTAGGACTCAAAGAGGAGGTGAATAATTCTGTGGTTAATGAGCACATCTGGAGCTATAAAAAGCCAAGCTATGAAGGAGTAGGAAGGTCAAACTGCTCCACACATGTCCTGCAGACAGCAGGCCTCTGCTGATCTCCCTGTGCTCGTAGAGGTACTTTAAATAGCCAGGGCTGATTCCCATCAGTGCTGACAGAATGGAGCTCAGTCTCATACCCAACTCCAGACCCAATGTTCTCTGTCTCCAAACTCCTTTTCCACCACTGGGAGCCACCCTTTGCTAATGTGTAGCTGGTTTGATGTGTTTAGAACAAACTAAGTTCCACAACTTTGCAGCCAGGCCATGGCGAGGAGCCAGTTCCCATAATTTCTGGGGCATTTCCACCTGCACAAATGAGAGGCAGGTCAGTGCAAGGCCTTGATGCTCCAGTTCAGCTGCCATCCCAGCTGTGTCAGGGCACAGAAAACACCCAGCAAGCAGTGGGTCCCAAGGGGCCCATCATGAACCCTCAAAAGGACTGTTTCTTCAAAGCTGCTGGGAGCTTGGTCTTCTGCTGGCTTCCAGCATGCACATCTGTGATATATCCCCAAAACACACAGCCAAACACCGCAGCAGTGGAGGAGGAGGAGCACAGAGCTTGTGTCAGCATACAGGAGAGGTTTCCAAGGCAGGGTGGGGTGATTACACCATGAGTCCCTCGGCCTGGAGCCCGAGGCTGTGACAGGCGCTGAGCGGGGCCTGGGCCCTGAGTCAGCCTTATCATTGGGGCCTTGCCCCAGGGAGCAGCTCAGGGAGGTTATGGATGGGCCTGTCAGGGCCTCCCGGCACGGCCTGCCAGCACCAGGCAGCGTCACAGCTGCTGGCCCCTTTCCACAGCACTTTGGAGAATGCTTTTGAAAAATGGTGCAGGGAGGTTGTATTAAACACACTGCCCAGCTGACAGGACTGTCTGCTCAGCACCACCCAAATTCCTGCTGTATTTTTAACCTGTTCATTGCCCATTGCACTGGGTACCTGTGTTAGCTGTCTAGAGCTGTGTTAAATTTCTTTTGTACTTGGTCCCTCAAGAAGGATTTCAGCCCTGGATGCTCTGCTCTCTCCCCAGGGGTGGGACTTACATACAGAGTGTGTGTTTTGGGTTCTGCTCATGATGAGCAAGTGGCTGATGGTGACCATACTGAGAGAGGAGAGAAGGGAAGGTCTGAGCCAGAGCAGGGAGCAGTGGATCCTCCCAGCTCAGTGATGATCCAGGATGCACACAGAGGGTGTGCAGGAGATCCCATTCCTTCTACCTCTGCATGATTGCTCTCTGCTTCCTTCACACCTTCCTTCCACAGCCAATCCAAAATCAAAGCCAGGAGGAAGAGGAGGGAGAGGGTTCTGGTCAGCTCACAGTCAAAAGAGGCATTGGGATGCAGGGAAATGTCCAGGCAGTTATAGGATGAACTTTGGTCTCTACTCACTTTGCCTTTCTTGAGAAAGTGTCTCTAAAACTATGAAAATAAACAGTCTTGCTCTGTCTCAATTGTCTTTTCACCCAACAGAGTCTGTGATGCAACTCCTGGCTCACTGGTGTGAGGTCAGACACAGACCAGCTAATGCTGACTTCCTGCTCACCTGAATTCCCACCCAGAAAGTGACTGTGCAATTCAAACAAATTAATTTAGAAAGAGATTCTTTCAGGCTACATAATTTCTGTAGGTCCCTAGGGAGTGATGCCAAAGGGGAACTCATTCTTTCCTGCTCATTGTTTCACGGCTGGCCTGTCAAAGTAGAAACAAAGGCTACATTAGCAGGAGCTATGACAGCAACTGATGCCATCTGGACCTCATTCTGCTTGTCCCAGTGATTCACAGGGGCTGTCACAAACCACCCTCCCTTCATGGCCAGCAGATTTCCCTTTCAACTGAATCAAAATGATTCTGTCAAGATAAGGAGAGTAACAATGGCATTACCTATCTGGATGGCTGAAAGCCTATTATTAATCTTGCTAATTCTGTGTTTCACTGTCAAGCTGCTGAGTCAGTCACTGGTCCGTATTTGTGTATATTTAATGCTTTTAGGGATAAAGACAAGATCCTCGGGTTTTTCAGAACACAATTCCATTTTTTTACTTTAAAATAATCATGCCACACATCCTAAATACAGAAATACCCATTGTTTTCCAGTTGGGTTATAACAGCACTGTTGGAACTGTTGAATCTAATTTCTGGGTTTTTTCCTAGTTACTTTGTTACTACCCAATTATATGTGGCAGATGCTGGTATCGTGTTAGATTTGTGTAATGAATAGTGAAATATATTGCTTACATGTGTAGCCACAATATATTAGCAGAATGTGAGTTTTTATTTCAGTTTGATGTGAGGTAACAAGCACTTCAGTATTACCCCATGCTGCTTCCTTGGCTAGCCAAGACTCTTCACTTTGAGGGTAATAACCATTTTACCACCGGCATGTGGAGTTAGTACAGTTACCTGCAGGGGGGAATGGATTTATTCTGAGCACCTACAGCAAGAGGAGTGTGGTGGGGGTACCAGTTGAGTGTTTTTCTGGGTCTAGATTGAAGGCACTTGAGGCAGTATTTCATGTTTGGACTCAAGTGTTTGTTATTTCTTATCAGTAAAACAGTCTCATTACTGTGAGTTTGGCAGCTATTTTTTAGAAGGCACAAAATGGCCAACAATCTCTTGGTACAAGGTCTTTTAAGACTGAAGTATCCAATTAAGAACTGACACCTAGATTATTTTCCCTTTTAACCCAATAACTGATCCCAAAGAGCTCCAATGCAGACTTTTCTGCCCAATTACAAAATGCCACCCAAACCCATGAAGAAGAAGGAAGAAGAAGCATGAAGAAGAAACCCAGGACAACACCCTGTGCCCTCCATCTTGCTCCCATCCACAACATACTAAAATCTCCAAACCTAAATTTCTCACCAAGTGATACACCTACACTTCTCTCTGCAATCTATTTCACAATTCTGTGGATTCTAATCTATCTTGAAGTCTAGGAAACTTTCTCCATGAATGAGGGTCAAAGTCAGTGCTCCCCTGGGGGTCAGGGCACTGCAGAGCAAACAGATAAATATTCCCGGTACCCTGGGTTTCCATAGAGTGTTTATTATTTCGATGTTGAGTCTCAGCTGTGGAGGCTTTTAGGCTGGAAATGGATTCACGGGAATGCAGGGCTAGAGAAAGGCACGCAGCCACTCAGCCTGATCCAGAGGTGAAACCGATCCTGGACCCGGCCGGTCCTGAACCCGGTTGATCCTGGTGAACCGAGCCGATCCTGGACCTGGCTGGTCCTGGGTCCGGCTAATCCTGAACCCGGCCGATGCCGGTGAACTCGGCCGATCTTGGATCCGGCCGATGCTGGAGCCGGGCTCGGCGTGCTCCCTCCCGGCCGCTCCTGGAGCCGGGCTCGGCGTGCTCCCTCCCGGCCGATGCTGGAGCCGGGCTCGGCGTGCTCCCTCCCGGCCGATGCTGGAGCCGGGCTCGGCGTGCTCCCTCCGGCCGCTCCTGGAGCCGGGCTCGGCGTGCTCCCTCCCGGTCGCTCCTGGAGCCGGGCTCGGCGTGCTCCCTCCCGGCCGCTCCGGGAATCGCAGGCAGGGCCGGGCCGAGCCGGAGGCAGCGCCGGTGTCCGCCCCGGGCACAGGGCCTGGCTGTCGGTCACCGGTGCCCGCCTGGGCTGGGCTCGGGGGGATGGCGAGGCACAGCCAGCCGGGCTCACACAGACGATACACAAAGCGTAGAGCAGTGTTCTGTCCCGTGGGAAGGGTGGGTGAGCTTCCCTTCAGGAAGGGATGGCAGCTGAAGCGCTTGGTGAGGACAGAAGCCGGGGTGCCACCGAGCTGGAGCAGCACCAGGTGAGCAAGGCTCTCTGCAAGCCGGGGAGCTGGGCAGCAGCTGGGGCCTCAGTGCGAACCACATGGCTGCTGGAAACTGCTCCGGGAAAGAAACAGTGCCACACCGAGGCACCAAAAGTCGCACCGAAACTGCTCCGGGAAAGGAACAGTGCCACACCGAGGCACCAAAATTCACCTCGCACAGCCACATGGCTCTGGCTTTAACAAGACACAACTCTTTAACAAGAGTGCACAACGCTCAGATACATCCTGGGATTTTTGGGGCTGTCCTGTGGAGGGTCAGGAGCTGGATTCCATCATCCTTGTGGGTTCCTTCCAGGTCAGGATATTCTATGATTCCAACGGATTCTATAATTCCAGCAGCCCAATAATGTCCTTGAATCTCTCACAGCAAAATGATGCTGAAAGGGCAGCTCCAGGCATGAGACTCTGCCGTGGCCACGTTCCTGGCTGCCTTTGGCAGCCCATGGGCAGCAGGGTGTGAATGTAAATATGTAAATATGACCAGGGTGTAAATGTAAATGTGTAAATGTGTGCAGCAGGGTGTAAAACCACAGCAGCAGAGCCGTGCCACAGGCTACACCCTCCAGGAAGACTGAGCACAAATCCTAGCTCTGCCCAGGGTGAGTCATTTCATTTTTGACTTCCCAAAATCATTACAGGGACAGCAAGTTAGGGCACAATGTCAGGGTTGGATTTTTAATTTTTTAAAAATTATTTTTAATTAATTAAAAATAGCTTCATCTCTTGGGACCTAAAACTTTGCTAATTAAGGTCTCTCTCCAGAAATTATTAGGGGTTTACAATCTGTATAACCTGAGGATTTGTCTGTAGGGCCAAAATTATTTACCTTGTGATAAATTTCCTCTGTTACACCCATACAATTCAGTACAAGCCAGACTGAGCAGAGTGAAAATGAATATTTATTTTATGATCTTTTAATGTGTTTCTTGAATTACAAATGAGAAAATACAATTTAATTTTTTTCTGAATTTCCATCCAACTCTACAGCAAGTGAAAAAGTCAAGGGACATTTTTATGTTAAAGGAAATATTGTTATTAGCCTCTTTGTTGCATTACATATTTTCCAAACATTTTATTTTTCTGTTTTTGTAGAGGTATGTTGGGTTTGTCTGGCTCCATTAACCATGGAGCTTTAAATCTTCATTAACCAGAAAAGCTCAGTTCAGTAATTGCTCAACAGAGCTGAAGTGAAGACATACATAAGAAAGAGCAGATTAGAACATAAAACCACAAAATTACATCATTGCAATTATATCAGAAGTTATGAAAATGCCTATAAAGAACACTGGAATCTGTTCAAGTGACATAAATTGTTAAATGTCTATACTCTTTAGAGATATGCAATTTCATTTCTTTATAATTTAATTTATTTATTTCATTTCATTTTCTGCAAGGGCAGTTTAAATCCATTGCCTTTCTACTTATTTTTTTTCTCTTCTTGCTGATGTTCTAGTGTAGGGGAAGAACAGAGCCCATACTTTGAGTTATTTAAATGTGCTTAGAAAATGTGGAGCTGAAGATGCTTCCCCACACACTATTTACTGCAGAACCAGTCATTGTGGGAGAAATCTCTGCCTCTGCACTTCCCCAGATCATGCAAAAATGAACTGTCTTGCGTATGCTATCACAGGCAGAGCAAGAAAAAGCATTTGCTCTGGAATAACACCAGCAAATGAATGGTGTGACTTTACTTATGGAGTTGTAGCATGGGTATATGCAGAAGATGTATTTTCCCTTCCAGCAGCTGTAGTGAAAGGAGTTCACTGCCCTATTTAATAGCTCTGCATGAATGCTCATGCTCAGGTATTCACTGTTTACTTATGCTGAGTATACAGTGCACACACTGTGCCTCTTCTTCTGCCTGGGAAGGAATAAAGATCTACTGTTCAAGTCAGACAAATATTTTTAAAATGAAGCCATGTGCCAGAAAGGATTTCAGGAACTCCAGAAGTTAACAATTCCACCAACTGCATTTTGCTGTGCAGATGTTGCTGCTCAGAGGAAGGATCAGGACTCATGGTGCCAGGGTTGCCTTTACTGAGCACTGAAATGGGAATTCAAAGACACTTTGCAGGAGCAGCTCCAGATCAGGTAGGAGAGGAGGCACCTCTGGGAACAAGACTGACTCTGTCCCCCCCTGGCCTGCATGGCTGTGCACGAATCATGAATGATAAACACTAATGAAGGGATGTTATGTGAGAATGATGAGAAGCTAAAAGACAAAGTATTCAGCAGCTGGAAGAAAGATATGTTTGCTTTGCTTGGCTGGCTACTGGCAGGACTGGAGGCCATGAGTCCGTCAGAGTGGAACTTACACCTCTGATCAAATTTAGGAAGGATGCTGTCATCCTCCCTAGGATCTCAATTCTAAGATCTGAGATTTCAGAATCTCTGCACAAAACTAACCAGCCCTCTGCACAAGCATTTTTCACCAGCTGGGTTTCCCTTCCAAAGTGTCTGTAAATTATATTTACAAAGATGGGATGTGAAAAGCCAGCACAGGCTGATGTTGAATGAGTAAGGACATGGAGCTGAGAGTGCTGGAGCCAGTCAGCAGTGAAACCACAGAGCTTGCAAGCAGCATTTGCCCAGGCTGCTCTCTTTAGTACAAAAACCCAGATGCAGTGACCCTCTCTCCGTGTGAGGAATCTTTTTTGGATAAATATACCTCAGTTCCATGTGGAAAACCCACACACATAGCAGGAGCTATGCCCAGCAGATGATTGCCACCTAAAGTGCAGTGACTGCAAATTACCGTCTCTCCAGAGAGAAATACTTCATCCTGTCTGACTTCAGACTGATTCAATATGGGTTTTTTTAAGGTCTGTTTTTTCATTCACTAATTAGTAGCCTAAATAAAATAAAGAGATTTTTGTGGGGGTTTTTTGTGGGTTTGTAATGTCTTTTACCCATATTTCTTAATGACATCTTTCTCTAAACCTAAAAGGAATAATGTGACTGGCTGGCCTTTCCTATTTCTGGATTTGATTTATGCTGCAGTCTGTGAAGGAATGACTTACAGAGCCTTTCCACTGGCTGCATAGCCTTGTACAGAATCTGTGTTGAAATCCAGGGCATGCACAGAGAGGCCTGCCCAGTGCAGTGTGGGATGACCCAATCCTCTTCCCCATTCCCACTTGGAATTTATTATGCAGGAAATGTGCTTCTCCTCCACAAGCCCCTATGTTAAATGTGTCACAAGCTTAAATCCCTTGCAGTTTGCTTTCTGACCTTCAGGCAGGGTCATCTGTGTTACTTCAAAGTCTTCAGTTCTTTCACTGCTCTGTGGAGAGCACAGGGGTTGG
The DNA here is from genome assembly GCF_027579445.1 of Ammospiza nelsoni. Lineage (NCBI taxonomy): Eukaryota > Metazoa > Chordata > Aves > Passeriformes > Passerellidae > Ammospiza > Ammospiza nelsoni. Next base: position 8,755,729 of record NC_080648.1, read on the forward strand.
GTGGGCAATGCTCAGAGGTGCCTGCTTGCAGCCACCCAGGTGCATTCCACTCCACTTACACCCCAGCTGTGGTGACACAGGGAGATGGGAATGTGTCTTTCTGCACAAATCAGCATCTTCCTCAGGCTCCAGCCATTTAGGGCATTTCCTTCTTAGTTCAAACAGAGAACACAGGGTGATTCATCATTCCTGCTAGCCAAGTTTACAAAAGAGTTTATTCATTTGCTGAGGCAGGGGCCAAGTTTTGGTTAAAAACCATGAAATGTGGATATGGTTAAAAAATTTTTCAGCCTGGACACTGCCTCCTTTGCATGCAAATGATGGAGGTCACAGTCCTCAGAGCTGTCTACCCCAAATGCTCCCTGACAGATCTCAAGGGTCAATATCAGAACATCTTTTATAAAAGCTGCCTCATGTCCTGCAAGCCCCTTGGATGCTTAGCAAGGACTGCAGTCTGCATCACTACATCCCCTGATTCTTTTGGGCATCCCTGGATAATCAAATTAAAACATGGGCAATGCAATTTTAAATAAAAAGGGGAGAATATGTGTCTTTTTCCATATCTGCAGTCAGACCCCTCAAATTCTGTATGGGTGCACTTGTACAGTTTTAAATAAGCCAGTCAGGCAATTACCAGTTTTTTCTGTGTTTGCAGAAGTTTAAATGGCCTTGTGAATGTGCAGCTGGGCACGTCTCAGAGCCCTGCCAGACCATAATTATGTTGAATAGGAGCAGGAGCTGTCAGGTCCCTCCCTGGGAGGATCCTGGTGAATCCAGCTTTATCTGCCAAGCCTGGCACAGGGACAGCTGGAGGTCCTGCTCTGTGTGCCAGACCTTTTCCATCTGAACACTGCGTGTTTATCTCACCTCTTGTCTAGATTATCTGCAGCAGAATTTAAGGCACAAATCCCATCCTTTCACTTCTCTCTGTTGCACTTCAGTGTCCCCAAGGGGTGCAGCCTTGAATAACACTGAGTTATTCATGACTGCCTGCAGCCTCCCTGTCTGCTCAGCTCAGCTGCACCAGCGCTGGGGTGGCTCAGGGCCTCACAGGGCTGGCTTCCCAAAACAGTCTGTCAGCAGAAAGCCTTCTGCCCATTCCAGGAGAATCCTGGCACGAGTCAGACTGCTCAGGAAACCTGCAGAGCAGGAGTTTGTTTACAGCCAGGGTCTCTGAGTTTTGTCAGAGGACAAAGCATGGTATAGCTGATACCTCTGTGTTTCACACACTGGGTTTGTTTAGCCTGTGCAGGCAGCCCCATGCAGAGACACCTGAGCTGGCCTGGGCTGGCCTGGGCTGGCTGCTGGACAAAGTTACCTGCAATCAGGACAGCAGATGCCCAGTGGGGAGCAGTGGGGACATGTAGAGCAGTGGGCTGTGTAACCTGATGTGGCTTTTTGTTGCTGCTGTGCACAGTGTGTTGTTCCAAGAGGAGGATGTACTCAGTCTGTTCATGGTGAGGTGTGTATCTGGCCATGTTAACTTTTTCCAGTGTTTGCATCTTAGTCCCACCTTCTTGTGACCGGGATGTTTCTGTAATGCTCCAAGGGTTTGATTCAGGATGGCTTCCTGACAAATGCTCAGGAATTTTGGTGTTTGGAAATGCTCTGTGATTTTGCTGTCAGGTACCTGGCAGTGCCAAGCCCTTAGGTACACCTGGCACAGGAGGTCTGTCCCAGTCCATGTACCCTTCCCTTGCCTCAGAAGCCCCCTGGCTTCTGCCCATCATCAGCAATACAGTTTGTATTTCCTTTGGTACACCAAATCCTCAGCTTGTGAAATCCACCTGTACCCAGGAAGATTAAAAATGAGATGATACTTCAGCAGACAGCACCTCCTCGGCATGGCACAATGTTTTATCTACAGCTGATGTAAAGAATTGCTCAGACTTCTGGCTGGATCTTTGAACAGCAGACACTGGATGTTGGCATGCCTTGACTTTTGGCTTCCATCCTTGCTTTTCTAGGATCTGGTGTGATTATTTTTTCATTCATGAAACAAAAAGGAAGCACAACAGACACAGCTAATTTTAGAATTTGTTCCTGTACAAGGCCTTTTAACACATGTAAGTTTTAGCTTCAGTTTCAGGGAGAAACCCGAGCTCTGCTGAGGTCAGAAAGAGTTGTTATCCAGGCATATTCCTGCCTCCTCTGTTCTGACTCATTGCATTGTTTTATGGGAAATCCTATATGGCATGACATAAGTGCTCTTCGGTTAATTTTAATATTTCCTCTGCCTAGGTCTTGACCAAACCCTTGTAATATGAGAGACAAGGGGGAATCCAGAAATACTTGTGTGCACTTTCTGCGGACAAGCTCTCTACAAAGAGATTTTTACCTTAAAGGAACGTAAGAGCTTCCAACACCCACAGGATGTTTGATTCTCCTGGTTTTAAAGCAGAACTCCAGGTTCAGTTGTTCCTCTCACATATTCTCACTCCTCTCTCTGTCTGCAGTTGTGCAGGGCTTTTTTCCCTTTTAAAGTACATTAATACAGCTGCTGTTGCCAATGGGCTCAGCATAGTCCAGCAGCAGTGGACAATTGGCTCCATCAGGCATGGGGGGAGCTTCCAGCAGCTTCTCACTGATGCCACACCTGCAACCCCCCACTACCAAAATGTTGCCAGACAAACCCAACATACCTCTACAAAAACATATTTTAAATTCTTTCTGCTAAAAGAGGGAAAAAAGATCTGTATCTCCCAAACAAAAGAGTGAGAAGTCTGTAGTAAAAATAGGTTCAAAAAGAAGCATCAGAACTGAGTAAGAAATCTGGCTCTGACTCATGTCATTGGGTCTGAAGACTAATGGTGTTTTTGCAGTCTCTAAAATGTACTAATATCTTTAATGCCATCACACACTCACAGCTTGCTTCTCTCATGGATAATGATGCAGTCATTTCTGAATTCACCCAATAAATGTTAATGTACAAGGTGTATGTATGTGCAACATACGGTACTGTGTTAGTATGCTCTGGTGTCAGGACAGCTGGACCCTTTTATTATGGTTTATGATATTAGCAGTTGTTGAAAGCCTCAGTGAAATTGCCCCCTTATGTTAGATATTTATTTCCCTATTTTCTATTTTTCTTATGGATTGTGCTTCAGTGAGTCATCTCCCACAACCTTGTTTTTGCAATTGTAGTTCACCAGATCTCTCTTTAGAAAATGGACTTGTGACGGAGTGAATTTGGAAAGCAAGAGGTAGCTTGTGCATGGTGTTTTGCTTGGTCTGATGAGGTTCCTGGTTCTATTTAATGTTGGAAAGTTTTGGTAGAGGTGACTGTTAGGGTGATTGGCAATGATGATGGTCACTCAGAATTGGTGTGAATACTGGTTTCTGGAGAGGAAGCACAGTAAATTAGATGTTCTGGTGAGCTGGGGAATGACTTTCTCTTTGTTTCAGCTCCACCCGTGCCTGTGTCGGGTCCGTCCTCGCCCCAAGCGGTGCCGCGGTCCGGGGAGACCCAGTGGGGCCCCGGCTGCTGCTGCCCTCGGCGGAGCCAGGCCAGGTGAACACATCACCTGCTCATTCGGCCGTGCCACGTTCCGGCACTGAGACTGTTTTCCTTCATTTCCATAATTTTCCTTCATTTTCATCATTTTCCTTCTGCCCCGAGCCCGGCGCCTGCCTGGGGCTCCCCCGGAACTGCTGCGCGCTGGCTCGGCGGCCCTGTGAGCAGCGCCACCGGCCTGCAGGGAGCCCGTCCAGAGCCAGGCGGGCTGCTCCAGGGATGGAGCGGGGGCTATAGCGGTGTTTGGGTTCCCTCTGGATCCGCTCTGCACCGCGGAACAGCCGCTGCGAGACCCCGGCACAGCCCGGGCGGCGCTACTGGGGCGCCGCTACTCGCGGCATTACGGCGGGGGGTGGGGCTTCGGGCGGGGGGGCCGTCCGAGAGGGGCGGGGCCGGCGGGAGGTGGGGCTGGAAGGGCCGGGGCGCTTCTAGAACGGGCGGCGGGAGCGGCGGCTGCACGGTGAGCGGGGCTGGGCGAGCGGGCAGGGCTGAGGGCACCGGTACGGCCGGAGCCCGCGCTGAGGCGAGCGGGGCAGGGCTGAGGGCACCGGTACGGCCGGAGTCCCTGTTGAGGGCACAAGTATGGCCGGAGCCCGCGCTGAGGGTTGGGGCACAGGTATGGCCGGAGCCCGCGCTGAGGGTTGGGGCACAGGTACGGCCGGAGCCCGCGCTGAGGGTTGGGGCACAGGTACGGCCGGAGCCCGCGCTGAGGGTTGGGGCACAGGTACGGCCGGAGCCCGCGCTGAGGGTTGGGGCACAGGTACGGCCGGAGCCCGCGCTGAGGGTTGGGGCACAGGTACGGCCGGAGCCCGCGCTGAGGGCACAGGTACAGGTAGAGCCCGCGCTGGGGCGAGCGGGGCAGGGCTGAGGGCACAGGTACGGCCGGAGCCCGCAGCACGCCGTGCCCGCTGCCGCAGCCCCCCGGGACTCACGGGGGTCCCGCTGCCGGAGCCCTGAGCGCGGTCCGATCGCGTTGCAGGCTGCTCAGCCCTGGCGAGACGCGGTTCGATCCTCTCCGGGGTCCTGGCTCCGCTTCTGGGGCCGGCGGTCCCCGCGGGCCGGGCTCGGGGGGATGGCGGTATCACAAAACATCCCGCGTCTCTGTAAGCGTGTTAGAGCTGTCATCGCTAAAACAGTGCAAGAGCTTGTTGCCCTTCTCCGCGCTGTTTGGGTTTGATAGGACTGGCATTCCCGGGTAAATCACTGCCAGCTGACTCTGCCAGCTGCGTTAACTGGCTGTGCGTGTTCCCTGCCTGCCACAGGCTCACACAGAGCAAGCCGTGGCTTGAGCTTCGTAGAGGTGTTCAAACCCCACTTGTTCTGCTCACGTCTCATTTTATATTACTCTGAGCTTTGTTTACCAAAAAAAGCCTGTCCCTGGACAGTTGTGCAGCTGAGCTGGGGACAAGCCAGGAGAGCACAGGCAGCTGTGTGTGACCTGTGCGATGCAGCGACCGAAGCCTCGGTGGAAGAGGCTGAGCAAAGGCAGGGGAGAGCAGCTGGTGTGAAAACTGAAGGCACTACTTAAGTGTTACCACAGCTCAGCTGGGGCACAGCAGCTTGGTGGGTCGTAACATGGCAAAACATACCTTTGACTAGACAGGAGTAATTTTATTTCAGGAAGCAAAGAATGTCCTTGTAACCTGGAAGCCAGGAGGAGAGAGGATATGTAAATAAAGGCTATTTTTGGGACTGTCTGACTTTGTGATGTTTGGTGTTTCCAGCCAATAATCATCCCTTTTCCTCAGTATTAAAGTAATGTTCCCCAGCAGACATTTTTGTAACAAAACCTCTTGTGCTTTAGCTTTATAGGTGCCCTGTGAGAGTGGAGTGGAGCTGGAAGGCTGCTGTGGCCATCTTTACCAGGGTAATATTTCATCTTTCTGGCATTAAGGACTTGGAAATAATCCCACAGGTATGTTGTGAATATATGTAGCAATCAATAACTGCCATTCATATTTCACAAGTAGAACGTTATTCTGCATTGGTAAATTGGCACTGCTGTGACACTAACAGACAAGAATGTGGCCTCCTGCTAATGCCATAATTTCTTGGGATTCATTTTTTAATATGACTAATCATACTTTGGGAAGCAGTGCAGGAATTACATACTTCAAAGAAAGTAACAGCAGAGGGAGCTGGGTTTACCAGTAAGCATAAGAAATTTTTCACTGGAGGTTTAAGTCAGGAATCCAATCTGTTTATAATTTCCATGCTGTATGCGTTGGCAAACTTCCAAAGAAGCAAGCTGTAAACATAGATATTTCCTATGACTAGTTCTGATTTTTGTGCATGGTTTTCTATATGTCAGAAATGTGAGAACATGGAGTGTGGAAGCAGGCATGTTCTAGGGGGATGTTAGAACAGAATCAACCTCTGAGATAATGCCTGATTTTAATTAAATTGAATTGAAAGAAACAGTTCACTGACAGCAGACCTTTTTAATATGAAAATAACTCCTCTTATTTCTGAACAAATACTTTTAATGCTTTATATGGCAAATGATAAGTTATTCCAAGTTATGTTAAGTATGATTATATACTAAAGTTATGGCCTTTGCACAGTAAAATGCAGTCTAGATATTAATGCTAAAAAAATAAGCTGTAGTGGAAAAAGCCCGGGGTCTTTTTGTCTCACCAACACTGTGGGATTTGACTCCAGGCTGCTTTATAAAGGCAGAGCTTGCAGAGTAAGATTCAAGAGGATTTGCTGTGCCTTAGACTTGCATCAGTTTTGTTCTCTACTGGAGTGTGGAAGAAATGTTTTGTTATAGCTTTAAAATTTTACTGGGAGGTAATCAGGATGATTATGGCTTCTAAGGTGGTTATAATTTATTTTATGTTAAAAGAAATGCCAGCAGTTTTGCATGACTGTGCTGTGTCCTTGTTAATGCTTGCAAATAAACAGCTTTTCCTCATTTTCTTTTGGCTTGCCTTGAGAAGCACAAGGCAATCACATTGCTGGTTTTGCTAGGTAATTATAATTGGTTTTAGATGCATATTAAAATGCTTTGTAAAGAAAGGCAGTGATGTTGGTATAGGCTGCTTCAAGCAGTAAAACAAGTGTGCTCTGGAGGAAGGGGCTGGATTGTACACTGGTGCATCTGAGTTCATGTGGATAATGAATTGCAGCTTTGAATTACTTGGTTCAAAGTCTTTAGCCAATGGTATAGGTTTTCCTTCCTTAGTATTTAATAACTTTTTAAATGTTTTATAGCTGCTATCATGTGCTGGGCAAATCTGCAAGACTTGAAATACTGCTACATGTGAATGGTTTTATGGCTGCCTTTCTTGATATTGAGAGGCTCCTCCTTGGCATCATCTTGAAAACCTGTTTGTAATTAAGCCTATCTTTTGGCTCTTAACAAATAAGCAGCCTTGCAGGTTTGGTTTGTATAATTTTCTACTTGGATATCATTAACCTTATTTATAGCCATTTATAGCATTAACTGATAGCAGCTTAATGCCTCCTTGTGAAGCTCCTTTGTTTGTGGAGAGGAAAGGGATGAAGCCATCTGCAGCCCCAGTTCAGTGCGTCTGAAAGCACCCCTTGGGGTGCCTCCAAGCAAGAGGATGGGGTGGAAAGCAGTGGCATTTGGAGGAGCCCCAGACAGATCTGTCTCATCCAACAGTCCAACCTCAAATTGCTGTTTCAGTATTGACCAAATTTCAGAGCCTCAACTTTGTGTGCACCTGTGGTATTTTCGACTAATTTATTATTTTATGATGTTATATTAAAGAATACTATACAAAAACTATACTAAAGAATAGAGCAGGGATACAGGCAGAGGGCTACAAAGATAATAATGAAAACTTGTGACTCTTTCCAGAGCCCTGACACAGCTGGTGGTGATTGGTCATTAAGTAAAAACAATTCACATAAAACCAATGAAACATGCACCTGTTGGTAAACAGTGTCCAAACCACATTCCAAAGCAGCAAAACACAGGAGAAGCAAATGAGATAATATTGTTTTCCTTTTTCTCTGAGGCTTTTCAGCTTCCCAGGAGAAAAATCCTGGGCAAGGGGATTTTCTCAGAAAATATGATGGTGACATGCACCAAGAGCTCATCAGTGGCCTGGGGTGATCTTGAATTGTGATTTGCTTGTTGGTACTTAAATGGAAGGAGCTGCTTTAAGAGTGGTTTCCCAGGTGTCTTTAACAGCACAGACAAGCACAGAAGAGGAGACAGGCTGTAACCCTTCCTTGTGTCATCAGCTTGCATGCTGTATTCCAGTAGCTCAGAAAAATGGTATCCTAATCAGATGTTGACAGTATCTGGTTATGTTACTTTGTCTCCCAAGCTTTATTCCTCTGCAGCAGGTTCTGGGTCTGTAAGCAGAGAGCAGTACTCTGCATTAACGGCTTAGAAGAAACCATTGCTGTGTGTGCTCGGAAAAAATTTTCCCCAGCTAGTCTTTGGAAGAAGAGGTGACTTTGCTGGTAGCAGTTTGGAGCAGTTAGATTGCACCCCAGTTCCCCAGCTCCCCTAAAGAAGCCCCATGGCAGAGACAGTGCTGCCACCTTTACCTGAGGAGTGGAAGGACACTGTTTGTTCTTCTGCTGTTAATGTGATCAAAAAGTGTTCACATGAGTACAAGTAACACTCTGGTCTAATTTACCACAATAAAGGCTATGACTTGTGTTCTTTATGTTGTACAGACTGGTCTTATGTTGGTTCCACTTAATTTTCCTGCATGAGAAGTCTGTGCAAATTTGGAGCTGGGTGAAGGACTTGCTTTTTTGTCCCTGTTTTTAGTTAGGCTGTCAGGAAGTGGAGTTCTCTTGTACTTTGGTGCATAAGGGAGACCATGGCATATCAGTGTGATCAGAAGTTGAGTCCTGAAGGCACTGGATGTAAGAGGTATTTGTTTCCTCTTCTGACCTGGAAAAAGTGCTCCCTTTTGGCCTATGCTCCCTGTGACTAGATATGGAATTCAGAGTGAATGAGAAACTGAGAACCATGGTAGATATGCAAGCAATTCCCCTTTAATAGGTCAAGTCTATTTTTATATCTTGTTGCTTATGAGGTTTTCAGAAAGCTTATTTAATAAAAAATTCAGTCTAACCTGTGGAGAAAATTTCCATCCTTGTGTATTTTGTCTAGGACTTTTTTCCCTCTGCCAGTGTTCCCTGGGCCTGACAGCACTCTTTCCATAGGAGTAATGATTCACTGAGGTCTTGTACTGTAAAGAAGTAAGAAAACCCAAAACCCACAAAAGAAAAGCCAGAAATGTAGGCAGTGTTTGTTATACAAAGGCTTGTTTGGCATTTCTGTTTGAATAAAACACACTGCTTTACAAACATTTGGCTCCTTTATTGAGGCATGAGCTGCTCATGCCCCTTCTGCCCTCTTGCCCTCCTTTCAGCTGAGTGGGGTGGGCACAGGTACGTGTTGCTGTGCACACACGCTCCTGCCAGCCAAGCCTGTGGTTATTCAGCCTCCTGTAATTCATTATTTGTGCTGGTTTTCCCAGTAACAGCTGTCAAAAGAATGTACAAACCATCTGCCAACCCTGCAGCCAGGTGTCCTGCTTGTCTGAGCAAGAGCTGCTTTCTCTTTTTACTGAGGTCTCTGTTTATTGACTCAAGTAAAGCTGAGTAGGATGGTAAAGCTGTTGCAGATCTGCTATGAAGACAAGCTGGTAGCTGTAGTACTTCTTGGCAGATTTCCTCAGCCATGGGAGAACATGGTGAGGAGGTGCAGCAAAGTGTACAGTTGTTTTAACTGGAATATTCACTTGTAATTGTTCTCCCAGGCTTTATGTTGTGCATCCAAAAACCCACTCCATTAAATGATGGCAGACTATTCAGATGGACAGATGAGGCTTAATATATCCAAATTAATGTACTTCCCAAGTGCACTTGACTTGCTGTGCTTTCTGCTACATCACTTACTGTGGCTTGCAATGTTGGCAGACCTCTGCATGGCACTGTTCACTCAGCTTTATTCATTTCTCAGATTACCCATGTACTAGTTCTTAACTAACTTCAACAAGCAGTTGGGGAATATGTGGTTTGCAGGAGGGTGAGAAACAAAAGAGGGAAAGGAGAAGACTTTTTATGATACTGTGAGACATTTTCCTGCTTACTCATGCTTGCAGACTGTTGTGGTGAATGATTCTGATTCCTTGTGTAGTCTTGTAAAGTAATCAAAAGAATAATTTAAAAATAATCATCTTGTCTTGTGATAATACACAACAGAGGACAGAGCTATTCCTGATGTTTTTAGTGGTGGTGGTGTCACTGAGGATGTGTTTGGTCTTTGTTTCTGTGGCACTGGTGAGCCCAGCTGAGGGTGAGAGTTTCAGTTGTGCTGTGGGACTGAAAAAAAGAAATATTCATTTTTCATCTTTTGCCTTGTGGGTATTTCATCTTTTGGAGGCAGATGTGTGGAGCCCAAGGGAACAAGAGTTAATGCAGAATTACCTTGAGTCCTTCCTATTTGCTACATTGCTTGAAATTTCAGGACACTCCATGTATTTTTCTTTCATTTTTCCCTTCCATTCCCCTTTCTCAAGTTGATTCCATTTTGTCCCCAACAGTTGCATTTTTACTGTATTTCAAGTTACTGGGTTGCATGTGGTAATTTTGAGCTACCAGTTTGCCCAGTTACATTGAGCAGGAAAAAGCAATAACTGAGCTGAGGTGGGGAGTTGTCACCTCCCTGGTGACACTGTGCAGGGCTGTGCCAGGAGCTCCAGTTTGAGCAGCAGTGCTCCTGCATGAGGCTGCCACTGGGGGCTGTTCCTGCTTGCTGGGCAGGCAGCTCTGGGGTGAGCTGCGAATGATCCCAGTGCAGTGCTGCTCACAGAGCCCCTGGGGAAGGTGTTCTGGTCATCAGGGCTCCCAGGGGCTCTTCTGTGTGCCCCTTGCATCCCTTGCTTCTCTTGACCCATCTGCTCACACTGGCTCTCCTCCCATACCCCTCAGGCTGTGCTTTTGGAAGTGGAACAATCTGCTTTCAACATCCATCTCTGGGGCTGGGTTTCTAAACTGGCACAGCCTTTGAAATACAGGAGTTATAAGGGCTGTGCCCAGAGGCCAGTATGCTGAGATAATGCATCTTGAATAAGCAGAACTTGAAATTTCGCTTCTAACTTTTCCAGCCATTGCTGCCACTTCTACACTACAAAATGTTCTATTTCTCTATTTGGCTTTCTCAATATTTGTGTTTCTAGACAGTTTTTAAATAACTGAGTTTTATAGAACGCTATAAACCCATTTAATTTAGACTTTTATTATTATTGGAATATAATTTGTGGATCTCATATTTTCCAGCTCTAGTTATGTCTGACATGGAAGGTGCTGAACTGCTCTTGCAAAAGAGCTTTTTCTCACTCTCAGTGGACAATGTGTATATAGTTTCCCTTTTCTCATGTGGGCTTTCCAGTGTCTCCCATGTAAATCCCAAAGAGTATGCAAGATAGCATTTGATACTGTTAAGTAACAGCTCCTATGGTTGAAGAAGAGTTTTTTCAAGCTTTACTAATTAAAATTTGGAGTGTCTAAATAATTTGCATGAGGTTAAAATGACTGAAGATAAAGGTTAATGCTTTGGCTTGTTTCTCACAAATAAGTTAATTATTTTTATTCCTCCTTTTCCTTTTAATTTTTAACAGATCTGGAAGATGAAGCCCTGGCTGCAGTTGATGTTCTTCCCTTGTGTTTTCCTGATCTGGCACGCAGAGGCAGAGTTCTTCACCTCCATAGGTGTGGGAAGAATCAGTGCATGATGATGTGATGTGGTTATTGTGATTGCTGAAGTTATCATCTGAAGCATATGCTTTTCTAAATGTGGCCCTGGCCAACACTCTCTATTAGGAAAAGCTGCTCTTCTGCAGCCTCAGTGCAATTTGTTTGCAGTTGGCTGACTTGGAACACTGACCAGCATGATCCAAGTTTCTCTGGGGCCTCTGTCAGTAAAATAGGATGGGCTCTGTGTTCTATTAGGGTTTGTGTATCTGTTGTCATTTTAAACAGAGCACACCACCTTATGCTAGAAAGCTTAGTCTCCTGAATTTGAGTTATGAAAATAGTTTAAGTGGTAAATATGTGAAGTTTTTCTTTTTCCCCAGCAGCCAAAATGTCCTGTCTTCTCAAAAAGCTGAAGTTAGGTGTCAGAAGGAAAAATCAGTAACTCCCTTACATTGTGTGTTTTGCTAGGCCTGACTAAATCCTAAAGAACTTGCATTGTACTAAATCTGTAAAATAATTTGATTTTTATGACAAATTAGTTCCTGTGTTCTAATAGGATCCAATAATGTATGATTGTGGTAGAGCTTCAAATGAGCACAAACTGAGTTTTCTGCTGTTAATTGCTGTAACATTTTCCTGTTGAACAGTTTGGGGACTTGCACTCCATAAGGGCATTAGAGGCTGATTAACTGCCACTGGCTGTTCTCCAGAATGTTCTTTGAGTCAGTGGAGCTGGTTCTGAATGGCAGAGCTCAGAGCTCCTGGTGGGTTGTTGTGCACCACTGTGTGGAACTGCTCAGCCAGTCCTGCTGCCAAGCTCCTCACGTGCCCTGTGGCTGGCTCAACAATATTTAACTACATGTGTATTATTTGCTTCTGATTTTCTACGTTAAGTAGCATTTTATACAAAGCTTCCACAAAGGATCACCTTCTCTTTACACTTACCTATTTCTGAACCTTTGCTAACTCTGAAAACAGCACATCCTGCTGCCTTCTATCTGCTTAATCATGCCACATTCATAATTACTTTGGAATGCTGGAACTGTGGTTGCATTTATGAATCTAATAATGTTCTTTCAGTTTGGGCTTTGAAAAGCCAAGTTTGTCATAGCAATTAGGACTGATATGTTAGCAATTTCCACTAATGCTAATCAGGAGAGTGTGTGTGAGTCTATGAACATTAGTCTGAAATTCCTCTCTGTGTAATGTTAGGCTGTTCCCATGGTTACCCATATTGTAAAGCTGTAACTTTAAATGATGTTAGTGGTTACACTAGCAATTTGTTAGTGTGACCTAATCTGTGTCCATATGTAGAACAGATGCTTTGGCAACCATTTGCATCTTTTGTTGCTTTGTCTCCATAGCTGTATGAGTGTCAAACCTTTCTTTTCATTTTCTTGCTTGCACTTGTAGTACTAAAAGTAATTCAGAGGCAGAGGAAGGGTCAGAGCGAAGCTGCATGAACTGTTGAAGCTGGGACTTTAAAAGCCCCTTGAAGCATTTGAATGCCAGACCTGTGTGTCTGATAGCTTTTGTGGGGTATAGGCATTGAAGTGCACATCCTCAATTTGTCTGTGGTTTGTGATGGTTTTAATAGCCCTGGAGCATTTAAGGTTTCTTTTCTCTGCACTTGGGAATTGTTACTTTTTTAGGACTGATGAATATTTGCTCCTACTCTTTTTAGGTCAAATGACAGACCTGATTTATGCAGAGAAGGACTTGGTACAGTCTTTACAGGAATATATCCGAGCAGAAGAGAAAAAGCTCTCTCAGATTAAAAGGTAGGGGAGATTTGTGTAATGAAGGGTGACAAAATGGCTCATTTGTGTTCAGTCACACCCCACCTTTGTCACCACTCTCTGATGCTAAATCTTGTTGGTATTTCCTCAGTAGATAATCGCAGGTGTCACTTAGAATTTACTTCTTTAGAAATGGTGCTCTGGTGGGATCTCCCCACTTTGCCCTGTCCTTGTACCATCACAGGACTCCTGTAAAGAGGACACATCAGAGTCATGTCAGTCTTGTCATGAGAGCTGAATGCCTCTGTGTGCCAGTGCTCTGTGCTGCCTGTTGTTTCATGCCACCAGCCCTGCTTACAGGAGCCAGGTGTGCCAGTGGCATTTACCAAATCTCTGGGTTCCTTCCTGTGTTGGCTTTGCCCTCAGGGACAGTTCTGCCCTGTTCTCTTCAGGTGCCAGCCTGGCTGCAGCACATCTCTGATGTTGTCCTGATCGCTTGGATCACTTGAAAGGCCCTTGCTGACAGCTGATACTTTGTGTCATGTAGGAAGATTGTTAATTCTGCTCTAGCCAAAAGCAATATATGCTAAGGTATGACAGGAGGATAGGCTGCATGAGGTCCAGGTTCAGAAGAGCCAAGTGCCTCTGGGAGGAGTTGTGCTTTCCAAAAAACTTCTCAGCTCGAGGCTGTATGTGTCAATCTGACCTTCCTGTGGGAGTGTAGGATGAGAATAGAGCTATGGAGTAGTGGAATGGTAGGAGTTCTGGTCACATAGGCACAAAATGTTCTTTTCCTGAAAAGCTGCCCTTCAGAGGCAAAGCAGTATCCTTTTCAAGTATTGGTAAAGAGAATATCTGTTCAGTCTGTGAATACACTGGTATTTTTAAGGCTTGTTACAACTGAGATGCATGCCTGCTGAAGTTTAAAATACTAAGCAGGGAAATACTTTCCCTTTGAATGAGACTATTGTAATTTAAAAAACCTCCACTTTATCCTTGTGAACTTGAAAGGCTGAAAGCCAGTTTTGACAGTAAAAGCAGCAATAATTTGATCTAGATGTGTAATTTGAATGATTTAAGAAGGAAGATGTGCATTCATAAATGCCTGAGAACAATTTATGAATGCACATCTTCCTTCTTAAATCATGTGCACACTTCTCATTCCAGCTGGGCTGAAAAGATGGATGTACTGACCAGCAAATCAGCCTCTGATCCAGAAGGGTACCTGGCACACCCTGTGAATGCATACAAGCTTGTCAAGCGTCTGAATACTGACTGGCTGGAATTGGAAAACCTGGTTCTTCAGGACACAACAAATGGTGAGGAGTTACAGGGGACTGCTGTCAGGAGGCAGCCTTGTGTTCTGGAAAACCACAAGCTTGGCTGTGGTTTAAATATTATTGCCAAGTTTGTTTAAAAAGCAGCTAAGGACTTGACTTGTATGTACTGATTACCCAAGTGAGTGAGACTTGTAACTGAACACGTCTTAGTCAAGACTCAAACTGTTTTGTTTGGGGAAGAAGGGAGAATGGGACATGCTTAAAGCTGTGCTGGTAACTGTTAAGTGTTATTGTTCTCTTGTATACAAACTGCTTTATTTGCTTTCCCAGTCTGCTGCTTCTCTTGATGATCACTGTTTTTTGACAGTGTTGATCAGAGAATAGGATTAAGAATCAAAATGAGTCCCATATTGAACTGGTGGAGGAACTTGTATCAGCCTCAGTGTTAGAGTTGGCAGATGCTGTAGTCTGCCAAAACCAGGATTGCTATATGATTGCTGTCTCTAAATCTATCCTTCTAAATCAAATGTTTCCAATACTAATCCTTGGGTTTGCATCATTTTTTCACATGTCTGCCTGAATTTGCTTGCATACCTTTTTTAAGTGGAGGTTTATTTTTACTGGACTCTTGGATAGTGAGGAGGAGGTGGTTGTGTTTTTCAGGCAGAACACCACATGGTTTCCCCTTCTACTCTGCATATGCTAAAGTTTAGGTACTTGAAAGTTTTTTTCCAGACAAGGCTTTTATTGCCTTTTGGAATAGTTATCCTAAATGGAAATAAAATACTCATGTCTATTGAATGTGTCTGTCGCTAATTTTTTCTAAATGCTTCTTTTTCCAGTTTGGCTTTCTGTATGATTAGAAATGGTTGGGCTGTTTTCCTTCAGTTGATGGCTTCCTCTTCTGCCCAACCAACCTGCTGTGTAACCCTGACATGTTTACTTAGTGCATTTAATTTTATTTCTGAGTATCACCTGGTTTACTTGTCAGGTTTCATTCTCTCACTGAGTAAGGCCCTGTACTAGTGAGGGGATCCTGAATCAGGGTCTCTGCCCCTGGAACTGAGACTTGAAAAGCTCTTGTAGCTTTAGATGTTGGAATACCAAGCTGGAGATCATTGACTAGTACTACAACCTGACATCAGTTGTCTCTATGGGTATTGCAGGAGATATGATCAAAGCTGTTAAGTTTTCATGTCAGAAAGAGATATTGCAGGACAATGAAGATCATTAGATTCACATTGTACATCAGTGATTTTGTTGCACAAGAAAACTGAGTTTAGATATTTATTACTTATTTTTTACTCGTGAGCTGTATTTCTTGAAAAGGGACAGAAAACAATGTGTTTGTAACTTTTGAGCCTAATAAGAGGCTTTAAATCTGGATTATTTGAAACTTAATTCTCAAGCCAGAGCAGATGTTTCCTCTTCTGTGTCAATCTTGTGCTGATATTTATTCAAGCTTTGGAAGTAACATCTGCCCTTTTACTGCAAAGGCTTTATTGCAAATCTTACAATCCAGCGTCAGTTTTTTCCAACTGAAGAAGACGAGACCGGAGCGGCGAAGGCTCTGATGCGCCTGCAGGACACCTACAAACTGGATCCTGAAACCCTCTCTCGAGGGAACTTGCCAGGTAAGTGCACCAAGGGCTCCTCAGCTTTAATAGGAAGGAAATGGTAACATCCTCAAACTCTCTCCAAAAGTCCTTTATAAAATGAGGGTTAACTGTTTTTGCCACAGATGTTTCAGAAAATTTCAAAAAAATACTGGGATGTCTGATTATTAGCAAAGTCCTGATTAATGTTTGCTGCTGCTGTGACACCTACTGAAACAGGTTATGGTGGCTACCAACATGGTGTTTACTAACTGAATAGTCTTTGTTGATGTGTAGGTAAATGAGCTGACACAATATTTTTATTTGTTGTAAGTATTACTAGCCATTAATAATTAACTAAATTTTAAGTCTTACATGTGCGTCTTCTGAGCTGGAGCAACTGGAAATCAGTGCAGTCAACTGGACACTCAGTTTGTTTAAATCAACATCAGCTTGCTTATGCACAAATACAGATTTATAGTAAAGAGAAGCTGCACAGTCAGCATGTAGTCAGGCTTCTCTGATCATCTAACGGTGTTAATCTGTAGCTTAGGTGAAATCTGTTACAATGTTAGTCTGTTCTTCCTTTGTCTACAGCAGAAAACACAGTAGCTTACCACTGTAACTTCTGTTAACTTCCCTTTGTTTCCAAAGGAATGAGTTAGAATAAAATTAAGGTAGTTTACTCTTTAATTCTGATGGTGATCATTTTAGTACTGAACCTACAATATTGTCAAAGCATTGTTTCTTAGAAACATTTTTGGATGATAAAAGTGTGTGTTTACAGATACTTCTCATTGTATCCCATGTATTTAAGGCAAAGGTGCTTGTGTGGATTGCTGAAAGCTGTATTTTTGTTTTTAGGAACAAAATATAGATCCTCCCTGACAGTTGGTGACTGCTTTGGCATGGGGAAGACAGCCTACAACGATGGGGACTATTACCACACTGTGCTCTGGATGGAGCAGGCCTTAAAACAGCATGATGAGGGGGAGGATACAACAGTCAGCAAAGTAGAGATCCTAGATTATCTCAGCTATGCTGTTTTCCAGTTTGGGGACTTGCACAGAGCCATGGAGCTCACCAGGCGCCTGATATCCCTCGGTAAGAGCAAAGACCACGTTACTTTAGCTGCTTTAGCAGAGCTGAGAACAGTCATGGCCCATCCACATTGGTGAGGTGATTGGAAAGGATATCCTCACAGATCACTTTAATAAATGTGGGTCCTCGAAAAAAGTCTATTTATACATGAAGTATCTTTAACAAGCTGTCTTATGGTCCATGGTGTTGTTACCCAAGGCCCTGGTGTGTCTGACTGCACTCACTGCCTGTGTGCTTTGCTGGACTGTACTGAGATGCTTTGTTTGGCAGTGGTCAAAGCCTTGCTTGTCTCAAGTAGAGATCAAGGCTACCACAGATATGGGCAGTGCTGCACCTTCTGTGAAGTCCTACTAACTTTACATGTACCTCTTTATTCCTCAGTGCAGGTAATCATGGATGCTGGAATACTTTGCCTGAGATCTTGCAATATTTCTGAATATTCAGAACAAACTGAGTTTCTTAAAACCTCTTTTTATTTCTGAACTGTTTTTAGTTTTCCCTTGACTAAGCAAATAAGCTTTCTATCCAGCTTTGCCTACTTCCTGCAGTGGAAAGGTCTGTCCTCTTCATTTAGAGTTAACATTACCTGTGTTAGGTATTTGATGGGGTTTTTAATGAACTTTGGTTGTTTAGATATAAGCAGCATCCTGAGAGTGGGTGAAACTTTCCTATTGAAAAATATTTATTAGTCTAATTTCTGCAGAACTAGAATTCTTTATTTAAAATTTACAAGAATATGAATATGCATTGAATCTAGCTCTAGGGGTTTAGCACTGATAGCAGAATGCAAATCCTGATCAGCAGCAAACAGTGGAACACAGTTGGCAGTCCCTTCTGAAAGCAGCAGCTTCCTCTGCTCTGGGCTCAATTTCCCTATCTGGCCATTATTACCCTGTGCTCTAATGAGTGGTGACTGGAGTGAGCTTTTGGGTTGGTTCCGTGAGATAAACACAGTGAAGTTGGGAAGGCCAGAAAGGAAAGAATCTCTTGTAGGTTGTAGCATCCAGAAACACAGATGAACAAGGAATTGTTCCTTCTTAGTTATCTGGGATAAAGGTCTATTGATGATAATAATTGATTCTTACCAACATCATTAGTAAATCACTAGTATGTCCAAAGATGCTCCCTCCCATATAACCCTGTTAGAGCTGCAGATGGGTGCTGTAGGTGGGCTCAGAGCTTCCCAGCCTGAGAGAAGTGTTTGGGACTGAAGACTGTGGCTGGACTCCACCACAGTATTGGCTAAAGTCTGCTTGTGCAGTGTGGGTGAGCAGCATGGAAAGGAGGGGTACAGCAAGTGGGCTACCTTGGTCTCTGCTCATGAACTCTGTTGATCTGCTCATCTTGGGTAGAACTGGTCAGAAAAGTTGAGAGAAAAGGAGGAATGTGAACAACAAAAACTTTGTATTATTTTTCTTGGAATACAATTTTCATTATGGGTTCTTCCAGAAAGGATTCTTTTGTATCCTTAGTGCAGCTCTCCTTTGCAAAGACAGAAGCTTCCTGGCATGGATTTTCAGTGCAGACTGAAGCCAATGCCTTTGTTTGCCTGATAATGCTTTAGGAAGATAAGAATTGTTGCTGTCTTGATACAGGGACTTGTTTGTCCTAACAGTTTGCAAAAATCACCATTTCTGTCTGGTTTTCTCCCAATGAAGACAGCACTCATGAGAGAGCGGGCAGTAACCTGCGGTACTTTGAGAAGCTGCTGGAGAAGGAAAGAGAGGAGAAGGAGAAACAAAATTCAATAAACAAGACTGTGACAAGCACAGAAGCTGTGGTGCAAAGTGGAGCCTATGAGAGGCCTCTGGACTACTTGCCTGAGCGTGATATCTACGAGGCCCTGTGCCGAGGTGAAGGGGTGAAAATGGTAAGGGACAAGAATTTCCTGACGATGCTGCCTTTGCATAAGGGTGGTCAAGCTTGGTGGAACATGTTGTTTTTTCCTTCTGTGAAGCTCTTTTTTTAAGAAAAATTTAAGTTTGTTTCTGTCCAGGCTGAGATTTGTATCTTACATCTTGACTTCTCAATCTTCAGCTGTTACACACAACTCTTAGCTGTACCTCTTAAGGGTTGTTGAAAATTGATTCTCCTCAGTCTGTCTACTCAGCTTTTTCAAAGTCAGCCATACAGGGCTTTTTCCCCTGAGAGCTGATTATGCTTTACCACACTCAGGGAATCACATTATTCCTTCCCTTTTGCATCTTAGACGTGTATTCTGGAATGACTATTTTGACCAAGTGATTTCCAGTACCTCTCAATAAATATCACTTCAATTCTTAGTCCTGGGAAAAGAAGCAATTTATTTCATCTGTATAGTCTTAATTATGGAAACCAGACTTTTTTTTTTACAGCTCGCTGCTTGCATAGTTCTTAACCTGTAACCTATTATGGTTTAATTCCCCTAAAGATGAGTATTTCAGATGCTGCTCAGTGGTATTTGAAGCAGGATATCTTGTTTTTAATTGCAGTGAATTGCAGAATTGCTCTTGTTTACCTCTTCTATCTTCTGGTCACCTGATGGCTTTTACAGTGTGTGTGGAATGAAGCTCATCTTCTTGCCTTGCCTGTTGGAAGTTCAAGTGTTTGAGCAAACAATGCTTTGTTTGGCATTTTGTTTCAGACACCTCGAAGACAAAAAAGGCTGTTTTGTAGGTACCACGATGGAAACAGAAACCCTCATCTGCTGATAGCTCCCTTTAAAGAGGAAGATGAATGGGACAGTCCTCACATTGTGAGATACTATGATGTCATGTCTGATGAAGAAATTGAGAAGATTAAACAACTAGCTAAGCCAAGGGTAAGCTTCCCTTTTTCCATCTCACTAATAACTGCCAATTCCATGCTTCAGTCTCTATTAGCAAGGACTAAGCTAAGGATTTGAAAGATCTGGTTTCATACTACAGATGGTACACTGCAGCTGTGAGCCTAAAGGGAAAGATTTTGAAACTGCCTGGTGATGTAGGACCATAAAGCCCAGGCTCCTAAAGGTACTTATACATTGTTGCACTTAATTATGCAAAGTTCTCACTAAATGGCTTAGAAAGCTTTAAGAAATTAGAGACTAGACTTGAAAAGATAAATGGCTGACTTAAAATGATGGGAGTAGGTGTGCAATGTGTCTTGAATCTGCCTTTTGAACCGGAGCCAAACTTAAATGATATTTAAAACCCCCAAATCTCAAGAGAAGTGGAAAGATAAAAATGTAAGTTGTGCTAGAATAATACCTAGAGGTTTGGGTTTGTTCGGGTTTTTTTTGTTTGTTTGTGTATCCTGGAATCCACTGCTTCTATTCTAAACCATAGATGTTTCTTGTTACTCATGATATGAGTTCTGGTGACAGCTACCTCATGCAAAGCTAGTAATTATCTGGTTTTTCTGGAGGTGGAATTTTCTGTCACCTTTCTAGCAAAAAGTAGTATGGCAGTGTGATAGTAGTAGACGCCCCCATAGATTTTCTGTCAGGTCTGAGCAGAATGTAAAACAACAAATATTTGCTTATAGAGGAGTGGTTCATTTTAGCACTCTTCAGGCTACCATGTGAAATATGGTACAAAAATTCTAGTGAAGACTTAGCTTTCTGTATTTCTAAATGTAAGCATAAATAGTTAGAAACAGATTGAGAAACTGATGCTTCCCCAGATGATTAATGATTTGGGATGTTTGTGAAGCTGGTCTTCTATGACTATCAGCCAGCTAGGGAAATGTTGGCTGAACACTCCTGTCTCAGTGAGGGATCTCACCTCCTTAAATGGAGAATTTTTCCTATTACATCATAGTAGAAAACTTCAAGAGCTTCAGATAAAATGGAAGTATTCACATAGAGCATATCACTTAATCTATTTTATCAAATAAAAGCACTGTCTAAAGACTGCTGTTTTTTATTCAGAGTTTTATGGAAAGTCTTAATGCTTGGTCTCTGAATTTTGCATATATTACTAATGTTAGAGGAATTTTTCATGTAATCTGTGTAGTGTAGAACTGCAGTCAGTCCCTAGAAGAGTAGATAAATACTATAGCCTTAAGATTCAGATGAAAATTGTCAATTTTAAAAAAGCAACCATTTCTTTATGAGTTGTTTGTTCTAAACTTCAGCTGCTGGAGTAACTTTAAATTCTGCACTACTACTGAAAGAATGGAAAATGCAAGTCCTGTGGTGAGATGGTCCTTAATAAATACAGCTTAATTTTAGCCTGGAAATTTTAGTTGGGAATCATGGAAGCTTTCAGACAGAACTGTGAAGTGTTATTTTATTTTAGGCTCAGAAAGGTGACCACTTTGTTTATTCTAAAATGCATTTGCAAGACAATTTTACTTTTGAGTCCAAGCACTTAAGCATTATCTGCAGTTTACACTTGCCAATACTTTTTGTAGAGAAAGAACATCTGTATGTGATTGGGAGTAGCTGCAGTTGAGTTGCTTTTTATGCTTGTTTTGCAAAATGCAATCACTGTTATTCCACAAAGTAGATCCAAAAGTAGATCCAGCTTTTCAGGCAATCCATCAGAACTGGGTGGGGAGGATCAAGAAAATTCTTAGCTCTGTTGGTGTGGATAGCATTGAGGCAGGTCCATCATAGTATGAGAAACATATTCCTAAAATCTTAGTTTTACCTGCAAGCCAGGAATGTCTGAACAGGCAAGAACATGGCATGAAGTGGGGAGGCATAAATATCTGAGCTCATGCTACAGGGTTTCAGCAGTGCAGAATTTCAGAAGGAAATAACAACACAGATTGCTAAACTAAACAGACTCTGAAACAGTCAGTGAAGCTTCTGACCAATTTTCTGAAGGGTGTTATGATGGTTTTGGAAAGCAAATGCCTCTTACAAGGCTGATTTCTCCACCCTGAGAGAGGAAGCCTCACATTTATCAGTTGCTTGTACCAACTGAGACGTAGATTGGGTGTCTTAAATGACTATCTGTCAGAGCAGATAGGAAATAATATCAAAGCAGTCAGGCTTATTTGAGTTCTGATTTATTTATATCATATGCTAGGTGCAGAAATCAAGCAAGCATGTACAAGCTTGAAAATGGCATCAGAATGAAAAGTCTGGGAAGCAAAATATATATCCCCAAAGCTATGCTTCACTGTACCAGTGAAGAACAACATCCAGTCAGTCTGGCTCTTCTGTTATAATTTACACAGGCAAAATCTGGAACAAAATAACAGTGAGTCAGAATTACAGCAACAGCTGAGCCAAGAACTCTTGTATAGGGACAAGACAGCTGACAAGTAGTGTAAAGCTGGCTGGAGACTTATTTGAGGAAAAATGAAGGAAATAATGACTGCATTCCCTGAAGAAGAGGCAAATAAAAAGGCCTTCTATGACCTATAATTAAGTGGAAGGAAAGAGGTATGATTTAGAGTGTGTGTGGTTAGCAGGAGTTAAATTTAAATGTGGTCTTAGTTTACAGTCAAAGAAAAGAGTATCCCAGTTCTTGTTCTCAGCTGCAAGAATGAAACCAAAGTGAGCTGGTGTATTGTTAGCAGTCATCTGTCACTCTGACACCACAGCAAACTATCAGTTTTGCCAAGTTCCATTTTTTTTTCCCTACAGATCTGGTCATATGGCCTACATGTCATGATACTGACTGTTTAAAATGTCTAGGTGTGCTGTGCTTTTGCAGAGTTACCTTCATCAGAGCTGGATGTTCCAGGCATCTCTCAGCTGGAAAATTTAAGCATGGAAATGTTGAGAGTTGTATTTGGGAGTTTTCTACTACTGGGGGTTTGCTTGTCCCATAGTTTGTAACTTGCTCTGTAAAAGTTTTCACTTGTTATTTTACATCTGAGAATGAGGTTGGAGTTTTAATCAATATGAGGAGCAGGCTGATTAAGTTCATGGACTATCCAATGATTTTCTCTTTGCCAGGAACTTGGACTTCATATGTTGTTAACTTTTGTTGTTGTTCCCTCTTGCTAATATTGACTTCAGCTGTTTAAAAAAGTGCCTTCAAAACCTGTTAAGCAAGCAACTCATGGATTTAATCAATATCATGGCTTGGGCAGTCCCTCAGACTCTTTTTCCAGGGTCAAATACAGGTGATGGATTGTACTTGTGATTCTGCATGTGTTGTTTTAGCATGAAGTCAGATCATATTCTCGGTTGAAGCTCTTTTATCCAGTGAGTTACTGAATTTGGACAAATCAGGTGTTGCTTTTGGTAAGATGTGAGAAATTTTCTCTCCTGTAGCTGATGTATTTCTTCCCCCTTGGGATTTTTTTTGGCACAGCTGGCACGAGCCACAGTACGTGATCCCAAAACTGGTGTCCTTACAGTGGCCAGCTACAGGGTATCCAAGAGGTAAGCAGAGGCAAGGGCTGAGCTTTAAGGTTTTTGTGTTTAACAGCTGTTGTTTGCTGCCTCCTATGTCTGAAAACCTGAACTGCTTTGCATGTAACCAAAGCTTCCCCAACAAATGCATGGAAAATGGCTCTTTTAGCCATCTGACAAAGGGCAGGAGAATCCTTCTGCTTTGGGAAATGGGATGTGGTGATTGGTATTGTAAAATCATGTGTTGCTGTCCTTCCCTTAGCTCGTGGTTAGAGGAGGATGATGATCCTGTTGTGGCCAAGGTGAACCAGCGAATGCAGCAGATCACAGGGTTAACAGTGGAAACAGCTGAGCTCTTGCAGGTTGGTGCACTGGCTTCACCCTGGTTAAGGTGGAATGGTGCAGACAGATGTTTTCTGTGTGTGCCAAGCAGAGAAGGGTGGAGAGACCAAAGCAATATAAGAAAACTTAATGCAGAAATCTGATATTTATCAGTTTGTTCTGAGGGAAGTGCCTGCAGCTTATTTTTCAAGTTTGCAAAAGCTTATTTTCTGTCCTAGTTCAATGTTTCTAAGACCTAAGTATTTTTTGCTATAGTCTGATATGAATTCTGATCTTTGGATGGCTGTTGGGAAGAAGAGTGCCAGTAGTACAGCACTGCCAGAATAGCTGTATGTTAGTCTATTCACTGTTTCTCTTCCTCCATGCTCCTTGAATTCCTGTTTCAGAGCTTGATAGAAATACTCTCGATTACAGGCTATCCATAGAAACCAGGTAATTGTGTAGTGGTCTGAGAGACACGTTAAGTACAGCCTCAGGGTAACTAAGGCGTGTTATTTGATTATAAAGTGAGGGAAGAGGTGCTTTTAAGTTAATTTTCTGTGACACTGGAGAGGCATTAGTTTGTAACAGATCATACATGAGTGGCACAGAGTCCAGTTCTGTCCCCTAGACTGAACTCCCAGGGAGTTGCACACTTTGATCTGCCTTTCCTTCAGAGGAAGGAATTAAAAATGTGGTGGAACTATTGCTGCTGAATGTTAAACAAGCTGTTGTAGTGATAAGTACAAACCCTCAAGCTACAAAAGGGAAAAAGCACTCAAGTTGTTTCTCATCTGTGTACCTCAGTTCCGGCAATCTAAAAATAAATCCAGTGTACTCTAGATAATCATCTTGCCACAAAGTGCTGTTTCTCAGAGCCTGCTTTGGATTTCTGAGAGCAAGTGCTGTTCTGCAGCACTCACTTGCAGTTCAGTACATATTTATGTGCTTCCTTCTTCCATGCTGTAGGTTGCCAACTATGGAATGGGAGGGCAGTACGAGCCACACTTTGATTTTTCCAGGGTAAGATCACACTTGCAATTATTTCTTAATGGGGTGGGGAGGAGGGAGCAGTTTGGTCTGAGAGAAATTTTGGAGGTGTTTTCTTTTAGAGCATTTAATATGTAGCCCTGTTTCATGGATGAATTATGAATCCTGAAAAGCCTTTGCACTGCTTTCTCTGATGCTGCAGGTTCAAAAGAATTATGAACAAACCTCCCTGCTTACTTTGGGACCTTGATTCCTTACACAGTACAGAGACTCTAAAACAGTCATGCAGCACTTGAATGTGCTCTTTGCATTGTTTTATTTGTAAACTGAGGTCTGCAAGCCCTGGGTTTTGAGTCTGCCTTGTTCCATTAGGCTTCTGAGTGCAGTGATGTTGTCCAAACCCTGCTTTGCTGGGTGCTTTAAAGCATTTTGCAGGAGCTGACTGAGGAGGCAATATCCTTCCACTTTCCTCCTGAAAAGTAAACATTATGGAAATCCTCATGGGTTGTACAGCCCTTCTGGCAGACCCCTGAGAGTGGCTGCAGCACTGGGATCTGAAAAGAGTTCCCTGGGTTGGTTTTGAGGGCAGTGCTCCAGCGCAGGTTGCATGAACAGGTGCTGGTGCTGGGTCTTCACGAGGCACTAGAGGGCTCTGCCTGGCAAAGAACAGCTCTGCTTTGCTGTGGGAGAAAAGAAGAGCAGATTGTTAATAATGACCCTCAACAAGTTCATGGCTGTGCTAAGCATACTGAGGAGCTGTGGTGACTGTTAACTTCAAATATAAAATCCATGTGATGCCTTGGTTTCCGTGGTATTTCAGTGGGATCTGGCAAATTCAGATTGTCCCAGTGTTTTACCTGGTAGGAGGGATTGCTGCAGCCAGAGTATACAACCCAATAATTGAGTGCAGAATTGAAGCCTCCCAACTTAGCACTGTTTAAAAAATAAAAAAATTCCAAGTTTTAACACTATGGAAGTTTGTATTCATTAGCTTTGGCCCATTCTGAGAATTTTCCTCTTAACTTCAAGTCTGCTTAGTTTCCTGAGTTGAGCAAGTGTTCTTAAATTCTCTTCAAATCCTTTGAACTCAAGGACCTCAGGCATCAAATTGGCCACTGTGGACTTTACTTTTGGATTAGGAGCTGGAGCAGAGCTCCACTTGGAACATAACCTTGGCTGCATTTGTCAGCTGAGGCAAGGCACTTGCAGAGGTTGCCTGAGTTCTGGTCTGGTCCTGCAGGCTCTCTGTGGATCACAGACTTTGTGTTGAAATAGAGGTGCTGCTGTGTCTCCCCAGCTTCTGATCAGCCTTGAAGCTTTTTATTCCCTTGCAGTTCTCAAATAGAGGCACTTCAGTAGCTGCCTACTACAACTTGAAGATTTTATTGGTTGTTCAAGTTAGATTTTTGCTGTTAAAGTTCAGAAATTCATAGTTGGACCTGGGTTCCACAGCAGTGGCAGTAACCAGGGAGTTTTCTGTATCTGTGTTCTTATGTTGGCTTTTTTGGATGGGATTTGCATATGCAAGTTTGGGGTTTTTGTGAACACATTTCAGGAAAGACCACTTGTTCATTAAAACATGCTCCAAGCAGATTGAACTACAACAAATTAGACATGGTCACTGTGGTTTTCCCTGCTGTTTCTTTTTCAATACTGATTTATTGTTTTCTTTAAATGTTGAACATAACTGCTTTTATGTGTAAAAATGCAGCTGGATGTCTCCTGACTGGAATGACTTCCTGACTATTAGCAATGTAAATAAATTTCTAATTTCATTTTTTTTTGAAGGAAAGACACTGGTATTCTGGATGTTCTTTCTGCTTCTACACTGGCACCAGTATGATCTCAACTTCAACAAATGAAACTCAATGTCTTTTACAGACTAAAGACAATTTGATCTTTTTGATGTGGTCTTTAGTCCTAGACAGGCAACCACCTGAAACTACTCTATAGTTCTGTCTGCTGTCAAAACATGCATTTGCTCTTCTCATTATAGTATTTCTTTGAGTTGTTACATTTACAAGACTGTTATCTAAAGCCCACTGAAGATTAATTTTTTTGTATTCATGTCAGTTGTTGACTTTGGATCAGTGCCCAGAACAATAATGGCCTGTTGTTGACCTTACTGGGATAACATCTGTGCCACAGGCCCTGAAATCAGTGCTTCCATTCTCCCTCCAGAACTGTTCAGTGCAACTTCTCCTTGTCACATCCCAGTGCTCTGTGCATGCAGCTGTGCACCCTGGCTGCAACTTGTGATGGCTTTAACATTTCCCTGTATCACTTATCCCCTTCCTGTTCCAACTCTTTAAATTGGGCTTGAGGATCTCCGCAGAGCTGCACGTGGGTAGCTGTGTTGGGAACCTGGGTTAAAGTTGTTGTCTGTTGCAGCGACCCTTTGACAGCACACTCAAATCGGAAGGAAATAGGCTAGCGACGTTTCTTAACTATGTAAGTACCTCTGTGTGTCTGCTGTCTGGGAGCTGGAAATTTGCAGTTATTCTCATTTAATTTTATAGAAAGATGAGCCAGATGCTTTCAAGCGGTTAGGGACTGGAAATCGTGTGGCCACTTTTTTAAACTATGTAAGTATGATGATCCTTTATGCATTGAGTGTAACTTCAGCAGCATCTCTTTAAAGCTTGTGCAGTTGTTATTTGTAGAGATTTCCTGGCATCTGGCAGTAGGGATTTCATTATTCCTGCAGCATCAGGTGCTGTCCCATCTGAATTGATAGAATTTTGGTGGTATTTAACGTCAGAGCAGAAAATTTGAATACAGGACCCATCTTCTCCTTTCGGTCACTCTGCTATGGAATCTTTTACCTAAGTGGATTCCGTGGGGGAAAGGAGACTTTGGCTTAATTCTGAGAGGGAACTAGGTGGGGCACTCATGTGGTGTGCTTTTGGAGAACTTGACTAGCAGCCACTTCATGTGAGACAGTCATATTTTTCCACCACTGTTTGACAGCACGTGATGTTGTGGTCTGTGATCCTCTTCCTCAGCTGTGTGGCAAAGCCAGAGTTGCTCAGTTGCTCAGCACAGGTGCTGCTTTAACGAACAAAGGCAGGCAGAGCTGACAGACTTGGTGCAACTAGGTTACAGTGTAGATTTGAAAGATTCATTAGTTGCATGCATTATGCAGCCTACAGACCATGTACACTGGAATCCTAAACAGCTGCCACTGGGAATAGTGGCCTTGTTTTCACAGTAGTCTTCTGACACTATTTTATCTATCAACCTGTACCCACTATATCTTTAGGATCACCTCATGTTCTGTGTTTAAGATTTTAGTGATATAGTTTAAATATTTTATCATAGAAATTTTAATTTGTTGGCTGATAACATATTTGAGAGTGAAATACAAAGGTCAAAACAGAATCAGAAACACTTTCAACTTGGTATAGTCGGGAGGGATATAATCTTCAAAACAAGAATTGGAGTAACTGTGAAATATTCTGCTGCAAAGAAATTTTAAATTGAGTCAATATTTTGTTTGCTTCTTGGAATTTTGGATGAGCTTTGATTTAGAAGGAACAATTCACATCTCTGCCAGTTGTACATGGTCAAAGGCACTTTGCCTTTGTTTGTCCAATACAGAACTCATTACACATCATACATGTACCACCAGCCTTACTAAAAAGAGTCATTTTTGGCTAAGACGTGTATTAACTTGCAAGGCTGCATGCACACGCTTTCTACCTGGAATGGGCAAAAACCTGTGCACCTGTGGCATCTGATGGTCCTTTTATTGGACCAAGCAGGAGGACACCAGAGTGGTAACAACATTTCCTATAAACAGAAATCCAAGTTACAATAGAGATTGTGGGGATTTGGGGAGTGTGTTAATAGTAGTTTTTAAATTTGGGGAGTGTATTAATAGTAGTTTTTAAATTTGGTGGGAGTTGGATCTGACTAATTTGTTTCTTTTAATTAGAATCTGACCCAAAGCTTACTGATTTCAGTGGAAAGACATTCTGTTTTTAATGGGATCATTTCTAGAAACTTTGTGGTTTGAGTCAAGTCTAGAATTTACAATAAATCCATTGTTCCTGATGAATACAATAGGGTTAAATTCATTCCAGTGTAGAAGTGTAAAACATAAAAGATACATGGTTTTGTTTAGAGTCACATAGCTGTAGCTGTTGAAGCTTGAGCTGCCTAAAGCACTTGAAATTGCATAAGACTATTGGTGAACAGCACAGAAACTGCAGAAAGAGATTTTTCTAATAGTTTGTGTAGTTTTTGAAGTGGTTGACCAAGATGCATAAACTAAATTATGAAAATGGGTTCCAAAGGCATGGTTTCAATTTACAAGGAAATATGTGGTTTAACAGACACTTGTTTTCCTAATTGGATCATAAAGTAGAATGAAATTCTTGAAACCAGCTAACTCTGAAGTCCTCTCTGTTGTTCTAGAGTATTAGCTTATTAACATTGCAGGTACACAACTTCTAGTGGCTACTTGAAGTAGAGGATACATAATCTAGGAAATACAGAGCAGATGGACATAAGCTGCACAAAAGCCTTTAGCTGCAATAAAATGCTTCAACAGCAGGTACTGCTTCTTCTGCAGTTTGTGCTGGTTGAAGTGCACCCTCCTCATCAGTGCTGCTTGTAGAGGTGCAAGTGGAAATGTCAGGCCTTGGGACATTTATAGCTTGTGGGACTGTATAAAAAGCCTTGTAAATGTACAGTTTGTGGACTTTGTTTTCTCAGATGAGTGATGTAGAAGCTGGAGGAGCTACAGTTTTCCCAGATTTTGGGGCAGCAATATGGCCCAAGAAGGTAAAGTCTGTTGATGTGTTTGGGTTTATTCCTTCTCTCTCCACTTCCTGGCTCTCCCTCAGCACAGTCTGTGTCAGTCAGCTGATGTGACAAGTGCAGTTCATTGCAGCTGCAGTGATCTTGCAGACCAAAGGGCATCTCCCTTTGTTGGTAATTTGTGAAGTGACAAGTTTCTCTGTACAGCTGTTTTTCACAAAGTAAACTTGTGTTCAGTAGAATTCCTCTGTCCCCTGAACATGGCTGTACTAAAACAGGACTAAGAGTTTTTCATGTGCTGTTGATGGTGACCTGTTAAATTTCTTGCCTGCAGCTGAATCCATGGGCATCTTCCTCCCCTTACTTTAACCTGGTTATGTTGACTAGGTTGTGACTAATCCAGATCTGATCTCACTTTTCAGGGAACAGCAGTGTTTTGGTACAATCTCTTCAGAAGTGGTGAGGGGGATTATAGAACAAGACATGCAGCTTGTCCAGTCCTAGTAGGGTGTAAATGGGGTAAGTAATTCCTATTTTGAAACAAATCCTGAAGGAAGGCTCATGTATGTGAAGCTGGGGGTACATTGACCTCTTAAAAAAGCATTTAATAACCTGGGCACCCCTTCAACTTCTGGAGTCATTTGGCCATAGTGAAATTTCCTGCCATTGATCTCATGAAGTATTCAGCAGCTGCATTGTACAGCTACAGCTTTTCTAGTGAGTTTTTTTTCGTCAGTGACAGCACAAAGTGTCTGTCACTGGGTTTGTGTACTGCATCAGAATGACTTGAATTGTCACTTGACTAGAATCAGGTCTATTCCTACAAAGATCTGCCCATAATTTGAGCTGCAAAAGGATGAGAGCTCCTTGTAAGGTAAATGGGAGTGTCTGGACATCAGGAGTTTCTGCTTCCTGCTGAAAGCTTATCAAGCTTTGTATCATCTATTCCCATACCTATATCCCCTAGCCCCCAGGGTATGTCCCTGGAGTGCCAGAGATGCTTACTGTCAGTGACACAAGCCCCAGAATACACTGCTCTCTTAGTGTTGGCTCCAGAATTGTGCATTGGGGTAGATCATTTCTTCCCCAGCCTTTTACATCTTTCTATGTGTTTTCCCTTGGGTGAGTAGAGAAGTATAAGCATGGATCCCCAATGTGAAAGATTTACCTAAAGTATCCATCTAGGTTGTGATGATATCCACACTGGCTACATGGTGATAACTAATTCCAGTTCTCTGTTTCCACAGTTTCAAACAAATGGTTTCATGAAAGAGGAAATGAATTCTTAAGACCTTGTGGGAGAACAGAAGTTGATTGAACTCCAGCCTGCTGCAGACCTTTGTTTCTGTCTCCTTTTCTACTGTTGTTTGTTCCAGTTCATTTCTAAGAAATGATCCATCTTTTTCTCCAAGAGTCCTGGCACTTTACTACAAAAGAACAATAAAATATGTAACACCTGTGAAAGAAAGTAAATGGCATTGTACACATTCATGTCTTTTGGTTGCAGTTATTTCCACATTTTCCCTGCCTTCCTCCCTACAGTCTCCCTCTGTAGTAGTGGTGCAAACAGTGCTGTGATCAATTCTGTTTGTTTGGGTGCTTGGTCTTGTGCCTTTTGTACCTCAGATTTAGATGTTAAATATTTCTTTGAACCAAAGTTTTTTTTAAAAAAAGTTTTGTGTACATGTTGATTTTATTGTATTTCTGTGGATCACAAGTTTTAAAGCAAAAATAAATGTTCTTTCCATAAAGTGATTCTCTATTTGGAGTCCTTGATTGGCGCATCAGTATTTGGATGTAAGGAACACTGGGCTTTTACTTTTTCTCTGAAGGCCTGTTGCCTTGTTGCCCTTTTCCTGTAGAAAATACATCATGATTTTGGACAGTGTTCTGTCTCAACACATATGGAAATCAGTAGGATGTCTTGCAAGCAAATCTTCATCTACTTCTGTAGACTGGAGGAGGGTTTTGTCATGCCCTTCAGGGAGGCTGGGAATAATCATTCCCTGTGATTCTCCTTTGCCCTTTTGCTCTGTTAACATGTGAGTATTGGCCCCTTGCCAACACATGGAGGACTGGAATGAGTTCCCATTTCTGAATTATTTACAAAGAAATTAGAGTTAATTGCTGACAAAAAAAGCAAAAGTTATGGAGGAACAAGGCAATGTTTCAGAAGTATGGGTGCTGGGTGTTAGTATCAGGCTCTTGTACCAGTATGTGGCTGTGCAGCTGAATTGACTTTGGAACCACATCCTGCTGTCTTCTTGGGAGAGATTGGTAGTATGGGAGAGTTTTATATGTTAGATATAACAAATGTCATTAATTTATTCAATCAGTATTAAAGCAGTGTGCCTCAGCAATGCATCTTTGTGTGCTCTTATATTTTATATGTAAAGAACTGATGAATTTGAGGGTTATTCCTTCATGTAGGTGCAGCATGCACCTGTACTCACTAAAGCTTTAATTTTTTTGTTAAACATGCACAACTGATTGAAGAAAGAGGCCTTGCATTGTCCAGACAGAGACTTACTGAGCTCAAGTTGTTAATAATACTGAAATGAGAATTCAGACTTGTGACTAAGCTTTGTGTGAATACTTAGTGTAGGTAGCTATAGAAATTGCACCATTTTTTTCCTAAAAGATTTGTAGACCCAGAACAGCAGAGCTCAATAATGCTCTCTAATCTCCCAGGGCCCTTCTTTGCTTGCCATGAATTTTGTGGTTGCTGGCTGGCTGTTTAGAATTCCTCATTGTTGACCTCCAGTTTTCTTAGTAAAATGTCTGAGCATAACATAAACTTGGGAAATAAGGAGTTTTGCCTTATAACAAAGTATTCAATGTATGACAGTCTCGCAGATATGAAGAAGTGATGATGAGCCAAAGCCACAGTCTCTGGTTGGAGCACTCTGGGTTTCAGGGGAAGAAGAGGAGCCTGCTTAGGCTTTGTCGACGTGGTATGTTGACAGATAAAGTTTACATCAGGACTCTGGCCAAAAACTGCATATCTCACTTCTGAAATAGCATAGTTGGCTGGGAAACACCATTGTTAACTGTGTGTTATCATACTGAACTTGTAAAGATAATTTTACTTGCTTGTTTTCTCTCAGAAAAATCCTATTCTGTCTTCCCAGTTGTCTTTGACCTTGCTCCCACCTAAAGTAGGAGGCAATGAGTGTGGACGCAGAACTGCTTGAATGCCAAGCTGGTTTTGGTATTTTATGCAGGATTTGCTTACTGCTAATCTGATCTGAAGAGTAATAGATAATAAATATCATAATTTGAGAGAAAAGAGCATATGTGGCTTTTGAGATTCAGTAACTTCCCAAGCATATTTGTGTAGTCTGTCACATTATACTCCCTATTCTGTCTCCTGTCATTGCAGAAGATGAACAGCATATGGCAGTTAACCTAAATTTGAGCCTGAATTTGTTTAAGGGACAGTTCTCAGACCTAAAACAAAGAAATTTCAAACTCTGGAGCAAATCAGCCTTCCTGCATGTAGGCACAGGGAGTTCCTGCCAGTGTATTACTGGTAAGGGAAATACTTAGTACTCTCTTGTTGAGACTGCAGTGGTTTTTCTCCTGCCATCATGTGTGTTCTTCTTTATTTCACAGGGTTAGTACTTACTGCACAGACACTGCAGAGGCTGACTCTGGACCAGTGGCTACCGGTCATTTTGAAGTGCTTTGGACCTTTTCTGGCCACATCTGGTGGAATTAGCTGGAGATGAGGTCTGCAAGGTGCTGCTCTGCATGACAGATACTGGTGAAGGCAGACACCATATGAGCTCTTATGGAAAGGTGATTTCTTATTTTCTGTAGATGTTGTAGTCATAGGAGGAGCAACCACCCCAGCCCATGCCAGTAATCCACATTCTAGCCTGAGTGCTGCTTAGGTGGATATAAACTGGGTCACTGAGCAGTTGTGCAGCCCTCCAGCTGGGTTGGGAAATGACCCAAAATATTCATGTTCAGCTGAACAGACTCAGTGAATTGCTTATCTTTTTTTTTTTTTTTGCCTGCATTAAAAATTATTTGTCTTTCCTGTTACATTGGAACAGCATGTGAAAACCATCAATTTAATCATCTTAGATGGAAAAACTGGTATCCAGGGTCAAGTGTGTGGAGGGAGTGGTGAAAGGGTCTGGCTGGGATGGACGTGGGAAGGGGTGCAAGCCCTGGCAGAGAGCAGTTGACATACTCTGCTCAGAGGGGGACCACATTTGTGTTATACAAGACAGTTCTGTACCTTGGCTGAGCTGTGGACTGCCTAATTCAGGAAGAGGAAGGGTCCTTTTTCAGTGATGCTAAGCTGTGTTTGAGGTCAGTGTGGTGCATGTGTAAAAGGCAGCCTGGGATCTAGCTGTCCTCCAAGCCTCTTTCTGTTCTTCGGCACCCTGAGATGGTGCTGGGGTGGCTCAGCACAGCAGGTGACCTGTCACTAAAGCCAGGCAGTTCATGCCCAAAACTTACCCCTGCTTGGTAAGGATTTCCCCAAAGACAGACTTGGTTTGCAAAGCCCTGGGAGAAATGTCCCCCAGTTATTTTTCAGCTTTCAGAGAAGCTCTTAGCTTGAGCATGCACATGCTTCTGAAATTCCTGATGAGGCTTTGAGAGAAAGTCAAGGATAAAACCAAACCACTCACTCGATGTTAGGATCAGCTGGTCAAAACTCACACAGACTGATAATTATTTTTCCTTGAAATCTGTTTTTCTCTCATTCTCTAAGGCCTCTCAGCTGTATCAGCAGCATGTAGGGAACTGGGGTCATGGTGCCTGAGCTTACCTGGCAGCAGCTTGCTGTGTAAGGGCACGTGTAACCACAGTGAAGCCCAGCTAACAAAAGCAGCTGTGTAGCTGATTATTTGCTGGCCAAGGCGAGTATGAGTGAAGCTATTTGGTGGTGTGTTGTTTTGGGCTAGAAATATACTTTATCAGATGTTTCGCATCAAGATTTGGGTCACAAAAAGCAGACCTCATGTCCTGATTTAAAGGACAGCTGTCTGCCAAGGAAGGCAGGAAGCTCCATTGGAATAGGGAGTTTGACTCTCTTCCCTCTAAGTTATTATAACTTTGCATTTAAGGGGCTTTCAGGCAAGAGTGTGGGAAAGCAATAGCAGCTCTTTGCCAGTGTGTGTGTAAGAAGGCAAACCAAGGGCAGCAGCACCAGCAGCCCCAGCCAAGAGCGGAGCCGAGCGCGGCCTCCCCTGGGCTCAGGGCTGTCCCCGCGCTGCAGTTCCAGGCACGGCCGGCAGGGGCGCTGCTGGCTCCCGGCCGGGGCAGTGATTCCCCCGCGCTGCAGTTCCAGGCACGGCCGGCAGGGGCGCTGCTGGCTCCCGGCCGGGGCAGTGATTCCCCCGCGCGGCAGCTGCTGGACCTGAGCATGGTGTGAAACGAGCCAGGAGTGAGCTGGGGGAACACCAGCATCCCCCCGTGTGATTGCTGATTGTTCAGGACATTGGGCACTCCCTCATTCCTTATGGCTTCGGAGGATATTGCTGTCAGAGTCCATATCTGCAAAGGTGATGGAAGATCGATGTATTACATTGAACATTCAGACCCGATGAGACCTAATGAACTTTCTGAATTTTCTCTGCTTGTCTGGGCTGGGGTGGAGTGACTCACCCACCGAGGTTCAGCTGTCCTGTGACCACATCCATTTGTAGACCTGGACAAAGTCTCCAAGTGATTCATCGCCTGGAAGAGGAGCCGGCTGACCCTGGCACTCATCCCTTCCTCTGCAGAAGATGGATTGCATCCATGAGGCTCCTTCCTCTGGCCCTGGAGCAGATGTGTGGGATTTGGTACGAGAGGGGCAGCTGCAGTCAGCTGTGAGCATTACCCACCTGCACTCCAGGTGTGCAGCAGCCCCAGTGGCATCACTGAGCCATCTATGGAGGATGCAGCCACTGCTGCTGCACCCCAGGCAGGCTGGCAGTGGGAGCTCACCTCCTCCTGCTACAGTATGGTTTTGCTTGTTTGCGCACTGATTTCCTCCTCTTTGAGTAGGAACAGACAAGTGAAATGTTTCTGACTCAGTGAGGTATGGGAATCTGTGAGCCTTAGTACCATCTGTGGCCTTAGGCTGTCACTTCCTAACAAGTGTTAATTTAGTCATGCTCTCCTCTCAGCTCTCACTTTGCCCCCAAATACGTATTTTGGTGGGAGAAACACTGCAAAATGTGTTCACTCACCCATGCCTGCAGGATGGAGGCAGTTGCTGGCTGTGCTGTCCCCAGCCTGCAGGATGTCACCCTGCTAAAATGCAGCCACATCTGGCTCTTGCAGGTGTGAGAGATGAGGTAATATTTTGCTGCAGCCAGAAGGTTATTAGGTAGAAGAACGAAAGTTCTTGGTTCTATGTGTTGTTATTTGTGGTTTGGATCTGCTGTAGTTAATTTTTTGGGTGTTGCTGTGAGCTGGGAGAGGGGTGGAGTTGAAGACCTGACCAAAAGGAAGTGGGATGAGAGGGGAGGGGACACAAAAATAAGTGGTCAGGAGAGAATGTGGGTTCCTGAGTGCCCAGCTGATGGGAAAGGGGACAGGGACCGCCCCGGCCCCAAAGGGCATAAAAAGTTGCCATTTTGTTGGAGGGTGTGTTCGGTTCTGGGGTAAGAGAGGCTCACAGCTGGCTCAGCTCAGTCAGTACAAATAAACAGTTTTCTTTCACGACTTTGTCCCGAATTAAATTGTATCTAGAAGTTAGTTTGTTTCTAACACAGGTGTCATTTACCGTGTGTTTGATGTGTTTCCAGCATGGCTTTCTCCAGCCCCTCCAGCAGCCAGAAGCACATGCTCTTGTTCTGGATGTACTGGGTACAATTGGATCCCCACCTTCTGCAGCTCAGCCTCTCACAGGGCTTGCTGTAGCTCGACTTAGAAGGAGAGAGCTGTTTCAAATTAGCAAAGAGTTTGAGGTAATTGAGCTCTTATTAATGTCGTTTTACCCTTGCCAAAATAAATGACAGAAACCTCCTAGCAAGCCCTCTGGCCAGCTGAGGCTCTGCTCACTGACCAGTGTGGCCCATGGACACTCCATACACAGAGAGCCAGCTGGGTACAGTGGCCTGGTCTGACACATTTTTGGGCACTGTCACTATGTGGAAATGTTGTACTATGTCACATTCAAGCAAGAAAGAGTTTGTACATCACACAGTTCATTTAAAAGAAACTATTTCTGCATTGACATGTTGCCTAGGAATTCAGACTGCTCAATGACTCAGGTTTGTACCTCAGTAAGATGAGCATCTGAGTTGTTATATGCTCCCAGCTTTGAATCTTCCTTCCCACAAGAGCTTGCCCATGACTGCACTGCCCATGAAAGAAGAGCACTGACAAAAAATCTCTTTGAGTCAGAAGTTTTGCACAGGCTGCACTGCTGTGGTTTTCATCTCTGTGTTTTGCTCTGAGTAAATGATAGCTTGGATTTTCAAGACAATTAGTCTGGGTTTACTCACAGGAAAGAGGAAATGGCAAGCTGGAGTTGGTTTTGAAGCAGTACAGAGGAAACACTTGTAGAACTTTGGGTGTGCTTAAAGGTGGAGGGGAGCAGCCATGGACTGCAGCCTCGGTGAGCAGAACCTCATCTAGCACCAAGTGACATTGCAGCAGTGTGATGTGCCCAAGGACTGACCAGAACCCCATGGCAGCACTGCCAGGACTGGAGTCAGAGCTAATGGAAGCTTTTGCATGAATTCAAAGTATTATTGCCATACTTTGTTAGTTGTGATTTGTCCCCAGTGGCTCCAGGCAGCCAAAGCAAGCAAAGGTGTCAAGGAGAGTCACCCTTGAGAGTACCAGACCTTTGTTTCTGCAAACCATTAAATGATGAAATGCCATTTTTGTTATATCTGGGAAGCCACAAATTTGAAGCTCCAGACTGATCAGAAGCTTCTTACTAACCCTTGTGCAATCAGTGCCTCTTTTTGACACTTGGCATTCAGTTCTGCTGAGGTGCTGCTCTGGCTGCTTGCAATTTGATGTCTTTCAGAAATAGCAGTTCTGAGTTCAGGAAGTCTGAAGTGTGCCTTATACCCAGCTGGGAAATTGGATTTTACAAACCCAAGTCTAGAGGAGGACTGGGTGATCCCAGGAGTGCTCCTCTACCTCATCTCTCCTGGTATTTT
Organism: Ammospiza nelsoni; assembly: GCF_027579445.1. Taxonomy (NCBI): domain Eukaryota; kingdom Metazoa; phylum Chordata; class Aves; order Passeriformes; family Passerellidae; genus Ammospiza; species Ammospiza nelsoni. The sequence goes on from NC_080648.1 coordinate 8,793,134, forward strand.
AATCCAAGATTTAACTTCATCTTCCAGCACTGCTCTGCTCCTGCCATCCTGGTGGGCTGCCAGATGGGGTTTGTCTCAGCCAGCGCCAGGTGCCTCCTTAGGGAGGAGGAAAGATGCAGGCATTGAGGGAACAGCAAATAGCTTGGAAAATACCTGTCCCTCCATTAGATGAGAAAAGGCACAATCAGGCTGGGGTGAACAAGTGCACAGTGATCCACCTAACTGTGAAAAAACCCCTTCCTCACTTTTCATGGCTGTTTGGGGGCACCTATCTGGTTTTTATTGAAACAGCATAAAAACTTTAAGAGCTGACATCAGATAAAACAGGCCAGGAAGGTTTTTGTCTCTCAGAATTCTTGCCCAAAGGCAGCACAACATGGGATGTTGCTACATGAAGAAACCACCATCAGGCAGTAAATGTTCTTTAAGAAATGCCCCAGCACAGCTCCAGGGCTCGATACACAGATAAAGGCAGCTACATCTTCCACCTCATCAGTCACAGGTGCACAGCTCAGCACTTCTCAGAGTCAAGGCCAGGATGTGTGGAGCCACTTGTGCAGCCGAGGTGATTGGGGGCTGGATAACAGCCAGTGAGCCCAGCAGGGCTGAGCAGCTGCACCTCATGGTTCAGGAACCCCCCAGAGCTGCCCCAGCAGCACCATGCTGGCTCTGCTTTTCTTCTAAATATCTCTCAGGTTAAATCCCTTATGTGTCCTGTACCACAGTGATGACCAAGAAATCCCTTTCTCAAAGAAAGGATTTACCCAGCCAAGCCTGTGTTATCAGAAAAACTTCCTGAGCTACTGATACATAACAGCTCCCTTTAGCTGGACACTTGAGATATCCAAATTCTGTTTGTAAAGTTACAATGAGTTTGAAGTTTGGGTTTAATCCTATGGGAAATAATAACTTGGGAAATTCTTCAAAGACAGCCCTGTTGAACATTTCCTCTCGACCAGGATTGACCATGGCTGGCTCTGAAGCCACCTTTGAGGTGTCCCCTGCTTTTCCTCTGGATGTGCCACCAGCTCGTGCTCAGGCTGCCACGTAGCTGCAGCGTGGCTGGAGAGCTGTGTGGGGAACTGGGAGGCTGATCCTGTGCAGCTGGGCCAGCTGCTGGCCAGAGCACCAGAATCGTGTGAGAAGGAGCATTTGGAGCTTGGGAGGGAGAAAATAATGGAATCATTCGGCTGGAAGGGACCTGCAGCAATCATTTGGTCCAACTGCTTGGCCACTCCAGGATTGAGTTGTTTCCTAGAAACCAACTTTATTAAAAGCATATTTGTTTTTAAAAACCCCAAACAAACAAAAAAAAAAACAAGAAAGCAAAAACAATTTAAAAATATGCCAAGTCTTATTTAAAAAACTCCTCTTTAATAAAATGCTGAATTCTCAGTTGTGAGTGATGTTTATCCCTTAAGTGCTTTGAGGAGCCTGTGCAGTGCTTGGCAGTGGGAGCAGTGGCCAGCTTGTTGTGGTGGCCCTGAGCCACAGCTGGGTGAAAGGACAAAGTGATAGTTGTGGATTCCAAAACTGGAAAACGTTATTTTCCAGAGAACAAGACAAAGTATCAGATAGTTGTGCTCAGTTTACACAGTAAGTTAATGCAATATCCTTTGGAGAGGGGCAGGAGAAACAAGTGACCTTGTTTCCTTAACATATTACCTGGAGTAAATATGGGATATTTTACACTTCCAGAAGCTTTTATAACTCACAGTGGGGTTTCCCTGAGCTGAAGAGGGTGTGGGTGGGATCTGAGGTACCTTGCAGTGGAAGCACACCTGGCACCTCTTATTCAGCACATCAAATCAAGGCAGAGTGGAGCCTAAGGAGTTTAATTTGCTTGAGAGCACTGCTCACCTGCACCACACCACGGTGTGGACCGTGTGGTTGGTTTGGGTTTTACTGACAAAACAATTTTTAACCCTTCTGGCCAAAGTAAATAATTCAGAGGCAAGGTGGTGTGGTGCAAAGGAGGTTTCCACAGGACTGACAGAGGAAGCTCTGCTCTTCTCCAAGAGCTTGGTCCTGTCCTTCCCCAGTCCTGCTGTTTGCTACAGGCTGGTAGCTCTGTTTCTAAGCCAGACCACGGTTTACACGTAAAAACTGGAACTAATATTTCATTAAAATAGCGTGGAAATTAAAATGAAATTTTTCTATCAAGAGCTGTTGTTTTGCTAGCATAACCTTGATCTGCACCAGGTGTGAAACAGCACCTGTATAAGCTGCTCAGAACCAGCCTTGGTGCTTGTTAAAGCTGGGCCTGGTGGTGGTGATGATTTAAGGGAGATCAGCTGTGCAGCTTCTGCAAGTGTCAGTCATTGGGCAATGCTTTCCAGCTGATCATCACCTCCAGGTGTGTAACTACCTGCCATGGACATTGTTAGCTTGATCAACCAAAGCTTAAACTGCCTTGCAAGTAATTAATCTTGGCTCTGGGGCTACTGGTTAGTGCTCAGATTTACATTTCAGTGCCTTTTTGCTTAACTGAAGGGATGCTGTTGTAACTGGAAAGCCACACTGGCAGAAGAGCTGCTTGGTACGGATGCATTCTCTAGAACTGAGAGGCTCAGTGAGTAACAATTGGATAAAGGAGGTTTCTGATGATTGATTTGAATCCTAGTGAGATCACAGAACGAGAAGCTCCTCTGAGCTCCGGGAAATCATGTTCTACTTTCTGCTGGATTGGATTCCAGCCTGCAAGCCAGACCTGGCACTGTGGGCCTGAGCCTGCCCTGCACTCACAGCCTGGCAGAGGATGGGAACCAGGTGGACACTGCAGCAAGATCCCCTGCTCTCAGCTGTGTGGTTTGGGGAGGCAGGACCTGTGCCTGGGATGCTGAGTACTTCATCCAGGGTTATCCATCCCCAACCTTCCAGCAGCACTCCATTCACATCAGAAACTGAAGTAAGCTCATTTAATTTTGGTTAATGTGCTTTTGGGGAATGAATTCTGGATGGGGCAGGAAGTGGGGGTGCAGCGATGACCACTGCCTGTGCTCAGTTCCCACCACATCAACCACAGCCTTATCTCACCCCTCCATCTCAGGGAGGGAGGTCTCAGTCTATCACACCTCTTTGTGTTTTATTTTCTATCTTCCTTTATAACTTTTCTAAAGCTAAAGCCCCCTTTACACTTCTTCCATTGCATGCTGTCAATGATCACAGGTGACTCTGTTCTGAGTAACACCTTGGCAAGAAAAAAGAAGCAATAAGGTAAGCTTATTCTTGTGGTGTACTTTGGAAATTACCAGATACATCCAGTAGCCTTATGGCCACCAAAAAAATGATTTGTTCCTCTGGCTCTAGCTGTTGTATTTTTTTCACAATTTATTTGAAATATGCAATTTTTAGAGAGTAACATTTAAGTTTAGGAAGAGCAACTATTAGAGCAATACATTTGTATTTGCCACCAGGTTCTGGGGGAACTGTGACTTTTCAAGGCTAATGTGTCTGGATTTTTGTAGCGTGGATCCATGCTGACTCAGTAGGAGGTGGATGGGATGTGCCTCCTGCTTCTCTGCAAGCAGGATTGCTCAGATCAGGAGAGAGGACAGGGATGATGCTGTTGCAGATAGCAGAGAGAGGCAGGGAGGGGGCTTTCCCATTCTTTCTGTTGTTTGCTCATGGGAGGTGGTTAAAAGTGCACTCAGGTCCCTCAAGCATTCTGTCCTGCACCCTAAGTTTAGACCCTTTGTGAGGGCAGATAAGAAGCATTTAATTGCAAGTAATAAAAATTAAGACTCCTTGCATGTGAAGTGTATCACATAAAATAGGATTCAAGACATGCAAGCCTGGTCCTTATGGAAGTTATTAGAACACAGATTGTGCTGCTGCCAAGAACATTAGATCCAGATTTCTTTTTTTTCCATTGCCTTTGAGAGTATTTAGTGCATTGCACTTGAGAAGTTTCAAAGTCTGGATGAAGATTCAAATAACTTAGGAAATTGTATATAGAGAATTAGGGTTGGTTCAGGATTGTTTCTGACCAGAATCAGATGGGGTTTCTGTAGGTCTTACATCTTTGGGAAATTAATTCTTTTATATCTTTTACGTAAGGTTGCAGTCAATGATAACCAGGCTTATAGTCTATGGATTGCTGATGTGCCATTAGTTCAAACAAATTATTTAATACTTGCCATGTGTTCCACTGACATTTTTAATATGAGCTTTTAAAATTATTTTCTATTCTGTGCTGTAGTTATTTCTATTATTGTTATTGAAGTTTATGGTTTCTTTTAATAAGATTACATTTTTTGTCCGCTCACAGCATTTGTGACTCAAGGATGTGGCTAACAGCTTTTTGTATCTTAAGACACAAAAAAAAGAGTTTCAAATATGTCAGCTATGGTAAACAGGTACTGTAGCCTCAGTGCCTGGTTTATTTCCGTGCTCTGATAAAGTCATGGGAAGAATTTACGTGCTGAAGTTATCTGCCTGTGCTTCCTTTGGGTCAAATCCTCTGAGTTAAACTTGTATGAGTCCTGTCATAACTTCACATTGATGGGTGATATCAGGAATCATCCTAAATTATGTGTTTTCTTTTTTCTATAGAAGCATTTGCATTAAGTATAGGCTTCATCAGAGTATTTTAAAAGCTTTGCCCAGGTTTGGTTGGTTTATCCTTATACATACTCTGATACCTGAAAAAACATCAGGGCGCTGGTGTAGAATTTTTTATGCTTGTTTGTAAGCTTTACTTGGTTACTTCATGTTGTAAAACATGAGGAATAACTGAGCATGGCTTTGACCTTGAGGACCTTATGTGAGAGGGCAACATATGTGTGCAGGAAACATGCAAGATAAATGCATTCATAAAGTAGTGAGGAAAATGCTCTGCTGCCTACCAGTTTGAAAGGTCGGATTTTAATTCTAATCTGATTTCCTTTCCTGCATTTTATTGATGCAAGGGCTGCAAGTAGATGTATGGAAAAATAAACATTTATACAGGAGGAGTGACCTGAATTAAGAGTGGGCATAGTAGAGTGTGAGTAGGTGAGTAGGGGTTTTTCCCTCTCTCTTTATGGACTTAAAAAACCAAATATGAGTCATGCTGGGAGTGCTACAGGACTTTCTGATCAGGTCAATGGAATACTAAGCCCTAATGCCATGCTTGGGATTTTAAAAGTTAAACTGAATTACATTAAGGTTGAACCTTGGAGGAGCTGCTTGAGTAGGTAGGGCTCAGTGGGAAAACCCAACTGTATCTCAGCCAACTTGACCACAGGCAGTAATAAAAAGATGTCCCCTGGCAAGAGCTCCTAAAAATCATAGACTCCTGCAGAATAAATACCTTCCTGATGATAATGTGACTTTTCTGTTTACCATCCCAGTTCAAACACTGACTGGTGCAATATATCTTATTCTGTGGGGTTTTGTGAAACCCTTAGGGTGTGTTTGAACAAGGCCAGCTCCAGGAAATATTGTGGGCTGACTTGTTATTTTTCATAGGGTTGGACAGGAGCACTTTGGTCATCTCTAGGGTTCATGAAACTGAACAAAGTTCTGTTCAATTTCTTTCTGTTTTTAAACTGAGCTCTGCTTTGAAATGGTTGGGCAGAGAAAGGAGCTGCATGACCTAGAGGAAAACCTCAGGGCAAAGGTGAGATCACACATACATCACATTAAACAATGACTTTGAGAAAGAAACACACGAGGCTTAAAACAACCACTATTAAACTGGGTATCTTCTAATATTTTTTGAGATCCTCTGGCAGTTGAGGCGAGGCTGAATATATGAGCAAATTCATATATTACTCAGCAGCTGCTCTGAGAGGAAGGCCAGGAGCTGGTTGCATTTACTGTATGTTCTGTGGGGAATTTAAGACAGCAATTCAGCAGATTTGTTTCTTTGTGTAGTCCCATCCTTTCTCAGACAACCACAGAAACTCATCCTTCATGTGGCTGTGTGGATATGCCCCTACAGAACCCTGCTGCAATTCAGATCTTGTTGGGATATCAGATGTTTTCGTAGACTTTGAGCTTTATAATTTTGTTTCAGTTTTCAAGGTTGTCTATGATGTGGGGCTTTCCAGAGTGCTTATCTTGCCTAGGATGCAAAAAGACGCAGAGAGCTTCAGCAAGACCTGTATGACCCCATCACCACTGCTGTTTTAACCAGGAGATGCCAGATGGTTCAGGGCTTGCTGAGCATGGTAGAAAACTCCTTATGTTGGGACTGAAGTGTGACAATAGAACAGATATTTTTCTCCACATGCTTTATAAATGCTGTCTCTCTCCCTTCCTCTTACCACTATTTCATCAGCTGCAAAAATTAGTTCTGATGGTCCAGTCTAGATTGGGTATTGGTTAGTGATCTAGACATGATGGGAAATGGTGCAAACCTTCTGGCTTGTGTGTACGAATTACAAGGTTTACATCTGTGATGAATTGTACTGCCATAACAAGGAATTTCCATGGTTGTTAGTGACTTTAATCAATTGGGTCCTGACCATTCCTTGTCCAAAGCTCACCAACCTTAGGTAGGCTGTGAGTGGGAGGGGTGAAGTGTGTTCAGTGGTCTAAGCACCAAGGTAAGATTCATCTAGCAAAAAAATATCTGTCACGTTTCAGAGTTAGAAAACCAATTAATGGCTCCATTATGTTTTATCACAGTAGTTTCAAATTTAGGTCCAGCTTTTTCTGTGCTTAGAAGAGCTATGGATTTTTAACTGATGTTGGCTAGATTTGTTATTATACAAGCCAATTGTTTTTTGGCTCAATTTTATGGCAAATTGTAGCTCTATCTGTACTTAGAGAAGTCTGGGTTGCCCCCTCTTTTCTAGCTGTGAGGACACAACCCTTTAAATCTGTGGTGCCTCTGAATCTCATGGGAACTGTTGTCAGCAACCCTTGGGAAACCCATCATCCACGACCTTTTCTATCTGTTACCTTGGTGTTGCTAGTGCAGACTAGGAGTGCTGGTATTGCCACAACTAGAACTGGCCTTAACCACTACCTTGAGGTAGTCTGCATTTTTAAAAACTTCTTCCCATTTAAGTCTCTACCTAAGACTTGTTCAAAAATACAGATATATAGCAGAAAAAACCAGAATATAACAGGAAAAAACCCCACAGATATATAACAGAAAAACAGCATTGGCATCCAGTTTATACTGACCTACACAGAGCTGTGTGAGATCTTGTGCAAGGAATATTATGCTCAGTATCTTTTTAAGGCATGATATTCAGCACCAGTTTGGACCTAGTCATAACCTGTACAATTCTGTATAGTAAAAAAGTGAAAAATTCAAAGCAAAGTCTGTTAAGTGCACTGAGAGAAGACACTGCAGCCACAGTGGCACATGGAGCATCAAGGTTTATTAAGCTAGGCTCATGTTAAAGCTCATTGTAAAGCAGTGGAAACTAGAAGCATGAATTTTGTGCTCAGGGTAAAAGAACATGGAATGGTGGCTGTTGGGTCTCTTCAGCCCTCCTGGGGGTTCTATTTCCTGGTCTGTGGGTCAGTGTTTGGTTTTCTGTTCCTTTTTTCCCCTCACATGTGGTATAGGGCTATGGTATATCCTTATACCATAAAACTCTAGTGACACAATACACTTCACATTTGATAACTGCACAAAATAAATGATGGCTTGGTCATGCTTGCTATATGAAGTTTTAATTGCCGTGTAGAGTTTTAATTTGCCTCCTTGCATTAGCCATCAAAATTTAACATTAATTAGCATCAGAATATTTGCCTTGATTAGTAAAGACTCTACTTTATAACAGCCATATGTCCCCCTCCCCTTCCCAGCCAGCCCCTCAGTGCCTGGGCAGCTCTTCCCTAGCCCAAGGCTTGGTGGGATTTCCAGGGGTCATGGCAGCTGCATTTACCATCCAGGTTTCTATTAACCAGGTAGAAACCAAACTCGCTTCTCCCAACATTCCTGCATTCCTGCTTGTGATTGATCCATCCCAGGAATTCTTTCAGACTCGCTTTAAATTCTGAGAAATCAGTATTTGACTTCTTTGAGCAGCTCTTGTTGGATGAAGATTTCTAAGAGGAAAAAGGAGGTATTGATACATGAGTTACAGATGCTGTACATTCTGTCTCAGATCACTAGGATGGAGGAGGATGTTGTCCTTTACACCCCCAAAACCATTTCACACAATTCTTAGAGATCGCTAGTCATTAGCTATTTCTCTGTGACTTTCACAGTACTGCAGACTTTTCTGAGTTTGGGAGGGCAGAGGAGTCATCTGCCAATCAAGAAGGTGAAAAACATTTCTCTAACAATACCAAATCCTGGGGATGTGAGGGACACTGGCTGGGTCCCAGCACACTCCCAGCTGCAGCAGTGTGGATTACTTAGACATGGCTTATTCTGCAGCTGCAATAGATAGAAAATTTATGCTTATCTGGTTTTCTTCCTAAAGCCTGCTTCTCTATTGCAGGCGATTACCTAAACACAGTTATTGTTGGAAATTTAGCCACTGGTCCATGCAAAACAATTTTCTATCCCCTAACTTCTCTGTCTTTCTCTCTTTTGGATTCAAAATCCAATCCTTTCTCTGTAGTATTTCTGATATGGTTTTTCTGCTATTAATTGTCTTGTTCTTTCTGAAGGACAAGCGGTACAGGTCATTATTAACTGCGCCTAATAGATAATCTTCATTACTGCAGGTCAAACTGAGCCATATTGATATGGTCTCCATAAGAATGAATTTGTGTGTGGGAGAGAAAGCTTGATATTCTTCCCTAGGGCTGTAGCTGGTTCAAAATTAAAAATGAGTGATCATTTCTTTGATAAAAGGTGAGAATGGTAAATCACTTGGTTTTAAAAACCCTGGATAAATGGATAACAATGAGAAAAAAGTTTGAAATGCAAATGAAAAAATAGTAGAAGCTTACCTTGAAAATACTGCAATTTTTTTCTAGCTCTTTCATATCTTTCTCCACTTTTTCCATGCATGTCCATTTGTGAAGCTTTTTTAGTTCATGAATAAATACTTCAGCATTCTTATGTGCACAGTCTGGTTCCTAGGAGAAAAATGGAAAATATATAGTGTTCTCGTGCAACAAGAAAGCTTTTCTTTCTTATAAGAACTGTTAATAAATCATATTGAATACACCATTTTTCTCTGGAAATCTAAACTTCTTTCATTCTTTTTAGGATTTCCTTTTTGCTTCCTTCTTGCCAGAAGTGTTATAATGGCAGTTTTCTTAACTATCATAGCTGGAAACTTTGAAATAAAAAGGGTCCAGTTTCTGTCAGTGGAGGATGTGACCACATTGGGAATTTTATTTGATTCCATCTAAGTCAGAGAGTGATTAATTTTGTCTCTGCTTTGGAAGTAGGACACTTGGGGAGAACTACTTTAAACATTTTCTTAATATTGCCAGCCCTTTGAAGACCAGACTTTGCAATCACCAGCAGAAATTTCTCTGGAAAAATATCAAAAAGAACTGATAAAAATTGAGTTGTGGCGTGGTTATCTTTAGGAGCAATTAGAATGGTTAGTAGCTCTCATAATATTTTAAAAATAGGCCATTGCATCAGTATTTTGGGACACCACTTATATCTGCAACAATTACAACTTGCTTTAAAAGTCCTCAGACTTGCTATGCCAGAGGTTACACTCCAAGTACCCTTTGGAGACTCACTGAAAATAATAGAAGGGAAGCAGCAGGTTCTTACCTTTACGTAGACCGGTGTGGAGAAGTTCACCTGGAAACAATAGAAATTTGTTAGTCACAAACTGGAAATCATCTCAAAAATCTGGTGTGAGGGCAGCGGGGAAATTATTTACTTTTATGTGTGCATTTTCACCCTCCAGCAAACAAAGCATTTCATCAACCAGTGGGTATTTAACCTTGTTCAACAGACGAGGCATTTCCTTCTCAGGGAGAAAGTAACTGGACACCCCAGAACTCAGTAGTAGCAAGAATACATGAGGATGCATTTTAAAGGTGTTCATTTGGGAGCTTGACCCCTGATATCTGAAAAGGGCTTTGAATTCAAGCTCTTCTCTCCAGGCAGATAGGAGGCTGGCTTATATAGAGAAGATGAGTAAATGCAGGATGTGATTGCTATCTTATCTCATTCATAAATCATTCAAATCAGTCAACAACAAGAGCTTAAGCAGTTGAATTATCAGCATATCAGATTTGAGAAACTTCTATGCTTAAAGTTCTGGTAAATTTCCTAAAGCCTCTGACTTCATAGCAATGCTTTAATGCAAGAAAAAGTGATGTGTAAAGGCATAAATATCATAAAAGAATAACAATAGAATTATAGAATGGTTTGGGTTGGAAGGACATTAAAACTCATCTTGTTCCAACCTCCTGCCATGGCCAGGGACAGCTTCCACTAGCCCAGGTTGGTCAGAGCCCAATCCAGCCTGAACTTGGACACTTCCAGGAATGGGACAGCCACAGCTTGTCTGGACAACCTGTGCCAGGGCCTCACCACCCTCACAGGGAAGAATTTCTTCCTAACATCCAATCTAACCCTGCCCTGTCAATTTGAAGCCATTCTGCTTTGTCCTATCAAGGAAAATATCTGAGCAAACTTGTAGTAACACAGCCATGAAGGGGATTGCTTCCCCTCAGATAAGACTATATCTGTATAGCTGTAAATTTTTGCAGTTCAACAATTTCAGCACCTCTGGAGCTAATATCAGCTAAAGATGGAGCCCACAGGACCTAATTAATAATCTACATCCCTGCAGTGTGACTTGGGGGGGCACAGACATGTATAGCAGCCTTGCAAATCTGACTGCTTTTCTAGAGCAAATATCATCTCTTTGACCTGAAAAGAAAACAATAGATTGTTTCTTCATTGTGAGAGCTGCATCTTACCCTGGCATAATTAATTTGTATGATAATGCTGTGCAAATCTGCAGTCTCAGGTGGCAATTGCAGCTTCTCCTTCTCATGGGACAGGGAATGTTTGTTTCTTCATTAATGGCATTTGGGCCTTTATGTAACACTTCATGTAACACTTCATGTAATTTACATGGGGACAAGAGGGGCTGCAAGGACAGTGCCACATTGTCAGGGGTGCTTTGGGGTGGGACCCACAGGGCTCCCCCAGCTTTCAGAGTAACTGCAGCTTTCCTAGCACAGTCAGCTCAGAGCAGAGTGAACACATAAAGCAGTTCGCTTCCAAACATGAAGGCAATGCAGCTCTAAATACAAAAAAGAGTAATTTGTTCTATGCTAGGTAGCAATTAATGTTACAGTCAATCAAAGAGGTGTCATCAAGGGAGCTCTGAGTGTGAAGTTATTTCTGGCCACCAGGGAAAGGGAAATCACTCATCATCAGCATTGGTGCCAACCATGCCTGGCAGTGCAGTGGGAGGTTTTGTAACCTTCCCCAGGACAGCTGGGCTGCCTCACCTTGTTCTGTGCTCAGGAGCAGCCCTGGCTCCAGCAGAGAGCTGGGAGGAACTCCTTGTTCAGTGCCAGAAGCAATGAGCTTGGCAAGTGCTCTTTGGGAAGGGTGAGGGAAGAGCCAAGCTCCCAGCCAGAGCACCAAGCTTTGCCAATGTCCCTGTCAGCCTGGGCCAGCTGGTGTTAGGGTCTCTCCTAAATATTTCCTGTATAGGCCAGTTTCTATTCTAAGTCTATATTTGATTTTTAGATATGTAATTTCATAGAAAATGCCTGACAAAGCACAGAGTTGGTTGAAGGGTTTTTCCAGATTTGATAAAGGGAATTTTGTGTTGAGTCAGGGTTATGTTTCCTCCTGGATAGTCTTCTAAATAATTATAATAATAACATTACTACTAATAATATGAATATTTGAGACTGAATGATGTTCTCAATTCTTTGTATGAGTTTGTTTTGGTTTGTCCCTACTATAAAAATAAATCCACATTAACCATGGCCACGTTATTCACTGTTTATTTACCTGCTTTGCAAACTGGAGAAGATATTTACGTTGCTATGTGAAAGGTTCTTGTAGCAAAAAGCACATGGGAAATGGTTGTCATGGATGTACTTTCCAGCACTGCTTTGATTCAGCTCTCTGATGAGAAGCCTGAATCCCTCTTTCAAAGGGCAACATTTCAGTATCAAGCTGCTCGTGGTCTGTTGCTGTCCAGGCCCCCTCATTTCCCAACCAGGCTGTTGCAAGACCAAGTAGCTTTGGGCATCTCTTTTCAACTGACACCCTGAGGTAGAGTAGATTAAAATGAGTTACCAAGATGAAAGTTCAATTGTGCTAAACTGGCACACCAAAAGATGCAAAATATGTAAATAGTTAACTAAAATGCCTTTGCACTTTCTCCTATGTGAGTTTCAGCATCTGTTGGTAAAACAAGGAAGCCCATTCTGCTCCTCACCTCTGGAGGTGGGAGAAATCAGGGAAGGACAGTCCCTTTTACCTTCTCCCACTTCTGTCTGATATTTGCTCCAGGGGAGGCTGTGGGTGAGAGGTTCAACCACCACCTTAGTGTGTACAAGGATTTAATAACCAGACCCACCAAATACAAAGCCCTATGTATGTTCACCTAAGCCATTAGGCAAATACTGACTCCTTCTAAACCCATTTATCAAATTATTTTGGTACCAGATACCTTTTGGAACAGTGTCACTCCTTTTAATAAATGCCTAACTGGAAGACATACTCTGACTTTGTGTCAAATAGCTTTGAAGCTGCTGGAGAGAAGCAGCAAGATGTTATCAATAGGCTCCTGCTCAGAGACAGCTCCCTGGGCACAGGATGAATCTCTTGGTGATGCTGCAGGGGCTGGGTGTCAGTGCCCAGCCCTCATGCCTGCACTGACTCCTGCTCAAAGCCAGCCTTCTCTTAGAATCTGTAGGGCCTGACAGAGTTGTTTTCCTTTCAACTCTTTCTATATGAGAGGTGAAAATCTGCTGGGCTTTATTAAACCTTTTTGATCTATAGGTTTTTAAAAAAACATGTTCTATACCAAAAATACTCTAAACAGGAGTGCTCATATTTTTTTACCAGCTGAAGAGTTTCAAGGCTGTTGGCACAGGGGGTTTTGAGAAGCTGGGATAAACAAGCAGAACACCAAATTTCTCAAAGTGGTGAAAAATATCTGACAATCTGACATTAAAGTCTGACAGCTGCACACCTAGGGGATGCCTTATCAGTGCGTTTGGGAACTGAGGCACACAAGCCCTTTTTTTCCAGCTCGTTCAGAAAATAGCTCATCTGAACTCTTCCTTCACCTTTCTGTGACACTTCTGAGCTCTTCAGAGTAATACTGAGAAAAGACAATTAAAAGCCTGAGCGAGCAGCTCCAAGGCAGCGCTTGTTTTCATGGCTCTGCTGAGGCGGAGAACGGGCCAGGGCTGCCACCTAGAGAGCGACACCGCCACCGGCACACGCGGCCGGGGAGAGCTCCTGGGGAGAACATCTGGGGAGAAACCCTGCCAGGGCTCTGGGGACAAACCCCTGCCCAGTCTCTGTAGCCACATTTCTCTTCACAGAGAAAAGCAAGGCACAACTTCCCAAGGATACTCTGGGATTCATATTCTCAGAACCTCAGAGAAAGAGAACACAGTTCTGATCTCATTTGCTGCTCCTGTGTTGTTCACAAGTGGAATGCATTGTGGAAGGTTGTTCACCTGCAGGGAATTGGTGGTTGGATTCTGGTGTGAGTGTTGTGATTCGCTGCCCAATTGGATCCAGGTGTGTGTGTGTGTTGGGACTGTGGGCTGACAGTCATGAGGGCAGTTGAGTGGAGCTGAGTGCCTGGCAGGTTCAGTTTAGATGTAATGTAATATAATATAGAATAATATAGTATGATAAAGTAGTTAATTAGCCTTCTGATAAGATGGAGTCCTCCTCATCATTCCTCATGGACATCAGGTGAAAATATCACTGGTAAGCCTTGGCACAGCCCTCTGAGGGCTGGCCTGCTCTGCCACCTATCCCAGCCTGAGGGGTCGCCTGGGGGAGATGAATAATAGTGGTAATAATTGTATTTGTATTTGGGCAAATGATTGCTCTGGGAGTATGTGTGTCTGCTGCTCTCCAGGCTGTTCTAAGGGAAACATTATTGTAGGATCATGGAATCTCTGAATAGTTTGAGTTGGAAGTGACCTTAAAGCTGCTTTAGTCCCAGTTTCCTGCCATGGGCAGGGACACCTTCCACTATACCAGCTTGCTCCAAGCCCTATCCAACCTGACCCTGGGCACTCTCAGGGATGGGGCACCTCCAGCTTCTCAGGGCAGCTTTCTGCAGCGTCTCACCGTTTTTTGATCTTCCCTCCCCACCATGAGCAATGGTCCACAGCATTTCCCGGTAGTCCTGGCCCATTGCTTTATCTCCTCCTCAGAAAATTTCTGCTAAAAAATGTAAAACTTCCTTTGGAAGCAAACTTTTTCGATGCTTTCCTCTCTCATTCCACTGGATCATGGCCCCTTCCCTCCTTAGAAGATTAATTATTCCTCTCTTTTGCACCCAGTCCCAAGGGAGGGAGCAGCTTTGCATGCAGTGTGTGGGGTTGTCCTCCTGCTCCCCAAAGAGCTTTCAGCCTTTGAGCTGGAGGTCAGCACCAACCCTTTCAGACCAGCATTTCAGCAGGCTGTGCCAGGCTGGGGGTGATGGGACTAGAATGTTCCCTCGGGTCCCTTGTGAGTCCTGTCATTACAGGAGCTACAAGCTCCATCCCAAAGCACTGACATACCAGAGTCACCTTCCTCCCGCCTCCTCACAGGGTGAGCTGCTTTGACCTAAAGCTATTAAAAATGTCAAACCTTTATTTTCTGCATTCTATTTTTATTTTTTTTTTTGGTAGGTATCGGTTAATGTTTTAGTCCTGACTATTTTGGGGTGGCAGAGAGATGATGACTGAACCTATTGCTGAGTTGTGGTTTTTCCCCTGTTCATACAGTGACTACTTTCTTCTCCCACACTCAAGGAACTCCCCTTCAGGTGTTGTTACGGAAATTGGCTGAGTTTTCAAACATGTGGGTTGCCTTAAGGGATCCCTGCAGATTCCAGCAGGGATATCCCTGCCTCTTCAACCTGCCTTTTCCTGCAGGTGATATGGTGTTTGGGGTATCCCACAGGCACACCATGGCTTGCACAGCCATTGCTCTCTGCTAAATTCTCCATGAATCATATGTTTTAGGGAAATTTCTTGTAGGTGCTCAGTAATGCCTGCAAAAGTACATAAATACGATGGGCTAGGTTTGGATTGCTCAGAGGGGAAGGTGTGTGTCCAACAACCCCTGATGTCCCTGTTAGTATCCCCATCAGAGCCCCAAAAAGGAAATTTTTTTCTGTTGGCCACATTTTGATTTCTTCTGCATGGGTGAATTTTCCTGAAATCAGAATATCCAACTGGATGGGAAAGAGGAGATGCTGGAGGGAGATCTCCATCGTGAAGTGAAAGCAAAGAAAGAAACTAAATCCTGATGTAGTAATTCAGTGCTACTTTTACCCAAATTTGAAAACACTAGTGGTATTAGGTGGTATCTAGATCTAAGGATGATAATTCTATACACAATTCTTTGTCATTCATCTGTAGCCAATATAATAAACTTAAAGATTTCTGAATATAATACTCTGCTGACATTGTCCAGACCTCACGGGTAGGAGACATTGATTCAATCAATCAAAATTATTTTTAGATAGAGCCTTCCTTGCATCACCATAAATATATATTTATGTTTAAAACAATTATTCTATAGATAATATATCAAATATTGTGCCATCTAGATATTTTGCCATCTAGATATTTTATATCTAAAACATATATATCATATTATATATTTTATATATATTATATATAATGCAATATACTTTTACATAAAAATGTCTTTATGCTTGTGTTATATGTGCCACAAAAGAAAAGCTGCCAGTTCTGTTTTTGTGCAGGAAATTTATTTTGCATAGATTCTGTTAGAGTTTGGGTACATTTCATAGAGTTCTGCATACAAATTTCCCAAGTTAAAACTTAAACATAAAAGTTCAAACTTAAACATAAAAAATGTACAAGTGCTGTGCCAGCAGCACACAGCTGTAATGAGAACAGTCATGCTCACACAATTTTCACTTCACATGTTTAACATTTTAAAATTATTGTCACTGCATTTGTGCATAATAAAAGTCTTCAGTTAAAATAAGTATTTAGGTATAATTTGAAAAAGTGCATTCTTTCATAAGGCTGAAAGGGCCTCTGCTTCCTAGAGGGGAGGTGGAGGTGCTGAGTGACTTGGATGGCTCTGCCCCACAGGTTGGCTCCCAGAGCCACCTCTGAGAGCACGCGGGTGGTGCAGAGCTGAGCCCTGGGCTGTGGCTGGGAACAGCACGTAGGAGAAATAGTGTGACATCAACCCCCACACCGGATCCCCAGAGCAGCTCTTCTAAAGCAAATAAGTATTGTATTTCTTCATGGTAAAAATAAATAATTTTAAGTTTCTCTAAATAAATAGAATGAATAAATAAATAATAATACAGATGCAAATAAATAACAGCTCCCAATAGCAGTGCTTGAAGGAGTATCCTTCTGCTAAGCTCAGGTCTTCTAGCAATCTGGACAGGTGCCTTGAACTCCTTTGAAGCTTAGTTTGTGTCCTGTGGCTTGGCATTTTCACCCAGGAGCCTTAAGAACTCGTCCAAATTCTCGAAAAAATCAAACCCTTCCAGTGCCTTCCAGGGACGTTCCTTGAGGGCAGACTGAAAGGAGAGGAGCGAAAAGAATCAGGACATGTAAGTTGCATTCTGTTCTCTGACTAGTTTTTCTTTTTTCTTAATAATTAATTTTAAGACCAGAAAGAGTCTTCTGAAGATACTGGGGTTTGAATGGCTGAGGAATGTGTTACATGTTGCACCTTGTGCAGCTGTTTCTCAGCCAGCGCTCCAGTCCCCACCTGCACCAGGGCATCTCCTCTTGGTGGTGGGCTTTGTCCCAGCAAGGAGACTTTGGGAAGAGGTGACCAGAGCAGGGGAGGCACTGGGGCCACGTGCCAGCTGCTGGCTGGAAGCTGCTGCCCTTGCCACAGGACCAGGAGGCAGTGGGTGCTTTGGTCAGACACTTGTTCTCAGTGCAGCCAGGAAAAACCACAGAATCCTTCGTGGTCCTCTAAGACAGGAGGAAAGAGCGAGGAGGGAATCAGCCCAGACATACCATCCACCCGGTGCATGACTCTCCATAAGCCTGGATGTCCTTCAGTTTCACAAGTATGTGCTCCACACTTTCTTTGCTGTTTTTTAGGGCTTCAATAAATCCTTCCAGATAGGTGGCTGCATTCTCTCCCGCCTCTATCGTGTTGGTCTGGAATAACAAAGTTTAGTAATTTTGTCTTTTCTCTACTCCTGGCATAGATTACACCATGTTAATGCAGTCAAAATGCCTGCTACAAGAAATAATCTTGAACAATGATTTGAGGCCAAAATTACATAATAATTATTATAAAATTATATAATAATCTATAGAGTAGAGAAGCAATTGTGAAATCCAGTGCTTTCCTTTTGCTCAAGGCTGATGTTACCTTCACAAGTTACACAGTGAGTCTCTGGAGGTGGATCTATGCAAGACTGGGCATCATTTGTATTTTTATTGCCTCCTTAGTTGACTCAGGCATGGGAAGGCAGTGGTTCTTAGGAGAATCTTTAACCTCCAGCTTTGCTACCTGGGCTTTGCCTCTCCTGAGCTTCCCCAAGAAACACACTGCTACTGCTGGCATTGCTGTCTAACTACATGGGTATCTTTTTCCCCAAAAGGCAGAGAAACAGCCTCTTCCCCACTTTCCAATGGCAGTGAGGTACCTGTCTCCATCTGACTCTGGAAGACAGTCAGTTCTGTTTATCTGCCTGTGAAAAGAGAGCTAACCAATGCTGTCTGGGAGCCAGCTGTTCTGCACTGCTGTACTGAGGGCAGAGCTCTGAGCACCGGTGTTTCAGGGAGACCTTTGTTTGATAACTCTGGAGGGAGCAAAGCCCTGCATGTGACCTCTCAACGCATATAACCCCACCATGGTGCTCCCGAAAATTCAAAAGGGTGACTTGGCTGCCGTCTAAGACCTGACTTAAGAGCACAAGAGCATCCTGAATGGTGTATAGCAACATCTGCTTTCCCCCTCCCTCTCAAAAAGCAGCTAGCCACCCCATGAGCCCACAGCATTGCAAAGCAAACCACAGAGAGATCTTACCCGAAGCACGATTTTGCTGCTGCCCTGGAAGAGATTGGTAGAAATCACATTAGCAGGTTCCTTGCTAACACACAAAGTCAGACAGGGGGCACAGAGGAAATGGACCAACCTTAGAGCTTAACACCTGAAGGTCTTTGATGGTTTCCTTGAAGAGGTCGCTGGTAGGACAGGGTTTGACTGTGCTGTGTGGTGCAGGGGACACCAGGCACAGCACTGACAGCATGACCCCAAGCAGGCGTAGCATGGTGGCAAGGGTCTGTGCTCCCCTCTTTGGACTGGCTAATCTGCCTGCTGGCTGCCTCTTATATATGCTCTGGTGCAAGGAAGTGATTAATACTCAACCACAAACATGCTTAAAGGCGAGTAGTCACCTGTAGAATGGAAGCTGTTCTTATCTGATAGGGGAAACTACATGTTTCTAAAATAAGGACTCCCCCAGAAGTTCAGTGGGAGCTATGTAATGCAGATGTTTGAGCCATTCTGATTTTAAATGCTGAAGCATCTTTATGAACTGATATTGTCTAAACGTTGATGCAAAGAAACTGTCTCTTGGATCTTTGCATCCATATTTGCCCTAATATTGCAATTACATTGAATCCTACTGTCACTTCTACTAATTGATTCTCTGCCCTTGTACTGTGTGTTTGTCATTAGAACCCCATGAATTGCTCAATGGTACCATGCTCAGACAACGCAGGGTCTGTGCTGGGGAGAGGGACCAGCCATGAACTGCTGGGATAGCTCAGTGTCTTGGGGGGGCAGAAAAGCAGCTCCTCTGCTCTTTTCAAGGAACATTTGTCCAGTTTCTGTGCTCTCCTGAGGAGCTTTAAACCGTTTGTCTGGTATCTCATTTTACTTCATCTGCAGGAAGCTTGCCTGATGGGGTACATAGCACTTCAAGTTTGTTTGTTGAGGACACTGACAGAATTGCTTCTCAAGCTGCAGGTGGGCTCTGGGGTGGCCACAGTGGGTCCTGGGTGTGCAGAGCCCTCTCCTGTCCCCCAGTCCCCCATCAGGGCTGCCTTTGACCCTGCTGCACAGCTCCTCTTCACTCGTCCCAAGAGGAATGAACACCATGCCAGGATTACACCTGCAGGGACATCAGGTCTTTACTATCCAAAACCTCAAAATGTTATGTTTACATATTTTTGCTTTAATTTAAATTATGCTATTTCAATCCTGCAGGGGTTTATTATGTAACTGACATCCTTTAATGTGCATTAGGTTTTCTTGCCCTTAAAAAAACTCAAGTGGTGCATAGCTAGAGAAATGACTTCATTTCTGCTTTTTCCCTGAAGCAAGGGCAGGTGACTCCCACACATGCACAGGTACCATCCAAGCTGATGAGAGCCCACATGCTGCTTTTTCCACACTCATGGCATTTTCCTAATGGTGCCTAAGCTGATGTTTCACAGAACGCACAGTGTCATTGGTTCCCTTGCATGATATTAATTAAATCAGAAGACATCTTGTTAGCTACAAACCAGGTTTTCGAGATGCTGCCAGGCGCTTCTCTCCCCTGAAGAGCCACCTTGTCCAGTTTTTTGTTTTCAGTCATTTGGCTACTTATTTGGTGAGTGAGGCATCTCCCCTGCTGTTCTCTTCAGCTCAGCCTTCAGGAGCCTTTGCTGGATGAGCCACCCTGAAAGCAGCAGCCAGCTGTGGAACAGAATGTTCTCCATTTCCTGGGAAGGCAGGTGTGGGACCTGGGCTGGTTTTCCTGCCTTGCCATTGGTGTTCCCAATGCTTCCTTCTAGTCAGAAGATTGGCTCTACTCCAGAGTTGAGCTTAACCCACTGTGTGTTACCTCAGTGGGGCAGCGTCCATTGGAACGTTTGTCCCTGTCTCTGGGTGGTTCAGGATTTTTCCTGTCCATGGCACTGCTGTGGCAGTGGAGATGGAACAGATTACAGCATGGTTTAAAGGGAAGGAATGAATTGCATGTGTTGAATCATAGAACCATAGAATGGGTTGGGTTGGAAGGGACCTTTTAAAGGCCAGTTTGTTCCAACCCCTTGAGCCCCATCTAACCTTACCCTGCCTGGATGGCTGTACCTGCTGGTACCATAAATTCTAGCCAGGTTCAAAGTGCAGGGAATTTCTTCCCTTGGAAAAAGCAGTAGGAGATAAGACTGCAGCTAAACCTTTTGGTGAGCACTGGGGATTTTGCTTTTATCTCCAAAATATCTAAAGAAATGAGAGCTCCAGCAGAAAGGGCAGAAAGGACAGGTGTGGGCAGGATGGACTTTTACTGCTGGAAAACCACAAATTTAGAACTTGGGACTCTACCTTTTTCTCTTTATTCTTTTTAAAACCACTAATGACATGCAAATACTTTCTTAGATTGCAGCTTAGATTGCAGGGTGGAAAAAAAAAAAGAGGCAATAAAACCAGAAAGGAAGATGAAATTTGTGGTCTACTTGCGTATGCACATTCAGCCATCCATCTCACACACACCAACTCTTCCAAATATTCACTCAGAGGTGAAACTGCTGTGACCAACCTGCTCCCCTCAAGGCTGTACCAGCATTGACCTTTCTTTCTTGTTCTGTACTGAAGGGATGACTGCTGTAGGAATCTGACAGGGCTGCAGGGAGTTTCCAGCCAGGGCTCATGCAGCAGTACCTCCATCCAACTCCACCCTCCACCAAAACATCCCACAAGGATGAGCACTGATGAGATGTAAATCACTGATATGATTTCAGTCCTAGGCAGAGCCATATGAAATACCAATATCCTTGGAATTGAATCAATGAACAGAAAATGGCCCAGCCCAGCCCATTAGGAATGAACCAAAAGCTGTACATAAAATTAACCAAAAAACTGAAAAGATAATAGAAAAATTAACTGAAAACTAACAGAATTGCTCACTTTTCTAAACCTGGAGAGATGTTGAGCTTCAGTTCTGTGAGCTGGGCTCTATGTAACTCAAGTAGAAATCCTGGTGAGAAGTCTCAGCAATGGTACAGAGACTATTCTTCCCCTGTGAAGAAGGATTTGGACAAGAAGGATTATGAACTTCAGGTTCATCACCACATAAGTGTCCATTATAAAATTGTCACACCAATATAACTCACCAGAGTGAAAGTTCAGCCAGCTGAAGGGTGACACAAGCTCTTGTGAGGCTTCTTGTCCTATCAGGGAGAAAGCAAACAGTTTTGACAGTACTGATTTGTGGCACTCTACCTCAAAGCTATCTTCTTGCTATCATTCCTCTGTGAAAAGATTGATCAGCACCTCCTTTCACTCTTCTGAATATCCCTGTCACACACATGCCAAGTCCATCTCTGTGCATTCTTCCACAACCTTGAAGTGTTTTGATTTCTCCCGGATGTTTCCCGCATTTCTAGCTGGCAGCTGCACTTGTGCACCTCTGAGCAGATCAAACCATCAGGCTCCCCAGCCTTGATGGCCTCCCTCTTCCCCTCCTTAGCCCTTTCACTTTAATTAATCTTGACCAGGGAGGCTGAAATGATTTGCAGCATCCTTTGCACCAGCGGATTGGCGCTGTGCTCCTCGGTCTGGGCAGGAGTTAAGCACTGTTGTGTCTCTGTGGTCTGCCCCTGCAGAAGGGAGGAAGCCATGCCTCTCCCTGCCCTGCAGAGTGATTTTACAGGCTGCTCAGAGCAGCAGAACCGAGATCATTGTCTCTGGTGACTGTGCCTGGTCGGGGCATCTGCAGCAGATGTGTGGCTGAGCTCCCCAGCCCAGGACATTCCTTTTGTGTTTCATGCTCTGGCTGTGGTCATTGCTCTGTGGCCAGCTGTCTGGCCAGTGGGCTGTCATCCTTGGAAAGGGGCCTTGGAGCATGGGGCCAAATCAGGCTAATTGGAGAGCAGAGCTACATGTTTTGAAATAGTCTCTGGAGAGAGAAGGATTTTTTATTTAATCAGAAGGAGTTCCCCATGTTTGTATGACCTCTTCTGCAGCTACTCAAAAAAAGTGCCTGTGAGTCACAGAGGCCTGTCCTTCCCTTGCAGGAGCCAGTGGGAGAATTGTACATCAGAAATTAATCCAAAGATGACTCATCCAGCACATCTCAACCCCCTGGATCCCTGTCCTCTGCTGCAATCCCTTAGTCTGTCGAGGCTCTGCCAAGGTCTCCCTGGCTGATCGGGGTCAACAGGGCTCCCTCTGTCTCCTTTAACCTGTTAAAGGCATGTTTTAGGACTCATGGATAGAACTTTTTGTAACTACACAACTTTGGAAAAGGAAGGAAAACTTCCCTCCTTGGTCATAGAAGTGTCCTGGAGATGCACAACAAATTCTCAGGAACCTTTAGGAAAACCTTTCTGGAAAAATTAGATACCCAACAAATTCTCAGGAACCTTTCAGGAAAACCTTCTTGGATTTCAGTGTTAAATTCTAAGAAGTGAGATGCCTGTTGGATCAGAAAAGATTTCATAGGCAGCTTTGGCACTTTTCCAGCCTCAGTGAGTCAGGCTGGTGCTCACAGGACAACAAACATTACTACATGCACAACTTCAACTTCCAGAGAGAATAGTCTTCCCTTATTTTTTTTTTTAATTATCTACAGTTTCTTATATCTTCCCGCACATAGGAAGAAATTGCAAGATGTCTCTAGACTTGGGTTTATGGTGTAAAAGCCATTCAAGTTCCCCCAGGACTCCTGTGCGCCCTGGGAGCAGCCAGCACCTTGCACCTCTTGCATCTTTAAGCTGGAGCCTGTCACCCATGTGCAGTGGTCTTGGCACTTGTTGATTAGAACCCAAAGAAGGACAACTGTGTATTTAATGATGATTCATTGCATTCTCAGTCACTTGTCTGAAATCAAGTGAGTCTGAGAGAAACACAGATGATCAATCCAAAAAGTCTGTAATGGGTATTTTTCAAGCCTCACCCACTTACCTGATGAAATTTGGCTCCAGACAGGTGGTGTCCAGAAAGGGACACTTAATTTTTCAGTTTCAAAGACATCACATATGAATGAGGAAATAAGGAGGAGGTTTTCCAAAGCCTGTGGGATCATGTTGTGCAGAAAATAGATGGTTTGTGAATCCTGAAAAGTGACTAATGAGAATTACAGATGAAAAGGAAGTAAAATATCAACAGAAAATTAGTAGTCAAAAGTTTAAAAAAAGAAAACAGGGGAATTACCCTTGTAGAGAGTAAGCCCAGATCTGGCTGCTGATTGCTCCTTGATGGAGCTGAGCCTGTATTCCTCTGGCTGTGATGGCATCACCATCCTCTGTGCACAGCTGAGCAGGGGAGCAATGCCATGGCTGATCTCCATTTCTCTCATCCCTAGTGCTAAGCAATGATGGCAAGAGAAGGGGCGCTGGGATGGCAGGGGAAGGATGGAGCATGGGAACAGCATTTCCATGTCCAAGCTGCTTTCTGTCAGCTCTGCCCTGGCAAAAATGAGGGTGACCCTCTGGCAGGGAGCTTGCCTGTGGGCTGGGGCACAGCTGCCTCCCTCGTGGCTGCCCTGCCTCATTCCCCTGTGCAGCTACTCCAGAACCATCTACAGCCTGGAAAGTGGAGCTCTAGGAGAGACACCCCCAGACCAAGGGGAGAACATGGCCTTGTGAAGCTGGTGCCTGTGTGTTGTGTGTCCTACATTGTGTGTCCCCAGAGCCCAGTGTCTCTTGGCAAACCATCCCCCCGATCTGCTTGCTGTGGTGGCACAGGACAGCTGCCAGCATTAAAGGTTTGGAGAGCATCCCAAAGACTGTGGCTGGTCCTACACAGGGTGGATGGACTTCTTCCACCCTGGAGAGCTCACCATGGACCTCATAAACACAGGCAGGTCTAGGCATGTGGTATGTACCCCAAAGCAGTTTGGCAGACTGGAGGGGGTCTGTGCTCTTGTCACTGTGTTGGGGAGATGGGTTTTACCGTGAATAATCTCTTGCTTATCAAATGGGGAATGCTAAATATAACTCACACCTACAGCTTCTAAAAGTAGCACAGGGCTCTGTGCAGCACACCTTCCCCCACAGTGCCACCAGCTCACACATCTTGTCCCCTGCTGAGGCTCACAGAGCTGCTTTTCCTGCCTTGGTGTGAGGAATGCAACTGTCATTTGTTCATGGGAAAGCTGCTTCCAATACAAACAATCTGCAGCAGCCCTCGAAAGTCAAAGTCACCGCTTGACTGAGACATCAAGGCAGGTGTGTTTTGTTGTATTATGATGATGCAAGATGCTTATCAGGGTTGTTAGAGCTGTGATGAAGCTGTTGGGGTTATCATGCTCAGGCAGCTGTGCTCAGCACACCGGTGCTGTCAGTGCTGGCGGTCAGACTGTCCCGCCTGCTGAAACCAGGCATTTCCTTCACTGCTGTTTGCACAGCAGTTTCTGCTTGACTTCGTGGTATCAGGTTATTTTGGAGCCACCAGGGGATCAGAGATAATAGCAGAACCCCTGGAAGCCTGGGCCAAATGGACTTCTCCCTTGCCAGGGCAGGGTGGTGAAGAGAAAGGGCTGTGCCATGCTTGAGGGCTTTACAGGGTGCTGCTGGCATCATGGCTGGGAAGCCTGTGACCCCATGCCTGCACCCCACTGCCCACATTCCACTGCCTGCACCCCACTGCCTGCACCCCACTGCCCACATCCCATTACCCTCACCCCACTGCCTGCACCCCACTGCCCACTGCCCACATCCCACTGCCAACACCCCACTGCCTGCACCCACTGCCTGCACCCCACTGCCTGCACCCCACTGCCCACATTCCACTGCCTGCACCCCACTGCCTGCACCCACTGCCTGCACCCCACTGCCCACATCCCATTACCCTCACCCCACTGCCTGCACCCCACTGCCCACATTCCACTGCCTTCACCCCACTGCCTTAACCCCACTGCCCTCACCCCCTGCCCTGACTCCCTCTCTGCATCCTGCAGGTCCCAGAGCTGTCCCACCCCGGTGCTTTCCCTGGCAGTCTGCTGCCCTGGGCAACAGCTCCAGCTGCGTTTTCCTGCGGCCAGCCCAGTATTGACTTGGAGTTATTTAATGCTTCACTTTTCCCTCCTGTCTGTTTGTCAGAATTTCCTGGACTGCTGTGCCAAGAATGCTGAGCCTGATTAATGTTTCCTTTGTAAAAAATCCTGACATTCTTCTCTTGTCCATGATTCTGAGACTTCCCATTTATCTGAAGGGTGAATTTAAAATTTAGTGTAAAATATGAAAATGTAATTTCAAATAATGTATCTGAAATATTAAACACCTCATTGCTAATGAAAACTTTGAAATTCAGGAAGGATTTCTTCAGGCTGGTTCTTCTTATTCCTTGCACAAGTGCAGCACTGAATGAGATGGAGCTCAGGAGCAGAGATTTTCCTGGCTGTTTAACCTCAGGGAGTTTGGCTGGATACTCACTCCTTTCTCTGATCATGGTAAACAGATTCAGGGTTTGGTTTGATTTCCATTTTCCCCAGTTCTTACAAGACTTCAATGCAAAACAATGCCCAATGACCTTGCCCATGGAGCCTGGCCAGCTTGTGGTACCCAGGGACAGTCAGGGCACTTTCCCCCATCCAGGGCTGGTGGCTGTGTCCCCACTGTGCAGGTTTTTGAGGCTACTGCCCCTGTGTCGGGAGACGGAGCCTGGGCTCTGCCACATGCGGTGTTTGCCTGGGGAGGTGCTGTTTGAATGCAAAGCACCTGCTCTTGTTTCAACCATTGGAAGTGTGTATCTGAAAAATGGGATGTGCTCTGCACCATGGAAGGAATGGGATGTGTGTAGGAGCCAACCCCTGCTGCAGCAAGCCCTCTCCAGGGCCACCATGCTGCCAGCAGGAAAAAACACATTTTTGGAGGTTTCTGTGAGGCATTCTCTGTCTCCAAGGGTGCTTGCCATGGTGGCTGTATGTCTCTGGCTGTTTGGGTGTTCATTCCTGCCTCACCTGGGCTGTCCCTCCACTCCAATCCTCTTGGTGAACATGGGCACTTCTCAGTTTTTCAGGGCTGGGAGCTCTCCGCACCAGTGAAGGCGAGGGGATGGTTCTCAGCTGTGACAAGTGAAAGCTCATCCTCTTTCACAGCACTGCAACATGGCAGGGACATGGTGCAGCCAGGAATGAATTACCCTGGACAAGAGGACATATTTTTTTAAAAGTTCAAGCACAACATGACTCAGTAAAGCTGTGTTCAGGGCCAGGCTGCAGCAGGTGGCTCTGGGCCTTGGAAAGGTGATGGGTTAGGTGAGATATGGGGTGCTCCCCCTGATCAGGGACATCTCCCCTGTTGCTGGCAGCACCTGTTGTGTCTATCCCACTTGAAAATCAAACAGCTCCCCTGAACAGCACTGAAACCACTCACCCTTCACAAACAAAGGACTCTAAATTACGCAGGAAATTTTGTTTATTTTTGTAAAGGTGCAAACATTGAATAACAGACACATAAATACAGGCGGCACATGACAGGAGTCCTTAAAAACAGTCTTTGCAGAACATTCCCCTTCAATGCTTTTTTATTAAACATTAACTTCCAGAATCTTAACTGATAGCTTTACATGGGTATGCACTTTGTGAGTACCTGCCATAGCTATGGCTACTTAAACAGTTTGGAAAACAAGTATTGTCTGATTCAGTTCAGTAGAATTCAGCTCACATGAGATGTGGGAAACACCTCCTATCAGCTGAGTGAACTGGAGGAAAAACAAACAAGACCTCTTTGCTTTTGTGTTACCTAGTTTGGCTGGGTGGTATGGCTCTGCTTCACCGACAATGAAACATGTAGTGGTTGAAGTTGCCCCCTGGATCTGAATCCTCAGGGAGGGAGTGGAGGTGGGAGTGCACAGCTGAAGTTAATCTTCTCCAGTCCTGGAGCCAGTTCAGGAGCCAAGGGGAAGTGAATGGGCTGGGTGGCACCAGTGGCCTTGTCCCTGTCCCACAGACTGACTTTGACCCAGCTCTGAGAGCCCTGGGGCTGTAGCTTGGGACACTGTGAGACAAATATTGTGATAGCCAATCCCAAAGCAGATCCCCAGAGCTCCTCCTCACACACCATCACACAGCAGTTTCCTAAAGCAAGTACTTAAATAAAGCAGCATTACAATAAAAATCTCAAAGTCTTCATAAGTAAATAAATAAATAAATAAATAAATAAATAATAAATAAAAACTGCTCTGTCATAATGAAAAAAGACATAAGTTAAAATATTAAAATTATCTAAAATATTTAAATATTTAAGTGCTTGTCTTTTGAAAAATCAGCATGTTTCAATCATTATAGTGAACATGGCTGCTGTTATAACATCACTCTTTATACATATCTTTATATATACAATGTATCTCTCTCTATATAAATATTTTTCTACCACATTCCTGAAGATAAGTTAATTGAGTCACAGTTTGGTTGCAACAGAGTTCGGGTTCTCCTTTTCTTCTCAGCTTTGGACTAGTTGCTCTATTTAGGCATTTTGAATTTTCTCAGAGAGCAATCTCAAGAACTTGTCTAGTGTGTCCAGGAACTCATCCCATGTTACTTGTGCAGTCTGACATTCCTTATCCAGATCCTTTAAAAAAGAAAGACACCATAATTCAGCCACGTAACTTGGATATCACATTGAAGTCTGTGGTATTTGACACCTGAACTGACGAGTGGGCTGCAGGAGCCCACAGTGTGTTTTGGAGAGCTGGGTGAGCTGCCCTGGAGGCTCCAAGGCAGGGTGGTGGTGTGTGGGTGACACCTGGCAGCACGCACAGGTGCCCTGAGCCCCAGCTGCCCCAGCTTCTCCTCTCATTTGAGGGTTTTTCCATACTATTATCTTCCTTGCAATTGTGATTACCACAGGAAAAGATGTCAGAGTGTGATCTAAGGAAGAAGGTGGATGTATTTACACCCTTCTTAATCATATCATTTTCAGAAGAAATTTCTAGTGTCCACTGCAGGCAGGTCAGTGCCATCCCAGCTGCCACACCCCATTACTGAACAGCCTTTGCTGATTATTTTGCTATTAAGTACCACAAAGCCAAACTTACTTTGGGGAGGATGTTTCTGTAGGTGTCAATTGTGGTCAATTTTGTGGCAATGAATTTGCTGTAAGGGTCAAGACCTGTCAAGGTGCTATTAAAGGTTTTCAGGTGGCTGTACATGCATCTCTCCATCTGCAAGGATAGGGAAGAGTTATTTCAACAGTAATAATTGGTAGCATATAAATAAAACACTGTACCCCAGGAATTTAAATACCCATGGGAAATAATAACCTACAGGAATGAAGTGCTTGTTTTCAACACTAGCCCTGATCCTGTACTTGGTGTATTTTTACATTTACTGGACACCAAATTTAGGACATCATAGTACAATCTATCATTTTCATTTAAGAACATGCCAGCATCCAAAAACTCCCAACTGCCTTAACTAAGTTGCAGGTGCCTCTAGAAACTGGACATATACAATTTGGATGTCTTCAATTCTGGAGATATTTGTTCCTTGAGGAAAAGGAGGGCCAACCCTGCATTAGGTCTTCATGTCTTGCCTTTGTGTCTCTCTTGAAACTAGATCAGAATTGTCTTAATAAAATAAAAGCAATTATTGCTGCTGGTGTGAATTTTCAGCTTTTCTCCCTGAAACTAAGAGAGACTGATGCCATTTGTCTTCTGTTCACTTTTAATAGGAGATGAGCAGCTGTTTCTCATTGGTGTTCCTCATGGCCTCCATAAAAAACTCTTTTTTTCACTGGATTTCAGGAAAGTACAGGTCAGTGAAATGAATGGGTCTGTATAGGATATGGACTAAACACTGTTTTAAAACTAAGGGATCAGAGTGAATTTGTGATGCTTCCAAGAAGATGCTGGTGCACATCTAAGACCTTTGCCTATTGAGAGAACTACTGAAGCATTTTAGCACTGGCAGCAGCTTTCTGTAGCTGCTTGCTATAAGCAGAAATTTTGCAAGAATCTCTTCTTGCAAAAACTTTTCATTTCCATAGGTTTCTAAAGCTATCTTACTGCTATTAGAATTCTGAAGTGGGAAAGAAATTTGGGGATTTTAGACAATAATTTTAAGTAAAAGTATGTGGTTGCTTACCGTAGCATTCACAGTTACAAGGCTGGGAACCTGCTCAAGAGAAAATGAAGTCAGTAACTTCAGAATAGAACCTGGAATAGAAGGGCAGCTAGGGAAAAGTTGTTCAAATTTAAGGAACTTACTGCATTTAAATTTAGTTCCTTGATATCTTGGAGAAGTTCTCGAATGATAGATCCCACTGAAGTCCTGGAGCGCTCCTCCGGCAGTGGTGCTGAGTTGCCCAGCACCCCCAGACCCAGCAGAGCCACAACCTGGACCAGCATTCTGAGAGTCAGCTCTGCTCCTCAGCTGGGTGAACTGTGTGTGGCTCTGCCTTGGGCTCCTTTTATACACACAGTGCTGCAGGAAATGATTAATATCTCACCACAAACATGCTCTTGCTGAAGGGGAGGCGGGGAAGAGTTACCTGAAGAATGGAATTTTATCCAAATGAGTAAGAGTCTATGTACTTGGTGCATCAATTTTATAGACTATCTACCTGAACCCCTTTGCAATATGTATTTCCAAGGCAAACTGTACAACCCTTTAGTGTGGATAAAGTGTAGACAGATATCTGGATCTATCTGAAGTTATTAGAGTATGTATTCATAGACTATACATACACCTGTAGACAAATATGCGTGCAATTGTGGATGCTGGAAAACTAAAATATTGCTTTATATTAGTTTCTCAGCACTTCCAAAAATTTGGAGGTGATTTGAAGAAAATGTACAGGTTTCCTCAGAAAACTAGAGTTACAGTTCTCAATATCAGTAGATTTATGTTTTTTAAGGTTTATAATAAAACTACCAAAATTATTGAGTACAGTTTCTACAGAGAATTCTGTCTAATTCAGTAAATATAGTACAGCCTGACTGAGTCAGGACTGAGACCTCAAAGTGTTGGTGTTCTTAGGAAGGGCACTGTGGCCTCAGGATAGATTTTTCAGGTGTCTGTGGAGAAAACAAACTGAACAGTAACTGAGACATTTTGCAATCAAACTTCATTTAATATGGGTAGAGCAGCACGGGACAAGCTAATTATGTGTATGGAGTGGAGAAATTCAGTAAAGAATGATTCAGAAGTCTGCTGACCTGTGAATACAAAAAAAATCAGATTTCATAAGAACAGCTGTCCCCTGGGTTGCATGAGAGGAAGATCACCATGGATGCTGCAGCCCTGGCAAGGAGAGGTCAGATCAACTATTCCCTGGACTGAATGGCTGTGTCATCTCTCACTGACTTAGCCTGGGGCTACAAGTGAGGAACCAAGCTGTAGTTTTCCATGTTCTAGGTAACACATGAAAAAGGTTTACAAATCAGGGTGTTACCAGGAGATTTATTCACTCCTGGATTATTGAGGATGCACTTTTGGGTGCTGGGTAAGGTTGTAGCCATATCCAGGGATTTTCCCCATGCCTAATGCACTTCCAGAGCCAGTAGTAGAAGTACACGCTCTGTCATCCAGAAATTTTGTTAGGCTGTACTTTTCTCTTTAATACAATATTTCTGATGAAAATCCTGACTAATACTGGACCCAGACCAGATCCTTTCAGCCAAGGAGAGGTATGACCTTGCAAGCTGATGATGACTTGCTTGTAAATTATATATTTAATGCAGAAATTTCCGTTCTTTTCACCTAGTTTGCTTATGAAAGCATGCTGTAGCCTTGGACAAAAATGTAAATAAATGTTTTTCTACTAACCAAAGCAGAAGTCCAAGGAGCAAATTCTTTTTAACAAATGTTACATATGACGTGATCTGCTTTGCTCTCTTTGTGTTTGTTATTGCTCTCTAGGAATGAAAGAAGTTTTAAAATCAGACTGTGCCTTGAGCATGCTGTGCCATTATTCTGGATGGACCAAGCTGAGTGATCTTCAGGGAAGGCAACAAGGAGCAACAAGGCAACAAGGAGGGAGCTCAGCCTACAGGCAGGTGCTTTATCACCTCCAGCTCAGGGAACTGGATGCTCCTTTTGCTTTCATTCCTGTATGGTCAGGTACGTTCAAGCCACACACAATTTTGCATTTTTTCATTTTTCAGATGCGTTTTGTCAAATTCACTGAGTACATTCCTCTCCTGAAAACTCAACCCTATGATAAAAATCTTCTTTTTTGCAGTTGTATTATGAGAGCTCTTGAACCATGACAAACACAGATGACACTGTGAATTTGGATGGTCTTTAAAAGATGTGAAGTAAGAGGCAAAAAGAGAAAGCATATCTCACACGTCAGTGTTATATCAGATCACATCATGAGGCTTTCTTCCAGCTATCTCTGTTTCTCCATATCTATATGGTTCATCTCAGGGGTAATTTCCAGCAGTGACCCATAGTTGCCTCATAATTTTACTAGTATTTCAGCTGTTCTTAATAATTCCTTCCACATTCCATCAATAATCTATGACACTTCTCTGGTAATTCCCAGAGAAATTATTTAGTACAGCTGTCAGGGTCATGCATATTTCATGATTAACTTTTTACCATCCTGGACATACTTTCATCCCCAGGCAGGGGACATGATGTGCAGGCAAGGGCTGGAGACTGGCTGAAAACCAGCTAACAAGTGTAAAATGTATTAGTAAGAAAACTCGGGATGCAGCAAGTGATTTACAACAGGCCTGTGAGTACAAAGGAGTTACTCATGCAATTGGTTACATCCTACAATCAGGACACTTGCCAGAAACAACAGAATCCAGTGTTAAAATCTGAAGTGATAATCTGAGATAAATGCCAGGACTATGACTTTTACTTTATTGGATTCAGTCTAGAGCGTTAGAGCAAGTAAATAGCTGTGCTGAGGAGACTGTGGAAAAACAGTGTAGCTGTCTGGGGTCAGCATCATCACTCTGAGGGAGTATTTTTTGGGTAAAGGCTTTTACAAGATGCTTTTTTATGTGTGCAGACATGTGCTGGACAGAATAAGATGTCATGCCTTACATCTCCACATCTTGCTTGTACATCCTGCAGGGAGTGTGCACATTTACAGAATGGGAAGCAGGAAGAAAATAAATTAGAAGAAAAAAGAAAAAAGACAAAAAATCTGTGCCAGGCCAATCTAGCTGATGTTTGTGATCCTTCAGTGGTGCTTGGCCACTCTGTGTGTGTGTTTTAGCCATTTGCCTCCCTAATCATTGCCCTTCATGCCTTGTCCTCCCAAGAGCACATCACACCCAATTCTGACAAGGATTGTCCCTGATTTATGATTCAAAAAGTTCATTATTACTGTTTTTATTATTATTATATCTGGGTCAGGAAACTGCCTGTGAAAACTCCATTGTTATGCCTCCATTTGGTAGGAAATTATCTGCAATGATAAGATGTTTCATCCTCTGAAGAAAATGTCTTCAAACATTTCAACATTTTAGTCCCCAGCCTGTAATGCCAGGAGACCAGCAATCCCTTCACCCTCACCCACATCAAAGAACAATTTAACTGTGAGCAACAGTGTCCCCCCAGTTCTATACTGACTACTTTAAAATGCTTCATTTGCAGAAACATCCAAGGCCAGGGGAGCCAGTGCTGAGCTACCTGGTCTGAAGATGTCCCTGCCCATTGCAGAGGGTTTGGAATAGATGAGCTTTAAAGGTTCCTTCCAACACAAATCATCCCATGGTTATATGAAAGCTCATCAATCACCTTATTTTTAGTCGAAAAGACTGATAGAGAACTGGTTTCCAGATCCTCCCACAGCTCAGGCTGAACTGATTGCTCTATAAGCAGCCCCTCAGCTTTCTACTGGTCCCAGACTGTGTTTATCTTCCTCCACTCCCAGAAAAATTCCCACAGTCCTCTGGATTTTCCCAGATTGTCAGCAGTCATCCACAGTCACACTGCAGAGAGCCTTGGAAGCTCAAAAATTAATTGCATATCCTGCAGACTTGGCTATGGTTAGTTTACTTAAATACTTTCTGTGAGGGATATTTTTATGAAGACAGCTCTTGTGTTCGGTTGACCAACTCTCTTACATGCATCCGGTTTACAGAATCTTTGCTCCAAAATTCTGCAATGGATGAGTAATAACAGCTGTGTGTTTGTGCAAAGGAAGATCCTCAAAGGAAGGTTGTGGCAAAAGACAACCCAGGTACAGAGGACTACATGGTCAGCAAAGGTTGTCCTCTACAGAGACATCTCAGAGTCTGGCTCATTCTATATTCTGTATGTGTACTTAAAGAAAGTCTCCCCAAAGCCTTAAACTTCAAACTGGAAGAGCATTTCATAAAATCATTAGCATTGAATCACTGTGGCAGTTTTCTCAATCTGTCAAACAACAAATTCCTTCCAAATAAGGTACAAGTCTGTTCTAAGAAACCTGCAAAAGCCCTTTCTAGGAAACTGGGTACCTCTGGCAAGTGAGCTGTGTTGACCTATATTGGAGAGTGGAGTAGAGGAAGATTTATGTACAGTTAACAGTGCAATTTCATCAGCCCATGGGCTATTTCTGTATGTTCAGAGGTGCCTGAAGGTGTCCAAAGCCCAAGAAGTTCTTTTGTTTGTGGAGAACAGTGCTGGAAGACACAGTGTGAGAATGTCCTCTGTTCCGGCTCCAAACAGAATCTCATGCTGATGAGATGGGTTTAATGTCTCTGAACAGAGCATATTGCACTAACCTTGCACTGTTAGCACAGTAAATACTGAAAAAATCTGTATGTTTCAGGCCTCATCCAAGTAGCAAGTGAGCCCACACCCACAGCCTTCTTTGCTGTCCACTACATGCAGTCACATAGAGAAATGTTTGATTTCTCAGTAGTGATGAGATTACTGGAAACCAGGTGGTGAAACGTGGGTGAACCAACTGTTGTACGGCAAGACCCTGAATTACTCTCATACTCAGCTTCCCACTAAACTGAGCTGAAAATTTAGTTATTTTTGGGATGCCCACTTTGGAATGAGCTTGTGCAAAATGGTACATTTCTTCCATGCTCAGTAATCTCAATTTATTTACTCTTCTTCCAATTGCTTATTTTGAAATGTGTATATATTTGCAAACATATAAAACTTTCTCCTGGAACTATCAAGACCAATTATTGGGTCATCTTGATTAAATAATTAAGTTAATTACATTTACTCAACCAATTTCCTGAGGGAATAAAGGAGTAGCATCATAGAATCATTGAAAGGTTTGGGTTGGAAGGGAACTTAAGATCCTCTCACTTCCCCATGGAAGGGAACCATGGGCAGAATAAGAGAAATATTTGTGTCAGAAAGTTAATGTATCTCATCTAAGTTTTATTTCCAATTTCTCATGGAAGCTTTACAGAGGTTTTGTCATAAAAACCACAAGTGCAGATAGCAAGTGCTTTCTTGTGTCGTTAGTAAACCCTTTGTGAGATCAAATGAGGACACCAGAGATGCAATGATATGATGAGAGCTTTAACTTTCAGTTCTGATCTCCCTGCAAATCTTGCTGCTCTGAAATGCACCTCTGCAAAAGTTGCTCAGATTCATGTGAAGAACTATAGATTTTAGAAGGGGTCTTGGGGTTTGTCAGCCTGATGTGAAAATGCAAAAATGGAGTCTCCTAATGTGCTACAGCCTGGCTGCTCCCCTGTTTTCCATCCAACCATCCACTGCACTCAGACATGTCTAGGCAGATCCATTTAGACAGTAACAACAAAAGCCATAACGTCAGGTGTATGGATGGATCAGTCTTGATCTTCCCAAAGGAAGTGTGTCCTGCTGTGTACATAACCTCCTACCCCTTTGGGATCCCACTGCTCCAAAATGGAGCCCAAAATAGGCATTCTTGATTCTTGTGCTATTTGCTCCCATATGGCCAAGAAGTAACTTAAGACATTTTGTGATAATCTATGCAGTTAGTAGAAGAACTATTTAGAACTCTTTATTATCACTGCTTTTCTGATTTTGCTTTTTTTTTTTCTTTCCTTATTTTCAAACTCACAATGAATTTGGTGCATTTGTAGTGGCTGTGACAAAGTGGGAAATACAGTGGGTGTTTACATTTATACATATTATAATTTACTTTATAAATACATCAGCCTGAGATGGCTGCAGCAGCACTATGTGAATGAGAAACTTTATCAATAGCACGAAGGGAAGAACACGAGCCAGAAACCATACATCCAAACAAAAAGCAGGAGAGGTCCATGAAGTTGATGTGGCAGACATGAATTATTTAAGTACAGCAAGTAGTTCAGGATATTTTGCATTAAAAATGCCAAACAGAATTGAAAGTTTTGATGAGAATCTGATGGTCATCAGACTACTGCCAACAATGAGGGTAAAAATCAGACAATTTTCTTCCAAGCTCCTTCTGATGTGGCAGGCAGCCTTGGGCATGCTGGGACCCAGGTGAGAGTGGGCAGGACTGGAAATTCCTCTTCCCAGATATGGTGAGCTGATGGTGCTCACAAGTCATGTGGTGGTTTCTGTTTCAGAGGAAAAATGCCACCCATGCACGGTAACTGTAAA
This sequence comes from Ammospiza nelsoni, assembly GCF_027579445.1. Classification (NCBI taxonomy): domain Eukaryota; kingdom Metazoa; phylum Chordata; class Aves; order Passeriformes; family Passerellidae; genus Ammospiza; species Ammospiza nelsoni. Next base: position 8,828,614 of record NC_080648.1, read on the forward strand.
GACAAACAAAAATAAATTTTTACAAGTAGTTGTGAATTTATATATGAATATTTTCCATTGAATGGACCTTCAAACCTCAGGAAAGGAATTATCATCACAAAGCCGCAGCTGTTGATAGGATCCTTGTAGCCAAAGATTTTACCTGGGCGTTTTTTACAGGTTTGTCTGAGATCAAAATTACCTGGTAAAAGATTTCACAAATCCAATTTCTTGTCTGTGTAGTGAATTCTTTGACCACTTTTTATATCTTATTGCAAATAGAACCAAAGTTGAACTCTGAGAAGCTTAAGGGTCCTTTACAAACTAAATTATTCTATAATTCCTAAGAAACTGAATCCTAAAATGTAATTTGCTTATGCGACCATATATATTAATCTCCTTACATTGTGCTTTGAAACTTTCTTTAGTTATATTTTGCCTATTTTTTCCCATGAAAAATTTGTGAAATCTGTTTTGCTCAGGGTGGATCTCTCTTGGGTGGCAGTTTTTCTGTAGCATTTCTAACTTTGAAGTCGATTTTTTGCAAGCTTAATAGTCCTTTAAAGTAATTTTTTCCCAGGTAATTTTGGGGTTTGTTTTACCAAGTAAACCAAACCCCAAAATCCCAGGCAATCTACCTTGTGGCGTCACAGTGACACCAGCTTGGTCAAGAATTCAGTGAACTGCACTCTATAAGGCCATAGAGATTTCAAACAAAAAGTAATTTCATGTTCTCAGTCTTACTAAATATCTTTTTATACTAGGTCCTATTTTTAGAACCTACTGACATCTTCAAGATGAGTCAGCATCCCAGTCAACATGGAAAATGTTGTCCTGGAGATTAAACATTGATATGTCTGTTGAGAAAGAAAATGACAGCTAACACATGCAGCTTCCCACAAAAGGCAAAAGATGCATCTTTTGGAAGTGCCCTAGGAAAGAGCATCACCTCCAGCCTGGTTCAACCAGTGGGATTCAGGGAGATGGAAAAATACCTGTGGCTGTGTGGGAGCTGCTGATGCACCCCAGCTCCTCAATGGCAAAAATGCAGAGAGTCAGAGGTTAAAGAGCCCAATTTGGAGTTTGTGGAGCAAAGTGTCTCAAGGCACTTTGTGGCTCCCCAGCAGCTGCAAGAAACCCTGCTTGAGAGATTAATCACATCCTTTGGAAGTTTCTGAGCCTCCAGATCAGCTGAGGGGAACATTAATGTTTAGAATTGCTATGCTAGTTTTAAACAAACAAGAAGAGAGACCATTTATTTCCAACTCATTTCAAACAACCAGGATATTTTTACTCCGAGCCTCCCAGATTGCTTTCCCCACAGAGCTATGGAGAGAGCAGCACAGAGCCCATACCCATCAGTGAGCAGGCCAGGGCCCATGGCAGCATCCCCATGGCTGCAAGAAAACTGATGTGACAACACAGAGGTGAGAAATCAAATATGGATCAATGTCAGTTTTTTCTGTTTAGGAAAAAATAATGGGGAATTTTCAGCTTGCTGTGAGGATTTCAGTCTGGTTTTCCACATCTGAGTACTGAGAAATAGGTTTCTAGATCTCATTTGATTGTCTAATAAACTACTGAATTCCAATACTTCTTACCCTTGGGAAAAGAGAAGTAGGTTCTGGGGGTAAGTGTGTGACTTTAAGCAACCAGCAGACAGTGCCTTTACCATTATTATCCAGGCAGCACAACTTGCCTTTTGCTGCAGTGCTGCTGGCTGGCACTTCCAGCTGCTCCTGCCCTGCCCCTCTGGAAGGCAGAAGGAAACATTGGTCTCCAAGGAATGGCTTGATCTGTACTAGGAAAAAATCTTGAGGTCTCTTGAGTGCTTAAAGGCGGCTGCTTTAAGATTCAAGAGGTGTTTTCAAAATACTGACATAAATGGAAAATAAAAGCCTTTGCTATGGAGAGCATCATGTGTCTGCATGCAGCAGTGACCTGGGAGAGTTACCACTCCAGGGTATAAAGAGTTTTGCTCAACAGAAACATTCCTCATGTCATTAAAAAAGCCAACTCACTCTCTGTTGTACCCATCTGGGTTATATTTCCTGAGTGCATGTCTTTGCATACCAACACTGGGGTTTTTGTGCCATCTTCTTGCCCAATCTCTCATCACTGTGAGATCCTACTATGATGCCTCATACCCAAATTAAGAGAGTATTTGGCATCACTCCACTCCTCACATTTCATCCACCTCCCTTTGCAGAGGATATTAAGCAATGCTACTGTTTGCTACTGTTAATTCTGGCTTTAAATGCTGCTGCTGAAACATGGTCTGAGTAATTAATTGTTTCATGCAAGGACTTTTCCCTTTGACTGAAGTGATCCAAATCCCTCATCACTTTGGTTTTATTTATGCCCCCTTTTGAGTCCTGCATCCATTCACTGAGATTGGGATTTGTTTCCCTTACATCCATTTCATTAGACCATATGGTCTATTTTACTCCCTTTCAAGAAATAATATTTGATTCAAAATATGAATGAAAAATCTACTATTTAGAAAAATCTACTATTTCTCCTAGGTAAAAGCTACTTTTGCTGTTGCCTTGGTAAACAGTGAGTTTTCCCTCTGCAACAAACTCATTGCTGATGCTTCTGCAGTATTTTTAAAAAACCATATTAAGGTTCAGCCCTAGAGATATCCATACCTCTTTTACCTTTGTTTTTCAGTGGTTTTCTAAATTCTTAACCTTACTATTATAAAAATTTCATGACCAATCAATTCTATCTTTTAATTAAACCAGCACAAATAGGCAGCTGGCAGATGATCATGGCAAGAAGGCAAATGACATCAAAAGCCCTGATAGACTGGGCTAAAGGGCTTTTTGTCTGCAACACAAATGCTTGTTTAAAAGATGTTCCATTTGAGTACAAGCTAATAGAAAATCATTAATAAATATGTGAGATGATAGATAGTAATAAAAATTTTTATTAAAGGCATTTCAGCCTACACTCTCAATGAGGATATTTCTGCAGCTCTTTGACTTGTGATGCTTTTAGTGGAGTTGACTCTCTCCCAGTGGTCTGAATGAGCTACTGACAGCAGATGGCATCTTCCTCAAAACCAGAATTCAAAAAGGGATTGCTACAGGAGGAAACAAGGTGGAAAGCTCATTTCCCTGCTCTGCCAGTCTGCTGTCATTGACAAGGTCACATCATGGATCAGCAGCAAAATGTGACCAGGCTCTGTGCTGTGCCTGTGCTCACTCTCTGTGCCTGTGCTCACACAGGCTGGAGAGGCACAGTGCTTTATTGGAGCACTTACAGCTTGAAAGAGCCTGGATGCTTTTTAAATAATAGGGTGACACTTCAGTGGCTCACAGCAGGAACAGTCAGTTGCTTTGCACCAACCACACAACCTCACTGCCCACACTGCTCTGCCATGAACAGGTCAGCATTCAGCTGCCTCCAGCCAAAATCTGTGGCAAAATTATTTAATATACATTAGATATCACTTAAAACTCCACCTAAAGCTGAGGAGTTCTGAGCTTTTGGATATGCTCAGGTCTTGGCTTTGTCCTTTACTTACTTTAGAGGTGTGGCTCGTGAGCTGCAAGCTGAACCACAATACATGCATTTGTTCACTATCCAAATCCAAAGAGGAGAGCTTTTGTGTAAAGAAAGCTCAAAGGTCATTACAGTGTATGTTTATAGCTATATAAAGAGGTTGAAACTGTGCTTCCAGTCTGATGGAGGTGTAACATAATTTCCTGCAGCAGCATTAAGCTCTTCTGGCCACAGGAGAAGTGTGACCAGAGCTTGCTCTGCTTTATTGACAGGATCTTTTTGGATTTGAGCTGTGAGTATGTCCTCCAAGCCAGAAGAGGTTAAGTGAATATCACTTATTTTCCTAATGTGATTTCAGCATAGCTGGCATGAAGGGCTATGGGATTAAATTACTTCTGTCAAACTCAGATATTTTCATTTGTTCCATAAAAACCATAATAGAACTACTTGTTTTCTCCCTTCTTACTGTAATGTAGAAAGAGTGCGTCTGGGATTTCGTTTTTTTTCTAAAACCCCTCTTTTTGCTTTGTCTTTGCAGCTGAGGCAGCAGCAGAGCAGCAGTAGCACCTGTGCACTCCCTGAATAACCTCACCAGAAGTGGTTCAGAGAGTTAATGGTAATGAACGGATGTAAACAGAAACCAAGAGAACAAACTAGGTCATCAAACCACTTCTTATCTAATGCTTGTTGGTATTTCTGTATCCTCAAAATGAAATATTCTATTTTTCCTTGTTTTTCACAGTCAGTTAACTGAGTTTTCCTATTTATAGTTGAGTAGAGGTCTTGTCTCTAGCCTGTTTCTTACAGCCATGAAGATTTTGGCACTAAGGTCATTGATCTCAGCTAAGAGTGATGCATAGGTGAAATTTTATTAAATTAATGAGACATACAAAAATTTGTGCTTGGTAAATTGATTCACCTTCTGTTCCTTCATTTAGCCACAATACACTTATCTAAATCTTCAAGGTCAAGAAGATATGGAGAGTTGGCACCTTGTAGCATGTTTGTGTAGCTTTCAGCAGCAATTGGAACCATTCTCTTGGCTGTGAGATGCAAAACAGATTTATTGTAATGGCAGTCCTTGCTCTTCACCCGGATTTGGGCTGCCAGATAGCACTGATCTGCGTGCTGTCCCTCTGGGAAATAAATCCATGCCCATCCTGAGCACACCTGCTGCCCCAGCCCTTAGGCAGAGACCCACAATCCTCTATATGAGATGGCCATTGAAGGGTATGAGGAGCAGCTGGAGGGGCTCAGCCTGGAGAAAAGGCATCTCAGAGGGGACTTCTTCTCTCTCCAATTCCCAAAAGGAGCTTGGAGCCAGGTGGGTTGGTCTTTTCTCCCACAGAACAAGTAGCAGGACAAGAGGAAATGGCCTCAAGTGTCACCAAGGGAGGCTAAGATTGATTATTAGGAAACATTTCTTCAGACACTGACAGAAGCTGCCCAGGGCAGTGGTGGAGTCACCATCCCTGGAGGGATTTGAAAGGTGTAGCTGTGGCACATCTTGAGGGCATGGCTTAGTTGTGGTCTTGATTATCTCAAAAGCATTTATTAACTTAAAGGCTTCCATTAGTCTGGTGCAGAATGGACTTAAATGTCTTCTCTTCCACAGGTAGGAAAAAATAAAATGGCAGAAGAGGAGGCTGGCGATGAAGCAGAAGACAAGGAAGGAGCAACTGCAACTTCCAGGGTAACACATTAATCATTGTTGCTATCTCTGATGTTGGGAGTAATGTGGAACACAACAGGGAGTCCCTCAGAACCGCCAGGGATTGAATGGGGCAAGGACAGGGTTTGTTAATGAAGAGGATAATTACTGAGCTGCCGCTGTCCGTGGTGCTGGAGGCGCCGCCTGAGCCCCCGGGGAGCAGCCGTGCCCCAGGCACGATCCCTCATTTCTCTGCTCTTTGCAAACTCCCGAGCAGGGGCACACCCGGTGGGAAGGGCCTCGAGCTTCCTGCGTGGCGTCAGGGTGGGGAGGGCTTGGAATGGCTGAGGAAAAGGGAAAGATGCCTGCAGGGCTAGAGAGAAAAATTAATTATTCTTCCTCAGACAAGTTTTTGCATTCCAGGTCTAAAATAACTATCTTAATGTTCATAAAGTGTACTGAAAAAATACCTTAGCTCTCCCCACGTATATTTGCTATATTATTTGTCATAAATCTGTCAGCTTCAATTTTAGAAAATTAAAGTTGAGAAACTAACTCAGCTGAGATCCCCGGCCAGCCACTTTAAAGGCACTTTCTTCCAGAATGTCATAATACAGTAAAACAACTCTCTCAATGACAGAAAACTCCATGATGGGAGAGTTCACACCCTTCTAGCTCTGGGGAAATCCAGCCATGAGATGGGAAACCACAAACTTTGCAAGTTTCACTGTTATAAAAAAAAATCTTCTAAATTTTTGATGACTTGCCAATTGATGACTTGCGGGCTTAGACTTGATAAATTGGATGACTGTAGTAGATAAAGAATTGGCTGATGGTCACACTCAAAGAGTTTTGATAACAATGGTAACTGATTGGCCAGTCATCTCTGGGTTGAACTGAAACCCAAAGAAAGAATAAAGGAGAAGACTCAAGGTGTAAATACAACCTTCAAAGCAAGGTAAATTAAAAAAAAAAAAAAACACATGAACAGAAAGCAAGAAGCTTTCAACATTAACAAAGGGAAGGGGAGCTTCTACTCACAATCAGACAGGGATATTTTGGAGCTGGTTGTGTTGTGGTTTGATATGAGACAAACTCACTTAGCAATATAAAACTCCAAAGAAACACTGAGAAATTGTGGAAACAATTCAAACACCTTTGTGATCAACACAAAAGGAAAGCAGAAATAGCATCCTGAATAGGTATGATCTTTATTTAGCAGATTTTTGCATTGATTCCACCAATAAATGCTGAGTTTCACAAGGAAAGAATGATGTTTTAAACGTCACAATTCTGCAATGAAACAATAAGGAGAAGACAAGGTTATAATCATAAGAAACCAGAAGGGTAGGCAGCGCTGCTACTGGAATGTGAGGGAGTGCTGAGTCACTCTGCATTAGGTGCTGCCATAGTAACTATTTACCAGCTGGTTGGAAATGAAGACAGACTGAAAAACTTGAAATAAAAAACATGTAAATCCCAGCTCGAAATACATTTCATATGCTTTTTAAACTATTTAACAGAATGGAATACTTCTGAAGGTTTTTTATATTAGTGTTACTTGGGTCAAATAGATTATATTGGACTACTGGATAGACACATAAATGTATTCAAGCAAGAAATAAACTGAGTTATTAAACTGGAAATAAACTATTCCCAGCTAGGCTAATGTTACTGTATCTGATTGTGAGAGCAAGCAGGAACTGCCTTGTATTCATGGGGAGGTGACAGAGTGCCTGTTCCCTATAACCCAGCCTAGGCTGTGATGCAAACAGAAAAGATGAGAGTTCTGGTAGTAACAACTTCTGGGGTGGATTGGAAAACTTAACACATTTCAGAGAGGTGTAAGCTCAGATTCCTTGGCCAGTTTTTTCCTGATGTTGCCCTCTGCTGTATTAGGAAGGTCATACTGGTGGTGGCTTTAATATCTTGGTGGCTGAAGGTCCCCTGCAGGAGAGACAGCTCTGGTGTAGTGGTGATTTGGGGTACTTTTGTGAATCATAAGATTCTGGGTGATTTCCTAGCATGGAAAATTTCAGCATCATTATGACAGGTGTCTGTCACATCTCCAAAGACAGAACATCCATTAGTGTTATACCAGTAAGTGAGAGCACTTAAACTGCAGTTGAGGTGTGGACAATTTCAGAAAACTGTAGATGGGCCTTTTGATAATCAGTTTGGCCAAGTTTGCCTTGGACTGTAGTTACAGAGAAGTAGAAAGCAAGGGTTTTAAAGTCAAGAATTAGAGAAAGGTTTATGAGAACTCTGCAGAGAGGCAGGAAGTTTGTGGTGAAACACAGGAAATCACTTGTCTTTTTTTAACCTGTGTAGGGCCTGGAGAAGCTGCTGCAGGAGATGCTGAGGTCAGGAAAGCTCTGCTTTGCAGAGCATAGGCAGACACCTTGTGGCTCCCCAAAGCAAGGGCATGGAGGTCCAGGTGGCATTTGTTGTGCCAATGATCTTCACTCCTATGGTAGATGAACAAAAGGTGTTTCCTGGACTCATTGTGCAACTGCATGCACAGATCTGTTTGCATCAATCTCAGTGAAGTTTTGGGAGCTGGTACTCTTCAGCCAGCTTCCTCTGATCCCTCAACTTCCCTAAGGAAGTATTATTTAAAAATACTCATCTCCTCAAAGATCAAGACATCCTGAATCATAGAACATTTTGGGTTGGAAGGGACCTTTAAAGCTCATCTAGTACAACTCCTCTGCTGTGACCAGGGACATCTTCAACTACATCAGGTTGCTCAGAGCCCTGTCCCACCTGGCCTTGAATATCTCTAGGACAGTTTGTTTTGTTGTATCTGTTAGCTTCAGTATTGCAATTTCCAGCTAACAGATTTCAGGGCTCCAGAAGCAAGGCTCAGTTAAGGACACTGGTGGTTCAGGGAGAAGCCTGGGCTTGCTTAGACACCGGAGCTGTAGGATCCAGGTAGCCTGCAGATGATGAGACATGCTAACAGCCTTGCAACACAAAAATTGCCACAGAGAGGCAGGTAAAAATTGGCGTAGAAACTGTTTTTCATTTTCAAGAAAGAGAAGGCTGCAGGAATAGGCTACCAATGTTCTTAAGTAAATTAGATTGTGCAATATTTAATCTATAACCTATCTCACTCTCAGGCAAAACAGATGACAGTAGAAATGATTTTGCCAAGTCCTAGTTCATAGCTGTTATATTTGATTTGATGGCACTTGAAGGTGTAGCTGAAGTCCCAATTGCTTTAGAGGCATTTACTATGAGAATTGCAGTCTGAGGAAGCAGATACTGTTCTCTTTGGTTTCCAGCTCACTTGTTAGAGTGCTTGATGATGATTTTCTGCCTTGAGATTGTGAGTCTTGAAAGACAAAGGGCCCTTGACTAAAAGGGACATGACAATTTTATAACAGCTTTCAGGAGTGGGCAGTGATGGCTCTAATACAAATTACATCAGGTTTAATGAGCTGCTGGGCTTCTGTACACAGGAAGTTTTTTTAGATCCTTCCCATATTGAATCAGAAGGAAACCACATGGTGAAAAATTTTTTGCCATGGAATAGAAATTCTTAATTTTCACATGCTTCATTTTCACCTTTGATAAAACCAAAAGCTTTTATCTGCAAAGGAAACGTGTCCTTCACAGCTGTAATCATACCTGAACTAGTGCCAATTCCTGGTACAAGCAGGGAATTGTATTGGTGTATCTTGGCCTATGTTCCCAAAGAGTTAAACAGCAGCATATCACAGCTTGGAGCAGGCAGTTTTGCCTGCTGTGCAGACCTGCCATGTTAGTGACTCAAAGGGCTGAATAAAAAGACAGCATCTCTTCTACCCTTTGGCACTCCCATGCTGTTTACTCCACTGGCACTGATTCCCAGAGGGATGCAAGATGTGTTCTCACCACTGGTGCAGCCCTTTTAACACCTTCTTCTGCAAAGCCCTTCATGTACCATGGAGCTGGGACATCAGTTTTTTAACAACTAGCTTGTTCAGGGAACAGTCAAGAGCACCAATCTGCTCTTCTCCCCTCTCTCTGTGTATTTAGTATCACACAGAGATTGCAATTTATTTGGTTTCTTTGGATTTTTTTTGGTTTAAGTAGGCACGAGCTGTATGATGATGAGATGTCTAGAGACAATGCCGAGCTGTCTCTGCTGATGAAGCTGGCTGTGTTTCAGCATCTCTGATCATCTTTAGTACCTCTGTTGTGCAGGTCACCGGCCAGCTGCAATTTCATCGGCCAAAGGTGAAAATAAAGCTATAAAGGAGTAAGTTTCTCCGCCTCGCTCATGGATCCCAGGGGGCAGGGATGTTCTGATGAGCATCCGCGCACCGCCGGCAGCATAGCCCCTTTTAGGAGGGATCTGGAGGGCTCGGCTGGATGGGGAGAGGAGGAGGGCTGCTGAAAACGCCGCCCTCCGCCGGGGGAGCGTGCGGGGCGCGGCGGAGCGGGCCGGGCCGGGCCGGCGGGGTGCGCAGTGCGCGCCGCAGTGCGCGGAGCGGGGCGCGGGGGCCGCGCCGCAGGGATGCTCGCCCCGCTCCTGGGCTCGGCGGGCTCCGGCTGGCTGCTGCTGGGTGAGTGCTCCCCCGGCCCGCCTCGGCTGCGGGGTTTGTCCTTCTCCCCGCCCCTCTCCCTGCTTCCCGGCTCCTTTCTTTCTCCGCAGCGGGTGGGACCCGCTGCCCGCCTCGGCACGGTGGGACCGGCCTGAACCCTCCGAAGCGGCCTCTGGGCCCGCGGTCCGGCTCCCCATGTCCGTCCGTGCTCCGGGATAAAGGGTATTGAAGCTGATTGAAGGGAGGAGGCAGGCGGGAGCGGCGCTAGGCATAGGGATGGCACGATGCTCGGCGTGATGCGTGCGGCGGAGCCGGCACCATGAGCCGCTGTGGCACTGGTGCAGAGAGCTCGGCGGGAGGCATTACATAATATCTCTCAAACTGTCCTGCTGGTTCGTTCCACCAGTCCATCTCTGGTACATCTGTTGGGGCACTTTGTCTGTAGCGGGTATGTGAAATAGGGAGGCGCGCTTGGAGGGGTGTGCGCGCGTTAAGAGCTGATGGGCAGAGGGTGATGCTGGATCCCATTGTTTTGTGGGCAGGCAGTGACGATTCCAAGAGGGTCTGCGTTAGGAAATTCTTGCGAGTCTGAAACAGGAGGATTTCTGTAAGGTATTTAAAGGTTCATCTTGAATTGATCTGCTGTGCTGATTTGAAATTGACTCCTTTGAATTTGCTTAAAAGAAAGGTAATGTTCAATGTGCTATTTCCCCCTTTATGTATCAAGGAGCTTCCCTCTAGACAGGCAGACTTCCAAGAAGTACAAAGGAAAAAAAAGGGGAAATTATTTTAAAAGGCAACACCTTAGCATCGTTAGGTAGGTGATCTGAGGGGAGTGTTGATAATGGAAAATATTGTAATTATTTATGTTCATGCCTACTTGCTATTTTTGATTATGAAAAAGGATGTTTCATACTGAAGAAAAGGGAACCTAAAATTGCTAGCCTGAATTTTGCCTCTGAAAATATCTTGTTAGCTCTCATTAAAGGCAGTGGCCTTACAGCTGCTTATATCAGCAGCTTAAATCAGCTGCTTCAGAACTGTAGCAACACTCATGCAGTGAAATATGGCCCAGAGGGAATTACATGGGTGAAACAGAAAGGAGGCCTTGGCTGGGAAGCTGTGGGCAAGTGTTTGTTACTGTGTTTTGGGCCCCAGGGACTGCTCTGAGCCACATTACTGTTGCACCAGGCTTGTTTATGACAGCAGCAGGAGAACAGAACCCACTGGGAACAGGTCTCCTGTGTAAGCTCCTACCCTCAGTCCTTCACGTGGGCCCTGAGGTATTGATTTCTGTGCTTCTCATCTCAGTGTTTCTTCTGTGTCCCAGCTCCTCTCTCTTGTGCATCTGGCTATCCCAAAGTGTGTGTGTCTTGGGGCCTCACTTAATGCTGTGCTCTCTTTATTTGAGTGTGGACATGACTTTAGCCCAACATTTCTGTCTGCAGAATAGGTGCCCTCAGAAGAGAGGTGTGCTGTTATAGCCTTTTGCAGTGGCATTGAGATATCTCTGAGGGATGGATCCCACCAGAGAGCCAATGGCTCTGCCTGACCTGGCAGTGTGGCACCTGCTCAGCCCTGGAGCAGTAGCTGGTGCTCTCATGTCTGGTTCTGGCTTTCTGATGGCCCCATCCCATCAGTCATCTTGCAAAGGAGTGGCTGTGCTGATTTACTGAACAAGGGGCTCCTTGGCCATCACAGCCCAGTGAAGCATTGGTCTTTAATTCAGATAATTTCTGGTGCCATTAGGAAAGTCTTAACAAGTTGAGAACAGTTCTATAATGTTCATGTCAATGAAATAATGGTAGAAGTCAGTGAAAGACAAAGCCAATTATTTCCTACTGTGCAGTCTTGGATGGTGTGATGGATGCAGAGTGGTATGGTAAACAATACACAAACCTAATGGCAAATTCCCCTAGGGACTTGAACATTGCTGGTTTGGTTGAAATTGTCCAAGAATTCACCTTACCCCTTGAACCTCTGGGATTTCCTACTTTTACTCCTCTGCTCTTCTCTTTCATGTGGCTGCAGCCATGAGTCTCTTGCCTGCCCTACCAGCCCTGCCTTACAGAAAGGAAGTCTTTGTTCTCTTGCCTCCTGGCAGCAGCTGGAGGCCAGGCAGGCACCTGCACTCATGAGTGGAGGCACGAGAAGGGAAATCTGCCATCACAGTGCCCCTTTCCACCAGCACCAGTGCATCTCCAAACATTTCTCAGTGCATGTTTGCAAAGGGCTGGGAGGTTCATCTGAGGTTACAGCGGACTTGTACAATCCCACTCCTGATCCTGGCTCTCGTGCTGTGACACAGGAGTCCTTGGTGATGCTTTGTGTACAGAGGAGATGCCCAAGGCTGCTCAGCCCAGCCTGTGGAGTGCCAGGTTCTGCACCAGAGGCAAAGCTCATGGTGTTGGCTGAGGTATATTTAGTTGCTTTATTCTCCATCCCTCTATTGCTGCTCCATTTGAACATTTGCTAGATACTATCAAAAGGAAAGATTAGATATATTTGGATTTCTCTGCTCCCTCACAGGACAAGATAGGACATAGCAATTTTTCTCTGCTGCTCCTGACTAATCTGGACATTTATTTGATTCTTGTCTTCACAATAGAACTGTGGATATTACAATTACATTCAAGTAATAAAAATAGGAGAGAATCTTTGAAAAGAGATGGTAAATGGAATTAACTGGATACTCTCAGAAATAGGAAAGCTGACTTGGGAGTGAGCCAGAAACAAAGAAGTACAACATTACATCAATAAGGCCATAATTGCCCTTTTGATGTCACCAAACACTGCAGAGAACCAGAGGGCTTAAATGTTTCATTGTGAGTACATTTCTGAGAGCACTTTGAGAGAAATACCTTGTTCTTCCTTCATCACTGCACAGTTGCAATCAGTACCTGGATATCTTGAAGGTAACTGGAGGCAAGGCTGGGTGAGATGGAAAGGGATGGTGGGTAACGTGATGCAGGCAGTTATCCTTTGGTGGGTTCACAGGCATCCAGGGCAGCTCTTTTCCCATGGCTTTGTTCTTAACTTTGCTACATTATTTCTTCATATAGACCCAAATAAAGAAACTTACCCTCTTTCTCATCAGAAATCAACATGAAAAAAAAATCTGTTAATTTGTTCTTTTATTTTTAAGTGCTCTGCATACGTTCTTTGGGGGTGGGCCAATACAAGTAATGAGTTTTTTTCCTTCACTGCTATTTCTGTCTCTTGTGCTACTGTGTGAAGCCAAAGCCCTGCAGGTCCTTGGCACTAGGGACCCATCTGTCCCTGCTGTTGTCCCTGCAGGGCTCTGGGTGCCGGGAGCAGGGACAGCTCAGAGGAGGGACAGTGCAGACAGTGCAGACCTCTGCTCCTGCAGCTCACCAGTCCTGTCCCCTCTGGAGAAGGCACTGGTGGTCTGAACTGCTCCATCCTCTCACCTCTTCTCCCACTGTGCAGGAGGGTTTATGAGCTTGGGAACCCAGATACCCTCTTACCCTGTGAAACCACTCAAAAAGAGTGGAGAAAGGTGTATTAGAGAGCATGTGGCCATAAATATATAAATATGCTTGAAATATACATGTAAAATCCTTGAATCCCCAGCAGGGATCCTCACACTCCTTTCCACACTCTCCTGCATTTTGCTGTGAGCCATGATTGGCTCTCCAGGAGCTTTTATTCCCAGATATGCTGATTCAGAGTCTTTGCAAATCCTTTTTGGAGACTTCCAGGAACTGAGCAATTATTCTGTAAGCATGATACAGAGAAATGTTCTGCTGGGCTTGGATTTATTGTGGTGTGCCACCAGGACTTACCAATGACAAGTAATTTGCTGTGTCAAAGCCTCCTTGCACCATAAACATTGTCACAGAGCCTCCAAGGTGAACTGGGGAAGGTGGGTGAGGAAGCAGACCAGGGGCTTTGCCTCATTTTGCTTCTTCCTACACTCTGTACATAGGCAAAATTATAAATATTTTACCATCCTACCAGAGACTGCACTATGGAAAACATGGTAGCTGGTGATGAGAAAGTAAGACACTGGGATGAGTGGGGATTTTAGTCAGGAAAGAGTGCCAAAGCCACAGGGGTAGTTCAGCACCTGTGAGCTGGTGGTCCCCAGCTCCTTGCTGCAGCCACACTTCAGCATCCTTTACTCACTGCTGGGGCTTTTGCAAGCAGTGATGCAGCTGCTTCAGCTACAGTGTGTAGCAGATACTTCAGAAAAGCATGGCTGAAAATGCAGCCCCTTCTTGTCCTGGGCTGAGTCCACAGCAAGGTTTTGGCAAGACCCCATGGTGATTCCCCCACAACCTCCGGATTAGTCAGCCACACGGGGTTTTTCTGTCTTCTGTGTTGTGTGGGATATTCCAATCCCATAAACATGGAAAGAAGCTAAATCCAACCAACCTGTCCAAGTCATTATCTTCCACACCACAGGAAGAAAATGTCACTTGTCAAAAAAAAGTGTGTCATTCAATGGAAATCATGGTTTCTCTAGGAAAGCCCCAGCTCAGGGAAGAAAAGTCTTTTTATTCAGACCTGTGTGCCATGGTTTTGCAAGAGCGCAGCTCACATTTCCATTTGCTCAACAAAGTGGCTTTGGTTGTGTAGATAAAATCTCAGAGACACCGCATGTGAACTGCAGTGAGGAGTTTCCACTAAGCACTGTGCAGTCATGCTGCAAAATCCGCACTGGATGAGTTGACCTCTTTGAGAGTAACAGCTCCAAAGGCATCTGGGGGTTTTTAGGTGACTTTTCCCTCTGTGGCCAAGTGTGTCACTTGGCCCAGGAGCAGAAATTCCAGATGCTGGGTTATTTGGAAAATCCACCTCAGCAGAGGGTCTTTTGCCCACTGTGGCAGAGGTGAAGGGTTACCCGTGTAAATCCATCTTTTAGTGGCCAGATTCTAAGAGACCCCTGACTGCTTTCACTGGTGAGGGGTTTGATGATGGCAAGGAGGGGAGCATCAGTCCTGCACCTGGGAACAGACACTTGGATGCTTCACCTGGCCACCTGAGTTTGTGTTTTGACCACAGAGGAATGACAGCCACACCAAAGCTGTCAGCCAGATCAGTCACTGCAATGGGACTTTTTGTTCTGCCAGAGGAGGTTTGAATTAGATATTAGGAAAAATTTCTTAATGGAAGGTGTGGTCAGACATCGCAACAGGTTGCCCAGGGAAGTACTGGAGTTGTCATCCCTGAAAGTGTTCAAAAAATATGTAGATGTGGTGCTAGGGGATTTAATTTAGTGGTGGGTTTAGCAGTGCTGGATTAGCCATTGGACTCAATGATCTTTGAGGGCTTTTCCAACCATAATGATTCTGTAACTATTAAGGTACAACTTTGGGTCAAGAAGCAGAAGTGCTGAGGTGGCAGGGACTTGGTACGTGGTGTCATGTAAGCTGATCCTTCCACATAAGTGTGACTCTCCCTGCTGTGAACATATTTTCATTTGGGAAAGTTCTAGAAACTACTCGAAAATCTTCCAAGTTTCCTGTCATATTTGCATACGACTAATCCAGATCCTGCTTATTTGGATACCAACATGATGTTGAGACTTGCTAACAATAGCCTTGCTATTTGTTTTTCTCTGGGACACTTGCCTATGTGACAGAACTCTGCCCTGTCCTGTCTGCTCCTGGGGCTGTGCCCCCTCTTCAGCCTGGCATCTTTTGCCTTTGGAAAGGATGAGTTTTCCCTGCTGAGAGCACAGGCAGTGCATGGATGGGTGCAGAAGGCACCACGGCTCACTTTGGGCTGTTGCTTGATGTGCTGTTGGATGGAAAATTGCCCCTCCTGGTCAAGCCACTGTGCTTGTTCATGGCTGAGAATGACAGGGACTGGCTGAAATGACCTTTCCTTCTCCCACCCCTTAGGAAATTGGGGCTGAGCTGTCCCCTTGCACAAGGCAGAGCAGCCCCTGGGCTGTGCCCACCCCTGTGGGCCAGTGATGGTGCCCAGGGAGGGACAGGGCTCAGGAACAGCCTCCTCAGGGAAGGCCTGCACATGGTAAGGGTCAGAGCCCTGCTCCTCTTTGCCTCCAGAGCAACAAGCAATTCCTTTCCAAGGGCTATGAAATGCCTAAAAGCAGCTTCAGGAGCCACACTGACATCACTGTGACCGCTGGGTGTCCCACTCGCTGCTAGATGGCCCCAGCCAAAAGCTACAGCAGGCAAAGCACTGAGACATTTGCTAAGTTGGCATTCTTTTTATTTTTTCCCCCATCTCCAAGGGCAAGTATGAGCTGTTCGGCACAGGAACCAGCACGCAGATTGCTAAACTGATTTAACTTTTTTTTTTCCTCTGAAAAATTATCTAGGAAACAGTCAATCATTCTGCTGTTGATTGAAATTAGTTGGAGGTGAGCTAAGCAGTCAAATTACAGAAGGCAGGAATGATGCAGACTTAATATCTTTTCTGTAGAAAACAGTACTTAGTAATAAGAAGTGGAGAGGATATTATTTAGTTTGTAGTAAGATTCTTTGCAATGATGGACAAAAAAAGACAAATATACTAGAACCTCTTTTGAGATGTTAAATATACTTTATTTAGTATCTCCAATTATAAATTGGAGATTGGGATTTTTTCCTTTTTTTTTCTTTCTCTCAGAGAATTTTGTCCCATTCGATGCCCAAGAGATGATAACAACTGGTACTTAAGACAACAAAATATACGGATGGGGGGAGGAGGAGGGAATTTATTCTGGCCAGGATGTTGATCTGGCCAGGACGTACCACAGAAATAATCACATCACCCAGGTGTGCAGAGAGAATCATTCCATGACACGTGTTTTGCAGGATTTCTCCCCAAACTTTATACAGTCAAAACCCATAGAGATGCACTGCTTCAAAGTACATTGGTCTAGAGTTGAGCAACCCCTAATGTTCAGTTTTCCATTTGATCCAAATTTCTTTGCTTCTGATATAGATTAAATCTCGATTCTTCGATTTTCTTATCAGTCCTTTCCGGAGCAGAGGGTGGTAGATGTTCCTGTCAGAGTGCTAGATATTCCTGTGAGAGTTGATGTTCGTAGGTGGCCGCTGATGTTCCGTTGATGGTCTTTTATCTTTCTTTGGGCTGCTCCCAGTCTGTTGGTATGTCAAACCCATCTCCTTAGAGTGATATTACATCTCCTAAAAATCCCAAAGAAAATTCCTTTCTCCAAGGCAAAGTCAAGTCAAACGTAATTAGAGCAATAAAATAAAAATTTAAAAGTTATGTTGTTTCCAACAGTTCAGTCTTTTAATGCTTTTCCTACCATGGCTGAGCTTTTGCTTGTAAGAGCACTGTTAGACCTTATCAACCCCTGACCTCACTGGAAAAAAGCCCTCACCATCTACTGGGGTGCGCCAGGGGAAAACCCAGGGCATTGAGCCCCTCTGAGGGAGCCTCTCCTGGCTGCTTGTGGGAGCCCAGCTGCTGCTGCACAGCCCTGGCCATTTTTTTGCTATTATTTTGGGGTTTTTGCCACACTTTAGCCATACACCCAGTGCCTGCCAGGACCCCCTGCTGTTCTGCCTCTGCCACTGTTCAGGGTTTAATGCTGCACTTTGTTTGCCAGTGGGTGTGCTGGGCTCTGCTGTTCCAGCGCCGCTCCGGGGTTCCACTGTTGTGGTGCTGTGAGGGCCCCCAGGACAAGGTGAGAGATGAGAATTTGACTCCAAGGTTCTCAGAAGGCTGATTTATTATTTTATGATGTGATATGATATGATATGATATAATGCTATACTAAAACTATACTAAAGAATAGAAGAAAGAATACATCCGAAGGCTAGACAAGAATGAGTAATAAAAACCCGTGACTGGCCAGAGGGTCTGACACAGCTGGACTGGGCTTGGTCCTTAAGTAAAAACAATTCACATGCTGGGATAAACAATTCTCCAAATCACATTCTAAAGCAGCAAAACAGGGAGAAGCTGAAGCTTCCCAAGAGAGGAAATCCTGGTGAGGGGATTTTTCATAAAATATCATGGTGACATTTCGCCATCGGGAGGGCACCGGGCCTGGCAGCCCCTGGGGAGTTGCCAGGGATGCCCCTTTTCCCTCGCTCCACCATCGCCCCCGTGCAGAGCGGGGCCGAGCCCGCGCCACAGCGCCCCCTGCGGGCCTGGGGGAATCACTGCAGTGCCCCGCCCAGCCGGGAGCCAGCAGCGCCCCTGCCGGCCGTGCCCAGAACTGCAGCACAGGGACAGCCCTGGGCCCAGGGGAGGCCGCGCTCGGCTCCTGCTCTTGGCTGGGGCTGCTGGTGCTGCTGCCCTTGGTTTGCCTTCTTACACACACACACCAGCAAAGAACTGTTATTGCTTCCCCATACCTGTGCCTGAAAGCCCCTTTACTTCAAGGTTATAATAATTTGGAGGGAATTCCAGGAAATGTACCTGCCTTTCTTGGCAGACACCTGTCTTTCAAACCAAGATACCAATACAGCTCAGTTTTAGGTAAAACCCTTCTTCACAACTCCAGGCAATCTCATTCAGAATTATCTTTTCTTCAGCCAAATGTTCAAATAGCTCCTTGGAGCTGAGAGCAGCTTGTGGCTAGCCTGTGAGCACCAGCTTGTAAAAGGTCACCCAAGTTGTGCCAGCATCCTGACGTTCCCTGAACCTTTGTTCACTGTGGGTCTCCCTAGCACACCCACTTGTGTTGCTGCAGGGCAGGGACACCTGCCACTAACCCAGGCTACTCCAAGCCCCGTCCCACCTGGCCTTGAACACTGCCAGGGATGGGGCAGCCCCTGCTTCTCTGGGCAACCTGTGCCAGGGCCTCTCTACCCTCACAGGGAACCAGGGCTTTGAGATGCTGGAGGAGCCAATCCCAATGACCTCCTCCCTCTGTCTCCTTGGAATACCCGAGTCCTGCTTTTTTTCTGCCTGAAAAGGGTCTTTTTGTGCCGCCACCTCCTCCAGCCTGAATCTCCCGCAGCTGAGAGGCTGCTGAGGGTGGTGTGATGCTCTGACCTGCCAACAACAATTCAGGGCTGTGTTTCCTTTCGGGAAAGGCATTTGCATATCCCTCTATTCACTTTATTTGGTTAAATATATTTGAAAAGGCAAAAGCTCTGTGTCATTGAGACCGAAGAATAAGCCGTCTGGGGGCCTCCTCCATCTTAACCCTTTAGAACCACATGCCAGCATCTTGGAGGCTTAAAATATTCAGAAAAAGAGATTTTAAGGCTGTTTTTGCAGCGGGTATGGGGAAGGAGGCTGGAGACAGGGAAAGCCCTGACAAAAGTCAGCAAAAATGTGCCATATACATTTGAACTGAAAATTCACTTCTGTGAATACAGCCACAGACTGACTTGCAGAGAATTTGCAAAATTTAGCATGGACAGAAATGTCTTCAGGGTGACTTGAAAGTACTTGTGAAAACAGGAGAGCAAAAGCAAGTTACAGCAGTGTCAGGGACAGAAAGGTGCAGGGTGCTTAAGGATGTGGCATCAGCAAAGGGAACTTTCTAGAAACAAAAATAGAAATAACCTAATTGCAGCTTTAGTTAACGAAATAAATAAGAAACTCTGAAGCGACAACAAAGATCCTGAAACATAAACCATGTGTTTAAAAATCATTCAAACAATGTAACTGCTTGTTATTAGTGTCAGGAGAAAAAAATACTTCAGTGAAGTATTTAATTTGGACTATTTAAGGACATCTCAAATCACAGCCCAACCACAGATTTCTCAAAAACCCTCCATGAGATGATGCCAAATCCCCCCTTTTCTCTCATTTTCCCGCACAGTGCCAGGCCCTTGCTGCCAGGGGAACAGAAGCTGGGTGTGGCATGTGTCTGGGGTCTCTGGCTGGTGGATGCCAGCCCTGACATGCCAGGGTGCAGGAGAGACCCCCTTGGACTGGGCCAGGACACGGCCCCTGCACCTCACTGTGTGCTGCACCTACCACGCTCAGCTGCAGTGTGGAGACTGAGCTTCTGGGTGCCTGTAAAGTGTTCTGAGGATGACAGCTGGGAAGAGATGCATAAGCAATAAATTCATCATCCTGGGTTTATTTTTGTTACCTTGCCATCAGCTGGCATCCCTGTGGTGTAAGGAAATTGAGGGCTAGAGGGAGAGGAGGCAGAAACACTTGCCCAGTAACATAATATTAATGTTCCTAATTATTCAATTAATCCTCTGTTTGTGCTGTATGCTTCCTTTCTGCTGCTCTTTGGAAATGGTCAAAAATATAGGCTGTATAAACATAAAATCATAATATCTGACCAGAAGATATAGAAAAGGAGACCACTAAAAAGACACACAAAGCAGTAAAGTTCCCCTTTCTTACACATTATTTGAATTAGTGGCGTTTTTTTATTTCTACTTGAGGCACAATTTTCCATGGATGGGCCTTCAGAAATGTAGAGATTCTGTTGGCAGATTTCTGTTCTGTAACTGAAGCTATCGCTGTGGTTTATGGGAATGCCCTGGAAACCATAGCAGCAACTGGGGTTTTTTGAGTTATGCTTACAATTTTGAAGTGAAACTCTTCCTCAGAGCAATGGGAGCTCCCAGGCTATCTCAGCTCTGGGTGGTTTCCTGGTGGCACAGCCTCATTTAGCTGCTCTGATGACTCTGTGTAAAGTCATAGAATAGTTTGTGTTGGAAAGGGCCTTTAAAATTCATCTAGTTTAACCTCCCTACAATGAGCGGACATCTTCAACTAGAACAGGTTGTACCAAGCCCTGTCCAACCCCACCTTGAATATTTTCAGGGCTGAGGCATCCATAGCTGCTCTGGACAACCTGTGCCAGTGTGTCACCACCTTCGTTATAAAAAAATCATCCCTTATATCTAGTCTGAATTGGCCATCTTTTAGTTTAAAACCATTACACCATGTTCTATCCTGTATTCTCCTGGCTAAAAGCAGCAATGTTTAAAATTCAATCTTAATCTGCGTTTCTCATTATTTTTGATAAAGTATAAAGGGACAGAGAGATTACATAGATTACTCTCTTTTATAGGACTCTTTGTCTTTGGCTGGGATCATTAAATGCACTGTGCTTACTGATACATCTTTTTTTGCATCCCATCCTGGATGGGTCAGGTCTCAGCCAAATCCCAGTTCTTTGAAGTCTTTCCACTGATTTTACTGGTAGGTGGGTCTTATTGGGCTTTAGACTGAGCACAAAAGGTGAAGTCTAATTTCCTTTGTGCTAGTATAAACATCCCTGCTACTCAATGCTTTCTCTTGCCTGTGAGTCCAAAATATTAGGTTGTCTTGCCATAAAGCCCTGTCCCCCTCACTCTGCCCTGCAAATTACCTGGCAGAAAATTCTGGGGCAGAGTGAAAGCTTTTATTCAGTTTATTACTTAGAGTATGCTTGCATCATTTTTCCCTTAAGGTAGGCAGCCCACATCCAGCTTCCTCTCTTTGTTCTCCCTCAGATATCCCCAATGGTTGTTTCAGAGAGTGAGTCCATGTGCGTATGTACTGCAATGAAAGCAAAACAAGAGAAAGGGAATTACTGCTCAGGGTACTTACAGAGCGGGTAAAAGGGTCAGACTCTACCATGAAACGTGTTTTACTCAATCTCACCACTTATACCGAGGGCATATTGCCCATGGTGAGCTTCATCTTGGTAGGCAAGACCAGCCCTTACCAGAAGGAGCTTGAAAGAAGAGTTCCATAGCACAGTATGTTGGTTTTAATCCAATACTCATTTGAAATCAGGATTCCCACCTCCCCTTTAGGGCATTTCAGCATGAACACAGATATGCTGAGACTGTGGGCTACTGGCACTGAAGCACCCAGCCAGCCCAGAACCGTTCACACACCTGAAATATTTTCCTGGCTACAAAGATTCTGTCAAGCTGTGGCTCATAAAGAACAAAGGGGCAGGAATCTGAGCTGGTGAATATTGCTGAGGTCCCATTAAGCCAGCACTGTGATGCTGATTTGCACCTGCAGACCATTCAGTCTAGTACTCCCTGCCCCACTCTGGCACTTTGATGAATTAAGCCTGATTGCAGAACATCCTCCATGTGACCCGAAGGAGCAATATTTTACAATCTTGCCTGAAATCTCATTAAATAGTCTCTTCATTCATGGATATTAAGTGTTCTTTGAGAATTCTCCTTTACAAACTCCAATATCACAAGTAAAATTTAGGACAGGTCAGACAGAAACTTTATTAACTATGGTAATAGTAAGTCCTCACATAGCTTCTCACCCTCTGTTCCCCCCTTTTCAGCCAAGCATTTCTGGAGAGCCAGCCAGGAAAAAAAGGAGTAGAGGAAAACAATAATTTCAGTGTTAGTAATGCCAGGTATTCAGCTTCTAGAAGGGAGGACCCCTCAAATGCCTTCCTAAAAGCCAGAGTCCTAAGCAGGAATTGAACAGTAAAAAATGAGCAGTAAATAACATGATGATATGGAGCAAGGGGGCCCAGGGGTGGCACACCCCTGTTATCTTTGCTCAGGAGAGGGGAGTTGAAAGCTATCAGACACTGTTGGTCTGTTGGTTTCCAGTTGAAAGGAATGCTCTTGTAGTTGAGAATATCTCAGCCAGATTCTCAAATGTAAATGTCAGTAATTTACCATGACAAATGAATTTCAAAGTTCTGGTCTTGCTGTTTTGAGTGTGAATTAACAAAACCTGGTTGGGGCTGGAATACCAGGGGTGTTGGGCTTTTTCTGTTAATATATATACCAGTATGAGGATGATGTTACTGGCAATAATTACTCTTACTATTTTATTGATTCAGGGGATTTGTATTTATTCTACTCGATCATCACAGAGTGTTTTGGGTTGGAAGGGTCCTTTAAGGTCACCCAGTTCCAATCCCTCTGCCATGGGCACGGACACCTTCCACTAGACCAGGTTGCTCCAAGCCCTGTCCAATCTGGCCTTGGACATCCAGGGGTGGGGCATCCCCAGCTTCCCAGGACAGCCTGCTCCCGTGTCTCACCGCCCTCACAGGGAAGAATTTCTTCCCAATATCCCATCTAACCCTGCTCTCTGTCAGTGGGAAGCCATTCCCTTTGTCCTGCCACCATCTGCCCATTTAAATATCTGCCGATATCCGACCTATGAAGTTTCTATTTCAGCAGACCTGAACTGGTGGTACAGACTTTCTTTTGTCGGAAACTTTCTTTTATGGTGACTTTTCCTGCAGAAAAAGAAAAAAAAAAAAAAACGTTTCTAATTTTAAACTGCGCAGTTGCAGAAAGGTTTTACAGTTTTACACCCAGAAGCGTTTCTTCGAGCCTGTAAATCCTCCAGTATGACAGAGATGTGCGAAACTGCTGCAATATTCAGGAGCGGAGAGGGTGGGTTTTCCTCTGGGAGGCGGCTCCCACCGCCGGGTGTGGAAGCTCAAGGGTTACAGCGGGCATCGCTGCTGCTGCGCTAATTCAGCCTAAGCCGATATTAGCCAAGCTTAACTTCTTTCAGCCGTTTGCGGATGGGAGGGGGAGGGACGGCCTGGAGTCAGCAGTTCTGTGCGGGGCTCGGCAGGGCAGAGCCCCGGCCATGAGCTGAGCGGGCAGCGGCGGCACCGGCGGATGGTGAGTCCCGGCGGGTTCATTGTTATTATCACAGTGCTTCCGAGGAGCCGGGGGATCCCGGGGGGATCCGGGAGCTGCGTCCGGGCAGGGCTCGGCTGGGTCTGGGAGGGCCCGGGGGGCTCCACACGGGACCCCCATCCCCGGGGCCCCGCGGGCTCCAGCGGAGCCGGGCTCCGGGATGCCGAGCAAATCCAAGCCTAAGCAGAGCGGGGGCAGAGCTGCGGTGCAGAGGGAGCCGGGGCTGTGGGTGGGTGGGCTCGTTCTTGGGGGGATGCGGGACAGCTCCTGGGGGACACTGGCACGTGGCTTTGGCATTTTCCCGCGGTTCGCGTGTTTCCAGCAGCCTGAGCGGGAAGAGCTCCTGCCCGGCTCCGGCTGGAGCTCCCGGCGCTGGAGGCAGCTGCCCCGCAGGTCCCGCGTGGGCTGCGGGGGGACAGCCCTGGGGCTGGAGACATCCCCGGCAGCCCTGGGGTCAGCGGGGAAGACAGCTCTACCTGCGTGGGGGCAAATTCACTGGGATGCAGAGACGGAGCCCGGCACTGCGGCTTCCCTGGTGCGCTCTGCCCCTCTTAGTTCATTGCCCCAAACTCTTGACCCTACAGATCGGGGCTCGTTTCGCACAGCGGGAGCTCTGTGGAGCATGTCACACCTGTTTAGTTGTGGTTGACCTCAAATCCTATGTTGAGTTTTGGGCCCCTCACTCCAAGGAAGACACAGAGGTGTTGGAGTGTGTTTAGAGAGGGGCAGTGGGGCTGAGGAAGGGTGTGGAGCACAAGCTGGATAAGGAGCAGCTGGGGGAGCTCAGCCTGGAGAAAAGGAGGTTCAGAAGGGACCTTATCACTCTACAAAGGAGGTTGAAGCTGGTGGGGAGGTTTGTCTCCTCCCAAGCAGCAAGTGGAGGAACAAGATTAAGTGACCTCAAAGTGTGCCTGGGGAAGTTTAGGTTGGATATTAAGAACAATTTCTTCACCAGAAGAATTTTTCAGCTCTGGAAGAGGCTGCCCAGGAGAATGGTGGAGTCGCCATCCACAGAGGGATTTAAAAAATGTGTGGATTTGGCACTTTGGGACACAGTTTAGTGGCGAGCCTGGCAGTGCTGGGGGAATGGTTAGACTCGATAATCTTAGAGGGCTTTTCTAACCTAAATGATTGGAATTCTGTGACATCCTGCTGGTTTCTATGCTCTCTGTGTCTCAACTTTCAGCCACCCAGACTAAAGTGCAGCCTCTTTGCAATGTATGTCCCTGCCTGAGGGAGCTCCTGGAGCTGGTGACAAAACTTGCCTTTGCCAAAGCTATGCAGCAGTGGTAGGTTGCAAGCATTCAGTGTGTGATGTTCTAATTCCATGCCGTGCAGTCCCACTTTCCTCAAGCATAGAACCATGAACATGCTCCATCCACATGGGATGAGCCTGCTGCTGTGTGGGGTGTGAGAGCTCATGGGGTTGCACCTTGGTGTCAGGGACAGAACGTGAAAACCTGATCTGTAGCCATGAAATGCCCTATCTGGACATAGTGTGTTTTCTGTCTTGCTGTGTTGCGTATGTGCCTGTTGCTGGGGCATCCCATCCTTTGGCATGCTGGGGACAGAGCAGGTTGGAGATGTGATGAGAAGGGGAGGATGATGCTTTCAGCAGTTTCAGAGAGCCTCCTGGATGGTAGAGGGTCCCTGCCTGCTGCTGGAGCTGTGCCATGTGGTGGGTCAGCTGCAGGGGTGGCTGTGGGCACTGTGGGGCCTCCTGGAAAAACCTGCTGCACCTGGGCACTGAGTGTCCCTGACACCAGGAGCCTTTCTGCACTAATCACTCTGCTTTTACTGATACCATGCAAGAGAGAAACATCAAGTTGTGTTCCTTTAAAAGCATGGTGATACTCCTGAGCACAGAAGAGATTATTTTGAGAAGCTCTGGCTCTTGCAGGCAGTGTGTTTCAGTTCTGACTGCAGGCTACTGGCACCGGGCCCAGGCAGGCAGAGGGCACGGCAGGAGCCGGCAGGTCTGTGCAGGGCAAGGCTGCTGCATCAGGCTGCTCCTGCCCCTCTGTGTCCCTGCTGCTGTCCCCCACCTGCAGGGGCAGGGGGCACTTGCCTTCCGTTGGGTTTCTGGCACATGGCCTGCCTCTTTATTTTCTTGCCCCTCACTGCACTGCAAGGTTGCCAAATAAGCCTCGAACAACTTTCAAAGCTGCCTTCAGTTTCTGGTTTGTTTTGGGATAAAACTTGGAGCAGATTCAGGCAGTCACAGTTCTGTGTACACAGGGTCTGGATAAAACTCTGCTCTCTCCATGTGTACTTAACCTTTGGTACCCCCTCACTCCTTCCCATCTGTGCAGACAGGGTCCTTAAAAAAGCACTACAGCTGCAGGGCCAGGTTGGATGGAGCCCTGAGCAATCTGCCCTAGTGAAGGGCATCTCTGCCCACTGTGTGGGGGGTGGCTGGGTGATCTTCAGTGTCTCTTCCAACCCATCTGTGATCCCATGAACTTGCAGGGCACTTTCTTGTTAACTAACCTGGTCTAATTACAGTCAGATTACTCTAAGAGAGGGAAACAACTCTATTTGTTATGGTTAGTGACACTACTGTTACTTTTTTGTAAGCTCCCATTTTGATGTCATTTTCTCGTTTCAGTTTCCAGTGTGACAGTTGTAATACTGTCTGTATGGGCATGTGTTTGACACAGAGCTGGCAGAGCCTTTCAGCCCTCTCCTTTTTCATATGGCTTTGCTTTAACTGCAGTGGCAGGTCAGTAAGTATTGGAGCTCTTCAAGCTCTAGGATTGGCATAAAAAGAATTGCTCCTTATAATAATAAAGGCAGTGTTTGGCTGTCATGTGGCCCAAACTGTGAGGTGTCTCTTTACATCTGCAGCAGAAGATGAAAATCTGTGGTGTGATAATGCACAGACAACCTCCTGCAGACAGCAACAGGCCAAATTTCCAGGACCTTCATGGCTGGAGGCAATGCCAGCTGCAGTCTGGCCTGCTTAGCCCTGCTGTGAACACTTGCTACATAATTGTTGATATTGCAGAAGGCAACACAAAATTGAAGTTTGACCAAATAAGTGTTTTGGTCCAGTCTGAGCTGTCAGAGAGACAAGGCAGGTTAACACTTGACTTGGAATAGGTGTTTAAAACATTCCTGTTCTTCCCTGCAGGATTAACTCTGGGCATGCCACTGTATCATGTCCTAAGAATTATGGAAGATTTTCTGTTATGAGCTTGTTTAGTTTTCTGTTTCACTTTGGATGAAGCACTCCCATGCTTGCCTGAATGCAACTGGCTGGCAGGATCCTCAGAGTGTTATTCAGAAACCATTTGTTCTGGTGCTGCTGCCAAAAGAAACGGCAGCAATGAACCCAGAAAGGTTTGCAGCTGGATCAGTACCCCTGGAGTGGTGCACAAATATTTGTGCTGGTGCCTGGGAAAGGCAGGGTGGGTGTGGGAGTGATGGAAGGGGCAGATGCTCAGGAGCACTCCTTGCCCTGGCAGGCCTGGAATATGATGGGGCATCCCAGCCTGTGTGGGCTCCCCAAGCTGTGCTCCAGGCAGGGCTGGAGGTGGGTGTGTGGTGGGTCAGGGAGCCATGCAGGGAGGACAGGACCTCACCCTGGCACCAGGATGCCATCTGATCATGCCAAGTGGGGATTTGCTTGTAAACCAACCACTTTTTCTGATATTATAGCAGGACAGTAATTTCTGTGCCAACAGCCATGTGCCCCAGCATGGGCATAAGGTGAGGGGCTCCTCAGGGCCAGTCCAGCGGTGGGGTGAGTTGGGATCATCCATCCTACCCTGCCAGCAGGAATCAGGCCTCTGTAGTTTGTGTGTGCATCAGGAGAGCAGCCAGGCTCCCCCTTCATCACTGTCCCTGTATCCCTGTCACCAGTGTCACACAGTGACCCTCCAGGTGCAGCCAAGGGCAGGGTGTGAACGGTCATGGAGAGCAACTGGCAGTGCAGGAATCTGCCTGCATGTGTGTCCTTGTGTGGCAGTGACCTGCTGTGGGGACAGCAGAGCCAGCCCTCAGCAGCCAGGGCAATGCATGCTTGTGGTATCAGCTTCTTCCTTGCCTGGCATTGTGCCCAAATGCTTCCACCCAGCCATGGCCTAGGGGCTTTGTAGGGTGAGATGGCCACAGAGGGCCTGGCTAGGGCATGTTCATGTGGAGAGACTGAAAATGGGCCAGGCAGTGAGCTGAGGAGGGGAGTGCATCCCTCCTGGGTCCCTGCACCTCTGCAATGCCCAGCACTGACACTGCTGCAGAGCCTTCAGGTCATTGGGGTTCTTAGCTGGACCGGGCCTCTACAGACTGTACTAAGGTTCATTTAAATTCAGTATTGAAAGGCAACATCAAAACTTTCCCTGGCAACAAGCCATCCAGCTCTTTGCAAAGCACCTTCACATCTCCTCTCTGCCAAGCCAGCTGTCAGGGGTGCAGCTCCCTTCTCCCTTTCCATTCAGTACTTCTCTTTGTACTCTGCCCCAGATAATTATTTTTATGCTATTCTTTAAGTTGTTTGTTTGCTGCCTGACACAGAGTATTCAGGAATCATATAGTATATGGGACAATCAACCATCAATGTCAGTAAAAAAATTTTAAAAAGCCGAAACCCAACCCAACAAACCTCATTCTTCATGAGAACTGAAGCTGACAATTACTTATGTGTACTTTTGGGAAGGGGGGAGCTCTGCAGATGTTCTGTGAGCAGTGTGCAGAACAAAGCCCCAGCCCTGGCAAAAGCAGCCCCATGATGCTCTGTCAGGTTCCAGCCCTGTGGGACAATGCCAGCAGCACATGGCACTTCAGCACAAGCCCAGAAAGCATTTGCAGGGTTCACTGCCACCACCTGCAAGCTTTGCCATAAGGCTGAGTGGCAAATTCTCTCCTGCTTTAGCCACCTCAATGGGATGCTCCTGTGGGCTGTGCTGCCTGTGAGCCAGGGAAGGCAATGGGGAGGGATCAGGCTCTGGTTTCCCCAGATGGAACTTTGCAGCCCCTGTGCTGATTTTGGCACACTTGTGAGCAGGCTCCAGAGAGCTGAAGACAGCCAGAAAACCCCACAACTGTGGTGGTTTGCTTTTCCTTCTGGCTGGGTTATGTTTTAGCTTGAAGGAATGGCCTGAGCTCACTTGAGGTGAGCACACAGAAGCTACATTGGCATAAGGGGAACAAGAGGAATGTGATGGGGAGGATATTGAATGCAAAAATATCCCATTTAGGTTTTCCCATCTGAACTCCATCCTGCAACCACAGGCTGAGGGTTTTAGCCTGGTCAATGAAACCTCATGACTCTGGCTCATGCTGGTGCTGGGTAACCTTTTCAGGATATTTCAGCAGTTAGAGGAGGGAGCTTTTTTGTTACTGTGCCTTAGGCAACTGACAGACTTCAGAGACAGCAGAGTTGTTGAGCTTTTCCCTTTTGGTATGAAACTTAAAATGCTTGCTCTGGCTTCCTGATGCTTCGTTATCCAGAGGAGTGGCAGATTTGGAGCAGATTCCCAGGCATGGCTTTTCCATATGTGTGAGTCATAGTGGCTTCTGAGGACTGCTACACCACTCTGCTCAGGGGTGCAAAAGGTATTTTTATGTTGGTCTGCATGTTTGAGCTGTGCTGAGTGGGTGAGGAGGTGTGGGATGGAGGACAGAGCTTCCCATGAGGATTTGGCATCAGTGGATGAAGAGGGACTCAATGCAGAGACATGAGGATGGGTTAGTGGTCCATGCATGGCTCTGAGCAAGGAGCATTTCCAGACAGCTGGGGGCTGGATTTTGCTCTCAGAAAGATCTCAAATGTCTAAAGATCTCTGCATAGCACTGAATTATTTATTGAATAATTTCTCTAGGCAAGCGACCAATACGCTGTAGATATTTCAGATACTTTAAATACTTCTATTTATGTGTGATTACTGGTCTCTTTCAGGACATTGAGCTCCTTGTTAGCATTTTCCCCTTTTTAGTGGATGCTTGCAAAGATCTTCTGTTTTGCAAATACATTTCCCAGCAGTGCAGAGCAGGAGGGAGCAGAGGCTAATGCTGCTCCTCTGGTTGCTTGGAGATTCCATCCTTTGTCTGGGCCCTGCCTTTGGGGTTGGGGATGTCAGGAAGGTGGATGGAAGCTGGAAGGTCAGCAAAGCTCCTGAGCCCAGTGCTGTGTCTGCCATTGGCTCTGTCCCCAGGAGCCATGGGGAAATGTGGTGCCATGGTCACACCCAGGCTGTTAATGCACCAGCTGCTTTAAACTTAGAGTTTTTTAAGGAGTGAGATGTTTCTACAGTAATGCTAGAGGCACATGGTATTATGCAATTAATGCTGTTAATCATCAGTTACAGAGAGTAGGGGGAAATTCTGCTTTTTATATATATATTATAAATATATATGTAGGGAGAAATTCTGCTTTTTATATATATATGCACATGCACACACAAGCATTTACATCCACACATGCAGATATATAATGTGTGTAAATACTGGGTATAAATAGGACCAGTACTTCAGCAGCCTTTTCTCTGAGACATTCCTTCTGTCCTGAGTGAAGCTGCCTATCTCTCCAAAAAAATAATGCACCATTGGGCCAAGTTTATACCACAGCCCCAACTACATGCTGATGCTGAACTGGTCTCTTTCATCCATCCCTGTGCTTCACTCACTCACTCACTCACTCACTCACTCACTCACTCACCAGGGGACACAGGAAAGCACTGCTGCCCTCCTTGCCATAAAGTTTATTTGCTTTATTCTCCTACAGATGCAAGGCTTGACCTGGATGCAAAGCCTTTTTCCACTGTGGATAACCCTGCCTTACTGAGTGGGAGGGAGTGCCCTGGGAGAGGGTGATGGGGAGCAGGGGCATGGGGACAGGCCCTGGTGGTGTTGCTGCAGCCCCATGTGTGCTCCAGTGCCCAGACCCTGAGTTTGGGGTGCACTGAGCCCCCAGGCAGCTCTGCCAGCACAAAAGCAATTTGAGCTAGAGAGGCTTAGGTACTATTGAAACCCTGCTCTTTAATAGTCATGCTGGCAAAAGGCCAGTTTCACAGATTGGATGGGTCTGATTCTCAAAGGAAACGGAGAAGGATATTCTTTGTTCGTAAAAATAGAATATAAAAGTTATAAACTGCTTTTATAACATTTCTGGATCATGGGGTGCTTTTCTAGCATCTGCTCCCCAGAGAAGTGCAACAGCCTCACAGGCACTGTGGGCCTGTCCTCCCTTGTTTGCTATCCATTGCTTCTCACCCTCTCTTTTGATGCCTGAGCACTGGCATAATAATCCAAAAAAAGAAATTTTATCTCAAAACCAGTTCCTTTTCTTTCCCCTCTTTTTTTTCCCCTTCCAAATTATAACTCATTGAGTTGTAGTGGAACCACAGTCAATGAGGCCAAATGCCTTGGCTTTGAGTCCTCTATTATTATTTGACCCTGCAAAGAATTGCATGATCTAAGTAAAACACAGTAATTGTGGTTGTGCACTGGAGAGGCAATTATTTTGCTCAGTGGGTAAAATTAGGCACCTGTAAGAGTTCAGTTTGGTCTGGTTTTGGTTAGGTAGGGGGCATTTTTTTAACGGAAAACACAGTTTTTATGAAAATGTGCTGTCCCAAAAATCAAAGCAGTGATACATCATGTGGAGGCTGTGAGAGATTGGCTTAGGGTGGTGTGTCTGAAGGTGAGAAGCATTAAATGGAGAAAAGGGCTATAGTGAAATAGAGAAGTTCTCTATATTTTCCTCCATGTTAGAGGAGAAAAAACAGGTATGGTTTCAGAAAGTTTTAGGCAGTATTAGCCTTGGTTTGATCAATAATCCTAGTAATTGCTGAATTGCATGTGTGGCTGATTAGCCCCTGCAGAGTACAGAGGGTCCCTGTGCGTGTGGTGGGTCAGGGCTGTGGGGTCACCCCTGCCCAGGCTGCTCTGGAGGGATGTAGGACAAGCAGTGAAGTATTTTGGGTCACTGTTGTGGTCATGTGTTTATAGCACAGCTGCATGTGGGACAGAATCTGTTAGATGTCCTGCACAACTATGTGAGCCAAGTATTGCTTGTCTCCTGCTTCATTTTGGGGCTGCTTACTGGATTTCCACACAGTGATTCTTTCATTGTTTCAGATACTTCTGGTGTTCCTATTTCCCCCACTTCTGCTGTTTTTATTTTCCCCTTGATGTTTAACACACCTCTTTCTCAAGCAGTTTGCAAGCTTGCAGACTGCCTGGCTTCCTCTCTTACAGCAGGGAATTTTCTGTAAGGTTTTCAGTAGCTCTCTGTAATGCCCAGCAAATACGTAATGGCATTTTCTCTCAGTAATTAACACTGGTTTTGTTCTGCTGTAAAGCGTGGCATTACCACTTCCATAAACGCTATAGTGTAAAATCATTAAAACAATAAATTGACCTGATCTCTAGTTGAAAATAGAAAGGTGACCAAGTGCCATGAGTTTTCCAATTTTTCATGTTTAAATAAAACAAGTGAGAAGAAATCTGAAGGTTTGGATTGAACTGTGTATTTTGTGGCTGAGGTACAGCACAGTCTGTAACAGGAGATCTCATTAGATCACTTGCTCCCATAAAATCTAGAGGAATGTGAGCCCAGCCTCCTGCTGCAGAGTGATCAGTGTCCCCCTTCCTCACCTGAGCCCAGCCCTAACCCACACTGGCTTCAGGATGAAGGCTGAAGGCTTATCCAGCTTCTCATTCTCTGTGCCCACACAGGGAAAACTTGTGGAGCTGCAGAGCAGAGGCTGACTTGGCATCACCTCTCTGGTTTTAATTACAGCAGTGATTAGGAATTCACAGCCTGTGGTGTCCCAGGAGCTCCCTGGCCAAGCTGGAGAAGGTCAGAGGTACTGAGCTGCATTTAATGGCAGGGGCTCCTCCCAGGAGCCTACATGGAGTCTGAGGAAAAAGGAAAAATAAAAATGATTATACTCTGCAAGCAATATACAACATCCCCAAATGCCTCTGCCTGCATGGCTGTGACAGCCTCTGTGCATGTTTTCATGAAGATGTTAATTATTGCAACAGCTTCCATTTAAATAAACAAATGGTTTCCAGTGATGCAGTCTGACTAATAATTTTATGTGTCCCTGGGAATGCTGATTTTCCCTTTCCCCTTGGCAAATGGAAACTCTCTTGTAGTGCATAGTCATAATTTGAGTGCCATTTGTGATTTGGATCCCTATTGCAAATTCCCCCAAGCCCTCTGCACAGAGCACTGGCGTGTTTTTTGTTCTGTACAGGAAGGTGAAGAAGTGTGGTTCAAGTTTTGCTGGATGCTTCTTTGTGCAAATGTTCTGTCACTGACCCCATTTCAGGAAAACAACTATAAATCTCAGGGTCTGGGCTCTGCAGAACTGAACATGAGAAAAGAGTTCAAAAGGCTTGTAGTGTTTCACTGGCGTGAAATCCCTCCAAATCAGCCTGTCTAGATTGAGATGTTTTAGATCCTGGAAATTCTGTTTCCTCAGTGAAATGAGTGAGCAGCCAGTGCTGTAGCCAAGGACACGGATCCATGGTGACTGCTGGCTGAAGGGATATTCCAGCTTGCTCTGGGAGAAGCAGAGGGTCTCTGTGCTCTGAGCCACTGCATGGCACTGGTTCTGCTTTGCAGTTCCCCACTGCAACCTGTTAATTCTCTCAGACATATTGAAAAGCTGCTTATTTGGGTTTGGTTTTGTGCTGTGGAAGTCCAATGTAAATAGCCTTTTTTGGGGCTCAAATAAAGGGACAGTGATGGGACACTTTGCCCATTTTCCAGGATAAAATGGTTCACCTGCCCTTTCCCCACCCCACCATGAGTGCATGGGGCAGGAGGATATGGATGCCCCAACAGGAGTTGTTCTTCCCAAGCAGGCACTGATGGAATGGTAGGGAGGATGTGATTGTGTGGCTGCACAGGACCAGTAAGATTTTAATTGCATTAGGCACACACCAGTAGTCTGAGGCTGTTCCCACACTGGCTTATGTCACTGAACTCCAACTGGAGTTACAGAATCACTTCCAGGAGAAAAAGATGAAAACTGATTTGTAAAAGAGAGCCTTTTGTTGCCAAAATAAATAAATAAGCCCTGTTCTGTGGGTGATTGCTGTGAACACAGGCTGGTGGGTGCCCTGGAGCCCAGTGTCACTGCTGGCTGCCCCAAGGCTGCAGGAGCCCTGCTCAGCCCAGACCCAGGCTGGGAAATTCCCCTGTGCCAGGCACCCCCCCAGCTCTTACCCATGGCTGTGCTCTCTTGGCACGTCTCCAGCACTTCTTCCTTCCTTCCTTCCTCCAAACCACTTTTTTCTGTCCTTCCTCGCGTATTTGTTTCTCTTTTCTTTGCCATGGGAATATTTTGGAATTCCATTGATGTGAAGTGCCATTTGGAATAAATGGAAATGTCAGTGTTTCCATGTGCCACATGCATGGGTGCCATGCTCTGCTTGCTGGCACCCAGGGCTGCTTACTTGTGGGGAACATGAATTGCAGCAGGCTGCTAGATCCACTTCTGGCAACAGAAATGGGGCCAAGAGGTAGCAGAAATGGGGCACAGAGGTAACAGAAATGTAGAGAAGGGGTGTGGAGAGCATCCTGCTGCTGATCCTGAGGTGACAGCAGCAGCTGCTTGCTGTGCAGTCTGGAGTGCAACACTGCCTTGCTGATGGGTAACCCAGCCCAACTGTGCTGGGTTTCAATTACTATGATTTATTTTCCTGATCACATGAGAAATGTATTCCCAGAGCGTGTGACCATGAGGTGCTCACCTGCTTGTCATGACCTGTCAGAGGAGGCTGTGAGCCAGCACCCTGACCCCTCTGTCTGTAGGTATAGGGAGGGGTGAGGCAGTTCTCTCTGATAATGCCAAACAAGCCTGGGCCCTTTCCTGGCCACCATCCCAGGGAAGGTTGACTGCTCTGAGCAGATCAAGTGTGGACTTATCATGAATCACCTGAGGATGCAAAACCCAGCATTAACTCTTGTGAAAGGCAACTTGTGTGAACTCTGCAGTGCCAAAATTGAATGTGAACAGAAATTGCAGTCCTGACTCTCGTGAC
Organism: Ammospiza nelsoni; assembly: GCF_027579445.1. Classification (NCBI taxonomy): domain Eukaryota; kingdom Metazoa; phylum Chordata; class Aves; order Passeriformes; family Passerellidae; genus Ammospiza; species Ammospiza nelsoni. Next base: position 8,862,798 of record NC_080648.1, read on the forward strand.
CCTTCTGTTGATGCTATGAGCTCTGGATGTCCATGGATGCCCTCGACCCAGATGGGTGTAAAGGCCTAGTCCTGCTTCTACCCAGGCAATCCCTGGAGCCGAGCAGGGCAGGAGCAGGGCAGAAGCATATGGCTGTAGCCAAGCATCCCCCCATGGCAGTGCTGTTCCCACAGGCACCTTCCCAGCTTTCCATTTTCAACTTAACTGCACAGATGGATACAAAACAGCACTTACAGGCTGCTGTTGAGAGAGTAATTCCCAGGATTTCAGTGTAACCAGCAAGCTGGGTGGCTGCTTTTGGTGGGACAGGCTGTTTCTGGGAGCAGACTGTCTTAATTGGGACTTGCTGAAATGCTTTTTCACAAATAGGCAATTCAGCAGTAAATTAATAGCTCCCTTGCTAAGCTCTCCTAGTTTTTGTAGTAAGAGTGTGTTTGTCAGGCTGCTTTTCATAGTCTGGTGTTGAGAAATATTGAGGGGAGAAATCAGTACTCTGTTTCCGTCCGTAGAATCATTCTATCCTAGAATGTTTTAGATTGAAAGGGACCCTGAAGCTCATCCAGTTCCAACTGCTCTGCCATGACCAGGGACTCCTTACATTAGACCAGGTTCCTCCAAGCTCCATGCAGCCTGTCCTTGAACTTCCAGGGATGGGGCATCCACAGCTTCTCTGGGCAAGCTGTGCCAGTGCCTCACCACCCTCACAGTTCATACCAACATTATTCAGTTCCAGAGTCAGTATTTTATCACATGTGGAAATTTCTGAAAAAGTCCTCAGATCTCAGGAGGATGGTGGATATCTCCCAGTGACGTCATCTGGATGTGATTATTGGAGGGGTTTAACCATTCTTGAAGAGGCTGGTTGTGGTCCCAGAGGTTTGCAGAGTCAGGAGTTCTCTGGGAGCAGAGGTGGCTGTGAGATGTTGGCCAGCATCAGGGAGCAGCATGGGGCCAGAGGGACATTTGGGCCAGAGCTCTCCAGGGGAGATGGATGACCCTGAGCATGGGCTCTGTGTTGCTGTCCCCTTGCTGCTGCCCTCACCATTTCACAGCGCAAAAGTGAGTGAGGTTAATTGTTTGTTATGGTGGCTGCAAACTTACCAACCTTCTCCAGAGCCCTGTGCAAGGGATGCCCCTGTCTTCACCACCTGGCCTGTGCCAGCCCCAATGCTCACCTGGCACAAACACAGGAGAAGACTACTAGAGGGTAGTCCTGACCCTCAGGATTTCAGGATAGTGCAGCCCAGACACTGCTTCCAGGAGGAAAAAAGCAGGTTTGTGTTAGTGGTGCTGTTGTGTGGGAAGTCCTGGCCCCCTCATGGAAGTGAAGCCATTGAACTCCACAAGCTGGAGCAAGGCCAGAGGGCAAGAGGGAAAGGGCTGCCTGGGCTCATGTGGCTGAAAAACTTTTTTAAGACCTTGACTCTTGTAAAGTCATAAATAGAGCTGTGGGAAACCTGAACTGTTTGGATTCCCCCTGGGCAGCACCTGCTTGTCTCATTCCTCAGAGGGCTGGCCGATACTGGGGACTCCTCAGCGAGGAGCTGATACAGGGCTCTCCTGTAAACAGGAGTTTTTTAAAATGCTCCTTGTGCACTCAATGCCCAAACACGAGTCCCCAGGGGACCGCCTGACCTCTCTGGAGCAGTGAGCCACCTGCTTGGCTCCTTCTCTCTGGTGGTTGTTTCTGTTTGTGCAAAAGGGAAAAGCAGGATAACCTGCTGTGGCAGAGTCTAGATCAATGCCTGATCCACAGCGTGACCTTGCCTTTCCCAGGAGCAGCTCCCACTCTGTGAGCCCAGCACAACTGTCTGTGCAGTCCTGCTCAGGGGAGGCAGAGAAAGCTCCTGGCAGCCCTGAGGGGTCCTAGCTGGATCCTAGAGCCTGTCCCAGCATCTCTCACTCCAGATAACTGCAACTGCATCACTTCCTGTACACTGGTACTCAGCTGTCCTTAGGGAGTGAGCTGTCTGTTCCAGCTCACCCTGCTATGGATGCTTCGTCCTTTCTTCTGTCTCTTCCACAGATGCAGTTTTTCTCAGTTAGGGTGGCCGCTGGCAGGCAGCCCCTGGCTCAGCAGAGCAGGGTGTCTGCGATGGCTGATGAGGCAAAGCACGTTCTCCTTTTCCCCGAGCCCCGCACTGCCTCTGCCCCTCTGCAGCCTGACCTCACCCGGCCTGACCCATCCCTGTGGCTCTTGCAGAGGTTGCAGTTTCGCTGGTGGAGAAGATGCAGGCTCAGGAGATCCTGCGGAGCCTGCGGCTGCCCGAGTTCGATGACCTCAGCCAGTTCTTCCGCAACCTGCCGGCCACGGCGCTGGTGGGCCTGGGCGCCTTTGCCGCTGTCGTGGCCTACTGGTTCGCCAGCCGGCCGCGTGCTGTGAAGCCGCCCTGCGACCTGCGCATGCAGTCGGAAGAAGTTGAGGTGAGGGCAACCCCCGCTGGCTTTCCCCAAGGTCTGCATGCCTGGAAGTCACAGCATGGATTGGGTTGCAAGGGACCTTCCTTAAAGATGATCTCATTCCAACTGCCTGCCATGGGTACTAGACCAGGCTGTTCCAAGCTCCATCCAGCCTGGCCTTTGACACTTGCAGGAACGGGGCTGCCACAGCTTGTCTGGGCAGCCTGTGCCAGGGCCTCGCCACCCTCACAGGAGAGAACTTATTTCTAGCATCTAATTTAAACCCACTTTATTTCAGTGTGAAGCCACTACTTGTTCTATCACTATGTGCCCTTGCAAAAAGTCCCTTTCCAGCCCCTCTCATTAAGGTCTCCCCAGAGCCTTCTCTTCTTCAGGTTGAACAACCCCAACTCTCTCAGCATTTCCTCATAGGGTAGGTGTCCCATTCCTCTAATCACCTTCATGGCTCCTCTGGACTTGTTTCTACAGATCTATGTCCACAGGGCACACCAGAAAGTCTTTTTTGTTGTTGTTGTTTTGTTAGTTCCCCAACCTCATCCTGAAATCAACCATGTAATGCACTGTGCCAAGATCACTTCACCCCATCACTTCACCTTTTCCTGTAAACTAATAAACTAGAATACAGAGTACATGTTATTCTCTTAGATTTTCAGTAAAATTTTGGTCTTAGCTTTGTTCAACCATCTGTTGCAAAAAATTAGAGGCACTGCCATTGCATGGGAGAAACAACTGAAAGGCAACAGCTGATGAGACCAGATCACCTGGCAGTCTTCATGTGCACCCATTGCTGAATTTGGTGCTGCTAACTTGATGATAGTAAGAAAAAGTAAACCTGAACCCATGCTTAGAGGCTGAGGAGTTACTAATTGTTATCCTTGCAAATTACTTTAATGATGTCGCTCTGTCTTAAAGAACAGAAATGTTTCTGAGTATTGTCTCCACTTATTTTAATATCTGAAAGTGGGATGAGAATTTTTAAAGCCTTTTGTGATGCTCCCCCTAAGACGTCATTGTCTTTAATTCCAACAGCTTTTTAAAAGGGTGGGAGGAATTAACATTTTTCAAGATAATTTTTCCCTGTGATTAGGGCTTTAGTTACTTTTTTTTTTCTTTTGCTCCCATGCAGTCCTGGTTTGCTCATTCTCACCCTGGTTGTCCACTCCTAAAATACCTCTGCTGAGCTCCTGGCACTGGAGGCTGGGCTCTGCCTTGGTCTGTCCTTCATGTTGGCCTGGATGTCCTTGTGGAAGTGCTCATGGTGCTAGTCTTGGAGACCTGGGGAGCCCAGAGCAGTTGCTTCCCCTAGCACATCCCCACTCCATTACTTCCAGATCCATAATTCCCTATTAAATTCCCTAGGGCAATATCAATGATCTCAGTGACAAGGAGCTGGGTCAAGTGCTCCTCTGTGACCAGAGGGCTCTCCCTATCCCTGAGGTGCTGAGGTCAATGTCCCCCCTCTGTCATCCCTTTGGTTCTTGGGGCAGGTGGTGATCACAGAGCTCTTGCTAGCATTTGGGGAGTGTACTGCTTTATGGTGGGGGTTTCCCCATGTCCCACCCTGGAGCAGTGCTGCTGGCTGTGTCACCTTGTGTCACCTCGTGTCACGCAGGGCCTGGCTGGGGCGCGCCGCTCGGTGATCGGGGACAGCCCGCAGCTGCTGACGCACTACTACGATGATGCCAGGACCATGTACGAGGTCTTCAGGAGGGGATTCAGCATCTCTGGTGAGAGCACAGTGGTGAGGAGGCTTAGGAGCAGAAGCTGGGAGAGGTGGGGACCAGGTCATGCAGGTGTCCCATGGTCACTGGTATCGTCACAGAGCTCTCACACACTTGAGACATCACTTCCCACTCCAAAGAGCCATGATAACTCTTCCCTGCTCTACCAAACTATTTCCATGTCTGCTGTTTATGGTGTCCTGCCTCATTGGATTTAGCAATGTCATGGTCAGATTAGTATTTTTGGTACAATAAAAAACCCCAGATCTGCACATATTCTGCCCCACAAGACAGGGGTAGATGAAGGACTCGGTAGGTGTGTGGAGGAATGGATTCCTGCAAGTAGGTACCATTAGCAAATTATTCAAACTTTTCAAATTTTCATCTGGTCACGCACTGCTGCGTGTTGTTTTACCTTCCTCCAGAGTAGGCTGGGCTAAATATAGTCATTTTTACCTTTTTAAATCAAAAGGCAGCACAAAAGGCAGTGGGATGAGTGCCCTTATCAGACACCAATGCTCATGTGACCTTTGGAGAAGTGTCTTTTAATGAGGCTGTTTGGGGCAAACTGCTGCTGTCAGTGGGAGGACTGAGCCCTTTTTGGGGGCTCCCAGCAGCTTGTCTCCCATCAGATGCACTTGTGTGTGTAATTTGCTGGGGATTGCTGTGAGAACCAACCCATTAACTATGGATTTATTCCTGGAGGGCTCCCCCACATCATGGCCCTATGTGTTAACTCCTGGCACTGCCTCTCCGTAACTCATCATCTCTGCTTGTGTCTTTCAGAGAATGGCCCCTGCCTGGGGTTCAGGAAGCCCAAGCAGCCCTACCAGTGGCTGTCCTACAAGGAGGTGAGCTGGATGTGACACCCACTGTGCATCCTCTTCCCCTGCCCAACACAAGATGGGGTGTTGGAGTGCCTGCACGTTAGACCAGGGGGTTGCTCATGCAGCATGTGATGCTTCCTGCTGTCCCCACCCTGGCACATCCAGGTGTTACATGGGTGTGTCAGCTTTCAGGGGCTGGCTCCATGCCATGAGCCCACTCCTGAAAGCAGCACTGAGGCACTCTGGAGCCACGGGGCATCACCGACCTCATCAACTACTACTCAGCTAATGATGGTTCATGATAACATAAAAACTGGACTTTTAGATAGGAAATACAATAATTGGAGAGCCTTCCTGTAAGTCTTTGCTTAATTTGGTATCATTATGTTCCTCTTTTTTTATGTATTTTTTCCTCTCCAAATTCCAGGTGGCTGAAAGAGCAGAAGCTCTGGGTTCAGGCCTTTTGCAGCAGGGCTGCAAGCCATCCACAAAGCAGTTCATTGGCGTCTTCGCTCAAAACCGCCCAGAGGTGAGATTTTATATCCAACTTCATATTGTATTAATAAAGTTCCTGACCTGTCAGCTTGTTCTCAAGGTATATCTGCTCTCGAGGCCCCTTCTCACCTTTGTGCTTCCATGTTCTCCTTCAGTGGATCATCTCTGAGCTGGCTTGCTACACCTATTCCATGGTGGTGGTTCCCCTGTATGACACCTTAGGTCCTGGAGCCATTCGGTACATTGTCAACACAGGTAACATCCAAACTGATGTGATTTTCTCAGTCCTGTTGCTCAGAATGGTTCATTTTCTGCTTCTAAAAGACAGATGATCATAGAATCCTAGAATGGTTTGGGTTGGAAGGGACCTTAAACCCTCATCTGGTTCCAACTCCTCTTCATTGGCAGGGGCACACTACACCAGGTTACTCCAAGCCTCATCCAGCCTGGCCATCAAAACTTCCAGGGGTGGGACACTGTGATTATACTTGTTGAGTGTCTTAAATTCACTCAGAGAAGTTCCTGAGAAGCCCTGTGTCCCTGTGCTGCCTCTGTTGCATTTTCCACATGCCCAGTTGTGCATAGCCATAGATAAGGGCTGCTCTGGATGTGGGAATGTGTCCACCCACTCCTGTGTTGCTTGATATTTTGCCTCCTAGATTTTTTAATGCATGTGGGGACCAATTTTAATATTTTGAACAGACTCCCAGAATAATCATAAATGTCAGCCACAGCTTTGTCATTGACTTAGGTTACCTAAGACTGCATTTTTTCCTCATTTTTCAAGAGAAGCATGTGCTGTATGCTGGGATTTCTGGTGTAGCCTGGACTGACTATCAGAACTGATATAGTGTTAGCTATGAGCTAATCTTGCATTAAAGAAGATTTACTGCAAACAGCTTGTTTGGCTGTTTTTCTTGCAGCTGACATTTCCACAGTCATTTGTGACAAGCCTGAAAAAGCCAAGATACTCCTCGACCATGTGGAGAGGAAAGAAACACCAGGCCTGAGGTCTATCATCCTGATGGACCCGTTTGAGAAGGAGCTGACAGAGAGAGGGAAGAGCTGTGGGGTTCGCATCCAGACCATGCAGGAGGTGGAGGTGAGTTTGCTCTCTCTCCCCTTTTACTATTTTTTGTAATATCTGTAAAAAGACAGTACATTGCACAGGGACTTGTGAATTGTGTGCCAGGTTCAGTGTCTGGAGAGCACAAAAGAGCAGCTTGTGGCTGATAATGCTAATGCTTGGTGCATTTGCCTCTTGGTGTTATTCCTTGTTGATAGCAGAGCCAACATTTCAATTCTTGATCCTCAAGTATGCTATCAGCTGTTATTTAAGCATGGGAAGGGGATTGTTATTTGAGACATTGTCCTCATGCAATGTTACCAATAAGTAAAACTTCACAAAAGGAAGGCCTTGTAAAGTCATGGCTCAGTTACTTTAGCTAAGCAGAAAAGGACTGTGGGAAAGAGACTCAGCTGAAATAGGGGTAGGAAAACAAGTAATATAACTTGTGTATTCACAAGTTATAAAAATTGCGTGTTCACATTGTGCTGTATGGTGGTTGGTTGAATTATGTTTGTTATGCTTTAAAACTATGTAACTGATGATGGACAAACTCCTTAAAAAGGCCTGGTTTTTGCAATAAAGCAGCTCTCCTTTGTACCTGCCTGGGGACTCTGTGTCACTATGGACCCTCACCCACACTACGTGTAAGCCTACAGCCTCACACTTGTTTGAAACACCCTGGATGCAGCTCAACCAACCCAAACACTCCTTGAAATCCAAGGAAGGCACTACCGTTGAGGCAAGAAACTCAGGATAATGAGTAACTCAGGACAATGAAGATGGCCTCAGTGCCACCTAGGAATTTGTCTGCTTTAGCTCACACTCTCCCTTAGTGGTTTGCAGATTATTAGCAAATGGGTTACACTGCAGGAATTAAGGTGGAAATCACTTTTGTTGCTTTCATCTCTTCCAGGACTGTGGCCGTGAGAATCGACATGTGCCTGTGGTGAGTGTTGGCTTGTTGCTTTTCCCACTTACAACTACACAGGAGGGACCTTAAAGCTCTTGTTCCACCCCCCTGCCATATTCTGGGACACCTTCCATGGGTGCTTGGTTGCTCCAAGTCCTGTCCAATCTGGCCTTGAGCATTTTCAGGAATGGGACAGCCACAGCTTCCCTGGGCAGCCTGTGCCAGAGCTTCACCACCCCCATAGGGAACAATGTGCAGTATTTGCTTTATTCCCTCTACCTGGAATACTTAATTGAGATAGCTCATCCTTCTATGAATGTGTTAATGGGACAGTAATTAAATGCCATTGTTAAGCTATCCTAATTCCACTACCTTACCCTGGTGGCACTGGAATGTCTCTGTACCCTTCACTTTCTGCTGGGGTTCCTATAGTTCAGAAGCACTACTTGGCAGTATTTATATGGGATATTTTGGGAAAATTGCTTTGATATTTTTCACTGGCTGCTCATACTCATACAAAACTCTCAAAAGCAGCTTCTGATATTCAAGGGTTTATTTAATCATTAATGACCCAAAATAGTGCACGTATGGGGCGGTGCTGAGAATACAGAGATGCTGCTGGAAATGGGAACAATCAGCAGCTTTGGAATCTTGTCCCTGTTGTAGAGTTCTTTGCAGAATTGACCTGGAAAATGATGAATTATCTCAAGCTGTCCCACGTGTCTAAAGATACAGGTGGTGGACTGGAAAATGCTAACTGTGAGACAAACACTAAAGCATGCCCTTAGTGCAGCTGGAGCACAGCATAAAGGCAGGAATAGAGCCTGCATCAGTTGAAGAATCCTGGTTATATATGCTGAGGGGAATTCTAGCTTTTTTTTTTTTCTTGTCAGAGCAAAAACATAATTGGTTTGATCTTTAGGTTTCTACAATGTCAACAGTCTCTACCACTGACACATCTGCATTTGACTGATGTGATTTTCTTAATCTCCTTTTGTATTTCTAGCCTCCTCGACCAGAAGATCTGTCAATTGTGTGTTTTACTAGTGGCACTACAGGTAAAAGAGGCATTTTAATCTAGAAATGTTAGAATATCTTATGAAATTAATTATGAATCCAACCTCAATACATACAAATGTGCTGTTATACTGATATGGCAATGATATTTCTAGGCATTTTTAATATTTAAGAATATATAGGTTTATATACTTCTGTAGATTGCAAATTAAAAATAACAATATATTTATTTTTCAATAAATTCTCTGACATACATTTTGCCAGTATGATTTCCCAGTTGTCTGAAAATCCACCCATGTCTCTGCTTCCCATTTTGTTGTGTAGTTGTGAAGCACTTGGTTGATTGGTATTTATCTTTTGCAAATATTTACAAAAATCAAAAAAACCTAAAATGTGGTTCCAGAGCTTTCCATTCTCTGTATCCTAAGCACATTGATGTCTCCAGCCTCACCAAGGTTCTTGTCACCTCTGTCTCCTCTTCTTGTGTGTTGCTTATGACACCAAGTGCTGGGGAGGTTTGGGATGAGCCTGGTGCTGGTACTCATGTGTTGCTGGCCTCTTTTTCTTGGAGAGAGGGGCAGCATAATTTTCCTGCCTGTTCTTAGCAGAGGCAGTTCTTTCTCCTCTCTTCAGACCCTGGTCTTCATCAGCTTGCAGGAGTTTCCTACTCTTGAGAGCTCAGCCTCTGTAACATGTCCCTGAAAGCTGTGTGGGCTGATGCACAAGGCATCACTGCCTGGGACACTGCTTTCACACTTGCCTGCAGAGAAGGTCCATGCTCCAGGCACTGCTGGAGCAGCTCTTCCAGATCCACTTGTGCTCTTGGGATTGCCTAATGCTTGGTCCTACACCAAAGCATCCTCAGTTTGGTGTCAGCAGAAGATGCTGGTGCTCCTCAGATGGTGGGTCAGGCTGAGCACGAGGGAACACCTTCATCCTCCACCTCACAGAGAAGACTTGTGCTGCAGACCAGGTAGGCAACTGCTGTATCAGCTCCAAGTACAAGCTCAAGGTGTATTAAAAGGGTTTGGGTATTTTACCTTTGTGTATGGTCCTTAGATTTGATATCTGCACTTCAGAGTGCCCAGGGCAGGGCACTGAGGTAAAGGAGCCTGTGACTCTGCTCTGTTCCAGCACTGGGAATTCCTAAATGGGAAAGACTGACCTCAGTGCTGGACATGAACATCACAGCCATGCACAGAGTGAGTGCAAAGTGGCTGGGCACAAATGGGAGCAGTGGAAATGGAAGGAGCCATGCTGTGGATGCAGCAGGGCACAGTGTGTTTCTGTGCATGTTCAAGTGCAGAGCAATTATTTTTCAAGTCACGTTATTGTTGACATTTTTATTTCTAAATAAGAAATTCTGCAATTATTCTTCTAGTCACGTTATTGTTGACATTTTAATTTCTAAATAAGAAATTCTGCATAGAGAAGGTTTCTTGTGATTTTCCTTTTCATTTGCAGATGTAATCATGGGCCAGTTTCCGATTTTGTGCTTTTCTTAGAAGCATGGCCAGAGTTACAGAAATAGGACAATCAGGAAGTTCATTTCCCTTCTCCAATCCAAATCAGAGATTTCCAATTTTGCAAATCATCTCAAACTGAACATTTCATAGCAATGATTTGTGATGCATGAGCCCATCCTCTGCTGCTGCAGGACTTTGCACATCACTCTCTGCATTTTCCAGAGGTTGCATCAACACTCTGGTCTGTTTTCTACATTGTGCTTTGATGTAAGAGTTTTATATAGCCCATGTAATTTTTAGTGACTAAATTTAGAATTTTCTTCCAAAGGATATATTCTCTAGGGCTTTTCCAGTTCCAAAGGGCTTTAAATATTTTTGTATGGTGTGAAAAAAACCTCTGCTCTAGAATTTGTCTCCTGAAAATTGTAGAATTGCAAAGAATTCCCCAGGAGCAGACTTTAACACTTGCTTTTCTTTGACAGGACCAGATGCCCCAATGCCTCCTCAGGGAGAAAAGAGAGGCTGAGGTTACTGATCTTGGATGAAAAGAGCAACTTCCATGGCTGTGCCAAGAAGCCATCAGCACTTGGAAATGGGCCAAAGATATATAGATATCCCCAAACTGTCAGGATACAATTTTTTATGTTGGCTACTCCAGAGAAATCAATCAACTGTCATTCCCTCAAGGATCCACTGATCAGGTGGATAAAAATTGCTTCCCAATGGTTTCTCAGCATGGCCAGCGCATGTTCCTTTTAGTCAGAGCTCCCCTGGGGAGGAAAGTGCTTGCATCCCAGAACACTGATGGATCACACCATCACATTTGTGCTGGAGCACTTGAAAGACCCTTTTGGCAATGTGGAAAAGGTTCTTCTATTCTTTTAAAAGTTCTACTATTGCTTATGAGAACTATCAAACAAGCCTGGCACCAAGATAAGGAGGCCTTGACATTCCTGGATTATTGATGGATTGCAGGTATCCATTCTGTAACAGGACACTCACTAGGCCTGTCTTTGTGAGGAAATTCAAACAAGAACAGTGTTACAGAAATGGCATTGATTTTTTTAAATAGAAGAGCAGCATCCCTGCCAACCCTCTTCTCTCAAAGTGGTGATTCTGGGAAAGAGCTCATAGAAAGGGGCACCCATTTTTGCTAGGTTAACTCTTAGAACTACTAAGGAAGGTTAAAGCTTACAAGAGTCCCCCAGCCCAAAAAGCTGCAGCTGTCCCATAACAGCATGGTTTGTTCTGGATTTCTCCTGATGAAGGCTCTCCTGGCTCCAGCACTGCTGCTCTGCTTTGACACTATCATCACTGCAGCCTGTCCAGGGTGTTGAGCCTGTGCAAGAAGAAGGAGGCTGAAGAAGGAGTCAGGATGTTAACACTGCTTCCAGGCATGGCAGAGATGCTGGATCTGCATTCAAGTCAGAGGTGGAGTGAGTAAATGAGTCAAATATCTGAGAAATCTCACAGAATCACAGAATAGTTTGGCTTGGAAGAGACCTTCAAAGCATGTCTAGTTCCAATTCCCAGCCACAGCAAGGCAACCTTTCACCTAGACCTGTTTGCTCCAAGCCCCACCCACCCTGGCACTAAACACTTGAAATCCTCCAAAAAACATCTGAAGAATTTTTTCAAGGTGCAGGGACCAGAAAGAAGTGTGCCAGAAAGAGGGCACAGTTTTGAGTTTCCAAACCAGTACTGAGCACATCCTTTCCACTGTGACACTGCAGGAGCAGAGCTGCTTCTAGAACTGCAGGGGCTGAGCACCTGTGTTTGGCTGGACACAGCTCAGTAACAGAAGTGATTCTGGAGTTGTGGTGTGTATGCACAACTGACACCTGTTCATGGATGTTTCCTGGAGCCTGGATCCATGTGTGCACCCAGTTGAAAATAACCTGCCAGGCTGGTTTGGCACCTGTGAGCCTGGTTCAGCATGTTGGCATGGGAGCAGCCATGGCTGGCAAAGCTGCCAGCTTCACCCCTGAGCTTCAGATGGGACCAAAGCAACCTCCTGTGCACCACCATCTTCATCTGCAAGTGTTTGGGACTGAATTACTCAAGGCACTTGAAGCAGCAAATAGGAATTTTCAGTATAATACATTGTGTTAAAAATATCCTGCTCTACTGCAATAAATGTATGCAACAATTGCTGTTTGTGCCTGCCTTTAATTACTTGGGAGGCTGAGTAGGAGTGATGGTGGTGGTGCTGGCAGGGCTCAGTGCTGAGTGTGCTCATGTCTGTGCCCATGCTAGCAGCACAGCCCTCATCAAACTGCTCTGAAATGAGAGGATTAAACATACTTTCCTGTGCTGAAACATATTCACAAAGCACCACAGTCTCTTCCTAATCTGAGGAAGGCAGAATGAGATTCTGGCTGGTTTGCCATTTTGTTGCATTAACTGGAGGAGCTTTGCCAGGCTGCTTGTGCCCACTGTTCTGGGGACACACTGGGCACCTGCAGGTAAAGCTCCCCTGATCTGCCTTCGCACAGAGCAGCAGGAACTACGTGGCAGTGGTGTGATGGAATTAAAACAATCTGCTTAAAAACATGTTGCAGAGAAAGAGGCTGGCCCCATAATCTTTATTTGAGCTGAGCTACACCTTATTTTCACAAGTAAAGCCTTGGAAGGTGATGAAAAGGGACAGTGCTGTGATAGGAGGATGTGCAGAGCCCTCCATGTCACTTTTTTGTGAACATGGAGGTTCCAGCCTGTGGATTTGCTTAACAAACACTGTTTTTGTGTCCAAAAGATATGAAATGCAAGAGGTGTACCATGGTCAGCTGACCATGGTGTAAAAGGAGTGTAAAAAGGCAAATATTAGTGGTGCTGAGGTGCCTTTTGGTGGTGGATGAAATGCTGCAGGGGCAGTGCCCAGCTCTGGAACACAGCACAGGGGCTCTGCTGGCTCCCTAATGGGTTTATGGGTGCCTTCAAGACACCTCTGCTGCTGATATTATTCATTCATTCATACTTCCCTTAATTGTAGTCTCAAAGGGTCTTCTTGTAGCCTGATTTTTACCTGCACTTCTCTGCATTTCTCATGTCATCCAGAATACTGGTTAAGTAAGAGTATAACAGCCTTTTAAACAGTGTCTCTTGGTGTTCAAGATCATTCTTAATCAAAATCTGGATGAAATAAATCCTCCCAAGAGAGGCTGGAACAGCCAGCCAAGTCTGATGGCTGTGCTCATTGAGTGGCTCCATCTCAGCACTCTCAGAAATTGCAGTTAGGCTATTTTCTGTTGGAACCAGTTTTCCAAAGTCTTCAAGAGAAATATTTCTATTTGCAGTAGCATTTTATTAAGTTTTGAGTATTGAAGTGTTTTTGGTATGTATTAGTGCACAGAAATGATGGTGAAAATTACTGTGTTTTAAAACTGAAGAAGTGAACATAATATTTTAAACATTTCTTGTTTTGTTTTTTTGTTCAGTTTTTGAAAGTTACCTTCTGGCTTATCTTTTAAACTCCCTCTCTGTTTCCTTTCAGGAAATCCCAAAGGTGCTATGCTGACGCATGGAAACGTGGTGGCGGATTTTTCAGGCTTTTTGAAAGTGACAGAGGTGATTACCCTGAGCTAGAAAACATTGCCATGTGCAGGGTGTGTGGGTTGAGCTGTGGCCCTGCATGGGCTGGAAGGATGCTCTTGCAGATAAAAGATGACATTTTTCCTGCTCAGAGGGCCAAATCCATGGGAATGGAGCAAGGCTGAATCTACAGTACTGGAGGGCATTAAATCCTCTTTGCAGCTCTGGCTCCCAGGCTCTGTAGGGCACTAAGGGCTTCTGAGAAACAATGCTGACTTCTGTAAATCAATTAATTAACTCTTTTTGAAGAATGAGGAGAGCACACAAGCCCTGTACAGTTGCAAATGGTGCTTGAAGAGGAGTTCAAGCTTCTCTTGTGCTCTGTGTGTCTCATTGTGCCCAAAAATGTCACTATTTCTTTGAAACCTCTCTGCATACAAAGTATGTGTGTATAAATATATATATATTTTTAAGAACATACATGATTTTTTACCAGAATGGTTAATGGTTAATTTCATTGATATTCCAGTATATTTCAGTTTTTGTTATACATATTTCTAACAGAGCACAGCAGAGTGCTGGCCAAGTGCCTTTATAATCTGTTCCACACAACTGTAAACTCATGTTTAGAAACAATATAGGAAGCGAAATCAGTTCACCATGACATAGTAAGGATTTTATACATCTTATATAAAACAAATCTAAATAATTTCTGGTAGTGAACAGGAATTCTATAAAGTAATTACATGCACATAGGATGGAAAATTGGTTATCTCATACCCCTTACTGGTCTTATTGTTGATGTTGAAATTACTGAAGTTTTTTACTTTAATCCTGGAATTTTCTGAGATTTCCGGACCCCTGGTGTAAAGAAACTGCAACATGTGATGTAAGAAATGCCACTGAACTCACATGTGCCAATGTTTGCAGGACTGTGCCTCCACAGTGTGCAGCACAAAATGCCAGTGAGGGCTCCTCAGCATGGAGCTTCAGTGGCAGCAAGAGGCACAAATGGAAGCTGAGGTGTGGAGAGGCCTGAGCTTCTATGGGCAGGCATTTATTTTGGAACAGTGCTAATTTAGAACTGAGGGAACTTGGCATTTTCCAGAACTGGTCCACTAAAATGGATTTAGTGTTTATTGATGGAGTGGGACCCTGATTAATCTCAAAGGTATCAGATTGAGACCCAAGTCTGGTGTGATTGTAAATTTATCTCCAGTCACCAGAGTATTGCTAGCAGAGGGTAAATGCCTGTAGCTGATCCACAAGATTTGGGTAATGTCTGACCACGGTAATGAAATAGAGTGTGAAACATTTGAAAGTAGTATAAATTAAGGAAACAAAATGAGAAGTTCTGTAGGTTTGTCGTTTGCAAGTTCTTGTGGCAGTTTTGCTTAGTTCAGTGATTTTTACAAACCAAATGTATTTTTAAGCAAGTCCAAAGCTTTATAAGGTTGTTCTCAAATACCAAGGAGCTGTTTGCATTTTTATATTTAACTGTGCCAACTGTGAAATGCTATTCAATGGCATAATTTTGTTCTGATTCAAAACCAGATTATTTTGTCTGGGCTCTTACAGCAGTAATAAAAGAACAACCCTGGTTGATATTAAAGGTTTTGCATTACTGTGCTTGCAGAAAATGAAGCCAATTTGAAATAATGTATAAATAGATCTGCAGGCCCTAATGGCTTCATTGAGACTGACAGACACAATAATGTGAAATGGGATGCTGAGAACACCCCAAGGTCAATGATGTTTGACTTCGGTAGGTGATGGCTGGGAGGCCATACCCAAATCTGACCAGGCCAGAATTAACTTCAATAAAATATCCCCTGAGGCATGAACTCCTGTGTCTGCCTCCACTGTATCCCAGGTCATGGGCTATTGATTCCTTCTGAGCAGTGGAGGTGCAAGTGGGTATAAACTGTTAACACTGTGAGCTGATAGATTTTTATACCCATTTTCCACCAACCACTGGCCTTGATGCAAATTATTGGGTAGTCAACCTTTCCGTGTTTCTAATCCATAATATTACAGCAAGCTGTTCCCTAGGAAATGCAGGTAGAAAGGTTATTTTCTTTTGGGGAATGGATTAGGTAAGGCTCTTGAGGCCTTTGTTTATTCCAGCCTTCAAGAGAGAGTTAAAAACTTGGCAAAATTAAGACTTTGGTCACTTTTCTTCCCCTATTCCCTTCTTCTTTCTCATCTGTGGGACAGTCATAATGCCCCTAAAATCATATTTTAATAATTTAAAATGATGAGAAACACTAACAGAAGTAATTTTGAAGCCTAAGATTGAATCATTAGTTTTCCAACACATTGATTCAAACCAATGATTAACCCAAGGAAAAGGAAAAAATGGCTAATTTTGACTCTAGTAACACTGTGATTTTGGAATGGGCTGGATGCAATGTGGGAAAGTGCTGCTCCTGCAGGGCCCTGCTGGTGTCCAGGGGGCTCCTGCAGGTTTGCACCAGGATCCTGCTGCCTGGCACAGCTGAGAGCACAGATCAGGGTCTCGGCGCCTCCTGGTAGAAAGCAGTGAATAAAAATGGGATTCTCCATCAGGGTGAGCCTCCATTGCCAGCGAGAGCTGCGTGGGTACAATCTGCCTTCTGCCAAGGAGAGCCCTCTGCATTGCCCTGTGTGTACATCTCCGTGCTCTTTACTCCTCCTGCTAACTGAGCTCCATGATGCTGTGGCTTTAACGCTTCCCTGTGTCCGCCGCTCCCTCCTCTCTCGACAATCTTTACCCTTTTGCTCCTCTGGTGCCATTTTTCTTTTTATTATTTTATGACTTTCTTGTTGTCTTCCTGTCAGTGTTTCTTTCCTTTCTGTCTCCCATGCCCTCCACCTGCAGAAAGTGATCTTTCCGAGACAGGACGATGTGCTCATCTCCTTCCTGCCTCTGGCTCACATGTTTGAAAGAGTTATACAGGTAAGAAACTGCCTGAACTGACGAGGCCTCGTGGGGCTCCTTGTGTTTTCTTCCAGAGTCAGTGGTCTCCTACTTGTGAGGATGTACACATTTCCTATTTGCCTTTAGCACACATGTTTGAGAGAATGGTACAGGTAAGGTCATGGTGTCAGTGGAAATCGTCTTTTTTCCACGCCACAAACGAAAAAATAAAATCAATAAAATACTAAATAACCAGCGATATCTTGTAGCACTAAAAAGGCTTGTACTCCAGAAGTGCCATGTGCATAACACCAGAGCCATGGTCTCAGTGACATGGCTGTGAGTCCAGAGCAAGGCCAGGAGAGTTTCCCAAGCTCTCCAGCTTACACCTGGCTCAGGGATTGAGAAACAGCCCTTCAGCAATGAGCCAAACTCATGGCTCACTCAGCTCATGGCTACTGCTACCTGAGCAATCTCTAGGACAGGTTTTCAAAGCACTCTAGGATGAGGTGTTATGTGAGTCAAGATACTTTCATGCCATTTTCTACATCAGCTAAAATTATTTTTTTGCATAAATAACATGATCTGCAAAAAAAAACCCCAACCTGGCAGGTACTGAAAAGGAAGAAACTGAGATCATGGTGAGACACATGATCCTCCTGGCAGGGCAGCATGTGGTGGCCATTCACTGGAGCCTGTGTCCCCCAGGAATTATGGCAGATCCAAGCTCTTGCCAGCCCACAGAACTGACTCCATGTCTCTTTTTGACTTGTGCTGCAATTGGTGAGTTAGGCAAGTCAGGTGAGACAGTCACATCAGGTCTCCTGGCCTGAGAAGCTGCAAACTTAAAATAGATCCAGTATGTGAAGGTTGGATCTGGATCCAGTTGCAGCTCTGTACTTTCTCAGGGAGGCCTGTTTCAGGCTGAAAGCACACTCTCTGAGTCAGACAAGCATCTGAATAAAAACCTCCCACTTCTTATTAACATCTGTGCCAAAAATAATATATTTTTCCCTGTTAAAACTCTCACAAATTGGAAGTAAAAGCCCATGAAAGATTTGGAGAATTACAGCCCAGCCTTTCTCCACCTGCAAGGAAAGTTGGTCAGTGTGCCAGCACTGTTCAGCAAACAAGAATATAATTATTCAAAATTCATCTGATGGGTGGGCAGAAAGAAATTAGAAACGTTGAAAATGCTTTCATTTCAGAGGATGTTGATGTACTGAAAGGGACAGCCTCCAAAGGATGTCCAGGTTTATCCTCCCATCTGGAACAGCTTAATATATAGATTTTTTCAAAAGGGCTAAAAAGTAATTTTCAAAAGCATTTTGAACAGCAAGCACTGCATCAGCGTCCCTAGTTTTAGCCAACATTATTAATTCCTGTAATTCACAATTAAAATCATACATTCAATGATAGATTCTTTAAAACTAAAAATTTCTAGTTGTTATTTTCAATTCTCAGTGAGCACACTGGTTACTTTCTTTTTTAAATTCATGTGCAGTGTAAAGCACAGATTCAGCAGTGTGATTTTCATTAAACCCACATCACATGTGTAAAATTCCTGTGGTTTCAGCTGATGGAGACAGTCTCTAACTGTCTGACAGAGCAGTGAGAGCAATTTGGTTAGTACTGCAGATTTTTAGGAGCTGCACAAAAATTGTGGATGTCTCTTAAGGAATTTTCAACTTATTTAGTTATTTGGGGAAGACAAGCCCACAAAAGGGAGCTGAAGTTTTCAGTCTACTCAGGAAGGCTGGGCTCAGCTCTGGCATCACAGGGGCACTTGCTGAGGACACTTTCTCCTCCATGCACTGTAAAACCATGGGAGAAGTGCTGGTCTCCAAATTTTCTTCAGTGACAAAATGCCAGTGACCCAGTCTGTGATGGCTCCTTGGCAGGGTTACTGGTTACCAGCAACCAGCTACCAGCTGGCTCAAGGCCAGCAGCCCCTCTGCCCCATCTCACATATTGAGCTCCATTCTGCTGATGAGGAAAACACCCTGCTTTGTTTTCAAGTCCAAGGCTTCTGGATTTGTAGTTTCCATACAAGTCAAGCACCTTTCATGAAGTGGGCTTCTATTTCTGGGATACAGGATCAGGCACTATATTGCTAACGTAGTTTATATTGTTGTATTTAAACAAAACTAAAGTATTAACATCTAAAAATTGGCTGCTGCTCTGTGTTTTATAATGTTTCTTACTTTGCATTTCTGTATTGATGATAGGTCCTCATGCTGTGAGCTGCTATGGGAGGGCTGGGCTTTAGGAAAGTTCTGATCCAGACTCTGACCCTAACTGGGACTTCTCTATCCCCATATGCCGGGGATGAAGGGAAATCCCTTCTGAAAATTTTGATTCCTTGTTCTTCTAGAACAAGTGGTAAATTTGCCGGATACTGAATTGCTTGTACTGAAAAATGCCCAGAACTATTTGGATATTTCTCTTCAGCACAAAATTTTATTGTTACTTTATTGTATTTCTAAAGTCCCATTTTTGCCACATTGCAGAGCAGAAAAGGAGCTTCTGCGCTTGGGATAGGAATGCTTTGCTTAGGGAATTGAAAGCCAAGGGGTTACATGTGCTCCTCTTTCTCCCCTCAGTCTGTAGTGTACTGCCACGGAGGGCGGATTGGCTTCTTCCAAGGCGACATTCGCCTCCTGTCTGACGACATGAAGGCACTGCGGCCAACCATCTTCCCCGTGGTGCCACGGCTGCTGAACAGAATGTATGACAAGGTGAGCTGCATTTTGATTTCACTCTTTTTAGAACAGTGGAGTTTATCTCCCTTTACTACTCATGTGGAAGAATTCCCTTAGTCATGGAGATTTCTCAAGCAGATGACACTATTTCTGCCTTGCTGCAGACACATTCTCACCCTGTGTAATGGATACAGCTCCTTCAGTGTGTAAGTCTGTATTATGACTTACACAGACTCCACACACAGCTATCCCATATGAATATGAAATCCCTCTGTACTAGCCTCCTACCTTGTTCTCACTAAAATTACCAGGGATGTTTCTAGAGATACAGGATATTTTTCGTCACAGAAACATCAGTCAAACCTAGCTGCACAAGGACTTTTTGTGCCCTTCAACCAGATTTGAAACTCAAATCTCTTGTTCTGGTGGCAACAACAGCTGGAAATCAGAAATTTCAAAAAGCCTTTGAGGATTTAGGCAGTGTAAATGTGACAGTGGCTTTTGGATTAGAAATCTTTAAAACTAAGGTAAAGGTATTGCAGGGTATTTAAGACAGGCATGTCTGATCATCATGTTAAATCTGTTTGACTAGCTGGGAATATTTATTCCTCAGAAGACTTATCTGCTAAAGACAAGCTTAAGCACAAGCTACTGATGTAATTTTTCCCAAAGGTCAGGGCTTCTGTGCTTTATTAAGGGACAGGCACTGGGAGTTTCTTATTTGTTGAAGTGGAATTTGTGCTGGTGCCTGATTCAGCTCAGGAAAATGCAGCCCCCATCACCACATTGGCCACCACTGATACCTGTTCATGTTGCTTATTCCCTGTTGCTCAGGTTGCCTGTATTTCACTGAACCCCATCACAGAAATTATATATTAAGAGCAGCCCTGTCAATCCAGTCAAGGCCTGTACCACCATCCTGTATTTTTCCCCGCAAAGGAACCACATGTGCAATAGGGAATGGAACGAAACACATCATTCCTTTTTCCCCACTAACAAATCCCAAAAGAACTAAAACTTGTTTACCTGTGCTGCAAATGTAACTGTGCCCACCGGGCTGTGTGGGTGTCATGGGGAGAAGAGGTGTTGATGTGCTCCCTCTCCTCTGTGGCACCTCATCTGCCATCCTGTGCTCCCACAGATCTTCAGCCAGGCTGACACATCCCTCAAGCGCTGGATCCTGGAGTTTGCGGCCAGACGGAAAAAGGCCGAAGTTCGAAACGGCATCATTAGAAACGACAGTTTGTGGGATAAACTTTTCTTTAATAAGATACAGGTAAGTGATTCAAGAAGTGAGTCTGAAGTCAAAGAACTCTCGTTTCTTCCAGCAATGACTGGTTTTCTGACAAGGCAGTTTCAGACAGTAGAAAAAATTTCTTCATGGATAGGATTGTCAAGTATTGGAACAGGCTGCCCAGGGAGTGATGGAAGTGTTAGAAAAGGGGGTGGACGTGGCACTTGAGGACATAGTTTAGTTGTGAAGATGGTGCTGGATTGATGGTGAGACTTGATGAGTGGTAAGACTTAGAGGTCTTTTCCAGCCTTAACAATTCTATGATTCTTTAAAGTCACTGTAGTCCACTTGCCTGATGATGAACTGTGGGCAATCACTACTCAGTAGTGAACAACAGACTGGAAAATAGAATAGAGAAAGGGAACTGAGCACAGTTTGTTGCTAGTGAAGTTTTGCCGTTTTTGTTTTTAAGCACCATGCATAATGTCAAAATTTCAATTCTCTCAGGGATAACTTTCCAGAAGGAATGGAGAAATACAAGGCAAGCTAAGATGACATTTGCTACATTCCTCTTCAGCAGCACCAAGAAATCACTAATTTATGGAATACTGCCAAAAATTTTTTGCAGCTCTCAGATAGAAGAGAGAGGGAGGAGGAAAGGTATCTAGGGATGAAGTTCAGACAGGTGGTCATGAAGAGGAGGTCACTGATCAAAGAGATGCTGCTCCAAAGTTTTCTGGAAAATCCCAACAAATAGTACTGGACTTAGGGTTGAGTTGCAGTTGGGTATATTCAAACCCACTTTTCTTCCTAGGAAAAGAATAAAGTTGTAAAGAAAAATGCACACATGAATCATGGTTTAGCAACCATGAATAAAGAAATCAGAATGCCCTTCTGCTTCCCACACATCTCAGTAAAAAAAGATATTAAATTGGCTTTAAACCAGGTTTTTCTGGGCTCTGTAGTACTGCAGGAGGCTCTAATTACTTCATTTTTTTAATCGGATGACTTATCTGGAGACATGCCACTTTATTTTTAACTAAAGAAACTGACTGTACTTGTGGTCTGTGGATTAGTTGTCCTCAGTGTGCAAAGATAGCAGAGTTCACCCAGCCGGGAGCGAGCCAGGCGCATATTGATGCAAGGGCTGGCGAGACGGGCAGACTCAGTCAGCAGTTGTTTTCTTTTGTGCTGGGTTTTCTTTTTTACTTCTAGAATAAAGAAAAGGAAATGAAGGGGGAGGAGAAAGAAGTGAAATAGGACACAGGAATTGATGTAATACCCTCCAGAAATATTTGAAGGTCATCTGCCTTAAAAAAGGGACAACATTATTTTAGAGGGCTTGGGAGGCAATTCATTAAAACCAGTGAGGTGTAAATAAGCAAAGAAGACTGGATGGGGAAGAGTCTGTTTTTCCCAGCAGTTCCCAGAGCCAGCTCTGCAGCCTGCCCAGGCACAGCAGTTGCAGGAGCCTAGGCTGAGCAGCTTGTCCTGCCAGGGACATGAGCACTCCTGTCTCTGTACACTGAATGGGGTTTTATCCCTCAGGAAAGCTTCAGAGCTAGTTCATATTTCCATAGATGGCCTCATCACAGAACCACAGAATGGCTGGGTTCGAAGACTCCTTGAAGTTCATCTAATTCTCACCCCAAGCCATGGGCAGGAGATCCTGCACATCTATCCTAGAGAGAGCATTTTGTGCAAGCTCATGGTTTTGCCATCTGCAGTAGCCTCTGATGCTTTCTTTTGTTTCCTCCTGCTCCCAACCAGGCAAGCCTTGGGGGCTGTGTCCGCATGATAGTGACAGGCGCTGCCCCCGCGTCCCCGACCGTCCTGGGCTTCCTGCGCGCCGCCCTCGGATGCCAGGTGGGTTTGTGTGCCTGCTCAGGGATGTTCATCCACTGCTAGCAAGAGAGCACCTGGTGTTTAGGAAAGGAGATGGGTTCGACCCTCAGAACTGCATTCAGGACAGCTGTACCAGGATGGATTGAACAGCCGGGCTTGGGGCAGCCACGGAGTCGTGGTGCACCCAGAGCTCAGCGGGTGGGAACAGCTCTGGGATGGCAGTAACAGGCAAGAGATATTTTCACTTTGGGCATCTCCCAGAAAAACCCCCAGGCTCATCCCACCCACCTCTCAGCACCAAATCGAGTATGTGAAATTAAATGTGTTTGTGCGAGTGCTGGGAACTTCATTACACGAGTTTTATTCTATATATAAATGGAGAGAGCTAATCCTCAGACATCAGCCTAACCCACCTGAGTTGTCCACTGCATTATTTCTCTGTGAGAGGAAACCCAGTGCAACTGAGAGGTCTCATTTGAGAGCCTAAAATTAGTCAGAAAAATAAAGGGTGGATTTTCAAAATGTCCCACAAAAATACCTTTTTTTTTCCCATTAATAAGTTCCTCTCATAGTGTAGCATATGTCCTGAATCAAAGGCTAAGTGCTCAACTCATCATCTCCCTATTTTCAATGATATAGAGCCATGGTCCTTCCTAGTTATGGAAATGGAATTTTGTACACAGTAGAAGCCAGGGACAGTGTCCCCATGGCAAATGGGCACCCACACACTGCAGCTGCAGCCCCAGCTCACAGGACTGTGCAACACAGGGCAATGCTTGGGATTGCAGTTTGGAATAGCAGAATCTTTTAGGATCTTTTAAAGATACCTGTCTCTTTGTCAGGTTTATGAAGGCTATGGCCAAACAGAATGCACAGCTGGATGCACCTTTACAACTCCAGGTGACTGGACATCAGGTAATTATTTTCTTCCACCATTGGAAGAAATAAAATAAATGCACATTCCTTTAGGAAATTTTGGACTGTAACATCAAGGCCAGGTTGGATGGGGCTTGGAGAAACCTGATCTAGTGGAAGGTGCTCCTGCCTCTGGCAGGGGGTTGGAATGAGATGAGTTTTAAGGTTCCTTCCAACCCAAACCACTCTGTGCTATTTCAGGATAGGTTTTATATCCAAAGAGGAGGTGTCGGTATTTAGTTTTAATAGTGCAAAACCTTAATTAAGTAAATGATTTCTGCACACAGACACAGCTCCTGCAAGAACATCCAGTGTATCTACAACTATGCAAGTAATTAATGATAAAATGCTAATTATTATTTATAGGAGAGATGACAAGTGACTTGATAACTTTGATTTCCAGGTCATGTAGGAGCCCCTTTGCCCTGTAACTTAATCAGATTGAAGGATGTGGAAGAACTGAATTATTTTGCTTCCAAAGGAGAAGGAGAGGTAGCAAATCACATTTTTATATCAAATTCTCACTAGTTAACACTGTATGAAGTAGTTTATAGAAGCATTTGACCTTTGTAGGGTGCATGGTTGCTGATGGGTTACATTGTGCAATCAGGAAAGGAAAATGGATGTTTAACCATAGAGCAGCAAAGAATTAATGAAAAAGGAGCTGTGGCAGTACTTCCAGCCTGATTCCTTAAACTGCTAAGACTGAATTAGTTCAGCTAAGAAGAGCTGAATTGCTTTGATTTCTACATTGCTGCGATCTCTACATTGCTGTGATTTTTATACTATACAAAAATTAAACTTATTGAAATAATTTTGTTATTTTTAACTACAAATGGAATGCAAATCAACTTCAAACAAATCAGTTTTGCAAAGCCTACTTCATATTTCCATTTGCTTAAAAAAAGCCATAGATAGTTTATTAACCCAATCTGGTTTAGTTTCATGGAGCCTAGTCATTAAAATATTTCAAATTTAGTGAGTTACTACTTAACTTATATTTATGGCAGAATAAGAAAATAATTCATCACCACCCCTGGTTGTTTTGCAGATCTGTGTGAAAGGACCCAATGTGTTTAAAGGTTACTTGAAAGATGAAGAGAGGACAGCTGAGGCACTGGACCAGGAGGGCTGGCTTCACACAGGAGACATTGGAAAATGGTTACCTGTGCGTACTGGACACACCCAGAGTTCTTATGGCAATTGCATTATGCCAAGTAAATTTTCAAGGGCTGAACTTAGGTCTCCAAGCAGGTCTATCTTTACAAAGGATTGAGTTTATATTTGGCACAATAAGCATTCAAAAGCACAATAGGCAATTGAAAGCTCTGTTAAAGACAGACAGCTTGCTGAGTTTCTGTGGTTAAATAACTTCTCTGGGAATTTTCATTTCTTTCTTCTAACAGAATGGGACCCTTAAAATTATTGATCGGAAGAAGCATATATTTAAACTTGCTCAGGGAGAATACATTGCACCGGAGAAGATCGAGAATATCTACATCCGCAGTGACCCTGTTGCTCAGATCTATGTCCATGGAGACAGCCTGCAGGTACAAACCAAGCTTTCAGAAAATCTTACTTTAGTCTTAGTAGCTAGAAGACAGAGCTGGGCTTGAAGGAAAGGAAAATGTGAGTGGATCACACCACACTGTCTCCCTCCTGCTTTGGAGCTGCCTGACAGCCAGGCAGGAACTGAGCTGCTGGTGTGACCCTGAGCAGCTTAGAGAATGCTGTGACCAAAGATCAAGCTTTTAAGTTGGCTTTGGTGTCACTCTTTGGGTCTCCAGTGCTGTGCTTTGCCACCATGCCTGTGGTAAGCCAGGAAAAGGCAAAGTCACTGCTGCCCCAACACTGCCTGCCCATTCTGACCAATCTTGTTCTGTTAATTTGCACATTTATACACACACTTACAGCTTCTGAAGCATGGCAATTCATCCTCTGCATTCAAGGCTCACAAGCATGAGCCTTCCCTTAGCATCAGAGTTTGCCTGGGATTTGCAGGGCCATGTGAGTTATTAATGTCCAGGAGGAGCATGAACCCAACTGAGGGTATTAAAACTGCTGGTAAATGCAGTCACAGACAACCTTTTACCTGAGAAAAAGGCACAGGCATCAGAATGTACTTCATGACAATATGTTAGCAAATTACTGACATAATTATCAGGAAGTGGTAAACGTGCAGAAATTCAGCTGACTTGTGTATTCACTTCAATGTAGAGCCTGGAATGTGGTTCAGCTTTCACCTGCAACTCTCCTTCTCCTTTACCTACAGGCCTTCCTGGTGGGAATTGTGGTGCCTGATTCTGAGGTCATGCCAGGTTGGGCAAAGAAAAGAGGGTTTGAAGGAACATATGCAGAACTCTGTAAAAATAAGGTTTGTATCTGCAGTACAGACTTTTTTTATTATTATTTTTTGCTGTAGCATGATGTGTGCACAATACTTTGTCTAGGAATGACAATTTCAGTGACAAGAATTATTTCCTTACTGAACATTCAGCAGGGTTGACCTGGATCCAGTGATGTGTTGACTGGTGGTACCAACTTCTGTCAGCACTGGTGGAGGAGGGCAAGAGTCTCTCTTGCAGAGAACAACAGTACAGCAGGAGGAGAGATTGTGTTGGCTCAGATTTCTTAAATAAGACAACTAAACAAAACTTATTGCTGGTCTTCTCTATGGTGACCGGCAACAGGACCGGAGGGAAGGGCCTGAAGTTGTCAGAGGAGGTTTGGATATTAGGAAAAGGTTTTTCCCAGAGAGGGTGGCTGGGCACTGGAAGAGGCTTCCAAGGGGACTGGTCACACCATCAATCTGACAGAGCTCAAGGAGCAATTGGATAATACTCACAGGCATGTGGTTTGACTCTTGGGCTGTTCTATGCAGGGCTGGGAGCTGTATTCCATGGTTCTTGTGGGTCCCTTCCAACTCAGGACATTCTATGATTCTATAAAAAGGACCCCAGTCTTAAACACATGCTCTCTAATACTGAGGAACTGCACTGGATCACATCAGTAAATACTGATGTCACTGAACCATTCCACTGGTGTCTGTGGGCAGTGATTCTGCATTGAAGTCTGGCAGATGGTGAAAGGACTGTAAATTTAACAGCTATGTCACATTGCTGGTTTGAAAATAGAATTACTTTTCATACCAAGGAGACACTTAACATCACCACACTTAAGTGTAATGCTTATACATTACAACAGAATTTTGCTAATTACATACTAACTGTTAGTAAGGCACCTGAACTTTGCTCAGAAACACTTTGGTGAGCAGTGAGCATTAATTGCATGTAAGGTTGGCTATGGTAGCTCATGAAGAATTTCTGTGTTTTGATGCAGGAACTGCAGCAGGCAATAATGGAAGACATGGTACGGTTAGGGAAGGAGAGTGGGCTTCACTCCTTTGAGCAGGTAAAATGAAACATCCTTCAGTGTGCTCAGACAGGCCATCTGTCTGTATAGAAGAGGGATTTGTCAGCATTTATCATGTTACTACAAATCTTTGTTGCAGCTGCACATGATGTTTTTGGAAGGAGCTTTATTGCTGGCACCCTGTAGTTATTCCTTTAGAAAAATGTATTTGCTGTGATTCTGCTTCCCACCCATGTTTGAAATTTGAATTAAATTTAGTGAAAGTTTTGGGTGCAGAGGTCAAAATGTTAATTGGGGGGGACATGGATAATCTCCAGAAAACCAGAGGTCAAGATAAACATCTGTAGGAGTCTGACTTTCCTGCCACTGAAAGCTCTGTTAGAAATTGGGTCACTAATGACTACTCTTATACCTGACCTGGAAATGCTGCTAGTTTCTTTATCTTTAGTCTGGGCACTAGTTCTTTCCTGCTTGTGTAAATATTTCTGCAATAGAGCTACAAACACTTCAGAAGGGGAGATCTGAAATCAACCATGGTCTACATAGCATTAAAAACACTGAAAAATTATCCACCCCACTTTAAAATGTCAAATGCTTGTATCTGTTTAAAAAAACAAACATCTTAATCATTACATATAATTAGCAAGGGCTTTTTTGCTTTTGTTCAGACTGTTTCTGGGTGATAATTCTAATGAGTAATTCACCATTGGAGTGGAGCAGAAGCATCATTTAACATAACCCTATTATTAATTTCTCAGTTACCTATGCAAATGAAATGACAGCAAAAAGAAATTTATTTTAAAATAATTCAGTATAAAGCATCATTTTTAATGCACATAACTGTCTGTGCCAATAAACCTTGTTTGCCTCTGCCATGGTCTTCACAGTATGAAATATCCTCAAGTAATCGATTCCACCAGCAGTTTACAATTAATAAAGTATAAAGTAGTGAGGAAAGACTTGTCATCTTTCTAAAATTGGAATAAAATAATAAGAGAATAAAAAATGATACCATTTTCAAAATTAAAGGGCTTCAAAACTTCATCTTTGTTGCAATATGTAATCTTAAAACCAAATTTTGAGCCAGATACTGTGGCTAATATTCCTATGGAATGGGATTCTCTGTTTATGGGGATACTCTTT
Source organism: Ammospiza nelsoni (assembly GCF_027579445.1). Taxonomy (NCBI): domain Eukaryota; kingdom Metazoa; phylum Chordata; class Aves; order Passeriformes; family Passerellidae; genus Ammospiza; species Ammospiza nelsoni. The sequence continues at coordinate 8,890,365 of NC_080648.1, forward strand.
ATCATCCCCATCCTCATCTGCAGCTTGGATTTCTGTCTTGGGAATGACAAGTGTGATTTCTATAACCATCAGCTTCCAGGATCTGAAAGCCAGTGCAGCAAACAGGGGAGCATTAATAGTGTGAACACTGATTTACGAAGGATTGCATGGGGGCAGGGCCTGGACCACGATGCTTGCAGGGAAAGATGAATCACATATCTAAGGAGTGCAAAATGGATTTGCAGCCTATATTGCTGCAGCTCCCAGCCAAACAAACTGCAAAGCAGTCTGGCTTGGGGAATCACAAAAGCAGCAGATGGCTGGGGAATTTTGTCTTAAATCAGTGGGCTCTGACCAGTCACGCAGCAGTTTTCTGCTTTCCCCCACACCAGCACGGGAAGGAAAAGCTCACTCCCATCTGTGCTGCCAGGCTCCCCACTGTGCTCAGAGCCACTGCCTCAAACAAGGGCAGCCCTGTGAAATGCCATTTGCACTGGCTGAAAGATCTGGATCATTTTAATCAGCTAAAGATGATCATCATGTACACATTTTGTGCCTGAAAAGCTTCATGATAACTTTGCAATATTGAATCAGTGCTGTTTGCTTTTGCAGTGGGGTTAAGTTGAGGTTTCTTAGCACAACTCCCTGCCCTTGCCCTCTCCCCCACTGCCTTTCAGCTGTGTGAAACTGCAGTGATGATCTCACACTGGCCCTTGTGCGCTGCCTCACTGTGCTCTGGCCTTGCTTTCATACAGAAAAGCAATTTATGTACTCATTCTCTTGGAAAGCTCCCTTCTGTGGGCAGGGGATGGAAATCCTGGGGACTCAGCAGAAGAGTGCCCTGGACTTGAGGCACCACCAGAGGGAAGCATAGCAAAAAAATTAATGTTTATTCAGTGTGATGCCTGTAACCTTTGCTATAAATATATTCCTCTTTTATTTTAGGTCAAAGCCATTTATATTCACTCTGATATGTTCTCGGTGCAAAACGGTTTGTTGACACCGACATTAAAGGCTAAGAGACCAGAACTGAGAGATTACTTCAAAAAACAAATAGAAGAGCTATATTCAAGCATCTCCATCTGAAATCATGGGAAGAATCTTCTGAGTAATGGACTTCATAGCAATATTAGAATAATACTCAAAAACTACAGAGCCAGAACGACACTGCTGAAATGGATAAGCATCTGAATCTTACATTTGAGCCTTTCATCTTTCTAGGATTTCACACTAACCATATTTTCCCTTCTTTTTGCCATCAGGTGTGATACAATTTCTTTTTTACTCTAGGTATACAGTAAGGCACTACTAAAAGTTATGCTAAATTGCCACAAAATATGCAGAAATTTCAATCTATGACCAAGTAAATTATGGAAGTCTATCTTTTAAATAACTACAAACATTTCTAGTTAAAATAGGGAAAATTTCAGGTATGTCTGTTGATATTTGATTGTATACAACCTAATATATTAGAAACTAAAATAATAAGTAATTCAATAATGTGGTCTACCTCAAATAATCAGTGACTGATGGTGAAAGTAAAAGTCTATTTTCTCTGATTTGGAACTTCAAGCTGGATATTGGTTTATATAGTAAGTGATAGTTTTTATATTTTTCAGGACATAAATGACATTGATTTGATTTAATCATCGATGACTTAACAACCAGAACAGAAATAGGAAGGAATTTCCCACTGTTTGTACTTAATAGACCTATTAGTATGTTACATCTAATGGATTCATGTTACCTGGAAATGACAAGAACAGGGTAGGAAGCAATAGCACAGAATTCCCTCTATTTCCTTTTCATCCAAACACAGTTTATCCATGGTTTGCAGATTCTGCATTAGGGCTCCTTCAGTCCAGTGCACTCAAGGACATCTGAACTGCTCAAACAGAGAAGGTTGGAAAAGCATCACTGGCTCTGTGGTGGCTTTAGGTGGGAGTTCACGATAATCCATATGCTCCCAATCCCTAATTTATTACTTCACAGGCTGCTAATACTGCATAGTCCAGCTGGACTAACTCCCTTCAGAAACAGCGCTAAAGAAATGGAGCACAAGGAATAAGCTGTGATTCTGGATGGGGCTTAGCAAAATGGAAAGGTTTGGGAGAAGGCCAGCCTGAGATGCAGCAGTGGAGGGCATCCTGTCCTTTATCTGGCCATGGAGGGGGAAGAAATACTGCCCCAAAAGACTCATGGGGATGGGATAAAGGCTGTGTTGGCCATTGCTGTGCAAGGCAGAACAGTGGATGTGGTGGCAGAAGGGCCTGTTAAGGGAACGTCTTTATGGTCAGACATCTGGAAGCATCAAATCCCATTGGCATCACCTCCAATGGCCTCTGTGGGATAACCAGCAAGTTGTCTGGATAAAACCTTACATTTCTGTGGTCATCAGAAAGGGGATAAGTCTCACAAGGAGTAGGAACAGACTCTAGAGCTCTCTCTTGGTACAAAGCATGGTACAAGGCAAAGAGAAAACTGTCATGTCAAGTTGCTTGAATACTTGGACTGTTGACAGCTTCTTTCTGCTAAACAGGGTCCTAAATATCTGTGTCTTTTACTAGCTGATGTTTGTTGCACCAGTACATGCTAGCATGGAGCTGTGCCTGCTAGATCTTTGCTAGGACAGTGGAAGCACACTTATTTTCTCTCTTATAGTGGAATCCACTGTAGACTTCTGAAGCTAAAAGTTTAAATTTTTAATGTAAACAGTATCTTATTTTCTCTCTGAATTTCTGTTGCATGCTTCCAAATGAAATAAATTGAATTAATAAGTTAGTGTTTTACGAAGACTGATTTATTGCAATGATTTCAGAATAATACAGAGGAAACCGTTTCAGTAACATAATGACTCAAAGAATGTGGCAGTTTGATTTATCAAATGTGCGTTTGTCTGAATCCCTTTATGCACCTGATTCCTCATTTGATTTCAGTGCAGTGACTCATATCAGTCCAAAGCAAGTAAAGAAATATCTGAGATCTGATGGGATCATCATTTTTCACTGGTGTATGCAGCAATAGCATCCCTGGGGAATTTGCCACGTCAATGGAGGATAGGGATTATTGCATAAAATCTGGCTCTTTGGCTCAAGTCATAAAGGATTTTTATCTCAGTGAAGTTTAGTTCATATCCTTTTTGTATCAGCCAAAAGACAGTCATTACACACACAACCTTCAAAGCAATGGAGAATTAAATTCAGTACAATTTCCTGTCTGTTTTAATGCAACAGTTTTAAAATAAAAACCCCCAAAACCTAGTCATCCAAGAAAGTAGAGAAAAGTTATTTTTCACTGGGATTTTTTGCCATTTGAATTGGATTTACTTTTCTCTTAAGGTGATTTCCGGCTTTTTGAGACAACTAAACTCTGTATAAGTACAGAAGATTCCAATATGAGTTTATTTACAGCTTAGATGGCTGTTATTTTTACATATATGACCCTGAATAATATATCTATATTCTTCTTTTGGTATTTGATGTAAAATGTCAGATGCACTAGAGCCAAATATATGAACACCAAAAGAATAAGAAAAAATGCAGACTTGGCCACACTTGGATGATGTAAAATCTGAGTTGGTTTTTGTCACACCAAAAGTGTGAATGCTTTCAGAACTTGTGAAAATTTGTATAAATGAACTAAAAGCTCTCTTTTGTACTTGTATATCCAATTTTCCTCTGCAGGTCATTCTCTCACCTCAATCATAACGATGTAAGAGATTAACACCTGAAAAACAGACATTGCATAAGGCATGAGCTAGGCTCAATCCTGCTTCTCTTCAAATTCCAGGCATATTTATTTTATACTGAGCTTTCTTCAACTGAAACACTTCTTGTGACCACCAAGGAAAAATCCCCATGACTGTCCAATAACCAGATTGGTTTTGGGTTTGTTTGTTTTTTTTACCTTAAGACAACTAATTACAAAATTCGTTTCTGTTATTCATATTAAAAGGTGGCAACTCTTTTTGCAGTCAGTTTTAGAGTTGCAGTACTGCATTCTTGGTTCTTCCTGGGCCTGGTGCTATGCCTGTGGAATCATTGGAAGAATGTCTTATATATAAAAAACCACAATAAAATACATTTTTCAGGAAGAGGCTCTTGCTTAGTTATATATTTTGTATGCTCTTTGCTTGATATATTGCACAGAGAAAAAATCTGTTCTGCCAAAATGCACAAAGTGTGAGCAGAAACCAGACCAGAGTATTTAACCCCATGTGGGCAGGAAATACATGGAATAATTCTGTCCTGAAAGGCACATTTGCAAGTTAAAATGCTTGATGCACATCAGGTGATACAGAGAGGGTGAGTTTTTATTGATAAAATACCATTTTGCAATCTGTTAGTCAGGATCTATCAGCAACAGTAAAGTCCAGTCTCATTGTTGCCATGAATATGAAATTCTCATGTGTAACAAAATAATCTGACCTTAACCTCTGGAATGAAAAAATTAATTAATTTAGTTTTTGGGTTTTTTTGTTTTTTTTTTTTTTTTTTTTAGTTTTAAATGTGTTAAAAGCACAAACTGCTGATCTATATGTAAATAAATGCTACAAGATGAATGTAAAATGGGAAATAATATACTATTTTTGCATGGTAATAGGTGACTTAAAGACCTCTTGATGCCTTAGAAAAAAATTGAAAAAGCATTTTATTTTCTTTAGAGACAATTCTATTGGCTTGCCTTTTGTATCTTTAGTTCACTTTGGTATTCTTGGGGGGGGGGGATCAGAATTAATCATTGTTTCTTCTTGGAACTGATGTTTTTCAATATTTTACACATTTGGTGGTTTCTATACCACCTTTGCACCTGTGAAACAATGAAGCTTTTCAGAGAAATCTGGATGCCCAGAAATGAAAAAGTTTTAGATCCCTTGAATTCTTCCAAAGAAAACTGTTTTCTGAGGCATCTGGAGTCCCTTTAAGCCCTTCATTTCAGCTTTTTGTTATGTATTTTAGCAAAGTAAAAGCAGCCAACAAATGAGGCATTTTGCTAAGTGTTGCCTATTCTATTTTCAACTGAAAGTGAAGGGGGGTAAAATTTAACATATACATTTGTGTAAAAAAAAAATATCCTAACTGTTATTAAAAATTTTTCAGTTTTGGTATATATTAGCATGTATATCAAAGAGTCATCTATGGAAACTTTTGTAAAAAACTAAATTTTCACCTTTCTCAAAACTGCTCATAAGATTTTCTTGTGTACTGACATACAATAAAAGCTCTTTTATAAAATCTGTTGTTCCTCCAGTACTTTGTCCTCACCATTGGTATGAAGTCATTCAGAATGTGTGGCTAAACTAAACGTGTTGTAAAAATAAAAAATTATGTAAAATAAAATAATGACCAAAAGCATATTGGGACATGAGATTGATTTTAGCAATCTCCTATGAAAACTAATCGTTGCAAAGTTCTCTGAAGATGCAGCAGTCTTTCTGTAATGGTTTCGATTTTAATTTAAAATCAATAATAATATAACCACATGTATATGCTTGTTTAATATGAATTGCAATTGGGAATGCATAGTATTTTTTCAGATTGTGTCTAAACCAATAAAGTTTCAAAGCATATGGGCTCTACTCCGGTTTTTGTGTGCAGTTGTATCTCCGTTCACTTGGAAATCCACAAACGCCTGAAGCGCCCAGAGCCAGGCTGGATGGGGCTTGGAACAGGGTGTGGCAGAAAAGGTCCCTGCCCTGGCAGGGGGCAACAGGATTATATCTGGGCTCCCTTTAACCCAAATTATTCTGGTTCTATACGCTCTATTTTTTTTAAGGTAACGAAGCAACGAGATTCCTCCTGTCTACAGCCTGAAGCTGAAACACGGGGTCAGAGCAGTACATGGATTATCACACACACACGATTTATTGATTCCATTTTCACAGGGGAGTTTTTCCCTGCGAGGGCGGCGATGCCCGGATCCGCCGGACCCGCTGGAGCTGTCTCGTGTCCGGTGTCCCGCGTTCCTGCCCACAGCGGCTCCATCACGAGGGCCGCTCTCTCACTCGGGGCGCTCCCCCATGAGGGCCGCTCCCTCACACAGGCCGATCCCCCATGAGGGCCGCTCCCTCACACGGGGCGATGCCTCCTGAGGGCCGCTCCCTCACACAGGCCGATCCCCCATGAGGGCCGCTCCCTCACACGGGGCGATGCCTCCTGAGGGCCGCTCCCTCACACAGGCCGATCCCCCACGAAGACCGCTCCCTCACACCGGGCGAGCGCGGCCGCCCCGCGCATGCGGGCTGGGGCGGCGGGGGCGGCGCCGCCGGAGGGGCCGCGGGCGGCGGAGGCTGCCGGGTCCCGGGGTTGCCATGGAGCGGGAGCGCCGGCTCCGCGCTCCTTTCGCCGGGAAGGCGCCGCGCAAGAAGCGCCGCTCGTCCCCTCTACCGGAGGCGGCCGCTCTCCCGGGCAGCCGGGCCGGCGGCTCCCAGATGTGCCGGCGGCGCCTGTTCGGGAGCGCAGGGCCTCGCGGGCCCGAGCCCGCTTCTAAGCGCCTGTCCCGGGCGGCGGCGGGGCTCGGGGTGCAGGAGGCGGGGCCCGCACCGGCGGGAAAAGGTGGGGGAAAGAGGACCCTGTGCTGTGCTTTCTGCGGTGTGTTCTGATGGGTAAAGATGCTGGTCAGGGTAATGAGGTCAAGATTTTTGCCAGCAGCGTCCTCGGTGGCCCCCAAAGGTTTGTTCTCACATGGGTGCCCAGCGCAGCGGGTCCTGTGTAAGGCTGGGAGGTGATTTCTTGTTCTCCATGTCCCTCACCGCTTGGAGAAAGCAGACTGCTCTTCTGGAAACAGGAGTGTTAATTCTATTTTAGCTGCTCGTTAGCAATAGGAAGGATTTTTCCTTCTGTGAAGTGCCTCCCTTCCATTTAATGGAGTTGGAAGGGAGCGTCGAGAAATGGCAAGACAAAAGTCTTGCTTAGAGACAATATTTTAAGAATTGCTTGAAATCGTTACTCAGAAGGAGCTGCGTCGTTGAACGCAGTGCAGCAGATACCAAGCTAAGCATTTGAGACCTGTTAAGAAAAAAATGCAGTTCAAGGGAAGGGATGGGAATCAAGTGAAGCCTGACAGACTCTGGGGAACACCAGCGTGGGATGTCTTGATCTTGGGCTGATCTTGGTAATTTAAAAGTAAAACTTTGCAGTGAGAGGGTACAGCAAATGTTTGTTATTGCCTTGTTCCTGCTCTGTTGGCTCCTGCTCGTGTATGTATTTAGTGCTCCAGTGCACAGGATGGTGCAACCAGCTGCCTGGAGGTCTTCCATATGCTTGAAAAAAAGAAGGAAAAGGATGAGTCCTGTCCATATATCATCCTGTCCTGAATTCCCAGGAAGCTTCAGCTGAAGGGCTCTGTGTGGCCCTGGGGAAATGCAGTGACTCAGACCCAGGTTTTAGTGTAGGGATGGGCGCTCCTTTGCAGTCATAAAAGTGTAACTCTAGAAAATTTGACTGTTTCTAGCTCTTAGATAATGAAAGCAAACCACAAAGGTAAATTACTCATAAAATTAGTTTTAGGATGAGAAAATATGTCTCTGAAATTTGCTGGTTACTGATTGTGTTGTTAATGCCATTTGGGATTATATACAGTGAGGACCAGTTTATGTAGAAATCCTTGATACTCCTAATAAACACCATTTAAAACTGATTTGTACTCAAACACTTTGAATCAAGGTAAAGGTTGCTTCCAGGGTGGTGGGTTTTTTTTCCTTTTAATCAACAGGTTTCTAAAACATGAGAAGTATTTCTTTAAGTGTGCTTTTCGTTTTGTCTTGATATACTGCTGAAAAAAGTAAATTCAGATTTTACATTGTTTTTGATAATAGGGTCAGAAAGTGTTATGAGTGTAGAAGGTGGGAACAGTTAAATTAGAAAAAATAATCTAAATTCAAATGTTGAAATTTTCATTACTGAACTAAATATTTATTCTCTAGGCCTGAAGAAAAAGTTCAGTGGGAAAAACTTACCAAAGATTAAAGAAAATGTTGAATATACTGAAGAGAGCTCTTCATGCAACCAAAGGTCAGCTGGACCTCATTTAAACACACATTGTTAAGACTTGCTAGTAAATGATATTGTTTGGTCTTGCGAGATGGCAATTGGAACAATGCACTCTGAATTTTCAGTGCACTGATGTTTGTCAAATTACTTATTCACACCCCATAAAGACATTTTGGAGTTGTTGCTTTTGTCTAAAGCAGTGTAGCTCTGTGACTGAACTTGGTTCTTTTGTTCAACTGCAGCAGTCAAGTGACTGGCAGTGAAACAACAGACTTCAAGATAAAAGAAGAGGAGCCAGAAGAAAGCAGTGTACCACTGAAGGTGAGAATGCTGTCTTGCTTTTTATCTACTAGTGATGGAGGATAAATTAGAGAAGTGTGACACATTAAATTCTTCTTCTATTCAGGTAAAATTTCCTATGAGTTATGTCTGTGAGCCCACACATTTTTCAGGCAGTCTCATCCAGCCAAGATTGCAGGATCAAGGGGTAGGATATTTGTCATGAATTTTAGAGCTGTAAGTTTGTAGGTTTGTTAATGAAAAATCCTACAACAAATTACACTGTGAATAGTAGGCTTAAGTGGTGAAGTACCAGACAGTGAGTTTTCTCAGCATCTGCTAATGTAGGATGATATTTAAATGCCTTTCTTTGTCTACATTCAGTTTTCTTAGGTTGTTTGTATTGGTCTTTTAATTTTAGGATTCCAAACTAATCAACTTTGACAATAAAGGAAGTTTGAAAAATGCTGAAGTGACTTCAAGTGAGTATAATGACTATACATTATATTGTTAAATATATTTGATATTGATAATAAACTAAATGTAAAATTCCTGATATAATTTTATTTCTATAAAAGTGCTGGTCATGTACTGTGCTGTTGTTGTACTGGTTCTTGTAGGGGGATACAGTGTGGGTAAATGATGTAGTAGAGAATGTAATCTTATCCCCTAAAGAGTTGCAGCTGAACCAATTACTAAAGATTAGGAGCAGGCCTGATGATAACAGGCCACACCTGTAGCCACTAAGAACAGTGGTATAAAAGAGTGGGTTGGTGGGAATTGGTGTTAGATGGCTGCTGCAAGGACCAGGAACAGTCAGTGCTTAGAGGAGATGCCTACGAGAAACATTGAGGAGGTACAAAACTCTGGTGATATGGAATCCTTACACTATAATGATAATAGAGCTCTTGATATATAAGACAACAGGTTCTGACTGTGTGATATTAGAAAGTGAAGGTTCTGATATCACTGGCTGGACTTCTGCCTCTTACTGCAGCCTGTGGCTGGGCTCACATGAATTGGTTCTGCAGCACAGACAGACCCACAGCACCTGAGACAGTCTTGAGCCCAGCCTGCTGCAAACCACATGACCTTGGTTTTATCATTGACACAACTAGCTGTGGACATGAGTTCTTCAGTTTACTCAAACCTGCATTTCTAAAAACTTGTGATGTATTTAAGATTTGCCTTGTGAACCTTGGGCAATGAAGGTTTCTTCTCTTGGCTTGTGGTAGTGTATGCTAATAAACAAAGGATGCCCTTTAACTGTGTTATGACTTATTATATAATGAGTGATAATATTTAGCTCATTACAGGAATGAAACTCAGATAAGGAAATCCTGATGGTTTGTACAAGATGACAGTTTTCTTTAGCCAGGTTTTTTGTCTCTTTCTCTAGGTACAGAAATTACTCTTCCCACAGGTGTTTCCACCTTCCTCATAGAGTGTTTAGATGAAGATTCAGCTGCAGATTATAGCACTGCTAGCAGCAGCCTGCAAACTTACTCATCCCCTGAAACATTCAGAGATGATGATTTGGGTGAGACTTTTGGGTGACTTTTTTTCAGTTTTATTTGATGCAAAAAATGTGGGGAGACTCTACAACAGAAAGACTAGGGGCCTCCCTTGGTGTGACTCACCAAGTCACATCTTTGCTATAAACTTGTGCTTAATGTGGAATCAGTGTATCTGCCCTCTAATCTGGTGTGAGTCAGGTCCTTATGTAATTTGAATCCTGCTTTAAAGCTAAAGTTTTCACTGTTGACACAAGCTGTTTATTGGGAATGACCCACAAATGTGTGTTCAGTCCAAACTTTTCTGCAGCTGTTTGAGCCAAGATAGTGCTTGAATTTTGCTTTTTAGTTCCTGTCCTGCAATTGTGTTTGCTTTCAATTGGGTTACAAATTTAATAACTCAATGAATATCACCATAAGAAATCTGCACTTATATTTTTTATGTCCAGAAAGATGCAATTTTTACTCTATGGACCTTGGCAAGTACAAGAACTCTACTCTCCTAGACTCCAGCAAAGCACTGACCATTGATAAGATACCACAGATGTCAAATCTTTCAGCAATATTAGGTAATTCTTTACTACAATACTTCAGGATATAAACATAAACAGTTTTCACTCTGGTTGAGGAACCTGTATAAAATATGTAATGATGATTTTATGTAAGATCTCTTAGCATAATGGAGAGCAGCTCTCTGCTAGTGTTTTGTGTTTGCTTCTAATATTGTGCTTTATAAGTTAGTTTGCACTAAAGCATTGCCTGGTCTAAGCTGGCATAGCCTTTTCATTTGAAGTTTAGCTTTCATGTTTTGGATTTTTTTTTTTTTTTTAGAACCTGTACCAGAGGATTTTCCAAACCAATGCACAAAAAGGTAATCAGTACAGCAGACTCTGATGCACCTAAATGTTCAGACTCTTCTCTTTTGAGAGGTATTTAAAAGAAAGGCCAGTACAAATAAGCCTCTGCTTATGCAGACACTTCTGTGGCGTTTCAGCTACCTGTGTCCTCACTAACTTTGATATGGGTGGAATTTGAAATTGGTCAGGGAAGAGTTTGCCTTACAGATTTCTAGTTTGGCCTTGCAGCCGTAGGGAAGTCAATGCAAGAGAAGTCAATGAAGGATTTTATGGAAGGAGATGGCATTTATTTACAAAATCACTAAATAAGTTGCTTTTGTGCAATTGCACTAATTCTGTCAGATTTCATTCAGTCACAGTGAGAGGGGTGTGCTCAGGTGGTGTGGCCAGGCTTTTCTGTGCAGTAGAGTTTGAAGGATGCCATTTTTGCCTATATATACTTTACTTGTTGTCAAGTCTTCATTAAGTCTGACATTCTGTGCTTGCCCAGAGAAAAATCAGGTTTTGGGCAGGTCTTTTATGTTCTGTAGGAATCATCAGCTTACATGAGGAGCAGCCTTTGCTTTGGAATCCTGCTGACTTTGTTCTGTAATCTTGGGCCAGGTTACTGCCTGTTGATAGAGTTTCCTTACTCAGAATGTGTGTGTGTGCTGTGCTGGCACCCTGTTGACACCCTCCTGTTGTTGGGTGCTGGGTTTTCTCTGGTAAGTTGTCTGTGGTGAGGTTTTATCACAGGGAAGGGTCTTCTGTAGTTGGCTTTGTCACAGAGCTGCCTTCAGGTCCTTACATAAAAACCTGAAGAACATGAGTGTTTTTCTGGGAACAGCATCATTTCTTTTAACCTTTGTGCTTCTCCTTCCAGTCTTTATATGCAGACATTTTCATTCATAATGCATATCAATCTTACTGTTACAGATCTCTACACAATTGATTCTGAATTTTCTTGCAAATCTAATTTCCCCTGCATCCTCCTTAAATGTGTTCTGGCATAGAATGCTGAAGTGCTGAGTATTTAGTGAATCTTCTGTGGGTCTTGAATTGCAACAGTCCTCAAGATAGATGTGTGACTTGATAAACTGTCAAATAACTGTAAAGGGTGATCAAGCAACTCCTTAACAATATTTTTAAAATAAGATTTATCCTATTTCACTCAATCTATATTTCCTAGGATTTTCTTATTAATAGTTTTTTTTAATGTTAACATTCATTCAGAATCTTTTCTTTTTCTCCTCTTCTAGAAAGAGACCATCAAGTTGCTATAGCAGTTCTTCAGCATTAAGCGTGTCAGCTACACTTGCAGGTAAAACATGACCTGAAGCAGTTGTACTAGCTGTGAGAACAGAATATTCTACCCAGAGTTAAATGGTTGCACAGTATCTAAACCAGGCTTTTACTGTGTCATTTGTCTTCCAGCACAGACTAAACTCAGTTGTGTCTAGAAGAGAAAGTGTAAATTGAAAAATTGTCCCAGCAAATAAGACTTGGTTTTAATTAATGTGTTAGGAGAAGAAAACAAAAACAACCAACCAACTAAAGTCTTAGACCCTACATTTTCCAATTTTCACTGAGCATCACCCATGATGCTCAGTGAAATTGACATTGAAAATTGACATTTCTTATTTACCTTACCCAGGGCACAACTATTTGTGTCATGCTCTTTACTTGAGCTAATTTCATGTCAGCTTCATAAATACATTGATGTAACTACAGTTCTGATGTGTGACCAGTACAATTCTGTCTGCAGCCCAGGTACCACATAATTCCCCCCTGCTTAATTTGGAGTGTAATAGCATCAGAAGTTGCCACTGCTAAAGACTGCTGTGATTATGCAGGTCTCAGTGTTTACCCAGCTGTATATAGCCAAGTAACCATTTTAATAAGCAGCCTTGTGTACAGAATGGGAGAGGGGTAACGCAGTCCTGATGGTGGGGAGATGAGGATTATATTGGAGGGGAAAATTGTGTTTACAGGAGTGGCTTTAGAATTATTCCTCTTTGGAAACATCTTGTAAGACATGGGGTGGAGAGTAGCTGTAGTAGTCTTTGTCTCAAAGTTAATTAATGTGTTGGAAATCTGTCACAGGAAAAAAACTCTGTAAAATAACAGCTGCAAGAGAGAGAACTCCAGATCTAAAAAGTGGTATGCGCTGTTCTTCACCATTAGGACCGGAAAGCAAGGTGAAAGATTCTTAATAAATCAGCAAGGTTGTAGCACAAATGACTTCCTCCTTGTGTGGGTGGAAAACTCCACCTAGAGGAACAGTAGTTCCTGCTACACTTGTAAAGTGGTGTTTGCAGCCAGGGCAGAGTGAAGATGTAGCTTGCCTCTCCCTCTCAAGAGAGCAATAATCATGATGTCCCCAGGCTCACTGCTTTTCAGACTGCCTGTGTCAGTGGTACTGAAATGGGTTGTGTAGAGCTCGACTATGACAAGGGGGACTCTTTTTTTTTTTTTTTTTTTTTAGTGGCTATACCAGGCTTTTACTTACCAGGCTATAGAGGTTCCCTTTGTAACACAAAATGTAATTGTTTTGCTATTTAGTATGGTACTCGAACAGCTAAAGCCAAAAGGCTGAAGAAAAAAGAAAGCAGTTTCAATCCCTTTGAAGAAGGTTCATCATCATTTAGGCAGCTTGATGCCCCAGAAAACACGTCAGCCCGATCAAAGGGGCTGACAGCAGAAGTTCTGCCAACCAAACCCACAGATGCTGTGGTGGTAAGTGTTCCCATTGTGCCCCACTGATTAACCCTGGCATGGAATGGAAATGGGAGTTGTGAATCTTGACTGAAGTTAAAATTAAGTGGGAGAAGTGGCAGGAAGTGCCACATTTGAAATGTCCATACTGCATTAAACTAATTTGTAAATTCTTTGTCTTAATTTTGGAGAGCATAAGACCAAAAAATAACCCTGAATGACAGGAATTCAGTACTTAAATCTGAAGAACTAGTAGTAATTCTAAATGGAGTTCTTAAAGTATTGTGTATTAGGAGAATACTGTAAGAGTGATAATAAACAGCAAAGACTTTGAAACTGATACTGAGTTCTTCTCTGTTTTTGTTTAGCAAATGACTTCCACCATGCTAATCATGGAGGAAAATAAAGTCCTAAAAAATCCTGGTAATGCTCAGCCTCTAGAGCTAGATGTGAGTGTCTTATCTGATTTTTTTTTTTTTTTTGAATGATTAAAACCAAAGAAATCATTCCTTGTGGCACATTCCATTTTTGCCTGTATATATATTACATTGCAAATGGCACAACAGACTGATAATTCTGGACACTTAAAATCCCAAACAACCCAAGCTAGGAATTTGTTTTTCTTTTTTACAAATGTAATGTAAAACCAGCACTAGTATCCTTACTTGCATAAACTCTTTGATTCAAAATGAGTATTTAAATGCCAGTTTGATTTCTTTGGCTGTACAGTACTGCCAGTTGTCTCTTTACACTTGAGCTAGTGCATACTAGGTTAATAGATAGAGAATATTAGGGTCTTGGTGAATCCCTAAATAATTTTTATTTAAGCAGAAGAATATCTTCTGCATTAGCCAGTGTGAATTGCTGTCTGTTATTTAACTGGGCAGTTATTCCTGTATATTTTGTATTTTGATGGAACTGTAGCTTAGCCTGTCGCCGGTGTGTAAAGCCTCACCCGGGGAAGACCTGTTCCTGAATACCACAGGCCCTTTTGTTAACTCAGAAGAAATTGTTCCTGCATCTCTGAGCTCAGAAAAAGAAATGACTCCTCAAAGTCCAGAAGAAAAGAATATTTTAAAGGTTCTGATTTTATTGCACTTCTTAAATCCAGTTTTGTCATGCTAATTTCTACTGTACTGTATATTTAATCCTTACAGTATCAAAACTGCAAAAGAGAATGTTTAAAGCTTTGAAGCTTTCTATCACCCTTTCCAATAGCATGTTGAGTATACACAAGTAGTCTTAAATGTCTCCTAGTGACATGCCTTGAAATCTGCATGTAATCTCTAGTTCCCCTAGAAGAAAGCTAAAAGAACATTTCTTCAGTGGGAATAGTTGTGTGAATGAAATGTCATTAATCTTTCCAGCCTCAGTGTGACAGAAGGGAGATCTGCTCCATCGTGAGAATGTCACCAGACCCGAGGCCTTCCCGGCTGCACCAAGTTCCAGTTAACTCCAAAAAGTGCCACCTTCCCAAAGGAATGCCTGAAGGTAAAGGGGGTACAGACTTGGTTCTATACTCCTGGATGTGTAGTACATATTGTATATACATACTGGGCAGGTGCTGACTGGTTAGTTGAGTGTTTAAAGGTTGTTGGGCTTTTTCTTAAAGTCTGAATATTTGGAAAAATCACAAGGCTAAAAAGAAGGAAAGATGCAGAAAATTTCAACTCTGGCTTAATAGTGTTCTTGTGCAACAGTACTTAATTAAAATTGCACTAATGTTTTTTCCTCCAAGGATCTTTAGCATAGGAGTTAATACAGTCATAGGCTACTTCAGAATTAAGGCCTTACTATTAGTCTGTGCTTTATTTCTAGGGTGAGTAAGCCTGAGTTGAACTTTGGTATTCACTACCACCCCTCCACCAAAGTAATTCAAGTTATCAGTAATGTTTCTCTTCAAAAATTACCAGTTTCTCATAAGGTTTCTGTTCTTTTTTCCTGTAACCCTTAACATAGGGAAAGCTCCTTTATTCACTTCTTTGGTTTTTGTTATACAAAAATGAGAACTGTGAACAAAACTGTCTCATCACTTAACACAGAGGTAAAAGCCTCTCCTTTTCCCATCTCTGAAGTTTCTTGATGTACCACTGGATGGCACGTGTCTTCCAAAGTTTAAAGTAGTTCTTCTCCAAGTTGCTTGCAAGTTGTGTGTTATTTATTCTCTTTTAATTCAATACTGCCACACTTTATACTGCATAAGTGTGGAAGCTTTCAAAAATACTGAATACACAAAAAATTTTCATTTGCACTCTCTTAGGGCCAAAAGTCTTCCTACTTTATTACCAGTTATATGCAGCACCTAGAATGCAAGGAAGTGCTTGTGTTTGTATGTATTAATTATGTATTAATTAATGACACTCATCTGACGCTTCTGTACAGATCAAAGAACTGGGATTGTGCTGGGTCATGTGCCCAGGCAAATTGTGGTAATACAGAACACAGGTTGTACTTGGTGGGCAAGTGAATCAGAAATCAGCAAGCAGTGTTGTCAGAACAAGAGTTTGGTTTTCTTACTCCTTTTCTAGAGGGTCCTGGTATCAGAAATTAGATTCCACTGTGATGGGGGGTTTATGCTGGATGTTTTATTCTCTGCTCAAGGAGTCTTTCAGATGATGCTGGTTTCCATTAGGAATGTACATATACTCAAAAGTATTGTCCTCTTCTCACTGGTAAATGAGATCTGCAAGATCCACATTCTTCCAGATAAATGCTAGCACTGGATATATCTAGTGAACATCTGGTGAGATCATTGAGCTTTCTTTTACATGTGAGAATGTACTACTTTATTGATAATTATTTATTACTTTTTTTTTCCCCAGATTCTATAACGAGTACCAAAAATTGGATCTACTGTAAACGGAGATGAGATTTTTGGCTCTCAACAGGAGTTAACAGAGGAAATGACTGTATTGGTGCTGTGGTGGTAAAACAGACCTCCTAACTAGCAAATAATGGTTGAATGTTGTTTGACGTTTAGTATTACGTGTTTCAGTAAGCTGGTAAATACTCAAATACTTTATATTAAATTATTTTGTACAGCAGCTAGATCCTGTTCTGGGCATTATTCTGTAAGGATTCCATAAAGATGATTCTTCAGTTTGTTTAGATTTTTAAAAAGTTTGACTGAAGAACAGCAGACCAAATGCCTTTAATAGAATTACTTTTGGCTCTCTCTCTGCCAAGATTTCTAGTTTTCTCTACCAGCATTAGTATCTAAAGATGAGACCTCTGTTTAAGTGTTAACATTGACTGTGAAGGTAACTGCATACCTGGGAGTGGCCCTGAGAGCATTCATGTACTCTTGGAGACCCAGAAGTCAATAGTATGCCACCTTTAAACTCCTTCAGTGCTTAGGTCTGCAGAACTTTGGAGGTACAGGACTGTGAGTTCTGCTGTAATTTGATTTCTGAACATGACTACAGGTCATTTTCACCTCATCATCTCTGAGAATTGGCTCTTAATGATCAGCACTGTCACCATTCTGGGCATATCCACTGCCCAGCCACTGCCATCTCAGAGTTCTTCCTGCTTCATCTCAGGTATTTTGTAATATCACATCGCTGTCATTGTTCCTTCTAGTGGCTTCAGACTAAAAGTAAATGCCTTACATGAACACAATGGTGGGAAAAACCCCTTTATAGCTGAACTGTTTGAAAAGATGGATATTGACGTTCTGGATTTTCAGGTTACTGCTCACACTATGTCCACATAATTCAAATTCCCAGTGCTTCCAGTTCAGGTTGTGGATTGTTAATTCATAAACGTTGTTCTTAATGTGCTGAATGTCTCAGAAAACACTGTCAAGAACAATTTTTTTCCGCTTGAATTCATTGCACATTAAAGTAATTTGGAGCCCTACAGTGTTCTCATTACAATATCCTTTACTCAGACTTTCTCTGGACAAAAAGGAAGTTTTTCAATGTTACAAAATGCTAGTATGGCTTTCAAAAGTCTGAGTTTATTTCTCAGTGTTATCACCCTGGAAAATAGTTCTGTATTTCCTAAAAGAGCATTAAAAGAAGACATACAAAATCCACAACTGTAGTTTGACTGCATTTGAAAATACCTGTAAAAGTTCAAACCCTCATCTTTTCCCCATTGCTCTGGGGTAGAAGGAAGTGCAAATAATTGCTGCTGGATTGGTCTGTGAACAAGTATTATATAAACATTCTGAATGGCTCAAGGTTAAAAATTATGCCATTAAACTCTTTTTCTTTTAAGCATTAATAGAACGAGTTCTGCCAATAACTCTGTGGAGTCCTGTTGGGTATGCTTTTAATTATCAATATCCTTGTTCTTGCAAATACTAAATCACTAGTAGTTATGCAGGAATCTAGAGCCCCTAGGAGACAGAGGTGAGCTCCTTGATGTAGCTTTAAGCAAAAATGAAAGTTACATATTTAGTAAGTTTACTTGAATAATCATCATAATGCTTATAATGATTATTCAAGTAAAGGATGGTCCACAATAAAGATGTTTATTGTAAGGATATTCTGGAAGTCATAGGAAAAAACACTTATTTTGCCCCAGGCCATTTGGTAGTGTTACCCAAAGAGACTAATACTGACAAACTAATTGGAAAGTACAAGAGAGGAAAACATGGTAATATGGTCTGGAAGTGTGGAATTGGCTGTAGCAGCCTGAATATTGCTGGGGTCTGTCTTTGTTTTTCTTGATGTGATGAGGCTGTATAGGAGGACAGAAATATCATGAACCACAATCTCTTGTCCTTCCCTTCACTTATGAAAGCACTGCTTCTTATCATCTTTTGTCTGACTCTTAGAGAAAGTGTAATTAATTACCAGGCTAGCTCTTTGCCCCAGGGAAGGAAATTCATTTTGAGGCTGCAACAATCCCTACTCTTGTTCTGCTGTTCTCAAAGGAAGGGCATTTTCTCATAGTTTGGTTTTCAGCTGAAAAATTACTACATAAAATTTCATTCAGAGTGGAAACTGGCTCTTCCATATTGGTAGATAAAGGTTATGGGTCATGGCCAGTTAATGGGTAGGACTGAGGAGGTTATTTGTGCAGTGATTCGGGAGAAGAATCTGTTCAGTGTCGCCAGGGCTGCTCTGTCACATCCCAGACATGATGAAGTCTTAATGGCTTGAATGGAATTGCTTGCAGCGAGTCAGTCCATGCAAGAACTCTGATAATCCTTTATCAGCAGGAATTGTGCATGGCAGATGCATGTTGAGTAAATGTATTGTACATAAATCTGTAAGAGGTTTTTCATTAACACTGTTCAGTTATTCTTGTTATCTGAAGTGCACTTTTAGGAGACTTTGACTCCAAGTACTCAGAGATGGTGGGAGATGTCTTGTACAGGAGCACTCCAAGGGTACATGTACAGGTCAGCGGAGGGCAAAGCCCTACATGAAAATGGTTCTGGTTTGGTTCATAATCTTCAGACACAGAAGAGATGTCTGGGGCCCAGATCAAAATACGCTGAATGTATGCATGAGTTCACTTACATTTAAAGGGACTCCATCAGCTTGAATTGCAATGCACTTGAACTTAGCTAATTCTTCATTGCTCTAAGTTGTGAAACTACTGAAAGCTGAGTTACATACCCTGGCCAAAATTTATCATTTTGTTTTGTTCCCTGAGGACGTTTTATCTTTGTGACTGTACTTTTGTGCTCCTCTTGAAGCCAGGAGGCTTCCACATGGTGAAACGATGTAAAGATTGGTCATGTGTAAATGTGTGGCAGACACGTGTGCCTTCCATACAGAACAAGGGGGAAAAGATGCATCTAAACATTAATTCCTGTTTTGTGTTAGAATTGTCTACAGCTTCTGGTAGATGGAAAACAAAATTCCTACAGATGGATGATTGTGAAGAATCATTCTGTAGATATGTCACACATGTGCTAAATTATGCCTTAAAAATAATAATGCTTAATTTAATCTTACATCATACATTGTTTTAGTTTAATGTAGCTTAATTCCATTTTCCAGGGAAAGCAGATGAGTCAGTCAGTTTTGTCAGTCCTTAATTAAACTTCCTAGCAGGGTTGTATCTGAACAGTGAGACATTGAGGGAGACTGTTTGCTGTTACCAGTGTTTCTATTTCACTTAAGTATTGTGAATAAAGAGTTTTGTAAAAGGCATGGATCCTTTTGATTTAAAAAAACTATCACACTTTTTTTTTTTTTTTTTTTAATTTTGGAATCAGTTGCTGGGCTTTATTACCTACTCTTTTGTGGATGGATGTTTTACCTGTAATGATGGCTTCCTCTGCCATCAACTACACGCGTTCCACCTTCCCTGTAGGTTTTGACTCCAGTGCATCTGGGCTGAGCTGTTTTGCTACAGCTGTGGGAGAATCGCTTCTTGTACCTGGAAGGAGAGCGGGAAGGAGCTGGGTTTTCGAGGTTTGGGGTGAAAGACGTCACCTTTCTCTGTGCACCCCTGCTGAGTCCCGAAGGCCCTGGGTTACAGCCACGGGAAGGATCTGATGCCTCGATGATCTCCTCTCGCTTTCTTGGGCCTCCTGCCTTTAACTTCCGTCCGAAGAAGGAAAACACAACAGCGGCGCGTTATCGCCGCCCCCGGGGCATTCCTCGGCCCTGCCCCCGGCTGAGCCCCGCCGGGAGCGGCGCTTTCCCCGCACACGTTGCGGCCGGAGGAGCTTGAAAGGCCGAGGCGGGTGAAAGGGAACAACTCCGAACTGCCCCGGGCTCTGCGGGGCTCCGCTGTTCACTTGGGGCCGCCCCACGGGGCCCGCCCCGCCCTCCGGCCGGCCCCCGCTGCCTGCGTCCCTCCCCTCGCTGCCTCCTCCCCTCCTGGCAGCGCCGGGTGACTAATTTCTGTCATATGACTGTGACACCGAATGGAGCGGGGCGGGCGGAACTAGCCGCGGCGAAGGGACGGCGCTGCGCGGAGCCCAGCGCCTCGGCGGCGGGGGCAGCGGCAGCGCCCCAAAATGCCGCCCACCCTCTTCCAGAAGCTCTTCAACAAGAAGCACGGCCTGATCTCCCCGGCCAGGGACGCCCGCGACGACTGTGTCTTCAGGTAACCGGGACGTGGTCGCGCTCCTCCCTTGCTCCAAACTTCTGCTCCGAGTTCCTCGCTCCCTCCGCCGTCCGGAGGACGCGGGGGCTGGCAGACCCTTCCCTGCCCTATCGGCAGCTCCTCGGGGACGCGCCCCGCACCCCCCAGCCCCGGGGGATCCGTCCCCTGTCCTCCGCGGGAGCCCCGGGGCCGCCCCGGCCGGGCCCCTCCGGCGGGCGCGGGGCGGGAGCCCCCCGGGACCGCCACGTCGGGGCCGCTGCGGTGCCTCCGCTCGGCTGCCTCCGCACCGGGGCCGCGGCTCCCAGCGCCGGGCCGTGCCTCGCCCCCGGCCCGCGGCTGCCTCCCCTTCCCCGGCGTGTGTGAGGCCCCGCTCCCCGCGGGCCCCTCTGGGGATGCTGTGGGCCGAGGGAGGGCGACAGGCGGGCAGGTCCCCAGGGAGCAGCCCCAGGAACGGGGAGAAAACGTGAAGTTTTGGCGAAGAGAGGAGTGGGGCTTGTAGCGAAATTGGTCATGCTCCGACCGCAGCAGCCCTGGAGTGGTCGAGCGGGGCCAAGCTCAGCGCGGGGAGCGGGGCAGGGGCCCCAGGGCAGCCCGAGGGGGCTCGCACGGCCCGGGCCGGTGCCTGAGGGGCCGGGGCGAGCAGAGGCTGCGTTTGGGGGCTCTGCGGGGCCTGGGGATCCCCGGGGCTGCCGCCGGCTGGTTTGCTTGGAAGCAGGTACCTTTTGCGCTGTTCCACGAGTGGATAATGGTCAGGCTCGAAAGCGATGCCGTGTCTGCGTCCTGGCAAAGACAGAACCTTCACTATCGTTTTGAAGTGCGGTTTGCCACCTAGGTGGAAATAAAATCTGCTTCATTAGTAAGAGTTAGAGGCTTCTTAAAGCACTTGTAACAGTGTGGTGAAGCTCTTTCCCACTCGCTGCCTTGAAATTTACTGACTGCAAATCATCGGCCTTGGGTTGCACTGTAAAGAGACATCTCTGACCGATGGGCTTAATTTTCTGTGGTGGGTACCCCTTTTAGCTGCAGTATTTAGCAGTTTAGATGTACAACAGTGTATCTGCGGTTTTCTAAGCACAAGGGTTTTCAAAAAATATTGATTGGACTGTATGAGTCCTCAAGGAGTCAAGACATGCTCCTGGACATTACCTGGAGCTCACACAACTTTTGAAGACACTGAACCATAACTGCTTTCACACCTCTCTGATATTCACTGTGGAGTGCATCCTTTTCTTTAAGGATCTTTTCTAAGAAACAGAATGTTTTAGTAATGTCAATGTCATCTTATTTCCCAAATCAGCTTCATACTGGCCCAGAGCCCTTGGTGGGGAAGGGAAGGGGTACTAGGACTGCTCTGTATTGTTGTCATGCCTTTTGTCCTGCCTTAGTGATGGGTTTGTCTAGAGACTGGTGGTTCAGGCAGCAGCTGCAGTGCAGACCTGGGGCAGAAATGTGGGAATCACACCCGTGTTGAAAGGAGAGTGAGTACTTGGCAAGCTCTGTGCTTTCCTCCTCACCTGTATCATTCTGTGCCAAACTGGGTCTGAAACTGATAGTGCTGTTTCACTTTGTGATAAGAATTGTCAACTGGTAACTGGTAAATTTGCAGCTGGGTTTTTTTTTTTGGTGGACCCACAGGTATAATTTGCAGGAAAAGGCTGATGAGGCTCTGGGGAGGGTGGGAGATCCAGCTCTGACTTAGGAGAGCCAAGTAGTATTTTTGAAGATTAATACAGATGCTCTCTCGGTACATTTTACCTGATGGCTGCCTTCATTTTCCAAATGAGGCTAAGTTTATAGCTAAGATCACAACTTGATAGGATTATCAATTCTTGGTGAAACTTTCAGATAATACACAAAATAAGGACTGATATTTATGACACTTGAGTCTTTGGAGACTGGAAATAAGCACTTTAGAGTTTAGACTGTTGCAGGTTCCAGTGAAGCTGAATGCAACAGCCTCATCAATTCCACTAGGGCAAGGTGATGTTTTATGGATTGATACATTATATCTGTTTACAGTCTAAATAACAGAGCATTTCCTAAATATTCGGAGCACTGTTATTTTTTTCTGTCTTTACTTTGGAAACACAGGTCTCTTATTGAGAAGACTGTAGAGCAACCATAAAAATGCATAAATTCTCTTACTATATTTTGTGAATAATATGTGCTTGGAGAGAAGAGCCCAATTACTCTGGCAATGACATTGCTATAGCAGAAAACGTTTACGGATGATTTTGTCGCTCATTTTTTTTACTATCAATATATTTTACGTTTCCACCAGGCTTATTGTGAAAATTCACCAGTTCTATTTATCTGACCTTACACTGTTTCAAAAATAAAACAATACTTTTCAGGTGAAACATTTTGTTTAGTTGTTAATTTGTTTGTGGTGGGCTTTAATTTTTATTTTTTTTTTTAATTTCCTGCCAAGAATCTCTCTCTGTGCTGTGGGTGTGTGAAATTTTGTGTGCCTAAGTATAGTCAAACTCTGTGAAACCCTTTGGGACTAGGTGCTGGAGAGGTTAAGAGGTTTAGTAATGGGAAGAGTAAGTTAGCAATTTTAAAATATTTGCTGAGGTGCCGTTTGTCATTTATAATATAATATATATATATTTTTTTTTAATATATATATATATATATATGTGCAGTTTATTTTTCAGAAGAAACTTTAGGAAATCACAGTAGATCCACCACTTGTTAGTTTTTTAGCTCTTCCATTTAATTCAGGGTGATTGGCAGACTTGGTCCTTAGACTGAAATCTCTTGATACAGCTTGACATTCACATGGTGAGCAAGAATATTCAAATTTTAGTGGTAAAATCTGTTTACAAGAAACACAGAAACACCTGCAAGTATTCTAGGAGGGAAAAATTAAGCCCTTATATTCCAAGATGTAGAGTACCTGCTGTCTAC
Source organism: Ammospiza nelsoni (assembly GCF_027579445.1). Classification (NCBI taxonomy): domain Eukaryota; kingdom Metazoa; phylum Chordata; class Aves; order Passeriformes; family Passerellidae; genus Ammospiza; species Ammospiza nelsoni. The sequence continues at coordinate 8,913,612 of NC_080648.1, forward strand.
TGCAAATAATACTCATGTGAGTGGATTTTCCCTGAGGGTAATTCTTACTATAAATAGGATCTCTTGGCCATATTGTAGCATCTGGCACAGACTGCTGCTGGTGACAGGAGAGCTCAGCCCAGGCTCAGGCTGTTACAGTTATTAGGAAAATAAAATTTCAGGTAAGCAGTTTTCTAGAATTTTAGAATCAAAGCATTCCTGTTGTAAAAATACATAAAGGTGTTCACATCAGCTGTAAGCTGTATGTGTCTAAATGGAGATACACTTTAAAATAGTAAATAAATGAACTCTGTTCCAGTAAGATGGAAATAATCTTACAAAAACTTCCTTAAATTAACAGAAGCAGCCATGCATTTCTGCTGTATATTATATGGGCACACAAAGCATTCCACTGCACATTTACATTACTGACTGCTACAGTTGGGGATTTTCAGCTGCTGTGTCTTTCCTGGCTTTCCAGGGATCCACTTCAGCCCTCTGGAGAAAGGGAACCTGGTAAATCACTGAAAACTCAACCAGCTTTTTGTTCTTCAGGATGGGCTCAGCAGATTGAGCACAAAGCTCAGTAAATTACCAAGAGGGCTGAGGCTTTATATCCTTGTCAGGATGTGTGGGCAGTGTTTCCAATGGTAAATACAGCTGCAAGGGCTGCAGCAGGGTTTCTGCAGGAGAGGGCTGGGATCCTGATGGGACCTGGGGCACTGTTAGCATGTGGCAGAGGGAGAGGGATTGTCTTGTAACACTGAACTGTGGGATGTGTTGGGGCTCCATGTAGGAGGGAACTCAGTGGGGATTTTTTCCATCTCATGTATAAAGTTCAAATACTTGTTCCCTTCTGTCTCTAGACATCCTGCCTGCCTAGCTGGAGGATAGAGGGATTATTAATCAGGAATTCTTTTTACACTACAGCTCAATAAAAGCTTCAGTGTCTCTTTTTTTATTTTAATCTAGGGAACTCTAAAGAACCATCCTACCCCGAGGGGCATTCCACTGATGTTTGCAAACTCTGTTTTGCTCTTGTTAAAGCACCTGTTGTAGAGGTACAGCTGTGTGGTGATTGTTCAAGCTTGACAGAACCCCTTCCAGTTTCAGGTCTTACCAATGGTGTGGGGTATCTGGGCACATTCTTCCTTTAGGGCTTTGCTTTGGTGATGTAGGTATTATTGAGAACAAGTGCTGTTTTTCAACCTGGGAGAGATACAGGATTAAATAATTTTAAGTGTACTTTATGATAGAGAAAGCCATTTTTGGTTTTCCTGGACATGGGCTTTCTTGGGGTCTTCTAGTAATATGTGCTGCTCCTTTATTGATAGAATAGTTTGCCAGGTTCCTGAGATAGGACTGGCCTCAGGCTGACTCTAAAGTAGTATTTCTTGAAATCTGTCTAGGCCAGCATTCCCCATCAGCCCAGACTCTTTCTGTTCACTGTGGCAGTGACTTTAAATGGTATCTTGAGATTTGTTTCCTTTCACATAATTTTTGGCAGTGGCATTCATCAAGGGAATTACAATAAACCTAGAGTTGTAAATGGGGGTAGCTTGATACAGAGATGCTTCATGAGCCAGTTCTTCTGCAGAGCTATTGTTCTTGCACAGTAAAAATGGTACGTGCTTTCTTACAAAAGTATAACTGCTTCTTGAACCAGAGGCTAATTGCTTGAAAAAAAGTGCAGAGAGACTCAGAGACATTTATTAATGTGTAGCCAGAGACTACTGCAGCTTTTTTAAGTGGAGGCTGGAGTACAGTGAAAGAGGAACATGGAAGTTGTCTTTACATTGGTATTTCCAGTCAAAAGTTTTACCCAGAGAACTTTTTTCTCAGGAGCAGGTAGCTTTGTGTACAGCTTGGCTGAGCCCAGGAAAGCAGATCTCTTGCCAAATTGTGTCAGTTCTTGGGAGCAACGCAGCCAGCAAATTCCTGATCCTAGTACTTCTGCACAAGGCTTTTTAAAGTTGTTCCTCAGCAGTGCATCAGGCCAGCCTGACCAAAACCTGTTGTTAATGAAACAGCATGTTTTGATGTTTGTTCATTTCTGGCATTCTGTGAGGTTTTTTTGTCAATATTTGTAAAACTCCTGGAGTTTCACCACCTCAAAGTTTTTGTTCCAAAAGAGCATTAGCTGGATCTCATTTTGTAATAGGTCCGGCTTTTTATCTTTTCCAGTTATCTGATGAATTTAAAAAGCTTTTGTGCCATAATTTTTAAGACTACTCGAATTCTTAAACATCTCAAATGTTACTGTGCTTTTATTGAGCTAATTTCTGCCCTTTAATGTCCTTTTAAGTTTTGCTTTTTTATAAAAATCCATCTCTTTGTAGTCTTTGGAAGAGTATGGTTTTGGCTTTTTGGTTGCATTCATTAGCTTGAGTGCACCAAGTTTTAATAAATGCTTCACTTTGATTTATGCACAGTTTTCTCTATGCTGTGATGACTTTGGCTTGTGTTTTGAAATATATTGCTGTTTTCTAAAGTACTTCTTTTTGCCGAAATCTGTTTTGCATTTCCTGTCATGTAAGTTTTTATGTACCTTCCAGTGCTTAAAGTCAATTTTCATCTTGGAAACAGACATACAAACGACAAGGTTCCACTGAGCACCTCTGGAGCTTGGAGATAGTTTTGTTAATTTCTCCTGAAAGGGCCACCTTCCAAGCCTTCCTTGCCCATTCTCTAGGTGTCCCAGTGCTTCTCCAGGTAGGAATGTGATGCTCCTAAAACACCCAGCATGTCCTTGAAAATGTGGTGCTAGCTCTGAATGAAGCAGTGCTACAACCTAGGTCTGTACAGTGACTGAAGGAGCTGATAATCAGAGGGCTGGCAGTCCATCCAGTGATTATTTACTTCTATCATCACCAGATCTGAAGGAATTAAGTTGGATTGATATACCCAGCATGCTAGGTGCATGTGAGTGCAGAGAAAAATGAAATAATTTGAAAACTGTTGGGGTGCTTGTGTCTGCCTGGCTTTGTGCCTTGGAAAGTTTTTCCCTGCCCTGGTGGGACCTCTGCCTAGCCCTTGCTTCACCTTGGCTTCTTCCCATCACCAGTGGAACAGGGAACACGAATGGTAGAGTGAAAGAGCCCTCTGCTAGTTTTTTGTCTCGTTTGTTAGAAGGAGGTAAAGCTCATTACAAAATGAGCTAATAGGTGAAGGGTCACCCTTATTGCCTTTCCTCCTGGCATAGCCTGTGGTGGCTGGGAGCTCGTGGTGTCTCGAGCATTTGGCATCACGAGGCTGCCCTGCCCGTCCTGGCCATCACGAGGTCAGCGCTGTCAGCGCGCGCTCTGCTTCCTCCCTGTGGCATGGCCTGGGCTGCCTGGGGATAGCTGCAGTCTCCTGCCTCGCTGAGCACCCCTGGAACAGTCACTTTCTTGGTTCCCCTTCCTGCATTGCAACTCCTTCCTCTAAATTAGAAATCTTTTTCAGGAAAGGTTGGGGTGGGTGATTCATGTGCATATAGATGTACTTGAGTGGAAGTGCTTCACGCTTGGGTTACACTGGCAAGTGTTGGAAGAAGGTGTTTCTACAAACCCTTGGGTTCTGTTTCTTCCCTCTCCTACTCCAGGTGAGGATGTACCAAGAGCATGGGGTGTATGTACCTGCTTGTGCATTGTGATGTCTTCTTTTCTGAAACGATTCCACCATTTGTTTTCAGGTGACTGAGGGTGTGTTTACGTGTCTCGTGTTCCAGACCTTGCTGACTTGGGATGATCAGCTCATCTGGTTGACTGATAGATTGTCCTTGTATTTTCAAAGGGCTTTATCCCTTGCTCTGTGTATGCTCTGTTATGCTTCGACTTAGCGTATGCTCATGGTGACAGCTCGGATGAATCCAAGCTTCTGTTCTGGAATAAACTGGACCAGTGTGACTTGGAGCCTGCAACTTGTTTTGTAATTTTGGCTGAATGCTCTAGGTGACCACTTCAGCAGTGTGTTTTACAAGTGGAAACTAATGCATGCAGTGGTTTCATGCTCAGTGGTTGTGTTCCCTCCCAGTGCTACATCTGGAGCTGGATGTCTGCAGGATCACATGTTTGTGAGTAACGTTAGGAAAAATGCAAAGCTCGGTTGCAGCTGCGAATCCACAGTGTGGTTGTGTTGTGTTTCCAGAATCAGCCAAGAGCAGAATTTGTCTCTGAGGACTTGAAACATTTTGCATTTGTGGTGTTAGATAGAGAACCTTAACCTGTAAAATACCTGCTGGAGGAAAAAAGTTATGCCCATCAAAAACGGGAAATAATTTTATTAATCAGTAATCAGTTAGCTAATGCACTGACTGCTCCACCTTACAGTGAGTAGTAGCATATATGGGAAATATTCAAATATGGGAAATATATTTGCACAAAATTCATGTGATTCTTTTGTGCCTAAGGAATGTGACCATAAGCACTATGTTCAATCATTAATTTCTAACAATACCTGCCCAATACACACAATACAATTATGTTCTGCTTCATAGACATGTGAGTGGTTATTATGTAGTCTTTGTATTGAACAGGATTTATTTATTTTTACAACAATGCATGGTTAACAATGTTGCTTAGGGCTCAACTGAAGCTTTTACTTGTTGATTCTGCACATTTGCCTAAACAATCCTTTTCTTCTCTGAAACTGATAGCTTCTGGAGATACTGTTATTCAGAACACAATGCATTGCAGAGAAACTTGTTCAAACACGTGAATTGCCACATGAACTAGATATAGAGTATTAACAGTGCATGTGTGTGAGATGCATCTGCAAATAAAATGTGCTTGTAATAAAATTTTTAGTCTTTTCTAATTTCATAGCTCTTACCAAGCAATTAAGTCTTTGGACTTAAACAGTTTGGCTGTATCTAAAAACTTTTTATATTTAACAGTCTTGACTGATGCTTTTGTGTTGATAATCAGGGTATCTCCCATGGTATCTCCATCTGTCTTTAGAACTCGGTTCTTGAAAGAACCCATTTTCTGCAGGTGGAGGATTCTGCATTGTTGCCAGTGTCAGGAGCAACAATCCTGGCTGTAGGTACCCCTGCCCACATCAACAGCCCAACAGTGCCCTGTGGTTTGCTGTACCCAAGTGTGGATCTGCAACAGCCCCTGCTGACAGCAGTGAGCTTCAGGCATGGGAGTGATCCATCACACACCACTGATCCTGCTCTGTTTCTCCAGGATCATTCCACAACATCCACTAATTATTTTTGTCTAAAATGAGTCAAATACATCACAGAAACAGTCACATTTCCTTTACTCTGGGGATTGATCATGCCCTGCACATTCATGGTGTTTCATGCCCCTCCAGATCTGTGTGTGCCTCACTCTCAGCACCTTCAAATGTTTTTTTTCCTTGCTCCAGCTAAAATGTCAGCAAAACATAAAATTTGTAATAGTACCAGAAACCTTCTACTCTTTCAGTTTGTGTGATATAGAGCTGGGAAGAAACAGGAGCCAAATTACAATTCTCTTCCATCTGTTTTAGTTGATAAATGAAGAAACTTCAAATGCAGTTCAGCCCTGACTTTAGATCCTGGCCTTGTGCCTGTTTAAGCCAGAGCAGTATCTTCACCACAGTTCCTGTGTCATTTCCCACTAAAAGAGAGAGAAGGTAAATTGTCTGAGCATTGCCCAAAGGAACTGTTACTTTGCCATATGCCTTCTTATTTTGTTTTATTTTAGCCTCAGGAGCTGTGGAAATGGTGGCTCACACATTGCAGTGCTTGGCCTTGCACTTCCCTCAGTAATTTCTAAACCTTTTGATTGATTTCTGTCATGTCTGGTGGAGAATGTGAGAACAGAAGTTTGAGTGAGCTGAGTTTCTCTAAGTTCAGTGAAAATGCTGTGGGTGCTGTTGGGTGTCTCCTGCCTGTGAGGATCTCTGCAGCTCTGAGCTGGCTGCACTTTGGCCATTCCTGTTTCCAGTGGCTGTGTCCTGGGGACAGCCAGAGGATGGCATGTTGGAGGAAGACAGTGGTCATGTGGCTCCATAGTTTGCAGGGAGCAGCTGTAGTGTGACCTCAAGAAAGGCCAGCCCTGGACTACCGTGAATACCAGAATATCAAATATGTTAGGTAAATTATTTTGTTTTCTGACAAGTATTAAGGCACACACTGCCTGCTACATACCCAGGTTTCTCTTGTCTCGTGCGTGTCCAGGGTTAAAATCAGGCCTCCCAAGCGTGTGTGCTCAGCACTTAGTTTGTCATGTTTGTGGGTAATTGTGGAAGACTGCAGTTGGGCAGAAGGAAGCACATCACGTGTGAGCAGTTCATGGGAAATGAATGAGATTCTTCTCGAGTATTTTTACACTCTCCCCACGCTGCCCCTGTGAAGCATTACCTAGAAAATGTTCTTGCCATTTGGAGAGTTAGCTGAATGCTTTGTTTACTCCTTTTCATGAAACTTGATACCAGAAATTTGTAGTGAAAAACTGTGTTAGTTCAGGTGTTAATGAAGAATGGGTGCAGATGATAAGCTGTGTGGTTGGGTGTGCAGTGAACAGGCTGTGGAACTTGGGGGAAGCGTGTGCTCCTTCTCAGAAGCTTGTTCTGCTTGAATGACATTATCTGAACATCTGAGAAGCTGCTAGGGGAGAAGTCTGCCAGAATTTTCTTGTTCCTACAGGAAAAATAACAGTATTACCCCTTAAGACAGAGTTAAAGAAATGCCTCAAATGTCAGGACAGTGAATTGGCTTACAGTACTAACTGTGTTTCTATTTAAAGGCAACCCAAACTGACATAGAACTTAAATAGTCAGACAGAAAAAACTGGTTGGTTTTTTCAGTACCTAAACGTATTTCATCTGCTGTGAGTTACTGGAAATTACTCTACTTGCTCAGTAGAAAAGGAAATTGTTCTACTGATAGCATGGAGTACTAAGAAGCTCTGAAAAGGAGCATGATGTTTCTTAACTGGATATATTTTCTAGTCATACAAGAGATGCTAATCATGAACTGCTGACCTCTTTTTTTTTTTTCCAAAATAGACATAATAAAATAAGTGTCAAAGTAAAAAAAAAAATCAAAGCAACTTTAACTTCTTTTGAGACTATAACAGAATTTTATCTTTGTATAAATAAATATTTATCAAACTTTTTTCAGATAAGCAAAAATATCACTTTGTAATAAGACTAATTTATTTTACTTTATTTAAATTTAGTAGGGGTTTTTCCCATAGTATCTTTTCTGCAGTTATCAGCAAATGAACAATTTTGGTTAGCCTGAATATGTAGCTACTTTAAAATGTGTCATCAGATTTCCTTATTCAATTGAAGCATGTTCAGAAACTACTAGGTAGCTTATGTTTGTGTGTTGTGTAAGACTTTTTCTCACATTAGGGTCAGAAGATAAGACACCAAGTATTATGAGTTTTTGGTTTTTTATTTGGGATTTTGTTGGGTTTTTCCTCACATGGGTTTAGTATATTAAATTTAAATACTGATCTTTTCTATTAGTAGCTAGCTGGACAAATCAGCTGAATTGCATTCAGGAGGTGACATCAGTCTATGCCCACACTGGAGAAAAAACCCATGCAAGATAATGTAAGATTCAGTAATGGCAATTGTTCTCATCTGTATGGATAGAGAAGATGGAGGAGAAGAAAATATAGAGGAAGCGGGGAATTTGACAAGAAATTGTTTTTATATAAAAATTAAAATAAAGAGAAAAACATTAAACAAATAACAAATGGCCCAGTTCTATGAAGTCCTGAGCATCCTCACTAGGGTTTGAAGGCTTTCAGTGCCAAAGCCTTGAGCTTTGCTGAAGGATATTCATGCTGGGAGAAAAGAGATCACAAGAGCAGGACAGACCTCACTGTTGGATCTGTGTCATGTAGGTATATATTTGTCTGTGCCAGACAAAATACACATATCTGTATATTTGAAAATATACCCAGGTGTCTTCATTTGCTACCATGGCTCTGAGTGTGTGAGCACCTGTCTCAACTCAGAGTGATCAGGATACCACAAAGCAGAAACCTGCCTGCCTTGCTCAGCTGCTGTCTGTGAGAGGAGGACTCTGGTGTTTCCCCCAGCAGTGAGACAGGTAAATTCATTCCCTGTGTGCACTGTGTAGACAAGACTAAATTGCTGTAATGTAACACATCCTTTGCTTCCTAGATCAGAACCATGATAGTAAGATTTTTGTGTTTTTGGGGGCTGATAGATGCTGTATAAATATAAGCATTTGGAGTTGCCCTGTGTTCAGAAGGTTACAAAGGTACATGTGCAAGTGCAGTTGGAAGCAGTTGTGTGATGCTGCTGTGATTACATACGTACAATTTACAGGATATAGTGGTTTTGTCAGCATGGTGGTATTTGGCCAAAGGTTGGACTTGATGATCTTGGAGGACTTTTCCAACCTCAGTGATACTGTGATTCATTTTACTCAGGATTTTTTGTTCCTTCTAGTGTTCTCCCTCATTGTCACTGTCCCTGTTTTGTGCTCTGCTTTGGGAACTTGTATTTACTCACATGCACTCATACACAGAAGAAGAGAATTAAAGCCCATCTTTCTTTCCCTTCTATTCTTCTGCTCTCTTCTTGGTGTCTTGAGGCCTGCAGTGCTGCCTCTCCTCTCTGAAGGGTTCCCCTGGGTGCTGTGCTGTCCCTTCCTCTCCTGCCACAAGCAGTGGTGTGCATCCTGTTTGGGGTTACTGTTGTGTCACATCAAGTGATGTGCATGAGCAGGAAAAGGGGAAAGGGAAACAAAAAGCAAAGGGAGCAATTACTTTGAGAACAGCTTCTTTAGAAAGACCATGATAAAACAACCCAGTCCAAAATGTCCTGGTGGCATTGACAGCTATTGCTGTCCAGCATGAGAACCTTTCTTTCCTCTTGATGCAGTGCAATAAATAGCTTTGTGTGTTGCTGTGGCTGGTTCACAGCAGGTTTCCTGCAGCACTAGGCTTCTTTGGGTTCCACATTTTGAGGATGCTCATGTGGGCAAACTGAAATCTGCTGGCAAGCTGTGGTGGCTGGGAGTGTCTGGAATTATGTTTGCATCAATTTGGTTACTACTAGCAGAGAGGGGTTTATTGAACATACACTAAATATACATATATATCTTGATTAAGTACAGCCTCTCCCAGTAGAACAACGTAGGCTTTATCAAGTGATTCTGTTGATTCTGTCAGGCAGAGCTGGTTTGGACTGTGTGTTCCAGCTCAGCTCTGTGATAAGGAAGGTGTGTGTTTGGAGTGAGTTTCAGTGCTGATACCCAGGGAGGGCATGTTGAGCTGAACCTGCAGTTTTCTTTATCACAAACAGATTTTAGCAGTAAGAAAAGCTCTGAGGCATGTAAGGGCTATGTTCAGCTGACGCTCAAAGCTGCCATGTATCTGTCATGTGGGGTTCTCGGTAATACTTGACCAGTTCAGTGTTTCTGCTGTGGAAAATCCCTCTAGATGGATAGTTGTATTGGAGAGCTTGGGCAGTGGCCAGTCCTGCCTTGTATTTTCCATTCCTACCATTCTTGGAAACCCAAAACCGTGAGCGTGTAGTGAGACTTAGACACTGAAGGGGATGGCAGAAAGCCTGAGGGTGCAGAGCTCCTTGCAGCAGTGAGCAAAGCACAGTGGAGCAAACCCAGTAGAGCACTTTGTTAAGCTTGGTTTAAAGGTTGAGCTGATAGCTAAATGCATTTTTACATGTTCTTCTGCTTTTGGGAACCAAAGCATTTAGGACCTCACAGTTAAGGTGCATTTGCGTGAAAGTGCCAGGCTGCTCCAATATTCTAATAGTCTGTATTTTTTTTTCAATATGAACAAAGTTTTGGCTTGTTCAAGCATCTGATTTTTATTTGTCCTCATGTCCTTATGAGTTACATAAAAGTGAAGTCAACCAATGTCTTCAGTGTCTGCTCTATATAAATCTACCTGAAATAGTTTCAGGTCACCTTTACATGCTTAATTTGGAAAACAGTTGAGCAGCATGACTCTTGCCTTGGAGAATTAAGCAGTCTAGGCTCCTCACAGTAGTCTTGGGGCCCTGGCAATATCTGCACAAATCAAGATCTCATGCCTTCTGCAATTTAAGTAGGGGCCTGTTTGACTCGTAGAGCCAGTAAGGGAGGGATGTTCAGTGCATGGGTTGGAGCCAAGTTAGAAAAGTCTTCTCTCCTGAAAAGCAGCTGTAGGATAGATCCAGTCCACCTGAATATTCAGTAGTGTTATTTGGCAGATCTGTGAAATCATTGCTAATTGTTTCTGGTTCAGAGCCTGGCAATAGTTTTGAAATGCAGCGTACTTGACATTTAGAGGGTTTGAGGGTTAACTAAAGAGATGGGTTAAAGTCTACTGGGGCTTATGGCAGCAGGTAACCACTCTGTGTGCAGAAAGATTGCAGAATTGGGCCACATCAGACATTTGAAGGTATTGGAGGATGCTTAGGTGGCAAGTGACCAACACTCATGTCAGGCAGTTGTTGATTCCTGGGGAGTAGCTATCATTAGGACTTGTGGGATGTTGATATTAATGAGCATCACATACAGATAGGGCAGCCTGGGGTTTCATTCCATAGATATGAATTTCTTACACTTGCTTGTATAATCATCCTCTGTCTTTAGTTTGCAGTTGTTCCTGTGTAACTGAGATGGGGTTTTGGTGGAAGCTCATCAGCTTTCAGGGGCAATAAGGCTGAGTCAGCCCTGGGCTTAGGCATGTGCTCTCAGTCTGGAAGTAGTTTGGCTGCTCTCAGTGAACCCACTGATGTGCTCAGCACTAGGCATGTGTTTTAAATAAGTTCTAAAATCTACACAAATGAGGAGGGTGAGACTACAAGCACACAGTGTTTAAAATCAAAGGTTTTCGTCAGGAAAAAAGCTTTTGGCATTTAATGCATTTCAGGGACATACTGAGCTTAAATGTCACCTGCATTGGAAAAATGATCCTCATCTATTAATTTTGTGTGACTGTCTTGATAAATGACCTGGTAACATAGCAAGCTAAAGTCCACTGTAGTCCTCTACAACCCCAGGCTTTGGGCTGAGAGCAGCATCTTGGGATTATCCCTATGTCAAACCTTGTTAGAACTGAGTACATCTAAATAATTGTCTGCCAGCTTTTCCTATTACAACCATATACACAGTTTGTGAAATTGATTTACCATGTCCTGAAAATTTCTTTGATATTTTTAAAGCCTGTTGCTATGGGAACCAGACCCCATAACAGAAAAGCTTTTTGGTGCTAAGGAGGCCAAGAAATTCACTTAACAACAGGAATAAAGCCACAGAAAAATAGCTTGTATTCTTTTTCCAAAAGCAAACAAAAAAACCCCAGAAGAAACTCTGATATCCTGAAGCAGCTTGGACCTGGATTACCAGATGGAAGGGGACACTCTGCTCTCAGGGCTTCAGAGCCTGGCCAGGGAGCTCACCCTGTGGACACTTGCACTGGTCCTGGCTCTTACAGGCAAGAATAATCAGGGAATCCACAAGCATCTTTCTCTGAAATAATTCATATGTCTTTTTTACATTTTTTTTTCAATATGGAAAGGTTGAAATGATGTGATGGATTGGTTTATGGGCAAGAAAACACAAGTTTTGCTTCTCAGAACTGGATGTCCCCTTTGTGCTTTGCTAATACAGAAACTGGCAGAACAGGCATTACTTTGACGTTAGGGCTTGCAGCCCTGTTTCCTTGTGTCTCATGACTGAGTGAATCAACACCTAATTAAAGTCACATGAGGGACAGAGTAAAATGCTGTTCAGGCACTGATCCCTGTGAATCTTTGGAGAATAACTACTTACCTCTGTCTTCCTCCTTTTCCAAGCAACACTGAACAGCTGTGGCTCTGCCTTTTTTCTTTTCTTTTTTTTTTCCCCCTGAGAAAAGAATAGCACGTAGACCTCCTCTAAAGCAATGCTGCCTATGCAGATAAATGAGATCTGGGGTAGGGGGAAGGAAAACCAGGGAGTTCTCAACATAATCTTGAGGAATTGGAATGATTTGAGTTTGTGCTGGAGATGATTTAGCTGAAAGCCTGAAAGTACAGTCCTTGTGCATTTGACGCTCCTGGAAATTTAACTGAGAATATGAATGCTGGGCAAGGAAGTTGGCAGTGATCTGTGGGCTCTCTTGGTATTTTTAATATTAGCTGTAATTTTACCACTTGTGGCTCGTTATGAAAGTCCATAACAATTGCTTTCCATCTCTGAGTGACAAATACTTGTGTGGAGATTTATTAGGCTCTCAATTATCACTCGGTCACAAGCACAGCCACCTTAATCAATTACAGGACCGTGGCTTGCAGCCAAGGAATGCTCCAAGCCCCATGCTGCCTTGCCTGTGCTGGATGACTTTCACCACCAAGGCCATTTTTTTTCCCCTTATAAAACTCACAAAACAAGTATTGCAGGGTGTTTCAATCAGCAGCAGCAGATGTCTGCCTGCACCCTGACACAGCAGAGGCTCGTGGGTCGCTGCAGGGCTGTGCAGCAGGTGCAGTGGCTGCAGCCAGAGGTCTGGTGGCTGTCATGTGCTGGCACTGGAGTGGTTTGGGCACTCCATGGAGGGGCATCTCCAGGCTGGAGGTGTCCTGGCTGCCTGCAGCCAGGCCAGGGGGTTTCAAGGTGGAAAAAGCAGACTCTGGGGAGGCACCCTGGCAGGGACCCACCATATCCTGGCACCCTTGGCACAGCATCGCCCACCCTGGTACCGCTCACAGGTTAAAAAGCATGATGTTAAAAAATTGCAGCTGTTTACATTCTAGTCTTTTAGTCTTTAAAAATGTATGTAGTTTTAGATGTATCTGTCTGATTAAAAAGAAAGCTTATTTAGATGTGTTTGCTTGTTGCAAGAATCAGCTGACATGTCAGGCATAGCTAGAGCACACTGGCAGTTTGGTTATGCACCTTGCAGCTTTTCTTTTAATGTCTCCTGAAGTAATATATTAATAATCTCAGTTTTCAGCAGTGCAGAAAGAATAAAACTGCTGTAGTCCTTATGGTTTCTGAAAAGTACTTGAAAATAAAAGCCTTAAAGACACTCTAAGCTGAAGATAAATACAGGGAATTCAATATTTGTCTGTTAAAAAATGGAAAGTGTTAGGAGTATTGAGCCAAAGCATCCTTATTCCATCAGGAATCTTTCAAGGGTTTATTATTATTATTAATATTGGTGTTGATAACAATAGTGGAGCCTTAGTGATTCCTCTGAGATGTCTTCATTTTCATGACAGGAGAGGTCTTGCAGTCAACCTCGACTCTATTTGTCTCATCTATTAATATTCACAGTTTCCAAAATAAAAAGCAGCAATTCACCATTAAGTTCCCTTAGCAAACTTTGCAGTTGATAAATCTGAGCTTGTGAGCTTGATTTTGTTTTGTCTAGTTAGTTCTGTGTGTGGATTTAAGGATTGTTGAACCTCTCGTGACATCTCCAGAATTCCCTCCAGCATAAAGGAGGGAACACAGCCTGCCCCCCATAACCCTGCTCTGCTGCATTACATCATTCTGTGTGATTTAGGAGGGTCTTTATTTCCAACAGCTATGCTATTTCCAACTATGTTCATCAAGAGCAATTTGTATTGGAACTTTTTTCTCCCCAACTTTTCATTAAGCACACACAACACTGAGCTATTTACACTTCATTTTTACTAGCTACAGCAGAAGAGTTTGCTGTGCACACCCGAGTGTGCACAATAAAATAACTGTTTGGCAGGGGAAGAATGCCCTGTTGTCTTGCAGTACCAGTTGGTATTATGGAGGTTTGTTTGTGTCTTATAGTAGATTGCAACTGGAAATGTGATACAAAATGAACACAAATGTTTCAGTAGCCTAACCACGCATCAGATTTTTACTTTGATAGTTATTTTTATTTTCAGCATTTTTCTAATGACATGAAAAATTACAGCAGTGGATAGTCAATCTGCTGAGGTCTCCATGTTCTTGAAAGAGAGATAATTGTTTCATGTCCTACCCTCCAAGAATGCTTGTTGGCAGATTTGTAGTTGCTGATGCTCCTTTACAATGCTAGTAGAGACAGTTTATTCCAGTTATGAGACCTTGTGCTGGTAGTGAGAATCCTGTGTATGGAGAGTTTATAAACCTGTGTATTTTTTTTTAATCTGATATCAAAAGCACTCTTTCCAGCATTTAACAATCTGTTTTCCTTTAATGAATAGAGGGCCCAAGTTTTGAATCTCCTGAGGGAGAATCTCCTGTTTGCAGTGATCTTTCTCCTCGTTTGGGCTCTTGCTGACCTTTGCCTGGACTTATGTTTGTGTGTGCAGGTTTGAGTATGCTCCAAGTATATATGGAAGGTTCATGCTTTAACATCTCCACTCTTCCTCTCCAGCAATGAGAATTTTTATTTTTTTTGGAGGGATACAACAATGCACAGAAAGCACATTTGTTTAGAAGTCTAGCTCAGTGGTAATCCTAGTGAGGCAAGTGTTTTGTAGAGAAATAGTATCCAAGTATTTCTAGTCAGATTTCAAATAAAATCCTAATTGGTTTTCTCTCTTTTCGTCTAGTGTGGCTTCCAGCTCCTACATTCGTGCATTACTAAGCAATAAATATTTCTTGGCTCACTCCCTGGCTCTTTGTTGTGTGCGTTTACAACATGTGTGAGGGAAGCCTTCCTTTAGAAGAAAGACTGAAAAAACTTGTTAAGGCAGTGAAGACCAAAAATTAATTAATTCATTACTCTTTAGCCTGTGGTTGGAGCAAACTCTGTTGTCTGCTTGGTTTAAAATCAGATGATTTATACCCAAAAGGTGTATATGAGCCTTTGCATTAGTTTTAAGTGTTTTCAGAAATGCCTTTGGCTAGAGTGAAGAAAGTGGTTATTTTTGGTGCTGTTTGGTTTTGGCTGAGTGTTTCAGAACATACCCCAGCCCCAGTTGGGCATGGGGGTCTGCACTGGCCTCTGGGCTGCTGGATATAGTTAAACTCCATCACCCACATCTTTCCCATCTGCATCTGGCTGGATGTGCATGGATACTGAAATATGTCCCTGGCAGGTGATGGGCTATCACAGGAGATTTTGATAACTTCATTTTTTTTGGACTTGAGTGTTTTTCTGAAGTAGGGTAATATTACCAGCTTTGTTTTTCAAGCTCAAATTTTATACACACAAAAAAAGGAAAGCCTTCACCCTTTCAAAGAGAGGCCTGAATATACACCTAGAGAAGAGGATAGTGCATATCTCATGTTAAAGATGCTCCAGTGTTTTCTTGGATAGGGGAGTGGTGACAGTGTGTGTAAACAAACATTGAATATCTGAATTCCTTCCTCAAGCAATAAATATTCACTGATCTGGCTAAAGCACTGTTTACTCTCTGTACAATTTGAGTCTGTCTCTATTTGCAGAGAAATTCCTTCCAGTATTTTTCCTGGTCAGTTGTTGGATGGAGGCTGGGTCAGCTTTCAAAGCACTTCTTTTGATACGCATCAGGTTACCCTGAGGTAAAATGGAAACCTTAGATGTTACTCCTGTAAATAAATGTTTACATAATATGAGGCACTTCTCAGCATTGCATGTCTAAGAAAAAAGGTCACTTTTGACATCAGTAACCTTTAGAGAGCGGTGCCTTTGCCACACAGGTAAAGGAAGTTACTGTGCACTGCACATTCCTTCACTAGATCAAGAAGGTAGCTAGGAGTGGTCAGATGTTACTGGTTTTGTCTCCTAAAGCTTGGCATTTTAAGCTTTAAAGGCAAGATTTGGGCTTAAGGCATGGGTCCTGTAACCAGCACGTGCCCAGTTTTGCTCATGTGAGTAATTCCATTGAATTGCCTGGCACTAGTCATATATGAAAAGCCAAGTCTGTAATGTATGTGTTTGTGGCATCAGGGCCTCAATTCTTCATTTCTAAATGAGAAACTTCCTGTAAAGCATGGTAAGAAAAGATAATGGTTTTATCTCTCTTTAGTTTTGCTGCTTTTGTGTCAAAACACTTGTCCAGCATCAAACATAAAAATATTACCATCCTATAAAACAGCAACAAAACCATTGCAGTGGTGAGAGATTGGGGATTTCTCCCTGTATTTAACCTATGAGATGTGTAGCAGAGCTTTGTGTTCTGCTTTGGAATCCATTCCAGAGGACAAGCAACATCTGTCCTCTTGGGATTGTATGGTCTTGAAACCATGAACAGGTGCACCAGTTCACCCACTCTGTGATGCAGGGGAACCATCAATAGAATTGGGTTGTGGGATGCAGTGGAACAGGAGATTCTGATGATAAATCTATTTTTGCTGCTTATGTATTTGAAATTTTGGCAAAACTTGTAGGTTTTCAGACAGTGGGGGGGGGAAAAAATAAAGAACTATGATGCTGTAGCCTTCTGCCTTCATGTATTACTTGAGTTTTATCCAAAGATGATAAAGAATTAGTCGTATGAGTGATTAGCCCGCCTGTCACAAGACTAGATGGCTTTTAATGTATGTGCATTGCATTTTTGAACGCCCAATTCCTTCTTCACTTCCCCGTCTATCTGTCTTGTTCCTCCCCCACAGTTTAGAGATAAAGTTCGTTAAATAGCTCTTTGCTGTTTAATGTTTGTTAGACCGCGCTTTGCTGTTGTGATGTCTGGGTACCCTTCCTCGCATGACCCAACGCACAATCGGGAAACCTCGTTTACAGCCAGCCGGCTTGCTCGGGTTTTCTTTCAGCCCATTATTTTGGGTATTTAGTGTTTTTCCCCGTCTGTGGCCATCCGATTGTCTTGCACATGCCCGTTTCTCCCCGTGTAATATTAATGAGCCCTCGCTGGGCGCACAGAGCGCTCTTTGTTGGGAGCGGAGGGGGAGCGGCAGCGGGCGGGATGCGGGAGTCGCGCCGCAGAGGCGGCAGCGAGCGGGGGCGGCGGGGGCTCCTCGTTCCCCTTTCGCCGCCGAGCCCTGCCCGCAGCAGCGCTCCCAAGGCGCCGTGCAGGGCGGGCTGGCGGCCGCAGGTGGCCGCGGTGACAGCCGTGTCACATGATGGCTGGCAGCGCGGGCTCGGCCGGCCTGCGCCGGGAGCATCCCGCTGCCGCCGCTGCTGTGGGGAGTGTGCGGGCCGGGGGCGCCGCCTGCCCCGAGGCCGCCGTGCCGCGCCCCCCGCTCCTCGCCGGGCGGGCTCAGTGCCCGGGGCTCGGCCGTGACACGGAGCCGGCAGCGCGGATAGATGGATGGATGGATGGCACTGATGGCGCTTCCCCCTGAATCCCGCTGATCTCTGCAGCAAGCCCCGGAAAAGACGGAGCAGCGGAGAAAGACGGGCGCTCCTTCCTCGAGCAGAAATCCCAGGCGGTGCAGAATTGTGGGGCAGGATTTGGGTTATGAAACTGCGGGGCAGCGCAAACGCCGGCGGGTGCAAACCCCGACACTGCTGTCCTTAAGGTGGTTTCTGTGCTCCTGTTGCTAGGATTAAGGCTTTGCGTTGCAGCATGGAGAGTCTTTTGTTTGAGTTAAATTCAGACCTCTTGATATGTCACCTGACAGTCTTGTGGTTTTGGATGAATATGGCTCATTGCTATTATTAACCTGAGTTGGCAGCCAGGCACAACAGGAGTTTATAGGGATTTTCAAAAGTGGAGCTGCTCGGGGGACAAAGATGCTTCCCAGGTATGGTCACTGCACATTTCTTGAGATAATTTTAATTATTTGAAAGCTTATTATTTTCCCTGTGATGAAAATACTTATTTTCCAGAGATGTGAATCTTCTAGAGACTTATTTTTTTACGATTCTTACTGTGATTTTATGCTAAAGGACGTGATTTTTTTTGCCTGAATTGATTCTATCTTGTAACTTTGCAAAGGGAAGCGCAGTCTGCTTGAATAATGTAGTTTTGTTCAGTGCTAGTGAATTTAACTGAAAGGAACTGTGTCTCATTTGTGTGTGGTTTTAATTAAAATGTATTTCAAGAGAGCATGAAACTCTTGTGTGTATGTGCATATATTTTGCATGCATACATGTACCTAAATCAGCTAAAACCTGAACAGGTGCTTTTTGAAATGGCATTAAGTGAAGTAGTCCCAAAAATATTTTATGAAATTATTAACAGTGATTGTAAATTCTGCAAGGTATGTGAATTGCGAAGTTATTCAGCATATTACACAGCTCTGACAAAATCTTCCCACCAATTTGTTTTCAGTATAACACCCCAGATTATGATTACTGTGTTGACTAGGCTGTACCCAACCTGTCAATGTTATGTCTTTTTGCTTGTGGAAGAGGATCTGGCTCATGTATTAGACTTTAGAGTATAAATTAGGTATCTTAATGAGAATCAAGTGACTCTCATTAGTAGGGAGAAAAAATGAAAACAAACTGAAGTCGGCTTTATATACTGATAAAGAATTGGACAGAGCCAAGTAGCTTGGCAGGCAGTTGAAGTTCAGGTCCAAGTTTGTTCTACCTGTGAAATACCTGGCTGATGTACTTTGTTCCTGGTGTACTTAGTATAAGCAGTACAAGTTTCCTGGAGCTCAAGAAGTGCATCTATTCCAGGTGGGGATTGCTAAGCTGGTAAATAATGAGACTGACTTAGAGATGGAGCAGGGAGCTGACCTCCACAGTGCTGCAGTGCCTGTGGACATGTCGCCCTCTTTCAAGAGATTAAAAGCAGGGGGTTTGGATTTCTTTTTTTGTATTTTAAAGAAACATTATTTCCATGGTATAAACCCATGTCACCACTGCAAGCAGTCAAGGGTGCTTGTCCCTGAGATGATCCACCATCTGTCTATCCTTCCGTGCTCCCCAGAAGCCAGGTCCTGTGACTTGTGTGGAAGCGCAGCTGAGGTCACCGAGGCAGAGGGCAGAGTGCCCCCGGCGCTGGGCGAGCTCCTTCGCAACCCAGCCCCGAGGGCTCCCTGCTGCCCTGGCCAGGGCACCAGCGCTGCTTTTCTGGGCAGAACCAGCCAGTGCTCACCACCACAGTCACACAGCCCTGGCATGACCTCAGCTCTTGTAAAGACAAATGTCTTGCAACATTTTTTCTAAGTATAGGCCCTGTAGTTTCTCTACTGTAGGGAACTTTCTTCCTCCTTGCAGCCTTATGGTTGTGTTATGTCACCAGCACTTAAACGGAATCTCTCTCTTGAAATGCCAGCTTTGCAAATCAGCCATGCAGCCTGGATCATCCTTGTCTTGTGAATGCTGAGAAAGTTCTTTGTGTTTCAGGTGCTGTTGTTAAAGAAACAAATAACATACCTGTGCCTCTAGGAGAAGATGGTCTTCCAAAGCTGCAAGCATCATTAATACACATTACAGTTCTGTTTCCATTGTTTCTAAATTAGTTGTGATCTTTCAGAATGGTCTGTGCAGCTGTTTTGTGCAATAATGATCAAACAATAAGTGAATTACTGAAATGCAGTAAGAAGGTATTAAAGTATGTAGAAGATCCTCGCCATTAATCCTGTATACTCAACTTTTGTTGTATCTTCTCAAAGCCAAAAGAAAAAAATCTGATGACAGATAATAGAAATCTGCAGAGGTGTTTGGGCAGGAGAAGGGAATTCCTGGTTGGAAAAGGCATTTCAGGGCTGAGAGGAGTATGATAGGATGGTTGGACTAGGCAAGGACCATTTTCCTTCTGGACTTGATCACATTTCCCTGTAGCAAAGTAACTGCAGGATCCTGTATACTGGGCTGTATGGGTACAGGTGAGTGGGCTGTGATGTGGATGTACATCTCCATGGAATGTGGACATAATCTGGAATCCCAGTGCACTCAGTGCAACAGTCTCATATTTGCAATGTTAGCTCTTCATGACAGATGCGGCCTCTGTCAAAGGAGGTGTAAGTACAAGTTGGCTGGGTCTAAGCACCACTACAACAAGGATAATACCTGGAGAATCATGTGCAGGTGCTGGGGATAAGCTCTGGAATCCCTGTGCCTCTGTTGTGGTGCTCACCCAGCAGCAGTGAAGGAAGATGTTTCCTCCTGCCAGAGCCTGTGAGGGGAGCATGGGACAAGGTGGGCCCGTCCGCTCTGCCGGGCTGTTCTGTCACCCTTTAAAAAGGTGCTAACATGTAAACCATGCAGAACAGATAAGCTGGCATAAACTATAAATATCATTTGCGTAGATGCATTTAAAAATAGTTCCAAGTGATTCATCACCAGGCAATTTTTATAACTATGGGTAACATGATGTAGGAAAACAATAGTTTGACTGATAGTTTCAACTTACTTTTTACATGTTTAGTCCTTTTCTGGTTTTGAGCAGCCTTACTTTTTAGAAAACTCTTTTCCAGTTCCTACTTGCTAAATATCTTGATCATTTTGCTTCAGTTGCTTTACTTTAAGATTTCTAAAGTATCTGTTTTTATTAAAAAGTAACCAGATACAATCTAAGCCACGTTAATATAAACAGTTTTAAAAGTAGTCTCAGCCAGGAGGGAAGATAATACTAAGCTAAACCTTTAATGTAATGAAGAAGTGGTGTTCATGTTCTAGGTGGGAATGAGGAGGAAGGAATGTCATGGGATTTAATTACAGGGGAAAATCCTGTATTTTAATTGTTGGAGTGGTAACTGAGGATCTCTGTGTCTGTTGTGTCCTCTATTAAAACTTGCACAGAGTGAAATAATACCACTTTACAGCCATTCAGTTCTTGCTGAGAAATGTTGATGGTGGTAATAAACTCCAGGAACACAAGAAAATTCATCCTTAGAGAGCAGTTGGAATTCTGGATTGCTATGAATCTCTCTAGTAGAGGTGTCAGGAAACATGAAATGAATTTGTAAGTGTAAGCTACAGGTGATATTCCTTGTGATTGAAGGTAAAAAAGGCACAAAAGCAGAAAGGATGAAAAAAGGGAAGAGCTGAACAACAGTAGGGCTTCAGTGCGAATATGCATTAAAATACCATTTTTCAGACCTTGGTCTCATTGTTGCTGGTTTCTAATAATTCCATCATGAATAATATGGGATTTTCCCTTTCTCTCCCAAATAATTCCTTTTCTTTTGCACTCTGTACTTGCATGAGTGTCTGTGCAGGGGCATTGGATCAGATGCCCTCCAGAAGACCCTTCCAACCTCTACCAGTCTGTCGTGGTGTGAGAGCTGGGTTTTGTTTCTAAAACATCCCATACAGCATATATATGTCAACGGGTTTCCACTCCATATAGGTATTTTTGAGCATCTCATTCTAGAGGAATCCCCGCTTGTGTAGTGGAGATCTCCACAGGAGCAGTGTCCTGCTCAGAAGGAATTTGATGGTCACCAATTTTTTGTTTGTTCCATGCCTGAGGTCACAGCACTGTGTGGCGAAGTTGCAAACACTTCTACTGGTGAAAGGTATTTGGGGTTTTTTGGTAGTGGTTCTTATGGAGTTTTTTTGCCCTGGGTTAATTTTGGGGTTTTTGTTTAGTTCTACTAAGTTTCAAGGCAAGATCAAAGAGTGGCAGATAGTTCATGCAGGAAAAAGTCCTCATTAAGAAACTGTCATTTCCAGAGCAGTGTGGGAAATGGAGACTCACCTTTCGTTATCATTGCTAGAACATTTCATTCTATGTCTCCTGGTTTTCCTGTAGGAAGCTCAAGAAAACATCAGTTAAATGTCAAAGTTAGTTTCCATTTATAAATAGAACTAATTATATTCAGAAGATCTAGGTCAGTTTTCATCTGCTGAAGAGGAGCGCTGGAGTGCTGCCCTGTTATGTTTGTTTTGAGAATGCCTCTTGCATGCAGGAATTTTATGTTTCTGGGGATAATCTATTCAGATATCAAGCTTAACGGTATTTTAAATCTGCTAACAACAAAAGCAAAGCTCTGTGTCCTGCTTCCCCCTCACTGGTGGGGGTGAGTTGGAGGTGCCAGGCTGCCTTCTGTTTACTGTCTGTCTGAATGAACTTTCCCCCAGCTCTCTGAAAGGCTCTTCTGGTTTGGGAAGTGGCCTGCTATTGCCAGGGAATGTTTTTGCAAGGCTGAAATGTGCTTAAGGATGCTATTATGTAACACAGATAGCGCTTCTTTGGAATTATCACAAATTATGATGGATAATAGCTACTAAATGCTTGTCTAGAGAAAGTTGAAATGTCATGTGAAGAAGCTGAGAAGTAAACAAGCTCTTGTTACTTTCATCAAATATGTTTCTGAATACAGCAAGAGTTTTATATTTAGCTTTCTCTCCTCTTAGTGTGTAATCTGCTCTTGGAGCTTTTTATAAGTAGACTTTCCTAAGATCTGGAACAGCTACTGCCTTCTTTGCCAGTAATTTCAAAGTCAAATATCAAAAGTACTAGGTAATGGAAGACATGCTTTTGTCTGAGTGTGAAGGAAATTCAAACGCATTGCAAGGGTGGAGCAAAAGCACCCTCCTGGCAAGCAAGTCATTGCTATTGTCACACAGCTTCTTTATAGGAACCACAGTGGCCTATATGGAGAAAATGTTTGTTTCTGGACTTCCACTGATTCCACTTTAATATATGGAGGTTGTTCTTCCAGGAAGCCAGTTTATCCAGTGGTTCTCCTCACTTCTAGCCAAAGTCATGCTCTGAGCAGTTACCATGCCCAGCTCTAGTGCCATTTGTGCCTCTCAGTTGGTAACACCCCAGGCATGTGACAAACTAGGGGCTTTGTTTTCTTATATTTTCTGAAATGCAAGATGGGGTTAATTAGGAGAGCCTCCAGTAAGTGGAAGCTCTGAGTTTGTCACTGTGCTTGGGTTTTGGTGCAGTTTGCTCAGTTTGGTGTCTGCACTTTGTGTGGGCATTTCATGCTGTGGATAACACTTTGCTTTAGGTGCCCTAATGAGACGGTGTGTGGCTCCTTGCCCCCAAATCTAGACATGAAGTTATTTCAGCTCAAGTTGCTCAAGGTTTTCTTTCTTGTAATAAGTTGATTTGGACATTTGTTGCACACCATCTTCTCTGCAGCTTCTGTTTTTGTCTCTTGTTGCTAAATGGTGCGGATGGGCAGATTAGGAAATAGATTCCATCTCAGGAGAGTGTGTAACTGTATGTCTTGATGCTTAGTTCCACCTCATTGGGACTACACTAGTTGTAAAAATTGTGTACCTATACTGGAGCATTCTTAAAAACTTCTGATAGGTGGTGATGGCTTTGGTAATCAAATGGATTTTCTGCTGTTACAGAACTTGTTGGTCACATAAAGCATGGGTGCAGAGCAGGAAACCTTTTGGGTGTTGAGTTAGAGGAGAGGAAATTTTGCTGTTGTCTTGGAGTCTAACGTGCCAGGTTTAACTCATGTTATGGATGTCTTTTTGCTGAAATACGTGTTCAGCTTCATGCAAATTGGGAATCTGTATCCATTAATGGCTGGAAAGTTCCAGTGCCTCGTTTCTGGCTCCTTGAAGTTCATGCTAACACTGCTTGTCTAAAAGCCAAGAATGAGGAAGACAGAATTCCACTTGATCTAGGAAATGGCTTGTAAACTAGCTGAAAGATGATCCCTGGTGGTTTCATGGATACAGCAGGTATCTTGTTTCCTATCTTCCAAGAATTGACATGGTGTCAGTGAAAATGGACTCCCAAGCCAATGGATGACAATGCTTGCTGGGCTTTAAAGTGATGGCTGGCTTTTTAAATTGAAAATTTAAGATGGTAACTACAAAACACCTTTAAAGAGGAGATTGTAGAGTGGTTTCCAAGCCTGATCCCTGCAAGTTCTCCTTTTGAGAGCTCCTCTGGAGTAGTGGCACTAGGGAAGGTTCTGAGTCTTCAGGAAAGCTCCTTCCCTTGGAAACCAGTTTGGGAATAGGTGTGTTAGGATTGCTTTGTGTGGTTTGCTGACCATGCCCTTGAGTCACAGTGGCTTATGTGGAGCGAGCAAGTTGGTTCTCTGAAACCACCCTGTGATTATTCATCTTGGGGTTTTTTGTATGTTTAAACACAAAAGCTGAGTTCTATGACGTTGATTCTAGATAGCTGGACTTGAAGAAAACATCACAAGACAGAGCACAAGATCTATTAATGCTGCACACATCATTTTGTGCAGTTGTAGAGGATTGGTGCAGTTTATGACAGCGTAATTTGGCACATGTAAGGGAAAGAAAAGAAAACAAAAGCAGTAGTTCTGGCTACAGGATCAAAGGGTTTGATGAAATGGCATTGAATTTTCTGGACTCTGTTTTAATCAAGTTGTATATACAGATAATGTAAAAAGAGCAGTGTAATAAAGAGTTGTGGTAATTGATCCTTCTGCTCTTTTGTTTTTCAATTAAAGCTGGCCTTTGCCGGAGTTTGACCCAAGTCAGATCCGACTGATCGTGTACCAGGACTGTGAGAGGAGAGGACGGAATGTCTTATTCGATTCCAGTGCTAAAAGAAAAATAGATGATGTTTCAGTCTCGGTGAGTATTTTGCTAATTTACATGTTTATAGTTGTATTTTTCAAATGGCCAAATTGATAAATTGCATACATTCTGTTTTATTCACATTGATATTTAAACCTTGGTTATATGCAGGGCTATATTTAAATGCAAATTATTCAGGCTTCAGGGGTTTCACTTTTACCAGTTTTAAATACTGTAGGGATCTCTCTATTCTGGGATTTATGTATTTTCTGCTCTTGCAGTGAGAAGGATTTCTTCCTGGGGCTGCAGCAAACAATGCTGGACTTGAAACAGGGCCTGAACTGGGATTTATTGATCTGGTTTTGTGCCATGGTGGGGTCTGCATTCTTAATCAGAAGGTCCCCCCAGCCCTGTGTCCTCTTGTGTCCTGTTTGGTTAACTTTTATCAATTGCTGTTTGTATGCTTTGCTGACAGTTTTTTCACACAAAGTTACTTGAAAACTCTGGTTTTCCTTTTGGCATGGTTTGCATGGTAATCTATTAATTGGAACTGAAATGAATGTGGTCAGATGAGGATACTTCCTTTAAGGGCTCTGGACAGAAGATTAATTTCTGGCCACAGTGCTACTGAAAGTGGTGGTATAAGGCTGGACTACTTATTTAGCTGCTTTGAACTTCATTTTCACCATTTCAATAAACATTCACAAATCATTTTAAGCTCTGCAAGCAGAAAGCATGGTGTGAATAATTGAAATTAATGATTCCAGCTGCTTTTACCTATAGGACTTACAGAGATCCTTCTGTAAGCAGGAGTACACAAAATAACACATTACTTCCAAGCCCTGGTTTTCCTGTTGGGTATTGGAGTACAGCAAGAAGATTTTTCATCCAGCTTTCCAAACTCTTCCAGCCTGTTGCCAGCCTGATGCTCTTAACCCTGGTCTCAAAGGCTGTGTCCAATATCCAAACCTCTGGAATGTGTGTCTTACCAGGCACAAACTTCCAGGCTTCTCCATTGCTTACTCCAGTACTTTTACAGCCATGAATCAAGATCCCAATTTCCTAGTTTTTAGAGAGAATTTGTGAAATAAAGCAAGTTTCATAAAATGTTTAAAATTTTTTTATTTAAACTTGCAGAATGGTTCTGTTAGTTCCTGTTCTTCCTGATGTTCTTGCCAGGAAAACAGGTTTTTAAAAACAGGAGATCTTTAGAAGTGGTTTATTGGTATGAATTGCTGGCTGTACTTACCACTATTACTTCATTAATAAAAGTAACTTACAGTATACATCCTCTTGCCAGATTTAAATTAATTTCTTGAAAGTCTAAAACCTCTTTAAGATAGATGTGTACTTGCCAACTTCACTGTTTTGGGTTACTTCAGAAAGTTCATTGACTGAGGCATCTCAACAGCCACAGGATAAATGGCTGATAATGGAGCTGATAAGGTTCCATATTAATGTTCCCTTTTTCTTTGCTAAGGGGGAGGGAAACAGCTGTACTCACCATCTCCACACGAGACTAGTGGAGGAAAACTCTTTCCAGGGCATTTGAAATACCCAGAAGTCATTTCTAGGAACTTTATACATTTGTTTTTCATAGTATTAGGATTCTTTGAAAGTGGATATATTGAAACATTTGCTTGCCATGTGTCTGCTTTCTGCAGCATTCAGATAATGTCATGTCAGGCAAAACTTTTCTCATGAACCAAAAGTTTGCTGGTAAAAACGTGCAGGAGAGTCTTCAGCTGGGTTTGATGTGAGCTCAGTGTGGGTTTGTGCAGTGAGCAGGATGTACTGGCCATTTTCAAGGAATTGCATTGTTCTTTTCTCTGCTCTTTATCATGATTTTCATTAGCAAAGACACACCCTGCCTATACAAAGCCAGATCTTGGCTCTAAGCACATTCCAAGGCACTCTTGCCCTTTTGCAGCCAGTCATGTGTGGGCTGGGCACTCTTTGTTCTGAAAAGGGTGTCTGTTCAGCACCCCACTTTTTGTGCAAGGCTTTCTGCATCTCTTCCCCCTCACCCCCATTTTCTAATATGACTTATACCTCTGGATCTACAAATAACACAAGGGAGACAATTGGAAGAGTGCCTGGCAGTGGCCAGAGTGTTCTGGTTCAAGTCAAAGCAGTCTAGCACAGAGAATCAAGAGGGTTTCACTTTGCTTTATGGTGCTGTGCTCTTCAGTTCCCTTTTTCTGTTGTTCATCAGACATGAAAGCAATTATAATTTAAGAGTTGTATGCCTGCAAGGTGAGATATATTTTGGTCTGGTTTATATGTATAATCCCTACATATGTTAAAAGTTGTGTGTGGTGGGCCAAGGTTGAAAGTGGCTCAGGCATTTGAATTCTGTAAGGGAGGGTGTGGTCATAAAATTTAGGGAGCATCAGAGAAAATCTTTGCAGACACACATGTTTCAAGAAATAAAACAGTAAGCTCTGGATTTTTGATCAGTGAAAATTGCTGAGTTTGTGCTCACACCAAGCTGGGCTCTCCTTAGTAAAGCATTAGTAGGTTCATCTTACCTGCGAGGGAAATGTGGCTATAACACAAATAAGGACCTTTTGTTTTCATTGGATATTAATTCAGCCTCTTCATGCCTTCAGTAAAGGTAAATATTAAATAGACAAGAGTTTGGGGAGGGTTTTGCACAGCAGGACACTGAAGGCAGTCGGGAGTTTGCAGTGGCCATTCCACTGATTGCTCAGGAGAAGTGATGATTCCCCCAGCCTTGCTAGAGTTAAACGTGCCAGGGAGGCTGAGCAGCAGCCTGGTGAGGGAGGAGGGCTGCAGGCCATTCCCCACACCGGGAATGTTGGCCCAAGGCTGTGCCAGGCACAGATCTGCCTCAGGCAGCTGTGGGCACTTTGCATGTGGGAGGCAGAGAGATCCCCTTTGTGAGTCCTATACCTTTTTTGGTGCTGAGCAGAAGTCCTTCCCCAGCTTTCCAGGGGATGGGCTATTGATCAGCTGGGCTCTGGAAGCAAAGGGGAAAAGCTGCTGTGTCCCAAGCATCAGAAAATTGAGTGTGTGAGTTCTGCCAGGGTATCCCAGAGAGAGAGTGGCTGCCCCTTGCAGCCCTGTGGCACTAGGTCATGAGCAAATGCACCAGAGCAGCCATTTGCACACTGACTGTACAGGGCAGCCTGTGCTAGGAGGAAGAGGCATTACTGATGGCTTTACTGAACAGCCTCTGTCCACACCAAGCACCCACATCCCTTGGATTTTTGGGCATCCAAGAACTTCTATGGGCAAGCTTGTGGGTTTGAGCCACTGTCTCCTCTTTATTTTTTTCACTCCTCATAGCAGTAAGTATCTCATTTCTAATGAGACTGTGTTACTTGATGTGCAGGTGATAAGGTTACAACCTGTGAGTGGTTTCTGCTGTTAGGTTCTGTGTTCATCTGCTGCTCTTGCTGTGACACCTCCTCTCCCGCTCTCTGCTCCCAGGTGCCATCAGCCCTGCTCTCCTCCCTGTGCCCTGGGCTGTACTGAGTGCCTGAGCCAGGAGCTGTGTGTGAACACAGGTGTGCTCCTCAGAAAACTGTGGCACCAGGCCTCCTTTGAATTTCAAATAAGCACAACAGGCATCTCCTTTTCCTGCTTAAGGTGCAGCAGCCAGGTGCCCAGGCAGTGCTGGGCTGTCAGCCTCACTCTGCCTTTCCCTGTGCTTGCTTGGCTTCCCAACCTTGACACTGCATCCATACTCAGCTCCTGCTAGGGCTGGCTTGTGTTTTACTGTGTGGTGCAGGAATTATGTCCCCATAACTGCCAGTGTGCAAAGGCCAGCTGAAGGATGAGGAGTTTGTCTCCAAGGACTGGTAATTGATTGGGATAAGGATGCCAGGAATGGTGCCAGGAGGGAGGAGTGGGGAGTGAAGTAAAGAAGAAGCTGAAAAGGGGAACCTTGGATCATGGCTTTCCTTGGAGCAGGCAAAGTGGGACAGGGATTAACTGTCTCATTTTAATGCTCATTTTCCTTTCTGTTTTGTCCAGTGGGGATTTATGACAATAGAGTGGTTAACATTGGGGATCTGGCTGGAGAGAGGTGCTGATGGGATATGTAAGAGCTGAAAGATTTCCTAAGATCAGCCTAGAGGAAGGTTTCAAGTACAGGGAGGAAGGGGGGCTGTCAAGGGACCATGAGGAAGAGAAGGGAGGAACAAAAAGGAAGGACTCAAACTGCAGTGTGCTGAGCAGAGATCTAGAGTTTGGGCATGTGGTAGGAGAGGGGGAGAGACAAGGAATCAGAGAAGGGCAGTGACTTGTTGCCAGGACCCAGAGGCAGAAGAAGGTTTTCAGAAATAGCATTTGTTTTGGTGTTCTGATGAAATGAGAGACCTGGGGTACAGAATTTGAGATGTAGAGGTGCCTTAGTGAAGTTCAATTTGGAGAATGCAAAGTTCACCTCTTCCACTAGTTGTCTTTATCTGTGAATAATTTCTCTAAAAGGTCATATGATACTTGATCTCCTTCAGTGTCAATTTCTTTTACTCTGAATGTCATATTTATCCCAAAGTAGAGAAATGGCATGCTGCTTGAAACAAGCCAGGATTAGCCACGTGTTCTGACAGACTTCAGCTCTGGATAAATGTTGAACAGCAAATTGCTTTGAGGGATTAGTAATTGGATAGTGAGCCTTTTGCTTTTAGGTGAGTTGTGTGAAATGGAGACTCTGGACTCTGTCTGAGCAGAGTGGAGCAGATGGATAAAGCTGTAAGCACAGAGATCAAGTCCCACCTTCTTAGCTCAGCTTATTCTCTCTAAACAGACATGGAAAAATACTAGTGGAGTAAGGGAGCACAGGGTTGTCTTGACTTCTTTCACTGACCTCTGAGTAACAGAGGAACTCAACAACTCTAGAAATAAAGGAAAATTGCAGAACTTGGCAGCTGCATTTTAAGAAAGATGTCTGGATTTTTACGTGAGCACTTGAAGGGGAAGAATGAGTGCCTGTTGAGTTTACTCCCATGTGTTGGGCGGATACATACATTTCATTGCACATACAGACCAACTCATATTAATACAGCAGAAGAGTTAATTTATCTGTTTTGAAAGATTTTTTATTCTGGAAAGCCTGTTTTGAAAATGAGGAACAGATCTCTTGAAGAGTAGCAACTTTGCTTGGAAATAGAGATTTCTCTATCACTGCCACCACAGTGGTATTTGAGCACCTGCTGTTGCAGAGAGGTAAAAAAGAGTAAAGCAAATGATGACATTTCTTTTCCCTTCTGTCACTCAGTCACAGCCCTAACACACCTACACAGACTCTGATTTAGTTCAACACACCAGGCTCCTTTCAACTTTCTTGTTATCCCCAAAGCAAAACCTGCCCAGCAGAAATTCCTCTTCCTATTCACAGCACTGGGCATGTTTTTCCCCCTTGCTGAGGAGAACAGAGAGTTTGTGTCAAAGAGTTAAAAGGCATTGCTCACAGATGTGGAGAAAAAAGACTCCGGAAGAGGAACTGAGGAAGAAAATGACTTTGTACCCTGTTCCCTATAAAGACATTTTACTTTAAGTTTTCTTCAGATCTGCCTGATAGGTCTCCAAGACTCTTTCAGCAATGATGACCTCTAATGTCAGAACTGGCACGGCCAGAAGTATTTGGAGCTGGGTGGCATCTGCAGTGAGCTGGCAGAGAGAGAACAGAGTGTGACCCCAGCGGGGAGAGCAGGGTGGCAGCCAGGAGCAGAGGCATCCTTCCAGCAGATGTTCTGCTCTCCAGCAAAAATGGGCATTTCAGAGCACTCCAGCACCACCCTGCGCAGGGATCAGATTTGATGCAATAATTGGGAAGAAAATTCACAGCTTTGAAACTTTTCCTTGTACAGCTCTTAAATAATGAGGTTACTTTTTTTTTATTTTTGGAAGCCTGGCTTGAATATCTTTGGAATATTATGTGGGAATGCAAGTAATCCTACTCCTTTGATGGATAATATATTGAGATTTGTAGCATCTAAAATTTCATTGACATTTGAAGTCAGAGATTGCAGAGGGGAGGGTCACTGCAAGTAGTTGATTTCATTGTCCAAGCAGTTCATCTTAAACACATGCTAAGTTTGTGAAAGAGAAAACACCAAAATTCATCAGTGATCTGCATTTTAACAGGGATTTACTGATCACAAGGTTCTGAAAAGTGAGAGCTGAAAGATTCTGACCTCATTTAAAGACTCCTTGCAGGAGTTTTGGTTCATTAAACTCCACTGCAAAGACCAAACAGCCATTTTCCTGGTTTGCTATTTAAATTAGGCAACTATTACTGCAAGTTACCCGACCACCCAGTGGATTTGGGAAAAGCTGCTGTGCAGAAAAATGCAGTGACAATGAGAAGAAATGATCTAAAAGTAATTGATTTGCAAACTCAGCCTATTCTTTTTAATGCACAGAATTTTATTTTCTCTTGTAAAGTCAGTAAATGCATTTCTACAGTCTCAAGGAAGCTTAGTTATAATTGTAACATTTTAGAAGGAACTTTCAACATCTGATGGAAAATGCAAGCTGAAATGTGGTTTGCCTGCAAAAGCTGCTGTAACCCTGTGGATTGTATGTGGTTTTATCACATGATGCTTGCCTAGCCTAGGACATTGTTGTTTGTGTCAGAGATAAAATGCAATTCTAGTTCACGAGCTCCTACTGGAGTCATATGATGATCGTTCACATGTTCCAGCCATTGTGCACTGTGCTCAAGCCACACATCCTCAGCAGCCATTAGCAAATCTGCATATTGCAGGATTTCAGTGAGCTCTCCACTGTGTGGAAAGGAGAGGACACTGCTGTGTGTCAGGAAAGCTGACAGGGCTGGGGGAAAGTGAACACTTCCCTCCCCTCTGTTATTAATTCCTCTGCACATTTTTTCCTTGAGGCTTTCTGTGGCAGCAGCTCTCTAAGGGAGCAGCAGTGAAGGCTGCCACGTGGGGCTTTATAATCCTGGCCATTTTCTGCTGCTTTGCTGAACCACAGTTAGGGCCAAATTTAAGTCACCTGTCCCTAAAAAAATAACCTGGACAACCTAGGGCAGAGGCATGGGACTCCCATTCCTCCACAGCAGTAAGGCCAGTCATCTTTTCCAACAGCCATTGCTGATTATTGAGCAGTTGTGGAGTTACTAATGTGTGCCTTGGCTATCTCACACTTTTCTTTATGCCTTTTCCTTAAAAGTTGAGACATGGCCACATTTTTGGATTAAGAGGAAGCTTGTGGCAGGGAGCTGTGAGTCCAGAGATGAAGCTGTGACATACAACAGCACTTCTGTGTTCCCATCTGTCCTTAAACCTTCTTTCAGCAGGGTTTGCTTCCAGCTTGCTCTTACTGGTTTGGTGATTGTGTAGGAAATGGTAATTAAGGAAGTCTTAGGGCAGAGTTAGTGTGGAATTTTGAGCAGTGTGGACTATTTCTGTCTCCTAGTGCTGCCTACCAGCAGATGTAAATAATGCCAACCTTACGGGGGTGTGCTGAAGTGTAACGAGTGTGTGAAAAATACATTGAGATCTTTAGGTGAGGAGGGTTGGCAATGCCAGTGCTACGTAAACTGCATTAACTTGGTGGATGCTGATTCTGCTTGGGATGCTGGCATTCTCAAGGGAAATCACAAATGCTTTTAAATAGTGAATGAAACATAGTGAAGCATCTCCCATGCTAGTTATTGGTAATTCTCTGTGTGTAGAGTGAACACAGATTCTGCCCATTCTGTACATCAGTTCCAGCTCCATCTGGGCCCTCTCTTCTCTGCTTTTTATCTGAATCTCTATGAAAATTTACCTTTTTACCTTTTTGATTCTTCATAATTTTGTGAATATTTTCTGCCTTCTCTGTAGCACTGTGTTTTTTAGCACTGTCCATTTGCAGCCTCACAATTCCCTCATACAGAAAATGTAAGGAATGTGTCACCTCTTTGCCACTCTTGAGAAAGACTAGGGGGCTTAGACACAGCTAGGGAGAGATCTGTGAAAAACAGCATCTTTTCTCTCCACTTGCCCTCGTAACTTGAATCTTCTGAATTGTGTGTTATTCTTGCTTGATAATTAATGGTGAGCTGCTGCTTACACTCCTGTGTCATCTCCACGCTGGCAGGCACAGGGAGTAAGGTGGACATTGCCATCCTTCCTTTAAATGGTTTGGTACCATTATCTCTCCTAATCCTGGGTCTAAAAAAGTCTGCTTAGGGGAGATGGAGTTGTAGTGACCTGTTGGCTTCTGGCTAATTGGAAGTAAGAGAGCTCAGCTTTCCTTTGGACAGCCAGGCTGCAGAGATATGGGTATATGTTCTATTACCTGTTTCCTGGGGCATGAGCCTTTCAGCTGTTAAATCTTACTTAAATAGGTAAGTACAATGATACTAACAATGATTTCAGGTCATTGGACTTAGTGTGTCACGTGTGTTGTCTTTATTTCAGAAACTCTGCAGTGATGCTCAGGTGAGAGTTTTTGGGAAGTGTTGCCAGCTAAAGCCTGGAGGAGACAGCTCTTCTTCCTTGGATAGTTCAATCAATTCATCCTCCTCCTTCTCTGATCCAAAAGAGCAATGCCCAAAATACCAGGTGAGTCACTTTTTTTTTCCATGTCAGATGCTAACAGCAGGTGAGGCATGACTGTTTTAAAGTACTTGAAATGAGAGGCTGGCAGTGGAGAGCAGTGAGAACCAAGACCTTGGGTGACTCAGGAATGTTTAACACTGCAGCTTTGGGTATTATCAAGTATAAAACCAACCAGCTGGTTCTCTTGGGATGTCTTGAATGGCAGCGATTTCTCCAGGGCATTTGTTCCATTTTGTGACCCAGGTGATAACACTCATTTGGTGTGATCAGACTAGGCACAAATATCTTGGTGTTGATGGAGTAGTCTATTTCATTGTCAAATGCCACAGAAATAACATTGTCTGTAGGGATGGTCTGTGTAACAGCTTTTTAAGGGATTTGGTGCACTTGAGTTCCATTTTATATAAGAGCTTTTGGCCATGAGAATAGCTAGAGTCATCTGACACGGATATATTTTTGTCATCTCTCCTTCCACAGATCACAAGTGTTTTATATTAAGCCACCCTAAAATAGAATTAAGCCCTTTTCACTCTTTGTAATGAAGTAATTGTGTGTTTGAGGGAAGCTGCTATCTCCACAACCTGCTCTGGAGTACAATACTACTGATGTCTTAATCTCCCACAGATAGAAGTGAAGAAGCTTCCAGTGCTGACTTTCCTGCTGTCACGTTAACTCCTGCTATATTTGGCAAGCTGTGTATTCTTGTTTTCTCTGTCTCATCACACTCTTTTCCACAGCTTGGGTAAGGTGGCTGAAGATCTGTTTTCCGTTCCTCCCTTCCTGGCAGGGCATTTACTGTGGTTATGAAAGGAAGAGATGTTTCTGTCAGCAGCTCCCTTCCAGCACAATGCAACCTCCTTTGTGCACTGTGTGCCCAAGAAAAACCATGCCCCCCACTCCCAGAACCTGGCTCTGCTCCAGAGCAGGCTCTCTGCAAACAATGCTCAATGCTACTAAAGAAAATGAATTTTAGTGTTTGGCATGAGGGTGCATTTTAAAGCTGTGGAAAGTTTTCCTTTTGAATTTCCCATTTCCTCACGTGTTTCACTCACTCAAAATGCTACTGAGCTGAACTGAAATCTCAGTGGCACTGTGTCACACACTTCCAGCTGAAGTTGGTCTTCCACAGCATATTTATTGTGAACTATCTACTGCATTCATGAGACTCCTTCCAGGCTACCCCAGCAAGTGAGCAGAGAGACAAAAATACAAGAATTCTTTAATGTGCAGTAAAATTTAGTATTGGGTATGCAGAAGGGCCAGAGTAAGTTTGTCCAGACTTCACTCAGCCTGGCATTTCCTATGTTTTAACTGCTCTGTCTGTAGCCTCAGAAGTTACTTATTGGAGTATTTATAAATTCTCTTGTTTGTTTTTTTGTAAGGCTATAAAATGGAAGTTCAAATAATATAATACTATGGGGCTTTTAAAATACTATTTTATATTTTCTTGTTTAAATACACTTTGATTATATATGAGCAACTTTAATTGCAAGGTGAAATAGGATTTGTTCCAGAGTTCCATATTTGTAATTATGTCCCATATTTAACACTTATTTTCTTATTGCCTTTTTAATTTACAGATATACTTAGTTATTGACAGGACAATATGTACAGTAAAGGGAGTATTAAAAGCTGTAAATATGTTCAGAAATGTAATTTCCAAATCATGCAAATGTTTCTACCTCTAATATGCTAATGTGCAATCACAAACACTTTGTGGGTATTTTATGATCAGTTTTTATAGGAGCTCTAAACTGTGACCTGAGGAGTTGGTTTGTGTCCCGGCTGTCAGTGCCCCAGGCTGTGCCCTTCTTGCCAGATGCTCCTTGGCTACTTTTTGTTTGAGTTTTGAATATTTAACCCCTTTCCCCAGTTGGTTGTACTCTGCTTTGGTCTTGAGTGACCTGAGTTTTGCAGCATCAGAGGCCCAAAGAGCTGAGCTGTAACAGTGTTTCCATACTAAATGCATGAAATATGTGCCTTTGGTTATGCATGGCAAAATTACTGTTATTAATTGTAGAGGAAACGCCAGACTGAACAGGCCATGGGCTCATCTTATCACACTCTTTGCCTTCAGCAGGGCTTGTCTGTCTTTCAGAGGAAAGGGAAACCCCTATAATTAAATTTGAAAGCAGCTGATTTTCACTTTAATTTGGCTGTCTGACAAAGAAAATCAGTACTTTAAGATAAAGTATTTTTACTGAGCTTTAGAATTATATTTTCACAATAGCAGAAAGTTGAAATCAAAACCCACATCAAGAGCTTGGCATTTAATCATAATTGTGTCCTTCATTTGGAGATCTGCAACAGATTTAAAAACAACAATCATAGCGTGAGGCTGAAATAATTTGCAGTGTTCTTAAGACAGGATTTTGTGATGCTGGCAAACCTGTTATTTCCTGGAGTCATTAACATCTATGCTGAGATTTCCTTGGAGCTGCTGGTTCATACTGACTGGTTTTAAATTCTAGTTTTTCCAGTACTGCCTACAGTGCACCTGAGCAGTGGGATGTCCTGGGAGGCAGAGAGGGAAATTTCACTGAGGCCCAGCTAATGATCAGCTTTTGTCCTGTCACTGAACACTTACAAACCTTGGAGTTGTGCCCTCGTTTTTACAGTTGTGGTTTCTGCTTTCAGTCATCCCCTCTCCTTGCAGGGATAGATTCCAGAGGTTAAAAGCATGGCTATTAAAAGTATCATCAACTTAATTGAGAGTGCTTGAAAATAACTAAAAATTGAGAAATGTTGTAAGAGTGCTGCCTTTTGGCTGATGAGCATTTCCCTGTTCCTGCCCTTGTTCTGTGGGCTGGTGTGAGCAGGAGCACTGAGTGGGATGTTCACAGCTGTTCTTGCTGCCAGCAGGGGTCTGTGGTGGGGACACCCAGTCCTTGGTTGTGCTCCAGGCTCACTGTCTGACACTGGCTCAGGTTGCCCAGGGAAGCTGTGGCTGCCCTACCCCTGGAAATGTCCAAGGCCGGGCTGGACTGGGCTTGGAGCAACCTGGGGCAGTGGGAGGTGTCCCTGCCCATGGCAGGGGGTGGAACTGGATGAGCTTCTGGGTCCCTTCCAACCCAAACCATTCTGCCATTCTGTACTTCAGTCCTGTGTAGAATACATGGTTACTGAGGATGCTGGTTTGTTCAGAGGAATATGGAGATGCACTGAGCATCTTCCAGCAGGGTTATTTCTGTGAGGGGTTCAAGGGATCTTTTAGAAGGATCTCTCCAGGGAATGGAGTAATGACATGCTATCACACACTTTGAAGGAAATGTGTTGCTCTTTTGCACAGTGCCAAACCCCCTCACCTGAGAACTGGCTGAGCTCTGTTTGGGAGTGATCACCACATTTTAAATTATTCAGGGCAAGGTACAAGTGGAGACCCAGCACTTACACTCTGCTGGCCTGCAGGTGAAACAGCCCTGGACAAAGGGACAGTAATCACAGTCATTGAAAACACACAAATTAGAAGTCTGTCTGCAGAGCAGTTGTCTCCAGTTGATTACCCTGAGTAATTTTTTAATTTTAGGGTTTTGTTTGCAGAATTTGCCCTAGCCAGTGACGCAGCATAGTGACTTTGCTCCTTGGTATTTAGCCTGTGTGCCTTACAGCAAGCTCCTGCCACCAGAGAAGCAGGAATTGCACCACTTCAGCCTGGCATCTAATGTGATGCTGCAGCTCTTTCCTGGTGCCACCACAGAAGCACCAGGGAGAGATTCATCCCATATAAAATATCATCCATGGATAAGTTATAATTCAGTCTTTGTCAAGTAAACATTGGTCCAGTTTGGCTCCATTGCACAGTCTAACATCTCCAATGAACTGCTGATTCTTCTTGTCAAGCAGGAGCAAGGTTTAGGATTAATTCAGTGAGGTGTGTTAACACATTGTTAAAAGTTTAGTCCCCTGGGTCGGTGCTGTTGGAATCTGCTTCCCCTCACCTAGGTGGGTTTGGTTTGTTGCGTGGTTTTAGGGTTGAGCTCACAGCCAGTGAAGATCACTTTCTCTGTTAGCATTATCTTGATTAAACTGTTCAAATTTCCATGTTCAACAGTGTTCCAGCAAGATATTTTGCATATTTATCTTTTAAATGAGGAATATTTTCTCTCTTGTGTGTTGCCTTAGTAGAAGTGTGCCTCTAAAATGCTTGAAACCAAACCTTGGTGGGTTTGATTTTTTGCAGGGTTCTCGGTGCTCCTCAGATGCCAACATGCTTGGAGAGATGATGTTTGGCTCTGTGGCCATGAGCTACAAGGGCTCCACATTGAAAATCCATCAGATCCGGTAAGATGAACTTTTTGCTGCAGGTGTTTTCAGAAGATTCACTCCTTAGTGCTATAAACAGTGAATTGAATGGCACAAGTGCAGAGTAAAATGGATTTCTGTGTTTGCTTTAAAGTCAGTCTGATGTCATTTTTGAAATACAAGGCTGTTATGTTGTGTTAAGGTCAATAAAATCTGGAGGGCTGTGAAATGGAAGGCAAAGCCTGTCGTGGCACTGTTTGTGACTGACATCTCCCTCCTGTTCCCCAGCTCCCCTCCCCAGCTCATGCTCAGCAAGGTGTTCACAGCTCGCACGGGCAGCAGCATCTACGGCAGCCTGAACACGTGAGTGCCCTGCCCCTTGTAGCTATTGCACAGAAAGAGGGGAATGCAAGGACACACAGGAACTTCTTTGGACCCTCCAGATTCTTTCTCTAAAAAATAACTCCTTGCTACATCCTGTCAGTGGTGTCTTCACCTCAGCTGGCTCTAAGGGAATGAATGAACCATTCCTTCCATGCTGATATGGTGAAGCTTGATACTGTAAGATACAAAAGTACCTACCTGCAACCTTGGGGATTCAGTCCAAGATGAAGAAAAAGGCAAAAAATAGCAAAATAAAAAATATTATAAAAATATGTTAAAAAATATCTGTTTTCTGTTATTAAGGGACCCACCTGAAGATGTGGCTTAGGCTATGAAAGTTTTTTCTAGTAGAAGCCTGTGTTTTTACATTCTCTGTTCCATTTTGGCTATAATGAACTATCTCTCTATTTTACTGAAATGTAAATCACTGGTTTTGTTATATGTTTTATGTTTGTTATAGGTTGCAGGACAGTCTTGAGTTCATTAATCAAGACAGCAATACATTAAAGCCTGACCACAGTACAATTATGAATGGACTTCTTGGGAATATAGGTAATTGCAAATAGATTTTATTTGCTGATACCTTTAATTGAGTAAACATAGATTCTAGAACATGCATATCTTTTAAATAAATTTTTAAAAAGCTAAAGATGTAATAGAAAGTTAATGCTGATGGAGCTTGGAGGAGAATAACTTGGACTGTTCAGGGAATTAGCAGTTATTCAGTATACACAGCTGCATATGTGTATACAAAATACATAATAGAAATATTTATATATACTTCAGTTCAAATACAGAAAATGTTGGAAAATAACATTCTGTAGA
The DNA here is from genome assembly GCF_027579445.1 of Ammospiza nelsoni. Classification (NCBI taxonomy): domain Eukaryota; kingdom Metazoa; phylum Chordata; class Aves; order Passeriformes; family Passerellidae; genus Ammospiza; species Ammospiza nelsoni. The sequence goes on from NC_080648.1 coordinate 8,951,764, forward strand.
AATTCCTGAAGAGCATATCTCTGATCAGGCAGGACTGATTTAGCCTGGCTCAGTTCCCTGGTTTTATTGCCATTAATAATTCTCATTCTGCACTGTACTCTGCCCACCTGAGCACTTGTGGCTGTGTGTCCTGTACGAGTCTCAGTTAACCTTGTACAGCTGAGCTGCAGCTTTGGATCAGATTAGACAGAATATCTGTGTGTTCTCTCCTCTGGCTGACTATGGCAGCTAAGCAGTCTTGAGAAACCATCTGGTGTCCTCAGTCCTGTGGGTGGAGGCTCCATGAACATTAGATAACAAAGGTCTTGGCTTTTCCTCTTGGAACAGTAGAGCACATAGCACTGGACTTCAGTGCTTGGTTGTCCAGTGTAGCAGCCTGATCCATGGCTCTCTCCTCCCTTTCTGTTCATTTTGATTGTTGACTTAGCAAACAAGTGTTTGTTGTAGGTGGAATAAGGGGGTTATTTTCACAATTGCTTTCCAGGAAATTGCTGTATGTAAAATATGCTTTTATAGGGTTGGAAGTAAGGGGTATATTTGATGACTGTGATACTCTTAAATGGGTTTCTGACTCTGAGGTGGTTCTAGATCTTAGGGCTGTTTACTGCTTTCCTTCACATTGACTTTACTAAGTGTGTGCCCAAACATGGGCTTAAATGCTGCTCAAGCTCACGGCTGTATACCTCATTAAAATAATTTGCAGTAGTCCATTTGTAAGGGAAACCAGTTAAGGTTGTAAGAACCTTACAACCTACAAATTCCTTTCCCACCGTCCTTTCAGGTTTCAGTTGTGATTTTTGCAGTGAATGTGGTGCCTGATTTAAGAGATAGGAGATCACCTTCATCTACTGTTAGGTTTTGCTGTGGCTTGTTCCTGGCAGGAGTGTGCTGTAGCATTAGAGTGATCTAAACTGCAAGTTCCAGTTCTGATAAGGCAGCTCTTAGGCATGGAGTGATTCAGGTGTAGCCAGTGCCACCTGTTCCCTGTGTCCAGCTGTGAGGTGACCCTGGTGACTGCCCCAAGAACCAAGCAGGAGCTGTGGGCACCTCGGGGCAAGGGTGTGTGGCAAGAGGCACAAGATTGCCAGCAAGAAGTGGATGCTGGAGTTTTCTTTGTGATTGAGCTGCACAAGTTTTCAACAGTGTTTGTTTACAGTTCCCATTTGAGTACAGAGGGAACCCTAGGTAAAGCTAAAGCAGGGAGAGGAGTTAATCTGTAACTGCAGCATTTCCAACAACTGTGCTCAGCAGCAGAGACTGCTCCTCACTCACCTCTGACAGGAGGAGAGTTTGTGTTTTGGCTGGGAACTGTTTACAGGGTGCTTTTTTCACATGTGCTGGTTAAAAAAACCAAAGCAGCCCTGGTCATGTGTTCCCTTTAATGACTGGAGGCCTGAGAGAAAGGAAGGGAGCTTTGAGGTGCAGCCTTTGTGTTTTGTACAATCAGAAAACTTTGAGTGAGCATTGACTTCAAATTTAGGAGGGGGACTGGCAATTAACTCGTCAAAAATACTTATGTGTTTTTTCTGGCTCTATGTACAGTAAATACACTGTTTCCTTGGTATATCTATAATCCAGTATTACTTTTAAAATGCACTACTGAGACTGCTAACATTTATTTTCTATGTGATCATTTCACTCAACTTATGTACTGACTATTCTCAGAACGACTTCAGCCTATAATATTCTGTTGGTTCTACTAAGATGAATTCCTGCCTTCTTTCTCCCCTTCCTCCTCCTCTTCAGAAGCAGTGTTCCCAGGCACCCCACCAGTGTGGATGTTAAAACAAACATTATACTCTGTGATGAATCTCCTGTTTGTGGTCAAGTTAGGCTTTGAGCCTGCATAAATTAATCATTTTTCAACCTTAAAATTAAAAAAAAAAGCCCTTTGAGAAACCTCATCCTTGTATGGGAGACAGTGGAAAGCCGAGTCTATTATTTTAATCTATAAATGCTGTATAGCCCAGCTGTGAGACTCACCCTCACGTCAGCGTTCTGGTAAAGCCTCAGAGCTGTTCTCCTGCCTGTGTTACTCTGCATTTATGTTGGCTCAAACCTTTCCCTGCCCTGGCCCCCTCCCTGTGGACTGTTCTGCTTTACTAACCTCATTCTCTGATGTGTATTTTACGTTTTGCCATGTAGGTCTTTCCCAGCTTTGCAGCCCCAGGCGGGCATTCTCAGAGCAAGGTCCGCTCCGCCTCATCCGGAGCGCCTCTTTCTTTGCAGGTTTGCTGTGTGCTGTGTGCTGTGCTGTGGGGCTAGTCTAGCTGGGGTGACAAACTCTGTGGAGTTGTAGTTTAGCCCTGCAAATAAGATCTCATATTAATAAAAAAATAAAAAAATAAAAAAAATAAAAAAAGAAAATAATAAAATGGACAGTGGTGTTTGCTCCCTTACCTTTCTGGACATATTTCTTAAATCCCCAAAGGACAGCGGGCATTTAATAGTCCTCTTTCAATTGTCTGTGTTGTTCTGTTTTGGAAACTTAAATATTTAAATATGGAATTAATATTTATGGGGATAATATTTCACAATGATGTCAAGCTATTTTGATCTGGATTGGTTTCAACCAAACTGTAAAAATTAGAGCTAAATTAGATTAATTCAAAATGGACATTTCTTGCTTTTAGTGGATCTTATTTTCATGGCTGAGTAGCTTTATTTCACACAAATATTTGTAAAATATATCACATTTAAAGACTGTTGAGCCTGACACACCTTTGATCTTGTCTGTATGCAGACTGTGAATCTGGACAGCTTACAGCTTAGTTGAACAACCAATGCACTGTTCACAACTTAAAAGTATCCATTTCTTAAAGACAGCATTCAAAATTCCTTTAAAAATACATGTCTAATACCTGAGAAAGCTGGTATAGGAATGAAGTTGTGTTTATTTTGAGTTTTGGTGAGTTTTTGCCTCTACACTGAGTACTGCAAATATGACCAGCATCCTCTTGATACAATAAAATTTTATTGAAAATTATCTGTGCAAAGAAACAAAGTCCAGTCCTGGTTTTGCACTAAAATAGGTGTATGGACTTGAGAAAAACCTATACAGGCTTCTCAGGTAAGTGTTTTGGTTTGTTCAGCTAAGCCTTTCTTGGTGATGGCCTTGTGCAGTGCTGTTGATCTGAATTAATGAGCATGTTTTTGTTTCGTTAATTACATGGAGATCTGCAAACAAGAAAGGAGCTGTACATTCCCCTGCTAATTGGTATTCCTTGTTTTACAGTTCACAGCAACCCTATGGATATGCCTGGGAGGGAGCAGAACGAGGACAGAGACAGCGGAATAGCAAGATCTGGTAATGGCAGTTCCACGTGTTAACCCTGTAAACTCCAAAAATATTAATTTGTCAAGGGATCTCTGCACATCATGAAGTAGTGCTGAAATGGGATTGTTCTGGTTTGCTCTGTGACATTAATGACACCTCTATGTACAGGTCCAGGTGGTGCAGGTGTTGAGGGCAGCTCACAGTAACCTGACAGCAGTGTCTTTTATTAAACAAGCTGCTAATAAGCAAGGCAGATTAAATATTTAAATGAGCTTGCAGCATTTCTAAACAATACTTGCTGTCATCTCCTTTCCAAACCCAGGAGGCCAGGTTGGATGGGGCTTGAGCAACCTGGTCTAGTGAAAGGTGTCCCTGCCCATGGCAGGAGATGGAATGAGATGGAATTGAGATCCCTTCCTACCCAAATCATTCTGTGATTCTGTGTTCCTATGATGGTAATGTTAAAACATGAATTGGCCTCAACAAACCTCTTTCCTCCCTCCAAATTCAGGATGTTGAACACTTGGGCTAGGATTGTAAAGGCTGTTAAAGGATGTGATCAGCATTGCTCCTTTCCACAAGGAATTTATTTCCTGATACTCAGGTTGCTGAGCAAGGTGCATCCTGTGCATTACCTATTATGTAAATCAGCAGGACTGTCCCACCCTTGTCATGCTTGTATGGCTTGTTAATGTCCTTATAAACTGGTTATTTTTATATTAGAAACATAGATAAGCAAAAGAGAAGGCACTTGAGAAGCAACATCAGTATCTCCTGAGAGCCTTGGTTTAGTTGCTGGTGTTATATTCCGAATGCTCTTTTTTTCTGGAGAGGTTTTTATTGCTCTTGTTGTTGCAGCATCTCTCAGCAGCCTGCTCATCACCCCGTTCCCATCCCCGGGCTCCTCGTTCAACAAGAGCTGTGCCAGCAGCTACCAGCGGCGCTGGCGGCGCAGCCAGACCACCAGCCTGGAGAACGGCGTCTTCCCCCGATGGTGAGCTGGCCGTGCCAGGGCTGCTTGCTGCCACACACCACTCTGCTCTTGCATGTGTGCATCTGCCCTTGCTGATGCTTTCACTGGGGTATTTAGGGTGTAAGTCAGGCTGATATTTTTTAGTCTCTGTGTGCCTCATGGCTTCATTGTTTTTTCATTCAGCAACATGGAAATCTGCATGCTGTAGTTTTGAGGATAAGAACCCTAACATCATACTCAAAGCACAAATTCTTGGCAGGTATAGGAGAGAACTAGAATACCAATATTCTGATCCTACAAACACTTTGAATCTGGTCCCAGAGCTTTTTGATTGCAGAATCAATTAATAGTTGTTTGTAAAAAATCACAAAGGGGTTGTTATCAAAGATGATGATTTGACAACACATTCAAGCAAAAGGTATTTGTTGAAGTTAAATGCTCAAGAACTGAATCACACAGGAAACCAAGGTACAACTTTGAGCAGTGGATTACATTAACTTTCCCTTTTGTTCCTGCTCCAAGGTCCATGGATGAAAGCTTCAACTTGTCAGATGACAGCTCTGGTCCAAACCCAGGAATTGTTAGGAAGAAGAAAATAGCAATTGGGGTTATTTTTTCACTCTCAAGAGATGAAGATGAAAACAACAAATTTAATGAGTTCTTTTTTTCACACTTCCCTCTTTTTGAGAGTCACATGAACAAACTGAAGAGTGCAATAGAACAGGTAAACAATTGCTTTGGCTTCTTGCACTTGTGTATGTTCTCCCAGCCCTATCAGATTAATTTCTAACTCCTGTTGCTAGTTACAAAAGTGGGATCAACTTGATGTTGGGTGTGGGAATTGCATCACTGCAGTTAAAACTTTGAGTTTTATACCTTGAATGGTGAAAAGCACAAAAGAAGCAGAAGCTGCAAATGTGCCTCACCTGTCTTCCCTCAGATGGGAAAGTTGGCACTTGGACCGTCACTTTATCACTTCAAAGAATTATTTGCATGACCTGTTGAACAAAAGATAGAGTCAAGCACATGACTTGGTTTTCCATTTTCTGTGCTCCTGTAGCTGTGTGTTACTTATCTGCTTAATGATTGTTTTCAAGGCCATGAAAATGAGTCGGAGATCAGCTGATGCCAGCCAGCGGAGTTTGGCATATAACAGAATTGTGGATGCCCTCAATGAGTTCAGGTGAGCCACATGTCTCCTGTGCTTTCTGTCTCTTTCTTCAAAAGCACTTGAGCCTGTTTTAGAAGGATCTTCTTAGTGCAGGATAAGTAACTTAAAATGTCTAAAATCTCCTGCAAAAGTCAGTACAGCAAAGGACTGGTGATACCAAGCCATCCTAATGTGTCTGAGGTTTTGGATTTTTCCAATTGTGTGTGTGTGTCCATCAGTCCTGTGTGAACAGGACACAGGTGTTCAGGGTTTTCTGTGCTTTAGGTGATAAGAAGCTCCCAGTAACCTCTTAAATGGTCTTTTGTGGCCTGTTGAGAGGGGGAAAGGCATTGCAAAGCCCTGTTTTGGAAATCCTCCTCCGGATGTGTGACAAAGCTCACCCCTCTCTAAGCTGTGCTCCAAAGGTGTTTCAGAAAAACAGTTAGGAAAGAGAAGAGCTGTCTTTTCCCACAGTCAAACGCAGTGCTGCAATCTCTGGCTATTGGTACCTGCAGAGCCTCTCTGTTCAACAGTTATTATACAAAGTAACACAGATAAGCACATCCCTGGCATTTAGCTGTATTTTCTTTCCATAGTTGAAGTCATGGGGAGGGAGTTAAGATGAAATCCATCTGTTTGGAGTGATTCATCTCCTCTCAGATGGGAGTGGCAGGGTGCTTCCTTTTACAACCACTGTAGAGCTACTTTTTAGAGACATTATTGAAGATAGCTCTCTGATGTTATAAAAAGAAATTTCTGACATCAGGATGTATTTTACTGAACAGAGAAGGATCCTGAGGGCTCACTTATTTTTCCACAATTTTCTTACCTGAATGCCATGGATTGGGTGGTGCTGCAGGACGAAGGCACAGTGTATTTTAAATTTTTTTAGAAGCTCACCTCCAGGCAGTCACAAGGAAGAGCAGAGGATATGTCCTGTAGGGACAGAAGGCAGAAAATAGGGAGCACGTGGGCCTGTGGATGGGATAAGCTGTGCCAAGGGAGGGAGCAGAGGGACCTCATGACTGCTGGGAGCCACTGATCCAGCCCAGGGGCCTGAGACAAGTTCAGCAACTCGGAGCAGCCACAATGATTCCTCCACTCCCACAGCTCTGCCCTGTCTCCCCTCCCAGGTCTCTCCCTGAGCCATTTCTGTGTCTTCCCACCCTCTGTTAACAGCAGCTCCCCAGATGTTTTCCAAACCTTTCCCCCAAAACATTCCCCCTCAAGATACACTCAGCGGACTTTGCCCATTCTCCTTTGTGCTTCCAAGTTAAACAGTTCCAGAGGGAGGGGAGGGGCACCTATCCCAAGTCAAAAGCAGGAAAAAAACCCTGAAAACACAGTGCAAGTCCCCTGTGCTGGCTTTTCCTCCTGTAGGGACACTCAGCAGTGCTGAGCTGGGATGGGGTGAGGAAGAAAGCACTGTCCCAGCAGACACAGATTGGCACTCAGTGCTCACCAGGACCTAGGATCATTCCCATGACATGGCCATTGCATAACCAGCACTTGGAGCTGAACCACCAGTTCTGTGCAGAGGTTTCCATGGTGATATAAATATTGCTCTTTAATGGTGTAATGAAGTTAATTAAATCCAGTTTAATTTCATAGAAATGAATTTCCTGGGGCAGCAGCCTTTGGCAGTTTTGGGTTTTGCTGGGTTTTTTTAAGGGATTGCTTTCAGAGGTGGGCAACAGCTGGTAACGTGGGCAGGGTTCTTGTGCCCCTGTAACATGTGTGACATGCATGTCATCCTCATTTCTGTGACATGCAAGACCCCCTTGCTTTTCAAAGCAATGCAGGATGTGTCTAGTAAGAAGAGAGAGGTATATTTAAATACCAAAGGCTGGATGCAAAGATGCTTTGGCACAGGTTCAGCAAACCCATTTAGGACACTATTATCTCTTTAGGTGTCTGCTTTCCCACTGAAGTCACGGGGAAGTCAGGAGACGAGTCCTTTGGTGAACCTGAGACTTGTGTTGATTCCTGTCCTCTTAGCAAATTGTGCTGGAGGGAAGAAGGGTGCTGACTTCAGTGGGCTGGTGATTCTAAAACGTAATCCTGTTGCTGGTTTAACTCATTGCAGTCTGGCTGTTTGAAGGAGAATATTTTTTGTTTTTCTTTAAACCCCCCCCCAGATTTTCAGAGGTGCTCAAGAGTAGCTGATGTGCACTCATCTGGTGATCAGAATAACCTCAGAGCAGTGGGCATGGGGGATGTGCTGCCCTGCTGATCAGGGAAGGAAGCATGTCACCCCAGAGTCCCCTCTGCCGGGAAGGGCTGTGGGTCACTCCACTGCCTGCAGAAAGGGAGCTGGGTCAAAGCTGGAAAACAAAGCTGCCTTCTCTCAAAGGCCCAGGCTGCTTCTACAAACGGAGGCTGTTGATAAATTTGTCATCAGTTTGGTGCCCAGCTCCAGGCCTACCTTTGCATCATTAGTCACTTTACAGCAATTTTTAATTTTCTAAAGCACTGATGGGTTTAGCTATTAACACTTGACTTAGAGGCTTAAAACTCTCTGTGGATGTCAGCTGTGCAGACACATGACTTGGGAAATAAGCTACTGTACTTGCATAAACATTTTGGCTCCCCCAGTCCCTGAGGCCAGCGCAGCACATTGATAACACAGATTATGCATGTGACTAATACCTGTGTGGCACAAATGCTGGCTGGCAAGAAAACCCTGATGGCTGGGCCTGGGGAAACACCTCTCTGCTTGCTGGCAGACAGATTTGATCCCATTTTCTGCCAGTAATTTTTAAGCAGCTTATGCTGCTATGAATTGAGTGTGCTCAGTGGTGCCAGCATGGGCACTGAGTTGTGGGAGAGCCCCGCTCCTGCATTCCCTGCAGTGGGGATTGCCTTTGTTTTGCTGTTCCTTTTTAAGGAAAAATCATCTTTGGAAGGATGGAATGAGGGTAGGAAACAAATGTATGTGAATTAAGCTATGTAAACCACTGATTATTTTCTCTCTTTGCCATTATGTTGTGGCTCCTAAATAGCAGAGCTGCTCTGGGGGCACAGTGCTGAGGGCCAGTGTGTTTTCCTTGGGGAAGAGGGGGCTGCAGCAGGATACTTTCATCCATGAGGAGCTGTTTGGCTCGTTTGGTTTGTGCAGCACCAGGGAAAAATGTCTTGGATTGGTTCTGAAAATTGGTACTGAAAGCCAGGGTGGTTGGGGGTGCATGAGGGTGAGGGTGGAGCAGCTGTGCTGTGGTGTCTGTGGGACAGGGCTGCTCACCTTGGTGCCACCTGTGCCCTCAGGGCAGGCAGACCCCAGAGGAATTGCCCTGGGCTTGGCTCAGGGCTTCCTTTTTGCTTGGCCAGGCTGGGTTCACTGGCTCTCAAACCCTGTGAGATGTGAAGGTGTTTCCTGAGGGGCTCTCTGGCCCCTGTGCTCATTTCTACGCTGCTGGGGCCAAGGTACCTGGAGGCTCCAGCCTGAGTTCAGCCTCCCAGAGGCGTTTCCAAATATAAACCAATTTAAATGTACTGGAACCCTCAAAAGAGCAGAGTCTCTCATTAACAGAGCTTTCCCTCACATGCTGGTGTGTGTGTGGGGAGGGAGGGAGGGGAGGGGGTGCTGCTGCAGATGGCCATGAGGAGAGTGGCCAAGTGAGTTTTTAATGATTGTTATATTTAAAATCCTGTTAACTTCCCCGTAGTGTTTGAGGAGGGTTTCTTCGTGTCGTTTTTTTGTTTTGTTTTCGTTTTTGCCCTTTGCTATCTGGCAGGAGAGCTTCCCTGGGTGTTTGAAGAGCTGGGAAGCAGTTAATCCTTGCCCTTGGTCTGTGTGCCATTGCTGCCTTGGCTGGCTGAGGGTTCCCTGTGCTGCAGTCACATGCCTGCTGGCCAGGGGCCAGGGCAATCTGATCTGGCTCGGAGGAAACACTATCAGCTGCAGATGCAGCCAGGGTTACCAGAATAGTAAATAACGAGTCACAAGACTCGAGCTATCTTTTCAACGAAAACAAGTATTTTAATATGTTGGTTTTAGTATAGAAGTAGCTTCTTTTTTCAAAACAGCCGAGCTGCAAGAAGCTTGGCTTGGGTTAGTTTGCATAGGATGGAGAAATAAACTGTGTTTTACATTAAGTTGTGCTGTTTATCTTCAGCTTCTCAGCTGTGTCTGGGGGGTGTAAGTTTTCATACTTGTTTTGAGCTTTGAAACTCCTTGAGTTTGAGATCTGTGGACTTGAGGGTTTGGGGTTTTTTTGGCATCTTTAACATCTGCTCCAGTTAATGGGCTGTGAACAGAAAGCTTTCCCCTAATAAATCCCCCAGTCAAAGGTTACCCCTGTAGAGGAGTGAAGTCCCAGTACCCCAGGACTGTTTGTGCTGCTGGAGACCCTCTGGTGCCCCAGAGGCAGGGCTGGTGTCCCTGGCTGTGTGCCCCACTCCTGTCTGGGCAGCAGGACTGGTGCTCAGCTCTCACCAGGCTGGGTTTCCCTCCCGGACAGGGCCAGCAACAGAGGGTAACGTGGAGCAGCTGGTGGGGCTGCTCCAAAGTGACCCAGTAGAGCCTCTGGGGAGTGCAGAGGTAACTCAGCTGTGCCCCTCTCCAGCACACTGACTCTTTTGTGGCGCTCTCATCGTGCTTCTGGCAGTGGAGGATTTGAAGGTCTAACCTTTGAAGAAGACAGGGTTGATTTTGGCTGTTGTGAACACTAGAGAATGGATTTTGTATTTGATGAAAATTGTAAGGAAAAGTAAAGCAGAGAAAGCCACTGCCCCCTCACGTTCTTCCTTCAGGAGCAGCCCTGGTGAGCTCCGTCACCTCTGCTGCCCTTTGGGGAGCAGCTCTGGGGTCAGCACCCAGCTGATCTGTGCCCACGAGCTGGGGGTGCCTCCCTGGGCTGGGATGGGCTGAGCTGCTGCTGCTGACGTGCAGCTCTCACTTCTGGGAGTTTCACTTGAAACACTCAGCCATGGAGGATCTGGCAGCTGCTGCTCCAGTGTGTTTGCCTGCCTGCTCTGCACAGCTTTGCTGCTGGAAGTGTCTGTAAATTCTGAGACCACAATATCCAGAGAAGATAAATAAGATACAATAGAAGTTCAGAAGTTTTTATAGCTATAAAAAGGAAGATATAAGATCTTAATAAATCAGGGGTGGTGCTAGGGATAATGGGGTAGTGTATATCTTTGCCTTTTAAAACAAAAATACTTTGCCTGGAAAAAGTAGTGCATTAGGCAGGGAAAAACCTGAATTGATCAGTCATTGCCCATGTCCTTTTGGGCTTTTTCAGGCTTACATTTTTACTGTGTTAAAAATACAGCTTCCCATAGTGTCATAATGTAGGCTTTGTAATTTAAACTAAAACTTATTTATATTTAACAGTAATCTGAGGGATTTTAATCTGGTATTTTACTGCAGAGCAAATTTTTAATCGTACATTTACTGTCCTCTGTAGAGTCAAAAAGGATGTGGTGAGTGTGTAATAGGTACAGCCACAGGGTGCCTTTACTGTCATCCTCGCTATTTAAAGCTAAAGATGTGAACTGGTTCCCTGCTCTACACACCCACACTTCATAGGTTTGGCCTGGAGATTCACCAAGTTTTTAAAGCAAGGAGGAAGTGAAGGTATTTTTATAAGTCAGATACATACAATCTTGTCCTAGTCATAAATAAAGCAGAAGTTTATTTCAAATGAAATGAAGAACAAGCAGGGAGATAAGAAGAAATTATTCATTCCTTCTTCATTCAGAGCAGGGCAGCTCTTGACTTGTGCCAGGGAATGTTGCTGTGTTTGGGATCAGGTCAGGTGGATGCAGGAGGAACCTGTGAGGTTCAGCTCTCTGAGTTCAAGGGTGAATTTGTGCTATTTAATGAACAACATGGTTTGGAGAATGGTTGCTGAGAGAAATTTTGTTTCTGATAGAAATGAGAGCTGGATCTAAATGTTGCACAGAATTCTCTTAAGCTGGGATTTCTACTTTTTATTGTTGTTTGGGGTTTTTTGTTTGATTTGGTTTTTTGAGGGCTGTTGGGTTTTTTGTTTGGGGTTCTTTTTGTTTGGTTTTTTTCTTCAACCTCCTGGATTTTTTGGTTTTGTTTTCTAGAACAACTATTTGCAATCTGTACACGATGCCACGGATTGGGGAGCCTGTCTGGCTCACCATGATGTCAGGGACACCAGAGAAGAACCAGCTGTGCCATCGCTTCATGAAGGAGTTCACTTTCTTGATGGAAAATGCTTCTAAAAATCAGTATGGTGGATTTTAGTTTCTAAATGACATATGTGATTGTGCCTTTTTATTTCAAACCAATTTTTAAGTCAGTTGTTAAAATCCTGATAATCAATCAAAAGGCAATCCATAAATACCTTCTTTCTGAAACAAGTAAGAAATTATCTCATTAAATTCCTGCTTCCTCACAATTCTCTAAATCTTGATAGAGGCTGAACATCTGAAACATGTCCATAGGAAGTGTGTGATATATGTGGATGTCTGGAAGGGCGTGAAGATACCTTACAAAATGCATTAACTTATCTTTCAGAATCAGTTATCATGTGATGAGCAGGATTATACATTCAGGAAGAGCTGTGTCTGTAATACTGTCAGACCACAAACCTTAAATATAATTTTAAAATGCCACTAAAGAACTGCTGTGCTGTTTAGTGCTCACTCACCTCTGGCCTCAGGCCCCAGCTGTGAGCAGATGCTGAAAACTGAAAAAGAAAGAAAGTTCCTGATAAACTGGGGAGAATCTGATAAATTTACTCTTTTGTCAATACTTTATCCCCTTTCCTCAGGGCATGAGCAGGGGAAGTTTTTAAAGGGTTTATCTCCATTACAGTCCTAAAAAGAGCACAAACCTAGTTTGGCTGGGGATGGCACCAGCAGATGAGATGTTTGGTCAGGGCACTGCTCCCTGCAGGGTGGGAAGGGGCTGCTGCTCCCATCCTCCAGCTCTGCCACCACCTTTGTCATCCCTTCTGTCCCCTGAGGAGATGGTGACAGTGGTCACTGTGACAGTGGTCACTGTGGTCTGCCTGCTCCTGCCCCAGGGCAATGGGACAAACCCCAGGGAGTTGTGAGGGGTGCAGATGTATTTTCTAAAGATCAGTTCCTGCTTCAGTGGAGGCTCTTTGCTGGGGTTGTCTCCTTTGATCCCTGCCATTGAGTTCTGTACATATTGGTTACATTTAAATAGTCATTTATTTGGGTTCGTTCTCTTTATTTTAAATATAATAGATTTTAAGTGATGGAAAACAGAGAAAAATTAAGCCCTTTATCCTTCCCAATTTAGTTTTAAATCTCTCCTCCTTTGGCTGTCTTTGGTGTGGCTGCATGGAAGCTGTAGGGTTCCTGATGCTTGTAAATTAATCAAATAACATTATTTTGAGACTTTTGGCTCTTTTCCTCCCCACACATGAGCCACTGTGGCCAACAGCACCATGTGTTGGTGTGTGGAGCCTCCTGGGCGAGCTCCTGCCAGGAAAACCAACTGGGAAAACTCCACAGAGCAGAAACCTTGCTCTATCATTGCAGTAAATCAGATAGTTCATGTTTTTCAGGAAGTTTTTTCGCCTTATTTGCTTAGCCAGTGAAAACTGTTTTGCCAGCATAAGAACACAACTTCTCTGGCTGAGCTACAGAACTTTGTGGGGGTTATTTTTGAAAAGGAGCAGCCATATGGGCTGAAATTGCACAATAGTTAGGTGAAAGAACGCAGCACCCAGCTGTTTTACAGGTTTGGTGGCAATAGTCTTCCTTCTCATCCACAGTCACAAGGGGTTTGGGATCTCCTTGGAGTACAGGGGCCGCACAGTGCCACTGCTTTCTTACAGTGAGTGAAATTAATTGGTTTTGAGATGTTTTACAGCATAAAACTTGCAAAATAGGAAGTCTTATAATTGTTGCCAAACAGAGCAAGTGAGATGCCACAAAGTTAAAATATTGCATTTTACTTTAAATGTGTGTTCTAAAAAAGAGCTTTGCCAGGGTGGGAGGGAGGGTCCAGCCACCCTTTCTCTCCCCAAGGAACCAAGACTGAAGGGATGATCTCTGCTGATTTTGTTTTTTTAATCCTTGATCCATATAGACTAGAGCTGCTGTCAGTTTAACATCTTGAGTGTGTATCTGGAAAAAGAAAAAAACATGTTGAACATTTTGCTTTCAGGTTTTTACCAGCTTTGCTGACTGCAGTGCTGACCAACCACCTGGCCTGGGTCCCCACTGTCATGCCCAATGGCCAACCACCAATAAGGATTTTCCTGGAGAAGCATTCTTCCCAGAGTGTGGATATGCTGGCCAAAACTCATCCCTACAACCCACTGTGGGCTCAGCTTGGTAGGTGGCAACTACCTCTGAACCCCCAGCAGCTTTACAGAAATGGGAGTGCATGAGGTGGGGTTTATCATGCTGCTTACTCCCCTCCCAGGTTATTTATTTTTTCAATACAAAATGAGAGAAGAGTGTGTTTCAAGCTTAGAGGTGGCCACTGTGGTTTTCTATGCTCTAAGTTTTTAAGATATTATCCATTAAAAAATGTTGGCCAAAAAGTAAAGCCCTCTTTAGTCCTCTGGGTTGGGTCCCTTAAGGTCCCCTGCTCTGGTGCTGGTGGAGGATTCCAGGCCTCCTCTGGTCCTCCTCCAATTGTAGGGAAAATCTGCTTTTATGTTTTGAGATGCCACTATCACTAAACCTCATTCTGGAATGAGAAAATCAAGAAAATTCATCTTTTGATCAGAAGTGAACATACTTTTAATACAACAGGGTGAAGCAGAACAGGAAGTCAAAGCTTGGCAAGCCCCAGGGAAGGTCTCAGAGCCCAGTCAGTGCTGTAGCTGGTCACACTGTCTGATAACTGCCCAGGAGAGAAGAACAGGGGAGGTCAGGCTGTCCTGCTCTGCACACAAACTCAGTCATAGGATTTGATTAGGGAAGGTAAGGAGGGTTTTGTGAGGTTGTCCTATTTCTGTACAGGTAGGAATGGTCAGGGTGTTGGCAAGAAAACTTGATTTCAGGCCTCATGTGGCTTGAAGGAGCTACTGTGGTGAGGGTGGCCTTCAAGAGGACTCCTTGTCCCCTCAGCCGTGCAGTCATGCAGTGCCCTGATACCTCCAGAGCACTGCCCAGGTGACTCAGTACAGCCAGAGCACCCCGTCCAAGCCATGGCAGAACTCAAGGAGGGCAGGAGAAGGAGGTTGGCTGCAGCCATGCACCTGTCATGGTCACTTTTTGTCCTCATTCCTGGCATAGGCTTGTTTCTTTTACAGCTTTCTTTTGTGGGTAGAAGTCCAGCCCACTTTCCAGACTCTCCAGGATAATTTGGCACAGGTGCCTCCTCTGTCCCATGGCTGTATAAGGATCCCAGGAGATGAGCCTCCAAAGCTGGAGTGAGGTGGTGTGAATGCTCCCTGATGTGTGAGATCAGATGTCCCCCTGACCAGTGGCTCACCTTACAGATCATACCAACAGCATCTTTGGGATTCTCTTACTGAAAACAAAATACAGCATAGCTGTTTTAACTCTACTGCTTCAGTATTTCTCTCTTATAGACCTGGTCTTTGAAAACCAGCCAAAAGCTGGCTGTTAGAAGAATAAATCATTGCAAAGATGCCCAATAATTGTGTGTTTAATTTCCTGTCCTAGGTGACCTATATGGGGCCATCGGATCACCTGTGAGATTAGCAAAAACAGTCGTGGTTGGCAAAAGACATGACCTGGTCCAGAGGTTGCTTTATTTCCTCACTTATTTCATCAGATGTTCTGAACTTCAAGAGACACACCTGCTGGAAAATGGGGAAGATGAGGCCATTGTCATGCCTGGCACTGTGATCACTACCACGCTGGAGAAAGGAGAAGTGGAAGAGTCTGAGTACGTGCTTGTCACGATGCACAAGAACAGGGGCAACTTGCTCCCCACCGAGTCTGAGGAGATGAGAGCTCCCAACTGCAGCTGTAAATACTGCAAATGTCCCATCTCCCTCACACAGAACATAGAAGGTGTTGCACAGCAAGAGAGAGAAGACATGCAAAGCACTCCTAAGGTAGAGCTGGAATCTTCTTCAGATGAGAACAGGACCATCGTTCCTGAGGATGGCCAGGACGATGCCGTGGATGGGACACAGCCAAGGCCCTGCCTGGATGCCAGACTGGAGACTGTGGTGTGCACAGGGTCAGCTTCACCTGAGAAATGTGTGGGGACAGAATCTTGTTTGGAGCCAGCAGGCAGCACGTGGAGGAGTGAGGATGCTCTGGAGGCGGGCAGCCAGGCGGGAGGGGGCACAAGGACACCTGGCATTGCTGTGGAGAAGAAGCCACCTGATAAGCTCTTCATGGACACGTTCCCCTGCAGCGCTGCCGAGGCTCAGACAAAGGTGACTTTCCTCATCGGAGATTCCATGTCACCTGACTCAGACATTGAACTGAGAAGTCAGGCAGTAGTGGAACAAATTGCCAGGCATCACAGCCCGCCAGCAGCGGAGGCAGGAGTGTCTGCTGATCAGAACTGTGAAGCTAAACAAACTGTTGAGGACCAAAATAGAGACTGTGGGACAGCTGAACCCTTTCCTCAAGTTGCTAGTGAGCATCAGAGCTGGAACTCAAACCCATACAGTGCTGAGAGCATGAGTCTGTTTGATGAATATTTCACTGATGACAGTTCAGTTGAAACCCAGACTACTGATGATATTCCAGGGCAAGCAGCTGCGAACCTTCTTGCTCACAACAGTAGTTTAGAATTTTCTAAAAAGCTCTGTACAAAGGCTTGCAAACCACCTGGTGAATTTTGTAAATTTATGGACTCTGTTCGACAAGAGACCTACAAAAACTGCTTTAATGAGCAGGACCAAAGAGAGAAAATCTCTATTCGCGTCCCCCATGGGGACAGGGAAAACATAGAGAAAAAAGTGGCCCCGGGAATTGATTGGGACATTCCAAGAAATGAGAGTTCAGACAGTGCCCTGGGTGACAGCGAGAGTGAGGATACAGGCCATGATCTAACCAGACTGGGCAGTAACTATTATGGAGGAGAGCAAGAAGACTGGGCAGAGGAATATGAGATTCCCTTCCCTGGGTAAGTACCGTTCAGCACTAGCAGAGCCCTACAAAGATGGAGCCTCTTCTCATGTCACCTATTTGGAGGACTGTAGCCTAACTTGGCATCAGGGGTTGGAAAAGTGTCTCTTGAGCTTACTGGTTGTTGA
Organism: Ammospiza nelsoni; assembly: GCF_027579445.1. Classification (NCBI taxonomy): domain Eukaryota; kingdom Metazoa; phylum Chordata; class Aves; order Passeriformes; family Passerellidae; genus Ammospiza; species Ammospiza nelsoni. The sequence continues at coordinate 8,968,317 of NC_080648.1, forward strand.
GGAATATTGAGAGATCAGTTGTCTGGAAAAAAATGCTAATGGTGTATTGTGATCTTGGCTTGTACTCTCTGCTTCCATGACAAGCTGACTGCAAAAGCTGACTGTAAACTTTTTTAAAAGTGCTTGACTTCAAGTTGGAAGAGATATGAAAAAAGTAGAAATGCATCCTATGTAAGGTGAATTTGCTGTTTACTGTTGTACATCTCTTTGATATGCCTTTCTTGCAGGTCAAAATTAGTTGAAGTCAACTCTGTCCAGCCCAGTATTGCCAATTTTGGAAGATCCTTACTAGGAGGCTACTGTTCCTCTTACGTCCCTGACTTTGTTTTGCAAGGAATAGGAAGTGATGAAAAGCTGAGGCACTGTTTGGTGTCAGATTTGTCTCATGCTGTGCAGGTAATTAAGCTATATTTGGTAAATGTATTTCTCACAGTAGGGAAAGATAAATGTTTGTGAAGGTACAAACCTGCTGGAAGTGGAAATATTTCCTGTCACAGCTCCTGTCAGATTTCTCCAGTCCCAGGTCACCAATTTTTCTCCTCCCTCAATTAATGTATCTGAAAATCATGGATATTTCATGCAGTTCTGGAGCATGAACGATGAGGCTCCCACTGAAGCCAGCTGGGAGGCTTGTGCTCTGGGAAGATGGATCTCAGTGCTGAGCTCTATCACTGTCTCCTGTAGCTTGGCAGCTGATGGTTGTGTCCCCACAGGACGGAATCATGTTAAACAAGCCCATATTCTGAGGTTGTGCCTCTCTCCCTGGGCACAGAGTCCTTCTGCAGTGGTGCAGAAGCTCTCATTGCTCCCTCTGTCCCTGCACGTCTGACTCATGTGCTGCTGCTTGTGCAGCAGAATGTGTTCTCCATCACAAATGCTCAGTGTTTTGGAGACATTGCTCCTTCTTTAGGAGGGTAGTCCATGTGTCCAACAGCACTGTCCTCATTGGAAAAGGAGAAACCAATGTAAAGATAATGGTCTGAAGGGAACTCGTGTTTCTGACATGTTGGAGATAATCTCTTCTCCACAGCAGTTTTTCCCTAGATGAACTGGGGCATGACTAGGAAGTGTGGTATTTCCTCCCCCTTTTACCAGAAAAGAAGTAGAAAGCAGGCTGTCACTGAAAGTGTGACATCTGCTCCCATCTAGTTTAGTCTCCAGAGAATAAGGAAAAACAGGCTGCTGAGCAGCCACTTTTCTGAGCCCTTCCAAAAGGTCCCCTTTTCCCTACTTCTCCCTTCAACAGTGTGCATTAGACCTGCAGCCCTTCCCTGCATGCCCCTGCTGACTCCTTGGAAGCAGATAATTGCTAACAGTTCAGCCCAGAAAATTTATTAGGGAAGGACAGTGGGTTTCCAAATATCCCTTTTTGAACCCTTTTTCATGGCTTTGGAGAGGTGGAACGCCAGCAGGGGGAATGGCAAGGCACAGGCTTGGTTCCTAACTCCCTCTGCTGGCCTCCCGTGAAGGAAAACCTGTGACAGCTGGGGATAATCTGACCTCGTTAACACACTAAACAGCAAGTTGGATTTCTGGTGCTTTCAGTTTTAGGAGTTTAAAATACGCTTTAGATATGTTTGAATTCTTTATATCAAATACCAAAAGATGTAACTGTCAGCCAGTGACATGCTTTAAAGCCTGTAAGAAAAGATAAAACAGCCACTATCCTCTAAGACTGCGCCTTGTTCACAAAACCCTGCTGGTTTTAATGGATGGAATGCAATGTGGGCAAATGTATTTTAGGTGAAGCAGTGTCTGGGATGCTATCCTGCTATCCAGCAATGCTCTCCTAATATCCAGGATGGATATTTCTGTGAAAAGTTTTGTGAAAAGAGTGCTGTCATTTATCATTCTTGGGGCTCTGCTCTTCATTTTTTGTTCCTAGCACCCTGTTCTGGACGAGCCCATTGCAGAAGCTGTCTGCATTATTGCAGACACGGACAAGTGGACGGTGCAAGTGGCCAGTAGCCAGAGGCGAATGATTGAGAACAAACTAGGAAAAGAAGTGTTAGTCTCCAGTCTCGTCTCCAACCTGCTTCATTCCACTCTTCAGCTTTACAAGCATAATTTATCTCCAAACTTTGTAAGTCTAAGTGGAAACCACAAGGGCCATGGTTTTGAAGCACCCTTTAACTTCCTAGGTCAGAGATACATAAGGCTCTGCCTAGTGTTTGTTTTCATAGCCAGTGCAACTTCTGGTGTAGCTGTTTGTGATGCCTATTGAAATGCCACTCTAATCAAAACAGCTGCCTCATTAATTTTGATTTAGCATGTAATCAAAGGCTTCTGCTCAAAAATGAAAATCCTGCCAGTGAATATCTTACCTAGACACAGCCACAGAACAGTCAACAGGGGGATGGGATCTGTGCTTTCTGGTTTGGTTCTGTCTTCTCCCTGACAGAACTCCTTTTGCTTTTTTTAGTGTGTGATGCACCTGGAAGATCGGCTGCAGGAGCTCTACTTCAAAAGCAAGATGCTGTCTGAGTATCTCAAGGGCCAGATGAGAGTCCATGTCAAGGAGCTGGGCGTGGTGCTGGGGTATGGTCACAACCTTGTCCCAGCAGTGCTACCCTGGGTGTCCTGGTGCCACACCCTGCGCCTGGGCTTGTTCCTAAGCACGGCAAAATGGATTCCTAAATGGGACTGGAACTCCTAAGTTACCCATGGCTTCAGGCTTCTCCTGAGGCTTTGCTCAATCACAAGGATCCCCCAGCCTTTCTGTCTTCCCTGCGGGCAGGAGGATGGGCTCAGCACTCCGGAGCTTATCAAACTCCCTTCTTAGTTGTTCAGTTGTCACTGAACAGCATGGGGCACCTGATTCCTCCAGGTTGACTTTCCCTACATGGCAGGAAACACTCTCTGTGTCATGTAAGGCACATAATACCTCTCTGTGGGTGTGGGGCATGGGCAGAGGAGCTATTTAAGGGGTGTTTATAGGAAGGCTCTGATATGTTTTCCTGCAGAGGAGTGCAGTGTGGGCAGGAAGGCACACAGAGCATGTGTGGCGCTGGACATAGCGGCTTTAGCTGGTCCTCCGCTCCTGTACTGTGTCCCCCAACTATTACTCCCTTTACTCTGAAGTTAGGCAGGAATTTTCCTTCCTCCATCTGCTTCCTCACCAGTTTGTTGGCCCTGTTAAAACCCCACCAGACAGGTGGGAGCTCAGGCAGTGCTCACACTGTGAGAGCAGGCACATCTGGAGGGGTGGGAGGAGCAATCTGGCAGCTGCAGTGTGTAACCCATGGCCCCAGTGCAAGTGCTGGGGCTCGAGCAGGCGGTGTGGGTTCTGACACGTGTTCAGCCCAGTGACATTTCAGGCTGGATTAAACATGACTCTTCTGCTTCCTTTCAGGATTGAATCCAGCGACCTCCCCTTGCTGGCAGCTGTAGCGAGCACTCACTCTCCGTACGTTGCCCAGATCCTGCTTTAAAATGCCAGAGGCCACAGACTTTGACTTTTTGCTTCTCTGGAAACAAAGTGGAAGACAACTTGTTCTGGCTCCTTTCTCTTTGCAGCAAGTAAAACAAACTGCTTGTTGAGCTTGCAGCACCTCCATATATGACTGCATGGTGTGCAAACAGTTGGAGACTTCTCCTCTCCCATTTAGCAACTTAAAAAAAGGATAAAGAAAGGAGAAAGGAAAACTGAGTAAGCCCACGATTTCCACCACAGAAAAGTGGAGATTTTAGCAAAGCTGAAGAGATGCATTTTTAGCAGTTTCTGCCACAATGGCTGACTGTGACTTACACTGGGGAATGGAGGAAGAACTGCTCTGAGAAATACACGATGCCATCACCCCTTATAAACTGAACTGAGAGCAGCTGCCTTCAGCCCGGCTACAGCTGATGAGGATCACATTAGGATCTGTAATTCTCAAGCTGCAATGATTTGTAAACAACTTCTACTTTTTCACATCATAGTCCAATTCTGAATACTTCCCAGAGGAATAACGGGGCAGAGGCCTGGGTTTTTTTGTAAGGAACTTATTAATGACAGTCAGCTACAGAATTTATTTATGATCTTTCTCCTGGGAAGAGGAAATAGTGGGGGACAGAGGGTGACAGGGAGAACGGAGGAAGAGGCCAACAGACAAACTAGCGATGGAGATTCTTGGCTGGATGCTGTAACCAGTATTAAATGTTTATAATGTTTAAATGTTGCTTTATACTAAATGATGCTTTTCTTCGTCAACGTAATCAAAATGTTAAAAACAAAAATAATCTAAAGAGAACGTTGGCTGAAATTTCCCCATGGGTTCCCCAGAATGACATGACAATTACCTCTAACTTTTTTATGATATATAAAATCTTGGACCATCATATTCTTTTTACAGCAGTCAGTCAGCTATTGAAATAATGAACTAGAAATAATTGTACCAAAGCATTGGGGAAAGAATGAGTAGACTATTACCCTTAATTGCTCAGGTAACAAATTGATACATTTTTTAAAACAAACAAAAAAACAAAGAACATTGATTACACCATAGTGTAATAATATCCAAATTATTTTTTGACAAATATACCCTTGCTGCAGATAACTCTAATCCCTTTTCTACTCACTTGTGTAATTACCAGCAGGAAATGTTGTTTATTTTATTCTCAGCATTTCTCTTTTACTCAGCCATCACTGGTTTGTCATTGTATATACAATAGCTGTATGAGTAGCTGATGGACCCAACCTGGTGTAAGTAATGTAAATAGACAGTGGGAGGTGGATTATGTTTTCGAAGGCTCTACTACCTCAGTTTAATTGGACACTTCATTCTAGGCTTTGCTTTCCATATTTGTCCTAGCAGCCAATTAATGTTGCTGATTTTTAGCTTCTGTTTTCATCTGTTAGGTTTAGCATATTGAAATTCATGGATTATCCACACAAGTAGGAGACACGTATTCACTTGGTCGCTGAACTCTATAAAATTTCTATAAATACGTCCTTCTGTAATCATCTTTTCAATAGTACAGCACGCCTGCTATTGTTGTTTGCAGAGTTACTTTAAGTACAAATCTTATTTTAACCATTTGATAAACTTGAAAACAATAGGAGAGATCCCTGCCCCACCTCTCTCCTCCTTTCCTTCTTTGGGGCCAGGATTCACCTGGAGTAGTTTTTCAGTACTACTTAAAATCTGTCACCTAAAACTCTGTTTCAGGGAGATCTACGTGGCAAACCCACCCTCCCTTCCATGTAGGACTGAGTCTACATCAGGAAGTGACCCCAACATTCATACAGGCACTGTCATTGGAAACTCTTTTGTATATAAATCTAATGCTGACTGCTGCAGGGGAAAACCTCGTGTTTAATATGTGATCCTAGGATTTGTTTCTCCCATTTTTCAAATGTCCTTTCCTTGCCACACAATTATATTACATCTGGCTTTTGGAATGAGCACAAAACAGGGGCCCAGTTGTGTAAACACATTTCTAATGAAATATAGGATTGCACTCAACGTGGATGTTTAACTCTTTGCTAGGACATGTGGTACAGGCAGTAGTTGGATACCATGTTGTGCCCAGACTGGCACAGGGACCTGGTGGTGTCTGTGCTGCTGGGGCTGGCAGAGGAGGGTTCTGTGGGTGAGCTCATCCACAGCAGGTGCCCAGAGAGCTGGGCAGCTGCACCCTCACCCTGGCATCCCCCAGGACTGTGCTCACAGTGATCCTTACAGGGCAATACTGGTCCTCATTTGAGCCTTTATTGCCTTTATTGTGCAAATTGTTGGGGTCACTTTGAAATGGGTTTGACTCTCCAGAAAGGCCCTTGCAGGCCTGCAGTGGTGCCTGATGTGAGAGGAGAAGGAGGTGGCTGAGAGTGGCACCTTCTCTGCTGCCCTCTGCCCAGCACCAGCCAGTAATGGCATTAATGGTGTGCTCAGTCAGCCCCAGATGGAGCAGCCACGGATGCAGCTTCCTCATCATCCTCCCACAGTGCCAGTCCCTCCTGGCATGGCAGCAGCCCCTCCACCTCTCAGCAGTGTTGTGGGCAGAACACAACCAAACCCTTGTGTGATGGGAAGTTTTCCTGTGAGTGAACTTTTTGGGTACGTGAACAATGTGGTACGTATGTCTGTTTGTTAAATGCGAAAAGGGATTTTTACAGGATATAGAATTGACTTTTTAAAATATATCACTATTCTTTTATGTGAATAGAAAACTAATGTTTGATTTATTTTTTTCCACTACTCCCAATCTCCATTATTAACATGTCTTAATTTTCTGGCTGAAACCTAATTATACTAGGCACACAAATTAGCAAATTTGATTTTGTTGCAATTGGCAAACACTGGGCTGCTAAGAACAAAAAACTGTTTAAAAGAACAGATTTTACACCTTGCATATGTTTTCCCTATTAGTTCTTAGAAATGTTTTATGACAATTTTTTGCTTTCTCTAAATTATTTAGATAGTGGTACTTGTAAAATGCTGGGTAAAATGTACATACTTGTTATCTCTTCTGTTTTTGTATATATTTCCCAAGATGTGCACTTGTATTATAATAACCATTCCCAATTTTAGGGGAAATTTGTGCAATAAATACAGTATGTCAGTTTAGTTCTGGTACCTTATGTGTCCCTTTTTTGACATGTGCTATGACTCTGTGGATGACTGAACCATATTACATTTGACACCTGTCTCCTCTCAGCTCCCCTTTTTGGGGCACTAATTCTGTCACTTTCAGTGCTGCTGCCATTTTAATTTGGGAACTCGTAAGGAATTAATTGTTTCAAATAGGAATTTGTGATTGAACTTGCTGTCCCTTCAGCTGTGAATGTTGTTGGCCCCCAGAAGGCAACAGTGAGATGGGAGGGAGATCCTGATGCTCTGTACCAATGCTTGATTTTGTGTGAGGTGAACAAACATAAGCAGAAAGCAGGAAGCCATTGTCTTCCACTGTTTCATACATTAATTCCTAAAGTGACTTGCAAGGAAGTTTGTCACAGAGGTGTTTGCCATTGTGCTTGTCACTCATTTCTGCCCATCTGCCTGAGGACAATCCCTTCTCTGTCTCTCTGGGCTGCTGCACAGGAATGAAGGTTATTGAGGAGTCGTTGTAAAGTTTTATTAAATCTAAATTCAAATTGTGATAGCAGTGCTGCCAAGAAAAGTGAAGTAATAATCACACAACAGGAAAAACAATTAGGAAGGTGTAGCAGAGTGTATAAATGAGGCTTTAAAGCATCTGGCTTAAATAAGGTTCTGTGTTCCCAAAGAATGGAAAAAGGACAAGCAGAAGATGGAAACCTTTGCCTGAAGCAGCTGATCTTCTATTTTTGATAAATGCTACATGGATTCCTGCCCTGGTACATACCTGCCCCAGGTGCCCTTGCCACATGTGAGGTGCAGGATGAGCTGAGGTCAGTGTCCCCAAGCCCTGTCTTGCAGTGACGAGGGAATGCTGTGGGTCCCACATTCAGCACAGCCACACAGCACTGGAGCCTTCTAGGATTTCCACTTGCACTTGCCAAGCCCTGTAAAAGGATGCCCATGATGGGAGTGTTTGGAAGAATGGAATTTGTCCTCTCTCAGAGGAATGAAGGCCTCAACAACTGACTCTTGGGTGCTTAACCTGGTCCTGTAACACCACCCTGAGGTTTCCCTGTGTGCAGGGATGAATTGCTCTGCCTCCCTTCTGTGCTGGCATCCCAAATAACACTGTGTCAATGGCTCAGTGCTCTGTGTGGGTGAGTCAACAAAAGCAATTAACATGGGATTCCTTGCCTTTTAATATTGATAACACAGGGGGTTATTGCTGGCCTGTTCCATGATGGATTCACAAGGCAGAGCCTGCAGTCCCATAGCAGCACTGAAGGTGTTAAGCAGGCAGCTCCAGCAGAGTCTGCAGCAGGAGATGCTGGGCTTTAGCTGGGAGTTCTGCCATGGAACACTGAGATGTGCACTGTGCACTGTCAGACCTCCTGCAGGGCTCCTTGGGCTGAGTGCACCTGACAGAGGGCAGAGAATTTTGTGTTACCAGAGTAGATGGTCATGAGGTATCTTCCTGACGGGGATGGCAAGAGTAGTTGGAGTCATGTGTCTGTGTGGGTGTTTGGCAGCAATGATGTGAGCAGTAAATTCAGCAGTGTAATCACTGCAGCATCCAGAAAATGCTGATGTTAATGCCCAGAATTGATTTCCTTTTTAACTTTCAAGCAAGACTGGGACATAGCACTTGCTAGGCAATATTTTTAATGTATTGTTGCTCCTTTTCTGTAATTCCCTTTATTTTCCTGAAACAAAAGCAAAAGCTAATTCACTTAGCTGAGGCAAAGGCAGGAAGGAAGCCACAGGCACTCGAGTACCATGGCGTCTCTCATCTCCCACATTATTCCCAGGGGTCTGCAGAAGAGGATATGATTATTTTCTGTGTGGCTTAGAGCAGAGTAACCACAGGACAATTTCTGGATCCAGGGGTGGGAAGCAGCTTGATGTGTTGGCTGCACAAAAGCACAGAGCTCTTAACAGCTCTTTGCTGAGCTGCTGTTGCTTTCTTCTCTCTTAAACATTTATTGTTAAGAAATAGTGGCCTTGTAGTTGGAAGTAAAAGTAAGCGGAGAGCCTGGAGATACATGTGACTTTTGAGTCTCTGTGCTGTAAGGAACATTTCTGTTTATGTGCTGCAGCATGCACATTCTGTTCCAGCCATCCCCTCATTTATTTTGTGGTACAGGAGCAGTACAGACTTTGCACACCATCCCTGCAGCCTTCTTGTCTTCCCCCTGTACAAGATCATCTTTGCTGTTGCTACAGGCAGATTTAAATACACCAGTGCTTAGGGTTTTTTAAAGTTGCTGGTGCTGGCTGGAGATGCTTCTTTACTGGAAGCAGTGCTTTTCTGTTTTGACTGCTAAAGAACCGCAAGTTCAAATCCTATGGCTTTTGGAGCAGAACCTGATTCCCCAGCAGGAGTGGCTTTGCTTTGAGAGTCCTCTGGCAGAGGAGCTGGAAGGTAAATCATCTGTGCCCAGTGGGCCTGGTAGCTCTCCCAAAGGGGTGCTTAATTTTCCCGTTGCTGTGGTCAGTGGGAAGGAACAGACATTACAGGACAGGCAGCTCAGCACTGAGGAACAGGAGTGAGAGCTCCTGCCCCGACTGGCACAGAAAGTGCCAATGTGGAGCATCCCATGGGGCTGGGGTCCCCACAGGAACCTGGTGGAAGAGCTGGCATGAGGGGTTATATGTTGGAGAGGTGCTGTGATTCTCCTTCCACTGAGGCACTGCTGCTGGGCAGCATTTTCTGCCTCAGCAACGCCTGCTGGCCTGCAGGGCTGGGCAGTTGTGTGGCCTCTGGACAGGAACAGCTTCATGTGAGCCGTCACCTACATGTCACCCACTTGGGTCTTGCTCAGGCTCTCTGGCAGCTTGTTGTCTCTTAGAAGCAGCATAGTAGCAGGAAGCAGCATGTTACTCCCATGTATTTGTTTATTTTCATTACCAAAAATATTTGTACAGCGGCAGAATTTGATGTCCAAGCCTCTGTGTGTTCCAGCTGTTTGTTCCCAGCATGCGCTCGGAGGGTGGGGATCAGTGCCGCAGCAGTGCCAGAGAGCTCTTCACGCCGGTCGCTGGAGTTACGGTACGAGAAGGTGCAGGAGTAAAGGCAGGTGACACAAGTAGCTGGTCCGGCGGTTTGGGATGCCGGTGATAAGGAAAGGGCACCTGCAGCACTCGGGAGTGGTTCGTGGTGAGGCGGCAGCTCCCACGTCCGGCATGACCTCAGAGGCCGCGGCCGTGACACGCGCCCCTCCCCTCAGCGCCCGTCAGCCGCACGCCGGCGCTGGGCGCTGCCCGTGCCCGCTGCTGTTGCTCAAAGCTCCGTGGGTTGAGCAATGCCCGCGCTGGCCGTGGCTGTGTGGGCAGGGCAGGCTGTGCCCCGGATCCCATCGGAACCCAGGGAGTGCCGCGATGCGCTGCGGCCGGAACAACCGGCCCAGGTGGTTCGCGGGGCGAGCCCGGCCGCGGGGCTGCTTCCTGCTGGCACTGACTGGGGCGTAGGACTTGCTTTGTTTCAAGGGCAGGTTTCCCCAGAGCTCCATGTCGGAGCCCTGCAGTACAGCCAGGCACTGTCTGGGTGCCCAGACAGCAGCGAGGGCGAGCGGCCGTGACTGCGGGGCAGACAGAGCGGTGCAGCCGGGCCGCACGGAGGAGCCATTCCGGCCCGGCCAGCAGCCCTTATTGCAACATCCCAGAGGAAGTATTTGGGCCGCAGGCGCGTCCCGGATTTCCAAAGCAGCACAGGCGATAAGCAGATGCCTTTTTCTTATGACACAGCTGCTCTGCCTATGTCCCAGCTTTGGCCAAGCCCCCGGCTGTGAAAGGAGCGCCCAGTCCGAGTGCTGGTGGGGACCGATGCTGTGATTCACCCCTCACTGCACCTTCGTGCTTTCAGTTTGGTGTTGTTTTCCTTAAGGACCTGCAACCCAGCCCCTCTGGTAACAGTTTTTCTCTAGAGAAAGCTTTTCAGAAATGAAATTATAGACCAAGAAAAATCTTAAGGAAGAACGAGCCAGGGGTGGCAGGATGGAAGTCTCCTGCTCTGGCTCATCTTTTCAATTTTAAAAAACCAAAACTTTGTGAGTGGGAGGGAGCCCCTTCCTCTGGCACAGGTCACAGGGGAGCACGGGCTGGGAGAGCCCTACAGTGCCAGAGGTCAGGGCCATGCCAGTGCCATGACGCTGCCTTTTAGCCCATAAAAACATTGTTTAATTGCTGGTATCTTTTGGTTTGAAGATTTCATCTATCCTGTGCTCACTAAACTGCTGAGGGAGTGGAACTCTGTCCGACTGTACCTGTGCCTGCTTCCATTGTTCAGTTTCTAGCACTAACCAGAGTCTCTGTTTAATCTGGAACTTGCTTTTCCTTCTTCATTAACTCCTTAAGATGAGCTTTGATTCCACTGGTTGGACAGGCCCTGCTTTTTCCTTTTGGAAAAGCACTGAGGAGGAATGGGGGTCATGCAGATCACGTGTGGCTCTGCTGTGCTGGAGCAATCGCAACCAACGCTGCTCTCGTCATCATTTCCTGCGTGAGCAGGATGGGCTGAAGTTGCAGCTCTGGGACACATGAATGTGTCACTGGTGGCAGTGCTGGGGCCAGGTGGGAGAGCTGAAGGTGGAGTTTCTCCTAGGTTCTTAATGGAAAACAAATGTTTTCCTGAAGTGGCATTGAAAATGAAGGTAGTGTTTCTTATGGAAGTGCATGTAGCTGGGCTGAGGAAGAAGGGTGAGAACATTTTCTTGAGTAATGAGCATCTTCCTTCCCAAAGGCTCGTTAATTTAGTTTTCTTGACTAATCAAATGAGTTTCTAGAATATTTTCACCAATGTCACCAAAAGAAAAGTGGTTTATAAACAGCCTGGAGCCAGCAGAGAGTGCAGTGGTGAGGGTGCCTGGAGGCAAAGCCCAAGTCTGCGCAGGGGTGACCCCAGCAAGTCCCTTGGCCAGCTCCCAGTGCTCACACAGGGCCACTGGTGGGATGTCTCCTGAGCAAACACCCTCACGTGGGGCCTTTGGAGTGGCACTGGCAAGAAGTCTCTCGTTTGTTATGGACACAAAGGTGTCCATGAACAGTGACTTTAGTGCAGAGGGTACCAGTGGGTTTATGTGCTTGATTTTCCTGACAGGGATGCTATTCACTTTGGAGAACTTCAGTGTGTTAGAAAGACTATGTTCAGCATTTCTTCTATAGCTATTTCTAGAATTACTTCAAAATTACAGCCGTGAGCAATTATAGTTTTCAATAGCTTATTGAGTGCACTGAATCCTAAGACATTAACTACCACATTTTCAAGGAGTAGATTTATTAATAGCAGCTGTAACTAGAAATCTTGTCTAATTTTGATCACTACCAAAAGACATGAAAAAAAAAGGACTCCTGTTTTCATGTATTAACAATAAGACTGATAAAATTTGTGGGAGATATTCTGGGCAAACAAAAAAATTACAGCTGTGTTCCTTGTGCTACAATAATTAATGATCATGCACTTTATTCTCCAAAGCTGTTTTTCTTGTACAGTTTAACTAAAGGTCTTGATCTCTGTCATTTCACATGACATTGTTCTGAGGCTGTAAAAGCCATCAGCCTGAAGGAGAATTTATTTTTCAAAATACAGCTTAACTCTCCAAACTATTTCTTAAATTATAGGTTAGTGAAAAGCAGGCCCTTCCCATGGAAACAGAGTTTTTTAAGAACTGTAGACTTGATCTGGTTTAGTATTAAAATCAAGGGCTCTGTCTTAGGCTGGTAAGAATCCCCATTGCTCCTGGCAACTGCAGCTCTTCACAGCTGTGAATTGAGACACACATTTTTCAGGGGAGGATAATCCTTAACCTAAATACAACTTTTCAGATATTTTGAGGTTGACCTTTGCCTCCTTGTCTGTTTTTTTCCCAGGTTGGCTGGCTGGGAAGATGCTGCCCTGCTGGATCACAAGCTCCTACAGCAGCTCATCCTTCCCATGAAGGAATCACAGGCTCTGCTGGAGCCCATGAGGGTTTGTCCAGTGCAAGTGATTAGTCTCAGAAATACGGGGTGAATTCCCACTTTTCAGGATGTGAACAACAGAGGTAGGTTTGAAGGAAATGTCTTCCATCAGAAGTTCTATCCTCTGCCTTCATCACTTACAGTCAAAGCATGATAGCTCATTAGGTGTGATTTGGCTGTTTCCTGTCCAGGCTGTCAACTCCAGAGGCAGCAGAGCAGCATTGCTGGAGCATGTGGTGGTCTCATTATCTCATCAAGGGAAACACTGTGCAACAGAACCCTCACCCCCTCCTTGCCCATGGTGTTTAAACTAAATGGTTTTAAATGAAAAGAGGGTCAATTTCATTTAGATACAAGGAAGAAGTTTTCTGCAGTGAAGGTGGTGAGGTCTGGTAGAGGATACCCAGAACAGCTGTTTCTGCCCCATCCCTGGAAGTGTTCAAGGTGAGGTTGGATGGGGCTTTGAGGAACCTGGTCTAGTGAAAGGTGTCTCTGCCATGGCAGGGGGCTGGAAGAAGATGACCTCTAAAGGTTCCTTCTAACCCAAACCATTCTGTGATTTTGTTATTGTATGAGTTACTGACAGCTTCATCTGCTGGACCACCATCAACTGCACCTCCAGGTTTGGGGTGTCCCTAACACCTGTCTCCACTCACAGTCTTGCCACACCCCAGGACATGGCTTTACTGATGATTCCCACCCTGGCCCGAGGTGCTGCAGAACTCTGCAGTTTCTTACTGCAATACTCTTGCCAATTTTGATTGCAGATTCCTTACCATGTGTGTGCTCATCCTTCTTTAGACCACAACTGGAAAAAGCTCTGGGGTGGTTCCTGCTCAGGGTCTCCTTAACTGCAAACCCACAAACTGTTTCCATTTCTCTTGGTACCTTCAAAAGTGCAGCACTTTTGTAACACCCTCCTAGTGTGAGATCCAATGATGGTTCACAAAGTAGCAACTACTACAGCAATAGTTTATAAAAAAGAAAGCACTTCTACTGCAAAGGCAATTTTGCCTTGGATAAAGATAGCAATGAAATCCAACTGTTCCAATAAAGTGGACTGCCATGGAAAATGTTTGCCACATTGTTGGCAAAAGCTCTGGGAAAAAAAGTAAGTCACTTTTTAATCAAAAAAGTAGTGAGTTACCTGCTGCTACTATCCATGGCTTTTAATGTGCTGGTATGGCACTGAGAGTATCCCTGACACATGGAGGGGAGGTAAGGGCACTTGGAGGGCAGCTCCACTCAGCTTTCTAGAAAAGTCAAAGGTTCCTGGTTCTACTTGTGCAGTCACTTCATATGCAGCTATTGAAAATTATATTTCCTTGACAAGATTGTTTTGGTGTCAGGGTTTTTCTGGAAGTCATTGTGCTTCCTATGGGCCAAGCAGGTCACTGCAGGAATTTCATTGTGTTTCCTTTATCTCTCTATCACCTCCTCAGCGTTTTAGACAGTGCTTGTGACTCAGCTTTCAGCTACATGGAGTGAAATGCCTAAAAATCTTAAGAAATTGCATCTGCCTTAACGCCATCACTGCTATCCTACCTAATAAATATTTTCCTGAAAACCCTCAGTCCTCTATCTCTCTGATGAAGAAGACTGCTTGCACAGGGGTAAGCAGTGATAGGTAAGTGGTATTTGTGTACTTGGGTGACATGTCTTTTATTGGGTGGAGCACTCAGCTGTATACTGGTAACTTGCACCACCCTCTGATTCATAAAATCATCTGACCTTCATCTAACTGCTGCTCTGCTTTTATTTCCTTTTCTCCCTGTCAGTTACAGTAAAGGAAATTCTTCCTGTGCTCCATACACAATGCTTCCTTTCATTCAAGGTTTGGTTGTGCTTTTAGCATTTAAAAAAACAACCAGTACAGCCATCTACTGAAAAAGCACAGGATGAAGTATCACATCCCTCTCCCCTCACATTTACCCCCCTGCAGACTACACACACTCCAGGAATTACGGTACTTTGGACACAGCCTGGGTGAAATCCCAGCTGGGAGATGCTGCAGCCCCTCAGGCTGGGATGATGGTTTGCTGTGAGGTTTGCTCCCTGTTTGGTGTAGGGACAAGTAAGCAGGTCTTCCAGGAGGAGCCTAACTCTGCTGGCTCTGTCTGATGCTATACCTCAACTCCTCTCTGCCCTGGTGAGGCTGTTCCTCTGGGTACACACTTGTGTCCCTCCCTTGCAGATTGCCAGCCATCTCCCTGCATGTCCCAACTTTCTGAAGCATGAAGGTAAGAGAGACCCTGGTGGTCTATGAGCAGGAGCATCTCAGCTGTCTGATGCAGGAGAGCTTCTGGGTGGTGGGAAGAGGCCACCACAGGCTTGGGACACTGTTAGCAATCAATATCCCTGGGCATAGAATCACTGTATGTTACCAAGGGCAGGGTCTCTAGAAGGAAGAGAGGAAAACCACATTCAGTGGAAGAGTCATCTGCAGATCTTTCTAAAGTTAAAAATAGTGAGAATTTTGTTGCCAGAAGACACTTTGTTCTGTTATGCTGCTGTCATCATGTGAGCAGGTTGTATGCTTCTGCATTTGAAGACTAAAACTGAATGCTGAAATGCTGAAAACAGGAACTTTCTGGAAATTCCACATGCCTGAGATGTAATGGTTTCAGTGAGTTTCCTGATATCATCTCATCCATATGGTTGTGCTTGGATGGGGGAGCTAAATATTTCATTAGCTCTGTAGGGTCACTAAAAGTCAAAGAAGAGATCATAAGGAATCATAAGGTTGCATGACATCCTGCAAAGACATGATAAAGCAACTGCCCCTAACAATAAGTGCTTCAAGGTGAGGGAGCTCACTTTAAGAGCATGGAGGAACTGAGCTCTTGCTTAACTCATGTCAGCAGGAGCTGTTTATCCCCTCTTCATCAAAAAAATAACTCTGACAGCATCCAAATGTGACTGAAACCAGAGGATGATACAGGGAATTTTGGCCTTCATAGCTTTGCAATGACTTCACCGAGCATTCCTGGCTCCCAGGCCTGGACTGAGTCTACTAAACTGTACAACATTTCTTTGTAATCAAATTATAGTTTATACACAGGCACAAAAACACAAACACAGGGACATGTATCTTCCCACAAATGCACCAAATGTCTGCAAACAATGGAAAGCTGATCTGATGCTGGCTGAATCGCCACTGTGGTCTAGGCTACAATAGCAAAGCTTGTGGTTGCAAAGAACCTTAACAGCAGCAGCAAGAGAAGGGTAAGAAATGCAAGTCTTCCCCAGCCCTGGTCTTGACTCAAATGCTGTAATGTTTCTTGTAGGATTTCACAAATGACAAGAGTGTATTTGATTGCATAAAGCAGTGAAATCGCCTGTCAGGCGTTTATTCACAGTTTCTTAATCCAGATGATTTCCAGTTAAGAGAAAGTCTAGACCGTTGGCTTGTTCTTTGGCAGAAGAGAAGTTTTTTATTATTTTTTCTCATGCTCAGAGAATTACTCAATTTACTTAAAAAAGGGGAAGGACTGAGATCCTATTTACTCTAATTTTTATCATATTTAAACTGGCTGCTCTCTGTAGGCAGGCCCCATTCTTTTACCAGCTCAACATTGTCGGTCAAAGTGTTGTCCAGTAACAAATGCCACAGATACACAGAATGGTCACATTGAGTTATGCAAGTGCTTGGCTTTTTGCCTCTGAAAATAGCTGCTCAGTAGAAAAATACAAATCCCACTGCATGTTCTCTCTGGGTTATAACAGGTCACACACACAAAATCCTCACTGTTTGTGAAATCTTCTTGCAGCTTATAGTTGTACAACTTTTTACATCCCTGAAAAATTAATGGGAATAAGATATGTTAAATTGGCAACTGATACCAAATTACTGGTGGAGAGTTTCCCATGCCAAGATTGCTCTTTTTCTTGATTAATTCTTCATCTTTATCTGTGCCCAGCCCATTCTTTTACCCACCTTCCACTTTCTAATGGTTTTTGGCATGGTGTTTCCGACAACAAATGAAGAAAATCTTTCAGCTGAAGCTGTAACCTGATTTTAGCAACAAAGAACATGCAAATGAAGCAGTCACCAGACTCCAGATTGCCTGCTGTCAGGGCAGGTTCTCCCCCGCCACCCCCATCTTTAATTTTTTCAGGCTTGAGCATGGACATCTGTATACTGTTTCTGGATACCTCCAATATCTAGACAGGTCCATATGCTCTTGTGGGTTTTGTCAACAAAGTGCTGGGACTGGAATCACATATCTGTAGGTTGTGTGTAGTAAAAATAAAGTGGCAGAAACCACACAAAAAATTGATACAAGAGCCTGTTTCAGACAGAGTTGTTCCATTGTACAGTGTGTAGCAAGCCACCAACTCGTGGCTTGGAGCAAAGCAGCTGGGATTTAGATGTTATTTTGTAACTATTTTGAATGGTTGTTGTCAGTTCTTATTCCTTGTTGATAATGTTGTACACTACACTGTGCCCGCGGCAGTTTGGATGCTCTGGTGATTTGGCAGGAGCCCTTTTTTTCCTCATCCCACTCACTCACATCCATCAGGGCTTGGTAACTCCTTTAGGGGGGGGGGTGGCAGGCCCTGGATGGACCCTTTCAAGTCACTCAGCAGTGGCAGGGGACAGGAATGCCTTCCTCCATACCTGCTGTTTCCCATACAGGCAAGGAAGGGAAATGAGAACATACACGTCAGCGTCACGGGACAGCCACCGTTCTTTCAACACAAACAGCTTTCACTGTCCTCACTGCAAACCTTCAGAGAGTGCATCAAAATGCCTGCCTTTGTGTTCACAGAAACCTTGGTAAATGAATAGCAAATAACCCAATTCACTGTTTCCTTTTCAGATTGTTCCTGACTTGGGAACAGGACTCCATAAGCACTGGCCAAGGATTACATGACACAAAGGTCAGGGTGACATGTTCCCAACACACTGTGCATCCTCAAGCATCAAATATTTGTTACTTCAGAATTTCCACCTGTCTTTCCTGTGGACACCCCACAAATTGCCCTCAGCTGAGAGACGTGTCCTTCAATTGGGACTAAGACTTAGGAAATTGTTACTGCCTCCAGCTGAGCTATGGCTCAGGCTGCTCTTGGGAGCAGCTGGGGCTTGTCATTCCCTCTCTTTGCATGTTAGTAAAATCTTAAAATCTTTCAGTCTTAAGGCTCCCTGAATTCCCAGTCCATTCGCAGCACTCTGCACATTAGACACCATCACAGATGTGTGCCAGTGAACATGAGAAGCAAGGAAAATTGTCACTGAAGGTAAAATGTAAGTAAGTAAGTAAGGTGTTCCATCCCCACATTTAAAAGGTGTCAGGCTCCCCATTTGGTTCTGTATTGTTGGTGGCTGAAAAATAAGTGTTTGACTGTCACAAAGAGATCTGCAATTGCTTATGTGTACATGGCTTTGACTCTTCAGGAAAAAATCTATATATGGAACAAAAGCCCTTGAGGAAAAATCTGTACTAGATTTTTTTTAGAAGGAAAGTCATGTTAGTCTTGAGTTAGAGAAGAAAGATGAGAGTTTAGTTTTAAAAAACTAAATGTTAAACTAGTATTATAATAACAGCAGAAAGATAATGATCTCACAGTTCTGTTTCTTCTTTTCTACTTTTACCATTATCCTTTGAACTGAAGCTCTGGAAATATGCACAGTGGGGAAAAGTAGCTCCAGTATTCAGACCATTTCATTCTTGCTCTTGATTTTTCAAAAATAATTTGTCATTTCACTTTTAATTTCAGAAATGGAAATTTTGAGCTGCACAATGCTGCCACAGCCATGAGGTCAACATTCTTATGTAGCTACCTGAGCAGTGCTGTGCCACTTGCAAAAATGTAACTTTCCTGCAAAAAAAATCTCTTGCTCTTACAAAATTCCTAATGATCCCTCTGCCTCCCCAGTTTTTCAGAAGTTCATCATCAGAATAAGTATATCTGGTACCTCTGTCTGAAGAGGTTCTTCCTATTGGGCATCCCAGAATATTTTGTTTTCCTCTAGTCAGGCAGAGAATTAATTTGTGTATCCTCCTTGTGGTATGTTAACCATGTACTTAGCTAGTAGTTGTTGCCAAAGATGTGCACGAATCTCCAAAGGGATTTTTTTTCCAAAGCTAAGAAATTAAAACCAATAGCCTAGCAGCCAGATTGGAGAATGAGAGGAAGGAAATTGCCAGGCTGTAATAGAACTCACAGGACACTAAATACATAGAATGCAAAAAAATAAAAGTTAAAAATATTTCAGTGCATGATGATTATGAATCTTTCCCAGTGGGAGAGGTGAGGAAGTTGAGTTTTACCCTGAGGAATCTGGGATGTGCACATGGTGGTAAAAGGCATTACATTAAAAGGCATCTTTGGGAGTGTCAGCAAAGCAGAACAATTGAGGGAACACACTGGGAGGAGGAGATGTACTCTGTAACTCAGCTGCTCTTCCCAAATTCACAATGCTTGAAGCAGAAACATTTCATCTCCTGAGACTGCAACTCATCTGTATTAATAGCAAAGCACGTCTGATTCTTACATGATACAGATACTGTTAGTTTTCAATTAAAACTTTGCAGTAAGTGATGATGCTTTACTTGTGCAGGGATACAATCCAGATAAAGGGGAAGCCAATTTTCCCCTCTGCATGAACAATAAGTGCCCTGCTTGGCCACTTCCCTTAATCCCAGCCCTGAAATTACTCACTTGTGAAAGCCTTTTAATTGTGTTTAACCATGTCAGCTTTACCACGTGGAGACATTGGCTGTAACACCAGTAAGCAGTGAGGATCATGACACTGGTTTCCATTGTCCTCCAGATAGCTGGGAAATAAACCCTATGGCTGAAATAGCCCCTGAAATAACTGCAGCTATTAGAGCCATTACCTACCCAAATTCAGGTGCTTTTGGAGTGAGGGAAGGTCAGGTGGGCCAAGCAATTAAATTGGAATGGCAGCTTTGGTGCCCATGGAATACTGCTGGCTCCCTCACTGCTCCTGTGCCTAGACTGGTGTTCAGGATGGGAATTTGTGTGCCAAACAAAAACGAATTTTTAGGCTACTAACTTTATTCCTATGGTAAGTGTTCATTTATGTGTTATGGTTGTTGTAGGAATGCTGAACAGCTGGAATAGGTGATAAAATGAGTTCCCTTCTAAGAACCAAGAGGTCTTAAAATTATTTCAGATCCATGACAACTGTGAGTGCATAGATCTCAACAAAATCTGGGGTTTTAGTTGTTAATTAGTTGTTAATTTAGTTGTTAATTATTTTTTTTTCCCAGCCACCTGCACCTGGAGAGTATTGACTAATTTTTATACAATCTTTAAAAATGAACTGAGCTGGTAAAGCTCTTGATTTGCTATTAAATCTCTGATTTAAAAAAAAATAAAAATCTCCTAACATTAAAGGATTCATGCTTCAGTTCTTTTCTTCTCCTTAGTTACTCAGGAGGACTTTTTCTCTCTATCTTTTCCATTTGGCTCCTGGCAGGGAATCTCTGAAGATTCCCACACCACTGGAAACAATATTTTATGTACTAAAGTTGAAAGAGGATAACATGTTCTGCCAAATAACTAGTACAAACTTCTGACCTTTGGAAGAATAATAGACCTGATATTTGGAAATCATACATTTAAAACAGAAGTTCAAAGAGAACAAAAAAAATAAAGAAAGAAAATGAGTTTTGATAGACTTCATGAGACTGAAAGCTGTGTCTTTTCTGTCAGTTTTGGGAGCATCTCATATTCTCTCTGTTGTGCATGAGTTGTAATGACTGTGAGTTTAAGAGGAGCTTTTCTTTAGATCCTTGCTGTCCATCCCATGGTTATTGTGCCTGCAGTGATACCAGGCACAGCATCAGAACAGTTTGCACTGGAGGAAACGTCGTATTTCCTGAGATTTTTTTTTTGAAGAAAACAGTAGAAATATTATAAAACAACGTGGAAGGGACAATCAAGTCCTTGAGCACAACAAAAGTAATTGTGCCATAAAGGGCAAGTGGTGAAGAGAACGGGAAGGGGCAGCTGGAGAAAGGGCAGGAACAAAAACACTCTTGGTTATTAGGCAGGAAAGAGGAAAAAGCAAAAGGGCAAACAAAAGTTGTATGCCTGCAAAGCTTTGATCTCATAAATTTACAGAATCGGACTTGTAATAGGAAGGAAAGTCTTGCGATGTGTGTTTGGTGTGTGGCTGCTTCCTGTTGTCCCCGAGCGGCCATCAGGGCCAGCAGTGCAGGGCTTGGAAGGAGTCTGTAAATCCCACAGGACCCCGAGCTGTGGCAGCGCTTTCCTTACTAAAGTATTCCTTATTTGTATTTAATGCCGAGCTGTGCCGGCGAGGCCGGGCGGGGCAGCGGGACCGAGCCCGGCCGGGCTCTGCGATCCTCTCTGGGCACCGCCAGGATGGGCCGGTCCTGCAGGAGCGACCCAAGGCAAAGGCTCGGAGCAGCTCAGGAGCCACGGAGAGGAATCAACACTCGATGAACTGCAGCGCGAGGGAAAGGGGGAACGCACGCAAACTCGGCAGGAGCGCTGCCATGACACCATGCCTGGTGTGACGCCTGCTCACGGGCACGGTGCTCCCAAGCGCTGCAGAAAACGCTTTCCTGCGGCTGTAATTGCTGCAGAACGCGCCTCACGCCGGGTGCCCAGGCAGCACAAAGCGACTTTCACCAGAGCCCGGCGGCCTCCTGAGCCCGGCACGGCCCCACCGCGCATGCGTCCGGCCCCGCCCAACCCTCGCGAGCCTTCCTCCGCGCCGCCCGCCGGCCCCGCCCCCTGCGAGTGCGAACGCCGCCGCGCGTGGGGGCGGAGCTCATCACAGCCCCGCCCACTCCCCCTCCGCCCCGCCCCTCGCTCTTCTTGCTGATTTTCTGGGTTAAAGCGCCCGCTCTCGCGCTTTTCTATACCGGGGGATGTGCGGCGAGTGACCGGGGCGGGGGGTCCGGGCGGGGGCGGCGACTCCCGGCGTGTTCAGGAGAGACGCGGGCTCGTACCCGGCGGCGGGGTTTCTCTCCGGACCCTCTGGCGCCGCGCCGCGGAACAACTCGCCCGTCCGCATCGCTTTGTGCGGGCGCGGAGGGCGGAGCCGCGGGGGCCGAGCGCGCGGGGAGTCCCGCTCGGGCCGGTAACTTCGCGCACGGAGCGCTCGCGCCGCGATGGGGAGCGGCGCCGGCCGCCCCGGGACCGCGCCGGGAGCCGCCGCCGCCCGCCCCGAGCGCCGCCGCCGCCGCTGAGCCCCAGGCGTCCCGAGCGCCGCCCGCCTGGTGAGCAGCCAGCCCGGCGGCGGGCACCGCGCCCGGCCCCGCTCCCGCCCCGGCCTCCCCCGGTCCGGGCCCCGGCGCGGGGAACGTTTCGGGGCGCGTTCCCCGCGGGCCCGGAGCGCGGCGGAGCCCGGGCAGGAGCCCCGGCGGGCCGCGGCGCTGTGATCGCGGCAGCGCCCCGCCAGCCGCTCCCCAGGCGCCGCGGGGCGGGGGGCGCCGGGCCGGAGGATGAGCGCCCCGGTGGAGCCCAGGATCAAACAGGCGCTGCGGAAAAAGCCCGCCGAGCGGACTCCGGAGGTAAGGCGGCTCCGGCTCCTTCCCAGCGGCTCCTTTTATTTACTTTCTCACTTTTCCTTTGCGTAAATCCGTGTTCCGACAGCGCGGGATCCGCGGTGCGCGCACAGACCGGGCTGGCGCACAAACTTCTGTCTGGAGCTCGGATATTTATTTATTTCTCTCCGAAGTTGGCCCTCTCGGGACCAGCAGAGGTTTAAACGCCCGGTAACACGCTGGGTACAGGCACAAGGCGCTTCGTGAAGTGCTTCGGGGCAGCTGTAGGAAGAAGAATAACAAGAAGTAGATCTCCGAAAAGTAAAATGATGCATATTTCAGTGATGCAAAACTTATGGGAAAAGTTAGAGAGCTGAAAGGCTTTGCTTACCTGTACAGTGATGCAGATTTAAACAAAACCAAACTAATTATGCTGCCCAGGCTTCATAAAGACGTTTCTGCAGTGAGTGGGAGTGTAGAAATGTGTGAGGCTGGTAAGCTACAATAAAACGCGTTTTCCAATTAACTGCCTTCTCTGTCCCTTCCCCACAAGCTACTCTGTAATCAGCCGTGTATTTTTGGGAATGGTAATGCCATGGAGCATTAACTTAATAATGAAATGGGTTTGATATCATTTGCATTTGTTGAAGTTCTGATTGGAGTTTGTTTGCTTACTTACCCTTTGCCTTCCTTCATTTCCCTTGCTGTGATTTTTTTTTTTTTCCCATGTGCTCGAGAATTAGTGCTATGAACTGATACACTCTTGAGTTTTTCCCTTGGAGACTGGGAAACATCTGTTCTCCCTTGGTACTTCATGGAGAGCAGAATGTCCTGCCTGGTCTTCCTTATAAGTTAATTATGGAAGGGCTACTTAGAGAGCTGCTCAGAGGCTGCTCTGGGGTTCATCCTAGCAGGACAGAGTCCCTACTTCCCTTTCAGCTCAGCCGAGTGAGTGAAATACAGATGTTCAGTCCCAATGGTTGCTTGCTTTGGGATATCCGGCACATTCCTCCTTGTGTCTCTAAATCAGTGATGAGGCAGCCTCAGTGTCCATTCTTTTTCCCTTACTTTTAGCGCTCCCCTCTTGCTTCAGAGCTTTCTTTCTCTTCAGCTGGAGCCTTCAGTTAGCAAAATTCCTTTGCTAGTGTGGCTTGCAGTGTTGGGCAACTGGGTTCATCACAGAAGTGTCATTGAGGAGTTGGCATTCCGTGCTGGCTCGTCATGGCTTGGACTGTGGGGAACAGGTAATCTGCCTTGGCTCAGAACCCCTGCTCACCACTGCTCTGTTTGCTGTACCAACCTCTGTGCCTGTGTAGGGCTTTTTGTTCTTTTTTTTCTGTGCATCCCCAGTTTTCCCCCCAGCAGCCGTCATGGGATTCCTTATAGTTGTCACCTTGTTTTGGCTAAAACGGCCTTAAAATAATTATTTTGCTTAACCTTGTAGTGTTAAACTGTCAGATCTCACAGTGACTGACTGCTTGTGGGTTTGTGTGCATTTGTGTAAATTTCCATTGAGAGTGACATGAGCGTTGTGTGCAGGTTTGAATTTGCCAAGGTATCTTAATTGTGGGAAAAAATCTAATCTTTGCTATCTAAGTAATAATACTTCTAAAATGATTTTTAAAATCTAAATTCCCTTGTTAATCTGACCCTGTTTTGGCAGGCTAATTTTAGAGACACTGTGCAGTGAGACTACTTGTGATTAAAGTTAAACATGTACTTAAAACTTGGCAGGATTGGGTCCTCAGTTCTTGCTCAGTTCTTGTTGCTGAGTAGATAATTACAGTTAAATCACTTTGTTTTTTCTCAGGATACTTTTGTTTACATACATTTAGAAAGAGAAACTTTTCCCTGATTTGATAGCAGGGGGTGCCCAGTCTGGAGCTGTGTTACCTGCTCAGGTACAAAGCTTGTCATAGTGACACTGACAGATTTTCCCAACATCTGCTCTGGGATGTGAGGACAGATAGAGTGGGGAGTGAACTGCAGAAAACAATTACAATGTTGTTTATTCATTTATTTATTTATCTCAACATCCTGACTTGCCCTCTTTCCTCTGTAGGCTGCAGGACTTGGGGCAGGGAGCTGAAACCTGTTTAGCGCAGCCATTAGGATCAGACCCAAATTTCGGGTGTCCCTGCACAGGATCAACAATCTGGTGACTCCTGCCTTGAAGTATCCAGCTGTGCACAGACTAACGTGTGTGTGGCTTCATTTCTCCCTCCTACTCCGGTGGGAAGGTATCATCAGTTCCTCCCACACGGAATCAGCTCTTTGGGGCTGCTCGTGCCCTTTGACTGCGTTTTTGTGCAGGGCCCCTCTCAAATTCCCCGAGCCACCCTTGGTATTTTATGATAAGCCAAAGCTGCTCAACCACTAGAGTTTTAATTGCTTTCAGCCCCTTTCTGCCCCCATCTCTGTTTCTGATCCTGCAGTTTATATGAGCAATTTACCTGGGTATTTATTACAAATTACAGGGTTGGGGCTGTGCTGATCAGTAGCATGGCCTGGTGCTTCATTCCTGTCATCTGTGCAGCCTCTGGAAAAATACAGATAAACACTCCACATGCCAGATTTTCCTTACAAGTACAATTGTAAGGAAATAGTACAATTATCCATCTGATTTTGATTGTAGGTTTTTTCCTTGAGAAAGCATTTTAATTTCTAAGAATTGCAAAACTAAGCAGGGAGATGTTAAAAAAATTCTATAATTTACAACTTTTGAAATTTACCTCCCTGTCTTCTTGCTCAAGTAAATGTTTTAGTTCCTGATACTACAAATATTTTTGTTTGGAAAAATCTGTGTTAGGGCAAGTTTTCAGTGTTGTGGTAACATTCCAATGTTTGCTAATTGTTAAAGTGTATAAGTTATGCATATTAGGCATGTACACACTTGATTTTTTTTTAGTTGTTGGTGCTCAGATACTTCATGCATCTTCATGAAGATGAACATGTAATCTTCTGTTTATATTGCCAGGGGGAATTATTTTGATGAATTTGTAGGGACTGTAGCAAAAATTTAATGATGCATACATTTTTATGTAATTTTATGTAGGCATACATATTTTATGTATGTTTTTTAAGTAACACAATGTTGTGTTACTCTGTTTAGAATCTGTTTTCGGAACTATTGAAGGCTGGCAAATATTTTGCTCCCTTTCCTCTCTTTTGGTGCATCATTGGAGGTGCATATTGTTTATATGTGATGGAAGTGACTTCTCATGTGGACAGAGCTCCAGAATGTTTCCAAGTGGGCTGATGCCTGTGTGTGCAGCAGGTGCTGCTCTGGGATTTGAGTGAGTCCCATTTAGTCAGATTTGCTTTGCTGGGTCCCTGTGCCCCTGTGCTGACACTGGAAATAAATCTGTGTACCTGTCTCTCAGGTATGGCCTGAAAGTGCACAATTTGTGAGTAATCCCTCAGATATTAGTTTTGATAGTAGATTATCCTAACAAATCATCCCTTCTGTCTTGTCAGAGGGAGGAAACTCTGGCAGTAGTTGGATACTTAAAAAAAAAATCATCATACCTCTACTTAAACAATAGGATTTTTTACACTTGTTTAATATTTTAATATATGCATTTTCCTCCCAAGGTTATGCAAATGCCTATGTGATGGTAAATCTGTGAGTGTTTATACATGCAGATCCTCCAGTTTTTGCTTGGGAATATGGGATTTACTGTGCAGTGTTTCTTGTCACAGGTGGGGATATTAAATTGGTGATTTGGGAATATTTTAATAGGAGAAAATCTTTAGTTCAAAGCAGTAGAAGGGAAGGATGAATGCTGATGCCACCACGTGTGTGCTCTCATTAAATATTTAATTTTTTTTTGAGGCCCAGAATTCCTTATCAGATCCATACAAAGGCTCTGATGTTGGTCTTCAGGGGAGTTGTTCATGCTGCCACAGATAAGGACTCAGTGGTTGATAGGGCCAAACACCAAATGATTGTGCTCCTTTGTCTTTGTCTTTCCTTCTCCTCCCCTCCCGTGAGCAGGCTCTCTTCCATTTTTAATGGAACCTCTTCCCAATATAGTATCTTTTTAGTTCTTCATGACTTTGTTCTAGACAGTGTTTACTTTCGTGGCTCAGAAAGCTTTGCTTTTATTTGACTTCAAAGAATTGGAGTTTATTTTTGTACTCCGAGCTCTTGTATTTTCCTAACTTCATCTTTTTGCAGTAATTCTTGATTAATGTTAATTCGACTGCATTTGGCAATACTAATTCTTTCTTCTCTTCCTGTTCCCTTTTTATTAATACAGTGGAAAGAGGAAAAAACCTAATTTGCAGAATTGTGTCATGACAGTGTCTGCTCTTTGGAGCGTGTATGTGATGCTTCTTGATGGCTTAGATGTAGAGAAATAGATCTGTGTGAATGTAAATCATGCACAAATGGTACATTGATAGGCATTATGAAATAGCTGTAATAAATAAAATAAATTATTGTTGACAGCATAACAAAGGCACTCTTGTACTGTAGCACAGCTGAGCCAAACAGAGGAGAACATCTGCTTCTTGTTTCCAGAAATAACTGGTATTTTGAAGTGGGTTTTTTCATCCTTTTAATAATTTTCTGTAAACTCAGTAGGTGAAATGGGATTAACCATTGTAGAAATCTGTTGTTTCTAGAATCTGAGGTGAGCTTTTAGGAATGTAACTGTGTCAAGGTGTTGGCTTTGGATAGCCATTGAAAGTAATTAGAATTGTAAAGTCACCACAAAAGTGGGGATGCTTGCAGTTATTGTAAAGCCAAAATAAATTTGTGTTAAATGAAGTTGCAGATGCTGGTTTCTATTTATTAAAAGCACCTTACTGTTAGTATGAGAGCCTCTAAAACAGGGCCAGAGGAGTGATGGACACCTGACTTCTGCCATAATTTTCTACTACTTAACCTCTGTTTTACACTTTCATTCCCACTTTTTTGTGATCTGTTTTTCATAGGTGACACTTTGTAAGACTTTGTCATGCAGTTGCCAGTTCTGGAGCTCAAACTGAAGATGAGCAGCAGCCAACTGTTGTAAAATTCTTGAGATTGTTGTGTGTCTTGGTGCTTTGGTGTCTTTGCCAGAGCACCTCCTGAAACCTTGATCAAAGATGCGCTGACCAGTGCTACACGGCTTTGATCCCTCACCATGCAGAGACTTAGCCTGCTCTTGGCAAGTGGCTGTGCTGGGAAGCTGGAAAAGACCTTTAAAGTGGAAAAATTAGTTATCACTGGTGATAACCAAAGTGATAGAACACGTACTGACGTGCCTGCAATTTACTGCTAATGAATTCCTTCCTGGGCCCTTGTGTACCCTATGCCTTTCTGCACTCATAGGGTAACAATTATCTTTTACAGTTAGAAAAACATAAAACTTGTAATGTGAATAATTTATAAGTAGTTCTGTGAAGGCAACGATTAGAGTTTTAGTTAAGTTCAGTATGATTGAAAAATCAAGTGCACAGAAATTGATTAATGGACAAAAATGTTGAGTAAGTGCAACTTCAGAGAAAGGCTTGCATGTATGTCATTGACGCCATATTCCATCAGCATTTGCTAGGACTAGGAAAGACCTAGACTTGTGATGTTTTCTTAAATATTAGATGAGTCTCTTTACATAAAATGTGTTGTAAAGCTTTTTTATGGCCACCTACTAAAACCAAAGTTCAGAGCAGAGCTACACGAGGAGTGGCACATTGAGTATCATAGTGCTGGCTGACAGCTCTTACGATTCAGTCTTGTTCACAAGCAGACTGTAGTTTCTGTGTTAATGAAGTTGAAATTCTTACTACCTTTAATGAAATGGTCATGAACCTTCTCTCTTCTTCCTGTGCTTCCCTGCCACATAGCTTTCGGTTGAAGGTAAAACAAAACCACATTTTTTTCCCAGCTGCTCATTAAATTAATGTATTGAAGCTCATGGTAAATACAGCATTGAAAATCCTGGAGGATTGTCCAACAAGCCTCAAAGCTTTGGGAAAACAGTGTCTCTTCAGTTGCCAGCTTCATGAGTTAGGAAGTTTTTAGTGCTTAGATTTTCCTCTGTTTTGTCTTATGCTTTAGGTGGGTAGTTGCCTCTTATTTTGTTTCTTGACACAGTGTAGTATCATGAGTCTTCATCTCAATTAGACCTGTGGTTTTCCTGTAATAAAAAAAAGCCAAGCATGCAAACTCTTATATTACCTCAGTAAATGCTGCTTGATAATTCATTTTCATAAACTTTGTGTATGTACCTTGTTTTCTGAGGTGATCAAGAGTGGTGTTCTTTGACAGATATATTTTATCTTTTATTCCAAAAGTTCAGATAAGTACCCATGGGTGCATGTTGGCAGTAGTTGTTCAGCCTTCCTGAATATCCCTGGGAAACCAGAGCAGGTAAAATGTGGTGTCCTGTTCCCCAAGACTGGGCAGGGTCAAATCTCTTCTCTGAATAATTGGAATTAACCTCAGTTAGCATCTTTAATCTGTGACTGATCACAGGATTGATTTGGAATTCACAAAGTCTTACTTAAAAATCAGTGGTGTTTGGTTACTTGATGTTTTCATTGCCATGTGGACACAGTTCTGTGCTTGTGTCTTACAGCTGAATTCTTGGCCAGAGGTACTCAACAACCTGGCTTATATCAGTAGCCAAATAATTCAGATTATTACTAGTTGGAACCTTAAGTACAACACACTTTCTGAAGCTGAAATCAACCCTAAATTAGTTGAACATAAAAAATAAAATTCATCTGTTGTTTCAAATGAACCAAAATACGTTATTGGAACATTTACCACTTTTAACAACTGTTAATCTATGTAAATATTCTGCTATATGAACTTCAGTATCTGTCTTGGGAATGTTTTTTACCTCTTTTTAAACTTTTTTTTTTGAGTTTGTTGTTGGGCTTTCATCAGCAAGCCTGAAGGTGTTGCTCATATTAGTCTTTGGATTATTTATGTCTCTGAGACGCAAATAAGAGTGTGCTAAGCCTTGTTCAAGGTCCCTTGTTCACAGAGGAGGGATCTGGTTTGGCTGTTGTGCAGCTATTATCTGGTGGGAATAGCTGCAAGGAAACTTCACCTGTAGTTCTCAGAAATAAATATTTTTTTCCAGCTCTCTTGACAGTAAAGCCTGTTGACTTTGGTCAAATAGAGATTTGTGGTTCCAATGAAATAAATCAGGTTTCAGGGCACTGTTTTAGCTTTGACTGCATTTACTGGTTTTACGGAAATGACTATTGACAAACAGATTTTTCATAAAGTCTGTCTAACTAATTTTCCTTGTTTGAAGCAATGCAGTATTAAACAAGTAGAGAAAATCAGCATGAATATTTTGAGATGGGTGAGTTTTTTTATTTTTAGAGTCTGTGTCCATATTAACCTGTTTTGTGGGTAAGGAGGTTGAGCACTGTTCTGGAAAGGAAAATCTGGGCAGGAGTGAAAGAATTAAAACAAACTGTGATGGAGACAGGGAAACATTGTGATGTTTGAGTTGCCTTGGAGTAGGTGTATAGAATTTGTTAATTATTTTTGAGAGGTCAGTGTGAACCACAGCTGTTAAATAAAAGGAAGTCAAAACCAAACCCACAAAAACAAAATGCCAGATAAAGTAAACTTTTTATTAAAACTCTGAGAAGTAAATTAGACTGAACATTCATTGTTTATCACCTGGTGTACGTGGAACATGCGTATATTGTTCCATTTAATAGCTGTGACTTTGTGGTATCTGATCTCCCTGGCAGCTGGGGGATGATCAGGGCTTCATTGATTCCATGAGTATTTGGTGCTCCCATCATTGCAGTGTAAATTCATGGGCATTGCTCCTCTAAGTGTCCCTGTAATTGGCTTGGAGCAGTGGTGTGAAATCTGGTTTGGGCCATGTTGGTTTCTGAAATTCTCTCTTTAAATATGGCTCTAGGAAGGGTCCTTGGGGCTGTGTTGCTGCTGCTTTCCCTGGCATGAGCAGACCCTGGGGTTTTGTTTGTGGGGGTCACTCAGAGCTGTGTCTTTGAGCTAAACATTTTGGCTCCCTCTGGGAAGAATGTTGGCAGGCTTTAGTCTCTCCTTGTGCTCGTACTGATACCTTGTGTAGCGGAGTCTCTCACCTCTTTGGCACAGAATCACAGAATGGTTTGGATTGGAAGAGGTCTTTAAAACCATCATTTTTCTAGCCCCCTGCCATGTCTGGGACACCTTCCACTAAACCAGGTTGCTCCAAGCCCTGTCCAACCTGCCTTTAACACTTCTAGAGATGGGGCATCCGTGTTCCAGTGTCTCACCTTGTAAGAGCAGAAGTGCACAGATGTTTTGTGTCTGTGACAAGTGATGCTGTTTGGTTCTCTGCACCAATTGGAAGGGTTATTCTAAATTGTCTGTGCTGGCCCTTTATTCCTACGTTTCACTCTGCTCTTGGGCCATGACTAATGAAAATTCCTCCATCCAGTGTAAAGTCTGCTCGCCAGAACATGGATGTATTAAAGAGAAGATGAAATTACAGTGCACTAATAACCCTGTGGACAATGGCTCATGTATATTGGCATTGTTTGCAGAAAGTTGAGGGTTTGTGTGTAGTGAGTCACTGAGTTACACATGACAAGGTAAAAAGCTGTTCCACCATTCTTGTTTGTCTCCTGCATGTAATTTCCAATTCTGATTCATTGAAATGGAGCGGTGAGCAGGAATGTGGTTCTGTTATGGCATACAAGTGAGTGGAGTTCTTAAAGCACTGGCTCAGCCTTTTCAAACGTGAGGTGCACCTATTCCCAGTGCTAGTCCAGTTTACATGGAGAAATGTGAGTGCAGTTGGGTCTAGCTGAGAAAGAGCTACAAGTTAACCTTGGGGAGCTTGAGGAATTTTATTAGGATCAAAAAACATCCTGAGTTGAAAGGGATCCATAAGGATCATTGAACCCACTTCCTATCCCTGCACAGGACCATCCCAATACTGAGTGGGACTGATGAGCACACCTGGTGACTTCCAGTGTTTCTTGTGTCTAAGTCTTGGTGAAATTGTTGAATCTGAACATTCTACTTGAGCATAATGGTTATGCAGTATCTATTATGTGTAGTTACACAAAAAAAGTCAGAGGCTGTTGCCTAATCTAACTTGCCTCTGCAGGTTGGGGTTCATCTGAAGGAAGTAAGGCCACACCAACAGTGGTAACAAAACATTTTGGCTTTGTAATTTGTGTGTTAGTGTCTCTTGCTTTCTGTGACTCGTAGATGTGCCTGTTTATGTGTGGTGCCTGCTGCACACCTTGTGTATATATTTTTCAGATATCTCTCCTCCAAGATACATGTACAATAAGGATTTTAAAGGAGATTATATTCTAGGGCACTCTTATATGTATGATTCTTATATGAGAGGAAAGAAGATGGTCATGATCTGTGTGTGTTGGTGGTTCTGCAGAGCGAGATAGGTCAGAGGGTGCTTGCAGGAATTCTGCTCTCAGACCTGGGGGAGGCACTTTCCCTATCAGTGATGGCAGACATCAGTGTCTTCCTTCTGGGAGAGCAGTCCTCAGCCTGAAGGAAATGCTCTCGAGTACTTTTACAGAATCTCAGAATCACTGAGGTTTGAAAAGACCTCCAGGATCAAGTCAAACCATCAACCCAGCACCACCATGTGTTTACCATTAATGCATGTCCTTGAGTGCCTTATCCACATAATTTTTTGAATGCTTCCAGGGATGGTGACTCTTCCACCACCCTGAACAATCTGTTCCAATGCTGGACAGCCCTTTCCGTGAAAAAAGTTTTCCTAATATCCAAGCTAAATATCCTCTGGTGCAGCTTGAGGTAATTTTCTCTTGTCCTGTCACGTGTTACCTAGGAGAAGAACTTTGTGTCCTCCTTTAATCAGTCCAGAGTCTGGTATGCGTAGGAACAGTTTGTCTGAAAACACTGTTGTCCAGGTGTGGCTTGATCTCTTCTTATTGCTTTTTTGTTTTCCTTTTTTGAGCTTCTGCTGTTACAATCCTAGCACAGAGTGATTCTCAAGCACAGATTTCATTAGCATGGTGCCTGTTGGTTGAAGGAATTTGAGAATCTGGTGTGAGTGTAGGTCAGAATATTTAACCATATGTTTTTAGAATACCACAAGTTCCTAATCTGCCTGTGAAGTTATTCTCAAAGCACAAAGTCTTCCCCAAGTCTCCATCCCTTTTCCTTCATCTTGTTCAGGAAGTTTGGTGTGTGATACTGATGCTGTCGTGCATCTGCCTTGGGGTGTTTGGTGTGCAGCCCCTGTTCTCTGTTCAAGCTTTCAGGGGGATGCTAGGATACCCTGAGAGGGCTGCACATCCTTTCTGTTCTTTTTATTTATGTTTTGTTCCTAGGAAGTCTTTAGAAGGTTCACTCAGTGGTTTTGGGGTTTTCTGGACTGATGATATATTTGTAAATAAGGCTTTTATGTTGGAGAGGTGATTGTAAAACAAACTCATTGTTTTCACTCTGTGGTTCAGGGCATACTAGAAACTTACAAAACTAGAAACTTACACATCTAGTATGTAGAGATATTTTTCAAGCTATTGGTCAAAGTAATTGTAACTAAAAACCAGAGATCCCAGCAGATTGTTTCATGATAATCTTCATACTAAGTGCAGGATTAGGGCTCAGCTGATGTGATTGTGCAGATTAGGTTATACGCTGGTATTGATCAGATATTTCAAGGCCTAATTCTCTAAACTGTGCTGGTAGGGTGGCAGTAAATGTAGCTTGTAGGGGGCAGAAAAATGACTCAAATTTGTGTCCATTGCTGTCACAGAGGACACAGTGCTCCAGAGCAGCTGTGGGACCCTGAGAGCTGCAGCTGGGGGCAGCAGGCAGGGGGTGCCTGCAGTTTGCTCTGTGCTCCCCCCTTGCAAACACGGGGAGCTGGGACAGGTAATCTCATACCTGGAACGTTCCCAGATAGGATTGGTTTGGTTCTTTCCAGAAGGTAATGTGACTTCTGCTTCATATAAATCCTGTTAAAGGAGCAAGTGGAGTTAGTGTGTATTAGGGTAGCTGTTCCCAGTCATCTTCCAAGGACCATGTGAAATGTTATTGTTCCAAGATTACTTTTCCTGTACTTGCTTCTACCGTTCCTGAAAAACTGTTTTTTCATTTTAGTGACAGCTGTGACAGCCCTGAGAGTAAAACCAGAAATTATGGTGAAGTCTTGGAATTTTTTTATTGGAACTTACTTCCTTTAATATATACTTTTGCCCATGAAGTGGGGTCATGCACTTAGTTTTGTCTGTGGAGTGATAATTTAACTAAAAGTTTTCACTTATGAATTAAAGTTTAAATATGTAATGTAATATTTTTCCACCAACCTATTTCTTATTGTAGTATCTGAATTAAAAAAACTTATTTCAGGGACTAGTTAGGTAGTAAAAGTGTGTTTTATGCTTAGTCTGACCTAGAATATGAGCCCACTGCCTTGTTACTGACCTTACAACAGGAACTTTTTGGAGATACTAGAATAGAGAGAAAGGGCCAGAAAAGGGTGTGGAAGGAGGTGGGAGAGAACTGCAAGTATACTTGGCATTCAGAAAAGCTGCCAAATGGAAAAAAACCACATTTCTTTTCTGCTTTTGTTCTCCAAAAATGCAAAGGGTGGAGGATAAGCAGTCAAGATGTGTAGGTGTTAAATTCCTCATAGAAGCAGTATTAAAGCTGTAGAATATTGTAGTGAATAAAAAAGTAACTATAAAACAAATAATGATTTTCAGAATAAAATCTCTTCAGGTGGTATACCCAAACTTTACTTTGTGTAAGCTTCAGACAGGAGTTTTTCCTGTAATGTTTATTTTAACAAAATAATTTATTGTGTCACATTGTGTAAGGAGAGCTGGATATCTGTCTACAGTGCAGATAAATTGCAGGAGAGTAGTAGCCTTACAGAAGCTCTGTGAACGTTTGCTGTGAGAGGAAACGGAGGTGCCTGTGCCCGGGTTTTGTCCAGCCCCACTTGTGAGGAAGCTGAAGCCCTGCAGGCAGCTGTCTGACGCGTGCTGTGCTGCTGAGTGCACTGATCACACTCTGCTGCTCTTTGCTCCGTGGCTCTGCAATGACCCTGTGTGCAGTGGCTGATGCTGCCATCCCAGGAGGGTAAAAACCTGGCAGTCTTTAGATGGAAATGAGTCCCTTGGTATTAACAAGGGGCTTGTGGTGATCTTGTCACTGGCAAAGAAGCTGCACACTTCTCAGGACCATTCCAGATGAACTTCTAGTTTGCAGGGAAGTGCAAAACATTTTGCCAGACGTGTGCAAAAAAGAGTTTTCCTTGAGAAGTATATTGAGATTACCTTGATGAAGTCTGTTCAGAGCTCTGATGCCCTCCTTTTAAGAGACCTGATATTGCTGTAAAAGAACTCTGCTCATGTTAGTATTGCCAGACAAGCTGTTTTTAAAACTTGGAGGTCTTCTTGTTTCAATGGCTTCAGGCTTAAAATACAGAGGGTTTTCCTTTGTTTGATGATACTGTGATACACCCTTCTTCCTCTTTTGAGCATTTCAATGCAGTATTTTGGAAATACCCTGAGTTGAGGGAAGCATGCACAAATTAGTTAGCATTCTGCATCTGGTTTCTTGAGGTTCCTTAGCTCTGCTAATTATTGGTTAGCTTTTAGCATGTCAAGAGTGTAGCAAATTCTTGATGAAAAGAACATAAATAACTGCCTTAAGGG
This sequence comes from Ammospiza nelsoni, assembly GCF_027579445.1. Classification (NCBI taxonomy): domain Eukaryota; kingdom Metazoa; phylum Chordata; class Aves; order Passeriformes; family Passerellidae; genus Ammospiza; species Ammospiza nelsoni. The sequence goes on from NC_080648.1 coordinate 9,002,926, forward strand.
ATTCTCTCTTTGTAATCTTTTTGTGCCTGTTTAGCATTGACATTTAAGCAGTCCGTCCTTCCAAGATTGATCATTAATGAGCCTTGAATGATGATCTGAAGGGAAGGAATTCTTGTGGTGGTGTGTTGCATTGCACGCAACATACAGTTCCTTTTGGCCAAACATGAATTCCTATGAAGAGAGAGTTCCAGAGCTGTGGTAATAATGGTTTTCACTTTCGCAGTTTGTATTTGAAGAAGCTGAGGAGTGAGGTCTGTCCTTGTAAACCATTCCTGGGTTTAGTGTTGAAAGGTGATGGTACTGATTTTGTTGCACTTCAATTTTGGGAGCTTTATGGTTCTCTTATCACAAGGGGTTGTGCATTTCATTGGCCACCAGATACTGTGGGGAGATTATTTACTTAAATCTGATTTATTGATCCTACATTTTCAGGATTCTTTGTAATGTGTCCAGCCTCCAGTAGGCTGTGTTGATTTGGCTGTGGAACTGTTCTTTCCAACTGTTGCAGAAGAAGTTTCTGTTCCTGTTTCCCATTTGAAGTAGGAAGGAAGCTGACAGACCTTCTGTCAAGCATGTTTACTGCTTTCCTTCTCTTGGATGGGAAAGCTTCCTTCAGCAAACTCCTGTGTAGACGCCACTATAGGTCACTTCCAACATGTTTGTCAAAGTCTTCTTGTTCTGGTTCTTCCAAACTGACATGCAGTTCATGTGAGGATTAAAGGGTATCATCCAGGTGTGATCATTAGAAAAGATGCCTTATCATGCATATCTGGCCACCGTTTCATCCCAGTTCCTGAGCCACTGGGATATGTTCCCTGGTGAAGTCCACAGCTTAAGAGAGGAAATTCTTCCTCTTTTGTTTCTCCTCTGTTCACTTTCAGTAGAAGGCAGTTGTGCAGTACAGCAGACCTGTGCTTAACAGGTGCTTCATAACCTATCAGAGCTGAGTACAGCCTTGTTTTTAAGAAAAACTGAGAATTTCCCTTGCATTTAGTTTGGGTCTCTCAAATGCAGCAAATGTGGCTCTGTAGAATCTGAAGCCATGGACTTCAGTGTTTAGTTTGGTGAACAGTAATGTTGCTGTGATTTTTCCCAAGCTCTGGTTTGACCCTAGTAGAATTTTTTTTAAAATGCATTTTTATATGAAATACAATTACATAGCTTTCATGGTTGTGAATGCTGATGTAATAAAGTGAGAAGCCTTAGATAACAGGTCTTCCTTTCCTTCCAACACTTGGACTGAGGGTACTTGCTAAGTACTGCAGTGGACCAGCTGCCTGAGTGAAAGGCTGAGACACTAAATGCACAGCTTTTCAAGAAAACACACAACAGAGATGTCTTAAATTTCAGTGTAATTATGTAAAATGTCTGAGCTGCAGCACCAGGTCCTTCTGTTTCTCCTGCACTTGGGGGGACAGTGATCTGGGGTGTGTGTTCTCCATGGCTGCAGGCATGACTGTCCAGAGGCTGTGTGGTGTAATAAATATTCTGCTGCTGTGTCCAGACATTGCCTTTCATCACCCTGTGTGGATCTCTCTTTTAATGTGAGCTGATGAGTCAAAGTTGCAATATTAAAGGAGGGCATTGCATTGCTGCTTATAAGTCAAACTTTGCTCAGATTAAGTTTTGTATTAGTTGGGTGGATTTTTTTTTTTCATCTTCAGTAAATAATGGTAGTTTTGCTGTCTTAAAACAGAAGTCTCCTTTTTAGGTGAGACCCTTGATTTGTTTAAAAGTGGGTTTGTTGTGCTTCCATAGAGGCTGTGGTTGGCTAACACTGGAAGAGCAGGAGGTTGGAGGAATCTCTGGTGTGGTACATTACAAATTGTGTTGATCATGGTTTCCTAGGAATGAGGAAGGTGGTAGAATTGGCTTGTTTTGGTCTTGTAGTCAAGGCTGATTGTAACCTCTGGAGTTTTTGGTCTGCCTGAGGATTGAATGGCTCAATGGAGGAGAGGTTTCCATACATCTCCTATTGTACAACCCAGCTGAAGGAGCCAATGTCTCACGTGTTATCAATTAGTACCTGTTTGATTTAGTGTGGAGGTGGAGGAGACACTTCCTTGGCACCTTGTCTGTAGTTCTGTGGATGTTAGTCACGAGTTTGTTGCACTTTGTGAAGCTGGGTACCTGGTGGGTAGGCTGCAGGATTTGGAGCTAGAAATTCCTGACTAACAGTATTACCTTATGGTTGATTCAGTCTCTTAATGGTATGCTTGTTTGTTGTTCCTCCTAATGTTGAAGTTGTTAATTTTCTTAATTAGAATTATTCCCTTTGTAACATTATGCATCAGTGATCAATGTAATGACTGGGGAAGTGCACAGGTATCTGTACCTCTGACATATATTTGATTTGATTTCAAACAAGAAACCTGTTAAATCTAGCTAGATGAATATGCATATATATATATATATATATATATATATATATATATATATATATATATATATATACACACACACAACTCCTCAGTTTGGATCTGTAAGCTTCTTTGTGATTTATGGCACAGGTATTGCTGAGAAATACAAAAGTTGATGTTAAAGTGGCAGAGCATCAGTTCCTAGAGTTCTGCTGTGGAGATTTACATTCAAATGTTGCAGTGAGGTAAATCTGGCTAATTCTTTGCTATGAGCAAAGGTGCAAAGAGGTGCTGATTAATCCTTTTTTCTTTGATGAGGGATATAAGTATGTTTGCCACTGGATGGACACAGTGAACAACAGGCATGGTAACTTTTCTCAGCATGTGAGAGGATATTGTAGTAGTTGAGGTATTAGTAAAGTTTGTGGGAATCTATGTTCAGATAATTTAGACTCTTTAAGAAATATTGCCTCCTATACATTGCAGTAACTTTCTTGGGTTGATCTGTTTGCTAATGCTTGGGTATCCTAATACCAGGATGCAGAAGGAATTACTGATGAACATATTACTGCTGTCCACTACAGGAATTCCTTCATAGTTCATAATGACATTATTATGGGAATTAAGTAGCTGGAGGTTGATTTTTCTTTTTTCTTTCAGTGACTTTTTTGAAAAAAAAACCCAGAAAAACTGTAGGAGAGCATTACAGTTGTGTGATATTTTATTCTCAGTTATAATCTCATAATTCTCTTCCTGTTTTACTGATGCACCAAAACATTTTTAGGCAGTTAATATAGCTTTATTCCTCTTGCTTACCTAGATACGGAGTGGGTAATTTAAATTACAATATTGATAAAGATCTCATTTTGCCTTCACTATTATTTATTTAGCAGGACCTAATTTCCGGACAGACACGATCTTTTCTTGCTTGAATTCACAAAGTAGTGAGAAATTACGCACAGAAAAATTGTAAATGTGCCATAAGAAAAATAACAATATTCTTAATCATTTGTATGGAATTCTGACAATCAATATGATGGAAAAAAGCTACAGTAAAGTGCAATTATTGTGTCTGTCAGTCCTTCTCTGTGAGATACCTGTTGAGCTGCAGAATGGGAGCTCAGTTATTCACTTGCTGCAAAGATACATTGGGCAGACCTGGATGAAAACATTGATGGTGGAGTGTTTATATGTTACATATGAACCAGCAGTTGCTAGTCCAAGAGGGAGGAAAGAGAACAAGAAATAGAGCATTTTCTGCAGTAAGAGCAAAGTCATGTGTGAGTGCCAGCTCAGATGTTTAACGTGTCTGAGCCGCACTCAGCCGCACTCCCAGGCTGACCTTTGGATTTCATCCTCCACCTCCTCTCTCCTCATGCCCAGGTTTCTGCACCAAATTTCTAATTTAATAAGAGTGTACCTTGTTTTTTTTTTTTTTCCCCTAAATGTTTTAGTATTCTGGCCTTTCCTACTACAATTCCTTCTTTTCATGAAAAGAACATTTCAGACGTTGACGCTTTCCTCTGAAAAGAGCAGGGAGTTTTTTTGTGAATCAGAGGAGCTGATGTTTTTGGAGTTACAACCAAAAGGGTTTAACTGAAATATTGCTATTTGATGGATGCTTGTCCTCTGGAAGGGAGGTAGGTAATTCTGACAAGTGGTCAGCTGCTTGACTAACAAAGTGTTGATTGAACTGGAAGTCGCCTATGTTTTTGGTGGATTTTAGGTGATTTTTAAGAGCCTGGGTTAGGAGGCTGATTTTACAATCTTTGTACTATTTAAAAATGTTTGGTATAAAGTCTTGCTCTTAGGGGATAATTTTGTATGTTCTGTGCTTCCCATCCTGTTGAACTTCAGGAACTTGAAAACTCAAGTTTTACAACTTTAAAAAGGCAACTTCCTTTTCTATTATCAGCATTTAAGTCTGAAAGATATTGTAAAATTAAGTAATGTGTATCTGGTAACTTTGTGGTACTGTTTTAGTTGAAGGCAGTTTTTCATAGCTGTGCTTTTATTCTTAGCTGTGAAAAGGGCTGAATGGTGCTTCAGATGCTCAAAACTCTCCATGAGCTGCTTGCTTTGAAGCAGTGACATTTTTTGTTCTGTCTCTCCAGTTCAGGGCCTGTGCAATTTCACTCTGCAAAATCAGCTTTTCCGAAGGAAGTTTTTGTCTCTGGCAAAGTCAGGGTTCCAAAAATGCTGACTCTCTGATGAAGCAGCAGTAAAAATAATACAAAATTTCCCCTCCCTCATTCCTTTAGATGTTTTTCTTTCTACCAAAGTCCTATATCAACATAATCCAGGGTTCTGAGGTGGAAGGTGTTTATCTGGATTGGGTGTGGGGAATGATTGGTGAGTAGAGAAACTTTTTGTTTTATTTTCATGTAGAAAGACTTCAGTTCTTTTATTTTGCTTTTAGAGGTACGCCATTGAATTGAGGTATTTTCAGTCCATCAAAAAGCTGTAATAGTGGCTCTTGAGTCTCTGCATTTAAAGGTCTGGCTTTTCCAAATTTTCTTAAGGGTAGTTGGATTCTTAGGAGTGCAACTCTGTGCCTGTAGCCATGTGTATGTTAGAATGAAATACTAGAAAATAATATATAAGGAAGCTATTGCCCCATTGAGGGACTTGTTACTTTTTCACAAACAATAAGATAAAAATCCAAGTGTGCAAATGATACTTCTTACTGTCTGCAAAACTTAGAGCCAGATTTTAGTTTTCTGTTTGTGGCTGTACTGTTATTAATGGATGCTGTCAATGGGAATTGCTCCCTGGGTTTACAAGAGTGAAATGAAGTCTCTCTTAATCTCTTTTCTCCTGTATGTAGATACATACAGTATTTAATATAAAGATACTATAATAACTAGACTGACATTTCCTTATTTAGAAAAACCAGTATCTGTCATTTGTATAGGTAAATGGGAAGTGAAGATTTTAGGGAGGAGTGCTCTATCATAGTCAGGATATGATCCATAGTTGTCTGATGGACATAGGCTCCAGGAGTCTGGGGACATCTGAAAGTCCATAAATCAAAGAATTCAAGTTCTTGGTAATTTTAAATTGTTCAGCTTCTTCATGAAATGCATGCCATTTTTTTCTGAGTAATGGAATATAGCTCTGAAGTGGTTGAACCAGTTTGTTGTATACAAATGTTACTGTGTACAGTCTGAGGCAGTGACATAAGATCATGCAGGAGTTTGCTCTTATGTTCTATGAAATGTTATTTAATTAGGCTTTTTGAATTAGTGGTGTTTCCTACATGGAATGATGCAGCTTCATTCCTTAGGCATGCTGCTTAAACTCTGCCATTCTCTGCAATGTACTTTAATGTCCTTCATTCATAAAATTTTCATTTGTCTGACTGACTAATCTGTCCTTTCTCTTCCCTAATAGTGTCTCAGTGCTTGTATTTAGTTTTTATTTTTAAGTGGCCTCCGGCTAAATAGGAGGCTACTTTAAAGGGAATTGTTCCTTTAAATGAAGAGCTTTGAGCTGATACTCTATTGCATCACTTGCATTTTTATTGAAGTCCAATGTCTATGCCACTGAACAAGAAGAGTAAATAAGCTAGGATGGAAGAGTTGCTTTCCAGTTCATCTCGTCATGTTCTTGTTAGTTTAGGAGCTGTGTGCTCTGTTACACATGTTTAAGTGGATTTTTTTCTGTTGCTCCCACAAGTTTTGGGGGTAGCTGACAGTGTGTAGGGTGGGCTCCTTGAACCAGCATCCCTAAAGTTGGTGAATTTGCTCTGTAGATATCTGAATGTGTAAAATATGGATTAGTGAACTACAACATGTTTCTGTGTTTTTATTTCTGGTATTACAGTATCAGGAAAGAATTTGGGAGTACTATTTTTAAATTGGCCTTAAACAGAAACTAAAGGAAACAGCACGGATTCCAGCCTTCGATGAAGCAACAGGAAGGGAAGCAATGAAAACCATAAACCATGCTGAGTAACATTTCCTCTCTTCTGCTACACCCCCCCACTCCCCAAGGGTGACAAAGTCTTTATTGAGCCTGACAGGATTCCTAATAAAAGCTGCATTCAATCTGTATAAGGAGCCTGCTGAATCACTGAGAAGCAAGTAATGGCATTGGGCTGGAGGGAGCCTCCCACTTAGAGCTTACACAGCTTGTGCTCTGTGCTCCAGGAATCACCTCTGTTTGCTTTACTGAAATCTGGGCACTTTAAATAACAACTTTAATACAGAGAAATTCAGACACTGTCCAAGAGGCTGTGTAAATCCTTGTCCTGAAACCAGATGAGTGCTTGATTCTGATGGAGTTTGTTTCCAGCCTTGTTTCTGCTCAGAGCGCTGGAAAGGGACAAGAAGCTAAGCAGCACACAAACAGAAAAGTACCTTTCAACCATGCAGCTTCCTTCCCTGGAGGATTTTGTACCTGGAGGATTTTGTACATGATGGTCTTTTTGAGTGCCATTGGAATTTGGGAAGCTGTTGCCATATGGTTTAACTGCTGGTTCAAAGGCAGAAATGTATGTCTATTTCTTTTAAAGTATATTCTTAGTCACATGACTGAATCTTCATAAAATCTTTAGAAAATACTAATATTTTGTTTGCTCTGAAACATATAAAATATGCATCCTGCCAAGCGCCTTAGCTTGGAAAAGGAAAGGATGTGAAATCCCATCAGTCATCCTTTGTGCTTTTGTAGAAGCAGGTTTTGTGTGACCCAGGGAATCCTGGGTGGCTCGGCAGCCTGCGAGGGCTGGCTCTGGGGAGCCTTGAGTGAGCCAAGCATATGTTCTTGCAGGAGGAATTTAATGTGTTTGGGATGGATTGAGAGACAGGTTTTGTGCAGCTCTTTGGGACAGGTTTGCATGTGAGAGCAATCTGTCTGCAACTTGCTGACACAGCTGGTTTTACTTGCAGCTTTGAAGTGCTGGTGCTCTGGTGCAGGTTCTGCTCTTTTCTCATTCCCTGAGCAAAACTCCTGTCTGACTGAATAACACTTGCCAGTCTGCTTTCTTTGGGAGCCCTTGGTTCAGGTTCAGGGTGGATCTGGGGTATCTGTGCGGCCCAGGCTCGCTGGGATTTGGGAGCATCCCTGGATGCTGCAGTGAGCAGCTGTCCCTTGGCCAGGGGCTGATGCAGCTGTTCCAGCTGTTCCGGATCTGGGCTGACTCTGCTGCTGCCATGAAGGACACAACATGACAGGCAGTGCTCAGAGGAGTCTCTGGGGGTTTATCACTTCCTCAGCATCCCTAATACCTGATTGCAATTACTGAGGTTGTCTCTATGTGAGATTAATCAGAATTTACAACTATGAGGTAATTTCAGAACAATTTATTATCCTTAGAAATAGACCAGATTTCCTGTTTAGTGTTTAATAATAATAGTAATAATAATATGTCACTGGAACACCTGGCTGGGGTCACATAAAGTGAAGCATTAGTTTTTTGTTTTGTGTTTTTGAGGGGCAAAGTTGCTTTTGATGCAGTCATTCCATTCCTTGTTTCAGAGCTGCTTTTATTTTTTTAATTGGTTTTAGTTTTTGTTTGGTTTTTTTGGGTAGGGGTTTGGGGTTTTTTTTCTTTTTTTTTTTTTTTCTTTTTTTTTTTTTTCTTTTTTTTCTTTTTTTTTCTTTTTTTTCCATTGCTTTTACCCCTTTTACCTCCTGCTTTTAACATTGCAGTAAGATTTGTCTTGGACCTCGTTGTGGACTTAAAGCATCTGGATGCAGGTCATGTGAATTACAGTTGTGCTGCCTGGACTTGTTGTTGGTTGGGAAACTTTGTGGTCAGAACTCCATGTTCGAGACCACTGTTCCAAGTTTGTAAAGATGTTTCTTGGATTAAAAGCCAGAGACTGGGTGACAAGAGGGTGAAGCAAAAGGAAATTATATCTACTTGCAAGTTTTGCTTGTCATTGGTGCTGCTGTACTGTTGGTGCTTGTTCAGAAACATCCAGATCTTAGTTGTATTTTAAAAAGATGCCAATAATGAAACTTAAGTGTGACCACCACTTCCTCAGCAACTTTGAGTTTGGATTATATTTTTCTCATGATTTTTCTGGCTGACTGTACTTACTTCTTTATTTTAAAAAGTTACATCTTACAATTAAGAAACTAATATTTCACCGTCCTTGCAATAAAAAAATAGGAGTGAATTATTTTCAAAGAAATGTGTTGGGATAAGCTGGTCCCTTTACTTTTGTAGTGTGAGTGTTTAGTTGATGCTTCTTTTATTTTCCCCTCTTTTGGTATATCTGAGAGTTAGCATCTGGCAGGGAAAATGAGAAGTGGTCTGGGTGTTCAGGTGGCTCACTTCTAACTATATTGGGATGAGGATGTTGCTATAAAAGAATATATATTTATACAACATGGTATTGTCACTACAATCTCTGTGTTTTTATACCGCCTTTGGTTGAGCAGCTGGTTAAGCTTTTTGCTGAAGGCTGTGTGTGCTGGAATGATAAATCTGGTGCCGCGAGCAGCTGAGGCTGCTGCTGACCACAGTGCTGTGATAACAGCGCCATCCTCAGAGCCATCCATCCCCTGCTTTCTGCTCTGCTGCTGCAGCCCACGCTGTTCATACGCTGTATTCTGCCATGGGAATCATTTGAAGACACAGATGGCCTCTGCTTTTTTTAAACACATCTGCTGTGAGAACTGGAGGCAGGGAATGATCTGTCCTGGGCAGCTTGGTGAGGGATCACTGCGGTTGCGGTGTTCATGTTTCCTCTCTATGGTATAGAAAATCTCCTTTCTCACAGGATTAACAACTGCCTGATTACTCTTTGCTCAGTTTCCCACGTTCCCTTGAGTTGCTGGAGCTGCAGTTTTAGCTAGTTGAATAGATAATGTGAGTTACTTTCTCTGTAAATAACCTTAGTCAAGGTTGTTTTCTGTCAGAGATTGAAGAATCTGTTGTGGGCATAGCATTTGCAGGTAGATCCTGTGCTGCAGTTTCAGCTATTATTTCAGCTGCTGAAAAGCTCTGAAGAAAAGATTGCAAAATAAATTCATTCTAACCTTGTTCTTTAGCTTAGAGCGTGTGGAGAAATTGTGTTTCATCAATAGTTGTGTCTCAGTTGGATTTTGACAGAAAAAATAAGTAAAGAGATTATACGGAAGGATGTGGAAAGGGGCTGTAAAATTCCAGCAAATGTTTTGTGTTCTGCTGATATGATGCTGAATGTTGCCCTTTGACATCAGTTTTCTTAGTGAGTATCAGAAAGTATCTGTGAAAATGATCTCTGCCCTTTGTACTGAGGTTATGCTTGATCACTGTTTATAACTGCTGTGGTGAAATAAATCTGGTTTTAAAAATAAAACTGAAAATAATATTATAAGCTATTGTAAACTTTGAGTTAGAGAAAGAAGTGCTTTCAGCTCTGTGGGAGGAGGATTTTTGAGAGCGTGGTGCAGCTGGACTTCAGCCTCTGTCCACAAGGTGGCCACAGCCCCTGCCCATGTCCCGCCACCCTCAGATTAATTGATGTTCCTTGTGGGCAAAGATATAGAGTGAGACTCTAAATATAGTCTGGGAAATGTAATTTCAGTGCTATTTTAAGCACTTAGTCTGAAATGACTTGGAAGTATAGAGAAAACTTCACAAACTATGATTGATTTTCATAGGTAATGGTAATTTTCATTTTATTGGGAAAACCTGGGATATATGCACCACTTGCACTATCCCCTCCTGTGTTAGAATCTGAAGTGGCACCTGAGGGAGAGGAGCAATTCTACCCCTGGTTGTATGTGTTCAAACAAGCAAAAAAGGCTTTCTACCAAGACATGGAAAACAGATTGGATGGGTATATTTGAGGTGCTGGCAGAAAGAGGAACCTCACAGCCCTTCCCAGAGATTGCTGCGTTGTTCTTTTGCTCAGTGGCACCCAGAATCACCTTCTCTGCATGACTGGGAAGAGGGGCTTGCTTTAAAAGTCAGGTATTTTTAGGGAAAGCATTACAAATCCTGATCTGAAACCACCTATAGAAACTGCTGTGTGTAGCTTGTTGTGTTTAGCTTGTTGATGCACCACCTGGCTGTGTAGTGAGTTGCATTTATCATGTGGTTTGTTATTTATCAGCATTAGAGCAGCAGTAGTGGGCAGTGTAAGTTAAATGCCTTGTGCAGGGTGAGGGAATAGGAGCCTTTGCCTTCCCTGTGCCGTGCTCAGCTGTTCCCTCTGCTGCTGCTGCTCAACAGATGAGGTTGGACTTGGGGATGCTTTCCAGACATGTATCCCTTTAAGCAAATGTTTATCCCTTATATTTGCCAACTGTTTGATCATCAGGCTCTTCAGTGGATCAGTGCAGCAGTCCTGAGTGCTGCAGGTGGAGTGCAGGAGTCACTCCAGGCTGAGTGAAATTGCAAAGGGGCTGCTGCATTCTGGGGAGTTGTAGAGAATAATTTACAAGTCAGGATGTGGTCATTTTTCATATGCAGAAGTTAAAAACTTTGTGAATAAAAGGGGAACATAGGCTCTTGTTTCTGCTTACAGTTTTCTGTAACTCATAGCTACAGAACTGCTTATCTAAAACATTGTCAAGATGTTCTGTTACATCTTAGTCCCAGTTATGTGAAAAAGTACTGGAAAATATAGGAAAACCTATATAGACAAAATGAGTTATGAAGACTTAAAAAATTCAGCTTTGATACCAAATACTGATTCTCTTCTGGCTACCCAACTTTGACAGGAGTTGTGAATATCCTTCTTTTGGCCTGGGAGAATCAGATAATATTAACTACTAAGCCACTATATGGTCTGAGTGTATAGTTGCTGCATTTCTGTGCCTGATGCTTTCAGGTGGAGAAGTTGGTGTAGTTCCCTGCTCAGAAACAGGAAAGCTCAGAAACAGGAGCTGTTGGTTATCTGAAATGACCCTTTGGCTGCCAGGTGCCCACCTCTGACAGGCTGTAGTGTGCTTGGAGTCTATCCGTAGTGCTCCTGGATGGTTTCACTAACAAAAACATGTTTGTGGCAGCTTGCATGATTAAAATGAGATTGGACTGTGTGAAATGAGTGCTTTGTAAATGTGTTACAAATTCAGGCCTTCTGTTTAATTTTAATGGGATTTGGTAATGACATTTAAAAAAAAAAAATCAGAGTTTTATTGGTTTTACATGGTCTGCAATTATGTCTGACCTTTCATTTGATGCAACAGTTCATATCAGTTATGCTGCTAAATGTGGACTATGAAGCCAAAGAACTTTTCTAAAGTAAATCCATTGTAAATTCTGAGACCAGCATTCATATTGATTTATCTTATGTAAACACTGGATAAATGCAGCACTTGAAAATTCAGAACATACCTTCCAAGGCCAAGCTGGAGACACTGCCCTGTGGTGTATAATGATTTTGTTGTGTGTGTGTTTGGCTCTAACTGCCCACCTGTTCAGGACAGTAAATTAAGTGCTGAATAGCCCTAGTGAGCTGTCCCCTGCCATGTGGTCTGCACCATCAGCACAGATATTTTTGTGACTAAAGAGGATTCTGTCTGGTGAGAGGTTTAAACAGCTGTATCTCCTAATTACAGCTTCTATGTAAAGTTCAGTTTATAAAGCAAAATAATCTTCATGTTTTAATAGTTTTGTTTCTGTGGTTGCTAGTGACACTGATGTGATATTGACTAGTGGCAGTAGGAGTGAGAGACCTCTAAAGCTTTACTGTTTTCATCTTTGCCAAGAGTGTTTTGGGTACTTTTTGATGTTCCCTCCAGACCTGGACTGGGCTGAGCAAGAGAGGCAGTAGGATGGTGTAGTTTGTAGTGGGCCTGCCAGCTGGGTCTGAGGTAGACATGAAAGAGTTTTTCCCCTCTAAATAGAACCCCTTTGCTATGAAAAGGTACTCTGGTGGTTCTCTGCACCCTATACAGTGGCTTTGGTTTTTCACTGGTTTTGAAAAATTCCTTCTTTAAAGAGATCTTAGAAGGTTTCAACAGTTTTTGTCCTTGGGTGAACAGGCCTGCTCTATTTGTCTTATTCCATGTGTTGCTTGCTGCTGTATCCATTAACATAAATAATATTTTCAGAGATTTTTTTAATGTTTTTTTTTTCAGGTCAGTGGTTATGCATCAGTTACACTTCACTCTTTTCACTGCCACAGCTCAAGTGTAGACAGGGTTCTTCAAGTCTATGTGTGTCCTGACCTATCTATTTATCTGGGCTTTGTATAATTCGGTGTAACTTAGTGCAGAATGTGAAAAGTAACACTGAGTGATTAGATGTGAATGAGATTGCTTATGTGATTTTTTTTTTTTTTGTTTTAGGACTTGAATACTATCTATTCTTTCCTTCATGGGCTGGACATACTATCACACTTCAGGGAACATCAGCTAAGGTGAAGTACTCTGCACTGTGTGTTTTTTAGCACACTTACATCTATGACATCTGCATTTTTGTGGAGCTAAGCAGAGCTTTTGTCTGCCTGCAGTTTGAGGTGGCAGAGTATTGGCCAAATCCACTGCTGAGTTAAGTCACTGCCATAATGTAGCACAGAATCTAAACTAATTAGCTCTTCTAAGAAGGAAGGCAGAGGTTACTCCCATTTGCTTCCCATTTGTCTACTGTGTAGACAGTGCTCTGTCTTAACTCCAGATTACAAAAGTTTTTTAATGCTTCAGACATTCTGATGGTCTCAGAATCCATAAAATGGAAGGCCAACAAAGCACAAAAAGTGCTTTGGTAGTATTTTAGTTCCTTTCAGTTCTGTTGCTATGGGTAATTCCAATGTGTGGGAGTGATTTAAACCCTTGGAAAACATGCTGTATATTATCTGTTTGGATAATGAAGAGCACCATAATAATTTGAATTTTCCAGTTAAGCACATCCTTTGTTTAGAATAAAAGAAATAGTTGAATTTGTGGTCTTAGAGCCTGAAAGTGATTCGACTGAAATGCAGTGATTAATGTCTTATGATCTTTGGGGATTAAAATTGAATTTAAACTTCCCTTCCTCTTCCCTCAGAATAATGTCGTCAAGTGCCCGCTATGAGAGGTACAAGGGCAACCAAGTTCTCTTTTGGTGAGTACCCAGCACTTGTTGGAGTTCTTCTGCAGAAATGTGGGCAAACCCAATGCTTGCATGTTGTTATATGTCATTTGCTGTTCAGTCCGTGTCAGTAATTGGTTGAAAGCAATGGCAGCGGTGGTTGTGGCAGCAGTGCAGGGTTGGTGTTTGAGAGGCGCCCGCGACCTTCCAGCCCCAGGGACAGCAGAGGGGTATCTGTGTGTGTGTGTGTGTGTCAGTGACACCAGGTGACAATGGCGAGGCAGGCGGTGTCCCCTCTGCAGTCTGGTGACACTCAGCTCAGTAGGTGGCACTGTATCCCTGGAGCTGGCACTGCCTGCACGGAGCAGCCTGTGCTGGACAGGGCTGGAGCTCAAACCCCGTCCCTGCACATTGCAAAAATTGGTATTTTAGCTTACTGTTCTCTAGGCTCTTCCTGGGAGGAAAATATACTTTTATTTCCCTCATATTTTTAGCATTGCTTATGGTATATTTATCATCTCATAGTTAATCCTAGCTTTCTGTATGAGGCACAGCTTCCAGCACACCCTAGTATAAAAGAGATGCCACCTGCTCGTTGGTGTGGTGGCTATGTGTGACACACACCTGCTCCAGGAGCAGGTCAATATCTGTGTGTGGGGTTGTGTGCTGTCCTGTATTTATAGCCTTTGTGCATACTTTCACTGGAATAAAACATTTTTGCTTAAAATTTCATTTTAATAAAGTAAATTTTTAAACTGAGTTACATGTCAAAATGTAAAGTGTAAGAAACATCTCTTATGTGAATGTATAAAAAAAAATCCTGGTCCAGTTGGAGTTCTCAGGTTCTTATATTAAACTGGTAGAACAATAAACCATTATTTTACTGCAATAATATTTTGGATAATATAATTCTAAGGTGCTGTAAGGAGAAGTACATATCCATGATTTCTTTTCTTACAGCTCAGAAACTATTGCAAGATGCTGGTATATCCTGCTTTCTGGATCTGTGCTCATGAAGGATTCAATGTTTTTGCCACCTTGCAGGTAGGTAAAATAATTGAGTTATTGTTGTTATTTAAGGCAAGTTTTTATTTTTAATAAACGCTTTCTACGTATTTGTGTTACTGTAATTTGTAAAGAATTTTAAAATGATTTCATAATTTTGGTTTTTCTAAAGTTTGATAGTGAAATAAATGTTCAGCTAATTCCATTTAAATTTTCTCAGACTTTTTCTGCATGTTGAAATTTCTTTGTGTAATACTGCACTCAATCTAGTTTGGCTTTTTAAATTTGTAAGAGAATTTGTCGTCAGCTTATTACCTAGGTCTCTTTGAATAATTTGTGCTGTGTGACTGTTCTGGATAGAGTTCCCTGTCACAAAAATATGGCTGCAGATCACATAGCTGCTGCCATTTGGTCAGAGCTGTATTTAATGGCACATATGATTTTTATGTGAAGCAAGAAGGGGCCAGCAGCATCAGCTGTGGAGAGCTTGTGCCAGGAGCCCATCTGTGTCCTGGGGCTGACACAGGAGCACTGACATGCTTTCACTGAAGCACATTATTAGACTTGAGCTGAACTTGGGCAAGTAATGCCCTGAGTACCCAGAGTAATCCTCTGCTTGACCTTGCACATCACTCATTTTTATTTCACTCTGTTTCACTTGACTCAGCATGAGCTGACCATGAGTGCACAGACTTAAGGCCAGCTCCAGCTTACATTCATTTCTGTACACTTGAATTTCATAGTGTGTACTAGTAAAAACATGCAGGACTGAATTTTTCAACTCAGTTAGTTGTAGGCTGGATATCAAACACTTAGTGCTCCTTGAGTGGCTGAAGGTCATTGAGTGAAATTGTTCAGAGAAGCTGTGGCTGCCCCATCCCTGGAAATGGGCAAAGCCAATTTGTTCAGGGCTTGGAGCAGTCTTGTCTAGTGGAATGTGACCTTGTCTATGGCAGGAGGGTAGGATAAGATGTGCTTGAAGGTCCTTTTCAACCAAAATCATACTATGATGAGTCAATTATAAGTTCAGGAGTACCAGCAGTGAGGACATGGCATGCTGGTATTTGCATAAAAACTCTCTAAAATCATTGTTTTGCAAAACCTGGAGTAAGTCACTTACAAGCACCATTGCTTGTAAGGTTTCTTGTGCCTTAAAAAAGAGAAAAGCAAAGTAAACCTGTTACAGTTAATTCACAGGATTACAGCTACATTTATTATGGATAATGAGGGTGGTGAAAGAGTTATCTGTTAGATGGAGCTGCTGGCAGGTTACAGCTTATAAAGGGTGGTTCCTGGGGTGTTCTGTCTCCTTAGGTGGTGAGATCATGTGGAAAGGAAGAGAATGGACTCTTGAGAGGTGTCTAAGATGTTCAGCTCCTTTTTGTTTGAAATACAGTCATGCTCATGCATGAAATAGAATGGGTTTTTTTTTTCTTCAGTAGAGTGGGATAAACTTCAGTTACTTTCCTGTTTAAAATCTGTCACATTGCTAGTTGAGGGAACTGCAGTCATCAGACACAGGCTAATTTCATATGAAATAGTGCCTTGGATAAGTTAGTAGTATTCTTTCATAATTGTAATTAGCAGCATTTTAATTACATTTGAAGTAATACTTTATGTCACTCTTTATTCTTTGTCCCCAACCAAGTTCCTGATTATGTCAGTCATTCTGAACAGAGGCTTTACTACACATGTACAGGAAAGCACAATATTGTCTTTATTCTGATTGCCTCAGGTATTACAGAGCTATTCTGTATCACACAAAACAAAGATAACTTGCTGCCATGTTCTCTTTGCCTGATGTGCATATGATCCTAGACCTGTAATGTTTGTGACATAAACTTCATGGGAGTGTATGCTGTGTGGGATATTGCTTTATCCATGTAATCATTTTTCAAAATTCAGCATTGCACTAGAAACTAACTGCCCAGCATTAATTATATAGTAACAATTATATAGGAAACTGCTGTTACAATTGATTGTTAGTGAGACCCTTGCAGTCTCCATAAATAATCATAGCCACTGGACAGTGGTTATGGTTTAATAACTGTTTGCTGGTATATCCTCACAGTACTTGTCCTTTTTCTGTCATCTGCCGTGTGATTACCTTGATGGATAGGAGGAGACTGTAGTAAACAACTGAAAACTTAACCTGGAGAAGATGCTATCCTGCTTTTTGCCTGCCCCCTTTCATCCACTGTCTATCAGAGCTTTGGGAAACCTTATTTTTTCTCTGCAGAACTCTTTGAAATAAAATATTCTGTGGAATCCTACCTGAAAGAGTCTTAGCCCCTTGAAAACTTAAGGAGGTGGGCAGTTACTGCTTTATTAACTTTGTCTAAGTATTTGATGGAACCTGGGCCTCACTGTGCTTGAAAGAGTCTTTTATATTGACTTGATGAACTTGTATTCAAGTTGCCATTCAGAAATTGGTTTAAAAATTGGAGGAGTAAAGCTTGCATCCAGGCACAATAAATCTATTCAATATGCCGACACTGATGCTCATGATGGGAGAAGCCCTACAAGATTCTTAAGGTAAGATGCAGATCAGTCAGTAATGCCAGGTACAGGGATGGCATAATCTTGATTACCCTATTGCCTGGAGAATGGATTTGTTAATAGATTTGGCATAGGAGGAGAAGAATTTGCTTGTAACATGGAAGTGATGGCCAGAATAAAAGAACAGGATTGACGGATTTGTGGAAGGAAAATCATGTCAGCAAGTTAAAGAGGTTTTGTGTTAACCTTACTTGTTAATGAAGATAATTCATGTGAACAGGATATTTGAAGGAGATTACTCACAGCAAGATTAGCCATAGGAGATATATCAAGGACCTGGTGGAACTTTTGAAGCCAATTATGTGGCTGACAGCCTCCTACAGCTGTGAGAATTGAACCTCCAAGGGAAAAATACAAACTCTTGAAACATTCAAGATGTAGTCATACTAAAAAAAACACTTCTCTTTTCCCTGTTCTTCCTAAATCTCGCAAGTGGAGAAAATTGGAATCCTTGTTCTACTCATGTTGTGTGCATTTCTTTGCTAAAAAGAATTGCTTTATTTAGAATGGCCTTGTGGTTGTGTGGTGTCTTTTCATGAGAGTTGTAGATGCATCAATGACTCAATTAGCCATTTCTCTTTTCTTTAGTAAAAGGAGAAGACCCAAATGCTTAGATCAAGAAAATGATCATAATGAAAGAGGAACTCTAGTTTTGCATCATGAACAACAGCTTGGGTTGAAATTATTTTAGCTTGTTTTGTATTAGTATTTGTGAGTAACAATATTTTTATTTTAACTGACTGTGACTTCATAGTGACTGTTAATAGTGTTTACATCTATTGTGTGTGAAGTGCCAGAAGCACAGAAAATACTGTGCTGCTACAGCACTGTCACTGATGGAAAGTAAGACTGTGAGATTAGAGATTTGCAATTTGAAGAATTTAAAGATTAACAAAATGCCATAATTTAAACGTTAATGTATGTAACTTTGTTCTCAAACATATTTATTAATTCAAATATACTATCTAAAGTCAGATCAGTTTTGCTTCTGAAGCTTGTAGGGCAGCTTTCTGCAAATATTTGTGAATTTGTACCATTTGCTGCAGAAGTAAACCAGTGACTCAGAGCTCCTGTATTCCCAGCTTCTGGCAGTGCAAGGCATACTGGTCTTTTTGTCCCCTGATCTTTCCTTTTCAGGTTTAACTTGAATAATGCTTCTGCTCAGACTGCACCTGCTGTATCCAAGCTCTGTCCTAGTGCTCCTCAAACTCTGCTCTTCCTCTTCCTCATCTCCATCCCAGTCCCAGTGCCTGGAGTGTGAACAGTGTTTTTCCTCCCTCTGCTCCCATGGTCTGGATCCATGTGTGTGCCAGTCCCCTGCTGCCATGCAGTAAACCTAATATGTGACAAACTGACAGTTGCCAGTAAGGTTCTGGACTGTGGCAATTGTTGCCATAATTGGGATTTAAGTTTCTTACTATGTGACTCTAACTATTGCAATACAATACTCTTGAGTGTATGTTTGCTTCACACTGGAAAGCTCTTTCCGACTTACTGTTGTGGGTGATTTTCTCTGCTCTCTTAAAAGGAGCTTCAGGTTTACATCCCTGTGCTTATCAAGTCTGAGAGATTTAGTACTGAGCACAGGATAGAAGCAGTGGTTATTCAGTTAATTTGTGGCTCTGGATGAGGTGATGTTTTCCTTGGATGTTTCTGTTAAGTGGTGGCTGTAACTTGTAGCATTGCCTGACAGCCAGTAAGTGAAGCAACAACTTGGGAATGCTACCAATAAATGTATTTGTAAAACTAATTAATTCAGATAGAGTTGTTCAGATTTAAATTCTTCTGGCAGAGCTAGTGCTGGCATGAAAATACTCTGAGGGAAAAGGGAGGCAACTCACCAGTGAGAAGCTGTGTCCTGCTCTCCCTAAGTGTATTGGGCTTGCTGATGTTGAGTAAGGGCTAGGAAGGTGCTGCAGACTAAGAGTACATAGTGGATCTTGTTTGGTATAGACTGATCTTCTAAGAAAGTCAAAAAATGAAGAAAAACTGTTCTGACCTGTCTCAACTCTATGGCTGAATAATCTTGTCCATATTTCCCCTGCACCAATAATTTCCTTTAGGTCTATTCATGGTACCTTACAGTATCAACCCTTTAGAAATTTTGTGGACTGCAAGGGATGCTGATTGTGCCACAGAGTTTTTTGTTGGCTAAACTTAAGTGCAAGAGAAAGGAAATTAGAAGGAAGGGGTCACATATGGTTTGTTTATAACTAAAATACAATTTTACTAAGACTTTGCAATCCCGTGATCTGGAATAGCTGGAAAGCTGCACAGAAAGTGGGAGGTGAGACACAGGCTTCCTCAAAGGTTGTCATGTTCAGTGTATAAAGTAATTAATACAGAGATCTTGAGCTTGCAGCCTGCAAATTGAGTAGCATGTTATACAGCCTCCAAAATAATTTCCAATTAGAACTTCAGCAGGCTTAAGAGATAAACCTGCTAAATGTTGTTATTGAGAGCTAATGCAGAAATGGGTTTTGATGACTGAGCATTAATTGAAATAGGTATTTTGCATTCAGCCATGTATCTTGCGGTGTCTGGTTTCCTTTAAACCATTTCCTGATGGAGTTAAGTATTATAATATTTTTCTAATGAAGTTACGTTGAAGAGCTCAGGACTCGCACAGCATATGATATCTCATAAACTCTGCCACTTGCATTTGCTGAAACTTTTGGTCCGTGCTGATGGCCCTTTTTCCTCATCTCCTTGTTCTTTTTCACAAGTAGGGACATTTGGGGCTGTTCAGCAGCTGCTGTGAGGCTCCTGCTGCACCTGTGAGTCTCAGACTGCTCCTCACCAACCAGCCCCATTCTCCCGATCATGGCTGGGCTGAGACAGATCTCAGTGTGAAATTGAGACCTCCATGGAGATGCCAGGAAAAACAAATTATTCCTATGAGGATTTTGATTGTGAGAGTTCTTCTGTGTCATGACTGCAGTGCAGGAAGGGCAGATCCTGACTTTTCTATCCACAGTCACTGTGGCTATTAATGACTGTTGTGCAGCTTCATGGGTTTTTTCTCAGTGTTATTTCCCAAACAATGACAAATTTAAGTATTAAATTACATTTTTAGAATAATTAGATTGGTGTTTAATAATACTAATGCTTATTCCAGCCATTAGTATACTTATGTGGTACATTCATTGGTAAGAGAATGCATTTTGTCTTGGATCTGACCAACAGCAACCTTGCAGTCAATATCCAGGGGTTTGCTGGAGCAACTGTTCTGCATGAGAGGTACTCTGCAAGGAGAGGAAAAAAAAGTGCTTTTCATAGCATCACAGAATGGTTTTGGTTGAAAGGGACCTTAAAGCTTATCTCATTCCAACCCTCTGCCATGAGCAGGAACACCTTCCAGAACCCCAGGTTGCTCCAAGCCCCACTCAACCTGGCCTTGGACACTTCAGGGATGGGGCAGCCACAGCTTCCCTGGCAACCTGTAAAGAATTTCTTCCTAATATCTCATCTAAACCTACATAGGTCATCTTAGAACCATTCTCCCTTATCCTGACACTATATGCCCTTGTAGCCCCCTATACCTGCACAAAGTCACATTTTCATCTGTTAAAAAACCAACCAAACAACATGTTTATTCCTTATGCATCTTGCCTCTTCCAGGCCCAGTTGTGCCCTTCTCTACAAAATCTTTTTGCATGGAAGAAATGCATCCAGGTTACTGGATAAGTGGGGTCATGGGATTCACTTTGCAGTGGCGAGTACAATTTATCTTCATCATTATGTGCCTGAAAGCAGCCTGACAGGCAGACAGGCAGTTTGAGAGACAGGTATATTCATAAAAACAAAATACCTGCAAACTCTTTGCTTGTTATCTTGATAAACTGGTATATCAGGGCCCTGGCCCTGTTCTGCATGTAATACAGTACTGAGTATTACTGCAGTAAGACTCCTGCAGGTAGCTTTATTGAGAGTCACAGATAACTCTGCATTATTGACACCAATTTACACAGACAGGATAATGTTATGATTTTACACTTCCTGGAAAATACAGAACATGAAGTGCCTGACGTCCTGCCATTGATAGCTTTGATGTCTGAAATATCTGAAAATATTGTTTCAGGATGCAGTAGAACATTGTAAATTTGAAGATGCTTGCTGACTAGTGTTGAAACACACATTAGACAGTCTCAGTCTCCATCTGTTTGTAGGCTGAAAGCTCTTTAGGGCAGGCTGTGTTTTTACCTATAAAGTATGTATGCTATTCTGAGTAATGAAGAATGAGAAGCTGTCAGTATTGAAAAACTTGAGCACATTGATATCAGGAAATGTTTGAGTAAAATGTGATGGCTGTTGCTTAAATTCATCAGTTTTGCCATTCCAGGTGTACTTCATCACCAAATAGGTTGTGCAACAGCTGGATATGAGATTTTTCAAAACATTAGTGTTCAGAAAGCCATGTTTGTGCTCATACTGTTTCAAGGGCTACGTTCAAAATATGTTATGTTGGAGGAGTTTCTAAATAGTCTACTTTAAAAAAGTAAGGTCCAGTACCTTAAAGAAGTTTTAACACCTTCCTGTTCTGGGGAGTGAGCATGAGAGTGAAATGGGAGTATTCTCAGGTACAGAAGGCTCCCTCCAGTGATGGATTTTATTCTGTTCCCTGTGTGCAGTCAGGCACATACTCAGGTGCCTGCACTTCTGAGGTGCTCTGCAGTTGCAGAGAGGTGAGCAAATCACACAGTGGAGAAGGGACAGATGAACCAGGGAGTGTCACAGAATCACAGACTGGTTTGGGTTGGAAGGGACCTTAAAGCTCACCTGGTTCCAGCCCCCTGCCATGGCAGGGACACCTCCCTGGATCAGGATTCTCCAGGCCCTGTCCAGCCTGGCTCACAGCTGTTCTGCAGTCCTGGGCTTGTACATTTGGGTAGCTCCAGTCTGATCCCACAGCCTGAACACCCATTAATTGTTGGTAGGGGATATGATGCCAGTTTTACTTACATTCCTTCTCAGATTATGCAACTGCTTAAGCATTTTTAATTATGAGTATCAGCAAATTAGAAGGAAAACACAATTTCTTGTAAATGAGGCATCCATAAATCAAGGATAAACAAAGCTGCCTTTGGTATATGGAAGACATTTTTTTTCCCATGACAACATTACAGACCATTGAGTGAGTGTGTGGAAATTAATGATGCAGATGAAATACATGAATATTAAGTGATGGGAGCATAAAATAATAAATAAATGAAATTGTAGTGCAGTTTTATAGTACTTATTTTTTTCTAGGTTTCCAGCAGTGGCAGGCTTTAAAATGACATTAAGACATATTTAAATCACACATGTGCTAACAATACCAATTAAATTGTTCAATCATTTAAAGCTTTAATGGTTTATACCAGTGGTAGTATGTCCTTTGACAATTTTTTATTGTAAGTAGAGCTTAATTTACATTAGCTTCATGTTTTCTTACACTTTCAGTGTTAATTTAAATTTTTAATTAGACTATTTTCCCCACTCTGCTGAAAGCACTAAAGCATATGTAATGTGCTGTACCTTTGTGAGTCTTTCCCAATTTTCTTACGTATCTTGCCACATGTGACATCAGGAGGATGTAGTGTTTTTGAGAAATGCTTTTGGTTGGGGAAGCTGCTGTGATGTTGGTAAGCAGAAGTACTGTAATGGGCTTCTTGGATTGGACCTTTCCAGGAAGCAAACCTGACCCTGGGAAAGGATGTCTGTGGTGCCAGCTTGGGTAACCAAAATACTGAGTAACAACAGCTCCTGCAGACAGCTCTGTGTGTTCTTGGTGCCACAGCAAATTCTCTTTTAGTACCAAAAGATAAAATTGTCTCTTCCAGAATTAGATGAACTTTCCAGAGCTCTCCCTTTTGAGAATCAGCATGGTTCAGGTTTGGGTGGGTCTTTAATCACCAGCTAAAGACTTCTGCAAGCCATTTGCAGAAATGTTGCTTCTTCTTTGAAAGAATGTTTCATGTCCAAGTTTGCTCTTGTTTCCCAGGTGGGTTTCTCTCCTCCATTTTCAAAGCTTTGTTCAACTGAACCTTTTCCATTTACAAATATTTTGGAATGAATGTTGTTCTAAAGCCTTGATTATAATTGGCAGATTAGGGAAGTATATTGATGTCAGCAAACCTCTTAACTGGTAGAGAAGCTAAATATTTGTATTCTAGAGGAAAAATATGTAATAAGTTATTAAGAAATTTAAAACCCATATTTCTAAAACATGTTGTGTATGTTAATTAAGAATGTTAAAAGTTGGTATTTTCAAGACATAATGGTAGTTGTGGCTGGGGGAAAAGCCATATGTGGCCTCCTCCTCTGGAAGGAGCTCTGCTGTGGAATAATCAATAAACCATCCATGATGGTGTGTACCAGGAAATAATGAAACTTGACCTATTGACTTGTTAATATGAGTAGTTTACTCTATGGGATTAGCTGGGTGGGTTTTGTCTTTGGAACCTGATCCTTTCCCAAGTGTTTGGTTGTTGTAAAGTGCCTGATGGAGCAGAAATGGCAGGGCCAAGACTGTGACCTTTGTCCCCAGCACCATTCTTCTCCTCATTAGTGTTTACTGCCATTACTTAATTAGCAAATGCTGCAACATCAGCAGAGGGAGGCTGGACAGCGCCTGAATTTGAGGAATGTGTTTATGTAAAACAAAACAAAAAAGAAAACAGCTCCTCCTTGACTTCCAGGAGTTTGATAAAATCTTATTACACAACAAAAATACTTTGCTTGAACAACCTGCAACAGGAAATTGGTGCTTTTTCCTAACTGCAGGGGATGTAGCAATAGTAATCTGTTTTGTCATAAAACTGATAGTGATTATTTCTGGTTTTAAAAAGGTGCAAAACCTGAAACTTCCAGTTGCACATAATTCCTTTATAATCTTGGTGTTTTCCAAAAAAAAATCTGTCTTCTTTCATTTTCTGCTACAAGGAATAGAATTATGAGTTATTTTACTTTTTTTTCTTTAAATTGAAAATGATCCTGTGGCAAAGTTGGTCTCAGTTTGGTTTTTAGCTTGTAGAGAATTCTAACATGGATTTCAGTTCATCTCAGTGTTGGGGCTGACATTAAAAATGATAGTTCTGTATTTTCTGAACTGAATTAACAGTTTTAAGAGTATTTTAGCCATTCTTTTTATGCGTTGCAAAAACACAAGATTCTCATGCCTGAATCACAGGCTGTGTGGAAAAAGCATGAAAGAAGACCTGAAAATTTGAACTCTGAGTTTCTTACTATAGATGTGTGAAAATGGCAGTTTTCTATGTAAAACTTGTGCTCGTCTGGTCTGGGTGAGAAAGTTTTAGTTGTCATGTCGTTTATGACTCTATTGCAGTCATGTCATTTAAATATTTTTTTCTTTTCCTTCAGTAGAGCATTAGCAAAATCAAAACTTGACAGTGGAAGCTGCCGTGCTCCTGCTAATTGTAATTCTTTATCCTAATTGGATTACACTGAGAATTTCTCTGTTGCAATCATCTGAGGCTTCACTTGAGTTACTTCACAGTTTCAGGAGAATCACAGAATGATTTGTGATGGAAAGGATGTTTAAACTCACCTGGTTTCAAGCACCTGCCATGGGCAGGGACACCTTCCACTGTCCCAGGTTGCTCCAAGCCCCATCCAACCTGAATTTGGACACTTCAGGGATGGGGCAGCCACAGCTTCTCTGGGCACCCTGTGCCAGGGCCTCACCACCCTCACAGGGAAGAATTTCTTCCTAATACCAAATAAAAAACTCCCCTTCTTCAGCTGAGTTTAGTTTTTTAGCCTCAGTTCAGTTCCTTAAATTCTTTTCCCATAGTTGCATATATCCCACAGAAGTCTTTGAGTGTTGTTTATACACACGAGTCTTTAAACATTCTGTATAAAGTGGTGGTGGTTTCAATGGATCTTTCCCATGGAGATGACCACGCATGTAACTGAAACCTTGCATGGCTGGAGTTTCAGATGTATTTTTTAAGCATAATCTCAGTAAAAACAGCTGAATCTGACCCATTTTTTATTGTTTTGTCTCCACTCTTGCCTTAACTTCCTTCTAATTCTCACGTTAATCCCTGCTTTGCATTAACCAGTTCTTCAGTTGTCTCACCTGCTGGCGGGTGCTAAATGTGATTGATGTTGACAGTCTGGGTTTGTAACATGGCAGCTGCAGCCACTGAACTGCTAATCCAGCCACCGTGTGCTCATCAAGGAGTTTGTTTTATGTGCTGGGCTTGTGGAATCACTTTCCCTTGTGCCCAGGGAGTGAGTAGGTCAG
Source organism: Ammospiza nelsoni (assembly GCF_027579445.1). NCBI lineage: Eukaryota > Metazoa > Chordata > Aves > Passeriformes > Passerellidae > Ammospiza > Ammospiza nelsoni. The sequence continues at coordinate 9,028,058 of NC_080648.1, forward strand.
GCATTCCCACCTCAGGCTGATGGGTGAGGAGTGAAGACAGCCTTGCTTAATGTGTGAAGCCAGATCTGTTCAATTCCAGGTACCACTGCAGGGACAGATGGATTGATTTGAGAGGATGTTGGTCTGTAACACACCCCACACATCCCCCAGCAGTGTCTAGCTCAGTCCTCTTTTGCTGGTAGCTCCAGCACCCTCAGGTTTGGCCGCATGGTGCCTTCTCCAGAGGTGATTTTTCTCTGTTGTTCAGTGTCCTGAAGGAAATCTGCTGTTAGAGTTGATGAGCTGGAGCACATCAGGTTGTTTTTAGCTGCTTTCCTCAGCTGCTGTCTGACACTGCCCATCATGCTTTATTACATTTGTGTTCTTCCATACTTCTTAAACAGAACCAGCCCATCACCATGACCCAGTCCTTGTGGTGGTACAAGAGCAACATAAAGACAGAGGTTACAAGGCTCAGTGTGAGAAAAGAGGTTCTCTGTCCCGCCCTTTGCTGGAGGATGAATGGGTGACATAGAGTTGAGGGAGCTCTCATTAAAGATGCTCTGTGCTGAGTAGCATTTTGGAATCTTTGGAATTTATGTATATTTGTTTTTACAAGGCCCGTTTAATGTTTAATTAAAATGTACTAAGGTTTTCTTGTCAGAACTGAAATGTATTATGAGTAGTTGCGAGTATCTGCAAGTAATAATGATTTTACAAAAGAACATTCTTTATATTTGGACTTTACATAGTGGGCTGTGATGAGGGATGCTGAATAAATTAAATATTATGGTAATGATACGATTTAATTAACATTTTTCATACAATAGTTTTCATCAATTTTTCTTTGTTCTTTTTTTGTTTTTTAACAACGTGGAACCATTGCCAATTATTTTGTTACTGAAAAGGTAAAGTAGGCTGTTCATCTCATTCCTTTTTGTTTGCTTTTTTTCCATCCCACTCTAGTTTTGGCAAGCAGTCTGGAGGAAAGCGAGGATGCGAATGTATCATATTGGAACCCTCAGAAATGATTGTGGTAAGGCAGATTTTTTTCATATGTATTTAAATCTATTGCTGGTTTCAGCAAATTCTTTCTCTTTTACAGCAGAAAGCTTATTGTAAAGTATTCTATGAAATTGCAGTAAAATTGCCTTGATTTCAATTATACCTATGGCTGCTCTCATAACAGCCGTAGCTATGTAAATTTAATCTAGATGGGTAAATGATGATGATGATGATTAGGTCATTCTTTCTAAAATTATGCTTACTTGAGTTTCAAAAGCCTAACAGTCACGGCTGAGCTGAGCATTCCTGAGTCAGGCTGTAGCAATCTTCTATCTTGAGAATTTTATTTACACCCCCATTCCCCATTTCATGGCTTTCATTGGGCATGTCTGGGCGGAACAGCATTCTTCCTCCAAGCCTTTGCAGTGCTACATGGTGTGAAGGCTTGTAGGTAGGAGAAGAAACATGAGAGTGCTTAGCCAAGCTTGAAGGATAGGATTTGTCACCATCCTTAATGTCCAGGATTCATTCTGCTTCTTCAGAACTCTTATTGGTGCTGCCAAGTGCATCTATAGATGCATATCTGTGTGCTTAGAGAGTTTAACTTAGTCCTTCCCAGGTTGTTGTACACATGCATTTACAATATTAGGATTGCTTTTCCATAGTGAAGACCAACATTGTATCCCAGCAGTGTGCCTGGGGACACAGGCAGATCTCTTCCAACTTTCACCTTAGATGTTTTTAATGGAGCTGGAACAAAGCTGTTTGTTGTGCTCAGAAGCCACATGTCTGTTGATCAGACTCTCATCTCCAGACTGCTATTGATTTAGCTGCCCTAGATCTAGATATGGTAACATTAAAGCTAATATTTGACAGTGTCTCTTACTGAGTGTATAAATACTCAGCCTCCATAAAATATTTGTTTCTCACAGTGCATTACCAGCAGGGATGTCAGCAGTGTCCTGTACCAAGCCCCCTTGCTGTCCTTTGTGCAGTTTGCTCTGTGCAATGTCAGTCTGACTTTGCTCATGGGCTCTGATAGCATCAGTAATATTCTCTGTGTTGCAGCATGTATCTTAAGCTACAGTCTGCCTTGAAGTGCAGGTTAAGAGTGCAAGAAACCTGTCTTCATCTCTGGAGTGAAACAGTTAATTTGTTTTATTCTGAATTGTCCAGTCTCTTCTCAAAGCTGGAATTCTGGGGGGGAGATTTATGCCTGGAAGGATTTATACCACAGGACTGTTTGGGTGGCAGTGTGTGCAGCCATGGCAGGGGAATGCCCCAGGCCCACTGGTTTCCATTTGCTGCTTTGCATTTTTACTCTTTAATTGCAGCTGCCAAGGATCTGGTGGCTGAACTGAGCAAGTGGTAAACTCAGTGTGCCTGGGTGCTGTGCCTGGGCTGAGCTGAGTCGTGCTCCTCTAGCAGAGTGAGAAACACTCACTTATCCAGCCATATCTATTATCAGGTATTAGGGAGAAATTCTTCCCTTTGAGGGTGGTGGGGCCCTGGCACAGGTTGCCCAGAGCAGCTGTGGCTGCCCCATCCCTGGAAGTGTCCGAGACAAGCTTGGATAGGGCTTGGAGCCACCTAGGGGAAGGCTAGACCAGCCTGGTCTGGCTGGTGACTTGACTCACTGCAAGTACATTTGTAAGTTTACGTGAAAAATATTTCATGGGCAAAGGAAATCTTAAGAAATACCTACATCTTTGGTCACATCAGCATTGTAAAGAAATATAAATTAAAAAAAAAAAAAAGAAGATGGAAATAAAAGAGGAGCTTCTGTGCAGTGTGTGCTTCAAGAGACTCACCCTGTTGAAATATTTATGGAAGAAAGTAGTGTTGTGTGTGTAACTTGAGTAGGCACAAGTGTGATGGGTGTTTGCAGAGGAGCACAGCATCACAGGAGCTGGGGAAGCCAGCACTGGCCATTTCAGCAGCCTCACACACTGCTGGGTGTTCCTGGAGACAAAGGCACAGCCCAGGCAGCTGTTTGCTCTGTTTGAAATCTCCTGAATTGTCTGTAATTGTGATTAAATGCCAGTGAGAGTATAGAGGCACTTGAAAGTATCTTACATCCCTCTCTGGAGCTTCAGTATAATTTTTCAGTAGGAAAATCAGAGAATTAAATGTGCAGAGTAGTTTCCTCATTATATTTATGGTCATATTTTACAGGTAAATGTAGCTAAAGGTGCTGTTGGCTGTATTTTCTAGGAAGCACTTTAAATAGTGTGAGAAAAAAGCATCAGTGTGGTGGTGTGCACCTTGCTAATGATCTTCACTGACATAAGGTGTGCTTGAGTTTTAGTTCCCTGATTGACTCTATTAATTTCTCTTAATTCTTTTATTTTCTATAGTTTTTAATTTGCAACATACTAATGAGGTTTAATATATAATGAATATTTATCTTCAAGCAAAATAATTAGTTAGCTGCTTTAATGGAGTTAAAGAACTCTATCGTTTCCTGCTGGTGACTGATTTTAATTTTTTTTCCTCCTCTCCTGTCACTTTAGAATGTAAATCAGTTTTGTAGGGGGAATCCTCTGGGAATGGACCCATTTTAAAGGCCATAAAATGTGGTCAGCTTAAGTTAATGAGGATAACAGATAGTGTGTGAATGGGCATTATAACTCATATTTTTGGAGGCTGAGCAATCTGTTGAATTAATAATGGCCCCATTTATCATTTAGGAAGATGGCCCAGAATTGCAGCGTATTTTGGTATATTGAAGTGTCATTACTGTTGTTCCTTGGTGCTTTCATTTTCTTCTTCAGATCTAAGTGTAAGATTTCAGAAGAGCAGTGTGATACTTGCAGGTGGAAAATGTTTCATTGCTGCTTTGGACTGCAGAGTGAAACAGGGCAATCCTGTGGTGTTGAATGGATATTGGGGAAATTTTCTTCATGGGAAGGGTCAAGGCCTGGCACAGGCTGCCCATGGAGTTACCATCCCTGGAAGGATTTCATGGATGTGTGGATGCAGCACTTGGGGACCTGGTTTAGTGGTGGGCCTGGCAGGGCTAGGGGCATGGTTGGATGTGATGATCTCTGAGTTCTTTTCCAGCCTTAACAATTCTATGATAGTGTACTGAAAATGAAATAATGGGAAGCAGTCTGTGGGACAGTGTCTCCATCTGAGCTGATGGCAGCTGGTTCTCCTGGCTCTGCAGTACCCAGGGAATCTGTCCTCCCTTTGCTCCCCTGCCAGGACCTGGCTCCCAGCACTCACAGAGAAGCTGAATTCCTCCACAGGGCTCTGATGAGGGTGACACCTCTCTGCCAACAGGAATTTTTAGTTTTAACCAGGTGAGAGCAGGGCTGAGTGAGGTGCCCAGGTGTGCCTGTCCTGTTGATGCACAAATATCAAAAGCAGTTCTTGTGAATCATGAGTGTTGACAGCCTGGTGGTCAGCTGGACTCAAAATACTGCTCGTGCTGGTGGTGCTAAGCTGGAAGCTCTGGGGTGTGGAGATCTTTCCTGGTTTCTGATTTCCATGTTGTTTTTGTCAACAGCAGTTCACTAACCAAAGGAAGCAGGTGGTCTCGTTTTCCGCCACTTGTTTGTTCTGACTTAGTGCTATCAAATAATTTATTAATCCTTACATCTCAGTTTTCAGTTAGAATTGTGAAAGAAAAAATAATTTCTTCTGTCACTGAATGTTTGTTTTAATTTAGCCTTAAAAATAGCTGTTCAGTTTGGAATTTCTTGATAATAAAGGTTATCTGTATTGAAAAGAGTCTTTGTCCACCCCAGCAGTTTTTCAGGTCCAGGTTAATCTGTTCTGTTGGAAAAGTTCACTGTGTATTTTGGTTTCTATGATCTTGTAAGACTGAATGCAGGAAAAAAAATGATAATGCATTTATTGAAGGAGCTCACGTACAAAAATTTAAAATTAAATCAGCACAATTTTGATTATTTAGTTACTAACTCTGTACAAATCCAAAAATTCTTATTTCTGAAGGACTTCTGTACAGTTTGAGAGCAACATTGTTTCTAGCTAGAAATCTATATTTATGCTACATGAAGAAAGGCTTGTATATCAATCATCTTAGTGCATTTTTTATAGTACTGGATGGCCCGTTTAAAAAGGTTTTTTTGTGTTTCTGCCTGCATTTACTGTATTCTTTACACTCTTACACCACTGTGCTTACTGCAGTGCTGCAAATAGATATCTTTGGTTGTTGTCTTGTTCCTTTGCAAAGAGGTAGTAAAATTATAGTGAAAAGTGTGCTTATCCCTTTTTCAACTCAGCTTTTCTGATTTCTTTTTTTGTGTGAGCTTCACTCTTCTTTTCCAGCTTTTCTAACTGTTGTATCTTTAACCCATGTTATTAGTGTATGATTTCTCTATGGAATCAAAAATAACCCACAAGACAAGCTTAGCTGCTTGCACTTTCCTTTGACCTCAGACAGATCATAGGTGTTTGAGAAAAGTGGTGTGGAAGATAGATGTGATCTTGCTTTTTGATAGTGTTGGCTTGGTCACTTTCTTGTTTCTGTTTGTTAACTCTTTCTGTGTTTCATTTCTTTGTTTCTTTTGGATTTTAATTTTAAGGTAATTTACTTTGTATGTGAAGTGAGAGCTGTATAAGACCATACAGAGGTTTTTCTCCTGTTCCAGTAATAGGTTTAGGATTTTGCAGTGAAATTTGGAGAAAAAAAAATTAAAAATAAGGCATTGAAGACAGTAGAAACTTGTACATAGTAAGTACATTGTAGAGAAGCTTCTTGCCTGCTGCAGCCTGTTTGCATGTCTGTCCTGCTTCCTGCTGGGAGATATTTTTCCAAAACATCAAAAGAAAATGGGAAAGGATGAGACTGCTTTTTATAGAAAACAAGTATTGTAGCTATTGAGATAAAAGGTTTCATGTTGGCTTTTACTAAACAGATAAATTTACCTAATTTTTAATGTTTAGTCAGAGATAATATTTAACATCAAGTTATTAATAAGTTCCAGCCGTTTCTCCATAATCCACTGAAAGTGATTAGGAGGCAGTATGACATAGGTGAAGTAGCTCTTTATAAAAAGCTGGAATATTTGAAGTTGTTCAGCTATGGATTGTACTGGAAATACATCATGCTTTTAAAAATTTCACTACTAAAAATAGGGTATAATGCAGTATTTTTGCCAGATTATAAATGCACAAAAAATGGTAATTTCTGTGTTGAAAATAAATTATACTTAAAAAAATTACACTACTAAAAATAGGGTATAATGCAATATTTTTGCCAGATTATAAATGCACAAAAATTGGTAATTTCTGTGTTGAAGGTAAGCTTGAAATGAACGGTGCCTGTAACTCCTTCAGGATATATGTGGGCGCAGAAGAGTTTCTGCTGATGACTGACATTGTTTAGAGGATATGTGTGCCTTTTTTACTTTTTTTTTTTTTGTTTTTTAAATACATGGTTTCCCGGAAGGAAACTGTGGCCTCAGCTCATTGTAACAAGGCCTTTCTGCAATCTGCAGCCGTGTTTCTCTGAAACAACCACAGAAATTTGCCCCGAAAGGTTTAACTGCCCTGAACTGATGTTTGTTCCTTCCCCATGAGCTTCGTACGTCTCCACCGGCTCTCGGTGCTATGGAAGAACTGGATGTTTAACCAGGAGCCCGAACATGTGTTTCAGGTGGAGAACTCCAAGGACAATGAGGAGAGCATCTTGCAGAGGGAAGTGCCGCTGCGGCAGTCGCGCCGCAGGTACCGCAGGATCAACCAGCGCGGCGAGCGCCAGACCATCACGGACAACGTGGACTCCAGCAGCTACCTGTCGGTGAGTCTGCCCTGCCCTGCCCCGCCTGGGCTCTGTGCTGCCTGCAGGGCTGCCTGGAGCTGGCTTCTGGTGACAGAACTGGTCAAATGAATAGTCCATGCTTGCTGGTTTTGAGAACACTGCTCTAATATTGAGGGGCAATGAAGTGGTTTGGATTGGAACACCATAGGTGGAAGTGAAGGTAGTAATTGGAAGAGACGGGGTTTTTTTTTTGTTTGAGGATCTTCAGCTGAGCACTATAAATAAATCTTAGCATGCCTCACTGGACAGAGAAACGGTCTTTCTTCATTTTTTGTTGGTTTTATGTGGTGTTTTTTTGGTAAGATGTAGAAATCAGTGGGTTTCTTATTTTTGCCTTAATATATTTGAACTGTGGCTTAGAACTGAGTTAATTGCAAATGCAAATCAATGCAGCATTAACACTCTTGTACTTGGTTGTGTTTACTTGCTTAAAAATAGTGCAGTGGTAGTTCAAACATCAAAAAGAGTAACAACTGATCTAGTCTTAAAGAGCAGCAGAGACTATAAACTCTGCACTGGGTAGAGGCACACACTCTGTGGTTTCAGGGCTGCAAAGTGTATGTGAAGGTTTTTTTCACCATTATTTTTCAAACTTCCTGCTTGGTAACACAATATATGTCATCTAGACAAATAATTTAATTGAAAATAATTGTTCTGGATAATTTGATCTGCTTTGAAAATCAAAGTTTCAAACCAGTAATAACGTTGAAGTACAAGCCTGGAATAGTATTCATGCTCAGAAGAGAAAAAAAAAACTTCTCTCCATTTTCCCCATCTTCCTTTTCATCCCCCCAAAGAGGTAGACTCTCAGTTGATACGCTTCAAAATATCTGATGTTTGCAGTCAGATATCAGCTTATAACATGAACTGATGTTTTTTCTGTATGTTGGTAGCAGTTGGGTTGCAGGTGGTGATTTTAGACCTTGCACAGCATTACTGTGTCTGTGACAGGAAGAGAATATGCTGATTGAAGTTTAACATCCTCTGCTATCTCATCTCTAGAACTGTCACATTTGTTGGATTTTATCATTAGTAAGACATTAAATTAGTTATTGAAGAAATGAGATGTTGGACCCTCACACTCTGGGCGAGTGTGCATAAAGCGTTATTAGGAATTAAATTCCAATCTGTGTAGGACAGAACCTATCTCTGTCTCTTTGGTGTTTGTGACAGTGAATAAGCACACAGCTAATAATTCTCAGGTTTCATTGCTAAGAGTAGGAGAATGCCAGGAGCAGCTGATGCTGGTGCTACCTCTGCAGCTTGCCTGGAGGGATGCGTGAGAAGGGACTTGGCATCTTTGTTCTGAGAAAGACCCAAGTTTCACAGCTTCCTGAATGATTTCAGGGGCTGTCACTTACTGCTGCAAGGAGTCAGTGTGGTACACTCAACACATCATGTCCTCATTAAGATTTTTCTTCAAGTTGGTTTATTTTCCTTTGTGTTGATTTATTTCATTGTTACCAACAGTACAGGGCACCTGTGCCTGTAGTTGCTTGTTTCAAACCTGGTGGCTTCCTCAGGTTTGTGGAGGAGGGGAAAAAAATACACACACACACACACACACACACACATATACACATACACATATATATATATGTATGTATGACGTGTTTGATGGAAAATGGTATAAACTTCTTAGATCAGAAGCACATTCCCAAATCTGCTTTTATGTCTGTTAATTAGCAATATATAAGAAGAGTCCTGTAACACTGTTTTCCTGAATGAGTGAGTGCTAAATGGCAAGGACTGAACAACCACCTCTCTGCTACCAAATCTCCAAGATTTTGCGTTTTCAGCAGCCTGAATTGAAATACCAATCCTTGCTTTGTAGACTGTAAGCTTCTAATTGGAAAGTGTCATACTCAAGTACTTAAGGTAGCAAAAAATAATTTCTAACTCAGTAGATGACTCAGGAATCGAAACACAGTAACAAGCTGCCTATGTGACAAGTAAGAAAAAGTTTGGTGTCTGCATTTTCCCATATTTCATTATAAACTAGTAAAGCAATAACTTTATTTTAGGTATGGTGGTTTCCATGCCTATATGAATGTGCTCATACACTGGTTCTTTCCCAGTGATCTTGAAAAAACAGATTTCATGGTGAAACCCTTTATGTAGCCCATGGGAGAAGGGTAGGACCATAGAATGGTTTGAGTTGGATGGGAGCTTAAAGTTCCAGCCCTCTTCTATAGGCAGGGGATCAGGATAAGGAGGAGGGCAAGTCAAAGTTCCATTTTACAGGAACTTGCAGTAAGGTTTCTGCCAGAGAGGGAAAAGTGTTTACAAACTCTCCAGCAGATTTCCTGTCAGGCATAATGCTAATGAACGAGCACAGAGTTGTATTTCACTCTCCAGCCTGTTGCTGAGTGCTCTGTGACAGATGCTAAATGCAGCCTCATGGAGCTTTTGTGAGTCCTGTGTGCTTGGGGAAGGCTTGGAGCTTTCCAGCCTCCGCATGGACTCCAGTCCATCTCCTGTGGTTGATGTTGGAATATTCAGTATGACACCATTTAAGTTTTTACATGCCTAATCCCTCACGTGCAAGTAGTTTTCTGCTTTCTAAAGAAAACTCAGATCCTTTAGGTATTGAAATCCAGTATTTTTCTAACCCAGCTAGGAATATTTCCTTAAATATAAGGTTTCTGGGGATTACTTTTAAGGGGAATTATCTATGCAATCTCCATTAACTCCTTAGAATGTAAATCTCTGCACATTAAATATACAGTGATTATATTTATGATTAAGGTTAACCTGTGTTTTGTAAAACATTACCTGTTGGGTTGTGACATGAGCTAACATCTACTTCTTGGATGTAGTACTTCTTGTACTGGAGTACTACATGGAGTACTTCTTGTTAGTGCTGGAATTTGCTCTGTAGAAATACCTGATTTGACACAAACCCAAGATTCATATGCAGATACTTTTTTAAAAATAATATTTTAAATTATTGTTACTATCCTTGAAGCTCTTCTTTTCTCTTACGCCTCTTAATTAAGTAAAAGAGTTCTAGTTCTTGATTTAACTGGATATCTTCAGGATAGTTGACATTGAAATTATTGTTGGTATCTTAAATTTCTTCCCTCCCTGCCTTCCCTCAAATGAGCTAAGAACGGATCATCTGGTTGGTTTCTTTGGTGAAGGTATTACCATTTCGATTCCTTTGCTACGTTTTTGTGGTTTCCAGAACAGTGTTATTTCACAAGAGCCCTGGTTGTCTGCAGAATTAACTATTTGTAGTTGTTTGTTGTTGGTTTTTTTTTCCCCTTCCAGGCAAGCACAGTGAACACATGCTGGCAGTGTTCTTTCTTTCCCCTCAGAGTGAACAGGTTTCTGCTTCTGTCTCTGTCTCCCCAGTGCCCAGTGTGTGACTTTGCTCTTGCAGCCCCTGTGCAGGGGATGCCAGCGCTGCTCTGGGGGGTGGTGAGCAGGCTGGGCTCTCCTGCAGGTCCAGAGTGCACCCAAACTGTGTTGAGGTTCTGCTGGCACTGGGGATTTTCCCTTGTACAGCACAGCAGGATCCCAAGGACAGCTGTGCATTTGGCAAACACTTAGCAGTGTTTTTCAGGGTGCGCCATAGCCCTGCTGCCTGTGAAGGGCTGGAGGACGTGGCTGTGTCACCGTGGGTCACGCGTGAGGCCATGGCCACCGTGGCAGCCTGACAATGTGTGCCTGTCAGTCTGCCCGGGGCAGGCCTGAGCATCCCATAATTACATCACATCTCTTCATCCCTGGGCATTTCTGGCCTTTTCCATTTTTGTCACTTACTAATTGTGCATCTTGCACATCACCCCCACAGTAACGTCCTGACTGTGGGGGAGAAAGTGAGGCTGGGCACGTTTGGCAAAAGCCCTCGCTCGGAATGAATGGATTAGGTAGAAATGTGCCATTGGTGTTAATTATGGCAGCTCTTGCTTCAGATCTGATTTGTTAGCATGATTGCATGTCTTGGTGGTGATAAGCATCCAGCCAGGAGCTGGGGTCACTGCAGCAGGTCAGCATCACAATGGAGACAAGTGAGTAATTTCTATTCTTAGTCTGCTTCTCAACCCAATCAATAATGCAACCATATTTTATGATTACAAAAGAATAAAGTAATAATACAGCCATGTTTTTTACTTACAAATTATTTACTTACAATTATGATCATCTCTGTTAAACTATGTCCCAAACTTCTGTGCTCATGCAGTAGGAGCTTGCAAAACTGCAGCCAGAATAACAGCAAGTGACTTTTTAATGATAATGCTTAGAAAAAAAATGAATTATAGTTCTGGTGCTTTATAAAAATTAAATTGCTGTTTTGATCTTGGATCAAGTAATAGGAAAGTAAACAGTTCAGTTATTTATCTTCACAGTTAAAAAATAAAAACTGAGATAGTAAGTTTAGCATTTATATTTCTTGCAGTGTTCGATTCCAAACAGGGTTTAACAATTCGATACAAATTTCCATGTGACTCAAAACTGTAAACTCAAATCTTTTTTTCCTTTCATTAAAATTTTTCTAATTCATGTTTATGGTCAGTAATTTGAGGCTGTGGACTCCCCATCGCTGAAAGTGTTGAAGGTTGGATGGGGCTTGGAACAGCCTGGTCTAGTGGAAGGTGTCCCTGCCTTGGGGAATTGGAACCAGATGATCCTTAAAATCCCTTCTAACCCAAACCATTCTGTGATTCTGTGCATTTATTACCCACATACATTTTTTACAAGTCTGTGATATTTTTTTCAAATGAAAAATATTTGTAGCTCTAAAAATAGTGCATGTATGACCCAATGCCTATTTCTGTGGAGTTGTGACATACTGAATTTTTTCAGCTGTTAAATTTATTGTGGAGGAGAATAAAGAAATTAGTACCAAACTTTAGTAGTAATCCACTTCCTCAGAGATGCAATTTTTTAAAACTACTTTAAGAGGATGATGAGGTTTAAAAGATTTATTATAATACTGCATTTTATGGACAGTATCTTAATATTTGCATTAAGTAAAATTTGTCCTGGAGCCTTGTAGAAGCATTTATCTTCAGAGAAGTCTGTCGCTGCAGACTGCTTGAGTGGCAAGTTTCTTGTTCTTTGATCATTACTTAATGTAATCCTGTCAGAGGCTGGAGGTAGAATGGGGGATCTCATAATTGGAGGGAATTAAGTCACATTTCAATATACTGGATCAAACCCATTAGGTGCTTTAGCATCACCAATCCTTTTCTTTTTAAATGCTATAAAACACTGTGGATCTTTTATAATCTACTTCTAACTACCAGGTAAATTTGCTGATATGGTACCTGTATTGATATAAACCAAGTAAGACTGACTTAGAGCATGTCTCCAGCTGCCTGTTGTTAAACCTGGGCACAGTATCACTGGCTCCTGTTTATTTGGAATTTCAGTTAATTGTGATGAAGCTGTGGCTGAAATGAGCTGGGGGAAGGGTCTCTTCGCAGCTCATTGCTTTTTATTGTGTTTGTGTCCACACTTCCTCTTTTTGACACTTTTAAAAAACACTTGACAGAATTTTAACTTTATTAACTAATGGCAGGCTGAGGGAGTTGGGGCTTTTCAGCCTGGAGAAGAGAAGGCTCTGGGGAGACCATAGAGCACCTTCCACTGCCTAAAGGGGCTCCAAGGGAACTGGAGAGGAACTTTGCACAGGGTTTGGGGGGACAGGACAAGGGAGGATGGCTTCAGGGTGATAGAAAAGTCAGTTTAGATTGGTAATAGGAAGAAATCCTTTACTATGAGGTTGGTGAGGCCCTAGCACAGGTTGCCTGTAGAAGTTGTGTCTCCCCATCCCTGGAAGTGTTCAAGGCCTTCTTTTATGGGGCTTGGAGCAACCTGGGATAATGGAAGATATCCCTGCCCATGGCAGGGGCTTGGGGCTGGTTATTTACTAAGGTCCCTTCCAACCCAAACCATTCTCTTGATAAATCAAGAGAAAATTCAGGTCTTGCTGAAATCCATGGGTCTTGCAGTGCACTTAAAGGATACAGAAATTAACGTCGTGTTATCTCTCTAGAGATGTTGTGTGATATAAAGAGATTAGGCAGGTTGCTTCTTCCTGATGCTGTTTTCTCTCTGGTCTCCATCTTTAATTTTGCATGGCCCAGGTGGGATCCCAGCTCTCAGGAGCAGGCATGTGCTCAGGTTCCAGAGCATGTGCCAGAGCCTCTGTTAGCCAGGCACCCCGTGCTGGACAGGACCCTGGAAAAGTCTACGTATGCTGTCCCTATTTGCAACTCTTTTAACTCCTGCAGTTTTACGTGTTTCTTACCTCTGTGATCAGAAGAAGCATCTGCAGCATGTTCACTTCCTGTGTGTGGGCCCCGTGGGTTTGGTTTGTTGTGGGCTGCACACAAAGGACGCGTGGGTGTGGAGCCGGCACCGTCTGATGGAGGAGATGTACATGGATGGAGCCCCCGCTTTCTGCAAAGGAAAATTACTGTCAGGCTGGGCTTGGGCTGGGGGAGGGAGGAGGCTGTGAATCAGGTGGTGGTTAAGCAGCTCTGTTAATGAATGGTGTGGAGGTGTCTGCTTCCCAAGGCAGCATCTGGGGAAGGGTCTGCAGTGTGAGTCTTGATGAGGAGCGGCTGAGGGAGCTGGCAGGGCTCAGCCTGGAGCAAAGGAGGCTCAGAAAGGACCTTATTACCCTCTACAGAAAGAGGCTAATAGGAAGAAAGGACCTTATTACCCTCTACAGCGAACTCCCTGACAGGAGGCTGGAACCATGTGAGGATTGATCTGTTCTCCCAGGTAACAAGTGATGGGATGAGCCACAACAGCATCAGGTTGGGCCAGGCAATATTTAAGTTGGATATTAGGCAAAATTTCTTCATGGAAAGGGTTATAAAGCATTGATACAGGCTGCCCAGGGCACTGGTGGAATCACCACCTCTGGAAGTGTTAAAAACATCTGTGGGTATGGCAGTGAAGGCATGGTGAGCATGCTGGTGGTGCTAGATGGATGGTTGAACTTCCTGGTCTTGGAGGTGTTCTCCAGCCTTAACAATACTGTGGTTGTGTGATGTTACTGCTTCACTGGTGGAGGTGGAAGCAGCCTCTGGCAGGGTCCCACTGGCTTGCAGCATAGGAACCTGTGCTTGGCATCTTGAACTTGCCCTGGTCTGCCGAGGTGTCCTCAGGCACTTCCCTCTGCTTTTGTGAGCAAGGGGAAAATTGCCAAATGCATGTTCTCTCATACTTCACTTTACATATTGATTTTGTCTGCTCATTTTATCAGCAGTGTTACTTTCAAGGGCTCCTTGAAAGTCTGCCGCTGGTTATGGTGGTCATTAGCAAAACACCAATCCTCAAAGTGTGCGGTGCATTAAAAATCTTCCTAGGAATTTCCATAGACCACTGTGTTTCCCAATCCAATTAATGAGCACTTGCAGTTTCAAGTGAGTAATGACTTGAATAGGCTGTGGAGAAAGTTTGAAAATACTTAATGAAAATATACTGCCCTTTGGTTAAAATCTGTGTTTTTTCTGCCTAAGTTTTTTTTTTTTTAAACTAACAATGTAATGCAACATGTCAACCCCAATTTATCCATAATGAAAGTGATTGTTTTTCAGACCTTATATTCAGGAGTTTCTGTAAAGATTTTATGGACTGGACAAGCAGGTTATATGTAAACTGATTTACAGAAATCGTCTCAGTTTGGGGGTGACATGTGCAGCTGTGTAACAGCAGTTAAGAGTGATGCACAAGTGAAACTACATCAGACTGAAACTTGGGAGGGTTTATTTTAGGCAAGCACCTGTATTTACTGAAATCTGGCTGCTGGCAGTAGTTTACAGCCCTTCTCATAGCCCTGGGGAGAGCCTGTGTTGGGGGGTGATGCCACAGTGTTGGGATGTGGCATCTTCCTGCTGCTGGGGGAGCTGCACTCTGAGGCTGGAAACAGAACCCGTCTGCTCTGCTCTTCAAGGCCAGGCTGAACAAGGCTTGGGGAGCAGCCTGGTCTAGTGGAAGGTGTCCGTGCCCATGGCAGAAGGGTTGGTGTGAGATGAGCTCTACTGTCCCTCACAGCCTGGTCTGTGATTCTTGACTCAAAGACCTGTTTTTGAACCTTTCTCCATCTCGAGTAAGTTTAGCAGTCAGCTGCACATCTGCTCCCTCCCCTGGTGATGGGTTGATGATGGACACCCTGAACACACAGCAGGTTTGTGTATTGCCCTCCCCTTGCTCAGCAGAGCAGCAGAACTGTACTAGTTTGTGATAATTCAAGAAAAACGTATATTTTATATATACCTTATAGAAAAATATCCCTTATGTAGGGATATTTTTACACTGATTTCCTACTTGCAGTCCAAACACATCAGTCTTTTTACCTGGTGATCACTTTCACCAGGAAGCCTGGAACTGTTTGGAAGCAGATTCAGAGCACGGCCTGTTCTTTGTGGGGAAACCATCCTGCTCTGTTGATTGGGATCAATCTGGTGAGTTGCTCAAGCCTTGACCTCAGCTGGTGCTGACAGTACTGTGGGAGGGATGTACTTCTGTGGCAGAAGAACCTTTCAAAACTTGTAAATATTTTGCAAATTGCTACCACAAGAAGTAAAAATTCAGTCACTGAAAAATTCAGTCGCAGTGCTGGTCTGAAAGCAAACCAATGGGAGATCCCAAGTGAGAACTACAATTTAATAGGAAAATTAAAATAAAATGGAATAATACAAAAACACTGACAGAGAATACAACCTGACACCCTATTGGTCAGGGTGTTGGTAGCAGTCCCATTAAATGGTGGCTGCACTCATCCTGCAGTGACAGGGGTGGTTCTGGTGGAGCAGGGATCCTGTAGAAGGGTGGAGTTTTCCTCTGAAGGTCCAGTGGTGGTGTAGATAGGTCTGGTCTTCCTCTGGGAATCCAGTGGGAAAAGGCTGCCTGTGATGTTCCAAATCTCAGATTATATCCAAGTAGGAATGCTTGGCTCCTCCCCCTGGGTGGAGCATCTCCCAGTGGGATGATGGAATTTTATCAGTCATGCAGGGACACTCAGTGGCCCATGGACAGAATATTTCTCCCCAGAGGGAGGATGGGTCATGGAAGAGATAAAGAACGCTGCTCCACCTGTTTTCCACAGATGGTAATAGAATACTTTTGGTTACATCTTGCATTGCAACCTAAGACAGCTCTCCACACAATAACCAGTTATTTGTTTCTTTCTCCTTTTAGCACATAGATAGATTTACACCATGGTAGAAATTAACTCAGTTCCTTGGAAAATGCCTGAGAAAATATTTTATGTAGCATGTTCAGGGAATTAATCTCTGTTTTGATGGACCCTAAGGGTTTGGGTGGCAGTTCCAAACTCATTAATTCTTCATAAGCAAGCTCTTATGCAAACTCGATGGAGAATGATGTGTGAGGGTTGTGCCCACTGCTCATAACTGCTTTGTGTCACTTGAGGGTTGATGGTAAAAGATGCTCTGCACCACAGAGATGCTTTCTTTCTTTTGGAGACTTAAAAATTTTTTGTGTATGAGTTGCAGTTCCTTGTTTTTAACATTATTGTTTCAATCTCTTGAAATGACATATTGGGTGGCTTCTTGTAGGGAAATCTGACAGGGTAGTAGCCAGCAAGCTGCTCTCCCTTTGTGCAGGGAGATGGTAGCATCCATGGATCTGTTTTTCATTCCATGTCTTCCATCTGGACTGCTTCTGTCCAATATGCTCTACTCAAATGTAACAGCCTGGTTGTAGTCTCACTTGTAGCCAACCCAGCCTTTCACTTAGGTTTAGGTTTCTCCTGCCTTAGAGAAAAGTAGTCCTGTGAAGGGTTATTTTGTATGTTAGCCTTGTAAATTTGTAAGTTGGAGTTGTTGGGTTGAATGTCACATAGCGCTGAAGGATTTCTTTAAAGGGCTGTGATGGTGTTGATGTCAACTTTGTGTTCAAGGTAAAATGGATTTCTGATTTAGAATATGGAAATTCACATCAATTCAGTCATGTTCTTCATAAGCCTCATGGACCAGTTTAGAGATAGAGAATATCCTAAGCAATTTTCAATAAAAACCACTATCAGGAAATGTCAGTGCATAATTATAAGCATTTGGATACTCTGTTTTCCTTGAAGAAACTTGGCATGAAGACCACTGCATGTAGGAGAGAATAGCTACATAAGTATCTTTGGTTTTGGCACAGAACTGATTACTATCTAATGACATTTAACAGCATTTTTAGTTTTGTATTTGATATGTGGCATCTCTCTTGATAGTGATATGTCTGACAGATAAAATACTAGACTAAGTGGGACCACCACTGTATCTTATCATTGTTCCTTACCTTGTTCTTGAAATTCAGCCTTGCTTTTTGTCGCTGAGTATTAATGAGTTTGTTCTTGCATGATGAAGTTTCTAGTTGAAGGTAAAATAGCCACAATACTTCTATTGTCTTAATGATTTTGATTTTGTTTCCTTTCCAGTTTGGTTAGCATTTGTGGTTTGTCAATGTGGAGTGCAGGTATGGCATCTGGCTTACCCCTTGCTTTATCTGTCAGACCAGTTTCTCGTATTGGGTGAGAACAGCTGGGGTTTTCCTCCTTTGCCCTCAGTAGAGGGAAGACCCCAAATGACGCTGGGGAAAACTTTCTTTAAGCATACTCAGCTTCGCATTTTTAAAGGTGATAAAAGCTGGATTTTACTAGAAAATAAGAAAGTTTAGAAGTTGCTGTACTGTGGTGCTCCATCTGATGACAGAAGCTCTGCAGAGCTGCTGTAGGATCTGTGCTGTGCTTCCCCAGCATGGCTGGTGTGGCATCCAGATCTCAGGATGTGCAGACCCTGAGTGCCTGGTACCCTGCCCGTTATTCCCTGTTCACCCTGTTACAGAACTCAGTGCTGAGCCTGGTCCCAGCCTGGGTCCAGGGCTGGCTGAGCTGTTAGCATGAAGCTGTGCCTGGGCACAGGCAGGTCTGTCAGGGTGGGACTCCTTCATTCTTCAAACTGGAGGCACTGACCACTAATAAATGAAAGCGGATTGTTCAAAGTTACCCTTGCTTAGGAGAGAAATTTTGCTAGGAGGAGTCAAATCCCTCCCCTCTTCCCACTTGCAGGCTTCCAGTTTAGTGTTAAGCCTCAAGCAAAAAGACAAAAGAAATACTGAAAGTGGCATTTTCATGATTTTTCTAACCTCATCTGTGGACTTAATGCATTATTCTCAAGGTCATTTAATCAGAAGCCTTTTTCTTGTGAAAGGTGTGGTAGTACCTTATGTTTTAAATAGGCTTAATCTACTTGGTTTAACCTGAGATGCTGTTTTGAATAACTGAGGGAATAAAAAGTGGTATTTTGTATGGGTTTTTGTATCAACTTCTGATGAGAATGAGAAAAATATATATGCACCTTTATGGGCTTTGCAAATGGGAGACCTCCACCTGGCTTCCCAGGTCACTGTCAACTGAGGAAATCACAGCCAGGTCCATGTTAGGTTTGGGAAGTATTGTCTCCCAAAAATCTAGATTTGAGACTAGATTGAGGTTATGTTTAGTGAGCAAAATCCTAAATGTGTTTGGGAGATTTTGCTGTGGGATGTTAGCTATTTTGTCCTTTCTGTGTCTCTGAGGGGATTCAGTCCCCCAGACTGACCTTTTTGGGGATGGTATCCACACCTTTTCACCACCAGGGATTTTTGGGTTGCAGACCTTCCCAGACTTCCCCACCCTTTGCCAAAATGAGATGTTAGGCAGGAAGGGAGGAGCGTGGCATGAATCATGTCAGTTCAAACCGCTGAAAGGAACTTTATTTGTGTGAGTCCATAGCAAAGGGGGCTTCCCCCTTCCCCAGCAGCGCCGGCAGCCCTGCTTGTGATGCGGATCATGCTCTGCCCGGCTCTGCAGAGTGTGCGAGCGAGACAGAGCTGCAGCAGAGAGCTGTAATTTATAAACCTATTATAAACCATATAAATCTGAATCATTTTAAATAGAAGATGACCTTTCCCTGCTTAACACGGCAGCTGCAGAAAAAAGAGTTGGGGTAGTGTGAAAGCAGTGGAGAAATTCAATCCATGGTGCCTTTTTATTGTTCCTCCTGTGTTGCTGGTGCTATATTTAGAAGCTTACATCACTTAAGGAATGATGACAGTCTCTGCCCTCCCCCTCCCGCTCTCCCCCTGCTCTCCCTCGCTCCTTCCCTTAGGATGGATCATGTTTTCATACTACTTATGAGTCCTACAGATCTTGGGGTAGGATTTTTCTACAGCCTTTCAGCGAGTGCTGCCGTGGAAAGTGACATGTGTAAGGATGTGATGGCACCACAGAATGTCACCCTGAAGGGGAACAGGAGCTTGTGGTGCTGCTTTCCCTGCCTCCCCTGCCTAAAGAGCCAGGAACAGGGTGGAGGTTGTATGTTTTTTCCTTTTTTCCTGAGAAGCCACCATGCCACGACAATACAATGAGTTGTTTTTGGTGTTTAAGTTCAGAGGTGGGGAGAGCCTCTGAGCAGCATGGCAGTGACACTGAATCCAGTGAGCTGTGCCAGCATGGCAGGGTCTGCAGCAGGCTCTGCCTTCTGCCCCTCACTCCCCATTGCCTGTCTGTCCAGAAAGATGTAAAGTACTCAGATCTATGGAAATAACCTCTTGATGCAGGTGCCCTTAATGCTAGAATATTTCTGCATAATGCTGCTATGTTTGGCAATTTCCACTCGGAAAACTCTATTAAAATGAATGATTTTAGCCCGAAACATCTTTGCCCGAGTGTGTGCAGTGACAGATTGCCTTGTGAGCAGTGGCCGCCTTCCCCAGCCCCCACCATGGGCTTGGAGTCAGGGTGAGACCAGAGCTGCTGCTCTGTAATGGGGGGGCATTGGAGGTGCCCGCTCATGTCTGAGCGCTGTGGGAAGCTGTGTGCCAGGGACAGTGTGCCAGCGGCCGCCTGCCTCTGAGGACAAAGGGACAGCAGTCCTGAAGCACAGCTCGGAGCCCCAGGCCCCTCGGCCGGCAGCTCCTGCCTCGTCAGCCAGGGCCGTGATGGCTTTGAGACCGTCCCCGTCCTCCCTGCTGGAATTGCACAATGGGCTTTTCTTCCTCTGATTGATCAGGAAAAAGTCCTGCTGCTTGTGGGGTACCTCTGCCAGCAGCTGCTGGTGCTTCCCGCCTGTGCAGGGCTTGCATTTGTGGTGTCCTTAAATAAGGGAAGACTCTAATCCTGCCTGGCTGAATGTGCATTTAAATTATGAAAGGCTTTGCTGTCCTTTTAAAAACATCTCATTTTTCAGTGACTTACTCTTGTTAGACAATTAGAATGTGCAGATTTGGTTAACAGTCTGGAGGATTCAGGTAGCATTATGGGAGGATAAAGAGAATGATGCAGAGAAATCTATGGAGTGGTATTTCAGCATGGAAATAAATCAGTGTTAAGGAACAAAGACTCCCTTTACTACGGAGATTGTATACTGTTTTTTCCTTGTGATCTTCTTAAAACTTGGATTCTGGCTTAAAATGTGACTGGTGATTTTCTGTTTGTGATTCTGCTCAATGCTGCAGCTCTTCTCAGGTATTTCAGTTGTGATCACTACCAAGCCTTTGTATCAGATTTTTTTTTTCCATCTCAGAGTTGCTCTAGTTTTGAGATTTGTCATTAAACCAGACTATTTATAAGAAACTTACATCCCCATGCTGCAGGGAGCTGGGGCTGCAGAGAGAGAGGCATGTGTTAAAATAAATAAATAAATGAATGGAAGCAGAAGGGGGTGGGGGGATGCCCCAAAAGCCGGGCTGTGGAAGTAGGTCAGGTTTTCCCCCCACGCGGGGCTGGGTGGGCAGGGCTGCGCAGCGTGGGCTGCAGCCCCCCGGGACCCCCGCAGCAGCCGCCGCGCTCATTGGCGGCGCGGCCACAGGGATGATGTCATCTGCACTTAAAGGCAAAACCAGGAGGAAATAGAATTTCGTTCCCATTATTGAGCTGGTGTTTACAGTAGTTGTAAAATACGGCATCTGCGCCAAAATCTGCGCTGGATCGGGTTTGCAGCACAATGCAGCAGGATGGATCTGGGAGGTGGAGATCTGCCCGGAGAGCTATCAGGGGCAGGCAGGCAGGGAGAGGGTTCTTTCAGCTGCATGGGTTCTTTTCTCCTTGATATAAATTGTGATTATGCTAGCCATAATGCAGGAAACACCACATGGAAGTGTTTGGGTGTTCATTGCTGCTGGGGATTTATCACTGTAGCATTAGAGACATTTAAGATGCTTCTAAATACAATTTTATGAATTATTAGAAAAGAGGCAATACAGTAGTGTGTAAGATGAAGCTCACATATCCAGTCTATTGTTTAGTATTGAAAAAGCAGTAAAAGAAACAGCTATTTGTGTAGCTGTGTAGTGCTTTGTAAAAATCTAAAGTAGTTAGAATGCTTTCAGCTTTCAGAAATCAAATAGACTTTGTGTTTGCAAATTTTGCAGGCGCAGGATTGAAGTTCAGATTGTCCTTTATGTTTAAATACAAGTTAAACCCAGTAATATTTATGGACCCTGGTTGCATTTATTATTTTTGTTGTTTGATAAGAGGTTGAGTAAATTCAGACATTGATGCTAGTTTTTCCCTTTTAGGATAGTTTTGGAAGGTCTTTCTGGGTTAAGGTGCAACTCCTATCCTAAGTGTTGGACTTGGTGATCCTTGTATGTCTCTTTTGACTCCAGATGTTTTATGTTTCTGTGGTAATTTGGGTCATATACTGGGAAGAATTCAGCTCCTGGATGACTGCTTAGGAGCTATTGGTGTGAGATGGAGAGTGGTGCCCTGTTGGTACAACTTGGCTTCAAAGATTGAGAATCTCCTTCTGTGTGTCCCTTGGCACAGTGGATGAAAAAGAGCTTTCTCTGGAGTGCTCAAACTGCCTGACTCAATATTCAAAAATAACCAAGCAGACAAGACAAAAAAGGCATTTTTGGCCCTCACTACCAGCAGGCCCCCCTTGGCAGCTCCATTTGTGCACAGGAGGTACAGCCGTCATGGGCTAGTTTTGATTTGGAGAATTACCCTCAAGTCTGATGTGGCGACAAAAATTCTTTCCAAAAAGAAGAAAGCACTAACAGTGAGTGCCCCTTCTTGCAGACGAAGAAAATCATCCAGAGACCAAAATAATGGCTTTAACAGAACCAGCACCCTCTGTCCCCTTGCCTGTCTCCTCCCTCCTCCCCTCCCGTGCGCAGTAGCAGAAGTCATTTGCCTTCTAGGAACCGAAAGCATCACGGCAGACCTGGCTCAAAGGTGTGGCATCCCTGAGATCCCTCCTTGGAGCATCTCTCCAGCATACTGGAGAGATGGGCTGCTAGCCAAGACTTTAAGCTGCTTTCAAATATATCAGTTTTTAGTTGCAAAAAGAGATTACAGAACTAAATTGATGACTGCAGAATTAAGGGGAATTGGGTTGGAGACAGAACTGGTCTTGATTGAACAGGGAAAAAAAACCCCACCCTCCAAAACTTTTAAAAAGTGTTCCAAAACCATTAAAACCATGAGAATTATAAACATCACTTTTTAATAAGAAATTTACTTCTCATTCTGGATCAAATCTCTGTATTGTGTACGATGAGATAAAAGTGTTAGAGAGTCTCTAGAGTAACACATACATAAAAAGCATAATTTTTTTATTGTGAGCTGATGATGCATGTGTCTGTGTGCATGTGAATGGCTGCAGATATTTATTTTACTTTTTAAAAAATTTGAATGCAGAGATGAAAAATAATCCACCTAAATGCTGCTGAAAATGTTAGTAGATACATGTGATTAATTAAAAAAAAATTATTCAGAAAAAGGAGATTAATCAGAGTTCCAGCACATCCCTGAATAGATATAAAAAGATTTAAAAGCTGATATGCAGCAGGGTGTTTGAGCAGTTGTACTGATATGTGTGTTTATATTAGGTCAATAAAGATGCTCTGTTGGCTGCATCTGCAGATCCAGTAGCCAATTGATCTAATGCAGTTTCTAAAGGCTTTCTATACAGGTGATGTCATCCTTTTAGCTCCGTTCCCCTCCCACTCTCTTTCCTCCTTATTAGATATTTCATCTTGCTGCGGAGCATCCAATCGATGGGAGCTTCTCCTGAGGGAGCTGCTGAGAAGCAAGCAAAGATAGTAGGAATTAGGACTCCAGCAGTCAGCCTTGCTGTAGCTATGGACGTCCTGTTTTGTTTGGCATTACAGAAATGTTTTAATTGGAAAAGCTAGGCGTGGATTAGCCGTGCTATCTGACTGATGCATTAGAATACCAAGCGACACTGCAGAGTTGTAAACGGCATTTAAAAAAAAAAAAAAAGAAGGAGGGGGGGTGCAAAAGAGAAAAGGGTTTGTATTGCAAAGGCTTTTAATACATTCCACAGTGCAAACCTGTTAGAGCATATATCCTGGAGCTACAGTACGGATGCGAATTCAATTCCTGCGTTTATGATGGACACGAGTATAAAGAAGAAACTTTAATATCCCAGGGTGTGGGATTCCTGGATCGCCTAAGATGCTGAAGAACCTTTGCAAAATTTCATCTACAGTATTAGGATGAAGTTTCTGAAAAGTGGACCCGAAGATAAGCCACTTGTAAATGCATTTTAGAAGAGAAAAAAAGAAATTGGAAGAATTCATACCTTGCTTTTTAATGTATTGTTGCTTTAACCTGCAGTTCTAATCCATTTCTGAATTAATTCAATTTAAGCAGCACTTTTTGGGTGCATGCCTCTTGCCTGGAGGAACGTATGGATATTTGTATTTGAGAACCTAGGAAACATTTTGATTTGAATTTATGTGCTTGTTAAAACTGGAACATTTTTATAGGAATTGCTGCTGCTGCTGCTGCTAACTCCCTGCAATACTGAAAACTCCTCAGATCTAGTGGAAGCTGTAATCGAATTCAGTGTGAAATCCAAGCCTGAGAAGTTGCATATATGTACATTGCTGCTTTATGATTTTTAAAGAGAAAGCAGAAGGGATTTTTCTCATTTTTTCCCCCTGTGGCTTTTATTTGAGAAAGGAAACTTTTTTCCCCCAGCCTCAGAAATGGCTTTTCTTGTTCGATGTTATGCCAACTGCCTACAGCCCTGGGCCTCCAAAGTAAGTAAGATTTTGTCTGTGCTGCATTTCTGTGACATGTATTGACAGCCCTGGTGCTATCTGAATGTTCCCTTCTCATCCCAGCAGCATGCTGGGTTGAAGGTACTGGAATCCTGGCTATGCATGAACTGTTTCTGTAGAATCATTTCTTAACAGGAAGGGGGGACCTAGAAATCATGGAATTGTTTTATATACCGATAGCTTAAAAATTACCAGCAAGTATAAAAATAATGCCATTTGCTTATGAAATGTGTTAAGCTTGGTTTTTAGCCTATAAATATGAAGTGTATATGAAGCCTATAAATATTATTGTAGTGTAACATTTTTATAACTGCTGGCATATTTTGCTAACTTGGGATTACTAGTATCCAAACCCAGTGATGTTTTAATTTTCAAGCTGTGTGGAGCTGTACTGGTTGTTTCCTTTGTGCAGCAGCATGGAATTGGTTAATTATTTAGCTGAACTATGTAATTACAATTAGCTTTAAAGGACTCCAATTATTTTTTGTGTCTGAGAATGCAGTATTTCTGTGAAACTTGGGAGGGAAGGGTGTTTCTTTTAAATGGCATAATGAAAGCTAGAACGTTCGAGCAAACCCACCTTGAGATAAAAGCCTTTAAAGAAATTAAAAATACAATATTTATGAGACTGTTACTGTTTGGTATGCTCAGTCAGAAAATTAGCTGAGTTTCTGGTATTTTATTGGGGCTACTACCAAGAAGTAGTCATCTAAGACACAGGAATTGCCTTATAAATCTAGGGCCAGGCAGATATTCATTATTATTCCTTTATTATAATTTTGTATTTACTGGATAAAAAAAGACTGTGCAACTTTCTGGTGTTTGGAGGCAGTGGGCAAAAGCCTTGTGCTCATGGCAGTGTGAGATGCAGCATTGACTTTGGAGCAGGAGATGCTCTTGACTTTGGTCCCAGGAAGTTCAGAGTCTCAATGACATGATGGTGTGCACAGGCACAGGGAGGAGAAGCCAGCTGGGGGTGTGGGTTCCCTGTCCTGGCTGATTTTCCCTGTTTGGTTTTTGTGTCTGGTGTGATGTAAAGGGAAGCTCGTGGTGAATAGGGGGGTGCAAGCTCTGGGCTGTGGGTTTCCCTGAGTGGGTGCCAAACCCAGCGTGGAGCTGCGTGGGTGGGTGCGTGGCTGCATTTTGGGGTTTCACATGTGCTGAATTCCCCCAGCAGCAGTCAAGTGCAGCTGCAGGTACTCGTGGTCCTGGAGAGTGGCTCTGTGTGCTCACACAGGTAATTGTGGCTCCTCACCTTGCAGTTCCTGCTGCTGGCAAACCCTGCCCTGTTTGTGTTGTGGTCCATGCCCCAGTGTACATGGAGAGTCTTTCTTCCCTTCCTACTCTGCAGACATTAATTATGAAAGGCTGAGTTTACTTAAGCTTGACTTACCTGCGCTGCCCTTATTAAGAAGGTTTGAATGTTGTAGTACTGCTTAAAGACTGGGAATGCTTTAGTCACCTTGGTTCTTCAGCTGGGATTGCACTCTCCGCAGAGCTTGGGCTGAAGGGAGAAACCACAAAAAAGCCTGTGCTCAAATAAGGGCTTCATAAGGGTAAAATAATAACATAAAAAATAAAAGTTTTTTGACCCCTGTGTCAGCTCTGTGGACATTATCCAGTGGATTGCTGCTCTGCCAGCCAAGCCATTTGTTCACTCAGTTACTATTGATAAATGAGATGGTATAAAATGTTAGGAAGGGGAAAGTTTGTTTTTTTCTTCTAATGGCTTAGGGAACCCATTAACTGATTTTGCATTGCAGTCCATAGCTAACAGCTCTTTACCTTTAAAGCCATAAAGGTAAAGCAGTTTTATTCCTTTCTGAAAAAACCCACAACCCATCTAAAACTTCTACACCCCCCCCCAAAATTTTGACAGGATCTGTTCATGTTGTTTGATAACTGAGAAGTGTGCATAGGATTAAACAAACTGATGTGCTGAATCAGATCTGAGTTTGTGCCATTTTGGTTTTAGCTGAGCTTTGTACTAAAAATCTGTTTCTATGACAAGTGTTTTATAATAATACATAATACAGCAAAATAAGTCCTGTCAGAATTTTAAATATGTAAGTTAAATATGTAAGCTTCAAGTTTAACTTGAAAATGTCAAGTATTTTGTGTTTTGAAACTAGAACTTAGATTTATGTAGATCTGTGCCAGAATTGTTTTAATCAGCTGCTTTTAAACTGGTAGAGGACAGTAGTCTGAAAATGGGCTGTTGACTCAGTTGTAATTACAGCTGTTCTGGATGTGACACTGTGATGATCCATGGATTGAATCAGAGCAAGATGAAGTCATATTTCTTATGACTAATCATAAAGGTAGGCTTTTGTGAGGGTAGAACACTTCTGAAGGTTAGCCTTAGCCTAGGGAGGTTAATTGGAGTGGCTGAGGAGGAGCAGGAGCCAGGTTAGGAGCTCTGTGGACACCTGAAGGCATTCCCCAGTGCCAGGTGTCTCTGCTGTCCACGCCAGTGTCCATAGCACACACTGGTAGTGCTGCTCTCACCCTTATCCCCCAGAGGCTCCATGGCTTTTGGTTTCCCAAAGCAAGGTGCAGAGCAGACTTGTGTGAAGCAATCAATGCATTCCACTTCCCTGCATCCAGAGCTGTAAAAGGAGGATGAACAGAAGGGGAGAACAGTGAATGTGTATCTGCAGTGCCCTTTCAGGCAGCTCCTTGTGGAGGTCAGCGTATTTCTGAGGGCTGCTGAGAACTGGAAACGTGTCTGAGAGCCATCACCCTCTCCTTGGAGGAGGAGATGATGGCTGTGTGCATCTGGAGGAGCCAGCAGCAGGGCAGAGCTGCCCTTGTGAGGGATGGTCTCTACCCTGGGGACCCTGCCCCTGCTGGACTGCCAGACTGGGGAAGATGGGATAAACAGATGCAGGCACTGGAAACGTGGGCAGGATGATAAGCAGTGAGGAGTGTGGTGAGCAGGGATCAAAGCTGTGCCTGCTGTCGAGCCACTGTGGCTCTGCAAGAGGATGAGGAAGATGGAGGACTTCGCATCACGTTGGTGGAGATCTGTCTCCACAGGCTGGTTCTGTTGGCAAGGACAAGAGACATTCAGCTTACATTAAACAAAACTGTGATGCCAGTGCAGTATTTCAAAGAGGAAAAGAATTCACAAGTAATAATTCACAAATAATTCACAATCTCAGCAAGATTTTGGTTGTCTTTGTAATTCTGATCATAACTTTCCCTGTTCAGTTGTCTGTGATGCCCTTTGTGGTATTGGACTCTTAGCTGTAACTGTGCTGTGAAGTCATTATGAAGGAGAGCTCTAAATGTAACAATTTAGATGTAGAGGGTTCTTCTGTAATAGAAATTTTATGCACATTTTAAGAATTTTCCAAGCCTGGAATGTACCCACAGTTACTGTGTGAAGCATGAGAGTCTGATGGGGTGGGTATGGAGTGATTGGATAACATTTCTATAGAGGCTATTTAAAATGGATGCTTTTTGAGATAATGTACTTTTTATAGAAAATAAGAGTTTTTGAATTAACATTTAAACTTTTAAATTTTTTTTCCTGAAGCAAAATAGTTTAATTCAAGATCCCAGGTGCATGTGAAACTTATCTTATGGCAGTAGATGGTAATTTATTTTCTCTGGGCTTCTGTGCTCTTCTCTTTCTGCTGTTTAGATATAAATCTAATAATGTGGAGCATGATAATGATACATTTGCTCTGTAAAAATTTGTGTTTGGGTTAGAGCAGGAGACTTGGAGTAATTTTTCAGTCCCATTCCTATTTCTGGTGTCCTCTCAGAGGGATGTGATACAATTTTTGGTTATTCATAACTAAAATGAGTGTAATCTCATCTTCTGATTCCATAGGGCATCAGTTTGATCTCCAGGATCTTGAGTTGGAACCTTCATGCAATTAAAGATTTCATTTTAGTTCCTCAGAAGAAAAACAGAGCTTTGATAGTGTGTCTTTGATTTGATTCGATGTCATCCTTATCTTTGCTGACGTGTTTACATGGAAAGTAGCCCCAGTAGTATGAATTTTAAATGCTTTCAGAGCAAATAGAGTAACTGATCCTTTGTTCCATTTTTTTTCAGTCAGTTTTGATAAGGTCTTTCTCTTCCCCTTGGTCCTGCCTTTCCCACCAGTCTCTGTGCCTGTAGCTCCAGCCCAGCTTTCAGCATCACAGAGCTGTCATCCCTTGCTGTGGTTGCTCTCTGAGCTCCTCTCCTGCTCCTCATGGTTCTCTTCCCTCCTGGGAGCTTTGCATTGCTTGGTTTAGCCCTCTTTGGAATGTTTGGAGTTTCAGTCAGCTCCTCAGAGTATTCATGGTCTCTCCTACCCTGTATTTTCTGATCCTTTTGCCCTTCACCCACTGCTCAGAAGGATGTCTTTGATTCTCCATGTTTTTTGTGGGGGCACAGCCTCTTGGTTCCTCAGTCCTGTGATCCCTGGGCACTTGGAGATTGAGGACTTGGACTGACAAATGATAGTTTTTCTTACACTTTGATACAAGTGTTAAATCTGTTTTCTGTAACCACTAGCAGGATACTTTTTGTAAAACTTCTTAAACTATCAGGCAAAAAAATGCATTTAGGATAAAAACAGTTTAGTATGAGCTATGTGGCCATTTACTCCAGAAAACTTGGATTTTCTTATACTCTGGTGTATAATATGTTAAAGTGCAAGTATACATTGTGCTACTCTTCAACAGAAAAAGCCTTTTCCTGAAGTATTGTTTTTGTGGGAAATTAGATCTTAATATACAAATAAAAACCTATCTGTTCATTTATTTCCTCCTAGACTTTGTTTTAAACCTCCTTTGTTAGAATTCTCCTTACAGCTACAGTCTAGGTCAGCACCACCCTCTTTTGCCCCTCTTGTTTCCATGAATGCATTTCTTGATGAATACAGAAAGAAAACGTGGAAGCAGCAATGGAAGACTGCTGCTGCTTTGGTTTTTTTGCATGTACAATATCCAAGGGTCTCCTTACCCAGCTCCTGGCTCAGAGGTGGTGCTGACAGGGTCAGTGTGTGCTCACTGTGCTCCTGTGTCCTCGGAGCCTGCTCGGTGCATCCCAGAGCTGATTGTCACCTGTGTGTCCCTGCTGTGACGTGGGGCTGTGGCAGCATGAGGATGTGTAAAGAGGGATTGTCACCCTGCTGGATTTTACCAATCCGTGCAGCTAGCAGCTGATAAATTATTTAGTGGATGAAGGTCGATGTAGGTGTGGAATTTTATGTGCCCTGCTGTACTGGCTGAGGATGAGAGTTCCCAAATATCAGGCTGCTGGAGATTCTGGATTTCTTGTAGAACTGAGCATCACTAGTCCCTGTCACACTTTTCCTACTGTAATTATTTATACAAGACAGTTTTTACTGTTGTATTAATTTTCAGTGGTGAGAACAAAGAGTAGAATTTGGAGTAAAAGAAGTATTTTTGGACATTCCTGTTCCATATTCAAAATAACAAAACCCACAAGTCTTGACATTTAAAAATATGTTACATTGTGAATGGACCAGAGAAGAGTTGATCCTCATTTTTTGCAACCATCAGTTATGTTTACTTGCTGGATATTCCCTTTATAATGGATTTCCCATCAATATTGGTACAGTTTTTTGTGGGTGAATTTTCAGACCCACTTCTTCTCCAAAGCTGAGATGTTTGCGTGTCAGACACTTGGCATTATCGTGAGTTAAGGCATAGTAGTAATCTATAATTTAGACATATGAAAACCAAATTAAAATTGCATTACATGTGTGGTTTAAGGCAACACCAGAATATAGTTTGAAATTCTGTCCTCATATCACCTTATTGTAACTAAGGAAATGTAATACTTCAGAGAATTTTAATTTCTGTGTGCTGTAGGAGCCACAAAGACCAAAATACTCTTGGCTACCAGAGGCAATAAACAGCCTCTAGGGATTATTAATTCTTCCAGATGGTTTTTATGTGTTATGTGTGTTTTTCTACCTTCTTGTAAGCCTGGAGATATTTTAGGAAGGCTTCAGGAATAGTTTTTGAGGCACTGCAAGGCTGCCACGAATGATGTCAACTTGGTCCTTATTTCTTTGAGATTCATGTGTGTAGTATAGATAAAACCAGGAGTAGATACTGTAGATAGTGAATTAAAATGTTGAAATGAATATTGTCATGAAGTTTGTGTAGTTGGATAGGTACTGAGGTTTTTTGCATTGTGTTATTGAAGGGCACAGGATTTTATCTGGACCTGTTGGGTAAAAAGCTTGAGCCACCACTTGGTTTTAAAAACAAAAACCTCACCCCCCAGACATCACTGGTGCTTTTTAAAAGCTGAAGAAATCTGGTTTTGTGCCACTGGTGAGCCATCTGTGGTCTTTAAGGAGGAAATGGTTTTGTTTGCATTAAGTCTGTGGACTGATGTCAGCATGGGTAATTCAGCTGGGCTCATCTTGTTCTCTCTGTGGACACCTAAGTGGCCTCTCTTTGTATCTCAGAGAAGCAACTTTCTCCTCTCCCATTAACACAGCTCTAAGTGTATTTTGAACTGGAGGAGAATTGTGGCTTGTATGTAAAAGGTTAATATAAAGCAGAGTTAATTTATACAAGTCCTTGTGAAAAAAAATTACTGAAAATTCTGCAGAACAACTTCAGAGAAGTCGTGGGTTTTAGTGGTTTCTTGTTGATTTACTGGCAGGATATATGAGATGATTAAAATAATTTACTGATGCCAAGAAAAAACATCCAAGAGGTTTGTTCCTTTTTCATTTCTTAGATGGAATGAATGGGATGGAGAAGAGCAGAAAGTGGGATATAGAAAGGAATGCAGGTGAGAGACTGCAGTCAGTGGAGTGAGCTGTGCTGCTCCTTTTTCAGTGGGTTGTAGAAAGGAAAAGGAGAATGAATTAAATAAATTAGTTGTCTTGTGTAAATGAACAAGCTGACAGTGGAAACACAAGCAGGTAGTGAGACCATCAAAGCAACTTGTCAATAAGATGGTGGAATGTGGAATTTCTGAAGAACTAGTTCAATATCAGAGGTATGAAAGGTGTTGAATCAAGGGTATCAAAGAAAAAATGGTGTTTGAAGGGACTGGAAGGATATGGTCACTGAAAGGGGAGAGGTGAGAGCTGGAGAAGTCCTGTTTCAGAGGACTGGGGTCCTGTTCAACTCTTTGATTATGTGGTCTTTTTAATTTGGCAATTTGGTTTAATTTTTAAAAGTTAAGGCTAACATTTTTTTTTTTTTAAACTGGCTTCTTGTGACAGTCCAGGCTTTCTGTGTCATCTGAGAAAGGAAAATTGCTGTCCTTAAAGCACTTGGGTATGGTGGAGGCTGAGCAGGAGTGTTCCTAAGGCTCAGAGGTTACCCAGTGTCATCACAGTTAATGCTCTGAGCGTGTGTTAATAGGTTCCAGCTTACAACAGTGAAAACCTCTTAATGGAAAACCTCAATAAACAAAATGCTCAAAAAATGTGCCTTAAAATTGGGACTGTTTGTCTTGTAGAGCTGGTTTTCACAGTGAGGTGGCTGAGCTGGGGGTTTTTCAGTGGCCCAGCAGCTGTGTATGTGCCCTGACACCCCAGGCCTGCACTGTGCTCGTCCTCGGCTGTTTTATGGAAAATAACTCCTGTGTTGTTTCTGAATATTGGTCTTGCTGGCAGCATTTCAGGGAACTTCAGAAAAGCAAATAAGGTAGAAGGTTACTGACAGTCTGTAAAACCAAGGACAGAAAATTTGCTTATACAGCCTGGAAAAGGACAGACTGTTCTCTCAGAGGCTGATGCTTCTGCTGTGTCCAGACTGCATCGATTGGTTGTAAACATCCATATGGGCTCCTAGAAAAACTGATAAAAAACTTTGCTACCAAGGAGTATTAAAGAGATTAAAGAGAGGGGCAAACCTTTTGATTTTTTATTGCCCTTTTTCTTTCCATTAATTTGGATTTGGAATGGGCCAGAAGAGTGCAGTGAGTTGTGCTTCCTTTATTTGTTTTTATCCTCATGATGAGTCCTTTGGCCACTGTTCTTGTTGTGGGATCTTTTTGAATGTGTTAGATAAACATACAATTTACTGCAGGTTAAAACACAGTGGTGAAGCTTTTACACGCAGGAAAAGATAATTCATAGGTGTTATGTCCCTCTGTCAAGACTATTTTGCAAATTCATATTGCCTGTGCCTTTTCAGCATGTGGTTTTTGGTTATCCAAGGTGTAACAGAAAACACCGGTACTTACTTTCAAAACTTGTAGCACAAAGGCACAGAGATGGTTTTTCCTTAGGGCAGAGAGACCAGCAAATCCTAAAGTAAATTGCTGTGGAAATAAAGGATGAAGAGCATGGTCTCTGCCAAAAGAAGTTCTACTAATTCCTTTCCATGAAAAAAAAAAAGGGAATTAGAAATGTCTCAGTTTGGCCAGTCTGTGACGAAACTTAACTTCTGACTTCTGTGGTTGCCTTTCACTCCATTTAAACACTGCAGTGGCTTTCTATAGCCTTTATTTTTAGCAAACCCTCTGTAGGGAGAACATGAAGGGAGGTTGTCCTCAGGCTGACCATCACTTTGTGTCCTTTTCAGACGGGTTGATGGGCGGCCATCTCGTCAAAGGTCACGTCATTTGCTCTGTTGGACAGAGCATGTGCAATCTTGAAAGTCTGTTATAGCAAAATTAGGTTTTAATTTAATTCCCTTGTATTCTGTGTGACTTCACTGCTGAGAGTAAATGGTGTTTACGTGGGAAGTAAATGTCACTGCAGACGCACTGTCCTTGTCTGCTGGCCTGTGAGTTGTGCCATGGATCAGAGCTTACACTCCAATTAATTTCAAAATTACAGACACGAGACTTGGTGTGGATACACAACCTTGTACTCACCTTTGTTAAACTTTATACTGTCCTTGCTGGAGCACAGTGGGAAACCTCAGTTGTCTCAGGGAGAGACCATCACATCATTATTCTGCTCTTGTTACCAAACTACTTTTAGAAAGTCAGTAATTCTGTATAAAACCAAGATGTCCTGATGTCTCTTTAAAAAAACAAACAAAAATAATAAAATATAATACTCCTTTTAAGTAAACTTTGTATTATGTAATAGGAGAAAGGACAGGTTTGGGGCTTGCAGAGTTTTTTGGAGTTTCTCTGGTTTGGCAGCAGGAGTGCTGCTTCCCCTTGTATTGGTGCTAGGTGGCTGCACCCAAGAAATGGATGGAAAAAGCCAAAATTCCTGGTGGACCTTTGGAGTCTCCACCTCAGGTTTTCAAGTCTGCTATGGGGAGAGTTTAGTATTTTGTGCATCTTATTTTTTATTAAATGTTACTGAGTGCTGGCTTTTACACTCCCATGTGCTCTCCCACCACCTCCTCCCTTACCTGGCTGAGGTGACTGCCTGTGGCTGTGTCCTGACAAATGAGATGGGATCAGCCTGTGGACCATCTTCCAAAACTTCAAATTCCTTTAACAAAAACAAGTCTAGGCTGCTGGTGCTTCTGGGTTTGTGTGGCCTGGCAGGCTGATGCTACCATTAGGATGAGCTTTGAAGGATTTAGTCTTTTGTTCTCTCCTTTTTCCTCTTGCAGTTTGCTTTAAAAATTCCTAGTTGATCCAGGATTTTTTGGTATAATCACCAACTGTGTTTTCCTGACTCTGAGGGGGTGCAGAGTGAAGGTGGCTGTGCTGATGATAACTTCTATTTTCTTAACTTTCTTTCTGGTACAGTTCTGAATTGCAGTGTGGCATTTCAACGGGGGGTTTGTTCCTAAATATCCCTTTGTTGGGAAAGGTCAGTCACAAGGATGTGCTGGCAGGGACAGGCTGTGCCAGCATGTCAGATGCACTCATATTACAATTCCAGATTATCCCTTCTTGTGAAAAAATGAAATTGTTGTGGTTTAAAGTAGCAACTAAGTAGTCTGGAGTGTTTATCAGAATGTTTGTGGTTTTCCTGTCTGGGGTGCTGGGGCACGTAATTAGCCAGAAGATAGTGCAGATCTAAACATCTGCATCCAAAAGCATCTGATATGGGTATAGTTGGACATTGCTGTGTGGACCTTGTTTCCCAACACAAGATTTTTCAGGATACTGATGCTCTTGTACCAAGAGTTTCTAAGTTTCAGGAAAAAAAGTCACAGCCACCAATATTTAAGACAATTTTATGTCACTTGCAGCAACTTCCCAGCCACAACCAGCAAAAGCTTCCTGTGTCCGCTGTCATGTAGGTACAGAAACATCCTCTCTGTATCTTGCTGCCTGGTGAGCTCTGCAAGAGAGAACAATCACTTTGGGTAATAAAAATGCCATACAAAAGGCAGAAGCTGTGATTTATTTTGGGAGATCAAGTAGAGTGGCAAGCAGTACTTTAAAGGTCACTTGTCTCAAATAAACCTTATCTCTCTCTCAAATTTAAAGAGATATTGGGATGTTTCTTTGCATCTAACTTGCATTAAATGTCTTTTGCAAGAATATATTGCAAAGTCCAGCAGGACTTTGCATCATACATACATACCCATGTGCTTTATAGGTGATGGAAGTGGAGTGCTGGCAGGGGGATTGAAGAGCAGTTTTGATTAATTAGTTGTTTAGAAATACTCCTTTGGGAAGGCTGGCAGTGCTTTGATCATCAGTGGGTGTTTGTGAAAATGACACACAAAATATATGCACAACCTATTTATTTTGAGAGCCATGTCTTGTTCCATCAGTGCTTAGAATTACAGAATCACAGAATGGTTTGTGTTGGGAGGGACCTAAAAGCTCATCTTGTCCCAAGCCCCTGCCATGGGCAGGAACACCTTCCACTAGACCAGGTGGAACCCCATAGGTGTGGGAGACAGTGTTCATCACAAGAATCTTAAAATCTCAAATAAAGTAGAGAAGACAAACTGTACATGGCAGTGCATATGTGTGAGTGCTGGGGTGTCTTTGAGCCAGAACAGGCTTTAACAGCACCAGTTGTTGGTAAAGAGCAGCACCTGCCATTGTTCTCCTGGGAAATCCTGCAGAATTGGTTCTAATCTTCCTCCTGCTCACTATTTTACTGGAGCTGCTTTGAAAGTTTGAGATCTGGATAGAAGGGAGCTTAAATTAAATTTCCTTATGTCTGTGTTACCACAGTCAACATTGGATTTGATCATGGACAAAAAGATTGAAGCTGAAGTCAGAGCTGTTTGTTGGAATAGGGAGGTTATAAAGGTGGGGACAGCCTGAAGAGTTTGCAGCAAACCTGTGGGCTTTAAGCTAGAGTCAGTGAATCTGTGTGGGGTGATTTGTTCTGTAATTTCCTAAAACTCCTGGATGTTACATCAGCTCTTCCCCATGTGCACACAGCTCTTCCATGTACGTCAGCTCTTCCCCAGTACTGCTGGCCCCTGGATTGAATTTTGTCATCTGAGTGCTTTGACTTTTTGCTGTTCTCAAATCCTGAAAATAGGTATTTTCAGCCTGTAAAACTTTTTCTGGTGGCTAAACATAGGCTCTAAAGTGTTTTGTTTCCTTTGTATTTAGATCAAGCCCACTGCAACTTAAGTTCCCTAACACTCATTCTGCCAACCTCCTTTCTTCCTCCTTGCTTGAATGGGTTTTTTTGTGGGATTTTAGCAACTGTTTTTCCTTTTCAGACTTTCTCCTTTTCATGTGACCATAGATATGAATTTACAGGTTGGGTATTTTGTACTTTCTTTTGTTAAGGAAAAACAAAGCTAGACTAAGGTAAAAATTAGGGTAGTAAGGAAGAGTAATGTTCTCTTTCATAGCCCACATGGATTGTTGTATTTGAGTAGTGATTGCCATTGAGAATGTCATTGGGAGTTGCAAGGGATGCAAGATCCTTCATGTTCCTTATCACAATTTTGACACTAAAATTATGTTGCATTTGTCAGAGGGTCTCAACAATTTTTTCCCTGGTTGTGGGGGAGGTTTGGCAAGACCTCTGGTGCCATCCATGTTTTCAGAAAATATTTGAACTGGTGTTTGATGAAGTACTTCTCTTGTGTGTTCTTCAGATAATGAACATGGAATTGTAATGGTAAATCAAAACCTGTTTATCACTTCTCTTAATGTTTGGTCAGTATTTATAAAGTTGATACCAGCCTAGGAGTATTTTCCAGTATGGTCCTTTAATTTTGTAGGACTGAGTATGTAGTAGCTGACATGATTGTGGGGCATTTGATTTGTTTTACAGAAGAAATATTTTAATTTTTATGACAACAGTTGATGCTGTTGGAGTAGTTTTGGACATTGTCTGCCTCAGAACTTTTTTTAAAAAGAAATAGTATGTAAATTGTATAATTTAAAAACGATAAAGGCACATAGAGAATCTATTATTCCTTGATACAATGTGCTTTTCACATAGTTGAGTATAATTTTAAAAAACTAAATTTTATTAAATTTTAATAATTCAATATTTTAGAAATAACTATATGTGACAAAAAATAAACAAGCAGCTGAATTAAAGGACTTCATTTGACAGTATCCCATGCAGTTCTGAGTCTTTAAAAGCTATTGCTTTTTTTAGTAGAAAGAATGTTTGTGAACTTGAGTTATGCACTCAGATATCTGCATGTGTGTTCATTTACAGATAGATTTATAAAATAGGGGTGCTGTTGTATATAGCTGTAGCTAAAATGCATAATATTTTTTCTGTGTACTCATTTCTTTAAAGAAAATTTAAAGCCCTTTACAGACCAAATGTTTTATTTAGATTACATTACTTTTTGTTCTACATTGATATTTTCTAAAGGTTATTCCTGAACTAAGGTTCATAAATTGAACTTATAAGGAGGAATCCTGCTTCTTCATAATGGATTGCAACGTCAGCTAAGGTTAAATACTGTGTGCTGTTTGGCCATCATCATACATTTGTCATCTTGGGGTGTGTCACTTAGCTGTAAATATCCAGGACCTTTGTTTTATAGAAGGGTGCATTGTTTTCCATCAGTTTTATGAAAACTGAAGCGTGATTGGGTCAGCTTAGTCTAAACTAGCTTTTTCTCAAAATGTATGTCAAGTTACAGGTTCAAATTCTGTTTGATTTTGATTCAATAATTCAGCAATTCAAATACAAATTTAAACGCCTAACCAAAGTTTTATGAAGAACTTTGTCTTCCAATCAAACTTACACATCTTGTTTTCCTTTCTTTTCCCTGCCTTTCCCCAAATTCCTGTTATTTGCAGCTTCCAGCTGACCTTACCAAGATGCACCTCACGGACAATCCCCATCCCCAGGTGACGCACGTCCCCTCCAGCCAGTCCGGCTGCAGCATTGCCAGTGACTCTGGGAGCAGCAGCCTCTCGGATATCTATCAGGTAACACTGCTTTGGTTTCATAGCTGTCCTTCCTTGGTGTTAAAACCATTCCATAAACAGGAAGAGTGACCCTTTATCCAAGATGGGTAAAACCCTCTTGATGCTTCTGCCTATCCCTTGCTGCCCATGGGGCTCAGCACTCCCACAGACACAGAAATGCAACAAGCTGCTGCTTGTAAAGCTCTTTTTGTTGCTTTTCACATCTTTCTGTACCACCAAGTATGCTGCGGCTTTTAAAAGTAACAGTTGTTGATTCATGGGATCATTTTCCTTTCTGAAATGGAACAAATCTCTCGAAATCAGCCTGGTGTTTCCAATACCGTCCTTGATTATTTATATTTATTGCTAATAGCAGATGTTCAGTTCTGCAAACAAAAGTGTGGTAATAAACCCACTTTGCACTAATTGACTGTGGAAATTCTAGTGTGGCTTCCTGAGAGAAGTTGGCTGAAAGCCAGAGATAGCTTCATTTGTTTACTGATAATACACTTAATAAGTTACCTGTCTTGTGTCAAATCACAGAGCTCATTTCATGGGTGTTTATGCTCTGATTGATGAGGGCATTCAGCTTGGATTTGTATTGATCAGTCGTTTCACAGCTTTTCCACTTCCAAGTTGCAGTCTGGCCACAATACAGAATATACAGCAGTTGTTGAGCATGGTGTAGGTGTAACTTGATTTTGATGTAACTTGTAACAGGTGTAACCTGTTCCTTTTGCTTAGGTGCTGTCTGGATATTATTTCTATACTGGAAACAGATTAATGATACCTGTTTACAGCAATATATTGCTTAGGGAACTTGAAAAATAAGACATTAATGCAAAAATTACTTTAGAACACTGGAAGTGTCCCTGTGTTTTTGTCCTATTTAATCTACAACCTCACTACTTTAGATTTGCTTGCTGCCAGCTAGATCAGGAGTAGCTGGCAGGCATTCTTGAGAGTCTCCCCAAGATGCTCCATGAGTTCTCTTATTTCTGAGAGGCTCTGCTGGAAGATGGTGTTCTGCATCTTGATTATTTTTACTCTTTCTTATTTTCTGAATCAAGACTACGTCAGAATTGATGTTTGGTTAGGGTTAGGAATGAGAGAGTCCAAGAGCTTACAGCTCCACTGGGGCTGGAAAAGGCCTGCCAGGGAGATCATGGCAGGGCCACAACATTGCTGCTGCTGCATCTTTATGGTCTGGACCAGCCATGGTGATGGGTTAGGGTTGGGTTTGGGTTGGGGTTGGGAGAGTCCAAGAGCTGACAGCTCCAGAACAGTGGGGCTGGAAAAGGTTTGCCTGAGCAATGCTGGCAGGGCCCCAGCATTGCAGCTCCCACATCTTTCTGATCTGGAAAACCCATAAAATTGGTTTGGGTGAGGATTAGGGTCAGGGTTAGGGTTGGGAGAGTCCAAGAGCCAACAGCTCCAGGAGCCCTGGGGCTGGAAGAGTCCTGCCAGGGTGATTCAGCAGGGCCACAACATTGCTGCTGCTGCATCTTCTGACCAGGACCAGCCATGGTGATGGGGACCTCACCCCAGGACAAGCTGCCATCAGGGCTAGAGGTAGGGCTGAGAGTGTCCAGATCCCACAGCTGCACAGACACTGGAAAAGGCACTGCAGGGCCATAACAGCAGGGTG
Source organism: Ammospiza nelsoni (assembly GCF_027579445.1). Classification (NCBI taxonomy): domain Eukaryota; kingdom Metazoa; phylum Chordata; class Aves; order Passeriformes; family Passerellidae; genus Ammospiza; species Ammospiza nelsoni. The sequence goes on from NC_080648.1 coordinate 9,066,758, forward strand.
CTTGAGTTGCCTGCCTGAGTAGTTTGGAGAGGTTTCTCTAAGTGAAAAGCACTTAAAATATATTATTGATTACAAAGAAATCTAGCAATGATATCTTGTAATAAGAGAACACTCTTTTATCATGTGTGGGTAATTGTCTTATATCTACTCATCCATAAATGACAAAAGAGCATAATTGCTAAACAAATAAAAATTATATAAATAAAAGAAATGATGGAGTAACATATTTATATGCACTGTAGCAAATAAGCCGTGGTGCTAGGTGTTTTGTACACTAAGGAATAATTAATGTGAAAATGACTGCAGATTTTATATTAATTTTTAGGAGTTAGGATTTTTCAGGTAAGAATGTCCTTTTCAGTGACATTCACCTGTCTGGTTTTGCATCCTGAAGGAAATGAGGACATCTGTTAGAGAATTCCTGGCTGGCCAGGCTGATGCTGAGGCAGGTCACCAGTGTTGATCACTGATGAGTGAGATATTGAGAGATAATTCTACAGCCATGTATGATCAGAGCTGCAGTGACATTAACTGTGAAAGATTGCATTACAAAATCAAGCATTTGATAAGCTGTGGGTGAAGAGAAGACATGGCATGAAAGGGGGAAATCCTTAACAATCCACAGTGATTTTCTCCCCTTTAACTTTTTAGTGAATTTTTACTATCTCGTTCTCATATGCCTAATGTGCAGATAGACCTGATAAAGGATGTATTTTATGTGCCTTTATGTATTTTATGGGTTTTATTGCAGTAGCTGTAACAGTTAGTGATGGAGAATTCTCTTATTATTTGTCACAAATCTATAAAAGATCTCTAGGTATTACTTAGTAATAGATAAATGTTGAGTAATAATGCCATTGCACAATATTTAACACAGCATTATATTGCAGCAACACATCAATATAGACAGATTTTGAAATCGCAAAAAAGAAAAGTGGTTTCCTCCAAATAGTCATCATATTATGAGGGTAGAGAATATCTTTGATATGTAATAAACCTACATTTTGGGTGTGATGTATTGACTCAATGATTGAAAGCATTTTTGGTACAGCAAAATACAGCTTTTCATAAAGTGTTTGGAAAATGCTGCTCTGCTTTTGCAGTCAGCTTCATATGTATCATGCCAGGCTTCACATGCTAAACTCTTTAGAAGTATCATAAGTGTCACTAATATTCTGGATAATTTTGATTAATGCAACCTTGAAATGACCTTTTGAATTAATGGTATCTTGACATTAATTTTTCAGTAAGTAGTACAAACTTCATTATAGAATTGGAAAACATGATTAGAGAGTGGTAGAACCAAAGAATGAAACAGTGTTTTATTAAGATATGTAAAGATTTTCTCTTCATCTGTGTACACTGCATTCATCAACAGTGTTGAAATGAGGTTTCACTTGTCCCAGCTGCCTCTCAGTCCAGAGTAAAGCCCATTTCCAGTTAAACAGAAAATTATGAACATAAAGCTTAGTGAGATCAGCAGAAGATTCCTGCCTGTAAGCTCTGCTATGGAGACATTGTGTTAAATCCTGAGTTAGTTGCAAAAAGTGATGAAAATTTATGCTTTTCTTTCTTGCCTTTTCTGTTGCTATTCCCTGTTGGAGATTTCTGAAACACAGACTCCAAAATGTCCAAATGTGTGTATTGTGAATTCTAGCTTGCTTGGAATACTGCAGAGCAGGTGTCTTTCTGTTGTGCTGCAAACCTTTTTTAATTATAGAAAGAAAAAGTAAGTTATTCCCTACAATTTTTCAAGTAACTTCTTGCTTGAGGGGAATTTAAAAGAATTTATTCTTTTTCTGTCAGTCCCTTTCTGGAAGTACATTTAATTTTAGAACTATGGTGCTCAGCTGGAAGTAGGGGAAGCTGTTTGGTTGTGCATACAGCAATTGAAATGCAGGCTGGTACAGCTGCTTTGACCTGTTACAGGGGTCCTCAGAGAAAAAGAATTTGACAGGTATTACACAGGGAAAACATCTTTCTTTGCCCTTTCATGGGACAGGCTCTAAGGTGCCCAGTCAGAGTCGCACAAGGAATCCAAATTGTCTCTCTAGATGTGGCTGGAGAGGGTCTCACCTCTACTCAGAGAAATGAGTTTCTTGTATCAATACCTGGCAATCATCTTCTCTTAGTGACCAACCAGTTTGCATCAGTTTTTTTCAATCTGTTTATTTCTGTCAGTTCTCTCCCCTTGCACTTTTTTCAAAATCCTTCATTTATCACTTTGGGAGTATGTACTCTTTGTGGGCAGCAGCATCATTGTCCAGCAGTAATTCCAAGTGTGGTTAAGGCTTCAATATTGAAATAGATTATCCATAAAATATTTATCAAGGATATATATTTCAGTAGATACCCCTGTGTCACAGACCTGATCCTGGAAATCCATATTTGTGTGAGATTTGAGGATTGCAGCTTCAGGTTTCATTTTGTACATCAGTAGTTCATAAATGTTTGTGCTAGGATTGATTTTTGTATTTGATAATGGCAACAGCTGGAGCATTGTGGTTGGGAAGAGCAGCTACTTTTGCAGATGGCTTTATGAGTGAAATCCTTCCTGTTCCTCCAGCACTGACCTGCCAGCATTCTGTCACCCATCTGCACAGAATCTTGGAAACACAGTTGGAGGAACTGCTCCTATTTCATAGTTTGATCAAATCATAACTTATTTATCAAGAAAGGAGCTGATTTGCCTATTTTCCTCTGTAGGATATTAAAAATTTTGTAGAACCTGTAACCTCAGTTTTTCTGGTTTAGCATGGGTGTGTCAAAGTGAGGATTGGTGCTGCTGTTTGACATAGCATGGAGAAGTTGGTATAAATTGTGACTATTTAGATGAAGAAATGCTAGAAAAGTCCTAGAATAAAATGCTGTACTGATCATGTGCTGCTGAGAGTCTCCAAGTACAATTTGCACTTGGGCTTAATTCCAAAACTGTTAATGTGAGCTACAGAAGCCAATAAAGTGATGTAATGTAAAACAGATTTAACCCTCTCTATATTGTTAGCCTCCTCTGAAAGAAATACATATTTTAAAATAGTTTAAGCTTTATTTATTAGGTTAGCTGGCTGATTACCAAAATGTGGGCAAGCTCTAAGGTTATATATAAACCCCAGGTTTTTTTTTTTTCTTGTGTAGGATGACAAAGCTGTTCCTCTGTGCAGGTACTGGAGCTCACATCAGCATGGAGTGTGTAGGGAGATGGAGATAGTGCAGTCTGGTGTGATTAAATCACTTTAAGTGAATATTGTTTTATGTGAGGCCATAAAAGCAGGAGAGCAGTGACCAAGTAAGGACCTTCTGGTGAAAATGAAGCACAAGAAGAAAATGCATGGTGGAATCAGGGAGGAATTATGTGTCCTGGGAAGAATATAGGAACACTGCCCTAATGTGTAGGGTTGGGATCAGGAAGGGTAAGGCTCAGTTGGAGGGGGATGTGGCAAGGGACGTGTCAAAAACCAGAAGGGCTTCTACAGGTACATTAGTCAAATAACCAAAACCCCCAAAAAAAGGATAGAAATTGTGCTTCACTCCCCAGTAAATAAGGCAGCAGAACTGATGACATGGAGAAGGCAGAGCACTCAGGAATGTTTGTCTCAGTTTTCACAGGTTGCTCTTCCCACATCTCTCCATGCCCTGAACATCAAGGCAGGGACTGGGGGATCAAATTCTTGCCATGGGAAGAGAAGGTCGTGTTTGAGAGCACCTGAGGATCTGAGCAAGGCCAGGGGACTCAAGGCAGTGCATGGCAGGGCCCTGAGGGACTTGGCTGGTGGAACTGGGCATGCAGTCTCCATCTGGCAGTTGTGTGAAGCCCCCGGAGATTGGAGAAAATAGGGATTAAGGCCCCAGGGATACTTTATTGCACCCTGTCAATACTTAAAGCAGATTTATTAGAAAGACTTTTTACCATGTCCTGTAGTGACGAAGACAAAAGGCAGAGGTAATTTGGGTACAGAGAAGAAAATCTTGCCTGTGAGTGTTTTGAGATACTGGTACAGGTTGTCCAGAGAAGCTGTGCTTGGCTCCATTACAGTGTTCAAATTCATCCTTCATTTTGGATGTTTTGTGAACGCGCAAGAACCTTAGCTCAGTGTTTTTGTAAAATCTCAAGGATTTCTTCAAAGTGAAAGTGAGTGTGGTAAATGCGCTCATTTAAAAACAAACTCCATTTTCTGCAAGTTTCTATATAATTGCCTTGTACTTTTCAGTGGCGCATCTTGTTGTTCAAATTTCTGAATTTAAACAGAAAAATGATTTGCATTCTGGCTTAAGCTTTAAAAAAAGTGATTGAGCAACTACTCTGTAGAAACTGAGAATTTGAAACTACATTTTTTCCCCCTTCCATCTGTTTGGAAATTTATTTTCATGCCATTACATCATTTAAACTGTACATAAGGAATTAGTGCAAGTGATTCCTATGTGATTCTGCTTTTTGTGGCTGTTATTTTGTACTCTTTGACCATTGTCTTGTTTGGTTGCTCAGGGTGATGTCTTTGTTGTCATCTATTGCTGACAGGCATTGGGTAACCAATGATATTACTAAACTATATTACTATTTTGTTAATACTGTGGACTCAAATGGTGAAAAAACAATGTCACAGGAGTTCACAAGAAAGAGAATAAATGCTGTAAAATGAAAATTTAGTAGATTTCAGCACAACATGTTTTCCTCAGTGTTCAGAAAGGGAGCTGTTAGAGATTCTAGTTAGACTTGGTCACAGAATTTAATATTTTTAATTAGCTACCTCAGACCATAACTCATTGAACTGAGGACATTGAACCCTCTGACGTTTTCTTTGTAGGCTACAGAAAGTGAGATGGGAGATGTTGATTTAACGGGTCTTCCGGAAGCTCCTGTAGACTCTGAAGATGAAGAAGAGGAGGAGGATGAAGACATTGACAGAACTTCTGATCCACTTCTGGGGCGAGATGTTGTCCGAGAGTGCCTTGAGAAGGAGCCTGCAGATAAAACTGATGATGACATTGGTGAGGAGGAAAAATACAGCAGTAAAATTTACATAGGGCTACTTCATATAACATCTGTAAGAGAAGCATAACCAAAAACTGTTTAATGAGTTAATGTTCAATGTATATCTTAATAATTGAATGATGTCTCACTTTGCTCTCTTGATGCTCTTAATTGATGTCTTCTCTTGCTATCTGAGAGAGTATTTGTTCTGAGAATCCAAGTATTTTGAACAACAGTCTTTGTGATACTGGAGATGTGATGTTTTACAGTCATTGTATGCACTGATGTAATGGGACATGTAGCAAGGTAATTCTGACTGCCTGAAAGTGTTGAAGTAGTTATTAAATAGCAAAGAGAACATACTATTACTGAGTATAGGTATACTTAACTGTAAGCTGCAAAACAGTTAAAATGAAGATAATTTACTGCAGTGTTTAACTAGAAATTGGCATGAATTTCAATAGCAAAATTTGCTTTCTGCTGTACTTCAGATTGCGTCTCTGAACACTGGAAAATCATTTCATGCTCCTGTCTAGCTTATAATTACTGTACCTAGGGGTATTTTTAATTTTTCTAAATGTTTGAAGCTGAAGTGCTTTTACTGTTAGCTAGACTGCTGCCCTGAGAGTCAATCAGAGCACCAGCGAGGCTGTGAAGCTGAGTTCTGGCTCTTGATGACAAAGTGTACACTGGGCTCTTTTTAGCCACAGGCACTAATGGGAAGTGTAACACCCCTGAACAATTTTCAAATTTAAATTCAATTTTTAAATGAATTTAACTAACATTTAATACACTCGTGGAGGGTAAGGAATCCAAGGAAACCCTGGGCCTTGCAGTCATCATACCAATGTTTCCTCTGTCCAACAGAGCAATTGTTGGAATTCATGCATCAACTCCCTGCCTTTGCCAACATGACCATGTCTGTGAGGAGAGAGCTGTGCTCAGTGATGATATTTGAAGTCGTGGAGCAAGCAGGAGCCATCATACTTGAGGATGGCCAGGAAGTAAGTCCCTGCTGCCAGAGGAGGTGTGAAATCAGTAGTCAGGCTCCAGCATAGGTGCCCTGAGTCACTATCCTGAAATTTCTCTTCCTGCTTGGATCAAGACATCTGGAATGGCACTTGCTGTTCATCCCTCCCAGAAGGGGTGAGGTAGACTTATCTCTGGCAGTGACTAAATGGGTGCCCAGGGAAGGAATGTTCATTCTCACTAAATGGTACAAATATATCATGGCAATTAGCCTACTTATTAAGAAAGCAATCTATTAATCAGTTTTTCTCCCTTCAGAATCAGTTCTGAAGTAAATGAAGAAAGTTGAAAAGCATTCCTGTTTCCATCTCTTATATCTCACTGCCTTACAGTGGAGGGTTGGTGAATTAAATGTTGCAGAGATGTGCTGATAACAAACTGGAGGCTACAAGAATGAGCCTTTCTGAGTAAGAGCTTACAAAAGTTGTTGAATTAGCTTCACTTTTTAATTTTTTTTTTCTTTCTCTAGCTTGATTCTTGGTATGTTATTTTAAATGGCACAGTAGAAATCACCTATCCTGATGGGAAGAGTGAGAGTCTCTGTATGGGAAATAGTTTTGGGATTACTCCCTCACTGGACAAACAGTACATGAATGGAGTGGTCAGAACTAAAGTAGATGATTGTCAGGTAAGATTGCAATTCTGTATAACTATATCTTATTTTTAAGCATCTAATAAAAGAGACAGATTGGAACAGGTACAGAGAAACCTACAAATGTGCTCTGAGAGCTGGAGCCCCTCTGCTGTGGACAGGGACTGGGAGAGTTGGGGTTGTTCAGCCTGGAGATTGGGGGATACATTAATATTTTAGCTACGTTATTCACTGTTGTTCTCCTTGGGCACAGTTTGTGTGTATAGCCCAGCAAGACTACTGGAGGATTCTGAACCATGTAGAAAAAAACACTCATAAAGTGGAGGAAGAAGGAGAAATTGTGATGGTGAAGGAGCACAGGGAGCTGGATCGCAGTGGAACCAGGAAAGGACACATAGTTATCAAGGTACATTTCTTTCTATGCTTTCCATTAATCAATTAAACTTTTATTTACTTGTAAGTAAATTTGAATCTAGTATACATATTCAGTTTTGTCTGTGTCAGCTCAAAAAACTTGATTGGAAGGAATGTGTATTATATTCCAACTTTACTTCCATTTTCCCTTTAATAAAGTTGCATATGTTGTAACCTGTTCAACACATACATTGAGTTTTGTATTGGGAGCACCCTTTGGGGTATTTATGGCCATTTTTTTGTAATCTGAAAGAGGAACTTAAAATTCTTACAAAAAATTAAATTAAGGGAAGTTACTAATTGTTTTAGCCAGGTGTTACCTATGCAAAATATCAGGGCTGAGAGAAGCAGAAGGATTTGATTTAAACATGTTGGTGCGTTTTCTCCTGAGTTGGCCATAACTGAACTTTCTGATGGGATTATACTGGTCATGTGGGTTTATGTTGAATTCCTCTTTAGGGAGAGGTAGTGGTGAGAGATATCAGTTATTTTTTTGATTTGCTTTTTTTAAGGCAACACCCGAGAGACTCATCATGCACTTAATAGAGGAACATTCTATTGTGGATCCAACCTACATCGAAGATTTTCTTTTAACATACAGAACATTTCTAACAAGTCCCTTGGAAGTTGGAAATAAACTCTTGGAATGGTTCACAGTGGACAGCCTCAGGGATAAGGTTGGTTGCAGTCAAAGAGATTAATATTTCTGGTGAAAATATATTTAAATTGATCTCTTTTTGTATTGCTGATAAGCTAAGATAAATAAAACTAGGCTCCACTCTATTTAACTGTGTGTTCATTCATGAGAAACCTTGATAGTCTGGAACTTGTGCCAATTTGTTGATTCTTAGCCAGTGTTTTTATGTGTTCTAGCCTTGAGCTGAGGAAGTCCAACATACTGTCAAAACACTGGATGTTTTGTATAGGAAGTTGTGCAGGGTCTGCTGTGGTTACTGCTTCTCTTCTTACCTCTTTCCATGCTTTTCAGGTTGGCAGCTACTGGTTTTTAATAAAAGGAATGATAAAGAGAAGTGTGTCATCAAACAAAAGTAGAAATAGTATAATTTTGGAAGAGAAACTGCTATAGACTTAGATTTTTTTTTTTAATATGGGTGGATAATACAGTTGTGAGACTGACTACCATGAATAGTGGTGACTCTGTAGCACCAACAGAAACAATCTGAAGACTTAAATACAATTCCTTAGAAGAAAGCTTTTTATTATCACAACTAGAACTTCCTTTAAAAAAATCGTTAGGATGCTTTAAACGGTGATTTTCATGAACAGTGCCAGGAAGGCTTAGGTGAAGATGGATTTTATGCACCAGTAGGTACTGGGTGAGGTTGCCAGTATTTTTTAGGTATAAAAATATTGGGTTTTTAAATTTTTCATTTGCTTCCACAAATAAAGGGGAAAAGAAGATGATTTCAAGTTTAAATGTCTTTTTCCTATCAGATACAGTAATCTATATTACGTTCTTCTGCCACACCCAAGTATTCCTCTGTGTTTATAGATTCAAGCTTATAGAAGAAGAACCATAGGTACCTTTATATGCATATATATATATGCATAATTTATTTTGTTTTTACAGGTTACCAGGGTAGTGTTACTGTGGGTGAACAATCATTTTAATGACTTTGAAGGAGATCCTGCCATGACTCGATTCCTGGAAGAATTTGAAAAGAACTTGGAAGATACGGTAGGAGCCAAAAAGAATGAATTTTACATTTTCTAGTACATCATATTTCAGTTTTTGAGTGGTACCAGTGCCTAAAGCTGTAGTCTCCAAGTGTAACAGTTAACACGTGGCTTTTAACATGGGATACATTTGTTCTTAAATATAAATTAGATATAAAGGCCATATAAAGTAATACCTATGGCACTCATTTGGGAGTTTTTGCATTTCTGCAAAAGAGGACAAGGTTTATTTAGTAAGATCTGAAAATCTCATATCAAAAATCTGTTTTCTGGCCCTTGGGGTATTTTTCATACCTGTTTTTCCATTTCTGATCAAAGAAACATTGCAGTGCATTTTGTGTCTTCTGTGTTACAGAAAATGAAAGGCCATCTCAGATTGCTGAATATTGCCTGTGCTGCCAAAGCAAAATGGAGACAAATCACCCTGCAAAAACCTTCCAGAGATTCTCCCCTGTTTTTCAGCCTTCTTGGAGGCAGTGACAAAGGGTTTGGCATTTTTGTGGAGACTGTGGAGATAGGCAGCAAAGCAGCAGAAGCTGGACTTAAGCGTGGTGATCAGGTAAAAACAAATAAGTTAATTTAAAATATTCTGCTTCACTCACCTCTTGGTTGTTCTCAACAGAAATCTTGTGCTGTGTACTAAAACCAAACCACTGGAAAGTGTGGGAATGCCACAGCTCAGTGTCCATTTCTTTTTGTTAAATGGGTTTCTGTTAAATAGTTTTCAAAATATGTAAAATATTTAAATATTCCAAAAACAGCATGGGAAAAGAAACCAAGTTATGGTTATTATTTGAAACTTTCTGATTGGAGATATGGTTTACATTGAAACCATCAGATTGTTTTGTGGGATGGATTCTCACCTGATGTGTTTGATCCCAGCTCACTGAGGCAGATCACACTCAGTGAAAATCCACCTTTGAAGTGATATCTGTGGCTTATGAGCCACCATTTCTGATTAACTGCAAGAATGTCGTGTTATCACAGAAAATAAATTTATTTAAAGCATTTTTCAAGTAAAAATGGAAGTCCTGACCTATTTACAGGATATAACTTCTCTGACATGATGAAAATAGTTATTTTACACTGAATGTTTTCATTCTGTAGCTGCAGTAAAGATGATATGGTACTTCCTGGGAAGTTCTTACTGTGCCTGTATTATCACCTTTGTATTTATAACTCTGTCAGATATATGTTCTCCTAATAGTCCCAATTTTTATTTCTTAAAGATAATGGAAGTAAATGGACAGAATTTTGAGAACATTACCTTTGTAAAAGCTCTGGAAATCTTAAAGAATAACACACATCTCTCCATTACTGTAAAAACAAACATTTTTGGTGAGTAGACTGTATGTATTATATATATTTATGTGTGAAAGAAAAACTCCACTCCTTCTGGCTGTATGAGTGCAATAGGGTTCCACCTTTTTTTTCCACCTTGCTCTCGAGGTGAGAAGTTGTGCAGAAGTCCCCTCGTTGTGCCTCTGTTTGCTTGGATAGGTTCTCATGTGCCAAGGGCTGCATGTCGAGTGGCACAGAGCCAGCACAGGCAGCTCTTCAACTCCCTGAGAAATCCTCAGATGACTGTTTAAGCTGATTTAGTGTCCCTCCATGCAGTGGGGCTGAAACAAAGCCAGGGGATCTGGACCACAATATTTTTGCCAAGAAACAGCAAAAATGTAAGACTGGGATTTTGTGAAACTTTCTTTAAGGGCTGTAAGAATGAGAGGATAAATTACCTTTGTAATCGAAAAGGGGATATAAAAAGTGGTCTGGCATATAAATGTTGGCTTTTAATTGTCATCATGAATATAAACACCTAAATACCTCTTTAAAATCTCAGTCAAATGATCTGTTCTTTTTCCATAATCTTGTTCAGGCAACAGAATAACAAAAGCTACAGAAAGAAGGAGACTGTGCCCAGGATAGCTCCTTCCTGCATAGTTGTATCCATTATCTTCTGATGGTTTTCTTCTCCTATTTCCTTCTCCCAGTTACCTGCCCTTGCTCACTATTGATTTTCTTTTCATTATTTTACTGTGTTGATCACTGTGCAGCTAAAAAGGTTCAAGCCCTCAGCAGTTGCTTATTAGCATAATGCAAAAAAAGCTTGAAACAACCAGAGTCACCAGTGGTCCAGACTGAGTGAAATGACATGAAATGAAGCATCACTAGAACTGAGACAGGGATAAGTTGTTAATTTGTGTTATAAATGTGAGCAGCATACACTTAAAAGTGGGTTATAATCTCCTCCTGCTAGCTGATACAATTTCAAGGTGATTTCTCTGATAAATTTTAATGAATTAATATCTTGAAGCTTTTTTCAACAGTGATATTTACTATCCTTACTTCCTAATTGAGTGTTCAGTGTCTGGTACTGACTATGAGCAATTCCTGTTGTTGTATTCAAATCTATACTGGGAAAGCTTGTAGCCTTGGCTTTTATTATGCATCAGAAATGTACCATTTAATTGGACTTGCTGTACAGAAAGTTTTGGTTGCCTTCCTCATAGGGACAATTTGAGTAATTTGCTTTGAGTTCTACATTCTTCCAGTATCACCATTTTTTCAACAGAAAATACTGAATTTCTGACTTGAAAAGTTATCAAAAGATTTTAAAAGGATCTTTAAAGAAGTAACTGATGTTGACAAGACAATTAGAACATTTTTTTTTTCACCTTATATATGTGGAAAGAAACAAAACAAACCCCTATAATTTCCATGGAATTCCAGCTTTGAGAAGGTCAGTGTGGGTTATAGACTAGCTTAGTTTCATAAATGTAATAGGAAATCTGATGGAGCTTCTATTCAGTAGTGCTAGCAGAGGCAAAGACAGTTTGGGAAAATATCAGTCTGTCTTGCAGTTACTCTTGAAAAAGCACGTGCACTCCTTTATCTAAAAGATGCAAACAAAAACGCCAATAAATGCATGGTGCATATTGCCCTGGCTGCAGTGTTTCCTTATTCTCTCTCTGGAATGTGAGAAGCAAAAAGTTTGAGGGGAAAAGAATATTTCATTGTTAAGTTCAGAGTGTGCAAAGATTACTCACAACTACTGTATCTTCTCTTACAGTGTTTAAGGAGCTGCTCTGCAGGATAGGACAGGAGAAGAATGGAATCCCACATATTCCAAAAATTGCAGAAAAGAAAAACAACCGTTACTCTATCCCAGATATGCCTGGAGATGTGGAACAGATGTTTCCCCGTGAAAAAGGAAACAAGAAAATGAAAGCAAACACTGTGTCTGGTGGGAGAAACAGAATCAGGAAAATTTTAGACAAGACCCGTTTCAGCATCTTGCCTCCAAAACTGTTCAGGTTTGTCAGACTCTTTTGCCAAAAAGTAATGGTTCCTGATTAGGTTGTGATACTTTAATCATAGAATGGTTGGAAAGGAGTTAGGTGAGAAGGAACTTAAATATCTTACAAACTATCCCATTCCAGCTCCTCCCATGGGTAGGGACACCTTCTACTCTCTCAAGTTGTTCCAAGGCCCATCCAGCCTGGCCTTGGACACTCCCAGGCATGGGGCAGCCACAGCTGCTCTGGGCAGCCTGTGCCAGGGCCTCACCACCCTCACAGGGAGGAATTTCTCCCTAACCTCTACCTAAAACCTACCCTTCTTCATACTCAGGCCATTAAGAGATACCAGTTGCTTAGGATGTCTAGTCATTATGTCCATGTTGCTTATGTTTTTTAAAAAAATCATGGCACCTGCCCCAAGAATGCAGAACAAGACCAAAATATCTTTTCTCTCCCCATGAACGCTTTCATATCTTTTTCTCCATCTTGTTTTGGAAGCCTGTCTACAGCATGTAGTTAAAACAGCTGAAACACCATTATTTTTCTTAGTTTCATTCATGCCAAGGTGGGAAGGAGGAGTTTGGTGCAGGTAACTGAAGCAGCTCTGTTTTGCAGCGACGGCAGCGTGAGCCAGTCTCAGGACGACAGCATCGTGGGGACGCGGCAGTGCCGCCACAGCCTGGCCATCATGCCCATCCCTGGCACCCTTTCCTCCAGCAGCCCTGACCTGCTGCAGCCCACAACCAGCATTCTGGATTTCTCTAACCCTTCAGGTAAGTGGCAGCTTGAGGTTGATTTACAGGATGGTTAACAAGGCAGCTGGGTCAGGGGGAATATTGTACTGTACTCACATCACTGCTGCTGAGTGCAGTTGCCTGGCATTGTTAGGGATCCTGTGGGCCTGACAGGGATGATACTGAAATGTACTGAAAATCCACACTGCTTGAGCCTCTCTTGCCTACTTTTTTTAGGTCATGTGAGACTTTTTTTTTTTTTTAACAAAGAAATGTATTTTGCCACTTCTGAGAGCCTTTAATTTACTTGGCTCTGGTGGAAGGAGATAATCTTTGTTAGCCCCTTTCTCCTTTGCCATCTCTCCTCAGTGCTTTGACTTGTCCATCCTTCTATCTGCCAGTATATATTTCAGGCAGTATTGTGGATAGAATAGGACTGCCATGGTAGCAGCACAGTGATTTTCATGTTTTGCAAACATGATGTATACTCAACAGTATGTCTAAAATCCTAAAAAATGTTTTGAGCTATGTGGTCTGGGCTTTCATTGCTGTTGCTGTAGGAATCCAGTTTATGGGGCGGCTGCAGGAGGCATTTGTTGCAAATGCAGCTGCCTGTAAACATGTCTGGTCAGAATATTTTTTTCCTTTTTTTAAGTGTAAGTTCTGTACATAATGGCATATTCTGTAAAGTGTTTTGTGACTGTGACTTATGTTTACATAAACATGTAGATTTCCCATTTAAAAGGGATGTGCACAGATATATCTTATCAGGTGCATAAATATCCATAGCAAGAAAGTTCCCTTTTTGCTGCAATTCCAGATCCTTGCTGCCTGCATGAGAGCTACATGTTTTTCAGAAAATTTTAATTTAATACTATACAAGTTACCACTTAATATGAAATGGTGGTAAATAGTTCATCTTGGATAGAATCACAGAATTATTTGGGTTGGAAAGAACCTTTAATGGTCAAATATTCCAAGCCCCCTGCCATGGGCAGGGACATCTTCAGCTGGCTCACTTAGCTTTACTTTAAGCTTGCTATAAGAAATATGCTGCCAGTTTGAATGTCAGAGAAAACCAAATTATTTCTGACAGTGTACACTTGATAAGTTTTGTAAGCATCTCAATCTTGATTTTGTGTTGATACAATGTTTTTCTTTTCCTCCTGTCTGCAGCTGTTGGGTTTTACTGTAAGTATCCTCATGTAAAGCATCCTGCAGACCTTAATATTGCATGGCTTGCCTGTAAATGTAACACTATCAGACATTGCACTGACATAGTTATCACTGTGGGGCATTGGACAGCCCTGTGCTCTGTGATTTTCCTTAAAACAAATCCATAGGTTGCTGTACAGGCACAGTGCTGTGCTGAGGCTGACACCTGCATTTTATTCCCATTTCTGCCCCCAGCACACTGAATGACTTCTTGGAGGTTCCTCTGCTTCTCTGTGGCGTTGCTTTAAAGGGATGAAGTTGCTTATATCTCTTTCATAGAACTGAAGTTTCAGAGAATACTAGTTTTGAGGTTTAGTTTGTTCTTCTGTTGTACTTCATAACTAAAATTCTGTGCATGCCAACTTGAAGTGTGCTTTGTATTGTCAGAATGAGCTGAATAATGCATAAAAAATTTAATAATTTATGTTTGCCTGCTTAAAAGCGAAGACTGTGAAGACAGAAATGTGCCTGTAATTTTTTCCCTTATCTGTCAAAAGTTACATTGTCTTGGTTGCATGGGTTTGGGGTTTTTTTGTTTGTTTGTTGGTTTTGGGGTTTTTTTTACTTTTTTCTCCCCAATTAAATTTCAGTTTTACACCTTCAGTGTGTTCTTGTTTTTAGGTATGTTGATACCAAAGTATAGATGTTTCCCTCTTGTGTTTCTTTATTATCACTTTTATGACAGGCACTTCTCTAATTATTCAGTATGTCATTTCCAACCCTTTCACTCTGATATAAAGTACAAATACTTCTCTCTTATATTGTCACTATTCACATATATATTGAACTTCTCATATTCAGCTACAATCCAGCTTCTGATGAGAATGTTCTGATAATGTTTTAATCATAATCATGAAACTGTTAGAGGAATTAGGTTTCAGTTGGAATTTTTTTAGCCCATGTTTTCTTCCATCTTAAAATTTATTTACAACTGTTGTTGAGCCTTTCTTTTTTCCAATGGGTGGGACCTTTGGTGCTGGATCATTACCTGATTGCTTTTTACCTTGAAATGCCTTCTACTTGTGCCCATAACACATATAAATCTTGATGCAAGAAAAAGTAACCCCAGGGTCACTACCCCCAAAGATCTTTGTTGCCTCCTTAAGCAGTGGATTGTGATGGAGGAAAATCAATGTATAGGCAGTGGAGTGTGCAGCATCTGAATCTGTGCTCAGAGAGCTGCTGCTGGCAGTGCCTGAAGGACCTGGGTGCTCTGACAACCAGGATGATTCCCTGGGCTGGTTCCCCTTGGGCAGAGGGACACCTGAGCATCACTGGGGCTCAGGGCAGGTCTCAATCCACAGATTTGGCACTTAAGGACTGGACAAATAGCAGTGAGAGAAGAGAAGGGGAGGGCTGTTTGGGAGGTGTTGCTTTAATGACAGCCCTTCCCTTCTTTCACCGGGGATCTCTAATGCAGCAGTTATGGAATATCTGCCTCTGCTGTGGTTTTGGAGAGCTTCAGACTCTGAAGGCTGAGGGCTCAGCAGCATCCTCCCACCTTCTCAGCTCTGCAGAAAAGTTGTGAAGTTTTAGTCTTCAGGGAAGGGAAAACTGGGCTTCCCTGTGCATAAAATTATGGAGCATTTTGACTCCTGACATTTTTTTTTAAATCAGTTTTATTTAGAAAATCAAACTTTCTGTAATAACTAATAGAGCAAATTATTTGCAATCATCAAGCTGTGAATTAAACACATGTTTCTGTAGATATTTATTTCCTGCTGTAGGCTGCCTCAGATTAAGCTGTTCTCTAATGCATTTATAATACATAAAATGTGCTATAAATAAGCACACCAGCCAAAGAATTAACTGCTGGCAGCAGCTAAGTTCCTTCAGGAGAGAGAGTGAGGGTGAAAGCCCATGGCTAGTTCTAGGAGCAATTAAATCTCCTTTCCTCCTCATATCCTCCTGCCCCAAGCCCATCCATCCGTGCTTGGTGGCTTCCCATCCCTGGGAAGAGTGCCCTGGCACATGTGTGAACCTGGCTCTCACAGACACAGGAGAGCCAAAGCAGGAATGATGCTGCCAATGTTTTTAAGACATGCTGGGAAGGAGCAGTGCACAGTCTAGTTACATACCTGCATCTCTTGTGCTTTGATTGGAGTCATGGGATGGTAGAGTAATTGGGTTTTAAAAGAGCAGAGAGAAGAGTCTTCTTTTTTCCTTACAAAGATAAAGAAAAACCCAGAGTATTTTAAATATTTTTTTAAGTCCAGCATGTTTTTTTTTTCCCCAGAAGCTGGTTGTTTTTTTTTCCTGATGATCAAATGGGACAGTAAATCATCAGTAATCATAGAATCACAGAGTGGTTTGGCTTGCTATAAGATCATCTAGTTCCACCCCATACCTTCCACTAGACCAAGTGCTCCAAGCCCCATCCAGCCTGGTGTTGAACACCTCCAGGGATGGAGAGTCCACAACCTCTTTGGGCAACCTGTGCCAGGGCCTCACCCCCTCGGAAGAATTTGTCCCTAACATCCAATTAAACCTGCCCTCCTTCAGCTCAAGCCAATTCCCCCTTGTTCTATCACATGCCCTTGTAAAATATCCAAGTGACCTTGTGTCTTTTCAAGGGAAAAGTACATCACACATTAAAGGTGTTGTGCTCTTTTTTTAGATATTCCAGATCAAGTGATCCGAGTCTTCAAAGCAGATCAGCAGAGCTGTTACATCATCATCAGCAAAGACACTACAGCAAAGGAGGTGGTGAGTCATGCTGTCCACGAGTTCAACCTGACAGGAGCCCCTGAGACCTATTCCCTGTGTGAGGTGTCCGTCAGTCCCGAGGGGGTCATCAAGCAGCGGCGCCTCCCGGACCAGTTCTCCAAGCTGGCGGACAGGATTCAGCTCAATGGACGGTGAATATCCCTGGTTTTCGGGATTGAAATGTTGCACATTGGAAAAGACCTCCATGATAATTAATCCCAACATCAGGGAGAGGTGATTTAACTAAAAATAGATGGGTGTCTGTTGGAAGCACAAGCAAGTAATTGCCAGTAACTTACACTTCACTCTCTTCTTTGGATCGCCTTCCTCTTCTGCACCCAAAAATCCCTCCCTAAATTTACAGCAAGCTTGGTTGATGGCAGTTAAATTTGGCAGATCAAGATAATCTATATAGTGCTTTGCACTTAGAGAAAAAGGTTGTATTTGTTTTGATACTTCTCACATGTACTTGAGGATTAAAGAATACAATTAATTCCTTTCTCAGCGTCATGCTGCAATGAACTGATACTAACCTGAGATAAATTCTTCCATTTTTAAGTAAACTGCTCTGAATGTTTCTAAAATATTAAGTGCTTTGGTTTTATCTGATGTCCCGATCCATACCAGAAGAAAGTTTATTAAAATAAAGTATTCTGTAGTTGTCTTTGCTAGGCAACAGAGGGAATTTATGACTAATAAACTTTTGTGTATCTGAAAGTGATTTACCTGGGACCATAGAATGAATTTTCCAGATATATTTTCATTTCCTGAATACTCTGTGCCTCATGCACATATTAGTATGCCACAGTAAATTTATGGAAAAAAACCATGCAAAATTTGTGTGAGAGATGTAGAAAGAGATTACCAGGAGATGTCTCAGGGCTAGTGTGTTTTTGAAATGCTATTTTTGCTGCTGAATTTACAAATGGAAAAGGTGAGCACTACAGCATATTACAGAGTACAGTGTAAAAATATTAACAAAGAGCTTTTGAAATGTTTGTTTACTTAAGTAATGGTGCTATTTAACATTTACTGAAGTACAAGGTTATGTTGTTCCTTCTTGTCTCTGAAATGCTCACAGTGATTAGTATAGTTCAATGTCTTTGTGTTCACAAACCCTCTGAAGAGCATCTCTAATGTGTTGTTTTTCCTCAATCATTCTTCAGCTATTATCTGAAAAACAACATGGAAACAGAAACCTTATGCTCAGATGAGGATGCTCAAGAGCTACTCCGAGAGAGCCAGATTTCCCTGCTGCAGCTGAGCACCATCGAGGTGGCCACCCAGCTTTCCATGCGCGACTTTGAGTTGTTCCGCAACATCGAGCCCACGGAGTACATCGACGACCTTTACAAGCTGGACTCCAAAACAGGCAACGCTCACCTGAAACAGTTTGAGGATGTCATAAATCAAGAGACCTTCTGGGTTGCCATGGAAATTTTAGCAGAACCCAACCAGCTCAAAAGAATGAAGATTATTAAGCATTTCATTAAAATTGCTCTCCACTGTCGAGAATGCAAGAACTTCAATTCCATGTTTGCGGTGATAAGGTAAAACACTTCCCATTTCTCAGATCTGATTGGTGCTGTCGCAGGCAGTTCTGGTAATCCAAATGAAAGGAAAGAAATGGGAATAACCTGAGCAGACTACAGCTGGAGCTGGGGGGGGTTTCCAAAGCCAGACTGGTCAGAGGTGGATTGTCACCAGAGCCTCTGCAGTCACCTCGGCTCTTCAGTCCTGTTACAGTGCTAGGTGTGACAGTCTCTCTTTCACTGGTACCTCACAGGAAAAGAGAAGATGGGCACAAAGCACTGTGTGATTGATGAACTGCAGAAACCTGCCTGAGCACTGTGTCATTTTCTGTGACTTTGGCACCCAATTTCCCTTCTTTTTGTCAGCCACTGTTACTTTTCCAGGGTGCACCGAGTCGTATATGTGGTGATGAGATTACTTTATTTCTTCCTTGCATTGTAAGGACTTCCTCAAATCAGTCTTGTTTTGGTTTCATTTTCCTTCTCATTCTTTCCTGTCATCTACTTGCTTCTCTATTTTATTTTTCCCATCTTCAGTTTCACATTTAAGCTTTCTCTTCTGATTTATACTGAATGCTGGTGCTTTAACAGCATGAGTTCATCATTTCCTGTATTTGCAATTATCTTACACTCAGCCTTCACTGTAGGAAAAAAAAAGACACTGTGATTCATCAGACAAAGATCTGGATTTGTATCCCAGCAGCATTATTGAAAACACCATTTTAAAATATTTTCTTCCATGTCTAACCAGTTCATCAAATGTATTGGCTTGTAGTTAGTCATTAAAGAATTCATGAGTTTCTGTGAAGGGTACTGGACAGTCAGTGAGACTGTGGCTGCTCATTATGTGGGAATACACACATAGATACTGATTTTAATTTTTATATTCTGCTCCCTAATTTTCATGGTTTATTCTAGGTAAGGAAATTACTCTTTCTGCTTCTCATTTAAGTCTAATCAGGCCATGACTAAAGTGGTCTTTTTTCTGGGAAAAAAAAAAAAGGCAAATAAGTTAGTTTTTGTTTTACTCTTATTTCCAGAAGAATATTTTTTTGTTAGCATATGGCACAGGGGTTTTCTTTCTTGCCTTGTCCTGCACAGCAGTTTGGTGCCATATGTCTCATGAAATAGGAAGATAACCATCTTAATGTAGCGTGGAAAAGAGGAGCTGTGGGCTGGCATATGTTTGATTTTTTCATGTCAGGGAAGGCTTTGTTTGGCATAGCATGGAGAGAAATTTGTCTAAAAAAGTAAACCAAATACAAAATAAATTTTTGAAAAAAAAAATCTGAGACTAGCAAATTCAGTATTAGTGTGGCTCTGAATTTGCTAAGCAATGCTGCAGCACATCCCTTTCCAGTTCTGCAAAGGTGAGGACTTTGCAATTACTGCAGAATTCCTTGAACATAGGTGGTGACAAATTCTGATAGGGAGGGTGGATTTAATTTATTAAATGTTTTTATTTAACAGGGTGTTTTTGCATCCAAATAATTTTGGATATATTTGTCCTTAGTGGGAATGAGGGCACAGTGACAAGTTTTGGCAAATCTGCTGCTTCCAGTTCTGTCAGTTGCTCATTTACAAATGCTCTTGTTTGAAGCTCTGAAGTCAGAGAATCACAGAATGGTTTGGGTTGGAAGAGACCTTAAAGCTAATCTCATTCCAACCCCCTGCCATGGGCTGGGACACCTTCCACTACACCAGGCTGCTCCAAGCCCCAGCCAGCCTGTCCTTGAGCACTTTAGGGGTGGAGCATCCACAGCCTCTCTGGGCAGCTTGTGCTGGGGTCTCATCACCCTCAGAAGGAAAAATTACTTTCTAAAGTCTTGCCACTTCTGCTTGGGATGAGCTCTGCACTGTTCTCATTTTCTGTGCAGTCATTGGTTCACCTCATGCATATTTTACCATTTTTGTTCTTACTGTGGTATACATTTTTACAGGATTCTTAAATAGATGTCAGTCCTGTATTACAGAGATACTATTTTGGCAGTAATTTGAAATTTGTACCTTAAGTAGTCACGGTTTTTACCAGTCCTGTTAAAACAGCATAGGGTTATTGTGATGAGCTCATAGCCTGCTATTCACCCAGCTCCACAGTTGACCTTGGGAAAGCTATTTTTAATCCTTAAAAAAACAACCCCCCAACCCTTCACTTCCTTCTGGAAGGTAACAATTCCACTCACAGCTAATAATGAACCATTTCTGCCTTGCAGTGGGTTAAATCTTGCACCAGTAGCTCGTCTCAGAGGCACTTGGGAAAAGTTACCCAGCAAGTATGAAAAGCACCTCAGAGACCTTCAAGATCTTTTTGATCCATCTCGAAACATGGCAAAATATCGCAACATCCTCAGCAGCCAGAGCATGCAGCCTCCAATTATCCCACTTTTCCCTGTTGTCAAGAAAGATATCACATTTCTGCATGAAGGTAATGTCAAACAGAGAGAAAATAAATGGAGCATTGAATGTACTTCAGCCTTTTCTTCAGTGCTCATTGTGTCCACGTGTGTCTAGCGAAGCTGGCACCAGTAGGATGCTTTTGAGGGATCCTTTGTAGGAGGGAAATAAAACAGAACTGGGAATGCCTAATGGAAGAGACTGGTTCTAGACAAAAATTAAAAATAAAATGCATATTTTTAATATTTTGAAAGCAATGCTGTAATCCTCCTCAGCTGTCCTGAGGTTTAGGGTGGAAGCGTAGGTGAGTGTGCTGTCTGCTAGCTACATTACTTCAAATGTTTTCTCTTAGAAAAAACTAGTTGCTGTAATGGTTCCAGGTTTTCATTCCATGTTGTGGCATGCACACAGTGCTACACCTCCTACTCTTGCTTTCAACATTTTCAAGGGATTTTGTTTAAATATTTCCATCTTATTCCCATAATACAAAGTCCTGTTTACAGCTGGTTGAGGTGAACCATTTCCAACTATGCTTAATTCTTGGTTCTGATGGCTCAGAACTATTTGAACTTTTTTCCTAATGTGAATGTTGTTAATGTCAATTCTGTATTTATATTATTTTAATATTATGCAAGTGAATTTGGGCATAATTCACTTATTTCTTTTTTCTCCTACTAATACTTGTTACTTAGGAATGAATTAACAAAAAAATATAGGGCAGTCCAAATGGGTTTGATTCCATCAGTGTTTTGAGAGAGCATCCTGTTTTCTTGCTGCTTTGATTAAAAAAATTTTGTTGATTAGGGGATAGGAAAGGGAGAAGGGTAACAAGGGAAGAACTAGAAGCACAGTGGCTGTTCAGAAATATTTATTACTCCTTTTTTTTCCTTATGTGTGTGTGTCATTTATGCAGGCAATGATTCTAAAGTGGATGGCCTGGTAAATTTTGAGAAGCTGCGGATGATCGCCAAGGAAATCCGCCAAGTTGTCCGGATGACCTCTGCAAACATGGATCCAGCTGTGATGTTCAGACAAAGGTGTGCAAAGGGAGGGGCAGCAGCACTGAAGGGGTCTCACTGTGGGGGGATCCGGGTCTCTGTGTGCATCAGCACGTTGGTGTTTCATTGTGTACATCATCATTGACATCTACCATCAAACCACACAGCCTTTATCAAATTATGGCAAAACAGTTGATGCTTCCCAGACCTGCATTGAATGACTAATAAACCAATTTATTGCCTTTAGAAAGCACAGAAGAATAAGTTCTAATTTTAATGATACGTATTTCTGCCAAATAAAATGGTAGTGTCAGTAAAGTTTTGAGAGAGGTATAATGTTACAGGGTACAATATTTAGATATGAGAGAGAGATAAAAAGCACCTCAATCACTGATGTAGAGATCTGAAATGCTGTTTCAAAACAAAACCCCACTGATAACATATTAAATTCAAACGAAATATTTTTTATTTGTTCTAAGCACAGCTTGTTCCACCTACATAATGTTTGATATGTGCAGGCTTCAGCAGGTGGAGGGTGTTTTCTTGGCTTATTTTTCTTATTTTTTTCTTTTTGTCCTGATGCATAATATCACCAGGCTTGGTGTTAACAAAGTGCAGAATAAAAACAACATAACTCCTAATCTGCTGCTGATTAGCTCCAGATATTATTTAGTGGAAATGAATTATTTCCTGCATCTGTTTTCTCCCCACTGGCTGAACTGAGAGCATCAGTGGTTCTGATGTTGTGTCCATACAGGGTCCTGACCCTGCAGGTGTCTATGGGATGGGTGTTGGCCTCTCTCCTTGCGCTGTCTGCCTCAAACTGATGGGCCAGACAAGCCCCCTCAGGGAGCTGGGTCATGGCTGAGCAGCCACATGGCTCTGACTCCAGAAAATGGCAAAATTCCCTCCTGAGCTGCCCATGCCTGTGTGCACCCCAGCAGAGCAGAGCTCTCTGAGCACCCTGGAGGGAGCAGTGCAGGTAGGAGACACAGGGCACAGTTTTTGGGTGAAGTGTGCTTCATGCCCCCAAAATTACAGTCTCCTGTGCTGCTGTGATTCTCTCTGATGTGTGAGTTCAGTTACATCTGTGCAGTGGAAGAAATAGGGCATGCAAGGATAGGGAGCCTCTATAGGAGCACAGAGATTTGGTTCCCTGTGGTATTCCAGTGGTCAGGATTCACAGAGGGTCATCAGTTCTGTCTGGTTTTTGTTTGCAAGGCTGGCTGTCAGGAAAGCTGTTCCTTTTTTTCAAGCATTTAAAGGCAGCCTGGACTGGGCTCTGAGCAGCCTGGTCTGGTGGAAGATGTATATTGGAATGTCAGGGGATGAGCTTTGGGGTCCCTCCCAAACTGTTCTGTGATTCTAAAAATGGCCCAGTCTGAGCCAAAAATAACAGATCCTTGTTAATGTTACTTCATTTCACAGTGGAGATTCACTTTTATACAGTTGGATAGAAATTAGCAAGATTTCATTTTTAGTATAAAATTACAAAGTCAGTTACTGAGAAATTGTGGTTGCTTTTCAGAAACGTTGGCATTCACAGCTGAAATTAGTCTATAAATAACCTCCCTGATGGCCCATGCACTTCCTAAGACCTCATGAAGTCTAATCATTAAATAAATTTAATAGTAAATAGTTACCTTTAGTATGTTTTTCAGAATTTCAGAGCACATTTTAATGACTGCAATTTAAATTACACACACTGCCCTAAAGTTCTTAGGCATCCAATATTAGAGATAGTGCCATAGATAAAAACAAAATAATTCCATGTTTTCATGTAATTTATATTAATTTTCATTGTTGCTCATGTTTGATCTCTCAGTTTGTGTTATGAAGCATCAAATAAATGCTTTTGAAGATAAAAAATCAACAAGAAAAGTCTGTATTAGTGGTAACATGAGACTTGCTCACAAGTTCATTACAAATTACTGAGAGCATCTAGACTTTCAAGGTGTATTTGGCAACTGGCTTGTTTTCCAGACAACAGTCAAGAGAAAACAACACAATAAACTTGAATATTGATAGTGATGATTTCTCATACACTTTCAACAGGCAAAGAATAAATTATTTTTATCCCATTTTCTGCAATATGAATGAGTTGCACTTGGTCAAATTTGAATTTGACTTACAGGAAAATAAATTAATGCAAGTTTGAATTTTTCAATTCATAGGTTAAACAAAAAACTGATAGATATCAAAGTATTTGTCAAGTCTTGCCCCTGCATTTCATGAAAACATTGTGTTATTGTTTGAGAAGAATTTGGCTGTATAGAGATTTTTCTTTTCTGTTCTTTCCTGTCTACATCTTTCTTCCTGACTCTCAACTGTTTTATTTTTTCCTGTGCTTTTCTGTTCAAATACATGCTTCAATGTATATGGCTCTTGCTTACAGGAAGAAGAGGTGGAGAAGTTTGGGGTAAGTGTAGAGCTGAATGCAACTAAGATAAATAAAGATTATGCAACTCTTAACATACTGCATCCTCCTCGTTAGTGCATGCATCTGAAATACAGCATGCATTTTATTAACCCTGCAATACGTGTTTTTTTGAAAACAGGAGTGAGAGGTTACAGCCAACATTTTACTGCAGCTATAAGAATTCTGAGTTGCTTTTGTGTAGTAAATAAGTTGTTTGAGTTTTGGCTTTGTGCATTAAAAAACCTTGCTGTGCAGTTATATTGGAAGGCAAACTGTTGAGGGAAGTAAATGAAATAAGTAACTTGCCTTTTAATGTGTTACTGGAAAGATTAAGCCATTCTGTATTTTCAACTATAAAGACACTTTGAATTGTGGTAATGATGTAGTAATTTCCTCCCTGAGGTTTATCTTCAGGCAACCTTCAAAGTATTTATTTTTAGCATATGTTTAAAACGTATCTCACATTTCCTGCACCACAATCCTCATTGATCCTCTGGGGAGTATTGGTTGTGTGAGGTCTGGATCACAGAATGGCTAAAGATGAGAGTTCTGATGTTGGCCAGGGAAATTCCTGCCTGGCTCAGAGCAGTGATTTTAAGACTGACATTGTAGCCATATTTTATATGTTGTGTGTTACCTGTGTGCCTTTGCATAGCAGTGATGGGGACAGTGCCAGGACCTGGGCTGGTCATACTGGGCTTAGCAGGTTTGGAGACTGGTCCCTGATGCTGGTGTGGATGCCCTTGGCTGGCAGCATTTGGTGTTCAATAATCAACTGCTCACAAGGCAGCTCATGGGGAGAAATAGCCAGGACCCATGGAGCCACTGTGATTTCTTACCTCTGGAATTACTGTGAACAAAAGAGAACAAGGAAAAATAGTTGTTAAATAGAATAAAATTGCCTTAAAAAGTCAAATCCAGACTTGGAAAAAAAAGTCAGTGTGTACATAAACAACAAAATATTTCTATCATTTAAAATAAGCATAATTTTCTGATCATTGTAGAATAGCTTTGTCCTTATCCATCAAGAGACATGAGTGTCCCCTTGGTTTGAATAGCTGTGAACACTCCATCATGCTTTTTGCTGCTCCTTGTCTCCAATAACATTACTTTTTTATTTAATTAAGCTATAAATTGCTGAGAGCTTTTAAGCTTCTATTTTCTCTCAGAATGATTTATTTAACATGTCTGAAAATATTGCAGTCAGCTGTTTTCCAGCATTTATTTTCTAAGCTCAGTTTACTTGATTCCTTGGATTTTCTCTAACAACATGTTTCATTCTGACTCCTTTGGCCATTATGGCTCTTCTGTGCCTGATGTTGTTTATTCTGCCACTTGTGATTCTGTAAACACACAAGATCTTGATAAATGTCTTATGTAGCTTTAAAAATTTTCATCTGAATTTTTTCAAATCCCCACACAAACCCAGCTTTGAACAACTCTGACATTTTCCATTAGAATTTACATGTGACTTATACTGTGATCTCCATTTATTTAAAAATGCATCAGAACTGGTGTGGCTGTAGGACTTTTGGCAGTAGAAACAGGTGACTGTGTTTAAACCATACCCTATGTTCAGATGTTGTTTGGTCACTTTTCAAGTGTGAATTGGAGTGACTGTCAGGGAGAGTAACTCATGTTCTTTAACAGTTACAGTATTATTTAGTTTTGCTTCACTTACTGATAGATTTGAGAGTTCAAAACTAGGAGTATTGAGGATCATCCTCTTTCATAGATGCAAGCCTGGGTGTATGTTTATCATCACTGCATTCCTCACCTTTCTTGGGATACCTTTTTTAATGAGCTGCTCTTCTGTGAATGTTTTTAGTTAATTGAAGAAAGAAGTGTGTAATCGAATCCACTTTGTACATGTAACATAATTTGCCCCTTGTTTAACCTTTATGAGTAGCTCAGTTTTCTAAGAGGATTGCAGTGGTCACTCACTTCTGTGCTCAGCTGAGTGCTGGAAGTTTCTGTGTAAGCCTGATGCACACAATGGGTGCCCAGCTCCTTAAACCAACAGAGTTACCAAGTTTGTCCACTTTTAGAATCTACAGTTGAATTCACAGAGCTGATAAGGTTGGAAAAGACCTCTGAGATCATGAAATCCAACCATGAACCCAACACCACCACCATGTTGACCACTAAACCATGTCCTCAAGTGCCTTAAACATGTGTTTCTTGAACACTTCCAGGGATGGTGACCCCACCACTGCCCTGGGCAGGCTGTTCCAGGGTTTGACAATCCTTTCCATGAAGAAGTTTTTCCTAATGTCCAATTTAAACCTCTCCTGGCACAACTTGCAGCCATTTCTTCTCGTCAGCTGCAGGTCCTGCAGCACAAGCCTGGGGTTCACTAGTGGAGCTGAATGAGTTCCACACACAACACTGCCCCTTGTTCTTCTCAACTCCACATCTCCATAGGCAGTCCTGCTCTAGGCTCAAATCCCTGCTCTCAATTTACCCAAATACATTAAGACAAGTGTTTTAATGCTGTTCATCCTTTTTAACTCATTTGCATCAGCATGCACTAGCCCTAACTGAAGATTATTGATATTAATCTGCTTTGGCCTATGCTGCTGTAGCTCTTTGCTGCTGTTGAGAACTGAACCTTGAGTGCTCTGATCTTTTCTCTCGTAGGTCTCTGAGCCAGGGCAGCATGAACTCCAACATGCTGGATGTGCAGGGAGGGGCTCACAAGAAGCGCGCGCGCCGCAGCTCGCTCCTCAACGCCAAGAAGCTCTACGAGGATGCCCAGATGGCCAGGAAGGTGAAGCAGTACCTGTCCAACCTCAGCGTGGAGACAGATGAAGAGAAGATCCAGATATTGTCACTTCAGTGTGAGCCTGCATACAGCACTTGTAAGTAGAGTGAGCTAGAACAGCAGCATGATCGATAGCATTTATAAAAAAGGTTGTTCTTCTCTAAAAATACTGTTAAACTTTTCTTCCGAGGAGAGAATACTGTAGGAAGGGTTGTTTTGTCAGTTCACGTGTGTTCGTGTTTTGGTTGAGCTCAAAAATTTCTTTGATGTTTTTTATTTTGACCTTTGGTTCCTAAAGCTGTGTATCTTCCCATCAGTCTGGCAGGAAATCCAATAGCACATCAACCCTGCTGTCCTTGCACAGAGCTAGGAAGGATAAAAGTAGTCTTTACCATATGAACAGCAAGAAATGAAAATAGACAAAATCAATATAGAAACTGCAATGGATTACACCTTAGAATAAATGAAGATTGTTGAGAAGGAGAAGTTAGGTCAATATTGACTGATGAGTTTGGCATGGCTTGACGGTCACAAATTGAGGACTACAGGATAGCTCTCATAATTTGAGCTCTTGTCAAACAAACTGTTTGTCTGACCTGCTGTCTTACACAGTTCAGTAAATTCTTATTTAGAAGAATTTAGAAGAATATGAGAAGTTATAATTGTGTTTTATTTAGATATTCTAGTAGTTTTCACTTTCTTGAAAGACAGATTTGTTTCAAAATAGATGAGTAACAACCATGCTAAATAAAATTATGTTTCCTGCTTGTCTTTTGTCCAAATATAGCATTTTAAGGCTTTTTTTGTCTTCAAATACTGTTTTATCTCTGATAAGGTAAGTTCAAAGCATGACTAGGAGATGGCATCTTGAAGATAAAATTTTAAGTCCTTGCCATTACAGTATTAGGAATGCAAATCCTTATTATTCCCTAAGATGCTGTCTTATGCAAATTTTCTTTTAGCATTTACTTTTAAGTAGCGCTGAAGCAGGAAACCTGGAAATGGCCACATTTAACACCCTTTTGAAAAACATTAAATCCTTCGTGTTTGAACTCTTTCTAGATGATCTCTGTGCAATCATAGGTACCAGGTTCAAGAGAAGAACATAATTGTTACCAGATTTTTTTTTATTTGTTTAAAAAAAAATTAAAATCTTGTATGCATGATGCTAGCCATAGATATTTGAAAGTAAAAATAGGGAATATATACCAACTGTTCTATTCATGTAGTTAGGCAAATCAAGTCCATATTTTCTTAAACATCAGAAAGGAAAATGAAGTTTAAGTGGATATACAAATAAATATGTAGTAGATTGGCATATTATTAAAAGTAACATTTTTAAAAACTGGGGAAGAAGCCCTAAGCCCCAAAACCCACAGATAGTAGATCTAGTTGAGATTATCATTGTTACAGAGCTGGGAGAAAGAATAGAGCAGTGATGTGTGGCATGAGGGAGCTGCCAGCCCCTCGTGGTTTAAATCTGGTGCAGTGAGAGCACTGACCTGTCCAGGGGTGTCTCTCCGCACTTGGCTGGGTTTCCCACACTCAGGGGTTCAGCTCCCCCATTTCTTACCTCACTAATAAGTTTCTGCCCTTGCTTGTGGTAGGAATGAGCAGCAGTGACACTGCAAACCAGAGTTTTCCAAGAGAATTTAAGGAGAAATCTGACGAGGAGCAGTCTGTGAATTGCTGTATGATTAAAGCAGAAGCTGAAGCAGTGCCCTGTGCTGTAAATCACTTGTGCCACCTAGTGAAACATTTGATGCCAGTTGCAAAACCACCTGATTTTGAAAGAGGTGCTGTTATGCAATTGCACCTTGCATGCAAACATTTAAAATACAGGCTTGTGGTAGAAATAAACAACATCTTTTGATCTTTTGATGAAGTACCTTGATGGCACTTTCAAGAATTTAGGGCTTTTTTTTAAAGCTCTTCACATGTCATCTTCAGTGTGACAGGGTTGTTGTGTTTGGACTAGAAATGGTTTAAAAACAATTCATCTTCTTTATACAGTGGTTCCTTTGTCTGGATGGTTGTACTGCAATAATCCTGCAATTGAAAGTGCTAGATATTTATATGCAGTTTTTCCCTAACAGTGACAAAGAATTTAAGTGAGAGAAGAGGAGGGAAATCCTCAGAAATGTCTCCAGTGCCCATGAGATCAATTGGCCAAACCACAAAAGCCCATCAGCATCAGCAAAACCGAATGAGTCAAGTTCTTCAGGTCCCAACTGTGAATTTGTACCCCAGCAGGAAAAAGGGACTGACAAAGGATCATGTCACATTCAGTGAGTATCTTCAGTTCACCTGGCTGGGAAGGCTTAAAGGTGTAAGCAAGCAGGAGGGAGGAGCTCTTTTGTAGCTGAGAGGTTTATGTGAGATACTGTTGTAAATGTCATTAAATTAATTCACTTTAAAACAGCTGATACATATTGTTGTGCTTTAAGAGAGCACGCTTAGTAATCTGCAGTGTTTTATAAATTTGAAACAGTCAATGGTGAGATGCTGTCTCCAAATATGCTCTTGCTTCATGAAGTCTAATGTATTTGAGTGAAATCATTGAAACAAATCACAGATGTAATATTTTAACCTCTGGGGCACCATTTTAACAGCATTATGGTCAAATGGAGCAACATATATTATTAGTTGCCCATAGTGAACATATTTTCTTGGTCTCTAAATTTGCTAGTTGCAAAGTAGTATATTCTTTATTAAAAAGCTTTTGTCCTACTTACATAACTGTTGTATCATTTGAAAGCTGCAATTGTGGGTTATTAAATGAAGTTAGCTGCAGTCAATAACTGATATAAAATTATTTTATATTATATTGAGCATCAACATAATATAAAATAGCTTCAGAAAATAGTATATTACAGCATATAAAATACTATTACAGTTGATCTTGAACTGACCTGGTAGCTCTGACACACATGGTTTTTAACACAGTCCCAACAGTGCCATGGGCAAGGATTTCCTCGTAGGTTTATACTGCACACAGATTTTTTTTTACATAGTCCTTTGCCAAAACCACAACGAATGTATCATTGCATTCCTGGTTCCTGTTGGGATATGGATGTTTCAACAGTTTAGATGAGCAGCCAGCAGTAGCAGTGGCCACAGCTGATCTGATCTAAATTTAAATGGAGACTGCCTCCACATGCAGAATTCTCTGAGCATCTGCTCCTCTCTTTGCTGAATAGTCTGATTGTTCAGCATGGTGCTTATTTGTAGTTTAAACAGAAATCAGTAATTCAAAAGAAGAATATGTAGTAACTGATCCCATTGTTTTCATAGGTACAGGCTCTCCACAGAAGTCATTAAGCTTGTCTGAGGAAGTAAGTAGTAGTAAGAAACAAACAGATGACACTATGTCCATGGCATCTTCGTTGCACTCCAGCCCACCTGCTTCTCCTCAGGGCTCCCCACGCAAAGGTAAGTGTGTGGCAGCATCAGTCCCAGGAATTGGAGCCTAAAACAGGGTGGGCAGTGGCAGGAATGTTTGTGGGCAGTGACACATAAGAGAAATAGTAATTTAAAATATCCATGTCAAGAATAGAATCACATCTTTTTATGAATACACATGATTTGTATATTTTGGACCATTAAGTCACTTAGTATTTAAAAAAAGGGGAACAGTTGTTTTCTTAAAATACTGCCCAAGAGCTTTTGGCAGAATTCCCAACAGAACTGAAGTGCTGACACCTGCCATCATGCCAGTTCAGATTTAGGGGGCCACTTAAATAAATGGGATTCGCAAACCTGGGGATTTCTAGAAGATGACAGTGTTGGACAGAAAGTGCAGCTGCTGAGACAACTTCTGGTCTTGCCCAAGGTAGTTGGAATAGCAGGTGATTAGATAGAACTGGAGGTGGAATGGTGTCATAATTGTCCAGGACAGGTGGTTTAGGTTGCTGCAGAAGTAGTGCATCCATCTAAATCCTTGAGTCGCTGTTCATATTGTTTGTTCTTGTGCACAGGGCTTTGTATACATCCCTGTCTCTCATGATGCCCTGAGAATCCTTTTATTTTTGATGTCTTCATCTTAAAAGACCTGCATCACTTCATCATTAGTCAGCCTTGGATGGGAATTGATTTGAAATCTCTTAAGAGCCCTCAGCAGCCAGCACGGGTGGCTGGTGTTGGATGGCGTAAGGCCCCTCTCCCTCCCTTCTGCTGCTTTGCTCACTGACAGCCCAGAGCCACAGCCCTGGCATGGCATGGCACAGGGACTGCTGCGTCTTCTCACCCCTCTCAGTGGGAGATCAGCCTGGTCCGTCCACTTCTGCCTTCACAAGATCCTGTTTCCTTTAGGAGAATGCCACTTATTGTACTTAAACACAGCATATGTATAAAAATCTTAAATACTTGGGTTGCCAAATCTTGCTCCACTGAGCATTGCTTATGTTATTTTTGTTAAGTTTTACCTGGTTCTTTGAAAAGAATGTTTTGTTTCTTGGGGATTGTTTCATTAATTCAACTTGCTTTCAGCACTGATCTCATTTGATTGAGGTGATCTGTACTTTGTTGTATGTGTTGTGCTAACAGTTCATTGATCTAAAATTAGGTGCTTCACAGACAGCTGAAAGACATAATTTTAGGCATGAGCACATTCCACTTGATCTTAGATTTCATTTTCTTTTGAGCTATATCCAAGTGATACACAAATAGGATTGAAGAAAAAAGGATTTTCAATTAGGATGTTATTTTTGTTGTTATTTATCTCATCACCTGTCAACATCTGTCTGTGTCTACTTCGTTGTAGTTGGCAACATCCAAAGGTCGGATAACTGCAGTCAGATGAATCTCTCTGGCTCTTCCTCATCACTGGCCAGTGAAACCAGCAACAAGAACAGTGGACAGCGCAGCTATGGAATAGGTGGGGCTTATTTACAAAAGCAAATTCAGAAGATTTGCCAAGCTGGAGAGAGTTCTGAGAGAAGGGCAAAGGTGGACAGAGAGAAAGAGAGTAGAAAGGCAGAAGCTGAGCATGAACCCACAAAAATAAAGGGATTCCTGTTTAGAAGACTTAGGGAAAGAAGCTTCTCCAGGGAAAGAACAGCTGTTACTGCAAAAAGGGAAGCAGAGCCCACTGAAGCCTTAGAAAGCAGTGGAAACCAAAAGGACAAGGACTTTGATACTCTGAGTACTGCAAGTATCTGTACCAACAGCAGTGTGCACATATCCTACTGCCTATGCACAAGGCCTAGAAGAAGGAGGAAGACTATATAATGTATTTTTAGAAGGAAGACTGATGTCTGTGTTGTGTCCAATGCCCTGAGTTTATCTGAGTTACTTCAGTGTTATCCATTTACATGTTAAAGATGTTTAATGTGCTTCCCTTCCAGATGTTTGTGTCAGTTCTTTATAGCTAATCACCCTTACAGTGCAGTGAAGACAATAATGTGAAGTTTAGAGAATCAAGGAACAGGTACAGTGTCAGTTGAGTTCCTTAGTGTGTTACAAATGCCAGTGAAACAGTAAGTTCTGCAACATTTGTTAATTAAACAGACCCTGATATAGTGTCAATGGAATGCTCACTGCCAGTATTGTTGTGTATTCCATTGGTCACATCTCCTGCCCAACAAATACTTCTATTTAGTCTGTTATACACATGTGCTGTTATTTTATGGCTCAGCTTTCAGATAGTGTTAATTTCTTTAATGAAGAGAAGTCCCTTTGTTTTCCAGATAGTTGGAACCCTCTGAGGAAATTTCTTACTGCAATGTAGTTGTGTCAATTTAAAGAGTCCCTATAAAATGTAAAGAATATGAAATATTAGTTATTCCCAAATGAAAGGAAACAAAAATTTAATCTTAAAAAGGCTGCTCTTAAGTAGATTTTAAGGTTCAGTTCTATAGCTTGATAATGTAGATATTTACTGCTCATATTTGCTCCTAAAATCTTACAGCAACAATCAGAGTTAAGCTGTGAAATCTCGAATTATGAGCATTATGCTCAGTGGCTGCATGTCAGTGTCTCCACATGCCATACTGTATCGTCTGTGTATTGTTTATGCATTTAGGGCATCCATTTTCTGTGTTAGGTTGTGTGTGTCACTTTTACACTGCCTTGTCATTTCACTTCTTCACCTAATCAATGTAAATATGTGGCAGTCTGACTAAAAGGCACAAGTGCAGAAATTTAGGAAAAAAAAGCTTGGCTGAGATGTTGGATTTATAGGGGTGTATACCTTATTTGGGTCTGAAAGAAGTTAATTGAGGGTAAGCTGAGCAGAGAGGAAAGAGCATTCTACATTTTGCTCTGAATCTGGTGGGGTCTTCAGTTGTTCCCCTTCTGTGGG
This sequence comes from Ammospiza nelsoni, assembly GCF_027579445.1. NCBI lineage: Eukaryota > Metazoa > Chordata > Aves > Passeriformes > Passerellidae > Ammospiza > Ammospiza nelsoni. The sequence goes on from NC_080648.1 coordinate 9,099,825, forward strand.
AACAACACTGGGGTCTGGTCCAGCTCCTGCCAAAGTTGTGCTTCCTGATTTGCTTCCTTCTCTGTTAGTTTTGGAGCACATAACAAAACTGAAATGGATCATATGGCTAATCCCTGAGTGCTCATAGCTGGCTTTCACCTTAGTCAGCATCTCCTCCTCCGCTGCCAGAATCTTTTTTTGAATCTTGCATGGCAGTATAGCAGAGGGATAGTGGGAAGTGTGCTGCATTTTTACTGAAGGAGTCAGCACTTGCAGAATTGGCAAGACCTGATCTGCCTGCCCAGTGGTGATGCAGTAGGCTGCTGATTCTGGTAGTGTAGGTTAAAGCTGCTGCTCTGGAGAGTAGTGGGGTTGCAGGTGGGTTATTGGTGTTCCTGGACTTGCATTAGTAAATCAGTGCTAGATGCTGATAGATGCTAAAAGCTTTTGTACCCTAAAATTCTCAGATTATATGCAAACAAGGTTTGGTTGGCTTTCTCCTAAATATCCTCACTGTAATGTGTGAGTCAACGCTTCATTGTTGTATGTTTATTGAGACCCTCTCCTCTCCTCTCCTGTGCTTAGGCTATGCCCTCATACCTTCCACTAAATCCGACAACTTCTCAGACTCCAGCCACAGTGAGATCTCATCGCGCTCCAGCATCGTGAGCAACTGCTCGGTGGACTCCATGTCAGCAGCGCTGCAGGACGAGAGGGCTTTGTCCCAGTCCCTGCTCGTGGTGGATTCAGGCGGGGCAGAGAGGAAGGAGCATCCTCAGGCACTGACAGATTATGGCCAGCCCTGCCCAGGGTAAGGTGCAGCTGCTTCTGCTGGGGTGTGCTGCTGTCAGAAGGGTTCAGGAGGCTCTGGCCAGGACACTCCACTGTGGTTATCCAGCTTCTGCTGGAGGCTGGAGCACTGGCTGCTGTGTTGGGAGCCTGTTTCCATAAGAAGCTTACAGTATTACTTGGGGAGACAACAGCTTGTTCCCATTGGTGTGGTTTAGCTGGATATTTCTTGCAGGAGACTGGAAGCTTGTTAAAAGCCAGGATGATGCTTAGCAAATTAATGCCATGGTGAGAGACAGCAAAAGAACAGCAGGATATGATCAATTCTCTCTGAGTCAGCAGTGCCAGTCACTTAACGTGCTCTAATGTGATTTGTAAGGATTTTTCTAATTATCATTTGTTGCTTAGGCAGACTGGCAGCTTTCTGCCAATGTCTTTCTGACAGTTTCCACACAAGAGGTCTTGTTACTTCAGTGCGATGCGAATTTGTGCTGAAATGATGCTTTGAACTGGAAGGTTTTGGATTTTTTTTTGCTAAATGTAGCACCTTGATCCATAGGATGTAATATCTCCTAATATATCTTGGGGATAGCATTGTCTGTCCTCAGCTCTCATGGATTCAGCTAAACAAGAGATGCTCCTTACATTTCTAACTTTTCCAGCACATGGAGTCATAGAATGCTTTGGGTTGCAGTGAACCTTAAAGATATCTTGATCCAACCCCCCTTCTCTGGTCAGGGATCAGGGTGCTTCCAACCCCATCCAGCCTGGCCTTGAACACTTCCAGGGATGGAAAGAAATGAGTAATTTAGTTTATTTCATGGGATTAAAACGGGAATGTAGAGATGTTACTTCATCAAAGAAAATAATTCCCTCTCTGGAAGACACAATATACACTGAGTTCATGTTTTGTGGTTGTTTCTTTATTCCTTAGTTTCAATAAGTTGCAAAGAAAGAAAATGGATTTTATCCTAGGACTTAACAAAATAAGAAAGGAAGAAAATAAAATCCCTTGCTTGCACATGCATAAAAAAAGTTCCTTGATTTCACAACATGTCAGTAAACTGCTGAGGGAGGGTGTTGAATTTTAATGTTGTGCTTCCCATGCATTTGTTAACACAACCAGAAATAGTTGGGAGACTTGAATAATGTCTAGCAATCCTATCTACATGTATTCTAAATTCTTACAAACCTGGCTTTATTTTTCTCCCCTTAATTGTGCATTCAGAGTGATAAGAGCTTTCAGCAGACATTTTTTTAAAAAAGGAAATTTTGGACTTTGCTTTTCAGAATCCGTCCCTGCATATTGTTCCCACAAATGTTATTTATGCCCAGTACTTCCAGATGTTCTTGAAATTCAGCTGCTTCCACTCTGTAGGAACAACTTGATATTGCTATCACTGAAGGGGTTGGATTTTACTCTATATATTTATTTTTGTTTTAGTTTATGAATGTACAGAAACAGGTGGTAGCAGACTAAATGGAAGAGGTACATTACTGCTCTGCTTTCTGTCAGGCACTGTGTCTGTGATTGGTAGAGAAGAGCTTCTGTGGGCCAGACTTAGGGATCTGGGGTGCAGCCTGGAAATGCAGGTTGCAAACTTTCTATTCCCTTGGGAATACCTTCCTTGCTGCTGGGTGCAATAATGATTTGGGAGTAACAGTGTCTCTTGTCAGTGCTGCCTTGAGCTCGCTGCTCACCTGGTACAAACCCAGAGGGGCTCTGAGTACCTTGCTCTTGCTGTAAAAGCTTACAGGTGTTTTTTCCCCAATTTCTGTTGTTTTCCAATGTAGCTGGACCATCACTAGGCCTGCTCTGATCAGAGGGATGGCATTCACATCTTCCATGAGCAGCGAGGAGATCTCCCACGACCACATCACGGTAGAGGCAGCAGACAGCGGCCGGGGCAGCTGGACTTCATGCTCAAGTAGCTCTCATGACAATTTCCAGAATATCCCAAACCAGAAGAGCTGGGATCTCCTCAGTTCTTACCGCCACACCCAGCTGGACGGACCTATAGCTGAAGTGGATGCCACAAACTATCACTCTGAGGAGGGTTATTTGTATTCCGAAGCCTTTTCCAAAGCCAACAGGCAGTCGAAAGCCAGCGTGGAGCTGGACCAGTCTCGGCAGAGCTGGGCATCCTCCAGCTCCCTGTCAGACACTTACGAGACAAACTATGGGACAATTAAGCGGAGGGGGCTGGAGAACTCCTCGGCGGAGCAGACAGAGGCTTTGGACTCTAAAGCAGGCGCTGATACAACTTACAAAACTGTTACTTCGAGCACAGAAAAAGGCCTGATAGGTAAGCCAAGCCAACAGCTCGTGGAAGCTGCTACATCTGTTTTTCCTTTTGTACTAAGTTGTTAAGAAATGACGTCAGCAGGTCTGGGGCTGCCTGGCATGTTGAATTCAGCTTCACACGTGGTTGAAATCAGAGCACTACACAGTGTGTTTTTAAGTCACCTTTTGCATTAGGAATATCAAGATAATAAACAAGTGCACTTCCCCATCACTTCATAGGTCTGCAGGAAAACTCTCTTCAGGAAAATATCAGGCCATTCTTTTCTGTAGTAGGCTATTTTGCTTTTTTGAATGACTTGGAAGGGTATACTCATCACTGTAGATGTTCTTCTGACAAGAAGAACAATCATCTTCAATGATCCCATACTCCTTATAATAAGACAGACTTCCTAGGATCCCAGAGGGAAGAGTAGTGTGTGAGAGTAGTGCCCATGACTGCAGAGTAGTGTGGAGCTCACCTGCCTCTCTGGAGCTGAGGCACCTTTCATCCACAGGGCTTTGGGCTCTGAAAGCTCCAGGGCAAAGCAGATTCCTTTCCTGTCTTTGCTATTTTAAGATGCCGTTTATTTGATTATACGGCTGCAGTTTGGCTACTTATGAAAGGAGAAAAAACTTTAAAAGTTCTTTGAAATATGCATAGTTCTATCAAGCAAGATGTTCTTCCCCCATCCTAGTGAGTTCAGTAGCCAGAATTAAAGGAACTGGGTTAGTAGCAAGATAAAACATGGAATGCAAAGCTTTCTAAGACTGTGAGGCAAGGGTGCAGCTGAAATGTAGTTTAATTACTGAGTGGATTGCTGGAGGGCTTTGTTATCAAAGGTAATTGCCTGAATAAACATTGCACGTAGGGCAGAGGTCTTGGATTGTGTTCCTCCCTCTTGGCTTTGAAAAAGAAATCGTGGTGGAGCCTTGCAGAAAATTTGCTCCCAGCTCATTGCTGTGCCTGTGCTCTGCCCTTGCAGCCTTTCAGAGCTGTTGATGAGTGTCTGGGCTGTATGAGGAGATGGCAGGTTCACTGTACATGCTGTACATGCTGTCTTTGCTGACAACACTTGCCCTTCCTTTTAATTCTCCTTCCATTCTGCACCATGTAGCTGTGAGGAGCACTCTCAGAGTGCTGGACATGAGTATGTCTGATCAGGGAAGGATCTGATAGGGGTGGATATGATTACAGATTTGCAAACACAAATCCATTAGCTGCTCGCCATCGCACAGTGTGCCGAAGGTATCTTCACTTTATTTCACTGTTTGCAAAATACTGTGAATTGGAACTTAACAAAGGGACACATTGTTCTTGCATTACTACAGTAGACTAAAGGTTAGCTCCAGGGAGCCTGAAGCTTTCTCCTTTGAAGGAGAACATACCCACCCATGTCATTCCTCCTGCAAATCCAACCAAGACTGAAGGTGAGGTGAGGGCCCAGCCCTTCCCCATCCCTCCAGGGAAGAGCAGATCCTCTACACTTCCCCTGCTTTTCCACAGAGACCTCATTCCGTGCTAGTTAAATGAAAATAAATCCTGTAATTAAATAGTATAAATCTTTGCCTGTACCCACGTGTATCTGTTAAACCCCAGACTGACTGAATTTGATTTTGGTTGTTTTACTATCAGCCCAGGCATGAGCTGAGGCCATCAAGTATGAACCAGCTTGTGTTCCTGGTACAAAAACCTGGAATCTCACAAGCCTACAACACAATAAGGAATTTTCCTTTATTTTTCATCCCTTCACATTCTTCTAAGATAAGAAACTATTATATTTGCTGAAATAAATGAAACTAATGAACATGCACTGTTTAAAATGGATCCACAGGAAGAATGCAAATTCACTTAACTAAGAGATTAAAAAAAATTACCCTGGCTTTGAAATTCTCCTGTTGCAACATGTCCATGGGAAAAAAGCCCAATTTAACATGCACACAAGCCCCAGACCTGGGGTGGGAGGGAGGGGAGGCAACCTAAAAGAGTTATATATTGGGTTGAGAGCCTCTGTGACTTGAACTACCAGTGAACAAGGCAGGAAGGAAGAAGATGAATTATGAGGCATGGACATTGCAAATGTATAATATTAACTGTAGTCTTTTCATGACTGCACAAGGTATAATGCAGCCCTGTTCGAGTAACTTCCTGTTTTTTTCTCACTTGTAAACAGAGAACATAGTTTAAGATAACGGTAAAAAAGAAAACAAAGCAAAAACCAAGGGAAAGAAGTAAGAAATCAAAAGTATGGGTGTGATAAGCCATTATTCACTCCGTGAAAATGTAAAATAATTAATGCAGGCTCAATACACAGTCTGCCTTATAGGAGCAACTTTAAGTGATGTTATTTTTTTTCTTCCTATGGCATAGCTGGATGATCTCATGTCTTTATACACATCAGTTGATAATGGTGATGTTTTATTTGTGGTAATGAATTTGTGTTAAGTGACTGACCTCTTTTGGGTGATGAAATGGGTGTTGGAAGTCAACCAGCAGTTCTTGCTGTCAAACACCAGCATGCTGCGTGAAGTAACTCTGGGCTGGTTGCCTTAATTCCTTCTGTTTCAGTTTCCCAGCCTGTAACAGTGGCAGCAGACTTGGCTGTGCTGCCTCTCCATCCTGCTGGAGAGCTCCAGAGCATCCCCTGGTGCAGCAGGGCCACAGGAGCAGGGACTGTAATAAAAGGTGCTAATTGCAGTCTCAATGCAGACAAGCTTAGAGTCCTCTTTCCACTCAATTGACATCTCACCTAAGGAGTTCATGGATTCTCTTGTTACTCTGACTTCTTTAAATAAATAGAAAATAGAAATGAAGGCATAAATACCTGCTGCTGTCGTTATAACCAGTGTTTCTGCATTTGCATTTTGTTATCAGTTTCTGTTTTGCCATTGTAACATTTCATGATTTTTTAACGTTTTGTTTCCTTTCTTTTTCTTCTTTTAACATTTCCATCGCTTATTTCTCGTGCCCAGTGTACTGTGTCACCTCACCTAAGAAGGACGATAGGTATAGGGAGCCACCGCCCACCCCTCCGGGATACATGGGGATTTCTTTAGCGGACATTAAAGAAGGATCGCCCCACCACCCACACCTCAAACCTCCAGACTATAGTGTGGCAGTGCAGAGGTCAAAGATGCTGCACAGTGACCTGTCTAGACTGCCCCCCGACGCGGCGGCCTGTGTCTCCTCGAGGATGCCTCAGTGGCACGGCCGGCAGCCGTCCAGCCCCAGGCTAGCAGAGCTGCCTGACGCAGATAGTGAAGAGGATGGTAGGTGAAAGCTGGCTGGGGAGCGGGGCTCTGCAGGGTGCACTTCACAGCAGCGCTCTGGCCTTTCTCTGGGCTCACCCTTGGAGATTAAAAGCGCATTAATCTCTGTGTACACAGTTGTGTTTGTGTGGCTGTGCGTGTCATGCATAGCTGTGTGCATGTACATACACGGTTAAAGCAAAGAGGAATGCCTTCCCCTTAGGAAAAGCATGTTGGCACCAAACAAACTCAAAGTGTATGTAAATAAATATACACAAATATAAGATCTCCTAAAGTACAGCTGAGACACTTAAGAGCATGTAGATATTTTTGTTTTGTTTTGTTGTTTTTTCTTTAAAATCAGTCCCCTTTTAAACAGTGATGGGACACTGACAGGCTACATGTGGAAAACTCCTGCCTCCCTGGGCTGATTAACTGGTGTCCCAGTGGTTTGGCTGGCACCAGGGTGATGGTCTAAAATCAATGATTTGGATTTGATGAAGTGAACTTATTTCGTTTGTATTCAGGTGTGCTGGCATTGAGCTGCCTTATGCCTCAGCAGGTATTTTTAGAGATTGAGTTTCAAAATATTGAACAAAATAATAGTGAACTTCTGTTCTTCTGGAGAGTGCATTTGATGAAACTTGTGTTCTCTGCCTAACCTGGCCTGACAGTGTCTCTTCCAGTTCATTTTTCATGATCTTGTTTGAAGCAACAGCCAGTGCTGCCAAGCATGGCATTTGTAGGGTGACCAAAATGTGAGAGGATTTTCCAGTAAAGACTGCTCTTATATTGTGTCAAAGCTAACTTCAGGTCAGGAGAATTTCTACTTAATTGTTTATCTGCTGATTTGCTTTTAATTTCTGTGCACCAATGTGATCTTCTGTACCTTTTGCTGGTGAACTCTTTTTTTATTAGAAGGTTGTGATCATTTCCTTCCATTCCAGTCTGATTTAAAATGAGCCTGTATTTAGATTAAAACAATTTCTGATGCAAAATTATTATATCTTGGGCCTTTAAAATGTGTAAGCAATAGTTAACATATGTATTAGTACTGCAGTTCAAACTTAGAGTAAACATAAACTTGCCTGGCATTAATTCTGTTGTATTTTTGATGTAAAAATAAGGAAGTCATTGCTTCAAACATTTTTAATCAAATTTTTTCTAAGCTAAATTTAACTTTTAGTGGCACCTACTTTACTATTTTTTGAAGTGCTTGGTTAATTTTATTTGGGATAAAATGCTCACTGCATGAAAATTTGCTGGCTTTTTTCCCAAATCCATAGGTTTTGGCACACTGGGAGCTGCATGCTGATAATTTTTGGAGAATCTAGTATTTTCTGTTTGGCAATATGTCTTTATCGTGTGACCATCATACCTCAGAGCGCAGAAGCTGTGGCTGCCCCATCCCTGGAAGTGCACAAGCCCAGGCTGGATGGGGCTTAGAGCAACCTGGATGGTGTCCCTGCCTATGGCATGGAGTTGGAATGAGATGCTTTATAAGGTCTCTTCCATCCCAAACCATTCTGTGATTGCCTGAGGATCTGATAAATGGTGATATGGAGTGTGTAGTGATCAATGATAAAGACAGTGAAAACATGCTGCTGCTGAGGGGCTGAAGATGTCACAGACTCACTGTTATCACCTCACTGGGTGCTGCTCTGTGCCCTGTGTGCCCGAGGAGGGGACTGGTGGAATAACTGCTTTTTTCTTTATCTTGTTTTGCAGAAGATGAACAAGTATCAGCAGTTTAACCCTTGGGCTATTTATATGAACCACTCACAACACAAAGGATGTGGGAGAAGGTCTCATGGTTCTGTTAGGACTGCTGACAACTTGCTGCTACTGACCTCAGACCTTGCCTGTGTCCCAGACGAGATGGAACGGGTTGGATCACCTCTTCACACCTTCCTTCACTCTGCCACCACCTCCTCAGAAGCTATTTCTACCCATGAAATAGAACATCCTGTTCAAGGAATGTGCTGACTGCCTGGGTACCAGCATGGGTACCCAGAGATGGACCTAGCTTCATGCATTGGGGAGGCCCAGCTGTCACCACCACTTGAAACTTGGGAGCATTTTTCTGTATGATACCATATAATCCTTTGGTAGTTTCCATTGTTGTTATTTTCTACATGACAGTTAGAAGTCTGAGAGTGTTATTTTATGAACTTCAAAAAAAAATTATATCAAAATGTCAGCAAAAGCAAATGACGTTGCTGAAATATCTGAAAATAATTTATTAATTTAATATTTTTAAATGGGAGTTTCCTTTACGTGTGTTGGGAGTGCTCTGGTTGGCTAATATAAATGTTTAGTCAATGTGACAGTAAATTAGCTACACATCAACTGTTGTACTCTCAAAATAAACACAGAAAAGTAGAAACGGGTGCAGAAATTTATAGATTTTAGAGTGGGTTTAGATTTAATATGAATAGAGTCCAATGCCCTGCAGAGCAGTGTCTGCCAAGGCGGCACTCCTGCTGCTCCCCTCCCACATGGACACAGCAGAAACCTGTCCAAGGATTTTAGAAATTGTTTTAGCTGCCAGCCAACTAAGGCAACAGTTGGTGCTCTCCTCCCCTGTTAAGGAATGTTTGAAATGTGGAAGCTGTAGCTTGAGGGGGGAGCATTTGGGGAGATCTGAAGCTTTCCCTAAAGAATTTTAACCAGGTTTTGCCTTGCAGAGTTCAACATGCAAAGCATGTTCTAAAACTCAAAACTCCAGCTGTGTGTTGTGGTTTTTAAGATCATCTTACATGTCCTGGCCTTTTCCCAGAGTTGCACAGGGTTTAGGTGCAAAGGTTATCTTTGAAAAAAAATAATAAAAGAATTAGAAATCACCTGCGTTTCACAATAAGATTTGTGAAACTAAATAATAAATGACACAGTGCTTATAGAAGAGCATAATGCATTTTATGATGGGTTAAAAAACCCTGTTGTATTTATCTGGAAATACAGATAATCTCAAACTAGTTTTTTTTTTTAAATACTAATTAAAAATCCTGGTGTTGTTGATGTCAATGAGAATTTTGACTTACAGCCAGCCAGTATTAACCCATGATCCTCTAGTTTGATTATGGTCAAAATAATTGCTTCTTTGATTTTACTTTTAGCCAGCCAGAGTGCAGAGGGGTAGAACTGGAAATGCCTGCAGGTTCTTTTCTTTCTCCTTCTTCCCTTCCTTCTTCCCTCCCTCCCACTTTCCCTCCTTCCTTCCATACATGACACCCCATTCTAGTGTTAAAATCAGACATGAATGTGTGAATATGTATTTAAACATTTAATTGTAAATCTTTGTTGTGATGTTTACAGCCTAAGCTAGAAAGATGATGTTTGTCATTTTTACAGTGCCTCAAAACTGATTTCTATATCCATAGTTGTGGAGAGCTTTAAGGTTTTGTTTGTTTTTTTTTTTACCTATATGTGTGCAGGGGTGCAAGGTAAATGCAACATTTTTGGAAAATGCCACAAGTACCAAAAACAACCCAAAGCCTTGGATGTGCTTTCTCCATAGTAGCTAGGGGCTGATGCAAATGACCCAGCCTGTGTCTGCCTTCAGAGCAGTTCCAGGCTCAGCATTGCCTGGAATGTACCTCTCACCATTGGAATGGAGAAGGTGTAAATGAACAGTGATGCTGAGGAAGAGGATGCCTAATTTAGAACTCACTGGTTGGCTGTATGAATTTTTGGCACAAGTATCAGAGAAGCAAATGGTTGAAAAAGTACGTTAAAATCCACTTAAGGTATGGCATAGTACATGCATTTTGCTTTCTTAAGGCCTTAATGCTTACAATGAACCTGCACAGGCCTTAATGACTAAAGATTAATGTGTCAAAGCAATGCAGGGCAGAGTGAGTGTTTTCAGCACATGCAATATTGGTAATAGAACTCTGAACTGATGTTCCTGTGGGATGTAAATCCAGGTCCTGCCATCCCATTGTCAGCTGTAGTTGCTTGTTAACTTCTACATGGAAAGAGCAGGCTTTGTGTTCCATCAGAAATCATCTGTGTTGTGCCAGGTGAATGAAGCCATACGGTTCCTTGGCCCTGGGGGGGAGCTGCAGCTTACTCCAGCCTGTTGAACAAAATATAGGGGATGGGGGTTACTAAAGTGGCTTCCTTTTACCCCAAACCCAATAGTACTGCCTTGGAGGAGCAGGGAAGCCCCTGTGGGGAGCAGGGTCGGGGTCTCCTGGCAGTCAGCAAGAGCAGCTGAATTAATCACCCATCTAAACATGGTGTTTGATGGTGTTTGCCCATCAACAGCATCCGTCTGTTCCACAGGGCTTGGCAGACACTGAAAAGTTCTGGAATGAGTGGAAGTCTTACTAATAATATTTTCCTAATAGCCAACACAGCTGGTGTACATAAATCATGCATAAATGATGGACAGATGAGCTACTCCTGCTCCTCCTGCCTCGCACAGTGTGGCTTCTCTGCTGCTCCTTGCTGGGCTTTCTGTTTGTTTGTTTTTAACTCAACCGATCACATTGATTGGGGCCAATAGCCAAATGTAGAGTGTCTGCTGTGGGTTTGAAGAGACATTATCCCTTTTTTTGGTAATTCAGACAGAAGCAATATGGTGGTTAGTACATGTTGTACACTGCTTTGTTGAAGTGATGTCTTCTGGACCACAGATCCCTGACTCAGTACCTCTGCTAGGTTCTTCTAGCTCGGGCTCTGATGCTGATGAACAGTTAAGGTGCCTGATGTTGTGTTCTTCCACTGCCATACCTGGGTTTGCTCACTTCCTGCTCGTTTGCTTCTGTCTTGTTGGTGAAAGATGCATTTCAGATTTCTGTGATTTAAGCACACAGTGTTTTGTTATAAATCTTAAACTTCCAAATAATTCCTAAGAAAGCAGTGTAGTTTGGTGAAATTGAATTGGCCTCTCTAGTTGCAGAAAGGGGAAAATGAGATCACTGAGTCTCTGAGCATCAGGTTCATCTCCCAAGTACACAAAAGAACGGAAATACAATGGCTGTGGATGTTTGCAGTTCACCATTTTTCAATGTGGACAAATTTTGAGTGTTTGCCAGCAATGGGCAGTGTGGGGCTTCCCTGGCTCCTTCCTTTTGCCTTTTCTCAGATAAGTTTGTAGGTCTTAATGTGGCCTCACATTAAGTCCTGTGTGTGATTTTTGGGCACCATGATATGTAAAAGACAGGAAGCTATTAGAGAGCATCCAAAGGAGGCCACAAGGATGGGGAAGGGTCTGGAGGGGGGAGGCCTTTTGAGCAGTGGCTGAGGGCACTTGGTCTGTTCAGCCTGGAGAAAAGGAGACAGGGGAGAGAGATCTCATTGCAATCTACAGCATCCTCCTGAGGGGCAGCACTGATCTCTCCACTCTCATGAGCAGTGACAGGTCAGGAGGGAACGGCCTGAAGCTGTGTCAGGGGAGGTTTAGTTTGGGCATTAGGAAAAGGCTCCGCACCCAGAACAGCTCCCCAGAGAAGTGGTGACAGCACCAACCTGGCAGAGCTCAAGAAGTGTTTGGATAAGGCTCTCAGCCACAGGGTGGGATTGCTGGGGATGGTGCTGAGCAGGGCCAGCCTTAATGATCCTGCTGGGTCCCTTCCAGCTCAGCAGACGCTGTGGTGCCAGGTGAGTGATGCTTCACTGGAAGGGGGTCAGAGCCCATTGCTTGGGATGGGTGCACTGGGGGCTGTCTGCACCTCCCAGAGGCAGAGGGTGTCCCCAGGGGCTGAAGGTACCAGTGATGCCACTTGCAGAGGGGCCTGGGGGGCATCAGGGGTGTTCCAAAACCTCTTTAATCATGTCCTGAGTAATTTTACTGCAGGCAATAGTGGAAATGCAACCCTGTCATTTAAGTTTTTATAAAACATCAGAATTTTTGAAGGATAAACTTACCACTGCCTTTGCAAAAGAAAAGAAAAAAGGGATACTCTCTCTTTAGAAAAGCTTTACACATATTTTAGAACGCTTGTATAGAGGGTAATCTATCTTGAATTCCCAACCCAGCTTTTGCTTCTGTTGTGCTTTTTATTGTTTTATCTTTATTTCTGATATACCTGGAATGCAGTTTAGCTTGGTATTAATTAAATTCTAAATATGTGAGCATATTGGCAAAACTGCACAGATGTAATGATATTCCAATAGCAATTGTACTGCACAAGTCAGTGATTGTAAAGTATTCTGTAACAAGCAATGTTTGTCTCCTATTTTTTGATACCTCTTACACTTATGTCTTTTAGAAAGACACTGCCTCTGTATGCTTTTTGTATTTTTACTGAGTGATTGTAAATATTTGTTATATTTTGGTTAAGAGAATGTTTAAAAGTACTGTTTATTATCCAATCTATTAATATGTTGGAATCAATAAACAATCAACATGTATTAATTGTTTTCAGCAGCTGTTTTCTGGCAGCCAGTGGAGGATGGAGCTGAGGTGGTACAGAGCTGGGAAGAGCCTGGTGGGAGTGATGCTCACCCCAGGATCAAAGAGGAGCCACCACTAAGTGATTTTGTTGTGTCTTCACAGTGAGGACGATACAGACTTGTGATGTTCAGAGGGCTGGAGAAGCTTTTCTGTGAAAACAGGCTCAGACAGGTGGAGTTACTCAGACTAAAGAAGAGAAGGATCTGTGGAGACCTTGGAGTCCCTTTCAGTGTCTAAAAGGGCTCCAAGAGAGCTGGAGAGGGACTCTGAACAAGGGAGAATGGCTTTGATCTGAAGGAGGGCAGGATTGTTTTTGATCTTAGGAGGTAATTGTTGCCTGTGAGGGTGGTGAGGCCCTGGCACGGGGTGCCCAGAGCAGCTGTGGCTGCCCCATCCCTGGAACTGCTCAAGGCCAGCTTGGATGGGGCTTGGAGCAATCTCGAACAGTGGAAGATGCCCCTGCCTGTGGCAGGAGTGGAGGGCTGGACTAGATAACCTTGAAAGGTCCCTTCCCACCCAAACCATTCTGTAATTCTATGGTCTTTTCCCTTTCCCTGGCTCCTATGGCTGCTGCCTCAGGATAGAGTCCAGAGAGGGCCTGAGGCCTGTGGTGCCGCCCAGACCAACGGCCTGTGCAGCACGTACAGATGGAGCTGTGGAACCACGCAGCTGGAAATACTAAAATACTTCTTTTCACTGCCCTTATTTTTGCAGAGGGCCTGTGGCCCCCAGGCACCCCAGGTGGGATGGGCAAAGGGAGCAGGAGCTGTGCTGGGCCCTCTGCCCTGGCTGGCAGGACCCCTTCTGACTGCGTTTTCCATTGGTGTACTGAGAATACAAAAGCTAAGCTATGGCTGCTTTTGTATTCCCATAACTTTATAGGAAAGGACTTTTTTTTTCAGGGACAGGACATTTGTGTAATGGGTTCTCTGCTGGCAAGCAGAGTCTGTAGCTTCTTGTCCTCTGCTCCCCCAGTACACTGGACTCTGTGCACTCCCCCAGTGGCATTGTCCTCCCTTCCTCCCTGTGCAGCCCCTTTCCCTGTGCATGGGGATGTGGCTGCACCTCTGCTACTCAGGTAAGAGTTGAGTTTTACCTTCACCATTTTACTCACTCCAGTGGGAATTTTCAGTTTTAGAATCACAGGATCGTGGAATCACAGAATTGTTTGGGTAAGAAGGGTCCTTAATCCTCACCCAGTTCCAACCCTCTACCCTCTGCCATGTGTGAGGATGCCTTTCACCAGCAGGCTGATCACTGCCCTGTCCAGCCTCACCTTGTTCTTAGGACCCTGCTCAAAACCGACCAGCCTGGTTTTGTTCCTGGGAATCTTTGAATTCCAGCAGTTTCTGGGAGGTGGTAAGGTTTTAAATTTTCTTCCCCCCCCCTTTTTTTTTTTTTTTTTTTTTTTTTTGTTTAACTTCTGAAAACCTCCGTTCTTTTTAAAGGAGGGAAAAGGACCAGAGCTGCCACAAGAGGCCAGCATTGCCTCTGGTTTTGTGCAGGCTTTGCAGGGCTGTGCGTGCTGTCTGTGCCGTGCTCAGCCAGTACCCAGCACCCTGGCCGGTGGCACCAGTGGCACTGGGGACATTCTGGGCTGCACTTGTTGCTCTCCAGCCTGGGCCACCCTGGGCCTGTGGCAATATCCGCAGGGACAATGTGGAGCCATGAGGTGCAGGAGGATGTGGATCTTAGCAGGTCACTTTGTATTTAGAACTTTCAAGCTGTCTGGTACCTTGTCCTGATTCTGCTTCATGTGCCTGGGTGATCCCTTTTCATCTATGGTAGTTATCCTGCCTTGGGAAAGCTGTGGCCTTTTCTCCACTGCTCTCCATGCACTGTGCCAGAGGGAAGCTGTGAAGCATTTCTTCCTGTGGCAGAAGCATCAGCAGCTGGAGGGACAGTATGGGAAGGCAGCAAGTAGCTCTTAGGTGGTGTGGGGATGTGTAGTGCCAGGATGGCCTGACTGCAGCCAGCAATTCCTTGTGTAAAATCAAATGGAGGAGAAGCAGTGTCATTAGTGAGCAATCCACTTAATGCGTTCCTTGGATTTTGGGCTTCTCTTTTGCCTTCTCTTTCCAGGTGGTGGAAACCCAGCACATGATGTGCAGCATCACTTCCCATCCTCACATTCCATGTCCAAGCATTTGGGTTAGACCTGGCACTCTTGGAGGGTTGCAAGATTTTTGCTTTGACAGGGCCTCACATTCTCTGTGCTCTAGGGCTTCAAAAGCTGCACTCAGTGCATCAAATAGCTGCTGACCTAAACTTGAGTGTATTCCCTGGGGGCACTCAGCCAAGGCTTTTTCTGATTTTCTGCTGGAAAGTCAGTATCAATCTGATTTTATTGGTAAGAGTCAACAATTTCTTGTTAGGCTGCAATAGTGCTGTGTGTTATTTGCTCATGGAGAGGTTGAGAATTGTCCCTCCAAAGTAAATATGAAAAGAGAGATGAATTCTCTCTCCCTCCACAGAAGATTTCTTGCCCAGCAGGTAGGTGCAGCCTGCTGAAATCATGCTTTCTTTTTGCCTTAAGGAAGAAGGCAAGAACTGCACTGGCAGCCAGCAGGGTCACAGCCTGAGGTGTCCCCACCACGTGGGGACTTTCCAGGAGGGCTCTGCAGGCAGGGTCAGTCAGTGCTTGCAGCCACTCATCATTTATTAAGAGGGCAAAATGTTCTGGACAGACCATGTTTGAGCACCAGGAGGACTAAAACCTGTCCTTGCACCATTCTTCCCTCTGGGTTGAATTCCTGCACTTTTGAGGATGGAGTAAATGCATTTCTCCTCATCCAACCTTAATTCAGGAGGAGCACTTCAAGTCTGTGGTGTTTGTGCTATGTGCTTTCAGGCTGTGGCATCAGCTCTTGTGGTTTGACCCAGAATTTGCAGTATTTTTATCTTTCCTGACGATCCAGGTCCTGGAGGCCCATGCTGATATGAACTGATGACATTTTAGGGTTTGGGGGGGTATGTAAAGCAGCTCTTGTTGCTACAAAAACCTTGAAAACACAAACTATAAAAAGAATTCTTAGAAAAAAAGAAAAGTGAAGGAAATGAAGACCCATATTGATTTAACCTGCCCCTGGCTCTCATCAGCACTGAGCTGCAGGCTCCTGATGCTGAACTCCCACAGCCCATCAGCAGAAAAGCACTATGTCTTTCCCCAAGGTACTGCCCTGAAGACTTTTACTTGTCTGAGAGAGCCAACACTCCTGGAAATGAAGGAAGAACCAAGTTGTTTGTACAAGATGAATGTTAAATGGGCTCCACAAAGATTTCTGTTCATTCCCCTGAATTTGTCAGAGGAGGAGAATAATTACTGGTGTCACAGTGCTGCTAGTCAGTCTTGGTTTGGGAGAGAGGGAGAAGTATGGCAATAAGTGAAGTTCCAATGTAGATATACTTGCATTTAACACTTAGGAGGAGCAATAAAGATGAAGGTTTTAATTGTATGTGCAATTTCAAAGCTCACAACATAATTTTATATCCTCAAACATCTGTTTTAGGATCAGAGCAGAGTGCTATATAACTGGCTCATTTTTATATCTATCAGTTAGGCACCATCAAGTTTATTATAAATTCAAACTCATTTATGTAAACACGAACTTGGATTGAACAACTCCACTGAGTGATGATCCTGGCGACAGTGTGGTTGGAGCAGCAGAACTCCAGTGGGCTGCTCAGCAGGATGCTACTGCATCCAAAACTCATGGCTTCAGAGGGAGAGGGCCTTGCAGGAAGGGGACAGTGTTTTACTTAGGAAAAACTCTTCCAGCATGTCCCAGGTTGATGGAGGCTTTCATGACCTGCTTGCCCAGGATTGTGAGCACACTTTATCTTCACCTCAGAGTATTGTATTTTGGGGTAAATACAGCACCAATGCTTGGCTGCAATGTGATGGCTCCTCTCCCTTCTCTCATTTTATTTTCAGTGTTGGAAGTAAAGCTGGTGGAGGGAAGATCTCAGGGTAGGCTTCTGCTTGGAGGACCAAAGGAGTGATGAAGGACCTGGTATTAGGAAGGAATTCTTGCCTGTGAGGGTGGTGTGGCACAGGGTGCCCAGAGCAGCTGTGGCTGCTCCATCTCTGGAAGTGTCCAAAGCCAGGCTGGACAGGGCTTGGAACAACCTGGGCTGTCCCTGCCCATGGTGAGGGGTAGAATAAGATGAATTTTATGAGCTTGACATGGGCGGTGCTGTGCAGGTGCCATCTAGTGTGGGTTTCCCAGGCTGCTCCTGCAGGCAAAAAACATTTCAGAGGGTTTGA
The DNA here is from genome assembly GCF_027579445.1 of Ammospiza nelsoni. Classification (NCBI taxonomy): domain Eukaryota; kingdom Metazoa; phylum Chordata; class Aves; order Passeriformes; family Passerellidae; genus Ammospiza; species Ammospiza nelsoni. Next base: position 9,116,793 of record NC_080648.1, read on the forward strand.
GGAGCAGCAGCACCCCCAGCTCCTCATGGGTGCTGTTCAGGTGGATTTGCTGATGGTTTCCCAGCCATCTCCTGGTGGGATGCTGAGAACTCTTCTTGCCTGTGCAGATTTGTGCTATGGTACCTGGGCAGGCTTTGTGCTTTCTGCACAGGTTGTCATCTCCCATGGGCCCCTTCCCCTCACCTGTATCATCATATGGCTCCCCTGACTGTGCCTTTTATCAACCAGCCTGGCTGATTCCTTGGCCATTGGCCTTCACTGTCTGCAGAGGGAAGTAATTAAATTTAGTAGAAGTCACCATCCATTTTACAGCAATAGTAATTAAATGTAATTGAGGTATGACTTCTAAACAAGGCTGTATGTTTTTTTTTTTTCTCAATGAGATGTTTCACATCAAGAAAAACAAATAAGTATCCAAGGACATGCAAATGTGGTGTGTGATGTGAGCCTGTGTCCTTACCTGGGCTCCCTTGGCAGTGTCCATTACCAGGGACACACCTCTGCCCTGGCTTAATTGAACAAAGCTGCCAGTAATGGGAGGGAGAAATCTGCTGCTGTTCAAGCACCTCGTTTCATCAGCAAAGGAAGGTTTAAAAAATGAAGGCAGCAGCAGAAGGTAGGGAAGCTGTTGGATTCCTGCTGCTTTGTCTCTGGAGGAGGATGTTCCATTGCAGATCTCCTTACAGGAGGATGGTGCTTCATCTCCTGACTTTGCTGTAAAACCTTTGCTATGCTGAAGAGACCTTCCTGACTAAAGCAGTTATTAAAAGTAACTTAATTGTCAGGAAATTATACAGTTTAAAAACCAGGCCTTCGGTGGGGTTTTCAGAAGTGCAAAAATATGGTCAGATGAAAATTACCAATTAAAAAGACTCAATTTGGTCATGGCTCTCCTCCTCCACCCTAGGGAAAATATGAACCAAGAGATTCAGTGGCTGATGCTTCTGCTACCTGTGCCCTTTCCTGCCACATGGAAACGTCACCTGTGACCAGAGGGAGTTGTCCTGTGCTGATGGGAAGAGGGATGGCAGCACTGGCACCTGCTCTTGGATACCTTGGGATGTTAGAACGCATGAGTGTCACCCTGGAAGGTGTGAGCTGGGCCCTCATGGGGTGTTAATCAGCCCTGGAGCTGTGGGGTGCTGTGGGAGATCAGACAGCTGCAGAAGCTGGGCTGGGCAGTGCTGCCAACATTTTGGCCCTGGTGCAGTGAAAGCTGAGGGAGAGATAAACTCAAGGCAAGAACAGAAGGAAAGACATCCTGTCTGGTGATGCTGACTGCTCTGATGAGAGGAGATAAAAAGGACGTTGCTGGAGAAAGAGTTTAACAGGGACATTGCTAGTGTAAGAGGGATTCTCGAGAAGATTGTGTTTCTAAAGGGGACCAGGACAAAGGGGTCTGAGTGGAAAATGTTTGTACAAACATAGTGACCTATAAATACTGGTAAACTGGTGTAATGGACTGGCTTTGCTCTGCTGGCATAAGCACAGTCCGTGTCTGTCAATCCTCACAGGGTGTGTTTTATTTGCAGGATTTATTCCTCCATGGGAAGGGAATGCTGTGTGGCACCACGCTGATGCACAAGGGGCAGTGATGCTGCTGGAGAACTAACCCACTGCTGACAGCAAAGGTGGGGAGGACTAGAAATGTGCTGGGTTAATTTTTTTTAATCTGAATTATTATTATTTCACAGATGGCTGAACAGGCAGATAAAGAAGTTCAGTGCTGTGGTTTTTGTGCCAGTGGTTTGGCACCAGGTGTTTACACAAGTAATGCAAACATGAATGACTTGGAGGTGTCATTCTTTGTTTCATCTAATCCTGTCAAACAAACAAAGTGACTGCAGGGGACACCCCAGGGTGCCTGTTAACCCAGATCTGTGGCGCTGGCATTGATTTTGGTTTTGGGTTGGTTCTGCCCTGTGAGCAGCCGTGTGCCAGGCAGGGGTTCCCGCTCTGTCACCGCTGGCTGCTGGGACTGCGTGTGGGGAGTGTCAATAGCCAGCCAGGCCTTTCACTGGGCAAATGATGTGTGGCCAGCTTGAATTCTTCAGATCAATAACCCAGTGACAGGCAGCTTGAGAGCTTGGAAATAGCATTAAACCCGACACTGCTGTTTTGTGCATTGCAAGGGATCGAAGAACACCAGGGCCTGAATTGCAGAGCTCCATCACTGTGTCAGGGCTGCAAGCATGAATATAAAGTGCTGTGGAAGAATGTGTGGCCTCTTTGAAAGGTGAAAAGGAAATGTTAACATTTGGACTTGCCAGCTGCTGGGGAATGGACATGGGAGCTGGGACCAATTTCCACCAAAGTGCCATATCTGGTCACTTTGCCCATCCACCAGCTGGAGGAAGGACAGGAATATAGAATATTTGGGTTGGAAGGGACCTTACACCAAGTTCCAACAGCCTCCCATGGGCAGGGACACTTCCAGTCCAATAGGAATTGAGGTTCCTAATCTCCCTGGGTAGAGAATGCAATCCTTGTACATTGCAGTATCTGTTGTGAGCAGCAGGGAATTTTCTTCCCTTATGGGCAGGATCCACAGGAATTTCCTTTTCCACTTAGGCTGATAATATTTGTTATGCAACAGAATACTGTTTAATCTCTAGCTGGGATTTTTTTCATCCCCCAGAAGAAACACCTTTTTTTGCTCATGTTCCTGAAATCCATATGTGTAGTGAGTCAAGCATAAAGATCCTGTGGCACAAAAAGCTGATGTAGAGCTTACAGGGGTGTTCTTGATTTTATTCCAGGTCTTGCATTTAATCCAGTGTAGCTGGTTCTTAAATGCTGCCTCTTCTGAAAGATATCTGAAGAAATGTAAATTTGGAACATATTCTCTTCAAAGAACAAATAAAATTGCTGTACCTGCAATGGTTAAACTATTGTTGCAGCCTAGGGTTCCTCTCCCTCTGTTTGCATTTTAGTTACTCTGTTTGCTGTTCTATTAAAAACTACCAGTGGTTTTAAAGCATCAAATTTTTGGCTATGGGAAGCAGATGCCTAGGGAGGAAATTTAATATTGCTTTTGCTAATTGCTGGGAAGTGAAAGTTAAGCAACATAAGCAGGCATTGAGTAGAGCTGGCAGATGACAGTCATTACAGACAGAAAAGCCTGGTGTCACTTGTGAGAAGGTTTAGTGTAGCAGTAGTAAAACCAGCACAATGTCATTAGAGTCTTTATAGGAAAAACATTTCAGAACCTGACTCTGAATCCCAGTGAAGTCTGTGCAAACACTCCTGCTCACTTTTAAAGCCTGAATAAAATCCGAGATGATTGCTAAGCTACTCATAATGTCTCCAAGGTCAGAGGAAACTCCCTGTATGGGCTTATCCGTGTAAAAGGAAAAAGAAAACACTCTACTAAAAAGCCAAACCAACCCTGATGCCTGAAGAAACAGCATAATAAAAGTCTGCATAAAAAAGGGAAGTTTGGGTAGTGAAATTGTGATGGAATGTGTCTGTTTTCCCCATGGAATGTGAGCGTCTCTACCCAGCTCAGCAGTTGAAATTACTCTATTGAATACATGTTGACTTGTGTCCTTGTTGTTTTGTCTTCAAGATCTATCTAAATGTATACCTCTATAATTCAATACATAAGTATTTGTTTGACATGTCGCAGCATTTTAATAGATGTCATTTCCCTGTGAACAAAGGTTTTCCTCATCCCTACCATCAGCAGCCTTTGCTGACTAATCAAGACGGAGCCTTGTCCTGCTCTGGCAGCCTGAGGGGGTTTGTGCAGCTCTCTGGGGTTTTGTCATTCATTTGGATGCTTTGCCAGTGTGTTGTGTACCTGGACAATGTCAAATACAGATTGCCCACAGCAGCATTTAATAGACTTCCTGATGTCAATGGAAAGTCAATAACTCGAGATCTTAATTGCAGGACATGTCTGGGTCCTGGCTCATGGATGATATTTTCTGTGTCAAATAACTTCAGATATTCGGAACAAAACTAGAGTATTGTTTTCTCTATGGCCCTAGGAAAGAAAAATAACATTTTGAGAGGCAGCGGTATAGAGAAATGTTCATTTTTTTCTGGAGAAAGAGCTGCAAGACGGGTCATTTTCTCAGCACAATGAAACATTTACCAAATTGTTTCAGTAAGTCAGTTTTGTAGAATGAAAGGAAAAGCATTAGAGAATTCCCATTTGTGAGATCAGAAAGGAAAAGGTGATGTATCGACAAAAATACTGATTGAAAGCTACATTCATCCTTTTGAGAGGAATGCAAAATATGCTGGTGTGGCATGTTCTGTGGGGGAGTGTAACCCTTTTATGTAGTTGATTATTGAGCTAATACTATCCTTAATCAGTCTACAATTGAATGTAAAACTAGCTGAGGCTCAAATTCTCTGATTTTCAGAGCCCTGCACTAGAATTAAATCCTGGCAATTTGTCAAACCAGGGCTGGAAATCAGCAGTTTTAAATCCCCCAAAGCTGTTTCCTTGTGTGGAGGAAGGAGGGGCAGGAGTGCTGATGGCATCTGCGTTTTTGGTTTACAGCTGGAATCTCAGGTAAGTGAGACCCCAGGGCAAACCTGTGAGCCTAAGGTGTAAGAAAGGATGCAGCTGGGCATGGCAGGGACAACAAATAGGAGCCCTGACCTCCAGGGTGAACATTCTTTCCTTTGCATATGTACTAAATCCAGAATTTATTGTGGTTTTAGGAAAAAATAAGTATTTCAGAGACAGTAATAACCAGAGTTAAATCCAGCTGTTGATGTGCCCAGTTGTTTTGGGCTCTTGACCCTAAGCCATGATGCTGGCCGAGCTGCTCAGACCAAAAGATGGCACTATTTTTCTATTTCACTGCAAAGGAAATTCCTCTCTATATCAGATTCATTCACTGTTGAACCTCTCTCAAAACCACTATTTTTCTGAGGCTTTACATACAGCCAAGTCCATTATTTTGAAGGCCAAATTGCTGCCAAAAAAATCTTCAGCTAAAAAATATATATCTATAAACTAATAACACATCATCCTGATGAATGATAACACAGGGGAGGATTTTTTCTCTATTATTAATGGCCAATGTTTGTTATATTGTTGTGTTTAGTCCAAGAGGCCTTGATAGAGAGAGGCTTTTCAACATGAATGGTACTTCAACAGGCATTTTATAAATTTTACAAAAGGAAAAAGATCTCTGGAATATTGAAGCTTCCTGTTGATATTAAAGAATGGAAGCTGCAGACTGTGGGAGAGGGATCAGATGTGGAATCAGTGCTGCCATCCCCCAGGACAGGAGAGCAAAGCTCAGGGTGCATTCAGGGCTCCCCCAGGTGGGAGCGCACCCAGCACAGCCCTGAGAGTCCTTAGCTTCAATCAATTCAGGTATCAGCTAAGACAGACTCCAGGTCTTGCTGCAGGTGAAGGCTCCTGATCCTCAGGTCACAATGAAATGTTCCCTCCTCTCAGCAAAAGGCAGGAGTGTGCACCAGAGCTGAGCACGGGTCCCACAGCGCCTCACCTCTGGCTACACAGCTGGATGAATTATTCAGGGTCAGCACAGGATTTAGACACTCGATCATGGTGTGTTACTTTGATGCTACTTTGGCTGCCCTTCCTCTTCCCAGGGCAAGCACCACGACATGGTGTCATGGAGCAGGGTCCTCTGGGGGCACTGGGGTGTTCTGGTTGCTGCATTCCCTGGAGAAGCAGCTGTGACATGGCATGGCTTTCCTCAGCATGGCTAGAATAACCAGCATTTTTGTGTCATATAAAGTCCCTATAACTGCCTGATACAGCCCAAGAAATGAAAATTTAAAGCAGAAGGGAGTAGTAACACCGGGTTGAGTGATCAGAAGAGACTCCTGTTCCCTGGTGAGGTCACTTAGCCCAGCTGCTTAATTGGAGGTGATAATGCAGCATACATTTCATCTGGCAGTGTCTATATTGCAGCTTATCAAATAGGCTGAAGAGCTCAAGAATAGCAGAACAGCAGACCCCAGCAAAGACAAAGGGATGAGAACAAAGTTCATTTCATTAAGAAAATGCAGGAATAAAGGAACAGAGCTTTTCAAACCGGCCTCATTAAAAGCCTAGGCAAATTAGTGACATTATGCTTTATTAAATATTATTATGCCAAGGACAAAAACCCTTCCTACAGAATGCTCACAGCAATGGAAAAAAAAGAAAAAAAAGAAAAAAAATCTATGAAAAACTGTGTTCTCACTTAAATGTTGCCATGTAATGTAATCCTGAAATCTCTTGGTTTTAGCTTTTAAAACATTAGAACATTTACTAAACATAAATCTGCAATTGAACTGTCCATGCTGAACTTGAACATTTCACCCAAATGTCTTGGGAGGTCTCATAAGTTCAGAGACACACCAGCCAGTGAAAATATTTTCCAAGAGTCCATTTGTGAGGAAGAGTGTCACAGATTTTTCTTTTTCCTTTCTTTTTTCCTTGAAAGTTAATTTGCAGTGGTACATGTGCGAGTGCATGCATATTGATTTTATTAATTAAAATTAAGGATGTACAAATCTGCCTCTGTGGAGGCTGTGGGGTAGGGAAAGGGAAGGTTAATCACACTTAGCATTTCCTGCTGCCCATGCTCAGGATTCCCTGCACACAGGAACTGTGTGTCAGCCCTGATTGGGATGCAGAGCTCCTTCTGCCCATCTTCTGTCTCTAGACTGTGGCACACATTGCGAGGAAGATAAAACAGAAATAAAGATCCCTTGACCAGCTGATTGCAATGCAAACTCAGAGCTGTTTGGCACAGACCCACTGTCAGCAACTAGAAAAGGGAGAAGGGCTTTGAGCTGCAGACACAGACATTTCCTAAGCACAAACCAGGTACTGTGAGGTTGGTTTTGGGTACAGAGGGCAGAGAACAAATCTGGTGTGAAAAAAACTAGATTAATACATGTGAAATACATCTCATTAATATATGTGAAATCTCATTCATTTTAGCTGATTCTGATGGCAATGCCTGCTGATGTGCTGGAGTGGAAGGGCAGTGGAGGGTTTATGGTTTGTTGCTACCAAACTGATAAGGGGACCATGAGTAAGTAGTGATTGTTGTTGTTTACCACACAAGGACATAATTTCTGCTGAAGGCTGGGACAGGCTTTTCTTAGAGCTGACTCACACATGAAGCTGCAGTGGGATTTTCAGGTCTTGTGCCCCACTGGAGTCACCTTCTGTCTGGCTGAGTTCAAGTGAAGTCTGTGCTGGCTGGCAGGAGGGTGAAGTAGCAGGTCAAGGAAAAAAAGCCAATGTTCTGCTCCATCTTGACTGTCTTAAAGCTGTCTGCATATCTGTGGATGAAATGAAAGGAGTCACAGTATCTGGTCAAGAGATTAACGCGTCATCAAACCACAGAACACCTGAACAACCTGGTCTAGTGGGAAGTGGAGTGCCCATGGAAGACAGGTTGGAATGAAGTGGTCTTTAATGTCCCTTCCAACCAAAACCATTCTGTGATTCTGTGAGTGAAGTATCTTGTGTAGCTGATGATCTGTGTGTGCAATGTGCATCTTCAGGGGTTTCTATTTTACAGAGGTAGTGGCCTCTCTGGTCACCTCCTGTAGAGAGGGTAAAGCTGGATGACTTTGCTGGATATGGTTGCTCATATTTTCCCACCTTGTCCCCAAGCCATGTGGTCAGAGGAGCAGCTGGACACACAGACATGAGCACACAGCCAACGGTAGGCCTGGAATGTGACAGAGATGTCACTTGTGCCACTGGCTGCTACAAAGCCCAAATGAATTCTTACATAAGTTGACAAAAATAGCCTCATTTGCATTCATTTCAAATCCCATGAGGTGCCTGTCTTCATTTCTAGGCACCTAAATACTTCTGCAAATCTCCCTCTTAATGCTGCGTGAGCTGGGGACTGATCTGGCACATCAAACTTCAGCTAAAACAGGAGCTCCTAGATCTGAGCAGCTCCTAAAATGAGAAGCAGAACTTCTCTAACATATGCTGAGGTCAAAATTGCTCATGCTAGTGAGAAAGTAATTTCTGGAAATATGCAGATTTTTTATTTTTAAATGCATTTTTAAGAGCTTTTGTTGCAGTTGTTTTTTCATTTATGCTATGGCAAGAGGCAGAAGATATTTCTATCAGCAGTAACACACTGGGAATTGTTTGGGTCAAATAATTTCAGCCTTTTGTTAAACATTGCTTTTGGAATATTATCATATCCATTGTATATATTAACAATCTGTTTATCCAGAGGCAAATAAAGCCTGCCAACTTCTCAGGAAGACAAAGACACTGTGGAGAGTGTTTATATGATCCTGCACAGAAATTTATTTGTTTTGATAAGATATTACAGAAATCCAGAAGAGAGGTTGGACATACAGCTGAAAAATACTTGTCACCATGAAGTAATGCCCACTCTCTGTGCCTGATGGGCTGCTGTTGGCAATTCCAGTCCAGATGGGTGGCTTGGCTAGAGGGATCCCTGTATCCAAGTGGAACCATGCCCAAATCCTGATTCTCTTCTGTGCTGGCCCTGGGCTTGTGAGGATGCTTGAGTGGGTGCAAGGGCAGCTGTTCAGGGCCTTGCTACCTCCTTATGTCTGGGGGGTGAAAGAGGAGGCTGATTTTTTCTTGTTTTGATCAGCATTGCAGTGGCTTTGCCCAGAGGTCTGAGCAGGTCTGCTGGGTACAGACTTGGTTGTCCTTAGCCCAGCTCATTCCCACCTTGGCATCTCCACTTTGGTGAATGCATCAGCAGTCCTGAGAGAGCTCTGCCTTTACTATCTTCTGAGTACTTTGAATGTTGCTGGAATCAATGTAAGATGTGTTGTTTGTACTCCACCCCCCCCCCCCCCCCCAAAAAAATCTAAGAATGAAAAATTGCTTAGAATCTCCTGTCAAAGCAGCAATGCTACAATGCCAATTCTGCAATTACTGGGATCGTGCACGCATGAGTGATGAGACATTTACATACATGAGAAAGAAGAAGAAGGTCTTTTAAAATACAATTTAGTTTTACTTCATCATTATGTGGAACCAGGATGATGCATCACAGAGATATCCCTATGCTCAAGTATGAAATTGTTTGAACATTTATTTTTATTCAGAAGCAGTACCTCGAGCAATTCTTCAGAAAACTCAGAATTGACTAGAATTATATTAGTCACATTTTTATTACAAAGACAGTAATTTATGCAGGTGATTTAAAAGGTTTTGATTTTCATCTCTGAAAACCTGAAGGGTCAAAACATAAATCAGAGTAGCACATGGCAGTGCTGAACATCCAGGTTATAAAAGTACTAATAATTATGTTTTAGTAAACCCTTAAACAGTGTTATGTGGAGTGGAGAGTCTGTAACCCTGGAAAAACAGGTAATGAAGTAACTGATAGCATGGAAGAATTAATAAATATTAATTATTAAAAACAGCATATTAATTCTTTTAAAAATTAATCTGGGAGCATGAGTCACAATGTGGCCTCACCACTTATAAAAGCAGAGACATCATCACTTTGCAGCTTTGTCTGAAGGAGTCCAACCAGCTTTTTACCCCCTGGAAGGTAAAATGTCCCACACATTTAAAGAGTTATTGTTTGCAAAGAATTTAAAATGTTGTTTCTTTTTTTTTTTTTCTGCAAAGAACTTCATATGAAAGGTACTGAATGTTGTAAACAGGATCATTATTCTGCAAACCACTGTGTAAAAGATGCAAATTGCCTTTTGTCTGGAGTGAAACAGGCTGTACTTGCCAGTCACACCTGCTGACTCCTGAGATTGAACCTGGAGATCCCTGCCCATCATAAAAATAATAATCCCAGACAAGAGCTGTTACAGGTAAGCCTGCATTTTTCCACTGTGTGGAATGGCATAAAGACTTGATAGCCTCAAAAATTACTCTTTTGTTTTTTCTCTAAGGCACAGGCTTGAAAATAACAGTTTTATAGAATCATGGAATCATAGAATGGTTTGGTTTGGAAGGAACCTTAAAGATCATCTCATTCCAGCCCCCTGCCATGGGCAGGGATACCTTCCACCACCCCAGGTGGCTCCAAGCCCCATCCCAGGAGCCTTTATATTCATTTTGGGTGTCCTCTTCTGGGCACCACTGACACAAACGTGTGAAGACAAGGACATCTCAAAAGCACAAATTGCTTACTGACAGTATTGGATTGCTGGGTAGCCATTTGCTTAGGGCAATTACCACTAATTATTTAACAGAATTGGGAAAGCAGAAAAATAATCCATAAAGGGTACTAGGCACACATTACTGTGTGATAATGGGATTTTACAAAGATAGACAAAAAGTACTCTGTTGTAAATGTCTGTAGATGGACAAAAACAGATACAGATTTTTGTTGCTTCTGATATTTCATGAAAAAAACCCTAAATACTGCCTTGTATTGAGCATAGGATTAGGTTTTGGCTGATATTTATTTATGGAGGAAGATCTTGATAATTTAGAAAGTATGTAAAGTGCATCTAATTTTATTCCCCCAGATACACACATGAGATTCTGTCTAAGCTAAAATTAGCTGAGTGGTTTTTGTCTAGACCATCTGTAGATGTAATTTTATCTTGCAGAGTACATGCACACCCAACTGTAGCATATAATGACTTTGGCTTCTTGTACCCTCTGAGGGGCAGGAAGGAAAAAATGCTCCATCTCAGATCTGTGGGTTGGATTTTCCCTCTCTCTTGGTCAGGGTTTCTGCCTTCTACCCCAGCTACCTTCCTTGCCAAATGACCTGAAGTCAGGCTTATGGGGGCTTGTGACTTTCTTTTATTGTCCCTGCCCTTTTCGTCTGTAAAAGGAGTGTAATGAAACCCATTTAGATCACACTGCTGCTGTGAGGATTATTGTATTTAAAGTGGTTTTGGACTGTCAGTTGAAAGAATGTCCAAGTATTGACTGGTGTTAGTTCTGGTCTTTACTCAATTTTTGTAATTAATTAAGATGGCAACTGTGCTTGGGGAAGAGTTTGATCCCATGAAGCTGCAAGAGCAGGAGTGGCTGAGCTGGTCCAGCACAACCCTACCAGCCCTGCCCCAGCCCTGAGAGCCCACAGGGGTGGCTGGGCTGTGACCCCACACCACTCCTCCAGCCCTGCTTGCGCTTTGCTGGGGGTTCTCCAGGGGGCTGCCGGAGCTGTGGGTCACTGCTGGGCTCTGCTGCTCCCCATTCCCTCTCCCAGGGAGGGCTCTTGTCACTGAGATATTTTCTGAAAATCCCTTTGCCAGGATTTTTTTCTCCTGGGAAGCTGAGAGGCCTCGGAAAAGAATGAAAACAATAATTATCTGATTGTTTGGTAATGTGGTCTGGAGATCATTTACCAACAGGTGCATCTTTGATTGGTTCCATGTAAATTGTTTTGAATTAATGACCAATCACCATCAGCTGTGTTGGACTGAGGAGTCAGTCACGAGCTTTCATTATCATTTTTGTTTAGCCTTCTGATGTATCCTTTTTCTTTAGTATAGTTTTAGTATAGCATTGCTTTTAATGTAATATCATAAAATAATAAATCAACCTTCTAAAAACATAAAGGCAAATTCTTTATCCTGAAGGCCTCAGAACACCACAGGCTGTCATCTCCTACTGCCCCACTTTCCTACCTATGGACATCATGATCCCACTCAGTGGTTTTTGACAGCTTCTTGCTGCAGAGCTGATGCCATTGCAGAGCCAAGCAAAGTGAGAACGGGTTATTTTAGAGCAAACCATGGGTTACTGATTGCTTTCTTGTATGTCACTCCAGCTATCCTAGAATCATGGAATGGTTTGATATTGGGAGGTGCCTTCAAGTTCATGCAGCTCCAACCTCCCTGCCATGTTTCTACTAGAACAGATTGCTCAGAGCTCTATCCCCAGAGAAGAAGGAGGCTCCAGTAATTATAATATAGCAGTAGTAGTAATAATAATAATAACAATAACAATGACTATGTAATGTTTTCTGCTAGCCTAATGGTAGCCTAATTGCTTACAAAAGTTAGTTAACAAGCCTTAATTACAGCTTTTTAAAACAATGTTTTTATAATTTGAATTGTCATTCCAGCAGTTCACTTTGTTGGAGTCTATTAGGAGAACAAGAAAAATGTCCTGGTTTAGTCCTGTTGGTAGTGAATGGAATGAAGCCAGTGGATGGCAATGTGTGAGGGAAGCTGATCCCTGGAGAAGTGTTTGTTTTTTGCCAAGATAGAAAATTCTGCTGGATGAGGTGTCTGTGGGCACTGCTCCCATATGTACAGGCATTTTGCATGAAGCTGGCCAAACTTTGTTTAGTGAGCAGAGCTTCTAATGCAGTTATAGATCTCAACTGCTGTGCATCAGTGCTGGACAAAACCCTCTGATAATGATGATAATCTTATATTTATTACCTATTCCCATGGAACCCCATTGTGTTGATTCAACATACAAAGTCTTTACAGAATTGCAGCTAAAAAGACCATTGAAGTCATAATTTCAACTGTGGTTCATCTTTGCACCTTGTGCTTTGGACAGCTTGAGTTGCAGTGAGGGCACATGGATTGCCTGGAGTGAGACAGTGACATCACCTCAAGGTGGAAAACAAAGGAAAAAGGAGCAATGCAATGAGCTGGCCTAAACAAGGGGTATCTCTTCTGTGACTATTAATTAAGTAAGATTGTTGGCTTGATTAAGAAATCCTTGATAGAGGGATTTAACCATATAGATTTGATTTCTTTGTTTGAAAATTGGGGGTTTAAAAATCGTGTACTTAGGGATTTAATTCAATCTCTTGATATCAGGTGTTTCCTAGGTAGCACAATCAGATGTTTTTGACAGTCAGCATGTTGTCAGAATGCTGCTACTTCCTTCAGAAGGTTATGCAAAACAGCTACATTACCAAAATTAAGAAAACTGAAATATTAAAGTGTGGGGATTGGACTCAGCTCCCTGAGAAAAAGATTCTGAAATGCTTTTTATAACCTCCTGCTTCACTCTCTTCATATTGACTCACATCATTATGCAAATGCCATAAATTGCAATAAAATCAATTAAAGGGCTATTGAGTCTCATAAAAATATGTACCCATTAGTTTTCTGCTGAGACTGTATTTCTGCTCTGCTTCCTTTGGGCAAGGCAGAGAGGAGTGCCCAGCTCCGGGAGCCCTGGTGCCACCTGCCCCCAGTGCCAGAGCCCAGGTGAGCAACGTCCTGCTCACATCCTCTGGGCTGAGAGTGCACAGCTGGGGAAGGGGCTTGTGCTGGGTGCCAGGGAGTCTGGAGAGGGATGTTTAATAAAGGCATGGAGTGACAGGACAAGGGGGAATGGCTGCAAACGGAGAGGTTTAGGTTTAGATTGGATATTAGGAAGAAATTCTTCCCTGTAAGAGTGGTGAGACCCTGGCACAGGTTGCCCAGAGAAGCTGTGGGTGCCCCATTCCTGGAAGGGTTCAAAGCCATGCTGGAGGGGACTTGGAGCAACATGGTTCAGTGAAAGGTGTCCCTGCCCATGGCAGGGGTTGGAACTGGATGAGCTTTAATGTGCCTTCCAACCCCAATCAGTCTGTGATTCTGGGATTTCCAGCCCTACTCCAAAATCTGACCATGCAGTCTCTTCTCTTCTAGCCATGAAAGTGCACCCTGAAGAAAGGACCTGGGACACCTGCCTGCAGGCTGCAAGAGAAGCTGCTAGGAGCCATAATTGGATAGAAAATGTGGATTAAGAAGCAAGTCCTTAATATTTGTGTATGTCCTGGAGAGTTGTATCCTGACTGTGCTTAGGGGTTTGTTCTGTTCCCTTCTCTGTAGTACCTTTGTCACAGAGAGCCCTGATTAATTTTTTAGTTTTTCAGGTTTTGGCATTTCTTTCATCACGCTAAGGCAAAATCTACCTAGAAAAAAAGAGAGCTCTGCAGGATACTGTGCAGAGTCTGGGTTTTACATTGCTTTGGGGAGAATTCCTGTAGTTAAAAACTTCACTGCCAGGCTGGGAAGGCTAATGTCTTTTCCTGCAGACCACAAGGACTACGTCACAACAACATAAAAGTGATGCAGCAAATCACTGCAGTGCTCTGCAGGGCAGAACTGCTGCCATTTTTCTGTGCAAACAAGGTTTGCATGGACCTAGTTGTTACCTGAGCTCAACAATATCCCCAGGCAAACTCTTCTATTCAGTCTTACTGTGCAAAGAAAGGAAGTCAGCTTTGTCTCATCATTTTGAAAATATAGAGGTCATGATACACTAGGAAATACCATCCAAAAAAGGCAATACAAATTAGATGACGGGAGGTTTATGTAAAAAATATCTGTGCCTCTAACCCAAGAACCAAGTAATGTCGTTCACAGAGTGCTACTTTGAAGGAATGTTACTTGAACATGATTTAATGTAAAACTGGTGTATCTTCATTGTTGTATACACCTTATCTTATTTAGATTTAACCAGACCTTAATGTGAGTGTCCAAGACCTGACCCGTCTGAAGGGTAGCTTAGAAGAAAGTGCAATTGCACTATAAATAATTCACTTTGGTGCCTTGGCTACCATCCACTATAGCCCTTTTGATACCCCATAAACTCAAATGTACCATGCTATTTCTCTCCATTTTAAACTGCTCTCCCAGGGAAAGCAAATGGAATAGCACCATCAGACCATATGCTGTGGAAACCAGGGAGGGCATGAAATTGCAGAGGTACTGACACGTGCTGGATTTTTCTGGCTGTTAAGTTCATGTGATAAAACACAGCTCATTCCTCCACCTCTGTGTGATATGCATTGAGAAAGTTTTAATACCACAACTTCTTGTGGGCTGCAATACCATCTGGAGTGAGGATGGAGAGTTCTCCCTGGGTGTTTTGGTGAGCAAGGAGTGTGCTGGTGCTTGTCCTTCCACATCTGCTGCTGAAATAGGGAGAAAAGTAGCCAGTCCCACCTGATGGGCAGCTGTCTTGGCTCAATAACTTAGGCATGATTGTTTCTGAAGTCCTATGGTTGCAGATCTGGCAGAATTTTAGGAGAATGGTGAGTGCTTGAGACAAAAGATGCAGCTCTCTTTAAAGCATTGCAGTGTCCTTGCTTATCCCACATGGTTCTACTCTGTGACAGCTCAGTTACTGTTGTGGAAAGAGAAGGGAGAGCTCAAACCCTGAGCAGGTGTTTGCACCAGAATACTTTATCCATCTACATTTGGATTTGGTTAAAAAGAGGGGGGGGTTTCACCACAGCCTGTCTGCAGAGTCCCAAAGTTATCACCCTTATCTGGTTTCTCTCTGCTCTTTCCCTCCTTCCCTCTCCCCCTCCCTAAAGGTTAGTGAATGGATTTTGGGCTTATGCAGGAGTGAGAGGACTCTGGCTCGTGGGCACCTTGAATTTACTGATAAGCAATCTCAAATGAATTTTCCCCAAGTTATGAAATGCATGGCACCTCTAAGGCTGTTGTCCCATCTGGCAGGAGACCTGGAATCCCCACTCTGCCTTGTACAAGCCTCCATTAAGCAGTGTAAAATCACTCTATTTATAACTCATTTTAGGGTCTAAATCTCAGGATGAAGCTGAAATGACTAGAGCTTCCTGGAAGGCAGCCAGGATTTGTCTTGCCCTTTTCGTTTTCCTCTTAAAGAACAAAACCCTCAATTAGGACAGAAAAAATAAGGCAGGGTGGGGAAGAAACAAGCTAGTGCTGAGAGGGAGAAAAGCTGCTCCTGGGGCACAAGCTCTTTTTGAAGGTTTTACAGATAAGAGTTTGCCTTGGGGCCTGGTGTGGAGGGGATATCTTGAGGGATGATTTTGGGATTTGGTAATCCAAACCCCTTTCTAATCAGGCCTGGTATTCCTACACCTACTGTACACTGGCCTCCTTTCTCTTACTGTTAAATTAGTTATTTTTTTCCCAATTTCTTGAGTTATTAATTATTGCTAAAATGAAGTGTGAGAGCAGAGCTCCATGTGTGTCATTTGATGGCAAATTCCAGGTTAAGCTGAAAGCAATTTCCAGACTCAAGGAGGTTCTAAATGCAGCAGTGACTCAATTTCTTGGGTTTGCAGTAATTTCCGTTTGGTTTTTCACTGCAGACTGTTTTCCTCAGCTGATTTTCTAACTAGGCTCTGCCCTCCAAACCCTGAAAATCACATGTTACACCACAAGACCCCTCCTCTCTCCACTGCAGCACTTGCATTTAGTGCAATTCTCTCTGGAGTTACTCATTTGCCTTGGTTATTACTGAATAAAACCTTCTCTCACCACCAGCTCCTTCTGCTTCGTTCTGCCAACAGTGGCAATCCAATGTTTGTAAGGTAATTGCAGCTTCTGTGACCTGTGATGTGAAAAAGGCAATGGCAGCATTGTGGAATGAAAGCAAGAGGATGAATTGGACACTGAGAAGAGAAAATGTACCTGTTTGCAGACAGTCAAGTAACCAAGAAAGGAGAAAAATGAAAAAATTGGGTGTTTAATAGTCTGGTAGAGTGAGCAGTGTGGAGGTGAGTCTCTGTCCTCTGCTGCAGGTTCAGGGTGGGCTCCACCAGCATCCCTGGTATCCCCTGGCTGGTGGCATCTCAAGGGCCACCATGGACATGTCACCTCTGAGTGGCTGACTCTGTTGAAGTCTGCACCACTTAGCTCATCTTTGGAGACTGATGCTGATGTTTCTAAAGGAAAGCAGACCTGGGATGACTGGCATCTCTATAAGGGACTTGTGAAATTTGCAGAACAGTCCATCCTGCTTCTGACAACAGCATCACTTCTTATTACATTGCTTGCTTTACTGTAGCTTTCCTATAAGTTTTGGGATCAAATGGGCCCCAAATGTCCCCTGACTCAGTGTGCTTTTCTTCCACTTTGTGTCTCAAACTGCAAATGTCATATCCTTCTGTTGCAAAGTGATAAATCACTGCTGCCTTCTGACCATGGAGATGGTGGAAGGCATGATTAAAATCCTGTTGTTGCTGGCTTGCAGCAGGTTTTTTGGCATGTTGAAGGATGCAAGCTTTGTAATGGGTTAATGCCCCCTTTTTCATAAGCTTAACATTAAACACATGCTTAATAACTTTGTTTTCTCAAAGTGGGGGCCTGTAGTGAGTGACTGAGAGCTGGACTTTTCCAGGCTCTCTGCTTTCACTGACTCTTTCTATAATGCTGTGGAAAGTCATTTAAATGTCTCCAGTATGTAAGTTTACCCAACTGTAAAATTGGGTATAATAAGGCTTGCTTACTTTACAGCTGAGGTTTAATTCAATAATGTTTGTTGTGAGTGTCAGATCTCATCTAGGAGGTATAATAGGAAAGGTGTTATAAATGGGCAGCACGGGGGGATGTCCATTAGCAAAGCCATTGTTAGAAGGAAAATCTCTCTGGAACAGAACACAGAAATCAAACAGCAGCTGACAAAATCAGATAATGATCTTGTCTGTAAAACATAACCCTCCAGATAATGAAATGAAGGTGTTAGGAAGGGAGTTGGTGTGACAGAATGACAAGTGTCACTAAGTGCCTGGAGCCAGCCTAGGTGCCAAACACAGCCCCATCCTACCACTGTGGCTGTTGGGATGCACCTGCCTGGCTCCTGCCCAGCCCTTTGCCCTCTGCCCTTCTGCTCAAAGTGGCAGGAAAACTTGTTAGAGTAAAGCAGAAACCACGTGGTGGGTTGGGAAATCTGCCTACTGCACACTCATCTAGACCCCAAAAACACCAATAAGAGCAATACACTTATTTTAGCTCAGCTGCCCTCTGGCAGCTTTGTTATGCTGAACACCCCTGTTGAACAGTGGATATAGTTTGTTTGAAATGCACATTTATCACTTTCATGGGTGATTTATAATATGAAGCACATTCAAGGAATAAGGATTGTGGTTTGTCCTGCCATAAAGGTTTCGTTTGTGTTTGTGGTCTCAGTGCCTGTTCACTGCAGAGACAATCACTGGGGGGTTGTGGGAGGTGGTGTTCTGCTGGAAGCTGTTGGTTTTCATTAAACTCCTCTGTGTTATGTTAAAGGCTGGGGGACAGCCAAGCTGGCACTGTCTTGCTTGGCACATGGAAAAATTCATTGCATCAAGGTGACAAAAGTCCAAAAAAGGGTAGTGATAGGGTGATGAGAGATAAATTGCTCTGAATAGAGGTGACAATAGAATCAGCTGTGGGCAGTGTTCACTGGGTGAAATCCAGCTGTGCCACACCCAGAATCTGGTTCCAGCATGGACAGGCAAATGTTTTCAGAGTGGTTTGGGTAGCCATCCTTGCTTTTCTTCATCACTCAGGTGTAATCATTAATCTAAATAATCTAACTAAGGATATGAGGACCCAATTTTGACTGTACCAGGGATGGTGTGAAACTGATGCCATGCAAGCCAATGTGTCTCCCCAGGACTGCTTCTGCAGAAGCAAAAGCTCTATCCAATGCTTTAACCAAGAAGGTTCCAATTTGGCTATAATTTGGCCACCAATTACTTTGTAACATGGAAACCTTGAGGCCAGACAGGCCTTTCTTATCCTCCAGCACTCTGTGGTTTTCCTGCCTTTGGTGTTTTCTTCGTTGTGTTTTGTTCACAAAAAAACCTGCCTTAGTCCAGGTGAGTATTTTAGATTTATTTTGTGAACCATGTGGTTTTCAAATCACTTGGTGTGAGTTGTAGTAATGTCCAGAAGCTGTAGCTGGTTAAATTATAATTATCAGATCAATCAGGCAATCTGGAAAAGGTGCTCCCAGAGAAAAAAAAATCCTTCTGGTTCTGCTTTTCTAATGAACTCAACAGCTACTTGCACTTACTGTATATTACAGACCTTTTTTTGACTTTTACGTTTCATGCTTCCACTACATAGCTCTTTGTTTCCAGCGTTAGGAAAATGTGGCCCACTTCTCAAAAATTAAGGGCTTCTAAGGGCTTCAATTAAAGCCTGACTTTCTAAAGCATTTCCTCTACTAAGGAACACATCCTCTGCTTCTCTTTCCCAGCCTCTCCACAGTGGAGAGTTCTGCTGGGAAAGGGCTGTAGCACTGACTTTGATCATTGCCATGTTACTCATAAAAATGTCTCCTCTGTAGATTAATCTTCCCCTTGCATGTTGACACAAGCCAGGGACTCAGTGCCTGGATGGAGGGGGGAGTTCCCTTGTGCCTGGCTCTGCACAGGGCTGTGATGGGGACTTTGCAGAGACCCCTGAAGGCTGCTGGCCAGGAACATACTGAAATATGCCTGACAGATCCTGTGTAAATGCCCTACAGCCAAGCCTGCCTCTCACACACACGGTGGGTAGGATAAAAGACAGTCAGTGGATAAGAGAATGACAGGCTAAATAAGCAGGCAAAAATAACAAGTTTCAATTCAGCCAGGGCTCAGATTTCAATCTGAAAGCACAATGCATTTCATTGCATTAAGGGGCAAGGGATAAAACAGGTCTCATCTCTTTCACAAGTGTAGCACACTGGACATGGAGATCAGTCAGCAGCCCCTCCATGTGTGAGGAAAGGGCTGGGCCAGCTGGGCCCTTTAGTGACACAGGGCAAGACCCAGAACAAGACCCAGAACTGGACTGTGGCTACAGGGACCTGGCACACGTGGAACCTGCCCTCTGGGGTGATGCTGATGGTGCCATGGAGCTCCAGCTGAGTCTGCAGGCAGAAAGCAAGCGGGAATGCCTGGCTATGCCAGAGGCATACGGTGCCCAGCCAGAGTGGTTCCCAAGAGATGGCTTAAAATTGAGGATAAATCAAAGGTCTTGGAGATCAGGAATGGGCTGAATAATACTGCTGATAAAGGGAGCACCACAGAGCTCTGACCAACAATTCCTTACGCTGTTTCTCCTGTTTCTCTCAAAACATTGTTTCTATCATGGCAATCTGTTTAAAAGTGCTGCTGCTTCCCGTGCTTTCTCCCTCCTTATTTATTTTGAATGTTGCCTAATATTAATCTCACTATCCAACTGACCTTTCACTTTTTCTCTTGTTTTAAGACAATCTCTGGACTCCTTTTGTCCTTGGAATGGTGTTGGAGAGCCCACGTGTGCGCCCCAGTCTGTCTGTGCTGTTCATCCTCTTCCATGGGAGCACTGAGGAGCCTTCAGCTGACAGCCCAGCTCTTTCCTCCTCCCAGCCTGGCAGGGACCAGCAATGCCCATGAGCAGGTTGTCAGAGGTGAAACACAAACTTTTATGCACTCTCTGTAAGTGTTAATGAACCTTGTAAAGCAAAAGCTCAGTGAAGAATATCAAGCCCCAGCTGTTCTCCCAGGGGAAGATAACCTGGCAGAAATAGCACTGCTGTTTCCTGAAAGATTCTTCCATTTCTAAGGCTGGTGTGGATATATAGGAGGTGCTTGCAGAGGGAGACGCTTGCAAAGGGATTGGTACCCTTGGAGCACTATCTTCCTTCCAACATGGTGATGTTTCCTTTTAAAAATGTCTTATGTTCTCTCTTGCTCTTATTTTTCTTTTAAATTCCTAGTTACTGCCCTCAATTCCCCTCCAGTGTTCTTTCTGATGTCCAGGAGGGGAACCCAGTTTTATCCACCCCGCAGAGGCATACTCACAGAAACACAGGGTGGGTCAGGTTGGGAGGGAGCACAGTGGCTCAGCTGGCTCAGCCTCCCTGCCCAGGCAGGGCTCCCTGAGCACCCTGCACAGCATTGCACCAGATGGTTCTGCAAGGGCTCCAGAGAGGGAGAGGCCACAGCTGCTCTTCCCACAGCCAGATTTTGGAACCAGTTTGTGAGTCTTTTCTGGGCAGAATCAGGTTTCCAGTAGTGCATTTCAGTGTGCTTCTGGAGAAACTCAGAGTTTTGTTCCCCCCTTGACTGACTAGAGCTGACATAAACACTGCAGCTGACATTTCTGAAGTGATCACAGAGAGCACTTGGAGCTGAGCTGAGCTGAAGGGCAAGGATAAGAGAATATCCACTGCAGCAGAGGATGCTGCCAGGTGCAGATGGCAAGTCCTAGGACAAAGGCATCTTTGCAAAATGAAAGATAGAGGAATGGAGTGACACTAAAAGGGAAAAAATCTCTATTTTGAAGTCAATAACAAAAATGTTAAGGCTAAGCAGCCTCTCTGAGTTAGTTACTAATAACCTACAAATTACAAGGAATTGACACTGCTAGCCTGGCTGCTTGCAGCTCTCTTGGTGAGTATCTATTGTGCCAGTTAAGATGCACATCTTTATTTGGGTTAAGTTAGAAAATTTTGTACAGCTACCCACTAGTTCAACTGTTCAAACAAAAGATTTTCTTCTTTCACTCTAATACTTAACAGGAAGCCCATTAGTTCTTAGAGAAAAAAAAAAAGTTCCAGCTTTATATAAAATATTTTTGGCATCACAAAAGATCTACTATCATCAGTTATTTCTTTATAGTTATGAATTGTCACTGTTGCAATTTTTACATTGGATATTTCTAGAGCTATAGAAGATAATTCTTTCTGGTTCTGTTTTGTTTTACTAAATTGCAAGTTGTGATTTAAGTTTCTGCATTCAGGTTTATTTCTGTCTCCCACTGGGATAATATAATCAACAATAATTACTATTGCTTTCGTTTTTAAGAGAGGATTGATGAACCAGTTCACCTAGATGTCCTGAATGAAGTTAAATTAAATACATATTTTAAATACATTTTTTGATAGTTCAATTTTTTTTTCCTTCAACAGCAAAAGGATATAATTTAGTACAAGAACCAAAGAAGAGAAATCCCAAAGGTGAATTTCTTATTTTACAAATTTCCAGGCAGTAAATGAATGAATACCCTTTAAGTGAGGATGGATTCTAATCTTTATTCTGCAGATGAAGTGCCCATAGGTTAGTCGTGAAACTGAAAAAGGCATCTATGTCCTTCATCTTATGAAATCTTATGAATTATCCGACTGGGGATCACTTGATGGGCTTCAACACATCTTGAATGCGTTTGATGGCCCATATGTTTAAAATTTGTTCATGTAGCCATATGTTGCAAACTTCCCCAAATGCTGCTATTTCTTATTTTTAGGCTGTTTTTAAGTTTTAAGAAAATGACAGTCTAATGTTGTGACCCCTGTTACTTCAGGCTGTGCCAAACATATTGAAGTCAGCTACTCCACAGTGACCCCACAGAGATGGGAAGTGTAGGAGTGAATGTTAGGGAGGCAGAGAGGAAAATGGAGACAAATGTTTGGAATGGGCTGTGATTATTATCTTTCTCTTTTCTTGCTAATAATTGTGCAAAAATTTTAACTCAGAAAGGGAGGATATTATAGTTGATAAGCAAACTGTAATCTCTCTGTATAAAATGTTGCAGATCATCAGTGTACAACTCTCTCCATATGCACACCACTATAATTTTATATTCTCATCTTTAGGGCTTGTTCATGCTCTTGCATGAATTAAGTTTCTTTCTGTATAAATGACTAGATTATGGACATCTTTTAAGGTTTTCACCTTCCTTTTGAACAAAGCAGATTTGAATTTAAACTCAGAAATTTTCAGTTGTCACTTCCAAAGCGGCACCCACAGGTGAGCCATGCTGGACCAATTACACAACAAACAGATAAAGAGGTGGTGGGAGCTCCCTCCCACACCTGCCTGTGCTTGCACAGGCTACTGAAGCTGAATGAATAATGAAAAAAATGAGTCTTTTCTTCTCCATTTCCTGCTGAAGAGCACAGTATATGTTCATGTTGGGAAGGAAATGCCATTTTCCCATCTCTTTGTGCAAGTGCTGAGGAACTTACACTGAAACTAAGGCAGCAACACAAAAGTGTGCAAAGGAAATCACTTTCTGAACTCAAATACATTAGAATATGAACCATGGCAATGTAAAATGTCTAATCCTTCTATTAGTGCTGAGTCTTTAGTCTAAATGCTAAGTGGAAATGCTGTGTGCAGAATTTAGACCAAGGACTTGAACCTCATAGGGGATTACCTATCTGATATGACAAAGAGAAATAACCAGCATTACTAGGGTTAACAGTCAAAAAAACTTTCTGGAGGGAGATTTAAAAGCTCACGCTTCTGAATCCGAATCAGTATTTGTCCATGTCTGAGGTAAACAAACATAGAATCAGAGAATGATTTGGGTTGGAAAGGACCTCAAAATTTACCTGATTCCAATGCCCTGCCATGGACAGGGACACCTTCCACTATCACAGGTGGCTCCAAGCCCCATCCAGCCTGGCCTGGAACACTTCCAGGATGGGGCAGCCACAGCTTCTCTGGGCAGCCTGTGCCAGGGCATCACCACCCTCACAGGGAAGAATTTCTTCTCCATATCTAACTTCAATCTCTCCTCTGACACTGTGAAGCCATTTCCCCTTGCCCTGTCCCTCCAGGCCATTTACAAACTTCAGCACAGACACAGCACCTGGATAATGGCTTTGGTTCAAGTGGGACATCAACTGCAACACTGATTAAATGAGGTTTAACACAGCAATCAGTTAATAGGTAAGTGCACTGTGCTCTCTGTGCCCTCTGCACTGACACCAGAGAACTAACACTCTGCTTTTGTGTCTGTCTGACTAAAGCAGCCTGAAGATAATTTTTCAGGAGTGAGTTAGAGTCACCACAACACAATTAGCAGACTGCCCAAACATATCAGGGCCTCCAATGCTTTAAATATTTTGCAGTTTTTCTGCCAGTAATGTCAAAATACGTTTCTTTGATGCTTAGGCACGTTTCACACACTTGCCATCAGACTGATACATCTGAGCAAACAAAGAAAATTAATTTATAGAGCTGTTAGCAGAAATGTTTGGAAAACATAAAACATGATTTACCTGCTATTTCCTGTAGCAGAGTGAAGCTCTACATGTTCTCTGCTGTACTGCTTTGTTCTGGCCATCCCTCATGGCTCCCTGGGGCTAGGCTGGCCCAGGATTTGACTGCCCAGTTCTGACAAAATTGGGAAGAAATTTATTTTTAAATTCGAGTCATAATTTGAAATATCCTTGTGCAACACTATGAGGCTTTGGGGACTCTTCTGGGGTTAGCAGCTTTAAAAAGCCCGGAATCAAATTATATTTCATTTAACTCCATTTTATATCAATCAAACCATTTAAAGGACGGGTTTTGTTGTTGGTTTAGATTTTTATGCTGTAAAAACACTATTCAGACATCTCTAACAAAGAAAAAAATTGTTTCAGCTCCTGCTGCAGGTGAATATCTTTCATTTGAAGATGCATCCTGGGATGAAGCTCTGCCCAGTGATGGAGCAGGTCAGCCCAAGTGTCACCACCCAATGTGTCCAACAACATGAAATCAGTGCTGTTCTCCCTCAAAGAGCTGGCTAAAGGTGTGCAGGTCTGCAGGTACCTTTGGAAATGAGGGTTCTGACCATAAGGGCAGAGTGAAAGAAAGAAGGGGCTGGGAATTGGAGGTGAGACAGGAACCTTCCTTCCTCTTCACTCTTGTGATGCATGGACCAGCTGGGTGCATTCTATTTCGGGTGAGATTTGTTTGAGATTTGCTCTGTTGACCTAAAGGCAATTTTTTCTCCATCTCAGACCTGAGGGAAAACCCAGTGAGAGGAGTTGTGCTGGGAATTATATATTGGAATAAAGGTGTGTGTGTATATATACATACATATGTATGTATGTGTATGCAGCTCCTGAAAACCCTTCTGGCATCGTGCAGAATTTGAGTAGAGAACAGCCCCCCCAGACAGTAGCTTTGATTTATGCCTTGCAGAGGCACCACAGTGCAGCAGGAGCTCAGCTGAACCCAGGAGATATCTTGCAGCAACTGCTTGCCACAGGGGCACCTCATGTGAGGGTGCTCTGCAGGCCCCCCCTGCTCATGTGCCTGGGGTTTGTTTGGGCTCTGGGAGCTCTGGCCATCATGTGCTTCCTTGCTTGGTTCCTGGAAAGTCCTTTCATGTCTCTGGCTCAGTGTACTGAGCCACAGGACTGCCTAGTACCTCCTGGATAAGGTTAATGCAGCTTAGGAGGAGCTTCCCAGTGCCCTGGGATAAGTGGTGCCACACAAATGCCAAGTACTTTTATATAATAAAGCACTTAATAACTAAGTGTGCCTCTCAGAGAAGAAAATCCATGAGGAACTCTGCAGTGGAGAGGGCACTTGGTTTTCTATTGCCGTCAGTGCTCAATGAGTACCCTGGAGAACTGTTTGAAATGAGTGTGGTATCTTCCAGGGAGATCAGGGTACTTCCAGAGGGGTTTTGCTCAGAAACCTGTGAAGCTTCTGTTCCTGTAGCTTTTGACAGCTTATAGCTTTCTCTATTTCTGTCATAATCATTCATTAGGTTTTGTCAAACTGTTCCAATTGCTATAGCAACTCTAATGAAATCTTGCTCTCTAAATAGCCATGCCAATTTTATCAGGTCAGAATCTGCCCTTTCCAACTAATTCACTACCTTTTGAATGTACTTTTCTCTCTGTAGTGAGTTTGCAGCCAGAAGGAGCCAATTATTAACCCAAATATTTTCTCTCTTTTCAGCTCAAACTAAATGTAGGATTTTTTTTTTTAAATTATGTGTGTAGTCCACTAATGTTTGTGGAAAGACAAACCCTCTGGAGAAGCAAGCTGAAGCCTGTCTTCTTCCTGTGATGCTCCCGCTGGCTGACCTGAGGATTTGGAGCAAGGCTATGAAAATTCACCATCATTACAATCCAGCACGAGTAAGATTTCTCTGAAATGCTCTATAAATCCGGGGAGAGGGTGTAGTGTGTATTTTATGATAAAATCTCTACTATTTCACTGCAGTAAGACCTGATCTGGCTTGAATTCAAGGCCCCAACAAGGCAATCTATATTATATTTGCTGCACCCTGAGGCACTTAGTCACCCCTTTCCCATGGAAATCCAGGACAGAATTTTGCAGTACCTTTGTTGGCATGTAAGTGGGTCTATAATTGAATAGTAAAGGTCTCTTTTTACTACTTTCCTTCTGGAATAATATCTACTGTGCAAAAGCAAGATTTTCTTCCAGTTTCTGCCAATGAATGAACTCTTTAGGGTGTTTAATTTAAAATAATTTGTTTCAGTTTATGGGTTGGAAGGAATAAGATGAAAGTAAAAGATGAGTGGCACGCTCTGCCCCGAGTTTCATCTGCAGCCAAACAGCATCAATAGATATTACCCAGCTGGACAGAGATTAAATTATTCTCTTTGGCTGGACAAAGAGGTTTTTTTCAAAACGAATGACTGAAGCCATACCCATAAATGACAGCACCTTAATAATAAAACCACCATATTTCACAAGTTTTGAACAGAAAGCAGGGAAATGTGGAATGAATTCGGCAGCTGAAATAGTCTGCCTGATGTGTATTGAGGTACTTTGAAAGGGTATTGTGAAACTTCCATTATATCTTCCTACATTTTACATGAGCAGACACCTTCCTCTTGCCTAGCTTGTATATGTTTCTCCACAAAAGGAAATGAAAAAACTTTTTCCTTGCTATTGGAGAAAAATGGTCAAACACCCTCTGAGACAGCTGCCATGTCACCAAATCAGAAAACTGCCTAATAAGCACAATGCTATGAAGTCTGGGCTAAAGTATAGTTTTCATTTTGCTTGCAGACCCTCATCAACTTCAGCACTAGAATTTCATTAGAGATGGAATTTTTGAAGATATTTAAGGAATGGAGTGAAGGCAGAGCCCCACGTTTTGGTAATACACCATGCAAGTTAGATGCTTCACTTTTCCCCCTGTTGCTCATGTGCTGTGCTGCCCTGCATGCTTTGCTCCCACATTTTTGGTGGCACTTTGTGTTAATTGTGTGCCCTCTGAGCCCTGTGCTGGCAGGAGACCCAGCACAGTCATTTGGGAGTGGTGGTTCAGGCTGGATATTGGGAAAAAAATAATTCTGTACTGAAAGACTGATTAAACATGGGAACAAGCTTCCCAGGAAAACAGAGGGGTCACCATTCCTACAAGTGTCCAAAAAATGAGTAGAGATGACAATTTGTGATATGGTTTAGTGGGAAAAGTGGTGTTTTGTCAAAGGTTGAACTTGATGATCTTAGAGATCGTTTCCAACTTTAATGATTCTATGATTCAGCTACCCAGAAGATGGCATAACCCAAATACCATTGCCATTCTCTGTAGAATCTTGTCCTGTGCTCTCAAAGAGGTGTGAAGAGTTTGGGAGCAGGAGCAGCACTCTATAATGGTAAAGTGTGATCAGAATGCAGCAGGACTCAATAACAGAAGTAAAGTTGGGTTGGAGAAGCAAGGGGATGTTGGCAACCTGGTGGAAATGAGGAGTCTCTTGCCTGACAGCAGGAACCCCTCCAGCTGATAACCTTGATGAAGCTGCCCTTGGTACAGCACTCATTTGGCTGCAGCTGTTTTTAATTGTTTTCCACTCTCTGCTAGGGTTTCCATCACCCACCCACACACTCTGTATTTAACCAGCACACAGAACTTTCTGGAGATCAAGATTTGTGTGGCTCTGGGGACGCACCACGTAAATACCATCCAACCAAAGTCTGACTCTGCTGGAAGTGGTGCAGGTGAACATATGTGTTTTGTAGAAGTCCAGAGCTTAAGAATTGCCAGAACCATTATTATTTTACATTGCAGACCCATCAAATGAAAGGCAAAGGCTGCAGGCAGGGGTGCTCAGATTTCTCTGTGGGAGCAGATGCAGAGAGAGAGGCCTGCAGGGCAAAGTCAGGAGGATCATTCTGAAATCGAAGCAGGGCCTGATTAAAATGGGAATATTTTGATGCTGAGGGGATTTAAGTATAGGAGATAGTAAAAAGCCAAAAAAGATCTCCAGAAGCAATGTACAGATTCAAAAGATGATACTTCAGTGACTGGAAACCATGGCCTGCAGTGAAAGACAAGAATCAGATTCCAACACCCTGAGGTTGGCAGCACAACAATGATTGGCGTGGTTAACCCAGACTTTGAAATTCTTCTCAGAAAATCACACTGCACTAAATTCTTTTTTCTCTACTCATGTGTTCAATCAGAAATTTGTTCACTAAATATTTTATAATAATCTCATGTCACCTCAGAGTCTTACAGGAATATGTTGGCACTTGGGAACTTTGCTTCCCCACGTTAGAGAATTTTGATTCCTTTTGTAAGTTTCCTGAGCTTATTATACATTTAACACGCTGCTCTGGCTGACTATATAATCTGAAATTTCTGCAGTTAGCAAATGCTGCTCTGCTTTAGCTTCTGCTGATCTTGACAACCAACCTGCTCACATCACTTAAATCACTAATCCCATGAAATAACTCAGTGTCAGTCTCTAGAGTACATAAAAAACCCCAAACAAAACCCTCATCTAAAATGTAATGTCAATCGTAGAGAACAGTTATACATTAAATTTTTGCTATGGGGAAAGAAAAAGCCCAAACCTCTCAATTTCACTCATAAAAATCTTTTTAGTTGTGAGTTTTTAGAAAATGCTGTCTAATTCAATGCATTTATAATGTTAAATTACCATTTGCCTGTAACTCACTATTACCCACAGCCATTAAACCTTCCTCAGCCTATGCCTGCCTCCTCAGGGAAGAAGGTGATAACATTACTTCCTCTCCAAGCCAGAAAGCAATAACTTCTTCTTCCCAGCATTTTTTGTTTTGTTCTGAGGAAGGCACTACAGAGGAATTGAGACATTTCCACTATTGAAGATTACTTGAAAATAAATGTTTTGCTGGCTAAAATAATTCCCTTGGCATTTTCCCTTTGCCAAACCACATTTACATTTCTAGTGCTATTTAACTAGAATTTTTCCCACATCTGTTGCAAGAAATTAAGCGTTCATATTCTGGGTATTGTGTTTCTGGAGATAACTTCTGAAACTAGGAACATTTTCCCAGAAAGGAGGGCTCTCCCCTGTAGACCCTGTCTCTCCAGGATTCCTTTGGGATGTAAAAGCTGTCTGGGGGCAAGTTTCTCATCATCAAGATTTCAAGGGACTTGTGTTCAGCTTATTTTTTCTTCTTAAGTGTCAGCAGCTGAGCACAGATGTCTGATTGGCAACAACTCTGAACCCAATTAACCCAGTTAATGGCACTAGAGCCCTCCATGAAGTGAGGGATTATTGCAAGCAGAGGTGGCACAGCCACACACCCCTGTCGTGTGTCCTTGTGCCACTGAGAAAGGATGTGGAGTTAGGAGCCACCAAGTGATTAACTGTTATAATATTGTTAATTAAGCACCAGTAGGAAGCTTGCCAGAAAAACAGAACTAATCTCCATCTATTTCTGTATACATCTATTTCAGTCCAGCACCTGGGCAGCTGCTTCAGAAGGAGAAGTGAATGTGAAGAAAGATGAGAGAATCAGGAGGTGTAACCCTGCCATGGGGCATTCACTGAAGCGAATGTGTGACAAATTCAAATCAAACAGCTCCAGAATTTCACTGGGTCAGCCATTTCTGCATCCCTGTGGTGGTGGGTCTCATGGATTGGAGACCAGGACAGCAAACTGGAGCAGCCGGGAGCTGTAACCAGTCTGGCCAAGCAACTTGAGGTGTGCTGATTTGCAAGATTACACTTACAACCTGCTGTTGTAAATCATTGAATGGTTTCTCAGCTTCACATGGACTGCACAAAGCAGGTGAAAGCAAATAGCTGATTTTTTAGGGAGGTCTTCCTGCAATCCCCTCTGTCTATTCTGCTTGGTTAACAGCTGCAGCTTATGTGTGTTACTGATGGATCCCTGCAGTTTTACACAAGTGGTTCATTTGATTTTCCCCAAATTAACCAGCTCAGGACTCCTGCCACTCTATTCTCCCTGGAATTAAACAACTATTTTTTTTTCTGTGCTGTCCCATGAGGACCATTTTCCTGAGGGTTAACCTGAGCAGTGGAGTGCTGTGGGAAATGGCACAGTTAGGGAGCAAACTGCTGTTGCAGAAAGAAATGTTAAAGCCATATTTCAGAGGAGATTTTAAGAAAACTACAGATAATATCCTGACCTGTGTTATCCACTCAGATAAAATTGAATGTAATCCTACCCCTCTCGCTACACCACTAAACGTATTTAAAGGAAGAGATTTATTTCCCCTCCTATCATCCTTCTGTTCTCCCTTCCTCTCACACTCCATGCTACTTAGAAGTTCAGAAATGAATATTTTAGCAAGAAATTTCTGCTCACCCCCTCATCTCTGGGAAATTTCTGAGGTAATGTTCATGTATTTCAATGCTTTCTTTCCTCTACTATTATGATTCAGGACTTCAGGGATCTGTTTTGTAGGCAGGCTTTAAAGGTTACTCCCTTTAGTACCTCAATACCTCTTACTCTAAGGTTATTCTGCCATTTTTTCTCAGAAGTCTTCAATTTTTGTTTTAAATGACAAATTTCTCTTCTAGCCCTTTTGAAGAAATCTTGTCATTTCGCCCTGCTTTTCCAGCTCTTTTTGTTACCACATTTCATTTTGATCACAACTAACTGCAGCAATTATTACAAATTCTTTAGATGTTCTGGTAATTTACAACCAGCAAGAAGTGTCAGCCATGGTCAAGTAAGTCTTTCTGCATCTTCATCAAAATTCAGGCTGGACCCTATTCTTGGCATTTTGAATAAAGTTTTTTTTGAATAACTGAGAAATTGAACCTTGCTAGGACAATAATGCTCATTATGTAAATTCTAATCCAGAACAGGCAGCATAATTTGGATTTTGAGTTGACAATTTTCTCTGATTCTCTGCTTTCAGGACAGCATGACCCAAGACTTCCTGCTGAACTGAGATCTCTGCATTCCTTATCCCTGTGAAAAGGGCAGAATGTAATAATTTTAATGTTTGAATTCATGATTTGTTGCTTAGTTACATATGTCATGAAAGAAAAACAGTAATAGTGCATGATTTATGTAACTAACTGACAGTCCAAATATTAAGGCTTGAACATTAACTATTCATATCATGTTTATATGAGCTATTATCTATAAGGGGAATATCAAGAATAAATTCAACATTTTCTCTTGAGCATTTTTAAGCAAATAAATCATGAATACTTGGCTGTGTTTTACAATTAAATCTTTAAGTGTCATTGCACATAGGGTAACTCTTGGCTTGAAATTTTCTCACCATGGTGATGGACAGATTCTGCTCTCTAAATTCTGCATATTAGAGTGAGAGTCTGTACAGGGACAAAGTGTGCTTCAGGAAGGGAAAGGATTAACTATTAAAGTAAAATGCCTTCAGTTCCTCAGGGAATAGTGGAAATGCATTTTCCCTTGTACCCAGTACAAAATATCCCCAGGACAATAGGAAAAAGAAGAGCATATCCTTGGGAAGCTGAAAAGAAATGCCTTCACCATGACAAATGTACAGCAGCACTTTAAAAGTACTGCCTCCTGAAATAGGGAGATTTGCAGAATAAAGAGCAAATGCATTTTCTCATTTCTTCGGATGAAAAGGTACTAAGATTTTAATTTTCAATTGAATGTGATAAATTCTTCTTTTTAGGAACTAATCTATAAATTGAAAAGATTTATCAATTCCCCTAAAATGTACACTTTCCCATAATATGCCAGGCAGTCTGTTCTGAGCAGTCATCAGAGAGAGCTGAGCTGCTCTTTTGTGTCCATTTTTGCACAGTCTTGCTGTAGTCCAAGAGTTTGATGCAACATCTAATGAAGTTATTAAGAACATTTCAATAGAGACTGTATCAGGCCTTTAAACACTAAATATAGTTTCTAAGTGCAGCTTTGTACAACCTCCCATTTGTTTTTATTAATTTTAAGCTTGTTCTGTCCTGCATGTTAGGAAAGGATTTATACTAATCTGACAAGTACTGAATGATTTAGTTTAAATTTCTGGCTACTGCTTTAATGTCTGGAAAGAAGACAAATCATGTCAGCTTTGTTATGTGATAGAATTGAAAGACTGGAATTTAAGCAAAGTCTCAGCATTTTTCTTGTGATTACTTTACAAAGGCAGTTACCCTTCTGTGTCTTCATATATATGTGAGAACAGTGCAAAAGCCTTCTTTCCTCAGCAGTGCCATTCTGAGGTGTGTCATTGAAGAGAATCTTTTTCTCTTTCTTTCTTTCTTTCTTTCTTTCTTTCTTTCTTTCTTTCTTTCTTTCTTTCTTTCTTTCTTTCTTTCTTTCTTTCTTTCTTTCTTTCTTTCTTTCTTTCTTTCTTTCTTTCTTTCTTTCTTTCTTTCTTTCTTTCTTTCTTTCTTTCTTTCTTTCTTTCTTTCTTTCTTTCTTTCTTTCTTTCTTTCTTTCTTTCTTTCTTTCTTTCTTTCTTTCTTTCTTTTTCTTTCTTTCTCTCTTTCTCTCTTTCTCTCTTTCTCTCTTTCTTTCTCTCTTTCTTTCTCTCTTTCTTTCTTTCTTTCTCTCTTTCTTCCAATGGGACACTTTGCAGCATGGTTTATTGGACATGGAGTGTTAGGTCAAAGGTTGGACTTCATGATCATGGAGGTCTTTTCCAACCTTAGTGATTCTGCAGTGATTCTGCAGTTTAACTTACTACAAGATGCCACCTTGAGCATTTTTGTGCATGAACTGGAATATGTTTTTTCAGCCACATGTAATTTGAACTAAGAGTCATGGGGTGGATAAAGCAATGGTATTTAAGGAATTGTGGCCTTGAACCAGTGCAGCCTGCCAGCCCCATGAGAGCAGCTCTGGTCATTCATCTGGAATTCTGGAATTCACATGGAGGCCTGAAGTAACATCAGTGTTTTCCAATGACCGACTCTTGCCTAAAGAGCTGAGTCATTTGACCATAATAATCAAACCTGATATTGACTTCATGATGAACAGGACTCTGTCACAGGGATGTAAACAATCTGGGAGCTGGTTTGAACATATGAGCTCCACTATGATTCAGCAACAAGCAAATATACCTTACCTGCCAAAATACACATTTGCACAGTTTCTGAGCTGGCATCATTCAGTATGATGAAAGATAAAATTGTTAGGGGAACAGGCTGCCCTCAAAGAGCCAAGGAGTTTGGGGCTGTTCTGTACAGCAGAGCTTGAGCATGACCCAGAGTTGGGTTGGAAGGGAACTGGAGGAAGGAGATGGACTCTCCCACCTGGCCTTGTGGAGCAGGGAGTGAAGGAAAGGACGGGCTGCCCTTTGACAGCAGGAGGTAAGAAGGACAAACACCTTTTGGACACTGTAATCTAGGGTGGAGAGATGTGTTTGGCAAAGAGAATCTGTTCCAAGATACCTATTCCCTCCCTGTCCATCTGAGGGATGTCACTTAAGGTTTGAATCAATGAGGTTTCACTCCCTGTGACTGATTTCAGCCTCAAATGTAGAGTGAAGACGTAGAGAAAATTCAAGGTTACTGGACAGTGTGAATTTCTTTTCTTGGCCCATGTGTTTTTCCTTGGCAATAGGAATACAGTACAGTATTATGTATTTTGAAGAAGTTATGGACCTGTTTGGAGGTATAGCATAGAACTTGTCTGTGAGTGACTTAGGCTTTAACTTCAGTGTCCTCAAAAGCTGTGAATCATGACTTTTTACTCCACTTCAAGGGTCAGTACTCTGTCCTAGTCTCTATTTCCTTCTTAAGAAAAAAATGGTCTCCTATCTCTCACCAGAGAGGTTTTCCAATCCTGATGCCATATTGCTTCATCCTCTTTGGTCTTGTAATGAATGTCTGTCTGTTCCTTTGTCTCATTTTCCCTCTTTGCTCTTCCCCCTTTTCCAGTGCTTGATTACAAGGGACTAAATTTGTGAAGTGTATTTAAATGCTTGAACCTTTTTTAAGCACCTGACTGACTTTTTTCCCCCACTGTGATGAGGATGTAGGCCTAAGTGATTAATCTGTCTTCTGGAATAATGACAAGAACGTTGCATCAGCATGAGAGGATCTAACCTTTGAAAAATTCCCCCAGGAGCATCCACTTCTGCTGGGGATTTCACTGCCAGTCAGAGCAGTTAATCAAAAAGGCAAAGCTGATAACACTGCCAGAAGTTTTTGCCCCATAGAAGTCAGAGGATCAGTTAGAGACTGTCAAATGTAACATATGGCATTATTAATATGAAGAATTTCAGATCAAAATGGGGCTTACTGTCCCAGTGACTGGGTCGTGTGGAAGTGGCTGAGGAAAAGGGGAGCCTTCAAGTGGAATTTTTAGAGGAGAGTGTTTGGGCAGACTTTGCAGAGTCATTAATCTCAGTATTTCAGGAGGATGAGAAAGTGCAAGGTAGGAGAGGAGATTTTCTATCTGTAATGCTGGGTGTTTTTCAGCATGTGGCCTCTGAGCTGCTCAGGATGGGGGAAGCCTTTCCCTTCTGGTGAGCAGTGTGGGCTGCAGGTGCCTGGACAATGCTGAGGGACAGGGTAGGAGCCTACCCAAGCACTCATCAAGTCATCTTGGCTGCTTGCAGTGCCAAGGCACCAACAGCATGAAAAACAAACTTCTCAACCTTGCCCCCAGTATTTTTTCTCCTCTTTTTAAAAATGTCACGCTCTGAAAACATGGGCTCAGACCATGCAGGAAGTTGCAGTGCCTGCTAAGAATTCATTATGCAGTCATCATCTTTTCATAAAGCCACAGACTGTTTATTTGTTTAAATATTTGTTTTGTTTGTTTCATAGAAATGATCCCAATCCTTATTATCTAAACACGCTGTGTAATTTCATCTCTCATCTAGTGGGACAATGCTCTAGTACAGCTGCCTGGAAAGCTGGCAGCTTAGAGAAATATTCATAAGGCATTCTTAGGAGCCTAAAAATGGCTTGGTAACCTATGGAGCTTCAGCAACTTCTGTTAAGTGCACAATTTCTTTGACAAATCCCATCTTATTGTGTGTGAATTATCTACCAAGAAAAGTTGTTTTTAAAAGCATTGGTTAGCTTTAAATAATTTCTCAAATCTGTTAAGTTTTTCTTGTGGCAGCTTCATATCAAGATATTTCTTTGAGTGCTGAAGGGATGTGCTGAGCTCCTGATAACCCCTTATTCCTTGATTGACCATAACCCTCAGAAGAAAAATTTGCTGCACATGTTTGGCTTCAGAAATGTCTTTGCATGAGTTTCCTGGGCAGGTCTGTGCCTGTCCCTGGTACTCTGGGAACCCCAGGGACCTGGATCCATCACACTGGCCCAGCTATGGGACTGTGAGTGGGAAGGGAGGCACAAATCCTCACAGGGGCTGAGAATGAAAAGTGCAGAACTTGGTAATAGTTTTGCTTATATAAGCTCAGTACCAGGTTTATGTAATCATTTTAAAGCAAAATTGATTCTTATTCTGCTGTGTTAGATGTTTGTATTTAACTTAATTTAATTTTCTTATATTAAGGGCAGCTAACACACAAAAAATGATGATTCAGGTAAAGTGAGCTGTTTCCATGTAACTTTTGCAAGGAGCAGTGTTGCTGCCCCACTGGAGAGGAGTGAAGGGCAGTTAGCAAAGTGATTAACAACATAAATCTCCATTCCTTTTTATTTCTAATAGCTGTTTTTGACAGCAATACCAGTAGGTATTAGGTTTTGGTTGGCCATCAGGTTGGTTTTGTGGTCTTTTTTTTTGATGGACCAGATTTTATTTCTGTAATGGTATCCCTGCCCCAGCAGTATTAACTGGTCAGCTACAACTTTATTTTCTCTTATTACGAGCAGGAAGGAAGATCTGTGACAAAATACCCATCTGGAAGAACTCTTTAGTACCAAGACATGGATTCATCCCATGAACATTGTGACCTTTCCCTTCCCCTTCCTTTCCCCCTGTCCTTCTCACCATTGTGTCTCTGACCACTCTCTATAATTGAGCTATGAAATAAGAGAAGATTTTTCTTTCCAGGTAAAGTGAGATGAAGTGTTCCTCCCTAGAGTCCAGGGAATCATTACTTTAATATTTTTTGCTTGATATAGATAATCCCTCAGCAGCAGAAGGGCACTGCTACAAGCTGCATGTGTGTCCTGGGCCATCTTCTTTAACTCCCTCATTGTGAGGGATCATTTGTAAGATAACAGGAAAAGACCATTTTCCCACCAGAAGGTTTTCCAGCTCTCAAATTGGTGATTTTTTTCCTCATTACATGTCATGGGCTGTTCATCAGCTCCTGCCTGAATTGCAAAGTAATTTTGAAATGTCTCAGCAACTCATAGGCAGCGTGCCCTTGTACCAGGGGAAATCAGAGAGTATTTACTTCTTCAGATACTTTCCCTCATAATGTAATTGTGCAGGTTTTCAACAAGGATTTAAAATACTTGTTGACACAGCAAGGATGGTCTGTTCTGCCTTTCATCCTGATGATGTTTAGTGTCTTTAGGGGCTGCTGTATTCCTCAAGAGTCTAAACTTTCAAGATTTTAAAGCTCTTTGTGCTAATAATATTTGTCTTATAACACTATATTTAAAAAGGTAAGAGTGAAGTGCACCTGGGGAAGGTTGTACCTGGAAGATTGCTTCTGCCACGCAGAGCAAAATACCAACTGTTCTTTATGATGTAAGACCACTTAACTAAAATTTGAAGTGGCAGATTGCATTAGATTTTCTCAAGATAAAAATCGTCCAGTGTGCTTTTTGTGATGTCTTTATTTCAGTGGCATCAGAGCATCAAAATATTACTGCCTGCTGATCATCTGATAAAAATCATCTAGCATGCCTTGAGTGAGACAAAATTGAGTGCATAAAAATGTTCCTATTTTCAGTAAATCCTTCCAGTGACAGAGACACTAATTTGGTTACTTTAAACCTTGTTTCATTACAGAAAGGGTTTGGCAGCAGACCTGCAAGAACAAATTCAGTATGATGCAGGAGACCTACTCACAGTATTTTTAGTTAAAACCAATGGGGATCAAGATTTTATCCTTCAAAGTGTGTTGCACAATGCATAATGTGTGGCTCTGGTGTGGGACTGAACTCACCTTGGGTTTGGTGTCACAATTATCTGGATGATATATGAACGCACAGGGCCAGCTCAGGGCTGTGTGCTGGCACTGGGAGGGGGAAATGAGACCCCACCAGGACCTCAGCACCACCACAGAACCATGACTGCATTTTTTTTACAAGGACATATAGTCACAGGACAGGGGGGAATGGCTTCACAGTGACAGAGGAGAGATTTTAGTTAGATATGGAGAAGAAATTCTTCCCTGTGAGGGTGGGGGGGCCCTGGCACAGGTTATCAGAGAATCTTTGGCTGTCCCATCCCTGGGAGTGTCCAAGGCCAAGTTGGGCAGGGCTTGGAGCAACCTGGGATAGTGGTAGATGCCCCTGTTCATGGCAGGGGTTTTGGAACTGGATGAGTTTTAAGCACCCTTCCAATCCAAACCATTCAATGATTCTATGATTTCCTGGGAAAAAGATATTTCCTGAAGCCCATGGTCTGGGATCAGTTTAAGATATGTCTGTTTTCTCACCTCACAAGCTACTAAGTGTGGCTGAAGAGATGTGGAGATCCCTGTCTGAAAGCTGTTCTCCCCTCATTGCTGTGGAAGATTTATAACAAAATTTTGCCCAGAAATGACTAAACAGCAATGGTCCATCCATCTGCTCCATGGATCCCAGATGGAGGGAACTGACTTGTCCCATCCTGTTTTGCTACAGTGATGCATAGTGTGAGATGTCAGACTGCACAATAACTGCTAAGATCAGTGTTCAAAAAGGGAGATTTCAAACAGGGATTACTTGGACCTTCAGTTAATATTGGATCCATGGCTGGAGCCATGGCTGGAAAGATCTGTAGTGTGTCTTTATGTACATGGAGGATAATGCTCAGAAAGTACATGAGTGCTTTTTTTAAAAAGGCTTTCTGGAAATTATCACAAAGTTGACCAATATGGAACAATTAAGGTTTTTGCAGCTGATTGTGCTCTACAGCAAGAAATAGAAGCTGTTTTCACTCTGAAGGTGTGATACCACTTTGGGGTACCTGGCCCTCTGCACGTGGTGCTGAGGTCTGGATCCACAGTCATGGCCCTACCCACAGCTGCAGCTGGTGATGGGCATCCTGTTTGTCAGAAGAAGAGACAAATTGTGGGATTTTTTTCAAATCCTTCTAATGTATCTGTGAACATGAATGACACTGTTGTTATCTCACTGGGTGTTAGAAGAGCTACCTTTTTTATATCTTTAGGTTTTCAGCTGCATCTCTTCATCTGAGCAGAGAAATATTTCTCATGCACCATTGCACAGAGATAAATCCACTCTGTCTGTGTCTGTGTGTGGGGGTCTGAGAGGTGCCAGTGTTGCTGGGAGCCTGTGTAATACATGATTTCTGCCTTTCTGTGAAGAGGCACCTATTTAAAATCTGAATTAAAATATGCTGTGCAGGGAATGAACAGAGGAGAGAACAGACTGGAAGCAACACTTCAAGTATTGGAAAGGAAGAAGAAATTGCATCTGTAGTGGAGGGATGCCTGACCTGGTGTTGTTTGTGGAAGGGCAGTGAGCAGGGCACAGGAGTGGGCAGCCACCCCCATGGGCATCCAATGGCTTGTTTACTACTGGCCCTGTGGTCAGCCCCAGTGACAAAACAGCAGGATGAAAAGACGAAACAGGATTAACACCAAAACAAAATATCAGGTGGAGAATTAATCATGGAAGGAAACTCTCTGGGTTTATTACACTGAGCAAAAATTTCACCTAGGTTGCATTACTGAAACCAGATGAGGAGATGGGTATGACTGGAATGTTAAAGTCCTTTTTTAAATTAATTATTCAGCAAAATCTGATTGGGTTGAAGGGGAGGGATAGTGACATGGCAAAGATTCTGCTCCTTGTTGGACACCTCAGAAGCAAGGGACATTTTGGCACTAAAGGGTTAAAATATAAGAAGGTAAAGTACAGCATTGGATACTTGTTATAGATGCTACCAACCCCAAATCACACTCTCAGAATAAGCCCCAGTGGCTCAGCTTCCCATCTCCTATAACACAGCCCCTGCCATGCTACAATCACATACAGGCCAGTAAAAATTAGAGTCTGCCAGGTTTTTAAGTGTTGAATCCCAAGAAGACAAAATATTTGGACTTTTTTTTGACAGACCGGGAGAATATAATTACCAAACAGAAATGTAGCACTGGATGAATGAATGTCCTTGTGATTTTGCCATTTCCAAGCTGCGTCTGGTATATTTATGGGTACAAATTCCACAGCACATGTGTGTGCAGGTATCTGCAGAACACACACATGCACTCTCTCTGACACACACACAGAGGGCATTGGCACAGATAGGGTCAAGAAGGCAGGAAAGACTTAAAAAAAAAATCAATGTGAAGGAATTTAAACCATTCCAATTACCATTCATGTTCCTTTTATTTCAAACCTATTAGCAGACACTGGGGAATTAACAATTAGGTGTTCAGAGACTAAAGGATAGGTCAATTTAAGAATAAAGAGGTTGATTTCCCAGCAAAAGATATCAACAGAATCTCATTTAATTCAATTCAAACATTTCATTTTATTAGAGGTAGATTTGCTATGGTACATATCTCTGGTTATCCCCATAAAGGGACATTAAGGGCATTTTGCCATTAACTCTGCAAGGGAAGGTGAAATAGAAAATACAGCACAAGAATATCCTCTTGAAATTCTTATATATCTGAAATGTTATATTTACAGATTCCAGGAAGATTAGCTATCCATATCGCAACAAATTGTTTTGTGTGTATAAAGTATATACACACACACAAAAATTTGAATATATTTGGGGATGGTGCTACTCCTGTGCTTCTCTGTACTGTCCCATTTCCCCATGTGCCACTGGTCCCTGGGCAAGCTGGGGGGTCACTGCAGCCCTCACCTTCAGCTCAGCCCTCCCTGGTGCTCACAGTCCCTCTGGCTGAGCACTGGGGAGTGTTCTCATTCACTAAAAATTGCATTTTTGTGTGAAATTTATTTCAGCAGTTTGCTCTTGTTGTCCTTATTTTCATTAATGAGGAGAAAGACAGGTACCAATCCTTACTGTGCTGAATCAAAAGTGAAATGGTAACTTGGGAAGATAAAAGGCTTTCTAATGCTTTATCAATTCTCAAACTGTTTCTGGTTCTGTCTTAAGCTTTAAATATTTGCATTAAAATCCAGATTGCAAGTAACTGTCTCAGAAAAACGTGAAACAGGAATTTTAAATGGAAATGGGGAATGGAAAATGTGGCATTCTGGAGCTGGGCTTATCTGAGCATGCAGCAAAGATGCAGTTGTCTGCTAAAGCAATGACTCTGCTCAAAGGACATTCAGCAGGGCAAGCTGGGTGCTTTTTTTTCTGCCTGGAAATGTAGGCTGCCTTCCTGCCATCTCCCCTTCATAATGCATTTTAATCAAGTCACAGGATGGTGAATTTGCAGTCAATCCAAGCCAGGAATCTATAATCTCATTGAAAATTATTTTTTAAATAGAAACAATTTAATACCTTTTTATAAATTTATGTCCACTATGCTGTTGGGATTTTATATGAAACCTGTTTTCTGTGCACCTGGATGGAAAGTGGATAGATGAAATCTGCTGGAATGATTCAATTTGTTTTTTCCTGGTCATGTGGGGTGTGTTCATC
Organism: Ammospiza nelsoni; assembly: GCF_027579445.1. NCBI lineage: Eukaryota > Metazoa > Chordata > Aves > Passeriformes > Passerellidae > Ammospiza > Ammospiza nelsoni. The sequence continues at coordinate 9,157,034 of NC_080648.1, forward strand.
GTGTTGATTGCTGTTCAAGGCAAGCACAATAATGAAGCACCTTCCCTTGCATTCTCCATAGCAAAATCACATTAGTTGAAATAGCTTGCACACAAGTGGTGCTGTATCATATATAATGAGGAAATAATTAAAGAACCAGACATTCCCATCAAAATGTGTCACTGTGAGAAGGAGCCAATGCTGTTGAGGTCTCTGCCCTCTGTCTCCATGTTTTCCACCTGTGAGGCGAGCAGGCAGAGGAAAATGACAATTTTGCAAACCCCCTGGTGTTATATCTTGTAACCATAAAGCACTGGCACAATCATGGAGCACGGGCAAGGTGGGAGCTGAATGTGAATGTGTTTGATGAACTCCTTTAAATGATGGTGTGGACATGTGGGGTTGCCAGCAGCAATCAATGCTGCTGGAATTGTCTGTCTGACCAGGGCCCTTGGACCAGCTGAGACAGGATGCCCTGAGGGGCAGGAAGGACCAAGCTGAGTTCCCCAGCCTGCATTTGCCACTGTAAATATTTTGATTTTGTCTATATGACATTCGTGTTCCTGAGGCAATGGCATGAAGCTGTGTCAGGGAAGGTTCAGGCTGGATATTAGGAAAACATTCTTCTCCCAGAGGGAAATGGGAACAGGCTCCCCAGGGCAGTGGTCACAGCACCAAGCCTGGCAGGGTTCAAGGAGCATTTGGACAATGCTCCCAGGCACAGGGTGGGCTTCCTGGGGTTCTGTGCTGGGCCAGGAGCTTGACTCAACCATCCTTGTGGGACCCTTCCAACCCAGGACATTCCATGATTCTATGATTTTGTGCACGTCCATATTTCCAGTCTCTCCTTTACACCCTGGGGGCATTTTCCTGCAGTCCTGCAGGGATGACCAGCTGCTGTCATGGGTCAGTACTTCTGGTGGATACAGACATGCAAAAATCAGACTTGACCTAAAGCCCAGGAGCTGGGGAGTGATAGCAGAGGTATCTGCTGTCACACAGCACCCACACTGCAGGGTAATGGGGATTTCTGGGGACTGTGGAAAGGATAGAATGGAACCAGTGAGTTAAAGGTCAATAAGGCTGGGAATAAAGCACAGAAAAATCATGGTAAATAAAAGAACTGCTGACAGCAATGGGAAATGAATAATTTCATACAGCTGCTATTGCTGAAAACTCTTCCAAAGGACTGGTGGAATTACTCATTGTGCTAATTCAAAGTTACCATCCAAAGTCCTGGCAAGTGCTGATAAGAGGAAGATCAGCACAATTCACAGCTACCTGAAAACACTCAAAAAAGATGTGGAATAGCAAAGAGATGTGGAATATGTGCTGGGGCAATGTCAATCTCTGCAGCAGTGGCAGTGCTGGGCCATGGGCAGTGGTTTGGTTTTAAGGTCCAGGCTGAGTGGGGACAGGGTGCAGGAGCTCACAGCCTGCACTGCCAGCCAGGGACAGCTTCATAGAGGAGTCTTCAGAAAACCAAATTATGGTCAATAGTTACAAAATCAACCTTTTTTATTTGCACCCACTAAGTCTTTAAAACTGTCATTAAAACAGCTGGTAATCACTGCTGTAATTAGGTCATGCTCTACACCCTTGAAGACAAGCAGTAAACCTAAAAGAAAAAAAGGAGAAATTGTTTTGGGAGGCATTTATAACATGTGTTTAATAGAATCACAGAATGGTTTGAGTCTGTTAGAAGGCACTTCAAGCTTCCCTTGTTCCAGTCCCCCTGCCGTGGATAGGGACACCTTCCACTGGACCAGGTTGCTCCAAGACCCATCCAAGCTGGACACTTCCAGGCATGAGACATCCTGTCAAATTCCAGCAAAACAACCTTAGCCATAATGATTATTTTCATATCCCTTGGTTAGCTCTTCCCTGGGTTCAGCAGCCAAACTGGGAATGTCTGTGCTGGTTTAGGTGGCGCAGAGGGAATAACCTATGTGTCATTGCAAATAGCTCCAGGTTGTCACAGTAGATAATATCTCCAGGTTTTATGTAAGTCATTTGCTTGTTATGATTTGGAAAGGTTTTCCACTAAAGAGATTGTAGTTAGGATACATTATTCTTTGTATGTCTTGTATATCTTGTCATTTCCACACACATATATGTCTGTGTGTGTTTATACATACACATACATACATACGTAGACACACACTCATGCATAAATGGTAGCTATTTGAAGGTAATGCTTAATGTATATTTATTTTCATTATGCTCTTTTTAACATTTTCAATTTAACCATACATGAAGCCCAGGATAAAGAGGCAGGGCGATGTGCAGAGCAATTCTTTTCCTCTCCTTTTGTGTTTGCACACAAATTTATATAATGCAATTAAAGAATGAAAAAATGCCATAGTATGCAGGTAAAGCAGTATTATTTTTTTAAAAGCACATGCAGTAAATAAAAAAGCAATATTCAGACTAAAAGGAAAGTGAGAAGGAATGTTTGTTTTTATCTGAAATACCATAAAATCCGAGGAAATTTTTTGAGGTTATGTCACCCTCTCCACATATAATCAAGGATTTATGAAACGAAGCAGGATTTGGGGCAGAACTTTTGTTTCATGTCTTCTTCTTGGCTCTCTTTATCCTTTTTCATGCCTCAGCAACCTATTTTTTATTTAATTTTCCCAGAGCAGTCAAAGACAAAACGTGGATTAGAGCCCTGAGAGCAGCTGAAGCCTGCACTTGGGTAATGGCATTGAGAGTAAAAGTGTCCAGATTGAGGAGATTGCTCAAAGTTTTACTAGACACATGTGAAAAATATAACTCCAGAGATGATAAATCAACATTATTACTGCTGGCTATTATTAATTTAGGTCGTTGGCCTTTAAAGAGGACGTTGCTGCCTAACATTGGATGTTGGAAAATTGAACTACAATGCAAAAATGGGATTGGAATGGTGGTGAATCACGAAGGAATTATTATAGAGAAAAGTTTTAAAAGCATCCCTAAGGTACTCTGATCTTTCTTCTTCTAACCAGAAGTCCTCACTCATGCCTAGATCCTTTAAATTCTAGACTGATCTGCATTTACCTCCCTTTGTTGTGACCTTGTTAAGTGCTCTGCAATGATAATCCAATTGCAGATACTTTCAAAGATAACAACAATTCAAAGATAACTGATTAATTATTGACAAATAAGCCCACAATAGCTCTCTGCAGTGTGGAGCAGCTCAGGCTGGGTACCCTGGTTTTTCACTGGAAGGAGACTGTGGTGGTCTCTCCTGAGTCTGCCCACACTGCCTGTGCCCAGGGTTGACACCAAGTTTTCTTGTTTAGACAATAAGTACTGCAAGTTCCTAACCTTTGTGTTTTTTAAGTCACTTCTGTTTATTATGCTCATAACCACTAGACCAACTACATTTGCATTTTGGCCTAGGAGAAAAAATCTGTACATTTATTTTCATTAAGAGGATAATTTCGTTCTTGTCCGAAACAATGCAGCAAAACATCAGAATTACCCTCAGTGATCATTGGGATTGTGGCTGCTAATTAGTGACTGATTTGAGGCACAAAAATCCACTTGGGAAACATGATAATTACCCACATATTTCTTTGGGTCAGGCAGCCATGTTACATCAAACACTAGATTTATTATTCCATTTAAATCATTTTGAAATAATTAAAATTGTGTTGTGCATCTAACTGAGCAGATCCAAAGTACAAAATCATACATCTAAATTATGAACTGAATGGAGCATTGCCCAAAACTATGAGTAGTGAAGTACATTTCTACTTCTGAGGCAAAAAGAAGTAAATATACATTTTCTACATCAAAATTTTCCAAAATATTTGCTGTTTTACTTCCATTTGTTTTCCTGTGCCTGAAAATGTGCTAAAATATAGGTCCAAGCAGTATTGGAAAAATGTCAGTATCTCTACATTGGTGGTTACCTCCATTTCCAGGTATACTTAGAGACAATAGCTGGGCTAGGGACAGAATTGCCTGATGAGAGCATTGCAGGGGATTTAGTTTATTAATGCCAATATATAAAAATTTCTATTGATATCAAAGATGGATGCTTATTGAGTGAGAATTACCAAATGTGTTCAGTCCCAGAGAGAATCCAGTGACTCTCATGTCACCTCCTAAACCCTAATTCTTAGGATTGAAGTAATATGTGATCTCATTTCTGAATTTCTAAGGGATGAACAAAAATTGCCTGTGTTAAACTCAACAAAACAACATTTTGGGAAAATAGTTACTTCTAGATACTTCAAATCAATCTGAAAGCTCACTGCTTTAATCTCATACCAGTAGAATGGCAATAATTTGGAAGATGTCCCAAACAGAGCCTTGTGTTAAAATCACCAAGTTTGTGGGTTTAATCTCCATATAGGCCATTTACTTTAGAGTTGGACTTGATGATCTTTGTGGATCCATTCCAGCTCAAAATATTTTAATTCTACAAAATTTTCTTCTCTAATTTTCTCTTCTTTAATATATAGTGAATCCTCTGAAGACTTTTATAAAATAGGTATTTTTTTTCTAGGTATAATCCACTGATCTGGAAGTGCTGAATTTTGGGGTTTTTTTTCAGTGAAAATGGTATCAGTAATGTTTGCAGGAGAGAGCATGTGCCACATTTACTCATTTCTTGAACATTTCCAGGGATGGTGACTCCACCACTTCCCTGCAGAGTCTGTTCCAATGCTTAACCACTCTTTCTGTGATTAAATTTTTCCTAGTATTCAACCTGAGTAACAGGAAACAAACTAGATGAAACAAATATTGTTTTAAGTTTGTAAAATGAGCATCTATTAGTGTTTTTTTGAACATGGTTGTGGGGGACACAGTCACAAACCAGGCTGGGCACAGCATCACCCACCGTACCCCCCTGTGGTGACAAATCCATCCCGTTCTCGGAAGTCAGGCAGGGCAGAGGGAAGGTGTGAGCAGATGAAGACAGAGGTGTGAGCAGAGCTTCACTGGGGCTCACAAGCTGGCAAGGGTGCATCTCCCAGCAGCCACCCCTGTGCTCCCTGGGGTGACCCACAGGCAAGGCACAGCAGCATCTTTCTCCCGTTTCAGGATTTTGATGTTTTCCCCCCAGCCTCCAGCAATTCCACTTTTCTGCTGCTCTGCCTCTCCAGAGTTTTTGCTGACAGAACAGAATGCTGGTAGCAAACACATTATTCATTGTGATTGAATGCCTAGTAATTACGTTGTATTTTTTTTTTCATTTCTCAAATTAAACATCTTTGCTATTATGAACAGATGTTAAATTCGGGACTGTTGCTGATTGTTAGTGTGACACACACATGAAATATTTTAAATGAGAAGGCTGATTAAATTTTAAACATACTGATCATACTGGTGGAATTGAAAGTAATTGAAACAGGGAATAGATGAAATGTTTCCAAGAAGAGGAGACAGAGGTGGGGTTTGCTTTTCAAAATCCTGATCACACCAATCATGTTAAATTCTGCAGACTAAATACAGTAATTTACTGTATATTATAATACCAAACCTGAGACTTACATTGTTGTTACTTCAAAGTGGCAGTAGAAAAGGATTTTAAAAATAGGGCAAAATCTATCCAAATCAAGACTTCAGACATTACTCATGTGCTTGTAGGAGCTTAGGAGCTTGTTGGTTTTTTTGGGGGTTGTTTTTTTGTTTGGGTTTTTGTTTTGGTTTAGTTTTGGGTTGTTTTGATGGGTTTGTTTGTTTGTTTTTGTTAGGTTTTTTGTTGTTTTTGTTTCCTCAGCTTATTCAGTAAAGTCACATTTCAGGAAATCTGGCATTGCTACCATCCAGGGGTATTGCCACCATGCAGGCTGAGCTGGCTTTTGGAGTCCTTCCACCTGCAGAAAGCCCCAGATCCCTTTCCCAGCTGGAGAAGCTGATGGCTTCACTGGGCTGCGTGTAAGTGTAACCTTTACCTGTGGAACTGTTTTTATTTTTTGTTTTTTACTTCTGTGGACAGATTTATCTGCACATGTATTTTGCAGAAGAAAATAAGCACCCCATCAATGTATTTATGAGAAAATTTTCTATTTTATTTGCAATGGAAAACTTTGCAGCATTACATTTTCCAGTGACCCTATGGCTCTGACACCTTTGTGCTGGACCAGTGAAAACTCTGGGGTGTTCATTGGGACTGACAGATGGGTTCTGCTCCCACACTTGCCCTCACACCCCACGAGGTCTGCCATGAAGTCTGCAGTGTCTGTCCCACCAATCTATGTTGCACATTTTCCAGCTATTGGAAGTGGTTGAGTGTCTGTAGATCACTTTGCTGCATTTGAATTACCCAGATGCATGTGTTACATGTAGAATTCTCTAACCCGACTTTGCAGGATGTATAGCATATGAGGCATGAAAGATCTGAGTTTGGAAAGTAATGCAGTAACAGCTGCAATTAACCTCCAGAATCCTCAGGTAACCTCAGGGTGTTAGCTTTAAAGCACATTGCTTTTAATTAAGTTTAGTGGCCAAGTACTGCTTTTTCTAAAACGTTTTACTGGCATTTCTTCTGCAAGAAATTGCTTGAAAGCCTGAATTCTGGTGCCAGCTCTACCACATGTGACCTAATGCCAAGAGGTAACAACTCAGGGAAAGAAAATCCAGATTGAAAAAGCCATTTCTGAGCAGGGATAACTTTTATTTGTGCTAAACCACTTTTGTGTATGCGGTTTCCTCTTATGCCTGATATAATTTACAGATTTATAACACTTGCTGTACTTCTCAAAACAAGCAAACCCCCATTGAGACTGCAAATCGTTGTTGCACTGAGTGATCCTTGACAATCTATTGTCCCTATATGTGCCACATTAAAGCAGCCCGGCACTGGTGCTAGAGAAAGTCTTCTGACACCCGGTGTCTTCTGGGGCTGTCATCCTTTATTATGTTCATGATCCATGGAGGAAAGGTTGCTAATAGCAGACATTGACCCACTGGTGGTAATTGCTGTGAAAACATTATTCAGGCTGATTATGTTAATGACAGAAGGATGAGGCACTGCCTGAAGAGTTAGTACAGCATCACCAGAGATGCTTTATTTATTTAACTGATTGATCACTTAAAGGTTTGTAAACTGCCTTCTCAGTATAATAACACTGCATAATCATGTACATACAAATTAAACAATCCAGAGAGCTAAGGCAGAGGGGTTGTTGCAGATCTGATTTTCATGTAAAATCTCAAGATTTTATGGGCTTATTTACATAACAAGTCATGGTCTAGTCTCCTTTACCAGCATCAGCTTGATGTGGAGTTGGCTTCAGTTATAAATTTTTATGGTTTGAAGCTAGTGGAATATAAGAGAATGGCTCACATATTTTAGTAATTTGAAATACATTTTTTATTGAAGAAAACAGCATCATTTTCTTCCAGCAGAACAATCTCTTCCCTAAAAATATGATGCTTTCACACTTTCCCAGGGCAAGGTTATGACTTTTCTCCTTCCCATTAATGCCTGCAGACTGCTCCTCCAGGTGTATTCTCCTCTTTCTCACCAGAAAATCCACTGCAAACCTCTGGGTCTGAGCATCCCTGATCCCTTGGAGCTGGGGGTAAGTACAGGTCACTCTGCTCTCAGACTGGTGAAATCCAAGCAGATAAAAAGATTTTTACATAGACAAGGTGTAGGATTGACATGCCCTCCAGCTGGAAAAGTACAGTCAGAATGTTCCTCAGTGAAAATGGTCCAGTAAAGAGATATTAGTTGTTGGACTTGATGATCCTAAAGTTCTTTTCCAACCAAGTAATTCCACGATTTTGTGATCTTGAGGGTCTCAACCAAATTTGCTGACAGCTGAGTTGGTGAAGAAATTACAGAGCAAGAAATTGGTGAAGAAATTAACTTAATTGGTGAAGAAGTTGGTGAAGAAATTACTCTGAGCAAAGCTGGGAGAGTGATGCATTTCTGGCCCAAAATGATGGCCAAGCTTCTCTGCCTCAGGATCCGCCCTCAATGGTCCCTCTAGGCTGAGCCTCCAGGCTCTCAGCTGCCCTCATTACACAGTGACTGGACTTGAAATCCAAGGACAGCTACTGCAATGCCATTTGTACCATCTTAAACTCATTTGATCACAGCCAGAGGGCTGGAGAAATAGATAATAGATTTTCATGTTCAGAAGAGGCCATTCCCCCTGTAACCTCTATATATGTTCCCACAGAATTCTACATCTTTTGAATATTATTGTGCTTGACAAATCTGACAAAATGGCTGAGACCAAACTGATCTGAAGAATTTCCCCTCTCTTTCTTCCCTCTTTCATGCTGAAGCATTCCTGTTCCTTCTGCTCTTCAACCCAAGGCAATTTTTGCATTTGCAACCCCTACAGAGTTGCACAGAGGATACATCACAATACTACACTGTTTGACAAGTTTTCAAATAGCGTGGCCAAAACTTACATCTATTCATACAACAGTCTGTATTAAATCTTTTCTGCACCTTTTTTAGCTGTTATGACTCTGAACTTCTACAAGAAATAAAACTACGAATCTTTTACAGATGACACAAATAAATAAATCTTTGCTTAAACATTCTTTAGAAAAATCAGTGTGTGATTGCAAAAAGTCTCTAATTGCATTTCTCTCTCATGTCAGAATAAAAGACAAACCAGATTGCTGTGTATTCAAAGGCTGAAAGAGAAAGCAGGTCTACTACCTTATTTCCCATCTTATTTTAGCTATTACAAAGCAGAATGGGGAAAAACCCAAAGCAGAAGTTAACGTTTTGCCTCAGTTCTCTCCACCTTCCCAGCAGCTGTGTTGCTTAATAAAAAGAGCAGTCAGATGGACTGATGAGTTTTCATTCATGGCTCTCTTTGTTCTACAGACTGCAGGGGGCAACATCTGTTTCTCCTGATCCTTTCTCCCCCTTGAACAGGAAATTAAATACAAATTGCCCAATTAAAGTAACCTGAAGAATTAACTTAATTAAAAATGAGGAAGTTCAGGCTGGAGTCTCTTCTCCTCTGTCCTTTGGAAGGTTAATGTGGCTGAGGCTGGGCTGGCGGGAGATGTCCGAGCCTCTGACAGAGCCTGTGCTTGGGTGCACGACTGCATTGCCAAAGCTATTCCAGTGCTGCCAGCTACTATTGATTAAACTGTGTTTGATATTGCTGTTGGGGACTGAAGGGTGCAAATCAGCTTCATCCCTGGCTTTGAAAAGGCAGGGATGCTGTTGCAGCTTCCCCGACCAGTCTACTGCATGAATACTGACACAGTCCCCTCAGCTCAGAAAAGAGTCATTAAAAACCTTGTTGAAATGTTGGTAATTTGAGTATTTCTGGGGAGAGCCTGCTTCTCTGAACATCCCTGTGTGAGAACCACATTCTGGTATTCAGAGCACAAATCGTCTTCCGTAATAAAAATTCAATAGCCCTCCCCAGAACTACCTGTTAAAACTCAGACAGTAGATTAAATATTTACTTGTTCTTTCTCAGGATCCTCTGGCTCAACAGAAGAATTTAAAGAGGTACTAAATGCTGAGGAGCAGCTGGGCAGCAGCAGAGCACCCAGGGCTGTGGGCACAGGGTGGTGGTGGCTCCCAGACGAGCCCCACAGGATCCAGGTACCAAATCCCCACATCCCTTCTTTGCACTTAGACATTGTAGATACTGCATAAACCCCTCCTTGGGATTTGACACTATGGACTGGAGGATCTGCTAAGAGCTGATGCAGCAGAGTACTGAAGCCTGTATCTAAATTCCCCTTAAAAACCACTGCAGTGTGAGCAAGTGCTCAGCTCATGTGGTATGAGTGTGGATAGGTTTAGGTTTGAGCATTATACCCTGGGGTTATACCTTGGGCTGAAGAGCTTTGAATCAGAGACTGGTTTTTTCCTACAGTTCCTACAGTTAATTTTTATAAGCTTGAGATACAAGCAATGTGCAGGCACCTGAACTAGTAATTTTGCTATTTGAAAATAAAATTAACTGGGATTACAGACTTTCATGCTTCCCCCCATTTATTCTCAAGTAATATCTATGCAGCCATTGAATATTTTGTTCTATTTCAATTAATTCAAAACTGATGTGGCCAAAGCAATTCTGTTTTTACTGTTAGGGCCAGCTAATGTTTCTTTGTATTTCCTTATTCATTGCATTCACTTGGCCTGAAATGGATGTTTGATTGTCATGTAAACTACTTTTCAAATGCACTTCTGAAGTGCAATAATATTGGAGTGGCTGGTACAATATTTTCCAGTAGTGTTAGTGCAAATGACAAGATAGAGTGGGTGTTAATAAGGTCAGACTTTCAATGGTAACCCACCTGAGTGGTGCTTTTTTGTGTGCCTTGTAAAGATGGATTATAAACACACACAGCAGCATTAAAAAAGCAATTTAGATACAATGATCTGATTTCAGTCAACCATGTGAACTTTATATCTCTCACATCTTTTATTCTATGTACAGTTTCCCTCCCTCTTGAAGGCCTTGCTGTAACAATTGAGCAGTGTACAGAAAAGCCTGAGATCTGAACTAGGCACCTCTCTGAGCTTGTTTTTGCAAATAAATATGAATTTGTTACAGGAGCTTAGGAGTTATGCAGGCTTCTTTGGAAATGGCTGGCTGAAGGTCAGTGGATATGTCGAGAGGTAATATAAGAGAACTTTGGTGGACTTGCTTTGCAACTCATATTTTTATGTATTCTATTTCATAAAAAAAAAAGAACAACAAAAAAAGGAACTTCAGTGCAATGTACTTTGGAAGTTAATTGGAGCAGACATTCAAGTCTTAAGTAAATCAGCTCTGTATCATTTGACACACAACATTACTTCGATTAGTATGACTTTCACCATTATCTAGACAGATGAAACGATGTACCATGCTAATCAGAATATTAAAGTGACACTAGCACTTATATATTATGAATATTTACTCAACAAATGAATGCATGATAAATGAGATTGGTCTAGAAATCTTTCTCAGTAGAGAAGATGTGGATTTTTTCCCCCTCAGGAAATTCTTTTTTGTGCCTAATCCAGTTATCAAATTTTCAGTGCATCTTAAGCTGCTTCCTCCTTCCCCCCACAGAGTAGTTTGTGTCTCAGCTCAAACAAGGTTTTCTGCACATACAGGAATCATATGGACTGTTCTGAAAGGCCCATGAGGCTGAAAGCTGAGAAGTTTATTTCTATGTATTTATACATATATATATATATGTATATATAGTATTTATAGTCTATGTATATATATATACTATATATATAGTATTTATAGTATATATTATAGTATATATTATAGTATGGATAGATAGATAGATAGATAGATAGATAGATAGATAGATAGATAGATAGATATAGATAGATAGTATTTAATGTATTTTACATGTATTTCTACACACCACTTGACCCAACCACAGATAATGGGGCCAAATCTGGAGTGTGAAGTCCCACATTCAAAGCAATTTTCACAGTTAGATCATTGGGATCACAGGGTTACTATGTGGACCATCTAAATCTGGACAAATTCAGGTGCAATGTCAGTACAGACAGGCCTGTGCTTAGGGCTATGGATGCACATTTTCTCCCAAAATGACTCAGGTTCCCTCTCCTTGAGGCTCCTCCTGAATCACACAGGTAAAGTACATCTCACCATCTGTGCATGAGGCTTGTACTTTCTAGGTAGGTGGCTGCCATCCCTCAGAGTGTTTGCTGTTGTAAGCTTTCTGTGAATTTTTCTTGGCTCAGTTTTCTGGGGAAGAGGTATTTTAACTCAGAGAAGCTGTGGGTGGTGCCTCGTGCCTGGAAATGTTCAGGACCAGGAGCAGTCTGGTCGAGTGGAAGGTGTCCCTGTCCCCAGTGGGGATGTTGGAATGAGATGATCTTCAAGATCCCTTCCAACCCAAACCATTCCATGATTCTAAGAACAATAGGATTAAAAATAGACTAATGAGGATGAGATGAATAAAAGCACATTGACAAATGCTGACCTTGAGCTCCACATTGAGGCATGAAGCGAATTTTACTTTGAAAAATCATAGTCAGAATAAAAGTGAATTGTCAGAGTCAAAGCGAATCTCACATTTGCCCCATCTGCTTCTGTGGGCACCACAGAATAGAGGACACCACAGGCTCTTCCTATCCACCAGGAAAAGGGGAGAAAATACACAGGGATTGGCTCCTTGGTGCTGAAAACCCTAGGAATTTTTACTAATTCTGGTCTAGCATGGGATAATCTTCTGGAGGTAAAAAAAAGGTCTTTTTATAGCTCATTTCTGGGCATAATCTTGAAATATTACCAAGGCCTCTGGTCCATAATCAGGGCTACAACTTTCAAAGTTTCAGTGCATTATTCCTGGGTCCCTTGGCCATCACAGGCCCTTGTGCTGCATGTTTAAAATGCAGCTGGCTCTCATGTTAGTGTACAGCAATCATAGCGACCTTGTACTAGCATTGTCATGGCCATTTCTCAGCCATCCATCAAGTCAGGATCTCGATGTCCTTACACAGAGCAGGTGACACCTTCCAGCAGCTGAAGAACTTGGATTGCATTATCTAGAGTTCAACTTGAATTCCATTATCTAGAGCTTGACATGAAGGGTAACTCTCTAGAAGTTCTGTACTGAAGGGTAAATCAAGTGTCTGCTGGATTTTTCCACCATGTACATCTTAGGGGGGGGCTTTGTTGTGTAGCTGGCTGTGATGTGGCTCCTGTGCTGATTTCTTTATCTTTGCTTCATGATGTTCAAGTTCATTCTTCCCAAAGCCTTTAATCTTCTTGGATGGAAGACATTGGCACAAAGTTGAAGATGTTGACACAAACCATCCATACACTCAGTAACCGTCACTGGGACTTGCCCCAGAGGCTACAAAGAAGGAAAAAGAGATTTTAAGAGCTCATAAAGCTCAGGTACAAGATTCTTTCTTCCCTATTAACCTGCCAAGGACCTTCTAGTTTCACATACAGCAAACACATGGATGATGCAGCCTTGTGCTCCTGCTGGGTGCTGTCCCTCTTTCCCACTGTTATCACCAAACTTCTGCCCATTAATCCTCTCTTGTTGAGTTCCTCTTAAACAGGAGGAATCAGCAACTGCAAAATCGAGAAGCAAGTAAGGCTCATTTTCTTGGTGTGTGATGACCATTGACAGGGTTTGCATGTGTGACTGATATGGTAGATTAATTTATAATAAAAATGCAACTTTCACATAAACGACATCAGGCGATATCTTCAGTGCTGTGCTCATCTGCCTGAAGGGACAATGTGGTTTTCTATTACTGCTAAAATGCACAGTAGTGTTGCTCGGCTGATTTGGTTTTATTTTTATATTGTGCTGCCAGTTCAGTTAAAAATCTAGGCAGGCTCTGTCAATGGCACTAAGGCATCCATCCACTGAAAAACAGATTTCTTCCCCAGTCAAACCATGAGGGCATCTAAGAAATCCCTGGTCACTTCTGGACACAATGCTTTGTCATCGTAACTTTGAAAAAGGTGAAGTGCATGGATTGACATGTGCCCTTTAATACATTCTTTTGCCCAACTGAAAATGGATTAATTGATCTTTCATAGCACCCCTTGGATCTGGAATTGTAAGGTCACACCCACAGCGGAGTAGATCCTTTTACAAAGAACATCCCTTTCTGTCATTCCTATTTGCCTAGTTCATTAAGATTACAAATCTCTGGAAAAACTGCCATTCTCACATACTCAGTTAAGGCACTGAAGAATTTTTAGAAGTCATAATAACTCATGTTTTTGCCTACAGGCCTGGGATGCTCCCTATAATTGCATCCCTGAGACCAGTGAGTATGAAGAGATTGACTTTTTAGTGCTTGATTTTGTAACCTCAAGGATACTCTTTCAGAACACTTTCTGGTTTGCAAATACATTGGATGGGTGTGGAGCTGGAGTTGTATTTCCTTTGCCACATGTAGAAGTGGCCTAACTTCCATGCTCTGTCTTACCTTTTTTATTACAGTTATCTTGCCACGGGACAAGAATGCAAGACGAGTCGAGCACAAGTTGATTCTCCTGCTATCTCATTGTCTGCAGTACATAAATCTTGAAAAGTGTGCTTTGAATAGGAAAGGATACCAACTTAATGATACATTTACTCTAACTAGGGCTGGGTGTGCACAGAATCCTAATGCCTGCTGCAGACTCTTCATGGTAACAGATGTTGCTCTCTACTTATAAAGTAAGTTTATTGCATTAGCTGCCTGTAAGCAGTTTACTCTCTAGAAGATTCATAGAGTAAATTAAAATTATCTAATTATTTGTTATCTAATTTAATAGAGAAATGGTCTTGATCTTCAGATATTATACATATATTATTATATTACAAGGCAGTATGGCAGAGGTCCCTTTCTGAGCTCTGGGCTGTTAGTGAATGAGAAGAGAAACTTGTACTCACATACAGACAAATCTAGACATGGGCTGCAACAGCCTCACCAGGGAGAACTCACTGGGCTGTGGCATTTATTTATTTATTTACTTTATCTGTATATATTTTATTTTGCTGTTCATCCCTGTCCCTCTGTCCGGTCACCAGGCAGAGTCCTGCTGCTCCCTGCAGCCCAGCTGCCCCAGAGAGACATTTGCTGTGACATCTCTGATGTGCTCCTTATCACAAGGTCCATCTCCTGCTGGGTCCCTGCAGAGACTTTGCAGCACAGAGCAAAAGGAATGCTCCAAGATGCTCCAGCCTTTGTAGGCTTAGCTGATGGCTAAAATTGTTTATTTACTAATATTTAACTAATTCTCCTCTCCACACATAACAGACCTTTCTGCTTTCAAGATGAAGAAATGCCACCTCTCTCCTGCTCTCAGCTCCTGGCTCTTGAATTAGGCTGAAGGAGGCTGGGTTCATCATTGGCTTGCTCCACAAACCATGATCAGTGTGGGTTCAGAGGGGTCTTGGTTTGGGGAAGAAAGTCCCACTTTTTCTTCATGGGGAAAACAAGTGAGCCCTCTTCCTATTGTCATGCTAATGTGTACATCTTATCCTGCCATTTTCTGAGTCCTTATGACAAATGGCTCATGCTGATGTCACTCATTTCCCCAAGGATCTCTCAGCTCTCCAGCCAGCATGTAGCAAGCTGCAAACAGTATTTCAAAATGAAAAATTGCAGGTGTTTTCTGGATGTCATCCAAAGGAAGGAGCGTGGATTTCAGGCAGAAATCAAATCAGACCACACGGAAAGATCTCCCTGAACACCCCAGACAGCCAACAGATGGTAGTTGTGACATTATGAGTCAACCTGCACACCTGGGAAACCATGGCCAGGAGCTGCAGAAGTGTACATTTAAATTAAGTCTTCCATAAAATCTTTTAATAAGGAAGAGCTGAAACAGCAGAAATGCCTTGCCACAGACCTTGGTACTGCAGCAGAAATAAAGAACATTTTCTGCTTCATGCCATGTCCTGCCTGCTAAATTTAATGATAACCCACATCATATTTGGAGGCCCACTTGATTATCCATCTATCTATCTATCTATCTATCTATCTATCTATCTATCTATCTATCTATATCTATCTATCCTATTATTAAACTACAGTAATGGTTTTTTCTGGAGTCAATCAGAGGAGCATTCTGGAATGGATCTTTTGAGGTTATGTTAGCTGTAGTTAATACTTGAATTGTCTTTACCAGTTTATTCCATTCTGTACCTGATTTGCTCCAGATGCTGGGGAAGTCCTATATTTTCTCCTTATCCCTCTCCCCATCTGACATTAATATATCCTTAGCAAGATTCTTGTCTTTGGTTAAGCCTGCTGGATAAATATAATTTATGTAGCCTTCACTGACACTATCTATTTCTGATGATGGAGAAATGAAAAATGCAGTTATGAGAGGAGCTTACTCATGGGTTACCTGTAACTCTGAGTGAGTGCAGAAATGCTACTCTGTGTTGGAGCCAGGGCTGACATAAACAAAAATTTCCAAAAATGAATATTTGAGTGTTTGGCTAGATGCTTGCTGATTATTCAGCTTCTTTTCACAACCAAAATGTAGCTACTCATAAAAACCACATGAAAATCTGAAAATGTATATAAAAATGGCAGAAACATGGGAGGTTTTTATTAGGAAAAAAAGAGTAAATATTATTTGAATGAGGATTGTGTATTAAGACACAACACTTACCCTTTGCTGCTTCTTTTTCTTTGCAGTGACTACAGTTCAAATTCATGTTTTATTTGTGAAAACACTGTCACAAGCTATTTTGGCTTTAATACAGCAAGGAACACAAATCCTACATTTGTAGGAGAATATTTTGTGTTTGGCTTGGCAAAAATAGCTGCATGGAAACTGTGGTCCTGGATTTTAATGAACCTTGTTGTTAATGACAACTGCTTAATATTTTACTCGTATATTCTTTTGGGTTCATTTAGACATCAGCTCGCCTAAGCACTGCAGAAAGACATAATATGATAAATTAGGCTAGGTCAAAGAGGAGAAATTATTTTAAATGAATACAAACATCTAATTTGTCTGGGCTTCTAAAGAATTGAAATGCCAATATTACTAGAGTTGACAGCAATGCATATTCTAGTAAATTCAGTAAATTCTATACTGAACTTTCCTTAATTTTTCCTATTCCTTTTCACGTGTTTAAACATCACATCACTGTGGTGAGACTCGCTCTGCTGAAGTGGAACCAGTTTTCCTGTTCTGGGGTACCCATGGGCCGCCTTTGGGTTTCAGTCACACACACAGACACCCCCTTCCTGGTGACTGAGGTGTCTTTGGGACCCCCCACGTGCCTCACACAGTGCAGGACCCCAAGTTTCCCCCTTGGTGCTGCAGCTCCTGTGCTCCCCCAGCTTCCAGCTCCAGAAACAGCCCCAGAGAGTCACAAGGTTCATTGAGCAAATATTTTTGTTCTGAGGTGAAAGGACTGCAAACTCCTGAAGATGCCATGTTGTCTTTATTGATGATCTGGGAACAGGCATCCTGGACCCCACAGCTTTTTCTGACATTGAGTTTTCAACAAACTCACAGCATGCTCTAGACCATCCCAGCTTTCCCAAGGAGCTGTGAAAATAAGTGCAAATCTTTCCATATTTCAATTCCATCCATCAGCTGGGAGGTTCTTGGCAATGGTCTGAAGGGTTTCATGGGCCAGTGGTGCTACAGAATGAGCATTCATTAGCTGCCTCTCTCCTGCAACACCACAAATACATTATTTGCCCCTCGTGAGTAGTAATGTGCATTTTCTCATGGGCCAGTTTGCATTAACACCATTGCCACCACAGCCCCTGATTTATCAGTCAAGGTGTGCTTTTCAGTGAAATTTACAGGCTGGCTTAATAGTGTGTCTGCTTTCTGTTTGCTGCAGATGATAATTCAGGGATTTTCTTGGCTGACTCAAAGAAATACTTGGAAACCAGAGCCAGTGGGTTTGATTTTATTGCTGCAAGGATTTAAATAAACACAAATTGATTCAGTATCATTGCATGATGTTGTGGGATGACTGTATCAGCCTCCCTCCTGCTTTGTGACCTTTTTAAGGATGTTTGACACAAACCTGGTTATAGTTTCTAAAACCTGTGCTTTATTCAGAGTCATAGAGTCACAGAATCATTTGGGTGAAAAAGACCTCTAAGATCATCCAGTCCAACCATTACCCCAGCACTAAAGACCACCACTAAACCATGTCCCCATGTGTCACATCTACATGCTTTTTCAGTCCCTCCAGGGATGGTGCATTCCCAGCTTCCCTGGGCAACCTATGCAAGTTCCTTGCCTCCCTCACAGGTGGATATTTCTTTCTAATAACTAATATAACCCTGACCCCTGTTTGTTGGAAACAATTCCCCCCTGTAGCATGTTGGGAGTCAGCCTCCAGCTGTAACTGCAGTAAAGCCAGCACCTTCCCTGCTGCCCTTTTTCCTCCCACACTTGCCCTCTGCTATGTCTGGAAAAGCAGTGGATGAGCTGCCAGTGGATGAAGTGCTGTGTCCTTTGCGTGATGGCTGTTACTCTCAGACATTTTTTTCCTGCTAATTTACCAGTGCTGTCACAGACTGATGTAAGAGCTGTAGCTATGGGGAGTTTGTTAGAGCATCCCTGAGCCCCCAGGGCCTCAAACTGGAGAAAAGAAGCAAACTGCGCTCGTTGACCGTTAACACAAATTGACTGCTACTTCTGCTGATGTTTTCAGCATAATTCATTGCAGCTTGAACTTGTTGACTATCTGCATAATTTCTCCTTGAATAATTTTACTTCCATATGGGATGCTGCAGACCTTGAGTTGCTGGCTTTGCACACAACCCCTCTGCACATTAACGAACCTCACTTGACGAGCGGTGAGCAGCAACCTCCACATCCCTGGGACGAAACCCATGACTTCTGCTGATGTGCTTCAAGGAGGGATGGTTTTTAACCTCCAACCTGTTATGAGAAGCACTCAGGAGTGGTGATAGTCTTGCTGACACAGCCCCTGTGCTCCCATGTCTGTGGGATTTCAGGTCTCTCCAGACCTTCAGGCAGGGCACACAGGGTGTTGGTGAAAGGAGTTTTTAGGGTACAGAGAGGATTTCAGCCTCCAAAGCTGTCAAATTGAGTGTTCTGATCAACATTGATTTAAGCTTCTAAAATAAAATACTGTTCAAGAAAATGAGCCAGCTTAACCTTGTTATACAGGCCAGTTTAAGAAATTTTTCCAAAAGCTCCTGGCCTTTACCAGTTAGCCTTAATGCAAAACAACCTCTAGGAATATCTGCTCCCATTAGTAGTGTTGACAAGCTAGGCTGTCTTTCAGTCCAGATTTCATGTCTTGATTAAATGGAATTTGTTTCAGCAAATAGTGCTTGTCAAAAGCAGGATATTTTTGCCTTAGGACTATTACAAAGATCACATTAGACATATTGATAATTAGCAATCTGTGTCTCAGCATTATAATGGCTCCATGTAAAAACAGACTAATATTTCCCAAGCCAAAACTATAATTATAAATTACACAGACATGTCCAGCTAATCTTAAAAATAAACCCACAAAGCAGCCGTACAATGTGCTTCAGAACACTGGGAGCTCACCTTGTTCAACTCTATTGCTTTTAGAAGAAGTTCTGACACCAGAATGAGCTGTGGAGGGACCAGTGCCAGGTGTGGTGATAGCTGGTTGCACCAGGGGAAGTTTAGATTGGATGTTAGGGAAAATTTCTTCATGGAAAGGGTTGTCAAGCCCTGGAACAGGCAGGCTGCCCAGGGCAGTGGTGGGGACATCATCCCTGGAAGGATTTAACAGAACTGTAGATGTGGCACTTAGAGACATGGTTTAGTGGGGGCTTGGGAATGGTTGGGCTTGATGTTTTATCTGCCCTATTGGTGTTAGAAATTGCTACCAATGGGTGGTTTTGCCACTGTGGTCCACATGTGAGGAAAGAAAGGGCAATGCATCTCATTCCTCCGTTAAGAAATAGAAATTATGGAAAAATGAAAAATAAATAAAAAAAAAATAACATAATCAATTTTTAGGCTTGAGAAAATGCCTTGCGAGAATAAAATATACATAGCAAACCATTAAGCCAATGTGTCCAATGGACTGAAATAATTTTACAGAGAGAAAATACTTAGAAATTTTGGCTGTGGGACAAAGCTGGCATCCTATGTGCCAATGGTAGGATGCCAGAACCAGCCAGCTTCAAAGCTGAAGTTGTGTTTTACACAGAGCTGACTTTGTGCTGAGCAAGCTTGGGAAGTGGAGAAGTGCTGAGGGAGCAGGGCTGGCTGGCACTTTCTGTCAGAGGGAGTGTGTGGCTGGCAGGACTGGCTGGCCCTTGCTGTGATTCTGTGATTCTGTAATTCTGTCTGAGTCAGGGTGGGCACCTTCCTGGAGGAATTCAGCTGTGCTGGACACGGCACGCGATGCTGTCTGCGCTGGGGCTGGATGTGCTCATGGGCTGGAGAAAGAGACCAAGCTGAAGCTGAGATGCCTGGCAGGAGATGGAGCAGTGCACATCAGTCACCAGAAAGAAAGGGATGGGGAGAGGGCTGGCAGAGAAGTTTTGGGTGCCCCAGCAGGGCCAGGCTGGACAAGGTTTGGAGCAACCTGGTGTAGTTGAAGGTGTCCCTGCCCATGGCAGGGGGCTGGAATGAGATGAGCTTTAAGGTCCCTTCCCACCCAAATCATACTGTGATTCTATGATAATAAACTAGTAGTTAGCCTCTCTTTGTGGCCCATCAGCTCATCAGACATCAGCATTTTTGACACTGTATTTTAAAGTAATTATATTTGATTCAATATGAAACTAAGAAAATATGAAACTAAACCCAATGCAACACTCCAAATATAGAGGAACATAACATAGCAGCTCATATGAAACTGTCTGCAAAGCAGGGCTGATGTCCAGCTGAGGAAAATTCATTGTTATTGCTCAGAACAGCTTTGACAGGTACAGAAGGAAGTGGCCTGCAGGAGCAGCTGTGCCAAATAGGATGACAATTAAAAGTAGGAAATAGAGTTGTTCAAAAACCCCTACCACCCCAAATTCCTAGCCAATGCCTTATTTAAAGAAAAAGAAAAGGGAGCTGCCAGCCTGGTTCTCCTGCCTGACTCAGCTCAACTCAGGCTTTGCCAGCGCTCAAAGCAAATCCTCTGAAGAAATGATGAACTTTCTGCCACAGAAACTCCAGCTTCTGAAAGCCCATTAACATTGGGTTTACTGTAGCCTTAAATAAAACATTAAAACTCTCTCTGCAATACCCCTTGCAGTAAACTCCTCTCCAGGTAACTCCACACCCTGCTGTGACTGCAGGTGATTGCAGTGCCAGCTGTGGTCACACTCTCTTTTAATTGAAGAGAAACTGAGGAACACACAGCTCAGGGCTGGGTATCTGATGGCACAGGGGTGATGTGGCCATCAGGCCGTGCCTGGCATCACCCGTGTGCAACAGTGGCAGAAAGCTGTGCTGACCTGGGAACTGGAGCTGTGCTTCTGGAAATGCAGTGGTCTGACCTTTGGAAATTGGGATGCTGCTGGTTTGATTTAGTGCTTGTCTTGTTTACGAGGCACAGCTGGCTCTCTGCTCTTGCTGTGCTCTCTGCCTTCATCTGATGGCTTTGGAAAAGTGTCAAAGACACCACAGACTGCCAAAGGTTAGTGAAGTGCTGAAGTGCTTAATTAAACAAGCCTCTGGGATGTGGCAATTTGCTTGATAGGAGCACCACACCAGGACTCTTTTTATTTTTCTTTATTTTTGTTTTCTTCTAAAGTTAGTACTGTGAACTGGAATTTTTTTTTCTTTTTCATGCATTTTGTTTTCAGCTACAAGCATTTAGAAAATACGCCCCACAATCCCCATATTTCCTAAACTCAAGATGAGACATGCAAGAGCCTTTTGTGCTACTCAGATGAGTTTTCACCTTTTTTTCATGATTTTATAGAATAAAGGGCAAATAAAATCACAAGGGAATAGTCCCCAAAGATGGAAAGCTTCTTTAGTAGCCAGTCACGTCTGTGGGGACTGTAAGTCACCTGAGCATCCTGTGCCAAGGCACCGAGGGTCATTAACAGCACTGCGAAGGCACCACTACATCTTCCCTCAGGGCTGCATGGTGATGACCTTTTGCTGCCACAGAACTGAGTAATGGGCATTAATTCAGCTGGTGCAGAGAGTAGATTGGGCCAAGAACTTAACAAGTTGCACTGGTCCTGCCCAAACCATCCTGCTCTGCTTGTCCAGGCTGTAAATCTCACTGCACTGTACTGGGCAGACAAAACTGAGGGTATTTTGGCCAATGCATTAAGCTGGGCTGCACAGCCAGCTCACATTGCATGGGATAAAAAGTAAATGAATGTAAGGTCTGTATTTGCAGCTTCTTCACATAGCCCAAGCCCAAGCTCAGCTCAATCCCATCACTCGTGTATGACCCCCAGGTCCACACCTCTGCATTTTTGGGGCATCCTGATTTCTAGCAGACATGAGCAGATGTAAGCTTCCTGCCTGCCTGTAATTCTTCTCTGTTTTCAGGCTTATTAAAAAAATCTTTATAGCCTTGTTATTTTATTCTTTTAGAAACAAGTGTTAATAAACCAACCAACTAAACCCCAACCCTCTTGTTGGAGGCAGGATAAAAAAGAGTGACATTTCAGGTGTGGTTTTCTTCCACTAGCAGAGAGGAGCAGTCCATTCCTGGGCTTGCAGTGCTTGGCTGTGAATTTTTCTGGTCTTCCACACCACACAGCATCACACCACCTTGTGTATTAAAGGAACACATGAGTCTTCTTGGTCCCCAGATGGAGAGATGTCCCTGTGTTTTATTTCAGTCTACTTCAAAAATTAACAAGGGACAGAATATAAATAAAAATCCCTTTCTGCAGAAGCGGTTGGGGGAAGTTGGCAGCAGCCAGGTGAGTGGGACACCACAGTGATGGGCAGGAGCTGTGCCCACATCATGTCTGAAATGCCTTGTCCTACAGATACAAAGGGGAAATCGGATGTGACAGGCAGAGGGGATGCACTTCTGTAGGTTGGAGGGGAGCTTGCCAGGCTGGGAAATGAGCTCCAGTGAGCAAACAGCAGCACTGGAAGAGCCAATTGTCAGACTGATCTCTGTTTCCTATATATGGACTTTGGTGGGTTTTTTTTTTTGTTTCTTTTGGGCCCAAGAGAAAATGTACAAAGCAGAGGGTGAAGTGATGGGGGCTGGTTTCAGATGGGAATCCCATAAAGAAGGCCAGTGCTGCTGCTTGCCTTGCATAATGCACTTCCTTAAGAAAAGCAGGATTTACCCCCAGGTTTTCTAAGAAGCAATTACTGGAGAGTGAGGCAGTGAGTCATAAGGGTAGAGGGCACAAAGGGAAATCCCTGAGTCCTGGGGGTCAGTGAAAGGGGCAGCTGCACCTGTAACCTGAGAGAGAGTCACAAAGCCTTGTACAGGGAGGGACAAAGGTGGTCTTAGGGAAAAAAATACCAAGGCATTATGGCGTGCCCACATCTCTTATGAATAGCCAGGTTAATGCATATCTGTCTCCCCAGCCTCTGTTCCTGTTCCTTTTGTTGACCTGCTGTAGGGTCATACGGGGAACTAGCCATTATCTCCTTACAGAATGAGCCCTTGACCTGTTTTATCTGTTTTACACAGCACCCAGTGCACCACCAGGCACTCAGGCAATTAAGACCTAATCATGGCATAAATCAAGTAAATAAGTACCTGTCAACAGGTCGTCAGGACTGGTGTTCCTCTTGGGCAAAGCTGTGTTCAAGGAGGTCAATGCAGCAAAATGGCCCAAGGCCTTCAAGGCAGAGTGTTTTTCAATAGCCCCTCATGAAATCTCTTTTGCAGGGGGGACCAACCCACCCTGCCAGTTCCCATCTCCCACCCATTCTGCAGACAAGCCCACCAAAATATCTTGGTACTTCTGTTGATTTTTTTTACTGGTATAAAAAACCAAAGTATTTAATGGTAAGAATATGTTAACCATCACAGATTCCAAATGAGGGACTTGAGAGTTTTGCTTCCAGTTTAAAAGTGGATGGTTTCTGAACAGGCACTTCCATTCAGAAATTGAAAATATAGACAGAAATACTTAGACAAATCAGCATTTCTATCCTACTGCTGTTTAACCTCAGTGATGAATGGCAAATGCATCTGATCTTGACACTGCAGTCTTAGTGGGCAACCAAGGATTATTTTCCCCACGATTCTAGTGTCAGAACATCCTACTGATATATGAGTGTATAAGTTAATGAAAAGATCATTAATTCAATTTAGATCAATTTTGATTAATCACTATGATTAATTAATAATTTAGTAACTAAGAATTAAGTGTGAATTGGTGGAGAACCAAAAGGATAGTGAAAGAAATTGGCCACAAGGAAATGTAGTCTCTTTTTGACAAAGTTGAAAGGCAAATATGACTTGAAACATTTTTTTGAATATATATAAAATTTCTGTGTTGTAAAAAAAAAATATCAGAGTAACAAATGTGCAGCACTTTAATGTCAAATTTGACTGTCATTGGAACTGTTCACAAGTAGTGTGGACAATCTAAATTATACTTCATTTTCTAAGTATGATATATAACCATTAGGATACTTTAGAAAAACACATCACCGGAACTTGGGCTGGAGAGGGAACAAAGGGAACATCTTTGGAAGGTCCAAGTGGGATTTTTTCAAGTGAATGTTATTCCAATACTTTGCAACAAACAGGAAAAAGTGAGGTCTGTTACACATCTTTCACAGCCTATTTATAAACCAGCCTCAAGAATATTTACCTGAACATATATATATACACTTTTTTTTTTAAATATTCTTAAAAAAGTAATATTTGCTTGATCTATGACACAATGAACATCTCTACAGGGAAAACTTACCATAGGCATAATAAAATACTCAAGAAGTCATAAAAGGTAACACGAGAGCAGTGTTTGGCCTTGGTAAAACACATTTAGGATGGCTGCAATGTATGGATACAGCTTTGTTCAAGAAAGGAGCTGTGCATATTTAAAGGTACTTACAAAGCTGGTCTTCTCCTTTCTTTGACATGGGATATGTTTCCTAATGGGATGAATACAAAATCATGGACACCATGCATTGCTGAAGGAAGGCTATGCCCATCTGTTTCACATGTCTGTGTTGCAATGATGGAAGAGTCTCTTCTAACTCCTATGGCTCATAAGTGAAAGAAATGCAGGACTCAGCACACGGATGTTGAAGGACAATTTCAAGGACTCCATGGTTAATGAATTCATTGGATTCAGCTCCCCTTCTCTGTCTGTCGGAACAGATTTTTATGTTCTCTGTAGAACTGAAATGGTGTAAAATACCTCAGGTCTACAGCAATGCTAGAATGCTGCTCTTCTGATAAACATTTAAAGCAAAGATTGCCAGTGTTATTCTGTTTCCTTCTTGCTTAAAATCCCTCTGTGTATGTTGTGGAATGGGTGACTTAAAGCATCTGTGGAGGGAAATAATTACACCACTACCTATCACTGCACGTGTTCAAGGGCAGCATTTTGCAGACTCTGGGCAACAAGGTCCTTGGCAAACCAAGCTGGGTCTGTCCAGAGGCCAATGGGTGCCTCCAATGCTACTGATATTTTACCTGCAGAGAGGTTTCACCCACCTGAACACCCCATTATCCAAGCGATGGTTACAACTGCTTGGATGGCACCACTTCTTGCCTGGCTCTGCTGCCACAGCTGCTTTTGCCCTCGTTACTTCATGGTGATGGATACAGAAAGTTAGAAAAATGCAAATAGAAAAGTTTTTTATATCTTCCAAGTGTGCAAATAAATGGCTGTATGTTTTTATGGGAACTCAACTGAAATTTCTCAATGCCAGCTGTTGCATTCTTGGATAATTCAGCTGCTTTTACATTAATGTCTTTGCTCATAACTAAAAGATAATTGACTATAAACAAGTGTACTATAAACAGAAAGGAAAAAAACAAAGAAAAATTGTTTTCTAGTTGTTCCAAAAGAAACAGGCAAATTAAGGCTATGACTAGAAAATGAGTGAGTTCTCTGTTAAAAATAACCTCTGTTATTTTAACTGCTATTTTATGAAGAAACAAGTGATTCCAGTGCTCCTAAATGTTTAATGAGGGAAACCAATGATTTCTAGAACTGTTGCTGTCTCCTACGGGAATAACCAAAACTAATGCTCTACCCCCACAGAGTAGATTTTGCATATTTGTTCCCAAACTGACCACACTCATGAGCCATTGAAAGACTAATGCCACCTTCTCAACAAAACTGTTTACATAAACTCTGACCCCCCTGTCAGTATTTTCCAGCTCTTACCCAGGCCTGGATGGGTAATGGCCTGGATATTTCATGGCAAATTTCTCAAATACAATCACACAAATGTGCACTGGAAGAGGGGGGACTCATCCTATTGCCTTCAGTAGGACCAAGAGCAAAATGAAGTGCGGAAGCAAGCGAGCTGACAGTTACTATTTCTGTGATGCCTCCTTCTGAAATCACATCAGTGAACCCTTTCAAAGCCATCCTGCAGAGAAAACTGATCAGTTCTCATTAAATCGCTCTCCTAGGATTCTCTGGGTTGAAAACTGCTCTGATGTTTACTTTCCCTCATCATCCAAAGGTGAATATTCAAAAGGTGAATAGTCCTCGCTGCTGCTGTCTCCTGTGCTGGGGTGGGGTAGTCAGTGCAGCCAACAGGCAAGGGATACAGGGAAGAAAACTGATGTTAGGACAGAACATAATAACTCCTCAGTATGGAAAGTCAAAATCTGTTTTGTTCTACAGAAATATTAGGTTTCGTGGCTTGTATGATATCTCAGTGGAGATATTATTTGCTTCCCAGCATTTTTCTCATAACCACAAATCATACCCACAAATAAAAAATATCCCTTCAAAACCACTTCCTATTAGCAGAGCATACTTTATATTATAAAACTTGCAAGTAGACCAGTGTTGTACCATGAAGCCTATACAGCGGTTTTTTGTCTTTTTGTTTTCCCAGTGTAAAAATATACAATGCTACTGCTCATTTGCTGCAGTGTAAAGGTCCAACTGGTCCTTGCCTGCTGAAGGCTCCACTGCTACTGCCCTTTCATACCTCCCCAACCCAGACCACTGTGTTACCCCTCCTTATACCTGAAACCTCACAGCGTAACGTATTTTGCCTCCCATTTATAACAAACAACGAATCTTTAGCTGGTGTAATGAGATACTGTCCAAATAATCCACTGTCTTTCATAATTCTGTTGTTGCTGCTCCAGGGCCAGTCTTTGGACGTGACTGGGTCCTTTAAATTCTTCAGTACATTCATCCTCCCCGTTGACAGCTCCACAAAAAGCACATCTGTTTGCAAATGTGAAGTAGCGTATATATAGTACTGATTGCCTTCAGTGAACGAGGGCTGAAATGTCAGATCGGACACGTGTATGTTAGTTTTCAAGTCATAAATCAACTTAATTTCCCCCCGGACGGTGAGGGCCTGGACGGTGATGGTGCCGCTGGCGCGGTCGGCGCTGACCAGGTAGCGCCCGTCGGGGGAGACGTGGGGCGCGCCCGCCACGCGGCCGTTGGGGCCGACCACGGCGTCGGTGACGCTGTCGATGACGAGCTGCAGCGAGGCGGCCCCCAGGCGGCTCCTCCTGCACTGCACGAAGTAGTAACCACCCAGGTGAGTGTAGGCCATGGCCTGAGGCACGCAGCCGTAGGCCTTGAGGTGGATGGTCTTGATGTGCGTCACAGTCTCCAGGTCTATCTTGTGGACCGCGTGCGTGGAATGGTTGAAAACGAAGCCAAACCTGAAACGGAAAACAAAGCACTGAGGTCACCTCTGGAGATGTGGTGACAGGCTTGAGCAAAGATAAAAGTCAGCAGAGTTGGGGACATTTTATTGGTTGGTTTTGGGGGCGTCTGCAATACTGGGGACCTTTTACTGGTTGGTTTTGGAAGCGCATGCAACAATGCTGTCTCTTTTTGTAAGAAATGTCTTGTTTTAGTGCTTCTAAAACATCCTAGAAGGAGGGATATATTTCAGTCAAATTAGCAACCTGATCCTGGAAATTTGAACATTTGCTTAGCTGTTTGAATCTTTGAGAGCCAAAATCTTTTATTGGGGTTTAAAAATTGGGCACAAAATATTGATATATGAAAATGAAACAGCAGCTTTATATTGGGAACTTACTGGGAAGACCAATTTCTATAGAAGTGATATCAAGGTTTGGGTGTTCAGTAGGATAACACTGACCAGGTTTGTATTTAATCTATCTGAGATTACAGTCATGAGATTCAATATATACGCAAGCATTCAATCTCAAAATAGAAAAGCATTCAAAACAAAGTATATTGCTGCCAGGATGAGGTTAGAGAGTAACTATATATAATAAATATAGCTGAGCACAATATAATGTATAACCACTGAATGAAGACCATATCTAGTCTCATCTCTTAACTGACAGCACCAGAGGGAAGCTATGGTGTGTGTTTGGTACCCGTGGTGCCTGGGAGCCACTGCAGGAGATGGCAAGGCTGTAGTGCAGAGCAGACTCTTAAAAACCATCCTGGCAGCCCAGGAAATGTGTAAAACATTTCTTGAGGAACATAACCAGGGTGCCCTGAAGATAAGGGGTCTTCATTTTCTGTCTCAAGACAGGGCAAAAAACAGTGAGCAGAGGATAAATGTTCCATAAAAGATATATACTGCAGCACATCTGACCTTTGCTGAAGACAAGAAAAGGTCAAGAATAGCCAAGAAAGGTTTCTGCTTAATTTGAGAGGGAGCCCTTAGAAACAGCCTGCTTGTGTTCCACTGGATTTACTGACACTAACTTACAAAAACTAATTTTACATCAACTATCTTTTCATCCATTCAATGCAGACAGAGGGAAATGAAGTGAGTGCTTAGGGCTGTATCACTTCCTCAGAAGATGTAAAATTGCCTTGTGAAATGTGGAGAACGTGCTCCTGTGCAGAAAATACATATTTTGCTTGAAACACTAGGTTTATTTCTTTATTCTTAATCCATCTGTCAATGAGACACTCAGCAATGATTTCACTTCTAAAGGATGAGCCAGTGTAGTGTGTGATCCCATGAAAATCACTGGGCTAAGCCTTTCATTTCCCCATTATACTCACATCCATTAGAGGCTTCACAAAGTATGTGCAGTGGAGAGTCGTAGTGCACTGTGTGTGTGGAAATTGGATATGACACTTGTATTTCTCCTGGATGAATGAATTTTAAGTACACTTTAAAAAGTGCTTTCCCTTACAGCTCTTTTTTTTTTCCCAAGACTTACTTTAATACTTGGTCAAATGCCTGAAGAACTTAAGAAATTATCTTTATCATAAACTCCCGTTTAAAGAAGTGGGTCAGGATATATTTTATGTGCCCACAGTTGCAGAAGAGGCTCAGCCCTTTCATCAAATCTGTGATCTGAAATCTCAAAGCAAACTTTGTACTTAGACAGTTTTTAATAGACAACAGTCTACCCTTGGAACTAATAAAAATGGAAACATTTCTAGATATCCATCTAAAATAAGAGGCAGCTGAAATACATATGCAGGGGTATTTGCATACAAACATTATTTGGCTAGCGGAAGAAATTGCTTAAATGTTCACCTTCCTGGGAAAGGCTGGTACTGCCATTTATTGTTTATGAGTGGAGAATTTAGAAAATCATCCCAATGAGTCTCATTAGCTTGCAAACAATTATTTTTTTCTGTGCTGAGGGTGAGAGAGAACAGACAAAGAACTGGCCCCGAACAAATGCAACAGGAAATCAGGGACTGAATCTGCAGCTTTGCATATGGAAAACTATGGACAGTAACATATATTTATTATTTCAGCCAACTAATCACACTGAAGCAAAAGGAGAATTAAACAAACAAAAATGTGTAACTGTTCCACCTTCCTGTCTTTGAATTCAATTCTCACCTTCTCAGCTCAGATTTTAACATTCAGCAAAGTCATTCACCTCCTAGCACTACTATTACCCATAATGAAATTGTGAAAGAAAACTGGAAATATGAAGTAGAGAGAAATTACAAATGACAGCCATGAGGCATGCATCATTATTTAGTGTTTCAGCAGGCAAAATTATTTATTTTGGAACAGATTCAACACATAATCATTTAAGTTTAACCCCTTCTCTCTCAGTGTTTCCTGCAGGAAACCTAAGATTACTGTAATGAGTTACATTATGTTTTTTGAGTGTTTAATTTAGTTAAACTATATAGAGGACAGAAGATGGTTAAACAGTTGTTATAATATGGAAATAATAGTATAAATTGCTGTGCAGTTATCATCAATTTTGATAATGTTAATGGGAGGCTTCCTGTGCCTGCTGGGAAGCAGCCAGTATTACTCCAGGTTATTAGTATGTTAGTTACACAACCTCATTAACCACTACATCACATTAACATTCAAAACTGATAGTTCATGGAGGTTTGTTTTTTTAAATCTGCAGTGCATACAATTTTTCTGCTCCAGCCATAAGGCTCACACAGAGATCCAATACTTGAACAAGTTGGGAGCATGTGAAAGAACCACATTTTATGCTTCAGGCAGAGTACATTTTTACCAGTTCAAGCAATATATCCTTGACACAGATTTCTGCTCAGATCCACAACAGTTTTGTGGCAAGGAAGGTGTTTTTTGGGCCATCAAATTCCTGGCACAAGTAAGGCAGAGCAGTGTGCCATAAGCTGCAAGGAGGGATGACTAAGGTGAGGTTTGAATGCCTGTGCATGGTCTAAGGGAAGGTCCAGGATTGTTTCTTGCTGTTTTACTGATTAGCTGAATAACTACTGGCAATTTCCTCAACCATTTCTTCACTTCATGTGTGAAAATGGGGATAAATGTAGTTAAGATTCATTACAAATTTATTTATTCCTTCACTCATTCATTCACTCATTCATTTTTTCATTCATATCTCTAAAGTGCTTTAAGGTTATGAGAAAGGAGCAGCATGGTCACCATTATTATTCATTAAAAGAATTTCTCACCTAACATGATTAATAATAAGATTTGTAGGTGGTATAAAAAAATCTCCCACTCCTTCAAAGGGTGTGTGGATAACATGTGGATCCTCTCCAGTGCTTGCCTCTGGAATCACCTACAATAAATACACACAAGGTTGAGCACAGGATAAGCACTGAGTAAGGCAGAAAGGTAAATACAGATTAGAGACATGCACAGCACCAAGTGGCTCCTTCCAGGCTGTAGTAGACTCAACTGATTAATGATTTCAAAACATTGTTTGGTGTAGTTGTCTTGAAAAGCTGTGCTAGCAAACAGTATTTGAGGCATGACATTTGTAAGGTAAGTACACAACTTGACTCCTGTAAGTTGTTTACATCTCAAGAATGAGCAGTCAAGCAGGAGCTGAAGCAGTATGACAACAGCAGGACAAGAATAATTTATC
This sequence comes from Ammospiza nelsoni, assembly GCF_027579445.1. NCBI lineage: Eukaryota > Metazoa > Chordata > Aves > Passeriformes > Passerellidae > Ammospiza > Ammospiza nelsoni. The sequence continues at coordinate 9,187,781 of NC_080648.1, forward strand.
CCTCACTGTCTAAAGCAAACATTCACTCCATGGTCATATTTATTAATCTCACTTAAATGCACAGTGATAATTTACCACCCTGAAGGATCAAACACTAACTCACAGCAGTTAATTATCACTTTGAAGGAGAAAAACTGTTCATCCATCAATATAAAGTCCAGGGAGGAGCGAAGAAGCTCCCTTTGGCTGTCCCCTGGTCCTGCCCTCCAGCACAGCACAGATCTCCATGGACAGGGGAACTCAGGTCCTCCACTGCTCCAGAAAGGAAAAGTTCTCAAAAATTAAAATGTTAAACGCTCAAATTGTTTGCTGGGTTTAAGATGACTTTAGTCCATTCATTAGGACCTTCTGCTGCTCTAATCTGCAGCAGTTGTTGCTTTGAATTTATGGCTACATAACTCATGAAAGACATGCTAAATCCCTAAAAGGTTTATTTCAGACAGCTGTTCTGGTCATGCCATTTAGATTTCTTCCAATTAGATTGCTCAAGAAGGATGCCCAGCCTACCACAGTGCTTTCAAGAGGCCAGACATTTGCTTCCCACAAGCCAGTAATGGCCAAACAACAGCATCCCCTTAGCTGGCTGCACAGGCAGTTTGATAAATCCCTGACTTCCAGAGGAGTGGAAATTTAGATCAACCTCTGCAGCAGCATCTTCATTAAAAGAAAGTATTTTATTGCATTTCTGCAACTGAACGCTGCAGGTTTTAAGAAGGAACTTTGCCCAATTAGTCACTGCCCACCTTTTAGGAAAGAAGGTCAGAAAAAAGAAAGGATCTGCTGCTGATGATGCTAATCTCATCTCTATGTGTGTAACTGCACATCATAAAGATAACAGAAAAGACTATCTGAGACCCGGAACCTTCTAACAAGTTCCCAACTGTGCAGATGGTGTGTTCTCCCTAATAATGACATGCTTGTGCCATCTCTCCTTTAATTACAGAAACTTCTCACAGCTGGATGGATGAAATTAAGTCAGAAAGGGTAAAAAGAGTCCATTTTGTCTCCTTATACCCTGTACAGGAAACTCACATCCCCAGGTGAGACAACTTGGTGTTGCTCCCCTGGAAACCTTCATTTATGTGCCTCCATTCTGATTTTGGCATCTTTTCCTGAAATCGCCTGTGATGAGTAGCTGGTCCAGTGTTTATTATTGACAGTCAGCACTGGATGGAGCATGTGGATGGTAGGGATGGCTCATCCCATCTTCATGGGGCAGTATCCCCAGCAGAAGCTTTGGGTAGCCCCACAATTAATGCAGACTCCAATTTGTTGGTTTTTAGGTCAGAAAGCACAGCCCCCCTTTTTCTCTGCCTGCTGGGAAATGCTTCAATGCAGACCTAGCAGCAAACACTTCTGGCAGAAGGAGTATTCATGTGACACCTCTTTCCAGAAAGGGTGGGCAGCAAGTGCCAGAAAACCACCACCAGAGAATGGGATGTCTGGAGGGATCAAATCAGATCCATCAGCTGGTGTCAACTCTGTCATACATCATACAGCAGCAGAAAAACGCCCCACTAGATGGCAATTCTCCATGTTCTCTGTGCTGTCAACGGAAGAGTAAATCTGCTAAGGTGATCCAGAAGTGGAAGGTGATTTGGGTGTCCACACTCATGTGCAGTTCTCAGTCCCAGTGCCACTGCAGGTCTGGTGGTGCTGAGCATGGAGGAGTTCCACAGATATCACTGGCACCCCTGCAATGGAATCACTAACACCCAATAACACAATTTGTCCCTGAGGTTTTACTTCTCTTGGTTTGGCTTTTTTCCTTCATGCCCTAGAGAGCCCCTTCTTGCATTTTACTGTGAGAGACTCACAGAATCACAGAATTGTTAGGGATGGAAAAGCCTTCTAAGATCATTGGGTCCAACTATTTCCCCAGCACCGCCAAGCCAGCACTGAACTGTGTCCCCAGGTACCACATCTGCAGGTCTTTTCCATCCTTCCACGGACAGTGACTCCACCATTGCCCTTGGTATCCTGTTCTGGAGTTTGAGAAAGTTATCAGTGAAGAAATTTTTCCTAATACCAACCTCAACCTCCCCTGGCATAAATTTAAGCCATTTCCTCTTGTCCCATCACTTCTTACATGGGAGAAGAGACTGACTTATCTGGCTCCAACCTCCCTTCAGGGAATTGTAGAGACTGAAAAGGTCCCCCCTGAGCTCCCTCACCTGCTCCTTGCCAGCCTTGTGCTCCAGACCCTTCTTCCCCAGCTCTGTTGCCCTTCTCTGGACACATCCCAGCACCTCAAAGTTTGTCTTGTAGCGAGAGCCCAAAACTGACCCCAGGATTTGAGGTGCCTCAACAGTGCTGCAGAGCACAGCACTCTTGTCCTGCTCACAGCCAGCTGCCAGTCCTTGCTGCACAACTTTTTGGCACTTGGCTCTGTCACCAGTCTTAAAACAAATCAGACCTTGGCACAAAGCAGCCCTGCTGTCAGCCTGTGGCACAGTCATTGCTCAAAAACAAATTAAACAGCAGGAAAAATATGTGAGGATGGACAGAGGAGGGATGAATAAAACACACTGGATATGCAAATGAAACAGCAGCTTTATATTCAGACCATTAAATGTGGCTAATTACCTGCAACCCACCAGCCACCAGTGTGTTACCAGTGATGCTGAGCCCAGGAAGAGCAAAGGCTCCAGGGTGTAAGGACTTACCTGCAGTGTGGGTGATGATTTCCTCGTGTCCCCCCAGCTGAGCACCCACACTTGGTCGTGGGACTTGTCATAATGTAATTTGGTTGGTAATGGGTCCACATCCAAGGACTTAAAAAAACCCAGAGAGAGTTATTTACACAGAGACTCAAATGAACATGACAAAGACCACATCAGTTCCCTGCAGGCATTCTCATGCACCACTGTTATGTTCCCTGTGCAGCTTTGCCTTCAAATCAAGTGGGGGATCAGCAGCAGGTGAAAAATTTGGCTGTTTGGTGCCATTTTCTGGGTAGACATCACTCCATCCTCTGCTGTTCCTTACAGCCAGAAGATCAAGGGCCAATTTCTGCCTGAATTGTACCCACACCAGCTCTCCCCATTTATAAGCATTCTCTCCAAACTGCTTATGACCCAGGTCAGGCAGCTAAGCCAGGAATTCATCCCAGTGTTTTTTACCAGACTCACTGTGAGCTTGGCTGCAGAGGCAGCCCTGAGACTGTGATCTCCAGCCCACAGAGGAGTTTATTCTGCCAGTGAGGTCACAGAACAGTGAACTCCATGTGATGCCACCGGTCAAAGCAACACAGGCCCAGCTCTTTACTGATCAGCAGATCTTTGCCCAGCAGATCCACTGGGCCAAGTCTGATTTTTTTGTCCTATATCAAGTCTTTTGTCATCAGTGAATAATGTGTTCACTTTTAAGTACCTGTATAGCTTTTTGAGTCTGGATATCAATTATCATTACTCTGTTCTGCTTTGGCTGTGTCACATAAATGTACTTGTCTCTGACATTGACTGCTGAAGCCCAGAGGCAGGACTGAGTGTCTTCACCTTCCACTCTAGGACAGATCTCCTCCTGAGGGGTTAGAAAAAGAGAAGGTTTAATTTTTACAAGTTCAGGGCCTGGAGCAGCAAGAAGCTTAGCCTTGTAAACTGCAGGGAAAAAATCCCTGGGGATTCCATTAGGATGATATTTCTTCCCTTTCTTTCCTGGAAAACATGAAATAATTAATTTATCAGGTACCACACTTCAGCCTGGCTCTATGCAATGACATTAAACAGCTGGACCTCCTGCAAACCTATATTGAATTTAAATAACCACAGAGCCTATGGATTGATCTTTTGAAGCATGCTGTGGTTCATCAAGACTTGCAGTGCTGTCAGCATTTATTAGCAACAGAACTATCACTCTGTGCTTTGAAAAAACAGTGATTTACATTAATTGAGTCACTGCTTTATATTTTTCATAAAGTCTTCATTTTCTGCACAGGAGTTTGAAGAGTCACTTTTGGTCTCACCAACAACTCCCTGCATGTTTGCTACTTCTCATTGCTCTTCCTACTGTCAAGATGCTTTATTTGAAAGAGCAGTTGTGTGGGACCAGGCTGTGGGGAGGAAATGGGGTAAAATGAGAAGGAACACATATAAATTTCAGTGAGCACAACTGTTGATTTTAGACCTTGTGTTGCGTAATATTAAATAATGGTCCAACCTACCTAAGGGAAATGTGATTGGAGCTGTGTCAGAGCTTGTTCAGGGAAAGAGGAGGTACAACAAAAAACAATGTCAGCACTGGAGGAATAGAATAGAATAGAATAGAATAGAATAGAATAGAATAGAATAGAATAGAATAGAATAGAATAGAATAGAGTAGAATAGAATAGAATATCCTGAGTTGTAAGGGACCTACACCATGTGCAACAATTACGGATAGAAAGCTGTCACCTCCAAGCAGCACAGCTCTGCTGGCTGAGTGTCATGGTGGAGACCATGAGTAAGGTTTGAAGATAAAAGACTCAATAACTTGGCTGCATTTTCCTTTCTGCTCCTCCAGCCAGGCTGGGAATCTATGCTAAAAGCCAGAAGATGACACAAAAGCCCAGACTGGGGCTTCCAGGAGCCATTTATGCAGTCAGGCACCTGCCAGCCTTCACACTGCCCTCCTCATCCTCAGCTCTCACAACACAGCACCCACTCAAGCCAAGGGTGGATGTCTACTGTCTATGTTTGCTACTGTCTATGTAGCAAACATCCAAGATAGTAAAAGGGAAAAGGGAGCAAAAAATGTCAGTTATCCCCAGACCAAGGGAAGGGTCCTTGGAGATCTGTAGGAATCCCTCAGAGGTGTCTCTGAAGAGTAGCCAAGTGATGTTAAAAATCCCTCTCATGCACACCAATGTGCTGACATGATTTCCTTAAGTGCCCTCTCTGTTTTGTTCTTTTTGATCTGTTTCTCCAGGACCACCTCTTCAATATTTACAGATCTTCAGAAAAGAAACACAGGATTTCTGTCTTTGTAAAGCTTAGGTGTGGTTTAATAGCATTAAGTCCATAGACTAGCCTTGGGGTGAGCATCAGTCTGGATTTCCTCTAAGGTATATTAAAAACTAGTGGAAAAAACCCAGTATCAACCACAAATTTATTAAGATTTAGAAAGTACTTCCTACACACCCATAAGATGCAGAGCTTGACCCAACCTGCAGGGCTCATGACAGCAATTCTAGCCTTTGATTCCTCCCAAAATTGAAATCAAGGCTGAGCCCTTTTTTTTAGAAGAGCCACATTCTTTAGCCACGTTTTCAACTTCCCCTTTTAAAAATTAGAAAGCAAGGAAAGGAGTGACTAAAACAGCATTTCTGGCTGTATTTCAGCACCTGTGTTTTTTTAAGAACTGTCAGTTTCATGAGGATATGCCTGCTGTATGTTCCTGTGCAGGAGTACATAGCAGGTCACTGAGAACACTGACCTCTCAGAGCCTCCAGGCACGTGTTATCCCACTGGCCATGTCGAGCTCCACTGCCTACAAGCCAGTGCTTGACATTTCTGACACCTGAAAAAATGTTCCTTGTAATTCCTAAAGCAAGGGTTAGGTAAATTCAGTGCAGACAGAAAAGTGCCCACAGCAAACACAGACAGTGCAGTCTTTCTCTCAGTGCAGAAGATGCAGAGGATCTTCAGGGCACAACCATTTTCTGGGCATTCTTATTTGCCTCCCTGCTGTAGTTTAACATAGCAAAGCACTTCCAAAGAGCAGAAAGTGGCCCACAGTAGCTCACTTCTTTGCCTATGGAGCCATCAGTAAAAGGAGCACCAGTGAATGATGTGCACATCTCTCTGCTGTTGACTTTTGTACCTTCCCTAAAGCCCAGTTACAAATTTGGGGCATGGATAAGTAAACAGATCAAAAGGACAAATGAAAATCTTTGCTTTTGTGATAACTAGCCAAATTCTCTGCAGCGTGTCAGTAAATCCTCCATGTCAGCCTTAGAACTTATGTGGATCCCCTGATTTTCAAGAGAAGATGCTACACCTCAGGGATGCTGCATGAAGCCCACCAAGCTCCAACACCCTTGTGGCAAACAGGTCCTTTAGCAATAACAACTTTGAAGAGATTAAGAGAAAGTTTCCCAGCTGTCAGCTGTAGCTGCTGGGTTCAGGACTTACATAACTTGTGAAAATCCTCTCTTCAGGCCTGATGTGTCTCCGGATTTCACATTCGTTTGGCTGGAGGACTGTGATCCCATCATCAGAAAAGACATAGAACATATTCCCAACACTCAGGCCTTAAAGGGGGATAAAGAAGAAGGAGTTGGATTTTTTTTTGCATGCATCCATAGCTGTTAGGACTTTTTTAAAGAACTTGTCCTCCTTTCCCGACAAACAAAATCTGCCTTACATAAAAGTTGGTCATTTGGATGCAGTTGGAGCATTCACAAATCAAATTTCATGTCACAACAAGGGCTTCAAGGAGTGAAGAGGTACAAACACATTCAAAAATGCATTGCCTTGGTGGCGGTGGTTGCACCCAAATAATTATGGCTGGGTCTTGTAAATAGGTACCAAAACAGGATTTTATCCCAAGAAGCCTCTCTGTTGCACTGCTATCCCCCTCAGATTATGAATTTGGGTTTTTTAAACTATTTCATTAAAAACAGCTTGACAATAATTTGAGAACTGAAAGACAAGCTTTCGTTAAAATGAAAGTGAAGGTCATCCTGTTACAGGCAACTTGACCACTGGTAACTGTGATGTTAAATGGAAGTGTTTAGCATCTGTACCATGAATGAAAATATATAGATTTCTTTATTTTCTTAAAATATCTGAAAGAACTAACTACAGCCACCAAAATATATACATTTTTGAAATCTTGCAAACTGTAATTCACAAATGTGGAGTAGTTCAGCATTGCATTAGCACTCATTTATCCAACCAGGGCATTCCAGGAGATTTGGAAAACTGGCTGATTGTCATTGCTTTGCCATTAGGAGATTGTATTTTATCACTTCTGTCATGCTACATGTAATTGCAGTGACAAGATCTTTAAGAAATGTTCAGGATCCTTTCAAACCCTCTAGTTTCAAAGATCCAATAATTTCATTTTTTCACACCACCACCAGTAAGTGTTTGCAAGGACCACTGTCACCCCTAGCAGTGTTGATAGTGTACTTTATCTGCCAACAATATGGTGATGCCATAATTTGTATCTTCAAATTTATTCAATTTTTCCCATGGAGAAATAAAGTCCCCATTCTATGGCTCTGAACAGTGTTCAGTGCTAAAAATTCCCTTTGCTGGTCCTGTGGTGGCAGCTCTAAGTACTGCTCACAGAGACAGTGTTTCTCACATTTCTTAACTGTCTGCAGGATTGAGATCTAAATCATCAGGAAATTTGACAGTAAAAATAGGGACAATTTGGACAAAGGCATTTTTGGAAAATGTTGTAAAACATGTGTATTTAGTAAGGCCAGAAGGGTGTTTTTGTTGCTAAGCCCCCTTCTTTGATGCCAAGTAAGTAATTTCAGAGAACAATGTGTCAGCATGTGGTGTTTGCTGTACTGACATGGTTGAGTCTCTGAACCACAGCACAGAAATCCCCCAGTTAGGGCTCAGGTGGGTACAAGAGTTGTGATCCTCAAATGTGATTGCACAGGGCAGGATCATGCATGTAGGGAAAAAAGCTCCATTGAGAGTTATTTCATGGACTAAGGGTTATTTTTCCCCAAGTATATTGGTAACACATTTCATGCAGGCACTTTGGGCCAAAACCTGCGCTCCCAACATCCACACATCTCCCACCTGCTTTAGTGGGATTTGATGAACACTCAGAGGGCAGAATTTGACCCTGGCCTGGAATGAGTGCTGACATTTCATGGGTAAAGGATTTTAATCCTCAGAAGTGAAAACAGGCAGGCAATCAATTATGACTATTGTGAGGATGCTTATTATTATTTTCATGCACAAGAGTAGTGTGATTTTGTCTGATGATCCTATTACAATGAGGGTGTATTTAAGAAGACCATAATTACCCACAAAAATACTTTGATAAAAAATTTTACCCCAATAGGTTTAGAGTCAGAGACTTGGCAAGTTCTACTACTTATTTTACAGTAAAATGAGTCCAAGTTTTTGTGCAGACTGATTAAAATATGCTACAAATTCCCGAGAGCATTCAGTTACTCTCTTTTTAAAAAAGTTTGTCAGTTAAAATTAAACCACTTTTTTTGCCCAGAGATTGGTTTTCATACTGATATTTAGACCAAGCAGGATTTTACTAGACAAACTAGGTGTTTTATTGTGACTTATGAAACATTTGCCAAATCTTGGTTGGGGTACATCCTAAACAATTTCATGGACATCAGTAGAACAGACTCCATTTTTTATTATACTGATGCAACTCCTTGGTGCAGGGAATTGGGAATTATTTCAGTACAGAGGTGGGCAATGAAGTATTTTGTGTTTTTTATAGTAGTGAGGCAGGTACTAAATTGGGAACTCGGGGACTAAGGAGGAGTTTTGAAAAATTTTTTCCTTTTGAATTGAGGACATTTCAGGTTAGATGACACAACTAGTTCAAAACCTAAAGGCATAATGAAAGGCAAAGTACTTCACCTGTATAGCAAAATATCCCTAATATAAAAAAAAAAACCCCATTAAGAATGGAGAGGACTTTAAAACATAACAGTTCTTATTTGATCCACTCCAGACGAAGTTGGCTCTAACAAAAAAACATTGGGAGGATACCTGATATCAACAAGAGCTTATTTGAGAAATACAGTGTCTCCATCAGTGTACATTTATACATCCCTCCTTTGAGATCAAAGGGCAAATTTTTCACCATGATCCTATACTTAAAGAATTTTCCTCAACTTAATTTAAATACTTGGAAATATTTTAGAACTTAAATTTGGTAATGAAAAGGCTTTCAGCTTTTTAAGTGCATACACTCACATAACTGCTGATTGCCTGCTGGCACAAAATGCCCCCTTTCTCCAGGTATTAAGTGAGCAATGCTCACTACAGAAATGAACACTGTCACAGAAAAAAACCAAATCTCTGCTTTACATTTGGGCTACTCATGGTTTTCTCTGGACAAAATTAAAAACTATTTGTACATTGAGTAAATACTGCATGTGCTTCCAGCCCCAGGTTTAACTGGCTGGTTGCCCTGTGTGCATTCATTTCTTAGGGCATTGCCTGGGCATGGTCTGAAAGGTTCTGAGAACAAACTGACAGACTGACTTTTAAAATGACCAAATACTTGTGTTAAAAGTTTGACTTGCAAAAGTTGTTCTACACCATATTTTTTAGGCATTTTCCCAAGGTTTTAATTACTCCAGACCTTGTGGGGATGAGTTAGTGATTTTAAAGGAGCTCAAACCTACCAATGCATCTGTTAATATTGCTACTTGCACATAGTAAGGAATTGACCGAATATATTAAAATATAAAACCAAAAATGCCATTCCTGTCTTCCATCTTTCTCCGTGCCAAGATTTCACATGCTGAAGTATATTCTAGAATGAATGTGCCCATCACATACTACAGAACAACACAAGCAGGGTAATAAACCTGCTTTACAGATACTGAACTGTTTAGGAACATCAACAGCAGATCTGCTTTACTGGCCATGTTTTGCCTCAACATTGCTCATACTTTCATTTAAAATGTGCAAGGTTGATAAGCAGTAAGTCCATCTATTTAGCAAAATTATAATAAGACTTTCTGCAAACAACTTCTCAGCTGTTCTTTAAATATTCCTCTACTTCCACATCTGGTAGGATTATTCAACTGCTTTCTTTAAAAAGGAGCATAAGGAACACTTTATAAAAACAGCCATGGAGCATCGTGCAGGTGATGCTGGACTGATGAGATGCATTAGAGATTTCATGTCCAAGCAGAAGGGAAATAGCAATTCCTAGTGCCCATAATGCCATTTACAGGAGCACCAGCAGTGATGACTCCTCACAGCCCTGCACCAGGCACCTGCAGGTGGGGTGTTCAGAAAGAAGTGCTGGGGAGCTCTCCTAGGTGACTGAGCCACTTCTCTGACCTCAGTGAGCTGCATTTGCCTTGGCTTGGAAGGGACTCTAGAAACAGACCAGTGTATTTGCTCCATGTGGCTAACAGTGGCACTGACAGTGTGCACCAGGTTTGGTCACCACGCCCTGGCACCCTCTTTCTGCCCCCAAATCCTTTGTGCCAAGCCCAAGCTACCCAGAACCTTCCTGCTGAGGCTGGAAGCCCAGCTGTTGTTTTGGAGGCACTACTGACAAAGGGGCTTTGCCCCCTCCAAAAGCAGAGTGAGCCTGAAGCCCTTCTTGGAGCAGCAGGGTGAGGGAGTTTGGGGGTTTGCAGGGGGACGTGGCTGAGAGCAGTTTGTCACTGCACAGCAACCCTTCCCACTCAGCTTGAGGGACACCGAGGTCTCAGCTGCCTCACAAGGAGCTGGCAGATGTGAGAACTGGTTTACATCTGCACCTGAACCTCAGAACGTTCCTCCAGGGAGCGGGTGTCCTGCTCACAGCCCCCCAGGAGCCCAGGGTCACAGGGGCCCCTCTGCACACCTGGGCTCCTCACCCACAGAGTCAGATGGACAACCTGTGTGAGAGCCCCTTGGGCTCTGCATGATGCTTCTCACTGGGTATTTTGGAAATTATGACAGCACATGCATGTACAAAATAAGGTGATTATAAGGCCCTCCATGATATCCTTGAGTCAATTAGCTGCTCAGGATGGTTTTTTTTTTACTTTGGCTTCCAAGATACACAGTTGACGACCTTGTGAAGGGCACACTGTAAGTTTGATCAAACTAGAGCTCTTAACTGCCAATTAAAACAAGGAGAAATGGGGCAACCTTTACCCTGCATTGATTCAAAGGATAGAGGGAAGAAAACCTGTTGTGGTTTGGATTTTTGTTTTGCCTAACAGTCAAGAACACAATTTCTTTTGCTCACCTAGATAACATCAATACATGCTATTGAAAAGGAAGAGCTTGAATTGCTTGCTTAAAAATGCAGTATATTGAATTTATGCCTTACTTGTTCAATTATGGTAATTTGAGAGCACTTCTGATACTTGTGTGATTGCTAATGCAGCTTGAAAATCTCAGGCTACTCACATTTCTGGCATTATATATAAAATTCATATTTTTATATATTTTATGATCATCTATTATTTTATAGTGGGAAAATGCAAGAAGTTATAGGTGCAAGAGTGACATCTCTTATTTGAATAATTTAGCTTTTAAAAGTCTGGTCTGTACTTAATCTGGTGACTGTGAAAGTTGATAGGGTTAGTGGCAAGTCAGTGGAGAATGGCCCATCATGGAATTATTAAAGCAGACAAGCACATTATCACTACAACAAAAGAACTTTACTGCAGTACCTTCCTCTCGCCACAGTATGTTTGCAACTGCAGCATCAGAATATTGGGAAAGCCAGAAAATAATCAGGAAAAGAAAAAAAACAACAAAACAATGTCAAAACTTTCATTGTATCAAGTAACTGAATAAATACTCATGTTTACACGAACTGTTTAATTGGTGAAAATTTTGTAACATTCATTCAAATAAAATACCAGGAAAGACAGAGAGCTCTAAACACATTTGCTCCTTCTAGAGACAATTAAGAAACTTTGACATGGGAAAAATCCTTCCTGAAATGAAGGCAGCTGTGCAAAGATCAATGCCCTACTAAAGAGGAGCAGTTACCTCCAAATGCAGCTGCAGGTATGGCACAGCCTGAGGTTTTCTGTGCAGGTTCCATGAGGAAACACAACGTGGAATTATAGAATCATTAAGGTCGGAAAAAACCTCTAAGATCATCGAGTCCAACCATTAACCCAGCACTGCCAGGTCCACCAGCATCTTTCAGAAGAAGCCTGAGGCTGGCAGCTACAGCAGCTACAGCAGCTGCAGCCTTGGCTGTGGTGTCTCTTGGAACTTCAGGCAACTGCATTCTTTCAGGATTCACACAAGCTTTTAAAGCACACCTGCATTTGAATTTCTGTTCCAGATAGATCCAATTATTTCTCAACATACTGTAATTTCCCTTGCTCAAGTATTCAAGGGAAAATGACCAGTATTAACAAGAGTATATAAATCTAGTTAATGAGGAATAGGATATCTTTTGCAAAGATTTTCCTTGAAAGCTCATATTTATGGGTAACTTTGTTTCAATTCTTGCTCTATATTAGCAGCCAGAAAAGCAGTAAAAATCCCATTTGCACCTAGACTTTTGGTATCACCATAAACCCAGGTAATCTCCCAGGCATTCAAGAAAGCAGAACTGGGAAAGATCAGGCCTCTGGGAGCTTTTCTATGGGACAACTGCTCACCTCCTTCAGCAATTCTCTTTTGGGGTCAGTGTGGTCAAGACAACACTGCTGCACTCCTATGGGAGATGTGGGAGGAGCAGCTGGGAGGGTATTTGTCTTTGAGGTGGAAGATAATTTCACACTGAGGGAAACCTATTTTGCCAGTCAGTGATGTAAAAATAGGTAAAATAATTTAATCACGACATTTTTCAGATATCTAAATATTCAAGAATTTTGACTGGTAACTGGCTTCAAAAGAAGCCTTATACAGAAATCAATGAGATTTATAGAATGTGACAAAATATTACATCTTGGATTCCCTGATATCTGAAACTATTGCCAATTTGTTACTCCAATAAAGCTGTTACCCATCACACACTCAGTATAATTCTGCCACATGAAAGACACCATCTTCCTGGACAAGATTTTACCTTCTCTGCATGATTTCTATCCCCAAAAAGTGTCCAATCCTCTGATCAAAGTGCATTCAGAACTGTCATTACCTTATGTAAGATCCAACTTACTGCATGCAATAGCCTGACCTAAATTACACTAAATTAAATTACATGTATGCCATCACATGCCAACACTATTTAAAGGAAGAAATGCATGGAAAAGTGAGCTTACGGGTCTTTCTTGCTGAGTCTTCGATGAAAAGGGAAGAAATGTCCTCGTCCACTCCCACCTCATTTTTGGCAATGCAGGTGTAGGCACCAGTGTCTTCATAGCGAACACTGCTGATGTGGAGTTCACTTCCATTTGCTGTAAGAGAGACACCCATAGACAGTGCTCCTCACTGCTGCTAATTGCTGTCCCTGCCTTAATTGTCCTCCATCACCACAGGCACCCACTGAAGGCTCAACAGGGTGGTTCCACCCCACTGTGTTTCCTCCTGTGTAACTAGAGGTTTTTGGGGATTCTCATGTGAGCTGATGTCTTGCTCCTTTCCATCAGCACATCCACACCAGAGAAGAACAAAGAACAATCTCAAGTCAAACTATAAGTTGCATTTAATTTATTTCTTCTTTTTGTTAGAAAAGTGCTTTGGCTTTAGTGAAGAAAAATTAATTTCAGTTTTCCAGACTGTTTTTCATCAGATCACCAAAAAACTTTGGTTTAAAGGGGTCTCTCTACAGTTCCTTCTACCATTTTGCTTCCTGCAGTTGGACCAATGGCTAAAACCTTTGGAACATGCTGAGACATTGTAGGTGCCATGCAGCAATATCAGTGCTACCAACACAGGCTGAAGGGCACAATCTACCAAAGCCAGACTGGGGCATGTGTTGAGGATGGGGTTATAATTTTTACACAGAAAATTGCAAATTAATGTTTTTGCCATTTGCTATATCTGTTGCATCCTCATTTGAACAGTGACCTAGAGGAGTTAAAAGCCCAATTCCTTCAGCAGGGCTGAGTGGGAGAATGACTCTCAGCTGACTTGCATCCAGTCTGGGCTTAGATGTGAACAAATAATTTAACGAATTTCTCTTCAAATAATTTAATGCATTTCTTTTCTCCTGTGCTGTACACAAGAAGCAAGGCAGCGAAGAAACAGGCAGGCTGTCTTTGAACAGAATGCAATTACCACTTACATCAATCAATAGTGTATTTCCCAGGAAATTCACAGGAGAAAGAGATAAAAAGAAAGAACAGGGGTTTTATAACACGATTTCCAACAACTGTGGCTTAGCAAAGTACAAGAACTTCTGGTTTAAAGTGCAAAATAATCCTCCTTAATCCCTGCCAACAATACTTTAATTAATCAGAATTCTGTTCTTACCGAGGAGCGATAGCTGTTTGGATAGTTTTGGCATGATATCAATGCCGTTCTTCAGCCAGGTAATGCGGGGATTAGGGATCCCTTCGGCGTGACATTTGAGGCTGGCTGAAACACCCGGCTCCTGCGCCTGCGTCTCGGGGTACACGCGGATCACCGGAGGCACTGCGGGGGCAAGGAATGGGGAACTGAGGAACTGGGGACTTGAGACTGGGGAACTGGGGACTTGAGGAATGGGGAAATTGGAGACTTGAGGAATTGGGGAATTGGGGACTTGAGGAATTGGGGAATTTGGGACTTGAGGAATCAGGGAGTTGAGACTGGGGAATTGGGGACTTGAGGAACTGGGGACTTGAGACTGGGGAACCGGGGACTTGAGGAATTGGGAAATTGGAGACTTGAGGAATTGGGGAATTGGGGACTTGAGGAATCAGGGAGTTGAGACTGGGAAATTGGGGACTTGAGGAACTGGGGACTTGAGACTGGGGAACTGGGGACTTGAGGAATTGGGGACTTGCGGAATTGGGGAACTGGGGATTTGAGGAACTGGGGACTTGAGGAAATGAGGACTTGAGGAATTGGAGACTTGAGACTGCGCCGGGGCTGCAGAGCCACTGCTGTCCTGCAATGCCACGAGCGGCTCTGAGCTGAGAACCACAGAGATGAACTCAGTCTGGCTGTCAGTGCAAGCTACAAGAATGATTTTTCTACAGCTTGACTTTGGGGGCAGAAAATAGAAAATAACACTTTTCCAAGCACTGGCATGTGACAGAAGCTGAGGATGCCCCATCCCTGGAAGCGTTCAAGGCCAGACTGGATGGGGCTTGGAGCAACCTGGTCTAGGGGAAGGTGTCCCTGCCCATGGCAGGGGGTTGCATTGAGATGACTGAGATGGTGTCTAAGATCCCTTCAATCCCAAACCAGTCCGTGATCCTATGATTCTATAACAGAAAAGAGTAAACTAATATACTGATGTCAGGGAGGAACCTTGTGATCCAATTCTGCATTTAGACTTTCACTGAGTGACTAACTTAACTCAACAGCTGGATTAAAACCTAACGTGGGTACTCACATATTTAAAAATTAAAGTATAAACTTCAGATCTTCACTGAATCTAGGAGGGAATTTGAGTTCTTGCTTATGAAAATAACTTAATCTTCAGTATTTAACTATCCATCAGGAAGTGGACTGTGTATTCACTACCTCTTATTCTGAACAAATAAAGTGTTTATCAATTACTTCCTTTCACTGAGAGGTTTTTAAAACATGACTTACCTTGTTCACAAAGGCACTCCTGAGCTATTTAATATACTCCACTGGCAGAACTACTAATTATATTACAATTTCAGAGATGTTCATTGATTTTCAATCATCTTTCCTTCACTGCTCAAACCAACAAGGTTTAATACCACCCATTAACTATTTCTTAACAATTTACTGACTTGCTTTAAAAAAAAATAAATTGCAATATTGCAGCATCAGTGAAAGATACCAGTGAGACTCTTCCATCTTGAGGAAAAATAAAAGGAAATGTGAGGATGTCTCACACTGTGGCTGATGGTATCTCTGTTTCACAATGAAGCAGTCAACTTTTCTATCAGATTGGGAGATTTTGGTGCTGCTGAAAGCTTTACAGTTTTGTAAAATCATGGCCAGAGTCCAATGTGGATCTGGCCAGCCTGGATGGGATGCTACTAGTAACATTTTTAAAATGAAATGATTGAGTAAGTGAGGTCCATTGAAGGCCAACATGATTTATTTAGACTCACAGCTGAAGGACAGTGTGCCTCCTACAAATGCAGAGGAAAAAGATTTACAATACTCAAGGTCTCATTCTTAAATCCTGAAATCAACTGACTTGGCTGAGATCTCACATGGCCAAAGGCACCAGAGCAATTTCACTCCAAGCCAAGTGACTTCTCACCCACCAGCTCTCAGAGGCAGAGCCCATCCCAGTCATCACCTATTTAATCTCTCAAAACCACTGTGGGTTGGTTTTTCCTTAATATTGTTTGCTTTAGGCTTTCCTGCTCATCTGGGCAGCTGTGTCAGCACTTCCCAGGCTGGCCACAGAATCAGGGCACTGCAAACAGACTCATATTTCATCTCACATTTTTGCCTCACACCTTGATAGCCTGCACATGAATAATCCACCAAATTTACCTGGAGGGCTTCAAACACAACAGATTTATACTGCCAAAGGTAGCTCACAGGTCCTACACACTGAATCAATGCTCTGCATGAAAATTAACTAAAATTATAGCAAGGTATCTTTTCAAGAGTGATTAATAAGGAAACTGTTTGTTTTCACCTACAAAGAGTATGTGCTTCACCTCCATTTCTGCTCTCTTTTCCTTTTCCTTCTATTTTTAAACTTTTTATTTCTTCTCCCTTGTCTTACATAATTCACTGCACAGGTAAATTATTTCATGCAAATGCCTTGTGATAACAGCAAACTGCAGAATATATTTTTATTGTCCTTGCTACAAATTAATACATTCCAAGTAAGCACATTAAACTTGCAAAGATTTCAGTTCCAGACTTCGGGATATATGGATTACCTTTTGCTTTTTCCCTTGGTGAATATATATCATTGCTAACCATTACTGTGTCTGCAGCCAAGGGCAATATAAAAATGCCATTATCTTAAGCAAAGTAGGAAGAAAGAGGCATTGAAACAAGCATGAGATTGGGTAGATTGCCTACCACTGCATACTGAGCAGCACCTCACTGGTGAGCAGATCAATTCATTACTGCAAAACAGCTCAGGTGATAAAGCACACGATGAGCACAGATGGTGCCACCAAGGCCCAAAGACATCCATTGCTGCTGTAGGAGCTCTATACTCCAGGGTGCAGCAATAATTAACAGATTAATCATTTACTTGAGATGTTTTACATTTATGATTTGAAAGGAGCTTGCAGCATTTTGTTTTCTTCTGAAAAGCCACATTAATGAAACATCCATGTTTGTAACATCTCCCTTACTGGAAAATTTGTCCTATTGGACCCTTATAATTGGGCTGAGGATCAAATGACTTTTTTTAAACTATTTTCAAGGAATACAATATTCTGATTTATGCTGATGATTTCCTGAGTGCAAGGACCAAGGAAAATGATGCCCTACACCCAGCAAATCTCCTATACTCAGTAAATCTTTTGATTTACCAACAGACTTACCAATTTTCATAGTTGATTACTATTTTATGAGATTCTTTATCCTCAGGACCTCTTTTTTCCTTTTGAAAGTGCTAAATTGCTTCCTCCCAACAGTTAGTGTATACTGCACACATTTCCCAAGCAATATCCATACATGGGAGAGAACAAAACTTTCCTGCTGTTCTTGGCTCCTCCTGATCAAAGATACCAGAATGTAAGATGAACTTTTCAGTCTTAAACTGTTTAAACATCGCCTTTCAGCAC
Organism: Ammospiza nelsoni; assembly: GCF_027579445.1. Taxonomy (NCBI): domain Eukaryota; kingdom Metazoa; phylum Chordata; class Aves; order Passeriformes; family Passerellidae; genus Ammospiza; species Ammospiza nelsoni. The sequence goes on from NC_080648.1 coordinate 9,205,239, forward strand.
AATTTCTTTTCCTCCAAAGATGTTAAGGGCAAGCTGCATAAATACACTGACTTAAATTTTACCAGTAACTTTGAATCCTAAGATTGATGAGCTCAACCAAACCTCTCCCATCAAACAGGCTGAATTTCACATGTCCAGATGTGAGCCAGCAGCTTGGGGCATTCACCTGGTGACCTTCACATTTTCTGTCAAAGAGGATTCTCATCTCTGCTTGTCAAAATAAGCATCTGGATCTACCCATATTATTTGGGATATCCTGAACCATCTGACACAAAGGAAACACTGCACAGCATTTAGCAACTGAGTAGTGGTAGAGCTCCAAATCTCAGAAACATTTAATGTCAAAATTGGGCTGCAAACTTTCTATTTAAGCTTGTATTTCCTTATTGTCTATATTACCTAATCAATGTAAGAATCTAGCCTAATGTTCCAAAAAGAGGCAAAGGAAAAAATAAGCTAAAGAGCATCTAATATGTTGGATAAAAGCAGAGGAAGTGAGCACATGTAACTGAGATCAGATTCTTTTGTGAGCTCACTGCTGTGTCTCAGAGGGAACAGTAAGACAGGGCCCAGGTGGTCTGGAAAAGGACCAAAGGATGCTGGAAGAATTGCTGCAGCTTTGAAAAAACTGGATTAACTGAAAAACATTCTAAAAGTTAGAACCTGCCTGTAGAGACACAGCGGGCTTGGGAAGGGTGGCAGATAAACCCTTCTAGTTCTAGTTGGATCTTCTTTCTCTATTCTCTCCCAAAAGACAATGGGAGATGTGAAAAGAAAAAATCTGATAATTTTCACAAAATAAAAAGCCCCCAAGTTTTTGATGTTGAAAGCAGATCAGTGCCTCCCTAGAGGAGACAGGCGAGCAGATACACCCAAGTTCTGGCTGATTTGCTTCTGTCACATTCTCTTACCATTCTAGTCCAACACAAGAAAGCAACAAAAACCCTTCCATGCTGAAGATGGAGTTTTTAGTTTGATACAGACAGACAGAGACAAGCCCCAGTGCTGAACAGAGCGCATCAACTACACTTAGATTCTCAGCATCTTCACTCAGTTCAGCTTGGCTCAGTTTCTTCCCTCTACTCCTGTCAAGAGAAATTCCTCAATTTGTCCTTTAAGTTACTAAAACTGAGGTTTCTTTCCCTGTGAAAGGCTCTGCCTTGGGAACCCTCCAATGCATTTGAAGGCAAGAAATGTTCTCCTGCCATCAGGGCTGTCACCCCTGCATCAGCTGCTGGAGGAAACTGTGACACAGGCAGAATAGGAGGGAATAGACTGATGTGGCAGCCACATCAAGAATTGAAAAACCCCAGCTTTGCAAAGCCTAATGGCTCACAAGGGAATATCAGATGCTGTGAGACAAAGATTTCTAGACCCTGCAGTGTTTGCTAGCAAGCCTGAGTTGATACCAGAATGCAAGGCTTTTTATTCTGTATTTAGTGACTATATAGCATACTAAAAAGCCCACACAGATAGTGTTTTTTGTATAACATCATTATTCTTTTGGTAAGAAAGCCCCCATGCAGCTATGGTATGAAACTTCCACTTAAAAAGAAAATGTGATCTTTCAATAACAAGTTAAATCTAAGTGGCAAGCGTGAGTATGGAACAGATCACCCCCTCCCCACACTCCATCCAGCTCTCCTCTCATTCTGGTTTAAGTTTCAAAGCCTTTGGGCCTTCTATTCTCAGTGCTGATAAAGTCTACATTGTTGTCTGCCAACTAAACTCCATTCAGGCCTCATAATACATCACATAATAGACATGGGATTAAGTTGTTAGCTGGCTTTTCTTTCAACTGCCATTCATCAAACAAATAGCACTTTGAGGAAGGAAACCTATTTTCTCAGCTGCACCAAACACGACTCGGTTATCCACATTGCTGAGATATACAGTTTACTTTCCCCAAAAGATGGCAAATTATTATGTAGAGACATTAAGTCAGCTTTCATTCACATCAACCAGACACTTTGTGCTCTCCTCCAGATACTTGTGTGGTGGGGGGAGCACTTACACACGTCCAGAAGACCTGAGCTGAAGTCAAAATAAAACCTCAAAACAAAACCACCACGGCTCCTCTTAAGATGCACAAATATCCCTCTTTACTGTTTCTCCTCTCACTGCTGACCTCTGTGTCACCTCTGTGACCTGCCCTACCAGCTGAAAGCTCTCCTTTGTGCAGGTCAACACATAGCCAGAGAAAGGAATAAATACTATTTTTCCTTATAATATATATACCCTGTAATAAAGTTACTGAATTTTCCTTAAAAAATAAATGCTTTCATACCAGAGTACATCCCAGAGTGTACATCCCATTTCATACCAGAATGTACCCACAGTTAGTAATGGGTGCCCCTGTCCCCTGTTCTGTAGACACTGCTGGGCATTATCAGCACATGTGAAAAAGGGCTGAAAGCTGGAAAATGCTGTTGCTGCTGGGGAGGTGGATACTCTGTGGGCTGGTCCCTTGATGAAATGCTGGCTTAATCTAATGTAATTTTAAACTAAATCCAACTGAGTGAGTTTGAGGTCAGGAGGTAGATAGTGAGCACCTGAATATCAGTTCCACCAGGCACAAATGTAGTCCAGGGAATGGAGGTGCATGAGAATGCTGGAATTGTGTGATTCTCTCACCTGTAAAATTATTTGCTCTCATTTTGCGATCCAGTGAGCCAGTGTAAACAGCCCTCAGCAAACCAAGCTCAGTACAACCAGGTAATAACCTGGATATACAGTTGGAGGTTAGCTGCTTTTGGAAACACTGCTGTATTTATTTAAATATCCTGGGCTATTTCATGCAACAGAAACGATTTTCTGGAAAAAGAAATTATTGAGGCAACATTTCTGTTGACAAAAGTAGTAATTACTTTAAGAGATGCTTGGAAAGGCTGCTCTTAACTCTATGGAAATATCACTGACAGCTTGTTTAACAATGAAAATCCCTCCTGAAGCCCAGGTAATTATACACATCCCCCCTTGATACTTTTATTTTTGACTGCCTGTGCGACAGTGCGACTGAGCAAACCCCAAGCTGCATCTGCTCTCGTGCACAGATAATTTGGGCTGTGGCTTTCCACATCTCTGTGTGAATGAGGTTAACACACAACTTTTCTCAGGGAATGTTTTCATGGAATGTCACATATGCCATTTACTAACCATTCACCTGAAGGATGTGGGTCTGATACAGCTCCTCATAGCCGTAGGCATGACAGGTGTAATTGCCCATGTGAATTGTTGTTACCTTGGTGATGTAGAGGGAATCATCTTCTCCAAAATCCTGAATGAAACAAAAGACAGGAAAGGTGCCTTATTATTTAGTAACAACATTTTAAGCACTACATGAATGGATACTACCTGCACAGAGGTTTTGATAGCAATGCAGCCTGGGGACACAGCTTGAATTTTGAACAGTAGGCTATAAAGTTCATAAATCAACACACAGGGAGAAAATGAGCAGCGATTTAAGAGTAAGGTAAAGTGACTCATCTGAGAATATGAACTTCTGTGCTTTGTTGCTAACAAGGTGCTTTTTGCACATAAAAAAGATGGCCATTTCCAGCTGTTTAATTTATGGGAGAATTTAATATCTACCTGTTAACCTCAGATGCATAAAATGCTAACATTTGGGTGGGTTAAGGTTTCCTTTATCTGTGCTGGTTCTTAGAAAATGCACTGCAGCCTTGAGACCTGATGAAAAAGAATTGAAGCTCTTTGTTACTCATGTCAGACAATATCCTAGGCAGGAGACAAGGAAGAAGACAAAAAGCCTTTTCTCAAACATACCTGTTTAGTTCTGTAACTGCTTAACAAGTATATTTCTTCTTCCCCTTCATCTTTCTAGACATGCACTTGCATTGTTTCAATTTTTGATTACAGATGGGAAGGATCTGAATTATTAGACACATTTTTGCCACTTGATTATGCTGTACAAGCACCCTGCTAAGGAATTTATTTCAATTCATTATTTATTTGTTAATTTCAATGTTTATTTACTGAATTCCAGCTAAGAGAACCACAGCACTGATGGCTAAATGAAGCAGCTTCTCTTGTTACTCCACCAACCTTCAGACTCTGCAGCTTCAGTGTGTTTGTGTTTCTAAGCAAACTGAGGAGGATACATTTTGAAACAGCTCATGAGCTGAAAGAAAGATTTTTCTGTAATCATCCTCACGTGTGAAATACGTCAAATTGAACTCTTTGAGTAATTTAACTACAATATTATGGGAAAATTCAGCTTTGAGTCAGGGTGGCACAAACCCAGTACAAGAGGGTGAATGCTGGAGAGTGGTTCTGCTTATGAAAACACAAGGATTTGTTTTCAAAGCTCCAAAGTGCAGCTGGAAGCAGCCTGCAGCCCAGGGTGTGCAGGGAAGCCCTTCCAGGAGGTCCTGCCTGCTGCCACCCCCGTGTCTGGGACATGCAGCAGTGAGGAGGTGACAGCTCACTGCCTCCTCTGCATGGCAGAACCCACCAGGGGGGACAGACTAAACAGGAACATCACTTTGATCTGCTGGCTTGGACTCAAGAACTTGGGTGCTGATTTCTTTGAGCTGGAGGAAGGGAATCCACACACACACAAGTTCTGATGCTGCTCCTTCCCTGCTCACCCGTGGCAGCTCCAGCTCTGTGAGGAACCATCCACATCCCCCTGCTGCTGCCAAGCCCTGCCCAGGACCCAGAGATCACAGGCTGGACCTGTTTGGTCAGCACATGGGCTGATTTCTAAACCCAAACCTTCTGGGGCTCCTTACATCTCACATTTGCTGCTGGGTCAGGATGCGTGTGCTTTGCAGTTTGAACCTTCCTTTCCGGACACCACACTGAACATTTTTGAAGGAAGCTGTGATTCTGCAGCAGACGTGCAATGCCAGCTGGCACCCTTCAAGAGAAGCACAAAACAGTCCATCTCCTGCAGCATGGATTGATCTGGCACTACTTCTGTCAGCTCAGGAACCTTCTCTAAAATCCTCTGTCTGGCATTAAGAAGCACATTCATGCCTCACCTCTCAGTGGCAGGTCAGCACTGGCAGAGGGAAGAGAATTTAGAGAGCTTGCCTAGTTTTTAGACATGTTTTAAGGCAGGTTGAAAGTGAGCACTGAGAAATAAGGAGTTTACTGGCAGGACACAACCCTTCCCAAGGCACACACCTTCACCTGAGAGGGCACAGACACACCCACAAGAATAACCTGGTTCTGCTGGCTGTGCTGCTCCCATGGGCAAATGTGTGAACAATTATAAAGAACCAGAGTAAATCCATAGGTTATCTGAAATGCATTATCTATAATCAAAAGCATCTAAGATATTATTGTCACCTTGGTCTCAGGCATCTATGCTATGGGATAAGCTGGTTAAGTTCTCCAATACATTCTTACAAATATCTACTCAAAAATCCCCATTTCAAGCATTTGCCTGTTTTTTGGTCAATTAGATTTTTCCTGATGGAAAGCAAAGATGCATGAGTAACTGCTAATGGAAAATACACCAACCCTGTACAAATGATACTTGCATGAGATACATGAAATTCTTGCACTGGAGGGGACTTAATAACAGTTTTTGTAAGTTAAAAGAAACTAAAATTAAGTTTTGATTACGAAAAGCAGGATGGCTACTTTAATAGAATAATTTAGTCCAAGGAATTGTGGAAAAACAGGATAATATAATCTTCTCTATTTAACTATGCTACTTCCTTTAAAATATCACAGAAAAATATTCTGAATGCTTGGTTTGTGCTCTGTAATTGTCTTTTTAAGGATGATTTGTTTATTTCCAGTGCGTACTGGAATTATAATATTATATTGTAATTATATATAATTATATTATATATTATAATCACATTATGCATACATAATACATGCATTAATATAAGCAAAAAACCCTTGCACAATTAAATAGGCGCAACAATATTGTATTATTAACTTCCTTTCCAAAAGTGTTTTTCCTGAAAAGCAGGGCTTATACTGGTAAAAGCACAGTTTGTGACTTTTAAAATCTATTTACTGACTTGTGGTGTTTAAAGAAAGTTATCAAAGATGATTTAGGTCAGTACCATATCACCATGTCAGGCATAGAAGGGAAACCCTGTATTAGAACCTGCACTCAAAGAAAATTCATATATAACTTCACAATTGTTAAGAACTGAAAGTGTTTAGGAGTGGGAAGGAGAAAGTGATGGTGGCATTAAATGTTTAACACTGAACTTTTTGTTGCTGCAAAAGCAGACTGAATTCTGTAACAAATTAATGACTTTCTGTGTGTTTATTGCAGCTCACGGTTTTCTCCCCGTGTTTCCCTGTGGATATAGTTAGCACATCAGGATGGCACTGGTTCATTTTATATCTATGGATGCATTCTTATGCACAAGCACTTTCTTTGTGTATTTCATAAGGGTGTATTTGGAAGTGCTGTAAAAACCCAAGCCCTGGAGCATTAAGAAATGATGAGTCTTTGATTCCTTAATAGCCTCTAACTCCACATTGTGCAGCCAGGAGTGCTGTGCTGCAGTTGGAAGCTGTGGGGTGTGTTTGGGATGTGTCCCACGTCCCCCTCCATGCTGCAGTGCCCCTGGGAGCTCTAGGAGCTGCTCACAGCCCCTGGCCTGTGTAACGGGGTGTGAGTGAGCACTGACAGCTGCTGAGCTGCTGCTCTGTGTGCCTGGCATCTGGATGGGGTGGGCAGAGGGAATGGGAATAATTCACCATGGGAAAAAGCAGAGGAAATCACTTCACATGTTTTGACTCGGTTCAGATGGCTTTTGCTTGTTAAGCCAGTTCTCCAAGTCACCACAAGCCTGAAAGCAGACAGAGCAGAACAAAAACATCTATAAAACTGATGCAACATAATTCTTCTCTCCCCAAATCTATCCCAGCTTTAAACAGTATTATGAGGCTATCAGGGAGGCTCAGCAATTGCTGCACACCCCCGGGAGCTGTTACTGCCCTACCTGACCCCAGTAATGCCCCAGAGTGAAATTGAAAAGACATTTAAATGTATAATCCCATGAAGAAGAACAGGTAATCAGTAGAAAGGCAAAACCAGCAAGCTCTGAGATATACTTTGGTTTTCCTCATTTACCTGGAAGGTGAATTATCATGGAATCATGGAAAGGTTTTTGTTGGAAGGGACCTGTAAGCTCATATGGTCCAACCCCCCCTGCCACCTTTCACCAGACCAGGTTGCTCCAAGCCCTGTCCAACCGGGCCTTGAACCCTTCCTGGGATGGGGTGTCTCTGGAAGGGATGCTCAGGGATGGGGCATCTCACCCTTTTCTTGTGAAGAGGAAAAAAAGAGAAATGATGAAACTGGAGGGAGTACCCATCTAACCCCACAGAATCATAAGCCCTAAATCAAAGCAGCCAGATAAGGGCAGGGTGTTCATCACCTCCACCTTATGAAATCCATTATAAAGTAATTTTTTGAATAAATATAATTCAGAAAGCTATGCCTATAATTTCTCAAAACTGATGAAGTCAACTAGTGGCAACTGATAAATTGACTTCTCTAGGAGTTTGTATCACCTTTTTTCTCCCTTTTTCAAATAAAAAGTTCTCTGTTCTTCATGAGCTCTTTTCATGTCTTGCATTTACCCTTCAACCAAATGTTTGATTAAATGACCTCAGAATATGTTTTATCTTTTCAAGATGTAAAAAAATGCATCACCCTGCATTTTACATTGACAACAGCTTGGTAATCTATAAAATATAAAAAAAAAAAAAGTTGTTCCAAAAAAATAACAAAGCAGAAAATGGATATATACCTTTTTTTTTTGGTACAGTATTTCCTTTCCTTTCCATCACTACTGATTACCCAAGGCATTGGTCTTTCCAAACACAAGATTTTTCATATTTATTTATCCCATTCCCATTCTAATGCATTCCCTGGTCATGCACTCTGCTGCAGTTCAGGGACACCGTGCTCAGAGATGTGTAAAACATTGCATATTACTTGTAAATCTTGTTCACATTCTGTCTCAAGTGAATTCCAGCCTGTGATAGTAACAGCACAAATCTCCTGCTCTGACACCCAGGAAGGAGCTGGCAGGGAGGAGCCACATTAACCCTGGATGATGAGCAGGCTGTGATGCCGCAGGGTGCAGGGCACTGCCACCCACCTTCTGCCTCTTTCAGATTCTCATGAAGATTTCTAATATGCCTTAGGGTTAGTCCAACATTGTAAACCCTTTAAATTTTTGTCAAACTTTCCTGGTTTTCAGGAAATTTGAGGAGGAATGAGCACAGACCCTTATTTTTTAGGGTAACTTCCAGTTGCTTGAGGAAAAAACCAGAGTGACTTCAAACCATAAACAGGAAGAAGAAACAGGAAAGTCAATCCCACTGCCATGAAGGCAGAGATTCCCCACGTCCCCAGCTCTCAGGGAGGGCACACTGGCACCAGTATGGCACCCCCCAGTATGGCATTATGAGTTACACTCTCCCTTGCTCAAGCCCTTTACACCCACACAGAGATTTAAATCCATCCAAGTTAGATACTGAATGTTCCCAATAAATACTGGGCAGGAGGGAAGCACCAAGGACAGTCAATACCCTCTCACCATGATGGTTTAAAATATTCATAGCAGAAATAATGGCAGAGGGAATGAAGTTCCCTGAGTGGTTCCTTTCTCAGGAGATTTGCTTTCCTAATACTATTATTACTCTTACAACTAATAATAATTCACTTCGTTTTTAACCCCTTCCATTCCAGCCCAAGGAAGCTGGAGACCTCAACGTGGTTTCAGTGCCTACTGACAAAACCAGTCCTACCAAAGCGGTTTACTGGTGTCACCAGTTTCCCACCAGAACCCCAGAATGGTTTGGGTTGGAAGGGACCTTAAAGCTCATCTTGCCCAACCCCTGCCATGGGCAGGGACACCTTCCACTAGACCAGGCTGCTCTAAGCCCCATCCAACCTGGCCCTGAACACTTCCAGATGAAGAAAAACACCATCCTGATCTCAGAATCACCAGCAAAGCAACCAGTATTAACTAGTTCACACTAAAAAAGCTTGCCTGATCCTCAGTGTCCTAGAAATCTCTCTCTGATAATGTTTACAGGATTTTAAAACAAAATGTACCCAAGCATTTAATGAGATTATTATTATGCAAAATCTACAACAATGGCTATCACTTTGGAAATGATTTCTCCTTACTAATGAAATGCCTCTGATCTTTTTTACAATAGATTTATGAGTGATTCATATAAAAATGATAAAAACTAAATTAATCCTGGGTCCTTAAATAACTTTCTTTGATGTTTTTAATAATTCATTTCTAGAGACAAGCTGAAAACTTATGCTTCATTAATATTATTTGTTCTTGGTTTTACACATCACTTTAGTCATTTACATGGAGAGAAATTCAGCCTTAAGCAAATGCTAGAATACTGTTGCAAACATAGCCTGATGGGGCATTAATTTATCTTTTCTTGTTTTTCTGCTCAAAAAATTCAACACAACATGCTGCTGAATCAAAAATTTTTTGCCTTGAAAATATGGACATGAATTTCTTAGATAGTTGTGTAATTATAATATAACAAAAAATGGGTATATTTTACATCCTGAGAAACTCAGAGAAAACATTACAAGGAAAATGAATAGCAGGTACATTCCTCTAAAAATGCAAGTGGATATAATTTCTGTAATTTTCATTATGACAAAATGTGAGACTATATATTTAGAATATATGGTCAGTAGTAATTTTGCACTTAACCTCTATTTTAGAGCCTGTAAATACATTAAGAAGCCATAAGCAATTTTGTAAACTTTGATTTGAAAGAGAAAAAATTTGGTTGTAAATATCCAACTTTGTGTAACTTGCTCCCATCACTGCATCGCTGCAGTATCTAGGATGGCCCAGGGTTTGATTTTAATGGCCCTAATTCCATTAGAAGGGAATTAATGGGGTTATTCACACATGAGCTTTTTATTATTTAACAGTGAATCTGCATTAAAAGCATCAACATGAATACATTGTCTTCATACAGACTATTTTAATGAGAAAACTAATCCCAGTGACTTGCACCTTAAAGGCTGGCTGTTTGCTTTGGGTTTCAAATATTATACCTGGAAAAGGGACATTTTCATAAGCATGCATGAAATGTGTCTCAAGACAGGTGGGCACAGCTCCTGTAAGGGCCATGGGATGCACATGGAGGTGATTTCCCAGGGCATGGGGAAATCCAGCAGTCAGGGCTGTGGTCTGGAGCTCTGGGCTTGTCCCTGGGTGGGATGTTTGGTGACAGCAGGGCTGTGCCATCCTACCTGACATCAGCAGAAATGCACAACTCTGTATTTACACAATTTATATTGTGTAAATATAAATATATAAAATTCTATTTTTGAACTAATGACTCAATGCCAGTGTGAGTTAAAGTGTACAGATTAAACTGAAATGAGTAATTAAAGACACTAATGAGTTTAGGCTATAGCTACCTGCACTACACTTGTAATTCACCAAATTCTTATCTACCTCTTCACCATATTTGTTTTCTTATGGTAATCTTCTCTTTCACCATGCTTCTGAAGGAGCAACTTTTATTTATAAATTATATCAATTTACACATTTTTCTCTGGAGATAATGCCAAATCATGTGAAACAATACCCTATAAATACTATATGCATTTGACTCCATGAGGAGTTTATTTTATTTTCAAATTGAGGAATGCTTTCATAATCACATACTTGAGAAAACATATCACTCGTTCCTAGGAGGCAAAAGTATATTATTTTGAATGATGACACATTTTAACCACTTCACTTTTGTAGTCAGAAATCAATTTATAGCTATAACAAATTTATCAGTTTCAGCTACATTATAGTTATTTTCTGCATGAGAAAAGTTGATGTGACTTTATTAAAGTGGAACTGCAAAGGGACTTCTAATGGATAAATAATATGGATGGGTAATTTATGGAGAAATAATATTTTTATGCTAAAAGCAATCTTAAATGTTTGCAAGAGAAAGTGTTTAATTACATGTACCATTAGGATGGCTCTTTTGCAATAGCTATGTGACAACTCATTAACAGAGCTCCCATAGACAGGACATGACAAATTGTTACTAGTTGCTTATGAAAGCTTCTGATTAAGAGAGCAATGAAAAATAATAAATATTTTGCTGCCAATCAAGATATCACATAAAAGTGATTTAACTAATGCAGTTAAACAACAAGGCTTTATAGTTATGTTCAATCTTTCAGTTCTGTGCAAATTTAGGCTTATCTAGGTTTTTGTTGACTATCTCAGTCCCTCCCAGTATTACCCTGGAACACAGGTCACCTTCTCATATCACATTTGTCATGAATCTGGAAAGAATAAAGCAACAAAGGACACCTCAGCAAAGCCTTTCCTCTGCTGCTCTCACACCTGGTTGGCAGGATTCTGTTTTTTCAGACTTGAGCTTCTAATTTCATTTGATTTCTTGAATTAGCATTTAGAAGAGAAAGAGTTTAATTGAAATATAATACCAGGACTTTTCCAAGTGTGTGACTATCCTGTAGGTCTGTATGTGATTAGCAATGTGCCAAGAGCAGGGAGGATTTTCTTGAAGTTAAAAAGGTACAATTAATCTCCTGTTGCACTTCCAATTAGCCAAATTGCCAACCTTATTGTGAAAAGCAGAAATGCAATTGAGTTTCTGCTTGAGGCGTACTAAAGGAAAACTGGAGTAATTTAATTAACTACCTTCAAGTACATTAAGAAGCACACTGCCTTTACTTTCTGCTGTCAGGGCCTTTAAATAGATTATTGTTTAATGTGAGTTTGTGTACCCACGCAAGGCTGAAGCTTTGAACTGTCTGCTGCCACCCCCTGACCTGAGCTGTTTGGTGTTTAGGAAAAGACCAAGATGAATGGAGGGATGGAGCACCTCTGCTAGAAGGGAAGGCTGAGAGAATTGGGATTCTTCAGCCTGGAAAATAGAAGGATTAAGAGTGACATAATTGCATCCTTCCAGTACCTGAAGGGAACCTACAAGAAAGGTGGAGAGGGACTTTTAAACAAGGGCATGTAGTGACAGGAGAATGGGGAATGGATTAAAAGAGAGTAGGATTAAATTAGATATTAGGAAAAAATCCTCCCTGTCAGGGTGGTGAGGCACTGACACATGTTTCCCATAAAAGCTGCAGATGCCCCATTCCTGGAAGTGTCCAAGGCCAGGCTGGATGAAGATTTTGGAGCCTGGTCTAGAGAAAGGTGTCCCTGCCCATGGCAAGGGGGGTTGGAATGAGATGAGCTTTAAAGTCCCGTCTAACCCAAGTCAGTCTGTGGTTCTATGATAAATAAAAGGCTGCATTCAGCAGCTGAAGGACCATCCCTGCTGCCACCAAGTGCTTCAGACATGCAGGTGCCCATCCTCAGTAGCCAGAAAGTAGACATGCCTGAGCTCAAACATCCTACATAACACCCACCGGGAAAGAGGAAAAATAAAAAATGGCCAAATTGTGCCTCCTCAAGCAGTCAGACCAGAATACAGACAGCAGTGTATATACAGAACATAAAATATTTACAGAGTGTAATTAAAGATGAAAAAGTTGTGGAGGTGTTCATTAGACTAGAGAAGTTGATGTTCACTAGTAGCAGGTGTTATATGACAAGGTGATAGAGGTCATAAACTGGTATGTGACACATTAAAATTGAGGCACAAATCTTGTTTTTTCTCCTTGTAACAATCTCAGAATGGTCTACTGGTATAGTTTCTCAGTGATATACTAGTCGAAACAGATCAAAAAGTGATTTTTTTGCTGTAACACACTCCATGGGAGTGTTGAATCATTCAGGAAACAGTCAGGCTCATGTGCAAGGACATAACTCTGCCTCTTAACATAGAATCAACAATGAGAAATAGAATTACTTATAAGCAAACCAGAAATCCACTTGGGCCAGTGCTAAATTATGTGAGGAACTGGCATTTCAGTATTCAACATTCTGTTTAAAACAGTAGGAGTTGCAAATGAACCCTCAGAGCCAAGTACAATCAGTCCTTCAATAATGTGTTTCTACTCAGGTTTTTGGAATGCCATTTTGTGTCCAGTTCACACAGGAACTTTAATTCTTTAAGATGTCATCATAACCAAAATTTCCTAAATGTAAACTAAATACATGAAATTTTCATTATTTTGGCCAACAAATCCTAAGACCACTCTTTAGCCTTCAGAGGTTCTTCTGCATTTGCATGTCAAGCTCAAAGCAGTGACAAGAAATACAAAAAATTTTAAAAAGATAATACTTGCTGTGATGAAAATAAAAAGATGTTCAGATGGTTTTAATTACTAAGTTTGTGCACACAGTAATTGCCTATACATGGTGCACATGATTTTCCTGCTAAGGAAGAGTCAACAAATAAAGCTCTGAGATTCTGTGTGCATTTCTGTCCCATGTGCTGTAATTTTCACATTTTACTGCAGAAGAATAAACCAAAGATTTTTCCCATTTCAGCAATCCCGGATTCACAACAATTTAGGGAGCTATAGTATTGACTGCAACAACTCTGAACTGAGTGGTTATCAAATTAACAAGAACTGAAAAAAAATACAAATCAACTCTTGCTGCAGTGTAATTAAAATAAAATCTGATTTACCATATACTGTAATGAAAAGAGAAATGAAATACAGACCATATTTTTGTACACTACTTTCCACTCTCTCTGTAATTAAATGTTATTAAATAAATGAGTAAGTTTATACCATCATTCAGGTATTGTCTTTACTACCAACTATGACTCAGAGATCAGACCAGCACTGTGAATTAAAAGAGATTCATCTTCCTTCCTGTGAGGGCATCGCCACACCCTGCTGAATAATCTCATTTTTAAACTGCTTGTCAGAAATAACAGCCAAGGAATGAGAGAGGAGAATTGACTCAAAGGCAAGAGAAACAGGAGGATCTGAGATAAAAATGGATTATATGGTTTAAAGAGAGGAGAGATCCATAGGCACCACACAAATGTTTTGTTTCATTTTCTTGATGAACCTGTTTCATTGTACTGGGAAAGACATCCCTGAGGAGTGAGGGGTCTGTAGAGCTGTTTTCCCCTGAGTTTTGAGGTCTCTGGAGCACAGGTCCAGAACAAGGAAAGAAGCACCAATGAAAGATAGAAGCATAATTTTATGTAACTTATTCCAAGTACTCCTGCTCTCCCCTGCACATACACTGCTTTGCTTTTATTCCTGAGACATATTCACATAAATCCTAAATATTGCACCAGCTTCCGCTTTCCGTAACAATAAGATAAAAGCTGCACCCTTACAACCACCACGTGCTAAAGGAGGCCATACTCAAGGTGTGACAGACAGTGACAGGAGAGGCTCAGGACGTACGTTGATGTCCTCCAGGTCGAGGAAGTTGAGCACGACGCCGTTGCGCTTCCAGACGATGGGCGGGCGCAGCGCCCCGCGGATGCCGCACGTCAGCACGGCGCTGAGGCCGACGGTGATGGTGGTCACGGTGACCCGCTGCTCCTCGGGCAGGCTCAGCTGGACCACCTCTGCAAAAGGCAAGAGAACAGGCACAACATCAAACACCACACAGGGAAGCTGCTCCTCCCCTCCCCTCTCTGACTTCCGTTCTCATCCTGAGAATAGCTTTGGAGGGTTTTGGCAAGGAGATGGGGTACTCATGATATATGAAAGAAACCCCATCAACAATAAAACCAAGTAAGGGACAAATTGAATCTGTCTCAATCAAACTCCCTGCACCCCTTTCCTGAATCATCTTAGCTCCTATGTTCTACAAAAAAAAACCCATCAACAGTAAAGCCAAGTCAGAGACAAATTGAATCTGTCTCAATCAAACTCCCTGCACCCCTTTCCTGAATCATCTCAGCTGTAGCATGAGGGCACTACGATGGTCAGCTGGCCAGCCTGGCTGCTGTACTTTATACTTAGTAGTTTATACTTAATAGTTTAAAGCAGTCAGGAACAGAAGGACAAACAAAGGCTCTCCAGCTTGAGTCCATCTGGGCTCGTTTCTCTACACCACTCCTCTCTACAACACTTTTCACTCCACTACCTCTCTTTGGTAGGAAAGCCTCTCAAAAGCTCTCCTACCAAAAATGGTACCTCAAAAGGTACCATTCTTGTACTTTTAAAAGGTACAAGAATGAGTCATATTTGTTCCTTAAGGAAGAATTAAGGTCAGACAGCTGCCACTGAAATATAGATAAACCCAGTTTCAAACTGCCCAAACACTGGAAGTTACCAACCTTGAAAACTTGTTTACCAAACACAGCCACATATGGCACCTGAGATACAGATGTCTTAAAATATAAAAGCTTTCTAATATTTTATTTAAATAAAAACCCCAGTTATTTTGACTTATGTGTGCCACACAAAAGAAACTCCTGCCAGCTCTCTGAAACCACACTATGTCACATAGTTTCCTTCTGGCCACTGACATGAGATGTTGCTGCACCTTTTACCATGTGTGGTCACACAGAAAGGTCAGACCTGATACCAGAACTAGCCTGGGTGCAGATTGCCTTTATGTAGCATTTTGGCAGCAGTGACAGTGACTGGGCAGTCAGGCCACATTGTCCAAGCTCCCCTAGCCACAGCTTTGTAATTCACACAATGGCTTTTGCTTCCTCTCATTCCCAAGCTCTGCAATAAGTAAACTGTATTGCATGTAAATTATGAAGACTGGTCTTTCAAGGTAGTGGCCCATTGAGAGAGCAGGGAATGTTCACAGCTGGTGTTACTTTGCTTCAGCCACCTCCAAAACCTGGGCTGGGGAATGAAACAACCTGTCCCAGCACCAAGGGTGCTCCTTCCTCATCTCCACTGGCAACAACAGCAGGAAAACATAAGAGAATGATGCTGCCTCACCCAAGGCCATGTGCTGTGGAAAAAAACAAACCCTTCAAGCAGTGGTGACACTGTAAAATGACATACAGGGGTCAGGTTACTCCCTCCCATTAACTGGTAAAGTTACTCTTCATCCCATCCACTTACCTCACAACTCTGTCATTACATCCCACACAAGATCTGAATGTCACTTGCATGGAATAAAAATGAAAAAAACCCCAGTATCGACATTTGCAAGCACAATTTTCCACCTTTTCACATATTATCTAATTGAAAAATTGCTTTAACACCTCTTGAGTAGCAAACCTCTTAAATCTGTCACTAAAATATTCAGTGTATTTCAGCATCCTTGGGCAGCCTGGACAGACTCAGTGCTCTTGTACAGCAACTGATTGTGAAGAACTAGTAAAAACCTGCTTGTGAAAACATACTCCAACAGCTCAGCACCTCTTCTCTTCTGCTTCTTCCACCTAAGTGAGAAGCTAACGTGCCAAAAGTGTTCACCACTGTGGATCTGAGGCTGACTTTGGGCTGCAGGGTGCATACAGCATTGGTGTGTCTGCCAGCAGTGAGCACTTCTCCCACTTAAAATTCCCAGTGCTATTTCAGGAAGAGTACAAGCTGCTCCAAATAAAAGGTAACTACAGTTTGATAGATGGTTGATCAAAATTAAGAATGTTTGACTAATGTAGTAGTGGTGCTACTATTTGTGTTATGGTGGCTCCCACGGGCATTACATGAGAAGACTGACACAGTCTGACCATCAAACCTTAAAAAGCAAAAGGGGAGATGAAGGAATATTGGGAAGACAACATTTAAGATCACCGAGCAGGTTAACTACTAAGCTGGAAAGACATAACATGTGAGTAAATCACACTGCCTTTGGGTACCATGGGCAGGGACATCTTTCACTCGACCAGGCTGCTCCAAGCCCCATCCAATCTGGCTTGAACACTTCCAGGGATGGAGAGTTCATCCCACCACCCTCACCCAGCTGCCTGAGGCATGGAAACAGCACATAGGGGCTAATAATGTAGTTATTTTCTACATAATGAAGAGCTTCTTTTAATGAATAAAATATTTGGAGTGCACTTGACAGGATAAAGAACTGATAATTACAATAATTTGTAGCATGCAGTAGGGCTAATGAGGACATCTCCTCTTGAGGAGGAATGAAATAGAGGGCCATTCATTTACAAGAGAATTGTTTTTTCATCTCACTGCTGTTTTCCTTAATTCCCTCTGCTGTTTTTCATGGTGCCTTGAGTTCCCTGGCACATGCTGGGCTTCCATAAGCTCCTTCTTCAGCAATGGATTTTCAGTGCTCTCTTGCAGTGGAATTTAAGGCTTCCTGCCCATCTTACAAACAATTGCTAAAGAGGCTTTGGCTTTTGCTTTTTAGAAGCACAGTAATGAAAAATACATTAAGGTTTAATTAAGAAGACACCTTGCACAGCTGCCATTCTTGGATGAACCATAAGAGCCCAAGAGATGAGTTTTTTTATGTTAAAGCATGTAATTAGCACAGACCACTTTAACAATACAAACACACTCCTTTTTAGAGTATTTCTATGGAGTATATTTGACAGCATCTTATTACTAGTACATTTGAGGGACTCTAATTAACATCTAAAAGCCTTTCTACTAATACAGAATTATTTTGTGTCGTTTTAGTTATTGCTTTTTTGTTTTCAATAGAAAAATATTTCCTTACACAAGCAGGTAAATTGGGGAGGAAACAGGGTTCCCTAAGATGATGCAAGGGCTGAGCTTTTTAAAACTCTTTTAAAAGACTCAATATTAGGTTATAGAGCTTAGACACTGCTGCTGTTGGTTTATGTGCAAAAATTATTCAAGTCACCATAATGATTTTGTGTAGAGCTTCTAGATTAAGTATTGAACACTGTTCATTTTATTCTTAAAAACCTTTAGGAGATAAAAGGATTTTTACCATGGGTATAAAACTGAAGAGAACAAATAGGCAATATTCAAAGGGTGCTCATTTGCAGAATAAAACAAGCTGGAATTGAATTTGGTCCTAAAATCAAGCAATGTTATGTTCAAGTTATGTTTATTTGGAAATCCTGAAGGACGAGGCATCCAAACCATTTTTCTACATTCCACAGGTTCAACCAGTATCAGTCCTAGCTGACCACAGTTACCAAGCTGTGTCAAACTTGATACTCTGGGATTTCAGATGAAGTAGGTCCTCAGCTTATTCCAGCTGGAAATAAGTTCCTGCCAACTATTTTGCCATCAGACATAGATACTATCATCAGAGAATGGGATGCTATCATTCTTCACTCAATTTTTAATAGTTCCAGACAGGGGTAAAGCCTTTGTAATGGTCCCCTTTAAAAAGGAATTGGTGTAAGGATGTGCCTGTGTCTCAGAGGACTGTGACTAATCCCTGATCATGCAGATGAGAGACATCAAATGTGGAACAAAGTCAAGGTCAGTGAAAGGCAACCAGGACCCCACAAACTCTGCATTGGTGATGGCAGCAGCTCAGTGCCTGAACACCTTGTGGTTCGGAATTAGGGCAGTGCCATCTCCAGACCCTTATTCAGGAGGGTAAGGGATCCCTCCCTGCGTGCTGGGGGTTAGTGCCAAGGGGTTATTCAGGGGAGGGACCACTCTTGTCCATCCTCTCCCACCTTTCCTGCCTGGTGTGATATTCAGCCCGAAGCACTGAGCACCTCTGGTGACCCAGCTGTCACCATCTTGATGTTCTTACATTAAACTTCTTGCAATACCAGGTCCCACAGTGACATATGAGAATGTGAAATCTTAGTAATTCCTTTCCTTGTAAAAAGATGCCAAGATATTGCTGAACATCTGTCCCTCCTCCTCTCCAGTGTTATTTAAGCTGGAGTTACACTGCACCTTCACAAGCTCTGCATACTAATGCAGCAGGTATTACCTGTTGTGCTGGTTTATCATGGAAATCTTTGTCTCTGCTGTCATTTGCAGCCCACCAAAGGCAATCATAATTTCACAATGAAGACATGTATAATTGAGGTCATTACAGGGAGCAGCCTGGAATGAACATTTATGGAGAAAACCTCACTAATGTAGCATGGCATGGAGATAATTTACCTGGTGATGTTGGGCACCTGCCTTTGCTTGTGCTGCACTACCTACAGAAATAGATTTCACACTTTAAATAGTGCTTAATATCATGAATTAGATATCTTGCCTTAAATCTAAAGAAAATACACATTTCAATGCATTGTTGCCACCTTCAATCATTGCTACAGTTGTTCATGGATATCCTCCCTTGCTGAAACAGTGTCTCATAGAATTGCAGAATGGTTTGGGTTGGAAGATCATCTCACTCCAGTCCCTTGCTGTGGTCAGGGACACCTTCCACAAGACCAGGCTGCTCAATGCCTCTCCAGCCTGGTCTGGAACATTTCCAGGGATGGGGCATCCACACTTTCTCTAGGAATCCTGTGCCAGGGCCTCACCACCCTCACAGGGAAGAATTTCCCCATAATATTTGATCTACTCTTGTTCTATTGCTTAGATCCTGCTTATGAGACAAGGCAATACTTTTTAAATCCTGTAACTCATCCTCAGAAGGGAGACAATGAACCAAATCTTAGCCTTGTTTGATGTTCAACAGGAGAATGACTTTCAAAGAAAGTCTCCAGCACTGATTCTTGCCCCCAAATTAATGCAGAGAGACCTGTTGTTTGTGAACTGAAGCATGGGTAACAGCCCTAAATACATCGTGTTTCTCCAGCAATGGTTCAAGTCAGGGGTGATTTAATGGGATGGAAACTTTAGTGTCTACTTAATTCCCCAAGTCCTGCAGCTGTGTTTATGCACTGCATTAGTAAAATCTGTTTATTGCCTTGTGGCCATGAAGGTCAGTGGTGATTTTAGCATTTGTTTCAACAGATAAAAGAGTTCTCCAGCTGAACACATTCTCAGGTGAGAAGCTAACCGAATCCAGAAAATGAAAAAAATAATAGAACATAGTTAAACACAGGATATACCTTTTATAATTACTCTTTTCTCCAATAATTTTGATGAGATGTATTTGGCTCTGCATAGAGTTTGGAGAAATTTTAGACCCTCTTAAAGCTAAGCCAACTGCAGCTAATTGATTTTAAAATGACCGTGTTATATGTGAGATGCATTTGTAAACATGAAAGTGAAGTTTGGCCAGCCAAGGAGGGACTCTGGTGATGCTGCTGGGGACACACTGGGATGGGATGTGGGGACACACTGGGATGGGATGGGATGTCATCTGGTTAGTCACAGCAGGGAGAGGCTAAAAGCAATGAAGGATGATTCACACTGAGTCTGAATCTGTACAACGTTGTATAATATGCTTATAAATTGCTCATATTAGGATTTGATTTAGTTTCTGCCCTTCTGTAAAGACCAAATAAATGAATTAGTAACAACCTCAGTACACTGATTACCCTGGGTTTGCATGCCTTTGCAAACCTCTTCCACTGGCTGTTTTTAGGATTATCTCCAGAAGAAACATTGCCATGCCATCACATTTTGCTGGTCATTAAGGTTCAACAAGTTGGTCTTACCCAGACACATTTGACATCTTCTCACCTGCCCAGAGTCAGGTGAAAGGATTATCCATCACCCAGTGAAAAAACTCCATTTTCTGAACACCAACTTAGAATTAGAGGAAAGCCAGTCATGCTATGAAAATTGTTTATGTTATTAATTAACAACCTTAGAGTTGTTAATGACCATGATTAAAGTAGTTCACAATTAATGAGCCCAGAGAATTCCTACAGCTCCCACGTCAGTTCAGTGCAGGTGACTGGGGATGAGGTTTCTGGCTTTATAACCTGTGACAAACACCACCAGGAGCTGGCTCTGCCTCTGGGCACCCTTGGAGTGACGCAGCCCTGCCCAGCTGCCACTGTGGGACATCTCAGGAGCTCAGTGTCCCTCAAAGAGACATACCGCTAAGGACTGCAAGCTCAATTAATGTGAACAAGAAAATTATTTCTAAAGCTGAGAAGAAATGTTCATATCTCAGCTTTATTTTGTAGCTGCAATTATTCAGGTTCTTAACGTAATTTATAAATCCTCAGGACTTTTTGTGGGCTACTTCAGAAAACATTTTACTGTAAATTCTCTACTAAATTACTAATGCTGTTTTTTAAGTAATAAAAAGCCATAATTATGTATCTAGCAGAATTTAGTACCTGAAGCACTCTTTTGTCATTACTCTTGACGGCCACAGGCTATGACTCCCCAAGGTAGGTCCCAACCTTACATTTGAAGCTAAACCCCTAAATTGTTAGCTTCAAAGCTAAATTGTGGAATTCAAAATAAATGTGTGCAAGTCCCCATGACACAGCTCTGGTGTGGTGGTGAAGACACTGCCTCTCATCCCTATCTAATGTCACCGTGACTTTGAACAAATGTAAGAGAAAAACAGCCATTGAAATAATTAAATATTATGATACCTTTTACTTTTCTTCAGCAACTGTGTCCATAAAATGCTATTGATGACATTTCATAGAATGGTTTGGGTTGGAATGGATCTTCAAAGCTCATCCTGTCAACCCCTTCCCATGGGCAGGAACAACTTCCACTAGACCAAGTTGCTCAGAGCAGCTGATTATTTATATAATATGTCACAGAAAATAAGTATAATTTGAAAAAAATATTTAATGTCAGAGTTTGGGCCAGCTTATAAGGGGATTAAAACTTCACAGAGACCAGACTGTCCTGTTTCTGTGAAATACCTGCATGTTCCTCTCTGGAATACTGAAGGAATGCTCCAGGGGAAGATGAGCATCATTTCCTGCAGCTGGATTTGAGACCATCTGAGAATCAATTCTGAACCTGAGATTTGGAGGCTGCTGCCATGTCTGAGAGGATGCCTCAATCCCCCTCTGAGCCCCCTGGGTCACCCTGCCTGGCTTGGGGATCTCCCCCAAGAACTGAGTACAGAGAATCTTCAGGTGAGTAATTCTGAGCCACCTGCACTGGAAATGTCACATCTGGAGAGCCAAACACTGTTCAGACAGCTGCTTGAACAATTATCTAAATTACACACAAAGTCCTCCCAAGAATGATACATATTTAAGAAAAAAAAGTCCAGTTCTCTCATATGAATCTGAATCAAGCATCTTCACATTGCTAATAAATTTGCTAAAAACTGTTTGTATTGACTTTTAACCAAACACAGCTTTTTTATGTACTTTATCCTAATGATCAATTTGTTTTCCTTTTTTTTTAAAGGAAACAAGCAACACACTTCCCATCACAAAATCCCATCACTGTCCTCCTGCTACTAATCAGAGGGAGAACATTGAGTTTGTGCAGGAAGGGATAATTAATTCATTCTTGAAAGTACATGAATAAATATAAGTTGTTCAGTGCTTAATTATCTAATCTCCTGAGGGTAGTGATGGATTCATTATGTAAATAGGCATAAGTAGTCTATTTTGGAAAAAAGTTTACATAAAAGCATTTGTTTTTATTTTAAATTCCTATTCCCACAGATTGAGAGCAATGTTGATATGATTAATTTCTGATAAAATATTCCCATGTTGTACCAAGAGTATCCTGCTGAGACTGCAGCAGCCATGCATTTCCCCAGCCACTTTATTAATCTGAAAAGTAAAATTACTAATGGTCTAACTGGCTCTCAGAATTCCTTCAGGGAGTCATAGAATCACAGAACGGTTTTAGTTGGAAGGGACTTTAAAGTTCACCTCATTCTGCCTTCCCTGCCCTGGCCAGGGACACCTTCCTCCAGACCAGGATACTCCAAGCCTCATCCAGCCTGGCCTTGAACACTTCCAGGGATGGGGCAGCCACAGCTGCTCTGGGCAACCTGTTGACACAAGTTTACCATGAGACTCAAAAACTTGTCTCTTTTTCTTAAAAACAGTTAAAAATCACACTACAGGGTCCTCCTCTGCCTCTTTCCAAAAAACTGTGAGAGAGCAGAATTAAAACCTCTCACTGACCCCACCAAAAAATAAAGAACATTATGAATTTTTGGGGACAGATGTGAAGTGTTGTAGCTGCTCTCTGAATTTCACATCTTCTATCCTACAGGGACTATAAGACACAATTAGCATCAGTAGTTTCATTGCCACAACAGCATAAGTTGTCTCTTTTAAAAGGTTTATTTCAGCATTTTTAGGAGTTAAAAAGTTTCTCCAAATCCAGAAACTCCTTAGCTTTGAGACTGGGAACTCTTTAACACAGGCAGGCTCTGTCAAAACAACAAGACTTTGAACAGCCACTATCTATATTTAAACTATGGTATACCAGAGTTTCAGAAAAAAACCCCCACTAAACTTATTTTTGTAACTTTTCTAAGTTACAACATCTGAACTGATTTATACCTGATTTAAGGCAGAAGATAATAGGTTCTAGTGGAGGACATGGCACACCAAGATTCTCCCTGGAGTGAATTTTTATGGATGCTCTATAAACCCCCAGGGTTTATCATGGAAATACTGTCAGAACATTAAGTTCAACATGACTCGTGGGAATCACTAAGATGTGTACAGAAATTACTTCAAATATAGAGACAAGTCAGGCCACGGGGTATCTGGGGATCAAGAAACATTCACATATAATTTACCACCCCTGAGTCATCAAGAATTGCCTTATCAAACTGCTCTGATATTCCACTCTCTGTCCATTTTCCTTTGAGTTCCTGGCCAGCATTATGCAATGAATGTGATGCATGGAAAAAATGGATTAACCAGGAAACAAGGATTCTAGGAACTAACCTTGCACTTCTTCTAAACTCAGATGAAGGGTTTGTAAAAAAAATCCCAAGCATTTAAAATGAAGTATGTATGTTCTTTCACATTCCCATATTTACTGTGCTCATAAACAACCAAATCAGGGTGAGTAAACCTTTGGAGTTGTAAATAAGCCTTAGTGATGTTTTTCATGGAGCTTTCATTGCTTTCTATGGATGACTGCAAATTTAGCTACGGTGATTATCTGGATTTTGCATCTTTCCTGACTGAAGCTACATTCAGGACGCTTAATAAATGCAAGGACTGCTCTCCTGTGCTCATGCCAATTCCAGGACACAACCTGACATAGTTCAGGTTGGATGGGGCTTGGAGTAATCTGGTTTAGAGGCAGATCTCCCTGCCCATGGCAGTGGGGCTGGAACTGGATGATCTCTGAGGACCCTTCCAACCCAAACCAGCTGTGATGCATTTCTTCTCATCCTGAGGTGCTGCTCGTCCTGCCCTGGAAGGTGACCAGTTTATTGTGTGCTGCAGTGATGTACCAGTCTGGAGATGGCACAAACAGCAGAAATTTGGCTAGTGGGGATCCTGCAAGGTTACAGCAAGGTTGCTCTGCAGCAACATTTATCCAGCTAACATCTTGCACTTTCAAAACACATTAGTTGGTAAAAACTTTGGCATCAGCACTCTCACCATGTCCTTCCCTTATTCAGAACCACCTGACTGAAGTTAAGGAGAAAGTCAGGAATGTGCAGAGGAACAGCAAAGGTAATTTAATAACATTCCTTTCCGGAGAGGATGGTGCTGGGAAAGCAGACAGCAAAGCACAGTTCCTAAAGGAAATCCCCAATTTCCTGCTATCAACAGGAAACACAACACTGTTTTTTGTGGGCAGGTTTAGTCCTGCTTAAACTCTTCTCTGCAGAAACCCCTGCAGAGAAGACCCTTTAACTGGTTAATTCATCAGAACTCAGTGCAATGCTGGGCAGGCAGCTGGAGCTTGGGACAAGATTTGGAGTCAAGGTGGACAATAAAAGGTTTGGAAGGGACCAGTAAGGAATGGGTAAGTACAGCCACCAAAGTGGCTTCTTGAGTGCAGCAGAAATCTCTGCAGAGAGCTCCAGGTAGTGTCAAGCTGTAGTCATAGCAGGAGAAGCAGATTTAATCTTTGTCTAGACAGTTAAACCCTACTCTGCTTCAATTTCCCCCATATGAAACCTCTCCAGGACATTCTAGGAATAAGGTGTCTGAAAAGATTTCTTGGAACCATGATAATAGGTGTCACACAAATACCCACAAGCATGTTGGATTTCTTATTAAAGCCGCTCTGAGGTTCACAGATAAAATCCACATATAAAACTGAAATTTAATTACATAAAAATACTTTGAAGCTGAGATTTGAAGCCTCTGCTGCAAGAAACTTGAATTCCAGTAAAAAAAAATGATAAATGCTGCATCCTTGAAAGTAACTGGAAAAACAAATCACCTGGACTACCATATTAAAAAGCATATTGAAAAGCAAGATATGCTAGCAAAATGTGGCCAGCTGTACTTTGTGTACCAACCTGGCACCAGCATCTTGAAACTTTTACATCTGCAGAGCAAAATGATTTATGGAAGCTGTTCTTTATCATTCAGGCTTATAAGTCTTATGTCACATAAAACCCCTTGGCACTGGAAGAACATTCTGATTGTGCTGGGAAGCGGCTGCAGGAGGGGGAGCGGTGACAGCCTCCATCACCTGGGCTGCCCAGCACCCTTCTCATTCTGTTGGCATATTACACCAGGTTTGCACACAACAGGCAGGATTTAGTTAGAAAGCAGCTATTCAACAATTTTATTTTTCTTATCTTATATCCCCAACCTTATTTTCAACTATTCAAATGCAGCTCAGAAGGCAGAAATGATTCATTGCTCCCTGGATTTTTCTGTAACACCCTTCACCATTAAATCGTCTTCAGAAATGCTCGTGAGCACCTTTGACATGTTTGCTTTAGCTGAGTTATGTGGACTCATAGAGGGATTGTTTGCCAAAAAAGAACTTTTTAGCCCTTCTGCCTCATTTCCACTCAGCATGCTCCCAGCTCTGACCTGTCCAAAATCTCCCATTCCTGCTGAGCTTCAGTCACCCCACCTCACTGGCTGGAACTGTGACTGACAGCCCTCACCAGCCATCCCATGGACAGCTGCTGCCCCTCTCCCTTCCCCACAGCCCCAGCAGAGCTCCTGCATCCAGATTTGATGCCTCCCAGGTCCAGCAGAGGCTGATGGAACAAAGCAAGGCCTGGTCCTGCTCCTGCCTCTGCAGGGACAGCCCCACCACTTCTCACCAACGGAATTTCTCTGCCAAAAACAGAGAAGCTTTTCCCCGAGTCTGTGCAATCTGCACCTGAATTTGCATCTCAGAACTTGGCTCCATTTGTGCTGTGGGCCCACCTCTGCTCTCCAGACCACCAGCCTGCCTCAAAACGTGTTTCATCAATTCTTCCAACCAACAGCACTTAAAATCGTAGAAACATAGAACCACACAATGGTTTGGGTTGGAAGGGACCTCAGAGAACACCCAGTTCCACCCTCCCTGCACCTTTCACCAGACCAGCTTGCCCCAAGCTCCATCCCTCTTGGTCATGAACATTTCCAGCCACTGGGCCACTATAGCTTCTCTCTAATGGGCACATTTCCATTCCTTCTTCCTATGAAAATGGCCTTTTAATTTTTTTCCTATATTTTTATTGTTCCCTCCTAAACTGTCATCAATTGTATCTCATT
The DNA here is from genome assembly GCF_027579445.1 of Ammospiza nelsoni. NCBI lineage: Eukaryota > Metazoa > Chordata > Aves > Passeriformes > Passerellidae > Ammospiza > Ammospiza nelsoni. The sequence continues at coordinate 9,231,525 of NC_080648.1, forward strand.
ATCTCTTTGTGTGTGGCATTAAATGGCTCTATGCTACCCAGACCTCCCAATACAAGCAAAGAACACAGGGATTTCTCTTGTACTGAAAGAACAGGATCCTAGATCTCACCATTTTGGTGAGGGCTGCTAATATTGACTTTTTAGGCCGATTGCAGCAGATACATGCCTTGTTTACATTTAATGATTACAAATTAAAATCAGCTCAACGAACTGAACATTTGAGGAATGCACAGTGCACCATATATAATGAATTACTGTTGATTAAGTCTATAAATTAGATATCGGCACAATCTTTAAATATACATTTAATTTAAAACACACCAGAAACCCAGTGGGCCAAATGAAAGACTGTTTAATGCTAAGTTATTTGCCAGCATAGCCACCATATGCCAAACACCACAAATAACAGCATTCATCACATCAGGAGTCTGGAGACAGCTTCTTTTTAAGATCTTTAGCACAGCACTCATCACAAATATTGTCAGCCAGATGCTCTGTTTTCCCAAGAAATAATGCATGCCTAATGTGAAGAAGAGCCCAGAAATTCTTTCAGAAGGCATGACCATGTGCACATCACAACAACCATAGCACAGAAATGGTTAAACATTGTCCATCTTCAGAGATGGTTCCTGGCTGAACATGAGCCTTCCTCACCTGCTCCAACCAGCCCTTCCTCTGGGTCTCTTTTATGAAGAGACACAGAAACAATATCCACAATATATTTATTTACTCACCAGATGTCAGATACAAATTAGTACATCATAAAGAGCCAAAACATCAGCCTTGACGGCTCGGCTCAACTGCTTTTGAAATATCTTATTTAAGTTAAACCTTGGTGACAAGAAAACTACTGAAATCAACATTAAAGGTAGTTACTGCTCACAATGGTAATGCCAAAGTTAAAAATTTCCAATGCAAACCCCTCAGCCAATACAAGTATTAATAAGATCAGTGGTTGACTTGTAGATGCCAGTATTTATTATGCCTTCTGTAAATTATGGCTTTGCTAATGAAATGATTTTCACAAACACAACATGACATTCATTCACTCAGATATAACACATACCTGCAGGGCATGCAGTGAAAAGCCTTCTGCTATATTTTAATTGAGGCGTAGTCCTTTGTGGCTTATACCCCTTCAAAGTAATCAAATTCTACATTTTTAATTGGTTCAACTGTGTTATTATTAATTTGGTAAACAATTAATGGTAATTTATGGAGCTATTATTTCATTAGTCCCAGTGCTCTTACAGTGCCACACATGATGCCTGACAGGGTTTGGTTTGAATTCTACATGTGAGCCACAGACAAAAAAAGGGCCCAACCATGGCCAGGGCTTCACAGAGCAAAGATGTGTTCAAAAATATATTAAAAATATTTTAGAAATTCAGTTCATGCCCTAGAGAGCTGCAATGAAAATATGCAACAAAGCCAGAAGATGGAATGAGAAATCAAGGCATAGTTAGAGAAAATGACTTGTGTTGGGCAGAGCAAACCTTGTCTCCCTGCTCCGGAACTGTACTGACAAACCCCCAAAAGAGTCATAAACTAGTGTGGGAAACATTGTTTCTTCTTTCTGAATTCTGATTTTGTGTATTTTCACTCTGAAAAGTGAAATCAACTCAGTGACCAACTCAGCTACCAGTATTTGAGATTTCTGTGTCTCTGGCAATACCCCAGGTGAATAAGTGAATGTTCCTGTCAGTGGAACACACAGAGTGCTCCTGTCAATAATTCTAGATGGAAGGGATTTAATAAGCATTAGCCAGATTATGGTATTTAAACAGGTGACATGAATATTCTTTCATTTGTCTTATGTCTCATCTTTTGCCAAAACCCTAATTTCTCTATTTTTTCTGCTGTTTTCTCCCTTCCCCTTACTAACACTACACTGAGCAGGACAGCAAAATGCCAAGACATGGCATTGAAAAGATTGTCTCTGATCCTACAAAAAGTGCATCCTGTAAGTGAAAATGCCTCCAACTAGCGCCAAAAGCTGAGAGACACTGCTTTTTAGTCCAGGTCAGATGAAGGAGGATGTAATTTTCCACCCTGATTTCATTATAAGAAGGAGATGACAGTGCTCCTGCCATGAGTCAGGCAAACCTCACCTCCAGCCATGGGCAGGGTGAACTTTTCAGGAAAAATCCCTCAGACATTCTGCAGAGCAGTATTTGGATTACACAGGCTCACAGCACAGCAGGGCTGTGGTAATGCTCAATAAACCTCTCCAGATAGATTAGAACAAAAGTGTAGGATGAAGCCTGTACCTTTTCCTGAAAATGAAAAGCATCAGTGGTACCTCAAGGTACCACCAAGTTGTGCCTGTGACTTCCACAGGCATCCCTGTTCTTTGCTCTACCTAAAGCTATTCCTGTAATTTTAAATCCCCCTGCTGAAGATTTGACTGTCTCACTCAATGCACTGCAAATCAGCAAAATTCAGTGTAAATCAAGAGCAATGTGGGTATAGGAAACATCAAGGATGAAGTCAGGGACAAACTGTGAAAAAAGGCTTTTAATGATTCAGAGTAATATATTTCAGATGTTTAAGCAAACAAAACATTCATAAACTGCAGCAGAACTGCTCCTTTCAGGCTGAATGGGGCCTGTATTCCCAAGTTATGGAAGACAGTGATTGAAGGAAGGAGAAAAGCCAAGGGCACTAACACAGAGCCAACACTGCTCCCCAATATTTTCATGCAGAGAGGCACAGAAATGCTGATCTTTCGTAATGCTGCCTACTGTGGTGTGGACACTTAGTTAACCTATTTTTTCCTCCTTCTTCTCTCAGCAAACCTGAGGGAGAGAACTGCTCACTGGAATTTGCTGTGTGTTTGAGCACAGTAAAGCATCCTTATCTGCTGCAGGGTTACAGAGGCTGGTAAAAAGCACAGGGATCCCTTCTTCCCAGTCTCCCATTAATGGAAGGCACACCAGCCCAGAACATGCTTGAAGACCACTCCAAGGAGAAGTCAGGCTGCCACACCTGCCAGAGCACTGCTTGGGCAGGAGAGGAGAAACCTGCATGGAACAGTATCTTGGGGACACAGTTTTGGGGACACTTCAGGTCTAAAGCAGCCTCACTTCAGGACTATCTGGATTACATCACTGAATCTTATGGTTTGCTGCAACTTGCACTGGGAGACACAAGCCTGCACTTGCTCAATGCATGAGCAGCATCCAATGTCCAAGAACTCAAAAGAGTATTATGTGAGAGAGGAGGATGTGAGTTGTTTATGCTTGGTGATCAACACTGAGTGGGAGAAGCTGGCATTTGCCCAGGATGTCAAGGTTAACAACCCTTCTATTACAAAATATTTTATGGGTGAATCTTAAATGACTACAGATGGTCAGGTGTTGATTTTGCATGTCCTTTGAAAGACAGTACTGTCAGCAAAACAGTGCCTTCTAACCAAATTTTGAAGTTCAATACTCTGTCAGCAAGGAAGAGTGTTGGCTCTTTAACTGACTCATCAAAATCCTGTTTCTTTAGTTACCTCTAGTGACTTTCCATTTGAGTACTGCTCTGTGGCTGGCTCACCAGGACAAGAATATCTGCACAATTCATTGCTGGTTTTTTTTTCTCTCCCCAGTAATATTCCTTTATGGAAAGAATGTAAAAATCCTTGCTTTACAGATGGTGAGGTGAAGCAGAGACAGACGTTATTTAGCTGCAGTTACACAGCATATCTGAACCAGACACATGCCTTATTTCCCAAGGTTACTCTTCCAGCCTCTCTGGGATTACTTTATAATCCCATTATGGGTGGAAGAGCAATGTATACACAGCTGCCTCCCTGGATTGCTCCTCTTGAAGTGTGAGCAAGGTGTGAGTGCTCAGTGATCGTCACGCCCTGCTTTGGCCACGGCTCCTGTGGGGGTTTGCAGAAGGGCAGAGTGGGGAAAGTTACTGCTGAACCTGAAAAAACAGCCTCAGAGGAGACTGGGGCTGGGCTAAAATACACAACCACTGAACTAACAGCCTGGCACCACGAGAAATGTCAGCTCAAGACTTTCTGCACCTTCATGCTGTTACATTACAGCTATAAGTCATCTGAGCTGGTATTGCTGGAGTCTTTTGATCCTTGCTCAGCTTTTCTATGTGCTCTGAAGAGAAGCTCCACCTCCCAAGAGAAAAACAGGATGTGCCATCCCATGGCCATATTGTCTATGGGACAAGAACAACAAATCACCTTCTTTGCTGTGCTGGCACCTTTCCTGCCTATTTTCTACTTCAGCTGGAAGCTTTTCTTTGTCCCCAGTTCTCATTGAGAATACAGTCCTGTGTCCTAGGGAGGGTGGGGTCCCAGCAGCACTGCTGTGGGGTGCTCTGCTCCTCCTGGGCTCCCTCCCAGCCTCATCATCCCAATATTGGTGTCACAGTTATCACTGAGTGATGCACACAAACAGAAAATACAATAGACTAACTCATTTATTTCCACTTGTTATTGATGACCTTTCATGACTTTCACAACTCCGCCTCGCTCTAACACTCATGAGTTATGGGGTCATCCATAACTCAAGGAAATAAATGAAGTATCCCATCAGCCTTTTGTATATCCCCATTTATTACCTCTTTTATGACCAACCTTTAAAGTTTTATCCCCTAGTATCTTGTTTTACAGTGGTGTAACATTCAGATGCAGGGATGTATATGAATCAGGCCAAAGCATTTTCACTGGGTTGGGTTTCACTGGAGAAGAGCTGTGGTCATCCACAGGTACAAGGGCTGCTTTATCCACACCATCAGACCATGTCTGAGCCTCTATAATGAAATGATGCCAATGCTCAGGCTCCTTTGTTTCTACTAAATGACTAATTCACCTCAAGATCATTTGTGGAACAAGCTTATCCATGGAAATAACAAGATGCATCATATAAATGATTGGTTCAAAGGTTTGGAGATGTTTGAGAGCTACTGCTAGAGGGTATGATGTGTATACAGGGTTGCCTAAAACATGGTGAATAATAATCCTTTAAAAAACTTCAGCTGCAGCATTTCTGAGCAAGTGCAGTGCTGCTTTACAGAATACCTTTTGTCTTTGACCTGTCAGTAAAATTCCAAAATACTTCAATCAGATGGCACAGTAAGTCTCAAGGTAATAATTAAAATTCTTTGTCTGTATTTATCACAGGAGGTCCTGTGCCCTAGGTCAGTTCTGCAGGACAGGGCTGCCTCTGTACACCCCCATGGCTGTGCCAGTTCCCACAGAGGTGCTGCAGCTCCCTTGGGACCATGATCATAACTCATGAACTGAGTGATGGCCAGTGCTGTCCTCAGGACAGCCATCCATGAGGTTGTGGGCAGAAATGTTGAGCTGGATTTGCTGGACTTGGGGCAAGTGATGTCCCCTCTCCATGCAACAGAAAACCACTAAGGTCTAGAATCACAGAATTGTTAAGATTGGAAAAGACCTCTGAGATCATCAAGCCCAAATGTCAACCCAGCACCACTACAATATTTACCACTAAACGATGTCCACCCTATTCACATGTTTTTTGAACCCCTTCAGGAATAGTGACCCCACCACTTTCCAGGGCAGCCTGTTCCAGGGCTTGCAACTCTAATAACTAACCTAAACCTTTCCTGGCACAACTCAAGGTCACTGAGGTCAAGCGGTTTCCTGAAGGGTGGCACAGATTAAACCATCAAGACTAGAGCTGTCTCCAGAAGTTTTGTGTGCCAAAGAAGCTGCAGGTACAGATATCAGGTGCTGCCCAGTGCAGGCAAAGGTGAAATAACCAGCCCCAAGCACAGACCCATGGCAGGAGCAGCTGCTGACTGAGGCACTTGTGCAATTCTTGGCAGGATGTGAGGGTTAATTTATTCATCTATTTTGAACAGAAACCTGTAAGACCACCAGTTAGTGCACAGCAAGAAAGTCAAAGTAAAGCTATTATGCCATAAGAAGACAAACAAAACCTTGTGACTTGTCTTTTTGATTGCTATCTATAGGTAGTCACAGCAAGGAGCAATGTCACTGCTCTGTCAAACAGATACTACAGCCCCAGAATGAGCCCAGGATCAGAAAGGTTGAAGGTAGGGCATAAATAAAGGACATTTCCTCTTAACTTATGAGGAAAATGCTGAAACTGCCCACTGAGGCTTTCAAAAAGTGAAAGAATTGGAGACCTGATAATACTGATATATTGCCGTACTTCCAAGGAGTAAGAGAGCGCTATAATAAGGAAATATGGTCAGACTTCAGAACACAGAACAGCCTCACAAAATAAAATAAACAGACCTTCAAAAATATTTTTTTCAGGCAATTAACTGAAGTCAAGAATATGAAAGGAGCACTGTCTTCTTTTTGAAGGGAAGGCTAGAAAAGAAATTGAAGAGACAAGAAATTGTCTCTGAATCAGCTCAGGGGACTCCCTTCTATTGACTTTGTGGAAAATAATTTACTCTACCAATTCAAATATAATGTCCTTCCTTAGACCTAAATGAAGGTTCACCCTACCCGGACTGCAGGGAGCTCCCCAGCCCAAGTTCATGCTGAAGAGCTTATTTCACACAGATCAGAAGGTGGAGGGAAGAGGGGACAGGGGACTTGTGCCAACCTTGAACCATGCCTGTGACCTGATCCTAGAAAAAGAATGGAAGAACCATGATTCCCTTCCTGAAAGGACTGAAAATGAAAGAATACCATGTGCTTAAATAACCACAGCTCTTGGGAGCAAAGACTGGGAATACAACCCCCTTCACATAAGAAGTTCCCACTGCAGACCACACTTGTTTCACTTGAACTGGGAAAAAGCACTTCCTCAAGTTCTGTGCATAACTATTCCTTGCTTTGCCATCCAGCAGCTTCCCAAGTAACATTTCCCTGCAAGTCCAGGTAGCAAGGGTCTGGAGGAGCTGAGCAGCAGAGGACGTGGCTTGCTGAAGACTTTATTGGCATAGGGTACAAGTCTTTTACAATCCTTTACAGGTGAATGGGGAAAACTCAGTAACACTCACTGTCATTATTGAGTATAGTTATTAGCTTTGAACGTTTTCTAAAGTAAGCCTGTCATTAAGACAAATGTCTTGGTAATGGTAGGAATTTCCCAACTGAAGCATTAAAAATCCTGTAATGCCTGCATCATTAGCTGGCTTGGAAGGCTCCTCCATCCTATCCAGCTCCGTGTCACAATGATCAGAGCCACCCTCAACTCAATTCATCTGCTCCACATCCACCCTGGAGCCTTTCCCATCGTGATTCCTACTCTCCACAAAGCCTCTCATGGCTCTGCCTGTGTGGGTCCTTTCTGTCTGCAGACAAAGAGCATCTCTGCACTAACCTGAAGTGAAGGAGAACAACATAAGAAAAATTGTATGACTCCTAAAACTGAACTTCCTATGTAAGGAGAAGACAACCAGAAAAAAACTGGGAAACTGGGCAAAACCATGCTCTCCTGAAAATACAGCCCAATCATCAGCTAGATTTTATCCCAGTCTGTGCCCCTCTGCAGCTCTAACCTCTTCCTCAGCCTGCTCTTGCTACTCCTCATAACAACATCCTCAAAATTCCCATTTCCATATCCCAATTTACTCTGCCTTCATTTGTTGTCCTTTATACATCAAAATTACACTATCCAAAACAACAGAGTAGGTGGCTCCTACTGTGATCTACACAACAAATGTGATCTACAAGTCAGGATTTTGAAACTGGAGGTGTCCTCCATAATGACACAGAAACAGCTGGAGGCACCCATCTCTGACTTGTGGAGGCAGTGAAAGCTCAAAGTAACCAAGATATTAATTTAAGCCCTTCAGTCAGATGTCCTGGATAAGGTGGGATGAAAAACAGGTGCCTCAGGACACACTTACATCACCTTTCTGTAAATAAAACCCACGTTTTCCATTACAAAATGCAATAAAAGTAAATAATATTTTATAGCCCTGAGGGGAACTGACATTTTTTTCTCCCTGCTAGGGTGATGCCAGCTTTGTACTCCTCGTTTCAGTACAACAGAAGTAAATATTTTCAGTATTTGTATATGCTATCGATGGAATTCAGGTTCATACCAAGTGTTTGCCAGCATGCATGATAGAAAGGGTCAGCATTAGGGAAAAAATATGACTTATTGAAATTATTTAACATTTTATACCTGTAAGTCATGATTCCTGTTTTTCATAGCTTGACTTTTAAATTTATCCTGATAATCAAAACTTTAATTTTGACAGAGATATCAGAGTATCTGCTCTGGTAATACCATCTGGAGACAGCAAAGATCACTCTGACGTTGAAATGACCTTGGCAAAGTGACTTTTGTTGAAACAATTGGGCTTCCTAGGTTCTTCTCAAAATAAAAGAAATACATCTTCTGTAATGTAATTTAAGAACTAGCTACTAGGCTGTGGGTAGGTTTGATTTTATTGATATTAGTTTAGTGAACACTGTATATTGTAAAACTGATAGAGTGGGAAAATGACTTCACTAGATTATCAAATTTGATGGAGCTGGTAGCTGACTGCAAACCTAAGTATGGCAACTATCACCTAGGAAGGTACTCAGTATTTCATTGTGGATTTTTTAATGTTTCATATTCAGAACAACCTAAAACACTGGCCCTGAAAACAATAAAATATGCTTGTGCAATACTGCCATTTATGTGCAGTTACACTTCATTATCCCTGTAATCTAACATGGTGGCTCAAAAGGAGAAGGGGAACATTTTCTGAGTGATTTAGCAGGATGCTTTAATGATGTATTGAAAATGAACATTGACCCTATGTAATAGGTGCTAAACTGACACTCTTAAAGCACTCCATCCGTTTCACTCAGACTGACTATCCTCCTTAAATCATCCCTGTGTCATTTTTATGATGCAGATCCATCTACTGAGACTATGGGACTGTGAAATGTCATGAAAAAAAGCAATAAGAAAAAAAATAAAATTAAGTTGCAGGTGGCAAGTATTAGCATTTCAAATATGTTCTGTTGCATTACACTATTATTCCATCTCTGTCAAGGGGCAACAAGATTCAATTCTCACCTTGAACAGCCTGTGTTGCTGAATGCATTAGCTCAGGGCATGAGAAGCTCCTGTGCCAGCTGAAGGGCATTTCAAAATAAAGGTAAAATATATTTAGGACTAAATTTGATAGTACACAAGGGTCAGCCTCCCCCTCAGAGGACAAAGCCACCACTCCTTTTTTTCTTCTCTGTTGTGTTCCTTAGCTCCCAGGCCTTTTACAAATTAAAGCCTTGAAACTTTCTGCTCACCAGAAAAGCTGAAATAAAAGGCAGAGGGTCAAGGAGTTAATTGTAATCCTAAAGGTCAGGCTCCCCAGCTGGCAGGGCTGGCACTGTTTATGCAGTGCAGACTGAGGACACCAGGACAGCACAAAAGTGCATCCCTTCAGCTCATTTCTAAATCCAGCTCTAAGCTGAAGGGAGATACCTGACTCCAGGTGCAGCCCAACTGCCAGGTTTAAATCCACTACTGCAAAACATCCAGTATTAAACCTTCACACTGTAGTAGTAATATTTTTATTTTTCTGTAGCAGGGACTAAACACTGGGCATTTTTCTAATATTGTTACCAAAAGCTTCTGTGCAATTCTTAATGCAATTTTTAGAAAGCAAATAAAAACTACAAATTCACTTTCAGCAAGTTCCTGGCATGGAGGGTTTCAGTGCCAATGCATTTGGATTGGCAAAGGTGGGACTGGAAAGAAAGTCTCTGTGGGAAGCATCGAGTGGATTCTGCTCCCAGCCTCATGCACAAGGCACATGGGCACCCAGAGCCCCACAGCAGTTGGGCAGGAATGGAAAGCTTCATCTTTTTCCCAAACTCTCCTCTTTTCTTGCCTCATTTGCCCTTTCACGGCTCCTTCTTCAAAAATGTTATAATTTCAAAGCCTTGTCCCTATTCACCTCCTAAGAAGTCCTCTCCTCCCATCTCAAGTTTTGCATCTCTTCTCCCTGTGACCAACACTTTGTCCATTCCACAAAACTCATCACAGGCTGAGAGAGTTGGGGTTCTTTAATCTGGAGAAGAGAAGGCCCCAGGAAGATCTTAGAGCCCTTTCCAGCACCCAGAGGGAGCTACAAGAGAGCTGGAGAGGGACTTTGGACAGGGGCATGGAGTGACACGGTAAGGGGGAATGGCTTTAAACTGGAGGAGGGTGGATTTAGGTATTATTGAGATATTAGGAAGAAATTCCTCCCTGTGAGAGTGGGGAGGCCCTGGCACAGGGTGCCCAGAGAAGCTGTGACTGCCCCATCCCTGGAAGTGTGCAAGGCCAGGCTGGGCAGGCCTTGGAGCAACCAGGTCTAGTGGAAGGTGTCCCTGCCCATGGCAGGGGGCTGGAATGAGATGAAATTTAAGTTCCCCTCCAACCCAAACCATTCTGCAATTCTGTGACCATCAAGGAGGCAGCTGGAGCACAGGACCCACTGCTCTCCTCTTGGATCCTACAGCCTCCTGCTGCCCCTGTGCCCCAACAGAGGCAGCTTCAGTGATCTGAACAAGGATTCAAAGTCTGTCAGCAATCAGGGGGCTGGAGCTATTTTCACTGCTCACAATTCAATTTATTTTATTTATTTCTAACTGCAAATCTGGCATACTATGATTTTCAAGGGCTTGAACTGGTAGCCTCTGATGGTCCCAGTATATGAACGTGTGAATTCCTGTATCAATAGATGCACACATGCTCACACACTCCTAAAGCACACATCAGTTTAGACACTTCCCCCTAAACTTGTTCCATTCCCAGATGGAAATGCACAATAAACACTTTTGCTTTGCCTATTTGTGCAATGACTGAACTGGGAGTGATTCACTCCTACAGTAAGGAATTTGCAAAACACATTTTCTAACCGTTTACTACATCAAACAGCTTAAATTATGACTGCACTTTATCTTTCCATTCACAGAAGGCTGGCTCTTCCTTCACAGGCTTTCATCTAACAGGATTCTGAGTGTGCTGCTTCTCCCGTGACTGGGAGTAGGAGTCTTCTGTCAGCAATTTCTCTCCTGGAATAGTTTTTATTTCTGTGGGTTCTGGAGTACCAGTTACTCAGCAGTAAACAAGCACTAACCAAGCTGGGGTGATTAAAGATCAATTAAGGCACAATAAATTTTATAACAGATTGTGGCAACAGAAGGCTTTTGTGCTTCTTGGCCTAAGGACTAAACCTCATAGATGGAAAAAGACTGGAAAAGTCAAATGATGAAGAGTTTTTCTTATTTTCCTGGATTACTCAATGGAAGATGGTTTATTTGGTTAGAGTAAGGAGGAAAAATGTGAAGAAGGAAGGCAGAGGGTGGGAAGAGACCAGTATTCTCCATGCTGTGCTGCTAGCACAGTATGTTGTCCTTGAGTTCCCCGAGGAATGCAGTTAAAGTTGTGTCCTTTACTCCTACTGAAGTCAAGCAGGAAAAGTCCATTCCTGGACTTACATAAATATAAAATATTATATATCTCACTGACCTCAAAGGCAGCTGCATTTCTGCTAACAAGAAGCTGACAAGGTACCCAACACAAAGCAGGCTCAATGGCCAGTGTGATATTTGTCCTACCTGAACTTTCCCAGCAAATGCTTTACCTGTCACTAATTAGCAAAATGGGTTATTGAAATGTATGAGCTCTACAAAAGCACAGGACAGGGCTATTTAAGTGAGCCATCAAATGTCCAGGGCAAACAAAAGTAATCTCCATCATACTGGAGTCAACCTGCTATAACCACATCCCCTGCTGCTCAGGTAAGCCACCCAGGGAGAGTCACCAGGGCACATAAACAAGTTTAACTAATTCAGAAACACCAACAAAACCCTCTCACTCACTCCAGAGGATTTTAGCTCCTATGCTGAGTACCCAGTCCTCTCCCAGAGGAAACTGGGATGGAACTAAGGTTTTTCCATGCGACCATTACCTGAGTATTCTGGTAGCCTTATACAAAATATATTATAGCTAATGACTGCACTTAAGGAGGTCCCCAGTACTGCTGCTGTTGGGAAGAAACATTTAAAACTGACAACAAACACTTCAAGCACACATCAGAGAGGAGCTTTATGACACCACAGAGCCAAACAGCAGCAAATTACTTGCCCGTTTTTGAGAATCAATGGGACATATATACATATGGGCCTTTTACCCAGCACCAGTATTAGTATTTCAGATGACTCAGGTTTTAAATATATTTTATTATCCTAATATTCTTATTATTGTAATATATTAGTCAGATTAGATTGCAATTCAATTAAAAATTTCATCTGGAGATAATTTATTCCATTCTCATTACTAATAGAATATTGTAGCCTTGTTAGCATTTTCATACAGCAATGCAACTTGCAGTACTACTGCAGAAAAATGAAATTATATTTCATCCCTTGACTGTCATTGGGAGAGCTGGATATATCTTGCTTTGCATTTTTTCTGCCCTGTGCTGAGGGAACATTTAAACTGGGAGTTTGTTAATGTATCAGCATCATGTGAATGTGCTGGATGATGCAACCAGGATCAGCATCAGGGTGGAAGCAGAGTGGATGGACACGGGGCCCTCCTGGGCAGCTTACATTCATAATGACCCCAGGGAACAGCAGGGTGTGTAGGCAATAATAAGAATATTAGGATGATAAAATGGTATTTAAATATTAAATGCTTAAAAGCAGTAATGGATAAAAGGCCTTCAGCAAGTTATTCCAAGATTTTCAAAAGTCTTCTGGTTATACAGGGGGTTGAGGGACAAAGCGGAAATTGAAGATAGGTGCCTGCTAGGAGAAGGCTGCTGATAGAAGTGCAGCTGTGATAAGCCACAGCAGCAAATCTGCCTTGTCCACATGCCATTTATAGGGGCATAAAATGAGCTTTGCTGCTACAGCTTATAGCAGCCCTCAATGAAATACCTATCCTGGCAAAACACAAATGTGCTGAGTCCAATGCATCGATGCTGGGGCTATTTCAGGTATAAAAATATTACAAAACCCTGGAAGGGCAGAACGTGTCCTGATCAGTGGTCTCACTGACTGCAATGAAAAATAACCAGAGACAGCTTCTGTGCTGGAATAACTTCATGTAAATTACACAAAGAAGAAAAGTGCTGGTTTTAATTCCACTTAGCAAGTCAGCGGCATCAGATCATGTCCCTTAATACTGGCTGGACATCCACAGACATGTGGAGGTTGGACAGAGGGGTGAGTGACATCTTTGGTCCCTGATTTTGAGAATCAATCACCCAAAATTTCCACTCAGTCGTCAGCAGTGCACATTGCCTCTTCACCCTGGGTGTGACTGACCTATGCAGTGACTGCCTTGTGTGACAACACCTGCCCCAAGTGACAATGGCTCGTGCTGCTCCCCAGAGCAGGGGTGCAGAGCACCTGAGAGCCACAGGGAAGCCCAGCTGCATCCCACAGCAGGTTTGGAGGGTGAGGATGTTGCACAGCTTGAGCAACGAGATGCACACACTTGCTGCTCTTAACTGATGAAGGGCACTTCATGGTAATTTGCATCAGATATTTAAAAAAATGCATGTTTAATGAGTTTCTGTAAGCTGGAATCTTGCAGGTGTCAGGAGAGAAGCACATGGATTGAGCAGAGCAGTGTTATTTCTGCTGCTGGGGTTTAGACACAAGGTTAACCAGACCTCCTCCCATCCCCACCCCTTGCCTGCTGTGGTGACCAGGGCTGAGATATTTCCCTGCGCTTTCCTAATTAGAGGCAGATAATCACTGTGACAGTGATAAATGTTACTAAACACAGTAAATTTAATGTTACAAATATTATGGTGTGGTTTTTACTCCTGGGTCAGAACCCTCTGTGGCACATTCAGCACTTGGATGATGAAGGAAGGTTTTAAACATTTTCCTTGTAAAAAAGTAACAAAACCCCAGAAAAGGTTACTCCAAGGCTCATGGATCTAATTAGCAGACTGCTGCTTAAGCCAAGCGCACCTCCAACTTTCTGGTTCTATTCTTGCATGGTGTTTAAATTCCAGCACTACATGTAAAGCAGTAATTTAGCATTAACACCCTGCTGGATATTACAGACTTACTTTCATTTAGTTTGCATGAATACAGAGAAACCCCAAATCCAGGAACAAATACTGCACATTACTTGATAGGTAAATTATAGATTTTTGGAGGCTTTTTTTTCCTAATTACACAGCAATGAATAAAACAATTTTATAACAAAAAGGGATGCAAGATCCCATAGTATTTGAGTAATGCTGATGGTGGCAGTGTGATGCACTGGTGTTTGCATCCCACAGAAGGCTGTGGATGTTTCCTATAGACATATTCAACCCACATCAGAGAAGGATAAACTCTCTTCAGTTCTTTGCACACAAAAAGACCAAACACCAAAACCAAAAGCTTGCACAGCCCAAGAAAGATTGGGGAAAAAGTGCACACTGAGCAAAAATGGAGTAAAACTCCAAATTACCAGCAAGAAAATAGCACCCAGGGGTAGTACAGAATGGAAAAGGGAAGTGCAGATAATGTTTCAGTAAGGAAAACATCTCAAAATCCTCTCCCATATGGAAAACAGGAAAAAGCATGGTTTTACTTTTACAGCACTATATTAAGACCCAAAGCAGGGATCAATAATATTTAATTAACTAGCAGCACTAGAATTCTAAAATTATTGAAGTTAAGGTTTGCCTTTAAATATGGGCAATGTCACACTTGCAGGAATATAATGCCTCTCACTGCTTGATGTTCCCAAATTAATAGTCCTAAATATCCACTTTTCTATCAAAATCCTTGAATCATAGCTAAGCACTGTTTAAGGGACCAATTTATGTCTTTCTCTACATTATAATGCCATGCAGACTGTTGTGAACAGAGAGAAAAGATTACTCAGAACCTCCTTAGGCTCTGTGGATGTTACATACAATTTTGATTTCCCAGACCCTAAGCAGGTTATTTCCTCTGCCCAGGACTTTCACCTGGGTTAGCAACAGACCCTTGAAAACATCTAATGAAGGATCAATAGCAAAACCACATCAAATCTTAGCAATTATTTCCTTTCTCACTGTAGTTACACTATTAATGTCCCACCCCGAGGAAGGGACTGTACATGCTACTTGAATGGACAATAAAGTCATGCAATTAAATTGACAGCTCTGCGTGTGGCTCTTATAGACTAGAATAGTCTAATTTTAAATTGCAATAATTTAATGTAGACATTACCCAAGCAAGCTTCACCTTCTATAGTTATCGCTTCATTTTAAATTACTGCAAGGTAACATACACAGATGTTATCTACATGCTAGTTAAAACATCATTTTGAATGAAAACCCACTGTAGCAAACCTGTGCAATGAAAGTTGGTGTAACTGAGAAAATAAATCAGCAGATTGATCACAAGGCCTGGTCCATATCAGGTATCTCTTTCTCTAAAGTTTTGCATTTTTAACTGTGGTACATCATCACGATCCCACCCCCCCGTTGAACTTGCCTTTCTGCCTTTTCACTATACCTGCCTTTTACAACAGCACTTTTACAAAGTGACCTGCCTATTTCATTCATTTAAAGTCCCATTTGCTTATTTTCTTCGGAAAATAAAACTTTCCTGGTCAGCACAGCCCTCCAAGTGAAATCTGCAGCACAGCATGAACCCAGCAATGCCAACAGCAAGAGTGAAGCAACCTCAGGCTGCCAAAGAACGCACACAGTTCCAATATTCAAATTATGGTTTGATTTTCAAGTTTTAACGAATTCCCCAGTTAAGTTATGTGCATACAAAAAATACCAAAAGGCACTGTTACACTTTGGGATGGAAGATAACAGTGCAAACACATCTACACTTCTTTTAGTCAGGAACATATTTGCCAAATAATGACGTGGCAAGAAAGCTAATGCAATTAAAAATAATGCAATATAAATGGTTGTGGAAATTTAATATTCTAAGAACACCTTATTTCTTACTCCACTGGAAGTGGTTTTGTCATGGTTTGACCCGGAAACAGGATTTCTGGGATGCTGTAGATAGGGCCAATGAGTGCTCAGATTTGAATACTGCCATCTGGCCCAACCACTGGGCATTGGATCCACCTCTGAGAACACAGGGTAAAAGCAGGGCTCTCCCCCTGGCAGTGCTCTTTGGATTTCTGGCGGGAAGCAGTTGGGTCTCTCTCCCCCGGCCCAGTTGCTGGCTGGGCGGGGGAGGGGAAAAGCCATGCGGCCCGGCCCAGGAGAGGCAGGCCTGGCACCCCCAAGGGTGGAAGGAAGAAGTAAAGAAATGCCGGGAAGCAATGTGCAGCCTGTTCCCCCCCCTTGGAGACAGACAGACAGAGAGAGAGAGTGCAGCCTGTGTTTGTGGCCGTTACCTTGAAATTCAGTAAACATGTGCTGGCAGCAGGCAGCCCGGCTGAGGAGATGGGGGGGGAGGGGGTGTGCAGCCAGGAGTCCAGCCGCTTGGAGGAGTTTTTAACCCTTCTTGGACAATGAAAACTTCACAGAACATTAACCCTTCCTAGACGAGTGATGAAGGTCCGGACCAGAGAGAGAGAGAGTGAGAGATGTTGGAAGAATGGAGAAGATGGAGTGGCATTTTATGCTGGACTCTTTTGTGTAGCCATGGGCAGAGCCATGTTTCCGTGTGATACAGAGACTGAGTCCAGGGGGAGAAATGTCCTAGAGCCAAAGAAGATTCAGTGTGGGTACCCCTCGGCCCCAGGGGGTATATAAAATATGGGGGGGGGGACAGATGTCCCAAAGGTGAGATACTGTGCTTTTCTGGAACTGGACAAAGCATCCTTAAAAAGACAACCCTGGAAGCAGTCCTGATTCTTGTTCGGTGGTGAGAGCACCGGAACAAGGACGGAAAAGGCCACCTCGACACATGGAAGGACTCCCTCTCCTCTTGAGGAACTGAAAGTTGAGCATTCTAAAGGGGTGGTGCTGGACCCAGAATTGGTGATTTTGGAAGACGTATTGTATTGGGAATTTAGGGGGGAGGAGGAGGAGAGTGTTTTTTGTGAGGTTTTCATTTTCCTTGTGTTTTCTTTTCTTTTGTGTGTAGTTTAGTAATTGTTTTTGTAGTTTAGTTAATAAATTTTTCTTTTTTTCAAGTGGGAGCCTGCTTTGTTTATTCCTGGTCAAAATCTCACAGCAGACACCAGAGAAAGTGTATTTTCATGGGGGCATTTGGCCTTGTGCCAGTGTCAAAACTTTGACAGGTTTGTTACTTGATTCAGATCCAGATGGCACAAGGTTTGCAAATAAACCAAAACACACAGCACTGGTATTTCAATAAATAGCATGATACAGAAATAGTATTTTGGGACTATTAATAGTGTTGAAGCAAAAATATTAGTGTTGGTATTCCACTAATTTTTTCTGGAATGCTTTAATGATTTCCAGGTTTTCTGTGATTTTATCTTGCCTTTTTTTTGTTTAACTACCACTTTGTACAAGATAAATAATAAATGTGTGACCTTGCAATAAAGTCTCTGCCTGGCACAGAAAGCTGTTCACTTAGGATTAGTGAGCTTAGTTCATTAGAATTCAATTTTCTCTAGACAGCAAAAGAAGCAGGAGGGCACAGCAGCATCCTCTGACTAGTGTGCTCTATCCAGTTCAGAGTGTAATTTTTTACCCCATCAGCCCAGCTGGCAAAAGCTCTCTCAAGTTTATACCAACTATATATATAGTAATCACTGATACTGGAGGAGAGCACTTGCCTTCACTCCCCATGGTAGGATTTTTGCCCCAGGCAGCTTTTCCCACTCTTTCCAAGAACAGTCTTGCAGTAGTGGCTCTTTCACACCTCAGGGTAGCAATGAAATGTTGGAAAGGTCATCTTGGCTCTTGGCCAGCAATTATTACCAGGAGCAAGAACTCTGCCATGTCCTTCAGATGTGTGTGCTCCTCCCAGCCTTTGAAGGTTTCTGAATTTTAAATTACTACAAGCCTGATTTTATTGAACTGGAGGAATTAGAAGAGCTTTTATGAGATTTACAGAGGGAACACAACCCACTTGGGAAATAGGCCACCAGGAACTACATGAAGTTGAGCAAAGCAAATTGCCAAAGATGGAAAAATGACGTTCATTCTCACAGGACAGAAAGACCTGACTCCCTCAGCCCAGAGACTGTGCTCTCTTTGGGCAGCTTCAAGGCACAGCTTAGGTATGGACTCATGGCAGCTTCTGACAGGCTCTGAGACCTTGTGTTACCCTTTCCACAGGCAGCCCTGCCACATTAGCACCCACTGCTTCACCAAGAGAGAACAAAGCTTTTGTCAAAGCCTGGAGCAAAGTGATCTGGTTAAAAAAGAGGAGGAGTATCCAAAGGTCTCTGCATGCATTTCAGATACGCAGTAAATTTCCCATCAGCACCTCCATTCATCTCTCCCTTGTCATAGAGCTGTGTGCATTCTTTACAGATAAATGAGAATGAAATGTAAACTCCTCTCAGATGAGTATGATATACAGGCTGTCTCACTGGGGCTCTGCAGCAAGCATTTATATAAAACAGCCTGTGAAGGGATGGAAGAGCAGCTACTTCTATTTTGTGGAGACACTCATCCCTGTCTGATACAGAAATATTATTACAAGAGGGCCCAGCTAGAATTGTTCATAAAGTTCAGGATTTTATTTCAAGTGCGCCAGTCTAATTTCACAGATGTACACATGAGTATTTGAATTTCTGCAGAGACATGATGCTAGCCCAGTGATACTGAAATTTATTAAAGAGGTTCTAAAATAGCAATTTTACTATTTCTGTTCCTGCAGGAATGCTATCAAACATTGTCAACATGAATCAGTTGGTTGATCTTGAGGTTTTTGTTGATGAAGAATTCAGTCAAGTGTGCACCCCACCTCATCTACTCAGCACTGTGCTCCACATGCTCAGCTCCTACCACCAGATGTAGGGACAAAGATTTGGGCAGCTGGGGACACCCATGGATGTGGGGAGGGAGCACTGAAAGGCCCACAGGAGGACTGTGGGGAGGTCCCATCAGAAAAAGGATGCACGTCTTAAATAATTGGCAACTGAGTTCTTCTCAGAACTTCAGAGGAAAGACAAGCAGGGTGCTAAATAACCAAACTGCCATCTCTCCACTCCTCCTGTTGCAAATTGAGAGCTTTCCATGGCAGCCCCATTATTAACACTATAAATCTGTCCCACGTTTTATTCAAACACGCAGACAGGGATCCACAACCCTTGTGACAGGTAATTTACTTTAAGGGACCTTAGAGGAGAAGCCTTGTAAATCAGTTTGCCATTTTAAAAAGGTAAAACTCTCAGCTGAGATGAAATAACTTAAATTATCTTTCTATGTATCTTAGATTGGTGAAGAATTGTGGGTTTAAGAATTATGCTGAGATTTTATTAGTGCCTGGGACACTGGGATAGTTTGCTGCACTTGAGTGCTCCCTATGCTTTGAGAAAAGATATCCAAAATAATTTATCATCTGTAATGTTTGCACCAAGCATTTGTTCTCATTGATCCTTTTCAAGCACAAATGGAAAATAAAGATATGAATGCATTTTTCTGACACGTGCATTTTTTTATTTCTGATCACTGAACAAAGAAATCTGATTTCTCTCTTCAGTCTGCAGAATAAACCCCTGAACACCAGGCTTTCCTATTTAAAGATGGCACAGCTCTTCATCCTGAGCATTTTCCTTACTTGTCCCTGGGTTTGTACCCTGGAACCTACACTTGATTTGCAAATTTAATCAGTGTACAGCACTTACACACCTACAGCTTGGGCTCTGTCTCCCAGTGTATCACAGCAGATGATCCGTATTTTAAGGCCCTAAGCAGGATTTGATGAACTTGCCACAAATCAACAACAGCTGAAAAAATAGGCAGGATTCTGTGGCTTCATGCAGAATTGTGAATTGGGATGGTCCTTCTATTTTTTTCCCTAGATCTGGCTATTTATTCTCATTTGGCTATTTATGAACAGTTACTTTTTAGCATCGTTTGGATTTTTATGAAACTTTAGGGATGCCCAAGCAGATCTTCGTCACCCACTGAGAAACCACTTAAAATCTGCTCTCACTTCTGAACTCCCATCAGGTATTTACATCCTTTTTGAATGTCTAAATGCACATGACAACACGATCTGTATCACGTGGTGCTGTCCTCTAACTCTCCCTAGAGCAAAGAGTGAGGGCCAGCAAACATTCTGGTTTTCAAAGCTATATATAAAATTAATTCAATAATTATGCTATTATGTGAAACTGCTTGGCAGGCAGAGCCAGGCAGGTTGCAAGAGAAAATGGATATAAACCCATGGTGTTGAGAAGAACAGGAAGGTTGTTCATGCAGAGTATTCCTGTCTCCAAAACAACTCCAAACACACCACCAGCCATCACTCAAGGTCAGAACTTGGATAGGCCATTAGGGACCATTTTTACCTTCTACATCAAACAGCAGGGGTAGGTACACGTTATGATCTCAGCCTCAGAGTAAACAAGAATAATTTTCATTTCAATAATCATATTTGTGGGTTTAAATGGAAAATGGAGAAGTAAAACCTTCTCCAGCTCAGTGCATGCCTGTGAACAGCTCAGCTCTCTGCAGTGTCATTTCACATTCATGAAATAAATGAAATATGTAATTGGAAAACTTGAAATGAATTTTAAACCCATTAGCAACAGCATAATATTTACCCTAAATGACAGTGTTTCTCATGAGATAAGAAAAGGCACAGGGTGCTACAGCAGTGGTACTGTCCTGGAATGAATGAGCAGGGAGGAAGCAGCTGTGGGTTACATTGCAGGCTCTCACCATCAGGGCTGGGATCTGGAGGAGAAAACAGCTTGCAATCCATACTTGGCAAAGAATTCCTCACCAAAGAAAAAAGCAATTTATTTCTACAAGTTCTACAGCACTTCATTTATGAAAAGACAACGCCACCAGATTGCCAGAGAGTGCTTTGGGTCTGTCTTCAGAGCTCTTGCCTCTACATCAGCAAATGTTTCTAAAAGAACAAGTGAGACAGACACTTGCAAATAGATCCTTGTTTGTGTAGAGGGTTTAAACAGGCTGACTTGGAATAATATGGAGAACTGCTGTATTAATATCATGAATTCTTCAAGTACCATAAGAAATGTACACTCACATATATGTACACATATATATAGACATATTACTGAGCTGCAGGTGGCTATAGAGCATCCTAAGTGTTAATTCAGATATCCAGAAACCCAGAACTTATCACTTCCATTGCTGATCCTCACATAACACAATCAATCTGCTTCCTGATTCAACAAAAGAGGCTTAAACCACTTTCCTCTCTCCCTACCAAGTAACTGTTTTTGATGTCCAACAGAGGACAGGAGGAAAACAAAGCCTGGGATATGGAAAAGGAAGTCTCAGAAGAGATGAGTAGGGGTCTTTGGTCTCCAGTCCTGTGCCAGTGGGGCATACAGGCAGCAAACACCAAAAACCAAGCACTATCCAAAAAACCCCAAGGGGAGCACTAGTCTCAGAATACCCTCTCCAATGCTAGCCACTATCATTTAACCTCATCTTTTCTGGGTTATGATTTCTCTCTCCCCTGCTTAGCCCTGTATTAGCTATTCCTGTCTAGCACAGACAAAAATCCAGCAGTGACAGTTCAGCAAAGGCATGGACAGACAGACTCCATTGCTGTCTGGCTGTTTACCAGGTACGGGCTCTTACAGCACCAGGTACAAATCACATGATGCTTCTCTCCAAAACAGAGGGTCCCTGCACACTACCTGCTCTTGGATATCAGGAAACATCTTTCCTAAGCTGTCAATCCCCTGCTCGATCTCCTACTAAAAACCACAGGCTGAACTCCAAAAGAAATGTGTAACTTATCCCCATTTTCCAATAAAGAAGTCTCTGTCCTGTGGGGCACCACCTGGTGCTTTTGCATCTCCCAGCAACACATGGTGAGCTCCTTAATTGATGCACAGAGCATCCAGCTCTGCTCCTTCCCCTCATCCTCATGAATCCCTTTGCAACTTGGGAAGAATCTGTTCCTGCTGGGACTTCTGCTAAGCAACTTCTCTTAATCTTACAAGACTTCTCACACTATGCAAGCTACTGCCACAACATTTATTTCCCACAATTGTTAAAGAATAAAAAAGAATGGTATCATGTTGAATGAGACAGGATTTCAATCCTTATCTAGTTTTCAGTTCTGATATAAGAATGCTTCTAATCTTACTTTCCTGTAGCTTCATAGTCTGAATTGTAAATGTAAAATATCTGCAAAAGTACCCCCACATGCCACTTACTAAACACTATCTTCCACTGCATCAAGGCATTACAAACAGCCCAGTGCTGTGTGCAGTGCAGTGGATGTGACCACCCTGCTGGAAATAGTTCACATTTGTGCCATCCACAGAAGTAACTAACAA
Source organism: Ammospiza nelsoni (assembly GCF_027579445.1). Classification (NCBI taxonomy): domain Eukaryota; kingdom Metazoa; phylum Chordata; class Aves; order Passeriformes; family Passerellidae; genus Ammospiza; species Ammospiza nelsoni. Next base: position 9,253,817 of record NC_080648.1, read on the forward strand.
TCCCACTAATTACATCAGGAAATGAATTTTAAGGCATTTGTAGTTCCATACTGTGGTGTTTTCTGCAGGTCAGACCACCTGGGAAGAGAGTGAGCACCTGTACAGTGATTAAGGGATGGGCCCAGGAGTAAATACAGACCAGCTCACCCAATACACACAGGATGGATGGGACAGTGTCCAGGAAGGCAGTGACAGGAGGAGTCAAAGCCAGTGATGCCCAGTACACGTGAATTTGGCCGTTGTGTATCAGAAATAAACCCCACTACACAACAATACCCAAACATGGAGCTCAAAGAACCACCAGCTGAGTCTGACAGGAGTAAGAGGTGGAAAATTAAATCTGTTTCTTCTGAAAAGATCTCTGACCTTTTAGACTGAGAAGAAGTTTGGATGTTTGGGTTGCACACAGAAGCAAGAAGACATGAACTGTACATCTGCATAAAGAGGTATGGATATTAGGAGAGAAAAGGGCAAAAGTTAATGCAATCCATATATGTAAAAAACCCCCTCTTTTTTCAAATTAAAAAACATACTTTAATATTTTAAAGTAGATCTGGTTTATGGGTGATGGGCAGTTAATGCCATATACTCATAGTAATAAATATTCCACAATAATGTTAAAAGGACAGGATGAAGACACATGCTCCAGGGCTCCATCTGAATTTCTAAAATTTAAGACTAAATCAATTCTCTGTTTACAGCAATCAGCCCATTCCTGGAGGGACAGAAGTGTTCTAGCAAACTACAGCTGACACACACAATGAACAATTCAATTTCTTCAAGATTCAATAAAAGATAATCTGAAGGGTGAAGTTCCCATTGCTGACAGCTGCCAGGTGAGAAAAGGGATTTACTTTTATTAAACACAGACAAAGAACCAACAGGTTTTTATTCACTGGGATCTAAACAAAAATATGCTGATGAGTTTAACATTTTGGAGGGGTTTTTTGTTGTTAATTTTTGAGTAGTGCCTTGGTTAATTTTTCTTTTTTTCCTGCAAGGTTATGAAACAACAAAGCCAGGCTGGATGGGGCTTGGAGCAACCTGGGATAGTGAAAGTTGTCCCTGCCCATGGCAGGGGGGTGGAATGAGATGAACTTCCAAGGTCCTTTCCAACCCAAAACATTCTGGGATTCCATGACTGCTGTTGACAGTAATGAGCTGTTGTGCACAACAGATCTCATGGCTTTGACCTGTCATGTTTCCTCCTGTCTTACAATGAAACTATAGGCATTTCCACACAGGTAATCCTATTCCAGGCCTACACAAAGGGCTACTTTTATACAATCAGGAAACTCACACAAAACTTTATAGAGTTTTCCAGAATTTTTTTCCCTCCACTGCCACAATGGAGAGGTTGTCCCTCCCCAGCCAAACTGCCAAGCAAATCCTTGCAGAGCCAGCAAAGAAATAAAATACCATGAGGATGGGCAACTTTACATTAGGCTGCTATTAATGTTAAGTCCATGATAAATCCATTAAGTCCTGTAAAGCTCCATAAATAGCTTGCCAGGCTGTAAGAACAGAATGGTCCAAATACCTTGTGCAGCAATTTATACTCCTATATAAAAGATCTGCTTTTTGTGTTAAACCCGTGACTAGAATGACTTAAAACTACATTGCAAAATACACTGTTCTTCCCATTTCCCAGCTACTAAAAATATTGTTTATAAGGTATTAATCTCTAAGAAAAAAAGGCAGATATTTTGAAAGTTCTCCAGCAAAAACTGTGTTTGTAGCAATTAAAAAAACCCCCACAACGCAGCAACAAGCCAAAATCAAAACCTCACTTCAAAACTAATAATATATAATGCTTGGAAACTGGCACTTCACCCTTTTACTCAAAATATTGCTGGACATCTGGAAGTTATTAGATACAGTAATAATTTCTACTTTGCCTCCAGTCTACATTTTTCCTCTGGGTCACTCATGAAATATTTTTAATCCTATAAAATAGAAGCCTAAATCAAAAAGTATCGATTCCAGGCATGTTTTTTTTTTTTTTTTCTCTCCCTGACTGAAAGTACTCTCTCTGCTGGGCCCATTCCCTGCATGTCTCCATTGCAAACTCAGGTGCACACCACAATCCAGATGTGCAAGACACAGAGGGACAGAATCCTTGGACTGGAAGGGTCCCTAAAGATGGTCTCATTCCAACAGCCCTTCCATGGGCAGGGACAGCTTTTACTGTCCCAGGTTTCTCCAAGCCCTGTCCAACCTCTTGTTGAACAAGGGATGGGGCAGCCACAGCTTCCGTGGGCAACCTGTGCCAGGGCCATCACGTTTTCACTTTTACCATCCCCAAACTTGGTTGAAATGTTACCCCCTTAAACAAATGTGTAGGAGACACTTCACAGACACAGAAATATTGAAAAGAAAGTAAAGTTTGAAGGTAGGACTCACGAAGTCCTAAATCAGTCCTACAGTATTAACAGTGAACAAAAGGCAAAATATCATCATCTGGATTAATGTGAAACTTGGGTAGTTCTCAACCAACTATAAATATTAAAATTCTCATACATCTTCTCACAGTCCAGATATAAATTATAACTACTTGGCCAAATTCCAGTTTAGTTAATTACAATATCACATAAAATAATATCCTGTCTAATTTAATTGGAGTATGACATAATAGGGGATTTATATTAATCAGAAAATTCTGGAATAATAATTCATTTAAAGAGCAATTTCATTACAGAATTCTATTAGTGGCAGTTTTCACCAAAAATGTAAGCTGTAACCATCATTTTATTATATTTTTGCAGTGATCTGTCTTTGGGTTTTATACAATCCTCATTCCTATAGCACTTGAGTATCCTCTATGTGAAATCAATAGCAATATCAAACCCCATAACTGGATAATGAAGTTTCTAAAATGAAAACAAAGCTGAGATCTCTTCTCTAGCACCCATACTCTCTTCTGCTGTCATTTTAATTTCAGGGTTTTGCTTGTGTGGTTTTCTACATGCTGTTTTTGGTTTTTTTTTTTTTTTTTTTTTTTTTACAACCACACAAACACTTGTAAAAGAAGTCTTGCAGAATCTGACACCAGATCTGATGCCTGGAAAGCATTGGGATTAATTTCTGTCATGGAGCTTTTAACAGATGGATCAAATCCTTAAAAAGCTATGAAATCACTGCTGAAGCCAAGAGAACAGGGTGATGGGATGAGAGTTTAATGGAAGGAGGAGAACATGTGTTGATAACACAAAACTGGAAATTAGTTCATGGCAGCAAAAAGAAGCATGGAAGAGACCACCTGACATCACTGCCCATGAGAGCTGCCTGGTGGCCATGAGGGCTTCCCATCTCCTGGTCATGGAGAGCATGGCAGCCCTGTGCCCATCCCACACAGACACTGGCTGCGCACTAGAAAAGCTCCACTGATTCCAACAGCATTGCCAGTCCAGTTATATGACACGTCCCTTTTCAATTAAACATCTCAGAACAGCATCAGTGCATCAAGTGATGCTCTTTGGGCTTGGTCCTGTGGGGATGGACAGAGAGATGCCAGCTCTGATCAGGGCAGCACCTGCCTGAGGAACCCAAGCCCCTGATGTTCACTCTGCTGCTGGGCTGCCTACAGCACACCTGACACACCAAACTGGGGCTCCAAGCTGAAATTCTGATGCACACGAGGTTATCAACCCTTTAAAATACCTGGCCAAGAGATCTCCAGCGCTTTGGGCAGTTGGTTCCCTCCTGTGCCTGGCTGGGCACGGGCATCCAGTCTGAACGAGGCACAAACCACAAGCTGGGTAACAAAACCCCAGGATTTGTGTGGCTCAGGTAAATAAATGCAGCCCAGAAGAAGTGGCTGCTCTCAAAAGTCCACAGGTGAAACAAAAGCTCAGTGACAGCAGGTAGCAGCACAGAGTGTGCTGGGAGTGGCATGGCTCCCACCCCACACACACATATTCCCCTTTTATTTAATGCTGGGAAAATCAACTTTATTATAGGAAGAAGCTTAGATAATTTCTTCACTGAGGTTAGATGCTTCTTTGACTACACTGACTGCTACCTCCAGCAATAATGCCTTAAATCCCCCTGGGCAGGGTTTGATGGCACAGTAATAAAAATGTCTGTGCCCTGTTTATACCTCAGGGGCTCCCCCTGCTACAGCAGTGATGAACAACATATTTGATTTTTTCCAGTATGGAAACACCCTTGCCTGTCATCCCTATTTGCTCTTGGTTTCTTTCCTTTATTTTCATGGCTGGAAACGCAGATTTTACAGTTTGCTGGGTGTGGCTGGCACCTCCCAGAGGGTTTGCACATAGCACTCTGGGTCACTGAGGTACCTCTTTGTGCATGGCTCTCTGCATATTTGCCCACCTGAAAGGGAATTCAGACCACATCTCTCCAGTGAAGAACCCTGAACATCATTTCTCCATCTTGATTACCCAGCTCAAAGGCCCATCTAATTTACATCAAGTAAGACAAGAGGATTCTGGCCCCCAGGGAACCCAGAGCCCAAATTTTATTTCATTTAGCCTGCAGTCATGAGATTTTTTTTTTCCTGTTGAATTGTTACTGTTAACATTAAGATATATGACCTGCCAAATATGTTTAAATGACTTTTTCGTCCCCATCATCACCAGGAGAAAGATAACAGGATCTGTCCAATCTATCTAAATAGAGATGGGAGGGAGCTGGGAGGAGACTGCAGCATTTAATGAAACAGCAAAGAACTGAGGCTTTCTATAGAGGTGATAAACACTAAATAAGTAAATAAAAAATGGCAACAATAGCCTGAATGCCTAATTACATCATCACCATAGGCGTGTTTAAATCAGTTGTATGGGCTTATTCTCTCTGGTTTCTAGGCAGACACAATCCTTAAATGATGCAGTCCTCTGACTGAAGAACAGAAACATTTAATTAGAAATATAAAAATCTGCCAAAAAAGCTGCACAGGCCCATAGGTCACCTGTTACCTGCCACCAGAGCAGACTGCTACATCTGAAACATGTGATGAAGGATGTGGCAGAAGAAATCCCACCTCAGCCTCAGGACACACCCCGCAGGTTCTCACCATCCCTTAGCTTGGATGTCCAAACACAGCCCATAAGTGTTTACTTCATCTTGTGAAATATACAACTTATGTGATTAATCAAGGCCACAAAACCTTGATGGGACAGCTGCTACGTTATTTCATAAGGTAACAGATAAAGGGAACAAAAGACAGAGGAAACCATCTACTGTTATTGGAATTGTAGAAGTAATGTATTTAAGAAAAAAATAGGGAAAACATTCTTGAATTTCCTTCTTAGACAGTGCTTCAGACAGCCCACCCCCCCACTGTGTGCATTCTTTACCACAACCGGGGCACAGACCCAATCTTTATGCAAGCCAGCATAAAATGGATCCTGAGAAAACCACAGAAAGTTGTTCTACCTGAAATCACTCAAAATAATTGGTTTTAGCTTAACTTCAATCTACCAGAACATCTCATGCCTGTATTTAATCATCATATTAACCAAAACAAAGTAATGAAATAAGAACAGTTTCATACTTATTTCAATTAGTCCAGCCAGGCTGAATCTAAAAGGTTCATGGAACCAGATTTCCAACTTTCATTCTTTATTTTCTGCATGAGATGATGCAGAAATTCTGAATGTATTGTCACACAACACTTAGCATTGAACAAATTTAGATAACTCAGAAATTTCAATCAACTTCTAAGAACATGGGAAAGCATCTGACTGTAGTGTACAGTTTAGCTTAATACAAGAATACCCAAAGTCAATTGGTTTTCCCAGCTCCCAGTTTTCTCTACACCATGTGAACAACCAGGGCACAATTCTTGCCCTGAGGATTCTGTGGTGTGAAAGACTTTGCCATGTTACAACACACACCAATTTAACACAACTGTGTCTGTTTTATTTTTCTCTTTGTGGAACAAAATATATGGAAAAAGAAAATGGTTTGAATTGTATTTTTATGCAAATGCAGTAAAGATAAACTCCATGTCCTCTCTTAACATATTTCTGCTTGCCCACAGGTGTAATAAAGAGCCAACTACTGAAAGCTTTCCATGCCCTCAAGAAAAGAACAGACTAAAAGAGAAATTATTTCTCTAAACAATTCTAAGCAGTCAATTTGTTAAGCAACAATGCAAGTTCCCTCTGCTTGGAGCAACAGAGAAATATCAACAAGGCTGCAAGCTGCCACATAGGATGCATCAGGATTGTTTTATATTACAATCTCTGGAAGTAGGGGGAGCAAAAGAATTAAATGGGACTTTATGTTTTCAGCCAGCAAGGGTGCTGTTCAGACCATTGGCTTCTTTAAGTGGAGAGACAGCTTAAAGGAAGATGAATCTTCCTCCCTGGCCATATGTAACCTCCTGGAATCTGGAAATCAACAATAGGCAAAGCAGAGCTGAACAGTTTGAAACACAGCTGTGTTAAGACATGTTTAACCTGGACTGGGGGAACTGCTCAAAACCCTGTTTTCAAAAATCTTTCAGGAAATAGGAACAGATGATTAATAAATACCCTGTGAAAAAACATCATGTCCTACCAGGGAAAAGAAAATGTGGGTTATAGCAAAGTCATTCGGCTCTTACTGTTATCACAAACTAATACAGTGAGAAGGGAACTTAACAAAAAAAACCCATCAGAACATCTGATTATGCTGCTGAAAGAGCATGTCTCAGCACTGGAACTAAAGCAGTTCTGATTTATCCAGCTGCAGCCAAAGGTAGGTTGGCTTTGGCATCTAAGATGATGAGAGCTCCCAAGGATGCTCCCTGCCTGTGGGAGGTTTGGCAGGACCTCATCACTGTGTTCTCCCATGTGTACCCAGGCAGTGAGCTTGTTCATCAGTGCTCCCCTCACCTGGGACAAAAATGCAATTTTTTGTTTCCTCCTCAGTTGCTTTTAATGATATTTGGCACATTTTAAATTTTTGCATCTCAAGAAATGTGACTGGAACTAGTACATAGACCCAACAATTTTAGGGGAAGTGGGAAGGAGAGATGAAGCAAATAGCTACCTGGCAAATGCATTAAAGTGATCCATACTGAAATACTGCTGTAAGATCCTGGACTGAACCTTTCCAGACAGCCCATCAAGTTGGAGATGAAGCTCCTATAGGAGAGTTTGCACAGAAAAAAGTAAAATCTTTCCATCTGCTGTTTCCAGCCAGGTAACATGATGGAAAAAGACCCCATGTACTGCCCTGACATGCAGGTGATGTAAAGGAATATTGCTGCTTTTAAAAAGAACCCACTACAAGGGAAATGACAGGTGGCTCACTTCTATAAATTCAGGTTCACTGATTTAAGGACACAAAGCCTTGGAGCACAGATGCCACTGTGTTCTCTTCCTTACCATGTTCTGCAAGAGGTGCCATTTTTCTGGAAGATAGGCAGGACAGTCCCACATTCTGCAGGGCAGAGTTACTCAGTTCTACCTCTGAGGTTTTTTCCACAGATCCTTTCTTCATCTGCTCCTGCCACTATTACAGCAGATTTAGCTGCAGAAGAGGGTAATACAGCTGTTCCCAGACACCACAAATATCACCCTGCAACAGTCAGGGGAGCCAGGCAGCTCCTGAGTGGCTGCAGCCAGCCCCAGAGTACCCAGTGCAGGAGTGCCACCAGCCTACCTTGTGCTACAGCTCTGCCCCAACAGAGTCCTGCTTAGTTATGAGCTGCCTCTTTGCCTTCTTCCACACAACCAACCATGTTCTCCTTGCTCCAACCCTGTCCTGTGAGGCTGCTCCTGTCCTTTCCTGAAGGTGCTGCTTGGAGGCAGCAGTCCCCACATCCTCCTCAATGTTCCAAATCAGAGACATGCCCTAACTCTTGGTGTCCATCCAGGACCCAACATTCATTTTCTGCATGCTCTGGAAGATGGCTATAAACAGTCTGCATCCTCCTCCATCAGCAGAGCTGCTTTGTTCCCAACATATGATGAACAGTAAATTCTTTTCTATAAAAATGAAACAATACCTTCTCTTGTAAAAAATTTCTTTCATGGTCCAGGGTCCTCTAACTTTTATGATCACAGTTAGGTTACTTACTGCAATGAAATGATGGCATTTAAATAATTGGAAAATCTGGCACTTCTGTCCTAGGGTTTCTTTCTGTACCTGGTGAAAGGGGGGACTTTGAGAGGAACAATAGACAGCAAACACACTGCTCTTAAAAATCCAGAGCATGATTTACCAAGTTTGTAAATCACTCCTCAGCACTATCAGCATCTCAGCTTTAAAGTCACTGCAGTGCCTGTGTGTGGTACATGGGTGTGGCTGTCTCACTCTAGACAGAGATGAGCAATGGTGCTGGCAGTGATTCCCTTGGACCCTCAGCTCGCACAGCAGCTTCAGCTGGAGACAGCAAGGTCAGACTCTGGGGAGAAGTCACTCTCAGGCACAGGGAGAATGAAGTATTCTTCAAAAGTCTCATCTGAGCTAGAAGGCAGTTTGGGCTTTAGCCAAGAGGGGAAAAAACTGCGATGCTCAGCATGACAACCCTCTGCAGCTGCGAGTGACAATGTCCTTGTGAGGATCTGTGTCTGCCAGGGCCACAGCCAGCACTGAGCATCCCTGGGCACAGTGGCAGCTCCCTGGGCCATCTCAGGCACTGGCCCTGCTCTGACTCCACTGACAGATGCCAAGAGCTGCCTGTTGGGTGCTGGCTGCAGGGAGGGCATCTTTATGCTCATCTTTATGGCTTCTAAGGTCATTGCTGGAGGGCAGAAAAACAAAAAGTCGAATACTATTTAAAACCCACACAACAACCACTTTTCTGAAAACTGAGAGGCTAACTTAGACTGGCTGGGCACCCAAATCCTTCCCCAGCCCTGCTGTCCTGTGGAACAAAGGGAAGCCTGAATCCCATTTAACAGAGACTGATTACTCTCAATTCTAGGAAAGCATTAGGCTCAGTGGAGATGTGTAAGTGGCTATGGCAGAGAAATGGTTAATCCCTTTGCTGCATTGAAAAAAGAAATTGAGAAAGTAATTCACAAAGATAGAAAGACCAAGAAATTTCTCAGGTAGTATAATAAATAATTCCCAGTCATGGTTTGCAATTTTAGAAATTAAATCTTCATAATAGAAATTGTAAGGAAGTTACCCACGTAGGTCTTGTTATTTCCAGAAGTTTTTCAAATTCATTTCAATGTGTTTGCTCTACAAACTCAGACTCTAACCAGTTTCTTCAGGTGATGGGTAAAGTCCAAGGAAATGTCTTGTCATTTTAGTTTAACTAAAACCCTCTGATCTGATGAGATTGTGATGTCAACATTGTACCAGTGCTCAAGCATACAAAATCCTGAAGACTTCATCTAATATATGGATTATTCCCTCCTTCACCTTGCAGAAGACACATATTCCTGCCAGGAAACACCACTCCCACAGCTACAGACCACACAAATCAGCACGGAACAAAAAGACCCTGCTTTCTGGCAGGGGCATTTCCACGTGGCTGACACCAACCTCCACCATCATGGGACAGGCTACCAATGGGATGAGTAAATAATTAAATAATGGGATGAGTACATAAAATTATTTAATAAGAATAAAATTATTAAATAATAATAATTTAAATAATAATAATTAAATACTATGGCACAGGCTACCAATGGGATGAGCAGTCACAACAAAATTAAATATTGTGAAATCTGGATATAGCTCTTGATGTGCTGCCCAACTAATTCAGATGAAAGAAACTCCTGAAGCATTGCTGCAACAGAGAGATGCTGTCCATCCACTGGAGCAGAGATATCTCCCAAAGGAATTCTTCCTTAGAAACCAGCAGAGCTTGCAACATCTAATTCACTTGGACAAAATCCCACTATTATTTCCACATCTAAGGCTGATGTGGATGCATCTAAGAAGTTTGTAGCACAGGAATGAGCAATTGTGTAACCTTTCCATGTGTAGTGCCAATGTATTTCTTTCTGCACTGGAGAGCACAGGGACATGAGACAGTCCATAACCAGAGGAGGAGAACACAGCAAGTCCTGCAATAGATATGCTTAGAAGGATTTAAAACGGTGAAAAAATGTGGTTTTTTTTTTTTTTCTTACTCTGGTTAGAAAGAGATTTGTGAGATAAGAGACAAAAGTTACCCTTGACTTTTCCAGCTTTTCAGCACCCGTGAATTGAAGAGAGATGCTGTAGCCCCTAACAGCTGAGACCCATCTGCTGCTGACCCAGAATAATTTCTGAGCAACAAAGGAAACATCTCTTGGACACCCATAGTCAACCTTTTCAAGAGTTATACAAGGACAAGGCTTAGAAATACAATAATTTGCCAAAATAGGAATTGTTCCTGTTCCTCTTGTGCCTTAATTTAAAAACCTTTCCCTTTATTTCCATCAGAGTAGAACGAGGCAGATAGGAGAAAATAGACTAATTGAGAAGAGAAAGGCAGGCATGTGAGGATGGGAGTGGAGATCCTGGTGGCTATGGGTATTCAGCCTCTGTGGCCCTGGGGGGCAGTGAGCAGGCAGGGAGAGGGTCAAAAAAATATAAATTAGGAGCTTCTATTTCTCCCTGGGCTGTTCTTCCTGCATCACTGTTACTGGTTTATTTATTTATTCTTAAAACAGGCTGCCCTGGTGATCAATGTCTTGTTGATTTTATGGAATGGGCAGAAGAAATGGGTTAAAAGAGACTGCAAATATGTATAGACAGGTGAAATGTGACCCAGGAACAATTCCACTTACAAGTAAATGAGCTTCGTAAAAATGATTAAAGTTACAGGCAGGGACAACTTGCACCAGACCAGGTTGCTCCATTCAAGCCCCATCCAACCTGGCCTCGAACACTTCCAGCACTGGACATCCACTACTCTGGGCAATCTGTTATTCCAGCTTACACCTGGAATAGGCAAGGACTCTCAAAGTGTACAGAATTTGTATTTCAAACACAAACCAGATACATAACGGATTTACAAGAAGTAACACACTTCAAAGTCAGACACTGCTGGGTTTGCTGGAGACTGGGCACGTCAGCTGGGGCAACCATGCAGCCTCTGCATAACCTGGGGCTCACTCAGGCTCTGACAGCACAACCACCCACAAGACTAATTAGATAAAACTTCAGCACAGCAAAGTCATCTTGATTATTCTGATTATTGACTGATTATTAAGTAATTCTTCACAAGAAAATGAAAAGAGAAGCAGTGAGTCTCACACAGCACTTCCACTGTCCCTGTACAGGTGGAACCACAACTGCAGCATTTACTGGGCTGCCTGCAGAGCCCAGCACCAGCTACCCCCACTGCACTGAAACACATCTGTTATTTCAAGCAACTTAAAATGGACTTTATCTGACAGCTTTTGATGCTGGAATTTTAAATTAGTTGGGCCTCACAATCCAGTTCCTATGGGGCATCATCCACAAAAACTAATAACAAAAGCAATAATAACCATAGGAAGTCAAACATCCCCACAAGTGGTATAACTGCTTCATAAGATATTTCAACCTCTTCTACGAGCAACTTGTATCCATTCTTCAGAGTAAATTATCCAGTGGGCTGACATGAGACATGTAATGAAATTGCTTTGCCACTGGCCCTGTTGATTACTTCAAAGTTTCTTTCATTATAGGAAATTAGTGGATCACTAGCACTTACTAAAGCACTTTTTGCTTCATGGGATGCTTGCAGAGCCTGATGGAAGATCTGTCCCTCAGAGAGTGACTGCACAGGAGGATGAAGGTGATGGCTCAGTACAGGGTGGTACCAAGCCCCCCAGCCTTCCTTCTCCCTTCCCTCCTGCTTTCTCCTTTAAAGGAAATTACCCCTGCCAAGCCTTCTCTTGCCTAATGTTTAACAAATGGAGTGCTGATCAATGATGGCTCAGAGCTGCTGATCCCCTCCCAAGAGCCAGAGGGATGAAGCTAACCTGCCACTCTCTTTTTTTGTTACTTGTAAAGCTCTTGGACACATGATGCCTGGTGCAGGGGAAATCTTTCATTCCTCAATGTCCGCTGTTAAAGAGCTCTCACAGAGCAGGAATCCAACAGTTCATTACTTCTACCTGCTCAACAGACTTTTGACATAATTGTATTAGTGCCTCACTGCAGGGCTTGAAAAGTGAAATCTGAAAAGCAGCTTTTGGCTGTTGGTTTACATGTTTGCTGGAGCCCTGTTTATGTACTGGAATACAAACTACATTATTTGCAGCTCATATAATTTGTTTAATGCATTGCATTCAGAGGCTACCTGTGCTAATGCATCACAGCAGTAAGTGGGTTACTTTCACTATGTTTGAAAAAGGAAAAAAAAATCCCATATTTTCTGAGGCAAATCCTTCCCTCAATGCAATTGTTTTCACTGAATTCAACTCAGCAGGATAAGGGATAGGTGGAAGGGGGGGCAAGAAGGAGACACTAGCTGTGCTCACCTGGATGGCAGCAGTCAAGCTTGTTCTTTTATGTGCTAAGCATCCCTCTCATTCATGGATAATGCTGGAGGGATGTGCTGCTCTCCAGAGGAGTTCATGCACTAGCAGCCCCTCCAACACCCACACTCTGTATTTCTGCCAGGTCACTATGTTTTGCTACTGCCAAAAAAACCCTGCTTGGCAAAGAAAATGCATTTCCATTCTTTTTGAGAGGTCTTTGACTCGGTGGGTGTCCATGTAGCACTGCAAGATGAATGTACACTCTGTCCTAAGAAGTTTTCATCTTCCATTCAGCTACAGTCACTGCATGTCAATGTATTAATTACAATCCACAGTGCCTGTCCATCCCATTACACTGAGGTATTCAATAAATACTGATTAACATACTGGAGTCTTTCCATGAGTGCATCTTGGAGTGAATGGGTTCATAAAAACACATCTTAAAACAAAATAAGGAGGATAATAGCAATTCTGTAACAAATTTAGCCTCATATACGTCTCATATTTTAGCAGATGATTGCTTAGCAAATTGCATTAAAAGCCACACAACTCTCTAGACTTGCCAGAAGACACTACACCTCTCAGCAGACTGCAAACCAGTCTACCTAGGAGACACACTTGCATTCTTTGTGCTTAGTACTGCACTGAATAAATATTAATGGTGAAAAAACCCCAATAATAATTAGTTTTCGAATAAGTGGAGATGTGCTAAAACAGCCAAAACATATCTCCATTTTATACCTTCTAGAGCCTGTAAATTACCATATGGACTGCTCCAAAGACTGGAGATGAATTTGGTGGCTACCAGTGTTACAGGAATTAAGGACAGACAGGGCAGACTTTTATGCTGTTTACTGCGGGAGAATCTGGCACAAAGATTTTTTTTCTGTAGCTACAATAAACTGGAGTGCCCTGAAGAGAAGAGACTGAAGGCAAATGCCTCCACTATCCATAAGGACCAAAAGCAACCAGATGCTATCACTTGTTCTGAAAGAACTTTGCCTCCAGGTCCTACAGGAATGTAAACCCTATCTAGAGATGCCTGCATATCAGCTACAGATTCCAGGACTGACAGTTGCTGTTTGGGAATTTAGGGTAGAAAAAGGAGTTTTGGTTCTAGCTGGTTTAGTCTGCTGATGAATCTGGGTTTTCCTGCTGCAGGAGGATGGGAGATTCCCACCTCCCACCCCAGCCAAGGGGTCCTCAACAGGAAACCAAAGTATCTTGCTGCAAAACTAGCAGATTACAGAAAAGCACATCAGCATTCTAAGAACAATAAAGAAATGAGACTTCTGTCCTACAAATCAGGTCCTGAACAATGGTTATTTTTAAGTGCCCTGTTGTAAACTGCAGGAAATTGTAACTTTATGGGCTTATACCACAAGAGCCATCCTCTATAGGAACCTTTTCCCAGATGTGTAAACCTCTGGGTTCTTGGGCAGGTGCCGAGCACCAGGTGACACAGCATATCATTCAATTTCATCACACAAACATTAACAAATGTCTTTTCTCCATCTCCCAGTTTTTTACAGGATGGGCTCGTGGACAGGTTAAACACCACCACCAACATTCAGCATGGACCAGCAGCAGCAAAATACATTTCCTCTCATCAGCTTGCTAAGGACTCCATGCACAGCTCCTGAATTTTCCTGGCAGAAATGATGTCTTTTCCCCATCCTAGCAATGGGTTTCTTAGATCAACAGCCTTTCTGGAGTGAGCAGAATGGAAAATGTGTGCAGCAAAAAATTTCTGAGTTTAACTGTAAGAGCTATCAAATAATAGCTGTGAGATGTTATATTAAAATATGCATACATGTGTATAAAATATATGCTTGTATTGCTGTAAAGGTTGGACCTGATGATCTTGAAGGCCTTTCCCAACCTTAATGATTCAATGAAAAACAAACAGTGCAGTGACAGAGCCTGACCTTGCCCATTCAGTGTCAGGACTGGTGACAGCTCTTGGGTTTCCACAGATCAGGGTCAAACTAACCTGGGGTTCTTTTGCTGCTACATGTGGACAGCAGGACAGCACCCCTGGCTGCACATGGAGCTTCAGCAAAGGGCTGTGATTGATAATGCCACTTGTGGCAGCCCAAAACACTGGAGAAAGCTGAATTTTCTCCATTATTACAACAAAGCATGAACAACATGGAGAACCAGGTCACAGAGCCAGACAGGAGAACAAAACCACAGGGAGAGTCTGTCTGGGCAGCATCTTTCAGGAAAATCTTCAAAATCAGTCTGTACCTGAAAGCAGTTCCAGCAGCCAATCCATCAGACCAGAGCCCTGCCCTGACACTACAGGAAATCAGGATATGGGAGAACCCTGTGAAACACAGTTCGTGTCAAAATACAGTCTGAAAGGGTATTTGAAATGTTACCCTGGTCTTTCAAACTCTCAATTCTCTCATTTAATTTCATATTTAAAAGGCGTATATATACCCTATGAAATCCCAGGGTGAGGATACTTTCATTCTCTTTTCACCCCACTCTTTTTTGGTGTTTTGCTGTGTAATCATTGTCATTTTCACTCCCTGTTCCATCACCCTCTGCATTCCCACCCTCTCTGCAATTTTTGGAGCTCTGGTAAATGGTGCTGCTACTCAATGCCGGGTTTCAGCTGGCCACAGAGCAGGACACCATTCCAAGTGTCCAGGACAGGACCTGTGATCTTTACTAATACATTATTCAGATTTGTATGGTGAACAGAATGACAAATTATAAACACACATGATAAAAAATAATTAGCATATTTCCTTTTTTTTTTTTTTTTTTTTCCTTCTGTTAAATCATGGCCACAAATTACTTCTCTAAGCAGCAAGTTTCAAATAACACTGCTGGAATATCAGTGTCTGAACTGTGGCAAAAGTGACAGGAATCTAAGTGTGGCATAAAGCATGAGTTCAGTAGTGCCTGTTCTTGTTTGCAAAAAGAGAAACAAAAATTCTGCAGCTGAATTTTATGTATTGCAGATGAAAAAGCTGACAGCAGGAACAGTGCTTGAGAGGCACAGCAGGGCTGAGCTTGCCCTTATTTATGTCCATCAATGGCTCCTGATATTCTTTCTGAAGTTTTCATCATCAAGAATCATGAGAATGAGTTTTTTATGGTGGTGCTAAAGACAGATATTAGCAACAGCTGAGTTTCTACTCAAATCCTGATGCCACTGAAGCATCTCTGAAGCTTTCTACTTTTTTTCTAAAGGCTAGAACCCTTTTTAATTCTTTCTGGAAGTATTAAAGCAGAATCAACCTTTGAGTTCAGCTTAGTTCAATTTTCTACCGCTGTTCTTATTTAAAGTTTCTATCTGGGCATCCTGGATTTGTCAAGGAGATTTTCTCCTGTGAAGAACATGAAATAAAAACATCTCAGCTGTGGCTCTCCATAAATTGTATCACTGCACTGGGAATATGTACTGTACTCAATAATTTTCTGATGGCTGCTCTGGCATTTTGATTACAAAATTAGCACTGCAGCTCTGTAGTGCTGTACAGTGTCAATAAAATCTGTCCTAAAGGAACTAAGAACTGGCTGATGGGCAGATCTCTAAAAGCATTTCTCAGAGGGATCTATTCAAAAAGGGAACCAGATGAGATCACTGATCCTGGGAAAAGGGTCAGTAAGTGACAAAACAACAGCAACATGATCCCTGCCTGGATGCTGAGGAAAGTAACACGGGAGGGGAAGGGTAATAAAGGAAGTTTTACTCTCTGCACCACTCTGGTGGGACTGAGGCTGTGTTAGGTAATTTTTTAATATATATATATATATATATATATATATATATATATATATATATATATATATATATATAATGGAACATTTTTGGCCTTAAAAGCTAAGAATCTGCTTCACCAGTGGAAGAAAAGATGAAGAACATGAAAATGGAGAAGCAATTCAAAGCATCCATAAGGCAGAGAGACCATTCACAGCAGCTCTGCTCAGATGAAGGCAGATTTTGAAAGAAAAATAAAACTCTAGCAATTACCCACTTGGAAATACAAGGAGAGAACACAAGAAAGAAGAGGAAAACTGCAGCTAAAATGTTCTGGACTGGATGTAATAAAACAAGATCTGGCTCAGGATCCTACCATGTCATGTCTCTGACTTCATGTAAAGTCTTAGGCATTGTAACTTAGTCATTGTAATTTTGCCCATTTTTAACAAAATTTCATCTTTGCTTCATGAAAACATTGCATTTGCTTCAAAAATTCCTCAGAAAGATAGAATATGAATAAAAGATAAAAAAACCCACAAAAAACCAAAACCCAAAACAACACAAAGTTTGGGTCCAGTTTTCATTCAGAAATGGTCTCTGGTTTTGCAAGACCATAAAGAAGTCATACGAACTCCTGCAATTCTTCATTCCCAGCTCACAGAAAATGAAAATTATACTATTTTAGACCCCCAACTACCTGACTTGAAGGTGCACAGAGAATCATAGAATCATTTAGGTTGGAAAAGCCCCCTAAACTCATTAAGTCCGACTGTTAGTCAGCACTGCCAAGGCCACCATTGAACCATGTCCCCAAGTGCCACAGCCACACATTTGTTTAATGGTTGTTGGTGGCTCAACATGTGTCTAGGGCTGTCAGCCATTCTATGACTTCACCAATATTTGTATTTGCTCTTCACTGACATAATTCTGTGTTTGCAAGTAACCCAAAATACTATTATTTGTGCATGTGGAATTGCTTCAGTGAACAGTGCCAGCGCAGATCAAATAATTTTTTGAGTAATGGTATTTGCCTGGCTTATGCGCCAGTGAGTCACTCATAAATACTGATAAATATTTAAATATTTTAGTCCTGCTAGAGTGTGTGCAGACATTTGATATGGTTTGTACTACATCACCTCTGAAGCACTACTCCACATGGCAATTTCTTGCATTTAAAACCAAGATTAACAGATCAATGCACCCTGAAAAACATTTTAAGATCAACAGTACATTGTCTTCTAGTGAGTTTTCTTTGCAATTTGTAGACAATAGATTTCCAATAACAACTTGTAATTAAATCACTTTCTCTTATTCAGTCATTGCATATTAAGAGTGTTGACATTTTACAGATGGTATCTTTGGAAATGAACAAGGGGGAATGGCTTCAAATGAAAGATCCTGGGTTTAGATTAGATATTAGGAAGAAATTCTTTCCTATGAGGATGGTGAGGCCCTGGCACAGGTGCACAGAGAAGCTGTGGCTGCCCCATCCCTGGAAATGCTCAAGGTTGGACAGGGTTTGGAGCAACCTGTCCTAGTGGAAGAAGTCCCTGTGGCAGGGGGTTAGGACAGGATGAGGTTAAGGACCATCCCAGTCCAAACTATTCTGTGCTTCCCCATTGGAAATAATACTGGAGTTTGGCAATTGGCACCTGAGTGTGTGGGTTCTGACACAGGAACAGTCAAATCTGTGTCAGGGATTTTCATGGAAATCCCTCCCGGGATTTCCATGAAAAAATCTGGCCTCTGTTCTTGACATGAAACCACAATCACTCTAATCACATCTGTGTTTACCAGCAATTCTGCTAAAATTTTATTTGAGGAGGCTCTCTTAATTGAAGTCATAATGCTAAAATATATAAAGTGTGTACAGTAGAAAGCTGAGCAGCAGCCCTGATTAAATGAATTAATGTCTGATCTGAACATGGAAACATTTCTGTTTCTTAGCCCAAGGCAAAACCGTGTCCCTCTCTCCACTGGCAAGCATGCATCCACATAGAACATAATTATTCTTGATCTGAGCGCTTTTAACTTTTTCTCTGGGACCTTTTTGAAACCTTTTTGCTTAGATTAAACTTGTCTTTCTTGCTAAAAATTAATTCTGATTTTTCTCTTTTTCTGAGAAGATACATTTTGTTCAAAATGCAGCAAAACAATTGAAACTACACAACAAACCTGATTCTGACAGCTGTTTTGTGGAACTGCAAACAATACAGGGCACTTTGCTGGAGCCCTGAGATATATTTT
Source organism: Ammospiza nelsoni (assembly GCF_027579445.1). Classification (NCBI taxonomy): domain Eukaryota; kingdom Metazoa; phylum Chordata; class Aves; order Passeriformes; family Passerellidae; genus Ammospiza; species Ammospiza nelsoni. The sequence continues at coordinate 9,272,153 of NC_080648.1, forward strand.
AGACTTGAAGTGCAAAAGGTTTTTCACTATGAGAAGAGCTTTAAAAGAGAGACAGAAAAAGAAATCAACTCCTTTTCTTTGCAGAATGTGTTTCTTTGATAGCAAGGGAGGAAAAAAAGAAGAAAAGAGAAAATCCAAGGAAGAAAATTTTCACCATTCAAGAAGCAGCTGCCCACTAAAATGCAGTACAGATGAACTCACTGTGATATCCCCAGCTGAGGCATCCTACCAGACAAAAATTACATTTCCAGGTGCAGCAGGATCATTCCCAGTGCTCAAGTCAAGCATCTTACACTGCATTTATGAGTGAGGCGAGGAGTTAGGTGCTTCTGAAAATGATCTTAAGTCAAAACATATTGAGCAGGGAGATCTCAGGAGCTGATCAAAGGCACCTCCACCCTCGAGCACGTGCCCAGAACTCAACCCTGCCCACTCACGAGCCTTTGGGCACTCTCCCCTGTGCTGAGCTGCTGTGTCTGCCTCCAACACACACACCAGCTCCATCCTCAAAATGCCTAGAAATCCAGCATGATGTCATGGCTCAGCCATGGGAACGCTGGTGACAAAGGGCTGTTGCATTGACTTGGGCGCTTGTTGGGTTTTTCTGTCCTCCCTGTTCAGCCACTTGGCACTTTTCTGCAGGATTCAAGCTGAATTGTTTTCAATTTCTGCCTTTTCCCTTGACTTTTTAATACTTTTAGTTTTGCTTCTGCTATAAGATTACATTATTACAATAGCAGTAATATACTAATAATGAAAATAATAACAGTGACAATAATAACGAAATATTACTACTAGTAGTACTAAATGCCCAATAAGTTGCCTTCATCCTCAGCAACACACCTGCACACCATTCCTCGAGGCAATCAAGAATGGGCTGCTTTGGCCAGCTAAAGGAAACCTCATTTCTTTGCTGAGAAGCTCCTCTAACACCACATCAAACCAAAAGCAGAGGCTGCTGCTGCTCCCCTGCTTGCCCAGCCGTGTTTGAAGTCGGGGTATCACATTGCTCACAGAAGCAATCAATGCTGGCAAGCTAATGAATTATTTCCAAGTTTGTACCAATATCTGCAGCAACATGAAAGAAAAATCACATACCAGGGAGATGACAGCAGGAGAGGCAGAGCATGGGGCACAAACTGTCAATATTTCAGAGCTATGATTTGATTCTGTAGATAACTGTTGCTACAACATTGCTTAAGAAAACACTGCAAGCAAAACATTTTATCTCACAATATACTTGTCCAATGTAATTATCTGGGCTTGACCAATCCAGCTGGGAGGAAACAGCAACAAATACCTGACTGTAGGTGCTGTGCCATCAAGAACAGCTTCCTGAATTTGGGAATAAACACTTCATTTGAACGTGGATTTTACAGGCGCAATTGCTGCTGGAACAGCTGGCTTGCCACACGTGTGTGGAGTGAATATACACACACACAGAGCAAATAGAGGTATTTGTTTTCCTCAAACAGTATTTATTCACCATTATGACCTTGTTTATTATGAGACCATAGAGTTGGATATGCTGATATATTTACCAAGAACCCTGCTGAAAGCTTCTTCCTCACTCAACACCTTCCTCTTCCACTTGACCCTGCAAGTCCCTTTTTATGTTTCATTCCCTGTTTCTCAACGTAGAGCTTTGCTTTTACCCAGTCAGCACCAATCCCCACAATTTTGGGAAAATTAAAAGCTCTGCCTTAAAGCAGTTTCTAGTGAATCAGAAACATGCACTCAAAAATAAATAAATTAAAAAAATCATAAATAATAAAATAAGTAAATAAATCTCTCTTCTAGTCCACACTTCTAATGAGCCTCTGGAGGATGGTAGAGGAATCAGGAATGGATTGCCCCTTCTCCACACCACACAGCTGTGGGGAGTACAGCTCCTGGAGATTTCAGGATCGCTGCAGTAAATCTGGAGCCAGTCCAACACTGCTCCTCTACATTGGCAGCGATTTACCTGACACCTATGGCCAGCCCAGGCTCTCAAATTCATTTTTCCACCCAGTTCATTCAAATTCCATCTGGTCTCCCAGCCCCTGGGGCTGGCACCATCCACCCTCCCTGGCATTTCCCTGACCTCCTGCTGAAAGTGTGCACATCTCATTTTCATACTTCTTCCTTGTGCTTTTTTGGTTAATATTAAGGACATTAAAAAAGGAAGATTTGACCTAAAACAGAGTCAGAGAGAAAAGAAAAACATTGTCTTATACTCCTTAATTGGAGTTAAGAGAAGAGAACATCAATCCTGCTGCTGCTGCATTCATTCCTGCATGAAAAATGTCCCTACTTGTGTTTTTTAGACAGCAATATATCCATGGATGACATGCCTCTCATCTTACAGAAACAGCAATCTTCTGTCTACATGTAACTTATATGCAACAGACCATGGCAAGTAACAACTGGACTGAAAAATAACAAATCAGTATTTTTCTTTCAAACTTCATTTGTAGGTTGTTTTGGTCCAGCTGTGATATCAGGAAAGTACTTTAATGGGCCATGATCTAGAATTTAAGGGGATTTTATTGTTGGTTTAATAACTCCTTATTAGCTAAACAGTGTTGACAGGATAAAGGCATTTTGATGGGATGCATCTTTTCCCTCTCCCTCAATTATCTGTATTACAAATTGACCTGTCCATATTGATGATGATGATGATACAGATCTAGAAGATTACACAGATTTTTTTTTTCTTAAGTTGGGCTTTCACATCTGCCAACCTGCCACTTGCCCATTAGGGAAGACAACAGGAATGCCAGAAATGTCATGCCTAATTTTAATGACCTCCAGTCAGATACAGTGCCAGAAGTTATATCCAAAACCCACCCATCTGAGCATTCCTAAAAGTGTGACTCAGCTGGGTGATGTGCTTGCCAACTCACCAGGCTATCTCCGTGCTGATTAATTAGATCATGCACTGCTTTAGCTCTTATGCCATCTAAGCCTTTCATTTATTAGTCATGTATTGAATCTTCGTGACAACTTAAAGAAAAGACAACAGACAAATAATCTTTCTAGTACTCTATTTTTGGCGTGTGAAAAATCTCCAGATCATCATATCAATTTTTTTTAATTACAGTCCTGAGACTCCTTATGTAATAAAAATTTATTAATGAGGAATTAGAAGACATCTACAAGTGGTTCTTACCAGATCTGCCAGGAGAGTGTTTCATCTGTCTTACGCACTACTTGTGTATGATTAAGGCAATTTGAAAATTGACACTTTAATCCTGTGTTAACAGATTTCTAGTCATCCTCATAGATGCAAGAAAATGCTTAACAGCTTAATTCTTGGGATTAAGGAACAAAAGAACTTTCAGAAAGCCAGAAGAAAGATGGTAGGTTTAGAAGGAAGGCCACTATTTCTGTCCATAATCCAAAACTGTGCATTAAAATGTGTAAGAAAACTATTAGCATGGTTAGAGGTTATGATTAAAAACAACACCTATTAGATTTAGTGCTTGTTCTGGCAAAACCACATTTCAGAACATGTAAGACTGGATTTCTCTCATTCATGCACTTTTCATTTATTTACAGATGATCAACATGATGAGGAAGAAACATAACCTTTGGGTTCCTGAGGGTCTCAGAGTGAGAGGATGGATCAAGGGAAAGCAAGAGGCACACATGGGGTGAGAGAAAGAGGCCATTTTGTGGCTCTGTGAGTTACAGCAAGGCCACAAGGCTCTCTAAAATGAAATACAACTTGTAATGCAGCACAAGAATGTCAGATGGGGAAGCTCTTCACATTATCAAGGTCATTTTCAAACCTTTCCAACACTGCGACACTCCACCAGAGCACAGAGCACCAAAACAGATGTGACAGAGTCTGAGAGGATAAATTAGATTGAGACTTTCTGATGTCACTGAATTCTGGTAATTGTGTTACTCAGCTTGCTATGCCCATACCTTGCTGCCAGCCTGTGGCAGCCACAATTCATGGCTTGGGTGAACTTCAAGCAACAAAAAGATCTCTCTAATAGGCAAAAAATAGGGGAAATGTGCAGGATGCACATTTGATGTTCCTTTAACTTAGTGCTGCAAGCCAAATTCTGAGTCATAACAAAGCAGAAATCTGATAAACAAAATTTTCATAAACCAAAGTGTGCCCTTAAGCTTTTAAAGTATTTTTTCCTACATCATTTAATAAAGTAAAGGGAAAAAATATACTTCAACCAGGCATTAAATTTGCTTCCAGGTTCTCCAAAATTTCAAAAGTTGAAAGCAAATTAACTTTGGTTTTAAATTAAAAGCTGGTGAGCCATTACCTGCTCTTGATAAATAGTCAGGATTCTAGGAAAACTGAAAATGGAGAAGTCAGTCTAGTTTTCAGCTTCACTTGGTGAGCAATTCTGTTCAGATACCAAATTCCTCTGACAAACAGTCATTGTTACACCTTGTGTTTTGTTAAGATAATTGTGCAGTTCATCAATATTATTGCTATTAATTGGTTAATATTTTGTACTTTTCTTATTTTCATTGCCTACTTAAAATTCCCTGAACCAAAACCCATAGAAATAATTCTTGGAATTTAGGTTTAAGTTGATGTGATTTTGAGAACCCCTTGATCTAAATATGCTCCCAAATAACTGCATGTCAAGCCTTTATACCTGGGTTAATACACTTTATGCCTTCTTAATGTATGAGATTTTATGTTTTACTGTATATCTGCTGTGTTGAATTAAATGCCTGTGGGGTTCAAACAGGTCCATAGTGAAAACTGGGGCTAATCTTAAAGCACTTTAAATACCTTCCAATATTTAAAGGCTGCCTACAGGAGAGCTGAAGATGGACTTTTGATAAGGGCACGGTATGACAGGGCAAGGGGGAATGGCTTCAAACTGACAGAGGGCAGGGCAAGACTGGATATTTTATGAAGAAATCCTTCCCTGTGAGGGTGGGGAGGCCCTGGCACAGGGTGCCCAGAGCAGCTGTGGCTGCCCCATCCCTGGAAGTGTGCAAGGGCAGGTTGGATGGGGCTTGGAGTGACCTTGGAGTGACCTGGTCAAGTGCCAGGTGTCCTTTCCCATGGCAGGGGATGGAACTTGATAATCTTTAAGGTCCCTGTCAACCCAAACCATTCTGCGATTATTATCTAAATTGGTTTTTTTTAATGAACAGCTGTAAATCAAGAAAACAGACATCAGTCTCTTTAGAAAAGAATCCTGCTTAAGAGGTAACCAGATTGTTATTGGCCCTTTCCCTGCACTCAGCAGAGTCAATGGTTGAATCCTGCTTCAGTTTTAGCCACAATGTCTTAACCACACCCAAGTTCTTTGTAGCTCACTATCCTGATTAATAAATAACCCTGCCTATTTCCCTTTTTCTTTAGTACCCCAAAGGAACACACAACAATACAACTTTCTATCATGCAAATGAAGGAGACAGTGTGGACCTTTTCCAGGGAAGGACTTCAAAAATCTTGCTTACCTTAAAGCAAGAATTATTTATATAGAGAAATGGGATAACAGAAATATTTATTATATCCCACTGTTTAAGCAGCTTTGTGATTCCCAGATCCTTGCACAGGATGCTGAGATTTGTATTACAATTGCAAACTAATACACTCATTAACATGGAAACAACATGTAGAAAACATAATTCCCAGGCAAAATATTCAGTAAATACCTTCCCCACAGCAAGCTAACTCATATTATCACAGGGCCTTTGGACAGGTTTCCATCTTGTTTCTTTAGGGTTAATCAAACCATGTACTCAGGTCTACAGACCTTGGCCAGGCCACCATCTCTCCCTTGCCATCAACAAGAAGCACAACAAAACAGAAGAAAATAAACTTGACACACCTGTACCAACCTCCTGCTCCACGCTGTGGAGCACAGACACCTTGGAAACAAGCCTTGCAAAGTGTTCTCATGGCAATAAAGACAAAAAAGGCATCATCTTGGCTGACCATGTCTAGGAAGACAACAGTGCCCTCACAGATATTGCCATGCTTCAAAAGCCAGGAGAGAGCAAAGCAGGGACTCACGGAAGGCTGTGTAGAGCTCCTGCAGGCTCAGGTGGCCATCGTTGTTGTAATCATCAAACTGGAGAAGGTCTTCAAGCGTACAGCCCAGTAAATCACCCTCCAGGTCCTCCTCCTTCATCAACTGCAGCAAAGAGAACAGGTGACCTTACACGTAATGCAATGCTACACACTGCTGGCCTGGCTCACCAGCAGATTTTCCATGAAATGACCTTTGGGGACATAGATAAGAGTTGGATTATCATATCTATCATTATATATTTGCTTTCTAACAAGATATTTATATTCCTGCAGCACTTCACGGACCATGGATTGAAGAGCCCCTTCCTTTACCAGCAGCACAGAAATGCATTTTTGTTTTGAAAATGGACTGAAAAATAAATATTCAACAGGGAAAAAGGTAAGTCTGCTTCTCCTTTCTCCTCTGTAAGTAAGGACAAAATAGTATGCCCTGATTTTAGGACTATTACAGGCAACAGTGGATGGTGTACTCAACACTGATGTGCTTTTCCAACCCCTGAGAGTTTGCTTCTTTTGTATTTTCAGCATTTCATTTGGGTTCTCTGAATTTATTGTAGAAGATGAAGAAAACTGCTGAACTGTTGCATCTTCCAGACAGGAAAGCTTTTTCCTGAAGGCCAAGGATTCTTTTATTTACTATTCTAGTCTTGACCCATTATGTTGAAGCAATTTAAAGTAATAATGCTAAAAAGATGACCCTTCACCTAGCAAGTAAAAAACATTCAATAAAAGTGAGATCAACCATAACTTCCAAGATCAATCCTCTAAAGATGGAAATTTCCCTTTGTCTACCCTTTGTATAGAAAATTGATTAACTTTTCATAAGACTGACAAGTTTTTACTAGTCCTTTTGATTTAATGTCAGGGAAAAAAACAGTGGAAAACACTTCAGCTGTGACACACTTAGCAGATTTATGAATCTGACTTTAAAATACATTAAAGATTCAAATGGAAATAATATTCCAATTACCACCTTTGTTAACAGCCTTATATATCCATGGCTGCAAAACTACATGGTAATTTCACTGCTGGGTCCAGAGAGAAAATATTGGATAGGGTCTACCAGCAGACAGGAGGCAAACCAGCTCTAAATAGAACGGGATGGGCCAACTGCTGCCATTGTTTTGCTCAAAGCAATTCTGTTGTGGAGAACACACAGATGGGTGCTGGATCGATGAAGGACCATCCCCATTCTCCTTTGGGGTCAACCCCTCCGCAATGAGCCTCCTAAAGATCCACTTCCAGGTCGTAAAAATCTTTTTTTACTGCAGCAGTGCAAGTCACCTGCCTTGAGTTTTTTGCTTGCAGACAAAGTTATAGCGCTCGAGAGACTATTTTTCTTTTAAATAAAACACAGCAAAGGCACAGCACCAGCTCATCCAGCAGTCAGAGGGAACAAGATCTCACTGCATCATGTTCAGCTCAGCTTGCTCTGCCCATGGGCAATGAAATTCCCACCTTTTGGGGAAATTAAAGTTGCAGAGAGCTTCAAAATAGAGAGCTAATGCAAATCAATTACAAGTCTACCAAAGAAAGAGGTAAGAATAGTGCTGTTAAGAATATAACCCAGGTAGTTAAAAATGGCTCATTATAAAAAAAAAAAAATATCTCTTGAAACCTGGGTGGACAAACTGCTCTTGTAAGAGCACATAAAAATCATCTCATTAAAGAGAAAAAAATAAAGCATTGGCATGCTACAAATAAACTGTGAATCCTGCTGCTGTGAGAGCCCAGAGCTGCCCACAGATGTGTCCCCAGCCTGGTTGGGACTCAGCCATGCCGCCACCAAGGGGCTCAAGACCAGAGACACTCAGCTAAGGGCTAAAAGCACTCGTGGTTTATCTAAATTGGGCTTTAATAGGTATTATTTTGTCTTTTGAGAGGTGATCCCACTGTCAGCTCAGCCATGCTGGTGGCCAGATTGCATGAAGAATGGTTGGGCGAGAGGGCTCCTGGCTGAGGCTGAACTTATTCTGGTCCATCAAAATGTAGTGGGCTCCAGACGTTCAGGCACATTTCCTGATTTTGATAACAATGAGAAGAATTAAAATAAGAGTAGCCAATGTCTGTGTTTGCACTTGTGAGAGAGACCTGGGCTCCAGGCACATTTCAAACAAAGCCCAGAGGAACTTTGAGGCAGACCTTACAGCACTGCCTGAGCTCCTTTGCAATAACAATTGCTTGCAGGATGCCAAACCTTTATTTCCATGAGAGTTTTCAAGTCCTAATAAAATAAGTTTCATGTAAAAAGGGCAAAAAAATTGGACAATAGAACAGACACTTAGATTCCACTATGTAAAATCCGGCTTTGAATTCAGATAAAAGTGTTTTCTTATAGCTACCATGTCTTTATGAAAAAATCATTGCCTTCAGAGGAAATATTGCATATATTCATAGCCCTGAGATCTAAGGGAATTTACACTGACACTTTGCATTGTGTGGAAAGGATCAAGCATCCTGTAAACAGCCTGAGGACTAAAATGCAGCACAAACTGTCCTGGAGAGGAGTGAGCTCAGGGAGGAGCAGGCTCGTGCCTACAACACGCTCTGTGTTCCCTGGGAAGGCAGAGTGGAGAGGAGACACTCAAATGTGAATTTACTCTGAACAACCTGGTTTGTGGCAGGTGTCCCTGCCCATGGCAGGGGGTGGAACGAGGTCAGCTTTAAGGTCCCTTCCCACCCAAACTATTCCATAGTTCTATGAAGGAATAGCTTTGGAAACTGGAATAGATCCTAGATAGGACTGGCTTCCAAAGGGCTCTTAGAAGGCATTTACTTCTAATTCTTCTCATGGATGACATAATGGAAGGGAAAGATATTTTACAGGACTGTTTTCCCAGGTCTGCATGTGCAAAGAGCAAGTTGAGGACACAGAGTACCCAGGATGGCTGTTTGAATCACTTTACCAAGCAGATGAATTCCAACAGCACAGCATGCCTGAAATTAGAAGTAATAGTTTTTTCAAGCTCTTACCTTTTCTATCAATTTCTGCTAATCCACAATGCAGCATCTGCCCAGGGATTTTAGGACAATATACCTGCTGACAAACACCCAACTTTGCTGTCACATTACTCTATGCTAATGTACAGTCCAGAATGCAGGGAGAAGAACTGAGAGATTGCTGCCTAACATACATGCACCTAAAAAAATCTAAATTGATTCTCCCCAAGCCAGCTAACTGGAAATACTTCAGAAGATGTCAGTCAGCACAGCAAGGATTATTATCTATTTTGAGGAGTATGGACGGGGCTGAAAAGCTGCCATGTTTTTTGTTTGGAGATGAGCTTCAAATGTTTGAGACAATGCTGGGAGATGCAGAGAGAGACTCACTGACTGTGTTAGACTTTCCTCCTGCACTTGCTGCTGACTGGACAGGTACAAATGACCATTCCCACCCGAGTGCTGCTGCGTTACATTCAATTCACACTTCAAATGAAAATCCACTTCATAATTCCATTCTCACTGAACAATAAACCTACCTGAGCCAGTTCAGAGCTGCTGAGGTGCCCATCACTGTTGAGATCCAAGTGCTTAAAGAGCTCTCCAATGAGGAATCGCTGCTGGGCTGGCCTGTCCTTGGCCAGGCTGCCAGGGGGGCTCTGCCTCCGGGCCTGCAGGTCCAGCAGGACGCTCTTCAGCCGGCTGTAGTCTGCCATTGTGCACCTGTCCCCTGAGAGATAACACAGCATTACTGCACCACCTGCATTTATCTTTATCTCTTCAGAGGACTGAGGTCCTAAAAGGAAAAATTAGGCACATATGTCTGCATATTCAGCTCCGCACTTGAGGAGCTCCTGCGGTTGTTGCCTTTTGTAATAGCCTGGCAGATTTTCTAAATCCTGCTGTCAGGGATACTCTCCAGCATGTTACCATCCAGATTTTATAGGGCTTCAGTTATAGACTGTCACACTCAGTTTTGTAAATCCAACAAATATTAAATTGGCTCTATGCTTTTCTATATGAATAAATTTATCCCATAAAGTAAAAATTAAATCTAGCGAAGCTGATGTTTAGGAAGTTCCACTAATGTAGCTGGTACCTCAGACTGTCACCCTGTGTCAAACATGGGGCTGATCTCAGGGAACCCCCAGAGGCAGCCTGAGGTGGCAGAAGGCCAGAGGAAGGACAGTGAGGAGTGCAGGGCTGTGGGGAGCCCCTGCAGCTGTGGAGTCACTGGTGCCTGCTCTCACCACCCTGCTGCAGGCTGAAATAAACACTGTGCTGTCCCTGAACAGGGAAAAAGGTTATTACCAGGGAAAAGCCCTCAAGCCACTCTCCCTGAAGTGACTCTGGCTTGGCTGAAAAAATCAGATTGAGCCCTCCTGACTCTGAAAGCTCACGCTGTGCCTGCAGCATCCAGCTCTTCCCCTCCTCGAGGAAATGCATCCACATGCCAAAGTGGTACAAGATATTATGACTCTTTTCTGCTCATCTGTTGGCTGGCAGAGCTCAGCAGAATGAGAAATGGCAGCTGTCCTTCTGTGCAAATCTGTTTTCTTTAGCGCAGAGCACAGTGGCTGGTGCCTTGCAGGAGCCTTGGGACAGAGCCGGGAGCAGCCTCAGGCTCCAGCTGTCCCACACTCTGTGGGTACCAACCACAGCCCACCAACAGCATCAGCACCTCCAGCTGTTCCCCTCAGATGTCCTTATGTCTGTAATGTAACTTCCCTCCAATGTAAAAGCCTTACTCTCTGCAATACTGGGTTTAAATCAAACCTTTCCTTTATATCCCATCACTGATCCTCTTGGATTAAATCTAAGATTTAATCTTAAATCTAAGAGAAGATGGTCCCACCTCAGTTTAAAGGGACAATACCCTTGTAGATCAGCTCCCCAAAGACTCTAAACATTACTCCTCTGAAAAATAACAGAAGACTTTGGCACAGTGACAACTAATGTTCCTGTCCCCTTCTTGCTGAGCTGCAACATTTTGGACCTCTTGGTCCCACTCCAACAGAAACCCAATTAAAATTCCAGGTGGGAGGCACTTCTCTGATAGCAAACCCATCTATGTCAAGGGTTTTTTTCACCCTTCATATTTTGTGCCCACAACTTCAAATGCATTATGACCTGAGAAGGTGAGAGAGGGCACAGAGGCTGAACATGTGCTCACCAGCCAGGTCAGTGCCCTCCTGCTACACAAGCAAGAACTGCAAGACAAAGCTTATTCCCTGCCCTGAACTCAGTCCCATCTAGTTTGGAGAGCTTCCTGCTGGTCAGGGATATGAAGCAGCTGATAAATTTTTCCTTCCCTCTAAACAACCTCCAAAAAGCACTGGGTCCCACTTGGGATCAGACTTGTTTTACAGAAAAAACAAGGCTATTCAGCTACTATGAGTTTATTATTCTTGACTTCTTTATTCCAAACCATGTCATTTGATGGTTTGAGAAGGCAGTATATATATTTTTTTATTCAATCACTAGCTTATTTAAGAGAAAACCTGATTACTGTACCCATTTAGTCAAGCTATTCTGTTGTACATACTATTTTAGCTACTGCAATAATATTTTTTCTCTTAGCTGGAATTTTATTTTCAATCAAAAGTTAATCCCAGAAATGTATCTAGGGCTAATGAAGACAGGGAAAGCGATTTAATTTTCTTCCACTTCTGTTTCTGCTTTGTGATTTCCATTAGTGAGCACCAGCAGTGCTACAGGCAAGGTAATGGTGACACCTGGGTGGGCTGACCCACTTACCCTGTGCTCCCCACAAGGACAGGCCAAAGCAGTTCTTACTTTACACCCTCCAGGTTTGTTTTCAGCAGCTGGGACTTTTTTTTGGCAGATATTTGCTGTTACTTGGGCTTTCCCAGCCTTCCTCCCTCAGCACTAACCCAAGTGTCACATCTACAGGGGGTTTTCACACTTGCAGGGATCAGGACTCCACCACGATCCTGGGCTGGATGGAGTCAACCCAAAAGAAGTTTTTTCCTAATCCTCAACCGAAGCCTCTCCCGGTACAACTTGAAGTCATTTCATCCATTTCATCTCATCCTGTCATTTACTACTTGGGAGTAGAGATTGACCCTCTCTTGGCTACAACTTTCTTCCAACTGGTTACAGAGAGGGAGAAAGTCCCCCTGCCTCTTTTCTCAGGCTGAACCCCCAGTTCCCTCAAGCATGGTGTGAGCCAGGGGACAGTGATCTCTTTCACTGAATTACAACCCTCCTGCATCCTTCCATGCTCAGAAAACAAAGCCACCACAAAACTGCTTTTCTTGAAAAACTGCACACTGATCTGGGCTGCCAGCCAGCCCAAGGTGAATGTGCCCATTTACCTTGGGGGCCACAGCCATGCTGCAGCTTCCAGGCAAGGCACTAAGGGTGAAATAAAGGAAAGCACAGAAGGACAGAGCTGGTGACAGCTCTGGCAGCAATTCCCAAATCCTGCTATAAACGCATAATATATTTTCCCCCATCACACTGTTGCTATGTTCAGGGTCATGGATCCAGCAGACCCCCATCCTGCACAGCAGGGTAAGGCCAGTCCATGGTGAACACATCAAAGAAAAACCAGCAGTAAGACAATTATGTCTCTTATTTTAAAAATAAGTCCAGTTTCACATGTTGCTAACATATGCTGCAGGCAGAAAGTCAGAAGGTGCTTCTAGCCCCTGTCAAATCAATACCTTCACTTCCTTCTGGAGAAAATCACACTCCCCAGCTCTGCTGGAAGTGGATCCCAAGCCTCTCTCCAGAGTGGGGATGTGACAGACTGCCTGGGTCTCACACCTTTGCACGTTTTCCCTGACATCCCAGACATCTGAGGGCTGCAGTGACACAGCAGCAGTTGGGCAGAGCCCAGCAGTGCTGAGCTGTTCAGCAGCACACAAGTAAAAGCAATGAAGTTCTGTCCCAGGGTGTGAGATTGATAATTTGCTCCTTTGACTGAACTAACAGATCGATAGAGAAATGCACTACAACTCTAATATATATATGCATATAAATATATCATTTATATACTTATTCTTACTGTAGTGGAAGATCAGAGGGAAAACTTCTCCAGGTCATTTGAAGTACTCTGACCTGAAATTATAACTTTATACTAAGTCTGGCCAGAGCTCAGAAATTATCTGTGCTTGGGATGTCTGAGCTGATGTGCTGCTGCACAACCCAGACCTGATGCTATTTATTCCAAACAAAATAAGGTTCAGTAACCAGACATGGATGTCCTAGAAAAGACACTGCCTGCTCAGCCAAGTTATGGAGGAGACACATTCAGGCTACTCAAAACATCTGGAAAGTCAATATCAAAGACAGCAAGATTCTCCTGCAGCAAAGATCCTTCCCCTTTACTAAGCATTATTATTGCATCTTTTAACCTAAGTTCCTCAGAGACTGCTGGCACTGAGCTGGTTTATACATCTTGGAGAGCAAAGCTCTCTATTTCCCCTCCTTCCCTCTCACTCTCTCCTGCTGTCCTGACATCTGTAATCTTCTTACACTGTGCCAAGCATCTACCAACTTTATCTACTAAATACTGTCTCTTTAAGCTTCTGCCACCTCTGGTTCTGTTCTTCCAGGTATTACAAATCTGACTGTTAAGCAAAAAGAACGTCAGAAAAGCTGTCTGTGTGCCCTCTCACTTATCCCCACTCTCCTCTCTCTCTGCTGACTGCCCCCAGCAGTTTCCTTTGCAACACAAACTCATCATTAGCAGTTTATCTCATCTCAGGCTGCTCTCCTTGGTAGGTCTGGCTAATGGATGTCTCTCAGCTTGGTTTCCTTGTTAGAGCTTCCCAGGGACTTGGATTCTGCTCACAATAGCAAGCTGTGTTGGGAGGTTTTGTTTGGATGTGTTGGAAAAGGTTCTTCCCCCAGAGGGTGTTTGCACACAGGAACAGCTCCCCAGGGAAAGGACACAGCACCAAGGCTGACAGAGCCCAGGGAGCATTGGGACAATGGTGACACTGCTGGGGTTATCCTGTGCAGGGCCAGGAGCTGCACCTGATGATCCCTGGGGGCTCCTCCTAACTCAGCATTTTGTGATTCTGTGATTTCAGCTGACCACCGCTGCTCTTCAGAGATGGGTTTTGAAGCGTTCCTTCCCTGCCCTGTTTCTGAACATCAGAAACGCCACCACATGTGTCCCAGGTGCTGTGTGGTACTGACAGCTGACCCCCTGTGTGCACTCAGGCACCATCCCCACCACTCAGCTGGGGAACCAACACACAGAGAGACACCCACACAAATTCTGGATGAGCTAAAATTGCTATTCTGCCATGCCCTAAACTGATTCTTCAATTCTAGTCCATTATCTCCCTCTTCATGCTGGGGAAGGTCTCCAATGAAACAAGCCCTTCTTATCTGTTTAGAGCATTTTCAAACCCAGTGAAGCCTAGAACTGTTTGAATTAAAAAAAAAAAAAAAATAGAAAAACAATAAGACAGAAGAAGAGTAAAAGAAAAATCCAGCATTTTAAGGTGTGATTGCTAAAATGTGGCAAATAACTGTCAAATTTACATGCTCTGCTCCAAGCAATGCTGCTTCTTGCTCTGTTTTGCAGCAGCCACTTAATTCATCCTGTTTAGCACTTCTGCATGCTTTGGCAGAAAAAATATTGATCAGCCTGCCAAGGAACACAGAATGCCATTATGTTTTTATGTCAGAACTCAGTAATGATCTACATTTATCAAGAGCATCCTCCCTGTGAAAGGTCAGTGGTGAATGTAGCTAAATTGTGATGACAGATCATTAATCCAGCTCCCTCAATAATTGTCCTCTTTAAAAATTTTACTCCTGGTTTCTGTGAATTGCTGCAGGTTTTTATACTTGGATCCCACAGCAATCTTCAACCCAGTTCTGAGTAAAAGCAGATAATAGAGGAACAGCAAGGCTGGAGATGAAAGTGTCCTTCAAAGGAATGCAGGGTACAAAATAAAAACAAACTGAGGAAGTGAAAAGCTTCCTTTGATGGGGAAACTAATCTCCCAGTGAAATATTACTGTGCAAGGTGCCTTACAATACAATGATTACTCGAAATGTCAGCACTTCTTTAAATATCAAAAATGATCTGATAACACCTACAGAGCACCAATCTCTGAGACCTTGGTGTGCAGATCACCTGACAGCAGATGTGAGCCTGAACACACACAGGAGTCTTCAGGGGATTTGAGTCCCCCTGGCTCCTGAGCTATTTCTCAGCAAATCTACACGGGCTGCAAGAATGGCAGGGGGCACCTGCAGCTCTTCCTAAAATCCTTGAGAGAAGCTGTGCAGCCATTAGCATCCAGGCTAAGAGTGTGTGATTACCAAGAAACACACAACAAGGCATATAAACAAGTTCAAACTTCTTGTGACCCTTCAAAAACTCTCCAGAAGTTTCCCCTGAGTGGCATCTCCACACAGCTGGAGCACAAGTACCCCGTCCATATGCTCTCAGCCCTTGAAAATCTGAAACTGTGCCGCCGCTCCCAGCACAGGGTCAGACTCAGTGTGGTGTTACCCCTGCAGGTGAGATAGGACATAACAACCCAGAGCTGCCAGCCCTGTTTGGCTCCTGGATCTCAGCATCACCTGCCTGAAATCCACCCACCAGGGCAGGACAGTGCTCCGGCTCACTGTCCCCGTGGGGGAGGATGGTAACAGCCCAGTACAAATAACCCACCACTGAAGGGGGAACTCCAGTGGCACTAATTCTCTAGGCAGCCCTTCAGCACCACCGTATGTGGCAAAAAAGAGCAGTTTGGAGCAGGCTGGAGTGTCATTTCTGAGGCAGGAGGCATTGGAGGTGTCAATTTATTTGACAGATCCTCTCAGACCATGCTGACTATTTTCAGCTGTTCCTATGGTAGTTTTCAAGCTCCAGGAAGAAATTCAGTGCAGGAGATGAGAGCACTAAGATTTGTTTTCTCATCTGTATCTATAGGGCAAAAAAGATATAGTTACTGAAAATAACATTTCTAGACAAAATTAAAGCGGTTGGAGAAAAGTCCTGTTTTCAAAACAGCCCTTTCCTGTGTTTCACCCAGGTTTTACCTGGAATTGTTAGAAGGATCAGAAAATGACTAAGCTAAAATGCTATGAATTTATTTCTGAGTGTGGCTCTTTAATTCTTGTGCCATTTATGGCAAAATTCCTCATCAGCACCAGCCTGTTTTCCTACATACAAAATTAAAGTGTTGGCTGAACAGTGGAAATGTGGTCCCAAAAGATCAGACAGCTGAACCTGAGTGAGACATTACGTGAACTCTTTACCCCAATGATCTGCTGCATTACAGCCTGCTTGACTCCACAGAACAAGTTTACATGGGGACAGGAAAATTAAAGATGACTTCAGTTCTTCAGGGGTCTCCTTGCAAATCCCCATTCTGCCATGCAAATTTTTTACCTGTCTCTTTCTATCTATCTTCCTCTTCCTTTAATTGCTTGTTTCTGCACATGCATGGAGAGTTTGGCTGGACTTTTCTCCCAATTTTCCTGTGTGGCTGGAAAGAAGAAAATAACTGCTTTTCTCAACAATTTACATGGACAGACTCCTCTGAGCAAGTGCAGCTGCAGGAGGAGAACAACAAGAAATCTTTTTTGAATTGTCAATTTCTTCCAATTTAGAGATTTCTGTGAGTTTTGAATCTTCCCAACTCTGATTTTTATAGGCTGTAAATACTACAGGTTGGATATTAGGAAAAAATTCTTCATTGAAAGAGTGGTTAAACCTCGGAAGAGGCTGCTCAGGGAAGAGGCAGAGTCATCATCCCTGGAAGAGTTCAGAAAATGAGCAGATGCAGCACTTTGCAACGGGACAGTGGTAATGGGGATATCTGGCTGAGGGTTGGACTTTCTGATCTTGGAGGTCTTTTCTGACCTTAATGATTCCAGGATTCTATGCAAAGTCTGAGCAAACCAATTTAGGATGAAGAGAAATTAGCCCAAATCTTAATATATAAACATCAGTGATAACAACCACTTAACTTCTGATCATTCAGAGAAAGCATCCTATAAACCACCAGGCTGTGCTCTGCAGCAATTACACTGCACATAACCCCACTGCAGCGTTCCTGTAACACCCGATAATGACACAGGGAGTGTTCTGCTGCCTCCAAACATCACTGAAGACCATCTCTGTGCACAGAGGAAGCCACACACCACAGATGTGACATTAAGGCAACGCTGCTAATTACATCCTGTTCCCTCACAGCATCACCTGCCTGCCTCCTTCACACACAACCAAGCCCCTCAAAGGCTGAGTACCTGTTTTATTCCTGAGTTGAATTTACAGGTTAAGTGAAACCCTGGTTCAGTTCCTGCTAAGAGGAGCAGATGTTTAACTTCATGCAAATTCATGAACATCCTTCAGTTGCCTCTGCTGAAAAAATTCAATTAACAATAAAAATCCAAACTAACTTGCTTATCTTAGGGATATGTTTCAGCTAATAAGATGTACATTTATCAGGTATCCATATATAATTTAGCAGCAACTGGGAGCTCACCAAATTTATCACAGAAATGAAATGGAATATATGCTATGAAGTAGATACTATTAAACAATAGACATTTACAACCTGGAAGAGTTAAAGCTTGCCTCAGTGTATATTTGTTCCAATATTTCATTTTATTACAAGAAAAAGCACCCATCTATTACTCTGCAAGTTTTAAAAATATATTAAAAACTTACAGCATGAGAATATTAATTCCCAGTTCTATAAACAAAAACTCTATTCCTACCTTAAACAATTACCTTCCAAACTGCATAAAGCTAAATGAATCGTATGCCTCAGCCCCTAATGCACAGAAAGAGGTCGATGAATTTGCAGCCTTTCTTGGGAAGCCCAAGAATTACAACTTGGTTTGCCAAGTCCAAAGGCAAGTTCTAGATTTGTGTCCTGCCTGGAATGGAGCAGGAGCAGCCCCAGGGAGGGAGGCAGGAGGAAACCTGCAGGTGGGAAAACACACAATAAACCTAATTTATCAAGTGCCTATCACCACCTAGGCAGTGTGCCACAGATTTATAGGTTTGCAAAGCCAAGGGGGATTATGTGCACACTCTGACCTCCTGCCCCAAGTTCAACAAGATTTTCCCTGCAGCAACTCCATAATTTGTTTGCTCTATAGCACACCACCCAGGAAGGCTTCCAGCCCTAATTTAAGCATCAAAGAGCAATTTTTTCAAATGATTGCTTAGTCTCAGTGGGCAAACACATTTTATTATTAATTTGTTTAGCTTCAATTTCCATCCACTGAATTTTGTTACACATATTATCTGGTACATCACACTAAGTCTCACATTCCACATCACCTTCCCAGGTCCGCTCTGCTGTTGTGCTCATCTCATGTTACACCTGTCCTCTCCAGGAGCTGTGGGATACAATGGATCTCACTAAGGCAGCTCACATTCTGAAGGACTGGGTTTTCTCTCTTTTTTGGGAATTTTATCCTTCTGTGGTTGGCAAAAAAAATGGCTGTGGCCATGTTTGCAAGAACCTTTGGCTTCTAGTCAGCAGTGGGTGGCTTTTCCAAAATTGAGTGCCCACCCCTGAGTGGGCTCAGACCCTTCCTGGTACTACAAGGTGGTGGTGGGCACACACTACTTTGTGTGCACTGCCCACAAAGAGCACAAACGCGTTCCCAAGCCAGGGATTTCTAGATGATTTGATGGGTGATTGCTCTCATTGCACCAGAACATCTCTCCCAAAGATCCACTCAGACAGCATTCCCATAAACTATTTAGCATAAAGAAGATGTAACTAACAGCAATGCCTGAGCTAGGAAAGCACAAAAGCAAACAAGGCTATTCTGATTATATTTGCGGCCTGCTGAGTATTAGCTGTTATTTTTGTGTTAAAAAATTAAAAATTATTGTCAAACCAGAGGGAAGAAACAATGTCATGAACATCAATGCAGATGAAGGAACACCACACAGTCAAGGCAAACAACTCATAACTCCTATATTGCTTGTCTCAACTATTAGGTGAGTGTAAATATAACAGATATCCTGAGTGAATTATGCATGAGTCCTATGCTGAAAACTGTCTGTTTCTAATGATTAATTTACTCAAAACACAGCCCACTCTCCTGTAAATCTATTACTCCCCACAGAGATGTGATCTTACACACACACACTCACACACTCAGCTCTCTGTGACTGTTGTGTACTCTCTCTAAATTATATTATATATACAATAAGATTATATTGTTCTGCTTTTTAAAAGCTATTAAGCTAAACTAGTGATGCTGCATCCTAAGGTGCAGATAAGGGAGGAGGGGAGCAGGAGAGGAAAATGTCCCTTATAGAGGTCTTTTAACAATAACAACAAAAATACTTGTCTAATTATTCAAGAATCCCATCCCAAAACAAACGGTGTAGTGAATTGCTTCAGTGATTGAGAAACACTGTACTGAAAGAGCCTGGGAAGACAGTGGGATTTTTATAAAGGGTAAGAAAGAAGAAAATAAGAGAGGTGACTGGGCAGGTGCAAGGTGGGTGCTGAGGATTCTCAATTGGACCCATAAGGGATACTGCATAATACTGCTTTCCAAAATGGAAAACAAAACAAAACAAAATGACCAACAAAAAAGCAAATAGACCTATTTGTGAAAAGACACACTCCCAGATAGTAACAGCTGAGCAGCACTCCTGAAATCAGGGGTGTTCTCTGTAAATCCAGGTTTGAATTTCTGTTTCATCACTTCAGCAAATCAAAGGTAATTAAAGGCAAACCCGCTGTGTATGACTATGTATGACATCTCCATTTGTGTGATTTGTACTTTCTGGGGTCAATCATCCATCCCAGAGCCCTGATGCTCCATGGCAGCACAATGGGACAATCCAGGAAGCTCCACACTCAGTCTGCACAGAGTGGTAAAACCACTCTGCTTTTAACTAGATGGTATTAATTTTACATATTTCCTTATGCTTTTGCTGTAAGGATGGTTGGATGACAGGTTTCTTTCCATGGGCTGAACCTTTGGGCCAGCAGCAATAGCAGGAAGGCTCTGACGAGCACAGTTTCATTGTGATGGGCTATGAAGGAGTATTTGGAGGACAGCTGGAGGTCAGCAGGGAATTTTGGGGTGTTGGGAGCAGTCTGTACTGATCTACAGACTTCTCCCTGTCCATGTCTGTCCAATCCATTGAGACAAGGTTCTCAAAGTGCTGTCAGAGAGCTCCTGCCATGGCTTTAAAGCCTTGAGTGTTGCCAAAACACAAACAGCAGAATAAACACAGCACAACATCTGCTGGGACCCTTCTATCTGTACACACAGCAGCATCAGATGCTGTGTCAGTGATGGATTGCAGCCTCAATACAGAGGCAGCAAAAGCAGGAGATGGACAAGAAGTTAAGAGCTATCACCCTTGGCTTGATGCATATCACCACAGACAGGGGAAAACCCAAACCAAATACATCCAGCAGAGGAGTTGTTTGAAAGCCAGTAATATCGTTTGCAATGTATCTGCAGTGAACACCAGTTTGCACCTGATGCTGTGCTTTAGCTTAATTCTTCACACCTGAGATTGCTATTTTTAAATGAAGGGAATTAACCTCTCAGACCATTAATGTCTGGGGAGTGCTGCTTTGTTAACAATGAAGCCAAATCTCCCTGAGTGATCTGCAGGACAGAAATAAATAAACAAGGTCTTTCTGGCCATTTGAAGCACCTGAAACCATATATGATAAAACCTGTCATTATGAGCTGGAAGAGTTAATTAACATACAGTGATAATTAGCTTCACTCACTCTTCACTTCAGCAGTTATGTGAGGAAGAGTCTCAATCCATCTGAGTGTGCAGGAAGCCAGACATGCCTATCACTGTATCCAACACTTATTCTTCATTTCTGTATGTAAAAAGTCTTCAGTACTTCAATTCAGACACCCTTTAATTTAAAATAACCAAACCAAACAGGCTTTTATTAGATAAACAGGACGTTTGCTCATTGTGCCTGCTTCAGTTGGTGATGCTACGCAAGCTGCAGTTTGACATTTTACAAACCTCTACCTTATTCCTATTAGAGAAAGCAAAATTGTCTGTATTCCTCTGGGAAGTAAGCAATGCTCACTTTTTTATGGCTGACTGGTATATCTATCAAATACTTCTAGATAGTAAATGTGTTATTTGGAAGCTTTAATAAACGTTAAAGTCCTCCGGCACTAATGTAAATTTTGCAGATTCTGTTCTGCTCTGAAACACCTTTCCAAACAATTCACTGGCTCTGCTGTCAGAAGGAATGCTTCACTATCACTCAGTGCTTGAGATTTCATGAATCTGACTCCCTGGTAAAGGTATTTTTCATTTTTACTGTCTGGGGTCTTATCTGTATGAAGTATGCACAGGAAAAGTGGCCAGCAATGTGTACTGCAAAGGCCACCATGCACCATCCTTGGTGATGGACACAGTCAAGAACAATATTTTCTTTTTCTTGGGTATTTGTGTGCACAGGTTTTCTCTGATACCTTCTTGGAGACACTTTTACTTCTATCACAAGACGACAGGATCTGCCACAGGACAGCTTCATCCTCTACCACAGAGACTTTAAAGCAATTCTGAGCCCACTGCCTGTGGTTACCTGTTCTCTCAAGAACATCCCTACTCTGAAGGTGTGTGATTTTAACAACAGGGAGAACAGAGAGTATGTGCACACACAGGGGAAGCAGTTCTCATGACATTTTCAATACAAAAGCAAGAGGAAAACACCCTAATTCTCCAGAAATTGTGTGTCCTTCCACATCCTCAAAGGCATTCAGAGAAATCCTCTGCAAAACCGCTGATTTACAGCACTTCCCACCTTGCACTTGAAGTGTGGAGTCTCCCATATCCTCCTGCAGAGCACTAAAGGGCAGCACATGTAATTACAGTAAGCAGGAGTATTTATTATTGTTAAGGATGTGTGTAATGGTCTGATAACGATGTGCTGTGCCTGTTGTTCAGATGTCATTAGGAGACCTCTCAGGCATCTCATTAGCAGACCGTAACATACACCCTAAAGGGTGTTACTGCAATTATAAAATGTTAACTTCTGAAGAGGAAAACATGCACAAGGGACAGAAAGTACTTCTAATGGAGAAATAAGGCATTAGAAAAGGAGTAAGAAACTTCACACAGAAAACTCTTAAATTAGTCCAGAAACAACAGATTAAAGGGAAACATTTACAACATGCACATGTAGACACCAGAGCCTACCTACTCCTCCAGAATTTAATGAGGTCAAAAGTACTCCAATTAGTAGATAAAGAATAGCTGGGTTTTTGTTATTATAATCACACACATATACATTGTGTTATTATACACATATGACACTCCAGAAACCAATACAGTTGGAGAGTGAAATCGTGCCATTAATGACTCAATGGCTCTATGCTATGTAAAGTGATAAACCCAATGCTTTCCATGTGACAAACAGTGCAGATGAGGACTCCAATGCCTATTGCACCAACCTGCCCAATCAACCAGAGCATTCAACTCAACCTCTGAATACACCCTGACCTGTCTATAAAAGGCACCTGCAGCATTTACAACTCTGAGAGCCCCAACAGAGAGAAAAACACAAATTCATCTACTCTAACTTCCCACTTACACCACAAACCCACATCACTGCTCCCTGTCCTCTCCTTTCAGAGACCAGGCAACAGAAACAACAAGATTTTTATTTCTGCTCTAAATCCATGGTATGAACAGCAAATACAGCAGATCAAGAAACAGAATGAATAAATAAAAGCTCACCGATGCTACAGGCTGAATTTTGGGGATTAATTCCTCTCCTCTTTCTTTGTGGGATTTCTTTTTAATATTTTCTCTTAAGCACTATAATGATGGATGATGAATGGGACAGTTATCTGAGCACTGGGAGTGCTTTGCTGCTGACGAGTCAAATAACCTTTCTGCAGTTCAGGGTACCAGTTCTGGAGCAGATCTGCTGGAGGCCTGTCAAGATAACAATATCCCCACACCAACTGCTGGCAGTGGGATTTTTCATTATATATTTCACTAAACTACAGAGGGAAGCTTCTTACCACAGTAATAAGGGGATGAAAACATGTTTTTTCCTGAAGATTTTCAGCACTGAGAGTGTCATATTCCAGGGTAAATCATGAATGACAAATCACTGTGTTTTGATCCATGAGAGCAACACATCGAGAGGGAATTAGGACAGTTTAAGATCTGGGACAAAGGGAGCAATGGCCCCAAGGGAGGTGCCTGTCCAGGCAGAGCAGGGCTGGCACTGGCACCTCTGTCCCTGCCTTGCAGGGCTGCAGCCCATGCTCTGCCTCAACACGCTCCCTCCAGACCTCCCCAAAGAAAGGGGCTCCCCAAATTTCATCTCACTGGGCTGGAATGACCTCTGTAAGAAACACAACACAACATTCAGACCATTATTTGATAGCTTTGTCTGCATCCACATCAACAGAATGAAAACAAATGAACCATTCCCTCTGTTGGCTGATGCCCTCTGATAAGCAGTGGCCAAATGCATTATTGGAACAAAGCTCCCAACTCAAACTTCTCCAGGCAACTAAAGTAACCTCTTGAGTTTTTTTTTTGTTTGTTTGTTTGTTGTTTTTTTTTTTAAACAACGACAATCTGAATTGTCATTGGCAAATATCTGAAAACTTTAAAAACTAATATTCTTTTTATGAATTTTTATGTTTCATACACTAGAATTTGTAAAACCACAGAATGTTTTGAGCTGAAATCACTGAAGTAGAAAATGTATCTATGGCTGTCAGATAAATTTGTTTTCAGCTATGAAAAAAATATATTGCTATCTCCCATAAAGCAGTATCCTGGCATCCCAAATATATCAGCCAACAGCTCCTTGGTCTAATTCGTATTTCAAAGATATTGCAAGTGACCCATACATGAAATGTGATGGTGGTATTTGTGAGCAGATTTGTAGCAGCAGTGTAAACCCATTGACTTTTACAAAAAAGAGACAGAAAGATTACACATCTGGATCTCTGCTAAGGGGTGCAGAAGGTCACCAGCAATGCCACCTCTGCAGCTGGAGATGTTTGTACCACAGACACAAATACAGAAATGCATTCCCACACAGCGGTTCCCTTGCACATCACTGTGCTCAGCACTTCTTATCTCTCACATCCATGGAAAACACAACACACACCAGGGCCCTGAGAAAACCAGCAAATGTCAGAGGAGCAGCATCTTTAGTAATACTCAAAATCTGATCATTGTTTCCTATGACACACAAAGAACCCACACTGTTCTCTGGCTGCGCCACTCCATAGGTCACCTTTTCTCCATGTCTTTGAGAATCTTATTTAATCCTTTTGACTTCCAGTTCATTCACTCCCTTCTGAAACAATCTGCTGTTCACTCCATACATCCAGACCTGAGGAAACTCATAGGAAACCCTGGGCATTGAAGTTTCAGGAGAAGCCATCCCAGAGCCTTCCAAACCCTGCCTTGGGAAGCCATGCATGGTCTCCTCCTGCTAATGAACAACCTTCCCTGCAAGGCTTTATCAGGATCTTTTGTCTTGGGAGCTTTGTGGCATATTATGGCATAATTGCTTTCTGACTGATATTCAAATGTAAAATCTTTAATTCATTACATCTTACAAAAGAACTCAATTTTCATGTCAGTTAGAAGATCTCCATGGTGTTTTAGGTTCCCTACCCAAGGCATGGGGCTGGAATGAAATGATCTTTAAGGTCCCTTCCAATCTAAACCATTCTGTGATTCTTTGATTCAAGGTTAAAATGCATTTCAAGGAAGCTAAGCCTGAACTTTGAAAAAAAAAACCCCATTATTAGAAACCAGAGAGACACAGAAATAAATTTGTTTTCCCATTTTTAATTTATTAACTCCTCAAAAGCCATTTAGGAAGGCTTTATCTGAGAAGGGGTCATGCTCCACAAGCACATTTTCCATGGGCACTATTTGTCATTGAGGGAGGTGTAGTTAACACACTTTGGCCAATGCCTCATTCCATGGTACTTCCCTCCCTTGGCTGTTCCTCTTCGAGGGAGGGATGCAATGAACACCTCAGGTAAAAACCAAATAGCACTGCTCAAGATGGTGATAATGGCAATTTAAAACAACAGCTGGCAGAAGTACCTGCAGATGGGACTGAGTCACAACACACTGCAGCTACAGTATTTCCTTCAAGGAGTGGAATGCTGACAAAGTACAACTGCAGGAGACTTGGCACTCAGAGGGTTGACAAATCAGGACACTTTCTAGGGAAGGATGTCACCAGCAACATCCTCCATCACTCCACCATGATGGCACTGCTGTGAGACAGTGTCAAGCCTTGTGGAGGCTGCCCTAGTAAATAAAAAATGGGAGCAGTCCTCAGCATCGAGCATTAAACTAATCCCTTGGCTCCAGCCATCAGCTACTGCTTATCTGCACGTCAGCTTTTCTAATACATTGCCTGTGAGCTTGAAATATCCCAAATCTGTATCAAGGGGTAGGGGGAGAAGGAGTTTGCCTTCTCAAAAGGAGCACCTTTTAACAGTGCTTTTTCACAGCCATGCACTATGAGACTGCAGATAAAGGTTTTTGACTATAAAACTTACAAAAATGAAATAATCAGCTGCATCTCTCAGAACCTGGAACATGCATTGATCTACATTATAAAATATCTGGGATTATTTTTATTCCTTACAAGTTTAAATATGAAGCGTAACTAAACTTCACTCAAGCACACATCACGATACAGACAATGGAGACATTAAATTCCATTATTCCTTCTATCTGCTAAAGCCAGAACTGAGCATAATGACCTAGAAACCTGGGAATTCTTTAATCTAAACTATCCTGACCTTGGTGGCAGCACATGGCCCCATATTCAACCATCTCAGCAGGACATGCATATTATGATAATACCTTTCTATACATTTATGTACATAATGCACACACAAGGACACAGTGCAGCACTAGCAGGGCCCAACTCTCCATGGCTCTGAGACAGCAGGACACAGGGGAGCTGCTTGCTGGCAAATTCAGCAAATTCAGCACTGGCAGCCTTATGGTCAAAAATCATGCCCTAAACTGTGTCAATCAGGTCCCTAATAGGAGTAAAGCTTGGGACATATTTCTGCTTTTGCAAGTGAGTATCCACTGCATGGGAAAGCTTACACTCTCAGAAAAAACCCATCCCAAATTAGAAAATAAAAATTCTAGGAATGGAACTGTACTGCTCTTCCTTTAATGCTGTATTACAAGGGAAATATTAGTATTTTCTTCAGAAAAAAAGGGTATCTAATGAGCCAGAACCAACAGCTTTCAAAACATCCCCAGCACCTGGTTTGGACTTTTTTACGTCATTATTTTCTTTCCCTTTGTAATGTTTTAAATGTTTCCCTTTGCAGTGATTTAAATGGTGTTCTTTAGCAGGGATCTCTCCCCTTCAGCTCATTCAAGCATGTAGCTCTACTCATGCCATGGAGAGATGGTCACTTTGTCACCCCTCTAGCCTTAAACTCTCCTAAACTGAACGCTGGCAATGCCTGGAAATGGATGCCCTGGCAGGAGAACTATTTATGTTTGACACTTGCTTTAAATGCAGAGCCAAAAGAAATTTCCTTTCATTAAAATATCTAATTAGAGATTCTTTTTAAACATTGGAAAAAAATCCTGTCTTGTTTTAGATGAAGAGTTTCTGCTTCTTTGAATTGAAACAAAAAGCATCTGTTTTGGCAATCTCCCACCACAATCGAACATCAGCTGTTAAAAACATCTTGAAAGGCACAAAATTAAATGAAACACATCTGGAGCCAATTTGGACATGTATTTGTTTTCTAAACAGTATTAAATTCAAATCAGTATCTTGAAATGATAATATAAGCACATCAAAGTCAATAGAAATAATGAGAATGGCCTTATTCATACCATGATTACTATCTGTATACTCTTATCAAAATACTGGTGATCCTAACTCCTAAATAACTTAATGGAGCTAACAGATCACAAAATGAGACTGAAATTAAAACTAAATATAATGGCAAGTCCTTCAGTGACTCTACCAGCCTACCTGCAAGAGGGGCAATACTTCAACGTCCACCCAAGTCACGGCTACTTGAAACAGACAGGAAACATCCTTTACTTCTATAAAATCTATAGGCTATTGATTCCTCTTTAGTGCAATTATTCAGACATAGCAAACATGCTAGACTGTAAAATGCAGTTTGTAGAGCTGTGGTTGCAATCACAAGCTCTGTTCTCTGCATAGTCCCTAAAACATAAAGATTTTATTTGCTACTGAGCACAGCACAAAGGCAACAGCTCAGCATGTGATGCCTGTCAGTGTCACCATTCCCATCTCTGATACCTGAGTAAGCAGGTGTGCACATTGCTCCAGACCAACTCCACCCTCCTCAACACTGCTCCACAGGCTCACGTGCTGAGGAAGAAGAGGATGTGATGGGGGCCACAACATGGCACTGGGACCCACCACCACATTCATGTCCACATGCACAGCCCCTGCTTCCCCCAGCCTGAGCCTTGGGGTATCTTCAAATCATCAGGACCTTCTCAGAGAGATGCCTTTGGTTTTAAATGGTCATGATTTTTTGGAGTGGAAAAAGCACAACTGATGTGTTGAGTCAGTCCTGGTGGTTCAGGAGAAAGGTGTGATGCTGTCAAGTGCCCTTTCAAGGTGCTGGAGATGTGGAAAGCATAAAACAAATCAAAACATCCCCAGTAAAAAACTCTTTCCTGTGATGATGGTTCCTAATGAGGTTCAGAGCCAGCCAGGGTTCCAAACATGTTAGAGCAAAACCTTCTCTCTCACAGTCCCCAGATCACACTGGGCTGTCTGAGAAACAAACAGAGATGACTCAAGTTCATAATTTGGTCTGCAGAAAACAGCATAGATAAAACAACAGGATGATAAAAAGAGCAAAACTACAGGTAAGGCAACAAAGTTTTGGAAAACATGGTTGGCAGTACAGAACGAAACATGACAGAAGTAACTAATATTGGCAGTGACACTCTCTAGTGGCTGGATACTTCCTGCAGTGCTTTTCCCCACTGCTTACAAATAAAACATTAAATTAACAGAAGAAGAAAAATGCACAGATCAATTAAGTGTCTGTTCACATTAATCCAGGGAGTTAAGACTTGTAGGGATTCAGATGACTTGTGTGGATCAAGACAGACATTTCCCAGCCCCATAGCTGCAATAAAATTTATCCAAAAATATGCTCCAGTCTTGCAGGGTAACAAACTTCCAACAGTTTCCTATAGAGAATTTTTCCTCCCAATTATTCCCAGGGACATTGGGCTTTCCCTGATGCAACCAGCATCAGGGAACCATGAAAAGATAGAGCATCCCCCTGGACCTGGCCCAGCATCCACCTCCCTCTGTTGCTGGCACATTTATGCTAGAGCAGGGGGTTTTACAGAAGCCAGAAATGAAGCAAAACAAGATCAGGAGGATCTAGTCCACATACTAAAAAGTCTTCAGAAAGGTCTGCTGTTCCTCCACCTTTATTTCCAATTCAAGAGCATCTCTTTTTTACGGACAATGAATAAGGAGCCATATAGTAATTCACAGCTGCCCTTCCTGACCTCTGAAACAAATCTGCCATTAGAGGAAATCGGATGCTGACTTCCAGGGCAGCAAGCAAGACCTTGTTAGAGGGTAAGTATGAAGGACCCAGAACTTGGCAAGCTTTGAAATGACCCTGACTCACTGCAAGGAGGCTGCTGGCACAGGCACTGAATGCTGAGCCCAAAGAAGAGCCAAGGCCAATGTCACATACAACTTCCTAGTGCCTCCCTGGCATCCTCAGAAAAACACACTCCAGTACAGTTCCCAGACGACTTGGCTTCTCTCTCCTTCCTGGACAGGAAAAGTGTTAAAAATATAGAATATAAAAATATTTTTAAGATGTATCCATTTTCTAAATAGGTACCAAAATGCTGTTTCTCTGGGGTTCACAGGAATCAAGCAGCTGATATCCCTAGTACAGGCAGATGATCTCCTTATCAAAACCCAAGGATAATGTCTGCCTTTTGAGAGAAGACAAAGCAACACCCCTAACATTGTTAAAGGATGAACTGCCCATGTCACAGGCTGACAAAATCTTGTGCTACCAGTGATGACTGAGGTCTTAGCACTGGCACAGGCTGCCCAGAGAAGCCGTGGCTGCCAACCTGGAACTGAACCAGGCCAGGCTGGGTGTGGCTTGGAGCCACCTGGTCTAGTCAAAGTGTTCCTACCCATGGAAGAAGGGGTGAAACTGTATGCTCTCTGAGGTCCCAAACCATCCTACAATTCTCTGTATCTGGCCATTGAGAACCACAAACCAAGGTCACACCATTTTAAGTCCCACTCTAAACCCCACCTCCCTGCTCAGAGCAGAGCACAAGTTATTAAGGGACTGTTGTTCCCAAGCTGTTCCTTGCACTGGTATCTCCCCTGACAAACCAGCGAGATAAAAAGCTGATAAGGATATGGTTCCCATATCAGTGTGTGCATTACCCTGTGCCTGCAAGGAGCCAGCTATTGCTTTGTTTTCCACTTAATCTGGAGCTATTATCAATAACTTCATCTATTTGTGGCACCAGAAAACAATGAAGGGTCAGCACTGAGCCTCTTCCATTGATTATCTATTCATGGGATCATAAAGACAAAGTCACACAGGCAGGAAGGGAGAGCACTTCTCTGGATGTGATTAGAACGATGCTATTTCCAAAATTACTAGAACACTGAACAGCAAAAGAAGATTGTACTTTTTCAAAGAAATAAAAGAAATGCTACTGTGGCCATTCCTTCTGTGTTTCAGAACTCACTTTATTCACAACCACCCACACTTTCTCCAGAGATTATGCATGCAGGCCTTACACATGCTCAATTCAGATAATCTGAGAGATCTTTCTTAAAATTAAATCCAACCTAAGATTTTTTCAGTTTTCCATTCAGTGAAAGCAGCTGCAGGCTGGCACCACACAAAGCACATGAACAGCTGCCCCCCTCCTGAAACACAGAGCAAAATTCACAATACTGAGAGCAAAGCTGAGTTAGAACTGTGCTCCTTGAAAGATGCATCATATGCATAAGACACATCTATTTTCACCCAGCTTTAGCACTTGCATTCAAAGAATTAAACTGTCCAAATATCTTCAATAAAACTAGCTTTGCACAAAATGGGTGGGATTTTCTTGAGGGCTATTTTTCTGTTTCCTGAATGCTTATTTTTGTTTGTTTAAAATCATGGAGGAGATCCAAGGCAGAGCACACTGAGAAACAAGGAGTCATTCAGAGCAGACTCTGAATTTTCAATTTAATATTTTAATTAACCCATAATTCTCTTCAAGTTTTTTAAAACAAAAGGATAGCTTTTTATGAGGAAGGTTACTATTTAGGAAATAAAAATATCACCAGATGTCAGACATATGCATGAATTTCACTGAATGAAAACATCTAAAAATTTTTGAAAAAGTTATCACAAAGCACAAAACAAGGTCAAGTGCTCTAAAATGAAAAACATTTAAATCTTTACTTTGTTTTGCAAACAAAGGTGACATAGTGTGAATAGAGATGGTTTCACTATCAGTAAAACCAGCCTAAGTTCTACAATAAAGCCAACATTCTTCTTTCCTTTAAAAGATATTAATAAACACCCCAGGCTACCTTACTGTTCAGATTCACAGAGCAACCCAACCTTCCCCACATCAAGAGTACCAAGAAAGGTATTAACAGTTTGGGTGTTGATTAAGAAAATCAACAGATGAGACAATTAATGCAAACCATCCTATTTATAAAATTATGAAACAGTTTGGGTAGGAAGGGACTTTTAAAGACCATCTGGATCCAACACCCCTGCCAGGGCCAGGGACACCTTCCCCTAGACCAGGTTGCTCCAAGCCCCATCCAGTCTCGACTGGAGCACTTCCAGGCATGGGAAGCCCACAGCTTCTATGAGCAACCAGGGCCTCACCACCCTCACATAGAGTTTCTTTCCAATAGCCAATCTAAGCCTGCCCTCTGTCAGTCTGAAACCATTCCCCCTTGTCCTGCCACTCCAGACCCTTGTGCAAAGTCCCTCTCCAGCTCTCCTGTGGCCAGTCTAGGCACTGGAGGGTGCTCTAAGATCTCTCCAGAGCCTTCTCTTCTCCAGGCTGAGCCACCCCAATTTTATCAGCCTTTCCTCACAGGAGAGGCAAAAAGCCCATCAGGCTGCTGGCAGCATGTCCAGGTACACCTGAAGGGCTCCAATGCCAACTGGGAAGCCCAGCTGGAACCTTTCTGTGCAGACTCATGGAACCTTCCCACCTCATCAATTCATCATCAATACACTGCAGCACTCCAAAACAGCTTTCCATTATTTCACTCTTGCTTTATTAGACTTCAAAACCAAATGACAAAACTCTGAAGTAAAACAGCCTCTACCCTCTGCCCACAAATATAAATCCATTTAGCTGACTACAGAGTTGTTCTGATCCTGCAGACATCCCCCCTGACATTACCTCAAGCTCCCTGAGCCCATCTCACAGGGACCAGAGCATCAGTGCTGCCCTTTTCATTTGGATAGGCCTTTATTCAATTAGCCCTAAGAGCAGGGAACAATCTTTTTCATTTTGCAATATGCTCAAACCAGTGTTTGCCCTGGCACAGGTTCTGAACGTTCCCAAGCTGAGGGGGGGCAGGGATTCTGTGCTAATTGCAGTCTCTCAGACACGTTGCAAGACAAATCTTTGTGACTAAAAGGTTTATTTCTGTCGGCAGTCTTGAGAGGGCTCATTATAAGTGATCACCAGATGTCACCAATTCTTCATAAAATATAACAGAAATAACATTTTTTTCCCAGCAAAAAACAACCCACGACCATCAAAGTGTAACAAGAGCCATAAATACACTGTTCAGGAGTATCTTTAGTCATAGTATAGATTCCCTTTTTCTTTTATATATCTAAAACAACACCTACTGAAAAAGGAATGAGGCATTCTAATAATGTCAGTGCTGATGACAAGCTCTCATGAGCAGATAGTGACTTCACCCCTGCCTCCAACACGAAGATTTACACATCTACAGCAGCACACAGAGCTCCAGCCCCCAGCACTGATAATGAGCCCCATCCATGGAAATGGAAAGGACCAGAGGAAATGGCCTCAAGTTGTACAAGGGGAGATTTAGATGGGATACTGGGAAAATTTCCTCATAGGAAGGGTTGTTGAGCCTTGAACAGGCTGCCCAGGGCAGTGGCTGAGTCACCATCCCTGGAGGCATTTAACAGACGTGTGGCACTTGGGTCACGGGTTAGTGGTGGCTGGCCAGTGTCAGTGCTGGGTTAATGGCTGGCCTTGATGATCTTGGAGGGCTTTTCCAACCTCAGACTTTATGAAGTAACACAACATTGCAACCCAAGAGAGCAAAAGGACAGCTGGGGATAGGATGCACCTTCATCTCTCTTTAAAGAAAACATGCAAGAGGGTAAAAAAAAAAAAAAAAAGAAAAGAAGCTTGTCACACAGACCTGTGTGCTTTACCAGGGGAATTCCCCAAGATGAATTTATGTCACACTGGTGCAAATTAAAGGCAAAACATTCACCCTGCAGCCCTGGCCATATCCTGGCATCTTCCCTGCCCTATAAACGTTCACCCTGCAGCCCTGCATCTCCCCTTCCAGGGGGGTTAAGCTGAAGACTGGAAGGTGTTTTCTCTTGCTAACTTTCCCTTGGCAATCCAAGCGACGAGCCTTTCCGAGGTAAATGATACACTTCAGCTGCCTATATCACTTTTCCCATTTTCAGATCTCAAATCAGATTTGGGCACTGTTTTCATTATCAGCACAGAGAAGCGTCTGAGCTACTGCCATCCCAAATCCATCAGGACACGTGTCACTCATCCCTGGCGCAGTGACACATGCTGTGGGGATGCAGGCTGCCGCTCCCAGCGTTTCATCTCTTTCTGCCTCTGGGTTGCTTCAAATGAAAAATATTCTGTGCACAAACGGTGCACTGCTGCGTGCAGAGCTGTCAGTTATATTTATTTCACAAGCAGTTTAAGACATGACGTGAACTGAGTTGCTGGTAAGATTTTACTACAAGCTATCAAAGACTTAAGCAGACACCATCTATAACTCCTCGCTTTCATCCTCACCCCCACTGCCTCTCACTCCCTGTTCCAGCAGCGAGCACAGCCACAGCTTCCAAACCCCCCCAGCTGTCTGCAGAGCCATCATCTCAGCCCTGACAGAAACCAAAACTCACCAGGAGAAACCCAAACTTGTGATGGTCAGTCAGTAATCCCAGAAGGAGTTTTCATGCACAGGGGACACCAAACCCAAACCCATGTCCTGCCTCCCTGTGGGAACCTTTGGGCATTGGCAGAATAACAGACACATCAATCTGAGGAAGTACCAAAGTGTCCACAAGAATTTGGGAACAGCTACTAGGACCCATCAGGAAAAATCAAGAGCTCTTCCCAGACTTACTCCTGCCAAGTAATTCCATTTTAATAGAGGTTGATTTGGGATAAGCCTGGAGAATCAAATGGCAAAGCTCTGCTGTTATACTGAGGCTTACAGAGATTTTAGGAATTATCAGTACTCTGTCTGAGCTCCCTGGGAACATGGCATTGATTTCCAGAGCAAAATATGACACATCAGTTACCTTTTTTTCAGGCTGCAGGGACCTGGGCTGCAAAACCCAAGGGCTCCTCCATGAGCATCAGGCCATAGCCCTGGCCTGCAGCTTGGTTTGCTGGAGCTGTACTCCTACTCCAAATGTAGAGAAAATGCTTGGCAAAAGTGCTTTAGCTTAGGCTATGACCCCAGCAATTTCTCAGGATATCAACAAGTCCTCAGTCTCAGGATATCAACAAGTCCTGGTGAAAAACCACCTTCAGCTGTGGCTTTCAGCTGGGGGATGCGAGCAATTAAACCAGAATCCATTAAAATGATGATGCATTAGACAGAGTGCATTAGATGCTGTAGAATTGTTTTGTATTAAGAATATATTTGGTTATTTCTACATGTGAATCCAGTCTGAAGATTTATTTATTTAGTATTAAGGGATTTCTGCAGATGGTGCTTCAAAGCAGCTCCTTAAAAATGTAAATTTGCTTGCAAGATATGAAGACACATCTTACACAAATAAACATATTCACATTTCATTTGCTAAGTTCTATTTACATTCATTTTTTTTCAGATATTTACTGCAGTGCACTTGTTGAAGGCTTCAACAATTAAGGCTTCACCCAATCATAATAACACTCAAAAGCAAAAAATGAAACGCCAACTTTTGCTAAAGTTGTGTAAGGCTGCAAAATTCTGAGTGCAACAAAAAACCTACATCCTTACAGTATGTAAAATTTACTTATTAATATTGCCTCCTTCCCTTCTCACTCTATGATGTTTTTAAAACATGTGTTCAAATCCAGCTGCTGAGATTCCTATTATTTATACAAAATTTATACAAAATTATATAGTTATTTATATAAAATTTTGAGTGCAGTTTGTGTGCCCAGTAGATGATGGGGATAGAAAGGACACACTCCTCTGAGGAAGAATGAAAGCATCATCCCCTAAAACACCCCACTCTCACCCTGCCTGTCTCCTGCACGTGCAAGAACTCCTTTCTCCCTGAGCTCTTTGGCAGGAGCTAGGCAGACTTTGATGTCAGAGTCAGCACAGGTGATTTCCAGCACCCTGTGGGTGAACTCCAGGTTTCCCTGCTCCTGAGGCTCCCCACAGCCCTGCTGCTTTCAACACCAGCCCCACATCTGCTGCTGCTTGCTGAGCACTGACAAATTCGGCTGCGCTGAGCCTGGCAAGGAGCTTTGTTTCCAGCTGGGATTTCTTCAATTGCTCCTCACATCACAGATTTCATGTTGCTCCACAATCAGCACATGTCTGCTGTTAAGCTTCCCCAGAATAAACTGCAGCTTTGTGAGTTACAGAAAAATAATTTAAAAAGCAGAGTGAAAAGATGGGGAAGAGAAGAAGTGAGGAGGGAAGACAAGGGGGAAAAGAAGAAATCAACCAAGACACTGTTCTTTCTCTAAGCATCTTGGATACACCTTCTTGTAGGTAATTTCCATAAATCAGGATGTACAAGCCATCCCTAAAGGAGCCAAAGTAACCTCAGACACTTGCACATGGTCTGTGGGGGCTCTGCCCAAACTAGATGTGGTTTGGAACTAACTGCAATAAGCAGTTGCACACACATTGCACTAACATGGTATTACTTTACATCCAGTCTTGGTATTACTCTGATTTCCTACCTGGAAACTTCTACAGAGTAGGTGAAAGTTTGGGCTTTTGGAGGTTTTTTTCCAACAGATTGCAGAAAATTGGGAAAAGTGCCAGCGTTTCCTTTTCAAAAGCTGGCTGCTGAAGCTTCCAAAGGCAGCTTTGAGCATCTTCACTTGCAACTGTCACAGCAAGAAATTACACAAAATGTACATAAAGGGGGTTATTGAAGCATGCACGCCTTGGAACTCAGAGGAAAATGTACATGCTTTTAAGAACAATAAATAGGATGTTTTTAAGTTGCAAAATTCACAGAGGTGATTTGCAATGCTCACCTGCAGCTTTTAGAAGCTTTTTCATTGGCATAAAAGGAGAATGTGCCTCCCACTCTTCCTCCTCCTCCCCTTGTCTTGTAAGGAAATTTTGATTTTTGCCTTAAGAAGTGCCTCAAAGCCCCCAGCTGGGCTGGGGATGCTCCCCCAGCAAAGCACAGGATGCTAAAAAAAGTGGCAAAAGACAAAAAAACCAACGTGGAGACGGAGAAAAGAGGTCAATGAGGTAGGAGGAAAGCACGGGTTCTCCATGGTGAGCAGCAGGCCAGAATCCCACCTGCTGACCAAGCTGCTGAGTCCTTGCCACCTGTCTGCTTACATAATGCATCCTCCAGCTTACATCTAACAGCTTGAAAACTGGTATAGAACATCAAACCCTAAATCAGTGCCTCATGCTGACACACCATATGTCAGCGTGTACTTAGGTAGTCACCAAAAGTGTTAACAGCAATTATTTAAAAATTATTACAGTTTGTTCATGCAGAGAATTCCTTCTTGCATTGACTCAAATACTTCAAGACAAGAATTTTTTTTATGAGCAGCAGTTTCCCCCAATTTTCAACATGATTTTGTGGTCTTTAACTACTTTAATTAAATTTTGGTTTAAAGCAATGTACTTATTACTGAGGTATTCATTTAGAGTGCTGTTTTTAGGAGAAATTACTTAATGAAACTAAAATAAAAAGGTTTTCCTCCAAAGCATGGCACCTTTCCAGTGTTCCCTTGATTCTGCAGAAGCAAGTAGACTGTCCTGTCTCCTGATGCTGCTGTTTAGAACTTCTGACCACCACACCTGGGAACAGCACCCACAGAAAACCAATAAAAAAGCTCCTTGGTGCCCTTAAAGACCTTTACCTGAGAGCCAGGTGGAAAAACAGCTGCAGAGAAGAGCCTTTTTCAGTGTGCAAAGTCTCCACTACCCTGCTTGATGCTTATAAGTCAATTGCTAAAGGAAAAAAAATTATAGTGCATAAATCCACACAAGGAATTGAAAATAAAACTTAGGGAGCAGAAGAGAGAGCCCATTCCCATGGGCTTCTCTCCAGTGGCACAGGCAGACCTGGAAGGTGCAGCCAGCACTGACACAGGCTCTCCCTTGGATGAAGACAGCATACATTAAGAAAAAGTAATTAGAGCGATCAAGTAGGGAACTATTTAGCAGATGATTAAAATACCCAATCAATCATAATTTCTTCAAAACAGTAGGCTGAAAATGGGTCTATAACACCCAAAAAGAAAAGAAACAGCCTATTTTGTCTTTATTTGGTGCCTTGCACTGCACACCTAATGCCACCTGCCTGACAGAGTGTCCTTGATCCCTGAAAGAGACCCCTGAAAGAGATCCTGGATCCCTCAGACCAAACTTCAGCCTGGTCTCGCATCAAAACTGCTGAGCCCTCATCGCACAAATAATACACAGAAAAGTGTAAACCAACCTAAAACAGGGGCATGGCAATTCTCCTCCCTGTTTCACACTAACAAAATCTGTTTCTCCATTTGTCTGCACCTTTTGCTGTAAGGATCAGCAGGGCTGGAGCAGAATGAGTTTTTACAGAAGCCAGAGGGAGCCACGGTGCAAAACCCTGCTTGTGTCACCTGTCATCCTTCCAGCTCCTCCCTGCTTCTGAAATTTGGGGAGAATTCACAGGACTAAAAGGCACAGAAGGAAAAATTCTCCCTCTGGTTTCTATCTGTTACAGGTACTAAACTCCTACCAAAAAGTGTTATTGGCAAAAAGCTCTTTCCATCATTGGGCTTGTCCTTTCCTCATCAAAAATAACTGTGAGCTGATGGTGGAAATACAAGAGCAATAAATCAATAGCTGCTATTTTACTTGCTCTGTGCTTTTTGTTATGAAATATTTGGGGGGTTGTTTCTTTGCTACTCTAATAAGCATCAAGCCAAATGCAATAATGAAAGAAAATAGCACCAACACTGTCCACAGTGCTTGGGAGCTTCCTCACATAGAATCACAGAATCATTAAGGTTGAAAAAACCTACAAGATCACTTCACAGTATTTAACATTAATGTCAGAGTAGAAGATATATTTATATAATTTTTTTGTTTAACTTTTTTAAAAATATGAACTTGAGTGCTAACATGTATCTTAGAAACATGCAAAAATTCATGCAGCATAGAAAGGCAGGACTTATCAGAGAAACTAATTCATAAATAAAGCTCCTGTTTACTCAAGATTTGAACTGTCTCAAGAGGGATAAACCTCACCTGGCTTGG
The DNA here is from genome assembly GCF_027579445.1 of Ammospiza nelsoni. Lineage (NCBI taxonomy): Eukaryota > Metazoa > Chordata > Aves > Passeriformes > Passerellidae > Ammospiza > Ammospiza nelsoni. The sequence goes on from NC_080648.1 coordinate 9,309,833, forward strand.
CTTTAGACAGCACCTGCTCACTCAAAAGCTCATAAAGACCAAGACTGTTAATTAGAACACTATTTCTACAAGACTGTTAAGTATTTTTTCAACACACTTAATTGGATTTTTTTTTTTACCTTTCTTTGAGCAAGTTCTTAGAAGGCTTTCCAATGCCATAATTCAAAAGCCATGACAGTCCTGCCAAAGGATAGAACGAAGAAAAACCACCTGCAGTGCTGGAATATAATTTCCAACACCCCTAAAAATGCTCTTCCTGCATTTTAATTAAAAATTGTTATTTCTTTTTTGAAAACAGCAAACATTCATAATCATATTCCCAGTTTCCTCTGAACTTATTGATTGCAGATGCCTGTTGCCATCAGGCACATTTCTGAATTTGGGTAAAGCCACTGTAGGTTTTTCATGCTTCAGGATACAGTTGAGGAAGACCCTGAGGGACCTGATCCTTCCACTGCTGATGCTCTCCCATGCTCTGCACTGATTTTTTAAATTCCAGCTTCCATTGCTGTTTATCTTTCCTGACTGGTGCTCCAGCAGCAATGCTCAGCTCTGTGTCCTGACTGAGCAGCCCCTTTACACAAGCACCTGAAATATGGCTAAAAATGTCTGTGAGGATCACTGCACTTCTCAAGGGCTGGCTCCAGTTTATCCTTGGTTAGGAAATCCCATCAAAGAGCATGGCAGCATCCTGCCTGACACTGGGAGTATGGAAATGTCTGCTCTGGGACCAAAAGGAGGAGAAAATTAGAATAACAAAGGGGGAAACCCACAAAAGCTTAAAAAAAAAATCAAATTATATCCCATTTGATTTTCCTATAAATAGCCTATAACTTACCCTATACAATGCTTTCACATTCCCAGATCAAAACATTTCGTGAAGCATTTTGCAAATGTGGCTCCAGGCTGTTTTCTGATCCAATGAACATTATGAGATGATGTGAATGAAATGTCAGTAAACAGGTTAAAGATATCTGGAGATGCAGTAATTCTACCTGATTACTTTGAAATGTCAGAGTTCTCCAGCTCCTTGCTGGGGACAATGGCTTCGTCTGGAACCTTTCCAAGGAGGAGGAAGACAAGATTTGGGGATTCAATACTGCTTCTTTTCTAAATATTGTTAGTATTTTATGTCTGTTAGCGTCAGTAAAAATAAGTTATCTTCATGATACTAAGTTATTGCAAAAGAACACTTGCCACTAACTTCAGAAGGACAGCATTCCCTGAGCTCAGGTTACCAAAGGCTTCCACTTGTGTGAACAAGGCAGCACAGATGAGATGTCAGCACAAACTACATCCACATTCATGGGTGTAACAGCATCAAACAGGATAATGAAGCATTCCTTTAGCACTTCTCCAATTCTTCACCTTGACTGCAAGGAAGTAGATAAATGCACCAAGATTGAAAAGATGAAAGAAATAAAAAAGGAGATGTCAGTTCACATAATAATATGGAAAACCCCTCAGTCCAGTGCAAAAAAAAATATTTAAAAAGAGGCACTGTTTCTGAAAACATAAAAAGAAGCAATTTGAAGAAATTTTATCTATTAGGAAATTGCCATCAATTTAAGAAAGTGATGAAATATGACTTTAAATAAAAACCTGAAAAAAATCCCATCAGGCCAGAAAGAGGATGGATTTGGGAGAGAACTGCTCAGGAGGGCAGGGCTCCAATGATTTTCCTGGGCTGGTTGTAGCTGGAGCAGCCCTGTGGGCTGCCTGTGCCACCTTTTGCAAAGGAAAACAAAGCATTTCTGTTTTAAAAGAGCCAAAGGAATTAGCTATAACTGACGAGCCCAGAACAGCAGCCTGCAACCTGTTCACATTTCTAAAGTGAGCCCAGAGTAACTGCACTCCAATTTTCCCCAACTCGTTATGTAAAATAAAAGCTAGCTGAAAGCCAGTGTGGGGCCACCAAACGCCTTCATTAGCTTTCAATTTTGTTCCAGTAAAAATGCAGCCAAAATCTACTGGGTTCAGAGAGGCTGAAATTTTAGCCTTAACAGCTTTTTACTTCCTCAACGCTGTACAGCTCCAGCAAGATTTTCTGCCAGTTAGTTTGGACCTAACAAGCCATTTCCCCATTAACACAAAACACAACGTGTCCAGGAGTATTAAGCATTTTCCACAAGGCCCTGTTTTACAGTCACTCCAAGAATGACAATGCCAAATTATGAATCTCAGACAGATGTTTTCCAGATGTGCTGAGCACCTCACTTAAATGCTGGATGCAGAGCTCTTCCAAAATGCTGTGAGGGCTCTACCAGCTGCATTTAGATAGGCTGACTCCTGAGTTTCTGCTTATGGGAAACTATTCCTAAGGCAAAAACTCTCAAGAAAATGGGCGCATCTCACACATGCCTACAGAGGATGAGGGAAGAAGTCTGATGGTGACCATTGGAGGGAACAAATGGGAAAGGAATGGGAAGCCATGGATGGAGAGATGCAGCACTGTGAGCATGACTTCACAGAATCATCACAAAATGGCTTGGATCAAAAGAGACCTTAAAGCTCATTTCATCCAGTTCCAGCCCCCTGCCATGGGCAGGGACACCTTCCACTGTTCCAGGTTGATCCAAACCCCATCCAACCTGGCCTTGGACACTTCCAGGGATGGGGCAGCCACAGCTTCCCTGGGCAACCTGTGCCAGGGCCTCCCCACCCTCACAGGGAGGAATTTCTTCCTAAAATCCAATCTCTGTCTTCACTGATGGCATTGAGGCCACAGGAAGGAGCAGCTCCCTCACCCTGCAGGGCTGTGGTGTCTGCACAGCTCCAACAGAGACGCTGCTCCACCCTGAGGGGACCAAGGTCTCTCCCCTCCCTTCAGGCCCCATAACACATAACACCCACCCCAGTCCTGCCCTGCCACAGCCCCTGAGCAGCTCACAGTGAGATCACAGCACCTGCAATCCTTGAGCTGAGCAGGTATTCATTCCACTTCAATTTTTTTTCTAGTTACTCCAGAATTCAAGTATAGCTACTTGAACACTGGCCATATGAAAACAGCACCGCAGCAATTTTCTTTCAAGACTGTTTTACAACTCAAGCCAGAAGAATGCAGCAGAACCCAGAGCACAGTTACCCTTCAAAAACTTACACATTACACGGGACACACCAACCAAAAATATATATTTTGAAATCTTTCCCTCAGGACAGCTCTGATCCAAAAAACAGAGCAAATATCAGAGATTCCTGCAAGTCCTCAAGAAATTCTGCTATTGCTTCCAGTTTACCTGCAAGGCACCTGGGTGCTGTGCCAAGGGCGAGCTGCACAACCTTGATCCAGCTGTCTTTATACAGAGACAGAGCTCCTTATATCAGTTTATCATGGGCAGGTTATGAGAATCACATTTCCAAACAAGATTTGCTTTAATTGGCTATGCTGGTCCTCCCAGAGGAGCATTAAGATGGGGCTTAGATAATGCTCCCACAGCAAGTAACTGCAAACCAAAAGTTAAATCTGCTTTTCTACAAATATTCTGGAACATTTGCTTCCAGGCAACACTCCTGTTAGTAAACCAATTTGCTAAAATATTCATGAATAGCAAACTACAGGGCCATGGATACAGCAAAATGCTTACATGTGACAATACAACTAAATATTCACCACAAATGTTTGCACAGTATTTGGCTTGCTCTAGATTAAATGAAAAGAAACTCAGCCTATAACAATGATGAGCATCCAGCACCATGGATTCCATTGGAAAACCTCTGGTGAGGAGATTGGCTGGTGTTGGACAAGGATGCTCAGGACTGTCCTGTGCCCTCAGGGTTCTTGTGAATCTCCAAACTGCAGAGGCACCAACATCTCCAAATCTGCCACAAAACCTCCTGGTGAGCTGCTGTGCCAGAGCAGATAAATAAGGATTAATAAATAAAACCCCACTACAATTTCATACTGAAATTTGAAATAATTTGAAAAACAAAATCCCCCTCATTATTCTTGAAAAACAGCAAAACTCTCAACTAAATTGCCAGTGTGGCAGACTAAAGGCAAGGAAGGAAGAGGAAAGCCCTGACAGATCCTGACAGGAGCCTGCAGTCACTCGCAGAAGAGACAAACCCCATGCCCACCATGGCAAACTCTTCCAGGTGAGCCTTTGTTCAGGTGTTTGCAGTGCAAACAACCATTCAAAAGGTAAACAAAAATGTCTTCCTTTGGACACATCACACCAATCAACTTTTTACTACAAAGGTTACATTTAAATATTTAAATACTTGGATACATTTCAATTGTGAGCTCCCTCTCCATTGCACTGCTCATTTCTTTAAATTAAAGAGCAGAACAGACTAAGCTCTGTCTTCTGTTTTTACTCCATCACATGGGCTCATTACCATGGGGATATTTTTTTCACCAAGACCATTATGAGCTGCAAATCCAAACATGGGCCTGGTGAGGGTGGTGAGGCCCTGGCACAGGGTGCCCAGAGCAGCTGTGTCTGCTCCATCCCTGGCAGTGTCCAAAGCCAGGCTGGATGGGGCTTGGAGCAACCTGGGACAGTGGAAGGTGTCCCTGCCCATGGCAGGGGGCTGGAACTGGATGAACTGGAAGGTCCCCTCCAACCCAAACCAATCAATGATAATTCTGTGATGCTCCTACACACTGCCAACCCCTTCCCTCCCATTCCTACAACTGCACTGATAATTAACTCTGTAGTTTACATTAAACATTAATCTCCATTAACAGGATTTTTAACAGGAAAAAAAAAGTTTCTACCCAAAGAGCTTTCAAGCCATGAGCAGACAGAATAAATCTGCAGATCACTCATTACCTCCCCATGTCAAGTTGTATTATTTGTGGGAGCAGTTGCACTTCAGGCAGGCGAGCAAAGGCAGATAACCTCACCCCTGGCACTCCGTGAGCCCCTGAGGAGAGAACAGCTTCAATTCTACATCAAAAAAACAACTGGGAAATTACAAGGGGCTTTATCAGTACCCCATGCTGTGGAGCGCTCATTTCAACTCGTATTCCCATGACTTCAGGACACCTCTGGTAGGATTCAGCACTCTCAAGTATATTAGCAAGAAGTGCCTGTTAAATCCTGGTGGACAGAGGCAGGAAGGGAGTGAAGGCTGGGGGATGCTGGACCAGCTTTTTCCTTGCAGCTACCTAATTGAATCTGCAGCATCCAGCCTGTTAGTATTCCCAGGCACTCCGAATTTCAATTTGCTCCACAGATTTTTATACTGCGCACCCAGAAAAATTAGCATTTGTGCTGAATAGCTTTTAATCAGCTATTTTAATCAGCTCTTTTTATCTTTAAAGGACTTCTAAATCTCCCTGCCTCAGTCTCCCCAGCCCTAAAATTTATTCCAGCCATTTGTTTCCCTTCATTCAGCTTCCAGCGCCCTTTACCATGATCTAATCATCTTAATCTTTAATGCTCATCTCTACCTTTTAACCTTTTCAGTTTTCATTTAAAGCAATCTCTCTATCTCTCTCTGGTTTGGAGCTTTTTTATTTATTCTGAAATTAAGGTTTTCCTGGCCCCTGTCTCAGCACAGAGCTGGAGGTGTCCAATGGAGAGTCCCTAGCATCAAGCTGCATGTTGCTTCTCAAAAGGTAACTTGGGGGGGCCTTAAGCAAGTCAGCAATTTTTCTATTGATAAAAGTTATGTAATTACAGGGAAATAAAGGTGACTTCAAAAGTATTAGAGTATTTGTTGCCATTCATTTGAAATCACTTGGCATAGGCTAGCCTTTCCATCCACAGGGAAAACTACAGATGTAGAAATTTCATGGAAATATTTTAGTTTGGAAAAGACCTTTAAGGTAATTGAGTTGGGGAAAAAAGCAGACAAACTTTTGAGCATCCAAGCTCTTTTCAGGGCTGTGAGAGGTTCAGCAATGCAGGAGCTCAGTAGATGTGTCACTTCTTAATCATGACTTTGTAATGCCCCACTTTGCTGGCATTTCTCCAGTTTTACACCACTCAGAGCGTTTTGGAAAATTGCTGACGGAATGGTGAGAGCTAATATTAAATTTAACACACTAAAAAAAGCAAAAACTTTTCCTACATAAGGCTCTTCAATATTTAAGCATGTTTTGAGCTCCAAAATGAATGTACAATAAACATGAACGTGACTTGCAAAGAAAAGTGATGTGGACACAGTGAGTTCAGACTGCCACCAAATCGCAACAAGCACGTGTCAGATGCAAAGAGCACACAAAAATAGATTAAAAAAAGAAAGACAAACACCCCCTGACATAACGAGTGTTGCAGAAAGCAGCACCAAAGTTGGCACAGGAACTTCCACTGGTAAATACAAACCACCTCCCTGCTTCTCTCCCCACACACTTTAATTTGGTTCTTCATCCTCCTCCTCTGCTCCGTCCCCCATCACAACTGCTAAGGCTGTGCTTCAAAAAAAGCTTCATTATCACCTCTCAGCTTTCCTGAAAGCACTGCAGTGAAGGTTTTGCAGACCCAGGCTTGGAGCAGATGGCTCCCTAAAGCCACCTGCATCTCATTTCCTGGCCCTCAAGAACATGAAGCTGAAACTTGGGGGGGCTTCAAACTGAGACCACCTCATGGAATATTGTCTTCCTCCACAGCATGGAGATTTAGGCTGAGCTTTTCTATGTCAACATGTAAGCAGTTCCTCTACTCATAGAGAGCAGGGATTGCTACACAGTGCTGGGTGCTGGTGTGGTCCTCCAGCTGCTCATTCCATTAACCATGGGCTTCAGTGACTCCAGTTCAACCAGTACATCCTCAGTTACAAGGGGGAAAAAGATTACAAAGATCAATTCTCACTTTTCTTTTTCAAGATGTTAATACTGCTGTAGAAATATACTTTCATCCCTTTGTTCACTAGCTACATAGTATGAAGCTTTTTTGTTTTATTGGAGATAATATGGCCATACACATCAAGACTGGCAACTGGAGAAGATTAATAGACTGGGCCCTAAATAAGATGAGACAGATAACAGTCACCAGATAAAACTGTTCACGGGGGTCACGGTCATGACTGCTCTAAGCAAATGTTACACAATTTCATACCTAAAAAATAAAAAGCCACATCACAGTTATTCCTGCACTCCCCAAATGGCTATTGCCTCAAATTGGAGCTATAAAACCACCAAGAATGCTGGACAGGGATCACATCTGATAACACCACTTTTTCCACTAGCTTCATCCATGGTGTGTGTTCCTCAATTTTGGCTTTACTGACTGGAACTAAAATCTGTCACTGGTCTATACAGTCCCAGCAGCAGGGAAACAGATTTTTATTTTGGCCAAGTAGAAGCAGGTAACGGCCCTGCTGTGAGGAGTTCCAGTAAGCATAATTCATCTTTTGATTGATCATGTCAAACTCGGTGTCCATCACAGAATTCCAGTCCCACTTTCCCTCCCACCTGTGGGATTCCCATTATGGCCATGAGGTCCCCAGCAAAGGTTTTCTATAACTAATATGTAATTAATATTCAATTAAAGATCTCTTTTTGTTAGACTTTAGGTTCTCTGCTATTTTTGTTTCTTTTTCTTATGCCTAGACTTTCCCCACTCTTACTGGCATTTAATTTCCAGTGAAAGCCCACCTATATCAGGGAATTTCACAACTGACTGTTAGCCAAGATTTCCCTTCCATGAATTTCAGCAATGTGAGCATTCAATTTTCTCTTAAAATGGAAAATACTTTTCAAGATCCTAAACCTATTCCTAGAAAATTTCTATTATCAAAGCTAGGAGCAGACTAGCAGTCCCTTATTCGTATCCTCACATAAATCAATGGAATTTCCATAATTTACCTCAAAGATTGATGCAGTCTGTTTATTAGGTGTAAAGCTATAAATCACATTTAAGAGCAGTCAGCCTGAAAAGCCAGGTAAAATTGATCCCTCCCCAAAAGACTAAGTGGAGGGAGCTGAAAAGGCAGTGTGAGAATAGAAAGGAATCCCTCGGGAATTCAGTTTATTAAGAACTGCATCAGCTCTACTGACAGCAAACACATTCCTTCATTTTATACAGCACTTATCTCTCTTTATAACACTTTAAACTCCAAATATATTTACACTGGACACTGAAATGATGATTAGAGGCTTGACCTGCATGTCAAAGCCCCCAGCCTCGTCCAGCAGGGATTAATTGCCTTCCTCTCAGCCGCCCCTGCCCAGCTCGCTGCCACCGGAGCAGCCTGGCAGCACTGCTGCAAAGTTAAATCAGCAAATATTAATTGCCAGCTGGGAAAAGTGCCATTAGTTCACACTCAGAATTTTTCCAGCTGGAAAGACAGAGAGTGTTAAATGGAGCAGATTTCCTTCCAGTCTGCAAACCAGCAATGGAGCGGGTCTGCCTGTGCTGCAAGCACATAATGAGCAAAACATTCAACACCTTCCCAGAGATGTTTTGAAATGCTATTCCGTAGAACAAATTACTTCTGGAAGTAACAAAGCACAGAACTAACACATGGACAACAAATAAAGTACAGAGAAAATAAACTACCACCACCTGAGGCTGAATTCATATGTATTTGAGATTACTGCAGTGATACAAGTTATCAGCCTGCTTGTTTGGTTTTTTTCCCAGGTTTGTAATTTATTTACATTCAAGCATAGAAAATTTTCTGTCAACATGCAGAAGATTATCATTTTCCTTAATTAGAAAAAAATCTTTTTTGAGAACTGGAAGAAAGATAAGAGTGGTTGAAAATGAAAGATGCCATTACCTAAGGTCACGAAATCATAAGATTATGGGATGATATGGGCTGGAAGAGACTTCCATCAAAACATTTAGTGAAGGTCAGACTAGGTTGTTCAGGGCTGTTCCCAGCCAGGTTCTGAAAGCTCCCAGAGATGGAGATGGCACTGGGCAGCCTGTCCCAGCACTCAACCAGTCTCCAAGGAAAAGCCATCTCCTTACATCAGCTGAACATCTCCTTTCAGCTGTGCCCTTCGCTTCCCATTCTCTCCCCATGCAGATCAAGGTTCCATCCTGTGCTACACCACCTGTGCAGAAACGTCCTGAGAGAACACATAATCCTGGCTCTGCCAATGTGCAAACAACCTGTGCATAAACGTCCTGAGAGAACACATAATTCTGGCTCTGCCAATGTGCAAACAACCTGTGCATAAACGTCCTGAGAGAACACATAATCCTGGCTCTGCCAATGTGCAAACAACCTGTGCATAAACGTCCTGAGAGAACACATAATCCTGGCTCTGCCAATGTGTAAACTACCTGTGCATAAATGTCCTGATAGAACACATAATTCTGGCTCTGTCAATGTGCAAACAACCTGTGCAGAAATGTCTCGAGAGAACACATAATTCTGGCTCTGTCAATGTGCAAACACACTCACACGTGTGCACGTGCACAACAACCCAGCACACAGGCATGCACACTCCAGAAGACTTTATATATAAATTCATGGCATGAAATATTGTTCTGAGCATCAGTGTAAGCCTCAAACCAAACAGTGGGACTGTGTGCATGTAACAGAAAGGAGAAAGGCAGGTGGTTTCCCACAGATTTCTTATAAAATTCTGTACAAAATATGTACAAAATTATGATTTATTATGGGACAAGAAACGACCTTGTATAAGGAGGAAAATTACTGCCAGATAGTTGCTTAAAAGAAAAAAAAAAGACATATTTTAAGCAAGGGGACAAAATTATTGAAAAATTAATACTGACATTTCAGTAGAGAAGGAAGGAAGAGAATGGGACTGGAATACCAGACATGAACATGCTTTTACAGCACACCATCTCTCTGCCTAAAATTCTGTCAGGTTTCATAAAATTAGAACTTTGGTACAAGTGGACCAAATGGACAAAAAAAATATATTAAGTAGTCAACACAGGTATAGTGCATTTACATTTACATAATGGAAAGTTCAAGAATTTGGTCGTCTAAGTTGGACTGAATTCATGCCAGAGCACAAACTCAATCTGACCAGCTGCAGCACAAAGCTGCTGTACAGGCTGGCAAGAAAAGCTGAGCTTTTTATAAAAAACCCAATCCACCTGGATAAAGAGAGGATGTCAGAACCACAGAAAATATTTGAGCAAGCAAACATGGCTGCCTTCCTCCAGCAAGGGCTTGGCTGATGCACAGGAGCTCTGAGATTGATGATCAAGCAGAAAAAAGCAGGAAGAGAAAGACAGACAGACAGACAAGAAAGAAAGAAAGAAAGAAAGACAGACAGACAAGAAAAAAAGAAAGAAAGACAGACAGACAGACAAGAAAGACAGAAAGACAGACAGAAAGACAACTACTCCTAAATCCTGAAAATGGAAAATCACAGCTCTAAACAGAATTTCTGTAATGTATGCAAACTGCTAGGGAAATGCATTGCTCTGATGTTTCTGGTGGAAGGATGAAGGTAAGAGATGAAAAATTATTGAATGGTGTCTGCACAGCTATCTCTGGCCAAAAATAATAAGAGAAAAGTCAGGGAAGAGACAGAGTGGGTGTAGACAGTCAAAAGGAAAGAAAAATGAAAAGCAGTGGAAAAAAAGGGGACTCTGCTATGAAAAAGCAAAATGTAGTCCAAAATACTGTGCTGAAATGATATAGCCTCATTATCCAAGCCTCATTATTCAAACGGGAACATTTTCAGGCCAAGTGCTCATTCTGGACATCCATGGGACAGTTGTCATTCTGAGCACAGCTATCTTTCCAGTCTTCATAAGCATTGGAAGAACTTTTGGGGAAGAAAAACTTCTTTCCTGACCAGTTCAGCACACAGTAAATGCACTTTTATGTATTTTCTTACCCAGTAAAAATCACCAACACCTCAATCAAATGACTACAGAAACTCACAAAATAGTGAAAACATAGAAAATGAAAAAAACCCTGCCACATGGCAGAAAATTCCTAAATAGAACATTTTCCTATGGGCAAACCAAACTGTATTTCACACCAGGAAGGACAACTAGATCAAGGAGAGTGTGAAGGGCTATGAGTGGGATTGACATTTCTCCTGAGATCTCAGAGTTTAGGCCTTCTGCTTTGCAGTATTTCCCTTGTGACTTCAAACTCCCAAGTGAAATTTCCCACCTATGTGCTTTATCAACTGAGGGAAAGGGACTGCATTTATGGTTTTGTGTAAGGGGAACTGAGCTGCATCAGAGGCTGAAGGATAAAGCCTGGGGAGATCACTCCTGCTGAGATCTCTCGTTTCCACGAGTTTTTTCAATATTTTGGACTCTCAAGATTTCAAGGAGCCATTTTATTCCAGGCTGGACCAAGGAGAAATCAGTAATTTTTCCAGGGACAAATTTTCTTGTGCTCTTCCTAATACTATTGCTGGTACAAAATGTAAATGCTTCTACTCACACAGGACTATCTGCTACCCACTAGTATTTATAAAGCACTTCACATCTGATAAATATGCTAAAAGATCAAAAAATCCTTTCCCAAAATACACAAAAGAAAATAAATCCCTGCTGTTTGCTTTATTGTCAGTTTACTGTGGATAGGCCTAGCTCAGCCAAAGCAGAACCAGGGTATTTGATCTCTGTCTTACTTTAAGTCCATCCAGTTTGTCATTGATAACTGGGCAAACTGGCAGAGCACACACAAACATCCAGTCTGCAGCATCCCTCAGCTCTGCACAGGAATTCAAATCTTAATTGAACAAGCCAACAGGGACAAAAAAACATGAAGCAGCCCACTCATCAGTCTGAATGTACCCAAATAATTACATTATCTACTTGGTCGAAAGCAAAGAAAAAACACGTGCAAGGTATCCCTGACCATACCAGTGGGGTTGGAACAGGAGGCTCATTAAGGTCACTTCCAACCCAAACCATTTTGGGATTCTGTAATTTTGTACCTTAAAGGTTTTTCTCCAGTCAAAGCCTTACATTTCATGTTACTCTTATAATGGTACTTAAAAACCTGTACCTTAATTGCTGACTGAAAATTTTGATTTAAGAGAAACCACTATCATTCTTGATTTAGAAATAGGAGACTGAAGTACCAATAAACAGAGCAATACACAGAAGGTTACTCAGGAACTGCATGGTAGAAAAAAGGGCTGAAGCCAAGTATTTGTATGGAGTCCCATTCTGTGGGACTATTCCCCACTTAAGGTAAACTTTTTTCTGTATGTTATCTCTGCAGACAGAGGTGTGAAGTACATTTTTATTTATTCACGTGGGAAGAGAAGTGAGCTTGTTCCTTTCTTCCCTTCCATAAAGCTGTTATTCTGCTGAAAAGCAGATTTAAGCAGTGCTCCCTGGCAAGAGTTTGAGGGTTACTTTAAACTGGGACACACAACTCCTACTTTCTGACATCATTTCATGGTGTGTTCAGGGAAGTATTCAAGCGTGACATTCTATCATTAGGCATAATACAGCCACTGCAGGGGCTGATTACTGCAATAAGAACTCATTTTCTTTAACACTATATGTGATAAGGAACAAATAAAAACCCAGGGCAGACACACTGTCATAAAAAGGTGGGTGATGTCAAGAATGAAAAACCCAAGGTATGTTCTTGGTAGTCAGGGAAAGAAAATCCCCTGAACTGAGTGGGGGGTTGCTGAGCATCTCTGAAATTAAGACTTTACTTTTCTTTGCAAGGTTTCTCATGCTGTAGAGGCCCACCTGCATCTTACTCAGGGATGGACACTGTTTCCAGCTTGATCCATACCCTGATCTCACCTGATACCCAGAGGCAGAAGCATAGCATTTGGAGCAAGGCACAAGTGTCCTTTTCAGATGCTCCTTTTTAATGTGACTAGCAAAAAAATCCCTCTTTGCCTTGATATACTCATGTACTTGAAAAATGCCTTTGGGTGACCCCCTCCATGATTTACTTCCTACAAGGTCTATTGATCCTAATTACTTGCTTTGGTAAATTCCGAGGCTGCCTGTGACAAACTAACCCAGGGTGTTCACCAAATCAATGCTCTGACCAGCTGTGTTGTCCTCCCCACAGCCAGATCTTCAAAGCAAATGAGACTTTGCAATGCACTGCAAAGCAGTGTCTACAAACCACCGGAAAATTTTAGTCACAAAAAGACACAATGTCTTCTCCAAGACACAAGAATGGCACTGCTTTTCTATCTCCAAAGGGTATCACAAGGACATATTAATAAGCTCTTCAAATGGGCTCCTGTTTCTTAAATAGGCTCTTCTAGCATCAAGTTAGCAAAGAAAACTCAGGATGGATAGCTCTGTATACAGCCAATCTCCTTGGGGGCTTAAGTGAGCTGAAGATAAAGGAATTATTTTCATATTTGATCACGTAAATGTCACTGGATATATTTGCAACAATCCACTCAAATCTTCCTGTAGGTATACACAGTCATATTTGACAATGAGCTTTCAAGATATACTCAAGTGAGGCCCTTTGTGAGACCTCTCATTGGAAGTAAAATAATTTACAGCTTCTTCCATTCCCTGGCATTTTATCATATGCTCCTACTCCTGCAATCTCCCTTGATGGCAGGATGGTACATGGCATACAAAATATTAATGGGAAATATTTGGGACTGGCTTTGGTGCAAAGATGATAATGAAATTTGCTACTGAACCAGTAAAAGAGCTCCAGATGTATGCATCCCACTGGTAACCAGAACAGTCTTTAAAGTTATTTAAAGTCTGTCCCCCCATTTCTTATTTCATTTAAGCAGTTCCTTCCCTTCGTCTGTGTCATTTGCCTAACTAGGTTTTTATTTCTCAGTGTTGCAGCAAACTTTTGTTTATACCATCTACTTTTTCTTAACATCTTTGTCTTGTTCAAAGCCTTTTCAAATGAATTGGATTGTAAAAAGTTATTACACTAGCAGCTGAAAGTACTGAGCAGCACAACTACAGTGCACACAATGCATACAGTGATGTTAATTATTTACCAGTTCCCAGTATGATTACATTTTGCATGGCAATGGCACTCAGGGGCTTAATAGCTGCATAAAACACTGTGTATGTACTCTGCTGTCCTGGAATAAATCATCCCTGAAAAATTTAGCTCTTAGAAATAAAACACACCGTTCGGCCATTTACCAGGATTACGGCGAGCGACGAAAGCCCTACAGAAGTATTTATTTTCAACAACACCCTACCTTTGAAGAAACAGTCCTTGCTGTGGATGATGTAGATTTTCTTCCTCTGCAGGCACGAGGCTCGATGCAGCTGGCAGTGGTTCTCGTAGAACCTGCCGTCAGACCCACAGACGGGCATGTAGGTGGCCTTGCACTCCTCCAGGCACCGGCACTCGGGCTGCTGCGTGTCCCCGTTGAGCACACACCGGCTGCCCCGGCCGCAGAACCTCCTCTGGCAGGGCCCCTCCTGCCCCTGCAGCACTGGGGACAGCAGAAAATGAACCATGAGCCACACGAGCCTCAACAGCCCACACAGCTGCTGCAGCAGCACAGCCCCGGCAGGAGCAGCAGAGGTGCTGCAGGTACAAAGTGCTCCCCTTTGAAGAGCGCTCAGATCGGCACTCCCAGACCTCCAGCTCTCCCTCGTCACAACTCTGTGTGCTCAAAGAGCTTTCTTGGAAAGTGATGGACACAAAACCCTTTGTTCTGTTAGCTCTTCACAGAACTAGAGCCGAGAATAAAGCCCAGTGAGAGCATTTCAGTGCCCACACTTTTTCTGAAAGCGGTTCTGAAACCCTGCGCTACTCCAGCCACAAAACTCAGCCAAGCGCCCCAAATGTCAGCACTCAGCTCCTGGTCACATCCAGAGTCCAGCTCTCACCCTGGGAGCCAGAAGCTCCCACCCAAAGGCAGAATATCCTCCAGGCTAAAATTCACACAGGTTTCAAGGACAGCTCACACAAACAACTGTTGAGAGCTTTTGAAAAAATAACTCCAAAGAAAGACTACTACTGAAAGGAATGTTACTGACTATCACAGAAGGGAATGAAATGGGGAAACACCAGTCATTGTTACAGGGACCATCAGTATCTACTCCTACACTCTGAGTAATGACATATAGTGAAAAATAACTTTCTACTACTTTTAAGAACTCACAGGATATAATATTCTGAATATTACTGTGGTCTTTGATACTATTAAAAGGGCTGCCCTTGTGCTATAACATTTTCTACTTATGAAGTTTCCTCGCTTAAAGGCTTACAGAGGACATGACTAAAAGTCACACAGGACAGGCACTCCCAAACAAGCCACTACTCAGAGCAATACTTAGCATCACACTCAATGAAGAGAGTTTCTGGAAATTAGATCATTCTATGCTAACTGGAGTTCACCAAGTTGAGCATCACAAAGGGGAATTGCAAAAGGCTCAATTATACCAGGATCAAGCCTTTCCTTGGGCAAAAACCCACTGCCAGCCTTGCACAGCCTTCCAACAGCCAGACTCTGGCTGCCTCAGAGCCAGGGACTCAGTCTGGACCAGCAAGATGGTTTGGAAGCAAATCCCTTTTCTCTACATTTACCACATGCACGTTTGGCTCTTGGGAAGGTTTTGGTGTGTGCCAGCTCTCAGAGGATGTTCAAGTGCAAGCACTACTCCAGATGTGCTGCAGCACCCAGTGGAACACACCCTGCAGCATCTGGGATGCCACAACATCTTCTAAGGTACACCCAGGGCTTTTCCCTTCACAGATTTTTCCAGCAGCCAAACAGTTCAGCATAGAAGCACAGACCAGATCTCATCCAGCCCCTTATCACATGCAAAAAAGATGTGAGAAGCATCAGCACCAGCTACTTCAATCTCATTTTATCATGTTAAATTCCCTGCTAACATCAACACAGCCCCTGCCTGCCCAGCATTTCATGTCAATGCAAAATGTCCCAGTGCTGAAGCTCCATTTCACCTACTTGTGGTCAAGGGGTTAAAAGCATTTGCACAGAGACAAGCAAGAGTTTCTAACAAAAACCCATTTTTCCTGGTCCCCATTAAGCCTTTGTTTTTATCACAGTAAATCTGAAAGGGAAAAAAAGGTCTGTTATTGGAGGGTTACCTATTTGACTCAATAACTCATTAAAATTCCTCCAGCTTGGCAAGCTAAGAAATATTGACTTTTCCTGACTTGTAATAAACTAGAAGGTCAAAGCATCTCTGAGCAGTGCAGAAAGTACAGCTCATGGAAGGAGTATCTGACTATTCTTTACTTACTTAGGTAATTGTTCCAGAATTTTTGCAAATTATCCTCAGAAATGCAAATTTTGTGACCTCAGGGAGACCTCACTGTAAAGGTCATATTATTTCTCAGTGCCTGCTGTAAATTAGAGCAGCCCAAAGGATGAGGACTTGAGGAAGCTCTGGTCCAGCATCCTCTTCCTCCTCTCAGTGGCAGAACCTGCATCACTACAGGCATTTGCCTTTTCCATCACAATGTGCCTCAAAAGACATGTTTTGGAGGCTGCGGTTGATATTAAAGTTTTTTAAAAATCAAGATTCAGCAACTATTATTGTCTATATAAATGTAATTCAGGTACAACTACAGCAAAGACCTTCAGGGGCTGCCTAGATTACTAAAAATTGATCTCTCAGAGCTTGCACCAGCCAAGGACTGTGTTATGCATCTCACTGAAGGTTATTGCTGCCTCCTCATTCAAGGTATTGCTCTGATTTAATGCATCAGGTCACATCTGAGTAGGTGACAGCTGCACCCTGCCCTGAGAGCAGCAAAAATGCTCTTAAGAGCCTCAAGTAATCCTGGTATTTTGATTTTTAAGATAAAATTTGCATAACTGAAGACAATTTTATTAGAAGCGTATTTTTAAGTTTTTTAATGATATGTCAAAGATTTGTTAAAGAACCAGCCTATAAAAATATATATCAAATACTTAATCTTTCTTCCATCTATCCCAGTTACTATGGAAAAACCCCAGAAACCCTGGCTATATTTACGCCTTATTCATTTTGTTCAGAGTTTAATTTACTCTGTGTTCCCAGATGGGCAACTCCTGGTTAAACAGCTTAGTTTGCTAGGGGGTAAGAAATATACCCCATAAAGAGCCAGAAAGGAAACATTCAAGTATTCTGGAATCCTGATGTGCTTCTCCTGTCCAAGTCCACTCTGAAATCCACGTGCCTGCAGGCAGAGTGCTAACATCAGTTATCTTTGCCAGAACCTCGTAATGTTGACAGCAGCTCTTTAATTCAATTATTATTTGCATAATCCTGTGAAGAACTAAAGCTCCCCACGAGCTCACTCAGCTGCACCAATGGACCCCCTGCCCAGCAAGGACAGCAACAGGGTGTGGAACAGAACTGAGCAAACGCAGAGGAAAGGAAGTGTTTGACTGTGCAAGCACTGCTGCCTTTACCCGAGTAACTGGTTTATCAGGAGCTGCACCATGAACCATGGAAAGGGACTTTGCCTGACTGCATCAAGGTGGATTCCACAGGCAGGACACTGGTGTGCAGCTCACAGTTGTGAAACATGCCTTCCACTGCATTTGGGAACTATTAAAAGTGACTGGACTGAACTTCCCATTCAAGGATTGTTAAAAAGAGAAATGGGAAAGGTAATCAAGTGAAACTACCAACTAGCTGCACTATGAGCCCCACTGTACTGCATGGAGAAGGCATAATTTATTAGTTGCAAAGAAAATAATTTACCTAGGAAAAAAGTCTATCATCTTGCAAAACAAGACACTCTTCAACACCAATTAATGATGCTCACCATGGCCAGTCTGAGGTGTTACATTGCACTAAGGCCAGAAGGATGGACAGAGGAAGCCCAGTCTCATCATACACCCATGAACACACTTGACTTCTCAAATTAGATCCTGGTTGCCCCTGAGAAATTTGGAATTCCACCGGAAAACTGACAAGAGCTTGGTGCAGGCAGAATATAACTGAGCTCAGGAACTTCATAAGCTCAGGCTGCTTGCATCTCAAAGCAAGACTTTAATGAGGAAATTAAAGATGCTCCTGCCACATTAGAGAATGCACATCCTCTAACTGTGCATAAATTCTTAAAGACAGGGACCTCATCTACCTTTTGCACACCACTAAATGTGTTACAGATCAGACTAAGGCACACATGCTTTTTTTTCTTCTCTCCCAAATACAATCCTATTCCTTACTGCCTCACAATTCCCAAAGGAAGGTTGGGTTCAGGACAAGCACTGAACTAAGCTGGTTTCACTTAAGACCAACCAGGCAAACCCATTGCAGAAAGCAAACCCAAAAACCAAACAGCTCTATCACACCACTGTTCACAGCTCACTGCTTATACACAGCAGAAATGTAAATTATTACATTTATGTGTTAAAATGAAGTTTGCCCTCAAGTAACAAGTGACCTCCAGCAGGCAGCTGGGTACCCAGGTTTATTGCTGAAGGAAGAAGTTTAGTCATTTCATCAGAGCTAGGGCTAAAACTAGAAACTTTAATTATATATGACGGAAACTGGAAGCTTCTACACCAAGTCCTTCCAAAGCAATGATGCACCTTGCAAATGTTGTATTAAAATAAAAATAAAATCCAACCCCCATGACAGTGATACACACAGAGGTATAGTTCAAGTTTGTATTTACACACATCCATTCACACACAGATTATGCACAACCACACACTTCCCATGCACTTGCTTTGCCACAACTCATTTTTACTGGTGACACAAAGTCAGATACTGCAGCACAGCTTCCTAAACCTTCCTTATCCAGCACATCTTAAAGAGATTCTTGAGTAACTCATGGTTGGAAGAAACCAAAGTTGAGCTACATATGGAACCTGGGCTATGATCAGCAAGCAAATTGTGTGCTGCACATGTCCTCACTGCTATAATACAGTAAGAAAGGAAACAAAGCAGGAATTTCATAATAGTCTCTATGATGAGAGTTTTCTAAGAGTTCCTGGGTCTATCACTGTGTGCCTGACATGAGAGCAGAGGCAGAGAAGCCATGGTAAATCACCTGGGCAAGGCAACAGCAACTTCATTGTCTCTGTCACCAGCCTAATATCGCTATAATTTATTTATTTTTATAAAGTAAAAATGGTGACTTGTCCTGGAGAATAACACAAAGAATAAGATGTGTTTCAAGCATATGATCTGCTATAGGTACGAACTATTTTCTTTCAAGATCCATGAGACAACTCTGTGGGTTTGTGCACATCTTGGAGCAGCATGGAGAGGGACACATCAGCCTTGGAAGAGGAGGACAGAAAATCAATAATTTTCACCAGTTTGGATGGTCTACATGAAACAAAAGGCAGGATAAAATGGACAGCCACCTCAAAACAAAAGATAACATGAGTATCTGGGAATTCTTGCTATTTCAGGACTTTATTCATAGACTTTATAAAACAAAACTGACCCAAAATTAATGGAAAATAGACTCTGGAAAGAAGGGTTGTGACAGATAGTTGTACCAAGGACAGCAGAATGAAGGGAACTGCTGAATCTGCATCTGCAGTTTAATACCAAATAAAAACAAATTGTAATTCTCAACAGAAGCTCAATAATAGCAAGCAGTTACCCTGCAAACAACACCAAGAAAGCACTCAATACTATAGAAAAATGTTCTGTATCAGTTTTTTACATCTGAAAATGGGAATTAATGTTACTTTCTGTATCTGTCAGAACTCTGCAAACCATTGGAGGTCATACCATGAAAAGGCATTTGAAAATCAGAAGTAACTATGCTATTCTTAGTGTGATTAGCCTAATTTTGTCCCATTTCAAATCCATCTAACCACTGTGAGATCAAAAGCTTAATCAAATATTATTTTTGGATAGTATTGTGGTCTGTGAGGGTACTAACAGGAAACAAAGAGACAAAATACACATAGAGATGAAAAGACCCAAACTATGTAAAGCATATACAGAGATTACTGAGGAAGAAACACCAGCACAGGTATGAGACCATATATATTTAGACCCTTGCTGTGAAACTTCACTGGGCACAATTTTCCTTATTGTTCTCTTCTCAAAAGAGCTGATGAAAAGGCAATTAATAAAATTGCTCTTTATTAAATGTTTATCTAAATTTATCTTTGATAGCTACTGCATGCTGAAGGCAATTTTATTACAATACTCCTGTGCAGCAAGTATAGAAACAAAAGTAAAATTGTGCAGTTCCCATTGGCATCACACCTCTCCTTGCATTTGTGAGCTGCTTAGCAGGTCCCCACAACCAGCTGGACAAGAGACAGCACAATGCTAGCAGAAGATTAATATATTTCCTGCATTGATCAGAAGGATTAAATGTCTGGGGCCACGCCGGACATCATTTGGAGCAACCTGGTCTAGTGGAAGGTATACCTGGCCACAGCAGAGGAGCTGGAAAAAGATGAGCTTTAAAGTCCCTTCCAACCCAGTCCCTTTAATGATTCTGTGATTAAATTCAATGTTTCGTTAAGCACCCATATTTCCAGTGCTGTGAGAAACCCAGTGCAGCATAGTAGAAACATGCATTTGCACATGTGCACACACATGTATTTTACTTGATTGTGGTTTTAATTTTCTCAGTATTCCACACCAAAAAAAAAAAAAAAAAAAAAGCTGAAAATTTCAGTCTCAGATCTGGAGGGAATAGATCACATTAATACTTTGGTTCCTTTGGCAAAACTCCATATCAGAAGAACAGATTCTTCTGAAGGAAGGCAATGGAATTCCTGTGGGTCACTGCTCAAACTCAGTCCTGCTGCCTTTAATCTTGCTCATGAATCTTTTGTCTGTCCTGTTTCTTCACTCCTACTCTCAGTAGAAGCCTGGCTCCCCTTCCTTGTTATCCTGTGTGTCATGTATCTTTCTGCCATTCCTTCAATGAAATTCTCATGGCAGAGACCAGGGGGAGGTGACAATCCAATAATAAAATAACTACAGATGACTCGCCTGTTTGCATGCCGACTGCTCCAACTGCATCACCAGTGGAGCTCCTGGAGGGAAGCTGAACAGCCTGGGTCTTTCCCAGCTGTTAACCCTTAAATCTGTCCATGGATGCTGCCTTTGGCTTGCTCCCTGCTCCCTCTGCCCCCGGACACACAGCCCAGGGCTCTTCCCCCACACCTCCCCTGGCTCCTCCACCATCACCACAAACCCAGAGACCTTTGCACAGCTGCCCCCAAAGCTCCTGGGAACCAGGCAGAAATTTGCCACTTCCACCTGTTTTTTAATATCTAATCCTAAAATTTTCACCATTTTACCCTCATTTGGAACATTTCTACTTGGTGGAGGGTGAAATCAATAAACCGAATGTATTGGGACATGCTGCAGCGGCAGAGAACACTCTTGGCCATCACTAACAACACCTGTGTAAATTGCAATATTACCAATTTTTCAAGACCAAAACACTCCCCATTTCCATCTGAGGAACATTCTTCAATCTCTCACAGACATCTCTTCTTTTTCTATTTTTTGACTCATTACTTTGCAATAAGACCATTTATCAGAAAATAAATCAAATTGTTTACTGCATGCCTATTTCCCCCTTACATATGCACAAATGCAATGTTATTTCAGCTTGGATAGAAAGACTTTTCCAGTTTTCTATTTATTTTCTCATTCAGACATCAGTTTATAAAGCCCATTGAAGCCAAAGAAGAGAAGCAGAAAGACATTTAATCATTCTAGTAACAAAAAAACCCCAACATTATTCTAATTATTTATTTTTAATTGGAAGAGGAATAGATAAGCTTTTATAATTAATACCCATTCAGTTTCCTTATTACATTACTCTTGAATTCAGCTCTATGTAAATTAAAAAATCATCTGACTTGCTCCAAACTGTTTAAATGCTACTGGAGGAGGTTTCATCATGACAGGTTAGAATCCTCCATTAGTGTCACCACAGTGTCAGCACTTCCAGAAGCATTTAATTTTCTTTTCTTTAAGAGGTACATGTCACACACTTCAACCTTACAAATGAAGTCATATTCTTGATGAACATCTTTAAAGCTTTGCTTAAAGACAACCCAAAAGTCTTTAAGAGGCAGAAACAGCAGATTAGAAAACGATGGATGTCAGCAGGGCGTACCAGCTAAATATACAGTAATTAAATCACAGGATCACAAACTGGTTTGAGTTGGAACAGACCTTAAAGCTCATCTCATTCTAACCTCCTGCCATGGCCAGGGACACCTTCCACTAACCCAGGTTGCTCCAAGCCCCATCCAAGCTGGCCTTGAACACTTCAGGGATGGGGCAGCCACAGCTTCTCTGGGCACCTGTGCCAGGCCTCAGCATACTCACAGGGAAGAATTTTTTCCTAATATCTAATCTAAATCTGCCCTCCTTGCCTGATCCCCTGGAGATAAGGAAGACCATGTACGCTATGAAGGGGGGAAAACTCTTTAGGATGATAATATCAAAGAACAGCTCAGCTCAATCTATTGAGAAAATGAATCTATAGAGTCTTTTCTTGTCCGTTCCTTCTCCTGCCCCTTGGTCCCACGCAGATTAATTTACAAGGGTAAAAGCTTCCAGATGGAATCTATCAATAGCTGCATCTATGTACAACTTGCAGTGCTTCTGTCATTTACTACTACACATAAAGGAAGGCAGAGAGCTCTGTGTGAAAATTAGAGACTGGATTCATTTTGTGAGTCTGTTTTTCTGAGAAGTGATGCTTTTCTATAAAAGTTAACATTCGCTGGAAGTAAAAGAGGAAAAAAATATTAAAGCTATTAAGTTGTAATGGGATTTGTGTTAGTACAGGTGTTTTGTGTTTGGGTGGTTTTTTCTCCTGGGTAAAGCCAAACTTGTATTTGACTCATAGACATTTTTCTTGATTGGGTAGCAGCCCTAGCAAGAGGATTAGTGCCCTTCCTGCATCACACCTAAATCAGCATAAACCTCCAGCCTGAAACTGTTGAGGCTGCACAGTATCTTTTCACATTTTTTCCCCCAAGACATTTCATTTATGTTTTCCCAACTAGATGCCTTAGAGCCTCATAGATTATGAGTTCAGGAGTGTTACCACACAGCACAAGTGTGAAGCAGGAGCCAAACAGGTCCATTATGGGGAGAATTACAATCCCACAAATACTGAAGAAAGGTGTGTTATATCTGCACTGGGACACAGAAGAAAGGATATCTTATAAAACAGTTTTCCTAGAATCATAGAATGGTTTGGGTTGAAAGGGCCCTTAAAGATTATCTTGTTTCAACCCCCCTGCTGTGGGCAGGGACACCTTCCACCAGACCAGGCTGCTCCAGGCCCCTTCCAGCCTGGCTTTGAGCAATTCCAGGGATGTGCAATGCAGACATGTGAGGCACACTGCTGGCAGCATGGCAGGACTGCACCCCACCTTGGGACTGCCTTTAAAACTTAGCAAGAGCAGGATGTGTCCTTAAAATGTTCTCTACATACATTATTCAGTGCTCATCTGTTAAGGTTCCGAAAAACTCAGGAACAAAGCACATTTAAATGATAGCAAATCTAAACAAACCAAACATCCTCCAATGGGACAGTCCTGAAGACAGATGTACATATTGCACTGGGACTGCAGATAACCCTGAGATTAACCCAGTTCTGCCCAGCAGCTCAAAGGTTGGGCTCAGCTCATTGCTCAAGCCAAGCCATGGAGCACAAGCTGCACTCAGCTGCAAGATGCTTTTAACTGCAATGTTACCAACATATATAAAACAGTACAAGCATGCCCCCAGTCAAATCCCGACTCCAGATGTGCCCCAGCAGCTGCCCTTGCTCCAGCACAGGAGACTGCAGCACCCCAAGCTTTAATTCAGTGCTGGTCAGTAGCAGTGAGCAGGAAATGCTCCAGGAGCTTGAAACCAGACTGAAACATCTCCACAGCCCAACACCAATCAATAGCAATTTGCACTCCCCTTTCCTATTCTCTGTTATCCTTAATGAACTCCTTTCCAAGACTAAGAAATAAGGAGAAACACTATTTTTAAAAGCAATTGCATGCAAGTCTTCTGCACCTAGTGCTAATTTTGTAATTCTCCACTTGTTTAATTTACTATTTATTGTCTAAGCCAGGACACCTGTATTTTGTGGACGCACCATTTTGTTTATCTCCATCTGAAGCCAATGTTAACACATGGAAACCTTCATCTCATGATGAACAAAGCCCTTGAGCCTGTCAGCAAGTGCCTGTCAGACCTAACAGCCATTGTTAATACCCAGAATTTGGAGGCTCTGTCCCCAGGGTAATCCTATTTCTCAGCCCCTCCCTGAGGATTTTACTTTTGCATCAATTATGGAAATCACTCTGACTGTGATTAAAGATTTATCTCCTCTGAATAATGACATTTCAAGATCTCTTCCTACTCCTGAGGTAAATAACCCCAGTACTTTTCCCTGTGCTGTTCTACAAAGGAGGACAGCAGAATTAATGCCATTTCTCCTGCTTTACAAACCTTTTACTCTCTCTGTATTTGTTCTATGCTGAAGGAAGCATTTTAAAGTGCATTTACCTGATGGAAAAGTTATTGGCTACTGAAACTCCTGAAAGGATAACGCAGTAAGATGAAAAAAAAAAAAAAAAAAAACTACTAAAAAGCTATTTTGAAAGTGAAAAGCCTTTAAACTTCATATAATGTTAAAACTGGCTCTGAAGGTACCAGTGCAGAAATGGAGCATTAGCACCAAAATGCTAAGATTAGCTGCTTTTCGATTTTATTGTGAGGAGTAGAATGTATCACTGGTTTCTCAAGTTGAGACTCACAATCTAAAAATAAAAATTCAGAAGAGATAAAAAATAGACAAAAATCCATAACTAATTAAGGGTTTCTGCAATGGTGGTATTTTTGTTTCAGATGGTTTTAGTTTAATCTGAATTTTCTTTATTTGTAAGGCCGGGCATCTGGTTTGGGAAATTGCCAGGAGAGCAGAGCCCCTTCCCTTCACCCCCACAATGAACTTTCTCCCCTCCATGGCATCAGTGCTGGTCCACACCCATGCAAAGAGGCCATCCAGGATTTATCCTGCTGCCAAACAAAGAGAGCAGCCTGAATTCAGGGTGTGGGAGCCCCCCCCAGTCACCCAAACCAGGAAAGATTGGAGAGAGCTAGATCTGAAAGGGTGGTTATAAAATAAGAGTACATGTATTCACTCCCTTCCCTTTGAAAGTGCTCTGAACACGGAATAGAAACAAGCAACAACTGATAAAATCAACTGAACACTGTTTCCCTTTGAATACAAAGGCACCAAATGAAAACAAGAGGGTCACATTTAATAGCAGAAGAGAAAAAGCTTGAGATAAAAAGCTGGAATAAGCAGCAATCATCAGTCATCAACATCAGAGTATACTGGGCAAAGGCAGCATTATGGGGCTTTTTATTCTTTTAAGAAAGGGAACAGAACAAAAGGCATTTTTGGATGCCTGACCAGAAAGGAAAAAAAGTAGTGAGAGTCACTATATTTGACTTTGCAGGAGTAAAGGAAATAAATAAATAAATACAAATAGTAAATAGGAGCATCCTGTGGCAAGGACACAACTCTTTTCCATAAGCACACGGAACTCAAGTGATGAATTATCAGCAGAGAGGCAGCAGGTACTGCCCTTTGACAAGGCACCCAGGTCCCCCACTCTGCAGACCCCATCCAAGACCCACCAATGCCTCCCCACCAGCCTGGTGTGCTGGAATATTCCGTAGCTCAGCACAGCAATGCAGGAGCCTAAAGCTTGCAAAGGAAACACAAGAGCAGCACAACAGGGATGACTGCAAAGGCCTGGGGGAAAAAAAGTTCACTTCCAAAAACATTTACTTTAGAGACAGAAATTGTGTTTGATCCCCTCCAGCCTGGCTCTTCCCATCACACCATGACTTGGAAAGGGCTGACAGTCCCTGCCAGTGGCTGGGCAGTGTGTCCCTGTGTGTGGCTCCATCAGATCCACTGCAGCACAAAACTGCATCAACCCATTCACAACAGAACCTCACACCCAGCAGCCAAAACACAGCTGGCATTTTGTGCTCACAGTAAATAGGATTACTGGCAGCAATGAAAAGTGAAGTCCTCTGCTGAACAACACACTGGGGATGGCAGCTGCTTTCCAGTCTTAGACTGCAAATACCACCTTGCCAAAGCTTTCTGTACTAATGGGGCCTATTTTCTCTATAGGAAAGGAAAAGGCAGGAGAGAACTCAATTTTTATCCTTCCGAGTCTCCTATTGATGTGCATGTGCTCAACTGCTCCTGTTCCCATTAACACCCAGCATGGGAGATTCAAACAACTTCAGAGCTGCTACAGCTGGGCTTGGCCATGAGATACAGCTCATGTTTAAGAAAAAAAAAAAAAGAAAAGACAAAAAAGGTATTATTTGAAAATTTTCTGCACTAAATAATGTAGCACAGCTTTGACTTTAAACCCTGCATTTTTCAATGGAAATATTTGTCTCTACCGAAAGGACAAACCAGAGCTGCCAACTATTCATGTTGATAATCCTCACTGACACCAATGGGAGCTGCATTTGCAGAGCAGGGCCCCACAGGGATCCTGGAGGGTGATTTACTGCCTCCAACAGGACCTGCAGGCACTAAATGGCTGCCTCCAGGTTACTCAGGTGGAAGAACATGCAGAGTGCCCATTTTGGAGGAAAAAAGGTCTGAGACTGTCAATAAATAAAAAACCCCTCGGGTCTCCCAGTGAAATGGAGTGAATGACCAGCTGGCAAGGAAGGGAAAGGGGAAGAAAAAAGAAAACAAGAAACAAGCAAATTGCTCTCTGTGTGATGGCAGGAGTGATCCTGAACTGCAATCAAGTTCCCCAAAGTTCACATTTAAAGTCCTATTTGCCTCAACAATGCCCACTATAGTGGCTAAAACATATAAAACAATTAAAAATTACAGCATCTCTTCCCTTGTAAATGCCTCTCTGTTACAAAGAGGGCTCAGATTCTCAGGAATTGAGTTTAGGGAGGAGAACAACCATTTTTCTTGGATTTTTTATATGAAAACCCAATGCACATCCCTGGTCAGTACAGAAAGGCACAATCTGGCACAGGGGCTCAGTGTCCCCAGGCTGGCACAGGCACCATTGTGGACGTGAATTCCTTTATAGGACCAGAGCTACTGGGCTCCAAAAGCTGTACAAAACCTCCTCACACTGGATTTGTTACACACATTTGTACTGGCAATTCCAGCTGATTTTATACTGAAATATTGCTGTGGGATTAGACACCATTGTGTGAGGTGCAGATGTGTTTAACAGGATCAGTAGCAAATACATAGTTATTAAACAGAGGGGTGGGAATAGGAAAGAATCATATTCAATACTCTTAAGGCAAATATTGCATTTGAAAGGAAAACCAAGAATCTCCTTTCTTCCCTTCTTGGGCATCTCTGCCAGCACAACTATTCCACATGTGCAAACTAAAATAAAAAACAAACCTGGAAGTCTTGGAAGGCATAAACTGGGATACAGAAAAAAAAGCTGCCAACACCTTGCTTTGTACCAGAGGGTCCAAGGGGAGTCCACAGCAGGGACATGGTAGAATGCATTAAATCTCAATTAGATCATAGCACACAACAAAGCACGGAACATTCTCATCGTATTTGCTCACCCAAGGATTAAGGGATTTTCTCCAGAGAAGTCTGTGCTAGCAAAGCATCTCAGGGACCACAAGGCTCTTGGCAGGGAAGAACAGGAACCTCTCTCTCCTGTCTTAATGAACTGCACCCATTAAACGGTCTCATAACGGTATTTTACACATATGTGTGCCAGACATGGTTAAATACTTTGGAAGTGCATCCACAGCACTTTTGGTAAATATATCTTACTGGTGACTGCACATACCAAAATGTCAAAAATAAAAGTGTGGAAAGAAAAAAAAAGAAAACAGAAGAATAAGGAAAATATGGAAGGAAAAAAAAAACTTCGATGGAATACTTTAGATTTTAAACATTACCGTAATAAGGTAATGTTCTAGCCACTTTTAAAGCAATGATTTAGGCAACAATATGAAGTCATTATTTGTAAATGTGTTCATTACACAATACTTACTATTAATAAGACCTCATAATCATGCCTGTAAACAGTATTACAGTATTAGAAATGCAATATTGGCCATCCAAGTGCCCTCAGAAGCCTGATGTGCAGCAATGGGAGCAGAGCTGGGAGCAGTGTCCAGCCAAGATTCCAACTGGCTGATCCTGCTGCATGAGCTTCTACAGCAGCACCTTGTTCTGCAGGAGGATTCATTTGGCCACATTAAAGAATCTTACATCCCATCCCCATCTCCTCTGAGCTAAACTAAGATTTGCTTCCATACGGCTTCACCAGCCTAAAGACTTTTCCTATGAAATCACAGAATCATAGAAACATTTAGGCTGGAAAAGCCTGCAAGGCCATCGGGTCTGACTGTTCCCCCAGCACTGCCAAGTCCATCACTACAGCACATCTTCAAGAGCCCCATCCACATGCCTTTAAATCCCTGAAGGGATGGGGGCTCCACCACTGCCCTGGGAGCCTGTTCCCTGACAGTGCTGTGGGTTTTCCTGTGGCAAAACTTGCCCCAGCTCCTGACTACACCAATTTCTCCCACCCAGCCATTTCCACAGCTCTGAGCCCTGCTGCCCCCACTCCCAGCACGACTCATGTCTAACACCTTCCAGCACTGGGCATTTCCAGTGCTATCAGCAAGGACAGGCTTCACCCAATGCAAACAGTTTACACTTTCCTCCTAAAGATCAGTTAATGAAGTGCAACACTTCAGAGCTGTTTGATTAAAGTGCTAATGCTTGTAAAATCAATATGCCAGGGAGTGAAGCTTTCTTCATATTTAAGCAAGAAAAAAAAAAAAGTCTTAAATTTTATTTGAATCCAGATGCAGCAACAGGAGTGCAGACACACTGTTTATAGCTGCCTCATATAATTTACAAACACCTGCTGTTAGTACACCTTATAACACACATTATTCAATAAATGCTGCAGAAATTATCTTAAAAGCAGCAGTGCCTTGACTTGCTTCTACAAAAGTCCTACAATATCCACGCACAGCACTGACACCTTTTAACAGGCTTTCCTTGCTGAGGAGCAGTACCAATAGTCAGAACTGCAGCAAGGCCAGCAGCTTGGCAGGTCCCCATCACCTTTGGAGTGTGCTGCTTTAATTTGCTCCAGGCAAACCCATTCCCTACCCACACAAGAGTATTCAGTCAACTAAATGAATAGCTGAATGCACTCCGCTGCTACACATTTGGCCTGGAAAACTTCAAAGCATGGCAATCATAATATTTTCATTACAGACAGGAGCTATTATTCCTCCCCACAATGAAGCCTGGAAGACAGGCTCTAATCCCCACAACACAGGGCTCTCTTGAAAGGGAACATCACACTGCCTTTCAAAAACCCACCAGGGATGTGGAGTTCACAGCTCTGAAGCCTCCCAGCCTCTGCAGGTCAAACCTGGCATCAAAGCACCCACCCCGCCCCAAAATAACTCCAGGTTTCAGATGTTGTAACTCCCTAAATGGCAAGGGAACAAGCTACATGGTCATAGCCCAAATTATGTTACACATCCCGACTGCACACACTGAGATTATGACTGCTCAGCGCATTCAGCACACACACAGCCACAAGGGAACACTAAAAGCAAATTCTGGCCCTGTCTATCATCCATAATTCAAGAGAAATCAGGGTTAAAAAAAGTGCATGAGCAATTGACATAATTTATAAGCTGCAAGTGGGAGAGTTGGCAGTCTCTTGCATCATAAAGTTTAAATAATGGTAGTTTAACATCAGATGTACCCACAGCTGTAGTCCCATTAGCTCCATTACGCCATGGAGCAACTGCTGCCTGAGCTGGGTACCCCCACCTTGTCCCACCAACAGCTTGCTTCACACAGGATTTCACCAGGAATGATCAGCCAAGCACAAACCCCTTGGTACTAACAGCAGGGAAAAGGAAAAAAACAAAACAACAAAACCAACAAACCTTGAAATGTTTAGTGATGCAGTTGGTATTGAAAGGTACCTTTAAAGCGAAAGGAGGAAAGAAAGGAAAAGAGTATTCAGCAGTCGCAACAAGTTTTGGAGAAGCTGTTGCAAATTTTTGATCAATATTATGACATTTACCATTTCAGGATATGATTTCTTCTTATTGTACACTAACAAAAAATATTCTTTACCCAAAGAATTATCAAATTAATTCAGTGTATGTGCATGCTGAGGGGCATTAATTGATCACTCAATCCAAACCAGTCAACATTTCTTATGGAAACAAAAGAAAGCTGGAGCAGTGACTGCTTTGTCCCACCATTCTCAGGCTCACCCATAGCATACTGTTATCAGTGGAAAACCTAAACTCACAGAAATAGGAATCCCTGAGGGGTCAGGCATTGGGAATGAGGGTGCCAGAAGTCCCACCTGAAATCAGCTTTTTCAACCAATCCATTCTCTGTCTCATCAGTCTCTCTGCAATTAGTAACAGGATGACTCTGAAGTGGCATAATATAACTTATGCTATCCACAAATGTTGAATTGAATTGAGGGAATGCATAACCTAGAAAGCCAGGCCAAGCCTACAGTCTGGCCACAGTTCCTGTTATTCAGACAAACTCTTTTCAACAGAGGAATTTTGCAGAAATCAAACGAGAACTTGAAGACAGGAATCCCTAAGGTAAAAGGAGTTGGTGAAAAATCACCTGGTTTCACAGCACCCTGAACTTCTCAGGATACCATCACCACTCTAAGTACCACTTTTCTGCAGTTAGTGCTGCAATACCAGATTTTCAGGTTTTTTGGTTTGTTTTTTTTTTGCTTCCTTTCTGTGGTGCTCAGCTGACAAGTCTGGCTGAGCTGTGCCACTAAAAAAATAACATAAAAAAAAAAAAAGAATCAGCACAGAGCCTGAATCTTTGGTCCAAAAGTCCTTTTTTACATCCCATGTGCAGATTCAGCACATCCATGACCACGGCACAAAGAGGAAGAGGCACATCCCAATTTAATCTTGAAACACAGCATGGTAAACAGAAAGCAGCAAGAAAAGTTGCTCCCTCCTGCCCCTCTGATTCAGCTGAGAACATCAGCAAAGTGGAGCAGGTATGGTGGCAAGAGGAACAGCTGCTCCTCTTGGTCTCTCAGAGCAGAATATGGAAGTTTGGCAGAGAGCTGAAGCCTCATGTAAGAAAAACACAGAAGACTCAATCTCTCATTTTTACCTTCAGCAGCACCAGCACTTCCTAATTTCACTGCTTCCCAGGAGATGATTCTCCATCCCCAGGTGTGCTGAGCATGCTCCATATTATCTGAAGGAACAGGAAAAACCCTGAGTTATGGGGTCTCTTTTACCCTTTTTTTCTTCCTTTTCTAGGTCATGATATTCTTATCTGAGCTTGCAGAGCGCATCATCCAGACAAACTGCTGTCTTTCTCGCCCAGTTGCACCCAGGAGCACACTTGCATGAGGAAAATAAAAGGTGCCCAAGATTTGAAATATGGCAGTGAGCATCCCTGTAATGCAGCCACGGGAGCTGCCAGCAAAAAGCACTTCACAGGGGATTTACAACATGGATTTTTCTGCTACATGAGGTGGGGAGAGAAATCTGCAAAGAAGGCAGATCATAATTTAAGTTTATTTATGATTTATTTCAGTAGCTGGAGAAGAATTTAAAGAGGCATTTCCAGTGCTTCTTTGAACACCTGAACCACCACACACCCATGCAGCTCAGTATAAACCCTGGAGACTGTGTTACCCCTGACTGACAAAACACAATGTATGCAAACCTGCTGCCCCCTTACACTGACAGTGTTAAAATGCAGGGCACATATGGAACTAGCAAAAAATTTCAAGGAAATTAGTAAGATGAATGACTTGATAAAGCCCTTCTCTCTGAGCTAGACAGTCACAAAAACAGGGGAAAAAAACCACCAAAATCCCATACTCCAACTTGAACATCCAAACAGAGGACTTCTGCAGCCTCCTTTAGGCACCAAAGGGTTATCTCTGCATGAAAGCTTTAAAATCTTCCTTAACTTGATCTCTATTGAAGGATCCCATCAGCTTTCCCCAAGTCCTCTCACAGCCCCGTGGAGCAGCAGAGCAATGGGTGCTCATTGCCAACAGCAGCTGAGGGTGCTGCAGTGATCCCCTGGGCTCCTTGAGGGCTGGGGAGGGTACAGCATCCAAAACCATGCTCAGGAGAGAGCAGGGCATCCCTGCTACAGAAGCACTGCTCACTGACCTGGGCAAGTCCTTCATTACAATCACAAATCCAAACTACTCCACAAAGTATTTTGATCCCACTTGGATGTGCCCCTACCAGGCACCAGTCAGGCTCTGCCCCACCTGGTTGGGGAGCACAAGGGAGCACAGCCCAGGCTACACAGCTGGGAGCCTCCAACAGCCCCAGGCTTATTTTGGGTTTGTAGTCGAGGGGGAGCAATATTAATGCTTTCCAGCACACACAACCCATTTCTGGTTTTTTGCCACCATAAGGAGCCTGGCATTGTCTATCCCCTGCAGCATGGAACAAACGCACATTTGACCTTGCCATGCCACACATTTTGGGTGGGCACCAGCCCTTGCAGGGGATCCAGGGCCCCCATTCACACCGCACACCTGGCAAAATCCTGCTGGGTCAAACCAGGCATCAGAGCACATGAATTGTCTCACCAGTGCTACTCCAGAGCTTGCTCACCTGGCACATCCACCTCTGTGTGGTACATTGCCTCCTGCTCATGACTCCCAATCCTCCTGCATACTGTCTCAATGTGACCATGGAGAGGCACACCAAGGCAGCAGCTCGAGGGAACAGAGATTTACCAGCACTGAGGGTTCCCCTCCCCACCTCCCACCAGCACCACCAGGTGTGATGCATCAGCAGGACTCAACCTTCCTGCCTGCTCCCACCCACACCTGAGCTCCATCACACTCATCCGTCTGATCTAGGTTCCCAGGAGCCAGGGTGTAGGCAGGTTACATGGCAAAAAGGGTTCTTTCACTTCAAATGAAGCACAAGAAACCTGAAACTTTGGAAAAATGTTCACTTTTTCTTTTAAAAAATTGTATTTAAAAATTGGAGCTTCTAATCCACAACATTTTAGGGACAAAGCAATTCTACTCATGAAACCCTTCTTACTAACATGGGTTGTCTGAGAACCACCTTGTGAAGGCTTTCCCTTGCTGATCCTTACAGTGAATTTCCCCTTTAGAACACCTGGAGATCACAGCCCTTCCAGGAGGCCTCAGCACAGCCCCCTGCCCAGCAGGGCTCAATGTTCAGGTACTGGCAGAAAGCAGCACCAGCAGTGCCTTCAAAGAGAGTGCAGAATTCTGGTTATTTATTTAAGACTGCATTTAATACTTCTGCTCACCTTCACCTGCATTTTGCCCCACATACAAATCAAAATTTGCAGTTTGTAAACTGGAATTTAATGACAGTGGAGTTAAATTCATGTTCATATCCACATTCATGCATTTAACACCTACCATGATGAATTATAGAATACCCTGAGTTGGAAGGGACCCATAAGGATCACCGAGACCCAAGGGAAACTATCCTCTCTTGGCCCCTTTTTTTTCCTGGAAGCATTACTGGGGTCCCATCCTTAATAATAATTTCAGAATCCCATGGAAGAAGTGTGGGAGTGTCACCATTAAGATGGTGCAAACACAACTCCTGGTTGTATGAATTCCCTCCAGACTGCCAAGCTATATTTAAATCCCTTCCCTCAATCGGAAGGAACTGAACCAAGCTGGAAAACAACAAATCAATGCTACTTGCCTTGTTTTTCATGTCTGACTCCACATTAATGCTGTGTCAGACACCATCAGCATCAGAAGAGGCTGCACCAGCCTTTGCCAGAAGTGTTGCATTGTCTCAATGAAAAAGGGAAATAGGTAAGAGGGATGAGAAAATTATTAATTTCACAGGATCTCTTTTGTGTCTCACCTCCCCTGTAATTTGGGCAGGGCTCCTTTCTCTGAAAACAAGAACTGGGAGAGAGAAGCTGTGGCTGCTCTGTCTCTGGAAGTGTTCAAGGTTAGGTTAGATGTGGCTTAGAGCAATGTGGTCTAGAGGAAGGTGTCCCTGACCATGGCAGGGGGTTGGAACAAGAACATCTTTAAAGTTCCTTCCAACCCAAACCATCCTATGCACCCTCACAGAGAACAGGGATTTCCTCACAGCACAATTGGTGGATGGAGAATTAGTTTCCTCATCAGTGAAGATGACCCCAGTGGGGGACTCTGCTTTCTGCACCAGACCAGGACAATTCCAAGCCAATGAGCCAAAACTCATCATTGTGCTGTCAAAGAAAATTCTCCTAAGTGCAGCAGCTACTTCCCCACACTCTTCAAAACCCTGATAGCCTGTGCCATGTATTTGCCACTGTTTAATCAGCTCTGGTTAATGAGTGAGACTCGTCTGCAGCACTTTCAGGGTCAACTTAACTAATTCCAGAAGAATACAACTGCACTTACAAGGAAACATCAAAAAACAGACAGTAAAAGCATAGGGGGTTTATGCACATCCTTTCCTGATGTGTTTAGTTGCATTTGAAACTGCTTCAATTGCAGATCTATAGAGTTATGTGAGCTGGTCACTGCTGGGCTCCCTGGGAATCCTGCAAGCTGGAGGGACAAGTCAAAGTGTCACAGTCAAGAATTTATATACAGCAACAGCAGAAGCCATGTGAGTGGAACGATTCAATCCCTTCCTGCTGAAAACTAATTGGATATAGGAAGGCAGAAGACGCATACTGCTGTATGCAAAGGAAGAGGAGTATGGAAAGGCTCCAAAACCAGTGCGTTTGGTAAGCTAATGTTATTCCAATGAAATTCGGAAAAGTCTGCAAAATTATTTTATGTCTTCTCCAATACACATTCAGTAGAGTATAAGGAATAAAATTAATCTCTTTGTGCAAAAGATTATTTAAATACATTCTATTATTAAAATTTTGTGCAACTAAGAACTTGTAGCAAAGACTGAAAAGAGCGTTCACAAAAGCAGTGAACATCACATACGCAGTAAAAATACAGTGGAGATCTGCAGACCAAAGTCCTTCATCACACCCAAATTGAAACATAAACCCATGGCAATGTATTCTCCCTGTGAGCTCTACTACAGCCCTAACAAGAGTACACTGCAATAGTCTGTGAAGAAAGGAATGTCTCCTCAAATACAACAGAAACAGCTTTGCTGGAGAACAGGAGAGGTTATGGCTGTTTCATGGACCTAAAGAATGCTGATATTTAGTAAACATTAAGGACCAATAAAGAACAAAAATTATTCTTAAAAAAAAAAAAAACCTACAAGGCCTTTAAGAAACCATAAATACAATTCCATGAGGTTTTCAGAGATTTACAGCACATCAGCTTGGCTGTGCACTACGGGGAATCCGTCTGGCCACAAGCCAGAGCCTCATCCCTGGGGCCCAGCACCCGAGCAATGCTCACAGGGCCTGCTCCTGCTGGAGCCACTCACAGCACAGACCCTGCAGGAGCTGGACACTGACCCTGCAGCAGCAGCAGGGGCACTCGTGCCACAGCAGGACATGCAGATTCTCTGGCCTGGACACACTGCCAGGCTGGGGTCCCTGCAGGAGCACAGCCCCGCTGGCAGCAGCACCGGCCTTAGCACTGCCAGGACTTCCCAAAGCCCAACTAATTCACACAACTGGGAATGCAATCTGGACAGGTGAAGCTTTAATCCTCTCCCTGAAGCTCTGCAGCCTATCAAAGCCCTGCATCTGAGCTGGATTATTAGAAGGATGAGATCAGCCATTATAACAATTAATTTTTGTGTGGTATTCTTCACTTCTGAATATTTGAACAGTGCTATTTTTTCACCAGATATGCTTTTGTAGCCAAAAAAAAAAAAGTGCTTGAGTGCATTACAGCATCTTTGTTCGCACGCAGTACTGAACTTCTTTGAAATAGTCAAAGTCCAACAGATTGATTTTGCTTCTGGCAAGTCTCCCTGCATGTAGTTTTGCTGAATGTGTAGAGCTACACTCTCAAAGAGCTACTTATCACCTACATGATCTATTTATGGAAGAATGGACGAATATCCATTAATATAAAGTCTAGGAGACAGCGTGGTCAATATGAAGCAAAGAAATCACAGTAAAGAGCAAGAAACTTTCTTTGATGTAGAATCCCAACTTCCACTGCCTTTGCTTTCCAATGCAGCAGGAGCAAGAAGGATAAATGACAAAAGGGACAGGGTTGCAAAATGTTAATATCCATTCACTTTGTTTTGGTTTTGGCTTGTTGTTTATTCATGGATTTCACATTAAGTTTACCTCTGGAAAATCATATAGGAATTTATCACCATGCCCATTCAAAATGCCATATAAATATTAACTACTCTTAATTGTTTTGTGGTTGGTGTTAATTAATGTTTTCCTTGATAGAAAGAAGTTTCTATGTGCAGACAAATCCTTCTAAATCCTTCACATTTTCATGTCACATCATCAAAACTGTTAATTTGGACTGTTCCAGAAGAAGATGGAGGACAAGACTCAGAAAATGGAAGGAGTGCTGATTTTTTGAGACAACAGACTTAACCTCCCAGCCTTGTGCATAAACATCTCATCAAAATTCAGAGCTTAATAGTAACTGGGTTCTTGGCACAGGGATGAGATTGGAAATAATGATCTAAAGCATTACATATGGATTGCTTCTCTCATCCTGAACTATTCTGGTGCCCAGACTTTGGGGGTTTTGTCCATCTTGAAGCAAGAGAAAAACATTAATGAAGTAAACAGAAACACTGTCCTTGCCAGCTGAGAGAGCAGGTCTCCATACCACATTTTCTACTAATGCTGTAAGACTCAGCTGTCTCTAAAGATGTGTTTTTTGCTTTCCAGTTCCACTATGCCCCGTGACAGTGGATGGCAGATGTCACATAAGCGACACTGCTGGATCCTGACACTGCAAAGCAGGGGGACAAATGGAGCCTTCTGCAGAAGGTGTGCACAGCTTCCCTGCTGGTTTTCTGGGAGAGAATGCCACAGCTGAGCCCTCCCCATTCCCCAGGCTCAGTGCACAGCCAGAGCTCCTGCAGCACAGGGTCCACTGGGCAGGTTCGTGCCAGCAGCCGCGGTGCAAGGAAAGCACAGAGAGGGAGGGAACACACAGCACTGAGTGTGTTCACTTCCAGAATGCAAAAAGCATCACAAAATAAACCTAACATCCTAATCATTCTTTTTAGTAAGGGCTTTACAAGATAAATCATTGTTCTGCTTTTTTTCCTTAATAAAAATAGTTACATGAAGAGACATCAGTAATCATATTTATGATGCCTTAAACAGACCCTAAAGGTTTTCTGTCTTCAATTTAACTCAGCTTCTAATAACCTATTAGCATGAAAATGACAGTTGAGCCGATGTAAGCTTAGATGCCTTTTCAAGATACAATTTCCTTCACGTTGCACAGATACTCTTCACATCACACCAAGCTATGAAAAAAACAAGCTACCCCTTGAAGTGCTCCAGAACGTATCAAAATGTTTGAGTACTTTTCAAAACACATCCTGGCACTTTTCTCTGAATGTAATTAATACCTTTCTCTTTCAATTATACACATGGATGCACATATTGAAGTATTAAAAAAAAGCCTCCAGATGGGTTGTCCTTTTCAGAACCTGATGAACTTTACAGGACTCTCTTTGCTCTGATCCTCTGTCCTATCTTGTCACCTCAGCCTTGTGTTTCTGTTGGTGGGTGTTGTCACCTTATTGAAAAGTTTCATACCTTCTCAGTGATTTCTTGTTGTCAACTCCTCACAGCACTGACTCCTTCTTCTTCACAGCCAACAACTCCAACTCTCTTCACAGCTCAACCAACAAACTCCATCTCCCCTCACAGCACAACCAACAAACTTAGCTCTCTTGTAGCACTCGTCTTCTTATTGGACACAGCTGTGGCCTATTAAGGGCAGGCCTGTTCCTAATCTTTGGTAATTACTACAGCTGCAACTCCTCAGGGGTGAGATTACCTTCTGCACTACCTTTATTTTGTACATTCTATACCTTCACAGGTGGGGATTTCCTCCCTAGGCTCAGTGACAGCAGGAATGGATTGCAGCACGAGCACCTTTCCATCCCAGACTGGTCCTGGTGGCTCCTGGTCACACCCTGCCTTGAGTCCAACTTCCAGCACAACTGGGTGCTGCACGTCCTCCCATCACAGCTTCATCTGCTCATCTCAGCTCATCATGAGGCAGGACTGCTGCAAGCTGCCTGCAAAGCTTTTTCCTGTGCTTGCACATCTCCTTTATTAATTTTCACAATTTTGATGCAGTTGGATCTCAAAAAGAAGTCATTCACAGCCCTACTGCCAGGTTCACAGCAGCAATAATTTGTGTATATCCTGAAAGGTTTGTGAATAAACAGGGTCATCAAATGCTGATGGGTATGAATGCTCCTCATTCCGGGCAGAGCTTGGTGTTAGCTCAGCAGTTGAACTGAAGACTTACAGAGCAAAACGGGCAACTGGTGACAAGACAAGAGAAAACGGCATCAAGTTGCACCAGGAGTTTAGACTAGGTATTAGGAAAAATTTCTTCATGGCAAAAATTGTCAGGCATTGAAACAGATTGCACAGGGGAATGGTAGAGTCACCATCTCCAGACGTGTTCAGAAACGTGGATATGGCTCCTGGGGACATGGGTGAGTGGTGACCATGGTGGTGGTGCTGGGTTGATGGTGGGACTTGATTTTAAAGGTCTTTTCCAACCTTCCAAGCTGATTCTACGAAAGCGATATAAACTTTTTCCACAACAATTAATTAGCACCATTGTGATTTACCATCCCTTTATTCCCCTGAACAGATGCAGCAGATGCATTCCTGAAGGAGTCATTTAAGCCACACAAGGCAGAGCCCTGGCTTTGTTGCAGGGATTTTGGCAAGCTGCAGTCCCAGCCCAGTAAGCTGAAGCTGCTCACAGGCTGCCTGAGCTGCAGCTCTGTGCCAGCACCGTGAGCAGCACCCCAGCCAGGCTTCTTGCCCTTTCATCCACCTTTCCCTTTCAAGGACATTAATTCTTCTGCTAAACCAACATGTAGGTTAAGCCCCCAACTCATCACCAATCTCAGGTACCCAGAGGACAGCCCAAATGAGATTTTATTCTCTCCAGAGGAATCCAGACCCTAGGCATGTTAGTCATCACTCCCATGGCATTTCCAACCATTCACACCCAAACATCCATCTGCACATGTTGCAGTTTGCTTTATCAATACCTTAATCCTGTGCTTGACTCCATTAATGCCCTAGAAAATGTCTATGTGCCAGCTTTTCTACTTACTTGGAGAGTTAGTGCCATCTCTCAGGAAGAAACTGTATGCCTCAGCAAAGAGAATAAATGATACACTTTCAAGCCTGACACAATTCCTTCCAGCTCTTTGAATGCATTGCAAAATTAATTGCAATTTCTTCTGTGATTTTCTATTTTGAGTTTATAGTTAGATGCTCTGGGCCCACAAGGAATGATACTATGTAGTTACCCAGTGAGAACGTTGGAATTCATGTCCTGAAGTTGCTTCATTAGTTTACTTCATGCTTTCCAAATGATCAAAGCAGATCTAAATTTTTCATTAAGAGGAAAATTACACCTTTTGCATGGTAGAACAACTGGGTTAATTGTCAACATTAATATTATATTTGTTTCTCAAGAAGTCACCAAGAATTTTTATCGTAACTTAATAAATATGAATCAAGGCATAGTCAATTCAGAGAGCAAGGAAAGCTGGGTCCTTCCTTCAAGCAATTATACATATTACCAGCAGTTTGGACTTGCTATTTCAGTTTTACATTTTGGGATGATCAAGCACCTACCTCCAACAGCTCATTTTTGCACAGAATGGGAAACCTCAGAGCACTGCAAATATGGAGGTTTTTATTGGTAAGAGGCTCTTATCCAATTTCCCACATTCAGCTTGACTGTTTTATGTTTTAGGGAAAAGAAACTACATCTTCCTTTACAGCTATAACATGTAGCATATCTTGAAG
Source organism: Ammospiza nelsoni (assembly GCF_027579445.1). Lineage (NCBI taxonomy): Eukaryota > Metazoa > Chordata > Aves > Passeriformes > Passerellidae > Ammospiza > Ammospiza nelsoni. The sequence goes on from NC_080648.1 coordinate 9,349,577, forward strand.
CCTTTAAAGAAGCTTGAATTTCTTCTTAGAGTTTTCCTTAGTGGTTCAGTAGCCTTTGGGTCACCATATTGATGTCCAGATTAGAAAAGACACTATAGGAATCACCAGACAAAGTTTCACACACTGGATTTAAGCAATATTCATTAAGACATTCATTAAGAACACAACTCTAAACAAACCTTCCACTACAAACATGTACTGAATTTGAAATCTGGCCTTGCTGAGGTGATAGCCACAGCTGCTTTCTGGCAAGTCAAATGGAAGATGTGGGTAGGGAAGAGAAGGATGCTTTGGCTCCACAAAACCCACATTTTCAAGCTCAGATGGTTGGTACCAGTCAAAATTGCCGAGGGGTCTTAACCTGTGGAGTTTTAATCTGAACGTGAATCAGCTCCAGCAATGGGAGGGGAACATCAGACAATGTGCTGATATCACCCATTTCTTTGTGAATTGACATCAAAATAATGCAGCAACCCCACTCCTACAGACACCCTCCTTCTCCCTTGGGCAGAAGTGACACATTACATGTAAAAAGGGAACTTTAATGAACAGAAGTGAACTTCTAACAAAGGCAGTATTGATAAAACGTCAAGAGCAACGTTGGGAGCAAGAGCTCTGCTCCCAACTCATTTAAATACACAAGGAGAGAGAAACAAGTAGTTATGCTTCCCAGCTTCCCCAGGGCTGTGGCACATCTTCCTCAGCCCAGCTCCAGGGCAATGGCAGGAAGGGGGTGCAGAAACAGGAATTAATTGCTAGGCACAAGATCTATCTGTGCTGCAGAGCGTGCGAGGCTGCCCGGGACAGTGCAGTGAGCCTGCACACACATCAATGCCATCCCAGCAGCATCCTGCACACTTTATGTCTGAAACAAGAGAAAGAATAGAAAGGATGAGTGTGGTTCCCACAGAAGAAGTAGAAATAAGGAGAAAAGGATGATAAAACCATGGGACTGCAGCGGCGCCGCACTGCGTTATTCAAAGCTCCATTAACACCATTACAGATGAGGACGTGCAGCAAGGGATGTTCATGCACTTCTATCACAAAGTACACTTGAAGAGACAGGGCTTTTAGTGGTCTCTGGTTTCATCTGGCTGTGCAGTGTACTTGGTGTTCCAACCTCAACTCCTTTCGACCTTGTTGTATGGAGAAAGTCCTCCAAACGCACAAAGTCAGCACTTGCCAGCTTGGTGTGATGATGGTTCTGACACCTCTCCCATGAAACCCAACTCACAGCATCTATTTTGTATGTAATGAGGAATTCTGACATTTTGATGAACACAGCTCTGTAGATGGCATACGGGCTTCCTATTAATTGGAAACTGGTCTGGTTGGAAAAGCAGCAAAGAAACTTAAGCTTTGTTCCCACCGTGGAAGGCAGAGGCATTTGAGAATCAGATGTAACATCTCAGTGGTAATTCTAAAAAGCCATGGGACAACAACAGCTTGTCCAGTGGGAAACTGGAGTCTGAGCATGACTGACTAGATCACCCTAAAAAAATTTTAAAAAGACACAAAAAAGGAGGCAAGATTTACATAGAGGCAGTGGAGTAGTTTTGTAACAGGGAATACAAGTAGCAAACTCTGCTGCAGTAAGGCAGAAGACCTGGGGCTTTCATCAGCTCTTCCAAGTTAACAACTCTAGCAGGAACTGCATCATAAGACAAGGTTTCCTCTCTTGGAATAGAATCCAGTAATTTCAAAACAATACAGAAAAACAGAGCAGAACCATATTAGCAAATACTGGATCAATTTAAACATGTTTTGATGTTTTTACAGAAAATATCAAAAAGAGAAAAGAAGCAATCCTCAAAAAAAGATTTACTGCCATCACGACCATGACTGTTTGACATCTGTGACAATACACTCATTAATCCTTCCAATGCAAGTTGTATTTTCATGTTATGGAGTTGTGGGTATTAGCCAGGTTTCCTTATGGAAAACATTCTTTACATGCAATGTTTTTACTGAAAATAGGAAGGACAACAGCCCTGACAGAGGCTGGGCAAGGTACTATGGCACTTGGACATCCTTGAATCAGTTTGAAGGCATTCACAGAGGTACTAAAACATTTATCAAAGGGACATAGTTATAAATGTGTTTTGGAGTCTTAACTATGTGGTTTGCCAACATATTAATTTTCTGTTTTCATTGCAATGTGATGTTTACAACACTCCTTCATTCAGTTTAATTGTCTCCCATCATATTTACTCCAATCACACTTTATTTAGAGATGAGTAAATAAATAGTGAGATTTTTTTATTTATGAGGATGTTTGGTTTTACTGTAACCTCATTACAGGATGTATTTTACAGCCTTCTGTCTCACAAATGATTGAACATAACTGCTGCAATATTACAGACCAAGTAAAATTAACATCCCCTTTTACTTCTCATATTTTTCATTAACCATCATGTTTTAAAGTTATATCCAGGCCACTGTACAAGCACAAAACTTCACCTGAATTTAATAATCTGTTTTGTGCTAACAGAAAAAAACCCTTAAAAATTGCCTTTATCAAGAGCAGTACAACCTGGTGTGCAATGTCACAAGGGGCAGTGTCTCACCTGGTGTATTTTAAAACCGACTTTCCTGCCACACACAGGGACTGCAGTGACTGACAGATGTACTCATTTCATGTTGCTATTGGTTTCCAAAGTCATTATTTAAATTTTCAGCAACATCCCCAGTCCTTCCTTGAGACATGTGGATGCACAGAGGAGTTTAAAGTCATTGATTTCACATTCTCTTGATGGAATTGCTTTAAAAGCAAAGCAAGAGGCATAGCAAGAGTTCCTCTGTCTTAAATCATTGGATTGCTCCACATATTGTGCATGCTCCTAAATTTCTGACTTTGACGAGATTTGAAATGGTTTTTCTAGAGGAATGAATGACTCCATGTGGAGCCACAGAGACGTGCTCAATGGAATCAGGTTTGGTAATTACACTGCCCCATTGAAAAGTAAGAAATGCATCTTAAAGACTCCTATCTCCAAGGAAAGTCCAGATTTGGGATTTGGAATTGATGTTACAGTTAAGTCACAGAATCATTTATGTTGGAAAAGACCTCCAAGATCATTAAGTCCAAACTTTGAGTTCTTACAAACCCTGGCTTCCACATGGCTGAACCAAGTTAGGGATGCTATTGCAGACTGCACAATAGGATCAATTAGTAGAGTTAAACATTTGAGGGAAGAGAATGTATTAGCTGGTTCAGCTGCAGGTGTCAATTGATTCTATTAATTAAGTTTACCTTTGTAAAATAATTAAGTTTTAAAAGTCTGCAAAAAGACTCCATTTTACTCACATCTCCTTTGTGAAAAGATCATTAAGATTTAAGACACCAAGACCTGAGGCTGGTTGAGACCTTGCAGTAAAGCCTTAAGGTGTCTTTGAAATGTGGGCAAGAAATTATAAGAGGTCATATACTCAAATTTTATTATATGCTAGTTTGCTATATTGCTCAAATTATTTACAAGTTTCTTTTTTCTCTGTTCTCTGTCACTCTTTCTGCTTGTACTGTACTGTTTCTATGCAAGAAGAACAGGGAGAAACTTCCCATTAAACTTTTATTCTTTGAGACTCTCTGGAGTTATCCTTATTCCCAAGCAGCCTTGCTTTGCCTGCTCCCCCATCAGTATCTCCTCTCTCACCTCTGCAAACAGGAAAGCAACATCTCATGAAAGACTTGTAATACTCTTAAAACATCCTGTGAAAGGATGTGATTTAAGAGCCTTATGCACTGATCAAATTTAAACATGCTTGGCTGGCCAGAAATAGATTAGTTTTGGAAAAAATTATAAGCCTACCATGGTCCTTTCCCTGGCAGGAATTTGAGAATTTTCCATTGCAAGACATTTCCACCACTTTTACACTTGCCTGGTCCCACACTCTCAAAAAGCTGCTGCTACCTCTTCAATACATCAGCTTAATATTCCAGCCAAGTGCAGAAATTGCACCATCACCAAGTACCCCCTTTTCCTTCCCATTCCCACACTATTTACCTCCTTGTGTCTCATCTTATTTCTAGTAAAGTTTCTGAAAATGAGGAGCAGCAACTAGGCAGCTAAACTGATGAAATGAAGTCTTTACTCATTTTAAACTTAAATGCTTTGGTTTTGCCTTTACTGGGCTTAATTCTAATAGAGAAGTCTAAGATCAGTTTTTGTCACAATAGCAAATAGCCTTATAGTTTGAAAATCCATACTGGGATAAGCTGCCCTTATCAGATAAAAGCACATTCTCATAGTGACTTTTGATTGTCTGTAATTCTTATCTTAAAATCCAACTGAGAAAGCACTTTCTTCATAAGCAAAAATTTCAATCACCAGCACCAGAGACCTCTGCAAATGTGTGGTCAGAGCTGCTGGCTGGACAGTGGGACCTGCTGTCAGGGGTTTAGAAGGGAATTCACAACCCTTGAGTGAAAGTGTCAGTGCATAGCTGCTATTGCATTTCATACTGAAAATATCATTCATATAAATCACTTTATCAGGTGATTTTTCTGAGTCAGTATGGTTATTCCCAAACTGATTGCACAAGAAAGTACTTTGCCACATCAGTAAACTCCTGCACATATTGTCATCATTTTTCAAACTGATCATGGGAAAAGCTTCTCCTTATTTTCCCTGCCATCGGAAGGGAACCATCCCAGCACATCACTGGGGAAGGCTGAGCAAAACCTCCCAAGAAAGATGCAGAGTGAACTAGAGCTGCACATAATTATACAAACATTTGCAGGAATACACACAGCAAACAGCAGCAGCTAATCCCACAAAATCCTCCAAGAGAGCGGGAAGAGTTTTCACTCTCTAAAACGTGATAATGAAAAAACAATTCCCAGATGCTCCACCAGATGAAATCATCTTGTTTCAAAGTTTATAATCATATATGTTAAATGCATCGGTCCACTTTCAAGATTAGTGATAATGATCTTACATTTTTAACAGAGCCCTTCATCCACGAGGATTTGATGTGAGCTTACACTGGCACTCCAGGACTGCTGCAGTCACCTCTGCCTTGAGATGTAGCAGCTGTTTAATATCACTGCATATGCTGTAAACAACACACTGTTGTACAGAATAAATAAAGGATACTGTGCTGTTTTTGCACAGACTGGATTTTGGTAGCAGGGGTCCACAGAGGTGGCTCCTGTAGGAAGCTGCTGGAAGCTTTCACCATGTCGGGTAGAGGCAATTCCTGATGGCTCTGAAGATGGAAATGCTGCTGGCCAGGGCTGGGCAATGAGAGAGGCTGGTAACACCTCTGTGGTAACAGATTTGAGAGTAAAATCAAAACGAAGTGAGACATGCATAATTTTTCTTCTAGTCAGAGAAGAGGAGGAGATGAGAGCATGTGAGGGAACAACACGGAGACACCAAGGTCAGTGGAGAAGGAAGGGCAGGAGATCCTTTGCAGCCCATGGGGATCCACAGGGGATGCAGAGATCCACACAAACTGTTTGTAAGGGCTTATTTTACTTCTCATTATCCTCCTCTGATTCTGATAGTAATAAATTCCTTTTGTTCCTTTGAGTTGAGCCTGTTCTGCCCTTAGAATATTTTCTCCCAGTCCTTATCTAAACTCATAAACCCTTTGTAAATTGTTTCTGTCCTCTGCCCAGCTATGGCAGGGGAGGGTGACTGAGCAGCTTTCATGGGTGCCTGAAGTTTGGCCAGTGTCAAACCACAACAATTCTCTTTTTGGTGAAGAATTGCAGGCCATCATGAGGACTTTGAGATAAGGATATTAATTGGGAGAAACAATGGGCAAAGCAAGCATTGAATCATAATAAATAGAATTATAGTAGGAAATTTGTACCATAATTGCAGCGAAACATCCAAGGGTGTATATCTGTGTAATTCGTCGGTTTTGTTCTGTGCTAGGATTAATGTTAGATCTGGTGTGGGGAACTTTTTTTCTTCTGTTTAGTTCAGTTGTTTTTGTTGTTCTAAGTGAAGATTGTGTGTTTAATGTGGTTTTGATGATAAGTTCTAAATATGTTATCAGTGTCAAACCATGATAGATACTCATCAGAGTAAAGTTACAGAAAAGCCTCCCTCAGCCTTTCCCTTTTCCATAGAAGAGCTCAAGAACAGAATAAAGGATAACTTGCATCTCTAGAAGAGATGAAAACCATGAGGACCCACACTGGGAAGCACATGTGGCATTTGAGGCAAAGACCTGAAAGTGCAGCTTCCCAGACCCAATGTAAGAACCACGGAGAGGAGCAGAGCCCACCTCCCCTGGCTGGGCAGCAGTGGGATGGCAAAACCTCCTTGGCTGGGGCACAGGACAGAGCTGACCACCTGAAAAGCCCATGTTCAAATGGGCTGTAAACAAATCCAGTGCTGACCACCTGAAAAGATCCCCCAACCTTTGGATCATGTCGACTTTCTTCATTTCGAAAGAGAACAACTGTGATCAGAGAAACTACTGCAGAGCAAAAGAACTGGCATTAAAGGCTTCAAGATAATTTCCTCACCTCACCCCTAGACATAGCTTAGCAGGGTGATGGCAGGACAGGTCAAATACAGACTGTCACTGTGGGATGAATGGAAAAGCAGGATCACCCCTTAGGAACACTCTGCAAATTGACCTTGGACTCTAATTTACAAACAAGAGCTTTGTCTTCTGCTCTCAAGTGTAGCCCTTGAGCTTTATCCCAGGTAACTGGAGATGGTAGAAGAGAAGCCATTTAACCTCTTCATCTTTAAATCACGAAGACCCAGCAGAAAGTGGCAACACAGAGAAAAGCCAGGGAGTCACTGAAGCTACAGCATGAAATGAAATGAAATGAAAGAGGAAGCCTTATGATTGATTTTAATAGGTTTTGAATTAAGCTCTTGAAATTGGAGAGCAGAACTGAAGAGATGCACAGATGAGCAGACTGCATGTCACCACTACAGGTGATATTACCAATTCCCAACAAAAAGCTGTAGTAAAGGGCATGTCTGAACACTCTGATGGAGGTACAAAAGTGGGAGATGTACTGCAGTTATTCAGTTCTGCATTCTTTACTTTATTCTCTTTTATCAAGATAAGCTCAAGCCACAGAAATTGTTGAAGGGGTTTGAATTTCCTTACACACCCGCAAGTCTTCATACATTTCCAATGAAATATTCCCAGAAAAATAAGTGCAGTTTGCTGTTAACATTCTGGGCTGAAGGCTTAGCATGGCACACAGCCACACTCCTCATCACACAGTTTGAGGCCAAACTAATCAATAGCAGGTTCCTAATGCCAATGAATTCCAACCAGCAGCTTGTTTTTAAAATGAAGTTACTGAAACAGAACTAAATATTGCCTAAATCAAATTAGCTGCAGTAGCAATAAATAATTAAAGTAATAAACTAGTTCATAAATAGAGAACATAATTTCATTAATTTTACCACCATGTACAGCAACATCAATATTGCAGCGAGATGGAGTGCAGGGAGCTAAGGCAGTTTTGCATCCACACACAGGCAGCACAATAGCAAAATGATTGTATATACATAAAAATCAAATCCAAGCAGTAACAGAGTACTTTGGAAGAATAAGTAGCTGTTGAGAGGCAGATAACTGGCTCAAGCAGGGAGACACTGTGTATTTGAAATACATTTTGCAAAGCTGAGGGAGAGATAAGAAGGACAGAGCAGGATGAGTTATTTGTGGCAAAATCTTCAGTAGCTCTAGATAAAGCACAGTGCTCATGATCTATTCCTGCTGATGCCACCATGTGCCCTTTTCTGTGTTCCCCATGACCACAGACTCATCTGTAAAGGCTTCAGCCTTCTCTCACCTCCTACAGGTAAACAACCAGGAGCAAAATCCAGGACAGTCAGTTCTGAAAGTGGGATGAGCTGGTGGGCTGCTGCCATGCCCTCCTGGTTCAAGCACTACTGCATTTACACTAAATGCATGCACATGCTCATGATCTCTGCACTCCCAGGATTTGGGGTCCCTTGGTTTAACTGAATGAAGGATCACAGATGGCCATGAAATAAAGACCTTTTTTTATTGTCTGAATCTCCCATTTGAAAGAAAAAAGCAGGGGTGCATACCCATTTCTTTCATGACTCTGGATCACATGTACACATCTGCTTTTTCCTTACTAAACCAAAACCTTTAGGGCTGAGTAAGATCTGTTCAAATAATGAAATACGATGAGAGATTTTGCAAATGTCAGCTGCAGAATATTGCTCCAGTACTGTAGTATTAACAAAGCCTTGCTCTATTCAAAGAAAGTAGTTACAAAATAGCAGGATAGCACTTAGTCACCTCATGCTGTTGAAATGTTTATCTGTTTTAAAGGGAAGTAAGTGCAGCCCTTGCAATCTCATCTCTCAGTGGAAAGCACTGCCTTCCCCAGAGACAGCTCTGAGGAGCTGTTTTGCAGAGCTGTGTATTACAGAGTCATTGGGGGCTGGTCCATACCACAAAAATAACTATCCAAAATAATTCAGCACAGCTAAACAGAGCAGTCATACCCACTCTGACAGCAGAGCTCTCCTCTAAAGATAATTCACCTCCAGCACCCTTAGTGCTACTTGTTAAAGGCAGGGAGGGTTTCTGGAGGGGCACAGTGATGTCTGACAGCCAGAGGGGTGCTGCTCTGGGAGGTGGTGGCTAGGATGTAAAATCCTGCACTTTTTCTTTCCTTTTAAGCCTGCCCCTGCTTCAAGAGAAGCTCTGAACACAAACACCACGAAGGTTCTCTTTCAAACAGTGCTCAAGCAGCAGCACAAACCAGGCATTTCATTGTTATTCACTGCACACTGCCCCATCCCTCTGTATGTTCTGTATGATCTCTCCAGCCGTCAACAAAACGGGAGAGCAAGCAGCTAAAGGCCAAATTTGCAAACACAGCCAAGCACACAAATCCCACTGCTGCCACCAGAGACACACAGTGAGCAGCATGGGCTGGGGGGAGTGAAGGCATCTCAGCAAGCAGGCCTGGCCCACAGCAATGCTGCAGGGTCATGGGAAGGAGGCCATGACTTCCAGGGAAATCTGGGGCAGAAGGACAGTTTTCCATGCAGAAGTGAGGCCAGCAATACCCTGTGGACCAGAGCACATAGCAAGCTTTCAGCATTGAAAGGATGCCAGCATCTGTCATGGCATGCCATGCTAAAGTGCCCTGTGTTTCCCTGTAAAGTGAATTTAAGGATGTCAAGCTTTACTCTTTTGAGTTCTTCAACAGGAAAAGCACTGGAAAGCACCAGGAGCTGCCTGGCAAATAATTTTTTGCAGAAACCAAATCCACCTCCTAGCACCCTGTAAATCACTCCCTCACCTCCATGAATAACTAAGTCAATCAGGTGGGTAAAGCAGACTAGACCTGGGGCTTTTGCATTCCCAAGCACTTGCTTCCCTTTTGTTCCACTCACTCTTCCCTCTCACCCTTTCTAATTGTTACAGCATAGAAATTGAGATCTCCCTCACCTTCCTGCACCTCCCTCCAGTTTTCCTCCCTGCAGCAAGCAAAGTCCCTGGCAGCCTTTTCATTTTGGTTCTGTTTTCATGGGCGATCCCATCAACTTTCCTTTAGCCATTAGGTTTCCTTCCAGAGAAGAGTTTTGAAGCTCTTTCTTAAGAAACTTGAAGAATCCATTCCCTGCCCACCTGCACATGATGCAGTATTGCAGAGCAAGCACAGTGGGAACCAGAGACATTTTAATGAGGTTCCCAAAGATGTCATGTCCCCATGATTATCCCCCATAATTTGATATTTACCATCTGACAGTATTATCCCCCATAATTTGATATTTACCATCTGACAGTATTAGGCACACTTTAGTCTGAACTATGTTGCAGAAAGGAGCCCTACTGGATAAGGGGCCAGAGAACCAGAGCAGGTGATGCCCTCACCAAGCACAGTGGTCCTCACTGTAGCCTTCTGATGGGTAAATCATGGTCCTGCCACACACCTGTCCTTCTTCACATCCATCATGGGGGACAACAGTCTGGATGACAGCCTGTCCACCCTCCTGTCTCAGTAACTCCAGTAAGGGAGAGATCCTGCACACCTTGCAAGGGATGCTGCTGAGCTATATTCAAACCCCACACACCAATACCAGCACGTTCTGACCCCACTACCACAGTGGCCCCCAACCCATCAGTAATTTTAGCAGCTTTCTGTACCTGCCTCTGCCACTGACTCACAAAGTGTCATCAGCTGAACCTGGGCAGAAAGCAAAGTACATTGCTGACATACACACACAGAGCTTTATTTTAAAGAGACCAAAATACTTCAACCACCCCACGCAACAGTTCTAAGTTTACCCAGTGTTATCCCCACTTCACACATGAGAAAGGTTACTTGCTATGATTAAGATAACACAGTGATTTTTAGGGTAAAAAACCCAACAGCCAATAAAATTCAGTATAAAGTGCTGAAATCCATCTGAGAACATACATATAGTCAATATAAATATACAAAGAATTCCTGGTATTTTCAGAATTGTGTGACTAGGAGTTAAATTATTACTGCATCCCAGTCACTTGATACATCCAAGGGTGTCCAAACCCATTAAGACCCAACAACACGCTTAGCAATTACACCCTGACTTGCAAAGTAAAGCAACTTCTTGCTGGAATAATGCACACAAACCCAGTAAATCCATACACTCAGCACCAGCAGGGCTGACACAGGATAAAGCATTGGAGCAGCAGCATCCCAGAGGAGCCAGCATCCCCCTGTTGCTTTCCCCAATGCTATGCCTGCTTTTCCACTCACAGCTTGTATTTAGGTCAATTGATGTTACCTTTGCTTTACACCTCCCTCACTGAAATCACGACAAAGGCAGAAAATAGCAACTGAACGAGGTTTGCATAGAGAAATCACTGAGACTAACTAAGCTCCAGGAATCAATAAGACTATTTTTAGTCACTCTCATAAAATTTCTTCTTTGCTTCTGCTGTTGGAAGTACCAGAATAGAGAATGGAGCCTCTTGGGGATCAAGAGTTTAGTTCACAGTGTTTCGGTTTGCTTCCTCAAGAGCTTCAGTAAGGCATGAGATGTCGGGGATGGGGTCTTGGCTCATGGCCTTCAATGATCAGCCACTTTGCTGTGCTCCTATTCTTAAAAACAAAATACAAACAACAGCAAGAAGCAGCAGCAGCAGAAGCTCCTTCCTGTGCATTTTCCTCCTCCAGGTGATACACTAAAAACATGCTCCACATTAGTCCCACCTGGAGAGGAGAGCTTTCTTCTCACCATGTAAAAAAACCTCACATTCTCAGACAAGTAATTATGTAATTACACAAATAACTGTGGGACTCCATATCTCACTAATACCAGCCCATCTCACTCAGAGGATCACATCTTTCTTGCAAATTAAAGACAGCAATTAAGAAGGAAATGCTAAAACCTACAAAACCTACATTCCAGTGTAGCAGGATATTCTGCTACTAAAAGTTTCTTTCTTGCCTTTTTTTCCCAATATAAGCACACAGTCTTAATTATTTAGAGCTCAGAGTCAATAGAGTTGGATCAGCAACAATGACAGACAGCCACTGTCAGGCAGGGAGACCTAAAGGATTCACTAACACTGTAAGGAAAAAGGCACATGATGACTATCAGTTTAAAGGATATTGACACTTGTGATAGTGTTAAAAAGTTAAATATTATCATAATTAGTTTTCAGCTGATTTTATCTCTGAAATCACACCAGCTTTGGTGATGTCTGCACTCCAGTGAACCTTGTTCTCATGTGTTTTTTCCTATCAGAGGATACAGAAGAAGGAAATCTGAAGGGGAAAAATGTATCACTGAAGAAGTGATCATTATTTTTTAACTTCTTCTATCAGACTTAATTCCCATTAAATCCTGAGCAAGGTCGCAGTGCAAGAAGGAGGTAGAGAATTGCAGCTAAACCCCTTGGTGCCAGCTGCAGAGAGCTGGGATCTGGGAGCGCAGCATCACACCCTGACAAACATCATCTGCTCTAAGTATCTGCTCCATGAATTTTAATTTCTATCAACCCAGCTCCCAAATAAGGTCTAGCTCAGGGCAAAATAACATCCCAGACAGCTAATGCAGAGATTGTGCCACACTGGGCATTCAGCTGCAAACCCCATGGTGTCATCCACACATGAAGCACAGAAACACAGAAATGTTTAGGTTGGGAAACATCTCTAAGATCACTGAGTGCAACCATTGACCCAGCAGTGCCAAACCCACCACTAGCCATGTCCCCAAGTGCCACATCCACACACATTTTAAATCTGTCCATGAGAATGTGGGCTCCACCACTGCCCCGGGCAGCCAGGGCTTGACAACCCTTTCAGTGAACAAGTTTTCCCTAATATCCAATCTAAACTATTTCATAAGACAGCATGAAGACAGCAGCACTCCTTATGGCACACATCATCCCTACACAGATGGAAACTTTGGCCCCACTCTCAAGAGGACAGAATGAACTCAGAGCAGGACTGTAGGGGACACTCACAGCAGGCTGGCCACATCCATGCCACCACCAAGAAAATTCCAATACACCAAATCTAAATTGTAAGCTAGAAAATAAATAAAGAAAAAATGTAATATGCCCATCTCAAGCTTCACTGTCATCCTCCCCATTACAGTGTACCTCCAAAGCTTTTGCTGCTAAATCACACTCTTATCTAAGTCCTACAGTCATCTGGCATCACAGGACACACTCTGCAAAGTTATCTCTATTTTTTCCTTCAAAAAGAAAAGACAAAAAACCAAAAAACCCAAAGGAGGTAAGAATGGGGAACCTGAAAGCCATTTTTATCTTAATAGCTGGCAAACACACATCATTAGATTCCAATAACAAGTAAAAAGATTGTGTTTAACCTTAAAACCAGCAAATTCTGTTTAAGTGTAAAGGGAGTGAATTCACTATCTGACAGTTGCCATTAACATTCTAGACCTGATGAACAGTTACTGAGCTCAACAGCTTCCCACATTTCTGAGCTGGCCTAGTAAAAGTTACTTCTCCCTACAAACCATGACCTTCATATTCTAGTGCCTGATAAATTAGCAGCACAGAAAACAGATTTTTATCTGATCTTAAAAAAGAAAGTTTGTGTGCTCTCTCAAAGACTAAATGAACCTTGTGATACAAAACCCAACCCTTTTAGCTTTAGAAAAATTTGCCTGTAGCTCATGCATATGTTCCTGGAAACCGCAGACCTTCTTTTTGTCATATAGGAAACAGGGGTAGTACCAGCAATTTGTAGGAAACAGGGGTAGTACCAGCAATTTTTCCAGTAATTAAGAGAAATACTAACATAGTATAGTGGTGTTTGTGGGAAATAAAATTTATTTTTACTGCAGCATGTGTAGCATCAAGTAGTAAGGAATTTGTTTCACTGAAGATCCAGACAATGCTTAGCCTCATATCTGTTCACAAAGAGGCAAAATCTGAACTCATTCTTTCTTACCAGAATTAAAAAAACAAACAAACAAAAATCCTAAAAGCCTCTGTTGTATTAAGGCAGCACAAATCCTAGTTTTAATAATTATTAACTCATTTGATCTTATTCTCGCTCAAATACACTTCATCTATAAGTAATGCTAGAGGGTGCCTGTTTACACATTGGAGGTGGGATTTTGCAAGTGAGCCAAAAGGATCTAGTTTGGGGTTGAGTTTCTGCCTGTTTATTTCAACTGCAAACCCAACAGAGCAGTTCTGACCAACCACCTCTAACTCCTTAATGACCTAAAGCCCTTGGAGCCCCCAGAGACAAGCAAACCCCTCACCCCAGAAGTGACCAGCCAGCATGGGTCAGCACAGAGCTTGGGAGAGCTCCCAGGAACAATGCACTGCCGGGTTAATGCCTGGATTCGATGATCCTAGAGGCTTTTTCCAGCCTTAACAATTCCCTATTTCTGTGACCACATCCCCCTCCAAGCCCTTGCCAAAAGTGCAGGCTCGCAGACAAAAGCTCCATCCGCACAGCAGCCGAGGAGAATTTTAAGCCAGCAAAGGAGTGTTTGTTTGTGCTAAGAAAGAGATTTAACGTCTAAATTAAATAAGTGCACTATGCTTAGCTCCCACTGCCAGAGCTGCGGGATATTAATGGCTCTCCCGCTGGAGCTGGCTGTCCCTGGAGAGCCCTGCTCACAGCAGCCGTGTGCTGATCAGCACATCAGCAACGGGGGCACGCGCGCACAGCCGCTGCCCCCTCCCTGCTTCCCCCCAGCCTCCTGAAAGGAACTGCTCTGCTGCTCTGACAGAAATCCTCCCATCCCCTGGGAGTGCACTGAGAGAGCCAACAACAGGTTTGGTTCATGGAAAGTCTGAAAATTATTGCTGCGAAATCAGGAAAGTGAAATGGAAACTCCACTGGTAGAGGGCCGGGTCAAAATTAGCACCTGGATGCAAAGGAAAATAAGCTGGATACTTTAAATTATTTTCATCATCGTTCCTGTTGTTAAATGAGAACAATAAAACATGTTTCATTATGTAATTCCAAATACTAATTGCTGTGACATTTGAAACTGAAAATAATCCCACAGGTTGTTTCCCAAAGAGAAAGAGATCCCTGTGCTGTGCAGAGGTGCTCAGCGAGGCCAGCAGCGCCATTCTCCCGACAAGAAGGGCCTCTCACCCTCCAGTGAGCAAACAGCATCCTGAGAAATAATTACATTAGAGCTTCTGTCTGCTGGAAAGGCAGAGGGGTGAAAGGAAAGACAGAGGGCTGTAATGATTATTTCTGTTTTAGAATACTAGGGGGTGCTCAGTTAAAGATGTGTGAATGATGATGGGATCATTGAATCAGAGGGAACACAGCCCAGATGTGATGAACAAGGCCTGATGAACATGCTTCCTTTGAGGAGGGAATTGCAATGCCCAGCACACAGATCAAGCAGGACTTGTTCTGGTGGTGTTATTTATATTGGGTGAACATTACAAGGGTGAAAGAGTCATTCTCAGCATTGTCTCACAGTCAATCAAGAAATAGTTTTCAAGTTCACTCAGAACCCAATTACTTCACCAGCACCTCCACACTTCCCAGGACTTGTTAGGATGATCCAGTGATAATACAAACTCTGTGACTCACCAAAAATGATCACTTAGCCCTCTCTCTAATCCAACCGACCTGTTTGGAATATACTTACAGGTGTCATCCAAATGCAAACTTCCCCATGCAGGAAGCATTTATTATAGATCCAAAAGGAAAAGAGCTGTCTCTCCTTCTTTACTGCTACCTTTACGTGAAGCCTGAGTTCTGATTGGGACAGCTTGTAGTACTGAGGAGGAGTCAGGGCTTTCTGGATAATTTAATGTACTGGTAAGGGCTTTGACTTAATCCATGTGCTCTGCCTTACAGTAAAGAGTTGCTCCTTACTGGTTTTGAGACTCCCAGCCCACTAGAAGCCGTTACAGTCCTCTACCCAGCACACACACTGCAGCCCTGGCTGGTCAGTTCATCATCATGATGGCAAAACCCAGCTTGGTTTTACAAGCATGTAAGAACCTGCACTTCTTTCCTACTTTCCTATGACTCCAGCTACTCATTCCAAAACCAGGAACAGGCACACTAATCCAGCCACCCTGAGCAGTGAGACCATGAACCCCTCTGACAGACCCTCTCAGGGTCTTATCCTGTCACTGCTGAGGGTTAAAGTATTATGACAGAGTTAGGAGAATGAACTTCTTAATTTATCAGAATTTTTGTGGGTCACACAGTTATTTAATCACTGCACAGTGCTCAGATGTAGCCTGGATCCCAACTCCTGCACACCCGGGAAATCCCACCAGCATCCAGGAGTGCACACACAGGCACCTCCCAGGCTGGGATACCCCCTCCAAGCACAGCCACCCTCTCTGCTCACAAACTGGTGTTCTCCCATGAAAATGTCTCTGGCAATGGATCAGCCCTCACTGACGCTGGTGCCAACAGAGTTGGACACGTTGATAAGAGCAGAGAAGCTGCACAGGGCCGCTTCCAATTTCTGGCTTCACTGATTCTATTTCCCAGGGAATAAGGGTTGCCACAATGTTGATTCTGTTAAAAGCAGCTGATGAACTTCTGTATTTAACAGGCAATAGGAGTTCAAACCTAAATATGGCTATTATATAATTTAGGGAAAACTAATAATTTTTGAAAAACAGTTATGGGTAAAGAAGAAACAAAAACCAGGCTAATGAAAAAACCTAACTTCAGTAACTGAGAGACAAATGATTCTTTAAAGAATTCGGATATGAAAAGTAAAGAAAAAATATCCTGTTATAGGCAATTCACATCATAGAATTTCAATGGGAAAAGCAAAACAACTAGAGGCAGGAACACTGCATGCCACTGTCACCTACTTTGCAGTTGCAATGAGAAAGTAAATTGAAATCTTGTAAGAAGTGACAGTTTGAAAAATTTCCAAATCTGCAGATGGAAAACACAACACTTTTTTCGTGTATTTTTTTATTTTCCAAGCTAGAGTATAATTTGATGCTATTATCTGCTGGCTGTGCAAGATAGATTTCAGCCTTTGCAACAACTATTGTGCACACAAACCCCAGAAACAGATACAATAATAACCAGACATGGTCCCCTGCGCTGAACAAATTTAAAAGCCAAAATCCAACTTATGCCTTTGGAAGGAACCAGCTTTGAAGTCTACAGGTCCAGAATCACTTTGCACATATGTTAGTTTCATCCTGCTTAAACATGTTACTGGATGAGTTTCGTGATACCTGAAATGAGTCAAATAGTTTTACACTCAATTAGGAAAAATACTGGGCTGATATTCAGCCCTAATGACTGTCACATCACTGGAGACACTTTATCAGACAGAAATTCAGCAAAAAGAAAGCACATCTTAACCTCACTAAAATCGAGAGAGTAAAAAGAGTGACAAAAAGACCTATGAGGGAGAGGCAAGGATGATAATGAGGAGGAGATGAGGACAAAAATACAAGGATCACTCTCATGCTACTACATAAACACACAGTGCCCATTATGCTATATGCAAAACAACAAACCTGCCTAATATTCTTCAAAAATTCTCATCAAATACAAGCAAGCAGCATGGCATAGATAAATAACTCCTGTCTCATGACAAACAAGGAAATATTTATGGAAGACTATTAAACTTGGATTACTGAGACCTTGGAGCAGTTGCACAGTGGCCAATCAGCTCTGTTGACTAAATACATATTTATAAATGCTTTACCTCTTTTATTTACCCAATGGCTTATTCATTCTGTTCTGGTTTTATTTGGGTCTATCAAGAACAGTAAATGTGCAGTTAGATGCATAATAAAAACTCCTTTAGAAAAGTAATTACATTACCTTATACAGAGCAGATTTTTCTTTCCCAAGCACCATGAACTGGACCATTTCACAGGCTTCTAAGTTCTTATTAAAAATATACTGACACATACTAATTACTGAAATGAAATCCTGCTTGAAAATGTGAAGTCCAAAAGGACCATTTACACACAAAGTGGGGCTCTCTGAAAACCACCGACTTAAGCAGAGAATGTGCTCTAACAGCAGCCAGGTATGTGGCTATGGCCCCAAACACCTGAATGGTTCATTCTTCATATCCTATTAGGAAGGAATTCTTCCCTGAGAGGGCAGTGAGGCCCTGGCACACATTGCCCAGAGAGGCTGTGGCTGTCCCATCCCTGGCAGTGTCCAAGGCCAGCTTGAACATGGCTTGGATCATCCTGGGATAGTGGAAGGTGTCCCTGCCCATGGCAGGGGACTGCAGTGATATAACTTTTCAAATCCCTTCCAACCCAAGCCATTCTGGGATTCTATCATTCTGCTGGATTTGGCTAGAGCAGGATATGGTGCAAGACCACAACAGCCCCACAGTTAAGCACTGCAAGGATCACTGACCGCCTCAGCCACTGTCCATGTCACCTTCAGAGCTCCCCTGCCTTAAACCACCCTCCCAGCTGGGCAAACCCAGTGACAGGCTCAGCACCTCCATCTCCACAGGCTGAGGCCATGACCACCTGGGAGTAAGTACCTGAACTAAGGGAGCACAAAGAGGGTTATTCCTCTCTTATTTTCAGCTCATATTTGAGCAGTGAGTTGAAGCTCCAGTAATATTACCCTAATTGCTCTGCCTCACAGTTAAAGCTCAGTTCAGGAAGAAATGGCATGTTGAAACCTGTTAAGTCTGAAGTTGAAAATGCACCATGCTCTTACACACATTAAGTAGACTAGTAGCATGTTCAAAAATCATGACTCAAAAATCTGACTGGACCCAGAAGGGATCCTGCACTTTGGATCTTGTTTGAAAGTCTGAATTTACTAATTTTTCTAATAGCTAAGACATGCAGGATAAACTGATCTGTTAGACAGTGTTTGCATATTACGTTATATTGCCATTACCAGAAACATCTGCTGCCAGCTTTTTATTCAACCCTTACAAATGAGTTTATGTTATAGCTGGTCTGAAAAATCTGGGTCTACAGTGCATTTGTACCTTTCAATATCATGTACAAGCATCACATGTGTGCTCCATATGAGAGGGGCTTCCACATCATGCAATGCTCTCTGTAACAACAGCATTTCACCAGAGTTATGTGGCTGGACACAAAAGTAGAATTTCATAGAAAGAACAATGCACCACTCAAAATAACCAAATAAATCAAATCCAACATGACTTCAAACCTCACTGTATTTCAACCTGGCTGCTGCTAATGATACTTAAGTCAAGAAAGGCCCATTTGCCTAAAAATATTGGTTCTCTTATTCTTAAAGAGAGGCTATCTTAGAAGACCAGTGCAAACTAGTCCCGCTTTACAGCTCTGGGGCAGCTGGAGAAAAGTGCTTTGGAGCACTTCTGAAGATGAGGCCAAAACAAGGTTTGTAGGACAAAGGAGCATCTTCTAAAAAACTTCTCAGTTCAGACTGAAAAAGTAGAGAAGTTTGTGGACTCAAGGGCTGACTGAAGCCAACACCACACGCAGCTTTTTCAGCTGCCAAATCAGCAGAGTTTGTTCTGATTTCATATGGAAAAAGAGAGATGCCTTCAGGCACATCCAGCTCCAGCACTCTGAACTGGGGATACTTATTTATGATGTACAGCAGTATGGAGTACATATATATGTTATTTTGTATCTCCCTGTAAATCCTCACAAGGTCTCATAGATTTCTGGCTCACCTCCATCTTCTCCCTCTTCCCACACTGGGAACTGAAGTTGTCCACTTCCTAAGCTTGTCCACAATCTGCTTGATCCAGCTGCTGCTGGGAAACAGCTTCCTGATTTCCTGCCACTCAAGAAATTTTCACTCCAGCTCCTTCAGGTCCATCAATCTGCTGCTCTAGCAAAGCCACACTCTATTTTATTTACTTACTAAACAGTCATGTCCATTCTGCCATGAAGAGAATTCATTCCTCCTGCTGCCCCAGAGCACTCAACTACACAAACTGATGGATCCATTTTACAGAAACCTTAACTCTGCAAAACCACTCTGTTTGCACCAGTCAGAGAGCGGGGCATGCAAGGGGTTTGCTGTGCCTGTGGCAAAGCTGGGCTAAGCCATGGCTGCATTCACATTTTCAGAAGTATTCCATCTCTGTGAACAGTTATTTGTCAGCCTAATATGACCACCAGGACCAGCTCTGTTTGGTTCAGGAGCTGCTCAGAAACTCCCTGGCAAAGCTGCAATTCTCTGCTCCTCATCCCAGACACATGTGCAATACAAACAGCAATAGTGACACTGCCCAGGAGCATTCACATTCCTGTTAATTTACTGCTGTGCCCCGCACTGGCTAATGTGTTGATTATTTGAGGTTCTTCCCCCTCCACAGGGTTTTACTCCCTTTTTTAATTCCTGCCACTTAAGAGCACAAAATATGCCAAGTTATAATTAAACACCACTGCTGATAGGTGTGTGGGAGCAAACAACTTTGCCCTTTCCCAACTAGGGCTAGGCTGTTCAAGTGGGATGAAGTACAAAAAAAATCTGAGAAACTGTCATTTCATAACCTTGGAAACACAGGCCCTAAACATCAGATTAATATCTTGACCCAAACATCCTTCCCTGAGTAACAGATTTCAAAGCATACATTGTCAGTAAATGGCAAAGCCAGAGATAATAAAATTTTCTATGAAAAAATAAAGCAGCTGAGATGGGCAGAGACAAAAAAATTTGCTTGAAGACCAAGTAATTGTTAAAACTAGTATAACAAAACATGGAAAATATTCCAATTTGTGATTCAACAAAACAGGGAGTTTTAATGTAAAATCTGTCCTTCAGACTTTGGAGGAATGTCCTGAAATTCAGCCAGTGTGTTTCTGAACACCCAGCTGTGTACAGAGCATACACATACAAATATTTACTTTCATATTATATCATCTGGATGTAACTGAGATAGCCAGAAAACCAAGATCCTGGTGGCACAGTTTCTTCTAAAGAGCAACATAGGCACAGCTACTGATTTTTGGAGGGTTTTGACAAAGTCATAAGGAAAAAAACACAGATTTTTTTGGATTCCAGTAATGGGAAAAAACCAACATAATGGGAAATTAATAGGTGATTTACTACAGAAGTAATTACAGCTGACCACTTTGTGCTCCCAAAGGATTTCAGGAGAGTAACTTATCATTCCTGCCAATTTTGGAGTGCCTGTCATCTTCCATGGAGAGGAAAACATTTGAAGTGGGTGAAAAGAAAGGACGGAGTAAATAGAATTTCTGAAGGGCATTACTGTTTTATAACCATGAGTCAGTTTTTCATGTAGGATATAAAAACTGATGTCAAGTGGAGAATAATGAAATATTTCTTAAGCTGTTGGCTGGATCCTCTACCATTGCTAATTGATGCAGAGATTTTTCAATAAAACTCTAGCAACTTGAGAAAGCTCAGGATGTACTACATTCTATTGCTCCACATTGTGATTAGGGATCACAGTGTGACAACAAGGATTCTGTATCTGCAATAAATATATACAAATAGGATATCCACAACACAGAGCTTGTGAAAACTTCAGACAAGTGTCAATTCAAAGAAGTTTTAATTCAAAGCAGATATTTAAAGTTTGTATCTTTATGGCAGTGTGATGTCATCTGTCTGAATAAATCTAGAGTTGCATCTCATTTAATAAGATTATATGGTCAGAGCAGAAGCAATTTACTTGAACATTTCTTGGCTGAATGGTTTCAAAAGCATCTTTTGACACTAATTTGTTGAACGGATGATTGTGAACAACATAAAAACAAATTAAAAGTTTTAAGTGCTTGGGTTAGGTTCTCAGCTAGTAAAAAGCAAAGGTGGTCCATTAATTCAGCAGAGCTTTGCTTATTTCTATCTACTGAAGACCTGGCTCTTTATGCTTAATGTGACTATACATATGCTTGGGCACAGTTCTACTCAGCAGACAATTTGTTCTAATACTCAGCATCCTTCAGCCCCACAGAACCAGCTGAAATGGGAACATTTGTTAGCGCCAGAAGTTGCAGAATTAGTTCCTGTGTCCTTGCCATTAAAATAATTGGGGAAAACACTGGAGGTTCTGTTCTGCCAGACATGGGGAATTTGATAGACACAAATGTATGTGGCTTTTACATATATAAGCTGTGTGGT
Organism: Ammospiza nelsoni; assembly: GCF_027579445.1. Classification (NCBI taxonomy): domain Eukaryota; kingdom Metazoa; phylum Chordata; class Aves; order Passeriformes; family Passerellidae; genus Ammospiza; species Ammospiza nelsoni. The sequence continues at coordinate 9,371,079 of NC_080648.1, forward strand.
GTAATTTACAGCAACAGGTAAGTATTATGCATTCATGTACACTCATTACACAGGGAAAAGTCACCAATCTTTAAAATTAAACCCTGCCACTGTCCAGCCTAATGTCTGCAGGTGCTCTCTACAAGCTTGGTCCCATTTCTTACCTAACACACACCCTTCAGTCTCCCAGTTTCCTGCACAGGGATTTCCCCTCAGACTGTAGATTTTAGGAAGAAATTGTCCCCTGTGAAGGTGGTGACACACTGGCACTTGTTTTCCAGAGAAGCAGTGACTGTCCTATCCCTGGAAGTGTCCAAGACCCAGCTGGACAGGGCTTGGAGCAGCCTGGGATAGCAGAGGGTGTCTTTGTCCATGGGAGGAGGTGGAATGGGATGGGCTTTGAGGTTCCTTCCAACCCCAACCATCGTGACACCTCATCCTTTTCACTAAATGCCTCTGTGTCCACATGATCTACACAAACTGCTGCTTTTCCCAGCTCCCTGCTCCTGTTTTGCTCTTCCCCATCTGCTCTCCTGCAGTATTACACTGCCCTGGACAGCAACGAGGAATGCGCAGGTTATTCCCCTTTTGGCTCCATTCCCCTTTCCTCTGCACTAAGGGCAGGAAAAATTATCAAAAAATTAACACAAAAATGAGAAAAAGATTCAGTTAGTGAAAAAACATCTGCCTGCCCAAACTTCCCCTGTGATTTTAGTTCAATAGAGCAATAGAGAGGGATGGTATTCAAATCCTGTGCTTGCTTATCACATGCTGGGGTTTCTTGAGCTTGTGTTTTGAGATTTTTTAGCTGGTTGGGAGTTTGTCTGTTTTCAAAGCACAACACTAAACCTGGCACCCTATCCCATATATTCTGGTTACCATTGCATGGGCATAATATGGATGTTAATATAATATGACCCACTACAGTGGGTCAATTGAGTGACCAACTCAGAGGCAAATTTCAAGTGAATTTAGAAAAATATTCCTGCATCTTCTAATCAAATATCAGATTAAGGGTTTTCTTAATTAAAAAAATTATGTTTAGTCAAAAAGGGTAATATTTACACACCAGTTAGACATCCCAGAAACAAAATATTTCTTCAGCCATTTCCATTTCAATTGAGAAGAAAATCAGTCTCCAAACATCACTGAGAGGTGGCTGCCAGCTGCAGTCAGGGAAGCTTCTCTCCTCCATACCACAGCAATTAAAAGATCATGTAATTACTGCTGATCTCATGCCATGGAAGTCAAAGGAAAACCATTCATTGACTGTAATGGGCTTTGGAGCAGGTTCAGAATTTCTCCAGCATATGTAATCCTGACACTTGGAAACCAAAACCTCGCAGTTTAACTACACTCATCCACAACTAAAAAAGTGTTTTCATGCTCAACAACAATCAAGGCTTTGCTCCCTTTGAAAGAAAAGCATCTGCTTTAAATCCAAAGGATTCAAACGTTTTGTCCCAAAATAAAGAAAAATTCTGAAAAGTCTAAACCAGGATTGCCCCTCCTTTCACCAGCTCTTTTTTTAATCATCTTGGATCATCCATAAGCCTGGGATAATAAAAGCAGATACAGAGTAAGTCTGCTGAGCTCCCACATTTGTGGGCGTTTCTGGGAGATATTTTTTAGTTTTTCAGCTTTTTAAAAGAAAGCCAAAATTTCTACCAAGGGAATAGAACAAGGATAAACCCACAACTACCAATCTCTTCCAATCATCTCATTTCCTCAGGTAAAAACCATTATCTGCAAAAATTACCATTTTTAGGGGGAAAAAGACTTCATCAAAATCACCTCAAACCATATCACAAGACTTAGAAGAAATCCTTTTGTGTGCATAATAAACATTCTGACCCTCCTGTTATTTTTTTCCTGACACCAAATGATATCTGCTCTGTGCACATTTTAATACTGAACAGGTTTCTGAAGGAGCCTTTAGTCGAATTATTTGATAGGCACTATTGAGGAATAACTCCAGAGAGGAAGATACTTAAACATTGCTGAAAATCCCCAGGTAGCTCTGCAAATCCACAGGCTTTTGTTATCAAGAGGTATTTACCATGTTAGCATTTTCTTGACTTTTGAGGAGTTTGCAGTTCTTCAGACAGGCTTGATAATCCACATATTGGATAGGCATAAGCCAAATTTATCTACACATCTTTACTCCCCTAGTTTCCATCCCCTTCACTCCAGCCATGGATCTAAGAAACTTCTAACAGAAGTCCATTACATTGAATTCACTTCTGAAAAAAAAAAATAATTATGGTTTTACCCCTCAAAATAAAAGTTAAGACTTGCCCATCCTCTGTAAGCAGTGAGAAATCAGCCTCACTTAGCCTGGAAATTTTGTGTCTTGAGGCACTGATCTCCAAATTCAGTTATTGCTCTGCAGTAACATTCTCCAAGCACACAATCTGTAAACTCAAACCTGATTTCAAGAATTACTATCTTTAAGCTCTCATATGTGTTGGTTACTTTCACTGTGAAGAAAGTTTTGGAAGCAGAACTCCTATCTGAAAAAGGACTGGAGGTACATCCACAGGACTGGATCCAGTCTCTGCGCCCATAATGGGTTGCACCAAAACTACAGCCAGGGCATGACTGAAAAGTGCCCACACCCACAACACCAAGAGGTTTTCTGCACCCCAAAGCAGCCCTGACCCACCCAAGAGCCCTCCTCAGGTTCAGACTGAGGGAAGCACAACAGAGCTGGATTTCTTCATCAAGAGTGGCAGAAGTTTGATCAAACACACACATGCACTGGACACCTAAATCAAATAGATTTCGCCTTTAGCAATAGCTGCATTTTTAATTAATTCAAGCCTCTCTGCTGCCTCAGCCTCACAGAATTAAAAAACCCCAAAAACTACAACAAAAAATTATTTGCCCAAATCACAATTTACCCTTGGACCTGACCTTCTTTGTGCAGTAAAACCTTGATAGTTACAACCCCTTCCCAACATATGGGATGCCTGAAACAATTCAAGAAGCTCTGGAAGGGAGCAGGGAATGCATTAATCCATTGAACAGCAGAGTGCCACCTGCTTCACATTCTACCAAGACAGATGAAGAAAGCAACTGCCTGATCCAGAAAACATCTGCTGAACAAAATCAAAATTAATGATAACCAGAACGAGCTCTTTGATGGCCGATTCTCCCCCAGCTGCCAGGAGCCATCAAAGAGCCTCTCCTGGCAGAAGGCAATTGTTTCCGAGGCAGCAGAGTGCCCAGGAGCTGAGCTCAGAGCACCCTTGGGTGGAGCTGTGCTGAGCAGAGCATGGAGAGCCTGCTCTGCACCTTCTTCTCCCTGAAACTCTCCAGGGTTTGAGTTTAGCACAGAATGTTTTGGGTTGGAAAAGAGCTTTATCCAGTTCCACCCCCCTGCCATGCCTTCCATTGTCCCAGGGTGCTCCAAGCCCAATGTCACTGTAGGACATGAAACAACACAAACACACACACTGCTGCTTTCAAGGTGAAGAAAAGGGAAATTATTATCTGACTTGAACATTTATTAGTTTTCTAAAAGTGACAGTGGATTGGAGGGTTAAAGTGCCACCTCTCCAATGACACTGGACAAACCAACAGTCTAGTAAATTTCTCCCATAAAAGAATGCAAAACAATGACTGATTTACAGGAAGTGTGTGAGAAAGTTCGTTATAAGAATGTAAATATCAGAAGGCTTAGAAAATCTTTTAAAATCAGAACAACAGCCCAATCCAGCCTGGCCTTGAACCCTTCCAGGGATGGGGCAGCCACAGCTCCTCTGGGCATCCTGTGCCAGGGCCCCACCACCCTCACAGGGAAGAATTCCTTCCTAATATCTAATCTAAATTATCTTCCTTCAGCTTAAAGCCATTTAGGTGCCCTGCCAGCATCCAGACCTTGACATACACACCCAACACACCATCATGAAAATCTGTGCTAAAATAGCAGCTTCTCATTGGGAAAAAAAATATCTACAATTTGCAACACTAAGAACTGTCAGACAAGCACCAGGCACAGACTGTTGGAAAACCCACAGCGGCACAACCTTTCAAGTGTGTGAACTCATGCTTATTTTAAAAAGTTACTGCAAGATACTCAACACCAACACACACACTGAAAGAAAACCAGTTTTCCTACCTTTTCTTCTTGTAACTTCAAACCTTCTGGAGTCCTATAAGGAAAAAGAGAATTTTTTGTGGTGTTTTTTATTAAATGCAAGAATTGTTCAAAGGCAGGATGAACAACCCCCCCTAAAAACACCAATTACTGACCCAGGGAAGCATCTGTGAAGCTCAATACAATAACTGAGGAGCAATTACAAGCACACATTTCAGTTTGTCCACAGATATTTAATGGATAAATATAACACCTAAAATGACTCATCACTGTGTGATAAATTACATTGTAAAGCACAACATTTTTCTTGAAAATTGATTTTTTTTCCCCTCTCTTTATGTTAAAAGGGAGCAGTTAGGAGGGTTATTATTACTACACCGAAGATTTGGGCTGAGGAAGGAGAAACCATTACAGATATTTTTAGCAGAGACTTCTGCAAATATCTGAATAATTTCAAAGCCACTGGACTACTCATGCTGAAAGTTGAGTGCTCATTTCAATCTATGCACACCTACATAATATTTTTGCATATAATTTTTTTTGCATAATTTTTTTGCAAATCATTATAACAATCTCTAATATAGAAACTTGTTTTAAAACACTGTTTCTAAAGGTATTGCATTCCCAGGCAACACTATCTGCTTATACTAATGGTGAGACTTCAGAGGAATAAATATTTAATTCCACGCAGTAACACTATTTATGGGTTAATTACAAATACGTCCAAATTTCCATCATTGGAGCTATTTCTTGCAGCCAGTATTAGAACTGGAGGAATTGTGGGGACCATCTGGAGTGCTTCTGTTATGAGAGAGGTGGGGTTGTTCAGCCTGGAGGAGAAAAGGCTCTGTGCACCACAGGCTGCAGGTCCCCATGGACTGCCACAGAAATGCCTTTTCCTGCCTCCTACCCCCTTCCAGAACCTTCTGGAAAGTCCCAGGGCAGGACAGAGGGACAGCTGAGGTCTCCTCCAGCCCATGGGCCACCTCACATCACCCATGTCCTGCCCAAACACAGTGGCAGTTTGTACTGTCCTTTGTCACCCCCTGTGCAGATGCTGCTGCTCCTTCCTTCCCACAACCAAAGCTGCCTTCCCCAAAACAAACCTTCCACCACATCAGAGAAGGATCAGAACACCAGGAATGGCCTACTTGGCACCCTTCAAGTCAGCTGAAGGGGATAATAAAAAAAAAAGGGTATTTGCTTATAAAAATACTGTCATTATTCCCTGTAGGATAGCACCTCAGTGATCTTCAGCAATATATAAAATGGCATTCAGGATTAATACAGACTTCAAAGCATTTATCCTCTTTATGTAGCAGAGCTCTGAGCTGTGCAGGCAGTTATACTCCAGGGACCTCTCTGAGCTTTTCAAAATATTAGTTTGAGAGGTGGGGCATGGGATAAAAAAACTCAGCTACAGCTGCTATCATTAGGGCTGTGTACATGCAATATATGCAAAAGAGAAGAATACTTTTAAAGTTCCCCAGAGCCCCTCACACTAACAAGCTGTTTGAATTCTCTGCAGTTCAAAAGCTTAGAAATACTAAAACTAATTACAACTATTATATTGATCAAAAGGAAATAGACTATCAAGGCTCTATTAAACAAACATCCAAGTCTCATCTCACTTTTATAAAATGCCCTTTTGTTATTTCCATGTCTGCACAGACATCATGAAAGACAAAGGATGGTCTTCAAAGTTTCCCTTCTTTTATTCTGCTCCCCTTACAATTATAAGCTCTGATGAATATAAACTATCCAAAAAGAAAAGCTTGTTAGAACTGCAGTGGGAGAACACGAGGTCAGGCTGCAAGGCACCACTTCTTGTTCCTGGGAAAACAGCAGCACTTGGAGTGTCCCCCAAAACATCCCTTCCCCAGAGAAACCCCCAATGACACTGAGAATGATCAAGATTTCAGGAGGGTAGACAAAAAAAAAAAAAGGGAAAAATGCCTGGCAGCCACAGCAGGGCTTAAAGCACAGTACAAAAAGGCAGCAGCTCCAGGTAGGCTTCTCTTGAAGAGGATACTGATCTCAACTTAAAAAAAAAAAAATCACATAGAGGTTTCAAAGATTTTAATAGTGTTACCTGTAGAGAACCAAACTATTTTGATAAAAATGACACCAAAGTTCTTGAATGCATTGCCTGAGGAATACTTTCCTGCAGAAGCCATAAAGCAGATGGTTATAAATGAGACTTATTTCATGGGCACCATTTAATGACTGCAAATTCCTTTAACTAAAAATCTAATTTTATCAGAGCATAAATCATCTGCTTTGAAGGAAAAAACTGTTTTGGATTTTCCATTCCTTCTAAAAAGCTTCTTCATGCACTGCTTTAAATAGCATTTCATTAGAGCAATACAACAGTTTTATTTGTCAAGGTTCACTTTTAGCACCTATTTCCTACTATTTAATGCTAGTCAATTGAGTACAGAATGAAAGGTCCTTCTGTTCTGTATCTGAAGTACCTAATCACTATGTGGAAATCAATGCAGTATGTTTGCTTCAGGATTGCCTTTCACCAGACATGTAGCTACAGAAAAATTGCATCTCCAAAAGACCAACACCCCAGAGTCATCAGGTTTCTGTTTCTACCTGGATTGGGAGGGATGAAAATCAAAATCAAATAGAGTTCAGTAGCTGCTGTCAGACTGCTTCACTGCCCTGTAGCTGCAGTGTGTTGTACCAATGCCACTTACCAAATTTGCTGTACCAACACCTGTGTGAACCTGATGCCATTTAACAACTGCTTTGCACAAAGCCGTTTTCTGCTCTTACAAAAGGAATGCCAAGGCATAATAGTTGTTTTATGTTAGATCTCCTGATTAATGAGTCATGGGTCCATGGATGAGCAGAGCACTAATGATAAATCAAATTTCATTCATAACAAACAGAGAGCATTGGGAACTTCATTGTGCAGAGTTAAAACACAACATGAGGGAATACACAACATGAAACAGTGCTTGGCAGCCAGTGTGCCACAAACAGGTTTTCCTGTGGTCATTAGCAATGGATGCAAGCAGCAAAAGCACTTTGGGGTTGTTATATATAGAACCACAGAATGGTTTGGGTTGGGAGGAACAATAAAGCTCATCTTGTTCCAAACCCCTGTCACAGGCAGGAACACTTTCCACTAGGTCTGGTCAACCTGGCCTTGAACTTCCAGGGATGAATTCAGTATTGAGAGATTTTCACATGTGCATTTCTCTGTTTGTTCCTGGCCTCTGATCCCAGTAGGAAATGATGCTGAGCATGGATCACCAAAGCAGATACCAAAGAGATACCAACTGCAAAAAGCACAATATTCCATCAGATAACCTTGCAATAGTTTCAGTCTCTTGCTCTTTAATACTGATTTAGATTTAGTAAAAATGCACCCCTTTTTACAACCAAAATTTTGTATAGGAGACTTGGGAAAAAACTCCAAAACTTACAAAAAAAAAAAAAATTAAAAGAAACCCTACAGACAGCAGCAAAAACCAATAAAACAATTAATGCAGCAGAAGAGGAGATGCAGAAGAACAGCTAATACTCCAGATCCACAAGTTCCCTGCACTGCTGGCCTTACCAGACCCTTTGTGGGAGACAAGGCAGTGCAAGCAGATAAATCAAACCCAGTCCCTGCAGCTGGGCCTCACAATAAATCAGATGTTACCTCTGCACACTCCAGGTCTCCAGGGACCTGCTCTCAGGATCAGCCTAACTGCTGTACAATTTCTAAATATACAGTCCTAACTCATTTAGCAAATTAATAAAGAAGTGGCTGTTCCTATTAATAGATTAGCATGCCATGGATTTTTTCCTCCCTTCAGAGCCTTCTCCTCCTTATGTCCAGTGAGGGGTCATGCAAAGAAGAAAGATTTAGATCAGATATCAGGAACGAACTCCTCCCTGTGAGGGTGGTGAGGCCCAGGCACAGGGTGGCCAGAGAAGCTGTGGCTGCTTCATCTCTGGAAGTGTTCAAGGACAGTTTGGATGGAGCCTGGAGAAACCTGGGATAGTGGAAAGGGGGTAGATTTAGACAAGTTTAGACCCAAACCAAACCATTCTATGAAATGACACTCAGTACAGGGCTGCTGGGACACTGCATGGGGACTGAAGCATCAGTACAGTATATGACTAATACACAGCTTAGTCTGGCAATCAGCATTTTCTCTCTTTTTTTTTTTTTTTTTTGATCAGGCATGAGGAAAAAATAGATCACATGCTGCTGTTTGGAGAAAGCTTGATATCAGTGCAGACAGTGGCAATTTAGATTTGTACTGTCTGGTATGAACACAGAGGAACTCTGATGTCTCACATCACACAGCATCATCTGCTCATCCATACGGCAGCTAATTGAGATAATTACTGCATCTCTGATTTTACTCACTATTAGCTCTGGACTCCAGATGAGAAACCCAGGTATTGCTCCATAAATTTCCACATTGTGATGGGGAAGCCCATGGGACAGCTGTTTTAGAAATCCCAAATTTGTGGATATGCTCTTTCTAATCTAAAAGCTGAGAGTTGCCCTGCTTGGTGCTCAAAAGTACTTCAAGTAAAACTGTCTTCCTTTAAAAACTAATGCTACAGCCTTTGTTTCAAATGGAGAATATGCTACATTTGGAAAAAAAAAATTGCTCAACATTTAGTCTTTTAAGGCAGAGTGGCTTCTGAACAGAATATCAAAGTTTAACCCTCTATCACATCATAACCAAGTTAAGATTGCCTTGATTCATTTTTGCAACATGATTTACTCTGGTCTTATTCTCTTCTTCAGAATCATACCAGCATTTCCCCATCTCAGTATGATTTTTCACAGTTGCTCAACTGTGACATGAGAAAAACTTCCTGAAATTTGATTCCTGCAGTCAGTGAGTGCCACAGCTCAGCACAGAGCCACGAGCCCACATCCCTCTGCTCCCAGAGACAGCATCCAAGCATCCAAAATCCAAGGTCAGCAACACCCAATGCACCACAAACTGCTCCATGCAGCAGCAGGGTTCTGTTCTCCTGGCTGGAAGGTGACAGCCCCCAGGAAATTGGGCAGTGCAGGAGCACCATGAGCTATCTCACACTGCATCCTAGCAGAAGTTTAAAAAAAAAAAAAAGAAAGCAGGATTTCTGATCTGTAAGGGATGGCAAACAAGTGGGCTCCATCTTCAGATTGTGCTTTAGATGCATCTTGACAATCCCTGACACTATTGAAACATAACTACTCACGTAAACCAAAATTCTTCTAATTTTCTGCTGTCACTCCAGTGTACAGTGCCTGCCTTGTTCCAAATTTCACATTTTCTAGTACTTCAAGAGCATCCTGTAAGATACAACATTTATTAAGCCCTCTGAGCACACAGAAGAAAGTGGAGAGGGAGGCTGGGGATGCAGAGGAAGGACCTCAACACACCTAATATAAATATTATCAAAACATTCCACAGCACCTTGAGCTGCAGATGCTGTGGTAACCAGCACTCAGAGCAAAAGCTTCTCATCTCCACAGGGACAAGATACCTGTTAAGATTTAGGATGCTCTACAAAAAAGCAATTACTGCTTGTTAGAGATACCACATAAATGCAGGTAAAAAGGAGTAAACTATCACTACATCCCAAAGTGATAGAAAAATAAACTTAAGTCTTGTCTCCATGTACTTTCATTAATGCTTGAAGCAGCAGCGGGCTGTAGCACAGTATAGATTTAAATTTAAATCTGATTTTCTTCCTTTCTCCAAACTGAAAAGCAGGAAGAACACTCAAATGGTAGACATTACTATTATTAACAGTTAAAATAAATACCAGGATATTAGATCTTCAACTGTATATAAAATTTATACACTGTGCCTGTTTTATTCCAAGCTCATCCTCTGAAATTGTGTCTGTACTCGACTTAGAAGCAAAAAGCTTTTATCAAAAAAAGCCTTCACAATTTTTTCACTTGCTTCAGAAAGAAATCCCTTCCTAATCTGTCAGATTAGGAAACATGACTTTGCTGGGGGAAGGAGCCCAAAATCATCCCTATGAATCCCTTGCTGCCCAGAATAACCTACTGTCATCTTCAGATGCAGCAGTAACTGATATATCATTTAAGAATCTGAATATAACTAGACATTTCAGCAATAATTGATACTCTTAGACAAGCAGGGTTGAGGCTTGTGAGTGGACTCCAGAGAAAGGTTGAATTCCAGCAGGGCATGAGGGCAGTGAAGGGCTGGTCTGATCCAGCTGTTTGCTGCACATTTATACTTGGAGATTTTGAACTCTCCAGGTGCCATAGAATCACAGAATGGTTTAAATTCAAAGGGACCTTAAAAATCATTTAATTCTAACTCCCTGCCAGGGCCAGGAACACCTTCCACTAGAGCGCAGAGCCCCATCCAACCTGGCCTTGAACACCTCCAGGGATGGGAATCTGTGTTCTCATTCAAGTATCAATTAATGAATAAAACCAATGGATAGCCAACAGAGGCAACACCTGCCAAATGCCAGCAAGAAGAAGGTTAAGGTGCCCTGAGAAATGAGCCCGTGGAGCATCACCTGTGAGCTCTGTGCAGAGGAGCCTCCCCAGGGACACAGCTCCTCTCCCCACAGGAGCGTGGGGGGCCCTGCATGGGTTCCTGAGACTCCTCAAGTAGGAGGATGGGTGGCAAAAATAGCACAGCATGAAAGGCAAATTAAAGCAATTAAGTATTTCTAGAAACCACAGAGCAGTTATGGTTCTGTAGCCCTGAACAGACCACAGAATGCCTGCCAGCCTTTCCTGTCACTGCTCAGGAGCTTGGTGACATCCAAATACTTAAAAATGCAGCACAAAACAACTCCCCATGTACCACAAAACAGAATTATTCTCCACTTTCACACTATCAAGCTAGGACAATATTATTCAAAGCTACCCACCAGCAGTGCCCCAGAAAACATAACACAGAATTTAAATTTCCAAAATGCAGCTCTGTGATGATGTGTTAGAGGAGCTCTGCTCCTGGAAGGGCTGATGAAGACCTGCAGCAGTGCTCTGCTCACTTCAGGTTCACAAAAGGAGATGCAAGCTCTGCCCCAAGAACCATGGCAAAACCATGCACAGGAAATCAGCCTCTCACAGGGAAAGCAGGGAATGGGAGAAGCTGGCTGTTAAATTTCAGATGCTTTGCAAAATACTCCAGGAGGCTGAAAAAAACCAGCCTGAGCAACTGGTGTGGATTACCTGGTAGAGACTGAGCAGACCAGCACTGCTGGCTTTCCATCAGAACCTCCTGGCCAAGTTCTCCTCCCAACCCAAACTCCAGGGTTATTTCAGATCCAGATTGTTTGTCTCTTTTCTGTTCATACTGGAAACTCTCTTCACTACCACTGGCAATGACTCAGAAAGCTGCACTTTTTGAGAATTCTATTCTAGAAGGAAGAGGTGACCCCAGATCACATCACCTGGTGTGTCATGGACCACCCAAAGCCCTTCTGAGCCAGCACAGAGCTGCCCATGAATTGTAGTCACCTCTAGAACATCCAACTTGAGCATGCAATCAGACTTGCTGAAGGCAGAGGCAAAAACTTATCCAAAAACAACACCCCAGAATGGTGAGCTCTGTATATCTGATATTTCAGCATATATTCCACTGAACACGATTTAATCTCATGATGGTCCAGCCCTGAGAAGCTTCACCCAAGTCTACAGGCAATGCCCAGAAGCCTCAAGAGCTTTCCAGCAACCCCTGGAACCAGCCTATGACACATTCCACACAACACAGCAGTAGTCTCCAAAATTAATACTAACCAGGACCGTCGCAAGTTTCCAGTCAAACACTATAGTGTATTTTTTTAAAATTAGGTTTTCTATTTTAGCTCTTTCATTCAAACTGGAATTTCATAGTGCATATACACATTTATTAACTATTCTAATCAGGACTAAAAATACTCCAGAAAAGAAACCTCTTCTCAGGAACACCCCATAAACTTAAGGGGTGAAGGGCTGCACATCAAGAAAAACACACGCAATTGTTATATTAGAGGGTTGGTTTCTGATCAGAAAGCCTTGTAGTCTTATTTTCTTTAATAAATTCAAAGCACAGCTGCAATAATTCTACCACATACCATGGAGAAATTGATTTAGCAATCTGAACATAAATTAAGCAATGTTTTTGATTCAGTAAACTTGTTCCTATGTAGATCAGAACAAGTATTAGTGAAGGTCAGTGACCCATACCCACGTATTTGCTTTGATGAGGTTCACAGGAATTTTCCATCAGAGCAGACTTCAAAATTATTTGACCTGCAAATTAACATTTTACTCATTTTTAAAGCAGTTTTAGTGACTTGCTAGGAGCATTTCTAGTTGTGATTTAATATTTTTAATGCATGTTAATGGATCTATGTATTAATCAAACCATAAAATTTGGAACCTAACAAACTTCTCACGGATAAGGAGCTCCAAATCGAACAAAGCCCTATAATGCTAGAAAAGGATTTCAGTGACTAGAAAGGTATTCTGGATAAACTATTTTCTTAAAGAGAAAGTAACTGCTGTTTACTCTGAAAAGGTGATTATCTCAGTTTCCCTGACCTATCTGAAAGTTATGCTCAGAGCATTCAGATTAATTTTGGTGTTTGGTGCCACACTGTATAAACACTATTTCTTGTGGAAACAAGTTTTCTGTACAGATACTTTTTTCAAAAATCTAATTTATAACTTACATTTCTTGAATCTATTTTAACTGCATTCTTTGTACATTCATGATTTTAATATTCACATTTGTTAAATTCTGTGCAAACCTGAGCAAATACATTCTTAGCTGAGATCCTTCCACCTCAAGCAAGATCAAGTAATTGGTACAATATCATTATGGTCTTTAGAGAAAGATCATATGAATTAATGTCTTTCAATTAATATAATAACTCTATTATTTATGTTAAAGTAAATTGAGTAACGAATTTAATTCCTCAGAGCAACTTTCTTAAAAATTCTTTACTAATGTGCATTAGTAAAGAATGAGACTTTTTTTACCTGCACAAGCATGCAAAATATTTAATATTTTTTAATAAAAAAGGAAAATTGAGCAGAGATTCTGCAAGAACAGGTTAAACAAAGTGCCAGTGTACTACCTAACCCTACACAGCAGCAAAATAACAGTGGAGGTGTGGAAGGAAGCTGTTGTTCACTTTCACAGAGCAGAGGTTGGAAACCTCAAGGACAAAATACACCTGAAACAGACCTCACAGCTGTAGAACATCCAACACCACTGAAATTACTTTTGAGCCCTGCTAAGCAGCAAAAAGCACTTTTTTAATTGGCTTAAACTATAATGCAGATAACTGGGTATTTGTAGAGAGAGTGTGACTGGGAGAAATGGGATCCTCCAACTACAACCAAATCCCGAGGTTTAAATAGATCCAATTGCAACATGAATCCGTCAAGGGCTTATCATTAGCCTGGCACTGACTGATGTGTCTGCCAGCACATAAGTGTTCAAGGCAATGGCAGCTAAAAAATAGCCAAGTGTCCTTTTCCTGTCCTTCTGCACCATCTCTCACTTTCAGACATTTGAGCAACCATTTAGGGAACATACAGGAACTAATTAAATAGCTAAAAATGTTTCAGCATTCATTCATCATTTACAGCTCAACAAAGTCACAGTTCCAGATTTTTGTGGCTTTTACTCACACGTCTCAGCCTGAGACTTGTGACAATCAGAGCATACATCTGTGCCACAAGCAGTGCTGAGCTCTGGCTCAGAAACCCAGAGTCCTGCTGGGACAGGGACTGCTCCATGCACACCCCTGTGACAGCAGCCAGCACGGTCACCTTCAGCACTGGGAACAGGCTCAGCTGCTTCTGCACTCCCTGAGGGCAGCACTGAGGCCCGAGGAGGCACTGCTGTCCTGCCCCAGCAAGATGGGCTCTGGGGTGGAAGAGATTCCTACTCATTACAGTCACTGTTCCCTGCTCCCTTTCCCATTCCTCTGTGCTTCACAGAGGTGTCACATCAGGAAGCCTGGAGGAAAACACTTTGGGCAGGAATTTTGCTGATTCTCTCAGAACCACCTATGGCTCAGCTTTCCTTCAAAAGAGCTTTTTTTAGGTTTCACCTAAATGTCCACTGACCCAAGCGAAGAGCCAGGACAGTTTTCTTGTTAAATTTAGCTTCACTGATGTCAGCAGCCCCAGGACACAGCACACCGTAAAGTTTTTGGGGCAAAGACAGCACTTCCACAGCAGCCAGATGCACAATTTCACTTCCAGATGATGTCAATATACCCAATAAGTGTTAGAGTTTCTATTTACTGACCTCCTCAGAAGGTGTTTAATACAAATACACTCCGATAAGCCCACACTTGTTTTCTGTTTGCAATATGGAGAGCCTGCCCACAGCCCAAGAACAGAAACGCAAGAGCTGCAGCAGCAGCAAGGGTACGGTACCTCTTGATGCAACCTCCCCACATCTGAATACAGGCTCCTGCTCTGGTCCACATCCATCCATCCCCTTGTGACCAGTGGGAAAACCCCCAGCAGTACAAGAGAGCACCAAAAGCTCCTTGGTGGCATCATTTCAAGTCTGTTAAAAAAAAACAAAAAAAAGGAACAGTTATAGAACATTCATCTTACAACAAAACCCAGCTCAGGTTTGGTAACACAGAAGCTTCAGATGACAGTGTCCATCCACACTCAGTGCCTACAGAGCTCTGCAGTCTCCAGTGTACTGGCAATGAATCCCCATAATGTAGTTGTTTTACCCCAAAACTCTTCCTCAGAGCATACTGTTCCCAGTCTGCTGCCACACAGCACCTGCAGAACCAGAGTCCTGGGATTTCTGTAACTACAAAAGCAAACTACAGCAAAACCTGGTCTTGTGGTACTGCAGAAGCCAAAGGGTGAATTTCATCCCTTCTCCAGAGCCCCCAGCAGCACAGGGTCACTCACAGTCAGGGACTCACACCTGCACCCTCAGCAGATTTCAGGAAAATGCCGGACACACACCTTTGCTTCTCTGACTGCTGGAGGCTCCCAGCAATGTGGCAGAAAATAATATCATTATTCCCCTCTGATTCAGAGGGGGACACTGCCTTGAGCAGACACAGCCACTGGCAGCCCCCTTGGCTATGATCAGGTGTGTAGGGTGAGCCAGGGCTGACACCAGCACACAGGGACAGTCATCATCCTCCCAATGAGGATACCTGCCCAGATGGTCACAAAACACACCCAAACTTGAAAGACACAAAATAAATCCTGTGCTGAAGAGGGCTGATGTGTTTCTCCAGCCATGACAGAGGTGAGTCCTACCTGGGTCTGATTTCTGCACTCCAATTCCTCTGACTCAAGCAGAGACATTTCCAATCCCTCCCACACTCACTCCACTCCGGAGCAGCACCATCTCCCTGGCAAAAGCTCACCACAGCCCCACATCATCTGCGGGGAACTGGAGGGATTCTCACTAAATCTGTATGCACTTTGAGCAGTGGTTCTTGTCTCGTGTAGTTTTTTAATTAATTTGTAAAGAACACCAATGCAGTTACCCAAAGTGGTGTCAGAAGGAACTCCTGTGTTTCACACACCACAACCCAGCTCAACCAGGAGCTGTACTTCCTCCATAACAATAACACAAGATTGTGTCATTACTTTCTACAATTAAAATACCAAAGGAATATTCAGGCCTGGAACCATTTCTGAGATGGCTGAGGAGGGCTAAAATGGACCCGTTAATGAAGCATAATGACCCTTAATGAAGTGACAGCATTTCTACAGGCTGCTGCCTGGCTGGAGCCATGCACATCAACAAGGAGGGTTACCTGCTAATGGCAAAATCCAGCCAAGCTGAATTAACTCACCATGACGTACCTTGTCTTGACAAGACTCATTTTACAGTGTTTTCATGTCATGGATTTGCCACAGGGTACATCCAAGCCATGGTGCATCACTCCTAATTTTGGAGCCGTGGCCATTTACACCAGCAGTGACAATCTTAGGTATTTTGTTTGCTCAGAGACACACCATCACTAGATTGAGCACAGCAAACAGCACCCACAGAGCTCAGGCAATGCCTTTTCTTGGCACTAATGTAAACACACTGAACGAACAGCATTCAGGATGAAATCAAAATTTATTAGTCTTTCTAAATTCCAATTATGAACCTCAGATGTAATGTTACTGGGGCTACAAATAAATATTTAATAAACCAAAGTCACTACATCAATAAGAGACAAGTACATTGTCACTTTATGAATTGCTCTTGCACAGGAACATTGTTTCTCACAGGGTTTTGTTTTTTTTTTTTTTTTTTCCTGTAATAGAGGTATTTTGTGTGCTCAGTTGATTCCATCACAACAAATAACATAGCAGTTCTAGAGACCTCTGAATCATATCCTGCTTGAAATTACAATCCTGGAGCAAAACAGGGAAATCACTAGTTTAACGTATATTTAGTAAACAACTGACAGAAAGCATGAAGGTATTTGTATTAGGATCTGTAACACTGATAAAACTGAAAGGGCAGACTCTACCTGATAGAAACTCTGCTTGCTTTATAAATAGAATTTCTAGATCATCTTCAGTCAGTTTAGAAATTGCTTATTTTTATTGCATGCTGACAGCACACTAATTGCTCTCAGTCACAGTGTGAGGAGGACACATTAATACACATTATATATCTTAATAGCTTCAATCAAGCAACAAATACGTACCATAAATATCAACAGAGAGCTTACTCTGGAGTAACACAGCATTTTCATGTCACTTGGCATCCTAAACCAGAGCTCAGCACTGCCCTACCCTGAGCTAAAGGGAAGGCTCCTTGCAGAACCCAGTCTGCAGCTGCACCATACAATACACTGTCAGACTGCAGGCTCCAAGTTCCCTGAAGTCAACAGAAAAACTCAAATTGATTGAATAGATCCAGACCACCACTGTAAGCTCAGACAAGTTTTACTATCCATTTCCTTTCCTCGCTCAAGGGAACGACAGATTTGCTGGATTTGAGCTTGTAAGGAGATCACCGTCCAGAGAAATCAAAGCTTGCATATGGAAATGTCTGCATAAAACAAGCAGTTGTACTCAAAAGAAAAAATAAATATTAGCTCTTGACAAAGAATATACTATGCAAAGCCATGAAGTTTACCTGAAGGTTATGGTTTCCTCCTCTGAGCTAGAGCAGCTTTCCTTGCAGCTGGCACTGCTCTAGCAAGAATCACAAGTGCAGCAGCACCAGGCTATGCACTGTCATCTGAAGCAGCTCAAACACGATGGCAACAGAAAAACACCCATCCCAAGGCCAGATGTGTCTGGGCAGGCACCAACACACAGGGAGAGCCTCGAATTTCAAGCAAATGGCAGCAATGTCTCCAGTGGAAGAGCAGCAAGCAGATGCCAGCCAAAGGCAAGCGCAGGTTGTAGGGTACAGGCTTGGGAGCTACTCAAGCAAAAAGGGTCACCTTGAAAAACAACAGGGACCAAGCATCTTGGCCATTTGAGTGGAGAACAGCACAAACTGTTTAAAGCATTTCTGTGACAGGCAACAACCACATCCTGCAATGATCCCACAACTTTTTCCTCCGTAACACAAAAGCTCTACAAATTCAATTATAGTGATCACAATGAGATTAAAAAAATTGGTTTTGTTTCAGGGCTACTTAAATTGCAGCTTATTTGAGAAATTACTGGTTTGCAATAGCTTTCAATAATTTCCAACAAGCTTCACATCAGAAAGAGGCTGAACTTAATTGCGTGAAGTTCTGACTGTTGCTATAGCAAAAAGAAAGCATTTGGACATAACTATTACCTCTATTCAAACTGATGCTATTAAAACCAGATAAGAATCTGGTCCTTAGCTCCTGCCATCAACCTTTCCAATTGCTCCATCCTTATCTAAACAGCGTTGCCATTGCTGGCAAAATAATTTCGACATCCATAATTTCTTGTAAAGTGCTACAGAATTACGCTACAAAATTAAGTAGAAAATCCAGTTGTTTTGGCAAGACATAATGAAACCGAATAATTATTCAGTCAGCTGTCCACAGTTAAATACTTAAAGTTTGGGTGCATTAGGAGCTCATTGGAATCAGCTTTTATGTTTAAGTACAAACCGGACTTTTCATTTGAGCAAAAGCTACTTAAAAATATTTCTTTTTATTAAATTTAATAAGATTTCATTTCACTGAAATTCTTCAAGAGACTTCAATGCTCCATAATAAATCTGGGGAGCATCAATCCAACAAGGATGCAGGACTACCAAGAAACTCCTGAACCACGCAGAGATTTCGCGTCGGTTTTCAAAGCTGGCCCTACGACACGTTTCCAGACCGCTTTGTTCCGAGGTGACACACGGAGGGATCGCACCGCATCCCTTCCCCGGGCAGCGCACGGCGGGGCACCGGGCACCGCTCCCCGCGCTCGGGCCGGCCCGGGCCGCCACCGCCGGCCCCCGGCGCCACCCGGCGGCCGAGCCGGGAACCGCCGGCCCCACTCGCGACCGCGCCGGGACCCGCGCCCGAACCCGGACCCGAACCCACCGACGGCGGCCCCGCCGGGCGAGCACTGCGGCACCGCGGCCCCGGAGCGGCAGCGGCGTCCGCCCCATCCCATCCCACCCCACCCCACCCCACGGGCGGCACGTCCACGGTGCGACACGCGAGGCACGGCGCAGAGGTCCCCGCTCGCAGCGCAGCCCGTCCCGCCCGCTCCGCCGCCTCCCGGCCCCGCGGCGGGCACACACACCTGTTAGCTGGCCCGGCCCGCGGGGTGAGCGCTCGGCGGCACCCAGAGACCCCCGGCCCCCGAGGAGCGGACGGCGCAGGGAAGTGGGGATGGGGACGCGGGAGGGGACGGAGATGGGGACGCAGCGCGGGGCGCTCCGGCCGCACTCACCTGGGCAGGAGCCGGGGCCGGGTTCGCTCCGGTCGGGCGGGGCGGAGCGCGGCTGGGCCGGTGCGGGCAGTGCGCGGCGCGGGCCGGGCCGGCCCTATTTCTGCTCTCCGGGCCGGAGCCGCCTGACGTCAGCGCCGCATTTGCATATTCCGCCCAATCCCGGCACCTGTGCGGGCGGCGGGACCGCCCCGGGGCTGGGGGGGCAGCGGGGCCGGGCACCGGCACCGGGCGGGAGCGCCCCGGAGCCGTGCGGGGAGCGAGAGGGCTCAGCAGCACCCCGGAGCCGTGCCGGGAGCACCCCGGAGCCGTGCCGGGAGCGCGGGGATCAGGAGCATTCCGGAGCCGTGCCGGGAGCGCGGGGCTCAGCAGCACCGGGTGATGCTCCTGGGGCCGGTGGTTCCGCGGGCTGCGGCTGCTGAGCCACCCCCCGTCTGATCGCCCCCCGGCAGCTCCGTGCTCGCAGAGATGCTGCGGGCCCATGCGTGCACGGAGCTGGCGACACAGGACTGCTGTCCCCTCGCCGTGTGGCCGTCAAACAGGGGAGAAATCGTGGGACACCGGATTGTCTGCGGTGGGACGCCGTGACTTGCCACAGCAGGCACTGCACGGCATTGGGCTGTGCTGGAGGTGTGCCTTCTATTCCCACGTAACCGTGTTTTATAAAGAGAGGCAAACATTAAAATTAATTCACTCTCCTCTTCTTCATCTCATTAAAAAATAAATCAATATAATAATTTCTTATCTAGCTTTTAACAAGGACGTTTGCACAAGCAGGAGGCATGGCAGGACCACAGAACCAGAATATGTGGGTATTTGTACCAAAGACTGCAAGGAGGTTTAGGCAAAGGTGATAGAGTGTTCAGAATTAGCAACAGGAGAGGAGCAGTCTAAAAGACCTGATAAAACATGTCAAATTTTGTGTTTCTTCCTGTAAAGAATCTTAGAGCCTACAGAATTAGTTTGGATTTGCTTCAGCATGAAAAGGACAGGATCCTCCTCATGGCTAGTAGACATGGGCTACTCTGGGAAACTGAGTCTAAGTCCAGGAGAAAATGTGCTTTGTAAAAAATCATTCCACAAAATTCAGCACGAAGTTGCAGAAGCAGCTCTTTCATGACTAAATTTGGGGGATTTTATTTTCTATTTTCTCTGCAGGAAATACCAAGTGATCAGATTGGTTCATTTTCCAGAACCTTTGTTTCTGCCCTGTTAAATCCAATACCACTAAAATATTTTCAGTGTTTGCAAATAAATGGAGCTTTTTCTCCCAAACTGTCACAAAGGCTCATAGGGATTTGTTATTTTGTGGTTACCTTCTTTAGGACGATATGAAATTGCAGATTTAAGGTTTGGATTTTAAAAAGAAATCACAAATGCAATTTAAAAAATGGAGTATCCACAGGGAATTGTGCCCAGGCAACATAAGAGAGGTTTTTGCAGAGTGTCCTGGAAGAAATGAGTCTGTATTTCATAGGTGCCCTATAGGTTTAAGAGATCTGAGGTTTTAAAAAAATAACACTGAAATCTAATCAGCAACAAATAGGGTATCTCTGGTGAGATCTTTTTTTCTTTCCTGAGAGAAAAAAAATTGGAAATAATATCAGTGCAGACAATTCTTCCCCATTTCCTGAAGGGAAGGAAGAAAAGTCTCTCCACTTACCAGCATCATTTTTTCTATGAAAATATGTCTGTGCTGTCAATTTGAAGTATTTACTAATCTCTCTGTATCTCTTCAAGTCGGACATAAATACAAGATGCATTAATAGACATCTGAAGTATCTGCACAGCCTGTGCTTATTTATATCCACACATGCTGGAGGATACAGAGTTCCTTCCCCACCAGCAGCTTGCCTGGGTGATATTTGCCACCTCACTTTCATAGCAGGAGGAACATTTTGCTCATTTTACATCATCTGGTGCGGTTTTCAATGCATGGGCTGGAGCTGCTGTGTTTCTCAAGAGGCTGGCAGAGTGAGCTGTGGGCAGTGCCACGAGCCTGCCAGGACCTCCCCGTGCCATCAGCTGTGTACCCCCAGTGAGGGGCTGTGGGGTCCTGTCGCCCTGATCTTTAAAGATTTTCTAAGCCTTCTGACTTTTACATTCTTGTAACAAACTTTCTCACACACTTTCTGTAAATAACTTATTGTCTTGCATTCTTTTATGGAGGAGGAGAAATTTGATGGACTCTTGGTTTGTCTGGTGTCATTGGAGAGGCGGCACTGTCAACCTCCAATCCACTGTCCCTTTTGAAATCTATAAATGTTGGAGTCAGAAAATAAACTTCCCTTTTCTTCACCTTGAGAGTGTAGTTTCGTGTCCTATAGTAACAGGGTCCCTCCCTGGAGCTCTTGGGGCTCACCACCTGCTTGTGAACCTCTAAATAAGCACCCTGAGCATCTCAGCAGTTAACAAGGAATAAATTTGCCCTGCACAGTGTTGGACAACTTAGCCCAACAAGGTCTATTCTTCCATCAGCTCCCAGGTGCTGAGGGTGTCCGTGTTCCCAAGCCAGATGTCCCTTTGCCACCACTGACAGAGGTAGGTACCTACAAGCATTTTTAGTGCCTCCTCTCACACATTTGGGTCCACATTTGGGTGCATTTCTCCAGTATTCTGGTTCAAAATCTTTTGGTGTTTCCAACCTTTTCCAAGTCTTGTCTGTAAAAAGCAGATGGAGGCACTCCTCATCACATCCTCAACTCTAGCTCCATACCCCACTTCTGCAAACACTTTCAGTCTGTCCTGAGACCTTTAACAGCCCTGTGGAAGGGTGTCTGCATCCCAAGAGGGGTTTTTGAACAGATGCTGTGGGAGCTTTTCAAGGAGGGAGTCAGCTGTCTCCCTACCCTGGTACACCCACCTTGTGAAGCTGAGCAAAGCAAAAAGCTTTCTTCGAGACCTGGAGAAATAAACTCAGCAGGCTGGCAATGAAAAGGTGATAAATTCCTCATCTTCAGGGCTGGATGAGTTTGAAGCAAAATAATTGTTGCTTTCTTTCAAACTGGGAATTGAAGAGACCCAAAAAAACAATGATTGTACTTAAAAAGAAGAGAAGAAATGGATGGTTTTAAAGACAGACTTGAGCACCCAAAAAATCTTAGGCAGAGAAGAGGGAGAAATAAGCTTTTTTTTTTTCATCAAAACGCAGGATAACCTGTTCATTGTAATGACATCTAAAGCATCACCCATTCCTTCTGTTTAAAAAATAGATATTAGAACCAGAAAACTCTGAAAGTTTAGAGGATTGAAGCTGCAAGAGACAATAGATTAATATGATGTGGGCAAATTTGAGGACTGTGAAGAAGGAGAGACTTGTACCAGTCCCAGCCTTGTGTACTTCAGTGAGAGGAGCTGGAAATGTGCAACTTCTGTTAGCTTTGACTGATGGGACTTCAGGAATTTGATGAGGAATTTTAAACAGATTGGAGAGGCACAGCTCTGTGTCACTGAAGATATGATCCCATTTTAGGGTGACCATGACAGTTGGTTTAAGGAAAATAGTTTTAAAGAACAGATGATCGTGTCTTACACAGCTTTTCTTTCTTAATTTACAAAAAAACTGCACAACAGAGCAATGCAAATAGCCGAGGCTCCCTGAACTATACCAGCAAAGGAATTAACTTGTAACCATGTCAGCCATTTGAAGTACTTCCAAAATCCAGCAATGATGTTGAGAAAATGAGAAGAAGGCTTCCTCTGTGAAAATTCAAACCTTTAACATCAGCACATCACCCACCTGCCTCACTTGTCCAGTCTTGCTGGCTAAATGCAGTAACTAATAATGATATTTCAAAAGAACATTGTATTCACTGGGAACGAGAAGTAATAGGACAACAAGATTCATGCTCATCACTTGGAGTTATTTGAACCAAGAGCCTAAATCAGACCTGATTAAGATCGGAACTCAAAACAAGATTAAATCAAAGCTAGAGATATTAAACAAATACAAATGTGACAAGAGTAATGATTCAATTATTAGAAGTCCATCTTTTAATTACTCATTAAAATGACAGTGTGTATCTTTGCCTATGTACATTTAGCAAAGCCTTTTCACTTTGACAGTGCATAAAATTATCCCTGCCAACTGTATTTCTCTTACTTTTTATGTCAACTCTAGAGTTACCAGTTTTTCATTATCCTCTTGCTCACAAATTAACAAGGAGAACAAATTTAATAGCAGCCTCAAACCTTTAGAGATTATGTCAGCCTTGTGTATCTGTGCCAGTTAAATTACCATTTATTTCTGCTTAAATTTAATCTGGTCATCTTCATACAAACACACACACATATTCAGAGCCTGCTCTTGGGGTGCAGCAGACACAAAATGAGGGGCTGCCCTGAAAAGCTGACATGGAGCTTGGACTTGAACTTTTCTAATCACATCACCCTGTTAAAGATGCAGCAAATGGAGAGGACCAAGGTCAAGAGCTTCAAACACACAAGAGGATTCTCTGGGTGGTGCTGTCCCACATCATTACAAGCTGGAATATCTGTGGACAAATGTCTGCAGCAGTGGAATGTTCTGTGGGTGGTCAAAATGGGTTGAGGCACAGATCTAGGCAAGTGGTGACCCATCCTCTATCTTTGTTGTGTTTGCCTAAATGTTTGGTGGGTGTTCTGTTGCAGTGCTTCATCCCTGCCTTCATAGCTATAAGTCCAAAATACAAAAAATCGTAATATTTTGTTGTAAAAGAAGTTTCATACAGAAGGAAATACGAAGGGTAGAAACAGTGGTTTGATTCATTTCACAGCTGTAGTCTTTTTTGATTTGTTTGTAATTTTCTACGCTACTGCTTCCAATTTGATAGTATCTGGGCATCAGATGACAAAGGGAATGGGATAACAGATGATGAGCTCAAAATACTGAACACCATCACACTTATCCTTATGTGTACCACAATCAATATGTCTCTTTGAGGAAGGAACCACTGGGCAAAGTTTGGAATATAAAATGCCACAGGAACTCAAGGCACATTTCTTATTTCTTGGGAGTTGTCAGAGCAGCTGGCTTGTTGCTGTGTAGGGAACATGTGTATGTTCAAATAAATAGCCCCAGAGACCTGAAATCAAATTGCTATGGCAATTTTCAGCAGCTCCCTCCTTCTCCATTGTCCTGGGAGCCACAGGCACATGAACAAATATAGGGTTAATGGAGGGACCAGTGGGAACAGGTCCTGTGGCCATTGATCCAACTTGCGGCTTTGGGAATGGCACCAATTTTCCTCTTTTTTTTCCTCATCTCTGAATATTTTGTTGGTCTCTTCTCCCAAATATCATCAAAAGCAGCGAGCAGCATTCATCTGAAAACAAGAAGGGACTTTGAACCATGAACATGGATAATAACAAGGTGTTTAGCTTTTTCCCAAGCTCGTTGGCTATTTGCAAATACAGTGAAGTCATAGGCAAGTCCTGGTGCATATTCTAGAGCATTTGGTGATCTTTCTTTCAAGCTTGTTTTCAAGAACAAGCTAGAGGTAGAGAGAGGTCTAGAGGTAGAGAGAGACACAGGACTCCTAATCCATGTCATCATACTCCCTGTGTCAGAGAGAAAGAGGCAGATGGATGAAACAGGTGAAGATAAAAGAATAAGCAAAAGAGAAAAACAGCAAGAAACATGAGCCTGCTTTATCTGAAACATTGGAAAAAGCTTTCTAAAGCATCTTCACATTTTATCTCATTGAATAGGTTTTACTTTGCACCCATGCATATCTGTGCTGTGTGTCAGGATCTAGAAATGCATATGAGCAAGGGTGAATTGTCTGCAGATTCCTAAAATTGCCTTTACAGACAGATGGCCAGAAAGCAGCTGGGAGGGAGAGTACAAGCAAGGAGGCTGTCGTTCTTCAAGAAAAATTAAGAAATTAAGCTGCACCATCAGTGCTAAGAAAGACAAACCCCTGCAAAGCATGAGCCAGGCTCAGTTAAAACAGCAATTAAATGATTTAGAACAAGTCTGTGATCATTTACAATTTTTAAAGGTGAAAGGTGTGATTTTGGTAATGCCTTAAAATTAAAAGGCCAGCCACTCCATCTTTAAAACGATGGTTTCTCTCCTGAAAGACTTATCTCATTGTCAGTCCATTAGCAGCCAGCCAGAACCCATCCTTACAAAAATAATTGGCTATTGATATATGGTAATACTGAAAAGTTATTCTTATTTTTGTTCCTTGCTACAGAAAGATGTCCTCTCCAGCCTACACTTTGAATCATTATAAATGCTACTGTGAAAGACTAAAAACACTGTTCTGAGATAGATTAGGATCCAGTTCACAAATAAATATATTTTAATACTGAGAGAAGAAGCAAATGTTACTG
This sequence comes from Ammospiza nelsoni, assembly GCF_027579445.1. Taxonomy (NCBI): domain Eukaryota; kingdom Metazoa; phylum Chordata; class Aves; order Passeriformes; family Passerellidae; genus Ammospiza; species Ammospiza nelsoni. The sequence continues at coordinate 9,396,302 of NC_080648.1, forward strand.
GTACTGAGTGTTTTATACACAGTAGAGACCACTTAGGCTGAAATATTCCCCTCGTGTTAAATTAGTGTTGCTGGCCATGCAGAGTCCCCTCTACATGACAGGCTCCTGGGCAGGGTTTATACCTGCTGTTCTCAGGTGAAGATTTGGCTCTGAACCACAATAGCAACCCCTCTGCTTCCCATGAAATGAGGTAAAAAAGATGGTTTACCTTGAAAAAGTGTTGTTTACCTCAAAAAAGGATGGTGTCCTGTGACGGTGTTCACAGGGGTCTGAGGATGAGGGAAGAGACGAGGATCTGACTCCATGTTTCGGAAGGCTTGATTTATCATTTTATGATATATATTATATTAAAACTATACTAAAAGAATAGAAGAAAGGATTTCATCAGAAGGCTAGCTAAGAATAGAAAAAGAAAGAATGATAACAAAGGCCCAGCTGTCTCAGACAGAGAGTCCAAGACAACTGGGCTGTGATTGGGCATTAATTAGAAACAACCACATGAGACCAATCACAGATGCACCTGTTGCATTCCACAGCAGCAGATAACCATTGTTTACATTTTGTTCCTGAGGCTTCTCAGCTTCTCAGGAGGAAAAATCCCAAGGAAAGGATTTTCATAAAATGTGTCTGTGACAGTTTCCCAGAGACAGGCAGGGCCCACTGTTCTCTGCAGCGACCAAGGTACCAAATTCCCCTTGGCCCAAGAAAGGGTTGCATCCTGTGCACTGCTGCAGTGCCTGGATCCTGGAGGATCTGGAATGCTGGGAACAGCAAAACACCTCCACCAGCACCCACTGTGCCCTGTATAATTTGTGCCCAGGCTGGGAAGTTGGCACTGAGGCTCTAAAGCCGCGAGGAGCTGGTGGCAGATGCTGCACTTTCAGCTAAGCACCCCTCTAGAAGAGCCAATAAAACCAGAGGACATTAGGCTTCAGAATGCCATATTTTAAAGATAAAACCTCTCTGGTTGGAATTGTACTAAGATTTTTACTTTCTTGTGGACAGCTATTTGGCTGCTCTGAAGCACAATCTCAAGCTGAAGTGAGACAATGGGTTATAAATCTCTGGCTGGGACGGAATGCAAGGGAGAAGAGAGGAAGTGGGGAAATAATCAAGCATGACAGAGAATATTTGGGACCATAGTTTGAGCCAGTAGTTAAAATTCCTCATGCTTAAGGCTCAAGCACACACCAATGAGAAAGTAAGGTGTTAAACAGCTTCAACAAATCTGTCTTGGGGCCATGTATAGAAAACTGATTTTTGGTTGTTTTGCCTTGTATATGGCAACTCATTTGTGGCAGTTTTTGATAAAATATTTTAAGGGGTAAAAAATGAGTTTTAGATTTGTTTCAGCTGCTTATGGAATTATTTTTTCCTTATATATTTTTCATGTTTGGCCAAAATTCTACTGTAACTCTTCCAACACAAACATATCACTTTCAGTAGCTGCTACACTGAGTCTCTGTTATCCGTTTAGCAACAGCCTCTGCCTCAATAAAAGAAAATGTATTTTTCTCTTGTCTCCTGTTGTTCAGAATTACACTTGGATATTACATTGTCAATGTTTAGTATTATATCATTTCCCTGACAATTCATCGTAATCAAGTCTTCCACAAAGTCAATAGCAATGACATTTTTATAAGGCATTGTCTCCCTCAAACTGTTAGGTGATTTCAGATCTTTGAATTTTCTGATGTGATAGTAATAGTGACCTGGAAGAAAGCATAAAATCTGGGAAAGTCATTCAAGCAGCCATGTCATTGCTCAGCAGCCAAACCTATGGGTCAGAGCTCTCACTAGTTCAGACAGGTCACTCAATCATATGAATGACTTTTATTTTCTCTAGAAAACAATGCAAAATAAATAAATGAGCTAGCAGGCCTACTGGAACCAATAATAGTATTTCTACTGCACTTAATGGACCAGAGGTTGTCTTTGCAGAGGCTTATATGATGTTACACTGGGTACATCTGTGCTGCAATGCAAATATGGCACTGCAAGTCACAGGGAGGTACTTAAGGTGGTTTAAAAGAGGCACCAGCAGCTGCAGCACTGCAGAGCAGAGAGAATGCTGGAAATCCCAGCCCAGCCCCAAGGATTTGTTTGCACCATGAACTGGTGCATGGCTGTGTGCTGGCGCAGCCGCTGTGCCATGAGGCTGAGACCTCTCCCTTCAGCATCCTTTCAGCTGAAAACAGCTTCCACCACCTGCCTCCTATTCAGCTCCTCAGGATCAATTCCAGTTTCATGTTCTGCCTTTAGGAATGTCAGGCTCACTCTGCTGGGGGTCACTCAGGAGTGGAAGGAACCAAAATGGGAGCAAAGTCAAAACTAGGAATTAATTAACTGAAAGTTTGCACAGAGCCAATAGAACTTTTGTATGAAAGAAAATGGCACAAGTACATCTTCCTGTCTTGGCTATTTACAAATACAGATTGAAAAAATATTATAGTGAATTAAAATAAACCAAAATTCTTTATCGTTATGCTTGCTACAGTGGAATGCCATAAAAAAGAATAAAGGTGTATCTAAACAAGTTCAGCCTTTAGAGGAAAAGACTCAGGAGGGACATCACTGCTCCTGCAGCTAGAGAGGGAGGGCAGCAAGGTGAGCTAAGTGTGTCCTGTGGGCACACACTGAGTGTGCATGGCAAGGGTGCAAGATGCATGATCTGGTGGATAAAGGGAGGGAAAAGTAACCACAAGGGTGGTTAAAGACAGGAATAAGGACTCAAAGAGGTTGTAGGATCTTTCCTTCAAGGTATTTAAAATTTGAATTGATGAGTCTTTGAACAACCTGCCCTAGCAGACCCTGCCTTGAGCAGGAAGCTGGGCTGAATGACCTCCACAGGAGCCATCCACATCATTTTGTCTACAGTTCTGTTAATTTCCAAATAATTTTTGATTTTTCCCTCTGGAAAAAGAAGCATCACTTAGTGAGTATAACCAGCTAAATCCATGATCGCTTTCAGGCAATCAGATTGGGATATGCATCTTTTGATAATATTGAAAGTAACAAGTCTCCAGCTGACTTCTAACTAAAAGAGCCAAGCAGAGGCTTGGATTCTAAATCAATAGTGAAAACTGATCTACAAAGACTTTTTTTATGCCTAGAAGCAGAAGTTCTGATGAAAAACACATATAGGATATTATGATGAACAGTTGCTGCTGTAGCATTAAATAAGATTAATGCATGTAAAAAGTCTCTTATTTCATTCTCACCCTCACAACAGCTCCTGAGGCAGTCTGAACTGAGATATTTCACCTACACTGTGTCTGCTCTCTTGTGGTTGTGGATGTTCTGGGTGATGCTGCTCCATGTGGCTGCCTGTGCTTCAGCAGAGATTTCCAACACACAAACTCAACATCTGCAAGAATTTTGTCACAGAGTTCCCTTCAGCCTGAGGTTTCTTGACTTGCCTTTAAATCATACTAGTGCTGCTGTTGAGTTCTTGAATCACTTCCACAAACTTACTGGCACAAACTTGGTACATACATCCCTCTTCTGTGTATTTTAAAGTTACTGGAGGATCTCTCAAATCATCAGGCAGCAGCCCAAGAGGTGACTTAGTTCTTCTTTCACTCACAGCACAAATCCTGCAGTCAGTGAACGCTCTACATCTGGCAGCTGATAAATAATATACTAACCTAACTAAAAACCAGGGTGTACCAGTAGCTGTGCTTTCTGAGTTTGATTTGAGCTTTGAGGGAGTGCAGTAACCTCAGTGCCACCAAGACATCAGCAGCACAAGCCTCAATTAACTTATTGTTTCCGTAGCAAGCAGCAAAAGCAATGCTGTTTTTGAAGATGTTTCAATTTCTCTAGCCCAACAGCACCACAGAGCAGAGCATGGTCTGAAAGGGACCAGCTGCTGATGAGTGGCTTTCTCCCAAGAGTAGCTCAAACATGGTCGAAGGATGAAGTGCTGGAAGTACTTTGCAAGCACTTATCACTTGTGTATGGGTGATAGAGCTACATCTGTGTAAACCACAGGCATGAGTTTCATTGATTTGGATGGGTAATTTATTTCTGACTCCGCAAGGCAAACCCTTGGGGACCAGCAGTCAATACCAGTAGAAGTGGATTAGCACAAGAACACATATCTTTTGGGTCAGTGGGCAGAAAAAATAGTTACTATTCCTATTAGCTCAGATTCAGGTGGAAAAAGAAAGGAAAAAGTTAGTGTCAGCTGCAGGCTCTATAAATGGTATTTCTACTTTTTCTTTGACAAATTACAAAATCTGCCACTATTCTGTTTGGTGGGGTTTTTTTGTTCTTTGTTATTTTTTTTTTTTATAATATTGATGCATTTTAAACAGGAAGAAATAAGAGAATAGGGACAGATCTAGTCCCTGTTCTCATCTCACCTTCTTCATGCATTGTGTAACTCCCTAATGGCTGAGAACCTGCTCAAGGCTCCTCATTGTCAGTGTGTTCAGGTCTCGAGGGACAAGACCCACAACTAATATTCAAGACAATATATTCCTGTCTATGAATAACATGAAGAAATTAATCCTTTTTTTTCCTTTTTTTTCTCTTGCCTCTCACATGGCCTTAATGAAGATTTTGAACCCTGTCTCCCCAGGGCAATGAGCACCATCTAATATCTTCATTTAAATATTCTCTCCCTGCCTGAAGCCCCAAACTGAAATCTGAAAATCAGGAAAATTGTTCACCCCAGGCTTACCAAGCAACCTACAAACAAGTTTCTGCAAATAACTAGAGCTTTAAACTAAAAAAGCCACAGCACAAAGAGGAAATACAGCCAATCTTAGAGGTCTTTACCTTTATAGGGATGCTGGAGTCAAGGCATGAACCTGATGAAACTTGATATAAAAGACTTTTAAAACCAGGACAAAAGCTATTTTTACAGCATTGTTCCCATGTGAAGTAGATAAAACTTTCCACTTTCCTCCTGCCCCACTCTCCATGCTCCCAAACGTCTTTCCACCTCACACAAGAGATAATGTGCCCCACTGGAAGATGTGAGCTTTGCGGGGAGCTTGTAGCTCCATGTGGAGAGCTTTTCCCCTGGGAAGGAAGGAAGAGCTCCTGATTAGCTCCTCCATTTTGCTCTCACTCACTTACACATGTGGCAAGATTTCCAGAAGTATATCTTGCCTTGAAATATTTTGAAAATCCATGAATTTCTGTGCTCCAAGGCCTATGCTGGATGTAGTTTTGGAAGTCCTGCTGGAGAGCGCATGCAGCCCTTCTCCAGCAGCACTTGATTGCTCCATCTCAGGTCACCAAATTTACTCCAAATTATTTCTAGACATTCATAATATTTTTGCATTTCCAAGAAGGCACAGAAACAGTCCAGGAAATCTGTGTGGGTGAGGCTTTGTTTCAGGCACTCTTGCCAAGAGCAGGGATGTGAATGTTTCTCCTCACACAGCAGAAACCTCCAAGTCATTGTGCTTTTTCCGGTGAAAATAATAACAGTTACGTGCTTCAAGCATGTATGGATATCTTGTTTCAAGCTCCAACTGGCATTTTTGCTTTTTTTGGTGATAGGTTTGAGTCCTAAATTCTTATTGATAAAAACCTCCCAGTTTTTGTGGGAGTGAAAATGGATATCTAGACCAAGATTTGGCCCTCAGTTCAACTGTCTAACTGGATTTTTTTCTGTGATTCAACTTTAGGAAGCAAATACAGACAGCTGTAATGGAGCTGGAAGGAAGTGGGCAAGAATTAGAAAAACACACATGAATAAATTACCCTTTTTCTCCTGTTCTCTCAAAGATTACAAATATTTTGAGTGCCACAAATGTCACATCAACAAAAAGCTCAAACTTACCAGGTATTCAAGGTTACCCTCCCACTGGAAATGTAACAGGCATCCAGGTAGAAATGATGCTTTGTGGCCTCACAAACAGTCACTGATCCTGGTAGAAAACCAGGATGCAATCAAAGTGGGAAGACCATAAAAAACTGATGTGCTGGTTGAAATTATTTATCCAAGCAACTTGATGAATACCTATAAATAAGTAATACAATAGCAGTGACTGGAGTTGGCTCAAAAATTACCACAATTAATAAATCGACCCTTCCTGTGCACTGTGTTATTTTCCCTGACATTTTCACAAGCTACAAATCTGATAATACAATTAAATGACAAGTTCAATCACTTCTTTATTTCATGTATATGTATAATATAATATTTTATAGCTATATTACAGAAATGACTGTTTACTCACGTTGTATCTTCCCTAGCATAATTCAGAGCTTTGCTTGCCTAAGAAATTACTTGTCTGCATTTTGATTAAAAAAGCAAAACCTCATTGTTCCCGTGGCAAATGAATTCAGTCTTTAAATGAAACTCATTGTCACATCCTTTTCTCTGAAGCAAAGGCATTCAGCTTGTGGAATGGCTTTAACCTCCAGCACAGCACTTTTGTGTCTGTATCTGATCCACCCATAATTCATCCCTCCTCCAAAGCTTCGTCAGTGTTTGTGCTCTGTACTTAGTTCCCAATGAACTGGCTATAACACAGTAGTTACAGCTCCCTGGAAAATGACACACAGTAACTCTGTCAAGTTTTTTATTAGCTTGGATAGGTCTTTTATTTTAGCAATGTCTTTTATTACCTCGGATAGCTTTGAACTAGTTCTGAAGTGGATGAGTGAAGACCTGGAGATCCAATTTTATATTGGGAGCCATTAATTTTTTTAACCACAACCCCTTGATTATTGATAGGCTTTTGTTCTTTACAGTCATTGAACAACACATTGTTTGAAGTGAATCAGAGCACACAAACTTTCCCAGGCACCTGCTGGAGTTCGGATGGGCCACAGCAACAAGCCAGCAGAAGTCCTCTCACTTTCAGGATGCAAGAGGCATCTGCTCTTGACCAGAAGCTACTCTGATCCTTCCTGTTCCATTTTATTTCTCAAAAACAATCCTAAAAGTGATGTAGAGAAAGGAAGAACCTGTAAATCTCAACCCTTTTGCCCGTTAATTCCCAGGTACACACAAACCCAGGTCATTGGGAATGGTTCAGCATTCCTTTTCCATAACTCCATGAATCAAGGCATACTCCATCAAAACAAATTAACAGGAATGAGGGAGTACAATGAGGATCAAGCCCTAGAAGTGGATAAACTAGAAAAAAATATTTAAACCAAACAGAATTTAATTGAAATGTCAGTGTCAAAAATGGTGTACATCCATGCCAAAATCACGTTATTCACCCTAATCCCAATTCCCTGAGCCCAGTAACTTTTCTTTTCATTTATATGTCTTCAGTTACACTTTTAGGACTTCAACACTTGCTAAATTTGAACTGATCTCATAATCTGGATTCTTGAGCAGCATAAAATAAGAATGTGTCTTCGAAGAAATTTTGGAAAATGACCAAGAAATTAATTTGCTCCGTTTTTATAACACCGACTTCTTTACATTATCAAAGTACTTAAGTAATCTAAAGCCTTAAAATTAAAACAGATTGCAAAAATTTTGATTGCCTCTCTTCTTTACAAAAAAGTGCTGAGAATACAAAATTTCTCTAATGAACCACAACACAATTTCCTTACAAGTTCAGTTGTTCAAACAGGGTTTATTTTTAAATTCAAAATTAAAAGGCAACACGATTTAAAGTTTGAGTCCTTTCACACTTTTAGGTCTCTAAAATCAGTCTATGACTATTACTTGATAAAGCTGAACTCTTTTGTATGAATCAGTCGTATTTACAAATCAAACAAAACTGTATTAATCAATTTTTTCTTTTTTTTTTTGTATTTAGGTTCTTTCTTAGAATTCTCTTGGCATTGGGCAATGGCATGTAACATTTTCCTGTATTTTTCCTTGGATTGTTTGTATCATTGTGGCCTCCAGAGACCCACATCACAGGACAAACATTCTTGCTACTGTTAATATGACAACCAATTGCAACGATCCCCAGATTTGTCAAGCAGTGAAATAAATGGAAATCCATGTCTCTCCAAGATCTGCTTGGAAAGGGTTCAGCTTGGCAACACAACCACAACAAGAAGTCTCGTTTTGACTTGAGTGCTAAAAACTTTTTTCTGTTTCATGCTCCTGGTGTCCATATTGCAGCTGTGAGTTACAAGGTATGCAGTGAAAGAACAAGGAAATGGCTTTAAACAGAGAGAAAAGGTTCAGATTCAATCTTAGGAAGAAATTCTTCCCTGTGAGGGTGCTGGGGCCCTGACACAGGTTACCAGGGAAGCTGTGGCTGCCCCATCCTGGAAGTGTTCAAGGCCAGGTTGGATGGGGCTTGGAGCACCCTGGTCTATGGAAGATGTCTTTACCCATGGCAGGGGACTGGGGATAGATAATTGTTAAAGTTCCTTCCAACCCAAAGCATTCTGTGCTTCTGTGACAGAGCAGCAGGGCCAGGAGCTGGACAGAGCACCTGCAGAAGGGTCCCAAGGATTTGGATGATTGTGGTGAATGTCCAGATGATGCCAAACATTTTCCTTTCTCAGGAGAAAATTTCAGTGATGCTTGGCAGGGTTTGGACTTCTCTGCAAACCACCTCTGATCACGACACATCCTCATGGCTTTGCATTTAATTCTTCAGATTGAGAAGTTTCCACTGTCCTCTGTTGTCAAGATCTCCCAGACAGATTACACTTTCCTGCTAAAAAATTCATACTGTAGGGATCAGCTAAAGTTAAATATAAGGGAAACAATACATTACCCTGAGATTGGACTCATCTTTCAAACTGGCCATTTGCTGGATGAGATTTCAGAGGGTGAGTAAAGGAAGCAGAGTAAGGACTAACTGGGCATCCCAGGAGCTGCACGTGGCATGTGGGGCAGGGTGAAGGTACTCCAGGGATGTCTCTTCCTCTGCTGCATCTTAAGGGAGAGAAGGGCAGACTGCTTTGGAAATGTTACTGGTTTTAACCAAATGCCCTCTAAAATAAGTCTGGAAGCAAATTATAAAATGTGGGGGAAAGGCCATGGATGGGAAAGTTTCCATAGTTTTTTTTAAAAGACACACTGTATATGAGTTGCAATGTGAAGGGAAAAGCATCCTTGTGCAATCCTTGATGAATCCAAGGCTACTGGGACAAGAAGGTCTCAGAGCTCATGAAGACCCTCACTGCTGCTTCTACCCCTGCCCACAGAGTTGTTCTTGTTCTTCTCACTGAAGTGAGCCCAGAGGGGTTCAGCCAGCTCCCCAGGATGGCACAAAGGCAGGAGGGGTAAAACACAGCAGGCAGCTGGTGCTGAGCCCCAAAAATGCCCATCCCCACCCTGTTTCTCTCCCTCCCTTGGCTTTTTCAGCTCCACAGGAACATCCCGTGCCCTCTTTGGCCCATCACTGGGTCAGATTTTGTTCCATTATCAACACAGTGATAACCTGCCAGCTGACAAAAAGGCAGAAAATTCTGGAAACCTTCACAATGGAAATCATTGTATACATTCATTTCATCCCCACCCCACTGCCCCTGCCAGCCAGCCCACAAAGCCCTTCCTTTCACTGTTAAGAAACTATCATCACAAATTTTAGCCAGTATCTGGCCCATTAAGACTTTCTGTACACATTTTTCCTTTTTGTTTTTGCTTAAAACCAAAAATATTATATATAGACATTGGTATTTATTTACTCTTTCCAATCCCTCATGTATTTGCCATCTGGAAACACATAAACACCAGCAGATTTTGGCTTTGGGTGTTTGCAATTTATTCCTCAGAATTCCTAAAAATTTCTCTGTCAGAAAAAAAGAGGAACCAGCAATGATTAAGCAAAGCCTTTTAAGATCAAAGAAATATAATTAATTTGCTAATGTGGGAAAATATCCCAAATACTTGTTAATAAAACTGTATTTGACCTTCTTAATTTTATGCTGCAAAGTCAAACTATTTACTTAATGTCCTCCCTACTTAGAGAAGTTTAAAAATGTGGTGAGTTGAACTTGGCTTAAAGCATCTTAAAAGTTCTGTGATTTTTATTCCATTTCACTGAAAAATATGGATCAGTTGCCCAGGTATAGCAGTCACTGTTTAGAGTTAATACTAACCATTTTCTGAATTAAATTTTTTTACCATCTATAATACTGTTTAACATAGGATGCAATCCTTCACAAAGCATAAAAAAAATTTAAGGTTGTGTAAGATTCTGCAAGTGATGGACCCAACAGAAATATAAGTGAGTTTTAGAATGAGAAAAGTTGAAACAGCTCATGTTAATGACAGAAGATAGTGGTAATATTTTAGATATCACCACTGGATGCATTCCATTCAACAATTCTGTAGAAACAGCAGCTAAAAATTGATCATGTTTGGTTTTAGGCTGTTTATTGTTCAAATAAACTCAATTTAATGCCTACATTACTGTGAGAACTTTGAAGTGAGACTCAAAGTTTTTCTGGGGCTTGGTAACAGTGATATTAACAAATGGATGGTCAGAAACTGGTTTGAGATAGCTAAATTAATTATTTTTGTTGGTGTGCTGATCTTAATCCAGAGACAAATGAAAGCAAGGCGGAAAAAATTAAAGGCGAAATGCAATATTTTAAAAGATCTGTGCATACACAACACAGGTATTGAAACCCATCAGTCCACACCAGTCAAACATTGAATTTCAGGAGACCTAAAAGAAAGGGCAGAGCTTTGGAGCAGGTTTTTCTCTACCAAAATTCCAGATGCTAATTCCACTTTGTCTGTGACCTTGATGAGAAAAGTCAGACTGAACAATATGGGAATTCAGAGAGAGGACTCAGACACTCACATGGCCACATCAACAACAACAATAATAAAACCCCCAACAATCCCCCCAGCAATCTTGTTGCCCAGAGGAGCTGTGGCTGCCTCTCTCTGGAAGTGTTCCATGCCAGGCTGGGCAGGGCTTGGAGCAATCTGGTCCAGTGAAATTGTCCCTGCCTGTGACAAAAGAGATGGAACCAGATGGTGACCAACATTCCTTCCAACCCAAGCTAGTGTAGGTTTTTACAAAAATCAAAGCCAGCTGCCTATTTAGTTTTCATATTTGCCATAAATCAGTCATATGAGGTTAGAGCCTTTTTGCCTCTAAAAGAGTAGGGTGTAGACTCACAGCTTCTCAACCCCACTAGAGGGGTGAGCAACACCATAATCTTGAGTAATTCAGCCTGGAGGGAGGCTGCTGTGTGCCTGAGGACAATTCCTTACTCTGCATCATATGTCCACATCAAAACCCACATTTCCTTCCAAAGCAGCTGACTCCCCTCTTCCTACCAACATTTCCTTCCTTTTTGTTCAGGACTCACAACAGAATGAAAATAAATAGCTGAAAGGAGATAGTAGTTTGAAAAATTCATCCAAGAGCCTTCAATGTCACAAACAGGAGCTGGAGCTAAACATGTCTGGGAAGACAAATTCCTTAACTGCTCAGTGCTGAAGGACATGGTAGGTAACATTAACTTGGCTAATTGTTTACTTGCTTAGCTAATCTAACATAATCTGCATTGATTAGATTTTGATTTCATGCTGGATGAGTATACTGCTTCTCTGTGCCTTTCAGTTAATTTGTGAACCGTACCAAAAAGACATTTTTATAACACGTTTAACGCTCCAGAGCTACCAGGGAACAGCAGCAGGAGTGAAGGAGGACAGCTCTGCTGGTATTAAAAGGGTCATTAAACTCAGCATTAGGTAAAGGTCTTGTTTTGGGTTGCGTTCAACGCGCCTGATTAAAAATGAAGTGTAAGCAAAAGGCATTGAAGAGAAATATTCAAATGCAAAGTACAGTGTTGGTCCTTGTGTGTGTAACAATATAGAGTTTATGGATGCTCCCTCTCATATTCAAGCTCCTTCCACAGTGTTTAAAAACCTCAAAGCCTCAGTTCATGGGCTCAATACTCCAATGGTTTAAGGGTGAAATGTTATGAGCATAACAAGATTGCCATGTACTTAACTCCTAAACATTCACAGAGAAAACAGAGGTACTTTTAAGCCTAATGAAATCTATAAATATATAAGTTTTTGATCACTTCTCTGAGTTTTACTGCCATGAGGCCAGAAAGTTTCCCAAGAGTTTATTTAAAGCATTTATTGCTTTCAATGGAAGAAGGAAGAGAGCACAGAATTTGGCCTAAAGAAATTAAGTCAACTTTGATGGAAGTAATCTGCAGAAATATAGATTTATTTCATTTAATGCTATAGAATTTGACATATAAACAATACTTTCTCCAGCACAGGAGTTTAGAAGTCCTATTCTAGCTAAAAATGGAAAAGCTTGGATGCTTCATGGGCCTTTAACAGGTGACAAAATTCACAGCCATCACCTTGAAGCCTCTAGTTGAAATTTAGACTGATTGTGACTAAAAGTAATTTCTGTCTGACAGCTCATGTGAAGAGAGTTACTTCATTTCATAATAAATGTGTGGCCAACAGCCTAAAAATTATTATCACAATTTAACAAATCCATTGGCAGTTCCAGGAGCACCATGGAGAGATGGAAGTCAATCCTGCCTGTCTGGGGCTGAGTGAAGTCAAGATGGGTAGGGAAAAAAATCAGAAGAAAGTTTCTCAATGTTGTCATTGTGGAAGAGCTCACAAATTTAATTACTTGAGCCTCTCTGTAGGAGTGAAATTTATCTATTTCCACAGACAAACCTGCTGGCTGGCTAATCTACTATTTCTGTTCCATAGAGCTGACTTATCTGGTATTAAAAAAAAACTTGAAAAAAGAAAAATGAGTGTTTTATGTCATGACCATTTGGGAAGGAGACGATTTTCTTCAGATATAACATGACTTTTTCTGTCTTAGGAGGGCAATGCTAGCAAATGCCAAAACCAAGGTTCAGTTGCGTGGCTCAGTTAAATCCCAAAATTAGGTGGGATGAGCCAAACCACATTGCCTGAGATTGCTCTTCTGCAACTGCTGAATGACAAAGACTTTCCAACATAGCTTCTATTACCTAATTCAGTACACCTTCTTCTATTCAAATAAAACTGAAGAAGCTATGAAGCAAAGAAATAAGCCCATATTCATCCAAATTTTAAATTATTTTTGCTCATATCTGAGAAAAGTTCACTGCCTTTCCTGGAGTAATTGATGTGTTTATAAAAAAGGGATTTAAAGGACTCAGAAAGCATGTTCATGAAATGTGGATTTCAGCTCTTCCTAAATAAATGTGCCAGGCAAAATGTTTGCAAACATATCCATTCGGGAACCTGAAATGCAAAACAGCTTCTCTGTCTGATCACAGAAAAAAGTATTCATATAATTAGCAATAATAATCAGCTATTAAATAATATTTAAGAAGTAGTCATTGCCTATTAGTGACAATCCTGGGAAGGGAAAGCTGGTGTGAATTAAGGCTACTGGCAAAGGATGCTTTCAGTTTTATTGCTCCAGCTAATTCTCATGGTGGCACTGCTTCATGCTGCAGTACTATACATACAGAATATGGGAGTAAATCCAAAGAAGTCACACTTGGAAACCCTTATTTTACTGCTGGGGTTATTGCAGATCATATAGTACAAAGAGCCCAACAGGATAACTATTCATGGACACCCACTAAAAAGAGCTAATCTTGATAAATCAAAGTAAATTATTACTGTGGCATGAGATTTTATATGTGTGCATTTATACATATGCATAGATGTTAAGGACCTATGGACTGATTTTTACAAAAAACTGTTAAGATAGTTCTATGTTACAGGGAAATAGTATATAATTGATGATTGAATAATTAACTTTGACTTGGGGCAGCTTTAAATTGTGGACTTTTCACATTTTATTTTTTTACATCAGAGTATGGTCAATATTTTTCTCCTTATGCAGGTCCCATTGTTTCTTGGTCAGATCAGTTTCTGTGTTGTTGCATGGGACTAGTTCTGTCCTTTAGTGAGCAATCAGGATTGATTTCAGTCAGAAGTAATGTGTGTGTGCACCCAAGAACTGGCTTTTTCTTCTGAAAGAAGCAACCACTCTCACTGATTTATGCCCCATATTTTCAAAAATGCAATAATAGCATTGCATCATCTAAATCAGAAATGTGTAAATTATCCCAAAAGCTGAGATGCAGGAGAGCAGAAGAAGACCTTCATCAGGTCAAGAAACATGATTATTTCCATGGCTACCAGCAGCTCTTAATTGCCATAATAGGCTCTTATTCAGGGCGAAGTAGTTAGGTTTGCACAGAAGACTGAATATGTACTTTGTGAGAAAACCATTAACTACAGAGAAAAGTTCTCAAAGTACAACTGAAATGTGGAACAAAATGCAGGCAGCTGCCTGGCATCTCCAGGAATAGTACACAGGGTGTTCTTAGGCATCCATGTCTTCCATAGGGAGAACAACACAAATATCTTGTTAAAAACTCTTAATTACTGTAATATTCCTTATTGCCAACCCAATTTAAATAGAATATTAGATCTCCAGTTCCCCATCTTGTGGTTCCTATTGATTTTTACTATAAAACTCCCAGACAATCATGTTATGTAAAAATAAACCACCTCTGCTTGTGGGCTCTCTACTGGTTCCCAGTTTGTTCCTGCTAGAAAGCTATTCCACTGAGGATGTGGGGAAACACTGAATGTCTACAACTGTGACACTGAAAAGAATAGTAGCTGACCTCCATAATAAATAATGTAAAACATGAGCTCACTTGGCCTAGCCTAGATAAAGATTAATTTTGAATCTTTAAATCCCGGAGGCTAAAAGTGTTCGAACTTTAGGTAACATGCTTTTTAAAAAATGTTTTATAGCATTAAAGGTACTTCAAAACAAATATTGCAATCAAAGCACACCACTCCTGCAACTGTTAATATCTGGAAGGTTTCATGATGGGACCACTCAGTTCTGGTGGTGCTTTGTGGTGTGATTTAATCCTTTGCTGGAAGGCTACAGATTCTGATGGTAGGGACAGCAGCCATCTGAGGACAATGGCTCTGGTGTTCAGCCTTGGAAGCTTAGAGAAGAAACTGAGTTTGTTTTTAGTGGCCTGTGTGTGTAGAAATGTTCGCTACACCATCAATGTTTTTCAACAAAATTGTGTTCTAGGATCACAGAATCATAGAATGGAAGGGACCTGATAGATAATCCAGTTCCAACCCAGAGGATTTTGAACGCTAAAAAACTTTTAGTGTTCAAAGCTAACTGAACAAGCTTTTCAGGGAATCATAATATTTGAAGACTGTATTTGATCCTGCTTTTAAAAAATATCACAAATCCATCAGTTGATGTGAGATTATTGAAAAACATGATTATACTCCTAACCTCATGCCAAGGCTGCCTTGTCTTTTCAAATTTTGAGCTCATCAGAGCATAGAGCATCTACTGTTCTGAACTTACATGTTTCCTGGCAGAATGCAGCCCAGTTTTTGACAGTCACCAGAGTTTTACCATAATGAATAAAAATAGCAGCAGTGGGGGTTCAGTCTTTGAGGGTGGAGGTTGCAAAGAATGTTTCTCATCTATTTGCTTGTTGGGAAGGACCACTGCAGACAACATCAGTGCCTAATGCTCACACAACCATAAGTTTAAACTTTACAGGATCTCTACACTAAATTTCACAAGTGCCACAAAGTGGTTTTCAAGATAGGTTAAAAGAAGAGCAATTTTCCTCATTGTGAAACAAAAGCACTAAAGCACCTTGTGATTGTAATACAGAGAAAAGATGGTACTGAGTGATGCATCTGTCTCCCAGGTCCTGAAAGGAAATACAATGTTCTTTGGTTTACCTATTGCTCACTTGAGGCATTCAATCTAAACAGTCATTTCAGAGTTTTACAGAAGACAAAACAAAATACTGTGCAATGATAGACAATGATGACAAAAAGCAAACAGACAGGGAATCCTTTCAGCCTTACAATATAGATAAAAGGATATTTTTGTATTTCCAAATGATACTCAAGGCTCAGGTGTTGCAGACAATACAAAAATAATGTAATATTGCTTCTCTCCAATGCACTTTTACTTCTGGAGTTAGTTCACCTATATTGATTCACTGATGGTCCTTTTTCTCTATCAGCCTCACACACCCCCTTTTTTAAGAGGTCAGTGCACAATATAAAGATAATACTGAATCTAGGAGGAAAAAAGTCAGGTTGTTTGTGAGACTAGAGTTGAAATTGCCTCCTTGCTCCATTTAGTTCTTTAAGAACATAAAGCAGAAAATTCTTTCATGCCTTGTTTCCATTGTCTGTCATATTTGATGACTTTTCTCCCAAGACAAATAAAGAAAACATACCTGTTACACTGAAGTTCTAATCAAGATTCTGCATATTGGATGAGGAGAAAATTGAAGGAAAAAGAAAGAGGAATTATTATACCTGGTCCTCCCATGTAACAGAAAACTATTGTTTCCAAGAGTTTTATTTATACACAATTTTCAGTGGCTTCAGTGGAAATTCTCTTGAGGCATAAATTGAGACCTAAAGCTTAGAAGAAGAAAGTTTATAAAGTCAAAGGTGGCTCCTGCAGGCAACACACACTGTTTGGATTAAGTTGTGCCCAATGAGCAGGCCTCAGTGCTGTGAGTTACTGGCATCAGTGGGGTTCTTTACACTGACCTCATGAGCCTTTGGTCAGTCTTCAGCATGTGAGGGGCCTGGGAAAAAACAGCCACAGACTGGCATTGACTATCCAAATGGAATGTAGAGCACATGACAAAAACTGGCATGTTAATTCTGCTATTATGCCAGAATTTAAAAAGCAGCAATGCTAATCCTAAAAGTTGCTCCCTAGGGAGTTTCCTATCTACCTTCTTAGAACATTCAGTCCTCCATGAACAAATTCTTTGGATCATTCTTTTAAAAATCTTCTTGCTTTCTTTATAAAGTAAATTCCAATAGAAGGTGATCAATCACTCTTAAGTTGAACCTCAGAACTGGACACCCATTTACAACTGGATCAACAGAATGAAATACAAAAGTACACTCTAGTCAATCATGGAGACCAGAACAGGGAGAGATTGCTAAATAATGGCAAATCAAAAAAGAGAAGTTTGATGTATTTTTTAGCAGTGTATTCATTCTTCAGGTTATACGTTGATAAAGGTCACTGGTGACAGTGACTCATTATTGACTGATCAAAGGCCATCAAAGTCAGCAGAAGTCTCCGTGGAGCTTCATTCGATCACTGTTGTCAGGTGCAAGCCTGTTATTCCCTTTCATAGACCTTGTCAGAGTGAAATCTGCTTTGACTGTGGTGAGTGTGAAGAGCAGCCCCCAAGACCCATCAGCATCCTCCAGGCCAGGCCCTCGGGTAGAGGGGAAGGCACTTTCAGGAGTATGAAGTAAGAGAAGATAAGTATCAGAAAATAGATCAGGTTGGTAGAAAGACTAAGATACCTTTGGGGCACATAAGTGAGTAAGAAATGCGACAAATATGTACTCAAAGTAAAAATAAATATTTCCTTTTTTGACTGGAGGAAGGTAAGCATACCCCAAAAGCCCAGGGGAGTTGCAACCATCTGATTTTTACAGAGGCCTTTCATAGTACCATATTACTCTCCTGCTTGTAAAGAACATTTCAGTACTCCTCCTTTGGACTTCAGTAGATAATGTTAAAACCAGAACTGAAATTTGTCTTGAGTTGAGTATAATGTATCTCTGACATTAACTGGGAATTTTGGCCAAGTACCTGCATACAGATGATAAACACAAAGAATTGCTCTGTTCCTTCAGCATTTCCTGACCCTTTCTCCTTTAAATGCCAACATTTTATAGGTTCTTTCCCTTTTTTTATTCTTCATAAAACCATTTTTAATCCAGCATAATTTTCCAGGCAAACTCTACACTTGTCAGATCACCTGATTAAGAGTCTCGTATTCATTACTATAAAAAACAACACGCTCACTGAATCATTAAAAAGCAGATTGGTCAGTAATAATAATCAGCTTTCTGCTAATAAATACAGCTCAGCATGCCTAATTCTGTGTCCTACTCAAATACCAACAATGAAGAATTTAGCTTTTAACAAGTACATTACTGAATGTACTATTAGTGCATCGGTCTTTGTAAGGAACATTACTGCTGTCTTTAAAGGGCAGCCAGTTCATGTATTAATTATGTCACTCAAAGAGTGCACTGATTTCTTGAAAATCTCTTAATGCATAAAAGCAATTTGAATACTGTATATGGCTCAACCCTCTCAATCAACTTGAATACAAAGAAAGACTAAAGAAGTACTTGAGTTCAAGAGCTGGCATCAGGAATAGAAGAACAAGGAAATGAATTCAAAGCACTTCTCATCACCACATGGCCATGGAGCAAATCCCTTCAGGGATTTATGGCAAACCTGGCAAGGAGGAACAAGCTAGCATGGTCACAGAGCAAGGCTGCAGAGAGATATCATGGTGACACCAGGATATATTTTGAGAACTTCATGGAGAAAATGGTGGAGAAAGATTCATAGGGAGAGCTTGGATGTCACCATGGGATTCAGCAGCAGCAGAGTTACATCAGTGAGTTAATTTCGAATTGTATCAATAATATTGAGCAATTCATATGTTAGAATATATTTATTGTGCAACAAATCTCATGTTAAAATTCCAACTATATTCAGAGTGTTGTCAGCCTTTAGTTGAATCCTGAATCAAGTCTAGACCTGATTTTCTTGCTTAAATAAGAACTTTTGGACAATAATTATTCCTTCTACTGCTTTCAACCTCTGTCTTTTTTTGCCTCTTCCAGCCACAATCCTCCTGCCCTTATGCAAGGGAAGCTTCAAACCCCATAAAAATCACTTCAAGGAAAGAGCTGTATAATCCTCTCCTGCCTTTCTAATAAATTTCTATTTCTACAACAATATTTATAAAGAAATCCATCTGCAGGGATTTTCTCAACAGGGGTCAAGAGAATTTCACATCCTGCAGCTGAAAAACTTCACTCTGCTAGAGGTTCAACTGAAAGTACCTGGGGTTCGGGAGTGCTATCAACAATTATTCTGTGGAACAAGTGTGCTCGGTGAAAATCCTTTGAAGAGGAAAAAGGTCAGGAAATCTGTCATTTTACAAGGATGATCTTAGTAGTACAAAAAGGAGTTCTCTAGAATGTGAACTAACATCTACTGAGCAAAACAATAGGAGTACGATTATTAAAATGCCACCAACTTCCTATAATTGCCCATTATTGCCGTAATGCAGATTATTTCTTCAAAAGAAAAGCTCTCATTTTGATTTGAAAGGTTTAGTGTTTTGCTCCCTCATCACTATAATGAACCTTTGACTCACAGGCTAAAGAAATTTACGGGAGAAGGAGGAAACCAGGAATGTGGGCACACAGGGAAAAGTATACTGAAACAAGGGCTTGGTGTGAGAGCTCTTAGACATACACTTGGAGAAGCAATACTGAATTGCATATGGGCTTGGAAACTAAGCAAAAACACAGAAGAGAAAAGGAAAAACCCTAGCCTCTTACTGCTAAAACACATCATTGGATAATTAATATTTGAAAAAGTGATTTGTTTGTCCCAGCCCAATTCATTAGTTCTGAGCAAGTGCCACAGCTAAGAATATAAATTTCAAGAGTGTTCTTGGTTGGTGATAGGTGCTGCCTAATGGTAGGAAGTTATTTCCCTGCTCAGAAGCTGCTGGTTTCTGTGTGATTTAAAATGCCACCAGAAATAAAGGAATTATCAAGGCTTGGCCTTGATATATGAGCCTATTTAAATCCCTGGGGTAAGACGATGAGGACTACTCTTCCAAAACAACCTGAATGGGCTCATTAAGCAGTGGAATAATAGGTTGGAACTCGTTCCTGCAGTTTAAGGATGAAGCTGTAGTGGGTGTGCTGGGAAGAGCTGCTCAATTACAGACAGCTGAACGGAAAGGTTAAATAGGACCTGGGATTCAGAGAACATTTCAAGCTGCTGAAAGGCTGCAGGTGGGACTGAGTATCCACCAAACATTCCTCCCTGATTCGTGTCAAATACTTGACATATGTGGAAAGAATCTGGTTTCTCAAAGGCATCCTTTGGAAAGAGATATTCCTTCTATGGCTAATAGTCCCAACTTGCATGTCCAAAGCCAGGGATCGTGGTCCATGACCATTCTGTACCTCTGAAACCAAAACCACCTGCACCTTTGGGAGCTCATGAAATTGAGGGAATTTTTGTTTGGAGGCTCTTTTATTTTGTTTCACAGAGTATCACTGAATTTTCTGAGTTAGAAGGGATCCACAAGGATCATCAAGTCCAAATCAGCAGTGAGTGACCCAAATGGAACCCAAAACCTTGGTGTTACCAGCACCCCACTCCAACCAATGGAGCTGATCTCTTACCTACATGGAAATATAAAGGAGGAGGGTCTTGTTCAATGGGGCTGGAAAGATAAACACTGCACCACAGAACTCCACTGTTTCCTGGAAAAGCTGCTCCTTACAGGGAGTATGGATGCTGAAGAGGCAGAGTGATAACATTGCCCTTGGAAATACACTGGACACTAGTGCTGAGCTGCTCTGGAGACTGACATAAATTATTTAAGCGTAATCAAAAAGAGAAAAAATGTTCTAAGGCTATCTGATCTCTAACTGCTTTGATACAACATTTTGCCATTATTTTGTACATTTCTTGAGATTTTTGGTAAAATTCCCAGCATAAACTATGGTAAACTCTACTCTGTCTTAAATCATCAGAACTCTGGTGGTTTTCTTACAACGGCATCTCCTTGCATTTGGTCTGTGAGGTGGACACTAATTGATGTCATTAACAAGTCTCACTGTACAAATACTGAAATCCAGAGTCCCCATCTTGCAAACATACACATGGATTTGTTAGCTCATTATATGCACTGTATTAGTATGCTGCCTAGGTAAGAAAGTGGAGTTTACTTTTAAGCTCTACTTTAAAGAGTTTACTTGAGTGTAAACAAGCATATCAAACCATATAAGAGTAGAATCCAAAGGAAAGGGTAGGAGAATCACAGCTGGCCACCTGAATGCAATAGGTGCTGGGTCAAACTGCTGCTTTCCTTTGAGAAATCTGTCTGATCTCAGAGGTGATTCCCTCTGCTTTCTCACTGGGTAACCTTTTAATAAAAGCATGATAAATAACCAACAGTAAATACTGTTCTTCTGCTTTGTGCTCTTATTTGAGATTCAACTACTAAAGCTCACAGACAATTGTCCAAGGCTTTGTGAAGAACTCTCTCTCCAGCCCAACTAAAGACAGTGGGAACTTGTGATGGTCTTCAACCATCCCTTTCATTTTGTGCCATAATACATGGAACCCACTAAATACTTTTTAGGAGAGACCTCTTCTGATAGGTCTTCCCCTTCTTGAATAATTGCTCTGTAATAAACTATTTTATCGGTTTTGCTTACATACTGTATTTCTGGAAACAAAACAATAAATGGCTGTAAAACCAATAAAATGTACCAGGCTACTGGTTTATTACAAACAAGCCAATACCATACACTGCAGCATATTTCTCAGCTCAATGCACCAGGATTCTTATTGTCCAGGTGAGTGTTCCTGGCTGTAAATTGCAGCACTATTGCTCTTTTCCAGTGCACTCTAAAACTTCTTTAGGTTGATGTGCCTTAAAACACTCCTAGTCCTTGGACAAATTTATAGGGAGGATAAAGCCTAGTAGTCTTATGCCAAGGTGTTTTTAAGTTTGCCAGCCACCCTGGAAGCACTTTGGGATGCTACACAGGGAACACAGACTGCAGAGTTCAGCTGGATGGCATCCCTCAGCATCCCTTGAAACACAGCCCTGGGCTGCCTCCAGTGAGCTGGAGTGGGCAGCAATAACACAGTCAGGGAATCATGGGGTCCTGGAATGGTTTGGGTTGGAAGAAACATTAAACCTCATCTGCTTCCACTCCCCTGCCATGGGCAGGGACACCTTCCACTGTCCCGGGTTGGTCCAGCCCTATTCAACTTGGCCTTGGACACTCCCTGGGATGGGGCAGCCACAGCTTCTCTGGGCACCCTGTGCCAGGGCCTCACCACCTTCACAGGGAAAAATTTCTTCCTAATATTTAATCTTAATCTACTCTCTCTCAGCTTGAATTCATTACCCTTTGTTTTGATCCAGCCAATGAACTATTTACTGACTTTGAGTGGTGGTTCCCAAAGCCAGAACTCTCCATATCTTTCCAGCAATGCTCTTACTTGCTACAGCTTTGAATAAGATTTATACTGAATAAAAAAGCTTCACTAAGACTGTTCAGAACATTTCCTCTAACTTTTCCTGTTCATTCTCTTCAGTCATCGCTCACTGTCCCAGAAACAAGCTTCTTTGGCAAGGACCTCTTGGAAAGGCTGTTCTGCATATCTCAGTGCAGTGCTTCTAATGTAAAGTTATATCACACTGTAGGGCCACTGTCCTCTACACCAGCCCATTTGTCAGAACCAATTTGCCAGAACCAAGTTCCTCACAAGGAGGATCACTGACCAGGGCAGGTGTCCAGGGCCTTGAGACTCAGCTGGATTTGATCCTGCTGGTGTGAGAGCCCACAGTGCCGACCACACTGAGCACACAACTGATATCATGGTTTCTTAAGATGCCTTTTTATTGTGAGCTCAGGGTTTGCATGTGTGAAATTGGTAGAATAATAATATGCACACATTCAACAAAATGTGCATCCACTAATTAAATCAATTCACTTTTCTAATTGCTGCATAAAGCAAGTAGTTGTTTTCTGAGGAATTTACACAAGATTAATACAGCTGTTATTTTTGCTGAAGCAATTGCCAGTGATCTGCAGCACATGTGAAGTGGCCATAGATTACTGGAATACATTTCCTTAGCAACTGTTGGAGTAATTTCATGCCCAGGAGAAAGTAGCTTTCCTAATACACCTCAACCTTATCAGCAGCACTTGGAACCATCGAGACTCTGACAAGCACAGTGTGACAAGAAGAAGTTTGAAACAATCCTTTCCTAAACTCTGTGAGTCACTTTATCTTGTTATGATAAAGATCAGATAGTTTTTCTAGTCTGTTTAATATAAGAGTTGATCATTCCCAAACAAGTAATCCTATATAATTTTTTTTACAACTCTCACTCAAAATCACCAATGACTAAAACCAATATTGAGCACAGAAGGCAAAAGTATTTCAAGGCTGGAGATGACCTCTGAGTCCAGGTACTAATATTACTTTGGTTAATATTATGATTTGTGCAGCAGGCATAGTTTTCCCTTTGCCACAAGTTGCTTCCCCATGTATAGTTGCTGCTTTTCTTAGCATATAGACAACCCAGCCTGTGAGATTCTTGGTATTCAGTCCCACCTCCCAGAGCATGTAACAAATATACAGATGGATTCTAGAAAATGGGTCACAGGAGGAAAGTTTTCTTAAGAGAAAATACTTTTAGTATTAATGTTAGGCAATAATTTTCATGCTCTTTTCTGATTCTCACCGTTCATTTCAGCTTTCTGTTGAAAACAGCTTAAGATCAAATACATTTGATCCTATTATACAGAAATACATGCTAGGCTTGCAAGGGATCTCAGCAGAGTGTAATTAGGAAGACATAAATATGATAATGAAGCTGTTACATCACATTTTTCTAGTTTGATACTGTATGAGCTTACTTTATTTGTCTGTTTATAGGCTTTGATGCGTACATTGATGTAAGAAGATGGGTTTATTCCTTGCCTTGGCCGATATAGCAGGAATAGCTCCTCTGCCTCTTTGTTCCCATAAGCCATGTTATGGGTAACCTCCACAAATGCCAGTCCAGCAGCCTGTTCTTAAAGCCAGAAAGACTTTTGAGAAAAACCCATTTCAGATCTAAAGATCCCCCCCAGTATTTATGCCTTTTTCTGTGGAGTCAGTCTGATCCCCCTTTGACAAAAAGCGCTGTTGCAGGGTGACATATGAAGTTGTGGGCTCTCAGACAGCTGAGGACTCTGCAGCCTGACATGAGGACCTGGGCTTTGGTAAAATGAGCAGCAGAGAAGTGACTCAGGCAATGGGACATGTGTGGTATTTGCTCTCACTGGAAAAGCCCGGCTTGACTGATGCCTGTGATGCTGATGGAAGCGTAGCCCTGCGCAGGAAGATCCCTCCCCACAGCTCTTTACAAAACTTCAAGTAAAGTGCACACAGCTCTGCAAAGGAGGAGAGAAATCCTCAAGGGCAGAAATGTCACTGAAGTGAACTTAAATCACATGAGTGATAACTTCTCAGGGAGAACAGCAGACATCAGTCATCTCTGTGCTTGCTTAATATCCTCTGTTTCGGAATATTTCTGCTGTCAGTAATTTTGCTCATCTGCTGGGCAGACAGGACCATGAACAGAATTGCTCTTAGCAGACTAAACTATGGACCACTGCAAACAGCCTCTAACAAGAGCACTTGAGAAGGACCTGAGACTGATGAGTCATCATTTTCCCCACTTTTTATAGATACCTGGTTAAAAGTGCCAGATTAGCAGCCCTGGCAACTAAACTCCTCCATCCCTCTCAGAGGCATGGCATGCAGAGGCAGATATGCACAGCAGCCTTGACCTTGTCCCTCTCCTCTCACTTATGAGATACAGGCTCCATGATCAGCCCCCTTGGATGATGGGATTTTTCTCCCCATTGGTTATGGCTAATAGAAAACCATTGTCTGGGTACAACAAAGGGGGGCTGAACTCATAGCACACACTTTTATGGAAAAAGTTGCAAAGTATGCTGTGAAGGGAGGTACTACCACAAATCCCCTTTTCAAGAGCAGGAAACTGAGGCTGGAAGCAATAAAAAAATTTGCTTAAGGTTTAAGCAAAAAAAAACCCTAAAGCCACTGAGCTCAAACCTCTGTTGACAAGGCTGTTTGAATTAGTGCTTGATCAAAGAATTGAAGATTTTCCCCTGTTGTTTGCATTTAAGTTTTTTCCCTTTCAGGCTCCTGAGATGTTGTGCCTAGAATCACCTTGGCCCATTACTCTTTGCAGAGGTTTTCCTTGGAGCTCTTCCAGTGTTACCTGCTTCAAATCTACATTAAATACTGTACTGTCTTTAAAACAGAAATTGTTGGTAACTCAGCTTACAGCATAAAGACCATATGTATCCTGCAGTGATTTCAGTGCCAAACTGATCCATAGGCATCAGCTTTTCTTTCCCAAATCCCTGGGACTCCTTCCACTTCACCTCTTACATGTGTGGAGAAACTTCAAGAAAATCCCAGAACATCTACTCGATCTTCCTTTAAATTTTCCTTTAATATCTCTGCTATTGTGGTTGGAAAATCTAATCCTGATTCTAAATTCACAAGTGGCAAACTCTGCTTTAGACCTACTTAAAAAACATGACCAAAAAACCTAGCCAACCAAACCTACATTTTTTTCCACCTTCACTTTCACCTCAAATGATAAAAAATTGAATTGGGCCAAATTCACACTACTCAAATACTTACTAAAACCAAGCAGTTGCTCAAGAAATTTCTGAGTGAAACAGCTGTGAAACTTACACCAGAGTCTCTAAGTGTTGGAAATAACTGCAGTGACCAGTTTTGATAAAAGTTATGAACACAAATGTGACACTGAATCTCAATATGGAGTTGAGCACACAAGACAACAGTGGCTCAAAGCCTCCCTTCAAGCCTCAGGGTTCTGCATTTGGAAGTTCATCTGCCTCAGGCTGCCAGGTCATAACACCCCGATAAATACCTGTTAGAAACAGAGGAAAAAATCCAACACACTCCTGAATTAACATTGATTTTATGTCAATTCCTTTACATTCCCACTTACGCAGGCTGCAGGTCATTGATGGAGAGGATCCTCAGAAAGCAAAATTAAAATGAACTGTCATCCAGCAGCAGTGAAAACAAAAGTTTTCCTCATAAGCAATAATGATTTAGAGGACTTCAGTGTCTCTAGCTACTCCATAGTGTGATAGAAACACAACTCTTCTTCACTTTCTTTCAGCCGCTCATAAATCTATCAGGGGCTACACTTAACTTGAAGATCAAACAATCAGCAGATACTGGTAAACATTGAAGCTTCTTCAAAGTTCATGATAAAATAAGGGCCAGGAGTAGCTTTTTTTTCCTAGCAGGATCTGATGATTGAAGTATAATGATAGATCTTCAAATTAGGCAGCTCTCATAACCTTTTGAGCCCTATTTTTCTAATATACTGTTATTAGTTTACGATTGTTCTCAGAGTACATCTTCTGTCACACACACCAGCATAAGCCACATCAAAGGCAGGTGTAAGCCAGGAGAGCATCAAACCTAATGCACCAGGAGTGCATTCAGCAATGCCTTAGTGTAGCCAGAGTAGCTGAATTTGTCTGGTGAAGTTGCTTCACAATCTACCCAGAAAAAAATAATTTTACAACACAGTAGTCTTAGGTCTTTTTATTTTATAGATCAATTCTCATTATGTTTGTGTTCTTTTTCCTCTCTTTGGATTCTCTTCTCATCTTGTATTCCTCTTCCACTTTTCGTTTTTTCCCGCCTTTCAATTTTCCCTTAGATTCCCTTTACACAGCAAAGAGTGAGGTTTCATGTCTCTCTGAGCTGAGATGTGATCTCTCTGCTTTGGTTATAAGGAGACCAAAGTAATCTGATTCATTTCAAAATCATCCAAACAGATTTCACTTTCTGGTTCTTTTCTCTGCACCTGAATTCCTTACTTTGTCCCTCCCCATGTTCTCAAGATAACAGGGGGATAACAAGAAGGCACTTTCAGCATTTGAGTTATATGTGAGAGGTTCCTGAGAAGCAGAGTCCAGCTGTCCATGTCTCCCTGAACCACAGCAGGCACTCAGCTGTAAAAGTCCCTTTGACCAGTAGAGCTCAGTTGCTGCTTTCTAAGCTCCAGCCCACACCATCAGAAATCTGACTGTACTTTCATGGGGAACACATAGCAGAACATGAGTAAATGTCTGGCTAAATGAGGCAAGGCATTTGGACGTGGTTAACCTGTCCAACTTTGATAAAATGATTGATGTTAAAATTCAGAGCACTGGTATTTGAGAAAGCATCCTGTGTATACAGAGGATAAAAGCATCTGAGGTCCCTCAGTCAGTTCTTTTGAGTAATAAGTCCCTTGACTTTTCCAAATCTGGATTTAAAAGTCAAATCCAAATTTCAGTGCAGCTGAAAGTCCAGGCACCTGCCTCCTGTGTTTAAGGAGGAGGAAAGATGGGCTGGCCCTCATGTTTGAAACCTTCTCCTTTGCCCTCATTAATGTTTTATTAATAGCTCATATCACATGAAAGCAGATTTTCCTTTGTGCCTGCTATTAAATGCTGATCAATATTAATGTTCGATTTATATTTCTGAGAAAGGGACAGCAAGAGGCAGCAAGACTGAGACTGGAAACAGGAATTACATGAACTTCAATAGAGCTGTTAAAACAGCAAGGCTGGTGAAATAATCAATTGGACAAGGAACTGGCTAACAAAGGAGGTCTGGGCTGTGACAGCACCTGGTCACAGCTCCCTCAGGGCTGCAGGAGGGGGAACTGTGGGTTGGCATGAAACACACTGGGCAGTGAGGCAGGATTTTGTGCCTCTGACTCAGAGCACTACAGCCACAGGAAGGGGCCAGGGGAGACCATCCTGCTGTAGCAGCAGAGAGGAGGCCAGGGGAGGAGGGACAAGGAAACAGCTTGGCTGTCTGGGGTCTGAAGAGGTGCATATTGTGCCCAAAGATAATAATGGAGATAGTTTGGAAAAGCAAAGGAAAATTATGACATTTGCAACACTGTGAAATTTGAAGGTGATAGCTGAAAGGAGGAGGGACACTGCGCAGCACTAAAAACCACTCCAGTCTGAAACAGAAATGAAAGACAGGTTACAGGGGAGCCATGTTATTAATAGATTGATATTCATGGAATCATAGAATGGTTTGGGTTGCAATGGACCTTAAATCTCATCTAGTTCCAAGCCCCCTACCATGGGCAGGGGCACCTTCCACTAGACCAGGTTACTCAAAGCCCCATTACAATAGAACCTGCATTTCAGCACAACAAGAGAACAAAGGAGCAAGAGCCTTTCCCAGCCTCTGTAATGAAAACACAACCTGGTTGAGAGAGGAGACATCCAGAGAATTTATGCTCTGAAGTTATTCTTGATTTGCTCCTTTTTTCCCCAATAGCACTAGCCAAATGAAGAGGTGTTCACAAAAATGATACCTGTGTAAAGTACCTATAGGTGTCTCTAATTGTGGACAAAATCAGGGATCACACCATGGCTTGTGCTTGAGCAGATCAGACCAAAGGAAAATGGAAAAGAAGAGTGGGAGGTAAGGATTGCTCCACAAGGCATTAGCAGTCAGATTCTGCTGCTCAGTTTGCCTACAGCATTTTGCAGACTTGGTCTGGGAGGTTCACTAGGTCAGACTGATGCCTTGATGCCCTTTTGGCTCTGGAATATCCTTGAGCCATCCCCAGGAGCCAGCTTCCACATGCCCACTAAAGACAATGGGTACAGTAATATTAAAAACTCTCTAAGCTGATGGCTCTAGCCAAGTGACAGCAGATTGGCAACACCTGACAGATGATTAGAGCTAAACTGTCTTGCTAAATGCAAATATGCCTATGCAGAAATGGAAAATTACCATAAAATCTTTAGGACTGCAGGAAACCTCAAAGCTAATTTGCGTGTTCAATGAAAACTTCAGTGTCCCTGTTAGCAATGTCACACTGCTCTGTTAGTTATCCTGCTAATTACAGCACCATGGACAGGGGCACGGCAGAGAAAGCACCTCAGATAACAAAATTACACAGGTTAGAAAGCTGGTGTCTAGTTAATCCAGGAGAATTTTGATTTAGATTCTCCCTTTACTAGGCAAATCTTTCCTGTCACAGGAGATGACTTCTCTACTCTCTAGCAGATTTTTTTTTCTTTTTTGGGTACTTAACAGTCAGAGCCAGAGTGGGTATGATCATTTCTGCTCCATAACTACAACTGCAGCTGCACTGTTCTCACTTTCAGATACTAAAGTTCAAGTGTAAAACACTCTGTTCTCCATGTAGATGTTAACAAAGGGTACATAGACATTAGCAGAACTTAAATCCTAAAATTGGTGGAAATAGGTTACTGTGTGTTAGCTGCTTTCTTCACAAGTCTCCTTAATGCATCAAACCACTTCAGTTTCAAGGTAAAATCTGTGAGTCATTTCAGAATAATTTAAAGCTGGGCCAAATCTAACTTTTCCTTCCTGATGAAAAAAATACTTTTGTCTCAGAGAAGCCTGCTTTTCTCATTTTTTTCAGGAGAGGGATGAGGAAAATATTTGAAAAAAGAGACTCTTCGGAGAGAAATTCAGGTAGAGTTCTTTGTATGCTGCATGTCAGCAATTAGACCCGAGTGTCAGTGCAGGAATTACTAACTGCTGGTAAAAGCTGTCCCTCATCAGCACGGCTCAGTGCACTGCTCAGTCCTCAGCACTTCAGTAAGCATTGAGATATCCACAGAATGCAGATCTTAAGTAAATGCTTCAGCAAATTTGCTCTTCAAAACCATGGATATTCAGGACTACTTCTTAAGGTGGTGGAAATTACTGCTTAGTTGGCTGGAACTGCTCTAGTTTGTACAAGTTGAGATCAAGCCCCAAATCTCCAGGCTCGTGTGGAGCCTCCCAAATCTCTCCCTCAAGCTCATCATCTCTGGCAAAGAATGGCTTTATTAATGACCACACCAAAAAGGCATTTTGAAAAAGATCCTTGCTGCTCTTTAAAGCTGAGACTCTCTTAAGGTAAAGCTGTTGAAACAACTTTCTGAATCATTACTTTAGGCAGCTATCAATTGCCAGTACTACTCTTCCCATTTTACTTCCAGGAAAAGCATTGGCCATCTAAACACAGAGCAATCCCATTTGCTGCCCTGCCAGGGGCAGTGCCAGCCCTGGGGCAATCCCAGTAAATGCAATATTTGTAGGATTATCTAAAACAGTGATTTTGTGTCCCTCTGTGTCCTCTTTGAGCTGCCCTAGAGTGTGGGAGCTCTCAGCATCTCTGAGCAGAAAGAAACATTGCCTCCCAAAAGTATTCCCTCTGCCAGCAGGCTCAGAGCTGACCATTAATAGCAGCAAAGGCTCTACATTTGCATTTTCAATTCCTCACTTAGCTCAGTAATTTCAGCTCATCACATAATCTCTTATGCTCATTATGTCTGCAGTGTGGGAAGAAAAAAATTAGCACAAAACAACAGCTTTATAAAAATCTGAGCTGCTCACCTGACAAGATGCAGTGGTGGGGAGCAGTTTTGAACCTTCATATTCAAACTAGGAAGTATTAAATATTATACAAGCTGTTTGCTTGTTGTTCATGTCAAAGCAGGAGGGCCTGGGCTAACCCTTGGAGAGAAGAAAAGGGAGAATAAATAGATCATCAGCTGCTGCAGAAAATGTCCTGCCAGTGATCTTGGATTTATGAATTCATACAGAGGCACATCTCCACACAGAGCTGAATTGTCTAGTCATTTTAAAGATAAATATTGCAGATGGGTGAATAATTCACTTGTACAAATGTTCACTGAAAACAAATTAACTGGCTTGTGTGTACAGGTAATGTGAAATCGTAATAGTTATTTCACTGAATGTTTGAGAAGGCAGTTTCTAGAATTCATCCAGCCTGTCTCAGCAAGTACCTAAGCTACCAAAATCTTCAAAAACAGCTTTAGAGTCTTGTCCAATGTTAACTTCCAGGTTCCAGAGGGGATGTTAATTAGATTAGCACAGTGTGCATACAGAATGCTGCAGCGAGGACAGCTGGCAATGATCTTTCCAGAAGTAAACACACTGCTGTATTTCACACAGAAATGTCAGCACCAGCACCTATTTAAAGTCAGATTGGAATAGAGGGGATTTTAAAATAAGGCTTGAGGGGTGTTTTCAGCTTGCCCAGGTATTGCTCACACTGTGCCCCACCACCAAGAGGAGGATGCTGTGCTGAATCCATAGGCATTTATCACCCACCAGATTAAGTCTATAAAAAGGGGATTATGGGCAGTCCATTTGCAGCACAACACAGACATAAAACTATAATAAGTTACTGAGATAATGAAGCAGCAGGACATAAAAACTGCACACAAAGACAGCCTCTGCTCTCAGAACCAACAATTCACTTAGAAGCACACCTTCCCTGCAAGCCTCCTCATAACCACCCATGCTGTTTCCTCCGTCTCATTTAGGAGAATTCCCAGAGGCTGGAAGTGAAAAGTACAATTATCTGCTAGGCTGGCTGGGTGTTTTCACTCTAAAATCCTTTTGCCTTCCTCACAGCAGTCACAGTCTCAGTCCCTGTTTAGGATTGAGGGACCAAGCACAGCTTCCCAAACACAACCTCAGCAGAGCTTTGAGCCTGTTGATTTGGTCCTAGGGGACACAGACCTACATAAATCTACAAAGAATAATTTTTACCTCTTAATTCAGCTCAAAAAAGCAGCAAAACACACCAAGGAAGAAGAGCCTTACCCAAAATGTTGCTTGATCAAAAAGATCAATTTGATCAAAAGAAAATGGGTCATATCACTGAAAAATCCTGCCTCCAAAAGGAAGTCTCATCCATCTGCTTCCAAACAACATCACCAGTCATTAGCTGGGCTATTCTGGAAATGTTCCATCTTATTTTTCCAGCTTCCTTTTCTATTTCTTTCCTCTTGCTCTTTGAATTTGACTTCACCATGATCTGAGGAGGAAAGCCCTAATCAAATATAGCCTTTGCTAAAGGAATATTTCTGAGGCAGACCTGTGTAAATACACAATATCTCAATTACCCTCCAACAGCTGCAGCATTCTTGGTTTGAAATGTTGCCCTCTGATGGCCCCCACCATGCCATCCATCACAGTGACCATTTGAAGGCCCACAGAACACTAATAACAGGAAAGGCATTTCAGGAGCACAGCCAAGCTGCCCGTGATATACACCAATTGCTGAATGGAAATATTTTATTTTCACAGCAGCCAATATATGAGACACAGCTACAGGGATTTGAATATGATACTCAGGCTCATTAGTAAAGCAAGCACAGATAACAAGGATTTACTGGATGTTACTGTCTGGCTTGGCCAGCTTTCCCAAAGGGATCATTAAGATGCTAAGAAAGTTTTTTGTATTTTTTGGGGAATTTAGTCTGCTTTCAGGAGTTCCTGCATGTTCAGCAGAAAAACTTTCAGATATTTGAGTTTTGCTTGCCCCAAACTCTGGCAAGTAGCACTTTTTGTAAAGAATCTTTAAAAAGTTGGCCTGTGAGTACTTTGCAGCTCCTACAGCCAGTCTGGTGCTCCCTGGCTCTGTCCATGGGTGGGAGCAGCCCCAGGCACAGAATGGGGGCCACAGCTTCAGGCAAAGGAAACATTGCTGCTGCTGAGCACAGGGGTCACCCAAAAGCAGCTGCTGCCAAAAGAGACATGGTCAGCAAACAGCTCTGCATACCTTCCTTACAGAAATCAAACCCCCCTGTTTTGTGACCATCCCCACATCACTCACATCAGTGGCTGCTGTGCTGCACTGGTTCACACCGTGGGGGTTTTTACATGAATATACACCCTGAAGGTGACATCAACTGGGTTTGACAACTAACCAGAGAGATACAAAATTCACTTGGGGTAAAACTTCCATTTTTTTCCCCCAAGCACATAAGCACAGATTTTCTCTCTTTCTGTAAGTCCAAAATTACTGAGATTTGCAAGGTCCTTTTGAACCACGTTTTTATCCTGACCCTTCCTACCCTATATTAGTGTAATGTTCAAATTACAAGGCACATAAAAGTCACTTCTGATACTTCATTAATGAGTCTGCAGCATACAGAAGGTCCAAATTTATTCCCTTCAAGTTCTGAACAGGTGATGAGTGGTTTTATGTGCTTGAACTGCAATGTGCTCCTCATTGCCTTTAATCTGCCTTTGCAGCTCTGTTCAGGAAAGGTTGATCCTAGAGAAGTGTTTACTTCAGCTTAATTCATTAATGTTTATGAAGTGCTGTCAAAATACAAAGTGTTGTATGTTTAGTGAGGGTGACTTTAACATTATTGTGGCTTCAACTAATACATAAATAATCATGGGAGAAAGTGGTGTCGAATAACTGTCATTGTGGCTGTCTATTGCCTCTACTTAGAGCTCATTTTTGTCCTTTCATTATACTACAGGACTTTGTTTACCTGTTTACAAGTGAAGCATGATGAACCCTGCTTCTATAGATCTTCTCCAGTCTGCCTAAAATTAACAGGTTTTCAGGGGTTTTAAGGTCAGTACCAAGTCCTTTTGAACAGAGGAGTTTAATTCATGGCATAGACCACAAGGTTTGCATGGAGACTTATGAGTTTTTATTAAACTAGTGAATGCACCTAAAGAACAAAATGCTTTTGGGCACACAAGCTTTTCTTCAGGTCAGAAACTCTGCATTGTGCAGAGGCCCAGAGCACAGCTTCAGCTGCATCACTATTGCATTTCTACTGGGTAAACCTTGAACAGAAACCATTCTATGTCTGAAAAGCAGCCATTTCCTCCTAGAATGATATTAAAAAGAGAGCAGATTTCTTTATTCTCCTGCTAGGTCAGCAAGGGCACATCTTCATGGTACCGTGGAAGGTGGTACAGAGGCATCAGAAATAGCATTGACCCAAGGTGGCAAGGGCAGCTCAACACCACACAAACACCAGCCTGGACCTGAATGACACCTCTCTGTCAGTGCACTGGTAAAGCCAGCTTGGCTTTTTACTTGGTTCTTCTGCTCAGTTATAGAATGATCTTGTCCTTTTAGGACAGACATGTCCTAAATTTGATAGTGAGTATGGATGGGGCAGTGTCAGCAAGCTTTGCATTGGACCAGTGGCACAGCCTGGTGTGGATGGAGCATGCAGACAGTGCTGTAAAAAAGTGTCACCCTCTCATAACATACATCCCCATTTTGGGGTTTCTCCCATCACTACAAACCCTTGAAGATGTACCAATCATTTCTTCATTGGTTACAGGGATCAGCAGTAATTTGCCCTCCTTTTAAGTTCCATTTCAAACTAAATGGATCTTCTCTTGGAGTCACTTGGGGAAAAATCAGTTTTCTGCCTAAGCAAGACTTCACATCAATCAGGTTAATAGGAGTGTTAGAACATTTCCTAATTATAACTACAAACATTTGCAGGCTTCCTAGTGATGAGCACTCATCCCATCCCATTGTGTTCAATCACCTCGGGGCTGCCTGGAGAGGCAGCACAAAGGCAGCAGGATGGCAGCAGCCCCCAGCCCGCCCTGCACTGGGTGCATCATTAGTGACTAACACTGGGTTCTGCTCCTCAGGCTGATAAAGCACAGACCTAACGAGGGTGGGAACTGAGGTGGTGCCCCTGGTCAGATTCCCATGGATGTCACTCCCATACAAAGTGCTCTCCTTGTTCCATTTAATATCCTGACACCAGTTCCAGGGCAGCCCCTTGTCGCGCTTTTCCAGCCTCGGGCTGTGGCAGTGAGCTCACAGTGAGAGCAAGGGAGACAGGTCAGCCTGGAAAAGGGGAGCACCTGCTAGCTTCAAGGCCAGCAAGGAAACAGCATAGAGCCTGAAGTA
Organism: Ammospiza nelsoni; assembly: GCF_027579445.1. Taxonomy (NCBI): domain Eukaryota; kingdom Metazoa; phylum Chordata; class Aves; order Passeriformes; family Passerellidae; genus Ammospiza; species Ammospiza nelsoni. The sequence continues at coordinate 9,430,658 of NC_080648.1, forward strand.
CATAAACTAAAAAAAATATAAATAAAATTTATATCAAAGGCACTTGAAAGTGATATGATTGATCTGAGTTATCAAGTCCCAGCCAAACACTCAAGTGAGTGAAAAAACCCATAACATGCTCATAAAACTGAACTCACAGTAAAGACACAGGCAAACATACCCCAGCACTCTCCCAATTTCCACATAAGGAAGGTCTTCAATAGGTAGAAATACAATTATTTAATTCTCCAGATTTATTTCAGAATTTGCTTAACCTAATAGAGAAGTGGCACTGCCACAATTACAGATATCACTGCCCTGCCCAGCTGCATATATCTGAAAAATTCCATTGTCATTGTGTCATTCCATGTCCATTGTGCTTAGCAAGAATTTTTGAACCCAAAATGCAGAAGCAGCACCTATGCCTTTAAGGTATATATATTCTCATGTCTTTCTGTAGGATTTGCCCACTTCTCTTTCATTAATACAAACGGAGATAAGTGATTAAAATTAATGTACCAGTTCCAAACTGCCCCGTATCCATTAATCTCATAATAGTCAAAAGCATCTTGAAAAGTACCTATACTGCAGATCTTGAGTTGGGATTTTTAAAGTGCTATTAATAGTACATACTTATCAAAAAGTACCTAGCTAGCACAGGCACTCGCACCTTCTTAAATTTTAATAACTTCAATAACTTAGTTTCAATTTAGCTTTCAGGGCATTGGAAGAACCTCTCTTGCTGGAGCCCTTGCCTGAGGCTTTGCACTGGGGAGGAGTTGGCCGAGGGAGTTTTGGTTTTTGGTTTGTTTTTTTTTTTTTAACTGAGCTGCAACTATGCAAGACAAAATTTGCAAAATCTGTTCACAGAGTCAGTGAATGCATTCTTGAAATAAATAATACATCAGAAAACATGGGACAGGTTCTTGAGCTGCTTCCAAGCAGGATGGGAAAAGTCATCACCCAAAGCAAGATAACTGAAAGGCGCCATCCAGCTCACTTATTTCCTTCAACTCCTCCCTAAATCAAACCATTTGTTTCGCACATTTACTCACTGAGATACTTACACTGAAAGTAGCACCTTTAATTCCCAAGATGTTCTCTATTGCTTACTCCTCAATTAAAAATCAGCCTGACTTGCCTCAGAAATTGTTTGGTTGTATCAGGAAAATGATTATGTCAGGAGCAGATGGGAAATAAACAGGAAGAGCAGACAAATTCTTTAAGAAACAGGGATTCTGTTTCCATGCAAATTCTGTTTAATAAGAAAAGTTGAGATCTAAGCAGAAAACAGTGTATGTGAAGAGCTGCTCCAAATGTAATTGCTTCTAAACAAAATAATTCTCAATCTTTCCCTGCAACTATAAACATTTCTTTAAGTATTCTTTCCCCTTCTCTCTTGCAGTATTTCCCACTGACTTTATTAAAGTGCTGTATAATCACCTGGGTATTGGAAGCATTTGAGCAGCAAACAGAAGTTACTGGGAGAAGAAAAAAGTTTTTCATTGCTGGCAGGTGTTTCTAAGAGCTTTTACAAAGTTTTGTTTGGTAGTTTTTCAAGCTGACTCACATTCATATATAATACAGATATCTGATGCTGGTTTTAGTTGTTTTATACCTATGAATGTGCACATGCAAGGGGGATTGCATAAACACAAAATCACATTTTGCTTCTCAGAAAAGAAAAACTTCTGAATATTTGAAAGGAAACTGCATTGGTATTATCTTTAAACAAATGAGTCCTCCCCATTTCTCTGTTTTCTCAGACATTCCAAAATAATAACTCGAGACATTAATTGGGAGGGCAGTGGAAATCATCATATACCTTTGGAAACTAAGAATTAAATTACTGTAATTGGCAGCTTATTAACAGGAAAATTATGCTAAACAACTTCATGTTACTGTCAGGAATTACATTTGGTAAGCTGTGAAGATGAGGCCCTTGGTGCAACATTTGCATTTTCTCATTTAGAAAGAACAATGATAATAGATGAGTGAAGCATATACAAATTATACACCAAAGAACATTTGCTTGGCTGTAAAAAGGCTATCTTGATACTGGACTGATTAAGCCTGTTATTCATTAAGATACAGGAGTAAGGGGGAAGTAGGGAGCACGTTAACTTATTTAGAGGCATATATAAAGTGAACCTCAGTACAAAACATATGAATTTCAAGCAGACCTAGATAGTAATAGCATCTGATTATATTGCATTTTTTATGCAGTGTTAGTATCAGGGTTTTTTCCTTGTATTAGCTGGGGTCTGAAGGTATAATGGTGACAACCTCTGTAGTTACCCATGTCTTTATTTTGGCTGCCACCTCCCCAAACCCTTTGCCTGTTTATTCACTGTTTCTCCTGAAAAGCAGTGAATCCTGTGCAACATATCATGGACATGAGCCAAGCAGCCTATCCACAGAAAACCACATTACTTAGTCCAGAAACTGTGGTTTTTTGGAAGCTTTTCTCTATGAGCAATTTCCACTACCTGTCCTGAAGTCTTAGCAGTTGACATTCTTCAAAGTAGGATGATTTTATATATCACCAGTTCCTATAAGCAAGGGAGGACAATAGCAAAGCAGGGGAAAATTGGGTCATTCTAATGCCCTGATGAAAACCAAGAGGGACAGCACACTCAGTGACATGGGCTGTCTCTGTGAAACCAGAACACTGTGTCCTGCTCTCCATTTGTACATAGCTGTCTTCTCGTCCAGGAAACTCTGAAGCACAGAGTTCAAATAAGTTAGTCAGAAACTCCAAAATTTGACTGGCCTGAGGAGAAATTTGTTGGCTGAAATGATGTCACTAGGATTTGAGCAGTCCCTTTTACAATGGCAGTTTCAGAAGTTCTCATTCCATACCACAGTCTGTAGGAAAGACCCTTACACAATTGCCTTTTCAAATCCTTGTTAGTTATTTACAAAGATGAGCTATGAGAAATTTATGTAAGAACGTGGGCTTGTAAGACTGCAGCAGGGAAAGCCACAGATCAGGAGGAAGAGTTGCAATAAAAAGACTGTTTCCATGGCTGTCACAGGGTTATAGTCCCAGATGTTTGTCTAACCTAGTTTTGAAGCCTTTTAAAATGTACTGCATGGGGAAGGTGATTTCTTGTTTTAGCACTATTCCCACCTTTTCTTATCTTCAACATTAGAAAAGCTGATCCCTAATGTCCAATCTTGCTCTCCTTCAGTGTGAACCTGTTTCTTCTTGACACAAGGGTAAAAGAATTATACCAATCATTTCTGTAGCAACCTTTTACATCCTTGGAGACTCATAATTGCTATCTTCACTGTCTGCCCCTTGTTTTAAGCAATGCCAGTTGAGACCTGCTCATGGATTCAGTGGAACTGGCCACACATGTCCATAGGAGCAAGAATAGTTATTAAATGCTGGTTCTCAGAAAAACTGAGCTGTGGCTCAATGTAAAATACTTGGTGTAATTGTACAACAGGAGTAGTATCACCACAGTGTAAGTATCTGCTGTAAGCTGGAGGAAGGACTCCTAGAAGGTGTTTCAATAATTTGTGGTGGTTCTGGTGCTGGTGGGATGCAGTGGCCACTGAGCTCTGGGGATGGGCAGCAGGGTGGCTGCAGAGCATCCTCAGTGCACAGATACAATTCCAAGAGTATTTTTATTAAAATTATTCACAATGAACAAGGCAGCTGACAGATTGTGGAACATCCTCTGGCACACCACAGTTTCCCAAAAAACAAGTCAGTGTTCAATTGGCTTTTGTAGCTCTGAGTGACCAAGGCTGCTTGGCCCCTCTGCTGCTCAGCTCAGGCTGGGGGGCTGCTCTGGCTCCAGCACAGCTCCTGCACCATGGATCACATCTCCCTCCACCTCACAAACCCACGTGCATTACCTTTGAATGCAGCAACTCACACATAACGATACAGAGCTCACTTTCCCTGCATAATTAGTTTGGAATCTGATCCCAACATCTTAATTAGGCCTGACCCCTGGAGGATTTGACCTAGCATCATTTGCCAGCTCAAAAATATGGCTACATCCACACTGCAAATAAGCATCCTCCCAGCAGCTGTTGTTTCTGTATGAGTAATTTCAATGTCATTCTCCTCTTACAATGGAGCCAAGTGCAGCAATCCTTGGGATGCTGCTGCAGCCCCACACCCATGACTGCCCTACACCTGGCTGCACTCCCATTGCATCCCTGCATCAGTGCCAAAGCTGGGGTTACACTCACTCAGGATAACCTATTTAGTTAAACTAGGCTGACTCTAGCAGCATGCAACTCACCCTGGACTTGCTACCTAATTGTATTCCCAGCAGATTTCCAGAGAAAGAATTCTCAGTGAAGATTTCCCTAAGCTCCCTGCAGTCACTGCTAGCCAGGATGAGCAACCTCTCAGCCCACTGGGATCTACCTGCAAGGGCTTCAGACACACCTTTATCTCTAGGAAAGACAGCAAAAGAAGCAGCTGGGGAGCAGTCTAGATCATAGGCTGAGTGTGGACCTCATAAAGCATGCCCACATTTATAGACATGAAACGCTTCACCAGGGAGCAGAGCTGGGGTTTGTGAGCAGGGCTGTATCACTGAGCCTGGTCCCTGAAGCACAGCAGGGAAAGCAGGTCTCAGTATTCCTCCAAGGAAAGCAGCCCATACATTATGCAAAGAATTTACTGTTGGTTTTGAAATACTGCATGATAGGAAGAATGAAACACGTGTCAGATGTTAGCCACGACACTTAAAGTGCGCAGAAGAAATGCAGATAGTGCAGCAAGAGGGATGATATAAAAGTGGAAATTAGCATCTATATTTTTAAGAGAAGCTTTTAAATGCGCTTTGTTTCATTTTAAAGACCTGAATCCAACCTATAGATGTTTAATGTAGTGCCCTTATTTTTGAAGCTAAAAAACAAAAGCAAGCTCAGCACCCAGAAAATTCCCAATGTTGCTTTGACAAAAATAGCATTCACACAGGAGGCAGACACAAACCACCCTTGCTGCAGTTCAGGTCCTGGTTCTCTCATGCTCTGGGAAGGCAGAAGGAGAAATTCACCTCCACCTTGTTGCTGGAGTCAATTTGTTTCCCCATCTCCATCAGCCAGGAACCAGCTCCCAATCCTTGTGTTGTTTGTTCACTCCCCAGCTGAGAGAGAAGGACTCACTCGTTCTGCTGTTTCCTCTCACCCTGGATCATCTCCCCTGGCCCTGGATTCCTCCCTATTACTGTGCTAGCAATCACTAACCTCACTAACCTTCCCTGAAACAGCAGTGGTAATTTAGTGGTGCCTGAGTTATGGTCAGGCTCTCACACCATTTGAGGCAGTGGGAGCCATGCCATGAGTTGCACTGGGTATTTATTTGCCATTTCACTCCCATGGAAATTCCTCTATTTCCTTAACACACTGAATTACCTGAGAATGTAGGGGCTGTGATTAATTTTTTATCTGATATCCCCTCTCTTGACCCTGTAATGCAAAGCTTTGTAGGAAAGGCTATAGAGCACAAGAGGAGTTCAACAGCCACCTTTAGCAGGGAGAGCATTTCTGTGCTCAGAGAGCAGAAATGAAATGGAGCCAAATAGCCACAAGGATTTTTTTATAAGCTGAGAAGTATCCCCAGTGCTGCAATCAAAGGGATGGACACATCACCCATTTACCAGATCAAAAATTAAAAAGGAAAAATGTGTGTTCATTACATTATTGAAAAGGCGGTTTGAAAGTCTTTCACTTGCCTTAGTCTCAGGTTTTCCTGTAATAATCAACATTTTGACTATTACAAGTCTCTCAATCAAAACCTGGGGTGCACACAAATACACTCCTGTGCTTGCACATACAAGCACAATTTTAGTCATTATGGCACTATTAAAAAAACCCCAAACCTTTCTACATTAGGAAATCTATGATAAATCACATTTTAATTAACTTTATATTAAACCTTGATGACACAAAAATCCTGGAAATGGTCTATGAAACCTAGTAGCATCCAGCACAGGACATTTGGAAGTAGCACAATGCTTGTCCTCTCTGAAGACATGACCTTGCCCCCAGCATGATATTGGACTGACCCCAACAGCACACGAGGGCTCTGCCCAGCCCATTCCAGCCCAGTTTGCTGCAGTCCCATCCTGAGCTCTGCCAGCCAGAGAACAGAGTAATCCCCATCACTTTTCAGACCTGGTGTGGTTTACAGATACCACTACAACCTGTCACACCAAAAGGCAAATCTCCTGTTGATTTAGGGAAGAGGAGGATTAGGACCTGTGGTTTTTTATTTTATTTTGAATGTTTGCAGACCTCTCTTGTTATAGTTACATTATTTGTGCATGTATTAGCCCTGAGACTGGGCTGTGTAATTAGTTTCTGTCAATAATAGGAACTGACGAGCCTGCTCAAATCCACACTGCCTTGGCATTAATGTTTCATACACACACAAACATCCTCTGCCTTCCAAGAGGAAATTAGGTTGGTTTACTCAGAAAATCTTCAAATATGGCCAGCCACACACTGATTCCCAGCTTGGATTTACATGGACTTGTAAAACAAAAGGAAAAACAATAAAACTAGATAAAAATTCTTATGCAGTATTTCAGTCCTCTGACTAAAACTGTGCAGCAACTTGCTACAAGCTCGGCCCTACCTAGCCATGGTGTCTTGGGTTTGATTTGTGGCACTGATCATCCAACTTCATGGAAATGTGAAATTTTAAAAACACTCTGAAACTATAAAGAATTGAACCACGTCCTTAATTTTACACTGTGTCAGTGCAAGAGATTTAAAAAGCAATAAACAAACTTGTTACTGCAATAGAATCAAAGACAAATCATAAACTCACTAAAGTTACAGAGCTAAAATATGGCGTGGAGGATGGACAATGGCAACATTTATTCAATAAAACTCATTTATATGTAAAAGATTGAATAAAAATATATACCAGTATGCAGGCACAACAAATTATATAGGAGAAAAAAAAGTTTTATGGGCAAGATGTTTTATATTATGCATGCAAACATCATAGCTGTACGGGTAAAGGTGTTAACCACATCTACAATCACACTGTAAAGTGCCACAGAGGTGATGGGAAATGTGGCACTAGCCATACAAAGGATGACATCTTAATAGTTTTCTGTAATAAGCCAACTGCAAGAGCTACTCCTATTTACTATTTGTCTTTTTCCCCTGAGAGATAAACCCAGTCCTCTATCTGCTTATGAAATCTAAATATACAAAGGCTTTTCCTTCAAGAATGATGGTGTATTAATTCTGATGGCTGGGTCAAATTTCAGCCTGGGTAATTGCTTTCTGCTAAGACATAGTTAAACTTATAGTTTTAATTTAAAGATGCTCCTCCACAGTCTGCTGCCTGTGCTTTATTCAGCATCCATTCAAACAATCTCCACTGTGGGAATCAGTATTTTAACATGTTACTTGAGTCCTGCTAAGGTTTACCTCAGCTACTAAAATTACAAGGACCTTATTTAATAGGAAAGGTCACCTTTACTTCCTCTGCCACAAATCTGGCCCAATATTTGTTACATCTAGAGATTGTTTGTGGATATTATACAGGCACAGACAAACAGGTAGAAAGATGCTGCAGGTTTTTCTATTCAAATACTTCTCCAGAGTTAACATGGGGACACGGCTCGGATAACAGCACTGCCACAAATGCTGGGGGAGCACCCAGGCAGATTTGCCATTGTGGTAACTAACGATCTTGTGGCAATCAATCAATTAACTGAATGTGAAAAACTAGTGAAGACAAGCGTGCAGATAAGAGTAAACAATCTGGGCTGGAATTGTGGAGGGGAAAGTGAAATTCCATTTCCAAGGCTGTCAGAGGGATTTAAACGATCACTCAGGAGAAAGGTTTTCTTTTCTCCCTTTGTTTTTTCTTTATTTTCTCCAGGCTGAGGGTTTCCATAGATCTTCTCATTGATCCGAAGTGGCCAGGGGCAGAAAAAGCCAATTTTGTCTGCATTAGCCTGTCTCCCTTCCACTATAGCTTAACACAAAGAGAAGTGCCACCCACACCCCAGAACGACTCCATGCCAAAGGCTTGTCTCAGAAAGCAGGACTCAAGCCAGTCACTCCAAATCTGAAAGTCAAATGCTCCCAAAACCAGTGCAGGGAGAGATCCTGGACTGGTAGCAGCCCACAACTCCTGCAGGCAAGGGCTCCAGGCAGTGGCCACATGCAAATTGTGGAACAACTCACCCATGCATAAGAAGCATTGAGGTCTGAATGGGTTTTTTTCCCCCCACCTTTATTTTTTAATTTGCAAAAGCATTTGCAGCCCAGACTTCTATTCTGTTACTTTATAGCTTAAAAGTAAACATCCCCATTACATAAGGTACCCTGGAAGGCCAGGACACAGGGCCCTGCAGGCGGGCCAGCAGCTATGTGCGTGGAAGGGGATCTTGCATAAAAGTGTTTCGTTCTCTGCTTGTAAAGTCTCCAGCAGCAGTCGCTGAGGGAGCTGCACTTGTCCAATTACATTTAGAAAATGCCTCAAAACCAGAACATATTTTTTTTAACAGAGAAACTCTTTTTTTCCTCCGGTCCCCCATCCCTCAAATGAGCTAAAGAGCCCCTTTTCCAAGACCATGGAACTGAATTTGCCTTTTGAGAGGAGTTCAAATGCTCTGTGGCCGAGGAGCACTTGCCTGCTGCCTTCCAGCTCTCACTGAGTCCCAGTGGCAGAGAATATTTTTGTGGGAGAGGACCCCAAACCCACACTGATGATAGATGATCCCCAGTCCCCACTGGAAAGGGGTTCAGGACTGCTTCCTTCTGTGCCCTAAAGCCAGCAGGAGCTGGAACAATAAGCGCCATTTATAAATCTCTCCCTGTTTGCACCCTATGCAGAGGTTATCTGGTTTGCCTTTCTCCAGCGCTGCATATAACTATCACAAAGTACATCAGTGCAGCCATACAGTGTCATTTTTGTAATTAAAGCCCCTGACATTGACTTTCCTGTTTAACCTGCTGTATTGGCACTGCTCTCTGTTCTTCCTTTAATGTAGCTGCTGATCTTTCAAAGATCTTGGTTGCGTCTCAAAAGCCAGCTGGAGGTGGACTCTTCAAATAGAGTCAAAGAAAAATCGACAGGAGGAAAGTTAACTAAACTTTAACTCAAAGAAAAGTTTTCTCTTCAGTTTGGAGCAAATACTGAGACCTGCTTTATTACAAAGCCACTCTGCCATATTGCCAAGGGCTTATGTTTGACTTAACACATACACAGTTAATCGCCTGGCCAAAAGAGTTGAAACCCGGGAAAATGAAAAAAAATGGCCATCATAAATGTCATATTAAAGGGGAACATCATAAGTGTGAAGTAGAAGGCTGAATTGTTCCTGTATCTTTATTTAATCACAGCAATTGCATTCATTCTGTGGACTGCAACACAATGGGGCCGTCTGTGTTCAAACAGGAATAACTATAAAAATACCAGACAACCAGATCAAGAGATGCTTTAGTGGGAAAGTAAATTCAGATGGAGTGAAATCTATAGCTCACTTTGCCTGCTGAGTATTCACACATATAAAAACTGACGTTCAGGCTCGAGCATACCTAAATGCCATTGCACAAATGATCCTGGATATTTCTGACTGTATTATGATAAAAACACTTTCTTTTGCTGACATGTATGCAGTGGTGCAATGGCTCACCAGAGTTAAGTGCTCACCAGAGTTAAGTGCTCAAGGGAGAAATTTCCTGGGAGACCATGGGGTATTTGTGTATGAAAGGGTTTGAGGCAATTTTTGAAATATCTGTCCTCTAAGGGCAGCATTGTGCTGGCAAAGAGGCCAGATCTGTCCTTGAGTCATATTTAATGGCATAAATCTCTAAGTACTTGCAGAGCCTTGAAATAGAAGATACCAGATACAGGACTGCCCAAAAATCATCTCTGCAAACTGAAGAGGCATCTGATAGTTACATGATAAGAAAATCCTTGATCTTTGGTCTTGTTGATATAAATTACACATCTTGGGGCTGCTTATGTTTATGTAGTTTTAGACAAATAATAGGAAGTATGGGTTGGTTCTCGTAGCTCTATTTGCTTTCAAATTTAGAATAATGAATAAACCCTTGGGCACTCATTCTGGAAACTGAGACTGCCTTATGAGATTATCTGCAGCTCAATAGTCAGGGGACAAGGGAAATAAAAGGATTCACATTACGAATTTTATAATGACTTACTGCTCACTTATCTGAAAAATAGTTGGAGTCATAATTAGCCAGGCTTTTCGGTGCTTTAAGTTGCAGAGATTTCTACTGCTGCACACCTTAAAATTTGCATTTTAATGGACTAAAGATGTATATCAGTAATAGCACCAACGGATGCTCTCTTATCACTAGTATTAATACAATATACAGCTTAGGAGACTAACCCATTCACAGTACAGCAGGTTTGATCAATAAGGGAACAGAGTGACCAAAGCAAGTCAAATCTAAATGTCACTGTACTGACATGCCTCTAAATAGCAAACTCCAGCCTGCAGTCTGAGGTCAAGACCATATCAATGCCAATGAAAATAGTTCAGCCAGATGTGGTAAATACAGAGTTCATTTTCACCAGTGAGATTGTATGGGGAAAAGTTCAATACAAAATGCAGCTGCCTATGGCAGAGCAGATTACTCATTAAAAAAACCCAAATCCTAATCATCATATTATGGACATTTTAATTTTTTTTTCAAGAAATAAAACACTTGACTCCAACTAAGGCAGAATATTATTCTGGCTCCTGCTTATTTTTAATTCTAGACCTGTAATAGAACTAGTTAATGCTAGAGAGGTTTTTTCCCTTCAGCTTTTAGGAGCAAACCCAACCCCTCATGGCCAGAAAGCAGTGTTCCTGTTCCCTCAGCATAATTTCCACCATCATGGCAGCAAGGTGGGGAAAAGAAAATAAATCTAGCAAAATAAGCCCCTGGTGAGCAACACAGCATCATTTCCACAGCTCCCTTGGTATGGCTTACCTGGGAACACCCTGAGTACCTCTAGGTTTTGGCCTAGTGCACAGCACAGAATAACTTCAGCACCACTGTTTGCCATAGATTAACTACCAGTATTTCTATATAACAGATCTGCTGGGGCAGCTTCTACCGGGTGGACACTGACAACAGGGAGAGGGTGAGTAAAGCTGGCCACAGAAGGAAGACGGAAAATGCAACAATAGGTGATGGAGGCCTTCTGACATGAGGGGCTTCAACTCCACATAATATTTTCCTCTGACATAAAGAATTTGAGAAAATGACATATTTTTCTCTTTGAAGATCAAAGAAATATTTAGCTTGGGAAGATTGGATTAAGCAGGGATTAAGTTCGCTGTTGAAACTGTCACTCCATTGCTGGAGGGAACTGAGGGGCTGAGCTGCCTCCTTCTTGCCGTGTTTTCCAATGTGCTTCTCTGAAATAATTTCTAGTTTTAGCTTTGCTTAACTGTGCATCAGAATGGTGGGGCTGGGAAGGGAAACCAACACTGTTTCCTCTCCTCGAACCTGGAAAAGTTGTGGTGTCAGCAGCTGACATAAACTTGAAAAGTGGCAAAACTGCAGACAAGGAGTAAACATATAGGAAGACAGAGAGAGAACTGAGAGTTATATACAGGAAACTTAGTATGCCTAGTGAGTGAAATCTCTGGAGAAAATCCAAGAAATATCTCATATTTTTAGAGAAGGTCTATGGTAAATGTGTGCAATTCAAGGACACATAATTCAACCAGAGAAGGACTGGATAAAACTGCTAAAGCCTTTCAAACCCTCTGGTCTTCCAGCAAGTTAAAATGGTGTTTGAAATATCAAGCACTTTGAGGGCTCTTTGCAATGGCAGCAAGTCTCCTGAAAGACAGCTGAAATCAGCCCCAAAGAGAAGTACAGAAACAGAGCCTGGCTTGGGGTTTTGATTAGGACTGGCTGGAAAACAAAGATTCATTTAATAAATGGAAATGGATTTTAATTTGCATTATAATTGAAATGAGACACTTTGAGAGAAGCAGAAGAAGGAGGAATAGAGACAGAAAGGGGGGCAATATCCACACTGTGGCATGGTGATTACCACCCTCCCTGCAATACAGGAGGTCTGGGATCAAGCACTGCAATCCCTAAAGTACCAAATCCCATCAGTCTAATAAACAGTTGCTCTTAAAATAATCATAGAAGGACTCATATCAAATAAGAAATTTCTGTATCAGAAGATTACTTTAACCACTTTAATCAAAAGACCTACCCCTTCTCCTCATCAACAACTGGAGCTCCTCATCAAAACAGAACATTCCCAAAAGGGAGCTCGGATGCCTCTTACTGATAATTCCAAGACCACATGTTGCTTGATGCCAGTCATTAAGAGGCATTTTCCTGCAACTAAAAGTTCTCAATATAAACCCCATGAGGTTCTGCAGTAATCTTTCCTCTCTTAGAGTTAGGACAGTCCTTCACATCTGGAATTAAGTCCTGTTGGCAGCACTGTTTAGCTGTAACTGCAGAGGGAATGGCATCATTCTTGAAAATGAAGAGCAGGTTTGGGGCTGTGCTAGTCAGGTGTCCTCCACAAATCTGAACTTCTTCAACCACAACTCTTGTTAATTTCCCTTTTCTGTGTTGAGTTAGTACAGGGAAGTCATCAAACCAAAGCCAGAAGATGCTGAGCATGGTTTTTTGGGGTCAAGGAGTTGAAGATTTCTCAGGAAACAGCAGGCCCTAGAAGATGCTTATTTTGGTTTTTTATTTTAATCTAGAATTCTCCAAGTGCTAGTGAAAAATACAGTGCATTTCTCTTGTCTTTCTTTAATATTGTTTGATTTTCATGTGTTTGTATGGACTTATAGAGGATAGAAAGACCCTTGATATCACTATGTCCTACCATACAACAGGCAATGCAGCTACTTGATACAGGAAAGTCCATGTTCAATATCACTGTCTTTATTAACTGACAGGAAAATCTGAATATCAATAATTGCTTTGTATCTGTTTTATCATCTTTAACTTGGAACTTTGCCTGTTTGGAGGCTGAAAACTCTTTTGTATGTTTTCATAACATAAAACTGTTTAATAAATTCTTTACACGTTCTCCAACATTTCATCTTGGAAAGAAAATGGGGGGTAGAGGGAATTGTTAAATACAGCAACTTTACTTCAGGAATGTTTATATACATATTTAAAGTTTAAGAGAGAGTTAATGCCTATCAAGATGGAATAAAAAAAAAAACAACTTAGATTATATGCAATAAAGCCAAATATCCTTACTTTTTCAGCTAGTATCTGTCCTTCTCAGTAAGAGTCATCAGCCATAAGTTTTCCAGAGCCATTCAGCCCCCAAGGTGCAGGTGGTTCAGGGATGCCAGGAGTAGGGGAGGACCCCATTAGCCAGATCAGTTTATCCCTCATCAGTTGATGATGATATCCTGTTACTGTAATGAACTTACTTGAACTATCAATCAGAAATCCTGGTTACAAGCCTGGAGTATCCCATGGCCTCGTTGCACGGTAATCTGCAGCAATAAAAGGTGTTTCTCCCCCATGTTTACCTGGAGGTAAACATAAAAGGAGACTATAAACTCTCTCATGATCTACCAAGAGCAGGGAGATTGCACTGAAATTTAGGAAGGACATTTTCAAAGGCACAAATCTCAGTTAGGAGCATAGCTGTATCTTTGAACACATCCCTGTGTGCTTGAAATTGGGCTCCAAAAGGAAATTGAGCTCCTGCCCAGCTGATCTGGGACCTGCTGGCTTTTGTCATCAGCCTGATTTACCATCACAGAGGAGCCCCCTCCATCTGCTTCTCTTGCCTGAAGAGATTATATTTTAAAACACCATTTTATGAACTTGTGAAGCCTTCACTATGTTTTGGTAGAAAATCCAATCAAAAAGTGCCTGTCCTGCTCCTTTCCTTTCAGCTTCCTGAACTGCCTTTCACCTCTGTTTTCATATTTTCTTTCTGGAATTTCTCAGGAATGGTACCATCTCCTCTTTCTTCTATAGTCCTGGCTCTCCTGGCCAGGCCAGGTCATGCACCCAACCACAGCTGGGATGCCAGGTCAGCACCAGCTACAGCATCTCAAATTCAAAAATTTTGTGGCATGTTATAAAAGAGGTAAAATTAGGAAACCATAAGAAGGTCACAAATACCAAATCCTCCACTTGCATTAAACCTCCATCTCCCAATCATCTTCCATGGTGTACAGCTCTCTGTACAAGGCTGATCATGAATTTTAAAACCAGTTCCTTGACTGTGATTAGTTTTTGGTTGCCTCAACTTTCTCTGTTTGAGATGTACATTTAAAAACTAAGAGAAGTTTATTGTTGTCTGGGAAAACTACAGACCACTTGTGTTTAATTCCACCCTGCTGAAGCTTTGACTTGTATATACCTTAATCAGAAAGTTAAATATTTTCATCATCCAGCCTTCCTGAATAGTTAAGACTGGCAGTACTACTCATTAAACACACAGATGTTCTGGAGTTTGATTAGGGAACGGTAACAAACAGCCCATGTTTCATTAACATGTAGAAAATAAGGCAGCAGAGTTGAAAATGCACAAAAAGTTACTTGAGCACTAAGAGTAATGCTGAAAAATCCGAGCCCCGTGGAGAAAACCTCAGATACTGAACAAGTGGGAGGCACCCGGGGAAGTGTGCTTTATTTCCAAAGCCAAGCAGAGCACAGCTGCCTCCTCCTCATCTCAGCCACTTGAGTGAGGCTCAGGTGGGTGTAGAGCATCAGCCAGCCCAGGCACAGAAAGTAATCTTTACACCTTCCAAAAATCAAAGTTTCTACACACACCTGCCAAACAGGATATATTTTCAAAAAACAACAGATATTGGATAGTTCCATTGGGGATTTTTCTACATATAAAAGTTCAAAAGTAAAAAGTAAAATTAAAAGAGAGCTTGAAAAACAAACAATATAATTGTTTTTCTGTTTAGAGTATCATTCAAATACTCCTTTTCTTTGCATATGGTGACATTAATGACAGAAGGTGAAAACTTTTTGGTTTTAGTGACCTCAACTCTCTGCACAAAGAGCTGGACATTTTGCTCACCAGCATCTGAGACACTCACTGTTATTTGATTTGTTTTCTTAGTAGCACTCCTGACAAATGGAAACATCCATCCTATTTTAGCAAAAAGGGAACAGACTGACTGGACATGAAGTGTGTGGCTGAGCTAAAAATGTATTCTACAAATCCTAATCCAAGACCTTCTCTATTAAAACCTCCTTTGATGGACTCTCATCACTACATATGGGTCTGTAGGATTTAATCCACACTGAGCTGTCCCATGAGTTTCAGTGTTCCCAAAGTGCTCCAAAACATATTCAAAATTAGAAATTCACATGTGAAAATCTTTAACCTAAATACACATCCAAACCCCTGTATAGACTAGATAGAGAGCAGGAATTTCAATACTTAATAGGGCAGTAATTCTCTGTTTGTCTTTGAGACCTGAATTACAATCATCCTTTCTATTTTTTAAGGTCTGTCCTTGGTCACAAGAACATCCTCTAAAACTCCTGAAGATCAGACTGTCAGATTCTTTGGTCACTTGTTCCATGAAGCCATACCTGTGAACCCCCAGGTCAATTTACTGATTTACTGCAAAAACACCACAAAAATCATAGACAGGGTCCCAACACTCAAATTTAGTAATTCCATCACTTAACATTCTGTGTTAGGGAATTTAACAGAAAGGAAAAAAATTAGAGAATGAGGCACAGTGTTACAAGCTTTCATTGCTGGAAAAATGTCTGAAGTCTTGACTTCAAACTGGTCCAAAAGATGCAATAGAACTGGATGAAAAGGCTTTCCTTTCTCATTAACCATTTAGCCTAGAATGCTTTTCTTACTGAAATATGACTGCAGATTTTTGAATTTGCTATGAAACAAAAGATAGCTTGGTTTAAGCTAGAACTCCCTCAAGTTTCCTAGTGACAGGGAAAGCAGCAATGAGATCCCACCAGGGTCCAGACCCTTATTAGGGCTGGCTGAAATGCATCACTTGCCAGTGGAAATAATCAAAGTCCAGGCGGGTTTTTTTGTTTTATATGTCCTACAATGTGAGGGATATGCCCAGACAGGTTGTATGTGGTCATGATTGGTGTTATTTCTTCCTCTAATATTTCTGTTACTGTGGAAGAGGGAGAAAAAAGAAAGCATGAAATACAAGGAGGAGATAAAAATCCCACCTGGCTTTCAAATGCCCATTTATACATGTTTCTATGCAACACACACGCTTCACTGTCCCTGGTCCACTCAGAAGGTGGCTTGGAAAATGGAGCCAGGTAGAAAGAAAGAAAGAGGAGATAAATTAATGGATGTCTGTATGTGTGGTGGTGCTTTATAGACTGAATCACAGGATGGTTTGGTTTGAAAGGGACCTCAATGATTTAATAACAATGGTAATTCTAACCTCCTGCCATGGGCAGAGACTTCCAGGTTGCTCCAAGCCACTGTTTCAGGTTTCTCAGGGCCCTGCCCAACCTGGCCATGAACACTTCCAGGAATGGGGCAGCCACAGCTTCTCTGGGCAACCAGAGTGCCCCCTCACAGCACAGATTTCCTCCCAGTACCCAACCTGAACCTGCCCTCTGTCACTGGGAAGTCATTACCTCTTGTCCTAAATGAGAGCGTCCTTAATGTGCTGTGCCTGAAGCAACTCTTTAAACAGCATTGAGCAGCTGAAGGACCAGTTCTGCACCTCCCAGCCAGCCCCAGGAGTACCTGAGGTGGTAACCCAAAAGGTGCATTAATACAGCAGCTCTGGGGAGAACAGAACAAACTCTGCAATTTGGGTTAATGGCCACTGATCCTCCAGGGAAATAAGCCCATTGCACTACATCTGTAGTCTGCTCGGGATTTCACTTCAAAGTATTTATGTCCTACCATGTCCTACTGGCATAAAGCAACTCTCTCCTCCACCAGTTTTATGAGGGTCTTTAAGTACACATAATTTTCAATGTAATTGCATAGGAAGATGTGCATATTAAATATTACATTTACTGATGTGTCCTAAGGTACGTGATTAATGGCTTCATTTTACCTGTCCTAAAAAGAGCAGAATTTTAATATAAAAAGCTGTGCAATGTTCACATTCCAGAGGGATTTCTGTGGGCTCAAATCCAAAATAAACTAATGAACAAATGAACTAGAGAAAATTGTAAAAACATACTCTGTGCTACTTTGGTTGAACCAGGAGAAATCCAGTGACCTGGGAATTAAATTGACGCAATTTGGTTCTTCTTCAGGACATAAATTTTGTTGAAAGTTAACTGCTTCAGTGCTCAAGGGACTTTTCAACCCCAGTCTTCAGTGGAAATAACATTCCAGCTTTTAAATCATATTAAAAACATAAATGGTACAATATAAATATAAAACTTCTCACACTTAATTTGGAGCAAGTCCCGAGCAGGGTGTAAATGACATTGCTTGGGCAGGGTGAAGAAGACTCCTGGGGTCTGCTCTGAATTTTCTGGCTGACGTAGGGAGTGACTTTGGAGCAATTGCACAGATCAGCCTCCTCAAGCACCTGGTAAGTTAACCAAGTAATGTACCAAGTGTTGTTTTATCAAGTGCCTACACATCAACTGCTTTAGTTTATGCACCAAAGCTCAAACCCCCTTTGATCAGTGTTAGGTCAGGTTGAATATCTGTTGTTCAGTGCTCTCCTCCATGGCTGTAGTTAATTTTATAATAGACATATCTGCAATATTAATTCACTACGCAAAATATTTACAAGTGAGAGTCTCCATTCTTATTCTATGGCCTTTTCTGGCAAATCACTTCTGTTCTCCCTGAGCTCCAGGACCCTCCCTGTGCACTCCTGGCAGGAGGTCAGGGTCAGAAGTGCCAGGTTCCTGTAGATTTAGGGGGTTGCAATAGGAGATCTCTAACATGCAAGAGGGAGCATTCTGCAGAGAGTCACCTGCCCACAATCCACCTCTGAAGTTTCAGCAGCACCTCTCAGCCAAACCAACAGCAGATCTTTGCCCAGAGCTTCATGTGCCAGGCGATGCCCTTTGTGGGACAAGGAGATACAGCCAGGAAGGAGAACAGACCCCACTGCTCATGCCACCAGCAGTATGGCAAGGCAGAAATGAGTTCTCACAGAATCCTGCCCCACCCATAGCCCCTACATAAAGGAAGCAACTTCCCAGATGCAACCCCCAGGTAAAAGGGGAAATTTCCCAGTTGTACCTAACCCCAGCCCCTGGTTTCCCCAGTCTCTGAGTCCACACCACTGAGTTGTGTTCACTGTCACTGGTATTTGGCAGTTCTCAGGGCTTATTTGATTCATGCAGCCTCCCACTACACAGAAATCCCCAGGAGTCCCTTTAGCTCCTCTGCCTCCAGAAACTGCTCCCTCTGCTTCACTTCCCAAGCTTCCCAGCATGGCATATTGGAGGGGCAACAAACCCCTCCAACACAAGACAAAGTCCCCAATAACCTTTTTTCCCCTCATTCAATAATTCCTACAAATGATTTCAGTTCTAATATGAGCCCCTGCTATCCCTTGCACCCTCCCAGCTTTGCAGCTCCCATTTTTACAAGGAGGCTCTCATATCCTCCCACTGCCATCTCCCTGATGCCCTCCTGGCAGCAGCTCCACTCCAAGCTGCTCCTTCTGCTGAGCACCATCAAGCCAGAGCAACAGCAGCCTAAAGGACCTGTTAGTAAGAAATCTGAGAGGCATAAATCCATTCCAGCACATTAAAAAGGACTTATTATTAGAGCTTTTCTGGTTGTTTTGAGTAACTCGTGTGATGGGAAGGACATAAGAGATTTAATGATTTTTTTGGGGGGTCCAATAAGATTTCTCACACAGCAATTTCAAAGTTCAAAATGGTTGGTTGTGAGCCCCTGCCCTATTTCCTTATTTAACAAAAGATAAAATAAAGAAAGATACCAAAACCAGAAACATTAATTCTAGGTGAAATTGTGTTTTGCAACTTCTGGAAGTTATCTTGTACCTGTTATCAGTCTAACTTGAAGCTAGAGTATATTTTTTAAAAAACCCCCAAACGATATGTTTGTATCAGATTTATTTGAAGACGTGGGCAGACGATTACTGTGAAAACTTTGAAGAGTACTGGAGATTTCACTACAGGAGACTAAAAGAGTTTTTCAGAATCATTGTTGTATTAACACACGGGAATAAAAAATTTGAAACTCTGAGCATAACGTCTGTGTTACTTTATCATGGAAATATGAGCTGTAGCATGCATCAGTGCCTGAATTATTCAAGTGTCTGAAATGCATCTCATGACTTTGATACATTCTGCAAAAAATACTGTGGACTTTTATCTAAAGATAGGAGTTAAAAATGAAAACAAATTGCTGGCAGATTCAGTTGGTAAACATCCTAGATAAAAATGTTAGATGGGATCTTCCTGTTTAACCTTTCCTATCTTCTCTCCAAACAGAGAAAATTATTTAGTAACAGAGGAAGTCTCTGAAGTCTGTTTGATTCAAACTATAAAAAGTAAATTTAAAATATGAAACCAAGCATTCCTAAACTTATTCAGGCCTTTGGGAAGTACCAACAGCAAGTCTGTGACCCCTCTGGCCATCCTTCAGCCTCCCTTGCCCAATGAACTTCACCACTGCCACAGGGACAAAGAAAGCAAAAAGCTGTATGTATTACCAGCCCTAAAAAGTCATCAATTTGTTCCCTTTAATTACTTTCTCTTAGCAATCCAATGGGTCAAGGACACCAGCATGCTGCAGCATCTGGGATTCATGCTGTGTTTTCTGAAGAGAAAGAGTAAATGGAAGTATGTGTTGACATTGCATAAGAAACGTGGTATTTCTCAGCAGACCTAATGGTTATTACACAGGAACAAATGAAAGGTAAACTTTGCTGTGTGAGAGCCTTCTGTCAGCAAGAAGGTACAGAGAAGGGAAATGCTTGGGTTTAATATAAAAAAAAATACTGTCTTGATACAATTTATAAAATCAAATAATAATCCACATTGACTGAGGATGTAACTTGATATAATTTCAACAGAGTTATGCAGATTTGCAGCAGAAGTGAATTTTCTCAAACACATTTGCTGTTAATGAAAAGCTGCCCATGGAAGTCTTCCCTCAGTCATGGGAGTTGGCAAAGGTTTTTATGTTGAATGGCTTCAGAGAGCACCCTGGTGACAACAGTGCCATTCAGCCCTGGATGGTGACAGTGTCCTCCCTCCAGGACAGAGCAGAGGTGGCAGTGGCCAAAGTGCAGAATTAGGGGCAACCACTAATTCTCACTCTTTGTAAAATTTTCTGTGTTTGAATATTGCCATCTTTTGGCAAATAAAGCCACAAAGTTCTTTATTTTTTATAATTATTAGGCTGGTGTTGGAAGGAGGTTGTTTAATTTTAAGGCAAAGGGCCTTGGTGAAGCAGCCCATGGATGGAATTCATGAGTTTTACAATTTATTTCCATCAGAAATGGGACCATTCAATGACTGGACAGGAAGCCTACTAAAACTGAAAAGACAACTGTGCTTTTCAGTCTTCCCCATTTCCTACTTCCAATTCCCACTTTTTTTTGGAGGGGAAATCCCCCTTTAATCTTTTCCTGAAGAACTTTCACCTCACCAAAAGCTGTAGAGCAATTTAGTGAAGGAAACCTCCCCATGTGGGGAATGAGTGGTTTAGGTCACCTAAAGAAGGACTCTCAAGGGTATTAGTAAAAGTAGGGCTGGTATAAATTTGTCATCTATTCCCTGCCCAGGGCCCTTCCCTAATAGCTCTGAGGACTTTCTGTCATTGACACATGGGAACTCATTCTGTCTCCTGCTCTAGAAAAATCTCAGTAAGACAACCAGGTAGAAGGAGGGATTTGTTCTTCCCTCTGTTGGAAGCTGCATTTGAGGATTGAAGGCTCTGCCCCACACCTTCATCATTGTGAAGGGGCACCTCTGGGTAAAGGAATAAGAGAAATGCCAATAAATCTAGACCAAGCTCAGTTCAATATTTCAAAAGATTTCTGTGGTTTTTTTTGGTTTTTTTTTTGGATGTGTAAATCGCCTTTCTCTTCTTCCTTCCTACTTCCCTGTGGAACAGAGAGGAAAAATGATAAAAATGTCCCCATTTTTCTTGTGCTGTTTCACATCTGGAAGCACACATAACCCTGGGGGGAAAGTGCTTGATCTTGTCACATCTTCAGTGTAATCACTTAAGACAACACCTGATGAGCCTGGCAGCTCTTGAGTGACGCCCAAATCTCTGCCAAAATCCCTGAAACAGGGCCCCTTCCCCTTCTGTCAGAGGAGGGGAACCACATCCTCTTCACCCCCTGCTTTCCTTCCAGACAACACCTACAGTCATTAGCAAACTCAAAGAAAAGTGGCACTGATTTTGCAATTGCAAGAACACTTAACATTTTATCCTTGCTCTTTTTTTATCCTGTCCCTTCCAATAGTCATTAAATTTATTAAGTGGCTTCTACAAGTGACTCCTCTCACTTCTAAAAGCGACCAGATTATCAGCACAGAAAATATATCTAGGTTCAGCCCCTCTTTTCTTATCTTTTCTGACAAACCACTCTCCTTCACAGTTTTATCTATATAATTGATGACCCCCACATGACATAATTTACAGCCCTCTCTAGCAACCTTCTAAACTGTGCACCAGTTATTGCAGGATTGCACTCAATGCTGCTGCTGAAGCCAGCCACTATAAACAGAATTTTTTTTATTTAGTCTATACAAAACTACAATGGAATAACCAAGACCAGGGGCTTAACTAAGATTTCAGACAAACTATGGCAAATGAAAAAAAAATAAAAAAAGAAAAAACAAACCAAACCAAAAAGGTAAATTTAACAGAATTCTCTGCATTTATTTTTTGTGCACACAAAGGCACAGCTCAGCCCTTTGTGCAGGTAAAGGGAATCCAGAACTAGAAAACACACTAACAGATGGAGAAAAAAAAATGCTGCTCTGGTTTTCTCTTCCCTTTCTCTTAATGCCTGGAAGACATTGTATTTATTGCTCTCCTATTAAGAAATCAGGAGCTGTGTCTCAGGAAGAAACCCCTTCCATCGCTTCTCCTTATGGTGGTGTGTGGCAGAAAAATGAACAGCATCAATCCTTCCACCAGCACCAGAGCACAGCAGCAGATAGAAAGTAGCTCCTGCATATCAGAAACCATCATTACAGGGTCAGCAAGCATGAAAAAGTGCCTTTATGGGGCCTGAGATAAATTACAAGATCCCTATGAATTAAGGGGAATATAGAGAGAAAGCCTCTCTCTATAATTACAGGAAAAATAAAAGTGCACAAATACATGCAGAGAGAGGAAAAACACAGTGACACAGTGTCCTTCCTACCTGGTGGGAATGCCAGAGCCAGCCCCTAATTCAGCTTGCTCTATCAATTCATTTTAACTCAGAGTTTCAGTCCGAGTTTCTGATGGTTCAGGCTAGCAAAGCTCACTTTCACCCCAAAAAAGAGCAATCCCTGAGGAGTAACCCTGAGCTCATACAGCTTTCCCTTCCCTTCCCATTCCATTTAGATTATTTTATTAGGAATGTTTTTCTGCTGTGGTAGGCAGGATCGTGGGAAGAGGAGATAAATTCTTTTAATTATTGTGTCTCCTGTAGCTCAGCAGCAAGCCGTGGTGGGGCAGCACAACGACCTGCAGACACGAAGGCACCTGCCTGGAACAGCACAGAGAAAAACAATGAGAGCAGCCTGGGGAAGAAAACCTGCTCCTTTAAGGAGGCCCCTGCTCTGCCCCTGAAAGATGTGAAAATTTATATCTTGTCTTGAAATTTTACATTTTGTATTGGAATTTTATATTTATTTTCCAAGGCTCTGCTGTGTCCTCCAACTTTTTCTTATAAGACTTGGAAAACCCATTGTTCCCTTCAGGCTACCCCCAATATCCTAAAAAAAAAAGGAAAATCCCCACAGTAAGCTGAAAATCAACATCTACCCTCCTTTTCTGTAGATATTGTTTCAGAATTGAGCATAGCAGAGCCACCTGACTTATTTCTGACTTAAAATGGAAAATCTGTTGTTCTTTGATTAAAAAAAGTCCTCTTATTTTTAGAAGTGGTGTATCAAATATGCATGAATGGGCACATGTCTTTTCCATTGAGTGATTCCAACCAGAGGGTTTGGCTCAGATCCTGCCACCCTCCTTGTCAGACCTTGAAAACAATCTCGGAAACACAGGCAGAAATTCCACAGAAGGAGCTGGAGAAAGGTCACAAGAATAACATGCCATCAGTGGGAGAGTGTCATGCACTGTAAATGGTCAGAAAAGGTAATGATCAGAGAGACAAATTAATTTTCATGAACTTAGTTCTCCTCCTGCAGAAAAGTCCTAATTGAGGAGCGTTTTCCCTGACCGCAACACAAAACCTCTGGTGAACGAGCTCGTTAACTGGGTGCCACACTGTGACCAGATTTGCTGCACATTAGTTTTTAATTGGCTGTTGCTGACTGTTTGCAAATAAGCTGTTATCTCAAAGCGTGAGAATAAAGTTGGCTGCCCATATTATTCTGCTTTTAAACGAGAAGGAAAAGCTGTTGCTCTTTTTTCCTTCTCCACAGCATCCAGAGTCACCAGCTGAGTGTCTGTTCCCTGCTCACATCTTGCCCCCAGCATCACTCCAGGGTAGATTCTTATTGCCCCTGACCTGCCACTGTTAACCACCACAATCTTTGTCATTGACTTCAAGCAGGATGGGAGGGAACAGCTCAGAATTCCATTCAAGCCTCTTCCCATCACCAAGCCATGCCTGGTCCAGCATGGATTTGAGGAGAACCCCTCATGTTGCCTCCAGATATCAGCTGGACATTTTAGGACATGAAGATTTTTTGCTGTTTATTTGATGACATACATAGAGCAAGCGCATAAACACTTGCCTGACAATTTAAATGCCGGCATTTTGTTTCTTTGCAATTTTTTAATATATCTGTTTAACTGTTTTATCATTTGATTTCCAAATTGCCCTTTCAAGCCTTGCAGCAAAATGTGCATAATTGTGATAGATTTTTTCTTTCCCTTGCCTTTGTCAACAAGTGCCTAATCAATTCTAGTATACTAAAAAATCCAAACCACCAGAAACAGTCTAACAAGTTCTTCCAGCTATTTATCTAATTTGTATTGACATGAAAACTCATTACTTCAATCTAAAAGAATAAGTAAGAGTCAGAATGAAGGCATTTATATTTGTATGTCCATCTTGTTGTACATCAAAACAAGACCTTTGCAGTGCTGGTCACATGAAAAAGCCATTAAAGGTTTTGGTACTGAGGTGGCAAATTTCAGCTCTGTCATGATAAATACATTCATGATGAATGTGTTTTAAAAAGATAAAGCACAAGAGACAAAAATTATAAGAGTGGCTTTCCTGATGCTATATGTTTATGTCACTGGATGCTTGGGACACTAATATTTATCTGAGAATATCTGTGTAAATATTACCCTGCACTCTAGCTCATCTTTGAGCTCAGTTTAATAACATGCTAACCTCAGCTATGCATTTTACAAATGTGCAGACCAACAGAGATCCTTCCTTCCCATCAACACACAGGAAACAGATTAAGTGCAAGAGTATTAAATCTACCCTGGCTTGAATTTCACCACCTGGAGCCACAGGTGAAGCCTGCAGCAGTCAGAGATGCTCAGCAGCACTGAAGATCACACCCCTTTTCAATCTGTGCTACTTTTGGCTGTGATGCTGAGTCCTGTCTGACTTTTCCATGCCCCAATTTACCCACCTGTAAAATCTTCATGATAAAATGTAGGTGTTTGGAAATTAATTGATACTGGTAGAGCCCTGAGAATCTTGAGTGAAAAGGGCTTCAGGAATTTGTAATAGGATCATTAAGTGAAATGCCAGCAGAGATATTAAAAGCAGGGTCAAATTTTTCAAGCTATGAGGAAAAGTCAAGGAGGGAGGGCAGAGAGATGAAGACCCCAGAAGAGCATGAAAATGGAAAAGAGGCAATGAAACAACCTGTCAGACGCCAGCAGCAGAGACAGAAGAAAGGTCTGAATTATTAACTCTAATTAATTAGCAACTTAATAAAAAAGACAAGTCTTTAAAAATTAAATGCTTACACTACATTATGAAGGAATTTGAGAGACATTGGTCACCTAAGGAGAAAACAAATTTTACGAGAGCAGTGGAGAGGCAGATTGTCCCCAAGCTGGAGAGGGTCTCAGCAGGCACAGGGGCAGATGGCAGAGCCAGTGGGACCCTGCCAGCAGAATGAATTTCATGTCCCAGTCACTTTCTCTTGGGAATGTTTACCTCCTGAAAAAATCAAAATCATGTTCATGACCTTCCATGGTTTTTAGTCTCATGTACATCCCAGCAACCTAGTAGCCAGTAGTTCATTATTCTTTCCATCTCCTTTGCTCTGAAATTTCTGGAAACTGGTCTGGAGAGATTTCATGGGACTCTGCTTAAGGCAGCCTCTGGGAGTTCCCTTTACATGTTTCATTGATTTATGGTGTTAAAGAGGGTGCTCTGATTCCATCTGTTTGCTTGGTACAAAGAAAAATGAGAAGTAAGAAGTCATATGAAATGTTTATCATACCTATTTCAGTGTTCAAAAGGCAAAACTGGGAGAAGAGAAGAGAAGAGAAGAGAAGAGAAGAGAAGAGAAGAGAAGAGAAGAGAAGAGAAGAGAAGAGAAGAGTACTGCAAAGATAATCCTAAACTGAACTTCACTGTTAGTCTGTGGAGAAGAGATGGAAGACAGCAACAAGAACAGGCTACACTGTGACTCTCTCAGAAAACAACAAAACAAAGATGGCATCTTGTCCTGCTTGGAAGGGTCTTCTTCAAAGTCATGCTTGTTGTTTTAATAAACACTGAGGGTACATATAGGCACATACACACACCCACTTACAAGTGCATGGTAAATGAGGAGACCCTGCTGCAAACCTTTGAGCAGAGGCTTTCACAGTAATAGCTCTGAATCCAGCGCTCAGACATCAAAGGGAGACAGTGGAGCCCAGCACCACCTCCAGAGATAAATGATTTCCACACAGCCAGACAGAAGACACACTCCTCAGCAGCCACAGGACTGCTTCCTGCCTTCCTTCCCTCTCCTCATACACATCTCCATGGGATTTTCCTGGCCACATCACTAATTTCACGAGTTTGATAATTGCCCTTACAAGAAATATTGCTGCAAAACTGCAACTGCTAAACAGGATAAGTAGCATATTTGTAAAGCAAGAAATCAATAGATCTTTGTTTCCCTTCAGTAACCTTCTTGATGGCTAGTAATTTTTAATGGCCTTAAGGTCAATATCCTTACAGAGAAAACATATTACCTAAAACAACATTAGGGGCATTTGTCTCTAAGTTTTTTTCCAGTAAGGACTGACTGTCCTTACCCAGTTCCCTGAAAATTGCAACAGGCAGGAAGCATGACATGCTGGTAATATTGCTCCTAAAGCAACATTAGCAAAACTGCTGTGAAATGTGCTCAGTTTCTGAGTTCACACTTCAGAAGGACACAGAAAGATTCACAGCTCAATGAATCACAAAATGGATTGGATTGGAAGGGACCTTAAAGCTCATCTCATTCCCTCTCGTGGGAAGGGACGCCTTGTACTAGACCAGGTTGCTCCAAGCCCTGTCCAACCTGGCCTGGAGAAGAAACTACAAGAAACACCCAAAGACTACAAGAAGGACTGAGATTGTACCCAGTGGCACAAAAACAAAGCACATCTTTACACATTTCTGTGTAAAGCTCCTGGAGCTGAGCTCCTGAAGCTGCCCTCATTGCCTAAGGGCAGTACAGAATAGTGGCAAACACACAAGTTTGGTACTAGGAAACATTTGACTTTGAGGAAAAGGTATAATGACAATTTACTGTTGGAAGGTGGACAAACTCAACCTCAAAAGAAAACCTGCAGCTCCCTGGCACTGATTAAGATGAGTTTCACTTTTTGCCACTTAAGAATTTTTAAGAATTTTTAAGCTTCAGAGCTGCAGAGAAGAGTTTTCCTCTCCTCTCTGCACAACTTGATGTTGTGCTGATTCTCTGCTGCTCAGCACAAGCAAGCAAAGCTCTGCAGGGAGTTCTGCACCCAGCAGACTGGAATTTTGGCATCACTCTGACAGAACAGACAATACGTGTCGCACTTGGATTTTTGTCCTTGGGAAGCTGGCAAGAGTTGAAGTTACTTGTTCATTTTTTCAAGAACTGAAATAATTGGGTCATTAAAGTATTGCAGTGGGTTGTTCATGGAAATATTCCAAGGTTTCACTTGGATGATTTAATGGCTGCCCCAGAAAACAATTAGAAGCAATTTCTGTCTTCCTTCTATGCAAAAATTGATCTTTTCCTATGCAGCAGCCCACCAAGCAAAGTCTGGCAGGTAAGTAGAAAATGATTTATGATGGAAAAACAGGACACTAATTCTAGGTTAGACCTTGTCTATCATGAGTCAAAGATCATATAGCCACATCTGAACATGAGTATTTCAGCTGGCTGTACCCATCTCTTTGCTGAGCTGCATTAAGATGTTGACATCATCATATTTCTAATGATGACACAAATCTTCCACCATGTGGATATCAAGGAGCCATATGGTCAATTAGCTATGCCCAATGCTTACCCAGCATTATTAGAACTTGCAATACAAAATACATATTTTAAAATCCCTACTTGCATTCAAATTAAAAGTTGTTAATATAGTTTTTATTTTAAATTATGTTCAACTTACAAGTTCTCTTAAGAAACTCTAGGGGAAAAATGACATTTGGAGATACACACCAAAAAAAAAAAGAAAATTCACTAAAAATTGGAGAAAGAATGAACCCCATGAAGCAGCAAGTTTATGGTTATAAGCATGCATAAGAATAAAGAAAAAATTCCCAAAAGTACATGTTGTAGATTACTTGGCATACAAATGTTTTTGTTTAGGAATCATGACTTCCATTAGTATTAATTGCTTTTGCTGGCAGCTTAAAATGTATAGTGGCCTTAAAGCAAGGGCAATACCTATTAAGTTTAATTACTTTCTCCTT
Source organism: Ammospiza nelsoni (assembly GCF_027579445.1). Taxonomy (NCBI): domain Eukaryota; kingdom Metazoa; phylum Chordata; class Aves; order Passeriformes; family Passerellidae; genus Ammospiza; species Ammospiza nelsoni. Next base: position 9,458,605 of record NC_080648.1, read on the forward strand.
CAGCCTAAGCAATAAAAAAGTATGGTGGGGATCTGGTTATTAACTGAGCGTGGCATCCAAATGAAGACACAGTGCACAATAATTGTGTTTGTTGGGCCACAAGCTGGTGGTTCTCATTGGTCTCTCCTGTTCCAGGGATGAGATGGGCTCTGGACAAACACGAAAGATTTTCTTCCCTTGACCTACTTTGGACAAAATCTCATCCTCACTCACATTTAAGCCCTCATCACTTGCAGCAGAAAGCCCATGAGTCAAAGGACAAACAAGCAGCTCCCTTCCCTGCTCACAGATCAGCTGCCACAATCCAGGGCTTCAAATATTTAAGGATTTACCATCTATATTTTTTGTCTGGTTTTCAAACAAAACAGGTGTCTGCCTAGATATCAGCATGCTACATGTTTTTCAGAAGAAAAATTATATCTTTGCTTGCTTTGAACAATGTCTACCAGGATTTTTGTCAAGCTACTGAAAATCTCTCCATATATGTGCCTTAGCTGTTGGAAATGTGATATTTATATGGGTGTGTGCCTGTGTGTCTATATCCATAGCTGTGAAACCAAAGTTTACAATTAACTTCTGAATTCCTCAGGAGTTTAGTCACCTTACTAATGCAAGATCAAAATTTGACATGGGAAAGAATTTGTTCTAAAAGTTAACAAAATAATAAGTGACAATGATCTCTATGTGATCAAGATACCCTGCACAGTCCTGCCACCACTCCTTCTATTATTTAAACTCTCTGTACAGATTTCTAAGTCATTCCTGTAATTACTGTTTCCAAAACTGCTCTCTCTTTAATGCCAAGTGTTTTATAGATGCATTGCTTCCTGTCTCACTTTTCATCCCAGAACAAATAGAATCTGGTCATATTTTAGAATTGGATCCAGTAAAGTCTCTGTGCTCAAACCAGCCTGTATTCCTGTCTAGCAGTGATCCTAAGTCATTCTTGATGTAGTTACTGAGGGATATACCAAAACTTTCTTTCTCAAGCATTCAGAAAATAATAAAAAAGGAATTTCAAATATGGCAGTCTTCCCCCTAGGGATATTTGTTTTTCAAAAAATCAAGCACGTAACACAGCATATAAAAATACATCTGCTACTATTTGTCTAATCTTCCCACGCAGATTTAACAATTTGCATGACATTAGTAGACCAGCATGTGTTAATAAGCACCAAAATGTCTAACTGCCCATTTGAATTCACAGGTCCCCAGAACAGCAATTAAAGTAATATTAGTACAAGTCTAAAATAGGAAGGAAATTCCAACTTGACTTTTATGTGTGGTTTTTGATCCTTTGAAGCATCAAGCATGTGCTAAATTCACAAATCAGGTAAGATCTGGTCTCAGTTTTATAGTCAGTGAATAGAAAAGTGTGGGTCCTACTTCCCCATTACTACATTACTTATTTACATCAATAAAAAAATCACACAGGACAAAGCCATAACATTGAGCCTGGACAGAAAGGCTATAATCACTTGCCTAAATGTCAGATTAATGGGAAAATCACCAGTGGTGCAGCATAGACACACAGTGGAGACAGTCACAGCTGTGGTCAGGGAGCAGAGGGAGAAGGAGAAAGCCTCAGCTCTCAGCAGCCTCCTGAGAAACAAGAACATTTTTTGGATGGACAAGGTTTTCCAGCATAATAGGAGTAATGTTCATCCTTGTGTGTTCACCCTTCAGGGGTGAAGCAAATGAGGTTAAGAAAGCAAAACATCCAGTGACAAGAAGGCAGAAATATTTTCTTGTGCTTTTTGATGTGGGACAAAAATACTGCACTGAGAGAATTTCTCCCTGTACTGAGGAAACCTCTCCCCTATTTCTGTCTCTTTCTTTTATGTGTTAATCAAATAAGAGCTGGTGCAAAAAGCAGGAAATTTATAGTGATGAGGCCCTGGCACAGGTTCCCCAGAGAAGCTGTGGATGTCTCATCCCTGGAAATGTTCCAGGCTAGGCTGGAGGGAGCTTGGAGCAACCTGGTCACAGGCGTCCCTGCCCATGGCAGGGGTTTGGAATTGGATAATTTTTTAAGGTTCCTCACAACCCAAACCATTCTATGGTTCTGTGATTTCCTTCCTTACCCTTCCCCCCTTGATTATTGCCTGTTCTGTCTTAGTTCAGCAGAATGAAATCTATTTTGTTGAGGAAGATACCATAGCAGTGGTCATCCTATTGGGCCTGATGTCCTCCCATGCCAGGCTGAGAAATACCACCACAAAAAACCCTAAAAAATTGACATAGAGACTGAAAAATATTGCATATGAAGGAAAAACTGACAGTGGAGGATTTCCTGTGGTATATGCCAACATTTGGGATAAGGGATGGTAAAGAAGGAAAAGCCTTTTCAAGTGTTTCTTCACAGTCAGGAAGGTAGAGGGTTCAGCAGAAACCATTTAGGGGCTGGCAAAATAGCCCATAAAAAGAGGATGTAGGAAAAACAACTGTGGGGCTGTTAAACCAGCACAAGTAAACCCAGAGAGGCAAGAAAGCAACAAACAACTGGAAAATGGCTTTAATTGCCAAACTGCCAAATTACTGTAATCTGACAGATTGTACCCATTGGTGCAGCACAGACTTGCTGTCAGCATCAGGAAAAACTTGGTTAGGGGATATTTTTATCGCAGGTGAAATCAGAGACACACAAGCAGCTAAAAGGAAAACAAGAAGGTTTCAGAGGAGAATTGTGCACCCATCATCATTAACTTTATCGACTTTGAAAAAGCCATTGATAGTCTCAACAAAATTGCCTCCATAAGATAAAGGCTAAATGTGGATTATCTCAGGAGATAGCAAGAATAGCAAACCTTTATGGAGATCCTGGCTGGTATAAGAGACAGCAACTGGAGTCAAGCAAAGCTCTTCCAGCACCTGCTTCTCTCTGTTCATTAGAAAATTCCTGGAAGAAGAAAACTGACAACCCACAATCTAGCAGACATCAAGGCAGACTTCTCGTCATTTTCTGAGTGCAAGAGGCAAGAGAACAGTGAATGCTGGGGGATAAAAAACAGGGGTAAAAAGAAGTGGTAAAATATTTCCTTGAACACAGTACAGAATGTGCACAAGTGTAAGAACAGCAAGCAAACCCAACATAACTGTTATTCCAAAGTCAATGGATAGTGCTGAAAGGTTTACCTCCCCCTCTAGTCCAGGAGCTGCAGAAATAAAAGGTACAATAAGGGAACAGGGGGAGCTATAAACCATTTAGGTAGATAGTGGAATAACAGATGAGATATCATTAACAATGGGCTATTGGTCCTTTCTTTTTCATACCTAGTCCTTAAACTGTGCATATTTTTGCAGGGTAGAATTATTACTAATGTTAGAAATTCAGAGGGAAGCAGAGATCAGAAACAACCTGGACAAATATTCACTTTTTTTTCCCCCCACTTAAGACAGAAAACTGTTTTTTAAAATCAGATTTAGGCCTGATAGACACTGAAATAATCACTAGTGGAAGAAAAAAATCATACAGGAAGCCATTAGAGAAAGCACTGGTAAGCACTGGAGGGTGCAGACAAGCTTCTGTTTATCATTTTCCTCTCTAGTTCGTATGTCTGTGTCACATTTACCTCCCTTGCAAAAAGCTGATGCCTTTTTAAGGTTTTTTTTTCTTGGCTGTCACATCTCTAATTCACATGCAGCATATAATTCACTTTTCTTCAAGTTTCCTTACACCATCATCATCTCAGGCATCTTTCCAGTGTGAGTAACAAACAATGTTGATTACCTCCCGCTATTTGTAAATCTGTGCCTGAGAATAATTCAAATTACTATGATAATTTATTATTCCCAATTGAAATTAAGGTACATTGAGACTGAGAAAGAAGTTAAATGCAGCAGCCCCATCAGGGCATGAAAAACCCACGTGGAAGGGGATTTATGTGTACAAGTGAAGAGCTCATATAGTAATAACAATTTTCACACTGCTCTGAAGATGCTTTTGGGGAATTCTGGCCTATATATGACATTATAAAATATCCTATCATTCTGTAAACATTATTTATACACTTATATAAAGTGTATAGCAAAAATCATTATGACATAAAGAGTTCTTTTGAAGAAATCAATACTTTCAAAGTATAATTTTAAAAATATATATTTCATATCAAAGCCCTGCATTTCCAAGTACAACAGGAGATTGTAAAACCTCACATTAATTTTCCAGTTCACAGATCTAAAAAGCACAATGCGAGCTCCTGTTCAGGAGAGATGATCCTTGCCAGTTTACCTTGGCTTGTCACCATCAACAGCATCATTAATTTAAGCAACATGGGGGTTAATTAAGTTGTATTGAGCTTTGTTCATGCAATGCATCCCTTGGAGCTTCACAGCCTTTCCTCCTCATTCCAGCCCATGGAGGAAGCCCTGGTGGAGGGAATTTGCTGCTGTTGGTGTGTGGGGATGATTGATAAGGGCTGAGGGCAGTGCAGCAGGAACAGGCAGTGACAGTGATGTGGCTGCACGTCAGCCTCATCTCTGAGAGAAGTTTGTGACAACCTGCTGGCTAAGCTGGACCTTCTCAGGCTTCAGTTTCCATTTTCATCTGCTGAAACTCCCCACCCCTGACATAAATTCCCTCAATGCTTCAGTAAAACCAACCCCTTTCTTTTCCCCATAACTCTGTTTTTATGCATGTAGCAACTATTAGAAAATGAGTCAGATTTTAACCTCATCCCTCCACCAAATATTATGGGTCTTATCAGTGAGAAGAAAGAATGTGCCAGTAGAAAAAACAATGTGCTGGGCCATAACAGCTGCACTGTAGGTCTCAACATTCATCTCTCTGAGGTAACAAAGCTGCCTTAAATTCCGTGCCATCCATCTGCTCTTTCACAGGGGTGAAGGAGTTGATCACATCTAATTCCAGGAGGTGTTCAAGGCCAGGCTGGATGGAGCTTGAAACAATGTGTTCTACTGGAATGTGTCCCTGTCTGTGGCAGTGGGTTGGAACAAATCAATCTTCAAGGTCCCTTCCAACCCAAACCATGAACATGGGGCAACCCACGATGTAGAGCCTGCACAAAATGATTTTGGTACCAATGCCCACACTGCATACCAAATCAAGGACCCAGGTTTGCTGGCGAAATAACAGCATAGTTTGCTCATAACACTTTTCTGCAGAAAATTTTAAAATTGCTTTTTCAAAGGCTTGTTACAGAAGAATATAGCAAGTGCAAAAAGGTGAGATCTGCTGGGAGATTGCCACAGTCTGCCCCTTCGGCACCACAACTCTACCAGATGGTGCAGGATGCCTTCCCTGACCAAGCACTAGGCTTTTTAAAACCCCAATCATTTCTGCTCCTTCCTTTGTTGTGGGTATTGCAAGTGAAATAATCCACAATTCTTTTGAGATATTTATTTATCCCTCAGGTCTGACCGTGTTTCAAAGCAACTCCAGCATCTATATCACTGAATTGCTGCTTGTTTTTGTAAATGAAAGCCATTCAGTGTGATACAATGCCCAGTTATTACAGTTAGTCTTTCCATTATAATCATGGATTGCTGGCTTAGCTCTTGACAACAACAACAACAAATTTTGCAAGTAGAAGTGACTCCATATTGATTAAAAAGCATACAGCTTTGGGCATGCTTGTTTCCATTTATTGCAATAATGATGGTGTGGCTACCTGGGATAGAAGGAAACTGCAAAAATATAATTAAAACACCAAGAACTATAACTAGTCGGGAAAAGGAGTGCTTTGGGATGCAGAAAGAGAGCTCACACATTTGTTTGCAGTCCAGGGCATAGGCTAAGCAATGTTCTGGTGTGGGTTCAGGAGTGGTGGATGATTTTATTGCACGGGCTGAGCAGCTCCTGCTGCTCACTCTCCACCCTACCCGCCCATGGCTTTGTGCTCCCACGAAATGAACGTGTAGCAGCTCCCAGGAGATCACAGTTCACAAATTGGCATATGAAAATTAACAGCTCTCTTTATTGCGTGGGTAGGGACGGGAGGCAGAGCCGTGTTGCCTGTCAGTGTATCAGTGTAATTCACTCCAGCACCCGAGTGTTTTCAAAACTGGTGCTGGCCAGAGCTTTACAAGGTTTTATGTGCCAGATTTCTCCTGACATCCCACCTTTAAAGCAATGGCCCTTGAGAATTATAGAGACTATATACTAGTGACCCACCAGGGCACAGGTTCAAGAGCCTGACTTGCGATTGAAAATTTTAGCCCATAGGTCCATAATAAAATAACATTGCAAGCCATGATTATTTGCAGAGCAGTCAGAGGAGTTTCTAGGCTCTATCCAGCTTTCTGTGGCCATATACACAACAGAAAAGGATTCTCATTGCACCTTTAGCTGTACTTGAGACCCAGCAACACCCTCTCACCCAAGCCATGACCTCTGGATTTAGAGCTGCTCCCTGCTTCCTAGAGCATGAACCAGAATCAGTAAAACATCCACGTTGTTTGGATTAGTAAGACAAGCATTTAGCCATGACAGAGCAAGTGCATTTATCAAGTTTTAGAACATCTCAGAAGTATATGCATCTCACAAATAAAGAACTTCACAGAAAACCAATAAAACATGAAGTATTAAAAAAATTATAAAAACAAAATTTTAACATCTTCTAATGAGGTATAGCACAGAACTGTTTGGGTAGGAAGGGACATTAAAGACCATCTAGTCCCAGCCCCCTGTTGTGGGCAGGGACACCTTCAACTGGACCAGATTGCTCAGGGTCCTGTCCAGCCTGGCCTTGGACACTTCCAGGGATGGGGCAGCCACAGCTTCTCTGGGTACCCTGTGCCAAGGCCTCACCAACCCCACAGTCAAGAATTTCCTCTTAACATCTAATCTCTCCTCTTTTAATTTTTAAACTATTCCCTGCTGTCCTATGACTATCCTCCTGTGTAAAAAAGTCACTCTCTTTTTTATAACCCCTCTTTTTTAAGTACTAGAACGCTACAGTGAATAAATCTCTGCAGTTAACCACTTTCCTCAACCCTAATGGTATCCCTTAGTCAAAATCTCTGCAAGATCAAGGTAAATGGTTTTTTTGTTTCTACTTTCTTGAAGCAAACCTGAATAATATTTTATTGGAACACTTCTAGAAAAATGCCTACATTTCTGAGATGGTTTGGCCAATTGCAGTGACGTGTCTGTCCAGTTGTGTCAATAGATGTTGTCTTGACGTTAATGGAAGTAAGTGATCAACATCACTGAATCTGACAAGTCACGGAAACAAAAATGCACACTTAGAAGAGATGAATTTTGAGCAGATGTATACTTGGGAAGAGAAGTGAAGCAGTGGGGAGATCAACCACACCCTGCACAAGTCCCAGCATCAATGCCTGAGTTTTCCAATAATTTACTATGGAACATTTTAAATCTCCTCACTTTCACAGATGGCAGACCATGCAAATTGTCCATCCAGAGAAATACTGTGCTTGCTGCTATCTGTACCAACAGGAGGAAGGGCTTGTGGATGGCTCAGCATGGGTCATCGTGTTTGTTGATGTACTAAAACTCTGCCCAATATTTAACTGTAGGCATGGATCTGTGCATACAAAACAACAGCCACCTAGAAATTGTCCATGCTGTCAGCCAGTTGAGCAGCTCATGGCTGCATATGAAAGGGATGAAGTCTGAAAACCCAGTAACCACATGCAATGTATACCAGAATAAGAGGCACTGGCCATGTGTTCGACATATCCATGCTCTTCATCAGCACCTCACAGAGCTCTTTTAGAGAACCCTTAAAACTCACAACTTGTTCATTTCAAACTCACACAGGTTGAAAAGATAAAACAAGCCCTTTACAACATCTGCTTGGTAGAAGTTAGCCTGGCCTTCCACTTCTCTGGACCAAATTCCAATTTTGTGTAAGGCAGACCAAGAGGAGCTGGGGTAACAAATGGCAGATGCAAGAAAAATGTTCACTGTATTTCAGCACATCACCAAGTCCTGCAGGCGTCATCTGGGCTGCACTCAGGGTAAATCACATTTGGAACAAGGATATCCAGAGTAACCACTTATTTAGGGGATGGTGCTGTTCCCAAAGTCCTGGGGAGGCTGGATTCATGCACAGATTGCCTCAGGTAGGCATTGCACTGTATATACAGAAGAACTGGGAGAGATATTTGCACCAAATACCATGTCTCCATGCAAGAGGAGAGTTTTGAACATAGATTTGGGATTTCATTAACAGTGTCTGATTCCTTTTGAGCACAAAATGAGAAGTTAATTGCCTTAATGCCTTCAAAGTTCCAGACTGATAGTTTTGCGCTGATTGTTGTAAATAGTGATTGCCAGGCAGGAAACCAGGACTTTTAAATAAATCCCAATGAAGAAATTTGGATCCCAAGCTTATGCTCCAGAGTAAGTTGAGTAGTTTTGCAAAACCTTATTTCAAAATACATTTTACAGTCAGCAACCTGTTAAAAGAAAAAAAGTCTGGTAGTGCAAAGCATATTCATTTTTCTGCCATTTAACATTTTAGAGGCTGAGTGGGAGAACTAAACTGAGGATGCATAATAGCAGTCCTTAAACAATTAAGAGTTCAAACAAAACAGATTTGTAGAAGGTCATGGTCTTTAGAAAATGCTAAACACTTTCCTCTGCACTTTTCCTCAAAAGTGTCACAAACTGGACAACTCAAGTAATCATTCACCTGTGAAATTTTAGGCTATTATCTCCAATCATACCTTCAAGGATTGGATGCTGATAATTCACAGTCATAGAAATGAAATGTTCCAGCATGAGACATAAATGAGGGACATGAATTATAGACTTCCCTGATAATGGAAAAATGAGCAGCATGTTGATCATATACACTAAAATTGCAAACTTGGTCAGCCTTGCTGTAATGTAGAACACGTAGCAGAACATAATAAATTACAGTGCTGCTAAACTCTGCTGTCATTGCCCTACAGAGAGTGGGACTGGTGAACAGAATACTGCCCTTGCACTCAGAAGACCTGACTTTGGCTCCTGCCGCTGGGTAACTCTGGACAAGTTTCTTGTGTGCTTTGTTTTATCTGTCAGGATGAGTAGGCAAAGGAGAAATGATGACAGGTTTGAGTCCCACTCTTGCACAGGGCCACAATCAGAATCTCTTGTGATATGTACTTGCTATTTTGTGAAATGCAATACATCCCCCTTTCAGTGGAGCAACCAGGCTGAGACAGCTCCTCCCCACATGCACAGAGCCTGTTTTGAACAAGCAGAGTCTCCAGTCCCTGTACACCTGAAACCACAGTCTTTCAGCCATTGTTGGCCAGCTCCTTCCATCAGCCAGGACTTGCTTTGTACCCCTGGGGGCCTCCTAAAACATGAAGGTTTGATCAAAGCAGTACGTATTCATCAAAGTCCCTCTTGGGAAGAACACACTCTTTGAGCAGTGCTGCCTAAGCAGGGATCTACAATTGTGCTGCTGCACACATCTCAGCATCAATAATAAATATGGAAGACATATTTCCATGTGGGCTTTGAGACATACCAATGCAATTCCAACAGCATTGGGAGTCACAGCAGATCTTCCAAATTTTGTTGTATTTTATATGAAACTTCCCCTTTGTGGTTCGTGGAAATCCTCATGACCTGAGCTCAGAGCTAAGAACCAGAAAGTGTGGAAATAGCAGCTGAAGTGCAGGGTGGGAAAAGATGGGGTATGCTATGGGCAGAGGAGACAGATGTGAGAAGAAAAAAGCCTGGGAAGCAATCAGAAGGAGATTGGATGTGGCAGGGGTCAATCTGTCCATTAATGGACAGCTAATAAGACAAATAGATAGTAAGATGTATGTATGTCCACTCATACTGAAATAATCAGTGGGAAAAAAAGTTTATCTCATAAAGTAAAAGATAACATACAGTGGTCTAAAAGATGTAATCAAAAAGGAGAACAAATCTTAGGAAGAACAGACATAAAAAAAATCTAAATAAAGCTGCTTAAACTGTTACCTAACTGAAAGCAATTAGGAAGCTCTTTGAAGTCCTTGGAGGACTCAAAAGTTCAGAAGAGTTTTAATAAAGCAACTTAGATTTAGAACCTTTGCTGGAAAAACTAAAATTAACAGCCTCTTCTTCTCTTAAAGAAATTAGTTTCTACAAAAATCCAGTTGAAAGAAATAAAGCAAAATATATCTCCTCACAGCCAGGTACTTGTGCAGTATATACACAGTACAGTAAAAGAAGGTCACATTTGAATTTACACTGCAGGATGATGGATTTTTTTTTTTTTTAATATTTACTTTTTCATTGATTTCTCAGATATGCCCAGATACCATTTTGGTACTTCATCAATGATATTATAACACAGAAGTGAAAGGAATACAGAAAGGAAGGGTCAACACCTTCTCCTCTGATGTCTCCTCTACTGCCATAACCTTCCCTGGGACAAATTCAGAAATTCAAATTACAGGAATTATCCCTATTTATAGTTGGCCTGATCATGATCCTTTACATTCAAAAACAAAGCAAGTCACAGAAATCACACCAGTGTTAATTCCCAAACTACCCCTCTCAACCACTGCTAATCAGTTCATTGATTCACTCTCAGTCTACATGACAAATTCAGCCTGACAGTCCACAATGGGAGAAAGCCTTTTAGTTAACCAGCTTTGACAGCAGGATGGAAGCCTTGTAGCAGTGTTGGCCAACCATTGAGTTGTTGCCACTTTAAACATTCCCTCTGGGAAATTTCAATTACCCCTTTCCTCAATGATTTTCTTTTCAGAGTAGTCTTTAAGACTTTAGAAATAGTTATAAATAGGGGAAAGTGTAAATGACAGTCTTCTGGAAAATACAGGACAGGGGCAAAGTCCTGTCACAAATCCTTTCTAACAAGTTGCTTTTGAGAGCTCCTACATGACATCACAATATCAGGATTAAAAGGTGCCCAAGAGCAGCCCCATCTCCCATGGAAGCCAAATTTTCTTTATCAGAAACATTTTGATTGCTCAGATTGAGGCAGACACCAACATAAGGGCCAAAGCAGAAAAGTTTGCTAAAGATTTCAAATTCACGGGAAGTTTTCCTCATGTTCAGTTAATGTGTTTGCAAATGAAACACCCAAAGCTTCCATCCGTTTATGAAGCTCCCCAAAGATAGCTGACACCCTGAGAACACCTGCAGAGACACTGTCCCCTCACCCTTCTATCACTGTCCCTTGTTTTCACCCCCTGGGCAGTAAAACTCTGGCCCTGGCAATGGCAAGTCAAGAGCTGCCAAATTCTTGTAGATGTAGGTGACCTTCAGCTGTCCACCCTTTGCAATCCAAGCTGCTCCCTTTCTCTTGTAGAGGAGATCAAGGTGAAGTTACATCTTCCAGGATACAACTAGGTCTTCCCCTCCAGATGGGCCAGATTACCTCTCTGCTCTGATATTTTACTTCAGACCTTCTCCTACATGATTTTTTAAGGTGGCTGGAAAGCAATCTTGTTCTCATGGTTGAGCTGCTGCCTCCCCCAGAGCTCAGAAGCCAGATAATTCATTTTCCCTGCAGATGTGTGACCTACTCCGTGGATACTGGACCAGTTATAGAGAATTGCATTTGACAAGTGTCATGAGTGGCTCATGTCATATCCCCAGCTCCAGCACCTGAAAGAGCAGCAGTGACTCCCTTGGAACTGCCAGACAGGTGAATTTATAAAGAAGTGTTGCAGACTGCTTGGTCCCAAACTACTTATCCAACTCCTAAACCTAGGTCAGGGGCCAGCCAGTGAAATTAGGGATTTCATGGTTTGTTCCACAGGAATTTCTGTGTTAGGGTTAGATTTGAGGTTAGTGTGGGGTCTCAGGAGCTATGCTGGTTGGATGGGCTGAACTAGAGTTTGCTTGGCTACCAGTTAACCCTACAGTCACATGTCTGTTCCCTGAGCTTCTAAACAAAGGTATATTCACCATATGGAGGAGGAAAAAATAATGAAAACCCCCATGAATGCAGAATCTGTCCAAACACAGCCAGATCACACATCCCCAGGTTGCCAGGGCTTCAAAGACAGGAGCATCAAGGTGTTCAGAGGACATGGCAAGGCAGAGACAGGGATGGGGGAAAGGCAGGCTCCTGAAAAGCTGACGGTGATGGTGCTCCAGGATGGTGCATCAGCTGATGGTGATGGGAATGGGAAGGGGGAGGCTGGACCAGCTTCAGCCTTTCTATCACTGTCAGGGAGGAGACATGAGCCAAGGGCAGTTCTGAGATGGAGGGAGCAAGGAACTCCCCATCTGCACTCTGTCTACAGCTCTAATTGGCTGATTTATACATAAGAATATACTGAGGGTCCATACATACATAATTAATGTTAAATTAAGCAGATATTTGTCTATCTATATGCAGAAAGCTGGCATCAAGGTTCATAACACACATAATTGCTAAAGAGGAAGAATGACTAAATGCACAGAGAATTTGTGTGGTTCATAATTAATTAAATTCCCACTAAGACTGGCTGGAGGCTTTTCTTCTGCTTAATGGCACATTTATAAGCATTTTTCTACTTACGGCACTGCCCTGAATAAGACTGGATGGTAAATTTCCAAAGAGTAAAGGAGAAATACATGACACTCAATATATACATTAGGAAAAATTGGTTCCTCAGAGGCATCTGAGCTCATTTTCTAGTCATGTGAATTGGCTAAAACAAATTACCCACAAAAGAAACACGTTTTCCAACTAAGAATGGACAAATACCAAATAACCACTCAGAAAGTGTGTGAGGACTCACTAGCTGAAGCAAACAGCTAAGTCCACCTAAGGGTAAAGCTCAAAAAAATTCCAGAAAAAAAAATTCTGGATTATAATGCGCAGAAAATATATTAATATGTTTGCTAGGCACACAAAATATGTTATTTTTTAATTTTTAAAAATTAAATAGGATTTTTTCCTTATTTTGTTCAAACATGTTCATACAAGTCACAAAAATAAAAAATCACTGAAAGCCTTCACCTCTTTCACACCAACATTTATGGTTATCCAGAAGCTTCCACAGGCTTTTGAATTTACAGACTTCAGACACTGTACAGACTTAAAACCCAAAGGTTAAAACATGATCAGAGCTATGCAAAACCCACTCCATTCTGCCCACACATCTGACACTGTACACCAGAGCTGGCAAATTATGAGGACAAAACACCCTGATTTAATAAAGTCTTACACCTACTGAGTTTGAAATACAGACTCAGGTTGCTGCATGGTGTCATTACCAAACAGCAAAGGGATGTTAGAGAAAAGCTTGCAGGACCCTCAGTGTGCCATCAGCATGAGGCAAAATACACAGAAGTTTCTAGAGACTCTTTATGTTAGTGCCAACCTGAGAAAAATGAGACAGTAAACAATCACACTCATCTCAAACTCAGTCTGAATAAATCCCTTTACCCTTAAGAGATTAAAAAGTCAGTGCCCAAAGGTCACTGGTTTAATGGGTTGCTGTAATGTAATTGATACTGTCAGCCCCAGCCACAAAAATCACAGGTCAGATCCCTAAAACATAAAAAAGGATTTAGTATCACAAGATTAGGCTTTAATATAATTGAAGGCTTAATTTTAGCCCTCCAGCTTTTAATCTTTTGAAAATAACATTTCCAAGCTCTTTTCCCTGGCACTATGAAGGTTAAAATTTTACTTTCCTTTAAAAATAGAGAAGTATTTCTGTCATTCCAGCTCTAATTGCAGAGAAATTACAGCCATCCTATAAAAGTATGGTTAATTACTAGTGTAATTATTGTCAGCCAGCATCAAACTAGACTAACCTGACAAAAGCCTCATAGCACTGTTGTCAGAGTTTTAAAGAAAATCAAAACAAAAACAAACCTCAAACCCTGTCAGGAGACTAATGGTAAAATCCCTGGAGCTGACAATGCTGGCACAAAGCACAAACAACAAAATACATTCAAATGAAAGTTTGTGCAGACTGTCACTGAGTATGTAACATGCAGAAAACATGGTTTTTGCAAGAACACTGAACTGATTTCTTGTTGACACTAATGTACCAAGAATAGCAGCAGATCAGCAGTAACATTAATTTTTCATCATTCTCCCCACAGATTTCTGAGGGTCCAAGGAAGGAGAATAAGTGCAGCAGCCTCATAAAGTCAGATTTTCCCTCATTCCTTTCTGTAACATTACAAACAAAATAATTGAAATGATGAGATTTTACTACATGTACTTAGAAGAAAATATTTTTACAAAGAGTGAAATATAGTAACAGAAATTAACAGAAGTGTTTCCCTCCTTGAAATGACAGAGCATTCATACCATTGAGTTTAAAATGGCACAGTACCATGGTGAGTAGCTACTGCCAAAAGTAATATTTATAGTCCTCTGCAGCTCACACAGTGGTGCCCAACAGATCTCACCTATGTAAGAATCAGCCTGCCTGGGGATGGGGTCTGCAGACACATTCTGGAGTCACTGTCATTTGGGATGCTCAGAGTCCTTGGACATACTTGGTTTCTCAACAGGATGTCCAAGCTGTTGACCCTCTCTGGAGGCCTGTGGGAGCAAGCCCCTGATCTCTGCCTTCCACAGCCTGCTCATCTGTGATCCATCTCTTCACTAATTCAGCTATACTAAAATTACTCACATCTTTAGAAGTAATAATGTTATCTACTGCTGGGATGATGATCAAGAAGCAACAATAAAGCCTCTGTTCATTGACAAAAAGCTGCATAGAGTTGCCAAAGTGGCAATTTTTAGTGACTAATGGAAACTTACAGGGTCTTAATGATTCAACTTGTCAGGCACACAGAGACACAAGGGAAGTTTGGACCACCCAGAAAGACAGGAACTGCTGATCCCAGGTTGGGAACAGGGACGAGAGAATTTAGGAATCTCTGAGAGTTCTGGACTGCTAAGTGCAACTCCTCCACACATTTCTGCAGGGCTTCTCCTTCCCTAAAATAGCCCAGAAATTAATGACCTGGTTAATGCCCAATCATTATCTAATTTCATTTCTTTCAGAGATACTTAATTTTATCCTTCTCCCAGCTTTTTCCTAAGCAGTGCTTCCGCACTGTGCTATCTAGAGAAGTGACTCCAAATTTCAGCCCAGGTGCCAAAGCACTAACATGGACTGGAGCATCATGTTCCTCTGAAGCAGCAAACTAATAATTAATGGGATCTAATAATGAACTACAATCTCACATCAGCATATTGAAGAAGTTTGTTATAGTACAGACCCCAGTGTGATGAGTCCACCAGTATCTGCTGCATGGTCCCAGCTCAGTTACTGGGGACCCAGATGTCTAACTGGGTTGGGACATTGACCTTCTGTCTCACTTTAGCAGCAAGAAGGGCATGAAAGTGCTGCTAATTCTCCAAAAATTCCACTTAAAACTATTCCTGTCCCACTGCTGAGATGTGACCCCTAACCAAGAAGTTTTCAGGGAGGTGCATAATTGGACTCCAAAAGAAATCCTTCTGAGGGAAGGGTCTGGCCGCATAAGCTTGAAGAAGGCATAAAGACAAACATGGTGGTGTAAAGAAACAGAAAATAAATTAGGAAGAAGAACAAGTAGAGAGAAAGATGAATAGATGTCTGATTTGGACAGGAGGAAAACCAAAGGCTTTTTCACGACACCCAAGGATGGTTCTGAATACATTTCTCCATGTTGAGTATCTCAGTCTGTCACCAAGCCTCTTTCACAAGCCACATCAGACATTAAAGCTTTTCCCCTCTAAAAATGCTAGGCACCTCTCCAGGGAAAAATGTTTTGAATGTCAAGAGGGAGTACTATAAAAACTCCAGTTGAAACTGCTACCATTTACCTTTTAATATCACTCATTAAAAACATCTGCATCAAGAATTAAGGGGGACCATTATTTTCATGCTGTATGCAATTTTGAAGTTTCAGGTGACCATTCCATGGGATGTAATAAATCTTCTGTGTCTGTGAGCAGTTGATATGGTTTATTTTAATGGCCACAGTTAAAGGTTTCATGGGATCAGGCCACAACCAAATCTCTTTATAATAATTCTTTAGGCTACTGCATAATTTATAGCCCTTATGCACTTTTCATGATCTAATTTACCTTCCTCTTAAAATATTTTGTAAAACCAGTGTTCCATTTATAATGATATATATCCCATTATAAAATATACTCACTACTTTGTTACCAGAATAGCATTTTATGTGTGTAAACCAAGGGGCATTAGCATATGCCAGAATTACTCTCCCAACTCAGTGATATACAGAGCATAATGGAATTGTGAGCAATTTGGTTCACACTGTCAAAAATATAAATGCAGTGAGATTTTAATAACAGGCCTGCAAATAATGTTTCATAAGAAAAGCATATTTTTGTAAATGAGATTTCCAAAAAGGAGTGAAATCTAGATGTGAGGTGATAGAGGGCAAAGGAAGGAGGCGTGGAATCAGCTACAGGAAATGTGATCCTATGCTCATCATACATAACTACCCAGAAGGGATAGAGAAAACTCACTGGTTTCACCATCAGTATTGCTCCAAGACAGAAGGGAATGAAATGGCCAAAAGCTGGGGGAAAAAGCTGCAATCTTTGAGCTGTGGTGTCATTAGGTTTGGAAAAGAACTCCAAGACCATCAAGTCTAAGCTTCAAGGATGAAGGAAGATGCACCAAAAGTAATCATACTAACAAACTCGATGTTTTGGGCTCTGTTTAACTAAAACGTCAGAAAGTGTTTCTCTCTAAAGCTGTCAGCAAGTGAACTCTCTGGGCTCCTGCAATTTGAGTTCTTTCAACCCATTTCAATTATATTTAACCATACCCAAATTAAACAGGATTTTGTTGGCCTTGACACTACATAAGTTTCTCTGCCCAAACCATAGTTTGCTCTAAAGGCATAAGGATAGTTCAAGAGACACTCCAGCACTTATTTTCTACCCCATACCTGGTCTTCCCTAAAGAAAACCTCTCGTTCACTTCAGCACACAATATATTTTCCTTGTAGGAAAAGTTGTGAAATGTAATTTTCTGATGTTACTGCAATATGGAAAATATTACACCACTTGTCAGCCTCAAGTCATTAAATCAACAGAGGGTTGAACAGTATTTCCATCTGCAAGGTTCTGTATATTTGCATGTACAGATGGTGGCTGCCTTGCTGGAGATATTTGTGATACTGTAGATTTCATTTTTATCAGAGTATATCCCAAAGTTTGTTTCCTGAAAATACCTGCACAAGTCAGGCACTGCAGAGTTAGGCTATATTTACTCCCAGAAATTCAAACTCTGAGCTATATTACCTGAAATAATCATGGAAACCAAGTATCAGCAACAGCAACTTACAAAGTCGTTATTTCCCTTTCTTTATTTCTTCATTTACTTATGTTTTACTACATCAACATTACCCAGTGCCTGGCAAAAACACAGCTATATATTCAAAGATTTTCACATGCCTCACATATCAGTGACTGACTATAATAACGTTGTCACTTAATATTTAACATAGTATCAAAGAACATGTGCACTTATTCCCATTTTGTGTATCACAAAAGTGAAATAAAGGAAATTTTACTGGATTTCCAATAACTTTTCTATAATTGAATGTTTGGGCCAGAGTCAAGAATAGAATCCAAATTGCTTCATTTGCAATGTTAGGTTCTGAAAGAGGCCCATGTTTTATCTCAGAGCAGTTCTCCTGGCAATTCCCAATCTCTCACAGGAGTACCTGCTGCCTTTACCTATTTCAAAGCCAGCAAGAGGAAGGTTTTAGTTTTAAGGGAGCTGGATGGGAAGGCATTTATTTCCTCCCCACAGGTATGTGCACGTGCTCTGACAGCAGGAAGATTCAGCTCTGTTATTTCCTTCCCTCTTAGGCTCTCTGAAAAGCCAAGCTCACTCCAATTTACAGTACCTTGCACCGATTCAATAACCCATTCAGACCCAAGACAGTGACTATTATCTGCACAACAGCTGCTTTGATGCAACCAAAAGGCTGTACAACAGTAATCCAAGGATACATGCTCTGCTAAGTTAGATTTTGCTCCCATAGCCCGTGGACTAGAGGCTACAATTCTGCATTTCCCAAAGTCATCTAATACAGAGAAACACAAATCCCACCTGCAGCTGCTCAACCAAGTAATGACCAAGACCTGTGAAAGACACAGCATTTACCAGGTGCTTTTCTGCTTGTTATGGGAAAAAAAGAAAAAAGCGGAAAGAAAAAGAACACTTTACACCTATACTTAAAATGCATCTCGATTTCTGGAGGGTTACTGAGCACAAGGCTGCATATTGCATTTGGCAGTGATAAAATCAAGCTGTCATTGCTACTGGAGACTGAACACAGCTCATATATATATCTTCCCTTTTAAGCCCATTTTATCAAAGCTGTAGCACAAATAAAGATGAATAGTATCTCTTCCTAAGCCAGCACAAACCCACCCCTCAATCTAGCAGAAACCACACAATACTTATCACCATTTCACAGGATCCTGTTTAAGTTTACAAATACTTTTTTTATTATTATTTCCAGATTTCATTCAAGATTTTTGTTAAATCCTTTTGACAAAACTTGCTGGTTTTACCTCTCCCTATCAGTTTAAGATTTGTATTGGTTCTTAACCATGAAGTTTGCCTGTAACACATAAAACTGCTGTCTGTGCTCAGGCTTGGAAGCACCTGTCAAATTTTGTACAGAGCCAAGAGCTTTGATTTCCTGGGTAGCAGCAAAAAGATTTAAGACATTGAAAATTGCTAAAAGCTTAAGTCCACCATCCTATCAAACATTTAAAAAGATTAAATCTGTTTATTATTTACTTTAGAAAAACCCTTTCAATCTGTTTAAATAAATAATTCTCAGTAGACAACACATCCCACAGTGTAAAGGGATAATTGATCTTGGGTCACACTGCTTAACTCAGGTCCTCAGCCTGGGCAAACTGCTGATGTTCCTTTTACATGCAAGGTCTAGAGAGGGGGGAAAATCCTTATATCCATTACTGGTTTTGCTGATTCTGTACCAGGTAGATTTTTTATTATTTCTTTGGCTTTTCACCAATGCTATTTAAGCAGAATAAAAATCTAAAGACCCGGCCAAGAAGAGAGATATTTGAATGCCACTGGTGTGACATTCCCCCTTGGGCCAATGTCCATGAACTATATGAGTTCTACTCATGCACATAAGCTGTGCAAGGGTCTTCTGAAGAAGGCACTTCACAGGCCTTTTCCAAAATAGGATGAGTGTGAGAAAATCCTTGTGTGGGAAGCTGAGTGGCTGCCTTCATCCTTCTGGCCTCCTAGGCCACTCGTCCATTTGGTACATGGATAAGAGACACCCAAACCTTCAGAAAGCTTTCATGTGTCTGAACTACCCTCAGAATCAGGGGGAGATAAAGAGTTTTAAAACTCTCACGTATGTACTGGTTGTAGCCTGGAGTCCTCTGCAGAGCAGGAATCCTCAAGGGATGGCCATAGAATCATTGATTCTGTGATGATTCTACGAATCCATAATTCTATAGATGACCTCACAGACCATCTTGTTACAACCTCTGCCATGGGCAGGGACACCTTCCGCTGTCCCAGGTAGCTCCAACTCTGTCCAAGCAGATCTTGAACACTTCCAGGGATGGGGCAGACACAGCTTCTCTGGGCAGCCTGTGCCAGGGCCTCACCACCCTCACAGGGGAGGATTTCATCCTAACATCCAATCCAGTTCTGCCCTTTGTCTATTTGAAGCCATTCCCCCTTGTCCTGCCACTCTAGGCTCTTGTCTGAGTCCCTCCTGCTCTCCTGTAGGCCCTTGAGGCACTGGGAGACTCCAATATCATGAAGACCAAAAGAAAGGGCAGATGAAAACAATCCAGGTGTCCCCCTCTGCTGGCATTAGGAGAGTTTCAAGACCTGCCCCCACAGAACTGCATTGTGTTTTCAGTGCCTTTGAACACAGGAAAATCCCAGTCTTGATCCTGCACAGACACTGCTGCCCTCTCCAGAGCTGCTGCCCCTGCCACCAGCTGAGATGAAACTTTCTTCATTCCTGGCCACTCTTCGGACTGCTCCTCAGCTTTTCAGAAACATAGCTGAAACTGCTTGGAAATGTTATATTTACCTATAACAAACGGTTTATCCATACCTGAGTGTCAGTCCTAAGCCACCACATACTGAATCATAGTAACAGCAAAGTCCTGGTGTACATCTTTTTCACAACAGCTCAACACCAACAGGAGAGCACTCACTACACCTGCCTGCCACATTCGTGCTGTGGAAAGAAAGCAGCAGGCACAGAACAGACAAGTCTATGAGCAATTACTTATTTTCATGAACATTTATCATATTTGTACATTTTAACTTTGCCTGATGGGCTTTGGAGAAGGGGTGGCATAATTCTAAATCAACAACAAGATCACATAATGTTTTATGGTATTTTTTTAAAATCCCTTTTTTTCCTTTTTTATGCATATGCATCTTAGAGTTTCTATATATATTTCCAGTCTCTGTTCATTGTTATTTATGTTTATGGGTAGTTTGAAGGAGATATTTCCAATAGAAATTGGAAATACAGAGCAGGAAATTTAGTCTCTTTAGAAACCAAATGAAATAGAGGAGAAAAAAAGTAATGTCTGAGAATGATTTTCTTACCTACCAGCTCAGAAAACTGCAGGACATTGAACATATGTGGAGGGGAAGTGGATGACAAAGTGCAACAAGAGAAGCAGATCTGATCAAAAAAAGGCAGGGGTGGATTAGAAAAGTACTGGGGTTTAGAGACAATTCAGGTACACAGGGCTGGACCTGGACACTGTCACTATCAAACACACTTGGCTTGTATATTGGTGCAAGCCACAGGGGACAGAGACATCTAACACCAATTTCTCTTTAAATGTTGATATTCCAGATGGTATTTCTCCCAGAGGTTTTGGGTTTGCTTAACTACTTATATTCATTTCTACTTGTGCCCATAAGCACAGAATTACAGAATCACTGAATATGCTGAGTTAGAAGAGACACATCAGGATTATCAAATCCAACTACTGACTCAGCTAAAACCCCATCCTCTGCCTGAGAGCATTGTCCAAACACTTCTTGAACTCTGTCAGGCTTGATGCTGTCACCACTTCCCCAGGGAGCTGTTCCAGTGCCCAACCAACCTCTGGATGAAAAATCTTTTCCTGATACCCAACCTGAACCTCCTCTGACTCAGCTCCAGCCATTTCCTGGACTCCGGTCACTGGTCACAAGAGTGAAGAGGTCAGTGCTGAGCCACTGCTTCCTCTCATGAGCACACTGGAAACACCTTCTGATTTAAGTAGGACACAAACTCGGCACAATCTGAAGTGCAAATCCCTGGAAGATCCAATTTCTATCTCCCTTTCCCTAAGGGTGAAAGAGAGGTGGAGAGGGAAGGAGGGTGAAAGAGAAGGAGCAGATAACAGGGAAGTTATGGGTGATGGTGGTGGATGAACACAGTCTCTAAATCCCAAGTGTTCATCTCAGGGAATAAAACCCACCAATTATGAGGAAAATAAAAAAGATTGCATGTGTAAAATCACACTTGGTGGTATGATCACTCCCATCATTTCCTTATCAAGATGCTCCATCAAGCATCTGTATCTTTTCTCTGCTTTATAGCTGCAAGTTTTATTGTAAACCTTTCATAGTTGTATATACCAGTTAAAAAAAGGAAAAAAACACCTAAAACCCAATGCTTCCATCTATCTCCTGTTGTTGATAACTAAGATGGGTTTGATAGTGAGAAAGCCCAAGGCAGAGCTAGCAGTGCTGCATGGATGCAGCCCATGCTGTCAGGCATTTGTTCTGTCTGGGTTAGAAACAGCTTCTCTCTCATTTCATGTCTGCTTGCTTACCAGGAGCTAGATGCATTAAAGGCAAAAGTCCCTTTATTACCTGCTCATCTCTCACTCCCATTTGCTTCTCACACAAGATTACCTCTTTCAAGCTGTTCTTTCTCACTTTTGTTCTCTGCTTAGCTACTGCTTGTCAACACATTTATCTGTTTGCTGCTTTCAGTCAAATAAATAAAAAAAAAAAAACAAGTTAAAAAAGGAGCAGGAGGAGGAGAAACTTCACTGTAGGCGCTGTATCTGTGTAGCTGGAGAGGGAAACAATGTCAACTGCCAAGTGATCATATTCTTCAAATAAAGGGATAATTGAAACAGGAGCATTTGCAGAGATCAGCTCCTCATGCTGTGGTAAAACCCAGCTGCAGATCTGGCCCATCTCCACCTGTGCTGGCTCCAGCTGCAAACATCTGCATACCCAATTATGAAGGCAGTGGCTGTTCTGCAGAGCAGAGATCTCCATAGGTTCAAGGTCTGCACCAAGGTTTGGGAAGCCACCAAAGTCTTGCATGGCTCAGAGAGAACAGCTCCCAGCCTCATCAAAACTGCTCTGATGCTCCTTACAGGTAAAACCTCTTGTACCTGTGCAACCTGAGACACCACCAAGGCTATGGGAAAAATTGGGAATGGGGTCACATCCCAAATAGCTTGGCAGGCAGTTTTGAAGCACTGGCCTTTACCTTGGACTTTCCCAATAGATACAAAGAGTGTTTTTTTCAGTTTTCAAAATCCTTTGGGAATATTCAGAGATAGTTATCACAGAAATTCATTGCTGAGTCACGCTAAGAATCTTCAGCAGAACCAAATATTCATGTTTCCCATTCACTAATTAATGCTAATGATAATTTATCAGTCCCTTGATATGACACACTTCTCTCTATACCCACAGTTCTCTCACAATCTCCCCATCTCTGCTTCCCTTCCCACACCTGCCTTGGTGTTTGTGGTTATTTTCCCATCTCTGTGTGGTACTGACAGGCGCTACGGATATGCCTGAATTTGTGACAACCTTGTTAAATCAAAACAAATCACTTCTTACATTCAGAGATCCACTTCACTGAAATAAACAGGGAAGTGTTTTCCTGTGCAAATCCTGGTAGCTGCAGCACTCTCAGTGCCATTATTTGCATTAGGAGGAACACACAGGAGCAGCCTCTCTCAGCAATGATGGGCTTCTACTCCCTGTGATACAGGGCATCACAGAGATGAGATGGAAGCTGTTTTAAAGTTGTCTAAAAATACCAACCCCAAATAATTTTTATAAGTCTGCATTAAGTTTTTTACAAGTTCATATTTTCACTTCAGCTCAGTTGTTCTTATTTGATTCAAGCTGATTTGTTAATCTTTAATTAAGACCTCATGGGCAAAAGGAAGAGACAGAGCAAGAACACATGTTTAAATAGATAAGGAATATTGATCAGTGAGGTTTTAATTCATTTGATATTGATACAAATAACACAGAATTGGGAAGAAAATGTTCTTTTCTAGAAGGCTGTTCATGATGAAAATCACACAGAGGGAGATGGTGAAAGCAAAGGGTGCTTCAGCCACAGTAATGAAAAGGCAGTGACTTCAGCAGGAGATGGACTGAGCCCTAATTGATGCAACACAGCAGAGAGCACAGCACATAATTTCAATATTGTCTTGCCAGGCTACCCAACAGATACTGAGAAAACACCAGCATCATCTTCTTTAATGCAATATTTATCAAGAAGCTATATTTTTCAAAGGAGATAATTATTGATGTCTTGTTGCCTGGCTGAACTGCAGCATGCAGATGTTGTGTATATTTCAAGGAGAATGTCATCATTATGAAATAGGGCAGAATGTTAACTCTCTGTTTTTAATTAATCTTCGGTTGTTTGTGGTTTGCACCACTCATCACTGTGAGCTGTCACCCCAGAATCTCCTTTCTCAGGGCTGGATACATTCCCTTCCTACTCTGCTTCCTTTGAGTAACTCTGAGCATGCAGGTCAAAATTCATCCTGAGAAACAAGCCAGGAAACGCCTATGCACCACTTGCCTTCTCCAAATACAGTGTTTTGAGACATAAATGATGAATTGGGCTTGCAGTGACACTCAGCACTGGGGGGAAACTCACCCCTTATGATGAATTGCCTCCTGGAGAATTTCCTGTGATGGTTCTCAC
This sequence comes from Ammospiza nelsoni, assembly GCF_027579445.1. Classification (NCBI taxonomy): domain Eukaryota; kingdom Metazoa; phylum Chordata; class Aves; order Passeriformes; family Passerellidae; genus Ammospiza; species Ammospiza nelsoni. The sequence goes on from NC_080648.1 coordinate 9,482,483, forward strand.
CAGCCATGGTTCCTTTCCTTGCACTTGCTGCATTCCACCATGAATCCTGACACAGTTAAGGGATGACATCAAGCAGATTTCAATGCTCTCTGGACCTTGATCTCTTTGTTATTTATTTACATTCAAAGTGTGGTTATTAGAATAGCCAGGATGAAAGTTTCAGTTTTTTTAAATATACTCAGTTGTTTATCCTTCACAGTACAGAGCTTCAGGGAAGGTCAGGAAGGCCCAGAAAAGTCAATAATAACAGGCAGGTGTGCAAGGGGTATGTCCTGCAGACACAGACATGCTATCAGCCTTGTAGCTGGTAGAACACATAGCAAAACAAGCTCAGGATTTTCAGAGAAGTCATTTCCAACCTACATTTTTTGCCTGGGTTAATTAACAAATTTTTAATGTGCCAATGTGTATGCTTCTAGTACATAATCAAAGTGCTAATAACGCCCTTCAATTTCTATGGTTTTAACTTCCCAAGGGTTTCCTTCCACTTATTTTCTACCTGCTGAAAGAAAGCTCTACTTACTCTTCAGTGTTTATGAAATTGTACATGGCAGGCAAGGAAAACTGAAAGGGGCCAGTGAGAAGCTGAATCAGAATGGGTGAAGGAGGTAGGAGCTGTCAGCAGCGAAGTAAAACAATAATTTAATCCTAAAAGCTCAGTGCTACAGTGCTATAACTGATAATAAAATGTTCTTTTAGTTGTCTCAGTAGTCTAAATTATTGCTAATCAAGTTTGATTTCAATAGCCTTAAAAATAGAAACTTACAATAGATTTCAGAATAAGCAACAAATTAAACAGTAACATTTATGCATTTGCAAAGATCTGCAGAAGCTGATACAGACTGTCATTTAGTCAGTAATTTTCAGCCAAAGGTCACAGACTACAAAATAATTATGCTGGGAACCTCTGAACCTATTAGTGAAATGGAATTGAGTTCCCTCCACTTGAGCACCTCTTGCTCTACCCTCAAGCTGAGGACACCAAAAACCAATGAGCCACTTAACAACATTAATTGCTGGAAGGATTTTAGGGAGGATGAGGAAAACTGCACCTTAGGAGCACCATGGACACACCTGGGCAACACCACAGGGAATATGGGCTGCAACCAACCAGCCTCTCCTAAAGCTCTGGTTCTACAGAAAGCAGGGCCCTGCTCCTGCACATCTGGATAGAGTGGTGGAATCCCACTGAACTGCTTGGGCACACATGAAGAGTGCAGTGGGATGGATGCACATCTGGATAGAGTGGTGGAATCCCACTGAACTGCTTGGGCACGCATGAAGAGTGCAGTGGGATGGATGCACATCTGGATAGAGTGGTGGAATCCCACTGAACTGCTTGGGCACACATGAAGAGTGCAGTGGGATGGATGTCTGTGTGCCAAGGGAGGGATGCATTCCTGGGTGTTGCTTAGCAACTCTTTGCATTCACTCCATGGACTGCTAATGGTCACAGATCTGCCCGGCTCCATCACTTTGGGTTGCTCTGCAGAAGAGTAAATACCATTTTCATCTGTCAATGGTTTTTCACAGGTCCATAAAAATTCATGAAAGCACACACTTTTATGCATTTGACTTCTCACAGCTGGGGAAGTTTACAAATCTTTGGCTCCAATGAGAGAAAAAGGAAGACATTAAACTTTGTCTCTGAAGTGATAGTGCAAGCATGAGGCTTTGTTCTAAGAATAACACTGGAATTCCATGGCGAGTCCTTGTGAAAAACCTTCAGTCTCAACCTGGAATTCAAAAATCCAACTCAAGCATTCTTGGCATTCCACTCATTCTCAATGAGAAGGATGCAGCTGAATTCCCACCCTCTCTGACATACACAGAGCACTAATGGTGTTACACAGGTGTTATCCTGATCAAAATCTTCTCCTGCAACCTCAACATAAGAATTTGGCCATCATGTCTATCCACTCAGTTGGAATCCATCAATAGCTGTTGCAGAAAGAGGGAAGAAGATGCTATTTATGTGATGTGTGCTTTCTAAACTTGCATTTTTCCAGTTCATTACGTTAATCAAAATGAACAAAAAAGGACTACAAGTTGCCTTTGGTAAGATGTTTGACCCCACACTATTACAGCTACACCAGCATCTGCCATTCTCATGGACCATCTCAGAAGTTTCCTCCTCACAGGTATTTTTTCCTCAAATGAGACCAACCTGGACTGTGCATTGCACCCAGCCTCTGCCAGACATCATCCAGGAGGAGCAAATCTCCCTTGTGTTCCACTCAAAGCTGAATGTCTACCATTGAAGCAAAAACTTCAAAAAAGGTTAAAACAACACACACCAGGAGAGCCTGTGCCCCTTGAGAGGGAAATGTCTGCTTGAATTCAGGTTCATAGCCAGGTCTTGCTCCATTTTATTGCAAAAGCTTGAAACCAACCACAGCATAAAGAATTTTAGTAAGGGCCCTTCTTACTCAAAGAACAAGGTCCTCCTTGTATTTTATAATTTTGTGCATTAAAAAAAAAAAAAAAAAAGTAAGAGCAATTAATTTGAGGGTTATTTAAGTATTTTTGAAGGGGGGAGATTAAATATATTTTGTTGTAATTACTTAATTTGGATAGAAAAATAAGTGAATAAACTGTAACCTGTGCAAGTTTTTAAGAGAGGTGACTGCTTTCTAGGTGTTATTTAAGCACAGTCTCTCTTCTAATAGCATTCTGTGGGAACAAATTCAGACTAGAATAGAAGAAAGATAAAATAAATTTTAAGAAGAGATCTGGAAACTTTGTTTCTACTCTCTTCACTTGTTAAACTCAGTATCTAAACAGGAACAAACTCCAAAACCAGAGTGTCTCTGTCTTCCATCAGAGGATTCAGTAACAGTTATAAAGGACACTTTGAATACCAACCACTCATGGAAACTAAGAACCAATTGCTGATCCAATGAAAATACTAATGACAAAAGCAATTAATTAGAATATCAATTTAAAATTATGAAAGAAGTTATTTTGAGGTTATCAACTCCAAGTCTACCACTTAAAGTGTGTTTCTCAGAGCAACAGCTTGGAATTCCAGGTAAAACAAAAATATGCAATACTAACATATCAAAATTAGAATTAAATATTTTTACTTCATTGACAAAAAATGTTCTAGTTGCATGGAAACATTTGGGGTTTTTCTTGAAATATATTTGCAATTTCTAATTTTTCAACTTTGACATATCAACCTTCTACAGAAGAGAAGTGCTAAACTTCAGATAGTTCTTATAAATACAGTGTACATACACATTCTGTTGCTAAGATTGACAGCTCTTTTTTACTGCAAGGTTCACTGTCGTGCTTTTCTTTGTTTTTCTAATTTCTTTTCAATGCAGAATTATTTTCATACCATCCCGCATCCCACAGCACTGAAAACACCAGTAACACTGGACCAACAAACAATCCTTCACAGCAAAGCCCTGTACCCAAAAGGTCATTTTTCCAGTCACAGGCTGAAAACCCTTGTACCAATAGGACATATTTAGCTTGTGAGCTCAGTCCCTTGCAGGAGATATGAATAGAAATGTCCAACGAGCCAGGTCATGCAATAGAGTGCACGACCTTTGCTTTGGCTGCTCACTGCTGTGACACACACAGGAAACATTTTCCTCCTGCTCCAGGCTACAGCAGTTCAGAGACCTGTGAGGTGGGACAGTGGCACATTTCTGTGTTCATAACACACCCAAGGAATTCTGTTCCTCACCATTTCCCTAAGTCCACCAGGAAGCACATTTCTCATACCAAATCACAATACACACTCACAGGCAGAGTTTGACTTAGCATCCTTTAATAGCCCTCTGTTAGTCCTAGAAAAGAAGTATGTATTATATAGCTTACTATGTGCTTCCCAGGAATGCCTTTGACCTCTCTGTCCCTCTTATACCTCTTTTCCCAGCCCTTGTGAATGATCAGGAACCCACCAGATACCTCACAGCATCTGACTTTGCACAGTCAGCACAGCCACAGATAACCAATGCCAAGAGATGTCACAAACACAAAAAATCAGTAACATTCTAAGGGGAAGAAAACTAAAAATTAATGCTGGTTTTGTCTTCTTGTACAGGCGAACATGCAACTCCAGGTAGACACAATCAGAGGCAGGTAAACACAGGAATCCTGGGTGAAGGGGAAACGTTTCTCCCTACCTGACCCATCCACTCCACAGACCCTGGGAAGAGTCAGATGTGATGAGCACTGTGGGGTGCCAAGTCTCAGCTTGCAGTGGGTGAGATTAAATCAGCTTAGATGGGGAAAAATCCCCAGCAGGGTCTTTTTAACCACCCACTCATTTTATAGGAGGAAAACTCTGAATGCAAATGTATCCTGGAAAATGACAACCTCTTTCTCTTCATTCATTTTGCCACAGATACAGAAGCATCACACGAAGCTTACACAAACTGTTTTAGCAGTGTTCATTCTTTCAGGGTGGGATGTGCCCTCACTGGACTGTCCAAGGTTAAATAACCAAGGCTTTACCTTGTGTTGCTATCTTATAAAAAGTAAAGTAAAGTAAAAAATCAAAGTTCACTGTGCATAGGAAGGAGTGACAGACCCACAAAGCATATGCAGGCAAAAGAGTTGTCTTTCAAAAGTTGAAAATTATATTGATTTCTATTGACTGGTTTTGTTCATTGTGCACTTGGGAATATTCTCTGCTGTTCCCAATGCAGAGCTGTATCCATGAATTTAAGCAGACTCTATTATACTGACAGAAAAATCACATCCTTAACCTTAGATCCCCAGAGGTACAATTATTAACCTTTGGGACAGCTTTTAAAGAGCAGTTTTGTGGATGGAAAATGGCAGCTTTTTGCTTGTAATGCAGAGCTGAACAGAAAATTATATTCTTGTGTGTCACAATCGGATGGGTTGGGCAGACCCCCACCTCAGTGAGTAGATCAGCTTCTCCAGAGTTCAGTGAGGGCTTAAAAGAAATTTCTGTGAGGCCCTATTGGATTGCCACAGGCCCACTGATTCAAACCTTTTTAGACATCATAAGGCACTTCCATTAGACTGGTAAAGCAATTTCTGCATTTATCCACATGCTCAAGAGATGGGAGATTTTTAAAGCTAAATGATCGTTCTCTATTAGATTTGCATCTTCTGATTTCTTTCCCCTGGAGATTAAACCTCAAAGCTTACTTCCCTTATGGAAATAAATATTACCCAGGATGGGAGTTAGAGTGCAGCACTTCTGCCTTTACAGTTGTGATAGGAAGAAGAGGACAGGAAATGTAAATCCCTCACCCTCAAGCCTGCAAAAGCAGCCCATGTTATCCCACATTAGAGAGGTCCAGGCTAAGAATCAGTTCACTAAAGAGAAAAATTGATTTTATTTTTTTTTAAGATCTTTTTATGTGAAATGATCCCAGGAGATGCTCCACTGTCTGCACAAGTGCAGGGGGCAGTGAGATGGATCTCTCTTGCCTGGTAGCATGTGCTCAGTGATGGGGGGGAAATTTCATATAGTGGAAAAGGTTATTTCCTTAACACTTCTGGCTTTTACCAATTTCACCTACCTAAGCCTCACTTGTGTCAGGAATGCTGGGGTTGGAGGGGGGAAGAATGGATTAACTTTCCTTCTGAACTGAGGAAGATATAAATTATAATTAAGATATTCCTTCTTTAAGGTTTTCCTCAGTGCTCTGGCTGGGGTCTGATGGAGAGGAACCTTCTGGGAGCCAATCCCATGCATGGGAGCTGGGCTGGTGGGGGGACAGAGGAGTGGAGCATGGGCCAGCCCAGCAGCCCTGGGGCTGGGAAATGCTGCATCCCCAGCTGAAACACTGAGCTGCAGCACCACAGCCAGAGGCCCCAAGGACACTTGTCCTATCCCCATGGACATGTTACATTCTGTGAATTATGGCCAGCCTGAGGACATGAATGCAGCTGTTTTAAAGTGACATGAATTCCCATTTCTAGGATGGTATTCTCAGCTCAATCCTTTACCAGCTGTGCACAGTATCCTCCATTGCTTCATGGAAGTCTTCCCTTTTTTTTTTTTAAATTATTCTCAACCTTCCTTCCTTTCTTCTCTCACCATCTCTAATGCCAGCTCTAGAACTGCACTCAGGATTGCGCCTGTGAGATCAGTTCAGCCTCTCATGTTTCCCTGCTGATGTGCCCAGCTGCTGCCTTAACCTCTGTCCACATGGAGCAATACTACTAAAACATGGTTTTATAAACTATTCCCTGTCCTTCCAGTTTATAATCATGAGCTGAGCCCTGCTGAAACACACAGGGTTAAACTGAGCAGATAAACATCAGCAAAACCAGCACTGTCCTCATCACCCTCAAACCACCACAGGTCTTCTCCACTTATTGGAGAGAGAAGGGGATTGAAGTCTTGTTTTAGGTGCTAAGCCATCAGAAAAAAATCAAATATAATTTAAACATGTTTTTAGATAATATATTACTTCTTTAATCATAAACCAGCCCAGTGTTGAATACACTAACATACACATCAAAATTGCACAGTGCAATTTTCTCATTATGCACAACAAAAATAATTCATACAATGATTGGAGATAATATTAAAGCAAAATATTAATTTAATTACAAATAGCACTGCTGTAAGTAAAAGGAAACCCCACTCACTAAATAACCTGGGAACATAATTACTTCAAACACATCCCATGGGGCTTATTTCATCATCTTTTCATGACCTCAGAGCAGATAATGTAAAGAAAATGGACCATGTGTTTTCCCACAGAAATGCAGCCATCCAATTCCTTTCCACTTTCTTTCACCTAATGCTACTGAAAAGCATTCAAATCACTCAAGATAATGAATAATAATAATAATTTTTAAAATGCCATCTCATCCTGCCTTATTTCTTCCTGGAGCTGATGGGTAAAGTTATTTGAATCCTTAAGGATGAATCTGGGTGGGGAGGTAGTGAAGACATGAATTCAGTGGGAGTAGCTTGGCCAAAGCGGCCATCCCTGTGTGGGGCAGCCAAGGGCTGGCAATCAGAGTGGGAAATGGGACAGCAGTGCCTGTGTATCAGGTAGGAGCAGACATCTGTACCTGTGCACAGAGAGGAAAACCAGACATCAGGGACCAGCTCAATGACCCAGCACACAAAGGGCACCTGCATGATGAGCATCAGGGGGAAGGATCCCTTTGAAAGCAGCTGTGAACATCTGGGCAGAGAACCTTTTCTCTATGGAGAAACCTCTATTGTTCCCTGAGATCTGAGATTACCAAATCTCAGTTTGGATGACAGCTTCCTGTTTGACTGCAGTTCCTGTGCGTGCAAATGTCATAATGGAGAGGGTTATGCACTTGTACAGCAGCAGTGCTTTTGGCTTTCCCACTGGAAATCCTTTCTGTCCAAAAGCTGGACAAAGGTCAGAAATCGGAGTTAAGATTAAAGTCTATGTTATTGCCCAGCTCCCCCCTTTGGAATAGCCACTGGGTGCAGCAGAAAGCCTGACACAAGCTCCTGCTGGGATCCCACATGGAAATCATGTTCTTTGGAGCTAAAATAATCCCACCCTGATTGACCAGGGAGAAATGCAAGAGCCACACAACATTTACAGAGGCCAGACAGAGTGCACTGAATAACACAGTGGTGCTCAACATCTCCCCAGCCTATCTGCAACAGGGGAAAAAAGTTACCAAAAAACTCCATGGATTTCATCTACCAGGGAAATTCCAAATGAAACTTCTACTTTGAGAATTTGGATGTGCTCTGAGCACTGGCTGCTATTGACAACTGCATATATCTCCACATTTGATCCTGAAAGGCTCCTTCATTTCTTTTGAGCTGCCCTCAGTGGGGAAGAATCTGTGAAGCATTCACCACCTGGCAAGTGACACAGCATCCATGGCTCTTCTTGTTCAGGAGAAAAGACAAAGGGAATTTAGCAGATTTTAAACCTCAGATTCTAACAAGCAGCCACTCACACTTGCATTAGCAGGGGGGTGTTTCACCTCACAAAGGCAGCTGTGTTGGGGACAGGGGTCCTTCCACCAAACTCAAACCCAGAACTGCAAGAGCTCAGCAGCTGAGCATCTTGATGTCACGCAGCAATCTGGCTCCAATTCATCAACTCAGTAGTTTCCTGTTTATCAGATTAATTAAAGACTGAAATTTGATTTTAAATTGATGTTTTAATTTTCAAGCTGTATTAGATTTCCCTTATGTTCAGAATATAAAATATTGTTCTTTAGTTGTGTTTGAATCAAAGGCAAATAAGCAATATCCAGGAATCTCTCCTTAACCCTATATTTAAAAGACTGGGAAAACTTTAAGAATGTGGGTGAAGCAAAAGTTCAAGTACAGGAGGAAGATTAGAAGGAAAATAAATTCGTATACCTTAATCCACTAAGCAGCCAAGGAGATTTTTAATACAAGGACACACAAAGGGGAGTTACATGCTAAATATGATGCTGAAAAGAAATCCTACACTTGTGCTCTAAGTAGGAAGTGAACTAGAAGGAAACTGAACAGTAGTGCACATTTTAAATTATACCAAGGGATATTTCCAGTGTGGGTGTTTTGGTTTTGCATGGCCTGGTTTTTGGTAGTGGGGGGCCATGGAGGTGGCTTCTGTGAGAAGCTGCTGGAAGCCTACACCTTTACTCTTGGTAGTCAGAACAAATTAGCTGTTAACAGCATGGCTGTCATCATCTTGTCATGCAGCACCCCAGGTCCAGCAGGCAGGGTGGGAGAGGGGGAGCAAGGTGAAAGCATCTGGAAGCCCAGATGCCAAGGGACCTTCCTGTGAGACGCTCAGTGCAAAACCAAAGAGAAAAGTTAATCTACACTGCATCAGACTGGGCACTTCAGGATGATTTCTCAGATATTGATGGTGAAACTACAGAAAGCACCACCATCATCCCAAGAGCAGGAGGAGAAAAGATAGATGGGTACTCAGGATTTATGTACTGCTTTAAAATGATCAAGGTCCTCTTTCAGCCTGACTTAAGTCTTCCACTCTCCTTTCAGATAAGGCATCAGTTCACTCTATTCCTCAGCTCTTCTGCTCTAAAATGGCCTCAATAACAATACTCTTTCCTAGCACTGCCTGTCTCACCTGGATGTCAGTGCAAGCTTGTGCCACATCACCCACCTGTACATTAGGAAGTCTATTTCCTGAGCAATAGACATGTGAAAGAAGATATTAGCTAAAGAGACACAATGTCAAATATTATGATTGGAATTACACAGACAGCACCTGGCTGTCAGCAGTGTCCCCACTGAGGCCAGCTGGAACTCCTGTCTATTTGTGCCTGGAAAACCTCCACTGGAACACATGGCTGAAAAATCATAAATGCTTTGTGTTGGAAGGGACCTTAAACACCACCTAGTTCCTACCCCTGCCATGGGCAGCAACACCTCCCACTAGACCAGGTTATGGTTTATATCTTTAAGTAAATGGATTCCAAGTCCCTGAAGATGTAGGTGAGGAAAACATGGAAATCCAACCTTTAGTCTTCTCTATCTTAGGGCACCATGTTTTCCAAAGGGGCTTCAACTCATCTCCTTCATGTGCATTTACAAAACTGCTCACCTGTGCACATTAAACTGGATTTGGGAGTGTTATTAGGCTATTTTCAGGACAGGATTTAGAGATTACGTTAGAAGATTTCAGTTTAGAAAATAAGTCAGATAAGCAGAAAGGAAGTCAAGGAATATGTTTTTTCATTGCATTACCCTGCAGCAATTTTTGTTTCAATATAAAAAAAAGAAAACTATCACAACTCATTGACGCAGAAGTATATAGGTAAATGTCAGTGCAAGTACAATACAAATCTCTCCTAATATCATTTGATGTGGAAAAAAAATACTAATTTTTCTGGCTTTTAACTTCATACAGGTCTGTGATTTCATAATGATATTTAACTCAGGAAATTAGGAGAGAAGATAGGTGCATTTAGAGAGGGTTAATAGGCTCACCAGAGATAATGTAAAAAGATGCTGCCAAAACCATAATAGATGCAGATAATTTAAAATTTGATAGGATCATTTAAGACCAAAGACAATACACGTGAAAGACAGTTCAATGTTTGCCCAGTAAACAGAATAATGATAAATTGGCCTTGTGAACACAACCCAGGTGCAAATGTGGTTTAAGGGATGTTATGACTGCTCTCTGTCCAGAGAAGCAATTATTTTCTTTAGAGATTTGGCTTTGTTACAGGCAGTTTTAGAAATGCACATAACAGGTAAACTCAAACAGCCACAGAAAGGGGAATGATGCAGCAGTGAGTGGGGAGCTCAGGACAAGCTCTAATTTAGTTTATGTATTAGCAAGAAGTTCTTGACTTAGAGGTTTGTGAGGCCCTGGCACAGGGTGCCCAGAGCAGCTGTGGCTGTCCCATCCCTGGAATTGTCCAAGGCCAGGCTGGATGGGGCTTGGAGCAGCCTGGGACAGTGGAAGGTGTCCCTGCCATGGCAGGGGGTGGGAATGAAATGAGATTTACAGTTCCCCCAAAGCACTGTGTGGTGCTGTGAGGGCACAGATGTGCCCTGGCTGATGATGCACTGGAGAATCTTCAGGTGCTCTCAGGGAAACCGTGCTTATCACATAAAGCTGCTCCTGCCTTTCAAGCAATGGCTTCTTTTCAAAATTACAGATCCTATCAAATCACACAGAGAATGAGAAGGATGTAATAATCATCAGAACTTTTAGGATACATCACTGAATAATAAACCACAGCAAAGCTCTGTGTTCCCAGTCAGCTAAAGTGTCACCTCACTCTTTATCTCTGCCTCTCTGTACAATATACAACAAAAATGCTGGTGAATTTCTGTCTTTACTTACATTTTGGGCAAGGCACTTTGCTTATTGCTCAATGACCATTCAGTTAAAAGGAAGATCAGCCCCAGGCACATCCCAGTAGTCCAGGTCTGTGATGCCAAACCTGCAGAGCCCTTTGATAACACTGCCCTTCACTCTGGAGATTGGGAAACTCTCTTGGTATCAGCCTTTTTTCCCCCCCTTTTACACCTTTTCACTTGTGGTAGAGACTCCTCACCTCACAGATGGGCATTCCATGATAGAATTTGTCTCCATCCACATCACTCCAGCAATTAATTTTACACCTAAGCAAGTTGGTAGAGAACATCTCAGTCCTGCTGAGACTCATCTCCAGGTTTGTCCTTCCCTCAGCCATTGCAGATGTGTGTCACAGCCATCACAAATGGGACTAAAGGCAGGAGGCCAGAGCTCGAGAGGCAGCAGTGAGCATGCCTGCCTGGTCCTGGCAGCCCACATTGGGGTAAAATTTGTAATACTCTTCATACAACCTTTTTATCTCCTTAAAAATAGAAAAAGAAAAAAAAAAAAGGCACCTTCCATGAGCCTGGTTTAGTGCAACTTCTCTCTTCCAAACCATTCAAACCATAATGAGCTCCTCAAGGAAGAGCCTCTTAGTTAACTAAAAGATAACATAATAGATAAATTAACAGCATTACAACCCTAAAGGGACAGTTTCTTTCAGAATTAAGTCAGTCCATTTTATTAAGCCTGACTCATTTTCAAGGAAAATATTTTTGAAGGGAGCAATGAGTGATGTAAAATATAAGTTTCCATCAAAGAGCTAATATAATTGTTCAGTATAAGGAGAAAAGAAAGAAGCAATAGTAGCAATTTTAATGGCACTGACATTGAATCAAACCTGAGCTTGACAAACCTTGGGAAAATATAACTCTATAATAATAAATATTTAAATTGTGTTATCCATTGGGAATCAGCCTTTCTTGTGCTGTGCATGTCTCAGATGCTGTGTCCCTTCTATACGATTGCTGCTCTACATAAACAATTCCAAGTCAGAATTCACTCCTGATATTTCTCTCTGCCCCTTATACAGCTGAGACTTTGCTTCCAGGTGGCAGGTCTGGGAGAAAGGAAATCATTCTCATCCCTTTCCAGGTGTTCAAATAGCTGAAATCCTTGTTTATTAGTCTGCTCTGAAATGAGTATTGTAACGAGAGAAAAATATGAATTCACCACAGAAAATCACCTTGTGCTTTTGCAGCAGTTTTTTTCAGGATGAAACTCTGGCCACATGGAAGTAATGACAAAGCTGCTTTTAAGTTCAGCACAACCAAATTTCCAGCCTTTGTAGCTAAACCTGAAGCTTTAAAACACAGAATGACCTGGGCTTATGAAAATTGAATTATTGTTATTTAGGTTTAATGCTTATAACATTAGTCATTTCTTCAATGTATCCTCATTCAAAACCTGAAATTTCTAAGTAAGGGCCTACTCACCCTCTATGTTTATTTATGTAACCATATATCATTTTCCCTATTTAAAGATAAAACTTATTTTTCAAGTAATGCTTTCTTTCCTATCATTTTTGTGAAAATAACTATCTAGTAAAGAGAAAAGAGAAAATAAATAAATTATTATTCTGAAAATCATTTCTATTTTTCAACAGAAAATTTAAATCAATTTGATGTGTCAGCTGGAATAAAGTCAGAAATCTTAAATCATGACATTTGGCAAAGCACCTCCAACACTGCTGGGAGCACCTGTTCTCACATGACAAATCTGTATAAGAGGCTTTGAAGGAGAGCAAACGTGTCTAAATCAGGAAAATCACAGCTCCTGACCTCAAAGAAGGTGCACAGCTCCATAAACTCAATAATCCCTACTGATATCCTCTGCTCTCTGGGCCTCCTGGAAACATCTTTGGGCTCCAGGGTTAATTTCTCACTCAAGTCCAAGGGCAGAGCAAGCTCCAAGCAAGAGAAGGAATTTTGTATGAAATAGAGAGTTTGGAGTGGCCAGGCTCTTTAAAAGGGCTTGGTCTTAGCATGGCTAACAGGAAATCTGCATTTTCTGAGTGGATAATCAGATATATAGAATCTCAGAATGATTTGGGTAGGAGGGATCTCAAAGCTCATTTTTCTTTTATAATTTTTCTACCTTACTGCAACAGGTGCCCTTTCACTGGGCTGGACCATACAGTCTTTATGGCACACACCTGTGACTACACAATTTTATGTTTTGTTCAAGGGCATGGTTGTTTATTCTGTGCAAAAACTCACATATCTCTCTCTCTCTCTGCCATAAAGCCACAGTGGCAAGTCAAGGTGCACAGTTAAAATATCCTTTAATTCTCATAAGCTGAATCTGCATAAAGCCAAGCCCAACAACCTTGCAATGAAAACCTTATTTTTTGTCATTTTACCTCAAGTGGGAATCTTGAAGATAAAAAGGCACCGTTTTCTAATTTATTCATTAATAGAAAATGTGGTATGTAGAACTTTTGGCTTTAGGGTTTGATTTAGTTTCTTTTATTTAATATTACTTATTAATATTTTAATCAATACTACATATATATAAACTGTTATGAATACCTAAACCTATAAGAAGAACAGATCTTTCAAACAGAACAGTGGAATTATAAAATTTTCCATGCTCTGAGTCCATACTCATTAAATTATCAAAGTCCTAATTTTCCTTTCAAGGTGTACAGGCCTCTGCTAAGGCAACAACCAGGGTCAAAAACAATTCTACAGATAATTTTTTCCTTAGTCATGTCATCTTAAACACATTAAAAGTCCAATCAGATTTTTTTTCTCAAATACCTCCCCTTATTCATACAGAAAATATCCACAAAAATGCCAAACACAACAACAATCAAAAAAACCCCAATCAACTATAAATTACAAAAAGTAAAAACGGGCAAGGATTTTGCCTAAAGCAGCCAAAGTGAAAACTGAGTGAAGACCTCAGGGCTGGAACTGCTGGCAGGCACTTTAATTTGAAGACAGTGTAAAACAAGTAGGGAATCCAGGATTTCACCCACTGGAGAATATTAAAATGTTTCCCTTTTATTATTATGCTTGTCTGTATTGTGGTTTCAAATCCACATAGGGATTGCCAGAGCTTGTTAGCTGGCTTTAATAGTTGCATTAATAAATCCTATAAACTAATTGTGCAGTGACTAAGTTAATTACATTCAAATGAGATATTTCTCCAGAAATATGATAAAGAATTTATAAAGAGATATGCTCCTGTCTGTGAGTCCAAAAATAATAACCAGCCAGCAACCCAAATACCCAAATCCAGCTGTAACATGTGATTAAATTGATGGCTGTGTGCATAAGCAAACTGCAGCAGTGGCAAGAGATCACAAGAAAGTATTAAACTGAATTATTTACCCAGTAAAATAATGAATGAAAGCAGTTCACTGAGCTTTCCTCATGGCCAGCAGTTTGGCTTCCAGACAAAGGTGGGAGCCTGATCCTAAGCCCCTGTTATTTTTTCAACAAGCAGGACAGGTATATGACACTGTAATAAGAATCCCTTTTTCCATTGGTCTGATAAGCAAACCATGAACTTTAGCTCCCATCAAACATGGATGATGGTTTGTGTGGTGAGCAAAAAAGCCTCTTTGGGGCTGAAGTAACTTATGGGTCCTGCCCTGCTGAGCAAAAAAGCCTCTTTGGAGCTGAAGTAACTTATGGGTCCTGCCCTGCCCTGCAGGTGCCTGCTGGCCCTGGGGCCTCCTCTGCCAGGGCGTGTTATTTCTGTCAGACAGCAAGGCCCAAGCACTGGGCCTCTCCCAGATGAAAGTTCTGGGTTACTTTGGGCCAGTGGTTGTGTTAAAAGAGCTCAGCTAACAAGCCAACACCAAGCAAAGGCACAGAGCAATTCCAAGGCAAAAGAGTGTTTTGCTTCCTCTTAATTAAATCAAATCAAATCAAATCAAATCAAATCACCTTGCTCTAAATTTAATGGAGAAGCTGGTCCTGGCAGAGCTGCTGCCAAAGCCTCAGTCCAAGGCAGTGTTCACTATTTTTAACAGGGGGCAAAACAGTAGCCCATTGCTCAACCAAGCATCTGTAAGAAGAGTTGGAGTGACCTCAGAGCTGATAGCCAGGGTGAAACTGCATGTTCTTGCTGCAGATGGGCTGGGTCTGCCAACCAGACACTCACCATGACCAGAACACCCCATTTAAAAACACAAGCATAGCAACAACTGGGATGATGGAAAAAGAAACCAGAAGTTAAGCTCTTAAATGCATCACTCAGTTCATAAATAGTTGGTTTCAAGACTGTAGAGTATCAAATTAATAGGAGCAAACTGGGGCTTATCATTGAGAAAATGGAATCTTCCATTTAGGAGCCTGGCTACAGGACACAGATTTTGGCTTCTATTTTTGAAAAGTATTGACTGAGAAGAATTTCATGTCACGCTCTACTTGCACAGGAGTCTTTATAAAATAAATGCCAGAATTCAAGGTTTTAAGCTTTGTACTCCAACACTGAGCCAAGGACACCAATAGAAACAAGACAGATGGAGCATCAAGAGAGGTGGCTGCATGGAGCATGGGCCACCTTGCCCTGTTTTGTGACAGTGACAACAGCAGTTGTGGCCCTCAGGCAGTGTTACCCCCTCTGCAGCTCTCCCCATGTGTTGTCCAAGGCCAGGTTGGATGGGGCTTGGAACAACCTGGTCTAGTGGAAGGTGTCCATGGCAGAGGAGTTGAAACTGGATGATCTTTAAGGTCCCTTCCATCTAAATCATTCTATGAACACAATTACTCATTTGCCTTCCCTTTTTGGATATACAGAGAAATAATTTTCAGTAAAAAGGAATTGCCAAAACAAATCACTCAGCTATCTCAATGTAAGCAAAGCCAGCTTCAAAGCATAAATCTGGTAAATTGAGTTTGAGTTCAAACACCTGAGTGGATAAAACCACAGAAAAAATTGCATGAAATTAAGTTCTGACAAACCTCTTACTCCAGCAGTATGAATGGGGTTGCTATAATGATAGAAAACTATTGATTGCCAACTATTGTCTTGTTCAATTGATCAGGTCCTGCAAATCTCTGATAACACTCATGTCATTAGAAGCCAGTATTGTACTCCTGAGGCTATGACTGATTGCTGTGCTATCACAGCTTGGATCGTCTGATAGAACAAGTGTTGGGGACCCTGGCTATTGATTTGTAGATAAAAATGTTCCAGAACCTTGAGACCTGTCAGTGAAGCTCCTTAGATGCAAAACAGCATTGTACTTTCATGGTAGGTCATTTGCTAATTAAGTTAATTTGCAAAGATTTTCTTGGGGGGAAGAGCTGTTGCACACATGTACCAGGCAGGTGGCAAAAGTCGTGAAGGATCAGGTCAACATGATCCACCTGAGCTAACAGATCCTTGAACAGAACCACATATTTCTGACTTCAAGGTAAATTTTATTCTTAAGTGACTAGGGTATGGAAATCACTGTAAAATTTGGTCTAATGATGCAGATGCTTCTCAAGAAGGCACAGCAGTAAGGTCAGATTTCTGTGTCTTCCATAAAGTAGATGTGCAGGGCTGGACAGCTTCATGGAACCACAGAATGGTTTGGATTGGAAGGGATCTTGAGATCATCCAGTCCCAATCCCCCTTCCATGGGCAGGGACACCTTCCCCTATCCCAGGCTGCTCCAAACCCCATCCAACCTGCCCTTGAACACTTCCAGGGATGAAGAAGCCACAGCTTCTCTGTTCCAGGGCCTCACCACCCTTAGAGTAAAGAATTTCTTCTCAAAATCTAAATCTTCCTTGCAAGCCTTTCTGCATCTGATCCCTCATGGGACCCCACTGTTTATCAGTAGTCATTTCACCAAAAATGCTATCTAATCTACATCCCAAATCCCACAAATCCAATTGTTTTCTTAGTCAGGTTCTGTTAGCTGTTCTTAAAAACAATCCTCTGAAGCCCACTGACAGTGTTTGTCTAATTACACTGCTCATTCATCTCTACTGCTAAAGGATGATGAAATTAGGTCTTATTAGTTGGTACATTTTAATTTGGCTTTTCATAGGGTGATTGGCACATTGGAATTACTGCACTCCCTGGCATGCATTCAATCCAGCTGTTGTTCTGCATGGTAGTAAGGCACGAGGTCAGCTGCTGGGACTGGGTCTCCCAAGAGAAGCCTTGAGTCAGAACTGCAAAGCCAAATGTCCATGTTGGGTGCAACCTTTTCTTTTACATTGCAGTTCTAACACAAAATAGGATTATTTTCATCTTCTAACAATAAATTTTGAATAATTTCTGTGGATTACATTCTTCTTCAGAAAATCTCATTTTAGTTTTCTTAACCCAGTTATATATTACTCCAGTAATCCAGATTTTTAAAATTCACATTCACAGACTAAAAGCCTGAAAATTCCCAAACCCACAACATTAACAAACCTGTATATTGAAGGAGACATTTTCTAAGACCTTAAACCAATTTGAAGATAATACTTTTCATTCTGTAGCAGCCAAACCGAAATACCCAATAAACAAGTTTCTAGAGCATGAAAACATATTTCAACATCATTACCGCACTGGAGAATTTCAGGTTTTAAAAGAAGAGCTGGCATGTGTAGATGACCTTTGTCAGGGTGCCAAAAATGTCTTTTTGGAAAAATATGCTTTCATGTTACAACACGGGTTTCTTTATGTGACAAATGCACTTTATATACAATAAGATGTAAGAGCAGAGCCCACAGAGGAGGTCAAAGGGAAGGACTCCCAGTGACCTGAGAAAGGATGCTCTAGGAGAAGGCATGTGCAGGGTTATTCTGTGTCCCTGGGTTTGGATGCCCCTCTCCCAATGTGGATCAAATGAACTATTTTTAAACTGTGCATGCCAAACCAAACGTCCTCTGCCTGAACTGCAGGCACAGACCTGAGGAGTGGTGATGAAGCTTGGCTTTAGTAATGGCTGAGAACATCTCCCTGTACCCTGCCTTTGGCTATTGCTCCACAGAGCAGAACCATCTCCTGTTGTCCCACTTGAGCAAGAGAAAATTTGGGTCATGCAGAACAGCTCTTGCTTCTCCACTTAAACTGCAAAACTAAAGACAGTGTAATTGTGTTGTGCTGTACAAACACTGCTTTTAGCTTTACCAGCTTGTGATTGCTCTTGAGCATGGGTTTGTTTAGAGAAAACACAATATGGCCAGGGTCTGGGAAAACTCAGCAGCATGGATTAGCTCCTGAATTTGTTTATTAGAACACATGAAAATCGATATTTCTAAGCAAATATGCCGCACAAATACATTTCTCGGTGGCATGTAATACACAAAAAACTTGAGGTTTGGCACCACCTTTGTACAGTTTCTCCTAGAAAAATGAAGACTGCAAATCTTCACAAGGAGCATGCTCAATTTCCAATTATTTTTTCGTGCTGTTCTGACCTTTCTTTGTAACAGAATATTGTTTCCTTTTTACATTACTGCTGCTAAAAGGCTTGGCAGTGGTTTGTGTTGTAATGACCAAGTGATCCCTATCAGCTTTGTCTGAGGTATTGTTCTGTATTTGGGTCAGTTACAGTCAGTCATTCCTGATTACAGAGTGGCAATGCCTCTGATGTTCCTGACCTTTATTTTCACCTTGGGGCAGCACCTCTGAGGATGGGAGCAGGAGGTGGCTCATCCTGCCCAGCTGACACTGTTTGCCTGTAAACCAGGCACTGTCAATAACCGGAGGATCATCCCACAGGATGAGATCTTGCTATTTAACCATCACAGAATCACAGAATCATTTTGGTTGGAAAAGCCCTCTGAGATAATCAAGTCCAGCCATTAATGCAGCACTGCCAATGCCGCATAACCCATGTCCCCAGGTGTCACATCTACACACATTTTAAACGCCTCTAGGAATGGTGATTCAGCCATTGCCTGGGTGGTCTGTTCTATTGCTTGAAAACCCTTTCTCTGAAGAAATTCTTCCTAACATCCAACCTAAACCTTCCCTGGCACAACCTGAGACCATTCCTCTTGTTCTATTACTTGTGATCTCCATTCTCTTCCTTACCCTCTGGTCTCTGCCTCTCCAGCCTGGTAACATTTCATCATTTATTAAAGCTTGATAATATTTGTGTCTATTTTTACTTTATTTGAGGTGAGTGGCTTTAGTTTCACTTATTGCCCTCCTCTGAAGAGCAGCTTTGCCATAAACAGGTGACTTTTGGACTCCTCCTTTGTAAAAGTGTTCTCAGGATCCCAGAGGACATTTTGGGTGATAAAACAAAAGTGATGCTTCAAACAGCAAAGCCTTGAAATATAGGGGGCCTCACCATTCTTTATTTCAAAGTCTCAAACCATTTAAACCAAAGGGAGCATTTAATTCAAAGACCCTATGGGGTATTTTTTTTAATATTGCTAAAGTGGTCTGCTACCTTTAGCAATAAAAAAAAAAAAAATCAAGAATATAAAAGCAGTTTTAAAACCCTATTCTGTTAGAAAAATCCACAAAAATAGCCTTAGCTGTGAGTTCCTGCTTTACTGTAAAAAAGAGACATTTCCCTGCAGGTACCCCCCACTCCTTCTCTTACACGACCTTTGCAAAAGTTTAAAACAAATTACAAGGAACTGACAGCTAAAGGATACCTGTTTGCCTCTCAGAAGTGAAGAATATTGACTAAAGATAAAGAGTACGTTCTTTTCCCTTCCTTTCTGAAAAGTTAAATTAATAAATAAAGTAAATTTAGTTGTTGTGCTTCTGACAAATCCTTGCACTAAATTTAGTCCTAGAACACATGTGGAAGGCATGTTACACAAAGCACAAAAACCTGAAGGGAAGATGTCCATTTCTGCTTAATTTAGGCAATTTCTTAAACTTCGAAGTCCAAGTCGAGAAGATGGATTAAATACCCATTTCTGAGTGTCCAAAGTCACACACCCCCAGCCAGAAAGATTATTATTTAACTCATGTAAGTTAAAGCATACATCAATGAGCAAGAAGCAAGAAACCCTTGTGAGAGATGAGCACCAACAGATGGAGGGATGCTCTGCCTTCGGACTACATTTTCTTCAAAGAGGCACAGCCACACTGACCCAAGTGCAAAATCCTGGACTTTTTCCTAAAAAAACTTAAGATTCATGCTGCAAAAGGAGCAGATCAGTGAAAACATTTCTGGCAAAGCTGTCTGCACTTCCAGCATGCATTTGTAAGGGGAGTTATATACCAAGAAGCAGAAAAGCTTTGCTATTCTTAGTCAGGCATGTTCCCTGTAAGAAGTCCTTTCCCATAAATCCCTCCATGTTTAACCTGGTACGCTCTGTGATACTCCAGCTGTCAAAACAGATCTCCATCAACTTTTTCTTCTTTACTCTTGACCTGAGTTTCTCTAAGAACACTGCTTTAAATTAGGTCCCACGAGAGCTGTGACAGTAAATTCCTCGTTTCAGGATGGTGATAGAAGTTGCCATTGTTCTCCCATCATTATAGTGATGTTTAAGGCATTGGAGGAGAGGGATCATTTGTTAGCTCTCTTGTTGTCTGCTTTCTGCTCACAGCAGGAAACAGAGGTGGAAATTTATTGACACCCTCGACAAATAGCGTGGTGCTTTCTTTTGCAAGAGTTAATTTATCCTATTAGGTAAGACATCATCACACATTTTGAATCTGACTCCAAGCCCAGGTACACTGATTTTATGCCTCAGAGATATCACTTCCTTCTGTCACAGAGTAGAGAAGTGATGCTCAGGTTTTCTTTCATATATAACATCCTTTTATATAATAATTCTGTGGACATGCCATTAGCTTGTGTCATGGAGGAAGAAAATGAGGGAGGAGGAAGATTTTGTTCCCTAATGCTGTATTTCAGTCATTTAGTCTTACTGCTTTTGTGCAGTTAGGAATGAAAGATATAACTTCAGGCTTGCTATTGCTCAGCATATATATGTTCCAAGGCAGCAATGAGAGCAGAAAACCCACAAATCTGAATAATGGGAGCAGGATCTATGGATTTAATGCTCCTAAATATGCAGATAACTACTCAAAGAGGCCCAGGATTAATTCCAAATTTTTGCCTGTCCCTTTGACCCATACAGATCATTATTAAATGGAAATCTCTCCCTCCCTCTATCCCCCATCTATTATTCTCAGCTGTGGGATTTTTCATGCAAATAATTACATGTCCTTACATAGCTTCTTTTTACCGTTATTTTCCACTCTACCTATGGTCTATGATAGTCACTTCCTGAGTTTTGTGTTAACATATAGAGATATTTTATTGTGTCTGATGGAGTCAGGCACAAAGATGATGAAAACCTTGGATTCAGCAGCAGGAATCCAGGCCTGATGCAGGACAGTGGGGACAGACCTTTGATGAAATAATTCTGCCCATTTCTTCAATGCCCATGACCCTGGGGTAATTTCACCCAGTCTGCAGGCCCCTCACTCATGCTGGGACACAACTCCTGGCTCTATAACCATTCCCATGAAGCACAACATATAAGCACAGCATTTTGCATCATTATAATTCCCACTGAACATCCACTGCCCCAACAAGAGACAATCTGCAGAATTGATATAAATAATAACTGTGTCCAAAGCACTCTTTGGTTGACATTAAGCAAGAAAACAGCAGGAGCTTGTCATGTCTGAACAAAAAAGAATGTGTCTTTTTAGCCTAAAAATATTCAGAACACAGACTCCAGCAAGAGCAAGCCACTTCAGCTTTTACCACAAATAAACTTGAGTTAGTCAAAGCACTGCAATTAATACATCCAGTCTTCACAGTGATTTTTGTGTGGCATCATTCATACATATTTTATACTCAACATTCATTAGTAAGATGATAAATGGACTTTTGTAGCAGTAAAGATAAACTCTTGTTTATTCCAGCTATTTTGGCAAAGCTCTCCAGCACACAAAGAAACACCTACAGCCAGGATTTCCATCTATCACAGGGTTTTGTACCAGCAGAGAAATGTCTTGAAAGACTGTGGATGCTAAGGCAAGATTCAGAACTATGCAGCCAGCAGGCAACATAATATTTTGTCAGTAATAAAGCACACAATTCTAGTTTTGATACAAAACTCTTCCCAGTGGTTTTCTCCATTAGTATTTTGGGCATTAGAGACTGCCTTTTGCAAAGATACTGTTCTAGATATAGCCAAATAAAACATATTCCTTATTTTTCAGGAGAGGAAGTGGCTTTGATCCCTTAAGCTGACCAATCACACCAGTATAATAAATTTACCAGCATAAATAAGGCTTCACACTGAAGCCAGGTAAGTTGCATGCTCTTCAGCTGGGGCGTAAGATATGAATAAGATGAAGGTTTCTCCATCTAATAAACTGAAAAACATTTAAATTTTGGAGGGTTCAGTGGGACTTTACATTAGTTGTCCACTTTGCTTTTTGAGATGACAATTTTGATGCAGTGTTGACCACTGCCAAAACAATTTGAGCAACATGGGAGTGGGAGTGCTCCATGCAAGGCAGAGTAATAGCTTTGCCTTCTCATTATGCTGGAGCATTTATAGTCAAAGACAATGGCACTAATAGATTCATTCATTCATTCAGAAACAACCTCAGACCTTTCAAGCGTGCAATTAAAATCTCTGTCACTTTATATGGAGCGCAGAGCTGGTGTTTTACTGCCTAGTCACCGAGGTATAGCACCACTTCTTTGACTGATTATGGCACTAAAATCTACAAAACAATCAGGATTCATGAATATTTTTGTGGCTGTTGAATAGGTATCTGAATTAAATTACTTTGCAAACAGTGACAAAGTCATCCAAATAATAAGTGAAGGCACTTATTACTTGATCAAGAGTAAGAGAAATGAAGTTAGAAACAGGAGACTGGAAGGATTGTCCTTCCAAGCTCGGGTCACTTTGTCCCCCAAGAAACCAATAACTGCATCACTTGGGACAAGCATCATCTTAAATGGCTTTTCCCTTTTGTCCTGCAAGGGTTTCCCAGAACCATGCTGCTCCCAATAATTTGCAGCTCATCTATACCGATTTGATACTTCCAAGGAATCACCTTTTGGGTTAAGTTCTTCCCTTGTTCTTCCTCTCTGTCTAGAGAAACCTTCCAAGTTCTGATTTTGCTGGGACAAATAAGGACGCATTTGGCTCATTGAGTTTCATCCTTTATGATACTTTCTCACACATAATTATCAAACTCTCTGCACTTTGCTTTACATATTTTTCAGCTTGAATCCATCTCTTTTGACTATAAGGGATGGGTGCTGTATTCAGACATAAATGCTTCTGTATAAATGGAAAAATAATTCAGCTATTTAATCTTACAGTACATTGGGTTTTTATACAGCCATACTGTTTTAGTGCTTCATAATCACCCTGTGATCAAACACCACGCCAGAATCTTTCTCTTCATTAGACATTCCTGGCTGATGAGTTTTTGCCTTATAGCACCAACCCAGCTGCAAGTTTCTAAGCTCATAATTAACCTCACTCTTCTGTCCCTTTTGAGTTTCCTTCATCTCCACAGAGAAGGTAGGCACATATATATCATATATATATATATATACACATACTTTGCGTACAATTGTTTTTCATACAGGGCAGGGTTGTCACTGGCAGGTTTCCACATCTGGCACAGCCCCTCTCATGAGCTACTTACTCCAATTGCTTACTCAAGTTTGCCTTCCTAAAGAAAATATCAGCTTGGGATTTCACCTTTCTTATTATTCTTTTTAATTTCAATTGAGTTATTAATGTCTCTCTGTTACAGATTATTTCCACCAAGAAATCCACAAATGCAGTTAGGGAAAGGTGCTTGTTCCTGTGGGTTCAAGGACTATTGGATAAGAAATCTGCAAGCTATTACATCACAGAATAGTTAGGCCACACTATGTACTGTTGACATCCAGATGTTCCTCTGACATTATCTGCAAAGGTGTCTCCCCATCATGACATCATTATAACAATCATTATTAACAGCCTTATTCCCATTTCAAAGATGTTTGTAAGAAAGGCCTGTAAAGATATGATTTTTCCCCATGCCAGCAGAGTGTAAAAAAGGAATATTTAGCATCTTATATGTCAAGTTTCTTCCAGTAGCAGAAAGCCAAACAATAATACAGATACAAAGGAGGAACAAGAGCCCACCTCAGGGAGCAGATAACACAACTTGCTTGAGATGCTGACAAGTTCTTAAACTATAAGATTTCTGTGAAGTATTATTTTACAAAACACGAAGACCCCTGGCTGCTCCTGCAACCAGCATAAACAGGCATTTAGCAAGTTTAACAGAGAAGGATGGCAATTTTAACTACAATTTTTTTTAAAGAAGCCTATCCAAATGTCTTAGTGTGACTTTGTGATACTGGATCCCCTACCATCTGCCTTATGCCCAGACATGAGTCCTGAACCTTTAAGTTAGGTCTGGGGCGGGGGGAAGCCAGTGGAATTCTTTTTGGTGGCCTGTCATATCTTCTATGACTTGTTTTACAGCTACATACTCAGAAACATGTGTCCAACATCTCCAAGACTTCAGCCCCTCACATCTCACACACTGCCCCCTGAACTGGGGCACCACATCCTCTCAAATGGGAGCACTGATATCAAAACACCTGTCCTCCATCCACCAGGTACCCAGAAATGTGACATTAGTTCAAAGCAAAGCAGATAGAGCATCTTTTCACATGAAGTTCTATGGCTTTTTTCTTCCATGACACAAGACAGAAGAAGAGCACAGCTCATCCAGCAAAAGATGTGCGGAAGAATGGAAAAGGGCAACGACATGTTAGCAACCATACCTGCTCCCTGACAGGAATAGCAAACCTTCCCTGTCCCTGCAGCATTTCTGAGTGCAATTAAACATATGGATCAGGGACGTTTTGGAAACAGCTGAAATGCCTGTTAGGATAACTGCATCATTTATGAGTGCAACTGAGAATATTAGCTTATTAGCAGAGGGCCTTTCTCATCAGACAGGGCACTGTCAAAGCCAATCAGTCTGTACATCTGTGGCAGAAAACAAAATCTCTCAGTAAATAGATCTAAAAGGTTTCTATGTGGTGTGGGCTACTTTCAGTTGCAGGAAACAAAGAGGGAGAGAGAAATCAGACTCAGATGATCCTCCTCCATCAGTGATGCCCCCATTGTCTCATGGGATATTGACAAGGTGGCCTATATTATCAAATAGTTGTTACTTGTAAATAAGGCAAATTTAAAACCCAAATATTCTTTCAATTTCTCTTTCTGTTTCACGGACCTGAGTAGCCCCAAGCCTGAATGCCTGAGGTTATTTTGGCATGGAAGAAGGAAGATGGAGCCTGTGGTGCAGTCCATTGGCAGCTGTATGACTGACACCTTAACACTGCAACACATATATCTGGTTTCTGTGAAAACATGCTGATATATTCATGGCTGGATTTACTTATACTTGAAAGTTAGAAGGGGTAGGGACATTACTTTATGGTCTGCTTTACCCTGACCATAAATAGATGGCTGAAGCTGCTGGATATTACTACAATATAAATAATAAATAATAATATATCATTTTAATGTAAACAGAGGCATTCCACATTGAAGTACCTTTTCAAGTGTGTTTAAGATACAGCACTATTATAGTTCACACTTGAGTAGCCTACCCTTGAAGTAACAGAGACATAGATATGAGCTGTGACATTTAAATTAGCAAGGAACATCAAACATAAATAAAAAGTCATCTTTGGTTGTTCCTGGAAGCTGATCACCCAGCTGCATTAGGCTTTATAGTCTGAGTAAACTCATGTGATTTAGTGCAGAAAGACTGTAATAATTAACATCTTGATGTCTGTTCTCTAAGCTGCCTTCCTGAAACCAGTTCCCATTCTGCTGCAATGGCTTCTTAGAGAAAAATTGACCCAAACTTGGGTAAGTTCCTCTTTACAGGAGCTGCTGTATGCAGCAAAAGCATGTCCTTTTGCACAAATTCAGACAATACTGACAATTTTGTCACTCATGCTTGAAAGCTCAGATTTTTAGCTTGGAAAGACCAGGCCAAGTAGGGCTGAAGGGAAACTCGTTATGCAGGGGTTTGATGGAGAGAGGTTGTGACCGCCGAACAATTAAGAGACATTTCGCTTTAAAGTTTCATTGGATTTTCTCTGGTGTTTGCTCTTGTGTCAAGTGCCATTACAGAAATGCTGGCTCCATTCCCAGGCGTTTTCACAGCCCTTCCATTGCCTCTGAGAGCATCCCCTCTCCTGCAGAAGCCTGCAGGCAGCCGGGGCCATTCGCACACCTCCCAACGACTGCAACGCTGAGCCCTGACAGCCACTCATCAGCCACTGCTTGGCCACTCTGGGACCTCGATGCCTCGTCTAGAGAAAGGAACATGTAAAAGGAGGAAAAAAAAAAAGAGCAAGACCCCAGCCCTTCATTGGGAAATGGCATTATCTTTAGCTGTGGAGATGATCAAGAGTCTTTATCTGCCTGCAGCAACAGTCCCCACTGCCTGGGCAAACCCCTCTGATGTCAAATAGCTTTGGCTCTTCTGGTTTGCTGATTGTTTGAGTTTTTCCTTTTTCCTTGCTTATCCAGACTGATTTGTCCTTATTTCAATTGAGACTTAACCTTTCTAACCCTAGCCACATGAAAACTTTTCATTTGGAAGGTTCCCTCCATGTGAAATATTCTACTTTATTCTATGACTGTGTTTGTCCAGGTTTTGTTCACAAGACTTTTTTGTGCATAAACCCTGTCCTCTTGCCTCTCTGCTCATCCAGTCCCCTCTTGCAGAGCAGGCTACACATGCAGGATAAATTCTAATGTTAGAATAAAATTTTCCACTTGTATTTGAACTTATCCTCTAAATATTTGCTTATGGTAATGATATGTGAAACTGGCTTGCTACCCACGAGGATTGTTGCTATTATAAATGAAAATTGAATAGGCTTGACATGACTTCTTGTTAATAATTTTTCTTATTGTTTTCTTCTAGATGCTTACAAACACTCTGCTCAACTGCTCTGCTGCTAGCAGCAAGAGTCAACACATCAGGTTAAATAATATTTAACAATAGTAGAAGTGATTGAAAGCCATAGATATATTACACATATTAATATATAAAAAATGTCCTACATGCATGTACACTCATACATGTGTAGTACGTGTGCAAGCTAAAGTCTAATCGAGGTGCCTTATGATATCTTGTCAGATATTTGTGGTATTAAATTTAATTAAATATACAGATCATGTCAGCCTAGGCCAGCTGGAAATATCTTGTCTCTGGAACAATGTGGTGCAGACTTACTCTGTCAGCTCAACATACTCAACCTGCTAAAAGCCCTGTAGCTCATGTAGGAAATTCAACCTAGCAAGCAAAGAGCATATCCTTCCCAATCTCCTCTTCAATTCAAAACACAGATATAAACTGAAATGCTCAGCTGAGGTGTTCAGTAGTGCCAAAGCAATGTTGTGGACTTTGCTATTAAGACCAAGTAAAAGTCACAGAAACATTTCTTGTAAGTTGGCAGAGGTGACAACCCAGCCTTGGCCCCAGAAGTCGCTGCAATGGCTTGGAAGAAAATCTCATCTCTGCTCCCAAGGGCCAGCGCTCAGGATGGATGGGTAAGGAAGAAACCAGACAGGCTTGTCCTGTTCTCTCCACTGCAACATGAGTTAGTTTATCCAAGAGCCCTGCTCTGGAGACCAGTCACAGCCGATTAAACACGGATGGGGTGAACCAGGACACTTTAGGAGAGTTCTCTTACTGGGTCAGCATCCTGCCTGCTGCTCATTGTGCTGGTGCCACTGCACTCCCCAGCTGCCTGGGAAGCCTTGAAGAGCTCGTGCATGGTGACATTCATGACCAGTCCTTAAGTCCCAGCTAAGACTACATCTCCCACTGCCATAAAAACAATAAACACAAGGAAGATGCAACTTTCTTTGTTTTTTTCCCCACTGCATTAAGCAGGAACATTTTTCTTGCTGATATCAGTTTGCAAGATTTCATTCAGCTGCACTCACTATACATCATTTTAAAATTCCTAGTTAGAGCTAAACACAACTTATCACTGTCAGCTGTGCATGTTTATAGCAACTCTGAACTATGACATTTTCACAGATTTTAAGAAATTTAACTCAGGACAAAATTTGGCAGATCCACTAATAAGCAATACTATTTTTCTTTGAAAAGACACAATTCTAATCAACCTGTGGCAATGTAGTGATTTTGCATCAATTTGTCCTTGGCAAAAGCTGGGTTTTTTATAAGTAAATTTCATCCGCTTCACTGAGAAAATGAAGCTGCTTTTCAACATGAAGTGCTTCTTCTCTGACCACTTGCATTTTAGCTTTACAGTCTTTATGAAGAGAAAACATTTATATGAATTAATAGGGGGGAAAAAGTGTGGGCTTTGCTCATGGTTAACTATTTAGGAAAGGTCATCTTCTGACCTAGAAGTCTTTGCTCTCCTCTGCTGTGTTCCACTAAAACCTGGCCCAGAGGTGATGGCGTCCACTTCTTGCATGACAGGGTTTTGTTCCTGTTGTCTGTAAGATCTGGAGCTGACACAAGAAATTTGTATCAGAAGATCATCAGATAAAAGAAGCCATGTGAGACTCACTAAAAAAAAAGCTGGGGGGAGGGAAAGATTTGTCAGCAGGACACAATGCTTCATAAGAGCCTGGACTTATCTTTATAGTGAATGTTATCTGTAAGATTGATAAATGTGCGACAGGCTGGAAAGGGGAGAGAGGACAAAGTCATTGTACTGAAAAACTAGGCCTGGCAACAATAAAAAAACCCTATAAAATAGTTAAAAACCTAATAGCTCACTAGAGCTTTTTGCCAGAGTGAGTCCTCTATGTCCAATAGCTCTCTAAAGGCATTAGAAAATGAAAGGAGTTTTAATGCAGCCCTACGTTTCTTTTCTTCCTGGTTTTACAAGGGGCGATGTGGCAATCTAATTATACAGTGTTGTGAACTGGTATTATGTCCTGCAAGAAAAAGAAAGAAGCTTTTTTATTGTTCCATTATGCAATTGTTGCTACTTTTTACACCCATTCCAGCTTTGGTGCAATAATTCTGTATTGCAGCCTACATTATTTTTTTTTCTTTTAACCTCTCCTTCCTTCACACTAATAAAATATGCAGTGCAAACAAAAGCACGTTACCCAGGCAGTGTATGAGCAAAGCCATTCCTTCATTTCTTGATTCCTCAAATAGCATGCAAGCCCCAGAGGAACCCATAGCAACGTGGTGGGGACATTTTAGGGACATTTTCTCCCTGTCTTAATGTTCAGAAAAACTAAAGGTTATGTGACTGATCACAGTAGTCTCCTCCAGAACCAAGAACATCAACAGCCCTAGGAACTGCCCAGCAAACACTGACAGATGAAGCAAGCCACACTCAAATCCTATTCTTTTTATGTAAAACCCTCACCCTTTGTCCTTTTCAATTATGTATGGTCATGTTCTCACAATAGCTTCTGCTGTCACTATGATTTAAAGATAAGGTTTATTTTAAAAGATTGTTTGTTTCTAGTGCTAGCATAGCCAGTCTAATCAGATAAATAAGTGCACAGTTTTTGAGACCCCCCCCCACCAAGGATTGTTTTCCTCTTTCCCAACAGCTTACCACCTGAACCTCTTGCTAATCCTTTCAAGGCTATTCAGAAGGTAGTCCCTGCATAATTTTTAGCTTAGGATAAAAAACTGCATAATTGTTATTCATTTGGCTTGGCAGTTATTACACACCGAAATGACCTCTGCTTCTCCGTTAATTATAAATAGTTTTGTCTATTGGATAAATTGAAGTGAATTAGCTCAGTTTTAAGATCTTACCAATAATTTAAATAGCCATTTCAAACAAATGAAAAAAAAAAAAAAAAACCACACCTAGGAATACCACAACAAAAGAAAATAATCAACCTTACACAGAAAAGGCCAACTTCCAAGTGTAAACCACCAGCAATTTGTTGATTTATCAGTGAGGGCAGAATTCAATAATAAAGCTAAACGAGGAACAAGCTTTATTTTTCCATGCACGCAAACCCAAGCGTTTTCTGTGGAGCAGAAGGAGTTTGGAGATCTGGTCCCTGCCCAGCACGGCAGGCCATTAGCCACAGCTGTCGGAGACATCTGCCCGACCCAATTACCGTCAAAGCCGCGCGGCCGCGGCGGCGCCGTCAGCCCCGACACCACAGCCCTTCCCTCCTCCCCCAGCTGCCACCCAGCACCCAGCCTGCTGCTGGGCCACGCTCAAAACCCTGCTCAGAAATGGCTCTGCTCTTAAGCAAGGTCGCGTTTGGGTGAGATGCATGTGCAAGGTTGATGGCATCCATCAAGCCCTGGAGAAACAGCATCTCTACGTTTCTGTTAGGAAACATCAGCCAGAGTTTCCTTCTGGTATCTGGTAAGATAAGCTCTAGTCATAAAAAATGCATGCAGCATAAGCTCAGGTTTTATTTTGTTCTGCAATTCATTTTAAGCCTCTGGAGAGGCCGTCTAATGTGAAGACTTCACAGAGACAATTCCAGGAGGCTACAGCAAAGGGAAAGACCTAAGCACTGATTTGTCTATTATAACTATATTAGAGGCTAAAAGAAGGCTCTTTTCTCTACAAGTAACTTGCAGAGGTGAGCAATGACAAGAGAAGATTTGCTGTGACAGATAATACTGCTCATTTTCTGAGCCCTACTGAAAGCTCCGCCAATTTATGTCCAACCCTGGATATTACATGAAACAATGAGTGGGAGCATCACCAACTTTCAGTCTTTGCTCTTCCCTATGGCACAGGGAGGTTTTCTCTTCCCTAACCCCTCCAACATACCTAAGTTTTATGTCAATCTTTAGTTTTGGTTCGTTTTAATTATTAATACAGTTTAATGAAATTATAAGCCAGGAACACATGTACCTACCCACCTGGCTTGGACAAGGGTATAAACCAAATATCACACAAACATGTCTAGAGTCAGTCACACCTCAGAAACACCACTAATTCACCACAGCCAAAATCTCCAACTCTGAAGCACAAATATATCAAAAACACTCACATTTATCACTGCTGAGCATCCTCTCCTTCATCTCTGATAACCTCTGATCCTGGTCAGTGCTGGCAGAAGTGTGCTCAGTTCCCAAATCCCCCATTGTGTCATTCTGCAACAACTCTTCAGGATTTCCTTAAAGCCTGGAGTATTTACTCACAGCTATAGCACTTTTCTTATCTCACTGAGCAAACAGTTGGACACAGAATGCTGAGGAAATCTGTGAAAGAAAGAAAGATAGCAGAAACATGTAATACCACTGATTGCCTTCAATTTGTAAGCAGAAGGAAGTGATTTCTGGTCAGAAAATAACAGATTTCAGAACCTTGCACAAGTATAACATTTCTTTTCATATATACTTAATACATCTTTTACTCACAAAAAAACCCTTTCCCCCTAGCATTTGTCATTCCCCCAAAATATGAAATTAATTTAAAATGGAATATGAAATTAATTCCAAATGCAATAAAGCAGAGTTGTTATAGATATTTGTTTTCTATTTGAGGAAAAATTTTGCCTAATACAATGCTGCACATAAAGCAAACTTTGACTTTTGATATACAAGGGAGCCTTTCTCCTGTTGTATGAAAGACAACAGTGGATGGGGACCTTAAAAATTATAAACCCTTTCATTTTAAAAGTGAAAGCAGAAACTACAAAAAGAAATAAAAGTGTAAGATATTAAAGAACTGAGAAATACCTAAACTATTAGAGAGATAACAGAAAAAAGGAATATTGAGGCAACTTGAGAGCATCTGCTCAATCATAATGAGGCTTGGAAAAAAAGGAAGACACCCCACACATCCCCAGGGAGCTGTCACAGGCCCCAGCCCCAGCAACTCAAACAACCAAAGCTATCAGAAGATAAAGACCTTCCAAATGTATTTGTTCTCCACATTTAATATTAATCAAAGAGCATTATAAATTTCAAACATCACTCAGCTGTTCTAGCTGTAGGGGAAGAAACACTGGCTCGACAAAAGTAATGCAAAACAACATCCATAAAACTGTAAACCAATAATAAAATAAAAAAGAGAAATCATTTGATTAAACAAAGGGTCTTTTGAAGCTGGGGTTTGGTTTGCATCAGCACAGAAAGAGCTGGGCTGTAGGAAAAATCCACAAAAGATAAAGGTTCTTGACCCCACATGGTGATCCTTGCACTTCTGTTGACTGTTCATTTGGGTCCCAGAGTTTAGCAGCAGCTTTCCAAACCATTGCCCACATCAAGGGCTGCCAGCTGATGGGCTGAGCTCGGGAATGGGGCAAAGTGTTCCTAAGAATATGATTAAGGTAAAAAATGGAACTAACCAAGCAGGCAGGTGGAAGAATGGACACCAGAGATGGCAGTGATGCCTGACCTGCACTCAGAGGGCATCACATTGCTGGTGTCCCACACATGACCACCAGCATTTGCTGTTTGTGTGCAATGGGCTCAGGGTGAGATCCCCAAATCTGCAGCTGGAGCCTCCATCAGGCTGCAGCAGCCGCTGCTCACAGGCCCAGTGACACATCCCAAACAAAGGTCCCAAAAATGAAAAGGGTTGGTGGTACCAGAGCTCCAGCACCACAACCAGCCCCTTCCTACCATCACAGCTTTCCTGTTCTGATGTTCAACACTGTATTTATTTTCTTAATGTTGCTGTCTTCACCTATTTTCTGTTGATTCACACCTTGACAAGGAAAATGGAATACACCTCATGTTGCAAACACTTCTCCATCACAGTCATTTGAGGTAAGTTGTGCTACTTCTAGGTACTGAGATGACTACTCTCAGCTGCACTGGTATCCTTGTTTGCCAGGGTTTGAAAACATTTAGCGATGCTACACCCAAGTAAAAAGATAAGAGCTGCCAATGCTATCAGTCTGAATGTATTTTAGAACTAAGGTCCAGCTGCAGGAGGATCCCTTCATTTGTTTCTAACTTTTTAATATTACTGTGGGTGGTTTTTTGTTTTTTATTACAGATTCAGAATTTCCTGGTACATATATTGGCATCTAAGGTGTTCAACAGCATCAGTACATGGGACAAAAAAAGCTTGGCTTGCCAGATTAAACACTTTGTGTGGTAATTTTGTGAATGGTTTTTCCTAGATAAGACCCTGTGGAAATTATTTCCAGATTATACTCCATATGGGTACATAAAGCACACTGTATTAAGGTAATTCTACCCAAATTTTCTAAGTGTTCTGAAGGGCTTTGAAGACATGAGAAGCAGGACGGGGGATTGGGTGGTGGTGGTGGTGAGGTTTTTCTGTTTGTTTGTGGGGTTTTGACTTTTTTTCCCCCAAAATCTACTCACCTGGCTGCCTCATACATCTTATTATTGCTCTAAAAACACAGCATCCCACTACTATCTTACCTGGAAAGAAAGAGCCTGACCCAGAGAGCCAGGCTGGGGAAACTGCACTCCACCCAGCCCTGGTTTATGGCAGGGTTTATGCTCACATATATACCATGCACACTGAGGGGAACCTTTTGGACAAGGACAGTATAATTCATTTTGAGAAACATCTTCCTCCTGGTTAACAGTTAGTATAAACTGAAATTCCTCAAGGGAACCAGGCATGATATTTTTCATTTTCTCAGAATCCATAAGGTTTGATGTTAGATTTATTCCTTTATTATTATTGATTATATAAGGGCTGAGGATGGGGCTGAACTAGAATCTAAACACTCTTTTTTCTTCTTGTTTTTAAGTACAGGTTTCATGTCACTGCTATTGATTTTTAAAACAAAAGGGGTTCTGAAACCTGAATTTTTCAAAAACACTTTTGAGCCAAGAATGCATAGCTCATTCACCTGGGTAACACTTGAACTACAATTCTTTTTTATTCAACTCCACTGACTTTCTGTTTGGAATTCCAGTTTATCTCCCTGCTCCTGCTTGGCTAAACACTATTTAGTACCACACCCAAGAATCCCATCTCATATTAGCAGCAACAAAAAAAAAAAGAAAAAAAAAATCAAACACAAAACAAAACACCCAGCCTTATTTCTGCAATACCTGAGAATATTAAAAGTAATACTTAAAAATATCCTTGATTTAACCCTTACAGTATCACACAGGTTCAAAAGTGAAACAGAAAATACTGCATGAATGGGACAAAAATAAATGTAAAGCTATCTTTTATGATACACTGATATGCACTTTTATTTATTTATTCATTTTACTTTTACTCTTTACTGTGAGGGTGCTGAGGCCCTGGCACAGGCTGCCCAGAGAAGCTGTGGCTGCCCCATCCCTGCAAGTGTTCAAGCCCAGGTTGGACAGAGCTTGGAGCACCTTGGGATAGTGGAAGGCGTCCCTGCTCATGGCATGGGTTTGGAAATGGGTGCTCTGTGAGGTCCCTTCCAACCCAAAATATCATATTATAATGCTGCAGGCTGTTCTTTTTAGAGAGCTTACAGAAGGACACAAACACAGCAGATACAGAATTAAGGACATTCTCTCCCTCTCCTCACTAGGGAGGGGGATAAGATGCAGCACGTCTAAAGTCAGGTTTGCGCTCCACCACATACAATCTTAATATTCCATCTGCTTAACCCTAGAGGTAAATCATCATTATCAACAGTCAATAGCTGGCACTACAAAAGATCAAGGACATTATTCTTGCCCAGGACGAGCCCTTGGGAGCTGCAATGCTGCAATCCCTGGTACACAGCTGCACGCTGGTTTGCCCCCCTCCCACCCCCTGTGTGCAGGGCCCTGAGGAGCGGGAGCTGGGACACGGCAGGCTCTGCCTTCAGCATCAGTGATGGAAGGGCTCTCATCACCCTCCTGACTGGTCTCTGCATCGCCAGAGAGAGCAGTGGAGTCACTGCCTGTCACTGTCATTCCAACAGCTCCGTGTCCTGCAGCTCACAGCATTTAACTCTTTAATCCCTGGCAATAACAGAGCTGCCCCATGCACCACTGCCCTGCTGGTGACACCTCGGGGCTGAGCATTCCCCAGTCCCTGACAATCGTGACTGGGTGCTCATCACTGATCTCACTATAGCTCCCAGCAGATCAGAACGTAGCTGTAATATTTATTAAATTAAAGTATTTGGGAAACCTCTGTAGAGAGCACTAGAGCACACAGAGCCTCATCTAGGGTCAGCCAGATGCTGCAGCAGCTATGGCCTTCATTAAGTCAATGAATATTAATGAGAAATTAACACAAGCTTTAAACAAGAAGCCAATTTCCATTTCCAGACTCTTTTAATGAATTGTGTTGTACATATTTTCGAGGTAGCGGTAATCTGACAGGCAATATTTTTCAAATAATTAATTCGCTCTATTTCTAGCTATTTTTAACTTCCCAACAGCCAGGAACCCATTGATTCCACCTTTAATTACTGTTCACAGCCACATCTGCTCCTATACTCAAACAGAAAAAAAATCAGTTAAACATTACAAAGTGATTTCTCACTTTTTAAATCATTGAATGACTATCTTTTCCTGCATTCCATTTTAAACAGTCCCACAACCAAGAGAACGAAAAAACAAAAAAACCCAACAAACACCAAAAAAAAAAAAAAAAAAACACCAAAAAAATTACTGGTTTTGGAAAGTAAGAAATCAAATTCAGTACAAATTCCTCTTCCTGCTCTTCATGACTCCCATCAGTCACTTTAAAATAATTGTCCTGGATTTCTAACCTGGAAATGTGTTGCTCAATAAAGCACAGACAAGTGAGTGCTGGTGGAGAGAGGGAACATTTTAATGCTTGGCATGTGCACATGTACACCTCTCCATCCCCATTTTCCTTGGAACAAATGCTGTTCTAATTTCTTCAAAGAATCAATAACGCCCATTGCAAGAGCCCAGCACTGTTTGAGATGCAGATTACATAGGGAGACCAAAAATTTATTGCATTGTAAATGTGGGCAGAAGGTGGCAGGTAAGCTGTAATTAAGGTTTTGCTGATAATAAAAAATAGGGGGAAATAAGCAGACTCCATAGTCAGTAAATGCTGGTGCTGCTGCACAATTACCCCATTTTGCAGAGAAAACTGCAGCACCAGGCTCTTTTTCTGCACAATTAGCCCAAAGAAGGGTGGTTTACATTTCCAGCTGCCCAAAATGCTGGCACATCCTGTCTGTCCCCCCTCAACTCTTACTGCCTCCAGAGCCTTCCAAACTTCCAGCATTTAGGTCTTGCTCTCATTCTTTTAAATCACATCACACATTCTTTGTTCCTGCTAACTGCTTCTATCTGGGAAGCAAAACTTAAGACAGACCTTTACCATTACACAGCTGATACAATTTTTTATTCTTCCTTGCATCAGACCTGGCAGTGCACAAGCTGGTGGCAAGTGGAAACCCAGAAAATCTTCCTGCAAGAGTTTATCTCTTGGACAGGTAGGAATTTGGGCTGTTCTTCATTCCCTCATGTGTTCCTACACCTACACCAGCAACATTTAATATTGTGGCTCACTCCATAAAAAATTAGAAAGCAAAACCCCAAACCAAATATCTATTTTCCTTTTCTTTCCCCTCCTTTCACAACTTCCTTGATTTTCAGATTTCTGTCCTTCTCCCAGGGTTGGGATTGCTCACTACTAATTATCCAATAAAAATAGAGTTGAAGTATTAAATCTATCCCTAGTTAACCCAATGTCTTTAATAATAAAAGAGATTTTGCACTAGGGATAAATACTGTATCTCTGTTACAAGTCTCCTGTCACTCCACACTTATTAATACTGCTACTAATATACTGTTCCCAGTCAGCCACTAAAATAGTTTGGTTATTCCTATTAATTCACCAATAAAATGTGGCTTCACAGTGCAATAAAGAAGGTTTTGTTGCTTATGGGGTTTATTGGCAGCATCTATTTGTCCAATTTGTCAAGAGATTTTCCCTAGTTCTCTGATACTATTGCCAAATGAACCTCTGGTACAGAATATGGTGAGAAAGCAATATTTGATCTCATGCCAGGTGTTGCTGGCTTCTCCCTGGGTATTTAGCAGTGACTGATGGACTTTTGTCCATCCCTTCCTGTTAAGGGTGAGTGGGTGCTGCAAGAACCTCTTCCCAGAAGGAAAAACAAGAGTTTTGTGGTTAAAATTCAGAATACTTCATTTCCTGAGAGAGAAAAGCACCCCCAGGAGTAGGGACTACCTGTGCTCTTAAGAGGTGGCAGACCCCAGCACCTGGACCAGAAGCTGCTGGTCACGCCACAGAGTCACAAACATGCAATTCAGCTTCTAAATTCACAATCTCACGTTAATTTATGAACTTCTCAGTCCACTCTATGGAAGAAAGAACTGCAGATCACACTTTCCTTACAAATGCAACCATTGGCAATTACAGATAGCCTTGTAATGGGTGTCTGAATTAGAAAAGCACCCTGAAATTCTCCTGCACACATCCCTGGACAAAGGCAACACAATTCCCCTACGGCATAGCCAAGGTTTTCCTAAGGAGACCAGTCAAAACACGCCACAAAAAGAGAAACAAGAAGGATGCTCCAAGTCTTTTCAACAGCAAAGGATGTATTAGGCAAGGTACACAAATGGCCAAGTATAGGCAGGTAGGAACAACTGCTCAGTCACTCACTCCATTGGGGCAGAATTACATCCACTGATGCTCTGCCCTTTCAGCTTGGTCTTACTCCCTGTGAGCCAGTGAGATTTGCTGGGACCTGTCAGAAAAGGCAAAGAAACAGCAGCAGACAGAGCTGCCAGAGAACCCAGCACAGCAGGGGGAAGTTCGGGATCAAACACTACACAGCAAGAATTTAAAAACCAGCACAACTCAGCCCATTGAGGAATTGGAACGGGATTTTTAAACTGGAGAGCGTTACAGGTTTGGATTCTGAATCCTAGCTCATAAGCAGGCTGTGTGACTGTGCAACACTGTCCTCTATTGGAAACAGCTCACCAGGCCACCTGGAGCACTGCTAGGCATCCTCTGCCTGTGCTCACAGGAAAAAGCTCATCATTTGTTAGGGCTGAACATCTGCCGTGATTCTGCTGATGCTGTCTGTGAGGGCTTCCTCAGCATAATGCATCACCCACAAGTTGTTCCAAAATACCATGGTGCTTTGACTTTGCTTTGTGTTTATTGGGCACTGGCAGCGTAAAAAGGCTTTGCACAAGAGAGCCATTGAATTAATACAAGCAGATTTATTGTGCAGTCTCTACAATCTTTCTTGTGCACCAAGCTCAAAATCTCTGAGACATTTATTAGGAGAGGGATCCTGACAGAAATGCTGCGAGGTGCCCCATAAATATCCCGGTGCCTCTGCAGAAGGGGAGCCCAGTGACCTTCTGGAAGGGGTGCCACTCCCAACTCCACCTCCTTGCAGAGACAGGACCCAGGGAAAGGCATCACTGTTAGAGCTACCATCTCTGAAGGCTCTGGGAATAAAAAAGCTGATTCACAGGTGCTGCAGAAAAAGGATGGTGTGCCAGGTGGAGGATAACAGTGCAGGGGTGGGCAGACACCTGCCTCTTGCACCATCCAACCTAAGATATGGAAAATAAAGCAGGAATTGCTGCAGCATGGAACAGGGGTGCTGTTCCAAGGCACATCAAAGAGGGCCCAGTAGCACAAATACTGCTATCAGTTGCCATCTCTGCCAGAGCTGCACTTAGTTCCCTCCCTCCTCCTCAAGGAAAGACATTTCCTGACTCCACCACTTGGCTTGCCATCCTTCCCTCCATCTACTGCTTTTTAGAAAAACGTATTTTTTTATTTTCAGTCTCTATTGTATTCTTCAAGGGCTTTGTCTTTCTATCATAATAGAAGGAGAGGAGAATATTCACGAATTCTACCTGGTTTACCTTTCTGATGGATGTGGTTTGGGCATGCTGGAGGGGTCAGACATTTGTCTGCTGAAACAGCCACAGCACCTTTCCCAAAGGGCAACTAGCCAAGCCAAAGTGGACTCTGAGATAGAGGAAAAATTACATTACTTCATTGAGGGTCTGATTTTACATAAAGGAAAGTCTTCCTGCTGCTGTATGACCTGGGTTCAGGTGGTTTCTGTCTTGCTGTGGGTCACCACTGCTCTGTCATCTCTTTCCTCTCCAAGTCAGTGCTGGTGACGCTGTCCTCAGCAAGGCTGCCTACAGCAGGGAGAGTTCATGCTGCTATTGTGAGGGGCCTTGCAATCATTAGTCTCCAAAATTGCTTTCCATGGTGTACAAGAGACATAACAAATGGCTAATTTAATAAAATTGTGTTGGTTCATTCAGCCAGAGAAGCAAAGATAATAGCAACTGATTCTGGAAAAAATTGGAAGGCACTTGGGTGTTGTGAGCTCAAAGTTGTGGTAATGGGAACAGCAATTCTCAGATTTCAGCTGGTCCCTGCTTCCTCCTCCCCAACTGCTGCACTGATGTACTGTTGTGGAGGGAGAGGAAAACCAGAGTGGAATGGCCCAGGAGAAGGCATTGTAGCTAAAGAATAGTTGCAATGGCAATATTGGACTCAGCACAGGCTCCCACTATCAGAAATTGCCCTGTGTAATGGCATTAAGGGCTTCCACACAGAATCATAGAATCCTTAAGGCTGGGAAAGACTTCTAAGATCACAGAGTCCAACCATTAGCCTTGCATTTCCAGGTCCAGCCACGTCCCTAAGGACCACATCTATGTGGTTTTTGAACACTTCTGGAAATGATGATTTCACAACTTCCATAGGCAGCCTGTCAATCCCAGCAACCAGCAATTCAGGCACCCTAAACCCAACCCTTCACTCTCTTCTCTCCCTGCTGCAGAGGTGCCAGTCCTAAAGTTAAACAGGACAAACTCCCTGCTCCAGTCCAGCACCAGCTCCTCATTCCACCAGTGAAAGCTTTGCTGTCAGTTTTAGAGAACACAAGGGTGAGCATGGAGTATACAACCAGATGTGGGACTCCCACAGCAGAGACTGGAATTGCCCTGGCTGTGGGAAGGACACAGGTTAGAGAAGAGGCAGATCTGGCACAAAAAGCTTGAGAAGCCCCTTGTAGGTCTGCCCTGCTTCAGACAAGGACACAGAAACACAAATGTTGAATCAAAAACCACATTACACAAAGCAGTGCCAGAGACAGAGCAGATTGAATTTTTCCATCGGATGTTACAGATTCATAATCATCACTGTCAGCACTGCAATAGCAATCAAGGCTGGATCTCCAGCTTCCACATTACCTTAAAAGTGAAATGAAATGTTAAAATAAGTAATTGAAAGGGCCCCTTCCACTTCCTTTTACCCAAGAACAAATCTGAGTAACTCAGAGAAGCTCGCTGCTGAATGAGCAAACAATTTGATCACATTATCTTGTGGATGCAAGATCTTTAAAAGATTTTTGAACAGTCCTTGCACAGTGACCTTTAAACAATTTGTACTTATCATGTGTAAATTCATTATTTCCTAAAATATTTTCATTTAGTAATTAACTTGGATGAACTACTTGCATTCAATCTAGATTCAGAATGAACCAGAGTAGTACTGAGGAAAATTTGGGGATGATAAAAATGAGTTTTCTCACGCTATCATTTTGGCTGT
This sequence comes from Ammospiza nelsoni, assembly GCF_027579445.1. NCBI lineage: Eukaryota > Metazoa > Chordata > Aves > Passeriformes > Passerellidae > Ammospiza > Ammospiza nelsoni. The sequence goes on from NC_080648.1 coordinate 9,522,662, forward strand.
ATGAAAACAAAGGATTTTCCCCTGGTGCCTGCAGCTGCCAAAACCTTCCCTCCACCTGTGAGTGCCTCTGCAATGGCAGAGCATGGCCCAACCTGGCTTAACAAAGCTTCTCCCCCATCAGAACACAATCCCAGCTGTGCTGAAGGCATGACCACTGGGCAAAACATCTGCACAGCTGTCCTGGTGCCAGCAGGAAAAATATGCACCAGGAAAAACAAAACTTTACAATTCCTGCTATGGATGGATTTTCTGGTGATGGTTAGGTGTCCCTCTTCCAGCCCCACAATTTCTTTTGACAAATTTTCCTGGGAATTTTAAACTCATCCATTTCAGTGTCAAGATGGACTTGAAACAGGTTCAAAAGTCACAGGGGAAGCAGAAGCAGGCAGGCAGATAGGAATCTGAATGTGGTTTTCTTAGTTCTCCCTTTCCTAGAGAATTTTTATCAGTCCAAGGACCATGAGGGTTTCCAGGAGAGCCCATTTCAGGTGCCCAGGCACCATTCCTGTGCCCCATCTTAGGAAGAGTATTCAAGTTAAGACCAAGGACATGGGATGTCACAAAATCCCCCTGCTACTCCCTGCAGACATTCCTTCCTGCTCCCTTCAGCCAGATCCTGGCATCATGCTGGGCCTCCCTTCTCCTCTCTGAATCTCTCTCCCTTCCCTGCCACCTTCCCCACCACATTAGAGACCTTGCTAAGACCCTGGGGCATTGTTGGGCAGAAGCCCCCATTCCTGAATAGTATTTGGATTTTAAAGAACTGCAACACCCAAAACAAGAACAAAGAGGGCAGACAGGCAACGTCCATTGCTGTTCACACCAGGAAAAGTCATGCTGGAGCTGCGGGAAGCACCCACCGGCCCCAGCAGCATCCCTTTTATCACCTGATGGTTTTGCAAGGGGCTCTCATGCATCTGATAAGGCACACATAGAAACACAGCTTCCAAATAATGAAGGAAAAAAACCCAACCTAAAAAAATCTGCTATGTTTGAATTCTTGTAACTTTTTAGTAAAAGAGCCTCAAGTTTCCCAGCTCCCCGCCAAGCCCTCGGCAGCTGAACACCTGCACGCTCCATCTGTCCCTACCTTCACAGATCACCTCCTGCCTCAATCACTCACCACCAACCTGTCCCTCACTGCTTCCTCCAAACCACTCATCTCTCCAGACCAAATGGGACCAAAGCACTCCAGTCTGCACAGTCTGATTTCAGGCTGCTGCAGAGTGTAACCTTGGGAAAAAAAAAACACTTCCCAGCAAATGGCTTCTCTGTGTTCTTCATGGGTATTCTTATCTATAAAAATTGTGCTGCAGTTTACTTGGCATTTAGGAGGCCTGGGTAAAAACTAAAAGCTCCAATACCAGCAGAAGTTGGAGAGGAGAAGAGACCCCATCGGTTGTGCCCCTGTAATTCAATGCTTATTAAAAAATACAAGGGTTTGGGAGATCCAGACATGGAAAGGAAGAATTGGCCATAGATGGAAAATATAACCTCTGATGAGTGACAAGTGAGGTTATATAGATGAATACTAATGAGGCAGCTTTGAATAATTCACACCTGAGGTTCAAGGTAAAGTGGTTTAACCTGATGCCTTGGTAGGTGTTATACCATCTCAAAGAACAAGGTCTGAACATAACTCAGGGTTTAGATGGTAATTTGTCCAGATGTATTTTAAAAAAGAAGAAAAAGTATCGCAGCTCACACACAACTGTCTAAAAATTGCAGTGCAAGCACTGTAGGTTGGATGACTTTCCTCCTACCCCAGCTCTGACCTTGCTCCGTGCCCACCAGTGCTTGCACTAGCACAACTGCTCCTCATTATGCTCCAGAGAAAGCTACAACTTCCCACCAAGGTGAACAAATTGGAGGAGTTTTGATCACAGTTCTCCATATCAAAAAGGAAAACACATTCCTTAAGGGAAGATTATTTACCCTCCCAGGGGAGCCCACTTTTGAAACTGGGCGCAGTTTCAAAATTTAGGATTGCATTTTATACTGTTTCATCTTCTGCCTTGCCAAGTCCTTCACTCAATTCAGATTTTGAAAAAGATTTCTACCTTTCGGCAAAGTCCCAATTAACCAGTCCTCCGAGAGAAAGCCCTCTGTTCCTTCAGGAGGAAACCTGGCCAACCACCAAAATTATTTTTAACTATACTGTAACGTGCTGATACGAATTCCACTTTCCTACATAGCCTTTCAAGTGATATAAAAACTGACAAGAAGTGATAAAAACTGGGAAGCAGCAGCCACTAAGGGCATCAGAAAAAACTCTCTCTCACCAGGCAGGAGATAAATCCAACATTATAAATTAGCACCATAAATATTATACACATTTGCAATGATTTATACACTTATTTTATCTGAGCCAGGCATTTCTTGCTTTCTAAGGAGGGAGAAGGATAACCAAAGGATATCCATCCATCCCAGCTACTGCTGCCTGGATCTGGAAATTTCTGCTGGCCTGTTACAACAATGCCAGAGAGCTCTCCAGGGGGGTTTTATCTGTAGATCACCACATGCTTATACAAATGTCAATAAATTGGAGGTTTGTCCTAAAGGCAAATTTGCCTCATTCAATTTGGTGTTTCAGCGCTTCTGCTGCACCTGTACACCAGAATTGTAATGCAGCTGCTGTATCAAGAAGCTGTAAAAACCCAGACACCTTTGTCTATGGTTTCCTTCTTTTTATTCTTCTTTCCTCCCTTGTGAACTTCACATCACCTTTTATACTTTATCATTGTGCCGCATAATCTCTATCTCTGCAGAATTGCTGGGCTCACCACAGCACCTAATACCGAATATGAAATATTGCACTGTGCACCCATGCAAAAGGCCAGTTTCCATTAATCAAATATTCAGAAGAGTCAGTGCTCTGTTATAATAAAAGCTCAGAAACCAGAGTGTGAGGAAAAACAGATAAGATGAAGTTTCACCACGTGACATGCTGAAAAAGTTCCCATCAGGAAAATCTCAGCAGCTCATTTCAGAGCTGGCTAATGGTGCTGGTGGATGCTCTGTGCCTCTATCACAAATAAAGGGCAACAGCAGTGAATATCTGCCTCTCTGGGAAATGCATCCTCCCTTGCTTCTCTACCTGCTGGCATCAGGCACAGGAAGTGTTGCAGAACACTTGGAGGTACCAGTGGACTGAGGGGATGAGCTGCTTTAACCACCCATTGCAGAACAGCAGAAAATGATGATTTTTGTTTTGTAAACATGGTTTAATTCCACCTGGTAACAGCCAAGAGGATGAGAAGTAGCTAGAAACATCTTCAGAGCCACTGAACCAAAATAGGAGGGGACCTGGAATATCCCCCAGCTGCCAGCCTGGAGAAACTGAGTCATGCCAAAACCAGCTCTTACATTAATGATTTACTCATTAAAAATGAAAAAATCATTAATGCAAGAGCACCACGTGCTGCTCACCACGGGCTGCCACCCCTCCATGCCCTTAACTGCCCACTTCCCAAAAAGAAGTCATTTCCCACAACAAGTCATTTCCCAAACTGACAGGCCTAACTGAAACTCTAAGTTTTAATTATATTTTACGCAGTACTGCAGAAAAGTGGACACTGAAAGATTGTCTGACTGGGAGCTTGGCAATAAGAAACCATAAATCAAGGTGGCAGGTGTGTGGCTTCCCTGGGAGGTGGGAGTGGATGCTCACTAACAGAGGCACTCTTGGAGCCCCAGCCCAGTGGGTGCAGTGACTCCACTGCAGCCTCTCCATCCTGCATTTACAGCCTTTCCCAAGGGACACAGAGGCAGAGGGGAAGGTCTACCACTACCAAAGGTCATTTGGGCATCCAGCAAAGGATTTGGATCCTATATGATAAAAAAATACTGCTATTAATAATGATGAATACATAACATAGCAAATAAATAAATAAATAAATACAAAAGTAACAGGCAGCAATAATATAGAGAGATTACGTGCTGTTAATTAAATCTGCAGCAAGCACAATGACAGGAAAACCATAAGAAATTAATTTATTGTCTAAATAGCAAATGAAACTAATGGATGTTCGGGGTGTTTCTGACAGCAGAGGGAAAAAAGCCACATGAAGCAGGAAATTAGACTACTTTTCCAGACTCTACAAGGTCCAATTAGGCAGAACAATTAGCAAAGCTTTCAACAGATAAAAATAGAAGAGCTTGTGGTCACACTGCTGGATTTTACCTCACACTAAGGTGCGTTAATGGAGCCTTATGCAAGATTTTGCCAAACGTGTCAGCTCCATTTCCAACTGGAATAGACTGATGGAGCTCAGTGGAACTGGCACAATTTAAACCAGCTCAACTTTAATGCTAAAAACAATGTTTGCTTGTGAATAGATCCCTTGTGCCAAAAGATGAGTTGGTTTCAAACTTTAAAAAAGATTTTACATCTCCTTCAGTGTGAACCAAGAGGAATGTACAGGAGAGTTTTCCTTAAAGCTACTGAAGCCTGTTTTAAGACAGAGAGAACCAAGACACCTAACTCTCAATTTAAGGAGCTCCTGAAATGCTTTTTTTCCCAACAGTCAATGGCTGAAAACCCACAAATCCAAGTGGGCAAAACTCTAGAGGAAAGGATATTCTGCTTTAGAGACACTTAAATACTTGATTTTTGCTGTTCAGCAGATTATTTTAGCAGATTTAATATAAAACATTAAATATAACATTAAATTTTGCAGGATTAATGTAAACCACAACATATAAGCAGAAATATATCAATGATGAAATATTTCACAACACCATATAAACAGTGGCTGTGAGGTCAAGTAAACTTGTAATTACCAGCTTTCCTAAGTGTAAAAGAAAAGGAGCCAAGCACAAATAGGTGTGGAAATATTTCAGGAAGGAGCTGGAAAAAATAGTTCCTTGCACATTCTGCATATTAATACTGCTCTCAGTGTTCTCTAGGCTCTTACATTTAATTCCAGTGGTTTCAACCACATCAGGATAATCAATCATTGCTTTAGAAATGTAATTAACTCCTACAAGAAACTATTCATGAAGGGAATTAAGAAATTTACTGTCTGAGGCTAAACTTGGGGTTACTTATGGATTTTTATTTTTTTTTTCCCTACTTCAGAGCTTTTCTGGTGTTGGCACCTGATCCAGCTCTGCAAGTGTTGCTGAGGTTATCTGCTGCTGAGGACAGGGACAACCAGACCTTAGCAAGGAACAAAGGACAGAAGGACATTTTGGGGGGGTTTTTGGTCCTTTTTAGGGTTGGGTGAGGTTTTCCTGTGGGAGACAAAGGGAGGTAAAGACAGATTGGCTTTGTGCTCTGGAGCTTCCAAGTGCTTTTACAGTATATATATGAAAAGATCCTTTAAAAGGAAAAAGAGAATAAATTCAGTTCAGTAAAGAAGCGGCCCATGAAGGGGCAGATTTTATCTTACACAAACTCCCCAAAAGTCCTGACTGACAAAGCCTTTGCCAGTGTCATGTAGGTGATGCAGGACAGCTTCCAGTTGGAAAGCTGGGAGTAATTTCCCATCCGTGGAGATGAAGCACCAAGCCAGATAATGTCTAGTTGCAACAAATATCATATTTTCACCTGTGGAAGGACCACAAACTTAACTCTTTGTCAAATTCAAAACACAAAGGTTCTAAAACCCAACTTAGCGACTCAGTTAAAACTTTTTTCAGAAAAGTCATAAAGACATAAATCATCACAAGAAGTTCTTCTCCACCAGATAACATCCTAGTCAGCTTCTATTATGCTCTGACATACAATTTAAATGGGAGTTAAAAGATAAATATTCACCAGTTATTCGATTTTATTAAAGAAGCCTTAAAAATACCCCTGACACAACTTTGAACAAGACTTTTGCTTGGCAGCTGCTTGAACTGAGGCATTTACCATACCAATAACAATAAAAGAAAGGGAGAGAACCAGCAAAGGGACAGCAAATAAACATTACTGCCATTCAGCTTTCTCTAGACCAGACACAGGCTAGGCATTAAAGAAAATAAAATTCAAAATAACTTTGCCTTAAAGAGTTCCTGTCAAAGCCCCAGCTCTCTAAGAGCTTTCCTTGCTCTCATTTGCCAGCACAGCCTGCCATGGTGTTGTTGACCCCAATGAGGATGATGCCCATGGGATGTTGCAGGCAAAGAGCAGCATCTCCCCAAAAGATGGGTGAAAAACCTCCCAACAGGGAGGGGATTTGGATCCTTCTCCAGAACACCCCACCTCACCAATTTCCCTGTTAGCTCCTGAGAGGCTTCAGCAGATGGAGCAGCCAGCTGGAAGCTGGATACTGCTTTCCCGATAACTGGACACATACAGAGCTCTATTAAATTTTAAATTTTAATCAGAGAATGTCAAGTTCAAAATTACACTTAGGCCTCTGATTTTAAGGTTTGGGGAAATGAAATATATTATCAGTCATAAATGCCCTTTATTTGAAGGAGAGGGAGTGTGAGTCCTGCTTTACAAAGCAGGCACATAGGAAAGTCTTTTGCCTTCCACCCTCATAAAACATGGGAGTTTCATATGAAACACTTGAAGTAGGGTATCACACTGCCAGGCCAACTCAATGACTGTCAAAAATAAAATAATAAAGAAAATTAATAGGTAAAAACAGCCATACCTGAGGCTTTTATATGTAAAACCTTAGTAATATCAAGGGTAACTCAAACCAGCATTTCTGCTGCTCATACGTCTTTCCTGTAAATGCTCATGAGCTCTCAAATAATACCTCATAAAATAATGTCTCACAGGATATAATATAATGAGACCAGAGAAACGCCCTCCTCAGACCCCCATGAGACCACCACCATCTCTTCTCTGCTGTTCTGACGAGCCAATTTCCCTCCAAGGGCATGAACAGAGCCTGAGCTCAGCCCCTTGTGCCCTGGGCAGGTGGAGGTGAGCCCAGCACCTCTCCTGATGTGTTCACACAGCATTCCCACACTTTGGGAAGATGAGGATGGAAACTCCAAACCTGCTGTGCCCCTCTGGTCACAAGGGCACCAGGAGTTTATCGCTTATTTTATAGCTATCATCAGCCACCTCTGCCCTAGGTAGGATTTCTCCATCTGATTTTACTATGTATGATAATGGGATTTTAAGAATTCATTCTCAGACAATAATTTTCATATTTGTGCAAAACTATGGGACTGACTGAACATATAAGCAGAGCAGGATATTAAAACTGTAATAACCCTCACTTCAGAAACTGCCAATTCTTGCACCCAGGGAAGGAAAGGGGCTTCTCAGGGGCTTGGGGGTCTGCAGTAAAGCTTCTGTGGCTGGTTTCAGCTCTGCTGGGAGAATTACCTGCCCAGGAGATGTGCTCAGCATTACAGAGTGCAAAGTTACAGGACACAAAGTCCTCAAACATTTGATTCTCTTATAGAGATTCTTCCTGCATAGTGATGCGAAGATCCAAGCTGATCATGACAGCCCTGATTCCTCTTGAAAATCTAGGATTTTTGATTTTTTTAATCCTTTTTTTTTTTTTTCCTTAAGAGTGAAATCTGCAAAACAGAAGAGATCAGACTCAGACTTGTGGAATACAGTCACTTCTTCTGTAATCTTTACTTCTTTCTTGCCATGATAGAGAGGGACCCAAGGTGCAGAGCTTTCATTTGAATCATTATTCTTTGCCATTCAGCAGGGGGGGATCCAGCCTGCTGCAGGCAGAACCCAAGCCATGGAGCACCACCACACACAGGCATCAAAGCAAGGGGCTGGAGGGAAAAGGGAGTATCTGTCTCAGCTGCCCATATGCAGAGCCAGAATTTTTAACACAGGAAGAGACAAAGGGGAAAGAATCTTTAGGATTATTTAATGTAATTTCCCACAGAAGCTGAACTTCAGTGTCTGCTGTGATACCGAGAAAGAACAGCCCCAGGCCCCTGATCTGGGCTCAGGACTCATCTGAGATGAGGATTAACCCAAAGGAGTAATTAGAAGCCAAAGGAGTAATTAGAGTCCACAGGGCACAATCTGAGTGACCAGAGGACTGGATCAATGGCAGAGTCTGCACTCTTGTGAGAAGATACCCAGAGTCAGATCAGTCACACATTTTGGCACACTTTATGTAAATAAAGAGAAACACCTTTGGATTTCCATTTCTGAGCTCAAATAGTCCTGACAACCCAAGAAAATGACAAAGTGCCAAGTGTGTGTTTAGAGACAAGCACAGGGCTGTTGCTGGCAGAGTCATCAGCTCAGACCCCAAGAAACTTCTCCAAGAGGTTCCAGCTGCTCAAAGGGAGCAAGGGCCTGGGGTGACAGGACAAGAGGGAATGGCTTCACACCAACAGAAGAGAGGGTTATACAGATTATAGTAGATGTTAGGAAGAAATTCTTCCCTGTGAGGGTGGTTCCCAGAGAAGCTGTGGCTGCCCCATCCCAGAAGTGCTCAAGGACAGGTTGGATGCTGTCGCAGACATTTCTTCACAGAAATCCTTTCTTTCGGATTTTGCGTCTTCTGGAGGCCAGAGGCCTCAGAAGGGAAGGTAAACTATTATCAGCTGCTGTGAAATGTAATGGGATGCGCCTTGATTGGCTCATTTGCTATGTTTATAATTAAGGGCCAATCACCAGTGCAAGCCAGGGGACTGAGTCCTTGGGCACAACTTTGTTATAGATTCTTTCTATCGATTCTTAGCCTAGCCTAGCAGCTCTGCAAAACTCACTTTTTATTCTATTTAGTATAGTAATAATGTATTATATATGATATATATAATAAATCAGCCTTCTGATCAAGAAACAAGGTTCACCGTCTCTCTCTCACCCTCAGCGACCCACGCAGGCGCGGTAATAGGATGCAGCCTGGAGAAACCTGCTCTAGTGGAACCATGGCAGGGAGGTTTGAATGAGATGATTTTTAAGATCCCTTCCAACCCAGATCATTCTGTGGTTCCACGATTAGGCATGTAAGAAACAGCACTGTGGTCATTACATAAACAGAGCTTTTATGAACAAAATAATGCCCCTCTCTAGATAAGGTCATATCTGCCAGAGAGGATTGAAAAATCCTGTGGAGACAAAATAAACTGCCCAAAATCCCCCTCTGAGCCCTGACACAGCCCCATTGTACCCTGCCATAGCCTTTCAGCCCATTTTCTTCAGGATTTGAAAAAAGGACAACAGAGATGCATCCATCCAACAGACCACATGCTCTGGTAATAAACTAATCATCCATGAAACAATCAAGGGATATTTTGTACAACACAAATGAGGTTGTGGTTTTATTACACAGATAAACAGATTGAGATAGGATCCACCTAAATACTTATTTATAGTTTTGTTATAAAAGTTAGCAGTGAATACTGTTCTAAATTTATGAGGTCTGTCTTCCAGGTTATCAGTGAAGGGCAGGATGCAATTGCTAATTACTCATATATTACATTTATTGCTAATAAAATAGATTTATTCTTTTTTTTTTTTATTTTCTCAAGGCACTTAGTGAAGGCTTTCATGATTGAGAGCACAGTTTTTAACAGAACTTGTCATTTCACTTCAAAATACATATTTCTCATATCTAAAAAACCTTATTAAAAAGAAAAAAAAAAAAAAAAAACACAACAAACCACTCCACACCATTTAGCAAGAAGACAGACAGACTTGGGCCACTTCACCTTTTGGAAGCTCATTTCTTCTGCCTGTTCTGCCAGCCAGAGTCCTCCCTCCAGAGCTCCAGCCTAGGGCAGGATGAGGTTTATTTAAGCACAGCACATGTGCTAGTCTGCCTTCCTATTCATCACACTCTGGCATGAAGTCTCCTGATAGTTTTTTGTTCATTTGTCCATAGACTCAAAAAAACCCCACAGAAAGTCTGAAAGGAAGCTTGGGAAAGGTTAATTGGTTTCGTTGACCATCTGTTTGTGCCGTGAATAAATGCTGAGAGTAATGTGTAACAAATGGCATCTACAAGGATTAAATAAATCAGTTCTGTGGATTAGAAATAACCTATGGACTGTGTTAATGGAGTACAAATCTGTGTAATAAAATCAGCCCTACTGAGCTGTGGAGATTGTGACCTTTGGGGGATAGAGAAACTTGGATTCCCAGGAAGCCTGAGGTGAACTATGAAAGTCTAATTGTATTTTGGTCCAGTAAAACTTGAGCAAACATCTGGAGAACACACAGAGGACAGTGACTAATCCCATCTGATTCCAAAAATTAGCAACAAGCCTGAAATCTCTGCTGGTTTTTCATTTTCTCTTTGTCCCATTCCATATTGAAGCAACACTTTTAAGAAGTTCACAAATTTAGGTTTTAATGCTCTTTCCCCTGCTTTATTTCCTTCCTTTTAGTTCCAGAAGAGTTCAATGGACCTCACTGAGTGTGGTTCTATCTTGCTGCAGACCATGATCCTTGGGAGCCAGGATCACCCAGGTGTTTCTTGAAACAAACATCATGGGTTATCAAATCAGAGTTATCTGAATTACTGGACAACAGAAACTTTTCAGAATTGTCTAAATAACTCAAACAGGTACATGCCTTCTTTCAAACACAACAAAACATTTAGGAACAATCACGAAGCCCTTGGTTGTATTTATCTGTAGGTACAAAACTAAACAATGTATAATGTAGCTAAACCTCGTATCTTTGATCCACTGAAAATTATGTATCTCAATGCCAGAAAATAGGAATACTTGATAAACAGATTAGGTTGCAAGTGAAACTGGCAGCATTCTCCAAAATGTGGAGAACAGAGGTGTCTCTGATTGAAGAGCCATTTTTAACCATCTCCGAGATGTTTTACCTGCTTAAGCCAATTTTGCATCATCAATGCATTATATTGTCTGCTCAGAACAACTGGAAAGTGTTCCAAACCAGGAAAGCCACAGAAAAATCAGCAACTGAAATTTGTATAACTTTCTCCCCTGAAATTCCTGGGCATCTCATGGCAGAAATAAGTGCACACTGCTTTCTGCATAGACCTTCTTACCATGAGCAGCATCAACCCTTCCATCCTTAGAGCACCCTGCAGGTGATATTGTTATTTTAACAACACCACAAAGCCATGCTTTGATTCTTGTTTAATTGCAGAACAGGGACATGAACACCAGCCCTTTAGACCTGCAGGCATGAGAACTGCTCAAGAACAGATCCCCCAAAGGAAATCCTCTGCAGCAAGAAAATATTTTAAATTTTGCCTCTAAAACCAAGACAAATTTCACACCAAATTGAGTGGAAGGAAGGTCCAGACTCCAGTAGCTGTGGTCTAGGTTAGCTTTCTTCTGTACTATTGAGTCCCACAAAAATCTCTTAGTAACAGAGGTATTAAAAGTCCCTTCTAGTCTAACTACACAATGATGCATAGACAGCTGGAATCAGCCCCACAGGACATGACACAACATAAAAAGAAGAAAATTAAGTGAAGTGGAATCTTTCTTCAGAGAGCAGCTCCCCTTTTCTCTTGAGCTTCCTTGGGATTTATAGTTGGTATGAATGGCTGCAGCCCTAGTGTTAAAATTTATTCACTTAGGAGGAATCTTAAAAAACTAAGAGGAGAAAATAATTCAAATATATTACAATAATCTCAAAGAAAACCAACAAGCAAAAATCCTGTGGGGAAAAAGGAGAAATTTTATACCAGCAGGATTCATATTAGGGAGCTTTCAAGCCTATTATTTTAGATGAACTCCCATTGCTAATGCAGATAGAGAAAAAAAGCTCAGCAAAGATGAATGTTCTGCAGAACCACAGATGAGTTACAACAGGTCTTAGAACACATCCTCTTCCCTTGGAATAGTCTGTTCCTGCACATCAAACCTCCTGAGACACAGCACTGAGGTGGGGAGCTGGAGAGTCGTGACTGCTCTCCTCTGAATTTCATTCTCAAAACCATAAATATCACTCATAAGGAATAACATTTTTATATAAATTAGGTAGAGTGAGCCATAAAAATATAAGTTCATCAGAAGACTTAGTGAAGGTCAAGTACAGGGGAAAATCAGTGTAACATCTTACTCAAAAACCACTCATGGTATTGTAGGAGAAAGTGCAGGGATTGAGTGTCCTTGACAGGAAAAAGGTGATCTGTAACAGGGAGAAATGGGCCATCTATGTCAAATAGAAGAAATGCTGAGGTTTGCACCTTTCCCAATCTTTTCATGGGATTAAAACAAAAAACCACCAAAACAAAAAAAGAAAAACTTGACATGAATAATGTCATAATATGTTGCCTGGATTATGTCTTCAGTTTTCAGGATGTATTTGTAGATAATAAGAGAAAAACAACAAAAAATATTCTGTGGACAGTGGTCCAAAATGGGCCAAACTTGGTATGATGTGATTGTACAAGTTTTAGTCAGGCCACAAGGCATTGTGGGATGGGTTTCCTCATCAAGAAGGGTAGAAGAGCATTCAAAATAAAACATTCATACAGGAGCAAGGTGAGACAGGCTGGTATATTGTCAGATGCTTGATTCAGTTCAGCAGGTTTAGTTTAGAATAAAGTGTTTTCTTGATATTTTCATGGACAATTCCAGACCAGACCTTGAAAACACAGACATGAAAAGATGAATTTAATAAAAACACTTTACAAGTTCAAGTGACAGGCTTAGATCTCCCATACAACAGTATCAAGAAGCATTAGCTAGATATATGTCTAAGTACACTGTGAACATGCCCTGAAAATAGACAAATGATTGATGATTAATGCACAGTTTATTAGAGGTGACAGTAGCTAATGTAGTGGCTCTGGCTCATGCACTGCTCAAAGCTGAATTCCACTACAAACATGAGAAACAATAACTGCACATTGCCTGGTTTCATGACTTTGCCCTTGAGAGCTCTCCACTTGCAGAGCTTTTCTCTAGGTTTAGAGGATCCACCAGGGAACCAATGGGAAATATTTGGTTTACCAGCCTGCTCCCATCATTTTTCCCCAACAGAAAAAAGATTTTTTTGCCTGCCCAGAGCCCAAGGGCAGCCCTCAGACAGACAGACAGACAACCTCTATGGGCACACCACTCCCAGCTGGAATCCCAGAGCTGGAGCACCACAATGAAATGAACCCCCCTTGTTTCTGGGGCTTTTGATGAAGCAAACCCCAATGTCACCAGCTCCAGACTAACCCTGTATGAGCACAAAACCTAAACCCCTGTTGCAGACATCTTTTATGAAAAATCCTTTCCTTAGGATTTTTCCTCCTGAGAATCTGAAAGGCCTCAGGAACAGAATGTAAACAATGGTTATCTGCTGCTGTGGAATGCAACAGGTGCATCTGTGATTGGTCTCATGTGGTTGTTTCTAATTAATGGCAAATCATTGCCCAGCTGGCTCTGACAGAGAGCCAAGCCACAAACCTTTGTTATCATTCTCTCCCATTCTATTCTTAGCTAGCCTTCTGATGAAAACCTTTCTTCTATTCCTTTAGTATAGTTTCAATGTAAGATATATTAGAAAATAATAAATCAAGCCTTCTGAAACATGGAGTCAGATCCCCATCTCTTCCCTCAACCAAAAACCCCTGTGAACACCATCACAAAACCCCAGTGTCCCCACCTCCAGAGTAACCTTGTATGAGCACACAACCTTCAGCAAGCCCAGAGATCAGTCACATCCTGCTCCTGCACAGAAACCCATACTCCAATGTGTCGGAAAGTTGAGATTTACTCATTCCTTGTGCCAGAATTATTGATCCCAGGAGCAGCCGTAACCTTTGGAAACTATATTTCTCAATAGCACTCAGCAAAGAGAGTGAATAGGATCTCAAAGGACCAGAAGCCTGAGAAATCCAGCGTGAATGTAGAGTCTATTTTTAAGTGTCTATAGAAATGCATTACCTTTAAAACTAACGACATAATTTTTTTTTCCTGGCCTTTTCAATGAATCAATTGAAGCTTTGTCTCTGGAAGTAGAGCTTGGCTCTGACTCTTCTACCTGAAGACCAGTTGTCTATTTTTAAGCAACTATAAGAATAGTAGATGGATTTTAAACCCTGGAAGTTAAATAACACAATTCCACAATATATGTTGTGAAAACTTCTGGTTGTGCATGACATGCCACAGAGCCTACTAAAAACACTGTCAGGGCATATCCATGTTTGAGCTGCAATAAGAAGAAAAAACCCACAGAACCAAAAGCAATGAGATTTTTCTTAGGAGTGAGTTGAAAGAAAATAAACTCTGACAGAAAACTCTGCACCGTAGATTTCTTTAAAACAGATTTCTAGGGACTTATTATTTATTTATGTAAAGAACAGAGCAACTTAGGAGAAATGCTGTGTTTGAATCAATAAGCTGTAACTTCCAAACCAAGATCGTGTCTGATTATTCCATTTCAGGCAAACTGCTGGGGTGAATTATGAGAGGGGTCTAATCTATTGCAATATCTGGAAAACTTAATCCTTGCATGTTAACTGTGCTAATGTTTGATGGGATCTCTCAAAGCAGCACATTCTGCACTTCAGTTAACTCATTAACTACCATCCCATCAACTGTTCTCTCCCTAATTCTGGGGTTGCAGAATAATCCTTGCCAAAACCCCTTAATTAGCCAGGGGCCTCTAAATGTAAAGATAAATTGCCAGCCTTAATATTTGCACCAGATAATGCAGCAAAACCTCCAAAGATCCCCATTTTTACACATTTCCTGTCTGATTTAATCTTATTTGTGCACTAGCTTAAACCTCTCTGCCCTCATTGAATTAGGTTTGATATTTAAGGATGTGATTGAATTAGGTTGATACTTAAGGATGTGATGCAAGAAGCCTCAAAGCACATGGCAAACTCTCTAAAACCTCTTTTTGATGTGGCATGTTCAATCATCACCACATTTGTATTTATCCTCACCAGAATCAGGAGCATTACTTGCCACAAACTCATTGTCAATCACCAACTCACCTACTTTTACAATTTCCTTGGCACACCCAGATCACCCTGATCTATGGATATGGGTTAATATCTCCCAGCCTCATCCTCCACTGGTGATACAAAGCTGGGACAACTGCATCCATGCAGGAGCAGACCATATTTCCCTATTCCCCTGTATGCCAATGAAAGTCAAAGGTCTTCTTTCCATTTATGCTTTTTAATTATTCTTTCCCCCTGTCCTTTATCCTTTGGAAACATGGCTATTCAACCAGAAAATTGCATAGAAATTAGCCACAAGGTTTGAATTAACAAACTGATGTTCCTGGGGTTAAAACATGAGGTCCCAATGTCAGATATTGCAGCAAAAGGAAAAAAAAAATCTGCTTCTGGAGCATGGAAGTTGCCAGCCCAGCTCTTCACAGGAAGTTATTCCAAAACTTCTCATAAGATATTCATTTTTTCCCCTTTGTAATTACACAGCTCCTCTGCATTTCACCTACAATTTATCAAAGTTAAATAAAGATGTGTTTTGCATCTGGTGCCCACATACAGAACTATTTCCCTGTCACTATCACATCATCTGAATTTTTTTCAAAGCAGAGCTTATACCACTGAGCCATTCCCTGTTGGCTCCACACATCCAAACCCATCCTGGCCCAGCTGGAAACAGGGTTTTGGTTTGATGTGTAGAGCCCAGGTTTGAGGAGACTAGCCTGTGCTTTTCTCATGTTTCCAGTCTTTTGAGGAGAGCAGAAAGAGCACCAGGCAAACTGCAGAGGAAGCAAAAGAAAAATTATTTGAATTATAAGCCAGTTGCAATGTTTTAAGGTGAAAACTTTACATTTTTTGTCTTTAATTTTGACTTCTCCACCACAATAACCCAAGAGCATTGGTAATATAGTTTCCCTGCCAAATCCTAACAAAATAAGTTTAGAACACAACTGCAGCTTACCAGGTTCCTCATATTCTTGAGCTGAGGAATGACAGACTCTAATATTCAAATCCTCCAGGTAAAACCTCCTTGTTAAAAACTCTGAAGGACAATGCCTTTTTTAAACCCAATTCACAGAAACTCTTGGGTTTTAGCCTGTTTGTGTGGTGGCCTGTTGTGGTTTGATGTGCCCATCTTCAGAGCCATCAGAGCTTGGTGGAAACTTCCAGCAAGCCACTTCTGTGGCCCTTCCCTGCTACCAAAACTGGGCTGTGCCAAATCAGCACATGGCCCTTGGAGCACACAGTGCATGAGCAGGCTAACATTGTATGACACGAAAGAAAACCTGATTCCCTCACAATACTTGTCCACTTTGTGTTGCAGACATCTTTTTATGAGAAATACTTTCTTTAGGATTTTTCCTCCTGAGAAGCTGGGAGGCCTCAGGAACAAAATGTAAACAATGATTATCTGCTGCTGTGGAATGCAACAGGCGCGTCTGTGGTTGGTCTCATGTGGTTGTTTCTAATTAATGGCCAATCACAGTCAGCTGGCTCAGACTCTGTCCAAGACACAAACTTTTGTTATCATTCCTTTCTACTCTTAACTTAGCTAGCCTTCTGAGATGAAACCTTTTCTTCTATTCTTTTAGTATAGTTTTAATGTAATATATATCATAAAATAATTAATCAAGCCTTCTGTACATGGAGTCAGATCCTCATCTCTTCCCTCAACCTGAGACCCCTGTGAACACCGTCACAACTTTGAATGCTCACAGAGCTACAAGCATGAGCTGCAATCTTCCCATGTGTGTCTGACATCAGATTGATTACTGATTTTTAGAATCCACTTTTTTATTATTTAAATCTCACCCCCTTTAATTCCTCTATCCCCATGGAGCAGCACTGGGGTGGTAGCATTGACTGTGAGCCCACAGCAGTGCTGTCTGTTGGGTTTCTTCATTTCCTGGTCATAATTTTTCTGTTAGTGGCAGTGACAGGATTGAATCATCATGTTTTGGTCACAGTATTTACTTTGGAGTCTCAGCTTTATGATATTTCTTTTAATGAAACTTCAATCTGTGTAAAACAAAGATTTAAATATTCTGCCTACAGATCCCATTGTGTGACAAAAAGCACATTTATCTTGCATAATAAAGTGTTTTTTTAAAAAAACCCCAACTAATTCTATCTCCCACTGAGAAGAGATTTCATATATTCTTTCCACATATGTCAAAAAATGTGAAAGGACGGGGATATTTTTTATCCAGTGTATTATTAAACATAATAGTCAGCCACCTCTAGAACCCATCATTGATTGAGATAAATGAAGCTATTTAAAAAAAAACCCTAATGAAGTCTCTTTGGTGCTTCTGAAACTCAGCAGTAAAGATAAATGAGAAACAATTTCTTCATATCCATTATTTTAAATTACAGATATCAGCCCTGCTGCTGTTCTCAAGGTTTATTGAATTTTCATAGAATATCATCCACTTCCACACGTGTAATTGAAACCAGAGCAATGTGTTTTTCTTGGGTGTCAAGTTCCAGATGCAGAGATCCCCATGGCCCACCTGGAGCACTCAGGAGGCCCAAGATCCCCCAGCCATGGGGGTCCCAGCAGAATGGCAGGCAGGACACCCTCAGCTCTGCTCTCCCTGCTTGCCAGTGCAAGGACCTGGCAATTCTCACTGTAGGTTTTGCTGTGCCACAACCTTTCACCAGATAATTAATTTCTCTTTAGCACAGTATTTAAGTTAACAATATTGCTAATGGTTATTGTGGTGGAGAAGTCAAAATTAAAGACAAAAAATGTACAAATTTCATCTTAAAATGATGCAACTGGCTTATAATTAAAATTGTTTTTGTTTTGCTTCCTCTATAGTTTGCCTGGTGCTCTTTCTGCTCTCCTCAAAAGACTGAGCATATAAAAAAGCACAGGCTGGTCTCCTCACACCTGGGCTCTACACATCAAACCCAAACCCTGTTTCCAGCTGTGCCAGCTGTTTCCAGCTGTGCCAGCTTTGCCCACAAAGGAGCAGTTGGAGCACAGTGCTCACTCTGAGTGTGTCCCTGTGATGGGCTCCCAGCCCACTGCCCCCTGAGAGAGGCACTGCCACCCCACAGCTTCCACTCATACAGCAGCAAAAATCGAGTGCATCATTCACAACAGAGATCCTAATTCAGTGCAGGCATAGCCCAGAGTCATTCCAGGCCCCCTTTTCGTGTGCAATCTCTGAGGATTTTGTTAAGGAGCCAGCAAGATGCATGAAGGATGCGGGGCTCTGCCTTCCCCCTGCACAAGGCTGGTTTGGGGACAATGGAATTAAATCCTTACCTGAGGACTCCCCTGCTTCTCCCCTGCAAGGACAACTCCCGTCCTTTCCCCCAGACTAAAAGGATCCTTGTTTTCTATCCTCTGCATTGTAGACACGGAGCAACACTTGCAAATATCTCAGCAACTGGGAGAACATTATTGGCACAGCAGGAGGATGCTGCTGAATTTGTCTCTTACACTTTTAGCATTTACTTTATTATATTGGGATGGGGGTAGCAGAGCTGCTACTGAGTAATTTAAATTTAATCATTTATTTTGACACTTTTAACTAGAATGCCAAAAATACCTGCAACTGAGAAGCAGCACTTTATTCTGCACTGCCATAAATCTACATTACAAAAATATTCTTCTTTGGTCTACTTTGATTTATCTTTAAGCAAGAGCTATCCAGAATTGCATAACAAAATATAATACTGCTTACATTTAATATGGCATTTTATCTATAAACTGGAAAAGGATCTAAACCTCATTATTATAATCTCTAAAAACATAGAATTTTTAACTTCACAGCATTTTGTATGAACTTGAGAAATAAGAGCTTAATGAGGGCAAAGCTACATTTCTACCATAAGGAATCTTTTGGATCTAAAAAGCTTTTTACACGGTAGAAAATCAAATGTTCTCCTATTAAATACAGTACGTTACTTACTATTGCTGAGTACTTTGCTAGGGATGTCTGAAATCCTCAAAGTGATACATGCAATAGTCTTTTTTTTTTTTAATCCTCACACACTCAGCCATGTCTCTGCTTCCTCTTGCACAACCTTCCCAGTGCTCATCTCATTTTGAAAGTTAAACCTTGGACAGATGCCTCTTTCCTTTCTGAGCTCCAAGTGCCTTGCAGAAGGCTGGTGCTCTGCCCTGCTGGCAGCTGTCTCATCTTCTGTCTTTTAATTGCTCAGGCTACTTACAGATCTCAAGTGAGATTAAGCAGAGTAGCACCTTCTGGAATACCTGCTAGCACAGCTACACCTGCAGCCCACCATGACCACAGAAATTTCCTCTTTTTTCAGTGACTCCAGTGCATGAGGAGCTGGACACAGGAGCACTGAGTGCACACTGTTCCCTCTACTGCTGCAAGCAGAGGCAGGACAGCAAAAATCTCATATTGAGCACACCCAGCCCACACATCCCCAAGGATTTAAAACAGGTAAGGGTTCTGAGAGCCACATCTAACTGGGGAGGGTCAGTGAGGGAACAGAATGACAGGAGCAGCTCACCTTGGGTGTTTGCTCAAGGTCTGTTGCCATCTCATTGCAGGGGTTCCATACTGTTTGTCTCCTATCACAAAAGTTCCAAACCTTCTTGATGTTTCTCATGGTCATCTCCTCCAAGCACTGCCTCTTTCTTCTTCACAAAGCAGCCACTGACTCCAGTTCTCTTCTCACCCAGCCACCCCACTCTTTTATAGCATCTTCTTCTCACTGGTCACAGCTGTGGCCTGTTAAAGTCAGGCCTGTTCCTGATCTTTGATAATTGGCCCAGCTGCAACTCCTTAGGGGTGAGATTACTTTCTACACTATCTTTATTTTTCTTATATTCTATCCCCCTAGGTCCATATCTAGAAAGGACCTTGACATGGAATAAGCCACTAATACATGTTACAAAAAACTAAACCCTCCAGCACAGACCTTCAGCCTCCCTTTTCAGAGGCTGACACAGGTCACTCTTCCACTTCTGCACTGAGATAGCAGAACTTGCTGGGGAGTGTGTGCTGAGACAGGGTGCATCACACCCAGCTTGTCCCTGAATCCACCCCTTGGGAAGGCTTCACACAGCCCCCACCTTACAGCAACACAGCCCTTTAGACCAGACTATTCTCTAGCAGCTTCATTCCCAAGGACCAGAAGTCATCTTGAAAAGTGTTTACATTGACCAGATGGTTCTCACTGTGCTTCACGAAGAAAACCTAACCAACATTACATGAAATCTGGAAGGCTGCTTTTGTAAAAATTGTGATGGTACACAGTCTTCCCATATGACAAGATTTTACATAAGGAAGGAGCAGAGTTTGCATTAATCTGGTGGTTTTATTGTCACAGAATAAAGCTAAATTGTCTGTGTTATAGGGAAAATCTTGATAAGAAGTGTTGGTGAACTGATTAATGCATTGAGACAAAGAAAGAAGCAAATGAGAGTTTGTAACCTCCTGCCTGATCAGGAGATGTTAAAGATGCATCTGCTGGAGATGCTCAAGAGGGGAAAGCACTGAACCAGTGCAACATTTAAGCAGCAGAGCTGTCACCCACCACAGGAACTTCTTGTGCTTTCAGCACTGCAGAGACCTGTTGACTTTACTCTGCAGGCTGCCTGTACTTACAAGCTCTTTATCAAGAGACTTGCTCTATTCCCTCCCCTGCTTTTGAGCTTTAGGTGATTAAAGCGCCATGTGATTTTTTCCTAGTCCAGAGATGCAGTTGGGAAAAATCAGCCCCAAACAGTGGCAGTGAACACTCGGGAATGCTTCAGAACATGCTCAGCTTGAGATGAGGCAGAAGGACCAGGAAAGTCAGCACAGACCAGAGAGGCTCCTCCTAACTCAGGGGGTCCTGAGGTGTCCCCCCCTCAAGCCCCTCGGCCCTGCAGGTTTACTCCCTCTCCCTTGCCACCCCAGGGTTATTCCCACCTTCCAGAGGAAACATCCCAATGTGAAATGAAAAGACCATTAATGCACACTGGAGAAGGACAGGAGAACGTTGTGGTTTTGGCTACAGATGGCAAGTTAGACATCCCCAGGCCCTCGCAGAGCATGTGTTGGTGTGGCCCACCTGGCTGGACCCTGATGCTCAGCACCCCCTGGGCATCACAGGGGCAGCCAATGTGCCACTGGGACACCCAACATCTATCAAGAGCTTCCTGTCAGCTTCAGTGGATTTTAGTCAAGCATAGCTGGCAGTATAAGATAATACAAAAAAACTAGCTCAAACAATCTTGAGATTTTACTAGATTTAAAAATAAGATAAATCTGTACTTCAACAGAAAAAGGAAATAATGAATTAACAAATAATATTAAAAACTGCTATCAGATTATGAAAGTTAGTCCATGCTACGGTGTCCTCAGAAACCCAGCTGTTTGAAACCATGTCATGAATAGAAATTAGTCCAAACCCAACAAATGAAAGCTGAATTTCCTTCCTGGACAATTTAGAACTAAGTAATTAGGAGAGAAATAAAACTTAAAGCAGATTTTGAAATATCTGTCCCCATTAAGAGATTTTGTATTTGCATCCCAGAAACGAAGTATATCAAGGCCATGTCTTTAGCTGGTATAATGTGATGCTGCCTCATTGGTTTCAATAAAGTACAGCAGCTTAAAGACTCCGGACCCTTTGGCATAATTCTTTCTTTTAAACTCAGCAAATCAAAATAAACTTCAGATTTCTGTGGAGTCACAGATCTACCTTTGGGTAAGAAAGAGGAGAGCCAAGAATTCTTTTCTAGAGGCATTATCACTCTCTTCTATTTCATAATAAATTATTCTCAGGATGAATATTTTGCCATGATCTACAGAGAACAGGAAACTTTTCCCATTGTCCAATTCTTCCTTTTCCAGAGGCAGGTTGCTCCTACAGCCATGTGCCTCTGACCTTAGCATCCAGCAAGCATTTTACTTGCTTTCCATGGAGTTCCATTCCTCCTACCCGCCAGTCCCTTCCCCAGAGCACAGCCTCATGAAGGAGTAAAAATCTGACTTTTTTTTTCTGGATCTGTGTTTCCCTAGAACCTCACCCATGATATATCACTGCTAATCAAGCTGCTGCCTGCCTCCTATGGCTCTTCTGAGAAGTTATTGCCCTTCTCATTCATCACCAAGTCGAGTTAATTCAGGCAATCTTCCTGATCCACAGCCTTGCACACTCAATTGCAGTATTTCATGGGATATGGTATTTTGCTGTAATAATAGTTTCACCCTTTGAAGATTCAGATAAAGGACACCAAGACATTTTCGGTAATTAGTGCTACAGTGGGATTCAACATCCCTTTTGGTGTCTGGGAAGAGGAGAGCTGCTCCAGCACCACCATCATTGACGCGTGGTGTTTGAAGAGGCATGTGGAGGGGAACAAATCAGAATTTCTGTCAGAGTTGTCTTTTTTCAAGTGTTTTGAACTCAAACTATAAACATGTTGACTCTTTTGTTTTCCAGACATTGTCTTTGATGAAGGCAGAGCTGGGAAGAGGAATCTAATCCAATTTCCAGTGCTGGCTGGGGAAGGTTGGCTCACCCCATATTGCCTTTGATTTCTCTATGGGTAGGGTGGGAAGGGAGGAGAAAAAAAAGCTACAACTCAAGACCTTTTGTTACTGATATCTTTTTAAGGAAACAAAAAATTCCTATTCTTTCAGAGAATGTATACTATGCTCTAACATTTAGATTAACATGCATTTAGGAGGAAAAAGATTTAATATTCAATTGCATTTTAAAGAAGTTAATGGAAGGAAGAGTAGGCCCAGGAAAAGAGAAATTGTCCAAATCTACAGTCTCTAAATTTACAAAACTTTACACTGCCAACAGTAACACAAAACACCAAAAGTGTAAGTCTTATGGAAATTTCAACAAACTACAAAACTGCATTTAGAAAAAAAACCCCACAGAGATGTTTTCAAGAGCAGATAGGTGACTTGAGACTCTTGAATAACTCTTTTGATAAGCATGTACTCACTTGAATTTTAAAAAAAATCCTAACATAGCAAAAGTCAAGAAACGCCTGAGTTTTTGAAAACCATAGAATCCCAATGAGAAGCCACTAATGGGATGCCTTCAGGAAATACTGATCTTCACCATTTTGATCTAACATCTTGGAGTTTAAACACACATTGGAGACTGGAGGGAATGAAGTTATACAGTCATTCTGAAAATTATTCATGTGGGAATTAGGAGGAGAGGTCATATTTGGGCAAAAACTCAATTAACCATGGTAACAGATAAGAGGAGAATAATTGGGAAGAACCAGAGATTAATTACAGAGCCATTTATCCAGTTTCCTGCCCTCTGCCCACTCCTAGCATATACTGCTCCCTCAAACACCATCCATTTGCTCAGCAGGGCTGGGGGAAGCGAGAGAGGCCAATGCAAACAGATTTATATCTGAGCCAGCAAATAAACCAGGCTCTGGCATGCACTGGAACTGCAAGAACTTGCCCCAGCTCAACTGTTCACAGGCTCTGGCTCTGCTACAAGAGTGATGCTGATGGAGGCACTGCAGGAAATCACCTCCCGGATCCCTGTGCCAAGCATTACTTTGGTAAATTACAAAAGGACACAGTGGCTAATAGGATCAGGACCTGGAGAGCAATAGAAGAAGAGAAAGGACAAATGAATGATGTCTAATATAAAGTGCAGTTTTGTTTGCTCTTCACCACCTGAAGGCAGTAGCTGCTTCACAATATTGCCTGCATTTATAAGGTCACAGGGTTCTCTGCTAACACGGTTACAGGACTGCAATCGCCATTAATTTCAATAGAAGTTTCAAACATGCAGCACCAGCAAAATAAGGTCTTAAAATTCCACCTGCCCTGCAAGATATTTGTTGTTCTAGAGGGCGAAATCTACTGCATCAAGCAGTTATTTTTAAAAGGCAAGACAGGAAAAAGAGATTCTGCTTTACCTAGCAAAGTAAGCAGATTTGCAGGCTTCCCTATAGCGCTTTATGTGGGCTTAGAGGAAGTATTACACCTCTGATTTCTGTTGAAATGAACTTACCTGACCTAAAAGTCACTTTTTTTAAGACTGCATTTTCCATCACTCCCTATGGACAGCTGTTCAGAACAGCTTCACTCCCAGCATCATTGTCCAGGGTAGACTCTGCCTGTCACATCCTAGTGATGCCAAAATATCCAGTTACAAAGATGGAGGATTAAGAGGTCTATGACTCTTGCACAACGTCCTGTTTAACTGGAAACCATGTCATCAGGAGGACAATGAATTTTCTTGCTCTGAAGCACCACAGAAGCACCATAAACCCTCAGAAGATACAGAAGGAGGCACTGGATGGAGCAAAGATGCTGACAAAGGGGGCTGGGAAAAAAAACAACAGCAATAAGCTTTTTGTCCCGCTGAGGAAGGTCTGTGGACCACCTTACACCAACATCTTACATGCTCAGGAAGCTTTAGAGCCATGCATGGGCACACATGATCTCATGATGCAACAGCATCAGACAAAAATGAGGTAAATAAAGTAGATTAAATGCATCTATCAGTAATAAAAAAGTGAACTAGGCCAAGACTATCTACAGTCCCAAGTTACTGCTGGCAGTACTGAAACTGAACCCAGGAAGATTTGGAGACCTCTATTTCAGAGGCAAGAAAGGTGGCTGCTACATGTTGTGTGTGCAGGCTCAACCAAGAACAGCTACAGCATTTACTCTGCCAGTATAGCTCATACTGGCATTACTATGATATTAGAGGTTAGGGTAATATTCAGAATCACCACTCAAGCGTTTTGGCCTAAAAAACTCACTTTCTTATCCTATTTCTTTTACCCACAAAATAGCATTGCAGTGGAAACCACAGCTAATTTAGCCACAAGGTATACAACAGCACATTTAATTGGTGACAAAAGAAAAGAAATGAATTTATTTCCTGCCACATCTCCAAATGGGCTCTCACTCAGACACTGCAGTGAGCAATAACAGTAAATGGAATAAACCAGCTCTGTGGCAGGTTAACTTTATCCATATTAAGGGTTTCATCTACCCTACTGCAGCTTTACTGGTACAATGTCCAGGTACAACCCAAGCCCTTCTACACACCCCACTGCTGTCCCAGTGTGTAACAAGTCTTGCTTTAACTTGTAAACCCAGGTATCAAATCCAAAAACATTGAGGCTGCAGAAACCTTGGCACAGATTGCAGGGGGATGGGAACTGGGTGATCTTTAAGGTCCCTTCCAACCCAAACCATTCTGTGAGCCCACAATTCTCTGCTATGAAGTGAGTACAAGTGCACTGAGTGCCAGGAGCACTGACAGCACCAGCTCCTGGCTCCCACAGCTGCAGCATCCTTGGGGACACCCAGCTCAACTCAAGGCAATCACACCCTCAGCTGAGCAATCTCGCTGTTACTCATCAGTGGCAGTGGATAAACCCACCAACACATCCCAAAATCAGTGGGTTTACTACTGACAGGTTTGACTAACACAGCTGAATCAATCTGGGAGATGTGTTTGGGAAGTGGATGGGAACTCTCCAAGCAGAGCCACACAAAGAGCACCTGCACTGCCCTTTGTTTCCAGCTTGCTCCCCACAAGTCAGCAGCCATCAATGCTGAGGTTTAAAACAGAACCAGCTGGAAGAGCACTGGTGCAGTGCACTGGGAGATCCCAGCCCAGCCAAAGCAAACCCCAGGTGAAGGTTTTGTTTTTGCCAGTGGGGTGTTACCAAAGCTGTCAAAGACAATGAAAACACAAAATGCAAATAGACTGACTGCCTGTTTCCCTACAGACATGAAAATCACTCCAGCTCCATTATTAATGCACTTGGGCTCATTTGTCAAGAATTTCAGAAAAATGAGTTCAAAACCAAGAAAACCTCCAGCATTTTTATGATAATGCCAGTAAAGTCTGTGGGATGGAAGATTAGGCTGCACACTGTGCTTCTTTCCCAGAAAATCCCTCCCCACCATTTTAGATTATTTTAAATCAAAATGAGGAGAAAAAATGAGCTGTTTAAAGCATCAGTAAACAAAGGCCTCTTACTAGTAGGCCTTTATCCACAATTTATGCCAATTTGGTATTTTGTTTCATATGAAAATGTAGTGCCTTCAGCCTTCCTCTAAAGGAGGACTACTGCTACTGCTGCTTTTTATACTTATTGAGACAATCATTTATTTACCATTTCCTTTTTGTTTTCAATTCAAGAAGAATGTGTTCTTTTATCAGTTATTTATTTAGGATTTCAAGTAAATTGATTTTTCCCTTTTATGTGCATTGCACAGCTAAAACATGCAAGTAGATGAATCCCATTCTACTCATTTGTTTGATTTTCTCTCTCCACTCATCTGAGTTTCCAAATTCTCTTTCTGCACCTGGCTGCTCTCCCAGTGCCCCGTGCCACGTGACACCAATCCAATCTTTTAGGTGCCATTCTAATTGCAATAAGTTGCAGCAATGAGGAACGTGGATGAGCTTGCACCTGCACACCACAGTGCAAACATCATGATTCTCCCAGCCCAGAGAACTCAAACTGCCCCTCACAGCTGATGCCCTCAGCAATTTGTCCAGCCCAGGTCGCCCACCTGAGTCTGAACCTGCCTCAAAGGTCATAAAGCTGAGAGGTCAGAAATCTGAGAGGTAGAATTCTCCCTGAGCCCCACAAAATCTGCTCTTGATTCGCCTGCAGGAAAACAGCAAAGTGCTATTTTTCAGACTTTTCCTCCCCCCATTACGGATGCAAGCACATATGTGCTCATCTCTCTGCTTTCCTCTCCCCAAGCCTGGCACGTACCCAGGGGACCATGAGGAGAGACTCTCACAGCATGCTGGAGGGGAGGAAATAAGTGCATCAAGGAAACAGTGTAATAAATCCACACCTGTCAGGGAAAGGGTGCCCACAGCAACAAACCACACAGGAGCAGACTGTTTCCGTCAGTTTTACAAAACTCGCCCCAAAGTGATGGAAAATGAGATGGAGATGGGCAAATTACAGAGCAAAAACTGGAATGCAAATGTCCTGACTCTGTTCTTCACTCCAGTTCTCCTACAGATTTTCTCCACAGCCTCAGGAGAGCTTGAGGAATGTGCTGTTGCTTTCTTTTCCTTTTATCAGCAACTACACTGGGTCAAGTAGAGAAGTATCCATCACTCGCGGTCTTGCTGAAGGCACCAGAGACACGAAGGAAAATGACAGGAGCCCAAGCTAAAAAGGCTTTTGGATCTAATTCATCCTCACCAGCTTGAAAAGCAAAGCTGAATGCACACACTGCACTGCAGAGATGGCCTTCATAAGGCCCAGCTCTGCACCAGAACTCAGGGTCCACATCAATGCCAACCCCTTGGTGGAAGCACCACGTGCTGCTCAGCTCCCAGGAATCCAGGAGTGTGTGATGTGCTTGGCAAAGCTGTGAAGCCACTGTAAAAACCTACTTTGTAATTTTTCCTGCTGAAGAGTTTAAGTCTCTTCGTTCTGTTTTAATGGAGTAATTTATCACCCGATTCCTTTTAAAAGTAACTAATATAGATAGATTAGATAGTAAGATGTGATACATAAAGAATAATAGTCCATTATTAATAATAAGTTTCCAATATATTATAATTTTGCGTGATTGATTAGAAAGTCCGTTGTTTTACTCAACATCTTTTTAAAGACTTCTCAATATCAGGTCAAGATTAAAAAGTTAAAGGCAGCTTAATCATCAGTTCTAAATGTAACTTGGAAGAGTATTGGGTTCAGGAGCACTTGAAATTGTTACCTGGCTTCTTGGCCATGAAAGAAGGAGCACTTTATTCCACACCCCATTTCAGTGTCACTCTATCCCAATTGCTGAGTCATTTAAAAAGTCTTTCCCTAAGAGCAGACAAAATAATCAGTTTAGGAGTCAAAGGGGTAGGACTGATCCAGTTGCTTGTGGAATTACAATTTCTTCATTATTCTTTAAAGAGCAGCACCTCTCCATTCTCTGTTAACTTCAACAGAGATTCACTGTTTGAATCTGGTTTGCAGATATTTTTAAAGCAGGCATTTGATCTGGATGTAAGTAGCATTCCTCCCCCTGTGCATCAGTGAACTAGTCCTGAAACATGGCAAGATAAATTTATTTGCACCAAAATATAGTCACCTTGTCCACAACCCAGCTACAATCCTGAGCCACAGTTTTTCAGGGTCTTTCAGAGAGCTATTTATTTATCCTATCGCTATAAGTCAGTTAACCATTGTGACATATCAGCCCAGGTATTCAGCAAATGCTGCACATCTGTGTGAAGAACCTTGTAGCAATTTCTGTTTCCAGACACCAAATTTATAAGCAAATTCAGCCCTGTCATTGTTCTAATAACCTTGATTAAATCTAAAGGAAATTGAGTCTCCAGCAAAACTAAACATGTATTACAAGAAATACTTTTTAACCTCTATTCTAATTCTGGCAATTTTAAATTTCAGCCTGAAAAGCATCTCCAGTCCCTTTCATGAATGATAATTCAGTGGAATTACACTGAAAAAAACAACCCTGCACCTGGACACGATTATCTCTCTGAAAAGGACATTTTTAAGCAACAACTTTCAATAAAAATCACAGAGCAGTCAGGAGTTTAAGGACAGAAACCTTGGCTAAAGGTTTTATATGATAAGTAGGACTGCAAACGCTTCCTTTTCCCATGGAAGTGGGACCCTGTTGAGGTGCCCTGCACATCTCCTGTGCTGCCAAGAGGCCAAGAAGGGTCAGGAACCAAAACACCAGCAGGAAAATCACTGTGTCCTCTCCCCTGCTCTGCAGGGACAAGGGACAGACCTGCCCAAGTGCCTTGTACCTGCACACACAGACTACCCAGGGCAATGGCAGAAAATGGGTTCATGTTTCAAACAATGAAATTAATACACTGGCAATAGAATATGCAATTTCCTTGTTTATTGCCTTTCAAGGCAATGCCATTGCCAGAGGTTGTCATTGTACCAACAGGCAGAAAATTAATTTGACATAGATTCAAAGCAGCACACAATTGAGTCCCAGGGACCTCTCAGCTCTGCTGTTGTGTCCCAGAAAAGGATGAGCTTTTCCTTTTCTGTCCTTTGCCATCCTCTCTCTTGCAGCAGCTCTTTTCCCAGGACACTCAAACAGGGACCAAGCAGACCTGTGGCAAACAGAGGTTTTCAAGCAGAAAAACCTGGAAGTGTGCAAAAAAAGGAAAATATTTTCATCATGATAATGTGCCGGATTTCTCTTCTGTCAAAGAACAAACAAAAATGTGGCTTCCAGTCAGAATGTTTCTTTTAGTTCCTCTCATTTGAAACAAAAATCTATATACCAATTAAGGTTACTCACAAATCATACTTTTGGAGCTGGAGAAACCCTTTGTTTTGCAAATGTCAAAATGGGATATATATTATTACAATCAAACCTTTATTCTAAATTATACATTAAAAATTTCCATACTCCTCACTTGGGCTTTAAACCATAATTTCATCCAAGACTTTCCTCTCTGGAATAGCAGAGCAGGGATCTATACAACCTGTCTGCACACTTAGATCAGCATCACAGCATCTCTTTCAATATTAACACCCATTTCAATCAGCTCAAAAAATGTTCTCATTAGCAACACAAAAATCCAAACTATCCCTCAGCTGCTACATGAGCTCCATGCCCTCCTGCAGTGCCCATCCTGGGTGCCCACCAGCTGTCACAGGAAAGGAACAGCTGGACAAGAGAGCTGTGTCTGAAACCAACGGCCTCATAAAGAAGAGTCCTCTCTTTTCTGATAAGTGCACAGACATGATCATCAACAAGGAGAAACAAAAAGGAGTGTTTGCACAACAAACTGAGCAGGAGGGGCTTAATCAATAGCCAAGCACAAAATTACCTCAGCAGATTTCAACTCATTTCCATAGAAAATGCAGATTCTGTGGAAGATAAATTAATATAAAAGGCAAGTTTCTCTCTGCCAGCCTGGTGGGGAGGGGTGTCCAAACCACCCTGCATGGGCAGCTCTACTCAGCCCTGCTCCACTCGCAATCCAACATCAAAGCTGAAAAAAGAACACAAAAAGGAAAAACCAACCAGAGATGAAAGCTTCATTTGGGAGAAAACATCGTGCAACCTTTCTGGTCCAAATTGAGCAGATTACATCTGGGCTTTATTCTTCTGTCTGTCACAGGCCTGGCAATTCAGAGCAATTTGGCCAAGCCATTAGTCATATGCTAAGCAAGGCTTCTCCTCCCTCTGCCTGCTCTCAGATTGTCTTGGTAGATACTGGCCTCCTGCTTTTCCTTTTTCTAAACCACAGCAGTTTCTGTTTTAACATCATTCCCTCCACATGTGACACAATTCTTTTCAACATTTAATGATATTATCCTATCTCTAAAATGGAATAAATAAGTGTTTTATGAACTCTGTGTAATCATTGTTGACAACAAAGATGAGGGAAGTTTTCCAGAAACAACCAGCGATGGAAATCCTTAGGGATGATGAATATCCTGACCTGAGTCTGCTCTCTGTACAAAGCATTGGCAGCCACCATGAGCAGCAGTGATGCCCATCCTTTACTTGCAATTATAAATATTTTGTCCTGGGTCTGCAGCCATTCAGGCCTCAGGCTTCTCTCCCTTCCCATTTGGATCCTATTCAGGAACAAAAACATAAATTCATCCATGTTCAGACCAAAAAACTCTGTCTTGAACGAAATTTGAAATACAGGGCAAAAATGTTCCTGCTGGTGATCATGTTCAAGATACATTTATATCAAACTATTTCTCTTCATTACAAAAACAATAAAATCCCAAATAATGACAAAGGCAAGAGCAGTGGCTTTCAGTTTCTTATTAGAAGTTGAGCTTGGCCATAATATTATTCATATGAAATCTGATATGAAACCACCTGGGTGTCATGATGTTTTTTATATTACAGTAAATTCAATGCATTAAGGATGCAGAAAAATCTCATTTGGGACTGCAAAGCAGCCAAGAGTCTTTGCAGATCCCCCAAGAGCCAGCAAATCACTGCAGCTCTCCCAAGTGATGCAGAAGTAAAATAATCCTGTGTACCAGCACCAGCATCTGTTTGCAGCAGCAGAGAGTGCTTTACAAACTTTAATAAATGTAAACCTCACAAATCTCTCCTTATACTGATGGTTTATGGTTACCATTCCTCACAGAGGAGAAGCAAGGTGCCAAACACTGCACATGTGGACGTGGCATGCCCCTGTTCCAGCCAGGGTGTGTGGCTGCAGGTCAGTGCACAGCTCCTGCCCCAGCACCATGCACCTCCCATCCCCGCAGGACCAGCAGGGTCCTGCCATAGCCAGCACAGAGCACAGCATCCCTTGGCAGGGCAGTGAGACCCCAGCAAGGACCCAGCCCTGAACCATCTCCGCTCACCCAGCACAGGGCCAGGACACACAGACTCTGCCCCCAGAGCCCTCCATGTGCAGCTTATCAATATTTCATTATCAGCACACAGCTGACCTCTGGATAACTGTCTGCAGTGTCCAGCAGCCCAGACTGCCTCCCTGCTGCCAGCCAGGAACATCTGCCCTTGTTCCCTCACCATGGCACAGAGGCAGCAGGGCAAGATCCCATTGTCCCATTATTTGTGCTGCAGAGATTCTCAACAGCATTAAACTCACAATATTGTATTTGTCCACCTTATCAAGAGTTAGGGAGTCCAGGCAGGAGGCTTATGGGCAGAACAACAAACCCAGAGCTGGCTGAGTGAAATGTCTGCCACAAGAATCTTTAAATTATCTGGCTTTCCCGCGGCTTTACATGCCAGTCAAATGCCAGCCCTCTCCTTCCTTATTCCATCCACAAGGGGAGATGTGTCCACTCCCCTCCCAGCCTCTGCTGCTCCAGGGACCACTGGATTCAGCCTTTTGTGGCTGCTGGGGAGGGTCTGCCCTGCAGGCAGAAGGAATGCCACCAGAGCCGTGCATGGCTGACACTGAGATGGCTGCAGCTACAAAAAGCATTTCCTTTGTACACTGGATTTCTTCGCAGTATCTGCAGGCAGAAGGAGATTCTGGGAAGGGCCTCACTTGGAAAGAGCCCCAGCACACCCCAGTGTGGCAGACACTCAGCATCCTGCTGAGCCAGGTACTGTGAGCCCTGCTGCCTCCAGGGAGATGTCACAAAATCTCTGGAAGCTGTTGTACTTTTGGTTTGGAAAACCAGGACAAGATTTATGACTTTCCTACATTCAGCTGACCCAGGCCCACCACACCAGTTATGCCCCACCAGGTTCAGACACTGTATCAGCAGATTTGTGTGATAACACACAAACCACCACTGCAGATAACACAGGACACACCACAGCTGGCACAGTGTGGAGGAGAGGGAAAAATTCTATCAGTACAGAAGGCTCTTGCACAATAAAATATTCTATTTTCTACTTTTACCATGTTTGGAGCATCCTGGTGGAATGGATAAGCCATTCACCAAGGACTCCAATGAAACCTGGTGCTCTGATGCCACCACCAAAAGCTGCCCATTAAAATGCTTTGTCTGGGTTTGCCAGATATTCACAGGAAAGGAGAGCAGCCAGAACAGCCCAGCAGAGCACTGCTGCTGTCATTATCTGCAAGGAGACAGAGAGGAGGGAAAAAGCTTCTTTGGTTTCTTTGAAGCTTATTTATTCCAATGGTAACGTTATCAAGAAAAGATAAATTTTCAAGCCAGTAAAAGCAGCTCCATCCCTTCTAATTTCACCCTCACACACACCAAGTGCTTCTATGGACTATAAAATCCTGAGATTCAGGGAAAGATCTTAAACTCTACATACCCAACCTAAGCAACATGCCTCAAATTCAACCTGGTCCACGTTTATGACACTAACAGCCCAGTGCTCACATTGCTGGCTTGGGACAGACATACAGCAAACACAGGACAGATTCCCATCATTGCATGTTCTCTTCTAAGTTTTTGTTTTTCTCATCATAGGGGGAAAACCAGACTGAGAAGTTCAAACTTCAATGGAGTTTTTCTCCTAGAGAAGATCCCTTCCTGTAAAACTGAACATATAAGCAATACCTCCATCCTGGACAAACAGAGAAAGCCAAACATAAATGTGAACAACACTCATTGTGTTCTGGAACACAAACCCCAGTTTTTTACCCATTATTTCAATTAATTAAATTTCAAATTTTGTATCATGCTGAAATATTAACTCAGTTCCACTTACATATGTTTAAGGTACTATAATATGTTTTCAAGTAATTGAAATAAAATATTTCATCATATTAAAATTTCAGAAATATAGAAAGGTAATAACATGATCTTATTGAAATAATAAAGAAGTTGTGAATAATTCACATACTTTTCTTTAGTATTTGTCTTTCATCACATAATTGCATCTTTTCATTTCAGTTCTAGTTGTCTTGAAATGTAAAACTTTCCCACCAAAAGAAAATTTCAGATTCTCACTGGTTCAAGTCCGTGACAGAAAATTCATCTTTGACTAATTTATAAGACAGAAAAAAATAATAGAAAGTGGATCCAAGTGAGCAATTATCTACATCTATGAGGCTTCTTGAGTGCCCTGTGCAGTTTCAAAACATTAATTTGTTCAGCAATTATAGCAGGAAGATGTTGTCAGACCCCCATGGCAGGGAGGGACACAAAAAGTCTCCCTTTTTGCCAAATGCTTGTCCCTGAAATATCTGCTGCAAATTATCCTCTGTTTCCACAATGAGCAATGCCCTCAATAGGTGCAGAAAACCTGTGAGGGTGTAGAAATCAGAGCTGAGGCACAAAACTGAACCATTCAGAAATTACCTGGACTGTGGCACAGAAATCGTCCCAGTGCCTAAAGGGGCTACAAGAGAGCTGGGGAGGGACTTTGGACCAGGGCAGAGAGTGACAGAGCAAGAAGGAAGGGCTTCACAATAACAGAGGTCAGGGTTGGACTTTCTTGAATGCTCACCAGCTGCCCAGCACTCCAGCACCCCAAGTCCTGCCATACAACACCTGGATATCAATTGTCCTTCTTGTCCAAAATTGGACAAGATAAATTGGACAATTTTGTCCTGTGCAGACCAGAAGTTGGACTTGATGATCTTTTGGGGATCCTTTCAACTCAGGATATTCTATTACTCTACAAACATTAATTTGCCTCAATATATTATATGAATCAGCTTAAAGAAATACTACATTTGCAATTACTCATTTTTCTTTGGCATAAAATCTTCCGCTTTTCAGTCACTCAGCTTTGTCTGCCTCACTACAGCAATAAATAGCTGAAATGCCTTTTTGCTCAAGCTTTTGCATGAGTCATTTTAGTAACCTCCTTCCATCAGGTGGTTTTGTTTAGCTGGTGTTAAAAACCCACATTCTGCAGCAGGGGAGCAATTTCTGCAGCACAAATCAAAGCAGGAGCCTCTGAAATGTACCTTTCTTAGAAAAAAATAAAAATTAGACTTAGTGATAAAACATAATTCAGACAATTTTTGCTACTTTCATTAACAGGACAAATCCCAGTCCAGTAGTACAAGGTAGCAAAGGGAAACTCATGGGAAGTGTGGCAGAGAATGGAGCTGATGTAAAAGGCTGCTCCAACACAGAGAGGATATAAAGGAGAGTTCAATGTTTCTTCTGCACCCTTCATCCTTCTTCTAAAGCACACCAGTTATCTCACAGCTGAAGAGTTCCCTGCCCCAGGCACCACTTCCATCAGGATTTGCAGAGCAATAGTCTACCTTGCAAAGCATGGCCATGGAAAGCAGCATTGCACACTTACTTGCCTTTCTCCCAGATTTATGGTGAATGTCCAGAAAAAATGTAAAGAGGCTAAAAAGCTTTATACAAGTCACCTGAGGGATTTTACATTTTGTTATCTAGGATTTAAGATGTTATCATTAGAAATTTTTTTGTGTGGCTCTGTTGTCCACTGCAAATGAGTCATTCCTTTCCAGGAGCAAGTCAACAAAGGTCCAACTCCACCAGGATGAGGATACATAAAATCTCATCAGCTGCCTCCCTGTCACTATATTTCCTGAGAAATCCTCTTTGCCCAGGATTTTCTCCTGGGAAGCTAAGAAGCCTCAGAGGAGAATGAAAACAATAATTATCTGATTGCTGCTCCTGTGTTTGCTGCTTTGGAATGTGGCTTGGACATTGTTTACCAATCAAACCAATGTTTGATTGGTTCCATGTGAATTGTTTTTTCTTAATGGCAAATCACAGCCAGCTGTGTCAGACTCTGAGTCAGTCATGAGTTTTTATTATTCATTCTTGTGAAACCTTCTGATGTATCCTTTCTTTTCCTTTAGTATAGTTTTAGTATAGCATTATATAATATAAATATATATAATATAAAATATTTTATATAATATAATATATATTATATATTATAAAAATATATACATATATCTATAATATCATAAAATAATAAATCAACCTTCTGAGAACAAGGAGTCAAATTCTCATCTCTCACCTCATCCTGGGGACCTCACAAACACCAAACCACCCCTTCACTTCCTGAGGAATTTTAGATTTATCATTACTACATTTTTCTTGCCTCCATTGCCAGAGGAGGGTCATCCTGAAGCAAGGCACATCTCCAGGAGCACATGTGACAGGTTAGCTCAGCAGCAAAACCAACAAGCTGTAAAGCCAGAGCAGTAATGACCTCATGCATTACAATGCTCGCTGTGTAATAATGCCACATATAAATAACAGACTGCAAAGATCATTAAAGCCAATCAAAAGTATAGATTAGCCCATAAAATCTGTTTAATGTCTCCTATATTCTGATACACTGTGAAAGAGAAACTCCAGTCAGCAGTGGATGCAGGTGTTCGGCAGCAGCATTGGGCTTCCATCACCCTCACCTTGGAGCTTTCCTTCCACTCTTGTGTTATCACTGCAATTTTTTACTCACTAAATCCTCCACAAGGAGAGGTGTAGCTGAGGATTGTGGCCACATTTTTGCTGTAATCTCCAAAACAAAACATGAGATCCAGCACAGCTGCTCTGCCAGCCCCAGTCTCAGCACCCCAGCGCTGTTTGTGGCTCCACCAGCCCAGCCTGGCAACACCACCATGGGGATCTCTCCTGTGGTGCAATCACACAATCACAGTCACCAGCATTGGAAGAGACCTCCAAGAAGATCTGATCCGACCATCAACCCAACCCCTGCCATAATCACACCCAAACCAAACCCCAAGTGCCACAGCCAGACTCTTGCTGAACATTCTCAGAGACTGTGACTCCACCACCTGGGCAGCTTATTTGAATGCCTAATCACTCTTCCAGTAGAAAGAAAAATAACATTTCATCTGAACCTCCCCTGACACACAGCTCTCTCCACTGTTTCCAAGTCCGTTGGATAAAGAAGAAATTTTTTTCTTGATAATGCACCCCTTTAGCAAAAATCTTTATGATCTAAGGGGAAAGCAGCTGCTTCTCATGGTCTCCATAACAGACTGCCAAGGGATACCAAATTCCTAAATGTCAATTCCTACCTGAGCAACTGAAATCACATATGCTCATTTTCTGATTCTCAAAGATGTGCTTCACAAATAATGTAACATGCCTGATGTTTCTATTTACAATATTTCCCAATTAGATTTTATTTAAGTTTACTTACCAAAATACATGGATGTGTTTACCCTGCCAGCATGGTATTACGCATGGAAGAAAGAGAGATGGGCAAACAGGTGAAGAACAATTCACCTCCATCAGCACTTGGCAAATCCTCTCCCACATCCACAAAAGCTGCTAATATTAACAGATGGCAAATCCTTCCTGCTTGGAGACAGACACCAAATCCTGACCTGAAAGGCCAGCTTTGTGGTCTCACTTCCCATTTCACAGCAGAGCAATCTTTAGAGCCCAGCAAACTCTATTCTGTGCTCATATATTCTCCAGACGAGGAGCAGGGTCAGCCTGCCTGCCACCTTTTAAAACAGCTGCACTAGCAAGAAGGCTAAAATGAGAATTTTCCAGGAAAGACTTCATGTTTTACCTTGCAGACGAGACAATTTAAGCCATGTTGTATATGCTAATAAAAGCAATTTCTTAAGTTACCATTTAGTATAAGAAGTGTCTGCTACAGGAAATAAATTCAGCAATTAATATTGCCCATAACCTTACAGCAACAATTTTTTAATTTCTTATTTTTTAAGAACCACAACTTGTGCTGAAAGCACATTTGCATTTTATTACCCCTAAATGTTTAACTACCATAACTAATGCTTGATTAATAAATGGCTAGCTACTGCTGCTACTTGAAACCTCATGATTTAGATATGGCAAATTATTTGCCATTGAATACTGGTCCTTCTCAAGCAGCAACATAGGGAGAAAAGGACAAAAAAGGAAAACAGGTTTAATTCATGGTGTCTCTTAAGCATCACTCTGGTTCCAGCCAAGTTCATTAAATGCTGGATAAAGGTACAATGTTTATAGGCCTTGTTTAAATGTGAAATTGTAGGACAAATCTTACTAAGTTTATGTGACCAGACTTCCACAGATCAGGTCTCAACTGGACACATCCCTTCCAGAGGCTTCCTCAAGGCAACAGAGAATTCATAATAATTTTGGGGGATTCTGGAGGAACCCAGCCCACATTCAGCATCCATAATCAACCTCCAAGTGAAAGGCAGGTATTTTGGGTGGGGGTCTTTTGGTTGTTGGAATTTGAATTTGTTTGGTTTGGGACTTTTTGGAAGGATTTAGAGGTATTTGTGTGTTTGGTTTTTATTTCTTGTTGTGGATCTGTAGGGTTTTTTTGAAGTCTCAGACATTATTTTCCACCTTTATTTTTTTATTTATTAAACATGCCATTAACTCACCGAGTTGGTAGCTATAGAAGCATGAAGACTGAGACTAATTTGAATTAAAATGAAACATTGTGGATAATACTTGCTTGCTTCCAGGCCTTCACAATAGAGCCTTAAGGGAAAAAAATTGCAAAAGAAAATATGAATTGGACTTCAAAGCTGTTAAAACACTCTCTGGCAAAAGGCCTTACCTGGGGTGCCTGGTTTTTTCAAAT
Organism: Ammospiza nelsoni; assembly: GCF_027579445.1. Lineage (NCBI taxonomy): Eukaryota > Metazoa > Chordata > Aves > Passeriformes > Passerellidae > Ammospiza > Ammospiza nelsoni. Next base: position 9,560,343 of record NC_080648.1, read on the forward strand.
GCAAATATGTGAGACATTTAACTATGCATAAAGCAGATCTCAAGTGCTTTCTATTGCTTCAAATGTTCCTCTCCCACATCTCATTTCCTAAATGCTTGTGCCTTTTAGGTGGCAGCTGATTTCGCAGCTTCAATTTGATTTTCTTGGAGAGAAGTCATAAGTGATGCTCAGCCTGGGAGCTGCAGCACAGCACCCCAGAGCCAGCCCTGCTTCCTCCTCACCTTCACGATTTGGGTGCTCCACAAAGCCCAAGGAATTAAATTTTCCCCAGCCCCAATCCTGCACGATGTCAAGTCTATAAATATGGCTTTCAATTAAAATCGTATCAGCAGAGCTACATGACAAAATAGAAGAACCAGCAGAATGGGATAGAAGAAAAAGAATAAGAAATCTTAGGAAGCAGCAGAATAAATCTTCCACTCTGGACAATTTTAAGGGAAAATAGTGCAGTTAATGGAAATCTCACCATGCAGCCAAAAAGAAGAAAGCAGAATTGACAGCTATGAATCAACTACTGCTCTGTTTTTTCAAGGCATCAGCAAAGGTTACAACCTGCTGCACAGCAGCTGTGGACACAGCTGTCATTTCAGATTTTATTTCATAATATCTGCTTTTGAATTAGGCAGACTTCAACACTGATTAGGAGCAGGCTTTTCTCCTACAAATGCTTATAAGAAGAAATGTTTTCCCACAAGTCACACGGCCTTACAGCCCTTTGGCTTGCTCCAGAGATACATCAAAAATATCCACCCCCATAATCACAGCCTTTTCATCTTGGCAGGTCCTTCCAAGTGCTCAGTACTCTGAATTTTCCACCACTATCAATAGTGTTAACAACTAATAGTCAGTAATTTTTCAGAACTCCTTTCAAGCCTTTCAGGAACTTACTTGTATGAAATATTAACAAGAAAAATGTTCTGAAGTAGTAATAAATTTGTCTCTCTCCAGCCTCTAACAGAGATGAAGAGCTGTGCAGGGAGTTTTCAAGTTCTCTTTAGGTCCTGGGGGTCTTTGGGGTGTTGGTTGGTAGCATCATCCCACAAACAAGCAGCTTAACCTCACCAACCCAACACAAGTAATAGAACCACCAGAACAGCCTCAGCCACCACAGGTCATGGACATTCTCCATCCCAGTATCCAGGGATATCCCAGTTCTGTGTTCAAGCAGCCAGACACTTCTCAAAGCAGACAGCCAGGTTGATAAATGTATTTAACTGCCTAAAGATGCAGACAAGCACCCAGGGAGAGCTGCTGAAATCCTTTGAGTGAGTAACTCCAATTTTCCCTCATCTGCATGCATAAACTGCCCATGAATCCCACAGGCTGGCAGCAAAATGGGTCTGAAACCCAGAATATTTCTGGTTTGTGCCAAGAGTTTCCCTTTCCATACAGGGCCTTTCTAACTAACAACTAACTAAATTTATCCAAGGGTAGAAAAGCAACAAACAACTCCATGTGCAGGTGATGCCCTTTCAGTCACACACAGACCACCCATTTTCCATCCACAGGAGCACCAAGCCAAGGTGTCTGCACATTTAATTGATATTAAAGTGGGAATTAATGATAAGATTATCAATCTCTAAAAATGATGTCCCAGGACAATACCCATAACTGCAGTGGATCTTACAAAGGGCAGTCAATTAAAAAATGCTATTGAAGTACACATGGATGAAAAGAAAATTACATGGGGCACTTCTGTTATGAGACAGTCAACAAGTTTGTTTTTTAGGGCCCAAAAATTCCTTTTAAGTTTGAAAAAGTATGAGATATTTCAAAATATGTAGAAAAAGTAGAGTGAGATCAATCTCAGGCAGACAGAAACAGGAGAAGGAGAAGAGTCATCAGATGTGTGAAGAGCCAGTCCCACAGGAACAATGACAAAAGATGGAAAATTAACAAGTAAAATTCCTCATAGCTTGTGCAGGTTGCCTTTTGTAATTCAGTAGGAGTTATTATACTGCAAAATTCAGGGGGATAAAAATCCATTACAGCTCTTCTCTATACCCTGCTCCAAGGACTCTTTGTCTAAAAGAACTGTATTTTAATCTGTTTGCCAATTTTTTTCAATACAATTCTTTAATACAAAACTCTGTGGAGAATTTCAGGCTAGAAGGAATGTTTGGTGCTTTATTTCCACTGTTTAGTTCTTCACCTCTTCCAGCTATGCAGACATAACAGGGCACAGGAAGATAGCCCTTCCACATGAAGTGTTAATAAACTTTTAATAATAAAACATTTCTCCAGGCTTCAAATCCTCTTCCTGCTGAGGACACTGGAGTTTTACCATTAACTTAGTGGAACTGAGACACACTCTCAGGCTATATATTTCATATAAATTACATTGCCATTAGACTTGATTCCCAACAGAAATTACATTCATAAAATTCTAATACTCGTGACCTCCAAAACAAATCCAAATACTTCTTGCATCCACACACACACAGAGATTGTTCTTTTCTCTTTAAGTACTACAGCAATTAAGACAAATTATGGAGATTATTTTTTCCTCTTTTAGGCTTCCATCAGGAGTTCCTCTTATTTTAAAAGAGGGCACAAAGTGTTAAAAGTGTTTCTAGGCTTGGCGCCCACAAACACAAGCCCTGTTGCAGAAATGTGCACTGGGACATGAGCTCAGCAGTCCTGCAGTGGCTCTGGAGAGGTTCAGCCTGGAACTTCCCTTCTTGGAGAAGGCTGAGCACACCCTCAGCTGGCTCAACACCAAAAAAAAGCATTCTTTGTGCATAATAAATCATACCTCAGTTTTGCCAGCATGCTGGATTTCCCCTTCCCAGTCTGCCTGCCGGCCTTTCCTGCCCTCCACTCACAGGAATGTGGGGAAGGCACAGCTCCAGCCAATATCAGTTTGTATTTCTGTCACACAAAGCACAAAAGTTCACCCAAATTCAACACAACAGCCAGGACTTATCTGAGGTAATGGCCATCCTCACCACCTTCTCTCCAAGCCACTGACCAACACACCCCAGCTACAATATAAGAAACCTCTTGGGCTTTGTGGAAACCCAACACAGGTTTTGGGAGCCCCAAGAGCATGTCTGGCCTCTCCTGACTCAGCTTCAAACCTTAAAGACATTTTTAAATGTTTTAAATTGTGCGGAATGGTGGGTCTATCGAACAGAGAGAGCCAGGAACCATGACCAGGGTCTCCAGGCTGTGTCCCATCTCTCTGGTGCAGCCTGGTCCAACTCCCAGCAGGTAGCAAGCAGTGCTGGGTGAGATATTTTTAACAGAGATTTTCTCATGAGTTGTTCACTTGCAGGTGAATCCTAACTGCTTGCTTCAAATGCCCCTTTTACCATAAACCATAACCTCTGTTGGTCGGCTATAAAAATACTCTGAGTTTGTATTCAAGACCTCTGGAAATCCAATACATTTTCACTCTCTGGAAAGGAGTAAAAACCAGCTCCCCAACATGCAGAATTTAGCTATTTGCATATGAAATTAAGTTTTCATATCACATGAAATCAAGTTTTATTTTTCATTTCTAAATCCCACTTTCCTCACCCTCTATTCTCCCAAAGTCAGCCAAGACCATGTGCCAGATACCCACAATGGTGAATGATTATTCACCAAGCAACCCAGGGAAAGGAGGGGGTCTGGCAGGGTTGCAGGATGTTGTGGGAGGCTGTAGATACCAACAGCAGCTTTAAACAAGGCACGAAGTGCTAAAAACTGTGAATTAATCTACATTAGTCTCCCTGCTTTACCAGCTAGACAGGTCATTTAAAGCTGTTGTATCTTCACACTACGCTGCCAACAGCTCTGGAGACATCTTCACAATTCATCCTCTAAAGCAGTATGCTCTAATTATTATTTCTTTGTCTTCTCCCTAGGGCTTTGCCCATTAGGTGGTGGGAAATCAGAAGGATATATGCAATGGTTATTCTTTCATCTTCATGGCTCTTAAACTGCTTCTCTAGCTTATGTCAATGTGTAAGTAATTGTGCCAACATGTAAAAATGTATGTGCTTAACTAAAAAGAACATTAAAAAAAAGAAAAATGTTGTTGTTTAGATGCCAGCTAGAGATTCTGTAGTCTGCAGACATTTTCCTGTTTTTTTCCAAGCAAAGGGAATGTTTTCTGATTTCAGATACCCTCCTCACCTCACCACACCCATGCGCTCCCATAGCTGGTTTGTGCTGTGGTTCTGTCTCCTCAACAAATTCACCCTTATTCTGTGTCACGGATCTGGTTCATGCTAATGTGCAGACAGACAAGCTGCAGATAGATCTACATTATCAGAGCAACCTTTTCCTCCCCCAATTCCCTCACAACTATCAAAAGTGGCGCTCAGTGGGACCTACAGACAAGCAGGACACCTCCCTTGCTGTCATAACACCCGGGCAGTGTTTGCAGCAAACAAGAAAACAAACTGGCTTGGGAAATTTCCTGCCCACACAGCTCAAAGACGCCAAATGGGGCAACGTGCAGACTCAAACAAAAGCTGAGTTCTTGTTTTCCCTCCTGGGGCCGCTTTGCGCTCTCACGCGGGACACACCTTTAGTGCAATGTGCCCCTGGGGGCTGCAGTGATGGCTTAGCCAATCATACAGAGAGAAGAGGAATTTGATGAATGGGTCATTTTTGGTGCACTCTGCACTTTTGACTCATAAATTCCACAGAAAACAAGGTAAATGGAGCATAACTTATTAATGAACAGAGCCCTAAATATCAAATGATCTGCTGTGAATCATCAGCACGAATTGCAGAGCCTTCACATCATGTTGGTTATCACATGCTGCAGCAGTTCAGTGATGGACAAACTCTGCAGCCTGGTGTTAAGTCACACAAGATAATCTAGGAAATAGCATCCTGCTTTCTATAAAGCACGTTACACAGAGGTGCTTGCCTGACCTTCAGACTGACCTGCAGAGACACCGATCCTGCAAGCCTCACCTTGCATTGCAAGCCTGAAAGCACCATTAAACTCATGATGAATTGTGAGCCTTGGGAAAGGCACATGAACCCTAAATCTCACCAGAAAGCTGGGGGAAATTCAGACAGCTCTGAAGAGGAACACCAAGGAAGTTTTTGTGTAGTGAGATAACTTAGGAGCAACAGCTTTCTATCCTGCGTCACTTCTACCCCTTCACTGATGGGTAAAAATGGACAAACCCTCCAGGTCTGAAGGTCTACTAAGGTCCAGATTAAGCCTGAAGAACCACATTGACTATTCTGAGAGCACCACAGGGCAAGGTAAAAAACATGAAATACCTTCAATTTCCTCCTTTCTAAAGGTCATTCGGGTTTTTTGAGAGCTGAGAAAACATGAAAAAGAGAAGGAAAGAACAAGGAAAACTGTGCACCCAAGTAGCACTTCTCAAATAATATCTATGAGCCTGAGGAGCACTCACAGAGATAGGTGTGAGCACACACATGGTGGCACACACTGACTGCTCATGGTCACAATGAAACACCTGGTCTGCGCATTTTCCTCATCTGCTTTGAATTAATGAGCTTGTTTCTGTGCTTTTTGGTGTCCTTGTCCTGGCAGGGAGATTGGGACTAAGTGGTCTTGAAAGTCCCTTCCCAAATCATCCCATGATTCTTCTTTCACATTAATATCTCTGAATCTTCTGGAGGCAACTTTAGTGCTGTTTTCCAATTTTCTTTCCTGCCTAATTTTTCCTTAAGAGTTTTCAAGCATTTCAGGACAAGTCTGCCTCCTGGCACTCAGCTGCAGTTACCTGTGTGCTGTGGAACTATCCTTAAAGGTTTTTTTCATTTGTATCGACAGAAGCAAAAATGATAAAAAGTGTCCACTACTTTTAAAGGCCATTTCTCCCTGTATGTGTACAAATATGTCATCTTTAAACTGTCAGACCACTAAATAGGTTTGAAGTGATTTTCTCCTGCAAATGCACCTCTTTTTGCAGGGATGGCCTATATGTGCTTTCCTTTCTTTCCTACACTTTTGCACATTTTATCTTGTTCAAACAAACTGCCAGAATTTCAGCCAGCAGATAGCAATTAGTGCATAGAAGCAAAATGAGCCACTACAGCTAGATGCTGTGCCATAGGCAAAAAAAAAAAGGCAATAGAAACCTACTTTAGCTGAAATTGGTATTTAAAACACCTTTCTATTAAAAAGGCTACAGAACCATCCTCTTATTGACTACCCATAAGGCTTCAGCTGTACCTGCCAGGGAGAGCAATTTTCTAGAGACTATTAAGTAAAGCATAACCACCTAGACAGATATTGAAATCTGACTGAAAGAGCAGCAAACTGATAAAAAAATTACCATTGAAGTCAACAGAAATAAGGACTTTCTACCTACAAATTATGAACTCCTGTCAAAGGGAGCTGGGAAGGCATCTTCCTAAGTCAGAGCACAGTTACTCAAACCTACATATACCTTTACTGGTATAAAGGCATATTATAACTAATAATAAAAAAATACACAATAGAAGCCAGCACAAGAAATTGAGAGATTAGCAGCAATTAACTCAGTATAGAGACACTTTACTGCATAACTTAGTGATTTTTGTACAACACTGACCTTAGGTAGATCTCCCTGGAGATACTGTCGCCACTAAAAGAAAAAATGTCCTGCTCATTTTGTCACTTTCAAGTGGATTTCTCACAGGGGCCTAAGAAAATACACAGTGTTTCCTTGGCTACCTTGGCAGATGAGCAAGATTTGCTGCTAATTCCCAGTATTGATGTGCTGAAAGTGTTTTCTGCTGGAAACATAAAGGAGCAAGGTAAGGCTAAAATTACTCATCTACTTGAATAATGTGTCCTGTTTACTTTGGTATTCCCTTCCACAGCTGTCCCTGCCTTTGGCAGCATCACCCTGACAGAAAGCAAAATGCTGTTAATGCATTAAATCCAACAGCAAGATTACACAGGCTGCCTCTCCAAGACAAAGTGTATTAACTGCTGATAAATTCCTCTTCTCCTCAAAATTAGAATGAAAAAGTCAGTAGCCAATACTTTCAGGAAACAAATTACATCCCTAGAGCTATCCAGTACCTGTGCTCTGTCCACAGAACCCACTGAGAGCCAGAGCCACGAGCAAGAGACTGGATGCCTCTTGGGGAAACCAAGACTCAGGGAGACAAAGTACTCCCAATCCCAGAGAATACCCTCTTTCCATAATATCTGTTACCCTCAAATACATCTCTCCTCTCACACCTAAGGAGATAAATGCTTTTTCAGGGTCAGGGGGTTAGTGGAAGCCAGCATATCAAGAAGAATTTTTAAAAACCAAATCCAACACCCCAAAACACAACTGATCTCATTGCAAGTGATCAATCTTAAAGATCTCTTTGGAGGTGGCAAATTGTCAGAGATGGCACCAGGGACAATTTGCCATTTCTCCTCATGTATATTTTGGTGATTTTGGGAGCACTCAGGTATGCCAAGATTCATATCCCTGGTCTGCTTCAAGGATTACCTTCATTCTTCATTTGCTAGATCATATCTAAAGCACTAAAAAGCAGATTTCAGTGGCAGCAGCAAATGCTGTCTGGATAGATGTGGGCTGGTCAGAGCACTCCTAACACAAGGATATGGCATTCCTCTCCACTTCCCTTCAATTTTGTCAAAGGTTTCACCACTCAACACAACAAACCAACTTTGAAAAACAGGATTACGTTTCTTCTCCCTTTTGTATATACGATAATGGCTTTCCAACAAGCCAAATGGGAAACTGTGTTAATGTGTTTCCATGGGCAAAGCCTGAGAGCCCTGTAAATTGCCTTGCTTAATGGACTTAGGAGTTCAGTTATCCATTCAGAAATTCCACAGCAAATCAAATGGTTCAGTCCTCAGGAAGTGCACACACACAGCTCTGTGGGCGTCATTATTTCTGTCTGTTGGATTTGATGGAGAAAATGTCATTTGGGATGGACGAGGAGCAGCTGTATCCACCCCCCCTCTGGCAGAAAGGCACTGAGAGCCCTTCTCACCCCAGGGACTGTGCAGATGCCCTGTCCTTCAGGGCTCCACACCATCTCAATCAACACAGAAAAAGCAGCAACCTACAGCACCTGCAGGCACTCTCACCTGGCTTTAAACATACTGTAATGACCAACAGCTTGAGTACTTTTTTAAGCTATTATGAAGAATATAAACTCATTTAACTGTTTCCCCTGCCACGGGCAGTGACTGCTCAGGACGAGAGGATGAGCAGGGATGTCCCTCACCCTTCCACATGCCATGCCATGAACTCCTGAGCCTGGCAAAGCCACTGCTGAGCCAAGGAGCCTGATGGCAGCAGAGGCTGTGCTGCTTTGGGGGATGTGACCCCTGCAGAAGAGCAGTGGCACTGGCAGCCAGCTCAGGCTGGCATCTCTCAGCTCTGTGCACACAGAAAATGAGGGTACGAACTGGCTGCTGCCCAGTCCCCTCCACTCCCTGCATCATGAGCTGAGACCTGGGGAGATTTAGGACCCCTCAGTGTCTCTGTGCCTCTCTGGGATAGCCAGGCACCCACCAGCCCATCCTGTCACCCTGCAAACAAACCCACCCCAGCAGCACAGCCTGCCTGCACCGTGGGACAGGGGCTGCCTCTCACCAACACCCCAGCCAGGGGGATCACCCTGGGAACCCTCAAAGAGTGCAGGAAAAACAAGGATATGTTCATCTGCATGCATGAATCCTCTAGGAAAGGAGTATAAATAGAGGAAAGGGAAAAAACATTGGTGAGCTAATGTCCTTTGCAACTTTTGTAAAGTATATAATACATCAGAGAGAACAGGTTCCAGGTCTGATTACTCCTGATTTACAGAAATGTGCGACCATGGGGACGCATGTGTTATGCTGATAATAAAATATACATGTCTGCAGCTGGGACCTACAGCAGAACTAAAACATACTGAGAATACTCAAATCTTTTCCCTCTCGTGTACCTTTGCTGTTCAGGGGGATTTGTTTTTTCCACTCAGAATTGAAATGAAGGGAAAAAATTCCCCACTTCTAGGATTAGATCCTAGAAAAACAGATTCCAGCTGGGAGCTCAAGCACCTGCAGAGAAGTATTTATAAATGAAAGGACTGACATGACTTTAAATACAGTGTCGTCAGAGACTTAATTATGCAGCAGCAAGTCTCTAATTGGAAGTCACAGAGCAATACATTGGCTTTGTCATGTGATTTGATACTCTCCAAACTGCTTTCCCAGGGTTGTTTGTGTTATCTGTCTCAGGTTTGAACAGCAGTGTTTGTTTGGGGCTGGGCTGGGATTAGCCCTATTTATCTTCATGGGCTTTGTTTCCTTGAACACAGACTGAATTCACATGGATTTGTTTCAGTGTTCCAGGAAATTCTTGGCTTTTCTTTACCCAGCCCAGAGGCTGTGTTGTGCTGGCTGCAGCTAAGTATCTTGGGCACCCAAAAACTCCATGTTCAAGGCAGTATGTGTATTCCACTAGCAATAGGGGAAGAAGACAACCTACCTGTGATAAATCAGCTTGAAAGTTCTAACACCTGTGGAGTTTCACACTGAAACATTAATTTCTGTAATTACATCTTTACAGAATAATTGATTTTAGTGTGTTATTATTCCAAACTGAAAATAAATACTTCTGGAGAAAATCTCAAAAGAACTAAGTCCATCATCCTCAATGCCCTCCACATAGTCACATTTTCATTTGAGGGAAAATTGTAGAGACAGTTATGCAACATCTTTCTCCTCCTTTGGAATGTCTTGGCTCCTGATCTCAGTCTAAAAATACAGTTATTTCAGTACCTAAATTTAATTCTTGTTTTAAACTGAGTGCATATGATTTAAGCATCATTCATGTTCCACCAACTTGTGTTTTCTCAAGCCAGGCATCCTTCTGGTATCACTGACAAGGAGACAAATATTCCAGATGGGGGGACTTTCACATTTGGAAATAGCTCACTACATTCCTCATCTCTGCCTCACACCATATGACTCTTCAGAGTCTCCCAGCTGTCACAGAATCACAGAATAGTTTGGGTTGGAGGGCAACTTAAAGCTCATTGACTCAGGGGATTTGTATTTATTCTGCTCAACCATCACAGAATGTTTTGTGTTGGAAGAGTCCTTTAAGGTCACCCAGTTCCATGGGCAGGGACAACTTCCACTACCCAGGTTGCTCCAAGCCCCATCCAACCTGGCCTTGGACACTTCCAGGGATGGGACACAGCTTCTCTGGGCAACAACTAATTGCAGGACAAGCAAAAATCACACTAATCACAGCTATGGTTTTCTGGCATTCCATCCTCTGATTGCTCAGTCCTTCCTGCCTGGGAAGTCCTCCCACTGTTTTCCTCCTATTTTCCTTCCTTCCCTCCCCTCCTGCTCACCCCACCTCTCCAGTCAGGGTCCAGCTGTGCTGGCTTTGCTCCCACTATTCCCCTAACACCTGGAGGTTGTGTCTGCAGCACCAAATTTGAAACTGGAGATGACAGAACTGCAATTACTTGAGCTGGAAGCTTCCAGCCCAGCTGATTTGTCCTGCCATTTAAAAATCTCCTTGTTTCCAAACACGGTGGGCAGGGATGCAAACACACAGCCCTCTGGCAGGGGTCCAGGCAGCACAGGGGATGCTGAGCTGTTCACAGCATCACAAGTGAGATTTTCCAGGGCTAAAAAAAGACAACAGTGGAATTGATGCTACCTTTTAACCTAGGGGTCACAAAAAGATGAGACAATATATTCACTCCACTTCAGATAGCCTGAAGGAATGTGACCTTTTCCCTATCATTTATAACCCAGACGGCTGCAATGAGCACCAAATCCAATTAGGGTGTATTTTTATTTACCTAATCTACCAGCAGATGGCCTTTAATTCTAAATTTTCTTAATTTTGGAAATCTGTTCAGGCAGAACTGGCAGCACAACTCACGTTCCCCTCTCCACAGGGAAGGGTTTAATGACAGCCCCATGCAAGCTGCCACTTGGTTATTGCCTTCCTGGGCCTCTGCTCATCAGACCCTTCCCTTGTAATTAGATACATATATTTTCCTTTTCTTCCTATTGGATTATGAGGCATTTAAGGCAGGTGTCATCTTTCTGAGCTATGATTGTACAGTATCTAGCAAAAGCAGAGGCTAACCCTTAGCTGGAGCTCCTAATCACCACGGTAATGAAAATATTTCCTTTTCAAATGTAAATTGAAGACTCAGTTCCCCAGTACCTGGAATAACCAATGGATAAATACCTCAAGCAGAGCAAAAATTGAGTTTAAAAGGCAGGTAATTTAAGCCGAACACAATATGCTTTTATAGTTTATGTATAAAATTAAATCATTTAATGAAACCATGCTCCTTTGTTGTGTCAGCTTTACTGACCACATGCCCATCGAAAGGCTCAAGCTCATAGATTGAACTGAAAACATTTCCTTTTGTTTCAATTTTTGCCGTTCTTCAGGAACATTTTTGGATGGGATTTCCCCAAGAGAAAACACCCAGTGCAGCCAGGGGTGGGTCAGAAACATCCCATCTATCAGCTGCAGCATCTTCCAGCAGCTCAGGGCACCCAAAACACTGGAGCCTGCAGGGAACCACTGAGGCTGGAAAAGAAGCTCATCTCAAAGTCAGATCCCCAGACAGACTGCAACAAACACCTTTACTGCAGTCTGCAGAAATACCTTTCCCACTGCCAACAGCTGCCGTGAGCCCAGGCTGGCTCCAACAGCCACGGAAGGGGGACACACTCAGCACCCAGCCCTGCTCACCCAGCAGCTCCAGGAGATGACCAAGCTGTTCCTTTTCCCTACTCCTCTGCCAAATGGAGCCCAGCTGAAATGAGGCACCTTCACAAGTAAAATACTCAGACATCAACAAACACCCTGTTTCCATAAACCTGCGTTTTTGCTAACCACAAAATATGGTATAAATTACTCAGAGACACTTTCTCTTCTCCGCACCTTTTAGCGGAGCAAAACATGATTTACATTCTGTTTGTGGGTGAATCAAGTGAAATGCTTAATTATAAATAGCACTTGTAAATATAATCCTTTCAGCTGGAATATTTTTATTGAGAAAACGAGCAAGACCTTAATAATTATTTCAGTTACTAAACTTAATTAGAGCTGTTTCTCATTCCAACTCAAGCCCTGTGCAATGATTGGGTGTAAATTTGCATTTACTCAATAGGGCCATGAAACACGAGAGAATAAACCATGGGTGGGTTTATTCTCCACCACAGTTAGGCACCCAAGCCCCACTGGCTGCAGTTGTCCTGTGAGAATGAGCACCAGCTGAGGATCTATCCCCAACTAGATACAAGAGGTCCCCAGCAAAAATGAAAATCATACCCATTAGTTTTATTTATGAGAGCTAAAACACACACTTCCTAAAGACAAGTCCGCATCCAGCAGATAAAATATGTGTGTAACTTGCCACCAAGGTTATGGAAAGGTGGAGGAGAATGTTTATCAATGTATATAGGATTTTTTCCTCCGGATATATCTACTAGGATAGAGCATCTTCTACAGGAAATGGCATACAGGATATTAATTTTATGCTAAGTTTAATTGCTCTGACATCCTGAGATGCTACCATGTTGGAAAGCACAAACTCACCAATCAAGCTGCACCCTTGAAGCCACCAAACCTGCTAGACAGCAGGTAGCTGAGCAGCCACTCACTCACTCCTGCCCTCCCCAGTGGGACAGGGGAGAAAATCACCAAAAAACCCCCAAAAAAACAAAAGCATTTGCACACACACACAAAAACCCAAACAAACAAACAACAAAACCCCAGAAAACTCACAAAAAATACAGCCCATAACAAACAGAAAACCCTGGTAGTGATGGAAGATGCCAAGACAAGAAACATCTCAGGCTACAGCTGTGTAACCCCACTGGCCTGGGATTACAAACAGATTTGCATCCTCCTGGTAACAAGGGCTCTCCTAACCTTATCAAATCAGGGAAAGCAACTCCCTGGAGGCTCCTCTCCATCTCCTCTGTACATGGCTTAACCATGAGCAGGGGGAGAACCCCAGCCCTGACAACAATAACAAATTAAAGGATTAACCCTTCTGTGATCAGCACCTTGGGAACCTCCTCCTTAATTTTATGGGGAATCACACAGGCTCATACCTAAAGACTTGAGGTGTACATGTAGAAGTTTGCACTGTGCTAAAGCCATAACATACTAAGCAGGATGTGAAAGAGCATTAAAGATACACTGAATTAGATCTACCTTGTGGTTTCACGAGATCCAAGACCACTTAAACCAAAGCCAAAACACAGCCAACATTGGAGCAACGGAAATTAACTCAGCATCAGCTCTGGGTTCAGATGCACCAACACAGCCATCTAATCAAAGAGGGGCTTTCCCCAAAAAGCAGCTAGCAACAGCTTTGCACAGATTTTTGCCTCTAGCCCTTGGTTTAAAAAACAAAAAAGGAATCGTGCACTGTCTTAAAGCCATCCACCAAAATGAGTCTCGTGAAGGAAAATAAATATTGGGAGCTTTGCTGAAGCAGGAACTAATACCTGTCAGTTTGGACAAGCTTTAAACACCTCATAAAGCACCCAGCAGCTTCAGATACAGATTTCTGCTTTAGAAAACAGAAAGTACCAGAGGCAAATAATATTTAAAAAGAAACTAAACAAAACAACACGACAGTTTCAGTTCACTAAACCAATGTATTTGTGTAATAGCCAGATAAGTTATACAAACAGAGAGATGTACTGATGCACTGATTTGTAAGGTAGGAAAAAAATCTACCATATAGTGATTATACAGCTGGTTAATTTTAGGAAAAAACTTCATCTTTCTATTAAGAAAAAAGAATGCAATTATAACTTTGACATGAAACAATTTATCCCATACTTGGTATTTCTTTCTGTTTCTTGGTTTAATGCCTCAAAATTATTTATCTTATTATTCACCTCTATGTTTATTTTTGAAGAACATCTTTTTGTGCCTTCAAGCCACTTTACTCATTAGTTCTCTGGAGTTCATGTCCTATTTCATTATGTTTTAATCTTTACAGTTGTTAATTTGCATTTCATGTCCTGTTGTAGCAAAAAAAATTACCAACGAAAAAGTGATTGTAAATATTAATACAAGTCAACTGATAGTCATCCAAGAAAGCATTTTGCAGCAATAGCAATTACCTATGTTTGAGGAAGAAAGTAGCAATTCAAGCAGCTACAGAGACAAAGCACTTCAAGTTGAGGGTACAGCACCTTCTTAGAAGTGGAGACTGGGCCATCACAGAATAGCACTTACAATTAGCAACAACTTGCTGAAAAAAAGAACTTTCCCCCAGCAAAAAGAAGACCTTTTGGGTAATCAGCTGTCTAAAGCACATCAGAAGTTGGGCTACATATATCATCTGTTAAGTGCAAGCAACTGCTTAACTAATACCATGACACTGACCTACAAAAATTTGGAAAACAGTAAACCAAGAAAAAACTAGAAAAATCCTGCACCAGAAAAACCTACAAACCAGGTAGGTCCAGCTTGCCCCTCCACATACCTTCCCTTTCACCCCTGGCTCCTGGCATTACACCACAGCAACTTCAATTTTCACTTAGGGAAAGACACAGCTCAGAAGAGAGGAAATCCTTTCAACTCACTCAGATCTGGACCATCGCTCTGCAGGCTCTGAGCTTTGCTTTTGCTTCCCCAGGCCAGTTCAGCCACCAGCAGGAAAACATCATCTCCAGAAGTGATGCCTTATCACCAGCGACTCATATTGCTCTGACACTGGATAATTATCCTCATTAAATAAATGAAGGGCAGGATTGTAAATACACCTTAGTTTTAACAGGTGAAAGCACTCAGTGACTCCTAATGTGTGAGCTGAGCCCCAGCTCCACCTGGCTCCATCATTAACCTCCTACAGGTGCTGCAGAGGAGTTAGAAGGGAAGAGGGCAGCAGGAGCTGCTCATTAAAAAAGCTCCACAAAGGAGAAAATGAAAGCTCAGGGGCAGCCTTTGAACTTGCCTCTTATAACTCTGCTTGCTGGCCTCAGACAAAGCCCCTGGTTGAGAAGGGGCTGACCCACAGAGAACCCCATAAATTGTATTTCCTGCCTTGGTTACTGTTCCACGTCCCCAGTGCATGGAAGGGATCAGCCAAGAAACAGCCACCGGCAGTGGTGACAGTGGGATTTTGAGCAGAGCCTTATAAAAGCTTGATCCAGGCTTTCACTTCCCAGTGTTTGCAAGAGGATTGCCTCTAATTCCTTGCACTCATGACTTTGTAAAAGCTCCACCAACTCACAGCAAATTGCCCATCTAAAGCCATTTCTCTGAGCAGCTCCTGCCCATCTGTCACAGCAACCTGCCCTCCCAGACACGCTGCCTGCAGGCAAAGCATGACAGCTAGATGGACTTAATACTCATAAAAGAATAAATGAGGCTCTTGTTTTTGTTATTTTCCTCTCCAGATTCTCAGCTTTTCTGTGTTTCTGCAACTGTTCTGGTAGGGACCAATATCCCCCCCTCACTCACACAGGCCAGGGGAGCTTGGCAGACACCGGCCAAAGGAGCTGTGATCAGGACAAAATGTCCCTACTAAAACTCTCAGACCTTATAGGACTGATCTTTGCAATAAAAAATTAGGAGTTTAAACCTCGAAAATATAGAGCTTTCCTTGATGAGAAATTTGAGATAATTTTCTTTGATCATTGACTTAAAAAAGCCTTGGAGGTGATCTTGCAGATAAGCATAGTCCTCACAGAGTTTGCTCTTGCAGAGTAGGAAACAATTTCACAGGTGTTTCAACATCGAACTTATTCTGTGAACTCCCCCTGCTCCCAAGACTGGGAGGAAAAGGGAGGGTGAAATTGGGAAAGAAGGAGCCCTGCTGTCCTGCAAAGCTATGGGAAAAACCAAAACTAGTGTGCTCTGCCAGTGGTGCAATTTCCCAAAGAACTGGAGAAAACAGTGTTGACCTAACAGGGACAAGAGCAACCTCCCATCAGAAAAACCCATTATATCTTAAAAGGAATAAAGATTGACAGCCACATAGTGAGAACTGCTGCTAATGAATTCAAATAAGGAAGCACCCAGGAATTAACAGGAATTTTGCAGCTGCAGATTTCCTGCTGAGCAAAGTCAGTCTCATATCTGCCAGCTTCCTGCAGATAAAACTCTATCCCTGCAAAACAGGATCTGTACCCAGCACATCTTCCAGATGGTCTGACTTCCCTCAGTGCTTCTCCAGTGCCACAGCCTGTCCCAGGGGTGGTCACCCAGCTTCACTTCTACCAGCCTTCCCATAGGACAGCCCTCAGCAGCTTTAATGAGTTCTCACATCCCTTAAAACAGATTATCTTCTTGTTTCCAGAGGAGCTGAACAAACTCTCCTCTTGCTAGACAAAGTGTAGAGCAGCCCCTCTACAGTCACTTGAGTTTTGCTGGGATTTAGAGTGATGTAGCTGGAAGCAGGGAGGCTTTAGCTGACAGAAAAAGTTTGGCAGAGCTGCCCCAGATTCGGCAGCAGCTGCTCTGATTCACATGTGAGGAAAACACACAAGAAAAAATGAATCAAAAAGGTAAAGGTATCAAACAAGATGAAACAAGAACTAAACAGAAGCACCCATCCAAGCTTTAGGCAGAAAATAGTCCCATCCCTGGTTTATGCTCTCTGATCTGTGTTAATTCTTCTTCTCCCCCTTCCCAAGCTCATTAAAGAAAACCTGGCGTGAGGGATGATGCACCAGTACCCTGCACAGACACAGCACTGAGCAGGAAACCAAGATCACCTCTCTGACCACCTTTCATGTTAAGAGAATGCACAATATCCATCTTGATCATCCATCTTTTTCTTTCTTCCTGCCTTCCTCTCTTTTTTCCTCCCTATTCAAATTATTTCCATAGATCCTGAAAACCTTGGAAACAGCATTGGTTTTTAAGCTGCTGACAGCAGTCCCAATCCTTCTTACCCCCATCCTTTCTTTGTTTCCTGCTGGACTCAAACCCATCCCTGACTGGCTGCTGTCACTTGTCCTGTTGCTGGCTGCAGGCTCTCCAAGACAACTTTCCTGACCTTGGACTGGGCTTAGTGAAGTTCTGGATCATGACTAAGGCTTGAAACACTAAAGGACTCTCAACTAGAACAGATTTCTGCAGTCATAACTTCCATCATAAAAAGCACCTCTTTTGTAATCACGACAAAATTCTCCTTTTTTGGTCCTCACTGCTGTGATACTCTCAATAGTGCAGAATTATACCTTAGCAGCGGTTTTCACTGCTCAGGTTTAAACTCAAAATGCTGCAGAAAGTGGAATTCCCTTTGAACCATCTTCCCTCTAAGCTGGTGGAAGGATGACCACGATCCTCAGCAGATGGTGTGGTCACTGAGCTTGGTAGGAAGCAGCTGCTGCCCCTCCCCATCAATAACAGTCAAGCCCATGGCTTGACTTTGGCTCCCAAAACAATCATTAGTAATGATCCATCAAAAAGTTTTTTGATGAGTGCATGATAAAAGTAAACAGGACATGGTAATAATCAGATTTATTTATAGCCAGGTAAAACACCTCTGTTGTCAATTTTACAAAGTGACTTTGAAGGAACTTTCTAAAGGGGATATTGAGAATGTTTCCCCCCCACACCTGCAAACAACCATAACCATTATTGATAGCATTTCTAGAATGGCAGGTACAGAGAAACACAGACTGTTATTTTGTGTCAAAATTGGTTTATGGTCCCATATTTTTCCCTTGTTTAAGGCAGCACCACTCATTCACAACATTAAACAATGTGATTTATGGACTTTAGCAGAGCTTACTACATTTAAATGTTTTAGGCATTTCATTTTTACAACGTACCTTGTTCCAATATAATCAATGTGCTTTTTTCTTGGGCTGTGATAGGAATGCAGTTTGTGTTTTATAGCAAAATCAATATAAGAATTAATGGGTGACGAACAAAGTAAATTGTAAAAAGTGCAGCGAGGTTGTGAGATCTCTTTGGCTGTATTGATTCCATTAGCATGAGTTGCCCAGTTGTACACAGTTTCATATTTGATAAGCAAGCAGCAGACCTCATATTCTGTGGAAGAGAAAATGGGCAAAGTTCAGCCCTGGAATAACTATGCCAAAGTCATTGAGGTTAAAGCAAGAATGGAGACGAGCCAAGGTGGCTGCTGAAACACAATGAACTTCAGAGGCAGCAGCCATAAACATCAGATGGTCACAAACGGTGCCACTGACTTTTATTAAAGCCTGTGATACTTGAGAGATGACATTCTTGGCTGTTTTATGCTGCTGCTGGCTTATATGTCTTTTAATTAATTCCAAAAAATGATGAGAGGAGAATGCTACTCCCAAGGTTTTTTTTGCAAGTAGATGAAAAGCAACAATTTTTTAAAATGCATGCAACCTAGATTTCTTGTTAAAGACAAGCAGGGAGGAGCTGTAGCAAGGTACAAGCAGTGTAACGTAGAACAGATTTTTTCTTTCCTTTGACGTCTTTTCTGAATTTTACTCTTACTCTTGACAGGGGTGCATGTGCTAGGGACTGGAAAGGCCTCCCTGAAATACATCTGGAGTCTTTCTCCCCACTGGGGACTCATAGCAAAGCTCACCAGGAGACAGAGAGGATCACAGCACTTTGTGTGAGGGTGTCCCAGAGCAGAGCAGCAGCACCCGAGGCACAGGGGACGCTCCCAGCCCCATCCCTCCCCTGGCTCCTGCTCTCCATCTCCAGCAGCACAGGCACGATCCTGCCAGGGCTTCCACCTCTGACAGCCTGGCCCTGCAGCGCTCACACACTCAGCCTTGTGCAGAACTCACAGAGTGGCATCAAGCATCTCTCCAAGTGTCCAGTTGTCCTGGTTTCAGCTGGAGGAAAATTACTTCAATCCCAGCCAAGACCAGGACACCGGTTAACTCTGACTATTACTTCACACTCCAACTCCTGTTTCTGTTTCACAATCTGTATCAACAAATTGCAGTGATGCCCTTCCACCCTGAAAAGCATCTATAATCATCCTTATTCCAAATAACAGATTAGATGCATCTGTTCATGTTGCTACATTACTTTTCAAAGCTGTGACCAAACAAAGCAATTACTGCTCAAATCAGACTCTGGATACCTTCCATAACCAACAGTAAAGGATTCTAGGGTGCTGTAGCATCTGTTTCTATTCTTATCTTCTCCCTTTCCTTTGGGAACCTCCTTTTCTTTTCCATAACCATCAAGAGGTTTTAACAGAGCCCAGAAAACAGGTCCAATAATGGTAGCCATGACAAACATTTTCTGCAAGAATATTATCCTCCAAATGTTCAAAATCATTCTTACATGGCAATTTTTTCCCCTCTTTGTTGTGAAAGTTTATTGCTCTTTGGATGTACTTGGAGCAAAATAATTTAATTATATTCTATTTCAAAACAAATTGTTGATACAGACTCAAAGTGTCAGTAATTAGATAATTTCACAGTGCACATTCCATTGCCATTGTCATACTTAGGGACTGTTTATTTGAAGAGTCCTTCTAGCACTGCAGCTACCCCAGTATTAAATATAATAATAGATGGTGTGATTGGAAAGGTTCACCCATTGCTCTCATACTTAAAGTAATGAGCTCTCCTACTCAAACATGGAGATTTAGATGGCAAGGAATAAAATGCTGGCCTTAATGGAATTGGTAGTAAAATACTCATTGGCTTCCCAGGGCTTAAATATAATCTGTTCCTTGTGAGTAAATATGATTGGTAGCACAAATTAAATATTAAATAAACAGTTACTACAAACTCTATCCTGACTCTGAGGGTCAAGAGGGCTAATGTGGGAAGACCCTGTGTGTTCACTCATGGACCCCTTGACCCAATTAAAAGCATGTTTTACACACTCCAAATATGCATAACAGCCCCTACTGAAAAGCTTAAACAGCCTCAGATCTCTGTGGGTGACCATTCACCAATACCTGGAGATGGGGATAAAATCCCTCAGCAGGAGATGAGAGCAGAAATCTTCAACCACACGTCCCACACCTTCCCCCATCTGCACTGGCAGGGAGAGGGCAAACCCTGGCCCTGCTCTGGGAAGGTTCTGATATCCCAGCACAACCTTCCACTGAGGATGCACAGGGCTGGCAAGGGGGTCCCCATTCCCTCTTCTTGCTCCTGAGCTTCCACCTGCTGCGGTGCTAAAGTCACTGAGATTTTGTGAAACAGCCTCTGGGCCATTTCTGGAGCAAAGCACAGAAAACTGCAGCACTTTCTACATTAACAGAAGTTGCATATTTTTAATATTTAATTTTCCGGTTTACTTTTTTCAAGAGAGCAAGATATGCAGATAATAGGGTTTTTTAATTATTCTATTTAAACACTGTTAACTAACCATCTGTATTTTTGTCATACCTGATTTTGGTTCCTTTTCGAGCTGTTGATTTTAAATACACAGAGCACTGCTTAAACTACACACAACCAAGCAGAGTGATTGCCAATCTCATGGCATAGGATCTTACAATTCCAATGTTATTCAACAAGACATGGAGCAAATTTAGGCTCAATTCCAATGTTATTCAACAAGACATGGAGTAAATTTAGGCTCAGTTAGTGAGGCCACTTTGAGGAAGCAGCATCTGAAATATCTGTCAGTATGTGGTGATCTCAGCCCCAAGCAACTGGAGCTTTCAAAGGGAAGCACAAGCATCATTATGGGATGGATATTAAAGATTGTTTACTTTCAACAGCCTTAGCTTAGCAAAGTGTTGTGTAAATAGAATTATCTATTTTTAAAATGGCTCTGTTCTATTGCTGAAGCTGTGCACTACATCTGGAAATTAGAGGGAGCTCCATTAAAAGCTTTAGCTTGAGTCCAGTTACCCTAATGGAGTAGGAGCCAAGGTCTTTATCTGAAATAGAGTGCTTCAAGAAATGTGTTACTGTTTATTAACAGTGAGAGAGGTGCCTTTAATGACTACAAAGAAACACAAGCAAGGAAAACACACTCAATTTTCAGAGACAGTTCTTCAAAATGCATTGGGAGATGTTTATGTCCTACATGCCAAGATGTATCTTTTTTATTTTAACTTAGGCATTAATTTGAGCAACAGATCTGCTGGTATTTCTGGTCAGCAAAATAATCTAATGCCAGGTTCTAGTGGCATGGGGGATAGAGGCTCAACTCCTTCATACAGGGGCAACTATTCTCCCAATACACGTTCAGAACTACCCTTGCATTTTCCGTGCCTTTTGGTTTTGTTTTGGTTTGCTGCATTTGCTGTACCCAGCCCCTCTTAGATGCCAGGTAAGAACCCACACATCAGCAAAAATGCAAAATAACCAAATTCACACTGCTTTTACCTGAGCCAAATTTTCCTTCACTGCCTATTGGTGCAGCACTTTCAGAGATTTAATATCTCTGAGCCTTCAGGTTGTGATCAAATTCAGGTGAGGCTGGTCAAGGGACTCTAAAGGGCTTGGGCAGGAGGTGATGCAGGAAGGTGCAAAACACACTCTCATAACTCTCATATGCATTAAAAAATAGGTCTGCAAAGGAAAAGGAATCAAAATGTAAAATGCACAAAGGAAGGTTACAAAAACATCTATCTGAATATGCAGGATGTCTCTGCAGTTTCTTTTTCCCTTAAAGTGAGTAAAGAAACTGTCAGATAATGGCCAAATAAATCAGTCAGTATTATCAGCCACAGCTGCTGCCCATGCCTGTGAAGTGCAGCATAAGCTCTGCCCCAAGTCTTAGGAAGCACTCCAAAATTCAGATTGTTCTTCACGAGGCATGCTGAGATCTGGATATCGTATTTCACTTTTTAATTAAAATATATTTTTCACTCTCTATCTACATAAGGAAAAACAACATAAAAGTAATTGAGACTTCACATTTCACATGTCAAATCATGATAGCTTTTATTATTCACTGGCATGCCAAATAAGTACTTATAGCAAGATTCAGCATCAAAAACCAAGCAACCTCCTTTCCAAGGATGACGGAATCAGGCTTAGATAAAATAGGAACCAGCTCATGCTCAGAATGAATGCTTATGTCAGGCTGCTGCACCTTTGCAAAGTCCTTCATCTCTCTAAAACCTGCCATACTTCATTATAATATATGGGAAAATGCAACAGCTTCTCCAGGAATTTCACAAAAATTACCAAAGCAGACAGCCTTCAGAAATGAATGCCTTTAGTACCAATGAGCAGGACTGAGCCATATAGTGCAGGCTGTAATTCCAAGGTCTCATTTATCCCTCCCAGGTATCCAGTATTTTGTTGCAGCCTTTTTGTGGAAAGCTTTTATTTTTGGGCCTTTTCTGACACTAATACAGTGTTAAAAAGAAAAGCATAAAAAGGAAAGAAAATAATGGAAGGCACTGCAGGTCAGAAGGGGTATGAAACCACAGGACAGGCTGAGAGAGCTGGGGGTGCTCAGCCTGGAGAAGAGGAGGCTCCAGGGAGACCTGAGAGCCCCTTTCAGTACCTAAACATGCCGCAAGAAAGATGGAGAGGGACTTTGCACAAGGGTCTGGAGTGACAGGGCAAGGGACAATGGCTTCACACTGACAGAGGCCAGGGTTAGATTGGGTATTAGAAAGAAATTCTTCACTGGCACGGGTTATCCAGAGGAGCTGTGGGTGCCCCATCCCTGGAAGGCCAGGTTGGAGCAATCTGGTCTGTGCAAGGTGTCCCTGTCCTTGGCAGAGAGGTGGAACTGGGTGAGATGATCCTTAAGGTCCCTTCCAGCCCAAACCATTCTGGGATGCTTCTGTGATGCCATGTCAGCAGTGATTCAGAGCTGAGAGCTCTGGCAGCACAGGGGCTGCTCCTGCAGCACAGGAGGGGCCTGTGGTCCCCTATGGGATGGATTTCACAGGGATCTAACCCAAAAACAAGCTAACTTTTCATACACACACACATGAACAACATTAAAAATGAACTTTCAACATGTGTTTATTCTTATGAGGATTTTGAACACCCCGTCTAGTGCTGGGGGTGGGAACTCCACTGCCCTAGGACAGTGATTTCTTTTAAACCAGGAAATGCAAACCTTACTATAATTTAAAATGCACCTGCCTCTGCCATGATGCCTTGTCAACTGCAGAAGTAATTTGGCAATTTATGCTATGCAAACTTAGAAAATATGGGACTGAATGGTGTAGAAATAATGATTAGTGTAGTAAGGTTTTGAAGAAACCCGAGATCACTGTTGAGGAATGCTGAATCTGCCATTACCTTAGCTTAATGGAGTGCTTTCAAGTCTAAACAATTAATTTTCTGGAGATTTTCCACAGCTTCCTGAAGATTAGAGCACAATCACAAACTCCCAAGACCAACCCAATTTCCTCTCTGCAACAGCTTTTCAATTAGTCTAGGTAGAGTAAGTGTAGAAAATACAGCACTTATATCAATCTATATACCTTTACAAAAATTTCCAGAAGCAAATAAGTGGAGTCAAGGTTGGATAAATCATAAAGGAGAGTTATTGTGCTGGATCTAAGACATTAGAAACCTTTTCAATTACTGACATTTAATTTCCTTATTATTTTCATTTGTTAGTTCCACCTCATTTTGGATATATTCTTTTATTTCACCATTAAATCTGTTTAGTTCAGAGCCATGATCAGATCATATTTAAGGTCTGTGGGTAGCCAAGACATCAGACACTAAAGAAAGGTGATTAGAAACCCCACACTTAGCATGCTCTGTCTCATATCTTCTGAAAGGTTGTTACCGTAAATGCAAAACCAATGTGGCCTGACACTGGTGAAAGTTGGAAGAGTAGGTGACATAAAATGCATGAGTTCTTTTTTACATTAGGTAGCAAACTGAGTTCTTCTTTAACCACTTAATTACCTTTGCCTCTCAGGAAAAAACATTGCTATGAAAACTAGTATTATCTTTATTATGAATGTGTCCCTGAAGATGTTGATGCCCTGACATATCCCCATGTACGAGGCCTGCAAGCAATGAAATAATTCCACCTTGTGAGCAGATGCAAGCTTTGCACCATCACCAAGGATTTATTACATATTTAATGGTCGTTACTCAGCATCATCTGCTCTTTTTATATATTCTCTATCAGCATACCCATTTTCATCTTTCAGCCTTATTATCTTATGGATATGAGCAAAGAATGTGTGATGGGCAGTGGGATATAAACCAGACCTAACTGGCCACAGGCAAGTCAAGCTCAGTTTCCCTGACTCAGGTAGAACAGACTCAGCAAAATGTGTATTGGGTACAAGGCAATGTTAGCACAGTGCCCAAGGGAAGGACAACCTGACACTTAAAGAAGGATCTGCCTCGTTTTACCAATTTTTGGATACTTTCAGACACCTACATGCTGTTTGCAGCACCTCAGTTCTGCCCTCAGTGAACAAGGACATTCAAAGAATGGTTTGAGCTGGAAAGGACCGTAGAGAGCAGATTGTCCCAGCCCTCCCCCCCAAGGGCAGGACAGCTCGCAGCAGATCATCCAAGCCCTGTCCAACCTGCCCTTGGGCACCTCCAGGGATGGGGCAGCCACAGCCGCTCTGGGCACCCTGTGCCAGGGCCTCTCCACCCTCACAGGGTGGAATTTCTTCCTCAGATCCAATTTAAGTCCATCCTCTTTCAGCTGTGCAGATCTCTCCTTTCCTGGAGGGTCCACACTCCAGAGCTGACACTGCCAGACAGGAGTATGAGGTGGGAAAAAAATTAAAATTTCCTTATTGCTGCTGAGACTGCAGATCCTCCTGTGAGGACATCTGCCCCAAACAGGTTTTTGCTCCAGCACCAGGACAAAGAAATGGTCAGAACCATTTCTGGTGCCATTTGCTGCCATGCTACATAGAATAAATAATTCATATTTCAGAGGAGCAGAATATATATCACAGTGTTAGCAGCTACCCGTACATATACAATATTTTCTCTTTCAATACTAGTTTTTCCAGCACCCCCTTCCATCTGAACATTCTGAAATTACTTCTAAAAGATTTGTTGCATTTTTTCTACAAATTTCCAGCCCCTACTCCAGATGGACTGTAATTTTTCCTTTGTGTAGATCACAAGTACAAAGACGATTCAGACGGACCTTTAAAAAATTTTGAGATTTAGGGCAGCAGAAATAAACTCTCGTTGTGAATTCTCTACTATATCACCAGGAGAGAGAAAATGCAGAGAAGAGCTGCTGGACAGAGATCCCTCCACTCTCCCAAGTGCATGGGAGATCTTACTCCAAGTTCTGACCCAGGCCCTTCCTGCACTCCCTGAATGCATCTTAAATTCCACTTTAAATCCCACATGGAGCAGCAACAGCTCTCCACTGGTGCATCCTAAAAGCCCTCACATTACCCTTCCTCTAAAGAATGCATGGCTGGGAACAGGACACTTTTCCTTTTGCAATCCATTTGAATTCTTGAACTGGATGTTGCTGTGGGAAGGCGAATGCGACCTCAGTTACCTGTGGTGGCATTCCCCTATTGCTTTTAGGATCTCTGTGGCCTCCAAATTTGGTTCCTAGTTAGACCAGGCACTGGTGCTCCTATGAGCTCGTTGTTTCCCTGGCTGTGCCAGGCATCCTGCACTCCAAAACCTCCATCTGAAGTTCAGCCTGTGGCAGCAAGTTCTCACATCGTGACCTGGGTCACTTCTGAGCCTATTGCATCAGAACTGAAATAAAAAGGGGGAAAAAACAGAGATAATCAGAAATAAAAGCATAAGTAAATGATGTGTGAAAACTAAATTGCCATATCACAGCTTAGTGCCCAGCCCAGATCTGGGTATTATGGCACTTATGATACAACAAGCCATTGACTCATCAGCAGCATGACAGTTAACTGCTCTGCTGACAAGCATAAATCTATTCCAACACTATTTTGTATTATTAATTAGGAGAGGGGGGAGCAGTATTTGTAGCATATACTGGTGGCTCATCTCCTGCCTAATGTGATAGGTTTTATTTGTCTTGAAAAATCATCTATTTAAATTATGCATCAAGGTCATAACACATGGGTAGCTTCACTCACCGTGGCATTTTGATGGTGGCTGTGCTAGGTGGGAGCTCATATGCCATATCATTATTTCCCACACATCACCTGGAGAGGCAAATAAACTTTTGATTCATAATGGGAGCACAATGGAAGCGAGCTGAAAGCCTGCCTCCAACAGCTTCAGTCAAAAGTATTAGGAGTTAAGGTACAAGCTTGCAGAAGGATAACAAGATAAATCCATTCACACTCTACAGAAATATTTATCACTATTCCCCAATATTTCTACCTGTGTATGGATCTGATCAATATTCAGTATCAGCTCCACTTTACCCAGAGGCTGTGCAATATGCTAAATTAGCTTTTTCTATTACCATATCAAAGGTATGCTTGAAATTGAACATCACTGTAATTTAACTGAAATTACAGGCAGACCAGGTCTGTCTTGATCAGTTTGCAAACCCCTCTACATTAATCATATTAAAGACACTGCAGATGAACAAATCAGCAATGCAGGCAGAAATCTGGCTGCCTTGAAGAAAGTCCTCAAATGCTCCTGACATGGGGACACAGGGAGGCCTGAATGTCACTGCAGGTGCCTGTGGGCCATGACAGCACCATGGCTGTCAGAATTCAGGACATCCCTCTGGCTGTCCTGGATTGCCCAAATCCCTGCCAGGGGGCTCAGAGACCTTGGCACAGAGCCCAGGACCCCTGTGACTTTGATTATGACCCATGGAAAAAATTACCAACCTTGGATGAGGATGGTAATTAGGCCACAAAAGTCTAAGTAGAAAAATAATTAGTTTGTCTTAGGGTGAAAAATAGATTTTTTGGAGTTTTTAGAAGGGGTTTCAGGAGGCAAGATGGAGGAATCTGGGCCTGTCCAGCCTTTCTCCTTCTTCTTCTTGGCCTCCATCTTCTGCTGTGATGGTGGCACTTTTGTATTGGTTTAAGGTAGAAGCTCACTGTCTAACATAGGTGATAGGTATGGGGAAGTTATGGTAAATAATGTACACGTAGTTTTTAGTATTAAAATGTAACACCAGTGTGCCTCTGTCTGAGGCACAGCTGCTGAACAGACCTCAGCAGGCCAGAAGAAATAATTTTATAGATAGGATACAATAAACAACCTTGGGAATGAGAACAGAAGAGTTCTGACTCCTTCTTCGACCACCAGGCTGGGAAAAGAGACTTTCTAACACATCTTGGGGTCACTCTGACCCGCAGAATCCCTGCGATCTTGGTGTCCCTGGTGGGAGAGATCCATTTTTCCAATGCCTGCCCACAGCTGAGGATGGTGGCTCTGTGCAGGTGGCTTCAGCCATGCAGAGGGACTGGCTGGCTCAGACCATGCCCTGTGTCCCAGCACAGGGGTGTGGGAAGCTGGGAGAGCCAGGACAGGACATTCCCTGCACCCAGCTGAGCTCAAGGACAGGACATTCCCTGCACCCAGCTGAGCTCAAGCAGCACCCACCCCTGAAGGATGAGGTACACACAGCCAGTGCCCTTCCTGACCATCAAACAAGTGTTTGCCTCCTGGCTCTGTCCATTTCTAAGAACAGGAGCTCCTGCCTTTGGCTTCTCCAACCTTTGCTTGCCACCTCTTGTTTGGCTTCAGGTATTTAATTTTTTTGATAGAATTTTCTTTTTTCTTTCAGTGACTTTCTTATACTCGGGATCTCTCTGATTTTGACAAACTTCAAATTATGTCCTTAAAATAAACCTGACAATCAGCAATATATAAATTATAATTTCCTTCTCCACATGCTTCAACTATTATCCTAATCAAGCAATCATGTCACTTCACTTATAGCCCCCAATTATCCAAGTCGTGCCCTGTTTGTATTATATCATCCTTATCTGATGGCACACCAAGCCACCCGCAAATCCTCAGGGCTAATGCAATCCTGAGTCCCTAAAGATTTTCCCATTCTTTTGTTCTGCAAGAACTCATTTCTATGTAGAGCAATGACTATTGCATGACATCCCGGTGATGAGAGGGCTTTCTTTACACATCCACCATTTTATCTGACCTGTTAAATAAGACCTAACAGAAGGAAAGCATCACTCTGCTTAATACAGGTGGTCCAGGGTACCACTTAATCTTTAAAAGGAAACTCTAGAATCAAATGTCCTTGCTGGTATTACCTGCACAGTGAAGCTGGCAACAGTCACATGTTCTTGGAGATATTTGAAAAGCAAAAATTCTCTGTGGGATGGCCATACACTTCCCTGGGACACGATCCTCGAGCTCCTCAGTCCCCCTGCTCTTTGTGGTCCTCAGCTGATCCAATTTTCCGTGGGATGGAGATGCATTTTACTGGGACATGATCCTCAGCTCCTCCAGCTGAGCCCTCCAGTGCTCTAAGCACCAGGAGCAGAACCCCTGATCAATGAAACACACACTCCTGATTCTGCAGCCACAGCTGGCCACCCAGACCTGCAACTCGCCCACAATCTCTGCACAGAGAGAAAATTTCCAGCATGGAAACACCCCATTTGTATGCTTGGAGCCAGCCCACCTGCTCAGCCAGCACCAGCCTCCCTCCATGCATTATTAATGAGCAATATCAGTCTCCAGTTTTCAGTCAGCTAATTTGTTCTCACAGCCATGATTCCAAATATCACACAAGTAATTCATCAAGTTATTTTAACTGTAGTTAGATAAGCCCGTTAGCCATCATAAATTTAAATAAATTATCCTTTTTCACACATGGAGGTGCAAGAGGCAGAGCACCTTGGCAGGTGGGAAACACCCCTCTGGATTTCTGGTGACATGTACAGTACAGGGTGGAAATCTGTGTGGAAGTGTGCCCCTAAGAGCCCCTCCCTGCTCTGAAGCAGGGAACAGGAGCCAGCCCTGGCCTCTAGCCCTGGGTCACCATGAGCACTTCAGATGGGAGGTCCCAGCCATGAGATCTCAGTGTCACAAATTTCCAGAGCTGAATGATGAACACACCCCAAAATGGAGAGTCTTTGCTTACCCCTACCCCTCAGGAGCCCTTGGTTTTCACTTAGACACCTCATTTCATTTACTGAAAGCAAACACCCTCTTCCCTCACTTGCTCCACTCCTTGGAAAGAGTGATTTTACAGGAATTCGAGATCTCAGGTTTACATCACCCCTTAGGCTTTGCCTTGCAGGATCCCATTCAGTACTTTGGAATCCCATCCAGTGCTTTGGAATTCTTTCTTTCTCCCCTGTCTTTGAGAATGAAAGTGAATCAATGCCAGCTCCCTGGGATTACAAAAGAAGAGGCACAGCCAGGCAGTATCTGTCACTGCCACCATCACCTCTGGCTTTGATCATGGGCACTCCCTTTGCTCTCGGGAAGAGGAACAGCTCCCTGTCACCCCAAATTCCTCTGAGGCTCAGCCTCCTCCAGAAACCAGCAGAAGAGGGTGAGACGCTTCAAAAACCCAGTGTGAGCAGCTGTTATAAGCACTGATTTTTGTACAAGTAACCTCAGCAAGTGACATTTCACAAATGTAAATCACTCCTGACTTTGAACACGAAGCGTGAGGAGCACCCTGTGCTGCCACATGGTTGTGTGAGGGGTTGTCATGACAAGTTAGCAACTGATTTTTGCAGAAAAGACACAAAGGTGCTGTATATTGCACCAGGATGATGGCAAACAACTGTACATAATATAAAGGAAATCTAATTTCAGTAGGCAGAGAAATGAAATTACACCAGTCTTAGTTTAAATTGCTGGGATGAGATTGTTCCCAAGGATTTTAGATAAAGGAGCAGAAAATCAACAGAGCTGACTGAGTTTTACAATTAAAAACAGGAGGAGACATTACAAAGAATATCAGACTTTGGGGTTTCTGGGACTAAGACACTCACTGTCTGTTAGGGGCTAGGATCAGGAATTGAGGGATAGAAGTAGATTATTTAACATCTGCCTACAATGAGACTCCTTCAGCATTTGATATCCACCACCATGAAAGAGTCAACACAGCCTGCAGTGGAGTCACTCAGGCAATTTTTAACATCCTTGCCTCTGTGAGGATGCTACTACCTGTGTGGGAAAGGTGTTCCATTTCTTAATATCACAGATCTAAACAAACAGTTTTAAATTAAATTCATACAAGTACAGAAGGAGCTTACGTCCAAATATTGCTTAGGAAGCACAGAGAATAAACAGGTCCTTTTCAATCTAATTGTCCAATTTATTAAAAAAAAAAAGAAAAGGCAATGAAACATATGAAATCTCTGTGAAAGGGAATTAGCCTGTGGATTTGAATTATTCCCATTTCTGAAGCAAACAGAATGTTGGCTTCCTCGCATCTGTGGGCTACCCAGACAGATTCAATAACCTGAAATATTATGGGCCTCTTCCTTCCTGTACACTGTTACACTTAATAGGCTGCAGATATGCAGCCACATCAATCCTGGCAGTGCTGTTTTTAGCACATCTGTTCATGAGGACAGTGAGGGACAGCACAGGCACTGAGAGGGTCACCCCTTGTCTTGGCTGGAGCTCCAAATGCCAAAGTGGGAGAGAACAGTCCTGGTGGTGGGTGATCTCAGGCAGAGCCACCACCACACTTAAACTGGGTTGGAAAAACATCTCCCTAAAAATGGGAAATGTTCAGGGAGTGACTCAGCCACAACCACCCTGCACACAGAGCAGCACACAGGTAATACAGGTTCTTTCTAATCCCTTCTGATAACTCTAATTTTCCCAGACCATTATTTTTGTCAGTCTTCAAAGGTCTTTTTCCTGCACCTCCTTCTTGTCACCTTCCATGTCCTGCTTTGGCCATTCCCTTCTCACTCAGGTCTGTCCTTCCCTAACCTTTCCTGCTCAATCTCCTGCCCTTTCTCATCCGTAACTTTCTGTCCCAAGACACCTCAGTTCCATCTGCCCCAGGAAAGCTGAGAAATAGGGCACAATTTTTGACCTTGTTCTCCATTTCATCCTCCCTTTTATCCTTCCACCCGTACCAATCTCGACTCACAGCTGTGTTTATTATTGCTTCCCCCTTCCTTAGGTACTGGATCCAAAGCTTTCCTGTCATTCCCATGGTGCTGGAGGAACCCAGAGGTGCTAGGAAATCTGTCAGCAAAACCCACAGCACCCTAAGGAGAGAAATGGGGGTGAGAAGTCCAAAGCAGGGTGCCTGTGTCCTCAATTAGCAGGTGCAAACAGGAGCTGAGGTTTTACCCTGGCACAGACTCACTGCACAGCAAGGGCCCCCCAGATCTAAAATTAATCTCAGACCTCACCATACTATCACAAGACTCAGTTAATAAATATTAGTGAAATGCAGAGATCCCTGGATGAAAACTGGAGTGGAGTTGTAGACTGCCACGTTTCATTAATTTCTTATTATCTTATAAGGGCTTCACTGGAGCCTAGAGGACTGCATGAATAGTGCATGAATCTGAAGAGTTTTGCTGTCATCCTCACCTTCAGCTTGAAAATGTGGCTTGTGGGAGCCCAGACCTGAAGGATGCCTTGGCTGAGGATAGAAAACATGCTCAGGAGCTGATCCTGGCTTTGGGAGAGGGCTGGAATCTCAAGTCTTTTGAAGTTCAACACAATGTAAATAAAACACATTTAATTAAGGGGGAAACCCTTCCTGAAGTTGGAGTGAGCATGTTGTAGTGACACAGGAAAGTGCTGGACTGTGCAGGTAAAGCAGGAATGGTCATGGGCAAGATAGGAGGAGGCAGGAGAGGAAGAATGGTGGGTTTAGATTATTACAGAATCATTAAAGCTGGAAAAGACCATCAAGAGGACATTCCAGCAGTCAGCAGAGCAGCCTCACCCAGCACCTCCAATCACCCCAGCTCCCATTAAAGATTTCTTCTATCATCTCACTGAGAAAGACAAAGTCCCAGCTACCACAGGAAAAAGCAAAGTTTGGGATTTGCCTCTTCTAGGAAATCTGCTCTGCCTCCAGGTCAGATGGGATCTGGTAGGAAAGCAGCACTGCCACAATTGGCCATGCATCACACTGAGCAATAAGTCATCTCTCACTGTGTTACAGAGGCCTCCCAACTACTCCTCTAATCTGCACAAGGTAACTTTCATTCATTTATAACCACTTCAATATGTTATCTTAAAGGAAAATTATCTCTCTCTCATTTAGCTCAGCAGTCTGAAAGTTCATTTGGCTGAAACATGGGAACATCTCTCACCAGGAGAGATGGCAGCAAGCAAGTTCTGAAAACAGCATTTTAAATCATCACTGGCATTTATTTTCTACATATAATAGTACTGGTATCAGTTAATCTGCTCAAAACCACAGTGCTACTGCAACATTCACATGGAGAGTGTGAGGAGACAGCCAAAGCCTCTCACTTTCCCACCAAATCCAGCGTGGCTCTGGTCCCCAAGCCCACACCTACACAGGTTCTGTACTCTGTCTGTTTTACAGCCCAACTGCCTGGAGTGTGCTGGGTTACAGCTGACCCAAGCAGGAATGATGGGCAGTGTGAAAAACACTAAGTTACAGATCCTGGATTTGGCTGTCCTTGGCACTGTATATTTTCTCACCTGTAGTTTTAAAACTTATTTCATTTCTAAATAAAATCTGATTCTTATGCCTCTCTGTTCTCCATCAATGATCTCAATCATGGGAACACAGAATCGCAGAATGGTTTTGGTTGGAAGGGACCTTAAAGAGAATCTCATTTCAACCCCCGCCACAAGCAGAGACATTTTCCACTGTCCCAGGTTGCTCCAAGCCCCATCCAGCCTGGCCCTGGGCATTTCCAGGGGTGGGGTATCCTCAGCTTCTCTGTGCAGCCTGTGTCAGCACCTCCAGGCACAGTGAAGATCTCCCTAATGTTCACTCTAACCCTGCCCTCTGTTATTTCAAAGCCTTTCCCTTCCCTTGCAGCTTCCCTCATCTCCAGCTGCTTCCTGCTAAAACACACAGCAGGAGCTGAAGGCAAACACAGACTCAGGGTCTGAGGGCGTTTTTGAGGTGCTGCTGACACTGGGTGGCATATGGGGGCACTGACATCTCAGTTTGAGGCTTGGAGCAGATCTGGGCACAGGGTACAGCTGGAGGAGCAGGAGGTGTTGCCTCCTCGACAGACATCAGTGTAGCTCTCTTTGAGTGCAACGTGTTAATTCCAGGCAGAAATATGTGTGTATCCTGCTACACAAAGCCCTTTCAGATGTTAATGACTCAAGCATTATGGGGCTGGTCTTGGTTAAAAGTCTTTTGATGTTTCCTTCCCTCATTTCACTGCCTGTGCCTGCTCAGCATTGGCTTTTGTTTTGGCCCCTTATTTTAGGACAAAGCTTCTGCACTTTAATAAATACAGAAGCTCCTCAAACTGCTGCAGTCCATGAAATGCAGACATTGATGAACTTCATATTAGTGACAAGGATAAACCTTTCATTTTTCTACAAGACATGGGGATCTTACAGCCCTGAAAGATCTGCTGGGTGTCAGCAGCACTCAGCAGAGCTGCTCTTCTTCCAACTGGCACAGAGCACTAAACCCAAAAGAAAGCATCCCCTGATGGCACTCACCAGCCTGGCTCTGGTGCCAGGCAGAGCCTGAGCCCACCCCAGTGGCTTTGCAGTGACTTTGGCACAGTTTGCTTTCCCAGCTGACATTGAAATAACTTTGCAGCAAGCAACCCACAGACACCCCGTGCTCCATTTACCTCCCCCGAAACAGAAAGACTGTGCAAAGCACTTTTCTCCATCCAAACACATCATGGAGATGCAGTAAGCATCTTTGCTTCCTAATTGAAATCATACATCACTTACTTAAGTGATACTAAATCAGAGAAAACATCTCTGGCAATTCAAGCATTAATAACCAGCTCCCTGCTCCAAAGACAACAGGTCCTCTGACAACACAACCCTCACAGCTTCCCACAGAGCCACCCCTACCCTGCTCCTGCCAGCCTGTCCCCACACTGCTGCTGTGCACATCGGTCCCACAGGTGAGTTTTTCCCTCAGAGGTCATGCATTTTAATTTAGGTGCCAGGAGAAGGCTGCACTGAGCTGTGCTCCTGTGGGACGAGGGAAATGGGGCAATGACACATCCCTGACTGCTCTTCCCTGGAGCTGGGGGCTGCAGGACATTCTCCTGTCAGTGCCAGGGCTGAGGCCACCCCATCCACAGCCTGCCCCAGCAACCTCTCACATGGGGGACAGAGCCACCCCAACGCCCTGCCCTGTGCAACTTCCAGTCCCATGAGTCACTGAATCACAGGATGGTTTGGATTGGCACTTTAAAGCTTATCTAGTTCCAACCATCTGCCATGGGCAGGGACACTTTCCATTAGACCAGGTCACGTCACTGTAAGGCAACTTTGCCTTCTGGGAGCCATCCAAGAGATTTTTATCCAGGCTGCTCTGACCCACAGCTCTTAGAAACTAAATTTGTTTCATTTTTTAAAAAAACACCCAAAAGGATTATAATGGATTTTTAACTTCACTTGTTGTGAAAGTACTCTTTTGTAAGAAGCAGAAACAAGTTCTAATTCACCTTTTAATATGCAGCATTTTTGCACCTCATGGATCTCTCCTTTAATGATTCTCCCTCAATTCTTCTTCTGACAGATCCTATTGCATCATATAGAACACATATCATACAGAACATATAACATATAAAATCAGAATGGTTTGGATTGGAAGGGACCTTAGAGATCACCCAGTTCCAATTCACCTGCCATGGACAGGGATGCCACCCACCAGGTCAAATTTCTCAGGCTCCCATACAAAGCTCCATAGCTTTAAACACGAAGGAAACATCATCTCTCTCCCAACAAGATTTTGCATTGCTTTCTCCTTTAATCTCTTTTCATATCCCAGCAAAAAGGAGAGCCCTACACATGGTTATGAACACAGCTAAGTTAATGTGCAGTTAGCAATTAATTTCAGAAACCTTTCCTCTTCAATGAGGTGCAGTGCCCTGCCCAGTCAGCCTCCTTTGACAGAAGCTGCTGGAAGAGCTGCCAGTGGGAAATGGAGAGCTGGCATCACTGAGCTCTCTCCCCTCTCTCTCTCTCTGCTATTTAGTTTACCTGTCCTGTGTCATTCTCCTCAGCTCAAACCTCATATCAATAATAGTAATCATAATAATAATAGCTATTATGAATAATCTCTGTCAAATAACTCATTTACAAGACTATTCAAATGGTCTTTGAGCTGAAATGTAATTTGCTTGTTACTGAGTCCTCTCAACTGTCTTGCCCTGTGCCAGAGGAAAACCACTTCCAACTCCATCTGTGCTGCAGAAACAAAGCCTTTTCCCCTAACTTTGATTTTCATTTCCCATTCAGCTATTAGAAGAAACCCATTCATCACAGCTATAGGTTTTCCCTCTGAAAACCTTCAGCATTTAAAAGCTTTTGACTGAAATATAACATATTAATGGAAGCTGTGATTGCACAGCCCTCTGCTGACCTTCCATAGGCTGAAATTGCTTATTTTGCTAAATTTATTTGCTACCCATTTATCAATCTAAATCTGAGGCGGTTTTAAAGGTCATAAACCAAACAGCTACTGAAATATGATTAAGGAATATGGAAATAAATTACAAACTCACAATGTTATCCCTTCCTGTGACTCAGTGGCAGAAACCTGAAGTATCAGAACTTTTTTGACATCTTACGTATTTAGGGATTCATCTGCTTCCATAAAGTTGCTTGAACTCTGTTAATTCATAATGTGGTGCTTTGTGCCCACTGAAAGGAGCATTAGAAGGGGAAAGCTCTGGGTCAGAAGCAGGATAAGAAAAGGCTTTAACTGCCCTTAGAGGGGAAAGTCTCTCCTTGATGACCAGGCACATTGTGCTGAGAACTTCCCATTGAATGAAGAGCGCAGTCGTTACCATGTGCAGTTCCCACACCACCTCCAAAATAATTAATGGAGCATTAAACTGCCTTAGCACTGCAGGATTAGCAGGAAACATGCTGAAGGTTATAGGAAAAACAAGCAAATGTTTTCTGTCTGGAGGACAGAAGTAAAGAATCTTCACATGAAGCTTTGAGGCATGTTGAGCAAAGTTGGTTGCAGTAAAATAGCCAAAACAATTCAGAGGTAAGCATAGGGTGAAGGAGTTGTACATAACTGAAGCTGGGGAGAAGAAGCACGATCCAAATGCCCTGCATGAGCTGCCAGAGGAGCACTGGAGACAGCACTGGTGCTTAGCACTTTTTTGGGAGTAATTAGATATGAGCACAACAGCAGTGATCTCACCCTTGTCCAGCTGCCATCCAGGTGCTTTCCCTTGGGTGTTCCACAGACCAGTGCCCTGCTCCTGCCCTGCCACTGGGGAGAGCTTCTTGAGGAGCTGTGAATGTCCTTCCTGGAGGTGTTCAAGGCTGGGTTGGATGGGTGCTGGACCAGCCTGGTCAATGGAAGGTGTCCCTGCCCATGGGAGGGGGTCACAACTGGATGATCCCTAAGGTTCCTTCCAACCCACACCATTCTGTGATTCTTCAGAGTGAGCTGGACCAAGGAAGCCTGATCTCTCTCCAACATGTATTAAAAGTAACTGGTAAATCATACAAGCTTAAAAGCAAACTGCCTGCTCAGAATGAGGCATTAATTCCTGCATGTCATAGAAGCAATTTTGACTTCATTACCAGAAGCTTCACTGAAATGAGTGCTCAGCCACTGATGAATTTTAGTCCTTGATGAACCTCTAATTGCTTTGCCCAGCAGACATGGGTAAGCACACACGAATGTCTGCATCCCTACAAAAATCAAACACCACCTCCAGAAATATGATGCCATTTTTGCTCAATATCAATTGATTTCCCAGGAAGTACATTTCCATATAGCAAGAAAGAACTTTTTGGGGTTTTTCAAGCTGATCTGCAAAGACAGAGCTCCAGTGCTCTCTGGCAGAAGTATTGCAGGTAGCACTCACAAATGAGGCAGCCAGAGGTGCAAAATATGCACAGCTTTGTTCCTGAGCTGTGATCACTTTTAGCTGCTGGTTTTGGTGTCTTTTCTTTTCCCTCTAGTCTAAATTGATTAATGAATTATTAATAAAAGACATGTGCACAGAAGACAGACACTGTTTCGTAAAGGCCTCTTTAGACAACAGTGGGATTGAAGACAAAAATAAGCAAGGCAGTAAAAAGGCAAGATGAAAGCAAGCAGCAGCCTTGTATTATAAGTAACAATAAACCTAACAGAAGAACAGAAAGGGAATTATTGCCTGGCACAGCCCCTGCAAGGGGCTGCTTAAATGGATTGCTGAAAAAAATTAGATGTACCAACATACCACAGCAGCCAGAGCTACAGCCTTGCACATCAGACCAGTAATATTAAGATGTACACACAGCAAAGCTTTCTGATTGCTTTATTTCTGGATTGACTCCAAGGCAAAGAATCCAAAGATAAAATGCAGGGTATGAAAGATGTCTTATAGCAATTAAGAAAAATAACAGGGCTTGTGACTCACTTGGAAAACCCAGCTCTTCTCCTATTGACCTAAAAAAGCAGTTCTGCAAGAGCCAGTGCAGGTCCTGCTTGCATTTAAAAGCCTGGGCTTTGGGGAAGATTTCTGCTCAGCTGCAGCACCCTGCAAGAGGATCCCTCTCCTCTACTGATTCCCCACTGCTCAGCAAGGACTTGAGGTGATACTGTAGCCTTTCCTTAGTCTAAATATCTGAAAAGGATTTTCTCTGCTGCCTGTTTGTTTTCACTAATTTTGCAGGAATATCATCACTTCAAAGCCTCTACTATCAGAAAATAGGGTTAAAATGAATTAATAGGTTCAAAAGTTGCAAGAAATTATACACCCCCACACAAGCATGAGCACTGCAAGCCTGATACCACAAGTGTCATTCCTTTAGAAAACCAAGCTAAGAAACTAAATTGGTGCTTTCTTTGACCTGGATCACTTCTGTCACTTTTAGCCAGTTTTTAATTCTGCACTCTGCAGATCCAAACTATGTGGATGCTATTCTGGGTATAAGGAACTGGAAAGGGACCAGATGTCAGGAAATTGATTGCACTGAGATCCAAAGGAATGCTTCTGTGGAGCAGACCCAACTTTCATAAGACATTTTAGCAATTTCTCCAAATCCAATTAGCAACTGATGTGTAATGCATTGAGAAAGCCCGTGGTTAAAGAGTGCATTCCTATTAACACACTTATTACCTGCAGAGTTTGACATGTTGTCAGCCTAAAATGAATCGTAAAAACTACATTTTAAAAAAGGGTCAAGAAATGGAACGAATAGGCATAAACAGAATTTTACAACTATCCATAATAGAGTTGCAGCAATAAAAAATGAGTTAGAAAGAATACGTAGCCATTCTGAATTATATGATCACAAAATTAGGTCTTGATTGACTCTTAGCTTTAATGTTTGCATTGGCTGGCACAGTTGGATCACAGAATTTCCTTTGAATATATTAACATTTATTTAAAAAATGATCAATTTTGAAGTTATGAAATGCCTTTCTAATTTACTGCACTGCCATTTACTGCTAGGGAGCTGACCATTTTTTCCAGACAGACACCCTAGGAGTTCATTCTGGACTGTTATTCATTTGAAGAAAATTCGTTGTTTGAGTTTTAGACTAATGCTGCTGGAGGGCAGCTGGGGGAGATGGTGCAAGTTAGGCAGCAATATCACACTGGCTGTTAAGGACAGCTTTCTCTCTTAACAGCAGCTCTGTAATGAAAATAAAAAGAGGTTACTCCACTGTGAAAGTTGCATATCAGAAATTATTGCCCAGAGAAGCTGAGGATGCCTCATCCCCAGAAGTGTCCAAGACCAGGCTGGATGGGGCTTGGAGCTACCAGGTCTGGTGGAAGGTGTCCCTGCCCTTGGCAGGGGGTTGGAATGAGATGAGCTTTAAGGTCTCTTCCAACCCAAACCACTCTGTGACACTGTGAAATCAGAACAGAACAATTTTAAGTAAGTTTTGAGACAAGCAGCCAGAAACTGGGGCTTCATCCTGATCTCGTAGCTATGAGTCAGTGAGACATCCAAAATAACAATGCTTTCATTTTGGTAAGCACCTGCTCGTGAGCTGCACTGAACATGGAGCACTCTGGGTGTCTGAGTTCTGTCCAACTTGCACAAAATAAAATGAAAACCTATAGGTCTGCGCCCTACCAGTCACCTGAGC
The DNA here is from genome assembly GCF_027579445.1 of Ammospiza nelsoni. NCBI lineage: Eukaryota > Metazoa > Chordata > Aves > Passeriformes > Passerellidae > Ammospiza > Ammospiza nelsoni. The sequence goes on from NC_080648.1 coordinate 9,599,264, forward strand.
CTCATCCTGTCACCAAGGAGATAAAGAGCTGGACTCACAACCAAGACAGCACTGGATGAACTATAAATCTCACAGCCCATAATGGTCCCCATGCCCTGTGAGGCTGATGGACCTGAATTAAGCACCACCACGTTGAATAGATGGAGACCCAGCTCTCCCTGCACCACAAGCACTTTGGGAATAACTTCCCTCCAGTCCCAGAAGAAACTCAGGTTTGAAGAAGCTGCATCTAAAGCCCAGCCCAAGCCAGCAGTGCCCAACTTGCCTCTTCTCCACCCAAAGCCTGCACACAGGCAGGTGTGCAGAAAAACAGCTCTCAAATGTGGGTCTGGGGCTCAGCTCAATGAATGCTGGCTGCAAGTCAAGATCCACACAGTACATGCTTTTTGATTTTTTTAAGACTGGAGTTACAGGAATTCATAAGGCTCCTGACTAAAGTGGGATTTGATAATGCACCTTCTTCCAGGTGAAATAATAGCCACATCAATTAAACATACAACTTCACAAAATACAAGGTTCCAAATCAAAAGATCTTCTACCTCACTGCTAAGATTTTCCAGGCTGCCAGCAATTTGATTGCCAAGATCTCAGTAGGACTTGAAATAATCAATTACTGACATTGCAATCCGGTGCCTACAATGAAGCTGTTCACTTTGCTGGAGATCTGGCAGCAGCAGAAAGCACTCAACAGCTCTGTAAAACATCTGGACAGGGAGCTGAGCCCACAGCACCCCAATTCCAAGAGCTGCTGTCCTGGGAGGCTCAACCCTGCTGAGTGGGAGGAGCAGGGCAGTTGTGAGGGAGATGCTCCAAACCACGTGTTTGCAGTTCAATAACAGCAAGGAACTTGCAGCACATTTGGCTCCCGATCATATGCATCCCAGTTGTCTCATTAAACATTTTGTGTAAGTTTGGAGACTCAGCTTTAGTGAATGTTACTACTAATTGCTTTACTCTTCAGCTGTGCAACAACAAACCACCCTGAAACACAGTTTTATATTAGCACCAGACGGAGATTAACTAATTAGCAAAAAAAAATCTATTTTCTTGAGATAATATTATAGATACATATTAGCTGATTAAAACTTAAAAGCTGTGTCCAAGAAGGACAACCTTTTGTTTGCTTTTTTTCTTGGGTATTCCCCAGTCACACATTGTCTTTTCCTCTGCCACATCTCAGGCATAATAAATCACTAAAACTGGACACGTGTCCAATTAAGTAATGAGATATTATTTAGCCTCATCTTGAGGGATCAAAAAGAAAACTTACCTACTTCACTCATCTATTAACAAGAGCAGTTCACTGCTCACCAAATGGGACATGAGGCCATTTCTGTACCTGTTGGTTTAACCAACAAACTCAGGAAAAGGACTTGAAAGATTTCACCTGGGAGGGACCCATATTTTGCCTAACAATAATTCCATAGTTCAATAACTCAGAGGTGAGAAGTGGGAAGGAAAAGGAGGAAGGGTGATAGTGCCAGACAGGTACTTGCCAGGAAGGAGCAGCAATCCTGTCCTGGGAGAGAGCAGGACAGTTCAGCGAGGCAAGAGTGCATCCCTCCAAAAGTGGGAGCAAAAGGAGCAAGGAAAAGCTAAGGAATGATGCTCTAACCTAAAGGGGATTACTCCACAGAGAATGAGAACATGACTGGGTAGGACATTAAGAAGCATCAGTGAGTCTGACGCTCTTGGACCGCAAAGCCTGAAATCCATGAGAGACTGCTCCCACACTCTGAGAGTATTTGGGATTAGGCATGGCCTCTTCATGCATCCTCTCACATTGTTGAGCTGTGAATCCAATTTCACAGACCACACTGACTCTTTGAAAGGAACTTGTCCATATTTTCTTTACAGCAGCCTCTGCACTGATCCATTTGTAACAGCTGTCATTTTGTCTCCCAGATTCATAAGGCTGAGAAATTAGAGCTCAGGAAACAAACTAATCCAAATCAAATGCACCTAAAATGTCTTCCCAAATAGAAGATGATGGAACTCCCTAGCGCACATCCTTAAGGTCTAAACATCAGGCCTCCTTCACAGGAATACAATCAAAAAGTTCTCCTGGCTGGCAGCAAATTCACCTCTTTGCTGAATTTGATAATACCTGTTCTTTATGCACAGACAGGAGAAGGGTAAAGAATGGCTTTATCTCATTACTGATACCAATCACAGTTCAGGCACCAAATCCCGCCTAAGAGAATATGCCTCCAAATATTCATAACTTCTCTTTGCATGAGAAGAAACTGTGATTAATCAGCAGCATGGAGAGCCACTGTCACTTGATATTCTGGAGGAGACCAGAGCATCCCCCTCTGGTTTCATGACTGAGACCAAAATTATCCAGAATTTCATTATGATCTTATTAACATTATGAGACCACAGGAAGTATTAGGAAACAGACAAAATTTTGTTGTTGTTGTTGTTGTTATTGTTGTTATTGCAACTACTTCTATTATTATTTATTAATGTGCCCACCAGAAATAAGCTCTCTTGCATTCCAGGGCTTTCCCTTCAGTTTCCTAATCTCATCATGAGTGCACTTGAGTCCTGTTCTTCCAGGAAGAGCACCAAACCACTAAAACATACTGCACCTGTGAACTGAACCAGCAGCCAACACAGCAGCCTCTGTGGGACACACATTCCTGACATTCCTAATGCTTGGAAATCTGGTATTTTGGGGGTTATTTCCTCTAGGATTTAATTCTCCATTGCCCGGTAATGCTGTGCATGTCAAACACATGCAAGAGAGAAGGGGGGACTGACTACTGCAGCAGCAAAGCCCCAAGACAAATTCAATCCTTTAAAAGTTCCCTTGAGTGCTCACTAATATTCAAGTATCTGTCTAGCACCTGGGTTTTGTTAAGTTTCCTGGTAGTGTGGCATTTGAAACTCTATTACTACATGCTGGGGTATGATTAGAATGTTTAGCTTTCCATGGTAACATTACTCATCTATAATCTTGTTTCTTAATAAGATCTGAGCCAAGCATATCAGTAATTTCCTTTAATAATAAGTCTTCAGTAATAACTCTGCCCTTTAAATGCAAAATCTGAGGCAACACATGATTGACAGATATCATGGCTTTCAGCTAATTAAGTATTCTGAATACTCAGTCATGGGATATTTCTTTTAAATGGAAATAATTGTAGTTGCCAGGCTCCCTGTGGCAGCTCCGCCATTACCAAAAACCCTGGCACAGCCCCGTGGTAATGCTGCTGAGCAGTGGAACTGCTCTCCCTCTCTGCAGGAGGGGCTCACCAGGCCCCCTCCACCTAACTGGAGGTAAATGGAACTCCACCCTCAATTGCACAAAGCACTTAAGCATGCTGGGTTAATTAGTTACAGCAAGGATGATCTTCTAGGCAAGCAAAGTGCTATTCCTTGTAAATGATGCTGCCACTGAAGTGTTAATTCCCTTCGAGGATTAAGCTTCCTGGTTATAAATCAGATGCTGCAAAAAATACCAATTGCTGTGCAAAGATCACAGTCAAGAGCAGGAGAGCAGAGTGCTGAATATTCTGCACAACATGGATAGGCTTGGAGCACTTGAGATGCATCACATGAATGGGCTAAGAGCAGTTTAACTTTGGGGGTTTTCTACAGTGCAGCAGCATGTTCATCACAGCTCTGTGTGGAGCTTGGGCCTTTGGACAGCACTGCAGGAAAGTTATTTGTAGTAAATTCTAGAACAGCAAAGGCACATGGCCACTTTGCAGGTGTCAGAAAGGATGAGCTCTGCTGGAGTTTGTCACAGCTTCAGCCCCACTGCTGTGGCTGCTGCTCTTCCACCACAAACACCTTTGTACACCCTCCCACATTCCTGAGTATTTGAAAGCCCACCTCCAGCAGAGATGATTTGTTATGATAAATCTCAACCAAATCAAGCATTTTGCCAAGAGCAGTTGGAAAGTGTCCATGTTTTTATTGCCTGCACATTCTACATATCCCATTGCTGCTGTTCAGTAATAAATGTGTTCATAGCTCATACCAGCTTCCTACCTCAGATTAAGAGAGTGTTGCAGCTGGAAAAGACACCTGGGTGGACTGGAAAACACACACCTAATCAAACAGCCTCTCTCCCTCTGTAATACAGAACAAGCCAGGTGCTGTTCACAATTTTTCTGCAAAGCATCTCATCTAGAGCCTCCAGGATAGCTGTAACCTGGAGCAGCCTAAGGCTCTGCAAATCCTGGGGCTGAGCTTTGAACAACAGGCTCCCTGGGAAGAAAAGTGAGCAAAAGGGAAAAACAAAAACAAACAAAACAAAAAAGGGGACAAAAGCTACATTGTTGGGGGAAAAAAGGCTTTACAACTTCTGCAAAACTAAAACTGTTCACTTGGCAGTGGAGCCTCAGGAAAGTTTTGGCCACTCTGCTCAGAGTGAAGTATTTACATCCTTTAGTCACAGGATGCAGGTGGTGATATTCTGGAGATTACAAACAGATTGTAGGCATCTTGCAGTTTTATTGCTGTGTTATTGCAAGGAGATGTAGGTACACGGCAGCATACCTGAGCCCAGCTGGGGCACAGGAACCAGAAACAGCCCCTGAAGGCAGCAGCACTGCCAGGATGGAGCTGTGGTCCAGCCCCTGACCCTCCTGGGGATCACTCCAGGCTGCAGCACGTGCAGGGCTGGCATTCTGCTGCTTAATGAGGATGTGTGGATCAGCTGCACAGGCAAGGGAAGTCTCATTGTGCAGCTTGCCATCAAATAAAATACATGTAGCATCACGCTGTTAATGAACACACATCACTGACAGGGCTGCTGCATAATTTATCACCACAAAACCCATCTTTCTCCAGAGTTTTCATAATTCTCATATGTTTATTTATAAAGTGGTAATCTGTCTTAAAAAAAGGGAAAGGCAAAATTTTAAATGTAAGCCCTAAAATGTGTTAAAATAGTGAAAGTCTAAGTGGAGAGGAAGGGAGTCAGATACATCATTTTGCACCTTTCAGATGCCAAATGTTCCTGAAATTCTGAGTTTGGGACAGTTACATTCTGCACATGAAATCTAAACCATGGCCCAAGCTTCAGTCACACAGAAGAGGATGAGTAGGCTCTGCTAGAAGCAACAGGCTTTTGGTGTTTTCAAAAGCAGAAAATATTTGAGGGTTTGGCTTTTCTTTCCTTTTATTTTTAAGAAGATTGATAGTAATAGGAGATGCATTTTGTAAATAATTTCTGTAGTGAAGACCTTTATCCAACTAGTAATTTCCACAACAAATTGCTGGTATAAAAATCTGTAAATGCCCCACTTAGGAAGCAGAAGGAATTATGACATTCAAATACTCTCACCTGAAGCAAAAAGACAGTCTTTAGCAGACCAGAAATGCAACAAGCAGATTACATCCCCAGAGACAGAAGAATATGTTTGAAAATCTTTTAAGTATCTCAAGAGCAAAGGGCTATTTGAAAACCAACATGTCAGTCAGATATTTTGACATCAACATGCTGGCTCCATCAGCCCCTCTATAGTAAATATTTCAAGATAACCTCTTCTGAAATAGAAAACTGGCTGCTTGGTTTGAATGCCCTCATCTCTGCTGGGTTCCTCAGAGCAAACTAAGGCTCAGCAAGCCCAAGCTATTCCTGGGAGTGGGGAGAACATAACCAGGCTGAGGGGGTTGATGGCAGCGTGGGGAGCTTTGCTGGTGCAGCAGAGAAACTCTTGTTGAGTGTTTATGCAAGATCTACCTGCCCATCCCCAGCCCTAAACACTGAGGTGGCTCCACCTTCCCAAGAAGACTTCCCTAATTTTACAGGGAATGTAGGCAACTCCTTCCCTCTATCAGCAGGGCATTTTGAGACTTGCTTTGCAGCAGGTGTCATAAATGATGGAAAAAGAGAGTTTACTTTTAGAGAAGTGGCATATTTTCCTCCTTTCACAGTTGGCAGCTCCCACCCATACCCCAGCAGGGCATCCTTCCTCGAGCCAAGGTGTCAGCAGAGAGAGGGGGAAGAAATCACATTCCCCCTGCTCTCAACCCAAGGCAAATCAGCCAAAACTCCCCATGATTTTCTGCATTTGCTTTTCTTTACTTCCCTCACTCAGAACGTTGCCCCTCTGCTCCTCACTCTCTGAGGAGCCTCCTGCAGAAACCACTGACATTAATCTCAGAAGCAATTCAGACAGAGGGGGGAAGAGCTCTGTAAACCCAAACAAGATTGAGACCATCTGGCAAAAAGAAGCAAACCTGTTAAGAGACCACTTTGTCCTTCCTGCAACTTCAGCACAAGCTGTCAGAAGCATTTCAATAGGAACAGTTTTCCTTTACAGAACACAGTGCTCAGTTTATTTTAGGCTTTTTTTTTTCCCTTCAGTATTGTTTTGTTTATTGTACCAAAGCTGGTGGGATTGCTTTTGAAGGAAGTGTAATCCAGCCTGAGTAGCAGCTTCAGAGCCTGGACCATCCTCTCTAAACCTCAGCCCTCAATTACATAAGCATCTGTTTGCAATTCATTGTAGGGAGGGAATTAAACAGCACTCAAGGCAACAAGAAACTGGACAGAAAGACACAAAAAATTTTTATCATTATCTCTGCTGATGCTGTTTTCACCTCTGGATTTTGTTTTTTGTCCTAGAACTGGCAAGTTACAGAGAAATAAAGCAAGAAGTAAACCTGAATGCTTGGTGGGTGCCACCATGATAGTAATCTTTTTCTTTTAGCAATTCTGATTAACATTTGTTAGGAAATCTATCACCCTAATCTTGGGTAAAGAGGCATGCTAATAGCTATACCAATTTTAGTGACTGTTTTGACTCTTATGTTTAATTTGATGTTTTGGATAGAGTATAAAAAGGAATAGCACGAAGGACTGCCAGGCTTCAGAGGCACATCAGAGTCCTCTGAACGTTAGCAGAACTCTGCTCTGAGTGCTCCCTGGTGGGAGTTACAATCAATTTTAGCAGAAGTTAATTGCTGCTGTAAACATGAAAATGAATCAGCAATACAGGACTGACTTGAGTTACTCTGGGGCTGGGGTTTCTGAGGACAGGGATAGGACACCCTGTTAGCTCATTGCAAAGCTCTCATACCTTCTCAGTGACTTCTCATGGGCAGTTCCTCAGAGCACTGACTCCTTCTGCTCCTCAGCACAGCCAAAAAACCTCCAACATCCAGCTAACCCACCCTTTTATAGCCCTCACCCTCATTGGACACAGCTGTGGCCCATTAAGGGCAGGCCTGTTCCTAATCTTTGGTAATTAGTACAGCTGCAACTCCTCAGGGGTGAGATTATCTTCTGCACTACCTTTATTTTTTTACATTCTATCCCCCCACAGACACCCTCTCCTGCTCTCAGCTGTTAGGCATGGAATAACTCATCTGTGCATCTTCCACAGGACCCCTCCAATGGTCAAGACTTCAAGAAGGAGGATGACAAATGGATGCTGCAGATGATGCACAATTCCCAGCGTTGTTTGTTGGTTTGGAGCCTTTTTCAGCACTGGAAACTAGTACTGGGGAAGGGAGGAGGCCTTTACTGGAGATCCCCCCAGATACAGCAGCTGCTGTAGAGCCGAGAATTTTTATGTTTCTCCCAAATGAAGAAATTTCTTTCCTGAGTTTCTAAGACATCTTTGCCCAACATTGCAGCTCCACAGGCATTAGCAATTCCCATATGATGGCTGCACATGTGTGTAATTGGAAGGAGAAATGGCTAAGCAAGTAATTAGGCAGGCAAACTATTTACAGACATAAAATAAACCACTTTTCAGTCATCGAGTTCAACAAGAACTAGGTATTAGCAGTGTGCATGTAATTGATCAATTAACTGGTGTTTTGGTGAAGTATTTCTAAATCTGTATTTACTCAAGCACATAGCAATCATTTGTATATTGCCCTGGAAAAGGTTAGGTGCTGTCAGGTAAAATTCATCATATTACAATCCTATAAATAGCAACATTTTTTTTCTTTCTAATAAGTTCTGCTCCCATGCAGTAACATTTAGGGAGATTGGTGTCTTTGTTTTCCAATGTTTTCCTCTTGCACAAAAATAGAAATATATGTTAGATTGAGGAAACAAATTTATTGTTCCCTGAGTTAGAGAAGAACTGTGTGATTTCAAAGCTGGAGGACATTTTTCTGAGCCCCCCAGGAATAAAGACAGTTTTTATTCTTATAAACCTATTACAGCTGAGATGGATTAATACATAAGAGCTTCTGATGTTAGAGACACACATTTTTCAGGACAAAACTAAAAAATAAAGGTCTGGGAATGCAGTGCAAGAAGAAGATAGAATCATTTAGACTGGAAAAGACAGTGTAAAATCACTGAAGTCATTACTCCAAGGTAAAAAACTCTTGTTTCTTTAATATTTTTTTAATAAAATTAATTGGGGGGGTTTTTTTAAGTAAATAAACACCCCTTAACACCCCTTCACATCTTGGTTGCTCTATGGGCTCATGATGCCTGTCTGATAGTGCCAGATTTGTCCAAAGGAATTTATCCTAACACTCATTCTTGAACTTATTTTGCACTTTCCCAGCCCTTTGCTTCCTGCCAGGTGCTTTCTATGGTGCAGCCACACTCCCCCCTGCTGGCGGCTCCAAGGGCTGGCCAGCATCAGGGAAAGCTGTGAAAAATAAAATATTTTTATATCTAAGGTGATTACTATTTTTCTCCTGGGTATTATTTTGAAAAAAATTGTCCTCAGCAATGATGGTTTCACAGCCCCAGCAAGGTAAGCTTGCTTGCAAGATAAAATACCTTCCTCTGCCTCACCACTGAGTTCTTTTTGCAATACAAGTTTTATTTAATAGTTTTAATGCCTGCTTGCCCAGGCCCAGGCAAGAGCAGGCAGCACTCCAGGCAAGTGTTAGAGACGACAGAAGGATCCTTTTATTCTCACAGCCACTGCCCACCAGCAGCAAAATACATCTTGTTTGTGCTGTGATACCCAAAATATCACACTGAAATGAGAAAGGATCAGCACAGGGTTTTTCTGGGATTGGAAGCTAAAGAAACTGCCCAGTTTGCAGTCCTGGTTCTCTTTAACAAGCTCTTTCTGCAGATCAGTCCTGTGCAGACCAAGTATGATACAGGACATCCTTCTCACAAACCACTCAGCCACTGCAGAGGACTTCAAATGACACCTCCTCCCCAACCCCTGAACCGCTCCCTGGGAGTGCCCCTGGATACACTGCACACCTTATGTTAAGATAAAATTATAACAAATTGCACAAAAGAAGGTTGGCTCTCAAAGTGCCCCAAAACTGCTAGGATATTATATGTCAGTTTGTGGTACAATCCAGCCCAAACCCTCTGTACTCAGGATCAAAGACAGCTTTCCTTCTCTAGGGATCACCTATTCCAATGCAGAGAATCTTTCCCAGGAATGATACTGAAAATGCGACATTGCAGCTTGGAAGATTTTGGCTTAATTTCTGCATGATGCCATTATGCCCTTTGCTCCATCCTTTTCCTCCCCAAACAATGTGGAATATAATTCTCCTTTTCTGAACATCTGGCACTCCAGCTGTTAGGATTCACAGTCAGAATGCATTAGAAATGAAAACCTATTCCAGATTAACTGGTAGTATTTGTCAGCTAATACTAAAAGCGCCATTTAGATGTTGAAAAAGCTTTGCACCTTTATAAGGGATGATCTGCTGTTCCTCACCCCAGTCACTGCAACTCAAGAATGTTCACCCTGTTACAATTTGGAAATTTAACTATTAACAATAAGTATGAGTTAACCTGAAAGGATACATTTGAAGTGAGTCATTAGGGCCTGTTGCAATGGAAAAACTATGCTGTGTGGGTACTTTTGAAGTTTTAATTTACTTTCAGAGGGAGAACAGTTATGTAAAGACCACAAACATTTTCCCCAGAGAGACAAAAAGCACTTCCATCAGTCCTCACAAGCCACCATGTGACACAGCAAGATGGTGCTGGAGGTGCTGACAAAAATATACAACATAATGCTACTGCCTTGCAGAGCCAGCTGATAATGAGGGTCATCTTTGTGATCAAATAACACAAGGATCCCCCAATTCATGTTATCTCCATTTTAAATATTTCAGTGGCCTGAGTACACCTGTGAAACTCAACTCCAGTTCTTAACCCCATCAACTTTCTTAAATACCAACATTTCAACATTGTTTACAGAATAGTACAAAAGGATTAAATCTGGTTTCACTTAATCTTTCAAAAAACCTCAATGAGTGCACCTCAATAAGGATAACACAATCTACATATTCTATTTTTAATCAAGATAGGAAATTTCATAGATTAGTGATTTTCAGTGTTAATAACAGGGCAACAGACCTTGTAATGAAAAATAAATTTTAGAAGGTTGCTAAATGGTTTTGATAATGATTTAAGGATCAATTACAGAAGAGATGTCATTCTTCTCTTTCTAGGTAGATATATTGGAAACAGTGAAGCTGAGAAGCTCTAGTGTATTAACCATTTTTTATTACAGCAAGGACATTCATATAGTCTGTATCAGAAAAGTTTAACAAAAACCAGTACAGGGACTTCTCTTTAAAGGACACTTGATGGTTAAAAAAAAAAAGGTGCAAAAATGATGTTGTTAGTTCTGCTGCTTTGTGGAGGCTGGGATATATGGCCTTGAAGATTACTGCTCTATCAGCCTTAACATGAGGATTTAGCACTCCCATAAAGCTACTCAGCCTTGTAGGAACACAAAATGCAGCTTCAGTTTGGATTTGGGGCAGGCCAGGGAAGCTGCTCAGCACAGGGGGTGCTGTGGTGCTGCACACCATGCACACACCAGCACTGCCATGGGGCAGCACCAGCCCTCAGCTTCCCAGAGAATCTGCTCAGGGATGTCCCCACAAGAAAATTTCCACAAGAAACAATGCAAGAATCAATGCAAGAAACAATGCAAAGAGACCCCAAACCCTCGGTCTGGCTCAGCCTCTCAGCAACAAAAATGATGCTGAGACTGTAGCAACCATGGCTCACCTGTCTCTACAGTGTAAATGCTCTTTTTGGGCTTGGCTGAGATGACTTAGAAACAGCTCTAGAACCACAGAATCCCACTATGGTTTGGGTTGACGGGGACCTTAAAGATCATCTAGCTCCAACCTCCCCTGCCATGGGGTAACACAAGGTTATGAGAAACCTTGATGGTGGTCATGATGATGTAACTGTAACAAGGAACAAAAATAAACAGTTTGCTGCTACTGAGCAGGGATCAGCCCCACCTCTGCTCTCAACACCTCCGTCACTAACTGTAATCGTGAGCCACCTCTGGCACTGGTCTGGCTGCACAGTGAACCAGCTCAGCACCCTAAAATGACTGAAAATCAGCCCAGAAATAAGATTCAAAAAGAAGGTGGAATTTTTCACTGGGTTAGGAACCCACTTACCTTGCAGAGCAGGCAGCATGGTGAGGCAGGGACAGCAAGAGCCTCCCTGGGGCTGTCAGGCTCTCAGTGCCCAGGTCCTGGCCAGTGCTGCCCACAGCACCTCCCAGCACACCACACACGCCTACAGCCTTCACTCCCTGACAGCAGCTCAGGTGAGGAGCTCTGCTGGCAGACCCTGCTCCTCCCTCCCAGAGCAAGAACAGCTGCCAGATAACAAGTCCCTCCTATCCCCCCAACCCCAGGAGGCTTCACTGCCTCCAATTTTAGGCAGAAAATTGAAGCCTGAGCAAGTACCTGCTGCCAGCCAGGTTTCTTTTTGCTCTGCATGCCAGGTTTCTACCAACTATAAAAGCAAATAAAATCTCTCCCACTGTATCTCATCACAGGTTTCCTAAACTGACCACAATTTGGAAAAACCCTGACCAATGTTTTTACTAACAGGAGTCTGTGTTAAGAGACAAAAAAACTCTTCTCTTTTCCCTTTCTATTATTTTTATAGCCTTGAAATTCATTTAAGAGATAGGACATTTTTCACCTCTACCTTGCAAATTAATTTCCCGTAACTCAAAGCACCCTGCTCAGATAAACCCTTCTCTCTTCACCTTGTACACAACTGAGCAGCAGCCAAGGACAGTTGACTTAGAGCTGAATAATATGCAGTGGTGCTAAATGAAAATTAAACCATTAATATTTTAAAATACCTGATTTCCTGGATAGTAAAAGTGAAATGTATCATTTGTTTAAACTATCCTATTCATTATTTCTTTCCTCACTTCTTAACACCCAGCCACTAACAAGAACCTACATAAATAGAGCTTGAACTTTCATCTTGGGAAGTTTAATCTGAAAGCTCTTCAGGAATATTTTATTCCTTTTATCAGAATATTGATGGAAGTCATAATTCACCTTAATGTGAGAAAGTTTCCTTCCTTCACTAAAGAAATTCATCAAGACATTTCTTGTTGGAGAGATGTGATATAAATCCGCTTGCTTTTTCCTCTGTTTGATCTCAGCACTTTATGAATTTTTGATTGCCTGCTCTTAATTTTCCACAAGCAAATTCAATTAAAGAAATTAAAACCCAGTAGTTCAACCCTGATTGCCCCATCAGCAAATGGCTCTTTTATTGCACAGTGGATGACATATGCCACACTCTCCTGGTGCTGCTGGAGCCCTTGTAAAACCGGATCAGGAAAAACCTTTCCCTCTTTATTGGTGCTATTAGGCAACAGCTATTGACCGCCCAAGCCAATTCAGCAGCACTTCCCTTGCTCAGGCAATAGTCCAAGGGCTATTGAGAATGAAAAAACGCCCTTGGAGTAAAAAAGTCAGTCATTGTGTGCGTGTCAAACCTTTCACAAGGGCGAGGTCCCTTCTCCCCGGAGAATGACACATGACTGAGCCCGAGAAACAACTGGGCACGGCCGCGGGGCAGGGTGGGGCTGGGACACCGCCACTGCCAGCCTGGGGCCGGGATCACCTTGATACAAAGGAGCTGCACTCTTACACTGCAGGGCCTGGATGGCACCGGTGCCCCTTTTGGGATACCAACCACCGGTGCCCCTCTTGGGATACCAACCACCGGTGCCCCTCTTGGGATACCAACCACCGGTGCCCCTTTTGGGATACCAACCACCGGTGCCCCTTTTGGGATACCAACCACCGGTGCCCCTTTTGGGATACCAAGCACTGGTGCCCCTTTTGGGATACCAACCACTGGTGCCTCCTCTGGGATACCAACCACCACTGCTCACTGGCACTGCAGCCCCTGTTGCTGAACACTGGCCATCAGCAGTGCACAGGTTTCAACAACACTGATATTATCATGACAGTATAATTTGCTGTGATGCATCCACAAACTTTGCTGTGACCAGACCATCTCCTGAGGCAACCTTCTGCAGTTACTGCCAGCCTGACAGACTCACAAGTCCTTAAAATAAATTAGTATCCAAAAAGCACATCTGTTTAGGTAATTCCCCAAACTAAACCCACTGTTTAAAGAACTTCAAGGATTTCAAATTCATATAAATTCCCTTTGAATTTAAAATTATTCTTATAAGCTGCCCTTATTATAATTAGTGGAGAACATATTCTTTTAAATATTTCTATTTTTAAAAAGTTTTTACTTCTGTGGTAGAGGATGTGCACTACAGTAGAGCAAGCAAAGAAAAACTGCTCTTCTTAAGTGCTTGTAGTACTTGAGTGAGGCAAATCTGTACTCCACTAAAGACACACGTGCAAACCATCACTCCATGACCTCAAACATCACTTACCCAACTCAAAAAGTTTCAGTCCTGGTATGGCTTCATGAGCAAAAGGCTCATGATAATGTGATTTTCTCCTCTAAGGTAACCTCAAGAAGAGCATTTTCAGAGAGGAACTACATGGGCAGTTCAGCCTAGGATGGATTTAACACTTGCAGTCCAGCCCAGGGGTCATTAGGCCCAATTACCTAATGAACATCCCACATCTGTGGGGCAGGTATTGTCATGGCACAGATAAACCCACAAGCATTTTAAAATGTGCTGACTGCAAAACAACCTGGTTTGCCAACTGACTAAACCAGGCCTTTGCTTCTGGGAGCTTTTTAGCGAAAGCTGTCAATCATGCTGTGTGCATTCCTCCTCCAGAAGTCAGTGGGTTTGCTGTAAGGAGCAGCTTAAAAGCTGTAAAGATTAATAAATATCTCTTCTTAGAGACAGCCTATCCACAAAGACAATTTGGTGGAAGCCGGGCAAGGAAATACAAGATTATTCCTCAAACATAGTCCTTAAGAAGACACTGTTAGTTGTTCAGAAAGCTGAAAGAACACATTTACATTGGTTTTACTCTGCCAGTTGAACTGTGCTTCAAGAGCTCTGGAAGACAGCCAACATGGATGAAGTTCATATCTATGAACTCCAGAAAGTAACACAATGTGCCTTATTTCAACTGATTCCGACTGATATTCATTTTTGTCAATTACTGTTTTTAACAGTATTGTCAATTACTGTATTTAACAGTATTATAGTGAGGGAAGTGGCTGAAAATGTAACATTTGTCTCTTTGGCCTAATTCACAGTGTGGGCTGAAGAGAAAATGAAACTTCTCAGGTGGGCATCACTGCACTTCTGCACAGGCAGGTTGCTCACTGTGGGTCCTGTGAAAGGCCTGTGGGACCAAGCTGAAAGGAACACATGCTTCTGCCCAGGGTGAATGTACTATTTTCTACTGTCAAAATCACTACACTTTATAATCAGTAACTTTTTTTAAGGACTAAGTCACTGAATTTCTTGGGTGCAAAAGCATTAGCCACCTCCTCAAATTCCCATATTTAAACATCCTAAAGGAAATTTGAGAAGTAACCTTTCCCTTTAGATCTTGAGCATAGCAGTGTTACACTTCCAAGTAAGTATGTTTAGGTAAGAATTTCAAATATCTTCCACAAGAATTACAGACTAAACAACTTAAGCTACAGAAATCTTGTTAAAGAATGTATTAATTCCCACAGCTTAAAATATCTAATTTAAACCTTGCTATCTACCCTACAGAGCATTCAACAGATTCACACATCCAGTATGGGCAACAGAGAAGATGGTTTTGAAATGGTTTCCAATTCCAAGCATAAGCAAGTTCTTTATGGTAAGTTACTGTATAAAAGCAGTGAAATAGTTAAGGTAAGAAACACAGGCTTATTATTGTCATTTATTTTAAAAACCTTATTCAAAATATTAAGTGATACAAGTCCAAATACAATAAAAATTACTGCAAGAAAAGAGTTTTGGGATATTTTGTTTGTGCTTTACTTCCTGTGGTTATGAAAAGAATGCATTTAACAGTAGGATATAGAACTTTTAGCATTTCATTCCTAAAACAGTATCATGCCTTCAGACTCCTCATGCCAACAGGCGTGAAATTGATTTGTTTCCAAATGTTACATAACTACTTGAATACCAAGTTATTAATTATGGGGTTCTGATTCACCATTATTTACAAACATATCAGTCTGAAAACTAAATCACAAACAGAATGTACAGAAAACTAAAATTTTATATTTTACAACTCATGAAAACATAAATAATGGAAGTACAAAAGACAAAATTAAAAAAAAAATCCAAAAAAACTACTGTAGCAGTAACTTGATTTACACTAATGCATAAATGTTTGTCAAAAATGAGAGTGCACTGTCCACTGACTGGCACTTATTTTCACCTGTTACCTGGGTCAGAAAAAGAACCAAATAAATTATTCTTACAGTTTCTCCCATTTATAATATAACAAATCACACAGCCATTTCCCAACTGTCTTAAAATTCAACAGAAAGCTCTGATGTATTGAAAGCCTGTCAGCTATCTACATTTTAGTAAAATTTTTCAACAAGGCTTGTTTTCCACTCATTAATTACAATGACAATGAAGTCATAAATAGCAGAGATAAAAAAAAGGAGAGTCAAGAAGGTGCATACCTTCACAAACACCTTAAACATTTTAGGAAATATATGGTACAGAACTTCTGAAATAAAATGTGTTATACATAATTGTTATAAAATTATTTATGGCATGAACACATATATAAATTATTAAACTGCAATTCTAGCTATTTTGCCAAAATAGGATCAAATTATGCACCAAGAAAACAGAATCAGAAAAAACTAAATGAAAGACCTGCAGCATCAGAATTTAAGCACAGAAAAAAGTAATTATATTTTAAGTTTGCAATATAGTGGAATTTATGAGCCATGTAAGTGATTAGCAAAGAGATCATTAATTTGATTTAGTGATGCCAAAGTCATTAATTTATTAGACCTAAAATATTTTATGCTTATTTTTTTGTAGTATGACTATTAAGACTGCTCCAGACAGAAGGGAATGATGCTTAATGAATGGAAAGAGCACTAATTTATTAAATTGTCTATCTTCACAGTTGATATAAAACCCGACCAAAGTAGCAAACAGATGGATCATGCCCTTGATCTTCCATGAGATTTAATCTCCAAAACATCCAGGTCAAAGAGAGTACATCTCATTTCTGTACAAGCAGCTTATTTAGAATACCTGAATATCATTACATGACTGGGCAGGCAAAGAGTGCTAAGTTCAGCAAACTCAATCCCAGTGCGTTCAGAACACGTAGTCATTGGTTATTTTCAGGGAAGGCATGGCTTCGTTAACGTTCTGGTCTAAACGATGATATTCCACTGTCCTGGAGCACAGGCCATCCCTCCATCTTCGGCTCTGCACCAGCAGGAAGATCTGAAAGATAAACAGGACAACTTGGAGATGCTGTGCAGAAACATTCTGAGTTTGACAGAGCTTCACAGTGGCACTGACACCATGGTTCTACCCCCCGTGCTGGCAAGGGCATTACTGCAGCAAAGACAACACATTTTCTAATCACTTAGTTGAACGGCTCTCAGATAAATTTTCAAAATGCAACAGCCTTCATCATCTTCCCCTATAAAGAGTTGGCAATGCACATTACAGACAGGCCACTCCACAGTAAGAAGGTTTTGGGGTTTTAGCTGCTTTTTTTCCAGAGTCCTGTAAATCCTCGCCCAGAGCAGTGTTCTCCCCCAAAGATAAACACTAAACTTTCCTCGTATCTAATAAGTAATCTATGGTTTAATGCAAATTTGTGCATGCAACTCTGTTGTACCTGGTTGGGCTGAAGTTAGATTTTAATGCTAGCAATATATTTTGGAATAACAACAATCTGACTATTTTTGAGACACAGAGAATTAGTTTGTACTGAAGAAACATTTACCTGAAAATAGTAACTTAGTAGCTTCTCTATGTAAAACTGGAAGCAGCATTAAACATTTTCTAAAAGTCTGTAGTTACACCCTCAGAATGTCTATGATATAAAGACCATATCAAAGTGACTATTAGAAGGATTATCACAACAAGAACATTCCCACACCATTTGCAGTTAAATCTCCCTTCATTTCTTGTCTTCCTGTGCAGAAAAACAATTAGTTGACTTGGCTCAGGTCTCCTTTATAGAACTCATGTTGTGCACTGCTTGTGTCCATTACTGTACTGATTAATTACTGATGTCACCAATTAATTCATTTTCTTATTGTAAATATTTGATTCAAGTTTTCATTATGCAGATAAAAATCACACTAATGATCTGCACATTAGTATCACCACAAGACTAAGTGGTCAAAGATTTAATTCTTCAAAAAGCTAAGTCCCTCTTCTTAAAAACATGTACAAGGGAATGCAACTTTATTTTAAACACTCCAGCTGTTTCTCTCAACCTTTCAGAGCACACCTACCTTCCTCTTATTGTGATAGGTGACATAAACAACAGCTACTAAGAAGGCAACTACAACCAGATGAAAAAAGAAATGGCTGTCTTCTTCTTCATCCAACCCTGAGACAGAAACAGCTTTAATCTTCTCATCAAGGGTCTTGATCTCCTCATTGTAATTACTGATGGTGTCAGAGTTGTCATCTTCTGAAATCTCTAGGAGGTCTGGACTGTATCTGGAATTTGGTGTCATTTCATAAGCATAGTCATCTCCATCTGACTCCATAGTTTCTTTGATGATGGGTGGGGAACTATTTATTGTGCCTTTCAAATCTGTTAGAAGATCTTCTTCCTCAATTTTAGTAGCTTCAGAAGCATCAACATCCACCTGTGACACTGGACTAGCAGGGACAACAGGTGACAAAGAGTCACCGTTTGCTGTAGGTGGCTTTCCTGCAGTCACAGAATTGATTCTGGCCTCCTTTCTCGCTGAGGTTAAACTCTGCAAGCTGTCTGTCAAATTCTGGGATCTACTCAGTGTTTCATTCTCACTTGCAGAAGAAATATTTCTTGTAAGAACTTCCTCTTTCACAAAACCTGAGAAAAGGATGAGAAACAATCAGCACTATGCACAAGGCACTGACTTCTCTGACAGAAAACTACTGCCACAAATTTCCTTCACAGACAAGAAATCACATGAAGAACACAGCATATGTGACACCGCAAACTTTTTAGCATTCAGATGCAGAAACAGATACTCCTCCACTTTGGCAACTTCCAAAGAAAAGTCCTGAGCGGACAGGAACTCAAGTTTGGAAGCACATGCCTTCCAGATTAGTGTGGGAAAGTGTCCCTGAAAAACTCAGCACGCCTGTTTTCCAGACATAGGAACTTCAAAGAGATGTCACCCTTTGTGCATCCCTGACATCTTGTAGACTCATACACGATTAGCATTTTCTCCATCATCACATTCTTCCTCCCTCTGAATGAGCTGAGGTCTACAAAGGAGGCTGTTCTCAGGAAAGCTTTTCCTCCAGTTAAGTTTTTCATCTTTCACCATTGCATGTTTTACCAACAAAGAATGAGAAAACACTGCCAAGACCCCTCAGTCAGGACACAAGAGAGCAGCTCCTCTTCCCAGGCACTGATTTTCATTGAATTTGTAGACACTGAAACAGATTTCCAACCTTCCATTACCTCAAATGAAACTACTGAACCACGGGTTAAACACAAACACTGCCCATGCTCCTGGAGGAAAGCCTTTTGTTGGCAGCAATTATTGTACTGAATTAAGTCAGAAATAGCACAGTAACAGTGCACCCTCAGGCAAATTCACACTCTCTCCAATGCTGGGAGGGCTTTGCAGAACTACATAAAAAACAAGGTGAGCATTAAATTCTGACACAGAGCCCAGTGTCCCTTTTCTTTATCCAAAGGCCAGTAAAAAAAAAAGATGCAGACAGAATTTAATAGCCAATTTTTTAAAGCCTAAAAATTAACAATCTATTCATGTTAGCAGCACATCACTACCAGATTCAAACCCAGAGGCACCCTAAAAAACGTAGAACAAATTTTAGACTTTCAGCCTGCATTTTCATTTAAAATGGGAAACCATTCTTGCCTTTAATTTTGATATGCCAAACTAATTTTTCATTTTACAAAAGCAGCAATACTTTCATTAAACATTTTCAAGGCTCACAGGAAAGTTGCAGACTCTAGAAATGAAGTATTCAAGCAACTGCTCGTGTCAGGTTACGTGTAAGTAAAATATTACAGAGGGGACACTGAATCATGTTATTCATGGAACCTGGATATTTGCTGAGGTTCAGGTACAACAGAGCTCTTGTTTACATGGCACACGTCTGCAGGATGAATTACTCTTTAACCCAACTGTAACACACAGGAGACTCAACTCATCCCACGTGAAGCAGACACCACAGTGTCTCTCTGCTGAAATTCAAAGTCAACCATTTCACAGCTAACACACTTTTTATTGTTGAAAAACTACTCATCTGAATTATTATATCAACATTAACTTGTTCAGTTCTTATCCAGGACAAGTTTAGGGAATTCTGATCTCTCCTCAGGTTTAAGCCAGCTAGTTGCATATGCAGAGATAAATATGAGGAAAGGCAGTTGCAAGGTAATTTCCTATTTTGGGGAGCTGGCATATTGTGAGTGAGGTCAACCTTACTGCTACCCTCCCCAAACAGACAAAACCTATTAGAGAGTAACGGCTAAACTGTCTGAAATACAAACAAGCATATTTTGCCTACAAACCTATATTGCATCTGGCCTTACACTTCAAGTTAATCTTGAATTCATTATAACACTGAAGTTTTAGAAGAATATATGCTTAAATGCAAGGCTGTTGCTGCACCTTCAGACTGAGAAAGAGCAATTTCCTATTATTCCTAAAATATGCCTGGGTTTTTGTTTTAATAGCAGCTGGAAGTTTAGCAGCTAAACCACGACTGATTTATGGTATTTACCCCAAACTATTTGGCATTATAAACGGTGGTTGCACTGTTTACAATTACACAACACTGTCAGATTATTTTAGATCCAGAGATGCCTCAGCTTCAGAAACAGATACTAATGTTCATTTACGGTGACAGAATTAGCAACACAAACACTGCACATAAAAAAAACATGTCATGGCTAAAATTCATTTCCAGGAAAACTGCTTTTAGAAAGCAAGTTGTTTCATGACTCCTGAAGTTAAAAACTCTTCATTTCCTTAAGATTTCTGTCCTAAATTCTTACTGCCTATCCATTAAAGCAGATGGGGAGCAATACAAATACAGCTGGTGTGCAGATACATACTGACTGACAAGCACGGAAGGAACTATGGATCAAACAGTTCCCTTTTTTCCTTCACTAATTCCTTTCTCTTTACTGCCCAGCCAGTACTCCATCCAAAACAAAGAGAAACTCACTGCCCCTGAAACACACATTTCTTACCAGCCTTTGGTTACAGCCGTCTGTAGTTTTAAGGGGGAGAAAGAAAACACTTAACTAGGAGTCAACTTGCAGAATAACATTAAGCTTAATTTCTACGGGAGGGAAGACTAAAACCAGGCACGCAGACAGAGCATTTAGAAAAAGAATCCCAAATCTGATGAATGAAGTGACCAGCGAAACTGCTCTGCACAGCAACAAAAGCTCTGCACACCTGGCAGGCGGCCTCCCGCCCCCCGCTGCCCTTCCCCCGCGCACAGCCCAGCGCCCGCTGCCCCCAGCCCGGCCCGAACCGACCAGAGACCGGGGCGAGCCCCGGGGCCAGGCCCGGTCACCTCACGGGCACGACCCGCGCCGGCCGAGGCCGCACAGCGCTCCAGGCCCTAACCTGAGAGACCGGTGAGAGAGACCGGCGGGGCCACCGCGCTGCGCCCACAGCCCGCAGCCAGCCCCCCCGCCCGGCCCCGCGGCGCTCACCGGGGGATTCCTGCCCGCGGGCCGCCAGGGCCCAGCCGCAGAGCAGCAGCAAGCACAGGGCGCGGCCCACCGGGCCCCGCCGCTCGCCGCCGGCCGCCGCCATCTTGGCCCCCTCCGCGGACGTGGCGATGGCGCCGCCCCTCGTGAGGCGGCCGCGCACGCGCGCGGGCGGGAAGGCGCGGGGCGCGCGCAGGGGCCGAGGGAGGTGTCGCAGGAGCGGGGAACGGTGGGATGGTGGCGATGGAAGCGTGCGGTCACGGAGTGCTGGAATCGCACAGCATGGAACCAGCGGGGCTGGGAAACCTGTTAGACCGTCCAGACCAACCCTCCAACGGCACTGCCACCGCCACCGTTACCCTAAACCACATCACCCAGCGCCGCATGCCGGCGCCTCTGAAACCCCTCCAGGGCTGGTGGCTCCACCGCCTCCCTGGCCAGCCGCTCCAACGCCCGGCCACCCCGACAATGAAGAGGTTTTCCTGAATATCTGATCTTAATGCTCCAATCTCAGCTTTAGCTAGTTCTGCTCCTCTGCCATGCTCCTGGGAGCTGACAGCACACGGTTCTTTTGGACCGGTGATGTCTGGAAGGGCTCAACTTCTCCCAGGAGCGCTGCGTTAAATGTCTGAGACGGGAAATACTTAGTAATGGCTCCCGGTGAGGGAAGGGCAGCCTTGCCCAAGCTGTGGGCTGTCCCTGAGGTGGTGGCTCTGCAGTGTCCAGTTAGGGGAAGCCAGCCTTGCCCAACTGTGAGGTGGCTCTGCAGTGTCCCGGTGAGACGAAGCCAGCCTTGCCCTGATGGCTCTGCAGTGTCCCCGTGAGGGGAAGCCAGCTTTGCCCAACCTGTGGGCTCTCTCTGAGGTGGTGGCTCTGCAGTGTCCCTGTGAGGGGGATGCCAGCCTTGCCCTCGTGGCTCTGCAATGTCCCTGTGAGGGGGATGCCAGCCTTGCCCAAGCTGTGGGCTGTCCCTGAGGTGGCTCTGCAGTGTCCCTGTGAGGGGGATGCCAGCCTTGCCCTCGTGGCTCTGCGATGTCCCAGTGAGGGGATGCCAGTCTTGCCCAACTGTGGGCTGCCCCTGAGGTGGTGGCTCTGCAGTGTCCCTGTGAGGGGGATGCCAGCCTTGCCCAAGCTGTGGGCTGTCCCTGAGGCGGCTCTGCAGTGTCCCGTTGAGGGGATGCCAGCCTTGCCCAAGCTGTGGGCTGTCCCTGAGGTGGTGGCTCTGCAATGTGTCGCTGTCGCAAGGACATTGCCTCATCGGGCACATCCTGCACCGCAGCTCTTGCCATCTGCAGCCACCCACGGCCATGGCCTCCTCGTGAAAAATACAAATACTAATCAACAGCCACACTGTTGAAGTTGATCCAAGCTGTTCATTGCCCACACTTGTTTATAGAGAGGTAATTAACTTAGTGAATTCTGTAATAAAGGACAAATAAGTCATGTTATCTTGTTTTAGCCATGAGATAAACACGTGTAATGTGCAGTTGTCAGAGCTTAGGCAGCACGAAGAACAGTGCCACATCTGGAATTTAATTTTACTAAGTATTTTTGGTTTGTGTGGTACAAAACATGCACCGAAATGTTGCCAGTCTTCTGCTGGAGCCACAAATGTGGATGAAATTGTTTTCACAATTAATACAAACACAGAGTAAAAGATGACATTTCAATATTTTATTCAAGTCAGGTTTGGGTTTTTTATCCATTTTTAGTAGTGTCAAGTACAGCATTTTGGGGTCTAGTTCCACACAAAATGGAAGACTCTCTAAAAATGTACCCATTTAGTTGCTAAAAAAAAGTGGTAATAAAAGAAAACTCTGTTTTAGAATTAGTGATGCAACTATGTCATTGCAGTTGCAAAGACTCTTCCCTGATTATGTCCATTTTACAAGCTTTTTCATCAGTGCAAGGGGAAGGAACCACAACACAGGACAGGCAGTATTGGCTGAATCACATCAAACCTCCTCCACAAGGACTTGGACAAGGTAGACAAACCTAAAGCATTCTGGAGACAGCAGTAGGTGTGGGATAACCAAGTAAGACAAACCATGGATGAAACACATATCTAAAAAAATAAATTTTAAAATCCCTTTTTCAGACAATTTTGCACATTCCCTCACTGACTGAAACCTTAGGTGTCAGAACATTTTGCTTACACAATGAACAGTACAATATAGTGGTCTGCAATTCCCAGGTTTATAACACATTATCACATTCCTTGTGCCATCATTATATTAGTAGAGGTAATCAACACCTTCCTTCTTCTTATCATGTGGCAGCTGACAGATGTGATGAGCAATTACATAAAGAAAAAAAGCAAGGATTTTTTATTCATGATTTTGTCTCCACTTCTTTAACGTCATTTTTAAAGCTTAGCTGTCTTTAACCAGGACTAGCAGGACAGATACGTAGCAACACTTGCACCCCAGACAAAACATTGAAAGGTACACTATTTTCTGAAGGTAGCTATGCTGTATTTTCAGATTAGCAATTATGAAATCACTCCTTATGCTTCAAATTCCAATCCTAGACCAAGTTTGTGACCCCCTGCATTGATATTCTTGCCATCCAACAAAGCTGACAACGTCAGTTTGATACCTGCAAAAGAGAAAAGGGAGAGAAAAGTCAACTTAAAACTTGGAATGAGCTTTATGTTCAGAAAGTGCCATGTCTGTTACTGCTTTAATTTATTGGGTAGCCAAGTTAATGGGATTTGACAGCTGGCCTTGGAAGGACTGGGCATTTTAAAACAATTTACAGATAAGAAATCTTTCTGAATTATGAAATTTATAATAAACCATGATGATAGATTCTGCTTTTTATCACTTCGAGTAATTAAAGCTCTGAGCCAATTCACTGCTGCTGGTCTACTGATTAATCTAATTTCAGAGTCCAGGATTATAAAAACCTGGAACCTTAATACATACTCACCTTTCTAAACCACTGTAAAATCTGGATATGAAAAAGCCCAAGCCCCATCTGCTGTAATATCTCATGTCAATCTGCTCAGTATTCTGGCAGCAGATTTATTACACTACATTAAAACCAATTTTGCAGCAGAAAGATTGTCCTCTTCCTGGGCCAGGGGACCTTGAGAAAGTCACATTTTTAAGAAGAATAAACTCTGTAATAGGAAGCCTCTGAAATAGTAAAAATTTAGTTACTGATCTGTGACACAAAAAATTATACACATATTTTATGTCAACATGAGAGACTTTTTGACTGGTCAGTGGACAATGGTCTCTAATAATTCTGCTTCCAACAGATATCCAAAATTAACAGAACAGTCCCTAGAAAAGTTCATCACTGGCTTGCCAAGCATGAAGAGCAATCTTACAACCCATCATACTTTATCACCAAAAAACTTCTGATATTTCAAGATTGAGGTATCACTTTATTGATTCAGACTTTTTTCTGCATAGACTTACCTGGCTTTAAAGTCTGAGTGTATCCTAACCCGATCAGACTGGAGTTGTTCACTTTAGCCTTAAAGGGAAACAATAAAGCATTATTTAGTAATAAATAGTAAATAATTAAGTATCTTTCTTCAATGTTCTCCATTCCTGAGAATCATGCAATAGCTTTTAAGCATGTAGGGATTTCAAGTTTTAAATCCCAAATAAATCTAGAGTTAATTTTTCTACAACTTAAATCCCAATCTCAAAGAATCTATAGTCACTGTAGAAAATAATAGGTTTATTAACATAATTTTTAATTTTTTCCAGACTGACACAAAAAACAGTCTCAAAATAGTGCCCAGTAATACAATAAAACATTCTGTGTCTCCTTTAAGGAAAATCCAATAGCTGTGCTCTCAGGCTGCCAAAACCAAACCACACAGATCCAACTCCACAGCACAGAACTGCATCAAGACTCTGCTGATGGAAAGGCTGCTTTCCTTTTCCATTACAAGCACTTATTTTCAAATGCATAGAAATGTACATGCACAGGACTCACAGAAAAAGAGGCATCTGGGTCAATCTGATACTTGGCTGCTATTCCGAAGCGAGTGTTGCTATTTCCAGCTGTCCAGGCCAGATTCACAGCAGTTTCCAGTTGATCATTCACCTTCTGGTAAATGGAACCGCCAAACTCTGTTCCATCATTCCTGGAAGGAATGCATTAGTGTCGTTTTAAACAGCACCCCAAACAATCATCTTTTATTTTTCCAGTAAGAGCTGTATTTGCACAACATCCACTTACACCTCATTAAATATCCCTATAACAACTAAGATAGAGACATTAGGCCAGATTGGTTATGAAGCTATTTTTAGATGCTTCAATTCATTGTAGATTATTATATATCCACAACTTCTAAAATGGAAAAAAAAATTACAAACTATCAAAAATTAGACCAACGATGACAGCTTCTAATTTTCCCTTTCCTGTAGATGGAAATCTTTGTAGCAGAGAGATTTATTTTTCCCTGTGTGACTCTGAAATAATTATTTTCCCTGGCAAATGTTTCCTTGTGCCCTGAGAGGGCTGTGCCCCAGTCACAGAGCCTGAGTCATCCCAAAACTGCCATGTCAGCATGCTTTTACCAGACACAGAGGAACTGTATCACAGGGGAAGATGCCAATTTAATGGGCAAGTCTACAGGCTTTTGCAAATGAGTTCCATTTGCAACAGTCCTTATGGTACATCTGTGCTAAGGTCTATGGACTAGAAACAGAAATTGAACTAATTTTGCTTTGCAGAGAGCACTGGCCCACAGCTGAATGATGAGTAGCACAACTTCCAATTACTACTGCCCCATTGTCACACAGGAATAAAGTGTGGTATAAAAGGCAAAATGTTAGAGCATGCAGATCATAAAAACAAGACCAAAAGACTTCTAAAAGGCCTTGCACTCATAAACCAGTGAGCATCTGAATTTCCACTTTTGCTTATCTTCTTAAAGAGAGGACACATATTGTAGAAAACAGGCTTCAAACCCCAGGAATATCCAGGGTTCTTCTAAACTGTGAAATAATCTGGTTCCAATTACTAGAGTACACCAGACCTTTAGTGATTACAAAAGGGGTGGATTTAGGATCTTTTACCCCTTGGGTCTGATATTCTTTAGTTCATGACAGTTGCACAAACAGCAGTGATATGCCTATTTAGAAGTTCAAGCAATAGCAACAGCCTCTTAAATTGTTAGAGCAATTCTTCCAGAAAAACACTACAATACTTACTTCAGATAAGACTGAAGCTCACATTAACTGCATGTGCTTGGCTCTCAAGAAAAGGAGGGATTAAAAAGGACTGAGGAGAGCTGGTTATACAGGCAGATTTTGTGCAAGGTTCCCACACAGCTCTGTCTTGACCTGCAACATTAGTGGGGGGGGGGGGCGGTCTGAGCTATGCTTAAAAAATGAGGAAAGTCATATATAAAACTAGAAATTATCCAGCCCTACCTCCCTTGTTTTTATTATTAAAGAATAATAATAATACTTTCAACTTCTTTTTTAACTCTAATAGTAATAATAGCACTTTCTATGCCAATAATAGCACTTTTAATGTAGTTATAGTAAAAAAATAACACTAGCCCCCTATGAAATTTAATATATTAGGGCACCCTGAAGGCAAGTAACTTTCTAGAGTCCCCATCTGGTTTGTGGAACAAAAAAAAACATGCTTCATGCCCCATCTAGTTCCATTATCTGCTCTGCCACAGCATCCCAGTGAAACACTGACCTGTGTAGATTTGGTAAAAACCAAGCAGCCTAGTGAGGGAAGTTCCATACACAACTCTTTCTGGGATCATACAAAAGCTCTGACATGTTTTCAAAGCTGAAATACATCAACCACCTAACTAATCTATTATTAAAAATAAATAAGATTTCTATTTGTATCATACATCTGTAGTTTTGTACTATAACAGCAACCTGAGAAGCAGACCCTCAGGAATACAAGAAAATATCTGAGCCCCCATTGCTGCCATGAGTTTCTGCTGTTGCTTTAATTAACAGTAATAATAACCACAGCATTTTATAGCAAAAGCCAATAATACAATGTTTTGAACTGCTACAGCACAACTAAGCTGAAAGTCATTACACTTGAAGGAGCAACTTCTAAATCCTGAGTGGAAGGGGACCCCACATATTGTTTTGATGGAAGTTTTCTGTCCACAGTTCTGTGCTTTGGCAATCCTTCAAACACACTGTCTGGGCTGTGGGGGTTCGATTGTTCTGTAAGGCAGCGGGAGCTTCCTCAACCAGCTCGCTGCAAAACAGCGTGAAACGGAACAGAAGGCCTTTGAAGGAGTAGCTCTCGGAAGGCAGAACACTTGTTCAGCCCCCAGATGGAAACAGCCTGGAATAGCTCTGCTACATGCAAAATATCCAATTACCCAAGGGCACAGAAAGGGGGGGCCAGGAGAATGGATTAGGGATTGCCTTATCTTAAAAAACTGTCTTCCCAAAGCAAAGGCATAAATTGCCTTTTTAAGAGGAACAGCAGACAGAGAAATTTAAGTTTTCATGGAATTTGATCCTGGTTTCCCACTGTTGATACATTCAGAAAGGACAAGTACTTGTGTAAATATATTATTAGAAGTTGCAATACCAAATAAACTTCTACACTATATCCGTTCCAGTACTAGAACAAACCCAGTCCCTGTCTCTTCCAGCCACTCCCTTTTGCCTGTTCTTGTTCACTCTCTGATTAACTCTTTCATCTACACATCAAACAACCATTCTGCTTGATGTTGACAGGTGTAAAAGGAAAGCATTGCTTTTATTTCAGCTTTCACAAAGAGTATTTTTATAACTTACTTTTTTTATTATATCACTAATGAATTCTAACAGTCCTTATCTGTTAGACAGACACTGGACCCTTGGGTGCTCAGTGAGCTCCAGTTCCTTCCATCATGCACTCCCTCACCCACACAACCCAAAGAAAAGGTAATGCAGCTGAAAAAATACAGCTTGACATCTTTAATGAAGAATTAATTTCCAATTCACCATTTCCTTGTGCACCATTGCTGAACCACTGACCCTTTCATTGTTTAGCAAGCAGCAAAATCCTTCCAAATTCCTTTTTAGTGCCTGTCTGCCAATACTTACACATTAGTATGAAGCTGGAATTCATCAGTCTTATAGCCAACAGCGAAGTTGCTCTGGGTTACTCTAGACTTTGCTGTCTCAAAAGTCATTTGGTAGCCTGCCAGCCACCCCTCGTAGCCGAGCACGAGAGCTCCACGTATTGAAGGACCCGCAATATCAAAATCCATGTCACAGCCGATGTTGATGTGCTCCCTTTTGTACCCCGACTTAATTTTAGCACTCTTTTTCCTAAAGAGAAAAGACAGATATCATATCTTTGCAAAGGTACACCTGTAGGTAGCAATTCCATCATATCACTTATTTAACTCAGTGTAATAGTTCCTGAAGACAACATGTGCATCCCTAGAGAGCCACATGATACGTCACCTTCTCATGTTCATCTTTTCAAAATCCTAAGTCAGCTACAGTGAATTCTTTGCAAATGAGCTATAAAATGTGCTGTGGTGCCCCCAAAGCACTTCTGGACTGTCTTCTGAAAAGCAGCCACACACAGATGGTAATTAACAAAACCATATCCTCATCTCCAACCAAACGGTTTTGGAAGTTTGATACATACAGAGAAGGAATGGAAACTGTAGAAGTTTACAGGTTTGCCACCAGAAGTCCACAGTCTTTAACTTGCTTGCCTGTCCCAAGCAAAAATCTTGGCAATCCCGGGTAAACAATTTTTAGACAATCCTGGTGAATTGGGTAATTTTATTCACTGTGACAGACATTAGGAAATCACTACTTTGTGAAAATCTCTGCTGTGAGCAGGCTGCTTCAGTGGCTCTGACATCCCCATTTCTCCTTATGGTACTTTGTGAACTTTAATGGCTACAGCCATTTACAGCCACCAGAAAGCTGCCAGGTTAAGGCAGAAATAAACTTTCCTGAGTCACTTGTTTATTTTTATACTATTGGCCAGAACAGTATTTTCTCATGTGTTCTTAGGTTGATTTACATCAAGGGTGCTGACTTTCACAAGGCAAGAGAGTTATGTCTAATATATTCAGTGACTCTTAATTTAAGATTTTTTTCTTCTCTTTTTACAAGTGTCTTCTGTCTTTGACCAAATCTTTATTGAAATCTTTCTGAAAAGTCAATTTGAAATTTCAAATCAACCTTTCACGTCAGCTAACAAAAACAACCTCCAAGAACAGTTTCAGTGCTGTATCAGACCCACAGAGAGACTGATCTCTTTTTATTATTATTAGCTCAGACTCAGGAATTTCTTGTGTTTTGCAAATCAGAAATGAAGTGCAGGAGTGCCAAAAGCACTCATCTGCAACTTCTGTAAAAGCCAGCAGTACCTCTCCCACCAATGTCACAGGGACAGAGGTAAGAACACAGAGTGCTCCAAAAAATGACTTTACCTGCTGAAAGATTTGTCACAGTCAGTAAGTAATAAGGAGGGGAGAAGAAATCTCATATTCAGACATGGTGCATCACTGTCAAACTAAGCCAGGTCACACCAGGATTGAATCTCACCCCATTTAACCACATTTAACAGTTCTCTCGAGGCAATCATAACTACAGTGTCTGTGAAGTGCTCAAGAAATAGTTCTAGACCTGTAACATCATTCTTGAACAAGGTTTTTCCTTTTATTTTCTCTAAGAATCCTACCAATTAAGAAATAATTATTAAAACCTACTTGAGATTTTTCTGATTAACAAAAGTATCTTGTTAATCTAGAATTAGGAGTGGACTGAAAGCAGCTGACAATGCAGAACACTAAATCTAAAAGACAGGGTGAAAGCTCCCCTGGGACTATTACCCTGAGAGCCTGCAGTGCAGTCTGCTGCTCTGGGAAGCTGATGTGCAGAATCTTTTGACTCACTGGCAGCACTGCTTGCACAGATAATCAGGGAAAAAAAAAATAAACTAACATCTAGAACTACAGCTGCTGCTTAATCCCTCTGGCCCACATAAAACACGGCATCCAATCACCATGTCAGGAATACCCATCCACCACCCAGGCACACTGTGGCCTGCAAGAATTCAGATGATAAATTCGGCTTGGGACAAGAGCCCAGTTCTGTGTCAGCCTATCAGAGCTGTGGCCAACTGGCCCCTGGAGCTCATTAAGCTTTGCGTTACAGCTGACTTGTTTGGTGCTTTTATTGAGGCAGCAGCTCATCCTCTGACATGGCCAGAAATACACAATGGAGCAAAACCACAACTTTTTCTTCACTCTCTAATTCTAACTATAATTTTCAAGCTACTGTGTTTAAGTTTGCTTGCTATAGTTAAGGATTATAAAGGGATTATTAACACTAAGGTGTAAATGACATGGACATGATTTCATCATACACAGGCTGATTATTACCTGTCTTGATATCTCAGGACAAATACTTTAAAATGCCTTTTTTGTCACTTCAGCTTACTCATTTCTTACCCAGTGTTAGGAGAGAAGGTGGAATCAAAGGTCAGCTTCAGGCCCCGTGCAAGCTGAACAGAAAAGAAATTCAGTGATTTGATTTCTAATTAGACATTGGCATATGTGAATTTGTAAATTGCTTTACTGGAGCCAAAAATTACCTGATCTTCAAGAGTAATCTCAGTGCCTAGTGTGTTGTCAGTGTTCCACTTTTCTGTGAACATCAATCCATATTCCACCCACCTATATTTTGTTTCCAAACTACCACTGACTTTGTTTGTTTCTGAGTTTGCTGAACCTGAGCTTGTAAATTCCTGAAAGAAAAAAATAATTTATACATATATGTATTTGTCAATATATACACATATACAATCAAGCAAATGCTTATACTTGTAAAACATATCAGTCATTATAATTTGTTAAATATTAGTTCATATAAATACAAATATATTGATTTTTAAAGGAAATATACAGTAATCACAAAACCACCGCAATGTTTTGGATTTCAAACTCACCAGTCCATTTTCAGATCTTGTTTTCAAATCAAGCTTTATTAACCCAAAACCTAGAGAGTGAGTAAAAAATATGAATCATATATATGTTGATTTCAAAAGCATTGCTGATTTATTTCTTAAAACTATCTTCTAAATCACCTGTGAACTATTAAATAGTTAAACCAAGGGCACAGTTATCAAACCATGTGTTTCTAAGAAGCAGCTTGTACCCACTTCAGATAGCACTTGACTGATGAATCCTATTGACCTCAGCAATATAATTGGGACCAAATTAGGTAATAATACTTTTATTCCCAGTGAGCAGCATTCTGTTCATAAGCAAACTACTGCCATCAGTGATCCTGTTCATCAACACAAGGGCACAGCCAAAATACAGCACACAATTTTCTCACAAAACCAACAACACTTCTATGGGGAACAGGAAGAATTTTATCAAAAGAAAAGTATGTTACCCTCCCTTTCTAAACAGCAAGGGCAATGTGAACCTGTGATTCTATGGATTCTAATGGAAATAATTGGAGTACTTCTCAGGGGAAAGTAATAAAATCCTAAGAGTTTCAGGAGTCAGGTAGACAGCAAATGCCCAAACTTATTTTGGCTTTATTTACCATATCCCTTGGTGAAAATATCTCTGGCAGATTTGCCCAGGTCAGCATATGCAGGTGGAACAGCCATTTTCTGGAAAGGAAAATTTAAGAAATGAAAAAAGGGAACTACAGCGGTCAGAAATTTACTTAATTCATTTAAGCAACAAGAAACTTAAGCCCATTTCAGCCCCTTTCATTTTGTATCCCCCACCCACCACTCAAATACACCCTGAAGAAAGCAGCTATTGCAAACAGTGTGATTTCATTTTGCTGGGGAGCCAGCAGCAGCCATGACCATGTACTTGCCACTAAGGATGTGAAACAGGCTGCAGAGCTAATTAAAAGGAAGTGTCTATGCCTTTCCAAAGAGTTAACTGTTGTTTTCTTATCAGAGTAACTCATGAAACAACTTCTGTTTTTTTCAGACCATTTCTCGGAAATGTTTCTCCTGTTTCTCACAATGGATCTCTGCATTCTGATGTAAAGCATTAGGACCCCAACTCATTCACTAAGGAAATGTAACAAGCATCTACCATCAGGAACATTTCTCTTCCCATAATTCAGAACAGCAAATGGATAACATCTATGTCAGCAAAATCAATAAACAGACATTCTTATGCTTCAGTTTTCTTTGACTTTACTATCACTATTAATGGGTTAATGTCTCTCCCTAGACTTTGACCTTTCGGTGTTTTTCTGTGCACCTGAGAAAAAAATGACCTTGCTGAGAAAAATTCAGCCTGCAGAGAGGCTGCCCTGTGAGGCCAGGCCATCGGGAGGGCAGCCACAACCCTGCTTCAGCAGCAAAATGCAGACTGGAGCGCCTGCAAAGGCACAGCCCAGGGCTGGGGACACTGCAGGGGCAGCTTCCTCCACTGTGCTTTGTGTCTGAGGGATGCCCACACTGCCATGGAGTTCCTCACTTTCCCATCTTCAGCAGGCCCTGACATTCTTAGTTCAGTGGCCTCCTGCAAAAGACATAAATGCATCCCATTTTCTCTGCCACTGGGAAAATTGTCTCACCATATACAGAGGAGAAAATAGGATTCTGAGAGGAACAAACCAAGTGAATCTCCTTTTTTGTCCAAGTACAATAATTTTTTCTGTCTTATTCAGATAAAGTCATTTCTTTAGGGGAGACAAAGTCAAGCTATCTGAAATGGTGCACATCTTCTGTCTTTGTAGACAAGATTTCCGAATTCTACACAGCCAAGGAGATAAATTATACTTATAAAGCTAATCCTCTTGATACCAGATGTTGCACTAAAATTCCATATTCACTAACTTTTTGGCTATTCAAAAGTAATAAGCAGTTTACTACATATACATGCAAATGCTTAAAAAGCTGCCTCACACTTACTCCAGAGTATTCAATGTTAGCAGAAAACAGCTCCTTTAAATCCCACACAAACCCACTAGCTCCAAACACGAGGGTGCCTTAATATCTCCCTGGCTGCAGCCTGGGATGCAGCTCTCAGGCAAGCTCACCACCCCATGGAGATCAGATAGGGACTTTCTGCAGTCACTCAGTGCCTCGAGCACTCCAGACAACAAGCTGGGGCCTGTTAAAGCAGGATATTGCTATTGCATAAAGGAAGAATCCCTATCCTAGAGGGAACAAAACAGATCTGGTGGCTAAATAAAGGCAAACAGTCTTTTCAGAACATGAAGTAGGATACAAGGGCACATAGTATGGTGTAACTTCAGTTGCAGACTAGTTGGGTGCATGTCATTTCTTCCCAGCTATATCCACTATTAAAATGCATCCTCAAATACACAACCAGCTAAAGAGTTAATTTTTTTTTAATTCATATTCCAAAGCAGTTTTAGCTGCTTATATTTAGCTGCTTAAATTTCTCTGCTTGGGTTTGTTTTGTGAAAATATAAAAACAGGGATTTAATTTTTGTACACAAAATTAGCCTTAAAAAGGAGGAAGAAAAAGGGAAAAAAAAACCCAAAAACATAAGCAGAAAAAACCCTTAAGAAAGTATTACCGTAATTTGTGTAATTCCTCTGCTCCTCACTGAAGTCACTAGAAGCAGATACAATACCCTGCTTGGAAATCACCCCCCAAAGTCAGGCAGCACTCAGGAGAGGTTTGGCAGGAGTCACTAAGAGCTGTCTGTGTACAGCAAATGCTTCTGCCTTGCCAGAGCAGCCCAGCCCCATGAGAACCCTCTGATGGATACTGCCATTTAGCATCATCAAAAATTAAAAATATTACAAATCTCTACACTTGAAAAATCAAATAAGCATTGCTTTGAAAGATAATGCACTGCTCTGCCAGCTGCATCTCAGAATCTATCAGACCTATTTTATCAACAGTCCCTTTGAGTCACTTCATAAAATCAAAATATTTTCTTTATAAATGAATGCTGTATGCTTTTGGGCTGGATTTTATCAGTCATGTTTTTCCCTTCTCCACACCCATGAAGCCAAGTTTTGTTCCCCGATGCCTGTGTATCCCCTCTGGCTGTGGCCAGGCTCATCAGGTGCATGAGCTATGCCAGGCTGCTCCACTGCTACAGTCTGGGCCCAGAACAGTGGGAGACATGAGAGCTCCACTTAGACAATTACTATAATTAGGGGACAATACTGAAAGCCAAATCCCTGCTGGTTGTAAGGTAAATCATTAAACACACACAGAGCAAGGTGTTTAAAACTGCTGAGTGTGGAAAACGCTAGGAGCTGTGTACTTGGTGGCTAACCTTGCCATTGTCAGCAAGAACAAAACCAAAATTTCTGTTTGCACTGGCTAATAAGAAGGCTCTTGTTTAACAGATGGAAAACAAACCTGATTACATCCTGTGCGAGTACAGGTTGTAAGACAAGCATGCTTAGCAGGGATTCAAACTCTTAAAGGATCAAGGAATGGCCGTGGCCAAGTGCCCTTGCTTTTCACCAGTGGGATCCCTGCACATTAACTCAGATTAGGTTTGGACTGAAATGAATTCACTGCTTTTATCCTTGTCCAACTGTGCAAATAGCTCAGCGTGACTGCGGACCTCAACAGAGCAGGCCAAGCAGAATATCTGTAATGTGTTCTAAGGGGGAAAATATTTTTGTTTCTTGAGTAAGAAACACCATAGCACGAGTGATGACTCAAGAAAACCTGAACTGAGGCGTAAGCTCCAAGTGCTGCTGTGAGCATACCTCCAGGAATACCTGATTTATAATTGCCACGGGGAGAAAACAGGAGTTCTCTTTGGAGCTGCAGGACCCAAGAGGCAGCCCCAGTGAAGATTTCATTACAGCAGGCCAAATTTGAGTATTTTCCAGTGTCACAGATGGCAAAGTTGGATTTATCCTTATGCAGCCACATTTTATTCCAATAAATCTGAACTCATGTACCATTTCTTGATGGTACCCATAGTTCTGAACATTGCAGCTCCCTGTCTCCAAAAGCATGAAAGTAGCACAGTACTTGCTACTTTTGCAAGTACCAAAAGGTGCTACTTTGCTGGGTGGACACATTACAGCTGCTAGGAGCAGCTGGGTGGGACAGACAGCATTGGGTTATGTGACTAGTTACAGTCTGTCTGCATGGGGAAAAACCCACGAGGCTCTTTTGCCTCAAGGTTAAAAAGAATACTGATTTATTTTTCATTTATCTCCTTCATTAAAGGAAAAATTATTCCTTGGAATGAAGCAGCTTTTAGGTGCCTTTCTGGACCCCCAGCCTGGGCAGCATCATTTCCCAGCCAATTTCTGTTGTGTCAGTGCATCACAGAGGACGGGGCTTTGCTCTCAGACAGAGCAGGGCCCAGCTCCCTCCACGTCCCATGGCTGCCTGGAGGCACCAGCTCCACTTGGCACCAGTGTCCCTCTACAACATCCCAGGGGACCTCAGTGCTGGCTCCACACGTTGGGTTTTATGGTCCAGATCCCAAATTCCTTCAAGCCATGCCCACAGTCTACTTCAGATCAGGTTCAGCAGCCTCATTGTGCAGAGATTTAAGAGCACACTTACCCCTAAATACATGCACAGTCACACAGAGGTCAAACATCAAGTTAGGCACATTCACGAGGCTTTTGAGAAGCCAGTAAAAGCACGTGGTTTGTAAATACTCAGCATTATTACACACAATACTTAACAACACTTTTTGTCCCAACTTGCTACTGTGCCAACATCATATAATCCATGCAGCATTATGACTCAAAATTTAAGATGGGGAGTCCACAATTTCTTTTGTTGCAGACATTATAAAGCCACGCAGCTTCCCTGTGTCACTCGCAGGATCCCAGCCCTCCTGCTGGAGCTTTGCTCCGGAACTGCATGCATGATGGAGCACATTTAAACAAGGGTTTATGCAGTAACTCTGTAGCCCAATAAACAGAGCAGCATAAAGGAAATAAACCCCTTAAAAGCAAATGTAAATATTATTATTTAGGCTATACCAATTATGGAATTAAAGAAAGAGACAGCCTGCTCTTAATCATAAGGGTACACATTAGGAACTGCAGTGTTGTATGGCAGCCCCTTATTAAACTATCACATAGAACTATCGATTAAATTCACTTGGGGGGAAGTCACAGCTTGCTGTAGCTACTGTAGTTACTAAACTGCAAGGGAAGAACACAGAACCACATCCCCACATGGTAAATTCAGCTGTTTCTGTTGAATACCTGCAGAGGAGGAGGAGAGCAGGGCTGCTGTCCCACCCCGTGGCACCAGCATGGCAGGGCCCAGGCCAGCGCACGCCCGGCAGCGCGCTCAGGAAGGGACATGTCCCTCGCTCCCAGCCCCATCAGGAACACCCAGCACCACATCAGTGGGGATGAGTAATTAAAATGGAATTTTGTCTTCCAGCACGATGTGACAGCTCACGCAGGAAAGGAGCATCTGCTACACCAGTGGATGTGTTTTTCTCTACCTGCAGCAAATGCCAAGGCCAGGAGGGCCTGAGCTGCCTCCATCCTAACAGTGCCAGGGCTGGGAACATCCTCCTGCTGCTACAGCAGCCAGCAGTGATGTCCCCCACACCTTCACACCCCCATACACACACCCCAAATTGTGGGCAGGAAGAAACAGTGGATCAGTGCAAACCTTTGATGGAGATTACCGGGGGAGCCATTATTCTGGAATGTCATTACAGTAGTGCAAAAGCCCATTTCTGACAAAAATTCATAGGTGAAATGCCACGAGAAATGCGATTATTCAACCATCCACTGTACCCAACAAAACAAACTGCAACACACCTCTATTCTTACTAAGTCATCTGAGAAACAAGCTGGGATCTGTTTCTGCTGGAATCACTATAAATATTCCCCAGAGACACAACCCTGCATTGGTCACTGATGATGAGTCAGCTCCACTCCATTTTCTGAAAATTTTGTTACCTTTTTTTTTATTATTTTTCAAATACCTGAAGACTGAATGAGTCAAAGAGTTTTCCCCCCTCCAGCAAGAGTTGTTCCCAGCAAGGGCTGTGACAAGGCAGAATCGAGGCAGCTGCTGCTGCAGCCCCACAGTGCTCATTATGGGAGCGGAAAGCAGAGACATGGGGATTTTTAAACTGACATTATTCCCCACAAGTACAAACCTATATTCTGAGAATAAGCAGAATGAAATGAAAGAAGAAATCGGTTTTCCTGCTTGGCTTGAGGCTTGGGGCTTTGGTACATATCAGAATGAATTTGCCAACCCGCAAGAAGGATGCCAGGGGCGCAGAGGAGCGAGGTGGAAGGGATGTCAGAGCCAAGACGGTGCTGAACGCGGGCAGGTACGGCCACCTTCGACCTTTGCCTCCCGGGGAGGAGCAGAACGGTCCCGCATGCTGGAGCGCTCGGCAGGAGCCGCCGTGGCCCAGTGACCTTTCTCCTCCCGTCACGGGGCCAGCGCTCGCTCCGCCGAGCTCGGCCTCCGCCGCGGCCGGCGCATCCCGGGATGCGGCGCCGGGACCCCGCCGCGCCCGCTGTCCCGCCAGCCGCGCTGTCCCGGCCACCCGCGCCTCCCCAGCGGGCCCCCGCGTCGCAATGCCCGGCATTACGTAAGGACACGGTTTTATCCCCGTTCCGCCGGGCCGGGGTGGGCAAACCCGCCCGGGGAGCTGCGGGCTGCCCCCGCTCCCACGCATGCCCCGCGCCCGGTCCCGCCGCCCGCATCGCATCGCCCCGCACCGCGGCCCGGCACCCAGCCCGGGACGGCCCTACCTGCCCCCGCCGCGGCGGCAGCTGCGCTCCGCTCCGCCTCGGCCTCCTCCGGCGGCGGCTGCCCTTGCCCGGTGCCTCCCCGGGCTCTGCGACGGCGGCGGTGCGTGACGGCGGGCGGGACCGGCGGGGCGGGGCGGCCGCGGCGGGCGGGGCGGCCCGGGCTGCGCTGCGGAGCCGCTCCCGGGCACGGGGCTCAGCCGGGCACCCTCCGAGCCCCGGCCGCGCCCGGCCAAGGCACCGCAGCGCGCCCCGGCATCCGCGGGATGCGCCGGGGCCAGCCCCGGTACGGCCCCGGGCACCTGCAGCGCCTGGGTACCAGAATGCCCGGCTCTGCGGGAAACGAGACCAGGTGACTTTTAAAGGGCCCTTCCGAGCCAAACTACGCTGATTCGATGAAAGTCCCCATTTAGTCTGAATTAGCTAAATTGCCTAGAATTCAATTTAGAATTTAATTCTAACTCTCCGTGTTGTTCAATTTCAATTCCCCATATCCTGGTTGAGGCAAGACTAATGGGAAAGAAGGACGGAAGGATTTGAAAGGATCTGTGAGCAGGTGAGGCTGTGTGTGATATCTGGTGAGTGTCCAAAGGAGCTGTCAGGGAGCCAGGGGTCATTGAGGCAGCAAGACTCGCCTCGTGGGGACTGCCTGCGGGGTGTGAAGAGGCTCTCACGAATTAGGGAGCTGATGGCTTTCCTAACTCCCCCTCAGACACGAATCAGCCCTCAGAGCCTACAGGGAAGCTGGACTGGGTCCAGAGCAACACTCTCCTGGTGACAAAGCACTCAGGCAGGGAGTGCTCTGCTATCAGAGGGGAACAGAGGTGGAGCTGGGCCACTTTCAGGATGAGATATCAACCCAGTCCTGTGCTGTTGGAGGTCCTTGGGACACTCAGAGCATCACCCACAAGATAGACAGGGGAATCATCCCAGCCAGGAAACTGCTGGTGGTCTGGCTGGTCACCCTTCTGCCCTCACCACACAGGGGATGCCTGTCAAAAAGAGAATCATTGCTGAGAGTTTACATCCCACTCATGGGAACTTTGGTTTATTTTGGTTTGGTTTTTTAATTATTTCTTTCCCGCTCTTTCTCCCTTGCACCGTGGCAATGGATGGTGAGAGGAGGCAGTTTCCCTGCTTGTGCTCTCACCTGGCTCATACCTTTGTTTTCCCAACAGCATTTCTCTGAAGGACACTGCTCCCACAGCCGTGGCAGGGCTGTACCCCATCATGTGAGTGGTGCCTGCCCTGGCACAGCCCAGGAGCAAGGTTGGAGTCATGCAGCTGAGCACACACACAGCACTGGGGAACTTTGGTCAGGGTTCAAACTAAATAACCCTGCAAGGAACTTAATGTTGAACTGAAGTGTATAAATGAAGTGGCTTGTGGAATTCAGTGGGATCTGAGGAATTTCTTGTCGTGACAGGGTGGTAGAGGGAAAAAGATTGTGTGTAGCCACATATTGACCTTAGAAAGGCAGCTGAGGCAGCAAAGGCTGAAGGAACTGTGCTGAATATCAAATCCACATTAAAATAAAGCGTGCAGCCTGCCACCAGGGTAGGAACCCACAGAAACAAGAGGTCTCTTTCAAATTTGGAAAGTTCTTCTGACCACAGTCATTTTGTTGATCCAGGCACCACCACAAGTGTGGGTGTTGTAACCAGAGTGCAGAGTTGCAGTCAGGGTGAAGTGTCAGCTCTCAACACCCTCTCTGTTCTCCCTCTGGCAGCAGCTGGTACCTTCCCTCTTTTCCTGCACCCTGGGGCCTGTCAAAGCCTGTCCTGGATTTCACTCACTGTCCCATGAAAAAAAGTAGCCCAGCAAAAAAAACAGTGGGCAGCTTTCTGCTGGGGTGTATGAATCTCCTCCTCCAGGAGTCAGAGGAGCAAGGGAAGCGAGGAGGTTGCTGTGGCAGAGGCAGGGCCCCAGAGGGGAGCAGGGGCACAGGATGTTCCCCAACATCCCTTTGGTCCAGTCACAAGGGTGCACTTTCACTCTGAGCAGCAGCTCCTCAACCTGCCCCTGCCAAAGTGCAGCCTCAGCTCTTTGCCCTCTGCAAAGATAAATCTGATATAGTGAGTGTGATTTGTGGAGCACTCTCTCCCAGCCTTGCTCTCTCCCCATGCGTCATCCTACTGCTGCCCCAGATTATCAGATATATTCTTTTATTACCTCTGAGCATAAAGAAGTATTTTATTACTTGCAGAGAGAGATTGCAGCCTGTTCCCTACAGCTTTTCTCTGAGTAGCCAGACCATGAAGAAACCAGCCCAGCCTGTGCCTCACATTGAACCCCTCCAGCCCCACAGGGATTTTGGGAGCTCCTTGGAGCATCATTGGCTGAGATTAATTTTCACAGGCTGCCCCTGCAGTAGAGGCTGAGTGCCCAGAATCATGGAATCCTGGAATTGTTTAGATTGGAAAACATCTTGAAGATCATCAAGTCCAACTGTTCACCCAGCACTGCCAAGTCCACCACTAAACCATGTTCCCAAATGCCACGTTTACACAATTTTAAATCCCTCCAAGGGCTGGCGCTACAGGTGAGCTTAGAATGAACAGAGGGACAAAATGTTTAGTATCTGTGAGACAGAATTTTTCATTAATTTCTAGAACACACATCTACCAAAAGATGGCAGCAAATCTCCTCATATGGAGTTGGGCATCAGTGTCATCTGCTCTCTTGGGCTCTATTTTTCCTACAGGTTATGAACTGTAGATTATCCTGGAGGGTGCCAGAAGAACAGGAGGATTACACTAGATGTTCTCAATGGAGAAAACCTGTGCTTGTGACTACAGTTTAAATTTTACAAATTCCTTCTACAGTATAAGAAATATCCAAAATGCTCTAAATGTCAGTTCCCTCTTTTATTTTGGCAGTTCTTACTTTTTAGTAATGCTTCAGCTTAATTTATTTTAACAGGCGAAAATAGAACATAAGGGAACACATCATAATAGATTTGACTAACAATTCCACAAATAGTTCACATACAGACTCTGTCTAAATGTTCTTTTTCCATCACAGGCTTTAGGTCTTGAGCACTAGAGCAGTTTAACACCAATTTGCTGGAGAAATCTGGAATTGCCCCATCTTTCATTATATAAATCTGCATGTCAGTCAGAGGATTATTTTTAAGCTCCGTTCTGCATCACTAATGGATACAGACATGACCCTGGTTCTGATACTATTCATACCAAGTTAGCTGGGAATAAATCAAAGTCAGTAGAGTCACTGCAAGTACCAAAACCTGGGCTCCACTCAGCTCTGGTGACAATCCTGGGGCTGGGCTTGCAGCAGCTCTGCCCTGTGCCCCCTGACAGGGCACAGCTTTACAAAGCAAACCACAAAACAAGTGTTTTATTCAGGAGTTAGTGATGGGAGACATGGAAGGATCAGCCCTTCTGCATTTCTAAGTATGCTTCTGATTCAATTTCTTCATAAAATGGGACCAGTAAATACTATTTTCAATAATCACTTTTAATAGCCAAACTGTGCAACACTACCATTTCCTCCAAAAATAAGTTACCTGCCTGTGAAGAAAAAAATGCAGCTTGTGAATTCTACGTGAACAGCGAAGTCTAATTCAACTGCAATTTCATTCCCATCACATAACATGCTTGAACAGCAGAAAAATTCATTAGCCAGAGATCCAAGATGTATTTGTTCAATAAAGTTTGATTTGGCTCTCTTTAATAACAAAAATGTTTTCAGCATGTTAACCTGCAAGGAATCCCTTCATAATCAGTCAAGAACATGCTGATGGAATCATAAAATAAGCAAGGATGCCTCACTGCTGGGTATCACACTGTGTAAACATATCTTCATGCCTCTTACACTGATAAACTCAAGCCAGGCTGTGCTGCTCGGAGCCAAGCCCTTGCTGTCTGCTGTGCCCATGTCAGACACAGGTTGTTTCCACTGCAGAAAAACCTGCACTGGGGATGCTTACACAGCTCTGATGCTCCACAGAGCACCTCTCTGTCAGAATAAATCTTTATCTGGGCCAGTGTAAGTGGGCTGCTGCTGGTCTCCTCAGATGAGCACTAGCAGCTGTTTAGCACCACCATCAGCACAGCCCTCTCACACCCCTCAATGTCACCGCTTCCTCCTTCCCCTTCTCTCAATGGGACACAAATACCTTAAAACTCTGTTTTTAATAAATAAATTTTAATTATTAAAATAGTTGTGTAGTTTTTAACTGATTATTTTCACAAAACACAATATGGACCAAGTAATCATGCAAGTTATCCTTGAGGATCCATGACCTCTGGGCCAAGCAGCCAGGAGTGGCCATGGCAGCCAGCCCAGCTGCAGCTTCACACAGGGGAAGGATGAGCTGGTTCAAAATGTGGGCTCAGCTCAGAAAGGCTGTTGGTTGTTCCTATTCCCATCTGTCCATTTTACCACCTGCCTGGAGTTTCCAGGCATTGTTAAGCTACTTAATCAAGATGTGGCCCCACAGAAGGTTGTGTTCTGCCCTAGCCAGGTAAACCAGCCCAGAGCCTGGTTTTCCCCAGCACAGCAAGCTCAGTCCTTCGTGATGCTGAAAAAAACGCTAGAGATGGTGCTGAAGGAAAAAGAGATTATTAATGGATGGATGCTGACCAGCAAATTTCTGGGGTGAGGAAGCCATGCTCAGGCTTCTGTCCTGTCTGCACCCAGACATCCATCACCAGCACGGTGGGGTGAGCTCTGCCAAGAGAGTAAACCCTGGCTCAAAACACTGAAGAAAGGATTTTTACAAGGATTATTACCATTATTACCATTTTCTAAAGTAGACCCAGCAGGCTGAGCAGTGATGGGCACCCCTGGCCCGTGTGCAGTACCATTTCTGCGCCACACAGCCTGCAGTGGGCTGGGCACTGGCAGGAGTGGGGGCACATGGGTGGGAGAAGTCCAGGGAGGGCTGGATTGATTTTTGAGGGAGAAAGCTGAAAAGTAGAAAACAAAGGGGGAAGGCAATAAAAGCTAAACTCCCGCAGCTCCTTTTGATGTTGGAAAATAACAAAGATTGACCTGACATTATTACAGTCCTCACTCTCTCCCTCTGGGTTATGTTTTTATTTCCCTGAACCAGTAATGATCAAAGCCAAGAGCCCCTCCATCGCTGTGTATTTTCCTTTTCACTCCAAACAAAAGTTGCAAAGGCTGCAACACTTTCTCTCATGCCTGTCCTGGTCCACTGGTCTGCTTCAAACAGAGCTGTTTGCAGGAGCAGCAGCTCCCATGGTCTCAGTAACCTCATCTTCACACTGCAGGGGCAAAAAAGCCCCACCCAGGCAGGGGAGAGGGAAAGTGATACACACCCTCCTCATAGGGTGCAGCTTGTCAAAACAGATGTCATGGCTTTTACAACATGAGTTGTTTGGGGAGAGGTGGAAATCCGATATATCAGATAAAGCTGGAGAAGAAGCCTCCTTGAGGCCAGAGCATGGACAATATCTACACAGGCAGGTAGTGATGGGGCAAGGAAGAATGGTTTTAAACTAAAAGAGAAGAGCATTAGATTAGATGTTAGGAAGTAATTCTTCCCTGTGAGGCCCTGGCACAGGTTACCCAGAGCAGCTGTGGCTGCCCCATCCCTGGGAGTGTCCAAGGCCAGGCTGGACAGGGCTTGGAGCACCCTGGGATAGTGGAAGGTGTCCCTGCCCATGGCAGGGAATGTAAAGCCATTAAGAGCTCTTCCAATCCAAACCATTCCACAATTTTATGACATCTGTAACCACAGGGAAGTGGTGAGGGACACAGAGGCATCAACTGTGCCATCAGTGCAAGGAGCTGTGCCTGCAGGTACTGAAGAGATCTCAAAATCCGAGAACCATCTAGGTTGGAAAAGACCCTTAAGATCATCAAGTCCAACTGCACTTAACCCAGCACTTCCACAAATTCTTCTTCAGAGAAAGAAAGAAGAAAGAGCAGAAAGAAGCTGAAGTCATGACCTCCTAGCATACATTTTTCTGCATATATTGAAGAATGTGTAAACCCTCTTCACATCTCAGAAAAAAAAAATCAAACTCAAAATTATCACAGGCCACAATTTAAATACCATGATTATCTTGCGTTGTCATCTTTTTGCAGGGGTTCCATGCTGTTGTCTCCTTATCACAAAAGTTCCACACCTTCTTGGTGCTTCTCATAAGCAGCTCCTCACAGCACTGACCCTTTCTCCTTCACAGAGCAGCCACTGACCCCAGTTCCCTTCCCACCCACCCCCATTCTTTTATAGCACTCTGATTCTCATTGCTTACATCTGTGGCCTGTTAAAGTCAGGCCTGCTCCTAATCTTTGATAATTGGCCCAGCTGCAACTCCTTAGGGGTAAGATTACTTTCTACACTATTTTCTTATATTCTATCCCCCTACAATCTTGTCTTGCAAGTAACACTAGAGAAGCAGTGAAGATACAGTATGTCAGATAAATAAGTGATAAATGCATGCCAAGCAAAATATCATTTGTAGGCTATTTAAAGTCAGGAATCGTTGGTATTAATCTGGCAGATAAGCTTCTATGTTGTGGTTACAGAGCTGCAGACACAATTATTAGCTGTTATATAGTCTAAC
This sequence comes from Ammospiza nelsoni, assembly GCF_027579445.1. Classification (NCBI taxonomy): domain Eukaryota; kingdom Metazoa; phylum Chordata; class Aves; order Passeriformes; family Passerellidae; genus Ammospiza; species Ammospiza nelsoni. The sequence goes on from NC_080648.1 coordinate 9,643,504, forward strand.
ACATCTTTTACTTTTCGAGGACTAGACTGCTAAATAGAATTGGAAAAAAAAGTCATTGAATCACCAGAAAAAAATTAATTGAGTAAGGGTGAAGCAGTGGAAGCTGCAGTGATAGGCAAGAGGACTCAGTGAAGGAAGAGGCTACCAGGGCTCATTGCTGACTTCCAGCATAAGCATGGCAGGAAGATTCATAGTCATGTAAAACGGTTAAGGAAAATTCACCTTGGCAAACAAGAACTGCTGGAGCTGAGGGTTTGCTTGTTTCTGTCATCTTCAGCAATGGAGTTTTAGTACTGGAACACTTCTAGAAACAAACAGAGACTTGGCAGCAAAATATTTGTGTTGGATTCATATTTGCAAAAAAAAAATAAATAAAAGCGGAGGGGAATGGTTCAGCTCTATTAAATGATTATTTAATCAGGGCATATTTAGGTTGCCTGATCAAATAATCTTGCAAATACAGATGTGTAACACTGTTGTTTTTTTTTTAAAAACAAAACTAAGAGCATCTGTTCTTCAGCTGCAGTATTTATTCTGTGCAGTTAAACCGAAGGCATGAGATCAAATCTAAATGTGGTTGGGCTATGTGTGAGCACCTCAGCCTGAAATGCAGCTGTAGCTGCAGTACCCAATGAAATAGGACATGTGGGTTTAGACTACAGTTCTTTAAATTCCTCCAGCTAAAACTGAGTGTACAGAGACCTTCTCTAAGCATTGTGACAACTTGTTTCTGCTGTTGCTGAGTGGATACAGCTGGGATTAGCACTGCAGGAGACAGTGGAAATCAGCACTGGCCTTGGAAAATAGAATAATTTTACCCATTTATGTAGTGTAATAAATAGAGTCCATTAAATCACTGGACTCTAGGGCTGTGTCTATCCTCAACAGGATAGATACAGCCCTACAGCTTTTTCCTTTGAGCTTCTTCTTCCCATGGGAGCCAGGGGAATCTCTGGTTCAGGGAAGAGCAGCCCTTGCCAATGAGCTGCATTCCCCTCAGTCCTGCACAGAAGCAAAGCCCCTATGGAGAGGGGCCAGTGGGTCCTTCCCACCTCATGGAGGGTTCAGACCCATCCTTGGCATTAAAGAGGAATAGCCAGGGTTCTCATCTCCATTCCAAAACACATGGGTTTTCTTCTTCAAAAAAAAAGTCAGAAATATCAGGCCAACAATTGACTGACAAGAACAGTAGGGATGTGATAGCAGAAATCTGAGAGGAAGGACAACATGGTCAGGAGCCTGCAATAGGAGAGGTCTTTCACAGCTCCACAAGCAAGTCCTGGCATCAGATTAAAGCTGGGTATCGAGTGCACTTGTAATCCCACCCCTGGCAGGAAAGGGAGGGCTGCATTGGCACAAATTGCTGGCTGTGATGGAAGCTGGGGGCTGCTCTGGTAAAGAGGGGTTGTTTTTTCTGGAAAAAGGCAAAAGAAGATGGCTTATCTGTGAAGGAATATTCCTCAGAGGGCAGGGCTGGCTGCATTGGATGCATCCTGCTGCCTGAAGCAGCCACAGAAGTATAAAAAATATATAACATTCAGAGAAGAAACCTTACTGCTAGGCTTATCCTCTGCTAGTCAGACAAGAACAGCTCACATGTGCCATCTAGTGATGCTGCTATTTCATACACTGGGAGCTCTCCAGGCAATACCAAAAATGTTCAGCAAGACTGGAGGGCCCAGGACAGCCCCGAGGGTGGCGCCAGCAGAGCCCAGAGCCAAAAAACCACCCAAATCAAATTTCCCAAATATAGTAGCAAGGCTTGTGTTCACATTCACATATTCTTTTGTGCACATGTACAAAAAATACACTTGGTAAAAGCAGTATAACTAAATAACCAAGAACTAAATAATAATTACTCTGTAACTAGATTAACTAATAACTTGGAACTAAGTAGCACCAGCAGAAGGCGCCAGTAGAAGGCACCAATGCTTAAATCTGAAGAAAAACCAAGATTTTTAAAGCATGTTAATTGAAGATGTCCTGGGATCATGATCAGAGCAGATGGGCAGATCAAAGCCTTGGCACTGCGTAGGATTTATAAGGACAAAGTACCAGAGGCAGCAAATGAAGGGCAGACATTTACCATTTTAATTAAAGGAAGTGGGTTTGAAGGGCACTGACTGAAGGAGGATGTGGGAATAACCATTCCATTAAAAATGGAAATGCCTTTTTCCAACAAGCTTACTGCTGCATTTGTCACTGGCATGAAGAACAAGTTGTGTGGAGTTTCCCATCTGAGGTGGGGAGGAGATGGGCCCAGAGATGCCCCAGAGCCAAGAGCCTCTCCCATGCCAGTTGAGGCCATTTCATGGCACATTGGTGAGGGCTGGAGAACCTCACTCACTGCTCAGGGCTGGTGAAGAAGCTCTTCCTCAAGAGCAGCTTCAGAGCAGCTCCAGAGCAGCTCCAGCAGAGAAAATGAGGTGAGAAGGGCAGGATGGAGAGTGACCGAAGGCTGCCAATCCAGCTGCTTTCTCCATGGCTGGACTGGTGCTGTCAGAGCAGTAACACACTGAGGGCACAGGGATTGACAGCCCAGGCTCTGCTGATCCCAAACACTCATTAAAGCTGTGACATGAGTGTTTGGTGTCCAGCCTGTCCCAAGTTTCCATATTTCCCATAACATCTCCGTTTTTCATGCTTCCATTTACCCTCCTTGATTGCAGAATATTTTCAACCTTTTTCAAGGCAGTTACATCTCACCCAGGATGGTTGTAGCCACCTCCTACTCCAAGAAATTCCTTTTCAAAGCATGAGATGCAGGGAGAGAAGGGGTCAATGCTTGCCTTCCCTGCAGGCAGTCCCCCATTGGAAATCTGCTCTCTCACACCTGCCTCTCCAAGGGTTTGGCTTTCAGGGATATTGAATCTCAGGGATGTGACCTGACTTTTCCCTTTGCTGCTTCAAGTCCTGCATTGTGCAGATCTGCAATATGAAAAGACACCCAAGATCCTTCCCAAACTGTTTGTTCCCCTGCTTCTTCGTTAGTAAGATGAATGGTTCAGCTCACTTTCAACCCCCCAGTGATTGCCCTTTTCCCTGAAATAACTGCTGATTTTATCTCTCATTTCCCTATACACCTACTCCCATATTTCTTTAAGTTTATCCCTGAAAGCCCCGAGATTTTCATGCTCACTTTTCATGGCCTGCAGCTTTTCTTTTAACATTAAGAGCATTGTTTCTGGCAAGACATTAAGGTGTTCATCAAATGCCAACATAAATAATACCCCATTTGCATTCATATTTTGATAGTCCCTCCATCTCTGCTGCAATGATGTCTCTCCCTGTCTGCATCCCCTCGGCCCAGGCTGTGTTCCTTCACCCAAGCTGGGATCACAACTTTCCTCTTTCCATCATGGGTTATTCCACCTGTGGCAGTTGTCCATTTAGTGCAGCAACAAAGGATATTCCTCCACTTGGACTTCAACCTCTCTTCTTCACTTTCAAAAATCTCATCTCCTGGAGAAGACCGTGGAGGTTTTGGCAACCTGCAAATTCAAAGATTGTTCCTCTTTCATTCTGCACACTGCTATGAAAGGCTGCTCCTGGTCTCCAGCAGTCCTTGTGTTCCTCCAGCAGCTGCAGGGACATTCAGCTCCACTCTGAGTTAACTGCAAGGTTTTAAAAGCACCAAATGCGTTAGAGCCTGGCTCTGTGTCCACAAACACCCAGCAAGAGCAGCATTGCTTGGATGTCTTCAGCTGGAGACCACATCTCGGCTTCAGCAGAGCCTGGTCCTTTTCCCCCCCTTTGACCTAAGATCTTTCCTCTCCCAGTTTTCCACCTCTCACATGTTCCAGCCTGGGATATGTCATGAGAGACAAGGGCTCAGTCTGCCTTTATTGCTGAGTGATAGGAAATGCTTTAAAGCAGGCAAAATCAGATCTCTGCTGGAGGGTGAAAAGGGATGAATGGAATGACTTCAAAAAACTTGGATTAGCAGCTGATTTCATTAGGTCTTGTCCTCTTTTAAATAAATTTCAGGACTTCAGCAATAAGATTTAGACTTTGAAGGTCAGGAATGGGACTAAGAGCAGCCACAAAAATGAGCAAAGCCCTCCAAAGTTATGGCCAGCACCATGTATCTTCCCAATTATCAGCTTCTTATGCTCTCAGGAGAAACCATCACTCAGCTTTAGCTTTCCTGCCTCCCTTGGGGAGATTGGCTGCATAACTCTCCTTTCTAGTAGTTCTTACTAGAGAGAGACATGAGTTAAAGAAATTAAATCATTCCCATTTCAAGACCAGTAAGATTTGTGCCACCAGCAGTATACATTTGATGGATATCCCAGTAGCTGCTCTAAATTTAATTTTGCAATTCAGAGATTACAACTTAGAAATTCCTCAAAGAGTAAAACTCCCATTCATCACTTCCAAAGCCATGGATGGTTTTTCCCAGGTTGCAAACTCTTCCTTCTTTGAGTGTGCAGTGTGCAGGGGAAGAAAGCAGAATAAAAGAAAAAACTTAATTTACTCTGTTATTGCTATCTTACTTTCTGAGGCTGTTTTTGGAGGTGGATACCAACATCAGCCCTCAAGCCCCAGCCTCCCTGGAAGGTGCCTGCTCACAGGCTCCCTGTGGCAGCAGCATGGCCATGAACACAGGCACTGCACCCACATCATTCTCTGAACCCCAAAATGGAAACAGATTGTGAACCCTGCACAGATCACACACGTGCTGTGTGATCATTAACACTTGGTCCTTTGAATCCAAGTTTAACCTTATCTAGGTCTGTTTTGCTCTTTCTTTTAGTTCCTTTGGCACAAACAAGCTCATCTGGAGCGGCACAGCAGCTCAGAGGTTTCCTCCCACCCAGACACCCTTTCTGTCCAGCTCAAAGACTCAGTGTACAGGGGAAGCTTTTGAACTCTGCCACATCTGCACCCTTCACTCCCTGCCCACACTCAGCCAGCACACAGCAGTGTTTGAGCAGAGCCCATGCCATGAGCACAACCCTGAGACTGAGCAGCTGAAGGGCTGGCAAGAGCCACACAAAAATTCCCCAGAACGTCTCCAAGCCATGCAACCAGCAGAGCATGAAAGCCAAGGTGCAGAGCACTGATCGGCACAGGGGCTCTTGCCCCCAAGTAGGGCACAGGAGACGTGACACAAGGTTTTCCCCTCCATGAGAGAAGAATCATGTGCTCTCTATGTGGCAAGGAACATGCAGGAGAGGCAGCTCTTGCAGCCTGCTGTGCAAAGTCACATTCACAACCTCTTTCAGAAATGGAGTCATGTGAAAACAAAGGGGCTAAAACCTTTTAGATTTATGGAAAGGAGTTGGGGTGTTTGGGGAATTGGATTTTGGTTTTTTTTAAGTCAGGCTAAGAAAAAATAATTTGTTTTAATGATGGCTGTTTAGTGGGTTTCCTGATCAAAGGCAGCAGTGTCTGTGCAGAGATCACTGATGAATGTCAGGTCTCTCCAGCCCCCAGATAATGTTATTGCATTGGTGGAGTTTCCTCAGGCTAATCCTGCCAGCCCTAACCACATGAGCTGGCTGGCAGAGGCATGGTGTGACTAACCTGGATCCAAACCCCTGGACTGGGGCAAAGCAGGCAGATTGGTGCCAGCAGGGCCAGAGGAGGTCTGACAGTAGAGCTGGAACACTGCTGCCCAGTACCCTTGCTGTTAGGGTTGGGATTTTTTTTTTCTGGGTTAGTCTGATGGTCCTACAGATTTAAAGGCCCTTTAGTTCAGCCTCTCATCAAAAAATGACTTGGTGGCAGATTTTGCCCAGTCTCCTGAATTTCCCCAGTGTCCTACAGACTCACAAACATCCTCTAATACCTTTAAATTCAGGGGATTCAGTCATAAAATCCTACTCCTTCACAGTATTAAAAAGGAAGGGGCAGCAATTTCTGCCTCCAGCCCCTTGCTGGCCTCAGCTATTAATGCTCCTCTGAGCAGGAATAGTGACTGGTTGAGTGGGCAGGGATGGAGAGGGCTCTGGAGGACAGTACTGACAGCAGCACATTCCAGCCTATGAGTACAGCACCATGAGGGCTTTCCAAAGCAGGGACACCAAAAAAGTGCCCCCACATTGCCCAGCAGCACCACATGCTGTTACTTTTTTTTTTTTTTCTTCTAATAGGAGCAAAATTAATTCCATACCATCAGCCAAACTACATGCAGCTACCTCTGACACTGGTTAAAACCAGCCTTGTGGTTTTTTGAGCATTTGCTTGGCATCTTCCTGAAGCACTTGACCTACATCTTCCTCCTATTCTTCCTTTAACTTCTGTACATTCAAATTAAAAACTTAAGGGGGTTATTTTTTTTCTGTGCTTAGCTATAATACAGACTGTAATGATATGGAGAAAATCCTCATAGATCAGTCCTGTGTTCAGCCTGTGACATCTGCCACACACCTTATTTATAAAGAAAACCTTCCTTTCCCTATAGAGTAGTTCATGGATTGGTGAGTCCTTCTATACTGCACTAGTCACTGGAGAGGTTAATTGACACTTACACGGTCTCTGCAGGCTGTAGAAGCTAATGAGCAGATTCCATTCGATTTGATGAAGAAATATTTAAGCAGAGCTGGACACATGTTTCATCACATCTCTCCCCTGGACAAGAGTGGTACCAGGTACCCATTTACCAGAAGCTCCTGGGCTGTCCCTTCTCCCCTCTTTCCCAAAAACACCCAACAAGCCAGGGAGGAGCAAGGTTTGCAGCTCCAAGTGGGGCATTGGACACCCCTCCAGCTGCAGCAGCAGTGTGGGATGTTGTCTGTGATGATCACCCAGCCCTGCTGCTTTTGCCAGCCACTGCCCATCAGCAGAACACACAGCTGCACCATGGCAAATCCTGCTTCCCACAAGAAGCAGCTTGTGGCAGACTCCCAGCCAGGAGCCTGCTGGTGCCCACCCCGTGGCTCCCAGTGCTGTTTGCTCCGTTACAAGTAAGCAGTTTGCACTAATGGCATGCATGGCCTAAAACAGCCATTAAGTGTTATAGCAGCATTTGGGCTAATTAGTAAAATCCACATCAGAAGGTGCAAGTTCCTGCTGTCCTTCCTGTTTCATTATGAATACCAGATCAAGAAGGTAAAGCCCAGCCCTTAAAAGGTGACCAACACCTAAACACCTTGGCAGTCTGGCCCCAAGCAGTTTGCGTGGGGCTGTGCAGTTCAGGGTCAGAGCCAGGGTCCTTTCAGAAAGACATTTGCTGCAAATTCTGGGTTTGTTCTTACAGACACAAACCTCCTGTGACCCCAGTAGCAGCCCCATTTGCTGATACACAGAGAGGTGACCTTAGCAGGTGGCAGAGCAGGGCCACAGAGTCTGAGAAAATGAGATTTGGTCTTCTGAGTACACCTGAGATGCCCAACCCATTTCCACTGCCCAGTGTGACTCAAAGCTCAGCCAGGGACAGAGGAGGGATTTAGAACAAGAAGGGCATGATCTTTTTAGGTATTCCTCCCAAGCTACTTCCACAAGATTGAAACTCCCGATACCACAAAGCCATGAAGAGCTTTGCCTGCGATGGGAGAAGGATTCCCATGAGAAGATCGTAGGTGTGGGCAGTGCCCAGCCCAGACACGTCTCCAGGCCAAGCAGTGGGTGTCACTGCCTGTCCAGTGAAGGCATCCCATGTTCACAGCAGCCTTCAGCTGTGTGCATGGCAACTCTGCCCTCCCATCAGCTGACCAGCCGTGAGGAAAAGGTGAGGTTTTATCCCCAGTGACACTTTTGGACCCTCCTCTCATACACAGAAGTGGCAGAGGGGAATTTGTGCCGCTGGTTCTGCAGACAGAAGCAGGAGGTTGGATTCAGCCAAGCAAGCACTTTGCTATGCCAAGAACATTTTCATGTGAAATTGATGATGTTAGTTTCAACTCAAAGCACAGAGCAAAGGATGTTGGTTTGGTGATTAACTCCTTGTCAGGTTACTTAGTATTCAGAATCTTGGACAGGAGAGCAAATCTACAAACTGTTTCTTAAAGAAAAATATAAATTTTTTTTTGATGTTTCAATAGTCTTTTTTCAAGAGAGATGATGCACTTGGAAATACAAACTCTTCAGAATTATTTTTATACTTTGCAATTTGCTGTTTTGTGAGAGAATTCTGGTCCTGTTAGCCAGAAAAACAGACTGACTTCTTTGTGCATCTTGATCACCTTGCCAGAGCATAGGAGTTTCCGTGGTCATTAGTATAGAATCAGCATTCTTTAGGAAGTTCTGGAGATTCTGACATTGTGGTGATCACAGATTCAGTGGCCACACAGCCAGTTTGGTCCTCATCCATGTGCTCAGTAAAGCTTGTAGGTACAGCTGAACACTGGATAAAGCAGAGGAGTGGAATTGCTATAGTTTTAAGCAATTTTGCTTATAAAAGATTATTTCACAGGTATCCTTCAAACTGGAATTTAGGTAGTTCTCAATAAGATCTCTATAAATCCCCTGGTTACTTGCTCTTTGCTGACTTTCTCACTGCCAATAATTATTGTGGTTTACCCGTCTCCCAGAAGAACCTTTCTTAGTTTCCTAATTAAAATTCCATTGTGGGCATCATCTAAGAACTTGCAATCCAAAAAACTCAGGCCATTGCACAAAACAGATCCAACTCATCCTTAATGTGAGCCCATTGCAATGGAGTCAACAGCTACACCCAAAACCAAAGACCCAAAGCCTGTGAATAGCTCCTGGGCTCCTCCAGCCTGCCTTTCTCCCACTGAGATTGTGCTCTCCCAAAACTCCCTGGGATTTGTAGCAATGTAGCTTTCAACAAACTAACCTGGGCTTTAAAGATCTTGTTTGAAGGGCACATCCTGATGTTTCATCTGCATTTTGCTTCTCCCCACCCTTAACTGCCACTCCACACACTGCACTAATAAATGGTGACATGTCCAGTGCTGAGTCCCACCATCATCACAAGCCATGATCGCCTTAAGCATTTCTTGGCTGAGTTTAACATATTTTGCTGGTTTAACCTTTCTTCTCCAACACCCCAAATATTTCTGCCCTTCTCACAAGGCTTAATTAGCTGAGGAAAAGCTCCAAACCCCAATGATGCCCAAACCTGAGCACAGCCACTGATGAGGAATATGTAACATCATGTGGTAGTGGGTAATACCATGAAAATGCCCATTTGTCTGGATAACTGAGATTCATTCCAAATTCATGCCTAACATGGAAACTAACACACCACCCTAATGCCAATTATTAGCTTCAAAGACAGCAGCACAGACTAATGCTGTAGGCAGATAATATCAGACATCCCTATATTAAACAAACACAAATTATTTAATTTCATTTCAGATTCACCTGGAAAACTCTGGCTCTCCCATATTATTGTGCTGATCCCCCCTGGGAATGGCATCAGCCGTGTTCACCCATCCTTGGTCCATCCCAGATGTCATTGCTGTCCATTTGCAAATGTGGGCTGGTGGCACCACACCTTGACCAACAGTCAAGGCTGTCAATGCAACATATTCTAATAGCAGTTCCTGACAGTATTAATGTGAAAATAAATCCCTTGTGAAAATAAATCCCTTGGGAAAAGTTAATCATTAATTTCAGAGATTTAAAACCCCAAACCAGCCTCTCACCCAAGTTACAGTGGGTTCTCATCTGATTCTGTATTAGTAAAATGAGCATCAAAGAAGTTTAAAGTGATTTGGGCAGCAAAGTTGCAAGGCATCTTCTGGTTCAATCCAATTTTAACCAGGTATTTTATTTTTTTTGTTTAGGAGCACTTCAGCAGCTCTCAGAGAGTTTTAACCAGCTTGTTTCATGGAATAACAGGTTGCAACATGTGCTGGGTACCGTGTGGATGGCAGGTAGTCTGTACTGACTAATTTGTGTAGGTCCTGTTGGAGAAACCACTCAGGTCAGTGGGAATTATCCAAACTGAAACCAGCTGTTAGTCCAAGCTTTTATATGGGCCTGGCTCTTTTCAAGATGTAACTCACATTTGCCCTACTTCCTGTCAGAGGACCAGATCTTCTCAACTGCTTACGTTTCTGGGTCTTTCTGTTCTGTGAACAAATTACCTGGGGAACTCACTCCCATAGCCAGTGTACCACGATGATAAGGATGATGAGGAACCATGCTGGGTTCTACATGAAGTCCTGCTCCACATGGATTGTGTGGAAGTGCAAGGAAGGAGCACAGAGCAGTTAAAAGAGAATATCTGCATAATGTGTATTTACCTTTCATTGCCAAGAATAAATTCCGTGAATATTTTCGGTGCCTTTTCCAATGTTTCTGCCTTGTATTCTTTACAAAGTGACTTTCAACACAATCTTGTGCATCTGTTTTCATTCATTAACAAGTTTGTTTCCTCATATGATAAAAACAAATCTGGCAGCTGCAATATCTGTGCACAGCAATAGCAGTGCCAAGACATCATCAAGGCTTTTGCAGTTTGAGGCTGGATCTAGACCTGACAAAATATTCCACAACCTTTTCTCCTCTTTCTCAGCTAAAATTCCATTGCAGCAGCTACAGCAGTTCCTTCAGCAACCAGAATCTGAGAAGAGAGTTCAAATTCATGGGCAACTGCAACAGGATGCAGGCAGAGGGGTAACACCTCCATAAACTCATTCATCAGCTACTCAGCTCCTCCAGGTCAAAGCACTGCTTGTAGGAAACTCTCATGCTATGGGGATGAAAGCAATGCAAACCTATAAAAACATTACAAAGTTTATATATAAAGTGCTCAGAGTTTTGTTTATATTCTCTCCTATAGAATTCTGTAAGAGCCTTATTCATGCAATGGTTATAAAGCCAGCAGATTCTTTATAGCCATATTAATTTTCTACCATTCCCCCAGTACTTGGATGTCAGAGGGACTCTCAGGGGTTGCAGTGTATGTTAAGAGCAGCTAAAATCTCTGGATGCCTCTTTTCACATGATATAAGTCTTTATCCCTAAGGGCTAACTTGGAGTGAAACTCACTATCAGACAGTCAACACAAGGGCTGCATTTCAATTAAATGCCCCTCAAACTGTGAAAGGGTATTTCTTGTGACTTTGGCAAAGCAGCAAATTTCACTCTGACAAAAGTAAAACCATCAGCTAAGGCATGTACAATATATCACCTAGACCAGCTCCTGGAATAACTGGGAAATATTTCCTGTCTTCTCCCAAACTGTGAAACGATATTTCCATTGCTTATCTAATGGCTTTCCATCAGTTACACAACCACTTATGTTGGTTTTGTCCATCTATTTTGGTTGGAGTTTCTAGAGGACCCTCAAGGAGCTTGTCAGCCTTATCCCTTGGACTCATTCTAGAAGGGATGTGTACAAGGAATATTTTCATTATGGGGAGTTTCCTTTATTAAGACCCCATGAAATGCCAAGCCTAAATGTATAAAGCCACCACTGGGAATAGTCACCAAGAGAACAAAGTGTAATTTCATATTCCAGGATCAAAGCAAAATGCACATTTCCCAGCTGATAAAGTTGAGCTTTACACCAGACACTGAAACCAAGAAATGCCTGCTCCTGAAGAGGGAGCAGAAGCACATTGTGCAACACACATCCAGTGGGAACAACAGGAATTTACAGTCCAGAGACACCCACAAACTGCTCAGAAATAAATAATTCACAGAACTGATTCAGGGGACGGTCTGGAATAAGGAATACGCTGCAAATAACTGCAAGGACCTTAGCTGGGCACGGGCAGGAGCCTTGCCCTAGAGATGGAGAGCACAGCGTGGGTCTGCCAGCCAGGGCAGCATTTCCTGGCCATGGCACCTCAGCACCGGGCATGCTGGACCCTGCTGGACCACACACAGCTGTGGCACTGCCTGCTCCTTCCTTGGAGCAAGGAGAGGAGGCAGCTGCCCATTTCCAGGCAGGTTTCAGTGTGAGCACAGACATGCCCAAGCCCTGCCCCAGCACAGGGTCAGGCACTGCAGGGCTGTGCCCAGTCTTGCAGCCCCTGAGTTGTGATCCTGTCCAGGATTGCTGCTGTCCAATCAGCCCACTAGCTTTCCTCCCTCCTCCTTTTTAATTTCCCAGTGAATTGCTGAGAAGTCTTTAAAATACATCAAATCCATACAGGTTTTTATGCAAACAATTGGCAAAAAAGCTGGGCTGCAGTTTAATTAGTAAGCCAGGATTTGATCAGTATGAAATCCTATCTCCAAGTGTTGAGAGATGATTTTTTTTCTCCTTCATTTCACAAATACTGTGACAAGAAAACTTTCTAAAATCATAGAATAGTTTGTTTTGGAAGGTACTTTAAATATTATCTCATTCAGCTCCCTGCCATAGGCAGGGACACCTTCCAGTTGCTCCAATGCCCATCCAGCCTCACCTTGTGGATCCACATCTCCCCTGGACAACCTGTGCCAGGGCCTCACCACCCTCAAGAGGAAGAATTTCTTCCCAATCTAACTCTGCCCTCTGCCAGTCTGAAGCCATTCCAGTTTGTTCTGTCACTCCATGCCCTTGTCCTAAGCCCCTCTCCAACTCTCTTGGAGCCCCTTCAGGCATTGGATGGTGCTCTAAGGTCTCCCTGAAGCCTTCTCTTCTCCAGACTGAGCAACCCCAGCTTTTCCAGCCTGTCTCCAGAGAAGAGATGCTGAAGCCCTTGAAGCACCTTTGTGTCCCCCCCTGGTCTCACAGATCCACATATCCTTCTGATGCTGGGGTCCCAAAGCTGGAAACAGCACTGCAGGTGGGGTCTGAGGGGAACAGAGTGAAGGGGCAGAATCACCTTCCTCAACCTGCTGCTCAAGGTTTTGATACAACCCAGGGTACTGTTGCCTTTCCGGGCTGAAAAGGCACATTTTCTGGTCATGTCCAGCATTTCAACCTCCAGAATATGACAAGAAAAATGTTTTGCCTGTTTTTCCTTATTTTTGAGTATTCAGACATCAATGGGGAGAATAAATTGTGGTTTTCCTCCTTGGGTTTTGGGGGTTTTTTTTGTTGTTTTGGGTTTTTTCCCTCAGTCCTGACTGATCTACAGACCACCACTCCACACACCATTTTCTGTGACCCAAACTTGGAAGTCCTGTTTCTGCCAGTCCCAGAAAGCAGCCCCTTTCAACACCCAGCTGAAAGCATGTCACAGCAAAATGCATCTCTTAACACATCTTTTGACAGAAAGGTTTGTTATGTGAACTCCAAAGCACATGAAAACATTTTGCCTTCACAGATCTCAGCAGGAGTCACCTTATTTTTGTTTTCACATAATAAAGGTCTGCCAATTATTTTTAAACAGAAAATGAGCCCAATTAGGAGAATGAGAAAGGAGGAACCCAAAGTTTGACCCATGCTGTCAGAACTTGCATTTAATGGTTGAGGTCCATTACCCGTTTGTGCAAGTCCTGACCAAGCCCTTGGTGCTCCAGCTCTCCCAGAGAGGTGCCCTGGCTCTGTGGTAATAACAGCTCAGCTGAAACTGAGCCAAAGCCCCAAACTTCCTTTCACAAAAGATGCAAAACCAGATTCTACAGAACACCTGTGTAAAACATTATGCCCCCTTTTGCGCTGCTTTTCTCATGGGGCGTGAAGGCAAAATTTAAATCTTTGTTTCTCTACAGATGAATTCATAATGCACCGGTTGGAAGACTCACAACTCAGAAGCAAGTACCAGAGTAGGTGTCCAATTGTTCTTTTGGGCAAAGTCAGCAGAAGGAGTTAGTGGATCTTTCCCTGTGCCCCAGACATGGTTTATTACACTGAGCTTAAAGGGTGGCTGCAGAGAGATCAAAGCCCAAACATTATACAGAGACATTAGCTGGAGGTATATCATACCTGTCATGGGATGCAAAACCATGTTCCTGTGGTCAGTGGAGACCTCATGACCTCTCACAAGAGCTGACCACAGAATCCTGGTCAACTACCAATCGCTAATTACATTTTGGCTTTGAGCACTGTGTGAACCAACCAAGGAAATCTCTGGTGCTGGCTCCAGAGAGCCCTAACAAACCTCACCCTCACTGCACTTGGCTTTCAGTGAGGAATGGTGCAAGGGGCAGGGATCAGAATTTATTAGATGATTGTCAGCAATTTAGGTATTTAAGGCAACCTGTAGGTAGATTTGGCCCTCCCAGGAACAAAGCTGCAATGGAGGGGGGACGTGCCTTAATTTCAGGGTGAGCATGAGCTCCCCTTCTGCACAGCACAGCAGCACTTGGGATCACTCCTGTAGATAAACTGGCCTCCGTTTGCTGCCTTTTAATCAGGACTGGGCTCACCAAATATTTTGACTGGCAATACCCCAGAAGTAGGTTTCCTGAATACAGTCACTTTCTTTTTTTAAAGCGTGTCAATAAAGGGAAAATGAACACTGAGTTGTTCCTTTGAAGCTGAGATTTCGAGGTGAATAAATATGAATGTGCTATCAATGCTGTTAAGACACATTCCTCCCAAATACCATAGCAACATAATTTTTAAAAGGCCATTTTCAAGGTCCCCACACCTTCCCCAAGCACAGTCTCATCCCTTCCCCACACAGGAGACAGGAGGTGCCCCAGGGCAGCCAACAGCTTTACCACAGACTTCCACCAGCCTGTAGTTCCACCTAACATACTGCAAAACCTCAGCACTAACAGCACAATGCGAAGTTAGTTAACACCAAGACTCTTCCTATATTTGCACCCATTCCACTGCAGCTGACAAAGAAATTAATGTATATTCTAGTAAGAAGAAGTGGCATTCACTGGTTTGGGCCATTCTTAGAATAATCTTCCAACAACATATCCAGCCCTGGCTCCAGGATGACATCAGCAACACTATGAAAGATCTGGCCCTGTAAGTCATATATATGATATAGCCATAAATTCATAATAGTTCAGCTTTTATACCTTAATTCAAATTTTGACCAGAACTCACACAATTCTTACAGTAGTTTGTATCAAATGATCACAGAAGGAGCAGGAGGTGTCTCCAAAGAAGCTATCTGCTGTTTCACTGTGCTTCATTAGCTCCAAGCTGCAGCCAAGAGCAAAACAACAAAAAAACCCAACCGCTAGCTTAATTGGTTGAAAAGCAGTCATTTTCATTTTCTGTTCTTTGTGAGGTTTATGCTCCTGTGTTTTCTGATGTGGTTGCCTTCATTTTTCTTAGACCAACTCCTCATTTTCTCTCTCCCCTGCTCACAGAGCTCCTGTGAACTGGAGAGGCAGTGGGATAGGGAAAAGCCTCTTTTAAATTAAAAGATACAAAACTGAAAAATCACATTCTGTGCTATGGATGAGACATGAGCAGTGGCATTATTTGAGGTTGCAGGGCTGCCCTAAACCAAACCAGGGCAGGCCCTGATGGCATTCCATGGGGGGATGAGGCTTTTCCCAGGGTGATCCACTCACATCAGCTTTGCTTGCATAAAGCCAAGACCTTCCAGCCCTGCAGTTGCACTGGTGTTGGTGGGAGGAAATGTTACAGAGCGAAGCCCAAGTGCCTTTCCATTTTCTGAAGGTGTCTCCTACCTGGAGCTGCACACCCAAGGATGCACATCCAGGGCTGCTGCAGGGGCTCTGCTGAGGCTGCCAGGTAACCCAAACTACAAACAAGAGTCCAATTTTGCCTTTTTCCTCACTATTTTTGTGACTCCTTCCTCTCTTAAGCAAGAGAGTGCCTTGCAAGCAGCTCAGTTCCTCAGGGCTTTGCAGGGTGTCTGTGGGAAAGGCAGAGACAGATGGATCCACCAGCTCAGGCTTGGCTTTCACAATGGAACTCATGGATGGACTCCTTGATGGTGCACACACTGTGGCCCACCAGTGACTCACAACCAAGGAAAACTCAAACCAAAGCTGCACATGAGGGAAAATAAAAAACCCTTAAATTTTCATTATTATGTATAATGAGTGGTTCTGTAGTGCTGAAAATCATTTCCGAGAAGCCCACAATGCCAGGCAGAGTGCCATAGCCCTCTTCCTGCCTATTGTGCCTTCTCAGCCCCGGTAATGGGGAATTTCTGCTTTGATTAATGGCTCCATGGCTTGTTTTTCTGCATGGAAACAACCCCTCTAAAATCAAGGCATCATCACACAACAAGTGGGGTCACCCTCCAGCTCCTGCATGGGAGCAACTCTGAACACACCAGCCCCCTGCTGAACCCACCAAGGGCTTCAAGGATGGAGCAAGGGAGGGAAATCCAGGATAAACACACAATATTGCTCATCTTCACTTTTTTAGCATTAGACAGAAAAGCAAGAGCTCAGCTTTGATCCTGACAGGCAAATGTCTCACACGTGGGGGGATAGCACGGAGACCTGAGCAGTGAGCAGGGCATGTCTTCACTCAGTGTTTGATTTGTGAACTGAATCAAAACACTAACTAACATAACCATGGCTGCATGATTAACATCCACACACACCCCTGATGTGTTATTACCAGTGATTGTATTTGATCTAGTCACAACTCACAACATCTCCACTTTGCAAGAGCCTGAGTGTTCAAGAGCACAAAAGTCTCCCACAACAGGATCTCTTTTCCTCCTGCTCTCAAACACCTTTAAACACAACCCTCCAGCCAAAAGCTTTCAGGTGGGGTGGCAGCTTATGCTGCAGATTTTCCCTCTGCTCCTGCTTGGGAGCAGCTCAGTCTGGTTCAACCAGCTTTGAACTTGCCAATTGGCAAAGCCATGGTGATAAGGGAGAAATGAATGACCACGGGGCGAAGCCTGCGGGAGGAGAAGGCAGCAGCTGCCCCCGCAGAGCAGGAGGGAGATGCCACTAGGTGGTGACAGTGCCCGCAGAAAAATCAAAGTACCCAGGAGAGATCCTATCTCAGTGCCAGGGCCCCGGGAACGTGGGTTGGAATAAATGGTTTGTGCTTCTTGTTTGTAAGGAATGGGAACTAATGTGGTTGGTGTTGTGGGCAAGACCACCACTACTGACAAACAGAAAAGTGAATGAATTCTCCTGCTTGGTGTGAGTGTGAAACAAGCTGTTTCTGCAGTACCAATAGAAGTAGATAAACTTTACCTTCATTTCCCTGTGCCCTCAGGCTGGGACCAATATAATCTGGGCTGTGGGAGCCCCCTGACATTCCCAGGTGGAGCTGATCGTACTTCCATGTAATTACTCTTCCATGGAGTGGCTTCAGTTTCTCTGCCCCTTGTGCCAGCACAGGAGGAGCCAAGCCCTTTTTTACAGCACATTCAAAGCAACACCTCAGCAGCTTTATGGCAGTCCACTAAATAACCTGGAATTCAGTAAAAATGGGTGGTTACAGATAACCACAAAATCTATAAGCACTGATAAGCAGGAATTGGATTGTACCTGGTTACCTTGGTTTGTTTCCTGTGCAAATACTTGTGTAAGTGATGTTTTATCCTGCAAAAGGCTTCTCTGCCACTTTCCTGAAATCAGAGGTGAATGAGAATGAACAGGTTCCCTTACCTATTTCATCTAGAAGTGTGACACATCATCAGATACTGGATTTGGCTTTCATTTTTTATTCATCATCTAAAGGATGCATTCAAGAAAATGTAATTTTTTTTCAATAACTGGCAGCAGAGGAGAAGCTTTTTTCCTGGCATTTAATTATCTTTGTCATCTCAAAATGAAATCAAGAGCTCATTTACATCTGGTTGTCTTGTTACTGTAGTGCTCTTGTCTCAAACATGAGAAGGAGCCCAACTTGAAAAAACCCTATAATACCCAGATTCTTAAAAAATCCTTGTGCATGTTGTGACCTGCTCTTTATTAAATTTGTGCTCCCTCTTGACTTGCTTCCGAGCAGCATTTAGCAAAGCTAAAGTGATCCCATCATTACCACAGAGCAGACAACAAATCCACTGGGTTTTCTTCTGTTAAATATATCCATGGCATGATGAGAAGAGGGAGATGTCTGGAAAGGACAGAGAACTTAGAGAAACAGTGATAATATTTGCAAAATTACAGGAAGAGTAATGCTATTTCAGAGATGGAAAGACAAAAAAAACCCTGTGGATAGTTCTGGCAAAGAGGAAGGTTACTGATATGTAATTAATGTCCGATTTGGGGCTTTGTTTAGCTCCTTCTTAATCCAGGAAAATGTTCTGCTCTGTCCCAAGGTGCAGCCCCATCAGTCAGGCCATGTGCACTGCAGGCCAGGGCTCTGCACTCAAGGAGACAAGGGAGTGCAGGTGGTCTGTGCTGAGCTCAGATCAGTGCAAATCAGAGCAAATCCCATCGTTCAGACCACCACCATAAACCACACCCAGTACTCACAGCAGAATGGGATGCGCAGGGAGCGTGGCAAGTGTTCCTGCAGTGATGGAGCAGTCTCAGAATCACAGAATTGCTCAGGTTGGAAAGGCTTTCTAAGATCATCAAACCCAACCATTAACCCAACACCGCCAAGCTCACCACTAAACCATGTCCCCAAGTGCCACACAAACACCTTTATAATCCCTCCACAGATGGTGACTTCACCACTGCCCCTGCCATGGCTTGGCCACCCTTTCAGTGAAGAAATTTTCTTTAATATCCAATCTAATGCTTCTCCTTGAACAATTTGAGGCCACTTCCTCTTGTCCCATTGCTCATTCCCTGGGAGAGAGACTGACCCTGCCTGGCTCCAGCCTCCCTTCAGGGAGCTGTGGGAGTGAGAAGGTGCCCTTGGAGCCTCCCTTTTCTGCAGGCTGAGCTCTCCAGCCCCCTCAGCTGCTCCTCATCAGCCTTGTGCTCCAGACCCCTCCCCAGCTCCACTGCCCTTCTCTGGACATGCTCCAACCTCTCATTGTTGAATTTGGTGATCTTAAATGTGGTATTTTCCAACCTTAGCAATTCTTATGTGATGGTGTTCACAGGGATTCTTGGATGAGGGAAGAGACGAGAATGTTGACTCCATGTTTCAGAAGGCTGATTTATTATTTTATGATATATATTACATTAAAACTATACTAAAAGAATAGAAGAAAAGGTTTCATCAGAAGGCTAGCTAAGAATAGAAAGGAATGGAATGATAACAAAAGCTTCTGTCTCAGAGAGTCCAAGCCAGCTGACTGTTATTGGCCATTAATTAGAAACAACCACATGAGACCAATCACAGATGCACCTGTTGCATTCCACAGCAGCAGATAACCATTGTTTACATTCTGTTCCTGAGGCCTCTCAGCTTCTCAGGAGGAAAAATCCTAAGGAAAGGATTTTTCATGAAAGTTGTCTGCAACTTATTCTACAAATGTCTTTCTTGTAGTTAGGCGCCCTACTGCCCCTAACAAAAAAACATTTACAAAACCACGATTCAAGAGTGTAGAAAGGAAAAGAAATCTTCTCTGACTTGGCAAACAGCTGTCAAGTGCATCTGCAGAGCATTTTCACCTTGTCTTCATGAGTGATACTCAGACAGATTACTTAGTGCTTAGCCCCAAATGTGTGTTTGTCAAGCCAGGTTCTCACATGGGAACACACACACAGATGTCAGCACAAACTGAGATATTCCCACTGCAAATCCCCTTTGCTTAATGATAGCACCAATTTTACTCATTTCGAAACAAAGTCTCCTCTCCTTATTGAAAAATCACTCATTTCTAAATGGAAAAAAAAGCAAAAAAGGCCAGTGAATTTTTTAACCAAAAAAAAAATCAGGTTTCAATTTTACAGTGAGTGTGAAATACCCAATTCTGTCTGTTTTCACTTTTATTAAACACTGCATTTATTTGCACAGCTCTTCTCTTACCCAAGCTGGTAAGTGACTGGAAAATCAAGGGTTTGCTTCTTCCAAAGCCATGTAACCCCTTACAGAAGACATTGCCAATATCCCAGCTTAGCCCTGGGTTCCTTCTCTGGAATGGGATGGGAACAGCTACCAAGGGGACACCTGACATGGGTGCATCCATGCACAGGGATATGAGGTGGTCCAGGTAAGTCCCCCCGGATGGGGGTGTCCTCAGCTGCCAACAGTTCCTCTGGGCTGTGGAGAGTATGGCTATGAAAAAATACTATGCTAGAAGGTGTAAATAAAAAATATTTTTTTTCAAAACTGTGCTCTGATTTTTTTTCTCAGCTATACAGGCATTTTTGTGAAAACTGGAGACCACAAGACCACTCATGTATGGAGCCACCTGGAAACAAAGGCAGCAGAGAACTTGAGACAGAAAAGGAAATTGCTTTCCATGTTCCCATCATGGGACATTGGCAGGGAAGGCAGGGGGTTCCCTGCTATGATACAGCTTTTGTGTTCCCCCTTTGTGCCAGCTGTGGGCTGAGAGCCAACATGCATCCCAAACTATGGGATTCTCTGGATCCACCCCCTCTTCTCACTGCTCTGCTTCTGCACAGCAGAAAGATGACCTTGACAAATCATTGACTGCTGGAGGTGGCACCCAAACTTGTCCACTGTCACAGCCAGCACCAGTGGCTTTAAAACCTGATGGGAAAATGTCATTAGTACTAATTTACTGGTGGTTAATTGAGGTCAAGGCTGCACCATCCCTCTTGGGGTGGGAAAGAGCTGCTGTCCCCCCTTTGGCAGCCAAGCTCAGGGCCAAACAAACACCTCATGGAGACAACCAGAGATCTGGGCAAAATACCTCCAGTGTTTGAAGATTAAAGGCAGGGTGTCAGCAAGAGCTAGCAGGTGCTCTCAGCATGTGCAGCTCCCGTCCTGGTTCCCCAGCCAGAGCTGAGCTCTCAGCCCCAGAGCCCCACGTGCCTCAGGTGTCAGGTGGGGACAGCAATGGGAGGGACACAGCCCATTCCTGCCACAGTGCAGTAACAGAACTGCATAAAAACAAACTGCCTGTGGTTAGTGCAATGGAAAATATGCAAGAACATTCTTTTCCCCAGTGCACACTTGCCCGGAGCTCAGCTGGTGCAGAGCTCCTCCTGTGCCCCACGCCTTTGGGTGCCAGCACTCCCCATCATCCATTTGTGTGCATCTCCATGAACAATGAGATTTCATTACTTTTATTCCAACCATTAATCCACATTGCCTATGTCATGGTACACTCCAACACTCCCTTCAGGACCACCTTGATGCTGAGCAGATGTGAGAGAATCCTCGTCCCCATATCAGTGAGGGCAGACATCTCTGGTTTGGAGAATACTGCTTTCCATCATGGTCCAAGATCACCCACAACAATAAGAGGGGTTCAATGTTAGAACCAGCATCACCAAAATGACAATTACTTTTCCAGACTTATGAAAAACAAAAATCATTTAAATATTGCATCATATAAGCAACCTGATTCTCAAGCACAGGCTCTTTTATTCCTTCCCAAACCAGATGTGCAGTGGAAGATGACAAAGCAAAGAGACCACCAAATAAATGTTTTCTACAGACACAGTTTATCTAGCCTTCATTGAAATAATCTGCTGCATCCCAGCAGTGAATGCTGCAAATTGACAATGATTTCCATGTTTCCCCGACTTTCTGGCATGCATATGGAAGTGTGTTGCTATAAAACATAGGCAAGAATTTCAGACTAATTAAAGGGATTTTATCTGGTTAAAATCATATCTTTCTTTTTTCTTTTTTAACAGACATCTCCTAGCCTGTGTGTTCTAAATAGCATCTTAGATTATTAAAGTTTTACAAAGCTAATTTACATCATGCTGTTTATTTTTGCATGTCTCCCTGTATAGTCTAGTCAGCCCTACCTTTCTTCCCCAGAACTAAAAAGTGCAAATCAATGGCATTTTCAGAGTCTCTCACCCGAAAGCAGGAGACAGGATGGATCAGTGGTTAGGGCACTAGACAGAAATACAACTCCCTGCTGCCAGCATCCCGTGGGATCCCGGGCAAGGCGCTCACCCGCTCTTTGTCTCTCTTCCCCATCTGTAAAACACCATTTTCCTAACTCACAGGGCTGTCCCAAAGCACACAGCATTTCTTTTGAGTGAGGTAATGAGGTGCAGACATAGCTCGTAGCCACCTCTGTGCCTGCCACCACTGTTTATCAAAAATAAAATAAAAAAAATAAAAAAAAAAAAAGCAACAAAAGGACTGAAGGGAGCTGCCTGGTGTAATTGTAGGCAGGAATGAAGCTGTAGGTGAAACATCTGACTTTGAAGAAAGGAGATACATGAAAGTGTGCAAGGGCGCTTCAGTCCCCGGGGTGGAATGTAAATACAGCTTTCCCAGCAAACACTCTGCTCCGAAATTGGAGTAACTTCATTCAGGTATAAATACTGTGCTTTAAATAGCACGGCACTGCCTTACCTGCTTATCTCGGCTATTAAGGAACCCTTTGTTTTCAGCAGATTGCCACTGGCCTGAGTGATGAGCTTGTGACTCCTGTGGTGGTATTACCCAGAACAGGATTCTGCACAGCAGCAGGGATGCTTGTTTTTCCCTGCTGAAATCCTCACACGTTGCACCCAGCCTGGCCAGGTGGCTGGAGTAGAAGAAGGCAGGACCTTCTTGTTCCCCACTACATGCCAGCCTGACATCCAGGAGGTTATTTATGGCCTTGAAGACATGAAGCACCTTCCCAAAAGACCCAAGTCATCCCTTAAAAAGGGTATCCTAAGGCAGCTGACCCAGCACAGGGCAGGCTGTGGTTTCTCACAGGTATCTCTCCTGCCCTGCTGCCCAGGCAGGCACCAGAGCATCAGAGGCAAGTCCCGATCCCTCTCTCTGAGCTCTGTTGGAGGCTTAGGTGTCCCCAGGAAATCAATATTGTTACCTTATATAGTCTAAGAAATCAAGCAAATGTTCTGGAGCAGAATCTGTAAAACACTTTAGTTCAACACATTGTTCCCTCTGTCTTATGTACTGTAAAATACAATAGGATGAGACATAAAAGGATATTGCTGCAGAGTTTCCCATTTCAAACAGATAAAATCCAACCCAGAGTCCAAAAGAATTTCTGTCTAACAGCTGATATAAACAAGTCTGGGGCACCGGGTTAGCTCCTTCTCTGACAAAGGCAGCATCAGGCAGGGCTGGCCCTGCTGCAATTCTGGCCAGACCAAAGGGGAAGGGAGCAGAGCTAGCACTCACATCAGACCCCGCAGGACTAACCTGGGAGAGAACCACCCAGGCAGGCAGGCAGGCTGGGCCCAGGCAAATCCAGCATGCAATGGCCCTGCTGAAAACATGAAATATAGTAACAAACAGATTTTACAATGACTGGATTCCCAGAACTTGGCTGTGCTGGTAGGAGCCAAATTTACTGGTACATTGCAGGGAGTCAGGAGCTGCTCTTTGGAGCACGATGTTGCGTTCTCCACAGGCCCATTCAATCAGTTTAAAATCCTGCATAAATACCAGTGAACATGTTCACCAGAACTGCAGGGGATGCTGGGTTACACAAGCTCCTAGTGCATGTGCTAATTTCTAGCAATGTGAGCCATTTGTCTTCTAACTTTACAAAGTGATCAGATCTCCTATTTGTAACAGAACTCTTCAAAAAGAACCAATTTTATCTGCTTTCTCCTGTATACATAGATTAGTAGCAATGATCTATCAGTCAATTGCCAGTAAAATAAAAATATGCACCACTGTACACACACTGGTAACAGGAATACCTACAATTACTGAGTAAAGCCCAGTTTGCCCTGGAAGATTAGTTGGTTGTAATTACATATATTTACCCAAATTCAGCTCATCATACCCCTGTCTATGCAGGGATCAGCAGCACTTTCATGAAGAACCCTCTGGCCATGGTGATGCACATGGAGCATTGAGTTGCCTTTGGGGAATGTGAGCAGCAAGAGCTGATCCATTCCATCAGTCACTCTGGTGACACTGGATGGCTCTCAGGATCAGCCCCTCTCTGGCCACCCTAGACAAGGGAAGCCCAGCCAGGCACATCTGCAGATCCACATTCACCACCAGCACCCTGTGATCCAGGACCAGCCCCAGGGACCACGGGCAGTGAATGCAGATCCCATGGATAATGCGGGGCCCAACCAAGTGGGCATGTCAAGATATTTTTCAAAGCAGAAGGCAAATAATTAAAAGCTTGTAAATGCTCTAATACTCATTTCTGATAAGAGCTGCTGATTTGAACTGTGAGTAGTCATTTATTCAGCATGATGTTTGCTACAGCATGGCCTTAGCCATGTAACATATGCCCATGTTTCTTCTCTGAATCAGGCTTCCAAGCAGCCCATGCCTGGAATATTTTTTTTCACTGAGGCTTCATGAAATATTAAAATATATAGAGAGTTAGAAAGAAAATTAGAATGCAAATATTTCCTTTACTGAGCACAAATGATTCCTTTCTTCTTTCACTGGTTTACAGGCATTTAAAGCAGAGATGGATAGAGAGAGCAGGGGGTGACAGCCTTTCCTGAAACAACTACTGGAAAAATACATGGAATCAAATTCAAGCATCTGGGCAGAAATCCTATTGGAATTATACAAATAAAGAGAAAAAGATAAAACAATGCAAATTACTGAAATGGTCTGTATGATTTCAAGGGTGGCAGGTGGTTCCCAAAGGCTGTTTTGCCTTTTAACCTGGTATTCCTCAGGGCAGCTCAGGGGTACCCACTGCCACACATGCCTCTGCCATGGCTCACCAGTGAGAAATTCTATGACACCTCTTTGCCTCTTCCTTTGGGATCCTATACCCATCATTCCAGCATGTGTCACTCACAGTAAGTATTACTACCACTCATAGTGTTATCCAGCTGTTTGCTTTGGGAGTTTTATAAAAAGGAAAAAAAAAAAAAAAAAAAAGAGAACAATCATGTTTAATTTTATGGACACTTTTCATTTATAAGACTTTTCCAGATGTTCAGCTCCTTGATGATGCAAGCCACAAAATCATGTTTTATCGTGACATAAATACAAAGCAAGATGAAAGTCCTGGAAATGCCTGTATGCTCTTTCCTTAACACAGCTGTATTTGAATTGGGGTTTTTTGCATCTGTCAAGCATAAATCAAATGTGGGAAAATGATCCTCAGAAGTCATCCATTCCTTCACAGAATCAGTGTTTTCTGTCACAAATATTAGTTTTTGTCAAGAATTGTTCTCCACTATGAACTTCCACTTCCCACATTCACAGAGAGGTTAAGTTAAATGTTATTAAAGCATTTCCAAGCCTGGACTGGAAAGTTTTGAAAGTTGGTGAAAGTTGCTACATTTATTGATCTGCATTATGAACCATTAAGTAATAAGTACTGTGTAAGGGGGAATGCATCACATCTGTAATTCCTAATTTCTATTCCCAGCAGTCCCAAAATATTAATGAGTTGCTGTGGCCAAATCCCTGATTTGGGCATGAGGTTTTTTCATATTTTCTGGAAACATGATAATTAGTTTAGGTGTTCAAATGAAACTTCCTAATCAGCGAATATGAATAATTATTCCGTTTAAACTTTTCTTTAGAGCCCTGGTGAGCAGGATATCATATAAATGACAAACAGGCTGAAGTGATAAAAAGTGTTACTGTGTAAGCACAAAATGCAGCGGTCCCAGGAGAAAGAGCAGCCAGTTTTTCTGACGTTTCCCAAGCAGAGCAGTGCTCGCAGTGAGCCCTGGGCTGTGCAGTACCTATATCCTGTATGAATGAATCCCTTTTTTGTGTGGTTGCTCAAAGCCAATGTGTCCGTTTCTACAGAAGCACCCACAGGATCACCGAAAACCACATATTCAGTTCTTGTTAATGTCAGCAGTGACGTACCAGAGCACTTACTTGTTTGTCCTGTAGAAATTGAGGACTTCCACCACTCGAGCGTGAGCCTGCTGCCGAATGCCTGTTCAAATAGAAAGAAAAAAAAAGAAGAAAAAAAACTTGTTGACATGAGAGGAAAAACCAGGTTTCCTGTTTGAACTCTGACAGGTACTGGAAGATATGAGTAACATCAAATCTTGGTCTGCTCTAAAGGCAGTCTGTGGTCAGGGGGTTCTCACATTTGTTTGTGTGGAACAGCTTTGAATTGTTTGCAGATACCGCGCAGAAGAAACTCAGAGATCCTTATCAGGGTACAGGGCCTGTTATGAAATATGTGCGTTTGTGAGTAGGTTACAGGAGATCAAAACGGCTCCAGATGAGATGCCTCACATGCTGTAAATGTGGTAGATGCTCCCGAGATACCTCCAAAAATACCACGTCGCAGTGTTGTCGAGTACAGGCAGTGGCCACCCTTCTTTCCATTTGTCACTGTGGGGCAGGCGAATGGAGTTTGGGGGATTTTTTTCCAGATCATTCTTTGGTTTTTTGTGTGTGCCTGTCTGTCTGACTGTTGAAATTAAAAACTTTCCCTGGTTATGATTTTCACTAATAGAACTACTCAAATGGTTTCTGAAGGGGAAACGTGCAGCAAGGACAGACAGGGGAGATTCTGTGTGAGGGGTACAGAATATTCTCCAGCAGAAAGGAAGGTGAATAGACCTGGATGGGGATGCAGACAGAGCTCTTGGTGAGCCAACAGGACAGGGCTGGACCACAGGACTCAGCCCAGCTCTGAGAGAGGCTGGTGAGAATTGTACCATTTGTAAGAGATTTCCCAAACAATTAGTCAAAACTGCAGCCAAAGCCCCATCTCCTTCACAGCACAGCCAAAGCTTCATCCCATGTCAAAACATGAAGCCAAAGCTTCATCACATGACAAAACTCAACCCCTAAACATTCCTGTCTCTTCACACTTTTGGGCAAAGTCTAACCAGCTGACCAGACTCTTTGCCAGCAGCTCAGCCATCCCTGGAGCTTGCCCTCTAGCCCAGGACTAGAGGGCAATAAAACATTGAATCAAGGAGCAGAACAATTCTGCAGAACAACTCCAGGTGTGAAGAGCTCAAAGGGCCCTGCTTGGTCCCATCCTTGTGACAAGCAGCTCTCCAAGTCAGCATTCATATCTGTGCTCAAACACTTGCCATGCCTTCTCCTTTTGACCCCCCAACACCCCAGTACTGTGCCTTTATATACAAAATACTAAGCCTCAATTTCCCCCCGCACTCTAATGTAAAACACCTCTTTCAAAACCTCTATTAAAAGGCCTCCCAGAGCCCTGCTAGCCCAGGTCTCTCAG
Source organism: Ammospiza nelsoni (assembly GCF_027579445.1). Taxonomy (NCBI): domain Eukaryota; kingdom Metazoa; phylum Chordata; class Aves; order Passeriformes; family Passerellidae; genus Ammospiza; species Ammospiza nelsoni. The sequence continues at coordinate 9,670,338 of NC_080648.1, forward strand.
AAAACACAGCTCATTCACAGCTCCTGCCAGCTTAAGGAGTATTTTAGAGCTGCTTCAGCTCATTCTGTTGAGGCAAAGCTCTCCTCAGAACTGTGAATCACAAATTGATGGCACCAGAGCTCTTGTAGCCCGAACTGAGCCCACACAGGAGCTCCCAACAAAACCAGAGGCAATTCTGCATACACCCCTGGGGAAGGGAACAGGGTTCTCCAGGAGGAACACCCACTTGGGAGAACATTAACACCTTCATCCCTCACCAGGAAACCACCACGTCCCTTCCAACCCAAACCATTCAGCAATTCTAGGATTTATTCCCATTTCATTTTTTCCAGCTCACCTGTGTGAGATGCTTCTACTGCAGTCAATGCTCACAGAGAGCAGGCTTTCATACACATGGCAGTAAATTGAAAATTAAAACATTGAATCAAGGAACAGAACAATTCTGCAGAACAACTCTAGCCAGTTGTGGCTCAATAATGGGATTTATCTGGGCTAGCCACAAATCCACTTAGCTAGCAAAAGCCTTTCTTGAGCTAGTTGCACTAACTTCTAATAAGCTTGAAGCAGGAAAAAAGCTACAAATTCCTTGCAAGCCTGATGCAGGGCTCAAACCCTCAGAGTACGTAAGTGGAGGATCAGAAACTCAGTAAGTAATTATCCACTTAAAATACTGATACTGTGTTTGTCTCCATTTCCCAGCTAGAACCCTGTCAGATAAACTGATGATTTTCTACACTAATTTTTGTAAACTTAGCAGAGTAGGAGTTTTTCCCCATGATCCTGAATAGATTTTGCCAGCTGGGTTTTGAGTGCTGGTTCTGCAGTATTAGCATTGTATGTTCCCAATGGTCTCACACTGAAATTCCCCTGGTTAACTTAATACCTGCATTAACAGCTTTCATGAACCACAGCTATAAATCCTCCTGGCAACAAATCATTGACCATTTACTACTTATTTGATGATATCAGGATTAAACCATTTATTATTTTCTAGTAATTCGTACCAGTGTCATTACAAATGGACTTATATAATTAAAAGTACGTAAGATGAAACCTAACTCTATCAAGAATAGGAAAAAGTCTGTAGAATCCTAACTAGAAATAACATTGAATTAATTCAGTATTACATGATGGCAGTGAAAAATATTAAAAAATTGAAACCCTGGTAGTTTATCTACAGCACTTCAGCATTATTAATTTACAAGAGTGAAGAGTTTCTCTTAAACACTAATCCTTGGCAATTTTTTTGATAACTTTTGAAGTAAAACTCTTTGAAATAACACATTACAGGTCTTTGTTCCTTTGAGGCTCCAAGTACTGATGTGAATTATTACTTTCAAAGTGCTGCTCCCATCTACTCAGTCTTGTTTTATCAAATAATAAGGCCAGGTATGCTCATAATCTTTGTATCTTTTGAATATTAATGGTAAATCAGGAAGATAATCAAATTTACCCAATAGGTAATCTTAATTCAGTTGTTAAACATAATTTCTGTTCATTACGTTCTTTTAGTGTCTTTTTGATAAAGAATTTTCCCTTTTTAACTCGTCATGTTTAAATGCTGCTATCAAGCATTTTCTTATTTGAATAAAATAATTACAAAAGTCCTCTTCATCTTACTTCAATTTCTTCTTTTCAACATTTCCTTTTGTTTTGGATTTTGAGACAGTCAATAAGGTGCAAAAAGAACTCTGCATACTCTGAGCTTTATTTTTAAATTAAGATTTTACTGGTAACAAACACACAATACAGTCCTGCTCTGAAAATCCCCCTGTATCACTCAAATTCCAGTTCTCAGTGCCTCCAGCCCTGAATTAATTAATTCCTCACCAATATTATCTGATTTTATGTTATCGAATACAACATGCAGAGGCCGAAAAAATGAAATAATTTGTTGGCTTATTAAAAATAAAAGAAAAATTTAAAAGCGTATTTTTAACAAAGCAGCTCATTTTCAAAGTGCCAAAATCTTTTTGTCTTTTTCATTTTTTTTTTTAAATTCTATACTTTCAGAATATCTAACCACAAGCATTTGAGCAAACTAGAGAAAAGAAACTGTTGGTAATGTTCTGCACGTTTCAAAAGGCAGCAGGATATACACACAGTTTATGTTTCTATCTATAGAGAGCTGCAGGCAAACATACAGTGGAACAAAGATAGACATCAAGATATATTTGTACCTGCTGCTTGTGTGCCTGCATGGAGATAGATTCATAATGAGATAAGTAAACAATGGAAACTTTTAAAATTCATAGTTTGAGTGTGCTCAGCTCTGTATTTCTCTCTTACCTCTTCAGTAATAATTTTTTTAATGTGCTTTCCATGAATTACAGCCAATCCCAAAGCATCCAGCACTGATGGGAGTGCAGCTGTGGGCTCTGGGCCTGGCTTTGACCTGCACCAAACATATAAAAGTGAAATAATTGCCTTTAATTCAAAGATTTCTTTGGCGTTCTAGCAGAAAAACGACCTCAGAACCCCTGAGTGAAGCAGTTGCAACGTGGAAGATCCTGAGCAGAATTCAGTGGTACAATTCCCATCTCACTGCCTGTCCCCATGGCTTTCTCTGCCCAGAGCACAGGTGGGGTTTGTGCAGCACCCAGAGCAGATCCTGAGCAGAATTCAGTGGTACAATTCCCATCTCACTGCCTGTCCCCATGGCTTTGGCAGCCCAGAGCACAGGTGGGGTTTGTGCAGCACCCAGAGCCTGGCTGGACCTGCAGGGACGCTCCTCTGACCCAGGGAATGCTTTATCTCTAGATTAGAAAACACTGAGCGCATGTCTGGGGGGGAAAGAGACTCCATCATCAGCTGGTGGGAATGGGGGAAGCCCTGGGGGTTCAGCAGGGCTGTGGTAACTCACAAACTCACACAGGATTCAGCTCAGCCACAGGAACTGATCCAGAAGTTGATGAGATCCACGTGCTCGTTCCCCAGCAGTGCTGGAAGAGCCATTCAAGTGTCCACAGAAATCAACTGCTGCTAGCAAACAGAAAAGCAATTTGCTCTTTTTTTTATTAAGCTTTCTTTTCCCTTTTACTGGCAAGGAAGCAAAGGATATTAAAAAAATATTTAAGAAACCATGCATTATTTTCTAATAGCTATGACATTGTGTTTCAAAGCCCCGTCCCTGGCAATCCTGTGTTAAATATTCATCCCAATACTTGAACAATTCCAAAGAAGATATACATTTCTTTGCAATCAAACTTCAAAAATAAATTAAGTGGAATAACCAAATCCAGTAAAATCCAGATGATGAGTGACTAACTTTGCTTTCTTACAGAAATCCAGTGCCTTGAAGAATATTCTCCTCATGGTTAATAGAGTTCAGTTGTAAACTGATGGTTTCTTTCTTGGTCTTGGTAAAAAACAATTTAAAAATACAACTTTGATAGTAAAAATTGTCTGTAAAACCAGAATGCCAAACAGAAATTAAATAGTAGGCTGAAAGCTTTCCTAAATTTATTATTTCATTCTCCAGTAAACCTCCCCCCAGTGCCCAAAAACAAGAAGAGCTGTGTAGCAGTAGGTTTGGGCAAGAAAAATAAAAGGGTGTTGTTGGAGAACACCAAAAAAGAGCACGTGAACTGAAATACTGTAAAATCATTAATGTAGCATAAGTTTCAAAAATTTACCCTTCCTGGAGCCTTCCTTGGGGTTTAAAGCAGTACACTGCAACATCAGTATTTGTTGGACATCTAAAATAGCCTCTGAGTGTAGGAGAAAATCTAACACATGGGCAGGTACACAAGTAGAAAGGTCAGATCCTTCAATATAACACATAGTTGTGGTTCATCTTGCACAAAATCCAAATTTTGAGTGTTTGTTAAGAATGAAAGTTGGCACTCAGATGAGGCCAAGGTACCAGCGTGGCACCTTCCATTTTATGTCTTTCTTCAAACTTCACAGGAGCTATAAGAGCTACACAGATTTTGGGGCAATCCCTCACTTTTATTCCAAGGTACAGGGACAATAGAAAGGAAGAAAAAGAAAAATAAAGCCACAATTAATTTAAAAAAACCTTTGCTCTTAAAGAAAAAGGTTACTCTCAGGTTACAAATGCCATTTTTCAGTTGATTAATTTCTCATTCCTAGTAAATGTTTCTGTGATTTTTTTTTTCACTTTCAAGGTCTGGGTTGTGTAAATGTTTTATTTTTGGCCACAACAGAGGCTGCATATAACACCTTGGTGTGTTCCTGGGGCTCCTTTTGATGCCATTTCAGGATTCTCTACAGTAACACGTTTTGTGAATTTTACCAGCATCAATTTTATCCAGCCTATGTGTGCCTGGTAAACTTGAAAGTACTGCACAAAATGCAACACTGGGAAATCACCATGGGATTTATTACCAGATTTCCACACTAACTCTTCAGTAGCTGAAAATCCAGGCTAAGAGCAGTAATTTTGTCCCTTCAATAAAATACAAGCCTGTAAGTGCCAGGACAAAGCTTCCACTTCCCCAAACAAAACAAAAGGCATAAATTAACAAGAGCCATCCACAAAATGGGATACTACAATTCTCTCCTAAGTGTTTTGTGAGTGCCAGGATGATTCCAGCTTTCTGGTTAAAATCCACACCACCCTCATGCTCCAGCGCCCTACAACTTCACTTTTTTTGCTTTCTGATCACAATCCCTCTCCCAGACACATTTCTTTCTTGGGATATCTGGAGTTATTTGACTTTCTGCTCTCAATCCCAGTTCTCACCCGGCCACAGCCACTGAACAGAGCACCCAAACCCAGATCATGCCTTACCCATAAATTGCAATGTACAGCACAAGATTTCCCAGACAGAAATGTGCACATGTATATGTGCATTAGCAAAAAAAACTACTCTGAATGCAAACTTTCCTGAACCCTTTGATGACAGCAATAGAAAGTGGGGCTGCAAGTGCTGGAGCGACGCTGCTCGCCTGCATTTCTCATTATTGTAACGAGCAGTCTACAGGCTCTGCAAACCCAGCAGCAGACACAGACACTTATTCTCCTGCAATTGCTACCTGCTGCTGATAAAACCTTACTGCACAGACAAATTCTGCCCTCAGACTTTATGTAAACACACGAACACTTGCAGGCTCACAAAAGGCACCAACAGCACCACTTTCAGTAGTGATTAGAAGGACAAGGCAAAAGGCAGAGCAATTATCTGTCTGGGGAAAATGCTGCATTCAACCATCCTCATCACACAGCACCTTTAATTGAATGGCAGCGAAATGTGCAAGTAAAAAGGACAATGGGAAGGAATCTGCATGGCACTGGGTCCCACAGACACCCAGAGCCTACAGTTCCATCATCCCCACTGCCCACAGAGCTGCTGCACTGAAAACAGTGACCAGATTTCACTGTGGAAACCATGATGTGCTCTGTACACAGACAGGAGAAAGTAAATTTTCAAAACAGAAACCCTAAGAGGGTACAGGATAGCACGCACCACCTGGAGTTTCAGAAAGCCAGCAGTTTGGTTTAGTTTTTGTAAATTTGTTGTATTTCTGTTTTTGTTTTATTCTGTTCCACCTCCTCTTTCTTTCTTTCAAGTCCTGTATTACCATAATTATTCAACTCAACAGGGCTTTCTCTAAACATTTCCAAGCAACCTGAGGAAGGCTGTACTTCCAGAGCCCTAGAAGTTGCTACAGAAATGCATTTTCCTCTCCTGCCATAACAACCTCTCTGCTCCAACAGTACAGCTTTTCTTTCTGTGCCCCTCTTTCACAGCCCTCCACGTGGCCACGTGCTCCCAGTCAGAGAGTTTCCATTGACTTCACCAAGCTTTGGTTCACACTTTCTGCTTGAAAGGTTTCTGCCCCTCCTTATCTTCAGATCCCTTCACCGCAGTGCTTCCTACCCACACAGAAACTGCTTGGTACAAGCTGGAAATCTTGTGGGGCTGTGGCTCTCAGGCTGCTCCCAGGCCCCAAAGAAGGTGAAGTTTTAGCCCTGAGGGAGGGTCAGAAACCCTGATCTGGACTGTCTATAAAAAAAAATTCAGCCATAAAATAAGCTTCAGATTTGGGCATATTTAAACCAAACTGTTGGGGGTACTTGGCTGTGATGGTGTTCACAGGGGTTTTCAGATTGGGGAAGAGACGAGGATCTGACTCCATGTTTCAGAAGGCTTGATTTATTATTTTGTGGTATATATTACAATAAAACTATACTAAAAGAATAGAAGAAAAGGTTTCATCAGAAGGCTAGCTAAGAATAGAATCGCAAAGAATGAGAACAAAGGTTTGTGGCTCAGCTCTCTGTCCAAGCCAGCTGGGCTGTGATTGCCCATTAATTACAAACATCTAAGATGGGCTAATCAAAACCCACCTGTTGCATTTCACAGCAGCAGATAATCAACGTTTTACATTTTGTTCCTGAGGCCTTTCAGCTTCTCAGGAGGAAAAATCCTAAAGAAAGGATTTTCCATAAAAGATGTCTGCGACACTCAGCCACTTTTGACCCTATAAAATCTGAGTAATTCTTCAGCATGGGTGTCAAAGTGGCTCCCCCCACTGCCCAGAACCTGGGTATCCAGCATGGCTAGAGAGCCAATCAACACCTCATTATCATATTGGTTCATCAAACATTTTCAGGAAACTATATTTCCAGATAATGTGGATGTGGAAGCCTTTGCAAACACACCAGAGAACAAGAGGAAGAGCAACATGATCTTTAGAACAGAAGTACAAATCAATGAAGTCCAATGTGGACAGGTATAAATGAAATTAATAAGCACAAATACACCGCTGCAGATATACCCTGTGAAACGGTAACAACAAACAGGAGTCAATAATTGTGCTGTTAAAAAAAAATTTGAATATACAGCATTTCCTATGGGATACACAACAACATGCAACAGCTGTGTTCTGTGTCATTGTGGTCCCAGCTGTGCCACCACCAAGCCATTTTGGGGATTCAGCTTCAAGAAAGATTTGGAACAGTTGGAGAGAGTCCAAGAATACAAAAGCCAAAGAGAAAAATTATCAGACAACCCAAATATATGGCCCATGAGAGAGGACTAAGGAAATTGAGGTTGCTCAATGAATGGGGCTCCAGCAAGGGAATGACATAACCACAGTCTCTAAAAGACTTCCAAGAAAGAAAACATTTTATTGGGCATGTCCACAGAAAATTCAGTGAGAAGGATGGACTTAGACTCTGGCAAGAAAGATTCAGTTTAGACATCAAGAAAACCCTTTGAATGAGAGGAAAGCACTGGAATCAGCTGACTGGAGAGGCTGTGGAGCTCCCACATGGGAAGTAATTTAGAGCAGATTAAAGAGTTTTTCACCTGAATAATGAAGGCAGTTTTTCCTGTAGTGGTTCAGGGGATTGGCCAAAAGACGCAAGGAGTCCTTCCCCTGCTTATTAAACAGCTAACCATGGTTAGATTCTGCAGGCACATCAAAGTGAACACCCAACCAAGCACAAAGCAACTTCAGGTCCATGGATGTTGCAATGATACAATTTTCTAGATTTTTTTAAACCCTCAACAAAATTCAGTGGCAAACCTTGCCCAGAAAGTCCACAGAGGTGATGCAATCTCACTCTGCTGAGAGAGATCTGTGGTGGGAACAGGGAAGAATTCACCTTGATTGCTTTTCACTTCCAGTTCATGAGTTCTCTAGGAACAGGCTTGGCTTGTGAGGAGGATGGAGCACTTTTCCACAGCAGGATCTGCGTGGCACAATTGGGCTCATATTTTCTTTTGCATTCTTTGTTTAACAACAACAACAACAACAAAGGCACTGGCACAGCTCTCAGATCTTACATCATCCTGCTCCCATTCCCACCTCTGGCTGTCCCTTATCCCCTCCCACCACCTTCTGAGCTCCTCAACCAATATAATATCTGAGCATTGACAGGGACATTAAGGGGTTTTCCCTTGCAGAGGTCATTTCTGAGATCAGTATTTCCAAGCACTAGGAGACAAGAAGAAATTAAGTAGCAGAAAAATCAGTAACAATAATTGTCAACCAAACAGCAGAACTGGACATTCCCTGAGCAAAACAACTGCTGTCCCAGGAGCTCCTGCCTCACACCCCCATCCTTCCTTCCCTTATTCTTCTCAGGACTGGCCAAGGCAAAGGTAAACATCCAACAGAATATCCTGCACTTCAAGCAGAGGCAGGACATTGTAATCACAAACCCTGAGTGAAATCCACACGTTATGCTGATGATTTATCCCAAAGGAAGGCGTGGCCACCCATTTCAGCCACGGTCTGAGTTATTGTTCTCACAGGCTCTGTGCATGAGGCTCACTGGGGTTATCCTCCCTAAACTGGGAGGGTACTTACTTACACAATTATTTCATGTAGTCTTATTGTTCAAGCTTTTTCTTTTGTTCTTGCAAAGATTAACTTCTTTAAAAGATGATCAGTCAACAAAACGCTCAGATATAGTTCTCTTGGGGTCTATTTCAAGAAATGAAATACTTGGTGGTCATTACTAGTACTTAGTCTTTTAGAAGCTGGGGTTTGTTCTATGTATACACAAAATTTATCATAAAAAGATCCTAAACATATACTTCTCCAAACTTCTCCATTACAGAATGAAATCTGAATGTTGTATCAAAGAAGTTAAGGTGAAGTCAAGTCTTAAAATATCCTTACCCAAATCTAACTCCACTTGCAGACTTTAACTGCTTATTTTCTAGATAGATATAAAAGTCTTTAGAACAGCAACACAGGCTCATATGTCACACCCAGTCAGAAATCACAGAGTCACAGAATGGTTTGCATTGGAAGGGACCTCAAAGCCCATCTCATGGCAAACCCCTGCCATGGGCAGGGACACCTTTCACTGTCCCAGGCTGGTCCAAGCCCCATCCAACCTGGCCTTGAACACTTCCAGCCACAGCTTCTCTGGGCACCCTGTGCCAGGGCATCACCACCCTCACACAGAATTTCTTCCTAAGATCCAATCTACACTTACTGCATTTCATTTGAAGCCATTCCCCCCTTGTCCTGTCACCACGAGTCACTGTAAGAAGTCTCTCCCCAGCATTGAATTCCATTCCATTCCTGTCACAAGAAATTCCATGGCAGCAGGAATCCCAGAGCACAGGAGAGGGACACTGCAAGCGCAGATTCTGGTGTTCTGCACTCAACAGATAATATTGACACTTTTTAAATAGTGATTTAAAAAGCAAGTTACATATCTTACAACTGTGTCTCACTGTCTGTTCCTGCCTGTAAGAAAAGCCAGGCAGGGAAAGATCTCAGACATTAGAGAAGTCCTCAGAAAAGGATTTTTAAGTCATCAGAAACAAATGTCCTCTTCCCTCATCAGTCATGCTCGCCATCAATGATTTATTCTGGGTAGATATTTAACTGCAAGAAACATTTGGTGTGCCATACTCCTGCTCCTGAGACAAGGAACTCTGGTAGTGAAGCTTCCCTTGGCTAAGAGAGTGGGATCAGCCAAGTCTGTACGCCCAAAACACGAGCTCCATTGTGTGGATTTGGGAAGGGGAGAGAGTGATGGCAGAATGAGCCATTCAGAACCCATGATAAAATATTTATAAATGGGAAGCTGTTCAGAGCAAGGCTAGGAAAATAATGAAGAGCCTGAGGGAACAGGTGGTAGAGGGAAGATTAGAGGAATTACATATGTATGTCTTTGACCAAAGAAATAGTCCAGAAGCATGTGAGAGGTACCTGCTTCACATAGAGGGGGGAAGCAGGTGGGGTGGGATAGGATGGATATCTGGGAGCAATTACAGGAAACTTAATAAAGAGAAATTTAGACTCAACATGAGGAAAGAAAATCAAAGGAGAAAATTAGAATATTAAGTACTTTGGGGGTAAAAGGGTAATTTGCAGAAACTTCTTCACTGGAGAATTCAAAAGCCAGCACAATAAAGCAAATATTCAGCAAGGAGAATCATCCTTTGTGAAGGAGGGAAATTGTCTTGGTGACCCACTAATGCTTGCCAACTGTAAGATCCAATGCTCTACTTAAACCTGATGGGATGCAATGAGGTAAAAATCAACACCCTGGTTTTTAGAAGAGTCTTTTCTTGGTATCTCTGTTTAATGCAGCTCCACAGAGCTGAGCTTTTGTTGTTCTCCACACCATGGCCACCAAGGCCAGCAGGAGCCAAGCACAAAGGTGTCAGCCTGAATGGCAATCAGAGCAGGGAGAGCTGCCAGGGGCTGCTCTCGCCCTGGAAGGGTGAAACTCCAGAGCAGGGCATGCCATGGGGTTGTTCTCCTTGTTCCAGAGTTTACATCTCTGACACAAACACCATGGTCTCACCCCAACATTTATTTCAATAAACACTGGGAGAGCTTCCAGAGGCTGTTGGAGGCAGTTATGAAAACTAACCATTGAGCCATTATATAAATGATCTTCCAGGCATTCATTATTATGGTTAGTGCTGGAAAATAACAAGACTTTGAGGGGCTTCCACAATAGTGGAGTCTTGTTTGTGATCCCAGAGGCTCTATTCAAGCACATCAGAACTAGTCTAAGCTCTGACTGAACTGTGAGACACTGTGGGGTTAAAACCATTATTGCATCAAGATTAAATACATCTGTTATGAAAACCTCCTCTGCTTTGCATACATGATTCAATAAAGACTCTTAGAAGGATAATTGTTTTGCCCAGGTTATTAACTGGAATTTTCTTACTCTTTTTTTATTACTCCTCAGAATAATTCTGAAGGTAAGCAACTCCTAATTGTGCAAGTATTGCGTTAAGTGGAATGCTCTATCCTGAGCGTCCATGCCGGATATTATGTTCTATTACCAAAAGTCATCCTTGCACTAGGAAATTAATTTTATATTTCAATAAACTAAAGCTGACAGTCCATCTATGAAAAACATTAAAAAAAAAAAAACCCCTAGAAATTGTGTTCTGAGTATCAGAGATTATGGTAAAGTGTGAATTAGGTTTGCACAAGACCTGAATTCGTTGAAAGCAGCATCAGAATTAACAGGAATAAGAGTTTTATTCCAGGCTAGTGGTGACTGAGCAGCCGCTGGAGCCCGTGCTTCGGGATGCGCAGCCCGCGGGGCCGGGCCGGGAGCGGCGCCGGGAGCGCTCCCCGAGCGCACCGAGCAGCGCCCGCCCGCGGCCGCCAGGGGGCGCTGCCGGGAGCGGCCCGGAACGGCGGGCGCGAACGCGAGAGGGAGGGAGGGAGAGAGGGATGGGAACACCGGGAATGATGGAAATAAACACCGGGAATTATGGGTGGGAACACCGGGAATGATGGAAATAAACACCGGGAATGATGGAAATAAACACCGGGAATTATGGGTGGGAACACCGGGAATGATGGAAATGAACACCGGGAATGATGGAAATAAACACCGGGAATTATGGGTGGAAACAGCGGGAATGATGGAAATGAACACCGGGAATGATGGAAATGAACACCGCGAATTATGGATGGAAACAGCGGGAATGATGGAAATACCGGGAACTGGGACTACCGGGAATGATGGAAACACCGGGAGGGATGGGAGCACCGGGAATGATGGAAACAAGCACCGGGAATGATGGAAATACCGGGAACTGGGACTATTGGGAATGATGGAAACACCGGGAGGGATGGGAACACCGGGAATTGGGAACACCACAAATGATGGAAACAAGCACCGGGAATGATGGAAACACTGGGAATTGGGAACACCGGGAATGATGGAAACAGCAGGAACGATGGAAACAAACACCAGGAACTGGGAACTCTGGGAATGATAGAAACACTGGGAGCATTGAGAACACCGGGAATTATGGAAACACCGGGAATTGGGAACAAACACCGGGAATAAGGGAAACACTGAGAATGATGGAAACATCGGGAATTGGGAACAACAGGAATGATGAAAACAAACACCAGGAGGGATGGAAACACCAGGAGGGATGGGAACACCAGGAGGGATGGGATCGCCGGGATCAGCGCCCTGCCCAGAGCAACTGCGGCTGGCCCATCTCTGGAGGCGCTCAAGCACAGGCTGGATGGGGCTTAGACCAGCCTGGTGTGCTGGAAGGTGTCCCTGCCCTCGGCAGGGGGCTGGGATGAGGTGGGCTTTAAGGTCCCCTCCAATAAAAATCATTCCACGATTTTAACTGAGCTCGGACCACAGCCCTTGAAAGCAACATGACACTGATTATTATTTTTCCTAAAAGGCTTGATCCAGGAGAATCATTGGAATATATTTACTAGAACAGGTAGTGCCAGTGTTCCTCTCTTGTCCAAAGAATTCAGAGTTAGGACATGGTTTGGGGCTCCAGGAGCATAGGGTGGTATCTCTCCCCAGGTTCAGGATTCCAGGGCCACATAGAGCCCCCTCCATAGGCAGCATCCTGGCTCCCAAGCAGCAGGCTGTGGGCAACAAAAGGCTGTGCCTAAATCCTGCTCCTGATGCTTTTACTGTATGGAACATTTCCAGACAGATTGGACTGGAAAAGAGGAACAAGTGTAGGATAAGACTCTTTCTTATTCCTGTTTATTCATCTTGGAGCTTTAGAGAAAGAACATCTCTCCCAAGGGACAATTGTTGAAAAGTGATTTAACCTCTGAACTACTCTGAAGGGCTCCAGCACCCTTCCCTGTGTTCAGGGAAAACTGCCATTTTGCAAAAAGCCTGATCTGTCACAAGTGCTGTTGGAGGAGTCCTACAAGTCTCAGCCCTTCCACGGAGGCAGAACTTTGCCAACTCTGCAAATCCAGCCAGGGCAGAGGTGTTAAAGAGCAGCCCCAGTGTCGCAACACTCCTGTCCTTGCTCAACTGCCACCCAGCCTTAGGGACTCCTGAGCCTGCTGATGCCTTTCCTGTCAAACTTGGCCTGCCCCAGAACCTGAACTGCACAAGGGTCCCAAGAGTCCCATTTCGAACTCTCCAGGGTCACTGGCTGAGCAGCCATAAGGGATAAGAGAGATAACTGCAGATGCCACGCTGGAAGCTCAGAGTGGCCACTAGTCAGCATTGCAGCCTCTGACAGAAAACACATTGTTTCTGCTATGTGGACAAACGGGTTGGACTAATTACCACACATAATCATTATTATTTATGCTCTACAGACATCAGAGTTTTGTCTTTAAATGAATTTATAGAGAGGGGAAAAAAGATCATGAAGCTGAATAATCCCTATAATTATATGCTTAAAAATCCTGAATGGAAGAAATTAGGGGACACAAAGGAAGACATAAACTAATTCTTCCTTGTTTTGCAGCTAACGTATTTCTATGGTAACCACTATGGTCTTCGAAGAAATGAAATTATTTTAAGTCACTCCATTGGAAAAGTCACCCAGTAAAACCGCAAAACAAAAATCTCTCAAATAAATCTAAAGATGAAGGAAGAAAACATGTATTTTCTTAGCTGTGGATTATTAGAGCTACGAAACTGTAGTTTTATTAAAACCACTAAATAGGCTCTCTCTTACATGCTGTGTGGGAGCTTGGTGGGTATGAACATGGGCACACAGGCACATATGAATGTGTGGGTACAGAAGAGTGAATTTCACCTCTTCTATACCCCATGTGTCAGTGTGGCCAAGTGAACAGAGCACAAGAATGTATGGGTTTAATAGTTGCATTTTGTGCTTCTTTTTCTTATTACACTGAAAGCTTTGCCCTAATCCTTACAGAACCTCAGTTTCCTCTACATCCTTTTGCTAAGTATTTATTTAAATGTGGAGCATCCCAATTCTGCCTCTCCCATATGTGAAAATGTGCGTTAGGTAAGCAAAAAAGGCATGTGATTTTTGTAGACCCACAACAGTGTAGTATTTAATAAAGACCAAGTTTACACATCTTTTTTCTCTTGAAATACAGCAAATTAATCAAAAACATTCCCTTAAAACCTAAACCAGCCTGTCACCAGCTTCATATTATTTAAGTTTAGCTCAGGGGGTGCATTGCCAGAGGAATAATTCAATCAGAATGGCCCACAAAGCAGGCAGCTCTGGCTCTGTGGGAGGTTCAGTTCTTCAGGCTGTGCAGAGCTTGTAGCCAAGAAAGTTCATGCACACATGCCTCACTCTTCTTTTGACCACACCACCAAAACCAGTGGCTTCCCCTATCACATCTGTGGCCATGCTGGCAGCTGCAGATAAAGGAGTTAAATGAGCAGGCTCATGTGAAGGGATCCTCAGGGTTCAGTTGGGAGGAAAGTCCCTGCAGTTGTAGCTGAGGAGCAGGGCTCAGAGCTTTTTCACAGAAGTCAGAATTCTCTTCCTCCCCTTCAGCTCCGCTTGGCACTTTTACTGTCACCTTCTCAGATGTCTGCCTGCCTGCAGTGCTGTGACCAAAACAGGAACTTTACTGCAGAAAACTCAGCTGAGTGCTCTGCATGATCTGCCTGTCTCTGCTTGGATGAACTGCCACAAATGGAAGAAACACCAGGAAACTTCAGTGTCTCAGGCACTAAAAGGCTGCACAGTTCCCCTTTGTGTTACCTGTTACAGAACAGCCACCATCAGCTTTACCATTTCTCTGGGATAGCTCTTTGCCACAGCTTTGCAAGGATATAAAGACGTGGCACACATCCAGGCACAGTCCAGCAAGATTCATCCCTGCCTTTGGTTGACATGAGATTATTACTGTTCTTAATAATAGCAATAACAGTTCCTATTAAAACATCCTGCTGGCTCTGGAGAACAGGTTTCTGTTTTCCTCAGGTTCTAATTTTAGAAGCTTCTGGGGACTATGTAAACATGTGAGCTGAAAACAAGCAAAATAACCATATAGATTATTTGCTGAAAGCTTGGGGTGGGTTGTCAGATCCAAGTACCCTGCTGAAGTGAAGCCACTGCCCTGGGCTGCCACAGAAGAGTGCAGCACAGGGCTACTGCTCAAAGAGGAGCTTTTCCTTCTGCTTCATTGGGAAAAGGCAAATCTGGAACAGATAAAGATGTACTGAAAGCCAGCAACACTGGGCAAACACTGCCAGGCAGGGAAAGGCAATGAGAGTGAGCAGAGAACCTCTGTCTAGAACCTCATCTGCCCTCGTTTGATGCAAAGCTCCTCAGCTCTCTGTGCCAAGCTGGTTGTGGCCCTGCTCTGCATCTGCTCTGCCAAATCTTTGTGCCCACTGCTATGTTTAGAAAAAAAAAAATTGTAGTGGTAAAATGTTCGTTTTGCATTTGTAGTAACAGCTTTCTTCAAAAGATAAAACAGCTTTTCACACGCTAAAGTGGATCTCTAAAGTCAAGCTTGTTCACACCGCATTCTTCTTTTTCATTAGTCCAGAGGAAAGAAAAAACCTACATGACAATTTGCATCACACTTCTAACAGACAGAAGATCTGAAATATCTTCACAAGTTAGGTTTTTGGATTTTGATTCTACAAAGCACTTAAGCAGGAGCTTAATTTACTGCAGGTAAGTAGTATATGGCTCCAGTGGGACTATGTATCTGATTAAAGAATAAATGTAATTGTCTCTCCAGATCAATGCCATCATTTACTCCTCAATGAGTATCAGATAGATCTTTATTGTCTCTTCAATAAACTCATGCAGTGCAAAGCACTAAGGGATGCAACTTAGGAAACCAAGCACACACTGCTGGAAACCTGTACCCAGATATATATTAACATTGCTGTGTAAGTCAAATAAAATCCTTGCTTTTTTTTTTTTTTTTTTTGCTCAGAACTGTATACAAAGAGCTCATAAAAGCAAGCCTCAGCTTGTCCAACAACGTCTTGACAAATTTCAGACACACAAAATAATCCTACACCAAAAAACCGAAACCTAAACAAACAAAAAAAGCCAAGCAAAGAAAACCCACTCACATATCATGTCAGACCCTACAACAGGGACAAATTTTCAAGACCATGGAGAATTATTTAAGATATTTAAAAGAATACAAGAGTTTTGTAAGCCAGCTATAGCACACAAAAATAGATATTGGAGTTGCTTTTGTTGATAGTTGTAGCTTTGGACACGTGTTCCTTTATCTGCACTTCAGGGACCCTTATTCACTCAGCTCTGAAAGTTAACACATCCATCAGAGGAGTGATTTAATGGCCTTCACAGCCAACAGTGACCCTGCAGGAAGAATAAATGAGTGTGTGTTGTTAGCTGAAGGCGAAGGCATGTTTTGCACACATGATGTCACTCTTGCAACTCAGGAAGAACTAATTGCTTGGCTTGTTGTAAAGTCTCCTACTCGTTGGGTTCCCTTGCAAATTATAGTCGTCTGGAGAGCTGCAGCATGTCATCAGCACACAACAATGTTGTCTGAAGCGTAATTAATATCTGTCTTTCTTTTCAAGTTCCTTATTTACCCTCTTTCCCCCATGACAAATATGTTAATGACCTCTCCAAAACCCACAAGTTGTCATTTTCAAAGAGCCCCCGTCTTTCTGCCTTGAGCTGAGCACTTTAGATTAAATCACGGTGAGCCTGTTCTTGCCCCCATTAAAGCTATTGAGGGTTTTGTCAGTGACTTCAGTGTAAGCAAACTCTCACAGTCTGTAATGGCAGTGGGACCACAGACCTATTTTGCTTTGCACCTTCAGCTAGAGGAAAAAAAACAACCAACATACCAAACAAACAATAGGCAGGGATTGCCTTGCCCTTTCACAGGATTTGGGGTTTGAATCAAGAGTCCAGACCAACATAAGGATCATTAGACCATCCAGTCTCATGGGCTGAGAAGTTTTTGTTGGGTTTCAGGGTCTTGGACGGCCACTGGTTTTGCCTTTGGCTTGGATTTTGGGAATGGGTTTTACATTTTTGAGGTTATTTTCAGCAATATTGACTGCTTACTTGATTCTCTGTTAGTACTTATCTGCAAAGGGCAAAATACTGCCCAGGGGTTAATACCGTTGCACGTGAAAATAAACATATAGAAGATTTATTCAGTGACAGCAATAAACATTTTGGTAGCCCAGACCATTATTGGGGAACATTTTGACACCAGCTCATGAAGTGCTGCTCACACTCATAAGGGGCTTGGATAATTCTGAATGTGTGTCCACTTTCTGGTGAGTGATTTTACAAATGAGTCAGGTTTACAAATAATAAATGCATTTATACTAAAACCAGAAACAGGATCTTCTATATTCAATTGCCCACATCTGTATTCTGCTTTTCTTTTTCATTAAAAAAAAATCCCCTGATTAAATCATCTACCATACAGCAAAAAACTCCATACAACACACAAAAAAGGTCCTATTTCCGCTACTGCTTAGCTGTTAATTTCAGATTAACAAGAATAAAGCATTTCCCTTTCAAGACTTAAGCACATGGCAAATCCCCATGCCGCATTTATCAAGTTTTTGCATGTTTCTATCCCACCCAAGTTAGCAAGGTAGAACTTCTGGAATTCTTACTGTATTACTGATATGAATGCACTTGCAGGTAGGAGCTGCAAGATATGTTATAAATTTCTTCTTCTTTTGCACATAGAGCTGAAAAACAGAGGCTCAGACCCCCTTTTTCTATTGCAAAACACATGCTATAACCAGGTTTCAGCTGAAGTGCCCCTCTTCTATTGATCCAGAACTTTGCAGATCCCTGAGGACCATGACTGGAAGAAGATTTTTATCTCTGATTCCAGCTCTGCCTCAGTGGTGATGCATTTGAGGGTGAGCACTGTCCCCAAGGGACACTGCAAGGTCTGTGCACTGCTGTGGTCTCAGCTAAGGAGGGGCAAGTTTTATCTTGGCTGGAGCACCTTTCCCCAGTCAGGAGCATTATTCCATGCTATAAGGTTGCCAGTGAGAGCACCAAGGTCACTGTTCCAGGATGGATTTGAAACCCCAGACTATCTCTGTAAAATACAGAGTCCACACCTCCCCCAGTGCTGCAGGCTGTGATACAGAGCCTCGGTCCTTCTAAGCAGGGGAAGGAAGCCCAAGGCCTGTGAGCACTAAAGTACAATATTCTAAAAGCCTCCTGTCATTTACACCTGAAAAAAGTATTTTCTGTTGCATAGGTAGAGCAGCATAAAGCAAGCACAGTATATAAACATTGCTGAATGTCAGGCAAAATCCGTTTCAGCAGAATGCTTCTTTTTAATGACCTGTATTGATTCTCATTCAATCATGGTTTAATGTGTTTCTTCAGCATTATGTAAAAACCCTCCTACATTCATCATTTAATAACGATATCCCCCACTGCATTTAAAAGCATGCATAAGTTTATAAAGTCTGCCAGACAAGCCCAGTGGATTTTAATGATCTTCTCTCCTAGCAATAAATGGAGAGCTCATAGAATAGGGGCTGTGATTCAGGATTCTTGGGTTCTGGTCTTCATTTTGCAATACTCTTGCTGCCAAACTATGCTTGACACCTCTGTGCCTCAGCTTGCCTGGTTCATAAATGGCCCAGCAACACCTGTCACACGCTGTTAAAAGGTTGAGTTAATTGCTGCTCATAAATCATATTGAGAGCTCTGGAAAAGAGAAATATATATATATATGCAAAGCAGGAGTGATGTTGTAATAGAATTGCATTGCTTTCAGATACACTGTTTAAAATTAAATTCTTGGAGATTCATACCTCTAGTATCGCTTTACTACCCATTAGCATTAAAGGTTGCTTCCAGAACATTCAAAACCTGCCAACAATGTTTGTGCAATTCAAGAAAACATTACTGTGACATTCACAGAGGAAGACACTGGAATAGGAATCATTTTCCCTATCCATCTCCTACTGGAGTGGAGTGAGTTTTGCATTTGTTCCAAGGGCCATGGGAACCAAATCTATTCACCATTTCTAATCAGCCTGCAAAAGCAACACTGCCACTTTACAAGACACAAATCCTACATTTAATAGCTCTGTCACAAACAAATGCTTCCACTCCCTCCTCTTAACAAGCACACTGGGTGGCTGAAGGACTTAAAATTAGGCACCTTCACTTTGGGAAGTGTTTTGAGATCTGCCAAGTACAAAGCAGACTGTTAACATTACCACTCTCACTTTGATTTGTTTTTTCCCCCTCTCCATTCATTATTTGCTATCAACTCCAGCTGCTCTGTGGACAAGAAGCAGATCAGGGGGTTAGGAATGAGCACTGTGACTTTCAGGGTGTCATCCACAGAAATGGAGTTTGCAATAGCAGAAACAGGCATAAAGCTATGAAATTTGGATTAGATGAGAAAATCGCTATTTAGACTTCAATGATTTTCAAGGCATCAGTTTTACTTCTTCCCACTAGAAAGACAAGGGAACATTACAAACTTTCAATCCATGCCCAGAATACTGCAGAACCCAGCAAAGCTGTCTTTTCTTGGGCTTTTGGCTCAATTTCAGCTCTGAGATAGAGCCAAAGCAGATAATTTCTGTGCCTTTTCCACGTTGCAGTGAAGTGGCACAAAAAGCAATAAAGATTCAGGGATGGAGGTGCCTGCAGCAATATGACTCCATTCCTACACATCTCTCCCACTGCTCCCGTGGGTTGGACACTCCCTGTGCTCCAGGCCTTGTACCTGACCACAAGTGGACCTTTGGAGGAGAGAGCCCTTGAATCCCTGCTGAGCTGTTCCGTCCTGCTATGATTTCCAACCACAGCACCACGACAAAATCCCAGACAATGAGACTCATCCTTCAGCCCTGCCCTGGGTATCTCCAGCTCCATTCCCAGAGCAGCTGTGCCACAGCTCGTGTCCAACAGGCACATGACAGATTAGTCTGCTCTTTAACCCTCTCACACTGAACTATTTCTGGTTCTTTCAATGGGTGTGTGATCAGGGAAACCTGAGGTTTGCTGTGGTGTCCCTGCCCATAGCTGGGGTTTGGAACAAAACAATCTTTAATGGTCCCTTCCCACCCAAACCATTCTGTGATTCAATGGGGTTTTTTCCCTTGTGTCACTCTGGTTTTTTAAGATTTTCTAAACCTTCTGATGTTGAAATTCTTGTAGTGAATTTTCTCACACACTTTCTGTAAATAACTCATTGTTTTGCATTCCTTTATGGAAGAAGAGAAAGTTGATAGACTGTTGGTTTGACCAGTGTCATTGGAGAAATGTCACTGTCACCCTCCAATCTGCTGTCACTTTTAAAAAAACTATAAATGTTAGAGTCAGAAAATAAACTTCCCTTTGTTCCTTCACCTTGAGAACAGTAGGGTGTTTGTGTTTTTTCGTGTCCTATAGTGATACCCTTGTACCTTACATGTCAGAAAATTATGTGAAGGCTTCTTAACATTGAATATCTTAACATTTTAGTAGCCACTTAGCACCAAATGAACAAATCCAGCTACAAGAATTCGTTATAATTATTTCATGCTTGAAATCAAAAGGAGAAGCAGTTACCTGGATTACTCAAATCTGAAGCAACCAGATTTTACAAGAAGGGGCCTGGATGCTGAATAGAGCCATCAGTGGGCTGGAGAATGTAAACAGGGAGACAGGCAACATAAATAATCCATGGCTGGAGGATTCAGCCCCCATTTGGGGGCAGAACACCGAAACTATAATTGCTCTTGCCACTGATGAATGAAAACAATTACTCATTTTATTTAAGCAGTTGTTAGTTCTGCCAACACAAGTTTACGAAAGTCATTAGTCAGACTGCTCATAAAATGAAGTAATAGAGAGGTTTGATTTTTAAGAAATCATGAGATTATAAAAGAGCCCCAAAATGGATAAAGATGTTCAGGCATTCTCTCTCTATCTCGTTCAGACAACAGAGACCTTTTATCCCAGCTTTTCTGTGGAGTAATGAAAAACGGAGTTTTTACTATGATTTTTTAAATGAGATAGAGAGCAAGCCAAGTCTTGGGGCTGGAGGAATGAGGAAGGACTCTACAGCTTCTCACATGGGTAGGATAAAATTTGGGATGCTGGAGCAGTGCAGGGGTGGGCAGAGGCTGCTGGGAGTGAGGCTCAGCCCCTGCCAGGGCATGGTCACACAGAGATCCAATGGCTGGATGTAGAGGGGGGCAGCCTGAGCACAGCAGGGGCAGGAGGAGGGAAAGGCTGGCTCAGCTCATCTGCAGCAGGATGGAGGGGCAGAGATGTCCTCTGTCAGCACTGCAGGCACAGGCGGCTCCTTGGCCAGGGCCAGGTGCCTGGGGAGCACCCACAGTCCTGCCAACCCCAAAGCATCAAAACCTGAGAGAAACATTTGATTCTGTGCACTTAACCTGCTCAGGCCCTGGCAGGAGGCTCCTCAGCCACCAAGACAAAGGCTGCCTGCAAAGAGCAAACAGATATGTCCCAAGGGGAAGAGGGGCAGGAGTGCAGGGGAATGGGATAGGACTTGGCATTCCCACTGCCTCCCCACTGAGAGAGGCTTGTGGCATCAGGAGTGACAGCTGGGTGGAAACTCTGTGCTTTCCAATACCTTAAAACAAAAAGGATTTCTAAGATTTTCCCCTTTTCTAGAGATCTGCAAGGAGTGGTCCCACGTTTGCCTCACATCAGAAGCACATTCAAGAGTTCAGACAGAGCTACAGCAGGAACAGCAACTGGAGAAGAGCACTTGCCCCTTGCTCTTACTTCTAGAGAAAGCCATAAATTTACCAATATTTTAGAATGCTGAAATACCACTGACAGAAAGATGACACACAAAGCAGATAACCGGGTTCTGGTGAAAGCTGGAAGGGGCCCCATCCCAAACCTTTTCTGGATTCAGATGTGCGCTGTTTAACCACCAGAAAAGAAAACTTTTATATGGATATTTCTATGGTAATTAGTTGATCTTGATGTGGTCTCTAGAGGGTTCAGTGTATGTGACCTATCATCAATATTGTCTGGATGCTATAGCCTCTGTTCTTTTCACCTCTGTATTTAATACTGGAAAGCCATCATGCTCATATTTTAAAGAATAAGGCATATTGCTAAAAAATGCACCAAGACAGAACAGTGCTGACATCCACAGCAAGACCTTCTCAGAACACAGAAAATCTTTTTGCTCCTTTTAAGCAGGGGAGCAGCCCACCAAGAGGTGAGGCACAGAGTGCTCACAGCTCCCGCTGCAGCTCCTTTGGCTGCCTGGGATGCACACACCTCAAGGGAAAACAGCCAAAGCTTCTACAAACCTCTGTCTTGGCTTACAACACTTCTTTCTATGAAAATTGCCACAGTGCACAGTCACTCTCTAGACAAGAAAGCACCAAACTCCTACTGCTTTACAGCCATGAGGAGGGAGAGTCACCAGCCCAGACCGAGTCCAGAGGAGCAGCTAAACAGGGGCAGAGCAAAATGGCACAAGCATTAACACCTGTGAGCACATGAGCTCACTATAGCAGATACAAGTTCCAGTGTGACAGATGCCAGGCACAAAGTGGACTGGTTTGTTTGAAGACCACAAATTTTACTGGTAAACATATATATGTCAATAATCTGGGGGGGAAAAATGGCCTCTGGAAGGGGAGAATTTAGCTCAAGTTAAATTCTAGCTTCAGTTCACAGGTTAGAATTTTATTGTACTTCAAATACTACTTCATATGAACAAAAATACCTTGTACAGAACCCAGGAAGGTTCACACTGAGCTCAGGAAATCCTGTGGCATTAGAAATGGATAAGTTAAACTTTTCCTTGCTTTACAGTGGTGTGATCCAATGTCAGTATTGAGAGAGAGGCTAAGAAATTTTTATTTTCTCTCTTTGTACAAGCAATATCTAAGCTCATTTTTCTAATATGTGAAATGAAAACCCTTCACTGTACAGTACCTAAAGAGCAGTGGGTAGGAGGAGCTTCATGAATGTGCAATCAAGGAAAAAAACCCAGACTTAGGCCGAAGCCTCATGCACCACCTAGGTACATGGAGAAGTTTGTGTAGTTCATTTGTAAAAGTGGCAAAAACTGGGATCCAGTTGCTCATTCTGCAATTAAAATTGCTGCTGAGGAAGAGGCATTTCTCCAAAACCAAACATGCACAGAGTTTGCAGTCAGCATAATATGAGGTGTTCCAGATCTCCTTGACCCCCATTCTGTTTGTGCTTCAAACCCTCATAGCCTAGATATTTTTAATGCTTTCTAAGCAAAAGTTTCAGTTAAACAGAGATTAATAAAAGCATGAAAAGTTTAATATTTTTAATGATCATATAGAGAAGTATTTTACAAAGTCTAAACAAGGCTAATTAACAAGTAAATGCAACTCAAGATTCTTTACTTCAGCTAGGCCATCTCAGATATCACAAAAAATGCCTTTAAGAAAGATGTATCATATAATTCCACCATTTTTCAGTGGTAGGTACTGCTCAAAGTCACTCCATAAGTTATTTCCCCAGCTGGATTCCCATATGTCATATGCTCAGAAACAGAAAGGAGCGTTTCTGCCATCCTTCTGTTTGAGTAAATCCCTGTGAATCTCTTTTGTCTGCTTGGATTGCCAGGAAGAAGCACTGAATCTCCTCAGCAGTGTTTTAATTGGCTCTGTGAGAACATGCTCTCATCACTCCCCTTCATTCTCTGATGTATCTTTCCAAAATCATAATGCCTATTTCTCTAATTACTTTATTTGGCAGCCTGAAAATAAGGGTAATTACAGTGTTCTCTATTAGCTTGTAAGGAGGACAGAAGACTAGATGATGTGGAGGAAGGAAAAAATCAAACCAGTAGGTCCTGGTTATACTCAAACAGGAATTTCCAGAGGAAATGTGTGGTTGTCCATGAAGGACTTTGAGAGCAATTTTCCTTTAAACCAATCCTGAACCAATTCAAGACAACAGAGGCTCAGTGACAATGCCACATTCCCAAGTGAGTTGTTGAACAAATGTCTTTACCACATGTGGTCATTAGAGATTTGATGTCAAGATGAAAGGTGTTAACCTTGGAAGCCTGGCCAGACTCCAGCACAGATAATTACATTCTGCCTCCCTGAGCAGCTCTCTGCAGAGCTCCAGCTGGACATTTCAGCCCTTGGACCGTTACAGCCTTGCTGTGAGTGCCTCCAGAAAAGGACTGTGCAACCCAACAATATTCTGTGTCAACTTGTGTTCTGGAGATGCAAGCCCTGGAGTGGCAGCAAATCATGGCATTGGGTTACTGTGCATCACTGCAGCCCTTTTACACCCTAGCAGCCCCAGGAATGCCATGAAACCTACAATATACACATGGCTTTTGTGGGACAGACCTCCTGGAAAGGAAAAAATATTGTACCTTCACTCACAGTGCCCTGCTCTGGAAGAAGCTCATGGAGACAGGTGAGGGCTGCTGTTGTACTGGAATTGTTCAGGTTTGCACGGTGTCACTATTTCTCATGGAATCAGAGGCTGGCTGTGGATGCTACCAGCACATCAAGAGCTGTGGCACTGAGGCTGCACTGCCAGCAGAGCATTTACAGCTCCAGACACAGGTACATGGGAGGATTCCCCAGAGGCAGAGCTGCATGGCTGGGCAGAGGTTCCCTCCCTTCCTCCCATGTCCCTGGGCACACTCCCAGCCCTGTGCTGCTGCACTTCCAGGCAGGATGGGCATGGACAGCCACCTCCACATTTTATAATAAATTTCCTTTGGCAGGCCATGCCTGGGGATGGGAGCTGGGCTGCACCCCAGTGGGTTTGTGGTGGAAGCAGGGCAGTACTGAACTGCAGCCCCGATACCATTATCTGCTTTCAGAGGGCAAGAAGAAAGCAGCTCTGACGGTATTTTCCATGAGCTTACCAAGTGTTGATGAGATTGTTATTACCATATGCAGCTTTTCCTTACACAAGGGAATTATATTTTAGCTCAAGCAGAAAGGATTCCTGAGAGTCCCATACTGAAAAATATAGGCTACATGCAAAAACCTCAATGCAGAGACTCACTGAAGTCTGTCACAGGCTGATTTAAATGCAAGTGACTTCAAGGACTGCACTCAAATGTATCACAGGAAATTGTTGTAAAAGGAAAATTATTGACCATCCTATGAAGGCAGGAGTAGATAGAAATAAATCCTTATTTATGCAAAAACCCCTAAGCCTATCTGATCTCATATTGATGGCCATTCTATCTTAGATTCATTTCGTAAGACCTTTAATAAAACTGTGCAATAACCAGAGCTAGGGATGACAGCCCATGTTAAGTTTCTGACACTGCAAAGAACAACGTGGATCATATTCAGAAATTTTCCCAGTGCTCAACATGCCACTTATCAAATTCCCTTCAAGCATTCATCACACCCATGCAAATAATTTATTCTTCCCCACAGAAGCTTTGTGTTTGATCACAATGACAACTTACTGCTTCTGCTCTGCATCACATACATTATGGAGCTTCACAGCCCAGAGCAGGAGCTAAATCACATCGAGCAAACCTACAGAGGTGACCATCCATTCCTGCAGTCCTTGCACACAACTGCATCTCATGAACTCACAAAGACTCAGTTATGTCAACAAGGGCTGCAGAGCCAAGATCAGGCTTTTGAAAAATGAGTTGTTAAGCCTGAAACGGATTAACACATTAGGAGATAAGCAAATGCCTAGCTCAAGATTATTGTTACAAGCTAGGCACTTTGATTATAAACTACATTTTTATCATTTAGGAGTCACCTGTCCTGCAAATACACATGCACTAATAGTTTGTCTATGAAATCCCTGGGAAACCACAAACAGGTTTTAGAATCTGCTGATCAGGGTAAGTAGTCTGTCAGAATAGCTTTAGCAAATAAAAGAAATGCAAAATACCGAAACATACCTAGAGGACAGAGTCTCCTGGCTGAGTGGGGCTGTAGGCTGAGACCCAAAGAGCTGGTAATTTGGGATGGAATAGCTTTTACAAATCAATCCGTGCAGAAAGCCAACATCACACGAGTTATGCATTTACCAGGCAGTGTTTGACAGCAAGAAAAAAGCTACAGCACAGAAAATTTCTGTGTATTTTAAGCCTCCATCCCAAACTGACTCCTCATACAATTCATCTGCAGGCTGTAATTTACTAAATCCATCTGTTGTTCCTACAGCTTGCTTTCTGGAAATTCTGCATTTCAAGGGTCTGCTTGTTAGAGAAGGTCAAAGAGTAAAGCAGGCCCTTTCATTTTAAGTGACTTGAAAGAAAAGGAAAGGAAATGTATATTTAGAAATAGCAATGATTAACTAGGGGAAATATATTAGAGTATTAAAATAAACGACATAGAATGGCTCTTACGTCCAATTAGGCTGACTTTACTTCAAGAAAAAATATTTATATACAAATATAAAAAGCTGGGGAATGCTAACCTATACTAAGATGAAAGCATCTCATAATATAATTCATGTTTAGCCATTAAAATGGGGGATCACATTTTTACATACTTTTTCTTCTTGTCCTTCTAAAGTCTCTGCTTCTGTGCTTTCTTCTCCAATCATCAAAACTTTTCACAGCTTCTCTTTGTTAGCAAACTGCCTATGGCAACTGCACACCTTCCACATCTCCATAGCCTTCAGAAAGGCACCATCTGATGCTGCTGCAGCATTCTGGATCAGGACAGATTCACCACTGAATTAACAAAATAAAATCACATACAGATTAAAACTGAAGGTCTCAAGAGCTAAAGTCTGGACCAAAATATACTCTAGTATATAAAGTCTGGGTCCACCAAAATATACTCTGTATTCCTGACTGTATTCAGGCCCACTTATTGGACTATATAAAGATCAACAAAGGCATTTAAATAAACCAGAGGAGAGCTGTGGATATCTCCTGAGCACACCCCACAGACAGTGAAGTGCTGGTGGTGCAGTTCAGAGCCATGCACGACAGCTCCGGTCACCCCAAGAGCCCCAGGGAGTGCCCAGCCCCTGGGGACAGCACCCAACCCTGTTCAAACCACTGAGCTCACTCACCACTGGCACTCAGCATCATCAGAGGGAAGGGAGGGAGCCCTGAGACCCCTCCTGAAATACTGTGCAGCTGATGCTGTAGGTGCCAGGTGTTCATTCCACCTGATGAGTTAAAAGTGCAGCTCCACCTGTACTTATGGGCTGTGGTGAGCACCATGGTCACAGCCTTAGATGGGGTAATGACTAACACCATACAAAGTGGATTCTGGGAAAAACACAATTCATACAGCTGGATTTCAACCAGGAGACTAAAATCACCCTCTGTATGAGCACAGAAGACTCCCAGAACCCTTACTGGCATGAGTAGCAGGCTGTCAGTCCAAAACACATCCCAAGCTCGGGTGCACTAACGTCATGAGAGAACACTGGTTCAATCCTGACTCAGAAAATTCCATGTCACCTACTGAGTCACCAAAACCACCCCTTGCAGCATGGATTTCCTTGGAGTTCTCTTTGTCAGCCCTGCGTAGAACCTGACCCTGTTTTGCCTGTAAGGTTTAACAAGATGGGAGTCAAAAGCCATCTGATGCAACGAGCTGCAGTTTGTTTTCTCAGGGGCTCTCCCTCCTTCCAACAGCAGCCCTACCAAAAGGCCTTTGTCTAAGGAGTAGAATAAGGAGCATAACACACAGTGTTTGCATTTACTCATGGAAGAGCTACACCAGCAGTTCCTCTCAAGCCTCTGAAGTCAGCTCCAGTACAGTTACTTGGCCTGAGTTCATCTAAACTAAATGGGCTGACTTGGTTCAAATGTGTTGCACAACCAAATGATAAAATTTGGGGGGAGGGAGGGAATGGCTGGTGATGACACATGTATTTAACACTGCATGTCTCCTCTTTCCAGATTAGGAGGAGCTGGCAAGCTCCAGTCTGTACACATGCCAGCAGCGGATGTCGGCACATATACAACACTTTTCAGAACAACATACTGTTGAAACATGCAGTTCAACTCCAAGGTACCCCTTCTGTTCAGTTAGCCCAAAACAGCTATTAGAATTGTATTGTTTAATATGGTAGGATTTGTAGCACAGCTTTTAATGCTGCTTTAATCTGGTTTCTTTATAGCCACTTTGGAAGCGCTCACAAGTTGGTAGGAGCAGCCCTGCTGTGCTTTGCTCAAGCTCCTCCACATCCATTGGAGCTGGGGGAAGTGACAAACCTGTTGGCAGGAGGGAAATATCAAGGATAGAGGGGGTGTCATAAGTGATACAGGAATATAATCCTCTCTTCTGCTTTCCCATGTCCTCACCTTCCTTTCATTTTTCAGTCTGAAGTACAGAAAAGCACAATGATGACAAGCTCACCCTGGTTCACAGTCAGTGTGCCTTGAGAAAGTCATCAGGAAAGATCTGAAAGAAATGATCTCTGCAAAATAAATAAAAATATATTCCAAGTCCGAAATGAAGTGTTCTGCATACAGTAACAGAAAGCTCTGCCTTGATGATTTCAGATTTTAAAATAAAGGATTCTGTTCTTTCCTACTTTTTCTTTCAATAATTTTGGTGCGAACATTTATAAATTCAGCATTCCCCTAATCCCCTCTTCTTTTTCCTGCTTCATTTGACCCTTCATCTCTTCAATAATTTTATTTTTTGTCACAAACAATCACTAACAATCATTAAAAAAAATAGGGCAGAAAAACCTCATCTTTTGGTGTGGGTCTGGAGTGATGCTGGATGTATCAGAAGTGACCAATACACCCCACTTCATATGGGTCAATTTCAGACTTTGGAATAATTTTCCTTCAGTTTCTGATCTGGCCACTCTGTCCCACCACCATTATCCTGACAATTTCCCTTTATTCTCACTTCCTAGCAGCTGCTTCCATTTCACTCCCCCTTTCTTTCTGCAGGGCTCTGGCTCTGGGAGGAGTGGGTCAGGCTGCAGAGGCTCAGGGAGGGTTTCCTGCCTGGGACTCAAATGGGTGCAAGGCAGGAGCTGCCAGAGCCTCCAGCCCTGCTCTGCAGAGGTTTGATGTGCTAATGTGGGGTCACAGAGAGAGCTGCAGCCAAACCTTTCCCCTCTTCCTCAGGAGCACCAGCCCCTGCAGGGACCTCTTGCTGAAGCAGCCTCTGGTTTGGGTCTTGTTCCTTTTACTGCCCTCTCAAGCATCCAGAGAGAGAGTTTTCCATTCAGATGTCCCAGGTCACCACAACTAAACCAGGTCACCAAATAAAACTAAAACCAGTTTCACTGTCTGCCACACACCTCAGCAGTGCACTGTTGCCATCCAGCCCTATTGTCACTTTCTGATCTACCTAACCTAGATTTTACCAAATAATTCCTAAAATTTCAAAATTAATTACAGAATCACAGAATCATTAATGTTGGAAAATACTTCCAAGATCATCGAGAACAACTTTCAGCTGAATGCTGCCATGCACACTAAATCATATTCCAAAGTGTCACATTAACTTAGTTTTTGAACAGGAGGTGCCAGGAATGGTGGCTCCACCACTTCCCTCCACTGACTCTTTTAAGTCCGGAGTTTTCCTTTAGAAATGAGCTCATTTAGACAAAAGCACGCTGGGGAGAGCCTCTGTGGGAAATTATGCTGCCATGTATGATGGAACACCTTTGGTGGGAGATCCACAAGGGAAGGAGCAGTTGGAAGATGGGTCTGGATCTCCACCTCTTTACCAGGCTCAGCTGCAGCCTGGACAGCATGTCTGAGCAGAGCCTGAGCTAAAAGGACAATATTTGGATTTCCCCTGTACTTTGTCCCAGCCAGTGTTCAAACAGGAATCCCAGGACAAAGTGTACTTTATGTGAATTGTAGCAAATGCACAGGAAGAGGCTACTTCCAATGGGTTGTAAGGTTTGCTTAAAATGTAAAGAACACTTTCAGAGAAAAAAGCAGCCCTGTACCTTGGTTTGGTAAAAAAATCAAATTTTATGGACCCGAAAAATTAACATACTTTTCCCTATAGTTTACGTAAAAATTGTTGTGGAAGAAATGAGTATGATTCTGCAAATCCGTCTTCATGGATCCTTTTAATTTAGAGGCATGAGTCATTGGAGCAGGGACTCCTTGGATGAATGTGTGACCACAGGATGCAGCCCTGGAAAAGTGTTTTTGTAAACAAATAAACATGTTCCTTCCTGTTTGAAACTCAGATCTTTCAGCATTGGGCAAGTGCCTGAGAACCTGACAGTGAGAGTAACAAGAAATATTAAATGCAATGCCAGTTGCTTGGTCCAGTTCCAACAGCAAGAGGTGAACAAAACACACTGAGTGAAAAATAGATTAGTCTTTTAAAATCCTTTAATAATCTTAAGTGTTATGGGTATCAGGAGCAAAGAAAAGACTTGTTAAGTGAAAATTGCCTGAAGAGATGGTCTTATAACCTGACAAAATCAGAACAGGGGGTAAAAAACCAAAAATTGGTAAAGTTGATGGTGACTTGTGCCATGTTGTGCCATACACACAGGGAGCGATCCAATGATCACAGGCTCCAAAATGGATTTCACACTATGGCTTTTGACATCTGATGAAGTTTTTGAGAGATTATCCTCTGTTCCTGGAGAAAGCAGGATGCTGGCCCCAGTCAGAGTCTGCACTACCTTTGCTGCTTGATCCCAAAGGGGAAAAATGGAGTCTTCAGTCCTAGCAGCTAGAAGCATTTCCAGAAAAGCTTGTAGATATTCAAAAGCAACCTAAATATTGCAGTGTCAGGGAGTCAATTTTCTGTTGGTAGTTTAAAAGCAAACGTCTGTCAGGGAATCCTTTAAGTACATTTAGATCAATGCACGAAGTCAAATAAACACTTAAAATCCCTCAAGATTAAGAGTGAATCCAGTCAGGAAATGGCTGAGCCACTGCATGACCCTTTTTTCTGTCACAGACCGACCAACCTGGAGGATGCTGCAGCCCAAATCCTGCTGTACCTGGGCACAGAGCAGCCAAGGAGAGGAGAGCAGAGCCCTGTCCCTGCCCCAGCTGGGTTGGGATGTTTCAGCTGCAAACGATAGATCTATTTCATGTATTAGAGCTTGTCTAGACTAAGGAAATGTTCCTGCTATGACTCTGCTGAGGTAATTACACCAGTGTAAACCCCTTTGGGCAAAACAGAGCTTTCAGTGGCCTGATTTAGGCTGGTCACTTGCCAGGATTAGTTCAGCTGGTAGCAGCCTGTCCTCCAGGAGCTCCTGCTCCCAGCTGGAATCCCGCACACAAGTTTTCATCCGTCTCATCTGAAACGTTGGCGCTGCCAATCTATCAGTCAAGCCATCCTTGTGGGATGGTTGTGCTCATGTTTTTCTCCAAAAGGATGGTAAATATTTAGAAGGTTCATCTGCTAGTGGAGAACTGATTAATAGACTATAAAAAAGGAAAAAAAAAAAAAAAAAGCTGAAATAAATCTGGGTTTAATTAAAGCATATTTGGATTTGTATATGCATATCAGGGAAATATGTTTGCTGCAAATAGAATGAAATAGGAAAGCTGATGTAGGATGTTTAACCTGACAGGGGTAGATGTGTTCCTCACCCTCATTAAATGAACTTGTGTGTGAGGATAAAATGTGTCCCAACAGTAAAGTGGGAGCTACTGCAAACTGATCAATTCAAATGAACAACAACAAAAAAAAAAATTAGAGAAAATATCCCCTAAATAAAATAAATCCAAGGCTGGCCCTTTTAAAGCACAGAAGGTGGAACCCTGGACTAGGAGAAGTCAGAGGCAACATTTACATTGACTTTAAAGGAGAGGCTTCACTTACTCCAAGGTGTAAAACCACACAGCACTGCTGTGCAAAGCATGGTACAAAATACATGGTACAAAATACAAAATACATGTGCTGAGTTTCACACACAGCATTCGGGGAACCTGTTGATAAATGCAAGATGAGGAACAGGCAGACCAAGAGACAGACTTGGTTATATTTTAATCTGGTTTACTGTTACCTGCAGGTGTTACAGTTAAAATGTTCTAAAAAGTTACTACATACCCTTAATTCTAAATAGTTACTGGAAGGACAGCTAGAAATTCTAATAGTAAAGAAAACATGCTCCTTTAAAAGTTTCCTTATTAAAAAAAAAAATTAAAAAGGAGGGGGGAAAGCATGTCTCTAGCACAAAGATGACATCAGAAAAGTTCTTCAATTCACAGATGGCTGCACCTTTCAAAAAAAATTAAAACAGGAACCCTAGATTGATTTAATCACCCATACAAGCGAAAAAACGTAATGAAGATATTTAGTGCCAAATTGGTTTCTTGGGACTTTTTCCATGTAAATAATACAAATCAAACCTTGAAGTTCAGTGCAGATATGATCTGACAAGTAAGCCAGGCTTTTTGTTTTCCTTTGATCCAGCTCCAGAAATATTTTATCCAAGGTAAAGTTGGTTTTAAGTGTTTTCCATTTCAGTTTTTAATTTTGGATATTCATCATATAGGAAACTTGCTTATAATGCTTCAAACACCAGTCAGGCTGCACTGACTCACAGCACCAAACCTAAAGATTTTCTTGTATTTGCTCGTAAGAGGGGGAATATCAAGAACTCCCAATGTGCCACGGGATCAATTTCCATTGCTTGGTTATTTTTAAGGGTACAGCAAACGTGGACAACCCCAGCTGAATATTTTCAAATAGCAAGACAAGCCAATTACAGTATTTTTTGTGCTGTTCCACTTCCCCTAGGTGTGCTGGGGAATAATACTTACGAAGATAAGATGGACAGGCTTTTGCTTTCTAATGATTCTCCAAATTCCCCACATATTGCCATTCCCTCAAGATGCCATCTGGGAGCAACACTGCCTTCTCTTGGAAGAAAATTTTTATGT
Organism: Ammospiza nelsoni; assembly: GCF_027579445.1. Taxonomy (NCBI): domain Eukaryota; kingdom Metazoa; phylum Chordata; class Aves; order Passeriformes; family Passerellidae; genus Ammospiza; species Ammospiza nelsoni. Next base: position 9,702,762 of record NC_080648.1, read on the forward strand.
GTTAGAGTTTATTGTTTGGTTTTTTGTTTGGTTTTTTTGGGGAGGGGGGAAGGTTGGTTGGGCTTTTTTGGGTTGTTTTTTTTCATTTGTTTGGTTGTTGGGGTTTTTTGGGTTTTTGGTTTTTTGGGTGTTTTTTGTTTGTTTGGTTGTTGTTGTTGTTGTTGTTTTGGGGTTGTTGTATTTTACTTCTCTGATTCTGTTAAAAACAAAAATTTAAAATAATCTTTTTTTTCTATTCCGTTTCAAACCAAGACGTAGATTCTGCAGTCCAGAAATATATATATATAAACCTGAACTTGTTCACAGTTTTCAGTGCTGTGTGCCTAAATACAGATTTAGGCACCTTGCTGTAGGCATGCAGTTTTCAAAAATTCAGCTCTTGTCAATAATGTAAAATCCTGTGGATTCTCTTCCTTCCACAAATTGGTATGTAGTATATTTAGAATTAACAGGGCCCGTTTTCTCTTTTGACTTGAGTATGTGGTGTAAGGTTAATGAAAATAAGATGGATGTTTTATTTTGGGTCTTACATATAATATTATTAAATGTGCCCACCAGAAATGTAGGATAAAATATTTGCTCTGCTTGAAGATTATGTGATATTTGTATTCTAAGCCTCACCACAGTGGGTTTCTTTAAATAGAAGCTATACTTTACTCCTAAATTGCTTAAGGCAAAGGAAGCAGAGATGATGTTTTTATGAATGTTTAAATGCAAATGGAACTGAGAGTGAATGCTATGCTAGCTAACATCAAAGGCTCACCAAAGTCTCTGCATTAATGAGGCTCTTTGTTTCCTGGATCACAGATTACAACAGGTTTCCAACTCATTGCCAAGGCTTTATCTCCATTTGGGAGGGCTGTAAATCTCAGACGATTTTTTTCACATGCAAAACAAGAGGATCATCTGAAAGAAGAAGGAAAAAAAATCTTAAAGTAGCAAATATTTCATTCAAATGATTATTCCTCAAAGTGGCTGCATCTTGTTTTATTTTTGGGATGTTTAAAAGAATGGAAATTTGCCAACGGAGTTTCCTATGGGGCAGTTTATTCATTTGGAGGAGAAAACTAAGCAGGAAAAAAGCAAACAGCATCCTTCCCATCTTCTTCAGCCAGGCATCAACTGTGCCCCAAAATCAGAACAATAATTCTATGTCATGCAAAATCCGCAATTAGCAAAAAGACAGATTTTGCTCCATTTAAATATATTCAAGTACTTTTCAAAGTGGCTCCAACTAGTTCTTCTCCTCCCCAAAAAATAATAAGATTATATCCCAAGTAATAATACCCTAATTAACAAGAGAAATAGCGACCAAGATTTTTAGCTTCCTATTCAAGGGCTGAATGTGACAATATGTTGTATATTGGGTCATAAAAAACAATTTACATGGCGTCATTACAGTCTGTAGCAAAGTCTCCAGGACCCAGGGCTATCTTGTGCAATCTTAATTAAGGAAAATAAATATCGGTGTGTTGTTTTAAGCTACTGGAGACATGCACAGGACCTGTCGTGTGTGATCAGAAGAGATGGGGAGTTTCCTTTTCCATGGGAACTGCTTAAAAATCCCTCCGACGCCGACACACAAGTGTCTAGTGCCTTCGAAATGGGCTGCGAAGATGGTAATTTCTTGTTTCCTGACCCTCGGGGCCAGGCAGGAAAACTAATAATTTTCTGCCACCCCACGTCACGTCTGTGCCGCGAAGGGGCCGAGGGCGCTGTGGCGGCAGCGCCGCCCGTGCTGGGTGTGCACGGAGGGTGGCCAGGGACACACGCGTGTGGCATGGGTGTGTCAGCACACGGCTGGCAATGGGCAGTGTGTCTGTGTGTGTGTCTGTGTCTGTGTGTGTGTCTGTGTGTGTGTTTGTGTGTGTGCGTCAGTGTAAGTACACACGTGTGCTGCGTGTGCCTGAGCTCAGGTATCCGTGCCCTGATGTGTGTGTGTGTGTCAGTGTGTGCACACACGTGTGCTGTGTGTGCCTGAGCTCAGATATCCGTGTCTGATGTGTCTGTGTCTGTGTGTGTGTGTGTGTGTGTGGGTACACACATGTGCTGAGTGTAACTGTGCTCAGGTATCCGTGCCCTGATGTGTGTCTGTGTGTGTGTGTGTGTGTGTGTGTGTGTGTGTGTGTGTGTGTGTGTCTGTGTCTGTGTGTGTGTGTGTGTGTGTGTGTGTGTGTGTGTCTGTGTGTGTGTGTGTGTGTGTGTGTGTCTGTGTCTGTGTCTGTGTGTGTGTGTGTGTGTGTGTGTGTCTGTGTGTGTCTGTGTGTGTGTGTCTGTGTGTGTGTGTGTGTGTGTCTGTGTGTGTGTGTGTGTGTGTGTGTGTGTGTATGTCTGTGTGTGTGTGTGTGTGTGTGTGTGTACACACATGTGCTGTGTGTGCCTGAGCTCAGGTATCCATGCCCTCATGTGTCTGTGTGTGTGTGTTCACATCTGTCTGTGCACATACACGAGTGCTGGTGTTGCAGTGTGTGTTTGTACACACATCCCAACAAGTTTCAGTGCACACTTACACATGCTGAGGTGTGTCTGTGTACACACATACATGTCCTGATGCCCTGCTGTGTACACGTGTGTCTGTTCATGCATGTCTGTGCACACATACACATCCTGATGTCCTGCTGGGTACGTGTGCCTGTTCATGCATGTGCCTCTGCAAACATACATGTCCTGATGTCTCAGTGTGTGCACACACATGTTGATGTGTTCTCATGTGAGCTGTGTGCACACACGTGGACTGATGTGTCAGCAGTACCATGTCTGGCCTTCTGTCCTCTGCGTTTATCATGTGCCGCTGATCAGTGCTTGTAGATTCATAGGTGCATGTGAGCATGCAGATGTGTTTGTGTGTGCAGCTGTGTGTGTACAGATGCCTGTGAGTGCCAGATGTGCAGCTGTGTGTGTGCTGATGTGTGCAGTTACATGTTCTTTTTCATGTTACATGTTCTTTTGTGCTGTGTGTGGATCCCTCTGCCGTGTGCTGCTGTGTGAGTGCTCGTGTGTGCCAGATGTGCAGCTGTGTGCTGTGTGTGTGTGCACAGGTGTGTGTGAGGCTGTACACATACCCCTGTAGGGACCTGTGTGGGCCGTGCAGACCCCGACACGTGCTGATGTGTGCACACACATAAATGTGGACGTGTGTGAGGTGTTTGCCTGCAGCCGTGTGTGAGGCAGCACTGACTGGTGCAGGTGCATGTTCAGCCGTGGGCACGCAGGAGTGGCTGCAGCAGAGCTTGTGCCACGGTGAGTGCGCAGATGTGCGTGTGCAGGGATGTGGATGGGCACAGATGTGCACGGGCCGTGTGCGTGTGTGCTCAGGTGTGCGTGCAGGCACGTCCGTGTGTGCACACAGGTAGGCACAGGCGCGTGTGCAGATGTGCGGGCAGAGGTGCGTGTGTGTCACAGACGTGCGCACACACACACCCGGGGCTGCACCAAGCCCCCGGTGCTGCCCACCCCGCACCCGCACAGCCCCCCTGGGCCGGGATGGGGATCACCCCGCCGCAGCGCCGTGTCGGACTGGCCGCGCCTTTAACGCAGCGACTTGGCGCGGCAGCGTGTGTGCCAGCGAGCGCGCCCGTGTGTGTCCCCGTGTGCCCGCCCGCGTGTGCGCGCCTCTCGCTGTGTGTCTGCGCGTCCGTGTGTCCGTGTGTCCCTGCGTGCGCCCGCCCCCGGCCCCGCCCCGGCGCTGCCAATCACCCGGCGGCCGCTTTGATGTCGCAGCGCTCGCCCGCCGCGCCGCCGCGCTCGCAGTCGGACCGGGCGCTCCGTGCTCCGCCAGCCGCCGGCGCCCGCTGCTCCAGCCAAACTTGCCGGGGCTCGGAGGGCGGGGGGGCGGCGGCGGCTCGGGGGGGCCCGTGGAGCCCGGCATCCCGCGACGCCTGCCCGCCCGCAGCCTGCCGAGCCCCCCGCGGGCCGCCCGAGCGGGGAGGGAACGGGGGGGAGGAAAGAACAGAGTGACGAGGGAAAAGCAATTGTAGTTTTGTTTTGTTTTGTTTTGTTTTGTTTTTTTCAGGAGAGATTTAAAGGGAATTTGGAAAGGGGGAACAAAATTAAAGGAGGAAAAAAGTTTAAAAGTTAAGGGAAAGGAGGAGAAAGCTTTAAAGAGAAAAATTGAAGAGGGAGCTAGTTTTTATTTTTAATTTTTTTTTTTAAGAGGAGGAAAAAAAATAATTGAGGGAGAGAAAAAGAAATACTAATTGCGAAGGGCTTGATCCGGGAGAACAATACTCGCCGGGAAAGTTGCTGCGCGGCGGGGAGGGAGCGGCGGGAGGAAAATGCCGCAGCTGGGCAGCGGCGGCGGGGACGACCTGGGCGCCACGGACGAGATGCTGGCCTTCAAGGACGAGGGCGAGCAGGAGGAGAAGATCCCCGAGAACGCCTTCACCGAGCGCGACCTGGCCGACCTCAAGTCCTCGCTGGTGAACGAGTCGGAGGGCAGCGGCAGCCCGGCCGCGGCCGCCGCCGATGCCGAGGTGAGCCGGGCCGGAGCGGCCCCGCACGGCGGCCCCGCGCCCCCCGCCCCGCGCGGCCCCCGCCCCACGCCCCCGCGCTGCCCCTCTCTCTCCTCCCCGTGCAGGCCCTCCGGCGAGTGCAGGATCCGCAGAGGGTGTACCAGGAGAAGCTCCCGGACCACATGGATGATGGTTAGTCACGGCAACCTCCGCGTGTTTCTCTGTGTGTCCCCCTCTCCCCATTCCCGGTTCCTGCTGGTTTTCCCCAGTGCGCCTTGTCTGGTGCGTGGTCCCCCGGTTCCCCAGCCCATCGCCCTGACACCCCTGGGAGTCAGGGATGCTAGCCTGGTCAGCACAGCCCCCAGCGGGAAAGCTACTCCTGACAGCACCGAGGCTCCCCAGTGTCCCCACTGTGAGAGTCTGCACCCATGGGGGACCCTGGCACTCCCCATCACCTTCTCTCAGGAGTATGGGACAAAAAGATGCCCACAACATGCTGTGACCTCTTTGGGGACCCCTGACAGGTGGAGGAGTCACCTGTCATAAGACAAATTTTAACAGGGAACATTGATTTCAGCAGGTATGAAACATCAGGACCCAGGGATGTATAAAGGATCTGCCTATTCTGGTTACCCTTTCCTGATGCTCTCAGATCCGTATCTGCCCAATGGATCTATGTCACCTCTGGTGAGTTCCTCCTCTCCGTATGGAGAAGTCTTGTGGCCTCTTTCACTGCTGAAGTATGTTGCAGGTATTGTGCGGGCACCTACACATGCTTTTTGCCTGACAAATTGGAGCCCAGTTTCTGAAATAGCTGGACACTGTTCTGTCCAAGCCAAAAGGAAAAGCAGTGGGAATGGGGAGAGATGCTCGGCAGGAAGCGCCTGCTTCGCTCTGAGTTTGTTGGAGGAGCTGCTTTTCCAGTCTGCTCATCCTCTAGGTTTGGCTTTACTCTTCCAGCAGTCAACTCCTAATATCTCATGGAAGAGTGTACGTTCCTTTTTCTGGGTCGTGGGCTTTGGAGGGAGCAGCTCCTGGTCTTTGTGGTTGTGTTCAGGGATATGTCCCGCAGCTGAGCTTGTGTGTTAGGGCTCTTTTGTGGATGATGGCCCAGAAAATGGATCTTGTGCTTCTAAAATGGCAATAGAGGTTTTCAGGAAAAGGCTTTGTGCTGCTGGAGGACTATTCCCATCTTTCTCCAGGAAAGTTTAAATCAGCTTTAGTAATTCTGTACGTTCTCATGTTTCTAAGTTTTGCCATCTGAATGATTAAACTAAAGTCTTCTTTACAAAAGCTGTCTTTTCCCACCACCCTCTCGATCAGACCTTAAGAAAATAATGTCCTGACATTGCAGCAGACAGTCAGTGCTGGTGTCACTCCTGGGAGCCAGCACGCTGCGTTTGTTTCAGACATTGCTCCCCATTAGCCGTCAGAAACTGAGGACAGAACGTAATCTGATTTATTTCAGTTTCAGGTTTTAACCTTTAAAGGGATAAAGTTTAAAAGAGTATGTAAACGTGTCCTTAATTCTGGTCATTTGCTCGCAAGAGGGGTAGGATGTCAAACTGGTGTTATGGAAAATGGATGGATTGTGGAGTATCAAACTTAGAATTATTTGTGGAAATCGGTGCCGTACCCTCACGCCTGGCCTGGGTAGCAGGAGACAGGTCCCTGCATGAGCCTGCCTGGACCCCACACAGCTTTTCCTAGGAGATTCACTTTTCCTGGCTGGAACTTTGCTGAAGTTTGCAGACATCAAGGATCTATCCCTAAATTTTTAAGTCTTCCTTCAGTTTACAGCAAGAGAAGATGTGTTTGCAGGGCAGGGCACGCTTATGTTGTTGTAACCCAAATAAGCATTTCTTCTGGTGCTTCCCACCTTATCCAGGTACCAGGTGTCCCCCTCATTCCCCAAAATATTAAGCTGTTCTCTTCCTGATAAACTTTAAATGTTTTTAAATTTGTCTTATGTAAACACACTTAATTTGCTCCCTGAGATAGAATTTGGGTAAGTCCAGAGTTCCATCAGTGCAGCATCTTTTTGCTATGGTGGGATATTTCTTTTAATCTTAAACTCTTCCTAGATGGGCAGCAAAGTGCAATAGCCTATTTATCAGCAGCTAGGCTATAGAGTAGATTGTGGTTTAGGAATCACCTTTTCCCTTGATAACAGAGTAAAATCCGAGCGGTTGCTGTCAGAGCAGCCGACAGGAGCAAATGAACTGTGCAGAACTGGAAGGGGAGAAGATACATGTGGCAGAGAAGGCATGATCCCATCCCCTTGAGGGCCATCAAAATCATCCAGTGCCTCACACAGCTTCCTTTAGGCCAGTTTGGATCCTGCCATGGTTTATGAAGAGCTGATTTGATGTTTTCAGTTAAAAACCTGGCAGACAGGGGAAGATTTCTTCTTCATGAAGAAGGCTGGTCTTGCGTTTTTTTCAACTTACTACAATAACTATTTCAATATATTACTCTGGGCAATTTTGTCTTACATTTCTATTGACTGGGCAAAGATTATCATGGTAAATTATGGATTGCTCTCATATAGATTTATTGCTGCTGTGTACATTATATAAAGTGTGGGCTATAATCTGGTGGCTGCTTCCAATAATCGAGGAGGTCAGATCTGTGACCAAAGATTGCGGATACTTAACCATCCATAAAAGTGTGTTTAATTAACACTTTAGCACGAGTCAGGGAGGAGGGTTGTGTGAGTGAATAGGATTAGGTATCACAATCATGCATGCACTTGATAGTGGAGATTGTATTTTGGTTAATGAGGCTTCCTGGAAACAGTTGTTTGCAAGTAGGATTAATTTTAGAATCTTAAAAAAAATCAATTAAAAAATTAAACCAGGAGTACTTTGGCAAACTGTCAGGGCTTTACACTGAAAACAGTAATTTACCTGATTGAAAACAGAGTCTAACTCCCTGAAATACACAGAGCAGCTGGCTCTGAGGCTGGGCTGAACCTCTGCCCTGCAACGCTCTGTAAAACCACATTTTTTTCGGTGGGCTCCCCACGAGCCCTGTGGGGGAGCTGTGAGTGGCTCTGGACGGGGTCCAGCGCCTGCCTGGCTGGGTGTGTTGCTACCAGCAGTGGCGGGGTGCTGCTCTCCTCTCTCCTATTTTCTCTCTGATTTTGTCAGCAGCACCACTTTTGCTTTGTTTCCCTCTAGGTGTTTGTAGCCACTAACTGTTACGCTGCTCACCCGAGCATCCTGCTCAGGTCCCCACATCTCCCAGCCAAAATTGCCTCTTTTCACCAAAACACACCCAGCCACGTTATTGACATGCTCTGAAGATGCTGGGGAGCTGCCCTCAGCCTGGCTGATGCTCCCTGGAGGGCCAGCAGCAGAGGGTTGGCAGGAGCTGCCCGCAGCAGGGTGGCCCTCCTGGGCTGAAGGTGGCACATGCCAGTGTGGGATGATTCAGCTGGAGAGCTGCTGGTTTGGGCAGGCAAACCTTTCCTGGACTGGCAGTGGAGCTGTTGCTGGGGGCGTGGGCAGGGTGAACGTGCTTTGGAGCTGAGGACCAGGCAGAGGGCTGAGCCCAGGGTCCCTTGTTCGGGGAGCTGCCAGGCTGGGGAGGGCACAGGCAGTCAAGGGTGTTTAAGAGCATCTTGGCACAGCCTGTGTGTGCATCTGAAATCCTCTGCAAGGCTCCAGGAGAGCCATCTCTCACCTGGCTCTCAGGTGTTGTGTGTGTGGTCGTTCAAGGCTCCACTTTATCCCATCTTGTGCAAGGTCCAGCTTTTCCCTGAGTGAAATATATAATACTTACGGGTTAAAAATCTGCAAGAAACTTCCAAAGAATATGAACAAGTTGAGGAACCATTTTTCTAAATTAAATATAAAATCATAAAACTATATCCTTTTTTTAAATAGTACAAATGACTTTAAATCAAATTAAGGTACATCCTTAGTAAGAAGAGCAGCCTTTTAGGTGGTTACAAACATTAGAGGTCAGACATGGTCAAACATGTTAACACTTTGATCAGATTAAAATATTTTTCTTGCTACAGTTATATAATTGAGTTTAGACCTGAGGGGGTTTTCTGAACATTGTTATATCTTGTACTGTGTGGTAGTTAAATGGTAAAAGGAGCTCTTGTAAGTTCCTTTAAGTTCTTTTCGTAAATAGGTTTATAAAATAGGGGAATGAGCCATGCTGCCCTGTATATAGAGCACGAGGTCTCCCTGCTCCTATTGATGGGAGAGATTTCAGGGGAGCTCCTCACATTTTCTGTGTACTTCAGATGTGTGTGGTGAGTGTGTGAGGAGTGTAAAGGCAGGATGAAAATATTCTGCATGTTAAGCTGAGGCGCTGGACTTTCTGTCTGAGAAACAGAAGTTCAAGAGCTTCTTTTTCTTTGGAAAACAGACACTACCTCATTTTCTTAATTACAAAGTTGTCAAACCAGAGCTTACATGGGAGCAGAAGAGTTGGGGTACCTCCCCAAGCTCTGCACAGCTGAAGTCCCCAAATAAGACAGCAGAGCTCACAATAATGTGGCTTTTCAGAGCCTGGTCCCTGTGGTCCGCTGGGCTCCGTGGGCTTGTTCAGAGGGTATGAAATGTCCCCTTGGGCAGGGCAAGATCAAAGTGCAGTTACTGCTGGCCTGGGGCCACAGGGCCCAAATGCCTAACACGAGGTCAGAAAAGCATGGAGCTGCAGTCTGGGACTGCTCTTCACTGGACAGAAGCTGAAGCAGCAGCAGCAGCAGCAGCTGAGGCTCAGGACTCGGCTGCTTCTGCTGCATCCCCTCCCCAGGGCTGCTCCATCCCCTGCAGGAGGACACTGTGGCCCCCACAGCAGCTGGCGGAAGGAAATCTGCAGCTCAGCTGTTCTTCTGCCTCTCTGTCCTGACTTGCACTGTCAGGGCAATAGTTTAGTGTTGCTTTTTCCTGTGTTGGGTTCTGATCTTGTTGAAACCAGTGGGAAAGCTCCCCGGCGTCTCCGTGCCATGGGGAGAGGGCGGCTGCATCCCCCTCCAGATGTGCTGTGTGGAGGGAGGGAGGCAGCTGGGAGCCAACAGGAGCTCTGTGTGTTCCCAGCCGTGCCTGCTGCTCTGGGAGAGCAGCCTCCCAGCCAGGTTCCCTGGCAGCAGGGCTCACACCTCTCCAGGAGGGTTCCCTGTCCCCAGGAATTGTTACATTCCCGGCACACAGCCTTTAGGAGTGCTGCTGATGGACCTCCTGGCAGACAGACAGATGAATGATTTGTTCCCTCCTGACCAAAGAAAATCCACTTCTTTCAGCTCTTCTACCTAGCTTGAAATAAGACAATATTGAAAATAATGTTTTGTGTTAAAGCACAGTTTTGGATATGTGGATGTACCAAGGCACAGGGCTTACGAGGTCATTTATTGCATGTCTGATTCAGTCTTGGTTTCCCCCAAGGAAAATTCTTGTGTTAATTTCTGAGTTCATATCACACCCTCAATTTTGAAGCAGAACTTCCCTTTGAAATAAATTAGAGAGTTCTGCTTAAGAAGCAGCGACATGATACAGCACTGGATGTGTGTGGTCCAATAAACCTTATTTTTAAATTGTTTGGAATGAAAAAAAGAGAAAGCAAAATGTCACAGGGAAACAAAAGCAAGTTTTATGTAAATCTGTGCATGTGAATAAGTGTGCACGTGATCCAGACAGTTCAACAATATCTGGTCTCCCACTGGGATTCCTTCACAGGCTACCCTGGAACTGGCTTCCCAGGCATGGGATGCTTTGTTGGCAGGGAGTTGCTATGAGATATGTATGGTAAAGGCACTGTTCCTGCAAACTTCCAACCATTGCTGTGTGAGAAATTTTATGGGCTTGACTGGTTGAGAATCTGAGGAGAAAAGCAAAAACTTAACATCAACTCGAGTTCCCGAAGCTCATCCATGTTAATGATTAGTGGTTTTGAAATTTTAGCTGTGAAGAACAAAGTGATTTGGGTTTGAGTGGCACACGGCATGTCCGGGATGAAAAGTGCAGAGCTGGTCTGGTACCCAAAGCTGTAATTGAGAGAAGGGGGAGCAGGAGGAGCTCTGCAATGTGCTCACCTGTGTGTTGCCTCACAGCTTGTGGTCCCTCTCATGCTATGACTCCATTGGCACCATTAAATTCCTGCACTGGGGTGAAACCCTGGCTGATCCTGATCCATGCAGCATTGGCTCTGCCAGGTCCCCAGGCCAGTAGCACGGCGTGTGTTCCTGTGACTAAACAGCCCTTGCTGGCTCGAGGGGTGACTCCCCTGCCCATTGTCAGAGATCTTCTGCACAGGGCCAGATCTTAATCACAGGCTGAACCCTCCCTATCTGCAGCGTGATCTGCAAGGGAAGCAGGATTTTGGGATATGGGCTGGTGTGAGCTGCACACCTAAGATGGCAATCTGGTGTGGACTGAGTGTGTGTGTGTACATGGCATGGTGGCTATGGGCAGAGCACAGCCTCCTCCTGAGAAACATCAACACTCCTGAGGAAGCATTTACAGCGTGCCATTAACTTCACATCTGCAGTTCTTTATCTGCCTTTTGGCCATGATTCATCAAGACCAAATTTAGTCTTTGTTTCCTATGGCTTGGCCTTTGAGCCCCCTTGCCAGTTCACCACAGAGCAGGTGAGGAAGGACCTGAGCACTTGTGAGAGTCGTTCCTCTCTCAGGGAGGCTGTGCTGGGCAGAGGGGGTTTGGGTGAGCCATAGTCAGACACGTGCTGCTCTTCACTTACTAAAATCTCCTGCAACATGTGTAAGCCACAGTTTCCTCAACAAATCCTCAAAGATTGTCTTTCTCTGTCTGTTCCATTGATTTGAACAGGGACTAGGTGCCAAAACTGTTTTTTGAAGGCATGGCCACTGTGGGAGCTTCTCTTTATCCCACCCCTCCGAGGCTTTTGCCACAGCTGCTGCATCCCTTTCCTGTTTGCTCCTTATTTCACAGAAACACAAAATGGCTTGAGTTGGAAGGGACCTTAATGATCATCACATCCCAAGCCCCTGCTGTGGGCAGGGATACCAGCCACTGTTCCAGGTAGCTCAGGGCCCTTGGTTTCCCATGCCTTTGCCATTCCACCCCACTGCTCAAGGAGCCAGGAGAGGGCTTATGTCAGCATCTCTGCCAGCCTGATGTACACATGCTCTTACCTCATCATTTGCCAGTGGTGGGTGGAGGGCACAGCAATAGGAGAGTAGGTACAAATTGCTTCCTGAACTCTTTGCAGCAGGGAAAGCTTCTCAGCCTGATCAAATCCCAGGCTGGTGCCAAGCAGGGATGTGTGACTCCCCCCTCTAGGCTCTTTCATTGCTGTACTTGGAATCTCTCTTTTTTAAAAAAGGCTACAACAAGATACTTGCTCATTAGTCTCCGTGTCTGGCGGATGAAACAAAGGTTTGGTAGGCAAACAGGTGACTCAGAGGGTTGGATACAGGATACAGAGCTGTTCACTTCCTAGTTTCCAGTTTTAATCCAGCTGAATCAGTAAAGACCAGGTGCCTGTTCTGTTTGCTGGCGTGTCCAGTGATCTGTCTGAGAGGGCACAGCTCTGTCCAGGCCCCAGGCAGTGCGTGTGTTTCATGGGGTGAATGTCCAGAGAACCTGCAAAGTCTGGACCAAACCCTCTGTGAACATCATCCAAGGTCTTGTTCTCACCATAAGACTGACAGTTCAGCACATGCTGGTGGCTCACAAACCCACTGCCTGTTTCATAAAGAAAGGGTTTGCAGCACCATGTGCCTCTAAGGCTTGGTTACAGCAGGATCTTCTTGGTGGGTTATCTTGGACAAAGAGCTCTTACCTTTATACCTCCTTACAGAGCAACTTAGCACTGCTCTGTCACTGGTTTTTGTCTTTGAGTCTTTATAATTTAGGATCATAAAGTCATTTGTGCTGGAAAAGCCCTCTAAGATCATTGAGTCCAGTCTTTAACCCAGCACTGACAAGGCTACCACTAAAGCACGTCCCCAAGTACCACATCTACACATCTTCTAAATCTCTTCAGGAGCAGTGACTCCACCACTTCCCTGAACAGCCTATGCCAGGGCTTGTCAGCTTCTTCAGTGAAGAAATTTTCCCTGCCATCCAATCTGAACGTCCCCCTGGTGCAACTTGAGGCCATTGCCTCGTCCTGTTGCCTCTTACTTGGGAGGAAAGACTGAAGCCCCTCACACCTGGCTGTACCCTCCTTTCAGGTGGTTTTAGGAGCTCACCCTGAGCATCCTTTTCTCCCGGCTGAGCCCCCCCATGTCCCTCAGCTGTTCCTCATCAGGTTTGTGCTCCAGGCCCTTCATCTGCTCCGTTGCCTTTCTCTGGACATGCTGCTTATGGCCATTCCCAGTGAAGAACTCTTCCACCACCGTCCCCTCTGTGAAGTGCTTCATGGACAAAGTAGGACACTTGGTCAGTAAAAGGGTTAGCAGAACCTGATAAAATCAGCTGTCCCCACCCAGAGCATCCTGCTGGCTGGAGGTGCTGGGCAGGAGGTCACCAAAGTGGCTTCAAACCACTGCTCCTCTCCCATTCACCACCTCTGTGCTAAACACAGCTCAGCTGCCACGAGAGGAATCTGCTTCATTGTGTTTCACGGGGTCCCGAAATTAGTGTTTTGTGAAAGAAAACAATAAACTCAACAATGCTGTGGTAAGTTTTTGAAACCAAAGTAAAACTGGATACTAGAATCTAGAGCACTTTTCCCCTCTGGTTATAACAACTTTGCATTTGATTAAATGATAGGCAAAAAAAAGTCTCAAAAGTATCTCCTTTGTTCCATTGAAAAATCTGGAACGGTAATACACAAAGTACATGTCTGCCTTGAGGAGCTACATAGTAATCACAGACTGACCAAAATAAGACTTCTTTTTTTTTTTTTTTTTTTTTAAGTGATTCAGCTTGTCTGGTCTATGTTGAATTTGTTTTCTACTGTAGTTTGCTCTGAGGAGTAGCCTATGTGAGCATAAACTGAGGTGCTGCTCTGGTGGAACCCACACAAAAATAAAATATGAAATCCCAAGGTTATAAAGGCGTTTGGCTGGGTGCAAGGGGGCTGTGATTATAAAGGCACTTGGGAAAATACTTTTTGAGTCACCAGGAAGAAGCTCTTTGCAGCAAAATGCTCAGAAAGGATCAGAAATGTGAGATTTGTATTCTGATGTTGAGGATATGGCACTGCGGAGATTGCTTTCATGTTTAGGAAATAAACCATTGTAAGATCTACCACATGAAAATTTGTTGTTCTTAGCATGGAGAGGCTGATGAGGTGATTCTCCTTACGTGCTGCTGCCCTGGAATTACTGGTGTGGGAGTCAGGATAGTGAGGAGGAATTGCTGTTTTTGGATTCTATGTGGGAGACACAGCACAACCCCTGACACCACCAAACCCCAGGTTAAAAATTGGCCTTTGAGCTCTGGCTTCTTGCTATAACTTATGGACTGGCACTGTCAGATTTGGAGTCTCACCATCCAAAAAAATATATGGATTTAGAAATACAAGTGATTTTTTGCAAGATTGCATCATGCTGTGCTGAGTATTCCTTGGAGTGCTTAGATAAATTAAATAAATAGATAAATTAAGTATGCATAATAACCCAAAATTGAAACCAGAAGTAATAACATAAAATAAGAAATAAAATTTTAGAAAAATTAAATAAACGTCCAGACCTTTTTGTTTGACTTTCTCTGATACAAAGCAATTCCTCCAGGACTGCACACCATATGAAACATATTATAAATGCTCTTGTAAAATCCACATCATTATACCACATGAAAGGCTAGGTCCTAAAAATAGCCATTTCAAGAGGATGCAGGCTAGTAGCAATTTCGGTGATCATGAAATAGTTGTGTTGACATCTCTATGCGTGTACACCCACAGAAAGCTTTGACTTTTGAATATTAGCTACATTTGTGCTTTATGGAATTTTACATCTCATCCCATGGATAGTCCTTTACCCAGCAGCATTCATTTCTGATCTTATTCCCATTTTTCTAACCCTGATTTTATTGAGAAAATGGATACATCATTACTCTTTTCTTTTCTTTTTAGATTTTATGTGAAACTCTTTCCTTGCTATCAGTTTGACAGTGGTTGGCAATATCAGTTGTATTTCCCTGTCTCCCACCAGGGAAATATATGTTTTCTTTCCTTCAACAGACACACACATCCCCAGTATTTTGGGGAACTAACTGTTAAAATGTAAACCATACCATTAGATAATAACACAAGAAGCTGCCACATCTATACAGCCTTTGTATCTGGTGTAGCACTCAAAAGAAAGTAAATGAAATCTGCAGTAATTACACAGTAATGTATCCACAACAAAAAAATTTCTTCCTTGTCCCAGTGATCCGAACTTGGCTTTTGTTCTGGAATATGAAAGGCTGCAGCCTCCTGCCTTCGGTGTGCTCGCAGCAAAGCCCTGGCTGGGATCAGCTGCCGTAGCTCTGGGACAGACAACAGAGTCCTGCCAGCTGATATCGCTCGAGATCTTTTTGAAGAGCTCATCAGATTTGGTTTTATTGCTGTTGTGTTTCGGTTTTCGCTTGTTATTTGTTTGAAAGCATTACTATAGGGATCGTTTTCTGAAAAACATCGGAATCTTCAGCCTGATCTCTTGTTTGCATTTTTCTTTTATAAGAAATATGACGGTGCTGGGGGTGCACACCTTCACTTGAGGGTTCCTGAAGTCTGTGGTTTAAGCCTGTCCTGGATTTTAAGTGTGTGGCCCTTCTAAAATCACTTTGGAAGCAGTCTGTATCCTCAAAATAAATTTGCTTCTGGAACTGGAGCAGAATCTGTGGAGATGGCAAGTGAAATAACAGGGTGTTGAAGAAAATGACATTGCTTCTGAAATAGTTGGCATGAAAATTATGAAGTCTGAAGTTTCATTCAAATCAGATGTAGCTCTGGTTGTTGTGGGGCAGGACACGAATTCACCCAGCAATGCAGCTCCAAGAGATTTACAGGGAGGTGTGCAGTTGTTCCAGGTTGTTTTAACTGCAGGGCATTTCTTGTCCCTTGTCCTGGGTGGGAGTCCTGTTTTTACCTTGGTCAGTTGATTTCGTACAGGCTGTTAACAATTCTGAAGAATCAAATGCTGTTAAATGACATTAAGGAAGTGGGTTTATTGTTGCTAATTTAGCTCCCTAGAACAGCTGGACTAGGGGACATGGGAACACCTTGACAAGGCAATAGTTTTATAGTGTAAATGACTTAATTTCTATGTGAAATCATCAGTAATTGAAGGATATCTTTCCATCTGAGGGCTGAGAAATTTTGGCTCATTTTAGCATCCTGCTTTTTACGATGCAACAGACAGCGGTGTTTAGAAAAAGCTAAAAAGTTTTAATGCTTCTGGCTTGAAGCTGGTGTCATGCTTAAGCCCTTTTTTCCATAATTAATTGGGTGTCTGAAAATGAGGTTATATCTGGCAACGTCAGTTTTTTACTATTTTGGTGAGCTCAGGTTTTTCTGCTAGGAGCAGAACTCAGGTAAAAGCACCAAATGTTCCTGGCTGGGACTTCTGACAATGCTGGAATGCAAGTACAGAAAATTTAATTTCTTGACTCAAGAGTACAGAAAATTACGTGATATGTTAGTGATAATTGTTTGGTTATTGATATTTACTGGAACTAGTATATAACTGCGTGCATGTAGTTATATACATGCAAAATAGAATGTTTTCAAATTGCAATACGCTGTTTGTACAGATCTAGCACGTGGATCTGCTTATAAATGCATAGCGATGGATGAGGCAGGCTGCAGTGAATCTCTGAAAGATCAGCTCCCATATCCAAAAGCATCACTCTTCATCCAGATTTCCTGCTGAAACCAGTGGTGAATGCCTGGCTGTGGGGTGGGCGCGTTGCTGTTTCCGTGGGCAGGAGCTGCTCGTTTGATATGGGAGCCGAGTGATCCTCTTACCAGAGAGCACCAGGTGCTGTGGCAGACGGTGTAAATAGCCAAATAAACAGACATGAGTAGCACCAGTTGTTTATGTGTTAACACAGGATGTTCTCAAAATCAGGTAAGAAGTGAGGCATGTTACCAAGTTTTATAGCAGAGGAACTGGATAGTCTTGTAACTGCCGCGCACAGCCACAGCAGAGGAAGCAGGGTTTTATCCCAAGCTCCCAGTCCCACAGGAGCTTGTTTTTCTGTCACTCAGTTTCCCCCAGGAGCATTAGCAGCTTTATCATTTCATGTGTAAGCGATGCTTGGAGAGCACGGCAATGTCGATACTGAAACAAAGCATAAAATCCCACACAGGCTGCTGCAAGAGGGGATGTTTCAGAAGTGATCAGAGAAGAACTAGCCTAAAAGAGTAAGCTGTGCTGCTTATTAGACCACTTACTTCAACATATTAAACAAATTGCAATTTCATAATCTTTTAGGAAGTTGCAGGTGGCCCTAGGACCACAACTCCTTTAAGGCATGAGGCATCTTGCTTTAAAAACAAATAACCTTCTCAGGCTAAATGATAATTTCACAGAGTGGCATTAGCTGGATTGCAACAATGATGGCATGGTCCAACACATTGTCTGAAACACACATGATACACAAATCCTCATTATTAAACCAGGAACAAATGTGATTTATTTACCCACTTGTAATATGGTGATGAGAACAACCTCCAGGATCACACAGAGTAGCTTTTGGACACACGTACCAAACCTCTGGATGCATAATTCAAATTCTTTGTCATGAAGAATCAGTCTATTTATCTTGGAACCTTTTTTACTTAAACAGTAATCTCTAGGAAATCATTTAACAGTAGTTTGCTGCCAGTTTGTCAGTTAATGGCTTGAGGCAAACGCTGAAGCAGATGAAAACTTTTCCAGCGATGCTGCAGTTGCGCGGGGTGCAGAAAGGTTTACAGCAGAAAGCAAGAGAGGAGGCGGACAGATGAGTTCAGTCCAACTTTTACAATCATGAGGAAACTCAGCACAACAGGGCAAAGACAGCTTTTGCAAGCACATCATGTGTAGAATGTGAATGCCATCAATTGCACCCATGTCAGCTTCTAAGCTGAAATTTTCCTTACTGGAGGCTCCAGGTGTGAGTGTGGGGAGGCCAAAACCACGTGTGTTTGTGGTGGCTGGGGCTCTGTCTCGCTTCTTTGCATCCCAGGCATTTCTGCATCTCTGTATCCCGGGTATCTCTGTGTCTCTGCATCCTGAATATGTGTCCTGGACATCTTTGCATTCTGGGCATCTCTGCATCTCACCACCCTGGGCATCTGCATCCCTGCATCTTGGTATCTCCACATCCTTAGGCATCCCCCCATCCCAGGTGCGGAGGCAGCCAGGCAGGAGAGCCAGGGCACAGCCCCCCCTGCTCAGCTGGGGTGCTGCAGGGTGTCTGCCAGGGCAGCAGAGTCCTCCAGCTCTCAGATGTTATCTCTTCTCTCTAAAAGTCTAGCAGCGAGTTTCAGTTAGGTAATGAGTTATCTGATTTCCCTTTAATCTGGGCAGCATCACTCCAGCGTGATCACCTCGAATCGCTCTTTATCTCACGCTCAGTGCTGCAGGAGGAAAATTGGCAAGAATAGGGAAAAATTCACTGGAAAAGGAGCTCAGAAAAGTTGCCCTGGTCTGCACCAAATTCCTCCTTTTTGCAGCAGGTGTGGGTGAGAAATAACTGCCCCGAGTCTAAATTCTCCCAAGAGGCCGCAAAATCCAGCTGAAGTCGATGCCACATCCCTGCAGCATTATCTCCCACTCAGTGCTGTCTGCCCACAGAGGATGGTAGGGTGTAGGAACTGGCAGGGGATTAATGGCAGCCTGGTTCATAAAAAACTCCGCTGCCAGAAGGACGTGGGACCCAGACAGAAGTAAAGAGGGGCTGGTTCTCTCTGCAGATGCCCCCAAGTGCTATTTGTCTGAGAGCAGATTTTCCCACAGATCTTTGGCCTTCATATTATTTGAAGAACCCCCTCTGCAGCTGCAATCCTTCCCTCCCCCGAGGGAAAAACAGGGTGGTAACTTTGTGAACTGAATGGTGTGGAGGTTTAGGAGTACTGCCATGGGAGGGGAAGATTTGGCTCATTAGCGTGGAACATTGTGTTGCCAGGAACAGAGTTTTGGGGCAGAACTAATATCATGGAAGCAGATGCAGTCAGCTTTTATTAAACTGGTTTGTAGATGACTTTAAATAGGCAACAGTTGTATCTGGGGCTTTCCTTGTAAGAGGCAGAATGGCAGACCCCAGCAGAAGCAGAATCTGGCTTAGATGCTGGATAAAAAGCACACAGGAGCTAACCTAATTTCTCAATGTTAGGAAACATTTCTCCCAAGTATATATTTTTAAAGAAAAAAAAAAGGCACAACTGAAGACTTTGTGAATGTGTTATAATTTTTGGACTTTTAGAGCCCACCCATCTCACTTTGAGGAAGGAGAAGGAGCAAGCAGCTGTAGAGCCGCAGTGTTCATAGTCTGAGGGACCCAACTGATCTCACCTCTGCTTTTTCCTGATGCACCATCTCCTCTAGGCCATGGACTCCCAAGTTGCACTCAGTTACCCCATCTGAACATACATTAACTGCTTGACAGTGGCAGGCATGGATAAATTAATTTCCAAGCACTTCTCCCTTGAACCACCCTTTCCGTAGCACCAATTAACTCCTCAGCGCTAATCAGCATCAGCGATGGTCGGGTGCCATTTCCTGACACATGGCATTCCACGGCCACCAGTAACCATGGGCTGAACTCACTCTGTAATTGCCTTACCCAAGTACTCAGGTTGAAATGTCCATCAGCCAAATACAAAGTGCCCATCCTAGCCAGCTCCCAGATATGAGTGAGACCCTTGTTGTGTCTGAGGAGTCACCACAAAGACCATCCTGGGGCAGAGGCAGCAATGACAATTGCTGTGTGTCCTCACAGTGTCCTCCTGGTCCTTCCCCACCTCTCTGCAGCCTGGACTGACTGCCTGGCTTTCATGGGGGTGTTGGGAATGGTCGGTGCCCATCAGTGCAGCCAACCCTACAGATCTCTGCAGAGGCGCCTGTTGGAGTTCTGACATCTCCATAGATGTCTGTCAGCTCCTCCTATGCCAACTTTAGCCACCATTTCATGGAGCAGAGAGAACTTTCCAGAAATCCTTTCCCTGCTCCGTGCACCCAAGAGCAGCCTGGCACACCCACCATGTCTTCCTTGCTGTGCTCCATGCAGCCTCATCATCCATCCCAGTGTGGTTGAATAAAACAAGAATCCTTTTGGGTGCTGTACTCCATCCTGCCTTGGTTGTGCAATAATTTCTTTCTCAGGCAGTTCCTAATCTAGAGATTTTCTGGGATCTGTGCATGGCATTAAGGGAAGTCTCCTCATCACCTCAGGTTCTGTCTTTCGGTACCAAGTGTTTAAGACATAATTCCAGGCGTCCAGGGCTTGCTTTCTCTTTGTGTCTCCTTTGCTGTTGCTTTCATTTGCTAACATGTTGAACTTCAAAGTCTATTCTTTCTCATTCCTAATTTTTATGGAAAAAATGGTCTGAACCCCATTTGCATTTCCTCCCTGAGGATACTGGCAATCCTTAATCCTATATATTAAAGAATCTCAGTTTTCCCAGCAGCCCTTTATTCTGGGACTGCTCTTCCACTCTGTTTTCTCCTTGAAATGCTCTCCGGTGGTTCAAAATTGCTCTTCACGGTGCCCCTGACCACTGTCACTTGCTGTTATGAGCTATTTGCACGGATGTTTGATCACTTTTTAAGCCCTTTTCCCTTCCCATCCTGTCCCTTGCAGGTAATTTGTGAAGGTTTCATGCCCATGGCAGTAGATGCCCGTTTGCTCTCAGAGGTTGCAGCATGGGCCGTGTGCTCTGCAACTGGCGATATCCAGGACCTGCTGGAATAACTATTTAAAAAGCCAAGAGATAGCAGGATGAAAGTAAATGGGGCACTATTTTATTCAGGCTGATTTTAATTTCACACTGATGGTCTCCATATCCCGGTTGAGTCCCAGTGACCACCAGCATTTACCTGCTCGAGAGGCAATTGCCATCTGTGCTTCCCCTGCTGGGATGCAGGAGGGGACAGGGACCCTCTGTCTCTCAGTCCCTTGTCCCTTTTCCTGCTTCCAGACAGGACCACAGCAATTCCCTGTGTTCCCCAGCTGCTGGGAGCTGTGGGAAGTAGGTAGAGCACCGACTGCGCTGGCCGTGCAGATCCAGGGATTTAGATCACGCAAACCCAGTGTTCTCTGCTACAAGCCATTCTCAGCGATGTGCTCGGTAATTAACATGTTCATAAACACTTTGTAATCTTGTGATCATGGCTTGCAGATTAGCTCTTTTGCCAGCTTTGCGATTTCTTTGCCAGTTTTAGTTTTAATTGCAAATCCATTACTGCCAGCTCCCTTGCATATTGTAGCAATAGGCAAATTAAAACACTTGGACACAGTTGGGCGGGTTTCAGTTAAGAAATTAATTGTTACTGCCAACCAGTGCTTTTTAATGTGAGGGTGGCATTTGAGTTTGTTTTTGAGGGCATAATCTCCAAGACTTTCTTTTTTCCCTTCTCCTCCCCCCTCCCCAGACTGCGTTGCCCTGTCGAGCAGCTCCCCAGATGGCATGAAGCAAATGCCTGCCTCTTTGATCTCCTAGTCAAGAAATTTGGAAGTCGTTCTGAATTTATGAGAATCCTGTCTGAAATAAATCTGTCTGTGCACAGGGCCACACTAAGGCAACCTGGAGCTGGAGGCAGGGCTCACCTGAACGTCCCGGGGAGGCACAGGATTACATCCCACAGGAGCATCGGGTGATGCTGTAGCGATAAAGAGAAACTTCATGCATATTGTTGAACATGAAAAAGTCTAGACAATCTACCATTTACCAGTCGGGGTAATTGGCTAAAGGCTTAATCCACCCTGATAATCCAGTAATGGTATTGTTGGCAGGACATTGATGTAAATATCACTCAGCAGTGCTGGCAGCCGCTGTCTCCTGTGATTGCTGCCATTCCCAATTCCTTTTCCACAGTTGTTAAGGCTGATTTTCAGAGTTCTGCAAACTTCTTGTCTTTTACAAAGACTGTCTGGGCTCTGTGGTTATTTTTCACTCCCTTGGTTGAATAAGTAACATTTTTCACCAGGTTAGAATTTTCACAGACACATTCCTCATCTTTGTTCCTTGATGTTCTTTTTTCCCTCATGTATTTCTCCCGTGGCTCTCTCCAGCCTCCTGCTGTCACACTGTTTGCCATTGCCCTTCAACACAAACAACATCTGGTCCTGCAGTGGACCTGTGCCAGCACTGCAAGCCACCTACCACTTGTGTGTCACCACCAAACATGGTGGCATTCCCTGAGACTTTGGTGGCATCACTCTGCACAAGCCCTGACATGCCACCAGCATGGCTGGGGCTACAGGCACTGGTGGGGCACTGTGGAGGTCATTGAGCAGGGTTCTAGAAATCCCCATTTTGCAGGGGTGTTTTTAATGCATTTCTGTGTGCCCCATGGGGACAAAGAAGGGGATTGTACCACCACAGATGCAGGGAAGGATGGACAGACTAGTCCAGCCTCCAAACGTGAGTGTCCCACCACTGCAGTGCTTGTCCCCACATGCTGCCTCCCATGGCCTGTTGATGTGTTAGAGCATGGCTGGGCTTAAGTCTTGGTTTAATTGTGCATGAAGCCAATGTCTAGGAATACTAGTCCCATTCTTGTTACTTTATTCTCTTTAAGTCATTCCCTCCATTTGCCCTGGTAAATGTGATTGTTTTCAGCTGCCTTTACAGCTGAAGCCTGCACAGTACCAAGCACAAATGGAACCTGCCTGATTGGAATCACAGAATCCCAGAATCACAGTATGTTTTGGGTCAGAAAGGACCTTAAAGACCTTCTCATTCCATCCTCCTGCCATGGGGAGAGGTGGCACCCGAGATGAGGTTGCTCAGTGCCCCATCCAACTGCTCTGTACAACTCCTTTGCCTTCAGAGAGACTGGGGTTGTGTTATGGGTTGGAGCTCAGCAGAGGATTCCCTGATGATCGAATGAGAGCCCTCCTGGGAATTCCTTATCTGCAGCAATGTTGACTCCATGCTGCCAGCTGAAGTATTAAAAACCCTATATGTAATAATATATTCACTTATTTTGATCAGTAACCCAGCTGAGATGGCTGTGAATCCTTGTCACCATTCTTAAGGAGGCCTGTAATGGTTTTTTGAACATTGCTTTTTTTTTTTTTCTGCTCAGAAAACAATAGAAGCAGCAGAGTTCCGCTGCAAACAAAACCTGAACATGCTCTAACTTACATGTGAAATATCAAAGAGCCCTTATTCAGTACACATCACCGCCCTTCCGTTTCACAGCAAACACCTTGTCACAGCCCAGAGACCTTGGGAAAACTATATATAGTGTATTGGGGCGAATGTCACCCTGGTAATTATCCCATAGCTCTGGCTCCACAATGTTGTGGCTAACAAATCCAACTTTAATTGTTGGTGATCTCTATCGGAGCAGACATCGGGTTTGAGTTCACTCAGTACAGAGTCAGGAGGAATAAACACAAACCTACAGTAAGATCAAAGCAGCAGAGAGGTGCACATGTGCTAATAATAATAGCTTATGAAAGCTCATATTTTCCTTCAACAACATCCTGTCATTTATGTATCAGTTTTGAAAAGGGTAAAAATAAAATTCAGTGTAATTTACTTCAGCAAAAAAATAGATAAGGCAGATATTTGATTGCAGCAGCTCGTGTGGGTTTGCTGCGAGGATTGTAAATTCATCGCGTCCTCCAGTGCATGTGTGAGGGGAAGGTGCAGAGGCTGAGCTGGCTGTGACCAAAGCACCATCATTATCTGATTTTTACATACAGCTGGTGACAATGTGATGCAGAAGGGAGGATGAGGTAAACAGTCTCAAAGCCGGGTAACCGCATCCACACCTGGTGCATCTCGATAAAATGTCTGTAAACAGTCTGGATGGAGTGAGGTTACAGCGGGGCTGAGGACAGCTAACGGCTCCAGGAGATGCAGGGAGAGGTACACCGAGGCTTGGGGATGGTGTTTTGGTTGGGGTGGAATTGCCCAGGGGATTAAAATGGGGATTTTGCCCTTTCATGGCCGTAGGCAGCTTTGCAGGTCGGCTTTCCTGGCAGTGTGTGGGACAAGCAGAGTGTGGCAGGGTGACTGTACCCAGAGGCTCTCACTGAGCGGGGTCAGGCAGCCGTGATTTCACCTCCACACAGTGTGACCCACTTGGGAAGGTCAGCCCTCAAAACTGGGCACTCTGCTGACCATTTCCTCTGTCCTCTTACATCAAATTTGTGCTTATCAGCGTTTTTAATCTAGCACAGTGGCTTATGCTTCCGTTGAGAGTTTGTCTTGCCTGGCACTGAGGTGCCTGGTGAGCTGTGGGGGCTGGAGCACAGGGAGCTGCAGGAGCAGAGCTGTGGTGGGTGATGTGAAGGGTGATGAAGGGTGCTGTGCCTGTTGGGAAGGAGTCCCAGGGTGTTGTGAGTCTGTCTTTCACGTTGCATGCTGTGGTTGTTGACACTCGGCTATGCCTGTAGTTCTCTCTGCAAGCAGGAAAGGGTTTGGGGTTTCGGTGAGGGGAGGAAGGCTGACAGTAAAAGGTGACAAAATGTCCCACTGAGTACCCAAGCTGGCTGGCTGAGGAAAGAGAAAGTTGTTTAGAAAGAACCAAGAAGAGCACAAACAGGAGCAGGTACAGGGACAGTCACACTACCTGCTCTTTCTGCACAGGCTCCTTGGGCAGAGGGTGACGATGGCCATGGGGTGACAGTAGCAGAGGGCAGTCCTTGCAATGGGAAGGTGTTTTTCAAGGCTGTGAAGCTGAGCTGGAGTCTATTCAGAGTCTGCAGCAGCTGAATCGCAGCAAACAGGGACTCGTTAAGAAACTGGAGCAAATAATAATGATCCATATGTTTAATGCAGCTGAAAGGCGAACTTCAAAGATTCTGTTATCCTAAAAAAGCCCAAGTAGAGAGGGGAATGTACTTGATCACGGCTTGGAAGTTTTGATGGTAGCGTTGTAAGTAGGTCAGCAAACGGTAATATTTAAATTAACTCCTCTTTCTGGCAACTAGATGGGAATGCAGGTCTGGAAATGGGTAAATGTAGATTCCCTTCCCAGCTCTGCCACTTTGACAAGTCACTTCATCTCCTCGTGCCTAAGGGAAAAATACACCTTTGGGCTCTGCCCAGTAATCATCAGCCAAATGCTTCCCCACCTATCTATAGGGCTTTAGAATATGTGATTGAAAAGTGCAAAGTGTTATTAACATTGAATTAATGTCTGCCATTACAATATGTAATGGAGTATTTCTGCACACACCCCATTTCCTCCTGCTCAAATGTTTTGTCAGACAAGTCCAAGTGTTTACCAGCTTTATAGCTGGCCTAGAAAGAGCCAGCCAGAGCTGGAGCTGCTGGTCCCTGGTGGAGCTGCTGGGCTTGTTTGATGGCAGGAGAGCTGGGGTGCAGAAAGTGGCAGCAGAGCTGTCAGTACGCAGCCATGGTCCCCGTTTGTGGCAGCAGGGTTGGGGTGGCCGGGGTGCCCCCTCAGCAGCCAGCCCATGGCTGCAGACACATCTCCTGTGACACCTGCACACTGTGACACTGCACCAGGAGGCCAGACTCCCCTTGCCATGGGGTGCATGGTGGGGTGCAAAGGCAAACTTCCTGCCAGGGATGGAGAGGGCCAGGCTGGTCTGAAAATGGGGAATGTGCTACTGGAGCACCTCACTTCTCTTTTCTGGCAGCTGAGAGCTGCAGCCCTCCCACAGCCTGCACCTCCTCAACTGATGGCAGCATTTTCATTTACTTGGGCAGCGCTGATTGCTTTAATTTCTACCTCCTCCAAATACATTGATTTTCTATGTGCAAATAACAGCTGCATGTTTATTGACCCACAGCTGTATTTAAGGATTCCCACCCCTGGAAATGTTCGAGATCAGGTTGGATGGGGCTTGAAGCAATCTTGTCTTGTGGAAGGTGTCCCTGCCCATGTCAGGAGGGTTTGAGCAAGAGTTTTAAGGTCCCTCCCAACCCAAACCATTCTATGATTCTATGATATCAATGCAGATCTTTCAGAGCAGCATTGCTCCTTTTTGGTCGTCTTCCCATCCCATCAGACAGACCTTCCCTGCCTGCCTTGGGTTTGCCCACCACTGTGCACAACCCTGCTTTTCTTTCTCATCATCATGCCCTGCACAAACATTTCCCTTCTTTTCTAAAATATAGCAGCACATGGTGTGGGTTACTGTCTAGACTGCATCACTTGAACCAAATGAATTCACTAATATGATATATTACTAGAGCTCTCTAAAAGTAACAAAGTACATTTCTTTGTTCACTCTTTAATTGTTAGTTCATTAGCTCGCTTGCTGATTCATAAAATATGAAAAGCTCCAATAGGGAATCTAGTCACTAGTGCAAATTAGCTAGTTTCTAATGTACATAAATAAATTATAACCCTGCATTTACAATTTGCTTTTGCTATAAGGGCTGTGCAGAAATGCTTTATCTCTCCACACAAAATGACAAGTAAAGGCAGAAGCTGGGAGTGCTGTATCCTACACTTGCAGAACACGCTAGTAGCAAAAATTATCTCTTTGCTGGTGGGTAATTTGTTTTCTTTAGCTCTGAAGGTGGAATATGACAATGTTGGGGAGCTGCCTTTGTAGCTAGGGCTGGATGTTCAGCTGGTGAGTTGGCAGGGCCATGCTCTGTGTGCTGTCAGCAGCTGGGAAAGCCCTGAAGCTTTTGTTTTCCTGGGGCTCTGCGTTTTCCTCTGGTTTGTCTGATCCATTATTGTGCTCTCTCTCCAGCAGCAAGTCTTCCTACTTTTTGACTATTCTTGTTGCTTATGAACTATTCCCAAAAAACAGCCATGTCCTCAGATTCCTAGGAAACTTCCAGGTATTGTGTACCCATGTGCAAGACTCCCAGAGGGTGTAAGATCATTTTAGGGTGGGTTTTTTCCTATGCATTTTTGTTTTAGGGAGTGTAATTCTCGAATAAAGATCACAGATAGAATTCTTCACTGCTTTCCCGACCATGATCAGTGTGCTTATGACTAAATGAATCATTCTCTAAAAGTTGTGTAGGTTTCTACATAAAATTCTGCAGGCAGCTGTTTAATATCTGCATATTACATTGGTTTAATCCCTTCTCAGTTCTGTAATTATCTTAAAGGAATGCAGGCTATCAGAGTCCAAAAGAGAGAGTACCAAAGTCACAGAATCACAGAATGGTTTGGGCTGGAAGGGACCTTAAAGCTCATCTCAATCCAAGCCTTTGCCATGGCAGGGACACCTTCCTCCAGACCAGGCTGCTCCAAGCCCCGTCCAACCCATCCAAACTTCCAGGGAAGGGGCATCCACAGCATCCCTGGGCAGCCTGTGCCAGGGCCAAACAGCGCAGCAAACTTATTAATTATTAAAAACTTGTGTCTCATCTGATTTGTATGGATACCAAGGATTTGTGGCCATAAATGCTTTGCTTTGCTAAATTCATGGTTACTGCCTCTTCCATGGGCAGCGTTCCCAAAGTCTTTACTGGGTGTTAGGCTTGGACCTGCAGATGCTCACGTAGGGAAATGATTTCACATATATGGATGGTCTTGTCAAAACCAGCCTAACAATTGGTGCATAAAATTATTTGTATATATTTGTATTTGCAAGTGTTGGGTTTATACATGCAAGATCAAGGACTTAATTTGTAAATTTTTTTTGTTTTGCTACATGAAAGCTTTGCTGACTGCGTACCCAGAGGTCTCTGCTGCATAAATCCTTTTGAATTTCAATAAAAAGCTCTTGTATGCCTTTCTTGAGCAGACCTAGGTACTTTAAAATTTTCAAATTGATGATAAACTGAAGGATAATTCATTAGGTCATCTCACTGTAGGATGCCACATTTCCAGTGATGTGTTACCAGCAATCAAGGCCCAAAAATGTCTGCTTTTGACAGAATGAAATACACTTTTTTTTTCTCAGCCTCTTTGAATGGCATTGATTAAACAGAGATTAGGATGATGTGGGGTTTGTATCTTCAGTTATTTTACCTCAGTACTATACCATTGCTTTAACTGACTTTACCACAAAGCCTCTCAAACTTCCTTTTCTTTGCTAAATTAGCTTGTGAATTCTCGGCTTCCTAACATGCTCAACACCTCCACCTCTGACAGATGTGGAAAAAGCCTTTTATCATTACACATCCAAAATGTTCCCAGGCAGTGACCCTGGTGCACTCCATTGCTGTGACAGGACATGGTTTTCCAGACATTGCAGACTGGCCCTTGGGAGGGGACCTCATCCACAGACAGAGTGGTGAAAGCTAAATCCCAGTCCCAAAGACATTTTAGGACCTTTGTGGTATCAAAAGGGAGCATTTTTCTTGCATGTTTTGAATTTGAGAATCTTAAGGCATGATTCATGTGGTCTGGGAGCTGGCAGGGCTTGCAGTGCAGATGCACCAGGAGCCTGGAATGTGCTGTGCACTGAGTGTGGGCAGTTAGGTCATCACACCAAGTGAAATCTTGCTTTGGAAAGTCGGAGACACCTGTGTCCCCCAGTTTGACTCCATCTGCATTTCACATGAGGCTTTTCTTGCTTGATCACTCATGGATTTCTGTCATTTGGTCGGTATTGAGCTTCAACAATAAAAGCAAATTAGTTCTGCTTAATCAACTCCCAAATCTATAATCTCTAGGTCATGAAGGAACTGGTGAAATCTCATGGAACTGGTAAAACCTCATGGAACTGGTAAAATCTCATGTCTCATGTCTCCTGCTGTTGGAGCCAACCAGGCTGCTGCAAAGGCCTGCAAGCGACTCTCGACAGCTTCATTCAGAAAATCTTGCATCTTCATCTTATTCTGCTTTAATTTCTTCATTTACTTGTTGAAATCATTGGCTGCACTTGGCTTCCTACATTTTAGTTTTGTCATGTGTATAATGCTACCCATGTCTCTTTGCAGATGACCAGATTAGGTGGAGGAAAATGAGTTATGCTTATTTCTGTGTGTTATGTGTTTTTTTATGAGCACTGCCCTATGCAAAACAAGCAATATAATTCTTTAATGTTTTCTTTAATCCTGACTCTAATCCAGTCTCCCTAGTTCCACCTGAATTCCATGTGAACTAGCTTTCTTCAGCGTACATTTTTTTCTTCTTTGTTGAAGGAAAAGTTTCTTGCTAAAGAGGTGGACAGTTCTAGATCAGTGTATCCTTTTTTTTTTGGTTGCTCACTGTACATTTTTTGAATCCAGGCCAGCCATAGTGATGAGGACCTCAGCCCCAGCAACAAGCTGCTGTTAGGATTACAGAGCCCACACTTCCAGGGACAATGGCACTTGAAAAGGCTTTGCAAGGGCATCACAGCAGGGTGCTATCATTGCCAACTCCACACTTTTTAATCTGTGCTACTTGGGCACATGAGGAGTTCTAGCTCAGTGCCAGGCTGCCATTGGGGTACGAATTGGGGTTATGGTTGGGGTTGGGGTTGAGAGAGTCCAAGAGCCAACAGCTCCAGGAACAGTGGGGCTGGAAAAAGCCTGCAAGGGAGATCACAGCAGGGCCACATTGCTGCTGCTACATCCTTCTGATCTGCAAAACCCATAAAATTGGTTTGGGCGAAGATTAGGGTTAGGGTTACAGTCCGTGTTAGGGTTGGGATTGAGGGAGTCCAAGAGCGACAGTTCCAGGAGCACTGGGGCTGGAAAAGGCCTTCCTGGGACATCACAGCATGACCACAACATTGCAGCTCCTACACCCTTCTGATCTGGAAAACCCACAGTATTCGTGTGGTAAGAGTTAGGGTTGGGGTCACTGTTAGGGTTGGGGTTGAGAGAGTCCAAGAGTCAACAGCTCCAGGGACAGTGGGGCTGGAAAAGGCCTGCCTGGGAGATCACAGCAGGGCCACAACATTGCAGCTGCTGCATCTTCTGACCTTCTGGACCAGCCATGGTGATGGGGACCTCAGGCCCAGGACAAGCTGCCATCAGGGCTAGAGTTAGGGCTGAGAGAGGGAAATAGCCTCGAACTCCTTGGATATTTGGCCTGGAAAACTCATGCCAGGAGGATCACAGCAAAGGCACAGCATTGCTGCCTCCACACCTTTGAGATTAGGGCCATGCACGGGGCTGGGCATCTCAGCTGCAGCCCTAAGCTTGCTGAAAGTTTGGTGTGAACAAAAAAGAAAATTCTGAAAGGAAGTGAAAACAATTAAATGCAATAAAATGAATTGGAGTGCAGTGAAATGAGCCAAAACTTAATTAAATCATTTTCATTGAAATCTTGAGATTTCGTTTCCTTTCATTGAATGAAGAATTTTTATTTCATGAAAAGTCATGAAAGGAGAAATTGAGGAATTAAGTGAAATGAAAAGTCAGGAAAGGAAAGGAAATACAGTGAAATATATTTTCTGTCAATTCAATTCTCTGCTCTTCCCTTGGTGTTAGGGGCACTGGTGGGCCTGAGATTCTCTGAGATTTCTCTGGCCAATTCTGGCAATCAGAATTTGACTCTGAAGGCCACCACACAATTCCTTGAAGAAGACAACTTCCGTGCTCTGCTGGTCCTGTCTGATTTCAGGACAACAAATGTAAGGCAAAATATTTTACTGCAGATACCAAGAGTTTTAAAGTCATGAAACAAGCTTGCATTTAAAAGGAAGAGTTGCTAAATTCAACACATATAATTGATGTATAATTTGAAGTAATAGCTTTGCAGGAGTGTCTGCATAGAATCTGACCTATATATTCCTTAGAATTGGTGACCATGTGGAGGAAGGAGAGAGCTTGACCCAGCTTGACATTCAGATCCCAGAGAAAGGTTGCATGACTAATACTGAAAAAACAGCCATATAATTTCAGTCTTGGAATTGCATCATGAACTCACAGGCTGACAACCATGGAACCCAATATGGGCATTTTCCAGAGTCACTTCCTGATGCTCATCCACCTGAATTAAGACAAAAGAGTTAATTACTTTCTTTTGGAAAGCAGCTCTCCTCTTAAGCACTTTGCCATGTTAAGAGCACCCCTTCTGCAGCTGAGGAGGATTTCAGATGTTCTCACACTTGCCAGGTGGTGGTGATCCAGCCTTTTCAAAATGCCTCTACATAAAATTATCCCAATCCCACAAACCACTCAGTATTATTTCATTGATGTTCTGCTGGCAAAGAGGCCTCTAAGGCTTTAGAGACTTGAATGGAGGCAGGTGCCTTTTTTATCCTCCAGCCTTCCCAGAAAATCTAGTGATGCTGTGGGATTTCCCCAGTCCTCAAAGGAATTCCCTCCTTGGGGGAAGGTAGAGGTCAGAGTGGCAGTGTGGGTGTTTGAATCTTCCTGGGGCACAGGACTGTATCTCCACTGCATCTTTCTCTGTGCCACCTGGGTGCTGAGTCCTCATTCCCTGGGAACATCTCTGGGCCACTCTGTCCTCTCCATTTTCCCCTTTTTTGCTCACTGACAGCAGACAGATCACACATGGAGGGAGGAGGTGCAGCAGTACAGTGAGTGCTTGTGGAACAGGGAGTCAATCCAGAGACCTCTGGGTATGAAACTGCCACAGGAGCCCATGAGGGTGGTGCCTCAGGACACAGCAGCATCCTTGGGTACCACTCTGGGGCTCCATTATTCCCACAGTACCTCCTGTTGTCCTGCCTTGTAACTCAGCAAATTCTTGATCAGCTTTAAGGAAAAGGCTGTTCTGTATCAACTGTGTCAATCTCTGTTTCACATGTGTGGAAATGTCCTCACTCCCATTTGCAGCACAAGTGGCTGTTGGGTTCATCACTGCAGCTGTAGCGTGGAGGGTGCCATTTAGGGTGACTCACTGGGGTGCACTGCTCTGCCCCTTGGGGCATTTGGTTAGGACATGACACATTCTGGGAACACTGGATCAGGAGAGAACAGAAAAGCAGCAAAGGGTTGCTGCTCTGATACGTTTTTTTTTTTTTAATTCAGCTCCTTAAATGATGAACAGAGCACGCCAAGAGCTGCTGGATGTTGATCTCTACTTTCCTGCCCCCTTAGCAGGCTCACAGAGATTTGGATTTTCCCTTGCAACAAGGATGGATGGAATGAGCTGAAAAGGAGGGAGTCAGCTCTGCTGCCTGGTGGAGGAGCACGGGTGGTGTCCTCGGGTGCTGGGGCCACCAGCAGCAGTGGAGATCCAGAGAGCTGCTGGGTCACCCAAAAACATGCTCAGAGAGAGGGAGGGGAGAAGCTTGAGCTGCTGTAATCACAGGTAGGAGTGGAAATGTCTGGAACTGATCCATCAGTGAGCAGTGGGCCACTCCTTGGAAAGGCTGGGAATGATTCCTGTCCCCTCTCAGCAAATGTGTGCTGATCTGGACTTGGACAGTACTTTCTTTTTCAGTCTGGCTAATATACTCAGGACACGTTTAGAAAGAAATTTATATAAAAATCTCTCTTCATGTTTCATTTCCAAGCTACCACACATGGATTTACTTGTGAATAATGGATGAGTCAGCAGGGTATAATGCTCATTACTCAGTGAGTACGTAGGGAGGTACTTGGAGCAGGGGCAAGGGCTGGGTGAATCCCAAATTCATCCTGTCCCTGGATGCTGGGTATTGTTGCCTGGAGCTGCCACACTGCTGATGCTGCAGAAGCTGGGACAAGGAATTCAGCTCATTTTCTCCTAATTTTTTAGTTCATTTCTGTTGAGGTAAACTAAACCTGTGACATGTCATGGAGTTCAAGCCAATGATGAAGTCTAATTTCTGCATCTTCTGCCTTCCCCTGCTGTTTGTGGAAGGGAGGTAACAAGTGACGTTGGACAGCCACAAACTTTTAAATGAGGATTACATTGCCTACAAAGAATGCAGGCAGGCAAGATTTGGTGGTGCAACTTTCCAAAGAAAAGCCTGTCAGCCAGTGTTAATGAGAGTATCTGATCATTCACAACTGGATTAATCTTCTTTTCCCCCAGTGAAATGCTTGTTTAAGGCACCTGCTATAAAGGGAGCCATACAATGAAGAGTCTGGGTGGTAAAAAGTGGTCTTAGAGCCCTGGGTTTGCTTCTCATTCTTCAGGTAATGTATAGAGCAAAGAAAAGGCTCCCATAACATGGGAAACCAGGAAAAGAAATAAGGAATTAGGATCTGGACAGCCTGAAATACCCAGCCTGCAGAATCTTGTGCTGCTGGTTGCATGGAAAAGAGTGATAATTGAATCAGAGAGACTGAATTTAGGAACAGAGCAGAATAAATTAATGTGAGGTCCTGGAGGGTGATTATCCCTGCTCCCATGCCTGAGAACACCTGGGCTTGTCCTGTATCACAGGAGGCAGAGAGGGAGGGTGGTGAAGGATGAGCTTCTCCTTCTGCTCAGAATACAGTTTAGACCAACCCTAGCCAGACCAGAAAGACAACATGGCATGGAAATCAAAACACAGGCTCCTGTTTCTCTAATGGTGTACACAGGATACAGCGGGGCCAGCATGAGGTTTTATTTGTTTGTGGTCAAGAACTTTCTTTTTCTAACGTCAGACACTTTGGGGCTGAGGGTTTCAAATGAAACAGGATTCAGCTCATGCAGAAGTTGCATGTTGGCAAATACAGTGCTGTGAGTTTAAACCCTGTGTGGTTTACCATGGAAAATACAGACATGGTGTTTTTCACCTGAACTTGGCTACACACAGACCAGAGACAGAGGAGACCGTGTAGCTGAAGCAGTGAAGAATTTCAGATGTGAAACCAAAATTAACTTCCTCGTTGTGCACACAAATACAGATAGACACACACACCTGCCCAGGCTGCTGTAGGGTGATGGGCTGGTGCCATTTTGGCTTGCAGAGCAGTCAGGTTGCAGTGAGCAGCTGTGTGTGTGTCAGCAGAGGCTGAGCAGAGCTCCAGCCCCCCGAGCTATGGAAGGAAGATTATTGCTGGGAAGGACGCTGTGCTGGGAGGGAGTCAGCCCTCACGGACGTGACCTCAGCAATATTCCATGCATACCTGGACACATGTTCAGCATCTGTTTAGCCCTCAGGATGCAGGCACTGGCACAGGCTGTCCACAGGAGCTGTGGCTGCCTCATCCCTGGAAGTGTTCAAGGCCAGGTTGGATGGGGCTTGGAGTAACCTGATCTAGGGGAAGGTGTCCCCTAGACTGGTCAAGGACTGGTTGAGTTTTAAGGTGTCTTCCAACCCAAATTTTTCTAGGATTCTACAAATATTTGTAAGCGCGTTCAAGTCTTTCTTTTATTTGTAAGTGCATTAAAATCTTCCTTGCTTTTGCTCATACAAGACCCATGTGTTTCAGCATCTCTTATGGATGACACATCTTCCCAGCTTGGTGGTGGCAGGGCATGGCCCTTCACTGGAGCTGAGTGAGACAGGAAGGATTACTTGTGCACAGAACTCATTGAGGCTGGCCCTGCTCTGCTTCCAAGCAGGCTGAGGATTAAGATGCAAGTAGCAACACCCAAAAATACAAAGAGGCTCAGGAGTCCTTTCATGCCTTGTTTCTTGGCAGCACAGTTACAGCTGTTGCCTGTTTTCCAGTGACTCGTGCCTGTGAAAGGAAAGCCAGGATGTGAATCTTCATGGGTTTATTTGTTTGCTGCCCAGTAAGTCGGGGAAAAGTATGGTACACCACATTTATAATGCATCATCTGAAATGGATCATTTCCACCTTTAGACTGGGGTAAAAAAGAGACCTCCCACTACAGATCAATGCTAAGGACCCTTGTATGTGTTTATCATCATGAATTAATGGGGTGGGTGAGGGAACTCCCTCCCACATCCCTAATTCCTTTTACTTTTGATTTCTCCTGCAGTGTTGAAGGTTTACAGTCTGTAACACAAAACATGTGGGTTTCACAGGTTCCTGCCCTGGAGGAAGCAGATTTTGGGTGTAGTTTCTCATTCTCATTTACTCCTCATATTCTTCATTAGCACTAAGGCCCAGAATGAACTGGCTGCAGAACACCAGCTGGGAAGGGAAAGCCAGGATGTGGCCATCTTTCCCATGCTGACAATTTTGTGAGGATTTGACTTAAATGTACAGTTTAGCAAAAAAGTGAGATCTGGTTTTTGAGTTGGAGCAGGATATGTGTTAAGAGTGAAGGTTTGGGTTGGTGGAGACCAAAAGCTGGCAGTGAGCCTGGGAACAAGGGCAGAGCAATGACCTGCATGGGGGCTAGGGCTTTTGGGAGAGGAAGGGAAAATTTTACTACTAAGATTTGGCTGAGAAAACCCTGAGACAGTGTAGCTGCTTAGGCGCTTATGATCTCGACAAGACTGGCACTTACCAACTGAGCTGTACCTACTGCCTTGAGCCTTGGCCATCAGTGCCTTGCTGGCTGTGCTTGGAAGCATGGCCCAGGGGCACTCAGCAGTTCTCATGATGTTTTACTGATGCCTTAGTACAATCTTAGTGGTTTCTCCTGGTTCAGGCCCTAACCCTCCATTCAATGTTAGCCCAGCCCTAGAAACCTCTCCCAGTTCCCAGGCTAAATGAAATGGCTGCAGATGTGGCAGCAGAGCCCACCATATAATCTGCTGGATTCAAACTCTAACCCTGACCTCAACCTCAGCCTATTCACTGCTCCAGTGACTCCTGGTGACCCCAGATTTCACAGGATTCACTCACCATGAACTTTCCATTTTGGTGCTGTCTCCCCCAAATCCCTTTATTATCCTAGCCCATCCGTGTCTTTTGGACCTTCCAAAGTCACACAGCCTGCACCAGTTCCAAAAAAAATTATCTCCAAGAGATAATTTTTTTCTGGAATTGGTGCAGGCTCTTCTCTCCCCATACTTTGCTCATCTGCCTCCACTGAATCTTCTCATGACCCAAATTTGTCTGTTCTTCCTGACCTAACTTATGATCCTAACACCTACTTCAGCCTCAGTGCCATTGTTCTCCCTTGCCTAATACTAATCCTACTAATCCTAACCAAAACTCTCACCCAAGTCATAAAGATGGAGGCTATATACAACCTGCCTTAGATCCAGATGGACCTGCTTTTTTTGTGTAGAAACTACACTGAGATCCAGAGTCCCATCAGCTGGGAATGGGGTTGGGGCCGAGGCTAATATTGTTCCCCAAATGAACTTTAGGATTTAGTTTAGGCTCATGTTTCACAGGAGCCATGAGCTAGGAAAAAATGGGAAAGTGATGGCACTTTCAGTGTCATATCTCCAGTCCCTAGTGCTGGTTTCACAAGTGAGTAGGTCAGGAGTGTCCTGTCCCAGATTTCCCTGCTGGCTCTCACAGGGGTAAAACAAACACAGGTACTGTAGGTGCATGGTGTGACAGAAGTCTTCCTTGGAAAAAACAGACTTCAAGGAAGAGTATCTGATGTCATCACTGAGAGATGACTGGGCTGGAACAGTTTCTTCAGTTCACCTGTAAATAAAATGTTAAATATAATGTTTGACATTTTATTTGACAGCAGCTCCTTCCACAGTGGTGCAAGGATCTATTTCTGAGGAAAGTCTTCTGAATTCCAGAAGAGATCAAGATACTTTGACTGAGAAGGGACTGTATCCAATAATAACTCTCAAGTTCACAAATAAGTCTTTGATCTCTTCTGTTTCATGACTCCACATTGCTTTTGAAAGACAGCTGAAACTTCAACCCCCACAGTAAAATTCAGCTTTTTTTTTGTTTTATCTTGTTTACAACAAACACAGGCAGGTGGCAGGTCCCTGTGGTGTGATGAGTGTGAGGGAATGACCTTCTCTTCA
This sequence comes from Ammospiza nelsoni, assembly GCF_027579445.1. Classification (NCBI taxonomy): domain Eukaryota; kingdom Metazoa; phylum Chordata; class Aves; order Passeriformes; family Passerellidae; genus Ammospiza; species Ammospiza nelsoni. The sequence goes on from NC_080648.1 coordinate 9,738,881, forward strand.
TTGCAGTTCAGCGACAAATGAGAGAAAGAGAGGAATAGAATAGAATAGAATAGAATAGAATAGAATAGAATAGAATAGAATAGAATAGAATAGAATAGAATAGACATTTCAGTTGGGAGGAGTATTGACAGCTACTCCTGTTTTACATATAACAAGAGGGCTTGGGATTTATGTGATCAACAGTTCAAAAGTTTTCAGAAGAGAAGTTCCAGGCTGTTTGCATGCTTGCTCACAACTGAATGCAAAGCAGCTTGAGTCCAAAGTCCACCCCAAATGCATCCCCCTGTGTTGCAGACCACCCCTGCCAAAGCTGTGTGAGGATGAGCTGCTCCATTGCAGCCCCGTGCTGAGTGACAGTCACCGGGTGGCACGGGGACAGCTGGCCATCTGTGCACCTCTCCAGGGAGGAGCACACAGCTGTGAGCACATCTTTTCTCATTTGATGCATCACATGTGAAAGGAGGAGGCTGGAATTCCAAGCTGGCCCCACTGTGCCTGTGACCACAGGGGAGCAAAGCCGCATACCCCAAAGTTAGTTCAGTGAAGCAGTCACAGGTTTTTCTGTTGATTTCCATTCAGGCTTCCAGAGGTACTTTTTCTTTTCTCTGTGTTTTATAAAGCGCTGCATACACCTACTTTCAGCTATAAATAAGAAATAATCGTGTGCATTTAACACTTATTAAAATTCTTTTTAAATTTATATGCAAACGAGGAGCAGCCACAGGCTGCTGGCAGGTTGCCGATAAAGCCCTTTGTTCTGCAAGGATTCTACACCACTGATGAGGCAGATAAATTTGTCTTCAGTGCCATAGTCTTGTCTTTGCTCTGAATCTTTTTTATAACTACTGGAAGGTGTAGGTTGAGAAATGCTGGTTTGATTAGCTGGGCTTGTGGTTGGTCCCTTTTCATGCCAAAATCATTTAAGTGTTCCAGACATGGCATACACCCATGGAATCTACAAATATATCTCTCCCCAGTGCGTCATAATTCCTGGGGTAGTAAGTGATGAATCATCAGGATCTAATGTGAAGATAAGCTAATTAGCATTAATCAGAGCTCCTGCCCGAGGTGGGAAAATGCTAGGTGAGCAGTCTGTTAGCTGCCATCTGACTTATTTAATTATTTTATTTTCATTTCTTTCAATTTTACAAATCAGACTCTTCAAAGCTTTTAAGCTCATAGACTGGTACTCTTTGGTGACATGAAAAATTTAGCAGCCTTTTCATGTCCCTCAGTCTCCATCCTGCCCCGATCTCACCTATCATCTCACTTCTTGCATTGCCTGGAAGCCCTCAGACTGTGGCTGGGTTGTGCTGTGGCTTGGGATGGCTGCTGGCTTGGAGGTTTCTCCCTGCAAGGAATCTGCCTGTAGCCCCCTCCTGCTAAAATCATTAAGAGACTATCTCCAGAATTTAAATTAACTCTCACCTTGTTTCAATATGACAGAATAGATATCCCTTCAGGTGTAAGTGGTGATGAGAAGTAGTTCCCTTATGTAAAGTAGTTGTGGTATCAGGCTATGCTCTCTTCTTTCTACTCAGGGCAATAACTTTTTCTTTGAAATCGTTAAAATTATTTTGCAGCATTTCTCTTGTAGTAATGTATCTTCTAAGAAAAAATCCCAAGCAGCAGAGATGACTGTAAATACTTCCCAATGTGTCCTTACCCTGGCTGGGGCAGGGCTGTTGTAATCAGAGTTCAAGTCTGTGGTGCAGGAGCACAAGGAATTCTGTCTCAGCAGAAAGATGAGTGCTGGCACATTTGTTTATGGATTGTTTATGGCAAATTCTTTTACCTATTGGCATCTGCAGCATGCCTCTGGATTTTGAAATGCATTGGCTTTGGTGGTGTGTCTCCTCACACCTCAGGTTTGGTAGTGGGAATCCCATCACAAAGGGAACTAGGACTCTGAATTATCCATTAGCATAAAGATAATAGCTTTCAGGGAGACCCATGAGGAGTTATTTTAAAGATGCTTATTATTTTAAAGGGCACCCAATGAGCAGCATGGCACCTCAGGGCACCTGGGACTGTCCTGCAGCCCTGATAGCCCACAGTCCATAATGGTCACAGAACACAAAATGATTTGGGTAGGAAGGGATCTAAAAACCATCTGATTTCAGCTCTCCTGCCATGGGCAAAAACACCTTCCACTAGAGCAGCTTGCTCCAAGCCCCATCCCACCTGGCATTGGCATGATGTGGCACAGCCTCTCCTCCATGGAACAGCTTGTGGGCTCCATGGGAGACAGCATCCAGCAGTGGCAGCCCTGCTGGGACGCGAGGAATGTGTGCCAGCCCACCCCCAGGGCAAGGAAAAGGGAAACATTTGCCAGTTTGTGGGCTCAGAGTCCTGCAGTACTCCAGTCGTGTGGTCATTTGCTGCAGTGGCCAATGCCTTTCTTTGCCACCCAGACAGAACTGAGGTTATCTTCTTTCCTTGAAACTGCTGGAGATCTGCCATGGGAAATGCCTTTCTTTGATCTGGATTTTGCCATGATCCCGTAACTTATAATTACACTAACTCTTCCATTCCAGTGAAACCCGCCCCTTCCTTTTGTACCCATGGCACATGGGATTTTTGGAGAAACCACTGAGACTTGCAGAGCAGCTCCATGGGCTGCTGGGGTGGGTTTTACCTCCTGAGTTTGCCCAGATGTAGCAGAATTACTCCTTTTCACCTAATTACCGTTCCATAGCTCTGTACTGAGTTGGAGGAAAAAATTCCAAAAGTGCAGGAGCACATAGCTGCTTCTTTTATTATGGTGAATAAAATCACCTAGGCCAGCTGAGAAGGTTTGTAGCCACCAGCAGATGTCATTGCAGCCAGCACAGCATGGTACATGTCAGGTGAGAACAGAGGCACTGCAGGTATTCAAATAATACCCAGTGGAGAATGAAAATAAGAAAATAAATCATGTAATTGCTGATTGCTAGGTAGCTCATTCTTAGATCTCTGGTAGCTCATTTGTAGTAGATAGACGTGAGGAATTAAATCCCACACTACAATTTGTTTTCTGCTGAATAATTAAGATTTATTAGTCCCAAGCACCAATTATAGTAATTTAAAATACTTATACTTTTTTTTTAATGGAACATGCATGTGGATTTTATTTAGTGGGAGTAGTTGGGTCCTGATAACCTAACGAGCCTGAGGATTAATGAGGAGGGCTGGTGAGGGGCTGATCCACCCCATGCTCCAGTGCTGCCTCCCATGCTGGGCTCTCTGAGGAGAGGTTGAAACTGGGTGAGCTTTGAGGTCCCTTCCCACCTAAACCATCCCAAGATCCTTTGATTTTGTGATTCCTTGGTGCAGGAGAGCCTTGGCATGCATGTCTGGGCACGTGTTTGCCTAGATGTTCGTGTGTGTGCACGTATTTCTGCCCTTGCTAACCTAAGTTTTTAATGCTCATGGGTTTCTGTGCTAGTGGCTACAGGATGGCAGACAATACTCCTCTTTAAATCAGTGGCAAACTTTTCTGTCATAAAGACAAAATAATGAAAAAATGCTCATTAGCCTCTGTATCTGAATAATTTCCCCACTCCCCTTCTTTCTCAGGGGTCAGCGAGCAAACAGGTAGAGAAAATGCCTGAGCTGCCTGTAAGACCTTGGTCAGTCACTGGTAGTTATTATAATGCCCTTGCACCAAATCTATAGAAATATTTTATGTAAAATTTACTGTTACATGCAATATTTACTGTTTGCTTGGTGAAGACCACAAGCAGAACTGAGTCTGCTGAGTTCCATCTTTTTCAGATTCAGGAGATAACAATTCTCTACCCTAAAATACACTTCACAGTTAAGAAATGCAATTTCTGTTAAACTACTGATCCAGATATAGCCTTGTACACATAAGAGACAGTCAAGCCAAGGCAGATGGATGTGATGGTAAGAGAAATGGACTAAAGGCAGGGTTTTATGGCTGGTCTCCTCGCAACACAATGAACAAGTATTTATCTTGTGGGAAACTCTGGCTCTTCATACTTCTACAGTCTGGGAAACTCTGGCTTTTCTACTGTCACTGGTGAGGCTGTGCCTCAGATTCTGTTTTGTGTTGAGTTTGGGGCGCTCACTCCAAGACAGACATTGAGATGCTGGAGAGTTTGCAGAAAAGGGCAGTGGAGTGGGGAAGGGTCCAGAGCACAATTCTGATGAGGAGAGGGGCTAGGGAGGCTGATCCTGTACAAAAGGAGGCACCTTCTTGCTTTCTACAGCTCACTGACAGGCAGGTGGAGCCAGGTAGGGATCCATCTCTTCTCCCAATAAACAAGTGATAGGACAAGAGGAAGCAGCCTCAAGTTGTAGAAGGGAAAGTTATATTTAATATTGGGAAGAAATATCCACCAAAATGGTTGTCAAGCCCTGGAAGAGGCTGCCCAAGGCACTCAGGGTGGAGCCACCATCCCTGGAGGGATTTAACAAGCATGTAAATGTAGCTCTTGGGGACATGGTTTAGTGGTGGCCTTGGCAGTGCTGGGTTAACATTTGGACTCGATGATCTTAGGAGGCTTTTCCAGCCTAAACGATTCTGTGATTCAAGACCCGAATGAACACCTGCCAGCACTGGAGATAATGTTGTGTTCTTGGCCTTAGATGAGATAAATCAGTGGGGAAACTTCATTGACTTTGGCACAGGCTGTATCTTACTTTCAGTTCCATGAATCTAAATTGTTAATCTTTTGCTAAAAGCGTTTGGAGGTGCCCCAAACACTTCAGCTGGGGACACACAGAGTCACCTGTTCTGAGATGGTGTTTCCTTATGAATCCCATCAGCTGGGTCTCGGCTCAGCTTGGGGATTTATTTCTTCAGAAAGTCCCAAGTTGCTTTATGTCCTGAAATAGAGGAGAGAGCCAGCCAGAGAATTAAAGGGAAGATGTTATGTTAAGAATGTGTTTTAAGAAGAAATTTCTTTATCTGTGAAGCACCTCACTTAAAACTGAGAGTTATAAAAAAGTGTAATTCTCTGTAATCCATAGGAATTTTACCTTTTGATTTCTAAGGAGCTTAGATGCTGGCCAGAAGATAGATGGGCTTATTTTTTAATTGCAAACTTCACTGGGAAGAATGTAAATCCTAACCCAATGGCAATAGTGTTTTAATTGTTTTTTTTTTCAGCAATCCACGGGTAATGAAAAGAACTTTTACTATAAAAAATGCAATACTAATATAGGATTTAATCATGTGACAGTGTCCTGAAGCAAGGACTCTTCTGCCTGTGTATCATTGTCCTGGTGGCAAGAAAAGCTTTCCATTCCCAGATTCTTTCAAAAGCAGATGTGGGACACATGGACTTCCTGCTCAAGCTCTAAATAATACCTAAGCTTAAAAATGTCACTATGGGCATGTGGAGGTTGTATGCATACAGGTGTGGTAGATGGTTTGGGTTTTTTTAGTACAATCAATGTTCTCTGTAATCTCTGTTCCATCGTTCAGCAAATACAGCTGTCAGTTACTGTAATAGATCAGAGACCATGACAAGTTTAAAAAAAAAATCTGTGTTACAAAATGACCTGCAGTTAAATAGCTGATCTCTGGTGCTGGTTGAGTTAGTCAATTATCTGGTTGGGAAAAAATCTATGGCAGAAGCTTCATGTTATCAGCCATTCTTCCTTCTTGAAATTTTTTTCTTCTTTTCATCTAGATGGGTGCAAATACTGGGGCAGTTGTGGATCTGTTTGCATTTCATGGAAGCAGCTGGGGTTTTGGTGGCACTGTGGTGGCATCGCTGGGGGCTGCTGGTGCAGGCAGACCTGGCACCTGACATACTGGGATGTGCTGGGACACAGCAGCTGCTTGCCTATCAGCCACCCTGGTCCCTGCCTCCCGTGGGACTGACTCCATACACACCCTTGTGTTTGCTCAGTTCTGCTTTGTTTAACTTTTCTGGAAAACCTTTTCCATGGAGCGCCGTGTCGCGGCTGACCTCAGGGCAGGGCGAGCTCCCAGGGCAGGCTGTGTCGGAAAACAAGTCTGACCTCAGCCAGCAGAGTTGGTACTTTAACATTTCTGCCCTTCTCCACCTCTGTGCAATGGTGATAGCTCCCTCTGGGGTGATGGGAGCAGACACTTCCCTGGGGCTGCTTTCCCCAGTCAGGGTCTGGCCACAAGGACCCTCTCTGTGGTCAGCCAGGGGGACAGCCCAGCAGAAGATTGCTCTTGCAAATGTCACCAGAGATGAGAATCAAAGAAAGGTTTGGGATGAACGTGGCTTATGTCTGGGTCTTCTGCCTCCTGGGAAGGTGAGTGCATCCACCAGGACTCTGTCATGCACTGAAACTTCTCCCAACAAAACTGTGGTGAAGTTTGGTGCAGCCTATGAAGAGTTGTGGATTTTCTAAGAAAAGTAAATGGGGCCTTAAAATTCCTGGCCCCATGCAGTCCTGGAGCAGGTGATAAGCTCCCCAGGAAGAACTGCTTCATTAGAACCCTACCAAGCCCTCACAGGTTTGCTCCTGTTGCTGCTTGTATTCCCATGAACCCCAAACTCAAAGCAAAACCAAGGTGAAAGAGAAAAGTTTCATCAATTATTTTTCTCATCAAAACCATATGAAATTTTGACTTCCTTATTTTTTTGGTGTGAAGTCTTTCATCAGTCCTGCCTTGTGAAAGGATGATTAGCCAGTGTTAAAATGAAATCCAAGACTGGGAACATTTTGGGTGGTCTCTGGTTCTGAAGTGACAGTTTTTCACATCTGACCTAACCAGGTTATCCCTGGGTCATTGCTGACAGTCACTTTCATAACACCATAGCCAATAACTGATGGGAACTCTTGGTAAAAATATGTTGAGAAGCCAGCCTAGCCATAGCAGGATTCATTTATTATTTTTATTTTAGCATAAAAAACAAAGTTTGCTGCTTTTATTAATAGGCCAAGTCATAATCTTCCATTATGGCACCTCCTACTGTATTTGACTGTAGCTGGAAAATGAGACTTTCATCCAGGCCCTGAAGTTTGGAAACCAGCTCCCTCCAAGCTGCTTTCCATACTGAGACACAAAGATGAAAATAATCTCATGACCATCCACTCCTGTAGTAAAATCTTGTGCAATTAAATCTATGAATCTCAATACCTGAAAAACAGGATTTGATGACACATGACAAGAGCTGAGTTAAAATATGTATGACTTAGTACCAGCACAGTGGGTAATCTTTATCATCACGAGTGTGGAGAAGATGAAATCAAGGCATGGGGTGGGGATGCACAGCACCAGAGTTACCTCATATATTCCCATCCCTCAGCTGAACTTCAGTTCTGAAAATGAGCCCCAGAAGTATTTCTGAACAGACAATTTTTTTATTTTAATGGGAAAAGATCTGTAAGGACACTTTGTATGGAGTCAGGGGTTCCTGTGGTGCTTAGTGCATCACATCTCTCCTGGCTTGTTGTGAGCAATTAGGAGATTGAGGCAGCAAAGCTGTATGTTCCCCTTCAGTCTGAGTCCAGCTCACAGGGTCAGACCTCTCCATCCTAAATTTCATCCAGGAGCCTCTTCCCCATGCTGCTGAGGCTACCAGGATTAGCTGTCGAGCATTTAAACTGCTCCTTGTTTTACATCTCATAGGAGGTAACATTTAAGGAACTTCTAGAAGTCAAGTGGCAGGACAAGATTAATTAGGATTCCTTTCTAATCCTAATTACAATGATATTTGCTTCCCACGATAGGAGTTGTTCATTATCATATGTATAAGTTTGTTTCTTTAGTCTGTCTGCTTCCCTCTCCCCGACAAAAAAAAAGGTTAAATAATATTTAATATGTTTTTGCAGTCATTAAAAAAAATCAACTCTTTTTAATCTGGTAAAAACATCAGATGGGCAGAGGAGAAACCCATTCAATTCCCTATTAATTTCCCTTGCTCTCTAATTATATGCAAATCCACCAAGCCCAGGTTTTAATTCAGCTGCTCGCATTAAGAGATCAGAGGAAGATTCAAAATGGGAAAGCAGAGTTTGACTTGTCATCGGGGGCTCGTACGAATTTGACTGCAAGATAAATTCCACATTTTAATTAAAATGTTTATTCCGCTCTGCACAATAATGCTTGCTTGCTTTCAGAGGAAAAAAAGGGTATTAAGCATTAAAGGAACTAATTCCTCCTATCAAGAAAATTAGGATTTCTCCCAGGCAGACACAGGGTATCATCCAGGATTAGCGGCTGTAGCATTCTTTGTAAACATGTCACCCTTGAAAGTGAGCAACAAGGAAAGCTGCTATCGCCTCGCTGCTGCAGGGTGTCCACAGAGCATCCCTTTGGCTCCAGAGGGGGATTATCTTCCCTCCATGGCCCCCACAGAGCCATTTATCTGAAAACTGGGAGCTAAATGTGAGTTAGATTAGGATAATGTGGGGGTGGCAGCGGGCAGCTCGCCTCTCTCCGTGCCAGCATCACCAGGGGGGTTTGGGGTCCCTGTGGGGAGGGATGGTTGGCAGCACCACTGCTGGGGAGGGGTCTGACATGTATCCCCACACTGGGCTGGAATGATGCTCTAGAGGGACAGACCCTGGGGAAGGCTCAGAGCAGCCATGGTTCATTCCTTCCTGGCCATCCATGTTGGAAATGAGCTTGACATTTATATAAATTTGAAGGGATTTCGCCAGAGTAGAGAAATGCGCACTCAAGGAGGATGATAATCTTACATATTGCCATCCCTGGTTGTTTTGACTTGTCTGTTACCGGATTGTGGCATGGGCTTGGACATGGCCACCTTTGACATGGTAAAACACTTTCCTTTGGTGTCATCTCACACTGTGAGTGTGTGGCCTTGGCCATGGATGCCATGGGAGAAAGCTCCCTCTGGACAAGTCAGCAGCATTACAGTATCATTTTTATTTTTGCTTTTATTTATTATTCCTGTTATTACTATTATTTTTTCACAGCATTGTCAGCAAATTGGGGATTTCAGGCAGTGTGAGAAACTTGGGTTTGTTCTCTGCTTCTTTCAGCCAGTGATGTTGTCAGATAGTGAGATCTCCCCTGAAGATGAGCTGTGAGACTAGCAGATTTAAAAAATGAGGGAAGAGGAAGAGGGAGAGGGAGAGGGAGAGGGAGAGGGAGAGGGAGAGGGAGAGGGAGAGGGAGAGGGAGAGGAGAGGAGAGGAGAGGAGAGGAGAGGAGAGGAGAGGAGAGGAGAGGAGAGGAGAGGAGAGGAGAGGAGAGGAGAGGAGAGGAGAGGAGAGGAGAGGAGAGGAGAGGAGAGGAAAAAGGTGAAAAGAAAATAGGGACTACAGTGCTTGCCAGGAAGGGATGACAACTGTCCCTTCGCAAGCCTATAGACAAGGGGCAAACATCCTGTGATAGGTCTCCTGGCACCAGCAGGATGGTGTCAGCCATGGTGGCCTTGCATCCTGGCACTGCTGTGATGTGGAGGGGCAGGTTTCACCCCTCTGATGTTTGGTTAATCGAAACGTCTTAAATCACATCACTGTTTTTGAGGGGTTGTGTTTTGTAAAACTCCCCCACACACTTTCAAGTACATGGGCTGGTTTTGTATTTGTTATAAATGGAAAGGGAAAACACAGCCAGCAGCCAGGACCCCTCTCCTCATGCCCAGGGATTCTTTAAGCAAACATTTGCCTCCAGAAAACTGCACAACACTGGCACCTGGAGGGTTCTTGTTGCTGGCAGATGGCCCCAGAAATCTTGCAGGTTTTTCCATCTGCTGCTGCAAGCACATCCCTGGAGAGGAGGGATCTTAGAATCACAGAATGGTTTGGGCTGGAAGGGACCTTAAAGACCATCTCATTCCACCTCCACTCCCATGGGCAGGGACACCACCCACTGGACCAGGTTGCTGCAAGCCCCATCCAAACTGGCCTGGAACATATCTGGGGTGTGGGGCAGCCACAATTTCTCTGGGAAACTGGTGCCAGTACCTCATCACCCTCAGAGGGAATAATTTCTTCCCAATATCTAGGGATGTGACAGCCAGGTGCCAAAGCCTGCTGAGTTCAGATCCAGCACAGAGCTGTGGATGGGGTTTGCAAATGGCTTTTCAAAACAGGAGAAAATCCTTGAAACGAGCAGCAACAGGGGTCACAACACAGCTCTCACAGTGCAGACCATCAGTGTTTCACCAAACCTTTGCACCCTGAGGTTTGGCTGGCCCTAGTGCTGCCAGGCAGTGGACACCCCTGCTCCTTTGGGAAATGATGTCTCAAGCCTGCCCACAGGGCAAGCCTTGCCTCTGTGACACATTTTTGTTCTGCTTTCCTCCCTTGCCCTCTTGGACATTTTCCTGATTAATTCTGGGTACTGGACCAGCTGCTTGCCTTTGAGAAGTGGAGTGAAATAAAGGAGGTCAGATACTATCAGCCTCCACAGGTCAAATGGGAGCCTTTGCATTCACAGCCTCAAGCATTACCGGTAACTCCAGGGTTTGCAAGTTCTGATTCAAATTCTCAGAACCACAGGGCATGATGGGGACAGAGATTTTTTTTTTTTTTCTGTGTAGCCCAGAACACCAGAGAGCCATTAACCAGGGATGGATGTTTCAGAACAAGCTGGGGGTTGATGCAGCCCCAGAATGAAATTGCTCTGTTTTTTGGGCAATTTTTGGGCAATAGCAGGGGTTTGGTGGTGCAGTGCAGCCTCTGGGTTATATTGCCCCAGCATTTTGGTTCCATGAAGCCAAATGGCACCTCTGCCTTTTGTGGCTCTGGCACACTGGGACTGGAGGGGTGTTGCTATTCCCTCCTGAGCAGATGCTTTGAACATCACAGCAGGAGCATTTCCCAAGCAAGGCAAGAATTGCATGGGGACACTTTCTGCAGGTTTGAGGAGGCATCTGAAGTGGGGTGGCTGTTCTGCTGAGTGAAACTGTAAACATTGTGTAGTGATGTCTAAATTTCTTTTTTTTGAGGCTTCCACCTCTCTGGTATGTGGTGTAGCTGCCTCCACACTTGTCCTCTGTCACCCTAAGAGAGCAACCTCTGAGAGGGACTTTTCATCTTTATTTTTCCATGCCTTTTTTAATTTTTTAAATTTTCAGGAAGAGCCACCTACATCTTTCTCTTAGAAGATAAATACTTGAGAAGTGAAACGGCTCTTCCTGTGCCCGTAAATGGTGAAAAGCTCAGCTTATTTCCCCTGCAGAGTTTGACTGAAAAATAATGATCATTATTGCTTAAAACCAGAAACCAGCAGCGGCACTGAGAAATTTTGGAAGGTTTTTAAGTTCTTTCCCTGTATTTCCCCCATTGCTGTAAGTGTTCAAGGGCAGGTTGGATGGGGCCCTGAGCAGCATGGGCTAGTGGGTGGTATCTATCTGCCTGTGGCAGGGAGTTGTAACTGTATTATCTGTAAGATCCTTTCCAAGCCAAACTGTTCTGTGATTCTGTGATTTGTCCCCAACCTGTCTGAAACTTGGTCACCTGTCTGAGAGCTGGGACACAGGAGGTGTGAAATGCCAGGGAAGTTGTTCTCTGATGCACATCCCACTCACAAGGGAATCAGGATCAAGGGAGATGAGTTTGGCCACTGAGGCAAGCACATCCCCTGGAATGTGCAAGGAAGATCAGGGCTACCCAGGTGCCTCATCAGCATTTACAAAGCAGAGCTGGATTTTAAAGAACCTGAAAGAAATCAGGGAGAAAGGGAAGAATTGAGAGAATTAATGCTCCATCAACCACAAAATGTATAGTGCAGGGGTAAAAACCAGAGTGAGGGCAATGTTTGGATAAAAACCTGAGCCAAGACACCATTTGCCTGTATGTGTGATATGTCTCTTAAACCAATCAGCTCCTTGTTGCAATTCATATGCAGAATTGATGCAAGAATTAATAACTGGAAATTATTCCTTTCCTCTCCATCTGACTGCTGCTCATAAGCATGTCAGGGCCAGCCAGAGGTGGGGTGCACATGGCAGTGGGACTCTTCTGGTCTTGGGGATGGGGTCTGTGGAGGAACCCTTGGTTGTGCTGAGGATAAGAACCAGATTCATCTCTCTGTGCCACAGCCAAACTGATTGACCTGGGCAGTGGCCAGGAAGATGCTGCTGCTGCTGCTGCTGCAGCCAAAATGTGTCTCTGCTGGAGGGGTGCAGGGCTGGATGAGGGCAGTGCCTGAGCATGGGTGGCTTTAACTTTCCCTGTTTCCTCTGCGGCAGCGGGCTGGGGCGCTGGGACTGCAGCAAAAGTGAGAAAAGAGAAAAAAGTGTGCTGAGCTGAGAAATGAGTCAGTGCTGCCTTTGCCTGCGGGCTGTGAGGGCTCCGGGCCCGGCGCGTGCAGCCAGCACCAAAAACAGCCTGCAGAGGGTCCTGAGGGGATCCTTCATCACAGCCAGTGCCACAAACGGCCTGCAGTGGGTCCTGGGGGGATATTCCATCACAGCCAGTGACACCAACAGCCTCCAGTGGGTCCTGAGGGGGTCTTCCATCACAGCCAGTGCCACAAACGGCCTGCACTGGGTCCGGAGGGATCTCTGATCACAGCCAGTGCCACAAATGGCTTGCAGTGGGTCCTGGGGGGGAATTTCATCACAGCATCTCCTGCTGTAGGACCACGGGGAAACGAGGGGCCAAGGTGTCTGCTGACAGTCTGGGGCCCTGAGCCTGGAGGTGTTACCAGAACTTAGTGTGCAGAGCTGGCTTTGAGTCATGGGCTCTTGTGGGTCCCCAGTGCCCCAAGTGACAACCTTCCCCTGGAAGCCCTCCTGGCATCTGGTGCTGTGGCATGTGCCTAATAATATCCTTAATCATCAGTCACAGGGTGGTTTGGGTTGGAAGGAACCTTAGAGATCATCCAGTTCTAACCCACCTGCCATGGGCAGAGGCACCTTCCACTGGACCAGGCTGCCCAGGGCCTCATCCAAGCTGGACTCATGTCCCTGATCCATCCCTGATGATTTGCTAATTTGGATTGATTGGAGGATAAAGAGCAAAAGGCACAGTGCCCGTGGTCACAGGTAGCTTCCCCAGCAGCAGTGCATGCTTGGTGCAGCCTGCTTGACCTTATACCTCTTTCTGTGGCACGATGACTAATTTTGCAGCGAAGAGGAATTAATTCCTCATTGAATCAGCAGCAGCAAACCTTGGTAGGTTTTGTTTTTCACAGCCAGCACATCGACTCATCTCACTCTCTCTGAGAAGTGATGTCAAAGCAAACACGGATGGGGCAACTTGGGGCTGGACTGCAGCCTGCAGCTCCTGTGCTGCACCCAGGCACCCACACAGGGCAAGGGAGCACAGGGACCTGCTCAGAGCTCAGCCTGACATCTGAGCTGAGAACAGCCTTAGGGGATGCTCCCAGCAGCCAGACACAGAGCTCAGCCAGTGACACACAGGGCTCTGGGACTGCCAAAACCCTGCTCTGCCATGGTGGTGATGGCCACCAGCATGGCACAGCTGCCAGCCCCAGCTCCCTTCCCTTGGCCAGGCCCTTTGCTACACACAGGCCACTTCTGGGCTGGTCCTCAGCTCTTCATTTCTCTGTCTTTGGGGCTGGCAACGTGGGAAAATTTGAAAGTGATGTGAGTAATTTCACTTGACTGCGGCTCGGTTCCCCAGCGACGCTGGAAACCACAGCGCTCACCCTGGCCACCAGCTCCTGCTGCTCCTGCTGCTCCTGCTCCCTGCAGCCTGCTCCAGCCTCCCTCAGCACAGCCAGGGTCATGGGCCACCAGCTCCTGCTGCTCCTGCTGCTCCTGCTGCTCCTGCTGCTCCTGCTCCCTGCAGCCTGCTCCAGCTTCTCCTCAGGGTCATGGACGGGGCCACCAGCTCCAAGGGTCACAGATGGGACCTTCCTCTCCCTGCAGGCTCCTGTGCACCCATGGATGGACAGTGGCTCCCCCAGTGCAGAGTTTTCCAGCAGTTTGAGCTCTTGGGATGTTGGCTGATGTTCTGGGAGCTGTGGTTTGTGCAAGGCAGTCAGCACTCCGGTATCCTGCATGGGGAGCACAGCACCCCTTGAAGTCACATCCCCAAAGGAAATTTTACCGCGTGAAATTTAACATTTTTCACTATTGGAAGGGGCAGTAGAGTTAAACTGCTTCTTTTTAGTTCTGAATTGTCTTCTACTAGAAGATTACTTAAAGTCATTCCCATCCATAAAAGCAGCAGTGGAGCCCAGCACTGGTGGGATGTTGGGATCCTCAGCAGCCCCCAGGCAGTGTGGTGTGACCACCTCTGCTTTTAACAGCTGCGTTCAGTTGTAGCAAGGAATGCTTCTCACAGGTTACAAAACATCCTCTTTTTTTTCCGTTTGCTTCTTTTCCTAAACTGATCCAAGCAAAAAAAAAGAAAAATTTTTTTTTTTTTTTCCCTACAATATTTTCAGAGTTTAAAAGTCAAAGAGTTTTATCAGCCATGGAAATTTTTTAGTTTGATCATTTCACTCAAATTTTGACTTTTGGCCTTCTATGCTACATTTTTTTAAGGTTAGCTTTAAAGTTTAACAGAAAAATTCTCCATCAAACCAGCAAAGTAAAACTACTCATTTTTAGCGTGTCATGACTAAATAGGTAAGTCTTTAAAACATTAATTAAAATGCTTGCTAACACAAGGTGCTTTCCAGAAAATGTTTGATTATAATCTCATACCATTCTCTAGTGAAAAACCCACATTTTGATTAAAATCATTGATAGTTCTGATCAACCCAGCAGCATCCCAGCAACTATAACCCCACTGCTTCGTGTGGCCAGAGCATGTGTGATGGAAATTGGGAGCAAAGGCAAAGGATGCTGAGCCTGATCAGGCTCCTTGGAGCCCAAATACACTGAAACCCCAGTGGTGAGGGTGATCCTCACATGCAAGATCCACTGGGTTTGCATGTGCTCAGAGGACAGAGAGTTTTCTGTCTGGCCTTGAGATCCCATCACAATCACACACCCAAGCTTGACTGGGGAGATCTAATTTTGCCTTGCCAACAATTAATCTTTCTTAATAATTATTGCTACTGTCTTTTCTCTTTGCTCCTCCAATTACCTCTGGTTATTAAAGTCACATCTTGGCTTCAAGAAGGGATCTTCTTCCCTCATAGCATTGGGTTTTTCAGTCATTTTCAGGGAGGTTGGTGGGATGGTTGGTGCTGGGAGGGGGATGCACTGAAACATCAGTGCCTGGCTCAGCACACAGGGGAGGAGGGGGCAGTGCTCACATGGGAGCTGAGCACTCAGAAGAGCTGCAATTTAACAAATTTGAGAGAGGGGGGAAAAAGCCCTCCAGGGTTGCAAACCCCATCCTGCTGCTCCATCCCCTCTGGAAATGCCATTCTGCAGTTGCTGTAAATGTGTCTCCTCGTTTCTGCACAAGGTCGTGGCTGCACAGCTCGTTCCCCAACCTGTCCTCAAGGGGCTGTGCTGGAAGAGGTGAGGCAAAGCTGTCCCTGGAGCCCCTTCAGGTCCCCCCATAGCTGCTGAAGGACAGGAGGTGACACATTGGTGTTGGGGCCATGATGTTTGGCACCAGCAGCGTTATTTTTGGTGGTTGGGTAGTGAGCAGCTCTGTCACTGCAGCTCTGGGCTGTGTTGAAACCCAAGAGACAAAATGAGATGCTTTACCAAACCACAGCACAGCCCCTGTGATGTCCTGAGCAGCAGCACCCTCTGTCCTCCCTGGGGACCTTCTGAGGGAACACCAAACCACTGCCCTGTGTCATTTCAATCCTCCTGGGACAAAACATTTACATCAGGGCAACTTTATGGCATGAAACATTGTCAGTTGCTAAGTCCTGGCTTTGAAAAGCCTCTTCAATGTTCACATGCTGCAGCTGATTTGCAGGAGCACAATCTAGACCTTGCAAAAAATGGGGAATTGATCCTGTTTCTCTGGCATGTGGATTTCTGTAAGCCAGGTATGGTTTCATAGTGCAGCTGGGGGAGACCAGGAGTTGCAGTCATGGCCATGGGCCACAACCATTGGCAGCTGCAGCCTTTGAACCAGGATCAACATGGAGTTTTTCTCTATTTCTCCATATTTTTGTGCAGCATTTCCTTCTTCCCTTAATTCTGGGAGATCGGTTCCAGTAACAAACTCCCTAATGGAGGATGTGGATAGGGGGATAAATAACCCCTTGCAGAAATTTTTGTCTCCTTGCTGGCCATCCTTCTCCACCAGATCTTTATGGCTTTAGAGAGTAGAGAAGTTTTTGAGTGAGGCAAGGGCAAATGTAAAAGGGTCATGGGGAAGGCAGCTCTTCTTACTGGTGCAGCATGTTGTTTGCCCTCTGAACTGATGGAAAAACTGAATAATTGAGCTGCTTGTTGTACCACCAGGTTACCCCTGGACTGTTGAATCTCAGAATGGTTTGAGTTGGAAGGGACCTTAAAAATCAAACCTTCCAATCCCTTGTCTCCTGCCTTTGCTCTGAAAGCTGTTCACAGTCATCAGGCAGCCAGGCTGGCTGCTGAATGGTGCTGTGCTTTGGATCAGGCATGAGGCAAATGGGAAAGAAAGATCTGCCCTACTTTGAACAGAAGAAATGCTTGAGTTGAGGTTTTCAAAACAGCTCAACATTGAGATTGTTCTGCTCCAGTGTCATGTTAGAATGTACATGTAGAACTGCATATCCCTCATTTAGGCTTTGTGGCTCTTAAATAAGCTAAACCATAGCTAATTTTAGAAATATCACTGAAAAGCTCTTCTTCATCTCATTTCATGGCTGAGAATAGAAAAAGCTCAGAGCTCCAAACATGTGTTTAACTAAGCAGGAACCAGCCCAGTGCTGCTCTTGATGGGAAAACCACATAACCCATGGCCCTGCTGCAGGACAGGGATGTGCCACACCAGTTTGTGCTGGGAAGGGGGATTACATTCCCAGTACCCCACTGAATGCAGTAAATCTACACCTGTTAAGCACCAGGAATTAGGGTTTTCATTCATTCTCAAATGCAAACCTGCGTGCCTCTTGGTTTTTATTTGCATGAGCAAACCTTTGTGGGAAAGGCAGATGTAAAGCAGCGTCTCCATCAGTCTGTTTTCTTTTCCGCTTCATGGGTTTCCTCCTCAGAGCAGGGATGCAAAACACAGGACTTGCCCAGGGTTCTCAGTGCACTTGGAGCAGCCAGAATGGATCTAGGATAAGTTGATCAGAGCCACTGTGTATTTCTGTGCCTCCCTCACCAAAGCCAGCCAGAGCTTTGTGCTCATTCTGCCTGAGCAAAATCATTACCAAAGTGGAAGGCACCAGTGAATTAAGTCCAGAGATCCTAAATGACTTGTCAAAAGTCACACAGCAAATCATCTGTAGACATCCCAGTGAGACTGCTGAAAACTGGCTGGCATGCCCAGCTCCTAGCCCCTGGAGAGCTGTCTGTGTGCTCCATTCCCAAACTGACCCTGTTCTGGAGTGCTGTTAGTCCTGGTTTCTTTTGTGGATTTATCTACCTAACATTCCACCACCAGGATGAAGTCACTTTGGATTTAAAGGCAGCCATGGGCGAAACTGGGCATGTAGGAAACAGCACGAGACGCTCGAGGCGAGGAGGCTGCGTAGAAGGCAGAGTGTCTGTGTGTCTGTGTGTGCTCCTTGCTGCTGTGCAGCTCTTCCAAACAGGTTCCCCTCTCTCTTCTCCAACACATAGGAGGACTTCCTGTTGTGTTCACCAAAAAGGGCATTTTCCAAGGTGTTGGGCTCTGACAGCGTGCTGCACATAACCAGGAGCAGCTACAAGAGGAGACAGATTTTTATTTGCTTACTTTTCCTGGATTTTTTGCATCTCCAGCATTACCTCAGCTCCCTCTGGTCCTAAACCAGTACTGGAGCTCAGTCCAACAGGGATTTCAGCCCAAGGGCTAACTGATGACCATGTCCTGTTTTCAAAGACATTACCCTCAGTGTTTAATGGTGGCCTTGGCAGTGCTGGGTTAGTGGCTGGACTTGATCTCTATAAAGTCTTTTCCAACCTAAATGATTCTGTGATCTTGTGTCTGTCCTTGCATGACAGCCCTGATTAAGAAAGCCTAAACATGACTTCCACAGTGAATATGAAGGATTCACTGTGAAAGTTCAGATTTAGACCCTGTGGTAGTCCAGGACAGAGAACAAGAGCTTTGCATTGGGTAACTTGTAGCGTTCATCCTGGAGTAAAAGATACTGGAAATGAATGGAAAAAAAAGTTCTGAACTCTGAAAACTCCAAGCTGGTTTGATCTGTTTTCCACTTATCCAAGAAAACATCTCCAGCTGTTTTCCCTGCTCAGTTTATGGATTAGGTTTTGGTGGTTTTTTTTTGCAGGATGCTGCAGTGTTTGTTTAGTAATTTGTTTAGTGTTTGTGTAGTGTTTTTAGCTATTCCCAGCCTTGCTGGCATACAGCAGGACTGCAGAGGGCACTGGCTGTCCTTGCTGGTGGATCCTGATGGTTTCTGAGTCCTGTCCATGGTTGTGTCTTGCAGTCCAACAAAGTTCCCGTGGTGCAGCCGTCGCACGGAGTGCACCCGCTCACCCCGCTCATCCCCTACAGCAACGAGCACTTCAGCCACGGCTCCCACTCCCCCCACCTGCCTGCTGACATCAACCAGAAACAAGGTAAGGCCACCACCAGGACCTCTCTGCTGGGAGGGGGCTCAGCTGGAGACCACTGAGGCTGGCACCCTCCTGCTCCCAAATCAATGAGAAAAATCAGCACCTTTGGTCAGCTTAGCAGGAGAAGCTTGTTTTTAGTTTATTGGCAATGCTTTGTGATCTGGCTGTGAGCAGTTTGATACCAAAAGTGCCAGCCCTGCTGATGGAGTGTGCTCAGTTCTCTGTACAAGCTGTCCTGCACCTTGAGACCACACCAGAGCCTGCACGATAATGCACAAGAGTCAACCAGAAAATGGAAAGTAATCTTTCCTTTGACTCATACCCAAACTGCTGTCAGGTTGTCATTTTGAGAAAATAAATGCTTGAAACAGGAAATATTTTGACTAAATGGGATTGGTGTCTGATAGTTGACTGGACTGTGACATGTGTGTCCCCCTAGCCACATGTTATGTGGTTGTCACCTGGTTTGGCTTTTTGTGTTCCTGTGTGAGCCCAGGCTGTGTCAATTGGCTCATGAGGCTACAGAGGAAAGTACAGTATGCTGAGGTTAAACCCTCTGAAATAAACTGTAAATACAAGTATGTGTTGAGGAATTCACCCCAGCCCATCATTCCATCATTCTTCATGGGTTCCTGGCAAACTGAGTGTAAAATCAAACTTTTCTCAACCTTACCTTAGTGCAGAACATCTGTTCAGATTACCCAGTTTTTTACACAAACCTGAGCTTGATTTCACAGGAAAGCAAAAAAAATCTGACAGTTTTTTGTCAAGCTGCATTCAGGAAGGAGGACAGTGCCAAAACAGAGGCACAAAACCAATTGTTGTGATGAGGGCAAAAGCCTCCATCCAGGAGTGATCCAAGTGGTCCCAGAGGCATCAGCTTCACCAAGTTAACATCACTGATAAAACAATGGGTTATTGAGGATGCTCTTGGCAGGAGGACCCACTGAATAATCCCTGGTCTGAACCTAGAGGCCACACTCTGGACTCATCAGGGATGCTGATGGTGGGGTTTAGGTCTGGAGGTCACATTCTGGACTCATCAGGGATGCTGATGGTAGGGTTTAGGTCTGGTGTAAGGGATACTCAGGCGCATCCTGGGTGTCTTCCAGGCAGCACACTGCTTGTCAACCATCAGGGCACAATAAACTCAGCAGAAAAATAGAAAGAGTTCACAAAATGAACCTACTGAAAGCTCAGGCAATGAGTTGAGTCTGACAGAAGGTGTGCAGGAAGGCAGCCCAGCACCTTCCCTCTTGCTGCCTTTGCTGCACCCGGCAGAGCTCTGCCCCTCCAGGAGCTGCCTCCTGGCACTCACTGTCAGCCTGGGAAACCTTAAGTGGTACAAGAAGAGCAGCTCACCCAAGGGCAGAGCTGGTTGTACCCCTCTGTGGAGGCTACAGCTGGCACTGGAGCAGTCCCTGAGCATTCAGCTCTGCAGTGGGTCAGTCATTCCTGGACACTGTCCTTGGGCTGCCCACCTGGCCCTCAGTGCAGGCACTGTCCACATTCCCATTTGTCCTGTGCTTCTACAGACACAGGGAGTCTGTTTGTCCCAGAGACCCACCTTGTGCAAGTCAAGGCAAGGTTCAGCCCACAATGCTCAGCTGGGTCCTGCCTTTGTGGTGCAGCTGTGATCAACATGCCCCATGCCTGCACTGCTGGGTGAGGGTCTTCTCCTGTGTTCATGCAGATGTGCCCCATCTGTGTTTTCATCACTACCCCCACCACCACCCAGTGTAAGTGCTTGAGAGGCACTCTCATACTCATTCTCCCAGCATCCCTTTAAAGTTTCTCACAGTAGCCCAAGGACACACAGACCAGGAAATACAAGCAGGAATTCTGAGTAAGTGGCTGGTGGCCCAACCACTGGGCCAGCAAGAATAACTTGTGCTCTGGCTTATGCAACTCCTGTTGTTGGGGGTGCAGATCTGAGGACATTCCATCAGCTGCCTTGGGCAGGCCTCGTTTTGTTTGACCCTCCATGGGCCACTGAGTCCCACTTGAAGGAAATCTTGTACTAGGTTAAAGATTCCTGTCAGGTCAGTTATATATTTATTTTAGCTGACTCCTAATAAAATGCACTTGGTATCATTCCTAATTAATAAGGGATCATTCAAACACCTAGGAGAAAAACCCAGTTGCAGCTGCTTGTAACTCTAACCAATTTAGTCCATGTGTTTGTCATCCAGGATGGCCACTGGATAATCCCTGTTCCCACGTTTTGTCTGAGGTTCAGTAGCAGCCATCACTACCCTGGGCTGCTACCAGAGCTCAGTCCCTGCACCCCTCCAGTTCCCAGTCCAGGGGTCAGCTGGGGGCCAGCTTTGCCAGCAGCACCGTGGTTGTCTGAGTCCCACCCACAGCCCCAGGCAGCACAGGATGTTTTCCAGCCCAGCTAGGAAAGGAGCAGTGCTGCAGCCCTGTCCCCTGGCCATGCTGCTGTGCCAGAGGCTTTGAAGATCACACAGGGATTCCCCATGCAAAGGGTGAATTCCCAGCTGGCACCATACCCACCTCCATAGCTCCTTGGCATCCACAGAGCTGCAGAACAGTTGTTTTGAACTTAAATTGCCTAAAATTAAGTTGGAAGTGATGCCTGCTGGAACATCCCCACTGCTCACGGGGGGTCCTGCAGATGACTGATGGAGAGGGAGCCCAGGAACGGCTTTGACCATCCACTGAACACCTGAGTGGGCTCTCTGGGAAAGGCAGAGGGATGCCTGGAGTCAGCCAAATCCTTAGCAAAGCTCCTTGGCCTCAGGGTGGCATGGAGCAGCTGTGATGCTTGTGCAAGAGCATGATGTCTCCTCCACCCCCCCCTTATGTCTGTGATTTTGCAGCAATGTGGATGCCCCACCACATCCCCACAGAGGGAAGCACAGGGAACACCACCCTGCAGATGGTTATTTCATGGGGCTGTCCACAAGTGCCCAGAGATGGAGCAGCCAGGGGGCTGGGAGCGAGCTGGGTCACCCAGGGAGTGCAGTGCCACGTTCAACTCCTCTCCTTCTCCTTCTTGCAGGAGTGCACCGTCCTTCGCAGACCTCAGACATCCCTGGTTTCTACCCCCTGCCCCCCGGAGGAGTGGGGCAGATCACACCGTCGATGGGATGGTGAGTGAGGGACGGCTCACTGAGCCCGCCCACCTCTGCTGCTGCTCCCTGTGACCTCCACGGGGCCTTCCCCAGCTTCTCCCCTCCTGTGTGCTGTGTGAAGAGGGAGGAGAATCCAGCCCTGTCTGTCCTGGAGGTGGGAGCAGACCCGTGGAGAGGCTGAAGGTTTCATCCTGGCTGAGGCATCCCTGGAGAGGGGTTACAAGCTGCCCAATCCAAAACTGCCTCCTGCTTTACATCTGTCTGTGTGGATTAGGGAACCCAGAGAGAGCTTCCTACCCATCCCTCCTGATCACAGCAGAAGTCTCTTTTTTGAGTAGGAGGTAATTTTCTCCCTCACTGGACTTTTCTGCACAAACAGTGCTTTCCCTGAGCACACCACCAGTATGGAGTAATCCCGTGGGATGCTCCATCTGCCAGGCCCTGGTGTTTCTTGGGATCTGACACACTGGGAAAAAGCACATCATGGCAGAGACCTGCCAGGAAGCAACCCTGATACCCACAGCGTGGCCAGCTGGTAACCACTGCCCCAGCTGGCATGGGAAAGGAGAGACCATGAGCTGGAGCACTCCCAAAACGTACTCCCTGCATGGGCCAGCCCTGCAGATTATCCTGCAAAGCACAGCCTGCTGGTAAACCTGCCCTGGGGACACAAGTTAAAAATACACCAGTGTGTTCTCTGTGGTCATTGCCACTGGCTTTTGTCCCCATGACCATGAGCACACTGAGAGAGCGGGTCTGGCAGGTGCTGCCATGTGGGCATCATCACTCCTCAGGTTAATGTTTATTCCCTGCTGATGATGTAGGGACATGGCAGAGGCTGGCAGGGAGACTGGTGGCTGCAGGTGGCAATTCAGGGTTGCTGGGATGAGGAGAGGGTGCAGGGACAGTGGCCAGATTCCCCCAGTGCCAGTGGATAAAACTCTGGCAAAGCCCAGCAGAGAGCTTCAGGTACAAGAACCTATTACAGAGTGGGAAAGGGGAAGCTTCTTAAAGCACAAAGTAAAATGTTAGCTTTTGCTTTGTTTTGTTTATGAATTTCATGTTCCAGATATTTAACCACAAGGAAACAGAGAATGAGGCCTTTGATACAGAGTCTGGCTTCAAAGAGATTACATTTTGCCTTCTGTGCTAAATCTGCTACTCTTGGGTGATGATTTAACTCCTCATATGATGTGATTCATCCTCAGGAAAAACAAGGACTGGGTGACTCTGCTGTAACATGAAAGGAACAGTGGGAGTGGGGAGAAAGGAGCCTGTTTGTCAAATGGAAGGTCCATCTGGGTTAGGATGGTGCTGTTCAGACAGCCCTGGGCTCATGAAGGGAGAGCAGTCTGGTTTTTTATGGAGATTTTGTGGGGCAGTTGAGGGTAGAGAGAGCTTTCATGGCTGAGAGCTGCTCCAGCATCCTTGGGGTTTGGCATCCTCCTGCAGCCTCATCAGATGGCTTCATTAATGGCTTCATTAATGGAGCAGATATGGTAAAGCAGCAAAGGGCCTGACATGCAGAGAGCAGCACCTTGAGGCATGTGTGTCTAACAGAGTTTGGCTCGTTCTTTTCCTTGCCTGGAATGTGTGGAAGAGCCCCAGCCCCCCCTGTGGAGTGCCCAGTGCTCAGCTGAGGCTCAGCACTGCTGTGGGTGGCTGCAGGAACACTGAAGCCTGGCAGGTTCATGGCAGCATCCAGGGACTGTGTGCCAGGGATGGGTGTGCTGGGGATGGTCATGCCAGGGATGCACCCCAGAGAAGCTGTGGCTGCCCCATCCCTGGAAGTGTTCAGACCAGGCTGGATGGGATCTTGAACAACCTGGGCTAGAGGAAGGTGTCCCTGCCCACGGCAAGGCGTTGGAACTGGATGATCTTTAAGGTTCCTCCCAACCCAAACCATTCCAGGATTCTGTGGTTGTGCTGGTGCCACCAGGGAGCTGCCAGGCCAGGGCAGCCACACATGGGAAGCAACTTTTCCTCCACAAGCTGGCAGGCAGGAGCTGGGCACAAACTGGTTTTGCTCTCACCGAGCGCTTCAGGAGGAGGAGCTGCAATCACTCTCTCTGTAATTAAGCTGGGATGACAGTCAGATAAAAGCTTCCAAGAGTCCAGTCAAGTGAGTTTTGCTTATGGGAGCCTGGCAGTAAACATCAGCCAGGAACCTGCAAATCGTGTCACTCACCTGTGCCCGGGGCCAAGCTCAGTGGTGCCAGGGCAGCCTCGCCTCCACCATCCCACAGCCCTTTCCTGAGCCACCCTCCCATCACCAGCTGATCCTCTGCAAACAGGCTGAGAGCTGGGGTTGTTCAGCCTGGAGAGGTTTCCAGGGAGGCCTGAGAGCCCCTTCCTGTACCTAAAAGTAGCTTAAAAAAAGAGGGAGAGGCACTTTTTATATGGGCAGATAGGACAAGGGAGAACAGTTTTGAAATAAAAGAGGAAAGTTGGATCAGATGTTGGGAAGTTTTTTACACAGAGGGTGGTGAGGCCCTGGCACAGGTTGTCCAGAGACATTGCAGCTACCCCATCCCTGAAGATGTTCATGGTCAGGTTGGACAGGGCTTGGAGCAGCTGGATCTAGTGGAAGGTGTCCCTGCCCTTGTCAGGAGCTTGGAATGGGATGAGCTTTAAGGTCCCTTCCAACCCAGACCAGTAATTCCATGGTATGGGCTGCAATTGTGCACTCCCAACCATCAGGGACTGATTTTGCAATTGCTTTAATTTTCATGTCAGAGGGACTTTGGATGAAGCTGCAAGTGCCTGACTCCATTCCCATCCCAATACCCCAGCCCCTGGAGTAACCCAGGTCTCTCCTGGATGAGCTCCAAGTGTTTTCTCGCCCCTGGGGCAGCCGTCTCCACCTTCAAAGGCTGTTTGGGTTTCCCGGTGCTCGCTGTTTGTTGGTGTGTTTATACACCCGACATCTGAGGGGTCGGAGAGGGCTCCTGCCTGCCAGGGTGTAAACAGCCCTGGCTGCCTTTCCTGCAGACACATCCCACAGATTTCAGTCCAGCCAGGAGGATTTCAGACAGCAGCAGGAGCGTGAGCCTCCTTCCTGCCTAGCACAGCTCAGGGCTCTGATGCTGCCCTGCTGCCATTATTCCTTTTCAGGGCAGAAACTTCTCTTTAGCCCTGAAAAATCCCAGGCATCCAGGAGCTTGGGTCCTTCACAGTGCACCCCACTTAATGATAAGGGACTTTTTATGGATTTTTTTTCATCATTAGAGCTGAAAATAGGTGGTTTAGGTCCTGGGTTTAGGTACAGCTCTGTGCAGCCTGGCCAGAGGAGCACAAGTACCAGCACAGTTGTGAGCACCCCATTGTGCCCATCCCTGGAAGTGTTCAAGGCTAGGTGGGATGGGGCTTGGAGCAACCTGGTCTAGTGGGAGATGTCCCTGCTCATGGCAGGGTGGGTTGGAATGAGATGAGCTTTAAGCTCCCTTCCAACCTAAACCATTCTGTAATTCTGTGATCTCCATGTGCAGTTTTAGGCAAGAAGCATCTTTTGGCAGGTTTGCAGAACAATCCAAGGTATTTTTGAGCTATTTCCATATGAAAATGCGGGGGTTCCCTTGCTGGGAACAACAAGGAACTTCCTGCATAGTTATTTTACTATCTCAAAAATCATTTCCAGCCGCAGGTCTGATACATGTCTGGTCCCCAGTATGAAACAGCTTTCAAAAAGAATGCAGGACTGAGATTTTGGCTTCTTTAAAACTGACGGGTGTCCTTAAAAGGGTGTGCTGAGGAAATCAGAGCATTCCTGAAGCGCTAAGGCAGGGTAGCCACCTTCTCTCCAGGCTCCAGGAGTCTCCTGTGCTTGGGGCATCACAGCATCACAGAGTAGATAAAGTTGGAAGTGACCACAGTGGGTGACCTGGCCCAGCCTCCCTGCTCAAGCAGAGTTGTTCCAGAGCACATGGCACAGGATTGCATCCAGGCAATCCTGAGATATCTTCAGTGAGGGAGGTTCCACATCCTCCAGTGCTTGGTCACTGCACAGTAAGGAATTTTTACTTATATTTATCCTCCTGGTGCAGCTTCTTATGCACCATACAAAGAATCTGAGCAGGCTTTAATTTTTTTTTCTTTTTTTTTTTTTTTTTTGTCACACTGTGCTCTTTTGAGCAACTTCTTCTGTACAATAGCAACATCTCCTGATTTTTCAGCATGCCTCTGCACTTTGCATTGTTACCAGGTAAACTCAGAGCTGCAGCATTAGTCAGTACCAGGGGCAGAGGGGTTCAGAACTGGATCCTTTGTAGGAAGGCCCAGGTTCTCTCAAAATAACCCCCAAAGCCCACACTGCCCCTCAAGCCTAAGGGACACTGAGTGTCCATCCACCCAGCCAGGAGCATCAGTGCTCTGAACCCATTAGCAAAGGGTATCTTTAGGAAACACCCGTGGCTGTGGATGCTTTATAGACTCTTTCTTCCTGATCCCAGGCAGAGCCAGTCTGTCTATCCGCTCCCGTCATGTGGATTTAGACAGCCGTACTCGTCAGCGCTTTCTGCTGGGGCTTCTTTCTCCAGGTGAGTATCAGCTGTGGCAGACAGGGCAGCTCAGCTGGTCGTGCAGCTTGCAGTTTGTGCAGCAGGAGCTTGCAGCAGACCACAGCCACCCAGGGACAGCCACGGGGACAGAAGGCACTTTTAGGCAGTGTCTGGTCCAAGGGGTGCTCAGGGGAGTATTGAGGATGAAGGGTGCACAAGGGTTGGGTTTTATTCAGCAGAGCTCTAAAGAGAGTCAAAAACTCCAGCCTTCAGCTCAGCACTGGGAAACGGGGTGGAATCCATGGCTCAGGACTTTGCTCCGTGTCACTAACCCTGAATGTGTCCCTGCTGCCACCAGCGCTTTGCTCTGCAGAGATGGATCTGATTTACCTGGTCTTAGCTTTAAAAGCAGGACAGGAGGGGGCAGTGATTTGCTGCCCTCCCATCAGAACAAGCCATTTCTGTGAGATACAAACACAGCTTCTGCCTTTGGGTGAGCAAAATGCATCCCCTGTGGATGGGAATCACTGAGCCCAGCTCTTCCAGGCGTGCTGCTGGGCAAAGCCCTCCTGGTCCCATAGGTTCACCAGGGCCATATCAGCTTCTGCTTCTGCTTCATGTTGTCCTGAAGGGCTGTTAGTGGAGATTTCCCACAGGAAAACCATGCAACCCTTGCTCAGGTGAGCCCTTAGCCACACAGAAACCTGGATCTATGCAACCCTCGATCCATACAACACTTGATCCATGCATGCCTTGATCCATGCAGCCCCTTAGCCTTGCAGAAGAGGGAAGGGAGGGCTGCCAGCCCTCCTTTCTCATGACGTATGACCCATGCACAGCTTCAGAAGTGAAGGCAAGAGGAGCTAACGGTTCCCTGTGGAGCCCCAGCAGCCTCCCTGAGCTCCTGCCTGCAGGATTTTGGGGTGGATTTTGCAGCACTGCTGCTGCAGCCGAGAAAGTACACCTGGCCAGATAAGGATCAGACTGTGCTGGTGGATTAAATTAAACAGCTTTTCTTTTCGTGCCAGCATATCTAATGAACAGTTCATCTCCCATGGGCAATTCTGCCATCTCAAGCTGCAGTCATAAAGTGGCAAGCTTGGCAAAGCTGACTTTGCTGGCTTTATCCTCCAGAACTCAGGAGAGAGCTAATGAAGCCTGAGAGCTAATGAGACCTCTCATGATCTCAGCCCATGTTGTGGAGAGCATTGCTTAGGCAAGGTGCACCTCCTAGAGTTGCAGTTGGGTTCATGTTCAGACTTAGTCTATTTCTGTTAAAAGAAAGGTGTGGGGTGGTCCTAATCTCTCCCATCCAAACCCAGACTCCCAAAGGAGTTTGTTGTTCCTTTCTGCAGTGCTAATGAGATAGTGCAACAATAGAGACCTGAGCAGCTGAAACTGCTGGGTGAAAGCACCCTTGATCTCGGCCAGGCTGGCTCCTGCTGCAGGTGGCTTCCCTCACTGTGGCACTGGATCCTTTCCATCCACGTGCCCACAGCTTGACCAGCCATGCCATAACGGTGACCCAGGGGTGGTGGGCACTGCCTGCCCCCCTCCAGCCTGGCAGCACTGTGTGCTTTCCATGTCCTCGCTTTCTGTCTGCTTCGCCACGTCAGAGCGCGCTCCGAGGGACAGCGTGGCTGCCTGAGGGATGCCCTGGCACTCTGAGGGATGCCCTGGCTGCCCAGTGCCCCAAGGGATGCCCTGGCACTCCAAGGGACATCCTGGCTGCCTGGCCCCCGCCGTGTCCCCACCTGGCACAGCCCTCTGGCACAGCTCACCTGCTCTCTCTTGGAGCCTCCCAGCACAGCTCACCTGCTCTCTGTTGCAGGTTCACTCACCCTCTGATGCTGGGCTCTGGCATGCACACCACCGGCATCCCGCACCCCGCCATCGTGCCCCACTCCGGCAAGCAAGAGATGGAGCACTACGACAGAAACATGTGAGTGGGAAGTGCTGGCTCAGCAGCAGCAGCTCCTCAGCACACATTTCATCTGTCACTCTCAGTTCTCACACAGGGGGAGGATGGATGGACACTGAGCTGTGCATCTGAGGAGCAAATCTCAGCCCCCCCCCACCCACCTGCTCGTGCTGTTGGGTTGTTTTGGGGTCGAGTCTTCTGCTGGCTCTGATGCTGAAACCCCCTCTTTTGTCCCACCAAGGAAACCTCAGCCAGAACCAAAGAGAGAGAAGGAAGCCAAGAAGCCCACTATTAAGAAGCCCCTGAACGCTTTCATGTTGTATATGAAAGAAATGCGGGCGAAAGTCATCGCCGAGTGCACCCTGAAGGAGAGTGCTGCCATCAACCAGATCTTGGGCAGGAGGGTAAGAACTCATGGGGCCACTGTCATCACCTGGTGCCACATCCCTGTCCCTTAAAGCTGCTGTTAAGTACATAACAAGCATCTGCTCTTATTCCACAGACACAGGGGCTAGGTATGCCCTGAGGTGGGGTGGTAGTGGTGGGCTGGGCTGGCAGGGGACAGCAGGGCCATGTTTCAGTGCTGTTTGTCCCTGCAGTGGCACGCTCTGTCCCGGGAGGAACAGGCCAAGTACTACGAACTGGCTCGCAAGGAACGGCAGCTCCACATGCAGCTCTACCCTGGCTGGTCTGCCAGAGACAACTACGTGAGTGCCCCCTGAGTGCCCCCTGAGTGCCCCCTGAGTGCCCCGTGCTGGGACCCCCACCCTGGGCATGCCCCACAATGGTCTGGAGGGCTGGCTGGTGTTAACCAAACACCTGGGCCTGGAAATGCCATTCCTGGCAGCATAAGAGCCATAGAAATTCACATTTCAGGAGTATTTTGAACACCTTATTGCCTTATTGCCTGTCTAAAGGATGAATGATGCAGCCCCCAGCAACCATAAGCATTTTTTGGCTTATTGTCCAAGCAAATACAAATAGAAAGGAAGATAAACCTTTAAGTGCTGTGGATATATCTTTGGAAATGTAATTTTTTGGAAGCAAACAGCTTTGTGCATCTTGGACAGCAGCTGAGGTATCTGTGAGTGTGGTGAGGCTCTGGCACAGGTCACCCAGAGAAGCTGTGGCCGCCCCATCCCTGGAAGTGTTCAAGGTCAAGTTGGACAGGGATTGGAGCAACCTGGGGTAGTGGAAAGTGTCCCTACTCATGTCAGGGGGTTGGAACAGGATGTCTTTGAGGTCACTGTCAACCCAAATAATTCTATGATTCTGTGATTTAAAATAGTGGCCCTTTTTGTAGGGGGCCTTTTCTTGTGACTTTCACGACTGTTTTGACATTACATGCCTAACAAGGTCATTAGAGAACTGAAGCAAAGCACACATAAATCTTCAGATGTCTGTCCATCCGCACACTCCATCATTTCCCTCAGACACTTTCTTACCCCTGGGAACTGCACAGTGAGTGCCCATCCTTCCCACACTGACTCCAACCCTCCTTCCAGAATAACAGAACTCCACCAAGGGCAAGAAAACACCTGAAAACAGACCCAAACCACCCCAAACTCCCCCCAGAAACAGAGGGCAGAGGTGATGGGAATCCCCCAGCCCACATTTTGGTGGATGCACATCTGGAGGGCATCAGCATTGCTGAGAGCATGGCACCATCTTCCTCCAAGGCCAAGCACATCCTCCATGGAAATCCCAGTCCTGTATCATCTTCATCTGGTTCCTTGGGGAACCCAGGCTGGTTCCCTTCTACAGAGGACAGATGTTGGGCTCCAAAAGTGCATATTGGTGCTTCCAGCACTGTGAACCAGCTGGTTTGGGTGTTGTGCTTGTTGGAAGAGATGCTTCTCTCTCTGAAGTTGAGCAGGGACGAGGAGGAGGAGGAGGAGGGGGAATGTAGGTCACTGGTGCAGCACATGATGCAGAAATCAGGCAGGAAATACAGCTGCTCCCCCTCTGAAGGAAAAGCTCACCACAGCTCAGAGCTTTCCACCTTCACTCAAACCACAAGAAGTCATATAAAAAGTCACAGGTCAAAGGCAGCCCTGGGAGCTGCATGTGCCACACAGCCAGATTTGCTTCCGTGCTGCTGTGCCCTCATTAATCAGCTCTCTAGGGGCAAGGAGAGGTGCTGCATCTTGTGAATCAGAGAGGCAGTCTGGGGATAAAACAGGACTTTTTTATTCGTGAAAGAAGAATGAGAGATGGGTCCAGAACTGCAAAAGCACTGAAATAGATTAGTATTATTTAAAAATAAATTTCTGAGGATTTCCTAAAACTTTATTTCCCATTTGCAACCAGGGAATATCAAGAACCAGTTTCAGTTTGGGTATAAGGCACCACATTAAAGCATGTTTTGGAAATAGGGAAGGTTCTAAAATGAACCAAGTGCTTTTTAGAAACATAAGGAGCGGGAATAAGAATATGACAGGAGCATCAGCTATTGATCTCTCCATTGCATGCAGCAAATCTTGTTCAATTCTGTTGATCTCACTCAAAGTGCTGAGCCAAACTGCCTGTGGTGCTGGATCTGGGGATATTGGAAATGAGGGTTAATCCCTGAGAAAAGGCACAAGCCCAGAATGAATTTGTGCTGTGCAGAAGCCATAGCAAGTGCCCAAAACCACTTTGGGTTTGGGTTTCACTTTGAGAGTTCCTCCTGAGTTTCTTCTTAGGAGAGTTGGAATGGGAAGAGGGAGAAGGAAGAGACACCCTCATAGATAAACCTGAGCAGTCTCTTTGCAGCCTTTTCCAGCTCATCTGCTCCTGGAATGGGCTGAGCCAGCAGCCATCCCCAGCACCCAGTCCAGCCCAAAAGCCCTGCACAGGACCCTCAGTTTTCTGGAGCACAGGTAACAGCCTTTCCTTTGATTTCCTAGGGAAAGAAGAAGAGACGAACACGAGAAAAGCAGCAAGATTCCAGCTCAGGTAAGTGCCTGCAGCCTGGCAGCTGTTCCTGCTCAGATGGGAGAATCCAAAGCAGTTGTTGTGTTTTACTGTGTTTTCTTTTATTCTCTGGAGCTTAACTAGAGAAATACACACTCATTATTTTTTTAAGCCGTGGTAAATTAACATTTCTGTGACTTTTTAATAGGCATGTTTGATTTAGAACAGGGGTAGTGTGAGAAAGCTGAAAAGACTGGATTTTGGCAAATGTATAATAATTTCATATAAACTATCACTAAACTTCATCTCTTGAAAATATCCAAGGGGAACATCCCCATCAAACCTACAGATGATATTAGCTAAAGAAAACTCCTCTCAAATGCATCCGTATTGTGTGTGGGATGAAATGTAGTGGCAGGACTGAAGATCATTCATGGGACTACTCCAGCTTTGGTTGTAGTTTCAAAGTAATGTAGAGTTGAAGCAAAGTCATACTAAACCCCACCTCCCTGTACCACCCTGCCGTTGGAAAAGGCCCCTTTGACAGATTTCAGCTGGTCACAGACACATTCCCATCATCCAAGGCTATTCATGTGCTGATTTCTAAAGTATTTCTGCCACAGCAGGAATAAATATTATCTGTACCAATAAATATTAGTTTAAAAGGGAGTCATTATCAAGAGATGTGTCCCAGTAATACGTTCAGTTTAATTAACACTGTTGATCTCATTCAGTGCTGAGTTTGATAAGAAGAATACAAGGTTTTAGACCTTTATGTAGAGTGCATTGTATATTTTTTTATATATCCATAAATATGTCTTATCTGTGTGATACAAAAATTATAATTTCACCTGTTACAGATTGAAAACCAACTACTGGTTGTACACAAGGAGACATTCATTGATGATGGTTGAAAGAGAGAGGCTGAATCCAGCACAGAAACGTGCTGTTAATCTCATTCACAACACCAGAGAGAAACACGATGTGCCTGAAAGCAAGCAGGGCTTCACCCTAATGAGTGCTGTAATTACACAGCGCAACAGCAGCGTTTTAGGGCAGGCCGTGGAGAGCAGGTTTTCCATTTAAACGGGAAGGGGTGTGATGGGGGCAGAGTGGGATAGCTGGGCCAGGTCTCCGTGGTGCTAACTCTGCTTTCAGCCTGCTTCTGCAACGTTTCCTCCTCTTCTCTCGGTGCGCAGCCCGGTGGTGTCTGCTGGAAGGGCGGGGAGCCGGCAAGGATGCAGATACAGGAGCCAGGCATTGCCTCGGGATTTGGCAGCTTTTCCAGACTTAAGAAATTGGAAGAGCTGTGAATTTCCCAGTAATTGCCCACGTTCCTCAAAGCTGTTTCCCAAACCACCTCCAGCTGCCAGCAGTGATCACTGGTATTTGCCTAACGATCACTTTCTTCCAGGTGGTGCCAGCGCCATTCTGTAGCAGAAAATAATGGGATTGTAGTGTGTTAGTCGTGTGTCACAGTGGCTAAAATGATGTTGCCTCTTTTCTTCCTCGTGCTCCTCCTCCTCTTTGTGCCTCTGCCTTGCCCATTCTCGCCGCGCATGCTTCTGTGTTCAGATCCTGCCTCTCCTAAGAAATGCAGAGCTCGCTTTGGCCTCAACCAACAAACGGACTGGTGCGGCCCGTGCAGGTGTGTATGGCATCTCCTCCTCGCTGCTGGGTGTTCCTGGGACAGGGGGTCAGCTCCAGGTGTCCCCCTGCAGCCCTCCCAGCATCAGGCAGGGCAGGGAATGCTCTGGGCGTCCTCAGGACTTTTCTGAGCTGCAGCGACAGGCTGTACTCTGGGGTTTTTATCCCTCCCGGGGCAGTGTTGGTTTAGTGCTGTACATATTCCTCAGCTGATAGACTTCCCTGGTCTTTAAATTTATTTCCAGGATGGAGACCTCTGTGATCCTTACATGAGGGGGTTTTTTTCCAGTCACATTAGTGGCACCCTAGGGTCAGCAAGTGAGGATTTAATGGGGTATTTTTTGCTATTTATACTGGGCTAACCATGTATTTCAAGATCCATCTCTTTCTGAGCCTTAAATTTAGCAGTACCCACCATGGGTGGGGTGGGACAGCCTCAAGCAGCAAAACAGAGCAGTGCTGTGCTCCTCAGGCTCCCAGAGATGGATTTGGTAAAGAAATAGTAAAGTTCACGTCAGCCAAGTGCTGCTGAGCTCAGAGGGGCTGCAAAGGCCGGCAAAGAAAGCTCCTGGGAGCTTCTGGATCTGGGTGCCAAAGCAGAGAGAGACTCCAGCTTAGATAGACATCTGCAATTTGTAGTTTTACACCAATGCATGAGGGAAAGGGTGGAAGTAAAGTACTGGTTGATGTGTTCACTTCATCTTGAAGTGACTAAAATCATTTAGTTGACCCATACCTTGCTGCACTCCAAGCTCCAGTCCTTGTGGCTGAGTCCCCTCCTGCACCTCAGCGTACCACAACAGCAAAGCTCCCTGTTTGCCTTTCATTCCCTGGGAAGTGTCATCAAGCACCATTTTTAATTAAGAATCCAGGCAGAGCTCCCTTAGTGTCTCATTAATGCCTGAATGCCAGAGGGGGCTGCTGGAGTGCCCTGTGCCCCCTGCAGCTGTGCTGCCAGGCTGAGTGCCCACTCTGCCACGGACACTCCTTCCCCCTTCCCTCTGCCTCCATTCCAGCTCTGAGCTCAGCTTCTCCTCTGCACGGCTTCCTGATTAACACAGGCTGCTGGAGTGCCTGGGCACCTTGGCATGCTCCTCTGTGTGCCCCTGTAACCCAGCCCTGGCCAGCCAGAGCTGCTCTGCAATTCTGTACTAACTGTGCTGCTGCCACTCGGGGGCTCCTGCCCAACGGGCTCTGCTCACCTGTGCAGAACAACCTCCCCAGGAGGATCTCCACTCCAAGAGAGAGGTTAACTGGCTAAAACTGGGTGTTCCTGTTCACACTCCTGCCCCACAGCCTGGACAAACACTCCAGGGTGCTGTAGTTTCCAAAGTGAGAGGGATAAATGCCTTTAGCTGTGTAATGCCCACCTCAGCATAACCCATGGACTGGGCTGTTATCAGTAGTCGGTAGTATCACATGTTTTTTTCCCCCTGTAACTTTAAATCCAATGAATCAATGGGCACATTCCTGTAATCTTAAACACTGAAACTCTATCCTGCAGCTGCTCCTAAGATATCTCTGGGAAACAGCTCATCCTCAGGCTTGTCTGGGGAATTACTGCCCATGGAAAATACCCTGGAGTTAAATAATTCGTGTTCCCTATTGCATTAATTGGGTCAGCAGGGCTAACATGGCACTGACAGCAGTAACAGCACTGCTCTTGTTCACTTCCAGTGCAAGTCATGTTTGATAGCGGACTAGTTAATGCTCATCCTCACAGTTTGGTTTTTCATTAGGCAGATCAAAGACAGCTGTGTGCCCACATTAGCCAGTTCTCCATTGGATCCATTTTCCTCAGCTGAGACAGTGAGGCAGGAGCTGGCTGGGAGATGTTCTTTCACCTGTTCTAGCTGTAAAGGCTCCAGCAGAGGAATTGTCCCTTCAGTACTGTTAAGGTGACATCTTGAGAGCTCTTTTGTTTGAGGATCTATTCTGAGGTGCTCAAGGACCCAAGGCAGGTGACATGAGGGATTTGTCACATGGAGAGAAGGAAAACCAGCACAGTGAAGGCAAGATAGTGTGAGGAACTGAATCCGGACAACCAGGGGTAGTTAAAACAATCTGGATGTACAAGGTGACACCTGGAACTCAGGATAAATACTGGCAAAATTGTTACAGGATCTGAAGGAATCATGGCCAAACACAGCTACAGCAAGAATGATGTGTGACTTGTATTTTTGATACCCCCAAATCGTAACACACAAACGTGGGGAACCTGAGTGTGTTTTTTCCAGGAGGGACTAAGGGATGCTGGTCCCTGCTCCCTAAGGCAGGTGCTGCTGCCTTAGGGACCTTCCCAGTCCCAGCAGATTTCTTACTGGAAGAGCAGGGCTGGGGGAGGAGAGCTGCCCTCAGTGGGTAAAAACCTTGTCCTGTAAAAACCCCTTTGGGTCAGTAAAGCCATCCCCAGCTGATGAGCTCTGTCACACTCCACAGAGTGGGAGCATGGAACTGAGTCTGTCACCACTGCAGGGTCATTCTGCCAGTCTCCGTCCCTGGTGTCTGCCCATGTTGCATTTTGTACCTGTACTCCACATCCCAAGGGGAGGTCACTTCCCAAGGGGAGGTCACAGCCAGCATTCCTCTCCAGGATCCCCATGGGCTGAAGTGTCATTGGTGGCTCTGTCAGGGCTGATTTTCCTTCAGCCCAGTGAGCAGGTTAAAGGTGATCTGCTTGCCAAGGAGCAACAAGTCCTCTGAAGGCCTCAGGACTGTTCCACTTTTCAAAGCAGGACCTCAGACACCCTCAGACCATCTCCCTCCAGCCAATCCCAGGCCATTTCCTTCCCTTTTCCTGAATGGTAGCTGAGCACATTTCTGCCCAGCTGTATCACTGAGCTGTCCTTGGAGGTGGGGAGGAATGGGAAGTACACTCACATGCAGAGATAACTCAGAGCAGAAGAGAAGAGCTGAGAGCAAAGGCCAGGTTGGATGGTACTTGGAGCAACCTCTGCTCTAGTGCAAGGTGTTCCTGCCTGTGACAGGGAGGTTGAAATGGGATGAGCATTAATCCCTTCCAGTCCAAACCAGTCTGTGGTTCTAAGTAGATGGTACTGTGCACAAGGCTAGGAAAGTGCTGGGAAATGAGCTCTTGGAAGCTTGCGATTTTGGGATGAGAAAAGCCAAGACTGGTGTGAGGAGCATTGTCCTGGCAGAGCACAGCCTAGGGCTGCCAAGCACAGTGGTGCTGACGTGCCCTGTGACACCAGTGCACACCACTGTCCCGTGGGCCCTGCCTGGGCTCTGTGGCAGCTCAGGAGGGGATCCAAGGGGGAATGCTTTAATCCTAAACTTGTGAGAGCCAGACACCCACACAGAATCCGAGCACTTGGGGGGGTGGTGGCTGGTGAGGAATGACCTCATGGGTTGCATTTTTATTATTATTTTGATTTTTTAAATTTTATTTTTTGGGTATTTATTATTACTTATTATTTTTAAATTGTATTGGTTTGCTTTTTTATTATTTTCCTTTCATGGCTTTGATAACTATTAATTGGGGCGGGGGGCGCTTTTTTCTTCTTCTTTTTTTTTTCTTTTTTTTTTGTGTTTTCATTTTAATCACGGCATTGTGATGTTTACTCGTGTTCCATGCCTTCCTCCTCCTCCTCCTCCTCCTCTCCCTTGGCGGCCGAGCCCCTTCCCGCGGGCGCCGCTCCCGGCCCGCGGGCGCCGCCTGGCGGTGTCCCCGCAGCGCTGCAGCGCCGCCCCGGCCCCGCGGGGATCAGGGGGCGGCGGGGCTGCCGGGACCCTCCCGTTACTGACACAGACCTCTCTCTGCTGTTCCAGGAGGAAAAAGAAGTGCATTCGGTACCTACAAGGAGAAGGACGCTGTGCCAGCCCAGTTTCTTCCGATGGAAGTGCTATAGACTCCCCTCCATCCCCACCGGACGCACTCCGATGCATCCCCTCCGCCTTCCCGTCAGAGCAGCTCGCAGCCCCCGCCGACCCCGCGCACCGCGACCAGCCCGACCCCTGCCCCGTGTCCGCGCACCTCCCGCCCGCCTCCGGCCCCTCCAGACCCGGCGCCCGGCGCTGCTCGGCGCCCCCCGCCTACAGCCGCGCCTCCTCGGGGACATAGTCCCTGCTGCCCCCGGACGAGGACCAGAGGCACAGCCAAATCCCCATCTCACTGTAAAACATGCAAAGTTTGGCCACAGGATGACTTAAGGATGATGGAAAACTCATTTGGTTGGGGTTTTTTTGGAGGGGAGGGATGATAAAGATAGAAAAGCAATTTCAAAAAAAAAAAGGTAAAAAATAAGTACTTGCCAAAAGTTAAAGTGCTGATGAGTAAACAAGCCTTTTGTCCCTGCCCTCTGATGCTTTTTTTTTGTTTCGGGTTTTGTTTTGGTTTCTTTTTTACTGTATTATCTCCAAGCGTGGCAGAGAGCAGAGCCACATCCCTAGCTTGCTGCTGTAGGTGGTAGGTGCTGTCAGTCTAACCCCGGCTTCCACTCCCTGCCCTCTGAGCTGCTTCTAAGTGTAGTCACTCACAGATGTCCCATAGCCCTTACACCAAGGAGCTGGAAAAGCTGGAATAGGAGAATTTTTTTAAAAGCCCAGATGTCTGAAAAGGAAACTAAGCGATGCCAGCGTTCTGATCTGACAGGGTAAAACAGAAATTAAATATTTAAAGCAATGAGGTGAATTTTTTGAACTTCTTGTTTGAGAACGGGAAGATGTTGTTTGCAGGTAACAGGTCTCTGTGCAGACATGTCCCCTTCCATGGTTGTACAGCAAGGCAGAGGAAAAGGGAGCACCAGCCAGGCAAAGGAGCATGGACTGCCTGCTGGTTGCTCAGGACATTGGGCAGGTGCAGCATCTGTCCTCTGCACATGTGGATGGTCAGAAATCCCACCAGACAGACTGGCCACAGCCTCAGAAATCAGTCTGTTGCTTTTGTGGGCTCTGATCGAGCTCTGCACCTGCACAGCAGTGAGCAGGGCGGGGCATGTGGGAGCCAGCAGCCCCAGGATCACACTGGCCACTGGTGCAGGATCTCACTGGCCCAGGGCAGAGACCCACAGTGGCCCATCAGGTCCCTCGGGGAGGCGTGAGCTCTCCTGGCAGCACAGCAGCACTCACTGCCCTGCTCTGCAGGCATCTGTCTGTACATACCCTTGGTGAGATAAGAACCCTCTTTGTCATGATTCAGTGAAGAACTTTTTAAAAAACCTTATTCTAGCTTTTTCTAAAAGATTCTCCCTCCACCCCGATGATGATGCCAAATGTTCATATATTCTCTCCAGCTTTAAAATGTTTCCCAGTTTCTAGTACTGTATTTATATTTTGAGTTTGATAAACAAAAAACACCGTGGATGGATTATGATCTCCATGAACTGATGTAAATCCCAAATAATTCCAAGTTCTGGATTTACTTCAGGTTTACAGTCTTCTCAGAGACCACAGTCTAGTCCAGAGCAGACTTTTTTTCCTGTTTGAAAGAAATCTATTCCAGACTGTTGAAGAGAAAAATGACACCACACAGAGGTAGAGGGGGCACTATTTTTTTCCTACTTGATAGATGGGTTTTGGAGTACTGAATACAAATTATGTAGTAATATTATTGTAGAACTGCAAGAAATTTAAGATGACCTTTATAATGTACAAACTATTTTTATATTTTTTCTTAATGCAAAAACACAAACCATAATTTTTTACATTGGATTAAACATAACTTTTTAACCAAGTTTATGCCTCAAAGATTTAAAAATTAAAAAAAAAAAAAAAAAAGCCAAACCTAACTAGTCTGTAGAGCAGCTTTGGCTTTAGTCCCTTTATTTAGATGGTTTTGCTTCTAGTATTGTAGATTTTTTTTATTTCTGGTTTTAATTTTGAAGATCTAAACCTGTTTCTTTATTCCTCTCCTGTATAAATGTAACTTCAGAAGCACTGACAGAAAGCTATGTGCACAAACCTGACAAGTTTGCAGAGTCATTTTGAAGTTTGAATCATTTTAACCCTTGGAGAAGTAGCATTACCTGATGCAATGCCAACTGTACACTTTTGTACTGACTGCACTCAGAGGGTTAATTACATAGCACTAGATCAATATGCAATCTGCTAATTTTAAATTATTTTAGCAAGCTTAGCCAACAGCATGTTCTGGTGCTGAACAGAGGAACTCAGTAGACTTGCCAGACCTGATATGGTCTCTTTAATCATGTGATTTTCAAACAAAAGAAACAGCTTTAAAAATGGTCGTCTCAGCTCATCATTTGTCACTCTGAGACCCTCTGCTGTAAGGTGCTGTAAGTGTCACCTCCTGGAAACACCAGAGATGACAGAGCAGCCACCACAGCCTGGTGTGCCCCATCCTGGGTGTAAGGCTGGTGCAACTCAACACCCAACTGCTACTGCATGGTTGGATGACAGATGGAACTTAGCAGCAAAGCAAAGGCAGGTAGAAAAGGAAAGGCAGATGTGTCTAAATAAAACCAGAGGAAATTTCAGGGCAAGTCCTGATCAGTATTAAACTGGCCGAGGCACCCAGACCAGCCCTCGTTCATTTCACCCCCGGGACTTTCTCCCATTTATTTCAAGGCTCCTCTGGCCCCTCCATGGTGTGGAGTCCCTGCCTGGACCAGCAAAAGGCTCTCCTGCATTACAGCCTCCTCTCACCACTGTAATTCCACTGATTCCTGCCAGAGCTCCTCAGTGACACTGAACACCCCCTCTCCAGGAGCCCCTGCCCCGTGGCACAGCAGCATTTCCAGAGCCCCAGAGCTGGAGCAGCCACACTCAGCATTGTGTGCTCTGCTCTATACATCCAGGCCAGAGCTCACCCTGTGCTTCCACTGCTGCAGGATAAACTCACAACACCCACTTGTGATAAACTGCACCCAGTTAAACCTGGGGAAACTGAGAAAATGTCATTATCTTTATTCCAAAACACAGAAAAGTTACTGTTTGGCCACTCCTTTCCAAGACAAAAGAGCATGACTGACTTCTGTTCCATGGCCCCATGGCTGATAACCAATGCCAAAACAAAGTTATAAATACCAAAAAAAGTGTCTTTCAAACTGCCATATGAAGTGTTGCTATTTTGTGTTAATACTCTTTTTTAATAAAAGGAAGACTTTGCCCTGAAGTTTTTATCTCAACAAGAATTTTTTTTTTAGTTCTTTTACAGCAGTTTTAACTCTTCCTGAAATACATATTTGAATTCCTGGAATCAGTCTGAATGTAGAAGTCATGGAAGTACCACTTCATTAAATCAAGTAAAACCACTGTATGTATGTAGCAGGGATAAATGTTTTGCAGCTGTACCTTCATTTGTCCAATGACTATCCATCATTTGTTGTAATTTTTTTACTTCACTGAGTTTGTATTTTTTGGCTTTTATGTTCAAAGTATGTTTATAGCTTTATAAATAAAGTAATTGCCAGACTGGCTGTTCAAAAGAGGCCACTGGAAGTTATAATGCTATCAAGCTCTCAAGTAACTATTTCTTAGCATTCAAGAGGATTCCTGCTTGCTTTTGTTTTTTCCCTTCAGCATTTGTATGTTTGAATAGTTTTTAGAATAACTGCCAATAAGCTTCAATGGGTCAGACTGAAATACTAAGCCAAGGGTACAAAGAAAATACTTTTTTCCTACAATTCCTACTGACACCCAGCCTTGCTTCTCCCTACCCCCACAGTCAATCCCTTGAAAAGCCTGATCCCTGATCATGCACTGACTTAAACAAAAAAAAAATTTAGGGAAAAAAAAACCAGCTTTAATACAAGTTAAACATCAACAGAAAGTTTACCAGTGGGAATAAGTCTCAGAGCACACAGCCAGTGCCTGTTAGAGCAGCAAGGAGCAGGTTCAGCTGAAGCACAGAACACAGGCAGCAGCCACAGGACAGCCCAAACCCTCAGCACCTCCCCAGTGTCCTTCTCTAGAGCTGAGCACTAGTATTACTGGAGTGGGTAAGACAACTGAGAGATTCACAAAACCAGGCTTTTCCTGCTGACATCCCTGCCAGGCAGCCACAGAATCTGAATCTGGCTGAAGTCTGAGTCACTACTGCAGGGGAATGTCAATTAGAGCAAGTTGTATGCAACCCTAACTACCAAGACCAGTGAGAGAATTACAGATCTGACAGAGCCACACAATGCCTTGAGCACACAGAGCAGCCCTCCTGCACCTCCACACAGGTGCCTCAGTGCCAACAGCCACGTGTCACAACCTGGGGCTCCAGCACAGGCTCCAACCCCGCACACCTGCCCAGCTCAGGCTTGGGCCAGCTGCTCTCACAAGTACCAGCTTTAATCCCAGGTGAGGTTATGCAGGCACAGCACAGCTGGAGCAGTGCAATGAGGAAGATAAACTGTGTCTTTGTCCCTCCCTCACCCTGAAGCAGCATGAGGCATCCTGCAAGGCTGACAAACATCGACAATGGGCTTGTGACAAGCACCCAAAGGAATTTACACAGGCAGCTGCCACCAAGCACAATTACACCAGGCTTCTGAATGTTAATTACAAACAGCCACAGAAAGGACATTTTCCATCACATTTTCCTCTAGTAGCACTTCTAAACTGAGGTGCATTGTTTGCAATACAGGCTGCTTGAAAGGCTTCAGCATGTCCAAGTCAGCAGTGCAGTATTTTATGCCCACTGACAATGTCTAATACACCCAATATAATGCACAGCAGCACAAAGGCAGGCCCCACAACCTCCTGAGAAACCAGATGTGAGGAGCAGTTCTACCCAAAGCATGGGTTTGAATGCTGCTTTAGAGCAAATTCTGAATGCTTTCATAATGGTTACATCCAACTGTAGGCAATCTTGGTAAGCCATCAAAAAAATCTCTCTCTGGATATTTAACCATCAAACAACTTGATCTCAAAGTTGCCCACTGTGTCTGACCCTGCATTAGTCCCTTACAAACTTGACATCTGTTTTGTTTCAATTAACCACTGCCTCAGTGCTATTATTTCTACACTCAGTAACAAGTGACAGTAAAAACTGTCTAGTTCCAAATAACTAGAACCATTTGCAAACAAAAGTTTAAAAGCCCTTTATTAATTCAGAAGTGAAACACCAATATTTCAAGTGAGATAAGTATGTTTATTAAGGTTCATTCTACTCTAAGGTTTATACAGAGAATGGAATGCAATACAAGCTAAGAGCACACCTCAAAGATCTACCACACAACCATCCCCTACTCCCTATAAGGGAACTGTAAAAAAAAAAAAGAATCAGAAAACCAGTTACTGTTCAACTAGTTGCAAGTGGCTTTGTCCAAAGAAGTTAAGCTTGATATTGCATTAGCTTTGTATGCAATAATTAAGTCTCTACAAGCTGAAGTATCACATACAGAGGCAAAAGATTTCCTGTGGACACATGAAACCATGTTTCCAAGAGCTACATCACAAGGGTCTTTAAAACTGCCTAAAAACCAGCCACTAATGGCATGCACAGGTCAATAATATTAACTTTGGTAATGTCAGTCATTTTTGGTCAAATCTGGATTCCACTTTAAACAGTAATATGTATAAAAACACACCCATCCTGTGCACAAAGCAACACACTTTATTTGCTATCACCTAGAGGCAGGTCTTCAAGACATGGCTGAAGTATTCAAATTTAACTGTCAGGAGCTTGTTTAGTTCTAAATCACATTTTCACTAGTCTATAAGGCAAGACTAAAAGGACAAGAAAGTGGTCAAATATTTAATTTTTTTTTAAATGCAGGACAAGAACCATCTTGAAAATTATATAGCTTTAAGTAACACTTAACTTTTTCCACAATGCTTTTGTAAGAAATCCAGTAACTTTTTTATATTATCTAGTTCCCCAAGACACATTCTAGTTTGTTTTTCTTTCTGAAGTTATCAATACCCTGTAAATACATGTGTTTTGCTCTTCTTGAGGAAGAAGTTATAGATGTTTTTATTTACAACAGAGTCAATCCTTAGCACTATATCTGGACTTCAACAGTTTAAAAGTGTAATGAAAATGACAACCTTAAGTGCTACTTCCCATACAGAATCCACACTTAGTTCAGTTTTATTCATTGCAAAGTAAAAAGACATCAAATTACACTAGTAAAAACTCAGAGATCTAGATCTGTACTCAAAAAAACACTACACATGCAAAGGGAACAACATCCTGCTAACACAACTTCATTTGCTGCTGCATTTGTCTAATATTAACAATTATGAACAGGGCAGTGCAACTAGTATTTGGAACAATCCTTACAGTGTTCGAGTGTCAGGCACAAAACTTCATTTCTCTTCACACCACTGGTTTTCTTTACGTACCTGCAAGAGCAGTTGAACTGTCAGTATGTGGCAGTGAAATTCTAAGCCTTTGGCTGTAAATACCCACAAGTATTCAAGATTATTTATTTACTGCACAGAGATAAACTGGGAGCAGCTTTATGTTTTTCACACAGATTTTGCAATTATAAAATCTGTCTTCCAAACTGGCCTGTTTAACAGTGTAAGCCAGGTTTTTCATGCCTAGGTTTGATCAAATCTGAAATTTTCTGACCAAACAAAGCAAATGGAATATCTGAAGTCTAAGCTGTTTATGACACAGCATTGAAAAATACCCTCAAAAATCTACAACTCATTGCCCTGTATTGAAACCAGGCATCATGTTCTGCTTTCTCCCCAACTCTGCCATTTTGCAGTTGGTTTGCTGATCAAGTTTTAAGATCAATGCGTTTGATACTTAGAGAACCCAAACTTACCTCTCCAGCCACATGCAGCAATACACCTTCAGCATTCCCATGATAGCCCCAAACCAAAAAACTAAGAC
The DNA here is from genome assembly GCF_027579445.1 of Ammospiza nelsoni. Classification (NCBI taxonomy): domain Eukaryota; kingdom Metazoa; phylum Chordata; class Aves; order Passeriformes; family Passerellidae; genus Ammospiza; species Ammospiza nelsoni. Next base: position 9,782,155 of record NC_080648.1, read on the forward strand.
TGCCACACACAATCCTACCTGCTTTCTTATTAAACATGCTGGAGTTAGAAAAATCAGTACATCTTGTTTTGACCTTTTCAGGTAATGGGATGCAAGCATGGTAGACACCAAAAAGTCTCCTGCTAGCAGCACCCCAATAATGAGGAGTTCATGCATTAGTTTACATTGATTGGTAACAAGTCTGCTGCATCACAAATTGAGTTATGAAGCAGCACACAGTAATTCAGCACAAGCAGCCATCAAAATTATAATTAAACCCAGACCAAGTACCTGTGCTTCTTCCTCTTCAGTGAAGTCATTCTTAATATTGAATGTCTTGCGAATTTCTTCTGGAGTTTTACCCTTGATCATGTTTGCCACTGTCTTGCACGTGACATCCAGCAAACCTTTGATGTCCAAATAATTTGCAGCCTGTGAAAGAGTTTTCAGATTTAAAGCCTCCATATCAATATTCTGTGTCATTAGATGCACTACAGAAGTTTACACCGAAATTTTAGAATACTGTATGCAAACAGATCATCCTCACTTTGAGAAGCTTCTAGCTAAAACCTTCAGGACAGTACCTAAAACTTGCTTGCCAAATAGAAGGTAGTCATTTGTACCATGAAAAACGCTCCTCCTGCTCCACCCTTTACAAACAGCTTTCAGAAGTCTGCAAACATCCAAGATCTTCAGTGTTGCAGTACTGTTAACTAGCCAAGGCAGGTAATGTTGGCTCACAGGTCCATTCACAGTACAAATTTAACAGTCAAAGTCAGATTTTCATTTTCATGCAGATCTCCAGAACTCTGTAACTAGCAATAAGCCCTCAACTCGGACTTGAGAGCAACAATCAAAGACAGTGCTATTTAGTAAAGTATTTTGATTGATGAGCAAGTACAGTATATGAGCATTAGGCTAAAAGCACTCCAACATCCTCACCAATTTCAGCCAACACTCACCAGAACCATCTCCCTCCCCACATCCCCCCTTTCCAATGAAGAAGTAACTCAAGAAGCATAAAGGCTTTATTTCTCAGGTGCATAGCATAACTTCACAGGCACAGGCTTTGCCCTTCTTGAGGACACTCACCAGGATAAGTTCAAAAAGTGTTCCTTGGTCTACTTTCAGAAACTCTTGATCCCACACAGGGATGTCATCTGTTCTCTTCTCTTTGTTCTCATCATCCTCAGGAGGAGGTGGATCATCCTTGTGATGGGTGCACCACTGAATCACCTAATTATGGTTTTGATATTAAAGTTTTATCCAAGTGATTCTTTCATGAAACCCCAACTATAACTTAACTTCATTTTGGAAGAAATCAGAACAATAGATCCCCAATCCCAGAATACAACAGCTTTCAGAAATCCCAACTGATTTAGTAGCATGTTAATTACTTAATCTTAAAAGCCAGCAGCTGGTGCTATGAAGTTATAGGTCCCTGTGCTAACATATATGGGCTGTACAAAGAAAACCTAATCCTCATTTTGCTGTATTTAATGTGTTTGCAGAAACATACTTTGTATTAAGCAGACACTGCACAGGGAAAGAGAGCAGAGTGGTAACAGCTACCAGCAGGTCACATTCACCCCAGTACAAAGTTCAGCCAGCAAGTTTGCCATTAGTGTTGGTTTGGGGTTTGTTTTGTTGTTTTTTTTTTTTTTAGTTTGGGAACATGCAATCTCATGACCCAGACATAGAAAAGAAGCAGGGATCTACTGCAAACAAAATCCTGTTCCATTTCACCAACCCAAAAGACTTCACAAATTTAAGTTATTTATGTGTCTGTTCACTGGGAAACAATTCCTAACCCTGTATTTACCCCAAAACAGGCACAGTAGTTTGGTGCTTACTTTGGCACTACCCTTTCTATTTGAAAGCGTAAAGAATCTTGGACACCACACAACTACACCTTTCTCCCTTAACCCAATGACCATGGTCTGTTCATGAATTTAACACCACCAAGGGCACACAGTGTCTCTTAAGCACCATCAGTGTCAGTCACTCTCACCCACTGCCTGTTGCTTAATCCTTTCTCCAAACATTTGCATCTCATGAACAGCCACCTCAGTTCACAGAATCCAATTAAAGCCAGTGCTTTAACACCATGAAATGCCAGTGTGCAGAGATGTCCAGCACCACTTCCTTAGGAAGCCTGTCTGCCTTACAGCTGCTGTTCCAGGTCATCCCTGCACACACTCTGCCATCACCCACCTGCCTCAGCCCACACACCCACGTTCATGCACCTTGATTTGGCTAAGCTTGCAACACATGAAAAATAATTTCTAACTAGTAGTTCATAATACCCAACTCCAAGATGAATTTTACATTTCTTTACTGCCATGGAGCACAACAGCTTTCACCATCTTACCTTTTTTAAGATGGCTGCATTAACATTTGGAAGAGGGACTGGGTCATCATCACCTTCATCATCCATTCCCAAATCTAAAATGGAAAAGACAACTGAGCAATTGGCAGACAAAAGCATTTACTGAACTGGGATGCTTCATCAGTTCTTCACTATTTTGACAACACTGAGGCTGAAGATTGGTAACAAAAGACCTCTAAACTGTGAGGTAAGGAGCTTTTGGAAGGCTGTATGGAGCTATGGTTGTACCAAGCAGAGGTTAAGTGGCTGATAAGGCTGCCTCACCCAATGACAGTATCTACACACCATCAGCTAAGCTGTCACTTGCTAACTCAAGTGTTCTGAATCTGAGCTCAGATGCTGAACAATCTGACAAACATTTGTGTATTTTTACCACTTACACAGTTTCAACCCAGAAGTTTTAACTGAGGGCTCCCATTCCATTAATGATTTAATAAGAATTCAATCTACTGTGGTAAATAGACACAGCATCTTGTCCTCTGCATGAGCAGGAAATACTGTAGCCACAGAAGTGCTGCTCCCAGGCTCTGAATCACTCATATTGATCCTGTACCAGCTGAAGAAGTTCACACGGTAAGACAGCAGCACAAATCCTTCCATCAAAAAAGCATTTATAAAGCATGTTTCCAACACTCCTTGTTTTAAAAGCTTGTCAGCACACTCCAGGGAGATTTGGATTTGTCCCCTTGATATGACCAAGGAATCAATGTAAAAAGAAGGAGAAAAAGATAATTAAAGTTTCAGCTTGATACACAGAACAAACACCACATTAGCCATCTTTGGTTAAAGAATGTGCTTTTTTTATTACCCAAATGCTAACAGTTGGATGACACCCTAGCTGTCAAAGACATCTTGGAATGAGTTATGTAACTGACTAACAATGCAGACCTTCACTCATGACATGCACAGATGAGCCAATTCTACATCACCAAGGAACCAAATTTTCAAGAACATACGACCATCATCACGCCTCAAATCTGTACGTGATAAAATCATGTACTTCTGTATTTAGACAAGTCTGCTACTGCTGCTATCAGTGGGATGCTAATTAACATTGCTTTTCTGTTTGAAATTACTCCACAGATGCAGAACTGAAACACTGCCATTAAAAGACACTGAAATAATTCAAGCAATATCTGAACTTTAGTCAACTCTGACTGACTTGTCACCATCACCTCTGAACCAGCAATTTTATCTGTTAGCAGAAAATGGGCATTTCAATGGTGGTCCCATGGTGCTCAGTACAACCAAAACTTTCAGCTCCTCCTCTCTCAGCTGCAGCACCCAACACACAAAACATTACCTGATGCTTAGCCAGCTGCACTGAAAATGCATTTCAGCTGTGCTAGCAGACTGGTTCTCTCCCAGGTTAGAAAGGGGCAAGTTTATGGTGCCCAGCTTACACTCTTCCCATGAATAACTTCCCTCTATCTCCAACACTGGCACAACTCCTGCAGGAGAAAACTGAGAATTGTGCACCCTAATGCATTCCATTTCCTGTTTGTGTTGCCAGCCATGTTCAACAGCATCTTATTAACAGAATAGAAGCATTCAATGCCTGACATTGAACCTTATTTTTACTGTTCTCATAAGGTGTCACAACCAAACATTTACATGCAAGAGCATAATACTAACTACATGTACAGAAATAATTGCTCCCAAGTTAATTCATGAATACATCCAAAAACTAGGAAAAGCCACCAGTAAACAATGAGGATCTGCACTGGAGGGATCAGCCAGTTTGCTCTGTATCCCAGCCATCTGGCACATTTCCCCTCCCCCGCCACGAGTTCTTTTGTTTCAAATTTATGTCAGCAGGAGATCAGACCTAAGTATTTATCCCAAATAATTTACCAGCATTCACAACTCACAATACAGGTTTAACTTCAGCTCTTTATTGCATTGACGTAGTATCTCCCACTCCATACAAGTGATATTTACGTTCTAAGACTGGTTTGTGTGATTAAATAAACTGAAGTTTTAAATATTAATGTTCTGTTTGCTTAACTCTCACAAAACTGAAGCAGATTGTGGGATGCTTGTATTTTACTGCCCTCCCTACAAGTGCTCAAAACCAGGGCTTTTTCCAAGAGCACATCCACCCTGAACAGTTTCAGCTACAACAGCAGGAGTTACAGCTGTTCAGGCAGGAGACAGAAGCTGCTCCATAGACCTGGGAATCCCTTTTCAGCACAGCACCAGTTTGTCTCAGCTCCTGTCCAAGAGGTTTCCTCAGGGTCTCACACTCTTACCTTCCAGCATGGTCTTTATAGTCACAGACTGCTTTGCAATTTCCACATCAACTTCAAAGATTTCTCCATCTGAGCTCTGCAGTTTAATTGAAGGCATCTACAAGACAAGGACAGTTATTTCCACACAACATTCAGATGTTACATGCTCAGCTGACTCAAAGATGTGCATCACATTTACTGCTGAAATTGTTTCTTCCCAACAGCAGACAGCCCAGTGCTACTTAAGGTGCATTCAGATTATTCACTCCTTGAATCAACAGCCCTCAATTCATTAATCCTCATGTTCAAGAAACAAGGACTGACTGAAGTCTAACACAAACTCATTTCTTTTTTTAACTTGAAAGCATAAAACACACAGATTAGTCAATAGTGGTTTTTTTCCCAGTATAACACTACAGCTATCTTTTCTCTCGAAAAAAACTTCAACACTTCCAAAACACCACTTGCCTCCAAATCCAAACAAGTGCTACTCACTTCAACTGCTCAAACAATGTCAGATCTCAACAGCAGTTTTCAAATGATAGCCTCTGGAACAGAATCATTACACTGAGGTTGGGAGGAATTCCTCTAGATGGGCCAGTCCAGCCTCCCTTGCTCCAAACAGAGTTAAACAGACCAGGTTACTCAGGATCAAAGGCTTTCCTCTAGAAAAGTGTTTGGTTTTCTGAGGAGATTAAAAAGCAACAAACTCCTACAAGGAAGGCCTTCAGCACTCACTACTGCCCTTGCAAAGCAGGAAGCAAGACCAGTACTTTGTTAGCATCTGAGACAACCATGCATTTTAACAAAGTTTCTGAAACAAACTCTAGTAAGACCTACAATAAAGAGGCAGCAGGCTTGAAAGATGTCATTAGCAAAAACACAATCAGATTTTACAAAAATGCATCATTCCAGATATGAAACAACTGAAACCCAGAAGTGAAGCACATGACAAAGCACCAGGAGATTACAACTTCTGGCTGGAAGTACACATGCAGACTGTGGGGTACCAGTGCACTTGAGCCAACCAAAGGACAATAAAAACACAACTATCTGGCCACGTAAAATTTACAAATTTGTTCTCAACCAGCTAGTAGGATGTGTTGTAAGTTCCTTTACCACACAAAATATTTGTCAGCAGCAAACCATTGCAACAGTTTCCTTTTTTTTTGGTCCTCGAGTTACCTGCTTCAGGATCACTGAAGCATGTGTTTGCACAGCCTGCAACTGCTGTGAACAGCTCTGGGAACAAAGAATTTCAATTGCAGTTAAACTGGCAACCAAACCAAACTTACCAGCTGCACACACCAGTGCCTCACAGTAGCACCTGAGCTATCAACAGTTAATTAACTGGACCACTTGAAGCAAACTTGCACTGCCTCTTTCTGAAAGCTCGGGGTGCAGTGTGCCTGAGCCTGACAGCCCCGTGCAAACCCCGGCCACGGCAGGCTCAGCCAACACGTGTTATTAAGCAGCTCACACCAGTCCCGAGTCCTCATTGCTTTAATTTCCATTTGGCAGGGAGCAGGCAGTTAATGTTTACACAGCAATGTAACCCTATATGACAGTGCTACTTCTAATTAAGATGGGTGTTCTGGAGGAACACACTCATGACTATTCCAAAGGTACAAGTGTGTGCACATATATAAATATATATATATAAATACATATATATACACACACACACAGAGAATCTGGGCTACAGCACAGCTCTGTGTTAGCAGTTTGAATGATGTTTGGGAAAAGTGCTGTAGGCACACATTTTAAATTTAATGCATCTGTTCTTGCAGTGGCTGCCTGGGAGCACTCCAGAACAAACCCAGCTCCATCGGCAGCCTCCCCGAGCCTGAGCTTACATAATGCTGCACAGCAGAGCCAGGCAGGGATGCTGCCTTAGCCAGGGGAGCCCCAGCAAGGATATTCCCCTCCTATCAGCCAAACCTGCTTATTTACAACAACACCTTCAGTTATTGCTGAGGGTCTGAAACAAGTAGAATGAAGTTAAACTACTGCTTTGCCATTGACAACACATCAGAATTTCATCGATTTTTTTTTTAACACCACTGAACTCGATTTCCTAGAAAACAAGAAAAAAACGGAGCTAATTTTTAGCAAGCTGCAGTACGGCTCCGCCAGATGACAGTCCCTGGGCAGCAGCACCACTGGGTGACTAAGCAAACCAGTCCTAAAAGCTTTATTTGACAACAGCACAACAGGCTGGGAGCCGAGCTCAAGCCAAACCTGAATTACAGCAGTAATTTACTCGGCTAAGTCTGAACCGCCGAGCTCAGCCGCCTCCAGCCGCGCCTCCCAGCGCCATTCCGGGTGGATGCCCGCCGCTTCCCCCCCCGCTCCCGGTAACCAGGAGCCAGGTAACGAACCCGTACCTTAGGCGCGGCCTCAGGGGGGCGGGGAGGGGGAGGCACAACCGCCCGGGGGAGGCTCGGTCTGCTCGGAGGTTTCGCTCACCGCCCCCGCGGGCAGCGCTGCCCACGCCGCCCCCGCGGGAGCTCCATCCCCGCACGGCCCGGGCCCAGCGCACCCCGGGCGCTCCATCCCCGCACGGCCCAGGAGCGCTCATCTTTCCGCCCGCCCCTGCCCCCGCCATCACGCCACGGCCTGCCGACCCTCCGTCTGCGGCAAGCCGGGCCCGCCGCGCCCGCACAGCTCCCAGCGCTGCCCCCGCGCCCCCCCGGCCCGCTCGGGCCTCACCGTGAGGCGGCGGCGGCTCCGCGGACGGACCGTGAGGAGGCGGTGGCGGCGCTCGGGCCCGACTGCGGCGGCGCTCTTATAGCGAGCGGGGGAGGGGGAAGGACCCGCCTCCCGCCGCCTCGCAACGCCCGGGCTGCCCGCCGCGAACGCCTGAGCAAAACACCGCACCGCGGCTCCCAAACGGCGAAATCCGGTACTCGCGCCGCCTTCCGCCAGTGCGGAGCGGGGAGCGGAGCCGGAATGAGTTCGAGGGGAAGGCACCGCCGGTGGAGGGTTTTTCAGGCAGCGACGGAGCCGCGCTAGAAGCCGCACAATAGAGAGGCCAAGGCCCCTCCCCGCGGGCTGAGGGGAGCGGGTCCGGCCCGGCCCTGAGGGCACCGCGGGGATCCCGGGGTGGCGGGCCCGGCTGGCCGGTCCTGTGGGGAAATCGTCATTCGCGGTAACCCGGGCTCGCCCCACAACGCCCACGGTGCTTTTCCTTCGGGGGGGAAAGGCGGGGTGATGCTGCCAATGTCTCTGAAGGCTTCCCGCAGGTAAACACGGTAAAATGCCATCGCTAGGTGCTGCTCCAGACGCGGAAGGCATTTTAGCCGAAAAACAACATGGAAGAACCGGCTAGTTTAAAATTCTTCCAACATCAGACAGCGTTCCTCCAGTGGAAATAAGTGCGGGAGCTTTCATGGAGCCGGGAATGGATTGAGCTCCGAGCGGTGCTCGCAGAGCTCAGCGCTGCTCACAGAACACCTGCCCCAGGTGCCGCCGGGAATTCAGACAGCTCTGGCTCAGCCCTTGAAAGCATCTCCGGACACCGGCTCTGCAAGGAGCCCCGGGCCGAGCAGCAGAGCAGAGCTGGGCACCCAAACACAGCCCAGGCCTTTGTATTACCACAGCCCCACCTGAGCACTGCCCCCAGCACGGGTGACAGCTGATAGGTCACCTGTGGGTGCTGGAAAGCACCAGGTACAGGGTTTTGAGGGAAATAGAAAGGGCATGTGAAGGGTTTTGCATTGTGAGGAAGGGCAGGGTAAGAGCCCTCACATCGTTGTTACAGCACACGCTCCATGCTCTGCTGCTGAGCCCAGCCTTGTGTCAGCTCTCCATGGCAAAATGGCTTTCAAGTAGGCAAGGTATTTATACAGTGCCAACACAGGATTCTGACAATTTGCTTTACTTCCAATCCTAAACAAAAATGTTTAGGAAGCAAAAAGCATGTTTTCACATCACTCCAATGCAGACACAGCCAGGGTGCCTGGAAGCACACTGATACCTGCAGCAGCACAACACTGCAGAGTGCAGCATCATTTACAGCCTCAGGAGGTTCAGAGGAGGTTCAGCTTGGACATCAGGAAGGATTTCTTCCCTGGAAGGGTTGTTAACAGTGGTGGAGTCACCATCCATGGAGCTGTGCAAGAAACAGCTGAACATAGCCCTGAGTGCTCTGCTCTGGTTCACAGGGTGCTGATCAGTCAAGGGTTGGACTTGGCAATCTCGGAGATGTTTTCCAATCTTATGTTGGAAACCAACCAACCATTCCAAACCAATGTTTCTGTGCCTAGTCAGTTTCCTATCTCTTGGGGTCCCAGAGAGTCCCAAGCTGTGCACCCCACACGTTAGGGAACAAATCCTTATTTTCTAGACACACTGGAAAATATTTTCTAACATGAAGAATTTTCCCAGGACTCAGAATTTCTTGGTTTAGAATCTTGTTTTGCCCAGTTCAGTAGCCAAGCCTGGCCTTGGACACTTCCAGGAGTGGGGCAGCCACAGCTTCTCTGGGCACCCTGTGCCAGTGTCTATCTCACATAACAAGTGAGACTACAATTAGAAAATATTCAATGTTAAAATGTTAAGTACCTTGTTCTTTGGGGCTGTTTCTCTGGAGAGATGGAACACTCAAATTCTCAGCCAGAAAGGAGCTCCTAGAGCTCAGCTGATAGCCTGGGAGTTCTGCATCACAGCATATCACTTAGAAGAGGCCTCTCTGTAAATTCCAAAGAACTGTTGAGGTGACTGCCTGACTTGAGAAGTTTATTCCAGGGGCTTTAGGATGCTGAGCAGCTTGCTAGAGCAGATTTGGATACAACTCTGAGCAACCTGATCTCTCTTTGCAGGTGGATCCAGGTCACCTCTGCAGTCCCTTCCAGCCTGGATTACTGTGTGCTCCCCTGGAACTCATCCTTAGAGCTGAGGGAGCAGCCAGGTGATGCTCAGCAGCAGACTTGGACACTAACAGAAGTTCCTCAGAGATCCTGGTATTGATAACCACATAAGCTCTGTGTTCACCATTGAATGGGATCTAATTTTCATTCTTAATTTATATTTATCTCATGTGTAGAGTGTGAAACCTCCAGACTACATCTAACATGACTTTCTTATTGTACCACCATCACATTTACCTCTTTCTTCCTCAATCACACCATCTCATACTCCAGTGCTGAAAACCACATTCAGTGCACTAAAAACCACTGCCTTTATTTTCCTTAAATTATTAATTTTTATTTATATTAAAACTCCTTGGTTTAGAGAATCAGACAATAAGAGAAGGTGGCCAGTGGAAAACCTGTCTACAAATCCTAAATCCCCTTTCCCCATGTGGCCAAAGAGCAAGGTTTCTGATTTGGCTGGTGACCAGCAAGCACAAGCTCACAGACTGCAAATCAAGCTCAGCAAAGGGGGGATGGGGTTTGCTCTCAACACAAGACAAATCTAATGGAATCTAGGAACAGGCAGAAAGCTAAATTCCATGTTAATTATAATTGTGGATAAATTTAATTCAAAATTATACTGCTGATTATACTTGGTACAGCTCTCTACAGCTTTCCAAAGGAGAAAATTCCATCCTCAGTGAACTTTGAAATCTACTGTTGAATTAGAAGTTTGGGAAAGTTAAAACAGCAAAAACACCCCACAGCCCCAAAAGAGGCAGATGGCCGTGCCAGATATGCAATAATCACACACAGCACCTCCCACTGTGCCCTACACAACCACCCTGGCCAGCCCCTGCAGCTGCTCCCCTTATCTGCTGGGGCAAGCAGCTGCTGCAGCAGTGATAGCCCAGCTCCTGTGGGCCAGCCAGTGGCAGTGACACAAACCCCAGCCCTGGTTAATCTGCAAGGCAAAAACAAGATTGCTTCAAAAAGGGGTGGCCCAATTTCAGTTGTTCTGCACACAGGTAATGATTGCACTGCAAATAATCCTAAAGCTGAGCATTGCTCCCCTGAGTGCAGACAATCACACCAGCACCAGCCAGGGTAAGTTACAATTAAGGGCCTTTGGCCACTGAGAACATGGAGGAGGAAGGGAGCAGCTTAACAGCAAAGCAAATACCTGAAAAGATTGGAGCAACTGAGCTTGATTTAATGCTTAATCAGATCCAGAAGAGCCCTGACCTACATATTCACAGCATCCCTGGGCTGCAGGCACAGCAGGGATTGAGCAGCCATGCAGCTGCAGGGGGAGGGAGTTTAACGTGCTGAATGTGAAGGAGCAGCCTCCTGGGCACGGCATCTGCTCCACAGCCTCATGTTCCCTTCTTGGATGCTTCTTTCAGGCAAAAATTAATGTGCCCCCCACTCTTCAGAGCACCTCACATTCCACTTTGACAGAGAAACAGGATTTTTTTAGCTGCTGGTAGTAATTTAGAGACTATGGAGATAACACACTGATTATTTTTCAATACAAATGTGATGTGGCATTGTCAAAAATCTAATGACAATCAGGCTTGAAAGAGTTCAGCTTTGCTCCATCAACAAGTTGGGAAAATCCACAGGAAAAAATCCACAAAACTCATCCTGAATTCACTGAGGGAGAGTGAGCCAGGGAGAGAGCCAGGTATGACTACAGAATCTGAAAAATTACCTAATCTACATGTAGGGGAGAATAAGACTTGCTGCAAAAATCATCCTTTTTTTTCAGGATTACAAAAGATGAGGAGCATTTTTTAAAACAAGCAGCCACATCAAGTTTGAAAATAATTGAACTGATTGGTTCAGTGTAAAACCAGAAAACATCAGAATTATTCATGTGAGAGAGATGGTAGAAGGACACTGCTGAGCTCAAAGGCCTGGGCCACTGTTTTTAAAGCAGTCTTGGAACAATACAGCAGCAGAAGAGGAAAATTCTTGTTCTCAGTACAAGTCTGAAAAAGCTAATTATATAAAAAGCTAATTATTGCATTTCCACTTCATCAAAACTTGCATTAAAGCAGCATCCTTGAGACAGAGTCACTTTTCACAGAAGTTGTACCCAGCAATGCAGAATGGTGGGTGGCAGAGCCCTGCACCTGGGTGAGAGTCCAGCCTAGAGAATCAGAGAATCCTCGGATGGTTTGGGTTGGGAGGGACCTTAGAGCTCACCCAGTTCCAGCCCTCTGCTGTGGACTAGACCAGGTTACTCAAGGTCCCATCCAGCCTGGCCTTGAGCACTTCAGGGATGGGGCAGCCACAGCTTCTCTGGGCAGCCTGTGCCAGGGCCCCACCACCCTCACAGGGAAGAATTTCTTCCCAACATCCAATCTAGTCCTGCTCTCTCTCAGTTTAAAGCCATTCCCCCTTGTCCTGTCACTGCAGGCCCCTGTCCCAAGGCCCCCTCCAGTTCTTTTGTAGCCCTTTTAGGCACAGGACTGAGACTTGGCCTCTCAGGTCTGTCCAGAGCCTTCCCTTCTCCAAGTGAGCATCCCCAACTCTCCCAGTCTGGCTGCAGAGCAGAGGGGCTCCAGCCCTCAGAGCATCTCCAGGGCCTCCTCTGGTGTTGCTCCAGCAGCTCCATGTCCTTCTGATATTGGGGATCCCAGACTGACAAAACCCAATAACCAAATCCAGTCAGGCACACACCAAGTGAGATTTTTTTATCAGCTTCTATTCCTTCCTCTAACAGCACTCCTATTCCCCTTATATAACAATGGGGATTTGAGATAGTTTAAAAAACTGAAGATGAAGAGGAGGAAGACTGAAAATAGAAATACCTACCTCAAACTTATTTGCAACACCTCTTTCCTAATCTCACCCTCACTCCACCTCCCCATATTTAAACAGTGATTTCTGTACCAGTTCTGCCTTGGCATCCTCTGAAATCATTGGGAGCACTGTGGAGGAGCCAAGCCTGCATCCTCTGGCTGCCGAGGGCAAGGGCGACCTGTAGGGGGATAGAACATAAGAAAATAAAGAGAGTGTAGAAAGTAATCTTACCCCTAAGGCATTGCAGCTGGGCCAATTATCAAAGATTAGGAGCAGGCCTGACTTTAACAGGCCACAGCTGTAAGCAATGAGAAGCAGAGTGCTATAAAAGAGTGGGGTGGCTGGGTGAGAGGGGAACAGTTGGGTGCTTTGTGAAGAAGAAAGAGTCAGTGCTCTGAGGAGCGGGTCACAAGAAACACCAAGAAGGTTTGGAACTTTTGTGATAGGAGACAACAGTATGGAGCCCCTACCATGAGATGACAACAGTCACCCACCTGCAGCCCGTTAGAGCCGGTCCATGTCAGCCTGGCCCGCGTCAGAGCCGGTCCATGTCAGCCTGGCTCACTGCAGAGCCGGTCCATGTCAGCCTGGCCCACTGCAGAGCCGGTCCATGTCAGCCTGGCCCACTGCAGAGCGGCTCCCGGCCCGGGCGGGTCACGGTGCCCGGGCGGGTCACGGTGCCCGGGCGGGTCACGGTGCCCGGTGCCCGGGCGGGGCAGCGCCACGCGGGGGCGCCGGGGCTCGCTCCGAGGGACGGGAACTCAGCGAGCTCAGCCCCGCAGAGGCGCTCCCGGGCATTCCCGGGAAAATGGAAAGCGCAGACTTTCTGTAGGTGGCCTTGAGAACGACCTTCAGTGGTACCGTATAAAACTGTAAAAATCCTTGATATAAACACAAGGGGAAGGGAACTGGCTTAGCTTTACAGGGCTGCCTGCGCTGGTCTCCAACGCCGGAGCCGTTCAAAGTCCAAAAAGCAGATTCTGGGCTGGTTCTGATGCCACAGATGATAATGAGCAGCTGCTTTGAGGTTTCAAAGTCCATGGGAATAAATACAGTGTGTTTCAGAAGTCAGCATTTTTAAATGCATTCAAAACATTTCAAAAAGAGATTCCAGGGGAGAAAAGGGACAGTCCAATAACATTTTGAGATGGCTGAGCTAAAGCTGGATAAACTCATGACCAGACAATCAGAACCCATCACCAGCGTTTCTCTCTCCCAGGAGGCCGTGGCACCCCCTCCCCTGGGATTGTCCCTGCTCCAGCAGCAGCCGGCTGTGTTCCTCTTCCCCGAGGACAAACACAGCGGCGGAAAAGGAGCAGAGCTGCCTGAAAAGTGGGTCAAGCGTGGAATGAAACACCCACCACAGGATACTCCCAGGCAGGGCTTCTCCAGCCGTGTGCTTATCCCCCCCACCCCCCGTTCTCCTTATAAAATAAAGAAGCAGAATAGAGCAGCCATCACTGCCAATTCCTGCACTGATGCCACCATAAAGGTTTTTCACAGCAAGGTTTAGGGTTAGGCTGGCTGCACGGGAATATTTTCTCAAACTCCTGAAAAATAAAGGCAGGCTAAAGCCTTTCAGCCCAATCGATCATGCAATTATCAATGTAAACAGGACACTCCTCTTTTACAGTTCAACATTTTCAGTTATAAATGCATAATCTGGAAAACAGCTTATAGATTTATTGAAATTAAAAAAACAAACCAAAAGGATCTAACCTCAAAAACCCCAGATGTATTTGGGGGAATCTACTGAGGAAGATGTATACAGAAATCAAGACAACCAAAAGCAAAGACTTAGTTTAATTTATACAACCTTGGGCAGTGATATGAGTAGATGCAAAATGGAGTGTTCTCAAAATCACTTTCCTGCCAAGTTCTCGTGTAGGATGCTCACCCTGATCATGCTACTCCTCCTCCAATTAGCAGTCCCAAGTACTACTAGCAACTAATGTTTTATACATTATTTATACCAGCAGCAATCATTTTAGTCTCCATCTCAAAGTTCTGTTCACCAGAGAGTAATTAAGAGATCAGCAGTTCAACTCATCTCAAAGACTGAAGCTTTTAAACTCCAGCACAGGTTTTAAAAGACTAAAACTTGCAGCAGTGCTTAATTTAAAATCAAAAGTGTTGTTTCAGCCTTTTTTCCCTGTCCATATGCCAAAGCACTCTGGTCCCTTGCTCAAGAAAGCAGCCTGCCTTTATTCCCATCCAAAAGGAGTACAGCCAAATGAATTAGAGCACCAAAATAACTTTTTGTAAAACCACAGAAGGCTGACTCATGAACTGCTGACTCTGCAGAGCTTTGTTGGTGTGTTCATGGGTACTGAAGGATTTCTACACAGTCCAGTGTGATTTTTACTAAACCCTTTACCTGTTTCCAACCTTCTCCCAGAAGAACTTGCAGAAAACCAATACTCTGTGTCATGATGCCACAGAACACAGAAGGCACCCAATGCCTTCTACAAGGATTCAAAAATCACTGCTTGCAGACATTTCACTCCAAAAATCCAAGCTCATACAAACCATGAGTATTACTGCAAAAAATGGAACATGTAAAAAGCCATTTTTCAGGCAAAATTTGCTCTAACCTACACAGCAACCCTTAAAATACATTAAGAGTTTCCAGGAGTGCTCTGAATCCAGACAAAACAAGCAGCAATTAAAGCAATAAATGAGTGTGGAACAGGTGCATAAGGAGGTAATCAGAGTGGAGGCACATCTTCAACTCACTGAATTTGGAGTAGCATTTAAATTGAAATTCAAAATTGTGATCACACTTGCATCTTACAACCATTTTTCTTGAATGAGTGTTGAGTACTTATTCTTCAGCCCCCTCCCAAGGTCACAGCTCCTCCAAGAGCAGGGACTGCACTCCAGTATTGCTAAGAATGTGTTTATTGAACTATGAAAAAAGGCCCAAAATAAACCCAGTACTATCATAGCAGTTTGGTTTTTTCTTGTACAGGAGGAAACCCTTTAAGAGTCAGGATAAAATTTTAAATTGTCAGAGCAGAGACTTGTCCCAAGGTCCTTGAAACACAGCTGCTTTCTAAAAAGGACTCGGTGCTTCAGTTTACTACTATAAAAATCAAAATAAATCCCATGGAACATGCATTGGTAGTATTGGCACCTCTCAGCAGATTTTTGTCACTAGAGGAGCTTTGGACAGGAACTGGACCAAGACAGAGGCCGGTGAAATGTCACAGCTTCCATTGGCAGGATGTCCCCTCAGCAGCTTTTTCACTGAGCAGAATTTGTTCTGTTACAGACACCTGGGGAAGGAGGCAACGTTACCCCACACATCCAGGATCCTGCCAGGGTATCATCAAAGACCTAAACCAGGTAACATTGCCCAAGCACTTGGGGCAGGGATATGGAATGTGTACAGCAGCATCAGCAGCTAAAACAATCCAAAATGAGCCCCAGGTGAGAGTCACACACGTTCATTACCTTGGACAAAAATCCACCTGCAGCAGCAGCTTGGGCAGCAACAGAGCAGGGACTGGGGCAGCAGCCAGCCCCAAACTCCAGGGATCTGTGAAGAGGGGGCCGTAAATAGAGGAACAAGGGTGGAAATAGGCAGAAGGTGTAGAAAGAAGGTGAAAGAGGGAAAATCTGGCAAATTGATACACCTCTGTATGTATAGAATACATATTTTGCCTCTTTGTTTTTGATTTAACGGTCCCTTAGTTCAGCACAGGCCTGCAGCAGTTTAGGGTGCTCACTTTGATATGACATGGCCAGTGACTTATGCAAAATGGAATTTGGGAAGCTCAAAACCCTCCTCCTTTGTCCATCAATATTCTCCTGGCTCTATTCAAGTATTGAGAAAGAAGTAAAAAGAGAAAGAACAGCTCATAGGAAAGTATTTTCATTCCCAACTGCCTTCTGCTAACCCAAACCCCAATGTCAGCCCTCCCCACTAAGGACTGTGTGTGACATTTCCCCTTCAACATTGAACCACCACAATACAGGAGTTCCAGCTGTGCCTCTAGTTTGTATTGCATGGCAGGCATTGTGGGGATGGGAGGAATTACCAGTGAGCTCCAAAACCTGCTCATTTGTCTGCAACCACCATGGTCACAGGCTGAAGTAAAGGAAGTTTTCTGCAGGTACCAATCAGCTACGAATAAATCAAACCCCAATTATCTGTATCTTTGTTTCTTCTCTTGCATCTTCTAAACATGAGTGCAGCTGGGTAGTGCTCCATCACAGCAACGTACCTTTTCTTCACAATGTGGTTTTTGCACTGGAATCTTCACACAGACCATCACAACATAATTATAGAGGAAAGCACAAAAACTGGAGTGACTCCAACATTGTCCATGGACTTTACTAACCACTCGGATTTGTGTACAGAAACTGAAGCAAGGAAAGGACTGCTCCCTGCCAGAGCAGATGAGTCACACCAATTAAAGCAACAAGGAAAGCAGAAAATAGGGCAAAGTCATTCCTCTTGAAGGAATGGTGTCAATGAAAGCACAAAGTCTCATCTACACAAACACAGAGAAAGACAAGCGACAGGAATGGAACGTGAACTACTCTCAGCAAAGGATTTTTTAATAGTGATCAAAGCAAAAGCTCCCAATATACTAAAAAAAGCCACTTCAGATGCACTTATTTTTAGCATGCACTTCTTCCTGTAAGAGATCAAACTACAGCACTGAGGTCTCCAGGAGCCACTTGGAACCCAACCTACAGGACAAGGCTCAGATTTTGCTGAAGGAAAAGCAATGACTTGAGCCTTTCTGAAAGGGAATGAAGTAATGCTCAATGAAATGCAGCATCTTCTTTGCAAGTTAAAGAATTAAGTGGTCCTCCAGCTTTTCAGAAAATCATGTCTAGGACTAGACCTCCAGGTGAGTTGGACATTTGCAAAACTTCTGTGTGTTCCCTTAGAAACAAGCAGTTTACAAAACAAGCCTCCATGTTATTACAGAATCTACACTGTGCCCAAGAAACTTAAAGTCTCAAACAATATGAATATTAAGAGACCTTATACTAAGTCAACAGCCAGGTACATTATTTAGATGTACCCAAGAAGTTTCACACACAAGCCTTAAGAAGGCATAAAATTTGAATTTCTGCTTTGAACCAAATCATCAAATTTGGGTTCAAACTTTGAGGAAGTTAGTAGAAAGGAAATACTTAAACAGAAGTTAACATAAACCACATACCACCGTTTTTCAGAATGGAAGCCTGGGCAAATACACGTAGCACTAAACTTCAAGTTGTTTCCTTTAATATTTACAAAACTGGTTTTATTCTTAGTTTTTCAGAAAAATGGTTTAAAGTATTAGCACCTACATTGTAAATGACTCAAACTTAGATTTACACTTGAAATAAAGCCACAACGCAATCAGTTAAGTGAACTTATATTCTTCCATTTCTCAGTATTTCAGTAGAGCACCAAGAGGGAAAGAGCAACATGTGAGTAACCAGCAAGTGAGACACAGACCCAGGCACCTTCCTGGGACAGGATTCAGAAGGTCAGAGTTTTCCAGCACACTCCAAATCACCTCAGTTTTAGTTAGTTATAAGGTGGAAATTTCTATGCAAGTTTATAAAACCCATCCAGCTACATGTTAGTTTAATTAAACCACAGTTGACCTGAGATGCAATTAGAATTTTGACATTTTTCCATACTTAGTTCACAAGTTTATTATGAAAAACACTGCAGCTCTGTCCTGCAGTAACATTGTTTTACAGAAAAAAACAGTTCTGTTCAAAGTAATTCACTATCCTTGGACAATTACAAGGGACAATATGGTAGGGCAGAGTGGAAAAGGGAACTGAGTGCAGACAAAAAAAAAAAAAATCAATACAATTAAATTAAACAGTATTCCCTGAAAATAAAACAAACAAACAGTTTCAGAACAAATATGAGGCCTTGGTACTTATTTTAAAAATGTTCTTTAAGCTTCAATGATTGTTTGCTGCTACCCTTATCTACAGTCATGCTGAATAAAGCTATAGCTAAATGGAAAGTTAAATGTATTCACGAGGTGTTAATGTCTACATCTTATTATTTGCAGTCTCTCAGAGAAAGCAAAAGTAACTACAAATAGCGCTATGCCAGAAACTGGTTTCTTGACCAACAATGTTGCTTCAGCATGCAATGAACTGGTTCATTCTAAAGTGGTCACAGTTGTTGATGACAAGAGGCTTTGTACTGAATATGGCACGTCTTTTGGTCCATGTGAAAACAAAGTTTGAATGTTAAATATTTTCTGACACTTTGGAGTTACTGTTGCTCTTCCCATTTCCTTTAGGTCAACATATGGTTCATGGCAATACTGTACAGGTCTAAAATCTCTTTACAGGAAGTAGTCTGGGGTGCGACGAGTAACATGCGGTTCACCTCTGCGCGGCGCCGGGTCAAACTGCAAACTGAGAGCACAGACACAGTGAGAGCTCAGCCTTCACTCAGGTACTCTAGCCAGGAGTTACAGCACTGGTTTAACACAAGTGAGCCACTGCAAGTTTCAGCAACCAAGTTAAGTCTACTCTTCCACTCCTGTTAGTATGTACTTTTAACCATCGCATTTTAAATTCTTCTTAGCATGAAATTAATTTTAGCTTTAAGACTCAAAGTGGTTGAACATTTATATCTATCAAAAAGTTAAAGTCTCCAACTATTATGCACAGTGCTTTTGCCCATTTACTAGTGAAGTTGCTGCTGCAGTAGTTAATTAGAAATGTCATTTAAAGACTGACACCCAACACCTGAAGAATTCAAAAGTGCCAAAAGTCTCCTGCCCAAGACTGACAGGAAAGCATTACCTTAGATGTCACAGACTACTCCTGCTCTCAAATCACATCCCTACACAGCAAGTCATTAAAATCCAGGTAGTTATACAAAGCAAAATTGAGGAGTCTCACTTTAATCTGACAGAGAAGATCTCAACAGCAACTGAGGCTTAACTCCAAGACTTTAAATGTGACTAACCCAACAATTCCACACTCACTCCACCTCCCAAAAGCTTAGAGAGAGGAAAAAACCCCATACTTGAACATAATTAAATGGGATCTTCAAATCACAGGCAACATAATTCTCATTTTTAGATATACTTACAAGGAGTATTTTAGAGTGTCATCAAGTTCCATAATTGCAGCCTGGTTGCCACAACGGTAACAATAGTTTGGAGCACTGAAAATTGTTACTACATTCCGATCATGGCACCAGTTGTACCCCTGGAGAGGAAGGAAAAAATAGTTCAGACAACCAAGTTAATGTACCCCATGTAACCACCTGACTACAAACCAACCTTTTAATGTGCACAGCCCTCAGTGGCATTTGCAGGGTTACTTTAAATAAGATTAAGGCTGGATCTTTTTCCTCTTCTAGAGAAAAAGGGTAAAAAGGAATTTTGGCTTTCATAGCTTGCTTCCTACTAGCAAATATGAGCTAGGTATTAAAAAAAAAAAAACAACAAACCACCTAGCAATATTTCTCCATTGCATTAGCATTAAATAGTTAAAACAGCAATTCTGAAGTACACAATCCACTCAAGCTTCAACTTTGATCACCAAAACCAGACTCCAGACATACATTTAAAAATCTGAAGTGGTAGGAATAACCAGAGACCAAGAACAAAAGCACAAATCCAATCTAAAAAGAAAAATTACAACTTTTTTCCAATAGACACATATTTAAAAACCTTTTTATCTACACAGAAATCACATCTAGTACCAAAGCCTGGTTTGAGATACTGCTGTAAATTTTCAGGAAAACAAGGCCAAAAAAAGGTTACTCCACTGTGAAATTCCTTTAGTAGCATATGAATACTGCCAAGGTCAAGTTTCTGGAATACTCTTAGCTGGATCATCACCTGTCACAGAAGCATATGCACATCTCTGACACACAGAGCATGGAATAAATGGACCAAGGACACAGCCCAAAGTCTGAACACACAGGATGTCCTGCTCACCTCCATTACCAACTGATGAGCTCTTGAAACCAACGTAAGGCCATTAGCATGGTTAAAGGTTTCTGAAATATCCTGTCCAAATGTGTAACCTGCACCTCGAGGAGAAATTCCCCAACCACCACGATCATCTGGATCTGACCATAGCAAGTCACACATTGGACCCTGCAAGAGATGTAGATGATGTTTCAGAGGGGAAGTGCAAAGAACCAAAAGCAAACAAAACCCAAAAATACTTGCATGACCCCTGCACAACTCTTTGACACTAAATATGTTTGTTTCTTTAAGCAAGGACATGCCCCTCATTTTTCCTTTTAAAAAATCCAGAACAGGAAGACAACAGGCCCTTTAATATTGTTAAGTTGATTTGAATTTCATTTTCAGCCTGCAAGCTTAACCCCCCAATACATGCTGAATCATCAATCTCATTGGCTTAGAAAATTATTTTTCAGTACCTCATGGGGAACTTCCTGCAAACGATCAAGTGCTCTGATGTGATCCAGTGTATCTATAGATGGAGAGAGGCCACCATGTAGACAAAAAATCTGCAAGAGTTAGGAAACATTAGGTTTATTTGCATTAATCAGTGCAGTTTGAACAGTTTTGAATAAATTATGAGAAAATCTGCATGAGATTCCCTTAAAGATGAGAACTGACACAATGCAATGTTAAGAACTCCCTTTACAATCAAAACCACTCAACTTGGTCAAATATCAACATACCTGGCCATCCACCAAGGCAGTTAGAGGCAGGTAATCAAAAAGGTCTGTGAAGTATTTCCAAACATTTGCATTTCCATATTTCCTTAAACATTCATCATAGAAGCCATAAACTTGTGTGATTTGCCTGCTTTCATGGTTCCCTCGAAGAATTGTGATGCGTTCACGGTAACGGACCTAAACAGAAGAGCTGATTTTAGCACACCTATGAGCAATTTTCCCCAGAACAGAATTTGCAATCCTCAAGCCCTGCCACACAATAAACCATTCTGAAGATTATATAATAACCTTTAAGGGAAAAAAGGACTCATTCATTCCAATCTTCAACTGCCAATTACTTTTGAGATTAATTACAATTTGTATTTATTATTACTAAGGAACTTTGCTATACCTGTGCATTAAGCTGATCTCTCCAAGCAAATTCTTAAAGATTGCTACTTAGGTAAGTAAAAATAAACACTCATTTTAGATAAAGCTCAGGCTTGCACCTGAACATTTTTATAATTTTAAGAAGTGACTTAGAAAACAACAAAAGCCAAGAAGTCAGTTTCAGTAGCTCTAGTACCAATGCAGTGAAAAACATAACAGATATTAAGCGTAGTCAGGACAGTAATGATATATTTCATACAAGACTGTAAAGCTGAGAAAAGTTACCTTAAGAGCTACAAGCAATGTGACTGTTTCGACTGAATAATATCCTCTGTCAACATAGTCCCCCATAAACAAATAGTTTGTGTCTGGTGATTTGCCTCCAATTCTGAAAAGTTCCATGAGGTCGTGAAATTGTCCATGGACATCTCCACAGACTGTGACTGGACATCGCACTTCTTGTACGTTGGATTCTTTTGTCAAAATTTCTTTAGCCTGTAAAGCAAAAAAGCACAAACTGTGAGTTTGTCTATGAAGAGCTTTTTATTCAAGGCACACTCCACCACTTCCAACTCTGCTACCTGCTCTCTTTAGGAGCTTTTGTCCCTTCCTTCTCTGAAGCACTTGAAGGAGAAGTTTATCTTTACTTAAATGCCATTAAAACAGCATTTCACCTTATGAAACCTTGTATTAGTGATTAGTAGTTGCACGGCTGCTTTTCCTCCTTGAGGACAGCATCTGAAGCAAAACTTCAGACTTTCTACAGAAATGGTTCTGTGAAGCATAGAACAATCACCATCACTGCTGGAACTTTAAAAGTTTTCAAGTATTTTGAAAAATGGAAATCTAAAAATCCTGCCAACATCTTACTTCCAACAGCCCAAACTCAGACACAGCCAAAACACTTCAGTACATTGGCACTCACCTGTACAAACATCTTCAACCCACCTGCAAAGGCAGGGGCTCCTGCATGAAGCAGAATGAGAACAAACACCTACAGGCACCAGCAATTACAGAGCCATTACCTGTGCGAGTTCTCTCAACAAGTTTTGTGATTAAACACAGACTAATAACATCAAGCTGTGTCTTCATAAACCAAAACTGGCTAAGATGTTTGTAATCAACTTTTTTTCCCAAAAAACATTGTGTATATAAAAGTTGCAGACAAAGGTAATTTGTATGAAGAAGCACAGGCTAAATATAGCACCAGAAAGGTAATTCTGAAATAATGCAAGACAGTGGTTACAGTTTGTTCTCAGAACAGTCACCAGACACATGCCACAATGATTTGTTAAATCTAGAAGCTATTAGAAATATAAATAGTAACAAGTTTACTAGTTACCATCTACCAAGACTTCCCTCTTTTTCAAGTGTCAATGCTCCTATTCAAACAGGATCCTTTTTTACCTCATTAACACAATTACAAGAAAATACATAAAAATTATATTCTGTTCTATAACCCAAGTTGTCTACAAGAAAGTGGCTGACACTCCCACCCAAAAGTGGTGTCACTGTCCCACACACCATCCTGGCTGACCACCATGGTCACCACTTCAAACAGAAGCAACACCTAAGTTTAATGATGGAAACTCATGAAATTCAATGTTTCACTGCAAAGAAATGCAAAAATACAGCATGGCTAAGCACCCTGCATAACACAAAGCTTTAGATGTCACTCTGCAGACATTGCATTTACATAAAAGTCAGTCTCATATGACAGTTTCCACTTGCACTGTGCCCAGTACTAAAGATAGGTCTTTCCTGGCTGGTGGTCAATGCCTAAAGTGCAGATGTATTTTAAGATAGCCTGACTTGAGTTAATTTTAATGCAGTGACACTCACCGGATGTTTTGAAGGTGTTTTAACAGCTTTAGCCTCTTCTAATACTCTCCTACATTCAGAAGCATTAGCCAGCTTAGTTCTCCTTTAGACAGAGAACATCAGAGATGCTTACAGCACTTCAATATATAAAGAACTTACTCTGTAATGAGAATGTTTCTATCACTGGATTTTCTTAGCACACTTGAAGCACTGCACAAAGAATGCAGCATTCATTTTTCATCAAAGGTATGCAGTGTTTGTGCTGAGAATGGCAGAGTTCTCAGCAATGGAGGTGTTGCATCCTCAGTTTCTGAAATATTAAATCACTCAGATACACACATGACCAAGCACAGAGAAGTCAGACAGCTACTCTGATGGGAAAAGACTGTTCCAGGTCAATCTGCAGAACAGCAACCTCTGTTTAAATCCTGCAGTGGAGGAATGCTGGTGCAGGGATTCCGACATTTCCATGTTTTAAAAGCAGTTTCATGCAACACTGTGTTATGAACTGTTTAGTTCATTTACAGTCTTCTGTCCCACAGTATTGGAAGTGGCACAGTGCTTAAACACTCAGCTCTATAAAAGAGCTTCAGCAAAGCTGAAGGTAGAAAAAATAACATCCTGAAAGCAAGCCACCAACAAGCAGTCTACTATCCCCCAAATAAATTCCTATTAAAAGGTAAAGTAAAAAAAAAAGCAATTTTAATATACCATAACACAATACAAACACAAGTTGGTAAGACAACAGTACATTTAACACTACAATTTCACAATATCAAATTGTGATCACTAATACTACTCCTGCAGGATCTGTGCTCCTGACCTTGCACTGGATCTCACACAGCAACTCCACCTGGTTCCACTCCCTCTTTTTATTGATTCTTAAAGGTGCTGCTCACTCCCCCTACCCAACTCCCTCTCCAACAAATGGACTTCCCATCAACAGCTCTCCTACACTTCCTCAGGGAGAGGAGCAGCAGAGCTCTTCAGCAGAAGGCAGAAAACTCCCTGATCCAACCATCTGACAGAGGAGAACTAGGAAACACACACACACATCACAGCCTGAACTTCAAACACCCTGGGACCTATTGCCTCAAAGGACAATAGTGCAACAATGCAGTGTTTTGACATCAACATTTTGAAACATCCAGGCTTCACTGACTATCATCAGGAAAAACAATGATAAAATTCATCATCAGATTTTCCTGAGCACCTATTAATTCTTTTGTATCTCTGCCTTTTTTCAGTTCTCAACAATTCCTACTATTAAGACAGCCCTGAACTTCTCTACACCTCCAACACTTAAACTTTTTCACATAGAATACCACCACAAGTCAAACTTCTGTGGTGCAGGATACTTAAGCAAAAACTTGTTATCAACAACCTACCAGATTACAGTTCTAAAACCCTGCCTCTGAATCAGTTTAATTATTTTTTCAGCACTACACTCTCAAATTTCAAAATAAAGTGCAAACACATACAGAATAAGACTGCAAAGAACACATTACTTCAAGCTGATAAATGCTAATTTTACAGCCAATTACCAATGAAGTCAAAGACAACAAACAGCTCTGAGACAGTTATATGAGAAGAGTGTAAGAAGAACCAAGTGCAATGCTCTCAAACACTACTGCTGAGGTGGAAAGTCATATATTTTACTCAGAACAAAGTTCAAACAATAAGCAGTAAGTATCAAATACATTTCAGCTTAGTCATAATGACTGGAATTCATCTGACTTGATACTGGCTTACTCAGTCATTTCTCTGTAAAGTGAAAACTTGTACAATCCCAAAACTTAACAAGAATAAAACCAATATTAGTTTAAACACACAAGAAAACAACCAATTTTCACTTTACTATAAAAAGAGCAGCACTGCATAAAAACTCAACTAGTACTTAAGAATTAAACCATTCCTGGCCTGCTGCACATCATGTAAAGGCCCAGCTGAACAGCACCAAGCTGTTCTGGTGGCTCTGTTACAAAGCACATCTCTGCAAGGTGTTGGTCATAAAACACAAATATCAGCCTCACTGTTTTCAGACAGTACAAGATCCAAGTGTATGAACTGCCATAGATAAGAATTTTGAAAAAGATGACAAAGTCACTACCATATGATTTTCAGATCCTCAGTTTATTTAATGAGATGCACAGGTTGTATGCATGCAGATGTAGCTCTTATCTCCCCTGCTCCCTCCAAATCTTTTTATCCTATATGCCCCAAATTAGGGCTCAGAGTCGAGGGCCATAAAAGCCATGATCCACCAATTTTAGTTCCTCAACTCACTCTGTGCTGAGGACATGCAAGCTTCCCTCATGAGCAGTGTGCATCATCAACTTTGTCTACAGAAATAATTTCCAGTGATCCACTTCTACAAAATCCTCTGAATTAATCTGTACCCAAATTCCTCTGTGTTTCCAGAATATGCCAGATATTTCTTAATTACTCTGACCCCTTGTTAGGTCCCTACATTCTAGCATGAGCTCTGACAAGTCAGCCCAATTATCTACCATGAGAAACTCTGGGGCACACAGCAGTAAATAAGACCCAAACCAAAGAGTAAACATCACTGTATCTGTGTAGAATTGTAAATCAATGCGTGAAGCAGCACTATGAACCAGTCTTTAAAAGATTACCACTACTAACTCAGTAAAGAAAATACAACCATTATTTTGGTTAGACACCACAGCCCCAAAGTCAGGTTGCAGATGGTAAAATGTCATTCTTGGCAGACCAGAGCTCACACCTGAGCCCACCATGCTGTCCAGCAAAGTGTGTCATGACAAGCACCCACTGGAACCAAGCAATAGTTGTTTGTAGTTACCATAAAGATATTTTGATGAGATTGAAGACTTCAACCACACCCATAATTTCCTGTCACCAAGGTGCACAGGATGTGACTAAAGGCACAATGATCAGCTAACTGGGATGAATACTGGCTTCAGCTGTTCCATCATGACCTGGAAAAGGTTCCAGTTCCAAGCAAAGTCATCCATTACAGTCAGCAATTCTTCTGCAGAGTCAATGCTTTTCAATTTAAACATTTCCCCACTCCTCACAAGAGGAGGAAAGAGCAGGTTCAGACAAAAGATGGGCTTATTTTTTAAAAGCAAAAGGTGTTTTAATTCACTGACATTTTAAACAAAACTAGATAAATGAAGCCTCCAATAACACCCTGCTGTGAAGGAGGCATGGCAGTCAGATTACACATGACACAAATGGGAAACCGATTTATGCAATCCACTAAGGAGTTCAGTGTGAATGTGTAAGTAGGAACAAAATTAAAATACAAAGCTCCCCATCAACATTTAATTATTTAGTATTCCAAAGTAAAACCAGGATTTCCATCCACATAGAAATACTGAGCAGCAAAATACTCTTGCCAGGACAGAAGTTGATGCATCTGCTTTCTCTCTGGATTTGTGACTAGCACCTACACCTCCATTTCCAATCTCTTCTGTTCAGTGAGAAGACAGACCAGTTTAAATAGAAGATATCAGCCAACCAAAAGAGCAATCCCAATGCCAGGACTGCTGTAAGATTAAAATAAGACAATCCTTTATTGCCTGTAAATTCTAGAAGCCCTACAAGAAAACAAGCAAGCAACAAACTTCTGCCAAATAACCCTCCCTTCCTTTGTATTACAAAAGGACTGACAGCATTTGAAACCTTGATAGTCCCCTCACCATTTCCATCTGAAAAGTTCAGCAGCATTCTTGCCCTCAGAGGCAAAGCTGGAAGAAGGGGAAAGGCTGTTAATCAATCAGTAGTTGACAAAAGCAGCGAGGATAGGAAGAGGGTCTTCTGAAAGAACTCAGTGCCATTATTTTCATTCATACAGAAGATCTTAGTATCTTTAACTTTAAATTGAAGAAAAATAATCTAGGAAAAACGTCTTTAAAAAACATAAGTGAAATAACTCAGGAACCCTTATGCCTTCCCTGCCTCATGGAGCTCCAAGGAGCACAGCAATGACAGCAATGCAGGAAGCTGACCACTTACAGGGGTGTTTTTCAGTCCTCCTTGTAGAACAAGCTGTATTCATTCTGAATCATTACATTCACTTTAAAAAAAAAAAGAAATAGGCTAAACCTATTCCCAAACTAGTTGTGCCTGATATCAACAAGTCCAGCTGCATGCAATGAACTCAGAAAATTCTCAACCCTTTTGTTCCAGTAACTCCAACACAGCTTGGCACAGTGATGCTACAGTTCAGGACACCAGTTGGAGGATGGCAGGTCAAACCTCAAGAAAAGAGTTTAGAACCAACCAGCAAACCAGAAACATCCGAACTGGAAGGCATTTTCAAAATATTCAGCAGAAATATTGGAGACCTAGTGAGTAACTGAGATCTAGTACTCACTCCTTAGTCAGCAATAAACTTTTTCCAGTGTAATATACACTACCTGAAAGAAAAGAACAGCATTACTGAATACAGGGTAGTGTTCAAGGGTCCCTAACCAGAGTGTAAACTCAATCCCTGCTCCTGTGATTCTCCTCACACAGATCTGCTGTACAAGGTCAGACACAGCCAGACAGGTCTGGGTTTTGTGCTGGGGAAGGCAACCCAGGTGAGTAACTGGAAATGGCTCAGAAGCAGTCACAGAGCAGCACTGTCATCACATCTGAGGAAGCAACAGCCTCAGCACAGGCAGATTTGGAAGTGGACATCAGTCCTGCAGCCCTGTCCAGGTCTTCAGCCTCAAACTGGCAGAACTCAAGTAGGAATTTGCTCTGAATTGGGAGTGCTTCCTACTGTTAGCTTAAACTATGCCTAGAACAACACAAGTATCTTTCACTCCTACTTAATCACAAATAATATCGCAACTAAAAAGCAAAAACCCAAAGCCAAACATCTCACTGCTAGCACAACTCAATTTTTACAGAATTTACTAGAATTGAAAAAAAAAGCAAACCCAGAAAGCTGCTGATGGTACAATCACTGGCACATTCAAGACTAAATTTCTATATGCACATCAAGATGTTGTATGTGAATCCAGACAAGGTGAGAAGGCTGGCTAGGCTGACTCTTCAAATGCCTTCTGTGAAAGAGACAATTTTCCATTTTTCATTATCAACTGTAACAGAAAACAAACAAAATGAAACAACCAAAAAAACAAACCACTAGGAAACAAAACCCCACAACAAATCAGAACACTGGGCATCAAACAATTTTTTTAAAGTGTTCAAGAATAATCTAAAACAGTAATTTAAACATTACAAAAGGCTTTGTACACTACGCTTGGAACTCTCAGACACAGAAGGAGTAACTACATGGCACCACCAATGACTTGATCCCTTGGGATGTTCAACAGAGCAGCAAAGGAGCCCTGAACCCCTCTGGTCTCCCAGAGCCCAGGAACAGCTGCTGAGGGCCCTCCTGCCACTGGCAGCAGCTCCCTGGCTACAGAATCCAGAAGCCAGGGCACTGGCACGGCACAACTGCAACGCTGCACATTCCTCCTGTGCCAGGGGAACACAGAACCTGCCCAATGCACAGCCCACCACACAGGGCACAGCACACTCTCAGCACCTGGCAATTCTGTTGGGGCAGGTTTCTTGGCTGATTTACAGCAAGTTCAGACAGGAATAATAATGTTCACAACCATCTTAGTCTGAAGAATAGTTAGTTATACATGATGGATATAGGAATGCAAAAGCTAGCTAGTGGAAAAGCCCCTGCAAATGCAGCTGGAAACAGTTTAAAACATCCACTTCTGGCCAAAATAATCAGCTTAGAAAGGGAACTCCTGAACAGAACGGAATGTAGGAAGCAGAAGGGGACATCAGAAAAAGAGGTTGGACAGACAGTTCAGTTTAAAACACAGGAGTGAGATCCACAGAACATGTAAGTCTGATGTATTACAGGAACTGAACTTTGACTGCACAGGCATTTTTTGACCCAAAAGAAAGCTTCATCAGAAATGTCCTCTCAGAATTAAGTCACTCAACATAAGCAAAATGAGTTTGCATAACTCACACAGCTGCAGCGGGTAACTTTTGGTTACAGAACATCCAATTTGGCAGATCAGATGTTAAACTGAAAATTCTACAACAGGAAAAAAAATTAGAAAAATACACCATGAACAAGGTACATACCAGAGAACAGCACAGAACAGGCCCAGAAACACATTTACACTACAAAAATTAGCAACGGTGACAAATCAAAAAGCAAATGTAACCAACACCATTGCTGCAGATCAAAAACTGCAGGAGTCAAACCTTGAATCAAGGTTTCTTGAATGCCTTTACCAGCATCAGCCCTTCACTTAGTTTAAAATATTTTGGCTAGCAGCACTATCTATTCAAAGTATTTCACAAGCAATTCAAGAACCCTGAAATGCTTTATACAGTATATAAGAACAAATACTCTTCCTTCTCTCCAAAAACTGGAGATGCCACACTCAAACTCACTAAATTACAGAGTAGTGTTCTTGAGGGAGTGGCTCTGACACCTCTGCCTACACCTGCACTAGATACTTTCTGCAACAACCAAAGCAAACTCTACCCAAAAATTCACCTCATTCCTCTGTGCAATTTTAGGCTGAGCAATGTGCCACACCCCCAGTTCCTGTGATAAAGGACATCTATACAGAGGAGACAAGAACATTTCCCTCCACTGTCACAAAGTAGGGGAAAGAAACTAAAGCAGCATCCTTCCACTCAATATGGCCAGTGGAAAAACTCTCACCTGGCAATAAAGGACTTCCTTTCACCTCTGCCAATAAACAATCCAGCACTAACAGGACAAACACAGCTGACACGTACCAGTAACTGGACTGGGTATATTTTGAGCACTTCTTTAGAACCTGCACTTCTCAAATGCTGAAGCAAAGCACAATGGGTCACTCAACTGATGGAGCATTAAACACACAGCACGTACCAAGCCCAGAATAATTTAACTGCCACTCAGAGGTTGATTATTTCAAATCATTTGTGAAAGTATAATGTATTATTCATGGTTACAAATTACTTCTAGACATCGAAGATGTTTCTGCCCAATTCCCACCACCACCATCACCCAGGTAACCAGGCTCACTGAAAGACACACCAAGAAAGTAACTGGGATGCTTTGGCCACACAATTATCATGTTCACAAAAAGCTGTTGAGTTCTTCAGGTATCAATTCTGAAATACAAGAGAGCCCTCAGGCTTATTCTTATTAGACAGGCACCAGTCTGCACACATGAAGCCCCAGCAGATCAAGAAATACTTGTCAGGGAGATCATCCAATCAAACAGTGGTACCAGGAAAAGCCCTTTATTTTTAAAAATCGTTTATTTTAACTAGCCCTAGCTGCAATTCAATGTGGTGAAGAACAACACTTTATACCTAGTAGGGTCTTTATCTGTCCTTTGGAACAATAGCTGCATTTGAGCACGTCCTTAAGCTAATCATGATGTGATTACATCCACAAAACTACTCAAACATTCCAAACAAAGAACAAGCCAGTGAGGTTTCTCAAAGTCAGTGCTGGGAACATGGAAACCCATTAAAGCAAGTGCTGTCCCTCAGCACAAAGGTACAGAGCTGAGCTCTCACCTCACTTCCATGAACACAACAGAGACAAGAAGATGGAAAACTCAAGAGTTCAAGGGCCTATTTCCAATGCCCTCCATCACCAAGCATGAAGAAACGGAACTACTCTTAGCAGAAAGTCCAAGTAAATCCACCTGTAGTTATCAGCAACAAATGAACTTTCCCTAACATCAGCATCCTGTGACTGAACTCTGCACAGTGCTGACCATACACCCAGCACACAGAATTGTCACCCCACCCAGAGCTCCCCCAGAGCCAGCCCAGCCAACGTGAAGGCTCCTGCTAAATAATACTGGGATTGTGGAAAAGAAATCTGCCATTCTCATGGTCTCTCATCTCAACACACGGTAGTCAGACACAAAGTTTTCTTTTCTTTATTCCTTTACCATTATCCTGATGAGCATTACACATTTATCTATAAATACAGCTCATTTCTATTCTTCACTGGGAAAAAATGAAAATGTCGTCTTGTGCAACACTGATGACTGGGACTGTATCTTCTGTGAGGAATTTCTAGTGGCATGCCTGCTTCTCACTGAACCAAAACCCCAATATACAGAAAGCTTTTTGTACATTCTACCTCCCTCATGGTCCTGCACGTTACCATACAGCCCCACAAAATGGGCCCATATGCACCCACTCCTGTGGGATTCAGGACCCAGCACCCTTCAGTTCACAAACGATGGCAAGTGAAGCACCTGCCTCTCACATAAAGCACTACAAGGAAGAAGCTGCACTGCCATCATTGGAGAGGCACAGGGACACAGCCAGGCGGTGACACTGCCTGCTTGCAACAGCCTTTAAAATACACAGCCTGGATCAAATGGAAACAGTGTTGAGTGGCTGGAATACAAGTGAACTAAAATCTGTACTGGAGCAAGAGCCAGTCTGGCCAAAATCACTGCAAGTTCTTTATTAAGTTCATAGACAGTCCTCTAAAAAAATTGCTTCCAAAACAACCTGATGTAGTATTTGAAAGCATGAGTCCTATTTTAAAATATTCTAGGGACTTTTTGTGGCAAGTACATAGGCTTCTTTAGAAGCCAGGACATCCATAACTTCATGTATTCCTTAATATCCAGTTCCCAAGAAATTCACAAATATTTCATCTTTCAGTCTAGAAAGAAATACATAAAACCATCAGTAACTAAAAAAAAAAAAAAATAAAAAAGAGCCACTACCACCAACAACCCTCAGCTATGAGACTACATCCAGAATTAAAGTCAAGTGGAAAATGCCTCTGGATGCTACCAGAAGAAAATTTTCCCGAATTTCCAAACCACAATCTGTCCTAGGTTGGCTTTACAACCTTTCTAAGCTATGAATGTCTCAAGCAACACATTGCCCTGTAACATCCACGTCTCAAACCAACACCATAAAAATATGCAGTTATATAGGAACTCGAATGTTTATCCTGTGAATTTCATGAAACCCAGAACCTTATTGAGAGAAACCAAAGCCCCAAAGCTAATTTATCCTTCAATTAGCTATAAACGCGTCTGCGCTTATTCATATCACGAAAAATACAAGAAATAAATCAAAGCAGCAGCTCTTTACCGCGTGTGATTTCCAAGCACCTAACAGAAGCCTTTCTTTTCACTATAATAACTCAGGCTTTGGGGGGTTGATTTAACATTTTAACCGGGGGGGGTCTCTCGGGGGTCTCTCCCGAGGATCCATCGCGGCCGCGGCGCCATTTTAGGAGGCGCTGAGCAGGCGGGAGGCGGAGCCGAGGCTCCAGCACAGCCGAGGGGCCGCGGCTCGCCCGGCCCCGGCTCCCGGCCCGCTCCCCCCGCCGGGCCGCGCCAAGCCCCCGGCCCGCCCGAGGCCCCGCGCCCGCCCGACCGAGCGGCACCGCCCCGCCCGCAGCGCCCTGCCCGGCCCCGCCGCCGCCCGCAGCCCCTCGCTCCTCACCTTCTCGCAGAGGCTCTTCACCTGCCCCTCGGACAGCTGCTTGCACTCGTTGAGCTGCTCCACCCACTGGTCGAGCTCCTTGGTGAAGACCTTCTCCTCCATCCCGCTCTCCCCCTCCTCCTCCTCGTCCTCACCGGCTGCTGCTGCCGCACCGCCCTGCGGGCCCCTGCGATCCGCGCTCCCCACAGCGGCGGCGGCCGCGACGCGTCAGGGCGGGCGGGCGCGGGGAGAGGGCGGCCCGGGGCACTCCGGCTGCGGCAGCGCTGCCGCTCCTCGCTCCGCACCGTGTAATGGCCGCCGCTGCTGACGTCACCGCCCCGGCCCCACCGCGGGGAGGGGGACGCCGCGGGAGCTGAGGGCGCTTGCGCGGCGCCCGGGCGGGGCCGCGAGTGCGCTCTGAGGGGAGGGGGCGGGTGAGGGCACCGAGCGCGCCCGCCATGCCCGCCTGCCTGTCCGCCCCGGGAGCGCGGGGTGGCTGTGCTTCGTCCCGGTCCTCCTTTCCGGGTCTTCTCCTGAACCCCTGGGGGCTGGCGCTCTCCCCGTGCCGGTGTCCGTTTGAGGGGCGCGGCGCAGCCCCGCCCGGTCGCAGCCGTGAGGCGGGAAACAGAGCTCTGCCGTGAGGGGTGGCCGGCATGGCGGTGCCAGCCCCTCCTGTGCCCGACTGCTGAGCGCCGGCTCCTCGCCTGCGAACTGCCTGCTGTGGGGTTGGGAGACGATGTTTGCAGGGGCTTTGTGTCGCTCCGCAGTGTTTGTGATTCTCCTTGCAGTTAATGCATATAGGTGTCCCCGAGGCTGGTGCCGGGGTCCTTGCAGTGACAGGACGAGGAGCACTCGCCGTAAAGTAAAACACAAAAAGTTCCACCACCACACGAGAAAGAACTTCACATTGTGGGTAGCAAAGCACTGGAACGGGCTGCCCAGAGAGGACGTGGAGTTTTCCTCTCTGGCGGCTTTCAGAACCGCCCTGGACACGTCCCTGTGTCATTGCTGCAGGGGACCCGGCCCTGGCCGATGGTCGGACTGGGGGTCTCAGAGCTCCATCCCAACACGAGCAGTTCCGTGATGCTGAGCCCGGTTACCGTGTCTGTCAGAGAAGTGGGGGGTGCTTGCTGGTGTTGGGTACTTTGAAATAAAGCTTTTCAGTTCTAAATCATGGGCATTAAACATTATCTTAATTGTACCACCAGGTAGGGCTGAGGTTAAAAAGGCTGTGCTGGATTTCTTTAAACAATTTATACTGAATGAGTTTGTGGAAGTCCACAGTTTATTATGACCTTTTTAGACAGAAGTAATGCATGAAGTGCAGCGTAAGTGTTCAGTAAAGGAAATTAGTGGTGGACCTTTCAGGAAACTTTCAGGAAGATGGTATTTTTTCAGGAAACTAGTGGTGACCTCAGCTATCTTACTGTGCTCAGACACTTGCTACCTAAGGGAAAGTATGTCAGTAAGACACTGATAACTTGCAATAAAAAAGAATATAGGAAATATGCAGAACCAATTTCTAATGAATTACGTATTTTATTGCAATCTGCATCTTAAATTATAGAGGAAGATTTCCCCTAAATAACTTACAAAAGGCATGAAATTATCAGTTTAATATTTTTTCACTTAAATGGTTCAAAATGTTGATAAAATATTGATTTGTTAATTTCAAGAGGGCACAATGACTTTTCCTAGTTAATTTGTATTAATTGTCCTGGTCATCACTTGCCTAATACGGAGTCTGACTTGTTAAATTCTTTGCCTACTATTGAAGGAAATTAAGAATTCCATAGTGAGCAAGGAGTGAGGAATGTTTGCTTTCATGGGTCAGTCTCGGTTTCTTGATGTCATACTCTCCTGCTAGACAAGTTGGTTTGAATTGCCTGACTTAGGTTTTGTTTATCTTCCAAAAAAACTTGGCCATTCTTACACAGGTTCCCATCTTCAGATGACTTTAGTTTTGTGCTTAAAGTTGTAGAAGGAAAAGTACCATTCATTGAGAAGTGATAGGTTTCAAGAATTCATTCTGTAGCACATCTTCCCAAAACGGTCTTGAGCAAATATATGCAAAGAATATGAAACAATAACATCAACTCTTGTGTAATTTGCCAAGCTAAAGTTCATTTTCTTTAATAACTGTTGACTTTCTGGCATAGTTACATGTTTGAGGATCACACTGCAAACCATCTACACAAGCTGTGCTTTCCTCACACCTACCAGGTAAAATGTGGCAGGATTTCAGTTGCAGTTTTGTAGGCAAACAAGCCAAGTTTAAAGTTTCTTCCAGCTAGTGTGGATCAGGCTGGACATCTCACATATTAACAACCACTGCTGTCTTCAGAGCACTTGTGATGGTTCCCAACCCCACTGTTGGTTCCCAGGAGTGTAGTGGTAAAGAAAGGAACGTTTGTTTGAAAAGGCTCAGTCACAGCTCGTTTTCAGACAAACTCCACTTGGGAAGGGGTCAGTGATTCAGCGCTCCCTGCTTGCTGCTGAAAGCTGAAGCTGTGCCACTCACTGCAGGAGAATTCAGGACTCTGCAGAGGAAATTCAGGATCCATTTATCTGGACACTCACAGAGAAGGGGAAAGCTTTGGTTTCCATCTCCATTCCAAGCATTTGCTCTGTTTTTATCCTCGTACTCTTTTGAATTGTCTATATGTGAATCAGAAATCAGATCTCCTTCATCTCTCTGACTTGGGAATGACAATCAATAGTTTAGAGAATCACAGTTGCTCTTCTTAGATATTTATCTGAGCCTTCAAAGGAGAATGTAATAATGAAAGGATACGTGCTGTGTTGCATAAATTGGGTGTTTGTCAGGGCTTCAGATACACAGTAAGATTAAACTGTAACCTGTGTGATGGCAGTAATAAATCGTATTTAGTATGTGAATATATGCCAGGCATGTGTGTGGTTTGTACCTAGGGAGCTGTCTGGGTGAGGCTGCCCCGGTGAGTCAGGGGTATGGAGGCCACACTGCTGTGCTGACACCTGAGTCAGGGACCAATGTGTCACATGTGTGGCATTCTGGGGAGAGGTGAACTGGTCAGGCTGACTGCGCTTGTGTTTGCACACATCCAGCTCTAGGTTATTCAGGCTAGCCTATAGTGCCAACTCATTCTGTACTAGTCTGAAATTAATTGAAACTCATGGACCAGGGTGTCAGCAACTGCAATACTCTTATCAGTAACACCAACATTTCCATTGTACTATGAGACATCAGTGTTTAAATGCAGATTTATGTAGATTTATATCACACCGTCCAACTACACAACGTATTGTCAACTTAGCATTGTAGAGTAAGGAACACGTAAATTGGTTTCTTCACACTTGACTCTCTCTGAATATTTTAGTGATTCTAAATTATCCATCAATGCATGTCCAAAATGTCTGTTGCTATGGTTTTTTAATACTAAATGCAGAATTAAAGGGCTATGCAATACAATATAAAACTATACTTTACAATTTAAAAGCTATACAGTAGTGTAACAATGAGCTGCCACCTTTAGATGTAGGGCTGCCAACTTTGATTAACACATGTATTTCTGCAAGCAAAGAATATAGACACTGGTACATTAGTGTGGAAGTCAACTGCCTCCATGAGAAAAGGGACTTCTGATCAAATAAATTCAGAAGTACACACCATGTAGTCTCTTGCATATTCAGGTACTGGCCACTACTGGGTAAAATATATGTTTTGTGTCTTGATAGTCCCATTAAATCAGATAAGCCTGTCATCTTAAGTAGAACCATTGCAAAAGACCGAAAGAAAAACAGAACACTTTTACATCAGATATTTGTTACATCATCACAAACAAATACTATTTCTGTGTATTTGACTAATTTCAGAGTCCAAATAGTACGTGACAAAATCAGTGACATCAGTAATACCACTATCAACAGTGGCCCACTCACTTCAATGGAATGGCTTCTGTAAAAGATAGAATCTCAGTATTAATCACCTTGTATACCACAAAACATTGTACTGAAATCTGCTAGTTCATCATTCACCCTCACACTGTAGATAAAGCAGGAAGTGCAGTGCCTTACTGAAAGGAGAAATTACAGAGTAACCATGAAAATCACATTTTCAAATCACTATGGTTACAGATATTTCATAGTCAAGAGTCTTATAAAAGCTATGAATAGAGTGCTGATTCTCGAATGTTGGGGGCTTAATATTTTACAAATATTTTATGTCCTGCTCTCTCCCTGTGAGTGCAGGAACTCTGTGTCCAGCCTGGCTGGGTGGGAGCACTGGGGCAGTGGGTACATCCTTGTGCACCTCAGCACAGGGCCACGTTCCTCCTACCTATCATCTACCAGTTTTAATCTCTAGAATACTTGACAAACACTACCTCTGCCAGGACAAATACTGTCACTTTATCACCAGATGGACAAATACATGATTTCAGCCCGATCAGGAAACAGATACTGAAATCAACTCACTTTCCAAACATGACAGAAGCACTGAGAGTCGAGAGTAGAGACCCCAGTTCAATAGATACTTGTGCCCATCCTTAAATTCCTTCCTTTTAAACAGATAACATAAGCATCTGTGAAATGTCCTGCTAAGCTCATGCTGCGAGGCTGTAGGCTTGCTGATTGCTGGTGTAATGCTCTGATCAGCACAGCTTGTGTTACAAGTGCTTTCTTTGGAAAAACTCCCATTATTCAGTCCTTTCCATAAGCTATGTTTAAGTGCACAACAAATTATTAATACGTACAAGCAGTTGTCATGGAGATAATGTGATCCCAAATGCGTTTTTTGTAAGTGGCACAAACCTGGCACATCCCACATGCCTTGTATGGACAATTCCTACATAATGTTTCCTGTGTTAGATATGGGACAGATATGTATCTTTGCTTTTTATGCCAATACCCAATGGAGAAACCACTGCTTCTGCCTTTCAGATGGCTGGCTTTAGGAACATGAAAAATGTAGGACTTGTAAGATGTGGGGTTTTTTAAGCTGCAACATATTAAAAAGGGGCTGAACAACTAATTTCTGTGAAATCTCAAATACAATGCAACATCCAAATTATGGCTATAACCTCGCAGGATGTATTTTCTCTCCTCATCTTGGTCCACAGAATTATGCCAAAATGTAGCAATTAATCCAAAAGAAGGCAGCTGGCTAATGTAGCTGGGGAGGCTTCAGGGCCATAATGAGGATAGTTATCCTTAGAATGAGGCTGCTATCCTATTAAATGTCTATAAATTCCAGTGACATTTTGTTTAGGATTATCATAACATTTCTACTCTTTGACTGTGCCCTTGCAAAGTAGTTCATTGTGCACTTTGACCATTCTTACCTTTATTCTGCACCTCGTGTCTGGTCCTGGAGGTTGCTGCACTTCAGCCAGGCAACATCTGACTGTTGGAGCCATTCTGTACCTGTTTATTGGGGTGAATGAAGGAGATTCTCTGTATATTATAGCTGTTGCTTCTTTTTGCTTTTTTTCCCTGATATTTACTCATCAGTTAATATTACATTACAGTTACTGTCATAATGACCTTGAGCTGGGCCAAGCAGTTAAGCTACAGAAAGGCTGCACAAAAGAATTGCAGCAAGAAAACTTGAGTTATTGCTCCCTCACTTTCCTGCCCAGTGACTGTGTGTTCCTTTCATAGCACTGCCTCTGCCTTGTAGTGAAGGAGCATAAACTCAGCTGGGGAGTACCCATGACTGCTAGTGCATGTTCATATGATATCCGTGTTGGTTTGGAGATGTCACAAGTGTCTTGTGTGACAAAACAGGTCCACACAACCTGTTGAGAATGGCCTGGCTGAACTGCTGCCTTGGCCTCCAGCTCAGCATCCGCTCTCAAGCCCAGTTCCAAGCAGTGCTGGCTGCTGATTAAATGCTTCCTCCGAAGAGAGAGCCTGGGGAAGGAAATTTTCTTGTGAAATCTCTTTGTGTATGTGCTAAAGGACAAAGGAGAAGTTCACTGCACAGGCACACTTAGATCCTGATTTTGCTTCACGGTGGTCAACAGTTGGGTTATTTGCAATAGCTAGTTACAAATAAGAACCTGACCTTATTTTTAACCTAATACTGAATCAGATCTAATTGTAATAGGTGGGTTCACTGCTGTACTTTGCTCTTTGCATATTCTCATTCAGAATTTCAGTGCCATCCATCTTAGGTATTAAAAATAGGTGGCAAGTTGGATAATTCTTATTGTTCCAAATGTCGTTTGCAGCCTTACATAACAGTGTTCTCACCAAAAAGTTTATTTTAAGTGTGGAGTGGAAGAACATGCTGTAGCAACCTGAAATTATTGGCAATACTGTAGCTGAGTTATCCAGAATCTGGATAGAACTGTCTCTTCTTTTTTTGATGGGCCATTTTAATATTAATCAAAACAAAGATATTAATTAATATAAAAATGTGTAGACTGCCTGTGCTTTGGAATGACAGAGTCCTGTGTTGTCAGTCACAAGCATCCTTAGGTAAATTGCCTAAGCAGAAACTGCTGGTAATTCCAACTCAATGACAGTCCAAATATTTGTGAGTGTAATAATAGTAAATATATGCAAAATGGTTAATTACTTAGAAAGAGAATAACTCCAGGTGGATATAACTGCACTTGATAAACCTGAGCTTCCACAACTTGATGAACCTGAGCTTTCTCATTAGTGACATTAGCATTGTGTTCATTTAGAAAGTACTGTCTCCATTTTTAGTAGCTAAGACCATTTATCCCTCCAGCCATGAGCTGTGTCACCTTTCCTCACCATAATCCATCAAACACATGTGACTTGGGAAGGATGAAAAATGTTGGGAAGAGGTGGTGATCAATCCTGTGAATATTAGATACCTCCCTCCAGCTGTAACAAGCTCCCCTGCTCTCCATGTGATCACAGTAACAACAAAACCTAATTGATTCTATTTGAACAATAAATTTTATTTTTTCATTGTCTATTTCATTGCATCCTGTGATATCTCTCCTTGATCAACATCCTTTTCACATCAAAGCTAGCATTTATTCTTCCTGATTACTGTTCTTCTTCTCTATCCCTTTTCTTGTCCATAACTTCCTTTCTTCCCCCTTTTCAGCTTCACTGAATTGGATCAGCCAAATGATCCAATACCTCATAAGCTCTGAAAATATAATTTTAAACTGTTTATTCTCCCTGGAGTTCTGCATAAGATAAATATAATAGAAAATAAAAAATACACTGTTATAAATTTGAATAATAAAAATCTCAGGTTTGGCAAAAGAATGAGAAATGGCCATGAAGTGACACATTAATCTCACTGGTAAATGGTAGTGCCAAAATTCCTGGCATTTCAGCTGGCACTGGGAACTTACTGAGGGAGCTCCTGGCGTCCTTGGTGATGTATTGTGGCATCAGTTACCACTGCTGAGCTCTTTCACTGGCAAAGGAACATTCCCTGTTAGCCCCATCACCACATATTGAACTGCAGGGTGGTCATGCAGGTGCTACTCACACCTGCCTGTCGGATGCCCAAAACAAGCAGTCCTAAAAGATTTCAGGTTAAAAGCTGGGTTTGCACTGGG
This sequence comes from Ammospiza nelsoni, assembly GCF_027579445.1. Taxonomy (NCBI): domain Eukaryota; kingdom Metazoa; phylum Chordata; class Aves; order Passeriformes; family Passerellidae; genus Ammospiza; species Ammospiza nelsoni. The sequence goes on from NC_080648.1 coordinate 9,822,231, forward strand.
CTGCCCAAGGGCACACTCAGCTTGAGCTGAGTATCCATGAGTCCCTCCCGGGCACTGAGGGCAGGCAGAGCTCAGTCTCACTGTGCTCAAAGGCAGGAACCAGGACTAACCCTGCTGCTGGGGCACACAGAGATTTACTCCCAGGTGTCCATGTCTAGCACGTGCATAATGTTAACTTGCACACTTTACCAGTGTGGTTTTCCTCCTCAGATTACAAACTGATCAATGAAGTTATGACTGTTGTTTTCACTGGATGAACAATTACTCCATAGTTAAATAATGTTATCAGGTGTATTATTAGAGAGAACTGGTTTCAGGAAACTGTCATTAACTTGAGCAATTATAATTTTTCAGTTCAACAGTGAATGCATCTGTATCAGGACTGAATGAGTGAGAGGCAATCAGTGCAGAATGAGAGGGAGTTTCCAGCTTCACAAGGGAGGCTCCCCAGCACAGAATCTCTGGGCTCATGCTGTGGGGCACTGCCCAGCAAGTTTAATTCCGATTCAAATTTACGATCAAAAATAATCTTTAAAAAATCCATCTGAACCTCCTCAGAAGAACATTTATTCCAGAAATATCACCTTCCAGACATCAGATGCAGTACAAGTTATTCTCAACAGCAGGGCAGTTAAATTGACCATTCTTGTGATGGAGCTGTTCCTATAATAAGTCCCTCAAGGTAACTTTTCATAAATGGCCCTCTCTGTCCTGATTATAGTTACACTCCTTTAACAAATCTTATCTATTACAGCAGAAAATCACTCATATTTTTTCTTCTAGTAGGCAGAAAATCTCCACTGGCATAGCTCCTACAGCTCTATTTTTTGACAATGTCCAACAGAAGACAGTCAGGAAATGTACCAAAATCTACCAAAAAACTGAAGGTGTAATTAATATACCAAGTGAAAGAATTTCCACAATAAAGGTGTGTACATTACAGTAGCCTTGAGATAGGGCTGACTTCTTCCAAAACAAGTTCTTCTGGTTTTATGGGACTATTTATTGCACTTCTGTGTTAAAGAAAATAACTCTTGTTCTCACTCTGTACTATGAAACCAGTATAGCAGGAGGCACCATGGGCTGGTGAGCAGATCAGGAGAGGATGTCTCTTGTATTTGTTTAAAGATCTTCAAGGCCATTTCAACTCCCACTTTCTCTTCTGTGAAGTGTTACACCTACTATTCATTTTGCTGATTAAATGATCAGATTTTCTAAACTGAAATACTCTCTCTTCAAAGTATAAGGTATCTTAAAGAGAACAGTCATATTAGGAACACAAAATCATTATTATGTCTGTGAAAAAGCTTCTGGGCAATGTTACTGAATGCAAATATTTGCATTTTGTTAATCTGTTTTAATGTTAATGCTTTATACATATAATCCAGAAGTAGTATATATAAACATTCCTTGTAAAAAGGGTAGCCTCTCTAAAAAAATATACTGACAGAGGGTATGTGTAACATGGCTTTTCACTTATCTCAGGAGATTCTGCAGTGTTCAGTGTCTTGCAGACACAAAGGTAATTTCACTTAATCTGAAAAGTAGTTCAGTGTGAGATGTCAGAACCACAGCACTGGACAGTAAGATTTCTGGGTGAGGGAGTGACTGAATGTATCCACCTGAAACTACTAATACATATTTTTAAAGTAGGGGTGGTGTCAGTAAAGTACAGCTTATCCTGAAGTGAGACCATGCATGTAGCAGATGCTGGTAGTCCCTGTGCATCCAAATCCCTTCTACTTTCCTTTTTTACGATGGGATTGTGAATTGTACTTTTTTGGTTTTGTAATTAAAGGGTAGAACAGATGGAGAGAACTTGAAGAGCTGCATCCATTAATTTAATGTAGAGAATGTCTCCATGTTATAATTTAATATAATGAGATTTTACTTGAGTGAAATAAAACTCTACAGTCTAGTGCTTGGGAATGTTTACTATATGAGCAGCTTCACTGTTGAAAAGATTTCACTGAGTCATGCTATGACTCTCTGCCAAATACCAATCATATGACCAGCCCAGCTAGAAAAGGGTGTTCCTTCATGCCAGTACATTTCACATGCCACCCTACATTGAACCTTTTTTTGGCTGTTCACCTGTGCATTTTATGTGGCAACAAAGGGGGGCAATATAATCTGTCTGAGTGAGTTTAAAAATGAGTTTTTAAAAGAGTATATACTGAGAAGCACAAGGCAGCTGGTCTAGTATTAAGAATGGTGTAACAAGAGGGGCTGGGCTTGACAAGATTTCAGAAGTAGATTTAAGGCAGACAATCCAAACCAAACATTGATACTGGTGAAAAGCAGTGAATATCTTGCCAGTTCCAGGAATCGAGATGCTACCCAGGAGATAACAAACAATATCAAAAGTTCAGAGAACAAACTTCCTTATTTCTGTTGAAATAGGAGGGGGTTTGAATTTCTACAGTTAAGACAGAAAAAGAAAATCCAAAAGTAGATGAATGAGTTTTATATGCAGCAGTGGACACTGCTAGATTTCCCTAAATCTCATAAAATATTTATACTTAACTGTAAATGTTTGAGTGAAACTTGCATTAGCTGCACTTTGGGAAATTTCTATTTTATTCCTGAAATGCTTTTTATCTATGGAAAGCTACAGCAAATGTCTGTGCTAGTGATTCTCTACTCAGCAAGCTCCAGCTGTAGATACATAACACCCCTCTCCCACACAGCTCACCATGGCTAGCAATCAATACATTGTCTCCTGCTCACAAAGGCTACTCCTCTGATAATCAGTCACTAGGATGGGGATGAAATCATCAGGGAAAATAGGACTGGAAAGAACACAAAGGCTCACAATGGGCTCAAGTGTCTCTGCTGCAACCCTTAACTCCAACTAAAATATCCTACAGATTAACTTGCCTGGGTGACTACTGAGTAAGGAAGTTAAAGGGATGAGCACACATAGCACAGAAAGTTTAAATTACATTTCCCAGCAGTGTGATCTGTGAAATCACTGTTAGGCTGCATGGGAATAATTGAGAGGTCACAAGGGATTATATGAGCATTTATGTTTCATTCTGGCATAAGTGTGTTCAGCTCCAGTGATAGCAACCAAATTGTTTCCGTCTTCAGTAATGCTGCATTTGCCCCTAGGCCTTGAAAGAATAATATGTTTATTAACTGTACATTTTATCTGTCACCAAGATCTCAGGTTTTCAAATTTTCAGTATTCAACTACTGAATTCAAGCTACAGTATTCAATGTACTGAAGCTTCTCTGCCTGGTGTAAAGAAATGAAAAACAGGCTGGTTAATGGTTTCAGAGCACAACACACCTCACCTCCCTCAGAACAAAGCAGAGCATTGCTTTAAATGGCAGCAGCCTTTGCCAGGGAACCTGATATGAGGTGCTCAAATCTTCACCTACCACTGGATGAGATGTGTCTCTCCCTTTTCCCTGCTTTCCTTTGTCTTCCCTATACTTCTGTGGCTCTCACTTGAGGAATGGCTCTAGCTCTGGCTCTCTTTCACTTCCCCACTTTAACCTCATCCTTCCTCCTGTTGAAAAGGACTTCTGGTTTGGAGAAATATTCACAGCATTTAAGCAAACCCATGGTTTTAGTGAGCAGTCTCTCCTTTGGCCTCACTTTGGTGCTCTTCAAACTGCAGCAGAACACATTCCATGAGATAATTAGCAGCTGCATTCAAGGGACTCCAGGGGAGACACGAATTCTGAATTTTGTATATTTGTATATCTGATGTAATTTTGTCTCATCACAGCCTGCATAAGCTCCCTGTGCAATAGAACAAAGGACAGAATTAACCAATGAGTCCAAAAAACTTACACAAGGAAAATAACTATTTTCTTCCCAACAGCTGGTGCAGCTTTTTCACTGTTGGATCTGTCTGTAACACCCCAAACCAACTGGAAAGGAAATGTTAGAAACCCTCCAAAATAATGCTTGGTGCAGGTAAGGTAAGGTGCTCTTTGCCTGACATATTCACTGAAAATCAGGTTTTTCACTTGGAAAATACACTTCTGCAGTCAAGCAACTGTGATGTTTTTCTTAAACATTTACCCCTATACACAATAAAATACTTAATAATTTTATTATCAGCTCCTCTGCAGAAAATAATTCAAGCCAAATAGACAGAAACTTGTGGCAAAGAGCAGAACTCCCAGAGCTGCATGGTGGATGTGACTGTGCTAAAGCCTCTTGCACAGCCCTCAGTGACTCTGATCTGGATGTGCCCTCACAGAGTCACTGAGTGCAGCAGATATTTCTGTATTAGGTAGTTATTTCCACTTTACTCACAAAAGACCCTTTTCCGTCCCTAGTTTTATTCCAGCAAAGAGGTTCCTGCTTGTGTTAGGATTTCCTCTTTCCATGGTGTCCTATTTGCTCACTCTGCAGAGTGCTGGGAGGCTTTCAGCATACAGGAAAGAATTTCTAATTTCCCAGGGCCAGAGTGTTTAACAGCAGAGATTAGCTGATTATCTGGTCTTCTCTCACCACCCTTCTAAAACCTGATAATTGCTTAGATCTGAACACAATGAGCACATTTCTAAAATAATTCAGATACTGGTATTTTGTATGAAAAGCATAATATTTTATTGCCAACTCTAGAATAGCATTTTCCATCAGTAGTTCTCAGTGGGCTTTGTAAAGTCAATACCACTTCACAGGTGAGGAATCAGTGCTCAGCAATGAGAATATTTACCCCAAACCCTCTCAGCCAGCAGCACAACAAGGAAGGAACATGATCCAGGCAGGCTGGGATCAGATCCAGCTGGTCATTTAAAATGGAAAAGATGTTATTATTTATTTTTGGAGGATATGCTAGCTCAGCCTCCCTTTCACATTTTTTTTCAGTCTCATAGAAACTGTTTTTCTTTCTGGGATCTTTAAGGTATGTTCTTCCTTCTTCTGAGCTGAGATCCAGTGAATAAAATCTTATTCTGAGCTCTAACTCTAACCCCAAGCCCCTGGAAGCTTTTCTGGACTTGGTGACATTAAGCCCCCAGTTCCCTACTTACCCCAGGCCCTCAAAATAAATTTTTAGATAGGATTATACAGGAAAATGCATTAGGAGAGGAAGAGCATTTAAAAATAGCCTAGTATCTAAATCTGGATGTAATCTCCTCTAATTCTCCCAGTATCTGAGCAAAGGCCGTGGGGCTTTACCAGCCTGGTGTTGGTAAATTCAAGGCACGTGCAGGATATAAACTTCACAAATAGTAACAACTGGAAGCAAATCACAAGCCAGGGAGCAAAGAGGAAAGGGCAGCACTATCCTAGGCTGAAGTTTAATCAACAATGCAAGAAGAAAGAGGAAGAAATTAAGATGTACCAAAATTGTCCTAATTTTGATGATCTGACTTTTAGTTGCCATGAAACCTGCAAAACTGTCAATATTTCAAAATTTTATATTGTAATGGCTGAATTTAAGTTATTATGTTTTAAAGTCACAAAATAAAATAAGTATTTGTTTTAAACTTAAACATAACAACAGGGGCTCTTTATTTTTTAACCCTGTTAATTTTTTTAACATCCCAGATTTTTCATCGCTTTTTACTGTGTCCTACTATCCAGCTTAGGTTGCTTTTACTTTTTTTTCCTAGCAATATCAGTGACCAACTGGAAAATGCAACAGGAGAAAACTAATGAAAAATTTCAAATATGTGACAATAAATAGAAAAATTGATTGTAAGAGGAACTGGAATTTGCATCCTAATTCCTGTGATAAACAAAGACTTCTAGACTTCAAAACTCATTAACTCTTCCAGTTTCCTTATTGCATGAGCTTTGCTGCTCAGCAAGATTCTTTAAATACTTTACAGACACCTCGTGATACCAGATAATGTCATGGTCAAACAGAAACTGCTTTCCCTCAAAAATACAGGATGGACAAGAGAGCCCCTACAACACCTACAGTCTCAGTATCACATTTCCAGTACAAGCAAACTCCTTCCAGTTTCAGCTAAACATGTGTTGCAGCAGTTTAACTCATCTCCACTCAGTATTTTCCTAGTTTTAGTTTCTTTTACTGCCTCTGCAGTAATTTGTGCTCGGTTACAATCTTGGATCACGCTGTGGTGACTCGGCTGTTAATGTGTAACTGCTCCTCAGGGCTGGTAACAGAAAACACGAAGATAACTATAAAACACCTGCTGATTTTCTGCTAGCTTTTTTGTTTGTTTGCAATTTATGTTTTCCAAGCAGATCTTCCTTCCAGAAATGTGTGCTTCTATGCTTTCCCTACTCTTACATTATTGAGCTGATTCCTCATGTGTTTTCTGTGTGTACTGGTCCCTGTAGCACGCCATTAATTCATGGTGCACTCAGTTATTTTAGGCATGGATGTTGGAGAAACACAATTAAAACAGGACTGCAGTATCATAGCTATGCAATTACTTTTTGTTTCCTTTTTTTTGTTAATTTAGACTTTGGTCTAAAGGAAAACACTGGTTTTGGTGTAGTTTTATAGTGAGGTGAGGACGTGTTTGAATTAGGGGTCCAGCATTGCCCAGGAAGCCTCTTCACTCCTAAGCCCTGATTATGAACTGTAATTTGGTGAGCAGGGTGACAGACACGAGTGATAAAAAATATTAATTGATTTTTTTTGTTGTTAAATAGCTGATATTTAAATATGAACAGTGAAATTACCTAATTAGACTCCATATGGGCCAAAGTCCCTGTTGGGGTTTCAGTTTGCAAAGGCAAGGCTGTGGTTCCATGTCCTGGGTGAAGCTGCCCCTCTTTTCACTATGTCCCTCCCCAGGCCACAACCTCAGTGCTGCCACAGCATCTCCGTGAGATTTCTTGCAGGAAAAGGATCCCAGCTCAAAATACCCATCTTTGGTCAGGTTATTTTAATCCAGATCAGGTCCTTGACCGGGTTCACCACGCGGCCCCACATGAATTACTCCAGCACAGCTCAGGGAAATATGTGGGACTGGGGAGGAGCAACGTGACTGCAGGCAGAGCTGCTGCCAAGGGAAACATTGATCAGGCTGTACCAAGTATTTGTTTAGAAATCATTTTGAAATACAGTTTCAGAATACTTGCAAATGAAATGTGTTTAGTTGTTGGGATAAAAAGCTAGAGCAAAAGCTAAATCTGTTCCCTAATTATACAGAATAAACAGATACAAAATTAGACTGTGGAGTCTAAATAGGTAATTTCGCTGTTCATATTTAAATGTCAACCATTTAACAACAAAAAATATTCAATAAACATTTTTGATTACTCGTGTCTATCACCCTGCTTACCAAACTACAGCTCATTATCAGTGCTTAGGAGTGAAGAGGCTTCCTGGGCAATGCTGGACCCCTAATTCAAACACGTCCTCACCTCACTATAAAACTACACCAAAACCAGTTTTTGGCTAAAATGTCCTGCCTGCCTTTTTCACATTAGCTTTATTTTTGTTAATGATGCTGGGACTGGAACACTTCAGAAAGAGAGGGAGTTGAGAAACCGTGTCTGTAAAAATTTGTTGTTTAAAAGAAAATACCTTTTGTTCGAACTATATGGAATGTTTTTCATCTGGCAACTGTTTTCCCTTTAAATAATAAAACATTAAAACCTGAACTAAAAATAATCCTGTTGACTGTTCCAGTTCAGGAAATTTCTATGAGCCAAGTTTTGCTGGTTTTTTTCAGTGGCTGTTATTCCAAGTTAAGTCAGCTCAGCAACTGCTGACTCCACAATCTCAACTGCTTTCATACAACCTTCATTTACTTTCTTTTATTTTTGGAAACTGTGACAAAACATCAGCTGGAACACTCAGTCCAGCATTTTCTGAACATATCTGAAATAAAACAGCAGAGGATCATCTGCAGGAAAAATATTCCATAAAAATGCATAGCCCCTAAAGGATATCTCATATCCCTACCTGGAAGGTCCTTTAACAAGTGAAGATGTTTCTCATGCTGTTGTTTAAAATCACCAGTACGTTGTAATTACAATAACAAGTTTATGCAGCAATAAATATTTAAAGAAGAGCAGTTCTCACCTTCCCAAATCCAGCACCATTCTGACAGGCATTAAAATCAGCATTTCTCATCTTTCAGCAGCTCTACATCTCTGCTGTTACTCTGTGCTTTGAAGGAGAATTTGATTTTCTTTCTTGTGAGAAGTTGGTGTTCAGGGCTGGTAAGAATCTGATAGCAAATGGTGATTTTTAAAGCTATATTAAATAACATTTTCTTTTAAACCATATGCCAGCATCTAAAGTAAATCTGCTATTAAACAACTCAGAGCACCAAATCCCTCATATTTGCAAGGAAAATGGCAATTGTGTGCATTAAAATGGAGCTGGTTAGCAAAGGACACAACCAAAACTTTTCCTTTGCAGCAAAAATCCCAACATTATGTGTGAAAAATGTGTATTTTATGATTGGCTTTTCACAAATATTAAAATGAATATTTTATGTGTTGTGTTAGAAAGTAATGCTGTATCAATTCTCTTAAGCGGTGTGTTAAATATAGTTTTAGGTTATAACAAAATGTTAAAATAAAAACTATGCTATGTAGGATACTTTTTTTTCTAGAGAAAGGTCTCACACCGAGATAGTGGTCACAGGACACCTAAATCTTTCAGAAAAAGAGAATTTATTGCCCCATTATCAGGAGAAACAAACTTCTTCCCGCCTCGCTCAGCCAGGACGATGCTGTTGGGATTATGGGGAAGAAGATGACGATGACCAGAGAGAATCCTGTGTTTGAATGGAATTTATGCACCACGTATGAGATGTATGAATATGCAACAGGCTATTGTTTTTAAGGGTTAATCTTCTGTTAACGTGTGCCCTTTTTCGGACTTATGCTGCCCAGAAATAGGTACCTGGACTGTCTGTAACTCTTTGTTTTTATTGTCTCATGTTGTCCTAATTCAAATTGCCCAAATTATTATTATTATTATTACTCTAATTGTATTACTATTTTTATAACCATTTTATTACTATTAAACTTTGAACATTTTAAAAACAAGTGATTGGCGTTTTTCACACTACGTCTGTGTAGAAGACAAACACACTCGTGTTTTCAGCTCCCCTGGGATTTCCCGGAGATCTCAAGGCACTTGTTGGGTATCCTCGCTGGCAGGGAGCGAGCGCTGGCCCCGCTCCGCAGCCCGGGGCTGATGGAAGCGATCCCCGAGTTCCAGGGGCTCCACAGCCCGGGGCCGATGGAAGGGACCCCTGCCTTATAGAGGCTCCACAGCCCCGGCTGATGGAAGTGATCCCCGCCTTTCGGGGGCTCCACAGCCCCGGAGTTGATGGAAGCGATCCCCGAGTTGCAGAGGCTCCGCAGCCCGGGGCTGATGGAAGCGATCCCCGCCTTTGTGGCTCCACAGCCCGGGGCTGATGGAAGCGAACCCCGCCTTTCAGGGGCTCCACAGCCGATGGAAGCGACCCCCGCCTTTCAGGGGCTTCACAATCCCGGGGCTGATGGAAGCGATCCCCGAGTTACAGGGGCTTCACAATCCCGGGGCTGATGGAAGCGATCCCCGCCTTTCGGAGGCTCCACAGCCCCGAACTGATGGAAGCGATCCCCGAGTTACAGGGGCTTCACAATCCCGGGGCTGATGGAAGCGATCCCCGCTTTTCGGAGGCTTCACAGCCCCGGGGATGATGGAAGCGATCCCCGCCTTTCAGGGGCTCCACAGCCGATGGAAGCGATCCCCGCCTTTCGGAGGCTCCACAGCCACACCTGCTGGCTCAGCGGGCTCGGCACAGCCCGCCTGAAACCCGGGAATTTTTAGGGAAATCGCTCCGTAGCAATGCTTAACGCTGTGTCACGCCGTGGTGCCCTCTCATGGTGTCAGGAAAATGGTCAACATTTGAAAATTGTCTTGCACCAAGTGCTGTCTAGAGGTTCTTATAAAAAAAATTTATAAAATACTCTTTGTGGCCAAGTTAAGCATTAAACAAGCTAAAAAATACAAATTATGTTTACTAAGTTCCAACAATCTGTTGGTGCTTATTTATATATTAAAAGGTGATTGCATGATATCTGCTATTCGACTGGAGGATTTGGTTTACTCACCCTCTGTCTGGTGGCGACAAAATGGGGTTTTTCACTGTACACTCTGTGATTTCTTCACTCTGGAAAGGGCCAAATCTGGTACTTTTCCATGATACAGTTATGCCTTTTGAGGAGCAGGCTCAGAAAGTGAAGACTTGGCCACTGTCTCTGACTCTGCTCTTGTGTAGGAGAACATATAATCATCGTTTTGTGAAAGATCGTATAGAACTTTTGAGAAATACAGACTTTGGGGATCTTTTGGGACATTCTCAGGCTCTTCTGAATATCTCTCCTTTACTGAACACTCACACACAAATCAAGGACAATTTGTTCTACAGAAGCAGTTTACCAATGTCCACATAGTTACGGGCTGATATCTTTTCATATCATTAGATAATCCATAAATTAATATCATCAAGTCATTAGGACTCTTCTCATCTAGTGCTATTCAGTGTCTGTTCTCTACTTAAATTCTCTCTTATTTTTTTGTCATTGCACCTACTTCAGTAACATCTGGGATGTCTGTGCCTTATTCCGTTGCTGTGTAACCTAGTTCACAGTTTTTGGCTCATCTTTTTGAATAAGTACAGTGGGTGGGTGGAAGGTGAGTTATTATTTTAGCTCCTAGTTCTAGGGTAGGTACGGGCCCCAGAGTTTTATCTAAATTATACTGGAGAAATTATTCCCTCCAGGAGGACTCTGCTGGCTGAGGACTGTCCCAAAATACTCTTCTAATTTGCTAGATAGAGGTTATGAATGGACTGTCAGGTAGCTGAGGCTGTTTCACCTCTCTTTAGCTGGTCCTTGTTTCTTTATTTCCAAATTGCATTTACATGTGCTGCCCTATCATTTATGTTTCTGTGGATGTGATTCACACTCATGAACAGAGCCTGAAGTTCTTAGAGCCATGCAGTTTTTCAGCATGGAGTAGGAAATTAAGACACATAAGATCATCAACTTAATGCTTTTGGGCAGCCAGGAAAATGCAGCATCTCTGACTACAGATTCTCCCTCCAATGTGCAGGATCTTCTCTGAGAGTGTCAGAAGATACAGTGAGTTTCAACCCAGCTCAGGTGGGTTCAGACTCCCTGCCAGAAGTGTTTCCAGAGCTGATTTTACCTTATCCACCTCCATACGTTCCTCTTCTGCACACCTGAGGGATATTGCCCAACTTTAAGTCACTGTAGAACTTCTTAAACTAAAGGGCTCATGTGAGAAAGGCAGGATCCCTATCTTCCATAAGCAGTTTGGAACATCTGATCAAATAGTTTAATTATTGCCTAATTTGAGTCATATAAAGCATTTTCTGAGAATCTCTGCTTCTCTTCCCTGGCTGTTCAGAATAAAAACAGATGCTTCCAACATAAACAAATAAATCCAATGTCTGAAATAGATGTACTAATACCCCTGTAAATCTGGAGGAAGATACCAACTTCCTGCATCATGTCCTTATCCTGAAAGAACATCCTCCATGCCTCCATTTCTATTTAGCTTCCAGCTACCACTTCTGAAGGGGGGGAACTTTAGAATCCCTTTAAGCTGTCTCTGTGGGATTCATCTTACATGGAAAAAAAAAGAAACCCAAATAAGCATATTAAGAAAAAATAAAATTAATCCTCCTGAAAGCTCTAAAATGTTTGTGAAGGATTTTGAAGGGTTACAAAGACGCCTGGGGAGTCCAAGTAGCCTAATGGATAAATTGCTTTCCCTTCTCTGCAAAGCTTCATTTAATTTCAAGTGTTAAACTTAGTTGTTTTAACTCAATACCTTCTGAAAGTGTATCTGTAACACTAAGTCAATCCATCATCAACAAAATCAATGACTCTGGAGATTTTAACACAAATCTCTATCAGATTTGGAAGGACAGAATGAGAGAGAGAATGAGTAACCCCTTCTGTAATTGAGCCATGGGAGGAAAACTTGGCCTCTGGTCTTTGCTTTTCCCTGTCCCCTCGAAATGAATGAGATCCTTCATTCCTCTGCAGCAACTGCATTTTCTGTTGCAATAGGAAGAATGAGTCAGAAGAGCCTGCTGCTGGTGAAAGCTTCACTGGGCAGTCTTCAACAGAGTGCTTCATCCTTTGTGTTTGAGTTTTCACGGTGTTAATCACTTATTAAAAATGTCTGCTATCACCACGAGCATTCTGGATTTGTAAAAAAGCTTTTTGCTTGTCATTTATTCTAAGACTTAATGAACAAGCTCTCTTTGTGGAAGAAGACATTTTAGGTATGCTCTTAAAAATGAAATAGAGCAAGCTGGTAAAAAAGAAAATGCATCTCAATTAGATTATTCTTCCTCCATCTGTTCCCTCAGATCTTTTTATGGCAGGAAATTGCCTATTGGATTTTTGATTTTGCTTAATGGAAATGGCAAAATTTAAATCCATTTCCATTCCCACTGACATCAGAGGAAACAAAATTCAATGTCTGAACACAACACTTTTTTTTTTAACCATTAGTGCCTACAACTGCATCTCAGTGAATATAGTAATTATAACATCAGTGAATTTAAATTAACTTAAATACTTAGAAAACTGTGGACTGGCACTTACACTTCTGAATCTCCTTGGCATTTCTGAAAATCCCAACTTCTCTAATTAGCAATTTCTTATATGCCACATTCTTCCTGTGTGGACAAAACAATTAAACTCTGTGAACTCTCCATATGACTTTGGGGTAACAGACTGTAACTGGATGGGATTTCTAACAGGAAATGGGGTTTCTAATAGGAGATAGTATTTCAAGTAAAGCAGTGAGCTGGAGAAACCTTTTCTTTGCATTTTTAGGATGCTGAACTTCAGAAGTACCATCCCTGAAAATCCTGGTTTCCATAAAAACCTCCAAGTTTTTTTTGGAAGTATCCAGCTGCTTGACAAACAGGACATTATGAACAAACAATAAATCAGCTGGTTAAAAGAGATATAAAGATTGTATACCATATTCTTTTTTTGTATCTATGTGGGGATTGGTAAAATACATTCCAAATCTCTCATCAAAAAGCCTGCTGTCTTCAAATCTGAAATGAATCCAAATATCCAACACTGCTGTGCTGCTCCCTGTGCTTCCTCTCAGAGAAGAATCCTTCTCGCTGACTCATTCTGCTCTATAAACTGAGGTTTGAGACTAAGGGAATTATCCTGGCTTGTTATTTACCTTCATGTTTGCAGTTCAGCACGGCCAGCATAAGTGCTGCAGGGCACTGTTGTTATAATTATTACTACTACTAATAATAATAATCAATATCTAAAGCATAGAGATTGAGACCATGACTTAGCACAGGAGTTCTCTCTCCTCTCCACAATTCCAAACCTCTACAGAATTTCATAATAGTAGGTGGACAATAACAGAATTTTATGCAGAATACAGTCTTTAGTGGAAATTAAGTACACACTTGGAAAAACTTCCAAGTTACCACGTTGTTAACCATGTGTGCTATGTCTCCAAACTTCCACATTGTTGCTTCCTCTTTTCCAGCATTTTCTCTTGCACTGCTCCATAGAGAACCCTTGTCACTGACCATCCAGGGGCTCAGTGCCAGCACTGATGGATGTTTTTGACATGGACAATATGGAAAACCATCTGCAGGGCAAACTGCAGGCACAGGTTACCTGTGAATAACACAGATTGCCATCTTCTACAGGTTTATAAAACAACTCTGCTCTTTGGTTTATATAATAACAGCACTATTTTTAAAGATGAACTTTGCACTGCTTTGACTGAATCTGGAACCAGAACATAATGGCAACTCTGACCTTAAATGTAGGCACATTACATGTCACCAATTTAATTTAGCTTTTATATGATCATTTTCCTTTTGCTAATGTGGCACTGCATTTAGAAGTTCATGTGCAGAAAACTGCTTTTTCTGTACAGTTGAATCAGAAGTACCATTCCCCTCCAAAAAACCCCACACATTTATTTGTTTTGTGTAGGATCTCCTGAAATCAGTTAAGGAGCCCTGTACATTGTGTAAGCACATAATCTGTGTAAACATCACCAGGGGCAGCTCATCTTCAAGAAAAACCCAAACCAGAAAGTTTAGTAATTCCACTTTGTGTTAACAAAATATTTTCAGATGAAATCATGGTGTATAACAAAGGAAGGGGAAAAAATAAAAATCCAACAAAACCAAACAATACAGTTTAATAAGAAGCACATTCTGTTTGTTTTAAAAGTACTCAAGGCATGAAAGCATGGACTGAAAAAATCCTCCTGCTACATCAGAACTGACTCTGAGGCACAGAGTGCCCTCATTTCCCAAAGTCATCAATGTCCTGATCCTGCTGCAATTAGCAGCTGCTAATGTAGGCGATGAGCAAAAGGGAGCAGGATTTTGGCACAGTACAGAACAGATTTGGGCACAGTACCCAACCCATCAGCAGCAGGACAAACCAGAAGTGATTAAAAGACAGAAGACAGAGTGAAGGAGAAGGACAAGGTGGGAATGCCAAGTACTGAACACTTTTGGCTCTTCCGAATTTCAGAGAAGGGTCCACGTTCTCTGGAGCAGTGCTGCTGCTAGCCAAGTCCTCCTTCAGTCATTCAGTCCAATATTCCAATTGTGCAGGCAATTTCATACCAGCTGGAAGCCTTAAACTACAAAACTAGTCCTTATTCTTAATAAAAAAAAATAACACATTTGATATCTGTGATCTGACAAATCACAACAGTGAAGAAAAGGTGTGCTCTAGAAACAATAACATTTTATTTATGATTAATCTTTCCATGAGCTCTTTCATGATTATTCATGAGCTCTTTCATGTGAAGGTACTCAATTGCTTGTTCTAACTGGAAAAAGTATTTTTAAGTCCTTTGTTATCCAAGCAATAGAAATTACCCTGGAGCTCATCTAGAATTGTATGATTGATAAATTCCAATTCACTAAGTGAAGTCTTTTCTTTCTGCTTAAATACATTAATCAGGTTAACAATATCCTTATGCTGAAATTGTTGGTAAAAGAAGAAAAACACTTTCTACCATGGCTTTTTATTTCAGTTCATAGAGACTTCCTCTAAAAGGCTGACAACAAAAGCTGTAATTTGCTTAAATAAAGACTGTCATTAATTTGAAAACACGCTGAAAGTCTTTGTTTCTGCTCCCTCAGCCTTCCTCCAGAATTCAAACACATTTACCACATTACTTTTGATGGTGCATCTTCAGGCTCTGAACCAATACAGCAGCACCAGGGATACAGAAAAGAAAGGAGCAGCTCCTTTCAGCAGCTTAAAAATATCCTCTTGGATGTGTTTTATTTACACTAATAAATCATAGATAAGCACTCCTATATTAAAATAATCACAGTAAAAATATACTTTTTCACACTGAGGTCCATTTACCATTTAATTTGTACATTACTAGCTGCTGATAATTTGAAGCAGTTTTAGGTTAACTACAAAGCTGGTTTTAACTCGATACAGAAGTTACTTTAATTACATCTCCTCCCCCCTTTTTTTTTTAATTGAGGGCTACACTCTCACTGGTGCCAGGTCTCCTCAGTGCTACCAAGAGCCAGGACATCAGTCTGTTTTTAGAGGGAACTTCGAGGGAAGCTGAGGAACCCCTATGGCAAAATGCACCATTATCCCTAATTAAAAATTGATAAGAACTAAATTTTTAAAACATCCAGTTACTGCAGAGAGTGGAAATGGGATGGATATAAAGTACAGAAGTAAGAATCCAAATAAGTAAGAATCTAAATTTATACCCTTGCAATCTGACCGCAAGCTATTGTTTCTGTACTTTGCACAAGTTCAGTTAAATCACAGTGAGCTGGTGTGTCTGGCAAGGAGAAAACCCAGCCTGACCCATGTCCAGACTGAAATTCTTGTGGACTTTTCACAGGCAGAGGTCTGGACTCAAACTGAGCTTTTAGGGAAAATCCCCACCACAATGCTGAAATATGTCTGCGAGGAAATGCCTGTGGATAATGGCGGTGGTGTTTGGGGATGGCACAGCCCTGGTGCAGCAAACACACCGCCCCTGCCGTGGCCAATGTGTGCTGGGGAGCTCGGGGAGGAACCAGAGCCCAGTGATGCAACCCACGGCTGGCACGGGGCCCTGGGGAGGCACAGGGCTGGCTCTGAGGATGGCCCTGAACTGCAGCGCTGGGAGAAGCCTCTCAGCTGGCTCTGCTGTCCCTCCCCATGGCTGGCTCTGCTGTCTGTCCCCATGGCCACCTCTGCTGTCCCTCTCCCATGGATGGCCCTGCTGTCCCTCCCATGGCCAGCTCTGCTGTCCCTCTCCCATGGCCACCTCTGCTGTCCCTCCCCATAGCCACCTCTGCTGTCCCTCCCATGGCTGGCTCCATGGCAGGTTCTGCTGTCCCTCCCCATGGTCAGCATTGCTGTCCCTCCCCATGGCCACCTCTGTTGTCCCTCTCCTTGGCCACCTCTGCTGTCCCTCCACATGGATGGCCCTGCTGTCCCTCCCATGGCCACCTCTGGTGTCCTTCTCCATGGCCATTTCTGCTGTCCCTCTCCTTGGCCACCTCTGCTGTCCCTCGCCATGGCCAGCTCTGCTGTCCCTCTCCATGGCCACCTCTGCTGTCCCTCGCCATGGCCAGCTCTGCTGTCCCTCTCCCACAGCCAGCTCCATTTTCTATCATGGCAATGGTCCCCTGAATGTTGAATAATCAGCATTGACTCCATGACTGCAGAAGGCCGATCAACTGTTTTATTGTGCTATACTATATCATACCATACTATTAAGAAACTCGTAACCCTCACACACTGTCCCATCCAGCTTTGGCCTAATTGGTCAATCAATCCAAACACCATCCAGTGTCCAATTAAGAAACCACCCTTTGGTAAAGAATCTCCATAACACATTCCACGTGTGCACAACAACAAGGGCAGCAAATGGGGATGAGAATAGTTTCTCATTCTCTTCTCTGAACTTTCTCACAGCTTCTCAGGAAAATCCTGGGAGAGAGCCATGTCTCTCTGTGTTCAGAGGATATGTGATTAGCACAGCTGTCCCTCTCCCTCTGCCATGGCCAGGTGGGGCTGAGGACACCCAGGAGCTCCAGGATGGAGGGCACCCACAGCAGGACCCAGGCAGGACACCAGGAGCTCACCCAGCTCACACACATCATCTTGTGATGGGTCAAAGTTACCCATTTGTTTGGGTTTGAGAAATTGTTTGGGTTTGTGAAATGCTGCACAAGAATCTAGTACTTACTTGAGATTAATGTAGAATGTGCTGTAAAAATTAAAATTTATTTTAAAATATAAAAATAAAAATATTTAAAATATTAAACAGAATGTAAACAAAATATATTAAAAATATAAACAAAAATAGAAAAATAATAAAACTAAATAAGCAATATGCTATAATAAATAATATAATAAAATATATAAATAAAGTATAAAAAGAAAAATAGAAAAATACAAATATATAAATATATAAAATATGCCCTATCAAATGGCATTTTTAAAAAAAATAGAAATAAACATTGAACTTGAAACAGCTTCCTGATCAGGAAGTTGTTACATCTATCCCAGTATTACTCAAGAAAGAACACATTGCTTTCTGTTCTAGACCACAGGCTGTGTAAGGATTTTTTCCAAGGGTTTGAAGCACTGTTACATTGGATAGCTTTAATGGTTGCACACAAAAAACCCTCTCCAGGAACCAAATGACAAAGTTAGTGTTGAAATTGTTGTTTCCACTCATCTCTGGAAGTCAGTGGGTTACAAGTACCTGATAAATTGAAAACATTTGAACTAAAATGCCCATAGTGACATTATAATGGCAGTGATGCATTTAAGTTCATTAAGCAAGGAAGTACTGGAAATTATTATCAGCAGATACAAATCTAAAGTGGATATTTAGTGCAGATTTCATTTTGAGACACATTAAACCACCTTTGCAGGGCCAGAGCCTATCTTTTATTGCTTGCTGGGACTGATTTTTTTTTTAAGTAGCTTGGGATATATCAATTTTAAAACATATACATACCATGCAATCAACAGAACAGAAATTGCACCTCTTCAGAGGAGAAAAAAAAAGCGCTTTTAATTTATTATTAAAACGACCAGCTACACATGTTACTGCCAGGTAGGATTAAAATATTCCATTAGATAACGTCAATACACTGTTCCCTGGTGGTGTCAGAGAAGAAATATTGTCCCTGATGAGATGTTGCTGAAAAAGTTCCCAAGCTAGGTGAAAATACCAAAGGGATTCAGGTTCAGCTCCAGCTTGGTGCTGCTGTTTGGTTTTTGTTTATTTCCCCGCACAGGCTGAGGGTGACTCGGGCTTCAAAGGGCAGAGAGCTGCCCTGGGGACAGGGGATGCCCTGTCTGGGCTCTGAAGCAGTGCCTGCTAATGCTGAATTAATTAAAGTTGTTAAGTGACCTTCATTTTGTGTACAGGTCCAAGCTTGCACTGGTTTTTACAGATTGCTTTCTGCCTTCCACGTTAACAGGAGCAAAATAAAAGCCGGATATAGTTAGAGGAGCAGTGGAATGAAAAATGGGAACGTGTGTGGTGGGAGGAGGAGGAGGAGTCCAGAGGAGGGGATTGCTTGCCAGGAACCATTCCTCACTAGGGTGGGAATCATGTTTTAGTGGCTGGGGTATTATAGTTTCCTATTACCCAGCCTTTTGGAAAAGCTTGCTCCCCTGCAGCACCAGGACTTGTGTGAATTCCTCACTTTTGGCATCTGACTATTTTTACTAAGCTGGGACATTGGATTAAAATGGTCTGAGTAAATCTTTGCAGAGTTAAATCCCACCCTGTGTGAAATGCAAATTCCTCTTCTAAATGACCCAATGAGTGGTGCTGCTGCAGCAGGGCTGGCATTAGCTTGGTGAAAAAGCATCTCTGAGCTTTGTGCTGTGAAACCCTGGGCTGTGCTGTTCCACCACCTGGATGGATGGCTGGAGGCAATGGGAATGGGCAGGGGATGCAGACAGCGTTTATTTCTGTCATTTCATTATGAGTCCCATGATGTTTTGACCTCCTTAAAATGATCGGAAAGAAAAGCAGGGAGGCACATGTAACCACACAAATCCAAGTTCAGGGATAACTTCCAAGACTGCATGTAAGAACTGGGTCACGACTTCAAAGAGACCTGCTCTGTCTGTTGGAGTAATGGGATTTTCACAAAGGGCTGAGAGCCAGGACATCAGTCTGTATTTAGAGGGAACTTAAAGAAATGCCGAGAGACCCATATGGCAAAATGGACCATTATCCCAAATTAAAAATTGATAAGAACTAAATTTTTAAGACATTCAGTTATTGCAAATAGTGGGAGTGGGCTGAATACACAGCACAGAAGAACCTAAGCGTACAACCTTGTAATCTGACCTGGAGCAATTGTTTGTGTGCTCTGCAAAGTTCAGCTAGATCACAGCGAGCTGGTGTGTGTGCCTGGCAAGGGGAAACCCCAGGCTGAACCGCTCCGGGAGCGTCAGGCAGCGCTGCTGCTGCCCGGCCGTGCCGGGGGCGGCCGTGCCGGGGGCGGCCGTGCCGGGGGCGGCCGTGCCGGGGGCGGCCGTGCCGGGGGCGGCCGTGCCGGGGGCGGCCGTGCCGGGCTCTCCCGGACCTTTCCCGGGCCCTGTCCCCCCGGCAGTCCCGGGGTGCGACAGTCCCGGGCTTTCCCGGACCGTTTCCCAGATCCTGCCACCCGGCAGTCCCGGGCTCTCCCGGACCTTGTCCCTCCCGGCAGTCCCGGCTCTCTCCTAACCCTTTCCCAAGTCCTGTCCCCCCCGGCATTCCCGCTCTCTCCCGACCCTTTCCCGCTGCCTCCTCCCAAACTCCGCCGAGCGAGGAGCCGCCTCCCCCCCGTTACCCCCCCGCCCGGTGCGATGGTGCGGTCCCGCCCCCCCCCCCCCGCCCCCGCAGGCGCAGTGGTGCGGCCGGCGCAGGCCCCGCCCCGCGCGCGGAGCCGCCATTGCGGGTTGTTTGTGCGGGCGCGCAGCAGCGCGGGCGGGAGGCGGCGCCGCGGCCCCGCCATGTCCACCCCGGCGCGCCGCCGCCTGATGCGCGACTTCAAGAGGTGAGCGGGGCCTGACCCGCCGCTGCCCCGCGCCCGGGGCTGGCACCGAGCCCCCCCGGGCAGGGGAGCGGCAGAGCCGGGGGGAGCGGGGGCGCAGCGAGGGGAGCGCGGGGTCCCGCCGGGCAGCGCCGGCTTTGTTCAGCCGCCTCGCCCGGGCGCCGACGGCTGGGGGCGTGTGAGGATCGGAGTTGGAGCGGCGGCTGCGGGGCCGGGAGTGCCCGCGGGGTCACGGGGCGCCGGGCTGGCGGGGCTGCGGGGCCGGGCCCGCTCCGCTGCCAGGGCCGTGTCCGTGCCCGGGTCTGGTCCGTGCCGCCCTGCCCGCAGCCCCGAGAGCGGCCGCAACCCGCCGGCTCCGGCTTCGGGATAGCTCCGGCGGAATTCACAAGTGTTCCGGGCTTGCTGATCAGAGGGCCTCTCTGAAAATAAGTTTGTTTTGATAGGCACCTGGAAAGAGTTAGCGAACGCTTCGTTAGTGTGTTATAAGAAGCAAAATGCCCTTTAATGTTTTTGGGCACTGTGTTTCTGTGATCCTGTGATAATGTGTTTAAAGTTTGCAGTCGTGAAGACTCTTGTGTAATATACGCGAACTGCTAAAGGAGCAGTTATTAATTGCACTTTTAAATGTTAATGACTGAACCACTGACTCTGGAATAAATTATTTCCAGTCTGACACGTAAACATACTTAGAACAGAGTGTGGAAAAGGGTGGGAGGTTTCCTTGCAGGATGTACAGTAAGAGCTCTCCAGACTGGGTCGCTCAGGAGTTCTTGGAGGTGAGTCAGCTTTGATAGTGTCTCTTTTTTTAGCATAGCCATGTTATACCAGGCCCTGACAACACATCAGTAAACACTTGACGTGTATTGTAGGTAATTTACGTGGCTGCACGTAAAGCAGCAGCGACAAAAGCCTGATTCGTGCATGTAGAAGCAGGAGGAGGTTTTTTGGGAAGTGGAGCCCTCCCCTGCTGTTGTGTGAGTGTTGGTGTTTGTTAAGTGGGTGTTGCTTGATTCCTGTTCAAATCAAAACAGGATATTCAGACTTTTTATTGTATTTGCTTACACAGATGAACCAGTGATTTTTTTTTCAGGCTGACTACCTCAATTTTTCAAGATTGCAATCAGATGTGGTGGTTTTTATGTCTTTATATTCCTACAAGGACTGGTTTAATAATTTTGACGTTATGGCTGGAGAGACTCTATTTAGAGAAGACTCTAAATCTATATAACCAAAAATATAACCAAGTAGACAATGTAAATTAAACCCATTTGTCATATATATAGCGACTTTAGTATTCCAAAAGTTATGTAACTTTTTCACGTCAGTTTTTGTTTTGCTCTTTTGTGCTGCAAGTTATGCATTTGTTTCTTATGTTGCTGATACTTCATACTGAAAGAACAGACAATGTGCTGTGAACTCTGATTCACTTCATTAAATATAAACTGCTTTTGCATACTGTGATTGTCAGGAGCAGTCAAGAGAGAAGTGTTCAGCAGATTTCTTACCTCCTCTAATTTGTTTGAATAAACCAAAAAAAAAATAAAAGGCTATTTATTTACTTTGCTGATAAAAAGGGAGTACTCAAACCACATTTCCCCTGCTGTTTAGGACTTTCAGGATTAGCCCTATTTGCAGTCCTTGCCAGATCCTGTCTGCAGTTAGACCCTGTGACAAGCAGGGTGCACACGTGCTTTGAAGTTGATCTAAAAACCAAAGTCATCTCCCAGATGCATTTATCAGGCTAACGCTCAGGCACTGCTGCTGGCCTGCAGCCTGGCTGTCACGTAGGAAGAAATCCTGTTCCTGCTTTCCCTGACCAAAATAGTAGGTGGTTTATGCTGTTGATACTCAGCTGTCTGGACTGTGTGTGCTCCAAGAGCAGAGATGTAAACACAGAGTTTAAAGGGGCTCTGTGGGGCAGCAGCACTGCTCAGCATTCTTGGACCATAATTATTTGGTAAAACAGTGGTGTTTTACCCATGGTGTTACTCCAGGCTGAGGCAGTGCAAGTGCAGGGAAGATTGCCTGCCTGTGCTGCTGACAGCTCTCAGTAAATCTGCATTTGGCATTTAGTTAGAATTTGTCCATTGGTGTGCAGAGCTTTTTGTAGTGACTTGTTTATAAGTGTGCTGTGATATTATCAGACCTCATGGTAACACTCAAGAGTTGTTTGTGACACAAGGGCAGTCTCTGCATTTTCCTTATTCTTGCATAACTCTGGAGGTAAAACAGGTGAGGGCAGTAGGAGCTGTCACTGAGGGGGTTTGAGCAGGTGGATTGATTGGGACCTGCTGGTGTACATTTGTCAGGGTCTTGTGATCCTTAATATGGATCAGTGATGGGCACGGGGGCATTTGGATCCTGTCCTTTGGCTGCATTACATATTTCTGGTTCAAGTTTGTGAAGCTTTCAGTGAGCAACATGCTTTTGCCTAGTCCGAGGATTAAGGAACTAAAAATAATTTTAAATGTTCCTGTAATTGCTTTAGAGATAAACACATTTGTGGGGCTGGTAAGAGGGAGTAGCAGCACGCAGGTTTCCCCTTTGCTCTCTTTTGAAGCAATCAGCTTGTCAGTCAAAATAGGCTTATACCAAATATAGCCACTTGTCATGCACAGATCTGGGTGTGCAGGAAAAGCTCCTCTGATGGTCCCTTGCCTTGAGTCCCAGCAAGAATGCTCTGTGTGTGTGCCACTGCCTGGATTTCAGCTCTTGCTTGTGCCTGCAGCTTGTTCTCCTCTTCACTGAGGCAGCCAGCAGCAATTGCTCTCTCATAGTTCACAGTGTAGCACCATAAATCCCAGCTGTCCATGGTGCATAAGTTATTCTTACAGTTAATCCTTTGCTCCCTGAACACTTAATCAGACCTCTTGTGCCCTTGTGTCTCAGTGTAAAACATGAGAAAATCTTGGTGTATGTTGCTTTGTATATCTGTCTTTCAGAGTGTTGATAATCTGCATGTGATGCTTTGTGTATTCGCTGATCTGGAATGAGAAATGATTTATAAAATGTGGATATTACTGGTAAGTTATATCTGCAGGTGGAAGTATTTAATATATATGACTTGTCATTCTATGTTTGTAATTCTTAGATTGCAAGAAGACCCTCCTGTGGGTGTCAGTGGTGCACCATCTGAGAATAACATAATGCAATGGAATGCAGTTATATTTGGGTAAGAGTTTTTGGTCACTATAAAATTCGGTGTTAGAGGGCTAACTGTGACAACCTGATGTTTATTTTTACAGTTACTCTCTTGTTTCATGTATGTTAAGTCAGTAAACTTAAAAAATTAGCCAAGGTAAAAATCTCTTTTCACAGATAATGGGGAATGGTTAGGAACGAAAAAAACCTAAATTTTAAATTTGTTCAGCATTTTTGTTGAATAAAGCTTGCATGTGGCTTAATAAATAGGTTATGCTGTGTTATGAAAAAGCAGAATTCCTCCTTAAAGTATGTAAATGCCACATGTTCTCAGCCATTAAATCCAGATGTATTAGTGATTGGATGGAATCCTAGTAGGACAAGGTACAGGATCTGTCTGGGAAGTTACATTAAATATTTTGTGGAAGAGGGGGTGCCTTAGTATCCTTTCATCAAACTGAAGTGTGCTTGCTAATAGTCTGCTCATTTGTTCCAAACTAGTCACCTGAAGGCCTGTGTATTGTTTGGGATGATGATAAAGTTGATATCCCAAATAGCAGGTGACTGTGGGACATGTCTTAGAGACAACAAAGCTTTCAGAAGTTACCTATGGATGCTTCTGTAGTCATTTAAATGATTGCTTCTGCCTGTATCTTGGAGAGGATGAGAAGTAAGATATACATTTATTGTGCCTGTGTGGAAGTAGGTAATGATCATTTTTAACTGGAGTTTCTTTTTAAAACCTTTCAGGCCAGAAGGGACACCTTTTGAAGATGGTAAGTTGCTGTCCTTTGTATCCTTTGTCATTCTAATAAATGTTAACAGTACTAACATTGTTCTGCTTTTGAAAAATAATAGATGTGTATAATTTGAAACAAACCAAGTAAGTGAAGCAGTGAGGGCTATAAAAATATGTATCTTGATCTAAGAAGTGTCTTATTGTGCTGGCTCATGGTTGGATAGAAAGCTATGAAGCAATGCTCCTATCAAGGCTTTTTCATACATACCCACAAGAGCTTTTAGCAGGGATTATTGGCCTGACACTGCCAGGTGTGTTTGCACATCTCTTTAGCTGAGCTCAACAAGAGCTTTTCTCGTTTCATCTTTTGGCATGTTTGATTCATCACTGTTCCCCTAATGAAGAACAGGTGAAAAACCTGGAGGTGTTCTCAATATAGAACTCAGTGAGGTTGAGGGAATCCCAGATTTGTACATAAACATGAAAGCTGGTGTGTAATGACCCTCCCTCAGGCACATGAGGAATAATGAGTTTAATAATTATAGTATTATTGCAGTAATTGGCAGCAGATGGGTTTTTCTCTGTGTTGGGTTGGAGGAATTACAGTAAATTATTCACTGATCCATAACAAAGGTTTTCAGTGAATCAGTTGTGAGCTCCAAAGACTGAGATTGCTGATTATGAAATTCCAGTGTTTCTTTGCTGGCACCACAATGCCTTCTTAATGAAACGCCTTAAAGTCACCCGAGTCCATGGGCCCAGCATCCCTGGGTCATGGAAAAGTGGGATAAAGCTGCCTTTGCCATGTGTACACTGAGTCTCCAAGCTCCTACCCAACCACTACTGCTGGGTTTGTTATTCTAAGCAGTAATTCCATAGTTCCAATATCACTTGAAATATGAAAAGCAATCAGATTCAGTGTTGTTTTGTTTTTTTTTTTTTAAATAATGGTGAGGAGAAATACTGTTCATGGAGTACATAAATTAATTTGTTGTCTATGTTCCTGGATATGTTCTTTTGTTGTTAATTATCTGATTTTCTTTATCTTTGTTTGGACAGGTACTTTTAAACTAGTAATAGAATTTTCTGAAGAATATCCAAATAAGCCTCCGACTGTTAGGTTTTTATCAAAAATGTTCCATCCAAATGGTGAGTAAAGCATCTTTATTTAGCTCTAATACTCATTAAATATTACAGTGTGGTCAGGCATTCTCTGCAGCTCCAGAATGCTTAATCTCTCTTCACTGCCATCTCCTAAGTAGATGTCTAGGACAGCAACTGCTTGACAAAAAATTTGGAGTTATGATGCTATTAAGAAGCAGCTATCTGCCTCTTACTGATCAATATGTAGCCTCAGTAGCAAAGCCTGTGAGTATTTTCAGCAGCAGAGGCTGCACTTTGGTTGGTTTAAAGAGGCAGTTCTGGCTGCAGATTCCTGCCCCCTTCCATTTAACAGCAGCCATGTCTGTGCAGCCACAGCATGAGCTGCAGGAGCTGCTGGAGCCAAGTGTTGATTATTCCTGCCAGGTGAGGTTTCACCCAAGTCCCTGCTTTCATCTGGTGCTCTGTGCCCACCAGGACAGCACAGGGAAGAAAATAAGGATGCTCAGTCATAGAGGAGATGTCTGACCCCATCTTAGTGGTGAGGGCAGCTGTGAGAGTGCACCGTGCTGTCTCCCCCAGCACTGATAGGTTTTGCTGAGTGCAGGAAGAAACCTGCCTGCTGCTCCTCTGTAGAAATTATATCTCAGATACTGTGCAGGCCAGGTTGTCTCTGCCACAAGGTCTGTAATTTGTTGGGAGCAAGCTGGAAGACAAGGGTGTAGAAGTTTGAGCAGTGAGTCTCAGGTTCATGTGAACTCCAGAAGACTGATAGGTATCCAGACAGAAGCAGGATTTCAGGCACTTTTCCATATTTTCTGTCTGCCTTGGTGCCTCTGATAGTGAGTGTGTGAAAATGGGGCAGGAGCTGTCCCTGCTCATGGTGTGAGGGGTTCCACTCCTGCAGTGAAGCCTTGCTGCTCTCTGGGAGCCTCTCCACTGTGACAGTGTGGGTCAGTCACCCTGCAGGAGCAGGACACCAAATCTGCCCCTTCCTGTGCTAATGCCATAGTCTTCAGACCTTCCTTCTTTCCCTCTTAGGTGTTCTGTTAATTTCAGTAATAAATCTTCAAAGTATGTGTCAAGCCACAGAAGATGGTGAGACAAACTGCTGTCCTCTTTCCTAAAGCATTAATAATCTCAGCACAGACTGCATTGGAACAATAACTCTGCCCTGAGCAGTGCCATAAATCTGACAGATTCTAAGTGACACCTGTGTTGTATTTACAGTGTATGCAGATGGCAGCATATGTTTAGATATTCTTCAGAATCGCTGGAGTCCAACATATGATGTTTCATCTATTTTAACTTCAATTCAGGTAACTTTCCATCTGTTTTACCAAATAATTATGGTGGTGTTGGTCTCTATTCCAGAATTAACAGCTCAGTGATGAGGATAGCCAGGTGTCTGTATCAAGGGGAGCTTCAAATCCTTATGAGCTAAGCAGTATTTTTAGATCAAATAAAGACAGAGATGCTACATAATTGCTAATTCTGAGATAAAAAAACTGCCATTATATATTTTTGCACAGGAAAGCAGCTACTGGTTTGTGTTCATTTTTGACTGTTTTTACTCAAGATAGGATATCAGATGCAGAAAATTTTCTCATGTTTGAAACATTTAACTTTACTGTGAAGCCCTCAAAGGGACAATATTGCTGAAACACACTACTTGGAATAAGTAAAAATGGCCTGGCTCAGTGGAAACGCACAATTCCTTTGCTCCTGTGTGATTTTCTAATTTTTCAACAGTGATGTTTTGTAGTAGACATCTTAGTCCCTCTTTAGTCCTGAATGTCAGGATAATGTAATTACCAAATAGTCATTTAGCTCCATAGTGCTGACTAGCACAAACTGTCTCTGTTTGGTTTGTGAAGCTACAAGTGTGTGCAGCACTGATGCTTAGGCAGGGTGTAATTTGTGGGTCAGTAATATAATTAGGGATGCCTAACCATGAGTTTAACTAGGTTTTTTAACTGGGCCATTCTGAGTTGTGTCTGCCTCTGAAACACATTTGACTTGAAAGTAAGTTGATTTTTTCCTTGATTTACATGTGTTGGTTTGTCTCACATTATATTTTCCCCTTTTTCTAGTCTCTGCTTGATGAACCCAATCCAAACAGTCCAGCAAACAGTCAGGCAGCACAACTTTACCAGGAGAACAAACGTGAATATGAGAAAAGAGTTTCAGCTATTGTCGAACAAAGTTGGAATGATTCATAACAGCTGCTGTGTTACTCTCCATCCTCATAATCATTATGTACAATTTAACTCTCAATAGAAAGGCTACCAGAAATTTCAAGTGCCACAGTTCTATGAATTTGCATAAAAACTCATTTGCAAACAAAATTAAGCCCTCCAGTTTAGGGGAAGCTAAAAGCTTGTGTATCTCAATTAACGTCCTTTTTATTGCATGGTAAGAACTAAGTTATTGCTACATAAATTTGTAATATATCCTGTTTGTATTTTTTTTCCAAGTGTATAATGTTGGTGTGGAGTTTTCATGACAGAATATACACATTTTGTAAATCTGTACTTTTTCAAATATTGAATGCCTTATTTTTGAATTCTTTAGATTTTTAAATTGGAGAAAAGCACTTAAAAAAAGTTTTTATATATGACTATTTCATGTAAAACTGTTAAATACATAACCTTAGTGCAAGACATTCTGCTCTTACTCTTATCTTTTTCCAAGGGCTCATTTTTTTTGTCCATGCTGTTGATAACCCTGCACTTTACAAACAGAAAAGTTAATCCACAATGCAACTGTCTTCATGGCATGGCTTTGCTTCTGCACCACAGCTTGACTTGACTCTGTGTGTCCTCAGTTGTATGAGGAAGAGACATTTTGGTAGCTGCCAATTACAAATGGGGAAACAGATAAAACTATTTTGCTAAAAGTCCCACCTTAAACCAACAGCAGAGTTGCAAACATAACCTGGGTGACCAGGCTTGATGAGAACATATTCTAATAAGTTTTATTTTTCTGAAATATTGTATTTTACAAACCTGGAAAATGTCATCTAAATCTGCCCTATATTCACATAGTGATACTGTAATATAGTTTTGAATATCTTCTAATAATTAAAGAGGTTTCCCATGAGTTTCCCTTGGGGGTAGGGAAAAAATTAATCACCAACAAAACATGTCTGCAGATTTAATGGAGTTATTCTTTAAAGCTGGACTGTGTACTGTGTGGTCAGGTCTCATGTCTGTATCATAGGCTCCACATATTTTTAAATTGACAGTTTAAGGAACTTTGGCTTTGTTTTTGTGTTGATGTGGTAATTTCTTACTGTATTCTGTAAACCAGGCTAGCTGACTGCAGTAAAGAATTAAGCCATGTTTTTTCTTCCAGCATTAAAATTGTAACAACTTTTCATAATTCCAGCCAGCATTACATATATATTAAACTCCCCAAATCCCATACCAGAATACATGGCCTTTGGTGCCTAAAAAGCAGTGGAAATTTATTTCACCTAGAAAAGAAAGTGTTGTTTATTTACAGCAGTCATTACTAGAAGTTATTCTCAGTGCACTGAAACAAAAATACCAATTTACACCTCACACCTGCTTGTAAAGGTCTGTGGCTTCCAGGAGCAGCACTGAAGTTTAGAAATGGCACTCAGAATACTGCCAAACCCAACTCTGACAGTAGCTTGTGGAGTAAAACTGCTGTGCCTTGGATAAACATTAGTGTACCAAGGCTCAGAAAATATCAATGCTGTGTAATGACTTTGCTCTCATTAAGTCAGTTTGCTTTCCTTGAATTGCTGAATTTGTGTTTAGGAATTTTTCCATCTATGGCTGATTAATAACAGGAACTCCAAAGGATCCAATTTGCTTTTGGTTGTGGTAAAGTTTCAGTAACACTGACAAAGTGGTGCTACATGGCTTAAGACATCAATGCAAAGACTTTTTTGTTCATAAATATAACATGGAAAAGCTTCCCCCTTCTTAATCTAAACTTTGATTTATCTTTTTTTAATTTGCCTCCTCTTTCAGTATTTTTGTTCCTTTGACATGTGCATGAGCTGAGATTTGCTGTTCATTAGTATTCACATTAATTTGATTTTTCCTGAACAGCCAGTTTGGCCCAGTTATAGATTGATGACGCTCAGAACGTGTTTTTGTGTCTCTGGGATGTGTGAGAAACAAAATTGGAGCAGGGGTTTAATTAATGATGGGTGCTGCAGGCTGCCTGTGCTGGGACCCACACTGTTCAGGGACAGGAGTGTCTGAAGGTGTCTGAGAGCATTCTGTGCAGAGGGCAGAACTTGGAGCCTACACCTGGAAAATGTCCTGCTGTCCCTCAGATAAGGGTGAGGTGTCCCAGGGTGGGGAGGTGTAGGGAGATAGAATATAAGAAAATAAAGGGAATATAGAAAGTAATCTTACCCCTAAGGCATTGCAGCTGGGCTAATTATTAAAGATTAGAGGCAGCCCTGACTTTAACAGGCCACAGCTGTAAGCAATGAGAAGAAGAGTGCTATAAAAGAGTGGGGTGGCTGGTTTAGGGGAATTGGAGTCAGTTGGCTGCTGTGAGAAGAAAGAGTCAGTGCTTGGAAGAGCTGTCCAGGAGAAACACTAAGAAGGTATGGTACTCTTACAGTATGGAACCCCTGAAATACAATGACAACAGGGAGGAGCACTCCCTTGCTCACCAGATTTCCCACAGTAACATTTGAGATGACTCTGCACTTGACATGACTCTGCAGGGAATGTGGGAATGGTGAGAATCCAGGCTCCATGGTGACCTGTGGGGACACACTGGGACAGAGGAGCTCCTGTTTCTGCAGGTGGGATCCTGGAGCTGCACAGGACATCCCCAGGGGGTGTGGGAGAAAGGCTCACAGAAGTCACCCTAATGCACATTAAAATCAGAGAGCACTGGTTAAAATCTGCTAAAACTTGCTAGAGAACAGATAAGTTACCAGGCAGAAGGAAGCAGGCCAGAGGTCATGGAGTACAGGATGCAATGTGTGTGAGCTGTCAGCACTCACTGGTGCTGCTCAGGGCTAGAGATTCCTCCTGGAGCCTTCACATGCCCATGTTCAGCATCTCCAGTGGGTTTAGATGCAGTGACTGTTCAGGTTTGGGTGTTCCTCTCTGCTCCCACCTCCAGCCTTTTGGGACCATCTGATCACTGGGCTGAGCCCTGCAGGCTGCCCTGAAGCTGTGTGTGGGTGCTGAAACAGGTCAGGAGTGTGGGTAAGGGACAGATGAAAGCCCTTTTCTTCTACAAAGAGCAGGAGTGATGACAAAGACAAAAAGGTTCAAGTGCCCTGATTCACAAGAGCACTCAGTAGTCACAGTGGCACAATTACCTTCTTAAATACTATACTGGGATGCTTGATTTTTAATGTATTGGGAGATGTAATGCACTAAGCTTGTTAGGACAGTGGGATTAATTAAGAAAGGGCTGATGGGTTCACATTTTGGATTTATAGCTTCTCATGGGGCTTTTGTTCATTGATATTAAACAGTTCATAATCACTTCTTTTCCATTGGATTCATATAAAGATTGAAAAACAGTGGAAATGTCTTTAAATTATTCACCCCAGAGTTGTTGTCCTATATATCCATGTCATTCCCCTGATTTTACAGTTGGACAGACGGAGGCATCCAGGTTTGCAGAGTTCCTGGGTTAGTCAGGAAGCCACTGGTGGGGCTGTGGGTGTGAACCATTCCTGGGCATTCCCCAGTCTGAGTTTCAGGTATAAAACCACCTTTGCCTTCAGGTTTATCACACTAACATTATTCATGAGAAGAATCAAACACTGCACTGCTCGTGCTGCTTTCTTCAGATCTCATTTCCCTGAAGATGTCTCATCCAAATGCAGTCCCAAGCCAGAACTAGGGGACTTGGATCTTCACAAATGTGATTAACTTCATTCGTGTGAGTTGTCCCATTGGGATTCTTCACCATAGTACAGATAAATGTGTGTAATTGAAGAATCAAGGCCTTAGGCTGTGAGAAGTGAAGAAATCACAGCTTGAGGTACTATATCTGCAGCTTCTTTGTGGGAGGTTTTGTATTAATAGTCAATTAATTCAGTGTGTCAAACAAATAAAGCTCTTAAATATTTAGAGATTAGGAGGTGCCTAATAAAAAATTTACAGGAAAAAAGGAAGATTCCATGATCACTACAGGGACATTGAGATATTCAAAATAAAACAGGATAATGTAGACAGTTAAATACTTCACATTTAACATGTCAAGAGTCTGTGAAAAGAGCTTTTGATGTATATAAAAATGCACCAGGAGAGGAAGCAACTTCTCATCCGGCCAGACTTCCCAGCCTGTGTTTTTATTTGAGGTTTTTACTGTTTGTGGAAGCTGTCCCAGGCAAATACTATGCCTTATTTGTTAGGAATTGTTTTCTGGAAGAGGAAAGGTGTAATCAGCAGGCAATCTGCTGTAATGTGTGAGTTGGCAAGGCAGATTCTCCACCTCTGCTTTGGATGGGGCTCCGTGGTGAGTGGGAAACAGTGACCAGAGACTCTGGGTGAGTGGGCAGCATTTGTGTGAGCAGTGCCAGCTCCAGCACTCTGTTTAATTTGTTGTTTAAGTATTAAAACAATCATCTGACTTCTTGTCCCTGATTTTGTTAATCTTTCTAATGGAGGAGCTTCAGCAGAGTACAGAATGTGTGTGTCCTGTTGTCACACTGACAATGGATCACAGACCCTCCTCAGCAAACCCAAATTCCTTAGAAGTGTAAAGTGGTGTAAACCCTTGGATCCAGCCTTGGGCCATATGAACACCTGTAGCTAGAGCAGTAAATGATTTAGGTGGTGTTCTTTTTATTTCATTGAAGTTTTGGGGATAAAACCTGTCCAAAACTAGAAGACCAGCAAAGAATGTGCGTTATTGCAGGTAAGTGGACAGTTTTGTTAAACATAAATCTTCACAGATAATCTCTGGAAATCTCTTCATATTCATGATGGTGAAAGAGGTGAGAGGAAAAGGAGCTAAATCTAAAAAAAAATTAAATATGAAGAATCAATGAACAAACCCCATTAACACGATGCTGCACTGCTTTAGCTGTGCATCCAAAGGATAGGAGTCTTCTAGAAAATAATTTATCTTGGATTATGTGTGTGTATGTACATAGGAGAGGGCTTTTTGAGCTATTGTAGAAACTTTAGGTAGTAGTGTTTGAAAATAATTAGGCTTTAGGATTTGAGGAGTTTTTGCTTAGCATTGTTATTGCTCCTTGAATTCATCTCATAGCTCAGCCACCATGAGCAGAGAACAAAAAACAGGCAGAAATTTTTAGACTTTCTGATAATGACTGAAATTAGCATCACAAGCTATGGAAATTGTGATATTCCCTAAAGCTTTCTTGTCATTATCCTTGGTATCTGCGTTGAAAATAAAGATTTTTAAGACAGGGTATCTTCTGTATTTGGTACTATCCCACTAATGGTAACATTCAGCCTCCGTGACTGCGTGAATCCATTCCTAATGCTTGTGTCTGCTGTGGTCTGTGTGAAAGCTGCATCCTGCCAGAAAGCAAACATGCTCCTCCCAAGCAGGGGATGTTGTTCAGCATCCAGATGAGCCCTTTTTCATGATGTGGTCAGAGCATGTAGCGTGGCATTTTCTGAGCTGGTGCAAATGTTATTAGAAGAAAGTTTGTTTTAAAATCCCACTATGTCAGTGTTTTGATCAGGAGTTCAGTGAGGTCATAAAATAAATTATTTTTGCCCTTAAACAAGTGCCAGAGCTGGGTCACACCACACTGCTGCAATAAGGGAGATGTTTGGTGGCACTGATAACAGACTTGGCTGTAGAGGCTGTTGGTGCTGAAGGGTGGGCAGGTGTCCCTGCCCCAGCCTCCACCTGTAGCACAGGGTGTTCAGCCCTCAGCCCCTAGGACTGAAAAGATCTTGTGTTTCTTCCCCTGTTTTTCAGTTTGGGTCATTAACTGCCGTGTCTGATGCATTTCTAAGCTGAATAATTTTGACAGCTGCCAATTTGGTACACATACCATGGGCTGAGCTGGGAGCCACCAGGCTGGGGAGGATTCTGGAGCCTGAGCAGAGGCTCTACCTGGCACAGCAACAACCTCAGGCACAAAGGGAGCCCTAAATAGATATTCATCAGGGAAAAAGTTGGTCAGAGAAAGGTCATCCCAAGTATCTGAGACCCACAGAGGTTTTTATCCTGGATAAACCTCTGCTTGCAAAAATCATTGAACAAATTCACATTGTTTTTAAACCCCTGTTGAACTTTTAACTGCTCTGCCTCAGTGTTAGAGTATTAATTACACTGTTCATTATCATCACCATTTATTTATTCCATAAATAATTTTTTTTATATTTTATGATTTTTTTTATAGTTCTGTCAATTTTGAAATTGATTTGGTATGACTAGAAGATTATGGGTTCAGAGGTTTGTCTAGAATTCTGCCAGATAACTACAATGTCCAGTAAATATAAATATTGCTATTTTATTACTTCATGTTAGTTCTATCATTATGGGACTTGAAGGATTTAATTCTGAAATATTATTATTCACACAGGCTGAGGCAAATTGTCTTCAATGACTGATCAAAATGGGAAGAAGGCAGAAATGCCATCTCCTCTGAATTAATTATGAACCACACAGCTCTTGCTATTATCTGTTTACACATTATTGGCCTTGTGATGTGCTGGTGAGAGATTTTCTTTCACTGTCTGGTCCAAACGTACATGAAGTCCAATTTCATTAAGAAGGCTGCTCGCCTGCCCTGTTGAAAGGGTCATTGTGTTAGTTATTACAGTGTTTTCTTTGTGCTGCCTTCCCCCAAATTCCAGTAACTATTTTGTTGAAAAGTTTGAAAGTGAACTTTTGATGCCTGTGAAAGCTGCTTCATTGACTTTATTGACTCCAGAGCCTGAAGTTCTTTATCCACAGAGATCTTTTAAAGGACACTAAAAAGTTTCAGCCAAAGCTTATAGAATTTGGTACTTATAGTATAGTTAAGTATTATAGACCCAATGCTGTTCCCATGGAGACCTAAAGGAATTTCTCCATTGAATTAAGTGGTGGCAAAGCATCCCCTTTATTGGGTGGGAAAAGGACTGGACTGGAGAACTCCATTTGTTGTTCCCAGTTTTGTTTGTGTGCTCTCTCTTCTGCATAAAGAAATAGCAAAATTAAATTTTAGGTATTTTCAGTGAAATTTAAAGTATTTTCATTGTGATTCATCTGCTTCGAGCTTGTGTTTGGGGGTAAAGGAGTATGTTGTTCTAGGGTGATAACCCATGGCAGGCAAAGGCAGAGCTCTCACTCACTGCTGGTGCCTTTCCCTGCAGTCTGGGATGTGATGTCTGGGATGTTTCAGTCTCCCACTCTCCTGCTTGGGAGAGGTCAGACAGAGCTGGAGCTGTTGGCAGGTGATGTCAGTGCATCTCTCTTGGGTTCTGTGCCACTATTCTTGAGGACACTTCATGTCAATTTGTGGAAACACCAACTTGTTAGCACTGGAATTCAAATTCTTTGCTTAATACTCAAAGAAATCTCAGGTAGACTCATATTTAGAAAGAGCTTTCCCATGCTGGAAGTTTGGGATATTGCTCAAAGTGTTGTTCAAAGTCCCTGCTGCAGACATGGCTTCAAGTGGGAGCTCTGCTGCAGGCACATGGCCAGATCCTGCAGCTCTGGGGTACAAACTTACAGGAAAAAATAAAATTGAGCCCTCAGATTGTACAATACAGTGCTAAAAAGTGGTTTTGGTTGAAGCTGTGTCATTAAATCCTTGGCTACTGAAGTCAGCAGATTTATGATTGATTTAGCCAGAGTGAGGGTCTTGTCTATAATGAAGTCCTTTCATTTTGTCTCACTGAGATTCCTCTTGTTCTTTCTTAGTGCCTTATGACACATTGACTCCATCCTTGCCTCAAACAAAGAGAAATTATACTATCATGATAGCCCTTTAAATATTTCCTATTTGAGGACCTACTGAAAAGGCTCCAGAGGCAAATTCTTGGTTTAGAAGTTGCTATTTATGTCTAGACACATCTGAATGTTGTTACTCTTTGAATGTCCTGGATTGCTTGCTGCTTTCTCTGTAGAGATGGATGAATCAAGAGAGAGAATGCATTATTTTAAATTAACTTGAAATAAGCTTTAACCAGCTCGGGGTTCTACTTGTTGCAACTGGCTCCCTTGATAAAAATAAGTAACAGAATAAGTGACACCAGAAGGAAAATCCTTATTTATTGATGTTTTAAAGCAGAGCAGAAACAGGTTCTCAATACATGACATTGGATTCTGTTTGCATATTATGATTTGAATTATTATAGTGTCTCAGACTCCTGGATATGGCAGGGAGCCTACATGGGCTCTACACAAACAAATCCAGTGCCTTGTCTTTGCTCAGCACAGGTGTAAGGCAGGTGATGACAGGGAATAGTCAGGTACAGAAGGGAAGAAAATAACAAAACCACAATTAGTGCCAAGAGAACTACTGGTCTCTTTTTGCTAACCAATTATCAAATATCATAATAAATCAATAGTTAAGCTTGGCAATTTATATATTTCATTAAAAATATGCACACCTGAAGTAGAAAGCCAGATTGTCCTCAGTGTGTGTATTTCAGCTCCACAGGCAGGTTACACAATACAATCCTCACAGACCAGCTGATCTCCACCTCTGTTTTTCTGCAGTTCTGCATTTCTAAAAGTATTGTAAAGCACCACAAGTTAAATTGCTGCTTGTTTCTGTTCCTTCCTGCAAACTGCATTTGCTTACCAAGCAGGTGAGAGTTATGAGGGTCAGCATGAAGAGCAGCCTGGCTCTCCAGCTGTCCTGGTGCACATCCTTCTGAAAAAGGATGGACTCACAGCTCTGAAATTACACCTTCCTTGCTGTTTTTTAGGTGTTTATCTCACAGCATCCCTGGGTGGGTAATATTAACAAGTACACAGTTCTCTAGGATTTTTATTTCATGAGAAACAGTTGTTCTGGGTCAATCACAAGACTTCTTGTTTCTGAATTTGGTACAGGCAGGGCAGGACTCACTACAATATTAGGAGGTAAAATGTTCAGTGTGTACAGGTACAGACACAGAACAGAACCATGGAATCATTTAGGTTGGAAAACACCTTTTAAATCATTGAGTCAAAGTGTTAAAATCTCCATATCTGCCCTGGACCTCAGGGGTGGAGCTGCACAGACACTGAGGGTCTGTCCTGGCTCTGGCATCCACACTCAGCTCAAATGGGAGCTTGGGCAGCATCTCCAGCAACATTTCATCCTTAAACCCAGCAAGATAGAGGCCAGATGTATGCAGGAGAAGTGAAACTCTGGGTTTACATCACTTGAAAGACCACAAAATGTCATTAAATCTCTGCATATTAATTTATCCAGCTAAATTGTCTCACTGCTGACGGCATGCTGGGTTACATTCATTTTCAAAGGATGAAGCAAACATTTCAAATGAATGATCAAAAGAGTATTTTCCTCTTTTTGCATTCTGAGTATGGAGTCTATGAAACATTTATTCAGGAAATGAAGAATTAGGGCCTGACAGATATCTCTAGTGTCACAGAGTAAGCAGGTTATCTGGAGATTTCTAGTGCAAACAATCCTGCACTTTGATGAATACACGAGTAATTGCCACTACAAGGGGTTGAAAGCAATATTAGATTGAAGTTACAGTCATTTCAGCAATTATAAATAAAGTCTCAAAATTAAGTCGATTAAAATGAGAAATATCTTTTTTCATCTGTGCATTTCTTAAGCAAAGAATAACAGACAATTGTGGTTTAGAGTGTAAATAATAATATTTTTGTTGAGCAGGGGGCTGGATGTAAGGGAAATAGATTGATGCCTGGTGTCTTAGGGAATTCTGCAGGAAGATCTGTGAAATGCTGCAGTCCTACATGGTCACAGCTTGTTTGTCCTTGATTTTGTGTCTGACATTCGTCTGGGATTCTGACACTTTATTTTCACTCAGTGTTGTCGTCAAAATGATGCAGACCTTCTCTGTTAACTTGAGTGTTTAGGAGCTCTGAGACCTTAAATTGTAATTACATTGCTTCAAATGTCAGGTTCTTCAACATCATATCACTGCTGGTGATAGAAACCTAAGCAGCTTAGGTGATATAAACCTAAGGAGCTTAAATAGCTTCAGGATGCCATTTAATGTATGGGGAATCTCCCTGCCCAGGGAACCTGATAGGGGACATCTGAGTCACGGTGACAGCCTCAACAAGCAGGCAGGAGGGTGTGATGAGCTCAGAGGAGGTGAGCTGATGATGGTTTGCTATTTATAGATGCACAAAGAGGCTCGGAGACGGGAGCTCCAGGCAGGGCCACTCTGCGCTTGCTACGAAAATGATTCCTCGTCAGAGCTGCAAGCAAAACACAATTTGTAGCTGGCAGAGTCTCGGGGTGCTCTCCTTGTATGAACACATGGGCATGCCACAGCAGCAGCAGCTTTTGATGAGAGCCTGAAATACGCACGTTTTAGCAATTCACTGCTGAATTTCATCTCTCTGTTCCTTGGTGTGTTTTGGTTTTTACAGGGAAGGAATGAAATGATGCTGTGTATCCTCTACACTAAAAGCAGCCTCCTCTCATTATTTTAAGCTGAAGGAGTGCCAATTTAGATCAGATATAAAGAAGGGGTTTTTTACAATGATGGTGGTAAAATACTAGCACAGATTGCCTGGAGAGGTGATGGGTCCATTGAAACACTTTGGCCAGGATGGACAGGGCTCTGAGCAACCAACACCATGACCTTGATGTCCCTGCTCATTGCAGGGGGTTGGGCTGGAAGACCTTGAACAGGTCTTTTCCAACTCAAACTGTTCTGTGATTATGATAAGATAATATTCAGGAATTAATTATTCCAGTTTATTTACTGGAAGACTCTTCTCAGCCAGTTCTGGAAACTAGAGTTGTAGCACTTAAATCCAGTAACCTTCTCTTCAACAAAACACTGATGATTACAACAACCAGTTGTATCTAGCATCCCCATCACCTTCAATCAAAACCAAAGAGATTGTGTTTGTTTCAGTCACTTGGTAAAAAGGTGCAACGGTTTAGTGATTTCCTTAAAAAAAATAAGGGCAGAAAGAGCAGACTGAGCTCAGAGTTCCAGCTAGAAGCCTCACAATCATTGCTTGTAGACCATGAGCAGTAGCTGTGGCACTTTCCTAGACCATTTGTGTCCTAGGTAGGGCTAAAGAGTAGTTTGGGCCATTTTCAAGCCATGGTTTGGCCATGCCCCTCTGCACCAGGGAGGGGATGGCTTTAATACTAAAGGTGACAGCGACCCTGTCCCAGCTACTCCCGGTTCCAGAGAGGAGTCCAGCACCTTCTGTGCAGTCAGGGAGACACCCCCTTTTTACTTGAGAAAGGAAAACATTCAATTAGGTGAAGCTGTAAACCAACAGACACGATAATCTTACAAGCAGGTTGGAAGTTTTGTCATAAGTTATTTTCTCAATACTCATAGAATCATAAAATAATTTGGTTTGGCGGGGCTCTTACAGATGATCTCATTGCGATCCCCCTGCCATGGGCAGGGACACCTTCCTCTATCCCAGGTTGGTCCAGCCCTATCCAGCCTGGCTTTGAACATTTCCAGGGATGGGTGAGCCACAGCTTCTCTGGGCAACCTGTGCCAGGGACTCACCACCCTCACAGGGAAGAATTCCTTCCTAACATCAAGCCTGAATCTCTCCTCTTTTGGTTTAAAACCATTCCCTCTTGTTCCATCACTGTCTGCCAGTATAAAAATCCCTCTCCCTCCTTTTTATAAGCTCCTTTAGGTACTGGGAGGTGCTGTAAGGTCTCCCTGGAGCCTTCTCTTCTCCAGGCTGAACAACCCCAATTCTCTCAACCTGTCTTCACAGGAGAGGTGCTCCAGCCCTCGGAGCATCTCCATGGCCCTCCTTTGGAGCTGCTCTAATAAGATCTTTCCTGCCTTTCTGATGCAAGAGAAAAAAAAGATCTTTTGTGCCCCCACCCCACATCTGCATGCCTGAATGCAGCTCTGCTTCTGCTGTGGCTCAGACCCATCCCAGCCCAGGATCAGTGTCATGCCTGTTTCCCAGATGCTGAGCCCAGAGCCTGCACACTGTTAAACCCCCATGAGATGAGCTGGGAGGGAGCTCATCAGAGGGAGCTCATCACCTCGGATCAGGCGACACTGAAGCCCCTGTCACAAGCTTAGAAAGGTCAGTCCCATATTTACAAAAGCCCATCAGAGCTGAATTGTGCCCTGATTGAGATTATACTGGAAGGAAGACCTGGCTGTGCTGATGTTGACATGATTTCCTGAGAAAGTGAAATTGAGGCATTTATTTCTGATGGTTTTGCACAGCGCAGAGCTCTCAGCCTGATTTGTATTCAGCTGCTGCATATTAAGACTGGTCATTGCTCTTGTAAATGGTAGATAGGAAGAATTGCTATACAGAGAAATATTTCCTCTGTTTTAGGGTAGGTTTTAGCTATAGCCCTTCAAGTCCTGATAACCAAAGCCAGAGTGATGTGTCTGGCATTCTCTGCCCTGCACTCCCAGTTATTTATTCTGTGATGTGCAGGAAGGAAGGAGACGTGTGCAATCTCCATTCTTGTTACCAGGAATTGTGCACTTAATTCTCTGTGCATTGTACTGAAAATGAACTAGTAAGATGTGTTCTGCATCAGCAAAAAGGCTCCCTTATTCAGCTGGAATGAGAACATGCACACTTTAACTCGGGAGTAAAGAAAATCGCTGTAAACGATTTCTTTAAACAGAATCTGTTGGGTTTTGCCTTCAATTTTTGCTGAGAGCGAAGATTCTGCAGAGGTTTTTTCTCCTTTTTCCTACCCAATTGCTAACCTTGCTGTTGCATGTGTTTTTGCTGCTTCTAGCACTTTTCATTCTGATGGCAGTTTTTCATCTCCTCACTAGCTTATGGCTAAAACAGTCCTGGTAACAGGAATTCCAGTTACTCACTCTCCAGAATAATTATTTCCATTTGTTCCCACTCTGGTCCTGGGGCAAAGGGCTTCCTCGTGTCTTGCCTTCATGGATCTGTCCTCCCAATTCCTCTGCTTTGTACAAATGTCTTTTCTGCAGGTGTTAACACCAGGTGACAGCACATCCCTGAGATGTATTTTAAGTCATTCCTAGCTAATATGTGATCTGTACATATTAGGACTTATTACTAGGACTGGAATTTCCCAGCTGGCTACTCAATTAATAAAAATGCATCAGCATCCACATGCATAATTATGGAAATGTGTGTAATTCTGTGACTTATTCAGTCTGAAAACTTTGCAGAATGCTTCACAGACGGGCTGTGAAGTACCACTAATCACAGCACAAACTCCAGACACACACAGGGAATGGAGTGGGTTTTCCTCACACTGTTACTCAACAAGTCCCTAAAATAACCAGGGAAACACATTCAAATCAGGATCTCCTCACCCACTGTTCTTTGTGTTAGCTACTACCTAGATCCAAGGTGTTGCTTCTGTAGCAAAAGTTAGAACAGAAAATTGCAACTCAGAGATTTTTACTGAAGCAAAGTCATTGGTGCAGTGTGTGATTGTTTAACAGTACAGACCCACAGCTTTATATGGTGCCTAGAGCTTTGAAAATTACATGTCTTGATGAATCTGGAGCATCTTAAGCTGATAGATATCAATTAATGAAAGAATCACTAAAATTAGAGGGAAAAGTAGCTTCTTACCTGCTCCCTCCAACTAACAGCTGAGCACTGCTCTGTACACATCAAGGTGTGTAGGGTGAAGGTAAAACCACTGCAGTTCTGTAAAGGCAGATGTTGGGGTACAGCATGAGCACCTCCACACCAACCAAACATGCACCAGGGAAAGGACCAACGTTGGGAGCACAGACAAGGCACTGCAGAGGGAATTCTGGCAGAGAATCCCTCTGGAGACAGAAAATCCCTTTGGGGACAGAGCCCCCTGTGCTGGCACTCACTGAGTGTCCTCAGCCTCACAGCTCAGAGATCACCTACAGGACAAAGCCACCTGCTACACCTCATCTCTAAATTTCAATCAAAACAAGTTAATATCAATTTTTCCTGGTTTGGTTGGGCCCACATTTGACTAACCTATAATCAGCCACTTTATATGGAAATCAGTGTCAGTGCAGTCCTGCTCCAGTCGGGCTGTATCAGTTTATGGATTCACATTAAGTTCTGCAGCAATACAACTTTCTTCTGCAGCAAAGCCCTCAGAGAGTCATCAGCTTCCTGTAGCATCAAGGCATGGAAATATGAAGTGAAGGCTTAGGACATTTCAGCTGTATCAAAGTTATGAATTCTGCCTGAATTCATGAGGCTGCTGTATTATTTAATGCCTCGCTGTATAAAGACTCAAAGCTTTGTTTCAAAATTTATGTTGTCTGCTTCAGGTCTGAGCTTAAAGAGTTTTGAGAGGAGCAGCCCAGTGTCACTTACTGCAATGATCTACTGGAGGGAGGTGAGGTTGCTGACCTGGGTGAAAGGCAGAGCAAATCTGGGCTCTGGCAGCAGTGGAAAAGCCCCAGCAGAAAGGAGTAAAAGCAGATGTGTATTTAAGGGCTGTGAAGAGGGGATGTGTCTGGTGATGGGAGGAGTGGTTACAAACACATTGAGGGCAGGAATCATGAAGCAGCCCATGCCCACGGAGGCCAGGAGGCAAATGACAAAATTAAAGCAGAAACCAAGTGATGATGTGGGTTCTGAAGGGCTCAGAATCGCCTGGAGACGTTTAATATACCACTTAAATCTGTGTGCACGCTCAGCCTGTGAGTGAGTAAATGCCTTGTGAGCCTGTCTGAGAGCCCTGAGCACAGCGAGCCGGCTCGGGCTTTATTCCTCAAGGGTTAAACTAGAAACTGAAGTACCCTTGACTCTGAGCTTAAGTGAGGCTGGTTTTGAGCATCCAGCAGTCTTAAGGCAGCTGGAATGTGGAGGCTCATTCCTGAGCAGTAATGCCTGTGCACAGGAACTGTGTCTGCAGAGACACACGGACAGCAGACACACGGACAGCAGGACACACTGACAGCAGAGACACACTGACAGCAGGACACATGGACAGCAGGACACACAGGCAGCAGGGACACACTGACAGCCGGACACACTGACAGCAGGGACACATGGACAGCAGAGACACACTGACAGCAGGACACACACAGCAGAGACAGACACACTGACAGCAGGACACACACAGCAGAGACACACTGACAGCAGTTCCCAGGTTTATGTTGGTCCTAAGCCTCCCAGTATTGATCAGAGGGGTTTCAAGGGTGCTAACCTGCATAAAAGCGGTCTGTAAATACTAAATAAAATAGCCATTTAGAGTTTCACCACTTTGAGGATCTTTTGCTTGCTGGGACCAATGTCTTGGCACTCATGGACTGTAGAGCTGCTTGAGGAATGAACCACGATGGATAAGCACACACAAATAAAATACTGACCCCAGCTCAGAGCTTCTAAATTTTACCCAAATCCCTTTGGCCAGTGTTTCACACTGGCCAGGCTTTGCTGGTAATGGGCACAGGGACCAGAGCAGACACTTCACACTTTATGATAAGTAAGAAGAAGGTTGAAAGACTTCATCCTTTATGAGAAGTAACCATGTGAGGTCAGAACATTCCAAGAGCAGAGGCCTCCTTTGGCCGTTTCCAGCTAATTAACATCGTAAAAGTCAGTGCAAGCATTTTGGGCAGGAGATCTTCCTGGGATGTGGGGCTGGGACACTGACCCCTCCATCCAGCCAGGGCTGCCCACAGCCTCAGAGCTGGTTTTGTGTCTGGCCTCCGTAAGACCCCAGTGCAGAGGTACCCAAAACTGCCTTTCAGGGTATATCCAGTAAAAGGATGGTTTCCCTTCACCCTCCAGGGTTTGCACACCTAGGCTGGAGAACAGCAGGCTGTGTGACCCTGTTCACCAACACATCCACACACAGGGCCAGATTTCTTTATTTTTGGCTGCCTTGTGGTGTTTTTTCTGTCTTCAGTCTGGTGACTCTGTCCTGCAAAGGAAGTGTATTTAGGGAGGTACATCTATAGTTGCAGCCTTTTCATCATGTTCACTTTCCCCTGTAGAGAATATTTAACTGCTACTGCTGGAATGATTCTCCAGTGGTTCACTTACTAATTATTGAACACCCATTACAATTAAAGTACTCTCTTCTTTCAACCCTGGGGATAAATTTTAGAGTATTAAGATTTATTTTCTTTTTTTCAAAACCAGTGCAAAGCCGAACTTTCTGTGTTGCCCCTGGGTTTCACACTGCAAACTTGGTCAGTCAAGCATGCAAAAATCTGGTAAAATAAACCCTGGAGACCAGGTTTTAAATGTCCCTTTAACCATCCAGAATTCTCTTCTGCTGAAAGTAGTTGCCCAAACCCAGCACATAAGGTTTAATAATAATTAATTACTCTATGCCAGATAATGAAAAAAGTGGTGAGGACTGACTCCATGTACATGTACCAGTTGAAAGCATTAAATTTATTTTCTTCTGGTGCAAACCATCAGTAATCAAATTCCCATTACCCAGTGATGGGTGTGAATGGTCAAGAAAAATACTTAGTCAACAGAATTCCAATTAGAGATCTGTGAGTGTCCTGCTTTAAATATAGCAAAGTAAGGAAATATTTTCCCAGGAGGATGGTCCTCTGATGAGTAAGTGTGGTTCTGGGTATTTCACTGTAGCAAGTATTTGGCAGGAGCAAGACCAGTGAAACAAGCCTCTCTAAGTGCCTGAAGAGAGAAGGAGAAGTGGTTTCCTTTGTAAATGAATCAGTCCTGCTTTGAAATTGTTCTATAAAACATGGAGAAGCTTAAAAGTATGGTGAGACTGTCTCCCAGACATGACTTTTCATGCTGTATTTACAGCATGGTACTATTTATTCCATTTCTTCTGGTTTGGAGGTACTGCTCAGATTTGGATGGTGGTTTGTGCCAAGTGAAGGATGCTATGAGAGGCTACAGAGTATAATCATTGCTTGGAAAACATGAGCAGCCATCCTTGCAGCTGGGGAGGAGGCAGGGTTGGGTTTGGTCCCAAAGACGAGGGCGTCAGGAGAGGGGTGCA
The DNA here is from genome assembly GCF_027579445.1 of Ammospiza nelsoni. Classification (NCBI taxonomy): domain Eukaryota; kingdom Metazoa; phylum Chordata; class Aves; order Passeriformes; family Passerellidae; genus Ammospiza; species Ammospiza nelsoni. Next base: position 9,866,246 of record NC_080648.1, read on the forward strand.
CTGACTTCACTGCAATCCTCACAGCTTTCACAGTCATGTAACTGGGGTTTGCCTCAAAACTCTGTCTTAGCTGCATCACACATGAGTTTGAGACATAATTAATATTAATAAAGCCCATTATGTAAAATTAGCCATAGCCAGGAGATTCTTTAAAAGGTGAAATGATAATAGTCATGATCGGAGCGTCTGTGTTGCTGGGAAACTGGGAGCTGTCCTGGGCTGCTCCTCAATATCTGCCTTTCATTGCAGATCTTTCCTCCCTACTTGTAGAAAATGGGGTTTTAAAGGAGAGAAATGACAAAACGACTACAAAGAAAATTCTTTCTCTGAGTTTTGGTATTTTTTGCAGTTGGGTCTCAGGTCTGGCAGCTAAAAGACATGCGGAGATTCCTTAGCAATGCTGCCCTGCAAGGAAAACCAGCAGCAGCACAGGTGGGTGTAGGGCATGATGCTTGTTTGTTTGGGAGTATTTCTGGGGGATCCTCATTACTCATTCTTCCATTTTGTCTTCAGAAATTGTGGGGCAGGTTCCCAATCAGGTGTTGTACCTGCAAATCCCTCAATTTCCCAGGACAGACCTTGGCCACTGACCTGCAAACATCTCCTTCAGCCACTCCAGTATCTGTAGATCTGCCACGAGCATTTAGGCGCAGCCTTCAAACAGAGCAGCTACACACTCTTGAAAAACCTGCAGCAAAAGAAGCTAAGCTTAAAAATAATCCCACAAGTGGAGCATTCAGCTAATCAGGAGTTCCAATTGTCTTGTGTTCCTGTGCACAAATCAGTTGTATTTCAGAGGCTGGAGCAGGGAGTCTCCACTGGAGCCTGATTACAGATTTTAAGTGCTGCCTGATTAAATTAAACTTGGTGCTGTTTAAGGCTGATTTTGAGCAAATGGGAAAAATCAGAGATGCAATCCAGGCACTTTAAGCTGATCCAGATTTTGAGAGTGAAAAATTCAGGACTCAGACCTAGATCCAAGTTTCATCCTGAGGCCCCTGTCTTCAGAGTAGGCTGATTCAAAATCTTGCAAGGAAAGTCTCTGGGCTATTCCCCTGTAATAAACTTATATTTGCTTAGGAATAAGTGATTTGATTCTTAAGGGCTCTGGAAGGCTCATGTCCTCGGTACTGAGTTCACCAGAACAAAATGCTAAACCACTGAGTGGTTTACGCAGACACAGAAATAGGCATCAGAAGGTATTTCATCAGTTCCTACAGTACAATCCAACCTTTGCAGGTTGGCACATGTATTCTCTTTCAGCCTTTTGATTAAATGCATAGTACCAAAACCATACGTATTTATAGCTTGCAGAATTAGATAAATTCTCCAGATGTGGCTTCCTTTTAGTTATGCTGAGATGAGTGGAGATCAAAGCCTTTGATCTGCAGCCTGACTGAAACCTGCTGCTGACACAAGTCTAGAAAATGATGCAGTGAGGGGAACTGGCCACTCTCAACTTGCCCCAGAAGCATCTCAAACAAAATGGATGGGATGAAACTTTGTGAAGGGTATTTCTATACACACCATTGAGTCTTTACTCCTGAAAGTACAAGGCAGTTTTCAATGAACCTTTTACTCTTAACAACACATTTAAATAGATTGATTTTCTGTTCCAGCTCAGAAATTATTTAAGACTTTTCAGTGCATGCATATCCTCTGTGACACACAGAACTGGCAGGAAATGTCATCATGAGCTAGTTTATAACCTCAATTAAGGCCATTTCCATTGCTCCAGATGTGTAAAGCAGACTTATAGCTGAGTTCCTGGTATAGGGAACTCCCTGATGCATCCTAGGCTCAGCACTGCCAGCTCCATGATATCTTCTTCATGACCCTTGGAAAAAATGATGAACAGCCAGGGAATTGCAAATTCAGGCTGAATTCTGGCAACATGAGCACTCTGTACAAGTCTTACTGGTTAGGCAGATAGCACAGGCTGAAAACCCTTATCTGGCACCACAGGCTGGTCCAGCAGCCCCAGTGCAAAGTTCTGTGTGGCCACTCCTGCCTTCTCTATCTCTGCATCTTCCCAAGCCCCACAGCAAGGCCATGAACCCTCAGCTCTTTGGGTGATGCCGCCCAGAGAGTTCTGACTCCCATGGCCACTTTAATGAGCTGTTTGCTGTGAAAGAAGCTGATAACAAAACACAACATGCAAAATAAACAAAAATAAAAATAAGCAAAATAAATAAAATATACAATATATTAAAATATATAATATATAAATATACAAATATATATACTATATACAAAATATACAAAATAAACAAAATAACTAAAAACAAACAAAATAAAACCCAACCAACCAACTACAACCAAAAAAAAACCCACTCAAAAACTTTATATTCAAACTTCAGTAAAATCACAGAATGGACAGATGTTCATTGGAGAGAATACAGAAATGTACTACCCTAGAGAGAGCACAAGAAATGCAATTTATTTGCTAAATCATAAATCCTTTATCAACATCAGAAGGAAGAGCTATAATTTTATTATTACTGAAAATTATCATAAAATATTAGCTCAAATATATAAGGGAAAATTCAAAAGGTAGAAAACCAAATCAAAAAGGTAGAAAAACAAATGAAAAAGGTATAAAACCAAATGCAGTCAGGAAGAGACATCAGGGTCAACAAGTCCTTAAATCCATTAATAATGTGAGGAAAAGCAAATGAAAGGTTTGTTCTCCTGAGGGGTTTGGACTAAGTGATCCTTGGACCTTATTTTGGACCAAATAAACCTCAAGGATCATTCCAACCCATTCTATGCTTCTATGAATTAATGCCTATTTTACAATATTCAGTACAAAGTAAATAGTGAATAAGAGTTTACTAAACTAATACTAAGGAAAAGAAAATTCAGCACAGATTAGGGTAAAATCAGGTTAAAGAATACTTAGATAAGTTAGAGATTTTGAAATTGGCTGGGGCTGACTTAATCCTGCAGTCCTTGAAGAGCTGTAATCTCAGAACTATTAATGGTGTCTCTGAATTCCTGATGGGCTGGGGTGATAGCAGAGAACTGATGTATTGCCCATCTTTAAAAGGTGGGAGAGGTGAGAGAAAAAAGAACAGGAGAATTGTACAACAGCCAGCTTACCCTCAAAATCTGGAAAAATGCTGCAGCAAATAGACACATATCTGGAAAATAAGAAGATGAGCAACATCCAATACAGATTTGCCAAGCACGAGTCATATCACAGCGCTCTAATTTAATTTTAAAGAGTAAAAGGCCATGGGGATAGAAGAAAAAGAGGAAATATCAAATATATTGACTTCAGTAAGGTTTTTGACACACTGAGGGTGTTCTGCTTTTTGTCCCGTGCAGAATTTCTCTTTCTTATATGATTTCTTTAAAAAATAATCTAGAGGAAAATTAAAATCTAATATTAACCAAATTAAAATACTCTTTTAAGTTGAACAATTCAATATAATGCATAAAACAGAGGATAAAGCTTACAATTTGTGAAGGGTGCCAGGACATACTTCCCCCCACCTTTCAAGAACCCTTATGGGGGTTCACACCCCTCTTAGGTGATGGGATTTTGTGTCTGTGAAATGCACGAACACAAGGAAATGTGTGAGGAGGGAGATCTTCCCATTGCTGGCTCACCTGAGACAAGGACACCCTGTTTGCTCTTTTTTATGGTGTGGGTGTTTGGTTGTTGGTTTTTGTTGTTGTTATTGTTTGGGGGGGTTGTTTTGTTTGTGGGTTTTTTGTTTGCTTGCTTACTTGTTTTGGGGGTTTGTTTGTTTTTTTCTTCTTCTTTTTTTTCTGTAAGTCTGCTGTTCTCTGTTACAACCTTACCTAATGGAGACCACTAGGGAAATAGGGAATGGAAAAGGGTGAGACTGTAGAGAATGAACAATGGTCTTGTTTTTGAAATAAGCACAGTGCAGTAGTGTAGGGGAAGCAGAGATGAGCACAGCAGAAAGTCAGCAGTGAGCAGAAAGATAAATGACAAGTGCAGAGCTCACAAGCCAAAATACGGCCCTCTGGAGCTGTGCAGAGTGAGTAATGGGCTCTTGCACAGGCACAATGTGTGGCCTGAGCCCTCCAGCCTCTCTGGGCTGCCCAGCTGAGCTGAAGGCAGGAGCAGGAGAGCTCTGTTGTGTCCTGCAGAGCCCAGGCATTGCCCTCAGCCTGATATTCTGACACACTGTGCTCTCAGTGGGGCAGACTTTGCCCTCCAGCCTTTACGGGATGTCCCGCTGTCACGCCAGACCCAGCAGCCTGCAATCACCTCCTGCAATTTTATCTCTCTCTCTGTTTTTATGGCATCACCCTCCATCCCACTCCACCTGTGTGTCCTCATTTCTCTTGGCTTGCAGCTCTGGGGCACACAGCTGTCCCATCAGTACCTCTGTCTGTAATGAAAAGAGTTTACAGCCTCCAAAAGCCCCAAACCCATATGGTTCAACATCTGATTTGCTTCAAGTCACTTAAGTCACAAGTTAAAAGCTCTGCCTTGTGCACATGCCTGGGAGTCAGGGTGTGGATTTCTCCAGGGAAAGGTCTCCTGTCTGCCTTTAAAGGGAGCAGCTTTGCTTTGATGTATCCATAGGTGAGGATCTGGCCTTGTCTCACCGTGTGCTCCCTCCACAGAGCCCTGGGCTGCTGGGCATTATTACAGCTCATACAGAAAACCAGAAGCAGAACAGCACCCTGCTAACCCTGCCCAGGCTGGATTTACAGACACCTGAAGCCCAGTACAGATGCAGGTTTGGGTATTGTCACATGCGAAGTATAGACATTGTCGCATATTTGAAGGGAAGTGAATGTTCTCACAGCTCCAGGGTCAGGTGTGGGCACTGACAGACATTAATGACCTGGAGCAGCTGCTCCCTGTCAGCTGGGGCACCCTCACGCTGTGCCCAGGAGCCTCCACCTCTCCCGGGGCTGTGCCAGGGGGTGCTGGGATCCAGCTCAGCCCCAGCCTGTGCTGCCTGTCCATCCCCTGCCTCAGCCCCAGCTCTGTGCACCCCCTGCCATGATGGACCTGCCTGGGAGCTGCTGGACGCTGTCTGACCTGGATCACCTTCCCTGGGTCTCACCTTGGCCTGTGGGTGTCCTTTGGGCTGCCCCATCTCCTGATGGTGTGGGCTCCTGGCTGTGACCCGTGGGGCTGCTCTACCCCTTGCTCAGGTACTGGGGGCTTTGCTGGGTGTGTTACCAGGCTGGGCTCCTGCCTTCCATCCCTACAAGCATTTTTAAACCTTAAATCTCTTTGTTTGAAGTTAAGTTTAATAAAATGACTCGTGGCAGAGGCTGAAGAACTCAGTAAAATATGAGCCTTCCCTAGGACTACAGGGCTGGTGCTGGGGAGATGATGCTGTCCAGGGCCACCTTCTAGCTGGTAAATGAAAGTTCTGGTTTTGGGTGTAGGTGGATTAGGCTTACTACTGCAGTGTGGGGTATGACAGACCCTTTTTGGGGTGCAGGAGGACAATGGGAAGTTCAAAGGGATGTGGAGCGTTCAGATGCACCCACAGACTCCAGTTGACACAGGCCCACCACATGCTCCCAGAGCCCTGTACTCCTGAAGTATTATGAACTTAAAAAAAGAGAAAAATTATATTTATAGGTAATATGAATGGTTGAAAACACAGGTACTGTGTGTCTAGGCTGTCAGTGTGGAAGATGTTGCCTGATCCCCTGGCATCCCAGCCAAGACTGAAACCCAGGGATGTTGGTGTCACCAGGAAGGGCAGCAGGCAGTGACATCTGTGATGCACTCTTCAAATGTCTGACATTTTCCTAAAGAAGCCTACATGATATCAAAACAATGCATTTTATTCTGCTGCATAATGGAACTGATCAACCCAAATAACTGAGGGTTTATCCCAAACTGGGGCTGAATCTAAATTCTGACAGTTACTGCTGCCCACAGCTTGTTTTATACTTTGAACCATTTCTGCTGCCTTTGCTCCCTCCCCTGTGAGCCCTGCAGACCTGCACAGTTGAGCACTGCTCCCATCTTTCTGCACCTGGTGCACATCCACTATTTTGCCTGGATTAATCACTGGCTGCAAGTTACAGTCTTCTGCATCCCAACACTGGCACTGAGCTCTGTCAGAGGGGAAAAAAACTCTTTTCTGACTATTAAATTTTCTGTCCAAAGTTGAAGAGTGTGTTGCAGCTCAAATGCTGATAAAAGCCCTAAATGTGGAGCTTGCTAATACAAAGCTCTAGCAGCAATTTAGCTGGTTATCAGGCAGTAAATAAGACTTACCTGCTATTCTTTGATCAACCTTTTTTCTGTTATGAACTGCGTGTGTTGACAAATTATGTCACCAAAAAGAAATCCAAGTCTTTGATGAAATAACAGGAAACATGCATGTGCTGGAAGGCTAAAAATTTAAATAAGGCTGCTTTAGGATTTTGGGTAGCAGTGGTGGATTTGCTTAAGGTGCATGAGGAAGGGCTGGGCTGGACATTGGGGGCCAGGAGAAGCTGGAGTGGCCTCAAAGTCACCCTGAGCCCCACACAGGCTTTGAGCAGTGTTTCCAGGACAGTGGAACTGCAGCTACCAGATGTGACTGATTCTCTTTGGGTTTGTAACAATAAACTGGCAGTTTCTGTGAATGGATGCCTCTTTGGAGGATGGGTGCCTCAAAGAGAGCTGTACTGTGCAGTACCCCACTGTGATAAGCAGCTCTTTTACGGTGAGATTTGGATCCAGGGCTCTGACACATGAAACATTATTATTATTAGAATGCTAACAGCAGTGCTTGAAGGGTCCAGTGGAGCTTAGACATGAGTCTTGGTCAAATTCCAGCTTTCTGAGCCATTTCCCAGAATATCAGACAGAACTGAAACCAATAGGTTTCCACGGCTGCCTCTTGAAAAACACGGCCAGAGAGCCAAGTGAAAGGAGATACCACAACAAGGGAGAAGTGTGAAGCTGGAAAGCACAGATTTGGCCCTGAATTCCCCCAGAGTCTGGAGGCTTTTAGATCCAAATTCCTCATTTGCTCCATCTCAGAGTGTGAGGCTGCCCCTTGCAAACTCCCTGCCTTGAACTCTTCCCAGGAGCAGGAGAGAGGCTGGGACTCTTCCTGAGGTCAGTTTTTTCTGCTGTAACTGAGCTCTGCAGTCAAAATCCCCAAAAGCTGGTTCTTACCTGACTGCAGGCATGTGACTGAGATCAGCTTCTGTCAAGTGTGAGAGGTCTCAGACTGTGCCATGCTGGGGTCCAGCTGGCTCAGCCTCTCCCTGTCTCAGAGGCTGCAGAGAGCATCCAGGAGCTGCGGTGGTGGGGTGTGCACAAAAACCTGTTCCCTGGAGTATTTTCTCCCCCTAGATATGCTAGTCTAATACTTAGGGGGACTAGCTCAAAACTTGATCTCTGGATATACAGATATATTTACCCACACAGGTCTTGGGGCTCTCCTTGGTGGTTGCTGATTTATGAGCATAGGATTTCTTCCAGCAGATCCAACAGTGTACTTTGTCAGTTTTGAGTTCACCTCTTCACCTTAATGAACATTAATTGACTACTAGATCAGGTATTAGGAAGAAATTCTTCCCCATGAGGGTTGTAAGGTGCTGGAAGAGGTTTCCCAGGGAAGCTGTGGCTGCTCCATCCCTGGAAGTGTTCAAGGCCAGGCTGGAGCAACCTGGTCTAGAAGAAAGTGTGGCAGAGGGATTGGGATAAGATGGGCTCTAAGGTCCTTTCTAGCCTAACCATTCTATCATGATTAATTAAACAATATTACAGTTAAATTATCCTTTATGTAGTAATATATTCAAATTAATAAAAATTAACCCCAGAGGAATTAAACAGGAATCTTTCACATATTTTTCCAGTGGCTCCAGCACTCATTGATCTGAGTCCTCATCCCCTTTTGCTGAACATTTCCCATGTGAATGGGAACTACCCTGCCAGAGCAGCATTTCAAATTGACCTTGTCCAGCACATTTTAACCATGGCTGCTCTAGGAGTAAATTCATTTCTCCTTCCCCACTGGCTGGCACATGCAGGATGGTCAGGTAGACCCTCCAATTAACAGGGAGAGACTCACAATTCATCTTCATCCCTCTCACATGTGGTGCTCAATAAATGCATTTGATTGCAGCTTTGATGGAGCTGCTGGAGCTCCAGAGGGCTCATGAAATCAGTGTGTTCAGTCAATTTTTAACCTGCAGAAGCAACCAGTGAAAGGCGTAGATCCATTTGTTGGGAAAACAGCTGAACTGGAGAAATGAAACATCTCACCAGGAACAAATATTGTTTGGCAAGGTCGGGGGTAGCAAAATACTTTTCATGGTGTTTTTCTGCCTGAGGCACCTCCCTTTTGCTGCCAGTGTAACATCCAGGAGGGGTGATGGGAACAGTGCTGAGATGGGGACAGCTTTCCCCTCTTCTTTGCCTCTCATCACAGCCACCAGCACAGCATGGGGAAAAATTCTCAATGGGAAGCTCCTTTGCTGCCTTTTTGCTAAATTAACCTGCACAGGGGTGATAGCCATGGAGGAAAAAGGGGATTAGCCTTTCCAAATCCCTCTGATCCTCAGTTCTGCACGATTCCTCTGGAGACATTTTTCCCTTGCAGTAAGTGCAGAGGCATCCATGGGCTCCTCCCAAAGGTCTGGGAAGGGTTACTGAGAAAAGCCAACCTACTGCAGCCCCTTAGGGGAAATACTGGGGGTTTCTAAGGTGGAGAGGCTGCTGACCACCCCTTGGGAGTGGAGGCACAACCAGGTGGAGCTGTGCCCCTGCCCGAGCCTGCTCGCTCCTGGGCTGTGCTGCACAGACTTGCCAGCTGTGGCTGCCCACAGAAACAGGCTCCATAACCTGAAGGGAGCTTTGTGATTCCAGACAAGCCTTGCTGCACCACCTGTGCTGGGGCAGGTCTTTCTCCTCCCCTCTCCTTAGAATTCACCCATTTGTTTTGTCTGCATCTGCTGGATCTGGCAGGAGAGTCTCTGTAAGCCCAAGGAGTAGGAGGTCACAGCTGTGCAGGAATCAAGGACCTCTTTAATTTAGGAAAGGGCCAGAACTGCCGTGGGAAGCCTGGGATGGATTTCTTCTAAAGCTTTTTTGTACTATTTGGGTGATGTGAAGAGGACTTGACATAACCTGACTCCATGAGAAAGACAAGAGACCAGCTCAGCTGTGGTAAAATGTCTGTGGTCTCCAGATCTGCCCTAATTTGAACTTGAAAGCGAGCTCCAAAGCCCTGCTGCTCACTTTTGAAACTACAGCCTTCTCCTTGAGCAAGTGAAGTTCAAGCAGCTTGAAGGCTCTTAGATCCCCATCCCTGCAAAGAATAAGCTCTGCCTTCCCACCACCCCTCTCTGCAGGGGAACATCAGTGCCCGTGGATGAAGCTCTGGGAGGATTTTTTTGAGCTTCCTGTAGTTATCTCAAACCTTCATCTCTCAAATGCAAAGGCTTTTATAGCCTTTGTATTCTATTAGTGTAACACTGAATGCCCTCGTTCTTCAGGTATTTATAGCAACTTCTGCAGCTCCCATAATAACTCTTGGTGGCTCAGCACCTCACAACATGATGTCTTGTTATCCCCATTTCACAGATGTGGAAATAGGGCACAGGGAAATTAAGTGATTTCTGCAGGATCTCCTGTAACCCACTGCAGTGCCTTGGCTGTGCCACCACCTTCAGCTGAGTCTCAGCTCAGGTAGGATATTGTGGGCTTCTGCTATTCTCTTCATTTAAGATTATATAAAGAGACATAAATGCTAATTCTAGAGCAATGCCCTGATTTTCAGCAGCTCTGAGGAACCTCAGATGTCTCTGGACTCAATGCAGACATCCAGGAACTCAGAAAATTAGGCTGAGCTTTACTTGCCTAAATACTAAAGTGGTGAACTTGCTGGTAGAGCAGGGGATGAGCAGGAGGTGGAGGGTTTGGTGAATTCCTGCAGCACCCCTTGGTCTCGATGAGGAACTGAGCTGAGGGGAGCCAGGGCCAGGCCCTGTGAAGCAGGGCAGGGGTGCAGGGCTGCCCAGGAGCTGTGTGGGCACACAGGGGATCAGGGCATGGAGCAGCAAGGCTCTCCCCCCAGCCTGATGAGGATCCCAAGCACACTGCTCTCCCTCCATGCCTCAGTCTCCCCACCCACACATCATGCATGGTAATAGTTAACCACCACACTGAAGTGACAAACAGCTGGGTTATTTTCCAGCTTGGGTTTCAGGTCTTTGACTATGTGACAAGAGTGTGATGCAGGGCTGGGCTATTTGGACACTTGATAAGCATGATGTTGTTTTGCAAGGCGATGCCACATTATGGATTAAGTTCTTTGTTCCCTAACGATGGAGCAGCTTTGGAATGCTCTGTGCATGCAGGCAGTGAAGGATGACTGCTGGACAAAGGGCTGGTGTTGGTACAGGAATCTTTCCCTAAGCTGATGGATAAACTGCTGCTGTGGGATGGTTTCATGCATCCAGAGATGTCTCCTCTTTTTCTGCACAGCAGACCATCACAAAGCTTGTGCATCACCAAAGTCCCTGCTTTGTTTGTGCCATCAGGAACAACTCTGGCTAATTACAGAATCACAGAATAGTTTGGGTGGGAGGGATCTTAAAGATCATCTAGTTCCACCCCCCTGCAGTGGGCAGGGAGACTTACACTAGATCAGGTGAAAGGTCTAAAGAATGGCACTGGACAGAGCTGGATCAGCAGGTGCTCACCATCAGTCCCCATCCTCAAAAAAACATCCAAAGCTGAACCTTCTATTTTTTTTGAGGAGAGCTAGCCTTGTCCTGAGCCACACTGCTCTTGAGACTATGTGGGGAAATTCCAGGAAAATGGCTTCTCCCAATAAAAAACTGTATGAAGACAGCTGTTGGTAAGGTTTTCATTAACCTTGCTCTGGGAATGTCTATTATTTCCAGCCACAGTGTCTGGCACTGCTTGGTACTGAGCACACGTGGGACAAACCCCTCCTGCCCCAAAGGAGCAGCAGAGCAAAGCTGTGCCTGCTCTGGGGCCGTTTGCACGGACATCAAAGGTCTGCAAACCCCTCTGTGTCAGTGCCACACAGATGGAGTCCTGGAAAACTGGTAGGTACCAGCACAGGACATTTTTGGAAGGATTACATTTGGTGCAGCACAATAGTTCCTTTATAGCCAGGGCTTGATGTGCTGCTGGTTCACGATGGCAATTAGCTGGATTAAGTTGCACCAATCTAAACAAAGTATTAATGAGACAGTTCCAGTAAATGGAACAGGCAGCACTCGGCCTGTGCCAGCTGCAGGGGCACTGTCAGGCATTTGGGATGCAATGTTTGTGGCACTGGGGAGGACATTCACAGCCAAGCCATGAACATCCACCTGCTGTGGTGGCCTCTGCTGCTAAACAGAGCAGGATGGGGAGCAGCAGCACTGCCGGCATCCCAATCCCAGCAGGCAGGATGGATCCAGCCCCCAGACAGGCAATGACAAACACTTCATCCTGGGCTCAGAGGAAAAGGTGAAGCAGCAAGGCTAGAAGTAGGACATAAAATCAGATTACAGCTTTGCTGTGTTTGAATTGCATTGTTCAATTCCAGTTTCTGCTGCTCTAAGACTAGACATCAAATAGAATGTTAAAATTATTTGAAACCAAGCTACAAGTCTCAACATCAGAATGCCTATTATACTTATCTGTGACCTTCTCACCATTAAAACCACCATATTATCATTATTGTACATTTTCAGATTATTATTAGGCTTCTGAACTCTGCTGCAGCTTGATTTATAGAAACTGCTTAGTCACTGGCAGCAGTGCTGTGCTGGGAGAGGCAGAGATGCTCGCTGGTGTTTCAGCACAGGCTCCTGCCAAGAAGCAGACACTGCCCTTGACAGATCATTGAGAGCTGGTGAGCATTTCCCTCTCATGTAAAACTCCTGGAATAGCTGCAAACCAAACCAACCTTCTTCCCTACCAACAGCAGGGGTGAAAAGACTCAAGGCTCAATTAAGGCATCCCCTCCAATTGTTTTGGTAGATTTATGTTACCCTTTGCATGGAAAACGACCTTCTGGTTTGCTGTGTGCCCTGCTGGGAGCACTGCTGTGGCCTTTGGGGAGGCAGAGCTCCTGTGAAATTGGGATTTAGGCTTTGGAAGGAGCAGTCTGATGGGACAGGAGCTGTCAGCAATGTGGGAAGGAGCCGGGCTGGGATGGGAGTGGGGGGGCTCAGCAGGTCCAGGCACCAGAGCACTGAGGAGCACATCCAAAATGAAATGTGGAGGAAGCACCTGCTGCTTCAGGACATTAATGATGTTTCTGTGACCCCATGCAGGGAGCAAATGCTCTGAGCAGAAGCTGCAGACAGGCCCTTACATGAAGGGTGTTTTCCCTGGCTTGTACACGCACCAGGGCATAGTAAATGCTAATAACTCACAACCCTCTGAACAAACCAAATTACAAACCTGTTTCTTTTAGTTACTTGCTGAGTAGTGACTATGCTGAGCTCTTTATAAAGTGTAGACAAAATCAGAGTCCTCAGCCCTGTATGCCCTGAACAGGTAGGGAGTGATGTTCACCACTGCTTCAGTCAAACTTGCATCATCCCCAGGGCTGGTGCTCCAGAGCCCTCTGAAACCTGCAACTGAATTGAGCTGAAAATAAAACAATGGGTATCAAACACTTCCATCCTGATTTGAGGAAATGTTTCAGCAGCATTAATGAACTGTGCCTGTTTGCAACATGCTGGTATCCTGGAGATTCAAATCCAGCACTTCAAAGAACACACATTGGTTAAGTAGCTTACTCTTTAGTTTTATTCATGCTGGAGTAAACCACTGCCAGATATTTTCAGGGAGCTAGCAGGAGAGAAATAATGGCTCTATTTGGCAGAGTCCAGTGGATGAAAAGTATAAAAGTATAGAGTCCTAAACTGCTGAAAATAGTGAAAAATAATGGATTGGTTCTTCTCTCCTCACTCAATACCTTCATTCTTTTTGACATTTATTTTTTTATTGCCTTTTCTCCTCTAATGTACTGTGGTGACTCATGTGAAAGGTCTGTGATAATGTTCCATGGCTGTGAAGTCACCAGATAACCACCACTCCTGCTCAGGCCCTGCACACATGTATGTTTAGAATATAGCCAGAAATGGGCTGACATTGATAGAACAGGGTAAAATAAGAGGTGGAAAGAGCATTTAAAAGCAGGTGCTGAGGAGTCCCACGCCCAGAAGACAATGATTTCTATATCTGTTGGAAATCAGAAAGGGCATGCAATAATCTGATGCACAGAGATATTTCATGGGATAGCTGGTGCCACAGCAGCTCACGTTCAAATAATTGCACTTGCTCACAGACGCAATGCTTGAGTCAATATTTTCAGGAACTTTGCAGCTCAGGTCCAGACAATATCTGGCACTTTTTGCTGTCTCAAAGAGCAAACCCCATTCCATGTAGATCCTGCAGATGTGCTGGGATGAGGCTCTGGAGAAGGGACCCACTGCTTGGTTCAGCCTTGGATTTGGTGCTCAGGAGGGAGGTGCCACCTCCCTTGAAGTCTCTGTGCCCAGTTCTGAGTTTTCCAGCTGGTTCAGATGCCTGGGTGTTGCTGTAAAAAGCAGAGAGCCTGTTCCCAGGAACTGAACTTTGCTCTCTTAGCAGGGACATCCGAGGGCCATGTTTCAAGTAGAGACATCATGGCTTTGCCTAATAATAAACCTATTGACTTAGGGCATTTGGGGGCATGAATTCAATAAATTTGTGTTTTACTGAACATAATGTCAGCCAAGTCCCTTCTAGCCAAAGGCCATCTCTTCTGAAGCAATCAGGGCCTTAAATGCAGCAAAATAGAAAATTTATAACTAAAAATGGAGTGAGGAGTGCTGGCTTGACAATATTGCACAGGCCTGCCCCAGACTGCATTCAGTTCTCAGCTATTCTCTGCCTGCAGTCCAATAGTAAAGTCATATTTATTTTCTTGGCTCTGCTGTGTTAATGAAAAAGCCACTTAACAAAACAAATAGAAGGAAGGACATTTGCAACCAATTATGGTATTGCTGATCAGTCACATAGTGCTGGAAATTACACACTGAAGTTCAGCCCAGGCAGCTGATCAGTGACCTGGTAGCTTGGCACCAGTGCACGCCATCAACTTAATAAATCAATGTAATTCCAGACCCTGTGCCAGCATATATATGTGGAGTCAATATGACATCAATATTATATAATGATGGTTAAAACTAATTGCCCAAACACTGAGGTTGAGGTCTTTTATCTGCTGTGCAACCCCACCAGAGCTGCTCCAGCGGGCAGGGTGGAATTTGGCTGTTCCTTAAACATACCCCTGGGCATCACTGAAAATCATGGGTTTAAGGCTTTTTTTTTTTTTTTTTTTTTTTTTTTTTTTTTTTTTTCTGGAAACCACAAGGGAAGTCAGCACTCCAGCATGTCATTCAGGCCTGCCCAAGCTGCCAGCCAGCCCTCAGCCTCTGGGAGGACGTGCGTGGTGTGCACGCCGGGGGCTGGCACGCGCGGCAGGAACGGGCTTCTCCTTGGTGGCAGATGCACATCTTGGCTGCTTTATGCATGGCTTCCTCTTCTTAATTAGCTCTGACATTTTAGCTGTTGGAATATGGGTTTGGTTTAGGAGTTAAGGCTGAAAACTCTGGGAGTTTTCTGTTGGAAATGAAGTTTGGTATAAGTGCAGGGAATCTGGGATGCTTCTAACTGAGTTTGAGCTTTGTGGGCCAGGGAGCTACAGGAGCTTCTGAGAGTGCTGGGGTCACTTCCTCCCACACCTGTACCCCCAGCTTCAGGGCTCTCTGCTCTTGTCGTTCACTCTTGTCACAGGAGCTACATAGTTTGTACGTATAAAAATCCTGCAATTTATATTAACTATTTAGAAACAGCTTTTTTAAGGGTACCTGGACACTGAAGACATCATAATAGGATTTTTGTAAGTCCCAATCCTCTCCAGCCAAGTGATTCACTCATTTCCCCACCTCCAATGATTTATACACAATATTTTACCTGGAACCATAGCAACATCCATTCTGGCACATACACCAAACCTCTTACCTGGCCATGGCTTCAGCTTTTCTGGGAACACACCTGGCCCCGTGTTATGTGGGACCTGCTGTTTGTCCCATGTCATGACAACAGGAAAAGGGACATTTGGGCAGTACATACCCACCTGGGCACAGTAACTCTGGTTGTGTCCTCACACCTCAGCTGCATTTCTCAGATTCATCATGTCCTGGAGCCACTGGAAAGGTATGTGAGACATTTCTACCTCATTCCTCTGGGCTTAATTCTTATTAATTCAAGTGTTTTACTACATGAAGGATATTTTAACTGTAATATTGATTAATCAGTCATCAATGAATCATGATAAAATGGTTTGGGTTGGCAGAGACCTTAAAGTACATCTTGTTCCAACCCCTGCCATGGGCAGGGACACCTTCCTCTACCCCAGGTTGCTCCAAGCCCCATCCAACCTGGCTTTGAACCCTTCCAGGGATGGGGCAGCCACAGCTTCTCTGAGCAACCTGTGCCAGGGCCTCACTACTATCACAGAGAAGAATTTCTTGCAATAACCAACCTCTGTCAGTTTGAATCCATTTCCCCTCATCCTGACACTCCAGGCCCTTGTCTGGTCACTCTGATCTCCTGTCCCCCTCTGCTCTGTGCCAGTGCCAGCTGCAGCTCAGTGGTGGCTCCCAGTTCTGCTGCACCTTTCCCCCAGGGAATGCTCTGTTATCAGCACATGTTCATATTCTGGGAGCCTGTACAGGAACTGAGCCATGGCTCTGCAAGGTGCTCTGAAAAGTGGAGGGGAAAAGGCAATCCCTGCCCTGAGTGTCTTCTGTTCTGTTCTGCAGGCACTTGGAGACAAGGGGATACACAGCTCATGCACACACACAAAATATATGTGTGTATATATATATACACACACACATATATATATATATATGTGTGTGTGTGTGTATATATATATATATATATATATATATATATGGCAATGACCTTTCTTCGGTACCATAATTTGATTTGCCTAATGCTTAGCTGAGAGCAGAGACAGGGAGCAAGGAAAGGAAAGGAGGGAAGAAAATCCTGACTCACGCTGCCCAGCCACAGCTGAAGCCAGGTTTGGCTGGGATTTTGGCAGAAGTGAGCTGTGAGGATAGTTCTGAACGAGGAGAAAGGAGTGGCTGCTCAGATTTTATCAGGATGGTTTTCCCAGGCTTAAAAGAAAGCTGGGCAGAATGTGAGTGTGAGCTTTGGGAAGGAGCTGACAGCAGCATTACAGAGCCTGGTGGGGCAAAGGTTGTGGGCTGGCCATATGTGGGTAGGTGGTTGGTTCAGCCAGGTAAGAGGAGATGTGCAAAGGTAACAGGAATAAAGACTAGAAGGCAAGAAGCTCGTAAATTATGTAACTGAAGGGCTGGTATGGCTGTAGAGTGAATTGATGTGGCCTTGAGGGTAGCTGCTAAAGCTGAAGTGTGTAATAACTGATGGAAGAAGAGAGGCTTGGAGGAGATTATTTTAAAAAATAAAGTTTTAGACATGATAAAAAGAGTGAATTTGAGACACAGTTCCAAGAAATCCAGCCTGGTATCACTTCAGTGAGAAGGAAATGGAGAAAAGAAGGAGGATGGCAGAAAACAATTCCTGACTGACTGGGGGGTTGGAAAACACTGTCTGGGCTGCTCTATAGAGCTCTTGCAGTCTTTTTGAGTTATTTGGGTATTTTCCCAATTTATTTTTTGATTTATGGATTTTTTTTTAATATCGTAGCTGATTCTGGTAACTCACCCAGAGTCACAAAACATTGCTGACTGTGGGTGTGCCCAGCCTGGTTCTTCCTCATGGGACACCAGCTCCACACCAGCTTGGTTTCTTTTGATATTTCCAGAAGTTCATAGCAGAAAAATACTCTGAGAAAATTTTGTCTTGTGGTGGTTTATGCTTTATAACTCTGGCCATCACTCAAATAAAAAATGGCAGCGGTCTGTGGAAAAAAAGAAAAATAATTGAAAAATTGATTCTTACTTATGTTTTTCCAAACCACCAGAGCAGTTTACCATTTCTGGGAAAAGATGCAATCAGGCACCATTTCCCTTAATGTCAGAATGCAGAATAATGCTCAGATGAATTTTTCAAAGAAGGCACTTTTATATTTGTGCTGTCAAATGGAGAAGCTGATTATCAGCTTTTTCTTTCTCTTACCTTAAATATTTACATCTAGAAATGTTAAGTGGATTTGTTTTCCTTCCTTAGTGTGCTTGGTTTTGGAAAAAAAATGGGATTTTACATTGATTTTTCTGGTTTGTTTGTGTTGGAGTATAAAACCAGAATGTAGAGCAGCTGGAATTGGTTTGGGGGATTTATCAGTTACACTTGGAGGGCATCATATCTCAGTATGGAACAATGGGTGTGAAATTCTGGATCCAGCAGCATCAGCAGCAATACTTCCTTCAGTTTTCATTACCTTTATTAGATAAGAATAACAGAATAACTTGTACTCTTTCAAGGTTTCTCCAAAATAAGTGATTTCTTTGTGATCATCTCCAAACTGGAAGCTGCCTGACTCTATTTGAGCTCCCAACCACAGCAGCAACACCTGTGTTGGTGTGTGGAGAACCCTTCATCACAGCCTGGGCTCAGGGTTTGCACAGGAGACCCCAAACCCCTCCTGCAGGTGGGATGGGGTGGGATGGGATGGGATGGGATGGGATGGGATGGGATGGGATGGGATGGGATGGGATGGGATGGGATGGGATGGGGTGGGATGGGGTGGGATGGGATGGGATGGGATGGGGTGGGATGGGATGGGATGGGATGGGATGGGATGGGATGGGATGGGATGGGATGGGATGGGATGGGATGGGATGGGATGGGATGGGATGGGATGGGATGGGATGGGATGGGATGGGATGGGATGGGATGGGATGGGGTGGGATGGGATGGAGGAGCAGGGATGCTCCTGATCCCTGGCAGGAGATGTGGATCACACCTGGGCCGTGCTGAGGAGGGAGCAGCTCTGTGTGCTCCAGCATCATCTCCCCCTGAGAGCTCTCCTGAGGCTGCCAGGAGCTCTCTGAGGCTGCCAGGAGCCTCTGGACCTGCCCCCACATGCTGTGACAGACATTTCCTCTCCACAGATGGTGATGAGGAAGGTGAAGTGATGCATCCCAGGCTCTGTCCCCACCGAAAGATGCAGCTCCCGAGGCTCCAATGTGACCAGTGGACCCACAGCTCCGCAGGAGCACTGTCTGCTGACACACACAGCCCCAGAGGAGCCCTGTGCCTGTCCCTGTGTGTGGCACACACACGTGGGCATCTCCAGCAGCCTGAATTCCAGCTCCTGCCTCTGCCATCCCGGTGACAGCAGCACATTCACATCAGGAGCCTCTGGGTGAGTAATCCCTGCCTCTGCAGCAGCAAATCCTGCAAATTCTCTGTGGCAAACCTGCTGCTGCTCTGGGCAGGGAGGATTTCCCTCCCTGCCTCTGCAGCAGCAAATCCTGCAAACTCCCTGTGGCAAACCTGCTGCTGCTCTGGCAGGGAGGATGCACTTTACTCCCAAAGCAGAGGATGAAAGACTCTGTGGCAAGGGCTCCTCTTTGAAAGGGCTGAGCCCAATGCTCTGCACTGTTTATTATCAGAATCACTGATCTCCAGAGCATTAATGCCCCTGCCTGCACACACTGCAGCCTGGCTGCCTTCTGCTGAGCATCTCAGCCTTACTTCAGCAATGCAGCTGCTAACTGCAATGAAACACTGGATTGAAGGGATTCACCTGTTTCAGCCACTTGTCAGGATGGTGCACAGTGACAGGAACGGCCTGAAATGGCTGCATTTGCCCAATTCCTGAGCTACAGGTGTGCAGCCAGGCAGACCTGTGCCTGTCAGCACAGACCTGTCTAAAAATTAACCAGATTTGCACCTTCCCTATCTGTCTGCAGATAAGAGTGTTACCCCAGAGACAGGCAGGAGATATTGCTGATAGACTGAACCTGGGTGCTGGGGAACTCCTGACTTTGACCTTGGCACTTCTATCACTGGAGCAAAATTCTGCATGCTTCTGTTTGCTTACATGGAGATAAGGATGCTGGTCTCTGGATTAAAAGTGTCATTAAGGAGGCACATTATTATTATAATTATTATTTTACAAGCTGGCAGGGCTGCTGCTGAGGTTTCTTCAAGGAGTGTGTGCCTTTGCAAAAAGCTGGAAGAAGCTGTACAGGAGGATTTTCTCATACATAAGCTGAGGAAAAGGATTATCTGTGAAACAGCTAACAGTTTTTATTTACTGCGAAAATCTGAGTCTCACTCTCAATTTCCCATCAAGATAAAATGCAGGCATTTGGTTAAAATGGTAACTTAATGCTCCAGAGGTTTAATTACCACCACTCTATAATCAAAATCAACACAGAGTGCAAGCTGTAGCTCCCAACTCCTACAAGAAATGCAGCTTCCCACAAAGCAGTCAATAAAAAGGAGATATATAGCATGTGCTTGGATTTTGTGGTCCTTCCCACAGCTGAACTTGCAAAATCTGTTATTGCTAATGGTTTTCTTTCAAACCTCAGGTTCTCCCTTAGCTTTTATCAAGATCCAGAGCTCCTTATTTCTATATTTTAACTTTCTCTGGGTATAATATCTATATACAAGGTAATGAATTAAGGGAATTTGCAGTGCTGGAAGCTAAATTTCAATTTTTTTTTTCCTGTACCAACAGAAAGCACTGAACTAATCTCCATAGTGGTTATTATTGAAACTTTATAAAGGCCTTGGTTGGAAAAAGTGTCACGAAAGCAGGGATGTCTTCTGGGCTGAGGCTGGTGTGATCCCTGGCATGGATCTCCATGGATCAAATGATCCATCCTCCTCCACTGCAGTTCCTGGTGCTTTTCTTTAAGGACTTCACAACTTCTGGGTCATAGGACCAGCTTGGGTCTTGCTTAGGACAGATTTCCCTCTGCAAGTTGAGATTTCTTTTCTCCAGCGCATTTTCTGAATGGGGCTGTGGTGCTGTGCCAAGTGATGATCCCTGTGAAAATTGCACATGCTCTGTATTTTTCTGTTTCCTTGCAGGTCAGGTTCCTTGTGAGCAAAGCTTTTACCTGTCCTGCCAGGCAGAGGGCAAGGTGTCCAGCAGAGGGCAAGGTGTCCAGCACAGGTCCTGTTAACAAGGCAATCCTCTGCCCTCTGCCAGGGGCTGAGCCCTGGATTTACATCCTGGGATGCTCCCAGATTCTCCACTAGCAAGCACAGAAGTTGCTCTCCAAAAAAAATTTTTCTATGGTTTCTGCCCTCTAAGCAAGGGTTAATTTTCCTCCTCATCAGCCCCCCATAAAAATCAGCACATTTTGTGACCTGCTCCTACCGACTTGTGGGAATAAGAGATACCCTATTAGCAATCCCTGTCCAAACAGTGCTGCACTGGTTAGTGCCAGCACTTTCCATCCAGCACTAGTATTTGTTTTTCCATGCTCTTAATCTTAGAAATTGAATTGAGTCTGATAAAAGTGACTTCCTGAATATTGCATAACAGTTTACGTCTGTCAGGAGTGAAGACAAACAGACCTGACCTTGAACTGGAAAAGTTTCCTCCCAGCAGGTAAAAGCTTCCAAAGTCTGAGCAGGGGCTCCTTGTCTCCCCACTGTCCTGGGACAGCAGTGAGGCTTCCCTGGCAGCCATTCCCTCCATAAAAAAGCTCAGTAAAATGTTGTGGATCCTCCTCTGGGACCTGAGAATCCCCCGGAAAGAGCCGCAGCAGGAAGGCAGCTCCGTGTTCTTGCTCCGAAAAGGAGGCAGAGGAGAAATCCTGTCCATATCTGGCAGGGTTTGGCCTCCAGGGATTAATTAAAGGCTTTTTCAGTTTTTCTTTCAAACCTCACAACATTCATCCCCGCCTCACTGAATAGGGAAAAGGGAGAGGCATTTTCTCTGGTGAAGCACCAGCCTGTTTCAATTTTCAGTTTTACATTGCAGTAATGTGCTTTTCCTAAGGGAATACCACAGGAAGGGCAAACTTTGGCTTCTCACCATTGGAGCATTACGTCATTAAAACGAGCTGGAAATCTGAGCAGCGGGCAAAACAAATTCCCTAAACTCAATAATTCCCCCTTTCCTTGGTGCTCCAGTCCCTCTGCCCTGCCCAAGGCAAGGCAGGTGGAGGTGTTGAGATGGGGACCAGTGAATGAGGAGTGGGTGATGATGCCACAGGAGCAGGGAGGTGTCCTGCAGCTTCTGAGCTGCTGGCGCTGCCAGGGCTGGGATCAACAGAGCTCTGGGGAAGCCAAATCCTTTTTTTCTTTGACTCAGGCTTTTGGTGGTGGCTGCAGTGGGAGGAGAAGGTGGCTCTCAGGACTCCCTGTGAAACATTTGGGGTCTTATGGACAGCTTTCCCACTGCCAGAAAAGTGCAGGGTTTGGGAGACTCTGGGTTTTGGGCAGCATCCTGAGGAAGCAGCACAGCTCCCAGCTCAGCCCACCCTGAGTGTGTGTGTGGTGCCCTGCAGAGCCCTGGCTGTGCCCTGCAGGGTTTGTTTGCTGACCCCATTACCTATTCCAGTTTGGTTTTCAGCTGCTTAGGCTTGATTATTTTAAACCCCTCTATCTGATTATCAGCAGCCCAGCCAGGCCAGATATGGGGATTCTGGGGGATCCCCAGCAGTGTCACAGAAGGATCATTTGCCTCATTCATGCTTCTGAGGGCACTGGGCAGCTGAGAGGGCAGGGGGAAGAGTCACAGGGATATTCCAAACAGGGAAGGCAGCTCCCCATGAAGCCCCTGTGCCACAGCCTGAGGAATCCCAAACTGTGCTGCAGGATGCAGGACCTTGCTGCCATGGACATGTGGGAGTTCCTGTCACTGTGCCCAGCATCCCCAGGAGATCTCAGCGCTGGGCACCACAGCACACACCAACCCACACTGGCACCACAGGATGCTTCTGGAAGCAGAGCAGCCCAGGGACACTCTGGCATGGCAGAGCGCAGCAGATTGGTACCCAAACCAGGCATCCCTGTGCTACCTTTCCAGAGCTGCCTTCCTCCTGCTTTTCAGCTTCCTATTGTTGTCCTAGAGCTGTTTTTTCCTCCTCCTCCCCCCAGCAGGATGAAGAAGCCTCCAGCTGGCCTAGGAGGCTTATCAGCTCTGTCTGGCTGGGTGTTAACAGTTTATTTGCATAAGTACCTGTCCCCGTCATATGCCGCCTGCCTTTGTGACTCACTGGAGCTGTTTATTTTTCCTCCAGCAGCCAGGCTCGGGCTGCTGCTCCCTGAGGTATGCCAGGGCAGATGCCACCACCCCAGGGCATGTGGGATGCCTGGCACGCTTGGGGCAGGAGCTCACGCTCGCTGCCTCACCCGCTCCTCCTGCCCTGCGGGACCAGCTTGGAAATTAAATGTAAAACTGGTCGGGTCCTAATTTCTCCTGGCTGTCAAGATAAAATTAAACTGAACCTCCCCCATTTCACACCTCAGCAGCTGTCCCTGGCTGGGGGGAGCAAGGCTTCACCTGGGACCACAGTCTCACCTTGAAGGGAAGGTGATGGGCAGCTGCCTCCTCCTTGCTGACAGCACTCATTGGAAGGGACCCACACAGATCATCGAGTCAACTCCTGGCCCTGCACGGACAATCCCAGAAATCCCACCATGTGTCTGGGGGTGTCATCCTAAAGGAATCTGGACATTGTCCAAATGCTCCTCAGCTCTGTCAGGCTTGGTGCTGTGACCATTCCCTGGGGGGCCTGTTCCTGTTCTCAACCTTCCCCCAGGGGAACAACCTTTTCCTGATATTTTTATTTTAAGGAGCTGAGACCATTAAAGCATTTTCTGACCCCAGGTCTCAGCTCCAAAGGCAGAGGCAGTGTAACCTGCCAGACAAAGCCTTGGGGCTGTGCTAAAGCAAGCACTGTGGAGCTCTGCTCCAAGTGTTGGTGCTGACCGCGGAGTCACCTCCTCAGCCAGGAGCCAAGCGATCTTGTTTCTGCTCATTAGCTCTGAAAGGTTTTTCCATCCATAATAAGAAAGTCATTAATGTTAAACTTCCACTGCCAGGTAGGATTGATTTGAAGATTACAAGCACTATAAAGGGGGGATGCATTGCAAATACAATGTGTTAAAGTCCTGGCGTGCAGGAATTGTTGCTTCAATGGTTGCCTGTCATCTGTGGACCTCACCAAAGCCCATCTATAGAGCTCAGGCAGATGTTGGGCTGCTCAGCAGCCTGGAAGGGGTAGCAATGACTGGCTACTTTCAAAGGGAAAAGGTAAATTCAAATCAGTGGCATCCTCTGCAGAAGGGCTGTCATCCTGTCCCAGGAGATGACAGAATTGGTGATTTAACAAGTCTCCATGCTCTTCTTCCTATGATATGTTATTAAGGTGGTGCAAAGCCCATATGTCCTCAGTGTTTACAGATGGGAAATGCTCAGTATGAGACCCCCCTCTCAAAGGATCTACCACGACTGACTTACCTTCTCCTGAACGTGGCCCAGACACCTGGGTGCTGTTGTGTGGTGTGTTCTGCTGATGTGTTCTGCTTCCCCTCCATGGCTGATGTGTCAGTGGATCAGCTGTCCCTCCATCCATCCATCCATCCATCCATCCATCCATCCATGCATCCATCCATCCATCCATCCATCCATCCATCCATCCATCCATCCATCCATCCATCCATCCATCCACTCTTGGATGTAAAAGTTATTTCAGACATATATCATTCATCATATAAAATGCTTTTGACAATGAGCAGTGCAGGTGTGCATTGCTCCTCTGACTGGGAGATGGGATGGATGGATGGATGGATGGATGGATGGATGGATGGATGGATGGATGGATGGATGGATGGATGGAGGAACTTGGTGAGCAGAAAGAGGGATTTGGCTCAGCTCAGCACATCCAGCCTCAGCTCTGCTTGTGTGATGTTACAGGGCAGACCAAAGTGTGTGAGGAAGAAGTGAGCATGGCAAGGCAGGTAACCAGTAATTTCCTACGAGTATGATCATGGAAGAGGATCAGTGGATTCAGTTTGTCCAAAGAAAAATGCAGAGAGAGAAAAGAGAGAGAGAAAGAAGCAAGCAATACACCATGTGAACCATTCAAAAAATGGTTAAAGGAGCAGAACCACAGAAAGATAAATTCATGAAGCCAGGAGAGTGCTGCAGGAATCTCATTATAAATATCATGTTCAGTTGTAGATCAAGAGATCCTCGACTTTCAATCTTTATCTCTTCTCCTCAAATGCATTAGCAGCTGATTTGTCCTTCTGGCTACTCTCAGGTCTTTCTGAGAGGTTGTTTCCCATTCCATGTGCTTCCCTCATCCAGGCTGGGTTTGCTGCATGGGAACACTGATGGAGTGTCCATGTCAGCCCCCCTATGGTTAAAACTAACCCTGTAAGCAAAGCTTCATAATTTTATTTATGACTTTTGGATGAGATAATGGTTTTCCACTTTGAAAAGAAAGCTCACTACTTCAACATTTATTTTCTATAAATGCCATGGCATTTATATTGCAACAGGAGACTATTCAGTGACATTATCTGATAAATATCTTGTTATACAGCTGCAATTTACAATGCATATATTTTTAACGGTGCTTCTAAGCTAAATTAAATGCTTCTAAAATATGGTACTTAAGGAAAACAAATGTCTGTTCTAGCAATTTTGTTTTTCAGGGTGCACTATTTTTTTAAAACCAGATACCATCTTCATCCTGTCAGGCAGTAAATTATGCACTTGCACTTTCATAAACTCTCCCCTTGGGAACTTAGTCAATGAAATGGAAATGTCTTTTTCACACCCTCCAACTCCAGAGAAATACAGGGAAATAGCCAACTTGGTTATAAACTGAATGTCTAGAGGGAATCCATATGAAATGTGGATTAAGGCAGTTCTGATGCATGTATTGTTTAGCATATGTACCATTCACTCAAATGGTGCATTGAGTTGTGACTGGGATCATTAATGTCTCCTTTTTTTTTCTGAATTGGGAGAGTAATTGCATGTTCCATGGTGGGATGTGCAGGTACAAAGACTCTCCCTGGCACTGGACTGTGAACCTCCCTCCCAAGCCAGGACACTGCAGGAGGAGGAAGGCTCTGCTGGCCTGCTCAGGGAGTGAAGCACAACAGCATTTACACCTCAGCTGGTCTTTCCTGTGTTGAGGGGTGGGATTGGGCAGGACAAGGGCTTGCAATGGCATGTCCTGCCTTGTGGGACAGTTTTCACAAGGGAGAGCAGAGCTACTGAGGCAGCTGAATTTGCTGTTCCTTGTACATCCCTTCTAAGTGAATTATTAAAATCTACTTCTGTTTTCACCATCCATCACCCAGAACCACAGAGTTTTGCCTGTAGCAGTCAAATATCCTCACATGAAGCCCTGTGTGGTCCCAGGAGTTGTGTTATCCCCTCACCACATCATGCATGGAAAGTGTGAGAAGCAGCAAAAAGGCAGCAAAGGAAAGGAAGGCAGGAAGGGATTTGCAGGGAACTCTGCTGAGATGCCCATGGACCCCTCAGAAGCAGGAGGAGCTACAGCAGCTCTCCTGAGCCAGGAAGGGCACTGAAGCTGTTCACCTGACCACTGATGGTCCTCATTTTCCCTTTGAGAGCCCTCTAAAAGCCCCAGCTCATCCACTCTGGGGAATGCAGGAAATGTGAGGTGTATTAGATGCATTCAGCAATAGCAGCAAACTTAGAGAAAACAGGAAAATCAACAGCAACAACAAGAAGAAAGGAATCTTGAAATTTGGCAGGAAAAAATGCAGTGCAAACCCCACAAGAGCATGAGTATCTTTGCACAAAGCCACTTATGGATGCATTCCTTAAAGGTAATCCCTTCAGACACTGTGAGGCTGCCATTTCTTTGAAAGATATTAAAGCAGCTGTTGCTAGAACACAGAGAATTACTGAGCTATCTGTCAAGGGATGGACATTTGTAATGCTATATCATCTACTTTTTTTTTTTTTTTTAATTTACAGTTTGTTTTCATACCAAATTTCCAGCTAGTGAAGGTAATTGAGACTGCAAACAAAATCTCACTATCCACTGATCTGCCAAATCAAATTTTTTCTCCTGTAAGTATAGTGTATTTCCTTAGCTTCAGAGAGGAAAAGAATTATGCAGAATGAATGAGAAAGAAAAGGGGTTAGTTTGGGAAGGGATTAGTTTATATAATGACCATAGCAGCCATCTCTCTGTTGATCTGTCATAGTTCATTCCCAAAGATGTGAATTATTATCATTGTCATTTAGAACAGAGCTTGTCATTTTCCTTCTGCTGCATCTGCTTACCACTGTCCAAATTAACACAGATTTTAATAAAAACCAAATATCCTGACTATAGCTGGGATATTGGATGACCCCATCTGGGACATGGATGCAGCAAGATTCTTTATCATCTTTGTGTTGCCCTCTTGGAATGACTGTGCACTGCCCTGGTCCTCCAAAGGAATTAAAGTAGCCATGAGGTGTTTTGATGACTTTTGGCTACCAGAGGCCCCAAAAGAGGGCATCTAAGGCAGTGAATTAGTAGCTGTGTGTCTCCTGTGCTGTTTTCAAGCTGTGTGGTGTTCCTGAGGGGTCTCCAGGAGCTCTCTGTCCCTGGAGCATCTCCCTGTTCCATGATGTCCTCCCTAACCCAGCACTGGGGCTGGGTGGGTGTCACAGCAGGAATGAGCTGAGCTCCCCTCGTGGCCTTTTCCCTAGCCAATGTCAGAAAACAGAATAGTTCTAAAGATCTTCAAAATGACATATGATTTTTGCTCTCTTTGGGGACTACATGCATTCCCATGGACCAGTCCCATCCACCTGGTTCTCCTGGGCTATGGCAATCAAATTTGATGCCAACATGGCAATTGGGCTTTCCTCCTTCTCTCTCCTGTCTGCACTGAGATTTTCACTGGTCTCAACTTTTACTGAGAGGTGTATTTCAATCAAAGTCTTGAAGAGTAACTATTTCATATGCTTGTTCTCCTGAAGTTGCTTTAACAATTTTGTAGCTCTAAGGTGAGCTAATTCACCCCTAAAATTCAGGTACTCACACCTCATCACTCCAGCAGGATGCTCCTCCAAGGTGGGAAAGCAGCCCTGAGGTGACAGCTCTGCAGCATTTTGGGGGACTCAGGGTAAGTGATGGGATAACTCTGCAGAACTCACAGAAAACTCACAGAGAGTCTGTCCTTCACTTCAAAACATCTGTTAATTCTACTTGTGTGCTCATCATCGAAAGGCTGCCTATATTTTTCTTTTCAGGTTTGTGAAAATAAGCACCGGTGAATGAAGATGAAAGTGAAATGTTGCTGGTTTCTTCCCTGGAGATCGTATTTCTTACTTGTTGCATAACTGCTTATTTTAGCATCAATCAGCCAAGCCTTTGTTGTGCAGACAATTCTGTCCTTTTAAAGGATTTGTGCAGTATTGTTTCTTCCAAAATGCTTTTTTTTTTTGTTGTTTTTATTATTAGATTTATTTCCTCTCTTAGCAAATGCCAGCTGACAACACCCTGCAACACCCTGTCAGAGCTCTTCATAAGTGTTACATAAATGTCATACTATGTAAACTGAGTGTTGTATGTAACATACACATGACCTTTCTGGAGAACCATCCATCAGGTGCTGCGTGTGCCACGTTTATGCATTTGTACACAAACTGTGTTTAAGTGTGCATATATGGTAGCCAAAAATCTCTTAATGAGAGTACTCAAAAAGTAGAAATGTCTGAACTTTGTCGGTGCAACTTCATCTACACCCTTTTGTTGAAGCAGAACAAGACTTCAGTTGCATGTGCAGATACTCTTTTCCCTCTGCATGGCTGTGTGCAGTGAGATGGTCAGCGAGGGGCTCAGCAAAGCCTATTGTTCAGCACATGAGCCCAGGCAGAGCACATTATCCAGAGCATTATTCACATGTCTGACCACTTTTGGATTTCACAGCAATAGAAAATGCAGCTCCAATACTTCTCCGTGCAGTTTTCAAAGCAGAGCAAGGTGCTCAAGTTCTGGATGGTAAAAATCTACTGAGGTTGTAACCAGGCATGCTGTGGACCTGCCTTGTCCTGCCATGACCTTGTGTAGAGATGTACCCCAGAAATCCTGGAGAAATGGCCCAGAGGGTGGTAAGGCTGTAGTATGCAGCACAGGAGCAGAGCAGGGACCTGCAGGTTCCTCAAAAGACAGAATTATTAATTTCCTCATGGCTTTTTCTACGGCACTTTCCACTAGACTGCCTCAGTGCTTCAGCACCTTCATTAATCCTCCCCAAACACTCATTCTGAAGATGGGTCAGAGTGACACATGGATGGATTAAGGTCAGTTTTGACTTATTCAGGGTACTCCGTCTGAAAAGCATAACGTCTGCATTTTCAGAGCATTTAACATGATACAGCACTTCATACATGCAAGCACAGCACCCACTGCTTCCAGCTGCACAAAGATGGATGTCAGCAATTCAGGCTAAAGGCTTCCAGCCACGCACCACAGTGTGGGCAACACAGCCAATAGCAGCCAAAAGTTTGGGTTAATGACTTGGAGTGTTACACAGCCTGTGGCAAGGGCATGGAAGGAATCTTTGGGAGAGTTTTATCCTTTTGTCACAGTATGCCTGTGTCCTGCAGCCCTTGCATCATCATCAAAGACTCCTTGGGCAGTCTTTGGTGATGCAGCTAAGATGAGAACATGGCCACAATTTGTTTCCTTCTTGACATACAGAGCAGATCCGTGCTGCACAGGTGTCACAGAGAAATCAGATTGTGACAGTGTAACTGTAAGAACTGCATTAGAGTATGTGTGCACAAGAAAATCTCCAGAAATTGGTATGGAATGACTCACTTTGGACACCTCTCATGTCCCAACCAGGTAACACAGTGACCTTCACAACATCCCTTAAGGCAGACTGTGCTGTAGGTGAGGTGGGATCTGCAGGTGAAGTCCTGTCACGGGCTGTGCTCATGAATCCCATTGCTCTTGTAATCCAAGGAAATGCTTTTTCGTCAGTAGCTGATGTTTCCTGCTCCCTGGGGGGCTGCTGAGAGGGCTGCGAGCACCTGAAGCAGCAGGTGCCCCAAGAGCAGCATTTTGAGAGATTTCAGCTGCCAGAACTGAGCATGTTTATTGCTGTGTGGTGAACTGCTCTTCAAAACCCAGTAACACAACTAATTTGGGTGGATTTATCTAAAAGACCATAAAAGGCTGCTTTGTGCCAAATTTCAAGACCTTATTTCCAGTGTTAGTCCTAAGAACCACAGCAAGCTCAAGAATGACCAAAGTGATGCTCTTCCCCTACTCTGCTTTCATCCTTGGAAGTGCCAAAGGACTTGGAACCTTTGGAAAACATCCAACACAGACTGCCAAGGCAGAAAGTTACAGCCTAATTCATTCAAGTTTGGTAATTTATAACAAGCCACAACAGAGATGTAAGTTGGGGAGCATCTGGCTATTGTAGCTCTGGTTCCTAATGGTTTATAATTGGTAAATCACAGTTTTAGGGCTGACCAGCTTAATGAATCGAAAGAGATGATGGCAGATTGTCACTGAAAGAGGGTCTTTAACTTGAATTTTAATCTTCTACAGCATTGGTTTAAAACAGTACAAGCCAACTTCTGTAGGGCCCCTGGGAGTTGGGGCAGATATATGCTCTACATCCAATTATTATTACTATTATTTTAATTTAAGAAGCCGTTTCTATCCCGAAAGCACTGCTGTCGTTGTTTTTAATCCTGTGCAAAACAGCTGGCAACAGGCAGCCCTGAGCCACCCAGAGCCCGGAGCGCTCGTGTGGGGCGCGCACGGCAGGGTCACCCCGCGCGGAGCCGCCGCGCCGCTCCGCACCTCTCCGCGGAAACTCTGCCAAGTTTTCTGGGGGGAACACGCACACGCACACACAGCACGGCCCGGGGGGGCTCCTGTGCTGCGGCGCATCCCCAGCCCCGCCGCTCCTCGCCCCTCCGGAGCGGCCGCGGTGCCGGCGCGGAGCCTCCGCGTCCCCCCCCCCCCCCCGCGGTTCCCACGCCCCGCGGCCGCGGAACTTCGCTGCGCGGGTGCGGGAGGGAGGCAGCAGCTCCGCGCCGCGGCCCCCGCCCGCCCCGCGATGGGCAAGAGCCGTCTTTTTGACGCAGGAGAAATGGCAAATTTTAAGTACGTCATTAATATGGCGCCAAAACCCTTCTTTTTTTTTTTTTTTTTTTTTTTAAAGTATAAGCTTATTTTTTATTTATTTATTTTTTTCAAAGGTTGGCGAAGCCGCCCCGTGTACGCGTGTGCACAGCGCGCAGAGGGGGAGCGGGCGGGCGCGGGGGGTGGGGGGGGCGGAGAGCGTGAGTGTGTGCGGGTGTGAGTGTGAGTGCGTGTGCAGGGCCGGGCTGCGGGGCGCCGGGGCTGCGGGCGAGCGGCGCTGGGGCTCCGGGCAGCGCCATGGGGCCCCGGCGGCCGGCGGGGGGGTGACGCGGGGCGGGCGGCGGCGGCGGCGGCGCGGCCCGCGATGGGACCCGCGCTGCCCGCACCTGGCCCTGCCGCGGCGCCCGGGGAGGGGAAAAGGCGAAGAAATTGAAGATTTGGGGCGGCCGAGGCGGGGGGGGGGGTGGGTGGGGGGGTGGAAGCACCGCCACCATTATCCGTCCCCGCTCCGAAAGTCGCTTCCCCGCCTCCCTGCCGGAGCCGGAGCCCGGGCGGCGGCGGGGCGCGGAGCGCCGGAGGAAGTGCGGGGTGAAAAAGAAAGAGAAACAGGCGGGCAGGGCTCGCCCCGGCCGCGGCGGAGCGGCCATCTCGGCTGGGAGCGGGACCGCATCCATGGAGTTACCGGGCGGGCGCTCCTAAGGAGGGCCCGGGCGGCGCGGCCCTGGCAATGACACCGGATTGAGCCGCCGAGGGGGCTCTCCCGGCCGGGGACTGCGGGAGCATCCCCCGCCCCCGCCTCCTCCCGCCTGTCACCCCAGAGACCGGCGCAACTCCGGGCGGACACTCCTGGCCAAGGTAAAGGCTCGGCGGGGTGGTGGCGGGAGCGGGCTGGCTTTGCAGCGGATGGTTATTTTGCAGCTCCCCCTGCTTTTGCTGTATATATGTCTTTTTTTTTTTATTATTTATTTTTTCCCCCTCCCTCCCCCGGCTGCCGGGCGGGGGATGTGCAGCATTCCCGGGGCGGATGGCGCACGGTGGTCACTCTCCTTTGGAAGTGCGGGAGGGAGGGAGGCGGCGGGGACGTAAACAAGAACTTTTCAAGGCTCGGTTCGCCGCTTCGCCCCTTTATTCCCCGAATTAATGACTGCGGCAGCGGCCCCGCGCCCTGCCCTGTCCGCCGGGGGAGCGGGGGACGCCCCGCGGGGCCGGGGCGGGCAGCGGGGGCTCGGCGGGCGCAGCGCGGGGCGGGCGGCGCGCTCGGAGCGCAGGGGCCGCGGGCGCGGAGCGCTGCGCGGGGCCGGGATGGCGGTGCCCGGGGGCGTGGCGGCTGCCGGCTCCCGCCTGCCCTCCCCTTCCTCCCCCCTTCCCTCCCCACCGCGGGGCTTTCCCCGCCGCCTTCCCCCGCCGCACCGCGCCGCGCCGCGGGGTCCCGGGGCTGCCGGGCGCGGAGGCTCCGCCGCTTTCCCCCCGTGGCATCACCCGCGCTCGGAATCATCCCGCGTCCCCCCGCGCCGTTGTCCCCCCGGGCCGCCCCTCCTTCTCTCCCCGGCCACCTGCCCCCTCGCCGGGCTCCCTGCTGCATCCTCCGTGCCCCCGCCGTGCTCCTGCCCCTTCCCCACCTGCCGAGCCGCTCCCAGCCGGGATGCGGGGCTGGGAGCGCCCCCCCGGCTGCCCCGCGCCCGGGGTGGGAGCGGCGAGCTGGAAGTTGGGAAGCGCTGGAAAGGCGGGAGGCTGCTGGATTGTCAGCCTCGGTCGCAATTAGGGGGAAATAAATTTTTCTCTCTGTCTCTCCATACCTATACGTTTTGAGCGCTTTTTGAGTGGGAAGAGAAGGATGGCATGGCATTCGCAGGGAGAATTCTCAGTGCCCTTCTCAGCCCTCACAGTGAAAATTGTTTTGAAGGGCTGAAGCCAGGACCCTCCGACCGCTTGGACAGTTCTATGAGGAGGTTTTGCTTGGGGGAAAAAAAACCCAATTATCTGATCTCAGCCTTCTCCCCAGGGGTACGGAGCCCAGCTTTTAGGAATGGTGTTTGACCTTTAAGCACTTATTGGCTACTGGGGTTAAAATAAGCTTGAGATAGGAGTAAAAATAGCTTGCAGAAAGGTTAAATCGAAGGTTAAAATTGTTTTTCTTAAGAAAATTGAGGCTGATGTTCAAAAATGTAGGCTTGGAGCAGAGGATGGAGGGTACACGTTAGGGGGTCTGTAGGCAAGCAGATGCAATTCCTTTAAAGTATTGATGGCTGCTGATAGGGTTTGACACTCAAGTTCTGAAAGTTGGTGGGTGAGTGGTCCTTCAGACCAGTTCTGGTCTTTACCTTTCTGCGGGTTTTCATGATTCACAAAGGTTGGAGTGTATGTAGCTCCTGTTGATTTCCTCTGAGTTCTTGATGCTCAAGAGACCTGCAGGATGGGGCAGCTGGCTGTGGGCATGGAGCTTTGCTGGTGTCCCTTCTCATGCCCTGTGTCACTGCCTGCACCTTCCCCAGGAAGGCAGGGGTGGCCCCAGTGCCCTCAGTAACCTTTCTGATCACCTGTGCTCTGTCTGGGCTTGCTAAAGAAAAAATAGATAATTATAAGGTAACGAGTCAGAAGAGGCAAGCAAAGTTATAAACGTGAGTGGTAAGGGAAAAAAAGCCCCTTGTAGGTGTGGAGAAAGGCAAAGCACAGGAAGTAAACGAGCGCTTGTTTTGTTTTAAATTGAAATGAGATTAGATTTTGCCCTGGGGAGCCAAGACAGCAGCGCTGGTATGGAGGAGAGGAGGGATGGCTTGCTCCTCACCTGGGCACCTGAGCTTTTGCTGGAAAGCTGGGGCTGGCAGCAGCCTGTGGAGGAGGCGAGGGACAGACGAGCCCCAGCAGGCAGGGGCAGGCTCTGCTGCCCAGAAAATGGTTGTTGTAGGTACCAGGATCCTGCTCTTCAGCATTTGCTCTTCGCAGGGTTACCAGGGAGGTCAGGAAAGGCTCCTCCCAGATGGAGGGGCTGAGCGCCACGGCTTGCTGCGGGTCTTGTTGGCCCCGCTGCCGTGCATCCTTAGGTCCAAAAGTTTGTCCTGTTACTATGAAATTGGGGCTGTGCCAGTTTGGGGGATGCTGCTGCTCTCTCGGAGCCTCCCGTAGCAGCGCTTGGCTCCGGAATTTGCTCATGGGAAAAGGCAATGGGACGAGGACAACCCTCCCACGGCGTACCGGCTGGGATGTTCCAGCCCTCCACCCTTTTTATTGCACTTTCTAACAACTGGCTGGAGTTCCTAGACAGAGGATAAAAAGCACATTAGGGCAGAGGGGGAGCGCTGGGGGGATGCTCGGGAGCAGCCCCAGGCTCGGTGCCAGCCGCGGGCACAGGTGGCTCCGGGACGGGGTCCCCGAGCGGGGTCGGTGGCCGGAGCCGTGTGCGTGCCGCTGGGGGCACTATGTTCTGTTTGTGTTCCTATTTCTGGGCTGGAAGAACAAACAGGGAAGTGGTTTTTCTGCAGTCTCATTGCAGCTCACAAACAGAGCACATCATTGAGCCGGTGTTGCTCTCAGCGTCAGAGGTGACGGCGCATCGGGACCGAGCGCGGCGCATCCCTCACTCAACCTGCGGGAGCTGGGAGGAGGTGATGACCAAACCCTTTCCTTTTTTTTTTTTTTTTTTGCTGCAACTTATGCAGGTTTCTGTGCCTGTTCCCTGTGGAAGTGGAGGGCACAGGCATGTATGAATTTCTCTGTTTGCTTGCCACAATTCAGAATGGTTCCTTCTTGGAAGCAGTGGAAGCAGCCTCTGCACAGGGTGCTGGGATGCCGCTAAGAAATCTCCAGATCGCACGTGGAGTTGATGTGCAGAAGAGTTTGCAGGGAGCTGGGGAACATCAGGGGGCTCTCCAGAGCACAGGGCTGCTGGAGGGGTCTGCAGAGGAAGATTTCTGTGCTAGCTGGAGGCTGGATGAGGCATTTCGGTTCAGTGTGGATGGGAGCGGGTGCCTGTCCCTGGCAGTGTGCCCAGCTCAGCTCAGGATCTGGGCACAGGCATCTCTGTGTGCCAGCAGTAGTTGCCTTCACCTCTCCCAGGTTGCATGGGCTGGGCAAAATTACATTCCCAAGAGCTCCTCTCCAGCCTTCCCCTGCTGTGAGGCAGGACCAGCCAGCCTGAGGCCATCATCTCCATTTTAACACCAATCCTGGTGCTAATTTGTCCAAGGACATAGTGATTTACATTTGTTTAGGCTGATGAAGGGCCATCATCTTCCTTGGTCTAGCATTTATCTGCCTTTCTCAGCTTTGAACAAAGGCAATGCTAAACATGTGTTGGTTTGCAAGCAGTTCAGTTTTTGGTTTCCAGGCATTAGCCAGGGCTATGCCTGTGGATTTGAGTTGCAGACACTTCAGGGGGATGTTCATTTGTTTATAAAAGAAACCCACATCTGTTTCTGTTTGAATTTTTAAAGCAAGCCTACATAGAAACCTTTCACTTGGTTTCTGGCTCTGTAAAAACTAGATTTTGGGCCAAGTTTGACCTAACAGTGACCTTTTCAAAGTATTACAAATTTTTTTGGTATTTGTTTATGACTTTATTAATGATGCCATGTGGGGAATGGGTCAGTTAAAGGTGAAATTAACTTCTAATGTAAACAAAAGATTAATTTTGGAGCAGAGATGGTATTTTGCTGGGACTTAAGTTGCTCAGTAGTTCACCAGCTGAATTGCTTCTGAGAGCTTTTGGGAGCCGGAGCTCCAGCCCTGGGAGGGATGTGGGCAGTGAGCCCTCCCCACCCCCAGCCACGATGCCAAAAGGGTGGTGGGAGTTCAGCCACCATCAGACTTTATAACTCTGGGATACAGATGGGGAAATGGCCCAATTACCCCTCTACAGTAAATTCCTCTCTTTAGTGCCATGTGGTTTACTACTGTTTGGCTGCTCGAGATGAGTCCCTCAGAAGCAGCATCTTAGCACAGCCTGGAATGTAACCATTTTCTGAAATAGCCTGGTTTTGGCCAAAACTTTTGTTCCTTTCAGGCACACAGTACTTTGTGTGCCATCCCCTGCCCAGCCTTTCAGTGCTGCTGTTCAGAGATGTCTGTACTTTGCTCAAGCCAGAATTTCATTCACAAATTTAATGCAGTTTGGTTTGGAGGATGCTGTCTTGCATCCTGCCAAACAGTGGCAAAATGATTTACTGAAGTACAGATGCTATTTTTACCTGCAATGTGAACCACTTCTGTATGTGAATATCAATTCATCTTGTTACCTAGTGAGTGTGTTAATTCTGTAGGCAGCTCTAGGACAGAAGCAGGATGCAGGGACCAGGTTCAGTGAGAGGGATGATCAGTGCATCTCCTCACACATACCAGCCCAAACCAGTGCCAGCCTCCTGCTACCTGAGCATTGATTGCAAACCTTTTTCCCTGCTTGGAGGAGAGGGATGTCAGTGATGCTGCCTTGCTGTAAAAGCAAAGATGGGAAACCTGGGAAATCTCACTGGCTATCAGTGGCATTCCTTTGCTTCTCCTCAGGTGGTTTTTTCCCCCTCCTCTTGGCTTTGGCTTATTTAATCTCTGTGATTAGGAACTCCAGAATCAATACAACCATTGCACTGTCTTTGTGCTCCAAATGTCTGTTTGTCACTTCAGACCAGTAGGAACCAGTTTCAAAGGTTGAGGTAGGATTTTCACTAAAAGTAAGTAAGCTGCAGTTGGAGCTATCTTCAATTTCATTTCCCCCAAGCAAAATCTAATGGCTATTTGGAACAAGGCTGGTTTAATAACATCTGTTTCCTCTTGAATCACCAGGGGAAAAGTATTGATATTGCCATATTCTTAGGGAGTGTTTTAAGTCACATTTTGACAGGGCAATGCCTTACCACAACACTGATAGTTAAAATGTTCAGGATATTTTGTAGTATTTTCCTTTATAATGCTGTGATACCACATATATTGTAAAATACACCTATTACAAGGTTTTTATATGTTTATGTGGAACATTTCCTGATGTTTGGGGGCAAATGTCATGCTGTAGCTTGCTGTCCCACTCTGTGTGCTGCTTGTACCTGTTGCAACCAAACCACACAAACCCTGTGTTTCATTATCATTCCCAGTTACCATTTGTGGAAGCAATAGTGGGTATGACATATGAACACATTCAGATTCTTCAAAAATATCTCAGAAACTACTGGGAAGATTTCAATGAGGTTAAGACTGATTTCTGTGCATGTATTTTGGCTTCTATCCTGTTGGATAGTTGTCTGGTCCACAGGTAGCCCTTTCCATCCAGAGCTGCCCAAGCCCTGTATTGAGAGCCCTGTATTGATCAGCCACCAGTTACAATGGTAAAATTTGGATTTTCAAAAGTTAAAATACCTTTCTTCTTTTTTTTTTTTCCTGAAGCACCTACTTTGAGTTCTGAGTGCTTGGTTCCCAAGGGGTGAGTTCAGGACAACCTGCTGATTTCAGGCACTCCTGTGGCTTGTTCAAAGTCTCAAAGCAAATCAGCTGAGCTTGAAGCCGGTCTCCTCATCAGTGCAGTGGTAGCTGCTGCTGTGATTTTAGCTCTGGAGGATGGAGAAGTCAGGGCAGCTGAGCAGGAGGCACTTGCCCACCCCTGGGAGCTCCAGGAGGGCAGTGATGGGAGGTGCTTCCTGTGTGACAGATACTCCCCAGCTCTTAAAATTAATAGCTGGTGGCTGAATGGGAAGATGAGTCAGAGGGTAAAACCCCAGGCTTGTGGTACCCAGGGGTTCTCTTCAGCTCTGGGATGCTTGTACTTCCCCCTGCAGACATACCGAGAGTGTGCAGTTTCCATTCTCCTGTCTTCACACTCTGCAGCTGGGACAGGTGGTTCCCAGGACATCTCTTCCCCCATCCAACAGCACCATGGTCCCTTGAGGACATCCTCCAGTCCTGTTGGAGCTCTTGCAGAGGAAGAGACATTTGGATGCAAATCCTGCACAGACAAATTTCCATGCAAAGCTGAGTGATCCACATGCACCCACTGTAACTACTGGGAGCGGGAAAAGCTGGTAGAAAGACAATTAAAGTTTTTTTAAAAATCCATGAGAATTGTTTTCTTGCATTTTTTTCAGCCTCTGGGTAGTTGTGTGTCCTGAGGGTAAGGACTGACTGGTGCTGGCGTAGGAGGGGGTGCAGATACTCATATAGCAGTGCTTTGGTGTTGAGATGAGTTTTCTGGACATGAAGTGTAATGTTCAATTTCTTTTGTTCCAGATGGAAGAAAAACGACGCAAGTACTCCATCAGCAGTGATAACTCAGACACCACTGACAGTAAGACCTTTCATTCAAAGCTTTGAACAAGACTCACCTCCAGCAGTCAAAATGCTTGAATAATTACTGTACAAAGAGTGGAGGAAACTGCATTTACTGGGAAGTCTCTGCACAGTGAATTGTGTGCAGGGCTGGGTTTGTCAGAAATGCAGCAACAAGCTGATATCAATTTATTTAAACACTTGGCTGTGGCTCCTCTTAACTGATGAGAGTGTCTCCCTCGTGTGAGGAGTCTGGGCGAGGAGAGCTGCTGATTGTAGATGTGCTAACCAAGCAGCAAACACCCTTTGTAGATGAGTTGTCCTTTCCTGTGAGCTGCAGCCTGAGACTAGTTTGCTCTTGATTTTGGTTGTACCAGGAGAAAGGGAAGTTTTTCCTGGAGTCAGAGTAAAACTGGAGCAGTTTGCATTGTTCCCTCCTTGAAAACTGGAGAGTGATGTGGGAAAAGGGATAAGGCTCAAGCCAGCAAAACCTGCAAGCCCACGCTTGCTTTTCAACATCTACCTCACTTCATCCTCATTCAGGAAGGCACAGAAGCATGTGTTCAACAATAAACATGTGCAAATGTGCTGAATTTTGGCTATAAATAGAGCACTCTCCTCTCCCACCTATTCCAGGGTTTCGCCCGCTGCACACATAGCGCACTGCCTCGGTGTTCAGTACCCTCAAGGCACCAGCCTAATCCCTTGTCTGGACTCTGGAGTTTCTTATTAGTGGCTCTTGGTTTCTTACAAATGTCACAGTAATTTCATCTGCGCCGTGCTGGGAATTTGCTCTCCACACTTTACAGGATCTGGCTGCTGGATATCCGAGAACGAAAGGCACTTTAGTAAAGACACTAAACTTCTGGGCTTTTTCCTAACAGGATGATGGAGAGATTACAGGGGGTTATGGAAAGGCTGATCTTGCTGGGTTTGGCTGCTGTTCCCACAGCTTCAGCCAAAAAAATTGTCAGTGTGAGTGGAGTTAGCACCACAACTGCCGACGGGAACCTGCTGTTCTGCTGCCAGCGGGGACCCCCATCCTGCTGGAGCCCAGGGGGCCTGGGGCTGAGCTGTGCCTACAGAATGTGTTTCAGGCTCTGTCAACACCCTTGCTTCTCGTAAAATGAAACATCTCTATCTCAGAAAGGAGTTTGTTTTGGAAGCCATGCTCCAAACTTCCCATCTCCTAATCCCCAGATGCTCAAAGGCTTATGGAGCCGAGCTGTGCTCGCTGCCTTCCCTGCCTTTCAGGGGTAAGGCATCCTTAATCATGGTATTAAACAACATGGCCTTATCTCTATGGGGCTTGGATATTTATGCTCCAGGTGATATCTAAGCTTTTGACAAATGCTCTCCTGCAGGATGGTTGTAAACAGAGTGGTGACCTTCTTTCTCATGCCTCTGCCAGCAAAGGGTAGTTGTGGTGTGTTATCCAAGCCTGTATAGCTGTAGCATCACATTGTAGCTTGAGAAGAGGGGGCAAGGTGGAAATCAGTGGCTGATCTCTCCATGAAAGCTGTGGAGCTGCTGCTGCTGCACTCCTTGGAGCAGCTTGCTGAGTAAAGCAGTGTGTCCGTGGGGCTGCAGCATAGGGGTGTCTGCTCTGGGCTTTGTCCACACAGTCCTGTTGTGCTCTGAAGTGTTATAAAGAATTTCATTTGTATGGAACCCTCTTTAATAACAGCTGGCCTGCAACTTGAAAAAACAAGCTGTGTTTTGGGAACAGGTGATGCCCCCATGTTTGGCCTTCATTTTCTGAAGTACAAGTGCAGTGCAAGTAAAGAATACAGGTTGGGCTGGTGCCTCTTCCCCTGTCAGGAAAAGTAGGCTTGTGAAATTTACCTGGGCTCAGCTGCCTGAGCTGGAGGAAGAACAGTTTCCCACTGCAGAGGTACCACAGCCTGACCCCTGAGTCAGCTCAGCTCCTGGCTCCAGCCCGTTTGGATGTTGCTTATGTGCACAGTGCTGTTTCCTCCTGTTTAGCCCTCCAAGGATAAAAAAAATCCGTGTTAAATAGGCCTATTGGTAGTTATTTTGTTGCAACCTCACAGAAACATTTTTATATACTGTAATATGGAGGGGTCCTCCTGTACAGAAGACTGAACTGTCATTATTATACAGAAATTCCAGTAATCAGTTTGTTATTTATTATTAACAAATACAGCCTTACATTTAAGTGATAACGACACAAATGGATTGGAAATAAAGATCAGTAGTGTATGGTTCCAGCACGTTTCAGGCTTTAGCTACCCTTCTTTTTGGAGTGGTGATGATACTGCACCAAAAAAAAAGTCATGTCAAGGTGTTATTCCATCTTAGTGCTGACCCAGAGTGTTGGCTGGGGCTGGAGCAGGGGGCTGGTGAGGTAAGGAAAGGCTTTGACTCGTTCCCAAATAACCTGTCTCTGTTGCCTTGTTGCAGGTCACACCACATCCACCTCCAGATGCTCCAAAATTCCGAATACCAAATCCCCCTGGTCGCGGCAGAAGGAGAAGAAGCCCTCTGAGGTACGTGGGCTTTTAGGCTTTCCCCAAAGGAGAGGTTTCCCATGGGACTGCACTTGCCAGCTGTGACAGCCAGTGTGGCCATGGCTTCTGTGGGCACTGGGTGCCAGGACAGGATATCCCCAAGAAAGCAGAGCCTCAACTCCCAACAGCTGTGTCAGCCCAGCTCTCCTGGGGAGGGAGCTGATGGGGACACACAGTGAGCGTCTCTGCTGAAGGCTGTGGGTCCTTGTGCCCCTCCATCCCTATTGAGGCAAGTAAAGACAAGTTGGGTGGGGCTGGGAGTCCTGCAGTACTGGGGTGTCTGCATACCAAGATTCCCTGGTTTGGGTGCCCCTCTGGGTGCCCTTTTATTGATGGCACAGGTCACAGCTCTGACGGCAGGGGAGGGTGATGTGGAGACTCCTCCCATGAGCAAGTGGGAGGCGTGGAGAGCTGTGAAATGAGAGCACAGCTGAGTTGCAGGTTGTGCTGTGTTGGTTTCCCCTGTCACAGGGCTCAAGGACATCAAGCTGAGGCCATCAGTCTGACCTTGCTGCAGGGTTCCCCTGGCAGGGGTGGGCAGTGCTGCCACTCTGGGGACACTGCTCAGCTTCACCTGCTGGCTCTAGTGCAGGGCCTGGGCCTTGGGTGGGAGGAGCTGTTTGTCCCCAGGACTGTTGGGAGGGGTGGTGCTGTGTCCTGTTTTTCCTTCTGTGCCTCGGATACATTTCCACTAGCCATGGAAACTATACCAGGCATGAGCTGCTGTTGTAGCAACCGCAGTGTTTGGCAGTGGTCATCTTCATTTCAGCAGCAGCATGAGCAAAGCCAGAGGGACATTGTTCTCACATTCCCTTCCCTCTGCACTGGGGTCTGGAGTCAAACAGTGCTAAGTTTAGCAGCAGATGAAGCTGGCATGGCTCATGTGAACTCCCCATTTCACATCTCCTGACGCTGTGGCCTGGTGAGCACAAACCTCTGCAACATCCTCCTTTTGCATCAAGCTGAGTAGAGATTTTGAGGTTTTCCTGTGGTCACTGCCTGAATTACAGCTGCACTTGGTTCTTACTGCTCTCAAAGGTTTACATTGAAATATCTGTGTTGGCAAAGGACACAGACTGAAAGAGTTGAAGTTATTTGTGCATTGGGTAAAGAGAGGGACTGGAAAGCTGTTACTGCCAGCTGAGTTAGTTGGAAATACTCCAGAGAGCAAGAACCAGGGGTGCAGGTGTCACTGACTGCTAACAAGGCTGTTGGAAAATTGAATATTAGCACTGGTAATGTTGAGTTTTGGTTGTAGATGTGTCTCTCAGTGTGGTGTGGGGGAGATTTCTGTGAGCTGAATCCTCCTTTGGAAAGTGAAGCATATGGGGCATTTCCTCCTCCTGTGGCATTTTTACCCCTCTCTGAAATAACTGCCCATCCCTGTGCCTGATGTGTCCATAAAGGCTTAGGTGAGCCCTCTAGGTGCTGTCAGGAGTCTCTGCCACAGAGATGCCTCATGTCAGATGTGAGAAGATGTGACTCATGTCACAGCAGTGTCACAGGTGCCACCCTGCTGCTGCCCAGTAAAATCCTTCTCCAAGAGTTGGGGCATCTTTCTGCCTCACTGGTGCAGACACATTTCTGTTATTAATATGAGTTAGTTTAATCATCCATGTAGGATTTTACCTGGCTGCTACTGAATATAAGTCCAAGATTCCAAGTGAAAATGCTTCTGGATTGGATGAAGTGTGGTAAGAGCTGGATCCAA
The DNA here is from genome assembly GCF_027579445.1 of Ammospiza nelsoni. NCBI lineage: Eukaryota > Metazoa > Chordata > Aves > Passeriformes > Passerellidae > Ammospiza > Ammospiza nelsoni. The sequence continues at coordinate 9,907,775 of NC_080648.1, forward strand.
GCTGCTGCTCTACAACAGCTAGAGTGAAAACTAGATATTAATCCATGGCACCTGGGGAGACATCAGATGCCTGCAGAGGGCTCCTCCCTCTGCTTACTGCTCCATTATCCCCCAAGGAGGGTTCTCAGTGAAATGTAGCTGTGGAACAGATAAAGTGGAGCAAAATCTGAACAGGTCCCAGCTTAGCAGCAGTTGGGACAGAAACTGAATCTCTGTGGCTTATGTGAACTGAGAGTCTAGGGGAATTTGGGGAGGCCATGTGTGATTACTCAGGCTGGAGTTTGGCCAGGATGCTCAAGCTGACAAACCATCTTTTACAAAAGCATGGTGGGCACGCAGGCAGATGGAGCAGTGCAGATCTCAGCTGTGCTCCCTGCTTGCTGCTGTCTGGGTCTGCTGGAAATCAGCACCAGTGAAACTCAGGGCTCAGGACATTGTTGGAGGTGGATAGAGTATCACCCCAAGACTTGCAGCTGTGCAGGGAGATGGTTTGGAGATCACTCCTGTATGAATTTCCTCTCCAGCAGCATCTTCTAAACTTTTCCATGAGTGACCCAACTTCTGCTCTTCCTGTGAGCACCCATGAATGTGTCTGGTCCAGGCACTGTGGGGTTTGGCACATCCTCCCAGGAGCACTGGGGGATTTCAGGCACAGACTGTGACCTGCATCATGTCCTGTTGGAGCAAGTGCTGGGAGCTGTAAAACACAAACTACACTGCTATCAAACTACTTCACATGAAAGAGTGAATCACCTTTTCTTTTGTCCATCCTGCTGAGGATGGATGTTGATCTCATCATCAGTGACAGATGGAAACCACAGGAGAATAATAGGGAGAGCAGGATGAATGCATTAGCAGGTATTGAACCCCCAGCCATTTTGGGTCTGGACACATCTTTTCAAACCACAGCTCCAACTCCAGCTTTACACATTGTAGCTTTATCAAGAGCTGCAGTGGGTGCAGGCGTGTCCTGAGGGATGGCCATGCTGGAGGATGGGCTGGGCAGATGGCAAATGGCCACCAACCTGTCCTGCCCTTCTCCAAGTCATGTCCCCTTTCTCTGGGAGCAGGCATTCCTCCTGACAGCCCGGGCAGGAGATAAAAAAATCGAAAGCATTAGTGTTACATAGTTATTAGTCAGGTCAGGGGGTGATGTTTATTATGAAAGACTCTGTGAGAAGGGATTAACTATACACATTAAAAACCATCGGATACAAGGCATCTGGAAAAACAAGCTTCTTAACATGGAAAAGTACTGAGCTGTTTGTAAACATCCGCAAAGGGGCCATTGCCAGGGAGGGTGATTATATTTATCTGTGCCTGTCACGGGGCTCTGCCCGGGCTCTTTCCTGACTGTCCCAGGCACCAGCCGCTGTTTCCTTGGCTCTGTCCCTCGCAGAGGTGACAGCTGTCCTTCCCTGCCCCTTGCCTGGGCAGCAGAGCCTTCAAGGCTCAGAGCTGGTGCTGATGGTGCCCTGGGCATGGCTCTGCTGCACTGCTCTGCCTGGAGGCAGGGATGAACGTGGGCAGCTGCCAACAGCTCCTTGCATCTGCACTGATAGCAGTACCAATCTGGTGATTTTAATTAATCTCATTAGCGCTCGTTTGTCTCTTAACTTGTCTGCAAATGGGGCGTGCTGGCTGGTACCCATCTCCCTGGGTCCCTGCAAGGAGCTGCTGGTCATGCTCCCCACCCTGGCAGCTGGAAGGAGGGGATGCTCGCTCAGGTAATCCCTGCCGTGGATCTGGATCTGCAGCAGGGAGTAGCACATGCCTGAAGCACGGATTTCTGCTTCTGTTGGTGGCACATCAGTGCAATCCTGCCCCCGGCTGTAGAGCTGCTGGGGATGTGAGCACGAGCCTCACATCCCTGGTTTGACTGCAGTCTTCAAGGCTCTCTCCTGTTCCTGACAGGGAACAGTTGTCAGTGTCTAAGGAGAGAATTTAAGAACAAGGCAAGTGTGTAATGATAGTCTGTGGTTCTCTCTGCCAGCTCCCAGCCATCAGCAGCCCAGGGACTCCCTCGGATGCTGCCTCTGAGTCACTGCCTTAGCTGCTGTGTTAGTCATTACCTCCAGAGCTGTTTGAGATCCACAGCGCTCACCTGCACTGCTGGAATATATTTGGGAGGCACAAAAGCCTGCTATTTTGTGCAGAACACCTGCCTGCCAGCCCTGCAGCCGTCCTTTCTCAGCTGAAGAGCCCTGAGCAGTCTGGGCTGTGCTGTGCAGGTGCTGCTCATCCCACCGGACATCCCCGCTGCCCTTCTCCCTCGCTCCAGACCTTCAGGAGGAGAGGGGACTGCAGCTGCAGGCAGGGCTCAGGATGAAGGGGAAACCACAAATTTATACAATTTACTTTATTTTCTGCTTGCCTTGTTTAGATATTACTTCTGTGTTTTGAAAGGCACCTTTTTATATCTCTTTACAAGGATTTAACTCCTTTCCCTTCTAAAATGTAATTCTTACTGCATTGGATCATGATTTTTTCCTTCTGCATTAGGTATATAATGACCCAGTGCAATGTGAATTTAGTTCCTGTGCTCTTCTGTGCTTGGAGAAGAGCTTTAATGGATGTGGCCAAGCAAGACTGGACATGCTTTTATGGGGCTGGATGGGGAGAAAATCCCTCTCTGTTGAAAGGTTTGACTGCAGTTTGGCTTTGTCAGTTTTCCCTTGCCAGCATGGGGATAACAGATTAAAACCATTGTCTTCTGAATGCTGAGAAGGGCTGGACAAAAATGCTTCTTGTTCCTATTTTGAGTTCTGTTGTTCATTGAATCTTTAACATCCAGCATTTCAAGAGGAAACAAGACTAGATGAAGAGATAGGAGGCTGGCTCCCCAATTGGACATGGGAGTTCAGGATTTCTTCCCCCACAGGCAGATGGTATCTCCTTTCAAACACACTCCTGGCACTGCCACATTTCAAAACCTTGCTACCGACTATCAACTCTCTGCTCATATTGGAAAGGGCTGGAAAAATGGGATAGAGCAGCAGGGATGTAGGACTGGGAGATCCAGAGGGCAGTGGGGTGGGGCAGCCAGGGCTGCACCCAGAGAGGTGCCATCTCGAGCTGATATCAAGACAGTTTGTACAACCAAAACCTATTCTCAGGGCTCCCATTGTTCCCGTTGTTTTCTCTTTCTCTAAAAATCCTTGTGACTCATGAGCTATAACAAACAATTTTATGCTTGAGAGAGTGAAGGGCTAAGAGAGCTGGCTGCAATGAGGGGGGAGTCCTGTGCATGAGGCAGCTCGAGACTTCCCTGGTCCCAGTGTGGATGGAGGAAGGTGGTTGTGGCTGGGGCTATGCAGGACTGCCAGGACTGCAGTCAGGGAGGGGAAAAAGAGTGTTGGGCCAAAGCCTGAAGAACACTTGATATGTCAGTGTCAGGAAGCAGCCCCACACCTGCCTGCAGTGACCTGCTGCTGCCCCTGCTTGGAGCAGTGCTCACAGCACCCACCCACCACCCCTGCTTGCTGTGGAGGGTCATCACTGTGAGACACACGTGACTGCTGTGGGTGTGAGGGCATCAGGGAGGATTACAGCTCTGCTGGGTGATGGAGGGAGTGAATTCAAAGGTGAGATCTCGGATGCAGGCTGTGACCATCCCTTCTCACCTCTCCTGCCCACCCTCACCCTAGTGAGCTCTGTGTTTTCTGCACACACTTCATTTTGGGCTTCTCTTCTCTTACATTGTGTACCACTGCTTTGGAAAGAGTTCTTTTCACTAAAACTTTTTAGGGACAGAGATGTTATTGTGTATTAAAAAAATGGCATCCCCTCCTGGCATTTGAAGGAGGAGGCACTGAGCTTATTTATTCCTGTGCCCCAAGAGCAAGGTCTGAAAGCTCCAGAGTGAGCCGGGTGCAGATGCAGGGGAAGATGTGTAACAGAACTCCTGCCAGCTCAGGAAGCCTGGTGTGCAGGGACCCAGCCTGCTGGAGCCCATCTGTGTTGGGCTGAGCTCTCTGCTCCCTCTGGGGCTGTTGTCTCCTGGGCTGGCTTGCAGCAGGCGCCGGGAGCTGAGCGCCTGTGCCAGGGATGCTGGGGCTGTGCTTGAGTTGCTGGGGCCATGCCAGGGATGCCGGACCATGCTGGGGATGCCGGGGCTGTGCCAGGGATGCTGGGGCCTGGCCAGGGGTGCCAGGGCTGTGCCGGGGCCATGCCGGGGATGCTGGGGCCGTGCTGGGGATGCTGGGGCTGTGCCAGAGATGCTGGGGCCGTGCTGGGGATGCTGGGGCTGTGCCAGAGATGCCGGGGCCGTGCTGGGGGTGCCGGGGCCGTGCTGGGGGTGCTGGGGCTGTGCTGGGGGTGCTGGGGCCGTGCTGGGGGTGCTGGGGCTGTGCCAGGGGTGCCGGGGCCATGCTGGGGGTGCCAGGGCTGTGCCAGAGATGCCTGGGCCGTGCTGGGGATGCCGGGGCCGTGCCGGGGATGCCAGGGCCGTGCCAGATCCGGCACAGCAGTCCCAGGCTGGCTGCTGCTTTCAAGCTAATTAAAGCCAGGGCTAGACGAGTGTTTCTTCTCATTTCGATGGAAAGCCCAAAACAGATCCGGCTCTGGCTCTCACCCAGGAGCTGGTTTGGTACAAGAGGGAAGTCATTACTGCAGGATGAGAGTTTGGTGGTTTTGGGTCTGTTTGGGGCAGAGGGGAGATTTGGCAGGCTCAGAGCCACAGTGCAGTCACTGGGAAAGCCAAGTCCTTGACAGAGCACATGGAGTGGGAACTGAATGGCAGGGAGATTGCTGGCCACTTCATTAAGAGGGGTTTGTGAGTGAATCACAGAGCCTAGAAATTGATGTGAGAGTTGCATGGAAAGGTGGTGGAGAGGCTCCCAGAGGGGCTGGGTGGTGATGGGGCAGAGGCAGAGAAGGAGGAGAATGCTGGAAAGCAGCACAGCTTGGGAGTCCTCAGCTGAGGGAGGGATGGGGAGCAGAATTTCTGATGCCTCATGGCATGTCCTTCATCCTTCCTGTTGTGGTGAGGCACTGTGTGCCTTGGCATCTCCCAGGGGTACGTGTTTTTCTCTGAGGTTGTCCGGCTGTTGGACAAATTGATGCTGGTCCATGGAGAGCTCCCAGAGATGCCTCACAGGTGTCACAGGGAGAGGCTGCAGGGCTGTGTCCAGTGGGAGAAGCAGCAGATCCTCACCAAGGTGGAGCAGCCTTTGTAACAGGTGCCAGGGGCTCAAGGAGGAGCCAAATCCAACCCTTGCCTTGCAGGTTTCTGCCATACCTGCAGGAGCATCCCTCCAGTGCCAGGCTGGATCCCAGTGACACGTTGGGATGTGAACATCAGAGGATGTCACAATGGATTAGCTCAGGGTTTGGTTGGTTTTTTGGGTTTTTTTTTTTTTTTTTTTTTTGGGTTTTTTTTTTTTTTTTTTGAGATACAAAAGGAACACAGCTTTTTGCTTTAAAATAGCAAATTACAGAAATTACAAAAGTACTGATGTATTGTTGGGGAACACTCAGTGACTTCTCATGTTACTGGACTGCCAGGACTGGCCCTACTGGTGTGTCAGTCCAACACCACATACAGGTGGGCAGCAAGGATGGGGAGGTCCTAGGGGTACTCCAGATTTGCCTGGCCTGTGGGATACAAGGGAGATTAAAGTTTTTCCCATGTTCCTTTCTTTGCCTGGAGTCTGAGGCTGCACAACCACACCGACCTGGTGTGGACTCCATGTCCATTTCTTTTGGAAATATGAAGGAAAAAATATCTTGGGATTTTGAAATTTCACATTATTTTTAACTGTGTTTAAAGCTGACAGTAACAAAGGGAGAGGCTGGCCCTGGGCACTGATGTGATGCATCCTGAGCATCACTAAACCTCCATGAGGTTCCTGAGCAAGCAGAGGTAATAAAGGAACATCTTGGTTTGGCCTTTCCCATTGCTGGCAGATCGATAGGCAATAACTGAGATCCCATTCAGGGCTGAAAGGGGAGGACAGAGCCTGGCCAGGGCTGTGGTGGTGGAGGGGGGAGCGGGTGCAGGGCAGCAGACAATCTGTCAGCTCCCACGGCCGGGGAGAAACAGTAAACACTCCTATTGAGGGAAAATTGCTTGTTTTCTGGTACCCAACTTTCTCTTCATCGCCAGGTCCTCGGTTCATCAGTGCCCAATTTATCCTTTATTTGGTTTTCATAAATAATTCAGAAGAGTTTGAGTAGAATAATTGAGTCTTTTCCCAACCCTAATCCCAGACAATTCAAAACAAAAAGACATTTAGATTACAATTTGAGCGTATTAGCTGTTGGGAGATTTCCAGACAACTGATCTGCTTTCCTTTACAATTTCTGTGCTGTTCTATCATTTCTAAAGTGTTCTGCTTTGATAGTTAATAATTTGAGCATATCCAGTTCTTCATGAAAAGACAGAGGCGTCGCTGTGATAAAGTGCGGGCGCGCGTGCCGCCGTCGGATGGGTGAGCTTATCTGTTTTCCAAGAAGGACTAAATAAATGAAGTAGTGAGATTGCAAATCCAGCCTGCAATGTGCCTTATCTTCAGGGAAATAGATACAATCGTGCTTATTTGGCTTAAAATTAAAACTAAGCTTCTGTTCTGGTGCGAGCTGAAAGGCCAGAAGGGATGGATTTGGGGAAGACTTAATGCAGGAAACCACAGGGTTGGGATCTGCACCAGGCAGAGGGAGGAATTATACCAGGGGCTGGTCCCATTGCTGTGCAGGCTCCTCCATCTCCCTCCTTATCAGTGGGAGGAGGGTGATGGGCCAGGATTTTGGCACTGTTCCATGGATGCCCTGGTGTTACCCAAAGAGACAGGGCTTGTCTCCTCACTGCTGGCGCTGACCTAGCAAAAGAAAATGGTGATTTTTGCTTGGGGTAAGTGTCTGGGAAGGCCACAGCTGCTGTGGGTGCCTGGAGGCCTCAGGGCAGGGTAATGATGTGGCTGGACACTCCCAGTGGCTGGTTGTCCTGCAAAGGGCAGTCCCACTCCCAGTCCCACTCCCAGTGTTCTGCGCTGCTCTGAGCTGGCTGCCAGGTCTGGGCGCTGAGGTGGAAGCAGGAGCATGCTGCCATCCTGCCCTGCACTGCCCTGGCTGCCAGGTCTGGGCGCTGAGGTGGAAGCAGGAGCATGCTGCCATCCTGCCCTGCACTGCCCTGAGCAGCTTCCTGCCACAACTGGGTGTATTTGCCTGCATGAAAGGATGCAATGCTCCTGTATCCCAGAGCATCAAAGGAGGTGTCCTCAGGAGGCACCTGAGCTGGCATTGAGGGAGGAGGGTACTCACATGTCAGCAGGATCCAGTTCAGATTGTTCAGAAAAGCTTTTGGGTGCCCTGAATGTTTGGAACCATTCCTGCTTGCCTTTGCCCGGAAGTCCCTAGGGCATGTGTGTTCAAAACAGTGTTTTCTATAACAATATTGTGCTGTTGCCAGGTGAAGGTTAGACTGAATATTAGTAAAAATTTTTCACTAAAGGGTGGTTAAGCACTGCCACAGGCTGCCCAGGGCAGTGGTGGAATCCCCATCCCTGGAGGGAATTAAAGACAAGTGGATGTGGCTCTTGGGGACGTGGTTTAGTGCTGAGCTTGGCACTGCTGGGTTGAGAGTTGGACTTGATGATCTTGTAGGGTTGGGCTCGATGATCTTGTAGGGTTGGGCTTGATGATCTTGTAGGGCTTTTCCAGCTTTAATGAGTCTGTGCTTCAGGGATTGTGTGGTGCTGGTGGCCAGAGCAGGGGGTGGCACTGACCCCATCACAGCCCTGTGTGGTTCAGGCACAGGGGAGCATCTCATCCACCCAAGCCAAGAGCTCTGAGGTGTGAGGGAGGGATCCCTCAGGGTTGTGTTGTCCTCGTTGGAGCTGGGCGCTGAAACTGGGTTAAGGAGATGTCATTGACCCAGGCTGGACCTGTCAGGCCTGTCAAAAGCAGGGTGTATTTCTACCCTTTGTTTTAGAAAACACTCTACAGTGGGATTCCTGCACTTCTTTGGATACACAGACCCACGCTACTGAAGGGACTATGATATCTCACATATCCCTTCTCATGTTTAATTAATGCCTCTCTTAATATTTTTTTAATTTCCCACACTGGCAGTGTGCTAAAAGGTTACTGTGGTGTTTGTAACCCACAGAGGCTTAAAGGACCCTGATCTTTCCCAAACTGAGCTGACTGTAATATATAGGCTGTTAATTATGTTTGTGGAAGGGTGTGCCAAGACTGGGTCTGACCAACTCAAATCAGGTTTATATGGACATAGTTAAAAATGTCTCCAAGCAGCTGCATCAGGAGGAGAGTACCAGTGAAATTCAGAGGTCCCAACATAGCAAAGGTTGTTTATATATTGTATTAACTCTAATTGGGTTAGCAGCTGAGGCTCTGAGGATTAAACAAACTGACCTAAATACTGGTCTCAGTGGTCTTACTTAATGTCTAGTTTCCTGCATTTCAGTTGATTTGGGTTCCCAAATTCTCTCCAAAATGTGTTATCTTTGTGTCAAAAAATGTAGAACTATCCTGTATTATTTCTTGTGATTCTGACAAAGCAATTCTCATTTGGAGAGCAGGCTGTGAAGAGATTAAACAATATCCAAAGAAAACACCTGATCCACCCCAGCCTTGTGGAAGGAATGCAGAAGTAGCAGGGAGGGAGTGAGATGGTGTCCAGGCAGGATTGCTGGCACTGGCAGTTATTATTCCAGCTAATAGCAGATGGTAGAGAGGAGAAATCATCCATTTTCATTTACAATTTATTTTTGTGCTGCAAGAGGCAGGATTGCTCGAGTCATTGCTGTCAGGCAGCCCTCTGGAAGGAAAACCTTACTTACCGTGAGGGATATTTTTAGAATGAGTTTTTCATCCCTGTGTATTGGGAGAAGATGCTGCAGGGCCACGAGTGAGATGGAGAATGAGCCCATTCACTGACTGAAGGACTGGAGGATTTTCCTGCAGGAGGGGACCAGTGTTGATCTCACAAGGGGTTTATTGAGTCAGGAAGAATCTGTGTGGATATGTAAGCAGCACCTAGATCACATTTTAGCTGGATAATTTCTGTCTTAAGCTTTTGTCTGTCCCTGTTCAGGACAATGAGGTGATGTGATGGAGACATGAGGGTGCTTGGGGCAGTGAAGTGACCTGAAGGGGACACAAAGGTGCTTAGGATGGTGAAGTGATGTGAGGAGGATATGAAGGTGCTTGGGATAAAGTGGCTCTGTGTTTCCCACACCTTCATTCAAGACAAGAACATTTTCTTGTGGCCTGTGAAGCCAAATGTGGAGAACCCCAGTTGCTGTACGTCCCTTAGCATTTGGAGTAGATTTGTGTGGTCGTGCTGAAACCATCAATCCCCTAAGATAAAGCAGCCTGTTTCTTCAGTTTAAAACTAATTTTTGGTCTGCATCTTGTCCAGGCTCACACCCTGTGGCTGGATTTCCTGAGTGCCCAGTATGGGGAACCTTGAAGGGGTTGCAGCTGCAGGGCTTGGGCTCTTGGCACTGCGTGGCTGGAGGGGAGTCCCTGCCCGTTGCCGTGTTCTCCTGCCCAAAACTGGCCCTGCAGGGGCTTCATTTGACACCCTGAAGCCACTCAGTTGGTGATGCAGACACCCTGTGCTGTGCCTCGGGGGCAGTTTCCCTGGACACCCTCCCTGGACCCTGCACTCAGGATGGTTTGTTCCCCTGCAGGTGTTCAGGACGGATCTGATAACAGCCATGAAGATCCCTGACTCCTTCCAGCTGAGCCCTGACGAGTACTACGTGCTGGCTGATCCCTGGAGGCAGGAGTGGGAGAAGGGTGTCCAGGTGCCAGCAAGTGCTGAGGCCATCCCTGAGCCTGTGGTCAGGTAAGTGAGCAGGGTCTCCTCCATCTGGTTCTGTCCACAGGGAACCTGGTCCTGATTGGGAATCTCTCCTTTCGGTGGGGTTCCCTCTGCCTTGGTGGGGTGCACACCATCTGGGAGAGCACTTAGAGGTGATGCTCAGGATCCTGGGCTTGCACAGCGATGCTCCCACCACATCCTGAGATGTCCCTCTCATATGTGTGGCTTTTTTTGGGCAGTGGCCAGCTGGGACAGCTCCTTGTTTGCTCTCGGTCAGGAAATTTAAAAAAAAAGACCTTGTAAAATCAAAGGAATAATAAAAAAATAACAACAGAAACCCATGCAGAATGCCAGCCTGTGCCTGGCTGCTTGATGCCTCTCTGCCTAGGAGCACGTGGTTGTACCACTGGTATTTCACGGCAGGGGAGCAGGAGTTGGCCCTTAAATTAAAAACTTCCCTCTTTACCATGTTTGTGCAGATTGGAGACGTGCTGGGCATGCTGAGATTCAGGGCTTGGGAAAAGGAGCCCAGCAAACACAGAAGCATCTCCCAAGACCTTGTGGAGACGACGTCTGTCAGCAGAGATTGGGGGCTCATTAGCTATTTTAAAATAGGGAACTGAGGTTTAAAATAGACACTCAAACAGCTGCTCAGGCGAGAAGGAAACATGGGGGAGCTGCTACTCCCTGTGACGTGTGTGGGGGATTATCCCAGGGCAGTGGCCAGAGCTGTGGGGGCAAGGTTGGTGCTGCCGGTGGGGGGAATGGAAAAGGCTGGGAAGGGACCCCAGAACTCGCAGGGTTGGACCTGAAAAGTTGCAGGATCAGACCCAAAACTCCTCAGAGGGTTTAGAGGAGCTTTGCATCTCTGGTGTGTTCCCTTTGTGACGTGTGACACCGTGTGTGCATCCTGCAGAAACACTCGTGCAGCGTCGTGCCAGGGCGATGCTGGGGCTGCTCACAGGAGCGGGGTGGCTGCTGGGGGATGTGTTCTGCCAAGGGATTTGGGCACAGAGCAAAGGCTGGTGGAGGCTCTGCTTGTCCCACAGCAACAGCAGCTGCTGCTGCTGCAGCTGCCGACCCCGCTTCTGAAATAAACTTTTGTGTATGCTCCCCTTCCTCCCCCGGGGAAAACAGAGAAAGAAATGAAACTTTAATGAGTCTGAACACATCAAAAGGGAAGTTGTAAAGGGGGCTGTTGAGTTGATTTAATCCTTGGGAAAAAAAAAAAAAAAGCAACCAAAAAAAAAAGAGAAGGGAAGGAAAAAAAGCCTGTGTGTGAAATATCTTTTTTTAGTTGTCTTTGATAGCTAACCGCAGTCTGGCCTCGCCAGTGCTCTGCTTCCCAGCTGAGGGCTCGTGCCGGGGCTATTTCCAGCTGAAAAGTGATAGCTTGGCACTGCCTGGGCTGGCAGTGCCCATGTAGAGCTGGGAGTGCTGCTTCCCAGCAGTGGGATTTGGCATCCCAGACCTCACAGCCAGAGGCTCCTGGGGTGCAGGACAGGCTGGAAATGCACCTCTCTTCTTGGCTCCCAGCCCTTGGATTTGGGGGTGCTGGAGCAGCTGTGCTGCATGTTTTCATGAGTGGATATTCCTAGAGTGACACCTGGAACAGGTCACTCCTTCCCAGGTCCCCATCCCACCCTGTCCTGCTCTGGCACCCCCAGCACCATGATGGTGGTGGTGGTGTCCCCCGGTTTCTGGAGGGGACATCCTGGTGCTGCCCACTCACCCTGAGTGTGAAGTTTCATTTCCAGTGTCAGTTTCTCTTCTAGTGTTATCCTCTGAAGAATTTCCTAATTCTTGGGATTATTTTACTTGTTTGATTATTCTAATTGGCACTTTTCCATAATCCTTAATGAATTGCCTCCTGAAATAGTTCCAGCTCTTTCTTCAGTACCTCAACACTGTTTTTAGTTCAAGCCTTGCTCTACAAAGCATTTGTTTTATTTTTAAAGCAACAGATATTAGGAAGAAATTCTGCCCTGTGAGGGTGGTGAGGTGCTGGCGCAGGTTGCCCAGAGAAGCTGTGGCTGCATCTCTGGAAGAGTGTCCAGGCTAGACAGGGCTTTGAGCAGCCTGCTCTAGTGGAAGGTGTCCCTTCCCATGGCAGGGTATTGGAACTAGATGACCCCTTTAAAGTCCTTTGTAAATCTGTAATTCTGAAATCTGACCCATTCTCTATGACCTCTCAGGTAGTGATTGCTGACTCCATCACTCCTAGCTAACCCCAGGTCCCCTCTAGTTTGTGTCACACGCTGCTCATCCCAGGCTGCTCCTGGGCTGCTTGGAGATTGTGCTGCTTGCCCACAGCTTCAGCTTCCTCCTCTTTCTTCTGCTGTTGCTCTGTCTTACACTGTGTCTCAATTGCCTGAACCATCTCTCTCTGCTGGCTGGGCAGCAAGCATGGCCTGGAGGGCTTTGTCCTCGGATAGACTCCTGTTTGGGATATTTTGCCTTCCCCAGTGTGATGGGAGGGAAATGAAGAGCTCATTTTACAGCAGTGTTAATGGTTGCACCTGGTTTGTAGCCATGATGCACTCCCAAGGGGACAGGCAGTGACACTGCCAGATTTTTTTTAATCGGGACAGAATGCACGCCAGAAGGCACAGCAGAGATGGTGTGTTCTGCTGAGCAGCCCTGCCTCCCAAAGCATCCCTGCCCTCAAGCTTTTCCCACTTGGGCCACTGATGTGAGAATGGGAGGTGGAAAGGGCAGTGTTGGGCTGCCAGGGACAGAGCAGACTGCAGTAATTTTGCTATCTCCAGGGTTAGACAACTCCTTCTTGCATCTTGCCCTGTTTTGGAGAAATGTCAAATGTTTTTTCACAAGAGATGACTCTATTTCATCTGCCTTAAGAGAGCAGCCTTAAAAGGCCTTACAACTCCATCTACCTCCCCTGTTTAACTGCTTTAATTCACCCCAGTGTCCTTCCCAGGAGCAGCCACCTTGCTGGTCCTGCCTGAGCTGCTGCTTTTGCCCCCACCCCATGGCTGCTGCCCCATGGCCTCGGCATCACTTTCCTCCTTTACTTCCAAATTTTCCTTTTTCCCTACTCAAAAAATTTTGTCTAAACCGAACATCCTCTCTGTGTTAGCTGTGGACAATCCAAATTCCTTTAATCTGCTGAAAAAAGTCCCAGCATTGATGTTTTTTGTGCACTGGCAATGTGGAGCCCAGCGGCTGCTGCTCTTCCTCGCTGTCAGCGCTCTGCTTTCCCCATCTCAGAGGTGTGACAGAGCATCCTGCCCTTAGGGGGGGATGCCTGTGCTAATCCAGTCCTGATGCTGTCACTTCTGACAGCCACTTCCATGTGAAACTCATAGGGGGAGGTGGGGAGGCTGGAGAGAAGAAGCTAGAGCCCCTGGAGCTGGTGAGCAGACAAACATTGTCTGCAAAATAATAGCCAGCCCATGGTGCTGCTGCTCAGGAGCTGGATCCTGGGCTGAGCCATGGGCAGCCAGCAGATTGTGCTGTGGGGTGGGAACTGCTTCCTGCTCTGGAGATGGAGCTCATTGTCTGGAAGGTGCCATGAGTTGGAGCAGAGATGGAGCAGAGATGGAGCTCATTGTCCCAAAGCTGCCATGAGTTGGAACAGAGATGGAGCTCATTGTCCCAAAGGTGTCATGAGATGGAGCAGAGATAGAGCAGAGATGGAGCTCATTGTCCCAAAGGTGCTGTGAGTTGGAACAGAGATGGAGCAGAAATGGAGCAGAGATGGAGCTCATTGTCCCAAAGCTGCCATGAGTTGGAGCAGAGATGGAGCTCTCTGTCCGAAAGGTGCCGTGCACTCAGCCACTGCTGCTCTTTTCATCTCCCTCCTGGCTGCTTGGAAACCAGCTCTAGGTTTTGTGCCTCCAAAGCTGAAAATGAGATTTTTAAAACATTTTGTTTTCCTGGAGCTGTAAAATGTCAAAAGCTGGGGTAGAGGCAGAAGGCAAGAGCTGTATTTTAAGGAATGCTTTCCTCAGAAAGCATCTGTCTCCAAATGCCTCCACTGAGAGCCACCTTAAACTCCAGGGTCCTTTCTAGGTTAGCACAAATTGCAGTGCAGTTGTGAGGAAAGCAGGGGAGGAAGAGGTGCAGCATATCTTGGCTTGTTGTCTCAGGAGGATGCTGCTGGCAGCCACCTGGATGCCAGGGTCATCAGAGGCAGCACAGGAGATCAGCTGCTTCCTCTCCACAATTACTTCTGGCTCACGGCTATTCAAAAGGGTTTTATTTGAACCTGAGAATTTTATTGGCCTGAGAATTGTCCAGAGCTTGAAGGGCTCCTGTGTGGAGATAAAAGGCACTTGCAGTCAGATGGGAGCTATCAGAGCAGTCAGGGCAGCTTTCCCTTGCAGCAGGCAGGCAGGCTGCCATCCCCTGCCCTGTGTCACCCACCTGCAGTGTGGGTGGTGGTGACACTGCATCCCCCTGGTGCTGTGTTCCACCTCTGCTAGAGACCATAGTGGAAGGATCTCCACTGGCTTTTTTGGAGCAGAGCTGAGCCTTACAGCCCCTGTGTGAACTCTGCAGTTATTTTACAGTTGTGTAAACAGAGGCACAGAGATTTCCAGCATGAGGAGATCCAGATGCAAGGTCCCATTCTGCTATGGGATGCAGTTGGGTGTTGGAGGCAAAGTGGGATCATCTCAATGCAGCCTCAGGATTAAATAAGGTAAAGTAAGGGCAAGAGTTATCAGCAGTTTGGGAGCAGCAGGGCTTTGGGTACCTCTCCTGTTGTAAATGGGAAGATGGGAAAAAGTCAGATGAGTTTTGTATTCCCAGAGTCACATCATAACAAACCCCAAGGGACTTTGCTGGTTGATGGGTGCTCGTAGGAGGCTGTGAAGCCATTTTTGAGCAGTGGATGTGCCAGGGACCTGGGTTTGTCCCTTCCTGCTGGTGGCAATGCGTGTTGAGCTTGCACAGCAGAGCATCACTTCCTAGAGCAGCAGCACCTACGTGGGATTTTATGCACCTGTGCAGGTTTTATTTCCTCCTTTATTTAATGATTTAATGTTCTTGGCATGTGGCTCCTTCCCCAGGCTGACAGGGATGCAAGCAGGATCTCAAGGTGGCTCTTGGATCTCGCATTAAGCCACATTAGTATGTGCTGTAGATTCTGTTTCCTGTGAATTTGCACACAGCGGGAGGACGAGCAGGAAGGCTGCTTCTTGCTGGCAGCCTTCCCAGATATTCTTGGCATTGCAGATCTATACTTGCATCGTCGCTGTGGCCCTGTTTTAACAGAAAACAGAAAGTGCTGTGCTCACAGGAAGGCACAGCCCCGGCGAGTGCCGGCGATGGCGGCACCGGCACAATCCGTCTGCCGTGCACCATGGCCCTGTCCCTGTCCTGTCCTCCCTCAGTCCCCTCTGCCCTTCTCTGATGGCCACTCACAGGTCAGGCTGTGCTCAGGGAACACATCCAGGTGGTGCAGGGCTGGCTGGGCTGGGTGGTGTGGCACTGCCCCCTCAGGTTCATCTCCTCCAGGCTGTTCATTACTGGACTCCCATCAGGAGGTGCCCCCACGTCTCCAGGAGCCCCAGCAGCTCTTTTCAAGGTGTGCATTGCTGGCAGGTGGTGGTTGTGTGGTGCCAGTGTCACTGGCAGAGCAGGCACACGGAGCAGGTCTGTCTGTGGGAAGCAGTGCTGGAGATGAGTGTGCTGAGGCGGGGAGAGGAGTGAACTGGTGCACCAGCAGTGGGTGTGGGACTGGAACACGTCCCTGCCCCCATCTTGCACTGAGAAGACACCTCAGCTCCTCCTCACAGGGCTGGGTGCTGCACCCACAACACCCAGCAAAGGGAGAGAGCCCCTGCAGGAGCAGTCTGTGCTGCAGTGTGGAGCGTGGCAGCCCGAGGAAAGGCGGCCAGGCTGGCCTGGCACCAGGGTGGCACGGTGCAGATGTCCCAGCCATGCCTGGACGTCACCTCTCCGTGTCCCCTGGGAGTGCTGGCTGGCAGCCAGGCTGTATCCTGCAGCCTGGGGAGGGCTTCCCGAGGCTGCCTGCTCAGTGTGTACTCCATGAACCAGCACACTTTGTTCTCAGTGCTCACATTGGACTTCCTCTCCTCGGTCAGCGACGCAGGCTGGCTGTTGACTCATCAGCTGCTTCCCTTGGGCTTTGCTGCAGAAGGGGCAGGCAGGATTCTGCAGCAGTTTGAGGAGCTTTTGGAGCACAGCTTTTTTTTCTTTTAACATAATCCTTTTTTTTTTTTTTCCTGGTTTTTTTTTTCCCTTCCCTCCAGCTCATCATGAAAAATGTGTGAGTTTGGAGCTTGCAGATGGCATGCTGGCGATTTTACAAAGGGCTATTTCTTGGGTTGGTTATCCCTGTTCTGTGGCTGCCTGCTCTTGAATGTGCCTGGGTTCTGGTATGCTCCAGAAATACATCTACACTTCCCTCAGAGACTGTGCTCTGATCGAAAGAAATGAAAATCCCAATTGCCCTAGGCCTAAATGTTTTGATCACAAGCCCTGGGCTGTGTGTGGGGAGAGGAAGACTCCCTGCCTGCCCGTTCCTGGGGACCCCCACAGTGACAGCTGGGCTGTGAGGATGGGCTGGCCAGTGGCACTGATCCAGGGCTGCAAAATAATCCCAGTGATGTAACATCAGTGAGTTTGGTCTCCAGCTCTGCCCCTGGCCAAGGGAGGTTTCCAGTCAGATCTGCTCAGGCGTCCCTTGGCCCTGCAGGCAGAGGGGAGGGATGGTCTGTGCACAGGGTGGTCTGTCCTGCCAGGGCTTCAGGGACCTGGTTTGGGGTGGGATGAATCACACCAGGGCAGCAGAGGGACTGGGCCATGCACAGGGTGGCACTGGTGCTGAGAAGGGGCACTGGTGCTGCACAGGGTGGCACTGGTGCTGCACAGGGGGGCACTGGTGTTGCAGTGGGTAGTACTGATGCTGCAGAGGGGGGCACTGGTGCTGCACAGGTGGCACTGGTGCTGCACAGAATGGCACTGGTGCTGCATAAGGTGGCACTGGTGCTGCAGAATGGGGCACTGGTGCTGCACAGGTGGCACTGGTGCTGCAGAGGGGGACACTGGTGCTGCAGAAAGGGAATTGGTGCTGCAGAAGGGGCATTGGTGCTGCACAGGGTGGCATTGGTGCTGCACAGGGTGGCATTGGTGCCGCAGAAGGGGGCACTGGTGCTGCAGGAGGTTGTTGGCTCGTGCCCAGTGCCTGTGAGTGCTTTGCAAAGGAGTGAGTGTGATTTACTCTGCCTGTTACTTGTCATCATTTCAGGTTTACTCTCTGCTTGACAAGTTCTTGTGTGGGCTTTCAGCAAGTCCTCACCTTTATTAGTTTGCTATGGGAAATGTGCTAATCCAGCCTGTTCTTACCTCATTCTGAGCCACTTGGACTTTTATTTTGAATGTTTGCTAATTTTCCCAGTGGATGCCTGTGGTTTATACTGGATCAAGCACACAGAAAGTCAAGTGTGCTTCAGCAGCAAATGTATAGAACGAGTGAGCTGGATTTCCTGCTGCTCTGTAACAAGGTTTGCAGCTCTTGGGACCCACTCTGGTTTGGTAGAGCCTTGGGAGCCTCCACAGCTCACTGCATTGCCTCTGCTCTCCATCCAGAACCGTGGATTTATTGTGTAGCCAGGCGAACCCCAGCAGCTCTGACTGCTGGGCTTGCAACCACAGCCCCAATGAAATCACCTCCCAGTGATTTAGGGCACCTTGGGTCCCCTCTGAACAATGCAAGCATCTATTGCATTTAAGTGCTCTCCAGAGTGATGGGAGGAGAGGGACAGCCCAGCAGCAGGAGCAGCTGCTCAGTTTTTGGTGGTGCTGTGGGTAATCTTGTAGAATTTAGGTGGGGTGTTGCTGGAAAGTGAGCTGCACTGTGTTCCTAACATCTTGGGGAGGTGGAGGAGAGCTGCAGGTAGTTTCTCTCAGTGCACTTGAAGAAGATCTGGAAAATCTGGTCTAGTTGAAGGTGTCCCTGCTCATGGCATGGGGCTTGGATTAGAGGACCTTTAAAAGTCTCTGCCAGTTCAAACCATTCTGGGGTTTCATGAGGTGCACCCAAAGCTGCAGGGGATGGTGGAAGAGGCACATGGATCCCTCCCTGTTCTCTGGGATGAGCTCTGAGCTGCTTGGAGTGTCAGAGCTGTTCTCATGTGCTTCAGGGTTCAGTGTCAGTTCAGTGATCCAGAACACATTAAGAGAGTCTGGGTGCTGCCTTTTCAAATTCCTCAAAGCTTTGCTTGCACTGGGCTGGGTTTCTCTAAGGAGACCCATGTGCAGACACTGCTGCTGGATGGGAGTTGTTGTCATCTTGTGCTCATGTCTGTGTTTTGAGCTCTGCCACACTCAGCCCTGTGAGTAACAGTGTCAGGGGGGTTTGTGCAGATCTTGGTCTGCTGTGGCTCCTGCTCAGACCCTGGCAGGTGCAGAGCTGCCACCATTGCTCATGTCTTCTGTTTCTGGTCTCCATTAGTAGGTGGATACAAAGGCAAGTGGAGCTGTTTGCATTACTGAAGTAATTATGGAAACATTATCTGGCTGGGATAATTAATTCCAGATGCTTTAATGTTAGTAGCTTGACTTAAGTTACATAAAGAAGCAACTTTTTTTTTTGTCTTTTTTATATCCAGAAAACACACACTCAAGTGTCCCTGGCTTCTCTAGTAGCAATTCCAAGACCTCTGTTGCTGAAATGGGAATGAGCAGGATGCTGGCAGCCTGCAGGCTGGGTCTGGAGGAGGTTGCTGTGTGACCCACATGGGTCCCTGAAGGGCCATGGGGGGGTCAGGGATGCTCTTGGAAAGGGGGAGAGCAGCACCTGTGGGTGCTGGGGCTGCTCTGCCCTGCTTGCCTGCAGGGAGCTGTGTGAGCATCCCCTGCAGCTGCCCTGGCACTGGAGGCTGATCTGTTTGCTGTGTTCTGCTGGGTGTCAGAGCCAGGAGAGCAGCACAGGCTGTGTCACCTCCCAGCAGCAGGGAGGGACAGTCCCCCTGCTGCCTTCAACACTGTTAGAGCTGAATGGCACAGAGAGAAAAGGGGGAAAGGAATCTGGAGAAGATCTTTGCACAGCATCAGAAATTATGTGTGCGTTTTGCTCTCAGCCCAGACATTGCTTTTGTCTGGTCTGCCAGAAAAACATCTGTGTTTTGTTGTTGCAATCAGCCCACCAGCAAAGCACTGCCCAGCCATTGCTGTGTCTCTGCAGCCCTGGTTTTCCTCTCTCAGAAGCTGTGGAGATGAACCCTCTGGTTCATCTGCCTTGGGAAAGCAGACACTGCTCTGCACCTGAATCCTTCTGTACCAGGTCCCCGCTGCCATCTACATCAAAATGATTCTCTGGGCACTGAATCAGAGTTGCAACTTAAATAATTCATTTGTTGAGCTAAATCTCGGTGAGATTTAGGCTGGAATATAAATGTGAGAAAGACAGGGACATCAACACTGGTCTTCCTCTAGTCTGCTGGGTATCAGGCTTTTTATGTGGTGATAAACAGCTCAAAAATGGAATTGGAAAAGCTGTCTGGGTTTCACAAGATGGCTGTTTAGTGCCTCCTGTTCACTTGTTTTCCTCTTTTTATCACATCAAAGAAGAGTGAATCACTTTCTCCTTAGAGGATTATGTTATTCCAGGGGCCTGGAAGGACCCACTGTGGTTAAAGGCTGTTACAGAAGGAGATTTCAGATGGGGAGGGAACAACTGAGCATTTTTCTTACTGCACCTGTTAATTGTAATTGGGAGCTTCAGCTGCATTTCTGTAAAACTTCCAGATCCTGCCTATGTAAATCCTAAACTGCCAGCAGCTGGGAGGGGACACCTTACCCCATCCTTAACGTTCTGCATGGAAATGGGAATGGGATTGTCACAGGGGGATTTCTAAGCCCAAAGAGAGAGCCCTTGAATGATCCTGGGAAGGAATTTGGCTGTGCCCTGCAGAGCTGTGCTGTGCTGCTCAGGGATCAGATGCTCCCCATGGCTGGGGATGCTTTAATAATGAAAATTTCTGATGTTCACTGGGTAGCACCGAGTGTCAGAATTCAGCTGGGGAAGAGCAGCAGCAGCTGAAGGGGACACCCTGTCCTGGGCTGGGGACAGCAGGGTCCCTGGGACGTGCTGGGGTCCCTGGGACGTGCTGGGGTCCCTGAGGTATCCCGGGGTCCCCGAGGCATCCAGCAGGAGGGCTGGGAGTGCAGCCTGCCCAGCCAGCCAGCATTGCTGCACAGCACCCAGCATTACGTCACCTGGAGCTGCACTCACTGGCTGCTGGCACCAGGGCAGGAGCTGCTGCGAGCTGCATTAACCCCTTCCTGAGCATCCTCTGTGCCACTCAGGCAGCACAAAGGGACCTTCCCGGAGCTGAGCATCAGGCACCGGTGTCTGTGCAGTCAGGGGGTGCATTTTGGGCACGGCTGCTCCTGTTTCTGGATGCTCCTGGGATTCAGCTGCTTTGTTCTCTCAGCACAGCAGCAAAAGGCAAATGGAGCTTCATGGCTGGACTGTGTGTGTCACTGCCTGTGTGGGTTTTTGGGACAGGCACTTAAAGGAAGGTTTGGGTTGTAGCAAAGGGCAGTGCCAGCCCAGGCACGCCCTGTGCCCATCAGGGCAGGGGGGACAGACTGCTCATGGCACTGAGCTGTGTGCCCAAGCAGGGATGTGCATGGGAGGGGCTGATGTTAAGTTCCCTCCATCAGCCTTTTTTGCTAGGAATGTGCTTGTTGCAGCCCCTGCCATGAAGATAGCCTACAAAAGGTGCAGAATGGGTGGCAGATGGGGCCATCTAGGTTTCCCTTCATCCATCAGCCATCACAGGCTTCCCTTCCCAGACCAGAGGTTCCCATTCCTGTGACTGCTCTGTTGATGTATGTATGCATGATGAATTTGCATGGATTTTCAGAGGCTGTTGCCAAATCTTGAGGGGATTTTGGCTCCAGCAGCCAATAAGGAAATACTGCAAATAGTTTATTTTCTGCACAGAGTGGTCCCAGCGGTGCCATCTCATTCTTCTCTTTGGGTTCTTGTTTGTTTTAAAATAAGAGGGTTTGGTGACAGTGCCCTGTTGAGATGCACTGTGTCCCCTCTCTCCCTCCCTCTCCAGGACCAGCTGCCCCTAGCATCCCTTCTCCATGCACAGGAGGATGTGTTGGCAGGCTCTGGGTACCTGTGGTTCCTCGGCAGGGTCCAGGGGCTCTGGTGTCAGGTTCCTTGTGCCAGCAGGGTGCTCACAGAGCTCTGAACTCTCTGTGCTGGTGACCAGGGTGCTCCAGATGTTCCCTGGGGTATCTTCAGCCAAGGAAGGAAGGGTGAAGTGCGCAGGTACCTGTTAGCACCAAGCCCTGGGTGAGCCTAAAGACACTTTTGGGCTCATCCAGCTGCTCAGGCCAGCTTGCTTGCAGGTCTGAACCTCAGGCCAGTTAATGAAAACCTAAAATATATATTATCTATATATCTAAATATATATTATCTTCTTGGCCTTCCCTCTTGTCTTTGAGCCCAGTTTTGCGAGTGTAGTTTTTGGCTCATGGTTTTATAGCCTTTACTAGAAGCCATAAAAATACAAGAAGTAGGAGTAACATGGTCAGTAAATCTGGGAGTGGGAATGCTGAGGATCACAAACCCTTGTGTGTGGGTTGTGGCTCATTATTGTGGCCATCCACCACTATCTCCAGCCCTATCCTTCACCCTTATACCCCCAGGCACTTTTTCTAACTTAAATGCTTAAATTCTGCTCTGCTGTTGAGAGGCAACAGCATGTATAAAATCTGTTAGCTTAAGTTCAAAAGAAAGTGGGGCACCCAGTCCAAATGGCCTGCTAGATACTATTTTTAATAAACAGAAAGTGAAAATCATCCCTTTAAATTGCCCCTTTAAAGCTGTTGTGTGCCACAGGAGAATTCCCCATAAGCAGAGCAGTACGTAGGAGCAGTATCAGCACTGAGGGCTGCTGGCAGAGCTGTCTTTGCACTGACTTTCTTAGGCTGACTTATTTATGGACATTGGACAAGACTAATTTAGGCTGGAGTGGAGGTAAAGAAAAGATTACTGACTAATGTCTTCCTTGTAATAAAATTAAGTATTTTTACATGAGAAACACTATGCAGGATTAATTATTTCTGATATATTAAAGGGAGCATATAGAAAAAAAAAGCCTTCTCCCTTCAGCCAAGTGAAGCATTCAGTTTACAGAGATGATTAACCATGGGAATTTGCTGAGTATATTTTATTACAGTGTAATCTTCTCCAGGGATAGATGTGATCCTCAAGAGTGTTGGGGTCCACTTACTCCTTTTCCTCAAGTGCCCTTGAGACCCACTTTCAGACTAATGGCCTCAGGTTTGTTGTGATTTTCAGGCTGATCCCAATTTTCAGCCCTTCGTTTAAAGGAGCCTTTGATGGATACAGGATTTTAAGAAAATGCTGTGTCTCTGGGTAAATAAAGGAGTAAATGCTCCTCCTGTGTAGCTGAGCTTCTGTGAATGGTCTTGCTCCTGATGGAGGCTTTGCCCCTGTGATTCTTTGCCTTGATGGTGAATTTGGGTGGGTTGGTGGCTCCTGTGCAGACTCCTCATCACCCAGCCTGGCTATTTCTTTGTCCACCAAGCAAATTTGGGAACATGGTTTCCCAATGGATTAAGACTTGTCTGTGCACAAAAGGGGAGCCCTGATGACATCCCCAGCTCCTGGAGCCCAGCAGGAGATGGACAGACACTGCTGAGGGCAGCCTCTGGGCTTTGTTCCCTTTTTATTGCCATGTCTCCACTGCAGTGCTTGGACAGCACAAAGCTTAACGCTTTTTGGGCTCCAGTTTCTTGAAGCTGCTGGAGGTGAGGAAGGTGCCCAGCTTGGTCTGTTCTCTGTATTGCTGTGAGGCAGGACATGGTCTTTCCCAAAGGATTGCTCTCTTGTCTTAAACTGTAGGATCTCTTCCTTCCAAAGCTCCTCCTGGCCTAAGGCACTGTCACTGCACTTACTCTTCTTTACATCTCAGCACCAGGAAGAACTTTGCAGGTGTGGTAGCACATGTCAGGAAGGAGTGGGTTGCTTTTTAGGAACCTGATTTTATCCACCAGAGCAGATGCAGGAATCACTGGCAGGCTGTGCATCTCTGGGGCACTGGGATGCCCCATGTGAGCCTCAGCATCTGGCAGCCTCCAGCTCCCCTCGGGGTGGGAGCAGTGCTCATGGGAGCAGGCACAGGCTCTCCTGGGGTTTGCTGAATTGTTGGCAAGCCATAAAACCCGTGTGTGTTTAACTGAGTGCTGCAGATGAGTCAGGGAGTTGATCGGGACCAGGCTTCCAGCAGGTCTTCATAGGGTTATACAAGTTTTTCACTGTATAAAAAATAATTTAGCAGCTATTTCAGTTTCTTAATTTCTGACCTCCTCTGTTTGCTGGTATTTGAAATGGTGAGAAAATGGCATGAACATATCCCAGCATCCCAAGCCTGAATTAACTCCAGGGGATCCCAGCCCTTGCTGCCAGACCAGCATGGGGTTATGGGGAGGAAACTTCAAAGGTAAAGTTTAGTGATCCTCTTAGGAAGATACTTTTCATATTAATGCTTATTCCTTGTAGGAAAGTGCTGAGAGCTGCAGCACCTGATCATCCCTCCCTGATCCCTGCGCTCCCAGATGGGGAGAGGCACCTGCCATCCCTGCACTGGCATGTTTCAAACCTTTAACAGAGTGCTGGTCAGCTTGTTAGATGTTGGTATCTTCATTACCTTGATCTTCATCATCAGTGACGTGGTGAGAGGCAAAATGTCCCTCTACAAGTGCCAGTTCCCATTAAACCAAAGCAAACTGCATTTAATTACAGTGTCAGAAAGAGCTGGACACTGAGCACTGGTGGAGCTGCTACCATCAGTGAGCCCCTGAGCTCCCTGTGCTCTCTGCATCACCAGGGACTGTGCACAGCCAGGACCTGAGAGTCTGAACATGAGTCCAGGTTTGAGACTCTGAACATGAATCCAGGTTTGAGAGTCTGAACATAAATCCAGGTTTGAGACTCTAAACATGAATCCAGGTTTGAGAGTCTGAACATGAATCCAGGTTTGAGAGTCTGAACATGAATCCAGGTTTGAGAGTCTAAACATAAATCCAAGTCTGAGACTCTAAACATGAATCCAGGTTTGAGAGTCTGAACATGAATCCAGGTTTGAGAGTCTGAACATGAGTCCAGGTTTGAGAGTCTGAACATGAATCCAGGTTTGAGAGTCTAAATGAATCCAGGTTTGGGGATATTGGGAGCACTGGGGAGGGGGGTACATGACTCGAGGTGACTGTCACTTGTCTCCTGTCCCTGAGCATCAGGTTCAGCAAAACTTCTCCACGAGATGCCTGCAGAAAGGAGGTGGAGCTGTGTGCCCAGGTGGGAGTGGATGTGCCCAGGCTCAGGCAGGTCCCGCACACCCCTCTTGGTGGGTAGTACTGGATGCACTGTGTGAGGTAACCCCAAGGGGTTGCTCCATGTAGGGGGACAGAATATAAGAAAATAAAGATAGTGTAGAAAGTAATCTCACCCCTAAGGAGTTCCTGCTGGCCAATTACCAAAGATTAGGAACAGGCCTGACTTTAACAGGCCACAGCTGTACCCAAAGAGAAGAAGAGTGCTATAAAAGAGTGGGGTGCCTGGTTGGGCAGGGGTTGGAGTCAGTTGGCTGCTTTGTGGAGAAGAAAGAGTCAGTGCTCTGAGGAGCTACCCACAAGAAACACCAAGAAGGTTTGGAGCTTTTGTGATAAGGAGACAACAGCATGGAACCCCTGTGACGAGATGACAACAGCTCCAGTCACACCAGCATCCTCATCACACTGAGTGCATTTCAGTGATGTCAGTGCAGTGAATGACCTGTTCAGGGTACTCCTTTGATATGTACACAGAGCATTAATCTTTGCAGGTTCATGCCAGGGTAAAAATAGCAGCTCTTTGCTCCTGCCATCCCGAGCATCCGCGGCTGGCTCGGTGTCAGAGCATCACCTGTTGCAGGGGCTTTGGGGTGAGCAGCTTGTGTAACTTGGCTTAGTGAGGGCTTATGGCCCTGAGCTCGTGCTGCTCAGGCAGCTCTCCCCAACAGAAGCATTCATTGCAGGTGGAGGAGTGGTTTTCTCTCTCCTGTAACACAAGGCTGTGCCCAGCCTGGCTGCTCCCACACCCAGGTTCTGTCTCTGTGAGGGCTGACCCTGACTTGGGCTCATGAAAAGGAGAGGTTCAGTCTGATGTGAACCAATTGTACATTGTACCAGCAGCTCTTGCTTTATTTTTTTGTTAATAGCATCTTCCAGTGGCTAAAGGGGCTACAAGAAAGGCTGGACAGGGAGTTTTTAGATAGGTATGTAGTGATTAGACAGAGGGGAATAGCTTTGAGCTGACAGAGGGCAGATTTAGATAAGATGTTAGGAAGAAATTTTTCCCTGTGAGGGTGGTGAGGCCCTGGCACAGGTTGCCCAGAGAAGCTGTTGATTGCTCTATCCCTGGAAGTGTCCAAGGCCAGGATGGATGGGGTTTGGAGCAACCTGGGATGGTGGAAATTGTCCCTGCCCATGGCAGGGAGGGGTGGAACTAGATGATCTTTAAGGTTCCCTCCAAACCCATCTATTGTGTGATTCTCTGATTTTAAGGGTTTGGGCGCTCCTTAGATGCCAGTCCTGAAGCTGTGGCTGGAGCATCCCTCTAATGTCTGCATTAGAGAAGTCAGTGAATCTCCAAGTGCTGTCCTGGATTACAGTGAGGTTGTTCTCAAATGTGGGGACTGAACTGTCCTTCCATGTGGCTCTTTTTGATTCTTTACCTTAATTTTGGAGATGTACTCAGGACATTGGGTCACATGGTTATTTTCAATTTACTGTGGGGCAAGTAAAGCAAAAGAGATAAGAAGAACCCATTTCTTGATGTTTTTCTCTCTGAGCCATAATGCTTCTCCTGCTGGTGGCTCTGGAAGTGCCTCCAGTGTTTGTGACCACAGAGGACAGCAATTAAACTGCATGTCTGGCTCTGTAGGAGCTCCAGGTTCATTTTCCTGCCCTGCCACAGATTCCTTCCCAACCTTGGCAAGGCAGGCAGGGTCTCATTCCCAAGGACAGCTGGGCTCAGGTGTCTCTCCCTGGCACATACAGACCTTGGAGCACCTGGTACCACAGCTCATCTGGTTCTGTGATGGACACCATGGCTCTGCCCCAGACACATCCCAGAGCACAAGGCACTCAATGCTCTGACATTAGCTTGCACAGCAGGACAGAAGGCAGATAAAAGTCTTGCAGGGACCAGCAGCCTTCCCAGCTGGCCCTGGTGCAAGAGCAGGGCTGGGTCCTCCAGCTCTGCATGGGGAGAAGCTGTGCTGCAGTGAGGTGTGTTTGGTTGCTGTTTCTGTGCAGCATCTTTCTGGCTTGCTCTCTGTGCCAGGAGGTGGATGTCAGGGAGGAAATGTGAGCTGTGCAAATCCTGCAGCAAGCTCCAGCTCCCAACCTCTCTGAGATGTGTCAGCTGGCACCACAGGCTGCTTCTCATTTCCAGCCTGTCCTCTGCTTGCGTGTCATGAGGCGTGACACTGCTGACATGTGCATGGCAAGTCTCATGCATATTGCTGCAGAGCTGCCAGGGAAAGGCAGAATTGCTGACAGCCAGAGCCTGGTTCCTCTCTGTGCAGGGAGTTTGCAGCACACGAGGCAGCTCCTCTCCCCATCCCCGTGGTTGTGATTAGAGAGCACTCAGAACAAGTCTTACAGGCCACCATGGGATGTTCCCCAGTGCCAAAGAGCTGCCCAGTGGATGTAGCACTGATTGTATGGCACAGTGGAGGTGTTCATGGAGCAGGTAATGCCTGGGGGGTTTGCTGTAACTGCTTGGAGCATCATCTCCACTGCACCTCATTTTTCTCATGTAAAGAGTAATTTCTGAGGGTGAATGGGAACACTCTTGCTGTAGTTGCTCTCCTGAGGCTGTCTGTCAGTGCTTGGATTGACTTTAGGTGCAGTGGCTTTGTTTTCCTTCACAGAGTCAGGTGCCCAGTGTGCTCTCACCCTCTGTGGCAAGAAACAGAATATTTTTCTGAGTTGTAGCTCTTTCTGAACCTCCCTTTCTTTTCTTCCAGGATCATCCCCCAGCTGGAGAGCTCACTCTCACAGGTTTCACCCAGCAGCCTGCCTGGCTCTGAGATCTCAGAGGCTACAAGGACTTACCTGCAGGGCATGAGCCGCTATGACCTGGACGAGCTCGATGCCTGCTGGTTGGAGCTTGTTAACATGGAGCTCAAGGAGATGGGTGAGTATTGCTGCCTTTGTTTTCTTTCTGCCCTGGCTGTCCCACAGTGGGCATTTTTGAGTAAATATGTGGAACTAAAAGCCGTGAAGAAGAACTGTCAGAAAGCCTGGTCCTGCTTGTTTCTTGTTCCAGGCATTCTCTAGATATCACAGCCTAACATTGCCTGCATCACTGCTGTTATATCACTGCACATTCTTCAAATCCTTTAGTGGATTTTAGTCAAGTGCAACTACCTGAGCTTGGAATTTGACCACTGGCACTAGCTTAGCATGGTCTGCTGGGCAAATTTGTTGGCACAGACCCCTGGGTGTGTGTAGCCCTGCCAGACTGTGGAGGGATTTTCCAGTCCTTGTTAGGGAAGCGTTGCTGTGGTGTGGCTGCTGCCCTGCAGGTAAGAGCAATACCTCAGTAAAGCATTCACCTTGAGAGGTCAGTGAGGGCTCAAGTGTGCCTGCACGAAGGGTTAGTCCTGGTGGCAAAGGCCTTTCAGGAGTGGGGGAAAGGATTTGACAGGTACTTGAGCAGATGGGATAGTGCCCTGTGGAGCAGGAGGGTTGTGTGGCTCTCCCAGGCAGCTGGTTGAGGGCTGCAGCAGGATTCAGGATGAGGTCAGGAAGATGCAGTTCAATGAGCTTGCATGGAGCACAGACAAGCTCAGAAGTCGGCCATGACATTGATGTTGGTTTTGGAAGATCTGTCCTTCTGGTGTACTCATGGTTTACAATGAAATTTTGTTACCATGACCTTGAGAGAGTTTTAGAAGCTGCTTTCACAGTTTGTGTGAATATCTGGTATAGGTATCCTGTATATTGGATTTCCCATAATCCAACACTGTGGAGCCTGTAGCATCACAGAGAAGTCACAAGTCAGTTCTGCCCTCATTAGCTGCTCCTGTATCAGCAGCCCCAGCTCTGTCATTAGCACACACAGGTTCTGAGGCACTGGAGCTGCACTGAAGTCCTTGTGCAGAGCAGAGGGTGCTGCTGGATAGAGCCAAGTGCCTCAGTCCTGCTCAGGACTTTCAGAGGATCCATCCTTCCTAACTATGCACAGCTGCTGTTGCTGCATCAAGAAACCACCTTCAACCACACTGGGCATCATTCTGACCTCACTGTGCCTTCACTGTACCCCCTGCTACATTTCCCTCACCATCTCCACAGCTGCAGGGCCACCAGAATGTTTCTGGGCTCCAGAGAAGCATTGTCTCTATTTCCACTTCCTCTTGTGTGTATTTCACAAGTCTCTAGAAATGAAGTGGGCAGAGATTTGGCTTCTCCAGCTCAGTTGGATTAAATTTGCCTTGCTTTATTATTTCTTCAGAGTATTCTGTTTCAAATGCAGTTTCCAGCTGTGGAGCTCCAGGGGTGATGGAAGGTGGAGATAGTTGGAAGGTCCTGCCCCAGGCCAGACAGGAGCTGGCTGTCCCCATGTCACCTTTGGGCTGGGAGGTGCCAACCCCACGAGTGCTGGGCTAGAGGGGCAGCTTCTCCAGCAGCTCTGCCTTGGGAGTGAGTTGAGTTTAGGAGGGGAGGTTTAGGCTGAGCTTTATCCCAGCCATAGCCATGCTCTTGGTGTGGCTGGCACCTCAGCATCCCAGGGAATCCATCCCGGGTCAGGACACAGGCAGTGCTTTGTGCTGACCCCCAGCCATTCTGAGCAAGCTGCATTTTTTCCCCTCCATCTCATTGTTTATCAGCCAGTCACCTTTTCCAAGGAGTGTCCTTAGGAGATGTTTGTCCAGGCTGGTTGAAACCACAGAGTCTGAGGAAGCCCTTGAGCCTTCCTGCCATCACCAGCTCTAGATGGTGATAGGACTGAGGTGATCCCAGCAGTGGTGGTGCAGAGAGCATCACTGCCCATTCCTGTCCATTCCTGCTTCTCCAGCCCATTCCTGTCACTGAGGAGGCTCTGTCATTACTGGCTGAGCCTTAAATATGCTGGGGAGAGAGTAGCTTTGAAAACCAATGTTTGGCATGTGAAATCCACTGCAGATACAGCTTCAACCCAATAGATTCTGGTATCTTTCCCCCTTCCCCACTCCTCCCAAATTCTCTACTTGTGGTACATTTTTTCCAGTGACTTGGAAGAGATGTGGCTTTGATAATGCCCCATCCCTGCTGCTGTGGGGAGCTGGGGGTTTGGCAGGTGGGAAGCTGGATGGGAGTTGGTGCTCCTGGCTGCAGGGCCATGGTCACATCACCCTTGGGAGCTGTGCCTGCTGTGGAGCCTGGAGGTCATTGTGCTTCTTTGCATCTTCCTGCCCATGGAAGTGATGGGGTTTGGGTGCTCGTAGAGGAAAGCTGTGGCAAATCTGTTGCTGCTCAGCTCCTAGGCTGGGCCAGAGCAGGGCTTTGCTCCCTCTGCTTCTCAGATGGGAAAAGCCAGGGTGGGATTTGGGTGCCCTTCAGCACCCAAGGCAGTCCATAAATAGCTCTTTCTCCCGGAAGCCCTTGACATTAATGACACTGTTAATGACTCCCTGAGATCTCCAAACCTGCTTTGCTAATCTCCAAGATCATTAACATGACTTAACTAGAGAATGGCAGCCTGTCCTCCCATTCAGAGGAGCCAGGAGTTATCTCCCAGCCTTAATTTAGGAGGTAGGCAGAAGTTTAAATTCTTCATGGGTGTTTGGCTGAACTCTTGTCACTGGGCTGTGCAGGGGCACAGTATGTCATTCCCAAAATATTTAATGACAAAGAAGGATCCAGATCTCTGACTGGCTCCTGAGGATGTGTGGGGAGGAGAGCTGGAAAACACCTATGAGATCATCCAGCTCGCCTTTTGTGGCTCTACGTAGCACACAGCACATGCCTTTTCCAGTCCTTTTTAGGTCACCCCAGGGATGGAATTTTATCACCAAGATCAGATAAACCTCCAGATAGCTCCAGCTCTCTGCATTCTGCCTGCTGACTCCTCTCCCAATTAAGTGGAATTGCTCCAGAAAGCAAAGGTTTCACATGAAAAGCAAAAGTTTGAAACATGAAACAGCTTTAAATAGTTTTAAACCCCCTAGTAAGATGCCTCAGTAGCTGTTGCTGTACTCGATGGAAATGTGCTGTTTAAAGAACCTTTGTGTCCTAGAGATGAAGTCAGTATTTAGGCATGCCTAAGTGTTTTATTTGTTGCTGCTGCAATATGAGATTGTAAAAAAAGTGGATCTGAAGAAGACTGAATGGAGCCTGGAGCCAGATTAATGTCCATGCCACTCCAGGCAGCACAGGCCCGTCCTTTTAGACAGCAGCCATGCCATAAATCTTCATTTTTACATTAACATTTTATGCTGTGTTTTGTGATCTCTACTAAATCCAAAGCTATTGTAAGAGTGCAGCTAGAGAGACTTCAAAGAGCAAGGCTGAAAGATCCTTTTGCAGTGATGGACACTTCATAAACACACGGAAAATCCTCAAGAAATTGCTGAAATTGTTGTCGGAATCAATTTTGCTGAAGGCAGAGTCGACATTTCTAAGTATTCCCTTGACTTAATCCATATGGTGTATTCTGCTCACATATGCCTACCACAGCTTCTATCTTTGGAGCTGGAGGTGTTCCTGGTATTTTATGGCAGGAACATGCAAAGGTCACATGGATTGCTTTTGAAGCTCTGGGGGGGAATTCAGTGCTTGCATGCTTGAGATGTGTCTGTGTGCTAATGAGCTGATCCCTCCCTGCTGGAGGTGAGATTGGTCGAGTAGATGTGAAGGAAGCTGCAGTCAGTGGGGTACCCTGGGCACGATGTGCTCGGTGGAGCAGAGGGTGTTGTCACTCCTGCTCCTCACAGAGCGGCTCCTTCCCACCCTGGCATTCCTGGGTGTCACACTCTGAGGCTGCTCCCATCCCGCTGCATCCTTCTGGGAGCCCCTTTCTCCCCCTGAGGCAGGAGCTGGCACTCCCCAGGCACAGCCTGTTGGCAGCTGCTGCCCACCACCGTGTGTCCATGTCCCACTGTGCAGGACACGCCAGGACAGAATTGTGGAATGGTTTGGTTTGGAAGAGACCTTAAAGCTCATCCCGTTCCCACCCCCTGCCATGGGCAGGGACAGCTTCCACTGTCCCAGGTTGCTCCAAACCCCATCCAACCTGGCCTTGGACACTTCCAAGGGATGGGGCAGCCACAGCTTCTCTGAGCACCCTGTGCCAGGGCCTCACCACCCTCACAGGGAAGAATTTCTTCCTGATATCCAATCTAAACCTGCCCTCTGTCAGTTTGAAGCCATTCCCCTCTGTAAAACATCACAAGCCTCTGAATCTGAGCTTATTTATCTCCTCAGAGATACAGATAATCAATACCACGTGTAAATGACTGTATTAATAGTTTGTATGTGATGTATTAATGTATGGATTAGCAGGGTGGGAGATCAGTGGGACATTTTCCCTCCACGTTGTCAGCACAATCAGTTTTTACATCGAGTCGCTGTTGTGCTGTTTCCATAATTCCTGGCAGTAATGCCAGCAGTTTCCAGCAGCACTCCAGCTCTGCTGCTGATGGGGTGAGGAGGCTTTCATCAGGAGTGCTCCAGGACAGCCCTGTCAGAGCCCAGCATCTCTGCAGCTTCCAAAGTGCCTTCTGAAACATTTTGTCATCATCTTAAATTTGAGCAATAATTGATGTCGGTGGGTGGCAGAAAGGGTGATAATTGGTTCCTGTAAATCTTTTAAGTGCATTAGCAGGCTGTGTTTGTAACAAAATGTCTGGAGGTTTCGCTGTGGATGCTCAGTTCACTGTTTGTGTGTTGGTCACGCTTTGCACGCGGGGTCTGTTTATAAATAACGCTGATAAAAGATTGATGTACAATTGCTGTATGGTCCAAGGGCTGTGTGGCTGCAGGTGGTGGGATGGAGGTGGCTCTGGGAGTCCCAGTGCTCTGCTGTGGGGTTCAGGTGGTTGGCTGCCTGCCATCCCCTGATGTCCCCGCAGGACGCCCAGGGGGCACTCAGCCCGGGGCAGGGTGCCTGGTGTCCCCACAAGAGCACACAGGTGGCTGGTGTCCCCACAGGTGACAAAGCAGACAGGTTTGAAGTGGCTTGCCCAGGGCGAGCTGGAGGGCCAGGGAGCTGGAAGGAGATTCCTGCAGTGTGTGGTCCCTGTACCATGTGTGAACACCCCATCCCATCAGGGACCTGTCATTCTTTCACCTCAGGTTTGCAAAGATAGTCAGAGACAAGCGTACATCACCTCACAGTTGCTTTCCCTTTTTAATTATAATTTTAAAAAGCAGTAATTTTACTTCTTTTTAATATATATAAATATATTTTATTATATATTAATATAATAAATATTATATATATTATATTAATATATAATATATTATATGTTATAATATAATTGAAGTATTAATTATACTTATATAATATATAAATATATGTGTGTATGTATCTCTCTCTCTCTCTCTCTCTCTCTCTATATATATATATATATATTTCCTGAAAAGCAGACTCCCAGGTTTATAGTCTGTGAATCACTGAATGGCACAGCCTGCACTCCTGATAGCTGTTTGTTCATGAGCTGTTTCCATCTCCAGGTGTTCTCCACAGGGGGAAAGGATTTATTGTTTCAGTAAATTGATATTAGTGGAGCACAGTTCAGTCAGAAATAGGTCTCTGTTTTGTGAAAGGTGGCTCTCCAGCTATTTTTTTCCTCCCCTCGCCGTGGGTTGGCTCCCACCACGACAAGGAGTAGCTGAGAATTCATTTAGCAGAAGAATATTGCTCCTCATGCCACATAAATTACAATATTACAGGAATAATTGTAGGGAGGGCGGTGTTGTGTGGAGGAATTGCCTGGTGCTTCTCCCCAGCGTGGCTCTGTGGCTGCAGGGCCAGCCCAGTAACCCCAGTTCCTTTGGGACACAGGGTTAAAATTCCGTGTTTCAGGTGCTGTGTGGGCAGTTGTAAGGGCTGAGCTGTGCAGTTGGGAGCTCCTGGGGTGATGGGGATGCTGAGGAGCTGCAGGGATCACTGCAGACCCTGACAGACACACAGAGATGACTTTATTGCTTGGAGCAAAGTTCTTTCATGCTTTCTTTTCATGAATCAGATCTGGAGACCTCCTGTAGTGCATCATTATCTGTCATTCTTCTCCATTTCTGAAGAAATCCCATTTTCTGGTGCTTCCCTTAGCTGGGAAGGTGCTGCCCTGCAGCATCCTGCCCTGTGCAAGCAGGGGACAGATTTCTCCTCTGAGATGCTGTGGGAGGCACATTCCCTGGATTACACCCTTCCCACTGTGGGGCAATCCTGGGCTGTTCCGGGGAGGCTGGGTGGCCACATCAAAGCCCATCATGGTTAATGAGCTCAGTGTTAATGGGGAAAGGGTGTGGGTGGCCTCCTGGAAGGGGTGATGGCACATTCTCCCCCTGTGTCAGTGTTTTGAGCTAAATAGCCAGGGATTATATTGGCACGGGATTGAAGCCTCACATCTGCCTGTGTCCCTCCAGACAAACTGTGAAGTTTATCACTGCTGTCTTCTGTGGGGGCTCAGAATAACTTTGTTTTCTTGCCTAAGACCTTGACACAACCAGCTGTAAATACTGTTCTCTTGGTCATCAGGTAGAGTCTGCTGATGTGGGGATGGTCCCAAATGTGGACATCACTGGATTTGTTAACTGTAGCCAATATCAGTTGTCTGTCTTTGCTTTCCTTCTCTGGGGACCATAATAGTGTCACTTGTGCATGTGCACACAGGGAGTGTTTTGGTGGAGGATATTTTTTGTTTGCTGTTTAGCTGGCCACGATCAATAAAGAGAGAGCTTTTGCAGCCAGAAAGATGACAATTTTATGAATGGAGTTCAGTAGCACAAACTTCATGCGATACAGAAGGAGATAAATGGAGCACAAATGGAAAAAGCACTTCACCCCCAGGCCCCATTGTTTAGTGTTTCACAAACGATTAATCGCTTCATCCCCATCAAGTGCAATTGTCAATTCAATGAGCTCCGAGGTGTTTGGGATGAGGCTTGGCAAACACATTCCTGATGTAATTACACCTAAATGGAGTGGGAGAGTGCCTCTGTGTGTGAGTGAGTGTGAGATCCATACTCCCATCTAGGGCTGCAATAGCTGCATGCTGGAACCCCACCAAGGCACTGCTCTCCCTCTGCTCTTCCTCTGGCAGGAATTTTGGGACCAGCATGGACTTTCTCCCCAGGGTTAGGCAGGTGCTGGTGGAAAATTCAGGAGGTGGTGCTTCTTTCCACTCGAGGTGAAGTGGAACAGTGGCAATGCCAGCATGATCCTGACCCTGGGCAAGGTTGAGTTCTTGATTCCTGTGGAAAACCCCCTCCCTTTCCTTCCTCATGCTGCCTGCAGCTGCCAGCTCTCTGCCTGCCCTCTCCCATGAGCACAGGGCAGCTCTGGAGAGTGTATGGGGAAAAGCACTGGGAGCACCTTGATGATCGTTTTGCTTTGCAGAAGAGCAGAGCCTGAAATGTTGGGAGGAATGGAGTAACTCCACACTGGCACTCTGGTGCCCAGGCTCATAGTCCTAGATGGGGAGTTTAAACCCTGACCAAGAGGAGGATATTCTTGCTGGACTGGTTTAATATTCACATAAAGTCACATTGAGCAAGTGCACCTCGGGTGGTGTGTTTGTAAAGGGACTCCAATAAGGCAAAAATAATGCTCTGACTTTCTCTGTAACATGCAGACAATGACAGGACAAGGGGGGAATGGCTTTGAGTTAAAAGTGGATTGATTTAGATTAGATATTGGAAATAAATTTTTCCCTGTGAGTGTTGAGAGGCTTTGGCACAGGTTACCCAGAGAAGCTGTGGCTGGAAGTGTTCAAGGGAACACTTGGAGCAGCGTGGTCTCGTGGAATTTGTCCCTGCCCATGGAGAGAAGGCTGGAACAGGAAGATCTTTAAGGTCCCTTCCAAGCTCAACCCTTCCATGTTTCCATGACATCCAACCGGAGCGGTGCCAAGAGCAGGATGGAGGCTCCATCCCAGCCCTGGTGCTCAGAACTCGCTGTGCTGGTGCAGGATGCTCCACATTGCTGAGCTGCAGAGCCCCAGGCAGCCTGTGCCAGCCTGGGGCTCAGATCCCACACCCATAGTGGGGCTGCTGCGGAATCCAGCAGGTATCAGCAGGTTCCTTGGCACGCTGCAGCACAGCAGCCCCAGCTCCTGCAAGGGCTGAGATAGGGAGCAGTGTTGTCTGTCTTAGATGGTATCTCAGACTCCACATAGACGTGTAAAATGCCAGGCTGGATGTTTGCAGGGACTTGTCAAGCCAAGGGAAACCGTGCCAGTGAAGCATTGGGGAAGAGCTTAAAAAGGCAGACAATGGTGTGTGTGCTTGCCGAGCTCGCCTACGTGGTGCTTTCCCCCTTGACAGAGTTTTTTCGGTTGATCAGTGGCTATGGGGGGAAAGATGCAGCCTCTGACAGCCCCATCCAGCCTGAGGTGCTGGTTCCCCTGCAACCCATCCCTTGGGGCCTTGGAGCAGCCCAGAGTTCAGCCCAGAACAGGGGCATCACACTGTGGCTTGAGAGATGACCAGGATGCCCCTTTTTTCACTGAACACTTAATTAGTAACTGGTCCTTATGGATTCTTCCTCAGGCCCTTTTTCCCCATCTCTGCTTATAAATGAAGTATTTTCTTCCATTGCTTTGGAGCAAGGAGGGTGGACAGCAGTTTGGGTCAGGCTTCTTCACTGTCTGGCCAGTTGTGGATATTTCACACTAATGAACTACAAAGTCTAATTGTTTTGTGTTGCATCCTGCTGGTACTTCTGTTGTCCCCACCCCTTCTCTGATGACATAGAGCTGATTGGGACACAGGGTGTGATGGGGGCTTAACTCTGCCTCTAACCCTTCATGGAGAACCTCACCCCTGCTCCTGACAGATTTTCTTCCTTGCGTAGAGTGACCTCACATTGCATTTGTGGCACCAGGATCTTTGTGTGCAGGTGGGAGGCAGCACTTCTGGGGCAAGCCTTCTGTGTGGCACCATTTTGGGTGGTGTAGACAGGGCAGCAGCATGTCCTGTCTAAAGGCAGCTGGGTGTCTCTCTCCTAGAGGCTGCTGCTCTAAAAAACCTCTGCTGGTTATTGACCTCACACTCCTGGTTGTCTCTGTGGAGAAAGCTCTGGTAAAGCATCTCTACCACCTCTCTCCATTAAAGATCCTGGTGAGGGGGGAATAAAAGACCCACCTGGGTCTGACCTCCTGATTTCACTAATCCCAAACACAAAAATACCCCCCTCATTTATGCTCAGTTTCTGCCTTTGGCTTCAGTTTTATATTTCTGTTTAATTGGCCTTAAAATGGTCAATTTTCAGTTTTAACAATTAAAGCACTGACTTTGTGTTGCCAAAGCTTGTCTGAGCCCTCTCTGCAAAAAGCATCTTTGCACAACTTGTCTCCTTGAACATTTAAACTGTCAGCCCCAATTATCCGCATTGCTTCAGCTGAATGGGTTTCCCTCCTCTCAGCCAGCAGCAATATTTTGTTACTATGAAATACAAACTGCATCCTGAGGTAGGGGCAGCCTTTTCACCCTGGCTGTGGATTTGCTCTTGAGTTTCCATCTGAAATGCTCAGCCCCTGGTCAAACGCTGCCTGAAGGTGGATGGGCGCCTGTACTGGAGCTGCTTTGGTGGCTCTGCCTTCACTCTCTGCCTTCACTCTCTGCCTTGTGCCTTGCAGAAAAGCCTGAGCTGGACGAGCCCACCCTGGAGCGAGTGCTGGAGGAGCTGGAGACCATGTGCTATGAGAACATGAACATGGCCATCGAGACCGAGGAGGGCCTGGGCATCGAGTACGACGAGGACGTGGTGTGCGACGTGTGCCGCTCGCCCGAGGGGGAGGACGGCAACGAGATGGTGTTCTGTGACAAGTGCAATGTCTGTGTGCACCAGGTGAGCCTTGGGGGATGGATGGCACTGAGATGGTGTTCTGTGACAAGTGCAATGTCTGTGTGCACCAGGTGAGCCCTGGGGGCAGGATGGCACTGAGATGGTGTTCTGTGACAAGTGCAATGTCTGTGTGCACCAGGTGAGCCCTGGTGGATGGACAGTGCTGAGATGGTGAGGATGGCACTGAAATGGTGTTCTGCATGCACCAGGTGTGCCCTGGGGTGGAGCAGGGTGGCAGCACGTGGCTCTGCTCATCACGCTCTGGTACCCTCCTGTTGGAACGCAGGAAATTCCTTTGGCTGCCCTGGAGGGCTCAAGACCCTGCCCAGGGGGCTCAGAGACCTTGGCACAGAGCCCAAGACCCCCCCTGTGCCTTTGATTTAGCCTTTGGAAAAAGCAATTACCAACCTTTATATGAAGAATTACAAGTCAAGAGAGTTTAAGTAGAATAATAGTTGATGATGAGGTGAAAAATATATTTTTTTGGGATTTTTTAGAATGGGGGTTCAGGAGGCAAGATGAACGAATCTGGGCCTGTCCAGCCTTTCTCCTTCTTCTTCTTGGCCTCCATCTTCTGCTGTGATGGTGGCACTTTTGGATTGGTTTAAGGTAGAAGCTCACTGTCTAACATAGGTGATAGGTATGGGGAAGTTATGGTAAATAATGTACACATAGTTTTTAGTATAAAATATAACACCACCCCAAGGGTGGCCAGTGTGCCTCAACCCAGCCTGCCAGACAGACCTGCAGTGGGTTGGAGAAAGAATGGTATCGATTTCTTAATAATAAACAACCTTGAGAATGAGAACAGAAGAATTCTGTCTCCTTCTTCGATGGCCAGGCTGGGAAAAGAGATTTTCTGATGTATCTTGGGATCACCGTGACCAGCAGAAGCCCTGAGACCTTCCTCCTCTGGGTTCCTCCCATCCCTTCCCCTGGGCTGCTGCAGACACCTGGTAAACTTTCCTTGTGGATCCCAAGTGCAGCTCCAGAGGAGTGGGGACAGCAGTGGGGTCTTGGATAGCTGGCAGACAGCAAATTTGCTTTTCTTACTTTCTTACCCCTATCTGGGAGTAAGAAAGTAGAAACTAACAGGAAGTTTTACCTTATCTCCTCTATCTTTGTATTTCCCAGCATTGCAATCTGAATTTGCTGAAACTTCTGAAAATGAAAGAGGTTGAAATTTTTACTGGCACAGTCTCCTGAAGGAGTGAGGGCTGCAGTGGCTGTCACTGCTTCAGTCAAGGAGTAATGAACTCTCAGGGAATGAGAAGGGCAAAAACACCTTGCAGCCAAAAGAGAAGGATCAGTTTCCACCACAAATAGTGGCTGAGGAAGCTGTGGGAAACCCCAGCCTTCATCAAGAAAGAGGAAAACCCAGGGACACCTTCACTATCTAGGTTGCTCCAAGTCCCATGGATTTAGGGCAGCCTGAGATTTGGGGCAACTTTCTTACCCCCAGCCATTTATAAGTGCCCACAGACACACTCAACCAGAGGATGAGGTGTCCCTTCCTTGTTGTTCTCTGATCTCTGGGATATTTTATTTTATATCTCTTGTCCTTTAATATGCTTATTCTTCTTTACACCATTTATGGAACCCCAGTGGGATCTATAGCACATTCAGGTGACCAGCACTGTGTGCAAGGCTTGGCAGAGGGCTGGGTGGGATGTGGGTCTGCAGTCCTGTGCTCACCAGAGGGGTGGGCTTGCACAGGACCCCCAGCTTCCTCCTCCTCCCCCTCTGCTTTGTCTAGGGAGTGGTTGAACCTTCCAGCTCCACCAGTGCAGTCTCACATCGCAGGGTTTCTGTCCCAGCTTCCCCACTGTGTGAGCGTGGGATTTCATTTTATTTTGCTGCCTGGAGGAAAATAATTTTATTTTTAGAATTGAGTGCTAATGCTTCAGGCTCTTGCTGGAGGGAGTCTGTGGGCCTCCTGCTTTTGGGGAAACCTTGACAAGGGGAAGGCAGCCACGTGAGGGTCTCCTGGGTCTCTGTGGACCCAGGGAGGTTTTACTGGTTGTGCTTCAAGGGGAAGCTGTGTGGTGCTGGGATGGCAGCAGCAGCACCTGGGCTTCGCCCTCTGTGTGAACAGTTTGGGGTTTTTTAGTTCTAAAGAGAGCCATTTGCTCATCTTTTGGGCAGCTTTTCCATCAGTGCTTCCTGGAGGTGGGAGAGCACTGGAGATATCTATAGTTGCGGGTGGTGGGTGTTTTGAATGGTTTCCATCAGTGAATCAGATTCCACAAAATACCAGAATGATTCAGGGTTGGGTTTGAGGTATTTTTTTGTCTTGGGTTCTTTTTTAACAAGCCCAAGTGGCAGTGTCAGGCTGTGAGCTGCATGAGCCACAGCAGGGACTCAGGAGGAGCTGTGGCACCGTGTGGGCTCCACTTAAAGCAGCAGCCCCAGTGCTGCAGGAGGGGACACAGCAGCCTGGGCTTCGAGGCTGGTGAAAGAAAAGAGGGATTTTCAGTTGTTTTCAGGGAGCAAAGTGCAGCCCTAAGCCCTATGCCAGCCCATAAGCTGCCTGTGATTTAATCTCTGCCCCGATTTACACCCTAAGCCACGAAGTGCAGAGCCACAGTGCAGGGTGTTATATGGCACCATGGTTATCTAACTGCACCATGCCTTTGCCAGCACCACGTCCAAAACCTGCTGGGAATGATGCTTTCCTGTGGGCATATGGGTGCTGGTGCCATGGGCTTCACCAGAGCCCTGCCTGGTCCTCCTGCACCCCACTGGGAAGGGGCTCAGGGCACACAGTGTGGGTTATGGTACCTGGTGATATCTTTGTACTCCCTTCCTCTGCATAGCACAGGCCATGAGGCTTGCTATTAATTAATTCCTATGAAGTGAAGCTTTTGGAAAGCACGTGCAGTTGTCCTTTGAAAATTGTCAGCGAGGTGGAGCCATGCCCCCCACTGCTAAATCACAGTTCATTTGCTCTCGCAGTGACAACATCACACTTGTGTTTAGCATGGGAATGAGCCACCTCCAGTTTCCAGCCACCATGCCATGGGCCTGTCATCACTGAATTCCCTTTCCCTGGTGTGGCACATGGCTGAGCCCACCCTCTGTTCCATGGACCACACCAAGCTTGTCTAGGGCTTGGCATCCTCCCTGGTTTTTTGACATCTCGTTCTCAGTGATGTTGCACCCCAAATAGATGCAGCAATAAAAATAGCTGTGCTGCTCCTGTTCAGCATTCCTCTGGCTTCATATTTCTGGAGCACCTTCTGCCTGCTGCTGGACTTGGAAGAGTGTGTTTAGCTGATAATGCTCCTTGTCTGGGACAGAAGACCTGTATTTGCTTCTCAGGAGCAGGATTGCACCTTCA